>NC_086097.1:168424450-174190259 GCF_963921235.1 Mobula hypostoma
GTTCTTACACGTGATATCACCACATTCTTCCTTTCCTTAACAACAGAAACAAGTAGCCACATTAACCAGAACAAACGCATAATTTAACATGTTTTTATCAGTCTCTCTGGGGTTTACGAACACGAGGAGACCTTCTAAGTGGTTCACACAGTTCTTGTGTTTTGTTGTTATTTCCATGTTTTGTCTGGTTTGCATCAGTTAACTAAAACTCTGAAGTTGGCTCTTTCTTTAGGTCTTTGTGATTTCTTCTTAACACTGCTCCTTCGTCTGTTTGGACCATGTATGACCTGGGTTGTACTTCTTCAAGTACTGTAGCTTTCTTAATTCCTTCCACTTCCGCTTGTAATGAAATACGAATCTTCTTTTCTTCATCTAATTTATTCATTCACTGTGTAATCTCTTTTTTATGCTGAGACTTCATCATTTCAATAACACTTCTCAATTCCTTCACTTGTGCTTTCACTTCTTCAATTGGATCCTGATTCTTGTCATTCTTTGGCTTCAGATCAGTATTGTACTGTACCGGCAAGTTTGGCCTCTGTCCTCCTGCAGAGGTGAGATTGTGATGGAATGCATGGCCCATTGATGCATGTGCATTACTTCCAGAGGGCAAAATTGCAACTCCTGGTTGTGGTGGCAATGCTTTGCCAGATGCTGGTAACAAAAGGGATGGGTCTGGGAGTTTTCTTTATGACTTCTGAGCCATTCTATTCTGTCACTGTATTCTGACTCTGTCACTGTCCAGGACTAAGACTCTTTTCACCAAATTCAGTCTCTCACAGACAGATAGACCCAGTATTGACTGTACATTCTTTGGCACCACCACAAATGAAAGCATGTGCACAATATTTTTGTGTGATACTTTTACCACACATGTTCCTTTAACTGGAAATGTCTGCACCTGAATACCCAGTCACTTTTACATTTGTCTTATATAACTTTGGCTTGGCTTTAATACATTAAACTCAGATTCTGCAAGAATATTTACTTGTGCTTCAGTATCAAGCACAAACAGAATATTGTTTTGGTTCACTTGCAATGGAATAGTCCAGTCATTCTTACTTTGTTTTCACAGAGCATATCTATATAAAACTCCTCAAGTTCATTTTCAAGCACTGAGTTTACTTGTTTTATTTTCATTCTACTTCTGCAACAGAGTGAAAAATTATTACTGTTACCGCAGTTGCTGCACATTTTCCCATATGCTGGACACTGTTTAGGTCGATGCTGCCCACAGCGATCACATAGCTTAATTCTCTCAGATGACGTCTTGCTCTCTGTCGGTTTTGTTGTCGTATTATTATTTATTCTAATACGTGTTCGCACTTTTTCACAGCACAGCTCTGAATGAAAAGCACTTTAGCCCGTGACATCATGGTTTCTGAAGCTTTGCAAAGCATCAAAGCTTTTGCTGTCTAAATCTTGTTCTCTTAACAGTCTTTCTCTCACACCATTATCCCAAATGTCACAAACAACTCTGTCTTTAGTGAGAGAGTCTGTCAGTTCTGCAAACTCGCATGATTTACTCCTGTGTCTCAACTCCATAATATATTGATCAATTGTTTTCAGCAGCTCTCTACGCACGTGTAAAAAATTTATGCCTTTCATACGTCACATTACGCTTCGGTATGCTTTAAATTTGTCCATTATCGATTCCAATTTCAAATTACCTCCATCTTCAAAAATAAAGTGATTATATACCTCAATTGTGTCATCACCTATTATGTGGAGTAGAAGCGCAGCTTTTGTTTTTCCGGTTTTCTATCAGCTTCAATCGCCGATAAATATATTTCAAAACACTGCTTGAATTTTCTCCAGTTCTCAGCTACATTCCCAGTCAGCTGAAGTGTCAGTGGAGGTTGCAAACCTTCCATTTTTAAAACTGTTAGCGAACACCAAAACAGTTTGAACTCTTTTTTCTTCGATTATCTTCGCTTCTCCCATGTTAGTGAACATATTATTCTTCCAGACCGACTTCTGACACCATGTTGTGTTCTTAATATTTATACGTACCGTGGGTTAACAATCATATTCTGGAAGAATTAGAACTTTTATTTACAGCAACAAAACAAAACCATGTTTTTACCAAGCCATGTTCCAGATCATTCTATCATTTCTGCGCATGCTTAGAGCTCTCTCCAATCACGTTCTTACACGTGATATCACCACAGTGGCCACTCATTTTAATTCCACTTCCCATTTCCATTCCTCCTCCACTGTCGTGATGAGGCCACACTTCAGGTTGGAGTAACAACACCTTGAATTCCATCTGGGTAGCCTCCAACCGGATGGGATGAACATGATTTCTTGAACTTCCGGTAATCACCACCCCTCCTTCACCTTTCCCCATCTCCTTTTCCCTCACTCACCTTATCTCCTTGCCCGGCCATTGCCTCTTCTGGTGCTCCTCCCCCTCTTCTTTCTTCCATGGCTTTCTGTCCTCTTCTATCCAGATTTCCCCTTTCTCTTTCACCAATCAACTTCCCAGCTCTTTACTTCATCCCTCCCCCATCTTTTAAATCTGCTCAACTACTTTTCTCCAGTCCTGCCGAAGGGTCGCGGTCTAAAACGTCGACCGTACTTTTTTTTCCCATAGATGCTGCTCAGCCTGCTGAGTTCCTCCAGCGAGTTTGTGGTGTTTTGCTTTGATTTCAGTTGAGCCTAATTTGTCTAGCAGATTCCAAACATATTTGAAATTAAATCCATTCTAGGGGGGTTGAATTGCTTTTTTAAATGTGTGTCTACAGTTGGGTTCACCTTTTGGAGTGAAAATACAATTGCTACAGCTCGGAAGTGGAAGTGATGCCAGGAGGTCCACTGAGCACTTCACCATATGGTTACCTGGCAGATTTATGAAACGCAGAGGAATCGAGCAAATAAATGGATTCGACGAAAAGAAGCGTGAAAAGCATGCAAAGACAACATGATGGGCACAGAAGGTCAGCAGCGGCACAGGCAGAACAAAAGCAGAACATGGTCAACCTATTAGCTCCGGAGGAGTCAGATAAACTTTACCCGGTGTTTTGTTGGTCAGTCTACCTACTCACCCAGACTCGGTGACGTCACTGACCAACAAAACACCGGGTAAAGTTTATCTGACTCCTCCGGATGGTTGACCATGTTCTTGCTTTTGTTCTGCCTGTGCCGCTGCTGCCTTCTGTGCCCATCATGTTGTCTTTGCATGTTTTTCACGCTTCTTTTCGTCGTCATTTATTTGCTCGATTCCTCTGCGTTCATAAATCTGCCACCATATGGTGAAGTGCCATAACCTCCTCCACTCTCACTTCCGAGCTGTAGCAATTGTATTTTCACTGCAAAAGGTGAACCAAACTGTAGACCCATTTAAAAAAGCAATTCAACCCCCCTAGAATGGATTTAATTTCAAATATGTTTGGAATCTGCTAGACAAATTAGGCTCAACTGAAATCAAAGCAAAACGCCACAAACTCGCTGGAGGAACTCAGCAGGCTGAGCAGCATCTATGGGAAAAAAAAGTACGGTCGACGTTTTAGACCGCGACCCTTCGGCAGGACTGGAGAAAAGTAGTTGAGCAGATTTAAAAGATGGGGGAGGGATGAAGTAAAGAGCTGGGAAGTTGATTGGTGAAAGAGAAAGGGGAAATCTGATAGAAGAGGACAGAAAGCCATGGAAGAAAGAAGAGGGGGAGGAGCACCAGAAGAGGCAATGGCCGGGCAAGGAGATAAGGTGAGTGAGGGAAAAGGAGATGGGGAAAGGTGAAGGAGGGGTGGTGATTACCGGAAGTTCAAGAAATCATGTTCATCCCATCCGGTTGGAGGCTACCCAGATGGAATTCAAGGTGTTGTTACTCCAACCTAAGTGTGGCCTCATCACGACAGTGGAGGAGGAATGGAAATGGGAAGTGGAATTAAATGAGTGGCCACTGTGGTGATATCACGTGTAAGAACGTGATTGGAGAGAGCTCTAAGCATGCGCAGAAATGATAGAATGATCTGGAACATGGCTTGGTAAAAACATGGTTTTGTTTTGTTGCTGTAAATAAAAGTTCTAATTCTTCCAGAATATGATTGTTAACCCACGGTACGTATAAATATTAAGAACACAACATGGTGTCAGAAGTCGGTCTGGAAGAATAATATGTTCACTAACATGGGAGAAGCGAAGATAATCGAAGAAAAAAGAGTTCAAACTGTTTTGGTGTTCGCTAACAGTTTTAAAAATGGAAGGTTTGCAACCTCCACTGACACTTCAGCTGACTGGGAATGTAGCTGAGAACTGGAGAAAATTCAAGCAGTGTTTTGAAATATATTTATCGGCGATTGAAGCTGATAGAAAACCGGAAAAAACAAAAGCTGCGCTTCTACTCCACATAATAGGTGATGACACAATTGAGGTATATAATCACTTTATTTTTGAAGATGGAGGTAATTTGAAATTGGAATCGATAATGGACAAATTTAAAGCATACCGAAGCGTAATGTGACGTATGAAAGGCATAAATTTTTTACACGTGCGTAGAGAGCTGCTGAAACAATTGATCAATATATTATGGAGTTGAGACACAGGAGTAAATCATGCGAGTTTGCAGAACTGACAGACTCTCTCACTAAAGACAGAGTTGTTTGTGACATTTGGGATAATGGTGTGAGAGAAAGACTGTTAAGAGAACAAGATTTAGACAGCAAAAGCTTTGATGCTTTGCAAAGCTTCAGAAACCATGATGTCACGGGCTAAAGTGCTTTTCATTCAGAGCTGTGCTGTGAAAAAGTGCGAACATATTAGAATAAATAATAATACGACAACAAAACCGACAGAGAGCAAGACGTCATCTGAGAGAATTAAGCTATGTGATCGCTGTGGGCAGCATCGACCTAAACAGTGTCCAGCATATGGGAAAATGTGCAGCAACTGCGGTAACAGTAATAATTTTTCACTCTGTTGCAGAAGTAGAATGAAAATAAAACAAGTAAACTCAGTGCTTGAAAATGAACTTGAGGAGTTTTATATAGATATGCTCTGTGAAAACAAAGTAAGAATGACTGGACTATTCCATTGCAAGTGAACCAAAACAATATTCTGTTTGTGCTTGATACTGAAGCACAAGTAAATATTCTTGCAGAATCTGAGTTTAATGTATTAAAGCCAAGACCAAAGTTATATAAGACAAATGTAAAAGTGACTGGGTATTCAGGTGCAGACATTCCAGTTAAAGGAACATGTGTGGTAAAAGTATCACACAAAAATATTGTGCACATGCTTTCATTTGTGGTGGTGCCAAAGAATGTACAGTCAATACTGGGTCTATCTGTCTGTGAGAGACTGAATTTGGTGAAAAGAGTCTTAGTCCTGGACAGTGACAGAGTCAGAATACAGTGACAGAATAGAATGGCTAGAAGTCATAAAGAAAACTCCCAGACCCATCCCTTTGTTACCAGCATCTGGCAAAGCATTGCCACCACAACCAGGAGTTGCAATTTTGCCCTCTGGAAGTAATGCACATGCATCAATGGGCCATGCATTCCATCACAATCTCACCTCTGCAGGAGGACAGAGGCCAAACTTGCCGGTACAGTACAATACTGATCTGAAGCCAAAGAATGACAAGAATCAGGATCCAATTGAAGAAGTGAAAGCACAAGTGAAGGAATTGAGAAGTGTTATTGAAATGATGAAGTCTCAGCATAAAAAAGAGATTACACAGTGAATGAATAAATTAGATGAAGAAAAGAAGATTCGTATTTCATTACAAGCGGAAGTGGAAGGAATTAAGAAAGCTACAGTACTTGAAGAAGTACAACCCAGGTCATACATGGTCCAAACAGACGAAGGAGCAGTGTTAAGAAGAAATCACAAAGACCTAAAGAAAGAGCCAACTTCAGAGTTTTAGTTAACTGATGCAAACCAGACAAAACATGGAAATAACAACAAAACACAAGAACTGTGTGAACCACTTAGAAGGTCTCCTCGTGTTCGTAAACCCCAGAGAGACTGATAAAAACATGTTAAATTATGCGTTTGTTCTGGTTAATGTGGCTACTTGTTTCTGTTGTTAAGGAAAGGAAGATGTGGTGATATCACGTGTAAGAACGTAATTGGAAAGGGTTCTGAGCATGCGCAGAAATGATAGAATGGTCTGGAACGTGGCTTGGTAAAAACGTAGTTTGGCTTTGTTGCTGTAAATAAAAGTTCTAATTCTTTCAGAATATGATTCTTTATTGTTAACCCACGGTACGTATAAATATAAGAACACAATAGCCACTGGGAGATGTGCTCGGCGAAGCGACACTCTCCAATCTACGTCGGATCTGACCAATATGCAGGAGGTCACACCAGGAGCACCGGACACAGTATATGACCCCAACAGACTCACAGGTGAAGTGTCGCCTCACCAAAAGAACTGTTAATGGCCCTGAATGGTAGTGAGGAGGAGGTGTTGGGCAGGTGTAGCACTTGTTCCGTTTGCAAGGATAAGTGCCAGGAGGGAGATTAGTGGGGGGAGGGGAACAAATGGACAAGGGAGTCACGGAGGGAGCGTCCCTGTGGAAAGCAGAAAGGCTGTGTGTGTGTGTGTGTGTGTGTGTGTGTGTGTGTGTGTGTGTGTGTGTGTGTGTGTGTGTGTGTGGGGGGGGGCGCGGGGAGATGTACTTCGTGGTGGGATCCTGTTGGAGATGGTGGAAGCTGAGGAGAATTATGTGCTGGACACAGAGGCTGGTGTGGTAGGTGGTGGAACAAGAGGAACCCTATCCCTGGTAGGGTGGTGAGAGGATGGGGTAAGAGCAGACGTGTGTGAAATGGAAGAGGTGTGGTTGAGGGCAGCGTTGATGGTGGAGGAAGAGGAAACCCCTCTCTTTGAAAAAGTAGGACATCTTCGATATGGAATGAAAAGCCTCATCCTGACAGCAAATACGGCGGAGACTCAGGAATTCAGGGAAGGGGATGGCATTTTTACAAGTGACAGGATGGGAGGAGGTATAGTCCAGGTCCAAACAGTCCTTTCAGGTGAGGCGACACTTAACCTGTGAGTCTGTTGGGGCCATATACTGTGTTTGGTGCTCCCAGTGTGGCCTCCTGTATATCAGTGAGACCCGTCATAGATGGGAGACTGCTTTGCCAAGCACCTACACTCTGTCTGCCAGAAAAAGTGATATCTCCCAGTGACCACCAATTTTAATTCCACTTTCCATGTCTAATCATGGCCGTCTCCACTGTCGTGATGAGGCTACACTTAGGGTGGAATAATAACACCTTATATTCCGTCTGGGTAGCCTCCAACCTGATGGCATGAACATTGATTTCTGGAACTTCTGGTAGTGACCCTTCACCTTTCCCCATCTCCGTTTCCCTCTCTCACCTTATTTCCTTGCACTCCAATTCCCTCCCTCTGGTGCTTCCCCCCCCCCCACTTTCTCCCATGGCCTTCTGTCCTCTTCTATCATACTCTCCCTTCTCCAGCCTTGTATCTCTTTCACCAATTTCCAAGCTTTTTACTTATCGCTCCCCCTTCAGGTTTCATATATCACCCTTTGTTTCCCTTGTCTACCGCTCCCCCCACTTTTTAAATCTACTCCTCAGCCTTTTCTCCAATCCTGCCGAAGGGACTCGATCCGAAACGCCAATTGTACTCTTTTCCATAGATGCTGCCTGGCCTGCTGTGTTCCTCCAGCAGTTTGTGTGTGTTGCTTGTATTTCCAGCATCTGCAGATTTTCTCATTTTTCAACTGAAAACAAGCCCACTTCTTCAATAAAGTTTGCACGTACAGTGTAAGCGGGGCAAAATACTCTCAGCAAGTTACTAACAGGTACTTTGAAATTAACCAATAGATCTTTGGACTGTAGAAGGAGACTGGAGCACCCGAAGAAACCCATGCATTCAATGGAGAGGACAAACAGACTCCTTACGGATGACGTTGGAATTGAACTCCAATGCCCTGAGCCGTAATCGCGTCTCGCTAACCACTGCGCTAATGTGACATGAATCTTGTGTTGGTCTGTTTTAGCTCTCGTTTCCATTTAGATTAATATTTCAAATAAATGTTTCATCAAAACTACAGAAGTATGTGAAACAGCTTTAAAAATAATGATTGACTTTCATATGAAATAACCATAAATGCTTTCATTAAGATGGAAATTTCAAAAATGATAGATAATGGTCAAATACTGATTTTTAGCATTGTGTTCTATGGAAGTCAAATTACTAACATATCATTACCTGAGTTTCTCAGGAGTTTTTTTTTAATCCAGGTGTTAATCCTTGCATATATAAAAAAGTAGTCTTGACATCCTTGTACCTGTGTTTCCTTGTATCACTACTTTGTTAAATGGTGCTAGGATTCAATTTTACCTGAGCCACCAAGTAACTTATTAGACTCAGAATGAAGGTTTAGCTAACATAGTGATGAACTATGAGGCAAAAAGGTCAATTTGAAAGTGAAAAACAAAAACGTAGATGCAGATAGGCACAATATTAAAATACAGAAAGTGAGGAGAAAGAATAAAGATAAAGCATCCCAAAAATTGGATAGAGGATAGGAATTTCACTGCAGGGCAGGAGACAATGTTAATGAAATGATCTTTGAAGAAATAACAGGCAGAACAGAGACTCTGTGGATGTTGTTTATTTGGATTTTTAGAAGGCCTTTGACAAGGTGTCTCATATGAGACTGCTTAAAAAGATAAGAGCCCATGGTATTAAAGTAAAGATGTGTGTGTGTGCCCTTAAGTCCTGGTGGAGTTGTCGGGGCACCATCATGACAAGCTTTCTGGTATGCTCATCGTACGGTGTGTCTTGGGCATCTGAAACCTGGTGGAGCCCATCCCTCTTCAGGTTTTTTTTTACGAGGTCGAGTTATTAGCTTGACACTCAACCCAGGCACAGATGGAGAACTAGGGACCTCTCGCCCCGAAGTCCAGTGCTAATGCCACTATGCCACCAGCTAGCCAGGTAAAGATATTAGCATGGAAAGAGATTGACCAAATGGCAGGAGGCCAATGGTAGGAATAAAGGGGTCTTTACTGAGTGGCTGCTAGTGATTAGTGGTGTGCCATCGGGGTCAGTGTAGGGACTGCTTCTTCTCACGTTATGTCAATGATATCGAAGAAGCAATTGATGGATTTGTGACCAAGTTTGCAGACGAAAGAAAGATAGGTGGAAGGGCAGGTGGTGTTGAAGAAGCAGGGTGTCTGCAGAAAGACTGAGACAAATTGGAAGAATGGACAAAGAAGTGGCAGATGGAATAATGCTGAGGGAAGTGCATGGTGATGCACTTTGGTAGAAGGAATAAAAGTGTGGACTATTCAAAATGGGGAGAAAATTCAAAACTATGAGATGCAAAGGGACTTGGGAGTCCTTGTGCAGGATTCCCTAAAGGTTAACTTGCAGATTGAGTCAGCGGTAAGGAAGACTAATGCAATGTTAACATTCATTTCGAGAGGACTAGAATACAAAAGCAAGGATATGATGCTGAGGCTTCATAAGCCAATAGTCAGACCGCACTTGGTGTATTGTGAGAAATAGGGCACCTTACCTCCTTCTCTCTCCACCTTGTTATTGGGGCTTC
Source organism: Mobula hypostoma (assembly GCF_963921235.1). NCBI lineage: Eukaryota > Metazoa > Chordata > Chondrichthyes > Myliobatiformes > Myliobatidae > Mobula > Mobula hypostoma. Next base: position 168,433,987 of record NC_086097.1, read on the forward strand.
TGCCCCCACCCTTTTCAGTCCTGGTAAAAGGTTCTCAACCGAAAACGTTAAGTTTACGTCCCTCCATAGATGCTACCTGACCTGCTAACCTCCTGCAGCATTCTATGCGTGTTGCATGTATCTCTGACAAAAAGGACTTGCATTTATACAAAAAATAGTCTCATAGGATGCTTTCTGTCTATTTGGTGGGGTGGATTGGAGCTTCTTTTTATACCTCATTTCATTCTGTACTTTGCTGCCACCCTCATTTATTCTACTTCCATCCCTGGAGTGGGACTTGAATCCACAACCTTCTGACCCTGATGTGAGAGTTCTGCGAAAATAGCTATGGTTGACACTGATCAAGCCTATCCAGTACCAGGCCAACGTTACAGCAAGATCCAAAAAAGTACAATGAAAAGTCACCTCACTAGTCCACTGCTCATGTGCTCTCTTAATGAATCAATTCATATCATTGCAGCTATTAGACCACCCTGCGATCGTGCAATCCCTAAAAGCGAACAAAATAAAACCTGAGATCAATTTAGTAAATAAAGACAGAATGTGCTATAAATACTCAACAACTTAGACAGCATCTATGGAGAGAAAATTGGAATTAGCATCTCAGGCCTCATGTTGGAAGTGGAAAAAGTTAGATATAGAGATATAGAGAAGAGTGGGAGGGGAGGCACAAGTAAAGCTCTGATATGTGTTGGAATGCAGGAGAGATTGAACAATCAAAATTATGGTATAAAGCCAAAAGGATGATAGTAGAATAAAAATATTGATCCACCAAAGGTCTTATTTGAATTATTAGAATTACTGTATGAAATTTTTAAATTTAGAGGATTGGATTGTGCTTGGGATTGAATAGTCCACAAGCCCAGGGGGGTCATATCATTGGGAGAATTAACTAAAATAAATGTGTCAACTATGTTAAGTAACTTCATTGAATTCATAATGCTGGAAGCACTACACCATCTAACTTGTGATTCCTTCCACTTGCAGAAATAAATCTATCTCCTACTCCAACACGTACAGTGAATTCGTACCTGTCGGCAACTTATTCCAGATGTTCGTGACTTTCAAGGAAAAGTAATTCCATTTATGATATCTAATTTCATTGTCTATTGAGGTCTTCTTTTTCTTATCGGTTCCTTTGGGTTTCTTTGTTTTGTGGCTGTCTGCTAGATGAATCTCAAGGCTGTATAATGTATATATACTTTGATAACAAACGTACTTTGAACTTTGGTAACATGATGATATAAAATAAGAACTCTATAAATTATAGTCATAACCACTGCCAAAGTGGTTGTCCTCCCAAAGTGCAACACCTCACACTTATTTGAATTAAATTACATCTGCCATTTTTCAGCCCATTTTTCCAGCTGGTCCAGATCCAGCTGCAAGTTTTGATTGCCTATCTCGCTGTCCATTACACCCCCAATTTTGATGTCATCTGCAAATTTGCTGATCTAGGGTTTACCACATTATTATCAATGTTACAATGGAACAACATTAGCTATTGTCTAGTTCTGTTGCACCTCCCCCATGGCTGAGGACGTTTTAAGTACCTTTGCCCGAACTCTTGAAATTTCTGCACTAGCCTGCCAGAAAGTCCCGGGGAACACTTTATCAGGCACTGGGGACTTATCCATTCTAATTTTCCTCAAGACAGCAAGAGGAAATCTGTAATCTGAATATGGTCCATGACCTCACTACTGGGGTCCGAGTCCATAGGACACTCAAAGCTGCTGCGGAGGTTGACTCTGTGGTTAAGAAGGGATACAGTGCATTGGCCTTCATCAACCGTGGGATTGAGTTTAAGCCAAGAGGAAATATTAGATTAGATTACGAGGATACCCAGTCCTCGTTTATTGTCATTTAGAAATGCATGCATTAAAAAACGATACAATTTTCCTCCAAAATGATATCACAAAAAAAGGACAAACCAAGACTAAAACTGATGAAATCACATAATTATAACATATAGTTACAACAATACAAAGCAATACCATAATTTGAAAAAGAGCTTGATAAAGAGCAGACCATGGGCATGGTAAAAAAAAGTCTCAAAGTCCCGATCGACTCATCATCTTTTTTTTTAAATCTTTTTATTGAGTAAGTATACAAAAAAGGTAAACCATATAAACATTAATACAATGTTAAAGTATAATAAAATTCCAAAAGATAACAATACCAAAAAGAAAATACTACAATGTAATTTAAGCATAAGAAACCAAGATAACATAATAGTTTACTAAATTTTATATATATCAATGGAAAAAAAGAAAAAAAAACCCCAAAAAAAACCCACCGTGCAACTAACTAAAAGCAAGGCAAAGCAATGGGCTAACTTGAAACCAAACAGAGTTAAACTTAAAATCACGTCCTCAATCCCGACCTCCATTAAAACAGTGAAAAAAAAACAAGAAGGGTAAATATTACATTAAATGAAAATATCGAATAAAAGGTCCCCAAATCTGTTCAAATTTAAATGAAGAATCATAAAGGTTACTTCTAATTTTCTCCAGATTCAAACATAAAATCGTCTGAGAAAACCAAAAAAAGGTAGTTGGGGCATTAAGCTCTTTCCAATGTTGTAAAATACATCTTTTCGCCATTAAAGTAAGAAATGCAATCATTCTACGGGCTGAAGGGGAAAGATTACTAGAAATTTTAGGTAGTCCAAAGATAGCAGTAATAGAAGCAAAACATTTATAAAATTCAACGGTAAATCCATCAGGGCCAGGAGCTTTCCCCAGATTCATAGAAAAAATAACATTCTTAATCTCATCCATTGTAATGGAAGTATCTAATAAAGAAGACATATCCCGTGAAATCTGAGGGAAGTCTAACTTATCTAAAAAATCATTCATATATTTAGAATCTCGAGGAGACTCTGATTGATATAAAGAAGAATAAAAATCACAAAAGGTTTGATTAATCCCCACATGATCCAATATCAATCGATCATTTTGGTTATAAATCTGATTGATTTGAGATTTAACATAATTAGATTTCAATTGATTAGCCAGCAGCTTGCCAATTTTATCACTGTGAACATAAAAATCACTTCTTGTTTTCTTTAATTGGTTTACAATCGAGGACGAGAGTAGTAAACTGTGTTCCATTTGAAGTTCAGTTCTTTGTTTGTATAGCTCCTCAGAAGGAGCCATAACATATTTCTTATCAATTTCTTTAATCTTGTCCACAATTGCCATCTCCTCCTGCTTCTGTTTCTTCCTCAAAGCAACGGAATACGAAATAATCTGACCCCGAATATAGGCTTTAAAAGTGTCCCAAAGAGTGTTAACCGAAATATCTTCTGTATAGTTAATTGTAAAAAAAAGCTCAATCTGTTCATTCATAAAATTAACAAAGTCTGAGTCCTGAAGCAACAACGAATTAAAACGCCATTGTCTATTGTTTGGTATATTGGCCATAATTTTAATAGAAAGCTTAAGTGGAGCATGATCCGAAATGGTTATAGAATCATAATCACATTTAATCACTGAAGGAATGAGACGAGAATCAATGAAAAAATAATCAATTCTTGAATAGGAATGATGAACATGTGAAAAGAAGGAAAAATCTTTTTCCTGAGGATGCAGAAAACGCCAAATGTCTGTCGACCCAGAATCAGAAAGGAAAAAATTAATCAAATTTGCAGATTTATTAGGTAAAGTCCGTAAAGGAGCCGAACGGTCCAAAGCTGGAGATAAACAGGTATTAAGATCTCCGCCCCAAATCAATGAAAACTCGTTCAAATTCGGAAACTGATCAAACAATGATTTATAAAATTCCGGACAATCCATATTAGGAGCATAAACATTAACCAAAACTACTTTTTTATTAAATAGTAAACCACTAACCAATAAAAATCTACCATTCGGATCAGAGATAATATCCTGGACTCATCATCTAACGCAGGCAGCAGAAGGGAGAAACTCTCCCTGCCATGAACCTCCAAGCACCAACAACTTGCCAATGCATCGGAAGCACCTGACCGCAGCCGACTCTGAGTCTGTCTGAAAACTTCGAGCCCCTGACCAGCCCCTCCGATACAGCCTCTCCGAGCACCATCCTCTGCCGAGCGCTTCGAACCCGCCCCGGCTGCCGAGCAACAAGCAAAGCCGAGGACTCGGGGCCTTCTCCTCCAGAGATTCCGGACCACACAGTAGCAGCAGCAGCGAAGCAGGCATTTCAGAAGTTTCTCCAGATGTTCCTCCGTGCTCTCACGTCCGTCTCCATCAAATCAGGATTGTGCATGGCACCCTACTTGACAAACAACAGACATTATATTAATATTACAGTTATATAGGACCCTGGTCAGACCCCACTTGGAGTACTGTGCTCAATTCTGGTCACCTCACTACAGGAGGGATGTGGAAGCTATAGAAAGGGTGCAGAGGAGATTTACAAGGATGTTGCCTGGATTGGGGAGCATACCTTATGAGAATAGGTTGAGTGAACTTGACCTTTTCTCCTTGGAGCGACAGAGGATGAGATATGACCTGATAGAAGTGTACAAGATCATGAGAGGCATTGATTGTGTTGATAGTCAGAGGCTTTTTCCCAGGGCTGAAATGGCTAGCACGAGCGGGCACAGTTTTAAGGTGCTTGGAGGTAGGTACAGAGGAGATGTCAGGGGTAAGTTTTTTACACAGAGAGTGGTGAATGCGTGGAATGGGCTGCTGGTGGCGGCGGTGGAGGCGGAAATGATAGGGTCTTTTAAGAGACTCTTGGATAGGTACATGGAGCTTAGAAAAATAGAAGGCCAAGGGTAAACTGTCATGGTCTGGATCGGGGTCCCTTTAAATTTCCTTGTTTATGTTATGATCCGGACTGTTGATTCCCTGTTTTCCCGTGTCCCTCGACTTTGGTGATTAGAGGCAATTAACGCTCGGCTGAACCGATAGTTTATAGTCTCCAGCTTTCAGCCGTTCAGCGTGGGAGCGTCTGCAAAGCCATCTAAGGTACGGTGTGCCGATGTCATCTGGCCGGAGCAAGTCTAGTCTCTGCCGAAGCGAGTGCCGGTAATTCGCCTTTTCCTCACCGGAGCAACCCTGTCCAGTTACCTCACCAAAGTGAGCCTGCAAAGTTTCCTCACCGAGGTGGGTCCGTCAGTTAACCCACCGGAGGGAATCAAGAACCGCTGTTTACCGTTTCTGGGCCGAGTCGAGAGCTCGCCACTACCCAGAGGCTCCAAGTCAAGTCCTGGCTCTGGGGGCATTCAAGTACCAAGTCAAGTACTGGCTCCGGGGGCATTCAAGCACCAAGTCAAGTCCTGGCTCCGGCGGTATTCAAGCACCAAGTCAAGTCCTGGCCCTGGTGGCATTCAAGCACCAAGTCAAGTCCTCGCCCTGGCGGCATTCAAGCACCAAGTCAAGTCCTTTCCCTGGCGGCATTCTAGCACCAAGTCAAGTCCTGTCCCTAGTGGCATTCAAGCACCAAGTCAAGCCCTGGCCCTGGCGGCATTCAAGCACCCAGTCAAGTCCTGGTCCTGGCGGCATTCTAGCACCAAGTCAAGTCCTGTCCCTAGTGGCATTCAAGCACCAAGTCAAGTCCCGGTCCTGGCGGCATTCAAGCACCAAGTCAAGCCCTGGCCCTGGCGGTCTGTGATTCCTGTCCTACCCCTTGTCTGAATCCCTCCTCTACCCCTCTCGCCTCTAGCCCTCATCTGCAGCCCCCGCCTGCACTTCGGTCTAGTTCCATCGCTGAAGCTGGATAGGTACTGTCTGGTGTTCATTCGTGTTGGTCTTGTCTTGTCTTGTCCTCGCCTCCGTGGGGTAAGTCAGGCCATCTTGCCATTGCTCCGCAGGGGGTCATGTTCTGTCTTGTCTGGTCCTTTCCTCCGTGGGGTAAGTCAGGCCGTCTTGCCGTTGCCCCGCGGGGAGTCATGTCTTGTCTTGCCTTGTCCTCGCCTCCATGGGGTAGGTCAGGCCGTCTTGCCATTGCCCCGCGGGGGGGGGGTCATGTTTTGTCTTGTCTTGTCCTTGCCTCCGTGGGGTAAGTCAGGCCATCTTGCCGTTGCCCCGCTGAGGGTCATGAGTCCCAGCCCTATGTCCTGTACCCAAGGAGGGGTCCCGGCTCTCTGTTCTATGTGTGAGTCCCGGCCCTATGTCCTGTACCCAAGGAGGGGTCCCGACTCTGTGTTCTGTGTATGTGTCCATGGTTCCATGTACCTGCTCTCCGGAGACCGAGGCTCTGTGTTCCTATGTTCCTCCTCTCCCTAGCCCATGTCATGTCCATGCCTGGTTCTGGGGTCCAAGCCCGAGGCAAGACCCAGGTACTGGGTTTTGCCCAGTCTCTGGCTCGGAGTCCATACCCTAGCCTCTTCATGTCTCCTCTAGTTCTGGGAGCCGATTCCAAGCCCAAGCCCAGACCCTTAGTCCCAGCCTAGTTGTAGTCCTGAATCCTTGTCCAGTTCGCTATTCCTGCTCCTGCCTTGCTCTCCTGGTATCGAACAATAAATTAAATCTAAGTAACCTCACAAGATGTGTCTTGCATTTGGGTCCACCCTTGCTCCCAATACCCCCATCATTGTGACATAAACCTATGTAGTTCTAAGGTAAGAACATGTTCAACACAGCTTTGTGAGCTGAAGGGCCTGTATTGTGCTGTAGGTTTTATATGTTTCTATGTTACAGTTTTGTCTCAGTTCTCTGCTCCGTGCATACAGTAGATGACCATGCTGATCTTCAATTGGAATATTCCTTATAATTCCTTATTATCCCTTTGCTCTTAAAATATCCGTAGAAACCCTTAAGATTCTCCTACACCTTGTCTGCCAGAACAATTTCATGCCTTCTTTTATTCCTCCTGATTTCCCCCTTATGTACCCACACACAGCTCTTACACTCTTCAAGCACCTCAGTTGTTCTCTGCTGCCTGTACTTACTGTGCACCTTTGTTTCTTTATAACCTCAATAACTCCAGAAAACCAAGGTCTCCTAAACCTGTTAGCCTTGCCTTTTATTCTACAGGAACATACAAATTCTGTTCTCTCACTACTTCAACACCACCTTTGAATGCCGCTCACTTCTAAGCATCACTTTGTCAGGAAACAACCTATCCCAAAACACATTTGCCAGATCCTTTCTGATGCCATCAAAATTGGCCTTTCACCTATTTAGAATCTCAAACCGAGGACCAGACCTATCCTTCTTTATCATTATCTTGAAACTAATGGAATGAAACACTAGTTTCAAAGTTGGAAATATAATTATGTACAAAAGATTAAGAAAACTTGAAAAATAATGATAAGTGCCGTATTGGGTTTGATATAAGAATAAAAACACAAAGTTCAGACTAAAATAAAATGATTTGGTTTAGCCTATCTGGTTGGAAATGCTAGGAAATATATCAGCTGATCAGATGTGGGAATATTTGAAATTAGAATGCAAACAAACCCTTCATGGATGAATAAGAAACATCTTCTTGGGGTTATAAATTTGTTTAAAACAATTTTTGACTCCTATCAGAAAAACAGCTGAAATCACACAAAACTGTTTTACCAGGTAGACAAAAGAAAGGAAAATCACAGTTACAAATTACGACGGGGATAAAGCATGCTATCTTCCTAAACGGTAGGTAGATAGATAAGATACTTAATTGATCCCAAAGGAAATTATAGTGTCACAGTAGCATTACAAGTGCACAGATATGCCAATATTAGGAGAGGTAAGAGTTGACGTGTCTGTGTGAATGATAGCGATAGATGAACGACTGTACCTTATTACTAACGTTCTTATGCCAGTAAACACATAACGGACTGCTCTCGGCGGCGAGTGTTGTTGAAACTCTAACTCTTGCCACGCTCAGCCGTCTGCTGCTATTTAAAAATAACAGATCAGGAGATGGCTAAGCGTAATTTTGTCTTCTTACTGGTGACCTTTTAATTTATTTTAACATTTTAAGTGTAAGGCTGCAAGAATTTTAGCAGAGCCTCCAACTCGTCTTAGTGCACTTTCAACCCTCGTAGTCACCGGAACTGCTCATTGATACCGATATTAATGCGTCTTGCGCCATGACGCACCTCTCACCCTGCACAATTGATTCATCATAAACCCCAGTCCCAACTCAACAAAGTAACTTTGACTCAAGCCCAAACCTTGACATGGGCTTTCTCGCCACTTTGCTTTTCCGTATTTGCAAATATTTCTATTTTTGTTTTTTTGTACTGGTTTTCATTATTGTTATAACTTTCCTTTCTATTTTCGACCTAGAATCCTACTTGCCTAACTACCAAGTATTTTAGTGGCCATTGCCAATAGTCATTCACTGCGCGAGATCAGACTAAGCAAAACTGTCGACGTGACGCTGAAATAGTATGGAATGAGATAGAAGGTGAGGCAGATTACAAACGCATCTAAATTCGAGTAATTATGGTTTAATCATTTTTGGATATTGCAAAATACATGATAAATGAACCGACTTTCTCTCTTAGTTTGTGGATTCCTTGGGAATGGCAAATGAATTGCTGTCGCGGAATACCAAAGTTGCGTGGGATTTTTCTAATTGCGAAAGGGAGTTTTTAAGGTCTTTATCCAGCACTGCTAACAACAAAGCGCTGTGGGTTATTTAGCAGAAACTCTCGCCGGAGTCCCACATACTAATAATTTTTTTGGACGGTTATCCATCAGACTAGATCATACAGATTAAAAATAAACAAAATCATAAAACAGTGCAGCAATAAACATCAAAACATTTAAAAAGAACTGTACAAATTTATTAACACCAGATCCGAAATATCGGTTAACTTTTCAGATGGGACCTGTTCTTGGAGCGTCTAATTAACGTTAATCCAACAAACACTGACCTTCATTATACTTTTCTGCTTGTAAGATTTTTACTTTACTAATTTTAGGGTTAGTCGTCTGGGCGAGGACTTCTTCCTCATCAGTAACATAATAGGATTATTTGAAATAAGCAGATCTAAACTGATCAAAGACAAATTGACAAAAATCTGAAATAATGGATGTTTACTGAGTTCAGAAATAGGATGTCTTTTTAAGTTTCAAAATTTATTTGATAAGAGTTTCCTCGTGTGTTGTGCAAGGGAACTTGTATGTATCACTTCTTTGCCTTTCACAGGAACTGTCAGAACAATACTGAGACACAAGAGGGAGCAGATACTCTAACCCGGAGCGAAAAAAATCGAACTGCTGGAATAACTCAGCCGGGACCCTCCTTCTGCCTTTACAGATGCTGCCTGAGTCGCTGAGTTTCTCCGGGGAGGGGTGTTTAAACAACACTAGTAATCTCAATTTAAAACGCTGGATGCTCTGAGCAGGATCTGTTGAAATCAGATGAACAGTCATCGAAATAAAACATTAACTCAAGTGTTGCCAGTTCAGATGCTGCTTAAACCGTCCGGTATTCCTATGCCATAAATATTAGTGGCTGCCTGTAACTGAAACAATTCCAAGGACTGCAATAGTCGGGATGGAGAATTGAAAGATGTCACTGACCACCGTCATTGGGGACGAAGACGGAGGCGGGGCTGGACGTGGCGCGAACGTGCGCTGGGGTGGGGGAAGAATGCGCGCTCGTAGCCGCGGCGAAGCGGCTTGGGTGCGCGCTGATGGGCTCGGTGCGAGTCCACGGCTCGAGAAAAGAGTAAACTCAGTAGATCCTACAGATGCTGGAAATTTTAAGCAACACACAAAATGCCAGGGGAGCTCAGCAAGTCATGGAACATCTATGGAGGGGAATAAACAATCGACGTTTCTGGCCGAGCCCCTTCATCAAGGCTGGTATGGAAGAAAACAGATGTCATAATATGAAGGTGGGGTTGGGAGAGGAGTACAGGCTGGCAGGTGATAGGTGAGACCAGCTGAGGGGGAACGCGGGTGGGGATGAAGTGGGAGGGTGAACGGGTCGGGGATAGGAAATGAGGTAAGAAACTGAGAGGGGATAGGTGAGAGAGGTAGAGGGTTAAATAAGAAGGAATCTAATAGGAAAGGACAGTGGACCATGGAAGAAAGGGAAGGTGGAGGGAAATCAGAGAAGATGATGGGGAATGGTAATGAATAGAGAGAAGGGTGCGAGGGTGACCAGAAATTAAAATGGAAAGAGAGGGGGAGTAAAATTAATCCTTTAAAATGTACAGAGTCTTCCCTACTGCCATAGTGAGGCCAAATTCGGGTTGGAGGAGCAACACCTCATATTCCGCCTGGAGGTACGTACACGGATTTCTTTAAACTGGGCAAGTCTGTGGGCGGGACTATGGGAACGAGACGATTGGCTGAGCAGGGGAGATTGTGGGCGGGACGACGCGGCTGACGGACCTACCAGTGAGTGGGACTATTTGTCGGGAGAATGAACAGCCGACGTTTCGGGCTGAGACCCTTCATCAGGACTGAAAAGGAAGAGGGCAGAAACCAGAGTAGGAAAATGCGTGGAGGGGAAGGAGAGCAAGCTGGCAGGTGATAGGTGAGACCAGGTGAAGGGATGAAGTAAGAAGGTAGGAGATGGTCACCGGGAGTTCCTGCCATTTGCGGCGGATAAAGCGGTCTCCTAATCTGTACCGGGTCTCACCGATTTAGAGGAGGACACATCAGGAACCCCGGCATACTCACAGGTGAAGCGTCGCTCACCTGGAAGGACCGTCTGGGGCTCTGAATAGTCATGAAGGAGGAGGTGTAGGGACAGGTGTAGCATTCGTCACAGGTAAAAGTAGAGAGCGATTCCTGCGGAAAGGGGTGGGGGAGACGTTGGGTGGAAGGGAAAGGTGTGTTGTTGGAGCTGGCGGAAATAATGAAGAATGATGTACTGGATCCGTCGATTCGTGGGGTGGTAGGTAAAGGGGAGGGGAACTCCATCTCTAATATGGTGGCTGGAAGATGTGGTGAGAGCAGATGTGCTGGAAATGGAGATGTGGGTGAGGGCAACATCGACAGTGGTGGAAGGGAGACCACGTCCTTTGAAAGAAAGAGGCCATCTCAGATGTCCTGGGATGGAAAACCTCATCCTAAGAACACATGCGGTAGAGGCGGAGGAATTGAGAGAAGGAAGAACCATTTTTTTTCAAGTGCCGGAATGGGAAAGAGGAATAGTCAAGATAGCCGTGAGAGTCAGTAGATTTGCAAAACAAATCTGTAACCAGAGATGGAGACAGAGACAGAGAGCTCGAGAGCAGTGTGCGAGGTGGACCAAGTAAATTTGAGGGCGGGGTGGAAGTTCAAAGTAAAATTGATGAAATAGGCGGGCTCAGCACGGGGTACAGGAAGCAGCACTGATGTAGCGCTGAAAAAGGTGGGGGGCGTTAACATTTTAGGCTTGGAACATGGACTATTCTACGTAGCCTACGAAAATGCAGACATAGCAAGGGCCCCTGGCTACGCATTTAATTTGGAGAAAATGGGAAGCGTCGAAAGAGAAATGGTTGAATGTGACGATTAATCCGAGGAGGGGAGCTGGTTGAAAGAAAGAAGCAGAGAGCTTTAACGGTGGCTGAAAACTGTAGGAGTGGGCGTTCTATGGGCGTCGCGTAAACGTTGTCATGCACGCCTGCCCTGGAGGCGGAGCGACGGGCGGCAGCGCGCCCTGGTGCTCGCTCCCACGGATGGCAGCGGCTGAATCCATCTCCTCCGGAGCGGAGCCGCAGCTCGAGCCCGGCGCCGGTTAACTGGCCGTTTGTAGTCACGGAAGCCGCCGAGTCTGTCGGCGACCGGGCCGGTCACTGAGGGCTGTTGGCGGACGCAGCGGCCGCTGCTGCAGCCGCCGGTGCCGCAGAACGACGACATGAGGATCTGGAGCTCGGAGCATTTGTTCAGGTGATCCGTCGGCCCGCGAGTAACTGGCTGGAGGTGGAGAGGGGTGGCCCGGCCTCTCCGAAAGTAGGGGGAGGAGGATGGGGAGGGGGTTAGGGTGATGTCCCGGATTCTGCCGTGGTCTCGGGCAGAGGTGCAAACGTCCGGTACTCACCTTGATGTAAGAGGAGCGTGTCAGGCAGCATTTGAGAGGCAAAAGGACTGATGCAGGGTCTCAACCCGAACCGTCAACTTTCATACTCTGTCTCCACACAGGCTAATCGACCCGCTTTGAGTCTACCCGATTCCAGCGCCTGTTGTCCCTTACCCTTACTTTGCTGTGGACTCGTCGAAGAGATAGCTTGCCCTACTGATTAAGCTGGTGTAGGTCGGGGTATGCAGGCTTTGGCTATGAGGCGAACGTTATTCATCTTTACCACAGTTATGTTCACCTCAAAACTGACCATTTTTCCTTCTGTTTAAGATCTAATTTGCACTCAAATCTTTGTGCCATTTGTAGTTTTATGCTCCTGGTTGTAGTCGTTGCATTTATTATAGCCATGACTTCTTTGAGCTTCATGCAGATAATGAATCTCACTGCGCCTTATGGTATATGATAAACTAATCATATATTAAAGTGTATTACATGATATAAAAGGATCTGCCTTGACAAAGAAATTTGTCATAAGCTGGAGTGATAGGAAAATGACAGCTTGATTTGAAAGGCAAATTAATTGCAATGTGTCTCTTTCCCAGCTGCAACTAATTCATCTGGGAAATATCTACAATAATAAACCTTATGTTTGGAAAATAGATTTGGGCTGCAGTTGAGGCAAAATATCTACCTCTTTGTAACTACACTGGTCCAATGAAATAATGGCCACGCATCATGCAGATGTCCTTGAAGATTTATTTTTATATCTCTCTCTCTTTCTTCAGCAGACACCGTGAAAACTACAAGAAAATAAAAGACATAAAAAGTTTGAAACATACATCTCAGTCTTTTAAAGTCTCTCAAGCTAGTGTCTGCTGGTAAACAGGCCCAAAACACGTCAGCACAACAGAAGTGTGCTGAAATCAAATAAAGTCACTAAAAACTTATCACACTGTCCATATAAAGGCATGTCAACAACATTATACACAATATAAAACAAATAAAAACAATTACCATGTGTGCCTCTTGGACCACATGCAGAATAAGGTTATTTTAGGGCCATGTGTCTTTCTCTGCTTCCAGATTGGTTCTGACCCATAATGCTACAGTCATGCTCTTAGTAAACTCTGGTCATGTGACCCATTACACTCTACATTAAATAACACCTTACATAAAAAGCACAAAATTTTTAATCAAACATTATTTAAAGATTTTTAAAAAGTCATAAATTTATGACAAAAACATATAAAATAAACATCGCAATGAAACATGTCTCCGAGACAGTTACACTCTTATCCAAACTTAGAATCTCAGCCACTTTGTATTTAGCCCTGGCTTATTCTTGCTTCAAAAGTTACTAGCTCAAATTCCACATGAGATTTCTGCTCATATTCAGGACTGACACATGAAATGCATATTGAGATGCAGATATTTCATTGAGTTTCAGTTCTCTCTCAAGTACACTTAAAAGGTGCACAGCATTATCTGAAGATCAGCACTTTTTCTCATTTTATGTACTGCTCTTTGGAGCAATGATGTCACATTTATTGATGACATCCAAATGGAACCTGCTGCCACTTCTCTGGTCATCTGTTGTATTTAAAATACAATATGTCTTGTACTTTAAGAGCAGATAATTATTTGGTAGACAGAAGCAATTGTCTTGGGAGCCTGATGTTTCAGTTGAATTGGATGGTTTGGAACTATACTTGACTTAAAAATGTGTTTTTGAGGATATATTTGGTTCATTACCAAGAACACCTGCTTCAACATCTGTAATCTCACCTGGCTCTATTCCTCTCTCAGTTCATCTAATGCTGAACTCTTCATTCATGCCATGATTACTTTAGGAATTGACTAGTCCAACTTCCTAGCCACTGTGAAATTGCTCTCAACCAAAATCCCATTATCTTTGTTCTAGCTCTCACAAAGCACGGTACAGACATTAGCACTGTCTTTGAGACTGATAATGACTTCCAGTCCAACAATGTTTTTTGTTAGTTTTCAGACTCCTGCATGACCTTGCCCTATTGTGATGTGCTGTCATAGTAAGTCATGTGGCTCACAACATTGTCTATTCATTTGGTAGAAATGTTTGGAGAAAATGTGATTTGATTGTGAACTTGTGAGGAATACATTTTGGTATAGAGAAAGGAGAATCACAATTTCTCCTGGAGTTAAACAACTTGATATCTTTGTAGTTGATTTCTAAGCTGTAGTGTATTTTACGTCTTTTTTCCCTGAGTTTTTAAAAATTAGAAGTACTTGTTCATGCATTTTAGATTATTATTGATTTTTATGCTAGATTTAAACTTTTTTAAACTTTGAATCATGCAATGCAGGAAGAGGCCATTATCCCTTCTATGACCAAATCATTTTATGTTGTGCGGTGATCTCAGTAATATTTGATGAAATATTTGCTTTTACTTGAAATGTTTGCTTTTCTTGTGATGCGTTTTAGCCATCCATGGGAGACGGTTATCAAAGCTGCAATGCGAAAATATCCGAACCCCATGAACCCCAATGTAGTTGGAGTGGATGTACTGGAGAGAAACCTTGATACTCGAGGGAGATTGCATAGCCAACGCCTGCTTTGTACAGAATGGGGAATCCCCAGCATTGTTATGACTGTATGTGAGCAACATTTCTATCTTTAATACTGACACCTTTTTTTTGTATTGTATGTCCAAAATCAATAGGAAGTTTTAAAAAACAAAAATGTTTACTTATATGAATGTAGAGACTTTAGGAGAATTGGCACAGTTGCTCCTTCTGAAGTAGATATTAAACTGGAAAAAAAATCGATAAAGTTTGATATAGTGATGATCTGTCAATTCAATTAGTTTTAACATTTGAGGATGACATAGTTTCTGACCTTGGGTGCTGTCTGTGTACAGTTTGTATGTTCTCCCTGTGAACACACACTTCAGTTTCCTCCTTTGTCACAAAGACATGCTGGTAAGTTAATTGGCTACTGTAGATTGCTCCTATTGTAGATCAACGAAAGTAGAATTGGTGAAGTAGGTAAGCATGTGAGAGAAAACTGTGCATTTCACTGTATGAGTCAATGTGCATGTGATAAATAAATCTGAAATAGGATACAGGGGAGAATGGGACTGACAGGATTGATCTAGACCTGGTGAGTAATTATAATTAAAATGATCAATTTTAGAAGTAATGTTTGTTCAATCCGAACAGAGAACAATGAAGGCATTAGGACAGGTTGCCTGTGAAAGACTGGCAAACTATTAAAGGGTATGATAAAAGGCAAGGAGTGACTAGCACTTAAAAATGTTCTGATAATGGTTCTCTACCCAAAATATCAACTCTCCATTTCCCTCCATAGATGCTGCCTGACCTACTGAGTTCTTCCAGCATTTTGTATGTTGCTGCAGATTTCCAGCATATATAGTCTTTCTTGTGTCTGCATTTAACAAAATAATATGTTTGTAAAAAGAAAAATTCCTTCCATTTGAAAATATGGTCCTGCAGATTGCAGAGAAAATAAATATGGTATTAGATCTTGGAGACTTAAAGTAGCCAGGAAAGGTAGAAATCCTGAAGACTGAGAACATTTTAGAATTTGACAAAGTATGGCCATGAAGTTGAAGGGGAAAATCAAACATTAGAGTAAACTTATTAAAAAGACAATAAGAATATCTTTATCCATGTTAAAAATGTCTATTAGTTAAAAGAAAAACAGTAGCAACAAGAAATGGGGGTCTGTTACATAGATGGTGGATTTATAACAGGAAATGAGAAAATGACAGGTAATTTATTAAGTATTATTATTGTTTGGCTTTGGTAAACAAAATACAAGAAACATTATAAGTGATGAAGAAATAAGGGTACAGTTTGGATGAGAAAATGAAAGAAGTACTGCTAGAGAAGATAACAAATCTGAAAGCTGGTAAGTCACAAGAACCTGATAATTTGCACTTCAAACTTTTGAAAGAAATGTATACAGAGGTGGTGGATGCTCTGAGATTTCTTGCAGGACTCTATAGATCCAGGAATGATTCTTGTAAATTGGTGGATAATATATGCAGCCTCACTTTTTAAGGAAGCAGAGCGAAAATTGGAAGCTACCTGTTAGCTTGACATCAGTAGTTAGCATAACTCTGGATCCTCAATAAAGGATGTGCTATCAAGACACTTAGACTCATATTAATTGTGCATTTTATTATGAAGAGGAAGTTGTATTAACTCATCTATCAGAGTTTTTTTGAAGGTGTGTCCAGAGAATAGATTAGGGGAAATCAGTGGAGGTGATGAAAAGGATGCAAAGGCTGAGAACTTGGAGAAAAATGATAGAAGAAAATCTGAGCAAAAATGTCAGATTTCCATGATGAGCGATTGATAACACTCAGTATAAACTTACATGTAACTAAACCCACCTATCATGGCATTTTGTTTTTTTTCTGCAGGCTTTTATCTTAAATGCAACGTTTCTCTATACTTGTAGCATAGGTCAGTTAAAATAATTAGAATGTTTTTGGCTTGGTGTAAAATCAAAACTACCTAGCCTGCTTTTCAAACAAATTTTAAATGTGGCAGTTGAGAAGCAATTTAAAAAATGCAGGCAATGGAAGCTGAAAATAAGAGCATATTTCTAGAAATTCTTGATAAGTTAGGCAGATCTGTACAGAAAGAACAGTTTCTCAGTTAACTTTATTTTTCTTCCTACTGAAAACAAGAATTTCCAGCATTCTTTTGCATTATAAATGTCAATATTGTTCGCAGCGATTGCTCCAACTGTCATTGCTGCAATGTTGTATTAAAATATGTACACTGTCTTAATTGCATTTACTATTATGTATTAAAAATGACTGCAATGTCTGGTGTGAATTCAAATGTTGTTTGCTGTCTGTGCTTCTATTACATTTTTTTTCTGGATTGAGGGAATTTGACATTTTACAGAACTTGAATCTCAATTAATGCCCCAGTGAGTTGATTCATATGGTAATCTTTTATAATATGTTTTTGTTAGATTCTGGGTACAAACAGGACCACAACATACATTAAAGAACATTCTGTTGTCGATCCAGTTGAACGAACTATGGAACTTTGTTCTTCTAATGTAAGTAAATTAATTTCAAACTTAAACTGCTATGGACCACCACTGGTTGGATTGTTTGGAGTTGATTATGAATATTTTCAACCATTTCTCAGAATCATAATCATTTTATTGCCAGTATGTGACACATAGCAGCGTTGATTGTGGCTCAGTGCCAAGCACAAAGCACAAGACAGTACCATAACAGAACAACACTTTACAAGACAATAATGCAAACAGCAATGAGCAATCAACAATTAGCAGAATGGTCACATGGGCAGACATCAATCAAACTTAAAGAAATGTGAACAGATCAACAGAACAAGGAGAGCAGGAAGGACCATTTAACAGATGTTGTGCAGGGACAGTTAGAATATTACACCTGAGTGAGTTGT
Organism: Mobula hypostoma; assembly: GCF_963921235.1. NCBI lineage: Eukaryota > Metazoa > Chordata > Chondrichthyes > Myliobatiformes > Myliobatidae > Mobula > Mobula hypostoma. The sequence continues at coordinate 168,451,330 of NC_086097.1, forward strand.
TGAGAAGCAGGATGGCTACAGAAAAGAAGCTTCAAAGATGACATGTAGTCCTGGTGTTGATGGACTTGTGGCATCTCCCTGATGGCAGTTTGGTAAACAGGTGACTGCTAGGGTTGGGGCATCAGCAGTAATTTTTTTCAGCTTAGCCTTGATTTAATCCATCTGTAGACTATTTCAATATCATTGGACTTGTTATTCCTGAAGCTGTTATTGTAAAATCTTCAGGGAAAATTGCCATTCTCAAGTAATGTAATGTTATTTATGAAACAGTTGAAGATGATTCTGCCAGGGATCCTTCCCCAAGGAGTTCATGCAGTAATACCCTTGGATTATAATGAATGGGCTACCGTACTGGTACCTGTTTTTCTTAACATTATTTATTATTCATTCATTGAGGTACAGTGCAGAATAGGCACTTCTGGCCCTTCAAGCTACGTTACGCATTAACCCCTGATTTAACCCTAGCCTAATCACAGGACAATTTACAATGACTAATTAACCTACCAACCTGTCCACCTTTGGACTTTGGGAGGAAACCCACACAGTGATGAGGAGACGGTACGAACTCCTTTTAGACAGTGTGGATCCTTAAAGAAAGTACAAAGGAGGTGTGCAAGGCAAGTTTTTTTTATTTACACAGAATGCTGGGGGCCTGGACTGCACTACCAGAGGTGCTGGTGCGGGCAGATATTGTAGGAGTGTTTATTAGACTTTTAGATTGACACATGAATATAGAGAGAAGGGAAAGATATGGTCAACGTGTGGAAAAGGAGGATTAGATTGGTAAAAATCATTGGTTTAACTCGTGCAGCACATCATGGCCAAAGGTCCTTTCCTGTGCTGTACTGTTCTATGTTCTACATTAACTCCAGTCTTGGCACCAGATAGTTTTTAAAGCAGTAATTCTTTAAAGTTGAAGCAGATGTATCCACGTTTGAACAAAACTTTTAGTTGTTTATGTACAAGCTGTACGTTTGGTGCTAAAAGTAAATGAAGGTTTTGTGATTGTGAATCTATAATGTTAATCCTATTTTATTTTATTGCAGATAACTCTTACAAATTTAGTGTCAGTGGATGAAAGATTGATCTATCGACCTCATCCTGAGAATCCAGAAAAGTGAGTTGAGTTTGGATTTTAATAATGTCTTTGGTTTTACATGCAATATCAGTGTCTTGCAAGTTACATCTAAATAGCAATCATTATTCATTCTGCTGACAACTGCTCAGAGACATTGACGAATTTAGGGAAAATGGCCCTGAAATGCTTGATCCTGTTCTGCACCCTCTGTTGGATATTTTGGAAAAGCAACAATGAGGTTCATAAAACCAATCAGATTCAAGAAACTTTACTGAGTGCATAATTTCTTAGTCATAGGGCACAGAAACTAGGAAGTATTTCTTAGCTTTAAATTGTGCACTAGAAAGAAAATCAAGATAAAGGAAAGCATGGGTTGAAAGAGGTGTGAGAAATTTGTGAAAGAATGAGTCACCATATTTGTAAAATTTTAGAACCAAAGTGATTGTTTCCCATTTATTATTGGTGATCGCACTTTAAAAAATCATAGACACTTAAATAACTAGTGTTCTTCTGTTGCTTTTAGTAGGTTTTTGATGGGTAATTGCCACAACTTCATAACTATAAAGATTTCAGAGTTGAATCTCTTGGTGATTCAGCACTACAGGATATCCTAGAAGAATGAGATATCTTTGGCCAAAATTTTGGAATTTGATATTTAATTAATAGCACATACCCTAAAAATTGCTGTCCAGTTTATTCCATGATAATTGCCGATAATTAAGATCCGTTGTTAGAATCAGTGTACAATCCAGATTTTCTTTGTGAATTAGTGGATTTGGATTTGAGCAGTTAAGGGCTTTGATTTTTCAGATCAACACAGCCAGCAACGTTGTCTACCTGCTGATAAGGAGGTTAAAAGACAACGATATAACATAGCAGTAACTGTTTGGGAGAAATTGTGTACAGAGTAGAATCAAATTTGGGAATAAAGTTCTCCATCACAATAAAAGTCTCATTTTCAACACTTTTGTTGGATCAGAGAATGTTGCCACTTTGAATACAATAACATACATAACAGGAATAGGCCACTTAGCCACCTCAAGTCTGTTCTTCCATTCAATAAAATCATGGCAGATCTGTCTTGGGCTTCATCTCTTCTGTACCAGTTCTCCAAATCCTTCAATTCCCTGATCTTTCAAAAATATACCTACTTCCTCTTTTAAAATGTGAGTGTTTGGATATAATGAAAGTTATATAACTGAGAGATTAGTTCTTGTTTTTTGTTTTAGGACCATTTTGACCCAAGAAGCTATTATTACTGTAAAAGGAGTTATTCTAAGTAGCTATTTGGAAGGATTAATGGCCAACACCATTTCTGCTAATGCAGGAAAGGTACGTGTATAGATTCACAGATTTTTCTTAACCAAACATGCCCAAGGGACTAAATGGACTTTTCCTGTTCCAGTGCCTTTCGCATCTTCTGGAATTTCTAAAGCATTGCCCAATCAAGTATTTTTGCGGTGTATCTATTGCAAAGTAATATAAAGTTTTTTTTACTTTAACCAGTACACCATGAAGAACTCTTATTAAGTATTTTGCATCAATTTAGAGAGAGAAAATGGTTTTAACATCTCATACTAAAGGCAGTGCAGCATTCCTCAATACTACCCTCTGGAGTTTACATTACACTTTTTAAGCATTCAGGCCCTCAGGTTTATTCGTGAATTCACCGAAGAAGCTCTGCCTTGTTGAATCTTGTTAATTTTGTTACTCTGTCATTCCTATCTTATCTATGCTTGAGCTGTTGTATCTACTAACTTATGCAGTTCTATGCACCATTAACCTATTTTGGTTTAATTTTACTGTGTGTCTTTAAAGTTGAGGGACCTACTTGGCTTCCATGTCTACTACTTCTAAAGCTTAAAAAAATGAACCACTTTCTTCTCTACCTGTTACTGTCTCTCAGACTAATCCATTGAAATATCCTAAAATCTATCATTACCATTAAATTAACGAATCAACTTAATCTAATGATTCAGTAAATAGTTTTGTTTTATTATCCTTTGACATTGAATTCTGATACCCACCTTGGAATGTTTGGATAAATGAGAGTAGAATTCAAATCAGCTTATTTGTTTGGATAAGGGATGATTATTACTTCACATGTAAAAAAAAATTAATTCTATAACATTATGGCTAATCTGATTGTAACTTAAACTCTGCATTCCTTCATATCCCCAGTAGTTTTTTCTCAAATCCCCTTGCCTGCCAAGAATCTTTCTTTGCCTTAAATGTACTACCATCCTTTGAGGAAAAAAAGTTCCAAAGATACATAGAATTCTATAACAAATCATATGGCTATGTATATCTCTTGAATATTTGATCCTTTAGTAACTCTGACTTCAGATTCTCCTAAAGAGGTAACATCCTCTCCATATCCATCCTCTGAAGGTTTCTCAGGATCTTGTATGTTTTAATCAATATTCCTTTCACTCATGTAAACTCCAGTGGATGTTAACCTCATCTGTAAAGCTTTCCCTCATAAGGCCACACTTTGTATAAAGAATATAAACATTGTCTGAATACCTTGAGTGAAGATAAAACTTGCCGTTAAAGGACTGTATGAAGAATTTTAGTTTTTATCCTACTATTAATACAAAAAAGATGTTTTATTGTATGGTGAGAATACTGCAGACTTTGTATGCCCCTGTATGACATTCCTTTTCTGTGTTGCTCTAGGGGTGGGATGCTATTGAGTGGATAATTCAAAACTCTGAAAGTGTTAACTAACAGCTTACACTTCTGCAATTTGCATTAACCAGTGGTAACTATTTATTGAAATACCCAGCTAGTCTAATGTTTTATTGCATGTAATGGGCTCATGTTTGAGTGGCATGGACTGCATGTTTGTTATGCTTATAGCTAGCTATAATTTAGAAGGTGTGCTATCTTGTCATTAAAAAAATCAAATGTTTAATCTTTCAGCTGTATATATTTTACACCATGTGTTGCATTTTTCCCAAACATGCATTGATTATAGCATCTATCCTCTGGTACTTAAAAAAATGATGTGCATTGTCTTGGGTGAATTTTGATAGAGAAGCAGGGTCATTTCAGAGTTTTGGGTCGTTGAGTGGTATCAGTTAGTGGCCACTCCTGAGGGATGATTATGAAAGAAACCTTGTTTGCTCGGTTTGAAGCATTAGATATATTTTATAGTGATAAGTTAATATAAAATTAAAATCTTTAAAATACTAAACAAGGTCTTAGTTTAGTACAAATTGTTACAGATTTTTGAGAGTTCTGTCAACTGCATTGTGTACTTTGAGTATTGAGGGTTATTTTTTAACCCGAGAAAGAGAGAGAGGACAGCCACCTTAAACCTGAAATCACATTTGTTTCATTCGATCTGACTTTGAATGAATTTCTGGAACAAATGATTAAGAGTGGACTGTTTAGACTATAGTGTCTGATTTATCAATGAAATCACTGGTGATTGTTAACATCCATCTTCCACATAGCCTCTTTAGAAAATCAATCTTGAATTTAAAATTAACTAAAGTTAATTAAGCTGAATTAATGACAGCTAAAGTTTGAAAAGCTGAATTTTGAGCGTACTTTAAACATTATGTCTATGGGCTTCAGCATCGATTATTCATGGCGAACGAGTTCCAGTTTCTGCCACCCTCATTTCTTTGGTTTCCTAACTTGAAGGATGAGCTGTAATTTTTAGACTCCTGCCCCTTTGGCTTTTTTGCCTACCTTGACTCCCGCATGTAAGATGACAGAAAGCTTGATTTCACAGAATCATACTGGACAGAAATGGGCTCTTTCAGCCCACCTCTTTCTTGCTATCTGTGATGCCTACATAGTACTTGCATACTTTATGAACTTCTTTGGTTCTTTAACTTCAACTTAAGGCAATAGATGGAGATTGATGACGTGCAGATATATTCTACTGTTTTTCCTTTTGGGAATCCAAGTATTTACTGAAGAGGATCTTTTATAAAGTTCTGTGACTATAGGAAAATAGATACTGTTTATATCCATTATTTTTTAAAGTTATCCATGGGATGATACTTGTGCAAGGGTTTTGCATGCCAAAATGTACTTTTCTATACATTTTGTGAGTAACAACAGATGAATATTACAAAACCAAATTGAAATTATTTATTGCTTTAGATGTTAGCTTTTAATTTTAGTCAGTGATTTGTTTTGATAATATTTCTGTTCTGCAGGTGCATGACAGAAATATCATTTGTGTATTGGTATTTCATTGTGAAACTTGACCTGTATTTATTTTTAATTGTTGTAATTCAACCTTTGTTTTCCAGATTATATTATCTTTCCTCCAGCCTGTGTATCCTCCAGACCATTCTAGGCATGTAATCTGAAACTGTTCTGCTGTTATGTACTGTAGCTAAGGAGTATTTTTTACTGAGAAAAACTTATTTCATCATTTGGTAGAAAAGCCAAGCATTGAAGAATAATACAAGTATATCTGTGTTAATCTTTCTCTCAGATTCTATGTGTAATGGCCACAATTAGTTGAAAGATGCCTTGCATTTTGACTCATTTGTGCACATCCATTGTGGATTCTTTATCCCGTGCAAAGTTGGTCTTTCAAGTTGAATATAAATTAGTGATTTGCTTCAAAAAAGTACAGATGTAATTTTATAAGTTGTTCTTTGATAAGTCTGTGCATAGATAACAAATAGGAATAGGACTATGACAGGCAGCAGAAACAGTACTAATTCTGGAATCCAGAATTATACAGTATAAGGTTGCATAAAACAAGAGCATGAATAGGTCAGTCAATCAACCTTTGGAGTTCATTCAGTCAGATCATGGCTGATCCTGATCCAACCTAAGTCTCAACATTACTTTCCCATTTGCTCCCCATACCCTTTGATTCTTTTGTCAGTCACCATTTGATTCTAATGTTCTCCTGGACAGAGAATACCTAAGATTCACGACCCTCAGAAGAACTTTTTCTTCATCCATCCTCAAACTTCTTATTCTGGCAACACACAAAATGCTGGAGGAACTCAGCAGGCCAGGCAGCATCTATGGAAAAAAATCCTGCTGAAGGGTCTAGGCCTGAAACGTCGCCTGTACTCTTTTCCATAGATGCTGCCTGGCCTGCTGAGTTCCTCCAGCATTTTGTCTGTGTTGCTTGGATTTCCAGCATCAGCAGATTCTCTCTTGTTTGTGATTTGACTCCTTATTCTGAATGCCTAGATGATATCTATGGAGAAGTATCTCTTCACAATCTTAAATATTTAAGTAAGATCACCACTCGCTATTCTAAACTATAATTACAACACCATATCCATCAACTTTTATCAATCTTTTCAAACCAGTTTTTGTTCTGTATTTAAGGAATTATATACTTGCCTGCAGTAAAAATGTATTATTTCTTAAGTAGGGAGTCAAATCTATGTGCAGTAGTTCAGTTTCAGTCTCACACACTGCCCTGCAAAGCTGTATCAAATCTACTCCATGTTAATATTGTAAAAAATATTAGTCTTACTTATAGTTCCTATACCTGCATGCTAACCTTTTGGTGCTTCATGCTTTAGAATTTTCTTGGATTCCTTTGAACTGCATCATTTACTTATTCTATCACACTCTAACTAATTATCCAATAATGGATAATCACATTTCCCCATAATAAATAGCAATTTTGAACCAGGCATCTATATTATTTCGCTCACTTCTCCTGGAGTAACAAGGCAATTGTCCTCTGTATGATTTAGGATCTGTAATTCATGCTTATAAAATGAGAGAGGTTACGATATTCCCCTTTAGAGTTAACGGAACATATTCCACTAATTCTCTCAGCAGTGAAGAAGTTTGCATTCATTTATCAGCACCTTTTAGTCTTAATTTCTGCTTAATTCCTTTATCTATGTTCTCTTTCAGGGCTGCAAAGCTATAGAGTGGGTAATAAACAAGACAAATGAGACTGAAGAATTATCAGCATCCGTCCAAGAGAATGTAAAGTCACCAACAGCTGTAGCAGCTGCTGAAGATTGATGACCCCTGGTTGTGCCACACCTCTGACTTCTATTCAGGAAATTCACTTAGTAATGTGTTCGGTGTTATTTTAAGATGTCGTACCTTTTTTATGGAAAGACATTATAAGCTGCAAAATTGACTTTGGATGTATCAAACATTCAGGTCATTAAAATAAACAGCCAGCAGCCAAGCCTGTGAACATGGGGTACCAAGTTTCAAATTATTTATAGTAAGTTTTGTTTTTATAGTGTCCTTTGTTTGACCAACATCTAGTCAATAACAGTTCACAAAGTGGCATCTTTTGGTAGGTGTGTATGTATTTTTCTTTAAAGTAAGTGGTCTTATCCTTGAAATGCAACCAGAGGCATGGACAAGCATATGCACCTAAAGGAGCGTGCTGTTTGGCACCTATTGCGTTGCACTGGATTAATACTTGACTGTGTAGTGGTTAATGTTGATGCCTTACAGCACTGAGTTAACAAAATGTTTATGTTTCAGAATGATGGTACAACGTCCTAAGTAAAATTTATTTTTATCATGAAGTTGAAATTTGGTTGTCTATCATTAGTGGCAGATCTCTGGAGGCTGGCCAGCTAGAATGCATAGGCATTCAACCAATGTTTTGGTCCTAAACTATAAAGAAATATGTATTTGAAGTCAGCCTAAGTATGTGGGCTGAACAAAAGTACACTGACCAGTAACTCAATCACTTCAGCACAGCACTGTTACCATAAAGATGTAACGCAATTTTGTGAAAGGCACGCATATCATAGTTCCAGAAATATTTCTATCAACGCAAAACTATTTACAATGTTTGCGCAAAAGGATTCCCATACCAGTCAGCTTTAGATAACTTCTAGCTTGACATTTGGACTATTTTTGCATAATTCTTTCTCAAATAATTTCATTTTGTTCCAATACAATTATTTTAAAAACATTTAACAGAGGTTAGATTGTTTTCTGAATATTTATGTATTTAAATCCTGACTTGTGCTTAAAATACAGGATATTTTCTCTGAAATACCTTGTTTTTTTTCCAACATTATCATGTATTTAAAAAAAACTCTGAAAATTCTTTAGAATAGCAAGTTGAGGCATACTGTATTTTGGAGAAGTAAACTGAAATTGATTGTACTGTATCCATGCAATCTGCAGCTGACAATCCTTGTTTAACTTTTAGCATTAAATCCACATGTATTCTGCTCTCCCGAGCATGTGGATCAGTGGAGAACAACTCATTTACTTGTGATTTTGATAGCAGTGTTTCTGTTTCCTATTTATGTGACTAGAAAATGTTGGAAACAGTCTGCTAACAAGGGTGGGGTTCAGGCCCAATCTAACCCACAGCTTCAACTGCCTGTTGCAGTATACCTGTCTCTCTATGGGGTAGCAAGGTTCTTTCTACCATGGGATGAGTCTCAGAGTCACAGAACACTAAAGCACAAACAAGCCCTTTAGCCCATCTAGCCTGTGCCCAACAATTAAACTGCCTCGAGTCAATTATCTGCACCCAGACCGTAGCCCTCCATACCCATCCCATTCTTGTACCTATCCAAATTTCTCTTAATTGTTGAAATTGGACCCCCATCCACCACTTGCATTGGCAGCTCATTCCGCACTCTGAGTGAAGAAGCCCCCCCTTTTGACCCTGTTCACCTTTCACCCTTAACTTATGACCTCTAGTTGTAGTCTCACCCAATCTCAGTGGGCAAAGTTGCTTGCATTTACCTTGTTTATCACCCCTCATAATTTTGTATACCTCTATCAAATCTCCCGTCCATCTTCTATATTCCCAGGAATAAAGTCTTAACCTACTCAATCTTTCCCTGGAACTTAGGTCCTCAAATTCTGACAACATCCTTGTAAATAAGATTGAAAGAGAGCAAAGAAAATTTACACCTTTCCTGTAGGCAGTTGACGAAAGCTGCACACAGTACTTCAAATTAGGCCTCAATAATGTTGTATACAATTTCAACATAATATCCCAACTCTACTCAGTACATTGGCCTTCATTAAACCATGTGCCAAAAGCTTACTTTTCAACCCATGGCTAAGGATGCCACTTCCAAGGAATCTTGGATCTGTATTGCCAGATCCCTCTGTTCTACTGCACTCGTCAGTGCCTTACCACTGACCATGTAAGACTTATACTGGTTGTCGTCCCAAAGTGCAATGCCTCACATTTGTCTGCATTTAATTTCATCTGCCATTTTTCCAGCTGATCCAGACCCTGCTGCGAGCTTTAATAGTCTTCCTCACAGTCCACTATACCCAAAATCTTGGTGTCATCTGCAAATTTTTCTGATGCAGTTTACCACGTTATCATCCAGTTGCTATAGATGACAAGCAACAATGGACCCAGTACTAGCCCCTGCAGAATGCCACTAGTCACAGACCTCCAAACAGAGAGGCAACCATTTACAACCATTCTCCTGCAAAGCCAGAGACTAATCCAATTTATTACCTCATCTTGACCAACCTCCCATACAGGACCTTGTCAAAGGCATTGCTAAGGTCCATGTAGACAACATCCACTGCCTTGCCTTCATCAACTTTCCTGGTAGCTACCTTAAAAAACTGTATAAGATTGACTAGACCTGACTTACCACGTACAAAGCCATGCTGACTAGCCCTAATCAGTCCCTGTCAACCCAAATACTTATAGATCCAGTCCCTTAGAATACTTTCCAATAGCTTTCCCACCTATATTGTCAAGCTGACTGGCCTATAATTTCCTGGCTTATTCTTAGGGCTTTTCTGGAAAAAAAAGAGAACAAATTTATCTATCCTCCAATCCTCTGGCACCCTACCCATGGCTAAGGATGTTTTAAATATCTCTGCTAGGACCCTGGCATTTTCTGCACTTGCCTCCTGCAGGGTCTGAGGGAACACCTTGTCAGGTCATGGGGATTTATCCACCTAATACGTCTCTTTCAGCTCCATGTATAGATTACCATTCTGATCTTCTAGAGAACCAATTTTGTCCCCTGCTATCCTTCTGCTCTTAATATATTTGTAGAAGCCCTTAGGATTCTCCTTCACTTTGCTAGAGCAGTCTCATATCTTCTTTTAGCCCTTCTGATTTCCTCCTTAAATGTTCTCTTGCATTTCTTATACCTACTCCTTTAGAATCTCATTTGTTTCCGCCTACCTATACCTGCTGTGCATCTCCTTTTTCTTAACCAGGGCCTTAACACCTCTCAAAAACGAAGGTTCCCTTATCCTTGCCTTTTATTCTGGCAGGAACATAGAGACTGTACTCTCAAGAATTCACTTTTGATGGCTTCCCACTTACTAGGTACAGCTTTGGTAGAGAACAGCCTGTCCCAATCCACATTTGCCAGATCGTTTCTAATACCTTCAAAATTGGCCTTTCTCCAATTTAGAATCTTAACTCCAGGACTAGACCTATTCTTTTCTATAATTACCTTGAAAGTAACGGCATTATGCTCACTAGATGCAAAGTGTGCCCCTTCATAAACTTTTATTACCTGCCCTGTCTCTGTCCCTCACAGGAGATGTGGTTTCACCCTCTCTCTAGTTGGAATTTATATGTACTGTTTAAGGAAACTTTCCTGAATGCATTTGACAAACTCCCTCCCTTAAATCCGGTTTACAGTATGCTGATGAAAAGTAATGTGTCTTGTTTCTCTTAAAGTGGTACCTTGTTGGATTTTAATTACGTAGCCTAGTAATTTGGATTTCCCAATATAAGGAATCCATTACATAGTCATTATCTTGCAATTGGAGGGAGAAGGCAGAAATTCGAACGGACTGGGATGTCTGAGATTATAAAAATCCTGCCTTAATGAAATCCATGCCTCTTTCCTCTGGAAATCCGGCAGACATCATGGAAAGCTAGCCAATTTTTGGATTGATCCAGAAGTTTTTTTTTTCTCCAAGAATATATTTACATAGAAAACTTAAACTGTTTGGATGTTATAATAGCAAATAAGTATCAAATGGACGAATAGGATTAATAAGTTATCTGAAAAGAGATGAACTGCTTAGAATATGCTGTACAGCACTAGGTATCTTTACTAATTCATGATTTTTTTTTTAGAGGATTCAGGCGTTGCCTTCTCACTCTAATCTTGAATGCATTGTGGAAAAGAGTATAGTCAACGTTTCGGGCCCAGAACCTTCATTGGGACTCAATACGTACTCTTTTCCATAGGTACTTAGTGGCCTGCTGAGTTCCTCCAGCTTTGTGTGTGTGTTGTTTGGATTTCCAGCATTTGCAGAATTTCTCTTGTTTGTGACACCAGTGTAGGAAAGCTTTGCTGTAGTTATAAATAATGTTGTAAACCACAACTGAAGTACTGAATGTAGATTTGGATGCTTTGTTTATGGGAAGATGTACTTGCCACAAACAAATATAAGAGTGGGTATGTTGGACCTATAGTCTTTTGAAGTTTAGAAGAATAAGAAAGTCGGTGAAATATAAGAACCTGGGCAGATGCTGATCAGAGTAGATGTTGAGAGGCTATTTCCTTCAGGGGGAAGAATTGAGAAGTCGGGGTGAATAGTCTTAAGCAAAGTCTCCATTTAAGATGAGCTTAGAAGGAATTTCTTTTTCTAAAGAGAGTTGAATCTTTGGAATCTTCTGGCTCTCAGATTCATAGATATTGAGTTCTTCATTACATTAATGGATGAGACATGATTAGACTTTAGGAGAATGGAGGGTTACAGAAAACAGACAGGAATGTAGAGCCAAAGACAAGATCAGAGTAACTATGGTCTCTCTGAATGGCAAACAATCCCAATGGGCAGTAAAGCCTACTATTTAGAACATAGAAAACTCACAGCACAATACAGGCCCTTCGCCCCACAAAGCTGTGCCGAACATGTCCTCACCTTAGAAATTACCTAGGGTTACCCATAGCCTTCTATTTTTCTAAGCTCCATGTACCTATCCAGGAGCCTCTTAAAATACCCTATCATATCCGCCTCCACCACTGTCGCCGGCAGCCCCTTCCATGCACTCACCACTCTCTGCATAAAAAAAACTTACCCTGACATCTCCTCTGTACCTACTTCCAAGCACCTTAAAACTGTGCCCTCTCATGTTAGTCATTCAGCCCTGGGAAAAAGCCTCTGACTATCCACATAATCAATGCCTCTCATCATCTTATATACCTCTATCAGGTCACTTCTCATCCTCTGTCACTCCAAGGAAAATAGGCTGAGTTCACTCAACCTATTCTCATTCTCATAAGGCACACTCCCCAATCCAGGCAACATCCTTGTAAACCTCCTCTGCACCCTTTTCTATGGTTTCCACATCCTTTCTGTAGTGAGGCGACCAGAACTGAGCACAGTACTCCAAGTGAGGTCTGACCAGGGTCCTATATAGCTGCAACATTAGCTCTCGGCTCCTAAATCCATTTCCACGATTGATGAAGGCCAATACACCGTATGTCTTCTGAACCACAGAGCCAACCTGCTCAGCTCCTTTGAGTGTCCTACGGACTCGGACCCCAAGATCCCTTGATCCTCCACACTGCCAAGAGTCTTACCATTAATACTATATTCTGCCATCATATTTGACCTACCAAAATGAACCACTTCACACTTATCTGGGTTGAACTCCATCTGCCACTTCTCAGCCCAGTTTTGCATCCTATCAATGTCCCCTTGTAACCTCTGACGGCCTTACACACTATCCACAACACTTCCAACTTTTGTGTCATCAGCAAATTTACTAACCCCTCCCTCCACTTCCTCATCCAGGTTATTCATAAAAATCAGGAAGAGCAGCATTCCCAGAAGACATCCCTGAGGCACACCACTGGTCAACGACCCCCCCCCCCCCATGCAGAATATGACCCACCTACAACCACTCTTTGCCTTCTGTGGATGAACAAAGCAACGTTCCCTTGGATTTCATGCCTCCTTACTTTCTCAATAAGCCTTGCATGGGGTACCTTATCAAATGCCTTGCTGAAATCCATATACACTACATCTACTGCTCTATCTTCATCCATGTGTTTAGTCACATTCTCAAAAAATTCAATCAGGCTGGTAAGGTACGACCTGCCTTTGACAAAGCCATGCTGACTATTCCTAATCATATTATGCTTCTCCAAATGTTCATAAATCCTGCCTCTCAGGATCTTCTCCATTAACTTACCAACCACTGAAGTAAAACTCATTTGTCTATAATTTCATGGGCTATCTCTACTCCCTTTCTTGAATAAAGAAATAATATCTGCAATCCTCCAGTCCTCTGGAACCTCTCCCGTCCCTATTGTTGATGCAAAGATCATTGCCAGAGGCTCAGCAATCTCTTCTCTCACCTCCCACAGTAGCCTGGGGTACACCTCATCCAGTCCCAGTGACTTATCCAACTTGATGCTTTACAAAAGCTCCAGCACATCCTCTTCCCTAATATCTACATGCTGCAGCTTTTCAGTCTGCTGTAAGTCATCCCTACAATTGCCAAGATCCTTTTCCGTAGTGAATACTGAAGCAAAGTACTCATTAAGTACCTCTGCTATCTCCTCTGGTTCCATACACACTTTTCCACTGTCAAACTTGATTAGTTCTGTTCTCTCACGTCTTATCCTCTTGCTCTTCACGTACATGTAAAATGCCTTGGGGTTTTCCTTAATCCTGTCCACCAAGGCCTTCTCATGGCCCTCTCTGGCTCTCTTAATTTCATTCTTAAGCTCCTTCCTGCTAGTCTTATCATCTTCTAGATATCTATCATTACCTAGTTTTTTGGACCTTTCGTAAGCTCATCTTTTCTTCTTGACTAGATTTACAACAGCCTTTGTACACCACAGTTCCTGTCCCCTACCATCCTTTCCCTGTCTCATTGGAACGTACCTATGCAGAACTCCATGCAAGTATCCCCTGAACATTTGCCACATTTCTTCCATACGTTTCCCTGAGAACATCTGTTTCCAATTTATGCTTCCAAGTTCCTGCCTGATAGCATCATATTTCCCTTACTCCAATTAAACACTTTCCTAACTTGTCTGTTCCTATCCTTCACCAAAGCTATGGTAAAGGAGATAGAATTGTGATCACCATCTCCAAAATGCTCTCCCACTGAGAGATCTGACACTTGGCCAGGTTCATTTCCCAATACCAGATCAAGTACAGCCTCTCCTCTTGTAGGCGTATCCACATATTGTGTCAAGAAACCTTCCTGAACACACCTAACAAACTCTTTCCTACATTCTTACCTTTAGTGACATGATAGCAAACTTGATTATTTAAATGCAAATCTGTGGTCATTAGAAGAATAATGTTAGAATGAGTGTCTCTGTGCTACATTTGCTCAGGGATCTCCGGGAATCGAAGATAAAGCATGATATTGCTAACAGCAACCAAGGTGAAAGTCCTTTTTCTTTGAATGTTTACATACAAGAAAGGAAATGAACCCTGCAAGCACAAGGAATCACAAATGAGAAAATCTGCAGATGCTGGAAATCCGAACAACACACACACAATGCTGGAGGAACCCAGCAGGCCAGGCAGCATCTATGGAAATGAATAAATAGTCGACATTTTGGGCCGAGGCCCTTCAACAGCACAATGCATAGTTGCCCATTTGTCTTTGAGTCTGAGCTACTACTCCGAAAGATCAGGACTAATCTTGGGACTGAAGACCATCTATTTACTTAAACCTCAATGACCTCAGCCTACCACTTTCTAACTCTGACTTTTTTTTTTCTCCAGTCCTGATGAAGGGCCTCGGCCCAAAACATGCACTATACTATTCTCCATAGGTGCTGCCTGGCCTGCTGAGTTTCTCCAGTATTTTGTGTGTGTTGCAAGTATTCCATAAGCCTTCTTAACCACCTTATCAACCTGTGTAGCTACTTTCAAGGAGCTATGACCTTTGGACCCTATGATCTCTCTGCTCAACAACACTGTTAAGGATCATGTGCTTAACTGTGGACTGCTCCTTGCATTTACCCTACCAGGGTGCAACACCTCACATTTATCTGGGGTAAGCTCCTTTTGACATTTCTCTACCTATATCTACAACTGATCTATATCAGGCTGTATTCTTTATCAGTCTCCTAAACTATTTGCAACTCCACCAATATTGGTTTCATTGGCAAACTTACTAATCCCTTCACCTACTATTCTCTGTTTTCTATGTGCAAGCCAGTTCTGAATCCAAACAGCTAATTCACCATGGACCCCATGAATCTTAATCTTCTGGTTTAACCTCCCATGAGAGGCATTGTCAAACACCGTACTAAAATCCACGTAGACAGCATCCACTGCTCCTACCCTCATCTATCACTCTTGTCAGAAACTGATTCAAGTTAGTAAGACACGACTTGCCCGGCACAAAGCCATGCTGGGCTCTCCCTAATTAAGCCATGGGTTTCCACATGCTCATATATCCCCCATCTCCTAGAATTCTCTCCAGCAATTTCTCTTCAACTGGTTTATAGTTCCCAGGATTTTCCTCTGTTCCCTTCTTAAATAGAGATTCAACATTAGCTATTTGCCAGTCCTCCAGGACCTCAATGGTGCCTAGATGGACAAGAAGGTACTGGGTCAAGGCACCAGTAATCTCATCTCTTGCCTCCCTCAATAACTTGAGGTAAATTCCAAAAAGCTCTGGGGACTTATTCACCTTAATACTCCCTAGGAGATCTAATACTTTTTCTCCTTGACCTCTAAATGCCCTAACATATTTATGCACTCTGCACTGATCTTCTGGTCCTCCATGTCCTTTTCTTTGGTAAGTATTGAAGTAAAATACTCATTCAGGACCTCACTCACATTCTCCGCATCCAAACAAGTGCTACACTTGCCCTTACACTTCCTCCCTTACCACCATTCAGGGCCCCAGACAGTCCTTCCAGGTGAGGCGACACCTCACCTGTGATTCGGCTGGGGTGATATACTGCATCCAGTGCTCCCGATGTGGCCTTCTATATATTGGCGAGACCCGATGCAGACTGGGAGATCGTTCTGCTGAGCACCTACGCTCTGTCTGCCAGAGAAGGCCAGAGATCTCCCAGTGGCCACACATTTTAATTCCACATCCCATTCCCATTCTTATATATCTATCCACGGCCTCCTCTACTGTAAAGATGAAGTCACACTCAGGTTGGAGGAACAACACCTTATATTCTGTCTGGGTAGCCTCCAACATGAACATTGACTTCTCTAACTTCCGCTAATGCCCCACCTCCCCCTCGTACCCCATCCGTTATTTATTTATATACACACATTCTTTCTCTCTCTCTCCTTTTTCTCCCTCTGTCCCTCTGACTATACCCCTTGCCCATCCTCTGGGTTCCCCCCCTCCCCCTTTTCCTTCTCAGTGAGCCTCCTGTCCCACGATCCTCTCATATCCCTTTTGCCAATCACCTGTCCAGCTTTTGGCTCCATCCCTCCCCCTCCCACTTTCAAATCTCTTACTAGCTCTTCCTTCAGTTAGTCCTGATGAAGGGTCTCGGCCCGAAACGTCGACTGTACCTCTTCCTAGAGATGCTGCCTGGCCTGCTGCATTCACCAGCAACTTTGATGTGTGTTGCTTGAATTTCCAGCATCTGCAGAATTCTTCGTGTTTACCCTCTTTATCCTTGAGTGGTCTTAGCTTCTCCCTAGGTATCCTCTTGCTCTACCTGCTGCCTAATCTGAAGTTTCCCAGCATTTTGTTTTAATTGAAGACAGGAGAGGGTCAGATTTCTCACCCAGAAAATGTCATCAATAAGATGGAAAGTTGCCTTCACACCTAAAGATTGATTGGTTTGTAATGAACATTGCAATAGGGAGATGGTGACCAACACTTGGAATTATTCAGAAAACACATACTGGAGGGGGTAGGGCATCATTACAATCTTTCTAGATAGATGAATTACATTGTGCCTCTTGTCCATTCTCAGCTCAAATTATCTTGTGAACATGCAAACCGTTTGATTCTAGTTATTTGTATTTAAGTGGTGAGAGCCACATTTATTAGCATGGACCACTAGATGGAGTCTAATACAACCTAACTCCTCATTTCTTCTACTATGCTCTAGATAATGTGAGTAATTTTACCAGACAATTTTAAAAGATCTATTTCCAGAGATTCATCTTTCTTTGCTATGTGCTATTTTTAGGGTGTTTTTTTTTACTTCACAAGTAGCTTTTGAGATTGAAATAACTCTGAGAATTCAAAGCAGTCAGTTTGAAGGGATTATGCAGCCAGTATCATTAGTAAAGTGGAATTATACAACAATCAAACTAGACATTTTAGTTAAGGAGACCCTGTATTTCTCACATTTCATGTACCTTTAAGTTTTCCATGTCTTTTTACATTGAGATGCATCTTTTCATTTAAAAATAATTTATACATAATTTATATATAGAAAAATAATAATTGTAATAAAATCTAGAAGAAAATTTGCAGGACACTTTACATTCTTTGTGACATTTGGTCAACGTATTGAACAGTGTTAATGCTTATCGCTTAAACCATAGCACCATTGCCACATGCAGTCCTCTGGGGTGATACACCCTTTCATTATCTGAGGGTCTTCCTCACCCAGCTCAGCTCCCCAAACCTGGTAACAGAAGGAGCTTAAGTTGTGATCCTCTTAACATTAAGACACTTTTCTATATATATGGGGATCCTTTGACAATTCAGATCCATGCCAGGACCCTGACAACATGGATCATTCACCTTTACTTGGAAGCCTGTTCTAAGCAAAGGCAACATCATTCACAAAGACTACCAGTAACAAAGGCCCGCAATGTACCCGCTCAGCCTTTAGCTGCCCATGGAAAAGGAGCTCATGGTCTACTGAGCAGCAGTGGTGTACACTTCAAAACTATTGGCTATTTAGAGTAGGCACCAGGGAACTACTTCCCATTATCACTGGCAGGATCAGCAAACCAAATCAGTCATCTTCATCCAATCCAGCATCCCCAACATTAAGGTTGTAATTAACTGAACCCAATCCAGCGAGTGAACTATTTCATCCACATACTTGGCAAGAGAATCTCAAAGCAAACACTCTAGCCTGAGCTCCAACACAGTAAGCAAATACCAGGGAAGTGTAATAAAGGGGAGCAGCAAAAGTTCATCAGATTGTTTTGAGATGGAGCTTGTGCTAAGAGGAGAGGATAAGCAGACTGAGCCCATACACTAAGTTTAGTAGAATGAGGGTTTATGTGGGGCTTGACTGGTTAGATGCAAGGATGCATCTCACTTTCAAGGACTCTTCATCTCATGTTCTCGATATTTATTTATTATAATTATTATTTATTTTCTTTTTGTATTTGTAGTTTGCAATCTTTTGCACAATGATAGTTTGTCCAACCTCTGGGGGGGGGCGGCCTTTCATTTGATTCTATTGTGTTTCTTATATTTACTGTGAATGCCCTGAATAAAGTGAATCTCAGGGTTGTATATGGTGACATAATACAGTATGTACTTTGACAATAAATTTACTTTGAATTTTGGACTTTGAACTTTTGATATTAGACCACGACACATAGGAGCAGAGTTAGGCCATTTGTCCTGTCGAGTCTGCTCCGCCATTCAGACATGGCTGAACCACCATTCCCCTCCTCAGCCCCACTCCCTGGCCTTCTTCCCGTAACCTTTGATGCCAAGTCCAATCAAGAACCTATCAAGCTCTGTCTTAGATACACCCAACAAGCTGGGCTCCACGGCTGCCTGTGGTAATAAATTCTGCAAATTAACCACCCTCTGGCTAAAGAAATTTCCCTGCATCTCTGTTTTAAATGGACACCTCTCTACCCTGAGGCTGTGCTCTCTTGTCCTGGACATCCTTTCCACGTCTATTCTGTCTAGGCCTTTCAACATTCAAAAGTTTTCAATGAAATTCCACCCCCACCCCCCAATCCTCCTAAATTCCAGCGAGTGCAGACCCAGAGCTATTAAACATTCCTTGTATGATAACCCTTTCATTCCCAGATTCATCCTTGTGAACCTCCTCTGAACCCTCTCCAATGCCAACACATCTTTTCTTAGATGAAGAGCCCAAAACTATTCACAATACTCAAGATGACACCTCACTAGTGCTTTATAAAGCCTCAGCATCACATCCTTGCTCTTGTATACTAGACCTCTTGAAATCAATGGGACCATTGCATTTGCCTTCCTCACCATAGACTCAACCTGCAAGTTAACCTGTAGGGTGTTCTGCACAAGGACTCCTAAGTCCTTTTGCATCTCAGATTTTTGAATTTTCTCCTCACTTAGAAAATAGTCCGCACTTTTATTTCTTCTACCAAAGTGCATGACCATGCATTTTCCAACATTATATTTCATTTGCCACTTTCTTGCCCATTCTCCTAATCTGTCTAAGTCCTTCTGCATCCTAGCAACACACATCAAAGTTGCTGATGAACGCAGCATTCCAGGCAGCATCTCTAGGAAGAGGTACAGTCGACGTTACAGGCTGAGACCCTTTGTCAGGACTAACTGAAGGAAGAGCTAGTAAGAGATTTGAAAGTGGGAGGGGGAGGGGAGATCCAAAATGACAGGAGAAGACAGGAGGGGGAGGGATGGAGCCAAGAGCTGGACAGGTGATTGGCAAAAGGGATATGAGAGGATCATGGGACAGGAGGTCCGGGAAGAAAGACAAGGAGGTGGGGGGGGGGGACCCAGAGGATGGGCAAGGGGTATAGTCAGAGGGACAGAGGGAGAAAAAGGAGAGAGAGAGAAAGAATGTGTGTATATAAATAAATAACAGATGGGGTATGAGGGGGAGGTGGGGCATTAGCGGAAGTTAGAGAAGTCAATGTTCAAGCCATCAGGTTGGAGGCTACCCAGACAGAATATAAGGTGTTGTTCCTCCAACCTGAGTGTAGCTTCATCTTTACAGTAGAGGAGGCCGTGGATAGACATGTCAGAATGGGAATGGGACGTGGAATTAAAATGTGTGGCCACTGGGAGATCCTGCTTTCTCTGGCGGACAGAGCGTAGGTGTTCAGCAAAGCGGTCTCCCAATCTGCGTCAGGTCTCGCCAATATATAGAAGGCCACATCGGGAGCACCGGACACAGTATATCACCCCAGCCGACTCACAGGTGAAGTGTCGCCTCACCTGGAAGGACTGTCTGGGGCCCTGAATGGTGGTAAGGGAGGAAGTGTAAGGGCATGTGTAGCACTTGTTCCGCTTACACGGATAAGTGCCAGGAGGGAGATCAGTGGGGAGGGATGGGGGGGATGAATGGACAAGGGAGTCATGTTGGGAGCGATCCCTGCGGACAGCAGAAAGAGGGGGCGAGGGAAAGATGTGCTTAGTGGTGGGATCCCGTTGGCGGTGACGGAATTTACGGAGAATAATATATTGGACCCGGAGGCTGGTGGGGTGGTAGGTGAGGACCAGGGGAACCCTATTCCTAGTGGGGTGACGGGAAGGTGGAGTGAGAGCAGATGTGCATGAAATGGGGGAGATGCATTTGAGAGCAGAGTTGATGGTGGAGGAAGGGGAGCCCCTTTCTTTAAAAAAGGACATCTCCCTCGTCCTGGAATGAGAAGCCTCATCCTGAGAGCAGATGTGGTGGAGATGGAGGAATTGCGAGAAGGGGATGGCATTTTTGCAAGAGACAGGGTGAGAAGAGGAATAGTCCAGATAGCTGTGAGAGTCAGTAGGCTTATAGCAGACATCAGTAGATAAGCTGTCTCCAGAGATAGAGACAGAACGATCTAGAAAGGGGAGGGAGGTGTCGGAAATGGACCAGGTAAAGTTGACGGCAGGGTGAAAGTTGGAGGCAAAGTTAATGAAGTCAACGAGCTCAGCATGCGTGCAGGAAGCAGCGTCAATGCAGTCGTCGATGTAGCGAAGGAAAAGTGGGGGACAGATACCAGAATAGGCACGGAACATTGATTGTTCCACAAAGCCAACAAAAAGGCAGGCATAGCTGGGACCCATACAGGTGCCCATGGCTACACTTTTAGTTTGGAGGAAGTGGGAGGAACCAAAGGAGAAATTATTAAGAGTAAGGACTAATTCCGCTAGATGGAGCAGAGTGGTGGTAGAGGGTAACTGATTAGGTCTGGAATCCAAAAAGAAGCGGAGAGCTTTGAGACCTTCCTGATGGGGGATGGAAGTATATAGGGACTGGACATCCATGGTAAAAATAAAGCGATGGGGGCCAGGGAACTTAAAATCATCGAAAAGTTTAAGGGCGTGCGAAGTGTCACCAACATAGGTAGGAAGGGATTGAACAAGGGGGGATAAAACCGTGTTGAGGTATGCAGAAACGAGTTCGGTGGGGCAGGAGCAAGCTGAGACAATAGGTCTGCCAGGACAGGCAGGTTTGTGGCTCTTGGGTAGGAGGTAGAAATGGGAAGTGCGTGGTGTGGGAACTATAAGGTTGGTAGCAGTGGATGGGAGATCCCCTGAGCAGATAAATTGGGTGATGGTGTGGGAGACAATCGACTTCTCTAACTTCCGCTAATGCCCCACCTCCCCTCGTACCCCATCTGTTATTTAGTTATATACACACATTCTTTCTCTCACTCTCCTTTTCTCCCTCTCCTTTTCTCCCTCTGTCCCTCTGACTATGCCCCTTGCCCATCCTCTGGGATCCCCCCCCCCCCAGTTTCCTTCTCCCTGGGCCTCCTGTCCCATGATCCTCTCATATTCCTTTTGCCAATCACCTATCCAGCTCTTGGCTCCATCCCTCCCCCTCCTGTCTTCTCCTGTCATTTTGGATCTCCCCCTCCCCCTCCCACTTTCAAATCTCTTACTAGCTCTTCCTTCAGTTAGTCCTGACGAAGGGTCTCAGCCTGAAACGTGGACTGTACCTCTTCCTAGAGATGCTGCCTGGCCTGCTGTGTTCACCAGCAACTTTGATGTGTGTTGCTTGAATTTCCAGCATCTGCAGAATTCCTCGTGTTTGCGTCCTTCCACATCCTACCTGTTTCCTCAACACTACCTGCCCCTCCACCAATCTTTGTATCATCTGCAAACTTGGCAACAAAACAATCTATTCCATCATCTAAATCACTGATACACAGCACAAAAAGCAGTCCCAACACTGACTCCTGCCAAACTTCACTAATCACTGGCAGCATACCAGAAAAGGATCTTTTTATTCCCACTTGCCACCTCCTACCAAATGGCTGATGCTCTAATCATGCCAGTAACTTTCCCGTAATAGTATGGGTTCTTAACATGGTAAGCAGCCTCATGTGTGGCACCTTGTCAAAGACCTTCTGAAAGTCCAAATTTATAATATCCACTACGTTCCCTTTATCTATCCTATTTGTAATCTCCTCAAAGAATTCCAACAGGTTTGTCAGGCAAGATTTTCCCTGAAGTTTTTGCCTTTGTCCTGTCTTGTCCTGTGTCATCAAGTACACCATTACCTCATCCTTAACAATTGACTCCAACATCTTCCCACTGGGGTCAGACTAACTGGTCTATAATTTCCTCTCTGCTGTCTTCTTCCTTTCTTAAAGAGTGGAGTGACATTTGCAATTTGCCAGAGTCCAATGATTTTTGAAAGATCATTAATAATGCCTCCACAATTTCTACACCACCTCTTTCAGACCCTAGGGTGCAGTTCATCTGGTCCAGGTGACTTATGTACCCTTAGGTCTTTCAGCTTTTTGATCACCTTCTCCCTTGTAATAGTAACTGCACTCACTTCTCTTCCCTCACACCCTTCAACACCTGGCACACTGCTGGTGTCTTCTACAGTGAAGACTGATGTAAAATACTCATTTAGTTCATCTGCCATCTTCTTGTCCCTAGTTATTATTTCTCTGGCCTCATTTTCTAGTGATGCTATATCTACTCTCATCTCTCTTTTATTTTTACACACTTGAAAAAAAGTGTTACTATTGTTTGCTAGCTTGCTTTCATATTTTTCCTTTCCCTCCTAATGATTCTTTTTATTGCTCTCTGTGGGATTTTAAAAGCTTCCCAATCACTTGTCTTCCCACAAATTTTTGCTTTGTTGTATGCCCTCACTTTTGTTTTTATATTAGTTTTGACTTCCCTTGTCAGCCACGGTTGTGCTCTATTGCCCCTGGGTGGGATGTCTAGACTCACTGTCTCAAAGTAAGGAATGGTCCATTAGATATTCCTTAATGACAAAAAATTTCTTCATCCTGGAATTCTTAGCGACTCCAGCTCTGGATATTTCCTCAGGTTTTACTCCCGAAGTCTTCCCCGTGAATGGGTATAGCCACAAGGCAGTGGAGGTTTGAGATCAGAGTTTTTCCTCTCCTAGATGAGCTGCCAACCATAGTTGAGTCCCAAATACCTGGAGCAACTGGTTTTAAAGTGCCAGCAACCTGAAAGTCCTGAGGCTATGAAGATGAAAGGCTTTTATTCTCTATGATTTCGCCTGAACTGAATGTTGGCTAAGAAGTCTAACAAGAAGGACCATTCAAAGATTGGTACAGAGGTGGGACTGGTAGGAGTCACTTTAGGTTTGGAAGCATATTACTGCCTGCAGATTATCTCATGAAGTGTAATACAAGAACAAGCAGTGGTTAAGGGTGATAGTGATTTTGGTGATTGCTTCTTGCACCTGTTCTCTGTGTCCAATCTGAACCCAAGTAGAGTAATTCTGGTCAAGGCTCTTACAGCATCACAACTTTAAAGTGATTTTAAAAAAATATTGAGACTGAGTAAATGCCATAAATTAAATAATAAAAATACGAGCACCACAAATATTACAACACAAGAATATAATAGAATCTACTGAAGATTATATGGTAGAAAATACCACAAAATATCAAGCAAAGTATGACAATTGCACTCAATGACATTGCAAAACTTCAACATTTAATTGTAACTGTAAATTTCTGCTCATGTATTCACCTCTATAACCATGTCTTTAATCACAACTCACTCAAAGGAAGTTCTCATTTAGATGTGTTCACAATTATACTGCTTTGCACCTTTAAATATTACTCATATGTGCAGTAAGCTAAAACTATAGTTGATACCAAACTTAGCTCATTGATGAAGAGTCTTTTTCCAATGTGTGTAGGGATTCAATCTTATCTGTGGCTTTCTTTCAAAATTCAAAGATTACACAGAATCCAGGGTAGTCAGGGTAAATGGCCTATGATTTCCTTTCTCCTGTCTCCCTCCCTTCTTAAAGAGTGGAGTGACATTTGCAATTTTCCAGTCCTCTGGACCGTGCAAAAATCTAATGACTCTGGATTTTGCTCTTATGGCTTATGGTGCAGGCAGTTAAGTTTAGATTAATTTGTCATCATGGTTGGGACAGATGTTGTGGGTGGAAGGACAATTTCCAACGAGTACTGTTCTATGTTCTGTAAGTTATAAGTGTTATTGATGAAGGAATAATTATAGGTAACAAGAAGCAAAGTTACAGGGGAGAAAGGCCATTACATGAGATGATAAGAGAGGCAAGTGAAGGCAGTCCTCTGGAGAATGCAGGGAGGTGTTGAGGGGATGGTGTGGCCATCTGTGGCACAGATGGTATCTGTGATACGAAAGCTGAAAAAGCTGAATTCCTGAGCAGGCTTGACAGTATCTGTAGAGAGAAAATCAGGAACTGTTTTTAGCCTAAGAATCTTTCATCGTGAGACATTAACTCTGTTCTTTCTCTACATGCTGTCCGAGTAACTGAGTATTTACTTTGTTTTCTGTTTTTGATTCAGATTTCCAGCTTTCCCTATAGCTTACTTTTGCATGTCATTTTTGGCTGTTCAAGTGTTGTGAAGGTGCAAAACCTTAGTTGTGAGAAAAAGGGCTTGGAATATTAAAGCAGGAAGATTTGATGGATTTTGGAGAAACAGGGAAGATTGGAAATTTAGTTAAAATTGCAGAATGGAATGTGAGTATTTTGAAAGAATGCATAGTACCCAAAGAGTGGCAACCTTTTAATTGTCAGCTCTAGAGTGATCAGCAAAAGGAGTTGTATGGTCAGAAATTGGGATAAGTCAACAGTGAATGATCTTGCACTGTTAAAGAATCCTTTACAGAAGAGGCTGTCAAGGCCACTGATTTTAGACAGAGTGAGATCCTTACTCATTTCCCATACAACCCTAATAAAAAAAACTCTTCCTAAAATTGAATTTGAGAGCTGTTACAACAATATTACATTGAAATTACACCAGTGTGAATTTCCCAACAAGCAGCCAAAAATGAAGGATTAAAGTGGCCAGCAGGAACGGCTAAATGACAGATTGGGGTGAAAATAAAGGAAAAAAGCAAAGGTGTAAGACATGCTGAAACATGTCTTACGTTGATAAAGGTATTTTATTAATTTTGAAATGGTTACTTCTTCTAGTCCTGTGCAGAAATTTCTTTCAAGTACAATTAAAAATGTTCTCTTAATCTCTGATTAAATCAATATATTTTTCTGGGTTAATCCCATATTGATTGCAACAAGTTTCTACATTGAACTCATCATTATTTCCAGCTTGAGCTAATTTAGTTTCTATTTAATTTTACAAAACACTTGTTTAAGTTTCCTTCCCCTGAATGATATCACCCTGTTCTTGCTGACTGGGCTGACCATCTGCAGAATGAAACCTTGTTTCCCCATCTTATTCACTAGCTTGGAAAATACGATTATTTTTCTGTAGTGACAATTAATATGAATAATTACAGTTGCTGTAATTGAGAAATAATTGGGAGTTGTTTTGGACTCTGGTTTCTGTAATTTCTCTGAGATATTTATCAAAAGTATGTGGTGGAAAAATTCAGATATTTTGTTGTTTCTGATGTCTGATCTTCAACCACATCTTCCTGCACTATTCCCAAATCCCTTGAATTACTTAATATCTGCGTTTTGTTTTGAAATAACTCAATAATAAGCCTCTCGGGGTAGATAATTCCAAAGACTGACCACCTTTCTCCTCATTTCTAATCATAGCATCCATGATCTGGTTATAGGAGATACAAGAGACTACAGATATGAACATGGAGGAAAACCAAACTGCCGAAAGAACTTAATAAGTATTATCTGGTTCCACAAATCACCTTCCAGTCTTTGCCTTTACCTTACTCCCTCCACCCATTTGCCTCAGTATTTTTCCCCTCATCTGATTCCACCCAACACCCACCAGCCTCTGTATCTAAATTGCTCCATTCCCATCTGGTTCCAACTGCCCATCATTCATCTGTTATTTGGTTCCACCCATCAACTAGCTCCCTCTCACTTCTCTGCACTAGCTGTCTTTTCCCTACACTATGCAGGGTCCTATCTTGAAATGTCAACCATCCCTTTGCTTTCACATATGCTGCCTGACCCACTGAGCTCCCCCAGTGGTGTTTAGCTACAGGATATGGAGGCATATAGTTTAAGTGCATAATAAAAAATAGTTACTTAGAAGAAGTTATACAGCTGCAATTCTGATACTAGGGATCTGTTTTGAGTTTCACTTCCACTTTCAAAGAGATCTGCAGTGAAACTGACATTGCCAGTGAAGAAATATTTTTGCCCAGGATTACATTTGAAATAACAGAAATCAAGGTTCATTCCATCAGGTTTAGCAGGAGTGCCTTCTGTTTAGCATTGTGAGTGACGTTCTTGGGCTGCAGCTGTAGGAAGTTGCCCACGCACGTTATCAATCATAACAAGAGCTGAGCAATTACAACGGACCTTATCAATGATGCCTATATCTTAATAACAAATTTAAAAGCTCAAGAATATAATGATCTGTTGATTGTTGCTTGTTCTTTAGCTTTAGCTTGGTACATATTGGTTCAAGGACTGAATGGTCCTTTAACCTTACACACCAGTTCTATTTTGTACTTCTCTTTGCCCTCCTAGATATTTTGTAAGTATCCCCTATTAACCTATTCTTTTTATTTGACTCTGTGATTTGTCGACCAATCTGCTCCACACTGCTGACTGCATGGATGTTTGTTAGACATTCCCCAGCAAAGTGGTTGGCCCCTTTTTATTTCTAAGATCTAGTTATGGTTGAAGCAATGTTTTATAAATGGTCATTATGACTTCCTTGCTGTTGTACCTTTTTGCTATTAGTGATATTATCCAAAATCCAATATTACTCACCTTTTCAACCTGACCTTCCACTGTCAATGAGCTATGTTATGTATACAATTCAACCAACCTCTCTGTCTGTATCAGATATTTTATAGCTACCTTATACCTTTCTTTCAGATTTACCCTCTTATTTATAATGCCCTTCCAATTCTTCCTTCCAAAATATAAGATTTCTCAGCCTTAAATTTCACCTGTCATTTGTCCATGCATTTCATTAAAGTGCCAATATCTCCTTCAACTCTTTTACTGTCCTCACCACAATTCATCAGGGTCTCAGGTCTTTAATTCATCTATAAATTTGAAAAAAATTCAAATTCAAGTCCTTAATTTCTATTAAGAAATTATCTTAGTGCTGACCACTGAAGGACTTCAGCCCTGCAGTTGGATAAAACAACAATTCACCACAAATCACTGCCTTCTGTTACGAAAGAGAATGTTCTATTCATTCTGTTATAACCCCGATGAACATTATGGACCTGCTCTGTTGGCACCAGAATGTGTGGTGACTCTTGCAGGGTGCCTCCAGCACATCCTTAGGTTAGAGTTATAGGGAAGTACAGCACAGAAACAGGCCATTTGGTGCATCCAGGCCACACCGAAACATTTCAACTGCCCACTCCCATCAACTTGCACCTAGACCATAGCCCTCCATACCCCTGCCATCTATGTACAGATCCAAACTTCTCTTAAACATTGAAACTGACCTTGCATGCACCACTTGCACTGGCAGCTCGTTCCACACTCTCACGACCCTCTGAGTGAAGAAGTTTACCCTCATGTTCCACTTAAAGCTTTCACCTTTCACCCTGAACCCATGATCTCTAGTTGTAGACCCACCCAACCTCAGTGGAAAAACCCTGCTTGCATTTACCCTATCTATAGCCCTCATAATTTTGTGCACCTCTATCAAATCTCCCCTCAGTCTTCTACATTCCAAGGAATAAAGTCCTAATCAGTTTGGTCTTTCCAGATAAAGTCAAGTCCTCCAGTCCTGGCAACATCCTTGTAAATTTTATCTATATACTCTTTCAACTTTATATACATCTTTCCTGCAGGTAGGCAGACATCCCACCCTGCAAAAACTCATTTCAGGGAGGTAGCACCATCAATTTGCAGGAGACTCCCGGGAGAGATGGGATGTCTGCAATAGAGTAGCTCCTTAGCAGCTAGCCAGCTAGTTTAAATAACGTTAGCTATGCTAATGAACAAATGACAGCTGTTAAACTCACCTCAACACGTCTTTTACAGTCTTAACCCACCATGGGCAATAGAAAAGTCACTGTTGCAAACAGTGCAGCGAGCAACACTGTCATTATTTTGACCCCTATTAGGCAGGGGTACACTTTAGTGTAGTCTGGGGTGACGTACGTTTTATATATTTTTTGGAACACTCTGCCATGGCGCACTCTCTCTTTCTCTCGTGGTCGCTCTCGTGCTCTCGCTTTCTCACTCGCTTGCTTGCTTTCACTCTCTCTCGCACGCGCTCTCTCTTGCTTTCTCTCGCTCGCTCTCAAAAAAATTGATTTCCTTGATATTGTATATAATTTGCGGGCATCAGGGAGCCAACTATTAATATGCGGAAGACTCCCGGAACTTCCGGGAGAAGTGGGATGTCTGAGGTAGGTGACCAAATCTGCACACAATACTCCAAATTAGGCCTCACCAACATGATATACAACTTCAACATAACATTCCATCTCCTGTACTCAATATGTTGATTTACGAAGGCCAATGCATTGATTTATGAAGACCTTTCTTCATGGCCCTATCTACCTATGACACCATTTTCAATGAAATATGGATCTGTATTCCCAGATCCCTTCGTTTCACCGCACTACTCAGTACCCTACCGTTCACTGTGTATGAACCATCCTGGTTGGTCCTACTGAAGTGCAGCACCTTCTGAAACATTTTTCCAACTGGTTCAGATCCCACTGCAAGCTCTGATAGTCTTCCTCGCTGTCCACTACACCCACAATCTTGGTGTTATCCAAATTTTCTCACTCAAGCATCGAAGAGCTAAAGCCTCAAAGAACCATTCTAACACTGTCCACTCCAACAAAGGCTGCTCCACTTGCCCCTACTTTAATTTTATTTGTTCTTGCCAATCAATCTTGATTGCTGACTGGCTGCTGCTGTGTTGATTGTTAACACAAGTGACACATTTCACTGCAAGTTCCAATTTGCACATGATAAATAAATGAATCTGAATCTAAACACCCTTTATGTCACACCTTCAGTTTTGCTGTTGTGAGATTTTGCCCTGTT
Source organism: Mobula hypostoma (assembly GCF_963921235.1). NCBI lineage: Eukaryota > Metazoa > Chordata > Chondrichthyes > Myliobatiformes > Myliobatidae > Mobula > Mobula hypostoma. The sequence continues at coordinate 168,480,586 of NC_086097.1, forward strand.
GATATTTGCTACAATGATACCATAGGTCCAGGCTAGGACTGTATAGTCATCAAAGATCTCACCGTTAAAGGAGTGGACGTCGTCATCGGATTTTGATGGACAACTGAAGAGAAGAGATACCACAGGCACTTTAAGGCTTTAAAATAATTTCATGGGTTAAAACATCTGAGAATGATGGAATGGTGCAACTTTCCCAGGCTGCCCAAAGCACGTGTATGTCCTTCCTCACCAAAAAGCTGACTGTTCCTTTAAATCGTATGAGCAAGATGTGTGGTCAAAATACTAAACAAAAATATCACTGCCAAATTGTTTTATCAGAGCTACAAATGTAAATGTAAGTGATGTTTCTTTTTAAAGCAAAGCCAAATGAACCCCACTCCAAGTGAATGAGGGTGAAAATCTTTTACTGAAGTGTACCAAAGCAGTCAGCCAAGCATGACTGGAGAGGAAGGAAACTCCTCTTCCTTTACAGATGGTGCTGTTTAATGCGCTGCGGAACTTGGAGATTCCCTTGCGAAATACGTGGGAGAGATAAACAACAAAGCGTGCTGGACAGGGGCTGAACTTTCCACACCACATGTGATTTAAGGGAGGAAGCAACAGAGCATTTTCACAGTAACACAACTTGGAAAAATGAATCTGAGTGGGACGCCGAAGGCTTACAAAGCTGGACACCTAAAGCCTCAGATGTCCAGCACTGAAGTGTTATCAAGCAGGACAATAGAATTTGGTAAGAATTCACATTCTATTGTTACTTGTTAGATGTAGAGAGAGGGATCTTTGCTTCTGGCTTAAAGTTATTACACTAATTAATGCTCTCAACCAACTGGTAAGAAGATACTCCATAAAATAAAATAAGGAATCTCTGAAATAAAAACTTCCCCGGAGTATAGGAGGCTGAGGGGTGACGTTATCTAGGTGCTTAAATCCATGAGGAGCATGAATAGGGTTAGTGGTCACAATATTTTTCCCAGGGTAGGGGAGTTTAAAACTAGAGGGCACAATTGTCAATGTGAAAGGGAAAAAATTTAGAAGAGAACTGAAGGAAAGCTTCTTTAGATGGAGAGTGATGGTTATGTAGAATGAGCTGCCAGAGGAATTTGGAGAAGTGGGCACAATTACAATGTTTAAAACAGAAACAAGAGGGAATCTGCAGATGCTGGAAATCTGAGCAACATACACAAAATGCTGGAGGAAGTCAGCAGGCCAGGCAGCATCTGTGGAAAAAAAGTACAGTTGACGTTTCGGGCCCATCCTGCCAAAGGACACAGTAGACCAAGGGCTTCCATGCTGTATGTCTACGCCTCTGACTGGGATATATACATGGGATTAAGTTAGTGCAGAAAGTAAAAGAAAGTTTTTTAAACAATAGAATTTTTCATATTATTCTGAAGGAGCAACACCTGCGCATACGAAGCACCCCACCCCCCAGGATGAGGAGATACTTCACCTACAGATCATTAAATTTTCATTTAACCTCTTTTATATGTGTTTAATTTTAAGTAGTTGTGAGAACAATGTGTAAGAATTGATTTTTGTATAATCATTGAGCCAGCAAAGTTTTCAGCAGTGGAGGTCAGCTTTGACTGTATATTCCTATTTCTGCATCAGTGCATGAATGGAGCTGCTAATGATTTCACAAAGTAACCCTGGAGTACTGATTAAAGAAATTAAGAATGGAATTTGGTTGAAAGAAGAGGCCTTTAAAATTACAAATAGTGGTCAGCTATAGTCCAGTTTTGGTTGTCATGGGAGAAATGGGCCAAAGGTCCTCCATTAACGTTATGATTCATTTCATGGTGGCTTTCTAGACATCCACAATTATTATTGCCTCACCAGTGACAGCTCTTCAGCTGTTGAGAACCATTTCTCTCCTTAGGTGCAAACTAACCTATTGAGTTCCTCCAGCACTTTATATGTTGCTCCCTTCAGCTGCCGAGGCTCTAAGGTTCATACTATAAAACCCTCTTTGTCCTATCCTCTTAATTCTTCAGACTCTGCTTTGATCACTAATATCTCATTATTTGGTTCAGTGTCCTTTTAGTTTTCCTCCTTACAGTTATAGAGTCGTAGTTGTCTATTCAATGCTGCCTGGTTTCATCAAACTGCACTCAGACCATAACCTTCCATACCCCTCCCATCAATAGACAATATCTATCGAAATTTGTCTTAAATGTTGAAATTGCCCCCACAACCACCAATTGTGCTGGCAGCTCATTCCACACTCTCACTACCCTCTGAGTGAAGAAGTTCCCCCTTATGTTCCCCTTAAGCATGTCACCCAATACCTCTAGTTGTAGTCTCACACAACCCTAGTGAGAGAAAGCCTGCAGGCATTTACCCTAGCCACACCCCTCATCATTTTGTATACCTTTATCAAATCTCCCTCCAATCCTTGATGTTCTAGGGAATCAACTCCTAACCTATACAACCTTTCCCTATATCTCAAGTCCTCCAGTCCTGACCATATCCATGTAAATTTTCTCTGCGTTCTTTTGATCTTATTTACATCTTTGCTGTGGGTAGGTAACCAAAGTTGGACAAAATACCCCAAATTATGCCTCACTCTTCCAACATTTTCAACATATCATCCCAAAACCTGTAATCAATACATTGTATTATGAAGACCAATGTGCCAACAGCTTTCTTTACAACCCGATCTACAGACGTAAGTCTGATGACACTTTCAAGGAATTATGGACCTGTATTCCCAGATCTATATTAAATTCCATCTGCTATTTTTCAACTCATTTTTCCAGCTGGTCCAGATCCTGTTGCAAGCCTTGATAGTCTGCCTCGCTGTCAACTACACCCCCAGTCTTGGTGCCATTCGCAAATTTGCTGATCCAGTTTACCACATTATCATCCAGATAATTGATTATAGGTGACAAACAACAACAGACACAGCATCAATCCCTGAGGCACACCACTAGTCACATTCCTCCGGTCAGAGAGGCAACCATCTGTTACCACTCTGTGGCTTCTCTCGTGAAACCAATGCTTAATTCAGTTTACTACCTTAACTTGAATGCCAAGTAACTGAACCTTCTTGACCAACCTCCCATGCAGGATCTTGTCAAAGCCCTTGCTAAGGTCCATGTAGGCAACAACGACTACCTTATCTTTATTAACTTTCCTGGTAACTTCCTTGAAAAGCTCAGTTAGATTGGTTAGACATGACTTACCTCGCAAAAAGCCATTTTGACTATCTCTAATCAATCTGTGCCTATCCAAATACTTATATATCCAGTCCCTTAGAATACCTACCCATAATTTTCCCACTTCTGACGTCAGGCTCACATGCCTATAATTTCCTGGTTTATTCTTAAAGTCTTTTTTAAACCACGGAACAACTTTAGCTGTCCTCCAATTCTCCGGCACCTCAACCGTGGCTAAGGGTGTTTTAAATATCTCTGCTAGGGCCCCTGCAATTTCTGCACTAGCTTCCCACATGGTCCGAAGGAACACATTGTCAGACCCTGGGGACTTATCCACACAAATTTGCCTCAAGACAGCGAACACCTCCTCCTCTGTATAGGGTCCAAGACTTCACTACTGCAATGTCTCACATCTATAGACTCTGTCCATCTCCAAAGTAAATACAGATGCAAAGAATCCAATTAAGATCTCCCTACATAGATGAGCAATCTGACCTTCCAGAGAACGAATTTTGTCCCTTGCTATCCTTTTGGTCTTCATATATCTGTAAAAACCTTTGGGATTCTCCTTCACCTTGTCTGCTAGAACAACTTTATGCCTTCTTTTCCTTCTCCTTAAGTGTTCCTTTGCATTTCTTATACTCCTCGAGTACCTGCCTACCTAACCCTGCTATGCACCTCCTTTTCTTTCTTAACCAGAGCCTCAACATCTCTTGAAAACCAAGGTTCCCTAAATCTGTTATTCTTGTCTTTTATTCTGGTAGGAATATACAAACTCTGTACTCTCAAAAATTCACCTTACCAAGAACACCTTTGCCAGAAAACAATTTGACTTTCTCCAAAATAGAATCTTGACCTGAGGACTAGGTCTATATCCTTTTCCATAATTACATTGAAACTAATGTAATTATGCCACACAACTGTGAGTATAGGAATAGAGTGAGCTAGAGGATAAATATGTGGCTGAGGCATTGGAGCAGGGGGCGGGGATTCAGATTTCTTGATCATTGGGACCTCTTTTGGGGCAGGCATGACCTGTATAAAAAGGACGTGTTGCACTTGAATCTGACGGGACTAATATCCTGGCAGGGAGGTTTGCTAAAGCTATTGGGGAGAGTTTAAACTAGAATTGATGGAGGGGTGGGAACAGAACTGAAGACACAGAGGAAGGGGCGGTTGGCTTACAAATAGAGAAAGCTTGGAGACAGTGTGAGAGGGAAGTAGGCAGGTGATAGAGAAGGGATACGCTCAGACCGATGGTTTGAGATGTGTCTATTTTAATCCAGGAAGCATCATGAACAAAGTGGATGAGCTTAGAGCACTTGGAGCTATGATGTTGTGGCCATTACAGAGACTCGGATGGCTCAGGGGCGAGAATGGTTACTTCAAGTGCCGGGCTTTAGATGTTTCAGAAAGGACAGGGAGGGAGGCAAAAGAGGTGTGGGCGTGGCACTGTTGGTCGGAGATACGGAGTCTCTGTGGGTGGAAGGAGCAGGAAGGGGTCAATAACTCTACTGGGTGTTTTTTATAGACCACCCAGTAGTAACAGGGACATCGAGGAGCAGATAGGGAGACAGATTCTGGAAAGATGTAATAATAGCAGGGTTGGCGTGCTGGGAGATTTAAATTTCCTGAATACAGTACAGAGGAGATGTCGGGGTAAGTTTTTTTTACGCAAAGAGTGCTGAATGCGTGGAATGGGCTGCCGGCAACAGTGGTGAAGGCGGATACAATAGGCTCTTTTAAGAGACTCCTGGATAGATACATAGAGCTTAGAAAAATAAAGGGCAATGGGTAACCCTATGTAATTTCTAAGGTAAGGACGTGTTCGGCACAACTTTGTGGACCACAAGGCCTGTATTGTGCTGTAGGTTTTCTATGTTTCTAATGGCATTATGGTCACTAGATGCAAAATGTTTCCCTACACAAACCTCTGTCACCAGCCCTGTCTCATTCCCGAATAGGAGATCCAGTATCACACTCTCTCTAGTTGGGACATCTATGTATTGATTAAGGAAACTTTCTGAACATATTTACAATCTCTTTCTATGCCAGCTTAGAAAGGTAAAATCATCGACTATCACAACCTTATACTTCTTGCAAGTCTGCGATCCCTCTACAAATTTGCTCCCCTAAATCCCTAGGTGTGTTGGGTGGTGTATATTATAATTCCATTAACATGGTCATACCTTTCTTATTCTTCAGTTCTACCCATAAAGCCTCACTAGATGAGCTCTCTGTTCTGTCCTAAATGAACATTGCTGTGACATTTTCCCTGACTAATAATACCTGCTCTTGCTCCATAACGACTAAAACAATAGAACCCCGGAACATTGAGCTGCCAGTCCTGCTGCTCCTGCAGCCAAGTCTCACTAATGGCTATACTGTCATAATTCCACATGCAGATCTATCTCTAAACTCATCCACCTTTACGATACCCCTTGCAATGAAATATACACAGCTCAGAGCACTAGTCCCACCATGCTCGAACTTCTGATTCCTGACTTTGTATGTAGGCTTAGCAACATCTTCCTCCACAACCACTCCACTCTCTGTTCTGGCGCTCTGGTTCCCACCCACTTCCTGTGATGTGTTTTGCGACATTTCATATAAAATTTGCTTTGTTACAGCAAGAGGATATTGCTGCTATAATTAACTCTTGTAAAGATCATTTTCAACTAATAAACTACATGTTGTGTTTGCAATTGACAGATCTCCGCAAACATTACTACGCGATGAGCATGTCAATGCCCCCCGCGGTGGCGGAGCAGATTGCTTTCTCCCTGTACAGTGCTCGGATTCTCAGCCAATATGAACTTAACGTCATTATCTCTAAGACTGAGGTGCTCTCCAAGGCATCTGAGCTGCTCTCTGTCGTCATCCGGAAAGGGTCGAAGGCCTGTGGCATCTTTCTCCAGGTTCTTAAAACATGTGACCCAAATCTCAGTGAACAACTAGTCAGAGAACAAGGTAAAAATTCTGCTTAGATCTTCCCTAACTGATGTCAGTCCTTTTATTCCTCTGTTATTTCTGAGCTATGATTTGACCCTGTGAGTCATACACTTTTAGTTCAGACACCTTTCCTAATTCTTCATATTATTTCCTTTTCTTCTTTATCTTCATGATCTGCCCCAAGACATAGATCCCTAGGTCCCTGCTCTGGAATTCTTTTCCTCAAATAATCTCTCCATACCTTTTTTTATTATTTAAGTATTTCTTTAAAAGCTGCACCATTGACTGAAGATTTTGGCCATCTCTCGTGATGGAGCATAGGACATGGAACGGTACAGCAAAGTATGCCAATCTAAACTATATTTCTTCTGTGAGCAGGAGATCCTTATCCCTCCATTCCCTGCATACTCACGTGTAGAGCCTCTTGTGTAGAATCTGTTTTGCATCACTGTGTTTTTCTATATAGATATGTGATCTTGACTTATGGACTTAGGACGATGAGGAAATTCAATCCTGATGCTAAGAATGGGAGAGTGTGAAAATGATGTCAGACATACAAAATACATGACATAGTCTAACAGGATAGGAAAATTATATACACACAATACACACAAAATGCTGGAGGAACTCAACAGGCCAGGCAGCATGTATGGAAAAGAGTATAGTCGCTGCTTCGGGCCAAGACTGGGAAGATTTAAACTTCTTCAGGGTAGGCATCCCTGGAAGAGGCTTCACAGTGCAGTAATCTAATCACAAACAAGAGAAAATAGTGGCAGTTTAGTTAAGTTAAATAAGAACAGGGAAATAATATATTGCTCAAACATGAGGAGATCTGCAGATGCTGGAACTTCAAGCAACACACATAAAAGTTGCATTCACGAGTAATTTATTGCTGTTCATTTTGCTGCTAACAACAGCATATCCTGATTGTCATTGTGTAGGTAGCAATGATCTTAAATTGTTTGTTTATTCTCATATGCACAAGTGCAATGAACAGCTTTTTTGCAGCAGGATCATACGCATATGTACATTCACAAGAAAAACATAAATTACACAAAGAAAGAACACAAAACAAGTCCATTGCGGTGCAAAGCGGTCAAAGTGGTGATAGTGTTGCTATAGTGAGGTGGTGATAAGTGTGGTGCGCGTTAGTTTGAGAATCGGATGGTTGAAGGGAAGTAGCTGTTCTTGAACCTGATGGAGGGCACTTCAGGCTACTGTACCTTCTGCCTAATGGGAGCAGCAAAAAGTGGGCATGGCCCAGATGGTGGGGATCTTTGATGATAGATGTTTTCTTCCTGAGGTAGTGCCTCATGTAGAGTAGATGATGAGGAGGGATATGCCCATGATGTATTGGGTTGAATGCACTCCTCTCTGCAGCTCTCTACAGCCCTGATAAAAGACTGATAACCCTTAAAGATTAGGATCTAAATGAAATGAAGGAGGCAAGAAGTCCCGTTTTTAAAAGCTTTGAAAAATTGGAAGTTCACAAATAAGAAAGTTTGTAGAATTTATAAAAATGGACATATTTCCGTATTTTCCCTACAACACACATATCCTCCCCAGTCTGCAGCAGGGTTCCGTTCTTGTAAACAGTTTCCAACCCAGACAGGTGGCAAGTTGAAACTGTGGCCATGAGCCAAGTTGCCACATGGCAGGAGATGCCTACACCCCCTCAGCAGCTGGCAAATTCAACCCACTCATCTTCTAAATACCCGTTTATATGTACAAGCTGTATGTAGGTTGGGCATTTGGAAGCTGGGGGAGAGGGGCGTGTGAACCTGTAGAGGGGACCATTGAGTATATGCCGCCTCACACACCAGTCCTATTCCCCTCCTAATTTCTCTGTAACCTATTCTCCTGATCATTTCCATCACCTCCTCTCAGATTCTAACAATCACTGACATATTAGGTGCGACTTACAACGGCCGGTTTATCCAATACGTGTGTCTTTATGATGTGGGAGTACCGGAGGAAACTTATAGAGTTACAGAGAGAATGTACAAAGTCCATGCAGTCAGCATCCGAGGTCAGGACTGCTGGAGCTGTGGGCCATCGGCACTACCCACTACTCTACTGTGCCAATTACTTATGGAGGAAAACGCCTGCACTGACTTGCCAATCCAAACACTACAACTTTATACATTTTTGAAGTATTCTTGATGGTTTCTGTAAAATCAATTGGTGTCAATATGAGCTATTAAACAAACATATTCCACATATTTAGCTATTATACAAAAAAAATTAACATTATCCAGAATCAACACCATCAGAAATTTCAAGCTGCTGTGCTGAAATGATGGAGTTAGCAATAAATTTAATGATGTCCTTGGGAGCAAGATGCTAAGACCTTTCTGTCAGTTAGAGAATTAATTATAAAGGTGTGGTATATAGTTGGCAAGCAGCCAAAACTCCAAGGCAATTGGGTATTTATCTTGGTGATAAATCCAAGACTCCTTCTGTAGTATCTAGTATTATAAATCTTTTCAGTAATTAATACCAAATGTCCCTACTAAATCACTCACTTCTGATCATAAACCTATGTTTTGTTGACTTTAGCATCTCCTTCCTGTGAAAAAGATTATGTTTTCACCCTATGTCCCTCATGATCTTATATACTTCTATCAAGTCACCCCTCAATCTCCTCCGTTCCCAGTCTAAACAACCTCTCCTTGTTTTTCAGCCCCAAACTCCAGGCAACATCCTGATAAACCTTTTCTGCATCTTTCTAGTTTAATAACATATTTCCTATAATGGGATGACATGAACTGCACACAATACTCTAAAAACAGCCTCACCAACATCATATGTAAGATCATAAAATATAGGAGCAGAATTAGGCCATTCAGCCCATTGAGTCTACTCTTCCATTCCATCATGGCTGATCCTGGATCCCACTCAACCCCACACACTTACCTTTTTGCCCTATCCTTTGATGCCCTGACAGATCAGGAAACGATCAACCTTAAGTATACCCTTGGCCTCCACTGCTATCGGTGGCAGAGCATTCCACAGATTCACTACTCTCTGCCTAAAAGACATTCCTCCTTACCTCAGTTCTAAAAGGTCGTCCCTCAGTGTTGAGGCTGTGCCCTCTAGTTCTGGATACCCCCACCATAGGAAACATCCTCTCCACATCCACCCTATCTAGTCCTATTAGCATTCGGTAGGTTTCAATGAGATCCCCACGCATTCTTCTAAATTGCAGTGAGTACAGGCCCAAAGCTGCCAAATGCTCCTCATATATTAACCCACTCATTCCTGGAATCATCCTTGTGAACCTCCTCTGGACTCTCTCCAATGACAACACATCCTTTCTGAGATATGGGACCCAAAACTGTTGACAATACTGTAAGTGCGGCCTGCCTAGTGTCTTTTAAAGGCTCGGCATTATCTCCTTGCTTTTATATTCTGCAATATAACTTCCCAACTCCAATATACTCACAGCCCTCCCCGACTAATGAAGGCCAGTGTGCCAAATGCTTTCTTTACTACCTTATCCACCCATGATACCACTTTCAGTGAACAATGCACGTGCCCTTCCATGTCCTTCTGTTCCATGACAAACCCTGGGGCTCTATCATTCACTGTAGAAGTCTCACGCTGATTTGATCGCTTAAACCAGTGTATATGGTTTGAAAACCAATCCTCAGCCCACATATTTACCTGTTCAAGGTCCCTCTGCAATTTTTCATAACATTCTATACTACCTACATCACCTATTTTAGTATTATCCACAAATTTAGTAACCATACATTGTACATTCTCATCCAAATTCTTTACGTAAATTACAAACAACAAAGGTCACAGTATCAACCCCTGTGGCACACCACTACACACAGACCACCCGTCTGAGAAACAAACCTCCACCATCGGTCTCTGTTTTCTAACACTGAATTATGAATTCAATCCACTATCTCCCCTAGATCCCTACAACCTAACCTTCAAAACTAGCCTACCTTGACGGACTTTGTCAATGACCTTGCTAAAATCCATATAGACATCATCCACTGCCAATATTTAAGACAGAAAACTCTCCCGATTAGCTTATTTATTTTTTCAAGTACTATCATCCATAAATGTGCTTACTACAAACTTGGGATTTTCTGAGAATATGCTCCTGTATTCGCTCTGGAATAATTTTACTGACTTAAAGGTAGCAAATAAATACAGGTTCTTTTTCTTACAAAATTTCAATGATGAAAAACATCAATCCTAATTTTAATAATTTGATATGGCATTCAGTAATTTTATGTAATAAGAATGTTTTAGTGATTATAGTGGAATATTGATACAGAGTTTGTCTAACTTCTCTCAATTGGTTCCAGCAGTTAATTCTACTAATAAGATTCCAATGACTGAATTATTGAAGCCACCTTCTTATGGTAAGTACATTAATATGTCAAGATTTTTCAGAATTGGAAATTAGATTGTTCATAACTAACTCCAGCAATCTGCATTCAGGGGATGTAGAAAAATCAAATATAAAATGATAATTTAAAATACATGTACTGGAAAAACACGAACGTTTTTGATGAAATGATGTGCTTAATGCTTCAGTGTATTTTCATCAGAATTTTAGCCTTTTTTTATTCACAGAAATTAAAATTTTCCATTAGATCAACTTTTATGCTCAATATCTTAATACAGAACTAATAAATTTAAAATAATTGTCAATTTTCTTGGGTCTGTATTTTATATTTTACCCAGAATATGAAATTGAAATTGGGGCCTGGTCTAACCTTTGCTTCTGATCATAGTGAAATGGATTAGAGAAAGGCAGATCACTGATGAAACTACACATAAAGATATGGGATAAATTTGAGAATTTGATCTACGGGATAAAATTCAAATGCTTTGGAATTTTGTTGCTTAATCACTCAAGCATTGCAAAACATTGTGCATACTTAAAAATCATTGGACTTTAAATTAATAAGAAGAAAATCAGTGATTCCTAGAAGTAGCTTCTTATTGTTGCTGATATGTCATGCTTGCTTTCCATTTGCAAACATTTCAAGTTACTTTTTGAGCCAACTCTACATTGATGTCTACTTTCCTGATTACACCCATGGCAATATTCTATAGGAAGTGTCGAAGCTGCTTATTGGTGTTTAAGCAATGCTGTAATCCACCTTCACTCACCCTCAACCTACCTCAATCCAAAAAAAATATGAGCGTCTGGTCCTGCCACCAGAAGGAAACTGATGGCAGGACTAGACTTCAGAACAACGTTTCTAAGCATTGACACCGCTGCGGTCTAGTGTTATTTGCTATTGTGGAAAGAAACAATTTGCATAACATTTTCCAATCCAGAACAATGCAGATTCATTGAGGCAGTTTCAAAATATTGTCACTGTTGAAGTGGAGGGGCCATTAATTTACATGCTGCAGTATAAGGCTGATTTAAGATATTGGTTAAAGGGTATCTATCAAGAATGGCACTGGGAATAGTGTTTTGAGGTGAAACAAAGCTCTTGGCTTTACATCTCAACCAGAAGACGACAGAACCAGTGTTGCCCCTCAGAACTGCACTGGAGCACCAGACTAAGTCATGTGCTCAAATAGCATCAGCATCAAGAGACAAGAGTGTCACTGACTAACTGATTCTAAACTCTTTTTCTTCTTTATTGCCCTTACTTAGAATTTAAATAATGCCAATATTTGCTGGGCTCTTCTACGATATACAATAGATACAGTATTTGTAAATGGAGCTGGTTGTTGGATTGAAGAATTATCTTTGACAAAGACAAAAGATAACTTACTTGCATTTGTCTGGTGAACTTAATGCCTATCTCAAGGATTTCACAAAGGAAGCCTTTGACCAAGGGTAAAAATGTCAAATATGAGAGTGCATAGCTCTAGGGTGAGAAAGGGTAAATTTTGAAGGGAATGTGCAGAGCAGGTTGTTTACACAGAGAATGGTGTGTGCCTGGAATGGTCTACAGGGGTAGTGGTGGAAGCAGAGGCAATAGTGACATTTGAGTCATTTACACAGGGACATGAACACGCAGGGAATAGAGGGATATAGATCAAGTGCAGGCAGATAGGAGGCCCTCCGTTGGTTGGGATTGACCATGGATGTTGCTTCCCAGTGCTCTATGTGAAACATATGCCAGTATACAAGCCAGGGCAGTAGAATATGGAGAGCAATGTGTTGCCCATGTAGCAAGCTCCCCTCCTCCATGTGGCTGAAGAATCCAAAGGGATGGCAAAGACTGATACAGTTTGGCACCAGTGGTATTGCAGGAGTTGCCAGTCAGCATTAAACTGTCTTAGGGACTTCAGCTCTGGATTTTTTCCTCATGGCTTACTCCCGAAACATTTCCCATGAGTGGGTATACAGGCAAGGAATTGGAGGTTTGGGATCAGTTTTCCTTGTCCTAGAGATGAGCTGCCAACCATGGCTGATGAACGCCACCTGCCCAAAGCGACTGGTTTTAAGGCACCAGTAACCAACCTTTGCCTCCTCCCCCTGCCCCCCCCAACTCCTGGAAGTAGAAATGTCTTCACTGGGCTTAGTAGCTAAGCTACACATCTAGGCCAGGAGCTGGACTTGATTCTCAGAGGCTAATTGAGACTCGCGCCTTTGGGAGCATTTAATAGGTAGTGGGAGCATATCCCCTCTACCGCCCCTGCCTATACCAACCTTAAGGAATTGCAGACAGATAGGCTTAGTTTAATTTGTCTTAATTCTCAGCTGAAACATCATGGCTGAAGGGCCTGTTTCGGTGCTGTGTTCTAAATCCTGAGCATTGTTGATTTCCTTGCACAGTCTATATTCCCACATCCCCAAATATCCTTTAACCTCAGCCAACAAGTGGATGTTCATTCTCTGCTGTGGAAGAGCAGAAAACCTCTGTGGAAAGAAATTTACCCACATCTCAGTGAATCTTTGTCCTGAGGTTATGTTCCTACCATCTGGATAGAAGAAACAGCACCTCTGTATTTAGGATGACTTGAAAGAACATATCTGATTGAAATAATGGTTGCATTCTGGCCCTCTAGTCAGTTTCTTAATAAATATAATGTGTCAGGAGAGGGGTGACTGCAGGAAGCTAGGGAGGATGCTGAATTTTCCTACTATAATATAGAAACTGAAAAATGCAGAAATGGAACTGGATCATCAGGTCAAACTGGCAGAGCTTTCAAAGAGAGCAGTCTGCATTAAACATAAGAGTTTCTGCAGATGCTTGAAATCTTGCGTAACACACACCGAACGCTGGAGGAACTCAGCAAGTCAGGCAGCATTTTTGGAAGGGAATAAACAGTTGACGTTTCAGGCCTATGTCCTTCATCAGGATTAAATCTAGGAATGTCGGCAGCATGCTAAATCAATCAGAATTGCAGGCCTTTAGTTTAATATGGAATATAATGAAGTGGGGTTACCCTAGGGATGTGGGACTGAACAGTGAGTCCAGGCAGATGACCGATATTGTTGGAAGTAAAAGTAAACTTTCGTCCTTATTGAGAAAGGATTTACCATGCAGAAATATTGAAGGAGAATTGCTGAGAAAGTCTCCATCAATCATCTTTAGAGCACCTCAGAAAAATGGTGTGAATTCTGTAATATTATCCCACCAATCAGTGAAATTTTCACACCTCATTTCTCATTCGTCCCTAACATTACTCAGGGTTGCCCTTCCAGCCTTCAAAGTGGGAGTTAAGTGATGGTTAATTACAAGATGGTCAGCAAGCAATTGTTATTTTTTCTCCCCCAGCAGTGCAGTCCCCGGTGATATGCAAGATATGCATCTGCAACTCAAGTCTGAACAACTGCACTTTTGGCTCAGGCAACAGTATGTCCATCATAACAACCACACCATTATCCAACACCGAGGAGCCTGCCACAAGTATAAATAAAGAATGCGGTATGTTTTCTTTGTTATTTCTTCATTCTGCAATTGTAACAATGAACCTTCATTTCTGATCCATTGTTTAGATAGCTCTCTATAGTCAGAGCCATTTCATTCAGCCAATGGTCTAACCTGGTATATACTGTAAACAATAAAGACAGGCCATAATGGGAGGCTGAAGTCTGCTGACTTTACATTTCTCCACAGTATATTCCATCTGCATTCAATCTGTATGTCAGTTTGTAATTTCTTTGTGTCTTCACAACTTCCTTTCCCTTAAGGACTTTATCCTGCAGATGCTCTACTAAAAATCCAGAATTCAGATTCCACTATCACAGCTCATAGAGTCATACAGAGTGGAATCAGGGCCATTGAACCAATCTGTCCATGCTGGCCCAGGTGAGCTAGTCTCATTTGCCTGCATTTGACCCATCTGAAGCAGGGGCTCCCAACCATCTTTATGCCATGGAGCCTTACTATTAACTTAGTGGTCCTTGGTTGGGAGGTTAGGAACCCCTGGAAAGCTTCCCTGTCCACGTACCTGTCTAGATGTCTTATAAATTTAGTTGGGGAGGTTGCATTATTGCATTAAGGCAACATTTCACTGCTGCCCTTCCTTCATCGCACTTGAGAAGGTGCTGAGAGGCTTTATCTTATCTGCATCTATTTTAATTGTTCTGGGATAGTAGTGTTATTCTATGGGATTTAAATTCAGATTGACAATATTTAATTATTTTAAAAACCAGCGATTAAAAGTTTAAATCAAAGTAAATTTATAATCAGAGTATGTATGCCACATACAACCTTGAAATTCAGCTTCTTGAATAAAGATGACAGAACTATCGGATTGTTGTAAAAACCCACTGGTGTTCTACTATCTGCCATCCTGACCCAGCCTACATGTAATTTTAGGCCCACTAAGTGAAAGGTTGACACTTAACTAACCCCTGAAATGGCTCAGTCAACCATTAAGTTCATGAGAAATTAGGGATAGGTATTAAATTCTACTTTTCCAGTGACTCTCAAAAAAATGAATGCATATCATCTCCCTTTGAGTGATTGACACAGATGGTGACCCAGTAACTGACACTTATTTTGTTCCACTGGTCACAGTTTGGCAACCTGAAATAAGCTCTTCATTCCTACTGTTTCTATTTGTTAGTCTATCCTCAATCCATTATTCTGTGCCATAGTCTCTACTTATCTAATTTACAGAAAGCCCAAATAAACCCCATTCTATGGTAGTCACAATATCAAACACCTACAGATTTGTAAAATATGATTTCCCTGTTTAACTTATGTTGGACTCTACATTAGGATTTTACAGGTGCTTTGTTGGCATTTTCCCAATAAGAGATTCTACCATATTATTCACTGTAAAATTACTACTTTGTGCAATTTTACATAAGCGGGCTGTGGGCACGTGGCCAAGTGGTTAAGGCATTCGACTAGCGATCTGAAGGTTGTGAGTTCGAGCTCCAGCCAAGGCAGCGTGTTGTGTCCTTGAGCAAGGCACTTAACCACACAGTGCTCTGCGGCGACACTGGTGCCAAGCTGTAGTGGCCCTTGCCCTTCCCTTGGACAACATCGGTGTCATGGAGAGAGGAGACTTGCATCATGGGCAACTGCTGGTCTTCCATATAACCTTGCCCAGGCCTGTGCCCTGGAGAGTGAAGACTTTCCGGGCGCAGATCCATGGTCTTGCAAGACTAACAGATGCCTTTAAATATAACCGGGGAAACACGCAATGTATAAAAACAAAGCCATGTACTGCCAGAGAAAATTAAATCTCTTTCCAATATTTTTTTTCCTTTAAGACTTGTGTTTATTTTTGGCACCTGATTTGGCTGGTGCATTTTCTTAGCTATGTATCTAATCATTGACCTCGATAAATTTTCTGATTAGGAAACGTCATCGGTGCAACATCTACATCTTGCTTGTCCAGCATTTCAAATGACACAGATGTATATAGTATGGAAACCTTCCAAGCTGACATCGAAATCGTCAGATCTAAATTAACAAATATTACTGTTGGAGAAAGCAATGTGTTCACAGTTGTGGAAGAATTCAGCAATAAAGATGATAATGAGAAGGATCTGGAAGAAGAGTTAGAAGGAAATGACTACAACGAACAGTCAGCAAAGGTGTCGGTGGCCAAAGCATGTGTATAATTTGAAATACAGCATGTAGATTACTATATAGTAAGTGACTTTATGTTGTTTGAGAATTATGGATTGTCATTAATTAGAAAAACAGGAGGATCATAACCATAATTTTTCAACTCAAGGGGATTAGGTATTTCCGTGCTGAGGAAATACCATGGGAAATGTATAATAAGCTCAAAATGTGTGAGTTGGGTGAGCCACAGAGAGATGTTCACTGTCCAGAACCACCTCCAAGGATAAGCCATTGTTTGCACAGGAAGAGGATGAGTAACAATGGAACATGTGGAATTGGGGTAACACAGCCGTACTGGTTGGAAGTTAATACATAGAAAGCAGAATTGGTTATTATGGAGCCTTGTCTGTTCAGAATGCTAGACCCACGTGAGTTTGAAACTATTAAAAATGCATCATTATTGTGGGAAATGCTAAAAAATGCGATTTTTCTCTGCAAATACAGAACTTTGTTCCAATTGCAGACTTTTTGTTTTGTTTTCCAGGATGAATTTCAGTGGGAGATTGAAATATTAAACGCAGAGACTCTGTGAATGCCGTCTGGTAGTTATAACAGCAGAAAGCACCCAGCAGGCTCTGGAATTCAGTTGTTCAAGCTTCATGGTTAAATCTTATTATAAACCACTCTACCAAAAACTGATTTTCTGTAATTCCGTAAAATCCCAATTTCTCAGTGTTACTGATTTATTAGCTTCACAGGGAATATCAAAGTGGCACAACTGAGGTTCAAATCAGATAAATTGATCTCTTTTAATAGCACAATTCCCTAGCCCAGAGGACAGAAGTATATTCAACACTAAAGTTGATAGGACACTAAGGAGGAAGATAGGCTTGAGACAGGAGATCAACAATCATTCTTGAAAGAATGACTTGAAAAGCTGTTCCTACATTGATTTCATATTTTTAAGTATCATCTGCTTATTGTGTTAGTTTTGTATATCTAACCACTTCAAAACGGGGGTTGCCCTGTTCAGTATTTATTTATTTATTTATCTATCTATCTATCTACACATCCACTTGCAGGATGTGACCATTGTGATAAGATAGTACATGTCCATCACTAATTGCTTCTTGATCAAGCTCCCATAGTGGACTGAAGGGAGTTAAAGATTGTCCAGGAGGCCAAGTATGGAGCAGTAAAAAATGCTCTGTGCATTCTGGATGGGAAGAAGTTGTTAAGGTAGATAAGGGCAAAGACATTTCTCACCCCATAGCATGCCTCTACAGCTGTATTGACACCTTTAGGAACAGCCGACAACACTCCAAGCTCCCACTGAAGCTCCTGGCTTCCCAGTATCTCACCACATATTGCAGCTTCTTTGCATCATCTCATTTTTCAGCTTTCATTCACCCACCCATTAATCATTCTTCTGTTCACTGCCAGCCACGTGGCCAATTTAAGATAAGGTTATGACTCACCAAAATGGGGCATCATCGCACTGGAGACAGAAGAGACCACAAAATTATGGAATCAGAGGAACGCAGCACGACAGGCAGGAAATGGACAGCTGACGTTTCAGATTGAGATGTTCATTGTACGTAGCTGTTCATTTAGGGTTCCCAGCTTGGGAAAGCCCAGATCAAAAGCTGATCGACTGCTAAAACGGGATATAGGTGCGGCCCTGATTGACCACATTCACTCTTCACTGGCACCACTGCATTCTCAGCCTTGAAGAAAAGCATTTGTACATAAATTCAGTGTGAGGTGGGAGTACTGAGGACAGGGGTGGTGGGGGTTGGGGGGGGGGAAGAGGTGCAGTTTATAATCTGTTATACCAGCAAGTGCTATCACTTGATTGTCATATATAGTAAATATATGTACAAAGCACCACCAACCTGCAAAATAAAAGTGTTTGATATCCTGATCTGTCAGTAAGTATTTATTTAACATACTAAACCCAAGCACATACTGTACAGGAGATATCAATATTAATACAGATATAGATTAGTCTTCTTTGATACCTTTCAACTAAGGTAGTATGTTGGTTCAGAACATCTTTTGTTTCTACACTGACCCCTCAAATATGACCCTGAAGGCCAGGTAGGTACTGTACAATTTTCTGACACTGCTGTTCGGACGGGATAGGTAGGTGTCCCTCTAGAAGAAAATTAACTATAGAGCTGCTGGAGTTTGGTGTTAACTAGTTAAATTCCATCAGAGGCCCTGTAGCTAAGTTACTATGTCAATCAAATAGAAACCCACCTGTTAAATTGGCAGGACAAAGGTTTGGGGTGGGGAGGCGGGGGGGGGGGGGTCAATTGTGTGAACAACAAACCGGGCAAAGAGACGTTCCAAAAGCCCATGGTTATTTCAGTAATTTGGTAACAAAGCTGGTGACTTCTCTTTGGTTTTATAGTCAACGGCCAAATAGCCAATTATCAAGTATGAGGGTTAGGCTGGAGATTAGGCACTAGAGTTACACCTTCAAACAGAGTTTTCTTTCCAAACCTTTAGAAATACTCCCACAAGATGTGAAGTATAACTGACATAAACTTTGCAACACACATGAAATGATGGAGAAACACAACAAGCAGCATCTATGGAGGGGAATAAACCATAGAACTATAGAACCATAGAAACTACAGCACAGAAACAGGTCCTTTGCCCCTTCTTGGCTGTGCCGAACCATTTTCTGCCTAGTCCCACTGACCTGCACACGGACCATATCCCTCCATACACCTCCCATCCATGTATCTGTCCAATTTATTCTTAAATATTAAAAAAGAACCCACATTTACCACCTCGTCTGGCAGCTCATTCCGTACTCCCTCCACTCTCTGTGTGAAGAAGCCCCCCCTAATGTTCCCTTTAAACTTTTCCCCCCTCATGCTTAACCCATGTCCTCTGGTTTTTTTCTCCCCTTGCCTCAGTGGAAAAAGTCTGCTTGCATTCACTCTATCTATACCCATCATAATTTTATATACCTCTATCAAATCTCCCCTCATTCTTCTATGCTCCAGGAATAAAGTCCTAACCTATTCAACCTTTCTCTGTAACTGAGTTTCTCAAGTCCCAGCAACATCCTTGTAGACCTTCTCTGCACTCTTTCAACCTTATTTATATCCTTCCTGTAATTTGGTGACCAAAACTGAACACAATACTCCAGATTCGGCCTCACCAATGCCTTATACAACCTCATCATAACATTCCAGCTCTTATACTCAATACTTCGATTAATAAAGGCCAATGTACCAAAAGCTCTCTTTACGACCCTATCTACCTGTGACGACACTTTTAGGGAATTTTGTATCTGTATTCCCAGATCCCTCTGTTCCACTGCACTCCTCAGTGCCTTACCATTAACCCTGTATGTTCTATGTTTTGGGCTGAGACTCTATACCAGGATTTATTTCCCTCCATAGATGCTGACTGACTTGCTGAGCTCTTCCAGCGTTTTCAGTGTATTGCTCAACATTTTCAGCATCGGCAGTATTTCTCATGTTTAAAAAGAATGGTAAGTTCAGTGTGTTTCATGAAAACTAGAGAACACTGGTACAGAGGTAGTAGGATCCATACACTTATCACCTTGAACCTTCGCCATGGCCTCAACTCCACTTTTCTGTCCATTCTGTAAAACCCTTGACTGTCTGTCTCAGCTGTGAACATTGTAAATCATTTGGCTTCTTCATCTCCATGGGACAGAGAATTCTGTGAATTCACACATGTCGGAGAACAAATGCTACCTCATTCTTAATGGGCCACACGTTAGTGCTGAAATTATATTCTCCTAGTTCTAAATCCTCCATGAAAGGACATGTTGTGTCAGCATAATCCACCACTCATCAGAAGTATGTGGAATAACCTTCCATGTAGGAAAGTAATAACGTGTCTACAATGAAGAGCTGGGCGATTATTTAGTAAAGAATAAACACACGTCATTAAATACAATTTAATGAGAAGAATAGAGGGGTTTAAAACAAATTAAGTCATCCCAGCAATATTAACAAACCTCCAACATTGGTAGGAAGGAGGATGACATTCTGCAAAGTGAGTTTAGGGAGTTAGGAGTAGTTAAAAGTCAGGACCTCCAGGGTTGTGATCTCATTATTACTACACATGCCACTTGCTAGTGTGGCCAGAATAGTAAGATCATGCAGCTTAACACGTGGCTAAGGAGTTGGTGTAGGAGAGAGGGCCTCAGAGTTTTGGGTGATTGGGCTCTCTTCCAGGGAAGGTGGGACCTGCACAGAAGAGAGAGTTTGCACCTGAACTGAAGGGGAACTAATACCCTTGCTCATTCTGCACAGGGAGGTTAAACTAGAGTTGTAGGGGGATGGGAACCAGAGTGCCAGAACTGTTAGTGGAGAGGTTGTGGAGGCAGATGTTGTTAAGACCTCAAAGAAAGTCAGGAAGCAAATGGTTGAATATGGTGTTCTGAGTTGCTTATACTTCAATGCAAGAAGTATTCTAGAGGAGCTCAGTGAGTGGATTAACATGTGGAATTGTGGTACTGTAGCCATTAGTGAGATTTGGCTGGAAGAGGGGCAGGACTGGAAGCATAATATTTTGGGGTTCCACTGTTTTAGGCACCTAAGAGCGGGAGGGATCAAAGGGGAGGGGTGACGTTACTACTCAGGGAAAATGATATGGCAGTGCTCGGTCAGGACAGACTGGAGAACTTGTCTAGTGAGGTGTTATGGGTGGAACTGAGGAATAAGAAACGTATGACCAGGTTAATGGGTCTACATTACAGACAACCCAACAATCCCCAACATTTAGAGGTACAAATTTGTAGAAAGATCACAGACTATTACAAGAAACATAAGGTTGATATATAGTAGGTGATTTTAACTCTGCATATATTGACTGGGACTCCCAGATTGAGCTTGTCAAATGTGTTCAGGAAGGTTTCCTTTATCAATACACAGAAGTCCCAACTACTCAAAAATAGCAGATGGAATTTAATGCAGATAAGTGTGACATGTTGCATTTTGGGAGGATCAACCAAGGTAGATCTTACACACTGAGGGGCAGAGCACTGAGGTAGAACAACATGATCTGGAAATACAGGTTCAAAGTCCATTGAAAATGATGTCAAGTTACAGAGAGTCGCTTTTGGCACATTGGCCTTCATAGGTCAAGGTATTGAGTACAGGAGTTGGAATGTTACATTGAAGTAGTATAAGACAGGCCTAATTTGGAGTACCGTGTGCAATTTTGGTCACCCACCTACAGGAAAGATGTAAGTAAGATTGAAATAGTACAGAGAAAATTTACAAGGATGTCACTGGGACCGGAGGGCCTAGCTTATAAGAACATAAGAAATAGGAGCAGGAGCAGGCCATCCGGCCCATCGAGCCTGCCTTCCTATTCAATAAGAACATAGCTGATCTGTCCATAAACTCAGCTTCATCTACCTGCCTTTTCCCCATAACCCTTAATTCCCTCACTATGTAAAAATCTATCTAACTGTGTCTTAAATACATTCAGTGAAGAAGCCTCAACTGTTTCCCTGAGCAGAGAATTCCACAGATTCACCACTCTCTGGGAAAAACAGTTTCTCCTCATCTCCATCCTAAATCTTCTCCCCTGAATCTTGAGGCAATGTCCCCTAGTTCTAGTGCCACCTACCAATGGAAACAACTTTCCTACTTCTATCTTACCTATCCCTTTCAAAATTTTGTATGTTTCTATAAGATCCCCTCTCATTCTTCTGAATTCCAGAGAGTATAGTCACAGGCACTCAATCTCTCCTCATAAGTTAACCCCTTCATCCCTGGAAACAACCTGGTGAACCTCCTCTGCACTGCCTCCAAAGCTAGTATATCCTTCCTCAAGTATGGAGACCAGAAATGCAATCAGTACACCAGGTGCGGCCTCACCAGTGCCCTGTATAGTTGCAGCATGACCTTCCTGCTCTTGAATTCGATCCCTCTAGCAATGAAGGCCAACATTCCATTTGCCTTCTTAATAACCTGTTGTACCTGCAAGCCAACTTTTTGCGATTCATGCACAAGCATTCCCAAGTCCCTCTGCACAACAGTATGCTGCAATCCTTCACCATATAAATAATAATCTGCTCTTCTACTATTCCTTCCAAAGTGGATGATCTCACACTTACCAACATTGTATTCCATCTGCCAGACCTTGGCCCACTCACTTAACCTATCTATATCCCTCTGCAGACTCTCCACATCTTCTGTATAATTTGCTTTTCTACTCAGTTTAGTGTCATCAGCAAATTTTGCTATGCTACACTCAGTCCCCTCTTCCAGATCATCAGTGTAAATGGTAAACAGCTGCCGGCCCAGCACCAACCCGTGGCACCCCATTCACCACCAACTGCCAACCGGAGAAACACCCACTTATACCAACTCTCTGCCTTCTATTGGTTAACCAATCTACTATCCATGCCAATACACCTCCTCCGACTCCATACATCCGTATCCTATTTATAAGTCTCTTGTGCGGCACCTTATCCAACGGCGTCTAGAAATCCAAATATACGACATCCACCTGTTCCCCTCTATCCACTGCACTCATTATGTCCTCAAAGAACTCCAGTAAGTTTGTCAAGAAAGATTGAATACATTGGAACTTTATTCCCTTAAATGTAGAAGACTGAGAGGAGATTTGATAGAGGTGTACAAAATTATGAGGGGTATAGATAGGGAAAATGCTAGCAAGCTTTTTCCACTGAGATTGGGTGAGACTACAACTGGAGGTCACAGGTTAATGGTAAAAGGTGAAATGTTTAATGGGAACACAAAGGGAAACTTCTTCACTCAGAGAGTGGTGAGAGTGTGGAATGAGCCGCCAGTGCAAGTGGTGGATACAATTTCAATTTCAGTGTTTAAGACAAGTTTGGATACCTACATGGATGGGAGGGGTATAGAGGGCTGTGGTCCAGGTGCGGGCTGATGGGACTAGGCAGTTTAAATGGTCTGGCATGGACTGGATGGGCCAAAGGGCCTGTTTCTGTATCGTAGTTTTCTATGATTTTATCACGTGTGCTGCTCAAGTAATTCCTATGTGTGCCACTTCTACTTATTACAAGTGTTCAAATTTGTAAAGCAGGGACTATTTCAAAATGCATGACGGCATGCCGACCAGCTATCAGCTCCCTGTGACTAACAACATCCTAAAAGTTGTGCAATCAAACACAGAAAACCAGTTGTAATTCTGAGCACCACACACTAAATGCTGGAGGAACTTAGCAGGTCAGGCAGCATCTATGGAAATAAACAGTCCATGCTTCTGGCCGAGACCCTTCATCAGCTGTAATTCTGTACATTTTAAGTAAGGAAACCATAATTAGCTTGGTAATTTGAACATTAACTAGAGTGCTCATAACTCCAGCCTTTTGTGATACGTCACCATAACAGTACCTAATTATGTGGTGTTAAATTAATGCCTCTCTTTTGTTGAACTTATTGAATGATTGAAGTTGGACTTCTTGGCTGTGCATCAGAAAAAGTAGCTTTATTCAACAAAACTATAAATTATAAATTCTCAGACTTAATTGTGGGTTAGAATCAGCAAACAGAAAATGTTCACTCATCATCGTGATAAGCTGTGTTAACTATGTCCAGTTAACCTCAGTGAAATTCAAAAACTGTTTAAGGTAATGGCAAAAGTGAATATTCTGTAGGCTTACTACTTAAATGATCAGTTATTTAAGTAGTAAACCTACAGAATATTGGCACAGTGGCATAGTGGTTAGCACAACCATTTACTGTATTGGCAACCCAGGTTCAATTCCCGCTACTGCCTGTAAGGAGTTTGTACGTTCTCTTCATGACTGTGTGGGCTTCCTCCCACAGTCCAAAGACATACCTGTTGGTAAGTTATTTGGTAATTGTAAATTGTCCCATGATTAGGCTAGGATTAAATTGGGGATTGCTGGGCAGTGTGACTCAAAGGGCCAGAAAGGCCTATTCCAAGCAGTATCTCAATCAATCTATATATATATAGGAAACTGACCAAGTTAAAAGTTATACGCTGGCTTCACCACTGCTAAATAAGAGACAATAGACTCAATAAAGATTACAGTGCTTTTTTTAATGCAATTACAAGGAAAGTACAGGAATCTCGGTGGTACAAGTGAACTGAATGGTAGTCTTGTTCATATCAGCTCTACAATATAATTTAGAAACTATGTATTGCAGCACAGCCAGATACACAGGCTCATGGGGTGTGGGTGGGAGAAGGGAGGGTTGGAGTGAAAGGTCGTGGAGATGATGGCAATCTATTCCTTAAGTGTTCAGGCTGGGAACCAATAAGCCAAGAGGGAAAGGTAATAGTTGGGTTAGCAGTGGATTTGTTGCATTGTGCTGGCCTGATTAGCTCCATGGACAACTGCTCATGATGCTACAGTCAGAAAGAAAATCAAAAGGGTTTTAAAAGAAAGCATTGAAGCAAGTATTTCATCTAAGTGCAAAACTTGTCTCGCGTAAGCTGGCATTTAGCAAGGGTCCACCAATCAGTCTAACAAATACTGACAGTTTTCTGGAGCTTTATCAGTGAACAGTTTGATAATTCCATCATTATCCTTGCTAGAACATAAAATAACTTGTTAAATTCATAGAAAAGTGAGCCCCCAGTGCCCATCACATCCAAAACAATCTTCCTCACTAGTCTATAGACACAAACATCGCATATGATTACTCAGATGTTCCAGATTAATCTTTGTCTGTCTGTAGTATATTCCATGTACATAAACTGCACTGATTAAATATTATACAAGTTGTCAATTTTCAACTGTTGCAAGTGGCAATAAGATGCCCATTACCAATGTCAGTAGGGCCCAAATACTCCTATTAATAAAATATATTACATTTATATACAGGTAACTTACATTATTTCTTCTTTGATAAGACCCATTCACAAAGTTATGTCCATATAAATGAATTCCGGCTTTTGATATTAGGTGAAAGTTACATACTTGGGAATTTTAGCATTGTCAGCCTGTGTTCCAGCGTTTTACGGATCCAGTTATTTCCTTCTGAGATGCCAGTTCAACAAAAGAAACTTCAGAAAGAGGAGAGAAAATAAAAAGGCACAAGTCTAAACCTCTTTTATAGTTCGCTCCTTTGGCGTCGCCAGTCGAAATTCCAACGTGCTTGTGGAGGACATATAAAAAGACTGAGTTTTCCGTTTTAACCGTGCACGCTTGTTCGCCAGGACAAGACTTCGTCGACTGGAGCTTATGATTTCTGAAATAAATTTCTTACAGTCAACACAAACTTCCATCGTGCTCCAGTCCTCCATCAGCTCTTTGGGAAACTCTAGGCTTTCAGTTGTCTTCTCTGAGGATTTAGACACAGATGGAAACCTGTGAAAGAGCACACAAGCTCATGTTAGGGAATGCTGGGTCAAGAGACTCGTCTGGTTTACAACTTCTCCCTTGGTTATACAAGGCCAAGTTAAGAGGCACGTTTTGTTACCAAACATCCAGTTTCATTCAGGTTTGTTTGTACCATTATAAGCAAGGATGTGGAGGGATTGCAGAAGAGTCTTAGCCAGGATACTGCCTGGTTTAGAGGGTATGTGCTACGAGGAGAGGTTGTTAAATCACCTGTCCAGCTCTTGGCTCCATCCCTCCCCCTCCTGTCTTCTCCTATCATTTCGGATCTCCCCCCTCCCCCTCCCCCTTTCAAATCTCTTACTAGCTCTTCCTTCAGTGATGAAGGGTCTCGGCCCGAAACGTCGACTGTACCTCTTCCTAGAGATGCTGCCTGGCCTGCTGTGTTCACCAGCAACTTTGATGTGTGTTGTTTACATTTGGGCTGTTTTCTCAGGAAGGGCAGAAGCTGAGGGGAGACCTGATAGAAGTTTATAAGATTACGAAGAGCATAGATAGAAAATTGGCATTTTTTTTCCCCGCAGTGTTGAGGTATCTAATGCTAGAGGGCACGCATTTAAAGTGAGGTTGATGTTAAGTTTAAAGGGGATGTGCTGGAGAAGTTTATTTAATACAAAAGAGCGGTGGGTGTCAGGATTGCACAGCCAGGGGTGGTGGTGGACGTAAATATGATCAAGATGTTTAAGAGATGCTTAGATAGGCAAATGAACATGCTGAGAATGGAAAGCTATGTACAAAGAGGCTGAAGGAACAAGCTTAGTAGACTTTTAATTATTAGTTTAATTAGTTTGGCACAGCATCATCAACCACAGGGCCTGTTCCTGGAGGAATAGACATACCAAGACATTTACACATACTGCATGCTATACAAGCTGTCAATTGTCTTGTGCTCATCCAAGTCTGAATCCCTCCATCACCAGAGTTTGGGAAACTCTGAGCAATTCATACCAATTTTATTTTCTCAGACTTGATAACTACTTCTGGTCTTGCCAGACTTACTCTGAACAGAGGTCACACTAACCAATGCTTCTTCCTGAAAACTTCCCATCGGACGAGATTGCATAATCAGGTTGAGAGGTAAAACCCCAAACATCAAAACAACAGTGTTAGGAAATTCATCAAGTTCTAGAGTACCCTGAACGTTAACTGTTTCTTCTACAGATGCTGCCTAATCTGCTACGCATTTCCAGCATTTTCTGTTTTTATGGTTTTAAGAAAAAACTTGTAGGATTTAATTTCTAATTGTGATTTAAAAGGCTCATTTTTAGAAGTTAAAGCCAACTTCTCACGAATTTCTACAGGTGTACCATAGAGGGCATTCTAACTGGCTGAATCACGGTCTGGTAAGTGGGGGCGGGGGGGGGAGGTGGGGACACTGCACAGGATCGAAATAAGCTGCAGAAAGTTGTAAATTCAGTCAACCCCATCATGGGCACTCGCTTCCCCAGCATCCAGGGCATCTTTAAGGAGCAGTGCCTCAAAAAGCCAGCAGCCATCATTATGGACCCCATCACCCAGGATATACCATCTTATCATTGCTACCATCAGGGAGGATGTACACTTCACACTGTAATTTACAGTTTATATTATCTATTGCAATGTACTGATGCTGCATGACAGCAAATTTCATGACATATGCTGGTGATATTAAATATAAATCTAATTCCGATTTATGTTGTGTTTTGTGTTTCAAGTTCACCATTTTCAATGGAACATAAGAAATAGGAGCAGGAGTAGGCCATCCGGCCCATCAAGCCTGCCCCGCCATTCAATAAGATCGTGGCTGATCTGTCCGTAACTCAGCTCCATCTACCTGCCTTTCCCCCATAACCCTTAATTCCCCTACTATGTAAAAATCTATCTAACTGTTTCTTAAATACATTTAGTGAGGAAGCATCAACTGCTTCCCTGGGCCGAGAATTCCGCAGATTCACCACTCTCTGGGAAAAACAGTTTCTCCTCATCTCCGTCCTAAATCTTCTCCCCTGAATCTTGAGGCAACGTCCCCAAGTTCTAGTGTCACCTGCCAATGGAAACAACGTTCCTACTTCTATCTAATCTATCCCTTTCAAAATTTTGTATGTTTCTATAAGATCCCCTTTCATTCTTCTGAACTCCAGAGAGTATAGTCACAGGAAACTCAATCTCTCCTCATAGGTTAACTCCTTCATCCCTGGAAACAACCTGGTGAACCTCCTCTGCACTGCCTCCAAAGCCAGTATATCCTTCCTCAAGTATGGAGACCAGAACTGCAATCAGTACATGACCTCCCTGCTCTTGAATCCAATCCCTCTAGCAATGAAGGCCAACATTCCGTTTGCCTTCTTAATAACCTGTTGTACCTGCAAGCCAACTTTTTGCACTCCCAAGTCTCTCTGCACAACAGCATGCTGCAATCTTTCACCATTTAAATAATAATCTGCTCTTCTACTATTCCTTCCAAAGTGGATGATCTCACAACATTGTATTCCATCTGCCAGACCTTGGCCCACTCACTTAACCTATCTATATCCCTCTGCAGGCTCTCCACATCATCTGTACAATTTGCTTTTCCACTCAGTTTAGTGTCATCAGCAAATCTTGTCACGCTACACTCAGTCCCCTCTTCCAAATCATCAGTGTAAATGGTAAACAGCTGTGGGCCCTGCAGCACCCTACTCACCACATAATTTTAAAAATTATTTTAAATTGTGTTTGATTCCAGAAATAAAAACTATCATTAGTGACAGACAAATGAGCTTGAAGGAAAACGAGAGGCAATAAAACCTCCCTGAAACTCAAACAGGGAAGAGAGAATTTGGACAACTTTCTGGTTTAATTTTCATTGCAGAGAAGACGGCTGAACAGCAGGGAGCAAAAAATATTGTTGTGATGTTACAGGGCTATTAATCAATTTAAACATAATAACATGAGTTCATCTGGGGTACTTTAATTAATTCAAATCAGAAATGAGAAAGCCAGCATCTGTAATTATTACTGTGGAAGTACCAGATTGCTGTTAAAAGAACATGGTTCAAATACCTCTTGTTTTTGTTGTGGCAGCTGACTAATGCTTGCTCTCTGAAATTACCCAATAAACCACTCAGTTTAAGAATAATTATGAATAGGAAATTATGCTGGACTTTCCAGCAATAAGTATATCCTCTGAATGAATGAAAGGCAGAGTCCCATGACAAACAACAGGAATTCTGCAGATGCTGGAAATTCAAGCATCACACATCAAAGTTGCTGGTGAACGCAGCAGGCCAGGCAGCAGCTCTAGGAAGAGGTACTGTCGACGTTTCGGGCTGAGACCTTTCGTCAGGACTAACTGAAGGAAGAGCTAGTAAGAGATTTGAAAGTGGGAGGGGGAGGGGGAGGGGGAGGGGGAGATCCAAAATGATAGGAGAAGACAGGAGGGGGAGGGATGGAGCCAAGAGCTGGACAGGTGATTGGCAAAGGGGATATGAGAGGATCATGGGACAGGAGGCCCAGGAAGAAAGACAAGGGGGGGTGGGGGAAACCCAGAGGATGGGCAAGGGGTATAGTCAGAGGGACAGAGGGAGAAAAAGGAGAGTGAGAGAAAGAATGTGTGTATATAAGTAAATAACGGATGGGGTACGAGGGGGAGATGGGGCATTAGCGGAAGTTAGAGAAGTCGATGTTCATGCCATCAGGTTAGCAGAAGTTAGAGAAGTCGATGACAAACATCAGCTTATTGTACAACTTACTATGTCTGAGGAATTTGGATAAATTATTTGTGATAGTCACTCACATGATCAATGATGGATGCTACAAACATAGATTTCTAGAAGGCATTTGATAAAGCTTTATGAAGGAGATTACTCTGATGAGTTAGAAACCCCATTGTTGTGGCAACTAGTTCACTCAGTGAAGTTTGCCATGCTCTCTTCCGACTGGCCACCACACCAGTTCATATGCTCTCTTCCCACTCACTAAGGCCTCGGTTCCTGCATTCCCTTCTCCCTAACCAGGGCCAGTCTCCACGCTCCCTTTGTGCTCACCATGGCCCCAGTTCCCATGCTTCCTTTATACTCAACAGAGCCCTAGTTCCAATTCTCCCTTTAAACTTATCCGATTCACTAAAAATGCATTATATTGTTGTCTAACATTTAAAAATAAATTACACGAAAATTGCTTTATCTATAGTACCTTACCAACTCAGTGTCTTCCTGTGACCCATGACTATCCTCTTCATTATCAACAGTACCTTTAACTTATGCGTCATCTGCAATGATATTAATCACCCTCCTATGTTCATACCCATAACGTTAATTACATAACAAACAGGAAGGGTCCAAGAACCGTTCCCTATTACATATCAATGGCCATGGGTTTTCAATCACAAATTAGATTTTTAATCATCACTTGTTGCTTCATACGACCAAGCCAATTTTGGATTTAACTTGCTCATTTACTCTGCACATCATGGGCTCTGATCTTTTTGACCAGTCTCCCACGTGCTACCTCATCAAAGTTCTTATGGAAGTTCATGTAGACAACATCAACTACATTGCCCTTTGTCAATG
Organism: Mobula hypostoma; assembly: GCF_963921235.1. Taxonomy (NCBI): domain Eukaryota; kingdom Metazoa; phylum Chordata; class Chondrichthyes; order Myliobatiformes; family Myliobatidae; genus Mobula; species Mobula hypostoma. Next base: position 168,510,560 of record NC_086097.1, read on the forward strand.
CATTTTGTTACTTCTTCAAAAATGCAGTTAAATAGCCAGACAGGATCGTGCTGTTTTCATTGATTAATCTTTGCACACTAATCCCGATTCCCCAGATGAACTCATGTTATTATGTTTGTAGGATTAATGCCTGACTTTCCGAGTGCACAACATTTTGTTAGATCTTTCTTCCCCAGTAACTTCTCTACTTCTAGTCTGTTCTTACTGACCAGATGTGATGAATGGAACCACCCTCGATAACTGTAGTGTGTCTCTGCTTTTACATTTAAGAGATATCCATCATTAAAGACCCTCACCATCCGGGTCAAGCCCTATTATTTTTGCTGTTATCAGCCAGGAGGTACAGGAGCTTGAAGACCCATACCTTAAGGTTCAACAATAGTTCCTTTCCCACTGTCATTATGTTCTTGAACCGGTCTGAAAAGACTTAATACTACCTCAGACTATGTTTCTGGTTTTCTTTGTTGTTGTTTTTATGTTTATAAAATCTATATTTGCCATTTTGTAAAGTGCTGTGCTGCTGCTGCAAAAAGCTAACTTTCACAGCATAGTCAACTTGAATTTGAACATTCTTTTTGCATGTTTGGGGGGGGCTGTTGCTCAGTACCTGGCGAGACCTTTGTGGGGGGGGGCTGTTGCTCAGTACCTGGCGAGACCTTTGTGGGGGGGGGGCCTGCTGCTCAGTACCTGATGAGACCTTTGTGAGGGGGGTCTGTTGTTCAGTACCTGACGAGACCTTTGTGGGGAGGGGGGGCGCTGTTGCTCAGTACCTGATGAGACCTTTGTGGGGGGGGGGAGCTGTTGCTCAGTACCTGATGAGACCTTTGTGGGGGGGGGGGTCTGTTGTTCAGTACCTGACGAGACCTTTGTGGGGAGGGGGGGGGCTGTTGCTCAGTACCTGATGAGACCTTTGTGGGGGGGGGGAGGTGTTGCTCAGTACCTGATGAGACCTTTGTGGGGCGGGGGGGCTGTTGCTCAGTACCTGACAAGACCTTTGTGTTGTCCATCATGGCGACGACGGCTGTTCGGCATCTTCTCCGGTTTCATCATTTTCCCCTCTTTCGGCATGGCTGATGGTCCCAAGGAAAAGATGGGAAGATTGCTGTAGGGCTTGGAAGGCAGTCGCATCTAGAGCACAAACACAAAGAAATTGTTGTTATTTAAGTAGTCCAGCTATTGATAGACATAGAAATGTGAAATAATTCAGATATAAACCTCAACAAAAGCAACATACCTTTTTACAACACTGTGAACACACCGGCCTGTGAAGAGATAACCAACTCGTAAAAACAATTAAGTAATCACGCAGTTTGCTTATTGACTAAACAAACTCACTACTGGAGGGTTCATTTTTATCAGAAATTTAATGCTGTGATACATTTACAGTCTCCACCACATCAGCCACCTACAGTTAAAAGAGGCAGCTGACTACTCCAGCCAAATGCAATAAATCAATATCAATGTCATGTCAATTTCAAGTGCGGCAGTTTCAATGTTGGATTACATCCACTGCTAATTAATATAAAAAATTTGGATAATGCCATCAACTGCAAGACCAGAAGCAACTTCTACGGAACAGCACTGGACTAATATAAAGTCTTATTCAGATAGGCAGACTTCACACCACCCGTGTCAATAACCTGACCTGCTGACTGTCATCTGGGTTTAATGGGATGCACCGTCACCTTGGTCAGAAGTACCCCTCCTCAAGCTTGAGTGCTGAGTTCCAGAATGATTCTGTGGTGTGGTATGGAGGGAGTGCTACATATTCAGTGGTGCTACCTTTTGGATAATCCCTCGAGGGTGTAAATGTTCTCTATCAATGAAAAAAAAGCAAGTAAGTTCTTCCAGTGTCATTCTTCAATCAGCCAGTCAAACCATTATCTTGCTCATTGTGTTAGAACTAACTACCCTGTTTTCTGCATTACAAACCTGACTACACTTTAAAAAGGTCTGATTAACTGAAAGAGATGAGGAATGATGCTGTATAAATGCCATATCTTCCTGCATCATTATACTAGCAAGATATCCCAAGGTGTCAGCAGGAACCACGGTGACCAAGGTGCTAAGCAGGAATGCCACATGGATCCCAATTCACAATAGTAATAGACTGGCCCATGCCAACTAAGCTAGTTCCATTTGCCCATGTTTGGCAGATACGCCAGTGCAACTCTCTTATCCATGTACTTGTCCAAGTGCCTTTTAAATGTCATTATTGTACTTGCCTCAACCAATTCCTCCATTAGCTTGTTTCATATACACGTATCTCTCTGTGTAATAAAGAATTTGCTCCTCAGGTCGCTTTTGAATCTTTCCCTCCCACCTTAAATCTATGTCCTCCAGTTTTTAATTCCCTTTCCATGGGAAAAAGACTGTGTGCATTCATCCTGTCTATGCCCCTCATTACTTCACAAACCTCCATAAAGTTACCTGCTCAATCTCCTACACGCCAAGGAAAATGCCCTACCCTGAAAATCTTCTCCCCATAATTCAGGCATCAAAAGTGTCTTCTTTTTTGTGTGAAACAGAGATCATGAAAGAATCAAATCCAAAGAAATTTTTTTAAAAAGAAAAATTTAAAAAGAAAGGAATTTATTCAGTCAGAGGAGTGGTTTTTAAGGGTCATCTTGGAGAAAGAGATGGAGAGGCTGAAGCTGGGACTCTGGAACACAGAACCTTGCAGAGCATCTTGAACTAGGGCTGTGCGAAAGCCAGTGACTGAAGCACAGAAGAACTTGCATGATCCCAGGATGGAGAAGTTCACACAGCTTAGGCAGGGAAAATGCTGCTGGAAGATCTGAGAACAAAACAAGCTTTTAATATTGAGCTGGTGCTTATATAGGAAGTGTGAGCAGAGGTTAGTGGATTACACCCTCACTTTTGGATCAGAGAGTTTAAGACTCACTTATGAGTGCAAAAATCTGAGATGATGTTTTAATACAGCACAGAGGGAGTGTGGGAATGACAGCAGAGCAGTCTCTTGAATGGGTTGTTAAGCCAAGCTTTGCTGATGAAAAGTTCAATGGAACCACCTCAAGGAGGAATAACAACATCGTCCCAGTGTAAAGCTTGGTGGGAGCACTAAGCAAACAAAAAAGCTTGGTGTGAATCAAGATGTTGCGACAGAGCAGTGGACAGCGTTACATTTGACATCTTTAATGAATGAAAACATTAGAGTTTCAGCCAGTGATGCATCACGTTCAGTATGTTTCAGGCACCTCACATTGAAACAGAGAGTGACTTTAACATTATACATCAGGGATATTTGAGTAATAATCGTGCAACGCGACAAAAAAAAACACATTTTGTACTTTTCTCCCCCTTAACAACCATCTGCACAGAAACACAAGATGACAGGGATCAGCAGCCTTAAAACTAGAGAAAGCTTAAAGACCTTAAACTATTCAACCTGTGACCTAAAAGAAAAATCAGCTGCAGTTGCAGTTCATCAATTTTTTTGATACACAAATGAAAGCACTGTGCTTAAAATTAGTGCCTTTGTGGTATACCAATTATAGGGCATTGCGTGGCATTTCACACTAGTGCCACACACCAGATCTAAGTTGTGGGAATTGAACTAACAAAGTAAATGTGGTTTTGTCCTTGTTTGATCAACAAACTGTCAAAATACTAGCATTGTTGGCTTGGAAAGAGATAGAACAAAGCCTCCTCTTCCATTGACCTGAGTAGACAACTTGGGATGTTAATGTGGTAATTGTACAAGATGTTGGCAAGGCTGCAAGAGGAATATTGTGTTCCGTTCAGGTCACCCTCCTACGAAGGAAACATTCCATTAAACTGAAAAGGGTGTGAAAAAGATTGACAGGGATGTTGCCAATATTCAAGAGACTGGTTATAGGGAGAGGTTGTGTAGGCTGGGACTTTTTCCTTGAAACGTAGGGGACTGAGAGGTGATCATATAAAGATGCAGATAATCAAGACAGAATCAGAATCAGATTAATATCACTAGCATATGTCATGAAATTTGTTGTTTTGAGGCAGTAGTACATTGCAACACATAGTAAAGACTATAAATTACAATAAGTATAAAAAAATTAAATATGTAATGCAAAAAGAGAGGGAAAAAAGTGAAGTAGTGTTCATGGGCTCATTGTCCATTCAAAAATCTGATGGTGGAAGGGAAGAAGTTGTTCTGAAAATGTTGTGTGTGTGCCTTCAGGCTCCTGTACCTCCTCCTTGATGACAGCATTTAGAAGAGAGCATGTCCTGGGTGATGGAGGTCCTTAATGATGGATGCCACCTTTTTGAGGCATCACCTTTTGAAGGTGTTCTGGATGTTGGGGAGTCTAGTGCCCATGATGGTGGTAGCTGAGTTTACAGCTTCTTACAGCTTTTTCCGATTTTGTGCAATGGCCCCTCCGTACCAGACAATGATCCAACCAGCTAGCATGCTTTCCACTGTACATGTATAGAAATTTGCGAGAGTCTTTGGTGGCATACCAATCTCCTCAAACTCCTAATGAAACACAGTCGATGTCAAGCCTTTTTTGTAATTGCATCAAAATGCTGGACCCTGGATTGATCTTCAGGGATATTGATTCCCAGGAACTTGAAACTGCTCAGACTTTCTTCTTCTGATCCCTCGATGAGGTCTGGTGTGTGTTCCCTTGACTTCCCCTTCCTGAAGTCCACAATCAATTCCTTGGTCTTATTGATGTTGAGTGCAAGGTTGCTGTTTCAACACCACTCAACCAGCTGATCGATCACAATCTTGTCACCATCTGAAATTCTTCGAACAATAATTCTGTCATCGGCAAGTTTATAGATGCCATTTGAGCTGTGCTTAACCACACAGATATGGGTGCAGAGAGAGTAAAGTAGAAGACTAAGCACACATCTTTAAGGTGCACCAGTGTTCACTGTCAGTGAGGAGGAGATGTTATTTCAGACTGTTGTCTCCCAGTGAAGAAGTCAAGGATCCAGTTGCAGACTGAAGTATACAGGCCCAGGTTTTGGAGCTTGTTGATCAGAGCTGAGGGTATGATTGTCATAGATTCGTAGAAAAATACAGCACAGAAGCAGGCCCTTTGGCCCATCTAGTTTGTGGCAAATCATTTAAACAATGTACTCCCATCGACCTGCACCAGGACCATAGCTCTCCATAGCCCTGCCATTCACCTATCTAAACTTCTCTTAAGTATGGAAATCAAACTCAAAAGCACTATGTGCTACCAGCACATTCCACACTTTCACGGCCTTCTGAGTGAGGAAGTTTCCCCTCATGTTTTCCTTAAACTTGTCACCTTTCAACTTTAACCCATGACCTGTAGTTGTAATGCCACCAAAACTCAGTGGAAAAAAACCTGCTTGCACTTACCACATCTACACCTCTCATAATATTGTATACCTCTATCAAATCTCCCCTCAGTCTTCCACGTTTTAAGGAATAAAGTCCTAACCTGTTCAATCTTTTCTGAAAACTCAGATTCTCCAGTCCCAGCACCATCCTTGTAAATTTTCTCTATACTCTTTCAATCTTAATTACATCTTTCCTGTAAGTAGGAGGCTAAAAGTGCACACAATACTCCAAATTAGGCCTCATCAATCTCTTATACAACTTCAACATAACATCCCATCTCCTGTATTCAATAATTTGATTTATGAAGGCCAATGTGCCAAAAGCCTTCTTTAGGACCCTATCAACCTGTGACACAATTTTTAATGAATAATGGACCTGTATTCCCAGATGTCTGTTCTATTACAATCCTCAGTGCCCGTCCATTCACTGTGTGAGACCTACTGTGATTACTCCTACTGAAGTGTAACACCTCGCAGCTGTCTGCATTTCATCAGCTGGTCCAGATCCCACTGCAAGCTCTGATAGTCTTCCTCTCTGTCCACTACACCCCCAATATTGGTGTTGTCTGCAAATTTGCTGATCCAGTTAACCACATTATCATCCAGATCATTGATATAGATGACAAACAACAACGAACCCAGCACTGATCCTTGCAGCACTCCACTAGTCACAGGCCTCCAACAGTGAGCCAAGCGGGACCTTGTCAAATGTTAAAGTCCATGTAGATAACATCCACTGCCTTGCTTTCATCAACTTCCCTGGTAACTTCCTTGAAAATCTCTATAAGACTGGTTAGTCATGACCTCCCATACACTAAGCCATGCTGACAATCCTTAATCAGTTCATGTCTATCCAATTACTCATATAACCACTTCCTTAGAATAATTTTCAACTTTCACACTACTGATGTCAGGCTCACTGGCCTCTAATTTCCTGGTTTATTTTTAGAGATTTTCTTAAACAGTGGAACAACATTAATTACCCTACAGTCCTCTGATACCTGACCTGTCACTATGGATGATTTAAATATCTCTGCTAAGACCCCTGCAATTGCTGCACTTGCCGCCCACAGGGTCTGAGGGAACAACTTGTCAGGCCTTGAGGAATTATCCACCCTAATTTGCCTCAGGGTAGCAAACACCCCCTCCTCTGTAATCTGTATATGGTCCATGAAGTTGCTGTCACCTTGCTTCACACCTGTAGACTGTATCCATCTCCTGAGTAAATACAGGTGCAAAAAATCCATTTAAGGTCTCCCCTATCTCTTTTAGCTCCATGCACAGATCACCATTCTTAGATTCCAGAGGACCGATTTTGTCCTTTGCAATCCTTTTGTTCTTAACATATCTGTAGAATCCCTTAGGATTCTCCTTCACCATGTCTGCTAGGGTAATATCATGCCTTCTTTTATTCTTCCTAATTTCTTTCTGAAGTGTTCTCTTGCATTTCTTATACTCTATAAGTACTTCGTTTGTTCCTACTTACCTATACCTGCTCTGCATCTCCTTTTTTTTAAACCAAGGCTTTAATATCGCTTGAAAACCAAAGTACCCCAAACCTGTACCCTAAATCTTTACCTTTTATTCTGTCAGGCACGTACAAGCTTTGCACTCTCAAAATTTCACTTTTGAAGGCCTCCCACTTACCAAGTACACCTTTGCCAGAAAACAATATGTCCTAATCCACACTTGCCAGATAATTCCTGATACCATCAACGTTGGTCTTTCTCCAATTTAGAATCTCAACCCACGGATCAGATCTATCTTTTCCATATTTCTTTTGAAACTAATGGCATTGTGATCACTAGGTGCAAAGTATTCCCCTACACAAAACTTCTGTCACCTGCCCTGTCGCATTCCCTAAGAGCAGATCAAGTATCACACACCATCTCAATGAGACTTCTATGTACTGATTAAGGAAACTTCCCTGAACATATTTGACAAACTCTATCCCATCTCGTCTTTTTATAATATGTAAAAGTCAATATGTGGAAAAATAAACTCACCTACTATAACAACCTTATGTTTCTTCCAACAGTTTGCCATCTCTCTACAAATGTGTTCCTCTGAATCCCTCGGACTGTTAGGTAGTCTGTAATATAGCCGCATTAACATGATCATACCTTTCTTATTACTCAGTTCCATCCATAACGCCACACTAGGCGAGTTCTCCGGTCTGTCCTGACTGGGGACTGCTGTGACTTTTTTCCTGAATAGTAACACCATCCCTCCTCCTCTAATTCCTCTTGTTCTGTCTCGTTTAAAACAATGGAACCCCGAAACATTGAGCTACCAATACTGCCCCTCCAGCAACCAAGTCGCAGTAATGTCTGCTATACCATAATTCCATGTCTTGATCCATACCCTGATGATGTTGAACACTGAGCTGTAATCAATAAGCAGCAGCCTGATGTCCAGGTGAATCAAAGCTGAGTGGAAAGCCAGTAAGATTGCATTCACTATAGAGCTAGTGTGGGGATAGGCAAATTGCAATGGGTCCAGGTCCTTTCTTATGCAGGAGTTAAGTCTAGCTAACTCTCAAAGCACTTCATTACAGTGGCTGTGAGTGCCACTGGGTGAGAGTCATTGAGGAAGCTCACCCTGATCTTCTTCAGCACTGGTATGATTGTTGCCCTTTTGAAACAGGTGGAAACCTCTGAATGAGAGATTGAAGATACCCTTCAACACGCCTCCCAGTTGGTTGGCACAGGTTTTCAGTGCTCTACCAAGTACACCAACAGGGTCCGATGCTTGCAAGGATTTACCCTCTTGGAAGATGCTCCTAAGTCAGCCTCCAAGACAGAGATCACCAGAGGCTGCAGGAAATCACTCAGGTGTAGTTTTATTCTTCCTTTAAGTGTGCATAAAAGGTGTCAAGCTCAGCTGGGAGTGAAGCATCACAGCCGTTCACGATAGTAGTTTTTGCTTTGTAGGAAGTAATGGCCTGCAAACCCTGCCAAAGCTGAAGTGCACCCGAATCAGTTTCTGACCTCAGCTGGAATTGTTCTTTCACTTTTAAAGTAGCATTCTGTAGGTCATCCTAGATGTCTTTTATAGTTCTGGATCACTGGTCTTGAAGGCCACGGATCTAGCCCTTAGCAGACTATGAATCTCCTGGTTCATCCACAACTTTTCATTTGGGTATGTCCAGTACTTTCTCAAAGGCACACACTCATCTGCACAGGTCTCGATGAAGTCGATGACAACTGTGGCGTATTCATTCAGATTTTAAGATTAATCCCTGGATATTGTCCAGTCCACTGGTTCAATGCAGTCCTGCACATGTTCCTTCACCTCCCCAGACCATATCTTCTTGATCCTCAACACTGATAGATAGTGAGAATGCGAATAGTCTTTTAAGGAGTTGGGAATCAAGAACTAGGGGGCATAGGTTTAAGATGACAAGGGAAAGATTTAATAGGAGCCAGATGGTCATTTTTTTTTTTTTTTTACACAGAGGATGGTTTATATATAGAAATGAACTGCCAGAGAAAGTGGATGAGGCAGGTACAATAGCGAGTTGGACAGATACACGGATTGGAAAGCTTAAGAAGGATAGAGGCCAAATGTGGACAAATGGGGTGAACTTGGGTCTTGGTTGTCATGGACCAGCTGAGCCAAAGGGCCTGTTTCTATGTTGTATGACTTCATGACACTGCTAACAGAGGAGGAACCAAGTTGAAGGCATGATCTTCTGTTGAATTTTGTCACTGGTTTGCTTCAGCAGACCTCCGAGGGACTAATTGATAATGGAATTGGAAAAGGCAGGGAAAGTGTGAATGTCTCGATTTTGGAGGGATGTCTTCAGAGGAGTCAACGAATCTCATTTAGGCAGTAAGAAAAAAAAACAGTAACATTCAACTAACCAAGCTTTGGTGAAATAGATGAAAGGCTTATCAACTAACACACATCAACAATAATTTCTTGTTAATCTGTTTTCTTCTTTTGAGAAATTATGACAAACAGATGCCGTATATCCTATGTTTGATAAACGTTTTCTCAACTGCCATCTGAACAAAGGTCACAAACAATACAGACATACGACAGGAGAGTGATAAGAGCGATTTGTGAGGATGCGTGAGGAAGGCATGAGGCGAACCTTTTACAGAACTGGCAGGTATACGACCAGGTGAAGATGGAGAACCTCTTCGTTCGGCAACAGAAACATAACTGTAGAGAGAGTAAGACTCACAGTTAGGACCATGTCATTAAATAGTCTGGGCTTACAAATGCAACTTTTTTCAGCTTGTATATGAATCACTGGCTGCTTGCTCTGGGCCATGTCCCTTCCTCTAGCAGGGTCCGAGGTAGAGTGGTCCACCGGGAGCCCCACTTACAGCTCATTGACGAGGCACAAGGTAGGACAAAGCAGAACAGCTTAGCTCCTCCTTCAGGGCGAGTGGCCAGCTACACTCTCAGAGCGGCATCGGTGGTTGTGGAGGCAGACTCCTCCCACCCCACAAGGATCACCAGCTGTCAAAGCTGTTAGTGATACTGAATTGAAAAACAAAAAAAACCCCAGCAGATGATGGAATCTGAAATAAAAACAGAAAACACTGTGGATGACACTTCAGATTTCTGATGAAAAGCCTTCAGCCTGAAAAATTCTCTCTCCAGAGATGCTGTCAGAACAGCTGTTAACCTAGCAATTTTTTGTTTTTCTTCATTAATTCATTTTTTTGACATTCATAAACATTCAAGTTCATTTACACTCTGTTAAACTTTGGAATTAGAATTGGTTTATTATTGTCACATGTACCAAGGTACAGTGAAAAGCTTGTCTTGCATACTATTCATTCAGATCAAATCATTACACGGTACATTGAGGTAGAACAAGGTCCAACAATAACAGTGCAGAATAAAGCATAACAGCTATCGGGAAAGTTTTATAGAATTTTAAAATTACTGCAAATTAATCAAAAGACCCTGCCTGACTTTCTCCTGGTATCTGATATACTTCTGAGGAGTCTACTGTCTAGAAAGTGGGTTCAACAAGACATAAGACCATAAGACAAAGGAGCAGAAGCCAGCCATTCAGCCCATCGAGTCTGCTCCGCCATTTTATCTTGAGCTGATCCATTCTCCCATTTAGTCCCACTCCCCTGCCTTCTCACCATAACCTTTGATGCCCTGGCTACTCAGATACCTATCAATCTCTGCCTTAAATACACCCAATGACTTGGCCTCCACTGCTGCCCGTGGCAACAAATTCCATAGATTCACCACCCTCTGACTAAAAAAATTTCTTCGCATTTCTGTTCTGAATGGGCGCCCTTCAATCCTTAAGTCATGCCCTCTCATACTAGACTCCCCCATCATGGGAAACAACTTTGCCACATCCACTCTGTCCATGACTTTCAACATTCGAAATGTTTCTATGAGGTCTCCCCTCATTCTTCTAAACTCCAAGGAATACAGTCCAAGAGCGGACAAACGTTCCTCATATGTTAACCCTCTCATTCCCGGAATCATTCTAGTGAATCTTCTCTGTACCCTCTCCAACGTCAGCACATCCTTTCTTAAATAAGGAGACCAAAACTGCCCACAGTACTCCAAGTGAGGTCTCACCAGTGCCTTATAGAGCCTCAACATCACATCCCTGCTCCTATACTCTATTCCTCTAGAAATTAATGCCAATTATGTGTGAAGTTTACCCTATTTGTACACCTCACAAGTTTAAACAAATATTCTTTGCTTCTTTTGATTTGAACTTATTTCTTACATCCTTCACATACATGAGGGGTAAAAATCTTTACGTTGCGTCTCTGTCTAAATGTGCAATGTGCAATCATAGTAATTTATAATTTATAATAAATAGAACAGAATGCTATTCAAACAATCGTGAGGTGGCTTTTTCTTTCATTCAATTAAATTGTGGCTCAACTCCATTTTCCCACCCTGCCTCTGTAACTTTCAAATGACATAAAAAATCTCTCAACACACTTTGAAATTTTTTTCGGGGGGGGGAGGCTGTTCTGAATTTCTACTGTTCCAAGAGTAGGGAAATACAGCCTAAAGCCAGTGCATAATGTCCTGGCTCTGATGATAAGTTGGTGTCCTCTTACTCGCATTTTCTTATTAGAAAGAACACATTCTCCCCACCTTTCTCTTCAGCTTTTCTCATCATCTCTGTCACCTCTTATTGATATGTTCTTAGGCCTAACCTATGCAACTAATCCTTGTAAAATAACTTGTGCTGACCAGCTCAGTAACACAATCACTATATCCCAAGCTGGCAATGTTGGTGCACAACATTATTCTGTGTGATTTGACCACAGTTGTGTTCATGAGGTGTTAAAGATGGAAGTTTAGACTATATACGGCATGAAGATGAGGGAAAGCCACAGCAGAGGGTTTGCCGAATGGACTCCCAGAACAAGGGAGTGCATTGAAAGAGTTAAGCTTCCAAGGACAATTCTGGTAAGCCTATGCATCACATTGTTTTGGATGAGCATCTCCCTCAGAATTAAACATGAGTACTGCATAAATAATCCACTGTACTAATCCAGCAACTTTAGGATGAGGCTTTCCTTTCCTGGAGATTAGAGATGTCCTCCTCCTACAAAGAATGGGGTTTTCTTTCCTCCATCGTTGATGCTGCCCTCACCCACATCTTCTCCATTTCCCCAACATCCACGCTCAGCCCACCTTCCCACCACTTTAACAGGGATAGAGTTCCTCTTGTTCTCACCTACCATCCCAGGTGCCCTTGCATCTAACACATCATTTTCTGCAATGTCTGCCATCTTCAGTGGGACCACAACGACTGCTTCCTCTGTGATTCCCTAATATGTTCATCCCTCGCCACTAAGCTCCCTCCTGGCACATACCCCTGCAAGTGACAGAAGTGCGTAACTTCCTCCCTCACCTCCATTCAGTCCCTCCAGGTGAGACAACACTTCACCTGAAAAGCTTTTGGGGTCATCTCTTGTATCCGGTGCTTCCAATATGTCTCCTTTACATTGGTGAGAATCAACATAGACTGGGGGACCGCTTTGTCGAGCACCTTAGCTCCATCCACAAAAAGCAGGATTTCTGAGTGGCCAACCATTTCAATTCCAATCCCCATTCCCATTCCATCATATTGGTCCATGGTTCCTGAGAGTGCCACGATGAATGCACTCTCAGGTTGGTATTCCGCCTTGCTAGCCTCCAACCTGATGGCATGAACATCAATTTTCAGAATCAGGTTTAATGTTATCAGCATATGTCATGAAATTTGTTGTCTTTTTGGCAGCAGTACAATGCAATACATAATAATAGAGAAAGAAAAAGAATTAGAATAAATAAATACATAAAATAGTGGAATTAAATAAGCAGTGCAAAAATAAAAAAATATAGTGAGCAGTGGAGCAGGAAGCTTTCCAACTTCTGGTAATTTTTTTCCCCCTCCACCTTCCCTCGTTTTCATTTCCCCAGTCTGGCCTCTTACCTCTTCTCCTCACCTGCCTATGACCTCCCTCTGATGCCCCTCCTTAACTTTCTCCCATGATCCACTCTGTTCTTCTATCAGATTTCTTCTGCAGCCCTTTAACTTTTCCATTTATCACTTCCCAGCTTCTCACTTCATCCCCCTTTCCAACCCATCTGGCTTCAACAATCAGCTTCTAGTTTGTCCTCCTTTCCCCTCCACCCACCTACTTATTCTGGCGCCTTCCCCCTTCCTTTCCAATCCCGATGAAGGGTCTTGGCCTGAGATGTCGATTATTTATTTACATAGATGCTCTCTGACCTGCTGAGTTCCTCCAGCAATTTTTGTGTGTAACCCTAAGTTAAACCCTGAACCCCAGTACATGGAGTTTTCATGTGGTCATATGAACTTTGCCCCACTTCATCTTCCAAATCTGAAAGATGTGGCAATTTGTTGGTTAATTGAATAGTTTGCTGAAAGGTAGATAGGAAGGTGAAGAAGGCATTTATCAAGTTAGCCTCCATCAGTCAGGGAGTTGACTACAAGAGACTATGTTGCAGTTGTACAACCTAGTATTATTTTAGAGGGTTGAGATTTGTTAAGAATCAACTACATTATTGGGTACAGAGTCACATATGCTGGAGACAGCGCAAAGGAGATTCACCTGGATTGGCAGACCTTAGTTAGGGGAAAGATTGGATATGTTGGAACAAAGTATCATAAAGCCAAAAGACTTATGAGCAGAATTAGGCCATTTGATCAGGGACAAGTTATTGATTCCCTCTCAATCCCATTCTTCCACCTTCTTCCCATAATCTTTGACACCCTTACAAATTAAGAACCTATTGATCTCTGCTTTAAATATCCCCAGTGAGTTGGCCTGTGGCAATGAATTCTACCGATTCACCACCCTCTGGCTGAGGAAGTTCCTCCATCTCTGTTCTAAAGGGTTGTCCTTCTATTCTGAGGGGATGTCCCAGACTCTCCCACAATTGGAAACTTCCTCTCCACATCTACTCTATCTAGGCCTTTCAATATTTGGTAAGTTTCAATGAGATCTCCCACTTATTCTTCTAATCTCCTTCAAGCACAGACCCATAGCTATCAAATACTCCTCGTACATTGACCCCTTCATTGCCAGGATCATTCTCATAAACCTCCTCTGGACTCTCTCAAAAGACTTAGATACGGGACCCAACACTGCTCAGAATACTCCAAATGTGGTCCAACCAAAATCTTAGGAAGTAAGCTGAGGGCTGATCTGATAAGGTTATATAAAATTATAACAGGAATAGATGAAGTGCTCAGTCGCACGATAGAGGTGTTAAAAAGAAGAAGGCAGAGGTTTACGGTGAGAGGAAGGGGTTTGTAAAAGGGATTTGAGGGGAACTTTTGACAGAAAGTGGTTGATATCAGGAACTCATTGCGAGAGGATATGGTGGAATCAGAGACCCTTATGTTTAAGAAACACTTAGAGATTTGAATAAACAAGGCATAGCAGTTTATTTTGAATTAATGGGATTAGTGTAGAAAGGTAAAAAGGTCTGTCAGGATAGGCCAAAGTGTGTGCAGTACAACTCTATGACATTAGATCAGAAAATGAGAGTGGATTACCTTCCCTCAAGGATATTATTAAGCGAAACACGGTTAATGATAATCTATTAGCTTTATAAAAACTATATGGAAGCTTATTTATTTAACTGATTTAGTTGTAATTCGCAGCAGTAGTAGGATTTGAATTCACATTGATAGTCAATTCTCCAGCCTTTGGATACTGGAACAGAAACATGAATTAAGTAGGTGTTTAAGAGTTGCCTGAAACACTCAACTGGTCTGGTCAATAAACAACATGAGATTTTAGAGAACTAAACTATTTTCCATTTCTATTTTTGAGAAATGAGCATATGACACAATGACTCAAAATTCCCATGACAAGCATTTTCTCGGTTGGACTATTAATCCGAAACCACCTGATCACTGAACTAACTTGTAGTCCACATTCCCCTCAGAGATTCTCATTTTTAATCTAAGAGAAAATAACTGTAAAGGAGTTTGGAGTCTGGATTGGAAAATAAATGGAGCATTCTGGTATCCATGCCACTCATGTGGGGGGAAAGCCAGTAAGATAACTAATTTCCAAGAATATTAGAGAGAAAAGCAGACTTGCCTTTGTATAGTGCCTTTCATCCCAAAGTGTTTTATAATCAAATTATTTTGAAAGGTGATTAGGGTTGTGTGCACACAGTAGATAATTTGGGCACAGCAAGCTTCCACTAAAGCAATGTGATCTTGAGGAGGTAATTTGTTTGCTGAGAGATAACCATAGTGTAGGTCACCAGCGACAAGTCTCCTGCTCTTCTTCAGCAGAAGAGCCTACAGAATACACTACCTGTATGTGCAGACAGGGCCTTGGTTTCTCTCATCATTGAATAGTACAGTACAGCACAGCACGGGAACAGGTCCTTCAGCGTACGGTGCATGTGCTGAACATGATGTCAAAATAAACAAAGTATCATCTGCCAGCACAAGATCCACATCCCTCTATTACCTCCACATTCTATCTAAAAGCCTCTCAAACACCTACATCATATCTACTTCCACCATCACCCCTGACAGCAGGTTCCCGGCACCCAACACTTCCTCTGTAAACAACCCTGCCTTGCACGTTTCCTTTAAGCATTCTGCCCCTCACCGTAAATGCACGGACTCTAGTATCTGAAATTTCAATCCTGGAGTTAAAGATCCAAACTGCCTACTCGATCTACGTCTCTCACAATTCTATACACTTCAGTCGGGTCTCCCCTCAGCCTCCAGTGTTCCAGAGACAACATCCCAAGTTTGTCCAAACTAATGATCCTAATTGTGTCACCACAGAGACCGCAGCACTCCCACTGTAATGCAAAGATGAACAATATGCTCAAGTATCTGGACAGGGACTTGAACGCACATCTTCCTTACTCAAGGGCAACAGCACATCCCTTTCAACCGTAGATGACAGCCAGCTTTCAAGTCAATTAGCTGCCAATCCCAAAAGCTTTTAAATTCTTGCTTTAAAAGGTTCATTTTTCCTAAATAAATGGAATTAATTTATTTAGCACTTGTCCTGTTTTCTTTTATGACTTAACAATTCAAGTGCTTAAGAAGGAGGCAGAAGTGTGGCATGGTAGACATAGACTTCAGCATGGCTGTACAGATGTCAAGAAATTTCTCATAAAAGAGGGGCCTAAAACTCGATGGCAAAGGTTAAAGGAAAGGGGTAGGAGATTAGAGGGGGCCTGAAGAATAGTTTCATCCAGGGGCTCATTGCCATCTTAATCACACAGCCCGAGGGGGTGACGGGGGCAGAATATTTGCAGTTTCTCTTCCTTTGCACAAGGTTGTTCATTAGTCTATGTATAGCTTTTCATAAATTCTATTTCTTTTTTCCCCTGTAAATACCTGCAAGCAAATGAATCTCAAGTTTGTATATGGTAACATATATGTACTTTGATAATAAATTACCATTGGATTTTTAAGAAGTATCTAGATGAGAACTTGAATCACAAGTCAAATTTATTTATATAGCACATTTGAAAACAACCCACGTTGACCAAAGTGCTGTACAGATCAGAGCAGATAGCTAAAATCACAAATACAAGAAACAGACATAACCAATAAGGCAAACAGCTTATTAGCACAAAAGAAACAACACAAGGGCCAAGGCACAAGCCAAAAACCAGCCACATCAGTAGGATTCAAACGCTAGTGAATAAAAGTATGTTTTGAGCCTGGATTTAAAAGTCGATGGAAGGGGCAGATCTGATAGGGAGGGGAATGCTGTTCCACAGTCTGGGGGCTACAATAGCAAAGGCGTGGTCACCCTTGAGCTTAAGTTTAGATGGCGGGACAGCCAGGAGCTCCAAGTCAGCCGACCTGAGGGACCTGGAAGTAGAATAAGGGGTTAGAAGGTCTGTGATATAAGGGGGAACCAGCCCATTTAGGGCTTTATAAACAAACAGGAGAATCTTAAAATCAATTCTAAACCATACTGGCAGCCAGTGGAGAGAGGCCGGGATAGGAGTAATATGGTCCCTCTTCCGGGCACCTGTCAGGAGCCTGGATGCGGCATTCTGGACCATTTGCAGGGATGACTGACAAATCCCAGTATACAGGGAGTTGGAGTAGTCCAAGCGGGAGGATATAAGGGCGTGGATGACTTTCTCGAGATCTTTGAAAGAAAGAAACTGCTTGATTTTGGCAATAGTACGAAGCTGGAAAAAAATGGCTTTTACTACTGCATTAACTCGCTTGTCAAACTTAAAGGCAAATCAAATATCACACCAAGGGAATTAACATGGGGTTTGACAAGGGTGGACAAGTTACCAAGGCTGTTGGTAATCACTTTGATGGAGTCAGGGGGGCCAAATGGGACAACTTCAGACTTGCCTTCATTCAGCTGTAAGAAGTACACAAGAGACAAAATGCACAAGCACAAGATGTCTAGTATCAGAGGGCATGCATTCAAAGTGAGAGGGTAAGTTCAAAGGAGCAGGCTCCTGAAGCCTGTCATGGCCAGGGGAAGAGAGGGAATAAGCTCCCACTACCTATCAAATGCTCCCAATGGCATGCTTCTTAAACAGCCTCTGACAACCAAGTCCAGCTTCTGGCCTTCACTCTGGTTTCATTCCGAAGCCTGATGGAACCATTTCTACTGACAGGAGAAGGGGCAAAGGCGAGTTATTGGCACCTTATAACCAGTCGCTTCGGACATATGGGGCTCCTCAGCTGTGTTTTGCAGCTCCTCTGGGGAAAAAAATAACTGATCTCTAATTTCCTGCCTTGCGGCTGTACCCACTCATGGAAAAGGCTTTGGCTGCAAACTCCAAGGAAAATTCTGGAGCTGGAGTCCCCACGGCAGTCCTCTGTTGAGGTCCACGCTGAATGGCAGCTCGTGCAACATCACTGGTGCAAAACTGTACTGGTCTCTGACGTTCCTTTGCACTCATCAGCTGCGTGGGGAGGAAGAGCCATTCCTCTCCATATCGCACTGCGTATCACGTAGACAGTTAGGATGCAACATCAATGGCTGAACCTGACCAAGGGACGGCCTCAAGTTGTGGGGCAAGTTGTTTTAAATTTTACAGAGAGTGGTGGGTCCCTGGACTGTGCTGCCAAGGCTGGTAGTGGAAGTAAATACTTAGGCAAATGAACGTGTAAAGAATGGAAGAATATTGTCATTTTGTAGGCAGACAGGACTAATTTAGTTAGACGTTTAGTTACTAATTTAATTAGTTTGGCACACTATTATCTGAATGGCCTGTTCCTGTGCTTTGTGTCCTAGACTACAAACTAATGCCGGTAAATGGTTACTTGATAATCAGCATAAACATGATAGCATGAATAGCCTTTCTCTGTTCTGCATTAATGGCCGCCGGGGCTCCTGTGCGGGGTCACACCGGTGTCACGAGGCCAGCTGCTTCTCCCTGAATGGGACGCTCCTGCTTACACTCGCTACCCTTTACCCGCCCGCAAGGAGGATTACATGCAGTAGATGTCTTCCTTACTGAGTCAGATGTCAGCACGTGGGTGGTAGGATGTGAAGAATAGAGGAAGTGAGCTTGAAATGACAAGGCAGTAGGAAAGAACTCAGGAACAACGGAAACACAGAGTAACCCTGACAGCAGTCTGAAAGAGAGATTATCAGACTGATGACTGCTTCGTGTTCACTCATTTCGCTCATCACACATATTTGCCTTCAACCATTTGGCTCTTGAACCAAGCCTGATCACTACCGCACTATGGCCATTTCGCACTACACAGGACAGTGCCTCATGACGTGCCTCGCAAAAGGCAAGTAGGTGGAGTTGAGGCCACATGCTGATCAGCCATGATCTTTTTGAATGGTGGAGCAGGCTCCACAGGCCAAATAGTTCACCTCTGCTCCTTTTTCTTATGTTGCCTGGGATGGAACATTCCAGTTATAAGGAGCGACTGGATCAGCTGGGTGTGTTTTCGCTGGACCAGAGCAGTGACCTGATAGAGGTATACAAAACTATGAAGGGGTTAAATGGGGAAGGCAGCAGGATTTTTTTCCCTCTAGGTCGGGGAGTCTAAAACAAGAGGATATAGGTATAGGAGGGAGAGAGGGAACGTTGACCCAGACCATGAGAGGCCTGTGTCAGGCATTTTCATGCCTTACAAGGTGCAGATTGGAAGTCTGTGCAGGGGGCCACTCCTTGCACAGACACTAGAGCAACGTGTGGTTAAGTGTCTTGCTCAAGAGAGCAAACATGTTGCCACAGCTGAGGCTCGAACTAGTGACCTTCAGATCACTAGACGAATGCCTTAACCATTTGGCCATGTGCCCAACACGTAGGTATAAGTGGAGAGGTAAAACGTAGAGGACACCTGAACGGGTAATTTTTCACCCAGAGAGTAGCTAGAATTAGGAATTCATCAGCCAAGGTAGTGGTGGAGACAGGTACCTTCCCAATACATAAGAAGCAACTAGACAAACAGTTGAATTGCCAAGGCATATGAACAAAATGTGGGTATGGGAGAATTAGGTAAGCCTAGTGGTTAGCATGAACTTGGTGGGCAGAAAGGCCTGTGTCTGTGCTGTACAACCTGATGTTTCTACTTTGAAGAGGAGCAGGGGAAATATTCCCAGTGTCCAAGCCATTCTTTTATTACTTCATCAACATGAAAAAGTATTTTGTCCATTGTATATTGATGTTTAGACCACAAGACCATTAGATATAGGAACAGAATTAGGCCATTTAGTCCATTGAGCCTGCTCCGCCATTTCATCATGGCTTTTCCATTTTCCCACTCAGCCCCAATCTCCTTTCTTCACCTTGTATCTCTTCGTGCCCTGATTAATCAAGAATCTATCAACCTCCGCCTTAAATATACATAAAGATGTGGCCTTTCACAGCTGCCTGTGGAAATGAATTCCACAGATTCACCATTCTCTGGCTAAAGAAATTCCTCCTCATTTCTGTTCTAAAAGGATGCCCCTCCATTTTGAGGCTGTGTCCTCTGGTCAGACTCTCCCACCATAGGAAACATCTTCTCCACATTCACTCTGTCAAAGCCTTCCAATTTTTTGATGAGAGTTTGCTCTGCACTAAGCAGATGGCAAATTTCACCATGTTTTGAATTTCACTATGTTTCAAATTATAAAAGTACTGTTTGATTATACTTTCTCAGGATACAAAGCCTCTATATTTCCCTCTCTGCAGACTAACTCTGCTATCATTGCAGCATTTATGTCCATTTGTGAAAGAATTGCTCCAGACACATTGTTTGCTTCACTGCGAGGTCTTCCGTTGAACAACTTGGTTACCAGGTTTGGTCCTGGAATCTGATTCACACTGAGCCATTAACAACCTTCCCACCATACACAAGGCCTAAGCCAACAACGTGGTGGAAGAAACTTCACTTACCTGGGTGAGTGCAGATCCAACGGAGAAGTCTGATACCATTTACCCACTCTGGCTGGTATCCCACATGCCAACCTGACCATTCACTCTCTCCACCACCAGCTGCACAAAGGCTGTAGTGTGCACTGCACTTCCTCACTTCACCACAACTCTCAACCCCACAACCTCTACCCCAGGAAGGACAAGGGGAAACGGGCACACCACCATCTTCTGAGGTTGCACCACAGCTGACATGAAAATGTACCACGGTTAATTCATTTCCACTAGGTCTACATCCTGGAACTTCCTCCTCTATGGCACCAAGGGAGTACGTCCACCCGAGGACTACAGCAGTTCATGCCAGTTACTCACTATCACCTTCTCAAGAGCAATTAAGGCTGGGCAAATAAATGGCAGCCTTGTCAGTGATGCACAGATAGTCGCAAAGAAAAATATGCCCCAGTAACCTCACAGCATCCACTAGTAACAGGACTGTGTGCAGCTGAACCCCAGTGTGTAAATGGTTAGGAAGCCCAGTCGTGTCTCACTAGCTACTTTCATGGAACAGAGGGAAGTACAGCACAGGTGTTCTCTTCGACCTTAAACATGAGCTGTTACTCTCTGCACAGACCATGTCTCACCTGCTGCATTCCCATCATTTTCTGGCATTATTTCAGATTTCCTGCATCTGCAGTTTTAAAAAATTCTTTGTCACATGACATCTGACTGCAGGACTCCGACATGCAGTTGGAAAGAGAAGTACAAGAAAGTGTTTTTTTTTTAAAAAAAGTTAGTAAAACATGAACCAGTTCATGCTGGTCAGAGTAATTTCCTAACCTTCCCCTTCTTCAAGGCAGTGTAGATATCTTTGTATTGCTGGTACTTCTCGAGTTCCGCTTTCACCAGGACCTGACGAATGTGCATCACTTCCTCCACTGTCAGAGCCAAGCATTCTACCGGGTAACAGAACTCCTCCTGTAACACATCAGTGACTTTCAAAGCCATCCCTTGGCAGTGCAATATTCAACCAATTTTATTCTTAATTTACGATAACTATTGCTGTGGCAAAATCAATATACAGTAAATAAAATCAGGGAAGGTGGATAATAGATACACAGGCACCGCACATTGCCTCAGAGAACACACTCAAACATATGAGTATGTTCATTTTGAATACTAGCACATAGAGACAGATTCATGACCTCGCAATCTACCTCATTATGACCTCGTACGCATTGTCTGTGTGTTTGTAACCGTAATACTATTCTCCATTTGGTTATTGTTTGCCTCCTGAACTACCCCAATGCACTGTTGTAATGAAATTACCTGTATAGATGGCACGTACCTTGCTACATGTGACAATAATAAATCAGTAAAAATACATGGAGACGTGCAGCACAGAAACAAGTCCTTTGGTATACTGAGCTCATAGTGCCATCAAGCACGCGTCTACACTAATTCCACAATGATCCCATGTTATTCCCCAACATTCCCAATCAACTTTTCCCAGGTTCCACCACCATCCACACACAAGGGACTATTTACAGTGGACGATGATGCTATCAATCCTAATGACTTTCAGATGTGGGAAACTGAGCACTCAGTGGGAACCGCAGGGACAAGGTGCAGGCTCCACACAGCCAGCACCTGAGGTCACGATTGAACCCAGGTGAATGGATCCCCGAGGCAGCAGCTCTAACAACGGGACCACTCTGCTGCCCTGATGTGCTTTCAAATTGTTGTCAGCGTTTTTCTCACATGTCGTTTAAGCACAGTATCAGGTATCATATAAAAATCAAGATAGTTTGAGTTAAATTATTGGTCACACTGTCACCAACCAAATAAAATGACAAATAGTCTTTGTTGGTAGTTATAAAATATAACCTCAAGTTCCATTCTCAGGTGTAAACTTTACCAGGTTGAAATAGGAAATTCTACATCTTATGGATAAAGAAAATTTTAGATGGAACCTCTTTTGTCTTGGCTACAGCTACATGAATTCAGGACAATATTACAGTGACAATCTTATTATAATTAGAGCCTACTATAGTTTTCTTTCATTTCCAACACAATCAACTAGAACTAATTTATTAGATAAGGATGTCATCTTTTTCAAAGACTAAAACAAAACTTTTGTGTTTTCTGATTTCCCATGAATTATAAGCTATTGACTGTTAGTGCACAGAGCAATACCATAGAGGCTTTCACACCAGTTCTAACTTTTAACAAGATCACAGTTGATCTGTCTGGCAGACAATTTTTGACAATCAAAAGTCCATCAGTTTCAAGCTTTAAAATCACAACAACCCAGCCATTAGTGGTGTTGTGTTCGAGGCTTCTCTGTGGGTATAAGTGCTTGCTATCTGCATTCCTGGAAGACCCAACTACAACAGGCTCCTTATTTCACATCATGCAAGCAATGGAAACATTTCCCTGTTCTACCCAGTCTGTGCTAATCCAGAATGGATATTAATAGACACGAGTACCTGATATTCTGCCTGAATAGCCTATAATCCAACAGCATGAATATTGATTACCTAGAGTGCTGTTGATCCATTGCCGGATGGTGAGACGAGTTCGAGGACTTCTTAATTGATTATTGTGGACACAAAGTGCTAAGTTGTCTCCAGTGTCATAAAGTTTCTCCAATTCAGTGTTTAAAGGAACTGGAAGATATTTTTATGCAATTATAATTTTCCTCTCAAGTTTTCTTTTGGAATGTCCTGGAGTTTAACATTCTAGAAACCTCAGGGTGAGGTCAATGTATCATCAGACTTCAGTAGTGAGAATTCTGATTCTCTCTCTTGCTCTCTCCATGGGTGAGAAAGTGAGACAGCATTTACCGAGTGTTGTGTTGTGCCTGTGTAATTAACACAAAGTGCTTGCATCCACCTTCCTTCACGTTCAGATTGCTTGCCAAGAACAGAACACATCCTGTGCACTTCTGCCCAAACCTGCAATTCTGGTTTCCATTGTGGGTCTCTCCAATGTGCGAACGTATCAATTCATTACACTGGAATCCAGGGAGCCAATGTGTGGACACGGCACGTTTCCATACAGAAATGCACAGGAGTGAGAGGAAATGATACAAGTTGAGGAATCACTCTTAAATCACATAGATACAAAATTCTTCGGAGTTCAGGCAGATGATTGTTGTTTCATTTTTTTTTGCCCACAATTAGGTGGGTGAGAGATAAGAGTCCAAATTCTGTGTGTTCCTGTAAGCTTCCAAAACATAATTTACAGTTGAACACCTCAAGTTCCAGCAGAAGTTGCAGTGAGCTAGCATGCAAGCATCAATTGATTAAGGAAGCAAACCGGACACTGACATCATCACTACAGCTGTACAGGACTTTGCTGAGACCATTTCTGAATTACTGCCAGAGTTTGTCTTCGAATTAAGGAAGGATATACTTGCTTTTTAAATTAATGTACAGAAAGTTCACAAGGCTCACGTTCTTAACTCTCTTAACTCTTGTGGTTATTCCACGAGTGTCACTGCAATAATTGTTTTTGCTCCACTTCAGGTTTCACTACAATCTTTCTACATTCTGTTATTTCGCTCTTGTTGCACTTACTGTTGTATCTATTATTGCCATGTATACTGTTTATTCTGTGAACAAGGAAATTCACTACACCTTGGTGTATCTGATAGTAAACTAATCTTACCACATCTAGATTAACTTCATGTATCTAAAGGGAAAAGGTTCAGATGCTAATGCTTTCTGGAATTTAGAAGAGTGGAAGACAATCTCATGGAAAAGTCCTGCATACTTAGGGGGCTGGACATGAAGTTGCTGAATGTAATGGTCATCCATTTAAAGCCAGGACAAATTACTTCTCTCAACAAGTCGTGAATCTTTTGAATTTTCCACCCCTGAGAACAGTGGAGGGCAAATGATTGAGTGTGTTCAAGGTTAGGAGGTTGAGATTGATAGAACTTTAGTCTTTACTAGAATCAAGGGTGACTGAGAACACCTCCTCCAGCTCAAGATTCTCATGTTCTTAAGCTGACCTGGTTGCATCATGGCCTGGTATGAAAACTCACAGGAACACAAGAGGCTACTGAGAGTAGTAGAATTAGCCAGTTCAATCATGGGTACAGCTCTCTCCACCATGAGGGCATCTAAAAAGATGATGTCTCAGGAAGGTGACATCCAATCATTAAGAACTTCCACCAACTGGGCCGTGCCCTCTTCTCAGTGCTGCTATTAAGCAGGAGGTACAGGAGCCTGAAGACCCATGCCTCAAGGTCCAACAAAACCTACTTTGTCATTGAGATCTTGAACCAACCTGACAAAGCCTAGAACTACCTTGGACTACACTTCTCTCAACCTGCACTAAAGTCATTATATTTACTTTTGTTTATTTTGGCATGAGAATTATGTATGATTTATGTTAATTTCAGTTTATGTTATTTATGTTAGTCATGTTTGTAATATACTATGCTGCAAAATGCTAATTTTGATGGCATTTATACCTTGTGTATATATGGCTACAACAATAACTTGACTTATGTATTATATTTAAAAGATTAAACCTTTTCTATTAACCTTGTCAAAAATGAAAATGAATTTCAGGATAACAAAATCTGAACAACAGGTATAGAAAAAAATTGAAGTAATAATTCCAATTTTATGTCCATCTAAAACCAAGATGTTAAAAATGAACAGGATATGGTTTGTGTCCTGCCCTAGAGCATAGAAAGCAAACCAATTTAAAAATAAAAATTGATTGAAATTGGGCATGATTTCTAAGTAGCAAAGAGAAATAGAATAGCTAATCAGATAGTTAGCCCGCCAACATATAGAGCAAAGATCTTGCAATTTAATTTGCTGTTGTCTGCGAGGAAAGCAAGAAAGATTTAGTTGGTTTGAAAAAGCATTTAAAGAGAGCAAAGTTGCAAACCTTTGGTCTCTTCCACCTGCTGGTAATGACTCCCTCACACAGTAAATACACCGCCCCAATGATGCCAAACAACGCAGCTTCCACAGGGTAAGAGTTAAGCATGGAGGCTGCTTGAATGGTTGGAAAAAACGGTTGGAGATTCCTCCGAGGTAATAAACTGCTTAGCCTGGACACCTGGACAACAGATAAATGGTTACAAGGAAGGTCTGCATGGGCATTCTTGATCAGAGCCACGGTTTCTGGCCTTAGCCACAGCCAGACACTTTCAGTAACAACAGACGACAGACTCGGCAACCTGGGCTAACATTTCCTTCCAAATATAGATGATCCTGTGAGTAGGGGAAAAGGTGGATAGTAGTCAGGGGCTTGAGGTGGATAGTAGTCAGGGGCTTGGATCAGTCACCCAGAGAGGAAAAGGCCATCAATTTGTTACGGGCCTCTGCTGCCATTTGGGTGCCCACTAAGATTGCACTGAGATCCTACAGGGCAGCAAGAGACTCCCCTGTTCATCAACATTTGAGTTATACAGCCAAGAAACAGGCCCTTCAGCCCAATTCATCCATGATGAACAAGGTGCCTTTCTAAGCTAGTCCCATTTGACGGAGTTCTGCTCATAGGCCTCTGAACATCTCCTTTCCATGAACCTGTCCAAGTGCCTTTTAAATGTAATTGCACCTCTATCACTTTCCCTGGCAACCCTTTCCATTCAGCAAACACTGTTTGTGAGATAAATTTTGCCCTTCAGATCTCTTTTCAATCTTCCTCCTCTCCCCTGAAACTTCCACTGCATCTATACCTCTTATGATTTTATACTGTACACCTCTAAAAGATCATCCTCCAGCCTTCAGGAGAAACACTCCCAGCATTGCCTCTCCAGTCCCAGCAACCTTCTTGTGAATCCTGAGCAACACCCACGAAACGCTGGAGGTCTGGCAGCATCTATAGGTGGGAATAAATATCCCACATTTTGGGCTGAGACCCTTCATCAGGACTGGACAGGAAGGGAAAAGATGCCAGAATAAGACGGTGGGGGAGGGGTAAGTACAGACTAGAAGGTGATAGTTAAAAACAGGAGAGGGGGAATGTTGGTGAGTGGGGGAGTGGGGATGAAGTAAAAATCTGGGAGGGAAGAGGTAAAGGGCTGAAGAAGAAATCTTATAGGAAAGGACAGTGGACCATGGAAGGAAGGGAAGGAGGAGGGGAACCCAATGGAGATGATGGGCAAGAGAGGAGAAAAGGAATGACAGGGTAACCAAGAAGGGGAATGGAAAGGATGAGAGATGGAAGAAATTACTGGGATTCAGAGGAGTTGATGTACGTGCCATCAGGTTGGACGCTACTGAGACGGAATAAAAGGTGATGCTCCTCCAACCCGAGTTTAGTCTCATCATGCCAGTAGAGGAGGCCATGGACAGATATATTAGAGTGGGAATAGAAAGTCAAATTGAAATTGGTAGCCATTGGGAGACCCTGCCTGCTGCAGACAGAGTGAAGGTGTTCATCAATGTGGCTCCCCCAATCTACATCAGGTCTTACCGAAGTAGAGGAGGCTGCATCAGACACAGTGGATGACCCTGACGGACTCGCAGGTGAAGTGTCACCTCACTTGGACAGACTGATTGGGGCCCTGAATGATGCTGAGAAAGAAAGTGTAGGTACAGGAGAGCCTTTTCTGCACCATCTCTTGCTTAATCACATGCTTACCACAGTGCAGTAGCCTCATTAAATTATATTGTTAATGAAATTGAGCTTGTGAGAAAAAATGAGGAAATGTTGTTTCCAAGGCTGATGTGCCTGGAACCAGGGATTTAGTCAAAATCAGAATCAGTTTTATTATCTCTGACATATGATGTGCAATTGGTTGTTTTTATGGCAGCAGTACAGTGGAAGACAAACAAAAAAATGCAAAAAAGAAATAGTGAGGTAACAAATCGTAAATACAAGAGATTTTGCAGATGCTAGAAATCCACAGCAACACACACAAAATGCTGTAGGAACTCAGGAGGTCAGGCAGCATCTATGGAAATGAATAAACAGTCAACATTTCAGGCAGAGAACCATCTTCAATCAGAATCAGAATCACTGTTTATTATCACTGGCATGTGACATGAAATTTGTTAACTTAACAGCAGCAGTTCAATGCAATACACAATCTAGCAGAGAGAAAAAAAATAAAATAAAAAAATAAACAAGCGTATCAATTACATATATTGAATAGATTTAAAAACATGCAAAAACAGAAATACTGTATATTAGAAAAAAGTGAGGTAGTGTCCAAAGATTCAATGTCCATTTAGGAATTGGATGGCAGAGGGGAAGAAGCTGTTCCTGAATTGCTGAGTGTGTGCCTTCAGGCGTCTGTATCTCCTACCCGATGGTAACAGTGAGTAAAGGGCATGCCCTGGGTGCTGGAGGTCCTTAATAACGGACGCTGCCTTTCTGAAACACCACTTCTAAAGATGTCCTGGGTACTTTGTAGGCTAGTACCCAAGATGGAGCTGACTAGATTTACAACCTTCTGCAGCTTCTTTCGGTCCTGTGCAGTAGCCCCTCCATACCAGACAGTGATGCAGCCTGTCAGAATGCTCTCCACGGTACAACTATATAAGTTTTTGAGTGTATTTGTTGACATACCAAATCTCTTCAAACTCCTAATAAAGTATAGCTGCTGTTTTGCCTTCTTTATGACTACATCGATATGTTGGGACCAGGTTAGATCCTCAGATGTCTTGACACCCAGGAACTTGAAGCTGCTCACTCTCTCCACTTCTGATCCCTCTGAGGATTGGTATGTGTTCCTTCGTCTTACCCTTCCTGAAGTCCACAATCAGCTCTTTCGTCTTACTGATGTTGAGTGCCAGGTTGTTGCTGCAGCACCACTCCACTAGTTGGCATATCTCACTCCTGTACGCCCTCTCATCACCACCTGAGATTCTACCAACAATGGTTGTATCGTCAGCAAATTTATAGATGGTATTTGAGCTATGCCTAGCCACACAGTCATGTATATACAGAGAGTAGAACAGTGGGCTAAGCACACATCCCTGAGGTGCACTAGTGTTGATCGTCAGCGAGGAGGATATGTTATCACCAATCCGCACAGGTTGTGGAGTTAGGAAGTCGAGGATCCAATTGCAGAGGGAGGTACAGAGGCCCAGGTTCTGCAACTTCTTAGTCAGGATTGTGGGAATGATGGTATTAAATGCTGAGCTATAGATGTAGGTGTCTGTGTTGTCCAGGTGGTCTAAAGCCGTGTGGAGAGCCATTGAGATTGCGTCTGCCTTTGACCTATTGTGGCGATAGGCAAATTGTAACGGGCTTAGGTCCTTGCTGAGGCAGGAGTTCAGTCTAGTCATGACCAACCTCTCAAAGCATTTCATCACTGTAGATGTGAGTGCTACCGGGCGATAGTCATTAAGGCAGCACACATTATTCTTCTTAGGCACTGGTATAATTTTTGCCTTTTTGAAGCAAGTGGAAACTTCTGCCCGTAGCAGTGATAGGTTGAAAATATCCTTGAATACTCCCACTAATTGGTCCGCACAGGTTTTCAGAGCCTTACCAGGTACTCCATTGGGACCTTCCGCCTTGCGAGGGCTCACTCTCTTTAAAGACAGTCTAACATTGGCCTCTGAAATGGAGATCACAGGGTCATCAGCTGCAACAGGGATATTCACAGCTGTAGTTGTGTTCTCCATTTCAAAGCTTGCATAGAAGGCGTTGAGTTCATCTGGTAGTGAAGCATCGCTGCCATTCATGGGTTTCGCTTTGTAGCAAGTAATGTCTTGCACACTCTGCCAGAGTTGCTGTGCATCTGATGTCGCCTCCAACCTAATTCGAAATTGTCTCTTCACCCTTGAAATAGCCCTCCGCAAACCATACCTGATTTTCTGGTACAGGCCTGGGTTGCCAGACTTGAATGCCACAGATCTAGCCTTCAGCAGACGAAGTACCTCCTGGTTCATCCACAGCTTTTGGTTTGGGAATGTACAGTAAGTCCTTGTAGGCACACACTCATCCACACAGGTTTTAATGTAGTCAGTAACAACTGCAGCATACTCATCCAGGTTCGAAGATGAATCCTTGAATACAGTCCAGTCCACCGATTTAAATCAGTCCTGTAGGTGCTCCTGTGCTTCCCTTGTCCATACCTTCTTGGTCCTCACTGCTGGTGCTGCAGTCTTCAGTCTCTGCCTATACTCAGGGAGTAGAAGTACAGCCAGGTGATCAGACTTCCCGAGGTGAGGGCATGGAAAAGCACGGTAGGCATTCTTGACGGTGGTGTAGCAATGGTCCAGTGTGTTGTTTCCTCTGGTATTGCAAATGATCTGTTGATGGTAATTGCTTAGTGATTTTTTTCAGACTGGCCTCGTTAAAATCTCCCAAAATGATGAAGATGTTAGGGTGCGCTGTTTTGTGCATGTTGATCCCATTACTCAGATCATCTAAAGCCTGCTTGACGTTGGCCTGAGGTAGAATGTAAACTGCTACCAAAGTGACGCCAGAGAACTCCTGTGGTAGGTAAAAAGGATGGCACTTTACTGCTAGATATTCCAGGTCTGGTGAGCAGAGTTGGGACAGCACTGATATATTTGTGCACTAAGAGGAGTTGATCATGAGGCATACTCCTCCACCTCTGCTTTTGAGAGGCTCTGTAGATCTATCCTGACGGTGTATAGTAAACTGGGAGAGAAAGGGGAAGATGCCAGAATTAAAAAGTGGGGGGAAAGGAAGAAGGATTAGCTAAAAGGTGATAGGTGAAGCCAGGTGGGTAGGAAAGTTAAACAGCTAGAGAAGAAGGAATCTGATTGGAGAGGAGAGTGGATCATGGGGAAAAAGGGAGGAAGGAGGTGCACCAGGGGTATGCGATAGGCAAATGAAAAGAAGACGTAAGGGGCCAGAGTGGGGAATAGAAGAAGAGGGAAAGGGGAGGGGAAAAATGATAATAAACACACATTATTATCGATGAGGAAAAATCGATGTTCATGCCATCAGGTTGGAGGCTGCTTACGCAGAATATGAGGTGTTGCTCCTCATCGAAAGTGGCCTCCTCCAGGCAAAGGAGGTGGCTGTGGACCGAAATGTTGGAACAGGACTGGGGATAGGAATTAAAATGGTTGGCCACTGGGAAATTCCACTTCTTGCAGATGGAGAGGAGGTGCTCTACAAAGTGGTTCCTCAATGTACGTTGGGTCTCGCCAATGTACAGGTGGCTTCGTGGGGAGCACTGGATACAATAGACAACTGGAGGGGATTTGCAGGTGAAGTGTTACTTCACCCGGAAGGACTGTTTGGGGCCTTTAATGGTGGTAAGGGAAGTGAATGGGCAGGTGTTGCTTGCGGGGATAAGTGCCTGAAGGGAGACCAGTGGGGAAGGACAAATGGACAAGCAATCATGAAGGGAGCAATCCCTGCAGAAAGGGGAGAGTACGGGGGAGGGAATGATGTGTGTGGTGGTAGGATCCCATTGAACATGGTGGAAGTTATACATGGTGAATGACGTGTCAGATGCGGAGGCACATGCGGTGGTAGTTGAGGACAAGAGGAAAACTATCTCTGTTCAGGTCGAGGGATCAGAGGTGGAGGAGTCAGCAACTTTAAATTCCTCTGTGTTATCATTTCAGAGCACCTGTCCTGGATCCTGCACAAAAATGCAATTATGAAAAAAGACAACAGTGCCTCTAGTTCCTTAGAAGTTTGTGAAGATTTGGCATGACATCTAAAGCTTTAGGTGTGTGGTGAAGAGTATATTCAATGGCTGTATCACTGTCTGGTATGGAAACACTGATGCCCTTGATTGGAAAATCCTACAAAGAGGAGTGGATTCGACCCAGTCCATCACGGGTAAAGTCCTCCCCATCACCGAGCACATCTACACGGAGCACTGTCCCAGGGAAGCAGCATCAGGGATCGCTACCACCCAGATCACGCTCTCCTATCGCTACTGCCACCAGGAAGGTACAGGAGCCTCAGGACTCACACCACCAGGCTCAGGTACAGTTATTACCCCTCAACCATCAGACCCGTAAACCACAGGGGATCAACTTCACTTACCCCATCACTGAACTGTTCCCACAACCTAAGGACTCACTTCCAAGGACTCTTCATCGCGTGTTCTCAATATTTATTGCTTACTTACTATTACTGCTTAATTTTTTCATCTTTTGTATTTGCAGAGTTTGTTGTCTTTTGCACACTGGTTGTCTGCCCTGTTGAATGCAGTCTTTAAATGATTCTATTAAGGCTACTGGATTTACTGAGTATGCCCACAAGGAAATGAATCTCAGGTTTGTACATGGTGATACACAAGTACATTGATAATAAATCTACTTTGAACTTAGAAAATTTTTTGAACTTTTATCTCTGATGTCCTGGAAAGGAAAGCCTCATCCCGGGAACAGATGCAGCACAGGTGAAGGAACTGAGAAAAAGGAATAGCATATTTGCAGGAGACAGGATTGGAAGAGGAAGGTCAAGATAAGAAAGGCCAAGAGGACAGGAAGTCATGATAGCCGTGGGATTCGGTACATTTGTAAAAGATGTCAGCAGACAGTTTGTCTCCAGAGATGGAGACAGTGTGATCAAGAAAGGGGGAGAGGTATCAGAAATGGACCAAGTGAACTTAACTGAGAATGGAAGTTGGAGGCGAAATTCAAGAGCACAGCACGGGTGCATGAAGCAGCACCAATGCAGTCGTCAATGTAGTGCAGGAGGAGTTTAGGAGCTTTACCAGGAAAGACTTGGAACATGGACTGTTCTACGTAGCCAACAAAAAGGCAAGCATAGCTGGGGCCCATACGGATACCCATGACTACCCCGAGTGCAGAGAAAGTGGGGGGATCTGAAAGGGAAATTGTTGAGGTGAGGGTCATTTCTGCCAGACAGAGGAGGTTTGTGATAGAAGGAAACTGGCCAGGTCTTTTGTTGAGGAAGAACCTTTAAGACCTTCTTGATGGGAGATAGAAGTGTGGTAGCGAGGTAACTTTACAATAATTTGGAGGGATTGGCAATTCAAGAGAAGAGAAAGAATCCTTCACCTGAATGGATGGCTGATGGCCCAAGCAGTGAGAAGTTTTTGAGAAAGATTTCAGTGGATTTTCGGCTGGAGAACCAAGGTAGTGTTAGTGTAGGAAGGCAGACCACTCACTTTAACATATCACTTCTCCAGTTTATACTGAGTGAACTGATCATGCTTTGTCAAAATGCAAAGTCCATATCCAGATAATTTACATTATTCCATTATTGATTTGACCCTGGGATTGTAGCACATTGCAAATTTTGCTCATGACACTTAAAGAGGGAACTTCAGAAGTATTTGTCGAGGTAGAACACCAAAGTAAAATGGCAAAGGACAGGAAAGTAGGATTAAATGATCTCCAGTGAATCCAACAGTGACACAGATAAAAATTTCCCATAGTATTACATCATTTCAATTGGGCTGTAATGCAAAAGGAAAATGGTCTTGGTTTAATACAGTGAGTTAAGCCTTTAACTATTGTCCAAGTTATCCTGGACACAGTAAGCCCCAACCAACTGAAACCAAGCCATCTCAACAGAACTTTTATTTTGAAACCCGCTCACATTTCAGACCTTCCCTAGTATATTGGATTGGTGGGATGTCCACCACGATTAT
This sequence comes from Mobula hypostoma, assembly GCF_963921235.1. Taxonomy (NCBI): domain Eukaryota; kingdom Metazoa; phylum Chordata; class Chondrichthyes; order Myliobatiformes; family Myliobatidae; genus Mobula; species Mobula hypostoma. The sequence goes on from NC_086097.1 coordinate 168,543,234, forward strand.
CCTTCACTTACCAGAGACTTGGAACTCTGTCTAGTGGGAGGAAGGAACTGACGTACATTGGTTGGCGTTTCCTTCTCAATAGAGTGCCGTCTTTGCGGAGCTTTCCGCCGCTCAGGCTGTGGTGTTGAGGAGATGGGTAGGAACATTGGAGGACCTGAGGATATGAAGCAGAGTAAAAATGTCACCAGTTTTCTGTTTCTGAACTACCCCTCCCATCCACCAGGCAACGGTGAGGTGTGAAAGTCCAAACTAACAAAACAGCAGCTTTAGTCCCATTCAGATCTGAAAGTTGGTCTCCTATCCCTCAGTAGGCAAGACACTGATCTTGTGACCTGTGAAATGGCTGGTGAGAAGGCCCAGAGGTTAGACATAATTATTGAGAGACATAAATTCAAATCCTACGATTAAAGTTGGAGAAGCTAAATTCAATGAAATATAATCTGCTTTCCCACAACCATTAGGTTCTTGAACCAATCTGCACAACTAACGCTTTCTCTGCAATGGAACACCACAGACCACCTCTGTATTACCAATGGGCATTGGTAATACAAAATACTGCAAGTCTGATTCATTGGCAAGACCAATGGCAGGGGGGCTGTGTGGGAGAAAACGGAGGCTTGTGGAGGGTGCACAAGAATCCTTTCTGCCCCCTGCAGGCTGACTCTCCAGTAAAGTGCTTGCACCTTGGAAGACCAGCTTGATTGCTTTTGTCTGCACTGTAGGAGATGAGGACCTGCTGTGTGCTTGCTCTTGTAGAATTGTAGCTCCAGGACAACATTCCATGCACCATCAATCTTCAAGCTAAGCCTCTCAGGAACTTGTGCTAATATTAGGGAGAATCAGCATAGCTTTGTTCGGAGCAAGTTATGTCTTTAGAATCAGCATAGCTTTGTTCAGAGCAAGTTATGTCTTTATAACTTGATTTTTCTGACAAGGTGACAAGGTGACAAGGGTGATTGATGAAGGTAGAGCTGAGGATGTTGTTTACAGGGATTTTAGTAAGGCATTTGACAAGTCCCCTCATGGGAGGCTCATCCATAAAATGAATGGGATCTATGGTGAATTGGCTGTTTGGATTTAGAACAGGCTTGCTCATAGAAAACAGAGGGTAGTGGTTGAAGGGACTTATTCTAGCTGGAGATCTGTCAGTAGTGGTCTTCTGCAGGGATCTGTACTGGGACCACTGTGTTTGTGATGTATATAATGGGTGAAAATGTAGTTGTGTGGATTAGTAAGTTTGCAGCTGATACAAAGATTGGTGGTGTAGTGGATAATGTAGAAGACTGACAAAGAGTACAACAGGATATGGATCCCATGCAGATATGGACAGAGAGAAGGTAGATGGAGTTTAACCTGGCCAAATGTGAAGCGTTGGCAACTTGGTAGGTCAAATGCAAAGAGGTAGAATACTGTTAAAGGCAAAACCCTTAAGTGTTGATGAGCAGAGGAATCTTGGGGACCGAGTTCACAGCTCTATGAAGGTGCCTACACAGGTTGACAGTGTAGTTAAGAGGCACATGGCATGCTTGACTACGGATTGAGGCATTGATCAAAAGTCAGGAAGTCATACTGCAGCTTTATAAAACTCTAGTTAGGCCGCATCAGAAATATTATGTACATTTCTGGTTGCCCCATTGTAGGAAGGCTGTTGAGGCTTTGCTGAGGACGCAGAAGTGGTTTAACAGGATGTTGTCTGGATCACAGGGCATGTGCTATTATGAGAGGCTAGAAAAAAACTTGGATTGTTTTCTCTGGAGCGGCAGAGGCTGAGGAGAGATCTGATAGAGGTTTATAAGATTATGAGAGGCAGAGACAAAGTAGACAGACAATATCTTTTCCCAAGGGTTGAAATGTCCAATACTAGACAGCATGCATTTAAGGTGAGAGAGGGTAATTTCAAATGAGATATGAGGGGCAAGTTTTTACAGAGAGTGGTGGGAGCCTGGAATGGTGATAGAGGCAGAAACTTTAGAGACTTTTTAAGAGATATTTAGGTAGGCACATGACTGTGAGTAAAAATGGAAGGATATGGACATTGTGCAGGGAGAAAAAGATTAGTTAGCCATTTGATTACTAACTTAATTGATTCGACATAACATTGTGAGCTGAAGGCCCTTTTCCTGCGCTGTGCTGATCTATGTTTTATGTTCTACAAACGTTTGTATTATTTTGTGACTGCCTATGCTATTGTAATTACACATACCATGTGTGACAGTATGTAGTGTTTGCACCTTTGCCCCAGGGGAGCACTATTTCACTTAGCTGTACACATGTGTCTGGCTGAACTAAATTTAAATTGAACTTGAACACTTTTACTACCATGGATTGGCTCTGATTGTGTCTTCTTTCTTTTTTTATGATCATAAGATATAGGAGCAGAATTATGCCATTCAGCCAATCGAGTCTGTTCCACCAGTCACGGCTGATATTTTTGTTTCCTCAACCCCACTCTGCCGCCTTCTCCCCCCAACCCTTAACTATCTTTATCAATCAAGAGCCTATCAATCACTGCCTTAGGTATAGCCAATGACTTGGCCTCTACAGCTCATTGTGGCAATGAGTTCCACAGATTCATCACCTTCTGGCTGAAAATATTTCTCCTCATCTCAGTTTTCAAGGGATGTCCCTTTATAATCAGACTGCGGACCCTAGACGCCTCTGCTAAAGGAAACACCCTCTGCATGTCCACTTTTTCCAGGCCTTTCAGTATGGTCTTAGTTTTTTAAGGCACACTCTCTCTTCACTTTGTAAAATTTATGTACAACTTGTACTCCGTGTGTTGTCTGTATGCTGCTACAAGCATATTTTCATTGCATCTGTAGCACGACATAGCTGTGCACAAGACAATAAACTCAATTTGACTGGTTTTATTAATAGCGATCCCAAGTGTGGTTAAAACTCAGCAGTGAGGAAGGAATTGTCTTACTCTTACCTGGTATGGCCCAAGTGTGTGCCCAGGTTAACAGACTTGACACCTGGACCTCAGAAATGGCCTGACCTACTACAGGTACAGTGTATCCAGTGGCCAAGCAGACAAATAAAAGTGGACCATGCAGAGTGCACCTGTCAGTGACAGTTTATCCAACTATTGTTTTTTTAGGAGGTTGGATGAGACTAGAACTAGATAAAGGTCATGGGTTAAGGGTGAAAAGTGAAATGTTTAAGGGGAACATGAGGGCGAACTTCTTCACTCAGAGCTGTGAGAGTACGGAACTACCTGCTAACAGAAATGGTGGAGACAGGTTCGATTTCAACATTTCAGAGAAATTTGGATAAGTACATGAATGGGATTGGTGGGCTATGGTCTGGGTACAGGCCGATGGGACTAGGCTGGTTGATATTTTGGCATGGACTGGATGGGCCATAAGGCCTGCTTCTGTGTTGTAGAGTTCTATGATTCTATGGAAAGACTGAAAAGAAAATTTACAAGAATGTTGCTGGGACCTGAGGCCTGAGTTACGTATATGGAGAGGTTGAACAGGCTAGGTCATTATCCCTGGAATGTGTGAGATTGATGGGTGAACTTATAGAGGTATATTATATTAGGAGGGTCAAAGATTGGGTGAATGCACAGTCTTTTCCCAGGAAAGGGGAATCAAGAACTACAAGGCATAGGTTTAAGGTGAGAGGTGAAAGATTTAAAAGGGACCTGAAGGACAACCTCTTCATGCAGAGGGTGGATTATACATGGAACAGGCTGCTAGAAGCAGCTTAGGCAGGTACAATGACATCTGAAGGACACTTTTATAGATTTGTGGCTAAGAAAATTTTCGAGGGCTATGGGCCAGATGGGACTGGCTTAGATGGGCATCTTAGTCAGCGTGGATGAGTTGGGCCCAAGGGCCTGTTTTTATCCTATATTACTCTATGACTGTAATATGCTTTGGTATGTTCTTGTTCTTGATAAGTTTGAGGAACTAAACACCCAACTCACATTCGTAAATAAAAGTGATGCTCAAAGGAAATAACTTCAGTTCTGTTGCAAAGTTAACTTGTGATTTGTATAAACTGAGGCACCGCAGAAGCTTTGCAGTTAGCATAACCCTTTACAGCATCAGCGATCACGGATCAGTGTACCATTCCCACTACTGTCTGTACGTTCTCCCCATGACTGCATGGATTTTCTCAGGTTTCCTCCCAAATTCCTTACAGAGCTAGGGTTACTGAGTTCTCGAAGCATGGTGACACTTGCGGGCTGCCCTCGGACTATACTGGTCGTTGATGCAAATGACTCATTTCACTATATGTTTCGATGTTTCAATTTACACGTGACCAACAATGCTAACCTTCATCCAAGATCACACTGTACTTACTTTTTTTGCCATTTGGTGTCTCTGGGGAGCTTTCTTCCACCCTCAGTGTTGATCCACTGGAACTGCTCCTCACAATTTTAATTCGGTCCTCCTGCTAAACAGATCGGGGCATACATAATTAAGTATGACACCATGACAGCAAGTATTTCATTGTGTGTGTGTGTGTGTGTGTGTGTGTGTATAGTTGGTGTGTGTGTAGTGTGTGTGTGTGTATAGTTGGTGTGTGTGTGTGTGTGTGTGTGTGTATATATAGTTGGTGTGTGTGTAGTGTGTGTGTGTGTGTGTATAGTATGCATAGTGTGTGTGCACGCATGTGTGCAGTGTGTTATGACGCACAACACTGCAGTCTGAGATAAACCTTGAATGAACGCAGATGTGTCTCCTGAAACTCCCTATTTCCAATATATTTCTATGCACACTGTCTGCTGGAGCTAAGGAACCCATATAGGGGCCAATACATTGCAGAGATACCGTCCGGACAGATGGAGCAAAGAACTGAAATTGTTCACTCTGCTATAGAACTGTGTTACCTTCAATGAAGATCAAGATCATAGATTCAATGAGTTGTACAGCATGGAAATACGTCCTTCAACCCAAATTTTCCATGCGGACCAAGATGGGTCTGTTTCTGTGTTGGAGTGTTCCACAACTCTGTAAGACAAGTCTTGGAGTATTGTGTGCAGTTTCAGTCAGCACACTATGGGAAAAATGTGATTGCACTGGAGAGGGTACAAAGGAGGTCTACAAAATCGGTGTCTGGATTAGATTACTTGGATACGGAGAGAGAATAAATAGCTTGAGCTCATCTTTTCTAGAGTGGAGAAGGCTGAGGATTGACTTGATAAAGGTTTGTAATTTATTAGGTACAGATATGATAGATTGTCAAAACATTTTTCCTGCGGCAGAGGTATCGTAAAAAAGAGAGTATGGGTTTAAGAAGGAATTTTAAAGGGGATCTGAAGGGAAGAATGGGTGACATCTGGAACTTGATGCCAGAGGAAATGATGGAATCTTATACATTCACTACATTTAAAAGGCATCAAGACAGACACTTAAATAGGCAAGGCGTAGAAGGTGGTTGTCCTAATGCAGGCAAAGTGGGATTACATAGGCTGAAGAGTTTCTTTGCATGTTGTATGGCTCAGTGGCTGCAATGTAAGACTGGGAACAAAGCACAGGCATGGAGGGGATCTTTCTGTTCACTCTGTGTGTGCCTGTTACTGCACTACTGACCAGCGATAATTCCCCAGGTAACATCCCCGTAGTGAGCTAACCACAATTCAATACACTGACCACTGCATCATTTCAGGACCTTAAGGTATAGATTCCCTCAGTGTTCCTCCTTCCTTATACAATCTGCAATTCTAAAATTCACCGTTGGCTTCAGTGAATCCCTGCTTTCTGATTAACCCTGCCTTCTTTTGTCTCTGTTGTGCTTTCTATAACGTGCCAGGTCCTTAAAGGTGTTAAGAAAGTTTATAAAGATTTATTATTTCACTGCACGATCATGGAAAGGCACATCCTGAACAAGAGAGTAAAAGATTTAACAGTTAAAATGCAGTCGATAGCAAAAACCCAGAAAATGCAGAAAATGCTGAAGAAAACATGGGTTGACACTTTGGGTGTTGACTCCTTAATGGGTAGAGAACAGAGGGATGTGATTGTTTTCAGTTTGCTGAGTGAAGACATGGAACCGTATGGACACAGAGATCTTTATCTACTCTAAAAATTCTATGGCTCACTCATGGTCATTGTGGGAATGACATGGTCTTTGTCTCCTGCAGGAAGCACCTTTTCACTGTATCCCTCTGGCTGTTTGCATCAGCAGGTTCGAGCATCATGACGCATACGGAATTGAATGGAACAGAATTCAGGGAGTGAAATGGAATGGAGAATCATTACTATCTACAAACAAGAGAAAATCTGCAGATGCTGGAAATCCAAGCAACACACACAAAATGCTGGAGGAACTCAGCAGGCCAGGCAGCATCTATGAAAAAGAGTACAGTTGACGTTTTGGGCTGAGACCCTTCCATAGGAATGCAGAACATAGTGTTAAGAGTTACAGAGGAAGTGCAGACAGACAAATAAAGTGCAAGGGCTATGCCAAGGTAGTCTGAAAGATCAAGTGTTCAGCTTTATTGTATAATACGATATGTTCAAGAGTCTTATTACCATGCATAGAAATTGTTCTTGAGCCTGGTGGTATGTGTTTTCAAGCTTTTGCATCTTCTGCCCCTGGAGAGGGGGGTGAAGAGAGACTGGAGTGGGAGGGGCTCTTGATTATCTTGGCTGTTTTCCTGAGGCAGTAAGAAGTACAAATGGAGTCACTGAAGGGGAGACTGGTTTTTGTGATGGACCGAGTTTTGTTCACAACTCTCCATGATTACTTGTGATCTTGGGCCAAGCAGTGGCCAGACTAGGCCATGATGCATCCAAACAGGACGTGTTCTATGGTGCATCGGTAAAAATTGGTGAGGGTCAACGGGGACATGCTGAATTTCCTTAGCCTTTTGAGTAGAAGTGCTGGTATGCTTTCTTGGTCATGCCAGCTACATAGTTTGATCAGGACAAGCTATTAGCACCTTTTACATCTATGAACTTGAAGTTCTCAAACAGTAGTCTAAAGTACGTTTAAGTAATATGCCCCAGAAACTTAATTGCACATTGCACTGTTTTAGAGCAAGAGTGAAATGTGGCAAGATCATTTCATATCACTCCAGAAAGTTGACTGGACTATTTCCTAGAGTGCATTCCTGGCATGATTCCCAAACCAGGGATGTACATGGCGGCATTGCATGGGAACGAAAGCTACATTGCACCAGAAAGCTCAACGTGGGGCTAAGTCAGGATAACATGATCTTCCCAATACAGCATCAAACTGGAAGGCTGCAGACAAGTAAGTTAGCCCTACATCCAGCAACTAACAACCACGTTCCCCTCCCAAACCCAATCACCCTGCCAGGAAGTACCAGCACTTCCAAGTTCCCTCTCTGTCCTCTCCACTGCTTGCCCCAGTGTCCCAATGCCAACAGCCACCAAAACAAATGCCAGTCCTTTAACCTCTCTTTCCCCCAACCCCACTACTCCATTCCAAAACATGACACACAGTACCATGTCTTTGGCATTGGTGTGTACCGTTTTGGTTGTAGTAAATACATCATTAAACTGGAGAAACTACACAGAAGATTTACAAGGACGCTGACAGGACTCAGGGGCCTGAGTCATGGGGCAAGGCTGAGCAGGTTAGGACTTTATTCCTTGGAGAATAGGGTGACCTTATAGAGGTGCATAAAATCATGAGTGGCATAGACTGGGTGAGCACACAAGCTCTTTCTCTCAGGAAATGAGTATTTAAAAGTAGACAGCACAGGTTCAAGTAAAAGATTTAAAAGACTTGAATCTTCATTCAGAGTGTGGTGTATGAAATTGAACAAGCTGCCAGAAAGTGTTGGTGAGGCAGATACAGTAACAACAGAGGTCCCAGCATCGATTCCTCCAGTCAAAATAACACCCTTCCACCAGAGGCTTCTATAGTCAAGCAAATTTGAAACCTAATCTACCAACCTTTGGTGGATACAATGCATTTTAATCTTCTCGGCAAAGCTTACTTATTTGTGGCTGCCTCCCACGACAGAAATCTGGGAGGGAGCTCAGATGCAGATAGTAATTCAATGAACATTATGCATGACATCACTCTTCAAAACTGGACTCACAGCCAGAGGGAGATAGATGCTCACCTGTGCCCCAGTGTTCTGTGGTGAAAGACCTGTACCCACCTGTACTGTACCCCACCTTTAAATATATACTGTACTGGACAGGCTCCAGAGGAGGTTCGCAAAAATGATCCTCAGAATGAAAGGCTTACATTTTGAGGAATATTTGATGGCTCTGGCCTTTACAAAATAAAGTTCAGAGGATGATGAAAAATGTAATTGAAACCTACCAAATACTGAAAAGTCTGGATAGATGGGCATGGAGAGGAGGTTTGCAATAGCTGGAGAGCCCAGTGATGTTGTGGGGATGGAACTGGACTCTCTCACGGCGGTGTCTGAAAAGAGGATGCTGTCTAAGTTGCATGCCATCTTGGTCAATGTCTCCCATCCGCTACATATTGTACTGGGTGGGCACGGGAGTACATTCAGCCAGACTCATCCCACCGAGATGCAGCACAGAGCGTCATAGGAAGTCATTCCTGCCTGTGGCCATCAAACTTTACAACTCCTCCCTTGGAGGGTCAGACACCCTGAGCCAATAGGCTGCTCCTGGACTTATTTCCTGGCATAATTTACATATTACTATTTAACTATTTATGGTTTATTACTATTTAGTATTTATGGGACAACTGTAACGAAAGCCAATTTCCCCCGGGATCAATAAAGTATGACTATGACTATAGAGTAGAGGATCCAAGGCGACAGTCTCAGTATTAGGGCATGTCCTTTCGGAATTGATATCAGGAGGAATTTCTTCAGCCAATGGGTGGTGAACCTGTGGAATTCATTGTCACAGATGGCTGTGGAGCCCAAGTCACTGGGTGTATTTAAAACACAAATTTACAGGTTCTTGACTGGTTAGGGGATTAAGAGTCATGGAGAGAAGGCAAGAGAATGGGGTTGAGAAAATAAGAAATCAGCCGTGATTGAATGGTGGAACAGACTCAACGGGTCAAATGGCCAAATTCAGCTCCTATACCTTATGTCATGTTTTTTCAGTGTCAAGGTGAGAGACTGAACCCATCATTACAATTCCCCATTATTATACAACAACAGACTTATATTCATTACTGCTGGATCCCAGTGTTAACGACAGACCTGCTTAAAGAGATGGGTGTTGCCAAGAAATGGCAAATGGATTTAATTCAGTTCAGTGAGAGGTGTTGCCTTTTGGAAAATCAAACCAAGGTAGGGTGTTTACAGTCAACGGTAGGGTCCTGGCGAGGGTGTAGAATAAAGGGACCTAAAATAAAGTATATACAGTAGTTCCCTGAAGTTGGTGTCACTGGTTGATAGGAAAGTAAAGACTTTTGGCACTTTGGCCTTCAACAGTCATGGTCCCAAGTATAGAAGTAGGTCTCAGATCAAATCCTCGACTGTTTATTTATTTCCATAGATGTTGCCTGGCCTGCTGAGTTCCTCCAGCGTTTTGCTATAGAAGTAGGGATGTTACGTTATAGCAGTACAAGATCCTGGTGAGGCCACACATAAGGTGTTGCATTATGTTTTGGTTATTCTGCTTTAGGAAAGATGCCACTGAGTGCAGAAAAGATTTATGAGGATGTTACCAGGACGCAAGGGACTGGGCTACAGGGAAAAGTTGGGCAGGTGAGGACATTGTGCCTGGGGTTGCAGGAAATTGTTGGGTGATTTTATAAAGAGGTGTCTCCCTCTCCCAAAGTTAGGAAATCATGAACCAGAGGGCAGAGGTGAGAGGGGAGAGATTTAATATGACTCTGAGGGGTAACTTTCTTTTAGTACAATGAGGGTGGTCTTCACATGGATTGATCTGCTAGAGGAATTCGTTGTGCCTAGCATATTAACAAAATTTAAACGACACTTGGAAGGTCCATCAATAGGAAGGGATTAAAAGGATATGGGTCACTTGTGGGTAAATGGCACTGTCTTGGTTATCATGGCCCAAATTGAGCCAAAGGGTCTGTTTTCATTCTGTATGACACTATGAAACACCAATGAGCCACACTTTGTGTTCTTTGGTTGAAAATCTAAGTCGATGTTGTATATTGGATTTTCAAAAGGCCTTTGACAAAGTGCCACACATGAGGCTGCTTAACAAGCCCATGGTATTGCAGGAAAGATGCTAACAAGGATAAAGCAGTGGCTGATTGGCAGGAGGCAAAGAGTGAGGATAAAGGGAGCCCTTCTGGTTGGCTGCTGGTGACTGACTAGTGGTGTTCTACAGGGGTCTGAGTTAGGACTGATTCTTTTTACGATATATGTCATTGATTTGGTTGAAAGAATTGATGGCTTTGTGGGCAAGTTTGCAAACCATATGAAGGTAAGTGGAGGTGCAGGTGGTGTTGAGAAAGCAGGGAGGCTGCAGAAGGATTTGGACAGTTTTGGAGAATGGGCAAAGAGGTGACAGATGGAACACCTTGTTAGGAAGCGTATGGTCTTGCACTTTGGTAGAAGGAGTAAAAGCATCGACTATTTTCTAAATGGGGAGAAAATTCAAAAATCTGTGGTGCAAAGGGTCTTGGGAGTCCTCGTGCAGGATTCCCTGAAGTTTAATCTGCAGGTTGAGCCAGTGGTGAGGGAGGCAGACACAATGTTAGCATTCATTTTGAGAGGACTAGAATATAAAGGGAAGGAAGGATGTAATACCGAGGCTTTATAGGACACTGGTGAAGCAATTTTTGACCCCTTATTTAAGAAAGGCCTCCAAGAAGACTACAACTCTGTCATAGTTTGGAGGCTTGTGTGTTTCAATGACCCAGAGAGCTAAGTTGGCCGGGGCCATGGCTTTAAACTTTTGCTCTTGGTAGAGTCACCTATGCCAAACCTGTCAAAGGGGAGCGGCCAGACTAAGAGTGGTCAACAGGTCCTCCAGGTTCAGGGGTACAGCTCAAGGCTAACCACCCTGACTGGTAAAACAAAACTGTTATGGAAACAGCAATGAAGAATACTTCTACATCTGAGTGCGGCAGTATACCTGAGTCTCCACCTGGGACTTGCATGACTGGTGAAAACTGAGAGGAAGCTACAGACATGATGAAGGAAACCCTCAAAATCACCAGTGATTGAGGACCTTCATTGCTGCCCTAAACACCAGTGGCATAACAGACAGTAAGTAAGAAAGAAACGATGTGCTGACATATGAGAGGGTTTAGGGGAGGTTCATGAGAATGATCCTGGGATTGAAAGGCTTAATGTATGAGAAGTGATTAATGGCCCTGGGCCTTTACGCCCCTGAAAGTTAGAAGAATAAGAGCAGATCTCATCGAAACCTTTCAAATGTTGAAAGGCCTGGATATAGTGGGTGTGGAGAGGAAGTTTCCTATGTTGGGGGAGTGTAGGACCTGAGGGCGCAGCCTCAGAATAGAGGGACGTCCATTTTGATCAGAGATGAGGAGGAATTTATTTAGCCAGAGGAGGGATAATCTGTGGAATTTGTTGCCACAGGCCACTTAATTGGGCTAAAATGTACTTGTCCCAATCTGTCCCAAATAAGCAGAATCCACTGCATATATTTTTTATGCCTCACATTGCAACACTGCACTGCTATAAAGCAACACATTTCACGACATATCAACCTGACTCGGATACACTGCCACACCTATACCCACGGGCCTCGTCCTTTTCTAAATATATCACAATTGGTATGGGTTGCTGGATTTCCAAAACTGGGATTCACAAGAAAACCTTCCACTCTGACTTAACTCAAGCCATGGGAACACCTTTCCATTCCTCTGTCCCTGATCAGCATCCAGTTATTCCCTTCACAATGAGGAGTTGGACAAACTGGGATTGTTTTCTCTGTAGTGTCAGAGGCTGAGGAGAGATTTAGTAGAAGATTATACATTTATGTGATGAATAGATAAGGTAGACAGTCAGAGTCATTTTCCCCAGAGTGGAGATATCAAATACTAAAAGGACAGAGGTTTAATGGAGTGGAAAGTTTAAAGGGCGTTTACACGGCAAGGTTATATGCCAAGGGCAGGAGGCCCAGAAGCGGCTGTCCTGGGATTGGGGGCCTGTCAATGTGTGTGAGGGGGCAGGTGAGTGGGAGGGTGTTTAATGGCTTAGAAACATAGAAAAACTACAGCACAATACAGGCCCTTCAGCCCACAATGCTGTGCTGAATATGTACTTACTTTAGAAATTATCCAGGGTTACCCACAGACCTCTATTTTTCTAAACTCCATCTATCTATCCAGGAGCCTCTTAAAAGACCGTATCGTACCCGCCTCCACCACCGTCGCCGGCAGCCCATTCCACTCTCTGTGTAAAAAACTTACCCCTGACACCTCCTCTGTACCTACTTCCAAGCACCTTAAAACTGTGCCCTCTCATGTTAGCCATTTCAGCCCTGGGAAAAAGCCTCTGACTATCCACACGATCAATGCCTCTCATCATCTCCTACACCTCCATCAGGTCACCTCTCATCCTAAGTTGCTCCAAGGAGAAAAGGCCGAGTTCACTCAACCTATTCTCACAAGGCATGCTCCCTAATCCAGGCAACATCCTGTAAATCTCCTCTGCACCCTTTCTAAGGTTTCCACATCCTTCCTATAGTGAGGTGACCAGAACTGAGCAAGTGGGGTCTGACCAGGGTCCTACATAGTTGCAACTGGGCCTGTTCTGGGACTGACGGCCTGTCTATGTGTGTGAGGGGGCGGGTGGGTGAGAGGATGGTTAACAGCCTGTTCTGGGACTGACGGCCTGTCTAGGAGTGTGAGGGGATGGGTGGGTGAGAGGATGGTTAACAGCCTGTTCTGGGACTGACGGCCTGTCTAGGAGTGTGAGGGGGCAGGTGGGTGAGAGGGTGGTTAACAGCCTGTTCTGGGACTGACGGCCTGTCTATGAGTGTGAGGGGATGGGTGGGAAAGTGGCTTGATTTGCAGTTGTCTCATTTTGTTCTGTTAATGTTGTCATTGCTTCTGTTGTTCTGCTGAACACTGCGGGCATGCTCTGCTGGAGCCTGAACTTGTGGCGACACCTGCGGGCTGCCCCCAGCACATCCTAGGGCGCCTTGGTTGTTAGTGCAAACGATGCATTTTGCTCTATACTTCGAGGTACATGTGATAAATCAATGTGAATCTCAATCTGAGGTTTTGATTTTAAACACAGAGGGTGGTGGGTGTCTGGAGACTGCGGCCAAAGGTGGTAGTTTAAGTAGGTACAACAGCAATGTTTAAAAGGCACGTGAACGGGCAGGGAGTGTTGTGATAGAGACTATATGCAGATAGACATGCAGTTTGAAGGGCTGAAGGCCCCGTTCCGGTGCTGTACTCTGTGTTCTACATGCTTTATTGGTGGCGGTGGGGAACTTTCTTTGTGTGGTTACTGTCACGACTGCGGATAACACCATTCTACCGTTTTGCGCTCTTGCTGCATTTACTCTCACCGCGTAAACCGTTTACTCTGTGGAGCTTCATTTGAGCACAGAATATCCTTGCACTCTGGTGTACACGACAATGAACTAATGTGAACATGAACCTATTGATCAACAACAGCAAATCCATTCAGCTGATAAAGTCAAACGCAGAGCTGAGCTTACTGTAATATGCACAGGTGCAATAAAAACTTACTTGCAGCAGGCACATAGCATCTGATGGACAACATTCACGAGAAAAACGTAAATTATACAAGAAAGAACACAACTAGAACAAAGAAAAAGTTCCCTGTAGAGGAAAGTGGTCATAGTGCTGAAGTAGTTGTCAGGGTTGTGCACGTTGATTCAACAGCTGAATGGAAGCAGCTGCTCTCGAACCTGGTGGGGGGGACGTGAGATGCAGTAATGTGCTTTGGATAATGAGAGCCTCCCCCCCCTCAGATGGATGGGCCTCACCGTGGCTTTCTTTCCTCCATAAACAACCCAGTGCCCATGTATGTATGGGCCAGGCATGGTCGGCATGGCTCTGTCAAGGGCAGGTCGTGCCTTACAAGCCTGATTGAATTTTCTGAGGATGTGACTAAACACATTGATGAAGGAAGGGCAGTAGATGTAGTGTATATGGATTTCAGCAAGGCATTTGATCCGTTACCCCGTGCAAGGCTTATTGAGAAAGTAAGGAGGCATAGGAACCAAGGGGACATTGCTTTGTGGATCCAGAACTGGCTTGCCCACAGAAGGCAAAGAATGGCTGTAGACGGGTCATATTCTGCATGGAGGTCGGTCACCAGTGGTGTGCCTCAGGGATCTGTTCTGGGACCCCTTCTCTTCGTGATTTTTATAAATGACCTGGATGAGGAAGTGGAGGGATGGGTTAGTAAATTTGCTGATGACACAAAGGTTGGAGGTGTTGTGGATAGTGTGGAGGGCTGTCAGAGGTTACAGTGGGACATCGATAGGATGCAAAACTGGGCTGAGAAGTGGCAGATGGAGTTCAACCCAGATAAGTGTGAAGTGGTTCATTTTGGTAGGTCAAATATAATGGCAGAATATAGCATTAATGGTAAGACTCTTGGCAGTGTGGAGGATCAGAGGGATCTTGGGGTCCGAGTCCATAGGATGCTCAAAGCAGCTACGCAGGTTGGCTCTGTGGTTAAGAAGGGATATGGTGTATTGACCTTCATCAATCGTGGAATTGAATTTAGGAGCTGAGAGGTAATGTTGCAGCTACATAGGACCCTGGTCAGACCTCACTTGGAGTACTGTGCTCAGTTCTGGTCACCCCACTGCAGGAAGGATGTGGAAACCATAGAAAGGGTGCAGAGGAGATTTACAAGGATGTTGCCTGGATTGGGGAGCATGCCTTATGAAAACAGGTTGAGTGAACTCGGCTTTTTCTTCTTGGAGCAACATAGGATGAGAGGTGACCTGATAGAGGTGTACAAGATAATGAGAGGCATTGATCGTGTGGATAGTCAGAGGCTTTTTCCCAGGCTGAAATGATTGCCACAAGAGGACACAGGTTTAAGGTGCTGGGGATTAGATACAGAGGAGATGTCAGGGGTAAATTTTCTACTCAGAGGGTGGTGAGTGTGTGGAATAGGCTGCCGGCAACGGTGGTGGAGGCAGATATAATAGGGTCTTTTAAGAGACTTTTGGATAGGTACATAGAGCTTAGAAAAATAGAGGTCTTTAGGTAAGCCTAGTAATTTCTAAGGTAGGGACATGTTCGGCACAACTTTGTGGGCCGAAGGGCCTGTATTGTGCTGTAGGTTTTCTATGTTTCTATGTTACAGTATCTGCTCGATTTGAGGTCAGGCATTGCCAACCCAGGCCCAATGCAGACTGATGTACCACAAGGAAGGGAACACATTTTGGGTTTACAAATTTGGACACGAGGTGCATACACTTATGCAGATAGATGCAATATTTTAAAAATAAACGAGAGAATAAATGTTGTGCTCAGCAGCAGATTCCCCTTTACCTCGGAATCGGAGCTGTCTATCTCAGCCAGCGTAGGTGCCTTCAGCAGTTTCTTTCTCTGGACCCGTATGGCACAAGGGTCGCTTTCAGTAGTTTGAGACATGACTGCTCCATTGGCCACAAGCGGTGACAGGTCCTTTCTGCTCTTTTCTGGGGTCGCCACATCTGTAAAGACAGAAGAAGTGACTGAAAGGTCCTGCCAGTCTGCCGGAGTCTTTCTGTGCTTCTCGAAGCAGCCACATCCCAAGTATCGAGGTTAGAATTGCCACCTGGCTGGTTTCAGAACGACTTGGATTTGAGTGAATTACTGAGAAAGCTGGAAGTGTGAACCCGGCTGCGTTCAGCCAGGTCTTAGGTGCACCTTTTCCATTCTTGTGCCCTATTAGCACTTTTTGTTAAAGTGAGCTTGGCACATGATGGATGAGCAGCACATTCGAGACTTTGGGTTCTGTTCAATGTACAAACGTGGCAAGGTGACAACACTAATCAGGGATCGAACCGCACTCCGCATTCCAATTCAACTACACAAAGTTTGTTAAACAACTGTTGACAATGTGTTAGTAAAGCATCACCTACAGACAGTCACTTTAAGAAGTCACCATAGCCACTGCTCAGGCAATGCATCAACTTCACCACATTAACATTTGCTTCAAACTTGACTGAGTGGGGAAAGAGGACCCAAATGCTCCTATAGTATAATTTAAGAAGCACTTGGATAGGTCCATGGACAGAAAGACTTGGAAGGATATGGGTCAAATGTGGGAAATTGCGACAAGCTAGGCAGGCATCGTTGCTGGCATGAACTATTAGGCCACAGGCACTGCATCCATGCAGTATTGCTCTAAGATTCTATACACACTGTTTACCATTAAACTAGTTGCCTGAATACACCATCCCTGCTTTTAGGAGCCCAGCTAGAAACCGGACTTCATCAAGGATGGTGCTGGGGGAGGGGGACGAGAAGAGGGAAGTAAATGAAACAGTAAGATGTGAGAAGAAAGAAGTATTGGATTATAGAGGATGTAAGGAAAGTTAAGAAGGGGACAGAAGGAGAGAAAGGGTGAAGAAGGGTTGTGGGGGGTTCAGAGGGGGCAATGTGGGAGGAGGAGGGAGTGAGGTGGGTGAAAGCGGACGAGGCACTCTGCAAATACTCCTCTTGCCCCCACTGTGATGATCTGGCTCCCAGCCCTTGCAAAGTACAGCATCATTACAGTGCCTGTGGTTACAGCATCATGCACCGAGGTCCACAGAACAGAGGTGGTGTGATCTTTATCAATGAGTGCAGTGTGGTAAAGTGTTGTGCCGGAGTGTGAAGACAAGAAATTGACATTCCAGTGTGGATGCTCATGAGGTTTACTCATTGAATAGTGAAATAAAATCAAAGATTACAGGTCACAGGTCACAATTTTCAGGTCAAACTTTGGTTGGAAGGACAGAAAGGAGCTGATAATGTCATCACCGATGCCACTGACTCTGGATAAATGACAGTGAACTAAGGAGGCTCATAATCAGAAGTGCCTGGTCCAGTTTTGAGGTGAGAATTCCACTGAAATGCTTGCAAATGATTAAAATACCCGCAAAAACATCTATAACAAGTGATAGTTTTTAAAAAAATATGAAGTAGGTGCAAAGTGTTCCAACTTCCAGACAACAGCAGAATTGGTCTACCATTTATTCCTGAGGCATTTTAGCATAATTTTTATATGTTGAGTTTCCAACTTGGTTGGACCATTAACATAAATGGAGTTGCTTCACCCTCCAAATACCAAGGAAACTGAGGGATATGCGGTCAGTGCAAGTGCCACTGGGGTAAAAGATCAGCCTTGATCTCACTGAATGGTAGAGCAGGCACAACCTGCCAAATAGCCTATTACTGTCTCAGTCCCTTATCTGATGTGTATCCTTTCCAACTACTGGGCAGTGGTGCATTGGCACTGGCTGTAGAAAAGAAATCCCACATGTCCTTTGAACAAGGCACCAGAGCTAAGACAGAAATCATGGGGGCAGCTAGAAGAACAATCTTGGAAATCCACTGTTTCTTTAAATCAACATTAATAACCAAAATGAAGCAACTCAACAATAAATATAGACACTACAGTTGACTGACTAAAATGGTATGTAACCCCCCCCCCACCCCCGTGGGAGTTAAAAGTCATTAAAAGTCAATGATAGTGGCCAGTACAAACAGTACTGGCTTATACAGACCAGAGGGCTTACAGACTAGATAGGCAGTTTGCGCAGAGGTATCAGAAATAGCTTCAGACTTCACGTGAGCATGGAAGATCAATAACAGTGGTCTCCTTGCTGACCTTCATCCCATGATTCTCTCTGCAAAGTACATTAGGATGCGATGTTGTGAAAAGGGCAAATATCCTCACCATTTCCCAATCAAGAAATGGAAACTAGCAGTTAAATAAACTGGTTTGCTGGCACCCTGCTATTTGTCCTACACTGTGGTGTAAGATCATGACCTTATCTTCTTAAGATCATGACCTTATCTTCTACGCACCCTATCATAGTTTTACTAGCTCCAACACTTCCCATAAAGTGTTGTACTTTAAACATCTCCTTATCCAATGGAGCAGAAACATTATCAAAGATACACTAGACAGATGAACTATAATGTCACATGTCAGGTGTGGACTATATGCATTATACTGTATACAGGTATATGCTTTATATAACCATATGCTTTTGATTGCTAAAAATACTTTCTCTGTTTAAATTATGCAATCAATATACATGCGGATTTCTATCAGGAAAAGCCTTCAAGCCCATATAGCGACAGAGCTCTGCACTGGATGGAATGGGGCTGGAATGAAAGAACCACTAAGAGGTTAATTTCTAATTCCACTCTTACCCACTCACTCAAGGAATTTCCAGTAATATTCCCACTTTGTATAGATATCGTTAGAATCCCGAGGATTTGTGCTTGGCCCTCAGTGGTATTCTGGTGGCATTTATCTCTGCCCTGGTAGCAGACCCTCTTCAACAGCACCTCCTGCACCCAACACCCACAGTGGCCAGAAAAACAAGGAAACTCCACCAGCTGCAGCTTGGAAATTTGCCATTCCTTTACCGTGACGGGGCCTAATTCCTGGATCTCTCTCCCCAGTGGTACTGAGGAAGCACCTTCAAAAGAAGGGCTGCCATGGGTTTTAGCCATCACCTTCTCTAACCCAGTGAGGAATGGATAACAAATGCTCGGCTTCCCACGTCAGAATAAATAAATACATTTGTTCCACAATTTACCACATTTAGTTGCTTTTGACTCTATTTACAGTATGCGTCATGAGCTGAAAGCACCCTGACATCACAGATATTGAAGAGACACCATCACAGCCCCTGCACCCAAGCAAGTCACACAGCAAACAGCACAAAATTAACCCATGGAGCTGAGAATGGCCAAAGGAACGATGAAGTGAGAGATGCAAAAGCAGAAGCAAGGCGTGACAATAGGATGCACACGTCAGGTAGGGGAGCTGCCTTCTTTACCTGACCAGTCAAAACTGTGAGATATGCTAAGTGGTCTCCTTACTGTAAGAAAAACAATCGGATGGTTAGGAAGAACAGTAAAATTACAGGGCATCGTCGTCATTAACACTTCATTGTTACAAAAAGACAGAGGTCAAGTACACTGAGCATAAATCCATATTTATTTGGAAATATTGAAGATCCTGAGTACTGAGGTTAACTCCAGCAGATCCCCTACTGTAAATGGCACAGAACCTATGATCCAGAATCACTACTAATGAGTCATGCTCTCTTCTTGCTACCACTGTGAAACAGGATATAAAGTCCACAACACCAGGTTCAGGAGCAGCTGCCTTCCCATAAGCATCAGGTTCCTGAACCGGCCTGCACAACCTTAACCCATCTCAGTAATTGAACACCACGGACCACCTCCTTCCACTTCCCTGGGCTTATCTCAGATTGTCTCTTTTGTTTCACACAAAGATCTTGTCATTGCAGTTTTTTTCCTCTCTCTCTTCACTGTCTTGCACACTTTACACATAATTCAAATTTTGGGTGGGCGAGGTCTACAACTTTGCTGCAAGAGAGGTTTTCATTGCACTCCACAGTTACCTCGACCTGACTCATCCTGAATCCCTCCAATTTCACCCTTCTGCACTAGACTCCATGAGAAGATCCACACTGGAGTTTGCTCAGAGTTCAGGACTTCCATATTTCTGTACGTTTGCAGGAATATCCTAAATTTTCACGTATACAATGAGCTCAAAGCTTTCTGTGCTCACTTTGACTGTCAAAACATGGAGAAAAATCATGAACTCCCACAGTCCTCAATGACCTTGTGATTTTAGTCTCTGAGGCCAATGTGAGAGCATCCTTCAGGAGGGTGAACCCAGAGGAAGCATCCAGCCCAGATGGGGTACTTGACTGAGTACTAAGGAACTGTGCTGATCAACTGGCTGGAGTGTCCACCGAGATCTTTATCCTCTTGGCAGCCACCTGCTTGAAGCAGGCTTCAGTTATACCAGTGCCTAAGAAGAATGTGGTAAACTCAATGACATCATCCAGTAGCATTCACATCCACTCTGATGTCAGCAAGACCAAGAAACTGATACTGACCTCAGGAAATCCATGAGCTAGTCCCCATCAGGGGATCAGAGGCGGAGAGGGTCAGTAACTGTAGATTCCTCAGTGTTAACATTTCAGAGGACCAGTCTTGGGCTCAGCAATAATGAAGAAAGCATGACAGAGCCTCTTCTTCCTTAGGAGGCTGCGAAGATGCGGCAGGATATCTAAAACTTTGACAAACTTCTATAGATGCGTGGTGGAGAGTACATTGACTGACTGCATCACAGGCTGGTATGGAAACACCAATTCCCTTGAATGGAAATTCCTGCAAAAAGTAGTGGATATGGCCCAGTCCATCATGGGTAAAGCCCTCCCCACCATTGAGCACATCCACATGGAGCACTGTCACAGGAAAGCAGCATCTGTCATCAGGGACCCCCACCACTCAGTTCATGCTCTTTCCTCACTGCTGCCATCAGGAAGAAAGTACAGGTGCTTTGGGACTTACACCACCAGGTTCAGCAACAGTTATTACCCCTTAACCATCAAGCTCTTCAACCAGAGGGGATAGCTTCACTCAACTTCACTTGCTCCATCACTGAACCATTCCCACAACCTACAGACTCACTTTCAAGGATTCGTCATCTTACGTTCTCAATATTTATTGTTTGCTTGTTTGTCTAACTATTTATTTACTATTAATTTTTTGTAATTGTACAGTTTGATGTCTTTTGCACACTGGTTGCCACCCCGCTGGTGCGTCTCATTGACTCTATTATGGTTATTGGATTTATCGAGTGTGCCCACAAGAAAATGGATCTTAGGATTGTATATGGTGGCATATATGTACATTGACAATACATTTACTTTGAACTTTGAACTTCAATGTATAAGGAAATGTTGGCAAAATCTGGATCATGGATTTAACAGCATTACCCAGGGACAAATGGGATATCAGGGTATTGATAAGTTTGGTTCAGTATCAAAGAACAGAGAGAAATGGAGTTGACAACTAGCAAACAGTTTGAAGCCCAGATCATGAGCTTTGGTCTTCAACACAGTTCAAATAAAATCAGTTTCATCCTTGCCCTGTTTATGTGTACTCTCCTCCAGCTCACCCATCTACAGTGATATCAGCATGGCCAGTGTGGTAAATCTCCCGGTCAACTAATTTGGTTTTGATCAAATATGAGCCTCCAAATGACTCAGCAATTAAATCCTTGGCAAATCTAGCATGGCTGAAAGATTAAGGGAACGGAAGTGATAACCTTTTCAATCCAATTTCCCCCCATTACTATCTCTCCTCATAGAAGTTAGGAACAGGAATAGACCATTCAAAATGGCAGACTAATCACACTGATTCGTGACTATGTACCAGCTTTCTTCCTAGATCCACTGATTCCACTACCCCAAGAATGATATCTATCTCCTTGAACATATTTAATGATTTGGATTCATCTGTTTTCTGTGGTAGAGAATTTATCTTTCTCTGCAGAAGAAATTTCTCCTCATCTCAATCCAATATGACTTACCCTTTAACTTCAGAACCCACCTGCTTTTGAAGTCCCCCACCACAGGAACATCCTTCTTACATCCTATCTGAACAGTCATGTTAGGAATGTACAAAACTGTATGAAATTCCCTCTTGTCACTCAAACTCTGGTGAATTTAAGCCGGATTGACCCAAATCTTTGTTCATAAGACAGGCCACCCATGCCAGGAACCACTCTGGTCCCCTAGTATGATAGACTCTTGATCTCATAATCTGCCTCATTATAATCCTGCACTGCACTCCCTCTGTAACCGTTGCACTTCATTTTGCATTCTGTTACTGATTTTCCTTGTTGTACTTCACTGTGTAAGGAACAGTACGCAAGACAGGTTTTTCACTGTATCTTGGTACATGTGACAAAAATAAATCAATTCCAAATTCCTTCTTCAGATGACATCAAAACTGCACACAATACTGAAGAAAGGTCTTGGCCCGAAACATCGACTGTTCATTTCCACAGATGCTGCAGGACCTGCTGAGCTCCTCCAGCATTTTGTGTGTGTTGCTTTGGATTTCCAGCATCTGCAGAATTTCTTGTGTTTATACTCAAGGGGTATTAAATTCCAGTACATGGATCTTTACAGGGAAACTTCTAACACTCAGAAAAGCAACAACTTTTTAACGTTTTGACTCAGATTGTTATCACTTAGTTACCCACACGATGTGGCCCCTCTCTCTTGGCAATAGGTGGGATATATTGTGGGTCACAGGACTGATGCTACCTGAAAATCGCATTACTGCTCAAGTGTTGCAAAATACTTGGCTTGCATGAAAAGTTACAACAACTCTCCGGTGTGACCCATTGGGCCTTGGGAATGCATACCTCTCCTGTCTTTAGCCAGACAACAGGAACTCTGTTGTCAATGACAACCTATCCCTTATCCATGCGCGCGCGCACACACACACACACACGTACACTCCTCCCCAAAGGACAAGACCTAACCAAATAGCAAGAAATCCCAGTGCACTCCTGCAGGTTAAAGTCAGTTTGTCCCAGATGAGTGCAGAGTCAGTTGTGAACTGCACCTTGTGAGTGACCATCCGTACTCACATCCTGTGCAGGCCTGTGGGAGAAATACCTGTTGAAAGCAGCATGTTGTTTGGAGACTGTAAAGAGTACTAACTCAGATGAATATTACGTCTCCCGCGAATACTACAGAAAGAATAAATGTGAGTGCTCCTGGTTTTCACTTCCTGCTCAATGAAGCTGCAAAAATGCAGTGTACCTGGGAAGACCAAACCCTTTTTCAGTCTGGATGTGGGGATATATTGGGTGCTCCTGTGTTGGCTCACAGTCTAAACCCTGGAAATCTTTCTGTAATGGCAATTCCTTCAGACCAACTGCAGTGGTTCAGAGTTGTGGCTCACCCCCACTTATTAACCATGGGGCAGTGAGGGTAGCCTCATAAACACACACATACCAAGACAAAATAGGGCATATCCTTGCAAAAGAATCTGCCCAACCCTATGTTTTAACTTGCTGCTCATTCCGTTGCCTCTGCTGCAAATGCAACATTTAGCA
The DNA here is from genome assembly GCF_963921235.1 of Mobula hypostoma. Lineage (NCBI taxonomy): Eukaryota > Metazoa > Chordata > Chondrichthyes > Myliobatiformes > Myliobatidae > Mobula > Mobula hypostoma. The sequence goes on from NC_086097.1 coordinate 168,566,215, forward strand.
AATGTACTCAAAAGTAAAAGTGCTTTAGCTTGTTCTGTGTATGAAACAAACTATTTAAAGACAAGGGTCTGAAATCGCACCACGACTCAAGAGTCATTCTAAACTTGTGCTCTGTGTTGGGGAGGCTAAATTATTGCAAGGTTTGCATATGTGGGCTCCTCAGTAGTAACAACCTTTATCTGCTGATTCCCCATATGTTATACCAAAATTGGCCTCACTTGGCGCACGAAGACTGACATTACATTTGTGCTAATGAACTTTGTACCCATATGCCCATCTGTATCTCACCACACACACGGACGGCAGAACAACATTAGCAATTCTACATTGTCATACACAGCACACATCTAACTGAATTTAATGACAAAGGTGTCTTGTGTGGCAAAATAAATTCTAGGCTTAATTACTGCCCCTTCATTGTTTTCCTGTCATTCCACCTGTTCCCAGTGGATATGGCTTGCTGTTAAAGTAGAGCCAGTACCAGGAGAATTACTCTGGACTTGACCAATGGGTGATGAACTTGTTCCTATCTTTAATTATACACCAATTGTTTAAAGTCTCAGATTAAAACAGTAAGCAGACAACCAATAGGATTTCTCAAACTAAGCTTGAAAAGCATGTTCATTATTGTTCTCCTGCCCTGGCACTTGCTCTCTGATCATTCATGAAAATTAATTACAACTGACATTGTAGCTCCTCCCGTGGAGGGTCAGACACCCTGAGCCAATAGACTGGTCCTGGACTTATTTTCCATCTGGCATAGTTTGCATTTTGTTGTTTGATTGTTTGTGGTTTTTGTATTGCTATATTTATGCTCTATTCTTGGTTGGTGTGGCTGTAACGAAACCCAATTTCCCTCGGGATCAATAAAGTAGATCTATCTATCTTTCTATCTATAAAGAATGAAAAATGCTGGTAACACTCAGCAGGCCTCTGTGGAAAGTGAAAAGGTGTTTAAGATGCCGTCTGACATACTGGCTGCTTCTTGAATTTTGTTTTTTATTTTAGATTTGTAGAATCAACAGTTTTTCTTCAAATTTTCATTTGACGTGAAGAACTGCTGCCTTTTAAATGGATATGCACACGGTCACTCACTCTGATGTTGATCGCAGTGACTGCTTAGCAAGCATAGCATAGGACAGTACAGCCTTGCACAGGCCCTTCAGCCCACCATAGCTGTGCTGATCCAGATGCTAATCTAAATTAATCCCTGTCTGTTCATGCTCTGTCTAAATGCCCCTCAACTGCTGCTATGGTATCTGGTTCCATCACCACCTCTGGTAGTGCATTCCAGGCACCGTCTACGAAAACCTGTTTTGAAAACCTCCTTTAAACTTTTCCCCTCTCATCTTAAACTTAAGCCCTCTAGCATTTGACATTCCCACCTTGGGAAAAAGTTTGTCTACTTTTTCTGTGCCATTCATAGTTTTATATGCTTTTATTAGGTCTCCCCTCAGCCTCCGTTGCTCCAGAGCCAACAATCCAAGTTTGCCCAACATCTGCTTATAACCCTCAAATCCATGCAGCACCCAGCTAAACCTCTTCTGCACTCTCTCCTAATCCTCCACTTTCTTCCTGTAAAGGGCCAACCAAAACTGCACACAGTACTCCAACCATGGCCTTAGCACACAGTACTCCAACCATGGCCTTAACAACATTGTGTACAGCTGCAACATAGGAAGCAAATAAAGAGAAGCAAATGCATAAACACTTTTATCCCAATGAAGATCCAAGCTCAGCAGACTCACCAATACGATTGCGTCGAATCTCATCCGGTGACACAGGCCGTAGTTTCCGTTCAGACTTGATTTCCTCCAATATTCTCTCGTGAAGGCTCCGTGGACGAGGTGGGGTTGGTTTCAGTTTTCGGGCAGATGCCTTTTTCCAAAAGACATATCATATTAAAACTTGCACATCTCCCTTAAAACTCCCTTCTCACCTTAAGCCAATACCCTCTAGTAATTGCCACTTATCGAGTCCAAGCATAGCCTGGGTGACCATCTTGCAGGGCTCTTCTGCTCTGTCTGCAATGCCCCAGAGTGCAAGACACTTCAACACCCCAGAGTCAGCTCTCTGCCCTCCCCACTGCCAGTGAGGCCCAAGGCAAACCGGAAGAACAGCACCTCATATTCTACCTGGGTGGTCTATCATTCTTCACCCTTCCTCAGCCTTTGTGCAGTCACTGGAAAATAAGACTGACAATCTCAGAGCAAGACTGCTGTATCAGAGGCAGAAGAAGTAGATCTCATTGTTAGCTGCATCGGAAACCTGGTTAATTGCAGCTACACCAGATGCAGTGATATGACCGGAAGGTTTCACGATTTTCAGAATGGATCGAACCACAAACTCTGGTAAGGAAAAGGGTGGCAGTGTGTGTTTTTCAGTCAATTCTAGTTGGTGAATGGAAATGGAGACTACGTCAACTTCTTGTTCCCCTGACTTAGAACAACTAACAATTGTAGACCATTCTGTTTGCCTCGGGAGTTCTCAGCCGTGATCTTGATTGTGGTTTACATACTACCAGTGGCCAATTATAAGCAAGCACCTGCAAAACTGCATGAGGTAATCTGTAAGCACGTAATAGGAATAGTTTCAAGTTCCTTGGTATACACATCACTGAAGATCTCACCTGGACTGTACACATCAGCTGTGCGGCAAAAAAAGCACAACAGCATCTCTTCCACCTCAGGCGACTGAAGAAGTTCAGCATGAGCCCCCAAATCCTCAAGATCTTCTACAGGGACACCACTGAGAGCACCCTGACTGGCCGTATCACCACCTGGTATGGGAACTACACCAACCTCGATCACTGGGCATTGCAGAGAGTGGTATGGACAGCCCAGTGCATCTGTGGATGTGAACTTCCCTCCATTGAGAACATCTACAGCAGCAGGTGTGTAAAGGCGGCCTGGGAGATCATTGGGGCACCAGTCACCCCAACCACGAACTGGTTCAGCTGCTTCAGTCTGGCAAACGGTACCACAGCATTAAAGCCAGGATCAAAAGGCTATGAAACAGCTTCTTTCTACATACCGTTAGACTTATAAATTCCCATGTCTGTACATTGCAACAAAGTCATAACACAAGGATTTTTACTCCCTCATGTAGTGGGACAGATGTAAGATTTAACTAAATTCAATTCAATATTCAACTTAACCAAGCCTGTTTGAAGAAAATCCTGCCCAGTTATCACCAGCACGTAACCTGTTGCATCAGAGATCCCAACACTACAGCATTGCTACACTATTATAAGAAATACCAATTGTTCCATTCCAAGACTGCATTTTTGCAAGTTGGATCATTTGGCCGTACTCTTACTACCTGCACACAGACAGGGCCCAAACAGCAAGGGTCCAGAGACAAGACAACCAAGAGGTGGTTGCAGGAGGCAGATGAACAGTTATAGGATTGCCTTGTGTCAGTGGGCTGGGTCGTGTTCACAATCTCACTTGAGGATCTGAATGACTATACCAGGGTCATTACAGACTTCATTAAAACAGCTGTGGATGAGTCTGCCCTCACAAAATCCCTCAGGGAGCCATGGATGAACAATGAGAACCGGAATTTTCTGAGAACCAGATCAGAGGTATTCAAGTTTAGAGATCAGGAATGCTACAAGGGGTGCAGGTGTGATCTCCGTAACGCTATCTCACGAGCAAAGTGGAGATTCCAGACTAGTTTGGAATCAATGAGGGATGTTCGACAGCTGTGGCAGGGTTTGAATGCCACACCCTCTTACAAAATTAAACCTTACGACATACGGACAGCAGAGCTTCGCTTCCAGATGAGCTCAATAACTTCTAAGCTTGCTTTGATCACCAGAACAGGGAGGAACCATTGTGCACCCCAATGTCTCCCGATGATCCTTTTGCCTCAATATCTGAAGATGATGTGCAAGCTGCCTTCAAGTGAGTCCAAGGAAAGCATCCAATCTGGACGGAGTACCTGGCCAAGTACTGAACATCTGTGCTGATCAACTGGTTGGTCTGTTCACGAATATCCTCAACCTCTCGCTCTGGCAATGTGTGGTACCCATCCACTTCAAGCAGGCTTCAATCCTAGAAGAGCGTGGTAGACTGTATAAATGGCTATCACCCTGTGCCACTTACATCCACAATGATGAAATCTTTTGAGAGGCTGGTGTTGAAACGTATTAGCTCCTGTCCTAGTGGCAACCTGGATCCGTTCCAATTCGCCTACCGTAGCTACAGGTCTACAGCAGATGCCATCTCATTGATTCTGCACTCTGGAACATTTGGACAGCAAAGATGCATACATCAGGTTGCTCGTGATCAATTACAACTCATCATTTAACACCATCATCACCCCAAAACTAATCACTGAACTCCAAGACCTGGGCCTCAATACCACCTTTGTGCAATTGGATCCTGAATTTCCTCACTTGTAGACCCCAGTCAATTTGGATTGGCAAAACCATCTCCTCCACAATCTCCATCAGCACAGGAGCACTGCAGGGATGTGTACTTAGCCCCCTGCTCTACTCACTTTACACCTGTGATTGTGTGGCTAAGTACAGCTCCAACACCATGTACAAGTTTGCTGATGACACCACTGCTAAGGACTGAATCAAAGGGGGTAATGATTCAGCATATAGAAGGGAGATTGAAAACTTGGCCGAGTGATGTAATAACAATAACCTCTCACTCAATGTCAATAAGACCAACAAATTGCTTGTAGACTTCAGGAGAGGGAATCCGGAGGTCTGTGAGCCAGTAGTCATCGGAGGATCAGAGGTGGAGAGGGTCAGTAACTTTAAATTCCTGGGTGTCTCTATCTCAGATGACCTATCCTGGACCCATCATATAAATATAATTGCGTAGCAAGTACGACAGCACCTCTACTTCCTCAGGAGTCTGCGGAGATTTGGCACATCATCAAAAACCTTGGCAAACTTCTATAGATATGTGGTGGAAAGTGCACTGACTGGATGCATTACAGCCTAGTATGGGACCACCAATGATTTTGAGTGGAAAATCCTACAAAAGGTAGTAAATTCAGTCCAGTACATCACAGGTAAAACCCTTCTAACCATTGAGCACATCTACATGAAACATTGCTGTAGAAAAGCAGCATCCATCACCAAAGTTCCTCACCACCCAGGCCTTGCTTTTTTCTCACTGCTGCCATCAGGTAGAAGATACAGGTGCCTCAGGACTCACCTCACCAGGTTCAAGAACAGTTACTACCCCTCAGCCATCAGACTCTTGAACAAAAGGGGCTAACTATACTTATTCTATTTCTGGTGTTCCCACAACCAATGGTGTCACTTTAAGGACTCTTTATCTAGTTATTTCATGCTATCATTATTTACTGTTCTTTATTTATATCAGTACTTGCACAGCTTGCTGTCCATTGATCCTATTTCGACCATAAGACCATAAGACATAGGAGCAGAATTAGGCCATCTGGCTCATTGAGTCTGCTCTGCCATTCAATCATGGCTGATCCTTTTTTCTTCTCCTCCTCAACCCCAGTTCCCAGCCTTCTCCCTGTAACCTTTGATACCACGTCAAATCAATAACCTATCAATATCTGTCTTAAATACACCCAACGTCCTGGCCTCCACAGCTGCATGTGAAGACAAATTCCACAAATTCACCACCCCTTTGGGTAAAGGAATTTCTCCACATCTCTGTTTTGAAAGGGCGCCCCTCTATCCTGAGACTGTGCCTTCTTGTCCTAGACTCTCCCACCATGGGAAACATCCTTTCCACATCTACTCTGTCTAGGCCTTTCAACATTCGAAAGGTTTCAATGACATCACCCCTCATCCTTCTGAATTCCAGCAAGTACAGACCCACAGCCATCAAACATTCCTCGTATGATAACACTTTCATTCCTGGAATCATCCTTGTGAACCTCCTCTGAACCTTCTCCAATGCCAGCACATCTTTACTAAGATCAGGGGCCCAAAACTGTTCACAATACTCAAGGTGAGGCCTCACCAGTGCCTTATAAAGTCTCAGCATCACATCCTTGCTCTTGTATTCTAGACCTCTTGAAATGAATGCTAATGTGGCATTTGCCTTCCTCACCACTGACACACGGTATTTATGGTTATCGTTCTACAGATTTGCTAAGTATGCCTGTAGGAAAAGAATCTCAGGGCTGTATGTAGTGACACGTTGATAATAAATTTTACTTTGAACTTTTGGCACTGGATCGATAGTAATTGTGGAGGACATGTTGTTGCCATTCCAAACTGACTGGGGTTTGCATGTGAGAAAATCAAGAATCCAGTTGCACAAGAAGGTTTTGAGGCTCATTGATTAGTCTTAAGGGGATGATAGTACTGAATGCTCAGCTCTAGTCAATGAAGAGAATCCTGAGGTAAGCATTTTCGTTGTCCAGATGTTTCAGAATGGAGTGAAGAGCCAATTAAATGACATCTACTGTTGACCTGTTGTGACAGTGGACAAGTCCTCAAGTTGCTTCTCAAGCATCAAGAATCTCGCAAAGCATTTCATCACAGTGGATGTGGACAACAGTCATTGAGGCAGGTCACTGTGTTCTGCTTACGTACCTGTACAGTTGAAGTCTGCCTGAAACAGGCGGGTACCTCAGACTGTTGAAGCGAGAGGTTAAAGATCTCAATGAACATTCCAGCCAGTTGATCAACACAAGTCTTTTGTAATCAGAAGTCAATGGGTTACAGCGACAGAAGACCACAAACATACACTCATACAGAGGTAAATAATAAAGTGGCCACAGAGTGCATATTCCATTTGATAGGCTATTAAGAGAGAACTAGATGAGTGCACAAAGGTGAAAGACATCTTTGATAAATTCTTGATTAGTCAGGGCATGAAGAGATATGGGGAGAAGGCATGAAATTGGAGCTGAGAGGGAAATGGTTCAGCTATACTCAATGGGCCAAATGGCCTTATTCTGCTCCTATATCTTAGTCTTATGACAAACTTAGAGGAAATGGTGGTTCATCAGGAGCAGGAGGGCCAGCATGGATCCAATGAGCCTTGCCACTAGAATTTCTGTGCAATTATTACATTTCGTTCTATGCATCATTTCATTATATTGAATCTGACATCTCATTGAAGCAGTTCAATTTGGCCTAGTTAACCTACTGTTGGTTCTTGTGGCTATCAGATTCAATCCTTTTATGCTTAAAAAAGCATTTGGAGATATTAAGGGAACTAAAATGGAAATTCAGGCCCTACACCACTGTCTACCAGGAAAAGTTGTGAACTGAGAATCACTCTACACTGTTAACCTGCATGGGCTTGTCTTGATCTCACTCAGGTCCTTCTGTCAGAGTAGGAAATATGTCCTCACCAAGTCTGATCCAGAATTTATTCCGACAAGGTGATCCTTAACCTCCCTTTGGAATACCCTGGGGCAATTAATGCCTTCCTGGCTTATGACACTCACATCCCATAAAAGAGCAACAGCCAGGAAAAACAAATATCAAACCAAACTGACTTATAGGTGATAGATAGAACTACTTATGTGGTGAGAAGGTTCCTCGTCCTGCATCCAAACAGGCTGCAGAGAGGTGCTGCTAGTGGAGTGGCTGCCTTATAGCTCCATAGACCAGGTTCTGTCCTAACACTGGTTGCTAAGGAGCTTGCACATTCTTCTGTGACCGTATGGGCTTCCTCCCATATTCAAAAGATGTGCGAGCAGGTAAGTTAACTGGCCACCATAGACGGTCCTTAGTTGTGTAGGTGAGTGCTAAGATCTGGGAGGAGTTGAATAGAGTGTTGGTAGATCAAAAAACAGGCTTAATGTTGGATTGGTGTAAATGGGTGGTTTATAGTCAGTGTGGACTCAATGGGCTAAATAACCTGTTTAGTGCTGTGGCTTTTCTTCTCTATTACTCTATAACTGTAAACACATTGCTCCAGAATAGCACTGCTGTCAACTGGCAACTTTGCATTGATCTGGCAGATGCTAAAACCCTTGGCAATATGTCAGCTAGTGCAATTCACCACTCAAGTGCACTCAAGTGTTCTGACTATCATTTTGGAAGTCTATGGACTATCAGTAGCTCTTCTTAGGAAAGGGGAAACTAGCTGAAAGTTCATGCTGCAAAATTCAAGCTTGTCTGATATACACTCCTGACTTCTAGTTGGCAGTTACCAGACCACCTTACAAGGGAATCAGGACTTTTGTGAATTCTGAAAAGATCTGCTGTACTCACGGGATTTAATGGAGGACGAGAACGGATGAACTCCAGGATCATCTCATGGGCGCTCTTCTTCAATTTTGGAGGGATGTTCCCATTCACCTGTAGGAGAGGATTGAGGAAAAGTCAGGTGGACATCACACAAACTTTGTAATTGGAGCAGGTGTGTAACAAAGTGTTGTACAGAAACATAAGAATGAAAGATTTCCAAGACGTACAAAGAACATGCAGTCAAATTGTAGTGGTGTCATAGACAGATAGATGCTGAAAAATTTCATGTGACATGAATCTCTTCACCAGGAGTGTAAATTGAACAAAATTATCCATTGGATAATAAGCATCCTGAGTATATTTTCTCTTGCTGACCAATTCCCTGAAAGTCAATACATATTCAATAAAACGTCACATCCAATTAACCAATCGTGACACAACCACCTTACGCTAAAATTTCATGTGTTCTTAAATAAAACACAGTAAACACAGGTGTGAATCAGAGAGCTGGCTTTCTACCAGTAGCTTTCACAAAGCATTGTTTCATACAACATGAGCAACACAAAACATGGCAAATAACTTTACAAAGTTAGCTTTCATCTCAATGTTATAACCATTCACCAGGGGAACAAGGACTTCCCACTTTTAAAAATGGAGGCAAACCATATGATCTCCATAAAATATCCCCTAATTTGTGTGGATTTTGGTATATGAATGTGATTCGCCAGGTTATGAAGCCACAAAAGAGCAGAATGTCCTGAATTTGCAATTCCCTTAACCAGACATCTTCCACTCTTAACTCTTCCCATTCCTGACAGCATTGAGGGGTGGGGATTGATTGCCTGGAGGAGGCCCATTCATCTAATCCTTGTATAGTATCTTGGTACAGTAAAAATAATTAACTTTACATAGTGCCTATTTTAAATAATAAGATAAGTTATGCCTTTGCGTGGTTTGTTGCTTCATCTCGCATAGTTCTGCAATTACCTGGATCTTCTATTTACCCTCACGGATCACCACTCATTTCTCAGCAGAGAAAGGTACCATACTTAGAGTAAGTAGAAGGCCACAATACAACATGATTCATCTTTTGATTACCATCCAAGTTCTCAAAATCATGAGGCACATCACACTTTCTGCTGCCTGTGGCTACAAATCTGGGACCATAACTTCCTTTTAGTTGGATCAGATTCAATGCATGTGTGTCTGTAATCTTTGGATGGCAGTAACACATCACTATCCTGCAGCTAACAGCTCGTAACACACTACTACAGCTGTACTTGTGGATCCTTTTCCTTTATTTTGAAGAAGTACACCAGGAAATGTACCAGGGCTAAGGGAGGGAAGTATCAGTGAATGGTGGTCCCTGACTGATGATCCTGCAGCACTGCTGGAGGTGTGGCGGGCAGCAATGCCAAGCAGGAAACAACTTCCTGTAAACCTCAATGAAATTGCAAACATTTCCACTTCAATCAAACTGTGATGAATCCAATCTGAGAGAGAACCACTTCAATACTTTACAGAGCACACTGCAATGATACAAAACAAAATTGTTCTAAGAACAGGCAAGTCTGTTTGTCACAGTGTTGTGACAATTTCAAAATGACAGGCACGGGTAACAAAGAGTGTGCACACGACAGAGAGAGCGAGTGAGAGAGAGACGCAAAAGCAATCAAATTTCTGAACCGTCCATGAAGCCATGAATGCTACATCGCTACTCCACTTTTGCTTTATTTATTATAACTCACAGTGATTTTTATTTCTTATATTGTATTGCTGCCACAAGACAGTACATCTCATGACATATGTAGTAATAATAAACCACATTCTGATTCTGAAAGGCTGTGAAAAGCAGAGCTGTAAGAAATGCATGCAGTAGGTGAGGCAAACCAGCTCAGAGAGAACAGCTGGATCAATATTACAGCAGGATGATCTTCAGCAGAACGAGCCAGTTACACAATTACAGAGTCATAGGGCAGCAGACTCAAAGAGTATTACAGCATAGAAAGAGGCCGTTTGACCCAACATCTTTGTCAGCCAAGGTGGTCATCTAAGCTAGCTCTATTTGCTGGCACTTAGCCCACATCCCGTAAGCCTCAAAGTAAAGGCTAATTTATATAAGTAAGGCATCCGTTAGTCTTGCGAGACCACGGTTTTCACTCTCCAGGGCGCAGGCCTGGGCAAGGTTGTATGGAAGACTGGCAGTTGCCCATGCTGCAAGTCTCCCCTCTCCACGACACCAATATTGTCCAAGGGAAGGGCATTAGGACCCATACAGCTTGGCACCAATGTCGTCGCAGAGCAATGTGTGATTAAGTGCCTTGCTTAAGGACACAACACGTTGCCTCGGCTGGGGCTCGAACTCACGACCTTCAGCTTGCTAATCCAATGCCTTAACCACTTGGCCATGTGCCCACACTAAGGCTAATTTATACTTCTGTGTTAAATTGACACCGTAACCTACACAAGTGGCCTACGCGCATTGTGAGTATTTATATTTATGCGTTGATGTGTCTGCATCGCTCTGCAATTCGCACATGTCGCACATGCGCACACACCTGCCCGCGCAAGGCTTCATGGTCTTGGTAGTCTTTCTTGGGGTAAACAAGTTTAAAGCGAGCGTCTTTTTTCGTGAAAGCGAAATGTGTCCTCCATAATTTCGGCGGTCTGTAAAGTTTTATGGAAAACATTGCAGCCAGAGTTCCTTCCCTGCCCTTCAGTCGCCCAATGGGAAGCTATTGCAGCGTAGGAGAAAATGCGATGCTACCAAGTGGACCAATCACAGCTGTTGCAGTCTGCGTTGCTGCGACGCATAGTTATATTTTGGGAGAGGTGCGCGTCAGGCTATGGCGTAGGGATCCACATAGGCTCTGTGTAGGGTTCGCGGCTACGCTGTACCTACGGCGTCAATTTGACACAGAAGTATAAATCATGATGGTATAAAATTAAGATGGGTATAGATAGAGTAAATGCAAGCAGGCTTTTTCCACTGAGGCTAGGGGAGAAAAAGACATGGGTTAAGGGTGAAGGGGGAAAAGTTTAAAGGGAACATTAAGGGGGGGCTTCTTCACACATAGAGTGGTGGGAGTGTGGAATGAGCTGCCAGGTGAAGTGGTAAATGCGGGCTCACTTTTAACATTTAAGAAAAACTTGGACAGGTACATGGATGAGAGCTGTATGGAAGGATATGGTCCAGGTGCAGGTCAGTGGGACGAGGCAGAAAAATGGTTCGGCACAGCCAAGAAGGGCCAAATGGCCTGTTTCTGTGCTGTAATGCTCTATGGTTCTAATGAACACAGATCCAACCTCTTTCTGCTCTCTTGATAGTACAGTCCTCGTGGGCACACATTCTTCATGAATTCTTCATAGAAAAAGTGATATTTGCACAACACCCAGCATCCAGTTCCAGGACAGAACAGTTAATGGAACAGGAGAGCAAGCAGTTATTTGTTGAACAGCCAATCCAATATAGACAATATAGATACATTTATTCACTGTATCTTTGTCTTTTACATTGTACACGTGGAGGAAAAGGGCCATGTGAAATGATAAAGCCTTTTAGTTATTTTTTGTTCATGGGATGCAGACATCCCTAGAAACACCAATCTTTATTGCTCATTCCTGAAATGAGGCCATTAAGAGTCAACCACATTGGTGCAGCTCTGACACTCAAGAAGCTCAGCACCACAAGAGCGGAGAATCCCATTGATTGGAATCCAGTCCACCTTCCTAACATTCATTCGTTCCGCCACCCCAGCACAGTGGCTGCTGCGTGCACCACGTAGGAAATGCACTGCTGTTACGCACCTCAGAGGTTTCAGGAGCATCTTCCAAACCAGGGAAGCAAGGGTGGCACAAGGAGGGGCACAGATTGCCCTCCAACTCAATCACCAAACTAACTTGGAAATGTAGGAATTTAACCTTTCCGGCTGATGATCCTCCTCCAGAAGAATCTGAACTGTAACTGTCTAACAGCACTAAGTGAGATCGCCTTTCCCACTAGGCTTGCAATGGTTCAAGAAGCCACTTCTTGGCAGGGATAGTTTAAGCTGGCCAATAGATGAAAGCCTTGCCAGCTACACCCTCACCCCATGAATAAATTAAACTTGTCCTCGGTTGAGTGTTATTACATGACACAGATTTGTTCATGCTTGAGCAAACCAGTATACTTGTCCATTTTATTCCAGTCTGACAACAACTGCAATAATGAAGGCATTCAATCCTGTACAATATAGTCATTCTTCACTGTCACACTGTAACTGGAGAAAGGCAGTTAACTCCTTTCTTTGCTCCTTGTTTTAGAATCTCATTTAAAATTTTGCAAGAAAAACATTATGCTTTATATACAGAGCATCTGATTTCATTCTTTTACAACCTGCACTGCACTCTTGATGCCAATTTTTCTCCTGAATCATATGCCATAAGACATTAATGGTTAAGTTACTGGTCCAGCATCAAAAGGCCTGGCTTATGGATCTAGTTTCACAACTTAAGAGTTTCACCATTGGACCTTAAATTTAATTAAATAAATCTGAAATGAAAGAGTATGAACGATGTTGATCATGAAATTGTCAGACTGTTTGTAAAAAGCTGACGGGTTCACTAATGTCCTTAGAGTCACAAAGCATGGATACAGGATGTTTGGCTGAACTTATCCAAGCCAACTATAATACCCTGGCAAGCTAATCTCACCTAACTGTGTTTGGCCCAGAGATTCTAAACCTCTCCACCCCATGTACTTATCTAGAAGTTTTTAAAATGTTGCTAATGTAGCCACCACATATTTCTGACAGCTCATTCCAATATGCACCATCTTTTGTGTGGAGAAGCTGCCTCTGATATGTCTTTTATATCTCTTGACCTTTATAGGAGGATCTCTGCCATCCTTACCCAGTGTGGTCTACCAATGTGTTAGTATCAATTGTGTCCTTCGCTCAGGGCAGTAAATACTGACCTCCAGTGGTCAATCTCATCCTTGAATCAACTTCATGCTTCGGTTGCCTGTACTGGTTTGTCATATTACGTACCCCGTAACTGGGTTGCCAAACCAGCAGAAATGGATCACTCAGTTGGGAGTCTGGGGTACTAGAACTAAGAATGTTTTATTGAAGAAACAAGCAACACAGTAATCGAAAGGATAATAAATGCAACATTTCAGCGATGATTAACACACATGTGCACAGAATTAAGATAACAGCATCAATCAAACTCTATCGTTGTCTAGGGGTAAATGACCAAATTTCAAAGTGACTCAAAGTTCAGTCCAGTTTAGTAGTTCAGTTCAGTTTAGTAGTTCAGTTCAGTTTAGTAGTTCAGTTCGCAGTAATCGTTGCCATGGCGATGGACAACGTGGGGGAAGAGAGAGAGAGAACGGGAACAACTGATCATTCAGAACGGCTTCACTCACAGACCGGCGAGATGGCTCACAAACAGCTTATGGGCGGGTCCTTGGTGATGTCACCTGAGGTCACCGACTGTGACCCCTCCTCCAGATGCGGTCGATCCTCTGCAGTGAACCCGGCTCCCAGGCAAGGGCGGACACACACCGGGTTCCCGCTGATCGTACCTTTCCACCCTGGTCGTTGTCTGATACTTCTCACCCACTCGTGAGAGGCGCACCGCTTCCAGGGTCTTGTTACCTCGGGTGGCGTGTGTGTCTGTCTTAGCGAACCTGTCCCTTTTTATCCCCCTGCTGGGGTATCGCCTGTCCATCACTTCAAACAGTTCAGGGTTCAAAGGGGGAGCCGCTCCAGACAGCTCTCTCTCTCCCACGTCCCTTCATTACACATCTCCAGACGCTGCTCCATTGTTCCTTATCTCTCCTTCCCCTGAGGGCAGGTGGCAGACCAACTGCTGATGTCACTGATGCTAACCCAGGCCAGCAAACATCTTAATTTTATGTGTATTCTCGTAACAGTCACTAGAGTTTTCCCCACAAACCTCAAACTATTTTATGGCAGTTAACTTATATCAGAATTCAGAAGTCACTGTTGGTGGAACACTTGCTCCCTCTCTAGTTTTGCATTGAATTGAAACCCACTTAAATCTCTCATTAACCTCCCTAGGCCAATGTCAATTTCTCTCACTGACTCTATTCATCAGCTATCTCTTTCCCCAGGAGAGTGTGAAACGTGAGCAGGAGGAGATCCCTCGGGCTGCTCCACCATTCAACAACTGCGCCATTCCAGTGACATTCCCGCACTTCTTAATTCCCTCAATGTATCTCAACCTGGAATTTACTCACTTCCCCAAAGCCTTATTTATTTTATTTACAGATAACAGAGTGGAACAGGCCCTTCGACTCAGGCCAGCAGCAACCCTAACCTAACCATGGGACAAATTACAATGATCAATTTTCCTACTAACCAGTACGTCTTTGGACTGTGGAAGGAAACCCGAACACCCAGAGGAAACCCATGCATTAACGGGGAAGGACATAGAGACACCTTTTTGACGACGTTGCAACTGAACTCCAAATTCCCAAGCTGTAACAGTTATCACGCTAATCGCTGCACTACTGTGATGCCCTTTTGGGGGGAAAGAGAATTCCAAAGGACTCCAAATTCCTGCAGTGGATTCTATTACCACTGCTCTATAACCAGTCTCAAAGAGGGAAGCATCAGCTGTTCTTCTGATGAGAGGTTGTCCTGCCATTATTGACAGGGTACACCCTGGCAGGATGGCTTCCTCATGTTCCAGCGCTTCCACTCCAGCTCTGTGGATTCTGGAGTAGCAGCTGAAGCCAAAAAGGACAACAGTCTCTGCTAGAGAGGAGACAGGAGGTCCTTGATGGGATGGATGGTTCGGGAGGTGATATGCTCCTCTTTCCACAACTAGAACAGTGCCCTGTCCACCAAAGGTGATGGCGAATTTCCAAATGGATGTCTGGTTCTGTTGAGAAGTGGCTTCCAAGACATAGTAAGTGGTGTATGTTTTAGAGTGTCTTATCATGGGCCTTGCAAAAGGGGCAGGCTAGTGGGGGATACAAGTTTTGTGGAGGAGGAGGAGAAGATGGCGGCACGATGCAGCGTGCACAGCCTCTTCAGTGATGAATATCTGTAATCTGTCAAGTAGGAGGCCGTGCACAATTCTGATTTGATGGAGACAGACATGAGAGCACGGAGGAACATCTGGTGAAACTTCTGAAATGCCTGTTTCGCTGCCGCTGCTACTGTATGATCTGAAATCTCCAGAGGGGAAGGCCCCAAATCCTCGGCCTTGCCTGTTGCTTGGCAGCCGGGGCTGGAGTCGAAGCGCTTGGCAGAGATGGTGCTCAGTGCTCGGTGTCGGAGGGCTGGTCAGAGCCTCGAAGTTTTCGAACGACTCACGAGTCGGACTGTGGTCGGGTGCATCCAGGATGCTGCATCGGCAAGTTTGCGGCGCTGGAAGCTCATGGCAGCTTCCTTCTACCGTCTGCGTGAGATGTTGGGGCTGTCGGGACTTTGAGACTTTTTTTACCATGCCCATGGTCTGCTCTTATCAAATTATGGTATTGCTTTGCACTGTTGTAACTATATGTTACAATTATGTGGTTTTTGTCAGTTTTAGTCTTGGTCTGTCTTGTGTTTCTGTGATATCTTACTGGAGGAACATTGTATCATTTTTTAATGCATGCATTTCTACAAATGTAAAGGACAATAAACGAGGACTGAGTGTCCTCATAATCTAATCTAGTCTAAGAGCTCTGCTCTCGCATTCGCTGACCATGCACAAATACAAGTGTTGCCTCCACAGTGGGGTTCAAGGACTGAGTTTGAAATGACTTTTGGTTCTGGGCTCAAGGTTGCCACATTTCTCCTTTGCCCTGCTGATTACTCTCATTCCAGGGGGAAGCTTGTCAGAGGTCAGGTGCTTAGGGGGAAAGAAACAGCCGAAGGTCCATCAGAAAATCTCAGACCTACAAGGATTTAGAAACCATAGAAAAACTACAGCACAGAAACAGGCCTTCTGGCCCTTCTTGGCTGTGCCGAACTATTTTCTGCCTAGTCCCACTGACCTGCACACAGACCATATCCCTCCATACACCTCCCATCCATGTATCTGTCCAATTTATTCTTAAATATTAAAAAAGAACCTGCATTTACCATCTCGTCTGGCAGCTCATCCCATACTCCCACCACTCTCTGTGTGAAGAAGCCCCCACTAATGTTCTCTTTAAACTTTTCCCCCCTCACCCTTAACCCATGTCCTCTGGTTTTTTTCTCCCCTTGCCTCAGTGGAAAAAGCCTGCTTGCATTCACTCTATCTATACCTATCATAATTTTATATACCTCTATCAAATCTCCCCTCATTCTTCTACGCTCCAGGGAATAAAGTCCTAACCTATTCAACCTTTCTCAGTAACTGAGTTTCTCAAGTCCCGGCAACATCCTTGTAAACCTTCTCTGCACTCTTTCAACCTTATTTATATCCTTCCTGTAATTTGGTGACCAAAACTGAACACAATACTCCAGATTCGGCCTCACCAATGCCTTATACAACCTCATCATAACATTCCAGCTCTTATACTCAATACTTTGATTAATAAAGGCCAATGTACCAAAAGCTCTCTTTACAACCCTATCTACCTGTGACGCCACTTTTAGGGAATTTTGTATCTGTATTCCCAGATCCCTCTGTTCTACTGCACTCCTCAGTGCCTTACCATTTACCCTGTATGTTCTACTTTGGTTTGTCCTTCCAAAGAGCAATACCTCACACTTGACTGTATTAAACTCCATCTGCCATTTTTCAGCCCATTTTTCCAGCTGGTCCAAGTCCCTCTGCAGGCTCTGAAAACCTTCCTCACTGTCTACTACACCTCCAATCTTTGGATCATCAGCAAACTTGCTGATCCAATTTACCACATCATCACCCAGATCATTGATATAGATGACAAATAACAATGGACTCAGCACTGATCCCTGTGGCACACCACTAGTCACAGGCCTCCACTCTGAGAAGCAATTCTCTACCACCACTCTCTGGCTTCTTCCATCGAGCCAATGTCTAATCCAATTTACCACCTCTCCATGTATACCTAGCGACTGAATTTTCCTAACTAACCTCCCATGCAGGACCTTGTCAAAGGCCTTACTGAAGTCCATGTAGACAACATTAACTGCCTTCCCTTCATCCACTTTCCTGGTAACCTCCTCGAAAAACTCCATTAGATTGGTCAAACATGACCTACCACACACAAAGCCATGTTGACTCTCCCTGATAAGTCCCTGTCTATCCAAATGCTTGTAGATTCTGTCTCTTAGTACTCCCTCCAATAACTTACCCACTACCGACATCAAATTTACCGGCCTATAATTTCCCAGATTACTTTTCGATCCTTTTTTAAACAAAGGAACAACATGAGCCACTCTTCAATCCTCCGGCACCTCACCTGTAGACACCGACATTTTAAATACATCTGCCAGGGCCCCTGCAATTTCAACACTAGTCTCCTTCAAGGTCTGAGGAAATACCCTATCAGGTCCTGGGGATTTATCCACTTTAATTTGCCTCAAGATAGCAAGCACCTCCTCCTTTTCAATCTGTACAGTTTTCATGATCTCACTACTTGTTTCTCTTAATTCCATAGACTTCATGCCAGTTTCCTTAGTTAATACAGACGCAAAAAACCCATTTAAGATCTCCCCCATTTCTTTTGGTTCCGCACATAGTCGACCACTCTGATCTATAAGAGGACCAATTTTATCCCTTACAATCCTTTTAATATACCTGTAAAAGCTCTTTGGATTATCCTTCACTTTGACCGCCAAGGCAACCTCATGTCTTCTTTTAGCCCTCCTGATTTCTTTCTTAAGTATTTTCTTGCACTTTTTATACTCCTCAAGCAGCTTATTTACTCCCTGTTTCCTATACATGTCATACAACTCTCTCTTCTTCTTTATCAGAGTTGCAATATTTCTTGAGAACCAAGGTTCCTTATTCCTATTCACTTTGCCTTTAATCCTGACAAGAACATACAAGCTCTGCACTCTCAAAATTTCTCCTTTGAAGGCTTCCCACTTACTGGGAAAGGCTTCCCATTTCCCAGTGTTACTGAGGTGATCTACAGTCCAAACACACCAATGCTCAGCCCACTGAGTATCAAGAAGAAAGGGAAGCTTATCGAGTACAATTCATGCCTACTAGAAGGAATACTTTGAAGAAATTTTCATCTGTGACTTTGTTCTTGACATGAGCACCTGACACTCTTCAGCAGAAAATTCTCCAATCTATCCATGCTGTTACACCTGAAGACACCACAGGAACTGCAGATGATGAAATCTGGAGCAATGCAAAAGCACTGGAGGAACTTAGCAGGTCAGGCAGAATTATAGAGGTAAATGGATAATCAATGTTTCAGCTTGCGTCCTTTCATCTAGACACAGAGAATTGGTGGGGGGGGCGGGAGATAGCTAGTATAAAGAGGTAAGTGGAAGGGGTGGAGGTAACTTAGCATCTGATGTTCATCCTGTAGTGGCCTTTCTCACTATCCACAACCACCAACTTTCTAGGTCAATGGGACCACTTGGATTCCAGAGTTGAGAGTCATCCTACTCAATCTCTCCTCATAGGTCATTCCTCTTGTCTCACACATCCGTCTCATTAACCAACCTTTAGGTATAAGCCTGTCTTTGATGATGGAGACCAAAACTAAATGCAGTACCATGGAATCAGAAGGCCATTCAGCCCATTATGTCCAACCTATTATTCAAAATCTGGTCTCACCCAAAGCCCTGTACCATCATAGGAGGGCTTCCTTACTCCTTCACTGCAAACTCTGATGCAAGCAATGTTACTAATGTTGAGGATGCAGTTTGAACGTAAGCAGGGCAATAAAAATTTAATGGGCTTTTTTGATTCAGAACCAAAACATCTGTAACACATAAGACATAAGACAAAAGAGCACATGATGGCTAGTTAATAGCGTCATAGGATCTTGTGGAACAGAAACTGGTCACCATACCCATACTGACCACCAAATACCCACTTATATGAATAGAAATATTCAGACCAATGCATTACACACCTCAAGAAGCTAACTTTGCATGTGTATTATTCAGATCCTGCCCAATGTCAACTGAACCATACAGAAGGCGCCGAGAAGCTTGACAAAGGGAGGTAAGGTGGGGGAAGGGGTAGGTACGTACAGGGAGAAGCCTTGCCAGCTTTATTTTAATTAGTCTTCTGTAGGCCTTACTTTACTCTCATATCATCACCTCTTCACTTAGCATCCGGTTGGCGACAAGGACTCACCATCACTTTCCGCAGGGTGTACCTTCTGGATCGGATGTCATCCATAAGCATTTCATATGGTGTTAGCTGGTACTCGATGGGCAGCGGGTTGTACTGTCGCTCCTGCACCTTCTTCAGCTTCACGCCGTTCCGCAAATCCCGCATCACTTGCACCCAGAAGCATGCCTGAGAGTGAACAGTTGGCATGGTTAGTGTGGGCACCCACTCCCTGCAGCTCCCTCTACGCTGGAACTAGCACCAAGCCTCAGCGCCAACAGGTACCATCCTCCAGTAGAAAGAACAAAGAGGTCAGGAATTACCTGGTAGCCAGAGCTGGAGAGATTGGTAATCGACTTCTTGTTGCACTGAGATACAGTGAAGAACTGCTTTGCATGTCATCCCTACATACAGACCATTTCATGCACAAGTTCATCGAGGTAGTAGAAAGGAAAAAGCAATAACAGAATGCAGAATATGGTCACAAGAGATTCTGCAGATGCTGAAAAATCTTGAGCAACACACACAAAATGATGGAGGTCAAGCAGCATCCTGATGAAGGGTCTCGGCCCAAAGCGTTTACCCTTTATTCCCCTCTATAGATGCTGCTTGGGTTCTTCCAGCGTATTGTGTGTTGCAGTCACTGAGGAAATGCAGTGCAGATAGGCAAATAAGGTTCAAGGATCACAACAAGGTAGACCGAGATCAAGAGTTCAAGTTTATTTTACAAGGTCCCTTTAAAAGTCTGATAACAGTGGGATACAAGCTGTCTTAAATCTAGTGATATGCGTTTTTAAAGTTTTGTATCTTCTGCTGGATGGACTGATAGCCAGGGCGAGGTGGAGAAAGGTCTTGGGTTACGTTGGCTGCTTTCCTAAGGCAATGGGAAGTGCAGACAGGGTCAGCAGAGGGGAGGATGGTTTTCATCATAGATTGGGCTGTGCTCACAACTTTTTGCAAGGTCCCCTAATTGCCCACTTCAAGGAGATTTGTTGTTCTCTGGGGAACCCCTAGCTCTACCCAAAGTCCCCACTCAATTTATAAATGTTTAATAAGAACTATTTGTTTTTATAATTACACCTCTACTTTTTAGATAATGACCCATCCACCCAGACTGTATGAAGTTCTAGGGATTAGAGAGATGGATTACCCCCATGGGAAGAATACCTGAAGGAGCAAATGGAAAGACGAGGAAATGGGAGGCAAAATTTCACAAGAAAGCAATGCCAGAAATAAAATTTGCCAGTAAGTTTTATTACTTCCTTAAAACTTCACCTGTCTACAAGGAGAGGGATGGCAGTTACACGTTGGGGTACATATATTAACAACATTTAAATGACACTTGGACAGGTACATGGATCGGAAAGGTTTAGAAGTATATGGGTAAATGTGACTAGCTTAGAGGGATAGATGAACCAACTGGGTCAAAGGACTGTGCTTTTTGGCTCTAGTCAATTACATTAAATATACAGTATTTACCTTTGCTCTTATTGCTACATCATTGATTCAGCACCATCACCATCACACAACAGTTATTCACAGAGAAAGCCATTCAGACCATTAAATATGTAGATGCTCCTAGTAGATAGTTCCCAATAGTATGAGTGCCTAGGACCATAGTATTAGTCAGAACACAAGGACATCCCTTTGGAATAGATATTAGGTGGGATTTCTTTAGCCAGAGGGTGGTGAATCTGTAGAATTCACTGTCATAGACGGCTGTGAAATACATCCGCTGTGATCGAATAGCAGAGCAGACCCGATGGGCCAAATGGACTAATTCTGCTCCTATGTCTTATGGTCTTACAGAAACCCCTTCAGTGCTGATCCCCCATTTTTTCCCTCAAATGCTGATCCAGTTCCTTCTTCAGAGCACTGAATAATCCCATACAAACATAAAAATAAACTCCAGATCACAGAAGTATCTGGAAAAGAAAATTAACTCTCCCTTGTATGCTTTGTCTGTACCTTTAAATATTTGTCCTTGATCCACGAGCCATGTGCTGAGTGAACAGCTGCTCCTGTTTCTCATTTACGGTCTTCAAGTCTCCCCTCAACCTTTGCTCCAAGGAGCTGCTCTAATCTAACCTTATAGCTTAAATATTATAGCAGTAACATTTTATTCTACATTGTTATTATTTTACATTATTCTACCTCAATGCACTGTGTAATGATTTGATGAGTATGAACAGTTTGCAAGACAAGCTTTTCACTGCATATTGGTGCATACTTTATACTTTATTGTCGCCAAACAATTGGTACTAGAACGTATAATCATCACAGCGATACTTGATTCTGCGCTTCGCACTCCCTTGATTACAAATATTAAATATTAAACATATTTAAAATTACTAAATATTAACAATTTAAATTATAAATCATAAATAGAAAATAGAAAAATGGGAAGTAAGGTAGTGCAAAAAAACCGAGAGGCAGATCTGGATATTTGGAGGGTACGGCCCAGATCCGGGTCAGGATCCGTTCAGCAGTCTTATCACAGTTGGAAAGAAGCTGTTCCCAAACCTGGCCGTACGAGTCTTCAAGCTCCTGAACCTTCTCCCAGAGGGAAGAAGGACGAAAAGTGTGTTGGCTGGGTGGGTCTTGTCCTTGATTATCCTGGTAGCACTGCTACGACAGCGTGCAGTGTAAAGTGAGTCCAAGGACGGAAGATTGGTTTGTGTGATGTGCTGGGCCGTGTTCACGATCTTTTGCAGCTTCTTTCAGTCTTGGACAGGACAACTTCCATACCAGGTTGTGATGCACCCTAGAAGAATGCTTTCTACGGCGCATCTATAAAAATTAGTGAGGGTTTTAGGGGACAGGTCAAATTTCTTTAGTTTTCTCAGGAAGTAAAGGCGCTGGTGGGCCTTCTTGGCAGTGAACTCTGCTTGATTGGACCAAGTCAGGTCGTTTGTGATATTGACCCTGAGGAACTTAAAACTTTTGACCTGTTCCACTTGCGCACCACCGATATAAATTGGGTCGTGCCGTCCGCTACTCCTTCTGAAGTCAACAACCAATTCCTTCGTCTTGCTGACGTTGAGGGATAGGTTATTGTCTTCGCACCATGCCACCAGGTTCTTAATTTCCTCTCTGTACTCAAACTCATCATTACCTGAGATACGGCCTACAATTGCTGTGTCAATAATGAACAATGTAACAATAATAAACCAATATCAATACCAAACCTTTCAACCCAGAGCCACTGAAATTAATTGTTCCTGTACCCTTTAAGAACTTTTACACCTCGCCAAATACCAAGTGACTTTCACTGGCCATAATACAGTGTATCCAGTTAATTGGGCTATCAGTTAATCAGGGCAGCCACCTACTTGGGACAACTCTTAAAGAACAAATCCTAAATCGAGAAAATAGCCAGGATTCTCTTTGTTTATCTGGGACACTATGCCACTAATTTGAGGTAGGAGACTGCTGCTGAACAGTTTCTAACTAGAAACAAGAGAAAATCTGCAGGTGCTAACTAGAGTCAGTCACATGCACTTGCATGACCATTGGACACTACACAGTGCTTAGGGCAATCAGTTTTTAAATAGTGTCAGTTGCACGTGTTTGTGTTTAAAAAGTAGTGATTTTTGTCACTGATAGTTCACGAGAAATAAGCAGCAAAACAACTTGGAACTGTTTTGCTTATTGTGGTTTCAAGCATTCAGTCTTGGAGCTGGCAGTAACAGCCAGGAGTGAAAATGAAACAATTTCACTACTTCAACAAGTTAGAAAGTACGAACAATTTGTAGGTATCGACAATCATCTTGAATGTTACAATGAAAATGAAGATTTGGAGGCTGCAATAATCAAAAGCATTGTATGAAGACAGTCCATGTGTCTGTTCTGTGTTTATTTATTTACAGTCAATCAAAAGAACCCGGCAGATAAATTCCTCTGTTCATAAATATTAGGAACTAATACGTAGCTTTAAAGTAGTGTAGAGGTATTGGTAGTGTTCTAATTTGTTCTGTATTTCATTTAAATACATATATTGTTACTCAGTTAAATGGTAGTTTGCTATTTTTATTCCTTTTAACTATTTCCATGAAGCTGGCTAATTGGGGCAGCCACTTAATTGGGCCAAAAGGTACTGGTCCCGATGTGTTCCAATTAACTGGAATCCAATGTACTCCATTTTCAGCCTAGTCACTAATAATAGAATTTTGCAGATATCTGTACATTACAAAATCAATTACATTAAATATATTAATATAAAGAGAAGAAATGCTGTTTCTTTAATCATGGCAACTTACCCAGTCAAAATTATTGAGCTCATCGAGTTCCACGTTAGGTTGGCAGCTTACATCCTCATTAAGTGCCTGCATTCTCCTCAGATTCTGCCAAGGAAAAGGTAGCATGTTAGGATCATCAAACCGTCTAGGAGGAGATAGTTCAACACGTTATGCCTGCACCGCTCTTTCAAAGGGTCATAGACACTACAGCACAGAAACAGACCCTTCAGCCCATTGGGTCAATTAACCATCCTTTTCTCATGAATCACTGTGCATAAAGGGGACAAAATCGATCAGAGAATTCTCTTTGGAGCAAAAGAAAATTGCAAATCTATATTAAAGTTAAATAAAAGAATGCTGAAAATGCTCAACGGGTTGGACAAATCCATAGAGACGGAACCATAGTCAACATTTCAAGGCCATGTCTATTTATCAGAACTGGAAAAGGCAGGAGACATGGTGGACAGACGGGAGATGTGGGGAGAGCAGACTGAATGCTGACGGTTGGGGTACAGACCAAAGTTGGTAAGGTATCAACTGTTTTAAAAACCAGCTTTAAGAGATGGAAGAGAAGGAAAGCAAAAGAACAAACTGAAACTGATATATCTAAAGACTGATTACCCGAAAATTGCTGAATTTAGTACAGCATTGATTTGCAAGGACTGCAACATGCCCAGATGAAGGATGAGGGACCATCGTCCAGTTTATATAAAAGGATTCATTGCAATACATAGGAAGACAAAGCCAGAGCAGGACATCAGAGTAGGAGCAAGATAAAGAATTAAAGTTACAGGCAGCCAGAGCCTCAGAACCTCTCCACAGACTGAACAGACAAAATAGTCAACCAGTCTGTGTTTAGTTTCCCCCAACACAGAGAAGACAGCACATGGCCACCAAATGCAGTACAGAATCAGAAATACTATCATTGATGTATGACGTGAAATTTGATGTATTTGCAGCAACAATAAAGTGAAAAAACATAAAAATCTATCAATTACAAAAGTCGACAGTCCAAAAAAGAGAATAATGAGGTAGTGTTCGTGGGCTCAAAGACTGTTCAGATATCTGATGGCAGAGTACAGTAGATAGGAAGAGGAGTGTTAGATCCTTCATGATGGGAGTGAAAGAGGTAAAAGGGAAGGTGTTGGATGGGGACATGACATGAGAAGAAGAGTTAGATAAGACTAACAGAGGGAATGGACCTTGTCAAATATTTAAAGCGAGGGAAGAGAAAGACAACTTTGACCGGCACTAGTGCAGACATTCCCTCTGTTCTCACCACTCTTCCCCTTTGCCCAACTGAAAACATTCTTGTTTCCTTACTTTCCAGTTTTGATGAAGAGTTATTGACTTGTAATATTGATTCCTTTTCCCTCTCTACAGACCTGCCTGATGAGTGTTTCTGGTATTTTCAGATAATTCATTTTGTTAGTTTTGCCCTGAACACTTCCATAGATTTCCATAAATATAATCTAATCTATCTTCTGAATTCTCACGAATACAGGCCTAGAGTCATCAACTGCTTTTCATATGACAACCTGTTCAATCCTGCAACCATTTTTGTGAACCTCCTTTGAACCATCTGCCATTTCAGCACATCCTTTCTAAGATAAGGGGCCAAAAAGGTGGAGCTCAGGAGGATGATGGCGCCTAATGGCGACTCCTTTGCTTGCTTCTTCGGATACAGCTTTATTTCTATCTTTGATATCTCTTTTTTTTCCCTTTCAAACCATGAGCTGGAGTTATACACTTACTTCGGATCTTGTGGAAATGGCACCCGCTCTCAGGGCCTCACGACCGGCCGCTTTTCGATATGCCAAGGATGTGGCCTGGAAGACTAGGGTGCCTTCAGGGTGCCAGATTTTCGTGGCTCTGGAGGTGGGCTGATTCGAGGCCGGTGCTGCCGCTTGATATGTTGTGGGAGTACACAGGAGATCGAAAGCTGTGAGCTTGCTGCTGGCTGTGCGCCCAGGGACCCGAGTTCTTTTGGCACAGAGCTCAGAAAAAGCAGTGCAACAGACTTTTAACAACGTAAATCAGCAAGCTGTTTGTTATGTCTCCTCTCTCATTGTGAAATGGGGACACCTCTGTTTCCCTTACTAGAGAGCAAGAGTGCGAGAGAGAGCGAGAGAGAGAGACTGTTGTATGTCAAATACCAGGTGAACGAGTAGTATTTGGGGTACCGCATGTCTGTGTCCCTATTGATACTTTGCTGCAAGCTCGCATGCTCGGTGGGGGGTGCTGATGCTTTTTTGCTGGTGGGGTGGGGTCGTTGCTTTGCTGCGTCTCTGTTTTCGTTGATGTTTGCAAAGAAAAAGAATTTCAGGATGTATATTGTATATATTTCTCTGACATTAAATGTACCAATTGAAACTTATTGAAAACTGCTCACAATACTCCAAGTGAGGCCTCACCAATACATCCTTGCTTTTATATTCCAGTCCTCTTGAAATGAATGCTAATACTGCATTTGCTTTCCTCACCACAGACTTGACCTGCAAATTAACCTTTGGAGAACCCTGCACAAGGACTCCCAAATCCCTTTGCACCTCAGTTTTTGTATTTTCTCTCCATTCAGAAAATGGTCAATCCTTTTATTTCTTCTACCAAAGAGCATGACCGTACACTTCCCAACACTGTATTCCATCTGCCATTTTTTTGCCCAGTTTCCTAATCTAAGTCCTTCTGTAGCCTCTCTACATCCTCAAAACTACCTGTCCCTCCACCTATCTTCATATCGCCTGCAAATTTTGCAAAAAAGCCATAATTCCATCATCCAAACCATTGACATACAACGTAAAAAGAATCCGTCCTAACATAGACCCCTGTGGAATACCACTAATTACCGGCAGCCAGCCTGAAAAGGTTTTCTTTATTCCCACTCTTTGCCTCCTACCAATCAGCCACTGCTTTATCCATGCTAGAATCTTTCCTGTAATACCATGGGCTCATAGGTTGTTAAGTATCCTCAGGTGTGGCAGTTGTCAAAGGCCTTCTGAAAATCCAAGTACACAACACAACCGATTCTCCTTTGTCTATCCTGCTTGTTAATTCTTCAAAGAATTCCAACAAATTTGTAAGGACAGATTCTCCCTTGAGGAAACCATGTTAACTACAGCCTATTTTATCATGTGCCTCCAAGTATCCTGAGAGCACATCCTTAATAATCAACTCCAGCGTCTTTCGAACCACTGAGGTCAGACTAAATGACCTATAGTTTCTTTTCTTCTGCCTCTCTCCCTTCTTGAAAAGTAGAGTGACATTTACAATTTTCCAATCTTCTGGAACTATTCCAGAATCTAGTGAGTATTGGAAGATCATTATTCATTCCTTCACGATCTCTTCAGCCACCTCTTTCAAAACTCTGGGGTGTACACCAACTGGTCCAGGTGACTTATTTACCTTCAGACCTTTCAGTTTCCCAAGAACCTTCTCTCTAGTTATGGTAACTCTAGTCACTCACTTCATGACCCCTGACACTTAGAACTTCCATCATACTGCTAGTGTCTTTCACTGTGAAGACTGATGCAAAAAGCTGATTCAGTTCATATGCCATTTCGTTGTCCCCCATTACTAACTCTCCAGCATTGCTTTCCAGCGGCCCGATATCCACTCTTGCCTCTCTTTTACACCTTATGTAACTGAAGAAACTTTTGGTATCCGCTTTAATATTATTGGTCAGCTTACTTTTATATTCCATCTTTACCTTCTTAATGACTTTTTTAAGTTGCCTTCTGTTGGTTTTTAAAAGCTTTCCGATCCTCTAACTTCCCACTAATTTTTGTTCTATTATATGCCCTCTCTTTGGCTTTTATGTTGGCTTTTACTTCTCTTGTTAACCACAGTTGTGTCATCTTTCCTTTAAAATACTTCTTCCTCCTGTGCCTTCCAAATTGCTTCCAGAAATTCCAGCTACTCAGCCGCCATCCCTGCTTGTGTTCTTTCCCAATCAATTAGTCTCTCATGCCTCCGTAATTTCCCTTATTCCACTGTAATACTGATTCATCTGACTTTAGCTTCCCCTTCTCAAATTTCAGGATGAATTCGATCATATTGTGATCACTTGCCCCTAAGGGTATTTTTACCTTCAGGTCTCTAATCAATTCTGGTTCATTGCACAACATGCTCTGGAGTGCTCTAAAAGAGATGTGAAGAGTACTATATAAAAATACAAGCGTTTCTTTGTAGTTTTTATCACTGTAAATCTAACAATGCCTGATTTTAATACCAGGGTAGATTTAAATTATAATGTTTCTTCAGAAGCTGATAATTACTCAGAGAAACAACAGGATCTATTTTGAGAATACTTAATAAAGTATTAATTTTAACTGAAGAATTCTAAAAGGCAGTGAGTATGATCCTCACAGTCACACAGCACAGAAAAAGGCCCCTGGGGCCACCATCTCCATTCCAACAATTAAGCACCCATTTACGCTAGGTCTACAGACCAACACAAATGAACCAACTTCATATATATCAGAGGTTGGAAGAGTCGAAATTGTAGAAATAAACCAGAAATAACTAGGGCCAAGATAGAATGTGGACACGAGATGGCTGGTGCTAAAATCTGGAGCAATAAAACCAAACTGCTGGAGGAACTCAGTAGGTCAGGCAGTATCTATGGAAGGAAATGGACAGTCGAGGTTTTGTTTGAGCCCTTTAGTCTGGACTGAAAGATGAAGGGAAATAGCAAGATAATGAGGTGAGAGGAAGGGATGGAACAAAAGCTGGCAAGTGACAGGTCGATCCAGGTAAGCAGCTCAAGGAGGTGGGAGGTAGAGGCAACATAGAGCTGAAGATGATGAAATCTAATAGGAACAGAAGGTGGAGTATGGAATCAAATAACGGAGGTGGGTAGGCAATAGGGAGCAGTAGAGGGATGGGATACAGAGGGAGGAATGCGTGGAACAATTAGAATAAGGAAAGAAACAGTGTGATAGGAGGGTGGGGGTGGAGGTTGTGTTATGATGTGTGTACATAATAAAGAACTTCAGTTCCCAGTGTACAATGCCGGTGGTTCACCCGGAACAGAAAGTGACGTTGGTGAGCTGGGTTGCATGTGCTCAGGTCGAGCGGAAGCTATGAGCTGGGCACATGCGCTCACGTAGAGCAAAAGCCATTTACTGTAAATAAATATGCATTCATTTTACCCACGCAAGTTTGCCTTTTATCAAGAGGTGTCAAAGGGACTGGGTAAATCATGAGGGAAGAGAAAGGGTGGGGGGAGAAGCAGGTTATCTGAGGGTGGGGGATTCAAGTTGTAGGTAACCTAGGATGATGTGAAATTAGTACAACCCACATCACATTAACTTATTTCTTGTGTAAGAAAACTCCATGTAGGTGTAGTAGAACAAGGAGCTCAACAACCAACTTGTCTGCCAGATTCCTTACTAAGATGCACCACAGAATACACCACCTACTAAACCTCGGCAAACCTGCTACCTGTAGCAGAGCTTGGCAAGTTATCTATAACACCAATTAGTGAAGAATATTATATCATCAGTCCTTCTTTTCACAAGCCTTTGTTGAGTTATTTGGGTTCAGCCATAACTGGTCCAACTAGTATAGTATGTCTGCTTTCCATCAAAGACAGGAACTGTTGGACTGTTTTGTTAACGGCTTTAACTATCTGAGGTAGTGTTTTTATACCAGAGTGGTAAATGCCTGGAGTGCACTGCTGGGAGTGGTGGTAGATGTTAATACATTAGGGTCATTTAAGGTATTCTTGGATAGGCACGTGGATGAAAGAAAAATGGAGGGCTGTGGGCTATGTAGGAGGGATTGTAAAGTTGAAAAGTCAGCAGAAAATCATAGGCTAAAGACCCTATACTGTGCTGTATGGTTGGTTCTATGTTCTATGCTTTGGAAAGGAACCGTAAATTCTACTATTTGATGGTATTAATGAGAAGAGTAATGGGATCCTTAACAATAGATAGCACCTTTTTCAGGCATCACCTTTTCAAGATGTCCTTGATGCTAGGAAGGCAAATGCTCATGATGGACAAACACGAGGAATTCTGCAGATGCTGTAAATTCAAGCAACACACATCAAAGTTGCTGGTGAACGCAGGAGGCCAGGCAGGATCGACTGCACCTCTTCCTAGAGATGCTTCCTGGCCTGCTGTGTTCACCAGCAACTTCGATGTGTGTTGCTCATGATGGAGCTAGCTGAGTTTCCTACTTTCTGTAGCCTTTTCTGATTCAGTGCGGTCGCCCCTCCATACTAAACAGCAATGGAACTATTAGAATGCTCTCCATGGTACATCTGTAGAAATTTGCGAGAGCCTTTGGTGTTATACCAAGCCGTCTCAAACTCCTAATGAAGTATAGCTGTTGTTGTGCCTTCTTTTGCAATTGTGTCAGGCCCAGGATGGATCTTCAGAGAAGCTGACAGCCAGGAACTTAAAACTGCTCACCATTTCCACTGCTGATCCCTGGACGAGGACTGGTGTGTGTTCCCCCAATTTTCCCTTCCTGAAGTCCATAATCAATTCCTTGATCTTACTGACACTGTGTGCAAGGTTGTTGTTGTGACACCACTCAACTAGCTGATCTATCTCACTCCTGTATGCTTCCCTGTTACCATCTAAAATTCTGCAACAATAGCTGTGTCATCAGCAAATTTATAGATGGCATTTGAGCTGTGCCTCATCACACAGTTGTAGGTGTAGAGAGAGAAGAGCAGTGGTCTAAGCACACATCCTAGAGTTGCACCATTATTGATTGTCAGCAAGGAGGAGAGGATATTTCCAATCCGCACTGACTGTAGTCTCCAATGAGGAAGCCAAGGATCCAGTTGTAGAAGGAGGCACAGAGGCCCAGGTTTTGGAGCTTGTTGATTAGTACTGAAGGTATGATGGCATTGAATGCTGAGCTGTATTCAACAAACAGCAGCCTGATGTAGGTATTGCTATTGTCCGGATGATCCAAGGCTGAGTGGAGAGCCAGTGAAGTTACATCCGTCATAGAATTATTACTGTGATAGACAAATTGATGCGGGTCCAGGTCCCTGCTTAGGCAGGAGTTGATTCTGGCCATGACCAAACTCTTCACGCTCTTCATCACAGTAGATGTGAGTGAAGCTGGGCGACAGTTGTTGAGGTTGCTCACCCTGCTCTTCTTGGTTCGATTGTCACCTTTTTGAAGCAGGTGGGAACGTCCAATTGCTGCAGCAGTGAGAGATTGAAGATGTCCTTGAACAGTCCCACCAGATAGCTGGCATGGGTTTTCAGTGCCCTACCAGATACACCATCATGTCCTGACACCTCGCAAGGGTTCACTCTCTCAAAAAATGTTTTGACATCATCCTCTGATCGAGAAATCACAGGGTCATGAGTTGCTGCTGGAATTCACACAGGTGTAATTTTATTCTCCTTTTCAAGACATTGAGCTCATCTGGGAGAGAAGCATCACAGCCATTCATGACATTAGGTTTTCCCTTTTAGGAAGTAATGGTCCGCAAACCCCACCTGAGCTGATGTGCATCCAATTCCGCCTCCAACTTCAAATGGAATTGCTCTTTCCCTCTTAAAATAGCATTCTGTAGGTTGTACCTGGAGATCTTGTATAGTTCTGGATCACCAGTATTGAATGCTACAGATCTAACTCTCAGCAGACTACAAAACTCCTGGTTCATCCAAGGCTTTTAGTTTGGGTATGTCCAGTATGCTCTTGAAGGTACACATTCATCCACACATGGTGAAGTCAGTGACAACTGTGGGATATTCATTCAGATTCAAAGATGGATTCCTCAGTGTTCTCCAGTCCATCCTTTCAAAGCAGTCAGCTAAGCACTCTACCTCCCTTGATCATACCTTCATGGTCTTCACCACTGATGCTGCAGTCTTCAGTCTCTGCCCGTATGCCAGGAGAAGTATAGCTAGGCATTTGGACTTTCCAAAGTGTGGGTGTGGAATGGCACACTAAGCATTTTTGATGATGGTCTAACAGTGGTCAAATGTGTTGGCTCCTCTGGTTCCACAGGTGGTATGTTGGTGGTAGTTGTTCAGAGACTTCTTCAAGCTGATCTGGTTGAGGAGGCATCATGGATTGGCAGTAATTGACAGATAACCCTCAGCCAGGTCACCAGGTGTAATGTTTCCTTTGCTGAAATTGTGCCAAGGGATCTACCTGAGGCAGCAGATGGAAACAAAAAATGGATGGCATGTGGAAATGGATCATGGGCATGGGATGGTCCAATATCATTTCCAGGTCCTGTTCTCCTCTATTGCTCTGAACAACTTTCTAATATAGTCCTCACTGTAACACAATCCACATCCCAAAATTCTATTACCTGAAATCTCCAGTGATCTGGGTTCCACCCTGATGTCCTGTGCTATCTGAGTTGAGTTTGAACCTTCCACATGTGACCACATGGATTTCATCTGATCCTCAAGATTTTTTCTATATCCCAAAAACATGGGGGTTAGCAGGTTAATTTCCCCACTGTCAAATTTCCCCTAATAGGTAGAGGGGGGAGCAAATGAGAATGAAGGGAAAATAAAATAGGGATAGTGTAAATGGGTACTTGATGCTCAGCACAGACTTGGTGGGCTGCAGGGCCGGTTTCCATGTTACGAGACTCTTTGGCACTAATTAAAATTTCCAATAAAATGCAGGACCTCGGACACCATCACAGTCTCTCAGTTCTGCACCAGAGTATCAGCTCAGAATTCTGTTGTACTCCAGTGTCTGAATGTCAGACTTCAATACACAACCTTCAGGCAAGTGAAGGTGTGGGATGTACAACTACACTATTCTTGCACTAGAAACAAAAATCTGCATCTGGAAATCAAAATCCAGATGAAGGGTCTTGACCTGAAGCATCATCTGTCCATTTCCCTCCACATTTGCTGCTCGACCTGCTGTGTTCCTCCAGCATTTTGTCTATTGCCTCGGATCCTGGCCTCTGTCATCTTTTACGCTGGTCTTGCACTTGGAAAAATATTCTGATATAATTCATTTAGCATGGGGAGCAAACACGAGCACATGGAACTGTGGGGATGTACAAAGAATGTCAAGTGTTCCTGAACATATCTCCCAGTAAAAATCATCCTTCACTCCTCCCCGTCAGTTGTCAATGCCTCTTGGTAAGCTCTTACCTCTTTAGCACTTTTTATCTTGGCCAAGAAGGTTTGTAACTCCATGGACTCCGCAAAGAGGGCTCGGCACACAGCCGGGTAATGGTTCGGGGCCTCAGGTGGGGTTGTGAGATGAGCAGCACACAACTGACAAAGAGAAAAACAAAAGGACACATTAGTCAGTCACCCTTCATGTCTCCTGACTAGGAACCTACATCATTGGGCTGCATTTTCTACTCCTGTCATTGACTGGCCTACACAAGCATTCCTCTGAGCAGTTCCTAACTCTGGTCCTCTCTGGATAACACAAAGCTGAGGTTTTGTTATGCCCATCACTCAGTCAAGAAGTCAAGTTTATATATGCACAGGTGCAATGAAAAACCTATGTGCAGCAGCATCATGGGTACATCGCATCAGATAAGCAGCATATAGCATCGTCATTATATTCTTTCAAAAAAGAGTTAGATAGAGCTCTTAAAGATAGTGGAGTGAAGGGATATGGGGAAAAGGCAGGGAAAGGGTACTCACTGAATGAATGGTGGTGCTGGCTCAAAGGGCTGAATGACCTACTCCTGCACCTGTTGTCTATTGTCTATAAGCAGCACTCACGAGAAAAATAATTAAACATGAATCATACAGAAAATAGAACAAAGAAAGTCCACTGTAGTGCAAAGTGCTCATCGTGCTGCTATACTGAGGGAGTAATTAAGGTTGTGCAGATTGGTTCTAGAACCAAAAGTTTGAAGGGAAGAAGCTGCTCTCGAACCTGGTGATACAGAACTTTTTGCTGCAATGGTAGCTGCAGTAAGATGTCATGGCCTGATGGGAGCATCTTGTATGAAGGATAGAGCCTTCTTTCTCAGAAAAAAAGCAAAGAAATGCTTGTGTGGGTCAGTCAACTCCTGAAGCTGAGGAACATGATATAAATATAACAACGTGGTCTGTGCAATGTCACTAGACTGGTTTGTTATACAAGGTGATGTTCACCATTCCTGAAGTATCTATCAGGAGGAGGAAATAATTGGCAGGGTAGGCAGGTCCATGATAGCACCAGAATGGCAATTCATTGGGAGGTGGCTTCAGCAGACCCAATCATTATATTCATTATCATTGCTCTATTCTTTTAAGCCTCATTTCCAAGACCATAAGAACTACCTGTAATGCATTTCCCTGAAATTTCAATATTATATTCTATTTTTTTTACAACCTAGATGTAATTATGTATGGCATGAACTGTCTGGATGTTATGCAAAATAAAAGCTGTTCACTGTATAAGCAGTCCATGTGACAATAATAAACCCACACCAATATCAAAGCACACTGCCTGATTATCCACCCATCAGTGAGGACCTGTTGTCTGCACAGATTCATCTCCAGGAAGTTCAGCAATAGGGAATTGTTTCTGCTCCAAACATCACTAAATTCTCTTACAGTACATTTTAAGTTAGGCTTTTCAGAATGAGTTTCACCTAAACATGCCTAAAGCCATCTAAGTACATGTCAGAACAGAGAACCAATATATAGAGTATGTTCTGAACCTGTTGGTGAGGATGATTTGTCCACCAATCGGAAGGACTCTAATATATCAATCCCTCAGAATATGAACAGAAAATTCGTATTTTCTATTTAACATGGTGGAAAATAAAGGAATATATTAAATACACTTAATACAATGAAGCAAGATAATCTACACACTTCTCTGTTTCAGTCGTTCTTGCCCATTCTTGCTGTTTCAACAGAAGCCTAACATGGTGCAGGTTCCAAAGGCAGATTTCCCAGTGGATTTGCGGGAAAATCCATGGATGGTTCCACTCAGCTACTCCATGGCAAGTCCAATGCTGAAGAACAACAGCAGTCTGCTCTGTGCCAGTTCAGAATCTATTATCCCATGCACAAGTCCTGAACTTCTACGTGATCATCCGAAACACTACCATTTCCGCAGAAAATTTGGGATACTATTTATCCAATAAAATTTCAAATTTGATACAACTCGGCAAGAATCATTTAAATTGTTTGCAAACCCTAGCAATTCTGTTAACAATTTATTTTCGTAGCTTGGCATAGCTGATACAGTAAAAATATGGAGGTTTCAAAGTAAAAGCCAGCATCAGTTTGTCCCACTTCTGTCATATCAAATATCTGATATGTTGCTTTAATGCAATGAACTGACATGTTGTCTCTCTCATTAGCAATGGGGCAGCTTGGTATATATGGGAGTAAACTGAAACAGTGTAGAGAGGTGCAGAAGAAAAATACATGGAAGCTGCAGGTAAAATTGGGTCATCATGCAAAAAATGGAAACAGAGTGGTTTTCATGTATTGCTGCCAGGACAGATGATGAGTAAACAAACTATCTCAGCGTTTCCAGGAACTCTCTCCATTTCCCAGTCAGCCTGAACAAACTAGGCTTTATGAAGCAAGACTTAAAGGTTACTCTTTTTTTAAAGAACTCCATTGAATGATCACAGTCTTTACTCTACATTCAATCCCACTGAACAAACAACTTTATACAATGCTCAGCTCTGCCACACGAAGTCTCAGTACCCTGAGTCTAACTTCAACCAGAATATTCCCATTCTGCAAACATTTTAAATTTCTGACAAACATGATTATCCACTTTGCCTCTGAGTCCGTACTCACATCACTCCTCGCCTTTCCTTTGCGGACCAGCACAGCCATCCAGATAAGCAATAACTTTATTTTTCACACTGAGGCTTTCAAATCCATCCCAGCTCCTGCTCCCCCCTCTCTCTGAACTCCCTTCCAGTCGTATAACCTGCAAGGTACGTTCACTTCAACAACACTGCCTCTTATTTAACGCCATTGGCACCTGCGCCTTCAGCCTCCAAGGTCATGATTTCCAGAATTCCTGCCCACAACCTCTCTGCTTCTTGTGGAATTCTGTGACACTGGAGGAACCTACTGGATCCATAGTGCCTGTATGGGGCCAGAATACCCTCCCACGTCCTGCAGGTTGCATCACAGCAGGCAATCACTGATACCCTTCAACAAGATGCTGTCAGAACTCAGCGGGTCAGACAGCATCTGTGGAGGGAAAAGGATAGTCAATATTTTGAGTCAAACCCCTTCATATGGATGGTGTGTGCTGTACCAGATTCTAGCATCAGCAATCTCTTGCGTCCAATATTCCTTAAATTAAGGACTCCCGCTTCCTCAGGCACCGGGTCTAGACCCTGATTATTCCACAGGTTTAATCAGTTTGTTTTAGCTCCCTAAAGGCAGAACTCAATGAGGTAATTTAACTGGGCTCACCGGAAGGAATACAACCCCCTCAAGATCTTCCTCTGTTTCTTGCTCTTTCATAGTGATCATACATGCAATAGAGTCACAGAATTATAGAGCACTGCAACATAGACACCAGCCATTCAGCCATCTAGTCCATGCTGAAATATTAATCTGCCTAGAGCCATCAACTTGCACTGGACCATAGCCCTCCATACCAATCCAAATCATTTCTCTTAAATGTTGAAATCAAACCCACGTCCACCACTTCTGTTGGCAGCTCTCACCACTCCCTGAGTGAAGCTCCCCTTAAACAGGTCACCCTTTCAATCCAAGACCTCTGGTTCTAGTCTCATCCAACATCACTGGAAAAACAGCCTGCTTGCATTTACCCCATCTATGCCCCCATAATTTTGTATTCCTCCATCAAATCTCCCCTCATCCAGAAGAACCCTGGGGGGTTCAGGGAGTCAGCGTCTCTTTTGCTCTATTTCACGTCGCAGAAGGATGGATGGTCATTAGTACTGGATTTGTCTTATTGTTGTCATGTGTACTGTAATACAATGAAAAGCTTTTGTGTTGTGTACCAGTCAGACAGATCATCCCATAAACAATTACACTGAGGTAATATAAGGAATGGGTGGCGCGGTGGAGATACATCTCTACCAAAGGTAGGGTGCTCTTTCCCTCCTCCAGCCTGCAGGTCACCCTTGGGCAAGGTGTAGCACCTGCTTACACTCCTCCACCCCCAATCACATGAGCATCTGGTGCACATCACTAGACCTGGCTATGCTACCATTGAGGCCAGGCAGACAATCTCTTGAGAATACTAATAATGGCTGGGGTCACCTGTCTTATAAAGACACTGCCCAGGTGGAAATGGTGAACCACTTCTGTAGAATTTGCCAACATGGTCATAGACCCTGGTCGCCCATGTCATACAACATTTCACATGATGATGATGATGATGAATAGAAGGCAGACAGAATGCAGAATGCCGTGTTGTAATTACAGAGAAAGTGCAGAGCAGGTGGACAAATAAAGTGCCAAGGCCACAACGAGGGAGATGGAGAGACCAAGAGTTCACCTCTAGTGTCTGAGTGGTCTGTTTGAGAGTAGTACAGTAGAGCAAAAGCTGTCCTTGAGTCTGGTGCCTTATGCTCTTAGGCTGTCGTGTCTCCTTTGTGGTAGGGGAGGGGAGAAAAGAAAATGCCCAGCGTGGGAGGGGTCTTTGATTATGTCTGTTTTCCTGAGGCAGCTGGAAGTGGAGATGGAGTCAGTGCAGGGGAGGTTGGTTTGTGTGATGGACTGGGCTGTGTTCTAACTTCTCGTGGTCTCGGGCAGAGGGCAGCTGCCACACCCAGATGCGATGCACCGGGAGAGGATGCTTCCTATGGTACATGGACTTCCTGGCAGAGTATGGGCTACAAAAGTAGGACTTGCTCCCAGTTCTGCCTGCCTGCAGAAACCAGTCTCAGCTTTTCTTTGTGTACCACAGATGGACATGTGGGGGTGCTACAGAGCAGCAGGTTAGTTCTTTTAACAACGGTTTAGGATTGTCAAACCTGTCAGTGCTGGAAACTGTGTTAATCCTCATCACAAAGCAATTTATAAAGTAAATATTACAGGGAAAGGGATGTTGGAAATGTTCAGCAGGTTAAACATAATCTGCCAGACTATGTCAGAGGCCGGGCACCCTGCAGCGTGTGACTCACTTCCGGACAACATGAAGCCTTCCCACTATTTTCAAGGCACGCAGGAGCGTGTTGACATTTCCCCACTTACCCCAAGGGTACTGCTCCAATAATACCCCTGAAATTCCGGGTCAAAGCAGCAGCCTGATCAGTACTCTGGTATGATAACATGGACTCTTGGCCTCAATCTACCTCGTTGTGATCTTGCACTTTCTCATTTACCTGCACTGCACTTTCTCTGTAGCTTTTACACTTTATTCTGCATTGTTATTGTCTTAACTTATTCTAGCTCAATGCACTGAGTAAATAATTGATCTGTATAAATGATATTGCAAGACAAGCTTTTCACTGTATCTTAGCACATGTGACCAACTACTAAACCGCTACTAATCTATTATTACAGTTATCTGTTAAGGCACAAATACTGACCAGATAATATCCTGCGTGCAGCTGACGAGGTAGGTGTAACATTTCATTCAGATAGGTGTCAAACTCAGTAATGGTATGCCAGTGATGATTTACGTATGTGTTAGTTTTGATCATATACTCAATTTGCAGAGGGAAGGCATCCTATCCAGATGCATAACAGTATTATATTGCAACTTCTTTGCCCAAGGCTGCAAGAAATTGCAGAGTTGTGAGCACAACCCAGTCTATTATGAAAAGCAGCCTCCTCTCCATTGACACTGCCTACACTTCCCAGGATTCCTAAGATTCCTCCCACTCCAGTTATTCTCTCCTCACCCTTCCCATCAAGCACGCAATACAAAAGCTTGAGAATCTGTACCATCAGGCTCAAGCACAGACTCTACCTCGTTGACTCTTGCGCGACTTACCTCTTTTATGACCATTCTACTTTATTTATCTGCTCTGCATTTTGTCTGTAACTAACACTACATTCTGCATTCAATTTTTTTTTCTCTTTTTGCACTATCTCGACCTACTTTTGCGTGGGATGATCTGTATGGATGGAGAGCAAACAAAAGCTTTCCACTGTATCCCGGTACATGTGACAATAACAAACCCAAATCACTCCCTCCACCATTGGCTACTGAATGTGTCAGATACAGTTCATACCATGTCTGGATCATCACGAGGTCAAAAGTGTCAGAGCCATGGGAACACTAACTGCAGGTCCCCCCTCCTCAATGCTGAGTTAAAAATACATCACTGACCCTCCATCATCACTAGGTCTAAATCCTGGAACTCCATACTCAGGGAGATCCTTCACCAGAGGGTCTGTCCCAGTTCAAGGTTCAGTCTCGGGGCAGTAAACCACAGGGCAACAAGCAACATGCAGGAAACGGTGACTTTGCAGAGATGCAACATCATAAGGAAGGAATAAATGTGAAGGAAAGCACAGCTCTGCAGTGCCAGTATCAGGAGAAGGTAGGCTTTGACAAGCCACCTCGATTTTACTCTCTCCAGAGCAAAGTTTTCACCTCTCTTTAACAAGGTTCTTTGAAGGTTTAACAAGGTCTAAGAAGGTTTTAGAGAACATGAGGGACAGACAGAGAGAAACATGGGCATTGTAACTGGTTAATTACAGACACATGTTCTGAGACATTGGAAAGCTCACGTTTTGCATGCCATCCATAAAGATCATTGCGTATATAGTACAAAGGAAAAAGGAATAAGAGAATGCAGAATATATTGTTACAGTTACAGAGAAAATGCAACGCAGCTAGACAAATAAGATGCAAATGGCCAGAATGAGGGCATGAGTTCATCTTCATTATACAAGAAATGCAGACACGA
Source organism: Mobula hypostoma (assembly GCF_963921235.1). Classification (NCBI taxonomy): domain Eukaryota; kingdom Metazoa; phylum Chordata; class Chondrichthyes; order Myliobatiformes; family Myliobatidae; genus Mobula; species Mobula hypostoma. The sequence continues at coordinate 168,605,594 of NC_086097.1, forward strand.
GACAGGTAAAAGTGAGTCAGATGCTGTCATTGAGCCTGGTGGTACTCTTGTGCCTTCCACTTGATGGATGGGGAGAGAAGAGCGAACGTGCAGGGTGAGAAGGGTTGATTAAACCGGCTGCTTCTCCAGAAGCAGCGGGAAGTATAGATAGAGTCTGTGGAAGGGGATTGGTTTTCATGAGACACTGGGCCATGCTGTCCGCAATTTCTTGCAGTCTTGAACAGAGCCATTGCTATACTGGGCTGTGATGTATCGGGATAGTTTGAGGAGATGCCTCAGGATAGAACCTTCCATTGAATATCATTCCTCCAAATCTGGCCATTCACAATCCCTGAATGCAACTGCTCCACCACTGCTCCACTGTGACACAATGATAATGGGCTGAGACTACATTCAATGTAAGGAGGATGTTAAATACCAGTGTTATGAGCTCTCTCTCAGCTGTAATTATTTTGTTTTTATTCGGTTTCCAGAATGTGGGTGTTATTGGTCCAGCCCTAATTGCCCTCAAGAAGGTGGAGGTGAGTCTCCTTCAGGAATTACTGAGTAAAGATGCTCCTAAAAAAGTGCGTGGGGAGAGCGCTTCAGCAATGATACATTTCCAATTCAAGATGACACATAAACTGGTGCGGACATTAGACACAAGAGATTCTGCAGATGCTGGAAATCTTGAACAACTATGCTGCAGGAACTCAGCAAGACAGACAACATCCATGGAAGAGAATAAATAGTCAATGCTTCAGGCCGAGATTCTTCATCAGGAGTAATGTAGGGTCTCAGCCTGTAACTTTGGCTGTTTATTTCCCCTTCATAGGTGTTACCTGGCACTGAGCTGTTCCTGTATTTTGTGTGTGTTGTTGGATGGGGACCAGCAGCTGCTAGTGTTCCCCTATGTCTGCTGCCGTTAGCCTTCTCCGTGACAGATGTCATGGGTTTGTGTAAGGAATTATACCAGCTGGGCAATTTATCACAAGTACACATTGTAGTTGAATTATGAAGTTTGGTTCCATTCATTAAAATTTCAAAGGCAGGGAAACAAGACCCATTTCCACACCATTTATTCAACACACATAAGAGATGCTCTTACATAATTTTGTGTAAATTTGATTAACCAAACTTTTGAAGGAGGCGGCATAGATAGGTAGAGAAGTAGGGAATGCACCTGGTAGTCTTCATTTACCAGGGCACACAACACAAGACCAGGGAAGTTATGTTAGTGCTTTAGAACAATGTTGAGGCCACATTCGGAATCTTGTCCGTATTCTTGGTCGCCACAATGTACATAATTATTCTGGAGAGGGTGTAGAGGAGGTGTACCAGAAGCTTGCCTGGGGCAGAGTGTCTCAGGTATGAGGAGATTCCTTGGAGTGGAGAAGACCAAGAGGTTCAAAATTATGAGGGGCATAGATGAGGTGAACAATGGTAATACTTTCTCCATAGCTTAAGTATCGATAACCAGAGGGCTTAGGTTTAAGATCACAAGGAAGACATTCACAGTCATAGAATTATCCAGCACAGAAACAAGCCTTCTGGCCTAACTTGTCTATACCGACCAAGGTGACGGTCTGAGCCAATATCATTTGCTTGCATTTGGACCACATCCATCTAAACCTTTTCTATCCATGTCATTTTACCCTCTCCACCATCTTCTCTGGCATCTCGTCACATACACCCACCGCCTTCTGTGAGGAAAAAGTTGACTCTCAGGTCCCCTTTAAATCTTTCCCCTGTCACCATAAACCTATCGTACGCCCTGAATCTTAGATGATTCTACCTCGGGATAAAGATTGTGTCCATATGCCTCATCTATATCCCTTATGATTTTATAAGCCATTATAAGATCATCTCTAAGTCTCCTACACTTGAGAGACAGAAAGCACAGCCTATCCAGCATCTTCTAAGAGCTGAAGCCCCCAATCTCGGTAACATCCTTCTGAACCTTTTCTGCATCTTTTCCAGTTAATGACAACTGTTTGATATCTAAGCAAAAAGAAGAGCACTCAATACTCCAAGTACTGTCTCACCAACGTCTTGTACAGCTGTTATGTGATGTCCCAACTCTTGTATGAGGAGAGAAAGGGAAGGATTTTTGCCCAACCTCAGTGTTGCTGAAATCTGGAATGCATTAACTGAGGGGATGGTAGAGGCAGTCACCTGAAGTATCTAGGACAGCACTGAACTCACCAATGCCCAGAAGGCTTCAGGCAAGGTACAGTAAATGGGATTAATAAAGATTGATGCCGAATGGCAGCAGAAGGCTGAGAAGTCTGTTTCTGAGTGGTATAACTCGATGACTCATTTATTCAGACATGGAGACAGAGAGGCACAGACAGAAATAAATGGGCCCATTCTAGCAGACAGCTCTTTTATGAGGCTTCTAATTATTCTTCGTTCATCTAATCAGGCTTGTGTGTATATATGTGTGCGCACATGCTCTCCCACCAATATAATTAATTTCAATCTAAATGCACTAAGATAAAAATGCTTACACAAGCACTGAATGTGAAATTTCATTAAGGGAAGAGAAAAGCTTGTCTTGCCATGAGCTGGCATCTTGATTAACTCCTGTTTGCAATCAGAGCCTAAATTTATCAGGCTGCAGCTGTGAGGTGCACACTGTTGATAACGTGTACAAAGCAAGAGCTAACTAACTTAATATCAGAAGTAATCCTTGTTCAATATTACAGAGAGACTCTAGGTTGAAGTAACGTGTGGTAGTGCAGATAACAAGTCATAGAAGGAGACAATGAAGGGTCAAGTTTCAGCCTCTGCTCAGCCAGCGCTATGTTGGTGTACATCCTCTCCTGCCTAGACGCCTCTGTGAGGCAACAGTAACTGCACGGACAGCAGTTTGCAATGAATTCACCATTAAAATCACACAAAATGTTCCAACGAAGAAGTGTCCCACAAAAACATCAACACAACCTTTTTATCTCCCCCGCCAGTTTATCCATCGTCTCCACCCCCAACTACATCAACCCCAGTGTTTCATAATCCTTATGATACAAAGCTCATCTGCTCACGAGGTAATTAACGTTCCTGCAGGGTGTCTTGAGTGCGGCAGCAAAGTGGTTAAGTTATCCAGACGTCTGGGCAATGACACAGAACCAGGTGTACAAATCCTACAGCAGTGAATCTAAATTCAAATAATTAATCTGGGATGAAAAGCTCCCCTTGGGAATTGTGACTGTGAAAGTACTGGATTAGTGGAAAACCCATCTGATTCACAAATGCCTTTCAGGACAAGAAACTGGCTGTCTTACCTGGTCTGACTGAAATATCATCAATGTGAATAATTCTCAACTGTTCTCCAAAATGATCTGAGATACAACCAACTTCAGAGGGGAGTTTATTTAGACATTCAGCGTGGAATGGGCCCTTCCAGCCCAACGAGCTGCATAGACCAACAATGCTAATTTAATCCTAGCCCAATCACAGGACAATTTAACAAATTAGCCTACTAGCTGGTACGTCTTTGGATCATGGAAGGAAACCGAAGCACCCAGAGGAAACCCACACGTGCAGAGGAAGAACGCATGTACCAACATCCTTACAGAGTGCGCTGGAACTGAGCTGTGAACTCCGATGTCCCGAGCTGTAATAGTGTCACGCTAATCACTATGCTACGCAAATGACAGTTTTGCCAATGACATCCCCTTCACATTAAAAAGGCACTTAAAATAAAAGCTTTATTGTGGATAATTAATGGTTAATTTATGTTTTTTGGGAGTGCTGTTTATATGATACTAAGTTCCTGTGATTTATTGCACCTGTACGTACATGTATTGTGCATTTTACAATAAATTACAATAAACAATGACTTTCCTGCCCTTTCAAATACCAGCACAACATTAAGGATCTCTGTAAGACTGCCTTCCGCAGCACAATAAAGGATGGCATTAGCGGAAATTCCTTTGTGCAGGAGGCTGTAACAGAAACATAACAAAATATCATGTGAAATTGATCAAATTAAAGATCTTCAAAATCTGAAACATTAATTCTATTTCTTTCTCCACTGATGCCACTGGGACCTGTTCTGTGTTTCCAGCATTTTCTATTCAGACGGAAAATCCTCTCGAGCAGCACAAAGTAACAGAGCATCTCCAACAACAAATGCACGGCCCTGGCCTCTAGCTACAACAGCCAAGAATATATGCATGAATCAGTCTGTGCTTACCAAACACAAGGGATCGCTTGCAACCCAAAGCTAAAAAGATCATTGTGTCAGCAGAAGTATACTTCACCACATCACACCACATGATGCAAGTTACTTACTATTTGTTAAGTGTTTCAGCTCTTCCTTTGAATGTGTGTTTTATAACAAACTCATGCACTAACCATTTATAATATATCATACACTGTGTGTGTGTGTGTGTGTGTGTGTGTATATATATTAATTATGCACACGCAGATACATAATAAACTGCTGTACATTTATACACTATGTGTTATATTTCATCAGTTGTTGATACATCACACATTACAGCTCTAGTACCCTGATATTAAGGTTAGATAATTATCAAAAGTTTATTTTCATTATCTCATGTATGTTTATACAGTCTAATGCACATCATCTGTTTAATCTTACATATGAAATTTGTTGATCTAATGTTAAGTATTGTGTTCACAAAATAATCTGCAGATGCTGGGGTCAAAGCAACACTCACAACACACTTTTCCCATATAAATAAATGGTAATTGCTTCTTCGCTTTACGACATTTCGGCTTACGAACCGTTTCATAGGAACGCTCTACCTTCGGATGGCGGGGGAAACCTGTACCAGCTATATCATTCTCCTTCCACGAGGATTAGGGGAAAGTGGGGATTGGCTGCGGAAGTCAAGGCAAGTTTATACTGAATGGTTTGAATTTTGAATAAATTTGATTAATAGTTCACCTCACAGGTTGGTAGAATCTTTACTCCAACCAATGAATCAAGATAATTCTACGCTACCCAAATTCTAGATGTTCAACAACATTTACTAGACTATTGAACAAAACTCATTATATCTGAATCTGAACCAGTTACAGAAGGTCTTGGACTCCTTACAGAATCAACTTTCAAAGCTACTTAAAAATATTTAAACATTGCAGCATTTTACTGAACTCAATGAAGGGATGTCAGTGCCTCTCCTCATCATGTGATCAACACAAAGAGCTACCATGGCGACAAAACTGGCCTCCCTTCCCCCTTCCTGTGACTACAACCTTTACTTTCCCCAGTCATCCGTAGAAAGGGAGATTACTTCAGTCTGTGTTAGTCCTTAAAAGGCCGAGCGAGCATTAAAGACTTCAATGTATCCTGCCTCATTAATGAAAAATTGAGCACAGATGGCAATGTTAAAATGTTGGAACATTACATTTATTTATTTAATGGACTGATGAAATGGCTAGCAGTAAATTAAGGTTTATTTGCTGAAGTTGTAAAATGGACTTCAATGATGGTAAAATTAAATTAGCCTCACAGATCACTGCTAATAATTCAGATATCAGCCTTCCGGGTCACCAGCTGAGCTTGAAGGCGAAAGCTGCCAACTCTTCAGGAAGGCCTTCAGAACCTTAAAAGAATTAAAAATTAATTGGCAGGAATTGCTGCACATACCCCACAGAAGAAAATTGATGCAGGACACTAAAAATAAGCAGCATATTCAGTTTATTTGGCTCCTTCATTTATTAATGACTGAAAAAAAATGAACGACCCCACTCACCCAGGGCATTCTCTCTTCCCCCCCTATCATCGGCCTGAAAGCACATACCACAGGCTCAAGAGCAGCTTCTAAGCCACTGCTATAAGACTAATAAATGGTCCCCTGGCACAGTAAGATGCACTCTTGACCTCACAATCTACTTCATTAGGATCTTACATTTTATCGTCTACCTGCATGTCCTCTGCAGCCATTGCTTTATTCTGCGTTGTCATTGTTTTACCTTGTTCTATCTTGCTCAGTGCACGGTGTATTGATTTGATCTGTATGAATAGTATGCCAGACAAGCTTTTCATGTGATGATAGAAACAATACCAATTCCTATTCCTGGAATAGGCTGCCAGGGATGGTGATGGAAGCAGGTAAGAGTGACACTTAAGACATATTGGTTTATTACTGTCACATGTGTTCCAGATACAGCAGAAAAATTGTTTGGGATGCCACACGTGAAGGTCATTTCAAAACATAGGTATATTGAGGCAGGGAAATTATACAAGGAGAAAACAATCACGCAGAATGTGGTGTTCCAGCTACAAGGTGCAGTGCAGGCAGGCAATGAGGTGCAAAGGCTATGATCAGGTAGACTGCGAGGTCAAGAGCTCTGTTCCAGAGCTTCAAGCAGCCGAACAGAAGCTACCCTTCAGCCAGTAGTGCTGGTAAATTTTTTAAAAAATTTATTTCTTTTAAGAGATACAGCACAGAATAGGCCCTTTTGGCCCTTCAAGCCGCCCCGCCAACAACCCTCAATTTAACCCTAGCCTAATCACAGGACAATCTACAATGACCAATTAAACTACATCTTTGGAGTGTGGGAGGAAACTGGAGCACCCGGGAAAACCCAGGCATTCCTTGGGGAGGACATTCAAACTGCTTACGGAGGACGCTGGGAATGAACTCTGAACTCCGACACCCCGAGCTACAATAGTATTGCACTAACTGCTACACTACCATGGCGCCCCATACATAGACACCAACATGCAGGGAACGGAGGATGCGGGTCAGAAGAGAATTAGCTTAACTTGGCAAGTTCAGCAGAGACTCCATGAGCCAAAGGGCCAGTCCCTGTGCTGCACCATTCTATGTTCAATGGAGGGGGGGGGAAATCATATGGTTGCCCCTTGATAGCTCAGTGGTGGAAATTATTCTTCTGATCTCTCTGCTCTTTACCCACTGCATGATGACAAGCAAGAGTGGATATCCCTCAAGTGAGATGAGTGGGACCTCTTCTCTGTCCACATCACCCCACTCGCAGTCACTGTGGCCTTCTACATCTTGAGACCTGGATCAAGTGGATGAGAAGCCAGTAGGTTGAAGGCAGTGTCTCGGAAAAGAACAGCAAACCTCTCCAACTCTGGTAACTAGAGGCCCAGGTGATTGACTAGAGGGGTTTGACAAATAAACAAGCTGCAGAAATTATACACAAGTGAGCAGATGAGAGGAGATAGTCTACTGGGGCTTATGGAACCAGTTTGTGCTCAGGAATCAGAAGCAGCTCTATAGATGAAGATTCTTGGACCTGAAACGTCAACTCTTCTTCTTTTCCCAGAGATGTGGCAAGACCTGCTGAGTATTTCCAACATTTTCTGCTATTATAGCTGAAATAAAACATCTGGTTGGGACTTTAATGGCCACAAATGGCTTTGAACTTGGCAGGAAGCCATACATTGGCATCCATGCTGGAAAAAGTTAATCAGCACCCACTGACCTCATCCATATTCTTAATGAAGGACCCCGACAGCTTCAGCCTATGTGCCTGATCAGTGGAGCAAGGTAAAACTGAACGAAGTGAAGATAGAGGGTGGTACCAATAAGTAAAACTCGTGGCACCAACAGTACAACATCCAAAGCAGCTTTAATACAGAGTTTTCAAAGCCTGCCACCAAGATGAGTAGGAAGGAATTAAGCCTGGTCAAACTTGGGAAGCCTAGCAGCATAGCTGGTGACGTCACAGTGACCTCAGGAGCTGTCTGTGAGTTCTTGTTACTGAATGGGTTTCCTTGGGGTTCCTCCAGTTTCCTCCCACATGCAAGGGTAGGCAAAACATGTTGAAATGTTGGGATGATTGACATTTTGTGCCAAGACCCTGCAGGGAGACTGCGAGTATGGAGAGAAGATGGCCAGGTTTTAGAAGCGGGCGGGAGGAGTGACTCTGAGGTTAGTAGGTGATAGGTTGAACTGGGTGAGGTTGAGGATGACAGGCAGATGGAGGCAGTTGGGGGAACATCGAGAAGAAAGTTGGCGGGTGATAAGTAGGAGATACCTAGCAACTGTAAATTGCACTTGGCTTGGAAGTTGTAGAATCTGCTGAGAATATGCAAAGCATAAAACAAAATAATAGACATATAAATGAATGGACATTCATCAGCGTGGACTCCATGAGCCCAAGTGTCCTGTTTCCATGCTCACTGTGACTGTGATCATCCTCGTGTGCAGCTTCTCACCACCTTAGTACATTTTTCACCTTTCCTACAATCTTGAGCCAAACAAAGAAAAATTCTACTTTTGAAGATGTCACCCTCCTTAACCTTTAACTCATCAATGACAATCATTAATGTGGATATTCACCATCACCTAGTTAGGAGCAAGTCCTGCCTCAGAATTGCTTGTGAGAGAGTAGAGAACCTCTGAAGGCATTTCTGGAGGGAATGCCACACTCCCAGATTTCGAATCAATTGCAAGGTCCGAAGACACTATTCTGCATTCTTATCTGGTGCAAAAGATTCCAATGAAGCCTTCCACAGCAAAGCAGGGGAGTCCGACCAGTGTCTTGGGCAACTCTTAACCTCACGCGGTCATAAGAAGACAGATTATTTTGTCCTCATTCCTTTGCTAATGGTGAGATCTTCCAGTGCAGCAAATGGTTGCCACATTTCCCATGTTACACCCATTGACTACAGTTCAAAGTGCAGTGGCCATGAAATACCAAGGAAGGCCTGAGACCTCTACTATCCATGTACCTAGCCAAACTTCTCTTAAACATTGACATTGAGCTCGAATGTACCACTTGTGCTGGCAGCTCATTCCACACTCTTACAGCCCTCTAACTGAAGACATTTCCCCTCATGATCCTCTTAAACATTTCACCTTTCAACCTTAAACCATGTTGCAGTCCCACCCAAGGTCAATGGAAAAAGCCTGCTTGCATTTACCCTATTGATACCTCGATAAATCTCGCCTCAATCTTCTACGTTCCAAGGAATAAAGTTCTAACCTATTCAATTTCTTCATATAACTCAGGTCCTCCAGACCCAGCAACATCCTTGTAAATTTTCTGTATACTCTTTTAACCTTATTTACATCTTTCCTATAGGTAGGTGGCAAGTGTAGAGAGGTAATCACACATCAGCACCAATCTTACTGGAGAGTGACTTCATTTACTAATTGAAGTAGACTTACCAGTAATTTTATAACAAATTAAATCTAAAGTTGGGACAAAAACAGTTTCAACCAATTGCTACCAGAAAATGTTCTCAGCTAAATGGTCAATGAAAAGACAGTAGTTTAAATAAGCATTGGCAGGCCAGGATGGCAGCAGCTGGTGACACAGCTGGAGAAAGCAACTCGTAAGCACGAGAGATTCTGCAGATATTGTGGAAAGCAACTTCCCATCTTCTGCCTTGTTAAAGCAGGCAGACTGAACATTAATCACTCTGAGCTCATCGGTACAATATATGGTTACTTAAGCAAAGCTGCCACTGTGTAAGTAACGATTAATGATGGTTAGCATATGTGCAAATCAACACACAGTTAAAGTGGAGTGCGTGTTAATATGATGGAAGGAACATCTGAAATGGAGAAGTGTAACGCAGTCACATAGAAATGCTGGATATTCTCAGAGGGGATGCTGAGAGCATGTCTCTTTGAGTGGAGTGTCTACTCTGAACTCTCCATGTAACAGCCTATGCACACTGTGGGGTTGTCCACCTGTCTCTCAAATGCTTCATGGTGGATTGCTGAAGGAAGAAATATGAATGTGGATGCATTGTGAGGGAACGTACTAAACTAAGGGCACAAAGAGTGTAGAGGAAGGTGCACAGTTAATTGTATTTATTTATTATAAATACATTTATTTTAACAAAGCAAAAGAAGATGCTTAGGAAATGCAAAGCTGGTTGGAATTATACCCAGCACCAAGGAGGATGGCTGTGGTGGTTGGAGGCCAATTATCACAGCCACAGGATGCTTCTGCAGTTGCTCTTTTGGGTTGTGTCTTTGGCCTAAACATCTTCAACAGCTTCATCAGTGACTTTCCTTTGGTGCTAAGGTCAGAAGTAGGGATGTTGGCTGATAATTGCACTGCAGTCAGTACCATTCATGACTTCTCAGATAATGAAGCAGTCTACATTTAAATGAAGTGAGGTAAAATCCAGGCCTGGGCTAACAGGCGACAAGTAATATCCAACAAGAGACATTCCATCGCTTCACACTATGATGTTCAATGTCATTACCATCACTGAATCCTGCAGCATCGATATCTTGGGTTTTACCAGTGAGCCAAAACCGAACTGGAGGAGCTACACTCACAGGGTGGCTACAAGAGCAGGTCAGAGGTAAGGAATCCTGTAAGCCTGCCCACCATCTACACAGCTCAAGCCAGGGATGTGATGGTATACTTGCAACTTGCCTAGACAAGTGCACCTTCAACAACACTCGAGAAGCTAGAAGAAGTACCAACCTGCTTGATAGACACAACATCCACCACCATTGCACAGCAGAAGCAGTTTGCACCATCTATAGGATACACGACAGCAAATCACCTAGAATCTTTAGACAACACACATCAAAGCTGCTGGTGAACGCAGCAGGCCAGGCAGCATCTCTAGCAAGAGGTGCAGTCGACGTTTCAGGCCGAGACCCTTCGTCAGGACTAACTGAAGGAAGAGTGAGTAAGGGATTTAGAATCTTTAGACAGCAGCTTACAACCCTACAACCTCTACCGACTAGAACAGGGGTCCCCAACCTTTTTTGCACTGCAGACCGGTTTAATATTGACAATATTCTTGCGGACTGGCCAACCGGGAGGGGAGGTTGCTAACTTTCTCTCTGTGTTTACCCCAAGAAAGACTACCATGACCATGAAGCCTTGCACGGGCACCTGTGTGCGCATGCGTGACGTGCTCATACATTACATGCCGATTTTTTTCTACAAATCGTTTTTAGCAATTCTGATCAGTGAAACTACACTATACATACATTATTTCTACTATATATAGGCTGTGTATTTATCATATCATTCCTGCTTTTATGATATGTTAGGGTTATTTTAGGTTTTATGTGTTATTTGGTATGATTTAGTAGATTATTTTTTGGGTCTGGGAACGCTCAAAAAATTTTCCCATATAAATTAATGGTAATCGCTTCTTCGCTTTACGCCATTTCAGCACGAAAGGTTTCATAGGAACGCTCTACCTTAGCGGGGGAAATATGGGACAAAGGCGGTCCCGTATGGGACAAAACCAATTTAGCCCAATATACGGGATGTCCCGGCTAATATGGGACAGTTGGCAACCCTTTGGCGGGGGGGGGGGGTGTTAATCACGACCAGAATATAGGTGATGTCACTTATAAGTTGCTAATACACTCAATTTCGTTTCTAAAAGGGTTTATCTAATGAATTTAATATTAAACATACAGCGCATATTTTCCTCGCATGAATATAGTCAATTATAAGTCACTTATAAGTCAATAGCATCACAGCATTTTAAGTAACATTTGGATATTAAACACATGGCGCATATTTTCCTCGTATGAACATATAAAATCATTGCAACACACCAATATCGCTGAATCAGTGGGAGCCCTAGGCTTGTTTCCCTGCAACAAGACGGTCCTATCGAGGGGTGATGAGAGACTGCGATACTCGAAGGGGATTCCTTATGTCCAGTCTATTCCGCAATTTTGTTTTCATTGCATTCATTGCAGAAAACCCCGCTTTGCAGAGATATGTTGGAAATGGAAACAACGTTTTCAGTGCTTTCCTGGCTATCTCAGGATATTCAGCCTTGACTTTGATCCAGAATGCTGGCAGAGATGTTATGTCAAACATGCTTTTCAGCCCACCGTCATTTGCAAGCTCGAGGAATTGATCTTCTTCCCGCGCTGACATGGATGATGCATGAATAATGACCTCGCGTGCGTTCAAGTTCAATAGTGCTTGACAAGGAATGAGGAAAGGTGCAGCTGACTCATATCATTTCATATCGCCAAATCATATTGTTTCCTTGCAGCCTGGTAGCACATGCTTTGCAGCTGGTACCGGTCCGTGGCCTGGTGGTTGGGGACCACTGGACTAGAACAACAAGGGCAGCAGAAGTATGGGGAGTGCCTCCACCTGGAAGTTGCCCTCCAAGCCCCACACCATATTGCTATCATCTCACTGTCACTGGGTCAAAATTCTGCACAGCTCTCCCTAACAGCAGTGTGGGTGGACCCACACCTCAAGGACTGTAGCAGCTCAAGAAGTTAACTCACCACCACCTTCTCAAGGGCAACATGGGATGGACAATTAAATGCTGGCTCAGCCTGTGAAGGGTATATCCCTTGAATGAATAAAAGAAGATAAATTCTACTGGATATTGTTTATTTCTTCACATTTAAAAATTTATTTTCTTTAGAGTAAAATGTAACAATGGACATTTTCATTGCAGCAGAAATTTGACCAACTATGTCTATGGTTAGTCACCTAGCAACCCTAACATTCCTGTATCATGGAGACACAGGTTACCACTGCTCCCAGGTTAGGCACTTTGTGGAGTACTGCACTGAACCCGCATCAGTTGTCCCACAGGCACCGATTGTTGGAGGCTCCTGTGTTCACCAGACATTCTGGATGGGACGCCTCTGAGGGAGGACAATTACCGTTTTCATTCTTCAGGCTAACCCTTGCGCCTGCATGGAATTCACTCCACACCACCCTCCCCACCAACAACCACTCGGTTCTCCAATTCCACCCTCAGGGGCTCCAAAGTCCCAAACATTCATGCTGCGATTCTAAATGTGACACCATGACAATCTGTCAGTGCTGAGTTCCTATTTGCTGAAGTTAATTTGCTCCATTCTTAGAACTAAATTGGTCTGTATCATTCTTATAACAGGTTGTAGAGGACCCTGAAGATACACACTTAACATTTCAGGAACAGGTTCTTCCCCTCCAACATCCGAATTCTGAATGGACAATGAACCATGTGCACTACCTCACTTTTTTTTTGCTCTTTTCTCACTACTTACTTTTATTTATATACGTATAGAGATAGATAGACACACACACACACACGATACTGACGGACTTTTACCGCTGTACCATTGAGAGCATACTCACCAACTGCATCTCAGTGTGGGATGGCAATTGTCCCGTATCAGACTGCAAAGCACTCTAGCGTGTGGTGAAAACTGCCCAGCGGATTATCGGCACCCAACTGCCCACCATTGAGAACATCTACCATAAATGCTGCCTGGGCAGGGTGAAAAGCATTATCAGGGATGCATCTCACTCTAACCATGGACTCTTTACTCTCCTCCCATCCGGTAGGCGCTACAGGAGCCTCCACTCCCGCAGGCACAGGAAGAGCTTTTTCCCAGAGGCTGTGACCCTGCTGAACCTCACATCACAGCGCTAAGCAGTATTGCACCCATATTGTACTGTCTCAGTACTTTTATATTTGTGTGCTGTAGCACTGACTTTTTATTCGCAGTTATTTTGTAAATAACACTATTCTTTGCATTTCTGGTCAGATGCTAGCTGCATTTCATTGGCTTTGTATCTGTACTCAGCACAATGACAATAAAGTTGAATCTAATCTAACTACATCTTCTTGTAATTTATAGTTTTTAAAATTATGTATTGCAATATACTGCTGCTGCTAAGCAATAAATTTTACAACATACTGCATGCCTGTGATATTAACCCTGATTCTGATTCTGAATCCAGGCAGCACAATATAAACCACACCTGTATCCACTCCAAGTCTTCCACATCCTTCCTGTAATGATGCAACCACAATCTCAATGATATATCGAAGGAATTAAATGAAACAGAGGTACATGCAGAGCATAATCAGTAGAATGGCCTCACTCGTGCAGATATCCAATGTCGGAGCTGTTAATAATAGACCTTATTCCACTGGCCTGATAAGACATAGGATCTAGGCCATTCCCATTGAGTCTGATTGCCCACTGACAATCTACTGACAACCAACAACAGCCACCCATTATTTTATTTTAAAAAGAGGACATGTTTGTCATGAATGTAAACAGGATAGTGTTGTGTAATGAGAGACTTCTCATGTTTATCCAACAAATGAAAGTCCATCACATAAGGTAAAAGCTACAATATGTCAAGCAAGAGAGGGTCATTTGAAATGTGGACTCACCATCATCACATGTTTAAAGTTCCTTATCGTGGTAATTTCTTTCTGTTCGTCCTCTTCGTCCTGACCATCATACCCTTCATCCAGGCTTCCTTCAGCTGTCAGCCCTTCATCCAGGATATTTGTCATGCGGTCTATCAAGTGCTCCAGAGGTGGGCTGAGCTCCCGTTCTTCATTGTCCTTCAGGCCCCAGTCCAAGGCCTTATAAACGAGGATTCCCACAGATTCGATCACCTATGAGGATTGGGGGGAAAATCTGGATTAGAAGGGCAACATAAAACACCATTGTGAAGCAAAGCTGATGGGGAAGAGGCAATTTTGAACCTCAGAGTCATACAGCACAGAATACAGAAACAGAATTCTTGGCCCAACTGGACCATGGTTCCCATCTATTCTTTTGCCAAGATTTGGCCCATATGCTCAATAAACATTTCCCATCCATGTACCTGTCAAGTTCAACCTCAAGTTTAATTGTCAGTAGATCAAACATGAGTACAGCCCAACGAAACACTGCGGCTAAGATGCAAAAACAGTACCAACAGTCACACATTGCACAAGGCACATATAAGATAGCAAGCACATATAAATATCAGGAAAATACAGTCACACAAATATTATGCAGTCCAAGACCGAGTAGTTCATGAATGTTGCAGTAGACTGCAGTTGAACACAATACAGCTTGTCTTCTGCTGAGTGAACACTGGGGGCAGCACAGCACTGACTCCAGTTTACGTGCTGTGCCGCACCAACTCTGGCGCCTCTCTCTGGCCAGCTGTAAAAACACGACGACTGAGGCCTACTCCTCACCACGACCAAGGCCACACGGCTCCCCTGCCACCCGCCCCAAGTACAATTAAAATATTAATATACCTGCCTCAACCACTTCCTCTTGCAACTCATTCCATTTACTGATCATTGTCTAGGAGAAAATATTGCCCCTCAGGTTCCTATTAAATCTCTCCCCTCTCACCTTAAACCTATGCCTTCCAGTTCCTTATCCCCTAACTCTGTGGAAAAAGATCCCATCTAAACCCCACATAACTTTATACACTTCTGCAACTTCAGAATTGGAACCAGGCTTATTATCACTGACATTACTGACTTGTGGTAGCGTACCGTGTAGGCATAACAAATTATAAGCTACAGTAACAGTAAATAAAAGTGCAAATGAGGAACAGCGATGTAGTGTTCAGGAGTTCGCGGATCAATATCACCCCTCATTCTCCTATACCTGCTCAACCTCTCTCCATAGACCCTTGACTCCCAGCAATATTCTCTCAAATCTCCTCTGCACTCTTCCCAGCTTAATGAAAAACCGAACACAGTATGCCAAATGCAGCCTCGCCAACATCTTGTCCAATTACAAACATAAAATCCCAAGTCCTGTACTCAGTGCCTGGACTGAGAAAAGCTGGCATGCCTGAAGTGTTCTTCAACATACTGTCTAGCTGCAACATCACTTGCAATGAACCTTGTCCTTGTACTCCTAGATGCCTCTGTTCTACAACACTCCCCTGGGCTTGGCCATTCACTGTGAAAGTCCTACCCTCGTTTGTCTTCCCAAATTATAACATCTCATGTTTATCCAAATTAACCTCCTGCCTCTTCCACCATTCCATTAAGATTGTGGCCAATCTGTTTATTAACTCATCTGCCTGCCTTGGTTTCATAACCCTTAGCTTAATTACAGTTCTAAAATCTGCAATTAACTGTACCCCTTCAGACACTTCACTCCCCTCACACCCCCCCCCCCTCAGTAGTTTTGGGGAGATTAACATCTCCTTGCACAGGACAAAATGTTCACAACATTTGACCTTGTGTCACTTAGTTCAAAGACCTTTTCACCCTGGGATCTCTCATCATATGTCAGATCCAGAATTAATCTGCTACGACCTCAGGTACTGGTTCAGAAACCTGGTATGGGATGCACGCCGTCTAGTTTCACACCTTGTTTCACTATTGGACCCCTTTTTTCCGTCAGTATGAGTAAACATTTTAGGAAAGTTTAAATCATTTGCAATTCTGCTCGGAAAACTACAGTGTGCGATGCATAAACAGAGCATTTTTCCCTCTGATTTTATTTGACACAGTACCATCTCTTGGAGATTCTGACAAAAAATAATACTATGTATATGAAACAAAAGGGAAGGAAAGCTCAAGGAGGAATCAACACATCCCACCGAGGGATCACGGGCATTAAAAAACAGGAAATGAAGGTGGATGGGTGGTTCTGTGATGTGCTGGACTTGTCCACAAGGAATCTAGGAAGTAAAAGACACCATCACTAACAAACTCAGGAGAAAGTTTTACCCAGACAAGAATGCAGATCTCACTCTCTCTACGGGGTCAGAGGAGTCCAAAGCATTTAAGACATTTAAAGATTTTAAGGCCACTGGATTTATCCAAGAGGTTGCAGAAGATTCATAAGAAAGCTGCCAGAAATGGAGGGCTTGCCTTATAAGGAGAGGCTGTAGGCCAGGAGAGTTTTCAGTGAAGCAAAGGAATCTGAAGGGTGAGCTTACGGGAGCTATGTAAATAAAGTGGATGGTCAGTCTACTTCCCAGGGTGGGGGAAATCAAAAACTATTCAGCATTGTTGCAAGGTGATTTAAGATGAGAGGGGAATGATTTAAAAGGAGACCAGAGGGGCAAGTTTTTCCACAAAGAGGATGGTGGGTATGTGGAACAACCTGTGAGAGGAAGTGGTAGGGGTGAGTAGAACTAAAATATTTAGAAAGATATTTTAGCAGGTTCATGATAGGAGAGGTTTAGAGGGATATAGGCCAAAAGGAATTAGCTCAGGACGGCACTGTGGTTGGCACAGATGAGGTAGATGGAAGGGGTTATTTCTGTATTGTATTACTCAATTACTCTACTACCGATGCTTCATTACATAACACACTGAAGGGTGAATCAACACACTGTATTGCCTGCTAAGATGTGCATTCCAGTCATTATAGTTAATGTTATTTCTGCGAATTTTCTTGAGGGACTGTGTATCAAAACAGACTGAAGAATGAACGGACTGAAGGGACAAGCAGATCGTGGTTATTGTGTGTTCACCCTTTCCCCAGGATCCTTGTCAAACTTACTAACATCAGTTATGCAGAATGCAAATGTGTCCTTCCGCCCAACTCATCCATAATTGACCAAGAGACCCACCAACCTGCATTTGGCCCTTATCCCTCCAAACATTTTTTCTCCATGTACCCAAGTATAAGTCTTTTAAACACTGCAATAGTTTTATTACCCTGGGACTCCTCTGTAGAGTTTCACATTCTCTATGTTCTCTAGATAAAACTTTGTTCTAAATTCCCTAGTCCTTGACTGCTATTGGTTATCAACTTCACAGAAAACAACTTCTTACAGGTACGATCATAGGACTGTACTAATTGCATCTGCCACTTTCTTACCAATTCACTGTATCTGTATCCTCCTGTACAGCTCACTTTCATCACCTGTAACAGATTCACTCATCTGCCAGAGTTTACATTCAAATACTGTGGCAAACAGATATATCAGGCAATGGAATTCATCACGACCACAGCCTCCCACAACTCTAGGTAGCTGTTGACTATATTGTTATGCATACATGGGTCATCATCACAAACTCATACCCTTTGCTCATTAATTTTTATAGATGCACCATAGAATGCATCCTTCCCAGATACACCACAGCTTAGTTCGACCTGTGATTGCAAGAAACTGCAGGGATTTATGGACACAGATTGGAATAGCACAGTAACCAGCCTCCCCTCTATGGACACTGTATATACTTCTTAATGCCTCGGTAAAGTAGCCAACATAATCAAAGACCCCACCCAACCTGGACATTCTCTACTCTCCCTTCAAGCACAAAACACAAAAGCATGAAAGCACGTATCACCAGGCTTAAGGGCAGAGTCTGTTCCATTGAGGCAGGAGGGGCCTTGAATGGTGCATCTATAAAAGTTGCTAGAAGGTCAAAGAAGTCATGCCAAACTTCTTTAGCCTCTTGAGGATGTTGTGTTTATCTTCAAAGGTGAGCATCTCACCGTGACACATCTTGCGAGGACACAAATGTATCCCTGCTCTGTTTGATAGAGTGCTATGACAGGAATCAGAATAAGAATTGTAAGAAGGTTTAATATCACTGGTATATGTCACAAAATTATTGTTATGCAGCAGCAGTACGTTGTAATAGATAGTAATGAAAACTATAAATTACAATGAGTATATACAAATTGTAAATTAAATAAGTAATGTGAAAAGAGAGGGAAAATTACTGAGGAAGTGTTCATGGGCCCATTGTCCATTCAGAAATTTGATGGTGGAAGGAAAGAAGATGTTTCTGAAACATTGAGTATGTGTCTTCAAGCTTTTGTACCTTCCTCTTTGATGGTAGCCGTGAAAAGAGGGCATGTCCTGGGTGATGGGATCTTTAATGATGGATGCCGCCTTTTTGAATCCAGTTGATCTGAGACCAGGTGGAGAGCCAGTGAGATTGCATCTGCTGTAAACCTAGTGACAGGCAAATGGCGGTGTGGCCCTTGCTTAAGCAGGAGTTGTTTCTTGACATTACCAACCCCTCAAAGCACTTCATCACTGTAGATCTGAGTGCCACTGGGCGATAGTCACTGAGGCAGCTCACCCTGCTCTTCTTAGGCACTGGTATAACCGTCAGCCTTCCGAAACAGGTGGAAACCTCCGACTGCAGCAGTGAGAGACTGAAGATGTCCTTGAACACTACTGCCAGTTGGTTGGCATATGTTTTCAGAGCCCTCCCAGGTACACCATCAGGGCCTGACAACTTGTGACTGTTCACCCTATTGAAAGATGTTCTGATATCAGCCTCCGAGACACAGATCACAGGACCACTGGATGCTACCGGAATTCACAGATGTAGTTTTATTTTCCTTTTCAAAGCGAGTATAAAAGGTACTGAGCTCATCATTGCCATTCATGATGTTAGATTTCATTCTGTAGAAAGTAATGGCCTGCAAAAAATGCCAGAGCTGGCGTGCATCCGATTGCATTATTAACTGCAATTGAAATGGTTCTTTTCACTCTTAAGATAGACTTCTGTAGGTTGTACCTGGACTTCCTGTATAGGGATCTCTGGTTTTGAATACCTAAGCAGATTATGAATCTCCTGGTTTGTCCACAGCTTTTGGTTTGGGTACATCTGGGATTTTTTCCAAAGGCAAACACTCATCCACAGAGGTTTTGATGAAGTTGGTGAAACTGTGGCCTTTTCATTCAGACTTGAAGATGAATCCCTGAATATTGTCCAGTCCACTGACTCAAAGCAGCCCTGTAAGCACTTCTCTGTTTCCCTTGACCATACCATCTTGGTGCAGTGGTCAAGTGTGCTGGCTCCTCTGGTTCCACAGTAGATGCGTTGGTGGTAGTTCAGAGACTTCTTCAAGCTGACCTGGTTGAAATCTCCCGCAATGATAGAGAAGGCATCAGTATCATACCTGTCGATTCCTTGCTGGGTGCCATTAAACCTGAACTTGAACATGTTGTTGATGAGGCCGAATTTAGAGTACCGTGTGCAGTTCTGGTCACCTCTGAACAGGAGAGATATCAGGACCTCCTGCTGCCATGGCATTGGGGTTCAATCTACAAAAGGAGTGTGCCTTTAATGACTGAGCCTCAATGCCTGTCTCAGATCACTGCACCGCATACTTGCCCTTGATCACACAGTCTACCCTGTCATGGCCCTTGAACCTTATTTGTCCGACTGTACTACGCTGTCTCTGTAACTGTATTCTGAATTCGGTCATTGTTTTCCTTTCGCTAGTACTTGAATGTTCTTCTGTATGAAATGCTCTGTTTGGGTGGCATACAAAACAAAGCTTTTCATGCTATTTTGGTACATTTAACAATAATAAACTCATGACCATTTGGAGCCTGGACCAATCAGGGAATGGTACAGATTTGCTTTAGTGAGTGCTTCTGTGTGTGAACCACCTTAACAATGTGTCAATTTTTTTTGGCCATTTCAGAATTTTTCAGGGGTCCCCATTTAGACAACGACACAAAACATGGTGCTAGTTTAGGGTCCCCAAAAACAGAGGAAATTCAACATCTCAGCCAATCTGCATAAAGGAAAGACGGAAATGAATAGAGAGAAAAAAATTACAGAAACTTCTTTTTGTGACATCGCCTTGTGTCTCTACAGTACTGTGTTCACTGTGGTACAGGCAGATCCAGATCCAATTACAAATGTTTACAAAGTATTTGGACAGGTACTTAGGTAGGAAAGTAGTAAAGGAATACAGGTCTAATGTGGGAAATGGGATTAGCCTGGATAGTCCACAGTATACATGGACAGATTGGGCTGACAAAGCCTGTTTCTGCATGTATGACATTATAAGAAGGGTAAATTTATCAGAAGCGAAGAATATATGGAGAATAATTTCAATGCAAACGATATGCTTGAAATGCATTTGAATCATTTATAACATTGCGATTGTCAGCATTGAATACTCCGCAATTAGTCAATCACCACCACCGTTTCTAGGAATAATTATGTCACAATTTGTAGTCAACAACTTTCTAATTGTGAGAGAAAGAACCTGCATTTATTCGAAGTCGTACATGACAACATGCAGAACAATCTAAAGCAGTAAAATGCCAACCACATTACCCTGGATTTGGAATCACAGGTATATACAGACACATATAAGGTACATGATAAAGTTCCATCTACAAGACAGCTGCCTAAATCTGAAACTCATGTACTGAGGAGATCAGTTAGGTGGCAGGTAAAAGTAGGCATCCAGTAGGGGGTATCTAGATGACCTTGTAGGACACAAACACTGGTTTGTCACAAGAGGATTTCTGCTTGGGTCTCACTTGTCCACTACATTTATCACTAACATAGTTAATGCAAGAGTCAACCAGATACCCAGGTTTTCAATTATACAAAGATTGATGGCATCGTAAATCCCCGAGATGACAGCTTAAAATTAAATAAAGGGCATTGATGATGGATTAACAGAGTGATTGAATTGGTGGCAGATGGATTTCCAAATATTCCTCCCTCTATCATGGAGTGAAGAAGGATGGGCTAGAAATCCCAGAATATTTTGATACTTTCTCCAGTGTTACATGTTTAAAATTGGATTTACGGGGCTGGCTGGTGGCGCAATGACATCAGCGCCAAACCTGGGAGCGGAGGTTCCCGCTTCGAAACCAGTCGGGTCTGGTTCCAAGTACGCTTTCCATTCATGCCAGGTTGAGTGTCGAGATCTCAACCTGACCTCATAAAATAAAAGGGAAAAATACTGTGAAAATGTCTCTGTGAGTGTGAGGAAAGGCGCGCCACACAGTCTCGCTCTGCGACCTGTAAAAGCCATGAAAAAGACATCATCACGGACGCACGCAGACGCACATGTACAGACTCGCACGCACGCAGGCACACGCCAAAAAAAAAGAAAATGGATTTATGTTCTCCAAAGCAAAATGCAAGGATAACTATTTTCAGATTATTTTGCACCACTCCAGAAACATTAACATGAAGAGGCTTTCAGACAGGAACTGGGATATGGATCATGTGCAAGCAGAAGAGATTAGTTTAAGTTAGCATTATGTTTGGTGCAGAGATAGTGGGCCGAAGGGCCGGTTTCTATATTGTTCTGTTCTATGCCGTCTGGCTGGTGGTGTAGTGGCATCAACACTGGACCTCAAGGCGAATGGTCATGAGTTTGAATCCAGACAGGTCCCAAACTGGGAAGCAGTAGTATCTGCGCAGAAGAAAAGCCTGGTAATCTACTTCTGTATTTTGCCACGAAAACCCTATGGACAACTACGCTATCCAAAGGGTCACCATGAGTCGACGGCATCTCAACTGCACTCACCAATGTGTTATGCACAACCTGCGGTCATGATGGATTTTTTTTTTCAAGACAACTTAGACTAAACTGTCCTGGGGGTCTCAGTTTCCGGTTATTCCCATGAAAGTCAGGTACTCCCAATGCAAGACTGGATTGGGATCCATTTTGGGTGGGGCTCCACGTGGACACTCCTCCCAGCTCCATAAACAGCACCAACCCACTCACCCTCCCTGTACCAAGGTCACACCCAGTACCACATGCCTAATCATCCTGGTCTCAGTGCCCCCCCAGTCCTCCGTTTTCAGTTGCACAGAACTTCCCAACAAACTGGTGGCTCTTCCCTCAGCTTTGGGGGGAATGTGGTGCAAAGATGCCTGAATATTACCTGAAGAATAAGTTTTGGGGTTTCCAGTTTCCAAAATAGTGTGGAAAGGTAGCCAGTATACTTTAGAAGAAATAAAGAAATACAAATAAATACTTAAAATTATGGAAGGGGAGTGTACTGTATTAGCCTGCATACCACATATAATGCTTATAAAAGTATTAGAAAATTTCACAATGCAAAAAAAATCAAAACAATCCTGAAAAACCAGCTTGTTTATATTACAGATGTCCTAGTGATAAAACTGGTTCACCTGCCGTGCTTCATCAAATGTCATCAAACAATAGTGTTCACACTTCAGAGAGCAAATGCTTTGCCGAAATGATGAGCAAGAGTGGAGGAAATTCTGCATTTCCTGACTGACACTGATCCTGGTCTCCCCGCTTCTCCACTTCCCACTTCTCATCCTCATCTTTTAGTGTTTCCATTCCACCTCTGTAATTTCCTTCAGCTCTGCTGACCCTCAAATTTCTTTTCCCAGACTTGGGGTCTGACACATAGCAAAGGCGGCTAACAAAGCTTACTGAGTGATTTGAGCCCGCTGGGGAAAAGAGTTGAAAATAAGACAGATGGAGTTCAAAGCAGACAAGTGTGAGGTGTTGCACTTCTGGCAGGACAAACCAGGGTAGGACTTATAGTGAAGTAGGACACTGGAGTGTGTGGTAGAATGAAGGGACCTGGGAATACAGTTTCATGATTTCTTGAAAGTGGTATCACAGGTAGATAGGCTTCTAAAGAGAGCTTTTCGCACTCTGGCCTTCATAAATCAAGGCATTAAGCTGGATTCTTACATTGAAGTTGTATAAGATGCTCTGGTAAGATGGCAGCATGCTCAGATGCAGCAGCTTCTAAGTGGACAGCCAAAGGTGTTATTGCTTTCTTTAGACTTTTTTTTATGATTGTAAGACCCTGCTGGACATTAAGAACTTCAAATACTGCAGGTATGCCCCATCAGCGAGTTGCTCACTGGCAGAGAAACCATAGGAGCTGGACTTGGTGCGGACCGTCAGGTTGCCTGGAACAGAGAGGTGTTGGAACACAAGGGAGGTTTGCAGTCTAACAGCGAGTGATTGCCTAAGTCGCTTTTCTTGTGATTCCAAGACCCTGTTGGACATTAGTGGTGCAGAACACTGCAAACCCAATTCACTGGTTTATTGGCGGCCGGCAGGGGAGCTGTGTGACCTCAGCTGCAGCAAAGTCCAGGCCTCAAGCCACCATGTTGCCTAGTTTCAGCTGCCCAGGGGCAGGCGTCTGCAAAGACTAGAGTCAGTGCTGCCACCCCAACCACGACCCCCTCCCCTACCAGTGTTCACTCAGAAGACAAAACTATATTGTTTAATTGCAGACTGCTCCAACATTCATAGACTCGGGGACTAGGACTATATTTTTTTGTGTGATTGTATTTTACTGAAATCTTATATGTGCTATATGTGCCTTGCTCTGTGTATAACTGTTGGATTGTGTTTTGCAGTACTCCAGCATGGCTCCAGAGTAACACTATTTTGTATGGCTGGATTTATATTTGGTTGGCACTGGTGGGGCCGAATTTAGTGCAATTCTGGTCACCTACCAACAGGAAAGATATCAACCTTCAAGAGTGAAAAGAAATGGCTGTTACTAAAACTTGAGGACATCAGTGACAGGGAAAGATTGAATAGGTTAGGACTTTATTCTCTGCAGTGCAGGAGAATGAGCGGGTATCTTATAGATGCATACAAAATTAGGAAGAGTATGGATAGGGTGACTGCTTGCAGGCTTTCTCTGCTCAAGCTGGATGAGAATAGAGCTGATAGATTTGGGTGAAAGGTGAAATATTTAAGGGGAGTCTGGAAGGAAACTTCTTCACTCAGAGGGTGGTGGGAGTATGGAGTGAGCTGCCAGCAGAAGTGGTAGATGTAGCTTCAATTGTAACATTTCAGAGAAGTTTGGGTAGGTACGTGGATGGAAGAGATATGGAAGACTATGGTCCAGGTTCAGGTATTTGGAACCAAACCAGCACAAACTAGATGAGCTGAAGAGCCTGTTTCTATGCTGTAGTGTTCTGTGATTCTATAACTTGCATCTTGTGTCGTTAAGCAACCCCATTTGCTTCATGGCTGATTATACACAGAACTTGTAACAGTGACGTACAGGAATGGGCCATTTCAGCCCACAATGTCAGTGCCAAGCATGATCCCAAATTAAACTACACCTCTTTTGCCTGTACATGATCTAACAAATACACTCAAAAACTCCTATAGTTGTACCGTGGAGAGCATTCTGACAGGCTGCATCACTGTCTCGTATGGAGGGGCTACTGCACAGGACCGAAAGAAGCTGCAGAGGGTTGTAAACTTAGTCGGCTCCATATTGAATACGAGCCTATAAAGTACCCAGGACATCTTCAAGTAGCAGTGTCTCAGAAGGCAGCGTCCATTATTAAAGACCTCCAGCATCCAGGGCATGCCCTTTTCTCACTGTTACCATCAGGGAGGAGATACAGAAGCCTGAAGGCACACACTCAGTGATTCATGAACAGCTTCTTCCCCTCTGCCATCTGATTTCTTAAAGGACATTGAACCCTTGGACACTATCTCACTTGTTTTTCTGTTTTTGCACATTTTTAATCTATTCAATATATGTATACCATAATTGATTTACTTATTTTTTTTCTCTTCCATATTACGTATTGCATTGAACTGCTGCTGCTGTTAACAAATTTCACGTCACATGCCGGTGATAATAAACCTGATTCTGATTCCGATATCCTTCCATTCTCCATAAACTCACGTGCCCACCTAACATATTCTGTGACCGTGACAGTGCAGGAGCGAGGGTATGGGCCAAATCTGTGCCAGACACAGCAACAGCCAGAGCAGCTTGTGGCCCTGTAGACCATGAGTTTTGTACAAGGTGTGGTGTCTCATCTTCAAACACCCTCTTCCACAATCAGCCAAAGTCTGTGCTGGTGTATCAAAGGTGATAGTTCACTTCATTACTGATGCCTGCCTTCACCAAGTGGTGGCTCCCAAGATATAAGAATGAATCAAGTGTTTGACCCTGACTGGCAGATGATAATGTTGACAGAAAACCCAGGTCTTGTTGATGCACAGACACAAGGCTAATGGCCTATAAACATACTTCATACGTGGTGTGCTGACACCACGCAGGGCACAAAGAATCACAGGCCCCAGGATCCATCAGGGAGGTTGAAAGATTTGCACAGGAAGCCAGTGTTCAGGGTTGTATTCCTGGATTTGATAATTACTGCTGGAACCAAGGGGTGATAGGGGAGGTGAGGGAGCTGAGATCAGTAGGGGTTGGGATAATACTGTTCCACAGGAAGAGTACACCACAGAGGGCTCCCCAACTAATTTCTACCTTTCCCCAGTGATGCCAAAGATGGGCTTGGCCACATTCCTATGCAATGTTTTATTCATGGAGTCAAACAACATAGACAGGGCTCCCCACACTCTTCCCAGTTTTTACCAATGCACCATAAAAAGCATCCTGTCTGGAATCATCACAGCTTGGCATGGCAACTGCTCTACCCAACGCCACAAGAATTTGCAGGGATTTGTGAACACAGCCCAATCTGTCAGGAAAACAAGCTATCCCTCCATTAACTCCACCTACACTTCCCGTTGCCTTGGGAAAGCTGCCATTGTAATCGAGGAACCCCCTCCCCCATCCCAGCCTCTCCCAATTATACAAAAGCTTGACAGCATGTCGAGGGCTTTTTCTATCCCAGCTATGAGATTCTTGTACGGGCCTCTCGTATGTTAAACTCTCAACCTCCCAACCTACCTTGTCTTACTCCCTGCATCTTATTTGTCTACCTACACGCCACTTTCTCTGCAATGCAATATTATATTTTGTACTATAATAGTATAAAGTCACAAAATAAGCAGCCCTGGTTGAAACCAGTTTAACTCAATGTTACTTTTCACTGGTGAGGTTCTACCCTGCCATACTTCCTTCTCCTTTAATATAAAGCCTGTTGTAAACTAAATCACCTGACCGAACATAGGATCACTTAAAGGGTGAGAGCATGGGGAGAGTGACCAAGCCAAGACTGAGCACTCTTAGAAGTTACTTTGGCTTTTGAAGACAAATCATGCAAACTTTAAACCAAAATGGTATTTGCATCCGTTTCCCCAGCTTGTTCTGTTGACTCTGGTATGAATAAGGCACAACCTATCCCCGTGACCTCAGATGTACTTGAAATTCAGCTGGTTTATTCTTCCAAACACTGGGATGTAATGCACACAAAATCCTGCTTGGAGTGAGGAGTGAGGGCAAGCTTCTTTAGAGAGAATGCAGAAAAGATTCAAAAGGATATTGCCGGGACTGGATGACTTCAGCAGACTGGGACGGTTGCCTACAGCAAAGGAGACCAAGGAGTGACCTCAGAGGTTTATAAAATCATAAAGAGTACAAATAAAGTGTATCATCATAGTCTTACTTCCAGAATCTCCTGTAAATCTAATCTCCTAATTTTAGGGTAAGTAGGGAAATATTTAGAATGGGTCCAAAGGGCAACATTGTCCAAGGTGATGAGTATGTGAAACAACCTGCAAGAGGAAGTCGTAGAGGTGGTTACAATTGAGATGTTTAAAATACATTTAAGCAGGTTAACAGAGAGGTTTAGAGGGATATAGGTCGTATGCAAGCAAACAAAACTAGCACAAGGTGGCACTAGGGTTAGCATTGATGAGTTGGGCTGAAAGGCCTGTTTCAGTGCTATATTACCCAATAACAAGTTGGCCAAAGACTGGACACAGGACCAAAAAGAGAAAACAAGTCATTTAAAAGATCCGATATCAGGAGATCACTGGGCACAGGCTGAACAGAAGACAGCTTTAAAAACTTGAGGTTATAATGGTAAGAGCAGCTCAAGATGCTGCTTGAAAAACATACCTGCTCAAAACACTGTAAAAACAAAAAGAGAAAATTCAGTAGAGTTTCCAGCATTTCCATTTTGTAAAATATCATCTTAGACTACTTTATCTAATTTTATCTGTCTAAGTTTGGCCTGCCAGGCTGATCTCTAGTTTTCAATTAACAATACATTATATGAAGCTAAAAGCTAGTAACTACCAACAAGTCAGTTCAACTCGTCCTATCACAGACATTCCATTTGTTCTACACATCACTCCCTCACCTTCTACCTTACTGAAAACTACCTTGCTTCATATCTTCAAGGTCACAAACCCAAAACTTTAACTGACCAGCTCCTTCTGTTTTTACTTCAGATTTCCAGCATCAGCATTTTGGTGGGGAAGGGGGGGTTGATTTCATGCCTAACACACAATACTAGGACTAATTGATAATTAACTAAAGTAAAAATCACCTTCCAAAACCCCAAGGGTTTGGTGCTCAAGCTCTGGTTAGGAATAATTCTTCTCAGTGGATATGATATGTAGCTACAGTAAATGATGTGTAAGCAAAATTTGGCTTAAGGTATTCTTCATAATCTTCAATAAGTCCTTTAGCCTCTTCAGCTGGTCACTATCATGGAGGTTGTTAACTGAAGCACTAAATTTTCGAGATATAGCACGGTAACAGGCCCTTTGGGCCCAATGAGCCCGTGTCACCCAGTTATACCATGTGACCAATTAACCTACTATCCTGTATGTCTTTGGAATGTGGGAGGAAACCGGAGCAGCCAGAGAAAACCCACTCGGTCACAGGGGAACGTGCAAACTCCTTACAGACAGCAGCTGTTCAATTTCACACTGATCACTAAACTGCATTGATAATAGGATTAATTGTTAATCAGAATCTTTGCAGATCCACAAGAACTAAGATGATAAGAGGCATAGATAGAGTGGACAACCGGTGCTTTTTTTTTCCATGGGCAAGAATAACTAAAACCAGAGGACATTCTTTCAAAGTGAGTGGAAGAAAGTTTAGAAGAGATGTCAGAGGTAGGCTTTATTAAACTGTGTGGCAGACGCTTGGGAAGAACTTTCAGGGGTGGTGGTAGAGGCTGATACACAAGTTCAAAGTTCAAAATAAATTTATTATCAGGTTTATTATCACTGACATACATCTGACATCACTGACAGCTGCTGATTTGAAAAGACATAAGGTGGAGGTGTGTGTTTCATGATAAACTTTCAGTGGTGTTGCGGTGTGGTGGCTTTGTCAGTCTTGTGTTCCCCCCACCTTGAACACTTAACAGTCACAAGCCATCTATCCTATTTACCAAGGGAGGTTTCCTCCGTGATCCTGACCACAGTTTACATACCATCAGTGACAGACTATGATCAAGCGCTTTGAGATACTGCATAATGCAGAAACTAAACAAGAAACAATCCACCTCGACACATTTCATATCACAGGCAGGGATTTCAATCAGACTTGTTTGAAGAAACCCCTTCCCAATTACCATCAGCATATAACCTGTAATACACTAGATCACCGCTATACCAAGATAAGGAATGCCTACCAATCCATGCTCAGATTGCACTTTCGGAAATCTAATCACTTGGCTGTCCTTCTCTACCTGCATACAGGCAAGGCTCCAGTCATTAGGACAAAGAGATGGTCTCAGGAGGTAGAGTAGAGGCTACAGGGTTATTTTGAGTTGATGGATAGGGGTGTGATCGAGCACTCATCTGTGGATCTCAGTGAATAAACCACAGTTGTCACAGACTTTATATAAACAGTTGTAGATGAATGTGTCCCCATAAAATCGTTTGGAGTCTTCCCCAACCAGAAACTCTGGATGAACCATGAGATCCACAATCTGCTGAGGGCCAGGTCAGAGGCAGTCAAATCTGGTGACCAAGTAAGTTACAAGAGGTCCAGCTAAGATCTCTGGAAAGCCATGTCATGGGTAAAGTTGCAATTCTGGACTAAAGTTGAATCAATGAAGGATGCTTGACAGTTGTGGCAGGGCTCGAGTATATCACCTCTTACAAAGTAAAATCAAGCAACAAAGGCAACAATGGGGCTTTGCTTCCAGATGAACTTCTGCTCGTTTTGACCATCAAAACACGGAGGAACCAACACGAACTCCCACAGCCCCCAATGATCCTGTGATTTCAATTTTTAGGGCCGATGTGTTAGCCACCTTCAGGAGAGTGAACCCACAGAGAGCATCCAGACCCGATGGGGTACCTGGCCGAGTACTAAAGCCACTTATGGACTCACTTTCAAGGAATCTTCATCTCATGTTCTCTATATTTATTATTATTACCAATATTTCTTTCTTTTTGTATTTGCTCAGTTTGTTGTCCTTTGCAAACTGGTTGTCCAACATTGATTGTTTTTCATTGACTGTATTGTGGTTACCGGATTTATTGAGTATGCCTACAAGAAGGTGAATCTCAGCATTGTAAATGATGACATACATGTGATTTGAGAATAAAATTTACTTTGAATTTTATCATGAAATTTGGCATTTTGAGGCAGTACAGTACACGACTTAAAAATGACTATAATTTACAAAATATATATATATATATATAAACAGTCCAAGAGAGGAATGTTGAGGTAGTGTTCGTGCACCATTCAAACATCTGATGGCAGAGGGGAAGAAGTTAGTCCTAAAACATTGAGTGCGGGTCTTCGAGCTCTGGCATCTCCTCCCTGATGGTGATAATGAGGAGAAGGTAAGTCCTAGGTGGTGTAGGTTGTGGGAGTGTGAAAGCACATGTCAGCAGGCTCTTGCTTCTTCCCCACTGCTGTCAGTCTTCTGACCCTCTCATCTCTTTCACATCCCCTGCCCACTGGTACTGTAGTGTAATCGAACAGCACCACATTGAGATACAGTACAATGTTTAACTTAGCAACACAGATCAAGCAAGTGTTGAAAGTGGAGTATGGCATGCTCGCCTTTGTCAGCTGAAGCACCAAGTACCAGAGCAGTACAGGAGTCCAGGGGCCTTGGTTCAGTCGCCTCCATTAATGGTTGGACCACAAATGGAATATTGCATGGAGTTCTTGTAGGAAGGATGTCATCAAATGAAGAGTCACGGTGCAGGAAAGATTCACAAGGATGTTGCCAAGACTGAAGGGCTTCAGTTATAAGGAGAGACTGGAATGTTTGGGACCATTTTCCCAGGCGTGAAAGAAGCTGAAGGGAGACTTTATAGGGGTTTATAAAATCATGAGGGGCATAGATAGGGTAGATTGTCACAGTATTGTTCCCAGGGTTGGGGAGACTAAAACTCAAAGGCATAGGTTTGAAGCAAGAGGGGAAAGTTGAAGGGAATATAAGAGGCTCAAATTTCTCCATACAGGTGGTAGTGGAAACGTGGACCGTTGCCAGAGAAGTGGTTGAGGCAGGTACAATTACACCATTTTAAAGGGATTTGGACAGATATATGGATAGGTAAGGTTTAGTGGAAATATGGGCAAAACAGTCTGATTCTGAATCTGGTCGATGCACTGGGCCAAATGGCCTGTTTCCATATTGTATCATTTAATGTAAACGAATGGAAATCCCCCTTTCCCTGTTCATACAGCTGTGTAGTCAGGCTCCAAGGGTGACTGCTGACTGTTGCAGGGAATTCCATGAATCCTGGCACTTGGGAAAACAATGACAGCTCGACAAAAGTCTTACTCATTGATTTCCTCCTTTAGGGAAGACATAAAACATTTATTTAACCTCGTTAATGTGAAAAAGATTTATTAAAGGATATTGGTGTGAGTAGATTTGCTCAGGCAGTATTGTCTGCAGGGCCGGAGAGAGCATTCCATTCATTAAGAATGAAGCAAACACTGTCTTCAGCTCTCTACAGGAGGTCACCCTGTTCCACCGTAGCTCTGGGCAAAATGAGATGCCACACAGAATTACATCAAATTAACAGAAGCAAAACAGGTCAGCTGTCTGAATTGTTCTGCCTCCTCTATGCCGGTGCATCTATTAATTTCTTTCTCCCCATCCAATTTCTCCAGAGATCCATCCATTATATTCATGCACTGAGTAGTTATACATGCATGAATAGCAATAACCCACTGCAAGAGCTCAGCAGGTCGAGCAGCATCTGTGAGACTTCCAGCAGATTGATTGTTGCTCCAGACTCCAGGAACTACAGTCCTGTGCATCTCCCTCTGTGTGAAGAGGCTTTCCCTCCAAGTTCCCCCACCACAAAAAGCATCCTATCCAGCACATCACAGAAACAAGCCTCCCCTCTGTGGACTCTGTACACTTTTTAGCGCCTTAATAAAGCAGCCAGCATAATTAAAGACCCCACCACAGACATTCTCTCATCTCCCCTTTCCCAACAAGCACAAGATACAAAAGGATAAGAAAATGTATCCATAGGCCCAAAAACTGCTTCTATCCCACTGTCATCAGACGCTCGAATGGACTGCTTTATGATAAGATGGACTCTTGACCTCATAGTCTACCTCGTTATGATCTTGCACTTTATAGTTTATCGGCACTGAACTTTCTCTCACAGCACACACAAAATACTAAGGGAACTCAGCAAGTCAGGCAGCATCCATGGAGAGGAATAAACAGACAATGTTTTGAGCCAAGACCCACCATTAGGACTGGAAATGAATAACACAGAGGCCAGAATAAGAAGATAGGAGGAGGGGGAAAGAGCACGCACTGTTAGGTTAAAGGTGAGATCAGGTGAGGGGGAACATGGGCGGGTGGGAGCATAGGTAGAGGAGATAAAGGGCTGAAGAAAGAAAACAGTGGACCATTTAAGGAAGGGAAGCAGGAGGGGAACAAGAGGGAGGTGATGAACACCTGAGAAGAGAGGATTAAGAGAGTAACCAGAATGAGGTATGGAAAAAAGAGTGAGGGAGGGAGGGAGGAAATGAACAGAAACTGGAGAACCTGAAGTGATTTGCTGCACTTTGTCGTTAGCTTTTACACGTTATTCTGCATAGTTATTGTTTTACCTTGTTTTGTTCAATGCCCTGTATAACTTGATCTGTATGAACAGTGCGCAAACAAACATTTCACTGTATTTTGGTACATGACAATAATAAGCCAATGACAATACTGGAATTGAACTCAAAGCCTCTTCTATCAGTGGCTATTTGCCCTACCTAATCAGCTATTCAACACATCACTCCTCAGCCCTGGCCTACGGGAGTGGCTCTTCCAAAGGTCTGATTGTATCATTTCAACTGAACTACTTCCCTTCCCCAAACCCCAGAACACTCACTTAGCTCTGCACAGGATATGAATCTGATGACATTGGAGCAAATGTTGCCAGTGTTGGAGAAGGCTGGTGAGGAGGACAGACTGGGTGGACTGAGGTTGTCTGCAGAACAGTTTATGAAGGGGAGAGGTAATTAGTGAATGCAACTATGAGGTCAATAGGAAGATGCTTCTCTTTAAAACATGGCAGCAATATCCGGGAAAAGAATTAATTACTGAAAGGAATGAAGAAGTGCAAAGAAAATCATTTCTCACCAAATGATTCCACCTCCTCTATCTCAAGGCTGTGAATTTAAAAAGATACTGGAAAAGTTTTTGAGGTGTGACAGGTGCATTAGATCAAGAAATGAGAAGGTTTTCTTGCTGCTACAATCAAGAGGGAGCCAGAAGAGCCTGAAATCTCACACAACCAGGGTCAGGAACAGCTACTTCCCTTCAACTGTTCAGTTCTCAAATGAACTTGCACAACCCTTTTCACTACCTCTGTATAGTAACACGATTGATCACTTTGCACTAAAAATGGACCGTTCAGAAATCAGAAATCAGATAGCAGAGAGGAAAGATGTTCCTAAAACATTGAGTGTGTGTCTTCAGGCTCCTGTACCTCCTCCCTGGTGGTAGTAAAGAGAGGAGGGCATGTCCCAGATGGTGAGGGTCTTTAATGATGGATGCCACTTTCTTGTGAGACACTGCCTTTGGAAGATGTGCTCATTGGTGAGGAGGGCTGTGCCCATGATGGACCGACTGAGTCTACAACCCTCTGCAGTCTCTTTCGAACCTGTGCAGTGGAGCTTCCACGACAGCAACGTAGGTCATCCTCCCCACATCCTCATCCACCCGTCCCAGATTCTTCCACTCACCAGTACCCGAGAAGCAATTTACAGTGGGCAATTAACGCGCCAACCTGCCCATTTTTGGGAAATGGGTGGAAACCAGAGCGACCAGAGGAAAAAAAATCGATGTGGTATCAGGTAAAATATAACCTCCACACACACACATGCACACGCACGATCAGGACTGAACTGGTTGCTGCGATCTGAGACAACAACTCTCTACTGGCTCTGCCACAGTGTCCTCCCATGTTCTTCAAAACTGGATTAGTATTACTTGTGTCTGATTATACAGGTCCGAAGTGCAATGCTGTGCTGGAACAACATTGCACATTGGACCTGAATAATCAAACTGTATAGAAGCTCAGGACAGCTCAACTTTGCAATTGCAAGGGATAAGAAGCAAATCGTTGTAAATCACAAAACTACATTTTTTATTTGTGCATCAGTGTAACCATTGGTACAGCAGCATTTTATTGTCAACCCCAAATTAAAATGGCACTGAGGAAGCTGTAATGAACAAGGTTCAAAGTGCAAGGTAAATTTATTACCACAGTACATATAGGTCACCATATTCTACCTTGAGATTCCTTTTTTGCAGGCATTTACAGGAAAATAAAGAAATACAATTGAATTTATGAAAAACTATAACAAAAATAACTATAAAAAACTGCGAAAGACAAATTGTGCAAACAGTGGAAAATGTTAATAAACAATACTGAGTTGTAGAGTGCTTTAGAGTGACTCATTAGACTATTAAGTAGGTTCAGCATTATCCACACTAGTCCAGGAGCTTGATGGTTGTAGGGTAATAACTGTTTCCGATCCTGGTGGTGTGGGCACTTCCTGCCCGCTGGTAGTAGCAAGAAGGGAGCATGGCCTGGATGATGGAGGTCTTTGATGATGGATGCTGCCTTCTTGTGGCAGCGCTCCTTATAACTGTACTCAGCGATGGAGAGGGCTTTGCCTGTGATGGACTGGGCCGTATCCACCACTTCTTGTTGACTTTTCCATTTCTGTGCATTGGTGCTTCCGTATCAGGTCAAGGTGAAACCAGGCAGGATGCTTCCCACTGTGCATCTATAGAACTTTGTCTTTCATTGGACTTAAACAAATGTGCAATTGGCCAACCAAGTTCATTGTCAAACTAAACAATCTTGTTCCAGGCTTCTTTTGGTTAATTGAGACTCCCCAGTTACTGTGGTGGGATTCACAATTATATTTGTAGCTCACTAGTCCAAGTCTCTCTGCTCTTATAACCATTTAGTCAAGGAACTTCTAGATCTTCATTATTAGACCACAGCACGATAACTCCATAGATCACGCTCCTCAGTAATAAAATGTTCCAGTTATGTGTTCATACTCAGAAAGCCCTTTTGCTGTTTAAGCCTCCCAAGCTACCTTTCTCAAGTGATTAGTTAAAAAAAGTTTTCAAAACTACAAAAGGGACTAAACAGAGCACACCACTCTGCTTAGGGATCTAGATTTACAGTCACTATTAATAGAACCAAATGGATATACGAAAAAAATTATTTTCATGCAGTTATGATTTGAAATGCACAGTCTGAAAGGGAGCTTTTAACAGATAATTGGATCATGTGTACATTACAAAGCAGTGGGGAAAGAACAGCTTGTAGGCCAATCAGCCAAGGAGGGGTGAATGGTCTCCATTCAAGCCGGAACATTTCTACGATTTGTCCTTCCCACCTAATATTCACTTCGCTCTCCCACCGCTCCACATCTCCAAGGTGGGGAGTTCCCTATTCAG
Organism: Mobula hypostoma; assembly: GCF_963921235.1. Taxonomy (NCBI): domain Eukaryota; kingdom Metazoa; phylum Chordata; class Chondrichthyes; order Myliobatiformes; family Myliobatidae; genus Mobula; species Mobula hypostoma. The sequence goes on from NC_086097.1 coordinate 168,640,584, forward strand.
CCAATTCTCCGGGTAAAGTGATTTTGTCCGCTTTCTTTATTGGACTTAATTGGTACTCTCCTGTAGGGGTTTATAGGGGATATGGGAGAAAACAAGAAATAAATTAGGTGGACCAAAACAGGCCATAAAATCACTGTGGCAAGGAGGATTAATGAGAATCTAAAACCTTTTATAAGTATATTAGAAGTAAGAAAGTAGCTAGGGAACAAGAAGATTCCTTCTTAGGCCTCTGAAGGTATCCATGTGTAGAGCCAGGAAATACAAGCGAGATTATAAATAAATATTTCTCATCTGTTATTTGCCAGAGGAAGGGCATGGATGCTGGAGAGTTGAGAAAGGGAGAGGCTGATATTCTGGAGTATGACTGTATCAGGAAGGAGGAAATGCTAGGAATACTGGAGCACATTAGGGTGGATAAATATCCAAATCTACCGCAGGGAAACAAGGGAGGAGATTGCTGGGGTTCTGTAAGAGACTACTACATCATGGGTGAGGGACCAGAAGATTGGGGATTGATAAAATCAAACTCTTGTTCAAAAGAGGGCAACAGGGATGAGCCTGGAAACTAGAGGCCCGTGCAACCTATATCAGTGGCACTCATAGAGAAGGTTCTGAGGGACAGGATTTATGCTCATTTGGAAAGCTGGGCAACGATTCGGAGGATACAGAATGGTTTTGTGCAGGAGGAATTGTATCTCAGAAATCTGATTGAATTGTTTTGAAGTGAATTGGATGACAGCAAAGCAGTAAATGTGGTTTATGAGAACTTCAAAAAGTTTTTTGACAAGGTCCTGCACAGTATGCACAAGAGATCCTCAGGACCCAATGAGGGTAGCAGTGAATACCATACTGCCTGCAAATCTGTAACAAGTGGTGAACGACAGGGATTAGTACTGGGGCCTTTGTTATTTGAAATATAAATAAATGAGATGAGAATGTAAGAGGTCCGATTAGTGAGTTTGCACTAAAACCTCAGTCTCCTACATTCAAAGGAATAAAGACCTAAACTGCCCAGTCTCTCCCTAGAACTCAGGCCCTCAAGTCATCACTGAATCCCATTGCATGAACATTCATAGAAACATAGAAAATAGGTGCAGGAGTAGGCCATTCCTCCCTTCGAGCCTGCACCGCCATTCAGTATGATCATGGCTGATCATCGAACTCAGAACCCTGTACCTGCCTTCTCTCCATACCCCCGGATCACTTTAACCACAAGGGTCATATCTAACTCCCTCTTAAGTATAGCCAATGAACTGGCCTCAACTGTTTCCTGTGGCAGAGAATTCCACAGATTCACCACTCTCTGTGTGAAGAAGTTTTTCCTCATCTCGGTCCTAAAAGGCTTCCCCTTTATCCTTAAACTGTGACCCCTCGTTCTGGACTTCCCCAACATCGGGAACAGGCATCTAGCCTGTCCAATCCTTTTAGAATTTTACACGTTTCAATAAGATCCCCCCCTCAATCTTCTAAATTCCAGGGAGTATAAGCCTAGTCGATCCAGTCTTTCTTTATATGAAAGTCCTGCCATCCCAGGAATCAATCTGGTGAACCTTCTTTGTACTCCCTCTATGGCAAGGATGTCTTTCCTCAGATTAGGGGCCTAAAACCGAACACAATACTCCAGGTGTGGTTTCACCAAGGCCTTGTACAACTGCAGTAGTACCTCCCTGCTCCTGTACTCGAATCCTCTTGCTATGAATGCCAGCCTACCATTCGCCTTTTTTGCCACCTGCTGTACCTGCATGCCCACTTTCAATGACTGGTGTACAATGACACCCAGGTCTCGTTGCACCTCCCCTTTTCCTAATCGGCCACCATTCAAATAATAAGCAACACACATCAAAGTTGCTGGTGAACGCAGCAGGCCAGGCAGCAACTCTAGGAAGAGGTACAGTCGACGTTTCAGGCCGAGACCCTTCGTCAGGACTAACTGAAGGAAGAGTTAGTAAGAGATTTGAAAGTGGGAGGGGGAGGGGGAGATCTGAAATGATAGGAGAAGACAGGAGGGGGAGGGATGGAGCCAAGAGCTGGACAGGTGATTGGCAAAAGGGATATGAGAGGATCATGGGACAGGAGGCCCAGGGAGAAGGAAAGGGGGGAGGGGGGAAAACCCAGAGGATGGGCAAGGGGTATAGTCAGAAGGACAGAGGGAGAAAAAGGAGAGAGAAAGAATGTGTATATATAAATAAATAACAGATGGGGTACGGGGGGAGGTAGGGCATTAGCGGAAGTTAGAGGCGTCAGTGTTCATGCCATCAGGTTGGAGGCTACCCAGATGGAATATAAGGTGTTGTTCCTCCAACCTGAGTGTGGCTTCATCTTTACAGTAGAGGAGGCTGTGGATAGACATGTCAGAATGGGAATGGGATGTGGAATTGACATATCAGAATGGGAATGGGAATTCAGATAATAATCTGTTTTCCTGTTCTTGCCACCGAAGTGGATAACCTCACATTTATCCACATTAAGTTGCATCTGCCATGAATTTGCCCACTCACCTAACCTATCCAAGTCACCCTGAATCCTCTTAGCACCCTCCTCACAGCTAACACTGCCGCCCAGCTTCGTGTCATCCGCAAACTTGGAGATGCTGCATTTAATTCCCTCATCCAAGTCATTAATATATATTGTAAACAACTGGGGTCCCAGCACCGAGCCTTGCGGTACCCCACTAGACACTGCCTGCCATTCTGAAAAGGTCCCGTTTATTCCCACTCTTTGTTTCCTGTCTGCCAACCAATTCTCTATCCACATCAATACCATACCCCCAGTACCATGTGTTTTAAGTTTGCACACTAATCTCCTGTGTGGGACCTTGTCAAAAGCCTTTTGAAAATCCAAATATACCACATCCACTGGTTCTCCCCATCCACTCTACTCGTTACATCCTCAAAAGATTCTATGAGATTCATCAGACATGATTTTCCTTTCACAAATCCATGCTGACTTTGTCTGATGATTTCACCGCTTTCCAAATGTGCTGTTATCACATCTTTGATAACTGACTCTAGCATTTTCCCCACCACCAATGTTAGGCTAACTGGTCTATAATTCCCTGGTTTCTCTCTCCCTCCTTTTTTAAAAAGCAGGGTTACATTAGCCACCCTCCAATCCTCAGGAACTAATCCAGAATCTAAATAGTTTTGAAAAATTATCACTAATGCATCCACTATTTCTTGGGCTACTTCCTTAAGCACTCTGGGATGCAGACCATCTGGCCCTGGGGATTTGTCTGCCTTTAATCCCTTCAATTTACCTAACACCACTTCCCTACTAACATGTATTTCCCTCAGTTCCTCCATCTCAATAGACCCTCGGTCCCCTACTATTTCCGGAAGATTATTTATTCAATGCAGTACTTGAAAGAGCTCTGGAATTGATCTCAATTCTCTGGCCTTTCCATTCTCAAAAGAATTGCCTAACCTACCACAATTTAGCTCACACAGTCTTGAGAAGTAATATTGGAACTTGTGGGCCTGAGCCGTAAGGGGAGACTGAAGAGACTTTGGCTGTATTCCCTGCAGTGTAGGAGGCTGAGGAGCGACTTTATACAGGTTTATAAAGTCATGAAGGGCACAGTAGATAAAATGGTCAGTTTTCTTCCCAGGATAGGGGAGTTCCTAAACTAAAGGACATAGACTTAAATTGGGAGGTGGAAAAAATTTAGGGGACCCAAAGAGCAACTTTTTCCCCTCCAGACAGAGGGTGGTAGAGCCAGCTGCCAGAGGAAGTGGTGGAGGTGGTGGGGGGGGGGGGGGTTTAAAACAATTAAAAGGCATTTGGATTGGTACATGGGCAAGAAAAGCTTTAGAGGGAATTAGGCCAAATGCAGAGAAATGGGACCAGCTCCGACAGGCAACTTAGCAAGCAAGGATCAGTTAGGCCGATAGGCCTATTTCCGTACTGTAATAACTCTGAATAAAACTGGTTGGTTTAAATATTTGCTAACTTGATGACATTTTGCCTTACAAATCTCTACCTTGTATTTTATTATCAAAGAACTTCAACACCATTTCTTTCTCTCGAAACCCCAAATGCATTACGACCATTCAATTAAGGCTCAACCAGTTTCCACAAAATCATGCTGTTAATTGTGATATCAAACGATACATTAATCCTTTTAAAAGCACAGGAAAGGGCCAGTGATATTTGAAAATGTCATTGGCTGTCAGTTTGTTCTTTATTCTGGAAATATCTTGCACAGGATAACCCAATGTGGACCCCCAGCTTATCACTGTGCAGTCAGGTCAGCACTGGACTAAGGGTCTTCACCCAGTGAACATAATGACGGCATCATGAAGTAGGGTTGCCAACCTTCTCACTCCCAAATAAGGGACAAAAGTAGCAGTCAAATATGGGACACTTGTGTTTACCCTGAGAAAGACTACCGTGACTATGAAGCCTTGCGCGGGCACCTGTGTGCACATGCGTGACGTGCGCATGGGCGTACGTGCTGATTTTTTTCACAAATCAGTTTTGGCTTAATTTTCCCGACTACACTGTACATAAATTATTTCTATTTTATATAGGCTGTGTACTTATCATATCATTCCTGCTTTTACTATATGTTAGTGTTATTTTAGGTCTTATATGTTATTTGGTATGGTTTGGTAGGTTATTTTTTGGGTCTGGAAACACACACAAATTTTTCGCATATAAATTAATGGTAATTGCTTCTTTGCTTTACGCCATTTCAGCACGAAAGGTTTCATAAGAACACTCTACCTTAGCGGGGGAAATACGGGACAAGGGCGGTCCCGTATGGGACAAACCGATTTAGCCCAATATACGAGATGTCCCGGCAAATACGGGACAGTTGGCAACCCTATCATGAAGTGAGACTAGAAACCTTAATTTCAGTCAAGCGAGCAGGAACCTTAATTGGATGTGTTACCTGAAAAGGGCAATGGAGCAAGAGAATTTCATTCAGCTAAACAGAACTGAAATGATTGTTAAAAAGGAAACATTAGCAGGCCTCTTGAGAAAATGGCTGATTGGATGGTTCTGACAAAGAGCTAGTGCTTCATAAGGAACGAAATGATCTCCTTTGTGGTACATGTGGACAAGGGGAAATTCATCTTTACCTGACGTCATTAAACACACATCAATGCAGTCGTGTTGAAATGATAGATATGGCATCATGCATCACAGTTGAACGGATTTCTGTAAGCAGTTAGAACAAACAGCCATCACCACATTGTGCTTTAAGCTCTACGGTTTTGTTCTGTAAACTGACAACAGAATACAACAAGTACACAAAATATTCCACTTCAGACACAAGTGACCACCATCTCTTTTTTTTTAAAAAATCACCACACTCTGTTCCTTTTTGTAATTTAGAATGAATTCCCAAGACCATGGTCCAATAATTCAGCAAGAATGACTCACTAACTGCAGCTTGCTCATGTAGTGTGGACCCAACAACAATGTTTGCAGTGGGTGGGGAGGTTTATAGCAAAATACCAGGCTGTGTGAATGAGACTGCCTGATTTTGAGGAATGATATCCTCCGGCACTAAATAATTACTTCAGTGGTGACTCACCTTGTGTCATCATCATCATCAGGTGCCCAGCCCAGTTTGAGCTTTGACTGCCATGGCCCACACACTCCTGTTTCGGGTCAAGTGGATCAAATCATTGGTATTCATTTCCAGCTCTCTGCCTGCTGTCTCCATTATCATTTGTCTGTCTTCCTCTTGCTTTCTTCCCTTCAATCTTTCCCATAATTAACATGCATTCTAATTCCTCTTTCCTAATCACATGTCCAATGAAGTTACGTTGCCTTTTCATGATCTCATACATTACCTCTTTTTGTGTTTGCTCTGTTCATAACATCCTCGTTAGATATTCGTTTCGTCCATGATATTCTTAGCATCCTCCTCAAAAACCACATCTCTGCTGCTACAATTCGTTTCATGTTACTAGATATTGTCCAACATTCTGAGCCATATAACATAACTGGATAAACGTAACATTTCAGTACTCTGAGGCAGGTTGTCATGCCTAGGTTAGTATTGGTCAGTATACTCTTCATTCTCGTATTTTGCCATCTCTATTCTTCTTTTGATGTCCAAGTCGCACCTGCCCTCTGATGTCACCCAGCTTCCTAAGTAGCAAAAGTTCTGTACTTGTTTTATGTCTTGCTGTGGTACCATTTCCTGGATGGTAGCAGCTGGAACACTTTGTAGTTGGGGTGACTCGGGTCCCCAACGATCCTTCAGGCCCATTTTACACACCTGTCTTTGTAAATGTCCTGAATAGTGGAAGTTCACATCTACAGATGCACTGGGCTGTCCGCACCACTCTCTGCAGAGTCCTGCGATTGAGGGAAGTACAGTTCCAATACCAGGCAGTGATGCAGCCAGTCAGGATGCTCTCAATTGTGCTCCTGTAGAAAGTTCTTAGGATTTGGAGGCCCATACCAAACTTCAACCACCTGAGGTGAAAGAGGTGCTGTTGTGCCTTTTTCTCGACACACCCGGTAAGTACAGACCACGCGTGATCCTTGGTGATGTTTATGCCAAGGAACTTAAAGCTGTTCACCCTCTCAACCCCAGATCCATTGATGCCTGTCTCCATTCCTCCTCCTTGACAACCAGCTCCTTTGTTTTTGCGACATTGAGGGAAAGGTTGTTAGACAGCTGCACAATTTACAAAGCACCCAGAGGTGTGGGGTGGGGTGGAGAGGGTGGTGGAAATGTTGGGCACAGAATACAACAGCTATAAAATGATAGCAGCATAAGTCTGGTCTCTGACAATGAGCTGTTTGAGTGAATTACAAAGCTTCTGCTAGATTATTTTTTCTAGAATTCCTCCTGCTCATTATTCTCTAGGTAATTGGGCTGCAGAGTAAAAGATTAAACCCATTACTTCTGTGCACACAGATACTGACCACTCAGACAGCGAGGACAAGAATGAGCAGCAGGGATTATCAATGCTTGGTAACCACCATTTCTGCACCCCGCCCCCCACTCAGTCCCTTCAAAGCAGCTCCGTCCCATCTCAACATGGCAGCTGCTCTCTGTTCTCAGTAAGCATCGCAGGGGAGCCATCCTGCTCAATTTACTTGAAAACCACCTTCCTAGGAGGTTCTAACTCCTACCACATTCCTCACTGGCCTTTAGTGGTTGGATCTCCTCGATGATTTGCGATCAGTGACGTCAGCAGATGTTGTCCCAGGCAGCACTGAACAGTCAGCATTTAAAATATGCAAGAAAAATGTATAAACTAGTGAGGACTGCACAAGCAGCAGTTGGATATTAGCATAGTTGACAAGCCACTTACATTTATGTAGTTCTTTTAATGCGATAAACTACCCACCTCAGCAAACAAAACTTGACAAGCCACATAAGGAGATGTGGCAGATGGCCTAACACTGAGCAATAGATTTTAAAGAGACTGAAAGGAGGAGAGGCAGTGAGAACAGAACAGTACAGCACAGTACAGGCCCTTCAGCCCACAATGTTGTGCTGATCTTTTAACCTACTCCAAGATCAATCTAACCCTTCTCTCTCACATGATCCTCCACTTCTCTTTCATCTCTGTGCCCATCTAAGGGTCTCTTAAATGTCCATAATGTATCAGCCTCTATCACTACCCCTGGTAGCTCGTTCCATGCACTCACCATTAAAACCTACCTTTGATACCCCCGGTCCAATACTCTCCTCTTTAAAATTATGCCCCTTCAGATTAACCATTTCTGCCCTGGGAAAAAGGTGTTGGTTTTTCCACTCTATGATTCTTAACATCTTATACACCTCTAACCCTCTTTCGCTCCAAACAGAAATGCCCTAATTCACTCAGCCCTTCCTCATAAGATGCTCTCTAATCTAGGCAGCAACCTGGTAAATCTCCTCTACACCTTCTCGAAAGCTTCCACATTCATATAAAGAGGTGACCAGAACTAAACACAATACTTGGGGTTAAGGGCTATTAGAGGAGATGGTGAGTTGGAACAGTTGGTGAGGTGGAACATGTACATTTAATTGCCTGGGATTGGAGGAATGCAGATGTGTGGGATGGTTGCGAGGGAGGAGGGGATTACTGCGAGGGAAATGCTAGATTGTGGAGAATTTAAAAATGATGACTGAATTATAAAATAGAGATGCTGTTTAACCCAGAACCCATGTAGATTTGCAAACTATAAAACATGACAGGTGACATAACAGAGGGCAAGTCAGGACCCAAGAGCAGAAGTTTTGGGTGACCTCATGCGTGGAAGGAGGACTGCGAGACAAGGAAATGTCTATCAGACTAGTAGAGGTAACAAGGACATGGGTGACCAGTGATACCAGCAGTGTTGGGCTGTAGAAACTAAATATAGAGATGAGCAAAGTTAAATTGAGGGTGGAATGCAAATAGTTTTGTAGAGGATATGGATTGAGAAGAACTTGCTCGTTCACATGCATGAGCCTTTGAAAGTGGTAGAACCAGCTGATAACCTGTTATCAAGGGAGTACTGAGCACTTATAACTAGAGATACAGGTACAAAAGGCAAAGGGCGTTTCCTGATGAGCTCTACCACCCAGAAGGAAACAGCTGGCGGCAGTGTTCAGAACTGGCACCACAGGATTGAGGGAGGATAGCGTAATTTAAATGTTTAAATTGCCTTGTTTATTATTAGAAGCTCAAAAGCATAGGACTAGAGTAATTTAAACAAGCCAATTTAAGATCAAGATGACCCGCTGAGTTCCTCTAGTGCTTTGCGTCTCTCTGTTGGTCTAATTTGCCATTTTAAATAGGACACTGTGGTATTGCATTGAGAATGCTCCTGTTCCTCCGGGAAGGAAGGCAGGGTCCAAACAGAAAGCAGATTGCATGCGGCTCCAATGGGAGACACTACAGCTGAAATCCAGAGTCACAGCCAGGGGTACTTCAGAAAGCAACATTGCTTTAAGACGTTTTAAAAAAAATCAATACTCAAAAAATCGGCGGATCCCGGACTGCAGACTCAAGTCATGAGTGTAGTTCCCCCTTAAGAAAACTAGTGTGGAAGCCAAGCTGCTCCATAGGTACAATTGAAATGTAGATGCTTTAGATTCTTCTCCCCCCACCCCCAACTATCTGCTGGTGAATGTATTGTCTCTGGAAACTAACATTAAAGACCTCTGAGCAAGAGTGTTGTACCAGAGGGATATCAGAAATTCGGTACATTTTGCTCCATGGAAACATGGCTATCCCCCGCCATTTAAAATGCAGCGCCGCAGCTGGACTGCTTCACCATTCTCTGCAAAGACAGGACAGCTCAGTCTTTTAGAGGCAGAGGAGATGGAGTATGCTTTATGATTAACTCATTACGGTGCACAGATGTGGCAATCTGTCTTAGTCCTGCTCACCCAACCCAAAACAACTAGTAGTCAAACGTTGTCCTTGTTATCTGCCGAGGGAGTTTTCAGCCATCACCCTGGTAGTGGTGCACATATCTTAGGCCAGCGTCAGGTAAGCTCTGGAGGAACTGAGCACTGTAATCAACAGGTACGATTACTGATGCCTTCCCTGTCACTGTGGGGGACTTCAGCCAGGTCAGCTTGAAGACTCTGAACTACCACCATCATACCACCTAAAGAACTAGGGATGCTAACACACTTGACCACTGTTATATCACCATCAAGAACACTTACTGAGATATCCTACACCCACACTTTGGAAAGTCCAGTCACCTGACTGTACTCCTACTCCCCCAGTATGGGTAGAGACTCATGACTGCAGCACCAGTGATGAGGAGCAAGCTGAGGTAAAGGGGGGTGGAGGAGTGTTTACAGGACTGCTTTGAGTCAATGGACTGGACAACTTTCAATGATTCATTTTTGAATCTGAATGAATGCAGCATACGTGTCACAAACTTCTATCAAAACCCGTACGGCCCAGTATGTGCCTTCAAGAACATACCTGGCATACTCAAACAAAAAACTGAGGATAAACCAGGACATTCATAGTCTACTGAGGGCAAGATCTGTAGCATTCAAGACTGGTGACCCAAAACTATACAAGAAGTCCATCTATGGCCTGCAGAAGGCTATTTTAAGAGCAAGAAAACAATTCCAATTGAAGTTCAAGATGGAATCGGATGCACATCAGCTCTGAAAGAGTTTGCAGTTCATTACTTCCCACAAAGCAAAACCTAACATCATGAATGACTGTGATATCTCACTCCCAGATGTGAACACCTTTTTGCATGTTTTGTAAGGTAGAATAAAACTACACCTGAGTTAATCTCTGCAGCATCTGGTGACCATGGGATCTTTGTCTCTGAAGCTGACATCAGAACATTTTTCAAGAGGGTAAACAACTAGGCCCTGATAGAGTACCTGGTAGGGCGTTGAAAACCTGTACCAACCAACTGGCAGGAATGTCCAACAAAATCATCAATCTCCAACCGCTGCTGTCGGAGGTTCCCACCTACTTCAACAAGGCAATAACCATACCAGTGTTGAAGAAGAGTAGGTTGAATTGCCTCAACAACTATCACAAAGTGGCATTCACATCTACTATGGTGAAGTGCTTTGAGAGGTTAGTCATGGGTAGAATCAACTCCTGCCTAAGCAAAAACCTGGACCCTCTGCAATTTGCCCATCACAATAGGTCTACAATGGATCCAATCTCACTGGCTCTCCACTCTGTCTTGTATCACCCAAACAATTGTAATACTTACATCAGACTGCTGTTTATTGACTACAGCTCAGCATTCAACAATCATACCCTCACTTCAAATCAGAAGGCTCCAAAACGTAGGCCTCCTTACCTCTCTCTGCAGCTGGATCTTTGACTTCCTCACCAGGAGACCACAGCCTGTGTAGATCGAAAATAACATCTCCTTCTCACCGAGGATCAACACCTGTACACCTCAAGGATGCGTGCTTAGCCCACTGTTTTACTCTCTCTACAAACAGAAGAAAGAAGAAAGCCCTTAACTCCGAGTGGAGTCATTGGGACGCCGTCATGATGGTGTTTTTTTTTTTAGCAGGCTTTCTTATTTTTATGAGGCCGAGTTGCTAGCTCGACGCTCAAACCGGCACGGATGGAAAACGTGCAAGGGAGCCGGCTGGATTTGAACTCGGGAGCCTTCGCTCCGAAGTCCGGCGCTGATGCCACCTCGCCACCAGCCGGCACCCACAGCTCAAATGCAGTCTATAAATTTGTCAACAACTACTTTTGTCAGATACACAGAAGGTGACAAGGAGGCATACAGGAGTGAGATAAATCAGCCGACTGAGTGGTGTCATAGGAACAGTCTTGCACTCAATGTCAGTGAGAGGAAGAAATTAATTGTGGACTTAAGGAAGAGGAAATTGAGGGAACACATACCAGTTCTCATCTAGGGATCAGTAATGTAAAGGATGAGCAATTTCAAATTCCTGATTGTCAACATCTGCAAAGATCTATCCTGGGCTCAACATATTGATGGAATTACAAAGAAGGCACAACAGTGGCTTTATCGCATTGGGAGTTTGAAGAGACTTGGTATGTCATCAAAGACACCAGCAATTTATTAAGAAGGCACAACCGTAGCTATATCACATTAGGAGTTTGAAGACACTTGATATGTCACCAAGACACCGGCAATTTATATATTTGTTTATTTATTTACAGATGCACCATGGAATTTGTTGCCACAGAGGGCTATGGAGGCCAAGTCTTATGTGTATTTAGTGAAGATTGATAGATTTTTGATTGGTAAGCGGGTTAAGGAAGGAGGGAGAGAGATTGGTGTTGAAAATAAAAGTCAGCCATGATTGAATGCCAGAGCAGACTCAATGGCCTGAGTAGCCCTATTCTGCTTCTACATCTTGAGGATCTGTTCGTAAATTCTTCTGCTGCAGACATTTAAAATATTTTAATATGAACACAAATAATTTATTATTAGAACCAATTATTTTAAATAATATAAATAAAAATAGCAGTATATAATAATAGCAGTATAAATAATGTGTGCGCGAGCGTATGCCCTTAACTCCTAGTGGAGTCGTCGGGGTGCCGTCACGACAAGCTTGTCGGTATGCTCATTGTACGGCATGTCTTAGGCATCTGAAACCTGGCGGAGCCCATCCCTCTTCAGGTTATAAATAATATTAAAAAGTAATAAATAATTTAAAGGAGCAAAACAAAAGAAAATAAGAGAAGATGAGAGACCACAGTTGCTGAAATCTGAAGCAAAAGAACAACCTGCTGGAGGAGCATCTGCGGAGGCAGACAATGGCTTCAACTTCAGAACCAAGGTCACATCAACCTCATTCAGACAGTACACAGACAGAGTGTGTGTATGCAAGTGCAGAAAAATGTAAATGTATGCATGCCTGTGTGTGTATAAATGTTTGGATGCAGAAATCTAAGCCTTTAATGACTCACTCAATGGAACACAAGAACCTTCACTAAACATCCATACAGTAAAATGCCTTCTGCTAACCCTGCTGCACCATACTGCCTCCCTTTAATGAAGGTGCAAAGCGAGATCCTAGAAAATGTGGAATTCTTCCCCAACATGGAAGCCACCCCTCCATAAATGTAGTCATGGTGATGAAGTTCAGTGCAACACAGCAAGGCTTTGGCCACTTGAAGAGTGTGTGAAGATCAAGACCACAAACCCAGCACAAAGCTCATGGACCGCTAGGCAGAAGTATAGTCTCCTGCATAATCCTGACTACCTCAGATGGGAGAATCATGCTATATGCATACCCAACTCCAGAAAATGGCTCTCCTCTCCAAGCAAGAGATTATCAAGCAGAAGGAAGTGCTTGGAGCCTTCTTGAGAAAGGGCAACTTCCCCATCAACCCCTCAAAATGGAGGAACAGTATTCCAGGTGGCATTGAAAATCAGATGGACTCAAAAACTATACTGTAATCAGTTGGAAGCAACACAGCCCTGTCACTCTTTACAAGATAAAATAAGCTATTTACCTGACCTTCAAAGGCTATTCTTTAAATACATTATTTGATAAGCAGACAAGGCTGAGAAAGCAATACATAAATACTTCCTACAACAAGCCTTTGTTAATGGAATGACTTAACCATCATCATTATTGTGTGTTTGGACTGATGTGTCAAGTCCCTGAAATGTTTCATGCCTGCAAAGTCTGGCATTTTAAGGTGTGTTCAATATAACCTTTTAAGTTTATTTACATATTAAAAACAATTAAAAAAAACATATCCACAATGGGAAAAACTTCAGCCTGATCTGCAAAATTGGTTAAGAATGAATATGACATGTGAAATAATTAATTTGATGTGCTTCATTCCACCTTCAATCCCAAGATTGCATTAAAACATGCAAGTAATTCTTGTGCCAGTTACTGATACATTGCTTTCATTTAAGAGTTATGAAGAAAGCTTTACACAGCTGAAGTCCCACAACCTCATTGCCAAAGACAATGAAAATATTTTGAAATCTCTGGATTGCTTTTATTTTTCAAAATGGCTCCGCTGATGACAGCCAATCCAAGTCAGTTATCCCATTAACTACCTCAGACCTGAGGGGAAAACTGTAGCAGAACAAAGCAGCCACAGTGCTGAGACTCTCCCCCATTGTCCGACACAAGCACACACTGGAACGGAGTGTGAAGTGCAAGGGAAAATGGTGCTAACATTGAAAGTGCAGTGGACTGCAAGCTGCTTTAAGGATAGAGGAATGCAAACTATGTGAGCAACCCCATAAAAACGCCAAAGGTAGGCGGTAGAAACCAGCACCCTTCAGATGTTAGTTGGCTTACAGAGCAAGTGATTCCCATCTCCAGGAAGTACCCATGGCACAACAACATAAACAGCGAATAATGTACATTTGCTCTGCCCACACTCTCCATATGCCCTTCACCCACGCACTACTCCCACTAGCTCCCCTCCCCATCCCTCTTCCTTTATTTCATGCTTCACTTTCCTCTCCTCATATTTCATCTTCAGCCCTTTGTCACTTCCACCTAGCTTCTGACATTGTCCCCTCTCCCCCCAGCTAAATTCTCTCATCACTTGCTGGCTCTTGCACCATCCCTTCCCTCCACCTTTTCTCTACATTGGCCACCTCCCCTCTTTCTTTCCATTCCAGATGAAGAGGCTTGGCCCAAAATAACAACTACCCATTTCCTTCTACAGATGCTGCCTGACCTGTTGAGTTCCTCTCATGCTTTGTGTGTCTCTGTTGGTCTAATTTGCCATTTTCCCCATTTTTTATTGGACACTGTAGTGTTGATATCTGAAGGAAGGCAAGGTCCAAATGGAAAGGAGATTTGGACACCCAGCATTCACTTGCCATTACGCTGATGAGTTCAAGGAACAGAGTAATGATATGCTGAAATGTATCAATATTATGAAAGAGGTGCTGTAGGTAGTCTTGTAGCATGTATACCTTCGAGCCTGACCAAGTACATCTTGGGATGTTGCGGGAAGCGATCTCCCTCATATCCTCATTAACAATGGGAAATCTATTAGAAGGCCGGTGAGAGACTAATATTGTGCTTTTAATAAGGAAGTCAGCACAGTGAGGCCAATGAACTACAGGCTACTGAACCTTACATCAGTTATGGAGAAGTTACTGCAGGGAAATCTGAGAGACTGCATTTATTTACATTTGGAAGAGCAAGGTAATTTCTCCCAACTCCTACTTCTCTCCTTCTATTCCTCATTCTGGTTGCCCTCTCACCCCTCCTTTTCTCCACATCTGCCTATCACCTCCCTCTGGTTCCCCTCCTCCTTCTCTTTATTCCATGGTCCACTGTCTTCTCCTACCAGATTCCACTTTCTTCAGCCCTTTACCCCTTCTACCTGTCTCCTCCCAGCTTCTTACTCTTCCTGCCCCCCCCCACACCAAACCTGGTCTCAACTATCAGCTTGTACTCCTTTCCTTCTCCACACCACCTTATTCTGGCTTTTCCCCCCTTCTTTTCCAGTCCTGAAGGGTATCACCCTCCACAAATGCTGCCTGACCTGCTGAGTTCAAGGGTAGGGTAGTAGATGTATTCTACATGGATTTTAGCAAAGCCTCTGTCACGGTTCCACATGGTAGGTTGTTCCAGAACACACGGGATCCAGGGAGAGCTAACCAACGGGATGCGGAATTGGCTTGGTGGTAGAAGGCAGCGTGTGGTAGTAGAGGGTGGTTTTTCCAGATGATCAGTGGTGTGCCGCACTGACCAGTGCTTGGTCCTGTGTTGTTTGTCAATTTATTAATGATTTATATGAAAAACATAAGCAGTGCACTTACCAAAACTGGTGGTGGAGGAGAATGAAAGAACAGTCTGAAGTTATAATAGGGTATCAAGCTGAGCAAAGGAACAGCTGATAGAGTTTAAACTCAGCCAAGTGTGCTGATACATCTTACAAAGATAAACACAGCCAAGACATACACAGTGAATGGCAAGGCCCGGGGAAGCATCACTGAACAGTAACAGCAAGTACTTAGTTCCCCGAAACTGGCTGAAAAGCGACGTTACAGGGGTACCGAAAATTATGAGGGGCACAGATGAGGTAGGCAGTACAGTCTTCTCAGGGTTAGGAAATCTGAAACTAGTTGGCAGAAAAAAGTTCAAGGTGAGAGGGGAAAGATTCTCACAGAGAGTGGTGAGCAAATGATACAAATTATCAGAAGTGATAGAGGCAGCTGCATTTGCATTTAATAAAACATTTAAACACATACAAGGATAAGAAAGATTGGGCCAACTCTAGGTATATGTGACAAGCTTAGACAGGCATCTTTGTTAGCAAGTGCGCGCGGGGCTGAAGGAACTGTTTCTGTGCTGTACATTTCTATGAATCCATGAATAATTAACCCACACTAAACATGAATTAATCCCATGATTTAAGCCTGCATTGCCACTACCCATGTCAACGTGCAAGCATCCATCTCTCAAAGTTCAGTTCCTTTGTGTCCGGGAAGGCTGAGCCACGTGAGCTTATCTGCACCTCCCTAACAGCTGACACAAGTTATTTACTTTTAAAAAGCCAGTCATTCATATAGAACCTCCCTAACCTGACAAGGGAGGCCTCCGGGCAATTCTGTTAGGTTGCAGCTAATGACGCCAGTCTAGGATCAGTACAAGGTCAATGTAGCTGCCAAAATTATAAGTAAATGTATTGCAGCGTGCTGTGGGTATCTGGATCCTCCTGGAAATGGGGACCATTTGCACTAGAAGCTAACTAATATCTCCAGGGGTTGGTTTCTACTGCCTTTTTTTAAAAAAATGTACAATAGCTCACAAGGCTCTTATTCAGACAACCTCAAAGCAGATTCCCAAAGTGTATCCATTCAGCTGTAGCACCAGAATTTTCACTGTGCAAAGGCATATGTTCTGGAGTGTGTTTGTGTCAGGCATCAGGAGAGATATTCGAGGATATAGGATGCAGCAGTCCAATGCAATCTCTGCCTCAGTATTGCAGCAGAGCCTCTCATCCCACAAGCAGCCTAGACTGGCCTCTTCAACATTTAGAAGCATCAGGACTAACATGTGCTAACATCCACCTATATTCCTGCTGTGACAACCATTTCCTTAATTCTCCACTCAAATTTTCCTTACAATCTGTATATTAAGTTGCTCATGGAAGTTTGCAGGACTGTATCAAGGTGAAATTTGCGATGGAAATTCGGCCTCTCTCATCTGCTGAGCTCCTAAAGTCTGAAATCCTTTGCTTAATTTCTGTGCCTATCTAATTCTCCTCAAAACCAACCTTGTGAAGCTATTAGTATTCCGTGTTATCTTGTTCATTAATAATATTGAAACTCCACTGAACATTGAATTTATTTATTTAGTGATACAGCACGGAGTTGGCCCTTGGAGCCCCACAGTCCCAGCAAACCCTGACAGACCCAATTAACCCTAACCTAATCACGGGACAATTTACAATGGCCAATCAACCTACCCAGTAGGGCTTTGGAATGTGAGAGGAAACCAGAGGACCAGGAGAAAACTCGCACACTCCACAGGGAGAACGTACAGAGACTCCTTACAGAACAGTGCCAGAACTGAACTGCAAAATGTCCCGAGCTATAATAGCATTGCACTAACTGCTCAGCTACCGTGCACCCACTGTATTAAAGAGGGGATTTAAATCCAAGATGTGCTTGTTGATTTCTCTTGATCTCCAGATGTGTTGGTAGGAATTGGGGAACAAAGTTATAGGGATAAGTGGAACAGGTTAAGACTATTCTTCGGAGTACAGGAGACTGAACTTCAAGGAGCGAAAGTACGGTAACTGCACACACAGCCTTTTTCCCTCACAGAAAGAACATAACTCATTGAATTAGGATGAGAGGGGGAAAGATTGTTTTTTTTTTATATAAAAAGTGACCTGAGGGACAACTTCCTCATGTGTTTATATATGGGTGGAACGAGCTTCCAGAGAAAGTGGTTGAGGCAGATACAAAAACATTTAAGGGACACTTGGAGTACTATGTGATTAGCAAGAGTTGAAAGGTATGGGCCAATCCTGGGACCAAAAGAATATAAGACACAAGAACACAATAGAACCCATTTAAAGAAAATCCCCACAAAACAAGACCAAACACCCAATGTGTGAAAGAGAAGACCAAATTGTGCCAACAATAAAAAGGAAAGAAATAACATTAACTGCAGAGTCTCCAAATGGTAACCCAACACTGACTGATGGCCACAGCTGCAGGCAGTTCAGTGCCGAAGCACCCAGATCAAATCGTGCAAATAGTTAAAAAAAAACTTTTTAAACACAAGGAACATGAACTGTAGAGTTCCTAGAGTCCTGATTATGGAGCACATTCAGTGCTGAGGCAAGACTGTTCAGAAACTTAATGGTTGTAGGCAATGGCCACTCCTGAAACCAGTAGCGTGGGATCCAAGATTCCTGAACTTTTGCCCACCAGCTGCAGCAAGAGAGACCGGTCAAAATCAGGCAGATAGCACTGAACCCCTGTTTGTTATCCACTTGTCCTCGATGATTTTAATCTTGCTAGATACTTTAATCGGCGCAGAGTAATGGAGGGGTTAGTGTTCCAGCATTAGTAATCAACACTATCTCATCCACTCCAAATCCTCCAGATCGCAGAAGCACCAAATCGTTTAGTCATCCCAGAAATACATTCGAAGAAGGGAAATTACAGGCTGCAATCTATCGCAGTTCCAGAAGTATACTTAGAAGAGTATCCAGTAGTTTTACAAGCTGCTTGCAAGATGTCACCATTGGTCATTGGCACCATCTTACCTCCACAGATGTCTGTGGCAATGAATCCTACAGATTCACCACACTCTGGCTAAAGAAATTCCTCATCTTTGTTCTAAAGGTACAGTGGCATGCAAAAGTTTGGGCACCCCTGGTCAAAATTTCTGTTCTGTTAGTGAGTAGAAGATGAACTGATCTCCAAAAGTCATAAAGTTAAAGATGAAACATTCTTTTCAACATTTGAAGCAAAATTAGAAAATTAGTGTATTATTTTTGGTTTGTACAATTTTAGAGTGAATAAAAGGAAAGGAGCAACATGCAAAAGTTTGGGCACCCCAAGAGATTTGAGCTCTCAGATAACTTTTACCAAGGTCTCAGACATTAATCAGCTTGTTAGGGCTATGGCTTGTTCACAATCATCGTTAGGAAAGGCCAGGTGATGCAAATTTCAAAGCTTCATAAATACTGACTCCTCAAACCTTGTTCCAACAATCAGCAGCCATGGGCTTCTCTAAGCAGCTGCCTTGCACTCTGAAAATTAAAATAATTGATGCCCACAAAGCAGGAGAAGGTTATAAGAAGCTAGCAAAGCGTTTTCAGGTTGCCGTTTCCTCAGTTCATAATGTAATTAAAAAATAGCAGTTATCAGCAATGGTGGAGGTTAAGTTGAGGTCTGGAAGACCAAGAAAACTTTCCAAGAGAACTGCTCATAGGATTACTAGAAAGGCAAATCAAAACCCCATCTGACTGCAAAAGACTTTCAGAAGATTTAGCAGACTCTGGAGTGATGGTGGACAGTTCTACTGTGCAGTGACACCTGCACAAATATGACCTTCATGGAAGAGTCATCAGAAGAAAACCTTTCCTGCATCCTCACCACAAAATTCAGCATCAGAAGTTTGCAAAGGAACACCTAAACAAGCCTGATGCATTTTGGAATCAAGTCCTGTGGACTGATGAAGTTAAAATAGAACTTTTTGGCCTCAATGAGCAAAGGTATGCTTGAAGAAAAAAGGGTGCAGAATTTCATGAAGAGAACACCTCTCCAACTGTTAAGCACGGGGGTAGATCGATCATGCTTTGGGCTTGTGTTACAGCCAGTGGCACAGGGAACATCTACTGGTAGAGGGAAGAATGAATTCAATTAAATACCAGCAAATTCTGGAAGCAAACATCACACCGTCTGTAAAAAAAAAAGCTGAAGATGAAAAGAGGATGGCTTCTACAACAGGATAATGATCCTAAACACACCTCAAAATCCACAATGGACTACCTCAAGAGGCGCAAGCTGAAGCTTTTGCCATGGCCCTCACAGTCCCCCGACCTAAACATCATTGAGAATCTGTGGATAGACCTCAAAAGAGCAATGCATGCAAGACGGCCCAAGAATCTCACAGAACTAGAAGCCTTTTGCAAGGAAGAATGGGCGAAAATCCCCCAAACAAGAATTGAAAGACTCTTAGCTGGCTACAGAAAGCATTTACAAGCTGTGATACTTGCCAAAGGGGGTGTTACTAAGTACTGACCATGCAGGGTGGCCAAACTTTTGCTTCGGGCCCTTTTCCTTTTTTGTTATTTTGAAACTGTAAAAGATGGAAATAAAAAAGTAATCTTGCTTAAAGTATTAAAGAAATGTGTCATCTTTAACTTTATGTCTTTTGGAAATCAGTTCATCTTTTACTCGCTTAGCTATTCACAGTAACAGAAATTTTCACCAGGAGTGCCCAAACTTTTGCATGCCACTGTCCAGTGTGACGAGAATACACAAAGATTAAGATGTTAGCTGTCCTGTGCTGGCACCAGTGGGATCAGCAGTTGGTCTGCCACCTGTCTTCAGGAGAGAGAGAGATAAGGAAAACCATGGAGCAGCATTTGGAGATGTTAATGAAGGGACGGGAGAGTTTAACGGAAGGAGAGCTGTCAAGATCGGCTCCCCCTTTGAACCCTGAACTGTTTGAAGTGATGGACAGGCGATACCCCAGCAGGGGGATAAAAAGGGACAGGTTCGCTAAGGCAAGACACACACGACACCCCAAGATAACGAGACCCTGGAAGAGGTGCGTCTCCCACAAGTCGGTGGGAAGTTTTGGACGGCTGGTCGCGGGATCAAGCCATAGACGCACAGGGTGGAAAGGCACGATCGGCGGGAACCTGGTGTGTGTCCACCCTTGCCTGGGTGCCAGGTTCACAGCAGAGAAATGATCGTATCTGGAAACGGAGGGGTCACGGTCGGTGACCTCAGATGACATCACAAAGGGCTCGCACGAAAGCTGACTGCGAAGAATATCGAAGGTCTGTGTGTGGAAGCCGTTTGACTATTCATTCGTTTTGCTCTCTCTCTCCTTCCCCCCACTGTCCATCGCCACGGCAGCGATTACTGCGAACCGAACTGAACTAAATTGAACTGAACTTTGCGTCACTTTGAAACTGGTCACTTACCCCTAGACAACGATAGAGCTTGATTGATCCTGTTATCTTACTTCTGTGTAGATGCGTGTTTATCATTGCTGAACTGTTGCATTTATTATCCTTTTGATTAGAGTACTGTGTTGCTTGCTTCTTTAATAAAACTTTCTTAGTTCTAGTAATCCAGACTCCAACTGAGTGATCCATTTCTGCTGGTTTGGCAACCCAGTTACGGGGTACGTAACACCAGGTATTCTGAGCCTGTGCCCTCTGGTCCTAGACTCTTGCACTCTTGGAACCATCCTCACCATGTCCACTCTGTTTAAGCCTTTCAATATTTGCTGAGTTTAAATAAGATCCTCCCTCATTCTTCTAAACTCCAGCAAGTACAGGTCTCAGCCATCAAATGTTCCTCATAGGTCAACCCTTTCATTCCTGGGATCATTCTCTTAAACTTCTTCTGGATGAGGCGTTCCAAACCTTTTTTCTTAAAAAAATGCCCAGAACCAAAACCATTAAGCAAGGGGTACACAGACCAAGTTGGGAACCCCTGCTCTGGATCCCTTCCAAAGCCAGCACATTCATTTTTTTAATATAAAAGATATGGGGCCCATGGACTAACTTTGTGCAGCAAACATGAGAAAATTGCAGATGCTGGAAATCCAAAGCAACATACATAAAATGCTGGAGGAACTAAGTCGGCCAGGTGCATTTATGGAAAACACTAAACAGTTGATGTTTCGGGCCGAGACCCTTCATCAGGACAGGAAAGAAAGAGAAGTCAGAGTAAGAAGGTTGGGGGGGGTGAGGAAAAAGAAGTACAAGGTGACTGGTGAAACAGGGAGAGGAGATGAGGTGAAGTAAAGAGCTGGGAAGTTGATTGGTGGAAGAGATAAAGGGCTGGAGAAGGGGGAATCTGATAGGAGAGGACAGAAGACCATGGAAGAAAGGGGAGGAGCACCAGAGGGAGGCAATGGGCAGGCAAGGAGATAATGTGAGAGAGGGAAAAGGGGATGGGGAATGGTGTAAGGGAGGGGCAATAACTGGAAGTTCAAGAAATCAATGTTCATGCCATCAGGTTAGAGGCTACCCAGACAGAATACATGGTGTTGCTTCTCTAACCTGAGTGTGGCCTCATCACGGCAGTAGAGGAGGCCATGGACTGACATGTCAAAATGGTAATGGGAAGTAGAATTGAAATGTATGGCTACCAGGAAATCCCACTTTTTCTGGTGGATGGAGTGAAGGGGCTCGGCAAAGCATTCTCCCAGTCTATTGGGTCTCACTGATGTACAGAAGGCCACACCGGGAGCACTGAATACAATAAATGACCCCAACAGACTTACAGGTGAAATGTCACCTCACCTGGAAGGACTGTTTAGGGCCCTGAATGGTAGTGAGGGAGGAAGTGCAGAGGCAGGAATAGGACTTGTTCTGTTTGCAAGGATAAGTACCAGGTGGGAGATCAGTGGGGAGGGACTAGTGCACAAGGGAGATGGGCAGGGGGTGATCCCTGCAGAAAGAGGAATGTGGGGGGTGGGATCCCACTGGAGATTGTGGAAGTTACGGAGAATTGTGTGCTGTATTCAAATGCTGGTGGGGTGGTAAGCAGGGGCAAGAGGAACTCTATCCCTGGTGTGGCGGCAGGAGGATGGGGTGAGGGCAGATGTGCACGAGATGCAAAAGATGCAGGTGAAGGCAGCATTGTAGGTGTAGGAAGGGAAGCCCTTTTCTTTGAAGGGTTATCTTAGTTCTGGAATGAAGAGCTTCATCCTGAGAGCAGATGCGGCAGAGACGGAGGAACTGAGAGAAGAGGATGGCACTTTTACAAATGACAGGGTGGGAAGAGGTATAGTCTAGGTAGTTGTGAGAGTCAGTGGGTTTATGAAAGATATCAGTAGATGGACTGTCTGCAGAGATAGAGACAGATCGAGAAATGTGAGGGAGGTGTCAGAAATGGATCAGGTAAATTTGAGGGTTGTGGGGAAGTTGAGGCAAAGTTGATGAAATTGATGAGCTCAGCATGGGTGCAGAAAGCAGCACTAATGCAGTCAATGTAGCACATAAACAGTTGGGGAATGATAGCAATGTAGACTTAGAACATAGACTGTTCCATGTAGCCAACAAAAAGGCAGGCATAGCTAGGACCCATGCGAATGCCCATGGCTACACCTTTCATTTGAAGGAAGTGGGAGGAGCCGAAGGAGAAATTATTGAGGGCGAGGACCAACTCCGCCAGGAGAGTGGTGGTGGTGGATGAGGGGATCTGGTTGGGTCCGTTTTCCGGAAAGTAGCGGAGAGTTTTAAGGGTCTCCTGATGGAGAATGGAAGTGTATAGGGACTGGACATCCATAGTGAAAATGAGATGATCAGGGCCAGGGAGCTTAAAGAAATTGAAAAGATTAAGAGTGTACTAAGTGTCACAGATGTAGGTAGGAAGCAGCAGCAGAACCAGGGAGGGGGAGGGAGAAATAAAACAGTCGAGATAAGCAGGGTCAGCAAGGATGAATTGGACCAAAGAGTCTGTTTCTAGTCTTTCTTGTGATAAACTCAGGCAGATAGAAAGAGTTCCTTGCTGCAATTTCATAACTAGTTAACATCACTAGATATTTGCCCAGTTTCTCTCTATCTGTACAGCCTTTATGTACATGTCCAGAGCTAATAACATCAGTATTAGCAACACATAACAAACACCCTCCAACAGTCCTATTAACCTGTTTGACCTGGTCCCACACTATACAGATATCCCTTGTCCTATCCAAACTGACAAGAATGCAAGTAAGGTTTATGAGAATGATGCCGGGACTCAAGGGCTTGAGTGAAAGGGAGAGGTTGTTGGGCTTGGTTGTATGTTATTTCTTTAGAGTGAAGGAAACTATAGGTCATCTTACAGAGGTGCACAAAATCATGTGGGGCAGAGACAGGTTGAATGCACTCAGTTTTTTGCCAAGAGAAAGGGAATCAAAAATTAGAAGGCAGAGACTGAAGGAGAGGAGAAGAATGATTTAAACTAGACTGGAGGGGCAACTTCTGCACCCAGGTGATATGCATACGGAATGAGTTGTCAGAATAAGTGGTTGAGGCAGATACAATAACAGCATTTAAAAAGACATTTGGACAGGTACATGGATAGGAAAGGCTTAAGGGGTTAAGGGCCAAACACAGGCAAATTGGACCATCTTAGAAGGGTATCTTGTTCAGCATGGAAGAGTTGAGCAAAAGAGCCGGTTGCTCTGCTGTCTGACTCCAAGAATCCCTTCTTCCACCACCATCACACACACTTTACATTCTACATCACTTAAAACTCTCATTCCCAGTCTGAGTCATTGAATCAGAGAGACATACAGCACAAAACAGGCCCTCCAGTCCTTTGAGCCTGCGCCAAATATCAAACACAGATTCACACTAACCTGATAATAACCCCATTTTATCCTCAACAGACCCCACATTAAGGGTAATTTTCACTAGTCAATTAATTTACTAAACCAATGACAAGGAGCTATTGACCTGAAAGGTTACCTTTCCATGGATGTGGCCTGATTTGAATAATTGCGACATTTTCTGTTTTTATATCAGGTTTCCTCTGCAATTTTTTTAAAAAGTTGTCCTAACCTCTATCCAAGTGCCATCAGCTTCTGAAAACTCCTGTACTACCTCATATTACATTTTCCCTCAATTTGCCACAATGCTGTAACATTTTATTTATTGCATTGTTATACATAATTTGTTAATTTAATTCTAAATACTTTACATTTGTAATGTACTGAACTGCTGCTGCAAAAACCTAATTTTCACGGCATTTATACCCTGTGAATGTATGCACACGGCAATAAGCTTCTGAGGAATTATGTTGTTGGACTTGGAATGCAGAAGCCTGGTTTAATGACTCAGATGCAAATACACATGACATGGCAAATAGAAAATTTAAATTAATTTAATTTGATAGATCATTGAATTGTGTTATGGAAGGAGCTCATTTGAAAAGTTGAGCAAGTTAGTACTCTTCTCTTGAGCAAATGAGGATGAGAGGTAACTTGATATGGGTGCACAAGGGGCATAGATAGAGTGGGCAGCCAGCATTTCACCCTCCCCACCCACCTCCCCACCCAGAGCAGAAATTGCTAATAAGAGGACGTAATTTTAAGGTGATTGGAGACAAGTATGGTTGGGGGGGGGGGTGTAATGTCAGAATGTCAGAGACTGAGCTATTAGAGATAGTGGCCCTTAATCCTAGACAGCCCAGCCAAGGGGAATATCAGGTCCACCTCTATCCTTCCACGACCAAAAGTCTCAATGATAAGCCTTCTTTTGGAAGTCCACGTACACCATATCATCTGCTATCCCGTATTCTAGCCCTGTGGCTAATGATTTTCATCCAGGTACTTTTCAGATGCACTGTGACTCTCACTCTCTCAGAGACAGTGCAGAACAGGCCCTTCAAGTGGCGCCGCCCAGCAGGTCTCAATTTAACCCTAACCTAATCATGGGACAATTTACTGTGACCAATTAAACCGACTAACTTTGGACTGTGGGAGTAAAACCAGAGCACCTGGAGAAAATGTACGCACTTCACGGGGTGGACGTACAAACATCGGATGAGAACATTGGGAATGAACTCCGAGACCACAAGCTGTAATAGCATCTCACTAACTACTACATTACAGTTTATTGTCAGGATGTAGGTGCTGCTGCCATTTAGCAGCCATTCTGTAAATGCCCCTGAACTAAGCCTGTAGCAATTAAGTGTCACAAACAGACAAGACTGATAAAGAGTCAGATTTCATTCTCCAAAAGAAATTAATGGGTACAACAAACTGGAAAGTTCATGACTTTTATTGACATTATGGATGGTTACTTGATGATGGCATGAAGAGAATAGGCTGAGGGGTCTGTATCTGTGCTGCAAGACTGACTCCCTTCCTCATTATATACGTTTGCCAGGCCTTGGTGGGATTCCATCGATGGCCGTGCTGCCATATTCATCACTCATTCAAGCAGTGAGCTCTGGAACTAAAGGTGAGCAAGGAAAAAAAAATAAATCGCAGGATTGTCGAAGAAACCACAGATATCCTTTAGAATACTGCATCTTGTATGACCCGTGTTTCCATCCAGGGGGTTAGTGTGGACATGGTGGAGGATTACAAATACCTGGGGATACAAATTGACAATAAACTGGACTGGTCAAAGAACACTGAGGCTATCTACAAGAAGGGTCAGAGCTGTCTTTATTTCCTGAGGAGACTGAGGTCCTTTAACATCTGCCGGACGATGCTGAGGATGTTCTACGAGTCTGTAGTGACCAGTACAATCATGTTTGCTGCTGTGTGCTGGGGCAGCAGGCTGAGGGTAGCAGACACCAACAGAATCAACAAACTCATTCGTAAGGCCAGTGATGTTGTGGGGATGGAACTGGACTCTCTGACGGTGGTGTCTGAAAAGAGGATGCTGTCCAAGTTGCATGCCATCTTGGACAATGTCTCCCATCCACTACATAATGTACTGGGTGGGCACAGGAGTACATTCAGCCAGAGACTCATTCCTCCGAGATGCAGCACAGAGCGTCATAGGAAGTCACTCCTGCCTGTGGTCATCAAACTTTACAACTCCTCCCTTGGAGGGTCAGACACCCTGAGCCAATAGGCTGGTCCTGGGCTTATTTCCTGGCATAATTTACATATTATTATTTAATTATTTATAGTTTTATATTGCTATATCTATACTCTATTCTTGGTTGGTGCAACTGTAACGAAACCCAATTTCCCTCGGGATCAATAAAGTATGACTATGACTTATCAAGGTGTCCCATTATTGTCAGGATGTCCACATTCCACAAAATAGTTTAAATAATTCTGCTAAATTGTTTTACGACCTTCTGAATCAGTAAGCTCAAATCAATTTTTAAGGTGGAGTACATGGAAGAATTTGAATAGAACTTGTAGTCTGTTATTCTATCTGCTAATGGACACTGAGTTTAAAGAAGCTTAATTATTTGTGGTCTCTGACATTAGGTTCCCATGTAATCAATTTCAAAGGAGTTAAGTTTTAATGCTGCACAAACCTGGCCAATTCAAAGCCACAACTTCTAAGGCAATAAGCTGTGCAACTTAATTCACTCAATTTCTCCATCTGCGATTTAGATTAAATTTATCAGATCTGAAGCAGCTGAAGAAAGCTGGTCAATAAACTCTTAAAACTGCACATCAAATTTAATCCCATCCCAGATTCTTGGGCTTGATAATATGACACAAGCTGATTTTGGACTTCCCTGAAATTCACTGACATTTGTTTTATAGTTCACAAGGATATGAGCAAACCAATGGGCCTTGGAATAATGGTCCATAGAAAACTTGGAGGCCCTTTGGGATTAAAAAAAGTCTTCTGCTGTAAACATTGAATGACCAATATTGCAACTCTGCATCAGAAATTCAGTTGAATTAACATTAGGGATGAACTTCCAGCCTTTACTCTCAAAGAATTATATTAATTTTGACATTTTCTGGTAACATACAAGATTTACGGTTAGAATCACACAACACAGGAACAGACCCTTCCACTGTGTTCATGCTTTCCCATTTGATGCCAATACCAACAGGTGGCACTGTGGCCACTATTAGGTACAGGGGGTCCAGGAACCTGTACATGTTGTGGTGACCAAGGACGTCTTGAAACCTATTAATCCTTACAAGGTGGTGCCACAAATCCAAGGAACACTGACTGCCATCTTCCAATGTTACTCTTCCTTTGTTGCCTCCTTATTCAGATGTGTGGCTCACAATACACATCATCTTCTGCACTTCATGCATTGAATATAGCACAATGAGTGAAACAATACAGTGCAAAAAGATACTTACATCTAACTGCATAGGACTTCCCCTCTTACAATAACAACATTCCTTTTTATATGATTTCTTAATTTTTTTTTCTTAGACAAACTACCTTAAAAGAAACTATTGTAGCTTGGTAAACTTTCATTCCTAGTATCTTTTAGATTCTAGTGGATTCTGGTTAATTGGGACACACTGGGTCCAGTACATTTTGGCCCAATTAAGCAGCTGGCAGTTGATAGTTGTACCTGATGATAACAGGAAACCTGTGCAGAAGAATTTTTAAAGTGGAAAAACCGTTGCACTGGGGCAGTTCCACACTCTTGACCTTGGAAATTTGGGTCCAGTGGTTTGAGTAGCAACTGGGGACTTCCCAGGTTGCAGGGATAACCACGACTTCTGTGCCTCATCATGCCCTTCGCTCTCCAAGTGGTGTTGCAAAACAGTCTTCCTAGCCACTGGATCTCCGGCAGATGTCATCTGCCCAGAGCACTGGAGTTGACTTTGCATGCTAGGACAGGCATGTTCCTATCTCACCGGGGTACGAGACCCGCCGACTACCCTCACCTGGTTTAGCCTGCCTCTCGAGGGTGTGTACTGGGGTATGACCACTGTCCCATTCAAACAGCTACTTGGAGCCACAAGCAAGAGTTGGGTGTCTGTTGGTGACCTATAGTAACAGTATACAACAGAGTAGTGTCTGCTGTATTGAACTTGCACACCAATCTTTGTCTTACTTCTTCCTGACCTCATGGAGAAGATATTTGGGTCAGCGACATTGTCTTTCTGCTTTTTGATGACCTGGCCAGTGATTTCATTTTACCCAAGATGCACTTAGAATAGCAACAAAGAATCTGATTAGAGTTGTCTTGAACACTTAACCGCATTTCTTTCAGCCCACACTTTCTCAGAAACTGTAGGAAGCATGTCACAAAGGTAAATCTGTATTGTTCTGCAAGCTCTGGGTGCTCTTTGTTAGTGATTTGCATTCCATGGTTATTTCTCAGCTTCTCAGGAATTTGTTGTTGTGTGGAATCACTGTGGTTAGTGTAGCGCCAAGGTTTCCCATTCTTCAGCTCCCACAGTGTGCCACTAATACACAACTCACCTACCCTTATTGTTTGTTAAACTCTTAGAGCCTAGTATCCCATTTTGAGGCATTTGCTTGCATCTCTGGGGCGCAATGATTCTGGATCCAAACTAACAGACCATCACTGGCTGACCAATAGCACCTTGCATCTGTCTGTGTGTCTTTCACCTTTTCAGGTCTCCCCCATGTCATTCACTGACAGTATCTCAATGACTCCTGTGTTTCTCAGTCTCCTCTCAGATACTCACACACATCTCTCTTCTCTCCTGAAACTCTCACCTTTAGTTTTTCCTGCAGTGATACTTGGAGTATCCTCAATGCACTCTTTGCCTGATTTAGACTTCAGAATTAAAGCCACAGCTCAGCAGTCTAATCTTATCAGATTCCTCATTCAGCCCTTTACTTCTTCACCTATCACCTATCAGCTTCTTGTATCATTCCCTCCCTCACCCACCTTCCCCCCTCATGTGGGCTCACCTATCACCTGTACTCATTTTATTCTGTCTTCTGCCCCTTCCTTTCCAGTCCTGATAAAAGATCTCAGCCTGAATCATTCACTGTTTATATCCCTCCACAAAATTCTGCCTGACCTGCTGATTTTGTGTGTAATATGTAGTTATAGACTCACACAGCATGGGAACAGACCCTTTGGCCCAACCCTTCCACACCAACCAAGGTTTCTACCTGAGCAAGTCCCAGGTGCTTGTGTTTGGCCCATATTCCTCAATACTTCCCCAATCCATGTGCTAGCATCTGCAGAATCTTGCATTAGCAGTCTTGTTGGTGGCCAGTTTCAACACTGGAAGGACGCCAGGTTACTCCAAGAAACAGGATCAGCCCAGGGCTAGCTGAGAGATTTCAAACCCCAACAACCTTCCATAAACCCAGCAATAATGTCCTGGAAATCCTAGAAAATTTAATGATGAAAAGAGATTCATTTATCCGTCCTGCCTGCTCCTACACTTCCCGCTACAGAACCCACTTTGGATCCAACACAGTGTTCCTGTGTAGATTTCTTCTGGAGGTCAGTGATCAATTGCTACTACATCTTTTTCCTCATATAGGCAAGGTGTGAAATTCCTCAGATCCATGCCCATTACTAAAACGTCCCTTTCCATGTTGGTGCATCTCATTTCTATTGATGCAGGTGCCTTAGACACAAAGACCACCAGCCCATGACCTTGTTCTACAGCTGCTACCACACCTCTCACAGAAACAGCTACGTGCACTGTAAATTCAGACGGCTACACATCTCCCAAGGGAGAAGTTAATACTTAACTTATACTTATGATCAAAGATCAAAATGTTCCTTGTAGAGAAGTTTTAACTGTTCCATTGAGCTGGCAAACATTAAAGGAAGTTTTTCAATTGTGACTTATGTGAGATTTCCCACAAATTGACACCTTGACCCCACAGATGGTGACTGTAAATAATTAAAGGAAGCATATCTATAGTGCCTTGAAAACCTGAGGACTGGGAGAAATTCAGAGTTCAGCAGAGGAGGACAAAGGGCTTAATTAGGAAGGGGAAAAAAGATTATGAGAGAAAACTGGCGGAGAACATAAAAACGGACTGTAAAAGCTTTTATAGATATGTAAAAAGGAAAAGACTGGTAAAGACAAATGTAGGTCCCCTGCAGACAGAAACAGGTGAATTGATTATGGGGAGCAAGGACATGGCAGACCAATTGAATAATTACTTTGGTTCTGTCTTCACTAAGGAGGACATAAATAATCTTCCAGAAATAGTAAGGGACAGAGGGTCCAGTGAGATGGAGGAACTGAGTGAAATACATGTTAGTAGGGAAGTGGTGTTAGGTAAATTGAAGGGATTGAAGGCAGATAAATCCCCAGGGCCAGATGGTCTGCATCCTAGAGTGCTTAAGGAAGTAGCCCAAGAAATAGTGGATGCATTAGTGATAATTTTTCAAAACTCGTTAGATTCTGGACTAGTTCCTGAGGATTGGAGGGTGGCTAATGTAACCCCACTTTTTAAAAAAGGAGGGAGAAAGAAACCGGGGAATTATAGACCAGTTAGCCTAACATCGGTGGTGGGGAAACTGCTGGAGTCAGTTATCAAGGATGTGATAACAGCACATTTGGAAAGCGGTGAAATCATCGGACAAAGTCAGCATGGATTTGTGAAAGGAAAATCATGTCTGACGAATCTCATAGAATTTTTTGAGGATGTAACTAGTAGAGTGGATAGGGGAGAACCAGTGGATGTGGTATATTTGGATTTTCAAAAGGCTTTTGACAAGGTCCCACACAGGAGATTAGTGTGCAAACTTAAAGCACATGGTATTGGGGGTAAGGTATTGGTGTGGGTGGAGAATTGGTTAGCAGACAGGAAGCAAAGAGTGGGAATAAATGGGACCTTTTCAGAATGGCAGGCGGTGACTCGTGGGGTACCGCAAGGCTCAGTGTTGGGACCCCAGCTGTTTACAATATATATTAATGACGTGGATGAGGGAATTAAATGCAGCATCTCCAAGTTTGCGGATGACACGAAGCTGGGTGGCAGTGTTAGCAGTGAGGAGGATGCTAAGAGGATGCAGGGTGACTTGGATAGGTTGGGTGAGTGGGCAAACTCATGGCAGATGCAATTTAATGTGGATAAATGTGAAGTTATCCACTTTGGTGGCAAAAATAGGAAAACAGATTATTATCTGAATGGTGGCCGATTAGGAAAAGGGGAGGTGCAACGAGACCTGGGTTCATTATACACCAGTCATTGAAAGTGGGCATGCAGGTACAGCAGGCGGTGAAAAAGGCGAATGGTATGCTGGCATTTATAGCGAGAGGATTCAAGTACAGGAGCAGGGAGGTACTACTGCAGTTGTACAAGGCCTTGGTGAGACCACACCTGGAGTATTGTGTGCAGTTTTGGTCCCCTAATCTGAGGAAAGACATCTTTGCCATAGAGGGAGTACAAAGAAGGTTCACCAGATTGATTCCTGGGATGGCAGGACTTTCATATGAAGAAAGACTGGATGAACTGGGCTTGTACTCATTGGAATTTAGAAGATTGAGGGGGGATCTGATTGAAACGTATAAGATCCTAAAGGGATTGGACAGGCTAGATGCAGGAAGATTGTTCCCGATGTTGGGGAAGTCCAGAACGAGGGGTCACAGTTTGAGGATAGAGGGGAAGCCTTTTAGGACCGAGATTAGGAAAAACTTCTTCACACAGAGAGTGGTGAATCTGTGGAATTCTCTGCCACAGGAAACTGTTGAGGCCAGTTCATTGGCTATGTTTAAGAGGGAGTTAGATATGGCCCTTGTGGCTACAGGGGTCAGGGGGTATGGAGGGAAGGCTGGGGCGGGGTTCTGAGTTGGATGATCAGCCATGATCATAATAAATGGCGGTGCAGGCTTGAAGGGCCGAATGGCCTACTCCTGCACCTATTTTTTATGTTTCTATATTGGGTGATTTCAGCCAATCTGACCTCTGATGTCATGTAATATTTGTGGTTGCAAATTTCTCACAACATAAAGTTATGAGGATCTGATAATCAGATAATCCATTTGTGCTGATATTAGTCGAGGGATAACTATTGGTCAAGAGAATGACAACTCCACTCTTTCCTCAGGATAACATCATGGGATCCTCTACATCAATCTCAGGAGATGGGGTGCCTGTCTCAGCAACAAGAGCACCCATGGCAGCGTAGCACACCCTCACTACTGCACTTCAGTCCAAGACTCGACTGTTGTGCTCAGACCTCCAAAGTGGGATCATCCTTCTGACTTAGAGGCAGAGTTTCAGCCCATGCTGAGGAGATCACAGCAACCATAGGACTAGAGGGATTTTTTTTATATATAAAAGTCAGTATCTTCAAAAATTAGCCCAGTATAATGCACACTTATTAATTCCTCAATACAGCCAATTTCAACTCTGGATGGGCACCAGGCTACTCCAGGAGACATGGTCATTCCAGGACAACATTGACAGACTTCAAACACCAAAAAACCTCCATAAATCCAGCAAAAATACCTCAAAAATTTGATGATAAAAATGGGGCTATTTGGCCCATTATCTCTACCCTCTTGTTTCCTGCTACAGAAGCTATTTTGAATCCAATTCATCTTTCTCCACAAGACATGGAAACAGATTTAGGCCATTCAGCTCATCAAGTATGCCCATTATTTCACCATGGCTGATCCATTTCCCTCTCAATCCCATTCTCCTGTCTTTTCTCTATAACCTCTGACATCTGGACTAATTAAGAACCTATCAACCTCTGCCTTAAATATACCCAACAATTTGGCCTGCACAGCCAGTGGTGGCAATGAATTCCACAGACTCACCACCATCTCGCTAAAGAAATTCCTCATCTTTGCTCTAAATGGTTACCCCTCTATTCTGAGATTGTGCTCTCGGATCCTAAACTCGCCCACTATAAGAAACATCCTCTCCACATCCACTCTGTCGAGACCTTTCAACATTTGGTAGGTTTCAATTAAATCACCCAAGATTCTTCAAAATTTCAATGAGTACAGGCCCAGAGACAATACTCCTCATATGATAACTCTTTCATTCCCAGAATCATTCTCGTAAACCTCCATTGTCAGCACATCCTTTCTTAGGTAAGGGGCCCCAAACTGCTTACAATACTCCAAGTGGGGCCTCACCAGAACCTTATAAAGCTTCAGCATTGGATCCTTGCTTTTATATTCTAGTCCTCTCAAAATGAATACTAACATTGCATTTGTCTTCCTCACCACAGACTCAACCTGCAAGTTAACCTTTAGGGAATCCTGCATGACTTCTGAGCCCTTTGCACCTCAGATCTTTGAATTTTCTTCCCATCTAGAAAATTGTCTACACTTTTATTCTTTCCTCCAAAGTGCATGACCATACACTTCTCAACACTATATTCCATCTGACACTTCTTTGCCCATTCTCCTAATCTGTTTAAGTTCTTTTGTCGCCTTTTTACTTCCTCAACATTACCTGCCCCTTCACTTATCTTTGTAGCATATGCAAACCTGGCCACAAAGCCATCAATTCCGTCATCCAAATCATTGACAAACAATGCAAAAAGCAGTCGCAACAGCGGCAACTGCGGAACACCACTAGTCACCGAAAGCCAAGCAGAAAAGGCTCCATTTATTCCCACTCTTTGCCTTCTACCAATCAGCCAATCCTCTATCCATGCTAGCATCTTTCCTGTAATACCATGGGCTTTTATCTTGCTAAGCAGTTTCAAGTGTGGCACCTTTAACTGTTAAAGACCTTCTGAAAACCCAAGTGCGGAACATCCACCAATTCTCCTTTGTCTATCCTGCTTTTATTTCCTCAAAGGATTCCAACACATTTGTCAGATAAGATTTTCCCTTAAGGAATCCATGCTGATTTTTGCCTATTTTATCATGTGCCTCCAAGTACTGCAAAACTACATTCTTAGCAATCATCTCCAATATCTTCCCAACCACTGCTGTCAGGCTAACTGGCCTACAATTCCCTTTCTTCTGCCTCCCTCCCTTCTTGAAGAGTGAAGTGCCATTTGGAATTTTCCAGTCCTCCATAACCATGTGAGAATCGATTCTCCCTTGGATCCTTAGAGCTTTAATTTTTTATTGTCCTGGTTGCCACTTGGAGCATTTATAGGCCTGCTGAAGATCCAGGAGCTTCAAACACACCAGCCTAATTGACCCTTCAAGTTCAGTTTGTTGTCATTCAACCACACACATGTAACCCCACGAACAAAACTATGTTCCTCTGGACCAAGCTTCACAACACGATACACATGACACAAAGTAATATTACCACTAGTAAACTAATAAGTAAGGTGCATTTATGACACAAGTCAAAAAGTAAACAACATAACACCATTGGCGCTTCATGTGTGATGAGACCTGGGGTGGCAGGGAGTTCTGTGATCTTATGGTCTGGGTGAAGGAGCCGTTTCCCATCCTAACAATTCTTGTCCAAATGCTATGGCATTTCCTATCTGATAGCAAGCGGGGGAGGGGGAGAGAAAGAGTCAAAGAGATTATTGGATGGACAGATGGGAAGGATCACTGACAATGCTGAGGGCCCTAAGCATGCATCAATCCTGATAAATATCTGATGCAACACATATAAAAATTGCTGGTGAACGCAGCAGGCCAGGCAGCATCTCTAGGAAGAGGTACTGTCGACGTTTCGGGCTGAGACCCTTCTTCAGGACTAACTGAAAGAAGAGCTAGTAAGAGATTTGAAAGTGGGAGGGGGAGGGGGAGATCCAAAAAGATAGGAGAAGACAGGAGGGGGAGGGAAGGAGCCAAGAGCTGGACAATTGATTGGCAAATGGGATATGAGAGGATCATGGGACAGGAGGCCCAGGGAGAAAGAAAAGGGGGAGGGGGAGAAAAAAGCCCAGAGGATGGGCAAGGGGTATAGTCAGAGGGACAGAGGGAGAAAAAGGAGAGAGAGAGAGAAAAAAAAAGAATGTGTATATAAATAAATAACAGATGGGGTACGAGGGGGAGGTGGGGTATTAGCGGAAGTTAGAGAAGTCAATGTTCAAGCCATCAGGTTGGAGGCTACCCAGACAGAATATAAGGTGTTGTTCCTCCAACTTGAGTGTAGCTTCATCTTTACAGTAGAGGAGGCTGTGGATAGACATATCAGAATGGGAATGGGATGTGGAATTAAAATGTGTGGCCACTGGGAGATCCTGCTTTCTCTGGCGGACAGAGCGTAGGTGTTCAGCAAAGCAGTCTCCCAATCTGCGTCAGGTCTCGCCAATATATAGAAGGCCACATCGGGAGCACCAGACGCAGTATATCACCCCAGCCGACTCACAGGTGAAGTGTCGCCTCACCTGGAAGGACTGTTTGGGGCCCTGAATGGTGGTAAGGGAGGAAGTGTAGGGCATGTGTAGCACTTGTTCCGCTTACAAGGGTAAGTACCAGCAGGGAGATCGGTGGGGAGGGATGGCGGGGGACGGGGACAAATGGACAAGGGAGTCGCATAGGGAGCGATCCCTGCGGAAAGCCGGGGGGGGGCGGGGAGGAGGGAAAGATGTGCTTAGTGGTGGGATCCTGTTGGAGGTGGCGGAAATTGCGGAGAATTATATGTTGGACCCGGAGGCTGGTGGGGTGGTAGGTGAGGACAAGGGGAACCCTATTCCTAGTGGGGTGGCGGGAGAATGGAGTGAGAGCAGATGTGTGTGAAATGGGGGAGATGCGTTTTAGAGCAGAGTTGATGGTGGAGGAAGGGAAGTCCCTTTCTTTAAAAAAGGAGGACATCTCCCTCGTTCTGGAATGAAAAGCCTCATCCTGAGAGCAGATGCGGCGGAGACAGAGGAATTGCGAGAAGGGGATGGCGTTTTTGCAAGAGACAGGGTGAGAAGAGGAATAGTCCAGATAGCTGTGAGAGTCAGTAGGCTTATAGTAGACATCAGTAGATAAGCTGTCTCCAGAGATAGAGACAGAAAGATGTAGAAAGGGGAGGGAGGTGTCGGAAATATCTGATGTGTGGAAGAGAAACGTTGATGATCCTCTCAGCAGTACTCACAATCCTTTGTTGGTCTTACAGTCAGATGCCTTGCAATTCCCGTACCAGATGGTGATGAAGCTGGTTAGGACACCCTCGATGGTGCTCCTGTAAAAACTGGTTTGGTTGGTGGAGGTGGGGGGGGGGTCACTCACCTCAGTCTTTTCAGGAAATGGAGACACTGCTGTGTTTTCTTGACCAAAGAGAGGTGGTGTTGAGGAACCAGGTGGGATCATTCATTATGTGCACTCCCAGAAACTTGGTGCTCTTAACTCCCTCCAAGGACGAGCTGTGTACGTGCAGTGAGGAGTGGACAGCCTGCACCTTCTTAAAGTCTACAATTCTCTCTTTGGTCTTGTCCATATTGACACTCTAGTTGTGCTCACATTGTTCTACCATCTGCTCTACCTCCCCTCCATACATGTTCTCATCATCATTGTTGATGAGGCCAGCCACTACTGTATCAACAGCGAACTTGATTTGGTTTAATCGGGATCTAACAATACAGTCATGCATCAGCGAACTTGATTTGATTTAATCAGGATCTAATAATATTCATGCGTCAGCAGCGTGAACAGCGGTGGGCTGAACACGCAGCCCTGGGAAGCACCAGTGATGGAGCTAAAGACGTTTCTGCCAACACAGTCTAACTGCGGCCTTTCTGTCAAGAAGTCTAAGATCAGTTACACAGCGAGGTGTTGAGACCCAATGAGGACAGTTTATCTACCAGCTTCTGAGGTATGATCGTATTAAATGTCAAGCTGAAGTCGATAAGACCATAAGACAAAGGAGCAGAAGTCGGCCATTCAGCCCATCAAGTCTGCTCCGCCATTTTATCATGAGCTGATCCATTCTCCCATTTAGTCCCACTCCCCCGCCTTCTCACCATAACCTTTGATGCCCTGGCTACTCAGATACCTATCAATCTCTGCCTTAAATACACCCAATGACTTGGCCTCCACTGCTGCCCGTGGCAACAAATTCCATAGATTCACCACCCTCTGACTAAAAAAATTTTTTCGCATTTCTGTTCTGAATGGGTGCCCTTCAATCCTGAAGTCATGCCCTCTCGTGCTAGACTCCCCCATCATGGGAAACAAATTTGCCACATCCACTCTGTCCATGACTTTCAACATTCGAAATGTTTCTATAAGGTCTTCCCTCATTCTTCTAAACTCCAAGGAATACAGTCCAAGAGCGGACAAACGTTCCTCATATGTTAACCCTCTCATTCCCAGAATCATTCCAGTGAATCTTCTCTGTACCCTCCCCAACGTCAGCACATCCCTTCTTAAATAAGGAGACCAAAACTGCCCACAGTACTCCAAGTGAGGTCTCACCAGCACCTTATAGAGCCTCAACTTCACATCCCTGCTGCTATACTCTATTCCTCTAGACATGAATGCCAACATTGCATTCACCTTCTTCACCACCAACTCAACCTGGAGGTTAACCTTAAGGGTATCCTGTACGAGGACTCCCAAGTCCCGTTGCATCTCAGAACTTTGAATTCTTTCCCCATTTAAATAATAGTCTGCCCATTTATTTTTTCTGCCAAAGTGCATAACCATACACTTTCCAACATTGTATTTCATTTGCCACTTCTTAGCCCATTCTTCCAATCAATCCAAGTCTCTCTGCAGACTGTTTCCTCAGCACTACCAGCCCCTCCACCTATCTTCGTATCGTCAGCAAACTTAGCCACAAAGCCATCTATTCCATAATCAGCAGCCTCGCATATGAGGCACCATTTTCTAGGTAGGACAAGACAGAGTGGAGGGCAGAGGCTATGGCATCATCAGTGGACCAATTTGAGCAATAAGCAAACTGGAAAGGGTCCAATGTAGCAAGAAGATGTGATTTAATGTGATCCATAACCAGCCGCTCAAAGCATTTTATTATTGTTGAGGTCAGTGCAACTGGAAGGCAGTCACTGAGGCAGGTTACTGTTGTCCTCCTGGGCACCGGGACAATGGTGGCTGTCTTGAAGTCTAAGGGGACGGTGGGTTGTTCTAGAGAGATGTTGAAGATGTCTACTAGAACCTTAGTTAACTGGTTACGCCATTAAGCTCATGGGGAAGACAGACAGGGTGGTTTTACTCATGTCAATACTCAGCATCAATCTAATTCCCTCCACAGATTCAACTTAGAAAATGCCACAGATACACAGCAGCTCAGGAAATGTGCGGACTAAGAAATAGAGTTAGCGCTTCACATCAAAGACCTTTCAATGTTTCACCCCTCCCTCAGCTTCTCAATAATTCAAGATTAACTTAGTATGGCCAAGGGAAGCACAGGAGCGCTTACAGGATTGCTTCGAAATTGGAGGACTGGTCTATGTTCAGGGATTCAGCTTTCAATCTGGATGAGTATGCCACAGTTATTACTAACTGCATTAAAATCTGTGTGGACAAGCGTGTGCCTACAAAGACTTGCTGTATATTCCCAAATCAAAAGCCGTGGATGAACCAGGAGGTTCGTAATCTGCTGAAGGCTAGATCTGGGACATTCTGGTGACGCAGGTCTGTCCAAGAAAACCAGGTGTAACTTGCAGAGGGCTAGTTCAAGGGCAGACAGACAATTCCAAGCAAAGTTGGAGGCAACATCGAATTCACGCCAACTTTGGCAGGGTTTGCAAGACACTACTTCTAACAAAGCAAAACCCCATAGCATGAATGGCAGCAATGTTTCACTACCAGATGAGGTCAATGCCTTCTATACACATTTGAAAGGGAGAATGTAACTACAGCTGTGAAGATCCCTACTGCACCCGGTGACCTTGTGATCCCTGTCTCAGAGGCCAACGTAGGCTTTCTTTAAGGAGGGTGAACCATTGCAAGGCCGCAGGTCCCAATGGAGTACTTGGTAAGGCTCTGAAAACTTGTGCCAACCACCCGGTGGGAGTGTTCAAGGACACTGAATACCAATCCTCAGAGAGATCAGAAGTGGAGAGACTGAGCAGTTGCAAGTTCCTGGGCACTAAGATCTGAGGATTTAACCTGGTCTCAACATATTGATGCAGCTATAAAGAAGGCAAGACAGCAGCTATATTTCAATAGGAGTTTGAAAAGATTTGGTTTGTCAACTAAGACACTTAAACTTCTACGGATGTACTGTGGAGAGCTTTCTGACAGGCTGCATCACTGTCTGGTGTGGGGGGGGGGGAAGGAGGACTGAAAGAAGCTACAGAAAGTCGTGAAATTAGTCAGCTGCATCTTGGGTACTTGCCTCTATTGTACCCAAGCCATCTTCAAGGAGCATTGCCTCAGAAAGGCGATGTCCATTATTAAGGACCCTTATCATCCAGGCCATGCCCTCTTCTCACTTTTAATATCAGAAAGGAGGTACTGTTACTGTTAGGAAGGAGGTACAGAAGCATGAAGGCACACAATCAGCAATTCAGGAACAGCTTCTTCCCCTCTGCCATACGATTCCTAAATGGACATTGAAGCCATGAATGTTACCTCATTTTTTGAAAAAACATATTTCTGTTTATGCACCATTTCTAATCTATTCAATATACATATACTTACTGTAATTGATTTATTTTTTCCTTTCTATATTTATCATGTACTGTTTTGACCTAACTGGTGCCAAGTTAACAAATTTCACAACACATACTGGTGATAATAAACCTGATTCTGATTTCTCTTTCCCAGTTCTAACAAAGGGTTGCCAGCCTGGTTCTCTCCACAGACGCTGGCCAACCTGTGAGTATTGCCAGCACATTCTACTTTCATTTTCCATATCCAGCACAATTTTATAAATGCACAAGCAAGAATTTTTTTTATAAATGTGCAAGCAAGCATTAAGCAAATACAGTTTTGTTCAAAGGTTTTCCTGGGAGTGAAGGTATGGGAAAGAGATCCTCAGGGGTTCGTTAGAGATCACAAAGCTGCACATCTCCTCTCCAGTCTTTGTGAATTACTCACGGGATAAAACCTGTCACTGGAAATCAATCATTGTGAAGAAACCTTGCCTCCTCGGTGTTGCACATTGCACCAAGATGAATTATTGAAGCCACTTAGAAATACATATACAAACACACATTTTTAAATGCACAAATAGAATACACAGATCTGAGAACTGGCAGACTATTGCAAGGTCAAACCGAAACCTTCATTCAGTTTTGTCTTCACTCCCACAAGTATTCCCTGTCCTGTTGACTTTGAAAGCTTCTTTTGTTTCATGAATATTAGGTTTCTTACACCTATGTTATTTTGTTTTAGTTATAACTATCCCTCACTCAAAGACACACACACACACACACAGAATAAACAGGCAGCCAGCCTCAACAGGTGAAGTCTCTCTGGTCTCCTCCCCAGGGATCAGCTGACAGTCTGTCAGAAACCACAGCACATTCACACTACCACATCCCGAGTGCACAGGCTCATTATAAAATCTGCACTCACTCTGCAGAGCACAACAGAATAATGGGGAGTGGGGGAGGAACAAGCAGTGCTGTTCTACTCCAAATCCTCCAGCTGATCTGTGACAGAAAACCCACTCACTGCCTAATCATTGGACAATGTCAAAATAAGTTCAAAGTAAAATTATGTATATATTACCATATACCACCTTGTGATTCATTTTCTTTCAGGCATTTACAGGGGAAAAAGGAACAATAAAATTTATGAAAAACTATACACAAAGACTGAAAAACAACTAACGTGCAAATGAAGATTTATTGTGCAAATAAAGCAATTACTAACAACCTGAGTTGCAAGAGTCCTTGAAAGTAAGTCTGTAAGTCACAGAACCAGTTCATAGTGGTGATTGAAGCTGTCTACACATGTTCAGGAGCCAGACAGTTGCAGGGTAATAAGTGTTCTTGAACTTAGCGGTGTCAGACCCAAGGCTCCTACCTCTCGCCCGATGATAATAGCAAGGTGACGGCACGGCCTGGAATGTGACGGTGTGGAAATAAGAAGAATCTTTCCAATAATAAACAGTTTTAGTGTCAAGGAGACCAAGAAACTGCAGATGCTGCATTGTGGAGCAACAGACAAGAAACTGGAGTAGGTCAGCGGGTCAGGCAGCATCTGTAAAAGGAAATGGCCATGCGTCGCTTTGGGTTGGGACCCTTCATGTGTAACAAAAGATCAAAGGTGAGATAGGCCAATGTAAAGAGGTGAGAGGGAGGGGTGCAGCAAGAAATAGCTAGCAATAGGTGGATCCAGGTCAGAGGGGTGATGGGAAGGGAAGAGTGGAAATGTCAAAGAGCAGGAGGAATCAGAGGG
Source organism: Mobula hypostoma (assembly GCF_963921235.1). Lineage (NCBI taxonomy): Eukaryota > Metazoa > Chordata > Chondrichthyes > Myliobatiformes > Myliobatidae > Mobula > Mobula hypostoma. The sequence continues at coordinate 168,681,739 of NC_086097.1, forward strand.
GGAGCATTAAGAGGGCATTAGCAGCAAGTCTGTTTCAGACTCTACTCCATGAGGAGTATGAGGAGATTTGGTTACATCACAAAATATTCCCATGAAGTTCTATATATGTACGGTTGTATGTCATGTAGCATTCAATAGAGAGGATCACAAAGAGGCTCAGAGGTATTTAGACTTAACCTGCTCCATCACAGGTACAACCCTGCCCAAAACTTTGAGGACATTCTCAAAAGGTGACGCTTCAAGGTGGCGTTCATCAATAAGGGCCATCACCATCCAGGACAAGCTTCCTCCTTGTTACTATTATCAGGGGAGGTCACACTGGAGCCTGAAGACCCACACTCTAACTCAGAAATGGTTTCTTCCCCTCCACTAATAGATATCCAAAATGGTCCATGAACAACACCTCATTATTCCTTTTCTTGAAATCATTTATTTAGTCAGCAATTTATTAAAACAATATAATACAGCAAACATTAGTGGGAAGTAAGAGGATTAGGAATCTTTTAAAAACCAGCTGAAGGCAACTAAAAAAAATGAGAGAAGATGAAATAGTAAGATAACTTAGCCAATAAAATCAGAGGATATCATAAGTTTTTTCTCTCATATATAAAGAGTAAAAGAGTCAAGACTGGATAGCGGACCACTGGAAAATTACACTGAAGAGTTAGTATTGGGAAGCAAAGAAATGGCAGATGAACTTATTAAATATTTTGCGCCAGTCTTCACTTTGAAGACACTAGCAGTATGCCAGAAATTCAAGTGTCGGGGTGGAAGCGAGTATAGCTGCTATCATCAAGGAAAAGGTACTTGGGAAGTTGAATAGTCTGAAGGTAGACAAGTCAATTTTCTTTTTCCTCCAAAAATACTTTGTTCAGAAGTATTACAAAATAAAGTTATATAAATATAAGAAAAATTCGTTGACCCTGAGTCCTGATTCAATAAAAAGTTATTTACAATAAAATTATGCGTTGACTCTCTGTTCATATACAAATGAAAGATGTTTACAATAAATCGCTCATTTACTCTCAACCCTTGGTCAAGAGTCAAGACTTACTTACAGTAAAATTATCAACAATAAAGGCAGGCATTGGCTCTAATCCTTTTCCAAATTAACAATTCCACCCACTCCTGGGGCACCATGTTGATTCATCTGTCCACACCGCTGATGAGGGTTAATCTCCTCCCCACCCAACCCCTCACACTCCCACGGGTGATGAATCTTAAACTGTGGTCCTTCCCCACCGGGGCTTCGCGGTGGCCGCACCAAGCTTGAGTGCATCCCTCAGCACGTTCTCCTGCAGGCGAGAGTGAGCCAGCCGGCAGCATTCAGTCACGGACATCTCCATGTGCTGGCAGACCACCAAGTTTCGGGCAGACCAAAGCACGTCTTTCACCGAATTGATGATCTGTCAGCAGCACTGGATGTTTGTCTCCGTGTGCATCCCCGGGAACAGCCCGCAGATCACAGAGTCCTCGGTAACGCAGCTGCTGGGCATGAGTCTTAGCACCGTCCCTTCCATTCTCCTCCACACCTTCTTTGCGAACCCACAGTGTGCAAAGAGGTGAGCCACTCCATTACAGTCCTCCCGTGGGCAGTGGGGTGCGGAGACGACATTCCGGGCGTACAGGAGGAATCTGACTGGGAGGGCCCCTCTCACCGCCAGCCAGGCTAGATCTTTGTGCCTGTTGGTGAGGTTTGGCGATGAGGCATTTTGCCAGATGAACTGGACGGTCTACTCAGGGAACCACCCCACTGTGTCCATCACGTCCTTCTCCTGCAGTGCCTGCAGGACAGTACGTGCCAACCACTGTCTAATAGCCTTGTGGTCAAATGCGTTGGCCTTGAAGAATTTTTCTACGTAGGACAGGTATGGAGGCAACGACCAGCTGACAGGGGTGTTGCGCGGGAAAGAGGCCAGACCCATCCTTCGTAGCCAGGGCGACAGGTAGAACCTGGGCACATAGTGGTACTTTGTGCCCACGTATCTGGGATCCACACACAACCTGATGCAGCCACACACGAAGCTGGCCATCAGGATGAGGGCGACATTGGGGACGTTTTTGCCCCAATTGTCCAGGGACTTGTGCATGATGGCCCGTTTCACCCGCTCCATCTTGGATCCCCAGACGAATCTGAAAACAGCTTGGGTGATTTCCGAGCTGCAGGAGCGGGGGACGGGCCACACCTGCGCCAAGTACAGCAGCCCTGAGAGCACCTCACACCCGATGACCAGGTTCTTGCCCGTTATCGACAGGTCAATTGGACCAGAGGTGCCACACCCCAGGACTCTGAAAGAGATGGCTGAGAGATTGTGGAGGCATTGTGATCTTTCAAGAATCAATAGATTCTGGAATGTTCCGGAGGACTGAAAAATTGCAACTGTCACTTCATTCTGAGAAGGGGGAAGGCAGAAGAAAGGACATTATAGGCCAGCTAGCCTGACTTCAATGGTTGGGAAGATGTTGGAGTCCATTATTAAGATGTGGTTTCAGGGTACATGGAGGCACATGATAAAGTACTCACTAGCCAATCAGAACGGGTCACTGGCAGCCAATCAATGATGTTGGGATTGGTATTGGGACTGCTCCTTTTCACGTTATATGCCAACAACTTCAATGACAGAAATAATTACTTTGTTGCCAAGTTTTCAGACGATACAAAGATAGGTGGAGGGGCAGGTACAGTACTTGGACAGATTGAGAGAATAGGCAAAGAACTGCCAGGTGGAATATTGTGTAGAGGAGTGTATGGTCATGCAATATGATAGGAATAAAGGTATCCACTATTTTCTAAACAGGGAGTCACAAAGTCACAGGAAGTGCAAAGGGACTTGGGATTCCTGTGTAGGATTCTCTAAACTTTAGGGAGTTCCCAACCTTTTTTATGCCATGGACAAATACCATTAAGCAAGGCGATCTGTGGACCCCAGGCTGGGAACCCGTGCCTTACAGGTTAACTTACAGGTTGAGTCAGTGGTTAGCAGCCGTTTCAAAGGATTAGAATACAAGAGCAAGGATGTGATGCTGAGGCTTTATAAGGTATTGGGTCAGTCCATATTTGGAGTATTGCGAACAGTTTTGGGTCCCTTAAATAAGTAAAGGTGCACTGGGGTCAGAGAGGGTCCAGAAGAGGTACAAGAGAATTATTCCGGGAATGAAAGCATTAATGTATGAGGAGGATTTGATGACTCTGGGCCTGTACACGCTGGAATTCAGAAGAATGAAGGGAGATCTCATTGAAACCTGGCAAACATTGTAAGGCCTTGATAGAATGGATGTTTCCTATCGTGGGTGAGTCTAGGACCAGAGGGCATAGCCTCAGAATAGAGGAACATCCACTTAGAAAAGAGATGAGGAGAAATTACTCCTGCCAGAGTGTGGTGAATCGATGGAACTCATCGCCACAGATGGCAAGTCATTTAGCATATTTAAAGCGGAAGTTCATAGGCTTTTGATTAATCAGGGCTTTAGAGGTTATGGGGAGAAGGCAAGAGAATGGAGTTGAGAGAGATAATAAATCAGCATGATGGAAAAGCGGAGCAGACTTGATGGACTATGTGGTCTAACTGCGCATCTACATCTTATTGTCTTATATTTCTGCGATGTACTGTTGCTGCAAATCAACGAGTTTCACATCATATTAGTCGTAAATCAAACTCATGACATGGTACTACAATGATACCACCTCTACCATTTTTAAAATGCTTCTTAAAACCTCCTTCAACCAAACATTCAGTCATCTCCTGTAATACCTCATTGTGTCTCAGTATCAAACATTGCTTTACAAATCACTCAATTGCTCATGTGAAATACCCTTAGACAATCTACTTCATTAAAAAAGTGTTATAAATACAAGATGTTATTGTGATAGCCCAACACATACTTTGTCCCACAGACTGTTCAAAGGAAAATTTGGACTCTCCATTTTTGACTGTTTACTCACCAGCTGACACTGATAAGTGACTGCTGACACTTTCGGGACAGAGGATGCTCTGTGCTCCAAGGTCACGTGCAAATTTCACTGATTCAAAACATAAAAACAACTGGGGTTCAAAAAAAATGAAGCTGGTTGAACCAGAGTTCACTGAGCAACCTCTGAGATGTTCCAGACTCAGAGAGGGAGTGGCAACACACACAAAATGATGGGGAAACTCAGCAGGTCAGAAAGCATCTACATCCTGATGAAGGGTCTCAGCCTGAAATGTCAACTGTCTACTTGCATCCAAAGATGAAACCTGACCTGCTGAGTTCCTCCAGCATTGTGTGCGTTGCTGAAGATTTCCAGCATCTGCAGAATCTTGTGTCTCCAAGAGGGACAGAAAGTGGATGCCGAGAGGCCGGTGAGTCCAGTGTAGCTTCTGGGCAAGAGGCTGCCATCAATGGCTGAGAAGGGGAGACTTTCTTTATCCAAAAGGTCCACGAACCTTTGAAATGCTCCATTCCAGGAGGCTGGAGATGCTCCCCATTGAGTACGAGATAGAATCAACAGCAGTTTCTGTACCAACAGAAACTAGAGAATTCGGTTTTACATTAGGGAGTGGTTAATATCTGGAGCACACTGCCAGAGGTGGCGATGGAATCAAATACGATTATTACACTTCGAGTCAGAGAGTAATTCAGCACAGATTCAGGCCCTTCAACCAAACTGGCCCGTGCCAATCACAGCTCCCTGCTAATCCCAGTTACCTACGCTCAGCTCAGAACCCTCCAAGTCCCTCCTCTCTATATACATATCCAAATACCTCCAAAATATTGCAATTACACCTGCCTCAACCACCCTGTATGGCAACTCATTCCAGGCACTCACCGCCCTCTCTGTGAAGTTGCCCCTCACATCTCTTAAATCCCTCCCCTCTTCTCTTGTATCTGTGCCCTGTAGTTTTGGACTCTACACACTTAAATCGTCAAGGCAGAAGAGGATCAGGTCCTAATGCAGGCAAGTGGGATTAGTGTAGATGGGGGAAGGGTTGGGGATAGATACAATGGGCTGAATGGCAAACTTCTTTGCTATTTTACATTAAAAGGTCAGCCATGGGTCTACTGAATGTTGGATAGGACTGAGAAGCATCGATTTCTTATCATCTGAAGCACTGCTATTCTTGAGTATTGTGGAAGTCTGATAGATATCAGACTACTATTCCTTCTCAACATTACAAAATGCCCACAAAATGTAGAACATCGTGGCAGGATAGAGATCTGGGTGAGCTATGGACAAACTGGCAGGTGAAATCAAATCTAGCAAATCAGTCTGGCAACAATTTCATCTGCATAAAATCACTTCAGGCCCTGTGCTAGTCCAGACCCAATACTAATGTCATTCGAGGAAGTGACTAATGTTTCAAGCTTCTAGTATTGGGTGTTATCAAATGTTACACGTCACTAGACATTCAAGTGTTAGCAAAGGGATTCAACAGAAAGGAAGTTTGTTCTGTTTTGTCATCCATCTCTCACAGGATGGAGGTCGAATAAAATTAAGATATGCTGCATTGCTCCTAGTGCCAGGTTGCATCATAGAATCAAAGAAACTTGCAATGGAAGAGGCCATTTGACCCATTAATAATATGCTGACTCTTGGGTAAATCTATGTCCATCTGAATCACCAATGTTCTTCAAGAACACAGTTACCCATTTGTGGCAACAATTTGGCCCACTCAAAACTAAGGTAATTAGGAATGGACATTAAATTTTGCAGAAAGAAATCCAGATCCCGTCAGCAAATACATTTAGAGCTCTAACCTGTATGTGCCCCAAGTCCTTCCCATCAGCACTGCTGCTATTTTCCCCCTCAATGTTTCTGCCCACTTCCTTTTTGATAAGAACGAACCCACTTCTCCAAACTTCCTGGTAGCCCATTCCACACTGTGACAACTCAACAGTCATGTCAGTGTTTATTTACCACGGTAAACCATCCTCGCTGTTCACCTGTAAATGAGAACCATATTTTGAAGCCTTCATCCTTAGCCATCATTTTTAATTGGGAGAAGGGATCCTCTCAAATCCGCTGCCCAGTCAATTCCTCTTTAATTACTGAATAGTTCAAAAATGGTTCAGATGACCTGCCCTGAGCCCAACACATAGACACAACATGTTCTCCTCACATTTCCAACAGTTCTTCCACTCACCTCGGACAACTTACAGTAGCCAATTAACTTATGAACCCCAAACCTTTAGGAGGTCATGAAAACCAACAGATCGAAAGGGAAAACATGCAAACTTTGCAAGGCAGCAGAGGTCAGGATTGAACCCAAGGATGCTGGAGATCAGGCAGCAGCTCTACTAGCTGCACCACTGCAAAACAGGATGCATCCTCCAAGAACACCTATCTGGTTTCAATGAGATCATCTGTTATTCTTTTAAACTTACTCATCTCAAAACTCCACAGGGAAGGTTCCAATATCTACCTATCAGCTGAATTTGTAACATGTAAATTTTAAGTGACTGCTCAAGATAAATACATTTGTCAAAGACATGACAGAGTCACAGACAGACTTGTTGACTGTCATCTTAGTTTTCAGATCTATTTAAGCTGAAACAGTAGTTACAAAGGAGCAACTGTAGGTAGTCAAATATAGTACCACAAAAGGGGCATCATTTTATCGTCTAAACATGTCTCTTCTTGTTGAATCCCAGGCCCTCTATGGAAAAAAAAACTGAGCTACCTTTTCTTCTTTTCAGGTGACAGGTGAGCCAGTACAGTGACGTAGTGGTCAACCTACTAAACCTGGCAGGGGTCCCCAATCTTTTTTATGCCATGGACCCCAGGATGAGAACCCCTGATCTACAGGTTTAGTCTACTGACCTGGAGACAAGAGTTGGAGAATTTGGAATAATACCTATACTCAGTAAAAGTGAGCTCAAAACTGTTGGATCTGTCATTGCTGATTAACTGAACTGACAACTCACACTCATTCTTCAATCACACTTTATTTACTCGTGCACAAGGAGAACAGCCTGGCCCATCACCAAACTGCTCTGAAGCTTAAACAAAGAAACTTCATTTGTATACAGAAATTCACTAGTTGTATAAAAAAAATTGGCAACTTATTGACCCATAATTGATAATAGAAATTTTGTGCACTTCTAAATCCCAATATTTGCATATTTAAGCACCAATCATAATATCTTTCAGGTTTAATAACCAATTAAATCTACACCTTAAAGGCCAATAATACTTGAGAATTAGTAAGATAACCACGCAATATCAAGTGTTGCCCTAGAAACCTTTATTTGCATCTTTACCTTGACTTGGTATGTTTAGCGACATTCATTCCCAGGCTTGAACAGAAAGGCTGTACAGAGAAAAGTTAGGGTTTCAAGGGCTGTGTTCAGCCTAAGTGACTGCAATATGTCTGCACATTTCTGTCAGTTTATCATCTTGACTATTGCCTTAATAAACTTCAACATACAGGAAAGGATGTACAAAGCATCCTCACTCTGTTTCGTTAACACACCATATTAGCCTTTTCCTCCCTGCAACTTCCACAATTCCCCCTTTTAATACAAATTATTTCAATAACACACAGCCCCTGCAACTCCTTTGGATGGGAACTGGATCATAACAGAGGTGGACCTTCTTCAGGCCAATACTTCGCAGAGCAATCTCGGGCAACATTACAACTAGCAGCAATAAGACCCCTATTGCCCACTGCCCATCCTTTTCCAACCATTTCTGCAACTCATTTCTCCAGTGATTAAACACAGTTTCTACCCAAAATACTTAATGCACACTACCAGTTTACTTAGGGTGTCTGGGACAGAGGACAATCATAATGCCATTCATACTTCAGAATTCATTTTCTTACTTACACACAGAAAAGAAAAAAAATCTTACCCACTACAATCTTTCTCCTCCCTATATCCCCTTTTATTCCTTTGTATGACTTAGAACATAGAACAGTACAGCACAAGAACAGGCACTTCAGCTCAGTGTCGGTGCCAAACATGATACCAAATTAAACTAATTTCTTCTGTCTGAGGATGATCCACATCCTTCTATTCAGAAAGTCAGAAGGCATGGGATCCAGGGAAGTTTGGCCAGGTGGATTCAGAATTGGCTTGCCTGCAGAAGGCAGAGGGTCGTGGTGGAGGGAGTACGTTCAGATTGGAGGATTGTCACTAGTGGTGTCCCACAAGGATCTGTTCTGGGACCTCTACTTTTCGTGATTTTTGTTAACGACCTGGATGTGGGGGTAGAAGGGTGGGTTGGCAAGTTTGCAGACGACAGAAAGGTTGGTGGTGTTGTAGATAGTGTAGAGGATTGTCGAAGTTTGCAGAGAGACATTGATAGGATGCAGAAGTGGGCTGAGAAGTGGCAGATGGAGTTCAACCCGGAGAAGTGTGAGGTGGTACACTTTGGAAGGACAAACTCCAAGGCAGAGTACAAAGTAAATGGCAGGATACTTGGTAGTATGGAGGAGCAGAGGGATCTGGGGGTACATGTCCACAGATCCCTGAAAGTTGCCTCACAGGTGGATAGGGTAGTTAAGAAACCTTATGGGGTGTTAGCTTTCATAAGTCAAGGGATAGAGTTTAAGAGTCGCCATGTAATGATGCAGCTCTATAAAACTCTGGTTAGGCCACACTTGGAGTTCTGTGTCCAGTTCTGGTCACCTCACTATAGGAAGAGTGTGGAAGCATTGGAAAGGGTACAGCGGAGATTTACCAGGATGCTGCCTGGTTTAGAGACAATACATTATGATTGGAGATTAAGAGAGCTAGGGCTTTACTCTTTGGAGATAAGGAGGATGAGAGGAGACATGATACAGCTGTACAAGATAATAAGAGGATTAGATAGAGTGGATAGCCAGCGCCTCTTCCCCAGGGCACCACTGCTCAATACAAGAGGACATGGCTTTAAGGTAAGGGGTGGGAAGTTCAAGGGGGATATCAGAGGAAGATTTTTTACTCAGAGAGTGGTTGGTGCGTGGAATACACTGCTTGAGTCAGTGGTGGAGGCAGATACACTCGTGAAGTTTAAGAGACTACTAGACAGGTATATGGAGGAATTTAAGGTGGGGAGTTATATGGGAGGCAGGGTCTGAGGGTCGGCACAACATTGTGAGCCGAAGGGCCTGTACTGTGCTGTACTATTCTATGTTCTATGTTTTTATTCCCTGCATATTCAAGTACCCCTAATCAAAGGCCCCTTAACCACCACCACCTATTCTGCTTCCACCAGCACCCCGGCAGCATGCTCCAAGCACCAACCACACCATACAGGTTAAAAAAACACTTGCCCTGCAGAGATCCTTTGAACTTCTCAGCTTAAAGCTAGGCTGTCTAGTACTTATCTTTAGCTGTCCACCCTATCCATATCACTCAAAATTTAATAAACTTTTATCATATCTCACCTCAGCCTCCATTGCTTCAATGAAAACAACCCAAGTTTCTCCAACTTCTCCTTATAGCTGATGTCCTCGAATCCAGATTGAATCCTGATAAACCTTTTCTGCACCCTCTCCAAAGTCTCAACATCCTTCTTGTAATGGAGCAAACAGAACTGTACACAATAAAATAGGATCTAACAACTTCCATTTTAGAAATTATTTTAATGCAGCAAAACATTGAATATCTTTCACAGAAGCATCACCATAAAACTGATATACAAGGAGATAAATTATAGGAATAATTAATATTAATGCAGATAATACAGGACCTCGCCCAAGAGATGACATAAGGAGGGAAAGGGTCAATCTCGAGGAAATTCCAGAGTTATGGTCAGGGTACAAAAAGCATAGCAATTAAAATTATTAGAATTATTAGATAAATTTATAAAATATTAGGGAATTGAGAGCTCTAGAAACAGGTACAGAGGAGGAAATGAGGCCTGGGGCCACACAGGTTCACTGAAAATGGTTGCCATACATTAGGTGTTTGGATAGCCATGTTTCTGTGCTGTTTGTCACCAGGACTCGAAGATCATATTGAATGGCAAGGAAGGTGTGAGAGATTGAGTGGCCTACTCCTTTTCCTGTTTCCTTATGTTCTTATTTAGGGATGGATAACCAGCAGACCAGAGTTGGAGGAGCACAGATACCCGAGGGTTACTGACAAGTACAGATAAGATAATTTATTTGATATCTGATTTGTAAATGGAGATCTGAATCCTCAACCAGAGAGGGAGCATGAGATTTAAGTTTCAAGCTTCGATCCTAATCGACCACAGTTTAGAACAATAAACAAACAACTTACAATCACAGCCAATGTTCAAAGAATTTTGGAACCAGAGTTTGAGCAGAGAATTTAGCCATGCAGAGCCCAAATGTGGCTTTTGAACTGAGAAAGGCAGAGGCAGAGGATTCATTTCAAAACTAGATGGTTAGGGTTTCTTCCTGCAGCCTAATGAATGATTTCCATCCTCCCCTCTGCAGACAAGTCCCATCTCCTCAAACGCAATAGCAGTTGGTTCACTTCACTATGGAAAGCATGCTAGAAAAACCCCAGGTACAGAAACCCCTGTGATGACATCACTTTACTTGCAGACTAGTGAAATGGTGAAATAAATTGGTCAACATGCTGACAGTAAAAAGTGACACTTAAGTTTTCATTTATCTTCCTAAGACTAATCTGCGTTTGTGCCAGACTCTCCCATTTGAGAATCTGCCATCATTTCTGAACCACCTAGGAACACTACCTTATTGCTTGTCTTTTGCACTATTTCGTTTAACATTATTATAGTACTTTTTAAATCTTGTACTGCACTGTTTGCTGCAAAACCACAAATTTCATAACATAAGACAGCAATAATAAACTTGATTCAGATTCCTTTCAGCTCCGTTTCAATGAAATCCCCTCTCATTCTGCTAAACTCGGGGGAGTATTAAATATCTCAAAAAAACTTAAATAATCAAATCAATACATCAATAATCAACATGATTGAAACTAAAGGGATAAAAAACTGGTTCAGGCATGTCTGGCTAACAGATTCTGCTTCCAGTCAACACTTTGCCTCCACACAGCACTGGTTAAGGACACAATGGCGTCCAGCTTCAACAGTTAATTGGCATCCAGGAAAGCCCCAGGCAACATTTCCTCTCCACTCCCACACTAATGACGCAAGTTCACTTGAGGTTTATGCATTAATCTACAGCAGCCATGTTTTCCCAACTGCAAGAGTTTATGCAAATGCCTTGGTTTACAATGGGAAGGCAATTCACTGAGTGGATAGATACACCCACCCAATGGAGTGAGACAGGCCTTTCAATACAAGACATAAGAATACATCTAACACAGGTTGCGGACTGTACAAAACAACACTTTCACAATACAATCCAGACCACTTCAACTTCGCCATCATGCCAGCAACATCCTACAGCTGGAAGCAGACACACCTCAGGCCTGGGATGGCTACACCGTAAAGGCATCCGTTAGTCTTGCAAGACCATGGATCTGCACCTGGAAAGTCTTCTCTCTCCAGGGCGCAGGCCTGGGCAAGGTTGTATGGAAGACCAGTAGTTGCCCATGCTCCAAGTCTCCCCTCTCCACAACATCAATGTTGTCCAAGGGAAGGGCATTAGGATCCATACAGCTTGGCACCAGTGTCGTCACAGAGTAATGTGTGATTAAGTGCCTTGCTCGAGGACACAACATGTTCCCTCGGCTGGGGCTCAAACTCACGACCTTCAGGTAGCTAGTCCAATGCCTTAACCACTTGGCCACGTGCCCACACGTGCTACACCAGACTACTTCTAAGCAGTAACCAGGACAGCAGCATCATACGCCTGCAGCAGAAACTCACAACACAATGCAATCTGATTTCCCATTCCCTCCCTGCCCTGTCTCTACTTAATCCAAGCACCTTTGAGCCCCTGTTTCCATTTAATGTGTCCCATGTTTCATGCAGCTGTCCTGAGAGGACTGGTCTTCATGCAGCAACACTGGAGGGTTGGTCAGACCATACTTGGAATACTGTGAGCAATTTTGGGCCCTTACTGTATCTAAGAAAAGCTGTGCTGATGTTGGACAGGGTCCAGAGGAGGTGCATGAGAATGATCCGGAGAATGAAAGAGTTAAAGGGTTAACACAAAGAACATTTAGGACTTGTACTCTTGTACTCATTGGGGGTGGGGGTGGGAAAAGGGAGGGAAACCTTTGAAACCTACTGAGTATTGAAAGGCCAGATAGAGAAGATGTGGATGTGGAGAGAAGATTTCCAATAGAGGGAGGTTCTAGGAGCAGAGGGCACAGACTCAGAATAGAAGCATACCCCTTTAGAACAAATAAGAAATTTCTTCATCCACACAGCACAAATCTGTAGAATTCATTGTCAATGACAGCTGTGGAAGCCAAATCATTGGGTACATTTAAAGCAGAGGTTGATAGGTATTTAATTAGTAAGCATGTCAAAGGTTATGGGGAGAAGACAGGAGAATGGGAATGAGAGAGAAAATAAATCAGCCACAATGGAATGGCAGAGCAGACTCGGTAAGTCAAATGGCTTAACGCTGCTCCCATGATTCATGGTCTTGTGATCATCTGTGTCTGGGTCCTTAACTCCAGAATCCCCACCCTGGTCTTTTCCATCTCCTTCATAACAGATCATAAAAGATCTTTGAGCATCCCTACTGTAAAACCCAGTACATAATCATTTGGGAATGTTGATGGCTCAGTTATTGGTACACAGAATCCTCATTAGCCACACACCTACATTATTGCAAGGCAATCCATGGATTACTAGAAGTGTGGGCCTGACTAATGAAGTGATTGTGCATTTCAGCTTGTGAAACACACTCAATAACCTCCATTTCCCCATTCCCTCTAAGGTCACTGAGCTCACTGGATAAATTATACCACCTTGCAACACTTAAAGTGAGAGAGAATTATAAGCATGCTGGAGTTATAGATGTTATAGATCCAATAGTCCAGAAAATCTGCTAGTCAAACACTGAAGTCCCGAAGGTACTGGAATATTGGGGGTTTCCTGTGGTAACTCCAAGTGGACAGGCTTGAACTGGCCTATGCAGCATCAGGTGCTCTATAAATTGGTACTGGTTTATTACTGTCACCCGTAGCAAGATACCAGTGAAAAGCTGGTCTTGCATAGTGCTTATGCAAATCAAACCATAACACAATGCATTGAGCTAGAATGAGGAAAAGTGAAACAATGCAGAATAAAATAAAAACTACTGGTAGATTGCAGTGAACATAAACAATAAAGTGTAAGAACATAAGAGGAAGGTTGTGAGGCCAAGAGTCCTTCTTATCGCACAAGAGCTCCATTCAGGAGTCTAATAACAGTGTCCTTGAGCCTGGTGGTATATGCTCTCACGCTTTTGTACCTTCTGTTGAAAAGAGCGGGGAGAGGAGAAAATGCTCGGGACAGGTCGGGTCCTTGATTATGCTGGCTCCTTTACTGAGGCAGCGAGAACTACAGACAGAGGCTATGGGGTGGGGAGGGGGGATAATTCCTGTGTTGTGTCCACAACTGTAATTTCTTACAGTCACATGCAGAGCAGTGCCATACCAAGCCCTCAAGCATCCAAAAAACATTAACAAAAATAGGTAAAAGTCAACAGGTACATACCAAATGTCTTTAGCCTCCCATGGAGGTAGAGATATTGGTGAGTTTTTGTGGCCATGATGTTAATATGTTTGGAGCAGAACAGGGATTTGGTGGTGTCCATACCTAGGAATTTAAAGCACTCAACCCTCTCAACCTCACAGCTGATGTAGACAGGAGCCCCTCCCTTTCTGAAGTCAATGACCAGCTGTTTTGTTTTGTTGACATTGAAGGAAAGGTTGTTGGCATGACACCATATCATTAAGCTCTTTATCTCCTTCCTGTACACCAACCCATTGTTATTTGGGATGCTGCTCACTAAAGTGGTATAATCTACAAACGGGCAGATGAATGGGAGCAGAATCTGGCACCAGTCATGAGTACAGGGAGTAGAGTCGGAGGCTTTAGATGCAACCTTGTGGAGGTTAGCCACTGAGGCTGGAGAGATGAGAGGAGAATTCTGGTATATCTTATCGCAGAAGATGACAGCACAGACCACTGCCATGCTCCACCTGCGGCTGAGCTGGCCAAGTTATATCTGCCTTTGGAAGATAATTCTGTGATCCCATCTTCCCAATGAGGAAACAGATTTGAAGGAGAATTTGGAGAATCTCAACTCCAGTCTAGTTGGTTTTTCTCTAATCCAGGAGTTCCCAACCTTTTGTATGCCATGGACCAAAGCCATTAAGCAAGCGGTGTGTGGACCCCAGAGTCTAATCAATGTCTGTTAGGAATACAGGGACATATATTAAACAAAGCTGGGATAATAATTTACCCCACACTAAAACAAGTAGTTCATGTAATATAAAGGTGACTGCAATCTATGGATAGAGTTTTATAGTATTATGCAAAATAGAAAAAAGTTGCTAAGCCACTAACTTGTCATAGGAAAAATGTCATTAAGCTGGAAAGCATGCAAGGGAAATACTAAAGGATGCTGCTGGATTCAAGGGGCTGAGTTATGGAGAGAAGTTGAGCAGGTTGCAATTTTTTAAAAATTGGAGTGTAGGAGAAAAGAGTGATCTTATAAATGTACAAGGGGCATAGATAGGGTCATGAGCACAGTTCTTCCCCCACCTCCCCGGGAGAAGGAATGAAAACCTCGTGGGAATAGCTTTAAGATGAGAAGGGAGAGAGGCTCAACAGGAATCAGAGGGGCAACTTTTTTTACCCAGAGAGCAGTCACTATGTGGAATGATTTGCCAGAGGGTGGTTGAGGCAGGTACATTAACACATTCGGAAGGTACTTGGATTGGAAGGGTTTAAAGAGATGAGTCAAAGAACAACTGAGACTAGCTTGACCAGCTGGGCTGTATGATTCTACGACTCTCAAGGGAGTTTTATCAACCAGGTCCAATCACCAATTCGAAAGTCTAACAATTTTTAAAAATTCATTTCCATGATGGTGATGTCACCAGTAAGTCTGCTTTTTATTGCCCAACCCCAATAATTACATCCTCCAAATCTTCATTTTCATTATAACATTCAAGATGATTGTCAACACCTTCAAATTCTTCATAGTTTCTAACTTGATGAAGTAGTGAAATAGTTTCATTTTCATTCCCAGAAGTTTCTGGCACATCTGAATGCTTAAAACCACAGTGAACTAAAGTTCTGAATTGTCTTACTGCTTACATTTCCACCAACTACCAGTGACAAAAAAAAATCACTTTTTTAAAAAAAACACCAACACATGAAATAGATGCCATTTTAAAAAGCTGTTTGTTCTACGCATGGTGTAGTGTCTAATGGCCACAGAAGTGTACGTGACTGACGCTACTTAGAAACTTCTCCGCAACATTCTCCCAGCCCCAATTAAGAAGCATAGTGTCCCAAATAAACAAAGGGAACCCCAGCATTTTTCTCAATTAGCTTTTGTTCTTTTAGAGTTGTCCCAAGTAAGCGGCTATACTATTAACCAGAATTTACTGTGCTTTTTTTTAAATTCCAGATTTACTTAATTTGCTGCATTTAAATTTTCCAATTGGAATGGGTGCATTAGCTAAATGAAAAAAGGCAAACATAGGATTAATATAAACTTACTCAAAAGATTGACCTTCACAAGAACTTGTGTAAATCTTAACATTTGAACAATACCAAGCAGGTTGTAAAAGCACTCCAAATGACTAACAGAGGAACTGTTAACTAAATACGCCCAGCTTTCAACCATAAAACTGTAAAATGAAGTGGATTGGAAAGACGTTATGGAAATGAGAAGCCCATGATCAGTCTCTTATTCAGACCCTAGTTCTTCCCTCCTGCCGAATTTGGCTTATGTCCAGTTTCATCAACATGAACGTAAGTTGTAGAGTGAATGGCTGACAGAGGAGTTACAGCGAAGCAGAGATTGGAAAATGAAGTTCCGTCTACTAATCAATGTTGTAGTCACAAAGAAATTAAACCCCACATGCTCTTTGGACTTATTATCATGAAAGTAATTGAAAAATGTGGCCTAAATTAGTTTGCATATTATAATAAGTCTCTGCATATTATGTGAAAATTTTTCAAAGGTTCATGATTTTACCTATATACTTCACTCCCATTACTCTGCCTTTCAAAGTTTTGAAGATGCAATGTAAATACATTATGTAAATATATGATCTATCCATAATGACCAACTTCTTACAGATCAAACGGAACAGCAATTACTAACTTGCACGAAACATTGATGATCCAGATTCAGTCCTGAGGGATTTATTCAGACATAACTATAGTACTATAACAATGAACAACCAGCTCATTCATGTTAGATGAGCCAAGACAATCAACCTGATTCTCAAATATTACTTATACAATTTGTTTCAAACAGACACGAACATTGTAAAACAATTTACTCACTCAATTTTATCTGTGAGATTAATAACATTAGGCATACTTTTTGATACCAATGATGTTCTTCAGTGATTTGGATTAACTACATAGCATCAAATAAAGCAATTCAAGAGAAAATGGAGGAAATACAACAAAATTCTACAGCAGAGAAATATTCACATTTCACATGATCAAATAGACAAAAACAGAAATAGGCCTTTCTGCCTACCATGTTCATACTGACTCATCTCATTCCATTTACCTACTCTCCATCCGTAGCCTATTATGTCTCGGTAATTTCAATGCTCCTTGTTAATTGTTAGGAAAGTCTCTGCCTTCATCCCACCTCTAAACAGTGCACTCCATGTTCTAACCAGCCTCCTCCCCCGACTTCCTCTAAACCACTTAACTCATCACCTGACCCCCTGAACTAAATAACCAGATAGTAGCAGAGTACAAACTTTATCCACTTCCTGGATAAAGACTCTTTTCCCTCAGTTCCTCTTTGGATTTATTAGTGACTCTTATCCTTGCAATGTTAATTTCTGCACATTCTCACAAGCAAATGCAGAGATTCTGCAAACTTTGAATGTAATAGCATTGTCAATTCCCCTTTCCCTCTTCTACCTTCTAGAGGAAGATACAAGAACTTGAAAGCCTGGACATTCAGACTTAAGAACAGCTTCCCCCCCCCCACCCCCCGCCACTACTATCAGACTCCTGAACCAATCCCTTTTTCACGTTCCCTTCCCAATGGTGCTGTCATGTTCACAGTCTCCTAAGTCTACCTCTCTTGGCAATTCTGTTATTGTCACTTTAATGTTTCTTTTGCACAACCTCAGAGTACCATTGCTGCTTTGCACCTGTCACCATTTATTACTGCAATGCTCGCTGTTTACTCATGTGAGCACTTGATTTATTGCACCCTGGTGTATCTGACAATAAACTAATCCAAATCTGAATCCCTTTAAAATTTATGCTCCAGGATCTCTTTCCACCCAGAGGTCCATATCAGACTACTTCAGCTACTCCACATCATTATCACTCCATTTACCCACCTGAACAATACTTTTTTTAAAAAAATTTATAGCAAAGAATATTCTGAAAGAACTTTGTTGTACAGTAATGCACATCTACTTCAAGGGTTGATCAAACACATTGTTTTGCATTTTGTTGTCAATGGCCATTGTAAAACTTGCTCCCTACATAATTTACCACTATATTTGAGAAAGTAAGTAACAAAAATAACAATATGAAAGTATCAGACAGGGTAGTATCTAGGAAAATACAGTACAGACTCTCTTG
The DNA here is from genome assembly GCF_963921235.1 of Mobula hypostoma. NCBI lineage: Eukaryota > Metazoa > Chordata > Chondrichthyes > Myliobatiformes > Myliobatidae > Mobula > Mobula hypostoma. Next base: position 168,699,353 of record NC_086097.1, read on the forward strand.
CAAAATGTAGATTTACCTCAGTGGGGATGAATGACTAGGATAATTCAATTTACTTATTTGTAGAAAGACAAGATAGAAATCTACAGATGCTTCAGACCTGGTGATATTGTTTCAGCAAAAGTGATCTTACTTCAGTTACCCGCTGACAACAGCAGAAAATGAACTAGGAACGGTTGCCGCACACCTTCACACAAAGGACTGCAGAAATATGCAATTCCTTCTGGGAACAGTTGCCCAGGCCCCACCTTTGCTGAGGTCTGGGCAGCTTAGTGGGGGGAGATATTACTGGTTAGGAAGGCAGATGAAGATCGTTATGGGCCTAACTGAATAGTCAACTCGCTGCATGTGTTTTTACAGCATTGAAGGTGAACCTTTCACACACTGACTCCGCTTCCTTAACCATTATGGCAGCATTCCAAAATACCTCACTTTCTTATCTCTCCTCTATAACCCGCTGTAAACTCCTGCCTGTTACAATGCCACCAGAAACAATTTAATCACTATTTACCATATTGAAAACAATCGCTAGCTTGTTACCTCAATCAGGTTACCCTTAATCTTATCAACTCCATTAGAAACCCTACAACATATACAACCTGACAAAAGATTACTGGATCCAACTGCAACCTTCACACTGTTTTATTTTCTATCTTGCTTATTATGGTTTGTGCAAACTGCTCCAACAAGAACCCAAAGGTCTCCATCCTGCACCTTATTTCATCATCGCAGAATCAGGTTTATTTTCACCGCATATGATGTGAACTTTGTTAATCTACAACTGATATCTCCATTTATTAGAAACACACCATTTAATACACAATTCCTTCTCTTAATCCCACAAAGACCTTTCCTTCTGCATCTACCACCTCTTAACATCACTTAAGACCAGACTAATGGATCCACAGACAGGCAAAGTCTAAGTACAGCAGTATAACCAAGCTCAGATCTCAAACCCTGCTACTCCCACCTTAAATATGATGGTAAACCAGAAAACCAGGGGAATGGCTGAGTAACAGCTTGAGTTAATTGGTTCAACAATGTTCAATTACCCGTCTTTTCTGAGTTTTAACTGGGCAGTTCTGCAAGTTCACTAACTTTGTTTCTCTTTTGCTGATGCTGCCTGATCTTAGAAACATAGAAAACCTATAGCACAATACAGGCCCTTCGGCCCACAAAGCCGTGCCGAACATGTACCTACCTTAGAACTACCTAGGCTTTATCCATAGCCCTCTATTTTTCTAAGCTCCATGTAGCCATCCAGGAGTCTCTTAAAAGACCCTATCATATCCACCTCCACCACCGCCGCTGACAGCCTATTCCACACACTCACCACTCTGAGTAAAAAAAAAACTTACCCCTGACATCTCCTCTGTATTTACTTCCAAGCACCTTAAAACTGTGCCCTCTCGTGCTAGCCATTTCAGCCCTGGGGAAACACCTCTGACTATCCACACAATCAATGCCTCTCATTATCTTGTACACCTCTATCAGGTCACCTCTCATCTTCAGTTGCTCAAAGGAGAAAAGGACGAGTTCACTCAACCTATTCTCGTAAGGCATGCTCCCCAATCCAGGCAACATCCCTGTAAATCTCCTCTGCACCCTTTCTATGGTTTCCATGTCCTTCTTGTAGTGAGGCGACCAGAACTGAGCACAGTACTCCAAGTGGGGTCTGAACAGGGTCCTATATAGTTGCAACATTACCTCCCTGCTGAGCACTTCTAGCATTCTTTTAGTTCAGATTTCCATCAACTTCTGTGTACTGCACTCAACTGTTCCAGTGTGTTACACTCTTACTCTTTGGGTCTCATTCACTTAACCTTCAGACAGAGAAGCCACAATCAACAATCATTCATTACCCTCACTCAAGCAGCATTTGTGTCACTATCTCTAACTTTGCCTCCTACCCCTGCACCTCCCTGCAATTTAAAATGTGTTTTCTTGCTTCTCCAATTCTGCTGCAAGTTTACTACCCTGAAACTTTTCTCACTCCACGGATGATGCCCAACCCCCAGGCAGCCCCAGCACTTTCTCTTTCTATTTGTGTCTGAGCGAATGGGGACCTCTTGGATAGTCCTGGCAAAAGAGAGCGAATCTCATTCTTAAATGGACTGTGCTCTCCAAATGCCAACATTTTTTTTTGCAGTGGAGAAGGTGATTCTCCTGTTAATGGTGGGTCTGCACAGCATTTCAATACACGTGCACCAGTAACAGGACCCGTTGCAGTGCCCAAATACATGGTGCACAGTGGAAAAAGCTAAGCCCCACAGTTGAAACCAACCAAAACTATCAACTACAAAATTAATTGCTCTGACCATATATGCACCCCCCCCCAACACATTAGATAAACCCTCAGCTGTCCTACCAGTAATTTCAGACTTGTACCTGGAGAGAAAAGTGGGGCATTTTCCGAGTTTTGGACATTGCTGACAAAACCAGCATTTCGTACTCAAACCCATTGTCTCTGAACAGACAGGCTTGCTGTCCACGTAGCCACTGAAAGGGCAGATCTTGCCTTTCCTACAGACACAACAGACTGCAGATGGAGCAACAAATCTGCTGAAGGAACTCAAGCGGGTCAAGCAGCATCTGCGGGAGGAAAGGAATTGTCAATGTTTTGGGGTTGAAACCCTGCTGCAGGGTTTGGATCCAAAATGTCCACAATTTCTTTTCTCCCACAGACAATGCTCGACCCACTGAGTATATCCAGCAGATTGCTTAGATGAGTTTTTTAAAGTAATGTGGTCATCGCAACTAACACTAGATGCTTTTTCTTTTAAAGTGTCTGATTATCAAGCAACCTTCAATTGGATAGCTGCCACGGAGGGATTTGAACTTGGGTCTATGGACTTTTAGCAAAGCTCTAACCCTCCTCCCACTGGTACTTGCCTGCAGTGAGTCAGGAGGCCAACAAAAGTGAACGGAATATGGAACAAGTGTCTAGGAGGTGATAGCAAACTTTATCCCCTTATTTTGTTTGGTTCCCACTCCCTTTCCCTGGACAAAGTTAGAAGGGGTCACCAATAAAAATCCTAGCACCATCATTTGTGGGAATAGGAAATCAGCCTGCATTGTGATGCTTTTCCTTATCCTTGCCGCTGATTAAGCATTGTTGTTAAATGTTAAACCATGCAGTAACCTAGTAAAACAAAAAAGCCAAGTGCTTTGGAATAAGCACAAGCTGGACGAACTCAGTGGGTCAGGCAGTATCTGTGAAGGGAAATGGAGAAACAATTATTGGGTCAAAACCCTTGATCTAGACATCATAACAACGACCAAAGCCATCAACTGTGGCTCCTTCGGAGCTTTGCCCATGATTTTTATCAGTCACAGTCAAAGAAATCACTCCTGAAATCCTACACATAGATCAAGTGTAAGAGATGGACCAGATTTCATTAAAATTTGATTAAACAACAGGAAAGATGGGAATGTAGTAGAAATTGCCATGGGATAATCAGCATTTCAACAAAAGCTTACCTCTGGTTCTGTACATTGCGAGGGTTCCCCTTTATCTAGAAGGCAAAAAGGAAAATATTTTTCAAAAGACGATCAATTATAGATTTTTCTTGAAATTCATGCTTCAGCGACATTACATGACACAGTAAAACAGTTCTGTACTCCAGTTAACAATCCTTGCACACACTATTCCTTAATCAATCCAATATCAAGCAGACCAATTAGTTTTCAGCTAAAGAACTTGTTTTAATAACCACTGCAACATTATGCATTTCGCTAACAGCTTTATTTAAAATTATCCAGAGATTCATCAGAAAAGTAGAGAGCACATGCAGGCCAGACTGGGCAAGGACAGCAGATTTAGTCAGAGTCACGCAGCATAGAAACAGACCCTTCAGCCCATCAATTCCATGCTATCATTCAACCTTGATTTACACTAATCCCCCTTTATTCTCTCCACGTTCTCAAGTTCCACCCCTCCCCCCCCACCGACTCTACCATTCACTTGCACACTAGGGGCAATTTACAGGGGCCAATTACCCTTCCACCCTACATCTCTTTGTGATGTAGGAGGAAACTGGAGCACCCGGAGGAAAGCTACACAGTTATAGGAAGGACGTGCAAACACACAGATGGCACCAAGAGGCCAGGACTGAACCCCATCACAGGAATGGATGTCAACAGCTCCACTAGCCAGGCCACTGAACCCCAAAAAATCTGTTAACCTATTATTAGTTTAGCACCACTAATCTTTTAAAAACTAATTAGAGCTTAAATATTGCAGTTATTGTTGTGGGTTCAGGTTGGTCTCTCATTAGTTGAGAGGCTCTGGAGTTCTCACCATGCCTGGTGTCATTGACGCAGATAAATAACTCTCATGCTGCTGAAGAAGTACCCTGGAGCAGCCTGTCACAGCCAAAGGCTGTCTTACTCCATCATGCCTCCTCCACTCTTGGGTACACTGGTCTTTAATGGACCATGTCAACCATTGATGCTTGATAATTAAATAGCCGGCACACTTGATGATAAGTTTTGAAATTTATGTCTGTTATGAAAGACCTTTCTGTGGTGCATGAAATTGCAAGTCATACCTATAGATTCTTCTGCACAATGCCATAATGATGTATAGAAATTTGGCCTGTCCCCTAAAACCCTCACTAATTTTTATAGATGCACCCCGTAGAAAGCTTTCTTCTAGGGTGCATCACAACCTGGTATGGAAGTTGTCCTGTCCAAGACTGAAAGAAGCTGCAGAAGATCGTGAACATGGCGCAGCACATCACACAAACCAATCTTCCGTCCGTGGACTCACTTTACACCGCACGTTGTCGGAGCAGTGCTGCCAGGATAATCAAGGACACGACTCATCCAGCCAACACACTTTTCGTCGCTCTTCCCTCCAGGAGAAGGCTCATGAGCTTGAAGACCCATACGGCCCTATTTGGGAACAGCTTCTTTCCAACTGTGATAAGACTGCTGAACGGATCCTGACCTGGATCTGGGCCATACCCTCCAAATATCCAGACCTGCCTCTCGGTTTTTTTGCACTACCTTACTTTCCATTTTTCTATTTTCTATTTATGATTTATGATTTAAATTTTTATATTTACTAATTTTTACTATTTTTAATATTTAATATTTGTAATCCAGGGAGCAGGTAGCACAGAATCAAATATCGCTGTGATGATTGTAAGTTCTAGTATCAATTGTTTGGCAACAATAAAGTCTAAAGTATAAAGAAATTAACTTTCATCTAAAAACATCAAATGGAATTCTTGTATTACAACACTAATAGTTTGAGAAAGATTTCCTAAAAAAAAAACTGGGTAAAGCATTGCCTGTTATCCACATGACTGGAATTGTACTTCCCAGATCTACACTGAAAGGCTCAGTAAGGTTCATCTGATCAGATAGAGCGCTTACACACCACATTCAAACCTCCCTCGATATCAAACTAGGAGAGCCGTTCAACAATTCCCAATGGACAAATTCCTCAGCTAAACCTACTTTGTCAGGTGGTGGGAAGGAAGGGAAATACCAGAGGCCACAAATATCCCACGGGACAAACAGCAAAAACCCACAGGGATGAACTGTCCCTACAAGCCATGCTTTTTGAGCACCAAGTGCAAAGTCAGGGAGTGGAAACATGAAAAGGACAAATCAACGACTGAAAAGCATTATGAGAAAGGGGATGACACAATGACAGCATTAGACGAACTATCAAAGCAGTTCAGCAGCGAGAGTAACCTGGAGACACAAGAGACTGAAAAAGTCAGTGGGTCAGGCGGTGATGTCATGTTGTATCTGTTCAAAATATTGATAAAATCACACTTGGAGTATTGTGTACAGTTTTGGTCACCATACTACCGGAAGGTTGGATTAGCAATTGAGAGAGTGCAGAAGAGATTCACCAGGATATTGCCTGGACTAAAGGGCCGTGGTTACAAAAAGAGATTAGTTCTCCAGTCCTGATGAAGGGTCTCAGCCCAAAACGTTGACTGTACTCTTTCCCATAGATGCTGCTGGGCCTGCTGAGTTCCTCCAGCATTTTGTGTGTGTTGTACAGGTATTTAGATAGAAAGGCATAAAGGGATATAGGCTTTATATGAGCAAATTGTAGAAGCATAAATAGGCACAGTTGGCATGGATGCAATGGGCCAAATGACCCATTTTTGCACTAAATGATTCTATTATCCTATGAAAACCTAATCTTTATGCTTACACTGGACTAACTCTTTAAAGCTTTTCTGCATGTACCCTTCAGGTCTCTGCTCTTAAGTGAGTCATGCAAACTTTGTATAAACATCCAAAGATCTATTGCAGGATGGTTATTAATGGACCCAACCACCACCAATACAACAGGAACCTCACTTCAGTGAATAAAAGCAGAAAAGGCTGAAATACGCAGCAGGACAAGCAGCATCTAGTGAGAGACATACTCGTGTGGTGCACTGTGTTGTCACACAGATCTAGAGTGTTAGCCCAGCAACACATTCATATCTCTCAGAAATTCAAATTAAAGTAATTAATCTGGAGTAATAATCTAGTATCAGTAGGGTATGTCATGCAAGTACCGGACTGATGCAAAAACCCAAACAGTTCCCCGCTGTGTGAGAGAAACCTGGTGCCTTTATTTTGTCAGATCCGTGTGTGTCTGGCACCCTCACGCCCCCCCCCCCACCATTGAAGTGGCTCAGACGTCTGCTGTACTCAATAGATGGAGATGGACAAAAAAAAATGACAGCTCTGCTAGTGACATCTGCAACTCATGAATGAACAAGCAAAAAGCGACTAGCTACAAGACTCTGGGAGAAAGCTGCCGCAGTGATGAGAGTTTCCACAGAGAACCAAGAATGACGATTTTACATTGAACCCAAAGCTCACCTCCCACACTACACAAGTAGTAATAGATTCTCCAAGGAATAGTTCAGGGAATAATGGAGCGGCCTAATGTGTGCACGCCTGTGAGGTGCTGAGTTTGTAGACCTCCGCTGTGATAGCTTCCGGGACATTTAGCTCTCCCCTCATGGTTCACAATGATTCCATGTGCAGACATTGAGAACATAGCTGATCTGAAAACTGTTGAATTGTCAAATTTACACAGCATGGATGCAGACCCTTCAGTGCAACTGGCCCATGCCAACCTGATAAAGTTTAAGGGAATGGGGGATTCTCAAGATCCCTGTAAACCATGAATGAAGTACTGACTATGTCTGTGACTGCAGTGTGTTTGAAAAATGTCTCACAGCTGCCTTCTTTGGAGCAAGATGATTAAAGTTCACTCAGATCCACATCAGATGTCTCTGGGCTTTTCACACCTTTTGATTTTGACAAACGGCAGTACCTGATGGAAATTAGACAGAACATTCCTTTCTTAATTAAAGCATAAATTTGACGGATATTCTTATCTTTGTAATTAAGTTGTGGCTCCAGCAAACCAGGTAGGACATTCTTTTCTTTAATTAAGGTGGCTGGAGTGTCTAACAAATTGATTGTACTTTTGTATCGATAGTCCATTGACTTGACCAGAATGGTTATCAAACTGATTGTTCTCTGTATCAAAAGTCCATTGACTTGATCGGAATGGTTATCAAACTGATTGTTCTTTTGTATCAGTGGCCTTATAACTTCTGACAATTCTGACATCGGGCAGTGAACTTGTAGAACCGCCGGGGAGATGAGAAAGGGTCTCTCCCTGATGTCGGGTCTAAGTTCACTCGCCGGCTGAGTTCGAAGAAATAAACAGGTGAAAAGATAAGTAACGATCTTTTTGTGCTGTCGCTATTTGATCCAGCAAAGTTACATTTACAAACCAAGATATCTATCTAGGCAAGTCCCATTTGCCCACATAAGCCTTTCCTACTCATGTACTTGTCGAAGTGCATGTTAAATGTTGTCAATGCACCTACCCCAATTACTTCCTCTGGCAGCCTATTGCACAAACATACTGGGTGAAAATGTCTTCCCTCAGGTTCCTATTAAATCTCTCCCCTCTCAACTTAAACCTATGTTCTTTAGTTCTTGACTCCCAACGCTGGGTGCATTCACACCATCAAGGAATTGAATTGAAGTGAAGTGAATTTATTTAAATCTTACATCCATCCCACAATATGACAGAGTAAAAATATTTGCGTTATGACTCTGTCACAATGTACAACATGTGAATTTATAAGTCTATTGGCTTGTAGAAAGAAGCTGTCCCTTAGTCTGTTGGTCCTGGCTTTAATGCTGTGGAAGCATTTGTCAGACAGAAGCAGCTGAAACAGTTTATGGTTGGGGTTACTGGTGTCCCTGCAGGTCTACCAGGCCTTCTTAATGCACCTGCTGCTGTAGATGTCCTAAATGGAGGGACACTCACACCCACAGATGCGCTCGGCTGTCCGTACCACTCTCTTCAGTGCCTAGCAATCAAGGTTGGCGCAGTTCCCATACCAGGCAGTGATACAGCCAGTCAGGATTCTACAGCCCCTGTAGAAGATCTTCAGGATTTGGGGGCTCATGCCGAACTTCTTCAGTCGCCTGAGGTGGAAGAGATGCTGCTGTGCTTTATTTGCCACACAGTTGATGTGTACAGTCCAGGTGAGATCTTCAGTGATGAGTATACTGAGGAACTGGAAACTACTCACCCTCTCAACTGCAGACCTACTGATATTGATCAGACCGAGCCCATCTCTGTCCTGTAATCCACAATCAGCTCTTTTTGATTTTTGGACATTGAGGGAGAGGTTGTTATCGTGGTACCACTGTGTCAGGGTGTCAACCTTTCCTCTGTAGGCTGTCTCATCACTGCTAGAAATAAGGCCAATCAAAGTCATTTCATTTGCAAATTTGATCAGCAGATTGGAACTGTGTGTGGCAGCACAGTTGTGGGTGTAAAGGGAGTAGAGGAGGGGACTCAGGACACAACCCTGGGGGTCACCTGTGTTGAGAGTCAGAGGATTCAGAGGAGCAGAAGCAAAGGAGCCCATCCTTACCTCCTGTCGGCGATCCGATAGGAAGTCCAGGATCCAGCTGCACAAGGCGGGGTGCAGGCCAAAGTCTCTGACCTTCCTGTCAGGTCTGGAGGGAATTTAAATCCCTCTGAAAGTTCATCTCTCACTCTCCTAAACTTCAAAGAGTAAAATTCCACCCTCTTCAACCTCTCTCCATAACTCAATCCCTAAACTCCTAGCAATATCCTCGTAAATCTCTTCTGCACTCTCTTCAGTTTAGTGGCATCTTTCATAAAGCAGGGTGACCAAAACTGAACATGATACAGTATTCTAAATGCAGCCTCACTAATATACTGTATAACTGCAACACAATATCTCAACTTTAATATTCAGTACCCTGACCGAAGGTCAATGGGTCAAAAGGCTTCTTCACTCTCTGGTCTACCTGCAACACCAATACACCATAGCTGGTGTAAACTCAACACTACTTAGTTGAGAAACTAAATCAGCATGGACCAGCAATTGATCCAGGCCCTATTAGCACGTTATTCCAAGAAGAAAGATTGGTAACATATCAAAAAAAGGGATATGATGAAATCAAACAATGTCCAGTCTGAACAGTTTACAGTCCACAGGCTACAGACTTCAAAACATCCCAGACATGATTTTCACAACTAATTTCTTTAACAACAGTAAAATCATTTGCAATTTAAGCTACCACATTACCAATTATAAGACTAAGCAACTTTATACAATTTTTTCATTAAAAGGAATCAATACCTCAAACATTCCCTATGAAAAGGAACTTCTGCATGAACAGATTTCTCCACAACCACCCCAGGATCAGTTTAAACATTGCAAAAAAGGAGTGTCAAAATTCCTTCATAATTTTAAAAGATCCAACCTTCTCTGCCATAGTGACAACACCCTATGTGCCTTGAGCCTCTCTTCAGAGTAGTAGGTTTTATTTTCTCTCCAACAACATCTTGAATCTAGGACTTTAATGTTCTTCCTACAATGCTGAACCAGCTCTTAAACTTCAACTCAAATTAACTTCAATGTAGCTCATTACTTTGTACAATTTTACTATTCTACAAGTTCTATTGTACACTTCAAAAAAAATAAGATAACACATTTTGGTGCTTTGGCTTTAACTCTCAGCATTTGTGTTTTCAGGAAGTTATGCAACCTTTCTGCTCTTCACAAACCTTAGTGATTTTCAATTGGATGAATTGTCACATTTTTGTTTTCTTCAAAAATTGTCTTTATTATGCACACTAAGTTGCTTTTGCCACAGGTTTGCCCATTCAGCACTTATTTACTTTGTGGCAAGGATCAGGAATGTTAGCGGTCAATACGGTTTTGAGTGGTCATGTAGAGTTGCACCATTCCTGAGGTCGGTTGATCCCAGTATCAGCTTCCTACCTGACCCCAAACCAAGCCATAATTAGAGCAGGCAGCCAGTGTCTGTTTCCCAAGGTTGAAATGTCTAATACTAGAGGCATTTAAGGTGAGAGGGGTTAAGTTCAAGGTGAGAGGAGGGATGTGTAGGGAGATTGAAGTATAGAGTGAAATGCACTACCAAGCACATCATTCCCAAATTCCACTTTCCACAGGGATCATCCCCTACCCAACACCCTTGTCCATTTGCTCTCTCCACTGATCTCCCTCCTAGCACTTATCCTTGCAAGCGAAACAAGTACCATACCTGTCCTTACAGCATTCAGAGCTCCAAACAGTCCTCCCAGGAGAGGTGATACTTCACCTGAGTCTGTTGGGGTCAACTACTGTATCTGATGCTCTTGGTGTGACCTCCTGTATATCAGCAAGACCTGACGTAGATTGGGAGACTGCTTCACCGAGCACTTATGCTCTATCCACTAAAAAAAGCAGGATCTCCTGGTGGCCACCCATTTCAATTCTACTTCCCATTCAGACATATTTACTGCTGCGATGAGGCCACACTCAAGTTGAAGGAGCAACACCTTATATTCAGACTGGGTAGCCTCCAATCTGATGGCATGAACAACAATTTCTAAAACTTCTGGTAATTGCCCACCCCCCCCTTCACAATTCCCCTATTCCTGTTTCCCCCTCTCACCTCATCTCCTTACCTGCCCATCACCTCCCTCTGGTGCTCCTCCCCCTTCCCTTTCTTCCATGGTCTTCTACCCTCTGTCAGATTCCCCCTACTCCAGTCCTATATATCTTTCACCAATCAACTTCCCAGCCCTTTACTTCACCCTCTCCTCTCTGTTTCACCTATCACCTACCACTTTGTACTTCTTCCTCCCCTCCCCCCCCCCACTGTCTTGCTCTAAGTTCTCATCTTTTTTCCCCAGTCCTGATGAAGAGTCTCAGCCCAAAAGTCAACTGCTTACTCTTTTCCATAGATGCTGCCTGGCCTGCTGAGTTCATCCAGCATTTTGTGTGTTGCTTGGGTTTCCAGCATCTGCAGATTTTCTCATCCTCCAAGTTTCCAAACTAGTTTACTACTCATTTAAATGTCAACTTACTTCCAAAATAAGGACTGGTTCTATGGTTCACAGTACCACTGGAGAACCCCTCAAAATATTATCCCATTTAATAAATAGTATAAACAAGCTTACAGAATAGTAAATTTATATAAAGGAATGAGCTACAATAAAGTTCACTGAGTTTCGGTTTTAGAGCTGGCTCACCATTGTAATGAGAACATCAAGGTCTTACATTCACCAGGGTGGTACTGGAGATGACATTAAATCCTATACAAGTCATTGTTACAACTTTCAAGTTGACCCTACAACAATGAACTCCAGGTCATCCACAATTCTGACACTTAAATTCTTCCCATTCACTGAATAAGCTTAATTGTCCAGTTTTAAATTCTTATTGTTCAACTTCTTCTCAAGCTCTCCCTCCACCATCTCTGTAACTTCCTTTACTCTACTGAATCGAGTTTATGACTGTTTAGAAGGAAAGTTGGTAACACTTGTTTTCTGGAAGGCACCATGTTAAAATTTTCAACCAGTATGCAAGTCACTTCTCACCCTTCCACATCTCCTCTTTCAGCCAAGCAGACTTGAAAGAGTTCCTCTAATTCTTGACTTGTGCAGCCTGTTTTTGCTTTACCCAATGTTGGTGACCGTGCATTAAGGAATCCAGTGTTCAATCTCTGGCATTCCCTTCCTACAGAATTCAGTGTTTCTACACCTCTCTTTTTTGCTTTGAGACTTCAACTCCAATCCTTCATCAAGATTTTAGGGATTTTGGTTGTTAACTTTTGTCTAATCTAATCTCCAAGATGCAATTTCCTTAGTCATTTTGCATCTTCAACTAAGCATTCAAAACAGCTGAGCAAATGTCCAGTAGGATATCCATACTACACCAAACAGACATCAGGCACAGGCAGGCTTAAGTGGCCTTCAGGAGGTACAAATCTTCAAAAGCAACATGGAGGATTTAAAAATACCTTCAATTCAGGATGGCATAATCTTACAGTTGCCACAATTTAACAACTGTACTGACGTGCGCATTCGGGGGTTTAAAAAAAGGAAGTTATTTTGTTATAAATCTAGCAGAGTAGTTCTCAGGTATATCAGCAAAACTAATCATCAGAAATATGATCACAGTCACTGAATCAATAACCAAAACACATCTTATCTGGCATTGTTCTTGGGAGTCAGCAGGTATGTTCAGTTTTACCAAAGTTTTAAAAAGTCCCAAGTATTTTCTCTCAAAGGGAGTGAAGGAAAATAAATTCAATAGCTAGTCAGCTCAGGCTATTCTTACACTTTTAATTCAGCACAGTTCCAGTAAACAAGCCCTAGGAAGCTCTTGGCAAGTCTGTCTCACTCCCTAAGAAATAACACAAGAGCAAAACAAGAGGTCTTCATACTTCATGTCTCTCATTAAAACACTTAGAGGTGATTTTACAAGTCTGGCTAGTGGATACAGCTGACATCAACATCAAAAACTCAACCAAGTGTCTCATATTTTGTTTGTTAAATTGAGTATGTCAGAAATTATAGATGTTGCAGTTTCCCCAGATTGCATCACCAGGCAAAGCCAATTGCCATCACTGCAAACACAGAATATTACCCAGCCCAAAATATTTCAAATTCTACAGCAGGGTGTGGCACAAACTCGATGTTTTTTTTATAAAAAGATTTTCCAGAAGATTTCTGCATTTCTGGATTAAAAAAAGTACCTCAAATACCTGGATATTTCTAATGAGCATTATGAGACCTTGCTGTGGACACAACTGATAGCTATGTCCTCTGTAAAATAACTACGTTTCAAGAAAGGAACTCATCAGCTGCAAGTGCCCAGACGATGAAGGAAAGTTACTATACCAATGCAAAATTATTTTCCTCTGATTCTTCAGAGAGCATTAGTAGACCTGAATTAAATTATCACGATTGAGTACAAAAACACAGGAATCTAACTCTAGTTTGCTCCTACTCACAGACAGGCAAAGTGAGCTACCCGAAACAAAAGGCACATTTTACAAGTTTCAGGACTCAGTTGGTACAAAGCTGCTACTATGAGAACACAACACATATACCAGATTGCACCAGAACATGCTAATACTTGGTTAGGTGATACAAATCCAACCCAATATTTATGGACAAAAGTCACAGTCACCTCTGAGACATATCCAAAACCATCAGGTAAAGTCACTTTACAGAATAATAATTTACCTGCTGGAAAGGAGAGAGATGATAGATTGTTATCTATTCAGATGGTAATGGAAGACAAGTATTTCTGCAGCACCTTTCAGAAAGCCGCAAAATGTTTCATAGCCAAAGATGCACCCCTGGAGTTCAGTCACTATTGAAATATTGGACACATGGCTGCAAACTTATACACATCACGCTCCAGCAAGAAGAGAAACACGACAGGGTCGAATATGTTAGAAGAGTGATTAACAGTTGTATTGACATTGGGGTAAGTCCCAAGATATTCTTCAAATATTAATGCAAAATGCTCCAAGTCCATGCAAAAGAGCAGATTGGTCCTCAAGCAGAACTTTTGACAGTATGGGATCTGGAACGACAAGACGACTTCCAGCCTGCAAGCATTAACCAGCCAGGTTTCATACAGATAGAGAACAAACAGATTGAAGGATGGTGAGGGTGGCAAAGTTGGTGGGAGGAGAAATGGTTGTTTGGGTGATACAACAACAATAGGCTAAATTGACCCTCACAATAATAGACTACATTGACACCCTCACAACATAGTCTTGGCTCAGCTTCTTGATGGGTAACAAATGCTGACCAGCCTGTGAATGGAATAAAAACCAACAAAACATGGGCTGGAAGTACTTCTTCCCACTTAGTGGCCCACTGTCAGTAACACTGTTAACTAACTAAGCCAAATACTAATTTTATTAAAAGGAAATTCCAGTGTTTCAAGGGTGTCCTAATGCCGAATTCTGTCCCTTCTCGCCAGGAAATTGAATGGCTTTGTCCATAATACGCAAGGGATGTCGTTATCTGGAAGGATAGCTGATTAATCTGTCGATCGCCCCCCCCCCCATGAAATGAAACGTGTGTTTGTAAATTAACACACACACTGTACCGTTCTCGCCCCTCTCACGTTAACTTATTTTGCTGTTTTACTGATAATCTAGGTGTTAGATTGAAGCTGACTGCCTGCCTGCCTCTAGACTCTCCCCCAGGCCTATTTATTCCGAGTTGTTTATCCTTTGAGCCGCTTTCACCCTCAAAAGGAATACGTGTCTGCATTTGTTTTAAATTTCATCTACCTCGCCCAGCTAGACACCCTGTCAAAATTTCGGAAGCCTCTCCTCACTGACAGCCTCGCTTTTCAAAACCTTGTCTTCTCTACCTTTTAAACATTTGCAATTGATTGCAGAAACGCCGTCAATCACTCGCCAATTAGAACGTGTAGTGAGAGTGTGCAGAATCATTGCAAAGGTGATCCTAACTTGCAACATTTCTGTCGTGATTGTTTTTAAATCCAGTCTTATTGCGGCTCCCGGGAATGATTTATTAATGTATTACCACACAGCGGTGTATAATGGGTTGTTTGTGTCAACGCGCTGCCCTCTGTCAGTCAATCTGTTTTTGTCTCGGTCTCTCTATGATTATTATTATTATTATTATTGCGGGGGTTATTTCCTACCTGAATCGGTGCGGATGCTGATGTTGCCGTCTCGGTGCAGAAGTACAGCGCTGGCCCCGTTCAGCCTGCCCCAGAACCGGTGGCCCTGAGCGTTCGGTGCGTCGGCGGGGGGCTGCCGGTGCCTCCGGAGGGTGCAGCAGCACTGGTAACAGACGGCCCACGCCTGCTCCTCGTTCAGCGGCTGGTTATATAGCCGGAGGATCTGCTCCAGCGATAGCTCCTGCGGCTCGGGTTCGGCCGCTGGGCTCTCTTCTCCTCGCTCCGCCATCTCGCTGCAGCAGCGTGTCCGAAGGGCGACTGGAACCACCGGATCCAAGGCTAAATCATCCGGAGGAATAAAACCAAAAGCATCTTCTCCGGCCGCGCCATCAGCATCACCGCCACGCTGCCATATCCTCTCCCTCTCATAGACGCTCCAGCCTCTTTCAGCGGTTTCTTATTGAATCCAATCATATGACTCGTTCCTCATTGCTGGGAGAGAGCCAGTTCCTGCTACATGGTCCAAACGCCCGTCTGCTTTGCTGCGTTGCGTCATTTGCTACATTCTTTATGTCACGTTACAATTCTGTCTAGATTTGCAATATTCACCCAAAATGAGTTGTTATATTATCTAACTGGGATACACAAGGATAACCTCTGCTTTGCATCTTTTGCTGCATTTATCATTTCTAACACCGTTTTCACTGCTTTGCATCATTTATTGTATTATTTCATCAGTCACTTATAAATTGCACCTCAGTGGGTGGAACATATTTTTTTTTGTAATTTCAAGTCCCATTCCTGAAAAATTGGTAAAGAGTCAATGGGAACATGCCAGATTTCTTTAGCCTCCTGAGGAAGATGAAGTGTTGGTGAGCTTTCTTGGTCATGATATCAACATAGTTGGACCGGGACAGGCCGTTGGTGATGTTCAAGGAACTTGAAGCTTTCAACTTCAACAGCAGTGATATAGACAGCATCATTGCACCTGAAGTCAATGACCAGCTCTTTTGTTGACAATGAGGGGAAGGTTGTTGTCATGACAACATGTCACTAAACTTTCTATCTCCTTCCTTGTACTTCAATTTATCATTATTTGAGATGCTACAAATTTATGAGACATTGATAAATTAGATTGTCAGAATCTTTTCCCCCATAGTAGGGATACCAAAACAAGAGGGCATAGGTTTAACAGGAAAGGAACAAATTTTAAAGGTGATTCCAGGGTAAAGTTTTTTTTTGACACAGAGTGGTTGATATCTGGAACTCGCAGCTAGAAGAGGTTCTGGAGTTACATATAATGATTGGATCCATTTCAATTAGCCTACCATCACAACAGGTCCCCAGCAGATGCCGTTTCACTGGCTCTTCAATCTACCTTGGAAAATCTGTACATTGAAGATGCATAAATCAGGATGTTCTCCATTGACTACAGCTCTACAATCAACATTATCTTTCCTTCAAAACTAATCAATAAGCTCCAAGACCTTGGCCTCAATATCTCCTTGTACAACTGGATTCTCAATTTCCTTGTTAACAGATCCCAGTCAGTTTGGATTGGTCATACTTCAAAGCAGCAAGTGAGAGTGTGGGATCTGAGAAGTGTGGTAGTTATTTAAAAACAACAAGTCGTGTTTGGAGTGAGCCAATAAAAAGAAGTGAGGTTTAAGTAGAGTGACTATTGTGTGAGTGGGGCAGGGTTAGAGTGGTCAGCATCACAATGTGCGCAGGCAACATTGGAACCCAAGTGCAGGAGAATGACAGATTCTGATGTAGAGACAGTGACCTGAGTTGATTCATAAGAATTTCAACAGAATATCAGTGGTTTGGCTGAACGGCACCTTGAGACGTAACATTCTCAAAACTAGGACTCTGTGATTAGCGCTAATTGGGCATCTACTTAAATAATACAAGTTACATGGAATCCCCAGGTCAATCAAAATAAACTTAACAAGTTTAAACAGAAAGCGCCAGGATACTGCATTACAAGAGTGAGTCACTCGAGAAAAGCACAAGAAAGTCGAAACAATTAAAAACTCTTGTTAAACAATTGACCAATTCAGGTGCTCTAAAAACTTCAGAGCTCAATGCTCTCCAGCTCTCCGCACAAGCCCAAAGAGCTCATTACAAGTCAGGCTTTGGCTCAATGGGCTTAGGCAAGAACAAGCAGAGCCGAAGATTTTTTCCCCATTTTCTTTGCCTATTAATACATAATTATTGCAGTGACAATGTATTCAAGGTTAGTGATATGCTCTTCATGTGAGATGTGCGAATTCTGTGAGACCTCCATTTTCCCTGATAACTATATCTGTACAAAGTGGATCAAGTTACAGTTCCTTAAAGACCACATTAAGGAACAAAAACTGAAGCTGGATGACCTTCGGCTCATATGGGAGAAAGAAGAGGCAATAGGTGGTAGCGACAAGAAGGCAGTCACCCCTAAGTTGCAAGAGGCAGTTACCTGGGTGACTCAGGAGAGGGAAAGGGAATAGACAGCCAGTGCAGAGTACCCTTGTGGCCATTCCCCTCAATATTAACCATATTGTTTGGATATTGCTGATGGGGGAGGGGGCGATGGGGAAAGACCTACCAAGGGGAAGCCGCTGCAACCGGGCCTCTGGCACTGAGTCTGGCTCTGCGGCTCACAAGGGAAGGGAGGAGAAGAGGAGTAGGGTAGTAACAGGGGATTCCATAGTCAGAGGAGCAAACAGGAGATTCTGTGGACATGAACGAGATACCTGGATGGTATGTGACCTCCCATGAGCCAGGGTCAGAGATGTCCCAGATTGAGTCCACAGCATTCTAAGCAGGAGGGTGAACAGCTGGAAGTCATAGTACATATTGGTACCAATGACATAGGTAGGAAGAGAGATGAGGTCCTAAAGAGACAATATAGCGAGTTAGGGAGAAAGCTGAAAAGCAGGACCTCCAGGGTAGTCATTTCCGGATTATTGCCTGTGCCATGAGGCAGTGACAGTAAAAATAGGTTGATATGGCAGATGAATGTGTGGTGCAGAGGGCAGGGTTGCAGATTTCTGGATCATTGGAATCTCTACTAGGGAATGTATGACTTATACAAAAAGGATGGGTTACACCTGAACTCAAGGGGGACCAAAATCCTTGTGGGCAGGTTTGCTAGGGCTGTTAAGGAGGGTTTAAACTAATCTGGCAGAGGGACAGAAACTGGAATGACAGGGCTGAGGACAAAGCAGTTGGTATAGAAGTAGATGCATGTGCAGTGAGACGGTCAGGATGGACAGGCAGTTGGTATACAAGTAGATGCATGTGCAGTGAGACTGTTAGGAAGGACAGACAGACGACAGGGCAAAATTGCAGTCAATGCAATCAGTTGAAGTGCATCAGAATCAGGTTTATTATCACCGGCATGTGACGTGAAATTTGATAATTTAGCAGCAGCAGTTCAATGCAATACATAATCTTGCAGAGAGACAAAAGAAATAAAACATAACAAATAAACAAGTAAATCAATTACGTATCTTGAATGGATTTTTTTTAATGTGCATAAACAGAAATACTGTATATTAAAAAAAGTGAGGTAGTGTCCAAAGCTCCAATGTCCATTTAGGAATCGGATGGCAGAGGGGAAGAAGTTCCTAAATCGCTGAGTGTGTGCCTTCAAGTTTCTGTACCTCCTACCTGATGGTAACAGTGAGAAAAGGTCATGCCCTGGGTGCTGGAGGTCCTCAATAATGGATACTGCCTTTCTGAGACACCACTTCCTAAAGATGTCCTGGGTACTTTGTAGGCTAGTGCCCAAAATGGAGCTGACTAGATTTACAACCCTCTGCAGCTTCTTTTGGCCCTGTGCAGTAGCTTCCCCACCCCACCATTCCAGACAGTGATGCAGTCTGTCAGAATGCTCTCCACGGTACATCTATAGAAGTTTTTGAGTGTATTTGTTGACGTGCCAAATCTCTTCAGACTCCGAATGAAGTATAGTCACTGTCTTGCCTTCTTTATAACTGGGACTAGGTTAGAACCTCAGAGATCTTGACACCCAGGAACTTGAAACTTCTCACTCTCTCCACTTCTGATCCCTCTATGAGGATTGGTATGTGTTCCTTCATCTTACCCTTCCTGAAGTTCACAATCAGCTCTTTCGGTTTACTGACGTTGAGTGCTAGGTTGTTGCTGCAACACCACTCCACTAGTTGGCGTATCTCACTCCTGTACACCCTCTCGTCACCTCCTGAGATTCTACCAACAATGGTTGTATCGTCAGCAAATTTATCGATGGTATTTGAGCAATGCCTAGCCACACAGTCATGGGTATAGACAGAGTAGAGCAGTGGGCTAAGCACACACCCCTGAGGAAACATGAAACATGGTTAAGAAAAAAAGCTTTCCTTTCTACAACACTTTATCACAATGTTAGCTCACCTCAAGCCGTTTTACAACCAATGATTACTGACATATTTCTCTCTCCCCAGAAACTGGCTGATCTGCAGAGTATTCCCTGCAGCTTCCGATGGTGAGGCCTCACTTGGACTATTGTGTAGAGTTTTGGTTATCCTGCTAAAGGAAAGATGCCACTGGAAAGAGTACGGGAAAGATCTATGAAGAAGTGTTCTGTAACCCCATGACTCTACATTGCCAGTACTTGAGGAACTGAGTTATTGGGAGAGATTGTGCAAGTTAGGACTTTACTCCTTCAAATGTTGGAGAATGGGGGGTAACCTTATGGAAGTGTGGAACATATGAGAGACACAGATAGGGAGAATGTGCACAGTCTTTTTTTTCACAGGGCTGTGGAATCAAGGCTAGAGGGTATAGGTCTAAGTTGAAAGAGGAAACATTTAATAGGTACCTGAGATGCAACTTTTATACACTGAGGGTGGTGTTTTTATGGAACGTGCTGCTAGAGAAAGTGGTTGAGGCAAGCATAATAACAAAATTTAAAAGACATTTGGACAGGTACATGGATAGGAAAGGTTTAAAGGGACACAGGTCAAGCACAGACAAATGGGATGAGAATCTTGGTTGGCATGAGCCAGTTAGGCCAAAGGGCTCATTTCATTGCTGCATAACTCTGAAAGTTAGGCCTAATGAAGAAGATTTCATGTGATCACTGTTCTAACATAGGAAAAGTGGAACTCAATTAATACACAGCAGGATCCCATAAATAAACAATAACAAATCTGTTCCTTGAATAATAGAATGTCTACAAGATAGCTTTTTAGAGTAGCTTGTGATTGAGCCCACCAGGGAAAAGGCAATTCTGGATTGAATGTTGTGTAATGAACCAGATTTGTTTAGGGACCTTAAGGTAAAGGAACCTTGAGGAGGCAGTGATCATAAAATGATATAATTCATCCTGGAATCTGAGAAGGAGAAGCTAAAGTCAGATGTATCATTACTGCAGTGGAATATGGGGAATTAAAGAGGCATAAGAGAGAATTGGCCAAAATTGATTGGAAAGGGACACCAGCAGGGATGATGGCAGTTGAGCAATGACAGGAGTTTCTGGGAGCAATTCTGAAGCCGCAGGATAGATACCAAAGAATAAGTAGTATTCCAAAGGGAGGATGATTTAACCGTGGCTGACAAATCAAAGACAGCATAAAAGCAAAAGAGAGGGCGTATAATATCACAAAAATTAGTGGGAAGGTAGAGGATAGGGAAGCTTTTTAAAAACCAACAAAAGGCAACTGAAAAAGCCAAAAAGAAAGAAAAGATGAAATATGAAGGTAAGCCAGCCAATAATATCAAAGAACATATCAAAAGTTTTTTCGGATACATAAAGAATAAAAGAGATGTGAGAGTGGATATCAGACTGCTGGAATATGACACTAGAAAGGTAGTAATGATGGAATAAAAAATGGTAGACAAATTTAATTTTGCATCATTCTTCACTGGAAGAAATTCTAAAAATGTCGGGACAGAAGTGACTGTAGTTGCTAAGGAGAAGATGCTGCAGAAACTGTTAGATCTGAAGGTAGATAAGTCACCTGGGCTAGATGGTCTACACCCTAAGGTTCTGAAAGAGGTAGCTGAAGAGATTGTGGAGGCATGAGTAATGATGTTTCAAGAATTACTAGATTCTGAAAAGCTTCTGGAGAACTGAAAAATTGGAAATATCACTCCACTCTTTAAGAAGGGAGAGAGGTAGAAGTAAGAAAATTATAGGTTAGTTAGCCTGACATCAGTGGTTGAGGTGTTGGAGTCCATTATTAAGGATGAGTTTTCAAGGTACTTGGAGACACATGATAAACTAGGACAAAGTCGATATGGTTTCCTGTTAAGGTGAGTCAAAACAACTGATGCCTATTGGTCAGCTGACAACCAATCCTAGGCTGATGTCACCAACTAATGGTTATTCCAATCAAAGTCTTGAATATTCTTTGGGTTTGTTTGTTATGTGTCATGTCGCATGGCATGGGTGATCAGACTTTCCATGACCATTATTGTTCTTGCCAAAGTTTTCTACATAAGTGGTCTGCCATTGCCTTCTTCTAGACAATGTCTTTACAAGACAGATGTTGTCGGCCTGGCATCAGTGGTTGTATAACCAGGGCTTATATGAGCACTAACTGTTCATACAAATATCCACTACTTGCTCCCATGGCTCCATGTGACCCTGATTGGGGGTTGGGGGTGGGGGTTTGGGTCCAAGCAGGTGAAACGCCTTGCCCAAGTGTGACCTGCAGACTAGCAGAGGGAAGGAACGCCTTACATCTCCTTTGGTAGAGACACATCTTCACTTCGCCACCCCATTTCAATAGTCATGCTTTGGAATGTATAGTTTTATTTTGAGTTTGAGATATTGTGATTTTACTGAATAGAGGAGTATTTTGAGTTCCGGCTTCATCTTATCTCCCAGCTTTGGGTCTCATCAGTCATTGTAGGCAAGCAAACACAATAAATTGGCGAAGAGGTGCTGTATTATGTTGAGCAATTTCAGCAGAAGACTTACCCGCAATTCTACAACAGCAGCAAGTTCGAATTAAGGTGGCTCAGCTGAAGCTAATCAAAACCTTGACCAGCAAGTTGTCAATGAATCCAATGATGTCGGTGCCAAGCACTGAACAGAACTCTTGTCAGTCAGTTGTTACATCCATTACCAATTTCCAGTTTGATACCGCTTCAGGAATTACATTTGAATCATGATTTAAATGTTACGAAGATATTTTCCAAACCAAGTTTGCCAGTACAGGCGACTTGTGGAAGACACGCACTTTGCCCCAAAAATTGGGAACTGCTGAAGATGAGCATTATTTCAACTTCATTCTGCCTAAGAACCTGTGTGACCTATCATTTGACGAAACTGTCCAAAAGCTAAGAAGCATTTTTGGAGAGCAGTCATCTCTCTTCAATATTTGCTACCAATACCTAAAACTTGTCAAACAAGACGCCGACAAGTTCATCACATAGCTGGTCCTGTTATTCAACCTTTCAGTCTCCTGAATAGAAACATAGAAAACATAGAAATACAGCACAATACAGGCCCTTCGGTCCACAAAGCTGTGCCGAACATGTCCCTACCTGAGAAATTACTTAGGGTTACCCATAGTCCTTTATTTTTCTGAGCTCCATATACCTGTCCAGGAGTCTCTTCAAAGACCTATCGTATCTGCCTCCACCACAGTCACTTGCAGCCCATTCCACGCACTCACCACTCTGCATAAAAAACTTACCCCTGACATCTCCTCTGTACCTACTTCCAAGCACCTTAAAACTATACCCTCTTGTGGCAGCCAGTTCAGCCCTGGGAAAAAGCCTCTGACTATCCACACGATCAATACCTCTCATCATCTTACACACCTCTATCAGGTCACCTCTCATCCTCCGTCTCTCCAAGGAAAAAAGGCCAAGTTCACTCAACCTAATCTCATAAGGCATGCTCCCCAATCCAGGCAACATCCTTGTAAATCCTTTCCGTACCCTTTCTATGGTTTCCACATCCTTCCTATAGTGAGGTGACCAGAACTGAGCACAGTACTCCAAGTGGGGTCTGACCAGGGTCCTATATAGCTGCAACATTACCTCTCGGCTCCTAAACTCAGTCCCATGATTGATGAAGGCCAATACATCGTATGCTTTCTTAACCACAGAGCCAACCTGCGCAGCAGCCTTGAGTGTCCTATGGAATAGGACCCCAAGATCCCTCTGATCCTCCACACTGCCAAGAGTCTTACCAGTAATATGATATTCTGTCATCATATTTGACCTACCAAAATGAACCACCTCACACTTATCTGGGTTGAACTCCATCTGCCACTCCTCAGTCCATTTTTGCATCCTATCAATGTCCTGCTGTAACCTCTGACAGCCCTCCACACTATCCACAACACCCCAACCTTTGTATCATCAGCAAATTTACTAACCCATCCCTCCACTTCCTCATCAGGTCATTTATAAAAATCACAAAGAGTAGGGGTACCAGAACAGGTCCCTGAGGCACACCACTGGTCACCGACCTCCATGCAGAATATGATCCGTCTACAACCACACTTTGCCTTTTGTGGGCAAGCCACTTCCAGACCCACAAAGCAATTTCCCCTTGAATCCCTACTTTCTCAAAAAGCCTTGCATGGGGTACCTTGTCAAATGCCTTGTTGAAATCCATATACACTACATCTACTGCTCTACATTCATCAATGTATTTAGTCACATCCTCAAAAAATTCAATCAGGCTCGTAAGGCATGATCTGCCTTTCACAAAGCCATGCTGACTAATCATAAATCCTGCTTCTCAGGATCTTCTCCATTGTGATGACAAACCAAGTTATCAGAAGATTGATGCTGATGAGAGAGATAAGAGAGACAATGGGGAAACATTCAAAATGCTAATAAGAGAGAAGAGAGAGATTAACGAGCAAGAAACACATTTCAGAATATTGACAGACCGGTTGCTTTGAACCTGAACTGTTTGAAGTTTGATGGACAGGCAATACCCCAGCAGGGGGATAAAAAGAACAGGTTCACGAAGGCACAACACACACCACGAGATCATGAGATAACGAGACCCTGGAAGAGCGGTGTGCCCCCACAAATTGGTGGGAGTTTGGAGGTCTGGTCGCGGGAACCGACCATAGATGCACAGGGTGAAAGGGTACGATCGGCGGGAACCTGGTTTGTGTGTCCACCCTTGCCTGGGTGCCAGCTTCACCGCGGAAGAACGGTTGTATCCGGAGTGGAGGGGTCACAGTCGGTGACAACAGAAGACATAAAAAAGGGTCCGCCCGAAAGCCAACTGCGAAGAACATCAAAGGTCTGCTGAATCAGATTTGCATATCTCTATCTCTCTCCAATGGCACAACAGCGATTACTGCAAACTGTACTAAGCTGAACTGAACTCTGCATCACTTGAGACTGATCATTTTACCCTTGGTTGATTCCTATAGAGCTTGGTTGATTCCTATTACCCTAGTTCTGTGTATTATCATTGCCAACCTGTTGCAATTACATCCTTATGATTAGAATACTGTGTTACTTATTTCTTTAATAAAACTTTATTAGTTTCTGTTAAACCAGACTCCAACTAAGTGGTCCATTTTTGCTGGTTTGGCAACCTAGTTACGGGGTACGTAACACCATCAATTTACCAACCACTGAAGTAAGACTCACTGGTCTATAATTTCCTGGGCTATCCCTACTCCCTTTCTTGAATAATGGAACAACATCCACAGCCCTCCAATCCTCCAGAACCTCTCCCGTCCCCATTGATGATGCAAAGATCATCGCCAGAGGCTCAGCAATCTCCTCCCTCACCTCCCATAGTAGCCTGGAGTACATCTCGTCCAGTCCCAGTGACTTATCCAACTTGATGCTTTTCAAAAGCTCCTGTACATCCTCTTTCTTAATATCTACACACTCAAGCTTTTCAGTCTGCTGTAAGTCATCCCTACAATGACCAAGATCCTTTTCCGTAGTGAATACTGAAGCAAAGTACTCATTAAGTACCTCTGCTATCTCCACCGGTTCCATACACACTTTTCCACTGTCACACTTGATTGGTCCTGTTCTCTTACGTCTTATCCTCTTGCTCTTCACATACTTGTAGAATGCCTTGGGGTTTTCCTTAATCCTGTCCGCCAAGGCCTTGTCATGGCCCCTTCCAGCTCTTCTAATTTCTTTCTTGAGCTTCTTTCTGCTAGCCTTATAATTTTCTAGCTCTCTATCATTACCTAGCTTTTTGAACCTTTCATAAGCTGTACTTTTCTTCTTGACTAGATTTACAACAGTTTTTGTTCACCACGGTTCCTGGACCCTACCATCCTTTCCCTGTCTCATTGGAACATATCTATGCAAAATTCCATGTGAATATCCCCAGAACATTTGCCACATTTCTTCCGTACATTTCACTGAGAACATCTGTTTCCAATTTATGCTTCCAAGTTCCTGCCCGATGGCCTCATATTTCCCCTTACTCCCATTAAACGCTTTCCTAACTTGTCTATTCTTATCCCTCTCCAATGCTATTGGAAAGGCGATAGAATTGTGATCACCATCTCCAAAATGCTCTCCCACTGATAGACCTGACACCTGACCAGGTTCATTTCCCAATACCAGATCTCGTACAGCCTCTCCTCTTGTAGGTTTATCTACATATTGTGTCAAGAAACTTTCTTGAACACACCTAATGAACTCCACTCCATCTAAACCCCTTACTCTAGGGACATGCAATCGATATTTGGGAAATTAAAATCTCCCACCACGACAACCCTGTTATTGGTTGGGAAGTTGTTGGAGTCGATTGTCAAGGATGAGGTTACAGAGTACCTGGAGGCATATGACAAGATAGGCAGAACTCAGCATGGATTCCTTAAAGGAAAATCCTGCCTGACAAACCTATTACAAATTTTTGAGGAAATTACCAGTAGGCTAGACAAGGGAGATGCAGTGGATGTTGTATATTTGGATTTTCAGAAGGCCTTTGACAAGATGCCACACATGAGGCTACTTAACAAGATAAGAGCCCATGGAATTACGGGAAAGTTACATACATGGATAGAGCATTGGCTGATTGGCAGGAAACAGAGAGTGGGAATAAAGGGATCCTATTCTGGTTGGCTGCCGGTTACCAGTGGTGTTCCACAGGGGTCCGTGCTGGGGCTGCTTCTTTTTACATTGTACATCAACCATTTGGATTATGGAATAGATGGCTTTGTGGCTAAGTTCGCTGACGATACGATGGTAGGTGGAGGGGCCGGTAGTGCTGAGGAAACGGAGAGTCTGCAGAGAGACTTGGATAGATTGGAAGAATGGGCAGAGAAGTGGCAAATGAAGTACAATGTTGGAAAGTGTATTGTTATGCACTTTGGCAGAAGTAATAAACGGGCAGACTATTATTTAAATGGAGAAAGAATTCAAAGTTCTGAGATGCAACGGGACTTGGGAGCCCTTGTACAGGATACCCTTAAGGTTAACCTCCAGGTTGAGTCGGTAGTGAAGAAGGCAAATGCAATGTTGGCATTCATTTCTAGAGGAATAGAGTATAGGAGCAGGGATGTGATGTTGAGGCTCCATAAGGTGCTGGTAAGACCTCACTTGGAGTACTGTGGGCAGTTTTGGTCTCCTTATTTAAGAAAGGATGTGCTGACTTTGGAGAGGGTACCGAGAAGATTCAGTAGAATGATTCCAGGAATGAGAGGGTTAACATATGAGGAACGTTTGTCCGCTCTTGGACTGTATTCCTTGGAGTTTCGAAGAATGAGGGGAGACCTCATAGAAACATTTCGAATGTTGAAAGTCATGGACAGAGTGGATGTGGCAAAGTTGTTTCCCATGATGGGGGAGTCTAGTACGAGAGAGCATGTCTTAAGGATTGAAGGGCGCCCATTCAGAACAGAAATGCGAAGGAATTTTTTTAGTCAGAGGGTGGTGAATCTATGGAATTTGTTGCCACGGGCAGCAGTGGAGGCCAAGTCATTGGGTCTATTTAAGGCAGAGATTAATAGGTATCTGAGTAGCCAGGGCATCAAAGGTTATGGTGAAAAGGCGGGGGAGTGGGACTAAATGGGAGAATGGATCAGCTCATGATAAAATGGCAGAGCAGACTCGATGGGCCGAATGGCCAACTTCTGCTCCTTTGTCTTATGGTCTTATTACACTTTTCCAGAATTTGGATCCCTATCTGCTCCTTGATGCCCCTGTTACTATTGGGTGGTCTATAAAAAAACACCCAGTAGAGTTATTGACCCCTTTCTGTTCCTAACTTCCACCCACAGAGACTCCATAGCCAATCTCTCCATGTCTTCCTCCTTTTCTACGGCCATGACACTCTCTCTGATCAACAGTGCCACCCCCCCCCCACCTCTTTTGCCTCCCTCCCTGTTCTTTCTGAAACATCTAAAGCCTGGCACTCAAAGAAACTATTCCTGCCCCTGAGCCATCCAAGTCTCTGTAATGGGCACAACATCATAGATCCAAATACTGATCCATGCTCTAAGCTCATCCGCTTTGTTCATAATCTCAAACCATCGGTCTGATCATGTCCCTTTTTGATTACCTGCCTATTCCCCCTCTCACACCGTTTCCAAGCTTTCTCTATTTGTGACCCAACTGCCTCTTCCTCCGTCTCTTCAGTTTGGTTCCCACCCCCCAGCATTCCTAGTTTAAACTCTCCCCAATAGCCTTAGCAAACCTTCGCAAAGTGAATGATCCAGAGTTCATCCATTTCCAGCTTCAACTTCTTAACATGGTTTGTTAGAAGCAGTAGCTGGATACACCTCTTGCAGATGTACTCATCAGGGAGATTGGAAGTCTCCTTACCTTCCCACGTTCCACAAGATGAGCATTCCACTATCCTGCGTGGCATCTCCACTGTCTACGTGTGCAAAAAGAAAGAATAAGTAACAAAACTACCTAGGGCCTACACAGCTCCTTGCCAAAGCCTCAACTCCCCACTTTAATACTGGTCCACTCACACAATGGCTGCAGTGTTTAACTTCTCTTAATTGTACTTTGCCAAATGCCTAATTATGTACAATCCTTGGGAAATGCGGTGCACAAAATGTGCCATCTGCCCCTACTTGCTACTCTCTTTCCCAATACACAATCCAATGTCTCCTTGGGAACTGTGGCGAACAAAATATATGAGCTGCCCTGACTGCTTCTCTTAAACTCTCTCTTCCTCCATGCAATCCAATGTCTCCTTGGGAAATATGACACGCAAACTGTGTTGGCTGTCCCCACTCACTTCTTTTAAACTCTCTCTCTATGCAATCCAACATCTCCTCAGAAAATGTGCCATGCATTGGTATGTGTTGTTTGTAGCTTTACATTACTTCTATGTTTCTTTGTATTTACTGTGAATGCCTGCAAGAAAACAAGTGTAGTATATAGTGACACATATGTACTTTGATAATAAATTTACTTTGAACTTTATATTCACTACATCAGCGGTCCCCAACCACCGGGCCGCGGACCAATACCAGGCAGCAAAGCATGCGCTACTGGGCCGTGAGGAAATGATACGAGTCAGCTGCACCTTTCCTCATTCCCTGTCACGCACTGTTGAACTTGAACATAGGGTTGCCAACTGTCCCATATTTGCTGGGACATCCCGAATATTGGGCTAAATTGATTTGTCCCATATTTCCCCCGCTGAGGAAGAGCGTTCCTATGAAACCTTTCGTGCCGAAATGGCGTGAAGTAAAGAAGCAATTACCATTAATTTATATGGGAAAAATTTTGAGTGTTCCCAGACCCAAAAAATAACCTAACAAATCACACCAAAGAAAACATAAAACCGAAAATAAATAACACTAACATATAGTAAAAGCAGGAATGATATGATAAAAACACAGCTATATAAAGTAGAAATAATGTATGTACAGTATAGTGGGGAAGATGAAGGCAAAACTGATTTGTGGGGGAAAAATCGGCACATACTCACATGCGCACGTCACGCATGCGCACACGGGTGCCCGCGCAAGGCTTCATGGTCATGGTAATCTTTCCTGGGGTTAAGTGTCCCGGGATTTGACTGCTACTTTTGTCCCTTATTTGGGAGTGAGAAAGTTGGCAAACCTAACTGTAAAAGACATGTTGAGGTGAGTTTAACCCTACTTGAACCCCCCCCCCCCGCAACCCCCCGGGTCGGCCGGTCCATAAGAATATTGTCAATATTAACCAGTCTGCGGTGCGAAAAAGGGTTGGGGACCCCTGCACTACATTTAGTAGACAAAACAGACAGGTCCTTAAACTGGCAATGCATGGAAGGATGTGGATCCAAAGTTCATAGTACATTAATTATTGAGGTATGTACACATCATACAACCTTGAGATTGGTCTCTTTACAGGCAGCCATAAAACAAAGAAACCCCAACAAAATCCCATTAAAAATAATTACCTTCAAACACGCAATACTCAGAAAGAGAAAAACAAATCAGGCAAACAATCAAAGTAAGCAAGTAGCTTCAGAACTCGAGTTTTATGAAAGACAAAACCAGGCATCATGGCAGCTAGTGTAAGCAACAGCCATAGCTCATCCCAAAGCTGAGTAAAAGTTGTGAGATCACAGACCTAAAGCCAGGCATCACTGCAGTTCAGCGTGGAGCTGATTAAACATCGTGGATCAGTGAGCAAAACTGGCCCTGACACTCTGGCCTGGTGCTTAAATCAACCAAACATCAGGTGATTCATTGCCCTCTGGGACCTGGACTCCATCGCCATGATCCAGCCCGGCACCTAAATCGATCGGACACCACGACTCCTGCCTTGATTCTGCTTTGATCCCGACTCATTGGCTACAACCAGGCCTTCCCTGCGCCTCCACTCATCTCCACTTGCCACAACCATGCCTCACCTTGACCACTTTGCTCCTCTCCCCATTGTTAGTGTTAATTGTTATTAATAAGGTATATAGTTGTTTCCTTTATTTTGTTTTTTGCCACTTGTAAGTAGTCGCTGGGCATCACCAGCACCATCTTAAACTGGAAGTTTAACAGGTTTAGAAAGCAATGCAGGCAAACAGAATTAGTGTGGCTGGCACAAGGGCTGGATTGGATGTGATGGGGTGAAGGACCTGCTTCAGTGCTTGATCACTCTATGACTAATAGCAGTCATTGTTCTCCATTCTTTAGCCCCTGCATTTCCACCGCTATAACACAGACTTGAATACCCAATGAAAAAATTATTAAATGATGGAAACGATTTTCAAAATAGAAACCTTGCTGGTTGAAACTGCCCTGAGCTTGTGGAAGGAACTAGATGAATGTAATTTTAAGGAAAGAGCACACTACTTTCTGCATTCTCTCATGAGTATTCATCCTTTCTCATTTATTCCTTCTGAGGGTGTGAGCATTTCACTCCTTAACCAGCCCAGGTTTCCATCAATCACCCTCATGAACTTCATCTTATGAAAATCTCCCAGAGCTGAACGGGCAACTTCCCAAGATCTTGATCCAGTAGCAATGAAGGAATCATGCTGTATTTTGGTCAGGATGGTGTATCTGACCAAAACAGTTAATGCATTGGCCCACATTACTGATGCAAGTTTTTCTTTCACAATTTTCAAATCGATTCAATTACTTTAATGCCACATTTGGAACTTGTGTCCAGGGATCAATAGTCTAGGTCTCTGCATAACTTAATCACCATGCCAGTGTACCCTTTATTGATGACAGTTTGTCTGTGGGATCAGAAACTTGTCTTTGGGCCAAATAGGACACAGATGTTTCCCAGCTGACTGATCCAATGGGAAAGTGTAGCTGAGGAGCATTGGAGCAACTAGGGCTGTTTGCTGGAATTGTGCTATGAAAACCATCTGCGAACAGAGGGTTTGGAAAAGGGACTGTTAATGTGAAATGAGGTTTGGTGAGTGGGGACAGAAGACACTTGCTGCTGGTAAGTAGGTTAACTATTTATTTACAGTGCTATTGCCAACTGAATCCTCCAAATTTTCATTTTCATTGTAACATTCAAGATGTCTTTCGATCCCTTCAGATTCTTTGTAATTCCTAACTTGTTGTAGTGAAATCGTTTCATTTTCACTCCTGCCCGTTTCTGGTATCTTCAACAGTTCTGAATTCTTTTACTGCTTATTTCTTGCCAACTATTAGTGACAAAAATCACTGCTATTTGAACACAAACATATGCAACTATTTAAAAACTGTGCACACTAAGCACAGTGTAGTGTCTGTCGTTGTTGTTCGTCCTTCGTAGTCGAAGATGACCATGGCTTCAAAGTCAAATGGGAGATTGGTGGCTGTGGGTCCGGAGGTGACTGATGAGGCCAATCCGGGCCCTGAAGGCTCGCCCACATGTGGGACACAAGTGGGTGGGTGCTGTCGTGGCAGTGGATGCTGCTCGGGCCTTGCGCACAGCACGCTTTCGTTGCGCCTCGATGATGCGCCTGACTGCAGCTGCACGGGCTCCTGTGGTGATCTTGCTGCGCCAAGCTGGACGGTCGAGGGCAGGCGTCTCCCACGTGTTGATGTCGACACCCAGTCCTTTGCGGGACACTTTCAGGCAGTCTTTGTAACGTTTCTTCTGCCCCCCCGACTGAGCGCTTGCCCTGACACAGTTCTCCGTACAGCAGCTGCTTAGGCAATCGGCTGTCTGGCATTCTGACCACATGTCCAGCCCACCTGGCTTGGGCTTTCAGCAGGAGGGTGTAGATGCTGCAGAGCCCAGCTCGTTCCAGGATTTCCGTGTCGGGGACTTTGTCCTGCCACCTGATGTGGAGGAGTCTGCGGAGACAGCTCAGGTGAAAGTGGTTGAGCTGTTTGGTGTGTCTGCTGTAGACAGTCCAGGTCTCGCTGGCGTAAAGGAGGGTGGTAAGGACCACTGCACAGTAGACCTTCAGCTTGGTGGTAAGGTTGAGTCCTCTCCGCTCCCAGACGTTCTCACGGAGTCCCCCAAAGGCGACGCTGGCTTTGGCAATCCTGTTGTTGACCTCAGCGTCTATGTTCACTGCGCGAGAGAGTATGCTGCCCAGGTAGGTGAAGTTGTCGGCTGCCTGGAGGTTCTGGCCCTTCACCGTGATGCGTGGCTCCTGGTATGGCTTTCCTGGGGCAGGCTGGTACATAACTTCGGTCTTTTTGGTGCTGATAGTGAGATCGAAGTTGTCGCAGGCTTGTGAGAAGCAGTCTATTTCACGCTGCATCTCCTGCTCTGTGCTGGCGTTGAGTGTGCAGTCATCAGCAAACAACAAGTCTCTGATGACAGTCTCTCGCACCTTTGTAACTGCCTGCAGGCGCCTAAGGTTGAACAACCTGCCATCAGTCCTGTATCTGACGTGGATTCCTTCTTCGTAGTTATGAAAGGCATCTGTCAGCATGGCAGAGAATACCATACTGAACAGAGTCGGGGCAAGAACGCAGCCTTGTTTGATGCCATTTGTCACTGGGAAGGCCTCCGACTCGTCGCCGTCATCCAGAACTTTCACCATCATACCGTCGTGGAACTGCCAGAGTAGTGTCTAACGGCCACACAACTGCACACGTCTGATGCAAGTTAGAAACTGTTCCAAACAGTCTTCTGCCCCAAATAGATGAAGGGAATCCTGGCTATTTTCTTATTGGTTTTTGTTCTTTAAGAGTTGGCCGAAATAAATGGCTACCCCGATCAACTAATATCCCAATTAAGTGGAATGCATTGTATGCTCAAAATTACAGATAAGACAAAAATTCATTCTTGCATTTGTCTTTACTCCCAAAGCTTCATGAATAAACTGAAAAAATACTTGGAACAAACATGTAATATCCAATAAACACATTCCAAAGTATAAAAAGAAAAAAAAATGGATGGATGGGGCCTCCACACTCACACAATTTCTTAAAGAAACTAACTGCATGGAGGTCGGTCACTGGCGGAGTGCCTCAGGGATCTGTCCTGGGACCCTTACTCTTCGTGATTTTTATAAATGACCTGGATGAGGAAGTGGAGGGATGGGTTAGTAAGTTTGCTGATGACACAAAGGTTGGAAGTGTTGTGGATAGTGTGGAGGGCTGTCAGAGGTTACAGCGGGACATTGATAGGATGCAAAACTGGGCTGAGAAGTGGCAAATGGAGTTCAACCCAGATAGGTGTGAAGTGGTTCATTTTGGTAGGTCAAATATGATGGCAGAATATAGTATTAATGGCAAGACTCTTAGCAGTGTGGAGGATCAGAGGGATCTTGGGGTCCGAGTCCATAGGATGCTTAAAGCAGCTGCGCAGGTTGTCTCTGTGGTTAAGAAGGCATACAGTGCATTGGCCTTCATCAATCGTGGAATTGAATTTAGGAGCCGAGAGGTAATGTTGCAGTTATATAGGACCCTGGTCAGACCCCACTTGGAGTACTGTGCTCAGTTCTGGTCGCCTCACTACGGGAAGGATGTGGAAGCCATAGAAAGGGTGCAGAGGAGGTTTACAAGGATGTTGCCTGGATTGAGGAGCATGCCTTATGAGAATAGGTTGAGTGAACTCGACCTTTTCTCCTTGGAGCGACGGAGGATAAGAGGTGACCTGATAGAGGTGTATAAGCCGATGAGAGGCATTGATGGTGTGGATAGTCAGAGGCTTTTTCCTAGGGCTGAAATGGTTACCACAAGAGGACACAGGTTTAAGGTGCTGGGGAGTAGGTACAGAGGAGATGTCAGGGGTAAGTTTTTTACTCAGAGAGTAGTGAGTGTGTGGAATGGGCTGCTGGCAATGGTGGTAGAGGCGGAAATGATAGGTCTTTTAAGAGACCTTTGGATAGGTACATGGAGCTTAGAAAGATAGAGGGCTATGGGTAACCTTAGTAATTTCTAAGGTAGGGACATGTTCGGCACAACTTTGTGGGCCGAAGGGCCTGTATTGTGCTGTAGCTTTTCTATGTTTCTAACTCTTAAGATAAGACATCCTGCAAATTTATTTCACATCAAGGAACACAATCTTCCATTTGGATGAATTCAAAAGCACCTCCGAAACAGATTTACCAAACACATGACAGGCTTTGCACTCACTCACCCTCTTACTCAAGTGAACTCCTATGTGGCCACACCTCAACCAAGATTTTTCAAACACAAACCATTCATACTTTAAAATGAGGGATGCACAGGGTGAATGACCTCCCCCAGCAGGGGTAGGGTGGGAAATCACCAACCACTGTCTGACCCCTACTGCCACTGAGGGTCTGGGACTGCCTGTCATGCTCCTTAAACAGGCCAAACCCTAGGTAGCATGGGGGAGATGCTTTCGATGAACAAGATGGATGGACACTTACTACATCTTACCCAATCATCTTTTAAAAGTATATACAAATTAACATCAGGATTAGGTCCCCTGGCTCCCCAAGCCTGCTTCACCATTTACTAATAAAATAGTTGATCCAACTGTAACCTCAACTCTGCATCCCCAACTACCCACAGCAGCCCTTCACCCTCTTCTTTGGTATCTACCCACAGCTCCCTTAAGAATATTCAAAGACTGCTTTTCACCATCCTTTGAGGAAGCAAATTCCAAAGTATCATGACACTTGAAAGTTTTTCCAAATCAGTCTTAAAGAGGAAACTTGTTACTTTTAAATGGTTACTTCTAATTCTAGTTCCTTTCACAAGATGGAACATTCTCTCCGCACACTCCCTGTCAAGAAACTCAAGATCCTATTTGCTTCTATCAACTCTTGCACCCTTCTCTCATAAGACAGCCTGCTGTCAATCCTGATGGAATTGGTGCCAATGTACTACATCTCGTCTTTGTGCTTGGCTGTGTAGCAGATTCCAGAGTATCAGGAAGTCTGTAGGATTTCAGAAGACATGTTGACCTGACCGCCAATGAACATTACAGTTGTTTACTGTCTACTATGTCAGATTCAGATTATGGTTTGAGAATGTTATTTAACATACTCTTCTGTGAAAGTGAATCATTTGAATGCTGCACCAGCTTGCCAGCCAAACTATCACTGCTACTTGTATCTATGGGGATAAGGAATATGCAGATATGTTTAAATCTTTGCTTCCACGTGTTCTCACTATTTCTGTTCTTCATTACAATTTCCTTTGGATTTATGCTTTCCTACGTTTCCTAATTTTAAAATTTTGTATCATAGAATTGTTCCAACATAAAGGGGGATCAACAGGCCCATCCCATCAGTCTCATTACCCTATTCTCTCCACCAAAGCCCCACAAGTTATTTCCACTGGAAGTGTCTATCCAGTTCCCTTTTTAATGTACCGATTGTTGTTTTGAGTTCCACCACCCTTACAGACAAAGCAATTCCAGAATCTATCTACATAGTGTTTTCCTATTACCCAAAATTTGAAGTCCTCAATGGAAGCAGCACAAAGCCCAAGAAGACATTGTACTTTTGAAGACACTTCAACTGCGAGTCTGTTGGGGTCATATATTGTGTCTGGTGCTTCCAGTGTGGCCTCCTGTATATTGGTGAGACGATGTAGATTGGGAGACCACTTCACCAAGCACCTACATTCGTCCGCCAGAAGAAGCAGGATCTCCCAGTGTCCACTCACTTCCCATTTCCACTGCAGTATGTCAATCCATGGTCAGTCCTCTACTGTTGCCATGAGGCCACACTCAGGTTGGAGGAACAACACCTTATATTCCGTCTGGGTAGCCTCCAATCGATGGCATGAACATCGATTTCTCGAACTTCCGCTAATGCCCCCCACCCTCTTCACCATTCCTTGTTCCCTTTTCTCTCTCTCTCTCTCACCTTATCTCCTTGCCTGCCCACTGCCTCCCTCTGGTACTCCTCCCCCTTTTATTTCTCCCATGGCCTTCTGTTCTCTCCTATCAGATTCCCCCTTCTCCAGCCCTGTATCTTTCACCAATCAACTTCCCAGCTCTTTACTTCACTCCTCCCCTCCCCTTTTCACCCATCACCTGTTATTCCCCCTCCCCTCCCCCACCTTTTAAATCAACTCATCTTTTTTTCTCCAGTCCTGCTGAAGAGTCTCGGCCCGAAACGTTGACTATACTCTTTTCCATAGATGCTGAGTGCTGAGTTCCTCCAGCATTTTGTGTGTGGTACTTTCGAAGATTAAGTTGTTTGATTGAAATATTAACTGAAGGATAGGGGCATGTAAAAGATCTAAAGGCTCATTTCCAACACCTCCCTCCCCTTTCTAGATCTTTCTGTCTGTATCTCTGGAGACAGCTTATCTACTGATGTCTACTATAAGCCTACTGACTCTCACAGCTATCTGGACTATTCCTCTTCTCACCCTGTCTCTTGCAAAAACGCCATCCCCTTCTCGCAATTCCTCTGTCTCCGCCGCATCTGCTCTCAGGATGAGGCTTTTCATTCCAGAACGAGGGAGATGTCCTCCTTTTTTAAAGAAAGGGGCTTCCCTTCCTCCACCATCAACTCTGCTCTCAAACGTATCTTCCCCATTTCATGCACATCTGCTCTCACTCCATTCTCCCGTCACCCCACTAGGAATAGGGTTCCCCTGGTCCTCACCTACCACCCCACCAGCCTCCGGGTCCAACATATTATTCTCTGTAACTTCCGCCACCTCCAACGGGATCCCACCACTAAGCACATCTTTCCCTCCCTCCCCTCTCTGCTTTCCACAGGGATCGCTCCCTACGCGACTCCCTTGTCCATTTGTCCCCCCCATCCCTCCCCACTGATCTCCCTCCTGGCACTTATCCGTGTAAGCGGAACAAGTGCTACACATGCCCTTACACTTCCTCCCTCACCACCATTCAGGGCCCCAGACAGTCCTTCCAGGTGAGGCGACACTTCACCTGTGAGTCGGCTGGGGTGATATACTGCGTCCGGTGCTCCCGATGTGGCCTTCTATATATTGGCGAGACCCGACGCATACTGGGAGATCGTTTTGCTGAACACCTACGCTCTGTCCGCCAGAGAAAACAGGATCTCCCAGTGGCCACACATTTTAATTCCACATCCCATTCCCATTCTGATATGTCTATCCATGGCCTCCTCTACTGTAAAGATGAAGTCACACTCAGGTTGGAGGAGCAACACCTTATATTCCGTCTGGGTAGCCTCCAACCTGATGGCGTGAACATTGACTTCTCTAACTTCCGCTAATGCCCCACCTCCCCCTCATACCCCATCCGTTATTTATTTATATACACACCTTCTTTCTCTCTCTCTCCTTTTTCTCCCTCTGTCCCTCTCACTATACCCCTTGCCCATCCTCTGGGTTCCCCCTCTCCCCCTTTTTCTTCTCCCTGGGCCTCCTGTCCCATGATCCTCTAATATCCCTTTTGCCAATCACCTGTCCAGCTCTTGGCTCCATCCCTCCCCCTCCTGTCTTCTATCATTTTGGATCTCCCCCTCCCCCTCCCACTTTCAAATCTCTTACTAGCTCTTCCTTCAGTTAGTCCTGACGAAGGGTCTTGGCCCGAAACGTCGACTGTACCTCTTCCTAGAGATGCTGCCTGGCCTGCTGCGTTCACCAGCAACTTTGATGTGTGTTGTTTAGAGGCTCAAATGTTGACCCTAGTTCAGGCCAGAATTTCTCCCTCAAGCCACACTTACAAAAGCACATTTTCTAGTCATTATCACCTAAATAAGTGCATACATTTTCTGAAAAATTTCCTACATTACCACTGGTGGCGCTCGGTTTCTTTCAGGATTGTGCCTCTGGACCTGTGGAGTGGCATCAGGTTTGGATGGCGTCTTGTCAAAGACAATGTTCTTGGTTGCTGGTGTCACGATCATCACTGAGAGGCAAGTCCGGTGGTCGTAATGTGTCTATCTTGTCTCAGGTGTGTTCTTTGGCTGGGCATCCAGTATATGATTTAAATGGCATCTCCATGTATGCTCTCCAACATCCACTGTGTAAATCAGTGGTCCAGTTTTTGTAGCTATCCTACCAGGTGTCCACTTGTCTTCTCAGTAATCATGCGCTAGGACTTCCTGTTCTTGGCAGGTGTTTGATTTATCGTTTCATGAACAGAGTTCCAATACACAAAAAGGAAATTGTCCACCTTGTGCTGTAGAGAAGTCACCTCCTTGTCCATAGCTTTTATGCACTTATTGAATGCTTGGATGAACCTTTTAGCTAACCCATTCACGTCTGGGTGGCAAGGAACTAACTTGAAATATCTGATACCATTTTTCTTCATGAATATGCTGAATTCTTCTGATGTGTACTCTGGTCCATTGGCACTCAAAGGTAAGCCGTTCCTGGTGAAGATCGTCCTCAGAGTGGAAACAGTCTTTTCTGAGATGGTTGACTTCATTGGTATGATCTCCGGCCACTTCAAATGAGCAGTCACAGCAATCAAAAACATGGAGTTCATGGATGGTCCAGCAAAGTCAATATGTACTCTCTGCCATAGTGATGATGGCCACTCCCATGGGTGTAACAGTGCCTCTCGGGGTGCATTTTGAACTTCTTGGCATCCCAAATACCTCTACGCCAAGCTTTCAATCTGTTTAATTATTCCTGGTGAGACTCTTCATCATGTCTGTATCCAAGTGTCCTTCATGCAGATTTTCTAACACTCTGTTGTGCAGCTTAGAGGCAACCACAATACCAGATCCAAAGATCAGCGTTCTTTGACATACTGACAGTTGTCTCGTTTCACTGAGAACTCTGGAAACATAGGTTACCTTGATTTCGCCATCCTTGCTTGGTGAATGTCATAGACTTTTGACAATGTCAGGTCATTCCCTGTTTCTCTTTGTATTTATTACCGGCAACTATTCCACTGTGGAAGACACGACAAGCCATCAGCATTGCTGTGTTGTTAGGTGCCCTTGAACTCTATGTCATAAGAGTGGGTTCACATCGCAGCTGGGTAGCAGACATCATTAGAATTTCCTTCCTGAGATTGAAAATGAACACAAGGGGCTGCTGAACTGTCACCTGCATAAACCTTTGTCCGTAGGGGTTGTGGTGGAACTTCTTTATTCTCATACTAGACTAAAGGCCTCTCAATCAATCTGTGCGTAGTTGAATTCTGCCCTCATTAGTGATCTTGAAGCAAATACAATCGGATGTTCAGATCCATCTTTTGACAAAACAGTTCAGATGCCATTAGGGGACACATTGCACATAAGTCTGATGGGCAGTGATGGGTTATAATGGGTGAGCAGTACATCTGATGTTATTAGTCTCTTTTGTTTCCTTGAACATTCTATCACATCTTTCTGACCACTTCCCACTTAGCTCCTGTCTGTAATAGTGTGTTCAATAGGTGCAGCACGCTAGCAATGATTGAGAGAAACCGATGGTAGTAGTTTACAAGGCCCAAGTATGACCTGAGTCGTGACACATTTTCTGGTTTGGGTGCCTGTAGTACTGCTTCAATCTTCTCTTGTGACTTATTGTGACATGTCCGCAATATTCATTCTTGAAAACCCACATTTCTCTCTCTTTACACACAGACCATACTCACTCAGCTGGTAAGCACTTTACCAAGAGTTCTGGAGGTGCTCTTCACCATTCTTGCCAGTCATGATGATGTCATCAAGATAACATTGTGTTCCTGGGACATCTTGGAACACTTGGTCCATTGTTCTTTACCAAATTGTTGGAGCTGTTGCGATGCCAAAGACAAGATCGTTATACTGAAACACTCCCTTGTGAGTGTTGATTGTGAGGAACTTCCTGCTTGACTCCTCGATCTCTATTTACGGATAGGCTTGTGACAAGTCAATCTTTGAAAATCTCTCCCTGCCTGCCAAAGGTGCAAAAATGTCTTCTATTCATGGCAAGGGACACTGCACAGTACGCAGCACCGGGCTGATGCTTTGCTTTGAAATCCCCACATATGCGAACAGTTCCAGCCTTCCAGTTCTTGATGACTGGGACAAAGGGGGTGGTCCAATTACTCTATTCAACCTTGGAGAGAATTCCAGACACCTCCAAGCTCTGAAGTTCAGCATCCACTTAAGGGCGTAATGTGCGTAAGGCACTGGACGTGCTTTATGGAATCTTGGTGTCTCTGCTTCATCCCCTTCAATTCTGACCTTCATGCTTTGAGTTTGAGTTTACCAATACCTTTCTCAAACACCTTCTGATCAGCATTAAGCAACTGTGACCGTCTCTGGTTAGTGCTACCATTTGGGCTGCAGTTGCCTGTTGATGACACATCGAGAGCTTTGATTGTGTGTCAGTCGAGTTGGATTTTTCTCAACCATTCACATCCAAAAAGTGCTGGCCCTCCACTTTTCGACAAAAATCTCTAACTGTTGTGTTTGGCCTCCATATATATCACATTCATTTTCAGTTTGCCTTGGGAGACACTTTTTTTGCTAGTGTAGGTCTTTAGCATTACTGAGGTCTTCTCTAATGGGTGCTTAGAAAACAGTCTGTTATAGTCAGCCTCTGAAATGATAGACAAAGCTGACCCAGCTATTACCAGCAGATTAGGGCACAAGTGATCTCGTAAAATTGTAACAATTTCATTGAACACCTCGCTAGCTGGCTTTTCAGCAGTTACAAGGTTGCATAAGAGACTGTGTGGTCTAGCATCCATTAAGCTAAGAAGCATAGAGGCCTTTTATTGCTCATCCACATTGTTTGCCTTACAATACAGTTCAACCCTCTTGATATACGATTCCCCATCTTCATCAGCACTATCGAATTCGTCATCTTTCTCGACTGAAGCCATTGCCACATTATTTTCACTTTAATTTCTTTCAGTGTACTATACAGTTACTCACGTGCCCCTTTGTTAGCATCTGTGACGGCTTTCTTCATACTGTTTAACTCTTTCCTCTCGCTGTCTCGTCCCTAAACTGTTGGTGCAGTTCAAGATAATCTCCCACATTCAGGTTCATACTCTTTGCCAATTTGTTGCATCTGTGCAATTACATATCGATTAAATTAAGGCAAGCACGTGGGAGATGGCAATAACTGGTGTATTCACATTGCAGTGAGAGAGAGGGAGAGCAAGACAACAGATCAATCTGCATGTGCAGACAATCATATCAGTCTCAGGAATTCCACAGGATAGTACCTTAGGCCCAAACATCTCCAGCTGCATCAAGGTCAAACTCAAAGTCAAATGTGAGTTTATTGTTGTTTGTAGAAGTACATGTATGCATAGGTTCAATGATAAACTTGCAGCTGCATCATGGGCACATATCATAAAAGCACCATTCACAAGAAAAACATTAATAAATAAATTATATACAAATGTTACAAGAAACAAAGCAAGCAGAACAAAAAATAGCCCATTTTAGTGCAAAGTGATCCTAGTGTTGTAAACTGTTGTGATTGGAGTTTTGCCATTTGGTTCAAGAATGGTTGAAGGAAAATCAAAATGTGAATCAGAATTAGGTTTATTAAATTTCATGACTTGTGTCATGAAATTTGTTGTTTTGTAACAGCATTAGAGTGCAAGGTATAAAGATTATCAGTCACTATGATAAATAAATAGCGCAAAAGAGGAATAGTGAGCTTGTGTTCATGGGCCATACAAAAATCTGATTGCACAGGGAAAGCAGCTGTTCCTAAAATGCTGCTTGTGATTCTTTAGGTTCCTGTACCTTCTCCCTGATAGTAGTAATGAGTAGATGGCATATGCTGGAGCATGGAGATCTTTGATGATTTATTTATTTAGAGATACAGCACCGAATAGTTCCTTCCGGCCCTTCAAGCAACACTGCCCAGCAACCCCCAACAAACCCAATTTAACCCTAATCTAATCACGGGACAATTTACAATGACCAATTGTACGTGTTTGGACTTTGGGAGGAAACCAGATGATTCAGAGAAAACCCATGCATTCCACAGGGAGTACAAAGGATGCTGGGATTGAACTCAGAACTCCGACACCCAAGCTGTGATAGGATCACTCTAACCGCTATGCTACCGTGGGCCCCATGTTAGCGTACTGGTTATCGTGATGCTATTATCGTCCATGATGATACCTTCTCAGTGCAGCACCTCCTGTAGAAACTGCAGGAAGCACACTGCTTGATTGGTATCTGTCAATCACCCTAAAAATTCATTCCCTCCAACATAGTGGCTACAGAACGTACTAATTACAAAACATACTACAATTACTTGCCCAGGCAACTCTAAAAGCACCTTCCAAACCAGCTGCAACTACTACTAAGGACAAAGGCAACAGGCACATGGCACACAACCAACTGCAGCTTTTTCTTCACTATTCTAATCATCCATCCTTCATTGGCACTGAATCTAAATCCTGGATTTCTGTACCTAACAGCACTGTGTGAATTCCTTCATCTGGAGGGCTGCAGCAGTTCAAAGGTCAGTTTATCACTACCTACTTGCCTTGACAGCGATACCACATCCAAGAAAATCAATTTAAAAAGTCAGAAATAAGGAAGATGATTGTTTCCCCTTTCAAAATAGATTTTTTTAGTTAAAAAGGGAATTCAACCTAACCGACTTCTGCTACTCTCCAATAAAATATAAGGTGTAACAGTAGAATTATCTTCACAAAAAAGAACTTCCTTGTTTTTGTTTTCTCTTGTGGAAAAATCACATTCAACGCTATTAGCAGTAATAATCACAGAATAGCGGAACAAAATTACATTTACAAGACGCTACAGAGTTTAATCTCTCTTCCAGCATTGCTGGATAAATAACAAAC
The DNA here is from genome assembly GCF_963921235.1 of Mobula hypostoma. NCBI lineage: Eukaryota > Metazoa > Chordata > Chondrichthyes > Myliobatiformes > Myliobatidae > Mobula > Mobula hypostoma. The sequence continues at coordinate 168,741,802 of NC_086097.1, forward strand.
TATAAAGAAACATGCTTAGTTATGTAAGTGTACTTTACAAGAGGAAATGTGATTGGTTGAAGAATCTTGAAATATAAATAGCCCACTAATAGACTATAACATCAAAGCAACATTTAAAAAAAACATTTCATATTGATGGAGACCAATTGAACTGACAATATTTTCACTCTTCGTTAAGCATGTACATTCTCCCATAACTGCAAGTTTGCCTTTTGGGAGAATCAATGTTTTTTTTAAAAAACAAATTAAATAATAACATTAAATCAATAGGCTAGCTTAAGACAAGAATACAAAGAAAGCGTACAAACACAGCAGCCCAACTGACAGAGCTACTGCCTCATAGTTCTGGCAACTCAGCATCAATCCTGATTGCTGTTGCTGTCTACGCAGTTCTCACATTCTCTCTGGTTTGTGTCATTTTTTTCTGAGTGGTCTGGTTTCCTCACTCAATGGCGTACAGGTTGGTAGATTAATTGATCATTGAAAATTGTCCACAGGTCAGAATGCATCTCTATAGGAAGAGAAATGGAGTTAAAATTTCAGGTTGAGGATTCTTCTGATGAAATGGTAACTCTCTGTTCCCAGATGATGCAACCTACCTGCTGAGTATTTTCTGTTTTTAGTGTAGATTTTCAGCTTTTGCAGCTTTTTAAAAATTTCACTGCAAGTTGCAGATGGGATGGGTAATACATAGAATTAGTGGGAACATGGAGAGAGTAGGGTTTAATGCAAAGTGTTTGATGATTGGTGGGGACTCAGTGGACATGTTTGTGCGCTGTATAACAATGACTGTGTAATTTGCAGGCAGCATAGAGATCATTGAGCAATACAGCATGAATACAGGCCCTGGCACTGAGACAGTATCACATCAATTGCACAAATACCCCAGCTGGCAAATATTCCAGTATATGCCTTAATATAATTTCAATGTTAGATCTCATGGAAAAACTACAAGTGTAGTTAATGGAGGAGGAGGAGGGTACTTTTGTTAACAACTTCTCAATTTCCAAACTTGTATGTGAACATAGACTGCAAGTTGTTGTTTCATTTGCCCTGTAATATCTTCTATAAGGATTGATTAGCCTTGCTAAAAATTGTTACAGCAAATTAACTCCATTGTTTGTTTGAGCTTGTTTATTATAAGCTATTTAATTCATCCCTTTTTCATAGGGAATACATAATTACTTCCTTTAATGTCCAGTGTATTGAATGCAATTTAGTTGTGACTCTTGTTTCTGGCTCTTGAAGTTTATCAAAATTGCTTCCGTTCCAAGGATATCAGTTTAATGCAGTAAATTGGTATGATCTGGAAAGCATTTTCTGAAAGGGTGTAGGCACAGAATGTTAAAAAGAAAACACAATTGAATTATTTTTAGAGCTGGTTGTAGTGAATAGGAGTGGAGAAAGAGGAAAGAAAGAAATTTGTAAAGTTTTTTCAAAGAGTTGGCGCAGGCACTGTGGTCTTCCCTCTGAACAGTTAAAATGGTGCTGGATGTCAATTGAAATGGTTTCTTAAGGTACCAGGCCTTAGTTCCTTACTCTAGATATATGCATAAAGTATGAAGTCTGACTAATGCATGACTTTTTTTTTGCTAGTGCCTCTCATGCAATGATTTATCAAATGAAAAAACTTTTATTGCTATTTTTCTTCATCAGTAAGATTATATACTACATAGAACATAATCAACAGATAGACGATGAAAGTCACTTCCAACGCAAAACACCATTCCTCTGACAATTGCAGTATTTATGCACATTGCTGCATTAATGATACAATGACAAGGACAGGTGAGCAGAGTTTTTTTTTGATCGACCTGACTTGCCTAACATTGTTCTATAAAACAAAGAGGCCCTATTTTTTCTGGAGCATCTGTCCTCTGACCTCTTATCAATCAGGAGTGGCAGCAAAGTTGGACCGGATAGTTTGCTGTGAAGTGGCGTCAAGGGTCCTGATGTCAAGAACCGAATCCTGGTTTATCTCACTTCTCTCACTGATCACAGCTGCCTCCCTCATCTCTGTTGTTGGCTCTGAGCAGGATTGGCTCTGAGCAGGATTGGCTCTTAGGTGTTTGGGCTGTCAATGGTCTTTAGAGTCAGAATCAGTTTATATCCCTCTTATACGATACAAAAGTTGTTGTTTTGTGGCAAAGGCATAAAGTTACTATAAATCTCAAAATAAATAAATAGTGAAGAAGAAAAGAATAATGAGGTAATGTTCAAGGACCATTCAGAAATCTGATGGCAGAGGTGAAGAAGCTGTTTGGGTGAGTGTGGGTCTTCAGGCTCCTGTACCAGGGCATGTCCCAGATGGTGATAATGATGGATGCTGCCTCTTACGCCATCTCTTGAAAGTGTCCTTGATGGTTGCAGGTTGTGCCTGTGAAGAAGCTACCTGATTCTCTGCAACCTCTTACAATCCCGTACATTGGAACCTCGATACCATGCTGTGAAGCAACCAGTCAGAATGCTCTTCACTGTACATCTACAGAAATCTGAAAGTCCTTGGTGACATAAAAAACCCCCCAAACTACAAATGAAGTAGAGTAGCTGGTATGCCTTCTTTGTGACAACATCATTGTGTTAGGCCTAGCATAGATGCTCTGCGATGTGGACACCCTGTAATTAAAGCTGCTCACGCTTTCCACTACCAACCCCTCAATGAGGACTGGTGCATGTTCTCCTGCCTAAAGTCCACAATTAATTTTCTGGTTGGGTCTCTGACACTGAACTCAGGCTCTGTGGTTTAGAAGGGAAGGGAGGAGAAGAGGCGAACTGTAGTGATAGGGAATTCAATGATTTGAGGAACAGGCAGGAGATTCTGTGGGCAAGAACGAGATTCCTGTATGGTATGTTGCCTCCCAGTTCCAAGGTCAGGGACGTCTCAGATCGAGTTCACAGCGTTCTTAAGTGGGAGGATGAGCAGCCAGATGTCATGGTCCATGTTGGTACCAATGACAAGGGTAGGAAGAATGACGAGATCCTGCAAAGTGAGTTCAGGGAGTTAGGTGCTAAGTTAAAGAACAGAACTTCCAGGGTTGTGATTTCAGGATTGCTACACATGCTAGTGTGGCCAGGAATAGGAATATAATAGTTTAACACGTGGCTAAGGAAATAGTGCAGGAGGGACAGCTTCAGAGTTTGGGATCATTAGGCTCTCTTCTGGGAAGGTGGGACCTGTATAGACAGGATAGTTTGCACCTGAACTGGAGGGGCACTAATATCCTTGCAGGAAGCTTTGATAATGCTACATGGGAGGGGGGGGGGGTTGAATAAGAGTTGCAGGGGAATGGGAACTAGAGTACAGTACAGATAGAGGAGGGTTTGTGGGGAAAAATGTTGTTCAGCCCACATACAAAGTCAGGAATCGAAATGTGCATGGTAGGATTAATGTTCTGAATTGTGTATACTTCAATGCAATGAGTATTGTAGGAAAAGCAGATAAGGTTAGGGCAAGCAACGCAGATATTGTAATCATGAGTGAGACTTAGTAGCAAGAGGGGCAGCTCAATGTTCCAGGGTTCCATTGTATTAGACATGATAGAACATGAGGGATTAAAGGGGGAAGGGTGGCATAACTCATCAGGGAAAATGTCACGGCAATGCTCAAACAGGATAGGTTGGAGAGCTTGTATACTGGGGCCATATGGGTGGAACTAAGGAATAAGAAAGGGATGACCATATTAATGGGATTATATTATAGCTACTCAGTTGTCAGCAGGATTTAGAGGATCAAATTTGTAGCGAAATCTCAGACTATTGCAAAAAAACACAAGGTTGTAATAGTAAACAACAGGAATTCTGCAGATGCTGGAAATTCAAGCAACATACATCAAAGTTGCTGGTGAACGCAGCAGGCCAAGCAGCATCTGTAGGAAGAGGTGCAGTCGACGTTTCAGGCCGAGACCCTTCGTCAGGACTAACTGAAGGAAGAGTAAGGGATTTGAAAGTTGGAGGGGGAGGGGGAGATCCAAAATGATAGGAGAAGAAGGAGGGGGAGGGATAGAGCCGAGAGCTGGACAGGTGATAGGCAAAAGGGGATACGAGAGGATCATGGGACAGGAGGTCCGGGAAGAAAGACGGGGGGGGGGGTGACCCAGAGGAATATTCAGAGGGACAGAGGGAGAAAAAGGAGAGTGAGAGAAAGAATGTGTGCATAAAAATGAGTAACAGCTGGGGTACGAGGGGGAGGTGGGGCCTTAGCGGAAGTTAGAGAAGTCGATGTTCATGCCATCAGGTTGGAGGCTACCCAGACGGAATATAAGGTGTTGTTCCTCCAACCTGAGTGTGGCTTCATCTTTATAGTAGAGGAGGCCATGGATAGACATGTCAGAATGGGAATGGGATGTGGAATGAGGTTGTAATAGTAGGTGATTTAGTATTCTAAGGGAATGGCGATGCAAGTATTTGGATAGACAGTGACTGATTAGGGATAGTCAACATGGCTTTGTGCATGTTAAGTCATGTCCAACCAATTTTATAGAGCTCTTCATGGAAGTTAGCAGGAAAGTTATGAAGGCAAGGCAGTGGATGTTGTCTACATAGACTTTAGCAAGACCTTTGACAAGGTTCGCATGGAAGGTTGGTCAAGAAGGTCCACTTGCTTGACATTCAAGATGAGGTAATAAATTGGATTGGACATTGACTCCGTGAGAGAAACCGGAGTGATAGTAGTTTGTTGCCTCTCCGACTGGAAGCCTGTGACTAGCAGTGTGCCACAGGGATCAGTGCTGGGTCCATTGTTGTTGTCATCTATATCAGTGACCTGGATGATGATATAGTAAACTGGACCAGCAAATTAGAACAACACACACAAAACACTGGTGGAATTCAGCAGGCCAGGCTGCATCAATGGAAAAAAGTAAACAGTTGACGTTTTGTGCTGAAACCAGTCCCGATGAAGGGTCTCGGCCTGAAACATCAACAGTTTACTATTTTCCATAGATGCTGCCAAGCCTGCTGAGTTCCTCCAGCATCTTGTATGAGTTGCTTTGGATTTCCAGCATCTGCAGATCTTCTCGTGTTTGTCAGCAAATTGGAGTTCAACATTTAAGTGAAATTTGGATAGGTACATGGCTGGGAGTGGTATGGAGAGCTGTAGTCTGGGTGCAGGTCAATAGGACTAGACAAATAGTTCAACATGGACTTGATGGCCCAAAGGGACTGTTTCTGTGGTGTAGTGTTCTATGATTCCAATTCCTTGGTTTTGCTGATGTTGAATGCAAGGTTGTTGTGACACAATAAAACCAGTTGATTTGTTTCACTTCTGTACCCCTCCTCGTTGCCTTCTGAGATTTTACCAACAACAATGGTGTCATCGGCAAATTTATAAATAACACGAGCTGTGTTTCACCATTTGTCTAGTTTAAGAATATGTATGTGCCAGTGTTATCAGCACACCCTTTCCATCTTCCAGCAGCTCTCTAGAGCATGAGTTTTTTTTTGTTGGAACTAGGCCTTCAGATCCCATATAGCTTGTTTTTCTTTTTGATATGTGGAAGCGTTTCCAATCCAACACATTATGTTTGTGCTTAATTATCTCCTGAAAGTCCTTGTCATTCCCATCAAGCTAGTTATAGTGTTTCTGGCAGAAAGGCCAAGGTCTCTTCACAAGTGCCTATTCAAATGGATTTCAGAGCATTCCAGATGCTTGTGAACACACTACAGCTCCTGTTACATGGGTATAGTTGAGATGTTTGCGTGGCACTTTTTGATGAGTGCAGGCTTCCTGAGACTTTTGATATTCATTTGCACAGGTAGTATTTTTTATTTTATTTTGGGGGGTCAGGTTGCTGCAGATATTGGAGCAGATTAGGCAGTGATAACTCCAGCAGTCATTGGTACCTGCCATGATACAATGATAGGGATATCCATGCAGTCTCTCACTAGGACAATGATACAATAAATGATGGCTGGATCAGAGTTGTTGTCATGAGGTGTTGTTCTGATCTTTCTGCTGAAATATTTGTTGATTACGACAAGATCATGGTCCCAGCATACTGTCTTAAGACGCTGTTGGAATTAGTTTTCCTATTCTCTTCTTATTCATCACACCATGCCAGAATATTGTAATAATTCCAACCCCAGAGTTACCAGAGGAGCAATTTGTCTCTCTGAGTTGCATATCAGGCCAGGACTTTTTCCAAGACAGAGTAGAAGTTCGCAGCCACATCTATAGTTTTCAGTGTTGGAGAATATGAGATGTGACTCTCCAGCTCATATATGCTCATGAGCTGAGTCACAAGATATTCCCTTGGGAGAAGTCTTGGACATGAGAGACTAGGTTATGCTCGATTGCAAAGCTTCCAGAGACAACCTTTCAGATGGCTATCTTCTGATCACCATGTCTCACTGTCAACAGCAAGACATCCAGGTTTCTTGTCTACAACAACTGAGCAAAGGTCCTGATACTGCAGTCTGGTTGGCAGTGACAGCCTTGAACATGAGATGGCCATTGCACACCAGCTATCACATTGACCTGATAGGGTGCTGTCTTGCTCTAGTGATGGCTGGAGACCAAGCTCTGCTCCACTAACAGGTCCGTGGTCCTTAACCACTGTATCTTCTTCATTTCCTCTCTCGTGACCCCTGGAAGCAGAGAGGTGGGGGTGGAGAAGTGAAGGTGCAGAATGTGAAAACTAGAGAAGGGTTCCAAGTGCAGAGAAGGAAGAAAGAAGGGGGTCAAGCAACAGGTGAAAGACAGAGGGAATTGGATGTAAGGGTTTGAGGGAAGGAGGCTGAGTATATGTGGGAAATGGCCATGGGCAGAGAGGCCATTGAAGGAAAAGGGATTCATGAATTTACAGGAAAATATGACATAATTGAGTGGTCTAATATCAACATTAAGTATACGATATTTTACACATGTTTTTAAAGAGTTTTGTATGAGACTATGTTAGTTAGTAGTGCACTTCCTCGTGATTTTGGATATGTGTTTGCTTTTTAAATGTACTGCAGTAGGAACATGAGAAAATATTGCACTTCATTTGACTTAATCGATATGTGTACAATGTATCAGAAAAAAACTGGCAGATGGAATTGGGGACACGAGGTGATCAGCTATGATCTAGATTCTGTGCAAATGTCTACTCATTACATCATCCAATTATCCACTACATCATTAGTTCAATCAGTAATCACAATAATTTCTTTAATTTGACTGAGTAGTCACACAAAATTCCGTTCTCAGTAACTTAAGGTATTCAGATATCAAGGCACTTGAGCCAATGTAGCTATTATTGAACTTACATTCCTCAGTTCTCTGAGGGAGTTGGTCATTTTGGATACAACTTCATAAATGGGTATTGCCATCCTCTCACAGCTGCAAGACTAATGGCAGATGCAGATACTGCTGCCATTGAACAAAGAATGCTTGTGCTCGACTCCACTGAGCCCAAATCAGTTACAAGCCTTGTTATTGCTTCTCAGTAGCAATGGAAACAGATATTTTTAGCATTCATACAGAAACTGACATTACAGATAGAAGCCAAATAATAACAAGAAAAAATACACAATTACTCTTCTTCCACAATTAGTTTGTCATGACAATTGCATTAACAATTTTATTTCACATAACATTCCTCATTTTTATATTGGAGGAGTTTGAATATTTTTGGTTTGGTCCAGGAGTGTATCCCCACCCTCTTCCCCCAGCTCCACACCAATTTCTTCAGAAATACCCAATGCACAAACTTTTGCTATTTATCAACTACAACTGAACTGAAATGTGCATTTCAAGGTCACATTACTGTATTAAAAGTTATCACTAGGTCAGCACTGTCACTCTAATGACCAAAAAAATATTTACAGCACTTCCAAAATAAATGACGTGAAGCTGTAATTTTACATGGTTGACTTAATTTTGGCACAGGAGTTTCATTAGTCGGGGCAAGAAAATACAGCTCTTATAATCAGCTTATAACCCTCTATAGGGTACAGCTGATTACAAGAATGGAGTACTTGCAATATAATGAAGTTGGCCAAATAAAGGACATTATATCATTCTTGTGTATTGAATTTGAGTAGCAAATTGGCAAGGTGGTATAACAAACTGTTACAGTATGAATAAGTTGCGAGACAATTATCTTTTGATTTTAAGCATTACTGGCAAGTGATCCATATCCATGCAGGACAAAGAACCATGGTTTTGGATTTAATGTAATTGAGTGACCAATGATAAACTACTCACAGGGCACAATGGTGCTGCAAGGACTTATTCTGGAACTCATGTATCTGATTCAGTGTACTTTGGCACCAGACAGATAGATAAATAGATTCTTTATTGATCCCAAAGGAAATTTGCAGTGTCACAGTAGCATTACAAGTGCACAGATATACAAATATTAGAATAGAAGAAAAAATAAAAAAATAAGTAACCTCAAACAGGAGGGGGTCATCACTTCCCTGGCTATAGGTCGACTCATTATAAAGCCTAATGGCCGAGGGTAAGAATGACCTTATGTAACACTCTTTGGAGCAGCACAGTAGTTTTAGTCTATTACTAAAAGGGCTCCTCTAGAATTGCTAGGGTTTTCCGTAGGTTCCTTTGTTCTACCACAGCCTCCTACATGTTCAGCTTGAATCCCATTAACAGAGCCAGCTTTCCTAATCAGTTTACTGAGCCTGTTGGTATCACCTGTTTTGATGCCATTGCCCCAGCAGACCACCACATAGAAGCTGTACTGGCAACAACAGACTGGTAGAACATGTGAAGTAGAGGCCTGCATACTCCAAAGGACCTCAGTATCAGGAAGTAGAGGCGACTCTGGCCCTTCTTGTACACAGCCTGTGTTGGTCCTCCACTCAAACCTGTCATCCAGGTGCAACCCAGGTACTTGTACATCTTCAACACATCCATGTCTTCACTATCAATAGTAACAGGGAGAAGTCCAGGCTTGGTCTTCCTAAAGTCCGTCACCATCTCCTTTGGCTTACTGATGTTGAGCTGCAGATAATTCAGCTTGCACCATTTGACAAAGTCCTCCACCAGGGACCTGTATTCATTCTCCAGTCTTCCACTTACATACCCAACTATTGCTGAGTCATCAGAGAATTTCTGCAGATGACATGATTCAGTATTGTATCTAAAGTCCGAGGTATACAGAGTAAACAGGAAGGGAGCCAACTCAATCCACTGTGGGGCCCCAGTGCTGCTTATACCCATGTCTGACACATAGCTTTGAAGCTGAACAAACTATGGTCTGCCAGTCAGATAGTCCATTACACAGGATACAATGGAAGTGTAACCTGCATAAAATAGAGCTTTTCCCCCCAACAATGAAGGCTGTATGGTATTGAAGGCACTTGAGAAATCAAAAAACATGATCCTCACAGTGCTGTCCTGCTTACCCAAATGGGAGTAGGCTCTGTTCAGCAGGTAGATGACAGCATCATCCACTCCAATGTGCGCCTGGTAGGCAACCTGCAGGGGATTGAAGGCTGATTTGACCAGGGATCGGAGGTGGCCAGTACTAGGCTTTGGGTCTTCATGGTGTGTGAGGCCAAGGCCATTGGACGACAGTCATTCAAGACTTTCAGTCGGCCCCTCTTGAGAATTGGAACTACACACAATGTTTTCCACACATTCGGGATCCTTTCCAGGCTGAGAGTCAGATTGAAATAGCACTGGAGAACTCCACACAGCTGCTCAGCACACTCCATCAGGACCCTGTGGTTCACACCATCCGGTCCTAATGCTTTGCTGTGTCTGAGTTTCCCCAGAGCCCTTCTCACCTGCTCAGTAGTGAAACTGAGTCCACAATGACTGGGGAATGGGTGGAAGGTGAGGGCTGGAGAAGGTGAAGATCAGGACAATAGCAGTTGGTATGTGGAGGTGTGGATGGTAGGTACAAGGGAAGGAGAAGATGTAGACAGTAGCAGTCTGTGTTGTTCATTCACGTGTTGAACTGGACAGAGGAGAGAGGAGTGGCGTTGGTGCTCAGGGAACATTGGGGGTCTCACCACCTGGTCTGGTGTGCTGGGGGGGGGCGGGTGGAGAAAAGAGTGAACAGGAGGGCAACTGTCAAACCTATTCAAGAATGTTTAATTCATGAGTCTACTCACGGCTTGGCTGATTGAAGCCAGTGATGTTCTTCATGCCTCTCCACACCTCCCCTGTGCTACTCTGCCCAAGCTCGTTCTCCAACTCTCTCCTGTATTTCTCTTTAGCCAACTTGATCTTCTCCTTTAGCTCCCTCTGCACATATTTCAATTCCTTCCTGTCTCCTGATCTAAAGGTACTCAAACAGTCACAAATTTCTTTTCACTCTCATGCTTGCAGAACCAAAATGAAAACATAGCTTACATCCTACCAAACAGTACCTATGATCTATTGTCAGATCGTGGACTGAATCACCAACATGGGTAGAACTAAGTCTACATGCAGAGTAAATGGCTAAAAAAAATTCAGAAAAACAACTTGCCATTTTAAAGTGTATGCACCTTTCCTGAAATTAGGCAAACGTACATTAATATACACCAACATATGCTCCCAGCCACACTCTGACAAAAATTGATCATACCTACAAACTCCACAAAGGGTTTAAAAGGCTATCAACATAGAAAAGTAACACATTTACATCGATGGTAAAGGAACCATTTATTTATATTTACTTATTGACATACAGCCTGGAATAGGCCCTTTGAGCCATGTCGCCCAGTAATCCCCCAATTTAATCCTAGCCTAATCACAGTACAATTTACAATGACCAACTAACTTACCAACCAGTATGTCTTTGGAATGTGGGAGGAAACCAGAGCACCTGGAGGAAATCTATGTGGTCATGTACAAACTCCTTACAGACAGCGGTGGGAGTGGACAAGTTAGCAAACAGGCAGCCAGAGTTGTGCATCTTTGATTGAGGGACATGAGCTTAAATACCACTATGGCAGCTAAGGAATTCATATTCAATCAAATTTGCTTAATTTTGGAAATTTAAAGGTAGCCTCAGCAATAAAAGCCATGTAACTACTGAAATTTTGCTGAAATCCATTTATTTCTGATGTTTCTGCTGAAAAGAAATCTCATTCTCACCTGGTCTGGCCTGTTTGTGACTCCAGACGCACTAATGTGGTGCCTTTTAATTGCATCCCCACTTGAAAGGAAATTATAATTGTCAATACGAATGGGAATTATCAGCATGTAAACCAGGAAAGAATAAATTGAAGGTATTAAGATTTTTCATACTTTCAGGAAAACAGAATTTCTAAAATGTGGTCAAAATCATTATACAGCAATATTGCAAATTGATTTTAAAACCAACTACAGTATAGGATTTAATTAGAAGCAATGACCAGAGAAATACAAGTTACAGCTGCTGACAAACTTATCACAAGCAGCAACTACTATTCTCAAATACCAAATTATAAGAAAATCCCCTACAAAACATTGCAGAACACAGGATTATATGATTTCAATGAAATTAGATGCTCTCCTGCTTCGGTTCACAGTACAAAAGCTTTAGACGAGCAAGAGTAATATTAAACCTTTCAGCTTAAGGATTTACAAAAAAAATGAACAAACATACCATTTTGTAAAGTGTTAAACAATCCCGTGTCTGTTAACAGAAAGTGCCATATATATGGACAACCACTATGACCTTGGTGAACATCACAAGCGATTAGGAATGCAAGGTACACAACAGCAATCTGAGCTAAGCACCAGATGACATATTTCCCAAGGACGTTGTTTGGAGAATTTTAAACACCTTACTGCCTTCCAGGCCCAACATTGAAATCAACGATTTCGGTCATCTAGCCTTTTGACTTCTATTTCCAGTATTCACAATCTTCCTACTTCCCTGCCCTCCCCCCAATTCTTCTGGCACTTTCAAATTCCATTCCTCTCCTCCCCTTTACACCTATACCCAGCCGTACCCCTTGACATTCTCCAACCTTCATCACCCTCTTTCAGCCAGTATCACTACAACTGTTATCTTTCATTGTTCCTGTCCCCGATTCCGCCTCTGCAAATTAAAACTTTTCTTTCAATTTCTGGTGCAAGTTATCACCACTTAAATGTTACCTTAATTTTCCCTGCACAGATATTGAATATTTCCAGTATTTCTGATTTCCAGAAGCTGCAAGAGCTTTTCAAGAAATTAACTTTGATTACAAATAAAATATCAAGAGTTTGTAAATATAATCAGCTTTATTTTGTAGCAAAATATTTTATGTTTTAATAAAAAACAATTCCCACACTTTATTTTTCAATAAATAGACAACTAACAAGAAAGATATATGAAAAGCTTTCCGTCTCTGGGTTTGTAGAATTTAGTCTGGTTTTAAAAGATACCATCGGGTAGGATGGCTATAATGGAGCAGCAACAAGGAACCAGTCCGTTGTTAGCATCCACCAAAGTGAAAGCAGGTCTGTTTGAAAGCTCAGCTGCATCAGAGAACAGAACGGTACTTGCATGCAAACATAATCCAGACTGCACAGGCAGACTCAGGGTATGGGTACACTCTCACTCGGACAGCAAGTCGGACCTGGTCTCCTCGACAGCAAATTATTTCTTCACAGAACGGAGACCTAAAATAGATATGGGGAGAAAAGATTAGAATAACCCAGTGGATAGTGCTCTCCCAAATATGCCTGGGTTCAAGTGCTATTTTGTACAGCTGACCATAAAAATCGAGGTTGATGCTGGAATCCAGTAATCAGGGAGTGTTGCATTATCAACTTGTTGAGTGAGATGTTAGAACAAGTCTGTCACCCTTCTGAGAGAGAGGCAAAGACTGAATATTATGATTTCAGAGAATCTAGGTGCATTGGCCAATATTTGTGCCTCAGTCAACATAGGTTATCTGGTAATTATCTTACTTTTGTTTGAATGGTAGAAGACACTCGAAAGAGAAGATGGATACTCCTGCTTCCTTTGTTTTCACTCCTATTATGTTCTTAAGACAGTTTATCTAAAAGGACCCTTCCTTGAAATCTGTTCAGAAATGCCTATTTTTACATTGTTTACCTGGTGACGTTTTTACTAATGTTCAAGTTCAGAATTTAACCTACTTAAGAAATTAGGTTTGGCAGAGCCCCGATGTACTTATCTTCAGACAACACTGTGATAGTGTGGAAACAGCTCCCAGTTCACAGGCCATCAGATTGATTGAATTAATGTTCTAGGAATAGTCATGTGAATGGCTATTTTTGGAATTTTAAGAATTAAGTATTACATCCCTGCACTATAAACAAGCTACTGTTGTACCTTTTTTTTTGCATATACACTTCATTTTTTTTTAAATAGTGACTTATCTGGAATCTTATCCATTTTACTGGCCAGAAATGTTACCATTGCAATCAGATTTATCTGAAAAAGGTCAGCTCAAGAGAAAGTTAAACAAATGGCAGAACTCTCAACTCTCTTACCCAAAGAAACTGAGAAGTGAAAACTGGCATCCATACCCCTTTGGTTTAGAGGATTCCAATGATTTTTTGCCTCCCATCTCAGTCCTGACTGCCCAATCCCTTATCTTGATTCGATGCATTGGAATTCTAGACTCTCCAGCCAGAAGAAAGACCCTTTTAGCCTCTACCCTGTCAATCACTGTCAAATTTGTAGGCCTTGCTGACATTACCTCATTCTTCAAAGCTCCAGTGTTTACAACCTAATCTTGCTCAGTCTTTCCTCAGAGGAGAAACCCCTCATACCAGGAATTGATCGAGTGAATTTATCCTCACCAATTTTAATTCAAGCACATCTTTTAAACATGGAGACCAAACCTCCACCTGATATGCCAGGCACGACGTACCAAAGCCCGATAAAATTGTAGCAAGTTTTTTTTATATATAATTTTTATTAAATTTTCAAAAAGATTACATGAAAAGATAAAATCTACCCCCCCTCCCCTTAACCCTCCCCCCCCATATATAAAGTCCTACCTAAAAGAAAGAAAGAAAAAAAAAGAGCCGCCTGGGTATTGGAAGGTTTCCACACGCTCCATGGGATTCAAAATAAATTTGGTATAATTATTCGTTACTTTCCCCAAGTAACCAAATTCTTTGTCGGAGCACTTAAATATGACATCCTATCTTTTGTAAATAAGGGCGCCAAATATTCAAGAATGTTACATAATTATCTCTTAAATTATAAGTAATTTTTTCAAGTGGAATAGAACTAGCCATTTCATTATTCCAACGATCCATACTTAAATACGAATCAGATTTCCAAGTAACTGCTATAGTCTTCTTAGCTACTGCCAATGCAATTTTTATAAATTCTTTCTGATATTTATTCAATTTAAGTTTCGGTTTTATCCCTTCAATATCACCTAATAGAAATAATACAGGGTTATGTGGAAGTTGAATTCCAGTAATTTGTTCCAATAAGACTCTTAAATTTATCCAAAAGGGTTGAATTTTAAAACAAGACCAAGTAGAATGTAAAAAAGTACCAATTTCTTGATTACACCGAAAACATTTATCAGATAGATTTGAATTTAATCTATTTATTTTTTGTGGTGTAATGTATAATTGGTGTAAAAAATTATATTGTACTAAGTCGAACATTTATTGTATTTGTCATACTGTCCAAAGTCTTGACCAATTTATTTCATCAATATTAATATTCAGATCTGTTTCCCATTTTTGCTTTGACTTATGGGTTCCTTGTTTAATTGCCTGTTCTTGACTCAAATTATACATACAAGAAATACATTTTTTAATTTTCCCTTTTTGAATTAAAATTTCAATTTCATTAGCTTTTGGCAAAAACATTGCTTTGGCAAAAACCCAGCTTACCTATTAAGTAAGCCCTTAACTGAAAGTAACAAAGTATTATTAGATATTTTATATTTATCCTTTAATTGTTCAAATGACATCAATATACCTCGCTCAAAACAATCTTCTATAAATTTAATCTCTTTTTGGTACCAATTATATAAAAGTTGATTGTCCATTGTAAAAGGAATAAGTCTGTTTTGAAACAAAGGTCTCCTTGCTAATAGAGATTTCTGTGTTTCCTTATCAACATTTATCTTATTCCATAGATCAATCAAGTGTGTTAATATAGGAGATTCTTTCTTTTCCCGTATTCATTTAGATTCCCATTTATATACAAAATCTTCAGGTTTATTTTCTCCTATCTTGTCTAGTTCTATTTTAATCCATGCTGGTTTTTGATCATCGAAAAAAGATGCAATAAATCTAAGTTGATTTGCTTCATAGTAATTTTTAAAGTTTGGAAGTTGTAACCCTCCTAACCTAAATTTACATGTCAGTTTTTCCAATGATATTCTTGACATTTTACCTTTCCAAAGAAATTTTCTCACAGATTTATTTAACTCTTGAAAAAATTTCTGTGGCAATTGTATTGGTAATGTTTGAAACAAATACTGTAATCTCGGAAATATATTCATTTTTACAACATTGACTCTACCTACTAATGTTATTGGTAGTATCATCCATTTGTCAAGATCTTCTTGAATTTTTTTCAATAGTGGTAAATAATTAAATTTATATAAATTCTTTACATCACTATCAAGTCTTATACCTAAATACTTTATACCATTTACCGGCCATCTAAATTGGGTTACTAATCGACATTGACTATGGTCTCCTTTAGTAAGAGATAAAATTTCACTTTTATCCCAATTTATTTTGTAACCTGATACCTTCCCATATTCATCCAATCTAGAAGATAATTTATGTAACGAATGTTGTGGGTTTGTTAAATAGATCAAAACATCATCGGCAAAAAGATTAATTTTATATTCCTCTTGGTTAACTCTAAAACCCATAATATCTGGATCCAATCTAATTAGTTCTGCTAATGGCTCTCTCGCCAATACAAATAGAGCAGGTGATAGTGGACAACCTTGTCTAGTTGACCTTTTTAGCTGGAATGGTGTTGAAGCAAGTTTTTTTTTATTATTGCTCTACCCTCGCAAGAAAGGCCAAAAGAATTGTTCATTATACCAGCACGATGGTGAGAATGGGAATAGAACAGAATTAACATAACCCAATTTCTATCTAATAACACATTCTACACAGTACTTGCATCACGTCAAATAAAAAAAGGGTCATGGCTGACTCCAGCAACACCTACGTGGTACAATAAGTGAAGCATTTAGCCAAGATAGTGAAGAGCTGTCGTCTATCAATGGATAAACTAAGATTCAAAATAACATTGAACAAATGTACTTTAAATTTAAAAATCTTAAAATTCTGGAAAATAGAGGGGCGCCCTTTCAAAACAGATGCGGGGAAATTTCTTTAGCCAAAGGGTGGTGAATTTGTTGCCACATGCAGCTGTGGAGGCCAGGTAGTTGGGTATATTTAAGGCAGAGATTGATGGGTTCTTGATTGGATATGGCATCAAAGGTTACAGGAACTAGGGTTGAGGAGGAGAAAAAAAAAGGATCAGCTATGATTGAATGGCAGAGCAGACTCGATGAGCCAGATGGCCTAATTCTGCTCCTATGTCTTATGGTCTTCTTAATAGTCAGCCATGAAATGTTATAAAATTTCAAAGCTGTTTCTCTCTTCACAGATGGTGCCTGACCTGAATATTTCCCATCATTTTGCATCCTATTTCAGATTTCTTGCACAAACAACATTTTGCTGAACCTCAAAAGTTGAAGCTTCAGAATTCAAGATTCATTTATTATCAAAGTATAAATTATACAACCTGGAGATTTGCTTGCTCATAGGTAACCATAAAGCAAGAAACCTGAAACAATCCAATTTAAAGTAAAAAAAAAGATAAAAATAACAAAATAAAACACTCGATATGCAAGAGGAAGTAAAAGAAAGTATCAATCATGCAAATAATTGAAGCGAACAACAGCCCTCCGATCCAAACCTTGGAGCAGCCCAGTGTAGGCACAAAGCCTTGTTTATCAGTTCATCATATTAGCGGGCATGGAGCACAGCAGCCAAGGCAGTCTTCATAGCCTCAGCGCCATGGAGATGATCTTCGCAGAGAACAAGCGAATTCAGTTCTCGTCCTAATCAACACCTTGTCTTTTCAGTCTATCTGGGCGGGTGTTTAAATTGACCCGACGATGGACAGCAAAAGGCACTGCACCCTGGAGAGAGGAGTGAAGATCATAGAAACATAGAAAACCTACAGCACAATATAGGCCCTTTGGCCCACAATGCTGTGCCGAACATGTACTTAATTTAGAAATTACCTAGGGTTACCCATAGCCCTCTGAACTCCATACACCTGTCCAGGAGTCTCTTAAAAGACCCTATCATATCCGCCTCCACCACTATCGTCGGCAGTCCATTCCACACACTGTCCACTCTCTGCATAAAAAACGTACCCCTGACATCTCCTCTGCACCTGCTTCCAAGCACCTTAAAACTATGCCCTCTCATGTTAGCCATTTCAGCCCTGGGAAAAAGCCTCTGACTATCCACACGATCAATGCCTCTCATCATCTGATACACCTCTATCAGGTCACATCTCATCCTCTGCCACTCCAAGGCGAATAGGTTGAGTGAACTCAGCCTTTTCTCATAAGGCATGCTCCCCAATCCAGGCAACATCCTTGAAAATCTTTGCACCCTTTCTATAGTTTCCATATCCTTCCTGTAGTGAGGTGACCAGAATTGAGCACAGTACTCCAAGTGGGGTCTGACCAGGGTCCTATACAGCTGCAATATTACCTCTCGGTTCCTAAATTCAATGCCACGATTGATGAAGGCCAATGCACCATATGTTTTCCTTAACCATAGAGTCAACCTGTGCAGCAGCTTTGAGTGTCCTATGGACTCGGACCCAAAGATCCCTCTGATCCTCCACAATGCCAAGAGTCTTACCATTAATACTATATTCTGCCATCATATTTGACCAGCAAAATGAACCACTTCACACTTATCTGGGTCGAACTCCATCTGCCACTTCTCAGCCCAGTTTTGCATCCTATCAACATCCCGCTGTAACCTCTGACAGTCCTCCACACTATCCACAACACCCCCAACCTTTGTGTCATCAGGAAATTTACTAACCCATCCCTCCACTTCCTCATCCAGGTCATTTATAAAAATCACGAAGAGAAGGGGTCACAGAAGAGATCCCTGAGGCACACCACCGGTCACTGACCTCCATGCAGAATATGACCCACCTACAACCACTCTTTGCCTTCTGTGAGCAAGCCAATTCTGGATCCACAAAGCAAGGTCCCCTTGGATCCCATTCCTCCTTACTTTCTCAATAAGCCTTGCATGGGGTACCTTATCAAATACCTTGCTGAAATCCATATACACATCTACTGCTCTACCATTAATGCGTTTAGTCACATCCTAAAATGTTCAACTCGGCTCGTGAGACACGACCTGCCTTTGACAAAGCCATGCTGACTGTTCCTAATGATATTATGCCTCTCCAAATATTCATAAATCCTGCCTCTCAGGATCTCCTCCATCAACTTACCAACCACTGAAGTAAGACTCACTGGTCCATAATTTCCTGGGCTATCTCTACTCCCTTTCTTGAATAATGGAACAACATCTGCAACCCTCCAATCCTCCGGAACCTCTCCCATCCCCATTGATGATATAAAGATCATCACCAGAGGCTCAGCAGTTTCCTCTTGCCTCCCACAATAGCCTGGGGTACATCTTGTTGGGTCCTGGTGACTTATCCAACTTGATGTTTTCCAAAAGCTCCAGAACATCCTCTTTCTTCATGTCTATATGCTCAAGCTTTTCAATCCCACTGTAAGTCATCTCTACAGTTACCAAGGTCCTTTTCCGTAGTGAATATTGAAGCAAAGTACTCACAAAGTACTTCTGCTATCTCCTCCGGTTCCATACACTCTTTTCCACTGTCACACCTGATTGGTCCTATTTGCTCATGTTTTATCCTTTTACTCTTCACATACTTACAGAATGCCTTGGGGTTTTCCTTAATTCTGCTCGCCAAGGCCTTATCATGGCCCCTTCTGGCTCTCCTAAATTCATTCTTAAGCTCCTTCCTGCTAGCCTTATAATCTTCTAGATCTCTATCATTACCTAGCTTTTTGAACCTTTCATAAGCTTTTCTTTTCTTCTTGACTAGATTTTCAACAGCCTTTGTACACCACGGTTCCTGTATCCTTCTGTCCTTACCCTGTCTCATTGGAACGTACCTATGCAGAACATCATGCAAATATCCCCTGAACATTTGCCACATTTCTGCTGTACATTTTCCTGAGAACATCTGTTCCCAATTTATGCTTCCAAGTTCTTGCCTGATAGCTTCATATTTCCCCTTACTCCAATTAAACACTTTCCTAACTTGTCTGTTCCTATCCCTCTCCAAAGCTATGGTAAAGCAGATAAAATGGTGATCATCATCTCCAAAATGCGCTTCCACTGAGAGACCTGACATCTGACCAGGTTCACTTCCGAATACCAGATCAAGTACAGACTTTCCTCTTGTAGGCTAATCTACATATTGTGTCAGGAAACCTTCCTGAACACACCTAACAAACACCACCCCATCTAAACCCCTTGCTTTATGGAGATGTCAATCAATATTTGGGAAATTAAAATCTCCCAGCATGACAACCCTGTTATTATTACACCTTTCTAGAATCCGTCTCCCTATCTGCTCCTTGATGTCCCTGTTAATATTGGGTGGTCTATAAAAAACACCCAGTAGAGTTACTGACCCCTTCCTGTTTCTAACTTCCACCCACAGAGACTTAGTGGACAATCCCTCCATGATTTCCTCCTTTTCTGCAATCGTGACACCATCTCTGATCAGCAGTGCCACGCCCCCACCTCTTTTGCCTCTCTCCCTGTCCTTTCTGAAACATTTAAAGCCTGGCACTTGAAGTAAGCATTCCTGTCCCGAGCCATCCAAGTCTCTGTAATGGCCACAGTATCATAGCTCCCAGCACTGATCCACGCTCTAAGCTCATCCGCTTTGTTCATGATTCTTCGCATTAAAATAGACACATCTCAAACCATCAGTCTGAGCGGATCCCTTCTCTATCAGCTGCCTATCCTCCCTCTCGCACTGTCTCCAAGCTTTCTCTATTTGTGAGCCAACCGCCCCTTCTTCCACCTCTTCAGTTCGGTTCCCACCTCCAGCAATTCTAGTTTAAACTCTCCCCAATAACCTTAGCAAACCTCCCTGCCAGGATATTGGTCCCCCTCAGATTCAAGTGCAACCCATCCTTTTTGTACAGGTCCCACCTGCCCCAACAGGTCCCAATGATGCAGAAATCTGAATCCCTGCCCCCTATTCTAATCCCTCAGCCACACATTTATTCTCCACCTCACTTTATTCCTATACTCACTGTCGCGTGGCACAGGCAGTAATCCCAAGATTACTACTTTTGAGGTCCTGCTTCTCAACTTCCTTCCTAACTCCCTGT
Organism: Mobula hypostoma; assembly: GCF_963921235.1. Lineage (NCBI taxonomy): Eukaryota > Metazoa > Chordata > Chondrichthyes > Myliobatiformes > Myliobatidae > Mobula > Mobula hypostoma. The sequence continues at coordinate 168,762,112 of NC_086097.1, forward strand.
AGTCTGCTTTCAGGACCAGAGAGCACACGAAATTGGCTTTCCCCTCTGATCTGGGCTGGCATTTAAATTATCTAATCAGCCCATTCTACCTCGCATTAGGACCTAGGCACTGCTGCTGTGAAAGGCTCCAGGCCTAGACCATGTTACCCAGCAACTTGCATCGGGCCCAGATTTCACCGCCCTGCCTGAAGCTGCTCTCAAGCTCTTCAAATCAGCTCGGCACTTGAACCTATACTTCTGGGGTTGTCTGATGGAGTCTTGTTCTTTTTAATATATCCATTGACAATACAGTTACCATGGTGGATATCCAATACTGCAGCCAAATTTTCCCTCTAGATAATTGGACACTTAACAAAAGTGACATGAAGCAGATGAACAAAAGCAAATAATTTAAAGAATTTTAAAAGTTTAATAATGCATTATTGGGCTTCTTGCAATTGCAACTATTAGAATTTAACTTCGAATTATAAAGTGCAAGAACAGACTCGATGGTGCCACACACCAACCCCAACCTACCCTCTTGTCTCAATTGAATTTGTCTCCACCAATACCCCAGATAGTGCATTCCAGGGTACCCACCACTCTCTGTACAAAAACTTTGTCCCACACATCTCCTTTGAACTTGCCCCCTCTCAACCTTTAATGCAGGCCCTCTGGTATTAGACATTTCAACCCAGGGAAGAAGATACCAGCTGTCAACTCAATCAACGCCTTTCATAAATCTTATAATCTTGTCAGATCTCCCCTCAACCTCCACCACTCCAGAGAAAACAACCTCAGTTTGTTCAACCTCTCCTTAAAGCACGCGCCCACTGATCCAGGCAGCATGCTGGTAAACCTGTTGCATATATTCTCTAAAGCCTTGACATCATTCCTATAATCTGGCGAGTAGAAATTAATACGATACTCCAGATGCAGCCCAACTACAGGTTAATAAAGCTGCAATCTAATTCCTGACTCTTGAACCTAATTCCTCAACTAATAAATATGCCAAATGGTTCCTTTTCCACTTTATCAACCTGTATAGCCTCTTTAAGAGAGTTATGAACCTGGACCTCAAGGTCGTTCTGCACATTAACATTGTCCTTTACATTTGGTTATCCCAAGTGCAACACTTCTCACTTGGCTGGATTAAATTTCATCTGCCTCTTCTCTGCCTATCTGCAACTGATCTATCCCTTTGTATCCTTTGCCAGTTTTCTACATTATCCACAACACCACCAATCTTCGTATCATCTGCACACTTACTAATCCACAATCAACATTTTCATCCAGTCATTTATACAAATCATAAATATTAGATCAGAGTACAGATTCCTGCAGAACACCACTACTCATAGACCTCCAGCTAGAATAAATCCCATCAACCGCTATCCTCTGTCTTCTATGGCCAAGCCAATTCTGAATTCAAGAGGCATTTCATTGTGGATCCCATGCATTTTAATTTTCTGGATTAGCCTCCCATGAGACTTCCAGTAAGATGCTTAGGTGCAGTAGCCACTCTGGGTCCAATGAAAGGTGTTTATGCTTGTCCTGTATGTCTTTTTTCACTGCTGGATACTAAGAACATCAAGCACTGCAGGACTATCTCATCAGCAAGTTGCTTGATAGCATTGAGCTGGACTTACTGCGTACTGTTGTCGTGCTGTCGTCTGGACTTGACGTATATCGTTGGACAGTGCGTATTGCAAGTGATCATCTTGGACGTTTTTATTGTGATCACACAAACCTGTTAGACATTGGTAATGTAGAATACTGCAAGTCCAGTTCACTGGTTCATTAGTGAGACCAACAGCAGGGAAGCTTCCTTGCCTCAGTTATGGTGAGGACTAGGCTGAGGCCATGTTGCAAAGTTGAGGGCGGGCCCCTCATGTTGGTGCTGCCCTCTGGTGTTGGCTTGGCAGAAGAACAAGCTAGATCAGAGCAACTTACCATCAATTCTACAGCCATGACTCTCAGGGACTTGAACTATATTTTTTTTCCTTGTGACTCTTTTCGGAAATTGTAACCATATGTGTTATTTGTGCTACGTGCTGTTGGCAATGTGTTCGAACCTCAGCCCCAGAGGAATTCTGTTTTGTTTGGCGATATTCATGTATGGCTGAATGAATTGTCACCCATCTTATTAAAATCCAAGTAGACAACATCCACAGCTCAATCACCATTATCACCTCTTCATATACAATGCCTGTAAAAAGTATTCACCCTGCTTGAAAGTTTTCATGTTTTATTGTTTTACAACATTGAATCACAATGGATTTAACTTGACTTTTTTGTCACTGATCAACGGAAAAAGATTCTTTCATGTCAAAGTGAAAACAAATTTCTACAAAGTGATCCAAATTAATTACAAACGTAAAACACAAAATAATTGATTACATAAGTATTCACCCCCTTCCGGTCAGTATTTAGTAGATGCACTTTTGGCAGTACTTGCAGCCTTGAGTTGTGTGGATAGCTCTCCATCAGCTTTGCACATCTGGATAATGCAATTATTCCCTATTCTTCTTTACAAAACTGCTCAAGCTCTGTCAAATTGCATGTGGATTGTGAGTGAACAGTTTTTTTCAATTCAAGCCACAAATTCTCAATTGGATTGAGGTCTGGACTCTGACTTGGCCACTCCAGGATATTAAATTTGTTGTTTTTAAAATCATTCCCATGTAGCTTTGGGACGCTGTCTTGGTGGAAAACAAATCTTCCCCCAAGTTGCAGTTCTCTTGCAGACTGCATCAGGTTTTCCTCCAGGATTTCCCTGTATTTTGCTGCATTCATTTTACCCCTTACTTTCACAAGCCTTCCAGGGCCTGCCGCAATGAAGCATAGACCTAGCATGATGCAGCCACCACCATGCTTCACAGTACAGATGATATGCAGTGTTTGGTTTATGCTAAACATTGAGTGGAGTCTAATGGACAAAAAGCTCAATTTTGGTTTCATCAGACCATAGAACCTTCTTCCAGCTGACTTCAGAGTCTCCCACATGCCTTCTGGCAAACTCTAGCTGAGATTTCATGAGATTTCTACCCCCCCCCCGCCACCCCACCCCACAACAGCGGCTTTCTCTTTGCCACTCTCCCATAAAGCTGCAATTGGTGAAGCACCGGAGCAACAGTTCTGGTATGCACAGTCTCTCCCATGTCAGCCACTGAAGCTTGTAACTCCTCCAGAGTTGTCATAGGTCTCTTGGTGGCCTCCCTCACTAATCTCCCTCTTGCACGGTCATTCAGTTTGAGGACTGCCTGCTCCAGGCAGATTTACAGCAGTACCATATTCTTTCAATTTTTTGATAATTGACTTAACTGTACTCCAAGGGATATTCAACAAAATTTTCTCGTATCCATCTCCAGACTTGTGCTTTTCAATAACCTTTTCACAGAGTTGCTTGCAGTGTATTTTTGTGTTCCTGTGTAGTTTTTGCCAGGATACTGACTCACCAGCAGCTGGAACTTCCAGATACAGGTGTATTTTCACTACAATCAATTGAAACACCTTGATTGCACACAGTAATCTCCATTTAACTAATTATGTGACTTCTGAAACCAATTGGCTACACCATTGATGATTTGATGTATCGTATTAAAGGGGGTGAATACTTACATAATCAATTATTTGTTTTATATTTGTAATTAATTTAGATCACATTGTAGAGATCTGTTTTCACTTCGACAAGAAAGAGTTTTTTTCTGTTGATCAGTGTCAAAAAAGGCGTATTAAATGCACTGTGATTCAATGTTTTAAAACAATAAAACATGAAAACTCCCAGAGGGGGGTGGTTGGTGTGAGTACTTATTAAAAATAAAATATAGGCACTGTAACTCAATCAAGTCAGTAAGATGTGAATTGGCACACACAAAGCCATGATAACTGTCCCTAGTATTAGGCTATGGTTTTCCAAATGTTGATAAACCTTATTCCCCAGAATCCTCTCCGGTAACTTACCTGTCTCTGACTCACCAGTCTATAAATTTAAGGATTATTTCTATTTTCCATCTTGAATAAAGGGTCAACATTTTCTACTCACCAGTCCTACAGGACTTTGCCTGTGGCCAGAGAGGACATAAAGATAATGGTCGAGAGTCTAGCAATCTCATCTTCTGCTTCTCTCAGTAAGCTGGAGTATATCTCATCAGTCACTGGGGAATTATCCATTTTAAATGTTCTTAAGGGACCCAACATTACTTCCTTCACTAGCTTGAAGTGCCATAGCAAGTTAGTATGCTCCACACTGATCTCCCTAACCTCCATGTTATTTTCCTTGGTAAATACTGATTCAAAATACTTATTCAGAACTTCATGCACACCCTTTGCCTCCGAGCACAAGTTCCCATCTTTAACCTTGAGTGGTTCTAGCTGATTCCCAGTATCTTCTTGCTCTTGATACATGAAAGGAATGCCTTGGAATTAGACCATAAGATATAGGAGCAGAAATAGGCCATTCAGCCCATCGAGTCTACTCCGCAAATTCTCTTTAATCCCACTTGGCAAAGACATTTCAAGACCAACCTGTTCCACCTCAACCCCACCCCCAACCTCTCAGTTTTCCTAATTTCCTTCACAACATAATTGCTGAATAACTTAAATTCAAATAATTAAATAAATCTGAAATTAAAAAAGTAAATTGATATGGGCACCAAGAAACTCACGGTCATAAAAAAAAACTATTTGATATACTCATGTCCTTCCTTTCCCAGCTGTTTCACTGTGACTTCAGGTCAGTTAATGGTTTACTCTTGAGAAACGAGAAAGCAAGTTATCTAGCGAAGATCTGCAGATGCTGGAAATCCGAGCAACACACACACAAAATGCTGGAGGAACTCAGTAGGCCAGCAGCAACTATGGAAAAGCACACAGTCGACATTTCAGGCCAAAACCTTTCAACAGGACTGCAGGAAAAATGCTGAGGAACAGATTTAACAGGTGGGGGGGAAGGGGGGAGAGAATCACAAGGTGGTTAGTGAAACCTGGAGGGGGAGGGATGAGGTAAAGAGCTGGGAAGTTGACTGGTGAAAGAGAGGGGAAAGGGGATGGGAATGGGAAATGGTGAAGTGGGGGGGCATTACTGGAAGTTTGAGAAATTGATGTTCATGCCATCAGGTTGTAAGCTACCCAAGCAGAATACAAGGCGTTGTTCCTCCAACCTAAATGTGGCCTCATCACAACAGTGGAGGCGGCTATGGATTGACATATCGGAATGGGAATGGGAAGTGGAATTAAAATGGGTGCCCCATGCAAGATTCCACTTTTTCTGGCGGACAGAGGGTAGGTGCTTGGCAAAGTGGTCTCCCAGTTCCCAATCTACACCAGGTCGCACCAATATACAGGAGGCCACACCACGAGCACTGAACAAAGTATGTGACCCCAACAGACTCACAGGTAGTGAGGGAGGAGGTGCAGGGGCAAGTGTAGCACATGCTCCACTTGCAAAGATAAGTGCCAGGAAAGAGATCAGTGGGGAGGGACAATCGGACAAGGGAGTTGCAGAGGGAGCAATATCTGTGGAAAGCAGAAAGGGGGGAGGGGAGGGAAAGATGTGCTAGGTGGTGGAATCCCATTGGAGGTGGAGGAAGTTTCAGAGAATTATGTGCTGGATGTGGAGGCTGATGGGGTGACAGATGAGGACAAGAGGAACCCTATCCCTGGTAGGGTGATGGGAGGATGGGGCAAGCGCAGACGTGCATGAAATGGAAGAGATGCGGTTGAGGGCAGCGTTGTGGTGGAGGAAGGGAAGCCCCTTTCTTTGAAAAGGGAGGACTTTCCTTCATTCTAGAATGAAAAGCCTCATCCTGAGAGCAGAGGTGGCAGAGACGGAGGTACTGAGAGGAGAAGGGAATGGTGTTTTTACAAGTAGCAGGGTGGGATGAGATATAGTCCAGGTAGCTGTGAGAGTCTGTGGGTTTATAATAGACATCGGTGGACAAGCTGTGTCTGGAGATAGAGATAGTGAGATCGAGAAAGGGGAGGGAGGTGTCAGAAATGGACCAGGTAAATTTGACAACAGGGTGGAAGTTGGTAGAAAAGTGGATGAAATCGACGAGCGGATGCAGGGAGCAACACCAATGTAGTCGTCGATGTAGCATAGGAAAAAAGTGTGGGACAGTCACCAGTGTGGGCTTGGGAAACAGACTGATCCACGTAGCCGATGAACAGGCAGGCATAGCTGGGCCCCATGTGACTACCCATGGCTACACCTTTTAGATAAGCAAATCATCTATCAAGATACAGATGCCTGGAAGTTGGTTTGTAGTAATTCAACCAAGTGAGTTAACAGCTGTTAATAAACAAGGCTTCTTTAAACAGCTATAATAGAATTCCAATGGATGATCACTGAGCTATTATAAACAGGACAGCAAGCTTCACATCTTCAAATTGCAACGGCTTTGCTATAGTCTAATCTATTCCCACTTTACTAATGAGTGAATTAGTGCATAAAATCTTAACTTGCTTCCATATTTGGTCAACATGAAAGACTTTTAACAGTGTATTTTACACCAAGGAACAAAATCACTTTCGAGATGCCCATGTATAGATTTTTACCTTAAGCATGTTGCAAAAGCTCTCCTGGGATTTCGATGCACAAAGTGAATTGGGAAACCTTTGAAAGTATGTCCATCAGGCACTGCTCGCTTGATAGCATCTTGGAACTCTTCATTGCCTGCAGACACTCCTGTAGTACGCTCAATCTCATATGCGGCAAGTGCAGGCGATAGCAAATAAGACAGATTGTCATCCCACACAGTGTTCAGACCAAGGTCCTGTTGAGGTAGAATCAGTACAACAAAGACTACCAATGAAAATAAATGACAAGTGGCAGCAATCCAATTATTGATTAAAATTTCAGGTCTCTTATCAGCTTGATAATTTGTTGATAATTAAACTAGATGTCATTAAAAGTTTGACATTATCTCAGCAGTACTGCCAAAGAACACTGATGTTTAAAAGAACATCACTAATGTAACATTCAGGGAAAGGTTTCACTAATAATTAGGTATATTATTCAAGTAATGATTTACTTGAATGATTTTTGGTTGTTATTACATATTATACTGCTGCTAATCTTGCAAACCTAATGTTAAGTCTTATTTATTTAGGGCAGGATTAGAGAAATTTTAAGTCCACACAAGTGGATTTTTTTCTGGCTATTCCAAATTAATATTTTGCTTCCAACATGAAATTAAAATTAAATTCATTTAACTTTCCAGACAATATTCTGATTACTCAACTAAAAATGAAACTAGTATTCTGCTTTATAGGGATTTTAAAACTTCTGTGGCAAATTTAACTAAATTCCTCAGGCAAGAAACCCTTAAAACCTGTATTGTAATATATTAAAATAATTGTTACATATATGTCACAAATATAAGTAATTCTTTTTGAAAGAGAAAATAGTGTGGAGGAGAATGCAAGAATTGGAACCAGTCCATTCAGCCCTTTGTATCTGTACTATCATTTTCATAAGCTGATCCTTCTATCTCCTTTCCTGCACGAACAAGGTTCCCTTATTATCTATTATCAACTGATTTCTGACTTAAATGAATTTAACAATTGAACCTCCATTAGTCGTCTTGGATAAAAACAAATTCAAAAATTCATTATCCATCTGGAAAAGAATTTTTCCCCACCTACTTTGAACTGCTAACACCTTATTCTGAGACTTGGCTCAAGAGACCCCAGCTAGGAACAACATCTAGCCAATTAAGAAATTATATACAGTATGTTTCCAACTCTCATTCTTCCAATCTGGTCTGCTCACTTCTTCATCACAGCAATCTATCTAGCGAACCTTTGTTGCACTTCCTCATTCACAAGAATATTCTTCATGTGTAGACAATACCTATACAGAACTTTTTCCTGAGCGCTGTCTTCCCACAATCCTATATAATTCCAGTAAAATGTCTTTATTCTTCCTCTCAAATCCTATGGAACTAAAGATCGTTACACCATTTGTCTTCCTAATTGCTTGCTGTTTTATATTGTTTCAAAAACAAAACATTGAATCACAGTGGATTTAATTTGCTTTTTTTGCCACCGGTCAACAGAAAAGAACTTTCTTGTCAAAGTGAAAACCGATCTCTACAAAGTGATCTAAATTAGTTTCAAATATAAAACACAAAATAATTGATTACACAAGTATCACCCACTTTAATGACACACCAAATTATAACTGGTGCAGTCATTTGGTTTTAGAAGACACATAATTAGTTAAATGGAGATCACCATGTGCAGTCAAGGTGTTTCAATTGATTGTAGTAAGAATACACCTGTACAGTATCTGAATGGTCCAACTGCTGGTGAGTCAGTGTCCTGGCAAAAACCACACCATGAAGACAAAAGAACACCCTAAGCAACTCTGCGAAAAAGTTGTTGAAAAGCACAAGTCAGGAGATGGATACTAGAAAATTTCCAAGTCACAGAATATCACTTGGAGTACAGTTAAGTCAATCATCAAGAAATAGAAAGAATATGTAAAGCTGTAAATCTGCCTTGAGCAGGCTGTCCTCAAAAACAGAGTGACTATGCAAGAAGCGGACTAGTGAGGGAGGCCACCAAGAGACCCATGCCAACTCTGGAGGAGTCACAAGCTTCAGTGACTGAGGTGGGAGAGACCTTGCATACAGCTGTTGACCAGGTGCTTCACCAGCCGCAGCTTTATGGGAGAGTGGCAAAGACAAAGTCACTGCTGAAAAAAAACTGACATAAAATCTCAGCTAGAGTTTGCTAGAAGGCATGTGGGAGTCTTTGAAGTCAGCTGGAAAAAGGTACTACGGTCTGATGAAACAAAAATTGAGTTTTCGGCCATTAGACTAAATGCTGTGTTTGGTGTAAGCAAAACACTGCATGCCATCAACAATGCACCATCCCTATCGTGAAGAAAGGTGGTGGCTGCATTATGCTGTAGGGATGCTTCACTGCAACAGACCCCAGAAGGCTTGTGAAGGTAGAGGGTAAAATGAATGCAGCAAAATCCTGGAGGAAAACCTGATGCAGTCTGCATGAGAACTGCAACCTGAGAGAAGATTTGATTTCCAGCAAGACGATGACCCCAAGCATAAAGTCAAAGCTACAAAGCAATTGCTTAAAAACAACAAAGTCCTGGAGTGGCCAAGTCAGAGTCCAGACGTCAATCCAATTGAGAATTTCTGGTTGGACTTGAAAAGGGCCATTCATTCACAATCCCCATACAATTTGATAGAGCTTGAGCAGTTTTGTAAAGAAGAATGAAGAAGGATTGCATTGTCCAGATGTGCAAAGCTGATATAGGCACCTATCCACACAGACTCAAGGCTCTAATTGCTGCCAAAGGTGCATCAACTAAATAGTGACTTGAAGGGGGTGAATAGTTATGCAATCAAATATTTTACGTTTTATACTTGTAACTAATTTAGATCACTTTGTAGAAATCTGTTTTCACTTTGACATGAAAGAGCCTTTTACTGTTGATCAGTGTCAAAAAAGTCAGATTAAATCCACTGTGATTCAATGTTGTAAAACCATAAAACATGAAAATGTTCAGGGGGAGGTGAATACTTTTTATAGGCCACACACATACACACACTCTAAGACAGGGGTCCCCAAGCTTTTTTGCTCTGCAGACCGGTTTAATATAGTATTGACAATATTCTTGCAGACCAGCCGACCCGGCGGGGGGGGGGGGGTTGTTCAAGTAGGGTTAAACTCACCTCAACATGTCTTTTACAGTTAGGGTTTCCAACTTTCTCCCTCCCAAATAAGGAACAAAAGTAGCAGTCAAATCCTGACGAAGGGTCCCGGCCCGAAACGTTGACTGTACCTCTTCCTATAGATGCTGCCTGGCCTGCTGCGTTCACCAGCATTTTTTGTGTGTGTTGACGAGACACTTGTGTTTACCCCGAGAAAGACTACCATAACCTCGAAGCCTTGCGCGGGCACCTGTGTGCGCATGCATGATGTTCGCATATGTGACGTGCACATGCGCATATGTGCCGATTTTTTTCCCATTAATTGGTTGTGCCTTAATCTTCTCAACTACACTGTACATACATTATTTCTACTTTATATAGGCTGTGTATTTATCATATCATTAATGCTTTTACTATATGTTAGAATTATTTTAGGTTTTATGTGTTATTTGGTAGGTTATTTTTTGGGTCTGGGAACACTCAAAAATTTTTCCCATATAAATTAATGGTAATTGCTTCTCACTTTATGCCATTTCCGGATGAAAGGTTTCATAGGAACGCTCTACCTTAGCGGGGGAAATACAGGACAAGGGCGGTCCCGTATGGGACAAACCAATTTAGCCCAATATACAGGATGTCCCAGCAAATACAGGACAGTTGGCAACCCCATATTCAAGTTCAACAGTGTGTGACAGGGAATGAGGAAAGGTGCAGCTGACTCGTATCATTTCCTCGCGGCCTGGTAGCACATGCTTTGCAGCCTGGTACCGGTCCGCAGCCCAGTGGTTGGGGACCGCTGCTCTAAGAGATACTTAACTGAGTAAAAGGTATCAAAAAAAAAAGGGAACTATCTTTGCCTAACCTCTTTCAGTTCCCTTGGATTGTTCCCATGGGCTGCAAAAAGGCTAAAGTGATGACAAAGGGAAATGAGAAATAACAGACATTTTAGTTGACAGGAAAGTTGCCTGTAAGGTATAATCAAAAAACAAACTTATCTACGTGGATAGATATATTGATAGAGCTTTCCAAATTGAATTCTGGAAAAGGCGACCATACTGACTTTGTTTTAAACTAAACTATCAGGATAGCAAACATAGGTAAACAATTAGGTCAAAAGCAACAGGGATACTTTAATGAGATAATTTGGAGGATGGGAGGACGCAAGAGGAAGACAAATTGGTCTGCTTCAGCATTGTACATACTGTGTAATATATGCACAAGGAGTTATTTATTACAATAGTCCTCTGTAATTAGAGGTCATTCTAGACTGGATAAGAAATTTGCAACATCAATGACATAGGTTGTGAATGCAGCCTTACAGTAGTACACAGGGATTTATCAATTATCAATGTGAATGCATTGGAGAAACTGCTCACAAATATATAACTGATTAAAAAAGACGTGAGTGAAAATACCTTAAACAAGAAAGCTCGGCTCTTGGTAAAACTTATGCATTTGGACGGCATCTGACAGTTACTTATTTTCAATAAATGTAGGAGAAATATAGCAGAAAGTCTGTGCTATCAGAGATTTTATCATGTAAAATCTCTAGCCTTCTTGTACTAACTACAGCCCTTCAGGCTGGATAGCCTAGCTTGCCCTTTTTCACATGGTAGCACACAGAGATACCTCATCCACTGGTGATCCAAATTACGGAAACTTTCCATTGGAGTTCCAAGAAAATAGTGAGGCTAGGACTGGTTTCAGGGTTGATTCTCATGTCAGGGTATCAAATTATATGCTGAAATGTTTGTATTGTACAGTATTCATCTATTAAATACAGGAGACAGAATACAAAATTTCCATCCTCTTTAAATAAACTATAAAAGAACGTCATTCAATTATATGTTGTATTTAAATAGGGCAGAAATACAGTCACATTACTGAAGATCTCAAAATACCATTATGCTTGTTTATTTTCATACCTTCCTGTGTTCTGAAATCAGACCCCTCAAAGCCAATTCAATCTCATTGCTCGCAACTGCTGCATCAATCGTTGGAGCACACAAAGGTGGAAATGGTGGCAATGAAATAGACGATCCGGGAGCACACACAGATCTTATGGCCTCTGTACTCATGGGTTTCCACTGCGATTCATCATTTAGGTCAAAGTGGCACAGTTCAACTGTGTCAGATGGCTGACAATTTGCATAAAAGCTCTGGTGATTGAAGAGGCAGCCGATTGAGCAATATGGATACACCCTCTTTGGTTGCTCTACTAATGGTGGGTCATCAGGATTAACAGGCTGGTGAACATATCTGTATAAAAACAAAGCCAAAAATCAACTTTAAATATACAGGAATATAACAGTTTCCCAACAGCGTGTTTGTATTAAATGGATCAAACATTGATTTTAAAGTCAATTAAATCATGACTAAATACATCTAACACTTCTCTAAATTAAAATAGGAATTGTCTGTAACTAAGATACAGATTAATAGAATTCCTTAGACAATCAGTGCTTGATCTATTAACTACATTTAATCCTCTTAAAGCAGTTCAAGCAACACAAGTGCATTAAACTTAGATAAAAAAGACATGGAATGTTAGGAGAATTGGCATGAATCAACAAATGGCAAGTATTGTTCAAAGCAAGTGATGACATGGGAAGGTGATGAAGTTTTGGGGTACTCGGAGGTATGTGACAGGCCAGTCAATGTGGTTTCCTTAAGGGGAAATTTTACCTGACAAATCTGTTGGAATGCTTTGAGGAAATAACACCCAGGATAGACAAAGGGGAGTCAGTGGATATTGTTTATTTGGATTTTCAGAAGGCCTTTGGCAAGTGCTGCATATAAGGCTGGTTAACTAGATAGAAGTCCATGATGTTTCAGGACAGATTCTACCATGGATAGAAGATTGGTTGACTGGCAGGAGGCAAAGAGTGGGAATAAAGGAGGCCTTTATTCGTTGGCTGCCGGTGTTCCACAGGGGTTAATGTTGGGACCATTTCTTTTCACATTACATGTCAGCGCTTTAGATAACATAATTGATAGCTTTGTGGCCAAGTCTGAAGACAATACAGAGGTAGGTGGAGGGGCAGGAAGTATTGAGGAAGCAGAAAGTCCGCAGAAGGATTTAGATTGGGAGAATGGACAAAGAAGAGGGAGATGGAATACAGTATAGGGAAGTGTATGGTCATGTAGTTTGGTAGAAGGAATAAAGGCACAGACTATTTTCTAAACAGGGAGAAAAATTTAAAAAAAAGGCGGTGTAAAGGAATTTGGGCGTCCTCGTGCAGGATTACCTGAACATTAACCTGTCGGTTCAGACAGTATTTAAGGAAAGTAGGAGACTTCCGGTAGCGCTCATGGAGTGAAGTCGCGTTCTTGACTCGCTCCATTACCTCTGAGTTTTTTTTCTCTATGGTCAGCTATACTTTTATTAACCATTAAGGCATCAATTCTTACAATACTTTGAATTAAACTGAATTCTCCGACAATTGGATGATACTTAGATCTGCTATGTCTAAGAACGGGAAAAACGGCAAGGATGGTAAACCTCCGGTTAAACCGAAAGCTACGGATCTCCCCCCGACTGAATCACCGGTGACTTTGAAAGCTATATCGGAGTTAATTCAGAGGGAAATTTCAACCTCTGTTAGGGAGATGATTCGTACGGAAATTGCAGGCCCTGTTAAAGACCTGATTCATACGGAAATCTCAACTAATCTCCAGAAAATTACCGATTCAATTGATAAGATGCAAACATTTATTGCGGAACATCAGTCGGCTATATCTGATCTTCAAAAATTCGCGCAACAAAGTGAGCTTAAGATGGGGAAAATCGAAGAAACAATTAATGTAATGAAGAAGAAACTTGACTTTTTGACTTTTAAAAAGTCTGACTTGGAATCTAGAATGCGACGGCAGAATTTACGAATGATCGGGGTAAGGGAAGCTGTGGAATCTAACAACCCCATGAAATATTTTTCTCAACTTTTAAAAGATGCATTCCCTACTGTATTTCCTGACCAACCACCGCTTCTGGATCGTGTTCACAGAATCCCATCATACTCGTCTAGGTCAGATAGACCTAGGCATGTTATCTTACGTTTTCATTACTTTCAAGACAAGGAGAGACTGTTTCGATTCGCTCGATCTAAAGGTTTCATTGATTTTTCGGATCTTAAGTTCCGATTCGTGGAAGATTTCAGTAAACCAATCTGGGACCAGCGGGTTCGTTACAGATCCGTGATGTCGGAATTCTATAAGATGGACTTAAGACCAGCGCTGCTGTACCCTGCACGTCTAAGGATTCGCATGTCAGATGGAGCCCTTCGTTTTTTTGATTCTCCATCGGATGCCCAGAGTTATCTGGATCAACTTTCATCTTTAACATCTTAATTGCTTTTTTTTAATTATCTCCGTTGATCGGAGGCTGTGAATTGGTTGGTTTTAACTTTTTCGTGCCCTATTTGGGCAGAAAAGTTTATTTTTGATTTCTTAATATGGTTGCTAAACTTTCTTTTTAACTGCGTCATTTCTTTCTTTTCCCAGGGGATTCTGGGTGGTTACTTCCTTTTTGTCATCTTACGTATTTCCTGTGTGGCCTTAAATTTTGTAGTTTTTTTTTAAATTTTATTCTGTTTTGCTTTTTATAACCACTTTATGTCAATAATCTTATTTTTTCTTGTTGCTGTGTCTATTCATGGGTTTGAGGTTTATTGTGGTTTTTTTTTAATATATATTTTCCGGCTTTTGTTCTGTTCTGTGTGTATTTTAATTGAGCTACCTTTTTTTTTACTTTTTTACTGTTTTACAATTAGCTGATCCTTTTCATATTTATACCTTTTTTTTAGGGAGCGTATACCGGAAGTCATGGGGGTAGTTTTAGCGCTTGCTTCTTTCTGGCGGGTCTGCTTTAGATTTTGCCTTCGGGTCTTGGGGCGGGGGTGGTGGGAGGGGCTTCACGTTTTAGTTTGTTTCTCTTTGGGCTATATACATTATTGAAGTACTGGTTGCGTCCTTTTTCCCGGTATCTTTTGTATGTTCTGTTTCCTCTCCGGGTTTGTGGGTCGCGCCTATCGTCAATCCTCCTTGTTGTGGGTTGACTTTAGGATTTATGGAGTCTATTATTAATTTTGTCTCCTGGAATACTAACGGTCTTAATCATCCTATTAAAAGGAAAAAAGTTTTTAAAGTGTTCCGGAGACTTAAAGCACAAATTTTATTTTTACAAGAGACCCATGTACGGAGGGGGGACAGACTACGTTTTTTCAAATTCTGGAAGGAACAACAATTTCATTCGAACTCCAATGCTAAGATCCGAGGCGTTTCTATTTTTATAGATTCCTCAGTTACTTTTATACAACAGGATATTATCTCTGATCCGAATGGTAGATTTTTATTGGTTAGTGGTTTACTATTTAATAAAAAAGTAGTTTTGGTTAATGTTTATGCTCCTAATATGGATTGTCCGGAATTTTATAAATCATTGTTTGATCAGTTTCCGAATTTGAATGAGTTTTCATTGATTTGGGGCGGAGATCTTAATACCTGTTTGTCTCCAGCTTTGGACCGTTCGGCTCCTTTACGGACTTTACCTAATAAATCTGCAAATCTGATTAATTTCTTCCTTTCTGATTCTGGGTCGATGGACATTTGGCATTTTCTGCATCCTCAGGAAAAAGATTTTTCCTTCTTTTCACATGTTCATCATTCCTATTCAAGAATTGATTATTTTTTCATTGATTCTCGTCTTATTCCTTCAGTGATTAAATGTGATTATGATTCTATAACCATTTCGGATCATGCTCCACTTAAGCTTTCTATTAAAATTATGGCCAATATACCAAATAGACAATGGCGTTTTAATTCGCTGTTGCTTCAGGACTCGGACTTTGTTAATTTTATGAATGAACAGATTGGGCTTTTTTTTTTTACAATTAACCATACAGAAGATATTTCGGTTAACACTCTTTGGGACACTTTTAAAGCCTATATTCGGGGTCAGATTATTTCGTATTCTGTTGCTTTGAGGAAGAAACAGAAGCAGGAGGAGATGGCAATTGTGGACAAGATTAAAGAAATTGATAAGAAATATGTTATGGCTCCTTCTGAGGAGTTATACAAACAAAGAACTGAACTTCAAATGGAACACAGTTTACTACTCTCGTCCTCGATTGTAAACCAATTAAAGAAAACAAGAAGTGACTTTTATGTTCACAGTGACAAAATTGGCAAGCTGCTGGCTAATCAATTGAAATCTAATTATGTTAAATCTCAAATCAATCAGATTTATAACCAAAATGATCGATTGATACTGGATCATGTGGGGACTAATCAAACCTTTTGTGATTTTTATTCTTCTTTTCTTTCTTTCTTTTTAAATCTTTTTATTGAGTAAGTATACAAAAAAGGTAAGCCATATAAACATTAATACAATGTTAAAGTATAATAAAATTCCAAAAGATAACAATACCAAAAAGAAAATACTACAAACAATGTAATTTAAGCATAAGAAACCAAGATAACATAATAGTATACTAGATTTTATATATATCAATGGAAAAAAAAGAAAAAAAAAAAAACCCCAAAAAAAAACCCACCGTGCAACTAACTAAAAGCAAAGCAAAGCAATGGGCTAACTTGAAACCAAACAGAGTTAAACTTAAAATCACGTCCTCAATCCCGACCTCCATTAAAACAGTGAAAAAAGAACAAGAAGGGTAAATATTACATTAAATGAAAATATCGAATAAAAGGTCCCCAAATCTGTTCAAATTTAAATGAAGAATCATAAAGGTTACTTCTAATTTTCTCCAGATTCAAACATAAAATCGTCTGAGAAAACCAAAAAAAGGTAGTTGGAGCATTAAGCTCTTTCCAATGTTGTAAAATACATCTTTTCGCCATCAAAGTAAGAAATGCAATCATTCTACGGGCTGAAGGGGAAAGATTACTAGAAATTTTAGGTAGTCCAAAGATAGCGGTAATAGGGTGAGGAGAGATATCTATATTTAATACCTTAGAAATAATATTGAAAATATCTCTCCAAAAAGTTTCCAAAGTAGGGCAAGACCAAAACATATGAGTTAAAGAGGCTATCTGCCCCGAACATCTATCACAGAAAGGATTAATATGCGTGTAAAAACGCACTAACTTATCTTTGGACATATGTGCTCTATGAACCACTTTAAATTGAATTAGGGAATGTTTAGCACAAATAGAGGAAGTATTAACTAATTGTAAAATCTGCCCCCAATCATCCACAGAGATGGTAAGCCCCAATTCCTGTTCCCAATCTACCCTAATCTTATCAAATGGAGCTTTCCTAAGTTTCATAATAATATTATAAATCATAGCCGATGCACCTTTCTGACATGGATTAAGGTTAATTATCGAATCTAAAATATATATAGGAGGAAGCATTGGAAAGGAAGAAAGTATAGTACTTAAGAAATTTCTAACTTGTAAATATCTAAAAAAATGTATTCTTGATAAGTTATATTTATTAGATAATTGTTCAAAAGACATAAGGGAACCATCTAAAAATAAATCCAAAAACCGTAAAATACCCTTAGTCTTCCAAGTTTGAAAAGCGCGATCCGTAAAAGAGGGAGGAAAAAATATGTTACCTAAAATAGGAATCGCTAACCCGAATTGATTAAGATCAAAAAATTTTCTGAATTGAAACCAAATACGCAAAGCATATTTAACGATCGGGTTAGAGACCTGCTTAAGGCGTTTCGAATCAAAGGGAAGAGATGAACCTAAAATAGAACCAAGTGTATAACCCTGAACAGATTGTAATTCCAATGCTACCCATTTAGGAATAGATAGTATGTCCCGGTCAAGTAACCAAAATTTCATATGTCGAATATTAATAGCCCAATAATAAAATCTAAAGTTAGGTAATGCTAAACCTCCATCTCTCTTAGCTTTCTGTAAATGTATTTTACCCAGTCTCGGATTCTTATTCTGCCAAATAAATGAAGAAATTTTAGAGTCGACTTTATCAAAAAAAGATTTAGGAACGAAAATTGGTAATGCCTGAAACACATATAAAAATTTTGGCAAAAAAAACATCTTAACTGCATTAATACGACCAATCAAAGTTAAATATAAGGGAAACCATTTAGATGAAAGTTGAGTAATATGGTCTATTAATGGTAAAAAGTTAGTCTTAAATAAATCTTTATGTTTACAAGTAATTTTAATCCCAAGATATGAAAGGTAATTATTAATCAATTTAAATGGAAATTTATAATATAAGGGAAGATGTTTATTAATCGGAAAAAGTTCACTCTTACTAAGATTTAATTTATAACCTGAGAAAAGACCAAATTGTGCTAATAACTCTAAAACAGCAGGAATAGATCTCTCAGGATTAGAAATATATAAAAGTAAATCATCAGCATAGAGTGATAATTTATGGAACTTTAATCCCCGAGTTATCCCAGTAATATTTGAAGATTCTCGAATAGCAATTGCAAGAGGTTCTAATGCAATATCAAATAATAGGGGACTAAGAGGACAGCCTTGTCGAGTACCACGAAAGAGAGGAAAAAAAGGTGAGTTTAAAGAGTTAGTACGAACCGAGGCTACAGGGGAGTGATATAACAGTTTAATCCAGGATATAAATTTCAAGCTAAAATTAAACATTTCAAGCACCTTAAATAAATAAGGCCATTCTACTCTATCAAAAGCTTTCTCGGCATCTAAAGAAATAACACACTCAGGAACATTTTGTGAGGGAGTATAAACGATATTTAACAATGTACGAATATTATAAAAAGAGTAACGACCTTTAATAAAACCCGTTTGGTCTTCCGAAATAATAGAAGGAAGTACTTTTTCTAGTCTATTTGCTAATAACTTAGAAAAAACTTTAGAATCAACATTTAATAAAGATATTGGTCTATAAGATGCACATTGAGCAGGGTCTTTATCCTTCTTTAGTATTAAAGAAATTGATGCTCTATTAAAAGATTCCGGAAGTTTACCAAGTTTCAAAGAAGCCTCAAAAACCTTATAGAGCCAAGGAATCAATAAAGAAGCAAAACATTTATAAAATTCAACGGTAAACCCATCAGGGCCAGGAGCTTTCCCCAGATTCATAGAAAAAATAACATTCTTAATCTCATCCATTGTAATGGAAGTATCTAATAAAGAAGACATATCCTGTGAAATCTGAGGGAAATCTAACTTATCTAAAAAATCATTCATATATTTAGAATCTCGAGGAGACTCTGATTGATATAAAGAAGAATAAAAATCACAAAAGGTTTGATTAATCCCCACATGATCCAATATCAATCGATCATTTTGGTTATAAATCTGATTGATTTGAGATTTAACATAATTAGATTTCAATTGATTAGCCAGCAGCTTGCCAATTTTATCACTATGAACATAAAAATCACTTCTTGTTTTCTTTAATTGGTTTACAATCGAGGACGAGAGTAGTAAACTGTGTTCCATTTGAAGTTCAGTTCTTTGTTTGTATAGCTCCTCAGAAGGAGCCATAACATATTTCTTATCAATTTCTTTAATCTTGTCCACAATTGCCATCTCCTCCTGCTTCTGTTTCTTCCTCAAAGCAACGGAATACGAAATAATCTGACCCCGAATATAGGCTTTAAAAGTGTCCCAAAGAGTGTTAACCGAAATATCTTCTGTATGGTTAATTGTAAAAAAAAGCTCAATCTGTTCATTCATAAAATTAACAAAGTCCGAGTCCTGAAGCAACAGCGAATTAAAACGCCATTGTCTATTGTTTGGTATATTGGCCATAATTTTAATAGAAAGCTTAAGTGGAGCATGATCCGAAATGGTTATAGAATCATAATCACATTTAATCACTGAAGGAATGAGACGAGAGTCAATAAAAAAATAATCAATTCTTGAATAGGAATGATGAACATGTGAAAAAAAGGAAAAATCTTTTTCCTGAGGATGCAGAAAACGCCAAATGTCCGTCGACCCAGAATCAGAAAGAAAAAAATTAATCAAATTTGCAGATTTATTAGGTAAAGTCCGTAAAGGAGCCGAACGGTCCAAAGCTGGAGATAAACAGGTATTAAGATCTCCGCCCCAAATCAATGAAAACTCGTTCAAATTCGGAAACTGATCAAACAATGATTTATAAAATTCCGGACAATCCATATTAGGAGCATAAACATTAACCAAAACTACTTTTTTATTAAATAGTAAACCACTAACCAATAAAAATCTACCATTCGGATCAGAGATAATATCCTGTTGTATAAAAGTAACTGAGGAATCTATAAAAATAGAGACGCCTCGAATCTTAGCATTGGAGTTCGAATGAAATTGTTGTTCCTTCCAGAATTTGAAAAAACGTAGTCTGTCCCCCCTCCGTACATGGGTCTCTTGTAAAAATAAAATTTGTGCTTTAAGTCTCCGGAACACTTTAAAAACTTTTTTTCTTTTAATAGGATGATTAAGACCATTAGTATTCCAGGAGACAAAATTAATAATAGACTCCATAAATCCTAAAGTCAACCCACAACAAGGAGGATTGACAATAGGCGTGACCCACAAACCCGGAGAGGAAACAGAACATACAAAAGATACCGGGGAAAAGGACGCAACCAGTACTTCAATAATGTATATAGCCCAAAGAAAAACAAACTAAAACGTGAAGCCCCTCCCACCACCCCCCACCCCAAGACCCCAAGGCAAAATCTAAAGCAGACCCGCCAGAAAGAAGCAAGCGCTAAAACTACCCCCATGACTTCCGGTATACGCTCCCTAAAAAAAAGGTATAAATATGAAAAGGATCAGCTAATTGTAAAACAGTAAAAAAATAAGTAAAAAAAAAAGTTAGCTCAATTAGAATACACACAGAACAGAACAAAAGCCGGAAAATATATATTAAAAAAAACCACAATAAACCTCAAACTCATGAATAGACACAGCAACAAAAAAAAATAGGATTATTAACATAAAGTGATTATAAAAAGCAAAACAGAATAAAATTTAAAAAAAAACTACAAAATTTAAGGCCGCACAGGAAATACGTAAGATGACAAAAGGGAAGTAACCACCCAGAATCCCCTGGGAAAAGAAAGAAATGACGCAGTTAAAAAGAAAGTTTAGCAGCCATATTAAGAAATCAAAAGTAAACTTTTCTGCCCAAATAGGGCACAGAAAAGTTAAAACCAACCAATTCACAGCCTCCGATCAACGGAGAAAATTAAAAAAAAAGGCAATTAAGATGTTGAAGATGAAAGTTGATCCAGATAACTCTGGGCATCCGATGGAGAATCAAAAAAACGAAGGGCTCCATCTAACATGCGAATCCTTAGACGTGCAGGGTACAGCAGCGCTGGTCTTAAATCCATCTTATAGAATTCCGACATCACGGATCTGTAACGGACCCGTTGGTCCCAGATTGGTTTACTGAAATCTTCCACGAATCGGAACTTAAGATCCGAAAAATCAATGAAACCTTTAGATCGAGCGAATCGAAACAGTCTCTCCTTGTCTTGAAAGTAATGAAAACGTAAAATAACATGCCTAGGTCTATCTGACCTAGACGAGTATGATGGGATTCTGTGAACACGATCCAGTAGCGGTGGTTGGTCAGGAAATACAGTAGGGAATGCATCTTTTAAAAGTTGAGAGAAATATTTCATGGGGTTGTTAGCTTCAACGGCTTCTCTCACGCCGATCATTCTTAAATTCTGCCGTCGCATTCTAGATTCCAAGTCAGAGTTTTTAAAAGTCAAAAAGTCAAGTTTCTTCTTCATTACATTAATTGTTTCTTCGATTTTCCCCATCTTAAGCTCACTTTGTTGCGCGAATTTTTGAAGATCAGATATAGCCGACTGATGTTCCGCAATACATGTTTGCATCTTATCAATTAAATCGGCAATTTTCTGGAAATTAGTTGAGATTTCCGCATGAATCAGATCTTTAACAAAGCCTGCAATTTCCGTACGAATCATCTCCCTAACAGAGGTTGAAATTTCCCTCTGAATTAACTCCGATATCGCTTTCAAAGTCACCGGTGATTCAGTCGGAGGGAGATCCGTAGCTTTCGGTTTAGCCGAAGGTTTACCATCCTTGCCGTTTTTCCCGTTCTTAGACATAGCAGATCTAAGTATCATCCAATTGTCAGAGAATTCAGTTTAATTCAAAGTATTATAAAAATTGATGCCTTAATGGTTAATTAAAGTATAGCTGACCATAGAGTAAAAAAACTCAGAGGTAATGGAGCGAGTCAAGAACGCGACTTCACTCCATGAGCGCTACCGGAAGTCCCCTTTATTCTTCTTTATATCAATCAGAGTCTCCTCGAGATTCTAAATATATGAATGATTTTTTAGATAAGTTAGACTTCCCTCAGATTTCACAGGATATGTCTTCTTTATTAGATACTTCCATTACAATGGATGAGATTAAGAATGTTATTTTTTCTATGAATCTGGGGAAAGCTCCTGGCCCTGATGGGTTTACCGTTGAATTTTATAAATGTTTTGCTTCTTTATTGATTCCTTGGCTCTGTAGGGTTTTTGAGGCTTCTTTGAAACTTGGTAAACTTCCTGAATCTTTTAATAGAGCATCAATTTCTCTAATACTAAAGAAGGATAAAGACCCTGCTCAATGTGCATCTTATAGACCAATATCTTTATTAAATGTTGATTCTAAAGTTTTTTCTAAGTTATTAGCAAATAGACTAGAAAAAGTACTTCCTTCTATTATTTCGGAAGACCAAACGGGTTTTATTAAAGGTCGTTACTCTTTTTATAATATTCGTACATTGTTAAATATCGTTTATACTCCCTCACAAAATGTTCCTGAGTGTGTTATTTCTTTAGATGCCGAGAAAGCTTTTGATAGAGTAGAATGGCCTTATTTATTTAAGGTGCTTGAAATGTTTAATCTTAGCTTGAAATTTATATCCTGGATTAAACTGTTATATCATTCCCCTGTAGCCTCAGTTCGTACTAACTCTTTAAACTCACCTTTTTTTCCTCTCTTTCGTGGTACTCGACAAGGCTGTCCTCTTAGTCCCCTATTATTTGATATTGCATTAGAACCTCTTGCAATTGCTATTCGAGAATCTTCAAATATTACTGGGATAACTCGGGGATTAAAGTCCCATAAATTATCACTCTATGCTGATGATTTACTTTTATATATTTCTAATCCTGAGAAATCCATTCCTGCTGTTTTAGAGTTATTAGCACAATTTGGTCTTTTCTCAGGTTATAAATTAAATCTTAGTAAGAGTGAACTTTTTCCGATTAATAAACATCTTCCCTTATATTATAAATTTCCATTTAAATTGATTAATAATTACTTTTCATATCTTGGGATTAAAATTACTTGTAAATACAAAGATTTATTTAAGACTAACTTTTTACCATTAATAGACCATATTACTCAACTTTCATCTAAATGGTTTCCCTTATATTTAACTTTGATTGGTCGTATTAATGCAGTTAAGATGTTTTTTTTGCCAAAATTTTTATATGTGTTTCAGGCATTACCAATTTTCGTTCCAAAATCTTTTTTTGATAAAGTTGACTCTAAAATTTCTTCATTTATTTGGCAGAATAAGAATCCGAGACTGGGTAAAATACATTTACAGAAAGCTAAGAGAGATGGAGGTTTAGCATTACCTAACTTTAGATTCTATTATTGAGCTATTAATATTCGACATATGAAATTTTGGTTACTTGACCAGGATATACTATCTATTCCTAAATGGGTAGCATTGGAATTACAATCTGTTCAGGGTTATACACTTGGTTCTATTTTAGGCTCCTCTCTCCCTTTTGATTCGAAACGTCTTAAGCAGGTCTCTAACCCGATAGTTAAATATGCTTTGCGCATTTGGTTTCAATTCAGAAAATTTTTTGATCTTAATCAATTCGGGTTAGCGATTCCTATTTTAGGTAACATATTTTTTCCTCCCTCTTTTACGGATCGCGCTTTTCAAACTTGGAAGACTAAGGGTATTTTACGGTTTTTGGATTTATTTTTAGATGGTTCCCTTATGTCTTTTGAACAATTATCTAATAAATATAACTTATCAAGAATACATTTTTTTAGATATTTACAAGTTAGAAATTTCCTAAGTACTATACTTTCTTCCTTTCCAATGCTTCCTCCTACATATATTTTAGATTCGATAATTAACCTTAATCCATGTCAGAAAGGTGCATCGGCTATGATTTATAATATTATTATGAAACTTAGGAAAGCTCCATTTGATAAGATTAGGGTAGATTGGGAACAGGAATTGGGGCTTACCATTTCTGTGGATGATTGGGGGCAGATTTTACAATTAGTTAATACTTCCTCTATTTGTGCTAAACATTCCCTAATTCAATTTAAAGTGGTTCATAGAGCACATATGTCCAAAGATAAGTTAGCGCGTTTTTACTCGCATATTAATCCTTTCTGTGATAGATGTTCGGGGCAGATAGCCTCTTTAACTCATATGTTTTGGTCTTGCCCTACTTTGGAAACTTTTTGGAGAGATATTTTCAATATTATTTCTAAGGTATTAAATATAGATATCTCTCCTCACCCTATTACCGCTATCTTTGGACTACCTAAAATTTCTAGTAATCTTTCCCCTTCAGCCCGTAGAATGATTGCATTTCTTACTTTAATGGCGAAAAGATGTATTTTACAACATTGGAAAGAGCTTAATGCTCCAACTACCTTTTTTTGGTTTTCTCAGACGATTTTATGTTTGAATTTGGAGAAAATTAGAAGTAACCTTTATGATTCTTCATTTAAATTTGAACAGATTTGGGGACCTTTTATTCGATATTTTCATTTAATGTAATATTTACCCTTCTTGTTTTTTTTTCACTGTTTTTAATGGAGGTCGGGATTGAGGACGTGATTTTAAGTTTAACTTTGTTTGGTTTCAAGTTAGCCCATTGCTTTGCTTTGCTTTTAGTTAGCTGCACGGTGGGTTTTTTTTTGGGGTTTTTTTTTTCTTTTTTTTCCATTGATATATATAAAATTTAGTATACTATTATGTTATCTTGGTTTCTTATGTTTAAATTACATTGTTTGTAGTATTTTTTTTGGTATTGATATCTTTTGGAATTTTATTATACTTTAACATTGTATTAATGTTTATATGGCTTACCTTTTTTGTATACTTACTCAATAAAAAGATTTAAAAAGGAAAGTAAATGCAGTGTTAAAATATATTTGGAGAGGACTAGAAGGATGTAATACTGAGGCTTTTTAAGGAATTGGTCGGACTACACTTGTAGTATTATGAGCTGTTTTGGGCCCTGTATCTTGGAAAAGATGCACTAGCAATGGAGAGGGTCCAGAGGAGGTTCATAAGAATAATTCCAAGAATGAGAGGGCTAACGTTTGATGGCTCAGGACCTGTACTTGTTGGAGTTTAGAAGTATGGGAGGCATCTCACTGAAACCTATTGAATATTGAAAGGCTTAGATAGAATGGATGTTGAGAGGAAGATCTCCTATGGTGGGCTAGTCTAGGACCAGAGGGAACAGCCTCAGAATAGAGGGGCATCCATTTACAACAGAGATGATGATGATGAGGAGGAGGAGGAATTTCTTTAGCCAGAGGGTAGTAAATCTGTGGAATTCATTGTCACAGACAGCTGTGGAGGCCGAATCATTGGGTATACTTAAATTGGAGATGGATAGGTTCAGGATGTGAAAGGTTACAGGAAGAAGGCAGGAGAAGGAGGTTGACAAAGATAATAAATCAACCATAATAGAATGGCAAAGAAGACTCGATGGGCCAAATGGTTTAATTCTGCTCCTATACATGGTCTTATGAATAAATAGAGAAAGCACAAAAGAAAAAAGGAATATAGGAAATCAATGCTGAAGCCTACACCGCAACCTGCAATAGCAATAAGGAAATCAAGATTTCAGGTGCAGTCAGGCTCACGAGCTCACTGATTGATCAGACCAGACCTGCACTCGTCACATCCAGAAAATATTCGAAATAACCACAAATTCTGCAGACACAAGCTCAGACTATAAGTAGTAAACAAGCCAGTTTAAGGTTTAATTATTTCACAGATAGGTTAGCCAATGGAACAGACAGTTGAAAGAAATAGATAATACCAGCAAGTAAGAGGGGGTTGGTTAGTTATTTGGCAAAATAATATAATAGAACATAGATTATAATAATAGAAAATAGATAATAATAGCTGCAATATGTAGGCATGTACATACTACACATGACTCTATGGACTGCTATTTCTCAAATGCGGGGTGTACAAGCTTATTGATAATGCAAAGCTGGGTGGCAGTGTTGACTGTAAAAAGGATGAAGAAAGGCATTTCTGTATTTAATGTGTAACAACCTAACCATGAGATTCAAAAAAAAGTTTTCAAGTACCTTAATTAATCCTACTGGATAAATAGCATTCTAATTTATTACACGGGTATTTCTTCCAATTTTCAGTCCAATGACACTGTTATATGGAAATTGGAAGGGTGAGTGTTCATGATGTTATCATTCAGGGGTTATTCTGGAGTCCAACACCTTGCTGGCCTGTTGGTGATTTATATGACTACTTAAAGAACTTGAACCAGAGCAAAAACTAAGTTTTGTGCACTGGAGGAAAATAGAAGAGTAGGTAGGGTGGCCCTGATATTAAAGAATGGGATAAAAGCAGGAGAAAGAATCAGTTTCCTTTAGAGCTAAGAAACAAGGCGTAGAAGAAACCACTGATGGGAGCTTTGTATATAGAGACCCCCCCCCCCCGCAAAAGTGGTAGTAATTTAAGACAGAGTATAAACCAAGAGATTAAAGATGCAGTCGACAGGAACAATGCATTAGTCGCAAGGGACGTCAGTCTAAAATCATTCCAAATTAACAGTAATAATGTGAGGACAAATTCATAAAGTGTACAAGAGATGGATTTTTTTGCTATGTAATGGAAACAAGGGAATAGACAATTTTAATTCTTTTGTGAATGAGTTATGATTTGGAGTCTTTAGTTATCATAATATGAAAGAACCTTATATAGTAATTTAAAATGTTTTTGTTTAATCTGAAGCCAAGGTCTTAGATCTATATAAATGACAATGGCATGAAGCATGAGTGTATTGGAAAAAAAAACATTAAAACATTTAACTGCAGCATCTATGGACAATCATTTAAAGAATTAACACATAGGTTTAAGTCATGTACTCCCCTTTAAGATGCAAAATCAAACAGGAAAACTAGTCTGTCCATGGCCATCAGTAGAAGTTAGAGACGACATTAGAAAACGTGCCAAAAGAAAACAAAAGCAGGAAATCATGATTTCCAAAGGCAAATTATGTTTGGAACATCCACTGGAATTTTCTGAAGTTATAATTAATAGAATGCAATAGGGTAAATCAGTTAATGTTGTATATTTACACTTTAAGGCAGCTTTGTAAGTCGCCACACCATAGATTATTAAGCAAAATTAGAGGTTATTAACAAGTGTAAAACAAGAATTAGCAGAGAACCCAAAATGAATAATTTGGAGGATGGAACAAATAGTGGGCCACAGGGTCAAACGCTGTATGCACAAGCTCGTTGATGATGCAAAACTGGGCAGTAATGTAGACTGCCAAAAGGATGCAGAAAGATTTCATTAAGATGTGAACAGGTTAAATAAATGTGCATGGTCATGGCAGCTGGTATATAACTGGAAAAAAGGTTAGGTCACCACCCCACTCCCGGTAGAAAAAAAATAGAAGGGTGAGTAGACTTTCAATGCTTAGAGTTTGGTGTTCGTAAGCACCTTGGTGTACTTGGACACCAATATACAGTACTACATAACTAACATACAGTTCCAGGTAGCAAATAGTATGTTGGCCTTTATAGCCAAAGGATTTAAGAACATAATTCTTTCTCCCATTATATGGGATTTTGTTGACACATGTGCACGTCTGATCAATCTACCAAAGGAAGCAAATATTCAAGATGGAGGAAGTGCAACATAAGCTCAAGAGAGTGATTCATTACACGAGGACTGGCCCTACACTGATAAGTTTAGACAAATGAGTGGTAATGTCTTTGAAATGTACAAAATGGTATAGTGTACAAACAGGCCATGACATAGTAGAGGTATGGATGCTTCCCTTGGCTGAGTATCAGAAATAAGAGATGAAAGTGAATTTTCTTCATCCCATAGTAGTTATTTAGACTTCTTTACCAAAGGAGCTATGAAAGCTCAGCCACTTAGCATACATAAGAAAGCCCATTACCAATTTTTTCGATATTAGGGAAATAAAACTATTTGGTTTAGTGCAGGAAAATAGTATTAAAATTAAAGACCAGCCATGATATTATTGAATGCAGAATCAGGCACGAGGGGTTGAATATCCAACTCTTGCCTCTATTTCTTATGGTCTACAAAATCAGTAACCTGGCACCAAGCTGATAATTTTCTCAAAACCTCAACCATTACCCAGTTAAATAGAACATGGTTCTAAGGTGGAAGATCTTTGTGCAAGACTGACAGAGAAATCCTGTATATGCACCCTCTCTTAGAATTGTACCCAAGACTCAACATATAGATTACTGGGGTAGAAAAGTATACTGGTAACATTATATACTTTAATAATGAATGAATACTTTGTTTTCACCTGCATCCTGTTAAGCTCTCCCAGAAAACAACATCCCCATTTGTTCCACAGGTTATCACCCAAGTGTGGGGCACCCTTCTTGCTTTTGTTCCTACACACACGTAGGCATCCAATCCAAAGCCCAGCAGCAAACTGCACAGTAAGGTGGCATGATCCTCACAGTCTCCCTAAAGGTAACCAAAAGTAGATAGACTGATTGTCCCCAATGGAGAAAAAAAACATTCACCCCAAAACATCCCAATTTAACAATAATTAGATACACTAAAGCAGAATCCTTTTGTCTCTTTCATGCCGAAATCTATGCTTCCCTAACTTTCATCCAATCTCTGGTCAACTAATAGAAAAATAGAAAATAATTTGCTAACTTAACAAGGACTTCCCCAAAAAATAACTGATTGGATGTATAAAATGTTTTCATACATCCCATGAACACAATAAACTTATTTATTTTAACACAGAATGGGGCTATCCATCCCAACAGGACAACGTTGGCCCTCAAGTGCAATTCCGTCAATCCCATTCCCACTCTCAATTCCCTGTGGCTCAGCAATATATGCTCCTTCACGTGCCCATCAATTCCTCTTTGATGCTTTTGCCATGCGACAATGAGGATAGAAATAGAATGAGGTCGCGGATAAATATGTTGCTGAAGAATCGGAGTGGGGGCCGGGATTCAGATTTCTGGATAATTGGGATCTCTTCTGGGGCAGGTGTGACCTGTACAAAAGGGACAGTGATGCTGGGAAGGTCATGTAATAAGGATAATGTCACAATTGTACTGGGGGACTTCAACATGCAAGGGAATTGGGAAAATCAGGTTGGTGTTGGATCACGAGAGGGAATTTGTTGAATGCCGACAAGATGTACTTGAGCCTATTGAGCCTACTAGGGGAAAGGCCATCTTAGATTGGGTGTTGTATGATAGCCCAGGTCTTATTAGGGAGCTTAACGTAAAGGGACTCTTACGAGGCCGTGATCACAATATGACTGCAATTTGAGAGAGAGAAGCACAAGTCACATATATCAGTATCGCAGTGGAATAAAGGGAATTACAAAGGCATGAGAGAGGAGTTTGCCCAGGTGGATTGGAGGAGGATACTGGCGGGGATTTCAGCGGAGCAGAGATGGCTGAAGTTCCTTGGAATAGTTCGCAAAGCACAGGATAGATATGGCCCACAGGAGCAGTTGTTTTCAAATGGTGGAGGTAGAAAACCGTGGCTGACAACGGAAGTCAAGGACTGCATAAAAACTAAGGAAAGGGCATATAAGATAGCAGAAGTGAGTGGCAAGTTGGATGATTGGGAAGCTCTTAAAATCCAACAAAAGGCAACTAAAAAAGCTACAAGGAAAAAGGTGAAATATGAGGGCAAACTAGCCAATAATATAAAGCAGGATACTAAAAGTTTTTTCAGTTATATAGAGTAAAAGGGAGGTGAGAATTGATATTGGACCACTGGAAAATAATGCTGGTGAGGTAATAATGGGGGACAAAGAAATGACAGATAAACTTAATGGATACTTTGCATCAGTCTTCACTGTGGGAGACCCAAGCAGTGAGCCAGAGGTCCGTGAGCTTCAGAGAGCAGAACTGAGTGTCTTTGCTACTACAAAGGAAAAAGTGCTAGGTAAACTCAAAGATCTGACAGTAGGTAAGTCACCTGGACCAGATGGACTACATCCCTGAGACCTGAGAGAGGTTGCTGAAGAGATAATGATGCATTGATCATGATCTTTCAAGAATCATTTGATTCTGGCATGGTCCCAAAGGACTGGAAAATTGCAAATGTCACTCCACTCTTTAAGAAAGAGGAAAGCAAAAGCGAAGAAATCATAGGTCAGTTGGCCAAACCTCAGTGATTGGGAAAGTGTTGGAGTCTATTATTAAGGATGAGGTTTTGGGGTACTTGGAGACTAATGATAAAATAAGTCAAAGGCAGCATGGTTTCTGTAAAGGGAAATCTTGCCTGACAAATCTGTTAGAATTCTTCAAGGAAGTAACAAGCAAGGTGGACAAAGGAGTGGCTTTGTATGTTATTTACCTGGATTTTCAGAAGGCATTTGATACGATGCCACATATGAGGCTGCTTAACAAGGTAAAATCCTATGGCATTACAAGAAAGATGCTGGCATGGATAGAGTAATAGCTGACAGGCAGGAGGCAGTGAGTGGGAATAAAGGGGGCCTTCTCTGGTTGGCTGCCAGTGACTAGTGGTGTTCCTCAGGGGTCAGTATTGGGACCGCTGCTGTTCACATTATTTGTCAATAATTTAGGTAGTAGAATTGATGGCTTTGTGGCAAAGTTTGCGGATGATACGAAGATAGATAGAGGGGAAGGTGGTGCTGAGGAAGCAATGTGGATGCAGCAGGACTTGGACAAATTGGAAGAACGGGCAAAAAGTGGCAGATGGAAGAGTGTTGGAAAATGTATGATAGTACATTTTGGTAAAAGGAACAATACTGCAGACTATTATCTTTTAGGGGAGGAAGTTCATACGTTAGGGGTGCAAAGGGACTTAGGAGTCCTCGTGCAAGACTCCCAGAAGGTTAATTCACAGGTTGAATCTGTAGTAAAGAAGGCAAATGCAATGTTGGCATTCATTTCAAGGGGAATAGAATTTAAAAGCAAGGAGATAATGCTGAGCCTTTATAAGACACTAGTCAGGCCGCACTTGGAGTACTGTCAATAGTTTTGGACCCAATATCTCAGAAAGGATGTGTTGCCATTGGAGAGAGTCCAGAGGAGTTTCACAAGGATCATTCCAAGAATGAAGAGGTTAACATATGGGAAGCATTTGGCAGCTTTGAGTCTGGAATTTAGAAGAATTGAAACTTAACAAAAGTTGGAAGGACTAGATAAGGTGGATGTGGAGAGGATGTCTCCTATTGTAGGGGTATCCAGAACTAGAGGGCACAGCCTCAAAATTGAGAGGTCACCTTTTAGAACAGAGGGAAGGAGGATTTTTTTAGCCAAAGAGTAGTGAATCTGTGGTATGCTTTGCCACAGACTGTGGTGGAGGCCAAGTCCATTGGTATGTTTAAGGCAGCAGTTGATAGTTTCCTGATTGGTCAGGGCATCAAAGGATATGACGAGAAGGTAGATTTATTGGGTTGAGTGGGATCTGGGATCAGCCAGTGATGGAATGGTGTAGCACAATCGACAGGCTGAACTGCCTAATTCTGCTTCTATGTCTTATGGTCTTACTAACATTAAGGAATAATTAACCTATCAGAGTATCATTGGCCTTGTTAAGAAACTGAAGTACTCAGTGGAAACTCTCACAGTATGGGGAACACATGCAAACTTCACCTAGGCAGCACCAAATCAGGATTGAAACTAATGTTTGGACTGAAGACGCAGTGCTTACTGCAGTAGCACCATGTCACATCTAAACTACAAGTACTTCAACCTTCCTTAAAATTCACCAAAAACTTTCTGTTACTGATGAATCTGTAAAATATATAACCCATTAGATTACAATTCAGTATCACATATTTAATTTTTAGACAAATTTCTTTCACACAATATTGTAGGAACAAAACATGATTAAACAATTCTGGAATTAAAATTGCTGAGAATGGGAATGAGATGCAAAGGCCAAGCAACGGACTTAGAATACTTTACACAAATAATTTAAAGGTAAAATATTGTGGATACTGGACATCTGAAATATAAAAAACAATGGGAATATTGGAAACTCTTCAGCTAAGCAGGCAGCATCTGTGGAAAGAGAAACAGTTAATGTTTCTGGTTCATGATCCTTCTGGGAACCAGAGGAAATTGGAGATGATCTGTTTTTAGGATGAAGAGAGTGGGGGCTGAGAATAAATGGGTGGAAGATAGAAGAGTTTAATGATATGATAGTGAAAAATGAATAAGAGACAACAGAATTAGTAAAAGAATAACCAGAGTAGATATAAATGAGAGAAACATTATTGTTACCTGGAATAGAGAATAAGGGGTAGCAAGACTCAAGGAAATGAGAGGAGTAGTGTACCATAAGGATTAGTACTCAGGCTTCTGTTCCTCACAATTTACATTAATGAAGTACAACACTCAAATTTCTGGGAGTTGCTCCTTGAAGGGCAGGTTGAGGGGAGGGGTGGAAGAGTCAAAGCTGATGACTGTACCAAATTAACAATGATAAATAGTAATAAGATACCTCATGGGAGGAGAGCTATTTAAGAGGTTGGTTACACTAATGAGTGATGAGTTACAGGCACCAAGAAACAAGGGAGAGGGGT
The DNA here is from genome assembly GCF_963921235.1 of Mobula hypostoma. NCBI lineage: Eukaryota > Metazoa > Chordata > Chondrichthyes > Myliobatiformes > Myliobatidae > Mobula > Mobula hypostoma. The sequence goes on from NC_086097.1 coordinate 168,794,573, forward strand.
GGAGAAAATGGAGGGGATTTCTTTGAAAGGGTGGAGATTAAAAGGTACTGAATGACAAGTTGTCCTGGTGTGTCCAGGAAACTACTAGCTCACAAAGTTCTTTAATAGGAGTACACCTGACAATGTATGCATTTCAAGCAGGATTGAGGGTGTGTGTGGGGGGGGGTTTGGAGGAGAAAATGATCACTCAGTATCAAATGGTCAACTATAAAGACATTGTCCTTGTTCTCTTCCCCCTTCTCTGCAAACATCTTCAATTTTTAACTTTTCCAAGTGAGTAGTGCAATTTGAGGGAGTTGATTGGAATGTATCACAGGGAAAATTATTGGGGAACAGAGATTCAGTGATCTAGCAGACTCAATGGACTAAAACTGCCTTCTCTCTGTCATAAGAAAATTATAGAAATACTATGATATCAAATTCTAACTTTGCTTTAAAATATCTAATTTAGCTTTTAACAAAGATAGACCTGAAAATAAAACTAAATAGTAAGATAAGTACCTTGCCTTTACAGAGAAAACTCAGGAGAGTGCACCATTGTTCTTGTTTGGATCCACCTCCAACCGTGGTGGCTCTCTCATAGCCAAGAACATTGACAAACCTAGCAGCTTGTCTTGGTGTGTCCAGAAGCCTGCCAGCCCGCAAAGGTTTTACATAAGAGCACACTGGACGATTTATACCATTTTCGTCCTGAGGAAGAAGAAAGGTGAAAATAGTCAATTTCTTCAGCATAGTTAATTCAGGTGCAAAATAATACATTCTATAATCTGAACAAAGAAAATAGAATCTGAAGTTCTTAAACACAGACGCATTATTCTATGACCAACCATTAAAAATGGCAGGGTTGCAGGTACTTGCAAAATTACCTTACTATCTGAAATACGAAATTAAAATTTAACATTTTAGTAACATAAGCTTAAACACTCACCTGTGCAAAGATTTTCACAAGTCTGGTGTTATGTGAAGGCCTGATCTGAAGATACTCTCTCCACCACTGTTTGGCATATATGAGATACAAACGTTCCTTTTCTGCAGACTTTTGACGTTCTAATGTTAGCTGTAAATTTTAACAGTTAAAAATATGAAACAAAGTTTGGCCATAAATTCTTACACAGCACAGATACTATGTCACAGTGATTCTCTACAACATGTTGATAAGCGATGGATGTCACCATTGCCATGTATCATAGGCAGTGTTGAAATCCGATCACATGGTTAACTGTTTTTTATTGTGATAATTTCCTTGCTCTTGAACAAAATCTTAACAAAAGTTCAACTTCCTTGATAAATCATTAGGCTGAATATGTTAAGCCAGAATAAATGAGCTGGCAGGCAACTTAACTACAGGGTAAGAAGTTGTGGGAAGGAATCCAATGTAAAGGAAACCACATGATGAACACTACACAAAGCACACTAGATTGTTACAAGTGTAAGTGAATCACTGCTTCACGTGGAAGGACTGTTTGGATCCCAAGTGGTGGAAAGAGGTGAAAGGACTGTCCCCCCGCCCCCCCCCCCAAATGTCATCCCTATAGGATGCTTTCTAGGACCAGAGGGTAACAGCCTCAGAACCTCAGAGATGGCAAGGTATTTTGTTAGCCAAAGGGTGGTAAATCTGTGAAATTCATTGCCACAGATGGCTGTGAAGGCCTAGTCATTAGGCATATTTAAAGTGGTGGTTGGTAGGCCATTGATTAGCATGGGCATCAAAGGTTACAAGGAAAAGATAAAAAATGGGGTTGCAGCATCCTAGCCTGAAATGTTGACTATTCACTCTTTTCCATTGATGCTGTCTGGCCTGCTGAGTTCCTCCAGCATTTTGTGTTTGTTACTTCTGCAACAATTTTTTGTTGTTTAGAAGGTGGCAAAGGGTTGTATTGGATATGGTTAAGGTTCATACAACATGTTAGAAGTACAGAATTCTAGGATTTTTACCTCGTGATCATGAGGCAACAGCAATATACATTTTGGCTAGAGTAACATATGACCTGGAAGGTAAACAAGATGGAAATGATTCTCAAGCTGCCTTTCTTTTAACTGGTGTTGGGGATCATGTTTTTGGGAAGAATTGCTTGTGTTGCCTATACAGTAGCCACATTGCTTTTGCTTTCCTGCGAAGAGAGCGGATTCTAAATATCAAACTAATACAAATTTTTCCAAAAATAAGTTAGTTTTCCTTGTACAATGAGTAACTCACAGGAAAACTGCCTTCTGTTCATTTATTTAATTTTTGAAAAATGAATCAGCTTGTAACTTACAATGAGCTCCGTTTACTGGGAACCTCCATTTGGTGGAAAATCAAGAGTGTGGCAACTTGCAGCAGGCTGCTCACTGCAGATCCACTCATCACATCTATTATAATCATTGTAATTTTTAAAAATCTAAATTCTGTTTCTGCACTTTATTCTGCATTGTTATTGTTTTACCTTATCTACCTCAATGCACTGTCTAATTATTTCATCTGTATGAAAAGTATGCAAAACAAGCTTTTAATTGCATCTTAATACATGTGACTATAATAATAAATGAAAACCAGCAATGTGAATGGTGCAAAATTAAAATTTTAATGCTTCAAGAAATATTGGCAAATGTTCTAGGAGGTTGTCAGTCGGTTTTCATCACCTCAGATAGATAGAAGATAAATAGTCAAATATCAAAACTTTGGTCAGACCAGAGTGTGCATCATATTTTGTTGATGATTAGATAAATTCTGACACCAATTTTGACTGATGTCAGGTGATACCTTGTTGGCATCTCCTAGGGAACTGCTGAAGCTATTGTTATTGTAGTGCAACCCCACACATTGCCAATACTGTTCTCAGCTACAGTTTCTCATTTGCTATTATCAATGCAAAAGGAATTCATATCCTTTTATAACTTCACCTGGTCACCCTGCTTCACTGCCAATAGAGCAAAGCGCATAAGAATAAAAACCCCATAAAGAGTATTACCAAGAAAATGGGCAATAGAATTGCTATTGCCATCTTGTTTAGAGGATGGTGCTGCTTTGCTTTGTTCTGAGTAATGCAAGAGAATAATTGTTTGAACTTTTTAAGCAGGTGAGATGGAACAATCTAGGACATACATTTAACCAGAACCAGGAACAGAATTTGTAAAAAAGAATAAATTACCTAGAAAATTAGAAGTTTGGTCGGAGTGAAAAACAGAAAAGATTGTTTTCTAAGAAGCTGATATCCTCCCTCAGATTCTACCGGTATTTCTCTAGAACAATGAAATAATCAGCGGCATTACACCAGCCTTTTCCAAGTTTTTACTTGCAGTGATTGGGCCTAAACAGATCTGTTTAGGAGCAACGTACATACCACTTCAGCAAGTGACACTATCAAAAGACTTGTTCTCACCCAATTCATTACAAAAATCAGGAAATTATACCCAAGATAGATTACAACAGATACAGTACCTGAGTGTCAACTACTTCCTGGCTGAGTGGCTGTATCAGATGGGGATATATTTCAAGTTTTAGATTTAAAACTCCAACTGGAACTTTAGATTCAGTGCCTGAAAAAATTTGAATAAACATTTCATGACAAGTGCATTCAAAGCTACAGTCTTAATACTAATGAAACTTGATTCAGAATGTATCAAACACAAAAATGTGACAGGTCATGATTGTCAAATATCTATGAACAATAACAAATTTAGAAGTGTGGGATATGCACTCAATAAGAGGTGGCAAGGAGGGGCTGAATGCAAACTAGGTATGACACCCCATGTCAGTTAAAAAATATTCTCACTTCAACTTTTCCTGTTTAAATTGGAAATCAAAATAATGCTTGATTTATTATATTTCCTTGTTGCAAGTATTCAAAACATTGTCTTTGTCACTAGTAAAATGTGTTTTCACAAAGCAGACAAAATAGAGTCATAGAAAAGTGCAGCACAGAAGTAGGCCCTTCAAGGCATCTAGTCCCTGTTGAACCATTTAAACTGCCTACTCCCATAAAAGCTAAGGGAAAACACTTTTCCAAAATTACACTTTATGTCTAAAATTAGAATACATGGATTCACAAGGCAAAAGCAGCCATTCTAAGCCTTTATTTGCTTTTTGAAACACCCATCCAATACTTCCAGAACCTTTTAATTATAATGTAAAGAGTTAGTCTATGATGTAACTAATCATTAAGTCGTCCAAAGTTGCATTTACATTAAATTTACTGACATTTTCCTTAATTTTTCATTTGATTACTATCCACGGCAACTGTGGACCATTTAAATAAATGCACAAACTCTTGAACTAGTGTTACTGCTGTGGATCCCAAACTTTATTGGGCTACTGCCCTCTTGGTTCCTAGATCATATCCACTGTGCCACACCCCATCTAGCCATTACTTAAAAACTATAAAGAATTTTGAATACAATGCACAGTGAAAGAAAATAGAATTTGCAAATTCAAAGCAGTGACAATTGCAAAAACTATTCAAATCTATTTAAAGCTACAAATAAAATGATTTATTTATTTAATTACAGTAAAAATAATTTACATCTACAATTTTAGAGCATACATTAGTACTCCAAACATTCACTTAATTACTTTTTCACATTCAATGAGATGGATGGGCTTGGTGCAGTGAAATCAGGTTCTCATCATCAGGCTAAATATCACTCAGGAAGAGTCTCAGATCCTCATTTAGTCTGCAGCTGTTTTGTTGCTTTGAAAGAAGTTGGGCAACTGCACTGAAACCACGCAACACTAAATAGGATGTTGGAAAGGCTATAAAGACATCTTGACCTTTTTCCACAGTACAGGATAACACTCAGAGATTTCTTTCTGCCACCAAGAGACTTGACGTGATTTTTTCAACCTCAGCTTCAGCTCAAAGTCATTTTGCAGAAATCAGTCCTTCATCTATCTTGTTAATTCATTACAAGTATTCACAAATGGATTTATTACCCAATCTAGTAGTTGGGTCAAGAGAAGATCCTGAAATCCCTGTTACGTGTTTATGCAGCTCACCCAGTTGGGCACAGCATACATGATGATCATCTGGCATTTTCTTTCTCTTCCTACTAAAAGAGGCTCAGAAATTAGAAAAGGTTGCATTGGACAATGTTGCACTTCAATAGGGTTAACTTGGACAGAAATGTGGAGACGACTGATATGACTTTGGTAAGATCCACATTTCCTTACAATTGAAGATTGATTTCATTAAATGTTGCAAATAATTTTAAGAAATAGGCAATGTCATGCCTAATATTCTTGAGTTGATTATTGAATGAAGCATTCAAGTCGTCAAAGAATTTTTATCAGTTTCAAAATAGAGAGCATGGAACTTAATTTTACTTACTGCTGCAATAAGAGTATTTAATTATTTGTGGAGCCAATCATTTTGGTTTTTTTTGGTGACAAGATGTTGTCTGTGAATTACAGTGAATGGCAAATGTTAGCTACAGCTTTTTGCCAAGGACGTTATAACCTCATGGTGGTATTCTGTCACTGATGCACCCTATCTGTTGTACCAGCAAGAATGTTGGCAAGCAAAATGTCCTTCTTTGAAAAATTGCTCATTTGGAATAAAGTGGACGAACTTGTAGCGCAATTAAAGATTAGTCGGCATGACGTTGTGAGCATCACAGAACTGTGGCTGCAAGGAGGTCACAGTTGGGAGTTTAACACGAAGAGGATATACTTTGTATTGACAGGACAGGCAGGGAGGTATAGGCCATGTGTGGCTCTGTTGGTAAGAGATGGAATTACATCTTTAGAAAGAGGTGACTTAGGGTCAGAGAATGTTGAATATTAGTGGGTGGATTTAAGAAACTGCAAAGGTAAAAAAACCATTATGGGAATCATATCTAGGCCTCCAAACAGTAGCCAAGCTGTAGGATTGAGATTGCAAGGGAAGCTGGAAAGGACATGTAATAAGGGTAATGTCACAATTGCAATGGTGACTTCAATATGCAAAGGGATTGGGAAAATCAGGTTGGTGTTGGATTGCATGAGAGTGAACTTATTGGATGCCTAGAAGATGGCTTCTTAGAACAGCTTGTGCTTGAGCCTACTCAGGGAAAGGCCATCTTAGATTGGGTGTTGTGTAATAACCCAGATCTTATTAGGGAGCTTAACATAAAGGAACCCTTACGAGGCAGTGACCATAATATGATTGAATTCATACTGCAATTTGAGGGGGAGAAGCACAAGTCACTTGTATCAGTATCGCAATGGAATAAAGGGAATTACAAAGGCATGAGACAGGAGATTGCCCAGGTGGATTGGAGGAGGATACTGGCAGGAATGATGGCAAAACAGAAGTGGCTGAAATTCCTGGGACTTGTTCACAAGGTGCAGGATAGATACATCCCACAGGAGAATTTCTCAAACGACAGAACTGGCAACCATGGCTGACAAGGAAAGTTAAGGACTGCATAAAAGCCAAGGAAAGGGCATTCAAGGTAGCAGAATGAGTGGGAAGTTGGTTGATTGGGAAGCTTTTAAAATCCAACAAAAGGCAACTAAAAAGCTACAAGACGGGAAAGGATGAAACATGAGGGCAAACTAGCCGATAATATAAAGCAGGTTACTGAAAGTTTTTTTTTCCCAGTAATACAAATAGTAAAAGGGAGGTAAGGGTTGATATTGGACCACTGGAAAATGATGCTGGTGAGGTAGTAATAGGGGACTAAGAAATGGCAGATGAACTTAATGGATACTTTGCATCTGTCTTCACTGTGGAAGACACTAGTAGTGTTCCAGAGGTCTTTGAGAGTCAGGGAGCAGAAGTAAGTGCTATTGCTATTACAAAGGAAAAAGTGTTAGGTAAATGGAAACGGTCTTAAGGTGGATAAGTCATCTGCTCTAGATGGACAACATCCCAGACTCCTGAGAGAGGTTGCTGAAGAGATGACGGATGCATTGGTCATGATCTTTCAAGAATCACCTGATTCTGGCATAGTCCTGGAGGACTGGAAAATTGCAAATGTCACTCCACTCTTCAAGAAGAGAGGATGACAAAATAAACTAAATTGTAGGCCAGTTAGCCTACCCTCAGGTTGGGAAAGTGTTGGAGTCCATTACTAAGGATGAGGTTTTGGGGTACTTTGAGACTCGCGATAAAATATGTCAAAATCAGCATGGTTTCTGTAAAGGGAAATCTTGCCTGACAAATCTGTTAGAATTCTTCAAAGAAGTAACAAGCAGGTTGGACAAAGGGGAGGCAGTGGATGTCATTTACTTGGATTTTCAGAAGTCATTTGATAAGGTGCCACACACGAGGCTGCTTAACAAGATAAAATTCTATGGTGTTACAGGAAATATACAGGCATGATTAGAGGAGTGGCAGATAGGCAAGAGGTAGTGAGTGGAAATAAAGGGGGCCTTCTCTGGTTGGCTGCCAGTGACTAGCGGTGTACCTCAGGACTCTGCTTTGGGACTGCTACTTTTCAGATTGTTTGTCAATAATTTAGATAGTGGAATTGGTGGCTTTACGGCAAAGTTTGTGAATGATACGGAGATAGGTGGAGGGGTAGGTAGTGCAGAAGAAGCAATACCATTGCAGCAGGACTTAAATTAGAAGAATGGGCAGAAAAGTGGTAGATGGAACGCAGTGTTAGGAAATGTATGATAATGCATTTTGGTAAAAGGAACAACAGTGCAGACTATTATCTAAATGGGAAAAAAATTCAAACATCAGAGATTCCAACTTAGGAGTCCTCGTACAAGACTCCCAGAAGGTTAATTCACAAGTTGAGTCTGTGGTAAAGAAGGCAAATGCAATGTTGGCATTTATTTCAAGGGGAATAGAATATACAAACAATGAGATAATGCTAAGCCTTCATAAGGCACTAGCTAGGCCGCAGTTGTGAGAATTGTCAAAAGTTTTGGGCCCCTTATCTCAGAAAGGATGTGTTGTCATTGGAGAAAATCCAGAGGAGTTTCACGAGGATGATTCCAGGAATGAGGAGGTTAAAATATGAGGAGCGTTTGGCAGCTTTGGGTCTGTTCTCACTGGAATTTAGAAGAATGCGGGAGAATTTCATTGAAACCTACTGAATGTTGGAGGGACTAGGTAAGGTGAATGTGGAGAGGCTGCTCCTTCTGGCGGGGCTACCCAGAACTGGAGTGTACAGCCACAAAATTGAGGGGCAACCTTTTAGAACAGAAGGAGGTATTTCTTTTAGCCAAAGAGTGGTGAATCTGTGGAATGCTCTGCCAGACTGCAGTGGAGGTCATCCATGGGTATATTTAAAGCAGATCGTCCTTGAAGGTTCTCAGTCATCATAAATCAAGGCAAGTGGTCTTGCTGTCGCCGAGAATGTGCCCACTGACATTACAGCTAAATACAAGCAGCACAAGTATTTGAGACAAGCCTTGAAAGCTTGCGGCTACCCAGACTAGGCCTTCATCAAGGCAGCAACAAAAACCAGATGGGACGTCAGCCCAATAGACAGAGGTAAGGAGCAAGGCAGATGGAAAAACAGTCATCCCACATGTAGCTGGAGTTTCAAAGAAACGCAAAAGGATTTTCAACAAACACTGAATCCCTGTGTTTTTTTAAACCTACAAACACTCTCAGATAGAAGCTCGTCCACCCCCAGGATCCTACACCCAAACGTAAACACAGCATTGTTGTATATGTTATCCAATGCAATGAGAGCTGCACAGATCGGTGAGACAAAACAACCACTTCACAAATGGATGGCACAACATAGGAGGACCAACACCCCAGGTCAAGACTCTGCTGTATATCTACATCTGAAGGACAAGGGACTCTCCTTTGATGGTATATTTTGGATACGGAGGACAGGTGGTTTGAAAGAGGGGTTAAAGAAGCTAACTTTGTCAAAATGGGAAAGCCATCCCTGAACAGAGGGGGTGGGGTACCTACCAGCTACTTACAATGCAGTTCGAACATCTCTACCCTGGCATCTCCACAACAGTTCACACCTCCATTCATGCAAAGACTAATGACCCTCTCGTTACATCTATGACTTAATGACCCTCATGTGATTATTATACCTTTGAACAACTCAGTTTGTAATCCGGAAAACTACGCACAATGGATTGGAACTGAAAAAGGCCTCTTGATTGAGTGGCAAAACATCTTCTAGACAACACAGCAAGTCCAGTTGCCTTGATTTACTACTGCTTGATATTTAAAGCGGAAGTTGATAAATTCCTGATTGGTTGGTGCATCAAGGGATATAGTGAGAGTATAGGTGTATGGGGTTGAATGGGATCAGGGATTAGCCATGGTAAAATGGTGGAGTGGACTTGATGGGCTGGGACTTTCCAGATTTAGTAATGAATAACGAAATGTTGTATGAAGCACACAAACCATCATTGTTTCGTTGTAAAGGGTTGATAAATGTTTTGAATTGTTATCCATTTCCGAAAGTTTTCACAAAGTGACCGAAAATAAGCCAAGATCTTGTTTGCTTTATCAAAGAGTATTCTTTTCAAACATTCACGGAACCCGGACTGTTTCTTTGCTTCATTTGAAAAAAAAACTATCACACAAACAGACACATTGGCTGCCGTTGGTTGCTTGGTGCTGGTATAAATCCACACTTCAGAGATATCACACTTCTTTTTTGTTTGGCCCACTTCTGCCATTTTCCTTATAGATTAACAACCACAGTCAATCACCTATTGTTTAAGTCCTACCTCACGCACTGCAATCAGTAAAGGGGAAAGTTATGACATCACAGTTAGAAACATAGAAAACATACAGCCCACAAAGCTGTGCCGAACATGTCCCTACCTGAGAACTACCTAGTCTTTACCCATAGCCCTCTACGTTTCTAAGCTCCATGTACCCATCAGGAGTCTCTTAAAAGACCCTATCGTTTCCGCCTTCACCGGCAGCTCATTCCATGCACTCATCACTCTCTGCATAAAAAATTTAACCCTGACATCTCCTCTGTACCTACTTCCAAGCACCTTAAAACTAGTCATAGTCATACTTTATTGATCCTGGGGGAAATTGGTTTTCATTACAGTTGCACCATAAATAATTAATTAGTAATAAAACCATAAATAATTAAATAGTAATATGTAAATTATGCCAGGAAATAAGTCCAGGACCAGCTTATTGGCTCAGGGTGTCTGATCCTCCAAGGGAGGAGTTGTAAAGTTTGACGGCCACAGGCAGGAATGACTTCCTATGACGCTCTGTGTTGCATCTCGGTGGAATGAGTCTCTGGCTGAATGTACTCCTGTGCCCAACCAGTACATTATGTAGTGGATGGGAGACATTGACCAAGATGGCATGCAATTTGGACAGCATCCTCTTTTCAGACACCACCCTCTCATGCTAGCCATTTCAGCCCTGGGAAAAAGCCTCTGACTATCCACACGATCAATGCCTCTCATCATCTTGTACACCTCTATCAAGTCACCTCTCATCCTCTGTCGCTCCAAGGAGAAAAGGCCGAGTTCACTCAACCTATTCTCATAAGGCATGCTCCCCAATCCAGGCAACATCCTTGTAAATCTCCTCTGCACCCTTTTTATGGTTTCCACATCCTTCCTGTAGTGAGGCGACCAGAACTGAGCACAGTACTCCAAGTGGGGTCCGACCAGGGTCCTATATAGTTGCAACATTACCTCTCAAGCAAAATATCTCGGCTGGACCACAGGCTGGAGAAATGTGGTCAAGACCATTTGAAAGAGCAGATTCTGAACTTTATCCCATTGAACTCCAAACCCTACTTCACAGGAATTGTGTCACTGCATGATTAGAATATGGGTATCGTACTACAGTAGTGATGGCAATAATGCATGGGAAATAACATGATTTCATCAGTCCAGAATTCCCTTGATATGCCAAATACTTAAGTGTCAGATTGCTTTTCATCAATTATAACACGTTTCAAGAGAATGGTAGGTTAGCAAGAGATGAAGTTATGAGGTGATCATTGTATTTCATTATGATTTCATTATGAGGCACTAAAGATCAAATACCAAGATAAGCAATTAATTTCTTAAATTGGGCCTGTAAACACTCAGCTGCTTCTCCTTGCTACTCAGTGCCCCACCCCCACCACCCCATTAGTTTTATCTCCCCCTTCAAAACTCCCACTGGCCTCAGGGACAGAGGTCAATATCACCCACTTTGGGAATCACTGGTTTAGAGTCTTTACATAGTTTAATTCCAGATTACAATTTAAAGATCTAAACTGCATTGCTGAAAGTTTTAGACGGTAAGATACTTTATTGACTCCAAAGGAAATTACAGTGTCACAGAAGCATTACAAGTGCACAGACATACAAGTATTAGAAGAGAAGAGAAGAGAAAAAGAATATAAAAAACAAGTTACCACAAACAGTCTAACAGGAGGGGGTCATCACTTCCCCGGCTATAGGTTGAATCATTATGCTGCTCCAAAGAGCAGTATATGAGGCCATTCTTACCCTTGGCCTCAAGGGTAAGAATGGCCTCATATACTGCTCTTTGGAGCAGCACAGTTGTCTTATAGCCTATTACTAAAAGTGTTCCTCTGTTCAGCCAAGATGGCATGCAGAGTTCAGAAACATTGTCCAGAATTGCCAAGATTTTCCATAGGGTCTTTTGTTCTACCACAGCCTCCAGTGTGTCCAGTTTGACTCCTATGACAGAGCCAGCCTTTCTAATCAGTTTATGGAGCCTGTTGGCATCACCCATGTTGATGCCATTGCCACAGCACACCACCGCATAGAAAATTGGACTGGCGACAACAGACTGGTAGAACATGTGGCCTGCGTACTCCAAAGGACCACAATCTCCTCAGGGAGTAGAGGTGACTCTGACCCACCTTGTACACAGCCTCTGTGTCGGTGCTCCACTCAAGTCTGTCATCCAGATGCACCCTCAGGTACCTGTAGGTCCTCACCACATCCACATCTTCACCATCAATAGTAACAGGGAGCACTGCAGGCTTAGTCTTCCTAAAGTCTATTACAATCTCCTTTGGCTTACTGATGTTGAGCTGCAGATGATTTGGCTTGTACCATTTGACAAAGTCCTCCACCAGGGCCCTGTATTCATCCTCCAGTCCTCCATTTATACACCCAACTATTGCTGAGTCATCAGAGAATTCCTGCAGATGACATGACTCAGTGCTGTATCTTAAGTCCAAGCTGCACAGGGTAAACTGGAAGGTAGCCAATACGGTCCCCTGTGGGGCCCTAGTGCTGTTTGACACATAGCTTTGAAGCCACACAAACTATGGTTTGCCAGTCAGGTAGTTCATTACGCAGGATACAATGGAAGTGCCAACCTGCATTAACTGGAACATCCCCCCCACCCCCCCAGCAATGATGTCTGCATAGTATTGAAGGCACTATAGAAATCAAAAAACATGATCCTCACAGTGCTGCCCTACTTATCCATATGGGAGTAGTCTCCGTTCAGCAGGTAGATGACAGTACTGTTGACTCCAATGTGCTCCTTGTAGGCAAACTGTAGTGGATGAAGGACAGATCTGACCACGGGTCAGAGGCGAGTCTGGAACCAGCTTCTCTAGGATCTTCATGATGTGAGGTCAAGGCCACTGGATGCTAGTCATTCAAGACTTTCGGTTGGCCCTTCTTGGGTACTGGGACATGATATTTTCCACACAGTCAGGACCCTTTCCAGACTGAGACCGATTGAAAATGTGCTGGAGAACTTTTAATGTGGGCACCAACGTTGTTTAGAATTTCACCATCAACAGTAACAGTAATAGAGTGCCAGTTGTGAGAAGGATTCAGAGGCAGTTGAAGGTCAATGGCTGAGGACACAATATGAAATATTAACTAAAGAAATAGGTTACCTCCTCTGTAAAAAACACCAAGTAGAATATATAATTAATAAGTAATAATTCCAGGGAAGGCCTTGCCTTAGTAGCATGTTTGTATTGACACATCATGGCAGTGATATATATCAGCGATAATAAACCTGATTCTGATTCCAGGCGAGTTCAAGCCACTCTCCAGTGTTTGACCACATTAACTGGGTTGACACCACAGTTGTCAGTTGAGGAAATTATTTCAAAGTGGCAGGTTAAGGTTTCACCTGCATTTAGCTGAAGTGAAGTGAACACATAAGGTTTAACTGTCATTAATAAAACTCCAACAGGTCAGCTCTTAAGAACAATACATCATCTTCAGCTAAATACTCACTGCAAATTGTAACAGGTCGATTATTTTTGTTGGTCAACATGCAAATTAGCTGACAATTCTGTCAAAAAAAATTGAACAGCAGAGTTCAAAGGTAATTTATTGTTAGCAAAACTGGTTTGAGCTGTTTAGAAAATATGGAAAGTGCTGTTGAAATACATTTCTTTTAATAACTCAAATGGTAGTAAATTCATGGAATTATTTCTGATTGAAAGTTCATACCATTCAAAAATTTTGCCACACAGCACTATCCAATGGCACAAAAGTCTAAAGAAAGAGTAATTGGAATTATTTTTATTACCATCATATCAGCTAATTTATCAACTGTACTGATTTGTCAATATTCAAATACAAATGGTTTTGAAAAATCAAACTTTTTTTAAAAAAATGACAAGCCATATACCAGTAGTTAGGAAATTATACAGATGAACAAAATGTTGCAACTTTTGCCAGATATCCCTTGTTCAATTAATAAACTACATATTTGGTAAAATTGGGGAGCTGTTAGATTCCATTTTATCCCATGCTTATGCAAAAACTGCATGATAGTGTTATATATTTAATATTTCAGTAATATTTGAGTAATATTGCACACAAGTTGCACCCATTATTCTTTATGGGTTACACGCAAAAGTACGTGAATAGCACATGTTGTTTCGCCATCATGTCTTATGTGCACGCCTCACTAAAGTACAAGTATACACAAATTATCCCCGAGTTGCCGTATTTTTCTTTTGATTAATTTCTGGAGATATGGAACATAACAATGGTGATGAGCAAGTTTTAAAAACAAACATGAGAGAACTACCTACCTCTTGAAGCTCAGCAAGACATTTGCGCTATAGTTAAAAAAACATGACACGTGTTTCTTTAAAAGGGGACAGAGATTGTAGAGTTGAAGAAAAAAAAGGCAGAAAACTGACAAAAGTCATGGTACAAAAACAGTGAATATCAGGTGACAATCATATTTTAAAACGAAACTTATGGATGGCTACATCGGAAAGACAGATGTGTTCAATTACACAAAAGATAACTGGGAGATGTACTCAGAATAAATTGAGCAGTATTTTGAAGCAAATGAAATAGCCAATGAGAAACAAGTGCCAGTTTTGCTAAGTGCAATAGGTGGATGATTATACAGTTTACTAAGTTTAACTGCTCCAACCAAGCCAGCCAAAATGAGCTTTGCTAATAGCATGAAAGTATTGCAGGAATAATTAGAACCAAAACCATTGTTTATTGCAGAACACTTTAAGTTTCATAAATGGAATCAAAATTGAAGAGAAGCCCATTTTAGCATACGTAGCTGAATTGAAGTAGTTGTCTGAGTATTGCCATTTCAGTGATGGGGTTAATTATTCACTGAGTGATCATTTAGTTTGTGGAATCTTGCAAAAAAAAATTCAAGAAGGCTCCTAACTGAAGTGCAACTCAGAGTTAAGAAGAGCAGTTGAAATTGTGTATTCAATGAAAACAGCAGACAGATACAAGTGAGTTGCGGTCAGAAATGAAAGTGAGCGTGATCAAAATTGCAACACCCAAGCAAGATCTACAAAATTGCAAGACCTACCTGACCGAATAAATTGTGCTATCATTGTAGCAGGGGCTCATATACACCAGACCAACCCAGGTTTAAAGGCAAAACTTGCAGAAAATGCAACAAGGTAGGACACATACAAAGAGCATGGTGGGCAGAGAAAAATAAATGAACTGCACAGAGAATGGAAAAAGCTAAAAGGTTATGAAATTGCAGTTTCAAAAAGAGCAATAATCTGCATACTGCTGATGAAAAATCTGTTAACGATGAGATTGATTCAGGACTGAGTAGCCCTGAGATCTATGACGTCAAAACCAACAAGACTAACAATTTGGCTCACACTAGAAGTGAATGGAAAATTAATTAAAATGGAATTGTATACTGGCTTCATCTTGCTTCTGCCGATGTACAGACAGAAGCTGAAACAAGAGGCAGCATTAGTTAAAATCGTCCACTGTTGGTCTGACCAATTGGGCTCCGTGCTACAGGACTACTTTGATGACATCAACTGGAATGTCTTTCATGATAAGGATGCCCCGGAACTCACAGCAGAGGTCACGAGCTTCATCCAGAAATGCATGAAAAATGTTGTCCCCAAGAAACTGGTCAGGGTCTTTCCAAACCAGAAATCCTGGATCAACAGTTCCGTGCGAGCAACACTTATCGTGCGACATAGAGCTTACATTGCTATTAATCAGCAGGTATTCAAGATATGCAGCTACAATCTGCGCAAAGTCATCATGGCGGCGAAACGACAATACAGGGACAAGATCCAGACACAACTCTCCACCAACGCATGCAGCTTATGGGAAGGTCTACACACCATCCCAGACTTCAAAGCCAAGTGCAGTGGTGCTGCAAACATCACTTCCTCTCACCCAGATGAGCTAAACCTTTTTTCTAAAATAACGCTCAGTTCGATATCACCAACACTGAACCCCCAAAGGGACCTGCATCTTGGTCATCTCTGAGGCTGAAGTATGCTGAAGTTTCCAACAAGTGGACAGTCACAAGGCTACCCGGACAGCATCCCAGGGTGGGTAATCAGGATTGCACGGCACAACTGGTAGGTGTGTTTATAGACATTTTTAATCTCTGCCTCTCCCAGTGTAGAGTGTCTTCCTGCTTCAAAACATTCACCATTGTCCCTATACCTAAGAGGCCAATGTAACATGTCTGAACAATTGGTGTCCTGTTGCACTCACCTTAATGATAAACAAATACTTTGAGAGGCTGTTCAAAGACTACATCTGCAGCATGCTACCACCCAAATTGGTCCCCTACAATTCACCTACCGACACAACTGATCGACAGATGACACAACAGCCATAGCTCTACACACCATCCTTACACATCTGGAGAAGGAGGATGCTTACGTGAGAATGCTGTTCTTGGACCACAATTCAGCATTCAACACCATAGTTCCAGCCAGGCTTAACAAGGAGCTCAGAGATCTTGGCTTTCATCCTGCCTTGTGCAGCTGGATCCTGGACTTCCTATCAGATTGCCAGCAGGTAGCAAGAGTGCACTCCCTCACCTCTGCCCCTCAACACAGGTGCCCCCCAGGGACGTGTCCTAAGCCCCCTCCTTTAATTTCTATATACCCATGATTGTGTCGCCACTCACAGCTCCATTCTGCTAATTAAATTTGCTGACGATATTACATTGATTGGCTTAATCTCAAATAATAACGAGGCAGCCTACAGAGAAGAAGTCCTCACCCTGACACACTGGTGTCAAGAAAACAACCTCTCCCTTGATGTCACAAAAACAAAGGAGCTGGTTGTGGACTACAGGAGCAAAGGAGACATCAATGGATCTGGGGTTGAGAGGGTGAACAGCTTTGTGCTCCTTGGCATACGCAACACTGAGGATCCCACGTCATCTGTAAGGTGAAAAAAACCACAACTGTGTCTCTATCACCTCAGACGGTTAAAGAAGTTTGGTATGGGTCCCCAAATGCCAAGAACTTTCTACAGGGGCACAATTGAGCACATTCTGACAGGCTACATCACTGCCGGGTATAGGAACTGTACTTCCCTCAATTGCAGGACTCTGCAGTGAGTGGTGCAGTCAGCACAGTGCATCTGTAGATGTGAATTTCCCACTTTCTAGGACATTTACAAAGACAGGTGTGTAAAAGGGGCCTGAAGGATTATTGGGGACCCGAGTTACTGCCAATCACAAACTGTTCCAGCTGCCACCATCCGGGAAACTGTTCTGTAGCATGAAAGCCAGGATCAACAGGCTCTAGGACAGCTTCTTCCACCAGCCCATCAGACTGATTAATTCACACTGATACAATTGTATTTCTATGTTATATTGACAATCTTGTTGTACATACTATTTATTACAAATTACTATAAATTGCACATTTAGACAGAGACAAAGGTTTTTACTTATGCATGTGAAGGTTTCTATATATATATATATATATATATATATATATATATATATATAAAAAAAATTAATTCAGTTCAGGCATTCCACAAAATGAGTTTGAACAGCATTTCAAAAATTGTGAACTGAAGCCTGCAGATATCTAACTAAGAACTTATATTGGTAAAAAGATAACTCCTGTGAAAATGACATTTGTAATAGAGAAATACAAGAACTAACAAGTACATTGAGCTCGCATGTTGTAAAAACAGGAGGGCTAGCATTATGGGGCCGTGATTGGCCGAGACAATTACAGTTTGATTGGAGATCCATCGCCTATTTGCATATAACATTCCCTGCAATAGAGACAACTGAAAGCAAATTAATAAAGGTATTGGATGATGCTGCAGCAGTGCTCAAGGATAGCATTGGAAAATGCAAACATATCAAGGGTGTTAAATGAAAATGCCACACCCAAGTTTTACAAAGCCCATTCTCTATGATAAAGCAGCCAATGAGCTGGATTGCATGGAGACTGAAGGGATTCTTTCCAAGGTTGAGTTGAGCCCATGAGCAACACTGGTGGTCCCAGTAGCCAGGAAGGATAGGTCTGCGAGGATCAGTGGTGATTTTAAGGTCACCATCAACTCAGTATTGAAGGTAGCTCAATACCCTCTGCCTAGGATAGAGGACATCTTCACAAACCTTTCTGAAGGAAAACACTTCAAAGTGGACTTAACTGAGGCCTCCCTCCAGATGGAGTTGGAAGAAGAATCCAAAGTGTTTCTCACCACAAACACTCAGAAAGGGCTTTATCACTATAATAGGCCTATTTTTGGAGTAGCATCTGCACTCCGGCAGAAAGCTGTGGACTTGGTGCTGCAAGGCCACTCAGGCACTCAGTAGTACCTGGATGACATCATTGTTACTGCTGAGGACAAGAAGGAACAACTCCAAAATCTTAAGACAGTGTTAAAAAGATGAGACGATTATGGGCTTAAAGCATGATGTGACAATTCTTTAAACCAAGCATCACTCATTGTAGTCACACCATTCACACACAAGAACTACACAATTGTGCTGAGCACATTCAAGCAGCAGTGGATTGCCCAAGGCCAAAGGACATGTCACTGTTGCAGGGTCTTTTTGGGATTTGTTAATTACTATAACATTTTTCTACCAAACCTGGTTACCACACTCCACCCCCTGAATTCATTACCACAGATCAAAAAGAAATGGCAATGGACAAAGCAGTGTCAGGTGGCTTTCCAAAAGGCAAAGGAAATGGTGACGTCAGACACGATACTTACACAATATGATCCACATCATCCAGTGAAGCTTACCTGTGATGTTTCACCTTATTGTATAGGTGCAGGTATGCCACGTAATGAGTGATGAATATGAACACCCCACAGCCTTTGCATCACATTCACTTACCGCTGCAGGGAAAAATTATGCATGGATTGACAGGTCTTGAGCCTGCATTGGGGTATAAAACATTTCAACCAGTACTTGTATGGGAGAGAGTTTGCCCTCATTACTGATGATCAACCACTATTGTTCATTCTCAATTCACAAAAGGGCTTTCCACTAACTGCAGCAGCACGAATGCAGCAACTGGCCCTGTTTCTCAGGGGACACAATTAAGAGTTTGAATTCAAGA
Organism: Mobula hypostoma; assembly: GCF_963921235.1. NCBI lineage: Eukaryota > Metazoa > Chordata > Chondrichthyes > Myliobatiformes > Myliobatidae > Mobula > Mobula hypostoma. The sequence continues at coordinate 168,813,248 of NC_086097.1, forward strand.
GGACAACCAATATTGAAAATGCTGATGGACTGTATCGTTTACCCAAGGAAAGGGCAATACCTGAAAAGTTTACAAAAGAGGTTACTCCAATGCAAATCGAATGTCTCCCAACTACAGCAGATCATGCAAAGGGAAACCAGAAAAAGACCCTACACTGTCTCAGGTCACCATGGCAACCCAAACTGGCTGGAATTTACAGCGGAAATTCCAGTTCCCCCATTTTTACCAGCTCTGAGATGAACTTGCTTTTGATGGGGGTTTCCTTGTGTGGGGATTGTTGTACCAGCCAAGCTGAGAGCTGAAGTGTTGGAGGAGCTACATGCTGGTCATCTAGGCATGGTCAAAATGAAAGTGGTGGCTTGACGCTTTGTTTGGTGGCCTGGGATAGATCAGCAGAGTGAGCAGCTTGCTGTTACAACAGGATGCTGTAATGTTGAGTTAGGTTTATGGGTCTGGCAAATGATACAGAAAAGCATTCTCTGGGATATATTAATCATTTATTTACAAGTAGTAAAAATTCGACCAAACATTTGTGTTCCCCAAGTTACAGACACTAGAAAAATTGAATATTCAACAAACATACTTAGTTAAAAGTGCAGAGAGTATACCTTCTCAATCATCTTGTGCATCCTTGCCTAAAACAAAGGAAGCAGAGAGTAAGCAGCTTCCATGTGCTATTTTATATATCCAGATCATTTGAAACTGGACACCAGGCAGCCATCCAATGGGAGTAGCAGCTGCAGTTTCTAAACCAACCAATTACAATGGACATACATCAAAGTTGCTGGTGAACGCAGCAGGCCAAGCAGCATCTATAGGAAGAGGTGCAGTCGACGTTTCAGGCCGACTGCACCTCTTCCTATAGATGCTGCTTGGCCTGCTGTGTTCACCAGCAACTTTGATGTATGTTGCTTGAATTTCCAGCATCTGCAGAATTCCTGTTGTTTGCAATTACAATGGAAGTGACTTTTGACAATCAGAATAAGGCACATCCCCACAGGACAGATGCCAGAAGAAAAGTATTCAGAGCTGTTAACCACTTCCTGCAGTCACAGAATCAACTCCTATAACCACCTTGGGGAAGCCCGAGAAGCTGAGATTGTTCATAGCCACAACTCTCAACAGTCAAGCAGAGTAACCCTCCCTGTCAAGAAAGATGTTACCCCACAAGAGTAAGAAATCCTCCACAGTGATTAAATCTTTAGTCCTGAATGGGACTATTTAAGATTTACAATGCTGTTAATGTCTGTAGAACAGTTATATTATACAGTATATATAGTTGAGATGCATTATGGATCGTGTTGGAGTTTATAGTTAAGCAGAGAGGAGTGTTGTGCATTTAATATATCAGTAATATTTGAGTAATATTATAGTAATATCCAGTTTGATTAAGCATTCTTTGTTTATACAATTCATTACAGGTTATGTGTAAAAGCACGTGAATGGCATATGTCATTGCACCACATCATACGTGTGCCTCACTAAAGTACAAACGAAGCAAACACAAGTTATCCTCAGGCTTCTGTGTTTTTCTTTTGCTTAATTTCTGTTGATACAAAACATTTCAGACAGAATGTCTATCAATGCAGAACCAACAAGCAAGTGCACTAACAGTTCAGAAGCTGGACTAAAAAGCCAAACAGGTTGTGCTTTGAACAACAATGTTCACACTGACCAAAACCAATCAATACATAAAAATATTTAATCAAGATTTTTAAAAAGTCTTACCTACACCCAATAACTCCACTGACATGCTCATTTTTCCATCTGGTGAACTCAGCAGAGGCCGCCATTCTAAGTAGTGTGACGCAATCAGTGTTATTTCACTGGAAGTATCTGTCTTTGTAAGAACCATGTGCACAGGATCACAGATTGATAATAACGTTGTTGCATCAGCCATCTTACTGCCATCACCTGGATGCAATTGGATAGCAAGATTTAAAAAATCTAATTACTTGAGCTACAGGCTAGGTTTTCACATGACATAGAACACCACATGGCCCATCAAGTCTATGCCTGCTCTCAAAGCAATCCCATCTTTCCACACTTATTTCTCAGTCACCTATTTTCTATCACATGCCTGATTTTCCCACCAGCCACCTACAGTACATCCAGGAGTAATTTACAATAATTAAATTACCAACTAGCTTGCCTTTGGGACTTGAGAAGATGGAAGACAGATACTCATGCAGGCACAGGGAGAACATGCAAACACCACACAGGCAGTACCAGAGGTTTGGATTGAACCCATGTTGCTGGAGCTTTGGCATCAGTACTATCCACTGAGAAGCAGGGCCACAGTGTTACGACAATAAAATTTATGATGAATAATTGGAGAAAAATCCTTTTTTGTGACTGGTAGGATGTCAATAAGTCTAATAAAGAAATTTACCATTTAATGAATTTCTCCTGCGTTAGTACTGTGTGGTCCTCAAGCTTCTGCTTTTGAAGTAAATACTGCTTTTGCTCATAAGTGAGGTTTACAAGTTACTGCAACAGAAAAGCAGAAATCTGGACATGTCCCCTTCTCGTTACTACCATAATGAGGTGGTACAGGAGCCTAAATTTTTTCTTCCCTTCCAGAATCACGCTGTTTTCAGAAAGTGCAGACTCATATTAGGTAGTATTGATTGAGAAGAGCAAGTATTTACAACAGAAATCCTAACCAGTTTTCCATTTGGCTAATTTAGGATACTGGAGACTTTCACACACCAACTACTCTAGTAGACACTTGACAATTAGTCTGGGAAATGTAGCCAAAATCTTCTGACTGCGTAATTCAGTATTACAGAGCCTTAATGATAAACATCAAAGACACTAAAGGAAGCCCATTATTCTTCTAGAATGTAGACATTAAATCATTTTTATTTTAAATCTATTATAAACAAACCTTAAGCATCACTTACCTAAACTGTCTTTATGAACTTCCAGCAGAAAACCATCCTGCAGATCAGGCTCACAGGCACATGGCACAGGCTTGGACTGGAAGCGCTGATTTCGGAAATGCAAATAAAGTTTAAACGTAGAGCACACTTGCCCTGGTAAAGGTTGTGGCTCTTGTAAATGCTCCAGGAATGCTCTACCACCCAAAACCTGAAGGTACAGATTTCTTCTAGTAGGATCAATGTTTGCTGCAACATGAATGGCAAAACATAAATGTCATCCGCCTGCTTAAAAAGATTTGCATTTAAATAACACCATTCGCAAGTTCAAGATGACTTGAAGGGCTTTACAGCCAATGATCTACATTCAAAATCATCTGTTATAGCATTGCTTTGTTGAACAAAGCACTTCAATTAATTTGTCCTCATCTGAGCTGTCTGGGCAAATATCTAAACTTCCATATTCATTTATGCCAAAGGTAGTAATGAGATAAAAATGAGTAATTCAGTTTCTTTAATCTAAAATATTAACTGATCTTCTTTGCACATGTGCGCTTGACCTGCTGAATGTTTCCAAAATTATCCCATTTTATTGGTTGCTGAATAAATAACTTTTGAGCACATATCTGAGCTGTCTGGGCAAATATCTAAACGTCCATATCTGTTTATGCCTGTTTTAAACTAAATTTCTGTTTGCTCTCTCATGTTTCATAAAAGGTGCCTTCTTAGATAATATATAGCATGTCCAAAGCACTGCAAAGAAGAGCTAATGTAGATTTTGTGTTCAGACCTCTGGAACAGGACTTGTACTTAAACCAATGTTTGCAAGAACAAAATATATTTAACATACATTTTGTGAACTACAGTAATTTCCTTAAATACACATATAATGCAGCTCAAGGAAATTAAGTAGAAGAAATAAAATACATTACTTCCAAAACAAAGTAGATGCCTTAATCTGACCAAAAATTATTTAACCCAGTCACAATTTTTTGTTTGCCGCACTAATAGCACTTATTGGCAACATCTCAAACTACCATGACAAAAACTCCCATATGACACTAAGAAAGCTGCTGCCTCACAGTCCCAGTATGCTTGGTTCCATCCTGACCTTTCGGACCACCTGTGTAAAGTTTGCATATTCTCTATGAACACTCCAGTTTCCTCCCAAATGCCAATGAGCAAATTAGTGGGTTAACTGGTCACTATAGGGACCAACAGTTGGAATGGGTTGTTTTCAGATTGGAAGTAACTAGTGAAGGACTGAAATTGGTAACTATTAAAGATCTGGAGGAAAGGAAGAACATGCAAGATTTCTATGAGAATGATGTGCTCAATTTCTATGATTAAAACAGAATATAGACCGATTTAGAGGGTGGGCAAAGACTGGGAAATGGAGTTTAATATGGGGAAGTGCAAGTTCATACAATTTGGTAGAAGTGAAAAGGTAAGAATGGATCAATATTTGATCAATCAAAAACAAGAGGGATATGGACAAATGTCACAAGGGAACTGAGGCCAGCTTAGATCAAATGTGGTCATATAAAATGAAGGGCCAGGTTTGAAAGATCTAAGGCCTTCTCCTCCCATTTTTGTGTATACTATAATTGCCCATGTATTGTAGGCAAATGGAAGAATTTGGGAGAGCAGATCAGAACATGGGGAAAATAAAATAGGATTAGTATAGGTGTCCCCCGCTTTTCGAACATTCACTTTACGAAACCTCACTGTTACAAAAGGTCTACATTAGTTCCCCGTTTTCGCTATCAGAAAGTGTTTTCACTGTTACGAAAAAAAAATCAGCGCGCGATAAAAGGCAGTGCGCGCCCCGAGCAGCCGCTCTCCCGCGGATTCGGAACGGCATTCTCGCCGGCATTGCTCAAACACGTGCCTGAGAGCAGCCATTTGCAAGATGAGTTCTATGGTATCAGGAAAGCCTAAAAGAGCTTGTAAGGGTGTTGCACTTAGCATAAAACTAGACATAATTAAGCACTTCGATCGTGGTGAACGAAGTAAGGACTAAGTGAGTTTGGCTGGCGAATGTGATGTTGAAGAGGTTTTGGCATCCCATGACCAAGAACTGATAGATGAAGAGCTGATGCAATTGGAAGAAGAAAGGATAACAATCGAAACCGAATTCATTAGCGAAATGAACGTGAAGCAACCGTGTGAGATTTTCGCTGCAATGATAAAGTACGACTTTAATTTTGAAAGGGTACGTCGGTTTAGGGGATATTTGCAGGATGGTTTGAGTCCTTACAAAGAACTGTATGATAGAAAAATGCGTGAGGCTCAGCAGTCAAGCAAGCCATCCACATCAACCACAGCAGAGATGAACCTCGACCTTTGACATCAAGGTGGGCAGTCATAGGAGAAGATGAGCTGCCTGCTCTAATGGAAACAGACGACGAGATGACACCCCAGTGTCCCACTACCCCACGATTTGCGGAAAATGCAGCGGTAGCCGGGAGGCACACAGCACATCTTTAAGAAAAAAGTCGAAATAAACATGCTAATTAATTAGGTGCCGCCCGACACGTAATTGTCCGCCCAGATCAGAGACGACGCAATCGGAAATTGGCACTGACCTGGGCCGACAATTACATGCCAGGCGGCACCTAATTAATTAGCTTGTTTATTTCAGCTTTTTTCTTAAAGATGTGCTGTGTGCCTCCCAGTTACCGCTGCACCCCTGCATGCTTCGCGGATCAGTATCGGTCGCCTGGAGGGTGGGGGGCCACTGCACCACCCAACCTGCAACGACTCAGCCTAACACACCATCATCAGTGTGCTCAGTGCTGTCTTCCCAATTCCAGTAAGTGGTACTACACTGTACATACATTATTTCTACTTTATATCAGCTGTGTACTGTTAAGTGTTATTTGGTATGATTTGGTAGCTTCATAGCTTAAAGGTTACTGGACAGCGCTTGCGCCGTGTTTTTGCCAACAGCGCTTGCGTGAGATTTTCAGCCGACGGCGCTTGCGTGAGATTTTCGCTACGAAGAACAGTGTAGTAATGATTGTAGAAAAGTATTTCTACTTTATATAGGCTGTGTATTTATCATATCATTCCTGCTTTTACTATATGTTACTGTTATTTTACGTTTTAAGTGTTATTTGGCATGATTTGGTAGGTTATTTTTGGGTCTGCGAACGCTCACAAAATTTTCCCATATAAATAAATGGTAATTGCTTCTTCGCTTTATGACATTTCGGCTTACGAACCATTTCATAGGAACGCTCTACCTTCGGATGGCGGGGGAAATCTGTATGTGACCAGAATAAATAGATTGGCAAGTACTTAGTGGGTCAAAGGGCCTGGTTCTAAAACTTGTGACTACTATTCCAGATCATATTTCTTTAAACAAACATTCTGGGATTTGGTCAGCATCGATTAGAAACATAGAAAACCTACAGCACAATACTGGCCCTTCGGCCCACAACGTTGTGCTAAACATGTCCCTACCTTAGAAATTACTAGGCTTACCCATTGCCCTCTACTTTTCTAAGTGCCATGTACCTATCCGATAGTCTCTTAAAAGACCCTATCGCTTCCGCCTCCACCACCGTTGCTGGCAGCCCATTCCATGCACTCACCACTCTTGGAGTAAAAAAAAACTTACCCCCGATATCTCCTCTGTACCTACTCTTCAGCACCTCAAACCTGTGTCTTCTTGTGGTTAATTGGTGGGGAAAATAGTGTATTCAATATAATTGGATTCTTGCCAGAACTACCATATATACACTATATTTAATCAGTAAAGCTTATTACTTCACACAAACTTTGTATGATGAGATAGACCTGGCTAACTGCAGGATCTCTCACCAGAGTTCACCCACTTCTTATTCTTCCCACTGCACAGAGGACAAAAGACTAACAAGATGAAACCACAAGATGAAATAGTGATTATTGCGGAGAGCTAGTTTGCCTTCACCCAGCCAAAGGAATAGTGGGTGTATTAGATCAGTAAGCTGTGGACCACTGCGCACTGAGTATTTATCTGTATTAGCCCCTCAGTTAAGATAAACATTCCTCTTGCTAGTTAAATTGCAATAAAAAAGCAAAAGATTGAGATTTTGTAGCAATATATCTAAGTTCACTCAATATTAAAGGCAACATTTCAAACTGATAAGGCCACAAGAAAATGAAGAATTCTAGACTTTATTTCAAGTGGCTTAGAATATAAAAAGCTACAAATGTATCCAAATCTTTGTCCTCAGATAGTCTACTCCAAGCAGCATTACAATCAGGCTCAATGGACATTTGATGTAGAATACTACAAATTATTTAGAGATACAGCATGGAATAGACCCTTCTGGCCCTTCAAGCTATTCCGCCAACAACCCCGATTTAAAACCTTAGCCTAATCACAAGACAATTTACAATGCCCAATTAACCTACCAACTGGTAGGTCTTTGGACAGTTGGAGGAAACCGGAGCACCTGGAGGAAACCAATGCATTTCGAGCTCCTTCCAGAGGATACCAGGATTGAACTCCAAACTCCAACAATAGTGTCTCGCTAACTGCTACACTACCGTGGCATTTCAAAAAAAATAAAAAGACTTAAATTTGAACAGCTTTTCATGATACTATAATAGATTTATCTGAAACTATGAAAGAGGCTGGATAGACATCATGGCCCAGATATCCTATTATTCTCTATTGAAACTCTAGTTAAATTAAATTTGACCCCACTAACAATTTTTATTTACAAGTAATAATACACCAATGAAAAACACATTAATGGATGTGGAGGTCAGAGAGTGAACAGCTTTAAGTTTCTCAGCATAAATATTACATGGTCTGTACATTCCGGCTGCATGAGAAAAAGGCACAACAGTGCCTCTTTCACCTCAGACAATTGAAGAAGTTTGGTGTGGGCCCCCAAGTCCTAACAACTTTCTACAGGGGCACAATTGAGAGCATCCTGACTGGCTGCATCACTGCCTGGTATGGGAACTGTACTTCCCTCAATCGCAGGACTCTGCAGAGAGTGGTGCGGACAGCCCAGCTCATCCGTACACGTGAACTTCCACTATTCAGGACATTTACAAAGACAGGCGTGTAAAAAGGGTCAGAAGGATCATTCCGGACTCATGTCACCCCAACTACAAACTGCTCCTTCTGCTACCTTCCAGGAAATGATATTGCAGCATAAGAGCCAGGACCAACAGGCTCCAGTACAGCTTCTTCCACCAGGTCATCAGACTGCTTAACTCATGCTGACACAACTGTATTTTTATGTTATATACTATTACAAATGACTACAAATTGCACATTTAGATGGAGACCTAATGTAAAGATTTTTACTCATGTATATGAAGGATGTAAGTAATAAAGTCAAATTTAAAAAAATACTAAAAATTAAATAGATTTGTTTGTGCCCAAATAAATGAACTGCAGGAAACACTCACTTTTCTTTAGTTCACGTGGCTCTTTGTCTACAAAATGTGTGGCTGGTTTTGAATTGCTTGTAGCTTCTTTATCTGGAACCTTCTGGAAATTAAAAATGGTTGTATTTCAATTAAGTTCACATAAAGGAAAGAGCACTTGTCATATTAGAAGATGGAATTAAAGGATTTACAAGCCTTTGGAATTGCAGTTAGACTTCCCTGTATGAAACCCGAAGATTGTAGACCAATGTGAACATAAAGCAGATACTTCATAGAAAAGAATGATCGAAAATAAATTAAAAACAATAAATGTCTAAGGCTTGAAGAATTGAACGGAGTTCATAGGATTTGGTTTCAAAAGCAGATGACATGGAACACAAATTACTGAAAACAGATATGCCATTCTTGTTAACTGTTACAATTACAATCATTCACTGTGTTCCTTTGAAACACAGAATCTTGTGGTCATAATATGCCGCACTGTATGAAATAAAGATACCACAATACCTAGGTGAATGAAATATTCTGATATCCAAACATCAATGCCCATATTTTTCATAATATGCAGCACAGATCCCCCAAAGAGCTTAAGCACGAGAGCATCAGAAATAGATGTATCTGTTGGTGATTTCACCTCTCAAGCTTGGTCTGCCAATGCTAGAGCTTGAGTATACCCAATGACTGAGCCCCCACATCACTCATGCAGAAAATTCCAAAGGTTCTCTCCCTTCAGAAGAAACCCCTCCTCATCTCTGCTCTGAATGTCCAGTCCCTTATCTTGAGAAACTAATCACATGATTTTCGACATCCCAGGGAAAGGAAATATAACCCCGTATCTATTCTGCTAAGCCTTGTATTAATTTTGTATGCATCTATGAGAATGCTCATTCTTCTAAATGGTCAGGTATAAGCCCAATCTGCTTACTCTCTCTTCAAAGGAAAAAGTCTCCAAATCAGAAATCAATCTGGTAATTCTTCATGGTCAAGAGAATTGAACAGTACAAAATACTTCAGATAAGTCCCACCAGAGCCCTTTATAATTTCCGTGAGACATTTTTACTCTAACATTCAAATCCTCCTGTGATAGAAGCCAACAAAAGGTCTTCCTAATTGCTTGCTGTAAATGTACATTGGGCGTTCAGTGTGCAAAAGACAAATTGTGCAACACAAAAAGAAACAAAAATAATAAATGAGCAATAAATAGAGAACATAAGATGAAGTGTCTTTTAAAGTGAGCCCATAGGCTGTGGAAACATTTTAATGATGAAGTGAATTTGAGTGAAGTTATCCCCTTTGGTTCAAGAGCCTGATGGTTGAGGAGTAATAGCAACTGTTTCTGAGCCTGGTGGTGTGAGACCTGAGGCTCCTGTACCTGCTTCCTGATGGCAGTAGCAAGAAGAGAGCATATCTTGAGTGGTGGTGGTCCCTGATGATGGATGCTGCTATCTTGCAACAACATTTCCTTTAAATGTGCTCAATGGTGGGGAGGGCATTACCCGTTATGGACTGGGCCATACACACTACATTTTGCAGTATTTTCCATTCAAGGGTACAGGTGCTTCCATACCAGGCTGTGATGCAGTCAGTCGATATACTCTTCACTACACATCTATAGAAGTTTGTCAAAGTTTTAGGTGTTATGCCAAATCCTCATAAACTCCTAAGAAAGTAGAGATGCTGCCATGCTTTCTTCATAATTGCACTTGCATGCTGGTCCCTGGACAGTCCTCTAGAATGATTAAAAAAACTGAGGAATTTAAAAGTTGCTGAACCTCTCCACCTCTAATTGACTGATGAGGACTGGCTCATGGACCTATGGTTTCCTCCTCCTGAAGTCAATCATCAGCTCCCTGACCTAGACCCATCATATAAATGTAATTGCAAAGACAGTGCCTCTATTTCCTCAGGAGTCAGCAGATTCAGCACGTCACCAAAATCCTTGACAAACTTCTATGGATGTGTGGTGGAAAGTATGCTGACTGGATGCATTATAGCCTGGTATGGGAACACCAATGCTTTTGAGCGGAAAATCAAATTCGACCCAGTACATCACGGGTTAAGCCCTCCCATTGAGCACATCTATATGAAAGGTCACTGAAAAACAGCATCCATCAAATATCCTCACCACGCAGGTCGTGCTCTTTTCTCGCTGCTGCCATCAGGTAGAAGGTACAAGTCTCAGGACTCACACCACCAGATTCAAGAACAGCTATTATCCCTCAACCATTGGGCTCTTGAACAAAAAAGGATAGCTATACGCATTTATTTCTTGTGTTCTCACAACCGATGGTGTCACTCTTTATCTTGTCATTTCACACTCTCATTATTTATTGCTATTTGCTCATATTTGCATTTGCACAGTCTGTTTCAATGATCCTGTTTACAGTTACTGCTGTATAGATTAGCAAAGTATGCCCACAGGATAAAGAATCTCAGGGTTGTATGTGGTGACATGCATGTACTCTGATAATAAATTTATTTTCATCTTTGAACAACCTCTCAAAACACTTCCTCACTGTGGATGCAAGTGCTACTGTACGACAGTCATTGAAAGTCTTCATCCATTCACATTGTGTATGTGTACTTGAAGCCTTCCTGTTTCCTCCTTACGAATCATACTGATACCCAGCTTAGAATCACCAAAAAAAAACTTGAATATATTACACATGGTGTCCTTATTTAAATCAGTATGTAGGTGTGAACAGCTTTATTCCAGCAGTAATATTTGCAACAACCAATACAAATAATAGCCCATTAACCCTATTTCATTTTCTGTTCATACCTTATATTCTGTTTGGGTAGGCTCCGACCTCATGGCATGAACATCGATTTCTCAAACTTCCACCATTTCCCACCCCCTTGTCTTTCTCTCATGTTATCTCCTTGCCCTCCCATCACCTCCCTCATGTTATCTCCCCACCACCTTTCTTCTTTCTTCCATGGCCTTCTGTCTCTTTCACCAATCAACTTCCCAGCTCTTTGCTTCATCCCTCCCCCTCCAAGTTTCACCTATCACCGGCCATTTCTCTCTCCTCTACCCCCACCTTTCAAATCTACTCTTCAGCTTTTTTCCCTCCAGTGCTGCCGAAGGGCTTCCGCCTGAAATGTCAACTGTACTTCCCCCCCCGCCGCCCCATAGATGCTGCCTGGCCTGCTGAGTTCCTCCAGCATTTTGTATGTTGTTCAATGATTACTATGATTCTTTTCAACTCATTATTTAACTTTCATGTTGTCACCTTCCCTTTAGCATCATATTCCTTAATTTCAAGTCACCAAGCATCCTAAAATGCACTTTATTCTATTTTTCAAATTCATATTACTGCATTTCCTTGGTCATTTCCAAAGAAAGATCATGGATTCAATGGGCACAAAAACTGGCCCTTCAGCCCAATGTGTCCATGCTAAACATCAACACCACCGTCTGCACTACCCCCATTTAGCAGTTTTCTATACCTTGGTGATGTACATACCCTTCTAGGTACTGTGAAAGATTCAGTCTCCATCACCCATAGTCACACATTCCAGATTCCAACCACCTTCTGGGTGAAAAAAATCCTCCTCTGTACTCCTCTAATTCTCATACACTCCACTCTAGACCAATGTCCTCTTGTTTTAAAGGCCTTCAGTATAGGAAGTAGTTTCTCAATATCTACCCCTATCTATGCTCATCATTTTGTATACCACTTCGTTTTCTTCATTCTCCACACTCCTTTCATCTCTTCGGCCTCCTCTGCTCCAAGAAAACAAACAACAAATTCAGCTTATCCAGTCTCTCCTCATAACTGAAATGTTCCATTCAAGTCAAACTTCCAGTGAATCTCCTCAGCATAATCACAAGTTCATAAGAGTATGGTGAACAGAACTACATATTGTACTCCAACTGTGATTCAAATTGTTTTATAAATTTGTACTATAATCTCCCATGTCAGATTCCAATGTCCAAGTAATACAAGAGAAATACAACAATTCAATACATTAACAGGAGTTTAAACACATTTCTGTACACTAAGAGCAGTAAACACAAATCAAACATATTTTTAGACTTTCATTTTGATCCTCTGAAAGATGCCATTCATTGCAGTGAAATACTTACAGTTAAAAAACTGAGTTCCTTCATGACATCATCTACAATTCCCCGGCGTTGTAAGGCTTTTACAAGATCAGCCTCAGACAAACCTTGTGAACTCTTGCCTTGTTCATCTTGAAATGACTCTGATAAAATGTCTCTGATTCTTTCATGAATGTTCATCTGGTCAAAAGATATTCAGCAAGCTATTAACATACTGACTTACAGGTTTAAAACTAACTTTATAATGATTAAGTGCATTATCTTTCAATGTTTATTATTTATCTTGGTCCTCTGGAAAAATTACTCCTTTGATATGCAACTTATGAGAGGTAAAATAACTTATCTTGTTTATCATGAAAGAAAAGACACAGTTGCTGATTATTTCCAACACAGATGAATGAGGGGGGGAAAAAAAAGTTATGTTTTAGGTCAATGACTTTTCATCAGAATATTCTAATGAACATCGAGCTGAAATATTAACTGGCTTTCTCTCTCCACAGAGACTAACTGACTTTCTAGAACGCAAACACGGCAAAATCTGCAGAGGCTGGAAATTCAAGCAACGCGCACAAGAAAATGCTGGTGAACGCAGCAGGCCAGGCAGTATCTATAGGAAGAGGTCCTCTTCCTATAGATGCTGCCTGGCCTGCTGCACTGACCAGCACTTTTTGTGTGTGTTGCTTGACTTTCTAGAAATTGTTTTCTAATACAGACTACCAACATTTGCAACTTTTTAAAATTTTCGCTCCTTAATCTGTAAGATATGCAATAAGTGCAGCTACTATATAAAAGTTTAAAATCTTAAAATACATTGGATTTAAAATTTAAAAACTGAGTCTCAGATGGTTTAAAGCTGATACTCTCTTATCCTCAGATACATATTTAAAACTAACCTTGATTTACTTTGTTTAAAGTTTACATGGAAGTAAGAAACAGTAGCTTTCAACTCCAAAAGCAAGTAGTAGAAAGGCAAGTGTCAATGCATCCCCTTATACACGAGTCTATATGCATATGTACAGATATCAGAAATAAAGACATTTAAATACTTCTAGTGTATGAGCTACTCTAGGCCTTAAAAATATTGTAGTTAAGATAACAACTTATTTGCAATAAGTTTTAATCCCAAAGTTACTGCTGTGTGAAGTTATTTGGTAGATGCCTCACTGTCTGAACAAAGATCAGATATTTTCTTTACTCCTAGATCAGTAAAGTTTGTATAATTCTCCAGCACATTCTGCTACATGAGACAACCTACTTAGGAAAAAAATATAATAATGCAAGAACAAAGAATAGAAAGCATAAAATCTATCGAGAAAATATTATTCTTTATACCATATTGCCAGTATTATACCAGTATAATACATTGACAAACAAGTGTTTTTACTAGGGTAAAGTTACAGATCTCTGCCCATCAGTACTATGCCCTACTAAGAATGGAAACATGTTACAAGCTGTAAAGAAAAGTAAGATTAGAAAACTTAAGGCTCCAAGCATTATTTCCCCATATCTTGCTTGATACAGGTGTAAGGGAACATAATGGGGAGAAGTGTACATAATTCGCAACAACTGACATTGAGTTGGAGTTTCGCTTTAAAAGCTTGGTCTGACATGATGACATTGTTATGTAAAGATTTTTAGTGCACTTTTGTGTTTGGGTTTTGTAGTTCAATAAAATGTGTTACATGTTTCGTTAAACATAAAACTCCTCACTGTTTTGTTTGTGAAAACCTACACAGGCATGGCCCAAGTGAACTGGAAGATGAATAATATGATAATATTGCATTGGTTACATTTTTACAAATTTGAGTATTTTGAGGAGATGGCCAAGATGACTGACAAGGGCAGAGCAGTGGATGATGTCTGGTGATTTTAGTAAAGTATTTTAAAGAGCCCATCATGATCAAGAAGATTAAGGTGAATAGGATCCATTGTGAATTGATAGTCTAGATTCAGAACTGCCTTGCCATAGAGATTGAGAGTAGCAGCAGAAGGATGTTATTCTAGCTGGAGGTCTGTAACTAGTGGTGTTCCTAAGGTTCAGTGCTAGGGCTTCTCTAGTTTGAAATATAAAAAATGACTTGATAGAATATGTACTAGGGCATGTTATACAGTTAATGGCAGGACCATTGATAGCACTTATCTATAGAGAGATCTTGACAAACAAGTCTATAGCTTCCTTAACGTGGCCACACAAACAGATAGGATGCTGAAGGAAGTGTACGGCATGCTTTCTTTTATCGGCTGGGGCACTGAGTAACAAAGAGTAAGGAAATCATGCTGCAACTATACAAAACGTTGATTAGGCTGCACTTGAAGAATTGCATGCAATTCTAATCACTCCATTACAAGAAGGACATGGAAGCTTAGGAAAGGGTATTGAAGAGGGTTTACCAGAATGTTGCCTGAATTAGACAACATGAGCTACAAGGAGAGGCTGGACAAACTGGGGTTGTTTTCTCTGGAGTGTTGGATGATGAAAGGAGACTTGATAGGTTTTATACAATTATGAAAGGAATAAACAGTCTGAAGCTTTTTCCCCAGGATAGAAATGTCAAGTACTAAGAAACATGCATTTAAGGCGAGATAGGGAAGTTTAAAGGAAATATACAGGGTCTTTTTTCTTTCTTTTTACAAAGTGTGGTAGATGCCTGAAACAGGCTACCAGGAGTAGCATAGGAACCAAATGTGATAGAAGCATTTAAGAGGCATTTAACATGAACATGCAGGAATGGAGGAATATTGCTCTTGGATGGGCAGCAGAGATTGCATTTAATTCAGCATTGTGTTCAGTGAAGACATTGTGGCCTGTTCTTTCTCTCAACTGCTTTCTGTTCTACACTCAGGGTCAAAATGTTTAATTACAGGTCAGTCATTCAAACACCAGTACAAGTCCTTCCTGGCTTATGAATGCCTGACTTATGAGCACCACATTCAAGTAAGCTTTTGGGGGAAATGGAATAATAGATGACAATAGATCCAAGGCACATTCTACCAGCTGGGAACAGCACTTATTCATTGAGGCCAGCTGGTGGCAGCTCTTCCCCAGCCTGTTTGCTATACAGACATCCCACCTCTCTCCCGCATATCGATAGCAGCTCCCTATAACAATTGGTGCTGTGATCCTCTGCTACACACCGTTTATGTTCACTTCACTGAATAACAGAACCCGGTCATAACCTGGGGATTGCCTTTATTTGGTAAAATGCAAGGAAAAAAAAGTTGGGTGCAACTTTAGAGTGTTGGCATCGTCTCATAATATTTTAGATGCAGCAGACATTCATGAGGTTAGTTCCAGAGATTATTAAAGGTGCTGAGGTAGGGAAAACATTGGAGCACATGGTGCCTTAGGGTCTATGAAGTATACAACTGAAAAAAGGTGAAAAATTGCCTACTTAAGACAAATGCAGAGGAAAGCCTGCTCTCAGAGGGCTGTGGGCATTTTGAATTCTTTACCCCAGAGAGCTAGGGACAAAATAGGTTATCAAATATACTCAATATCACGACTGGCAAGCATTTAAGTTAAAAGGAAGTCAAGCAGTATGGAGAAGTGGAATTATGGCACTGCACTGCAGCTAATTTTGAGCAAACATTTCAAACATTCCTGCAGCAAGCACGATAGACCACTCATAATCCTGCTTCGTAATCACGCCAGAAATGCACACACCATTTGGATCAAAAACAGCTGCTGCACTTTTTGGTAAAATCGGATTACAAAGTGTTAGTGTTTAGAAGAGGCTGTAGGGACGTCACCACCGATGACAAAGACTACTTATGAGGGGAGAGTAGCTTTATTCGCCTCTGTCCGAAACAAATGCAATGACAACTCGTGAAACGCTGGACCCACTTCCCTTGGGCAACCGGGAAAGTTACAAACTCCCACCTGCGAGGAAAGGGGCCTGAAGCCCACTGTCTGAGGGTGGTGGGCAAACACTCTCATACTTAAAATACCTAAGTTCACTGTCATAGGCATTGATGGGCACCTGGTGTCAGAGGACTGGGACGTGTTTCACTTGAGCCTCACTTAAGACTACCTGACAAACGCCAAAAGCCTCGGCAAGGGGTGGGAGCCGTTCGGAGACTTGGGGTGAGAATGGATCATTGCACTGCTCGGCTCACCATCGGAACTCACCTGGGTCAGCTGGTTGCGAACGATTTGCCTCAGCTCGGAGGCTTTCTCCAGCGACAGCGACATGCTCCCCGAGGCCCCAATCAATCCGGCCGACAGGCACCACCACTCGCTGACACCGCCTCTTTCATCGTCAGCAGTCCACCAATCGGGCCGTGGTAGCTGAGACCCCGCCCCCTCGCCAAATGTCACTCAATCCGACTTCCGCCTCGGCACGCCCCGGTCAGACCCCGCCCCTCCCAATGACTGTTCACACAGCACCAAGGGGCCTCCGAACGTTCAAAACCGCCGCCAAAACCGAGCGGGAATTTCCACCTGCCCATTACAAACGCCTGATCAACTTTATTTTAAATAAAGTCCAAACATCCCAAACTATAATTCCCAGGCATTATATTTATTTATCAGCGAGGAAAAGTAATGGAGATGACATTCAAGGTGACGCAAGTGCCCCGAGACTGCCAGATCAAGTGAAGTCACGAGTGACGTCATTAGAAGACCAGCCGGTGGCGGCGACGAAGGCTTCGGGGACCCGGGATGACTCTGCTGTTCGTCTCAAGTGGGGCCGCGGCAGTCAGTCTCCGGGGCTACACTTTCATCATGGTCAGTAGCCACTTGCGTGCTTCTCGTTATCCGCTCCTGTTGCTCTGAAAAGATGACCACCGCCACTCACGTTTTCTACCTGAGAAAGGAATGAGTCTGTGTTTCAGCGCACTGGCATAGTCCTCTGGCACATGAGATTATCACTTCCCCTGATTTTGTTTGGTGGAGAAAGACGTTAGTTAGGACAGTGGGAGCTTCTTCTCTTGGTGTCCCTGGGGAACAATAATATTGCAACAATCTGCTGCAAGTAAGTTTTTCATTGCACATGTGCATATGACAATAGACCGTAGTATGTGTGTGTGTGTTGGAGTAGGATGTTTCTGGTCAAAATGCTCGACGAACTAAGCAAATCAGGCAGCATCTGTTGGGGGAAATGAACAGTTGTCATTTCAGGCCCAAACTGTTTATCAGGGCTCGGGCTGAAACGTTGACTGTTCATTTCCCTCAATTGGTGCTACATGACCTGCTTAGTTCCATCAGCATTTTGTATATATTGCTCAAGATTTCTGGCATCTACAGATTCTCTTGTGTCACTGAGACAAGATGTAGAGTCTCACCAAGCCTAACATCAAGCATATCTTTACCACCTCTCTTTCTCCACTTTACGAAGAGATTGCTCCCTCTGTGATTCCCATGTCCATTTGTCCTCTCCCCCGCCGCACCCTACAAAGCGGCTAAAGTGTTACACCTGCTCATTCACATGATGAAAGTCTCGGTTGAAACGTCGACTGATTACTTTTTTCCATATACGGTGTCTGGTCTGATGAGTCCCACCAGCATTTTGTGTGTGTTGCTTGGATTGCCAGCACCTGCAGATTTTTTCATGTTTGTGCTCATTCACCTCCTCCCTCACCTCCACTGAGGGCCCCAAACTGTTATGAATGCGTAATCAAAATCAATATATCAATATATATTGATGATACATACTCACAGGATTATTCAAATATTACATAAATATTAAATGCACAACATAAGCAGTAATTCCAGATGAAGCAACACTTCACCTGCAAATCTGCTGGGGTTGTCTCTTGAGTTTTGGTGCTCCTGAGGCTGTCCTCCTCTACACTGGTGAGATTCATCGTAAATTTGGGGACCACTTTGTCAAGCACCTCCTCTCTATCTGCCAAAAGCAGAACTTCCCAGTGGCTAAACATTTTAATTCCCATTCCCGTTATGGCATGTTAGTCCTCGGCCTCTTCTTGTGCCAAGATGAGGCCACTCTCGAGGTGGAGGAACAACATTTTCCAGTCCCTATATACTTCCATCCCCCATCAGGAAGGTCTCAAAGCTCTACGCTTCTTTTTGGATTCCAGACCTAATCAGTTCCCCTCTACCACCACTCTGCTCCGTCTAGCAGAATTAGTCCTTACTCTTAATAATTTCTCCTTTGGCTCCTCCCACTTCCTCCAAACTAAAGGTGTAGCTATGGGCACCCGTATGGGTCCTAGCTATGCCTGCCTCTTTGTTGGCTTTGTGGAACAATCTATGTTCCGTGCCTATTCTGGTATCTGTCCCCCACTTTTCCTTCGCTACATCGACAACTGCGTTGGCGCTGCTTCCTGCACGCATGCAGAACTCGTTGACTTTATTAACTTTGCCTCCAACTTCCACCCTGCCCTCAAGTTTACCTGGTCCATTTCCAACACCTCCCTCCCCTTTCTAAATCTTTCTGTCTCTGTCTCTGGAGACAGCTTATCCACATGTCTACTATAAGCCTACTGACTCTCACAGTTATCTGGAATATTCCTCTTCTCACCCTGTCTCTTGCAAAAACGCCATCCCCTTCTCGCAATTCCTCCGTCTCCGCCACATCTGCTCTCAGGATGAGGCTTTTCATTCTAGGACGAGGGAGATGTCTTCCTTTTTTAAAGAAAGGGGCTTCCCTTCCTCCACTATCAACTCTGCTCTTAAACGCATCTCCCCCATTTCACGTACATCTGCTCTCACTCCATCCTCCCACCACCCCACTAGGAATGGGTTTCCCCTGGTCCTCACCTACCACCCCACCAGCCTCCGGGTCCAACGTATTATTCTCCGTAACTTCCGCCACCTCCAACGGGATCCCACCACTAAGCACATCTTTCTCTCCCTCCCCCCTCTGCATTCCACAGGGATCGCTCCCTACGCAACTCCCTTGTCCATTCGTCCCCCCCATCCCTCCCCACTGATCTCCCTCCTGGCACTTATCCGTGTAAGCGGAACAAGTGCTACACATGCCCTTACACTTCCTCCCTTACCACCATTCAGGGCCCCAAACAGTCCTTCCAGGTGAGGCAACACTTCACCTGTGAGTCGGCTGGGGTGATATACTGCCTCCGGTGCTCCCGATGTGGCCTTTTATATATTGGCGAGACCCGACGCAGACTGGGAGACCGCTTTGCTGAACATCTACGCTCTGTCCGCCAGAGAAAGCAGGATCTCCCAGTGGCCACACATTTTAATTCCACATCCCATTCCCATTCTGACATGTCTATCCACAGCCTCCTCTACTGTAAAGATGAAGCCACACTCAGGTTGGAGGAGCAACACCTTATATTCCGTCTGGGTAGCCTCCAACCTGATGGCATGAACATCGACTTCTCTAACTTCCGCTAATGCCCCACCTCCCCCTCGTACCCCATCTGTTACTTATTTTTATACACACATTCTTTCTCTCACTCTCCTTTTTCTCCCTCTGTCTCTCTGAATATACCCCTTGCCCATCCTCTGGGTCCCCCCCCCCACTTCCTTGTCTTTCTTCCCGGACCTCCTGTCCCATGATCCTCTCGTATCCCTTTTGCCTATCACCTGTCCAGCTCTTGGCTCCATCCCTCCCCCTCCTGTCTTCTCTTATCATTTTGGATCTCCCCCTCCCCCTCCAACTTTCAAATCCCTTACTCACTCTTCCTTCAGTTAGTCCTGACGAAGGGTCTCGGCCTGAAACGTCGACTGCACCTCTTCCTAGAGATGCTGCCTGGCCTGCTGCATTCACCAGCAACTTTTATGTGTGTTGCTTGAATTTCCAGCATCTGCAGAATTGCTGTTGTTTGAACAACATCTTCTGTCTGGTTAGCCTCCAACCTGATGGCATGAATTTCTCCTGGTAAAATAATTTTTCCCTCCCCCCTCCCCTCTTCTGTTCCCTACTCTGGTCTCTCTCCTGTCTATCACCTTCCCGGGATCCTGAGGGTGGGCTCGTCTTGGCACAAGAGGAGGCCATGGACCGACATGTCAGAACAGGAATGGAAATCAGAAATACAACATTTGGCCAACAGGAAGTTCTACTTTTGGCAGATGAAGCGAAGGTGCTCGAGGAAGCCACCCCATGATTTACGACAGGTCTCACCAATGTAGAGGAGGCTCAATTGGGAGCACCAAATTCAATAGATGACCCCAGCAGATTCACAGGTGAAGTGTTGCATCACCTAGAAGGACTGTTTGAGGCTCAATGGAGGTGAGAGAGGAGGTGAATGAGCAGGTCTAGTACTTGGGGTGCTTGCAGGGATAAGTGCCTGGAGGGATGAGTGGACAAAGGAATCACAGAGGCAGCAATCACCGCAGAAAGCAGAGGGGAGGATGGAGGTAAAGTTATGTTTTGTGGCAGATCTTTTTGGAGATGGCAGAAGTTGCGGATAATGATGTGTTGAATGCAGAGGCTCTTGAGGTAGTAATTAAGGATCTATGATTCTGAAGCTTCAGTGGGTCATTCTTGCTTTTACATTATTAAAAATATGTGCTACCATTGTACTTTCCTTCCTTGCTATATGCTTAATGTGCAAATTAACCTTAAGGGATGCCTGAATTAGAGCTTCCCAAGTCCCTCTGAATTCTGAATTCTCTCCCATTTAGAAAGCTGTCTATACCTTTAGTCTTCATACCAAAGTGCATAACTCTTAACTATGCTGTATTCCATCTGCCACTTCTTTGCCCACTCTCCCAACCTGTCCAAATCCTGCATACTCTGCCTCCACAGCACTATCTCTCCCTCCACCTGTCTTTGTATCATCTCTGAACTTGGCCATGAAGCAATCAGTTCCTTCATCCAGATCATTAGCATATAAAGTGATAAGTTATGGTCCCAACAGTCGACCCTCATGGAACTCCTGAAGAAAGACCCCTTTATCTGCAACCTCTGACTTATACCAGTCAATCTCCTGACAATGCTAGTACCTTGCCTCAGCCACCAATGTCTCTTACCTTGCTTAGCAGCCTCATGTGCAGCCCTTGTCAAAGGTCTTCTAAAAATCTTTTTTTTTATTATTTTATTTTTATTTGGATAAGGAGTTCACAATTATCATGTACTTTTTTCACACATATAACCTTTTCCATTTTTTTATATGTGTAAAACTACAATTATTTATACATTCTTAAGTACACATTGAGATGATATAAAAGCAAAATAAACATTTAAATAGATAATTATGTACTGTGGTAAATCTAACCTATTAGGCTAAGTAATGAAATTAGTTGTTAAGAAAAATGGTAATAATAGTTTCCATACAACCCTTCTGGACCATTTCCACTGGTCCAAAATGTTGCATACAAGCCTATATACCAACCATTGTAGGTGTTTATATCCCAATTTGTTCGTGCGTGTTCCTGCCCGCAGACATAATTATCCAATCCCTATGTACTTATTTACTTAATTTTTTCATTTTTTTTTATCCCTTTCCCAAATCTTTCCCTTTACTTGTGTTAATTCTCTATTTTCCAAAAAAAAACAACAACAAACATTTAGACTAGGGGTGCTTACGTTAGCAATATTACTGTGTTGATGAGAAGAGCAATATAAATCATTAGGAGAGTCATCTAAAGTCTGCTCGCATTGGGGTTATATATTCAATCCATTTATTCCAGATTCGATAAAATGTTTCTTTTTGAGTTCTCAGGGAGTAGGTCAACTTTTCCATTTTAAATATTTCCAAGATAATTTCGTACCAATCTTCTAATGTAGGTGGTATTGGATTTAGCCATTTTCTAGTGATTGATTTCTTACTTGCCGCTAAGAGGGCCTGCAGCAACTTTATATCTTCCTTCTGTTCAAGGAACAATACATGCCCCAAATAGAGCGTCTCAAAGTTCAGAGGTATCTGGGACCTAAGTACCTTAACTAATGTTCTATGAATACCTTCCCAAAATAGACTTAATTTAGGGCAATCCCAGAAAATATGAAAATGATTTGCCTCCTTAGAGCCGCACCTTCTCCAACACATCACATTTGTATCTTTATATTTTTCCTGATATGGGGTCTTGAAGTATCTTATAATGTTTTTCCAACAATGTTCTCTCCAAGTGAAAGAATTAGTCGAGGAAAGCTGCAGATTTTCCCCCAAGCCTCCTCTGAAAGTACCAACCCCGCTTCTTTCTCCCACTTCTCTTTAATATACAGTGTATTTACATTTTTAGCATGGGAGAGTGCATTATATAGGCGAGAAACTGATTTACTAGGTATTGAACTGCAAGCCGAATTCAGAATCTTGAAAAATTCTAATTCTACTGTTGATAAGTCTGTATATCTACAACTCTGGTTAACATAGTTTCGTACTTGAAGGTACCTAAAAAAGTCATTATGTTCTAGGCCATGTTTGTCCTGCAGGATTTGGAAACGTTGTAATACTCTTTTATCTATAAATGAGAGGTAGGTTGTAAGACCTTTCTTTATCCATAGCTCAAATCTTTTATCTCCTCTGTTGGGAAGGAATTCGGTATCATATGCACACCATCTAAAGAGTTTTAGCATGTTTTTAGTTCCACATGAATTAACCACCTTCTGCCATACTTTTAATGTAAGATTTATCCAAGCATTATTAAATTTTTCCAACTGGGCCATCAATCCTTTGTCAGCTATTGAGGCCTGAAGAGGAAAACTGTCAACTAATCCAAATTCTATTTCCTTCCATCTAGCCTTATATTCCCTATTACACCAATATAACAGAGGGGTTATCTGTGAGGCATAAAAATAATTTCTCAGGCAAGGAAGAACCATACCTCCTCTTTCCTTCCCTAACTGTAAAGTGTTATATCGAATTCTAGGTTTCCTTCCTTGCCAAATGAAGCGGGAAATCCATTTGTCCCATTCCCTGAATTGATTATCATCCACCTCCACTGGTAAAGTACGGAAAAGATATAATAACCGAGGAAGAATATTCATTTTTATAGTATTTATCCTTGAATTTAAACTTAAATAGGGGATAAGATTCCATCTATGCATATCTGCTTTTATCTCTGAGATTAATGGCCCATAATTTACCTGTGACAGTGTTGAAAGATCCTTCGGCAGGGTTATTCCTAAATATTTTAATGATTTAGCTTCCCACTTAAGATCGTATGTATCCTGCAATTTTTTGGATGATGTATAATTTAGGGACATAACCTGCGTTTTCTTTACATTTATTTTATAACCTGATATTTTCCCAAAGTCATCCAACAGTGTAAACAATCCTATAAATGATTTTTCTGGTTCACTCAGATAGACCAAAACATCATCTGCGAATAACGCCACTTTCTGTTCAATCCCTGCCACCTTGATACCTTTTACGATTTCGCTCTGTCTTATTAGTTGGGCAAGTGGTTCAATATATAGCGCAAAAAGGAAGAGGAGAAATTGGGCATTCCTGTCTAGTGCCTCTCTCTAAAATGAAGGAGTCAGAGAGGTCCCCATTTATCTTAATTCGGGCTGTTGGGCTGTCATACAGAGTCTGAATTACTTTAATAAACCTTTCTTGAAAGCCGAATCTTCCTAACACTCTGTATAGGAATGCCCAACTAACCGAATCAAAAGCTTTCTCAGCGTCCAATCCTACTACCATTGTCTCTGTCTCGTTCTTATTAACCTGTTCTAATATGTGCAGAGTTCTCCTTATGTTGTCCTGTGTTTGTCTTTGTTGAATAAATCCAGTCTGGTCTAAATGGATTAGGCCAGGTAAAAGCTTTTCCAATCTGCGCACTAATATAAATGTAAATAGTTTGTAATCTAAATTAAGAACACTAATTGGCCGATAATTGCCACATTCTAGTTTATCTTTACCCTCTTTAGGAATAACTGAAATAATCGCTTCTCTCCAGGAAGGTGGAGTTTCTCCTCTCGGCAAGATCCAATTAAAGGTGTTAAGTAGTAATGGGGCTAACTGTGTCTTCAGGGACTTGTACCACTCTGAGGTAAACCCATCAGAACCCGGGGACTTTCCAGCCTTTAACCTAGAGATGGCCACGTTCAGTTCTTTGACAGTTACTGGTTCTAATAAACTTTCATTTTGTAAATCTGTAAGTTTAGATAGATCTAAAAAATTCAATACACTGTCTATATAGGGCTCATTGGGGGCCCGGGGTTGGGAGTACAGCTCTTGATAATACGTTTCAAAACTCTCTTGAATTTTCCCTATTGTACTCTCCACAAGCTTTGTCTTTGGATTCTTTATTTTATGAATTGTATTGTCTGCTTGTTGTTTTCGTAATTTATATGCTAATAATCTAGCTGATTTACCTCCTACTTCATAATTCTTTTGTCTCAGGTAAAGAAAATTTCTTTGAGTTTCCAACGTATAAATATCATCAATTTCACTTTGCAATTTCCTAATTTCCTGTTTTCGATTTGAATTACTTTTGTTGCTATCTCCAACTTGAAGTTGTTTTAATTTTCCTTGAAGGTCTGCTAATTTTTGTGCATTGATTTTTTTCCATGTGAGTAGTAATGGAGATAATTTTCCCTCTCAGTACAGCTTTCAATGTATCCCATAAAATCACTGGTGATGTTTCTCCCGTGTCATTAAGGTCTAGATGTTCTTTGATTTCTCCCCTTAATCTCTCCATTACTTTTGGGTTATTAAGTATATATGTGAGTTTAGCCTCCATAGTGTTTTCCTCATTTTCCTTTCCAGGATTAGAGACATAGAGATTGGGCTATGATCCAACAGATCAATTGTTGCAATATTACAGTTTTTTATCCTGAGTCTATCTGTATTAAAGATAAAGAAATAGTCTATCCTTGAATAGGCTGAATGAGGGAAAGAGTAATATGTATAATCTTTACTAGTAGGGTGTAATTCCCTCCAGACATCTATAATTCCCAACTCCTCCATCAATGAATTCACTTTCCGAGTCAGAGGTTTATTCTGAGTAACTATTCTTGAAGAATCTAATATAGGATTTAATCTAATATTAAAATCCCCTCCACAAATTACTACCCCTCGAGAACTGACCATTAGGTCAAAAATGTGTCTGTAAAATGACCATTCACTACCTGGAGGAGCATAAACATTCAGCAATGTTATTTCTGTACCTTCTATTCTTCCTGTGATTTTTACAAACCGTCCTTCTTTGTCTCTAGTCTCTGAAATATGTTCATAATTAAGAGTACTTGATATTAAAGTAGCTACCCCTCTTTTGTGACTCAATTTATATGATGAATAAAATACATGCTTAAAGCCCATTCTTTTTAATTTTCCATGTTCAGATTGGCTCATATGTGTTTCCTGGAGGAAAGCTATTTGTGCCCTCTCTTTTTTCAATTTTGACATAATCTTATTTCTTTTAATTGGATTCAAAACCCCATTAACATTATAGGAAATTATTTTTACCCATTCAGTTTGCATTTTTCTCTAGTAGAAAAAAAGCCCTCTCCTTTTCTAACCAAACAGTAAGCAATCCCTTCTCAACAGTAAACCAAGACATATAACCACACCCTAGACATTTCTGAACGTATAACATTTGAAAATTTTCCCCGACTTCCCACAGTGAGGCCTGAGCACCGACCCGCCTCAGTTCAGAGGGATAACCTCTATCTTCACCCTGTGTTAGAGGGCCCTCAGCAGTTTGAATAATCATAGAGAATTTTCTCCTATTTATGTCTCGACCATATTGCTATCATTCAAGTTATTCCGCCTAGATTATTTTCAATTACCAGTTTTCATTTTACTTTTAAGTCCGATTTACTCTTTTCAGTCATTTCTCTTAATTAATCTGTATTCTCTGTACATTCGCGTCTGAATATTTGCAGCTTTTCCTTGTAGTTTGACACTCTGTTTCGAGTGGAGCGTCCTCGCCCCACTAACTGCCACGACTTCTGCCGAATCCTCTCCAGTAGCGACTCCGGTTGGGTGATAACTTTAATAGGTAGTCCCCGGTCCGCCAGGTCCGACGTTGCCTCCTCCACCGTAGCGTAAGTTTTTGTCCCTTCGTCGTAAAAGACTCTCAGCCGAGCTGGATACAGGGTCTGGAATCTGATGTTGTTTTCCTTCAGGACTCTCCGTGTTTCCATATATTCCTTCCGTCTGGCAAGAATCCCCGGTGCGTAGTCGTGGTCTAAACTGATTTTACAGTTGTTCCACATGAAACCTTTCTTTTGCCATGCTCTTTTAAGCACCTCTTCCTTCGTTCTGTAACTGAGAAATCTGACCAGAATCGATCTGGGCTGGGCGCCTGCCGGAGGCTGTGGTGCCAACGCGCGGTGAGCCCTTTCTATCTGTAGGTCTTTTGCGGCCGGTATATCAAGGTTCTCTCTAAGCAGCTTCTCTATGAAGGGAATCATCAATCCGGGTTTACCTTCGGTTCCTTCGGGAACTCCGTAGATCCTCACATTTTCCCTTCTCGAGCGGCCTTCTTGATCTATTAGTTTCCACTGGAGTTGGTCTTGTAGCTTCAGTATTTCTGCTATCACCTCCTCTGCATTTTGTAGCTTCTCTTCAATTCCAACAATCCTCGCTTCGGCTTCATCTATCCGCGAGTTAGTTTTTACTATTTCTCCTTTAATATCTTCCAGCTGTTTGCTGTTATCTTGTCGGAACTCGCGAATCTCTCCGAGAATCAAAGACAGAGTCACCGATTCCCCCTCATTATCTCCGTCCTGGCTTGCCGTGGGAGAGCTAGGCCCTTCGCCTTGCTGCATCTCTTTATGTTTATCAGCCTTCGAAGCGGACTTTTTATTCTTGTTCTTAGACATCATCCTTGCCCCTTTTATTAATATAGTTATGCAATATTAAGTATTTGTCTAAATTCGATTTTGGGGCAGTTTACCTTCTTTTTTGTCGAGAGACCTTTTCCTTACGCCGCCATTCCCTTGATGACCCGGAAGTCCCACCGGTCTTCTAAAAATCTAAGTAAACGACATCCACTGACTGTTTTGTCGAAACTGTTACCTCAAAGAGTTTAACGGATTTGTCAGACAAGATTTCCCCTTAACAAAATCAACCTGAGTGTGTCATATTTTATCGTGTACTTCCAAGTATTTTGAAGTTTCATCTTCAATAACAGACTTTGAAATCTTACCAATCATTGAAGTCAGGCTAACTAGCTATATTATATGGGATATATTTTATTATCTTTTTACCTCACTCTCTTAAACAGGTTTTACATTTGCAATTTTTCAGTGCTCTGGGATCCTTTCTGACTCCAGTGTTTCTTGAAATATTACTATAAGTGCTTCCATGATCTCTTCAGGTACCATTTTTGGAATTCTGAGATGTAGTCCATCTAGTCAAAGCGATTTATCCTCCTTCATACATTCTAGCTTCCCCAGCACCTTCAACTTAGTAATGGACACTTCAGTCGCTTCTGCCCTATGACACTTGAGAGAATTTCTGGCATGTTACTAGTACGTTCCAATCTGAAGAATGATAGAAGGTTCTTACTTTCCCCATCGCTACTAGTACAGCATTATTTTCCTGTGTTTCAATGTCTACTCTTTCCTCTCTCTTACCATTTAAGTATCTAAATGTCACAGATAGACCGCCATCCTAATGCAGGGTGTTGAATTGAAGCGTCAGCATTTCCTTTCCCTCCATAGATACTGCTCAACCCATTAAGTTCCTCCAGCAGATTGTTTGTTGCTCCATATTCCAGCATCAGTAATATCCCATGTCTCCAGACATGGGACAGTGTGTCACCAGTACTGAGACTATGACTGTTGGTAAAAGTGAGGAAAGATATGATGCTGCATGTGATAAATGTTAGCGTTCAGATATTTGCAAAACAAGTTAGTAAATGTAAGGCTGTTTGTTACTGTGTGCATTTAAGTGCACACTTAGCCAGAAGCACTTGGTTTGAGCAGCGTTCCAGATGTTGAAGGGTGTGAGGGAAGAGAAGTGAGTGCAGTTACAAGAAGAAGGTGCTCAAAAAGCTGAAAAGCCCAAAGGTACCTGGACCAGATGAACTGCACCCTAGGGTTCTGAAAGGGGTAGCTTTAGTAATGATCTTTAAAAAAAATCATTGGACTCTGCCATGGTGCCAGAGGACTGGAAAATTCCAAATCTCACTCCATTCTTTAAGAAAGAAGGAAGGTAGCAGAAAGGAAATTATAGACCAGTTAGCCTAACCTCAGTGGCTGGAAAGATGTTGGAGTCAGTTGTTAATGATGAGATTATGAAGTACTTGGTTACACAGGACAAGACAGAACAAAGGCAGCATGGTTACTGACATGGGTAGAGCATTGGCTGATTGGTAGGAGGCAAAGAATGTGAGTGCTGCGCCAGGTGCACCGAGATGCAGCTCAGAGACTGTGTTAGGGATCTGCAGCTGCAGCTTGATGACCTACTGCTTATCAGGGAAAGTGAAGAGGTGAAGTGAAGAAAGTGAAGTGAAGAGAGCTACAGGGAGGTAGTCATCCCTAGGCTACAGGAGTCAGAACACTGGGTCACTGTCAAGAGAGGGAAGGGAAATGCCCGGATAGTGGAGAGCACCCCTGTGATTGTCCCCCTCAGCAACAAATATCTTGTTCTGGATGCTGTTGAGGGGGATGACCTGACGGGGGATGCCCACGGTGACTGGGTCTCTGGCACTGAGCCTGGCGCTGTTGTGCAGGAGAGAAGGAGGGTGAAGAGAAATGCGGTAGTCGTGGGGGATTCCATAGTCAGGGGAACAGACAGGAGATTCTGTGAGCCTGACAGAGATACCCGCATGGTGTGTTGCCTCCCAGGTGCCAGGGTACGGGATGTCTCGGATCAGGTCGTGAATATTCTAAAGGGGGAGGGTGAGCAGCCAGTTGTCTTGGTACATGTTGGTACCAATGACATAGATAGGACAAAGGAGGAGGTCCTGAAGAGAGATTTCCAGGAGTTAGGAAGGAAGCTGAGAAGCAGGACCTCCAGGGTAGTAATCTCAGGATTGCTACCTGTGCCACGTGCTAGTGAGGGCAAGAGTAGTCGGATCAGGCAGATGAATGCGTGGCTGAGAGTCTGGTGTAGGGGGCAGGGCTTCAGATTCTTGGATAATTGGGATCTCTTCTGGGGGAAGTATGACCTGTTCAAAAAGGACAGGTTACACCTGAACCCGAAGGGGACCAATATCCTGGCGGGAAAGTTTAATAGAGCTGTTAGGGAGGGTTTAAACTAATTAGACAGGGGAATGGGAACCGGAATGATAGAGCGGAGGAAGGGGAAAACAGAAATAAATCCAAGATAGCAGTAAAGATGTCAGGAAAGACAGGCAGGTGATGGGGCAAATGTGTAGCCATTGGAATGAGTTGCAGTGAAATCAAAGCAAAAAGTATCAAATACTGGTCTTAAGGTGTTGTACTTAAATGCACGCAGCATAAGAAATAAGGTGGATGATCTTGTTGTACAGCTACAGATTGGCAGGTATGATATTGTGGCCATCACTGAGACCTGGCTAAAGGATGCATGTCTCTGGGAGCTGAACGTCCAAGGATACACGGTGTATCGGAAGGATAGGAAGGTAGGCAGAGGGGGAGGCGTGGCTTTATTGGTAAGAAATGATATTAAATCATTAGAAAGAGGTGATATAGGATCGGAAGGTGCAGAATCTTTGTGGGTTGAGCTAAGGAATAGCAGGGGTAAAAGGACCCTGATGGCAGTTATTTATAGGCCTCCAAACAGCTGCAGGGATGTGGACTACAAATTACAACTGGAAATAGAAAAGGCTTGTCAGAAGGGCAGTGTTATGATAATTGTGGGGGATTTTAACATGCGAGTAGATTGGAAAAATCAGGTCGGCACTGGATCTCAAGAGAGAGAATTTGTAGAATGTCTGCGAGATGGCTTTTTAGAACAGCTTGTTGTTGAGCCCACTAGGGGATTGGCTGTACTGAATTGGGTATTGTGTAATGAACCGGAGGTGATTGGAGAGATTGAGGTGAAGGAACCCTTAGGAGGCAGTGATCATAACATGATTGAGTTCACTGTGAAATTAGAAAAAGAGAAGCCTAAATCTGATGTGTTGGTGTTTCAGTGGAGTAAAGGAAACTACAGTGGCATGAGAGAGGAACTGGCCAAAGTTGACTGGAAAGAGACACTGGCGGGAAAGACGGCAGAGCAGCAGTGGCTGGAGTTTATGCGAGAAATGAGGAATGTGCAAGACAGGTATATTCCAAAAAAGAAGAAATTTTCGAGTGGAAAAAGGATGCAACCGTGGTTGACAAGAGAAGTCAAAGCCAAAGTTAAAGCTAAGGAGAGGGCATACAAGGAAGCAAAAATTAGTGGGAAGACAGAGGATTGGGAAGTCTTTAAAACCTTACAAAAGGAAACCAAGAAGGTCATTAAGAGAGAAAAGATTAACTATGAAAGGAAACTAGCAAATACTATCGAAGAGGATACTAAAAGCTTTTTCAAGTATATAAAGAGTAAAAGACAGGTGAGAGTAGATATAGGACTGATAGAAAATGATACTGGAGAAATTGTAATGGGAGATGAGGAGATGGCAGAGGAACTGAACAAGTATTTTGCATCAGTCTTCACTGAGGAAGACAGCAGGATACCGGACACTCAGGGTGGCAGGGAAGAGAAGTGTGCGCAGTCACAATTACGACAGAGAAAGTACTCAGGAAGCTGAATAGGCTAAAGGTCGATAAATCTCCCGGACCGGATGGAATGCACCCTCGTGTTCTGAAGGAAGTAGCTGTGGAGATTGCGGAGGCATTAGCGATGATCTTTCAAAAGTCGATAGATTCTGGCATGGTTCCGGAGGAATGGAAGATTGCAAATGTCACTCCGCTATTTAAGAAGGGGGCAAGGAAGCAAAAAGGAAATTATAGACCTGTTAGCTTGATGTCGGTGGTTGGGAAGTTGTTGGAGTCGATTGTCAAAGATGAGGTTACAGAGTCCTGGAGGCATATGACAAGATAGACAGAACTTAGCATGGATTCCTTAAAGGAAAATCCTGCCTGACAAACCTATTACAATTTTTTGAGGAAATTACCAGTAGGCT
Source organism: Mobula hypostoma (assembly GCF_963921235.1). Lineage (NCBI taxonomy): Eukaryota > Metazoa > Chordata > Chondrichthyes > Myliobatiformes > Myliobatidae > Mobula > Mobula hypostoma. Next base: position 168,844,455 of record NC_086097.1, read on the forward strand.
AGACAAGGGAGATGCAGTGGATGTTGTATATTTGGATTTTCAGAAGGCTTTTGACAAGGTGCCACACATGAGGCTGCTTAACAAGATAAGAGCCCATGGAATTACAGGAAAGTTACATACGTGGATAGACCGTTGGCTGATTGGCAGGAAACAGAGAGTGGGAATAAAGGGATCCTGTTCTGGTTGGCTGCCGGTTACCAGTTGTGTTCCACAGGGATCAGTGTTGGGGCCGCTTCTTTTTACATTGTACATCAACGATTTGGATTATGGAATAGAGGGCTTTGTGGCTAAGTTTGCTGACAATACGAAGATAGATGGAGGGGCCGGTAGTGCTGAGGAAACAGAGAGTCTGCAGAGAGACTTGGATAGATTGGAAGAATGGGCAGAGAAGTGGCAAATGAAGTACAATGTTGGAAAGTGTATGGTTATGCACTTTGGCAGAAAAAATAAACGGGCAGACTATTATTTAAATGGGGAAAGAATTCAAAGTTCTGAGATGCAATGGGACTTGGGAGTCCTCGTACAGGATTCCCTTAAAGTTAACCTCCAGGTTGAGTCGGTAGTGAAGAAGGCGAATGCAATGTTGGCATTCATTTCTAGGGGAATAGAGTATAGGAGCAGGGATGTGATGTTGAGGCTTTATAAGGCGCTGGTGAGACCTCACTTGGAGTACTGTGGGCAGTTTTGGTCTCCTTAAGAAAGGATGTGCTGACGTTGGAGAGGGTACAGAGAAGATTCACTAGAATGATTCCGGGAATGAGAGGGTTAACATATGAGGAACGTTTGTCCGCTTTTGGACTGTATTCCTTGGAGTTTAGAAGAATGAGGGGAGACCGCATGGAAACATTTTGAATGTTAAAAGGCATGGACAGAGTGGATGTGGCAAAGTTGTTTCCCATGATGGGGGAGTCTAGTATGAGAGGGCATGACTTCAGGATTGAAGGGCGCCCTTTCAGAACAGAAATGGGGAAAAAATTTTTTAGTCAGAGGGTGGTGAATCTATGGAATTTGTTGCCACAGGCAGCAGTGGAGGCCAAGTCATTGGGTGTCTTTAAGGCAGAGATTGATAGGTATCTGAGTAGCCAGGGCATCAAAGGTTATGGTGAGAAGGCGGGGCAGTGGGACTAAATAGGATAAAATGGATCAGCTCATGATAAAATGGCGGAGCAGACTCGATGGGCCGAATGGCCTACTTCTGCTCCTTTGTCTTATGGTCTTATGTCTCAATAAAAGGATCCTTTTCGGTTGGCTGCCAGTAACTAATGGTGTTTTGGCAGGGTCAGTGTTGGGACCGCTTCTATGTGTGCTACATATCGTTGATTTAGATGATGGAATAGATGTCTTTGTTGCCAAGTTTGCAGATAATATGAGATTGGTGGAAGGTCAGGTCGTGTTGAGGAAACAGGTAGGCTGCAGAAGGACTTATAGACAGATTAGGAGAATGGGCAAGGAAATGGCAAATGAAATACAATGTTGGAAAATGCATGGTCATGCACTTTGGTAGTAGAAATTTTTTTTAATTTCTAAATATACTTTATTCAAAAATAAATATATACAATAAACCATTCAATAACTTTTCATCCTTTACATACGTTTCCATTATAGTCAGTACATATCCGTATTTATAGCCACCCACGTGGCACTCCAGTAGTTCAGCTTACCAAATCATTGTTGAGGGGTATCCTCCCCGCCCACCGACCCCTCCCACTCCCACGGGTGGAGAAACCTATACTGTGGGCCTTCCCCACCGGGCCCTTGCGGTGACTGCACCGAGTTTCAGTGCGTCCCTCAGCACGTACTCCTGCAACCGAGAATGTGCCAGTCGGTAGCATTCTCCCACGGACATCTCCATGTGCTGGTACATCATCAAGTTTCGGGCCGACCAAAGAGTGTCCTTCACCGAGTTGATGATCTGCCAGCAGCACCGGATGTTGGTCTCCGTGTGCGTTCCCAGGAACAGCCCGTAGATCAGAGAGTCCTCTGTTACGCAGCTGCTGGGGATAAAACGTGACACTAGCCCGTCCATCCTCCTCCACACCCTCTTTGCGAACTGGCAGTGTGCAAAGAGGTGGGTCACAGACTCCTCCTCACTGCAGTCCTCCCGTGGGCAGTGGGGTGCGGAGTCGACGTTCCGGGCGTACAGGGGGGCTCTGACTGGGAGGGCCCCTCTCACCGCCAGCCAGGCGAGGTCTTGGTGCCTGTTGGTGAGATCTGGCAATGAGGCATTTTGCCAGATGAACTGGACAGTCTGCTCAGGGAACCACCCCACTGTGTCCATCACGTCCTTCTCCTGCAGTACCTGCAGGACACTACGTGCCGACCACTGCCTGATGGCCCTGTGGTCAAAGGCGTTCTCCTGGAAGAACTTTGCTACGTAGGACAGGTATGCCGGCAACGACCAGCTGACTGGGGCGTTGTGCGGGAGTGGGGCCAGACCCATCCTTCGTAGCCAGGGCGACAGGTAGAACCTGGGCACATAGTGGTACTTGGTGCCCACATACCTGGGTTCTACACACAACCTGATGCAGCCACACATGAAGCTGACCATCAGGGTGAGGGCGACATTGGGGACGTTCTTGCCCCCGTTGTCGAGGGACTTGAGCATGACGGTCTGTCTCACCCGCTCCATCTTGGATCCCCAGACGAATCTGAAGACAGCCCGGGTGATTTCCGAGCTATAGGAGCGGGGGACGGGCCAGACCTGCGCCAAGTACAGCAGCCTTGAGAGCACCTCACACCTGATGACCAGGTTCTTGCCCGTTATCGACAGGGAGCGCCCTCCCCACAGTCCCAGTTTCTGTTTCACCTTGGCAGTCCGCTCCTGCCAGTTCTTGTTGCATGCCTCAGCCCCTCCGAACCAGATCCCCAACACCCTCACGTGGTCAGACCTGATGGTGAAGGGGATGCTGGATCGGTCGGGCCAGTTGCCAAAGAGCATGGCTTCGCTCTTCGTGCGGTTGACCCTGGCCCCCGACGCTAGCTCGAACTGTTCGCAGGTGCCAATCAACCTGCGAATTGACCTTGCATCAGAGCAGAAGACGGTGACGTCGTCCATGTACAGGGAGGTTTTCACTTGGGTCCCTCCACTGCCTGGCAGCGTCACCCCTCTTATGCCCTCATCCCTCCTGATGGCTTCCGCAAAGGGTTCTATGTAGCAGACAGACAAGACAGGGGAGAGGGGACAGCCCTGCCTGACTCCAGACCTGATGGGGAAGCTGTCTGTTTCCCACCCGTTGACCTGGACTGCACTACGGATGTCTGTGTAGAGCAGTCTAATCCAATTCCGGATTCCCTCCCCAAATCCCATTTTGGAGAGCACGTCCGCCATGTACGTGTGCGATATCCTGTCGAAGGCTTTCTCCTGGTCCAAGCTGACCAGGCAGGCGTCCACCCCCCTGTCCTGCACGTAGGCGATGGTGTCCCTCAGCAGCGCGAGGCTGTCTGAGATCTTCTTGCCCGGTACAGCACAGGTTTGGTCTGGGTGAATCACCTGTCCTAGAGCAGATAATATGAGATTGGTGGAAGGGCAGGTCGTGTTGAGGAAACAGGTAGGCTGCAGAAGGACTTATAGACAGATTAGGAGAATGGGCAAGGAAATGCCAAATGAAATACAATGTTGGAAAATGCATGGTCATGCACTTTGGTAGTAGAAATAAATGTGCAGACTATTTTCTAAATGGGGAGAAAATCCAAAGATTTGAGATGCAAAGGGACTTGGTAGTCCTTGTGCAGAACACCCTAAAGTAGGGGTCACCAACCCGTCGATCGCAATCGTTGAGACTTCCCCAGTAGATCCCAAAGAAAAAACCAAAAATAAATACACAAGTACTATTGTAATGTGAGCATTATAAAAGTAATGCTAATTAGGATATTGGTAATATAGCAATATTTTCGCTAAAAAGCTGCCATGCATCGCATTTTCAGCGTAGCCTGTGCTGCATCAAAGTGACCAATCAGGTTAGATGAGAGTACGGACTGTTGCAAACGTCGATATACGGCAGCGTCCCCAACCTCCGGGCCGCAAAGCATGCAGTGGTGCAGCGGTAGTCAGGATGCACACAGCACATCTTTAAGAAAAAAAGCCGAAATAAACCAGCTAATTAATTAGGTGCTGCCTGGCATGTAAATGTCGGCCCAGATCAGAGGCGACGCAATCGGCAATCGCTCGTGATACCCTGATAGCATAGTGGAGGCTCCACAAAAGAAGGCAAAAACATACAAATTCCATCCAGAATGGGAAGAGGAATTTCTGTTTACCTTGGTGAAAGACAAGTGTGTATGTATGTTGTGCCACCAAACACAAGCACTGACTAAAAGGGGAATCTGGAGCAGCACCACAACACCAACCACCAGGAATTTAAAGACACCTCCCCCCCCCCCCAAAGAGCGCAATTCGTACCTGGAAAGTTGAGCTGAAATCGGGGTTGAAGGTCCAGCAATCGTTTTGCACAAAACATGCTGCTCAAAATAAGGCTGCTGTTGAAGCATCATTTCGTGTAAGTCACCTTTTGGCTAAACACAAGAAGCCTTTTACAGATGGCGATTTATTCAAGGAAGCAATGGTCATTACCGCAGAGACTGTTTTTAATTACTTTACAAACAAAAACAGCATCACAACTGCAATACATAATATACCGCTTGGCTCTGCAACAGTGACAAGGAGAGTAGAGTCACTGTCCGAGGACGTGAATATTTTTCACTACAGTTCGATGAATCCCTGGATGTAATGCAAACAGCTCAGCTTGTTGTATTTGTCAGAATGGCTTTCCAGGATTTTACAACAAAAGAGGACTTCCTCACTCTTTTGCAATTAAAGGAAAGAATGAGAGATGAGGATATTTACAATGAGTTTAAAAAAATATGTCTGTGAAAATGACATCCCCATTCATTCATAAACTGGTGGCAATTACTACCGATGGGGCCCCAGCAATGCGCGGTGTGCACGTTGGTTTTATAGCACTAAAAGTCAGTGCCTACTTCGGGTCAACTTATCTGTGTGAAATTGCATTTTCACAGATGAAAATTATTAAATCTAAGTACAGGAGCTGACTTACTGACAGACACCTCACTAGGGTTGCCAACTTTCTCACTCCCAAATAAGGGACAGAAGTAGCAGTCAAATCCCGGGACATTTGTGTTTACCCCGAGAAAGGCTACCATGACCATGAAGTCTTGCGCAGGCACCTGTGTGCGCATGTGCGTACCGATTTTTTTTTACCCCACAAATCTGTTTTGGTTTAATCTTCATTATTTCTACTTTATATAGGCTGTGTATATATCATCTCATTCCTGCTTTTAATATATATTAGTGTTATTTTAGGTTTTATGTGTTGTTTGGTATGATTTGGTAGGTTATTTTTTTGGGTCTGGGAACACTCAAAATTTTTTTCCATATAAATTGATGATAATTGCTTCTTCGGCGTAAACCATTTCGGCACGAAAGGTTTCATAGGAACACTCTACCTTAGTGGGCGAAATACGGGACAGTTGGCAACCCTACACCTCTCAGACTGTCTCAGACTGGCTGTCAGTACTTATGAGCCAAATTTCAGGGAACTTGCAGAAAGTGTTCAGCCCCAGTCATCATACTGAGTGCAACAGTCAATTTTTATTCATTTATTTTTTGTCTTGAAATAAAATTAAATAATGAAACTTAGAATTAAAGGTGTGAAGTATTGTAAGATTCTTAAAGAAAGACAGCTATGGCCTGTTTGATATGCTAGTTACAGTGTTTGAATTAATTTGAAAGTTTGACAAAAGTATCTTGTGTAATTCAAATACAATTCACCCAAATAAAAGGCCTCAAATTGGAAGTACAATCTGATCTGTTTTTTCTCTAAACGATTTAGTAGGTAGGTCTTGCCTTTCACTGAGGTCGAGGTAGGGGAGCTTTGGCTTAAAAAGGTTGGTGACCACTACCCTAAAGGTTAACTTGCAGTTAGAACTGGTGGTGAGGAAGGCAAATGCAATGTTAGCATTCATTTAAAGAGGTCTAGAATACAAGAGCAAGGATGTGATGCTGAGGCTTTATAAGGCACTGGTAAGGCCTCACCTTGAGAATTGTGAACAGTTTGGGGCTCCTCATCTAAGAAAAGATGTGCTGGCATTGGAGAGGGTTCAAAGGAGTTTCACAAGGATGATTCCAGGAATGAAAGAGTTATCATGTGAGTGTAATACCCTGGTTCATATTTTTTGCTGTTATGCTGTTCTGTATTTCATTTTGTGCTGTTCTGTGTGAGCTGCTTGCTTTCCGCTTATGTTTGGGTTACTGTTGAAGATAAGAGATAGGAGAATTTTGTGCCATCCAGTTAGGATGGTCAGATTAAGGGGAGGTTTCTCTGGTGAGGGACACTAAGATTGGGCTTGGGGCTTTTGTTAGTGAGAGATGAGGAGAGAAGAGGTTGCAGGATTTGACCCGGAGCAGAGCTGTGATTCAACAAAGGATCAGCGACAGGGAAACCGTGAGCTCTAACTGGTGCACGTTAGTCTGTTTAATTAAAATAGGCCCTTTTTTTTGTTCTTTCTTTCTCCTTTCATCAAATTAAGAATTATAAAGCTAAATCATTTAATTGTGTGCGATGTACTGTCTGTCATTTTGTGGCACTCATTTGTAACAGAGTAACGAATTACACAGCATCCACACAAACAGGGTTTTTGGGTGGGCTCAGACCTCAGTCTCACAGGTTTGAACATAGAATACTACAGCACATTATAGGTCCTTCGGGCTACAATGTTGTGCTGACCCTCAAACCCTTCCACCCATATAACCCCCCACCTTAAATTCCTCCATATACCTGTCTAGTAGTCTCTTAAACTTCACGAGTGTATCTGCCTCCACCACTGACTCAGGCAGTGCATTCCACGCACCAACCACTCTCTGAGTAAAAATCCTTCCTCTAATATCCCCCTTGAACTTCCCACCCCTTACCTTAAAGCCATATCCTCTTGTATTGAGCAGTGGTGCCCTGGGGAAGAGGTGCTGGCTATCCACTCTATCTATTCCTCTTATTATCTTGTATACCTCTATCATGTCTCCTCTCATCCTCCTCCTCTCCAAAGAGTAAAGCCCTGGCTCCCTTAATCTCTGATCATAATGCATACTCTCTAAACCAGGCAGCATCCTGGTAAATCTCCTCTGTACCCTTTCCAATGCTTCCACATCCTTCCAATAGTGAGGTGACCAGAACTGGACACAGTACTCCAAGTGTGGCCTAACCAGAGTTTTATAGAGCTGCATCATTACCTCGCGACTCTTAAACTCTATCCCTCGACTTATGAAAGCTAACACCTCATAAGCTTTCTTAACTACCTTATCTACCTGTGAGGCAGCTTTCAGGGATCTGTGGACATGTACCTCCAGATCCCTCTGTTCTTCCACACTACCAAGTATCCTGCCATTTACTTTGTACCCTGCCTTGGAGTTTGTCCTTCCAAAGTGTACCACCTCATACTTCTCCGGGTTGAGCTCCATCTGCCACTTAGCCCACTTAAGCATCTTATCAATGTCTCTCTGCAATCTTCGACAATCCTCTACACTATCTATAACACCACCAACCTTTGTGTCGTCTGCAAACTTGCCAACCCACCCTTCTACCCCCACATCCAGGTCGTTAATAAAAATCACGAAAAGTAGAGATCCTTGTGGGACACCACTAGTCACAACCCTCCAATCTGAATGTACTCCCTCCACCACGACCCTCTGCCTTCTACAGGCAAGCCAATTCTGAATCCACCTGGTTAAACTTCCCTGGATCCCGTACCTTCTGACTTTCTGAATAAGCCTACCGTGTGGAACCTTGTCAAATGCCTTACTAAAATCCATGTAGATCACATCCACTGCACTATCCTCATCTATATGCCTGGTCACCTCCTCAAAGAACTCTATCAGGCTTGTTAGACACGATCTGCCCTTCACAAAGCCATGCTGACTGTCCCTGATCAGACCATGATTCTCTGAATGCCCATAGATCCTATCTCTAAGAATGTTTTCCAACAGCTTTCCCACCACAGACGTAAGGCTCATGGTCTATAATTACTCGGACTATCCCTATTACCTTTTTTGAACAAGGCGACAACATTCGCCTCCCTCCAATCCTCCGGTACCATTCCCGTGGACAACGAGGACATAAAGATCCTAGCCAGAGGCTCAGCAATCTCTTCCCTTGCCTCGTGGAGCAGCCTGGGGAATATTCCGTCAGGCCCCGGGGACTTACCTATTCTATTGTATTTTAACAACTCCAACACCTCCTCTCCCATAATATCAACATGCTCCAGAACATCAACCTCACTCATATTGTCCTCACTGTCATCAAGTTCCCTCTCATTGGTGAATACTGAAGAGAAGTATTCATTGAGGACCTCGCTCGCTTCCACAGCCTCCAGGCACATCATCCCACCTTTATCTCTAATCGGTCCTACCTTCACTCCTGTCATCCTTTTGTTCTTCACATAATTGAAGAATGCCTTGGGGTTTTCCTTTACCCTACTTGCCAAGGCCTTTTCATGCCCCCTTCTTGCTCTTCTCAGCCCCTTCTTAAGCTCCTTTCTTGCTTCTCTATATTCTTCAGTAGACCCTTCTGATCCTTGCTTCCTAAACCTCATGTATGCTGCCTTCTTCCACCTGACTAGATTTTCCACCTCTCTTGTCACCCATGGTTCCTTCACCCTACCATTCTTTATCTTCCTCACCGGGACAAATTTATCCCTAACATCCTGCAAGAGATCTCTAAACATCGACCACATGTCCATAGTACATTTCCCTGCAAAAACATCATCCCAATTCACACCCGCAAGTTCTAGCCTTATAGCCTCATAATTTGCCGTTCCCCAATTAAAAATTTTCCTGTCCTCTCTGATTCTGTCCTTTTCCATGATAATGCTAAAGGCCTGGGAGCTGTGGTCACTGTCCCCCAGATGCTCACCCACTGAGAGATCTGTGACCTGACCCAGTTCATTACCTAATACTAGATCTAGTATGGCATTCCCCCAGTCGGCCTGTCAACATACTGTGACAGGAATCCGTCCTGGACACACTTAACAAATTCTGCCCCGTCGAAACCCTTGGAACTAATGAGGTGCCAATCAATACAGGCTTCCCCTGCCATCCGAAGGTAGAGTGTTCCTATGTAACAGTTTGTAAGCCAGAATGTCGTAAAGCGAAGAAGCAATTACCATTTATTTATATGGGAAAAATTTGTGAGCATTCGCAAACCCAAAAATAACCTACCAAATCATGCCAAATAACACATAAAACCTAAAATAACAGTAACATATAGTAAAAGCAGGAATGATATGATAAATTCACAGCCTATATAAAGTAGAAATATTTCTCTACAATCATTGCTGCACTGTTCTGCGTAGCGAAAATCTCACGCAAGTGCTCTCGGCAGAAACACTCTCTCCGGTAACCTTTAAGCTATGAAGCTGCCAAATCATACCAAATAACGCATAAAAATACACAGCCTATATAAAGTAGAAATAATGTATGTACAGTGTAGTATCACTTACTGGAATCAGGAAGACAGCGCCGAGCACACTGATGATGGTGTGTTAGGCTGAGTCGTCGGAGGTTGGGGTAGTGCAGTGGCCCCCACCCTCCAGGCCGCCGACCGATACCAATCCGCGAAGCATGCAGGGGTACAGCAGTAGCCAGGACGCACCCAACACATCTTTAAGAAAAAAGCCGAAATAAACAAGCTAATTAATTAGGTGCCGCCTGGCACGTAAATGTCGGCCCAGATATATCGGTCCGCGGCCTGGTGATTGGGGTGGTGGGACACTGGGGTGTCATCTCTTCAATCAGGGCAGGCAGGTCAAATTCTTCTATGTCTGCCTGCCTCAATGTCAAGGGTCAAGGTTCGTCGTCTGCTGTGGCTGATGTGGAAGGCTTGCTTGACTGCTTAGCCTCGCGCATTTTTCTATCATACAGTTCTTTGTAAGCACTCAAACCATCTTGCAAATATGCCCTAAACCGACGTACCCTTTCAAAATTAAAGTCGTACTTTATCATTGCAGCAAAAATCTCACGCAGTTGCTTCACATTCAGTTCCTGGACGACTTCACTTTCGGTGCGTTCGCTACTGCATTCGGTTTCGATTGTTATCCTTTCCTCTTCCAATTGCATCAGCTCTTCATCTATCAGTTCTTGGTCATGGGATGCCAAAACCTTTTCAACATCAGCTTAGTAAACTTCCACAAGCCAAACTCACTTTGTCCTTACTTCATAGAATTTCATAGAATAGTACAGCACAGTACAGGCCCTTCGGCCCACAATGTTGTGCCGACCCTCAAACCCTGCCTCCCATATAACCCCCCCACCTTAAATTCCTCCATATACCTGTCTAGTACTCTCTTCAACTTCACGAGTGTATCTGCCTCCACCACTGATTCAGGTAGTGCACTCCACGCACCAACCAGTCTCTGAGTAAAAAACCTTCCTCTGATATCCCCCTTGAACTTTCCACCCCTTACCTTAAATCCATGTCCTCTTGTATTGAGCAGTGGTGCCCTGGGGAAGAAGTGCTGGCTATCCACTCTATCTATTCCTCTTATTATCTTGTACACCTGTATCATGTCTCCTCTGATCCTCCTTCTCTCCAAAGAGTAAAGCCCTGGCTCCCTTAATCTCTGATCATAATGCATACTCTCTAAACCAGGCAGCATCCTGGTAAATCTCCTCTGTACCCTTTCCAATGCTTCCACATCCTTCCTATAGTGAGGCGACTAGTACTGGACACAGTACTCCAAGTGTGGCCTAACCAGAGTTTTATAGAGCTGCACCATTACATCGCGACTCTTAAACTCTATCCCTTGACTTATGAAAGCTAACACCCCATGAGGTTTCTTAACTACCCTATCCACCTGTGAGGCAACTTTCAGGGATCTGTGGACATGTACCCCGAGATCCCTCTGCTCCTCCACACTACCAAGTATCCTGCCATTTACTTTGTACTCTGCCTTGGGGTTTGTCCTTCCAAAGTACCACCTCAGACTTCTCCAGGTTGAACTCCATCTGCCACTTCTCAGCCCACTTCTGCATCCCATCAATGTCTCTCTGCAATCTTTGACAATCCCCTACACTATCTACAACACCACTAACCTTTGTGTTGTCTGCAAACTTGCCAACCCACCCTTCTATCCCCACACCCAGTTCCTTAATAAAAATCACGAAAAGTAGAGATCCTTGTGGGACACCACTAGTCACAATCCTCCAATCCGAATGCAGTCCCTCCACCACGACCCTCTGCCTTCTACAGGCAAGCCAATTCTGAATCCACCTGGCCAAACTTCCCTGGATCCCATGCCTTCTGACTTTCTGAATAAACCTACCGTGTGGAACCTTGTCAAATGCCTTACTAAAATCCATATGGATCACTTCCACTGCACTACCCTCATCTATGTGCCTGGTCACCTCCTCAAAGAACTCTATCAGGCTTGTTAGACACGATCTGCCCTTCACGAAGCCATGCTGACTGTCCCTGATCAGACCATGATTCTCTAAATACCCATAGATCCTATCTCTAAGAATCTTTTCCAACAGCTTTCCCACCACAGACGTAAGGCTCATGGTCTATAATTACCTGGACTATCCCTACTACGTTTTTTGAACAAGGGGACAACATTTGCCTCCCGCTAATCCTCCGGTACCATTCCCGTGGACAACGGGGACATAAAGATCCTAGCCAGAGGCTCAGCAATCTCTTCCCTTGTCTCGTGGAGCAGCCTGGGGAATATTCTGTCAGGCCCCAGGGACTTATCTGTCCTAATGTATTTTAACAACTCCAACACCTCCTCTCCCTTAATATCAACATGCTCCAGAACATCAACCTCACTCATATTGTCTTCATCGTCATCAAGTTCCCTCTCATTGGTGAATACCGAAGAGATGTATTCATTGAGGACCTCGTTCATTTCCACAGCCTCCAGGCACATCTTCCCACCTTTATCTTCTTTCACCACGATCGAAACTCTTAATTATGTCTAGTTTTACACTAAGTGTAACACCCTTACGAGCTTTTCAGGCTTTTCCGATACCTTAGAACTCACCTTGCTAACGGCTGCTCACAGGCACATGTTTAAGCAATGCTGGCGAGAATGCAGTTCCGAATCCGTGAGTGGCTGCTCGGGGCGCACGCTGATTTTTTTCGTAACAGTGAAAACACCTTCTGTTAGCGAAAACAGGTAACTAATGTAGGTCTTTCGTAACAGTTTCATAAAGCGAACGTTCGAAAAGCGAGGGACACCTGTATTAGGAAAGTTAAAGTCACCCATGATAACAACCCTGTTATTTTTTCACCTTTCCAAAATCTGCCTCCAATCTGCTCCTCTGTATCTCTGCTGCTACCGGGGGGGGGGCCTATAGAATACCCCCAATAGAGTAACTGCTCCCTTCCTGTTCCTGACTTCCACCCATACTGACTCAAAAGAGGATCCTGCTACATTACCCACCCTTTCTGTAGCTGTAATACTATCCCTGACCAGTAATGCCACCCCTCCTCCCCTTCCCCCCCCCCATTCCTTTTAAAGCACTGAAATCCAGGAATATTGAAAATCCATTCCTGCCCTGGTGCCAGCCAAGTCTCTGTAATGGCCACTACATCATAATTCCATGTATGTATCCAAGCTCTCAGTTCATCACCTTTGTTCCTGATGCTTCTTGCATTGAGGTACACACACTTTAGCCCTTCTACCTTACTACCTTTACACCCTTTATTCTGCTTCTCTTTCCTCAAAGCCTCTCTATATGTTAGATCTGGCTTTACTCCATGCACTTCTTTCACTGCTCTATTGCTCCAGGTCCCATCCACCTTACAAATTAGTTTAAACCCTCCCAAACTATGCTAGCAAACCTACCTCCAAGGATATTGCTCCCCTTCGAGTTCAGGTGCAACCCATCCAATCTGTACAGGTCCCACCTTCCCCAGAAGAGATCCCAATGATCCAAAAATCTAAAACCCTGCCCCTGCACCAACTCCTCAGCCACACATTCAACTGCTATCTCCTCCAATTCTTACCATCATTGTCACTTAGCACTGGCAGCAATCCTGAGAATGCCACCCTTGAGGTCCTGTTCTTCAGCCTTCTGCCTAGTTCCCGAAACTCACACTTCAGGACCTCATCCTTCTTCCTGCCTGTGTCGTTGGTCCCAACATGCATCACGACTTCTGGTTGCTTTCCCTCGAGCCAGGATGTCATGCACCCGGTCAGAGATATCCCGGACCCTGGCACCCGGGAGGCAACAAACCATGCGGGTGTCCTTCTCACGTCCACAAAATCTCCTGTCTGCTCCCTGACTATAGAACCTACAATGATGACAGCTCTCCTCTTCTCCGTCCCACCCTTCTGCACCACAGAGTCAGACTTAGTGCCAGAGGCCCTGCCACCGTGGCTCACACCTAGTCGGTCGTTTGGTGGGGCCGGAGGTTGTCTTCCCTGGACTTACGCAGACAAGGAAACCAGAGTGTTTCACAAGGAACCTTTGATGGCTCTGGGTCTGTACTTGCTGGAATTTAGAAGTATGAGGGGGGAATCTCATTGAAACCTTTCAAATGTTGAAAGACCTAGATAGAGTAGATGTGGAAAGGATGTTTCCCATGGTGAGGAAGTCTAGAACAAGAGGGAAGAGCCTCAGGATAGAGGGGTGTCCATTTATAACAGATGCAGAGAAATTTCCTTAGCCAGAGGGTGGTGAATTTGTGGAACTTATTACCACAGACAGCCGTGAAGGTCAGGTCACTGGGTGTATTTAAGGTAGAGCTTGATAGTTTCTTGATTGGAAATGGCATGGAAGGTTACCGGGAGAAGGCTGGGGAGTGGGTTGAGGAGGGGAAAAAGGGATCAGCCATGATTGAATGGCGGAGCAGACTCGTTGAGCCAAATGGCCTAATTCTGCTCCTATGTCTTATGGTCTGATATTTCATGATGACTGTAATATTGTCTGCTTTATAGCGAGGAGGAGGGTTGAATAGTTAGAATTTATTTCTAAGGCAGTAATGTTTTATAATTTGTACTTTTAACCATCTTTAATTAACATTGTTTTATGTTGCAGCCAGTTGTTTCTGTCGGCAATGTTGGCCAGTTAGCAGTAGATCTGATAATATCTACACTCAACCTGCCACGGGTTGGTTATATTCATACTGATTGCCTTGTTCCAGTGGTGGGAAACAATCCATATGCAACAACAATGGAAAATTCCTCAGAAATGTGCACCAGCTCTGAGGGTAAGTGGCATCACTTTCTGCATTAAAAAAAAAGCAAGGAAGAGTATCTCCAGGAAACTTATGAATGAAAATTTTGAGTAATGTTTCTTTGGAAACAGGAAGTCCCAGATGATGGTGATGTTTCTAAATTATCAAAGGGAAAATCAACATTTGGGCAAATTATTCACTGTGTCTTCTGCCCTTGCAGTGCGTATGTACAAAGCTATGTAGCGAGTTAAATGCCTTCTCAAAAATCACCCAAGACAGAAGCTTTCTTCAAGGTTTTTAATGAGATCTTACTTGGGAAATTGCAGAAAGTTAAGTACAGTATTGTTGCACGGCTGTATATACTAATACTGTTGATTATTTCACGGTCGGTTTCAACCAAGGCAATACACATACACAGTACTCCATAACTATGCTGTGTAAATAAAAGTAAACTCGTGCACAACTATTTATTAGTAACAGTAAACGTAATACTTCCTTCAAAATATATCTACTAAATATTTGCCAATATTAACAAAAACTTAAAGAATCACAGATGTTGTTGGAGTTTAGATGAGGTGTTAAAATGAGCCCTGGCTTCTCTTTTGGATTGATATAATGGTCTAGTGTCATCCTCTATCAAAGGCTCATGGTCACTTTTCTATCTATCATTCCTCAACCAATGTCACTAAAATAGATTAATCATTTGTGTTAATGCTGGTTTTAGGACTAAAATGGTACACAGCATTGCATGCATCTAAACCAACAATGATTAGACCAGAAGAATTTAATGGACAGTTAGCAAGTGTTGATGAAAACAAGGAGAAGTTGCGGGTGTTGGTGAATGATCTGTAAGTAATGAACTGGGATTGAGGTCCATTTAGGCTGAAGGACCTGTTACTGTGCTGAATGACTCTAAAAGTTCAGTGTCAGGTAGTGTGAGGTCATCTTTTGCTTCATTGGTTCTTATTGGTTGAATGTGAGGATCAGAATATTTCTCAATGGCAAGAAATATGGAACCAAAGAGAAGCAGAGATTTACGGACTTGTATAGAAGTCACTTAAAAATTCTATGGGAGTTGTAGAAAGCTCTGTAAAGCCCACGTCTAGAGTTTTTATTCTGGGCACATTTTCTTAGAGGATATTTGGTACGGAAACCTTTGATGTTACTGCATGCAAGTTTTGCACTGTATCTGTACCTCACTGTATTTGTGCACATGATAATAAACTCGACAGGAATGATACTGATGATACTTGATTCTTGAATGTTATCTATTTATAAAGAAGAATAATCAGGTATCAACTTCATTTGGGAATGAATTCCTGACGAATATTGAAAAGCCTAGATGGAGTGGATTTTTCAGTAGAGGGAGGGTCTATGATCATAGGACAAACCTCAAAATAGAATCTAGATCAGAGATGAGGAGGAATTCCTTTAGCCAGAGGGAGGTGAATCTGTGGAATTCATTGCCACAGATAGCTGTGGAGGCTAAGACATTGGATGTATTTAAAATAAAGGTTGATTGATTCCTGATTAGTAAGGGTGTCAAACGTTACAGGGAGAAAGCAGGAGAATGGGGTGGAGAGGGAAAATAAGTCAGCCACGATCCAGTGGTGGAGCAGACATGATGGGCCAAATGGCCTACTTCTGCTCCTAGATCTTCTAGTCTTATGACTAAACTGAAAATAGGTTGTCAAGATCGGGGAAGTATAAGCAGCTAAAATGTAATCTAATTGAATTTTGGATGATTAGATTAGATTAGATTATGAGGACACGCAGTCCTCTTTTATTGTCATTTAGTAATGCATGCATTAAGAAATGATACAATGTTCCTCCAGAATGATATCACAGAAACACAAGACAAACCAAGACTGCAAAACTGACAAAAACCACATAATTATAACATATAGTTACAACAGTACAAAGCAATACTGTAATTTGTTGAAGAACAGACCATGGGCACGGTAAAAAAAAGTCTTGAAGTCTCTCGAAAGTCCCATCATCTCACGCAGACGGTAGAAGGAAGAAAAACTCTCCCTGCCATGAGCTTCCAGCACTGCAAACTTGCCGATGCAGCACCCTGGAAGCACCCGACCACAGCCAACTCTTGAGTCTGTCCGAAAACTTCGAGCCTCTGATACCAAGCACCATTTCTGCCGAGCGCTTTGACCCCAGCCCTGGCAATAGGCAAAGCTGAGGATTTGGGGCCTTCCCCTCCGGAGATTCTCGATCGCACAGTAGCAGTGGCAGCGAAGCAGGCACTTCAGAAGTTTCTCCAGATGTTCCTCCGTGCTTCTCACGTCTGTCTCCATCAAATCAGGATTGTGCACGGTACCTACTTACAAATACGGTATCATTTCGGAGCGGCCGCGCGCGCTGCATTGCGCCGCCAACTTCTCTTCCCCTCCTGGGCAATAGGTTAGAGAAAAGGTTAAAGTAGGCAATAGGTTAGGGAAAAACTCTTTCCTCTGGTAAGGGAAATCCAGAGCAAGTGGACATAACCATAAACTGTGAACATGTGATTCATAGGTAAAGACAGCAGGCTGCTTCACATAGGATTTTATTTTTTCTCTCTGCTTATAGAATAGTACAGAAGAAGGCCATTCAGCCCATGCTGTTCATGCCATGTTTAATTGAGGCTAGTTAATTTAGGAATTTCAGGGCTGAGCTTGAGATGTTTGTTAGATAATGGCTAATGTATACTATTAGACATGTTCTAACTAGCTGGTGAAGTGGTTAGATGAGCAGCTCCTGTTTCTAAGACGTGCGTAAATGCATGTTTTTCTTCCACACTCTCTTTGTGTGGTATTCATTAACATTTTCTTTTGTATGACTTTCAAAGATGTTCATTAGAACTACAGTTGTTTTGTAGCTATAATTACATGCAGCTAAAATGTAGTATCTTATTCTTACTTGTAGAGACCAGTCTGTGATATTTATTTTTTGGACACAAATGCAAGTTCATTTCTTTTGAGGATATATAATGAAACTCTTATAATTGCAAAATCTCACTGGGGAACTTGTTACCTTCTTGTGTTTAATGTGTTGATTTTTCTCTATAATTACAGTTTATGCTTCAGGAGAGCAGAAGTTGGCGGTCCTCCAGATTCGGTCACCAATTGTTCGGGTACTACAGCTACAAATTGAGATTTGTTTCTATCTTTCGTGAATTAGATCTATTTAAATTTAAGTGCTTTCCACCAAATATGGCATGGGGCTATGGGATGACTTAATTCAACAAAAATTAGCTTTGATTTGGAAAATATGAGGGATACATACCCTCTGCAAGAAGTAATTTCCTACATCTCTCTGTTTTAAATGATTTCCTCTTATATTAAAGTTATATCCCCTGTTTAAGATATTCTTGTTACTGGAAACATCTCAACATTTACCTTGTTTTCCCTTTTTATGACCTTGTATTGATCATATCCAAAAATACAGATCTAATTTAACTGCTCATGATAGGACATCCCTATTATTCTAAGAATGAGCTTAGCAATTTTTTTGGACTGCTTCCAACAGTAGTAAATCCTTTTTAAATAAGGGGACCAATACAGTTTTTATACTCTTAAGAGTGGTCTCACCAACACCCTCTACAATTGTTACAATACTTTTCCATTTCTAAACTCTAACCCTTTCGCAATAAAGACTAAAATACTATTTGCCTTCCTGGGAACTTGCTACACCTGTCTGCTATTTTTTTGTAATTCATGCATAGAACGCATAGATCGCTCTGTACTTCGCTCATTTCCAGTCCCTCTCCATGTACGGTACTGTGCAAAAGCCATAGGCGCATATATCTAGCTAGGGTGCCTAAGACTTTTGCACAGTACTGTAGTAATTTTATGTTTTGCACTGTACTGCTGCCGCAAAAAAAAACAAATTCCATGACGTGTGAGTGATGATATATCAATTGGATTCTGATCTAGGTCTCATTTGTGGACTAAGAGTGGAAAGAGGGCAGGGAGAGGGGAACCATAGTTGGGAAGAGGGGGAGGGAGTGGAAGCATCAGAGAGACATTCTATAGTGATTAATAAATCAATTGTTTGGAATCAAATTGCCTTGCCTGATGTCTCAGGGTTGGGTGTGTCTGTACCTGCGCTACTTCTTGCCCTGGCACTCCTTCTCTTCTACCTGTCCCACACCTCTCATGTGGCGTACCACATTGACAAATCAAGTACTGTGCAAGAGTCTTAGGCACCCTAGCTGTATTTATGTGCCTAAGACTTTTGCACAGTATAGTATATAATGGTCTTTCTTCTGATTACTCCATCAGATCGTATGACCTCAAGCTTTCCCACATTAAACTCCTTTTGCCAAGTGCTCTCATGCTCCTCAATTTTACCTATGGCCAGTTGCAGATCCAACTGTTCCAACGTTTTTGGAGGCCCATTGGCAAAACTGAAAACCTTGTGTTCCACTCCCTCCTTCAGATCACTAATGTAAAGAACAAATAATTGAGGTCCAAGATTGATCCTTGGAGCACTCTACTAGTTGCACCATTCTGGCCTGAGAAAGATATATTTATTTTGTAAAAGAGTTTGATGGAATTCATTTACTGGGCTGCATGAAATCACTGGACCCAGAGAAATATACTTTTGACTTGCAGTTAGTGTAGTATAGATTCACTACTTTGATTCCAGAGATGATGGACTTGGCCCATGAGATTAAGTTAAAGTTAGCCTCTTTTCATTTGAATTTAGTTAGTTTTGTTGAGACAGGTTTCTGAGAAGGAATAACAGGGTCAGACAGAGAGTCTAAAGCCAGGGCATGTAATCTCAGGACTGGAGTCTAGTCATTTAGGACTGAGAAAAATTAATTTCTTTATGAGGGGTTGTAAATCTAGGCATTCTGTACCTTAGGGATATGGATGCTCCTATGTTGAGTACACTCAAAGCTGAAATTATAGAAATTGGACTCTAAGGCAATCACAGCACGTGGAATCCGTTGGAGAAATGGATCAGGTACAGAGCTGACCAGAAATTGCTGAATGGTGGATCAGGCTTGAGCAGCTGCATAGTCTACTCCAGCCTTTCCATATGGTCTTGAAATGTTATGGTGCCGGGAGAGCTGTACGATGAACACTCTATCTGCAGTTTGTCCAATGAGTAAGAACGTTTTTAATTCTGTAGTCATATTTTCCAGTCACGTTTTATTTATACAGCAGGTTTGTATTTTAACATGAGCAGATTTCAGAATGCTGGGAGAAATCCTGCATTCCACTGCTCTGTTGCTTGACCATTTCTGGATCATGCCTATTTAGGTTTTGGAAAAATTTGTACAGATAGAATTCACTGTTGTTCTGGATTCCACAGGGCAGAAATGCAGGGCAAATTGGAATCTTGCACAAGCAACTTGGGGAATCTTGCACAAGCAACTTGCTGTTTTCTCATTATTTGCTGACTGCCTTTCATTGGAAGTTGATCGGGAAGGCTAATTTAGAGAATAAATTCCAGTGTAGATCTCATGAGTCAGCTGACCTGTTCTCTTAAAATTTGGTGTTCCTTTTACTTTTTATAGGGAAAACAACGCACGTTTCGACAGCAGCTCCTTTCCTGGATTAAAGAAAGTGAATTCAGTAGGGTTATACTCTTGTCCAGCAGCTATGCACATCACCGTGTTGACCAGCAGCTCATTGGGTAAGTTTAGCCTCATACACTATGCTAGCATTCTCAAGAGCCAAATGTCTTCAGGCATTCAGGTTGTAGGTACTGAGCCATGGAGCTCAGCGTTAATCGAAGCAAAGACTTCGCCACCTTTATTACATTTGCCTCAGATCCTGAAGTAGAAGGGGAAAATAAATCAGCAGCTGACACTTACCCAAACTCCAAGGTGCTTCTGAGGTTCTGGACTGGAAACTGAATGGAAAAGACAACTGTGGAACGACTCCTTAAATTTTAAGCTATTGTCTTGCTTGACTTGCTCTTGGAGATCATTTTTAACCCAGAGGGCTAAATTGACAATACTCAATACCTGTTTTTGTATAATTTCTAATTTCTTTTCATTGATAAACAAGGTCTTTGTAAGTGGGGTACAAAATATACATTAGGATCCAGAAGCCATAGGAGCAGAATTAGGCCACTCGGCCCATCAAGTCTGCTCCACCATTCCATCAGAGCTGATCTATTCTCCCTCTCAACCCCATTCTCTTGCCTTCTCCCTGTGACCTTTGATGTTCTAATTAATCAAGAACCTATCAACCTCTGCTTTAAATATACCCAATGACTTGGCCTCCATAGCAATGAATTATACAGATTCACCACCCTCTGGCTAGAGGAATTCCTTCTCATCTCTGTTCTAAATGGATATCCTTCTATTCTGAGGCTGTGCCCACTGTTTCTAGATACCCCTACTTTACTTTGCTTTCAAAGTAAAGCAAAAGTAAATTTTAAAATCAGAGTACATGCATGTTACCATATGCAACCCTGAGATTCATTTTCCTGCGAGCATACTCAGCCCGCAGGAAAATGAATAGTAACTATGACAGGATCAGTGAAAGATCAACCAAAGTTCAGAAGACAACAAACTGCAAATACAAACATAAATACTAAGGATGCTGTGCTGACGTTGGCCTACTTTATCATGTGCCTCTAAGTACCCTGAAGCCTCATCCTTAATAATCGACCCTGACGTAGAATGTAGAACATAGAAATCTACAGCACATTACAGGCCCTCCAGCCCACAATGTTGTACCGACCATGTTGTGCTATACAAATAACCAGCAAGCCCTCCCCCATTCATGTGATCACTTTGAGTACAGAAGCGGAGATATCAAATGCTCAAATATAAACCTTTTCACTTTGGAAATCTCTGGCCACTCTCCAAGGCCATCACATCTTTCCTTACATAGTAATATTGCTCACAATAATCCAAATGCAGGCTCCACACAAAGCCACATCTTAGAATATAGAAGAGTACGGCATGGGAACAAGCCATTTGGCCCACAGTGTTGCACCAAACTAGCCAAAAAGCAAATCAAAAACACCCAAACATTAACCCCTCCTACCTGCACCATGTCCAAATCCCTCCAACTTTGTTACATGCATGTACCTATCCAAACATCTCTGAAAATCTTGTAATGCATTTGCCTCTGCCTCCATACCAGACAGCGCATTCCAGGCATCTATGACTCCTGAGTAAAAATCTTATCCCTCACATCCTCCTTGCACCAACCCCCTTCACTTTCAGTGCATGCCCTCTCGTTTTAGACATTTTAACCCTGGGAAATTGATACTCTGTCCACTGTATCTATGCCTTTCATAATCTTGTGAACCTCTATCAGATCTCCCCTTAGCTTCCGACTCTCCAGAGAAAACACCCCAAGTTTATCCAGAGTCTCGTGATAGCACATGCCCTCTAAACCAGGCAGCATCCTGGTGAGCCTCTTCTGCACCCTCTCCAATGCCTCAACATTCGGTACCCTGGACAACACACACAAAATGCTGGAGGAACTCAGTAGGCCTGGCAGCATCTATGGAAAAGAGTACAGTCAACGTTTTGGGCCGAGACCCTTCAGCAGGACTGGAGAAAAAAAGCTGAGGAGAAGATTTAAAAGAGTGGGGAGGGCAGAGAGAAACACAAAGTGATACAGTCGGCCCTCCTTATCCGCAAGTTCCGCATGTGCGAATTCAACCAACCGCGAACCGAGAAAACTGGAAGTGCTCTTCCAGCACTTGTTGTTCGAACATGTACAGACTTTTTTTTCTTGTCATTATTCCCTAAACAATGTAGTATAACAACTATTTTACATGGCATTTATATTGTATTAGGTATTATAAGTAATCTGGAGATGATTTAAAGTATACGGGAGGATGTGTGTAGGTTATCGTGGATCGGGATCGAAAACAAAACCATAAGTTCTCTTACTAAGTAAGTCGGAACAGGTACATCCAGTATTATTTAGCGTCAGTTAGTCAAACATTTGTCTTAGTATATAGTATATACTTTACCTTTCTATGCATATAAAACACTTAAGAAACGTATGTTTTTGCGCCGGGCTCGCGAACGGAAATTCCCGAGTTCGATCCAGTGACAGACCACTCTCGAGCGCGCTCTCCATCCGTGCCGGGTTGATGTGGAGGATCAAAAACCCAAAACCCAATAATTAAACCATTGCGTTGCTTAGTAATAATTGTAGCTTTAATCGGGGCAGGGATTTTCTCACTTTATCCTTTAAAATTGTTCCGATCGTTGACCGACTGTAGGCTAACACTTTTCCAATGACCGATGGCATTTCACCTCTTTTCGATTGCTTTATTATTTCCACTTAATTTTAAATCACTATCGTGATTATTTTCGTGAGCAGAAACACTGCGGATTCAGAGCTTCGCTGCCGGGTCCTAATGTCCACTGCACTGAGACAGGTTAAGTAAGGTCCGGGGTTCTGCTGGGTCCTAAGGTCCACCGCATTTAGACAGGTTGAAGAAGGACTTGAGCTTCGTGTTTTTTGGTATCCGCGAGGGGTCCCGGAACCAATCCCTTGCAGATAAGGAGGGCCGGCTGTACAGGTGAAACCTGAAGGGGGAAGAGTGAAGTAAGAGCTGGGGAGTTGATAGGTGAGATAAATACAAGGCTGGAGTAGAAGAGGACAGAAGGCCATGGAAGAAAGAAAAGGGGGGAAGAGCACCAGAGGGAGGTGATGGGCAGGCAGGGAGATAAGATGAGAGAGGATAAAAGGGATGGGAAATGGTGAAGGAGGTGGGCGGCGGGGCATTACCAGAAGTTCGAGAAATTGATGTTCATGACATCAGGTTAGAGGTCACACAGATCCAATACTCCAGATGTGGCCTAACCAGAGTTTTATAAAGTTGCAACATAACCTCCTGACCTTTGAACTCAATGCCTTGACTAATAAAAGCAAGCATTCCATAAGCCTTCTTAACAACTTATCGACCTGTGTAGCCACCTTCAAGGAGCTGTGAACTTGGATCCCAAGATCTCTCTGCTTAGCAACACTGTTAAGGATCTTGCCCTTAACAGTGTATTGTCTTCTTACATCCGCCCTACCGAGGTGCAACACCTCACATTTGTCTGGGTTAAACTCCGTCTACCATTTCTCAGCCAATATCTGCAACTGATCTATATTGTGCTGTATTCTTTGTCAGTCTTCTACACTATCCGCAACGCCACCGATCTTGATATCATCCGCAAATTTACGAACCCACCATCTGCTTTTTCGTCCAGGTCATTTATATACTGTACATCACAAGCAGCAGAGGTCCCAGAACAGATCCCTGCAGAACACCACTAATTACAGATCTATTGCTCGATTAAGTCCCTTCAACCATTACTCTCTGTCTTCTATGCGCAAGCCAGCTCTGAATCCAAACAGCCGCTGATCCCATGTATCTTACAAACAGTTTATTAAAATCCACGTAGACAACATCCACTGCCCTGCCCTCATCACTCTCTCATCGCCTTAATCCCACTTGCCAAGGACTTTCCGTGGCCCTGCCTGGTTTGTCTAATCCCCTTCTTTAGTTTTATCTGGCTTCATTGTACTCCTCGTGCTTTGTTTGATCCTGACTTCCAAATTTTATGTACTTTTCCTTTTTCTTGACTAAATTTGTCACACCTCTGGACAGCCAAGGTTCTCTTATCTTTCCATCTCTGTCCTTCCTTCTAACAGAACATGCCTTTACTGTACTCTGTGCCATTGATCTTTAGACACCCGCCACATGCTTTCCTTCTAACAAGAATCTACCTTTACTGTACTCTGTGCAATTGATCTTTAAACACCCGCCACATGTCTGATGTGGATTTGCCAGAGAAAAGGTGTTCCCAATTAGCGCTTTTTAATTTCTACCTACTGCCCTCATAATTTGCCTTACTCCTATTTAAAACTCTCCCGCAAGGACTATTCCTATCCTTATCTATAGCCATCCTGGAAGATAAGGAGTTGTGGTCACTCTTCCGTAACTGTTCACCCACTGAAAGGTCAGTCACCTAGCCAGGCTCATTACCCAACAGCAGATCCAGTACGGCCCCTCTTCTTGTTGGACCATCCACATGTTGGTTTAAGAAACTTCCCTGTATACACTTATCAAATTCAGCCCCATATAAACCCGTTGCACTATAAAGGTCCCAGTTTATATTAGGGAAGTTAAAATCCCCCATGACAACAGCCCTATTATCTTTACATGTTTCCTTAATCTGATTACATATCTGTTCCTCAATGTCCTGGTGGATATTAGGGGGTCTGTAGCACAATCCCATCAGTGTGATTGCACCCTTTCTATTCCTGAGTTCCACTCAAATGGACTCAATGTCTGACCCCTCAATTATGTCTCCAGAGTGCAGCTGTGATATTTTCCCCGATTAGCAGTGCAACTCCCCCACCCCCTTCCTCCTCTATATATATTCAGGTGTCTTGCCATTCAGTGTGGGCAATCATGTCTCTCTATCCATCACGGTCCGTGACCGTCCGAATTGTAGTTGTTGCCTCCCCTGTTTCTAACCATGATGTTATTCCATCTATCATTTTCATTCTCTGTCTGCCTCTGCTTCTTTTTCCTTCCAGCTTTCCAGTTGTAACTAAATGTTCTAATGTCTCTCTTTGCATGATGCGTCCAAAGAATTTTGATTGCTGTTTTCTGATTTTTTTTTAAGTAATGTACGTTTTCATTCTCTGTAGAACTTCTTCGTTGGTTATCCTGTCCGTATATGATATGCGTAGCATTCTTCGGAGGAGCCACATCTCTGCTGCATTGATTCTTTTTTCCATTGCATTTGTGATAGTCCATGACTCGCAGCCATACATCAATATAGGAAGAATGTAGCAGCTGAGAGTTCTAAGGCGGATGTCAATTGCTATTTTCTTGTTCGTTAGGATGTTTCTCATTTCTGTAAATGCTGTTCTTGCCATTGCTATTCTTGCTTTTATGTCTGTTTCGCATTTGCCATCAGATGTTACCCATGATCCAAGGTACTTGAAGTTGTGAACTTGTTTCAGGATTTCATTTTCCAATACAATCCTATAATTTGGGATATCAGGTTTCTTTGATATTACCATTACAGGTGCCCCCGCTTTTCGAACGTTCGCTTTACAAAAGCTCACTGTTACGGAAAAAAAGCAGCGCGTGCCCCAAGCAGCCGCTCTCCCCCGGATTCGGAATGGCATTCTAGCCAGCATTGCTTAAACACGTGCCTGTGAGCAGCCGTTAGCAAGATGAGTTCTAAGGTATCGGAAAAGCCTAGAAGAGCTTGTAAGGGTGTTACACTTAGCGTAAAACTAGACATAATTAAGCGTTTTGATTGTGGTGAACGAAGCAAGGACAAAGTGAGTTTGGCTTGTGGGAGCTGATGAAGATGATGTTGAAGACGTTTTGACATCCCATGACCAAGAACTGATAGATGAAGAGCTGATGCAATTGGAAGAAGAAAGGATAACAATTGAAAGCGAATGCAGTAGCAAACTGAATGTGAAGCAACTGCGTGATATTTTCACTGCAATAATAAAGTATGACTTTAATTTTGAAAGGGTACGTAGGTTTAGGAGATACTTGCAGGATGGTTTGAGTCCTTACAAAGAACTGTACGATAGAAAAATGTGCGAGGCTCAGCAGTCAAGCAAGCCTTCCACATCAGCCACAGCAGACGACGAACCTCAACCTTCGACATCGAGGCAGGCAGTCACAGGAGAAGATGAGCTGCCTGCTCTAATGGAAACAGACGACGAGATGACACCCCAGTGTCCCACCACCCCGCGATTCGCGGAGAATGCAGCAGTAGCTGGGAGGCACACAGCACATCTTTAAGAAAAAGGCCAAAATAAACATGCTAATTAATTAGGTGCCCCTCGACATGTAATTGTCGGCCCAGATCAGAGACGACGCAATCGGAAATCGGCACTGATCTGGGCCGACAATTATGTGCCGGGCGGCACCTAATTAATTAGCATGTTTATTTTGGCTTTTTTCTTAAAGATGTACTGTGTGCCTCCCGGCTACCGCTGCACCCCTGCGTGCTTCGCTGATTGGTATCGGTCGCCTGGAGGGCGGGGGCCACTGCACCACCCAACCTGCGACGACTCAGTCTAACACACCATCATCAGTGTGCTCGGTGCTGAACCAATTCCGTTAAGTGATACTACACTGTACATACATTATTTCTACTTTATATAGGCTGTGTATTTTTACGTGTTATTTGGTATGATTTGGCAGCTTCATAGCTTAAAGGTTACTGGAGAGCGCTTGCGCCGTGTTTTTGCCAACGGCGCTTGCGTGAGATTTTCGCTACGGAGAACAGTGCAGTAATGATTGTGGAAAAGTATTTCTACTTTATATAGGCTGTGTATTTATCATATCATTCCTGCTTTTACTATATGTTACTGTTATTTTACGTTTTAAGTGTTATTTGACATGATTTGGTAGGTTATTTTTGGGTCTGCGAACGCTCACAAATTTTTCCCATATAAATAAATGGTAATTGCTTCTTCGTTTTACAACATTTCGGCTTACGAACCATTTCATAGGAACGCTCTACCTTCGGATGGCGGGGGAAACCTGTACTTCAGTTTTCTTTTTGTTTAAGGTTAGGCCAAGTCTTTCGCTGTCTGTGTTGATGGTAGATACTAGTTTCTGTAAATTTACTCCACTGTTGGCTATCAGTACTATATCATCCACATTGCGGAGGTTGCTAATATTATATCCTCCTATACTTATTCCAGGTAGGTCTTGTATGGTTCTCATGATGTTTTCACTAAGGATTTGCTTTCATTTTTTTAACCCCCCCCCCCCAACCTACCTGCCTGTCCTTTCATTACAATGTGTATCCTTGGATGTTAAGCTCCCAACTGTAATCTCTATTCAGCCATGGCTCAGTGAAGCTCACAATGTCATACCTGCCAATCCCTAACTGTGCTACAAGATCATCTACCTTATTCCATATAGAACATAGAACATAAAATAGTACAGCACGTTACAGGCCCTTCGGTCCACAATGTTGTGCCGACCCTCAAACCCTGCCTCCCATATACCCTCCCCCACCTTAAGTTCCTCCATATACCTGTCTAGTAGTCTCTTAAACTTCACTAGTGTATCTGCCTCCACCACTGACTCAGGCAGTGCATTCCACGCACCAAACACTCTCTGAGTAAAAAACCTTCCTCGGATATCCCCCTTGAACTTCCCACCGCTTACCTTAAAGCCATGTTCTCTTGTATTGAACAGTGGTGCCGTGGGGAAGAGGTGCTGGCTATCCACTCTATCTATTCCTCTTAATATCTTGTATACCTCTATCATGTCTCCTCTCATCCTCCTCCTCTCCAAAGAGTAAAGCCCTAGCTCCTTTAATCTCTGATCATAATGCATACTCTCTAAACCGGGCAGCATCCTGGTAAATCGCCTCTGTACCCTTTCCAATGCTTCCACATCCTTCCTATAGTGAGGCGACCAGAACTGGACACAGTACTCCAGGTGTGGCCTAACCAGAGTTTTATAGAGCTGCATCATTACATCAAGACTCTTAAACTCTGTCCCTCGACTTATGAAAGCTAACACCCCATAAGCTTTCTTAACTGCCCTATCTACCTGTGAGGCAACTTTCAGGGATCTGTGGACATGTACCCCCAGATCCCTCTGCTCCTCCACACTACCAAGTATCCTGCCATTTACTTTGTACTCTGCCTTGGAGTTTGTCCTTCCAAAGTGTACCACCTCACACTTCCTCAGCCCACTTCTGCATCCTATCAATGTCTCTCTGCAATCTTCAACAATCCTCTACACTACCTACAACACCCCCAACCTTTGTGTCATCTGCAAACTTGCCAACCCACCCTTCTACCCCCACATCCAGATCGTTAATAAAAATCACGAAAAGTAGAGGTCCCAGAACAGATCCTTGTGGGACACCACTAGTCACAACCCTCCAATCCGAATGCAGTCCCTCCACCACGACCTTCTGCCTTCTGCAAGCAAGCCAATTCTGAATCCACCTGGCCAAACTTCCCTGGATCCCATGCCTTCTGACTTTCTGAATAAGCCTACCGTGTGGAACCTTGTCAAATGCCTTACTAAAATCCATGTAGCTCACATCCACTGCACTACCCTCATCTATATGCCTGGTTACCTCCTCAAAGAACTCTATCAGGCTTGTTAGACACGATCTGCCCTTTACAAAGCCATGTTGACTGTCCCTGATCAGACCGTGATTCTCTAAATGCCCATAAATCCTATCTCTAAGACTCTTTTCCAACAGCTTTCCCACCACAGACGTAAGACTGCATGCATTCAAATGTAACAAATTCAACATGAAAATGTAAAATGTAAAAATCTATATAGCGTCGTAGCATTGGTATTCATATCTTGAATTTTCTTGTAAAATTTCATTTTCATATGTAGTAGACATTGACCTAAGAATGTGTTGGTCATTAATCTTTGCATCGTTTTGTTTTCTGATTTTATTGATGCTTGAATAGGGCACATGCATAAATAAGCTAAACTTTTAACAAATACCTGTAGTTTATTTAAGAACAGTAATAGGAGTATTATCATGAACAAAAGAAAATCTGCAGATGCTGAAAATCAAGATTACACACGTACAATGCTGGAAGAACTCAGCAGGCAAAGCAGCATCTATGGGAAGGAGTAAACAGTCGTTGTTTCGGGCCAAGACCCTTGATTGGTGAAAGAAATAAAGGGCTGGAGAAAGGGGAACCTGATAGGAGAGGACAGAAGGCCATAGGAGAAAGGAGAAAGGGGAGGAGCACAAGAAGGAGGTGATGGGCAGGTAAGGAGATCCAGTGAGAGAGGGAAATGGGAATTGGGGGGGGGGGCTTCAATTATCGGAAGTTGGAGACATCAATGTTCATGCCATCAGATTGGAGGCTTCCCAGATGGAATATAAGGTATCTCTCCTCCAATCTGAGTGCGGCCTCATCACAGCTTTAGAGAACCATGGACTGACATATTGGAATGGGAAGTAGAATTGAAATGTGTAGCCACTGGGAGATCTCACTTCTTCTGGTGGACAGAGCATAGGTGCTCAGCAAAGCAGTCTCCCAATCTATGTCAGGTCTCACTGATAAACAGGAGGCCACATCAGGAGCACTGGATACAGTAGATAACCCCAACTGACTCACAGGTAATTTTTGCCTCACCTGGAAGGTCTGCTTGGGACCCTGAATGGTAGTGAGGGAGGATGTGTAGGGGCAGGCGTGGAACTTGTTCTACTTGCAATGGTAAGTATCAGGAGGGCAATCAGTGAGGAATTGTGTGGAGAGCAATACTTGCGGAGAGCAGAAAGTGGAGGGTGATGTGCTTGGTGGTGGGATCCCGTTGGATATGATGGAAGTTACAGACAGTTATGTGCTGGGCGTGGCGGCTGGTGGGGTAGTAGGTGAATGCAAAAGGAACCCTATCTCTTGTGGCAGGCAGATGAGGTGAGTACAGATGCGCGTGAAATGGAAGAGATGTAGGTGATGGTGCAGGAAGGAAAGCCCCTTTCATTCAAGAAGGAGGACATCTCATTAGTTCTGGAATGAAAAGCCTCATCCTGAGAGCAGATGTGGCAGAGATGGAGGAATTGAGAGGAGGGAAATGCCATGTTTGCATTCATTTCAAGGTGATGCTGAGGCTTCATAAGGCACTGGTGAGGCCTCACCTTGAGTATTGTGAACAGTTTTGGGCCCCTCATCTTAGAAAAGATGTGCTGACATGGAGAGGGTCCAGAGGAGGTTCACAAGGATGATAGAATTGGGGGGGGGGGGGCGCGGGGAAATCTCATTGAAACCTTTTGAATGTTGAAAGGCCTAGGCAGAGTAGATGTGGGAGGGATATTTCCCGTGGTGGGGGAGTCTAGGACAAGAGGGCACAGCCTCAGGACAGAGGTGCTCCCTTTCAAAGCAGAGATGCAGAGAAATTTCTTTACCCAAAGGGTAGTGAATTTATGGAATTTGTTGCCACATGCAGCTGTGGAGGCAAGGTCGCTGGGTGTATTTAAGGCAGAGATCGATAGGTTCTTGATTGGACATGGCATTAAAGGTTATGGGGAGAAGGCGGGGAACTGGGGTTGAGGAGGAGATAGAAAAAAGAATCAGCCATGATTGAATGGCAGAGCAAACTCAATGGGCCAGATGGCCTAATTCTGCTCCTATGTCTTATGGTCTTATGGCAACCAATGGAAGGTCCAACGGTCAAGAAGGTAGTCTCTGTAAGTGTCATGGAACGCATAGAGCAGGACAAGGCGCAGAAGATGTCCTGGGCATCCACTGTGCCTAGTCCCATCTCCAGTCGTCTCGACTCTCATCTTGCCACCGGATCCAGATGCGAATTGGGAAGAGAGAGTGAGGCTGACACTGCGCAATTCTCCCTCACTTAAATCCAAATCGCACTAGTCTCGAAACTGTCAAAGCTGGCTGGTGACTTAGTGGCATCAGCGCTGGACTTCCGGGTGAGAGGTCCTGAGTTTGAATCCAGCTGGCTCCCTTGCATGCTCTCCATCCGTGCTGGGTTGAGCATCGAGCCAGCAACTCGATCTCGTTAAAAAAAATACTAATGGTGTCGGAGGTCTTCATCGATGACGATGGCCAAACCTTAGTTTAGGGTTTATAGGGTCTGTCGGGGGTTGCTGGGACGGTATGGCTGGAAGGGCATACTCCATACTGTATCACTAAATAAATAACGCCAGACTTGCCAATGTTTTGACTCTTTATTGCTTCCACAGTCAGGCGCATTAAGGGATGGATTATAATTGGTGACATTAAATGTTTGTTACATCATACTTGTTTGTGAGTGTTTGTTACATCATACTTGCTGTAACACTACGATAAGATTCAAGATTCAAAATTGTTTAAATCCAGTGCCAGTAGACAAGTGAAAAGGAGATGAAATAATTGTTACTCTGGTTCCGATGCAGCACAAAAAACCCCCCACTAAGATAAAGAACACAATAAAAAAGCACAATAAATATAAATATGTTATAAACATAGTTTATATACATTAATTGTACACTAATAAAGTGGCACTAAGCACTGTAGTGTCTGGAGAAGGTGACTGACAGGAAATGATAAAGTGGTGGTTGGGGGTGTGGAGGGGTGTGTTACTGGTGTTGATTAGCCTTGCTGCTTGGGGAGATTAACTGGTGTTGAGTTTGGTGATTCTGGTGTGGAGGCTACCCTGAAAGGAGTGGGACAAGTAATTCCATGAGCAGGGTGGGATCCTTTGTGATGTTACTGGCTCTTTTCCAGCATCTTTGTCCTTGATGGTGGGCAGGCTTGTGCCAGTGATGCACTGGGCAGTTTTAATTACCCTTTGTAGAGCCATACAGTCCTCCGCATTGCACTTTCCATATCATACAGTGATGCAGGATGCTCTCTATTGTGCAGATGTAGAATGACATGAATATTGATGTGCATAGTTCAGCTCTCTTCAGCCTTAACAGACTAGCATTTAAGCAACATACATCAAAGTTGCTGGTGAGCGCAGCAGGCCAAGCAGCATCTATAGGAAGAGGCGCAGTCGACGTTTCAGGCCGAGACCCTTCGTCAGGTCCTGACGAAGGGTCTCGGCCTGAAACGTCGACAGCGCCTCTTCCTATAGATGCTGCTTGGCCTGCTGCGCTCACCAGCAACTTTGATGTATGTTGCTTGAATTTCCAGCATCTGCAGAATTCCTGTTGTTTACAGGCTAGCATTTAATTGTTTTTTGTATTATATGAAAGATCAGTGTGGAATTTAAAATGCGATCAAGCATATTAAAACTGAAAATAATATTTTCATCATATGCAGTATTAAGTGTAAAAGCAAGAGTATATGTTTCCATTTGATATTGGCAAAAGTTGGAACAAATTTTAACTTGTTCAAAAAGATAAGTGGAGCAGAAGAAAAAAAGAAAGGTCTATGACAAGGTGAAGAGAATCTAACACTTAGGAAACTATTCTATCTTCACAGCACTCCACTACGATATTTGGCAACTCCTGCTCTGCAGAGCATTGTGGGAGACAAATTCCAGACCCTCAAATGGAAAGAAATGGAAAAGGTACCAGCTTTCCCAAGAATCAGTGAGGTGGAAATGGAGCTCTGTATCCCAGGAGGAGGAATAACAAAATCACTCTATGCTGACAGGTAAGTTTGATAAGTTTATGGTGCTAGAACTTAGTCCTAGTAGTGTTCACTAAGGATCCAGTTTATATGTGTATCTGTTTAGATGTGATAATATTTGATACCCTAAACCATGAGAACTGGTGGGACTGGATTTGAACTTAAATTTGTTTGCTGATCCAGATGCCCGAGATTGTGCAATAATTTGGATTGGTACAATACGCTGTCTTTGTTTCTGACTTGCAAAGCTTCTGCTATAAAATCATAAGTCACAGAAAATATTGCACATTAAGTTGCATTCTTGAGTTTTGGAAAGCTACAGTGTGTTCTGGCTGGCTAAGATTTTTTTACACAGAATTATTTACACAGAAGACCTTTTGAAGAAGAATGGGATCCTTACCAGGAGAGTTAGAAGAGATGAACAACAGCTTAATTGAAGCATTGTATTTGCTGACATAGGGAGAGTTATAGTGAATTTAAAGGGCTAGTGTGACATTTCCAAATAGGACCAAAGGAACTTCAGGCTGTCTTGCAGAGAAAAACAGATAGTTGAAATACCAGTCGAGGTTGGAGGGCAAGGATGCCTCAGTGGGGCAAGCATATTTATAGATCTAATGAACAAATACAGCAGTACAGTGAGGAGAGGTAAGAGAGGTCCAGTAAAGATCAGATTTGAATTAGTACGTGGTAGAGTTTGTGACACTGAAAAGAAACTTTAAAAGAGAGAAGTTTTTTTTGTAGAAATTTGTAATCCTGGTATGGGTATGATGTGTTTTTGGTTGAAGAGAGCACCAGGACAGGATGACCCGCTGCCTGAACCACTGTGTTCCTCCAGTATTTAGTGTTGCATCTGATTAGGGCACAGGAGTGAAACAGAAGTTTTTGTTGGGACATCGGCCATCTTCATCAATTGGCAGAGATTTTGGCTCATCTCTAAGAGACTGTTTTCATTAAGCTAAGTTTTAGGGAGAAAATACTTGTGTTGCTGGAAGGAATAATCCTCCTTTGTGAAAGAGAATAAAACTACACCTATGCAAATTCACAGAGCATCTGGTGACCCAGTACTCTCTGTCTCAGAGGCCAAATTTGAACTGCTTTCATGATGGTGAACCTTCGTACGGCGTCAGGCCCTGATGGTGTGTGGGCTTCCATACATCTCTCTGCAACTGGATTATTGACTTCCTCATCAGGGGACTATCAGGGAAATAGCATTTCCTCCTCAGTGACAATCAACACTGGCCTGCTTCAAGGATGCGTGCTTAGCCCACTACTCTACTCTTTCTACTTTGGTAGAATTTCAGTTGGTGACGAGGAGGTATACAGGAGTGAGATTGATCAGCTGGTTGAGTGGTGATGCAGCAACAATCTTACACTCAACATCAGTAAGACCAAGGAATTAATTGTGGACTTCAGGAAGGGGAAGCCGATTGAATACACACCAGTCCTCACTGAGGGGTGAGCAGTTTGAAGTTCTGAGTGTCAACATCTCTGAACATCTATCCTGTGCCCAACATATTGGTGCGATTACAAAGAAGGCACGACAGTGGCTATATTTCATTAGGAGTTTGAGGAAACTTGATATGTCACCCAAGACTCACAATTTTTTACAGATGTACCATGGAGAGCAATCTAACTGATTGCACCACTGTCTGGTACGGAGGGGCCATTGTACAGGATTGGAAAAAGCTGCAGGAAGTTTCAAACTCGGCCAACTCCATGATGGGAACTAGCCTCCTCAGCATGGAGGACATCTTCAAAGGGCAATGCCTTAAAAAGGCAGCACCATCATTAAGGATCCCCGTCACACAGGACATGCCCTCTTCCCATTGCTACCATCAAGGATGAGATACAAGAGCCTGAAGGCACACACTCAATGTCTTAGGAATAGCTTCTTCACCACTGCTATCAGATTTCACTTTTTGTTTCTTTTTTGCTTTCCTTTTGCACTACTTATTTTATATATGTATATAGTAATTTATAATTTTTGTCATGTATTACAATGTACTGCTGCTGAAAAACAACATATTTCTGATTGAGAAGTTGCAGAACTTGGGCCTCTGTACCTCCGTCTGCAATTGGATCCTCGACTTCCTAACCGGAAGACCACAATCTGTGCAGACCAACACTGCCGCACCTCAAGGGTGTGTGCTTAGCCCACTGCTCTACTCTCTGTATACACATGACTGTGTGGCTAGGCATAGCTCAAATACCAACTACAAATTTGCTGACGATGGAGGACATTGTTGGTAGAATCTCAGGTGGTGACGAGAGGGCGTACAGGAGTGAGATAAGCTAACTAGTGGAGTGGTGCCACAGCAACAACCTTGCACTCAACGTCAGTAAGACGAAAGAACTGATTGTGGACTTCAGGAAGGGTAAGACGAAGGAACACATACCAATCCTCATAGAGGGATCAGAAGTGGAGAGAGTGAGCAGCTTCCAAGTTCCTTTGTGTCAAGATCTCTGAGGATCTAACCTGGTCCCAACATATCGATGTAGTTATAAAGAAGACAAGACAGCAGCTATACTTTATTAGGAGTTTGAAGAGATTTTGCTTGTCAACAAATACACTCAGAAGCTTCTATAGTTGTACCGGGGGAGCATTCTGACAGGCTGCATCACTGTCTGGTATGGAGGGGCTACTGCACTGGACTGAAAGGAGCTGCAGAAGGTTGTAAATTTAGTCGGCTCCATCTTGGGCACCCAGTACCCAGTACAAGGTACCCAGGACATCTTTAGGGAGTGGTAGTTCAGAAAGGTAGCGTCCATTATTAAGGTCCGCCAGCACCCAGCGCATGCCCTTTTCTCACTGTTACCATCAGGTAGGAGATACAGAAACCTGAAGGCACACATTCAGTGATTCAGGAACTGCTTCTTCCCCTCTGCCATCCAATTCCTAAATGGACATTGAGGCTTTGGACACTACCTTACTTTTTTTAATATACATTGTTCCTGTTCTTTTGCACATTTTTAAAAATCTATTCAATATGTGTAATTGATTTGCTTGTTTATTTATTATTATGTTTTAGAACATAGAATAGTACAGCACAGTACAGGCCCTTCGGCCCACAATGTTGTGCCGACCCTCAAACCCTGCCTCCCATATAAGCCCCCACCTTAGATTCCTCCATATACCTGTCTAGTAGTCTCTTAAACTTCACTAGTGTACCTGCCTCCACCACTGACTCAGGCAGTGCATTCCATGCACCAACCACTCTCTGAGTAAAAAACCTTCCTCTAATATCCCCCTTGAACTTCCCACCCCTTACCTTAAAGTCATGTCCTCTTGTATTGAGCAGTGGTGCCCTGGGGAAGAGGCGCTGGCTATCCACTCTATCTATTCCTCTTATTATCTTGTACACCTCGATGATGTCTCCTCTCATCCTCCTTCTCTCCAAAGAGTAAAGCCCTAGCTCCCTTAATCTCTGATCATAATCCATACTTTCTAAACCAGGCAGCATCCTGGTAAATCTCCTCTGTACCCTTTCCAATGCTTTCACATCCTTCCTATAGTGAGGTGACCAGAACTGGACACACTACTCCAAGTGTGGCCTAACCAGAGTTTTATGGAGCTGCATCATTACATCGCGACTCTTAAATTCTATCCCTCGACTTATGAAAGCTAACACCCCATAAGCTTTCCTAACTACCCTATCCACCTGTGAGGCAACTTTCAGGGATCTGTGGACATGTACCCCGAGATCCCTCTGCTCATCCACACTACCAAGTATCCTGCCATTTACTTTGTGCTCTGCCTTGGAGTTTGTCCTTCCAAAGTGTACCACCTCACACTTCTCCGGGTTGAACTCCATCTGCCACTTCTCAGCCCACTTCTGCATCCTGTCAATGTCTCTCTGACAATCTTTGACAATCCTCTACACTATCTACAACACCACCAACCTTTGTGTCGTCTGCAAACTTGCCAACCCACCCTTCTACCCCCATATCCAGGTCGTTAATAAAAATCACGAAAAGTAGGGGTCCCAGAACAGATCCTTGTGGGACACCACTAGTCACAATCCTCCAATCTGAATGTACTCCCTCCACCACCACCCTCTGCTTTCTGCAGGCAAGCCAATTCTGAATCCACCTGGCCAAATTTCCCTGGGTCCCATGCCTTCTAACTTTCTGAATAAGCCTACCGTGTGGAACCTTGTCAAATGCCTTACTAAAATCCATATAGATCACATCCACTGCACTACCCTCATCTATATGCCTGGTCACCTCCTCAAAGAACTCTCAGGCTTGTTAGACACGATCTGCCCTTCACAAAGCCACGCTGACTGTCCCTGATCAGACCATGATTCTCTAAATGCCTATAGATCCTATCTCTAAGAATCTTTTCCAACAGCTTTCCCACCACAGATGTAAGGCTCACTGGTCTATAATTACCCGGACTATCCCTACTACCTTTTTTGAACAAGGGAACAACATTCGCCTTCCTCCAATCCTCCGGTACCATTCCCGTGGACAACGAGGACATAAAGATCCTAGCCAGAGGCTCAGCAATCTCTTCTCTCACCTCATGGAGCAGCCTGGGGAATATTCCGTCAGGCCCTGGGGACTTATCTGTCCTAATGTATTTTAACAACTCCAACACCTCCTCTCCCTTAATATCAGCATGCTCCAAAACATCAACCTCACTCATATTGTCCTCACCATCATCAAGTTCCCTCTCATTGGTGAATACTAAAGAGAAGTATTCATTGAGGACCTCGCTCACTTCCACAGCCTCCAGGCACATCTTCCCACCTTTATCTCTAATCGGTCCTACCTTCACTCCTGTCATCCTTTTTTTCTTCACATAATTGAAGAATGCCTTGGGGTTTTCCTTTACCCTACTTGCCAAGGCCTTCTCATGCCCCCTTCTTGCTCTTCTCAGCCCCTTCTTAAGCTCCTTTCTTGCTTCTCTATATTCCTCAATAGACCCATCTGATCCTTGCTTCCTAAACCTCATGTATGCTGCCTTCTTCCTCCTGAGTAGATTTTCCACCTCACTTGTCACCCATGGTTCCTTCACCCTACCATTCTTTATCTTCCTCACTGGGACAAATTTATCCCTTACATCCCGCAAGAGATCTCTAAACATCAACCACATGTCCATAGTACATTTGCCTGCCGCAAGAGATCTCTAAACATCAACCACATGTCCATAGTACATTTCCCTGCAAAAACATCATCCCAATTCACACCCGCAAGTTCTAGCCTTATAGCCTCATAATTTGCCTTTCCCCAATTAAAAATTTTCCTGTCCTCTTTGATTCTATCCTTTTCCATGATAATTATAAAGGCCAGGGAGCAGTGGTCGCTGTCCCCCAGATGCTCACCCACTGAGAGATCTGTGACCTGACCCGGTTCATTACCTAGTACTAGATCTAGTATGGCATTCCCCCTGGTCGGCCTGTCCACATACTGTGACAGGAATCCATCCTGGACACACTTAACAAATTCTGCCCCATCTAAACCCTTGGAACTAATCAGGTGCCAATCAATATTAGGGAAGTTAAAGTCACCCATGATAACAACCCTATTATTTTTGCACCTTTCCAAAATCTGCCTCCCAATCTGCTCCTCTGTATCTCTGCTGCTACCAGGGGGCCTATAGAATACCCCCAGTAGAGTAACTGCTCCCTTCCTGTTCCTGACTTCCACTCATATTGACTCAAAAGAGGATCCTGCTACATTACCCACCCCTTCTGTAGCTGTAATAGTATCCCTGACCAGTAATGCCACCCCTCCTCCCCTTTTTCCTCCCTCACTATCCCTTTTAAAGCACTGAAATCCAGGAATATTGAGAATCCATTCCTGCCCTGGTGCCAGCCAAGTCTCTGTAATGGCCACTACATCATAATTCCATGTATGTATCCAAGCTCTCAGTTCATCACTTTTGTTCCTGATGCTTCTTGCATTGAGGTACACACATTTCAGCCCTTCTACCTTACTGTCTTTACACTGTTTATTCTGCTTCTCTTTCCTCAAAGCCTCTCTGTATGTTAGATCTGGCTTTACTCCTTTCACTGCTCTATCGCTCTGGGTCCCATCCCCCTCGCAATTTAGTTTAAACCCTCCCGAACCGTGCTAGCAAACCAACCTGCAAGGATATTGCTCCCTCTCGAGTTCAGGTGCAACCCATCCAATCTGTACAGGTCCCACCTTCCCCAGAAGAGATCCCAATGATCTAAAAATCTAAAACCCTGCTCCCTGCACCAACTCCTCAGCCACACATTCAACTGCCATTTCCTCCAACTCTCACCATCTCTGTCATGTAGCACTGGCAGCAATCCTGAGAACGTCACCCTTGAGGTCCTGTTCTTCAGCCTTCTGCCTTGTTCCCGAAACTCACACTTCAGGACCTCATCCCTCTTCCTGCCTATGTCGTTGGTCCCAACATGTATCACGACTTCTGGTTGATTAAATACATTTGAACTTACGTTCTGGCTTGAGGGAATTGCTGATAATTAAAGCTGGTTCAAACTTCTGCTGTGAACTATCCAGCTGAGTTTTGGCGCTTCCTAGCTAGATCACTAGAGGGGGTACTTTGTTACAAAACTACTTAAAAGAGTTCTATACTCAAAATCATGCATTGACCTGAATTCCAAATAGCTTCGTGTCTAGACCTGCTACTTCATGATATTAATGATGATTAAAGGACTGAATTTTTTTTTGTTAGATGGAATTAAGAAACCTACAAAATAGTGGTACAACTTCTTGTGCTGATTGTCTTGTTTTCTTCATGTAGTTGCACTGAAGGAGTTCCACTGGCAGTGTTGCTCATTTTCTGTTCTGAAGGGGATAATATTCCAGATGCTTTGAATCTTCTCAGCTTCCTGAATGAGTGGGTCCAGTTAATAGAAAAAACAGTAAGTAGTGTAACTGCAAGTTGTCATTCACAAGATTGCTTGAACATTGGCTGCAATCACAACAGTGTAGGTTGTTTGTTACCTTTGTGCAGAGAAATATCTAAATTTAAAGAATTCTATTAACAGGGCATCACACAAGTGACAGTGTGCATTTTTAAATAGTCTTCCAAGAACTTTTGTGCACAAGAGGAGATGAGACCAGGGGCAAATCAACCATTTAAAATGGTGGGATGGCATATTCCTGCTCTAACATTCGTGTGCTGGATTATAGATATAATTTTGGCATCTGCCTATAACACAAAAGATTACACATTTATCCTCACTTGTAGCAGTCAAGGTCCCACAGGAACTAGAGATGTTATTAGCCAATGTTGTTCCTTTGTTTAAAGCTCAAGGTACATATATGTCACCATATACGACTGAAATTCATTTTCTTGAAGGTATGCTCAATAAATCCATAATAGAATCACTGAAGGACAGCCCCAGCTGGGCATTCAATCAGTATGCAAAAGACAACAAACTGTGCAAATAGAAAAATAAAGAAATTGTGATAATAAATAAGCAATAAATATTGAGAACATAAGATGAAAGTCCTTGAGAGTGAGTCTATAGTTTGTGGGAACATTTCAGTGATGGGGCAAGTGGAGTTGAGTAAAGTTATTTGTTTTGTTTCAAGAGCCTGATGGTTGAGCGGTAAAACTATTCCTGAACTTGGTGGTGTGAGTCCTGAGGCTCCTGTACCACCTTCCTGATTGCAGCAGCGAGAAGAGAGCAGGACTTGGGTGGTGGGTGTCACTGATGATGAATGCTGCTTTCCTATGACAACACTCCGTGTAGATGTGCTCAGTGGTGGGGAGGGCTTTAGCCATGATGGACTGGGCTGTATCCACTACTTTTTGAAGGATTTTCTATTAAAGGGCACTGGTGATTCCATACCAGGCTGTAATACAGCCTGTCAGTATATTCTCCACCACACATCTATGGAAATTTACCAACATTTTTGATGTTATGCCAAATATTCACAAACTGCTAAGGAAGTAAAGATGCTGCCTTGCTTTCTTCATAATTGCACTTGCATACTTGGCCCAGGACAGGTCTTCTGAAATGATAACACCAAAGAATTTAAAGTTGCTGATTCTGTCCACCTCTGATCCTCTGAAGTAGAGAGGGTCAGCAAGAAGGGTAATAGGAATAATCCAGGAAATTGTGGGCAAATGAGCCTCACTTTAATTGTTGGAATAGAACAATGATTTCCAATGGGGGCGGTTACATGTCATCAGAGGATGTTCAAGATTCTTGGGCGGGTGGGGGGGGGCTGTAGGCAGCACTGTAATGAGGTACAAGACCTGACTGATCCTGACAACTTGCTGCTGTCATAAACATCTAATAGGCATTCCCAGTTTGTGTTAATTTTTTATTTTAATTTAGCCCCATTAATGATGACATGTCTCTATGAGTCTGAAGGCGGTGAAGCCTTGAATTCTAATCCTGCTAAGAAACAGAAAGTGCCTAAGTACAATGTTAACTTGCGTATGGTTTTGCTCTGTTCCAGTCAGATCAGTGACGCCCCATGTGCCTTATTTCTAATACTATACTGTCTAATGAAGCCATAAAACCATCCAGGTTGTAACAGCACTTCTGTGAAGACACCCTGAAAAGGTTACTTATGGTATTAGTCAGTTCCAGAAGATGAAAGAAACATTTGAAGAGCATTGCACGCTTGAGTCATTTGCCAAGAAACCTAAAAATGACCTTGATGGTAGTCTCTTTGCTTCTTTGAACATTTCCAAAATGATAGCAAAGTGTGGATAATCGCGTATGATTGGTGAAAGGTAAATCATGCCTGCTGCATCAGATGTGCTCACCACTGTTCTCAAAATGGATACCAGTATTTATAATCAAATCTTGTGCAACAGATGGAACAATATGGTGGAAGTTCCAGATATCAGGGGTCATGAAGTTTTTGAAGTTACCATTAATAGGGAGAAGATTCATGAGAAACTGAAAGGTCTGAAGGTAGGTAAGTCACCTGGACCAGATGGCGTACACCCTAGGATTCTGAAAGAGGTGGCTGAAGAGAATGCGGTAATGATCTTTAAAGAATCACTCGATTCTGGAATGGTTGTGGAAGACTGGAAAATTGCAAATGTCACTCTATTCTTCAAGAACCAAGAGAGGCAGAAGGAAGGAAATTATAGGCCAGTTAGTCTGACCTCAGTGGTTAAGAAGATGTTGGAGTTGACTATTAAGGATATGGTTTCAGTGTACTTTGAGATAGATGATAAAATAGGCCATAGTCAGCGTGGTTTCCTCAAGGAAAAATCTTGCCTGACAAATCTGTTCGAATTCTTCGACCTTTCC
This sequence comes from Mobula hypostoma, assembly GCF_963921235.1. NCBI lineage: Eukaryota > Metazoa > Chordata > Chondrichthyes > Myliobatiformes > Myliobatidae > Mobula > Mobula hypostoma. The sequence goes on from NC_086097.1 coordinate 168,885,897, forward strand.
CTATAACTCAGGTCCTCAATCTCAGAACATCATTGTAAATTTTCTCTGTACTCTCTTAATATTATTGATATCTTTCCTGTAAGTAGGTGACCAGAACACTCACGAGTATAGGAATAGAGTGAGGTGGAGGATAAATGTGTGGCTGAGGAATTGGAGCAGGGGGCAGGGATTCGGAATTTTGGATCACTGGGATATCTTTTGGGGCAGGTGTGATCTGTACAAAAAGGATGGGCTGCACTTGAATCCCAGGGGGACCAATATCCTGGCGGGGAGATTTGCTAAGGCTATTGAGGAGCATTTAAACTAGGATTGCTGAGGGATGGGAACCAAACTGAAGAGACGGGGGAAGACGCGGTTGGCTCACAAATAGAGAAAGCTTGGAGACAATGCAAGAGGGAGGAGAGGCAGGTGATAGAGAAGGGACGCGCTCAGATCAATGGTTTAAGATGTGTCTATTTTAATGCAAGGAGTATTATGAACAAAGCAGATGAGCAAAGCAGGGATTGCTGCCTGTGCCATGAGACAGAGAAGGTAGGAACAGGAAAGTATGGCAGATGAATGCATGGCTGAAGAGTTGGTGCAGGGGGCAGGAGTTCAGATTTCTGGATCATTGGGATCTCTTCTGGGGAAGGTCTGACCTGTACAAAAAGAACGGGCTGCACCTGAACTGGAAAGGGACCAATATCCTGGCGGGCAGGTTTGCTAGAGCTGTTGGGGAGGGTTTAATCTAGTTTGGCAGGGGGGTGGGAATCAGAATGCGAGTGCAGAGATTAGGGTAGAAGGACAAGGGCATGATGCTATGTGTTCTGAGTTGGTGAGGAAGGACAGGCAGGGGACAAAACATAAACGTAACCAGATAGAGGGGTTGAAATGTGTCTATTTCAACGCTAGGAGTATTAGGAATGAAGTGAGAGCATGGATCAGTACGTGGAACTATGATGTTGTGGCCGTAACTGAAACTTGGCTGGAGGAAGGGCAGGGTTGGCTGATGCAGGTGCTGGGGTTTAGGTGTTTTTAAAGGAATAGGATGGGAGGTAGAAAAGGGTGGGGGGAGTAGCATCACTGGTCAGGGATAGTATCATGACTATAGAAGGGAGGACGCAGCAGAGGGAGTGTCCACTGAGTCGGTGTAGGTGGAAGTCAGAAATAGGAAGGGATCGATCACTGTGCTGGGAGTAGTCTATAGGCCCCCAAATAGCCCTCGGGACACCGAGGAGCAGATAAGCAGGCAGATTTTAGAATGGTGCAGGAAATACAGGGTTGTAGTTACGGATGATTTCAACTTCCCTCGTATTGACTGGCACCTCCTAACTGCAAGGGGGATAGATGGGGCTGAATTTGTCAGGTGTGTTCAAGAAGGATTCCTGACACAGTATGTGGACTGGCTGACGAGAGGAGAGGCCATACTGGATCTAGTTCTGGGTAATGGACCTGGTCAGGTGGCAGACCTCTTGGTGGGGGAGCATTTTGGTGAGAGTGACCACAACTCCTTTAGCTTCAGCATAGCATGGAAAAGGATAAAAATAGACAAAATGGGAAAGTGCTTAACTAGGGAAGGGCTAACTATGAAGGGATGAGGCAGGAACTAGCGAGAGTAAATTGGAAACAGATGTTCAAGGGTGAAAGCATACAAGTAATGTGGAGGAAGTTTAGGACAACTTGTGCTGGGTTCAGGATAGGTTTGTCCCACTGAGACAATGAAAAAATGGCAGGAAATGGGAACTGTGGCTGATGAAACACGTGAGGCAACTTGTCAAGAGGGAGAAGGAAGCATATGTCAGATATAAGAAGCAGGAAGCAGGAGGGGCTCATGAGAAATATAGGGTAGCCAGGAAGGAGCTTAAGAAAGGATTTAGGAGAGCTCAAAGAAGACGATAAGGCCTTGGCATGTATGATTAAGGAGAACCCCAAGGCATTCTATGTGGATGTGAAGAACAGAAGGATGACAAGAATGAAGGTGGGGCCGCTAAAGGATAAAGAAGGCAACATGTGCCTGGAGGCGGAGGAGGTTGGGGATTCCTAAATGAATACTTTGCTTCAGTATTCACAAGTGAAAAGGACCTTGATCAGGGTGAGGTCGAAATAGAACAAGCCTGTGTGCTGGACAATGTGGAGATTAAGGAAGAAGTGTTGGATCTTCTTTAAAACATCAAGATTGATTACTCTCCAGGGCCGGATGTGATATACCCCAGATTGCTGTGGGAAGTGAGAGAAGAGATCGTTGGAGCAGTAGCTATGATCTTTGAATCCTCTTTGGCTGCAGGGGAGGTGCCGGAGGATTAGAGAATGGCAAATGTAGTTCCCTTGTTTAAAAAAGGTAATAGGGAGAATCCTGGGAACTACAAACCGGTGAGTTTTATGTCAATGGTCTGCAAACTATTGGAAAGGATTCTTAAGGATAGGATCTACAAGCATTTGGAGAAGTACAGTCTACTCCAGGATAGTCAACATGGCTTTGTGAAGGGAAGGTTGTGCCTCATGAGCCTAATTGAGTTTTTTGAAGAGGTAACAAAAGAAATTGATGAGGGTAGGGCTGTAGATGTGGTCTACATGGATTTTAGCAAGGCATTTGACAAGGTTCCCCACTAGAGACTCATCCAGAAAGTCATGAGGCTTGGGATCAGTGGAACCTTGGCTGTTTGGATAAAAAATTGGCTTACAGGAAGAAAGCAGAGGGTAGTAGTGGAAGGAAAGTATTCTGCCTGGAGGTCGGTGACTAGTGGAGTGCTGCAAGGATCTGTCCTGGGACCCTTGCTCTTTGTGATTTTTATAAATGACCTGGATGAAGAGGCGGAAGGATGGGTGAGTAAGTTTGCGGATGACATGAAGATTGGAGGAGTTGTGGATGGAGCTGTAGGTTGTCGAAGGTTACAAGAGGATATGGACGGGATGCAGAGTTGGGCAGAAAAGTGGCAGATGGAATTCAATCTGGATGAATGTGAGGTGATGCATTTTGGAAGGACAATCCAGAAGGCTGAGTACAGGGTTAATGGTCAGTTACTTAAGAGTGTGGATGAACAGAGGGACCTTGGGATTCAAATCCATACGCACAGCTTGATAGGATAGTTAAGAAGGCCTATGGGATGCTAGGCTTCATTAATAAGGGGATTGCGGTCAAGAGTAGAGAGGTCATGTTGCAACTCTACAAATCTCTGGTGAGACCACACTTAAGAGTATTGTGTTCAGTTCTGGTCACCTCATTATAGGAAGGATGTGGAAGCTATGGAGAGGGTGCAGTGGAGATTTATCAGGATGTTGCCTGGATTGGAAAACAAGTCTTATGAGGCAAGGTTAGCAGAGCTGGGACTTTCCTCTTTGGAGTGTAGAAGGATGAGAGGGGACTTGATAGAGGTTTACACGATTATGAGAGGCATAGATAGGGTGGATAGCCAGTACCTTTTTCCCAGGGCATGAATAGCAAACACCAGAGGGCATATATACAAAGTTAAAGGAAGGAGGTTTAGGGGAGACATCAGAGGTAAGTTTTTTACACAGAGGGTTGGGGGTACCTGGAATGACTTGCCAGGCATGGTGGTGGAGGCAAAAACATTGGGGTATTTAAGAGCCTCTTGGACAGGGACATAGATGAAAGAAAAACAGAGGGTTACGGGGTAGTGTGGGTTTAGCACATTTTTTACGGAATATATGGGTTGGCACAACATCGAGGGTTGAAGGGCCTGTACTGTACTGTAGTATTCTAGTGTCTAGTGTCTAGCTTAGAGCGTGGATCAGTACTTGGAGCTATGATGTTGTGGCCATTACAGAGACTTGGATGGCTCAGGGGCAGGAATGGTTACTTCACGTGCCAGGCTTTAGATGTTTCAGAAAGGACAGAGAAGGAGGCAAAAGAGGTGGGGGCGTGGCACTGTTGATCAGAGATAATGTCACAGCTGCAGAAAAGGAGGAAAACATGGAGGGATTGTCTACGGAGTCTCTGTGGGTGGAAGTTAGGAACAGGAAGGGGTCAATAACTCTACTGGGTGTTTTTTTTTTGACTACCCAATAGTAACGAGGACATCGAGGAGAAGATAGGGAGACAGATTCTGGAAAGGTGTAATATTAACAGGGTTGTCATAGTGGGAGATTTTAATTTCCCAAATATCGATTGGCATGTCCCTAGAGTGAGGGGTTTAGATGGGGTGGAGTTTGTTAGGTGTGTTCAAGAAAGTTTCTTGACACAATATGTAGATAAGCCTACAAGAGGAGAGGCTGTACTTGATCTGGTATTGCGAAATGAACCTGGTCAGGTGTTCTCAGGGAAATGTACGGAAGAAATGTGGCAGATGCTCAGGGGATATTTGCGTGGAGTTCTGCATAGGTACGTTCCAATGAGATGGGAAAGGATTGTAGTGTATAGGAACTGGGGTGTACAAAGGCTGTTTTAAATCTAGTCAAAAAGAAAAGAAGAGCTTATGGAAGGTTCGAAAAACTGGGTAATGATAGAGATCTAGAAGATTATAAGGCTAGCAGGAAGGAGCTTAAGAAGGAAATTAGGAGAGCCAGAAGGGGCCATGAGAAGGCCTTGGCAGACAGGATTAAGGAAAACCTCAAGGCATTCTACAAGTATGTGAAGGGCAAGAGGATAAGACGTGAGAGAATAGGACCAGACAGTGGAAAAGTGTGTATGGAACTGGAGGAGATAGCAGAGGTACTTAATGAGTACTTTGCTTCAGTATTCACTATGGAAAAGGATCTTGGCGATTGTAGGGATGACTTACAGGGAACTGAAAAGCTTGAGCATGTAGATATTAAGAAAGAGGACGTGCTGGAGCTTTTGGAAAGCATCAAGTTGGATAAGATGATGAGATGTACCCCAGGCTACTGTGGGAGGCAAGGGAGGAGATTGCTGAGCCTCTGGTGATGATCTTTGCATCATCAATGGGGATGGGAGACATTCTGGAGGATTGGAGGGTTGTAGATGTTGTTCCATTATTCAAGAAAGGGAGTAGAAATAGCCCAGGAAAGTATAGACCAGTGATTCTTACTGCAGTGATTGGTAAGTTGATGGAGTAGATCCTGAGAGGCAGGATTTATGAACATTTGGAGAGGCATAATATGATTAGGAATAGTCAGCATGGCTTTGTGAAAGGCAGGTCGTGCCTTACGAGCCTGATAGAATTTTTTGAGGATGTGACTAAATATATTGATGAAGGTAGAGCAGTAGATGTAGTGTATATGGATTTCAGCAAGGCATTTGACAAGGTACCCCATGCAAGGCTTATCGAGTAAGTAAGGAGGCATGGGATCCAAGGGAACATTGCTTTGTGGATCCAGAACTGGCTTGCCCACAGAAGGCAAAGAGTGGTTGTAGACGGGTCATATTCTGCATGGAGGTCGGTCAGCAGTGGTGTGCCTCAGGGATCTGTTCTGGGACCGGTACTCTTCGTGATTTTTATAAATGACCTGGATGAGGAAGTGGACGGATGGGTTAGTAAGTTTGCTGATGACACAAAGATTGGGGGTGTTGTGGATAGTGTGGAGGGCTGTCAGAGGTTACAGCGGGACATTGATAGAATGCAAAACTGGGCTGAGAAGTGGCAGATGGAGTTTAACCCAGATAATTGTGAAGTGGTTCATTTTGGTATGTCAAATATGATAACAGAATATAGTATTAATGGTAAGACTCTTGGCCGTGTGGAAGATCAGAGGGATTTTGGGGGTCCCAGTCCGTAGGACACTCAAAGCTGCTGTGCGGGCTGACTCTGTGGTTAAGAAAGCATATGGTGCATTGGCCTTCATCAATCATGGGACTGAGTTTAAGAGCTGAGAGTTAATGTTGCAGCTATATAGGACCCTGGTCAGACCTCACTTGGAGTACTGTGCTCAGTTCTGGTCACCTCACTACAGGAAGGATGTGGAAACTATAGAAAGGATGCAGAGATTTACAAGGATGTTGCCTGGATTGGGGAGCATGCCTTATGAGAATAGGTTGAGTGAACTCGGCCTTTTTTCCCTGGAGCGATGGAGGATGAGAGGTGACCTGATAGAGGTGTACAAGATGATGAGAGGCATTGATCGTGTGGATAGTTAAGAGACTTTTTCCCAGGGCTGTAATGGCTAACATGTGAGGGCAGAGTTTTGAGGTGCTTGGAAGTAGGTACAGAGGAGATGTCAGGGGTATGTATTTTATGCAGAGAGTGGTGAGTGCGTGGAAAGGGCTGCCAGCAATGGTGGTGGAGGTGGATGCAATAGGGTCTTTTAAGAGACTCCTGGACAGGTACGTGGAGCTCAGAAAAATCGAGGGCTGTGGATACCCCTAGATAATTTCTAAGGTAAGTACATGTTCGGCACAGCTTTGTGGGCCAAAGGGCCTGTTTTGTTCTGTAGGTTTTCTGTGCTTTCTATGTCTATGATACTTAAAATTAGGACTCACTTAATTGCTTTAAGCAGCTGGTTATGAATCGCATTAAATCCCATCTTCCTGCTATGTTGGACCTTTTCCAGTTCACTTATCACTCAAATTAGTCCACTGATGATGCCATAGTTTCTGCACTCCACTCTGTCCTATTCCACCTGAAAAATGGTGTCTCATATGTAAGGATGCTGTTTATCGACTTCATTTCAGCTTTTTATATAATCATCCCTTTAGAAGTTGGTAGGTAAACTCCTTGTTGGGTCTCAACACCCCTCTCTGTGACTACTTGACAGAAAGGCCACAGTCAGTCAGTGTTGGCAGAAACAGCCCCCCAGGCTGTGTGCTTAGGCCACTGTTGTTCACACTGCTGACACATGACTGCGCTGCCAGATCCAGGTCAAACTGAATCATCAAGTTCACTGATGACACAACAGTAGTTGGCCTCATCAACGACAATGAGACAGTGTACGAAGAGGAGATAGAGCGGCTGCTAGAGTAGTGTGAGCACAAAAACTTGAGTCTCAACATGGATGAGACCAAAGAGCTGACTGGATTTTTGGACAGTGCAGACTGACCACTCCTCCCTGCACATATACGGCTCAAACGTGGAGAGAGGTAGGAGCACCAAGTTTCTGGGAGTGCACATACCAGGCAGTCTCACTTGGTCCCCCAATACCACCACTTAGGTCAAGAAAGCACAACATTTCCACATTTCCTGAGGAGACTGAGGCACCCCCACCTCTAATCACCATTCTAACCGATTTTTACAGGAGTACCATCAACCTTTGAGAGGGTCCTGACCAGCTTCATCATCGTCTGGTATGGGAATTGTAAGGCGTCTGAGCACTTGTCACTACGAAGTCTTGTAAGGACTGCTGAGAGGATCACAGGGGTCTCTATTCCATCCATCATAGATGTTTATCAGGAATGCTGCATACGCAGGACCCTTAATATTGTCAGTGATCCCTCCCATCAGTTTAACAATCTCTGACCTCCTACCGTCAGGCAGGAAGTACCTTAGCATTAGGATAAGAACTGTTAGGATGCAAAACAGCTTCTTCCCCAAGGCTGTAAGACTACTGAACTCTTTGCCACTACCCAGGTCTCACCACACATGAAGCACCAGTAGTGTTATGCTGTTACGTTTTAAACTTGTCATAAATGCACCTTATTTTTAATTTACTAATAGTAATACTACTTTGTGTGTCGTGTGTTAATTATCTGTACTGTGTTGAGTACTTTGGTCCAGACCAGAGGAATGTTGTTTTGTTTGGCAGTATATGTTTGAATAACAGTAAACTTGAACTTGAAGCAACTTATTTTACAACTTCAACATAACATTTCAATTACTACTCAATAATTTATGAAAGCTGGAGTGCCTAATCATTGCTTTTTTCTCATTGTCTCTATGTAGCTGTTGATGAATTCAACTTCTATGTCCTTTTTTGCTTCTCCCTCAACCCTTGAATTCATTGGTCAGTCTGTTCACTAAGGTATTTCATTCCTTTGTCCTTCTTTATGTAACTTGTTCTCAAAATTCAATCCTTTCAAATCCTGCACCATTCTGTACCTTATCCAACATATCTTTCTATTACGGAGTCAAATTTCCATCAGTGGAGCCATCTTATTCAAGTTCCAGCTAAACCCCTATTGTTGAGTTTGTCCTTTGGCTCTTTACTCAGGAAAGACTCTGCTTTTTGTATTTTTGTCTTAATTTATGCTTTCTAACATACTGCATAGACAGAAATACTTCCACATTAGTTTTCAAGGTTGCATCTCATTAATCTGATTGTTATTTATTTTAGGAAGCTGTTGAGGTAAATGTATTATTAAACAATGTGTATCCAAATCAATAAAAGTTGGGGAAATTACTTTATGCTGGAGTATTTAGTTTCTCTACTTGTTTAATTGTTGGCAAACCTGTCATTATTTTTCTTTTAGTCACTGAATTTCATTGAATGAGTTGCCCTTGGTTACAGCCTAGATCATTTTGTTTTCTTTTTTGAGTGGTGTTAATTTAGAATGAAGCATGAGGTCTTCTAGTCTTTGAAAATGCCTCCTTGCACTTGTCAACTCTCCCAAGAGTTACCCTGCCAGTTGCTGGGCCATGTATTTGTTCTGGTAATGTTTGAGTATTTAATGCTGCCTTTCAGTTCCAAAATCTAAGGACACAGCTCAGAATCATACCTTCCACAGGATGAGAATTGGGGAAAATCTGCCTCAACAGACTATCAAATCTTGGAATTAGTGGCCTCTGATAGATTGTCAGTTGACATATTGGCTGAACATTTTAGGATTCAAGTTGGATGATGATCTATTGTTCTTCTGAATATTGACAAATGCTGTGTATGAATGGGTTAAACTGTTTAATTAAGAACAATGCTTCTCCCTTTCAGAGTGATCGGCAATCCATGACTCAGCCACAGTGGAAGTTTCCAAGTTCTTGGCAATTACTGTTTGGCAGTGGCATCCCACCCGCTCTCTTCTGATCTCACAGATTAAAAAAGTTGAATGTGGATTGTCCTTTAAAATGGTGTGGAGTTTTCAGGACAAAAGACTAAATTATTTATTGAGTACTTCTCAGCAGAAGTCTGCTGCTATATTTAGAAGCTTACATGAACAGATAAAGTAAAGGGATGATATTCACTAAATGCTCAGTTACTTGCAAATGTGTAACAAGAGGAGTTTTCAGAAGTACTTACCATTGTTGCTGTGTACTTTTGTATTAATTTGTTCTGTTGCCTTGGTCTGTGATTTTAAAAATAAAATATTTTTGATGCCAAAGAGCCCATGATATTATTGATATTTTTCCCTAATTTTGATTGAGTTGGAAAATGTCAGTACTAAAAGTCAGACTTAAAAGAATGCTTAATACAAGTAGTGAAAAAATTTGAGTAGGATCCTGAGTGAGAACGCTTGATAAAGGCATCGCTGCAGTTGACTTTGAGATGGCGGATTTCCATTTTGTTTTAATTGCATGATCACTATACTGATCTTAGGTAATCAATATCTATGTTCTTTAGGTACCTTATTGATATTAGGATCATGGCAGTTTTGTGACTACCACCTTTTAGCTGCAGTACCAAAGGAGAAATAAATAGCATAACCTCAGCATTTAGATTTGCATTCATGTTGTAGAATAATATCCATATAGTGAAGGCATAAAATGCTGGATTAAATAGTTTAGCAACCCACTACTTTTTGAGGTGTTGGGGGAGAAGCAGGAACACCATAAGTAAACTCTACGACAATTGAAAATTTTACTTTAGTACCGTTTATATTCCATACTAATTTTATGAGGTAAATGTTTTTTTCGGAGGTTGAAATCACAATAGAACCTTTATTTCAGTTGCATCATGCTACACTTGCCTTGGGGAAGGTGCAGAACTTTCATTTACCTCTCACTATTTATGCACTATTTGAAGAATCAAATGGTGCAGGGCCACAAATTTACAGAATGGAAATTGGGATTGGGCAGAATAAATAACCTCTGTCATACATTTCCTTAAGATTAATGTAGAGAAAAGCATTTACTATTCCAACAGACTAAATCAAACTATTTTAAAAATCAGCAATGCAATTGAGATACTAGAATGGCTTTTCCTGTATTTAACATAATTAAAAGGTCTGAGTTCTTCACAGGCTTATTATCAAAACAAAAGAACACAATGAGATGGGATCATTTGTGTAAATTAACATTCTTCAGTTTCATTTTAAACAACACACATAAAATGAAAGGGAAGCAGGATTTTTTTTTAATTGCTGCAGTCTATCCACTATCATTTTTGACTACAACAGCTCATAAGCAACATCTTCTGTAAAGTATTATGATACTGGATCTGGGGTCTATAAACTATGACAACAACATTGTTCACTTAAAAATAGGCAAATACACAAGTTTCAATCTTTTCTGTAGATAGTATTTACTGATTTCCATAATACAACCATTTGGTTAAAAAAAATTCCATACACAAATGTTGCCAATTTACTTTGTAGATGTCTAAGTAACAGCGTTGTTAACCTTTCTACCAGCATTCTTCTTGTGATAAAACTGTAAACGTGAGGAACATTCAGCTATTTCACATATTGCTGTACACACATCATTGGTTTCGTTCAGTAATTAAGAAAACAGTATATGATGGCTTGAAAGTTGCAGTAAAAAGTCCAGTAGCTGAGGCACCCAAGCTGGAATAAAGCCTGCCATCGTCCTAGAAGCTAGAAGGCTGGCAGCTGTATTTGAATATTTTAATCTAAGCAGCACTGCTGTGTTTATAAAAAAGGGTATTCTAAATAAAAACTGAACTTGCATATCGTCACAAAGAACCATTAGGATACATTTTTTAAAAATGCTAACATTGCTTAACATGTTGTGCTTAGATAAGTTAATTGTACTTAGCATTCTTTTGTACAGGGATGCTAGTATCAATTGTTAAATTGTTCAAATGCAGTTATATTTCCTACATTTGAGGTGATTTTTATTTAAACCTTTATATTGTTTTTAGTTCCACTGTCCTTTACATCAAACATAAATAATAAGCAAATACTGAGGTCATACATGGTCACTCCTTTAGATAGGCCAGTGCTGTTTTATCCTCTTCCAAACCCAACCAGGGAGCTGGAGAAATAAATGTTATTCTACTAACACACATTAAAGTTGCTGGTGAACGCAGCAGGCCAGGCAGCATCTCTAGGAAGAGGTACAGTCAACATTTCGGGCCAAGGCCCTTCATCAAGACTAACTGAAAGAAGAGCTAGTAAGAGATTTGAAAGTGGGAGGGGGAAGGAGAGATCCAAAATGATAGGAGAAGACAGGAGGGGGAGGGATGGAGCCAAGAGCTGGACAGGTGATAGGCAAAAGGGATATGAGAGGATCATGGGACAGGAGGCCCAGGGAGAAAGAAAATGGGGAGGGGGGGGACCCAGAGGATGGGCAAGGGGTATAGTGAGAGGGACAGAGGGAGAAAAAGGAGAGAGAGAAAGAGAATGTGTGTATATAAATAAGTAACGGATGGGGTACGAGGGGGTGGTGGCATTAGCGGATGTTTGGGAAGTCAATGTTCGCGCCATCAGGTTGGAGGCTACCCAGATGGAATATAAGGTGTTGTTCCTCCAACCTGAGTGTGGCTTCATCTTTACAGCAGAGGAGGCCATGGATAAACATATCAGAATGGGACGTTCTGTCCGCCAGAGGAAGCAGGATCTCCCAGTGGCCACACATTGTAATTCCACGTCCCATTCCCATTCTGATATGTCTATCTACGGCCTCCTCTACTGTAAAGATGAAGCCACACTCAGGTTGGAGGAACAACATCTTATAATCCGTCTGGGTAGCCTCCAACCTGATGGCATGAACATTGACTTCTCTAACTTCTGCTAATGTCCCTCATACCCCATCCGCTTATTTATATACACACATTCTTTCTCTTTCTCTCTCTCCTTTTTCTCCCTCTGTCCCTCTCACTATACCAGTTGCCCATCCTCTGGGTTTTCACCCCCTCCCCATTTTCTTTCTCCCTGGGCCTCCTGTCCCATGATCCTCTCATATCCCTTTGCCAATCACCTGTCCAGCTCTTGGCTCCATCCCTCCCCCTCCTGTCTTCTATCATTTTGGATCTCCCCCTCCCCCTTACACTTTCAAATCTCTTACTAGCTCTTCTTTCAGTTAGTCCTGACGAAGGGTCTCAGCCCGAGACATCGACTGTACCTCTTCCTGGAGATGCTGCCTGGCCTGCTGCATTCACCAGCAACTTGGATGTGTGTTACTTGAATTTCCAGCATCTGCAGAATTCCTCATGTTAATGTTATTCTACTCTTGCTTTCATCTGATCATTGCAATCTTGTAACTCAAAATACGACCAACTAGAAATAAGTTAATTCCATAACGTTTAAAAATTTCTGGTTATGATCACTTTGGTACATTTGACAGGCTTTGAAACTGCTATGCAATTATGAACTATTTGCTCTCTGATCTAAATACCAGCCCAGGTTTTGCCCTGTATCAACTTTGAAAACACCCAACATTCAGACCCAATTTTTTCATCCTGAGCTCTTCCTGCAGATGCCAACTACACTTCTCAGAACATACATTGACAATTTATGAAGGAAAAGTGAAGGACGCCATTAGAAATACTGAAGAACCATCAAATTTTTTGACTATTACCTTTCCTAAATTTTCTCTGCATTTAAAAGTGTTCAGCATTTTAAATGTTCCATTCAGTAATTAAAAGAACAAAAGAAATATACATCATTCTTTAAATCAATTCTGGTTCACTGGATGTGAATCAAATAAAAGACAAAACAAATGGTGAATATTCTATTGCATTTTAATGCTGACTTAATAAATCTTCACTGAAAGATTACACTTACAATTGAGAATTTCCAAACCAACCATCTAGCTATCCCCCAATTAAGGGGACTATCATCAAGCTCAATATCTTTAGCTTTTTACATTAACATTACAGGAGAATAATTTTTAAGAAAATAAACTAAGTAGATATTTTCATGTAATATTTTGCAAACTTTTGTTTACGAAAAGAGCAAAGCACGTGTAGGCATTCATAAATTTTATGCCATTGTTAAAATTTGTCATTTATACATTATCATACATTATAAACAATGTATTTTTCTACCCATTGGGTAGGATATGTGCATAATATATTTAAGTTATATACAGCACCTTACAAATAAACATAAGAGACACAACAATAGAAGCACCATATTGTGAGGCACAACCAAGGTGGGAGTTCAGAGTGCGAGGGGATTCCTATATCAGCTCAAACCTGAAAATGAGGCACCTTATCTGCTCACATGCAAACCTCCTCAGAATATACATAGACCAGTTTCTACCACAGCTAACAGAATAAGCAAAGATAGAAAACATGTCTTAGGATGTACCATATAATGATAAATAATATACAAATAATTAAAGGCGATTGCAGCAATAGAAGTAGCAACATCACAGGACAAGTTAAATGTCAATCACTGAAAATAATACAGCTTTCTTTACCAACAAAATTGCTCAAGAACCAAAGAAACACAGCAACTAAAATTCTTTCATTCAAGAGTTAGACAGGATACTGCAAGGCATGAAAAAGGTCAAATATGAAATATCTTTTAAATAGCAAAAGTGCAATATTGCCTCGTGTTGTGAAAATGCAGCTGCAATAGCAAAGATAGCATTAAGTATTAAGGTTTCTCTTCTTGCAGGTTTAAGAAATTAAGCCTTGTCTGAGATTAGTTCCGACTTCATGCCATTCTTTGTTTGAGGTTTTATGCAATGGGAGGAGGCTAAATTTGTAGGCAAGATTCTAAAAGGATCCTTCATAGCCCTTCAGAAAAAGTGTCTAAATCCATGAAGATACTCTGAAAATACATTAATAGTTATACCTGTTATGTTATAAACATTACAAAGACACAAAAAAGCAAATCTAGGAAACTGTAAAAGGTGGTGGAATGACTTGTTGAATTTTAACCTCTATACAAATCTGCAGTTATCTAGATCAGTTATAGTAAATACCACTTTAATAATGCTTTACTTAATGGAAAAACTGCCTTAATATGTTGATTATACCTATATATACATAAAGCTTTTCCTTTGTGTACAAAAGGCAGAGTATTAGATATTTGGTGACATACGAAATGTACATTTTAGCCCAGTATGTTGTTCACAGCATAGTGATCATCATTCATTTGGACACACCTGCCCTCGCAAATGGTTCTTTTTAAGCACAACCATGCATTATGTGTGGGAAGGCTCTGAATCTTTGCTTGCCATATTATAGCTTCTGCATGGAGCAAGAGGAGGAGGGCATGTGACAAGATAGGAAAGTAATCATTTGGCATGTGGCACAAGCAAAGCACTTTATAGTGCTAAACTGTAATAATTCATTAACAACACACTGATGCCATAATAGGGCCTTTGCTAAATTATTGGAAAGAAAACCCACCATAATCTGCAAGAGTTGTAAGTTATAATAATGGAGTAACCATCTCACTTTTACTACACACACAAAATGCTGGAGAAATTCAACAAGCCAGGCAGCCTCCTGATGAAAGGGCTCAGTCAAGGTTTATTCCCCTCCATAGATTCTGCCTGACCTGCTGAGTTTTTCCAGCATTTTGTATTGCTCGAGATTTCCAACAACTGCAGAATCTCTTCTGTTTATAGCTCACTTTAATTTGTTTTGAACAATCATTTTATACTATTTCCATTTTTATAACCAACTATGAAGTGCATGTAAAGTCATCTGTAAGATACGAACTAATGAAGGTTAATATCTTCCTATTTCCATTCTCATCCATCAGGTAGTAATATGTAACCAAGAGTAGTGAAAATGTAAGCATTGCTTTTTGAATACATATTGCTTCCTGCTAAATATCATGTATCTCAGCATTCAGTCACTTTTAAAAGCTATTTTCTGAAAGCAGGACCATCTCTCAGATATTTTTGTTTTCCACGGACTGTAAAAGTACATAAGTAAAGTAGTGGGAAGAATAGCAGAATTTAATGACCTGCAGCTGTTCTGTGTTTTTAACTAAAACTTCTTTAAAGATTAAGGAAAATTGACTGTGAAAGTCGATAATATTTCAAGTATTTACAGGTAATTTCAAAAGTATTTTTGAAAATCAGTTAACAGTTTAGAATGGGTGCTGCACTCTTAAGCCACCTTTGGAAACTCCCAGAGTGGCTTTCAGTCTGCTCTTGGTAATATTTCATCTGATGCTAATTCATGCATATAAAATGATGATCACATTGAAAATTTTATGTTCCGAATTCACTGGGAACAACATTGCTTTAGTGCTTTGCACATGTTCAACCTTAGTTTTTGATCAAAATAAGCTGTAAATATCTGGAAAAATTCCCAAAACAATAGGCAGTACACAGCTTAAACGTGGTTGATACTTTTTGGAAATATTAATTTACATCTTCAGTAAAAAATAGCAGTAGATCCATGTCTAAATTTAACATAGGTCTTAGTCACTGCATATCTAGACTGATCTAGAAATAATCTAAATACTAAGTTCCACCTATAGAACTTAAATCTGTTTTAATTTTTTCTCTGCAGAAATGGAACTGAATTGTTCCATCACATTTGCAAATATTAAGAATTTTTAAGTAATGTAAAGTTTATTTTGCAAACTTACATATTCTACACAATGTCTTTTAACTAATTCCAATGTATTGGGAGAGAAGAATAAGCAAGTGCAAATATGCAAATATCTTTGAGCAGTTGCAAATATCGATCACTGTTCATTCTAAGCTGCTGAAAACTTGGAACAACTGAGCATTAACCTTAAACCAGGTAGGTTTCATGATGAAAAATTTCATCATATTGGTATTACTTATATTTATTGCGATGACAGTTAGCATTTTGTGTCCCTGCATTTGCCATTTCCTGTGTTAGGTTGTCACCAGAAATCACTTCGGAAATGACTCCATCCTCTGAAAATGCTATTCCCCTGTGTCCTTGGTAATTCTGTTCTGATCCACAGGTGTGAAGACAAAAGTGAGATTAAAGCTTGCCATAAAGCAATTTCATTCCCCCTCCCACCCTCCCCAAACAAGAAAATAGTGCAATATTTCAATCTTTCACAAACAAGTTAAATCATTGTGTTTTGTTCTTCCACCTTTGTCATCAATCAAAAAGAATTTAAGATTTTTTGTTTGATAATATCACAAAACTGGTCAAAAACTTCTTAATATAAATGCTTTAAGCATCCAGTTTGGGCAATTCAGTTACTAAAAATCAACCTACAAGGCAATAGAAGAAATTGGTTATTAGGTATCTTTAAAATTAAATAATCCAGATAAAAAACAGTTTGCCAAACACTGCAATTTTGTCAAAGTGGAAGGTAAATTGTTAGGGTTAACATATCATGCACTCCCTTAAAGAAAACAACAGAATTTTGTGTTTGGTTTTACCAACCAATTCCCACAAAGGAACACCTATGTCACTGAAGTCCAGACACACAATGCTCCACCCGTTTCAGTTAAAGCACTCACAGAGCTGGTCAAACCATTTTTCCCATATGTGAATCTTTTCCTTGAAATGAGACGATTGTGTTGTCTTCATTGTTTTGCTGAAATTGGAGTCCATTGTCACCCTGTGGAGATGGTATATTGTGCTGGTGATGGAAGAATGCTGATCCTGGGTAGTGACCCATAACCTCACTGTAAGTGGGTGGTGGTCCTTCCATCCTCCTGTTGCTGCTGTAATTAGTTGCACTTATGCCAGAATTGCTGCTTGGCGGGCGTGGTCCTCCATTATACACAGAGATGTCAATCAAATCACTATCAAAGATAGTTCTATTAGGCGGTGCCCTGACAGACTCACGATTGAGTTCCATTTGCTGTTCTGGATCTCGAAGTTGCAGTGTGCACAGTCCCTGATATGGAGGAGGCTCCTCTCCATCTGATAGTGAAATAGTGGGAGGAAGATCAATTTCATGTTGCACATAAGGATACGTAGGTTGGAAGCGGCTAAAGCGCTCTCTCGGTATGAAAGATGGGGCTGAAAATCTGTCTCTTGATCTTGGAGAATACATCAACTGAAAGCAAGAAAAAAACATTTCAACACTGGATTTGGACTGAAGAAATGAGAACTTTTACATCTTTTTACAGCTTTGAAAATGCAATTGTTTAATGCACCTTTCAGCTTTACACAAAATAACATTAACCATATGTCCATTATGTTGAGCAATAGTACCATTATAAAAATAGTCAATTTAAAAAGAGAAAGTAGTAATCAGCTAATATCAAATCTATTGACTTGCGAGCTGCAGCCACCAACCACCAATATTATTTGGACTTTGCAATTACACATGGCACAAACTAGCTTTGGATTTGTATCTGTTGTGGTAGATAGATATCACAACAGACTGATCCCAAAGGAAATTACAGTGTTGCAGTAACATTACAAGTGCACAGATGTACAAATATTAGAAGAGAAAAAAAGAATAAAAGAAGGTTACCTTAAAAATAAACACAAAATATTCCGCAGATGCTGGGGTCAAAGCAACACTCACAACACGCTGGAGGAACTCGGCAGGTCGGGCAGCATCCGTGGAAACAATCAGTCAACGTTTCAGGCCGGAACCCTTCATCAGGACTGAAGAGGGAAGGGGCATCCTCTTCAGTCCTGACGAAGGGTTCCGGCCCGAAATGTTGACTGATCGTTTCCACGGATGCTGCCCGACCTGCCGAGTTCCTCCAGCGTGTTGTGAGTGTTACCTTAAAAATAAGATGTACAAGATCTACAAGTCGAAGATTACCAAGATTTCCATATTCACACTGATAAGATGGTAGTGCAAGAATTACTGCAATATTATACAGTAATGGGTGCACATTCATACCATCCAGAAAAGAAGTAATGGTAGTATTGCCCAGGGTATCCATGATAGCAGGGTGTGGTAAACAAAAGTTAATAACAGCCTAACAGGATGTAATGCAGCAAAGCTCTGGATAACAGTAAATTATAGAGTTTTAAGAACAAGTTTTGGAGCTTTAAAAATGAGATGAAATGTAGCACGATTTATAGTATTGGAATAAAAAGTTACTTAAAGAGAAAGGTTAAATTACAAAAGATGAAAATTGAAAGCTAAAAGAAGATTAAAAACATGTAGTTATTCATTTTATTTTAAAAATCGGAGATCCATATATTCCTTGAGACTGCTCTGCCACTCAGTAACACAGTGGGAATAAATAAGTCAGTGGGAATCTGATTAGCTGAGTGCCGGTAGCGTTAATGTTGGGCTCCCAACTGCTGATATTCTATGTCAATGATTTGGATAATGTGGTAAGTCATTGTATGCAAGTTTCTTGATGATATAAAGCTAGATGGCAGTGTAGACTGTGATGAAAATTCAGAGAGGCTTAGGGGACATACAGATTGCGAATGGGAAATGACATAGGTGGAATATAAAATGTTACCTCATCCACTTCGGTAGATTTTTTTTAAATGAGTATTCTGAGTGTTTGAAAGTTGACCATGTTGAGAGAGGTCCAAATGTCCAAGTAAATGAATCACCGGCAGATTAAGTGCAAGTCCAGCAAGGAATTAGGAAGACAACAAATTATTGTCTGTTATTGCAAGAGGATTTGAGAATAAGAGTGGAATAGTTGCTGTAACTATACCAGGACCCAGTGAGAGTGTATCTCCCTATCCAAGGAACAATGTACATCACAGAGGAAGTGTAGCATAGGTTCACTAAACTGATTTCTGGGAAGGATGGGAGCAGCTCTTTTATTGAAGGAGAAATTCAGTAGACTAGGGCTGATCCTCTCCAGAGTTTAGGATAAGAGGCCATTAATTATCTGTTTGTGTGATCATATGAGACAGCATGACTATTCTCTCACAAACACAATTAGAAATGTTGAGTTGTCAACCCAGAACGTGAGCTCATCTCTCCACAGATGCTGCTTGACTGTGAGTTCTGTTTTCCAGCTTTTCTGTTTTTGTTTCAGATTCCAACATCTGCAGCTTTATTTGTTTATCATTATTCTATCATGTTCCTTTGGTTCACACATTTTTTTGAACATATTTATTCCATATTCCCATTACAGAACATTTAGCTAGACCTTACCTCAGAAGTACTGTGACAAGATACTGTGCTGCCGTTTGATGAGCATAGGCACCCTTCCTAATTAAAAGGATAAGTAGTTTACAATTGAGTAACATTTCACAAAATCAGCATATACAAAATGAAAATACTAGTCTTGTCCTTTTACAATTAGTTTTACTGGTGACAGAGTGAATGCCAGCAGTCTGCGGTCCAAATAGCAGTATTGTACTTGGATTAGGATCATTACATTCAAACTCAAACATTAAACAAATTGGCTCTTAGAAACAATTAATTCATAAACAGATTGACACAACAAAGTAATTATATTCCATAGACCATTCTCTATTGATAGATGCTTTTTACAGCACACCAGTATTTCTTGTAATGCTAATTAGAACAAAATTAACTTAAAGCTTGAAATTATTTTCCTGTTATAATTACACAATAACTCTATTTACATGTAAATGTAAAAGAGCAAATGACTGTCAATTACAAGAAATTTCAAATCAGTTTAACTTTATGTTTTAACATCTGAATTTAAAGGTTCATTAAATTTTAATCCATCATAAGTAATATCATTCGATGTACACAGTTGGCAAAAATTTACTAGCCAATTTTTTAAGCACTTCATAAGAAAACTTAAATGCCTTTAGTACACATATCATATGAATCACCCAGAAGTAAAAATAAATCCATAGTATTTCAGTCACTTTCAATCAAAATTTCCATGTTATCTTTTTAGATTTAAGGACAGAGACGTAATAAAAGGACCTGGCCATCCTGATGGAAATACAAGCCCTACCACAGAAACAAAGGGTTAAACCATTGCTTACTATGGTCAATTTTGTCTAAGTCTTAAAGTGTTTCTCCATTCACAAACATTCAAAATAATCATAAAGACAAAAAGAGATAAAGCATGTAAACAGGCTCTTTGGCTTATTAAGTCTGCATTGACCACTTGCACTTAAAATAAATTAATCCTTTCCATATTCCCCATATTCTCATCAATTTGCCCCAGAATCTACCACTCACTGAGGCAATTTACAGTGGCCAATTAACCTACCAATCAGCACATCGTCAGGATGTTGGAGGAAACTGGAGCACACAGAGGAAACTCACATGGTCACACATGGTCACACAGATCGAACCCGAGGTCAGGATTGAACCTGGGGCTCTACCAACTGCATCACTCAAAAATTATTACTATATATCTTTCCCATTAAAAATGTCCATTAAATAATTTAAAAATGAAATAATAATATTAAGCACTCACAATAAAAATATTTGAATACCATCAATTAACAGGTACATATTTAAATAAATTAATTGAGAAACTGTAGCTAACTGGAACATTTTCTTTTCAGGATTTCCTTTGTATTAAGATGAATTCGGAATAGGAGTGGACCCCTCAGCACCACAAACTTGCTCCGCTATTTCATAACATTCTGGATGAATTTATTGTAATCACAGC
This sequence comes from Mobula hypostoma, assembly GCF_963921235.1. NCBI lineage: Eukaryota > Metazoa > Chordata > Chondrichthyes > Myliobatiformes > Myliobatidae > Mobula > Mobula hypostoma. Next base: position 168,906,284 of record NC_086097.1, read on the forward strand.
CCTGCATTTCTGAATACCCATGTAATCTTTCCTCCCCTTGTTTTTCTCTACAGTACTTATTAGGCCACTAAAACCCAGATTTGAGATAGGTGATGATTAATATTTGTATGATATGTCTGACAAGAATGCATAAGCACCTCCTCCTGAAACACAATGGCATTAACATTACCAAATCACCACAGGCAGAAGTCCAGAAATTTAACAGGATTAACCACCAAAACCAGAACAGGATGGAAGTAGGTTAATCCATAAATGATTTACCCCCTAACTATCAGCTACAGGGCACATTGAGAGTGCAATGGACATCTCAGGAGCTCAGCACCATCCAGGACAAAGCAACCCCTTTGAGAGGCATTTCATCCACCCCTCAAATATTATGCTTCTCCATCATTGCAACAACATAGCTGTATTACATAATTAAAAAAAAACAAAATGCTGGATATACTCGTGACATCAGGCAGCATCTGTGGGGTGAGAAATAAAGTTAGCCCTTCATATCATTAACCTGATACATTAATTCTGGATTTTCCCTTCACAGATGGTGCATGACCTGCTGATATTCTGATAATTTTCTGTTTTTATTTTGGATTTCCAGCATCTGCAGGTTTTTACTTTTTGATAGCTACGTATAAAATTCACTATTTCTCATGATGTGCTGCAGCAGTTATATGGCTTCTTTCATGTTCACTATGTCAGCATTCAAAAAAGACAAAGTAGTCTTTTTTGTTTCCCATTTACAATTACAAACGGTCCTGATTTGGAAATATATTCCCACTTGTTCAAAATTAATGGGTCAAGATTCTACAAATCTCAACCTAACAGCCTGTTTGATGGATCTTTATCAAATGCTTTCTGGGACTTCATATTAACTACAGACATAGACACTCCTGTACCTAAAGCTGTAGTTAAATTTCTCCAAGTGGTCAGTCACTTGGATCCTTAATCATAGATTCTAGAAGCTTCCCCAGAACAGATTATAGACTAACAAATCTGTAATTTGTTAACACAGAATCAGAAGCATGTACAAAATCAGCCTCCTGCAGTAATGTCTGGTCAAAACAATCAAGTTAAGACATGGAAACAAAATGGCATGAGCTAACAATGGCAATTATCCAATAACTCTCCTTCTAATGAGACTTATTAAGTTGTAAATATTTCCACTACTTTAAAAGTTAGAAGCACAGTTATTGTAAATGTTTGTCATCCATTACCATGATACCATAAAAAGAATTTGCAAGTAACTTAAATTGGCAGTGCAACTATACTACTCATAGTCCATTGATTGAAGATGATTATGGTTGTTAGGAGTCAATCTTCCCAGAAGTTTCTCAAGGTAGTTGTCTTGTACACAGCTATTCTCAGATGTATCATCAACAACGTTTCTTCCACCACAAGGCTACAATTGTAGATTTTGCAAATGATTACAGAATTTATCAGTTCCATTCAAAGTACCTAAGAGAATGAAGCATATCTGTATGTTGCAAGACCTGCACACATGAAGGAATGGGCAAATAATGGCATCCATGCCATAGAAATCCCAAGCAATGTCCATCTGCACCAGTGAAGTCCCAGACGACTGGAGAGTAGATAGTGTTGCTCCTTTATTCAAGAGACACAGCAATAATCCAGCAAAGTATAGGCTGGTGAGCCTCACATTTATGGTAGGGAAGCTATTGGAGAGGCTTCTTAGGAATAGGACTTATTCACATTTGGAAGAACATGGGCTATGTCAGCGTAGGTTTGTGCAGGGCAGATCATGTCCTAAAAATTTGATTGAGTCTTGAGGTGGTGACTAAGGTGATTGATAGAGAGTAGATGAGACAGTAGTGTTTATTTGGAAAGTGTTCTACAAAATCCATTATGGTAGATAATCAAGAAGATTAAGATGTATGGGATCCACAGTGAATTGGTAGTTTGGATTCAAAAGTGGCTTACCCATTGAAGACATGAGTCGTGGTGGAAGATCTGTGGCAAGTGGTGTTTTGAAAAGATCAGTGCTGAAGCCTCAGTTGGTTGTGATGCATCTACATGAATTGAACAAAAATGTAAGTGGATTGGTTAGTAAGTTTGCAAACAAGACAAGAATTGGTGAAGTTGTGGAGGGTGAAGAAGGTCATCAAAGGATGTAGTGGGACATAATTAAAATGCATTATGTGTAAGGTAACAGGAGATGAGATATTGCATCTTGGTAAGTCAGATATAAGGGGGAAAATACACAGTTATTGGCAGGACCCTGAAAAGCGTTTACAGTATATACAGAAGGATCTCGGGGTCCAAATCCTTACCTCCCTGAAAGTGGAAATGTAAGTGCATAGAGCACGTTTACCCTGATCACGAGGGGTTCAGTCAGGAAGTCATGTTGCAGCTGCGTAGAATGTTGGTTAAGCAGACGTGGACTACTGTGTGCAGTTCTGGTTGTCCCATTACAGGTAGGGGCTAGCGGCTTTGGAGAGGGTTCAGAAGCTTTAAGTTGAGAGCTGGAAAGTTTAAAAGGGATGTGTTTTTTTTCAAGCAGAGAAGTAGTAATTGAAGCAGATATGATAATGGTGATCAAGGGGTTTTAAAATGGACAAATGAATATACAAAGAATGGAGGAAATGGGCTTTATGCTGGCAGAAGGGATTAATTTAATTCGGCCTTATGCTCAACACAGACATTGTGGACTGACATCCTGTACTGTAAAGATTCTACGTTCTAAGAGAGAGAATCTTATTTAATCTTGAAAAACAATATCATCACCATTGTTGAGTCCCCACTTCTTGTGGATCACCACTGACCAGAAAATCAGCTGAATCAACCACATAAGCACTGGGTATGTGAGTGCACAAAGCTGGGCATCTGGCAGTGAGAGACACAAATTCCAACACACCAAGGATTTGCTGTCAATCTACAGGTCAGGATATTGATGGTATGGAAACACCAATGCCCTTGAATGGAAAATCATACAAAAATTAGTGGATACATCAGAACATAAGAAATAGAATCAAGAGCAGGTCATCTGGCCCTTCGAGCCTGCTCTGCCAATCAATAAGATCATGGCTGTTCTGGCCATGGACTCATCTCCATCTATCTGCCTTTTCTCCATAACCCTTAATTCCCCTAATATGCAAAAATCTATCCAACCTTGTCTTAAATATATTTACTGAGATAGCCTCCACTGCTTCATTGGGCAGAGAATTCCACAGGTTCACCACTCTTTGGGAAAAGCAGTTCTTCCTCATCTCCATCCTAAATTGACTCCCCTGAGGCTATGTCTCCTAGTTCTAGTCTCACCTACCGGCAGAAAACACTTTCCTACCTGTATCTTATCTATCCTTTACATAATTTTATATGTTTCTATAAGATCTCCTCTCATTCTTCTAAATTCCAGCGAGTACCGTCCCAGGCGACTCTATCTCCCCTCAGTCTAACCCCCTCATCTCTGGAATCAACCTGGTGAACCTCCTCTGCACTGCCTCCAAAGTCAGTATATCCTTCTTCAAGAAAGGAGACCAAAACTGCACACAGTATTCCAGGTGTGGCCTCACCAGTACCCTGTACAGTTGCAGCAATCCCTCTAGCAAAAGTCAGTTAAATTCAATCCTTCTAGCAATGAAGGCCAACATTCAATTTGCCTTCTTGATAGCCTGCTACACCTTCAAACCAACCTTTTGCGATTCATACACAAGCACTCCCAAGTCCCTTTGCACAGCAGCATGCTGCAATCTTTTTTTACCATTCAAATTGTAATCTGCTGTTTCATTTTTTCTTCCAAAGTGGATGACCTTGCATTACCAACATTGTACTCCATCTGCCAGACCCTTGCCCACTCACTTAACCTATCTATATCTCTCTGCAGACTTTCCGTATCTTCTGCACAATTTACTTTTCCACTCCACTCAGTTTAGTATCATCAGCAAACTTAGATACACTACACTTGATAATTAATGTATATTGTGAACAGTTGCGTGCCCAGTCCCAGTCCCTGCGACACACCATTCACCATTGATTGCCAATCTTTGAACCAACTAGAGTAACACCCATGTTACATAAATTTACTTTGAACTTTGATAAAGTATTCCCAATCGCTTGACTGAGTGCAGATCATACAAGAAGCCCAATACCAATCATGAGAAAGTCTAATTGATTGGTACCCCATCCTCTAGCATCAAACTACGGTGACACTGGGTACTGTTTACAAAATGTACTGCCAAGGCTACTCTGTCAATACCTCCCAACCTGTGACCATTACAATCATTGCTGGGTCCAAATCTTGGAGCTTTACTTTGGGAGTATCTTTAATAGTTAGACTTTTCAATGGCAGTTAGGGATAAACAGTATACTGATTTTGCCAATAGAAAAAAAAAGTCTAAAAATTGACCTGCATTCCTGAGAATATTTGAGGTTATTGGGATTTATTCACACCCACTATTCTACATATCGTACTGCTAGACAATTTACTGATTATCATAAAGGTCCTCATACATTTGATATTTATACTGAATGGCCTACTCCTTTGTAACATTGCTATCATCACTTGCTGGAGTCAAGAAACTGGCCTAATATGCTCAGATGGTAACGTCATAAATTATAAATTTATTGTTCTTTCTAAATTCAAAGTTCCAAAAACATTTCAGTGAAACTAAAGTACGTTAGTAAAGACAAGACTGATAAATTAACAGTTACCAGATTAAATAACAAAATCATTAATGCAATGATATCCACTGTGGATACACAAATAGATTGTGCTCATCCAAGGAAAAATATAACATCCTTAACTGACATAATTATGAACCCAAAGGAATTACTCCCACACAGTTGCTTTCTCTAAGAAAAAGCGCTGTAAAGTCTGAGTATGCATACCACCGTGCATTCTTTTATTTAATTAATTGGATTTTATCTGTGGACACTGCTTTTTGAGCATTTTACAGTTGCTTTAACAATAAAATGCTCATTAGGAGGATGTGAAGTTGAAGAAAAAGTATTTACATCAACAATAAACCAAATGCGGTTCCGTTTTTTAAATTTCTTATAAAAAGTTTTCATATCTGTTTTATAGTAAAAAAAATTTGGTAACTATAATACAAAATATAAATATTTTGTATTTTACTGATTCTTTTAATATAGAAGTTAAAAATAAAACACTCAAAATGTGTACCAAATATATAATTATTTTGAATATTATTAGAACTGTGGAGTGAAAAGTTATGAGACTTGATCAAGCCACTTATAGAGCTAATGAAGCTCAGCTTCTCTGGGACTGTAGATGACAGCCATCAAGAATATAACGTTATTCATCTATCACGGCACTTTTAACTCCACAACATTAACCTTTTCAATCTTTTTCTAAAGTAATTTTTCCATTTCTCTAAGGTGGAGAAATTAATCATAGAATTAAACAGATGTATTATAATATCTATTTTTAAACATGTACACAGGTGAAAATTTACTGTAATTTACTTTGCTAAGTTTCAACTAAACTTTTCTCAGGCTTCCAGCCAGGTACAGGTATCGATTTTAACTGACGTTTCAATGACAAACTCTGCCATCTTCATCAGGGATGATGAAGACAGCAGAACTTGTCATCGAAACATTGGTTAAAATCGAAGCCTGTACCCACCCGGCTGGAAGCTCAAGAAGACTTTATTTATCATATACGCTGGTAAAGTACTAGATCCTTTCTCGTTGCCGTTTATTTTTAATATTCATATTCTTTATTATGCATTCACAATGCAAAACATGTAAAATTGCTTTAAAATGTAAATAATTTATGGGAAAAATTTATGTTAGCTAATTAGAACAATATACCAAAGATGATTCGTAAACACAACCCGACTTTATAATTTTTAGCAGAGACGTTTATATAGAATCCAGAATAAAGAAAAATGTAGCATCCAACTTGAATGGTCTACACCCAGATTTGCACACTATGTGAGCTTCATCCCATTTTACTTGCTTCTTCTCATTTATCCCATAGACCTTTCATACACCTTTTCAACCAGATGCACATCATCAAATCTCTGTACCAATTGTGTGAACTCTATTCCTGGACTCTGCTGGATTAAGGCACAGCACGTAGTTCGTGGATCCTGGTAAAGGTTTGCAAGAATTGAGCAGTTGATGGTTATGGAGAACTGGAACAGAGAATGATCAGCCATGATCATAATGAATGGTGGTGCAGGCTCGAACGGCCGAATGGCCTACTCCTGCATCTATTTTCTATGGTTTTTTTTAAGAGGGGTTGAAACCAGCATAGATCAGCCATGATCACATTGAATGGTGGGCAGGTTTAAGGGGCCGAGTGGCCGAGTCCTATTTTCTTGTGTTCTTATGGGAGGTTAGGAACAGATTTATAGACACAAGAGATTCTGCAGGTGCTGAAAATCTTAAGCAACACACACAAAATGCTAATGGAACTCAGCGAGCCAGGCAGCATCTACGAGGGGAGTGGGTGGCGGTGGAATAAACAGTCAACCTTTGGGCAGAGACCTTTCATCCAGAAACTACATTTGCTTAGAGTAGACTACACAGAGAAAATCAATCTTTGATTCATCTGATCTAAATGGGTGCTTAAGCCTCCTCCTTCCTTAATCATATGTATCCTTGTATTATTTTCTACATTACGTACTTGTATAATTTACTTGTTAATGCCTTTGCACAGTGAAACAAAATACAGGACGAGGTTACGTACCCCTTGGCAGCATTATGAACAGCAGCTGTGCAGCAGTGACAGCCAAGTGTGTGAAATGTCTCAACCAATACACTTCATAGTCACCAAACACGGAAACAATATGTTTAAAATCTGGCTTCTCCCATGTTGAATAATCACAGCTAGGACAGCATCAAACATATTCACATCAGGTGAATGGTACATCATTCAGATGAAATATTCTCCCTCACCTGCCAAAATGTCTTGGCTCTCATTATGGAGAACTCCAGGCATTATTATGATCATATTTCTGCTCCAGGTTCAAAATAGGATGGTGCAATTAGATTGATCCATTTGTTGTTTGTTATTGCTTGTCTACATAGCCAGTGATAGAAACTATTTAGGATAGGGAATGCTGGGAAGAACATGTCAATTAACTGAATAGCATTAAACTGGTAGAATACATTGTTGGATCAACAGTATCAAAGTGGCCTGGGCAAAGAAAACTTGAAAGGAGTTGCAGCAAAATCTAAATGGAGTGATATAATATCAAGTTGAATGCTGTGAGAAGTGATATAGTTAAAAAGGCAGTTCTGACATAGTAACATATGTGGGATGACTGTTGAGCTAGACCTAACAAAATAATAGAAGCATAGAGTGAGAGACAGAGAAAAAGAGAAACTTGGACTGAGAAAAACAAAAAAAAAGATAGATGGCAGAAGCAACACTGAACTATTCTGCCATATCTTATCCTAGTTGACGCTTATCAGAGACGCTGTCTACACTACCGCCCTCGAACATCTCGGACCAGCAACCTGAAGAAACCAAGACTGGTTCAATGAGAATGATGAAGAAATACAGGCACTACTAATGGAGAAACATCAACATTACAGAGCGCATCAGAACGACCCCACGTCACTAGCCAAGAAAGACGCCTTTACCAACGCAAGAAGAAAGGTGCAGAAAAAACTTTGCGAGATGCAGGACAGCTGGTTCAGCAAGAAGGCCGATGAAATCCAGGGCTATGCAGACAGCCACGACATAAAGCGCTTCTACGATGCGCTTAAGGCTGTATACGGACCCCAGTCCTCCGGCTCCTCACCCCTCCTCAACGCAGATGAGATGCAGCTGCTGACAGAGAAGAAGTAGATTCTGGATTGGTGGGCTGAGCACTTTAACAATGTCCTTAACCGCCCTGCCGACATCAACGATGAGGCCATTGCCCGCCTGCCCCAGGTAGAGATCAACAAGAACCTCGACACCCTCCCCACAGTAGATGAAGTCAGGAAGGCAGTGAAGCAACTCTCCTGTGGCAAAGCGCCTGGATCCGATGCAATCCCTGCTGAGGTATACAAAGCAGGAGGCCCTGTCATGATGCAAAAGCTGACTGTACCCTTCCAGTCCATGTGGAAAAAGGTACAGGTCCCACAACAGCTGAAAGATGCCAGCATAGTCCACATCTACAAGAGGAAAGGCAACCGCCAGTCTTGCGACAACCACCGAGGCATCTCCCTCTTGTCCATTGCGGGGAAGATTCTGGCCCGTGTCCTGCTCAACCGCCTTCTCCAACATCTTGAGCAAGGTCTGCTCCCAGAAAGCCAGTGCGGCTTCCATGCTGAACGTGGGACTGCGGACATAATTTTTGCTGCGCGCCAACTCCAGGAAAATTGCCAGGAGCAACACAGCGACCTCTTCGTGACCTTTGTCGATCTAACCAAGGCTTTAGATACGGTCAGCAGAGAAGGCTTGTGGAAGATCATGGAGAAGTTTAGCTGCCCCAGCAAGTTCATCACAATCGTCCGGCAGTTCCACGACGGTATGATGGTGAAAGTTCTGGATGATGGCGACGAGTCGGAGACCTTCCCAGTGACAAATGGCGTCAAACAAGGCTGCATTCTTGCCCCGACTCTGTTCAGTATGGTATTCTCTGCCATGCTGACAGATGCCTTTCATAACTACAAAGAAGGAATCCACGTCAGGTACAGGACTGACGGCAGGTTGTTCAACCTTAGGCGCCTGCAGGCAGTTACAAAGGTGCGAGAGACTGTCATCAGAGACTTGTTGTTTGCTGATGACTGCACACTCAACGCCAGCACAGAGCAGGAGATGCAGCGTGAAATAGACTGCTTCTCACAAGCCTGCGACAACTTCGGTCTCACTATCAGCACCAAAAAGACCGAAGTTATGTACCAGCCTGCCCCAGGAAAGCCATACCAGGAGCCGCGCATCACGGTGAAGGGCCAGAACCTCCAGGCAGCCGACAACTTCACCTACCTGGGCAGCAGACTCTCTCGCGCAGTGAACATAGACGCTGAGGTCAACAACAGGATTGCCAAAGCCAGCGCCGCCTTTGGGAGACTCCGTGAGAACGTCTGGGAGCGGAGAGGACTCAGCCTTACCACCAAGCTGAAGGTCTACTGTGCAGTGGTCCTTACCACCCTCCTTTACGCCAGCGAGACCTGGACTGTCTACAGCAGACACGCCAAACAGCTCAACCATTTTCACCTGAGCTGTCTCCGCAGACTCCTCCACATCAGGTGGCAGGACAAGGTCCCCGACACGGAAATCCTGGAACGAGCTGGGCTCTGCAGCGGCTACACCCTCCTGCTGAAAGCCCAAGCCAGGAGGGCTGGACATGTGGTCAGAATGCCAGACAGCCGATTGCCTAAGCAGCTGCTGTACGGAGAACTGTGTCAGGGCAAGCGCTCAGTCGGGGGGCAGAAGAAACGTTACAAAGACTGCCTGAAAGCATCCCTCAAAGGACTGGGTGTCGACATCAACACATGGGAGACGCCTGCCCTCGACCGTCCAGCTTGGCGCAGCAAGATCACCACAGGAGCCCGTGCAGCTGGAGTCAGGCGCAGCATCGAGGCGTAACGAAAGCGTGCTGTGCGCAAGGCCCGAGCAGCATCCACTGCCACGACAGCACCCACCCACCCACTTGTGTCCCACATGTGGGCGAGCCTTCAGGGCCCGGATTGGCCTCATCAGTCACCTCCGGACCCACAGCCACCAATCTCCCATTTGACTTTGAAGCCATGGTCATCTTCGACTACGAAGGACGAACAACATCCTAGTCGGAAGAGATACCTAAAAACTTAAAGTAATTAAGGCAGCATTGGATGATAGGAGCCTTCTGAAAATGAATGAACATGAAATTAGAAGAGGATTTGAAGAATCTCTGAATTGCGGATAACTTTGTGAAATAACTATAGTTTTTAAAAATCTGTAGTATGCCCCGTATATTCTTCTTAATCTCTTTGTGGTTAGCAATATCAATAGCAGAAAAGTAAAATGTTAACCAAAACTACTTTAAAAACTGCTTCTTGGTGTAGCAATAAAATACATTATACTTTATACTCTTTTAATATCATTCAACACACACAAAATGCTCGAGGAACTTGCAGGTCAGGTGGCATCTATGGAGGGAAAAAAAACAGATGACATTTTGGGCCAAGACGTTCATCAACACCGGAAAGAAAAACATTAGAAGTCAGAAAAAGAAGCTAGGATAGGAAAGGAAGGAGCATGAGCTGGCTGGCAGATGATAGGTGAATGATGAGAGAAGCTGGGAGGCAATAGGTGAAAGAGTCAAAGAACTGAAGAAGGAATCTGATAGGAGAGGACAGTAGACCATGGAACAAAGGGAAGTGGATCCAGAGGGAGGAAGGTGAGGGCTAGGTCATGGGGGCAGGGAAGAGGAATGAGAAAGGGTACTCAGGGACAAGTGAATTGTGTGGGGAGAAGGGGTAGAGGGAGAGAGAGAAAAAGGGGAAGGGTTTCCAAAAGTGAGAAAAATCAGTAAGAGACTACCTCATTGCAATCACATTGACCTCAACATGGTAGTAAAGGCAGCCATGGACAGACATGTCAATGTGGAAATGGAAAGTGGAATTAAAATGGCTGGCCACCAGGGGATCTAGCTGTTGTGGCAGACAGAGCGAAGATGCTCAATGAAACAATCACCCAATGTGCATCTCAGGTACAGGAGATCACACTAGGAGTACCGGATGCACAATTGACACTTATAGATTTACAGGTGAAATGCTGCCTCACCTAAAGGGATTGTTCCTAGCTTCTCTCATTATTCCAGCATCTGGACTCTCTCAAATCTCTGTAAGTGTTTTCCACTTACTCTTTGAGAATGTTAGAAGTGTTGTATGTAAAAGAGAATTAAAGTTCTTGTAGTAGGTTGTATGATTGTTGAGGTGAATAAAGGTGTAGGTTGGGGCATGAGGTTTGTCGAATTATACACAAGTGAAGTTGTGTATAGTTAGTTTTTTTTGTAATTTATTTTTTATTGAAGTTCATCATCAAACAAACATTTCCATAAGATGTATTTCAGATATTGTACATATATATCATATAGTCATATATGCCACAAATCTCCACATAATATTTATCTGAGGTATACACCTATAGAAAGGTGAGGAAAGAAAGAACAAGCAAAAGGAGAAAACTATGTACAAGTAGGGAGTGATCTTTTTTCACAACATATTCAGCGATTTGTGAGAATAAAATCAGGCCTATGAGGTGTTATGTAGTTTCCCAGTATGAATCAAATTGTTCCAACTGTGATTAACAGATGCTGTTATCTTCATTTTGTAAATGCCCATTGTAATTTCCATCCATGTGTTTAAAGTTGGGCTCTCCTGTGATAACCATTTCCTGGTAAGGGTCTTTTTACCAGCCACCAGCAGTATATTCATTAAATATTTATCTCTTTTCAACCATTCTTGAGGTACATACCCAAAATATATGGTCTTAATTTCTAAGGGTATTTCACATTTAAAAATATCTTGCAGGGCATTGTGTATCCCACTCCAATAGTCTTTGATAACGGGCCATTTCCAGAAAATATGATAATGGTTTGCATTTTGATTTCCACAATTTCTCCAGCAAACAGGGAGGTTACTATCATAATGGGATTTCTGAGAGGGTGTAATAAAATATCTTATCAAGTTTTTCCATCAGAACTCCCATTTCTGTGAACTGGTACATTTCCATTGATACCTCCATATTATTGTCCATTCTTCCTCAGATATAATTATCCCTCCTTCTCCGATTTTGTTTTAATGTATGAAGTCGAATGTGTTTTAAGATTTGACAAACCCTTATACACACTTGAAATTATTCTACTACCGTTGTCTGAATTATATGCTTTTCTAAATAGCTCTATCAGACATGTACTAGTCTTGGTTGCATTTTTAACCATCCTATCAGCATACTGTCGCATCTGTAAATACCAACATAAGTCTTGTCTTTCTAATAAGACCATAAGACAAAGGAGCAGAAGTCGGCCATTCGGCCCATCGAGCCTGCTCCGCCATTTTATCATGAGCTGATCCATTCTCCCATTTAGTCCCACTCACCCGCCTTCTCACTATAACCTTTGATGCCCTGGCTACTCAGATACCTATCAATCTCTGCCTTAAATATACCCAATGACTTGGCCTCCACTGCCGCCCGTGGCAACAAATTCCATAGATTCACCACCCTCTGACTAAAAAAATTTCTTCGCATTTCTGTTCTGAATGGGCGCCCTTCAATCCTTAAGACATGCCCTCTCATACTAGACTCCCCCATCACGGGAAACAACTTTGCCACATCAACTCTGTCCATGCCTTTCAACATTCGAAATGTTTAGACCATAAGACCATAAGACAAAGGAGCAGAAGTAGGCCATTCAGCCCGTCGAGTCTGCTCCACCATTTTTATCACGAGCTGATCCATTTTCTCCTATTTAGTCCCACTCCCCTGCCTTCTCACCATAACCTTTGATGCCCTGGCTACTCAGATACCTATCAATCTCTGCCTTAAATATACCCAATGACTTGGCCTCCACTGCTGCCCATGGCAACAAATTCCATAGATTCACCACCCTCTGACTAAAAAAATTTCTTCGCATTTCTGTTCTGAAAGGGCGCCCTTCAATCCTTAAGTCATGCCCTCTCGTACTAAACTCCCCCATCATGGGAAACAACTTTGCCACATCCACTCTGTCCATGCCTTTTAACATTCGAAATGTTTCTATGAGGTCTCCCCTCATTCTTCTAAACTCCAAGGAATACAGTCCAAGAGCGGACAAACGTTCCTCATATGTTAACCCTCTCATTCCCGGAATCATTCTAGTGAATCTTCTCTGTACCCTCTCCAACGTCAGCACATCCTTTCTTAAATAAGGAGACCAAAACTGCCCACAGTACTCCAAATGAGGTCTTACCAGCGCCTTATGGAGCCTCAACATCACATCCCTGCTCCTATACTCTATTCCTCTAGAAATGAATGCCAACATTGCATTCGCCTTCTTCACCACTGACCCAACCTGGAGGTTAACTTTAAGGGAATCCAGTACGAGGACTCCCAAGTCCCGTTCCATCTCAGAACTTTGAATTCTTTCCCCATTTAAATAGTAGTCTGCCAGTTTATTTTTTCTGCCAAAGTGCATAACCATACACTTTCCAACATTGTACTTCATTTGCCACTTCTCTGCCCATTCTTCCAATCTATCCAAGTCTCTCTGCAGACTCTCCGTTTCCTCAGCACTACCAGCTCCTCCACCTATCTTCGTATCTATCTTCGTTTCTATGAGGTCTCCCCTCATTCTCCTAAACTCCAAGGAATACAGTCCAAGAGCGGACAAACGTTCCTCATATGTTAACCCTCTCATTCCCGGAATCATTCTAGTGAATCTTCTCTGTACCCTCTCCAACGTCAGCACATCCTTTCTTAAATAAGGAGACCAAGACTGCCCACAGTACTCCAAGTGAGGTCTCACCAGCGCCTTATAGAGCCTCAGCATCACATCCCTGCTACTATACTCTATTCCTCTAGAAATGAATGCCAACAGCACTACCGACCCCTCCACCTATCTTCGTATCATCAGCAAACTTAGCCACAAAGCCATCTATTCCATAAACCAAATCGTTCATGTACAATGTAAACAGAAGCGGCCCCAACATGGACCCCTGTGGAACACCACTGGTAACCGGCAGCCAACCAGAACAGCATCCCTTTATTCCCACTCTCTGGTTCCTGCCAATCAGCCAACGCTCTATCCAAGTATGTAACTTTCTCGTAATTCCATGGGCTCTTATCTTGTTAAGTAGCCTCATGTAGCACCTTGTCAAAGGCCTTCTGAAAATCCAAATATACAACATCCACTACATCTCCCTTGTCCAGCATACTTGTAATTTCCTCAAAAGATTGTAATAGGTTTGCCAGGCAGGATTTTCCTTTGAGGAATCCATGCTGAGTTCTACCTATCTTGTCATATGCCTCCAGGTACTCCGTAACCTCATCCTTGACAGTTGACTCCAACAACTTCCCAAACACCGATGTCAAGCTAACAGGTCTATAATTTCCTTTTTGCTTCCTTGCCCCCTTCTTAAATAGCGGAGTGACATTTGCAATCTTCCAGTCCTCCGGAACCATGCCAGAATCTATCAACTTTTGAAACCTCCAGCCTCCCTGATGGCCACATCTGCGCCAGGTGCACCGAGATGCAGCTCCTCAGAGACCATGTTAGGGATCTGGAGCTGCAGCTTGATGACCTACTGCTTATCAGGGAAAGTGAAGAGGTGATAGACAGGAGCTACAGGGAGGTAGTCATCCCTAAGCTACAGGAATCAGAAAACTGGGTGACTGTCAGGAGAGGGAAAGAAAATGCCCGAATAGTGGAGAGCACACCACTATCCATTTAAAGAGAAATAAATATTAAAGAGAAATAAGTATTTCTCTTTAAGCATTTCAAAACTGAACAGTGTTCCTTCTTCCATTATATTGCAAAGAACTGTTATTCCTTTAGCTGTCCATTCCTTAATTCTAGCATCCAGTTTATCTGGCGTAAAATCAGAGTAATATGCATGCCATTTAAGGATTGCAATATTTCTCTCTAGTTTATATTCTTTTATAATAGTTTTCCATATTTTAAGAGTCCATTTCACCCATGGGTTATCAATAGTATTTATGTAACTTTGTAGGTTGTTATCAGCCAAAATTGCCTGTATGGGGATGGGAAGTATCCCCTCCTCAATGTTTTTTCATTGAGTGTCATATAATGGGTTCCACCAACATATCACAGCTCTCAAATGTGCTGCAAAATAATAAGCTGTAAGAGAAGGTAGGCCCCATCCCCCCTTTTCCTTGGCTAATTGCAAAGTTTTGAGATGAACTCTAAGCCTTTTACCTTGCCGTATATATCTTGATAACATTTTGTTCCATTCATTGAATTGATTTTGATTAATCTCTATTGGTAGGATCTGAAAGAGATATAATAGTCTGGGCAGTATATTCATTTTAATAGACTCAATCTTTGAACTGAGACTAAAAAAAAAGGAATTAGGTTCCATCTTGTTATATCTTCCTTAATTTTTTTTTATATATAGGCTGATAATTTGCATTCTGATAATTTTGCCAAATCTTTTGGCATAATGATGCCCAAATATTTGAAAGACTCTGTTTGGGTACAGTTAGTTTTAAAAGACAACAAGTACCTCATTAATTGTAACCCAACATAACTTCATTTTAAGAATGTGGCAACAATTTAAAAAACTATTATCTCCATAAAGATAAAAACAGATGCCCACGATCTGTTAACTTTTTTAAATTAATTGGGAGAAATTGAACTTATCTTCCTTTTCTTGGCTATCTATCCACAAAGGCATTTATTCAAACACTCCCAAATAGTTTAGAAAATAAAAATGTTCACAATAGCAATAGTGATGTTAAAAATCATAGGACTACAAATGTTTATGGATTAAGTTCAATCATACACAGAATTACAGAAGAAAGAGTCATTTTACAAATTTCACTTCATTTATCCTGTGATAACCATTTTCTGGTAAGAGTCTTTTTACCAGCCACCAGCAGTATATTCATTAAACATTTATCTCTTTTCAACCATTCTTGAGGTACATACCCAAAATATATGGTCTTAGTTTCTAAGGGTATTTCACATTTAAAGATGTCTTGTAGGGCATTGTGTATCCCACTCCAATAGCCTTTGATAACAGGGCATTCCCAGAAAATATTAATGGAGGGAAGCACCTTCACAGATAACGCAAAACAAAATGAATAATGTAAAACAGCCCAGTAACCAGCCCCATCAAGATGAATGGTCAACACCTCAGTTTTCAGTAGCACTTTCCCCTGCACCCACTGAACAAAGCAATACTTTAGCAACTTGACCATGATTCAAATCCACTTGAATACTTGAGGTTCTGTCCTCTTTTTACAAACTCACTTTGCACCTCTTCCAGGCTGATCATCAAAAACAGGAATCACTGGTAGAACCTTGCTTCACCGGTAGGACCACTGCTCATCACCCAATGATCTCAACAGCCGTCAAGAGCCTATCTAGTGTTGCCACTGCTTTAGGAATGTTGACTGGCCATCCGATAGCAATACAATATATATTTTTCTCTAACTACTCCACATGCAGGTGTGGGGCCATTCTGAAGACACTTACACATCCCCAGGACAATGAAAATCCCACAGGAAATTTGAGATTAAGTACAGAGCAGGGATTTTGTAGTATTCCTGACAACCACCACCTGAAAAGGACCAAATCAGTCAACTGCAACTAAAAGAGGTAATGACAGTACTGCACGTTCCTACCAGCCACTGAGCCAGAAGTGTGAGCTTTTTCTTTCTCCCTCAAATGGTTAATCATAAAGCCAGTATATCCAGGACATGCCCTCTTCTCATTGCTACCATCAGAGAGGAGATATAAGAGCTTGAATATATCCAGTCAATGTTTTTAAAAGTTTTTTCCCCTCTATCAAATTCTGAACAGTCCATGAACACTACCTCTCTAATTGCTCTTTCTGCACTACATTTATTTTTAATATATCTTATTTTAACTAATAGTAATTATTTTATGTATTACACTTTTTGGTGCCACAAAACAACAAATTTCATTACATATGTCAGTGATAATAAACCTTATTCTGATACAGTAAATTAGCTTCTGGGTAATTAATAATTGAATATATTTCTTAATTAGCATCCATCCAATTAACTCTTTGTGCACCGTTTGTACTTTAATTACCTGCCCAGACCACACTTTAAAACTCATCAGTTCAGTTTAACAAAAAGTTAATTCAGATTATTTGCCTCAAACACAGATTCCTAACCTAATGCAAACACTGAATTTTATGAGCCACGCACACAATATGCTGGAGGAACTCAGCAAGTTAGGCCTTTGTCAGGCCCTTTCATCAGTATCTTGGCTCAAAACATCAAACTTTTTATTCCTTTCCATGGATCCTGCCCGACTTGCTGAGTTCCTCGAGCATTTTGTATGTGTTGCTCAAGATTTCCAACTGCAGAAGCTCTTGTGTTTAATGAGTTTTATGATGTATGTTACCAGGAGGATTGTGCAGACATCCCAACCTGCAAAAACTCACTTCAGGGAGGTAGCACCATCAATTTGCGGGAGACTCCCGGAACTTCCGGGAGAGGTGGGATGTCTGCAATAGAGTAGCTCCTTAGCAGCTAGCCAGCTAGTTTAAATAACGTTAGCTATGCTAATGAACGAATGACACCTGTTAAACTCACCTCAACATGTCTTTTACAGTCTTAACCCACCATGGGCAATAGAAAAGTCACTGTTGCAAACAGTGCAGCGAGCAATACTGTCATTATTTTTGACCCCTATTAGGCAGGGGTATACTTTAGTGTAGTCTGGGGTGACGTGCATTTTATATTTTCTTTTTTTGGAACACTCTGCCACTCTGACTTTTTTTGGAACTCTCTCGCTCTTGCTTTTACTCTCTCTCTATCGCGCGCACGTGCTCTCGCGCTCTCTCTCGGTCGCTCTCACTCGCGCTCGCTCTCTCGCGCTTGCTTTCTTGCTCTTGCGCTCACTCTCTTGCTCTCACGCACTCTCTCACGCTCGGTCTCAAAAAAAATCAATTTCTGGGACATTGTATATAATTTGCGAGCATCAGGGAGCCACTATTAATTTGCGGGAGACTCCCGGAACTTCCCGGAGAGGTGGGATGTCTGATTGTGACAAGGCCCAGCAGCTTTATAATTGATATCTTGTATTTAAACATGGAGTTGTGCAATCTCTTCTCTTCAGAAGTTTCTACCTTTCACTTGTTATAGTTAGCACAAATTACATTAGAAACGTAGAAATTAATGTCCACTGTCAAAATGGAGATACATTTTGGAAAAAAAATGGAGCAATAAAGATTTTTAGAAGCAGCTATATTTTTGGCACATTTCAACATCCTGAGAATTAAGACGAGCTAATGCAAATTCATTCACTTAATAAAATTCAGTTCAACAATAGAATTACGCAGTAAATAAAAATAAAAATAATCATGCATTCAATAAATTTTTGAAATGATGTTTAAGCTATTTCTTCATTTTCATCTTGTGAAAATTGTTTCCATTTTGAGTATGTAAACACTTATTAAACTTACAGGATGCAATGCTTCCTCTTGCCGTCTAGCTTGACTCTGCCGATTTATGAAAGACCGAGTTAGAAGTTTGTAATGGTTTAGCAGGCAAATGATTACAACCACCATCACAGTCATTACTGCAACAATGATGATTATCTTCACAAATTCTTGTTCAGCTGAAATGACAAAACACAAAAGAAAAAGTAAGTCATTTGCTTAGAACGTCACATCAGGACATTCAATTTTGAAAAAGAATTAATTAGCAAAAGCCCCTAACATTTTCTTTGCTGTTTTAAAAACTGGTTATGAAATATTTAAATTGAAACAAACATTAAGACATTTCTCTTTTGCAAACCTTAACATTTGTATTATATTAAGGTATGTGTTATTAATTTTTCATCTGTTCTCAAAAGTCCCCATCTTGAAGATCAGGTGATTTTCCCCAGACACGTGGCCAATAATCACCACAAATCAACATCACTCAAAACTAGTTATCTTTCCGTAGCAGTGTGGTGTGCACAATCTGATTGAATACATTGCAGTTATTTAATTGACTGTAATATACTTTGGGGTATCCTGAGATATTGAAAGATGTTAAAGATGCTAGTGTCTGTTTTCCTTTTACCTTTTCCCCAAATCCAGTCATTTGCTTGCCTGACCTTCACTGTGCTGACATTCAGATTATCAGTCTGCATGATAAAATGTGCAGTTTTACGATGTCGATCCAGCTGCCATTGAACGTGTTTCTTAGAGTTGAGTAACGCAGAGCTATGCGTTAGGCAGCATGAAACTTAAACAGCTTGATGAACTGCAGATATCACAAGTACCCAGGTGCTAGACTGAAACACTGTGGCATACAGCACAATAACCATGAATCAACCGAAATCCGTGGTAGAGAATATACAATGTAGCAGGATGTTGCATGTGGAAACATAATTCTTGTAGACTTGCCCCTTTTGCTTGACAAAAGCTTTCTTGCGAATTGTTTACCTAAGTTAAATAAACAGGAAAAGAACTAGACACTTAAATTTGAGTCCTTCAGCCAGCTCACCACAAGAGAAACTGAACAAACTAAGTGTGGCTAACAAATGCATGGGACAACACTCAGCAGATCCAGAAAGTACTTTTCTTTTTACTTCTTGTCTTACTACCCTGACTTTTAAAATATCAGCTTGCGTTACACATTATTTGTCAATTTATACGGTAACAAGATCCCTTTATGTGGAATTGAAAGGAACACACAAGATAATACGACACATTTGAAGCTTTACATATTTTAATATAAAACATTCTTTGGCAAAACCCTGGGGAAATTCCAGTGCTTAAGAAATAAATGTTCAGTTCTCAAAAGTCACATTTAAAACTGCATGCCAATCACAAAAGCGAAAAAGAATAAGCAGCGTTTCCTCAAAAAAAAATCAACAAAGCATTCACTTTAAACAGCTCTGCCTGCATATGGTCAGAATGAGGACTATGACACCATCTTTACTGAATGTGAATTTTTTCTTGACATCTTTAAGTTGAGTACAGATGGCACAACAAAACAAAAGAAATCAGGCAAATATAAAGTTGGTCATTTTGAAAAAAAAATTTCATTTAATACTAATACAATGTCATGAAAATCTTGGACACATTCCAATATTACATGATCTTCAAAATGAACAGCTCCCTCTCTCAGTATGTAGTATCCTCCTGCTTCAAATCATCCATCATTGTTGCTGTACCTAAGAAAACCAAGGTAGCACGCTTGAACAATCGGTGCCCTGTCACACTCACCTCAATTATAAGTTAATGCTTTGAAGGGCTGGTTAAAGACTACATCTGCAGCAAGCTACTACTCACGCTGGACCCCCTACAGTTCGCCTACCAATGGAACGGGTCTACCAATTACGCCATAGCCACAGCACTACACTAACCTGGTCCTCGCTAACCTGGAGAAGAGCAATACATACATTAGAACGCTGTTCCTGGACTACAGTTCAGTATTCTACACCATAATTCCCTCCAGACTTGAATGGAAGGTCAGATACCTCAGCCTGCACCCTGACTTGTGCAGCTGGATCCTAGACTTCCTATTGGATTGCAGACAGGTGGGCTCCCTCATCTCTGCTCCTCTGACCCTCAACACAGGTGCCCCCCAGTGTTGTGTCCTGAGTCCCCTCCTCTACTCCGTTTACACCCACGACTGTGCTGCCACACACAGCTCCAATCTGCTGATCAAATTTGCAAATGAAATGACTTTGATTGGCCTTATTTCTAGCAGTGATGAGACAGCCTACGGAGGAGAGGTTGACACCCTGACACAGTGGTGCCAAGATAACAACCTCTCCCTCAATGTCCAAAAACAAAGAGCTGATTGTGGATTACAGGACAGAGACGGGCTCGGTCTGATCAATATCAGTAGGTCTGCAGTTGAGAGGGTGAGTAGTTTCAAGTTCCTCAGTATACTCATCACTGAAGATCTCACCTGGACTGTACACACCAGCTGTGTGGCAAATAAAGCACAGCAGCATCTCTTCCACCTCAGGCAACTGAAGAAGTTCAGCATGAGCCCCCAAATCCTCAAGATCTTCTACAGGGGCAGCATTGAGAGCATCCTGACTAGCTGTATCACCACCTGGTATGGGAACTGCACCAACCTTGATCACTGGGCACTGCAGAAAGTTCAGGCAGCCCAGCACATATGTGGATGTGAACTTCCCTCTATTCTGGACACTTACAGCAGCAGGTGCAGAAAGAAGGCCTGGAAGATCATTGTGGACTGTTTCAGCTGCTGCCATCTGACAGAGACTACCACAGCATTAAAGCCAGGACCAACAGGCTATGGGACAGCTTCTTTCTACAAGCCATTAGACTTATACATTCACATATCTGTACATTGTGACTGAGTCACAACACAAAGATTTTTACTCCCTCATGATGTGGGATTAATGTAAGATATAAATAAATTTAAATAATCAAATGTATTCATTGGAACATCATAAATGAATATCAAATACTTTTTACATAACCTTTTTATGGTTTTTTAATCCTTTACTTTTCTATCAGTATATTCCCATGGTGCCAAAATAGATGACAATAGTTGATATGCTTTTGTTAAAAGTTGCACTGACTACAAATGTTGCAGAGGCATAAAGATGTCTATTGCCACCAAGCTGCTAAATGCCACCTTGCAGGAAGTAAGACATAAGACCATAAGACATAGGAACATAATTAGGCTATTCAGCCCATCGAGTCTCCTCCACCATTTCATCATGGCTGATCCTAGATCCCACTCAACCCCATACATCTGCCTTATTGCCATATCCTTTGATGCCCTGACAGATGAGGAAACGAGCAACATCCACCTTAAATATACCCCTGACTTGGCCTCCACCACAGTCTGTGGTCGAGCATTCAACAGATTCTCCACTCTCTGGCAAATAAATTTCCCCCTTACCTCTGTTGTAAATTTTAAGGTTGTGCCCTCTAGTTCTGGATACCTCCACCATAGGAAACATTCTCTCCACAACCACCCTATCTGGTCCTTTCAACATTCAGTAGGTTGCAATGAGATCCCCACACATTCTTCTAAATTCCATTGAATACAGGCCAAAAGCTGCCAAACATTGTATCATCCACAAATTTTGTCCACAAAGCCATCAATTCCATTATCTAGAACAATGTGAAAAGTAGCGGTCCCAATTCTGCCCCCTGAGGAACACCTCAATTCACTGGCAGCCAACCAGAAAAGACCACCTTTATTCCCACTTGCTACCTTATGTCTATCAGCCATTCCTCTATCCATGCCAGTATTTTTACAGTATTTTTCCTGTAATGCCATAGGATTTTATCTTGTTAAGCAGCCTCATGTGCGGCACCTTATCAAATGCCTTCTGTAAATGACATTCACTGCCTCTCCTTTGTCCACCCTGGTTGTTACTTCCTCGAAGAATTCTAGCAGATTTGTCAGGCAAGATTTCCCTTTACAGAAACCATGCTGACTTTGACTTATTTTGTACCTCGAAACCTCATCGTTAATAATAGATTCCAACACATTCCCAACCACTGAGATTAGGCTAACTAGCCTATAATTTCCTCTCTTTTTCCTTCCTCCCTCCTTAAATAATCTTCCAGTCCTCTGGGACCATACCAGAATCAAGTGATTCTTGAAAGATCAAGACTAAAGCATCTGTAATCTCTTCAGCAACCTCTCTTAGGACTCTGGGATGTAGTCCATCTGGTCCAGGTGACTTATCCACTTTGTCCTTTCAGTGCACACCTTTTCCTTTGTAATAGCAATGGCACTCACTCCTGCTCTCTGATACTCTGGCACACTGCTAGTATCTTCCACAGTGAAGACTCATTTCTTCAGTTACCACTACAGGTTCAGTCAGATACTATTATGCTTAATTTATGAAACTGCCTGGTATTTAATTGCATCAAATAAAATTTGGCAAGCAAATCGTTCTCACATAAAAATAACACAAATAGGTGAAATGAAGCATGAACATATTTTATGATACCAGCCTACATGTCTTTGGAATCTGGAAGGAAACGTGCAGCAATAGGGATAACATGCAAATTTCATATGGACAACACCCAATGTAATCTGCTATTAACAAATGAGACAAGGCAGGTGACAGAAGTTGGTATAGAGGAACACTTTGCATCCAGTGACCACAATGCCATTAGTTTCAAAATAAATATGCAAAAAGATAGGTCTGGCCTGCGGGTTGAGATTCTAAACCGCAGAAAGGCCAATTTTGATGGCATCAGAAAGGATCTAGCAAGTGTGGAATGGGTAAGGCTGTTTTTTGGCAGAGATACTTGGTAAGTGGAAGGTCTTCAAAAGTGAAAGTTTGAGAGAGCAAAGCTTGTTTGTGCCTGTCAGAAGAAAAAGAAAAGATAATTGGTGTGGAGAAACTTGGTTTTCAAGAAATATTGAGGTGCTTTATAAGAAAAAAAAGAGGCATATTGCTGGTATAGGCAGATGGGAACAAATGAGGTGCTTATAAAAAATGCAAAAGAACACTCAAGAAAGAAATCAGGAGGGCTAAAAGAAGGCCTGAGGTTGCCTTAGCAAACAAGGTGAAAGAAAATCTTAAGGGATTCAGCAGATGTGTTAGGAGCAAAAGGATTGCTCTTAACAATTATTCCTCTGGAAGATCAGAATGGTAATCCATGTGTGGAGCCAAAACAGATGGAGGAGATATTAAGTGGATTTCTTTGCATCTGCATTTACTCAGGAGACAGACACAGAGTCTAAAGAACTGGGCAAAGCAGCATCAACTTCATTAACTCTATACCCATTACAGAGAAAAAGGAAGAGTTTGCTGTCTTGAGGCAAATTAGAAATGAATAAATCCCTAGGGCCTGACAAGGTGTTCCCTCGGACCTTTCAGAAGGTAAGTGCAGAAATTAACGTGGCCCTAGCAGAGATATTTAAATCATCCTTAGCAGCAGGTCATGTACCAGAGAATTGAAGGATAGCCAATGTTATTTCACTGTGGAAGAAAGGCTCTAAAAGTAAACCAGAAAATTATAGGCCTGTGAGCCTGATATCAGTAGTGGGAAAGTTATTGACAGATATTCTAAGGGACCGGATATATGAGTATTTCTATAGACATGGACTGCATTAAAGATGACCAGCATGGCTTTGGGCATTTGACCATGTCCCAAACGGGAAATTAGTCAAGAAGATTTATTTGTTTGGCATTCAAGATGAGATAGTATTTTCGATTAGACATTGGCTTTGTGGGAGAAGCCAGAGAGTGGTAGTAGATGGTTGCCTCTCTGACTGAGGCCTGTGACTAGTGGAGTGCTGCAGGGACTGGTGCTGGGTTCATTGTTGTTTGTCACTTATATCAATGATCTGGATGATAATGTGGTTAACTGGATCAGCAAACTTGTGGATGACACCAAGATTAGTGGTGTAGAGTACAGTGAGGAAGACTAGTGTGGCTTGTAGCGGGATCTGTACTAGTTGGAAAACGGCAGTAGGAATTTGATGCAGACAAGTGCAAGGTGTTGCACTTCAGTAGGACCAACCAGGGTACGTCTTACACAGTGAATGGTAGGATACTGAGGAGTGCGGTAGAACAAAAGGATCAGGGCTATAATTCATTGAAAGTGGAGTCACAGGTTGATAGGGTCACATTGGCCTTCATAAATCAAAGTATTGAGTACAGAAGATAAGATGTTATATTGAAGTTGTATAAGACATTGGTGAAGCCTAATTTGGAGTATTGTGTGCAGTCCTGGTCACCTATCTACAGGAAAAATGTAAATAAATTGAAAAGATACAGAGAAAATTTACAAGTATTTTGCCAGATCTGGAGGATCTGAGTTATATGGAAAGATTGAATAGATGAGAGAAGGAGAATCTATTCAGGTGTATCCATATCACGGTGGAGTAAAGGGAATTATAGAGGCATGAGAGAGGAGTTGGCCAGAATTGACTGGAAAAGAACACTGGCAGGGATGATGGCAGAGCAGCAATGGCTGGAATTTCTGGAAGCAATTCAGAAAGCACAGGATATATACATCCCAAAGAGGAAGAAATATTCTTAAGGAAAGATGACACAACTGTGATTAATAAAATAAGTCAAAGCCAGCATAAAAGCCAATGAAAGGGCATATAAAAGAGCAAAAATTAGTGGGAAGTTAGCGGATTGGGAAGCTTTTAAAAATCAATACAGGGCAACTAAAAAGTCATTAAGAAGGTAAAGATGGAATATTAAAGTAAGCTAGCCAATAATATTAAAAAGAATACCAAAAGTTTCTTCAGATATATGAAGTGTAAAAGAAAGATGAAAATTGATTTCCAAAAGCTGGAAAACAAATGCTGGAGAGATAATAATGAGGGACAAGAAAATGTCAGATGAACTGAATAAGTATTTTGTAACAGTCTTCACAGTGGAAGACACTAGCAGTATGGTGGAAATTCCAGGTATTAGGGGTCATGAAGTATATGAAGTTACCATACTAGAGAGAAGGTTATTGGGAAACTGAGAGGTCTGAAAGTAGATAAGTCAACTGAACCAGATGGTGTACACACCAGGGTTCTAAAAGAGATGGCTGAAGTGATTGTGGTGGCATTAGTAATGATGTTTCAAAAATCACTTAATTCTGACATGGTTTGGTAAGACTGGAAAATTGCAAATGTCACTCCACTCTTCAAGAAGGCAGAGAGACAGAGAAAGGAAACTATAGGCCAGTTGATCTAAACTCAGTGGTTGGGAAGATGTTGGAGTCGATTGTCAAGGATGTGGTTTCAAGGTATTTGGAGACCATGGAGTCTTTGGAGTCTTCACTCTCCAGGGTGCAGGCCTGGGCAAGATTGTATGGAAGACCAGCCGTTGCCCATGCTGCAAGTCTCCCCTCTCTACGACACCGATATTTGTCCAAGGGAAGGGCATTAGGACCCATACAGCTCGGCACCAGTGTCATCGCAGAGCAATGTGTGATTAAATGCCTTGCTCAAGGACACAACACCTTGCCTCGGCTGGGGCTCAAACTCATGACCTTCAGTTCACTAGTCCAATGCCTTAACCACTTGGCCACGTGCCCACAAGGTATTTGGAGGCACATGATAAAATAGGGCATAGTCATCATGGTTTCCTCAAGGGAAAATCTTCCTGACAAATCTGTTGGAATGCTTTGAAGAAATGACAAGCAGGATAGACAAAGGAGAATCAGTTGATATTGTGTACTTTGAATTTTTAGAAGGCCTTTGACAAGGTGCCACACATGAGGTCTCTTAACAAGCTATGAGCCCATGGTATTACAGGAAAGATTGTAGCGTGGTTAAAGCAGTGGCTGATTGGCAAAAAGCGAAGAGTGGGCATATAGAGAGTTTTTTCTGGTTGGCTGCCAGTGACTAGTAGGGTCTGTGTTGGGACTGATTCTTTTTATGTGATATGTCAAGGATTTGGATAATGGAACTGGTGGCTTTGTTGCAAAATTTGCAGATGATATGAAAATAGGTGGAGGGGCAGGTAGTTTTGAGGAAATAGGGAGGCTACAGAAGGACGTAGGCAGATTAGGAGAATGAGCAAAGAAATAGCAGATGGAACACAATGTCAAAAATTATACGGTCATGAACTTTGGTAGAAGAATTGAAAGAGTTGACTATTTTCTAAATGGAGAGAAAATACTAAAAACTGAGTCACTAAGGCACTTATAAGTCCTTGTACAGGATTCCCTGAAGGTACATCTTCAGGTTGAGCCTGTGGTAAAGAAGGCAAATGCAATAGTAGCATCTCCAATTCAAGAGGACTCAAATATAAAAGCAAGGATGAAATGTTGGGACTCTATAAAGCACTGGTGAGGCCTCACTTGGAGTATTGTGAGCAGGTTTGGGCCCCTTATCTTAGAGAGCATCAACATCACCAGCTAAACCAGCAAACTTTCGTTCTTAGAAGGATAAAGTCATCAAAAATAATGAATGGCCATCACCCTGAAATGTTAGGCCTGGTTTTTAATGCACAATAAGCTACCTGACCCGCTGAGTCATTCCAGCATTACCTGTTTTTATTTTAGATTTCTACTATGTGCAATTGCAGTTTTTTTTTACTTTTCACCTAAAAACAAAGGTGCACAAAATGAACAATAGAAGATTATCTATCAAAGTTCATTCTTTTTCTTTTATGCAGTTAATATAGCTGGTACCAGTATCTCAATAAAACTAGAACTATATGAAATTAAATCAAAATTCCTCACCCAAACATATGTTTACATTATATATAGATCTCTATATAAAAGAGGTAAACTACTTAACACCTGCTCAGTACTTTGGACACAAATAATAGCTACATAGCTCTATAGCATTGCAATCTCAGTCCCAAAGGAATTTTAGCACTAAATGTTAAGCTTATTTTTTATGTTATTGTGTGCAATTCCGGTCACCCGTTACATTGTTTATATTTCTGTTTGCCCTTTTACAGGAAGAATGTGGAGACTTTGGAAAGGGTATAGAAATGCTTTACCCAGATGTTGCCTGGATTAGAGGGTACGAGTTATAAGGATGGGTTGGACGAATTGGGTTATTTACTCTGGAGAAACTAATGAGGGACCTGACAGAAGTATATAAAATTATGAGAGGCACAGATACAGTAGGTAGTCAGAATCTTTCTCCCAGTACAAATGTCAAACACTAGAAGACATATAGTTAAGGTGAGAAGGGATGTTCACCTTTGCAAGGGATGTTTAAAGGAGATGTTCAGGGCAAGTATTTTTAAACAGTTATAGGTTGAACAGGCTGCCAGAAATAGAAGTGGAAGCAGATATGGCATCATGCTTGGTGCAAGAACACTGTGGGCCAAAGGGCCTGTTTCAGCATTGAACTGTTTTATGTCTGTATTTTAAGAACTGGAATAGGCTGCAAATATTTCCATTGTAATTTACATCTACAAGCCTGTTAATGATCTTGTGGCAATTCCCAAAACAGTTTCCTGTTTCTTTAATATCAGGGAAAAATAAAATTAACAAATAAGAAGTGCCCTATGGGTATAAATACGTATTCAAAGCTGTAAATAATAAGTATGATTCAGAGATAGTAACATTTGGGATTGGTTGAGATTTCCATGCTAGTCCTGTTGCTAAATAACTTTAAAATGTTCAAGAATGAATTAAAATTGAAGGATTTGGAAAGGAAAGAGGATCATCCAGTCGGAGATTATGCAATTCAATTCTTTGCTAGACCAACAGAGAATTAGAAATACGGTATTTTACCTGCAGTGTAATTGTCACCAACATCAATTAATTTCTATATTTGAGAAGCTGTTTGCATTTCAGTTATGTAAATAGTCTTTCAGCTGTCAGCTGCCTTGTTTATTTCTGACCATATAATTAGAAAGTAATTCTCTGTGAAGTCCTAGTGATTACCTAAGCACCGAGAATATCCCAGGTGGAATTATGCCAATTTAACTGATCTTGCTCAATTCAACAGCAGAGGCACTACAGATGATATTCATGGAGTTTATAGAATCACTTTCTAATTACTATCCAGTTGTCAGCAATTCTTACATACGTGAATTAGGTAACATCTTAGCTGTGACAGAGAAATGGAACAAACACTATCGTCAAAATCTAAACATCACATATCAAAACTGAGGTATGTGAGTGGCATTTTGGAAACCACATCAAGGAAAAATTCATGAATCAGAAAGGATTGGATGAAAGGTAGAAATCTAGCAAAAAAATCTATCTTCAGTGATTAAATATTTCAAAATCAGTTGGTTTGGGAAATGCTCAGTGGAGCCCATATTCTGAATGCTTTGGCTATCAATATGGATTAAATATTTGAGCAACAAAAACAATTTGGTGAGGACAATGAGATACTGATCTTTGTGCGGTAGTGCACTAGATAGGCACAAGCTGTTACAGTTGCCTGGAAGTCCAATAAAATGCTGGAAGAATTTAATAGTCTAGAAGCAACCATGCAGTGAACCAAGCAGGAAGTATCAAACTAGAAACCTTTAGAAATATTACAGCTTTAAACTAAAGACAGACAAGAGAAAATTGGGAGGGAAGAGCAAAAGAATCAGTGATAGGGTGGGAGATAGAAATGATTAATGTCAGAAATGAAAGTAGAATCACGGAAAAAGACGGTGTTGATAGACATGGAAAGAAAAATAGGTCAACAGTTATGATTTGAAAGTGTTAAAATAAATATTGAGCTCAAAAGATTGCAGAACACTTAATCAAAATGTGAAGAGCTGATCTTCAGGTTTCTGCAGAGCTAACCAGAACAATGCAAGAGACAGAGATCAGAAAGGAAGCTTGATCAATACTTTTAGAGAAATACTAGAAGAGAGTTTTGCCATGCAGCATGTCACCATGTAAAACACAGATAAGGAGGTTATGGTTTTGCACTCTAAGCAGAGACCTGTTAAATTATGAGATTATTCAAGGGGGTAGCACAGTGGTGCAGTGACAGTGCTATTTCTCCACAGCTTTACAACCTTTGGTGCAGAGCTGTGTGGAGTTTGCATGTTCTCCCTGAGAGTACTTTGATTTTCCTCAGATGCTCAGATTTCCTCCACGTCCCAAAGAAATACTAATTGGTAGGTTAACTGGCTACTGTAAATTATCCTTTGTGAATAGGTATGAGATAGGAAAATTGGGAGGGGTTTTGTAGTTAACGATGCATGAGGGAGAGTAGATCAGTGGAACAGTTTCTTTCTGTGTCTTATGAAAATAGGATACTATCAGCATAAGACTAAGTTAAAAGTACTAAAGATCTTGCTCACAATACCAAAAGATCTGCTGGCAAGCCTGATTTATGGGTATAAGATTACTTCTTATCTTCTTTAGTCAAGTTGATGATATCAGATTTCTCACAATCCAAGGATGTACCAGTTAGTAGGTTAATTGGTCATTCTAAATTGTCCTGTGATTAGGCTAGTGTTAAGTAGGTGGGTTGCTGGGCCGTGCAGCTCGTTGGAACTGTTCCACACTAGATTGATGGATAGAAAGAAGAATCCAAGTAACCTAATCACAATTCACTTACTTTCTTCTATTGATCTGGACAAAACCATATCTTCCTATAAAATGCAAAACTTTTAGTATTGAACATTATTAATAAAAATGTTTAAAATAAATTCACAATGACAAATTCAGGTGTTATTCCTGTTTTAGATCATTTATAGAGCCATAGAACTGTACAGCAAAGAAATGGAGCATTTGGTCCATCATGTTCACAATAATCTTTCTCCCCATCTACACCAATCCCTTTAGGACAAGATCCTTCTTTTCCTTGCCTATTTAACTGCTTGTCTAAAACATCTCTTAAATGTAATAACTGCATCTGATCCCACCACTTCCTCTGGCAACGAGTTCTAAATATCAACTATAATGAGTAAATAAAAATACCCCTCAGATCCTCTTTATAACTCCCTCCTCTCACCTTAGACCCATATCCTCATGTTTATTTTCAAAGGATAAAAAATTCTATCGAAAATAACAAAAATGTTGAAAGTACTCATCAAGCTAGGCCACATCTGCAGAAAGAGAGAAAGAACGCTGATGAAAGATTTCAATCTGAATATTAGCTCTGTTTCTCTTCCCACAGATCTGCCCTGGCCTGTTTGGTATTTTCTGTTTTTATTTTAGATTTCCAGTATCTGCAGTGCAAAATTTGATTTTCATTTGTCTATCTACCCCATCTATGCCTCTCATGATCTTATATCTATTTACAAGGTCATGCCTCAGCTTCCTTTACTCCAAGGAAAACTAGCCCATCCCAACCATTCTCTCTCCATATTTAAGATTGCCCAATATATAGGTAACAGCTTGGTAAATCTCTGTACTACCCCAGATCAATCACATCTTTGTGGTGACCAGAACTGTACATAATACTTGCTCCAAGAACAGGTTAACCAGTGTTTTGTAAAGTTATACAGTACTTTATTCTGCCAATCCTTTTATACTATCCCCTGACCAGTGTAGGGAAGCATGCCATATACCTCTTTCACTTTCAAGGAACTATAGACTTGAATCCCAAGGTCATTCTGTTCATCACTACTTCTTAGTGTCCTACTATGTACTGTATATATCTGACTCCTATTTGACTTCTCAAAATGCATTATTTTGGATTTGTCAGGATTAAATTTCATCTGCCAACACTCAACTCCACCTTCTGACTGACCCATATATTCAGATCTGTCACAAGTCCAGTAGAATACTATTGCAGAGAAAAACAATAGCATTATGGAAAATCAGAGGCTGCTTGGAAGTGACTTCCAACAGGAATTTGTAATGTAGAATTGAACATCATAGCATAACAGATTCTGCAGATGCTGGAAATATTGAATAACACATGCAAAATATTGAAGAAACTTAGCACGTCAGGGCGGCATTTATAGGATGTCCACAGATGCTGTCTGACTTGCTGAGCTCCTCCAGCATTCTGCGTGTGTTGCTAAGGACTGATATATAACTGGTTTATTATTGGCACATATACTGACACAATGAAAAGCTTTTGTTTTGTGCACCATCCAGATAGATCATATCATACATATTTACATTAGGTACGAAAAGAAAACAGAAAACAGTTACAGAGAAAATTCAGTGTGGGCAGACAAATGAATGCAAGAGTCAGGACTAGATAGATTTGGAGATTAAGACTTCAAGAGTTTGTTTCTTCTTTGTGTACAAAAGGTCCATTCATGAGTCTGATAACAACTTTATACTTTATTGTCGCCAAACAATTGATACTAGAATGTACAATCATCACAGCAATATTTGATTCTGCGCTTCCTGCTCCCTGGATTACAAATCGATAGTAAATATTAAAAATTTAAATTATAGATCATAAATAGAAAATAGAAAAATGGAAAGTAAGGTAGTGCAAAAAAACCGAGAGGCAGGTCCAGATATTTGGAGGGTACGGCCCAGATCCGGGTCAGGATCCCTTCAGTAGTCTTATCACAGTTGGAGAGAAGCTGTTCCCAAATCTGGCCGTACAAGTCTTCAAGCTCCTGAGCCTTCTCCTGGAGGGACGGGGGATGAAAAGTATGTTGGCTGGGTGAGTTGTGTCCTTGATTATCCTGGCAGCACTGCTCCGACAGCATGCGGTGTAAGGTGAGTCCAAGGATGGAAGATTGGTTTGTGTGATGTGCTGCACCGTGTTCACGATCTTCTGCAGCTTCTTCCGGTCTTGGAAAGGACAACTTCCATACCAGGTTGTGATGCACCCTAGAAGAATGCTTTCTACGGTGCATCTATAACAATTAGTGAGGGTTTTAGGTGACAGGCCAAATTTCTTTAGTTTTCTCAGGAAGTAAAGGCGCTGGTGGGCCTTCTTGGCAGTGGACTCTGCTTGGTTGGACCAAGTCAGGTCATTTGTGATATTGACCCCGAGGAACTTAAAGCTTTTGATCTGTTCCACTTGCGCACCACCGATATAAATTGGGTTGTGTGGTCCGCTACTCCTTCTGAAGTCAACAACCAATTCCTTCGTCTTGCTGACATTGAGGGATAGGTTATTGTCTTCGCACCATGCCACCAGGTTCTTAATTTCCTCTCTGTCCTCAAACTCATCATTACCCGAGATACGGCCTACAATTGTTGTGTCATCAGCAAACTTATATATTGAGTTTGATGGAAACTTGGCTACACAATCATGGGTGTACAGTGAGTACAGCAGGGGGCTGAGTACACAGCTTTGTGGGGCACCGGTGCTCAGAGTGATTGTAGAGGAGAGCTCGTCCCCTATTTTTACAGCCTGGGTCCTGTCTGTGAGGAAGTTGAAGATCTAGCTGCAGATCTGAGTGCTAAGGCCCAGGTTCTGGAGCTTAGGAATCAGTTTAGTTGGAATGATGGTATTAAAGGCAGAGCTATAGTCAATGAAAAGGAGCCTTACATATGCGTCTTTATTCTCCAGGTGTTCTAAGGAGGAATGTAGGACCAGAGAGATGGCATCTGCCGTTGACCTGTTGCTCCAGTAGGTGAACTGCAAAGCATCGAGGTTGACTGGTAGGCTGTGGTTGATGTGTGCCATAACAATTGCTCGAAGCACTTCATAGCAAGTGATGTCAGAGCCACAGGTCAATAGTCATTCAGGCATGCCATCTTGCTCTTCTTCGGCACTGGGATTATCGTTGCCTTCTTAAAACATGAGGGGATCTTAGACTGAAGCAAGGAGCAGCTGAAGATGTCAGCAAACACTCCAGCTAACTCGCTTGCACAGGCCCGGAGAACCCGTCCCGGGACGCCATCTGGGCTGGTCGCCTTCCTTGGATTTATCTTCAGGAAGGCCCTTCTAACGTCCTCCTCGGTGACGATGAATCTCGATGCCGCCAGGTCCGGTTCATCCGGAGGGAGCGGGACAATGGGAGGGGAGCTGCTCTGGGGGTATGTACTCTCAAGATATTGTATCTTCTGCCCTTTAGGAGAGTGGAGAAGGCAGAATGATCGCATCCTTGTGTCTTGATCATGAGCTCTCAATCTAATTCCTTGATTTATTTTTGTCTACCTGCACTATACTTTCTCTGTAACTGCAACAGTATATTCTGCATTTTGTTTTTTTTTATTTTCTCGTAATAATGCATGTCATTTGTCTGGATGCCACACAACACTTTAACTGCATGAAGTACATCTGATAATAAAAAGAAACAACGTTAACTCTGTTCCTCCTCCCACAGGTGCGAACTGATCTGTTGTTTTTGGACTGTCGTCCTCAAAAGGCTGTAGAGGCAGAGACTCAGTGTTTTCAAGGCAATGTTTTCAAGTTAGTTTGGGTAGAACAGAATGCAGACCAGGTTTATAATTTGATCATCCATGGAGAATTTGTGAGGGGCTGAGAGGCCTACTCATGCTACAAGATTCTAAGTTGTAAAAGAAGAAATCAATAGCTGACTTTACAATGTGCATAACAAAGTAGCAAATGATTATGATCTACAAACTCTAGAGAAGGAGAATTCAAGGTTAGAAAAATGTGAATTTAATAAAATTGCAGGAAATGACCATGAAGTCAAAATTCACAAATGCATCTCAGTGAAAAGAACCTACAATCCCTACTCAGATAGGTCTTCACACATATTAGTTCCACCCTCCCTGGATGACTGTTAATACACCATTACATAGTCTAACAACAGTAAAAAGAATCATTCAAAAAGATGATTCACGAGTTCCGTCTCAGAGACAAAATGTTGCCCCATATCCTGGAAACTGTTTGGAAAAACTACCAAGTAGTATCGATAAGGGAATTTACCAATAAACTTCAAAGAAAGTGAAGACATTATATACTGGCTGCATAAATCAAACAATTTATGACAGTTTTTGTTAAGAATATCTTTGAATGTAAACATTTGGAAAAGTCTGTCAGGTATAAAAACTCAAAAGAAAAATGCAAGCTTTTAAAATTCATGTTAGCCTCAAATGTACAAGGCTAATAAACACCTCCTTATAAAAATAATTAATGGGATGCAGGTGATATTGGAAAGGACAATTCTTATTGTTCAACCCAAATTTCTTCTGTATTTGAGCGGTTTGCTTGGTCACTCAGAAGGCAGTTAAGATTCAAAATAAGTCCATGGATTTACACAAACACGAGAAAATCTGCGGATGCTGGAAATCTAAAGCAACCCACACAAAACACTGGAGGAACTTAGCAGGCCAGGCGGCATCTATGGTAAAGAGTAAACGGTCAACGTTTCAGGTCAAGGTGAAGGGTCTCGGCCTGAGACATTTGACTGTTTATTCTTTTCTACAGATTATGCCTGGCTTGCTGACTTCCTCCAGCATTTTATGTGTGTTGCATACACACCAGACCAGTAGATTTCCTTCACTAAAGGACATCAGTGAACCTGATGTGAATTTGCAATCCAATCATTGTAACTGGTGCTAGGTTTTAATTCCAGATGTATTCAGAATCATTAGTCCAGATCTCTGGATTACCAGTCGAATAAAATGATTAATCTAGGGTCCTAGAGTCATACAGCATGGAATTACGTCCTTTGGCCCAACTCATCCGTATGAACAAAGATGCCTTCTGAGTTAATCTCTTTGCCTGTTTATGGACCATATCCCTCTAAACCTTTCCTTTCCATGTATCTTAAAAACCAGGACTTTAAACATTGTAATTGAGCCTGCATCTACTACTTCATCTACCACTATATACTCACTACCCTCGATGTGAAAAATTGCCTGGGAAAGCTCTTTCAAAGCTTGTATCCTGTGTTCCAATCCCTCTCCTTCTAGTCCATTTATGTTCTGAATCTTAGGCCCCACCCCCACTATTTCCAAGCTGCCACTCAGTTTCTTCTCCCTTCCCCAGTGATTCCATCTGCCCACCCTTTCCTCCTTTATCTGGTTCTACTTATCACGTTAGTTACTACTCATATTCCAGAAGCTAAGCCTTTTGTTATATTCACTTATCATCTTCCTGCCTCTGATTCTACTTCCAGCCTTACATTCTGCCCACCTAATTTCATCCTTCCTTTCTCACCTGAATCCATCTATTATCTGCTAGTTCCTTCCTCGCTTTCCAAAACCAGCTAACTCCCTTCTACACTCTCAGTCCTGATGCAGAGTCTTGACCCAAAATGTCAACTACTCCCCTGTATCCATAGATGCTACCTGACCCACTGAGTTCCTTTTTTAACAATTTGCTTTTTGCTCCAGATTCCAGCATCCCCACTTAAATCTTTCTCCTCTCACCTGAAACCTATTGCTTCAAGCTTTAGGGTTCCCTACTCCAGAAAAAAAAAGAGACTATGACCATCCACCTCATCTAAGCCTATTTCACTCCAAAGAAATAATTCCACACTATCCAGTCTTTCCAGACCAAGTAACATCCTTGAGAATATTTCCTGTTTCTTTAGCTTAATCACATCCTTCCTATAGCTTAGCAATCACAATTGCTCATGATTCTCCAAGTGTGATTTCACCAACATCTCCTGCAGGTGTAACATGGTGTCCCAACTCTGGTACTCAATGACCTGACTAATGAAGGCAGGCCGTCAGATATGTTCTTCACTACCCATGTCACTACTTTCAGGGAATTATGTACTTGTATCCCAAGATTATGCCATTCACTGAGTATGTACTTTCATAGTTTAACTCACCAAAATACATCACCACATTTATCTGAGTTAAATTCCATCTGTCATTCCTTTGCTTCTTTTCAATTTCTTCTATATCCTGATGTAAATTTAACTAAACTTATTCACTGTCCACTATACCATCAATTTTGGTGCCATCTGCAAACTTACTAATCATGCCAGGTACTTTCTGATCTGAAATGTTAATATATATTTAAGACAGACAACAGGGGAAGGAGTACTGTCCTCTATAGCACACCACTGGTCACAGGCCTCCACACTGAAATACAATCCTCCAACTACCACCCTTTGACTCCTACCACCAAACTAATTTTGTATCCAATTGGGTCCCATGTGATCTAACCTTCCAGATCAGCCATCTACATGAGATCTTGCCTAAGGCCTTGCTAAAGTCCATGTAGACATCTACTGTTCTTCCTTCATTGGGGAACTCTTCAAAAATATCAAATCTGAGAGATGTGATTTCTCATGCACAAAACCATATAACCATACCTCGTAAATTTGTGTTTAACCAAAAATCACTTCAAAAAATCCTATCTTTAATGCTTCAAAATTAAAATATCAATGTCAATTGGTATCTGTGATGTTGTGATTAAATTAAAATACATTTGTCTATGTGTGCTGCACTTACCTCTGGGTTGTGAAGTCAAAGGACAATATTAACTTATTGTTCTATCCAAAGCTACACTAAATGGAATTTAAAGACACAATTTTCCAAAAAATGTTCACAGCATCCTCTCCTATCACTTAGGTGAACTGAGAGAACCTGTTAAACACGATCTAGTTTTTGCATTCTCTGTATGTCAAAAGAGGAATGAAAACAAAATTCCAGTTGCACAAGTACTTAAGAGTTTTAGTTTTTTGTCTTAACATTACAAATATTCTGATTACAATTGGATATCTTTATATTGAAAGCAAAAATTATTGTAAATACAAGATGAATATTTTATTCAATTTAATCAACAGCATAACCTAAAATATCGTCCAATGAATTATATAATATTCATCTCATATGAACAACATCTTGATTTATCTGAATAATTTATTTTTGCTGATCATTTTAATGTGAGTGGGGGAAGAGGTCTTTTTAAACATAGAACATAGAATAGTACAGCACATTACAGGCCCTTCGGCCCACAATGTTGTGCCGACCCTCAAACCCTGCCTCCCATATAACCCCCCACCTTAAATTCCTCCATATACCTGTCTAGTAGTCTCTTAAACTTCACGAGTGTATCTGCCTCCACCACTGACTCAGGCAGTGCATTCCACGCACCAACCACTCTCTGAGTAAAAAACCTTCCTCTAATATCCCCCTTGAACTTCCCACCCCTTACCTTAAAGCCATGTCCTCTTGTATTGAGCAGTGGTGCCCTAGAGAAGAGGCGCTGGCTATCCACTCTATCCATTCCTCTTATTATCTTGTACACCTCTATCATGTCTCCTCTCATTCTCCTTCTCTCCAAAGAGTAAAGCCCTAGCTCCCCTAATCTCTGTTTAAAAATGTTTAATCCCTTAAACATTTATTTGTCAAGCAAATAATTATCTTAGAGTTCCTGTACATAGAAATATTGACATGTGTTGCTATGGGAGGCTCTCTTTATTTTTATTTACGTTTGGTTACCAAACAATCTCAAAGCAAAGTTGTATAGCCCCAGAAGGCTAATGGATTGTCTAGACAGTCAGGGATTAGATACTCAAGCTGTCTGAATGTTATGAAAATCTAATTGTGTCATTGGCTGCTGTCTATGTGAAACAAGGAGTACGAGGTTCATTTTCATTCCACTCACAAGACCATGTTTGCATTAGTATTTGAGTGGCCAGCATATTTGTCAGCTCAATCTCATCAAAGTTAACATAATTCCATAATCTATTGCATTTTGCAAGGTAGTGCAATACAAGTATTCAAGTAAGTTAATGGTTGGTATAGATACATAATCTTGAAATCTGTCAACCCTGTAGAAACCAGTTTTGATAAGATCATTGAGAACTCTTGAACAGTTTTATCTTTTAATCTTCTGTTACATTTCCTTGAACAATACCTAAGGAATTCATTTGAACTGGAAAACAAGGGTACAGTATTACTATTCTTTTTAGGCTATCTCTTGTGATAAAGGATAGCTAGCTGCTTCCATTCTAGTTCCTTGGATGTTGAGTTGAATGATAAGACCAATGAGGGACCTGTGACCATACTACAGATGAGCCAGGAAATGCGTGAAAGGGTGCACAAATGGGTAACTTGTGAGATGGTGCTTTCTTTCCACCGTTGACCATAGGAACAGAATTAAGCCACTTGGTCCATCGAGTCTGCTCTGCCATTCCATCATGACTGATTTATTATTATTCCTCTCTACTACATTCTCCTGCCTTCTCCCCTTAACTTTGACACCCTGATTAGCCAAGAATCTATCAACCTCCGCTTTAAATATACTCAATAACTTGGTCTCTACAGCTATCCATGGCTATGAATGCCACAGATTCACCACTCTCTGGCTAAAGAAGTTCCTTCCATTTCTGTTCTATTTGGACATTCCTCTATTCCTCTGGCTCTAGACTCACCCACTATAGGAAACAACCTCTCCACATCCATTCTATCTAGACCTCTCAATATTCAATGAGTTTCAATGAGATCCCCCCTTATTCTTCTAAACTCCAGAGAGTATAGGCCCAGAGCCATCAAAAGCTCCTCATATATTAACGCTTTCAAACCTGGGATCATTCTTGTGAACCTCCTCTGGCCCCTCTCCAATGCCAGCACACCTTTTCTTAGATAAGGAGACCAAAACTGCTCAAAGTGTAGTCTGACCAATGCCTCATCCTTTCTCTTATATTCTAGCCTTTTCGAAATGAATGTTAAAATTGTATTTGCCTTTCTTACCACTGACTCAACCTGCATGTTAATCTTTAGGGTATCCTGCACAAGGACGCTCTGGTCCCATTGCACCTCTGAGTATTGAAGTTTCTCCCCATTTAGAAAATAAGCAAAGACTTTATTCTTTCTACCAAAATGCATGAACATCTTTCCTTCTCCCCCACTTTCTGCTTTCTGCAGGGATTGCTCCCTGCACAATTCCCTTGTCCATTCATCCGTCCCCACTGATCTCCCTCCTGGCACTTATCCTTGAAAGTGGAACAAGTGCTACACCAGCCCATATACCTCCTCCCTCACCACCATCCAGGGCCCTAAGCAGTCCTTCCATGTGAGGCAACACTTCACCTGCGAGTCTGATGGGGTCATTTACCGTGTTTGGTGCTCCCGGTGTGGCCTCTTGTACATCGGTGAGACCCGATGTTGATTTGAAGACTGTTTCACCAAGTATCTACGCTCCATCCGTCAGAACAAGCAGGATCTCCCAGTGGCCATCCATTTTAATTCCACTTACCATTCCCATTCCACTAAGTCCATCCATAGCCTTCTCCACTGTCGTGATGAGGCCACATTTAGGTTGGAGGAACAACACCTTATATTCCATTTGGGTAGCCTCCAACCGGATGGCATGAACATCAGTTTCTCAAATTTTCAGTAACGCCCCCCAACCCCATCCCCTTTCCCCTCTTTCTCCTTATCTCCTTGCCTGTCCACCACCTCCTTCTGGTGCTCATCCCCCCTTTTCTTTCTTCCACGTCCTTCTGTCTCTTTCACCAGTCAACTTCCCAGCTCTTTACTTCAACCTTTCCCTCCAGGTTTCACCTATCACCTGGTGGTTCTCTCTCCCCTCCCCCCAACATTTGAAATCTGCCCCTCAGCTTTTTTTCTTCAGTCTTGTACATTTTTCCATACATACTGTCTGGCCTGCTGAGTTCCTCTAGCATTTTTTGTGTGTTGCTCGGATTTCCAGCATCTGCAGATTTTCTGTTGTTTGCAACGAACATACATTTTCCAACACTATATTCCATCTGCCACTTCATTGCCCATTCACCCAATCTGACCAAGTCTTTCTGCAGACTCCCAACTTCCTCAATACTACCTGCCTTTCCACCTATCTTTGTATCGGCTGCAAATTTGGCCACAAAGCCATCAATTCTGTAAACCAAATCTTTGACATATAATGTGAGAAGATGCAGTACCACTAGTCATGCACAGCCATCCGAAATAGGCCCCCTTTATTTCCAGTGTCAGGGGGCAGAAGGGAGTGTAGTTACTATTACTAGGGAGGAGGTGCTTGCAGGGCTGAAAGGTCTGAAGGTAGATAAGTCACCTGGACTAGGTGAACTACCCTTGAGGGTTCTGAAAGAGGTATCTGAAGAAATTGTTGAGGCATTAGTAATGATCTTTCAACAATAGCTAGATTCTGGCATGGCTCTGGAGGACTGGACATTTGCAATATCACTCCACTCTCCAAGAAGGGAGAGAGGAGGGATAAAGGAAATTATAGGCCAGTTAACCTGACCTCAGTGGTTAGGAAGATGTTGGAGTCAATAGTTAAGGATGAGGTTTTGGGGTACCTGGAGGTAAATGATAAAATGGACCAAAGTCAGCATGAACCTCTTAAGGGAAAACCCTGCCTGACAAATCTTTTGGAATTCTTTGAGCAAGTAACAAGCAGAACAGACAAAGGACAACTGGTGGATGTTGTGTACAGTACTTGGATTTTCAAAAGGCCTTTGACAAGGTGCTGCACAAGTGGCTGCTTGGCAAGATAAGATTCCATGATATTACAGAAAAGATACATAGAACACAGAATAGTACAGCACAGTACAGCCCCTTCGGCCCACAATGTTACGCTGACCCTCAAACCCTGCCTCCCATATAATCCCCCACCTTAAATTCCTCCATATACCTGTCTAGTAGTCTCTTAAACTTCATGAGTGTATCTGCCTCCACCACTGACTCAGGCAGTGCATTCCACGCACCAACCACTCTCTGAGTAAAAAAACCTTCCTCTAATATCCCCCTTGAACTTCCCACCCCTTACCTTAAAGCTATGTCCTCTTGTATTAAGCAGTGGTGCCCTGGGGAAGAGGTGCTGGCTATCCACTCTATCTATTCCTCTTAATATCTTGTATACCTCTCTCATGTCTCCTCTCATCCTCCTTCTCTCCAAAGAGTAAAGCCCTAGCTTTACTTAACAGATATACAGAATTATTATTAATTACTTAGCTATACTAGCATGGATAGAGCATAGATGTGTTCTGCAGGGGTCAGTTTGGGACCGCTTCTTTTTATGTTGTAGTTCAATGATTTGGATGACTGAATTGATAGCTTTGTGGGCAAGTTTGTGGCTGATACGAGGATAGGTGGAGGAGCAAGTAGTGTTGTGGAAGCAGGGAGGCTGCATAGGGATTTGGATAGGTTAGGAGAATGGGCAAAGAAGTGGCAGATGGAATACAGTGTTGGGAAGTTAGAGGTTATACTTCTAACTTCTCAAGCTTAAGTTCTAGCCTTTGCCTGTTCTCACCAAAACCTGAGCACTCTAAATAATGTCCACTCCAACAATGGCCCCACCCTTGCTAAATTACTATTAACCAGAGCAATCTCCCGCTCCACAGTTAAGTCCTGACAAGCTGCATTTGCTTTTGAAAACTGGTGCATAAAGTCCACAGGAACTGTCTGCAACTCACTCCATGATCTCCCACTCTTCAGTTTCTTGCGGACATGTGCAGGGCAGTTGCCATACTAAGCTGTTATCTGTCCAAGTGAGATGCTTTCTATGGTGCATCAATAAACATTCGTATGGGATGACACAGACATGCTGGACTTCCTTATAGCTTGTGGAAGTAGAGGTGTTGGAGAGTTTTC
Source organism: Mobula hypostoma (assembly GCF_963921235.1). Classification (NCBI taxonomy): domain Eukaryota; kingdom Metazoa; phylum Chordata; class Chondrichthyes; order Myliobatiformes; family Myliobatidae; genus Mobula; species Mobula hypostoma. The sequence continues at coordinate 168,947,612 of NC_086097.1, forward strand.
TTGGCTGTGTTACTATTGAAGCAGAGCTGCTGGCCTGCCTGCTTCATGATTGCATCAATGTGTTTGGCCCAAAATAGATCCTCTGAGATGTTAATGCCAGGGAACTGGAAGCTGCTCACCCTTTCCACTGCTGACCCCCTCAATGATGACTGGTGTGCGTTCTCCCAATTTCCCCCTCCATTGGACACAATCAATTCCTTAGTCTTGCTGACATTGAGTGCAAGGTTGTAGTTGTGATACTGCTGAACCAGCCAATTTTTCTCACTCCTGTATGCCTCTTCACAGCCACCTGAGGTTCTGCCAACAACAGTGGTGTCATTGGAGATTTTATAAATAGCATTTGAGCTGTGCCTAGGCACACAGTTACTGTGTTACAATCTCCTGGCTAGATCATGAAACGATATATTTCACTTCTTTTATGGCTTTTATGTTTGTTTTTCATCTTGGATGTGATTCTGGAACTGCTGGAGCCTCTGCAGTCTCCAAGAGGATTCCAGGAGGCAGAGGCCGCATGCTCGAACCTCGTGGTGAACAAGCTGATGTGTGACTCAATTTCACCGATTAAAGCAATGAGGGAGATTAAAGCATCCAGGCAAGTGCAGAGGGTGAGCACCAGCTGCCTGTCGTTTGACCATTCTGCTAATGGAGAAGTGAAAGCCTGCTGCAGTGCCTGGAGACTGTTGCCCAGGTTTTCTGTGTTTTGGCAGTGGGCTTGGACTATAGACTTTATTCAGTCTTATAGTTATTTTTCACCCAATCTTTCTCAATGTTTGTACAAGGTGGAGGATATGGGGGTCAGTGTACCTGCTCTATTTTTGTTCATTTTTTTGTGCAGGAGGAGGGATTTGGGGGTTGATCATGTTGCCTTTCTTTTCTTCCTTGGTTTTATGCTACCTGGAGAAAAGATTTCAGAGTTGTATACTTCGATAATGAATGAGCCTTTGAACCTTTGAACAGTTAATAGCATATAACAACAGCTGGCAGTACGATGCCAAAATGATGCATAACTATAATTGGCAATTTTATACAGTAGCCAAATAAAAAGAAATGGTCCATTCACAACAAGTTCCATCAAAGTACAATTTCCAGTATCTAATTTTAAACAAGGTCACATTTTTCTGATAAAAATGTAGTGGGTGTAATTCAAATATTCTGTTTCTATTAAAGGACTATTTCAAGCTCTATTTATTTGGAAAAAGAATGGATCTAACTTGTTTAAAAAAAAGCATTAAGCCACAGAACTCAGTTGGACTATAGTGAAAGATCTTTATAAAGATGGTCGCTGCTGGCAGATCATCTCTTCATTTGTGGTGTGTTGATTCTGGAAAGCACATTGTTCAGTTTTCTTTTTTCAAGGTATATTTATTATCAAAGTATGTATACCAAATACAAACTTGAGATTCATCTTCTTGCAGGTAGCCACAAAATAAAGAAAAACAATAGAACTATTAAAAACCCCCACACAAAAAAGACAGTTACACACCCAATGTGCAGAAAAAGAACAATCATGCAAACAATAAAAATAGGTAAACAAATAACACACAGAACACGAACTGCAGTGTCCCCAAGTGTGAGTCCCCAGCTATGGAGCCAGTTCAGTGCTGCAGTCGGTCCAAGAGCTGGATGGATGCAGGCCGCAAGGCTAGTTCATCACTGAGGTGAGTGCTGATAGTTGCAGGCCATAGCTGCAGAGTTCAGTACTAAGGCGGGTAAAGCCTCATGGAGTAGAAAGCTGAACACCGGTTCATCCTTAGCCCTTGGCCTCAATGCCTCGATCTTTTAATCGGGCTCGGTGTTTAAATCGGGTGAATATCGGTTAATTTTTTGCTCCTGAGCATGGCCCCACCACTTTGATCTAGCCCAAAGTCCACTCCAGTAATGGCTGCCATGGCCATAATCTAATAATTAATCTATTAATTTATAATCAGCAATTATATATTAATGTGTCATTTTTGTACACCCCCACCATCCAAACCATGCTCTCTTCTCACTGCTGCCATCAGAAAGAAGGTACAGGAGTCTGAGGACCTACACTATCAGGTTCAGGAACAGTTATTACCCCTCAACCATCAGGCTCTTGAGCCAGAAGAGATAATTTCACTCACCCCATCACTGAACTGTTCTCACAACCCATGTACTGACTTTAAAGGACTCTTTGTCTCGTGTTCTCAATATTTATTTTTTATTATTTCTTTTTTTCTTTTGTATTTTCACAGTTTGTTGTCTTTTAACATTGGTTGTTTGTCCATCCTGTTGGGTGCAGTCTTTCATTAATTCTATTGTTTTTCTTGTATTTACTGTGATTGCTTGCCCACAAAAAATGAATCACAGGTTTGTATATGATGATATATACCAGTAATAATAAATTATTCTGTTAGAATTTGTTGTGTAAAGCAGATAATTTAGAAACTCATTCAACTGTTGGTCTCTTAGTGGAAGAAATTACTGCTTTGGATTCAGAAACACTAGCTGCATACCTTGCCAATGTGAATAATTGTTCAATGATTAATGGCATGAAAAAATATTCCTAACAAAGACACTGTGAGAGTTGTAGTATAAAATTACAGTTCATATGTCAATACCAAAAGGGGTGGAGGGGCAGGTATTGTTGCAGGAGCAGGGAGTCTGCAGAAGGACTTGGACAGATTGGAAGACTGGGCAAAGAAGTGGCAAATTGAGTACAGTGCATATGGTCATGCACTTCAGTAGAAGGAATAAAGCTGTAGACTACTTTCTAAATGGGGAGAAATTTCAAAAATTGGAGGTACAAAGGGACTCAGGATTCCTTGTGCAGGATTCCCTAAACGTGAACTTACAGGTTGAGTCGGTGGTAAGGAAGGCAAATGCAACATGTGCATTCATTTTGAGAGGACTAGGATATAGGAGCAAGGATGTGATGCTGAGACTTTAAAAGCATTGGTCAGACTGTCCTTGGAGTTTTATGAACAGTTTTGGGCTCCTTGTCTAAGAAAAGATGTGCTGGCATTGGAGAGGGTCCTGAGGAGATTCACAAGAATGATTCCGGAATGAAAAAATTAATGTATGAGGAGTGTTTAATAGTTCTGGGCCTGTACTTGCTAGCGTTTAGAAGAATGAGGTGGGGATTTCATGGAAACCTATCGAATATTGAAAGGCATAGAAAGTGTGGATATGGAGAGACTATTTCCAATAGTGAGTGAGTCTAGGAGCAGAGGGTACAGCCTCAGAATACAGGGACATCCACTTGAACATAGATGAGAAGGAATTTCTTTAGTCAGAGGGTGGTGAATCTGTGGAAATGTCAACTGTTTATACATTTCCCTAGATGCTTCCTGACTTGCTGAGTTCCTCCAGCATTTTGTGTGAGCATCCTGTGTTACAAAAGTGAGTATATTTCATAAGAATCTCAGGGACTGAAACAATCTGACCCTGTGAAAGATGTTTTGATTGTGCAGGTCTTATTTGTTCACAGTTCACCAACATGAAAATCTATTCACATTATTCTATTTAATAATTTTTTGCATGTTACATTCTTGCTAGATAGAAATATTATTTTATAAATCCAATCTCATCTCATAATTTATTTGTCATTTTGAATTGCTAAATATCTCCTAATCTCTGATGAACCCCGAGAATTAAAGTCACACAGGACACCAACCAGACATGTCTAGACACTTTGCATTTCAACTTTTGTATTATTTAGCATATTTGTAATTATACTGACAAATCCAGATCAGACCAGATAATGCTGAAGCAGAGACTTAATGCAACACTCAACACCTCTGTGTTTAGTTATTTCAAAGTGAATCACGACTGCATATGGGTAAGATGGTAATGAATATAAACATAGCAATTGCACAGCTGGGAAGAGGAAAGACCTTCCACCAAATTTTCTCAACAGCATGTGTGAAACACTCCATCCATGATTTCACCCACATTTAAATTCTTAAGTTGCAATAATCTTCCCAAAGGTCAAATTTCTAATTTTACAATTATAAAAACAAAGCAGGATATAATTGTGTAATAGACTGGCAATTAGTTCAAAAATAGGTAAACTTAGGTTAGAAACAGTATACTAAACAAGAGATAAACAATCCATTATTTTTCATAAAATGCAAGGTGAAAAGAATGACAAATCAATAGTGTTTAAATAAATTTCTCAGGATATATTTTAGTTTTGTATTACCTCAGTCGAACTGCAACTGGAATACAGCAAGCCATCTCTTTGGCTAATATCCTATAGTTTGAGGTGATTGGAGAAAAAAATAGGCGGGATATCAGTGGTGGGTCTTCTAACACAGAGACTGGTAATTGCATGGAATGCGCTGCTGAAATGGTGGTAGAGGAAGATATGTTAGGGACACTTAAGGGACTCTTAGATAAATATATGGAAGAAAAGAAAAAGTAATTCAGTTGATTGATAAGTTAGGCTTGTTGAATTAGTTAATAGGATTTGTCTTAACATTTTGGCCAATAAAATGCCCTGGGACATTCTGGAGGGTTCAAAGGTAGTCATTTTCTGGAGAGAGTGCAGGAATTTTGGAGGAAGAAAGAAAATGGGAATGGAAATGGGAATGAGAATGGGAATGGACAACGAATAGTAGAAGTACATGAATTTATTTGTAAGGACAGATACTACCATTGGAAAATCTTCATGCAGACAATGGTCTCACAGAGAATGTGCAGATAACTTTTAGTTAGCTAGTTATCACATGACCTTGGAGACAGTTTGACACTTTGTCCTTGGATGTTGCGTGGATATTTATTTATGTTTCGCTTGGACTGTGTTTTCAGGTAGAATTTTTCAGTACCGTGCATAAATGAAGTGATGCAAACAGGATTGACTACATAACAATGAGCTCCAAAGATTATGTGCACACTATAGGCTAATTAATATATGTGTAATGGGCTTTTTAAAATTGTGTTTTTTATTTTAAAAATTTGATCAATAGGATATTAATCTTGGTTTAGACTGTTGTAAATTAAATTATTGCTTCCTGGCGAACAGGAAACATGAATGGGTGTGTCAATATTCATGCAAGTAACAGTCCTATTTTCCCTTAAAGGAATATTCAAACTTTTATATTTTGTGGTTATCTGAATCACATTTACCCTAGACATGTTTGTTTATTGGAAATGGCCTTCTCATCATTATTCCCCATGCATTGTAGAGTTATCTTGCTGTTAGGTTGGATTTAAAGTGATAGCTAACTCATTACGAGTCTATGGTGACAAGGCTACAAGTACAACTTTTCAAGACTTAATAACTGATTGTTCTTGCCAAATTTTTGTCAATTTTTATGTATTTTCAAAAACCTGATAATATAAGAAGGATGTACATAAATTACAATTCCATCCTTAAGAACACAAACCAGAGTGAGTATATAGCTTGGACATCAAGGCAAGATCGCACAGGATCAAACTTTAATTAAGTAATTCAACAATTTACTAAAGCATTCCAAACCTTCCTCAGCAAAACAATGCATTTGTTTAATACATTGGTGTAAGGATTTCATTATTCCCCATGTCTGAATGAAGTATGAAGGGAACAAACTGAAGATTCTGCAGATGCTGGAAAACTTGAGCAACTCTGCAAGTCAGGCAGCATCAATGGAGGGGAATAAAGGGTCGACATCTTAGACTGAGACATTCATAATGAAGACTTAATAGGTTTGTAAAAATAAACAACAAATCAATAGATATTAATGCAAAATGTTGGAAAATTGGGACAGGCAGCACCGGTGGTAAGGGAAACTGACTTTTGATTAGAAAACGTTTCAGATCACTGACCTTGATCTGAATTAGGAAAAGCTGGAAATCAAACATTCTTATGGAGAAAGGGGAAGAGTATAGATAGCAAATGTAATGTCTTTGGTAGGGTGGAGACCAAGAAAGAAGGAATGGCATAGTGGTGGTGATGGCAGAAAAAGGTTGATGTTGATAGCAACTGATCTGTCTGAGAAGATGAATGAGAACAGAAAGTAGAGAGAAAAAAAAACTGGAGCTGTGATGTTAATTGTTTTTCTCCCTTCAGTACTTGCTGCCTGCGCAGCTGAATATTTCTATCATTCTTTTTCTGCAGTCTTGCTTATTAATTTTTTTTGTTCAGTTCAGAATTAAGTATTAGGGAACAGAATTGAAAATACTTATTAGGCTTGTAGAAATGTCAACTGTAATATATAAAAAAACTGCAAGGTGAATTTTACTACAGCATGATTCTCCTCACAAATGGGAAAACTTCCACAGAAATATGAAATGAATATTTTAAAGCATCAATTTTTCTTCACAAAAACACTTTGACTCACAGATTAATGACAGACATTCAATACACAAGAAGTTTGTCAACTGCACTGAAAGAACCAAAGCAAAATAAATTTTGTCCAAGGAAAACAAAGCAGGTATAATAGGTAGCTGAAACACTACTTCACATACTGTACCACTTTGCATTGTGTAATCTTTATCCCCTTGATATCACCAAAATGTTCTTGCATTTCACTTGACCAAACTATTGTTAAGAAACATATTTCAAGTCTCACTGAAAATAAATATGTGGACGGTAGGTATCATGAATGTGTTAATTTTATAAGAAAGAGTGTATAAATCTGAAGCACTTGATATTCTGCAGTCAAGAGTTTTAAAAGACATGGTATGGAGATATTTATAGAATTTTGGAAGATGATAACAAAAGCATCCAAGGAAGTTAGCTAGGCATCATTAAGGTGGAAAATGCTGAAGCTATAGTAAAGGTTATGACACCAAGACCAGTGTGGATCAACAGTCAGCTCACAGGGAAAAAACAAAGAGTGGGAATAAGGTGAACCTTCTCAGGTTGGTAGGGTGTGACAAGTGGGGTCCCATGGAAATAATGCATGGGTTGTTATCAGGCGGCAGTACAGTGCAATACATTATACAAAACTGTAAATTACAGTAAGAAGTTTGTGTGTGTATATACATACATACACATATATATAATATATATATATATACATATAGTTAAATTAAATAAGTAGTGCAAAAAGAGAACATAAAAAGTAGTGAGGTAGTGTTTATGGGTTCAAAGTCCATTTAGAAAACTGATGGCAGAGAGGAAGAAGCTATTTCTGAATCATTGTGGGTGTGTCTTCAGGATCCTGTACCTCCTCCCTGATGATAGTACTGAGAAGAGGGCATGACCGGGGTGAAGGGGGTCCTTAATGATGGATGCTGCCTTTTTGAGGCATCGCTCCTTGAAATTGACCTGGATGCTGGGGAGGCTAATGACTGTGATGGAGCTGACGGAGTTTACAACATTCTGTAGCTTATTTTGATCCTGAGCAGTGCACCCTCCTCCTCTCTCACCCTCCCTGGATAACAGACAGTGATGCTGTCAGTTAGAATGCTCCCCGTGGTACATCTGTAGAAATTTGCAAGTGTCTTTGGTGACACACCAAATCTCCTCAAACTCCTATTGAAATATAACTGCAGTTGTGCAGTTGATATGTTTGGCCCAGGTTAGATCCTCAGAGAGGCTGACACCCTGAAACTTGAAATTACTCACCCTTTCCACTGCTGATCCTTCAATGAGGACTAGTGTGTGTTCCCATGCCTTACCCTTTCTGAAGTCCACAATCAAGTTTTTGTTCTTACTGATGTTGAGTGCAATGTTGTTGCTTTGACACCACTCAACCAGCTGACCTATCTCGCTCCTGCATGCCTTCTCGTCACCATCTGAAATTCTGCCAACAATAGTTGTGTCATCAGCAAATTTACAGGTGGCATTTGAGCTGTGCCTAGCCACACAGTCATGAGAGAGTAGAGCTTTGGGCTAAGTACACGTCCCTCAGATGCAGCAGTGTTGATTACCAGTGAGGTGGAGATGTTATTTTCAATCTGCACAGACTATAGTCTTCCAGTGAGGAAGTCAAGGATCCAGTTGCAGAGGGAGGTACAGAGGCCCAGGTTTTGGATATTTTTATCAGAACTGTAGGAATGATTGCATTTATGAGCTGTAGTCAATAGACAGTAGTATGATATAAATATTAGTTTTGTCCACGTAATCCAAGGCCGTGTGAAGAGCCAATGAGATCATATCTGCTGTTAACCTATTACGGCGAAGGTAAATTGTAGTGGGTCCAGATTTTTGCTTAGGCAGGAGTTGATTCTGGCTATGACCAACCGCTCAAAACACTTCACACTGTAGATGTGAGTGCAACTGGGCGATAGTAGTTGAGGCAGCTCACCCTGCTGTTCTTGGGCACTGGTATGATTGTTGCCCTTTTGAAGCAGGTGGGAACTTAAGCTATGCTAAATAGAAAGCTACAAGCAATTCTAAAGAATGGAATAAAGGCAGTTGGGAGGTAAAATCTTAACTCAGAATATCAATTAGTAGAATCAGCTTTGGTGGAGCCAAAGAACAGCTTCTGACAATGTGAAAAAATGCCCTGTTCATAAAAAGCAGGACAGGTAGAATCTAACTATAGTCCAGTCAGTCTCATATCAAACATCAGCAAGATGATGGAAGTTGTCAACACAACTTTTAAGTGGTACCAACTCATTAATAACCCACTGATGCCTGCACTGTGGCTAACCAGGATCACTCAGCTCCATACTTCAGTAGAGGTTAAATCAAAGAGCTGAATTTTAGTGATTAGATTCAATTACCTACCCTTGATATCAAGGCAACTTTCAATCAACTGTAGAATCAAGATGCCCTGATAAAACTGAAGTCAATAGGCACCCAGTAATTGGAGTCATGTGTCATACAAAGGAACATGGCTGTGGTTGATAAATGTAATCATCACTGCTGTAGAACATCACAGCAAGTCCTCCTTCCGGTGGAAGATCAGAAATGGGGATATTAAATTATGATTATAAATGAGACAACAGGTTCCTGGACCAGCTTCACTCACCTTAGTGCTGAACTGGCTCTGTTTCTGTGGACTCACTTTCAGGGACTCTGCAGTTAATGCTCTTTGTGTTATTTGTTTATTTTTTATTGTTTGCGTGACTTGTTTTCTTTTAATGCACATCGGGTGTTTGATGGAGTTTGTAGTATGGGGATTTTAATGGGTTCTATTGTGTGCCTTTGTTTTGTGGATGCCTGCAAGAAGACGAATCTCAAGGTTGTACACAATATACATATTCAGATAATAAATGTACTTTGAACTTTGACCAGACAATGTTCAATTCCATTTACAACTCCTCAGTAAACAAAACAATCCAAGTCTGCAAGCAGCAAGACCTAGACAACATTCAGCCAAGGGCTGAAACATTGCAAGTAACATTCACAAACACGACAAAATCCGCAGATGCTTAAATCCAAGCAAAACACACGTTCATGTAATATACATGTCACTAGCGTGCAATACAGTAAACATCTCCAACAAGAGAGACATTAAAAAACATTACCACGCTGGGACCCCATTATCAATTTACCTCCGTCACTCCTTTCTTTCCCCTAGCTGGAAAGCACAGGTCGGGAGCAATATGGAACACGAGATGCAGCACCAACAACTTTCATGAACCTTGACAGTTTATTTGGTACCTCATTCACCACATTCACCTTTTCCGCTACCAGCTCACAATGTACTAACTGCAAAATACACTGCAGTTACTTTCCCAGCCTTTTACAACACCGTCTTAATGCATGATGACTACCACCAAGAGGGATAAGTGTACTGGCGCTATGGCAGCATGCTGATTGTAAATATATTGCCTGATTTTCATCATCACTGGGTCTAGCACATGGAATTTCAGAATCAAACTCAAGTTTAATATCACTGGCCTATGTCATGAAGTGTGGCAGCAGTACATTACAATACATAATTTAAAACAAATTACAAATTTATATATAAAAAAAATAAATAGTGCAAAAAGAGAACAAAAAGTGAGATCGTGTACGTACATGAGCTCATTGTTCACTCGGAAAGATGATGATGGTTGGGAAGTTGTTCCTAAAACATTAAGTGTGTGTCTTCAGGCTCCTGTACCTCGTCCTTGTTTGCAGCAATGAGAAGAGGGCATGTCCTTGAAGTTGGAGGGATCTTTAATGATGGATGTTGCCATTTGAGGCATTGCCTTTTGAATGCTGGAGTGGCTAGTGCACATGATGGATATGGCTGAGTCTACAGCTTTTTCTGACCCTGTGCAGTGGTCCCTCCATACTAGATGGTGATGCAACCAGTTAAAATGCTTTCCACTGTACGCCTGTAGAAATTTTTGAGAGTCTTTGGTGACATACCAAGTCTCTTCAAACTCTTAATGAAACATAGCCTCAGTCATGCCTTTGTAATTGCATCAATAGTTTGGGCCCAGGATAGATCCTCAGACACGCTGACACCCAGGAACTTGAAACTGCTCACCTTCTCCACTGCTGATTCCTCAATGAGGACTGGTGTGTGTTCCCTTCCTGAAGCCCACAATCAACTCCTTGGTCTTAATGACATTGAGTGCAAAATTGTTGTTTTGGCACCAGTCAACCAGCTGATCTATCTCACTCCTGTATGCCTCCTTATCGCCTTCTGAAATTTTTGCCAACAATAGTTTTATCATCGGCAAATTTATAGATGGTGTTTGAGCTATGCCTAGCTACATCATTTTGGGTGTAAAGAGAGTACAGCAGTGGGTTGCTGTGAATTTATGACTGTGAATTTCATTCATGTGGTTTCAACTTGCAGGAAGTAATGGCCTGCAAGCCCTACCAGAGCTGACGATTCCGTCTCTAACTTCAATCAGAATTGGGTTTTTTTTTGCTGCTATGTGACAGCACTGTTAGAGCACCTTCACCAAAAGTTCAAGGCAATGACCAGTGACTCAGCGACAGGTCTTCAAGGGCAAGCAGAGTTGATGAATACTTGACTTAGCAGTATTAGCATGAAGGTTCAATTCATGAGGTATATATAAGAAATGGTTCTTCTAAATGGGTACCTTGAACTAACGAAGGGGTAGTTATTGTAGATCCAGGATTGTGTAACAAGAAGGAATTGATTGATTGATCAGGCTATTCAAGGGCCTTTAGGGAAGATGCATTGACAATACAATAGTTTCATATATATATATATTAGAAGTGAATTAGTTTAAAATGAAGCCAGGATCTTACATTTGAATAAAGAAAACTATGAAAGCACAAGCCCTGAAGTATGAGTTGGCTATGTTTTATTGGGTGACAGTCAACAAACAATGAGAATCAATGGCTAATCATTAAGGAATTAACATACAAGGTGCAAGTACAGATTGAGTACTGGTTATCTGAAATTCCAAAATCCAAAAATCACCAAAATCTGAAGTTTTCTGAGTACTGTCCTGACATGATGTCACAAATGGAAAATTCCATAAGGCGCTGAGAAGGTTCCCAGGCAATGCACAGATAATTCTAAGAAGTAACCTTACATATGTAATACCCCTGGTTGAAGATCATGCTTTATTTTATTAATAATGTTGTTGAATATTTTATTTTCTGCACATTTTCTCAAAATGTCATGTGTTCCTTTAATTATATTAAACAATCAAATAATTCAGTTGATTGATAAGTTAGGCATGTTGAAATGGCCAATAGGATTTGTCTTGTTAACATTTGGCCAAAAAGATGCCTCAAAACATTCTAGAGGGATTGGGGTAGCCATTTTCTGGAGAGAGCTGGAAGAGGAAGGAGAGAGACAAAAGAATGGAGACGGATGACAAACATGAGTGAAGAACATGGTGGAATGCTCACAGAACCCATTTGGAAGGACAGATACTGCTGTTGGAAAATTCTCACACAGACAATATTCTCATGGAGAACGTACAGCTAACCTTTAGTTAGCTAGTTATCATATGACCTTGGAGAAAGTTCGACATCTTGTCCTTGGATGTTTGGCTTGGACTGTGTTTTCAGGCAGAACTGTTCGCTATCATGAGTAAACGAAGTGAAGCAAATCAGATCGACTATGAGTGCCAATGAGCATCAACAATTATGTGCATACTATAGGCTAATATATATGTAATGGCACCTTTTCTTTATTTTGGTTGTTATAGCTTAAAATATTTTGTGAAAACAATTTCAATTTAAGTTTATACTGGTGTGATTTAAATTATTGCTTCCTGGCGAAAAGTAAATTTGCTAGAGTGTGTCAATGTTCACATAAGTGATAGCCTCATTTTCCCCTAAAGGAACATTCAAGCTTTTATGTGTTGTGTTTACCTGAATCATATTTACCCTAGACATGTTTTTTATCGGAAATTGCCTTCTCATCATTATCGAGTTATGCAGCTGTTAGGTTGGATTCATAGTAATAGCTAACTCATTACAAGCCTACAGTGAGAGGGTCACACATATGTAATGAGCAGAAGTTATGAAAAATGGAAAAGCAATTCTTAAAGAGGAAAATGAAGATCTCGATCGTGTACTGAAAGAGTGGATTTATCAGCGTTGTACTGAACATGCATTGGTTAACAGTAAGCTGATCAAGAAAAAGGGAAAGGTCCATCACGATGAACTGAAAATTGAAGGTAATTGTTTCATGCACAAAATTATTAAAAATATTATATAAAACTAGCCCATCCCATAAAAGATGCTTTGGAACAGGCAGCTGTTTGAAATTGATGGCAGATATGAAGCCCTTCGAAGCACTGAAACCCAGTAATAGATGTGGTTAGGATCAGTCATTCAACTCCGACAGTCTGTGGAGGACCCAGCTCCATCACATCAGACTGAGTTCTGACTGCAAACTGTTCACTCTGCGAGCTTCACACCAGCTATACGTAAGTTGTATGTGTAATGTAAATGAACTTTGTGTTAAGAATTGGGTCCCATTCCCAAGGTACATATCTCATTATACAGTTGCAAATATTCTAAAATCCAAAATCCTTCAGGCCCTTAGGATTTTGGATAAGGGATGTTCGACCTGCATCTTTAAAGCAAAAAAAAAACGGGAACTGAGGTCCAGCCATGGCTATCAAGAGAAGTTACTGTAAATATAGCATTAGATCAAAGAAAATAACTTACAATCCTAACAGGAAAAAAAATCAGTGGGCATAAGAATTGGGAAAATTTCAGCAAAGGTCAGAAAAGACATTGAATACAGAATATAGAACATGACAGCATAGTATGGACCCTTTGGCCCACGATGGTGTGCTGAACTAAATAAATCTACCCCATGGTTAATCTAATCCTTCCATCCTACACAGCCTATAGCCCTCCATTTTTTCTTACATCCATGTGCCTATCTAAGAGTCTCTTTAATGTCTCTGTTGCATTAGCCTTCACTACCACCTTTCAGCAGTGCGCTCCAGACACCTGCATAAAAAATCTACCTCTGATATCTCCACTAAATTTTCCTCCACTCATGTAAATGGAAATCCTCTGGTTTTGGCCAATGCCGCCTAGGGAAAAAGGCACTGGTTGTCCACACTATTTATGCCTCTCATAATTTTATACATCTCTATTAAGTTGCCTTTCATCCTCCTTTGATCAAAAGAGAAAAGCCCTAGATCACTCAACCTTTCCTCTTAAAACATATTCCCTAATCCAGGCAGCATCCTGGTAAATCTCCCCTGCACTTTTTTTTATAGCTTCCACATCCTTCCTATGATGAGGTGATCAGAACTGAACACAACACTCCAAGTGTGGTCTAACCAGAGTTTCTTCGCAGCTCTTGAACTCAATCCCCCAACTAAAGAAGGCCAATACATCATATGCCTTCTTAATAACCTTATCAACTTGTTCAGCAGCTTTGAGGGATTTATGGACTTGGACCCCAGATCCCTTTCTTCCTCCACATTGCTAAAATTCATACCATTAGCCTCCAAGTTCAACCTTCCAAAGTGTATCACTTCACACTTTTCTGGATTGAATTCCATCTGCCACTTCTCCGCCCAACTCTGCATCCTGTCTATATCTTGTTGTAACCTACAATAATCTTCTTCTCTATCTATAACACCATTAACTTCTATGTTATCTGCAAACTTACTAATCCACCCCTTCACTTCCTCATCTAAATGATTTCCAAAGATCACAAAGAGTAAGGAGTCTAGAACATATCCCTGTGGAACACCAATAGTCATCAGCCTCTAGACAAAATGTGCTACATTTACTCCCATCCACTAGTTTTGTGGGCAAGTTAATTCTGAATACATGAAGTCACGTTTCCATGAATCCCCTGCATCATGACTTTCTGAATGAGTCTACACCAGGCAACCTTGTCAAATGTTTTACTTCATCTATGTACACCACATCCACCGCCTACTTTCATCGATTAGTTTTGACACCTTCTCACAAAGCCATGATGCTAATAAGACTATATTTCTCCAAATCTCATAAATCCTGTCCCTAAAAATCCTCTTCACCACGGACTCACTAGTCCACTGTATAATTCCCAAGATTATCCTTATCACTTTTCTTGAATATTGATGAGGCAAGTGACAGAAGACTCTGATGAGCGTCAAGCAAGAACCATAAAACATTTCAAGAACTTCTGCAGATGCAAGGAAAGGAAAATATCAGCAGGCGTTACTGTAGAAGTTTTACAAAGATAGGAAACATTAAATTGCAAGTAAGGAAATAGCAGAAAAATGAATCAAATACCTGTGCCCATCTTCATGGGAAATGCAGGAAACCTCTGGGCAATAGTGAAAGACAACAAATCCAAAGTTGTAGAAGAGCTCAACGCTATTAGTCACAGTAAAAATTTAGTACTGAAGAAATTAATGGGACTGGAAGGTAATTCCCAGCATATGCTAACCTGTATCCTAGGGTTTTAAAGACAATGAATTTGAAGTTAGTGGATGCACTGGTTGTCAAATCCCAAAATCCCATTAATTACAACTGGAGAGAAAATACTGGAAACTATGGATGATCCAAAATCTTCAGATGTTGGAAATTTGAAATATAAATAGAAAATGGTGCAAATACCCAAAATTTCAGGCAGCATCTGTGGACAGAGTAACAGTTCACGTTTGACTGGAATCTATATTTTATTTACAGTATATACTCTATGTCGAGGTCCTTGCTAGGCAGGAATTGATTCTGGCCATGACCAAAATCTCAAAGCACTAGTTCACAGTAAATATGAGTGCATCTGGGCAATAGTTGTTCACACAGCTAAGCCTGCTCTTCTTGGGCACATCATGATTGTCACCCTTCTAAAGCAGGTGGAGACCACCAACTACAGCAGAGAGAGATTGACAATATCCGACCAGTTGGTTGCCACAGGTCTTCAGTGCCCTACCAGGCACCCCATTATAGCCTGACACTTTGCGAGGGTTCATTGTGTATTTAATATTTCAGTAATATTTCAGTGATCTTGTATATATACTTGCTGATTAAGCTATCTTGTTCATTTATATACAGGTGTACCCTGCTTTTCAAACGTTCGCTTTACAAAACCTCACTGTTATGAAAGACCTACATTAGTACCCTGTTTTCACTTTCAGAAGGTGTTTTCACTGTTACGAAGAAAGGCAGCGTGCGCCCCTGAGCAGCCACTCTGCCCCAGATTCGGAACAGCATTGCTGAAACATGTTGCATTGAGCAGCCGTTAGCAAGATGAGTTCCAAGGTGTCGGAAAAGCCTAAAAGAGCTCGTAAGGGTGTTACACTTAGGGTAAAACGAGACATAATTAAGCGTTTCGATCGTGGTGAACGAAGCAAGGACAAAGTGAGTTTGGCTTGTGGAAGCTGACGAAGATGATGTTGAAGAGGTTTTGGTGTCCCATGACCAAGAACTGATAGATGAGGAGCTGATGCAATTGGAAGAGGAAAATATAACAATCGAAACCGAATGCAGAAAGTGAAGCAACTGCGTGAGATTTTCGCTGCAATGATAAAGTACGACTTTAATTTTGAAAGGGCACTTAGGTTTAGGGGATATTTGCAGGATGGTTTGAGTGCTTACAAACAACTGTATGATAGAAAAATGCGTGAGGCTCAGCAGTCAAGCAAGCCCTCCACATCAGCCACAGCAGATGACGAACCTCGACCTTCGACATCGAGGCAGGCAGTCATAGGAGAAGATGAGCTGCCTGCCCTGATCGACGATGAGATGACACCCCTGTGTCCCACCACCCCAACACCTGGGCCCCGGACGGATACTGTACTGATTCGCGAAGAACGCAGCGGTAGCTGGGAAGCACACACCACATCTTTAAGAAGAAAGCCGAAATAAACATGCTAATTAATTAGGTGCCACCTAGCACGTAATTGTCGGCCCAGATCAGTGCCAATGCAATCAGCAATCACCTCTGACCTGCGCCGACATTTACCTGCCGGGCAGCACCTAATTAATTAGCTTGCTTATTTCAGATTTTTTCTTAAAGATGTGCTGTGTGCCTCCCAGTTACCCCTGCCTGCTTTGCGGCAATATATCAGTCGGCAGCCTGGAGGGTGGGGGCCACTGCACCACCCAAACTCCAACGACTCAGTCTAACACACCATCATCAGTGTGCTCAATGTCTTCCCAATTCCCGTAAGTGATACTACACTGTACATACATTATTTCTACTTTATATAGGCTGTGTATTTTTACGTGTTATTTGGTAGATTTGGCAGCTTCATAGTTTAAAGGTTACTGGAGAGAGTGTTTTTGCCAACAGCGCTTGCGTGAGATTTTCGCTTCAGAGAACAGTGCTGGCAATGATTATGGAAAAGTATTTCTACTTTATATAGGCTGTGTATTTATCATATCATTCCTGCTTTTACTATATGTTACTGTTATTTTAGGTTTTATGTGTTATTTAGCATGATTTGGTAGGTTATTTTTGGGTCTGCGAACGCTCACAAAATTTTCCCATATAAATAAATGGTAATTGCTTCTTCGCTTTACGACATTTCGGCTTACGATCCATTTCATAGGAATGCTCTACCTTCGGATGGCGGGGGAAACCTGTAATTCATCATGGGTTATATGTCTAAATACATGATTTGCATATGTCATCATGCTACCATGCCTTGCTTGAAGCAAAAATGAAATACACGACTTATGTCCCAACTCTCTTGTTTTCCTTTGAATTAGCTTAAAGTTTTGAAGTTACAAAACTTAACGGTGGCGACAAGATATTTTTAAAACAAACCTGGTACAATTGTTGACCTGCTGAAGCGCAGAAACACGCAACGAGGAACAAGTGAAAAAAAGCGCAGCACAGCACATGCAAACACAGTTGAGTTTATTAAAAAAGGGCAGAAAATAGAAGAATTCATGTGTTCAAAAACATTGAGCACTGGGTGATAATAGTTATTAAAAAAAAGAGCAGAAATGGCTGGCTACATCAGAAAGATAGACTCATTTGATTGCTCAATGGGTAACTGGTTCATATATACTCAGCTAATTGAACAGTATTTTGAAGGAAATGAAATAGCCAATGAGAAATAAGTACCAATTTTGCTGAGTGCATTGGGTTTAAAGTTTGCTTCAAAGTTTGACTGCTCCAACCAAACCAGCTGAAATGAGCTTTGCTGATATAGTAAGTAATGCAAGGAACATCTAGAACCAAAAACATTGTTGATTGCAGAACACTTCAGGTTTTGTAAGTGGAATCAAGAAGAAGGGGAGTCCATGGGTGAATTGAAGATGTTGTCTTAGCAATGTCATTTCAGTGACGGGCTTAATGATGCATTGAGTGATTGTTTAGTTTGTGGAATCTTATAAGAAAGAATTCAAAAATGGCTCCTAACCGAAAAAAAACTGAAATTTAAAAGAGCAGTTGAAATTGCTGTTTAAATGGAAACCGTAGACAGAGACACAATTGAGTTGCAGTCAGAATGAAAGTGGGGATCAGCAAAATTGTAATGTCGAAACAGAAACTGACCTGGACAAACAAATTGTTACCATTAATGTACACCTTGCATACACCAGACCAATGCAGATTTAAAGACGAAACTTGCAGAAAATGCAACAAGGTTTGACACATATAAAGAGCATGTCAGGCCAACAAAAATAAATGGACAGCACAGGGTAGAGATAAAGACAAAAAGTCAAGTTGCAGTTTCAAAAAGAGTCCTAATCTGCATGCTGTTGATGAAAAATCTGATACTGATGAGAGTGACACTGGACTAGCTAGCCTTGAGATTTACAATGTAAAAACTAATAACAGACAAGCAATATGGCTTACACCAGAAGTGAATGGAAAATTAATTAAAATGAATTGGCTTGGCTGTTTCAGCCATTCCACAAAACAAGTTTGAGCGGCATTTCAAAGATAATGAACTGAATCCTGCAGATAATCAACTAAGAATTTATACTGGAGAAAAGATAACTCCCGTGAGAATGATGTTCATGACAGTGAAATACGACAACCAACAAGTCACATTGCGCTTGTATATGGTAAAAAAAAAACAGGAGGATCAGCACTATAGGGCTGTGATTAGCTGAGCAACTAAAACTGCTAATATGATAAACTGATTAGCAAGGCTTGGCCTACTCCGGGCTACTTCAGGGTTCAGATCTGTGGACCCATTTTTGGTTCAGAATGCAGTTGTTTACTTCAATTGACTTGTATTTTTTCCCTTCTTTTGTGCACCAAGAGTTGGTCTTTTATTTTTATTCTTTTTATCCCCTTAAATTGGGTTCTTTTAGGTTTCTTGCTTTATGGCTACCTGTGAGCAAGCAAATCTCAAGGTTGTATAATTTATACATTCTTTGATAATAAACATACTTGAATCTTGATTGGAGATCCATTGACAACTTGCAGGCCACATCCTCTGCAATAGAGTGAACTGAAAGCGAATTAAGAAAGATACAGGATAATGCCACAACTATATTCAAGGATGGTATATCAGGGGTAAAATAGTGTTAAATGAAAATGCAGCACCCAAGTTTTGCAAAGTCCATCCAGTTCCTTATACCATCTGTCATAAAGTAGCCAGTGAGTTAGACTGCATGGAGACTGAAGAAATTCTTTCCAAAGATGAATGGAGCCCATGGGCAATGCCATTGGGCCCAGTAGCCAAGAAGAATGGGTCTGTCAGAATCTGTGGTGATTTTAAGGTCATCATCAACCCAGCACTGAAAGTAGATCAATACCCCCTGCCCAGCATAGGTGATATCTTTGCAAACCTTTCTGGAGGGAAACACTTCAACAAAGTGCATAGCCGATTGAGATGGAAGAAGAATCCAAAGAGTTTCTCACCGTAAACACTCACAAAAGGCTTTACCACGATAATAGGCTTATTTCTGCAGTAGCATCTGCACTCGCACTCTGGCAGAAAGCTATGGACCGGGTGCCACAGGGCTGCCCAGGCACTCAGAGATAGTCATAGTCATAGTCAAAGGCATACTTTATTGATCCCGGGGGAAATTGGTTTTTGTTACATTTGCACCATAAGTAATTAAATAGTAATACAACCATAAATAGTTAAATAGTAATATGTACATTATACCAGGAAATAAGTCCAGGACCAGCCTATTGGCTTAGGGTGTCTGACCCTCCAAGGGCGGAGTTGTAAAGTTTGATGGCCACAGGCAGGAATGACTTCCTATGACACTGGACACTTCACTGCTACTGGTAAGGATGACAAGCAACACCTCCAAAACCTTAAGACAGTGTTAAAAAGATTAGAATATTATGGGCTCAGAGCATGATGTGACAAGTGAGGCACAAGGATTACACAAGTATGCTGAGAAAATTTGAGCAGTTGTAGATGCCCGAAGCCCAAAGGACATGTCACAGTTATGGTCCTTTTTAGGATTTGTCAATTGCTATTACAGGTTCCTGCCAAACCTGGCCACCGTGCTCTACTCCTTGAACTCATCACTACAGATTGGAAAGAAGTGGCATTGGACAAAGCAGCGTGAGGTGGCTTTCAAAAAGGTAAAGGAAATGGTAACCTCGAACATTGTACACACACATTAAGATCCACATTGTTCATTGAAACTTGCCTGTGACGCCTCACCTTAGGGTACAGGTGCAGTCATGTCATATGTTATGAGTGATGGAAGTGAATGCCGTATAGCTTCTGCATCACATTCCATTACCACTGCAGAAAAGTATTATGCACAGATCGACATGGAGGCCTTGAATTTGGAAGGAGGTACTTGTATGGGAGAGAGTTTGTCCTCATTACTGATCATCACCCACTAGTGTCCATTCTCAATCTACAAAAGGGTGTTCCACTAACTGTAGTAGCATGAATGCAGATATGTGCTCTGTACTTTGGAGGACACAATTAGAAGATTAAATTCAAGAGAATGATTAATATGGATAGATTGTCCTGTTTACACTTGGAAAAGGAAATACTGGAAAAATTACAAAAGGAGACATTGCTCTTGATGTATTCTCCCTTACACAAATTGAAAGTCTCCCTATTACAGCAGAGATAATCCAAAGGGAAACCAGAAAAGATCCCACAATGTCTCAGGTCTACATGGCAATCCAAAATGGCAGGAAAATGCAGCAGAAACTCCAGTTCAGCAGGGTCTCAGCCCAAAACGTTGACTGTACTCTTTTCCATAGATACTGCCTGGCCTGCTGAGTTCCTCCAGCATTTTGTGTGTGTTGCTTGGATTTCCAGCATTTAGGAATCAGATGGCAGAGGGAAGAAGCTGTTCCTGAATGACTGAGTGTGTGCATTCAGGCCTCTGGGCCACCAACCTGATGGTAACAGTGAGAAAAGGGCATGCCCTGGGTGCTGGAAGTCCTTAGTAATGGATGCTACCTTTCTGAGACACTGCTCCTTGAAGATGTCCTGGGTACTTTGTAGGCTAGTACCCAAGATAGAGCCCAATAAATTTACAACCCTCTGCAGCTTCTTTCGATCCTGTGCAGTAGCCCCCACATACCCCCATGCCTGTCAAAATGCTCTCCATGGTACATCTATAGAAGCTATGAGTGTATTTGTTGACATATCAAATCTCTTCAAACTCCTAATGAAGTATAGCCACTATCTTGCCTTCTTTATAACTGCATCGATATGTTGGGACCAGGTTAGATCCTCAGAGATCTTGACACCCAGGAATTTGAAACTGTTGACTCTCTCCACTTCTGACCCCTCTATGAGGATTGGTATGTGTTTCTTCATCTTACCCTTCCCAAAGTCCACAATCAGCTCTTTTGTCTTACTGACGTTGTTGCTGCGGCACCATTCCACTAGTTGGCATATCTCACTCCTGTACGCCCTCTCGTCACCACCTGAGATTCTACCAGCAATGGTTGTATCATCAGCAAACTTATAGATGGTACTTGAACTATGCCTAGCCACACAGTCATGTGTATACAGAGAGTGGAGCAGTGGGCTAAGCACACACCCTTGAGGTGAGTCAGTGTTGATCGTTAGCGAAGAGGATATGTTATCGCCAATCCACATGGATTGTGGTCTTCTGGTTAGGAAGTCGAGTATCCAATTGCAGAGGGAGGTACTGAGGCCCAGATTCTGCAACTTCTCAATCAGGATTGTGGAAATGATAGTATTAAATGCTGAGCTATAGTCGATGAACAGCATCCTGACATAGATGTTTGTGTTGTCCAGGTGGTCTAAGGCTGTGTAAAGAGCCATTGAAATTGCATTTGCTGTTCACCTATTGTGGTGATAGGCAAACTGCAGTAGGTCTAGACCCTTGCTGAGGCAGGAGTTCAGTCTAGTCATGATCAACCTCTCAAAGCATTTCATAACTGTAGGTGTGAGTGCTACTGGGTGATAGTCATTCAGGCAACTCACTTTATTTTTCTTAGGCACTGGTATAATTGTTGTCTTTTTGAAGCAAGTGGGAACTTCCGCCTGTAATAATGAGAGGTTGAAAATGTCTTTGAATACTTCTGCCAGTTGGATGGCAGAGGTTTTCAGAGCCTTACTGGGTAATCCATCGGGACCCTCCGCCTTGCGAGGGTTCACTCTCTTTAAAGACAGCCTAACATCAGCCTCCAAGACAGGGTCATAAGGTGCAGCAGGGAGCTTCACAGGTGAACTTATATTCTCCCTTTCAAAGCAGGCACAGAAGGCATTGAGAAACTGTACTCGTGACCTGATGCTGCAGTCTGGGGTTGGTAAATTTTTTAAATGTCTGTAAATGATGTTGCTTACTGAAGTTCCTGTGGCTATGACTATGGATTTCAACTGTAGTAGTCTTAAATGGGAACGCAGACTTACACACAAAGAGCTGCCACTTTCTGGTGCCAGCTTGTACCAACATTTAGGACTCCACCGAAAATAAAGTATGAGCAAAAAAAAGTTGGTTAACATGCCAGGTTTGCCCATAAATAAAGAATGCTTTGAGTTGGTACAAGAGCAGCAATGCCCAAAACAAATTACACCATTTTGAAAGAATATTGCTGTGCACCATGAGCAAATAACATTAAGAATCCAAATGAGGCTAAATAGTACCAAATAAGAGATAAAATGATTGGTTTAAGAACTTAATCGGTAGCCTCAGCAACTGAATAAATTGACATGCAAAGTGAGCATGACAGTACTAATTCATTATTTACAACAAAAAAGACATAGAATTACAGTTAGAACTCGAATAAAATAGTGTTAAGTACATTTAAATATTAAACAGAATAATTTATAAATGTAAAGAGATTAGTCCAGTGAATCTATTTTGAGCTGTCTACAATATCCTTTCTTAAATAGGGGACCAACATTAAGCTCTGTTTCCCTGGTGATGCCTCTATATACAGTAATTGTAACAAATACATTTTTCCCATCTACTCTGACTAGGACCCTTATAATTTACACATCAGTCTCCTCAATTCTGAAGGAAATAACACTAATTTTACCCAATCTTCCCTTACATCTAAAAACTACCAGTCCTGGTAAAATTATCTTCTATGTTCTCTGCGCTATCTCCAGTGCTATCACACAGCTTCTGTAATGCAATAACCAGAATTATATTTGGCATCTTGAACTGTGGCCCAAATATTTTTGCATATGATCTTTGCTCTTAAATTCTATGTTCCAGCTAATAAAGGGAAGCGTCCCCTTTGCCTTTTTAACTGTCTTTTTGACTGTACTCCTAACTGCACACATATTGCAAGGTCTCTTTATTATTCTACACCACTCATTGTCTTTCCATAGTTTCGTTCCATCACTGCAAATGCATCTCTTGTTTCTCTGAATTAAATTCTATTTGCCGCTTTCTGTCGAATTTTCAAAAAATTTACACCTTCCTACATTTTAAAACTTTGTTCCTCTCTATCAACGGCATGCTACAGTTTTATCACCAGCAAACGTCCTCAAGCATCCTACCTTTTAATACATATCATCAATATATGTTACAAAAAGCAAAGGACCAAATACCATGCCCCATGGAATGCCACTATTAACAACCATCTATTACTAAAATAAAACATTCACCATTACCTACTTTTTCCTGCTTTAAAAACAATTTTGAATCCAATTAGCCACAATTCCTGGATTGGAAACGCTTTTATTTTTTGGACTAGCCGGCCATTTGGGATCAAAATCCATCAAGAATACAACAAATAAACTAACCTCATGACTTTTCTCAAAACATTCAGTCTTACTGGTCTGTCCCAATCCTCCCTTATCAAATGAATGCTCACTGTCCCTGATTAATCCCATTCAACTGTCCCCTAAAAATTGATTTTAATACTTAGCCTATGAATCCTGCTGAACCAAATACTCAGGATTTCATCTTCCTTCATCAAAATACGTACACCATTATCAGTCATTCAATTCTTATGCCACTCCTGTTGCCATCACTGGAAGATAGTTGGAGCCTCTGTAATTTCCTCCCCCACTTTTTATGGCCTGGGTAACAATTTATCTAGAACTGGAGATTTATCTGCTATCGAAGATACAAAATCCTTCAACTCTTCCTCTTTTAGTATGTTATTCAATTCAATATTATGCGCTCATCTTCCTCAACTACTATACTGATGTTACCCTTTTCTTCTGTGAAGCGGCTGGAAAACATTCATTTAAATTCTTATCTATAGCATTCACCCCCAATTAGCCCTTGTAACTCTCGGTTCAGCTAGTGGCTTAGTCTAGGGGAAGACAGCCCCCAGCCCGGCCAAACTTAAGAAATCTTGTTTGGGTGGATGCTGTGTGATGTGTTTCTGTTAAAAATCAGTACCACGAAATAACAAACAGTACATCATATGTGATTAAATGATTGAGCTTTATAATTCTTAATTTGACTATATGGTTAGTAAAGAAACAAAAAAAGAAAAAGGGCCCATTCTCATGAAACAGTCTAATGCGCAACGCGGGAGCTCACGGTTCCATCCATTTGTTCCCTGTCGCCCTCCGCCGCACATAGCCAACCCTCGGACCCTCGCTCCAAGTCCACTCCGCCCGGCAGTCTACCAACTCTCTCCATTCGCATCTTCTCTCTTCATCTCTCCCCAACAAAAGACCACGAAATCCCTGTTCCCAGACCCACAAGAAAGAACAACATGCCTCTCATTGGATAGTACACATTTCAAAGCCCTTTTATCTCTAGTCATAACCCAAACATTGCTGCTACAGAGAAACCATTACGTTAGCAGTGAAACCTTACAGCGCGTTACCTCTGTAATATGTCCTATTCATTCCTCAGTTATTCTCTTACTTGTAAATTACATATATTGTTAAGTGAATAACTAGAGAGAATTAAATACAAATCTTCTCATGAACCACTTATTTTGCTGTTAATAGAGTCAGAGTCAATTTATTATCATTGACATGTGTCATGAAATGTGTTGTTTTGTGGCACCAGTACTAGGGAAGACCTGAAAACAATTACTGTAAGTTACAATAGAAATTACATAAATAGAGAAAAAGAGGTACTGTGCATTGACCATTCAGAAATCTGATTCTTGAAACATTGAGTGTGAGTCTTCATGCTTCTGTACCTCCGCCCGATGGTAGTAATGAGAAGAGGGTATGTCCCGGATGGTAAAGGTCCTAGGTAACGGATACTACCTCATTGAGGCACCCCATAAAGATGTCCTCGATGGTGGAGAAGGTTGTGCATGTGATGGAGCTGGCAGGGTTTACAACCTCTGCAGCCTCTTGTGATCCTGTGCATTGAAAGCTCTCTGTTTTTTTCTGGTCACCAGACCCAACCAGTTCCCCTCCACCACCACTTTCCTCCACCTAACAAAACTTGTCCTCACTCTAAATAATTTATCCTTTGGCTCCTCCCACTTCCTTCAAACAAAAGGTGTAGCCATGGGCACTTCCATAGGTCTCAGCAATATCTGCCTGTTTGTCAGCTACATGGAACAATCTATGTTCCAAGCCTACACTGGTGACAATCCCGTACTTTTCCTACACGACCTCGATGACTACATTGGTGCTGCTTCCTACACCCATGTTGAACTTGTTGACTTCATCCACTTTGCCTCCAACTTCCACCCTGCTCTCAAATTTATCTGGTCCATTTCCAACACCTCCCTCCCCTTTCTCGATCTCACTGTCTTTATCTCTTGAGAAAGTTTAACCACTGATGTCTATTATAAACCCACAGACTCTCACAGCTACTTGGACTATACCCCTTCCCATCCTATTACCTCTAAAAACACCAGCCCCTTCTCTCAATTTCTCTGTCTCCACCACATTTGTTCTCAGGAGGAAGCTTTCCATTCTAGAATGAAGGAGATGTCCTTTCTTAAAGAAAGAGGCTTCTCTTCCTCCAGCATCAACACTGCCCTCAACCGCATCTCTTCCATTTCATGCACGTCTGCTCTCATCCCATCCTCCCACCACCCTACCAAGGATAGGGTTCCTCTTGCCCTCACCTACCACAACCCACCAACCTCTGCATCTAGTACATTGTTCTCTGAAACTTCCGCCATCTCCAACAGGATCCCACCACCAAGCACATCTTTCCATTCCCCGCCCCCCTCCACGTTTTGCTAACTGCAGTGATCGCTCCCTATATGACTCCCTTGGCAATTCATCCCTCCCCACTGATCTCCCTCCTGGAAATTATGCTTGGACAGAGTGGATGTGGCAAAGTTGTTTCCCATGATGGGGGAGTCTAGTACGAGAGGGCATGACTTAAGGATTGAAGGGCGCCTATTCAGAACAGAAATGCGAAGAAATTTTTTTAGTCAGAGGGTGGTGAATCTATGGAATTTGTTGCCACGGGCAGCAGTGGAGGCCAAGTCATTGGGTGTATTTAAGGCAGAGATTGATAGGTATCTGAGTAGCCAGGGCATCAAAGGTTATGTTGAGAAGGCGGGGGAGTGGGACT
This sequence comes from Mobula hypostoma, assembly GCF_963921235.1. Lineage (NCBI taxonomy): Eukaryota > Metazoa > Chordata > Chondrichthyes > Myliobatiformes > Myliobatidae > Mobula > Mobula hypostoma. The sequence continues at coordinate 168,973,677 of NC_086097.1, forward strand.
AAATGGGAGAATGGATCAGCTCATGATAAAATGGCGGAGCAGACTCGATGGGCTGAATGGCTGACTTCTGCTCCTTTGTCTTATGGTCTTATGGTCTTGTAAGTGGAACAAGTGCTGCACCTGCCCCTACTCATCCTCCCTCACTACTATCCAGGGCCCTAAACAGTCCTTCCAGGTAAGGCAGCACTTCACCTGTGAGTCTGTTGGGGTCATATACTGTTTCCAGTGCTCTCGGTGTGGCCTTCTCTATATTGGTGAGACCCGTCATAGATGGGGAGATTGCTTCGCCAAGCACCTGCACTCGGTCCCCCATAAATAAGTAGGATCTCCCAGTGGCCATCCATTTTAATTCCATTACCCATTCCATTTCTGATATATTTATCCATGGCCTCCTCCACTGTTGTGATGAGGCCACACTTAGGTTGGAAGAACAACACCTTATATTCCGTTTGAGTAGCTTCCAACCTGATGGCATGAACATTGATTTCTCAAACTTCTGGTAATACTCCCCAACCCCTCTTCACCATTTCTCATCCCTTTTCCTTCTCTCTCCTCATCTCCTTGCCTATCCAACACCTCCCTCTAGTGCTCCTCCCCCCTTTTCTCTCTTCCATGTTGTTCCGTCTCTTTCACCAATCAACTTCCCAGCTCTTTACTTCATCCCTCCCCCTTCAGGCTTCACTTATCACATTGTGTTTCTCTCTCCCCTCCCTCCAACTTTTAATTCTACTCCTCAGCTTCTTTTTCTCCAGTCCTACCGAGGGGTTTCAGCCCAAAACGTCGACTGTACTTTTTTCTATAGGTGCTGCCTGGCCTGCTGAGTTCCTCCAGCATTTTGTGTGTGTTGCTTGGATTTCCGGTATTTGCAGATTTTCTTTTGTTTGTGTTGTGTGTATTGCATTGGAAGCTCCATACTAGTTGATGATGCAACCAGTCAGAATACTCTCCACAGTACAACTGTAAAAATTTGTTGGTGACATACAAAATTTCCTCATTAAATATATATACTGTAGCAGTGCCCATACCTTCTTCATGATTGTATCAATGTGTTGGGCCCAGGATAGGTCTTCTGCTATGCTGATGCCCAGCATTTAATAAGGTCACATTTAATATCAAGAGAAGGGTGCTATATAACAGCACGGAAATGAAATAACCCCAGCATTAGCACAAATATGATGGGCTGAATAGCTTTAATCATATGAAACGTCTATTAATATTCAGTTTTTCTCATCAATCACATTACAAATTAACTGCCTGGGCATGTTACTTTCAAAGAGAATAAGAGTTATTTGGGTTCTTCCATCACTTTCTGTGTTATTCCAAATTCTAGCATCTGCAGTCTTTTGTGTCTCTAATTATCAGAAAACAGCTGTTCTCCATTTTTTACTAAGAAAATACAATATGAATATACGGTATTGTGAACCCTTAAATAGAATGTAAAAGAGGAAATAGGTTTCATCAGTTTGGTTCTGCAACGTTACTCCACAGAAATCTTCCAGGTTTCCACGTGAAATACATCTTATTGATACATTCTATATTATTGCTCAGATTATAATCCCTTTTTTGAAGAATAGTGAAATGGAGGATTTGAAGATGAGCCAGAATAATAGCAAATACTTGTGAAGTTAAACATGCAAATATATTTGAGGTAAGTAATAAACCAAGTGAGTTCCAAAGGTTTGCATGCTCAAGAGTGATAGGGCAATAGAACATAGTTACAGGCACTTTGGCTCAACAAGTCCATGTTGACAATGGTGCCAATCCAGCGAGTTGTAATTTCTTGTCCATTTCCCTCGAAGCCCTGTCCCTGTGTGTACCTATTCAAGAGTCATAGAGTAATAGAATACTACAACACTGAAATAGACTGAAGCATTAATCTCACAAACACGAGGAATTCTGCAGACGCTGGAAATTCAAGCAACACACATCAAAGTTGCTGGTGAACGCAGCAGGCCAGGCAGCATCTCTAGGAAGAGGTACAGTCGACGTTTCGGGCCGAGACCCTTCGTCAGGACTAACTGAAGGAAGAGCTAGTAAGAGATTTGAAAGTGGGAGGGGGAGGGGGAGATCCAAAATGATCCTCTCATATCCCTTTTGCCAATCACCTGTCCAGCTCTTGGCTCCATCCCTCCCCTTCCTGTCTTCTCCTATCATTTTGGATCTCCTCCCTCCCCCTCCCACTTTCAAATCTCTTACTAGCTCTTCCTTCAGTTAGTCCTGACGAAGGGTCTCGGCCCAAAACATCGACTGTACCTCTTCCTAGAGATGCTGCCTGGCCTGCTACGTTCACCAGCAACTTTGATGTGTATTGAAGCATTAATCTGGCTAGTCCCAGTGACGTGCAACTGGACCATAGCCCTTCATACCCCTCCCATCTATGTACCTATCCAAATTACTCTTAAATGTTGAAATTGACCACTTGCTCTGGCAGCTTGTTCCACACTCTCACCACCCTCTAAGTGAAGAAGATTCCCCTTAAACATTTCACCTTTCACCCTTAACCCATGACCTCTAATTGTAATCTCACCCAACCTCAGTGGAAAAAGCCTGCTTGCATTTACCCTGCCTATACTCCTCATAATAATGTACACCTCTATATAATCTCCCTTCAATCTTCTACAGTCTAGGGAATAAAGTCCTGACCTACTAAACCTTTCCCTTTTACTCAGGTCATCAAGTCCCCGCAACATCCTTGTCAATTTTCTCTTTCTTTCAATCTTATTTACGTCTTTCCCGTAGGTTGATGAATGAAACTGCACGCAATGTTCTAAATTAGTCCTCACCAATACCTTATACAATTTCAATATAACATCACAAACTTTGTACTCAATACATTGATTTAGGAAGGCCAATATGCCAAAAACTTTCTTTACATCCCTATCTACCTGTGACACCACTTTCTAAGAATTATGGATCAGCATTTTCAGATCCCGTGCTCCTTACTGCCCTACCACTCACCATGTAAGAACTACCCTGGTTGGTCTTCACAAAATGCAACACCTCACACTTGCCTGCATTTAGTTCCATCAGCCATTTTCCAGCCCATTTTTCCAGCTGATTCAGATCCCATTGCAAGCTTTGATAGAATTCCCCATTGTCTATTACACCCCGAATCTTGATGTCATCTGCTAACTTGTTGATACAGTTAACCACATTATCATCCAGATTATTGATATAGATGACAAACAATAATGGACCCAGCACCAATCCCTTAGGCACTCCACTAGTCAGAAGTCTCCAATCAGAGAGGCAACCATCTACTTGCACTCTTTGGCTTCTCCTGTAAAGCCAATATCTAATCCAATTTAGCACCTTATCTTGAATGCTAAGTGACTGAATCTTCTTGACCAACCTTCCATGCGGGACCTTGACAAAGGCCTTGCTAAAATCCATGTAGAAAACATCCACTGACTTGCATTCATCAACTTTCTTGGTAACTTACTTGAAAAACTCTATAAGATTGGTTAGAAATGAATTACCATGCACAAAGCCATGTTAACAATCTGTAACCAGTTCCTATCTATCCATATACTTAAATATCTGGTCCCTTAGAATAACTTTCAATACCTTTCACACTATTGATGTCAGGCTCACCAGCATATAATTTTCTGACTTATTCTTAGCCATTCTTAGATAATGGAAAAATATTAGCTATACTTCAATCCTCCGGCACCTCACCTGTGGCTAGGGATGTTTTAAGTATCTCTACTAGGGTCCCTACAATTTATGCACTGGCCTTCCACAGGGTCCAAAAGAACACATTGTCAGGCCCTAGGGATTTATTTACCCCACTTTGCTTGAAGACAGCAGACACCTCCTCCTCTGTAATCTGTATAGGGTTCATGACCTCACAATTGCCTCACATCTATAAACTCTGTCCATTTCCCGAGTAAATACAGATGTAAAAAATCCATTGAAGATCTCCCCCATCTCTTTCATCTCCATGCATAAATTAGCACTCTGATCTCGCAGAGGACCATTTTTGTCCCTTGCTATCCTTTTGCTCTTAATCTATCTGCAGAAACCTTTAGGATCTCCTTTACCTTTGCTGTTAAAGCAACCTCATGCCTGTTTATTAGCCTTCCTAATTTCCTTCTTAAGTGTTCCCTTGCATTTCTTATACTCCTCAATTACCTCATTTGTTCCTACCTGCCTATAGCTGCTAAGCAACCATTTTTTTTCTTAACCAGGGTCTCAATATCTCTCGAAAACCAAGGTTCCCTAAACCTGTTATTGTTGCCTTTTATTCTGACAGGAACATACAAACCCTGTACTCTTAAAGTTTCACTTCTGAAGGACCCCCACTTACCAGAAAACAACCTGGCCCCAATCCGCACTTGCCAGATCCTTTCCGATACCATCAAAATTGGCCTCTCTCCAATTTAGAATCTCAGCCTGAGGACCAGACCTACCCTTTTCCATAATTACCTTGAAACTAATAGCATTATGATCACTACATGCCAACTGTTTCCCTACACAAATTTCTGTCACCTGCCCTGTCTCATTCCCTAAATGGCAATCTCATATGGCCCTGTCTCATTCCCTAAATGGCGATCTCTGTTACTGGGACTTCTATATCCTGATTAAGGAAATCTTCCTGAACACAATTGATAAACTCTTTCTCATCCAGCCCTTATACAGTATGGGAATCCCAGTCAATATGAGGAAAGTTAAAATCAAGAACTATCACAACATTATGTTTCTTGCAACAGTCTGCAATCTCTCTATAAATTTGCTCCTTTAAATACCACGTACTGTTGTTTGGTCTATAATATAACCCCATTAACGTGGTCATACCTTTCTTATTCTTCAATTCTACCCATAAAGCCTCACTCGACAAGCTCTCCAGTCTGCCTTGACATTTTCCCTGACTAGTAATGTCACATCTCCTCCTTTAATCCCACCTGCTCTATCACATCTAAAACAACGGAACCTTGGAATATTGAGCTGCCAGTCCTGTCCCTCCTGCAATCAAGTTTCACTAATGGCTACAATGTCATAATTCCATGTGTTAATCCATGCCCTAAACTTATCTGCCTTTCCTACAATACTCCTTGCATTGAAATATATGCAGCTCAGAATATTAGTCCCACAATGTTTGACCTTTTGATGCCCAACTTTGTATGTAGGCATAAAAACATCTTTCTCCACAACCACTCCACCAACTGGTCTGATGCTATGAACAGCACTTCTTCCCACTAGGGTATTAGTCCCTTTCCAGTACAGGTGCAAACCGTCCTTTCTGTACAGGTCCCACCTTCCCTGGCAGAGAGCCCAATGATCCAAAAATCTGAAGTCCTCCTTCCTGCACCATCTCCTTAGCTCTGGCCTCACTAGCACATGGCATGGGTAGCAATCCTGAGATCACAACCCCAGAGATCCCGTCCTTTAATTTAGTACCTAACTCTCTGAACTCATTTGCAAGACCTTGTCACCCCTCCTACCCATGTGGACCATGACCCCTGGCTGCTCACCCTCCCACAAAAGAATGCAGCAGATTTGACCCAAAATGTCACTTACCCTGGCTCCTGTGAGGCAACGCACCATCCAGGCATCTCTTTCTCATCCACAGAACCTCCTTTCTGTTTCCTTAACCAATGAATCCCCTGTCACCACAACTCGCCTCTCCTCTCCCTTTCCCCTCTAAGCCACAGAGCCAGACTCAGCGCCAGTGACCTGACTGCAGTGGCTTTCCTCTGCTAGGTCATCCCCCACAACAGAATCCAAAGCAGTATACTTATTGTTGAGTGGAATGGCAATAGGGATTCTCTGCACTGTCTATTTATCCCCTTTCCTCCTCTAGATGGTCACCCAGTTACCTGTGTCCTGCACCTTGGGTGCAGCTGCTTCCTGGAATGTCCTGTCTATCAACCCCTCAGCCTCCCAAATGATCTGGAGTTCATTTTAACATGGTTTGTTAGAAGCTGCAGCTGGATACACTTCTTGCAGGTGTAGTCATCAGGGACACTGAAAATCTCCCCACCTTTCCACATCCTGCAAGAGGAGCATTCCACTATCCTGCCTGGCATCCCCACTGCCCTAAATGTGCAATAAGAAATAAAGAAAGAATAGATAATGATTAAAAAATCTACCTACAGCCTACGCCTCTTCTCGATGAGCCAAAGCTTCATCTCCACTGGCTTACTCACACAATGGCCACCCCACTTAAATCTTTTTATTGCACCTTGCCAAGTGCCTAATTATGCACAATCCAATGTCTTCTCAGGAACTGCAGCATGCAAAACATGTTGGCTGCCCTGCTCGCTTTTTAAAAATTCTCTCTCTCTCTCCCCACGCGATGTAATGTCTCCTCATAAACTGTGACACGCAAAATGTGCCAATTGGCTTTTTTTTAATAACTATCTCTCTCTATGGTATCCGATGTCTCCTCAAGTGCTGCTTAGTGATACTATTGTACCTGCCTTAACCACTTCTTCTGGCAGCTTATTCCAAATATTCACCATCCTCTGTGTGAAAACATTGCCCCTCAGGTTTCTATTAAATTTCTCCACTCTCTTTAATCTATATACCTATTTTTGGCCTCTCCTACTCTGGGAGAAATACTGTTAGCATCCACCTCGTCTATGCCTCTCATATTTGCCTATTAAGGCAAAGCAATCTATGCCAGTTTATGTTCAAGATGAAATGCTCAAAGGGACAGAAAAGAGGAAGACAAATATTAATCAATTGACTGGTTTAGTTCCTGCCCTTTCATAATACTCACTAAAACCTACAGAACAGGTACAGATAGTTCTGTGGCAGAGTAGCTTGCTGGTTATTTAGCAACATTATGCATGCTGAAATAAAGGTTGTTCATACTCAGATATCTAGATGAAAGTAATGACAGAGAAATAAATCATTTACTTCCTTTCTCCTGCCCAAACATACTCCAGTGGGTTTTTAATCCTACCAACTAAATTTTCACACAACTGCCAATTTTCAGCTCTGAAACAATAAAATACTTGCTAGTTGCTAAGGTTTCATTATGAGACATAAGTCAGGAAGCATCACCAAAGTGTAAAAGAGGAAGTCTGCTGTCTCTTGACAATAAGGTCAGATTTTCATGAAGTATTACTTTGTTTGAAATGTTCTGGAATTTGGAATGTATGAAGGACATGAAACAATTGGTACAAACTAAAGACTTAATTCAAATTTTCCATGAGGTCTACTGATTTAATTTTTCTGGCTTTAAGCTAAACAATAATTTATGTTGTTAAACTCGCCTTGACCCAATTCAAATCAGCTCATTCAGTGCAAACTTTTTTGCTGAGAATATGAATATTCCTAGTCTCAGTTGTATCACAAAATATATCATATTTGGCTGTAAAAAGCCACTCTCTTTCCATTGTCACGTACACAGGAAAACAGACAGACACAGTGTGTTTTGGATTTGATAATCTGTTTTCATTGTAAGTGGATAAATGCTTCAAGCTCAAATACAATAAAAAATAAGAGACTCCTTGTTGACATCAATGGTGAGACAAGGCAGATTGAATACGTAGCTGAAGGGCATTACATCAATGGGCAATGTTGTGCAATATATTTAATTATGGGCACGCTAAGTAATTTCATTTGTGAATTTTTCTGTGAAATGAGTGTTAAATGTAATTGTTTTAGCAGGTCAGCTCTTAATAGAGACACAAGGGACAGCAGATGCTGGAATCTTAGTCCAGATGCAGGGTTGTGACCCAAAACTTTTACTGTCTATTTCTCTCAACTGATGTTGTACTGAGTTCCTTCAGCTCTTATAAACACAAAAGATGCTACAGGAAATCTTAAGCAACACAACCAGAATGCTGGAGGATCTCAGCAAGTCAGGTAGCATCTATGGACAGGAATAGATATTTTGGGCCATCCCTTCATCAGGACTGTAAAGGGAGGGGGCAGAAGCTAGAATAAGGTGTGGGTAGGAATAGAGTACAAACTGGCGGGTGATAGGTGAGACCAGGTGAGAGAGAAATAGGGTGTGTGGAGATGAAGTAAGAAGCTTGGGGGGATAGGTGGAAGAGGTAAAAGGCTGAAGGAGGAATCTTATAGGAGAGGACAGTGGACCATGGAAGAAACGGAAGGGGGAGGGCTACCAGAGGCAGATGATGGGCAGGTGAGAAGAGAAGGGGTTGACAGGGTAATCAGAATGATGAATGAAAAAAGAAAAGGAGAGTAGGAAGAAATTATGAGAAGTTGGAGAAATTGAAATTCATGTCATCAGGTTGCAGGCTACCCAGGCAGAATATGAGGTTTTGTTCCTCCAACCTGAGTTTGGCCTCATTACGGCAATAGAGAGGGCCATGGACAAACAGGTCAGAATGGGAATGGAAAGTTGAGCTGAAGTGGGTAACCACCGGGACATCCTGCCATCTGTGGTGAATAAAGCAGAGGCACTCGAAGAAGTGGTTCTCAATTTGTGTCATATCTCACTGCTAAAGAGATGACTACACTGGGAGCACCAGATATAATTTATGACACCAACAAATTCATAGGTGAAGTGTTGCTTCACCTGGAAGGACTGTTTGGGGCCCTGAGTAGTGGTGAGGGGGGAGGTGCAGTATTTGCTGCACTTGTAGGGATAAGCGCCAAGAAGATCAGTGGTGGGGGGATGAATGGATTAAAAAGTCATATAGAGAGCAATCTTATGGAAAGGGGAGGAGGGTAGGGAAAGTATGCGTAGTGGTAGGATCCCATTGGAAATAACAGAATATACGGAGAATGATGTGCTGGGATATGGGTGCCTCTCACCCGGTCTCACCTATTTACTAAAGCAACATGCAGGAAAATGAGCAAAAAATCTTCAGAATGTGAGTGGGCGTGACCTCTATGCAGGAAATAAAAACAACTTCTGACCTATACCTGCTATAGATGATCTGAGCAATGGGATCAACATGCACGAAACAGCACACCCTAATTCTTTCACCATCGTTTTGGGAGATTTTAACCAGGCCAGTCTGAAAAAGTCACTAAGCAATTACTATCAACAGATCACTTGCAATACGAGAGGAAACAACACACTGTATCATTGTTACACCACCATCAAGAATGCACTGTGCTATTCCACGCTCTCACTTCAGGAAGTCTGATCACCTAGCTGTACTTCTACTCCCTGAGTATAGGCAGAGGCTGAAGACTGCAGCACCAGGAGTGAGGACCAAGAACGTATGGACAAGGGAAGCACAGGAGTACCTACAGGACTGGTGGACTGGACTGTATTCAGGGATTCATCTTTGAACCTGGATGAGTATGCTACATTGTTACCATCATCATTAACACCTGTGTGGATGAGTGTGTGCCTACAAAGACTTGCTGTACATTCCTAAACCAAAAGCCGTGGATGAACCAGGAGGTATGTCGTCTGCTGAAGGCTTGATCTGTGGCATTCAAGTCTGGTGACCCAGCCCTGTACCAGAGAAACAGGTATGATTTGCGGAGGGCTATTTCAAGGATGAAGAGACAATTTCAAACGAGGCTGGAGGTGACATCAGATGTACGACAACTCTGGCAGGGTTTATAACACATTACTTCCTACAAAGGAAAAACCCAATAGCTTGAATGGCAGCGATGCTTCACTACCAGGTGAACTCAATGCCTTCTATGCCCGTTTTGAAAGGGAGAACATAACTACAGCTGTGAAGATCCCTGCTGCACATGATGAACCTGTGATCTCTGTCACAGAAGCCAATGTTAGGCTGTGTTTAAAGAGAGTGAACCCTCGCAAGGCAGAAGGTCCTGATGGAGTACCTGGTAAGGCTCTGAAAACCTGTGCTGACCAACTAGCAGGACATTTTCAACCTTTCACTGCTACGGGTGGAAGTTTCCACTTCTTCAAAAAGGCAACATTAATACCAACGCCTAAGAAGAATAATGTGAGCTGCCTTAATGACTATCACCCAGTAGCACTCATGTTTACAGTGATGAAATGCTTTGACAGGTTGATCATGACTAGACTGAACTCCTGCCTCAGCAAGGACCTGGACCCAATGCAATTTGCCCATTGCCACAATAGGTCAACAGCACATGCAATCTCAATGGCTCTTCACATGGCTCTAGACCACCTGGACAACACAAACACATATGTCAGGATGCTGTTCATTGACTATCGCTCAGCATTTAATACCATCATTCCCAAAATCCTGATTGAGAAGTTGCAGAACCTGGGCCTCTGTACCTCCCACTGCAAATGGATCCTCAACTTGTGAAGACCACAATCTGTGCGGATTGGTGATAACATATCCCCCTCGCTGATGATCAACACTGCTGCACCTCAGGGGTGTGTGCTTAGCCCATTGCTCTACTCTCTCTATAAACATGACTGTGTGGTTAGGCATAGCTCAAATTACCATCTATAAATTTGCTGATGATACAACCATTGTTGGTAGAATCTCAGTTGGTGATGAGGAGGTGTACAGGAGCGAGATATGTCAGCTAGTGAAGTGGTGTTGTAGCAACAATCTGGCACTCAACATCAGTAAGACAAAAGAGCTGATTGTGGACTTCAGGAAGGGTAGGGAAAGGAACACATACCAATCCTCATAGAGGGATCAGAAGTGGAGAGAATGAGCAGTTTCAAGTTCCTGTGTGTCAAAATCTCCGAGGATCTAACCTGGTCCCAACATATCGATGCAGTTACAAAGAAGGTAAGAGAGCAACTATACTTTAATAGGAGTTTGAAGAGATTTGGCATGTCAACAAATACACTCAAAATTTCTTATGACATACTGTGGAGAGCATTTTGACAGGCTGCATCACTATCTGGTATTGGGGCGGGGGGGCGGGGGGGGGGCTACTGCACAGGACCAAAAGAAGCTGCAGAGGGTTGTAAATTTAGTCAGCTCGAACTTGGGTACTAGCCTACAAAGTATCCTGGAGGTCTTCAGAGAGCAGTGTCTCAGAAAGGCAGCATCCATTACTAAGGACCTCCAGTACCCAGGGCATGTCCTTTTCTCACTGTTACCATCAGGTAGGAGGTACAGAAGGCTGAAGGCACACACTCAACGATTCAGGAACAGCTTTTTCCCCTCTACCATTCTATTCCTAAGTGGACATTGAACCCTTGGACACTAATTCACTTTTTAAATATATTTCTGTTTTTTGAACGATTCTTAATCTATCCAATATACTTATACTGTAATCTATTTATTTATTTTTCATTATTATTATTATTATTTTATTTTGTTTTTTTCTTCTATAGTATGTATTGCATTGAACCGCTGCTGCTAAGTTAACAAATTCCATGACATATGCCGGTGATAATAAACCTGATTCTGATACATGTCAATGGGAATAAATAAAGAATGTAATCAATAATCTGTATGCAAACCTTAATGTGAAAGCTAGATTATCAACACTTGATAATATATTCTGTGCATTACTTGATTCCACTTGCAAACTATTCTTAAAATTTTGTTTGGGAGTGACCAGAAAAAAAAAATATCCGAGCTGGAAGGAAAATGGATACACAATTTATTGCATCAAAAGAGCAAAAACATCTATTTCTTCCTAGGAGTTGGTAAATTATAAAATATTTATAGAGGAAATGTAATCTATTGCTGGGGTGGGAAGGAGGAATACAAATAAAGATCTACATATTTCAGCAACGCACACAAAATACTAGAGGAACTCAGCAGGGCAGGCAGCATATGGAAAAAAGTAAACAGGTGACATTGATTGATTACTCTTTTCTATAGATGCCGCCAGACCTGCTGAGTTCCTCCAACATTTTGTGTGTGTTGCTTTGGATTTTCAGCATCTGCAGATTTTCTTGTGTTTGTGATACTACATATTTCAGCTTATGTATTTGCTAAACTTCCTTCCGATGACTGAAATACATATAATATGCTATAAGGTTTCACTGACAATGTAATGGTTTCTCTGTAGAAGCAATGTTTGGGTTATGACTAAAGATAATGGGGTCAGGAATGCTGTTGTTCTTTCTTGTGAATTAGAAGAGAGATTTTTGCGGTCTTTTGCCAAGGAGAGATGAGGTGAGAAGACGCGAATGGAGAGAGTTGGTAGACTGCCGGATGGGGTGGACTTGGAGCGAGAGTCTGCTGGGCAGCGACGATCGGAGGTGGTCAATGGTGAACAATTGACTTATCAGTGAGTTCAAGTGTTGCACAACGGACTGCTTAGTAAGATTGTGCCCTTTTTTTTTCTTTTTTTTGTTTCTTTACTAACCACATAGTCAATAATCGTTTAATTGCATATTGTGTACTGTTCGTCATTTCAGGGTACTGATTTGTAACAGGGACACATCATGCAGCATCCACCTAAATAAGATTTCTTAAGTTTGGCCAGGCTGGGGGCTATCACCCTCTATATTAAGCCGCTAGCCGAAGCGAGAGTTACAATTGTAGGGGCTCGTCCGGGATTGATTCCGTTGGATGGGGTGTGATTACCCTGAGAAGTGAACCAGTGGGGCAGATATTTGTACTCCGGATGAATTGTTAATTCCCCTGTTAAGTACTGTTGAAGTTGCGATTGTGGGTGGAGGTTTGATAAAATGACTGGCGCAGCTCTCGTTTCAATGCAGACCAGGCCTGAGGTAGCAGTAGTTGGGGGCGGAGATTTCAAAGATAGGGTTCTCTTGTTTCTGAGGAGTGAGGGGAAAGAGTGGTCAGATTTGGAATGTCTAATTAGTCCACGTCCCCTAGTGAAGAGTGAGAATTCTGAGTTAGTATCCGCCTTTACTTCTCTGGCGAATAAATGGAAAAATCAGATTCGAAGTCCCAGCTATGGCAGGCTCTGCCTATTCTCTGGAATAACGCCCACCCCTAAAGGGGAGGAGGAGTATGAGACTTGGGCGGAGAGGACCTCTCAGTTGTTAGATGAGTGGCAGTGCTCTGATGACGAAAAGCAACAGAGATTGGTTGAAAGTTTGAATGGGCAGGCCGCTGACATTGTGAGAGCTGTCAGGTTGAAATCTCCTGTAGCAACAGCTGTCAATTACCTGCAAGCACTGGACAATGCTTTTGGTCTCATTGGAAGCCCAATGGAGCTCATGGTGGGGTTTCAGAACATGCGTCAGGAGAAGGAGGAGAAGATTTCTGCTTTTATTTTTCGGCTAGAGAGGCAGCTAAATTGCTTGCAGCGCAGAGGGGTCATTCAGGCGGCTGAGGTGGATCAATTAAGAATGGACCAGATAGCCGGGGCACCCAGTCCCATGACCTGATTGCTTAGGGTCTCCGACAGTCTCGTAAGACGCGCCCCCCTCTTTCTTTTGTTGAGCTGATCAGAGAGGTACAGGAAGAGGAGAACGCAGCGGCGGCGTGGAAGGACTCAGTCAGCAGGGTACAGTCCTTGGTAGTAGTTCCCTGCGGTGAAGTGACCACAGGTAGCCTGCCCCATGGAGCGGTAGAGGAGATTGTGGTAGAGTTGAGAATGGAGATATGTCGGCTGTTATCAGCAGGTGTGACTCCCCCATACGATGAAGCTGATGGGGGGGGCGGATTCCGCAAGGGGACGAACAATGCGGAGGGCTGCTGGCAGCAGGTGTCACACCAGAAGGAGAGTGAGCCCCCCGGTACCTAAGCAGAGAGAGTCGTTGGGAAACCCTAGAGGAGACCCAGTGAGGGAATGGCCTGGTGTCTCTGGGGAACACGTTCCCAGCAATGTACCAAGGAATCCCCGAAAGCAAAAGGCCTAATTCCTGAAGGCTTAGTGGGTCCATGCTCCAGTGCGTCGCTGCGAACAGAGGGTATGTATGCTAAAGCCATACTCAATACCAGGTCGCAGGTCATGTTGTTGTACCGTCCCTTCTACAACTGGTATCTGAAGCATTTACCATTGACACCATTCAGGGCACTGGAGATCTGGGGGCTTAGTGCTAGTGATTATCCATATGATGGTTATTTGTCAGTGAAACTGGAGTTCTTGGAGGCCAATGTGGGAGTGTCTGAGGTCTTTGATACATTGGTGCTGGTTCGTCCGGACCCTGTTGAGAAGGGCGGCATTTCAATTCTGGTGACAACACTCCTTTTGTGAAGAGGCTCATGGGGGCCTGCAAAGAGAAGGCTGGTGAGAGCTTTCTGGGTACATTATCTGTGCACCTGCGGTTTCGAGCTGCGTTTGAGGAAGTGCGTGGCAGCATTGGGCCGGATACCTAATTTAAACAAGGGACTGTGTGGTTCACCCATTCAAAGCCAATGGTGGTACAGCCTGGGGAATTAGCAGGAGTGATGGGTCCCCCAAATTTCCCAGAGTGCCTGAGGGCAAAGCCCTCTTAGTGGACGCTCCGGAAGACCACGAAGGGGAGTCAGGATTCCCTGCTGGGGTACTGGTGAGGCCCAAATTGGAGAAGCCCTTGGTTGTACAGGAACACAGGATGGCAGTGATTGTCAGGAGCACTACGCAGAGGGAGGGTCACCTTCAAGCAGGGGATGCCCTTGGAGCATTTGTTCCCGGTGACGGTAATGTCTAGTGCCCCTGTGAGACACGCCGGGGAGAAACTATTGGAAAAGGGGGGAAAGTTGACTGCTGAGTCAATCAACTTCAGGGATGCCCCGGTTCCTGCGGCTTGGAAGAGGAAACTGGTAGAGAAGATGTTGAAGCTGGAAGGTGTCTTTTCCACTGATGGGTTTGATGTGGGTTGTTCCAAGAGCATGTGTCACACTATCCGGGTGACTGAGGATACCCTGTTCAGAGAAAGGTTGCAGCGACTGGTCCCTGCAGAGGTGGAGGACGTTCGGCAGTGTTTGTGTAAATTGATGGAAGCTAGGATCATCACCGAGTCCCAAAGCCCCTATGCGTCCTCAATAGTAGTGGCCCGAAAGAAGAATGGGAAGGTATGGATGTGTGTGGACAATAGGACTCTGAACAGGCGCACCATCCCTGACCAGTATACTGTCCCGAGGGCTGAAGATGCGCTGGCCTGCCTGAGTGGTGCGAAGTGGTTCAGTGTGCTGGACTTGAGGAGTGGATATTACCAGATCCCCATGAGTGAGGCCGACAAAGAGAACATGGCATTTATATGTCCCCTGAGATTTTTCCAGTTCGAAAGGATGCCCCAGGGCATCTCGGGAGCTCCAGCAAACTTCCAGCAGGTCACGGAGAAGACAGTGGGGGATAAGAACTTGCTTCAGGTATTGGTATATTTGGATGACCTCATAGTATTTGGATCCACCTTGGAAGAACATGAAGCGAGGCTGCTGAAGGTGCTGGGCCACCTGAAAGCTGAAGGGTTAAAACTTACCCTGGACAAGTGCCAGTTCTGCCAAACATCTGTTAGCTACGTTGGGAACATAGTCTCATAGATGGGGTAGCTACAGACCCAGCTAAGATCGAGGTGGTTACCACTTGGCCAAGGCCGCAGACTGTGAGCACTCTGCGCTCGTTCCTCAGGTTCTGTGGTTACTATCGGAGGTTTGTGAAAGGCTACGTGAAAGTGAGTCACCCTTTGAATCAGCTTCTGTGCAATTACCCTCCCTTGGGGAAGAAAGGGAGAGGGAAAAAAGGATAGGAGGGTGGAAAGTATCTTAGCCCATCGGAGTCCTTTGGACCGAGGTGGGATGCAAAATGTGAGGAGGCCTTTCAGTTGCTGAAGGAGCTGCTGACCCAGGCGCCAGTGCTGGCTTTTGCAGACCCCCGATTACCATATGTACTGCACACGGATGCCAGCCGAGAGGGCTTAGGGGGTGTCCGTGTCAGGATCAGAGCTCTGGGTTGAGGCCCGTCGCGTTTGTCAACCGGAGTCTGTTGCCCTCGGAGAAAAATTATCCCACGTACAAGTCAGAATTTCTGGTGTTGAAATGGGTGGTGGTGGATAAGCTGAGTGACTACCTCTACAGGGTCAAGCTTGAGGTGAGGACGGACAACAACCCCCTAACTTACAGTATATCCTGACCTTGGCGAAACTGGATTCCACAGGCCATCGGTGGTTGGCGGTGATGTCTGCCTATGATTTCAAACTGAAGTACCGGACGGGAAGCAGGAACGTTGATGCTGATGCTTTGTCCTGACGGGCACATGAGGGACTGGTCAGGGATGAGGAGTGGGAGAGCGTTCCTGTCCCAGGGGTGAAAGCCCTGTGTTAGTACGCCATCACCGTGAAGGCAGAGGAAAAGGAGGGGCAGGAGCGAGCAGTAGATCAATTGGGAACTTCTGATGATGCCGTCCCCCAAGTTTACTGTAACCTGACTGCTCTGAAAACAAATCAGCTGCCAGAATTAAGTTCTGGGGAAATGACTGCTGCTCAGTGAGATGATCCGGGCATTGGTACCATTTGGGTGGCAGTTGAAAAGGGAGAAATGGCTCAGGCAGAGAGGGCAAAACACGTGTCAGTGCCTCCATTACTATGAGAATGGCCTCGGGTGGAGTTGAAGAACAGATCTTATGCCAGGTCATGTCACCCCCAGACCGACCCTGGCGTTGCCAGCTGGTTCTGCCCGAGAAATATCAGAGGATGGCGTTGAAATCACATCATGAATATTCTGGACATTTGGGGGTGGAAAAGACCTATGGATTCCTCAGAGACCGGTTTTACTGGCCCCATATGAAGTCGGAGGTTGAAGAATACTGCAAGTCATGCATTCGATGCATACGGCAGAAGACATCGCCTACACAGGCAGCTCCCTTCTCCCACCTTCAGAGTGTGGGGCCTCTGGACCAGGTGTGTATGGATTCCCTGTCAACAGAACCTGATGCCAGCATCACAGCAAATGTCTTAGTCATCACAGACCACTACACCAGATATGCTCAGGCTTTTCCTACCAAGGACCCAAGGGCGTCTACAGTGGCAAGGGTGTTATGGGAGAAGTATTCCATTTATTACGGCCTTCCCAGGTGATCAGGGACGGGATTTCGAGAGCAGACTCATCCGAGAGTTACTGGGCATGCTTGGAGTCAAGAAGTCAAGGACCACGCTCTATCACCCACAGGGTGATTCCCCAGCCAGGGAGGTTTAACCAGACCTTGCTAGACATGATCGGGACCCTGGAGATCAGCAAGAAGAGCAGGTGGAGTCAACATATTGGGCATCTGGCTCACAGTTATAATTGTACGCGAAATGAAGCTACTGAGTACTCGCCATATTATCTGATGTTTGGGCGCAAGGCAAGGTTGCCCATTGACCTTTGTTTTGGGACTGATAAAGGTGACTTACTACCAAAGACTTAGCTGAAGTATGTGTCTGACATGAGAAGAGAGTTGAAAAGGACTTATGAATTAGCTGAGGTCGCGGCTGCCCAGCAGAATCAAGGGAATAAGAGAAGGCATGATCAAAAGGTGAGGTTCTCCCAACCCCTGCCGGGATACAGAGTCCTCATAAGGAATTTGGGGCTACCTGGAAAGCGCAAGTTGGCTGACCGCTGGGCGGCTATGCCCTATGTAGTGGAGAGTTAGATGCCAAACGTACCAGTTTTCCGGGTGAAACCAGAGGATGGGAATGGGTCTGTCAAGATTCTCCATCAGAACCACCTGTTGCCCCTGGGTCAGGAGGTGCAGGTAGACCCAGAGCCCGACTTGGAGCCTACACCTAGTAAGAGGACTCTTTGGAAATGTGGGGGGGTGCTACCGGGGCTCCAACAGGCGAGGTTAGGCCAGCCCCCACCCCTGAGAGGGATACTGATTCGGAGGCTGAGGACCTGGATGTGTGGTATATGCCTCCTTTCGCCAACTCCCCATTGATTGAGGAAGAGACTCTCGGCCCTTCTCCCATTGAGACAGGGGAAGTGGGGGGAGGGTGCTATCTGTGGGCATCCTGGGTTGCAGTCGGACTCTGTAGGGGAGGAAGCAGGGTTTGATCACGGAACAGAGAGCTCCGAGTTGCAGGTGGGCACGAGTGATAGATCGGGGGGAGGCATCACCAGGTAGACCGGAAGTATCCCCAGTAGCGTCGGAACCTGAAGAGTTGGATGATGGGGCGCGGAGGTCTCAGAGAATTAGGAGACTACCAGATAGGTTGGCCTACGTAGCACCAGGGGAACAGAGTGTGACATCTACTGTGTTGGGGAGCTATGTCACTGCCTTTTACACCTGGATTGGGCTTTGTAGTTTGCAGGAAGGGTTGGCAAACTATCTCAACGTCATGAGGACATGACTAAATTTGGTGGGGGGGATAGTGTAACATGCTGCAAGGTTTCACTGATAATATAATGGTTTCTCTGTAGCAGCAATGTTTGGGTTATGACTAGAGATAACGGGGTTAAGAATGCTGTTGTTCTTTCTTGTGAGCTGGAAGAGAGATTTTTGTGGTCTTTTGCCGGGGAGAGATGAGGTGAGAAGACGCAAATGGAGAGAGTTGGTAGACTGCCGGACATGGTGGACTCGGAGCGAGGGTCCGAAGGGCAGCAACGATCGGAGGAGGTCGATGGTGAGCAATCGACCTATCAGTGAGCTCCAACATTGTGCAACAAACTGTTTAATAAGATTGGGCCCTTTTTAAATTTTTTTTTCGTTTCTTTACTAACCATATAGTCAAAGTTAGAAATATAAAGCTTAATCGTTAAATTGCATGCCGTGTACTGTTTGTCATTTTGGGGTACTGATTTGTTTCAGGGGACACATCACACAGCATCCACCCAAATGAGATTTCTTAAGTTTGGCCGGGCCGGGGACTATCACCCCCTATATTAAGCCGCTAGCTGAAGTGAAACTTACATACACATTACATATCCACAGAAGTAGCTTTTTCCAGAAAGCGGAAATAAAATGAGAACCTCTGGTGTACACAAGGCTGTGGAAACTTCGAGTTTTCTTGGAATAACATTATTATTCCCTTCACCTACACACAGAAAAGAAAATGCTGGCCTTATTTATAAAATAGAAAGGAAACGAATATTCCTCATTAACAATAGACAATGATTTATGATGTCCAAGCAAAATAAATTCTACTTCAATTACTGGTATTACACATATTTTAGTATCCCTCCTACCCTGCAGCACACAATATAATGCCCCTTATCTGGCACATGGAATATAATGACCCCTATTTGGCACATGGATTCAGTTTTGGGTCAGGTGAGGCATTTTACCATTCAAATAAACTTAATGTCCTTTGTTAACATTCAGAGCAAGACCTCAAATAAGTCATCACAGTATAATGTCATATGCTTTCAGGTTCCTCAGAAAATATCTCAACTTCCAATTGAATTTAAAATAAACAAGGAAATTATGATAGCCTTTGAAGGTACCGAACAACCCTCAACAGCCATACTATGTTTTATTCTGGGCACCACATTCTAGGAAGGATGTGTAGACCTTGGATAGAATACAAAAAAGATTTGCTATGCAAGCAACAGGGACAGGAATCAGCTGCATGGAGGGACTGAAAAAACTGGAATTATTCTCCTCTGAGTAGTGTCCAAATGATGGACTTCAGCTCATCAACTCCAAGCTGAAACAACTTGAGCTGCAGGCATTGGCAGACATTTGGATTCAAACAGTTTTGATTATGTGTTATAAGACTATAAAACCATTCACTACAGGAGCAGAATTAGGCAATTTGGCCCATCGAGTTTGCTCCGCCATTTCATCATAGCTGATCAATTATTCCTCTCTGCCCAAATTTCCTTCCTTCTCCCAGTATCCCCTCATGTCTTGACCAATCAAGAACCTATCAACCTCTTTCTTAAATATTCATATAGACTTGGCCTCCATAGCTGCCTGTGGCAACAAATACCACAGATTCACTACTCTCTGGCTAAAGAAATTCCTCTTTATCTACTTTACAAAAGGACACCCTTCTATTCAGAGGCTGTGCCCTGTAGTCTTAGACTCCCCCACCATAGGAAACATCCTTTCCTCATCCACTCTATCAAGGTCTTTCACCATTCGATAGGTTTCAAAGTGGTCACAAAGTGGTTCTTCTGAATTCTAGTGAATACAGGCCCACAACCATCAAACGCTCTTCATATGACAAGCCATTCAACCCTGGAAACATTTTTCTGAACTTTCTTTGAACCATCTCCAATGTCAGAACATCCTTTCTAATACAAAGGGCCCAAAACTGCAACAAAGTCATCAATTCCATCACCCAAGTCATTGATGTATAATGTAGAAAGAAGCGGTCCCAACACAGACCATTGCAGCACACCACTAGTCACCAGCAGCCAACCAGAAAAGGCTTCCTCAAAGAATTCCAACAGATTTGTCAGGTAAGATTCTCTCTTGAAGAAATCATGCTGACTACGGCATATTTTATCATGTGCCTCCAAGTACTGCAAAACCACATCCTTAATAATTGATTCTAACATCTTCCCAACCACTGAGGTCAGATTAACTGGCCTATTTTCCAGTTATTTGCAATTTTCCAGTATTCCAGAATCTAATGAGTCTTTAAAGATTATTACTAATATCTCCACAATCCCTTCGGCCGCCTCTTTCTGAACCCTGGGGTGTACACTATCTGTTCCAGCTGTTTTATGTACCTTCAGACCTTCCAGTTTCCCAAGAATTTTCTCCCTGGTAATGGCAACTTCACACACTTCTGAACTGTGACACTCTGGAACATCCACTATACTGCTAGTGTCTTCCACAGTGAAGAATGATGAAAAATACTTACTCAGTTCCTCCACGATTTCCTTATCCACCATTACTACCTCTCCAGCATTGTTTTGCAGTGGTCCAATATCTACTCTTGCCTCTCTTTAACACTTTATGTATCTGAAGAAACTTTTGATATCCTTTTTAATATTATTTGCCAGCATACTTTTTTGCCTTCCAATTTTTCCTTCTTAATGACTTTTTCCGATTCCTAAGTTCCCCAATCCTCCCCATTGATTTTTTGCTCTATATTATGCCCTTTCTTTATCTTTAATGTTGGTTTGGTCATGTTATGCCATGTTGTCTTCAGAATACTTCTTCCCCTTTGGGATATATAAATCCTATGCCTTCCAAATTCCTTCCAGAAATTTCAGTCATTGCTACTGTGTCATCATCCCAGCCAGTGTTCTTTTCCAACCAATTCTGGCCAACTCCTCTCATGTGCCTCTGTAATTCCCTTTACTCCACTGTAATACAGCTGACTCTAGCTTCTTCTCAAATTTCGGGGTGAATTCAATCATATTATGATCACTCACCCCTACGGGTTCTTTTACCTTAAGCTCTCTCATCAAACGTTAAAAGTATGGTATGTAGAAGAACACCTGTCTTGTTGTACCTACCTTAAAATAATTACCACGCAGTGCCCTCAGCATGTTGTGCTAAAAGCACATAGAGCTCTTGGTTAGAATCCTGTATGTAAGACCATAAGACATAGGAGCAGAATTAGGCTATTCCGTCAATTAAGTCTGTTCCGCCAGTCCATTACTGCTGATCCCAGATCCCACTCAACCCCGTACACCTGCCTTCTCGCCATATCCCTTGATGCTCTGATCGATCAGGAAACGATCAACTTCCATCTTAAATATACCCACTGACACAGTCTGTAGCAGAGCATTCTACAGATTCACTACTTTCTGACTCAAAAACTTCCTCCTTACCTCTGTTCTAAAAGGTCGCCCTTCAATTTTGAGGCTGCGCCCTCTTCTTCTGAATCGGAGTACAGAAGACTGGAGGACAAAATTATTCAGTGATGTGAAAGGAATTACCTGCTCCTGAATGTGGACAAAACCAGGGAGATGGTGATTGATCATAGGATGAAGAGGACTGTGACAAGTCCTCTATACATTCTGGGAGAACAAGTTGCGGTGGTGCAGGAGTACAAATACTTGGGTGTTCACCTCGACAACAGACTTGACTGGAAAACCAACACCAAGTCTCTTTGCAAGAAGAAGATGAGCAGACTCTATTTTATAGGGAAACTAAGATCCTTCACTGTGTGCAGCAGGATGTTAGAGATCTTCTACCAGTCTGTTGTAGCGAGTGCAGTCTTCTTTGTAGCTTTATGTTGGGGGAGCAGCATCGGTGCTGGTGATGCAAAAAGACTAAACAAACTGATCAAAAAGGCTGGATCCGTCCTTGGCTACAACCCGGACTCTTTTGAGTTAATGGTGGAAAGGAGGTCACTGAACAAACTGCTATCCATTAAACAATCTGGCAGATCCTCTCCATGAGTACTGAATAAACAATGGAGCACCCTTCTAACCAGACTCATTCAGCTACACTGTCACAAGGATCGTTACAGAAAATCATTCCTACCAAATGCAATAAGCATACACAACAATTCACTTCTGTGTGACAGGAGAACACACATTATAGCACAATAGTCTCTGTTTTATTATTTCATACATTATTATTGCATATTATTGCACATTGGCAAATTATTATTGTATAGATTATTATTCTGTGCTTTATTATTAGTTATGTCTGCACACTTCTAAGTGTGTTTTTAAATGTTGCTTCTGTAATGAAAGAATTTCCCCCACTAGGGATCAATAAAGTATCTATTATTATTATTATTAGTTCTGGCACGTGACCAAGTGGTTAAGGCATTGGACTAGCTATCTGAAGGTTGTGAGTTCGAGCCCCAACCGAGGGAACGTGTTGTGTCCTTGAGCAAGGCACTTAATCACACATTGCTCTGCGACGATACTGGTGCCAAGCTGTATGGGTCCTAACGCCCTTCCCTTGGACAACATTGATGTCGTGGAGAGGGGAGACTTGCAGCATGGGCAACTGCTGGTCTTCCATACAACCTTGCCCAGGCCTGTGCCCTGGAGAGTGAAGACTTTCCAGGCGCAGATCCATGGTCTTGCAAGACTAACAGGTGCCTTTATTTATTTAAGTTCTGGATACCCCCACCATCGGAAACATCCTCTCCACATCAATCTTATCTAGTCCTTTCAATATTCGGTAGGTTTCAATAAGATCCCCATGTGTTCTTCTAAACTGCAGTGAGTACTGGTCCAAGGCTGCCAAACGCTCCTCATATGTTAACCCCTTCATTCCCAGAATCATCCTCGTGAACCTCCTCTGGACTCTACAATAACAACACATCCTTTCTAAGATATGGGGCCCCAAACTGTTGACAACGCTCAAACTGCGGCTTGACTAGTATCTTATAAAACTTCAGCATTATCTCCTTGCTTTTATATTCTATTCCCCTTGAAATAAATGCCAACGTTGCATTCGCCTTCTTTATCACAAACTCAACCTGTAAATTAACCTTCTGGGAATCTTGCATGAGAACTAAATCCTTCTGCACCTCTGAATTTTGAGCCTTCTCCCCATCTAGATAATAGTCTGCACTATTGTTTCTTTTACCAAATGCATTTCCCAACACTGTATTCCATCTGCCACTTTTTTGCTTTTTCTTCCAACTTGTCGAAGTCCTGCTGTGGTGGAGTGACATTTGCAATCTTCCAGTCCTCTGGGACCATGCCAAAATCAAGTGATTAAGATCATGATTTATGCATCCATTATCTCTTCAGCAACCTCTCTCACAACTCTGGGATGTAGTCCATCTGGTCCAGGTGACATCCAACTTCAGACCTTGCCTAGCACTTTTTCCTTTGACACTCCTGCTCCCTGACACTCATGGACCTCTGGCACGCTGCTAGTGTTTTCCACAGTGAAGACTGATGCAAAATACCCATTAAGTTCATCAGCCAATTTTTGTCCCCTGTTACTACCTCACTAGCATAATTTTCCAGTGGTCCAATATCACTTGCACCTCCCTATTATTCTTTATATAGCTGAAAAAGCTTTTGGTATCCTGTTTTATATTACTGGCTAGTTTGCCCTCATGTTTCATCTTTTCCCTTCTTATAGCTTTTTTAGTTGCCTTTTGCTGGATTTTAGAAGTTTCCCAATCATCCAACCTCCCACTCACTTTTGCTACCTTGTATGCCCTTTCATTGGTTTTCATGCAGTTCTTAACTTCCCTTGTCAACCACAGTTGCTTACCTCTGCCACATGAGAACAACTTCTTCTGTGGGACATATCTATCCTATTCCTTGTGAACTACTCCCAGAAACTTCAGCCATCTCTGCTCTGCCATCATCCCCACCAGTGTCGTGCTCCAATCCACCTGGGCAAGATCCTGTCTCATGCCTCTGTAATTCCCTTTATGCTTCTCCCTCTCACATTGCAGTATGAATTCAATCATATTATGATCATTGCCTCCAAAGGGTTCCTTAATAAGATCTGGGTCATTACACATCACCCAATTTAAGATAGCCTTTCCCCGAGTAGACTCAAGCAGAAGTTGCTTTTAAAACACCATCTCATAGGCACTTAACAAATTCCCTGTCTTGTGATCTGACACCAACCTGATTTTTGCGATCCCCTTGGACGTTGAAGTCCCCAGTTATAATTGTGCCATTACCCTTATTATATGCCTTTTACAGCTCCCTTTGTAATCTCAACCCCACATCTTGGCTACTATGTGGAGGCCTATACATGATTCCCATAATAGTTTTTTAACCCTTGCAGCTTCCACATGATCTTTGAGGGCATATCTGGTGTCAAGAGCATGATCAATGACATCGTCTTCTGGGGGTTCACTGAGGATGAACATAATCCACGTCTGAGAAAAGTGCTCGATGAGACACAGAATGCCAATTTGAAATTAACTAAAGAGAAATGTGAGTTTGATGATCTTTGTAGGAGATGTCATATCTGAAGAGGGAGGAAAGCCTGACTCATGAAAGATATCAGTCACTGAAAACATGGAGAGGCCCCAAAACAAAGAGGAAATGAGACATTTCTTGGGGATGGTGACTTACCAGGTAGGTTAATCCCTCTACTGTCAACTGTGTAAGCATCCCTTAGGTCACTCTTTGAATGGATTTGGTCTCATGAGCAGAAGAATGTTTACAGACATTGAATAGAGTCAAAACTGAAGAGTGTGTGCCGAAGTTTTATGATCCGGAAAGATGTATGAAGATCTTGGCTGATGCCTCCTGGCACAGCTTTGGAGCAGTACGACTGAAGCAACATGATGACACATGGCAACATGTGGCCTATGCATCAATGGTTTTAACAAGTGCAGAAGCCAGCTATACCCAGATAGAGAAAGAGCTTCTCACCAGCACATATGCATGCAAAAGCTTCCATTAGTACATCTACGAACAAGCTTTTGAAGTGGAGACAGACCATAAAACACTGGTCTCTATTATGTCCAAACCACCAAGTGACTATTCCATGAGGATATAGCACATGTTGATAAGGCTGCAGAAATATGTTGTGAGAATGATCTGCACACCAGGAAAATATACGTTTGCTGCTGATATGTTATCCCGAGTAGTTGACAAGAAAGAAAACAGTGACCAAGAAGCTAATGCAGATATATACGCCTATGTTGATATGATTGTCACCTCCCTTCCAGTATCACCTGATAGAACAGAGCAGATAAGGAAAGCAGCAGGGTCAGATGAAACAATGAACGAACTCAAAGATACAATATGGAAAGGATAGCTAGCAGCTAAGAATGACTGTTCAATGTATGTTCAGGATTATTAGGCATGAAGAATTGAAATGTCAGTAGTGAAAGATATGGTCTTCAAAGGGAACGGGTTTGTGATTCCAATGTCACTACACAAGGAAATGCTCCATAAGATTCATGAAGGGTATCTTGGTGAGGAATATTGTAAAAGTAGAGCTCATGAAGTGATGTACTGGCGAAGAATGAACCAAGACATCAGCCAGACCATTGCTTCATGTGAAACATGCCTTACCTACAGGCTAAAGCAGCAAGCATACTGCTTACACCACACCCTGTACCAAACAGGCCTTACTTCAAAGTTGGAGTGGATTTGTTTAACTGTAATGGGAAGAGTCATATTGTTGTAAGACTACTTTTCCAATTACCCAGAGGTTGCAACCCTGCAATCAACATCCAGCAAAGCAGTCATCGCCCTCCTGAAAACTGGAGATCCATATGAAGTAGTATCAGACAACAGTCCACAATTTTTGAACTGTAAGTTTGAGTCCTTTGCCAATGTTTAGGAGGGGAGGGTGTTTGACATATAATGTTAAGCCCACATCACCTAAAATCTAATGGCCTAACAGACAGTTCAATCAAGGTAGTGAAGGGCCTCATCAAGAAAACACAAGATGGATGAGAGAGTTTCCACAAAAGTCTAATGATTCACAGAAGTGCATCACTGCAGAATGGCCTTCCACCAGCCCCAATGCTGATGGGTCGATGCATACACACTAACCTTCCAGTGCATGAAGACCTGTTGACACCTAAAGGAGCACACAAGATCAAATTGGCTCAAGGGAAAGGGAAAGAAAAACAGAAACCGAATCACTACAAGACTGTGAAACACCTACCAGTCCTGAGTTCTGGAGATCAGGTGCAAATCTGAGAGCACGATTCTGGTTCATAGTACATCCAAGCATATGTGCAAGAGGAAGTAGCTCTATATTCCTACTAGATCCAGATGGAGCAAGAGACACCTCTGAGAAGAAACTGCGTGGATCGACAACCACAAGCTCCAACCCATGGTTGTAAAGCATCACTTCTCAGTATATCAAAGGGCCCAGCATATGTAAAAAATGAACATATTGATCAGAGTTCTCAAAAAGACACAAATATTAATATCGCAAATACAAGCAATACACCTGTGGAAACAAATAGAAGACCAAAAAGGACCATTAGACTGCCTCAGAGACTGACTGAAAATTGCTGATTGATAAGAGACTGTAGTTGGTCATTACAATTTAAGTTGAAATGTTGAACAGTTGAAAATTTGAAAAAAAAGAAAAGAGACCGGCTCTGGAATATAGATATTTTTGTTGGAAAGGATTATTATTCCTTGCAGGTTTATGAGGACATAGTATTGTGTTTGTTTTTCTTTCAAGGGAGAAGATGTGTTATTATGTGTGCATTGTCCCACTGCACAATGTGAGGGACTCACCTGGAACTAGAAGCTGCAATGGTGATCTGCTTGCGCATGCACAGGGCTGAGCAGCAGTTCGGTAATAAATTGTTCTAACAGAAACCCATGCCAAGTTTGTCTTTATTAAGAACAAACATAACAGTAAGTGTGATCAATTAAGTTTTTTCATTTTCATTTCTTGGTGGAAAGGACTGGAGGTAAAGGATATGGAGATTGGGGCAGTGGTATATTCCTCCTGTAGGATACGGGAGATTAGGGAACATTTTGAATATCCATGATGATTACTTCGGAGGGCCTAACACTAACTTGATATGGGAGGGAGTGGGAGAATTGGGAAACATAGTAGCAATATAGCAGTTGGGAATTAAAAAAAAAGTGTAGAGGATACATCAAGCTATCCTGTGGCAGAGTAGATAGAGACACAGTGGGGAGCGTGGGAGGGACCGCAGGCTTAGATGCATTTACACTACTAGAAGAAGCCTCACAATCAAGGCAGATGATCTGAGAGCTGGGTCAGCACTCAGAATTTTTTTATTAGGGAGAACATAACATCAATACTTGGAGATGATATCATGGAGGGATCATCCAATAAGGATATACAGATAGAATTTAGGAATAAGGAAGAGAAGTGATCACTTTGCTGGGTCCAGAGGGAACAACTTCAGGATACTATGATGTACCTTTAGAACAGAAATGAGGAGGAATTTCTTTAGCCAGAGTGTAGTGAAAATTGTGGGATTCATTGCTGTATACTGCTGTGAAAGCCAAATCATTGGGTATATTTAACATGGAAGTTGATAGGTTTTTGATTACTAAGGTCATCAAAGGATATGGGGAGAAGGCAGGAAAACAGGGTTGAGAGGGATTATAAATTCACCATGATGGAATGGTGGAGCAGATTTGATGGGACAATTCTGCTCCTATGTTTTATGGTCTTATGGTCTCGCAGAAGTCAGCAGGACCTAGAGGAACAGGATTGGGAAGCAGATTACAGAAAAGATAGCAACAGGGTTACAGTGGGAGGGGATTTTAACTTTTCCAGTATTGACAGGGATTGCCTTTCAGCAAGGGGCTAGAATGGCATGGAATTTGTTAAGTGCATCCAAGGCAGTTTTTTTAAGCAATAGATCAATAGTCCTACTGCAGAGAGGGCTGTACTCAATCTTACCTTAGGAAATGAAACTGGACAGATGGTGGAAGTGGAAGTGTCAGTTAGATGGATTTTGGGAATAGTGATTATAATTCTATATGTTTGAAGGCAGTTATGGAAACAGTTAAGGTTGGTTCTTAAGTTATGGTCCTGAACTGGAGAAAGGCTGATTTCAATAGCTTAGGAGAGAACCTGGTGGTAGCAGACTGGGAACAGATGCTTGCAGGTAAAAGGCCAGATGACAAATGGGAGTCTTAAGAGAAAGTTAGTAACAGGAACACACTTCATCAAAGTTGCTGGTGAACGCAGCAGGCCAGGCAGCAACTCTAGGAAGAGGTACAGTCGACGTTTCAGGCCGAGACCCTTCGTCAGGACTAACTGAAGGAAGAGTTAGTAAGAGATTTGAAAGTGGGAGGGGGAGGAGGAGATCCAAAATGATAGGAGAAGACAGGAGGGGGAGGGATGGAGCCAAGAGCTGGACAGGTGATGGGCAAAAGGGGATATGAGAGGATCATGGGACAAGAGGCCCAGGGAGAAGGAAAGGGGGGGGAACCAGAGGATGGGCAAGGGGTATAGTCAGAGGGACAGAGGGGAGAAAAAGGAGAGTGAGAGAAAGAATGTGTGTTTAAAAATACATAACGGATGGGGTACGAGGGGGAGGTGGGGCATTAGTGGAAGTTAGAGAAGTCAATGTTCATGCCATCAGGATGGATGCTACCCAGACGGAATATAAGGTGTTGTTCCTCCAACCTGAGTGTGGCTTCATCTTTACAGTAGAGGAGGCTGTGGGTAGACATGTCAGAATGGGAATGGGATATGGAATTAAAACATGTGGCCACTGGGAGATCCTGCTTTCTCTGGCAGACAGAGAGTAGATGTTCAGCAAAACGGTCTCCCAGTCTGCATCGGTCTCGCCAATATATAGAAGGCCACATCGGGAGCACCGGATGCAGTATATCACCCCAGTCGACTCACAGGTGAAGTGTCACCTCACCAGTCTGGGGCCCTGAATGGTGGTAAGGGAGGAAGTGTAAGGGCATGTGTAGCACTTGTTCCGCTTACAAGGACAAGTGCCAGTTCTCTGTCTGCCAGAGAAAGCAGGATCTCCCAGTGGCCACACATTTTAATTCTACGTCCCATTCCCATTCTGATGTGTCTATCCACGGTCTCCTCTACTGTAAAGATGAAGCCACACTCAGGTTGGAGGAACAACACCTTATATTCCGTCTGGGTAGCCTCCAACCTGATGGCATGAACATTGACTTCTCTAACTTCCGCTAATGCCCCACCTCCACCTCGTACCCCATCTGTTATGTATTTTTATACACACCTTCTTTCTCTCACTCTCCTTTCTTTCCCCCTCTGTCCCTCTGACTATACCCCTTGCCCATCCTCAGGGTTTCTCCCCCCCCTTTTCCTTCTCCCTGGGCCTCCTGTCCCATGATCCTCTCAGATCCTCTTTGCCAATCACCTGTCCACCTCTCCATCCCTCCCCTCCTGTCTTCTCCTATCATTTTGGATCTCCCCCTCTCCCTTCCACTTTCAAATCTCTTACTAACTCTTCCTTCAGTTAGCCCTGATGAAGGGTCTCGGCCTGAAACATCGACTGTACCTCTTCTTAGAGATGCTGCCTGGCCTGCTGCGTTCACCAGCAACTTTGATCAACTTGAATTTCCAGCATCTGCAGAATTCCTCTTGTTTGCATTAGTAACAGCATATGGCCAATACATTCTAGCAAGAATGAAAGGCATAGATGGAAAGATGATTGAATATTGGATGGAAAAAAATGAGAAAAAAATGCATATAGCAGATAGAGCTAACTAGAATGACAGGAATCTCTGAGAAGTATGGATGTGTAGGGATAAAATGAGGAGGGCGAAAAGGGGCCATGGAATACTTTTGGCAATTAAGATTAAAGAGATTTCTCTGACATTTTATAAGTATATCAGGAGCAAGAGTGCAGTCTTGGAAAGACAGCAAGTCAGAACAGACAATGTTTACTGTCCTAGCTTCATAAGTCTTCTTGCTTAGCTCTTCAAAAAACTCAATCAAATTAGGAAGACAGGGTAAGTGCGAAGTGGTTCATTTTGGTAGGTCAAATATGATGGCAGAATATAGTATTAATAGTAAGACTCTTGGCAGTGTGGAGGATCAGAGGGATCTTGGGGTCTGAGTCCCTAGGACGCTCAAAGCAGCCGCACAGGTTGACTCTGTGGTTAAGAAGGCATACGGTGTATTGACCTTCATTAATTGTGGAATTGAATTTAGGAGCCGAGAGGTAATGTTGTAGCTATATAGGACCCTAGTCAGACCCCACTTGGAGTACTCTGCTCATTTCTGGTCACCTTACTACAGGAAAGATGTGGAAACTATAGAAAGGGTGCAGAGGAGATTTACAAGAATGTTGCCTGGATTGGGGAGCATGCCTTATGAAAACAGGTTGAGTGAACTCGACCTTTTCTCTATGGAGCAAAAGAGGATGAGAGGTGACCTGATAGAGGTGTATAAGATTATGAGAGGCATTGATTGTGTGGATAGTCAGGGGAGGCTTTTTCCCAGGGCTGAAATGGTTGCCACAAGAGGACACAGGTTTAAGATGCTGGGGAGTAGGTACAGAGGAGATGTCAGGGGTAAGTTTTTTTTACACAGAGAGTGGTGAGTGTGTGGAATGGGCTGCTGGCAACAGTGGTGGAGGTGGATATAATAGGGTCTTTTAACAGCCTTTTGGATAGGTACATGGAGTTTAGTAAAATAGAGGGCTATGGATAAGCCTAGTAATTTCTAAGGTAGGGACATGTTCGGCACAACTTTATAGGCCGAAAGCTCTGTATTTTGCTGTATGTTTTCTATGTTTCTATGTTTCTATTTTCCAATCAAAAGCCATATTATCCCTGATCAACTTCTGTTTTTCCAAATACATGTAAATCCTACCCCTTCAGACTTTCTCCATTAATTTCCCTTCCACTAATGCAAAGCTCTCTGGCCCATAGCTACTTGATTGACTTATCCCTGTTTTCGTTTCCAAATAAAGGATTTAACAACATTAGCTATCCTCACTAGTGGTTAATAAAGATGAAAAAATCACTAACAGGGCTCTAGCAATCTCTTTTTTTGTTTCCATCTAGCCCATGGATTTATCAACATGTTGGATGTCAATGGACTTTAACATGTTATGTTATATGCTCCATGACATCCAACGCGTCCTCATTTTTAACACTGACCTGCTCCAGATTGTTCAGAATCAAAATCAAGTTTAATATCACCAGCATACATTGTGAAATTTGTTCTCGTGTGGCAGCAGTACATTGCAATACCTTATACATATATTTAGACCATAAGGTATCGGAGCAGAATTAGGTCATTTGGCCCTTCGAATCCGCTCCACTTCAAAAAGTTTAATTAAATAAATAGTGCAAAATGAGAAGAAAAAGTAGTGAGGTAGTGTTCATGAGTTAAATGTCCATTCATAAATCTGATGGCAGAGGGGAAGAAGCTATTCCTGAATTGTTGAGCGTGTGTCTTCAGGCTCCTGCATATTCTCACTGATGAGAAGAGGGCATGTTCTGGGTAATAGGGCTTTTTAATGATGCTGCCTTTTTGAGGCATAGCTTGTTGAAGATGTCCTGAATGTTGGGGAGGTTAGTGCCCAAGAGGGAGCTGACTGAGTTCACAACTTTCTGCAGCTTATTTTGATCATGCACTTCATCACCATGGATGTGAGTTGTACTGAACGATAGTCGATAAGGCAGTTCACCTTGCTCTTCTTAGGCATTGGTATGATTGCCACCCTTTTGAAGAAGGTGGGAAGTTCCGACAGTAGCAATGAGAGATTGAAAATGTCTTTGAACATCACCCACCAGTTGGTTGGCACAGGTTTTCAGAGCCTTACCAGGTAGTGTTGAAATTGCGGGGGCCCTGGCAGAAATATTTAAAATGTCGCTGTCTACGGGTGAAGTGCCGGAGGATTGGAGAGTGGCTCATGTTGTTCCGTTGTTTAAAAAAGGATTGAAAAGTAATCCGGGAAATTATAGGCTGGTGAGTTTAACGTCGGTAGTAGGTAAGTTATTGGAGGGAGTACTAAGAGACAGAATCTATAAGCTCTTGAGATAGCCCTCCATATGTTGTAACTGGCCTTCTTGTATGGTCCTGGATCACTCGACTTGAATACCACAGATCTAGCCCTCAGCAGACTATGAATCTCCGGGTTCATCCATGGCTTTTGATTCAGGTATGTATGGTATGCTCTTGTAGGCACACACTCATGTACAGGGGTTTTAATGAACTGTGCCAATCATTGTTTAATTCAATTTAAAATTGTTCACTGTTATTATTTAACAAAGGAGAGGCTATCCAAAATATTTCCTAATATAGACAATTATTGTGATAGGTGTAAAAATGAAGTAGCTACTTTGTCACATATGTTCTGGTCATGTCCCCCATTGAAATCTTTTTGGAAAATTATTTTCTACAATTTCTAAAGCTTTGAAAATTAATTTACAACCTAATACATTGACTGTTCTATTTGGAATAGTTCCGCATCATATTCAGGGTATTTCATTTTCAAACCAACATGTAATTGCATTCATTACATTGTTGGCAAGAAGGGCTATTTTATTGAATTGGAAAGATACCTCAGCTCCTACACTAATTCAATGGTTTTCCCAAGTAATGTTATGTCTTAGATTGGAGAAAAATTAGAAGTAGAACTTTTGATCCCCGACTCGATTTTGAGAGAAGGTGGGGCTCTTTTGCCAAATATTATCATTTAATTTGAATTAATTTATATGGTTTCCTTCCAATTTTATGTTATATAAATGTGATTTGGCGGCTGTTGTTGTTTTTTCTCTCCTTTATATATATAGATGATTGTAAGACGTATTGCTCCAGGAGTTGGTTCCTAATGGGGTTTTTTTTTGTAGTTAGTGGGGTTTTTTTAAGTTAGTTGGGGTTCTCTTTTTTCCTTCTTTTTCTTATACAAATTTTTTTTCATTAGTATATACAAGTCTTTTTTTCTTCAGCTTTATTAATTATATGTACACTAATTTGTTGAACTTTTGTATTTTATAGCTGTAGAAGATTATACGTCTGTACATCAATAAAAAGATTTTAAAAATGATATGTAATGGAATATTCATTCAGACTTGGAGATGAACCCCTGAATCCTGCCTAGTACACCGACTCAAGGCAGTCCTATAAGCACTTCTAAGACGATAAGAGATAAGAGCAGAATTAGGCCATTTGGCCAATTATGTCTGCTTTGCCATTTCAGCATAGCTGATCCATTTCTCTCTCAGCCCCAATCCCTGACTTCTCCCCATATCCCTTCACGCCCTGGCTAATCAAGAATGTAACAACCTCTGCCTTAAATAAAGCCAATGACATGACCTTCACAGCTGCCTATAGAGACGAGTTCCACAGATTCACTACTCTCTGGCTAAAGAAATTCCTCCTAATCTCCTTTCTAAAAGGACGCCCCTTTATTCTGAGGCTGTGTCCTCTGGTCCTAGACTCTGCCACCATAAGAAACATCCTCTCCACAACCATTCTATTAAGATCTTTCACAATTTGGTAGGTTTCAATGAGGTCACCCCTAATTCTTATGAACTGAAGTGAATACAGGCCGAGAGCCATCAAATGCTCTTCATATGACTGGTCCTTCAATCCTGGAATCATTTTCATGAACCTCCTTTGAACCCTCTCCAATGTCAGCACATCCTTTCAAATAGAAGAGGCCCAAAACTGCTCACAATATTCCAAGTGAGGTCTCACCAGTGCTTTATAAATCCTCGACATTACATCCTTGCTTTTATATTCTAGTTCTCTCAAAATGAATGCCAACATTGCATTTGTCTTCCTCATCACTGACTCAACCTGCAAATTAGCCTTAATGGAATCCAGCATGAGGACTCCCAAATCTCTTTGCATCTCAGATTTCTGAATTTTAGGAAATAGTCTACCAAAGTACATGACAATAAGCTTCCTGACACTGTATTCCATCTGCCACTACTTTGGCAATTCTCCTAAGCTGTCTAAATCTTTCTATAGTCTCTCTGCTTCCTCAATACTACTTGCCCCTCCACCTATCTTCAGATTGTCCACAAATCTGGCCACAGAGCTACTAATTCTGTCATCCAAATCATTCACCTATAATGTAAAGAGAAGTGATGCCAACGCATACCCCGTGGAACACCACTAGTCACCAGCAATCAACCAGAAAAGGCTCCCTTTATTTCTACGCTTGGCCTCCTACCAATTAGCCAATAGTAGTATCTTTCCTGTAATACCATGAGCTCTTAATCTGTTAAGCAATCTCATATGTGGCACCTTGTCAAAGGCCTTCTGAAAATCCAAGTACATAATGTCCATCAATTCTCCTTTGTCTATCCTGCTTGTTATTTCTTCAAAGAATTCCAACAGTTCTGTCAGATAAAACTTTCCCTCAAGGAAACCATGCTGACTACAGCCTATTTAATCATGTGCCTCCAAACCAGAAACACCAAAACCAGATCCTTAACAATTGTTTCCAACATTTTCCCAACCACTGAGGTCAGACTATCTAGCCAATAATTTCCTCTCTTCTGCCTCTCCCTCTTCTTAAAGAGTAGAGTGACATTTGCCATTTTCCAGTCTTCCAGAACCTAGCGATTCTTGAAAGATCTTTACTCATGCTTCCACAATCTCTTCAGCCACCTCTTTCAGAATGCTAGGGTGTAGACCATCTGGTCCAGGTGACTTCTCCCTAGTAATGGTAACTTCACTCACTCTTGCCCCTTGACTCTCTCAAACTTCCAGCATACTGCTAGTGTCTTCCACAGGAAGAATGATGCAACATACTAATTCAGTTTGTCCACCATTTCCTTCTTCCCCCCACCTCCACCCACTACTACCTCTCCAGTATCATTTTCCAGTGGTCCGATATCTACTCTTGCCTTTCTTTTACACTTTATATATCTGAAGAAACTTTTGATATACTCTTTAATATTATTAGCTAGCTTACCATTGTATTCCATCATGTCCTTCTTTATGAATTTTTAGTTGCTTTCTATTGTTTTTTTAAAAGCTTCCCAATCTTCTAGATTCCTACTAATATTTGTTCTATTATTTGCCCTCCCTTTGGCTTTTATGTTGGCTTTGACTTTTCTTGTTAGCCTCAGTTACATCATCCTGCATTTAGAATACTACTTCTTCTTTGGGCTGTGTCTATCCTGCACCTTCCAAATTGCTCCAGAAACTCCTGCCATTGCTGCTCTGCCATTATCTCTGCTAGTGTTCCTTTCCAATCAATTTCAGCCAGATCCTCTCTCATGTCTCTGTAATTCCTTTGATACATCTGACTTTAGCTTTTTCTTTTTTTTTGTAATTTATTTTTATTGAAGTTCATCATCAAACAAATATTTCCATAAGATGTATTTCAGATATTGTACATATATATCATATAATCATATTTGCCACAAATCTCCACATAATATTTATCTGAGGTATATACCTATAGAAAAGCGAGGAAAGAAAGAACAAGCAAAAGGAGAAAACTGTGTACAGAGTAGGGAGTGATCTTTTTTTTACAACATATTCATTGATTTGTGAGAATAAAATCAGGCCTATGAGATGTTATGTAGTTGAACCATTTTTCCCAGTATGAATCAAATTGTTCCAATTTATGATTAACAGATTATTAATTATCTTCTCCATTTTGTAAATGTCCATTGTAATTTCCATCCATGCGTTTAAAGTTGGGCTCTCCTGTGATAACCATTTCCTGGTGAGAGTCTTTTTACCAGCCACCAGCAGTATATTCATTAAATATTTATCTCTTTTCAACCATTCTTGAGGTACATACCCAAAATATATGGTCTTACTTTCTAAGGGTATTTCACATTTAAAGATGTCTTTTAGGGCATTGTGTATCCCACTCCAATAGTCTTTGATAACGAGGCAATCCCAGAAAATATGATAATGGTCTGCATTTTGATTTCCACAATTTCTCCAGCAAACAGAGAGATTACTATCATAATGGGATTTCTGAGAGGGTGTAATAAAACATCTTATCAAGTTTTTCCATCTGAACTCCCTCCATTTCTGTGAACTGGTACACTTCCATTGATATCTCCATATTATTGTCCATTCTTCCTCCAATATAATTATCCCTACTTCCTTCTCCCATTTTGTTTTAATGTATGAAGTCGAATGTGTTTTAAGATTTGACAAACCTTTATCCATGCTTGAGATGATTCTACTACCGTTATCTGAATTATATGCTTTTCTAAATAATTCTATCAAACATGTGTAACCGGGTGACCTTATTCAGTATCGTTAAAAGTGTACTTACACGTCCATCCGGGTAATGCTAGAATAGTTGTCTGTGCCTTTAAGGGAGACGGTGAAGTCATTACCCATACGCGGGATAGTGGGGAGACCATTTCGTTTTCTGCTGAAGACGCTGGTGGGGCGTTGGAATCTGGTCTCTCCCAGAGTGTGCTGGGCATTGTGAGGAAAGGTGAGCATTAATTGACGATATCCATGTGAATTCATTTATTCTTGCTGGCGAATTGAGAATATCGGTAGTTTGACATGTTTTACATGTGGATGCTTTAGGTTTTCTGTAGTGAATGACTCAACGCTGGATCACGTGGCTTGGGCAAAGTTCCTCACCAGCCAAGTATGTCATTCTTCCTGTAATTTAACTACCAGGCAATATCTTGTAAAAGTTGCGCCAAAGTGTACCTTTTGTCTAACTTTATTGTATCAGGACTGATTGTGCATGTAACCGCGTAACGTGAATGTTTAGTCTCTGTTCGGAAGTTCAGCACGTGTGTACGTCTTAGATGAGATGTATTCACTTACATTTTTCGCTTTTATGTATAAGATGCAGGGTGGGTGGGATTCTAATGTTGTTTGTATTGTGTTCTTTCAGGATTGCCACTACTGTATTTGTACTGTATTAGTTCTGGTATTTTTTATACTGCATACGCAACTCTGTCCATACACAAGGGTGTGGATCGAAAGTTAAACTGAGACTGTAACGGCAAGAACTGGTTGTAAATTCATTCGCAAACAAGAGGAATCCTGACGAAGGGTCTCGGCCTGAAACGTCAACTGTACCTCTTCCTAGAGATGCTGCCTGGCCTGCTGCGTTCACCAGCAACTTTGATGTGAGTTGCCTGTAAATTCATACGTTTTGTTTCGCGACCCTCTACTGGCACTTAAACATCGAAAACCGATAAAGGAATTAAAACTCGAAAAAGTCTTTGTTGTCCTGAGCATGTACTTTTCCCCAGGCTACAAAATCTGGTACCAGGAGTGGGGTTAATTCCAAGCCAGTTGAGAGGGTCTCTGATTGCTGTATGCAGTATAATATACAGTACCTAATACAGTAGTGGTGAAGACAGTACCATGTTCCCGTTGGGAGGAAGGAGAGAGTGCGGTAGAGCCACGTGGAAAACGCGCTGGAGCCTCGGGAACGGGCCGGGACATCAACGACTGACGTCAGGACGCAGAGCGGTGATGTGGACCCCAGGAACTGTGGGCCGTGAAGCCAGCGCGTTTGCAGCAAAGGATGGCAGCAACTCCTTTTGCAGGCTTGTGTGCACTTTAAAGACTTAAGCTTTTACTATGTCACACTCAGAGGACATACTAGTTGAACTTGAGTTGAATGAACAAATTAGGGAATTGCGTAGTAGGTATGATGAAGCCATGGCAACCATAGATAAATTAAGCAAAAGGTCCTATGTATATGTCCCAAGGGAAAGACACATTGTTCCATTTATGGGGGATGTTGATAACTTTATTGAAGAAGTACAATGTGCACATCATAGTAGAAATCAGTCTGACCAGGATCAGTATGACTTTGTTATGTCCCTGCTCAGGGCTGCAGCCTTAGATGAAGCACGTATGCGCAGTGATGCTGGGGAAGACCCCGCTGATGACTTGTTCACCTATCTCAGGGAAGCTTTTAGAGACAAGCGTAATGCACCCCAGCAGTGGCATAGCTTCTACAGTCGCAAACAGCGTGAGGGTGAAGATGTAATAGAGTTTTCACATGCCCTAGCCCAAGCTCTTAACTTGATACTGAAGCACTTCCCTGATGCTGTGACCGATAAGAGAGTGGTGCTAAGAGATCAATTTATAGAGGGGATCAGGGATTCTTCCCTCAGAAGGGAGCTCCACAGATTCGTGCGGGGCCACCCTGAGTCCTCAATGATAGTAGTGAGGGAGGGGGCTCGTCTGTGGCTTGTAGAAGAGCCCCTGGGAAGTCAAAGTGTAGCAGTGGCCAGGCACAGTGCTTGCATTGGGGCTTAAAGCTTGGGAATCTGAGTCTGTCACACTAGATGATGTCCTTAAAGTGGTCGCAGAGCAGGGCAAAGCCCTTTGTGAATTGACTCAAGCAGTGAAAGATCTCACTGTGCAGAGGGATTTTACACATGCTACTCACAGCAGATGTAATTTACAGCCTAGGTTCACAGAGGATGGGCAACCAATATGTTTCAAGTGTCAGGTGGGAGGGCATTTGGCCAAGAATTGCCCACGGAAGGGAAGTGGAGTCTGCATCCTCCTCCCCTCAAGAGGTTGGGAGTCGGGCAATTCGGCGGAACCTCATAGTGTCATGGTCCGGTCCGCGAAGTCCGTATTCCAGTTCACGGTCTGGTCCATCAACTCTAGCTCCAGGTTTTCCTGTCTACCCTGTTTCTGTTCTTGTGGAGCTCTAACTGAAGTAGCTGATGCTCATTGGGGCTGGCTGCATAAATACCTTCAGAGACCAGGGCATGGCTGCTGGATTGTTCTTGTCCTTACTCCTTGTATCCTTTCCTCTGCCTTCTGTTTCCTCACCTGAAGCCCTGCCTTGTCTTGCCGGTAACTCTCGTCTCACCTGAAGTTCTCATCTCGCCTTGCATTGTCTGAAGCCTTGCCTTGTCTTGCTGGTAACTCTCACCTTGGCTCGCCTGCAGTCTTGTCCTGGAGCTACCCTGTACCTAGCTCCCTTCCTGTCCCTTGCCTCCGCCCAGGTAAGTCAGGCCGTCTTGCCGTTACCTGCAGTTGGTTGTGTCCCTTCCTGTCCCTTGCCTCCGTCGGGTAAGCCAGGCCGTCTTGCCGTTACCTGCAGTTGGTTCTGTCCCTTCCTGTCCCATGCCTCCATCGGGTGGTGATCCGCGCCCTGCCGAGGAGTACCGCGCCCTGCCCAGGAGGAGCCTGCCTAGCCACAAGCCTGAAGACTCCAGCCTCCTGCCTAGCCTCAAGCCAGAAGACTCCAGCCTCCTGCCAAGCCTCACCTCAAGACTCTAGCCTCTAGCCTCAAGCCTGACGACCCCAGTCCCTTGCCTCCTGCCAAGCCTCGTCTCTAGCCTCTAGCCTGAAGACTCCACCCTCATCCTGCCTGCCTGCCAAGTCACGTCCTTGCCTAGTTCTGGGGTCCGAGCCAGAGGCAAGACCCAGGTACTGGTCCTTGTCCAGTCTCTGGCTCGGAGTCCAAGCCCGGGCTCCTAGCTCTCTTGTCCAGTCCTGTTCCGGGTTCCCGGTTTTCGTGTCCATGTCCTTGCCCTCAGCCTGTATCCTAGTCCTGTCCCTAGTACATCAGTGTCTGTGTCTTGCACTTGGGTCCGTTCCCAGCCACTGCTTTATGACACATAGATGCAGATAATGTACAGCTATCCCGTGACCAGTTGCTGCAATGCACGATAGGAACATGTCCAGTTGTTGAGCTTGAAATATCAGGTGTTGCTGTCTATTGTCTGTTGGACACAGGTAGTCAGGTAAGCACCCTGACCGAACAGTTCTTTCGAGAACACTTGAATGGAGAGGACAAGTGTATGTTGTCCACTGCTGGCTGGCTTAGGCTAGCAGCTGCAAACAGTCTTGATATTCCTTACCTTGGGTATCGAGAGCTAGAGGTTCAAGCAATGGGCATGAAGATACCAAATTGTGGCTTTCTAGTAGTCAGGGATTCTGTGAGCACCGAACCCCCTATCCCATGTATTGTAGGCATGAACATTATCAGCCAGTGTAGGCAACTTGTCTACGCAGTGTTTGACTTTGATGTCCAGTATCGTCCGGGTCGGAGCAATACCGTGGCTGACGCGCCCTCTAGGCAGCTATTTGCAGGGGAGTCTGAGCCTGCCTCAGAGAATGCGGAGTTCGATGGGGCTGTGGCGATTGGTAGTTCAATCAATTGCGGCAGTGCCCTTGATCCGGCACTGGTTACCGCTGGTCTTAGCAGCTGTAGGGTTAAGCAAATCCGAGCCTGGGAAGCTGGTACTAATGAGGTAAGTGGTCCGACGCAAGGGAACACTCCAACCCTCCCAGGTTAT
Source organism: Mobula hypostoma (assembly GCF_963921235.1). Taxonomy (NCBI): domain Eukaryota; kingdom Metazoa; phylum Chordata; class Chondrichthyes; order Myliobatiformes; family Myliobatidae; genus Mobula; species Mobula hypostoma. The sequence goes on from NC_086097.1 coordinate 169,013,840, forward strand.
TCTAATGGGGACTTATGTACTTTTCCGCAGCAAGACCCTGTGCTAAGTGTCCTAACAGACTTATGGGATCAGAAAAGGAAGCTGAGTGGCCAGGAGCATAAAACTCTGCCTAAGCCTGTTTTGTCTCTGTTAGGGCACTGGAACAGTATCAGAGAGCGTAAAGGGTTACTGTATAGGGTAGTTGAGGATGAGAAGCTTGGGGAGTGTTACCAGCTTCTGATACCTAACAGCTTGAGGAGCAAATTGTTAAGAGTATGTACATGATTCTATGGGCCATCAAGGCATAAACGTACTCTGCAGTTGTTGAGAAGCCGATGTTTTTGGGTAGGCATACACGAGGATGTGGCACAGTGGGTCAAAAGTTGTCCACGTTGTGTACTAACTAAGATGCCACAGCCTACGATCCGCGCGTGCCCCCCGCCCCCATGAAGTCATTTCTGGCTTCTAGGCCGCTTGAAGTTGTTGCGGTAGATTTCACTGTGTTGGAGCCGGCAAGTGATGGGCGTGAGAATGTCTTATTGGTCACAGGCGCTTTCTCTAAATTTACCCAAGTATTTCCAACTCAGGATCAAAAGGTGGATACCACAGCAAGGGTGCTCTTGAGGGAATGGTTCATGAAGTACGGTGTCCCTGAGAGGTTGCATTCTGACCAGGACAGTAACTTCGAAAGTGAGGTCATAGCGGAGCTTTGCAAACTATACGGGGTAAAGAAAAGCCGTACCACACCTCATCATCCTACTGGAAACGTGCAGTGCGAGCATTTCAACAGGACAATGCATGATCTGCTGCGTACGTTGCCTCCAGGAGAGAAACGCAGGTGGCCAGAACATCTACCTGAGTTGGTGTATGCATATAATGCGACACCTCACGCAACCACCGGGTATTCGCCTTACTGTCTGTTGTTTGGGGTGGATCCCCACTTGCCTGTGGATGCTATGTTGGGGCAAGAACAGATGGTGGTCCGGAAACGATTACTTGAATGCAGGGGAGAAATGTAACCGGGTGACCGTCGGACCTTATTCAGTATCGTTAAAAGTGTACTTAGGCATCCATCCAGGTAATGCTAGAATAGTTGTCTGTGCCTTAAGGGAGACGGTGATGTCATTACGCACACGCAGGATATCGGGGAGACCATTTTGCTGAAGATGCTGGTGGGGCGTTGGAATCTGGTCTCTCCCAGAGTGTGCTGGGCATGGTGAGGAAAGGTGAGCATTAATTGACGATATCCATGTGAATTCATTTATTCTTGCTGACGAATTGAGAATATCGGTAGTTTGACATATTTTACATGTGGATGCTTTAGATTTTCTCGAGTGAATGACTCAACGCTGGATCACGTGGCTTGGGCAAAGTTCTTCACCATCCAAGTAGGTCAGGCTTCCTGTAATTTAACTACCAGGCAATACCTTGTAAAAGTTGTGCCAAAGTGTACCTTTTGTCTAACTTTATTGTATCAGGACTGATTGTGAATGTAACAGTGTAACGTGAATGTTTAGTCTCTGTTCGGAAGTTCAGCACGTGTGTACGTCTTAGATGAGATGTATTCGCTTACATTTTTCGCTGTTATGTATAAGATGCAGGGTGGGTGGGATTCTAATGTTGTTTGTATTGTGTTCCTTCAGGATTGCCACTACCGTATTTGTACCGTATCTGTACTGGTATTTTTTATACTGCATATGTGATTCTGTCCATACACAAGGGTGTGGATCGAAAGTTACACTGAGACTGTAACGGCAAGAACTGGTTGTCAATTCATTCGTTTTGTCTCGCGACCCTCTACTGGTACTTAAACATCGAAAACCGATAAAGGAATTAAAACCCGAAAAAGTCTTTGTTGTCCTGAGCGTGTACTTTTCCCCAGGCTACACATGTACCTGCCTTGGTTACATTTTTAACCCTCCTATTAACATACTGTCGTACCTGTAGATACCGATAAAGGCTTGTTTTTTTAATAAGTGTTTCTCTTTAAGTATTTCAAAACTGAACAGTGTTCCTCCTTCATTATATTGCAAAGAACTGTTATTCCTTTAGCTGTCCAGTCCTTAAATCTAGCATCCAGTTTATTCAGCGTAAAATCAGAGTGATATGCAGACCATTTAAGAATTGCAATATCTCCCTCTAGTTTATATTCTTTTATAATAGTTTTCCATATTTTAAGAGTCCATTTCACCCATGGGTTATCAATAGTTTTTATGTACCTTTGTAGGTTGTTATCAGCCAAAATTGCCTGTACGGGGATGGAAAGTATCCTCTCCTCAATGTTTTTTCATTGAGTGTCATATGATGGGTTGCACCAACAGCTCTCAACTGTGCTGCAAAATAATAATCTCTAAGAGAAAGTAGGCCCCATCCCCCCTTTTCCTTGGCTAATTGCAAAGTTTTGAGACAAACTCCAGGCCTTTTACCTTGCCATATATATCTTGATAACATTTTTTTCCATTCATTGAATTGATCCGGATTAATCTCTATTGGTAGGGTCTGAAAGAGATATATTCACTTTAATAGATTTAATCCTTGAACTGAGACTAAAAGAAGGAATTAGGTTCCATCTTGTTATATCTTTCTTAATTCTTTTATATATAGGCTGATACTTGCATTCTGATAATTTTGACAAATAGTTTGCCATAATGATGCCCAAATATTTGAAAGACTCTGTTTGCCATGCCCAGGGATATCTACTTTCAATTTCTCTTGGTGGGCTATAGTTATATGAAATTAATTGAGTTTTATCTATGTTGATCTTGTATCCTGATAACTGGCCATATTGTTCAAAGGATTGCACCAACTTAGGTAAAGAGTATGTTGGTTGCCCTAGATCAGGGGTGTCAAACTACCGGCCCGCAGGCCGCATCTGGCCCACGGGACGATCTGGTGAAAAAAAAGTATATTCATGACCATTTATTATGTATCTGTACGGCAGCCGCTCTCTCTCCCACCGTTGTCTGTGCTGCCGGCTGTGCCCGCAGCTTGTTGTGTGTACTTAGAAAACAACAGGCGGCAGTTAATAACCCGCTGTGCATAAGCGCCTACCACCCTGCACTGAAGACCACTAGGGTCCCACTTACGTCGTCAGACACAGTGTAAACACACAGAGTACTCAGGTAAGTAACACCTGTAGCAAGGCTGAGACTGTTTGCTGCTGTGGTTCAAAATGCTTTCCAAGAAAAGAAAAGTTGACATCGAAGGTGGGATATTCAATGATAATTGGAAAGATCATTTTTTCTTCTGTGAGGTCAATGGCAAACCTACATGTCTGATACGCTCGCAACAAGTGGCTGTGGGAAAAGTGTACAATATCAAATGACACTATGAGACGTCACACAGAGAAAAATATGACAAGTATGCAGGATGACTCAGAACGCAAAAGGTAAACGAGCTTGAAGCAGCTCCGAAAAAACAGCAATCAGTGTTCACCAGAAGTCGAGAGACTCACGATGGAGCTGTCAAGGCCAGCTATATCATTGCCAACAAAATAGCTGCTGCGTCGAAGCCATACTCAGAGAGGGAATTCATCAAAGCATGCATGCTGACGGCGGCTGAGCTGGTGTGCCTGAGAAGAGACAGGCTTTTGGTAATATCAGCTTGTCAAGAAACACTATGGCAGAGAGAACCAGGGACCTTGCAGGAGATTTGAACAGTCAACTAAAAGGCGAAGTGAAGTCACTTATTGCCTTCTCTATTGCAATTGATGAGAGCACCCACATGACTGATGTAGCTCAGTTGGGAGCATTTATTCGTGGTGTTGATGCATCTTTGATTGTCATCGAGGAGTTTGTGGAGATGGTGCCCATGACAAACACCACAACGGAGAACGACATTTTCTCCAACTTCATCGAGGCCTTGGACAGACTGGGGGTTGACTGGAGTCACGCTGTCAGCGTGGTAACAGATGGCGCACCGTCCATGGTCGGGAAAAAGGCAGGAGTTGCTGTGAAACTCAGAGAGAAAGTTCAGACAGGGAATCCAGAGCAGGAATTCTGGAATTTTCACTGTATTATACACCAAGAGGCGTTATGTAGCAGGAGCCTGAAAATGGACAATGTCATAGATGTAGTAATCAAAACGGTTAATTTTATTAGAGCCAAGGGACTCAACCATTGGCAATTTGACACTCTTTTGTCCGAAAGTAATATCGGACACGGCCTACCCTACCACACTGAAGTCCACTGGTTGAGCAGAGCGGTTGTGCTCAAACGTTTTTTTCAATTACGTGTGGAAATTAGACTATTCATGAACGAGAAAGGGAAGCCAGTGGCAGAGCTGGATGACCCAGACTGGCTTCATGATCTTGCATTTTTGGTGGATATAACAGAGCACTTAAGTGTGCTTAATGTTAACATGCAAGGCCGCAACAAACTTGTTACGGAATACTATGACAGCATTCGTGCCTTTCAAATTAAATTAGGCCTGTGGGAGATGCAACTATCCCAGAGCAACCCAGCTCATTTCCCCTCTTTGCAGTCTGTGTGTGTCGCTCATGGAAACAATGACAACATGGACAGGTACAAGGACAAAATATCACGGCTGAAAAGTGAGTTTCAGAATTGTTTCCAAGTCTTCTTCACTCAGCTTGAGAAGGAATTCTCACTATTTTGCTCGTCATTTGCCGTCAACGCAGCATCAGATGTGCCGGAGGAACTCCAAATGGAACTAATTGAAATTCAGTGCAACTCAGCTTTGAAATATAAATTTGAGACTGTGGGTCTGGACTTATTCTATCAATACCTGGGACCGAAGTACCACAAGGTGACAGACTTTGCCTCAAAGATCCTTTGCATGTTCGGGACAACATACCTCTGTGAGCATGCGTTCTCCACAATGAACATTAACAAATCCAAACTGTGCTCGCAGCTGACACACAGACATCTAAATGACATTAAGAAAATCACAACTGAGACACATGAGAGCAGGTTGAAAAAACGAAGGCAACGAAAGCTATGGGAGCATGCGCGCATGCGTTTGCACGTGCACAACTGATCCGGCCGCATGACGTCGCATTTTGCCCAATCCGGCCTGTGACCTAAAATGAGTTTGACACCCCTGCCCTAGATAGATCAAAATGTCATCCGCGTAACAGGCCAATTTATGCTCTGTCCCTTTAATAGTAATTCCCCTGATATCTTCATTTTGTCTGATGTATTGAGCTAATGGTTCCAGATATAATGCGAAGAGTAGCAGTGACCATGCACAACCCTGTCTCGTGCCCCTTTCTAGGGTAAAACTATTTGATAAATATCCATTGATTTTAATCCTAGCAGTAGGGTTGTCATATAGTGCCTGTATAGTTTTAATAATTGTATCATGGAAACCAAATCAATGTAAAACTCTGTAAAGAAAATTCCAATTAACCGAATCAAATGCCTTTTCAGCATCCACGCTCATCACTATTGCTTCGATTTTATTTTTCTGTATATGATCCATAACATGAAGTGTCCTTCGTATATTGTCTTGGGTTTGGCGTTGTTGTAAAATACCTGTCTGATCCTTATGTATCAGTATGGGTAGAAACTCTTCTAATCGTTTGGCCATGATGGAGGTAAATAATCTATAATCTACATTAAGAATGGATATTGGTCTAAATGACCCACATGCCATTTTATCCTTGCCATCTTTTGGTATAGCTGAGATTATCGTTTCCTTCCAGCTGGGTGGCATTTGTGCCTTTTTTAGAGCCCAGTTCATTGTGGGGAGTAAGACAGGAATTAACTCATTTTTAAATTTTTTGAACCACTCTGCCGTCTACCCATATGAACCTGGTGACTTGCTTAATTTAAGCCTACTAATTCCAGCTTTTAGTTCAACTTCAGTTATGTCAGCAGTCATCGTTCTATTTTGTTCTTCGCTTAAAGTGGGTAACTCTAGAGAATTGTGGAAAGCGTCAATATGGGTTATGCTTCCCCCTGGAACTTTGGAATATAAAGTTTTGTAAAACACTTCAAAAGCTTCTTGAATTTCACTTAGCTTTTTTTTTTATCATTTTTGTTCTTGGATCCCAAATTCTATGAATTATACTTCTTTCTATCTTTTTCTTCAGTTTCCACGCCAGTATTTTCATAGACTTAGATCCACTTTCATAATGTCTCTGTTTCAGAAACATTAAATTTTTCCTGATTTCTTGCGTAGCCAAACTATTAATTTCATTCCTAATTTTTAAAATTTCCTCTAATGTATCCTGCGCCAAACTGAATTTGTGTGTTTTTTTAGTTCCTTCAGCCTATTTTTTAATTCCTCTAATGTTTTATTCCTTATTTTTTTCTTATATGAAGGTATCACTATAACTTTCCCTCTTAAGACAGCCTTCAGAATATCCCGTAGAATGGGAGGTGAAAGCTCTCCATTATCATTGAATTCTAAGTAAAGACCAATTTCTTTTTTAATTTGTTCCTTAAAGTGGAGATCATTGAGTAGGCTTGAATTTAGTTTCCAAATAGTATTCTTTTGTTGTAGGTCAAGATCAACAGATAAATATATAAGTGCATGGTCACTTACATCTATTGTCCCAATTCCACAGCTGTTTCTTTTGTTTTTGTCTTTTCCAAATGTTATGAAATAGTCTATTCTTGTATATACAGAATGGGGGGGGGGGGGAGAATAATGAGTGTAATCCCTTCTGTCCGGGAAAAGGTCCCTCCATATATCAAGTAAACCAATATCTTCAAAAAGTGTATTAACTCTCTTATGTAAGGATTTTGTTTCATAGGTTTTTCTATTGGAAGAGTCTAATTGTAAATTTAAGTCTCCCCGACATATCAGGAGACCTTCTGTTTCCGTTACCATAATATTAGTAATTTTCTGAAAGAAACTAATATCACTTCCTGGGGGTGCGTATATATTCAATAGAGTAACTGAATTTCCATCTATATTCCCCCTTTCCGGAATATAGCTGCCCTCCCTATCTCCCATTTTGAATACTTTTTCAAAATTTGGCTTGCTTGAGATAAGAATAGCAGATCGGGATAACTGCTCAGCCAGGCTTTCCCTCGGTTTGATCACGCTGACGGGCAGCCCTCTGTTCCTCATGTCTGTAGTTGCCTCTTCCACTGTCTGATACAGTTGCATACTATCTTCATAAAACACCCGCAGTTTAGCAGGGTACGGAGTTTGGAATCTAATCTTTCCTTGCTTTAATATTCGCTTTACAGCAGAGTATTCTTTACGTTTCTGCAGGACCGCCAGAGGGTATTCCTGATTGAATTATATTAATTTCCTGTACAAAAACACCCTCTTCTTACCCCAGGCCCTTCGTAGAATTTCCGCCTTGGTATTATATGGAAGGAATCTAATTACTATTGAGCGTGGCTTATCTTCTCTGTCTCCAGTAGGCCTTGGGACGAGCGCACGATGTGCCCTCTCAGTTTCATGCTCCATAGTGGAGGGAATCTCTAGCGCGTCCCGCAGCAACTTTCCTACAAACTCCATCATAGACAAGCCCTCCGTTCCTTCGGGAACATTGTATATCCTGATATGTTTCCGTCGTGATCTTCCCTCCTGGTCAATCAGTTTACTTTCTTGTTGATATAGTATTTTTATCATCTTACTTAGTATCTGTTTCACATTTTGCACGCGATCTTCCACCTTCTCAATTCGAGTCTATGCCACCACTTTTTTTCATTGACATTGGCGAGCTCTGACTTGATATCATTGAGTTGCTGTTTTATATCGTTTTGGAATCCCCATACCTCTTCCAGAATTTTTATCATATTTGCCGCTTCGCCTGAACGAGGTCCATCGTCAGCCTCGCTAGCACGCGTTCAGGGAGGAGAGGCATGCGTTGCACCTCTCTCGTCCATAGGCTCCGCAGTGATGCTTTTTTTTAATCTCCATTCTTCTTCCCCATTCTTGCCCCCCCCTTATCAATTCAGATATTTTTGAAAGATCTTATATTTGATGGATTAATGGGGCAATATATGCGTTTTTCCAGAGGAGCTATTAATTTAAGCTGCCATTCTGGACGATGACGTCACCGGAACCAACTTTAGCTTTTCCTTTTCAAACCGCAAAGTGAATTCTGTCATATTAGGATCACTGGTCCATAAGGGTTCCTTTACCTTAAGCTCTCTAATCAATTCCAGTTCATTGAACAACACGCAATCTAGAATAGCACCAGCTGCAGACCCCAAATGATAAACCGGTCCAGAAAGTTAAAACATGTGGAATGCAAGGCAAGCTGGCTATATGGATCCAAATTGGCATGGTAATAGTAGGCAAAGGATAGTGGCAGAAGGATACTCTTCTGATTGGAAGTCTATAGTTAGAAGTCTAAAGTGGTGAAGGTGGCATATGGCATGCTTGCTTTCCATAGGTCAGGTCAGATAATATAAAATTTCACATGTTATGTTGCAAATTTACAAAACACTAGTTGGACTGTACTTGCAGCAGTGATGTGGCTCCGACTTACAAATTAAAGGAGAGATATGTTGTGTTCGAGAGAGAGCAGAGAAGATTCAACTGGATGTTGCCTGGATTGAAACGTTCTTGTTACAGGGATAGGTTGGATTTTGTTTTCCTGCAGCAAAGAAATACTGTATAAGGAATACAGCAAGAATCTTTTTCAAAAGCAAACACATGGCATTAGAAAAAGAAAGGCAAAAGGAAGAAGGATTAAAGCAGATTTGAATAAAAGATTTCTTTTGTTTACACAGGATAGTTAATATCTAGAAACTGCTAACAGAAGAGGTACAATCACTATGGTTAAGAGACATTTAGACCTGCACTTGAGTAGTCAAGGCATAGAAGGATACAGACCAAATGCTAGTAAATGGGATTAGTGTATATGCCAACCTTTTAATCCCATCTACAATAATCTACACTAATATTAGCTTCTGACATCTTCTCCATGGCATATGTTAAGATGTTTGCTCTCTGATGAAATTTCAGGAAGAAGAATTCACAATAATTAAATGGATTCTGTTAATTTCTTTATCATCCTTACAAACTTCTCTAACATTTTGACAGTTTATCATGATTGGCAAGTACAGTATGCATTGACCAAACCACAGAATGGTCAACCAAGGAAAATGCAAAAACAAACTAACAGTTTGCTTACTGATATTTTTAGTCTTACTTAAAGCAACCAGACTAAATACTTGTAAACAGCAAGCCCCATGCTAGTGAAATAATTTCCGGTCAGGGATTTTTGGTTTGCCAATCATTGACGGGTTTGAGTAAATCTACGCCACTATTTTGGGTTGGAGAACAGAAAAAAACATGGACTAAAATGTAAAGAAAAAACACTGTATGATATTGAAGACCCCCCCCCGCCTTGAAATTAACACTGAAGTAGCATTCTGGAAAGGGTATAAAGATTACGTCAAGGCAAAGTTAGACTATGAGTCTTTTTCTGTTGTCATGCATCTGCACTTTGTGTTTTCTAATCATAAGTGCCTACAGCAGTCCAGGGCAATGCATACTTTAGAATTCCTGCCCTCAAACTCTTCTCCTCTTTCCTTATTTAAGATGCTACTTAATATTTAATTCCTTAATCAACATTTTGGTCACCAGGAACAATATATCTTTATATTATTCAGTGCTAATTTTCTGAAAATGTTGCTTTGAAGTGCCATGGGATATTTTTTGTGTAAAAATACAAGCTATGGTTGCTCTGAGCTGAATAAAGCAGAAGGATAAATGATTCAATCCTATAAAGTATGTATTATAGCTCCAGGAAACAAAACTTCACTTGACTCAGTGATAACCATTCTAATGAGCCAAATCCTACTATGTGCTTGAGTCAAAAATCAACACTGATACTTATGTAGTATTTAAGTAGTACTGTACTGGTAGAGATCTTTTGTGAAATTCCTTAATTCCTTAAATGAGGTCCAATTCACCTCTCAAGCAGATTTCAAAGAAATGTAACCCAGTGTCCAGGACCTGTAAGTTATCTAACAAAACAGATTACCTATCTCATAGTTAGTTAGGTGCAGAAACAGGCTGCCATTTTTTTTTCTGTGTCAACATACTGAACAATTATTTTTGAATGATGACATACTAAAAACACTTAACATGGATGTTTGAATATAGTTTGTGAATCAATAAAATGCAGTAAGTACTTATTTGATCTGTCCTGAGATGAAGAAATTGTTATAAATTCTAGCTCTTGTCCATTTAAAAAAATCATGCAACTGTTAAATATAAAATGCTTTTAAGCAAACCTGCACTGTATTTTGTAAGTTAAATCACATTATTCTAAGTGTGCTTTCTACCATTGATCTCCAGAGTAGAGCCTGCACCCACCATTTTAGAAGTACAGCTCTTAATTTTGCACTCCAGGCCTTCATGAACTATGACAGCCTACAACAGATTAATGCAAAAATTGTGATAGCCACAATTAAAATTCATATTTTTTCTCCAAGAAAAAGAGCCATTTACTGATCAAGAAGACTGTTTGTTTAAATTGTAATCAGTCACTCCAAAACAATGTATAGGGAGTTTGTCATATCAGGGCGCAGGAAGAAGAGATATCTATGAATTTTACTGTAAAATCTCTCTGGGAAAGCAAGGAGGGAATTATGGCATCAGTGCAGTTAATGCATTATTCTATAACTTTAAAAAACCCTGAAAGTAAGTAACAACGTGCTAATTATAACAAATAGTATAGGGCTGGCTTGAGCCGGTCATGATCAGAAATTCGGAAAGCAACTATCAGCATTCATCCATTTGCAGATAAACAGCCATGCCACAAGTTCCAGAATAACTAAATAACATGGATTCCATTAGGAGTGTATCTCTACGACATGGTAACTAGCTTAATATTTGTTATTGGCAAGATGTTGGAGTCTATAATCCAGGAAAAAATACTATAGCTCGTCATTTAGAGAAGGTTCATGCAAAACAAACAAGTAAACATGTTTGACAAATATGCTAGCATTCAGGAAGAGTTATTAAAATCTAAACACCAGATATGAGTTTATATAGAATGCCTGAAAGCATTCAGTAAGGTGCCAAATAAAAGGCTGGTGCACAAGGCAGAAACTCACAGTACATTTGGAAAGACATGAATTAATCTGCAAGAGTTGACATGGCATTGAAATCTTGTCTCATTAACTTCATTGTACTTATTGAGGAGTTAGCTAAGAAGAGTAATGGTAGACATTGTCTACTGTATCTATACTTCAATATGGCATTCAACAAAATCCAACATGGTAGCTTGGTCCAGAAGATTAAGATGAATGTAATCCAAAATAAGCTGACTAACTGGATCCAAAATTGCCTTGGTGATAAAAAGCAGTGGGTAGTGGTGAAAAATGCTTTGCTGATTGGAAGTCTGTGACTAGTGATGTACCATAAGGATCAATATTGATTGATTGTGATATATGTTAACAAATCAGATGTAAACAAAAGAGGTTTAATGCAAGTTACACAAAAGTGGTGTTGTTTTGGATAACAAGAATCTTATCTAAGGCTACAGCAGGATACGGGTCAGACTACAGGAAAGACGTGGAAACTATGGAAAGGGTGCAGAGGAGATTAACAAGGATGTTGCCTCAATCCTACAGCATGCCTTACGAGAATAGGTTGAGTGAACACGGTCTTTTCTCCTTGGAGGAGCAGTGGAGGATGAGAGGTGACCTGATAGAGGTGTATAGGATGTTGAGAGGCATTGATCATCAGAGGCTTTTTCCCAGGACTGAAATGGCTAACACCAGAGGGCACAGTTTTAAGGTGCTTGGAAGTGGGTACAGAAGAGATGTCAGGGGTAAGTTTTTTATGCAGAGAATGGTGAGTGCGTGGAATGGGCTGCTGGCAGCGGTGGTGGAGGCGGATATGACAGGGTCTTTTAAGTCCTGGATGGGCACATGGAGCTTAAAAAAATAGATGGCTATGGGTAACCCTAGGTAATTTCTAAAGTAAGTATATGTTCAGCACAGCATTGTGGGCCGAAGGCCCTGTATTGTGCTGTAGGTTTTCTTTGTTTCTATGTGTCTATGAAAAGTTGAGCAGAGGTTTAGCAGATAAAATTTAATTCCAGCAAACGCAAGGTGATACATTTTGGGAAGTCAAGTAGGTATAGGACACATACAGTAAATGCTAGGGTGCTAAGAGATATTAATTAACATAGGGACACTGGGGTTCAAGCCCATTGTTTTCTGGGAGTGACAACACAACTCGATAAGGTGGTACTGGAAGCAAAAGACATGTCTGCATTCATAAATCGGGGCATGGCATATAAAATTTGGACATGATGTCACACCTTTACAAATACAAGCTTGACTGCACTTAGGGTCTTATGTGCAGCTCTAGAACATAGAACAGTACAGAACAGTATAAGCCTTTCAGCCCAAAAATTTCTGCTGACCTTTTAATTTACTCCAAGATCATGTCATACTTCTTTCCCAGATACCCCTTCATTTTTCTTTCATGCATGTGCTGAGAGTTTCTTAAATGTCCTTAATGTACCTGCCTTTACCACCACCTCTGGCAATGAGGTCCACCAACCTGATTCCTGAGAACTGTCAGTTCTATGTTCCGCATCGTTTTCTGGATACTCTACGTGAACCTTGTCTCTGTGTAAAGACTGTCCTGGATAGCGGTTCCCCGTTCACGGTGGTGCTAATGCCTAACGACTCCGCCTCCGTGCCTGTGTCCTGCACTTGGGTTCATCCCCAGCCACGTCCTTGCAACAGAATGAACTGGACAAGTATGAACCCAGCGGACACGGACCCTGTGCAACAGGCCCTCGCCAGCCAGGGCTACTTACTGGGTGCCATGACCAACTGCCCAGGGAGACTACTGTGACCCCACCTGTCTTGGAACCCCTCGACATGTCCAGAGTCCCCACAGAATACCATGACCTGGGACAGGTATTCAGTAAACAACGGGCTCTTTCCCTGCCTCCGCACCGCCCGTAGGATTGTGCCATTGACCTTCTCCCTGGGGCCTCACTACCCACCAGTTGTCTTTATAACCTATCCCGACCGGAGAGAGAGGCCATGGAGAGATACATTAGCGAGTCTCTCGCAGTGGCAGGCATTGGTAAACCTTCATCCTCCCCGGTAGGTGCCAGTTTCTTTTTTATAGAAAAGAAGGATGGGTTGCTTTGTCCTTGTATTGATTATCAAGGCCTAAATAATATAACAGTTTGAAAATAAGTACCCACTACCCCTCATTAGTTCATTTGAACCACTGCATGGAGCCACCATCTTCTCGAAGTTAGACCTTTGTAATGCATACCATCTAGTCAGGATGAGGGAGGGGGACGAGTGGATGACGACCTTTAATACACCTCTAGGCCACTTTGAATACTTGGTCATGCCGTTTGGCCTCACCAATGCTTCTGCTGTTTTTGAAGCCCTAATCAATGATGTGCTGTTACTAATGAGATGTTACTAATCGCTTCGTATTCGTTTACCTTCATGATATCTTGATATTTTCTAGCAGCCCCCAGGAACACATTCACCATGTCTGTCTAGTCCTCCGGAGACGGGAAAACCAGTTTTTTTTTTATTTGTGAAGGTGGAGAAATGCGAGTTCCACGTTCCTTTGGTCAGCTTCCTGAGCTATATCACTGAGAGCGGGCAGGTGAGAGCAGACCCCGAGAAAATCCGGGCAGTGGAAGAATGGCCTAGGCCCACGACCCGCAAGCAACTTCAGCGATTCCTGGGGTTTGCGAACTTCTACCGCTGATTTATCAGAGACTACAGTCGAGTGGCAGCCCCCCTTACCCGGCTTACCTCGCCTACCACACCTTTTTGTTGGGACTCTGAAGCTGACTCGGCGTTCACTGGCTTGAAGAGGCGTTCTACCACCGCTCCCATCCTTGTCCATCCGGACCCTTTCCGCCAATTCATTGTTGAGGTGGACGCCTCTGACTCCGGGATAGGAGCAGTCCTGTCTTAACAATCAAGTTCACACGAAAAGCTTCACCCCTGTGCCTTCTTTTCTCATCGACTGTCCCCTGCCAAGCGGAATTACGACATGGGGAATCAGGAACTACTGACAGTCAAACTAGCATTGGAAGAATGGAGGCACTGGCTGGAGGGGGCAGAACACCCGTTTGTTGTGTGGACTGATCATAAGAACCTGGGTTATATTCAGACTGTCAAACGTTTGAACTCTCGCCAGGCCGGTTGGGCATTATTTTTTGGATGGTTCAAGTTTTCCCTCACATACCATCCAGGGTCCAAGAACGGGAAGCCGGACGCACTCTCCCGCCAATATGACTCCAAGTAGGACACTCCAAGCCCAGAGACTATCCTCTCACCATCCTGCGTGATGGCAACCCTCACTTGGGAGATCGAGTCCAAAGTAAAGGAAGCCCAACGGGACGACTCTGACCCCACCAATGGACCTGGCATCTGTATGTGCCTGATTCCGTCAGATCCCAGGTTCTCCAGTGGGGGCACACATCTCAGTTCACCTGCCACCCTTGGAGTGATCGGACCCTGGCTCTCCTGAAAGGACACTTTTGGTGGCCTTCCATGGAGGCGGATACCCGTTCCTATGTCTTGGCATGTTCCATCTGTGCCCATGGAAAAGCCTCTCATCGGCTACCTGCGGGGTTACTTCGTCCTCTACCTGCCCCTGGTTGTCCCTGGTTGCAAATCGCCCTAGATTTCATCACTGGTCTACCCCCTTCCCGCAGAAGCACCACTGTCCTCACCGTGGTAAACCGGTTCTCCAAGATGGTGTACTTTGTAGCCCTCCCCAAACTCCCCTCTGCTCAGGAAACTGCAGACCTTCTCGTCCGCCACGTCTTCCGCCTCCACGGAATCCCTATGGACATAGTCTCCAATTGAGGTACGCAGTTTGTCTCGCAGGTATGGGAGGCTTTCTGTCAAACCTTAGGTGCATCGGTCAGCCTGTCATCCAGCTTCCACTCCCAGACGAATGAGCAGACGGAACGGGTCAACCAGGATTTGGAGGCGATGCTACGTTGGGTAACAGCAAACAACCCATCTACCTGGAGCGACCACCTCCCGTGGGTTGAGTACACCCACAACTCTCTGGTGAGTTCTGCCATTGGAAGGTCTCCCTTCGAGTGTTCCCTTGGGTACCAACCCCTGCTGTTCCCCGTGCAAGAAGAGGAGATTGTGGTGCCTTCTGTTCAGAACCATATTGATCGGTGCCTTAAGGTTTGGGAGGAGACACGCACAGTCCTACTCAGATCAGCAAACCGCAATAAGAAGACTGCCGACCGACACCGGACTCCGGTGCCTAAGTACCGACCTGGGCAGATAGTGTGGCTTTCATCCAAGGACATCCCACTCTAAAATGAGCCTAGGAAACTCGCCCCTCGCTTCCTGGGACCATTCAAGGTCGAAAGGGTCATCAATCCCACAGCAATCCGACTTAAACTGTCAAGATCTATGTGCATCCACCCTACCTTTCATGTTTCCCGATTAAAGCCAGTTTCTGTCAGCCCCTTGTGTCCTCCGACTGAGTCTCCCTCACCTGCCCATATCATCGGCAACCATCCGGCATACACCATCCGACTACTGGATGTGCACCATCGGGGCAGGGGTTTCCAGTACCTGGTAGACTGATGGGGGGGGTGGGGGTACCTGAGAAGAGCGTTCCTGGGTTCCCTGCCCCTTCATCCTGGACCCTTCCCTCATCCAGGACTTTCATAAGGACCATCCAGACAAGCCTGGAGGATCGCCTGGAGGCTCCTGTTGTGGGGGGGGGGGTAATGTCATGGTCCTGTCTGGCAATTCCCCACCTTGCTATTACCTCAGCAATTGGGCCTCAATCCCCTCATCTAATTTCCAATCCTTCCCAGTTCCACTAATTACACACACCTGCCTTCCATCAGTAAATGCAGGATAAAAACCCTGTAATCACAACAAGGAGCTGCCAGTTCATTGGTCGACTCTAGTGTGAGTAAACCTTGTTTCCTGATTCCTGAGAACTGTCAGTTCTAAGTTCCGCATCGTTTCCTGGATACTCTACATGAACCTTGTCTCTGTGTAAAGACTGTCCTGGATAGCGGTTCCCCGTTCACGGTGGTGCTAATGCCTAATGACTCTGCCTCAGCGCCTGTGTCCTGCACTTGGGTTCATCCCCGGCCACGTCCTTGCAACACTCTCTATGTTAATAAAAAACCTTCCTCTGACATTCTGTCTATACTTTCATAGAACATCAAACAATACAGTACAAAATCAAGCCCTTTGGCCCACAATGTTATGCCGAACCAGCTAAAAAGTAAGTCAAAAAAATCCCAAAAACTAAACCCTCCTACCTACACGATGTCCATGTCCCTCCATCTTCCACATATTCATGTGCCTATCTAAATGTCTCTTAAAGGCCTCCAATATACTTGCCTCCACTTTCATACCAGGCAGCTCATTCCAGGCATTCACCACTCTCTGAGCAAAAAAACTTACTCCTTGCATTCCCTTTGAATCTACCCCCTCCACCTTGAATACACGCCTTCTGGCATTGGGCATTTCTATCCCTGGAAAAAGAGACTCACTGTCTACTCTGTCTATGCCTTCCGTAATCTTCTAAACCTCTATCAGATCTCCCCTCAGTCTCTGCCACTCCACAGAAAACAACCCAAGTTTGACCAATCTCTCATGATAGTACATGTCCTCTGAACCAGGCAGACTCCTGATAAACCTCTTTGGCACCCTGTCCAAAGCTTCAACATCCTTCCTAAAGTGGGGCAATCAGAAATGTAGGCAATATTCCAGATGTGGCCAAACCAGTTTATAAAGTTGCAACATAACCTCTTGACTTTTGAACTCAATGCCTCAACTAATAAAAACATGCATTCCATAAGCCTTCTTAACCACCTTATTGACCAATGTAGGCACTTTCATGGAACTATGAACTTGGACCCCAAGATCTCTCTGCTAAGCAACACCATTAAGAAACTTGCCCTTAATAGCGTAATGTTGTAATAGTGTAATTTGCCCTACCAAGGGGCAACACTCACATTTATCTGGGTTAAACTCCATCTGCCATTTCTCTGCCCATATCTGCAACTGATCTATATCATGCTGTTTTTTTTGTTTCAGTTCTTCTACACTCCTCATAGTTCTACCAATCTTGGTACCATCTGCAAACTTATGCATCCATCTACATTTTCATCCAGGTCTTTTATATACATCGCAAACAGCAGAGGTCCCAGCACAAATCCCTGTGGAATACCACTAATTACAGACCTCCAGCTCAAATATCCCTTTGACCACTACCCTCTGTCTTCTGTGTGCAAGCTGTTCTGAATCCAAACAGCCAATTCACCACAAAGCCCATCCATCTTAATTTACTGGATTAGTCCATGAGGAACTTGGTCGAACACCTTACTGAAATCCATGTAGACAACATCCACTGCTCTACCTTCATCATTCTCTCTTGTCACCATGTCAAAAAACTTAATCAAGTTGGCAAGACATGACCTGCCCAACACAAAGCCAAGTTGGCTCTCATATAACCATATAACAATTACAGCACGGAAACAGGCCATCTCGGCCCTTCTAGTCTGGTAGGATCCCTTTGGGGATGGTGGAAGTTGCAGAGAATTACATGTTGGATGCAGAGGCTGATGGAGTGGTAGGCCAAGAGGATCTCAATCACTATTACAGTAATAGGAAGATGGGGTGAGTGCAGATGTGTGGGAAATGGAAGAGATGTGGGTGAGAGTAGCATCAATAGAAGAGGGAGGAAAACTCTGTTAGAAACATAGAAACCCTACAGCACAATATAGGCCATTCGGCCCACGATGCTGTGCTGAACATGTACTTACTTTAAAAATTACCTCGGGTTACCCATAGCCCTCTATTTTTCTAAGCTCCACGTACCTATCCAGGAGTCTCTTAAAAGACCCTATTGTATCTACTTCCACCTTTGTTGCCGACAGCCTATTCCACGCACTCACCACTCTGCATAAAAAAACTTACTCCTGACATCTCCTCTGTATCTACTTCCAAACATCTTAAAACTGTGCCCTCCCGTGTTAGCCATTTCAGTGCTGGGAAAAAGCCTCTGCCTATCCACATGATCAATGCCTCTCATCATTTTATACACCTCTATCAGGTCACCTCTCATCCTCTGTTGCTCCAAGGAGAAAAGGCCAAATTCACTCAACCTATTCTCATAGGGCATACTCCCCAGTCCAGGCAACATCCTTGTAAATCTCCTCTGCACCCTTTCTATGGATCCACAAAGCAAGATCCCCTTGGATCCCATGCCTCCTTCCTTTCTCAATAAGCCTTGCATGGGTACCTTATCAAATGCCTTGCTGAAATCCATATACACTACATCTACTGCTCTACCTTCATCAATGTGTTTAGTCATATCCTTAAAAAATTCAATCAGGCTCGTAAGGCATGACCTGCCTTTGACAAAATCATGTTGATTATTCCTAATCATATTATGCCTCTCCAAATATTCATAAATCCTGCCTCTCAGGATCTTCTCCATCAACTTACCAACCACTGAAGTAAGACTCACTGGTCTATAATTTCCTGGGCTATCTCTACTCCCTTTCTTGAATAAGGGAACAACATCTGCAACCGTCCATCCTCCAGAACCTGTTCTTTAAAGAAGGAGGATGTCTCTGATGTTCTGGAATGGAAAGCTACATCCTGAGAACAGATGCGGCAGAGGCAAAGAAACTGAGAAAAGGGAATAGCATTTTTACAGGAGGTAGGGTGGGGGAAGAGGAATAGTTGAGATAACCGTGGGAATCAGTAGGTTTATAAAAGATGTCAGTTGACAAAAAGGTCAAGAAAGGGGAGGGAGGTGTCAGAGATGGACCAAGTGAATTTAAGGGCAGGGTGGAAGTTAGAGGCAAAATTGATAAAATTGATGAGCTCAGCATGAGTGCATGAAACAATGCCAGTGCAGTGAGGAAGATTTGGGGAGTATAACCTGAGAAAGCTTCGAACATAGACTGTTTTATACAGCCGATGAAGAGGCAGGCATAGCTAGGGCACATACGACTGCCCATGTCTATCCCTCAAGTTTGGAGAAAGTGTGAGGGGCCGAAGGAAAAATTGTTCAGGGTGAGCACCAGTTCTGCCAGATGGAGGAGGATGTTGTTGGAAGGGGATTGATTGGCTCTTTTGTCACGAAAGAAGTAGAGTGCTTTGAGGCTTTCCTGATTGGGGACAGGAGTGTATAGGGACGGATTATCCATGGTGAAGATGAGGTGGTCAGGGCCAGGGAATTGAAAGTTACTGAATAGATTTATGGCATGAGAAGTATTGTGAATGCAGGTGGGAAGGGACAAAAACAGGCAGAGACGATAGGCTTACCCAGACAGTCCAGTCTGTGAATCTTGGGTAGGACTCAGAAGCAAGCAGTGCAGGGCAAGGGTACTATGAGCATTAGTGACAGTGGTTGGGAGTTCTCCAAGTGGAAGAGGTCAGTGATAGTATCAGAGATGGTTTTCTGATGGTAGGTAGTGGGGTCCTCCTCAAGATATGAGGAGGTGTCTCAGAGTTGCCACCTGGCCTCGGCAAGGTAGAGGTCAGTATACCACACTACAGCAACACTCCTTTTGTCTACCATTTTGATGGTAAAGTTGGGATTGGTGCGGAGAAAGTGGAGGGCAGTTCATTTGGAAGGGGTAAGGTTGAAGAAGGAGAGAGGAGTGTTGAATTCAAGACTGATGTCTCATCGGCAATTAGAGATGAAAAAATCCAGATCAGACAGTGAATCAGAGGGGGATTTCCAAGCAGCGCGGAAGGGTTGGAGATGGAAGAAGGCGTTATCAGCACGAGGCGTGGAATCTTTGTCAAAGAAATGGGCTCGGAGACAGGGGTGACAGAAGAAGAGCTTGACAATGTGGCCAGCGTGTAATGCTTATGTAGAAATATTTTGTTGCTGCCTAACTCAGTTGTGTAAATTAGATAGAGTTCTGCAACTCTTTGCTCTAGACATTATTGATTCAAGATAGGAACTGAACACACCACCTACAATAGAATAGCAGATCAAAACTGAACTGCAGCAACAAAAAAAATAAGGTACTTACACTCAATGGACACTTTATTAGGTATAGGAGGTGGCTAATAAAGTGGCCACTGACTGTATGTGTTTCTGCTTGCTGTAGCCCATCCACTTCAAGGTTCGACATATTGTGCATTCAGAGATGCTCTTCTGCACATCACTGTTGCAACGTGTGGTTATTTGAGTTACTCTTGCCTTCCTGTCAGCTTGAAACAGTCTGGCCATTCTCCTTTGATCTCTCTCATTAACAAAACATTTTTTGCCCACAGAAGTGGTGCTCACTGGATGTTTTCTTGTTTTCGCACTATTCTCTGTAAACTATAGAGGCTGCTGTGTGTGAAAATCCCAAGAGATTGGCAGTTTCTGAGATATTCAGACCATCCCGTCTGGCACCAACAATCATTCCATGGTCAAATTAGGGGGGATTTTAGTATGAAAGCGGATTGGGAAAGTCAGGAAGGTACTGGATCTCAGGAAAGGGAGTTTGTAGAATGCCTACGGGATGGCTTTTTGGAGCAGCTTGTCCATAAACCCACCAGGGATCGGCTGTTTTGGATTGGGTTCTGTGTAATGAACCTGAGGCGATTAGGGAGCTGGAGGTAATGGAACCCCTTAGAAGTAGTGATCATAATATGATTGAGTTCAGTTTCAAATTTGAAAAGGAGAAGCTGGTATCAGGTGCATCAATATTTCAGTGGAACAAAGGAAATTACAGTGGTATGAGAGAGAAACTGGCCCAAGTAGATTGGAAAAGTAAGCTAGATGGAGGGACGGTAGAGCAGAATTGGATAAAATTCCGACAAGAAATAAGGAAAGTGCAGGAAAAATATATTCCAAGAAAAAAGAAAGTCATGAATGGAAATATAGCACAAATGTGGCTAACAAGAGAGGTTAAGGCTAAAACAAAAGCAAAAGAGACAGTGTACAAGGAAGCAAAAATTAGTGGGAAAACTGAGGACTGGATGACTTTTAAAATCTTACAGAGGAAACTAAGAAATTCATTAGGAATTAAAAGATGAATTATGAAAGGAAGTTGGCAATTAATATTAAAAAGGATACTAAGAGTTTTTTTAAATATATGAAGAGTTAAAGACTGACACGGGTAGATATAGGACCGATTGAAAATGATGCTGGAGAAATTATAGTGGGAAACAAAGAGATGGCAGAGGGACTAAATGAGTATTTTGCATCAGTCTTCACAGTGGAAGACATTAGCAACATACCTGATAGCCAGAGGTCTCAGGGAATAGAATTAGGTACAGTCAAGATTACTAGAGAGAAAGTGATTGGGAAGCTAAATGGACAAAGAATAGATAAGTCTCCCGGACCGGATGAGGTTGTACCCACGAGTTCTAAAAGAGGTGGCTTTGGAGATTGTGGAGGCATTGGAAATGATCTTCCAGGAATCAATAGACTCTGGCATGGTTCTGGAGGACTGGAAGGTTGTAAATGTAGTTCCGCTGTTTAGGAAAGGAGGGAAGCAGCAAAAAGAAAATTACAGACCTATTAGTCTGACATCGGTAGTTGGAAAGTTATTGGAGTCGATCCTCAAGGACGAGGTTATGAAATACCTCGAGGTGCATAACAAGATAAGCCCAAGCCTATCTTAAAGGGAAGATCCTGCCTCACCAATCTATTGGAATTTTTTGAGGTAATCTCTAATACGATTGATAAGGGAGAGGCTATGGATGTTGTGTATTAAGATTTTCAAAAGACCTTCGATAAGGTGCCGCATAAGAGGTTGCTTAATAAGATGAGAGCCCATGGAATTACTGGAAAGATATTGGAATGGGTGGAGTATTGGCTGATAGGCAGAAAGCAAAGGGCGGGAATAAAGGGATCCTATTTTGATTGGTTGCCGGTTACTAGTGGTGTTCCGCAGGGGTCGGTGTTGGGGCCACTTCTTTTTACAATGTATATCAATGATTTAGATTATGGATTAAATGGTTTTGTGGCTAAGTTTGCGGATGACACCAAGATAGGTGGAGGAGCAGGAAGTGCTGAAGAAATGGAAAGGTTGCAGAGAAACTTGGTCAGTTTAGGAGAGTGGGCAAAGAAATGGCAGATGAGATACAATGTTGACAAATGTACGGTTGTAAGTTTTGGAAGAAGAAATAATCAGGGAGATTATTATTTAGATGGGGAGAAAACTCAAAAATCGGAAGTGCAAAGAGACTTGGGGGTCCTTGTGCAGGACTGGATCGACTAGGCTTATACTCGTTGGAATTTAGAAGATTGAGGGGGGATCTTATTGAAACATATAAAATCCTAAAGGGATTGGACAGGCTAGATGCAGGAAGATTGTTCCCGATGTTGGGGAAGTCCAGAACGAGGGGTCACAGTTTGAGGTTAAAGGGGAAGCCTTTTGGGACTGAGATTAGGAAAAACTTCTTTACACAGAGAGTGGTGAATCTGTGGAATTCTCTGCCACAGGAAACAGTTGAGGCCAGTTCATTGGCTATATTTAAGAGGGAGTTAGATATGGCCCTTGTGGCTAAAGGGATCAGGGGGTATGGGGGGAAGGCTGGTACCGGGTTCTGAGTTGGATGATCAGCCATGATCATACTGTATGGCAGTGCAGGCTCGAAGGGCCGAATGGCCTACTCCTGCACCTATTTTCTATGTTTTAACCTGCTCAATTGCTTTGAGTCCTATGGACTTGGACCCCAAGATCCCTCTGATCCTCCACACTGCCAAGAGTCTTACCATTAATACTATATTTTGCCATCATATTTGACCTCCCAAAATGAACTACTTCACACTTATCTGGGTTGAACTCCATCTGCCACTTCTCAGCCCAGTTTTGCATCCTATCAATGTCCTGCTGTAACCTCCACACTATCTACAACACCTCCAAGCTTTGTGTCATCAGCAAACTTACTAACCCATCTCTCCACTTCCTCATCCAGGTCATTTATAAAAATCACGAAGAGTAGGGGTCCCAGAACAGATCCCTGAGGTGTTCCACTGGTCACCGACCTCCATGCTGCTCTTCCTTCATCAATGTGTTTAGTCACATCCTCAAAAAAATTCAATCAGGCTCGTAAGGCACGACCTGCCTTTCACAAAGCCATGCTGACTATTCCTAATCATATTATACCTCTCCAAATGTTCATAAATCCTGCCTCTCAGGATCTTCTCCATCAACTTACCAACCACTGAGGCAAGACTCACTGGTCTATAATTTCCTGGGCTATCTCTACTCCTTTTTTTGAATAAAGGAACAACATCGGCAACCCTTCAATCCTCCAGAATCTCTCCCGTCCCTATAGATGATGCAAAGATCATCGCCAGAGGCTCAGCAATCTCCTCCCTCGCCTCCCACAGTAGCCTGGGGTACATCTCATCCGGTCCTGGCAACTAATCCAACTTGATGCTTTCCAAAAGCTCCAGCACATCCTCTTTCTTAATATCGACATGCACAAGCTTTTCAGTCTGCTGCAAGTCATCACTACAACCACCAAGATCCTTTTCCACAGTGAATACTGAAGTAAAGTATTCATTAAGTATTTCTGCTATTTCCTCCAGTTCCATACACGCTTTCCCACTGTCACACTTGATAGGTCCTATTCTTTCACGTCTTATCCTCTTGCTCTTCACATACTTGTAGAATGCCTTGGGGTTTTCCTTAATCCTCCCGCCAAAGCCTTCTCATGGCCCCTTCTGGCTCTCCTAATTTCCTTCTTAAGCTCCTTCCTGTTAGCCTTATAATCTTCTAGATCTCTAACATTACCTAGCTCTCTGAACCTTTTGCAAGCTTTTCTTTTCTTCTTGACTAGATTTATTACAGCCTTTGTACACCACGGTTCCCGTACCCTACCATAACTTCCCTGTCTCATTGGAACGTACCTATGCAGGGCTCCACGCAAATATCCCCTGAATATTTGCCACATTTCTTCCGTACTTTTCCCTGAGTACATCTGTTTCCAATTTAAGCCTCCAATTTCCTGCCTGATAGCCTCATAATTCCCCTCACTCCAATTAAACGCTTTTCTAACTTGTCTGTTCCTATCTCTCTCCAATACTATTGTAAAGGAGACAGAATTATGATCACTATCTCCAAAATGCTCTCCCACTGAGAGATCTGACATCTGACCAAGTTCATTTCCCAATACCAAATCAAGTACAGCCTCTCCTCTTGTTGGCTTATCTACATATTGCGTCAAGGAACCACCCTGAACACACCTAACAAATTCCACCCCATCTAAACCCCTTGCTCTAGGGAGATGCCAATCGATATTTGGGAAATTAAAATCTCCCATCACGACAACTCTGATATTATTACACCTTTCCAGAATCTGGTTTCCTATCTGCTCCTCGATATCCCTGTTACTATTGGGAGGCCTATAAAAAACACCCAGTAATTGACCCCTTCTTGTTCCTAACCTCCATCCACAGAGGCTCCATAGACAATCCCTCCATGGTGTCCAACTTTTCTGCAGCTGTGATACTATCTCTGATCAACAGTGCCATGCCTTCATCTCTTTTGTCTCCCTCCCTGTCCTTTCGGAAACGTCTAAAACCTGGCACTTGAAGTAACCCTGAGCCATCCAAGTCTCTGTAATGGCCACCACATCATATCTCCAAGTACTGATCCATGCTCTAAGCTCATCCGCTTTGTTCACAACACTCCTTGCGTTAAAATAGACACATCTCAAACCTTCGGTCTGAGCGCGCCCCTTCTCTATCACCGGCCTATCCT
The DNA here is from genome assembly GCF_963921235.1 of Mobula hypostoma. Taxonomy (NCBI): domain Eukaryota; kingdom Metazoa; phylum Chordata; class Chondrichthyes; order Myliobatiformes; family Myliobatidae; genus Mobula; species Mobula hypostoma. Next base: position 169,038,438 of record NC_086097.1, read on the forward strand.
CCCTCCCGCACTATCTACAAGCTTCCTGTATTTGTGAGCGAACCTCCTCTTCCCCAGCCTCTTCAGTTCGGTTCCCACCCCCCAACAATTCTAGTTTAAACTCTCCCCAGTAGCTTTAGCAAACCTCCCCACCAGGATATTGGTCCCCCTGGGATTCAAGTGCAACCCGTCCTTTTTGTATAGGTCACACCTGCCCCAAAAGAGGTCCCAATGATCCAGAAATCTGAATCCCTGCCCCCTGCTCCAATCCCCCAGCCACGCATTTATCCTCCACCTCATTCTATTCCTATTCTCACTGTCGCATGGCACAGGCAATAATCCCGAGATTACTACCTTTGCGGTCCTGCTTCTCAACTTCCTTCCTAACTCCCTGTAGTCTTTTTCAGGACCTCTTCCCTTTTTCTACCTATGTCATTGGTACCAATACGTACCACAACCTCCGGCTGTTCTCCCTCCCACTGCAGGATATCTTGGAAATGATCTGAAACATCCCAGACCCTGGCACCTGGGAGGCAAACTACCATCCAAGTTTCTTTCCTGCGTCCACGGAATCACCTGTCTGACCCCCTAACTATACAGTCCCCTATCACTGCTGCCATCCTCTTCCTTTCCCTACCTTTCTGAGCCACAGGGCCAGACTCTGTGCCAGAGGCACAGCCACTGTCACTTCCCCAGGTAGGCTGTTCCCCCCAGCAGTACTTAAACACGAGCACTTATTGTCAAGGGGTACAGCCACAGGGATACTCTCTAGTACCTGACTCTTCCTCTTCTCCTTCTTGACTGTGACCCACTTGTCTGTCTGCTGGTTAGGGGGTTAAGTCAGGGGTTAAGTCAGGGATTACTGGGTGGCGTGGCTTGAAGGACTGGAAGGGCCCTATTCCATGTTGTATCTCAATAAATAAATAAAATTAGCAAAACTTCTAAATACATCCTTAGTTTATGTGTTTGTTTTTTAAATTTAACTCCAGTGGGGGCCAGCTGGTGGTGCAATGACACCGGTGCCGGACCCAGGAGCGGAGGTTCCCGGTTCAAAATCAGTCGGGTCCACTCCTGAGTACGCTTTCCATCCATGCCGAGTTGAGTGTCGATATCACAACTCGACCTCGTAAAATAAAGGGAAAAAACACTGCAAAAATATCTGTGTGAGGAGTGGTGCACCACACAGTCTCTCTCTTGCTCTGTGCCTTGTAAAAAGCCATGAAAAAGACATCATCACGGACACGCACAGACTCGCATGCACGCAGGCACATGCCAAAAAAAAATGTAACTCTAGTGTAATTTTGGTAAATCCACACTGAATTTCCTCTACTATCTGAACTACCTAGTATGAGGTGTTCGAAGATGCCAATAGCATTCCATGCCTGATCTAAGAAGAGTGTAACTGAGCTGCAGCGGAACTTCTAATCTCTTTTTCCTCCACAAAACCTTGAACATTTTGTAGCCTCCTAGATCTGTGGCCATCCTATGTGAAACTACCATTTGAATCCCAGTAGTCTCTTCTATATCCAAAGGATTAGTTGTTACTGCAGTACAGTCACACTGAATTAAAGCTCAGCCATGATCTTGTTGAATGGCAGAACAAATGAGAAGCCAAGTGGCATTCTCCAGCTTTTTTAACTTCTGTTCTTATTCAGTTCTGGCCAAAAAAACAATAAAAAATTAAATCGACGCTAAAAATACATATAAAGCCAAGCTGCATATACAAAGAAATAAAAGAGAGCACCTACGCTCCATTTACCAGAAAAAGTGGATACCTTGTATTCCGACCAGGTGACCTCCAACCTGATGGCATGAACTTCGATTTCTCGAACTTCCAGTAATTGCAAACTCCACCCCCCCAACACCATTCCCCACTCCTATTTACCTCCCTCACCTCCTTACCTGTCCATCACCTCCCCCTTCCCTTTCTCCACAGTCTTCTACCCTCTCCTATCAGAATCCCCCTTCTCCAGCCCTATATCTCTTTCACCTATCAACTTCCCAGCTATTTACTTCACCTCTCCCCGTCTCCCGGTTTGACCTATCACCTACCACCTTGTACTTCTTCCTCCCCTCCTCCACCTTCTTACTCTGAATTCTCATCTTTTTTTCCAGTCCTGATGAAGGGTCTCAGACCAAAACATCGACTGTTTATTCTTTTCATAAATGCTGCCTGGCCTGCTAAGTTCCTCCAGAATTTTGTGTGTGTGGCTTGGATTTTCAGCATCTGCAGATTTTCTCGTGTTTGAAATAAAAAGGACTGCTCCAGGTTGTTACCAATCATCTGAAACCAAAATGTTAACTCTGCTCCTCTTTCTAACCTGCTGAGCACTTCTGGTATTTTTTTGTTTTATTTCAGATGTCCAGCATCTACATATTTCCACATTTCTATCTTCTGCACATTTTTGCATTTTAACTCAAGTAATAATTTCCCTTCTTAAGATATTCCTTCGGATATGCCCTTAATTTCGTAAATCCACGAGTTGTTTGTTATGTCTCCCCACCTTGCTGTGATACAGAGACATCTCCTTCTCCCTTACTAGGGAGAGAGAGAGGCTGTAGTATGTCGAACACTGGGTGAACTGCAAGTCTGTGTCTTTGCTGATGCTTTGCTGCATGCTTAAGTGATCAGTGGTGGGTGCCGAAGCTTTTTTTTTGCTGGTGGGGGAAGGGGGATTGTTGCTTTGCTACTGCTTACGCATGGGGGGGGAGCTGGGGGAGGGCTTTCAGGTTATAACATTTAACTGTCATTTGTTCTTTGGGGGGCACTCCTCTGTTTTCGTGGATGGTTGCAAAGAAAAAGTATTTCAGGATGTATACTGTATACATTTCTCTGACATTAAATATACCTTTGAAACCTTTAATTCTATCCTATTTCTCCAATTTACAGGTTACTTGTCAGCAACACCATTTAAAACCAGTTACAGTTTCCATGGTGTACAGTTGAAGATTGAAGGTCTTGAATCCCTATCACAAACACTGTTCTCACCATCAATTTTCTTGCTCTCCTCTGCAATTGATCCAGACATATTTCAGACCGCAAATTCTATCCCATCTCCATCTTGTCCCAGGCTTTCTCCTTGTTCTCATTGCCTGTATCCCATCTTACTTTTTCTCAATAACTTAAAATTTATTTATCCTTAATAAAAGCAATTCAATTGAACTTTTAACTCTGTTTATCTTTATGCTGATGCTGCCTCCCCTGCTTTATATTTCTGTACTTACTGTTTTTAATTTACTGCTAAGTTATGTATAAAGTATGTATCTCTATGTATCAATTTGCCTATCGCACCAACAGGTCAACAGAGGATGCCATCTCCACGGCACTTCACTCTGCCCTGACCCACCTGGACAGCCCCAACACTTATGTCAGAATGCTGTTCATTGACCTTAGTTCGGCATTCAATACTGTGATCCCCTCCAAGCTGATCGCCAAACTTCACCAGTTTGGTATCAGCTCATCCCTCTGTAATTGGACTTTGGACTTTCTGACTAACAGACCCCAATCAGTTAAGTTAGGCAACCTCTCCTCCTCCACTCTCACCCTGAACACCGGCGTGCCTCAAGGCTGTGTGCTGAGCCCTCCTCTGTACTCCCTTTTCACCTATGACTGCATTCCTGTACATGGTTCTAACTCCGTAATCAAGTTTGCAGACAACACCACGGTGGTTGGCCTCATCAGAGGGGATGACAAGATGGCCTACAGGGACAAGGTCCAGCACCTGGCCGCGCGGTGCGGCGACAACAACCTGGTCCTTAACCAGAAGACCATGGAGATCATTGTGGACTTCAGGCATGCTAGGAGCCACACTCATGTCCCCATCTACATCAACAGAGCTGTAGTGGAGCGTGAATCAAGCTTCAAATTCGTTGGTGTCCACATTTCTGAGGATCTCACCTGGTCCCTGAACTACTCCATCCTGATCAAAAAGGCGCAACAGTGCCTTTATTTCCTGCGGAGCATCAAGAAAGCTCACCTGTGTCCCAGGATAGTGACGGACTTTTACTGCTGTACCATTGAGAGCATACTCACCAACTGCATCTCAGTGTGGTATGGCAATTGTCTCGTATTGGACCGCAAAGCACTCTAGCGTGTGGTGGAAACTGCCTAGCGGATTATCCGCACCCAATTGCCAACCATTGAGAACATCTACCATAAACGCTGCCTGGCAAGGCGAAAAGCAGCCTCTGCTCCCGCACCAGCAGGCACAGGAAGAGCTTCTTCCCTGAGCTGTGACCCTGCTGAACCTCACATCACAGCGCTGAGCAGTATTGCACCCATAATGTACTGACTCAGTACTTTTATATTTGTGTGCTGTAGCACTTACTTTTTATTCACAGCTATTTTGTAAATAACACTATTCTTTGCATTTCTGGTCAGATGCTAACTGCATTTCATTGGCTTTGTATCTGTACTCGGCACAATGACAATAAAGTTGAATCTAATCTGATCTAATGTAATTTACCATATTTTCTGCTGTCATTTATGCCAATGTCTCTGGCCTTGCTCTTTCTACTTTCTATAAACTTGAGAGCAATTAAGTTTTAAATGGCAAGTCCTGTTCCATCATCACTGTCTAGGATTTGACTGCTTCTGGACTCTGGATAAGACTTTAAAGTTCCCACCCTTGCTTTTACTTCCTCCGTTGTCTTGTTCCCCTAGATTTTGCAAACTTCCTGAGTTCCACAGCCTTACAAAAAAACTGAACTCCTTCCATACTTTTCCACAACCCTAAACTGAGTTGTTCCAGCATTGGTAGATGTGGTTTCAACTGCTAAAATCCTAAGCTCCCAAATGCTCTCTCAAAACTTCCCACATCCTTACCTTTTACTTTATTTTATTTGGAGATACAGGATGGTGTAAGTGCATCCGGCCCTTCAAGCCTGGCCTCCCAGCAACCTCTGAATTAACCTTAAGCTCTTTGAGAGAATTTGCAATGACCAAGTAACCTACTAACTGGTACGTCTTTGGACTGTGGGAGGAAACCAGAACCCCGGATAAAACCCACATATTCCATGGGGAGAATGTAAAACTCCTTACAGAGGATGCATTCTTCCTCTAAAGGAAATTCAGGTCAGGTCAAAAAACTTGGACTTTATTCACAAGCTAATTACTAAGAAATCCACTTTACCCAAGTCTTCAACAATATTTACCATGAACTTCATTTATAACAGTCTGTCTACCAATATGACGAATTTCATGTAGTGAGAGTTTATGATGTGACATTTGCTTCATTCATTTGTTTGAGGTTGAGTAGCAGTTGCCAGAACAGTCTTGGTGAGCAGCACGGTAGTACACGGAGCACATATCTAGGGGATGTTGAGATTCTTGATTTTTGTGGAAGCTGTACTGATCCAGGCAAATGGAAAATATTCATTCTAATTTGTATTGTTGATGATAAAAATGCCTCTGTTTAGTCTGTCTTGTTAGAGATGATCATAGCACAGTACACTTGTAGCATAATTACTTGTCACTTATCGGCCCACTTTGGCTTGCAGCTCTTCTCGGTTCAGCTGTATTTGCTGAAGAGCAAAAAATGGAATTAAACAACATCCAATCATCAAATAAACATTAGTGAACATCCTCGCCTCTGATCTTATGACATACATATGGATGTCAATAATTAAGCATAGATGATGGTTTAGCCAAGGACACCTCTCTGAGCAACTCTTTCAGCATTATCCAGAGGCTAAGCTAATTATGTGACAAGATTAAAAGAAGTATCCAATCTTCCACAGAAAAATGCTGCTTAGAAGTGTGTTCAGTCTATTATTAGTTATCAAAAATGTCAACCTGAAGTTTAATCAAAATATTTGATTTTGAAATATTTGAAATTAGCATATTTTTCATCATTGTAGTCTATTTTAACATACCTATTTGATACATGTTAATCTCCAGAAAAGTGCAACTGGCAACTGAAGAAATACTCAATGTATGATAGAGTCATGGCACAGAAACAGGCATTTTGGTCGATCTAGTCCATGACAGCTTGATTTTCCGTCAAGTCCCATCTGCCTGCACCTGGACCATAGCCCTCCATACCCCTCCCATCTACGTACTTATCCAAACTTCTCTTAAATATTGCAGTCAAACCCGTATTCATCACTTCTAGTGGCAGCCTGCTCAATATTCGCACCACGCTCTGAGTAAAGATGTTCCCTCCTCAGGTTCCGCTTAAATATTTCATGTTTCCCCCTTAACCTATGCTCTAGTCTCCCCCACTTTTGAGTGGAAAATGCCTGTATCTATCCACCCTATCAATATCCCTCATAATTTTGTATACCTCTCCTCATTCTCCCAGTCTCCAGAGAATAAACTCCTAACCTATTCAACCTATCCCTGTAACTCAGGTCTTCAAGTGCTGGCATCATCGATGTACATTTTTTCTGCACTCTTTCAAGCTTATTCCTGTAGGTAAATGATCAAAACTGTACACAATACTATAAATTTGGCCCCACCAATGTCTTATATAATTTCTACATAACATACTAATTCCTGCATTCAATGCCTTGATTTATGAAGACCATGTGCCAAAAGCTCTCTATACAACCCTATCTACTGGTGATGTATAGATCATATATCTTCCAAGGATCATGTATCTTCCAAATGTGAGTAAATCCTACCTTCAAGAAACCTCTCCAACAATTTCTTTACCACTTATGTGAGGCTTATTGGCCTATAATTTCCTGAATTAACCCTATGTCCCTTCTTAAATATAGCAATAACATTGACTATTCTCCAGTCCTCCAGGACCTCACCTGTGGCAAGCGAGGATACAAATACCTTTGACAAAGTCTAATAATCTTCTTTCTTGTCTCTGTAAATAACCTGGTATTAATCCCTTCAGGCCCCGGGAAATATCCACATTAATGTTCTTCAAGAGACCCAACATAATCTCATTCTTGTTTCAAAATGCCTATTATGTCAAGGGGACATTGCTTTGTGGATCCAGAACTGGCTTGCCCTCAGAAGGCAAACAGTGGTTGTACACAGGTCATATTCTGCATGGAGGTCAGTCACCAGTGGTGTGCCTCAGGGATCTGTTCTGGGACCCCTACTCTTCATGATTTTTATAAATGACCTGGATGAGGAAGTGGAGCGATGGGTTAGTAAGTTTGCTGATGACACAAAGGTTGGGGGCATTGTGGATAGTGTGGAGGGCTGTCAGAGGTTACAGCGGGACATTGATAGGATGCAAAACTGGGCTAAGAAGTGGCAGATGGAGTTCAACCCAGATAAGTGTGAAGTGGTTCATTTTGGTAGGTCAAATATGATGGCAGAATATAGTATTAATGGTAAGACTCTTGGCAGTGTGGAGGATCAGAGGGACCTTGGGGTCTGAGTCCATAGGACGTTCAAAGCAGCTGCGCAGGTTGACGCTGTGGTTAAGAAGGCGTACGGTGTATTGACATTCATCAATCGTGGAACTGAATTTAGGAGCTGAGCATAGTTCCCTCTAAGCTGTGTGCGTGTGCACGCGCACTCACGTTTTTCAACCAGTGCACAAAGGAAATTAATGTGTGCACAAAAGTTACCTAAAATAATGTAGTAGTTAATAATTATACTTATTGAAAATAATCTTTTAGCTAACTGTTTCTGTTAACTAGTTAGTCAGCTTTTCAAATACAGGTTTCCCCTGCCATCCGAAGGTACAGCATTCCTATGAAACGGTTCGTAAGCCGGAATGTCGTAAAGCGAAGAAGCAATTACCATTTATTTATATGGGAAAATTTTGTGAGCATTCGCAGACCCAAAAATCATCTACTAAATCATACCAAATAACACATAAAACCTAAAATAACAGTAACATATAGTAAAAGCAGGAATGATATGATAAGTACACATCCTATATAAAGTAGAAATACTTTTCCACAATTATTGCCGGCACTGTTCTCCGTAGCGAAAATCTCACGCAAGCGCTCTTGGCAGAAACACGGCACGAGCGCTCTCCAGTAACCTCTAAGCGATGAAGCTGACAAATCATACCAAATAACACATAAAAATACACAGCCTATATAAAGTAGAAATAAGGTATGTACAGTGTAGTATCACTTACGGGAATCGGGAAGACAGCGCAGAGCACACTGATGATGGTGTGTTAGGCTGAGTCGTCGGAGTTTGGGTGGTGCAGTGGCCCTCACCCTCCAGGCAGCGAACCGATACCGATCCACGAAGCATGCAGGCGTCCAGCGGTAGCCAGGAGGCACACAGCACATCTTTAAGAAAAAAGCCAAAATAAACATGCTAATTAATTAGGTGCTGCCCGGCACGTAATTGTCGGCCCAGATCAGAGACGATTGCTGATTGCATAACCTCTGATCTGGGCCGACATTTACATGCCCGGCGGCACCTAATTAATTAGCATGTTTATTTTGGCTTTTTTCTTAAAGATGTGCTGTGTGCTTCCCGGCTACCACTGCATTCTCCGCAGATCGGTATCTGTCCGCAGCCTGGGGGTTGGGGTGGTGGGACACTGGGGTGTCATCTCACCGTGGTCTGCTTCCATTAGGGCAGGCAGCTCATCTTCTCCTATGACTGCCCGCCTCGATGTCGAAGGTCAAGGTTCATTGTCTGATGTGGCTGATGTGGAAGGCTTGCTTGACTGCTGAGCCTCGCGCATTTTTAGATCATATAGTTCTTTGTAAGCACTCAAACCATCTTGCAAATATCCCCTAAACCGACGTACCCTTTCAAAATTAAAGTCGTACTTTATCATTGCAGCGAAAATCTCACGCAGTCGCCTCATGTTCAGTTCCTGGATGACTTCACTTTCGCTACTGAATTCAGTTTCAATTGTTATCCTTTCCTCTTCCAATTGCATCAGCTCTTCATCTATCAGTTCTTGGTCATGGGATGCCAAAACCTCTTCAACATCATCTTCATCAACTTCCACAAGCCAAACTCACTTTGTCCTTACTTCGTTCATCACGATCGAAACACTTAATTATGTCTAGTTTTATGCTAAGTGTAACACCCTTACGAGCTCTTTCAGGCTTTTCTGATACCTTAGAACTCATCTTGCTAACGGCTGCTCACAGACATGTGTTTAAGCAATGCCGGCGAGAATGCAGTTCTGAATCCGGGGGAGAGCGCCTGCTGGGGGTGCGCACTGATTTTTATCGCGTGCTGCTTTTTTTCGCATGCTGCCTTTTCTCGTAACAGTGAAAACACCTTCTGTTAGCGAAAACAGGTACTAATGTAGGTCTTTCGTAACAGTGAGATTTCGTAAAGCGAATGTTCAAAAAGCAGGGGACACCTGTACCATAATGCACGTCACTAATTTACATCACCTCACCTATCCTGTTCCGGTTTGTATGGTTGCATCACAGCGGTAGCTATGTTTGGCAGACAGTGTTCATATCGTAAAGTTTACTATGATCTGTTTCAAATCCGGTAGATAGTTTACTAAGTTTTTACTGGGAAAAATACTGATTCACTATGTCGAATTCAAAAGAAGTGAAGGGCGTGAAGCGCAAAAGAACTGCAAATTTGTTTAAAGTTGAATGGCTTAACAAAATAGTAGAAACTGCTACACCGAAAGCTCATGAGGTCATGAACATTCAGCTACGAGAAATATTTATGTTTGATTCAGAAACTGGAGTTATCTGTTTGTATTGTCGTGATGCGAAAGTTGCTGGAGAATTTGCTAGTGGAAAGAAGTGGGATGATATTTGGAAACTTGACTTTTTGAAGCGTCATTTGGCAAGTAAATCGCATTTGGACGGGGTAGAAAAGCTCAGGCAACAGAACCCGTCATTATCCGTTACAGGAGTATTATGCATGTTACGGTTGAGTGCAGATGAGAGAGAGCGAAAATGATCAAGCCCAGAGGAGATCAAAGTTGAGGTACAAGAATGGTCAGCTTCTGATTTCTCCACATATTGCAGATTGTGATTTCACATTTGGCGATGAACAAATTAATGCCTTATGTCTAAAATATCATGATTTTCAAGCTGAAGATATTGTAATAGTTAGACAGTTTAATGATTTCAAATTTTCTGTGCAAGAAAAAATTAAATCCAAACCTACTTCAAACTTTGCTCAAATGGTGGCATTTGTACTTAAAAATGAACAGTTTTGTGACCTTGCACAGTTGATGGACATTGGGGGAACCTTTTTTGCATCTAGTGCGGACTGTGAGCGAGGTTTTAGCCTAATGAATCAACTCAAAAACAAGCTAAGAAACCATTTAGGTGAATGTCATTTGGATATGTTAATGAGAATCAAAAGCTATCAATGGGATGGAAGTTCTATTAGTCGAGATAGAGTTTACAAAGAATGGGTAAATGCCAAAGACAGGAGAGAGAAAAAATAACTGAATGACTTAAATATGATAAAAATTAAATATCTCCAACCTGATGGCATGAACATCGACTTCTGTAACTTCCCTTAATGCCCCTCCTCCCCTTTGTACCCTTATTTATTTATTATTATCATTATTATGATTTTTTTTCTTTCCCCTTTTATTCACTCTTTTTTCTCCCTCTGTCCTTCTCACTATAACTCCTTGCCCATCCTCTGGGCTTCCCCCCTGCCCTTTTCTTTCTCCCTAGGCCTCCCGTCCCATGATCCTCTCCCTTCTCCAGCTTCGTATCCCTTTTGCCAATCAACTTTCCAGCTCTTAGCTCCATCCCTCCCCCTCCTGTCTTCTCCTAACATTTCGGATCTCCCCCTCCCCCTCCCATTTTCAAATCTCTTACTATCTCTTCTTTCAGTTAGTCCTGACAAATGGTCTCGGCCCAAAACGTCGACTATATCTCTTCCTATAGATGCTGCCTCGCCTGCTGTGTTCACCAGCATTTTTTGTGTGTGTGACTTAAATATGTATGTTATTTATTCTGTGCAGTTTTATGTCAAATATTTTGTAAACCTACATAAACTGTCCCATGTGTGCATTCAGTGCACACATACTTTGTCACAGGAAAAAACTTTGTACAACATAAGATTTTTGCGCACACTGACTGCTAAAAATTAGAGGGAGCATTGGAGATGAGAGGTAATGTTGCAGCTATATAGGACCCTGGTCAGACCCCACTTGGAGTACTGTGCTCAGTTCTGGTCGCCTCACTACAGGAAGGATGTGGAAACCATAGAAAAGGTGCAGAGGAGACTTACAAGGATGTTGCCTGGATTGGGGAGCATGCCTTATGAAAACAGGTTGAGTGAACTCGGCCTTTTCTCCTTGGAGCGACGGAAGATGAGAGGTGACCTGATAGAGGTGTATAAGATGCTGAGAGGCATTGATCGTAAGTCAGAGGCTTTATCCCAGGGCTGAAATGGCTGCCACAAGAGGGCACAAGTTTAAGGTGCTTGGGAGTAGATACAGAGGAGATGTCGGGGGTAAGTTTTTTTACGCAGAAAGTGGTGAGTGCATGGAATGGGCTGCCGGCAACAGTGGTTGAGGTGGCTACGGTAGGGTCTTTTAAGAGACTTTTGGATAGGTACATGGAGCTTAGAAAAATAGAAGGCTATGGGTAATCCTGGTAATTTCTAAGGTAGGGACATGTTTAGCACAACTTTGTGGGCCGAAGGACCTGCAATGTGCTATAGATTTTCTATGTTTCTATATTAGGGTAGCTTACACTGATCTTAATATTCTCTATATCCCTCTCCTCAGTAATTCTAATGCTAAGTAATTTAGTACTTCACCGGCATCTTCTGACACCAAGCACAAATGCCCTCCTTTATCCCTGAATGGTCTTACCCTCTCCCTAGTTATCCTCTTGTTTTAAATGTACTGAAATAATGTCCTGGGGTTCTCTTTAACCGTCCCTGCCAAGGACATTTCTTCTCCCCTTTTAGCCCTTCTAATTCCTTTCTCCAGATTTTTTTTAATTTTTTTAATATTTCTCAAAGACCCTGTCTGAGATCAGCTTCCTAAACCTTACATGTACTTCCTTTTTAGTTTTGAGTAAATTTATAACCTTTCTCATCTTCCATGGTTCCCTTTTCTTACTGACTTTGTCCTTCTTCCTTACTGAATTCTGGCCAGGTGGTCTTTAAATCACTTCCACATGTCAGATGTGGACTAACCCAACAACAGCTGCTCCCAATTTACTTTCCCAAGCTCCTGCTTAATGATGCTGCAATTTGCCCAGCCCCAATGTAAAACTTTCCCTCTAGCTCCAGTCTTATTTTTACTCATAGCTAAGTATTAATCACTGTTTCTAATATGCTCTACCACTAAAACATTAGTCACCTAGTCAGGATCGTGTCCCAATACAAGATACAGTATGGCCCCTGCTCCAGTTGAACTATCTACATACTGTTCAAGACACTCAAGCAAAGTCTGCCCATCCTATACTTGCACATCTGCTCCTCTATCTCTTGCTGGCTGTTAACATAGAACAGTACAGCACAGTACAAGCCCTTCAGCCCACAATGTTGCACCGACTTTTTAACCTACTCCAAAGATCAAACTAAACCTTCCCTCCTACATAGCCCTCCAGTCTTTCATTCATGTGTGTGTCTTAAGAGTTCAAAGTTCAAAGTAAATTTATTATCATAGTGCAAACTGTATATGTCACTGTATACAACGCTGAGATTCATTTTTTTCCGGGCATACTCAGTAAATCCAAGAACCATCATCGAATTAATGAAATACTGCACCCAACATGACGGACAAAAAACCAATATGCAAAAAACTGTGCGAATACAAAAGAAAATAATAAATATACGAACAAACATTGAGAACATGAGATGAAGAGTCCTTGAAAGTGAGGCCATGGGTTGTGGAAACAGTTCAGTGATGGGGGCAAATGAAGCTGTGTGACACTATCCCCACTGGTTCCAGAGCCTGATAGTTGAGGGGCAATAACTGTTCCTGAACCTAGTGGTATGAGTCCTGAGGCTTCTGTACCTTCTTCCTGATAGCAACAGTGACAAGAGAGCATGGACTGGGTGGTGAGGGTCCTCAATCATGGATGCTGTTTTCCTGTGTAGATGGTGGGAAGGGCTTTACTCATGATGGACTGCGCTGTATCCACTATTTGTTGTAGCATTTTCTGTTCAAGGGCATTGGTGTTTCATACCAAGCCATGAAGCAACCATCAATATGTTCTCCACTACACATCTATAGAGTTCAGGGTTAACGACCCTGAATGGTAAGCAAAACAGGTATGGAAACAGCAATGAAGATCTTTCTACATCTGAATGGAATGAAATTCCTGAATCTCCACCTGGAAATTACACGAGTAACAATATGAAAACTGAGCTACTGACACAATGAAGCAAACCCTTCACTGTGATCGCCAGAGATGACGGACCTTCATTGCTGCCCAAAATGCCAGAGGCATAACAGGCAGTAGAGAGTAGTGAGACACACCTATAGAAGTTCGTCAAAGTTATAGATGTCATGCCGAATCTCTGCAGACCTCTAAGGAAGTAGAGGTGCTGCCTTGCTTTCTTCATAATTGTATTTACATACTGAGTCCAGGATAGGTCCTCTAAAATGATAACACAAAGAAATTTAAAGTTGTTGACCCTCTCCACCTCTGATCCCTCGAAGAGGACTGGCTCACGGATCTCCATGTTCCTCCTCCTGAAGTCAATGATCAGCTCCTTGGTCTTGCTGACATTGAGTAAGAGTTGTTTGGCAGCAGTCAGCCAGAATTTCAATAATAAAGAGTTTCTTCAATGTCTCTAATGTATCAGCCTCTGCCAACACCACCAGCATTTCACACACTTACCACTCTGTGTAAAAAATCTCCTTTTGACAATTCCCCTATACTTCCCTCTAATCTCCTTAAAATCATGCCCTCTTTCCCATTGCTGCACTCTATCCATGTCTCTATCAAAGTCACACACATTAAAGTTGCTGGTGAACGCAGCAGGCCAGGCAGCATCTCTAGGAAGAGGTACAGGCGATGTTTCAGGCCGAGGCCCTTCGTCAGGACTAACTGAAGGAAGAGCTAGTAAGAGATTAGTTTACTCTTAGGTAGATGGATAGATATACTTTATTAATCCCAAGGGAAATTTGGTTTCGTTACAGCCGCACCAACCAAGAATAGAGCGTAAATATAGCAAAACAAAAACCACCAACAAACAACAAAATGCAAACTATGCCAGATGGAAAATAAGTCCAGGACCAGTCTACTGGCTCAGGGTGTCTGACCCTCCACGGGAGGTGCTGCACGTTCGATGGCCACAGGCAGGAACGACCTCCCGTGCCGCCAAGTGTTGTATCGCGGTGGAATGTGGCCGAAGTCCAACAGTAAAAAGTTCAATATCCAGTCTGCAAACACGTTCCTCGATCGTAATATGCCCCGGATTGCACCATCCGTTGTTAACCAGATCAGTAAGCACCCAACTCCTTTACGCTTACCGCTCTCAGTGCACTTCCGGTCAGCCAGAACGGTATTACCCACCGAACTCCTGTTCTCCATAAGTCCCTGTTGTCTCGACCCGGTCCTCTTTCCTTGACTTTGTGAACCCCCTCCGCATCCTCTGTGTTTTTCTCCGGATTTCAGCTCGCTAAACCAGTCGGCATTAGCTGGTTTCTGGAATACACAATGCAACCTTGCTTCTGTCCCGCGTGTTGGGATGTAACCATTTCCAGCGCTAAAAAAGACCCAAATAAAACTCTCTCTACCAGCATGTTAAAGAGGGTGCAGCTTCGACGTGTTACCGTGAGAAAAAAAATACAAAAAATAACGTAAATTAAAAAGTAAGAAGAGAGTAAGAATAGATCGGAACGGCTGTACCAGGCTGCATGCACAACCGGCGCATGCGCACTAATAGCTCTTACTAGCTCTTCCTTCAGTTAGTCCTGACGAAGGGTCTCAGCCTGAAACGTCGACTGTACCTCTTCCTAGAGATGCTGCCTGGCCTGCTGTGTTCACCAGCAACTTTGATGTGTGTTGCTTGAATTTCCAGCATCTGCAGAATTCCTGGTTGTTTGCTCTATCAAGTCACCTGTCATTTTCCTTCACTCAAAGAGAAAAGCTCTAGCTTGCTCAACCTTTTCTCATAAGATGTGATCTCTAATCAAGAGAGAATCCGGCAAATCTTTTCTGAATATCCTCTTCTATTGAATGGGCTACAATGTAATCTCATCAGTGATTGCACTTTTTCTATTTTTGACCTCTATCCATATTTTCTCAGTGGATTGGCCCTCCAATAATGATGTAAATAATTATACTCTAGAGACATCTGTGAAATTAAAACTACAAAAAATTGAACACAAATTTGATAAGTGGCAAATTAATATGTTTCAAGACATGTTTCGTGCAGACATGCAGAACTAATGCCATTAGGCATCTTCACAGTTCACAATGAAACAATTTGGTTACAGGTAACAATAAGAAAAAAAATGAGTTTACTTAATCTACTTTTTTTTAATCTTTCCTTGGGGTACACACTAGCGTATTGATCAAGCAGTTATTTTAAAAATTTCCCCTTGATAAGGCTACTTTAAATAAGGGGTTTAGATAAATTTATGCACCAAATCATTTTCTTCAAACTGGACAAACCAGGAAATTCCTTTTTTTATGGTGCCAGATTATAAATTTACAAGAAATTTAGCTTTAAATGTTTATCTATGAGTTTAATTTTGTGGAGCTGGAACTTCTTTTGTTTTTTTTCTCACTATTTTAAATGCACGTGTATGTTTTGCACCTTGGCCGCCGAGGAAGGCTGTCGTATTTGGCTATGTCCATGTATGGTTGAATGATAACTAAACCTGATTTGATTTGATTTGATTTGGATGTCGCAATTAAAGCAGATCAAAGTTTTTAAGAATAAAGAATTTAATTATGTCATGTCAATAACGGCATTGTATTCCGTACCTTTTGTCATCCATGTGAGTAAAAAACTTCCATTTATTCTTGTGTTTCTAGGTAAAGCAAATGGCCATAATTAACTCAAACACGAGGAAATCTGCAAATGCTGGAAAGTCAAGCAACACACACAAAATGCTGGTGGAACACAGCAAGCCAGGCAGCATCTATAGGAAGAGGTACAATCGACGTTTCGGGCCGAGACCCTTCGTTGGACTTCATTAGTCCTGACGAAGGGTCTCGGCCCGAAACGTTGACTGTACCTCTTCCTATAGATGCTGCCTGGCCTTCTGCGTTCCACCAGCATTTTGTGTGTGTGGCCATAATTGACTAGAACTTTTGGAAAAATTCTGGCATTCATCAGGACAGGCATCATTACATTGTACTAATGCCTAGCAGTGAAACCTGAACTTGGGGTTGTTCTTCAATTACACTAGGTGACCTACCACCAAATCTGCCCAGTTCACCAAGGACTCATCGTTTCCTTCCATCAAATCCATCTTCCTGGTGCATTCCTTCAGTAAGGCTAATAATATCATTAAGAATGCCTGCCACTCTGGCCATTCTCTTTGTTCCCTTTGATCTTCTGGGATAAGATATAAAAGCTTCAAAGCCAGGATGACCAGATTCAAGAACAGCTTCTTCCCCACTACTACCTGATGTGATTCTGAACCAATCACATCTTTCACATCCCCTTCCCAGTGGCAGTCTTAGAAACTTAATTCTACCTCTCTCAGTTATTCCAGTATTGCCTCAAATCAGATTACTGCACAATCTTTACACTACTCTGTTGTTTTGCAATTACTGCTGTTTTTATCGTTGTATTTATTATTGCCATGTGCACTGATTACTCTGTGGGCTGTATGCAAGTAAGGAAGTTCACTGCATTCTGGCATACCTGACAATAAACTAATCTGATCTGTTGGGATATGCAACAGTAATAATAAGACCACAAAAGATAGCAGCAGAATTATGCCATTTGGCTCATTGAGTCTGCTCCGCCATTTCATCATGTCCAATCCACTTTCCCTCTCAACCCCATTCTCCTGTCTTCTCCCCATAACCTTTCATGTTTTAACTAATCAAAACCATATAACCTCCGCCTTAAATACATGCTGTCTGTTTCAACGAATCCCACAGATTCACCACCCTCTGGCTAAAGAAATTCCACCTCATCTCTGTTCTAAATGGTCATTCCTCTATTCTGAGGTTGTGCCCTCCAGTCCTGGACTCCACCACTATAGGAAAAATCCTCTCCACATCCACTCTATCTAGTCCTTTCAACATTCAATAGGTTTAAATGAGATCTCCCTTAAATTTTTCTAAATTCCAGCATTTACAGACCCAGAGCTATCAAATGCTCCTCATATGATAACCCTTTCATTCTTACAATCATTTAAATGAACCTCCTCTGAACCCTCTCCAATGTCAGCACATCCTTTCTTATTTAAGGGGTCCAAAACCCCCTCATGTCGTTTAACCCACCAGCTGAAGTGGTGTACCGGGATATGCCACTTGGAGGCAGTTATGAAAGGTTTAGGAGATGGAAGAGGACTAGTGATGCCCATCTACCCAACTAAGTAGACTGCAGCTGCCAAACATCACAGGTACTACCTCTATCCACAGACTTCTACACCTATAATACCATGGGCTCTTATCTTGCTAAGCAGCCTCACGTACGTTGTCAAAGGCCTTCTGAAACCCAAAATCTACCGATTCTCCATTGTCTATTTTGCTTGTTGAAACAATAGTCATTGTTCCTTTTTGCACCTTGTGGAACATTGAGCAGCAGTTTTGCCATTTCTGTAGCACTTGATTGCTTTTGTTTTATGAGGCCAAGTTGCTAGCTCGACACTCAACCCAACACGGATGGAAAGCATTCAAGGAGCTGACTGGATTTGAACTGGGGACCATTTGCCTTGAAGTCTAATGCTGATGCCACTACTCCACTGATTGGCTAAAACAATAGTGATTCATAGTGAGAATGAGGAGGTGATAGACAGGAGCTATAAGGAGGTGGTCACCCCTAGGTTGCGGGAGATGGGTAACTGGGTGATGGTCAGGGGAAGTAAGGGAAATGCACAGCTAATGCAGAGTACACCTGTTGCCAGTCCCCTCAACAATAAGTAGATAACTCTAGATACTATTGAGGGGGGACAACCTATCGGGAGAGAGCCACAGTGACCGGGTCTCTCACACTGAGTCTGGTACTTTGGTTCAAAAGAGTGGAGAGGTGAAGAAAACTGCAGCAGATTCTTTAGTCAGAGGAACAAAGATGAGGTTCTGTGGGCATGATAGAAACATCTGGATGGTATGTTGCCTCCCTGCTGCCAGGATCAGAGATGTCTTGGATCATGTCCATGGCATCCTCAAAGGTGAGTGCGAGCAGCCAGAAGTCTTGGTACATATTGGCACCAATAACATTGGTAGACAGGGTGAGGAAGTCCTGAAGTGGCATTTTAGGCAGAAAGCTGAGAAACAGGACCTTCAGGGTAGTAATCTCTGGATTGCTGCCTGTGTCATGTGTCATGTGCCAGTGAGGGTAAGAATAGGATGAACTGGCAGGTGAATGCATGGCTGAGGAACTGATGCAGGGGCAGGGGTTTAGATTTATCGATCATTGGGATCTCTTCAGGGGAAGGTAAGACCCACACAAAAGGGATGGGTTACACCAAAATGGAGGGGGTCCAATATCCTTGCGGGCAGGTTGGCTAGAGTTGTTCAGGTAGGTTTAAACTAATTTGGCAGGGGAATGGGAACCAGAGTGGTGGTGCTGAAGATGAGATAGTTGGGGGTACAAACAGAGGCAATGTGTAGTGAGACTCCTAGCAAGGACAGGTTGATGATAGGGCAAAATTGCAGTCAACAGGGTGAGTTGTAACATAAAATGCGGACAAAATCAAAAAGGGTGAATACATGACAGAGGGTGTTACATTTGAATTAGCACAGTGTACAGAATAAGGTTGATGAACTTGTAGCACAGTTACAGATAAGCAAGTATAATGTTATAGGCATTACTGAATCAGGCTGAAAGAAGATTATAGCTAGGAGCTTAATGTCCAAGGATACACATTGTATTGAAAGGATAGGCAGGAAGGCAGATGAGGAGGGGTTGCTCTGTTGGTAAAAAATGAAATTAAGTCATTAGAAAGAGGTGACATAGGGTCAAAATGCGTTGAATCATTGTGGATAGAGCTAAGGAACTGCAAAGGTAAAGAGACACTGAAGGGAGTTATATACAGATCCCCAAACAGTAGTAAGGATGTGGTCTATAAGTTACAACAGGAGATAGAAAATACATGCCAAAAGGGCAATGTTACAATAGTCACAGGGGATTTCAATATGAAGGTGGATTGGGAAAATCAGGTTGGAGCTGGATCCTAAGAGAGGCAATTTCTAGAATACCTACAAGAAGGCTTTTTAGAGCAGCTCATGGTTGAATCAATGAAGTGGTCAGCTACTCTGGATTGGGTGTTGTACAATGAACTGAGCTTGATTAGAGAGCTTAAGGTAAAAGAATTAGGGGCAAGTGATCATAATATGATTGATTTCACCCTGAAATTTGAGAAGGAGACGCTCTCTCTTCCTCCCACAGGCAGTCAGACTGCTAAATAGCTGCTCTACCTGACTCTGCTTTGGACACTCTTAACTTGCACTGGACACTTATAACTGATTTTAACTGACATGTGGCTGTTGTGTTTTACTATTTATTGTTATGTTTATTATTTAGTGTTGCGTTTATTATGTTACGATTGCACTGCTCCTGAGAAACGCTGTCTCATTCTGCCCTGCAGAGCTGATGTATGGTTAGAATGACAATAAAGTTTTTTGAATCTTTGAATCTTTGAATCTAGAGTCAGATCTATTTACAGAGTAGTAAAGGGGATTACAGAGGCATGAGAAAGGAGCTGGCAGGAATTGATTGTAAAAGAACACTGGCAGGGATGACGGTAGCGCAGCAATGGCTGAATTTTCTAAACAATTTGGAAGGCACAGGATATATACATCCCAAAGAGGAAGAAGTATTCTAAAGGCAAGATGACACAACCATGGCTAACAAGGGAAGTCAAAGCCAACATAAAAGCCAAAGAGAGGGCATAAAATACAGCAAAAATTGGTTGGAAGGTCTGAAGGTAGATAAGGCACCTGGATCACATGGTGTACACCCCTGAGTTCTGAAAGAAGTGGCTGAATAGATTGTGGAGGCATCAGTAATGATCTTTCAAGAATGGCTAGATTGTGGCATGGTCCCGGAAGAATGGAAAATTGCAAAAGTCACTCAACTCTTCAAGAAGGGAGAGTGGGACAAGAACAGAAGTTATTGGCCAGTTAGTCTGACCTCAGTGGTTGGGAGATATTGACTCATTATTAAGGATGAGATATCAAGGTATTTGGAGGAGCATGATAAACTAGGCTGTAGTCAGCATGGTTTCCTCAAGGGAAAATCTTGCCTGACAAATCTGTTGGAATTCTTTGAAGAAATAACAAGCAGGATAGACAAAGGAGATTCAGTTGATGTTTTATACTTGGAATTTCAGAAGGCCTTTGATATGGTGCCATATATGAGGCTGCTTAACAAGCTATGAGCCCATGATGTTACAGGAAAGATTATAGCATGGACAAAGCAGTGGCTGATTGAAAGGAGGCAGAGTGGGAATAAAGGGTGCCCTTTCTCATTGACTGCTGGTGAATAGTGATACTCCATGGAGGTGTGTGTTGGGACCAATTCTTCTTACGTTATAGGTTAACGATCTCAATGATGGAGTTGATTGCTTTGTTGCAAAGTTTGCAGATAATACAAAGATAGGTGGAGGGGCAGATAGTCTTGAGAAAGTATAGAGAATGCAGAAGGACTTAGACAGATTAGGAGAATGGGCAAAGAAATGGCAGATAGATACAGTGTCAGGAAGTTTATGGTCAAGCACTTTAGTGGACGAAATGGAAGGGTTGACTATTTCCTAAATGGAGAGAAATTACAAAAATCTGAGGTGCAAAGGGATTTAGAGCATAAGATACAGGAGCAGAATTAGGCCATTTAATCCATTGAGTCTGCTCTACATTTTCATCATGGCTGATCTAATTTTTCTCTGAGCCCCAGTCTCCTGCCTTCTTCCCCTGTCCCATCATGCCCTGAACAATCATGAATCTACCAACCTATGACTTAAATTTACATAAAGACTTGGCGTCCACAGCTGCCTGTGGCAAAGAATTCCCCAGATTCGCCACTCTCTGGCTAAAGAATTTGCTCATCTCCATTCTAAAAGGATGCCTCTCTATTCTAAGACTGTGTCCTTTGGTCTTGGACTCTCCACCATAGGAAACATTCTCTCCACATTCACTATATCAAGGTCCTTCACCATTCTATAGATTTCAATGAGGTCACCCCTCATTCTCTGAATTCCAGTGAATACAGGCCCAGAAACATCAAACGTTCTTCATATGACAAGCCATTCAATCCCGGAATCATTTTTGTGAACCTCCTTTGAACCCTCTCCAGTTTTAGCAGATGCTTTCTAAGATAAGGGGCCCAAACCTGCTTACAATACTCCAAGTGAGGCCTCACCAGTGCTTTATAAAGTTTCAACATTACATCCTTGCTTTTAAATACTAGTCCTCTTGAAATGAATGCTATCATTGCATTTACCTTCCTCACCACATACTCAACCTGCAACTTAACCTTTAGGGAATCCTGCACAAAGACTCCCAAGTCTCTTTGCACCTTTGTTTTTTGTTTTTTCTTTCCATTTAGAAAATAATCAACCTTTTCATTTCTTCTACTAAAGTGCATAACCATACACTTCCCAACACTATTCCATGTGCTGTTTCTTTGCCCATTCTTCTCATTTGTCCTTCTGTAGCCTCTCTACTTCCTCAAGACTACCTGCCCCTCCAACTTTCTTCATATTGTCTGCAAACTTTGCAACAAAGCCTTCAATTCCATCATCTAAATCAGTGATATATAACATAAAAAAGATCGGTCCCAAAACAGCACTGTGGAACACCACTAGTCACTGGCAGCCAGTCAGAAAAGGCGCCCTCATTATTCCCATTCTTTGTCTCCTCCCAAGCAGCCACTGCTTTATCCATGCTACAATCTTTCCTGTAATACCATGGGCTCATAGCTTGTTAAACAGCCTCATCTGTGACACCTTGTCAAAGGTCTTCTGAAAATCCAAGTACACAACATCAACCGATTCTCCTTTATCTATCCAACTTGTTACTTCTTCAAAGAATTCCAACAGCTTTGTCAGGCAAGATTTTCTCTTGAGGAAACCATGCTTACCACAGCCTATTTTATCATTGTGCAAGATTCCCTAAAGGTTAATTTGCAGGTTGAGTCTGTGATGAGAAAGGCAAATGCAATGTTAGCATTCATTTCAAGAGGATTGGAATATAAAAGCAATGATGTAATGTTGAAACTTTAAAAGGCACTGGTGAGGCCTCACTTGGAGTATTGTGAGCAGGTTTGGGCCCCTTATCTTAGAAAGGATGTGCTGAAATTGGAGAGAGTTCAAAGGAGGTTCACAAAAATATTTCCAAGATCAAACGGCTTGTCATATGAAGACCGTTTGACACTCTGGGCTTGTATTCACTGGGATTCAGAAGAATGAGGGCTGCCTTAATTGAAACTTATCAAATGGTGAAAGGTCTTGATAGAGTGGATGTGGAGAGGATGTTTCCTATGGTGGGAGAGTCTAAAACCAGAGGACACACCCTCAGAATAGAGGGTGGTGTACTTGTGGAATTCATTGCCCCAGGCAACTGTGGAGGCCAAGTCTTTTTATTTAGGGAAAAGGTTGATAGATTCTTGATTGGTCAGGGCATGAAGAGATACAGGGAGTGGGGGGTGGGGGTGGAGGCAGGAGATTGGGACTGAGAAGAAAAATAAATCAGCCATGATGAAATGGCAGAGGACACTCAATAGGCCATATGGCTTAACTCCTATAGTTTATGGTCTTATGGTCTTACTTCAAAGATGAGCAACTGCAAAGGTCAAAATAAAGCATTAATTACAAATTTTCCATTAATTGACTTCAGTTAAATATTTTAATTGCTTGTAAGTGTTTAATTGTTCCATTTAAAAAAAATATTTTACATGCTTTAATTGGTTCATTGAATTTAAGTGTTTTTGGATGTTTCAGAATATCAGATATTCATAGGAGGCTAAAACTGGGTGTGGCTCTGATCCTTTGCGGCTCTGATCCTTCACAGCAAAACTTGTTCTAGCCTGCAAATGAGACAGAAATACATTGTCTCTATATCACTGAGAATCAGAATGGCTTTGGATATCAAGTCAATTCCAGTGAGTCTAGAAAAGATAAAGTAATGTTTCCCATGTGGGTCGGTGGCAAGCATACACATACAACACATTGCTGGCAACAATGTAGACATTGATACAAAAGTTGTATCAAAAACATGAAATTACTTTTGAATAGACAAATCTTCTTTCCTTATTAGTTTATCTTCACATGATAATTAACACTGCAGGTTTCATTCCAATACAATATGAACAGAAAATAATGATTACATCTTAAAAAAGTTTCTTCCAATTTAGGATCACTTCGTTATTCAGGTAATGTGCTTTTCAATAAACCCAGCAATAACACTCTACTACACACCTTGCAGAACGAACATGGGAATTATTTTTAAGCCAGTGTCTGTGGCTGAACAAATAATCATCCAGGTATTTAGATTTTCATTCCTGCAAACTTGCTTAGCATAGAAATGGGACGTCGGCCCAGGAGAATGAGGTAATGTCTAGCTTTTAAGCCAAGCTGTGGAACTGGTAAGACAGTGCGAGTAAACATTGTCCTACAGATGACAAAATTTATTTCAACTACAACTCAAATAAAGACTCAATTATACATTTACTTGTGCAGTTTCCTGCTTACATCAACTAACACAATTTTCATAATTTGTATTACGTAATTTCACATCACAATGAAATCACATCTACTGAAATACGTAATTGAACTATTAAGTCTGGGAGATAATATGACATGAACATAATAAAAAGCTTGTTCTTTCTGGTTAATGCAAATATCAATATAAACATTTTTCAGTCCAAAAAAAATGCCCATTCTTGGTAGCATATGCTTCAAGCTTCATAAATTAATTTAATTGACAGTGGTAATGCAAGCTTAAATGATGACCATCATAAAAATTCAAAAACTTGCAATACTGGAAATATAAAATAAATACAGAAAATTATGGAAACATTCAGCTGGTCTACCAACATCTGTGGAAAGAGCAACCAAGTAAATAATTCAGATTAGAGCCTCTCTGTCACTAGCATGAACAGGGATCATCTTAGCCAAAGTAGAAACAATTTTCATCAGATTCAGATAAATAGACAAGGACATATGGTTTCCAGTATTGATCACTGCATAGCTAAGAAAACAGAGTTAACAAAGGCTTTCTTGCTCTATTCCCCTCCCACCATCTCCTTTTCAGTTTAGAAGCTCAAGCCATTTATATAATACAAATGGTCTGAGGCCAAGATCAATTGATTGAGCAATATTTACAAATTTTTGCTTCAGATGACTAAGAATTGCTTTCTGCATTTGGCTGCCAATATATGTACTACATATGTTCTTTCAAATGGCAGACTTCAATGATGGCAATGAATGCAAATTCAATGCCATCATCCCTTCAAAATAATCAATAAGCTTTGAGACCTTGGTCTTAATACCTCCTTGCGGATTTGGATCCTCAATTTCCTCACTTGCAGACCCCAGTCAATTCAGATCCCCATCACTGAGCACATCTACATGGAGTATTGTCACAGGAAAGAAGCATCCATCATTAGGGGCCCCCACCACTGAGGACATGCTGTCTTCTCACTGCTGTAATCAGGAAGCTGGTACAGGAGCCTCAGAACTCACACCACCAGGTTCAGAGACAGTTATTAACCCTTAGCCGTCAGGCTCTTGAACCAAAGGCAATAAGTTCACTCAACTTCACTTGCCCCATCATTGAAATGTTCCCACAACATATGGACTGAATTTCAAGAAATCTTCATTTCATGTTCTCAATATTTATTGCTTATTTATTTATTATAGTTTCTTTCTTTTTGTACAGTATTTGCACAGTTTGTTGTATTTTGCACACTGGCTGAATGTCCAAGTTAGAGCAGTCCTTCATTAATTCAATTATGGTTATTACTCCATTCTGATAACTTTAACAATAAATTTACTTTGAACTTTGAATTATTCAGAAATAAAAGTCATCACTCTCCAGCTACTATTTTATTGCAAAACAGAGGAGTTAAGAGGGTGAGAAGGGAAATTCCAGAAAGAAAGGTGGAGTGGGGGGAGAGTAATCTGATAGAGAGAGGGAGATGTATAATGGGAGAGATATAGAACATAGAATAGTACAGCACAGTACAGTACAGGCCCTTCGGCCCACAATGTTGTGCCGACCCTCAAACCCTGCCTCCCATATAACCCCCCACCTTAGATTCCTCCATATACCTGTCTAGTAGTCTCTTAAACTTCACTAGTGTATCTGCCTCCACCAATGACTCAGGCAGTGCATACCACGCGCCAACCACTCTCTGAGTAAAAAACCTTCCTCTAATATCCCCCTTGAACTTCCCACCCCTTACCTTAAAGCCCTGTCCTCTTGTATTGAGCAGTGGTGCCCTGGGGAAGAGGCACTGGCTATCCACTCTATCTATTCCTCTTATTATCTTGTACACCTCTATCATGTCTCCTCTCATCATCCTTCTCTCCAAAGAGTAAAGCCCTAGCTCCCTTAATCTCTGATCATAATGCATACTTTCTAAACCAGGCAGCATCCTGGTAAATCTCCTCTGTACCCTTTCCAATGCTTCCACATCCTTTCTATAGTGAGGTGACCAGAACTGGACACAGTACTCCAAGTGTGGCCTAACCAGAGTTTTATAGAGCTGCAACATTACATCACGACTCTTAAACTCTATCCCTCGACTTAGGAAAGCTAACACCCCATAAGCTTTCTTAACTACACTATCCACCTGTGAGGCAACTTTCAGGGATCTGTGGACATGTACCCGAGATCCCTCTGCACCTCCACACTACCAAGTATCCTGCCATTTACTTTGTACTCTGCCTTGGAGTTTGTCCTTCCAAAGTGTACCACCTCACACTTCTCCAGGTTGAACTCCATCTGCCACTTCTCAGCCCACTTCTGCATCCTATCAATGTCTCTCTGCAATCTTTGACAATCCTCTACACTATCTACAACACCACCAACCTCTGTGTCGTCTGCAAACTTGCCAACCCACCCTTCTACCCCCACATCCAGGTCATTAATAAAAATCACGAAAAGTAGAGGTTCCAGAACAGATCCTTGTGGGACACCACTAGTCACAATCCTCCAATCTGAATGTACTCCCTCCACCACCACCCTCTGCCCTCTGCAGGCAAGCCAATTCTGAATCCACCTGGCCAAACTTCCCTGGATCCCATGCCTTCTAACTTTCTGAATAAGCCTACCATGTGGAACCTTGTCAAATGCCTTACTAAAATCCATGTAGATCACATCCACTGCACTACCCTCATCTATATGCCTGGTCACCTCCACAAAGAACTCTATCAGGCTTGTTAGACACGATCTGCCCTTCACAAAGCCATGCTGACTGTCCCTGATCAGACCATGATTCTCTAAATGCCTATATATCCTATCTCTAAGAATCTTTTCCAACAGCTTTCCCACCACAGACGTAAGGCTCACTGGTCTATAATTACCCGGACTATCCCTACTACCTTTTTTGAACAAGGGAACAACATTCGCCTCCCTCCAGTCCTCCGGTACCATTGCCGTGGACAACGAGGACATAAAGATCCTAGCCAGAGGCTCAGCAATTTTTCTCTCGCCTCGTGGAGCAGCCTGGGAGGAGACAGGGTGTTGGCTCAGAAGTGGAGATCTGTGGGTAAACTGCCATTATGCCCTCAGTGGATGTGTTCTAGATTCCAAATGTATTCTGAATTCTTTTCTGCAAATTATTTTGATTTGCATTTATTTTCACCATATCCCTTCTCATGTTATTGAAATTGTCCTGGTTGGGGGATGGGGATGTGCAATTTGGCTGGATAATTTTTCCTCTTTCGGCACAATGGGATTGTGAAGAGTAGGTTATGATGTATTATTTCAATAAGTAATTAATATAGCAAATAGAGGAATGCATTGTGTATTTTATTTATTTGGAATTCAGAAGTCATTTGATAAAATCCCTAACAAGAAATGAGTAGTTGAAATTAAACTCACAGAGTCGAAAATAAATTCACTGGAAAGAAAACAGACAGGGGTAAGGAGGCAAAAAGATGGCAAAATTGGGCAGGTACTCAAATTGGCAAGACATGTCTATTATGCCTTACTATTATTAAGAATACTTATAAAACTTAAATCATGCAAAAGAATGTTAGATATCCAAGTTTGATTACGCCATAAAGATAAAAAGTCATTCTATGTAACACCTAGTAATGCAGCACAGAAACAGGCTATTTGGCCATCATAACCTATTTATGCCAATTCCTATACGAATCCCACTGTATACTACTACTAATAGACACAGTAAGATCAACTTAGTAGTTGATTAAATTACCCAACTGAATGGGTTTAGAACATGAGAGGAAACCAATCACTGGGATGATACCCATCCATTAGTCAGAGTACTACTACAACACAGGAACAGACCCTTCAGCCCATACATTCACAAGGAGAGTATGCTTGTGACACAGGCAGTGTGAAGATTTGGATTGTGTTGTACAGAGGAAAGTAAAAATGTAATAATGTAATGAATAGGCAAAACTGGCAAATAGATTTCAATGCACGTAAGTAAGTGAGAATTACAAAGGAGAAAAGCTTTCCAAATTGCAAAAAAATGGAAATCCAAAGGCTTTGCCCAGTGATATATCAGGTGAAAAGTTCAGGATAAATTTATTATTAAAGTACACATATGTCACCGTATACAACCCTGAGATTCATTTTCCTGTAGGCATTCACAATGAAAAAACACACGCAAGATGGACAAACAACAATGTGCAAAAGACAACAAACTGTACAATACAAAATGGAAATAAATAAATAACCAAAAAATATCAAGAACACGAGATGAAAAGTCCTTGACAGTGAGTCCATAAGCTGTGGGAACAGTGTAGTGTTGGAGCGAGTGAAGTTGAGTGATGTTATCCTCTATGGTTCAAGAGTCTGATCATTGAGGAGTAGTAACTCTTCTTTAACATGGCGGCATGAGTCCTGAAGCTCCTGTACTTTCTTCCTGATGGTAGCAGAGAGAAGACAGCACGATCTGGATGGTAGGGGTCCTTAATAATGGATGCTGCTTTCCAGGGACAGTGTTCCTTGTAGATATGCTCAAGGGTGGGGAGAACTTTCCCATGATGGACTGGGCTATATTGACTACTTCTTTTAGGCATTTTCATTCAAGGACATTTGTGTTTCCATACCAGGCAATGATGCAGCTAGTCATGCTACTCTCCACTGCACTTCTATAGTAGATCGTCAATTTTTAGAAGACATGACGAATTTTTGCAAACTTCAAAGAAAGTAGAGGTACTGCTGTGCTTTCTTTGTAAAGGCACTTATGTGCTGGACCCAATACAGATCCGCTGAAATGATAACACCAAGGAATTTAAAGTTGCTGACCCTATACACCTCTGATCCTTGATGAAAGCAGGCTCATAGACCTCCAGTTTCCTCCTTCTGTAATCAATAATCAGCTCCTTGGTCTTGCTGAAATTGATTGAGAGGTTCACTCAGCCAGATTACAATCTCCCTCTTATACGCTGATTCATCACTACCTTTGAGTCAGTCAACAACAGTGGTGTTGTCAGCAAACTTAAATGCAGCATTGAAGCTGTGCTTAGCTTCATAGTCATGAGTATAAAGTGACTAGAGCAGAGGGGCTAAGTACACAGCCTTGTGGTGCACCTGAGCTAATGATAATTGTAAAGGAGATGTTATGCCAATCCAAACAGACTGAGGAAAATGAGGATCCAGTTGCACAAGGAAGTATTGAGGCTGTGGTCTTAGAGCTTATTGATTAATCTTGAGGGGTTGATAGTACTGAGTGTTGACAGTGAGATCTTCACTATCTCGGTGTTCCAGGGTTGAGTGAAGAGCCAATGAGCTGGCATCTGCTATTGACCAGTTGTGTTGGTAGGCAAACTGTTCCATATGAACATTAGACATAGGAAATGAATTAGGCCATTCAGCCCATTGAGTCTGCTCCACCATTTCATCACGGCTGATGCCATATCCCACTCAACCCCACACACCTGCCTTCTTGCCATATTCTTTGATGCCCTGACCGATCAGGAAACATGCAACTTCCACTTTAAATGAACACAGACTTGGCCTCCACCACAGTCTCTGGCAGAGAAATCCACAGATTCACTACTCTCTGGCTAAAAAAAATTCCTCCTTAACTCTGTTCTAAAAGCTTGTCCCTCAATTTTGAGGCTGTGCCCTCTAGCTTGGATACCCCCACCATAGGAACCATTCTAGCCACATCCACCCTATCTGGTCCTTTCAACATTCATTAGGTTTCAATGAGATCCCTACGTATTCTCCTGAATTCCAGTGAGTACAGGTCCAAAGATGCCAAATACTCTGCATATGTTAACCCCTTCATTCCCAGAATCATCCAAGGCAACCAACTCTGGACTCTCCCCAATGACAACACATCGTTTCTGAGATATGGAGCATTGTAGGAAGTCATTCCTGCCTGTGGCCATCAAACTTTACAACTCCTCCCTTGGAGGGGCAGACATCCTGAGCCAATAGGCTGGTCCTGGACTTATTTCACAATTTACTGGTATAATTTACATAGTACTATTTAACTATTTATGGTTCTATTACTATTTATCATTTATGGAGCAACTGTAACAAAAACCAATTTCCCCCAAGATTAATAAAGTATGACTATGACTATGTTCTATCCCCCTTGAAATAAAAGCCAACATTGCATTTGCCTTCTTTACCACAGACTCAACTTATAAATTAACCTTCTGGGAGTCTTGCAAAAGGACTCTTAAGTCCCTCTGTATATCTGATCTTTGAACCTTCTTCCCATTTAGATAACAGTCCACACTATTGTTCCTTTTGCCAAAGTACACTATCATACATTGCCCAGCACTGTATTCCATCTGTCACTATTTTGCCCATTCTTCCAATTTGGCTAAGTCCTGCTGGAACCACGTTGCTTCCTCAGCACCACCTACTTCTCCACCTATTTTTGTATCATCCACAAACTTTGCCACAAAGCCAACTCCATTATCCAAATCACAGATAAACAATATGAAAAATCTCTGAGGAATACCACCTGTCACCGGCAGCCAAACAGAACAGGCCCCCTTTTATTCCCATTTACTGACTCCTGCCTGTCAGCCATTCCTCTATCCATGCCAATATCTTTCCTGTAATGCTACAGGATTTTATCTTGTTAAGCAACCTCATGTACCCAACCAAATACCTTCTGAAAATCCAAGTAAATGACATCCACTGCCTTTCCTTTGTCCACCCTGCTTGTTACTTCCTTGAAGAACTCTAGCAGATCCGTCAGGCAAGATTTTCCTTTACATAAACCATGCTGACTTTGACTTATTTTATCATTAGTCTCCAAGTACGCCAAAACCTCATCCCTTAAGAATAGACTCCAACACTTTCACAGCCTCTGAGGTTAGGCTAATTGGCCTATAATTTCTTTTCTTTTGGAGTTACATTTGCAATCTTCCAGTCCTCTGGAACCATACCAGAATCAAGTGATTCTTGAAAGATCATGACCAATGCATCCGTTATCTCTTCAGCAACCTCTCTCAAGACTCTGGGATATAGTCCATCTGGTCCAGGTGACATCCATCTTAAGACCTTTGAGGTTGCCTAGCACTTTTTCCTTTTCCTTTTTTTTAGATTATGAGGACACTCAGTCCTCGTTTATTGTCATTTATTATCACTTGTCAAGAGATTTTACTAGCTCTTCCTTTAGTTAGTCCTGACGAAGGGTCTCGGCCCAAAACGTCGACTGTAGCTCTTCCTAGAGATGCTGCCTGGCCTGCTGCGTTCACCAGCAACTTTGATGTGTGTTATGTACGGCACCCTACTTGACAAATAACAGACATCACCACCAGAGAGGCCACTGTGAGCTGCGTTGCGCCGCCATCTTCTCCTCCTGCCTATTGTATTAGTATTAGCAATGGCACTCACTCCTGTTCCCTGACACTTACTGACCTCTGGCACACTGCTAGTATCTTCCACAGTGAAGACAGATGAAAAGTATCCATTAAGTTCATCTGCCATTTCTTTGTCCCCAATTACTACCTCACTAGCATCATTTTCCAGTGGTCTAATATCAACTCTCACCTCCCTTTTATTCTATATATAACTGAAAAAACTTTTAGTATCCTGCATTATATTTTTGGCTAGTTTGCCTTCATATTTCATCTTTTCCCTTCTTATAGCTTTATTAGTTGCCTTTTGATGGATTTTAAAAGCTTCCCAATCATCCAAGTCGCTCCTCAGATAAGAATTGATATGTTTCATCAACAACCTCTGAAAGAAAGCAAGTAAAGTAACAAAAATGCTAACAGAATGAAGGCTTCAGCAACTAGAGTTTTTTTTAATCTATTATGTTTATATAAAGTAGAGATAGCCCAGGAAATTATAGACCAGTGAGTCTTACTTCAGTGGTTGGTAAGGTGATGGAGAAGATCCTGAGAGGCATGATTTATGAACATTTGGAGAGGCATAATATGATTAGGAATAGTCAGCATGGCTTTGTCAAAGGCAGGTCGTGCCTTACGAGCCTGATTGAATTTTTTGAAGATGTGACCAAACACGTTGATGAAGGTAGAGCAGTAGATGTAGTGTATACAGATTTCAACAAGGCATTTGACAAGGTACCCCATGCAAGACTTATTGAGAAAGTAAGGAGGCATGGGATCCAAGGGGAACTTGCTTTGTGGATCTAGAACTGGCTTGCCAACAGAAGGCAAAGAGTGGTTGTAGAGGGGTCATATTCTGCATGGAGGTTGGTCACCAGTGGTGTGCCTCAGAGATCTGTTTGGGACCCCTACTCTTCATGATTTTTATAAATGACCTAGATGAAGAAGTAGAGGGATTGGTTAGTAAATTTGCTGATGACACAAAGGTTGGAGGTATTGTGGATAGTGTGGAGGGCCGTCAGAGGTTACAGTGGGACATTGAGAGGATGCAAAACTGGGCTGAGAGGAGGCAGATGGATTTCAACCCAGATAAGTGTGAGGTGGTTCATTTTGGTAGGTCAAATATGATGGCAGAAAGTAGTAGAAGAAGACTCTTGGCAGTGTGGAGGATCAGAGGGACCTTGGGGTCCAGATCCATAGGATACTCAAAGCTGCTGCGCAGGTTGACTTTGTGGTTAAGAAAGCATATGGTGCATTGGCCTTCATCAATCGTGGGATTGGGTTTAGGAGCCGAGAGGTAATGTTGCAGCTATATAGGACCCTAGTCAGGCCCCACTTGGAGTACTGTGCTCAGTTCTGATCGCCACATTATAGGAAGGATGTGGAAACCATAGAAAGAGTGCAGAGGTGATTTTCAAGGATATTGCCTGGAATGAGGAGCATGCCATATGAGAATAGGTAGAGTGAACTCAGCCTTTCTTCCTTGGAGCGACAGAGGATGACAGGTGACCTGAAAGAGGTGTATAAGATAATGAGAGGCATTGATCATGTGGGTAGTTAGAGGCTTTTTCCCAGGGCTGGAATGGCTAGCACAAGAGGGCACAGTTTTAAGGTGCTTGGAAGTAGGTACAGAGGAGATGTCAGGGAAGTTTTTTTACGCAGAGAGTGGTGAGTGCGTGGAATGGGTGGTGGAGGTAGATACGATAGGGTCTTTTAAGATACTCCTGGACAGATACATGGAGCTCAGTAAAATAGAGGGCTATGGGTAACCGTAGGTAATTTCTAAGGTAAGGACATGTTCAGCACAGCTTTGGGGGCCAAATGGCCTGTATTATGCTGTAGGTTTTCTATGTTTCTGTCTTTCTAAAGAACTGGTAATCCAACTATGGGTAATTCAATTTCAATTCAATTGTCATTCAGCCATATGCATATCTACCATGAAACAAAACAACGTTCCTCTGGATTAAGGTGCACAACACAGTACATTTAACTCACACAAAACACAAAGTAATATTACTACAAATAAATTAACAATTAATAAGATGCACTTATGACATTCTATTACAAGAATCTGCAACGATTTTTGCCTTTAGACATTAGACAATATAAATAAGAAGCAGAATTAAGCCATTTGGCCTAGTTAAAGAGAATGTGATGATGTTGGATGAGTTACAAAGTAGATTTATGAGAATTATCTCCAGTCATGACGTTGCATTATTAGACGCCTGTATCACCTCAAGGCACATTCTTATAAACTTAATGGAGACTATCCTTCAAGCCAGGAATCACTGAAGGTAACAGAAGCAAATGCCACCCGGATTTCAATCTTTTATTTGTTCAGAGTTTAAAGAAAAAAGATCATGACAATTAAAACAACAACACATGAAGCTCAAGAAATACAAAGAAAAAGGTAGAAATCATCACAGAAAGATCATATAATGATTACTTTTGTCTGGGAAACCATCTGCTGCAAAAGGACAAGTTTACAATACTGACCAGATTCACTAATTTTGAATTGTGATGGTCAAAATTATTAATAACAGTGGGGCTTGCTCCTCCTTAACCTTTGATAAGACCCACAAACCACAAAATACTGAAAGAAAATTGGGAAAGCATAGTACAAACACATACTATGAGACTTGACTCCTGTTATAAAAAAATTGGTGATGTCTTCCATTTATCAGTAGAGAGCAGTATTCCAATCTCTGGGAAATGCAAAAAGGATAGATATCACAGAAAAATCCTGAGTGTGCAAGTAAAAATTGAGGAATATTTAATGACAAGAAGCAATTTTCTGAGTTTTAACAATTTTTTACCTCATCCAAGAAAACTAATCTACTCCATATTTAGAAAATATAAGAAATAGCATTCTGAAGCAAGATTTGCCTTCCTTCAAAAAATGCGTGACTTGTATAATTCAGGAGAATGTCTTCAAAACATGGTGCAAGATTACCTAAACAAAACAGACATTAAAGTTTTCTAAAAGGTACTTTTTCTCAAAACGACTTTCTGCCCCAGAAGATAACATAGAAGATAACAAATTCTAATTCTGTGAAAGCTTGAACAGAAGTGAAGATCTCAAATTTCAGTAAAATACCATATTTTGCTTTGCAAAACTTTCTCCTGAAACTATGAAATCATGCCTCAACTGATTTTACCCAAAATTCATTTTGGCTACAGGAAAACAAATTTTCTGAAAGGTGACACATTTACTTTTTCATTTAGAACAGGGATTCCCAACCTTCTTTTATGCCATGGACCCCAACCATTAACAGTCCACAGACCTCAGTCTGGGAACCCCTGATTTAGAACTATGCTATTCGTAACACATCAAATACTTTGACACTTAAGATACCTGCAATTAAAATCTAACAACACAACTGCTTTGTCACACAGAATTCATATGCAAATTCAAAGTATGTATCAAACCAGAAGACAAAATAATTGTGAATACATGTTTTTACTCAAAGCTCAAAATGTATATTCACATATGCTTTATATCTTACATATATATCAATAATCTTCCACTAAAATTTTAATGCCTTATTTCTTAAATAATCAATGGTTCTCATTTTTTATTAGACAATGATTATAACCTGCCACATTACTAGCGTTCAGAATTTAAACCACCAAGTCCTTCTTAACAGATAACTTCAACCATATGCAAAGCAGGATTATTGATAATATGCGGTAGTGAATGCAGGAAAAGAAAATAATTTCATGTATCAGCTATTTTATTTATCTTCCTCTCTTTCGTACCTAATACCTAATGCTGAAACACATTTGTCCTCCTTGTAGTGAGACTCATAAAGTATTTTTAAAAAAACAGCCCCTAAGCTGTGTGCCAGGGCAATGAGAGATAAGTAAGGCACTGGTATGAGGAGTTTTATAAAATTGTGTGGTAGTTATTCAGGTCATCATGCCTGTGCTGGTTCTTTGAAATAGCTACATTATCAAATCTGGTTCTGCACCTTATTCCTTTCCCTTAACCTTCCAAATCTTCAAGTATATGCTCAATCTCCTTTTGAAAAAGTTACTTGTAATTGGATAACTTTGTATATTCACATAGTACATTCTAAGTTTTAACAATTTCCTGGGGTGGGGTGGGGTAAAAAGCTTCTTTTCCCTTCTTGTTAAAACAGAACTATACATGTGACAAACTAGTAGGGAATGCTGCCTCTCCCGACTGCTCTGCCATTCAATAAGACTGGGTACTACTGTGCCTCATCTACTTTTCTGTTTAATTTCCACATTATTTAACTATTCTCATTTCTACTTATTTGACAAATTACTTCAAATCTAAGGACTGTGGCTTACAGTCTGTCTGAAAGAGGAAACAGATTAATTCTGCCTATATGCACTGTGTGATAATGCAGAAATACAGAAGGACCACAAGAAGATGAAGTCCCCTTAATTATTAATTCCCTAACAACCTGCCAGTGGGCGTTAAGTATTAATCAGCTGAATTATTTCCATTCTGAACAAGTAGATCAAAACAAATTTGATGCAACTACATAAACTTCTGTAGCCTATGCTGTAAAATGTTTCATTGAAATACTATCCATATGAATAATAGGTTTTGACTTAACCCATGGCCAACACATAGGCTACTCTTTAACTCATGTTGAAGTTTTTCTCACATTGCAAACAGGTAATTGACTTGACTACCTTAACCTAACTCCATTTGTATATAAGACCATTAGACCATAAAATATACGAGCAGAATTAGGCCATTTGGCCCATTGAGTTTGCTCCACATTTCATCATCGCTGATCCATTTCCCTCTCAGCTCCAATCTCCTGCCTTCTCCCTGTATCTCTTCATGCCATGACTAATCAAGAATGTATCAACCTCTGCCTTAAATATACCCACTGACTTTGCATCCATAGCTGCCTGTGGCAACAAACCACTCTCTAGCTAAAGAAGTTTCTCCTCATCTCCGTTTCAAATGGACATCCCTCTTTTCTGAGGCTGTGTCCTCTGGTCTTAGACTCCACCACCGAAGGAAACATCTTTTTCACATCCACTCTATCGAGGCTTTTCAACATTCAATAGGTTTCAAGGAGATCCCCACTCATTCTTCTGAATTTCAGTAAGTACAGGCCCAGAGCCATCAAATGCTCCTCTTATGATAAGCCTTTCAATCCCAGAATCATTTTTGTGAGCCTCCTTTGAATCCTCTCCAATGTCAGCACATCCTTTCTTAGATAAAGGGCCCAGAACTGCTCAGAATACTCTAAATGGGGCCACACCAGTGCTTCATAAAGCCTCCACATTGCATCCTGCTTTGGTATTCTAGTCCTCTAGAAATGAATGTTAACATTGCATTTGCCTTCCTCACCACTGACTCAGCCTGTAAATCAACCTTTAGGGAATCCTGCATGAGGACTCCCAAGACCCTTTGCACATCAGATTTTTGAATTTTTTCTCCATTTAAAAAGTATTTTTCTCTTTTATTTCTTCTACCAAAATGCATGACCATACACTTTGTGACACTGTATTACATCTGCCACTTCTTTGCCCATTCTCCTAAGCTGTCTAAGCCCTTCCATAGCACTTTGCTTCCTCAACATTACATGTCCCTCAACCTATCTTTGCATCATCTGCAAGCTTGCCCACAAAGCCAACAATTTCAATATAACATAAAAAGCAGTCATAACACAGACCCCTGTGGAACACCACTAATCACCGACAGCCAACGAGAAAGGGCTCCCTTTGTCCCAACATATTGCCTTCTGTCAATCAACCAGTGCTCTATCCATGCTAGAATCTTTCCTGCAATACCATGGACTCCTAACTTGTTAAGCAGCCTCATGTGTAGCACCTTGTTAAAGGCCTTCTGAAAATCCAAGAACACAACATCCACCAATTTTCCTTTGTCTAGCCCACTTGTTATTTCTTTAAATAATTTATTTGTCAGACAAGATTTTCCCTTAAGTAAACTATGCTGACTTTGGCATATTTTATCATGTGCCTCCAAGTAGCCTGAAACCTCTTCCTTAACAATTGACTCCAACATCTTCCCAACAACTGACTAACTGGTCTATACTTTTCTTTCTTCTACCTCTCTCCTTTCTTGAAGAAAGGAGTGATATTTACAGTTTTCCAGTCCAACAGAACCATAACAGGATACATTGATTCTTGAAAGATTATTACTAATGCCTCCACAATCTCTTCAGCCACCTCTTTCAAACACTGGAGTGTAGACCATCTGGTCCAGGCTAATTATCTACCTTCAGCTCTTTCTGATTCCTGAGCACCATATGCCTGGCAATGGCAACGTCATACACTTCTGACACCTGACACTCAGGAACATCCACTGTACTGCTAGTGTCTTAAAACAGTGAAGACTGATGCAAAATACTTATTCAGTTCATCTGCCATTTCCCTGTCCCCCATTACTACCTCCAGAGCATCAGTTTCCAGTGGTCCAATATCTACTCTCACCTCTCTTTTACACCTTTATAATATTGGGAGAAACTTTTGGTATCCTATTCAATACAATTAGCTAGCTTACCTTCGTATTCCTACTTTTCCTTCTTTATGATCACAATATGATTGAGTTCAACTTGAAATTTGATAGGGAGAAAGTAAAATCTGACATAGCAGTATTTCAATGGAGTAAAGGAAATTACAGTGGTATAAGAGAGGAGTTGGCCAAAGTAAATTGGAAGGAGATGCTGGCAGAGAGGACAACAAAACAGAAACGGTATGAGTTTCTGGGAAAAAAATGAGGAAGGTTCAGGATAGATGCATTCCAAAAGCAAATAAATACTCAAATAGCAAAATAGTACAACAGTGGTTGACAAGGGTCCGTGTTAGGGAACTGGAGCTACAGCTCGATGACCTTCGTCTGGTCAGGGAGAGTGAGGAGTTGATAGAGAGGAGTTACAGACAGCTGGTCACACCGGGGCCATGGGAAGCAGACAAGTGGGTCACGGTTAGGAGGGGGAAGGGAAAGTGTCAGGTACTAGAGGGTACCCCAGTGGCTGTGCCCCTTGACAATAGTTACTCCTGTTTGAGTACTGTTGGGAAGGACAGCTTACCTAGGGAAGCAACAGTGGCCGTGCCTCCGGCACAGAGTCCGGCCCTGTAGCTCAGAAGGGTAGGGAAAGGAAGAGGAGGGCAGTAGTAGCAGGGGACTCAATAGTTAGGGGGTCAGATGGGCGATTCTGTGGACGCAGTCAGGAGACTCGGATGGTAGTTTCCCTCCCTGGTGCCAGGGTCCGGGATGTTTCTGATCATGTCCAAGATATCCTGAAGTGGGAGGGTGGGGAGCCAGAGGCCATGGTACATATAGGTACCAATAACATAGCTAGGAAAAGGGAAGAGGTCCTGAAAGGAGAATATAGGGAGTTAGGAAGGGAATTGAGAAGAAGGACCACAAAGGTAGTAACCTCGGGATTACTGCCTGTGCCACGCGACAGTGAGAGTAGGAATGAAATGAGGTGGAGGATAAATGCTGAGGGATTGGAGCAGGGGACAGGGATTCAAGTTTCTGGATCATTGGGACCTCTTTTGGCACAGGTGTGACCTGTACAAAAAGGACAGGTTGCACTTGAATCCCAGGGGGACCAATATCCTGGCGGGGAGATTTGCGAAGGCTACTGGGGAGACTTTAAGCTAGAATGGTTGGGTGGTGGGAATCAAATTGAAGAGACTAGGAGAGAGGAGGTTAGTTCACAAATAGAGAAAGCTAGTAGACAGTGTGTGAGGGAGGATAGGCAGGGGACAGAGAACGGGAGCACTCAGACCGAAGATGTAGGGGGGAGAAGGAAGAAAAAGTTAACAAAATTGTTTGCACCATTAGGGATAAACAGAGAGTAAGAGGTGGAGAGTTTCTTAAATGCTTATATTTTAATGCTAGGAGCATTGTAAGAAAGGTGGATGAGCTTAGAGCATGGATTGATACCTGGAAATATGATGTTGTAGCTATTAGTGAAACATGGTTGCAGGAGGGGTGTGATTGGCAACTAAGTATTCCTGGATTTCATTGCTTCAGGTGTGATAGAATCGGAGGGGCAAGAGGGGAAGGTGTCGCATTTCTTGTCAGAGAAAACATTACTGCGGTGCTTTGGCAGGATAGATTAGAGGACTCGTCTAGGGAGGCTATTTGGGTGGAATTGAGGAATGGGAAAGGTGTAGTAACGCATATAGCAGTGTATTATAGACCACCTAATAGGAAGCGAGAATTGGAGGAGCAAATTTGTAAAGAGATAGCAGATATTTGTAGTAAGCACAAGGTTGTGATTGTGGGAGATTTTAACTTTCCACACATAGACTGGCAAACTCATTCTGTAAAAGGGCTAGATGGTTTGGAGTTTGTAAAATGTGTGCAAGATAGTTTTTTGCAGCAATACATAGAGGTACCAACTAGAGAAGGGGCAGTGTTGGATCTCCTGTTGGGGAATGAGATAGGTCAGGTGACAGAGGTATGTGTTGTGGAGCACTTCAGGTCCAGTGATCACAATGCCATTAGTTTCAATATAATTATGGAGAAAGATAGGACTGGACCCAGGGTAAAGATTTTTGATCGGAGAAAGGCTAACTTTGAGGAGATGCGAAAGGATTTACAAGGAATGGATTGGGACAATTTGTTTTATGGGAATACGGCTTTGTGCGGAACCAAACGAAATGGGGGAGATCTTAAAAAAGGTTTTTTGCGTCTGTATTTACTAAGGAAGCTGGCATGAAATCTATGGAATTGAGGGAATCAAGTAGTGAGACCATGGAAACTGTACAGATTGAAAAGGAGGAGGTGTTTGCTGTTTTGAGGAAAATTAAAGTGGATAAATCCCCGGGACCTGACAGGGTGTTCTCTCGGATCTTGAAGGAGACTAGTGTTGAAATTGCGGGGGCCCTGGCAGAAATATTTAAAATGTCGCTGTCTACAGGTGAAGTGCCAGAGGATTGGAGAGTGGCTCATGTTGTTCCGTTGTTTAAAAAAGGATCGAAAAGTAATCCGGGAAATTATAGGCCGGTGAGTTTAACATCAGTAGTAGGTAAGTTATTGGAGGGAGTACTAAGAGACAGAATCTACAAGCATTTGGATAGACAGGGGCTTATTAGGGAGAGTCAATATGGCTTTGTGCGTGGTAGGTCATGTTTGACCAATCTGTTGGAGTTTTTCAAGGAGGTTACCAGGAAAGTGGATGAAGGGAGGGCAGTGGATATTGTCTACATGGACTTCAGTAAGGCCTTTGACAAGGTCCCGCATGGGAGGTTAGTTAGGAAAATTCAGTCGCTAGGTATACATGGAGAGGTGGTAAATTGGATTAGACATTGGCTCGATGGAAGAAGCCAGAGAGTGGTGGTAGAGAATTGCTTCTCTGAGTGGAGGCCTGTGACTAGTGGTGTGCCACAGGGATCAGTGCTGGGTCCATTGTTATTTGTCATCTATATCAATGATCTGGATGATAATGTGGTAAATTGGATCAGCAAGTTTGCTGATGATCCAAAGATTGGAGGTGTAGTAGACAGTGAGGAAGGTTTTCAGAGCCTGCAGAGGGACTTGGACAAGCTGGAAAAATGGGCTGAAAAATGGCAGATGGAGTTTAATACTGACAAGAGTGAGGTATTGCACGTTGGAAGGACAAACCAACGTAGAACATACAGGGTTAATGGTAAGGCACTGAGGAGTGCAGTGGAACAGAGGGACCTGGAAATACAGATACAAAATTCCCTAAAAGTGTCATCACAGGTAGATAGGGTTGTAAAGAGAGCTTTTGGTACATTGGCCTTTATTAATCAAAGTATTG
The DNA here is from genome assembly GCF_963921235.1 of Mobula hypostoma. Taxonomy (NCBI): domain Eukaryota; kingdom Metazoa; phylum Chordata; class Chondrichthyes; order Myliobatiformes; family Myliobatidae; genus Mobula; species Mobula hypostoma. Next base: position 169,079,116 of record NC_086097.1, read on the forward strand.
AGTATAAGAGCTGGAATGTTATGGTGAGGTTGTATAAGGCATTGGTGAGGCCGAATCTGGAGTATTGTGTTCAGTTTTGGTCACCAAATTACAGGAAGGATATAAATAAGGTTGAAAGAGTGCAGAGAAGGTTTACAAGGATGTTGCCGGGACTTGAGAAACTCAGTTACAGAGAAAGGTTGAATAGGTTAGGACTTTATTCCCTGGAGCGTAGAAGAATGAGGGGAAATTTGATAGAGGTATATAAAATTATGATGGGTATAGATAGAGTGAATGCAAGCAGACTTTTTCCACTGAGGCAAGGGGAGAAAAAAACCAGAGGACATGGGTTAAGGGTGAGGGGGGAACAGTTTAAAGGGAACATTAAGGGGGGCTTCTTCACACAGAGAGTGGTGGGAGTATGGAATGAGCTGCCAGACAGGGTGGTAAATGCGGGTTCTTTTTTAACATTTAAGAATAAATTGGACAGATACATGGATGGGAGGTGTATGGAGGGATATGGTCCGTGTGCAGGTCAGTGGGACTAGGCAGAAAATGGTTCGGCACAGCCAAGAAGGGCCAAAGGGCCTGTTTCTGTGCTGTAGTTTCTATGGTTCTATGGTTCTATGGAAGGATGTAATAGAGAAATGGAGGTCATTTAAAGATGAAATCTTGAGGGCATAGGTTGAAAGGAAAGGTTAAAAGTTTGAGAGAGCCATGGTTTTCAAGAGATATTGGAAACTTGGTTCAGAAAAAGAGAGAGATCTACAATAAATATAGGCAGCTTGGAATAAATGAGGTGCTCAAGGAATATAAAGAATGTAAAAAGAATCTTAAGAAAGAAATTAGAAAAGCTAAAAGAAGATATGAGGCTGCTTTGGCAAATAAGGTGAAAATAAATCCAAAGGGTTTCTACAGTTATATTAATAGCAAAAGGATAGTGAGGGATAAAATTGGTCCCTTAGAGAATCAGAGTGGATGGCTATGTGCACAGCCAAAAGAGATGGGGGAGATTTTGAACAATTTCTTTTCTTCGGTATTCACTAAGGAGAAGGATATTGAATTGTGTAAGGTAAGGGAAACAAGTAGGGTAGGGTAGTTATGGAAACTATGATGATTAAAGAAGAGGAAGTACTGGTGCTTTTAAGGAATATAAAAGTGGATAAGTCTCCGGGTCCTGACAGGATATTCCCTAGGACCCTGAGGGAAGTTGGTGTGGAAATAGCAGGGGCTCTGACAGAAATATTTCAAATGTCATTAGAAACGGGGATGGTGCCAGAGGATTGGCATATTGCTCATGTTGCTCCATTGTTTAAAAAGGGTTCTAAGAGTAAACCTAGCAATTATCGGCCTGTGAGTTTGACGTCAGTGGTGGGTAAATCGATGGAAAGTATTCTTGGAGATGGTATATATAATTATCTGTATAGACAGGGTCTGATTAGGAACAGTCAACATGGATTTGTGCTTGGAAGGTCATGTTTGACAAATCTTATTGAATTTTTTGAAGAGGTTACTAGGAAAGTTGATGAGGGTAAAACAGTGGATGTTGTCTATATGGACTTCAGTAAGGCCTTTGACAAAGTTCCACACGGAAGGTTAGTTAGGAAGGTTCAATCGTTAGGTATTGATATTGAAGTAGTAAAATGGATTCAGCAGTGGATGGATGGGAGATGCCAGAGAGTAGTGGTGGATAACTGTATGTCAGATTGGAGGCCAGTGACTAGTGGTGTGCCTCAGAGATCTGTAATGGGTCCGATGTTGTTTATAGTCATAGTCATAGCCATAGCCATAGTCATACTTTATTGATCCTGGAGGAAATTGGTTAAATATTGGAAATTGGTTTGTCATATATATTAATGATCTGGATGATGGGGTGGTAAATTGGATTAGTAAGTATTCAGATGATACTAAGATAGGTGGAGTTGTGGATAATGAAGTAGGTCTTCAAAGCCTGCAGAGAGATTTAGGCCAGTTAGAAGAGTGGGCTGAAAGATGGCAGATGGAGTTTAATGCAGATAAATGTGAGGTGCTACATTTTGGTAGGACTAATCAAAGTAGGACATACATGGTAAATGGTAGGGCATTGAAGAATGCAGTAGGACAGAGGGATCTAGGAATAATGGTGCATAGTTCCCTGAAGGTGGAATCTCATGTGGATAGGGTGGTGAAGAAAGCTTTTGGTATGCTGGCCTTTATAAATCAGAGCATTGCGTATAGGAGTTGGGATGTAATGTTGAAATTGTACAAGGCATTGGTAAGGCCAAATTTGGAGTATTGTGTACAGTTCTGGTCACTGAATTATAGGAAAGGTGTCAACAAAATTGAGAGAGTACAGAGAAGATATACTAGAATGTTATCTGGGTTTCATCTCCTAAGTTACAGAGAAAGGTTGAACAAGTTGGGTCTTTATTGTTTGGAGCATAGAAGGTTGAGGGGGGACTTGCTAGAGGTATTTAAAATTATGAGGGGGATAGATAGAGTTGACGTGGATAGGCTTTTTCCATTGAGAGTGGGGGAGATTCAAAAAAGAAGACATGAGTTGAGAGTTAGAGGTAACATGAGGGGGAACTTCTTTACTCAGAGAGTGGTAGCTGTGTGGAACGAGCTTCCAGCAGAAGTGGTTGAGGCAGGTTCGATATTGTCATTTAAGGTTAAATTGGATAGCTATATAGACTGGAAAGGAATGGAGGGTTATGGGCTGAGTGCAGGTCGGTGGGACTAGGTGAGAGTAAGAGTCCGGCACGGACTAGAAGGGCCGAGATGGCCTGTTTCTGTGCTGTAATTGTTATATGGTTATAAGGGAAGTCAAAGTTAATGTAAAAGCAAAAGAGAGAGCATACAAGAAAGCAAAAATTAGTGGGAAGACAGAGGATTAGGAAGCTTTTAAAAACCTACAGCGAGCAACTAAAAAGTCATTAGGAGGCAATAGATTAAATATAAAAGTGAGCTAGCAAACAATATCAAAGTGGATATAAAAGCTTTTTCAAGTATGTAAAAACTAAGAGAGATGAGTATGGATATAAGATCGCTAGAAAATGAGGCCAGAGAAATAATAACAGAGGACAAGTTGATGACAAATGAACTAAATGAGTATTTTGCATCAGTCTTTGCTGTGGAAAATACGAGCAGTGTGCCAGATGTTGAGGGAAGAAAAATGAGTGCAGTTACTATTACAAGGGAAAAGGTGCTGAAAAAGCTGAAAGATCTAAGGGTACATAAGCCACCAGGGGAAGATGAACTGCACCCTAGGGTACTGAAGGAGGTAGCAGTAGAGATTGTGGAGACATTAGTAATAATCTTTCAAAATCATTGGACTCTGGCATGATGCCAGAGGACTGGAAAATTGAAAATGTCACTCCACTCTTTAAGAAAGGAGGAAGGCAACAGAAAGGAAATTATAGACCAGTGAGCCTGACCTCAGTGGTTGGGAAGATGTTAGAACCAATTGTTAAGGATGAGGTTATGGAAGAGTTGATGACACGGGACCAGGTAGGACAAAGTCAAAGTCAGCATGGTTTCCTTAAGGGAAAATCTTGCCTGATTAACCTGTTGAATTCTTTGAGGAGATTACAAGCAGGATAGATAACAGGGATGCAGTGGATGTTGTATATTTGGACTTTCAGAAGGCCTTTGACAAGATGCCACACATGAGGCTGCTTACCAAGTTAAGAGTCCATGGTATTACAGGAAAGGTACTAACATGTTTAGAGCATTGGCTGATTGGTAGGAGAGAGTGAGTGGTTGGCTGTTTGGCTGCCAATGACTAGTGGTGCTCTGCAGGGGTCAATGTTGGGACTGCTTCTTTTTACATTATATGTCAATAATTTGGTTGGTGGAATTGATGGCTTTGTAGCCAAGTTTGTGGACGATAGGAAGATAGGTGGTGCTTAGACATAACAGACTGGAGGGTTCATCTACTGATTGGAACAGGTGGTTTTTGGGCAAAGGGATGCTTGGTAAGTGGAACTGAGGAACAAGAAAAGGGCAACCATGATAGGCAAAGAAGAGTCAATGGATGTTGACGTAAGAGCCCATGGTATTACAGGAAAGATACTAGCATGCATAGAGCATTGGCTGATAGGTAGGAAGCAAAGAGTTGAAATAAAGGGAACCTTTTCTGGTTAGATGCCAGTGACTAGAAGGGTTGCACAGGGGACTGTTTCTTTTTACATTGTATGTCAATGATTTTGATGAAGCAATTGATGGCTTTGTGGCCAAGTTCACTGATGATATTAAGATAGGTGCAGGGGCAGGTAGTGTTGAGGAAGCAGAGCAGGTATGGAAGGACTTAAACAGGTTAGGAAATTGGGCAAATAAGTGGCAGATAAAATACAGTGTTGGGAAGTGTATGATCATGTAAGGAGTTCTCCCCATGACTGTGTGGGTTTCCTCTAGGTGCTCTAGTCTCTTCCCACAGTCCAAGGAATTTCGCGTTGGTACGTTAATTGGTCATTGCAAATTGTCCCGTGATTAGGCTAATGTTAAACCGGGGTCTTGCTGGGCGGCACAGTTCGAAATGTCAGAAGGGGCTATTCCGCACTGTATCTCAATAAATAAATAAATAATGAAAGCATAGACTATTCTCTAACTGGAAAGAAAATTGAAAAATCTGATGTGCAAAGGGACTTGGAGAGTCCTCATGCAGAATTCGCCAGAAGGTTAATTTGCAGGTTGAATCAGTAGTAAGGAATGGAAATGCAATGTTACCATTCGTTTGAGTGGATAAGAATATAAAAGCAGGGATGCAAAGGCTTTATAAGGCACTGGAAAGGCCTCACTTGGGGTATTGTGAGCAGTTTTTAGCCCCTTAGTTACTATTCATTTGAGTGGATACGAATATAAAAGCAAGCATGTTAAGGCTTTATAAGGTGCTAGAGAGACCTCACTTGGAGTATTGTGAGCAGTTTTGATTAGATTAGATTAGATTAGATTAGATTCAACTGTATTGTCATTGTGCTGAGTACAGATACAAAGCCAATGAAATGCATTTAGCATCTGACCAGAAATGCAAAGAATAGTGTTATTTACAAAATAACTGTGAATAAAAAGTAAGTGCTACAGAACACAAATATAAAAGTACTGAGACAGTATAATATGGGTGCAATACTGCTTTGCGCTGTGATGAGAGGTTCAGCAGGGTCACAGCCTCAGGGAAGAAGCTCTTCCTGAGCCTGCTGGTGCGGGAGCGGAGGCTCCTGTAGCACCTACCAGATGGGAGGAGAGCAAAAAGTCCATGGTTAGGGTGAGCTGCATCCTTGATAATGCTTTTCGCTCTGCCCAGGCAGCGTTTATAGTAGATGTTCTCAATGGTGGGCAATTGGATGCCAATAATCCGCTGGGCAGTTTTCACCACATGCTGGAGTGCTTTGCGGTCCGATACAGGACAATTGCCATACCACACTGAGGTGCAGTTGGTGAGTATGCTCTCAATGGTACAGCAGTAAAAATCCGTCAACGTCCTGGGACAGAGGTGAGCTTTCTTCATGCTCTGCAGGAAATAAAGTTTTTTGGGCCACTTAGCTAAGAAAGGGTGTACTGACATTGGAGAGGATTCAAAGGAGGTTTGCAAAAATGATACTGGGATTCAACAGCTTATCATATAAGGAGCGTTTAATGGATCTCGGCCTGTACTCACTGGAATTCATAAGAATTAGTGGGGGATCTCATTGAAATGTATCGAATGTTGAAAGGCCTCAATACAGTAGATATGGAGAGGATGTTTCCTATGGTGGGAAGTGTAAGACCAGAGAATACAGCTCAGATTAGAGGGACATCTGTTTAGAACGGAGGTAAGTAAGAATTGTTTTACCAGAGAGTGGTAAATCTGTGGAATTTGTAGCGACAGGCAGATATAACAGCCACAAGGCAGTGGGGCTGGACAGCATTCCAGGGTGAGTACCAAAAGTGTGTGGCACAGCTGACTGGTGTGTTCACAGACATTTTTAATCTTTCCCCTCCCCTCGTGTATTGCCCTCCTGCTTCAAAACATCCACCAATGTTGCTGTACCAAAGAAAACCAAGGTAGCACATCTGAACGACTGGCATCTTGTCGCACTCACCTCGATCACAAGGAATTGCTTTGAGAGGCTAGTCAAGGACTACATCTGAAGCATGCTACTACCCACAATGGACTCCCTACAATTCGCCTACTGTCACAACCAATTAACAGACTTGCCATAGTCACAGCATTACACACCATCCTCACTCACTTGGAAACTCACCTGGAGAAGAAGGATGCTTATGTTAGAACGTTGTTCTTGGACCACAGTTCAGCATTCAACACCATAATTCCCCCCAGGCTCGACAACAAGCTCAGAGACCTTGGCTGTATCCTGGAGTTCCTGCTGGATCGCTGGCAGGTAGTAAGGATACCTCAGTCTCACTGACACTCAACACATGAGCCCCCCCAAGGCTGTGTCCTGAACCCCCTTCTCCACTCCCTATAGATCACATTTGTAATATGAAAACAAAGGATTGTGCATTTGTACAGCTCAGATATTACATTGCCATAAGTCATTCCAAATTCTTTCTGAAGTTTTTTTCATTGATTTTGTCCTGTTATCTGAAAATTTATAAATACTGAAGGGTTTACACAAAAAAACAATACTTTTTCACAACATTTTTCTGATTGTGTCCTTAAAACCTTCATTGAAATCTTTACTGAAAAGTATCAAAGGTCACATCCAAGGTGTTCGTTTTACATAGTAATTTTGTAAAGCTATAGAATTTAGACTACGCATGTCCAAGTGGAAAACAATGAGATGAAGTGAGCATAAAGTAAGACAAGGGATAGGTGGACTATAGTAGGGAGGTTCTAAGGTCAGGAATATTGGGCTTCAAGGCATCTATGTATTGAGCCAATTGAAAACAAATAGAAAAAATGGTCTGGCAAAGCCATAAGGGTTCAGTTTTTCAGCTCATTCAGGAGGAGAAAATGTTCTGAGAAATCAGAAGGAATGAACTTGATGTAGTCACACATAAATGAGATTGATCAAGAAAAACTGCCATTAAGGATCATGTTTCCTTCAAACTCTTAAATAATATCTGGTGGCTCTTCCACGACTAAGATAGACAACACCAGAAAAACAGAATTAAATTTGTGAGAAGTGTTGGTTAGGGAAAGAAGCAACAAAGGAAGCAACCAGAAAAGAACAGATTGAAAAGGGGAGCTTTCTCAGTTAGTGGATAAATATGATTTATCTAATGTACACTTTTTTAGGTATTTACAAATTAGGAATTTTTTACGTGATTTGTTGCCATATTACCCTTCTGCTTATCCACCTAATATGACAGACGATCTCTTTCAGTTTAAACCATTTCAAAAAGGGTTGATAGCTATAATTTATAAACAGTTATTCAGCTCACAAATGATATCTAAAGATAAAATTAAACGCGCTTGGGAATCAGAACTTCAGGCGTCATTTTCAGATAACCAACGGAGTAAAATTTTTCATTCAGTTAACAACTCATCTACTTGTGCCCATCATTCCTTGATATAGTTCAAAGTAGTGCATTGGGCCCATACGTCAAAGGATAAACTAGCGCGTATTTTCTCCAATATCAATCCTATTTGTGATAGATGTAATACTGAGCTGGCCACTTTAACTCATATGTATTGGTCTTGTATAAAGCTAGATAACTTTTGGAGAGATGTTTTTAAAATACTATCAAAAATTTTGGATCTGGATCTACAACCTAATTTGCTTATGGCAATTCTTGGGATTATCCCATCGGAAGCAGGAAATATTCCTGTTTCCGCTCAACGTATGATAGCCTTTTCAACCTTACTGGCTAGGAGAGCCATTTTATTGAAGTGGAAGGATTCTAATCCACCTACGGTCTTTTATTGGCTTTCCTCTATTATGTCCTGTTTAAGTTTAGAGAAAATAAGAAGTCAGACTTTTGATAAATTTGAGCAAATCTGGCGACCTTTTATCCAATACTTTCATTTAATTTGATTTACAGGTTTCCCCCCCCCCACCATCCAAAGGTAGAGAGCTCCTATGAAATAGTTCGTAAGCCGAAATGTCGTAAAGCGAAGAAGAAATTACCACTTATTTATATGGGAAAATTTTGTGAGCATTCGCAGACCCAAAAATAACATACCAAATCATGCCAAATAACACATAAAACCTAAAATAACAGTAACATATAGTAATGTATGTACAGTGTAGTATCACTTACAGGAATCGGGAAGACAGCGAGCAAACTGATGATGGTGTGTTAGACTGAGTCGTCGGAGTTTGGGGTGGTGCAGTGGCCCCACCCTCCAGGAAGCGAACCGATACCGATTCATGGAGAATGCAGCGGTAGCCGGGAGGCACACAGCACATCTTTAAGAAAAAAGCCAAAACAAACATGCTAATTAATTAGGTGCCACCCGACACGTAATTAATTAGCATGTTTACTTCAGCTTTTTTCTTAAAGATGTGCTGTGTGCCTCCCGGCTACCGCTGCATTCTCCGCGAATCGGTATCTGTCCGCGGCCTGGGGGTTGAGATGGTGAGACACTGGGGTGTCATCTCATCATCATCTGTTTCCATTAGGGCAGGTAGGTCATCTTCTTCTATCTCTGCCTGCCTCGATGTCGAAGGTTGAGGTTTGTCATCTGCTGTGGCTGATGTGGAAGGCTTGCTTGACTGCTTAGCCTCGCGCATTTTTAGATCATACAGTTCTTTGTAAGCACTCAAATCATCTTGCAAATATGCCCTAAACCGACGTACCCTTTCAAAATTAAAGTTGTACTTTATCATTACTCATTCGGTTTCGATTGTTATCCTTTCCTCTTCCAATTGCATCAGCTCTTCATCTATCAGTTCTTGATCATGGGATGCCAAGACCTCTTCAACATCATCTTCGTCAACTTCCACAAGCCAAACTTTCTTTGTCCTTACTTCGTTCACCATGATCGAAATGCTTAATTATGTCTAGTTTTATGCTAAGTGTAACACCCTTAAGAGCTCTTTCAGGCTTTTCCGATACCTTAGAGCTCATCTTGCAAACGGCTGCTCACAGGCACGTGTTTAAGCAATGCCGGCGAGAATGCCGTTCCGAATCTGGGGGAGAGCGGCTGCTCGGGGCGCGCGCTGCTTTTTTTTTCATGCGCTGCCTTTTATTGCACGCTGCTTTTTTTCGCGTGCTGCCTTTTTTTCGTAACAATGAAAACAACTTCTGTTAGCGAAAACAGGGAACTAATGTAGGTCTTTCGTACCAGTGAGGTTTCGTAAAGCGAACATTCGAAAAGCGGAGGACACCTGTATTACTCTTTCAATCCTTTTTTTTCGAAGTTTTAGATTTGATCGGAAAGTCTTTCTTTCTTTTTTTTTGGTAGTATCCTCAAAATGGACTGTCCAGTCCCTTTTTTTTGTTGTTTTTTTCTATAGTCTAGTGGAGTTTTTTTTTCCTTTCATTTAAAACCCAGTGTTTTTTCTTTTCTCTTCATGAACTGGTAAGAGGAGAATTGTTATTTTCATTTTTTTATTATATATTTTATACTAGTTTAACAACATCTACAATTTTGACAATGTCTATCTTAATCTCGATTTATATTGTTACTGATATGTATATTTGAAATAATTCTCCTCTTGATTGTATTTATGCTCCTTTTAAATCAATAAAAAGATTAATAAAGAAAGAAAGAAAGGAGAGCTGTACAAAAACAACACAGATTACAATAATGTCCAACTGGCATTATGTCAGAACTATTGGACATTATTTCTATTAACATCCAAACACATTTTTAATATATTTTTATTTTTCACAAAGCTATAACATAGTGTCATTAAACTGACCAGGGTAAGAATAGGGAGTGGGGAAGAGAGTTGAAAGAGTGTGGGAATGGGGGGTAGACATGGGCATTGGTAAATGAGCTGAAATACAGTGGGGGATCCGAGGATTTGATGAATTGAACAGAAGGGTAGCATTCATCACCTGGTTTAGCCAGATACTGATTCATCAGGATTTCAGATTAGTTGGACAGAGAATTATCAGAAGTTTACTAAATGTGTTTGTTTGTAAAGAATTTGATTTTGTTCATCAGAAGGCAGCAATTGATACAAATTCAGTCATAGAAACAGACCCTTTGGCCCACCTAGTCTATGCCAAACTATTTAAACACCCTACTCCATCGTCCTGCATCGGGACCATAACCTTCCATACACATACCATTCATGCACCTATCCAAACTTCTCTTAAATATTGAAATAGAGTTCGCATGCACCACTTGCTCTGGCAGCTCATTCCACACTCTTATCACCCTCTCAATGAAGAAGTTTCCCCTTATGTCCCCTTTAAACTCAACTTTCACCCTTAACCCATGACCTCTAGTTGTAGTCCCACACAACCTCAGAGGAAAAAGCCTGCTTGCATTTACCCTATCTATACCTCTCATAATTTTGTATATGTCTATTAAAGCTCTCCTCAACCTTTTACGTTCCAAGAAATGAAGTCCTAACCTACTCAATCTTTCCTTATAACTCAGGTCCTCCAGTCCTGGTAACATCCTCGTAAATTTTTAACCATATTTACATCTTTCCTGTAGGTAGGTGAGTAAAAGTGCCCACAATACTCCAAATTATGCCTCACCAATGTCTTATACAACTCAACGTAATATCCCATCTCCTGTACGCAATACTTGGAATTATGAGGCCAATGTGCCAAAAGCTTTCTTTACAACCCTATCTATCTGTGACGCCACTTCCAATGAATTATGGACCTGTATTCTCAGATCCCTTTGTTCTACAGCACGTCTTCAATGTGATTCTGGAATTGTTGGAGCCTGTGATCCGCAGTTTGGAGATTGTTTGGGTGTTTCAGCACTCTGCAAACTCCAAGGGGATTCTGGGAAGCAGAGGCAGCATGTGGGAACCTTGTGGTGAAAAGGCTGCGAACCAATGCTTGACTCCATTTTGCAAATTATAGCGACGAGGGAGATCGAAACGCCAGCTGCCTGCCTTATTATCACTGGTGAAATTACTCTGCTACGGAGAGGGGAAACTGCCTTTACATTGCTGATGAGATTGCTCTGCTATGGAGAGGGAGAATGTTGCCCAGGTTTTCTGCATTTTGGATGTGGTCTTCTTTTCTGTCTTATGATTTTCTTGTATCTGTGTTTTTCGCCAACCTTTCTAGGTTTATTTGTGTGCAGGGGAGGGGGATTTTTGGGGGTCAATGTGCCTATTCTGATTTTGTTAAATTTTTGTGCGGGGAGGAGAGATTTGGGGGTTGATGATTGTGCTGCTGTATTTTTCTTTCTTTGTTTTGTGGCTCTCTGGCAGAGAAGAATTTCAGATTTGTATATTTTGATAATAAATGAACCTTTGAAGCCATATGGTGGCATACAGTATATGTAATTTGATAGTAAAATTTGCTTTGAACTTTGAATAAGTACCTCATTTGTTTCTATCTCCCTATACCTGCTATGCACCTCTTTTTTTTCTTAATGAGGGCTTTAATCTCTCTTGAAAACCAAGGATCCTTCAGTATTTATACATTTTATTCTGACAAGCATATACAAACATTATACTCTCAAAATTTCACTTTTGAACGTTTCCCACTTACCAAGTACACCTTTGCCAGAAAACAGCCTGCCCCAATCTACACTTGCCAGATCCATTCTGATACCATCAAAATTGGCCTTTCTGCAATTTAGAATCTCAACTGCAGACCAGACCTATCTTTTTCCATATTTACTTTGAAATTAATTTATTAAGATAACAATAAGTTACCAATATTAATGTAGATTCAAATTTATTTAACAATTCTAAAATGTTCTAAGTAAACATTGCAACACCGAGATTAAAGTTAGTGAAAGTGATAAGATGGCAGAAGTCATAAATTAAGTGGCTGCAATATCTCAGCCAATAGTGGTTTTGTTAGCTATAAACAAAGACAACACACACAAAATACTGGAGGAACTCAGCAGGTCAGGTAGCATCTATGAACATAAGTAAGAAGAAGAAGAAGAAGAAGAAGAATAGCCCTTAACTCGGCAGTGGAGTTATCGGGGCACCGTCATAACGGTGTTTCCGTAGCAAGCTATTCTTGTTTTTATGAGGCTGAGTTGCTCGCTCGACACTCAACCCAACTTGGATTCCAACTCAGGAACCTTTGCTCCGGAGTCCGGCGCTGATATTATTGCGCCAGCAAGCGGGGCATGAACATAAGTAAACAGCTGATATTTCAGGCTGAGACCCTTCATCAGGACTGGAAAGGAAGGGGGAAGAAGTCAGAGTAAGAACCTGGGGGGGGGTGGGGGGCAAGAAGTAGGCATCTATTAGGAGCTGATAGGTAAAAGCAGGTGGGTGGGGGAAGGGAATGAAGGAAGAAGCAGAGAGGTGATGGGTGAAAAAAGCGAAGGGCTGGAGAAGAAGGAATCTGACAGGAAAGGAGAGTGGACCATGGAAGAAAGGGAAGGAGGGGCACCAGGGGAGGTTATAAGCAGGTGAGAAGAGATGAAGTGAGAAGGGAGCCAGAGTGAGGAATTAAAGATGAGGGAAGGGACAAGGGGAAAAGTACCAGAGCATGGAGAAATCAACGCTCATGCCATCAGATTGGAGGCAAACCAGACAGGTTATGAGGTGTTGCTCCTCCAGCCTGAAAATGGCCTCATTGTGGTAAAAGATGAGGTAGATGAGGCCATGGAACAACATATGGTAATGAAGATAGGGATTGTAACTAAAAATGGTTGTCCACTGGGAAATCCTGCTTGTTATGGATGGAGTGAAGTTGCTCAGCAAAATGGACCTCCAATCTACGTTGGGTCTCACCAATGTATAGAAGGCTGCACTGGGAGCACTGGAACAGTAGACAACCCTAACAGATTCACAGGTGAAATGCTGCCTCACCTGGAAGGACTGTTTGCGGCTTTGAATGGAGGTGAATGGATATTTTGACCAGGATCCTCAAGAGTCTACACGTTTATGAGGATTAAAATTCATTTTTAAATTGATTTTTAAAAATGATCTATAAATGCAGTAAACAACAAACAGGAGCAGAACTAGACAATGTAGAATAAGCTGCAAATTGAACAATGATGAATTCAATTCAAAGGACAAATGGACGAAGAAAATCCACACAAATTCTGCATGATTAGAGTTGCATATTCAAATTTAGAAACATCGTAACCTTAACAGCTCCATGTTTAATCCATGCAAAATAACAGTCAACGAAGGTTACCTAACTATGGAAGAAAAAGAAAAATTATGAACAAATTGTCAACAAATTATCCAGTACTCTCATTAAGTCACATTATGAAAATTAACTTTATATGTCAAGATTGAAGCACTGGGTTATTGGAGGGGTTAGGGTTGGGTGAACCAAAAGATCATAGTTATGATGAATAAGGGAAAATTAAGAACTTTCCTTTCTGGATCTAAGAGATGATAAAACTGAGGTATCCAAGGTAGTTGGCAGAAATGAAAAGGTAAATGCAGACTACGTATTCAAACTATAATGCCAGTATACAACAAGGGATTATAGTTTCAAACTAAAATATGATAAAATGAGATATGAATCTTAATTAAGAATTTCTAATGCAATAAATAAATTCCCAGATAGAGCAATAAAGATACAAATCTAGGAATACATAACAACAGGAAGTAGCAAAACTAATTAACCAGTGATCACAAATTGGGACAGATGGAGTTGTCTGTGAAAAAGACAACATCCTTACAAAATTCATGTCGTGAGGATTAGAATATAAAAGCAAGGATGCAATGTTGAGGCTTTATAAGGCATTAATCAGTCCACATTTGGAGCATTGTGAGTAGTTTTGGGCCCTTATCAAAGAAAAGATGCACTGGCATTGGAGAGGGTCTAGAGGAGGTTCGCGTCAAATGCCGGTTAACAAATTTCATGTCACATGCCGCTGATAATAAGCCTGATTCTGATTCTGAGAATAACTCCAGGAATGAAAGGGTTATTGTATGAGCAGCACTTGATTGCATCGGCCTATATATGCTAGAGTTTAGAGGAATTGGGGGGGTGGGGGGGAGTGGAATCTTATTGAAACTTATCGAATGTTGAAAGATCTAGATGTTTCCCATATTGGGTAAGTCTAGAACCAGAGAACACAGCCTTAGAATGGAGGGGCTCTATTTACAACAGAGATGAGGTAGAATTTCTTTAGCCAAAGGGTAGAGGATCTATTAATTACAGATACTTTTTGTCGCCAATTAGTACTAGAACGTGCAATCATCACAGCGATATTTGAATCTGCGCTTCACACTCCCTGATTACAAATATTAAATATTAAAATATTAAAATAGTTAAAATTAGTAAATATTAAAAATTTAAATTATAAATCATAAATAGAAAATAGAAAAATAGGAAGTAAGGTAGTGCAAAAAAAACCGAGAGGCAGGTCCGGATATTTGGAGGGTACGGCCCAGATCCGGGTCAGGATCCGTTCAGCAGTCTTATCACAGTTGGAAAGAAGCTGTTCCCAAATCTGGCCGTACGAGTCTTCAAGCTCCTGAACCTTCTCCCGGAGGGAAGAGGGACAAATAGTCTATTGGCTGGTTGGGTCGTGTCCTCAATTATCCTGGCAGCACTTCTCCGACAGCGTGCGGTGTAAAGTGAGTCCACGGACAGAAGATTGGTTTCTGTGATGTGCTGCACCATGTTAACGATCTTCTGCAGCTTCTTTCGGTCTTGGACAGGACAACTTCCATACCAGGTTGTGATGCACCCTAGAAGAATGCTTTCTACGGTGCATCTATAAAAATTAGTGAGGGTTTTAGGGGACAGGCCAAATTTCTTTAGTTTTCTCAGGAAGTAAAGGTGCTGGTGGGTCTTCTTGGCAGTGAACTCTGCTTGGTTGGACCAAGTCAGGTCATTTGTGATATTGACCCCGAGGAACTTAAAAGTTTTTGACCTGTTCCACTTGTGCACCACCGATGTAAGTTGGGTCGTGCGGTCCACTACTCCTTCTGAAGTCAACAACCAATTCCTTCGTCTTGCTGACGTTGAGGGATAGATTATTGTCTTTGCACCATGCCACAAGGTTCTTAATTTCCTCTCTGTACTCAAACTCATCATTACCACAGATGGTTCTACAGGCCAAGTCATTGGGATGTTGAGAGGTTCTTCATTAGTCAGAAAGTCAAAGGTTACAGGGAGAAGGCAGGAGAAATGGAGTTGAGAATAAATCAGCTATGATAGAATAGTGAAGCAACCTCGATGGGCCAAATGCATGATTCTGCTCTTATGTCTTATGGTCCTACAAACCCAGTAGATTTTACTTCCAGCTATAAATAAAATAGCACATTGGTGCTCCCACACAATACAGAAATTTTGGCTAGGATCTTGTGAGGAAATGCCAGTGTTTACATGATGTTCTAAAGTAGTGGTCAAGTGTTCTAAGCAGTTTCCCCATGAGAATGCTTCAATGTACTGGGTTTTTCATTGAGTTCAGCGTTTGCAGCAATTCAGCACAACTTACAACAGGAACCTAGTGCAGGGACTGTTTCAGCTTTGGTTTCGATGGAGGAAAATAGTTTCAACAGACTACGTAATTTACAATACGTAAATTGTGGTTTTGTTTTAGTTTTACAACTTTGACTGTTTAAATGTTTTAGCAGCTTCTAAACATTTCTAAAAGCCAGAAATTTAATGTTTTTGGCAGTTTTGATACTTGACAGATCCAAAAGCATCAAGTTGTTCCAGGTTTTTAATGGATCAACCTTGTTCTAGCACCCATCCACATGATCCATTTACACAATGGAAGGGCCCTTCTACACAAGAGCACACACAAAAAATGGATGGGAGCCAATTCAGAAACACAATGGCTTGCAACAGGATCTGCACTTGTTGGTAGCAAGGCATCTTGCCAAACACTACAAATTCTAGGCAATTAATTTCTCATGGAATAAATAATGTTTGTAAATCTTTGTGAAGTTACTTCTACTGTAACCTACTCACCATCCAGAACATTAGCAACTGTGGTACAGTGTAACAATTCCCAAAAATGCTCAATTATACTTCATGATGAGATTTGAACTGCATCAAATAAATCTGACAAATAAATCACATGGGGTTCCAGAGCATATAGGAAGTGTGCAAAAATTTTAAGTGGTCTATTTTATTATGCAGGAAGGATTAAATTTGATGCTTGAAAAGAGGCAGCTGAATAACAATATTCAGAAAGGGGAGTGTTATTAACATTATCTGATCAGTCTGCAAAGTACATAAATTTGAGTTGTAGTCAATAATGTCATAATGTGCACAATCACTTCCCACAGCTAAGTAACACAGAATGGTATCTATAAACTTTTTACACTCAGAGCCCACATAATGCTATCCCTCATAGTTCTGTATTGTTACAAGGTTATTCAATTCTTCATCCAAAATTTTTTAAATGACAAAAATTCATTCTAAACAACACTTAAGACTTCTCAAGAGCAGCCACCATTACAGTAAACGTTCAATCAGCCCATGAAAGCACTTTACATACGCTTCGAGCCACTCACAGCTAATCACATATTAGTTCATGCTCTGCCACCCCTGCACAATGTTCTTACTCCCTTGACAATTTATTCCATTCTTTTCCACCCATAATGTCTGGAAAATGGCCTGCAACTTCCAGTGAGAGTAATACATCTAATGGTTAGGAAAAACACCAGCATGGATGTGAAACTGCAGGTGACACAGCATTTGAAAGCTGGTGAGTATCAGGTTGATGCTGGCACCTCTTTGAAATTGGCTAGATCAACAATCAGAACAATTGTAGAAAATGCAGACAAGATAAAAGCTTCTGCAACAACGACCTCAAAGTTACCATCAACAAAGGTGACTTGTTCAAGGAGCCATTTGCTTGAAAAAAATAGAAAACAGACTAAATATATGGGTGGATGGCCAAATCCAACAGAACATGCCCTTAGGCCAGCTGATAATACCACCACCTCCTTCTTTCTGCTGCTGCTGTGATACGTTGATGTACAGGTTAGGTCTATTTGAGTGTTTGTTATTCCACGAAATTCAGCGTAATATATATCTCGTGTGAATTTTTTAAAATCAGGCACACGTCCATTTATGTAATGTTATAATGACCCTGCATAGCGCTGATTTACATAGTGCTCCACCTCCAGGGAACGCATCCTCAGCATTAAGCAAGGTCTGAGTGTATTTAAAACAAGGGAATTTACCCATTTCTAGACTATTGTCTGCATTGATTGGTATTTGATTAGAGAAGAAAATGTCCTTACATTTCCAATTATCTAAACCAGTTTCTCAGTGTTATATCCTGAGAGACCGCAGCTTCACTTGGGCATTGTCTGTCTAGACAGTATTCATGATCCATCTGTTTCCTACAGCCAGGATGATGACAAACACTATTAGAATTCAAAGACCTTCAGAGCACAAGTCAGTCATCCTACTCTGAAAATTACTATCATTTTTAAAACTCTTAAAATAGCATCATCCATTTCATTAACATCTGCAGCAGACAGCCAAATATTTCATAAACTTTATAAATTTCCCTTCTACCCAAGCCACTGCATACTAAGCAGAATCCAACCAAATTTATTCAACTAGTTTTCTCATTTTTCAAAACCAGACTGTAGGGCTGATAAAATATTAACTACAACTTTGATATCAAAGAATTGTTATGCAAAATACCTTTCACAACTGCATGGAAGATCTTCACTGTCAATAACAAAGTTTTAAATGGTAGTATAGGCACTAACCAGAAACAATAGCCAACTGTTATGAAGTCATACAACACAGAAAAAGAATCTTCAGCCTATCACATCAATAGCTACCATCAAATACCTATCTAAACTAATCCCACTTACCAACCCTTGCACCATAGTTCTCTGTGACTTGACAATACAAGTGCTCATCCCAGATATTACATAAATATGATCTAAAGGGCATTTTTATGTTAATGATTTCTTCTTCAAGAAGTGCCACAAGATCTCTTACATCCACGTAAGAGTGATTTTTGGGAGCTGATTTTATAAGACAACAGGTCAACAGCACCTGACATACTCAGTCCTGAACTAGACTCAATCATATGTTCAAATCACTGAAATGAGATTTTAACCAATACTTTTCTGACTACAGAGCAAATCTGCTATGATTATGTGAGAGTTTCTACAGTTTAAAACTAAATCATACTGTGGCAGTCTACCCCTGGGCAACCAAGAAATGTTTGGAATAGGAATATAAATCCAGTTAAGATCTCAAGTTTGTTCCACCTATTAGTAATCTAAATCTTAAACCCATAAATTTGCCTAATACATAAAATTCTGGTTAGTCCTGGATTTCAAGAATAACTTAAGGGGTGAAGCATTCAGCTACAAGGTTAGGCTAGAAAAAGTGGGATTGTCTTACACAAAGCAAAGAAGGTTGAGATGAAGTTTATTAGTAGTAGACAAGACCAAGATGCTTAAGACATGGTAAATTAACAGAAACTGCTCTATTAGCCATGGTTCATACCAGAGGAAAGTGATTCAAACTGAGAGGCAGAAGATACAAGTGCATGTGTATTTTAAAGACATTTTAGAACAAGAAGAAATTTTAAAACTCACGATGTGGATACAATTTAGAATTCAGTATCTCTATGAGTCAAAGATTTTTCATTTTGTATTCAATTCCAATTTAATATCACCCCTTTCCCCCTCTCCACACAAACACCAATAAACACTAAAAGAGTATATTTTACTCCTTATATTGGATACATGGGTCATGATCTAAGAATTCTGTAAGTGCAGATTTCCATAACCCAAACGGTTGTTACATGGGAGCTATCTATATTGAATGCATCCAGGAATGTATTTGCAAATGAAGTAACATGTGCATTCAGGTTACATGACAAAGGGACTCACTGTTCCAATTGTTCAATCACAAACTGCCAGATGTTTTGTCACTAACTCAATGGCAAAAGTAGGCCTTTCAAGAAAATGTGGTAGAATGCAAAGGATGGAACCAATTAGTACAGCACCACACAGCCCCATGAAACAAAACATAATGAGAGCTTTATAGGGTACTGGTATTTATCAGTCAAACAGGATGTTTTAACCATGGAAACCTTCACAAGTAACTTACCTGCTAAGCTAAGCTGATCTGTTAACTATGATGATCACTGCAAAATAAGCATCTATCATTAAGAAGGTTCTTTCATTGTTGGCAAATTTAAATAGTAGTTTGACTTAATGTTCTGAGGGCACCATTTCACCTGTAACTGCTAAGCACAAGTATTTTGAAACTTATCAATAATCTTTCATACTAGAATATAGGCTGCTCTGAAGCCTTTCGCTGACCTACCTGATGCTATATTATGTGTATGACCCCCTATTGGCCACCTTTATCATACCTAAACACCTGTAGATTTTAAATTAACTCTTACAATGGTTACACAAGCAAGCCCTAAGATTAATCCAAACAAGGCTCAATTAATAAACTCAGAACTTAGTTCTTCCCACCTTAATTCTATCTTTTCATCTCTCACCAAGTTACTTTCTACTTATATCTGCGACACCGCTGATACCCTCTGCCACCTTGGCTATTTCAAATTCTCTGGACCCAACAAGCTCATTCCCTTTTACACCTCCATCCAACATCAGGCTGGTTTGAGAGTTGACTTCTTCCTTGAGTAGAGGGTGGATCAGCTCCCCTCTATTAATAATATCTTACTGACCCAAAATGTTAACTTCCCATTTCCCTTTACAGTTAGTACCTGACCTGTTGAGATCTTTCAGCAGTCTGTTGTTTGATTAAGTTACTAAATTGCTAACTGAATTTCATTATTGCAACAACACAGCTACTACCACTTTTTGAGTTCTAAAATAAGTATATTTTAGATTGGAACTGTTACTGTAAGTGGATGATGACCAAAGATTGCATTCACTGGGATGTTTATTAAGTCCTTCAAAAAATTTGGACATTTCCCATAAGCTGCCCATCAGCCACCATCCACAAAAATCAAGCCGAAATACTATTAAATCATAAAGTCATGTTCTTTAGAGAAACAGCACCGTTTCAGGTCTTTCCTGGCCAATGAGCGAGCTTAAGCAACCCAATTACACCCATGTGACTAACTAAACTATGTTTTTGAAATGTGGGAGGAAACTGGAGCACCCAGAGGAAACCCATGCGATTATAGGAAGAACATACTGTACAGATTCCTTACAGTGTACTTGATGGGTGTAATAAAATAATGGTGAACTCCGCAACTGAGGGATCATTATTTAAGCTAAATTAACTCGGCTGGGTCATTACAGCTTGAAGCTAATTTCTGATAAGTTAGCCATAGGTATGGAGGTGGTCAAACTATGATGACCATCAGATGAAAAGCATGAACGACTAAATACAACACAATTTTTTGGATACAACAGGATACCACAACCCTCATAACAAGTTGGATTAGATTATGAGAGGAAATTCTAGGACTGGGCACAGAATACAAACTCTTAAAATTAATACAAAATATATAGGAAATTAATCAACAGAAGAATGTGGGTGCAATAAAAAATTGATTGTTGATGGTCAGCATGGACTTGACATGCCAAGAGGCCTGTTTCCATGCTGTAGGTCTGTTATGACTCTGACCAATTAGTACCTAAAATATGAAATGTTTTGCCAGTAAATAATGACGTGAAGTAAAATTGGCCATAAGTAATTGTATCTAAGTGTAAAGCATCATAGCATAGGGTTAAGAATATGTGATGTCAGCTGAACGGCAAAGATTCAGTTTAAAAGTACCATACTTAAAAGGTGAGGGTAGTAGTACTGAACAAACATTTCTTGATCGTTTTAGAGTCAATAGAGTAAAACAACATAGAAACAGGCATTTCAACCCATATAGTCCATACCATACCACTCAAAAAAAATCTATGCTAGTGTCATTTGCCTGGATTTGGCCCATAAGCTTCTGACCCTTCCCTATCTATGTACCCGTCAAATGCCCTTTAAATCAATGAAATCAAATCATTTCTGCTCCACAAGACTCTGCTTATGAATAGCTGCAAAATTTTAACTGTGCGGCAGGATGCAAACTTCAGCCAATTAAGAGTTAAAAAGTTCTCAACCAGTATCTGGGTGACCATACATGTGTTTTTGTTCACTGTAATCAGGATCTTTGATTTTGTTACTATTTAAAGAGATGCGTCAGAACTGAAACAATTTATAAAAAATGTTTCCATTAAGTGCACCTTCTTTGCAGTAATTCTAAATAATAAAAGGACAACTGATTGTGTTAAGACAAACCAAACCCAAAAGATTTAGCAAAATTATCAGAATGCAATTATCAGCCTATATATAAAAAAATTAAGGAAGAGGTAACAAGATGGAACCTAATTCCTTTTCTTGGTCTCAGTTCAAGGATTGAATCTATTAAAATGAATATACTGCCCAGACTACTATATCTCTTTCAGACCCTACCAGTAGAGATTAACCAAAATCAATTCAATGAATGGAACAAGATGCTATCAAGATATAAATGGCAAGGTAAAAGGCCTAGAGTTCATCTCAAAACTTTGCAATTAGCCAAGGAAAAGGGGGGATGGGGCCTACCTTCTCTCAGAGATTACTATTTTGTAGCACAGTTGAGAGCTGTGATATGCTGGTGCAACCCATCATATGACACTCAATAGAAAAACATTGAGGAGAGGATACTTTCCATCCCCATTCAGGCAATTTTGGCTGATAACAACATACAAAGTTACATAAATACTATTGATAACCCATGGGTGAAATGGACTCTTAAAATTTGGAAAACTATAATAAAAGAATATAAGCTAGAGAGAGAGACATTGCAATTCTTAAATGGTGTGCATTTGACTCGGATTTTACGCCGAACAAACTGGATGCTAGATTTAGGGACTGGACAGCTAAAGGAATAACAGTTCTTTGCAATATAATGAAAGAAGGAACACTGCTCAGTTTTGAAATGCTCAAAGAGAAACACTTATTAGAAAAGCAAGACTTTTATCAATATGTACAGATGTGACAGTATGTTAATAGTACAGTTAAAAATGTAACCAAGGCAAGTACATGTTTGATAGAGCTATTTAGAAAAACATATAATTCAGACAACAGTAGTAGAATAATTTCAAGCGTGTATAAGGGTTTGTCAAATCTTAAAACACATTCGACTTCATACATTAAAACAAAATGGGAGAAGGAAAGAGGGACAATAATATGGAGGTATCAATGGAAGTGTACCAGATCACAAAAATGGACGGAGTTCAGGAGGAAAAACTTGATAAGATATTTTATTACACCCTCTCAGAAATCCCATTATGATAGTAACCTCCCTGTTTGCTGGAGAAATTGTGGAAATCAAAATGCAAACCATTATCATATTTTCTGGGAATGCCCCGTTATCAAAGACTATTGGAATGGGAGACACAATGTCCGACAAGACATCTTTAAATGTGAAATACCCTTAGAAAGTAAGACCATATATTTTGGGTATATACCTCAAGAATGGTTGAAAAGAGATAAATATTTAATGAATATACTGCTGGTGGCTGGTAAAAAGACTCTTATCAGGAAATGGTTATCACAGGACAGCCCAACTTTAAATGTATGGATGGAAATTACAATGGACATTTACAAAATGGAGAAGATAACAGCATCTGTTAATCACAAGTTGGAACAATTTGATCCATACTGGGGGAAAATGGTTTAACTACCTAACACCTCATAGGCCTGATTTTATTCTCACCAGTCAATGAATATGTTGTAAAAAAATCACTTCCTACTTCGTACATAGTTTTCTTCTTTTGATTGTTCTTTCTTTCCTCTCCTTTCTAAAAGTGTATACCTCAAATAAATATTATGTGGAGATTTGTGACAAATATGACTATATGATATACATGTACAGTATCTGAAATACATCTTATGGAAAGCTTTGTTTGATGATAAATTTCAATAAAAATTAAATTATTAAAATTTTTTTTTTAAAAAAGACAAACCAAACCAAAAAGGATATGGACAATTGCTCACAAGATCAGAGATTGGAGAAAGTTAAGAGGGACTACAGTCAAGAACTAGAGAAGTTTGGAAGCACAGAAACTAGTTTCACTGATAACCTGGCATCATTGTTGTATTTTCTTTGTTTACCTGAGATGAATTTAAATAGCCTAAACTTTATGTAAAATTTGAGTTGACAAGAACTCACAGGGGAGATAAGTTAGGATAAAGGGACTTGGGGGAGGGGGTGGGGCGAAGGTTCAGGATGTAGAGTGGTGGGAGAAGAGAAGGAATGAGGTTACAGAAGTAAGATAGGGAGACAGTAACAGAGAAGTGATGAAGAAAAGAGACTAAAAGTTGGTGGGAATGGGGGGGGTGTTAAAAAACAGGGAGTACAAGAGAAACAACAGGGATACAGGGAAATATAAACCACAAAATATGTAGGCAAACATTTTTTCCAGTAGCATTGTCAAATTTGATAAATGTTACCAATTTAAACTCAATAGTGAAATACCATAATATGTACAGGTATGCTATTTGTAATATACATCCGAAATCATTAAACACTATGTCATTGATAAATGTACATTGACTAAGACTAATCATGGCTTTTTTGTGTTCTACTCTGACAACATACTCTAATTTCTGTTTGCTTGTACTTCAAAACCAGTGTATACCAATCCTTCTGCTACATTGTTCATCACACATTGCAACGTTTAAGTTTGAAGACAGCCTTTATCTCTCAAGTTAAATTACTCAAAAACAGTCCAAGCTAATGAAGGGTTATGATGGGGGCCGGGGGTTAACAGAGATAGTTGATTTCAAATGGTGTACAACATAGAACAAGAGAGTAATCATGAAAAAGAATCATAAAGAAATGAATGTAATTTTTTCTTGGATTGTGAAATTCACAAATAATCGCTACAGCATATTCCTTATATGTGTGTGTTTTTTCACTTGCTTGAAAAATGGAACATTTAATTTTTTTTGGAGGAAGGATAGAAAAAAGATCATGTTCATCTGTGTTACATCTCTTGTCTGCATCTCAAAGGTAGATGTTGGCTTTACAGCAACTTGGACTTAATGAAGTTAATTGAAGGTAGGCACAACAAGTTGTGGTGAGAGCCCTGTTTTCATGTTGTACAACTCCATGATTCTATGAAGTGAAGGATTTAGACCAGGCACTACTCCCACAAGTGGACTTGCTATGTAAGAATTTTCAAGCCTCACTTGAAGGAGTGAGTCTAACTTCATTTGTTCTTTTCACAACTACATACAAGAATGTCCATTTGTTAGAAATATATTTTTAAATTAGCTTACTAAATATTAACATAGCAAGATTGATTTTAAAATAAAATATTTTTTAAGAATTTAAATTTTGTAATAATTTTTGTAAAGTTGGAGCAACAAATAATAATAATATAATAATAAAACGTCAGCCTTGTCACATATGTGAAAACTGACAATTAAGAGTACAAGCAGTCTTCAGGTTACACACAGGTTCCAATCCTGAGAATTGTCCGTAAATGGAATTTTTCATGTGAGAAATGAACAATTTTCCTCAAAACCAAGATATACGCAGATATTACAACAATGAATGAACAGAAAAATAAAATACCTTGGCAACTGATTGACCACAACTTTTATTTGAGGTAATTGATTAATTGTATTTCCATTTTAAAATGTCCTCCTTAATTGTATTGGTGAATTTGTATCATTGGCTGCTTCTAATTCTAGTTTTAACTGCTGTGAAACTAAGAACTTCTATGAAACGCTTTTGATTGTTGTTTGATCTAAAGAATTATCACCTTCGCTCCATCCACCATAACATGCAAGATCTCCTGGTGCCCAGCAATTTTAATTCCACTTCCCATGCCCACACTGACATATCTGTCCACAACCTCCTTTACTGCCAAGTTGAGGCTAGAGTCAGATTAGAGGAACACCATTAGAGTCTCCAATCTGATGGCATGAACAGCTATTTCTTTAAGTTCTGGTAACCATTCCTCTCTCAACTTCCTTTGTTTTCCCTCATCTTATTTACCCCATCACTCTTTTTTTCACTCTCTCACACTCCACATCTGCCCAGCACCCGCATATTCTTCCTTCTGGTTTTCCTCTTCCTCTTTATTTCATGGTCCACTGTCCTCTCCTATCAGATTCCAGCTTCCTCAATTCCACTTATCACCTCTCATTTTCTTAAATCATTCCTACTCTCCCCCTCCCCCACCTGCCATCTTTCCCCTTTCACCTAGATTCACTTGTTCCACCAACTCTTACTACACCCCCTCCCCCTATCCTTTTATCCTGGCTATCTACCCACTTTCTTTCCAGTCCTGGTAGAGTCGCAACCCAAAACATCAACTGTCCACTTCTATTCATAGTTGCTGCTTAACCCACTGAGTTCCTGCAATATTTTGTCTGCTGCTTTAAATTATTTTCTTGTGAGATGATATTATTTCTATTTTTCTTGTTTACATGGATAATAAAGGTACGGGATTAAGAGCATTCTCAGATTTCTGTACACGTGACTACTGTGTTCTTTTCACTCTTGTGATTTATTGAAAAAAAGCAGATACAACTCAATCTCTAGTTTGGGAGAAGAAAAGGTTCAATATTGTTTGTAGATTGCAGTAGGTTACTCTTTATTTCCCTAGTCTGAACAGCAGACAAACACATGCTTGACACAGAGGAATTTGCATAAAGTCAGATTCAAGTTCAAGTTCAAGTTTAATTATCAATCAGCCATGCATGAATACATCCAAACAAGACAGTGTTCCTCCTTTTGCAAGCTGCAAAACACAGTACCAACAGTCATATACATTACAAGGCACATATAAGGTAGCAGGTAAACATACACAAAAATATATATATAGCCCAAGTTCCCGAGTAGCATATCCCCAAACTAAGGACTGCCTGCATACAAAATAGAAAAGTGTTTGCATTGTCTTTTTGCCTTCAAAAAACTTTGACTTTAAAAAAAAACTGTTTTTGATAGGACATTACCTCTGAAAACTACAATAAATATTGTGTTTTGGGTGTACAAGAAATGCACTATTTTAAACAGTTTTCATTATACTACAAGCTTAAAAGCTAAATAAAGATTTTCTGAAAACATTAATAAAGTTGTCAGGCAGGAACAATATTTAAAATACTATTTGAATAAGCTAACTTGTAGTAACATAAAATGCTGACTTCAATTCAGAGCAAAACAAGGTGTTTAATGAAATTAAAGAATGCTAAAGTTTGATTCACACTTCTGTTTTCACGACTAGAATAAACTTTAGTTTTCTACAAACGACAATTCAATGCCATTTCCACCATTTCACAATCCAAAAACTCAGCTCAAAGCATCATCATAACAATGGAAATAAATAGATCTCAAATTGAGGGCATATCAACAATGACAAATATACAATAAACCCCAAAACAGTACAATTTCATTTTTGAGCTTGAAATTTTCAGCTTTTACATTTGGTTCAGTTCAGGATATTTTCTTCTAGCTTAATATTCACGTTTGGAAAAGTAATTTCTTTTCAGATATGTTAAGTATAATGAAATCAAAACCAATAAAAAAATTCAGACTAGTTCAGGATTTGTTTGTATGCTTTTTTGAGACAAAAGTCTACAGTTTCCAGCAATCATAAACACCTTTTGCTTCATCTACACTTATATTCTTCTGGTATTTTTCCACAAGATTCCATTGATTAATGCAGAACAAATCTCAAAAATAATTAGATTGGTCAATCTGAAACTTTGAAAAAATCGGCCACATTCAAAAAATATCATGAACGTTAAATGAAATTAACTGTATTCTCTTCCTTATAATCCCCTCAGCCCTTTCAAGAAATCCTTTACGATTTCATTACTATTCATGTTTCATAACAAATAACCAGATTGAAAATAGTCTGTTCCCTTGTTGGTTTCACAACCTCATTCTTGTTCTCAAGGTTATCTTTGCCAATTTGATGGGAAAATTAAAAAGTCACCTGAGATCACTGTAGTAATCATTATCTCCTCCTATAACACGTCTTGATGTTAATACAGCTACTGGTAGCAGGCTTATATAGTATTTCCATGGGTGACTTCTGTCCAGTACAGTGATCCAGCAAGGAAAACTTCCCTTGGATCACCAGGGTATATTCCATGTCCTGCTCCTCCAACCACCCAGTTTGATACCCACCCACCACACACCCCCCATCAAGTTAAGTGAAGTCAGAGAAGTCATCAAAAAGGCAAGGTCAGTGTCAGCACGAGGGCCGAATGGAATTTCTTACAAGCTCTATAAAAATTGCCCTCATGTACTAAAGACCCTGTGGAATCTAATGAAAACTGCCTGTAAAAACCAGTGCATCCCATCAGAGTAGCAAAGAGCTGTGTTCATCGCCAGGGCAGAGCTTCAGTTCTATCAACCAGCTTTGCACGGCTGAATGTCAAGGAGAAAATCTTCTTCTCAGTTGTGGCTAAAAGAATGACTAGCTACCTCATGAGCATTGGATATATTGACACCAGCTGCCAGAAGGTAGGAGTTCCAGGCTTCCAAGGATGTGTGGAGCATGCATCATTGATATGGGACCAGATCCAATGAACCACGCGTGATAAAGGTGACGTACATGTCATGTGGTTGAATTTTGCAAATGCCTATGGATCTGTGCCTCATCAACTTTGTGATGGATTTCTTTTACATTCCCAACTGCATTAGAGACTTAGTTTTTGATTACTTCAGTGACTTCCAGATGGGCTTCTCTTTTCAAGACTTTACAATGGGGAGCCAGCCTCCCGAAGTATGCATCTCTCTGTCCTGTATGTCGCAGCCTTCGAGATCATGCTTATTGGAGCAAAGAAGTGTTTGGAAGTATAAAGCTATAGTCAGGACAGAGGCTTCCTCCACTGAGTAGCTAAAATGGATGATGTCACAAGCATGCTTCAGATGGCTCCATGCACAAGAAAGGTGTTGAAGAGACTGAACAAGCTAGTGACATGGGCAAGGTTGAAGATCAAGCCCTCCAAGTTGCAAAGCCTATCCCTCCGAAAAGGCATCAGAAGCAACAATATCACCTTTGTTGTAGGGCGCAAGGAAATCCCATTTTTGGGCAGGCAGTCCATCCGAAGCCTTGGGAGGTAGTACACCGCAGAGTTCTCTGATAGGCAGATGGGAAAAATAGCACAGGAATAGCCCACAGAGAGCCTGGCCAGAATCAACTACAGCCAACTATCTGGAAAGTATAAGGTGTGGTGCTACCGGTTCACACAGTACCAAAGGGTGATCTGGCCTCTAAAAACGTGTAAAATTTCCTCATCAACAGCCGGTAGGATGGATGGGATAGTCAACACATACATCTGGAAATGGGTGGGGCTGCCTGGTAGATCTCGGACACTGTCCTCTTCAGGAAGAATATGTTGCACCTGCCACTGAGATCCATTAGGCTGGAGTACAAGTGGAGAAAACCCGACTGGTTGTTGAGCTGAGTGAGCCTACTGACCTGTTGGTGAGGAATACCAATACCTCAATCCATGCCAACTGTAAATGGAGAGTTCAAGATGAAGTAGACCAAACCATCAACAGGCTGCACCACGGCAGAGTCCAGGCTGGACATGCAGGATTTGGCTGGGGGAAGGCAGCATGCTTCTGGTCCAAGGCTTCGAAGAAAGAGAGAAAAGTCATGGTAATAGAGGAGGTGACAAGGACAGAGCACGAGTGCTACAGGGTGAAGGCAGTGGGACAGGGCCGCCAGGGAAGATGGACAACATGGGAAAGCACTATCAACAGGACATTTAGATGGTCTGACCTGTGGAAGGTCCCACAAGCCAGATTCAGCTTCCTCATCAGGGCAACCTATGCCCTGCCCCCAAAATCTTCACCACTGGTTCAGCAGTGAGGATAGCTGCTCCCTGTATGATCAACCAATGCCAACCTCCAAGACATCCTGGCAGGATGCAAGACTGTGCTGTCCCAAGGGCGCTACAGATGGCGACACATCAGGCCCTAAAGAAACTGGCAGAGATCCTAGAGATCTGTAGATGGGATGTGAGAAGCAGCCTTCCTCCAGCGTAACGATAACTCATCCCAATTGTTAAGGCTAGTAAAAGTGCTGAATGCTCCCGCCCAAGAGCTCCTTCAGGACTCTTCACCACACTCAAGGAGTGGTGATATGGCAGTGATTGGAGTGAGGCTCAGAAGAGTCACCAGTGAGTTGGCTGAAGAGGCAGAAAAGGGCAGCTTTTGACTACGGCTGAGGAGGAAGGACAGAAATTGGGGAACTGACTAACCCCAATGAAAGCAGCAGGGGTTGGCAGGGTGACGTCCCTGCCACTGTCCACCACCAGGAGCTAAGGGAGCAAAACATCAGTGAATGGTGGTCCCTGGCCGATGACTGTGCAGCTGACTTATGGGCACTGTTAGAGGTACGGCAGGCAGCAATGCCAAGCAGGAAACATCTTCCTGTAAATCTCATTGCCAGATTGAAAATAGTCTGTTCCCTGGTTGGTTTCACCATACCTCATACTTGCTCTCAAGGTTACCTTTGCCAATTGGCGGGAAGATTAAAGTCACCTGACATCACTATAGTACTCATTATCTCCTCATATAACATGTCTTAATGTTAATGTAGCTACTGTTAGCAGGCCTATACAGTAGCTCCATGATTGACTTCTCTCTCTTGTTATTTATATGAGATTATTTCCTACTATTGATCTTACTTGTTATACGGAGCTACCCCACCTTAATCCACGTTTGACATATCCTGTTGAACATAAAGCCCCAAAATATTTACCTCCTAGTTTTGGCAAACTAGCAATCACATTTCTGCCATGTGTATCTGATCACTTCTACTTGTGCAATAAATTCATCAAGCTGATGCCAAAGGCAGTATCTGTTCAAACAAGGTGCCTTTAATTTTGACTTTTTACCACTTTGCTCTTACTCAACTACATTTGCACTGTAATGTCAGTTACAAGGGTGCATACTGGTGTCTCTACTGTTTAATCTGTTCCTCACATGTGTACTACACTATGCATTCACCGTCATACCATGTGAGATATACATAAGGTACAGGATGGACAGATCACTGTTGACTTGTGTTGCTTGAGGGCCCGTTGGAAAACAATCGCTAATCTCAATCGAGAAGCCCTATACACTGATAATTGTACATTTATGGCCCACACAGAAGCCGATCTCCAGCTACTTGTCGATAGGTTTTCAGAAGCCACATGTCCATTTGGCCTCACCATCAGCCTACAAAAGACGGAAGTCCTGTTCTAGCCTGGTCCAATCTTTACTGTCCATGCATCATCCATCTGTGTCGAAGGTACACAGCTTAGAATAGTTGAGGAGTTCAAATACCTCGAAAGCGTTATTTTGAGTGATGGCTCCCTAGAGAAAGAAATCAGTGCTAAGATTTGCAAGGCTGAACCAGCATAACATCTGAAAAGCCACAAAACTCAAGGTTTACAAAGCAGTCATCCTTAGCAGTCTACTATACGGTTGTGAAACCTGGACCATATACAGAAGGTACCTTAAAATGCTGGAACCCTTCCATATGTGTAGCCTGAGGTCAATCTTGGGCATCCATTGGCAGGACCATGCCACCACAGAGCACAAGCATAGAGGCAATGATCCTGCAAGCCCAGTTTCACTGGATAGGGCATGTTAGATGCATGGAGGATTCTAGAATCTTCTGTTATACAGAGAGCTGTCTCAAAGAAGAAAAGACAGGGAGGCGACCTTGTAAGAGGCCCAAGGACTGTGTGAAAAGCTACCTTGCGCATGTTGGCATTGCACCTAAGCAGCTTGAGTGGAGTACTCAGGACTGGACTGGATGGTGTGCTCTAGTAAGCCAAGCCTCCAACTACTTCAAGAATAGTCGCCGTGCAGATCTGGTCACTGCTTGAGAGAGGAGAAAAATGGCCACATCAGTTGCTCCAACTGCAGCCAGCTATTATTATCAACATTTATGCCTTTCCAGAATCGGAATGCACAGCCACCTCAGAACACACAACTGATGAGCTGCACAGACAAACGTCATCGTCGAAAATGACGAACAACCAACATATTATTCATTTCCATCATATTCTGATGATCATTACTCATTTTTCTACCCTGCACTATTGGTCTGCCCTTCCTCTCTAATACTGTAATTTTTTTCTTATCTGAACCCTCCCCCAATAATCCAGTTTAAAACACTAACTGCAGCCACAATTGCTATATTCACCAAGATACTGGTCCCAGGCCAATTCAAGTCAGGTGCTTTCCTAACAGAACAGTTCTAACTGCCAATGCATTTGAATTGAAATATATTCTAACCAAACCAAACTTTGAATTGCATGTTCAACATTCTGATCTCATTGGTTCAACGCCATTCTCATGAGTTGCAGATAATCAGAGGATATCGCCTTTGTGAATCAACTTTTTCACTTAGACTCCCTCAGTGGAACTTCTTATTTCACCCTTCTGTATCACCGCTACCTACAAGTGGATCTTTCCCCTCCCCCACCATATTCCTCTTGAGACCTTAGATGTCATGAGCGTCAGCACTAGACAGACATGACATAATTCGGACTCACACATAACTGCAGTGAATAGTATCAGTGAGAAAAGTAAATTTCCATGTAAACCTCAAAGATATTTTGGTTTCTTTTTATTAGTTAACACTGAAAAATTCAAGCTCTATTCAAAATCTCAAGTCAATGACAACAAAAACAAAAAATAATCATAGTTCTCAACAGTTCATGGCAACATAATATATAGCAGGAGCAAAGTTCAACACTTACAGTTAAAAATTGTTGGAGGTGGGTGTTCAGTTACTAGCGGACAGTTTTCTTCTTCACTATTATCCCCACAGTCATTTAGTTGGTTGCAAATCAAATTTCTGAATTTCAGACAGTTGCCATTGGTGCAGTGGAATTTGCACTCTGTAAAAGAGTATATTATTTACTTTCATTGATCTTCAAATGAATTTGAAAAGAACTTGCTAAATAGATGTTCATATATTTTCTAATAAATTCTAAAAACATTTTCAGTTTTGAATGTTTGACAGCGTAATAATACTCAGTGGGTCAAATTCCAAGTTACTGATAGAACTGTCCACAGCTGATTAAAAATACTTGATATCCTTTTGTTCTTGACTTTAAGTATGGTTATCAGCATGCAAACAGTCACCTGAACAAGGTATACACTGAAAAATAACCAGCAGCTCACTTGTAGAGTCATGATCCAAGGTTAGTTCTATAAAGGATGTAAGTCAACTTTAGAGCTTATGTTATGCTTTGGACCAAAACTACAATTTTGGTATCCTTTTTTGAGAAGGATTTTTTTTGAGCTAATCTACAAAACATTGTGTATCATATCAAGTCAAAAGAAAAATTCCAAGCCTGTCAACAATTTACTAGAAATTAAAAACCAAACTTATGAGACTGAAAAAGTATTCATTCCCCTTGTAATTACTATGATAACTTTTCTCAGGTACAATACTGTCTAATACCTTACCAAATCACCTAATCTATTGATGTAGAAAATTGGAGGATCACCTGAATAAATATACCCACTCCCTGTAAGGTCCAATAGTATGGTAGATTTTCAACAGACAAAACCAAAATGAAGACAAAAGAGCTTTCAAGACTAGTGAAGGAAATGATAATAGAGAAGCACAAACCTAGGGAAGGTTACAAAACCATCACAATATACTTCGGAGCTCAGTGCAGTCCATCATAAAAAAAGTGGAAAAAATATTAAACCTCAGCCACACTGTCTAGGTCAGGTCAGCCTTCTATACATAGTCACCGAAGAAGAATGCCACTTCTAAGAGATGCCTACACTGTGATGCCAACAGTAACTCTGAGTGAGCTGCAGATGTCAGTGGCTACAACTGGAGATAATGTTCACGGCTCCAAAATCTCTAAAAAGGTATTTATGGAAGAAATCTTGGCTAAGAAAACACATATACTTGCCCGTAAAGACTTTGCAAAGCGTCACTTAGAAAATACTGTAAAGATGTGGAAGAAGGTGGTCAATTGAGACTCAAGTGGAAATTTCTGGCCTCAACACTAAGAGGTATGTGTGGCATAAATCTAATACTGCACATCAGCCAGCTAACACCATCCCTACTGTAAAGCATGGTGGAGGTTCCACACCACCAGGTTCAATAACAGCTACTTCAGTACCACTTCTAAAATGATGATATATCCTGTGTTTTCAGTTGTTTCTTTGATACCACATGGGATTAATGTAATTGGCTTTCAACTAGGTTCTGGAATGAAACCATAGAAACCATAGAAACTACAGCACAGAAACAGGCCCTTTGGCCCTTCTTGGCTGTGCCGAACCATTTTCTGCCTAGTCCCACTGACCTGCACACGAACCATATCCCTCCATACACCTCCCATCCATGTATCTGTCCAATTTATTCTTAAATGTTAAAAAAGAACCTGCATTTACCACCTCGTCTGGCAGCTCATTCCATACTCCCACCACTCTCTGTGTGAAGAAGCCTCCACTAATGTTCCCTTTAAACTTTTCCCCCCTCACCCTTAACCCATGTCCTCTGGTTTTTTTCTCCCCTTGCCTCAGTGGAAAAAGCCTGCTTGCGTTCACTCTATCTATACCCATCATAATTTTATATACCTCTATCAAATCTCCCCTCATTCTTCTATGCTCCAGGGAATAAAGTCCTAACCTATTCAACCTTTCTCTGTAACTGAATTTCTCAAGTCCCGGCAACATCCTTGTAAACCTTCTCTGCACTCTTTCAACCTTATTTATATCCTTCCTGTAATTTGGTGACCAAAACTGAACACAATACTCCAGATTCGGCCTCACCAATGCCTTATACAACCTCATCATAACATTCCAGCTCTTATACTCAATACTTCGATTAATAAAGGCCAATGTACCAAAAGCTCTCTTTACGACCCTATCTACCTGTGACGACACTTTTAGGGAATTTTGATTCTGTATTCCCAGATCCCTCTGTTCCACTGCACTCCTCAGTGCCTTACCATTAACCCTGTATGTTCTACGTTGGTTCGTCCTTCCAACGTGCAATACCTCACACTTGTCAGTATTAAACTCCATCTGCCATTTTTCAGCCCATTTTTCCAGCTGGTCTAAGTCCCTCTGCAGGCTCTGAAAATCTTCCTCACTGTCTACTACACCTCCAATCTTTGTATCATCAGCAAACTTGCTGATCCAATTTACCACATTATCATCCAGATCATTGATATAGATGACAAATAACGATGGACCCAGCACTGATCCCTGTGGCACACCACTAGTCACAGGCCTCCACTCAGAGAAGCAATTTTCTACCACCACTCTCTGGCTTCTTCCATCGAGCCAATGTCCAATCCAATTTACCACCTCTCCATGTATACCTAGCGACTGAATTTTCCTAACTAACCTCCCATGCGGGACCTTGTCAAAGGCCTTACTGAAGTCCATGTAGACAATATCCACTGCCTTCCCTTCATCCACTTTCCTGGTAACCTCCTTGAAAAACTCCAACAGATTGGTCAAATATGACCTACCATGCACAAAGCCATGTTGACTCTCCCTAATAAGCCCCTGTCTATCCAAATGCTTGTAGATTCTGTCTCTTAGTACTCCCTCCAATAACTTACCTACTACTGACGTTAAACTCACCGGCCTATAATTTCCCGGATTACTTTTCGATCCTTTTTTAAACAACGGAACAACATGAACCACTCTCCAATCCTCCGGCACTTCACCCGTAGACAGCGACATTTTAAATATTTCTACCAGGGCCCCCGCAATTTCAACACTAGTCTCTTTCAAGGTCCGAGGGAACACCCTGTCAGGTCCCGGGGATTTATCCACTTTAATTTTCCTCAAGACAGCAAGCACCTTCTCCTTTTCAATCTGTAGAGTTGCCATAGTCTCACTACTTGATTCCCTCAATTCCATAGATTTCATGCCAGCTTCCTTAGTAAATACAGATGCAAAAAAACCTATTTAAGATCTCCCCCATTTCCTTTGGTTCCGCACAAAGCTGACCACCCTGATCTTCAAGAGGACCAATTTTATCCCTTACAATCCTTTTGCTCTTAATATACTTGTAAAAGCTCTTTGGATTATCCTTCACTTTGACTGCCAAGGCAACCTCATGTCTTCTTTTAGCCCTCCTGATTTCTTTCTTAAGTATTTTCTTGCACTTCTTATACTCCTCAAGCACCTGATTTACCCCGTTTCCTATACATTTCATACAACTCCCTCTTCTTCTTTATCAGAGTTGCAATATCCCTTGAGAACCAAGGTTCCTTATTCCTATTCAATTTGCCTTTAATCCTGACAGGAACATACAAACTCTGCACTCTCAAAATTTCCCCTTTGAAGGCTTCCCACCTACCAATGACATCTTTGCCAGAGAACAACCTGTCCCAATCCACGCTTTTTAGATCCTTTCTCATTTCTTCAAATTTGGCCTTCTTCCAGTTCAGAATCTCAACCCTAGGACCAGATCTATCCTTGTCCATGATCAAATTGAAACTAATGGCGTTATGATCACTGGAACCAAAGTGCTCCCCTACACAGACTTCCGTCACTTGCCCTAATTGGTTTCCTAACAGGAGATCCAATATTGCATCCCCTCTAGTTGGTCCCTCTATATACTGATTTAGAAAACTTTCCTGAACACATTTTACAAACTCTAAACCATCTAGACCCCTAACAGTATGGGAGTCCCAATCAATGTATGGAAAATTAAAATCCCCTACCACCACAACTTTATGTTTCCTGCAGTTGTCTGCTATCTCTCTGCAGATTTGTGGAAATGGTGGGATCTCAGAAAAAAAGCCAAGAAGGATAAGCTCATTAGCACTTCTGGATGGACATTATGTGAATATTTTATCCTTGTCTTTAACACTCAGATATCATAAGTCTTGAAGCTTCCTCATTCTATTAGCCGTTTAACTGTCAACATTCATTCACAACTAGATCTGGCAGGAGTACATGGCTTTGATCTGATCTATCAGATTGCTTTGATCTGCTTATTGCATGTTGCTTCATGATTACAATTACTGGAACTCATTTTAGATTTATTTAATTACATTGGTTTAAATTTGTCAGCTGCTGTAAAAGAATTTTGATTGACATGTGGAGCAGCCATACATCAATACTGCTGAAAAGAAAACCTCAGAAGAGTTGGGTAGCAGGGGAATGGGAGGGGAGCAGCATTCAAAAAAATACTTAAGCATTTAAATGATCTTAACACCTATCCCCACATCCCATCCCAAGAAAACAAGAGTACATTTCCACTAGTTCTGCTTCTCCATGACCTATCAGATTATTTGGCAACATCCCATACTGAATGAGCAGAAATTTTCTCAATTAAAAACTGATAAATTTTAAGCTTTGTCCAAACTACTAACTCTGCTCTACTCATTAGCAATTTACTGCAAAGCAATCAGACTATCTGCATCGATTGTGTCATATGTGATTCAGAGAAGCATCAGATGAATCACCTCCATAATATTAGTCTATAGAATATGTGTCTCAGCTTATATGCTACTGAAGTATCTGTCTGGTCTTTGGCAGCATACAGTCACTAAACCTAAAAGCAAAATGTTGTTGTCCATGCCCAAAATCAGAAAAGAGTCTCGCTCCCCTATTGAACCTTTCTTTCCACTTCAACAAAATGGCCCTCCTAGCTATTAATGTAACAAATGCAATAATATGTTGGTCAGACACAGAAATACCATGAATATTTTGAAGAACTATTCCAAAAAGCACAGTTAATTTATTAGGTTGTAAATTAATTTTAAGTGCTTTAGAAATTGTTGAGAAAACTGACTTCCAGAACTGTTCCAATATAGAACAAGACCAAAACATATGTGTCAGTGTAGCTATCTCATATTCCCACTTTGTCACAATGGTTCTCTCAAGTGATGCTATGTCTAGTTTGGAGAAAATTAGAAGTCGAACCTTTGAACCTTTATTTGATTTTGAGAAAAGATGGGGCTCATTTGCTCGTTATTATCATTTGAGTTAATTGATATAATTTTTCCACCATCTAATTGTAAATTCTTTTAGTATATTTTCTTTTCTTGCTGGCGGTTTGATGTTTATTTTTAGAAGCTTTTTGTATGACGCATGGCTCTGGGATTGTACACCTAATGGGTTCTCCTTTTTTTTCTCACTTTTCTGCTCAGTAGGTTTTTTTTGTTATCACAAAATTTTGTTTTCAATCTTTAAGATGATTTTTTTTAGGCATTGTAAGTGTTGTTACTTCGATGCACTCATGTTATTTTTCCTATATATATATACACACACACACAATAAAAAGATTTGAAAAGAAAGAACTTTTCTTTGCTTAACCAGGGATCAAAATAGGTCAGCAGTCTTCCAATTTTAGAATTTTTGGCATTATTTTTTAAATCCCTACATGGTCAGATACTTCGTTCTCTAATTTCCTCCTGCCCTAAACACTCATATATTTGTGCTACGTCAATCCTGTACTATAAATTTAATTCCTAACCTGTCCAACTCTGTTACTGTTGCTATGAAGCAACCTTGTCACATCAAAAGCACTATGTCACTATTGGGAAACATCATTTCAAGTTCCAAATTTTTTTGTTAACAAATTATTTCCCTGGAATACAACTTCATTGTAAATCCAGGGATCCTGATAGCTAACACCCATCCCATTCCATCTCCACATGACTTCCAATAAGGTTTTCTTTTCTACGAGATCACAGCTTCACAGTCTAAAACACACACCTTTATTGCATACACATACATCTTTAAAACATACAACATTATAGTCTAAGCAACACACATCAAAGTTGCTGGTGAACGCAGCAGGCCAGGCAGCATCTGTAGGAAGAGGTGTAGTCGACGTTTCAGGCCGAGACCCTTCGTCAGGACTAACTGAAGGAAGAGTGAGTAAGGGATTTGAAAGTTGGAGGGGGAGGGGGAGATCCAAAATGATAGGAGAAGACAGGAGGGGGAGGGATAGAGCCAAGAGCTGGACAGGTGATAGGCAAAAGGGGATACGAGAGGATCATGGGACAGGAGGTCCGGGAAGAAAGACAAGGGGGGGGGAACCCAGAGGATGGGCAAGAGGTATATTCAGAGGGACAGAGGGAGAAAAAGGAGAGTGAGAGAAAGAATGTGTGCATAAAAATAAGTATCAGGATGAGGCTTTTCATTCTAGGACGAGGGAGATGTCTCCCTTTTTTAAAGAAAGGGGCTTCCCTTCCTCCACTATCAACTCTGCTCTTAAACGCATCTCCCCCATTTCACGTACATCTGTTCTCACTCCATCCTCCCGCCACCCCACTAGGAATAGGGTTCCCCTGGTCCTCACCTACCACCCCACCAGCCTCCAGGTCCAACATATTATTCTCCGTAACTTCCGCCACCTCCAACGTGATCCCACCACTAAGCACATCTTTCCCTCCCCCCCTCTCTCTGCATTCCGCAGGGATCGCTCCCTACGCAACTCCCTTGTCCATTCGTCCCCCCCATCCCTCCCCACTGATCTCCCTCCTGGCACTTATCCGTGTAAGCGGAACAAGTGCTACACATGCCCTTACACTTCCTCCCTTACCACCATTCAGGGCCCCAAACAGTCCTTCCAGGTGAGGCAACACTTCACCTGTGAGTCGACTGGGGTGATATACTGCGTCTGGTACACCCGATGTGGCCTTTTATATATTGGCGAGACCCGACGCAGACTGGGAGACCGCTTTGCTGAACATCTACGCTCTGTCCGCCAGAGAAAGCAGGATCTCCCAGTGGCCACACATTTTAATTCCACATCCTAATTCCACATCCCATTCCCATTCTGACATGTCTATCCACGGCCTCCTCTACTGTAAAGATGAAGCCACACTCAGGTTGGAGGAACAACACCTTATATTCCGTCTGGGTAGCCTCCAACCTGATGGCATGAACATCGACTTCTCTAACTTCCGCTAAGGCCCCACCTCCCCCTCGTACCCCATCTGTTACTTATTTTTATGCGCACATTCTTTCTCTCACTCTCCTTTTTCTCCCTCTGTCCCTCTGAATATACCTCTTGCTCATCCTCTGGGTTCCCCCCCCCTTGTCTTTCTTCCCGGACCTCCTGTCCCATGATCCTCTCGTATCCCCTTTTGCCTATCACCTGTCCAGCTCTTGGCTCTATCCCTCCCCCTCCTGTCTTCTCCTATCATTTTGGATCTCCCCCTCCCCCCCAACTTTCAAATCCCTTACTCACTCTTCCTTCAGTTAGTCCTGACAAAGGGTCTCGGCCTGAAACGTCGACTGCACCTCTTCCTACAGATGCTGCCTGGCCTGCTGCGTTCACCTGCAACTTTGATGTGTGTTGCTTGAATTTCCAGCAACTGCAGAATTCCTGTTGTCAACATTATAATCTTACACCTTAGCAACTTTGCTGTTCATTAGGAAAAGACAAGTATCCTACTCACATCACGAGGACATACACTATTGTCCAGCTTTCAGGTATGCAGGGCAAAGTTGGTCACTGCATTTAAAAGAAGATGGAGCCACTTAAAGGCACCTCACATACCACCAAATCCAATCATTCCCAAATTGTGCTCCTTCCTATGATATTGTCTCCTCTTTTTCTATACTATTTTCTCTTGCTTTTTTTTTCCTTTTCCACAGCTCAAAATAAAATCAACTCGTACTTCTAACTAAATGCTCCAAGTCTCCATCTCCTTTGGAATATAACATTCAATGTAAAGTAATTAGTGAGCATTGCAAAAAAAACACTACAAATATATATTTTTTAAAATCACATTAACAGCAGCAAAATAAATTTTAAGATCTACAAAATAATTTATAATACTGTATCAATATTTGGATACCACATGCATCTCAACCACGCCACAATTACTTTCATCTTTAGTCAAATCTTCTATATTCACCTGAAATATTAGTCACCTCTTCCTGACATCTATAATTTATAAACATACAGAATTATAGTGATTGCTTCCAATTTAAAATCTTAATCTAAATTATAACCAGGTTAAGTAATCTTAGAATACAGAACATATTAATTTATTTCCAATATTAAAACTACTGTGAAATTAACTAGTTTGCCTTACCAATTGCACTTAGTCAGCTACAATCACTCGAGTTATGGAGTCATACAGCCTAGTAATGGGTCCTCTTGCCCATAATGTCCATGCTGTCCTTTTATTTAAATCTACATCAATCCCATTTGCCCACAATAGGACCACATCCTCTATAACTTGCCTATTTTAGTGTCTACCTAAATGCTTCTTAAACCTAGTAACTATATCTGATTCCACCATTTTCTCAGGCAGCAAATTGCAAATATCAACCAATCTCTAAGTTTAAAATAACTTACCTCTATGATTCTCTTTAAAACTTCTTCCTCTCACCTTAAAGCTATGTCCTATTTTTGTTTGAAACCCCTACCAGGGGAAAATGGTTTTTACTATCTACTCATCTTATGTACTTCCATCAGGTCATTCCTCAGTCTATTTCACTCCAGGAAGAAATCCAACCAATCCAATCTCTCAGCATAACAAAAGTCCTTTTAATCAAGGCAATACCCTGATCAATCTCCCCAACATGCAATCTAGGGCAGTTATCTTCTACTTACAATGCATCAACCAGAACTGCATATAATGCAAGTGTGGCTTAACAAGTGTTTAGTAAAGTTGTAACATAACATTCCTATGCTTCCACTATGTTCTGACCCCATATTCTGAAGGAGGCTAACATGCCAATGGCTTTTTCACCTGCCTATCAATCTGTGCTGCTACTTTCAGGGAATTATGGACTTGGAACCCTCAATCTCTCTGTTTACCAACAATACTCTATGCCTCACCATTTACTATACATGTACATCAGAGGAGGAGAAGATGATGGGGCGACACAGCTTGCACGGCCACTCCGGTGAAAGATATCTGTAATCTGTCAAGTAGGGTGCCGTGCATAATCCTGATTTGATGGAGACGGACGTGAGAGAACGGAGGAACATCTGGAGATACTTCTGAAATGCCTTTTTCGCTGCCGCTGTTACTGTGTGATCCAGAATCTCCGGAGGGGAAGGCCCCAAATCCTCGGCTTTGCTTGTTGCTCGGCGGCCGGGACGGGGTTGAAGCGCTTGGCAGAGATGGTGCTCGGTGTCGAAGGGCTGGTCGGAGGCTCGAAATTTTCGGATGGACTCAGAGTCGGCTATGGTCAGGTGCTTCCAATGCATCGACAGTTGTCAGTGCCTGGAGGTCTATGGCAGAGAGAGTTTCTCCCTTCTGCCGCCTGCTATCGGGGACTATCGGGAGTCAATCAGAACTTTGAGACTTTTTTTTAACGTTCCCATGGTCTGCTCTTTATCAAATTATGGTATTGCTTTGCACTGCCATAACTATATGTTATAATTATGTGGACTTGTCAGTGTTAGTCTTTGGTTTGTTCTGTTTTTTTTTGTGATATCACTCTGGAGGAACATTGTATCATTTCTTAATGCATGCATGCACATCTAAATGATAATAAACGAGGACTGAATGTCCTCATAATCTAATGTTCTCACACTACTTGACTTCCAAAAATGCATCACTTTGGACTTGTCAGCCTTACATTATATATGCCATTATATTATAACTGAGTGGAATATCTGCCAATGTTCCACTCAGTTTTCCAGCTCATATATTTCTTGCCAGGGTCTTCAGTAACCTTGCTTGCCCTCCAAAACACCACCAATTTTCATATATTTTGCAAACTTATTAATCATATGTCTTACATTCAAATCCAAGGCATTCATATATGTCATAAACAGTAAAGTGCCCTGCAATACACCACTAGTCACCAACTGCTGATCAGAAAAATCATCTATCAACAAGCAAACACAAGATCTAACAGGCCAAATCAAATAAGATCCCATACTCTCTCCTATAAAAACAAAACTTGAAAGAAAGTATTTAACTCTAATCTTGAAATTATTTATGTATCATTATTTTTAAATTGTGTATATAGCTAACATTATTTTTAAACTATCACCTTTCAAATCAAATTTTATGTAAATTCCAGATTATACAACATCATAAGTTGTTCCTTTGTGCAGAATTGATATGATTAAAAATGACTGGAGCTCTGACCAGTGACCAATCGTGAGATCAGAGGCTTGAGAAGAGGGAATTTCACTCAGGTCCCCTGACCGAGTATGAAAGGGCGACAACTTGTGGAAGTTTGTTTGGAGCTCTGACCAGTGACCAACCAGGAGATCAGAAGCTTGAGAGGAGGGAATTTCACTTTGGTCCGCTGATGAAGTATAAAAGGGTAGCAACTTGCAGCAGTTTGTTTGGAGCTTTGACCAGTAACCAAATGACATTTGGGATTGATTAGCAAGAACAAATTAAAGGAAGGCAGGGCTAAGTGTAGTGAATATCATTAGAGCGGTGACTTCAAGACTTTAGTTCTTCGAGGCTTCATTCAGAGAAAGCTAAATTGAAAATCTCTAGGTAGAGTTTTTTCTCCCCCCACTTCTTTACAGTTGCTCAGTTAGGACAGTAGAGATGCCAAGCAGGATAGTTGAATGCTCCTCTTTAGAATGTGGGAAGGCAAGGAGATCTCCAGTTTCCCTGATGACTACAACTCTGAGAAGTGCATCCAACTGCAGTTTCTAATAATCAGTGTTAAGGAATTGGAGGTGGAACTAGATGAACCCCAGATCATTTGGGAGGCTGAAGGGGTGATATATAGGACATACAGGGAGGTAGTTACATCCAAGGTGCAGGACACAGGAGACTGAATGACAGACAGGAAGGGGAAAGGGGTTAAGATGTCAGTGCTGAGTATCCCAATGGACATCTCCCTCAACAACAGGTACAACACTCTGGATACTATTGGGGTGTAATCACTTAGCAGAGGAAAGTCACAGGGGTCAGGTCTCTAGCACTGGGACTGGGTCTGGCTTTATGACTCTGAAGGAAAGGGGGAAGAAGAGGTGCGCTGGAGTGATAGGGGATTCATTAGTAAGGGGAACAGAAAGGAGGTTCTGTGGGTGAGAACAAGATTCCCAGATGGTATGTTGCCTCCCAGGTATCAGGGTCTGGATCAAGTCCTCGGCATCCTCAGGTGAACAGCCAAAAGTCATGGTCCATGTAGGTACTAATGACATTGGCAGGACGAGTGATGAGGTTCTGCATAAGGAGTTCAGGGAGTTGGTGGTAAGTTAAAGGGAAGGGCCTCCAAGATTGTGATCTCAGGATTGCTACCCATGCCATGTGTTAGTGTGGGCAGAACTAGGAAGATTATACAGTTTAATACATGGCTAAGGAGTTGGTGTAAGAGGGACTTTTGGATCATTGGCCACTCTCCCAGGAAAGGTTGGACCTATACAGAAGGGACAGTTTGCACCTGAACTGGAGGGGGACTAATATCGTAGCGGGAAGGTTTGTCAATGCTGCATGGTGGGGTTTAAACTAGAGTTGCAGGAGGCTGGGAAGCAGTGCCAGAACAGTTAGTGGAGAGGTTGTGGAGACGGATGTTGGTCTAACCTCAGACAAAGACAGGAATCGAAAGGTTGAGTATGGTGCAACTAGAGTCCTGAACTGCATATATTTCAATGCAAAGAGTATTGTGGGAAAGGTGGATGAGCTCAGGGCATGGATA
Organism: Mobula hypostoma; assembly: GCF_963921235.1. Lineage (NCBI taxonomy): Eukaryota > Metazoa > Chordata > Chondrichthyes > Myliobatiformes > Myliobatidae > Mobula > Mobula hypostoma. Next base: position 169,122,611 of record NC_086097.1, read on the forward strand.
AAAACGTGGAATTATGACATTGCAGCCATTAGTAAGACTTGATTGCAGGAGAGGCAGGACAGGCAGCGCAATATTCCAAGGTTCCATTGATTCAGACGCAACAGAGCCGGAAGGATTAAAGGAGGAGGGGTGGCATTATTAGCCAGGGAAAATGTCATGGCAGTGCTCAGTCAGGACAAATTGGAGAACTCATCTAATTAGGCGATATAGGTGGAACTGAGAAATAAGAAAGGTATGACCACACTAATTGAGCTATATTACAGACCACCCATCAGTCCTAGAGATTTAGAGGAACAAATCTGTAAAGAGATCACAGACTGTTGTTATAATAGGTGATTTTAACTTTCCACGTATTGACTGGGAATCCAATACTGTAAAAGGACTAGATGGGATAGAGTTTGTAAAATGAGTTCAGGAGAATTTCCTTCATCAGTATGTAGAAGTCCAAAGGAAAGAGTGTGCAATATTGGATCTGCTATTAGGGAATGAGGGTAGATGATAGAAGTTTGTGTCCAGGAATACTTTGTATCTAGTGACCGCAGTGCCATTAGTTTCAAAGTAAATATGTAAAAAGATAGGTCTGGTCTGCAAGTTGAGACTCTAATTTGGAGAAATTCCCATTTTGATGGTATCAGAAATAGTCCGGCAAGAGTAGATTGGGTCAGCTATTTTCTAGCAAAAGTGTACATGGTAAGTGGGAGACCTTCAAAGGCGCAATTTTGAGATTACAAAGCTTGTTTGTGCCTGTCAGAATAAAAGGTAAAGATAACAAGTGTAGGGAACCTTGATTTTCAAGAGATATTGAAGCCCTGGTTAAGAGAAAAACAGAGATACGTACTAGGTATAGGCAGGTAGGAAGAAATGAGGTGCTTATGGAGCATAAGAAATGCAAGAGAACACTTAAAAAATCAAGTTGGCTAAAAGAATGCATGAAGTTGCTCTAGCAGACAAAAGACAATAGGTGCAGGAGTAGGCCATTCGGCCCTTCGAGCCATCATCGCCATTCACTGTGGTCATGGCTGATCATCCACAATCAGTACCCTTTTCCTGCCTTCTCCCCATATCCCTTGACTCCGCTATCTTTAAGAGCTCTATCTAACTCTTTCTTGAAAGAATCCAGAGAATTGGCCTCCACTGCCTTCTGAGGCAGAGCATTCCACAGATCCACAACCCTCTGTGTGAAAAAGTTTTTCCTCAACTCCGTTCTAAATAGTCTACCCCTTATTCTTAAACTGTGGCCTCTGGTTCTGGACTCCCCCAACATGTTTCCTGCCCCTAGCGTGTCCAATCCCTCAATAATCTTACATGTTTCAATCAGATCCCCTCTCATCCTTCTAAATTCCAGTGTATACAAGCCCAGTCACTCCAATCTTTCAACATATGACATTCTCGCCATCCCTGGAATTAACCCAGTGAACCTACGCTGCACTCCCTCCATAGCAAGAATGTCCTTCCTCAACTTTGGAGACCAAAACTGCACACAATACGCCAGGTGTAGTCTCACCAGGGCCCTGTACAACTGCAGAAGGACCTCTTTGCTCCTATACTCCTCTCCCCTTGTTATGAAGGCCAACATGCCATTAGCTTTCCTCACTGGTGCTGTACCTGTATGCTTACTTTCAGTGACTGATGAACAAGGACACCTAGATCTCGTTGTACTTCCCCTTTTCCTAACTTGACACCATTCAGATAGTAATCTGCCTTCCTGTTCTTGCCACCAAAGTGGATAACCTCACATTTATCCACATTAATCTGCATCTGCCATGCATCTGCCCACTGACCCAACCTGTCCAAGTCATCCTGCATTCTCAAAACATCCTCCTCACATTTCACACTGTCACCCAGCTTTGTGTCATCTGCAAATTTGCAAATGTTACTTTTAATCCCTTCATCTAAATCATTAATGTATATTGTAAATAGCTGGAGTCCCAGCACCGAGCTTTGCGGTACCCCACTGGTCACCACCTGCCATTCTGAAAAGGACCCGTTAATCCCTACTCTTTGTTTCCTGTCTGCCAACCAATTTTCTATCCATGTCAGTACCCTACCCCCAATACCATGTGCTCTAATTTTGCCCACTAACCTCCTATGTGGGACCTTATCAAAGGCTTTCTGAAAGTCCAGGTACACTACATCCACTGACTTTCCCATGTCCATTTTCATAAACAAGGTGAAGGAAAATCCCAAGGGATTCTACAGATATGTTAAGAGCAAAAGGATTGCAAAGGACAAAATTGGTCCTCTGGAAGACCAGAATAGTAACTTGTGTGGAGGCAAAACAGATGGGAGAGATCTTAAATAATGTTTTTGCATCTGTATTTACTCAGGAGACGGACACAGAGTCTGTAGAAGTGGGGCAAAGTGGCATCAACTTCATGGACCCTGTACAGATTACAAAGGAGGAGGTGTTTTGATACCCTGATCAGTTTAGGGTGGATAAATCCTCAGGGCCTGAAAATATGTTCCCTCAAACCCCATGGGAGTCAAGTGCAGAAATTGCTGGGCCCTAGCAGAGATAGTTAAAACATCCCTAGCGACAAGAGAGGTACCAGAGGAATGGAGGAGAGCCAATGTTGTTCCACTGTTTTAAAAAGGCTCTAAACAACAACTAGAAAATTATAGGCTGATGAGTCTGACATCAGTTGTGGGAAAGTTATTAGAAGGTATTCTAAGGGACCAGATATATAAGTATTCGAATAGACATGGACTGATTGAGGATAGTCAGCATGGCTTCCTGCATGGTAGATCATGTCTAACCAATCTTATTGAGTTTTTTGAAGAAGTTACCAGGAAAGTGGATGATGGCAAGGCAGTGGATGTTATCTACGTGGACTTTAGCAAGGCATTTTACAAGGTCCTGCATGGGAGATCAGTTAAGAAGATTCAGTTGCTCAGCATTTAACATGAAGTAGTAAATTGGATTAAATAGTGGTTTTGTGGGAGAAGCCAGAAAGTGATAGTAAATGGTTGCTTCTGACTGCAGGCCTGTGACTCGTGGTGTGCCGTAGGGAACAATGCTGGGTCCTTTGTTGTTTGTCATCTACATCAATAATCTGGATGATAATATGGTTAACTGGATCAGCAAATTTGCTGATGACACCATGATTGGGGGTGTGGTGGACAGTGAGGAAAGCTATCATGGCTTGCAGAGGGATCTTTTATATCTTTATTTTTCCCTTTCAGGATTCTTTTGAAGACCCTGACCTGGAATTACATGCTGACTTCCGTTCTTTGTGGGAATCGGACCCATTCTCAAGGTTTCAGGACCGGCTGTATTTCGGCACGCCAAGGGGTAGACCTGAGAGGCGGCCTAGTGTTTGGAAGCCTAAGATCTCGGGGCTCTGGAGAAGGGCAGATGGAGGATCGGTGTCACGGCAGGAGACTCATGTGTCATCAGGGAGGCCGGAAAATCTTTCACTGTGGGCCCGAAGGCCCAAGGTCTTTGCGATCTTTGAGCACAGAGCTCGTAAAAGGCGACAAAACACAGACTTTACAACCTTGTAAACCAACGGGTTGTTGTCATGTCTCCTGCTCACTGTGAAAATGGGGAACACCTCCCTCTCCCTTGCCAGGGAGAGGGAGAACCTGTGAGTTGCTGAATGCCAAATGAATTGCAATAGTCTTTGGGGTAACTGCAAGGTCTGCATCTTTGCTGTCGCTTAACTCACGCTTGTGTTCAGTAGCGGGTGCACTTTTTGTTTTGCCAGTGGGGTGAGGGGGGAGCTGCGGGGGACTTTGGGGTTCTCACGTTCATTCTTTGGGGCACTTCTCTGTTTTCGTGGATGTTTTGTGAAGAAAAAGCATTTCAGGATGTATATCGTATACATTTCTCTAACATTAAATTGAACCTTGGAACCTTTGAAAAATAGGCAGAAAATGGCAGTTGGGATATAATGCAGACAAGTGCAAGGTACTGCACTTTGGAAGGACAAACCAGGGTAGGTGTTGCACAATGAATGGTAGGGCACTGAGGAGTGTGGTAAAACAAAGGGATCTGGGAATACAGGTACGTATTGAAAGATAGGGCCGTAGAGAAAGCTTTTGGCACATTGGCCTTCATAAGTCAATGTATTGAGTACAGGAGATGGGATGCTATTTTGAAGTTGTATAAGACGTTGGTGAGGCCTAATTTGGAGTATTGTATATAGTTTTGGTCACCTACCTACAGGAAAGATGTAAACAAGGTTGAAAAAGTACAGAGAAAATTTACAAGGATATTGTTGGGTCTGGACGACCCGAGTTATAAGGAAAGATTGAATAGGTTAGGACTGTATTCCTTAGAATGTAGAAGATTGAGAGAAGATTTGATAGAGGTATACAAATTATGAGGAGTTTAGATAGGGTAAGTGTAAGCAGGCTTTTTTGTTATTGAGGTTGGCTGAGACTATAACCAGAGCTCATGGGTTAAGGGTGAAAGGTGAAAAGTTTAAGGGGAACATGAAGGAAAATTTCTTCATTCAGAGGGTAGTGAGAGTTTCGATTGAGCTGCCAGCATAAGTGGTGCATGCATGCTCAATATCAAAGTTTAAGAGAAGTTTGATTAGGTACATGGAAGGCTATGGTCCCTATGTAGGTCAATGGAGTAGGCAGTTTAAATGGTTTTGTCATGGACTAGATGGCCAAAGGGCCTGTTCCTGTGCTGTACTTATTTATGACTCTGACTACTAACAAAATTTGCATTTATGCACCACCATCATATTTATACCAACCAGTAATTAGGATAAGTTCTAGATTCCATATTGCAGCACTTGGTTGGTTTGTAACCTTATGAATCACAAAACATCAACCACTCATTTAAAAAACTTAAGGGTTTGTGTTTTCCTGCTTTCACAGTGAATTCCAGCACTCAACACTATCTTGGTAAATTTTGTTTTAATTTGTCCAACTCTTCTACACTCTCCTGATCAATTACTTAAATTTATAAAATTCAAAAGTGCTAGAAATACTCAGCAAGTCAGACAGCAACTAAGGAGAGGGGAAAAAGTTGCCACTTCAGATCAGCAACCTTTCACCAGTACTGGGAAGAATAGATGCATCCTCCCAATAACACATTGTTCCTATTCACACCTACTATAAGTGTCTTCATGGGATCAGTGAACTACTGGCATCCCTTGCTGTGATCATGCAAAAGCCATCCCAAAGCCCGTACATAACCACATAGCTCTGTCTAGAGTAGCAAGTGTCAAGCTTCCTACTGTGTACTTCCCAAAATCTAATTCTGAAAAGCACAACAGGGCACATTGACAGTTGGTGCATGGACAACACTGAACTATCTGCCTCTATGTGATCCTTCTTCCTTTGTGCCAGTTATGCATATTGCATTAGCCAAATTGGAGCTGCCTACCTTGGAGCACTTTTCATCGACTCATCTGGGGAAAGCCCATCACAATGGGACACTGCAAGCTATCTGATTTTTTGAAACAATGTCAAGACCATTTACATCAACTTTACTCCTCTTCCCTATCTACCCAGGGGCAGTTGAAGAGGTTCAGCCTTATCCAAAACCTAGATAATTAAGCACATAATCAATGAGGGCATGAATATCAGTAAAGTCCATACATGACTGTTTATTCTTGCCCATCAGAGCATCTTGATCATCTATCTGGGACATGCCCTTTCTCATTACTACCATCAAGGAGGTGGTACAGGAGCCTGAAGTTCCACACTCAACAGTTCAGGAACAGCTTCTTCCCCCTGCCATCAGATTTCTGAGCAGTCCATGAAGACTACTTCATTATTTCCTCTTTTGCACTCTTTATTTAATTTTCTAATTGATAGATTCTTATGTCTTTGCTCTGTAATGCTACAGCAAAACAGATCTCATATCATATCATATGGCAGTGATAACAAATCCGATTCTGAAAATTATATATAATTCTGAAATTGAGAATTCTGCAAGTGTTTCATGACAGAGAAATGGTCACTGCCTATGAACATACAAGAGATATAACTACTTGCAACTTGATATTTGATAGGCTGCTTCATTTAGTTTACAGCGAGATACACTTAATTTGAAGGAGGTTTTACCAGGATTAAATACTTTCAACAAGGAACTTGTTTATAGTCTTGCAGCTAATTTGCACAATTTAACAATTGACAACAACTCAAATACAGATGCTGGAGACGAATTGGCACTCATTTTGATTTTGCAATGCTTTTCAACTTTAGTTACATTCCTGCCTATTGTTATTGCTATCTGCAGACCAACTGAAGTCAGTTGATAACATAATTATCACAGAAGCTGTAAATCTGAAATAAAAAACAGAAAAGATTTGAACAACACATATGTGGCTCAGAGATAGAGTGATGGTCAAGCGTTGTTTCGAGGACTGGAGGCCCGTGTTTAGTGAAGCGCCACACAAGTGGTTAGAAAAGATAAAAGGGTTATTTCAGATGAGGGGAATCAGCCCAAAATATCAACTGTTCACTTCCTCCCATAGATGCTGCTTGACTTAAGTTCCTCTAGCATTTTGTGTGTGTTGTTCTCGACCCAAAATTTTGACTGTCCAATTCCCTCCATAGATTCTCCTGTCTTTTGCGTCTCCTTTGTTCCGTGATCAGCAGATTTAGTAACCATACTGCATATCACTTAATCCAAGTCACTTATATAAATTGAGTCCAGAGAAATTATGGAAAATAAAAAGGCATCTGAATTAAATGAGTATTTGCATTCATCTCTTCACTGCAGGAGATATGAGTATATCCTAGAAATGGCTCCAAATCAGGAACTGAAAAAGAGAAAAGAAATCTAAAAAGGTAAAAGTTCTGTACTCATACTCTATTTAAATAATAATTTTTAGTTACTTATCTATTTTTTTGTTCGAAATCCAGCGCAGAATAGGCCCTTTGAGCTGCACCACCCAGCAACACACCAATTTAATGCTCGCTTAATCATGGGATAATTTACAATGTCCAATTAACCTACTAACCAGTCATCTTTGGGCTGTGGGAGGAAATCAGAGCACCCGGAGGAAACCCAAGCACATACGGAAACTTGCTTACGGAGGACGCTGGAGTTGAAATCTGACCTCTGATGCCCTGAGCTGTAATAGTGTCACACTAACCAATGTGCTACTGTGGCAGCCCTTGAACTGATGAAATTTACTTTTTCATTTTTCCTCACAAGTTAGATAAATTCCTATTTTACCACAACATACTTCACATGGCCACTCTTGCTCAATGACTTAAGTCTATTTGCCTTTGCAAATTCCACAAACCTTGCATATCCACTTTACTCACCCACCAAATTTGGAGGAATATGGGCCAAATGCAGACAATTGGAAATAGTTCAGGAAGATATAAAATCATGAAGGGTACAGACAGGAAAGACTGTGGGAAACTTTTCCCTTCTCAGAAGCAAATAAAATTAGAGGACACAGATTGGGGTAAGGGGTGACAGATTTTTCACCCAGAAAGAGGTAATGCACTGCTGGAGTGGTGGAAGCAGAATCACTGCTAGATGTCTAGATGGGGTCTTAAATTGCCTAAGGATACAATGCCAGAAGAAGGAATTAACCCAGACAGATAGCCTATAATTGGCATAGATGCGATGGGCCAAATGCTCTGTTTCCGTGTCATATGACTGACTTCTCATAACTTTAAAGCCACTTCTCAGCAGATTAGTAACAGCTGTTTCTACTCCCAGATCAACATCTCCAGCACTGTTACACTAGCAACACACACAAAATGTTGAAGGAACTCAGCAGGTCATGCAGCATCTATGGCAGGATTTTTCATACTAACTCTGAGGGTCTCTTTGTGTTTACAATGCTACCAGCACTGAAACGTGTGAACTCGTCAATGATATGGAGATACCACACTCCTTGCTCCAGTTCATGTAGGTCTAAGGCTACTGTTTCATTGTATTCAGATGCTAGTGGCAGACCAATCGGAAGCTTGGGTTTAGGCTTTCCATATATTTGGCATGTCTCACAGCTGTCAACTATCTTCTCTAGAATGGAAAAATGGTCTGCATCTTTGTTTTCTGAACTTCTGAGCAATTTCTGAAGTCTATCAGTCAAAGTGTGTCCAAACTGCTTCTGAAGCTTGAGCAACACTTTGCATTTCTCATCTGAAGTTTTGTTCTCTGTGACAATTAGTGCTTCATTCTCACATTGATTCTCAGTAATGCCTTTATCTAAAATGTTCACAGTAATGTCCAGAGCTGCTGAGCTCAAGAGACATCGGCTGTTGAAACATCATTGCTTGGTTATTCTCCGTATCCAGGTCTGTCCCTGCTTTCTTTGGGGAAGTTTTACTCAAGAGCTATGGGATGTTCACTGGTACCACCTCCATTTCAATGTAAGATTTCGTCTGCCCTATTTTTGTGGGAATTTTCACTCTTTTGGTAGAATGTACAATCTTTCTAGCTCCAAATTTGAATGTTTTGTAACTGGAAATATCTGCGTTCACCACTCTATGCACTTCATTCTAGTTTAGTTCACCTCCACAGTCTTCAAGTTATTTTTCTCCACAGTGTGTGTGTGTGTGTGTGTGTGTGCGCGCGCACACGCGCGCGCGCGCTGTATCCTAGGAATTCCATCATCAAAATCTCTGCATTAGTAAGTGGTTCCTTTGCAAACAATGCTATATGGCACTCTTCTACATCTTCATTTTTGTTCTTCTCTTCAGTTAGTTTAAATTATTCGGTTCTGTGCAGATAGCTTTTTGCAGTGTTAAGTACTTTGACAAACCACACATTTCAATCTCCTGCCATACTTGTTTAGTGGATTTATACCAGGTAATTATAACCTTGTCTGGTCACTCTGAGACCTATGCTTGCTACTCTCTTGTTTCTGCACAGTGAAGTCTGCAGTTTCCTGACTCAAACTAATTCCAACTATTGTCTTAGTGGCTTTTTCTCCAAAACTCCTCTTCAGTGTCAATTTTATAGATGCAAATGTACGTTCTGTACATACAGTTAACGCTAGCTGTCTGTCCTTTATGTCTAGACATGCAGTATCCAACAATTTAAGGCTCATACTGCGTCATGAAGTTCCATTTTGTACTTATGCATGGAACTGTACTTTTGTTCAAAATCAGTAATACAATCAGTCACATTTGTAGAACTGTCTCTAGAAATTTTGTCGAAGTCTGGAGATGGCTCATAAATCTGATCCTTTTCTTCCTTCAGAAAAACGGAGTCAAGTGCATTTATTAATGTATTCATACCATCATCTTCCTTCAAGTCTTCCACTGAAGTTCCCATCCGAGTCTCTCTTGCTCTTCCCAAAAACAACAATACAACTGCAAAGGTCTGCTTTTTCTTCTTGAGTTCCATAACCCAAGTTCCTATTCCAATTTCATTTTTCCAGCTTTCATAAGGCGTGCTCTTGTCGAATGCTGGTGGGATCCTATAATTGGAAACCATCCTCTGCTACCACTGATAATGTTCAAACAACAAAGACAAGATTTTCTTTCCTTTTAGCAGCTTTACTTTCTCCGTTTATGTTTAGTACACTAGGCTGCCATTTTCTTACCCTACATCCTCCCCGCCACCCTCATGCACTCGCCTAAAACAGGGAAAGTGAACATCCCAACTAAATGCTCACATAACTGAAAGGAACAAAACTCAACAGATAGAGCAGTATTGAAAAATGCCATGTTTCTTGCCAAAAAATGTGACAATGCACAGAACAGTCGATAATAGAAACCATCAGTGTAATAGGTCTTCTGTTCTTTCCTGTCAGATTCCCCCTTCTCCAGCCCATTATCTCTTTTACCACTTAACTTCCCAGCTCTTAACTTCACCCCTTCCCCCTCACCCAGTTTCACCGACCACCTACTATCTTGTACTTCTTTCTCCCCTCCCACCTGCTTAATCTGGCTTCTCCTCTTTCTTTCCACTCCTGATGAAGGGTCTCAGCCCAAAACATAGAATGCTTACTCTTTTCCGTAGATGCTGCCTGGCCTACTGAGTTCTTCCAGCATTTTGTCTGTGTTCCATTAGTGTAATAAATGCAAGAAATCAAAAATCAGAGATTTTTAACCTTCTTGCATTTTAGAAATTAAAAATGGAAAGGAGCTAAGGGGAGGTAGTCATCTCTACGTTGCAGGAACCAGGTAAACAGGTGACTGTCAGGAGAAGGAAGGGAAATGGGTAGTTCATACAGAGAACCCCTGTGGCTGTTCCCCTCAGTAAGTATACTGTTTTGGATACTGTTGAGGGGGACGATCTACCGGGGTAGCACCACAGCAACCAGGTTTCTGGCACTGAGTCTGGTGCTGTGGCTCAGAAGAGAATAGAGGTGAAGAGGACTTCAATACTGATAGAAGATCAGTACTGATCTTGAGGGTGGAGTTAAGATGGTGTCAGATGGCTGCCTCTTTTGCTCATCTGTGGAAACAGCTTAAATTCCTCTTTTTAATGTCTTTGTTTGCTTTTTTTAAAGGTGGCTGGGGTTCTATTGAGGTCCCTGATCTGCAACAGCATTCAAAACTGCGTTTTTTTTCTCCACAGCGGTAAGTTCCCTTTCTTGAAGCTCACTGACCAACCATCTGTTTTTCAACATTCTTCAGGCACAGCATGGAAGACGGTGGGGTGCAGGTTGTGGCCCTATGCACAACTGATTCCAAGCCAATGCCAATGACTTAATGGGTACTTTGTATCTGTCTTCAATGTGGAAGACACTAGCAGTGTGCCAGAGGTCCATGAGTGTCAGGGAGCAGGAGTCAGTGCCATTGCTTTTACAAAGGAAAGAGCACTCGACAAACTCAAAGGTCTTAAGATGGATAAGTCACCTGGACCAGATGGACTACATCCCAGAGTCCTGACAGAGGCTGCGAAGAGATAATGGATGCATTGTCATAATCTTTCAAGACACATTTGACTCTGGCATGGCTCCCGAGGACTGGAAGATTGTAAATGTCACTCTTCACTCTTTAAGAAGGGAGGAAGGCAAAAGAAAGGAAATTATAGGCCAGTTAGTCTAACCTCAGTGGTTGAGAAAGTGTTGGAGTCTATTATTAAGGATGAGATTTTGGGGTACTTGAAGACTATTGATAAAATAAGTTAAAGTCAGCATGGTTTATGTAAAGGGAAATCTTGTCTGACAAATCTGTTGGAGTTCTTCAAGGAAGTAACAAGCAGAGTGGACAAAGGAGAGGCAGTGGATGTCATTTACTTGGATTTTCAGAAAGCATCTGATAAGGTGCCATACATGAAGCTGCTTAACAAGATGAAATCCCATGGCGTTACAGGAAAGATATTGGCATGGATAGAGGAATGGCTGACAGGCAGGAGGCAGTGAGTGGGAATAAAAGGGGCCTTTTCTGGTTTGGCTGCCAGTGACTAGTGGTGTTCCTCAGGTATCAGTTTTGGGACCGCTGCCTTTCACACTGTTCATCAATGATTTGCATAATGGAATTAATAGCTTTGTGACAAAGTTTGCAGATAATACAAAGATAGGTGGAGGAGTAGGTAGTGCTGGGGAAGCAATGTGGATGCAGCAGGACTTAGACAAATTGGAAGAATGGGCCAAAAAGTGGTAGATGGAATACAGTGTTGGGAAATGTATGATAATGCGTTTTGGTAAAAGGAACAATAGTGTGGCCTATTATCTAAATGGGGAGATGGTTCACACATCAGAGTTGCAGAGGGACTTAGGAGTCCTCGTGCAAGACTCCCAGAAGGTTAATTTACAGATTGAGTCTGTGATAAAGAAGGCAAATGTAATGTTGGCATTTATTTCAAAGGGAATAGAATATAAAAACTAGATGATAATGCTGAGCCTTTACAAGACACTAGTCAGGCTGCACTTAGAGTATTGTCAACAGTTTTGGGCCCCATGTCTCAGAAAGGATATGTTGTCATTGGAGAGACAGAGGAAGTTCATGAAGATGATTCTGGGAAAGAAGGGGTTAACATGAGGAGCATTTGGCAGCTTTGGGCCTGCACTCACTGGAATTTAGAAGAATGCATGAGGACCTCATGGATGTGGAGAGGATGTTTCCTATGGTGGAAACATAGGAACCAGAACTAGAGGGCACAGCCTCAAAATTGAGGGGCAACCATTTAGAACAGAGGTAAGGAGGAATTTTTTTTAGATAGAAAGTGGTAAATCTGTGGAATGCTCTACCACAGACTCTGGTGGATATCTTTAAGGCAGAAGTTGATTGCTTGCTGATCAGTCAGGGCATGAAGAATATGGCGAGAAGGCAAATGTATGGGGTTAAGTGGGATCCGGGATCAGCCATGATGGAATGGTGGAGCAGACTCAATGGGCTGAATGGCCTAATTCTGCTCCTATGTCTTATTGTGTGAGGCCTCGCAAGAGAAGGAACATCAGGATTTTACAGCAGTGGATACTGCAGACAAAGGTCTCTGTGGTCAAGCAACCACTTTTTCTCTCTCTTTCCCTTGATGGTGGGAAGAATTTGCTGCCAATTCTTGAATCAGAGAATCTTGGAATAAAAAGCGACACGGCAGACTATAAAATTATAACAATGACTGTTAGTCTCCCCTTTCACTGTGAAATGTGTGATATCTCTCTGTCCCTTGTTAGTGAAAAAGAGAGAGAGTCTGTGGCATGTCAAACTGTAGGGTAAACAATATTTTTTGTTGACTGCAGATAACGGTCTCTCTTTGGGGTGGGGTTTGATCTTGCTTGGTGGGTGGTGGGTGCTGACGCATTTTGCTGAAATGGGTGGGGGGGTTGATGCTTTGCTTCTGCTTGCGGGGGGGAGAGAGGGGGCTTTGGAGTTCTAATAGTTTTCTGTCATTCATTCTTTTGGAGTTCTTCTGTTTTTTGTGGATGTCTGCGAAAACTAAGTATTTCAGGTTGTACACTGTATACATTCTCTGATTATAAACAGAACACTTGAACCATTGAAGATTCCATAGTTAGAGGAATAGATATGAGATTCTGTGTACCTAATAGAGATACCTAAGTGGTATGGTGCCTCCCAGGTGCCAGGGTCAGGAATGTCTCAGATTCCGGTCCATAGGATTCTAAAGGGGAATGGTGAGCAGCTGTAAGTCTTGGCACATATTGTCACCAATGACATAGGTAGGAAAGGTGAGGAGGTCCTAAAGAGAAATTTTAGGGAGCAAGGTAGAAAGCTGAAAAGCAGGACCACCAGGGGAGTCAGCTCTGGACTGCTACCTGTGCCACACACCAGTAAGGGTAAGGATAGGAGCACTTGGCAGATAAATGTGTGGCTGAGGAACTGTTGCAGGGGGAAGGGGTTCAGATTTCTGGATCATTGGGATCTCTTCTATGGAACGTACGATCTGTACAAAAGGGACAGGTGATGTCTGAACCCAAGGGGGACCAATATCCTTGTGGGCAGGTTTTCTACAGCTGTTTGGGAGGATTTAAACTTTTTTTGCAGAGGGATGGGAACCGGAGTGATAGGGCTTAGGATGGGGCAGTTGATTTACAAACACAGGCAGTGTGTAGTGAGACTTCTAGCATGGACACGCTTATGATAGAACAATATTGCAGTCAACAGGATGAATTGCAATGTAAAAGGGGGACAAAAATCGAAAAGGGTGATGAATATAGGTGTTGTATTTGAATCCACACAGTATACAGAATAATGTAGATGAACTTGTAGCACAGTTGGCAGGTATGACATTGTGGGCATCACTGAGTCGTGGCTGAACGAAGGTTATAGCTGGGAGCTTAATATCCAAAGATACACATTGTATCGAAAGAACAGGCAGGGAGGCAGAGAGGGTGAAGTGGCTCTGTTGGTAAAAGATGAAGTAAAATCCTTAGAAAGAGGTAATATAGGATCAGAAGGTATAGAATCTTTATGAATGGAGCTGAGAAACTGGAAGGGTAAAGATTCTCTGATGGGAGTTATATATAGGGCTCCAAATAGCAGCAAAGATATGGGCTACAAGTTACAATAGGAAATAGAAAAGGCATGTCAAAAGGGCAATGTTATGATAATTATGGGGGATTTCTATATGCAGGTAGATTGGGAAAATCAGGTTGGTACTGGATCCCAAAAGGGGGAATTTGTAGAATGCTTACTAGATGGCATTTTAGGGCAGCTCATGGTTGAGCCCAAAATGGGTGTTGTGCAATGAACCAAAATAGATTAGCGAGCTTAAGGTAAAGGAACCTTTAGGAGCCAGTGATCATAATATGATAGAATTCACCCTGCAATTTGAGAGGGAGTATCTAAAGTGAGATGTATCAGTATTACAGCGGAGCAAAGGGAATTGCAGAGGCATGAGAGAGGAGTTGGCCAAAGCCGATTGGAAGTAAACACTAGACTAGCAGGGATGATAGCAGAGCAGCAATGGATGGAATTTCTGGGAACAATTTGGAAGGTGCAGGATAGATGCATCCCAAAGAAGTAGTAGTATTCTAACAACAGGATGATGCAAGTGTGGCTGACAAGAGAAGTCAAATACAACATAAAAGTCAAAGAGAGGTTATATAATGGAGCAAAAAAATTGGGAAATAAGAGGATTTGGAAGATTTTAAAAATCAACAGGAGGCAATTAAAAAGTTATAAAGAGGGAAAAGATGGAACATGAAGGTAAGCATGGTTCTGGAGGCCTGGAAAATTGCAAATGTCACTCCACTCTTCAAGAGGGGAGAGAGGCAGAAGAAAGGAAATTATAAGCCAGTTAGTCTGACCTCAGTAGCTGGGAAGATGTTGGAGTCAATTGTTAAGGATGTGGTTTCAGGATACTTGGAGGCACATGAAAAAATGGGCCGTAGTCAGCATGGTTTCCTCAAGGAAAAATCTTGCCTGACAAATCTGTTGGACCTCTTTGAAAAAAATAATAAAAAGGAGAATTGGTAGGTGCTGTATACTTGGATTTTCAGAAGGCCTTTGACAAGGTGCCACATATTAGGGTGGTTGACAAGTTAAGAGCCCATGGTATTACAGGAGAGATGCTAGCATGGGTAGAGCATTAGCTGATTGGTAGGAGGCAAAGAGTGGGAGCCTTTTCTGGTTGGCTGCTGGTGACTAGTAGTGTTCCACTGAAGTCTGTTTGGGACAGCTTTTTATGTCATATGTCAATTATTAGGATGACGGAATTGATGGCTTTGTGGCCAAGTTTGAGGATGATATAGAGGGGCAGGTAGTGTTGCATAAGCAAGGAGGCTGCAGGAGGACTTAGATTAGGAGAATGGGCAAAGAAGTGGCAGATGAAATACAGAGTCGGGAAGCGTAAACTGTTTTCTAAATGGGGAGAAAATTCAAAATCCATGGTGCAAAGGGACTTGGGAGTCCTTGTGCAGGATTCCCTAAAGGTTAATTTGCAGTTTGAGTCAGTGGTGAGGAAGGCAAATGCAATGTTAGCTTTAATTTCAAGGGGACTAGAACATAAAAGTAAGAATGTAATGTTGAGGTTTTATAAGGCCTCAGTTGGAATATTGTGAGATGTTTTGGGCCCCTTATCTGAGAAAGGATGTGCTGACACTGGAGAGAGTTCAGAGAAAGTACACAAGAATGATTCCGGGAATGAAAAGGATTGATGGCTCTCGGGCTAGACTCACTGGAAGGAAGAATTGGGGGGGGGGGGGGGGCGGGGTCTCACTGAAACCTGTCAAATGTTGAAAGGCCTCAATAGAGTGGAGAGGATGTTGCCTTTAGTGGGGTCTAGGACCAAATGGCACAGACTCTGAAAAGAGGGATGTCCATTGAGAATGGAGATGAAGAGGAATTTGTTTAGCTAGAGAGTGTTGAATCTGCCACAGGTGGCTGTGGAAGCCAAGTCATTGAGTATATTTAAGGTAAAGGTTGATAGATATTTGATTAGACAGGGCATGAAAGGTTATGGGGAGAAGGCAGAAAATTGGGACTAAGTGGAAAATAGATCAGCCATGATGAAATAATGGAGCAGATGCGATGGGCCAAGTGGCCTAATTCTGCTCCTATATCTTAATGTCTTATGGAAGTGAACCTAAATCCTAAGATGTGATTGTAGAGTGTGCTAAAAGCACAACAGGAAAACTCAACAAACAAAAATCAGCATGAACCACAAAACTAAAATCATAAGAGCAAATTGTGGCAGCATTGTACTGGTTAATTAATATAGTGAGAGTAGAAATACCCAACAAATAAATTTACAGAGCAGGTAACAACAAAATGATAAATTAATGGGGAAATAAGCACTATAAAATCATAAGTGAAAAGTAAACCATATCAATCATACAGTGAATCACAAAACACCAGACAATTAACAATAAATATATAATTGAATTAATACAGAAGCAAGTCTCTTGTGCAATAAATCAATGTAATTTCTACAAAAGTGAAATCGAAACATTAATGGGGAAGCAGGCACCCGGGAGTCAGTTAATCAATAAATCTAAACAAATAGAGCTGTGAGCTCACAAAAAACTCAATAGATTAATAAAAATAATTGGCACTGGCAAATGAAGTGGAGCAGCTAACACACAAGGTCTAATTATTAGAACTTTGTGCACCATGTAAACTAATGAAGCAGCAGCCACCTAAGATGAATATACACATGGGATCAGACACCAAGAATTGATAAAATCACTGGACAACAATTTCAAAGCTTGGATGATGGGGATCACTAGGCTGTGTGTGAGAAAAACAGATAGCTAAACATCAAGAAATGAGTATAGGAAAATACCTGTAAGGTTCTGCATTTTTATCACACATTTTCATGTTTATTTATTTTATTTACTTATTGAGATACAGTGTGGTATAGGACCTTCTGGCTCTTTGAGCCATGCTGCCCAGCAACTCCTGATTTAGTCCTAGCCTAATCATGGGACAATTTGATATGACCAATTAACCTACCAACCAGTAGGTCTTTAGATTGTGGGAAGAAACTGGAGCACCCGGAAGAAACCCACACAGTCACAAGTAGAACGTACAAACTCCTTACAGACAGTAGTGGTAATTGAACCCAGGTTACTAGCAAAGTGTTGTGCTAAGTCCTGCACTACCATGCCACCCATGAACAACATTTAAACATGCAGCAAATAAACAAAATTAATGAATTTGAGAAATTGAGCACATAACTTTATTCTAATTTATTTTCTGCAAGTCTTATCTTCTATAATACTTGAACATACATTTCCTTAGAACAACCCTTCTCAACCATTTTGCCCTAGAGGACCCCTTGAAATAAGTTTCAGGTCTCAGGGAACAACTGCATAAAAATTATTATATCTATAGCTCACAGTACATTAGTGTCATCAGTAAGTTGTAGATATAATCAAAAATATTTGACAATGCTCTTTTGAGTAAAGAATGATTTTTTAGCTTACCTTTCTTGAAATTAATCTCTTTCTTTCCCTTTCATAAATAACAAAAGCTCCTAAGGCAAACATAGTAAACTCCTCAATTCTGGGTCGCACTTGAGATAAACACATCAAGATTTTACCTTCAGCTGAAAAGAGTCAATTTCTATCCTTGCTCCTGATGCTTGTTAAACAAGAAAAGGCTTGCTCACATATGTAAGAAGTTGAAAACTGCTGCAAAATGTTCATTGCACTCCTATGAACGGCAGGATAGTCTTCTTTCACAGAATTCCAGAACTTGTCCATGGGATGGTCAGTAAATCTTATCTTGAGTGCAAGATCAGATAGTCATAGTCATAGTCATACTTCATTGATCCTGGGGGAAATTGGTTTTTGTTACAGTTGCACTGTAACAGGCTGCATGCACGACCGATGCAACTCACAAAGCTCTTCCTCCTCTTTCAAAGTCAAGTTCTTAGGCTCAGCAGAAGATTCAGAGAAAGGGTCCCTCACCCAGGCATACACTTGTGTTCAAAGAGACGAAAAATACTGTTCAATTTTGTTCTGCAGTTCTTCCAGGTGGATTTCAATCAGCCTCAAGACCTTCTGATATCTTTTCTCACTCTCAAGCCCAAGCAGCAGTGAAAACATTTCAAGATTTCCTTTTGCAGCATGACTTTTCCAAAGATTATTTCCTTTTAAATCCAAGAATCTTGTCACTTAAAGTCAAAACATTTTCTCCAGGGCCTTGCAGAGACTTGTTCAACTAATTCATACAGCGAAAAATGTCTGTTAACTAGGCTAGTTTCTGCAGCCATTCTTTATCTTCAAAGCACTCAGCAAAACCTGGCCTACTATTTTCTTGAAAGTACTCCTACAATTCACCTTTCAGCTCAAACACCCTGTTGAGAACTCTTCCTTTGTTAAGCCACCAGATTTCTGTATGAAGCAGGAGATTGTTGTGCTCCTCGTCCAGGTTTTCACACAGTTTTTTAAATGTTCTCTTGTGAACTGGTCTTAAAGTTACTAAATAACTTGCTTCCTGAACACTTTAACTGACTGGGACTTTATTTTCAAAAGCTTTTTTCTGTTTGTTTTGAGATTCCAATAATCGTTTAAAATAATCAGCACTTTTATGTGTCATATGGCTACTATAATTACTTGCCTTTTCAATTTTGCTGGAGCCATTTCTACTTTTGTAAGTTGTTTGCCACAGACTAGGCACTATGGAATAGGACAACTTGGATCACCAGTCCATATAAAACCCATTTATAAATAGCTTTCATTGTAAAGACAGACTTCTTTTTGTGTCTGGTGTTGCTGAAAAAGTAAACCTGAAAAAGTTTACTGTTTCTTATCCACAATCACTGCCCAATCTTATGAGACACATGGTCTTTCAGTTTTATTTCAAATTTCTAGCACCTAGCTTTATAGGAATTCCTGATTTTCTGGTACTATAATAACCATGTCTCAGTGCACATTTCATTAATAATCTGAGGAGTTATAAGCAGATATTTGAATTTTATTTTTTTAAAAACAGGCTATTACTCATACTATTTTCTGGTCCTTGGAGGTGTTGGAGGAATTATAGACTTTAAATAACTAGATCATCATATCACAACTCTAATAGCTAGCACATATATTAGTTATGGATGATAGAAGCTATTGGGTCAACTACTAAGATCTACAAAGCTAATAATATTCTACATTTATATGGTTGAAAGTTTATGTCTTCACTGGGCTGCTTTCAAGACCATGTTTTATCTAACAGTTGAACCCAGCAAATGGGAGAACAAATAGATACATAATTAAATAACATATAGCCTGTTGTCATAATAAAATGTTAACATGTTCCTTTATTTTCAGGTAAACCAAAAGAGTTTGCCATTTGGCCCAGTACATTTCTAATGGCTCTTATCAAGAATTTTCCAATTAATTTTACTCATCAATTCTTTCACCATTTCCCTTAAATGTTTGCTTTTAACATAATTTTTTTCATATAGGAGTAAGCCAACTCCAGACAAATCTTTGTTTAAATAAAATTATCATGTCCTTAATTTGCCAGTAACCTTAATTCACATTATCTAGATATCACCCATTTAGCAGATGAAACAGTTAGTCATGGATTATAGTCAAAGTGACTTTAAAATTCACAATACAAACAAATGGCAATGAAATCTTATTTTTAAAATATTTTTTGCCCAGAAGAACAATCTAGAAAGACACTATTTGATGATC
Organism: Mobula hypostoma; assembly: GCF_963921235.1. Taxonomy (NCBI): domain Eukaryota; kingdom Metazoa; phylum Chordata; class Chondrichthyes; order Myliobatiformes; family Myliobatidae; genus Mobula; species Mobula hypostoma. The sequence goes on from NC_086097.1 coordinate 169,142,038, forward strand.
TCCCAATCAGAAATTTCCTACAGTAAATCTATATAAATACATACCTTTTAAAGCATTTGTGGCTTGAAAACCAGCTTCCTGCATACTGTTTTTCAAGCAATGCTAGGAATTCCAACTTCAACCTGCCCTTATTGGGCAAAACCAAGCAGGAAGCAGCCAGTATACTTCCACTGCAGGTCTTGACAGTCCATTTCTAAATGTAGTGTGTCTCATCTGCAAACAATCTTTAGAAGCAAATGCACAAATAAACAAAGTTCCAAACTGAAGTTTTGTAAGCAGTCAATTATCCACTAAATCACAAGAAGCTTGCCGTAGTCAATTTTGAAAGTCTTATTCCACAGATGCCCTTTCAAGAAGTTAGAGTCACTGTGTCTTCTCCAGGATTCATCCAGAAGCATTTTCCATTCACATTCTATGTAGCTTTAGGCAAACTCCTGAAAAATTAGAAACAAACTTCTTTTCATTATCTATAGACATGAACACTGACTTGAGAGGCATTTAGATTACAGAAACTTTAAAAAGAAGCAATTATAAATCTCAGAATGCTCCTCTTGTAGGATCTAGGAAGGTAGGGAGACCTCCAGCATCCCTGATAACTACACCTGCAAGAAGTGCAGCTTCTAACAGACCCTGTTAAGAATTTGGAGCTGTAACTGGATGAATTCTGGATCACTTGTGAGGCTGAGAGGTTGATAAGACAGGACATACAGGGAAGTAGTTACACCCAAAGTGGAGGTAACTAGATGACCATCAGGAGGGGGGAAAGGAGATAAGCAGACAGTGCAGAATACACCTGTAGCTGTTCTGCTCAACAGCAGATATGCTGCTTTATACTGTTGAGGAGAATGACCTGGCAGAGGAAAGCCATAGTAGTTAGGTCTCTAGCACTGAGTGTGGCTCTGCAATTCAAAAGTGAAGGTGGGGGAGAAGAGATTTCTTGCAAAAGGGACTAATATCCTAGCCGGAAGGTCTCCCTGTGCTGCATGGTGTGGTTTAAACTAGATTTGCATGGGGATGGGAACCAAAGTGCCAGTATGGATAGTGATTGTGGAGAAAGATGTTGTTAAGCGTACAAACAAGGTCAAGAATCAAAATATCGAACATGGTGGGACTAATGTTCTGAGCTGCATGCATTTCAATACAAGGAGTATTGCAGAAAAGGTATGATCTTGAGCTTAGGGCATGATCATCACGTGGAATTATGATATTGTAGCCATTAGATAGCTTGATTGCTGGTGGTGGGGGGGCAGGCAGGACCAGCAGCTCAGCGTTCCAGGGTTCAGTTATAATAGACATGATAGAGCGGGAGGGATTAAAGGGGGAGAGGTGACATTAGTTAAGGGAAATCTCACTTCAGTGCTCAGTCAAGACAGACTAGAGAGCTCATCTAGTGAGGCTTTATGGGTAGAACTGAGGAAAAAGAAAGGTATGACCATGTTAATAGGACTATCTTATAGACCACCCAATGGTCCATGAGATTTAGAGGAGGAAATTTGTAGAGAGATTGCAGACTGATTTAAGAAACATTTTTCTTTATGATAGTAGGTGATTTTAACTTTCCACATATTGACTGAGACTCCCATATTGTAAAAAAGTTGGATGGGTCAGTTTAGGTCACTCACCTATAAGAAAAATGCAAATAAGATCAAGAGTGTTGGGAAAATTTACAAGGATATTGTTGGGATTTCAGGACCTGAGTTATAGGGCAAGGATGAATAGGTTAGTACTTTATTCTTTAGAACGTAGAAGATTAAGGGGAGATTTGATAGAGGTATACAAAATTATGAGGGGTACAGATAGGGTTAATGCAAGTAGGCATTTTCCTCTGAGGTGAGGTGAGACTAGAATTAGATGTCATGGGTTAAGGGTGAAAGGTAAAATGTTTAAGTGGAACATGAGGGGAAACTTCTTCACTCAGAAGCTGGTGAGAGTGGTGAACAGAGCTATAAGCGCAAATGCTGGATACAGGGCCAATTTCAACATTTCAGAGAAATTTGAATAGGTAAATGGATGGGAGGGGGATTGAGGGCTATGATTCAGGTGCAGGTCAATGGGACAAGACAAATTATTGGCTTGGCATGGACTAGTTGGGCCAAAGCCTGTTCCTGTGCTGTAGTGTTCCATGAACTATAAAATCCTAATCATCTTGACCTACCTTATCCATGCCAGTTACAATGCTTATCTATGTTAATTTCACATCCCTCACTTGGCTCGTATCCACCTACATTTATCCTAAATAATTAACCAAAAATCTTTTAACCATCCTAATTACATCCGTCTTTCTATCTTATTCCTGATAACCACAACTATCAGTGGGAAAAACATAAAGACCCATCCACCACTATCGCCTTCTATCACCAAGCCAATTCTGGGTTTTAACATGCCTTATGTCTTAGACTGATCCAAAAGGTTATCATATGTGACCTTGTCAAAAACCTTCCAGCCTTTGGTTTGAATTGAGAGATATATTCTATCTTTGTTCTGCATACTGAGATATGGTGAAGTCATACGTACAGGAAATATGGTTGAGGACAACTATGGAAGAAGGGAAGCCATGATTCAGGAAGGAAGACACCAGAACAGTAGGTGTCATGCAACAAATGTGACAGAAACAAAGAAACTAAGAAAAAGGAATGCCCTCCTTATTGACAAAGGATGAGAGGATATATAGTTGCCTGTAGGGAGTTTGCACGCTCTCTCCATGACCTCATGGGTTTCCTCCGGGTACTCAGGTTTCCTCCGGGTGCTGTGGTTTCCTCCCACAGTCGAAAGACATACTGGTTGGTAAGTTAATTGGTCATTGTAAACCGTCCCGTGATTAGGATTAAATCCGAGGATTGCTGCCCACCACGGCTCAAGAGGACGGAAGGGCCTGTTCCGCGGTGTATGTCAATAAATAAATAACAACTGTAAGAATGCTTGTAAATTGTCTTGTTTATCTCCTGAGATAAAAACAGATAAACCCAGAAAGGGAAGAGAAATGTCTGAGATAAACAATGTAAATGAGAGTACAATGGAAATCAGCAGCAAAAGTGATGAAATTTGAGTTCTGTATGGGTGCCATATACAGCATCAATGCACTCATCAACATTACTGTACCACAGTTTTAAATGCCCATTACCGACACATTTTACCTACTGGATCTCCTTTCCTTTCTGTTCCCATCTGCCCACCACCTCCATTATTTGGTTTATTGCTCCATCTTCCTTTCCTATCAGATTCCATCATCTGTAGCCCTTTGTTACCTCTAGCTGTTACCTCCCAACCTCAACTGCTAATTCCATTCTTCTATCCACCATCTGCCTATTACTTATCCTTACTTAGATCCATTTATCACTTGCCAGCTCTTGCTCCACCCCTTCCCCTCACCTCATTATACTGGATACCTCCCTTCCATTTTTCAGTCCAGATGAAGGGCCCTGACACAAAACATCAACTATTTTTTCCCTTCACAGAAGACACCTTACCTGCTGATTCCAGCATCGGTAGTTTCTCCTATCTCCAAACTAATTGGAATGATCAGTAATGTCTTTGACACAGTGAATTACATACATTTTGCCCTCTAAAAGTAAATTTCCTCTTCCTTTAAAACTTTATTTATTCTCAGGACTAAATTTACCCTCCTTACTCATTCTTAAATCATTTTCACTCCAGTTCTACAATTTTTGATGCAAGAAGATAGAAACTGCTTGTCTTATTCCAGAACTGGTTCACCAGTCTGCACAATGTCAATGACTACTGTTCTAGTTTAAACTTTAGTGTTGTCAAGTTGAAGTTCATTATCACGTACGTGCTAGGATATAAATGCCTTGAAAACTTGCCCCAGAGACATCATAGCATTACCTTCTTTATTAGTAACTGCCATTGCTGCATAAATCCAATTATGCTTTGAGCTTTTTGTCCAAGAAGCTCCTTCCACAACTAAGCAATGATAGTCCGCAGGTTTGTGGGTAACAAATCAGCACAAAGATGTTCACATATTATAAAAATGAGTAAGGGCAATTTTTAAAATTTATATTGTCCTACATCAATTAATATCCACAGTCTTGAAACATTATTTCCTACTCTGTGATCCAATACTTGTCTCATCAAAAAATTTGTTCATTCATACCAATACATATTGAAGTGTCATTCACAATACAGTGATGGTCCCAGAAATAATAATTCTCAAACACCAGAGCAATTTGCATTTATGGCATTTACTTACCAAGTCATCTAGTCAATTTGTATAATAAACCACACTGCTTACCTTTTTTTGTTGCCCTCTTGGTTGGATGGGATGGTTCTTAACAAAGCTGCAGAAATAGTATCATGAATGCTAATTCAGATACCTTAATTTAATTTTGCAATAAGCGCTAGTGAACCCAAGAATTTCATGTTATATTCCAATGTAAAGTAAATTATAAATAGAGTCATAAAGTACTACAGCACAGAAACAGGCCCTTCACCCACCTAATCATGGTTAGAGCATTGGCTGATTGGTAGGAGGCAGCGAGTGGAAATAAAAGGATCCTTTTCTGGTTGGCTGCCAGTGACTAGTGGTGCTCCACAGGGGTCACTGTTGAGACCACTTTTTTTTGGGCTGTATATCAACGATTTAGATGATAGCACAGATGGCTTTGTTGCCAAGTTTGCAGATAATACGAAGATTGGTGGAGGGGCAGGTAGTGTTGAGGAAACAGGTAGGTTGCAGAGTGACTTAGACAGATTAGGAGAATGGGCAAGAGAGTGGCAAATGAAATACAATGTTGGAAAATGCACGGTCATGCACTTTGGTAGTAGAAATAACTGTGCGGACTATTTTCCAAACAGGGAGAAAATCTAAAAGTCTGAGATGCAAAAGGACTTAGGAGTCCTTGTGCAGAACAACCTAAAGGTTAACTTGCAGGTAGAATCAGTGGTGAGGAAGGCAAATGCAATGTTAGTATTCATTTCAATAGGTCTAGAATACAAGATCAGGGATGTGATGCTGAGGCTTTATAAGGTACTGGTGAGGCCTCACTTTGAGTGTTGTGAACAGTTTTGGGCTCCTCATCTTAGAAAAAATATGCTGGCATTGGAGAGGGTTCAGAGGAATTTAACAAGGATGATACCAGGAATGAAAGTGAATGAAATGAATTAGGCATTGATTGTGTGGATAGTCAGAGGCGTTTTCCCAGGGCTGAAATGGCTAACACAAGAGGGCACAGTTTTAAGGTACTTGAAAGTAGGTACAGAGGGGATGCCAGGGGTAAGTTGTTTTTTTTTTACACAGAAAGTGGTGAGTGTGTGGAGTGGGCTGCTGGCGACTGTGGTGGAGGCGGATACAATAGGGTCTTTTAAGAGACTCCTGGATAGGTACATGGAGTTAGAAAAATAGAGAGCTATGGGCAAACCTAGGTAATTTCTAAAGTAAGTACATGTTCGGCACACCATTGTGGGCCATGGACCTGTATTGTGCTGTAGGGTTTCTATGAAAGGGTTATACGAGGAATGTTTGATGGCTCTGGGTCCGTTTAGAAGGATGAGGGGAATCTCATTGAAACCTTTCAGATTTTGGAAGGCCTAGACAGAGTAAATGTGGAAAGAATGTTTCCCACGGTGGGGGTGTCAAAGACAAAAGGGCACAGCCTCAAGGTAGAGGGACGTCCATTTAAAATAGAGATGCACGGAAATTTCTTTAGCCAGAGGGCAGAGAATTTGTGGAATTTATTACCACAAGTAGCAGAGGAGGCCAGGTCATTGGGGGTATTTAAAGCAGATCGGTTCTTGATTGGACATGGCATCAAAGGTTACAGGGAGAATACTGGGGAGTGGGGCTGAGGAGGGGAAAAAAGGATCAGTCATGATTAAGTGATGGAACAGACCCAATGGGCCAAATGACCTAAATCTGCTCCTTTGTTTTATGGTCTAAATACTTTGAAAAAACAATAAGGAACAGGCCCTTCTAAAATATGATATTGTTTAATGAAGAAAGATCAACTGATGATCTGCCATTAAATAGGCCTTCAGGGAATAGTGATCAAAATATGATGGAATTTTATACACAAATCAAAAATAAGTGGATTCAATCTGGAAAAAAAGCAAACTATGAAGGCATGAGGCACAAGATGATTTTGTAAAAATGGGAAACCACATTAACAAACAAGTAGTGGCTAACATTATAAGTATAGCTTCCAAGTATATAGCTTACAAGTAATACTATATATACTTTAAAAGCAAGTAAAGTCCACAATTAGAGGAGACTTGAGGACTTTTTTTTCCATCCAGAGGATGGTCGAAATCTGAAATACACAAGGGATCAGTAGTGACTGATTCTCTCACAATATTTAAATACTTAGATGAGCCATGACATAGAAGGCTACAGCCAAATGCTGTGAAATGGGATTTGTATAGATATTTGCTGGCCACCAGAGACAAGGTGAGCTGAATGATTCTATCAGTTATAAAATGCACTAGACATGGCTATCAAAAGATGTTAAACATTGCATTAGATGAAAGGAAAGGTTGATGATTAAAACTTTATTAAAACAGCTGTAAATGACTGTGTCTCCACAAAATTATTCACGATTTATCCTAATCAGAAGCACTGGATGAACTATGAAATCTGGAATTTGTTGAGAGCCAGATCAGAGACATTCAAGTCTGGAGATCAAGAATGCTACAGACAGTGGTCAGTATATGGAATGAGCTGCCGGAGAAAGTTATAGAGGTGAGCACAATTACACTGTTTAAAAGGTAATCTATGACTCTACTACATTCATTGTTCACAATGTTGTGACAGAGCACCTGTGGTCAGTCAGCAGAGATAATCCTGAGCTTCCTGTGCTTGACACGTTAATTCCAAATCCCACTCCTATTGCAACCTGCCTGAAGCCTTCTCCACATCAGATTCCCAACAAACACCAACAAACTTTCCATTGTCTTGAACTGCCATACAATTATTTGAGCAGAAATTTCCTCTAACTAAATATAACAATGATCAAAACCAGTTTCCTCATACGCTCAAATTAAGAGTCACTATAGGCCATTTGGCTCTTGGAGTCTGCTAGTTGATAAGATAACGGCTAATGCAATTATAATAGCAATTTCATATTCTCATCTACCCTTGGTAAATTTGCAAAAACCACCCTCCCCCTCCTTCCCCCCCCTGCCCCAACACACACATCAAATGCATATCAAGAATCCCTCTATCTTTACTTTAAAAATAATCAATGATTCTGCTTTCATTATCCTAGGAAGTTCCAAATACTTCCAAAAAAAAAATCACCTAATCTGCATCTTTATTAGGTAATCCCCAAATCCAGATTTCCTCACACAAGGAAACAGTCTCTCCTTACCTGCCATGAAAGAACACTCCCAATCTCAGTTCCTGCTGCAATCCTAGTTGCTAGACAACACTTGCAACCTTCTTCCCAGCAAATGCTCAAGATCAGTCTAGATTGTTCTTAATTTTGATATCATATTCAACTCTATGCTAAGATTCAGAGCATATATCGATACCTGTCACAAAGATGGCAATTTTCCACACATGAACACCTGACTCTAACCTGCTTCACTTCACTTGCTGAAACCTTCCTGCATACATCTACCATCAATGAAACTGAACACAGTCCTGGAGACCTCTCCATTTTCTATCCTCTTTCAAAAGTAGTGTTGGACAAGCAATGTTCTAACTGCCATGAGCACCCCATTAGCAATAACCTGTGTTAAGTGGTCTACCTTTCTCAACCAAGACCCAACCGGCTGCTTCATCATTGTTGTTTCATGGTGATACCTTATTTTCTTTCTATGTTGTTTCTACTCTGACACCACTTACATAGAGTGGCAAATGGTAAACTTCAAAAGGTCAATATTATTTTGGTTATTCTATGTGATAGAAAAGCATAGCTTCATACCCACAATTCTTAAAAAGCATAAATTCAGGAAGCAAAGCTAGCACTTATTGGCTACTTTTAGGACAGCTGCAGTATGTGTGATGCAAAGGTGGTGAAGGTTATCTAAATGTTGAGGATGATTTAAATCTAATGACAAAGGTAGACTGCTTATTTACTCCTCAACAAATCACAAAACATGAAGGGTAACATCCAGATTGTAATACAGTAGATTCCATTTGATCAGGGCAGTCATTTATTTGGGACAACTCTTAAGGGACAAAAACTGAGAAAATTGCCAGGATTCCCTTCATTTATTGGGGACACCATGCCATTTAAATGGACTAGGAGATTGTTGCTGAAGTTTCTAACTAGCAAAAGATGCATGTACTTGTGTGGCCATAAAACACTAGACCCTGCTGAGACTGAGCAGTTTGTAAATAGCGCCAGTTGTGTGCACTTGTGTTCAAAATGCAGTGATTTGTGTCACTGATAGCCGGTGAGAAATAAGTAGTAAGGCGATTCAGAACTGCTTTGCTCCCGCGGCTCCAAGCATTCAGGCTTGAGATGCCAGAAATAGCTGGGAGTGAAAATGAAACAATTTAACTACTTCAACAAGTTTGGAACTACAAAGGATCCGAAGACATTGACAACCATGGATAACAAAGATTTTGCTTCCTGAATACTTTTGGGTGTAGTTTATGGATTTTGGGCTGCTGATCATGAAAATCATCACGAAATTTCCCTATCATGCAACTTTTTTTTTGAAATTGCCTATATACGTTTATTTCAATTCATAATTCAAGTCAATTAAAATGTTGCCAACAATGTAAGCTGAAAATATTTCTAGCTTGTCCATGCATGCTTAGGCAGGGCAAATGCTGCATGGAGGACAGGTTTTAGAAAGACTATAAAAGCATCACACACATACCGTTCTATGCATTGCATTTACATGATTATCGGTTTGCAATCACGTTGATGTGCATGCTCTACACACATAGCATTTTGTGAGTACTCATTATAATAAAGTAATAGTATTTTCAGGAGTATTTGTGATAGCAAAATGTCTTGCCAATCTTACAACAGTGCGATACTTTCTGTTATATTTGTGAGAAGTATGCATTTAAATCTCAAAGACAGAGCGTGACTCCTGTTATTAAGAAAGCCTATGAGCTCTACTTTGGGTGTAAAATTGGCAACCAAGACTAAGCCTGAGCTCCTCACATTTGTTGTTCAACATGCGCTGTTGATCTTAGAGCCTGGCTCAGAGGTACTCGGAAGTCAATGCCACTCGTAGTCCTGAAGATATGGTGAGAGCAGAAGGATGATGAGATAGACTGCTTCTTCTGTCTGACCAGTGTGTATGGTTTCTCTGCTAAAAACAACAAATCCATTGATTACCCCAATGACCCTTCTGCCAAGAGACCTGTGCCACATGATGATAGTCTTCCAGTACCGAAGACACCAGAGACATGGAGTCGAGAGGAGGCAGACGAAGATACACGAGCCAGGAATTGAAAATGACAACAATACTAACTGATAGATTTTGAACCCTTTATGTTGAGTAAGCCTCATCTGATAACTCAATCTGAGTTAAATGACCTGGTCAGAGACTTTGGTTTGTCAAAGGCAAAAACAGAATTACTGGGTCCAAGACTGCAAGGATGAAATCTGCTATCACCAGGCACAAAACTTGCCATCTTTCTCAGTTACTAAGAAGATATGACGCAATTCTTTGGGCAGGTTGATAATCTGTGTTTCTGTACTGACGTTAGTGGCTTTTGACTTCTTTGGGTTGCCAGCATGACCCACAACAATGCCATATTTTTATTGATTCTTCAGTGTTAAGCCTGAAAGCTATGCTTTCCGATTTGCACTGCTGTCTGATTTGCAAATGAAACAACTTGGTGTATGCGAGCTGCATTCCTGTAGCAATGCTACTTCTTTCAGATTATCACAGATGTCCCAGTTGTAGTTGCTGTACTTATTACATACACTCTCTGTGGAGATCGGCTGCAGAGGTTTCCCAGCCAAATCAGCATGTTGGTTGTTGTCAGATCTGAGCCTGGACAAAACGGCAATGTCCACCCTTCAATACTAATCGTCTATGCAGTACACATGAAAAAAAACACTACTGAAATTTGGAAGTCTTGTTGAAACACATATTCTCCAGTTACCTTATAAGGTAACCGTAGCCTTCAGCCAGAAGCAGATGTCATTAGGTGGTTCCCAACCTTCACCGAGTGTTTCGACCCTTAAGTACAACAGTCTCCAGTTGGTGGGCAGGCAGTGGTGGCCAAATCACTGCCCATCTGCTCCTGGCTTCCAGCTTCCCTCCTCTCGCCTACTCCAAATCCAACAAGAGGCTCGTTCTGCCTCTTCCCCCATCCTATGAGCTGCTTGTTTTTTGCTCCTTTTGTCCAGGCCCAGATCTGACAACAACCACCATGCTGATTTGGCTGGGAAACCTCTGCAGCCGATCTCCACAGAGAACCACCATGCCTGCCATCCCTTGTCTTTACACTCCTGCACTTAGAGCTGGTACTTCAAGGCCTTTCTCTCGTGGGCCTCTGGAGAATGCACCCTAACAGGTGTATGTAATAAGTACAGCAACTACAACTGGGACACCTGTGATGATCTGAAAGAAGTAGCATTGCTACAGGAATGCAGCTCGCATACACCAAGTTGTTTCATTTGCAAATCGGACAGCAGTGCTAAAGAACCTCTTTACATTAAAAAGGACAGGCCACTCCATAACCAGTTGGTTCCAGGGCAGAAAAGTGTGGCACATAAGCCACTTATAGACCCAAAAAAGATATTTTTGCATCCTCTTCATATAAAACTGGAGCTCATAAAAAATCTGTGAAAGCGATGAATAAGGAAGTTGAAGGATTTTGATATCTAAGACAGATAATTCCCAAAATAACTGGTGCCAAGAATAAGGAAGGCATTTTTGTTGGTCCACAAGTCAAACAGATCACCAATGACAGGCATTTTGAAGTACTTCTAATGGGACTGGAGAAAATTGGAGGGAAGGCATTCAAGGATGTTGTTGAAAATTTTCTTGACAACTAGAGCACCAAGCTGTATGCAGCTGGTTGACAAATTGTTTCAAGCATACAAAACCATGAAGTGATGAAGTGCAACATGTCACTAAAGAATTATTTCCTGCATTCCCATTCAGACATCTTCGATGCAAATCTTGGCGCTATCAGTGATGAGCATGGTGAAAGATTTCAATAGGACACTGCAGTCATGGAGAAACAGTATCAGGGCAACTGGAATCCATCAATGCTGGCAGATTATTGTTGGACACAGTGAGAATCGGCGGACACTGAGTACAAACAAAAATCATCAACAGAATATTTTTAGCTTAGTTGAACTATTGCAAACTGTCAGCACTGTTATGCAATTAAATGCATTATATTCAATAAACGTTAATTCCATGTTTCTCCAGATGCCTACTTGATACAAGTAGTCTGAAATTATATTTGTGTTCAGCTTTAAAGGGTCTATCATAACTACAAAAGAATTCTGAGGAAGCAACACTTTTGAAAAAATTTATTGTCCGGTGCAATAATTTTGAATGTGACAATGAAAATGAAGATTTGATGGATACAATCATCAAAAGCATTGTATGAAGGCAGCCCATCATCTACACTAGGTGTCTGCTAATTTTGTTAATTTACAGTGTACACTGGATTAATTCTTCCATCAACAACTATTAGGAACTATTACACAGTTTCATAGTACTATAGTAGTATTTATAGTGTTCTAATTTGCTCTGTATTTCATTTAAATACATAATTTGTTACTCAGTTAAAAAGTAGTTTGCCTTTTTTTATTTACCTTTTTAACTATTTCCATGAAACTTCGGTTAATTGGTGCAGGTGCTTAATTGGACCAAAATATACTGGTCGGGATGTGTCCCTATGCACTGTATTCCCACAAGCCTTCTTTTGGGTGGCAGAGGTTTCCGATTTGGGAGCCAGCACAAATCATTTGGGAAGTGAAAACTGGTATTTGCAGAAAGTGAATGTTAAGTCTGAAGACACAATGCCAAACCACAGGTTGTTTTACTCTGGTGGTGTCAAGCTTCTTGGTTGTTACAGAGACAGAATTTGCTGCAGGTACTGCACCTAGAGTGAAGAAACAAACTACTGGAGAGACTCAGCAGGTCATGCATTATGGAGGCAGGAATTGATGCAGGGTCTTGACCCAAAATATCAACTATCCCTTAGCCTCCACAGATGTTGCCTAACCTGCTGAGTTCCTTCAGCAGTTTGTTTTCTCATTGGTTGTTATGGGAGTTGTATCTTCCCTAGCAATTGAAAAGTATTCTTTTTTTCTTCATATTCCCTACTTCTCTTTATAATGGTTCCAAATTTAAAATTGAATTATGTTAAGCATAAAGGTGACAATCATGGGGAAAAAATAAATCATTAAAACAATCGGATCCCATTTACAAGGTTAAAAGCAACATTTACAAAAGCTTGGAACTCACTTACAGAACAAGTACTTTCCTTCTTCAAGCAATATCCTTAAAGCTACAAAAGAATTACAATTTGCTCTTCATAATATATAATCATTTTACGATAATTAAAGATAAAATTCCTACTTTAAACAAATAATGAAAAAAGCAAATTATTTTCTTCAAATGTAAACTTTTTTCACTGAAATGTGCATTGTCAAAACTGAATGTTGTCATTTGAGATTGGGACTGAAATAGAAGTCAAAATGACATAAAATTGGTTAATAAAATGTTGAAGAACTACTAATTAAATGACAAATGGCACCATTTCAAAATTCACTTTTTAAATATTTTGTATTAAACATGTAATATTTTCCACTGTATGAGATCAGACAATAAAGTTGTTATGCTTATTATTACATTACCAACTCTCCAGAAAGGATGCCATAGTCAATCAGCTTTATTAAATATTATGTAACGCCCTGGTTAAGATTTTACTACTATGCTGTAAGCCTTTCATTTTAGCAGTTCTACAAGAGCAGTCTGTTCTGCTTTTAGCTTGTTTGGGTTTGAGCTGAGATAAAAGGCTTGTTGTTCAACTTAAGAATGTGGTGTCAGCCATTCAGGATGGTAGAATTGTGAGAAGGTTCTAGAGAACACTGGGCGAAAAGGTCTTTGTTGGCGGCAGCTGGGAGAAGACAGGCGGGAAGATGGTGGAGGATGCTGTCCCTGTTGCACAAGGTGCTTTGTGCAAATGAATGGCTTGGAGGAGGAAGGACCAATACTCCCGTGGGAGAGCCCATTTGTTCAAGATGGATTTTGAGCGACTTTCAGAAGGTAGTGTGCGCTTTCACACAGACCGAGGGTCCAGTGCGTGATTTACAGACAAGTTCAAGATTTGAGCTCCACTGTGCACATGCGACTGTTCAAGTATAATGGGCGCTTTTTGTTTTTTTTCTATCTTTCCTTCAATAACTGTTTGCTTAAGTTAACATTCTTAAATATACTTCTGATTAACTGTATGCAGTGTACGATCTGTTATTTCTTGCCGACTGGCAAGGGCCAGGACAGTAAATCACACAGCATTCACACAAACCAGGGTTTGGGTGGGCGAGACATCTCAACTTCACAGATTTGGCAGGACCAAAGTTATATACACCCTAGGTATATGAAGCCTGAGAAAGGTGAGTTTCTCGACGTGGAATCCAGTGGCGAGGGGCTAACGAGCCACATTTCCAGAGACACCCAGTAAAAGAGGGTTTCAGTTAAATCAACATATGTCATGAAATGGCAAAATGTGAAGTCATCAACTAACTTTAAAATATTTCGTAACATTTTCTGTAAAGTATTTTTGGAAAGGGAACTGAGATTTGGTTGTCACTAATTTACTGGATATGTGATGAGTAGTACTTGCACTCTGTTAACATTACTCTTGTTGAAGTACTCTCAATTACACATCTTATCAAAATACAGAGCCACCATACTCTTAATAACTCAGTGAATTCAACAAATACTTTAAATTCTGTTTCATAATTTCATTATACCCAAGACTTGACCTACATTGCGATCCTGTAGAAAATGAAAATTCAGCAATATTGGGACTCTTCTAAACTGCTTATTTTTCCAGGATCACTGGCCTGCATCTCTGCAACTTTCATTCTAGGTTACCCAACTCCAGACACTATACTCACCTGTTTCTCACCAGACACCATGAACCAAACTAAGTGCTTCTCTGGACTGAAGTAATGAATTGTTTTGCACCAACTGACATGTATTGCAAACAAAATCAATAGTTATTTGGGCAAAACTCTCTGGGATAACACAAACTTTGATGTTTCAACAAGGTATTTTAAAATCTGTTATTTAGTTTAAGTTATTTTATCCCCAACAAATGAACGTGCCTACTGACATGTGAAACTTACCACAATCAATAGAAATAATATTTCCCCATAATTTTGTTTGTTCTGCCCGAAATTAACTTTGAGTTCATCCTGCAATTTACTTAAGGCATTATTGTATCCTTCTCTTGTGTGAAAGGCTCTGAAGAGCAAGCAAAATAGATTGCAAAAGGAACTTATTTACAAAAATACAGATTCAATGTGGTTTTAGGAGGTACAGTCAAAGTGATTTTAAATTTTAGCCCCTGAAAGCCAATAATGGAGAGAAATTAAGTCTTAATGTAATAGATGGCATGGCAATCAGATCAGCTACTTTGACCTATTTGGAGACCTTCACCCTGGAATGCATAATTTCATCACCCGTCTCGCATAATAAGAAACTGAAGAAAGAGGAAGCCATTCTGCCCTTCACATCTCCTTGACTATTCAATAAGATCATGGTTGATTCTTTTACCTCAGCACCACGTTCTAGCATTCTTCGCAGCTAACAAGTCAAGGGTTATCAACTCAATGCAGAGTACCAAGTCTCTACCTTATTCTTGCAGTTGTCTGTATAAAGGTTCAGATAAATCTCTGGCCCATGACAAATTTTCCCACCATTAGAGTAATATTGAGTTATATTTGAGGACTGTAATGTCATATAATTTTCAAGATAAGGTAGCGAGATTCCTTCTTATTTGAGGTGATCAATACCTGGAACATATTTGCACTACACTTCAGCTCAAATCAAAATATTGCCTGTGTCTTTATAAAAGAAGGCAGGATAACTTCATTGAACAACTGATATGACAGCCCCCAAACAAAATGTGTTTCCTTCTCCTGTTGGCACCATCACCTATTCTCCCCGCACTACCCAATGACTTCATGTTTACAGGGATTCCTTGCTGCTACATTACGTCATGGACACTGCTCTTGAACTGCCATTCCCTATCCCAAAAAGTCAAGCAAACAACTTTTAAAACCCTGATTAAAATGCAAAAAACTGCAAATGCTAGAAGTATAAAATAAAAACAAAAAATAATGGAAATATTCAGATCATGTAGTATCTAAAGAAGTGCCATTGACCTAAACTCATCAATCATTTCTCTCCAAATTGTGACTAGTGGTGTCCAACAAGGATCTGTTCTGGGACCTCTACTTTTCGTGATTTTTGTTAACGACCTGGATGTGGGGGTAGAAGCGTGGGTTGGCAAGTTTGCAGACGACACAAAGGTTGGTGGTGTTGTAGATAGTGTAGAGGATTGTCGAAGATTGCAGAGAGACATTGATAGGATGCAGAAGTGGGCTGAGAAGTGGCAGATGGAATTCAACCCGGAGAAGTGTGAGGTGGTACACTTTGGAAGGACAAACTCCAAGGGAGAGTACAAAGTAAATGACAGGATACTTGGTAGTATGGAGGAGCAGAGGGATCTCGGGGTACATGTCCACAGATCCCTGAAAGTTGCCTCACAGGTGGATAGGGTAGTTAAGAAAGCTTATGGGGTGTTAGCTTTCATAAGTCAAGGGATAGAGTTTAAGAGTTGCGATGTAATGATGCAGCTCTATAAAACTCTGGTTAGGCCGCATTTGGAGTACTGTGTCCAGTTCTGGTCACCTCACTATAGGAAGGATGTGGAAGCATTGGAAAGGGTACAGAGGAGATTTACCAGGATGCTGCCTGGTTTAGAAAGTATGCATTATGATCAGAGATTAAGGGAGCTAGGGCTTTACTCTTTGGAGAGAAGGATGATGAGAGGAGACATGATAGAGGTGTACAAGATAATAAGAGGAATAAATAGAGTGGATAGCCAGCGCCTCTTCCCCAGGGCACCACTGCTCAGTACAAGAGGACATGGCTTTAAGGTAAGGGGTGAGAAGTTCAAGGGAGATATTAGAGGAAGCTTTTTTACTCAGAGAGTGGTTGGTGCGTGGAATGCACTGCCTGAGTCAGTGGTGGAGGCAGATACACTAGTGAAG
Organism: Mobula hypostoma; assembly: GCF_963921235.1. Lineage (NCBI taxonomy): Eukaryota > Metazoa > Chordata > Chondrichthyes > Myliobatiformes > Myliobatidae > Mobula > Mobula hypostoma. The sequence continues at coordinate 169,158,216 of NC_086097.1, forward strand.
TTTAAGAGACTACTAGACAGGTATATGGAGGAATTTAAGGTGGGGGCTTATATGGGAGGCAGGGTTTGAGGGTCAGCACAACATTGTGGGCCGAAGAGCCTGTACTGTGCTGTACTACTCTATGTTCTATGTTCAAATGGCCTTCTCCTGTTTCAGTTTATTGTGTTCTTATACAAAGATGATGCATACTACTGGATGAGGGTCAAATTGTTCAAAGCAGCCTATTTAATTGTCATCCTTCCTATTACTTTAAGCATTCACTTCCTCTCCATCCCTGGCCCACTAAAGCTGAAATATGCATTTTGTATAAGAGGTACTTCACCAACTTCTTCAATAGCACATCCTCAATCCACTGCCAGACCAGCTGAATTCATTCAGCATGTTCGGCTTTCCGACTTCAAAACGGTCGTGCAGTTATAAAAACCACTAAAGGTACACAAGGGTTGCTACTCCTTCTGCATGCCTACATAAGTTCATTCAGCATATTTTATCCAGCTTCAAGGAAGATGATTAGAACATCCCTATATGTGAAAAGCACTCCAAACCTAAGGTGTGTTGCAGTTGAAACACAACATAGGTTACCTGAAAAGGTTCCAGTGCAGACAAACTATGACAGAAACACAGAAATGAAACCTACAATTACATAGTCCTTTTAACAAAGGACCCAACCACTTGACCTTCATTTATATGCAGACAACCTATCAAAGAGGAAGGTACTGAGCAACACAATCAAATATCATGATCAAGAGTACTGACTTTTATAATAGGTATAAAAAAAACGTAAAAGGCTTAGGTATGTAATTCAGAACAATAGATCCCAAACATCTAAAGGCATGCATAGCCATCAGTTGTTGGAGGGAAAGAGAAAAGTACAAGAGGCCAGTTTTAGATGAATAATTTGCAGAATGGTGAGGCATATAGTATTTAGGGAGGAGGTATTAAACAATGAAAGGATTGAAATGCAGGAATTGTAGTTATTAAAAATGCATGGAATTACAATGGTTTAACGAGTGTTATTCCAAGTTAAGAAAGTCTTCACTGTTGTTAAAGAATGCTGTTTTCACAGTTTAATCTGTATATACTTGTTCACAATTTATATTTAAAAAATCAAGAAATTAATTTTAAGTTTCAGGGCATTAAGTGACCTGTTTATGCTTCCTTCCATTTCTGGTAATTATTTTCCATATTAAAACAAAAAGCATTTTGAATGCAATGGTGGTACTTATGGAAAATCAGAGATTTTTGGGGGGAGGGATGTTATTAAACATTAAAAATTGAATTTCCACTAATTACATCAGCACAATCTAGGCAAAATCAGCTGGATCTGCAGAAGAGATGAGAAAATTTCACACATATTCAAATTAAACTAAAGATATCATAGGCTGTGCTTACTACAGCCTTTTATATCTATACATGATTTAATTTTCGTTAGTCTGTCTTGATCCACAATCTCAGTGAAAAACTGCAAGATTCTGATTATATGGTTTGTGGAGTGCTTCAGATTTACACTTACTCTTTCCATTACTTCTTCCCATAGTTATGAATTTAACAACAATGCCAAAATGAAAATATTAGATGGGTTGCTAAAGCTTCAAGACATTTTCAGCAACTTTAAAATCAAGTAACTCATGATGAGGGTTGGGGGAATGAGAGGACAAAGACTGGACAACCTTATTAACACAGCTATTACTTCCTGATAAACCTATTTTCAGCCTTTTTTAAATATTTGTTTCAGACATACATATTTTATGATGGAAAAAATCATAAAATATGTTGTTTAACTATGTACTCATTCACTAAAGATCTTCCATTTGTTTTAACTGAAACATAACCCAAGCTAATCTACACAATTTAAAGTATATTTTGACACAAGATTTCTACTGTATTTCAGCAATTCCACCAAAAATATTTACATAATTATTACTGACATTCAACTGGTTTGTTCAATAAAACGTAGCACTTCAAAGCAAGAATATAATGCTACAACTGTATAAGGAATGAAGGAATGGGCCAAACTGTATTTGGAGTATTGTGAGCAGTTTTGGGCCCATATCTAAGAATGGATGTGATTTATTTCCCAGCTCTTTACTTCACCCCTCCTTCTCCCGGTTTCACCTATCACCTTGTGTTTCTTCCTCCCCTCCCCCCACCTCCTTACTCTGAATCCTCTTCTTCTTTCCTCCAGTTCTGATGAAGGGTCTTGGCCCAAAATATCGACAGTATGCTGAGTTCCTCAAGCATTTTGTATGTGTTGCTTGGATTTCCAACATTTGCAGATTTTCTCCTGTTTGTGAAGGATGTGCTGGCATTGGAAAGGGTCCAGATGTGGTTTACAAGCATGATCATGGGAATGAAAAGGTTAAAGTATAATGAGCATTTGATGATGCCTGGCTTGTATTTGCTGGAGTTTAGAAGAATTGAGGAGGGGATCTCATTAAAACCTACCAAATATTAAAAGGCCTAGATATAGTGAGTCCTCTGGTCCTAGATTCAGAATGCAAGCACATCCCTTTAGAACAGAGATGAGCAGGAATATCTTTACCCAGAGGGTGGTGAATCTGTGGAACTCATCGCCACAGTTAGCTATGGAAGCCACATCATTTAAAGCCGAGGTTGATAGGTTCTTGAATAGGAATGGTGTCAAAGGTTATGGGAAGAAAGCAGTAGGAGAGTGGGGTTGAGAAGGAAAAAAGCAGCCAGAATCAAATGGTGGAGCAGACTTAATGGGCTGAATGGCCTAAATCTGCTCCTATGCCTTATGGTGTTATGCCCGTCTGTGTTAGAGAAAATCAAGATGTTTCACTAGTGCTTATCAGGACTGATATTGTGATCTTTAACATATTTCTCCAAAGATATTGACTTAGACGTTAGGTAACTAGTTTCCATTAGTCTAACAAATACTGTTCTATTTTGATATATAATAAATTATAAGAATTAGACTTTGTAACTTTAACCTGACAAAAATCATATTTTTGCATTCCTTAAACGAACAGTCAAATATAGTAATCAACAATCTTAACTGCTTTGTTAAAGCCTATTTGCTTTATTATTAATTTTAACTTAGAAATATTTTCCAAAACAAAACGAATTCTGTTAAATATATAAGGAAGAGAACATTTGCAGATGCTGGAAATCCGAGCAATACACACAAAATGCTGGAGGAACTCAGCAGGCCAGGCAGCATCTATGGAAAAAAGTACAGTCAATGTTTTGGGTCCAAATCCTTCGGCAGGACTGGAGAGAAAAAAAGCTGAGGAGTAGATTTGAAAGATGGGGGCGGGGGGGGGGAAGAGAAATGCCAAGCGATAGGTGAAATTTGGAGGGACAGGGATGAAGAAAGAGCTAGGAAGTTGATTGGTGAAAGAAACAAAAGGCCATGGGAGAAAGAAGAAAGTGGGGAGAGGAGACCTAGAGGGAGGTGATGGGCGGGCAAGGAGATAACATGACAGAGGGACAAGGGGATTGGAAATGGTGAAGGGGGGAGGGTGGAGGCCAGAACAAGTGTGATCTCCCAGTGGCCACCCATTTCCATTCCAATACATCCATCCATAGCCTCCTCCACTGTCAGGATAGGGACACACTTAGGTTGGGAGAACAACACCTTATATTCCGTTTCGGTAACCTCCAAACTGATGGCACGATCATCAATTTCTCCAACTTCCGATAATGCCTCTATCCTGCCCCCTTCACCATTTCCTATCCCCTTGTCCCTCTCTCACGTTATCTCTTAGCCAGCCCATCGCCTCCTCTGGTACTCCTCCGCCCACCCCCCTTTTCTTCTTTCTTCCATGGCCTTCTGTCTCTTTCACCAACCAACTTCCTAGCTCTTTGCTTCATCCCTACCCATCCAAGTTTCACCTATCACCTGGCGTTTCTCTCTATCCTACCCCCACCTTTCAAATCTACTCCTCAGCTTTTTTCCTCCAGTCCTTCGGCCCAAAACGTTGACTGTACTTCTTTCCATAGATGCTGCCTGGCCTGCTGAATTCCTCCAGCATTTTGTGTGTGTTGTTATGTTAAATATACATTGACTCAATTTTGACTTTAACAATGAGACATTAATAAAGCAAAAACATTTTTAAAAAGCACAATTAGGATTCAATAACTTGTTCCTGTTTTTCTACACACCCAACCTCCAACCAGGTGTTTTTTTAAATCATAACCAATTGTGCCTGAAAAAGGCTTTTGAAATTGTGCCCTAACTTTTTCTTAAACTGTGTCAGAATGAAACACTTAAAGTGCTGACACAAAGGATGCAGACATCCCACCTCTCCCGGAAGTTCCGTGAGTCTCCCGCATATCGATAGTGACTCCCTGACGCTCGGAAATTATATACGATATCCCAGAAATAGATTTTTTTGAGAGGGAGAGGGAGAGCGAGCAACCTGATTGGTCTCTCTTCCTCCTAAGAGTGGTCCCCAACCACCGGGCCACGAGGAAACAATATGATTTGATGATATGAAACGATATGAGTCAGCTGCACCTTTCCTCATTCCCTGTCATGCACTGTTGAATTTTAACGCGCGCGAGGTCATCAGTGACCCAAGACATGCAAAGGAATAGGTCTGTGGCCCATTTGTGAATGTCCCCAGAGAATCATCCATGTCAGCGCGGGAAGAAGATCAACTCCTCGAGTTTGCAAATGACGGCGGGCTGAAAAGTATGTTTGACATAACATCTCTGCCAGCATTCCGGATCAAAGTCAAGGCTGAATATCTTGAGATAGCCACGAAATCACTGAAAACGTTGCTTCCATTTCCAACATATTTCTGCGAAGCGGAGTTTTCTGCAATGAATGCAACGAAAACTAAATTGCGGAATAGACTGGACATAAGGACCCTTCGAGTATCGCTGTCTCCCATCACCCCTCGATGGCATCATCTTGTTGCAGGGAAACAAGCCCAGGGCTCCCACTGGTTCAGCGATATTGGTATGTTGCAATGATTTTATATGTTCATACAAGGAAAATATGCGCTGTGTGTTTAATATCCAAACGTTACTTAAAATGTTATGATGCTATTAACTTATAAGTGACTTATAATTCAGTGGTCCATAACCTCCGGGCCGCAAAGAATACCGTACAGCGGTGGCCGGAACACACCCAGCACATCTTTAAGAAAAAAGCCGAAATAAACAAGCTAATTAATTAGGTGCCGCCCAGCACGTAAATGTCGGCCCAGATCAGAGACGATTGCCGATTGCGTCGTCTCTGATCTGGGCGGACATTTACGTGTCAGGCAGCACCTAATCAATTAGCTTGTTTATTTCGGCTTTTTTCTTAAAGATGTGTTGGGTGCATTCTTGCTACAGCTGTACCGCTGCATTCTTCGCGGCCCAGAGGTTTGGGACCACTGTTATAATTGACTTATCACTACATTCATGCGAGGAAAATATGCGCTGTGTGTTTAATATTAAATTCGTTAGATAAACCCCTTTAGAAATGAAATTGAGTGTATTAGCCACTTACAAGTGACGTATAGTTGACTAATTACCTATATTCTGGTCGTGTTTAACACCCCCCACCACCCCCCGTCAGGTGGTCCGCAAGAATATTGTCAATATTAAACCAGGCTGGGGGCCCCTGATTTAAACTAGCTGGCTAGCTGCCAAGGAGCTACGCCATTGATGTCCTACGTGATGAGGCCAAACTCCCTGTAGACTTGCTTAAAGTTGTAATACAATAAACATGATAATATAAGTACATATTTTAATGTCACATTTGCTGCATATACCCAACTCGGTTTACAGATTAGACAAAATCACTAAACAAAGTATTACATACACCCTTGGAGGTCGACGGCGGGGGGGGGGCGCGGTAAGGGGTGGATATGGGGTTGCGGGGAGCGGGGTGCTACCTCGCTGAAGTGGTGGTGTTACCTCCCTGAAATGAGTTTTTGCAGGGTGGGATGTCTGAGGATGTATCCTGGAACTGTGCATCACACTTTAGGGTCTGCCCTCAAAATCACAGCTCAGAGCCAAAATATCAGACTGAATTCCAAACTTTTGAAATCCATTGAGGATTTAAAAGGCACGTTCATAGTTTCTGCGTAATACGGATTATTTCAACAACAATTTGCACTTATTAGCATCAGTCATACTGGAATCACCCTAAGGCAATTTACAGAAGTATTATCAAATAAAATTTAACACTGGGCCACAAGGAAATGTTAAGAACATATGACTAAAAGAATTACCAATATATTAGCTTTAAAACAAACCTCACTGGGAGTTGTAGGCCTAAGCACCGGTGGTGAGACATGATTAGGTGATCAGAACTGAAAAAACACTGCCTCTCCACCTTTTTTCAAATTCACACTGTTCTTTTAGTGAAGTAACCAGTCATTTTGAGCCACTTCCCACTTCTGATTTGTGTTCTCCCATCTCTTCAACTCCCCAATTCAATATGGTTTTAATTTGCACCAAGGAGGAGCCAAATTAAAATGTGAAATAACAAAAGCAATAAAACTCTAGTGTGGAAATTGCTCACAATGTCATAGGTACATTCTAAAGCTAAAGCAAAATAACTATTTGGTGTCACAATCCACCTTCAACATAAATCAAAGAGGAGCCTGGACTAACACCACACAACTGAACTCTTAGTGGCCTTCAAAACCTAATCATCATGATGAGTGGAGAGAGGCATAACCACCATGTATAACAACAGTACTGCTTTTTGAACACCGTTAACACATATGAAGGAATCCAAGATTAAAAGTATGAGATATAAACACCTGACAATATTATGCTTCAAGAAACAATAACATTGAAATGAGGCTTGTATCATATGTTTATTCAGGAAGGGTAAAAACACAGATTTAGTTGAGTATCAAAACTGAAAGAGAAATGTGTCAGTATGGGACATGATGCTTTCCTTTGGATATCTTTGATCAGATACAGAACAAAAGTGGCATTAAATGAATATCTTGCTTAAAGCCATTAGTTTTAAGATGATGAAACAGCATTGCACGAACAACATTTGGTTCACTGGGACATGGGTTTATGACCATGATAGAAACCACATGTATGTAAAGAAAACTCAGAGACAATTAGTTTGTTCCTTTCAGAAAATGTTAACAAAATTTCACTGAAATCACTGCACCACTGTGATAAAACACAAACAGGATCTCAACATTTTAAGACAAAATTCTACCATTTTAAACTTAATGCTAAATTTGCATGATTCTGTTTTTATGCAATATTTCATTTATCACCCACACATAATAGAGTACAACACTCTCCTGAAGTCCATAATTATAAAATGAATTACAACTCTTGCACTATTACAGGGTAACCTGAATCTACTTTAGACCATAAGACACAGGAGCAGAATTAGGCCATGCAGCCCATTTCATAATGGCTGATCACAGATCCCATTCAACCCCATACATCTGCTTTCTCGCTATATCCTTTGATGTCCTGACAGATCAGGAAACTATCAACTTCCGCCTTAAATGTATCCATGAACTTGGCCTCCACGGCAGTCTGCGGCAGAAAATTCCTCCTTACCTCCATTCTAAATTGTCACCCCTCAGTGTTGAGGCTGTGCCCTCTTGTTCTGGATATCCCCACCATACAAAGCATCCTCTCTACATCCACCTTATCTACCCTTTCAACATTCAGTAGGTTTCAATGAGATCCTCACACATTCTTCTAAATTCCAGTGACTGCAGGCCCAAAGCTGCCAAACACGCCCCTTATGTTAACCCCTTCATTCCTGGAATCATCCTCGTAAACCTCCTCTAGACTCTCTCCAATAACAACACATCCTTTCTGAGATATGGAGCCCAAAACTGTTGACAATACTCCAAGTGCAGCCTGACTGTGTGTGTGTCCTCAGCATTATCTCCTTCCTTTTATATTCTATTCACCTTGAAATAAATGCCAACGTTGCATTTGCCTTCTTTACCACAGACTCAACCTGTAAATTAACCTTCTGGGAGTCTTGCACGAGGACTCCTGAGTCCCTCTGCACCTCTGACGTTTGAACCTTCTCCCCATTTAGATAATAGTCCACAATCTTGTTCCTTTTACCAAAATACATTACCATACATTTCCCATCACTGTATTTCATCTGCCCCTTTGCTGCCATTCTTCCCATTTGTCTGAGTCCTGCTGTAATTGCATTGCTTCCTCAACACTACCTACCCCTCCACCTATCTTCAAACTTTACCACAAAGCCATCAATTCCATTGACAAACAATGTGAAAAGTAACGGCCCCAATGCTGACCCCAAAGGAACACCACTACTCACTGGCAGCCATCCAGAATGGGCCCTCTTTATTCCCACTTGCTGTCTCCTGGCTGTCAGCCATTCCACTATCCATGCCAATATCTTTCCATAGGATTTTATCTTGTTAAGCAACCTCATGTGTGGTGCCTTATCAAATGCCTTCTGAAAACCCAAGTAAATGACATCCACTGCCTCTCCTTTGTCCACTCTGCTTGTTACTTTATCGAAGAATTTTAACAGATTTATCGGGCAAGATTTCCCTTTAAAGAAACCATGCTGACTTTGATTTATTTTATCATTAATCTCCAAGTACCCCGAAACGTGATCCTTAATAATAAACTCCAACACTTTCCCAACCACTAAGGTTAGGCTAACTGGCCTACAATTTCCTTTCTTTTGCCTTCCTCCCTTCATAAGAGATGGAATAACATTTGCAATCTTCCAGTCCTCCGAGACTATGCCAGAATCAAGTGACTCTTAGAAACATAGAAAACCTACAGCACAATACAGACCCTTTGGCCCACAAAGCTGGCTGAACATGTCCTTACCAGAGAAATTACCTGAGGTTACCCATAGCCTTCTATTTTTCTGTCCAGGAGTCTCTTAAAAGACCCTATCGTATCCACCTCCACCACCGTCGATGACAGCCCATTCCACACACTCACCACTCTCTGCGTAAAAAACTTACCCCTGACATCTCCTCTGTAACTACTTCCAAGCACCTTAAAACTGTGCCCTCTCATGTTAGCCATTTCAGCCCTGGGAAAAAGCCTCTGACTATCCACACGATCAATGCCTCTCATCATCTTATACACCTCTATCAGGTCACCTCTCATCCTCCGTCACTCCAAGGAAAAAAGGCTGAGTTCACTCAACCTATTCTCACAAGGCATGCTCCCCAATCCATGCAACATCCTTGTAAATCTCCTCTGCACCCTTTCTATGGTTTGCACATCCTTCCTATAGTGAGGTGACCAGAACTGAGCACAGTACTCCAACTGGGGTCTGACCAGTGTCCTATATAGCTGCAATATTACCTCCCGGCTCCTAAACTCAATCCCACGATTGATGAAGGCCAATGCACCATATGCTTTCTTAACCACAGAGTCAACTTGCGCAGCAGACTTGAGTGTCCAATGGACTCAGACCCCAAGATCCCTCTGATCCTCCACACTGCCAAGAGTCTTACCATTAATACTATATTCTGTCATCATATTTGACCTATCAAAATGAACGACTTCACACTTAAGCAACACACATCAAAGTTGCTGGTGAACACAGCAGGCCAGGCAGCATCTCTAGGAAGAGGTACAGTCGACGTTTCGGGCCGAGACCCTTCGTCAGGACTAACTGAAGGAAGAGCTAGAAAGAGATTTGAAAGTGGGAGGGGGAGGGGGAGATCTGAAATGATAGGAGAAGACAGGAGGGGGAGGGATGGAGCCAAGAGCTGCACAGGTGATTGGCAAAAGGGACATTAGAGGATCATGGGCCAGGAGGCCCAGGGAGAAGAAAAAGGGGGAGGGGGGGAAAAACCCAGAGGATGGGCAAGGGGTATAGTTAGAGGAACAGAGGGAGAAAAAGGAGAGAGAGAGAAAGAATGTGTGTATATAAATAAATAACGAATGGGGTACGAGGGGGAGGTGGGGCATTAGCGGAAGTTAGAGAAGCCAGTGTTCATGCCATCAGGTTGGAGGTGACCCAGGCGGAATATAAGGTGTTGTTCCTCCAACCTGAGTGTGGCTTCATCGTTACAGTAGAGGAGCCTGTGGATAGACATATCAGAATGGGAATGGGACGTGGAATTAAAATGTGTGAGATGCTGCCTGGCCTGCTGCGTTCACCAGCAACTTTGATGTGTGTTGCTTGAATTTCCAGCATCTGCAGAATTCCTCGTGTTTGCGTTTTTAATTTCACTTCACACTCATCTGGGTTGAACTCCATTTGCCACTTTTCAGCCCAGCTTTGCATCCTATCAATATCCCACTGTAATCTCTGACAGTCCTCCACACTATCCACAACACCCCCAACCTTTGTGTCATCAGCAAATTTACTAACCCATCCCTCCACTTCTTCATCCAGGTCATTTATAAAAACCACAAAGAGTAGGGGTTCCAGAACAGATCGCTGAGGCACACCACTGCTGACCGACCTCCATGCAGAATATGACCCATTTACAACCACTCTTTGCCTTCTATGGGCAAGCCAGTTCTGGATCCACAAAGCAAGTTCCCCTTGGATCCCATGCCTCCTTACTTTCTCAATAAGCCTTGCATGGGGTACCTTGTCAAATGCCTTGCTGAAATCCATATACACTACATCTACTGCTCTTCCTCATCAATGTGTTTAGTCACATCCTCAAAATATTCAATCAGGCTCGTAAGGCTGTAAGTCATCCCTACAATTGCCAAGATCCTTTTCCATAGTGAATACTGAAGCAAAGTACTCATTAAGTACCACTGCTATCTCCTCTGTTTCCATACACACTTTTCCACGGTCACACTTGATTGTTCCTATTCTCTCACGTCTTATCTTCTTGCTCTTAACATACTTGTAGAATGCCTTGGAGTTTTCCTTAATCCTCTCTGCCAAGGACTTCTCATGGCTCCTTCCGGCTCTCCTAATTTCTTTCTTGAGCTCCTTCCTGCTAGCCTTATAACCTTCTAGCTCTCTATCATTACCTGGCCTTTTGAACCTTTCATAATCTTTTCTTTTCTTCTTGACTAGATTTATAACAGCCTTTGTACACCACGGTTCCTGTATCTTACCATCCTTTCCCTGTCTCATTGGAACGTACCTATGCAGAACTCCACGCAAATAACCCCTGAGCATTTGCCACATTTCTTCCATACATTTCCCCGAGAGCATCTTGAAAGATCATAACCAAGAAAGATTATTTCTTCAGCAACCTCTCTCAAGACTCTGGGATGTAGTCCATCTGGCCCAGGTGATTTATCCACCTTAAGACCTTTGAGGTTGCCCAGCACTTTTTTCTTTGTAAAAGCAATGACACTCACTCCTGCTCCCTGACACTCGTGGACCTCTGGCACACTGCTAGTATCTTCCACAATGAAGACTGATGCAAAGTACCTACTGGAAGTTCATCTGCAATTTCTTTTTCCCCATCACTACCTCAACACCATCATTTTCCAGTGGTCCAATATCAACTCTCACCTCCCTTTTAATCATATAACCATATAACAATTACAACATCGAAACAGGCCATCTCGGCCCTTCTAGTCCATGCCAAACTCTTACTCTCACCTAGTCCCACTGACCTGCACTCAGCCCATAACCCTCCATTCCTTTCCTGCTCTTTACTCTTTATATAACTGAAAAATCTTTTAGTATTCTGCTTTATACTACTGGCCAGTCTCATATTTCAACTTTTCCCTTCTTATAGCTTTTTAGTTGCTTTTTGTTGGATTTTAAAAGCTTCCCAATCATCCAATTTCCCACTCACTTTACTACTATATACTGTGGCATGCAAAAGTTTGGGCACCCGTGGTCAAAATTTCTGTTATTGTGAATCACTAAGCGAGTAAAAGATGACCTGATTTCCAAAAGGCATAAAGTTAAAGATGACACATTTCCTTAATATTTTAAGCAAGAAAACTTTTTTATTTCCATCTTTTACAGTTTCAAAATAACAAAAAAGGAAAAGGGCCTGAAGTAAAAGTTTGGGCACCCTGCATAGCAGTACTTAGTAACACCCTCTTTGGCAAGTATCACAGCTTATAAACGCTTTCTGTAGCCAGCTAAGAGTCTTTCAATTCTTGTTTGGGGGATTTTCGCCCATTCTTCCTTGCAAAAGGCTTCTAGTTCTGTGAGATTCTTGGGCTGTCTTGCATGCACTGCTCTTTTGAGGTCTATCCACAGATTCACGATGATGTTTAGGTCAGGGGACTGTGAGGGCCATGGCAAAACCTTCAGCTTGCGCCTCTTCAGGTAGTCCACTGTGGATTTTGAGGTGTGTTTAGGATCATTATCCTGTTGTAGGAGCCATCCTCTTTTCATCTTCGGCTTTTTTACAGACGGTGTGATGTTTGCTTCCAGAATTTGCTAGTATTTAATTGAATTCATTCTTCCCTCTACCGGTAAATGTTTCCCGTGCCACTGGCTGCAACACAAGCCCAAAGCATGATCGATCCACCCCCGTGTGCTTAACAGTTGGAGAGGGGTTCTTTTCATGAAATTCTGCACCCTTTTTTCTCCAAACATACCTTTGCTCATTGCAGCCAAAAAGTTCTATTTTAACTTCATCAGTCCACAGGACTTGTTTCCAAAATGCATCAGGCTTGTTTAGATGTTCCTTTGAACCTTTAGAATAGAACTTTTTTGGCCGCAATGAGCAAAGGTATGTTTGGAGCAAAAAGGGTGCAGAATTTCATGAAAAGAACCCCTCTCCAACTGTTAAGCATGGGAGTGGATTGATCATGCTTTAGTCTTGTGTTGCGGCACGGGGAACATTTACTGGTAGAGGGAAGAATGAATTCAATTAAATACCAGCAAATTCTGTAAGCAAACATCACACCGTCTGTAAAAAAGCCAAAGATCTAAAGAGGATGGCTCCTACAACAGGATAATGATCCTAAACACAACTCAAAATCCACAATGGATTACCTCAAGAGGCTCAAGCTGAAGGTTTTGCCATGGCCCTCTCAGTCCCCCGACCTAAACATCATCGAAAATCTGTCAATAGACCTCAAAAGAGCAGTGCATGCAAGATGGCCCAAGGACCTCACAGAACTTAGAAGCCTTTTGCAAGGAAGAATGGACGAAAATCTCCCAAACAAGAATTGAAAGACTCTTAGCTGGCTACAGAAAGTGTTTACAAGCTGTGATACTTGCCAAAGGGGGTGTTACTAAGTATTGACCATGCAGGGTGCCTAAACGTTTGCTTCGGGCCCTTTTCCTTTTTTGTTATTTTGAAACTGTGAAAGATGGAAATAAAAAAGTTTTCTTGCTTAAAATATTAAAGAAATGTGTCATCTTTAACTTCATGCCTTTTGAAAATCAGTTCATCTTTTACTCACTTAGCTATTCACAGTAACAGAAATTTTGACCACGGGTGCCCAAACTTTTGCATGCCACTGTATGCCCTTTCCTTGGCTTTTATGTAGTCCTTAACTTCCCTTGTCAGCCATGGTTGTCGACCCCTGCTATTTGAGAACTTCTTTCACTCTGGAACATATCTATCCTGCACCTTGTGAACTATTCCCAGAAACTTCAGCATCTCTGCTCTGCCGTCATCCCCACCAGTATTCTCTCCTCCAGTCGACCTGGACAAGCTTCTCTCTCATGCCTCTGTAATTCCCTTTATTCCATTGCAATACTGATACATGTTACTTATGCTTCTCCCTCTCAAATTACAGTATGAATTCAATCATATTGTGATCACTGCCGCCTAAGGATTCCTTTACATTAAGCTCTTTCTAAAGATGTAATTCCATCTCTTACCAAGAGAACCACACCACTGCCTATGCCTTCCTTTCAATATGAAGTATACCCTTTGATGTTAAGCTCTCAACTATGGTCTTCTTTCAGCCAAGCCTTAGTTATGCGCACAACATCATACTGACCAATCTCTAGCTCTGCCACGAATTTGTCCACCTTATTCCAAATGCTACACACATTTAATACAGCACCTTCAGTCCTGCCTTCTTTGCCCTTTTGAATTTCACCTCTGTGGTACAATTTAACTCTTTGCTCTATCTGCATTTGTACCAAATCATTGGCTTCTTTCTTACATTCATTTAACACCTATCATCTAGATGTAAATCTGCTGCTTCATCCTCAGCTCTATCATACTGGTTCCCATCCCCTGTCATATTAGTTTAAACCACTCCCAACAGTTCTAGTTCAAAATTGCCCATGAGAATATTGGTCCTCCTCGGATTCAAGTTCAACCCTTCCCTCTTGTACAGGTCACAGCAGCCCCAGAAGAGGTCCCAGACGTCTAGAAATCTGAATCCCTAGTCCCTGCTTGAATTCTTCAGTCACGCATTTATCTGCCACCTCATTCTATTCCAATCCTCACTGTCACATGGCACAGGCAGCAATCCTGACAATACTACCCTTGAGGTCCTGCTTCTCAGCTTCCTTCCTAATTCCCTGTATTCTGTTTTCAGGACCTCCTCCCTTTTTCCACCTATGTCATTGGTACCAATATGTAACACGACTTCTGGCTGTCCACCTTCCCTTTTCAGGATATTGTGGACACATTCAGAAACATCGTGGATCCTGGCACCCACGAGGCAAACTACCATCCATGTTTCTTTTTCGCATCCACAGAGTTGCCTATCTGTCCCCCCTAACTATAGCGGTCCCTATTACTGCTGCCATCCACTTCAGTTCCCTCCCCTTCTGAGCTACAGGGCCAAAGGCATGGCTGCTCTTATGACATTGAAAGGTGGAAATAAGTGAATCCGTGTAAAAGATCAGTGGAGAGAAAACATTCTCCAAGATAGTGGTGGAGGAATTCAAAATTAAATGAGACCCATGTGTCAATTTGTTATGGAATCACGCAAGGTCAAAAATCACCTGCTTCCACTCTGTTTCTGCAGATTCGGGGATGGTTGATATGGGATCTGCAGTCAGATGGGGATTGATAGGGCAAATGGACATGTTATTTGGAATGTGGTTCACCTCATCCATTTGACTTCTGCATGCTCCCATCATCTAGACTTGAAGTGCCTTATACTTTCCCAGATGTTCTTTCTCCATTCTGATTCAGCTGTACAACAAGGATTCCCATATGAAGGAGCAGATGCTGCATATTTTGAGAATTTTCTTGAAGGTTTTCCCTAACCTCCTGGGAATATCTTGCTGTGTCAGAGCTCAAGTCAACTACTTGTTTCAGGAATCTAGAATCAGAAACATGGATAATGTGACTAACCCAGCAGAGATGGTTGACCATGTTCAGAGTCTTCCTGCTGGGAAACTGGCCTGGTGGAGAACACTGGCACTGGCTCACCTATCCTGCTATTGGATCTGAAGGATCTGCAAAGACAGCATTGGTGGTATATCTGCAGGGCTTTGAGATATTTACTGTAGGGCACTTCTGTCCCTAAAGCACACAGAAGAACAGAGATCACTATGAGTTTAATGCCTAATCCAAGGTCTTGGTCTTCAAAGAGTTTTATTTCCTAAATCAGTCAAAGGCCGTACTAGCAGAACAGATGCACCGTGACTCTCAAGATATGGAAAGTGATCCATAATTTCCAATGTTTTGCCATAATTTCATCCAACAGTGGAGGAAATATGACAGACCAAATTCCCTACTCCTTCCACTACTTGTGTTCTTTTGCAACTTAATTTACCGGGGAATGGCTTTGAAAAGTTGATGCAGACCTTTGTCTTTTCAATGCTTAGTTTAGGATCCATCTTCAGTCACATTTAGAGAAAGAAATGTAGAATTATTTGGAACTCAGTCTCTGTATGTACATGCATAAATGTGGTTGAACTTGAAACCTGATGATCAAAGTTGGAGTGATGTAGTTCTGAGGTGGAGGTAAAGGTTAAATAGTTTCTTAATCATCCTGTAGATTAACTCTAGTGAGGATCTATTGAAGATGTAGTAATGATTGCATCCAAGATGACTGAAAAGGTCCCTGTGCTTGAGTGAACCTTGTCTGCACTGTCTAAAGATGTACTGGAGGAACACAAATTTTATGTCATCATTTAGTAGATAGAGACAGGAAATAAGTTTTAGAAAGGTGACCCTTCTGAAGCACCCTTGAATCATCCTTTCCTTTTGTAACAACTCATTTCTTTAGAAAAATTAAAAGTTGAACCCTCCATTACTTTCAGATTATGACAATTAATTCATTTATAATTATGCATTTCATATCTTTTTAATTGTCCCATTTACTGGGTAAAAAAATATTTAGCAATTCAGCCTGTAAATGACCCAAAAACGTCCATCAATAAAATTCGCACAAACCGAGCCGAGGTGAAATTTTAAGTTATTTTAAAATCAATATCGCATTGAGTAACTACCGAAGGTTTACTTCCAGATTTCAAATGGGTTTTATTTTGCTGTCACAAAGTGCTTTTGTGATGGTGTTCGGCTTATGTGATTACTGTGCTGTTGACTTTAAACTTAGGCCTGTCTGGCTAGCGCACAGACAACACATTCTGTGTTATTGCCCCAGTCTGGCTGCAACTCTCCTCCCTGTCTGGCTTCTATAGGAATACATAACGCTTTCATTTTCTCTCTCTCTCTCCTCTCCACGCCACAAAACCATTTCGCACCCCGCCAGCCATACCCTTGGAAATTATAAATGTATTTACCAGACACAAATCCAACTTAACCGTCTCCACCAGCCCTCCTGCTCCTCTGATCGTGAGTACATGACAGCAAGCCTCACTCAGCCCGGGGCTGCTGTCTGGCGCGGTGTCAGTCACCGACTGACTGATTGAGCGAGCGGCGCTCGAGCTCGCCTCCTCCCGGCTCGTGCCTCCTCCCCCTCCCCCCAACCCCAACCCCAACCCGCCCCCCCCCGGGCCAACCGTCCTAACCGTCTCTCGCTGCTACCTCCTCCTGTCGTCACCCCCCCACCCCAGACGGCCCGCTCAAGCTCCAGCCAGACAGTCACACAAGACGGGGTGGGGGGCGGGGGGTGTTGCAGGATGGCGGGGGGGGGAGGGAGGGGAAGGAAGCCAGTAACATTGAAGGAAAGATGAGCTCCTCCCCTTGGTTGTCGTCCGGCTCGTTCCGCCGCTGCACCGCCACCTGCAGGACTGGATGGAAGATGACCCGCCGCTGGAACCAACTAAAGAGGGGTGGTGAGGAGGGGCACATAATGGAGATGCTCAAAATTTTGTGGAACATGGATGGGAGGTGAATTTTCCCCAGAGTATGACTGAGACACAGTGAAAAACTTGAGTTTTGCATGCCAAGCAGACAGATAATTGTCCTGCACAATTACATGAAGATAGTAAAAAGAAAACTGAAGTTCCAACACATTTTTTTTGCATCAGAGTAGCCCGATTTGTCACAAATACCTATGAGACAGAAGCGAGTGTTACTCAACTTTTAAATTCATTAAAGTGGAACTCTCTCCAAGACAGACGTGAAGCACACTGCCTGACCTGTTTTTACAAAATGTTAAACGGTCAACTCAACATAGACTAACAATCCCACATCAAACCCAAACCTATTAGGAGCAGACGAGGGCACTCAACTCAATTTGAAATACTACCTACCAAATCAGATGTGTACAGCAATTCATTTTTCCCCTGCACAATTAAAGCATGGAATAATCTTAATCCTAACAGTAACACAACCAAACCCAATTAAATTTAAGGCAGCTTTTCTTCTTCAAAAATCTCCTTCTTAAGCCTACCCTCCACCACCTCCAGTTTAAATTCCATGCGGAATATTTTGGAGGATCAAGAACCAAGAACCAAGGGTCCAGTAGTAGTGTGACAGAAGGTGTCCTTGACATTGGAGGTATATGTTCTCAGGATTTTGTGTCTTCTGTTGGATGGGCAAGGGGAGAAGAAGGAATGACCATGGTGGGAGGGGTCCTTGATTATTATTTATCTGCTGTGACAGATAAATAATATGGCATATTCACTCTTTTGTTATATACTATTAAGTAGGATTGTGATTGTGCTTTCAAACTCCACTTCAAATTTCTGTGTGTTCCCCTGCCCAGGAAGTATGCTGAAGTTACCTTGATGCTGAAAGGTATTGACTGCACACAATATTCCAGGTGTAGGTTAATGTTTTATAAACAGCATACTATAACAGTCTACATTTGTTGAACATTATGTGAAGGCAACATTGTTATGATAGATTAATTGGCTGCTGTAAACTGTGCCTTGTGTGTGATAAAATCTGATGAGAAATTGTTGGAAATATGGGAGGAATAAAAAGGATGAGGGTAAAATTAGATGTCTGATGATAGTTTTGGACCTGGTGGGCTAAAGGGCTTGTTTCCATATTGTATCTCTCTAGGGGTCTGTGAAAGCTGAGTTTAGTTATCCATATGGTACCATTCATTTTAGACAAGTTGAACACAATACAGGATGAAAGATCAAAACAACTTGTCCAAAAAGACTTTGAAGTCAGTGTTGATAGGTAATTAAAATGTCCTGGCCAGGGAAAATAAATAATCAAATGAGTATTGCAATTCTATGCTTTATATCTGGAGATCTAAAGACAATGATGCATCTGTACAAAAGCCTGTTTACATCGGAGTACTATGTTAATGTCTGGGGAAAATATGCATAAGTAAAATATTGAACATGCGGGTAATCGGAGGTGAAGTTGGAAAACTGAAGAAGGGTCTCGGCCTGAAATGTTGATTGTTTATTCATTTCCACAGATGCTGCCTGACCTGCTGAGCTCCTTCAGCATTTTGAGTGTTGCATTTTTTCATAATTTATTTTTGAAATTTATAGTAATTTTCATCTTTTCATTGTATTGCTGCCACAAAACAAATTTCATGTCATACAAGCCACTGATAATAATTTTGATTCTGATTTTGAAGTTCTCAACAAGTCCAGCAGCATCACACAGTTAATGTTTTGGGTCAATACTCTTCGATCAGAAAATTTCTGTAATTTTTTTACAGTACTGTTGGGGAGGCATCTCAATTGTTTATTATTAAGAATATTGATACTGAGGAGATGGAGTGTAGATTTGACTGGCACCTTGTGTGCCTCTGTTAGAGGTGGAGGGAAGAGACACCTTATATGTATCATAGGCTTTGTCCTGATTTATTTATTTTAAATAGTTATTCACTGCTAATTGCATAGATTTCAATGTCTCATAAAAGTAGTTTTATCTAAAATATTGCCTTTTCTAAACATTTAAATAAGATTTTTCATGTTAGATGTTAACTGATTTTTTCAAATATATTTTGTTTTAATTTTTTAAAACAAGTGACAGAATGGGTAATTATACATGACATCAAACTGTTTTGAGCATTTGGCAGCTTTGGGCCTGTACTCACTGAAATTTAGAAGAATGTGTGGGAATCTCATTGAAACCTACTGAATGTTGTAAGGACTATATAGGGTGGATGTGGAGAGGATGTTTCCTGTGCTGGGGGTATCCAGAACTAGAGGACACAGCCTCAAAACAGAGGGGCAATCCTTTAGAACAGAGGTAAGGAAGCTTTTTTTTAAACCAGGGAGTAGTAAATCTGTGGAATGTTCTTCCACAGACTGCAGTGGAGGCCAAGTCCATGCATATATTTAAGGTGGAAGTTGATCTTTTCCTGATCGGTCAGGGCATCAAAGGATATGGTGAGTAGGCAGGTGTGTGGGGTTGAGTGGGATTCAGGGTCAGCCATGATGGAATGGCAAAGCAGACTCGATGGGCTGAATGGCCTAATAATCTGCTCCTATGTCTTATGGTCTAACAATTGTATTGCCCAGTATACACTATCTACACAGGTTATCCACTTTGAACCCAACAAGAATAAAGACTCCTCCTGCCCCAATGTTTTTCTCTTCTTTCCTCTCCCATTGGACAGAAGATACAAAAGCTTGGAGCACATTCCACCAGATTCAAAGACAGCCTTTATCTCACTGTTAGCAGACTTGAGTGGACCTCTTGTATGCTGTAGATGAACTAGTCTATCTCGAACAACAGGAATTCTGCAGATGCTGGAAATTCAAGCAACACACATCAAAGTTGCTGGTGAACGCAGCAGGCCAAGCAGCATCTATAGGAAGAGGCGCAGTCGACGTTTCAGGCCGAGACCCTTCGTCAGGACTAACTGAAGGAAGAGTGAGTAAGGGATTTGAAAGCTGGAGGGGGAGGGGGAGATGCAAAATGATAAGAGAAGACAGGAGGGGGAGGGATGGAGCCGAGAGCTGGACAGGTGATAGGCAAAAGGGGGATACGAGAGGATCATGGGACAGGAGGTCCAGGAAGAAAGACAAGGGGGGGGTGACCCAGAGGATGGGCAAGAGGTATATTCAGAGGGACAGAGGGAGAAAAAGGAGAGTGAGAGAAAGAATGTGTGCATAAAAATGAGTCTATCTCGACATGGCTCTTATTTTGTTCACTTTCACTGCACTTTCTCTGTATCTGTAACACTACATTCTGTTTTCCTTTAAACTTTTGAAAATGCTGAAAATATTGAAATTTGGGGATTCATGTACATAGATCTTTAAAATCTCAGGGATGGGGTTAAAAAAAATAGAGTCAGAGGGATAGAGTAATTCAGCGTAGTAACAGGGCCTTCAGCTCAACTCGTCCATGCTGATTATGGTGTCCATCATACTAGTCCCATTTACTTGCATTTAGCCCATATCCTTCTAAATCCCTCCTACCATGTTTTTTGTATTCTTTTATTATACATGCCTCAACCATTTCTTCTGGTAGCTCATTTGTGTGATGATGATTTTGCCCCTCCAGTCACTTTTACTTCTCACCTTAAATCTATGCCCTTTAGTTTTTAATTGCCCTTCCTTGGGTATAAGACCATTTGTGTTCGCCCTATCTGTACTCCTTGTGATTTTGTACATGTCTATAAGGTCACCCCTTAGACTCCTACATTCCAAGGAATAAAATAAAGGCGACACAATGTTAACGTTGAGACTGAAGTACAGGGCACTCGAAAGTATACTATTACACAAAGCCTTAGTTAGACTTTGGAGAGTCAAGAGACTGTAGATGATGGAATCAAAGCAACAAACAATCTGCTGGATGAACTCAACAAAATTCAGTAGGTCTCTGCCTCTATCTGTGATCCACCAGCCACAGTCTTCTAACTCCAGTCCCACTTATCTCCTCAACCTGGCACCACCTGCCTGACATCTTACACCTCACAGATGCTGCTCAGCCCACTGAGTTCCTCCAGCAGATCGTGTGTTGTTTGGTTAGACTTGAAGTATTGTGAATAGTTCTGGGTAAAATTTAATGGTAATAAAGTAGTCATTACACTGCTTTCAATTTAAATCTAATAAAATGAGATCTGGACTCCAAAAGTTAAAGTTCAAAAAAGGTATTCCAAACTTGATACTGAGAAGATTACAGAGTATTTGAATAATTTTTTACAATATTTGAAGGAAAACTGAAAAGCAAGTTACAAAGAAACCATTTCTGCTGATATGAGGAGTTAAAGACCAAAGAGCTCATTAAAAAATCAGAATAAAGGTTTTCTGCAATGAAGATTTGAAAAAAAAAACTTCTTCACACAGAAGGCAGTAGAAACTTATACATCTTCCATAATCGTCCATTGACGCTGGATCAAATGTTACAGAATTTTGTTCACCAAAGAGAGGAAGGATCTAACCTTGCACAGCATTACTGAAACATTGCTGCAATAAGGAAGAATGCACGCCAGTGGAACTTCATGAGGAGTTTGAAGAGATTTGGCATCACTAAAGACTTTTCCAGATTTATACAGATTAACAGTGGAGACTATGCCGATTGGTTGCATCACAGCCTGGTATGGAGGCTCGATGAGCAGAATCAAAAGAGACAATGCTATCAAGGACATCTTCACGAGGCAGTGGATCGAGGGGATGGCATCCTTCATTAATGAGCCTCACCATCTAGGACATGTCCTCTTCTCATTACTGCCATCAGGGAAGAGGTACAGGAGCCTGAAGACCAGCACTCAACGTTTTAGGAACAGCTTCTTATAGAAATGAACAAGATTACAAATCTGAAATACTTGTAAAAAAAGTTTTCTCTCAATTCCTATTACTCCTGAATCTAAGTGCCATTGTGGTACGTTAAGAAGGACTCATGACCTCATTATGATCTTGACCTTATTGTTTACCTGCACTACACCTTTTTTTTAATTCTGCGCTGTTATTCTTTTATCTTGTTTTACCTCAATGCACTGTTTAATGATTTGGTCTGTATGAACAGTCTGCAAGCAGGCTTTTCGCTGTATTTTGGGGGCAGTAATAATAAACCAATTCCTTTTGTGATCTCTCCAGATGAGTAAAGTACTGATTGGAAAACAGAGAGGAAGGCAACCAGCAGATTGCTTGTTCACGATGTTCAGGCATTTGCTTCCCAAATGCAGCACTGAGAGAGTGCTCTCTTGTTGGAAGTGCAATCTTTCAGGTGGAACTACTTACCAAGGCTCTTTCAGATGGATGCAAAAGATCCTATAGTTATATTTCAAAAAAGAGAAGTGGAGCTAGCTCTGGTGCCCTAGGTAAAAATTGATTCCTTGCACAGCATTACTGAAAACAGAACAAATAGTTATTTTCAAATTACTATTTGTCAGAATTTGGTGAGCTCAGTGAAGTAGGAATGTGTAATTTAAAAATATAAATAATAACTATTTAATTTAGCTATAGCAACAAGAAATAGAAGTCCACTCGTGCACAAATATCTGTTGTGCAAATGCTTGTAGTAATACATTTATCCCAAAATTGTTCATTCATTTTTTGTTATCGTGCTGTTCTTATTCAATCAGATATTTTAGTAACACTGTTACCCTGTAGAATAGTTTCAATTTCTGCAAGTATTAGTAGCAATGGGGTTAGTCATATGATTCCACAAACTGCTCATACACTTCAGTTATCATCACAGCCATTGTCTCAGACTCCAACACTGTTTGACATTTAATATTCAGTGCTGGCTTTTTGCTGTTTGTGTGATTTGTTCTTTTTTTTGCACGTTGGGTGTTTAATGTTTTCTTTGAATGGGTCCATGGTGTTTCTCTGTTTGGTGGCTGCTGTGGGAGGATGAATCTGTGGGTTGCATACTGTATACATACTTGGGTAATGTAATCACAGTTTTTATTCAATCCCAAACTGATCATTACATCCCATTTAATCACCACCACAAATTGTGCCTACTACCATTTATATATAACTGTTACATATCTGTTACTAATCTTTTGTGTACATTTGGAAACTGTATTTTGTGATCCTTCTAACTGACCATGCATTCTTTATGAACCTCCTAAATTTACTGCCATGTTGGGAGCTGGATCCACATTTCCCAATGATGCTGACCTATAAGATTCAATACCTCAGTTTAAAATACAAATTCTTATTCTCAAATCCTAATTTGAGCTCCCCATCTCTTCTACGTTTAAAGGTAGATAAAACTTTTCACTACTTCCCAATTTGCTTAAAAACTAATGAAGTATTCTTAATGTCATCTTGGTAATACTGAGGTTGTCACATCCAATATGTATTAAAAAGTCCCACGAATAGCAATGAAATAGTTGACCTCCTACAGGCTTGAAAATTCTCCAATTACAACAAGATGGCTTTAATCATCCAACTGTCCAACTGTGAGTGGCTTCATCACCAGCTGGGAGTTTACCTCTAAAGCACACATTATCCTTCATTGTTCATGGAATTCCCTTTCAAACATTCATGTAGGAGAGTCTACACATTTGGACTGCAAGATGAAAGCTTATCGTCATCTTCTCATTCTTGTTGTTTGACAGCAATGACTGAAAACAATCCACACACCAGACTCGTCAGTTCCCTCTTAATCTTCTATGCATCTTCACCCTCCACTCTAATCTACGACCCCTATAAAGGTTCTCCCTTTCACAGATAATTTGATCATCCCTCCTCATATCTTTATCTTCTTTGTGCATCGATTTCAGTCCATTTACATGCTTACGTTGAAATAATTTAAATGGTTTGCATACTTAAACTTTTCTATTCCATAAGAACCCAAGAAATTAGGAACTTAAGGTCCTTCAGACTGTGTAAGGCATTGGCATTTCTGCAAGTTCTGCACTAAACCAAGTGACATATTCAATATAATTTCTGACTTCGTAAGCTTCAGTAAGTGGAGTAATTGTATTTTATATCTGATGATGTATTGCAGTTATATGCTGTATTTCTGTAAAAATGACAGAAGGCTGATTGCATGTCAGTAATCCTATAATTATTGTTTACTGTCTCCATCAAGGAAGACAGAGTTGATCCAATATGTTGCAGAGGAAGGAACATAAAAAATAAGGGAGATCTCTCTGGTAAATATGAGTTACAGCAGGTCTTTTATGAGTGAGCAAGAGTCATAATTCCTCAGTACTGCATGAATGCACAAAGCAATGTTCACAGCCAATGATAGGATGTTTTGAATGTTTTACTCAGAAGATATTTTTCAACTTTTAGGGCAAATTAAAAGTAGGGAAAGATAGATAAAATTACAGAATTTTCTTTTCAGACTTCTTTTTTTTGATAGCAATTTACAGACTATGCCCAGGTAATGAACAGGTTCCTTGTTTTACAGATAGCCTTAAGTTAGTTCTGTCTAACAATCTCTCAACATGGCAACCCCACCACCATAGTATTGTAATGAATAGTATCAAATGCACACCAGACTGATAAGAAAGAACAAATACTAAAAGTGGAGAGGGAGAGGAAACTAAATACGTATGTATGTACATATGTCAGACTTTTGAATTTAATATTCGGGAGTTTAACTGTAGAGTGTCCATAAGACAGATGTTCTTAATGATAAGACAGTCTGTAATACAATCTATTTATAATTTCCCTGATTATATCTAATAACAAGAAAGAAGCATTTATTAAATAACTTTTAAAAATCAACAACACTATGTGATGCACAGACTTTTCGGTGTGGTTAATTTGTCGGCTATATATGAAAAAGATGCTTCTGAAATAATCTTACTCATTTGTAACCTTGGTCTCTGGTCACTGAGAAAATTAATACTCATTATCATTAATACTGATGTACAGTGTTACCCTGAATTGGCCATTTAACATATGCTTGTCATTTTAAGTAACTCTCTCCATTAATGATTTATTCTTCAGCTGCTTGCTCACTGCACTTATATGGCTACTAACTGTTTGATTATAGACACAGCAAGTTGTAGTTATGTTTATTACTACTAAAATCAATTTTCAAAACTTGAAACTAGGGAAACTGGACTCAAGAGGGAAAACTTACAAAACACTAGTATTATTGATGTCCCACACAAAATGTGGTACATACACACAATCATTCCAAAATAAGCAAGATCTGTGTGCATTAAAAATTAAATGGTACATAAATACTCTTAACCTTTGAGGAGCATTGGATGACAAAACTCTGTGCAGTAGTTGAAGTCCGAGGTGTAAATGGTGAAGAGAAAGGGAGACAAGACAGTCCCCTGTGGAGCCCCAGTGTTGCTGATCACTCTGTCGGACACACAGTGTTGCAAGCACACGTACTGTGGTCTGCCAGACAGGTAATCAAAAATCCGTGATACCAGGGGAGCATCCACCTGCATCGCTGTCAGCTTCTCCCCCAGCAGAGCAGAGCGGAGCGGATGGTGTTGAATGCACTGGAGAAGTCAAAAAACATGACCCTCACAGTGCTCGCTGGCTTTTCCAGGTGGGCGTAGACACGGTTCAGCATGTAGACGGTGGCATCCTCAACTCCTAGTCGGGGCTGGTAGGCGAACTGGAGGGGATCTAAGTGTGGCCTGACCATAGGCCGGAGCAGCTCCAGAACAAGTCTCTCTAGGGTCTTCATGATGTGGGAGGTCAATGCCACAGGTCTGTAGTCATTGAGGCCACTGGGGTGTGGCGTCTTTGGCACAGGGACGAGGCAGGACGTCTTCCACAGTACAGGAGCCCTCCAGAGCCTCAGGCTCAGTTTGAAGACGTGGCGAAGTACTCCACGTAGCTGAGGGACACAGGCTTTGAGCACCCTGGTACTGACACCATCTGGTCCTGCAGCCTTGCAGCCTCTAAGGAAGATGGTTGTCATTGCAGGAGGGCAATGCAACTTGTAATTAATTTGTTTTTCTTGTGAATGTTGCTTATATTATGCTATGTGCCTGTGATATTGCTGCAAGTAGGTTTTTCATTGCACATGTGCATATGACAATATACTCGACTTGGCTTTACCTAGAGGTGTTCCTCAGCGCGTGCACTACACCCTATCATTCTCAGATGCTTTAACTATCACCTCCTCCCAGCAGAGAAGTGGGAATATTTGCTGGTAATTGTTCATTTCTATTTGCAGGTGCTCATTAAATGAAATATTGCATGCCTGCATGCAGCAAGATCTAGCTTTCAAACAGAACCAAGCTATTGATAAATAATATTCAGTGACCACCTGCATTTACTCTCAACAGTCAACAGCAATTCTGTCACTGGGTCCTTCAATATCAACATACGGTGGTCACCATAGACGAGAAGGTTAACCGGATGAGCTAACTGTGATGACGAGAGCCGGTGAGAATCTGAATATGAGAGACTGATCACCAACCTTTTAAATGGTCCGTATGTAACCACTTTGGCAATCCTAGATACATCTGCACCCCAATTTCCCAGAAGGACTTGGAAGTTAAAGGGTTAAGCTGATGACTTTCCAGAGTAAGGAAAGATCCAGCAATGGAAAGTGCATCATTTACATACAAGCCTGTATTATTTACCAATGATCAGCTTTTAACAAGTTTCTATTAGTTTTACAAAGGTTGGATTCTCATTTCTTGTAGCTGATCACTATAATTGTCTCTATATTTCTTGAATATCATGGGAATTTGCCAAACATGAAGTTCATATAATGTCAAGGGCACAACTACTGAGTTTCAATTCTGTATTGTGTGCAGTTCTGGTTGGCTAGCTGTATGAAGGGTGTCATTGAGTTGGAAAGGGTGTAGAAAAGATTTACAAGGATGTTGCCAGAACTGGGAGGCTTGAGTTATAAGAGACTGCAGCTGTTTTTTTTTTCCCCTGGCTTGCAGGAGACTGAAGGATGACCTTATAGAACTTATAATATAATAAGGGGCATAGATAAGATGAATGGTCACAATCTATATCCCAGAGTTGGAGAGAGTAAAAACTGAGTTTTAAGCTGAAAGTGGAAAGATTTAAAGGGACTCTGAGGAATAGCTTTCTCACATGGAGGCTGGTGGGTACATGGAATGAGCTGGCAGAGGAAGGTAAGGGCAGTTGATGTTGTGCCAACTTTTTAACCTACTCCAAGATTAATCCTTATCTCCACTTAGTCATCATTTTTCTTTCTTCCATGTACCTAGCTAAGAGTTTCTTAAATGTCCCTAAGGTATCTACCTCTACCATCACCCCTGGCAGTGTGTTCCACATATAGTACCTGCCACTCTCTGTGTAAAAAACCTGCCACTGACATCATACCTATACTTTCCTTTCATCGCATTAAATTATGCCGTCTTGTATTAGCCATTCCCGATTGAGGAACATGGTGCACTGGCTGTTCATTTTACCTATGCCTCTTATCATCTTATATATCTGTATCAATCACATTTCATGACATTTAGACAAGCAGATGGATTGGAATGGTTAGAGGGATATGAGGCAAGTGATTCTAGCTCAAGTACTGATTAAGGGTCTCAGTCCAAAATGTTGACTGTTTATTCCTTTCGACAGATGCTGCCTGACCTAGTGAGTTCCTTCAGTACTTTGTATGTGTTACCTGGATTTCCAGCATCTGCACAATATCTTGTGTTTATGATCTAGCTCAATAGGCAACTTGATCACATGGATGAGCTAGGCATAGGGTCTGCTTGCATGCTGTATAACTGAGTTTCAGACTAGGGAAAAAAATGCGAGAAAGTTTATAGCTGGAACCAGGGTCCAAATTTTTGTATATTTTTTGTTCCCTTTAAACTCACCTGGTTCAACAACAAATATATTGTACTGCTGTGTAACATTGAAAAATAGAAATAAACATATGTTTGCAGATCCAAAAATCCAGAAAATCTGCTTGTCCGGCACTCTCATATTCCCGAGAGTGTCAGGTTTTATCAATGTTTTTACTGCATTGCGGATGTTAGAAATTTGAAATAAAAATAGAAAATCTCAGGCAGTATCTGTCTGTATGACTTTCTGAGTATTTCCAGTATTTTCCGTTCTTTTATTTTAGGGTTTTGAAACATTTGCTTGTTTGTGCAATTTGCCAGCCCAGTGGAGAAGAGGGAGAGAGTGAAAGACAAAAATAATTACTGTCATTATCTGGATGACTAAGTTTCTGAAATCAAGGTTAATGCACACTTCTGAGTACCTAATCTTCATGAGACAATTTGGCTCAAACCCAGGCAGGGCATTAGGGAATAATAACTTCCTTGATAAGTTTTGCAACACAATCCACAATCTGAACAAAAAAAATAGCAGACACCACAGTTCCTGATAAAAATTACAAGTAAGTCAACAGTGTAACCACCTCCAATCTCTACTTAAGAGCTTGCAAGTAAGATTCTGGATTGAGAGGCTATCTGCAACATTTCCAAGTTCACTGATAATCCAAAAACAAAAGCAAAGAGATTAAATTATCTGAAAAAGAAAATGGCAGATGGAGTATAATGTGGGGAAATGTGAGGTTGTTCACTTTGGTAGAAAAAAAATACAGAAGTGCAAAGTACTACACTGTTGTGTATTTAATATTTCAGTAAGATTTGTTTCATTAAGCATTCTCATTTGTTTAAATACTTCATTATGATTACATGTCAAAGTATGTGAATGGCATACATCACCACACCACTGCATCATATGTGTGCGCACCTTGCTTAAAATAAATACAAAGTTAGACTCATATTTCAGACTCTCACCTTTTCCTTTCAATGAGTTTAATGTTTTGGAGCTACAAAACAACATCCACCAAATCTTGTTATTTGCTGACTTACTATCCTTGGATCCATGTACTTGTGAAATTGATTGTGCTTTACTAAACGTGTTGGTAAATATGATGTGTTCCTTTACAGCCCTTTCCTATGGTATTCAGCAAATCCCTTTTGCCATTAGATGAATTACATTTGAAGTCTTGAGCCAGCATATAGTGAGGTATCAAATAATCCAGGCTGGGAACACTGAGGTTGAGCAATGTGGTTACGTTCACAGGCTCCAAAGTGCGGTTAGGGTGCACAGTTAGAACTGGGTGGAGGATTGGAATTGGGGCTGGAAACACCAAGGATCAGGATGAGTGGCTGGAGACAGGATCTAGAGTATTTGTATGTTTCAACTGACTGGTTGCATCATGGCATGGTACAGTAATTCCAATGCACCAGGAATGCAGAAGGCTCCGGACAGTTGTGGGTACAGCACGCCAACCACCATTGACAGCATCTGGAGAAGTAGTTGCCTCAAGAAGGCTGCACCTATCATCAAGGATTCCCACCATCTGGGTCATGTCCTCATCTCACTAATACAATCAGACAGGCCTGAAGTCCCACACCATCAGGTTCAGGAACAGCTACTATCCTATAACCATCAAGTTCTTGAACCAACCTGCACAATCCTAATCCTACCTAGCAACAGAACACCACAGATCACCTCCTCCATAGAGGTTTTCAATTTGGCGTTTATTTATTTTGTACTAAGAACTTAAGCTTGCAAAGACTTCTCTTCCACTGTAATATATACTTTATGATAACTCATTTATAATTTATATACTGTGTTACCTGTACCTATGTCTGTGATGCTGCCACAAGCAATTTTTTCATTATACTGTACATCACTCTACTTGTGTACATGACAATAACGTTGACTAATGCTTTGGTAACTTTTGGTGCACCTACAAGAACACGGTTTCATTATTTGCTGATGACCTTGCACTTTTCCCATCCTTTATCCAAACCCAAATGCTCAATTCCTTTCAACTTAGTGCTTTGTACATCAACTCCTTTATTTTGACCCTTCATTAGATTCTTTGCTGGAATTACTTAGAACAGCCTCCCAAACTATTGTCATGCCCAATAATCAATCCGTATTTCTTTTGGATAAAGCTCTAAACTCTCTTAGGTGGAGATAAAAGATCCCTTGGCATAACAGCAGAGAAGTTCTCTTGAAATTCTGGGCAATATTTCTCTCTCAGCCATTATCATTAATATATTACTTGATCATTACCTCATTGCTTTTAGTGAAGGCTTGCTGTATACAAACATTCTATTGCATTTTCCACATTACATAACCGACTACGCTTCAAAGAGCATTGCATTGACATTAAGATGCATTGGGATATTCTGAGGTCATGAGATGGCAGATCACCAGGTTCTCCTCTTAATTTATTATTCATACTTTGTGATGCACTTTGGGATTATTTTGTTAAGGGCTTTACACAACTGGAAATTGTTTTGATGGATTAAATTTTTCAGCCATGTTACTACTGAGGTGCAAGTTCTGAATGGATACTGTCAGAGGTCCTTGTTGACAAATTGTATATCCAACTGTACCCAAGTCTCTGTTTTACAAACATGCTTTTGTAGACAGCTTTGCTCTTAGTTATGGCTGCAAACTCTCACCCTGACACTTCAAGAAAGTGATTGTCCAAGCTATCAATGTCATAAATACAGCATATCAGAATGGTAGAGTCAAAAAAGAACTGCTCGAGAAACCCAGCAGGTCATCCAGCATCCATGGAGTGAGAAGGATAGTGATGTTTTCCACACCCACTGTCCACGTCCCTCCATAAAGGTACCTGATTCACTGGGTTCCCCAAACATCTCTTTTATTTGTTCCAGATTCTAGCATCTGATTCCAACATGTGATGGCTCTGGACCTTTACTCATTGGAGTTTAGAAGAATAAGGGGACATCGCATTGAAACTTACCGAAAATTGAAAGGGCTGGAGAGAGTGGATGTGCAGAGGATGTTTTCGTAGTGAGCGAGTCAAGGACCAGAGGGCACACTCTGGTTAATAGTGTGATGAGGAGGCAGCTTCTATGAAGGGAATAAACAGTTGACATTTCATGCTGAGATCAGCTTATGTTCCTTCCCCTCCCCCACCTTCTTATTCTGGTTTCTGCCTTCTACCTTTCTAGTCCTGATCAAGGGCCTCAGCCCAAAATGTCGAGTTTATTCCCCTCCCTGATGTTGCCTGACTCGTGAGTTCCTCCAGCATTTTGTGTGTGCTGCTCAGTATCGCCAGCATCTGCAGACTTAGCTCTGTGAGTCTGCTGTGTCATTCAGTTAGAGATGTGCATTGGTTCCATAATCAATGAGAATATTCCCATCAAAAAAACTATCAATCTCAGTTATAAACATTCGTATTGACTGAGCACTGTCGTCAAGAAATTGAGATTGCATATAGTGTATCCACGGGTTAAGGATGTCACTAGTATTACTAGGTGGATTTTTGCAAAATCTGGGAACTTCATGTTCACTGTTACTCTTTAACTCTTCACTTAACACTTTTTTTTTTAATCCAGTTTTATTTAATTAACTGAGTTCAAATTCATCAAATGCTATGGTGGGATTTGAAGTCATCTTCCTCAGTCAATAATCTAGCACTCCATAAATCAGTCTAGTAACTTAATACATTATGATACCATACCCTGCAGTTTCCTGCTTGCCTTTAGTTTCACAATTATGGCCCCTCATTCTTAATTGCTCCATTAAAAGAAATAATTTCTTTGCATTTACCCCTGATGTTAAACACCTTAATATCATTAGACCTTACCCTTTCAAACTTTTCATAATTACCATCAGAAATTATTAAAAACAAATCAACCAGAATCAGAAAACACACACAAAAATGCTGGTGAACGCAGCAGGCCAGGCAGCATCTTTAGGAAGAGGTACAGTTGACGTTTCGGGCCAAGACCCTTCGTCAGGACTAAAATTTCCAGTATCTGCAGATTTCCTCGTGTTTGCAATCAGAATCAGGTTTATTATCACCGGCATGTGTCATGAAATTTGTTAACTTAGCAGCAGCAGTTCAATGTAATACATAATATAGAAGAAAAAAAAGTAAATCAATTACAGTATACGTATAATGAATAGATTAAAACCTGTGCAAAAACAGAAATAATATATATTAAAAAAGTGAGGTAGTGTTCACAGAATCAAAGTCCATTTAGGAATTGGGTGGCAGAGAGGAAGAAGCAGTTCCTGAATCATTGAGTGTGTGCCTTCAGGCTTCTGTATCTCCTACCTGATGGTAACAGTGAGAAAAGGTCATGCCCTGGGTGCTGGAGGTCCTTAATAATGGACACTGCCTTTCTGAGACACTGCTCCTTGAAGATGTCCTGGGTACTTTGTAGGCTAGTACCCAAGTTGGAGTCAACTAAATTTACAACCCTCTTTCGGTCCTTTGCAGTAGTCCCCTTCCCTCCTACCCAGACAGTGATGCAGCCTGTCAGAATGCTCTCTACAGTACATCTATCGATGTTTTTGAGTGTTTTTGTTGACATACCAAATCTCTTCAAATTCCTAATGAAGTATAGTCATTGTCTTGCCTTCTTTATAACTGCATCGGTATGTTGGGACCAGGTTAGATCCTCAGAAATCTTGACACCCAGGAACTTGAAACTGCTCACTCTCTCCACTTCTGATCCCTCTATGAGGATTGGTATGTGTTCCTTCATCTTACCCTTCCTGAAGTTCACAATCAGCTCTTTTGTCTTACTGACGTTGAGTGCCAGGTTGTTGCTATGACACCACTCCACTAGTTGGCATATCTCGCTCCTGGACGCCTTCTCATCTCCAACTGAGATTCTACCAACAATAGTTGTATTGTCAGCAAATTTATAGATGGTATTTGAGCTATGGCTAGCCATACAGTCATGTGTATACAGAGAGTAGAGCAGTGGGCGAAGCACACATCCCTGAGGTGCACCAGTGTTGATCATCAGTGAGGAGGAGATATTATCACCAATCCACACAGATTGTAGTCTTCCGGTTAGAAGGTTGAGGATCCAATTGCAGAGGGAGGTACAGAGGTCCAAGTTCTGTAACTTCTCAATCAGGATTGTGGGAATGATGGTGTTAAATGCTGAGCTCTGGTCGATGAACAGCATCCTGACGTAGGTGTTTGTATTGTCCAGGTGGTCTAAGGCTGTGTGAAGAGCCTTTGAACTTGCGTCTGCCGATCATTGAATGAGCAGAAAATTGATGTTATTACAATTAAGTCAACCTCCATTCAGAATATATATTACTTGCAACACCGATAATAACACACAACTGAAAACATCTTGCAACACTGTGGATTGATAATTGCTTCACAAAACATCAGAAAGCTAATGTTAATTTTCTAGGTGGCCAGATTTTTTTCGTGCAAGTGTTAAGTTTTGAGTTGGCTAATAATTTTTCACTCAGTTTCTAACTCATGTAATTAAGTGTCCTACATTTATTTAAACAGAAAATGTTTTCATCCAAAGGATGTAAGAAAATTTATATTAACATAAATTAGGAACAGAATCTAATCAACAAGTCAGCTTGAACGATCAGCTTTCACTAACAGTTAGCATATTAAATGCTCGTTAGATGTGTCCCAGAGATCTCACGATATAACTCCCTGATCTCTAACTACCCAGCTCTCAGTTACACTATTGATTCCCTGCCACGTCCATTCTCACAACCTCGTTTTGTTCAACATTTAGAAAGTGAAGGTATACTCTTTAGGTTGAATGAGACTTGGCTATTAGCCAAACAACATTTTCTCCCCCATGTCCAGTATTTAAAATCAGGTTTATTATCACTTACTTCACAGTTCAAAGTTCAAAGTAAGTTTATTATCTAAGTACATTTATGTTGCCATAAACAACCCTGGGATTCATTTTCTTGTTGGCATATTCAATAAATCTATAATAGATGAATAACCGTAACAGAATCAATGAAAGACAGCACTAACTTGAGTGTACAACTGGTGTCCAAAAGACAACAAACTGCAAATACAAAAAGAAAGAATTAATAATAATAATAATAAATAGATAAGCAATAAATATTGAGAACATGAGATGAAGAGTCCTTGAAAGCGAGGCCATTGGTTGTGAGAATATTTCAATTATGGGGATAAGTGAAGTTGAGTGAAATTATCTCCTCTGGTTTAAGAGCCTGATAGTTGAGGGATTAAAAACTGTTCCTGAACCTGGTGATGTAAGTCTGAGGCCACTGTACCTTCTTTCTGATGGCAGTAATAAGAAGAGAGCATGTCCTGGGTGGTGGAGGTTGTTAGGGATGGATGCTGCTTTCCTGCAACAGTGTTTCACGCAGATGTCGTGAAATTTATTGTTTTATGGCAATAGTACAGTGCAAACACATAAAATTCCTATAAATTACTAAATAAATAGATAATGCAAAACAAAAGAATAACAAAGTAGAGTTTCTGGCTTCACAGACTATTCAGAAATCTGATGGCAGAGGGGAAGAAGCTGTTCCTAAATAATTGTGTGTGGATCTTCAGGCTCCTGTAGCTTTGCCCTGATGCTAGTAATTAGAAAATGTCATGTACTGGATGCTGAGGGTCCTCAGTAATAGATGTTGCATTCTCAAGACACTGCGTCATGAAGATGTTCTCAATGGTGTGGAGAGTTGTGTCTGTGATGGAGCTGGCTGAGACTACAACTCCCCCAACCACCACCCCCCCCCCACAACCTTTTGTGATCCTTTACATTGTAGACTCCATGCCAGACTGTGATGAAAACAGTCAGAATGCTGTCCACCGTATATCTATAGGAATTTGCAAAAGTCTCTAGTGACATACTAAATCTCCTCAAACTTCTTCTGAAGTAGAGCTCCTGGCTGTCTTCTTTGTGATTGCATCAATGTGTTGGCCTAGGATAGAGCTTCCAAGATGTTTACATCCAGGACTTGAAGCTGCTCACCCTTTCCACCACTGACCCCTCAATAAGGACTGGTGTATGTTCTCCTAAGTTCCCCTTCTTGAACTCCACAATCAATTCCTTGATCTTGCTAGCGCTGAGCGAGGTTGTTGTTGTAACAGCAGTCAACCAACTGATGTATCTCACTCTTGTATGCCTCCTTGTCACTACCTAATTATTCTCATAGAAGGAAGAACTTAACATCCTATTTTAATGCACCTTTGTCCTCTTGAGTTGCTTTAAAGCAATACCTTGGAAATTCCTAGAAACCCAGGAGCATTCCAAAAAGATGGCAATTCCACATGATACAAAATAAAAAGGGTGCAGTTAGATTGCAAATTATTTACTGTCTAGTTTTTTTTTTACAGTTGTATTGTACACTTTTTTTTCTTGAACTGGTAGTGTCCAGTTTCCCACTACAAAATTTGCTCAGAAATATCGTGTGGTGATAACTACGTTTTGTGACCTGTCGTTAAAGCAGAAATCCTACAAAGAGGAAAAATTGTAAAATAGGCATGATTTTAATACAGTTTCAGAATAGGAACAGTGTAAGATGAAACAATAGATGATAGCTGTTAAAAAAAAAAGGTTCTCTAACAGTTGCTACTGGATATTGTATTAATGTAGATGTAAACAAAATATGTAGCTGAAGTATTTCATGAGTCATTAGGAGATTTTCATTTTCAGTGTGGCTGCAAAAATTAAATTTGCTTTAGTATTCTGGAAGATATATCGTAGAATACATTTGAGGCTATTTTCTAGTTGGCTTAAGTATTCTGGAAGATATATCGTAGAATATATTTGAGGCTATTTTCTAGAGTATAAAGTATGAAATCAAACAGGGAAATAGCTACTTTAGATCTTGACTTGTATACAGAGACTGAATTAATTAATAATTTCATAGAAAATCCTCTAAGGATTCTTATAATCTATTAGAATTTTGCATTGAAAGCTAATTATTTAAGTACAAAACCAGAGTAAACTATCATAATTTAAAATGAACAGTTTTGCAGCTAATAGGAATTAAAAATATCTGAGATAAATATAAATATTAGATTAAAAAGTATTTTCTTTTTTGATGATAGTGAAACAGTGCAAAGCACTTAAAGAAATGGTTCATTATTCTAAACTAAAATGCATTACATTGAAAAAGCTCCAGAAGAAATGTCATCCGTCCATGGCTAACACTTGAGAATTATGATTACATTTAATTTGAACAATAGGCTTGAAACTTTGATACGAAGTGTACTAGGGTTCAGGATAGGTGAAGGAACAAGAAAAAGACAGTTTAAAATTAAAAATAAAAGGAAAGTAGAAATATAACATGCAAGAATTATAAAAACATTGTAAGGGTTGACACAAGTATGAAGAAAATTTAATAAAAATATAAGCAAATGCTTTAGAGGCTACAACGAGAGGTTCATAAAGTCTGAGGAAACCAAGGATTAAGGGTGTTGAGCAGGAAAGCAGAGTTCGGGTTGAAGTTAATGCAACTATATTGAATTGTAGAGCAAGTTCCAGTGGTGGCACAGAGACAGATGTGAGAGGTTGCAGATGTTGCATTTTGGACAACAGGCAGGATGCTGGTGGATCTCAGCAGGTCAGGCAGCAATTATGGAGGGAAATGGATAGTTGACATCTTGGGTCAAGAGCCTGCAGCTGGACTAAGAGATAGAGGGGAGCCAGCCAATGCAAAGAGGTGAGGGAAAGAGAAGATCAAAAGCTAGCAAGCAACAGGTGGATCCAGGTGAGATGAGGTGATAGGCAGATGGAGAAGGAGGGATGGAAACAGTAACAACAGAGAGCTGAAGATGATGGAATCCAATAGGAGAGGAAGGTGGAGCATGAAAGGAAGGTAGGGAGGTTGGAAGAACAGGCAGGAACAGTTGGGATGGGGAAGTACTGGAAGGAATGTGAGGGTAATAGGTAAACGTTCAGTGGCGATTTGACCAATTGTGGATCCTATTTTAATTTTACATCCTCCAAAGAACAATTGCACAATGAAATTTATTTTCATGCACTGTGCATTGCAGCTGCAGGACTGGAAAAAAATTGCTTTCTTAATGGCATCATGAAAATGCAAAAATGAAGTAACACTGATTGGAATCCGTGAAACCTCTTCCAACTTATATATTTCCTGTAATGTTCAGGGACATAAAAAAAAACACTAAAAAAACTTATAATGTTCCACATGTGACTTAACAGTTGGGTAGTTTTGTTAATCTTTTCTTAATATTTCTCAAACCCCTTTTCAGTTAAACTTTCAATTTATTTTTCCATGCACAAGTTGTGCCTTCCCCATTTTCTTTTCTTGAGTAATCTCAAAAATACGTCTACTTTCACCAACATTTTTGCTTCAAATTAAGTTTGTGGATAGGCCTTAACCTTAGTTCAGTGGTAACATTCTCATCCAAATCCAAAGGAGACTTGCACACATAGACCAGCATTCTTTTCCAATATTTAAAGAATGTTGTATGATTCAGTGTACTGTAGGCGGCTGCCACAGAAGGACAAAGATCTCCTAGCCTTTTTCAAAGAATAAGAACATCTTCCCCAGCATCCTGACCACTAATAATACATCGATCAATTTCATATAAAAATGAAAAAAATACATTATGACGTAGTTGAGGTCGTTGGAACATGGCTTAAAAAAGGACAGAACTGGGCAGTTAATATTCCAGAATTAAAGGTGTCCAAAAAAATAAAGAGAAAGTAGAGGTGGAGTAGAAGCACTTATTAAGATTAACTGGGACCCTGTTTTGCACTAATCTATAGAACACTGATCTGTTACATACACCATGTCTTGGAGTCAGAGCATGTGCAGATATGAACCACAACATCCATCTTAAAAAAGCTATCAGCGAAAGCTGCATACTGTGGACCACTATGCCTGGGACCTGGAGTGAACTCTGCACCCACTGGCACTCCCACTCTCAAACTCAACACCATTGATGTAGACAGGAGCATGTGCTCTGTCCCCTACTGAGGTTAATGACCAGCTCTTTTGTTGACATTGTGGGAAAGTTTGTTATCATAAAACCCTGTCACTAACCTCTCCATCTCCTTCCTGTACTTCAATGCATCATTATTTGAGATGCAGCCCACTACTTTGTTGCCATCTGCAAACTTGTAAATGCAGTTAGACCAGAATGTGGCCACAGTTATGAGTCTACTACAGGGAGTGGTTGAGGATGCAACCTTATGGAGCACCGGTGTTAGTAATAATCGTGCTGGAGATGTTGCTGCCTATTCTTACTGACTGTGATGTGTTGGTCAGGGAGTTAAGAATTCACTTGCAGAGGAAGGGATTGACTCCCGGGTCTTGCAGTTTGGTGATATTTTTGCCTGGAGTTATTATATTGA
Source organism: Mobula hypostoma (assembly GCF_963921235.1). Lineage (NCBI taxonomy): Eukaryota > Metazoa > Chordata > Chondrichthyes > Myliobatiformes > Myliobatidae > Mobula > Mobula hypostoma. The sequence goes on from NC_086097.1 coordinate 169,196,292, forward strand.
GGGCAGAGCTGTAGTCAATAAATAATAATCTAACATAGGTGTCTATATCTCAGAAGCCACAAGTCAATAAAGATATACATGGATGATGAAAATTCACCATTGCCTTCACTGTACCAATTTTGTCTGTCAGAGGAGGAGTTTAAGATTAGACCTCAAACCCAGCACAAAGCTCTTGCTATACCAAGCAGCAGTGATCCCTGCTCTCTTGCTTCTGATACATGGACTGCTTACAGCAGGCTCCTCAGACTACTAGTGGGTGCTACCATAACACTGTCTCCATAAAATCCATCAAATCCAAGGCCGGAGGAGCAACTCAATGTCAGCATCCTCTCCCAACATAAAGCCCATAATTTCAGTCAGCTCTGACGGATGGGCCATGTTGCTTGTATGTCAGACCCATGAAACAATAATCTGTTCAGAACTCTTTAACAGTAAACACTACCAAGGTAAGTTCCCACAATAAGTTCTCCACAACTACTTTGTCAAGTGCATGCACCACTGCATTGTGAATTCACTCGACTGCTGGGCGAATTACCAGACCTCACAAAGCCCACATACTCCACTATAGTCACAAAACATGGGGTTAAACACCACATTCCCACAACTGGCCCACCTGTCCATGCCCGCATGTGTAGATTGCACCCAGAAAAGCTAGCAACCGTGAAGGCTGAGTTGTCCAACAAGGAAAGACTTGGAATCGTACACCAGTTGAATAACCCCTGGGCTTCACTCCTTCATATGGTCCCTAAGTTTGATGGTGGTTGCCATCCACTGATGATTACCGTTGTCCTAACGAGGCCACCGCCCCCCGATTGTTACCCGGTACCATACATTCAAGACTCTTAGCCCGAATGTTAATTTTTTTTTCCAAAATTGATCTAGTTAGGGGCTACCATCAGGTGCCTGTGTGCTTGGAGGACATTCACAAAACAGCTGTGATAACCCCATTTGGCTTTTCTGAGTTTCAGCGCATGCTGTTCGGACTGAAAATCATAGCACAGACTTTCCAAAGGCTGGTGGACTCTGTATTAAAAGACTTAGATTTTCTTTTTGTCTACCTGGATGACATCTCTGCACATTTTTCAAGCATTTAAGCCAACACGGGTTGATTATTAACCCTGCTAAATACCAGTTTGTGTTGTCAACCATTGACTTTCTCGACCATTGCATCTCCACAGGAGGTGCAAAACTCCTCCTCGTCAAAGTTAGCCGCTATTATGAATTTCCCACTACCCTGCACTACTAAACAGGAGGTTTTAGGCATGGTGAATTTCATCACCGCTTCATTCTGCTAGCTGCCGAACTTATGCTCCCCTGTATAGTGCATTTAATACCCCTAATCAAGTGCTTGACTGGTTAGCGGACATGACCAGGGCACTTGATGATACCAAATGAGCTCTTTCTCATGCAACTCTACTGGCGCACCTGCTCCCCAATGCACCCATAGCCATTACTACTGACGCCCCAGACCATGCTGTGGGTGCCAGGCATGAACAGCTGTCCGGAGGCGTTTGGCAGCTGCTTGCCTTCTTCAGTTGGCAGCTCCGTTCTCCCGAAAGAAAGTAGAGCATGTTTGACCTTGAGCTTCTCACTCTCTATCTGGCTGTCTGCCACTTCACAGCATTCATTGACCGCAATCCCCTCATGCATGGGGCTAGCCAAAGTATCACGGCAGCATGCATGGCAGCGACGCCACTTGGCCAACATATCCAAGTTCACAACTGATGTACAACATATCAAGGGGAAAAATAATGCCACGGCCAATCCCTCTCACAGGCAGCTATTGAGGCCATACTCATAGTGGTGGACAATGCTGGCACGGTAGCTGACGAACTTATTGACCCAGAGGTCCAAGCTTACCAAACAGCAGTCATGGGCCTGCGGTTGGCTAACATTAAGTTCAGGGAAGCTGGGGTTTCTTTCCTGTGCAATATCTCAAGCAGTTGTCCTCGCCCCATCAAGTCCACAAAATGGAGGTGGACAGTTTTTGACACCATACATGGCCTTTCACATCCGGGCCAGAAGGTCTCACAGAAACAGGTTGTACTAAAGTTTGTTTGGCATGGCCTCAAAAAGGACGTGCATGATTGGATTGCAGCTTGTGTGCAAAAATTAACCTTCATGTTCAAGCACCATGGGCACCTTTTGAGGTCCCTGAGTGATAGTTTGACCATGTCAATGTGGACCTTGTTGGTCCTCTTCTCCTCTCCCATAGTTTCACACTACTTCTAACCATAGTGGACTGTACCACCAGGTGGCCAGAGGTTGTCTCTCTAGTATTGATGACAGCCTCAGATGAGGCTTAGGCGTTCATCAGCACCTGTGTTGCTCAGTTTGGCAGCCCATCTGATGTTTCCTCTGACCGCAGTCCTCAGTTCACTTCAGACCTCTGGGCTGTGACGGCCCAGCTCAGAACCATAGTGTCAGGATAAAACACACCACAGCATATCACGCGCAGTCAAATGGTCTACGCGAGCAGTTTCACTGCTTCCTTGACCAATGAGTGCTAGCATGATTGCTCCGTGGATCCTTCTGGGTCTTAGAACTGCTCCAAAAGAAGATCTCCATTCGTCCTCCACCAAGTTGGAATATGGGCAGCTGTTACGAGTGCCAGGTAGGTGACTTAATTCCTGTTGTCACGACCACCTGGACAGCCTCTCAACAGCGTTCCACCATCTTCGGTAAATTCAATTTCTTTTCACCTATTCCTACCACCCATCATGGTGTACAGCATTCTTGGGTCCTTGTTTGTTTTTATCCACCATGACGCACACCAACATCTCCATAGGCCCCCTTACAATGGCCCGTTCTACGTTTCGCATCAGGGAGAAAATACTTTTATGATTGATAAGAGGGGTAAACCTGAAAATATTTTAGTAGATCTCTTTAAACTAGCCTACCAAGATTTGGAGAATTCCACTGCCATGGCCCTGGCGTCACAACGTGACCATGAGCATGTCAATGCACCTCTGGACGAGCCAAAGGCACCTGTGTTTCCATCACCCATAGACAAGGACCCGAATCAGGCAGCTCGTCTGAGCTCAGTACAGACTCACAATGCCGGTTTTAGTGAATTTTAGGATGCCTGTATACGGTAACGTAATTGGGAGAAATGTACATCATTCACAACCACACACATTGAGTTGACGTTTTGCTTTAAGAGTCTGGTCTGACATGATTACATTTTTACGTAAGGATTTTTTAGCATACTTTTGTGTTTAGATTTTGGAGTTCAATAAAATGTGTAATGGGTTTCGTTAAACATAAAGCACCTCACTTCATTTTATTTGCATTAACCCACATGCACATTGGAAATAGATTACACTAGACAACGGGGTGACTTGTTGGGGCACCCTTTGAGAGAAGGGTAGTGCAGTCTGATGTGACCAGAATGTACATTAAATTTTTCTGAATGCTATTGGTATCACTTTGCTTTGGAAACTGAAGTAGAAAACCTCAGTTTATTAAAAAAGAATGACGCGTAGCAAAGCAAATATAGCTCCTCCTCGTTTAACGAAGGACACTTTTGATGGCATCATTTCTGGTTTATCTGCCACCCTTGTGCCTCTCGTTGTCATTCTGGAGATGTGCAGTCCTTTCATCCCCCATCTCTTCAGCTGTTTGTTATTTGTCTCTGATCCTGCAGATGTGCATGCCTCTCCTCCTCTGTCTCTTCTTCTCTCATCTTTTTTTGTCCTAACTCTTTGATCCTGGAGTCGTGTGGCCCTGGCCTCATCCAATTCTTGTTCTCTCCCTCTCCTTGCTGCTTCCCGACGTTTGGCGTCATCTCTTGACCATAATGTCCCCCTACCCTTTCCATGTGGCATAATTAGGCTGACCATTTTTTTTTTACCCTAATGCTGGATAGAAGATACGAAGCAGTAACACCAAAGGATGCTGATTATTCTTGATGATGTGGTTGGCTCTCTCCTAAATGGACGTGATATAGTCACCGCTGTCCTTTGACTGCAGCAAAGGGTTTGATGGGTGTCTCGAAGTACGTCATTACAATAAGATTTAATTATCTCTTATTGATGGGTGACAGTTGGATCTGTCCCAATCCTGCACATGCTGATGGTGATTAGCAGAATGTGACCCCTGGAAATAGAGCTGCCCTGCCCTTTTGCTCCGGTAGGTGTCGCTGCTGAGGCTGGCCATGCGCATGCATCGGCTGTCGCGTCCCGATTTCCATGACGGCGGATGGGCTCTCAGGTGAAAACGAGCCTGTTGATTTTGGCGAATGAGCAATTTTATATGAATACATAACCCTGAACTTTGCCTGCATTCTGTAAGTTAGCACATTTTAATTCGATTTGGCCAAAAAAGGTGCCGCTGTAATGCACCATTTGCAGTAGTTGGAGGTCACAAACAGACAAATAGACAGAGCATGAGAGTTTTAGTAGTATATAGATGTGAGAACTATTTGCAGGTTGCCCTTTTAGCATTTCATAACTTTGATTGTACGATTAAACCTGTAAATTAGCTTGTTCTATTTTGTCTTGTATTTTAAAGATGATGATTCAGAGTGTAGTTCCAATTCCTTTGTCAGCCCTACTTATCCAAATACATGTCTAGACAGTGAATGCTGCCAAAACTTTACCGTGGCAGCATTTTAACTGAGATCAATACTGCTTGTAAGTTTTCCCAAGACCATGATTGCTCTTGGCAAATTTTTCTTCAGAAGTGGTTTGCCATTGTCTTCTTCTGGACAGTGTCCTCATAAGACAGGTGACCCCAGCCAGTATCAATACACTTCAGAGATTGTCTGCCTAGCATCAGTGATCACATTATCAGTACTCGTGATATGCACGAGTTGCTCCTATAGCTTCAGGTGACCCTGATCAGGACGATAAGCAGGTACTACACCTTGCCCAAGAGTGACCTACAGGCTAGTGGAGGGAAAGAGCACCTTACACCTCCTTTGGTAAAGGGATATCTCCACCCTCCCACCCTCTTTTTCTTTGTAAAAGTACGAAATGCCTCAGATTTCTTCTTGATCCTGCTCACCAGGGACATTTCATGACCCCTTTTGGCCTTTGTATTCAACTGCTGCAGCATTTTCCTATCATCTTTATCACAAGGGTCCAGTCTGATTCTGGCTTCCTAAACATTACGTATCCTTCCTTTTACTTCCTGACTAAATTTACAACTTCCCAGATCATCCAAGGTTTCCTTAACATCCTTGTCCTTACTTACAGGAACATGCTGATCCTGAACTCTGATCAGCTGGTCTTCAAACATCTTCTACATGTCAGATATAGACTTGCCCGACATCAGCTGTTCACAATGAATGCCCCTCGGCTCTTGTCTTTTAATGGTGTAACTTGCCCTCCCCCAAGATCCAATTTTATTCTTACCTTAAACCATAATGAGTTGCTGGTCACTATTCCCAAAATCTGTTCCGTCACCTGGCCTTATTAGCAGGCATACATTTAAGGGGGGGGGAGCTTAAAGGAGGTGTGCAGGGCAAGTTTACACACACACAGTGGGTGCTTGGAATGGCTGCCAAGGGGAGTGGTAGAAGCAGACATAATAGTGGCATTTAGGAATCTATTGGATAGATGCATGAAATTTGGAGGAATACAAATCATGTGCAGACAGAAGAGATTTAATTTAATTTAGCATCTTGTTCCACACAAATATTAAGGGCCGGAGCCCATTTCTGTGGACTCAATGGGTTGGGCAACATCTGCGGACAAACTAAATTAAATATTCACATTGAGACCTTTCATCTGTGCCAGAAACATTTTCTGTTCATTTTCCTCCACAAACATTGCCTGACCTGTTGATTTCCCCAGCAATTTGCTCCAGATTCCAGCATCTCGTTTCCTGATTACCGACATTACTGTAATCCAGGAAGCTGCCCTAAACTAACACCCTCCCTTCAATGGATTACCTCTCAGTGTGGAAAGGTTGCCTGTGAGGACTGATGTCAGACAGGATCATACAAGTATGATTTACTGTGGTAAAAATATCACTGCAGATAATCTTTAATGCGTTATTTCTACTTGGTTACTAAACCATTAAATTCTCACAGCAATTTTCTTCCATTTCTCCCCATTTACTATCATGCTAACAACGTGGTCTCCTCTTAAAAAGTGGAGAAAACCAAGGCTGTTTGGGCAACTGCCTTACAGAACAACACATTTCACCCACAAGGGTTGTCCCAAGACCCTGATCTGCCAGTAGTCTTTGTTTCTCCCAACCACTTCGATTCCAAACTATGCCTCAGTATCTCAATGAAGGTCACTAAACGCAAAGAACACCTTCTCTAACTTACATATTAATAGCTTAAGATTCATAAAATTCATCAGTTCCTGATAAGTAACCAATTCAGTTTTGTATTTAACATTTTCAACATTCAGGTTATTTTTATCACCATCTTTTTCTGGAAATTTTGGATTTTATTCATTACCCACTTACACATTTCTCAGATGTATCTTACAGCCATTAATACCGACATTTCCCACTCACTCTCTGTTTGCTCTACTTGTTCACAAACCTGAGGAAGGGCCTTAACCTGACAACTTATTTCCCTCCATAAACGCTCCCTGACCTGCTGAGTTCCTCCAGTATTTTGTGTGTTGCTGTTTGCAAATCTATCCTTTTCCCATCTCATCTCTTCCCAGACCTTTTATTAATAACTTTAAGCTTGATTAAATGAAACTTTCCTCAATTCAGATGAAAGACGAGATCCAGAACATTAGCTGTCCCTACAAAAGCAGCCCAACTTCAAAAGTTCTGTTTTATTTCATATTTCCAGCATTTACCACATTTTTCTTTTTGACCAAGATTTATGGCATGGATTCTATATAGCATTAGGACTTTGCCATCAGTTGTTTGACCCAATAGCCTATTGTCCACCCAGGAAGTACAGTACAGGGAAAATGTCTCTGCTATATCCAACACCTTTTGATTAGATCAATTGCACCACAAAATTACACCAACCACTAAATTATTCACTGCTGAACATAAAATCTTAAAAACAGAAATATACAAAATTAACTTTATTTCAAATATACATAAAATGCTCACAAAGTTAAATAATGTTGCAGGGAAGGGTAGAAATATGCAATTCTTTTCCACAGTAAGCTAGTTTTCTTATTGAATATGTATCATAATACTTATTCTTCCTTTCAGATTAAGTGTCAAATCAAACCAGCAGTGTTTATGTGGCTTGAGTTACAAAATGCATGTATTTAAAATTGTTACACAAAGCTGGTAATTTTCAATTTTCCACCAGGGTTCGATTCATCTGCAAAACAGTTCAAGTTTTCTTGCCTTTTTTAATAGCTTCACCAGTAAGTTTAATAGTGAGCCTCCCACATATGTCAGTCTGTATGATGAGGAGTTCCTCAAATATTCCCTCTGACTCTGGTTTGAACTGGACGGGTAAATTGATGTAGTGTTGAGACCTAGAACAAAGACATCAATTAAGATACTTGAACCAGATTGATTCAACTTTTCACCAGTGATAAAATCAGAATACATGTCACTCAATATCTTACAGGGAGTGGGGAGACTTTTCTTATGGAATCCAGAATAAAATGCACCTTAATATTGGAGCTAGACCATAGGAAACTGAAATCACAGAAAAATATTGGAAATCGGAAACAGTTATCCATGACCAGCTCAACACCCTCATGTAAAAAAAGGCAATTGAAGCTGGAGGAAATCAACTGAAATTGTTAAAATAGATGGAAAATCATTTTAAGGCATTTAAGATTATCCGTCTTATTCATATCAGATGGAACAAAGATACAGCTCCCAAACAAACTGAATGCCCTCTACGTTCCTCTCCTCTCATACACTTGAAGTTTGAAATATGTATTCCTCAATGATTCCATTCAAGAATTTGCCTCCTTATTACCTTCATAGTTATCACTCACCGTAGTGTGTAATAGGAATACTTGACATAAAATGGCTCTTTTGGGGTTATAAACTTCAGCTGCAAATCAACAACAAAAGTATTAGTACAGTTGCTTGCAAGTGGGAAAAAATACTGCTTTTAAAGCTACTCGGTTGAAAAGTACCTTTAATCACCACCAACTGACTCAAACATTGTAGAAGTTTAACTAGTCTGGCTTATAGCATGAAACAAACTTTAAAGTTACCAGGAGCATTTCAAGTTAATAGCATGAAGTAATATCATTTCATAATTACTTTTCTGAAATCACTGAGGGAAAACAAAGACTCATCAAGAGTAGAAGTGATGAGACTCTGTGAACTTCATTCTGAGTTTTACAGAATGTTGTTAATCCTAGTGGATTTCTCTGTACATCACAAAATAACAAGGTTTTAAAAAAATCACTGTAAAAAAATCATTGTTTACTTAATGCAGTATTTTTAAAGGCTAATAAGCAGCAAATAAATGTAGTGTTTCCAGCAGAGGTGAAATTCTCTCTCTCAAGCTGAAGTACAACTCCATTTAAATCTTACAAGCAGTCAAGGGTTTAAAAGGAGTGGGTAAAGGACTGAAGGAGCAAAGGCCTCAGAAAGTCCAGCTATTTATGCTCTCAGTTCAGTGTCACTCTGTTCTGCTCTAACAACAGCTCCCCAGCACCTTCTCTGGTATGTGCAAGAGGGCTGTAGGAGCCATGTTCTATTTTTTGTCTGTATTATATTTTATGGTGCATTTATTATGGTAATCTGTCACATGGGCTGGAGTGTGGTAGAAACAAATTTACAGTTACTTATTCACGCTTAGTTTCAGTTGGTTGTTTAGTTTAGTCTAGTGGAGAGGGGATGAACAATGGGGAATAATGTACTACTTTTCTTGACCACTAATTTAGTTCAACCACTAACTAGATCACTAATTGGAACATTATTAGATCGTTTATTACACCATTATACCACTTGGTATCACTAATATCATTATTAGACCATTATATTGCTAATTCATTTCATTAGGCTTTCCATTGCAACAAGATAATTCGTCTTTGCAGTTTCATAAGAATGGTTCGATTTAGAAGAGCGTCATACAGTGTCAAGTACCCAGGGTTAATCTCTCAGCAGTTTTGGTTTGGTTTAAGTAACTGCTATATTTTGTCATAAAAAAAGTTATTCCAAACAAACAGTCTATGGCAAAGGATTGCCTCGGATTTCTTGGCAAAACTGGAGCAGTTTGCAGCAAGTAAACAACCCTTTGTTGATTCATGCAGGGTATTTGTGGTTTGAAGAGTTTTGAATGGTCAGTGCTGCCTGTCCATTGAGAACCTTTGCTCAATCGTGTGCTGTTTGTCTAAGGATTTATCACTTAGTTTTATTGAAGTACTGAAATATTTCAATTGCCAATGTCTGAATTGAAGGCTGTTTGTTTGGTCTGGTTTAAGCACCATGGACATGTGGACAGTTTGTTTGTTGCCTGCATGAATCGAATATCACTGGTGCTGCCGTGAAGAAAGAGTTAATTGCGAGTCATGCAATTACAGAAAGTAACATGAGTGTATCATAGCATGGAACTAGCACCAATGTCCCTGGAGTCAGGGCTTGCCAAAGAGCAATTGAAGCTAAAGCTAATCTAACTTAAATCGTCAGGATTGAACTTCTGTTGCAGGAAGAAGATCTGGACCTACTACCCTTTCTGCATGCATTAAAACACAGGCTGATTTAGCTCCATTAAGGGCACATTGACAATTATTTAAGGACAAACATGCGCTGGAGGAGCAAGAGGAATGCCATGGAGCTCCGGAGAAGGAAAGAACAGCTTGAGTTGCAGGAAGAAAGGAAGTAGCAGTCACTCAGGTGACTAATGATAATGTGCAAAAGGCAGCAAATGCAGCGAGTGCTGAAGTGCTCCAGCAGGACAGTCCTATGGTGAGAGCTCCTGTATTGAAAGGGCATAGAAGAAAACAAAAACACTCAATGTCACTTGTTGATTCATTTGTTCAAGTGTTTGGGATGCATGAACAAGACCCCCAAGAGGTAGTTCAGGGTGTTTACTCTTCACCGACACTAATGAGGCACTGTGAAGCTGTCATTTCCCACAGCTCAAAGTGCCCATGGGAACATTCACTTACAGCATGGAAACACTCTTGTTTTAGATGATAGAGGTCAAAATAGTATTATTGATATTATAAGGAAGCAAAATGAGATAACAACCTTATGGGTAATAAAACAACACATTTAATCTTTGCATAAAAGATTGATTCAAAACTTCAATGGGGATCCATTGCAGTATCATGCATTCATAGTCGTAATCATACTTTATTGATCCCGGGGGAAATTGGTTAAAATTGGCCATGAGGACTTTTGAAGAGTATTGAAGGCAAGACTGACAGCTATAGTGACTGCCTGTATTTTCTTGAACAGTACACCAGGGGGTCACCCTAGAGACCTTGTCAGAAGTTGCTGGTATTTTGATCACAAGATATATAAGAGACCACAAGATATAGGAGCAGAATGAGGCCATTTGGTCCATCAAGTCTGCTCTGCCCATTTCATCATGGCTGATCCAATTTTCCTCTCAGCCTCAATCTCCCGCCTTCTCCCCACATCCCTTTATGCCCTGATCAATCAAGAATCTATCAGCCACTATCTTGAATATACATAAAGACTTGCCTCCACAGCTGCCTGTGGCAAAGAGTTCCACATATCCATCACTTTCTCGCTAAAGAAGTTCCTCCTCATCTCCATTCTAAAAGGATGCCCCTCTATTCTGAGGCTGTGCCCTCTGGTCTTAAACCATAGGAAACATCCTCTCCACATCCAGTCTATCAAGGCCTTTCACCAATTGATAGGTTTCATTGAAGATACCCCTCATTCTTCTGTATTCGAGCTAATACAGGCCCAGAGCCATCAAACACTCTTCATATGACAAGCTATTCAATCCTGGAATAATTTTCGTGAACCTCATTTGAACTCTCTCCAATTTCAGCGCATCCCTTCTAAGACAAGGGACTCAAAACTGCTCACAATACTCCAAGCAAGGCCCCGCCAGTGCTTTATAAAGTCTCAACATTACATCCTTGCTTTTATTTTCCAGTCCTCTTGAAATGAATGATAACATCACATTTGCCTTCTTCATCACAGACTCAACCTGCAAATGAACTTTTAGGGAAACCTGCACAAGGTATCCCAAGTCCCTTTGCACCTCAATTTTTTTGTATTTTCTCTCCATTTAGAGAATAGTCAACCATTTTATTTCTTCTAACAAAGTGCATGACCATATACTTCTCAATACTGTATTCCATCTGCCATTTTTTGCCCATTCTCTTAATCCAAGTCCTTCTGTAGCCTCTCTGCTTTCTCAAAACTACCTGCCCCTCCATCTTCATATTGTCTGCAAACTTTGCAACAAAACCACCAGTTCCAACATCCAAATCACTGACATACAACGTAAAAGCGATCAGTCCCAACACAGACCCCTGTGGAAAACCACTAGTTATCAGCAGCCAGCCAGAAAAGGCTCCCTTTATTCCCACTCTTTGCCTTCAGCCAATCAGCCAGTGCTTTATCCATTCACAAACAAGAGAAAACCTGCAGATGCTGGAAATCCAAGCAACACACACGTAATGCTGGAGGGACTCACCAGGTTAGGCAGCATCTATGGAAACCGAGTACAGTCAACATTTTGGGCCAGGACCCTTCATCAGGTGAAGGGTGGTATATTTCTTTGAAGCAACTTCATCACCGAGTTGTGCCAATTTCACTCTTAGGAAATATACAGAAGATAATGAAAAACAGTTCAGCTGTGAGACAGTGGATAAGGTTTTGCATTGCTTCTATGTTGATGACTGCCTTGTGAGGAAGAAGTGGTGTCTCTCCATCATGACCTTGTATCTATTTGTGCTGAAGGCAGTTTTCGACTCACAAAGTGGATGAGCAACAGACAACATGCAAGCTATGATATCAAAAGAGCAAACAGTGAACGACATGAAGGCATGGGATAAGAATCAAGATATTCCTTTGGTGGAGAAAATACGGGGTGTGCGATGGTGCATTCAGTCTGATACTTCCAAGTTTAAGATCACAATAGACCACTCACCAGAAGGGGGATCCACTCCACAGTTAGTTCCATTTATGATCATTTTGGAATCTTGAGCCTAGTGGTGCCATCTGCTAAGATGATTCTACAAGATCTAGCTGAGAATTGGCTTGGTTGGGATGACACTATTACCAACATCAGTCGCTCATGAGTGGACAAGCTGGCTGAAGAATTCTTCCAGATGGAAACTTCAAGGTTATTAGATGTTTGAAATCCTTGGATCTTGAAGAAGTTATTGCTGCACAGTTCCACCACTTTACAGACACAAGCAAAGTTGGCTGTGGAGCAAAAAAGTACCTACCGTTGCACAGCAGGTGCTCTCTGGTGCACAGTGCTTTTATATCATGGGAAAAACTAAGGTAGCTCCACTGAAGTCAGTTTTCATCTCTTGTATGAAGCTCATCGCTGCTACAATGGTAAGCCCTATGGACACATAGTGGAGGAAGGAGTTACACATGCAACTTCATAACTTAATTTTTTTGGACTGATAGCACTTCTGTGCTGAAGTATATCAAGAATGAAACTTCCAGGTTCCAAACCTTTGCTGCAAACAGTTTCAGAAATTCTTAAGGTCTCACAAGCATCTCACTGGAGGTATTGAAACACTTCAAAAAACCCAGCACAAGTGGCCTCTAGAGGGTTGAAAGTGAAAGCATTCCTGAAGAATGAGACATGGCTGTCAGGGCCTCAGTATCTTCTTCAGCCTGAAAGGGAATGGTAGTAAATCCCGAGTGTTCCAGACAACGTCTGCTCGACGATCCAGAAGTTTTTAAAGAGGTGTGTTAGAATGCAGATTGAAAAGGAGATGGACATGGTAACACATATAATCTATCACTTCTTGCCTTGGACCCTTTTGAGGAAGACAGTGGCCTTAGATTTAAGAACCCACTCTTGTTTCTTACTCAGAAGAGGAAGCAATTGAACATCACTCTTGTTCAGTCTGACTTGGATAAAGAACAACAAGGGCATTCTTTGGACAGAGAGATCAGAAGGTCAAAGATCAGATTGGCCAAGATTGTCTCAGTGGAGGAGCTCAGAAAGGCTGAAATGGAGACAATTGGATTTTGCCAAAGAAAGATTTCCAGATGAATTCTCAAGTTTGCAAAGGGGAAAAAATGTAAAAAGGAACAGCCACATTTTCAAGCTCAATCCAGTACTTGAAGATGGTTGATGGACACCTTAGTAGGGCAGCCATGACTGAATTGTTTAAACATCCTGTTATACTGGCAAAGGATCTTCATATCTCAGACCTCATTCTGAGGCACGTACATCAAGAAGTGGGGTATGGTGGCCATCAGCATACGTTTTCCAGGTTGGGCCAAAAATATTGCATTCCCAATGCGAGTACAGCTTATAGCTGACTAAATGTGTTGTTTGTTGACGGTTACACGCAGCTCCAGAACGCAAGCACATGGCAGATCTACTTCTGGCCAGTGTATCTCCAGATGAACCTCTGTTTATACATATAAGAGTGGACTACTTTGGACCTTTTGAGGTGAGGAACAGAAAAAATACAGTGAAAAGATATGGGGTCATATTTACCTTTCTAATACGAGCTGTTAACATTGAAGTTGCATCTTCTTTAGACACAGATTCCTTTGTTAATGCACTTTGACACTTCATAGCAAGAGGAAGAAAGGTTCGTGAACTGCACTCTGATAATATGACAAATATTGTTGGAGCTGAATGCGAGTTGTGAGACGCTATTGAGAAGTGGAATCATTCATGAATCAGTGATGTCCTTCTTCAAAGGGAATTAATTCGATTTAACCCCTCCCCCCCCGGCTAATTTACATCAAGGAGGAACATGGGAGAGATTGATCAGGTCTGTGCAAAAGGTCCTCAATTCCAACATGAAGGTACAGAATCTTGACGAAGAGGGTTTCCACATAGTCCTTTGTGAAGTAAAGGCCATTATCAGTGGCCATCCAATCCCAATGATATGGGAGCACTAAAACCTCAACATGTGCTGCTTCTGAAGATCTCACCATCCTTACCACCAGGAGAGTTCCAAAGGAAGACATGTATGCTCATCGTAGATAAAAGCAGGTCCAATACATGTCAAACTTGTTTTGGAAACAGTGGGTTAAGGAGTATTTACCACAGCTACAGGAACAACAGAAATAGGCATAAAATGCAATTTCCACCTGGGAGACATTGTGCTTATAGTTGATGACACAGTGTCCTGAAACTCATGGATCATGGGAAAAGCCACTCAAGTCTTTCCAGACAGAAGAGGACTTGTGCGGCAGGTATGCATCAAGACCAAGACTAGCTGTCTGGACAGGCTTACAACCAAGATCTGTCTTCTGCAGGAGGCAGAGGTTTGAGGAGCTACAGCTTTAGAAGCTTCATGATTTTGACTTAACATACTGACATTGTACTGAGAATGGTGGTCAAGATCACTCTGTACTTGGCTAAGTGCTGGTAAGCTCTGGCCTAGATAACTGCTACAGAGTTGACGGTAGAAGAAAGAAGAAAAGAGGACATTTGTATAAATGTTTAGATTTCATATCCCCTATTTTAGTCATATGTAATTGTATTATCATGTAGTATCAAGGGTAGTGGGTAGCGGCTCCATATGTCACTACTACAGGGCATGACAACCCTGCCTTACACGAGTCCCGGGCTCAGCTGCCTCCAGCTGACAGTATCTGGTATGGGCCCCTATCCAGGGTTATGGATCCCACTGCCTTGTAGGTATCCTCGGGAGAAGAGAAGGCTAAAGAGTAAACCCTACACAAATCCGAAGTGAAGCCCCTAAGGTGGTTGGATGACATATCACATCACCTCCCGGCAGCTCCTGCAGCCAAGCTGATGCCAAATGTACTGCTTCGCATTCCTTTGGACCACATCCGCAAGGCCGAGAGGGGAATCTTGATGTCTGGGCAGCCCAGGATCTCCATATTCATCGCCCAGGTCTGCGCCCCGGAACCAGGCGCATCCATTGTCTACTTAGACAGAGGGAGCCATTATTATTATTATCATCATGTAATAATTAGGGGCCAGGATGTAGGAGCCATGCATCGATTTTCTGTAAGTAAAAGCCATGTACTGTATCTATTTTCTGTCTGTATTGTATTATGTGGTGGGGCAATCTGTCATGTGGGTTGGGGTGTGATAGAGCAAATGAGTACAATTGTGTGTTCATGCTTTGTTTTAGTTATTTGTTTAGTTTAGTCTAGTGGAGGGGGTGAGCCACAGGGAACTAGACTTTTTTGTTGACCACTAATTTAGTTCGACTGCTAACTAGATCATTAATTGGAACATTATTAGACTGCTTATTACACTAATTACATCATTATACCACTTAGTATCACTAATAGACTGCTAATTAGACCATTATATCACTAATTCAGTTTGGTTCATTTTCATTGTTACAAGACCATTTGTCTTGGCTGGTTTCATAATAAAGGATCAATTGTATTTTTTATGATATGGAAATGTGTTATTTGGAAGCACATCGTATGGTGTCAATTACTCTGGCTTCGTTTCTCAGCGGTTTTGGTCTGTTCTCAAGTAACCGCTACAAGGGGTTCTCCTTCTACCTTAGGCCACAAACTTATCAATCACCCCTGATGAGTTATTAACTTCAAACTTTGTGCATAATCACTCAAAGAGTTGAACTGCATGTGCATGTAAAGAGAGCTGTATAACTCATCTCCTTCTACCTTAGGCCACAAACTTATCAATCACCCATTTGTGGGCACTTTCCGGAGGTCCAAGATCTGTATGCTCCACAACCACTGGACTAGGTGTGTAAATATAGGAGGGGACTATGTTGAAAAATAAATGTGCTAGGTTTTCTAAAATTGACTCCTTCTACCTTAGGCCATGAACTTATCAATCGCCCCTCGTATCATCCAGGTTGTTGATATAAATGACAAACAACAAAGGGCACAGTACTGATCCGTGTGGCACACAACTACTTACAGGCCTCCTGTCAAAGAGGCCACTATCTACAACCACTCTCAGGCTTCTTCAAAGCAATGTCAAATCCAGTTTACTATCTCACCTTGAACGCCAAGCTATTGAACCTTCTCGAACAACCAGCCATGTGGGCCTTGTCAAAAGTCTTGCAAAAGTCCATGTAGCAACATCATTGCCTTCCTCAACTTTCATGGTAACTTCCTCAAAAAACTTCATATGATTGGTTAGACATGACTTATTACACACAGAGCCATGCTGACCATCCCTAATCAGTCTCTGTCTATCCAAATACTTATATATTCAGTCCCTTAGAATACCTTCTAATAACCTTCCCACTACTGATGTCCGGTTTACTAGCCTATAATTTCTTGGCTTATTTTTAGAGCCTTTCTTAAACAATGGAACAACATTTGCTATCCTCCAATCCTCTGGCACCTCACCCATGGTTAAGGATGTTTTAAATATCTTTGCTCGAGTCCCTGCAATTTCTGCACTTGCCTTCCACAGGATCTGAAGGAGTAGCTTTTTGGGCCCTGGGGATTTATCCACCATAACTTGCCTCAAGACAGCAAACACCTCCTCTTCTGTAATCCATGACCATGCTTCTACATTGCTTCACATCTACAGACTGTGTCCAACTTCCGAGTAAACACAGATGCAAAAAATCCACTTAAGTTCGCCCATCTCCTTCAGCTCCATATGTAGATTACCACTCTGATCTTCCAGAGGACTAACTTTGTCCCTTGCCATCCTTTTAAACTTAACATAACTTTAGAAGCCCATGGGATTCTCCTTCATCTTGTCTTCGAGAGCAACCTCATGTTTTCTTTTAACCTACCTGATTTCCTTCTCAAGTGTTCTCTTGCATTTCTTATGCTCAGTACCTCATTTGTTCCTGCTTGTCTTTACTTGCAATGTATTTTTTTTTCTTAGTCAGGGCCTCAATATCTCTTGAAAACCTAGGTTCTCTAAACTTGTTATCCTTGCCTTTTATTCTGATAGGAACATAGAAACTCTGTACTCTCAAAATTTCACTTTTGAAGACCTCCCACTTAACAAGTCCACATTTGCTTGGAAACAACCTTTTCTAATCCACACTTGTCAGATCCATTTCTGATACCATTAAAATTAGCCTTTCTCCAATTTAGAACCTCTACCTGAGAAACAAACCTACCCTTTTCCATAATTATCTTGAAACTAGTGGCATTATGATCACAAGATGCAAAATGTTCCCTTACACAAACTTCTGTCATCTGCTGTGTCTCATTCCTAATAGGAGATCTGGTATTGCAGTATCTCCAATTGGGACTTTTATGTACTGATTAAGGAAATTTTCTTGAACACTTTTGATAACATCTTTCCCATCCAGCCAATTTACAGTATGGGAGTCCCAGTCAATATGTGGAAAGTTAAAATCACCTACTATCACAACCTTATGTGTCTTGCAACAGTCTACAATCTCTGTACAAATTTGCTCTTCTAAATTTCATGGACTGTTGGGTGGTCTATAACATAATCCTATAATGTGGTCACATCTTTCTTATTCCTCAGTTCAGCCTCATAAGACAAGCTCTCCAGTCTGTCCTGACTGGGCACTACCATGACATTTTCCCTAATGCCATATCCTTTATTCCCTCTTCCTCTATCACATCTAAAACAACAGAACTCCAGAATATTGAGCTGCCAGTCCTGCCCCTCCTGCAACTAAATCGAATGGTTACAATGTCATAATTCCACATGCTGATCTATGCCCTTTGCCCTTTCCTACAATACTCCTTGTATTGAAGTATATGCAGCTCAAAACATTAGTCCCACCATGCTCGATCTTTTGATGCTTGACTATGTACATGGGCTTAACAACATCTTTCCCCACAACCACTCTCCACTGTTTTGACACTGTTTCCCGTCCCCCTGCAACTCTAGTTTAAACGCTCCCATGTAGCATGAGCAAATCTTTCCACTAGGATATTAGTGCCTTTCCAGTTTAGGTGCAAGCCATCCTTTCTGTACGGGTCCTATATTCCCTGGAAGAGAGTCCAATGATCCAGCACTCCATCTTGCCCCACTCCTTAGCCATATGTTAAACAGTATGATCTTGTTATTTCTGACCTCATTAGCACATTGCATGAGTAGCAATTCTGAGATCGCACTCCTGGCAGTCCTGTCCTTTAACTACTCCTTGAACTGATTTTGCAGGCCCTGGTTACCCATCCTACCCATATCACTCGTGCCGACATGGACCACAATGTCCGGCTGCTCACCCTCCCACTTAAGAATACTGTGGACTTGATCCGAGATGTCCCTGATGCTGGCATCCAGGAGGCAACGAACCATCCGGAAATCTCATTCTCCTCTACAGAACCTCCTTTCTGTTTCTCTAACCAATGAATTCCCTTTCACTACAGTTCGCCTCTTCTCCCCCACTTCTCTTCTAAGCCACAAAGCCAGACTCATTGCCAGAGACCTGACCACTGTGGCTTTCCTGTGCTAGGTCATGCTCCTGCAGTATATCTGTTGTTGAGGGCTAAGGCAACAGGGGTACTCTGCACAGCTGCCTATCCTCTTTCCCCCTCTTGACAGTCACCCAGTTAAATGTGTCCTGCATCTCAGTTCAACTACTTCCCTGTATGCCCTGTCTATCAACCGCTCAGCTTCCTGAATAATCCAGAGTTCATCCAGTTCCAACTCCAACTCCTTAACATGGTCTGTTAGAAGTTGCAGCTGGATGCACTTCTTGCAGGTGTAGCTGTCAATGACACACAGGAGGTCTCCCTGCCCTCCCTCATGCCGCAAGACGAGCATTGCAATATCCTGTCTATCATCCCCACTGGTCTAAAAGTGCAATAAGAAAGAAATAAAGAATAAATAATTTTTAAAAACTCTACCCAAGCCCTACTCCTTTCCTCGCTGAAGCCTCAATGAGCCAAATTCTCAACTCTCCACTCCAATACAGGTCCATTCACAAATGACCACTCAGCAAAAACCAATAAAAAGTTAGTTCTAAGTGAAGTTCCTAATTATACCCAATCCAATGTCTCCTCAGGGCTGTTGTGTACAAACTGTGCTGACTGCCCCCAACTCGCATTTGAATTCTCTTCCCCACTATACAATCTGGTGTCTCCTTGGGACTGTGGCATGCACCATATCCTGAGGTACAGTGGAAAAACTTGTCTTGCTCACTGTCCTTACAGATCAATTCATTACAGCAAAGCATTGTGGTAGTACATGGTAAAAGAATAGCAGAATACAGAATAAAGTATTACAATACAGAGAAAGGTAGTGCAGGTAGACAGCAAGGTGCAAAACCATAACAAGTTGGATTGTAAGGTCAAGAGTCAGGAGAGAAATCAGGTCAAGCCTGCCCCCTTCCCCATTTAATACGATTACGGCTGATTATGTTGGCCTCAACTTTTCTGCTGTGACATATCTCCATATTCCTCATTCTATCAAATATTTACCCACCTCCACTTAAAATACTAATGACCTAGCTTCCACCACTAACTGATGCAAGGAATTCCAGAGATTCACCACCCTCTGATGCATTTATACTCCCCGTTCCAGACTCTACCACTAATGCAAACATCCAACATTTACTCTGTTAAACCCTCTTTGGATCTTACATGTTTGAAAAGGGATCTTCTAAACTGTAGGACAACCCTCTCATCCCAGAAGTTAGACTGCAGAATCTCCTTTGTATTGTCTCTAATGTTACTCTACATCTTTCTTTTAAGGGTGTGGCCTCATCCTGTACAATATCAACGAAACTTTTGTTTAAAGGCTTCAACCTCCAATTTGCAATCAGAGTGAAAATGCCATTTAACTACTTATTGGACATGCCTTCAAGCTTTTTGCAATTCATGCACTAGAAGGCTTCACACACAGACTGAACAAATTAATCACATCCAGCTTTAACCACACAATCCTATGCACATTAACAATTGCTTACATTTATAGAAAATAGCACCTATACACAAGCAAGACTCAAGTTTTGTGGCAGAGTTGAGGACTTGATATTTACAACACCCTTTCCTTAAAAGTTTGAATAAAGACTACTAGTGCACTGAAGGTAATGGTGACTTTCAACCTCACTGTCTGCCTTTGCTGAGAGGTATGAAAAGTGGTTCCTGCTTATCAGGGTCTTGTCACAAGCCTTTACTGTCAGAAGGCACTGAGCAGTATATCAGGAACCAGTTCGAAGAGGACAATAATCTTGCAGTTGCTGGGTATAAGACCCATCCTCTCATGCTACTGAATACTTCAACGATTGAGCCAAGCTCCTGAATGTGCAAGCATTTAAGATTCTAGCACTTAATGGCTAATTGAATCCGCAAATTTTTAAAAAGTGGGAGGAAACAGTTGCAGACAGAACATGCGAACTCCACAGACAGCACCTAAGATCGGGATTGAAGATGGGTCACCAGAGCTGAAGCAGCAGCTCTGGTAACTGTATTACTGTGATACCCCATGCTCTGAGCTTATCCCATTTATCACCATTGTACAATACACAGCACAATGGAGGGTGTTCTCACTATGAAAACAAGAAGACCCTGCTGTGGCCACTCTACCAATGTCATTTGTCTCAGTTACACTGGCAAGGCAGGAGTCAGGTAGGTTGATCCTTCAGAGTGACTTGCACACTAAATGCTGCCGATCAAGCCTCGAAGCTTTATCTTTTAGAATTCATTCACCTTGGCCAGCCATAGTTAAGACTATGCCAATCTTGGCCACAGACAATGAAGTCTGCATCGAAGGTATATTCTGAACCTATGTTGCTTTCAGTGCTTTTTCTAATTGTCAATTCACAAGGAGTAGCATGGATTCATTAGCAGGGGGAGGATAGCAGGTGATAATCAAACAGAAATATCCGGCCTGGTGCTAGGAGACACCTGGAATCAAAACAGAGGATTTTAAGAACTATTCCCTCCCACCTGTGTACTACCAGGCTACTTCCTTTCATGTGTGTGTCCTGCCAGTAGTCCAGGATATGCCCAGGAATTGTGAGAGAAGACTCTGGCATATTGATCACAAGGTGCAATTCTCTGAGTATGACTAGATAGACACACAAGAATGAATACTGCAACAAGAAATAAATCTGCAGGAAGAATTCAGCAATCGAGCAGCATCTGTGGTGGGAAAGGAATTGTCAACATTTCAGGTTGAAACTTTAGTACTGATGCAAGGTTTGAAAATTCCTTTACTCCCACAGATGCTCTTTTTCTGAATATATTCTTCAGGCAAACTAATTGTCGCTCTTGTCTTGACTCGACAGTGGACAGCTTTTTAGTTCAAATACCGGTCCCCAGATGATTGCAAGTTTGATTGCACGGAGAGCAAAGCTCCAATGCTCAAATATGGGACTTAGAACTTTAGTGCCTTTATTTTTAATAGAACATAGAAGAGTACACACAGGAACAGATCCACCGGTCCACAATGTTGTGGTGAACTAATTAAATTAGTAATCAAATGCCCAAATAAACAAATCCCTTCTGACTACATGATGTCCAGATCCTCCTATTTCCTGCACATTCATGTGTCTATTTAAGGGCCGCTCAAACACCCTTACAGTATCACCACCATCCCGGGCAACAAGTTTCAGCCACCCACCAATGAGTTAAAAAAAACTTGCTCCACCCACCTCCTTTGAACTTAGTACCTCCTCTCACCTTAAATGCATGACCTCGGTGTAAGACATTTCCACTCTAGGAAAAAATATCAACGGTCTAGTCTATCTCTGCTTTCATAATCTTATAAACTTCTATCAAATAAATTGAATTTTATAAAGTTACAACATAACTTCCTGTCTCTTGAATGCAATTGCTCAACAAATAAAAGAAAGCATGTCATATTATATGGGATCTCACCTGTGGCTTGACAGGACACAAAGATATTCGTTGAAACCTCAACAATCTGATCTCTTGCCTCTCAATAACCTGGGGTATATTGCACCAGGCCCTATGGACTTAACTACCTTAATTTTCTTTGAGACCCATCACTACCTCCTTCATCTCACAATGCCCTAGAAAATTAGCTTGCTCTGCACTCAAAACTCTATCCCCCATATCTTTCTCCTTGGTAAATACTGATGCAAAGTACTCGTTTAAGCTTCACCCATACCCTCTGTCTCCAAGCACATTTACTCATGTATCCTTGAGTGATCTGACCTACTCCGTTTATCCTCTTTGGTCTTAGTGTATGTGCGGAATGCCTTGTGATTCCCTTTAGTCCTACTTCCCAAGGAGTTTTCATAATCCCTCTTGGCTTTCCTAAACTACTTTTTAATTTATTTTCAGACTTCTTTATAATCCTCAAGGGCAGTTCAATCTTAGCTCCCGAATCTTTAAACACACTTAATTTCCTTGACTAATTTTGCCACCTCTCTCAACATGAAGGGGTCCCTGATCTCGCCACATTTGTCCTTTCTTACTGGCACAGAGCTGCCCTGTACTCTGAGCAATCAGTCCTTAAACACCCTCCACATGCAGGATGTGGACCGCAAAAAACAGCTGTTTCCAATTAACTCTCCTCAATTCCTGCCTCACACGCTTGTAATTGGCACTGTTCCAATTTAACACTCTTCCCTCAAGGTCCATATGTATCAATTGCTATTTAAAACGGTTCCCTGTTTCCTAACTATCTTTCTACTGAAAGGAAAGTCACCTGGTCTGGCTCATTACCCAACACCAGGTCCAGTATGACCCCTCCTCTTGGTGGGGTATCTACATAATAATTTTAAAAATCCTCCTGGATGCACCTAACGAATTCAGCTCCATCTGAAGCTCTTGCCCCAGTCGATGTTGGGGAAATTGAAGACACCCATTGTGACATTTTACACATTTCCCTCACCTGTTTGCATATCTGTTTCTCAATATCCTAGTGGCTATTGGGAGGCCTATAGTATAATTCCATTAGAGTGATCATACTCAGCTTCTCCCCAGTGGATGAGCCCTCCATTATGTTCCCTCTGCTTGCAGCTGTGAAACGTCTCTGATTAATTGTGCAAATCCATCCCCCCCATAACTCTTTTACTACTACCTCTATTGTTTCTAAAACACCGAAGTCCTAGAACATTAAACACCCCGTCCTGTCCCTCTCTCAACCAAGTCTCTGTTATGGCCACAACATCATATTCCAACTACTGATTCACAATGAGTTCATCATCCTTACCCATAATGGCAGCACAGTAGCATAGCAGTTAGCCAACACTTTACAGCACAGCGACCTAGGTTAATTTCCCATTGTTGCTTGTAAACAATTTGTACAGGGTTTCTTCTGAGTTCTCTGGTCTCCTCCCACATCACAAAGATGTACAGTTTAGCGGATTAATTGATCACTGAGGTATAATTGTGTGGCACCGGATTGTTCGGCTGGAAGGACTTGTTACTGTGCCAGATCTCTAAATTAATACAATACTTCTAGGCATTAAAATACACGCATTTCAACCCCTCCTTCGCACTGGGTCAATTAGTTTGCACCTGTCTGTACTTATTGGTCATGACATCTACCTTCCTCTTAATCCCTCCACTTCTGGCCTAGTATTCTGGTTCCCATCCCCTTACCAAACTAGTTTAAACCCTCCCATGTAGCACTGGCAAACCTCCTGGCCAGGATACGAGTTACCCTTCAGTCAAGATGGAACCCAACCTTCTGTACAAGTCACCTCTGCTCCAGAAGAGGTTCCAGTGATTCAAGAACCTGAAAGCCCGGCCCCTGTACCTCAGCCACACTTTCATCTGCTCCTGCCCTGACTACCACGTTGCACTGGCAGTAATCCAAAGACTACTGCCTTCAATGTCCTGCTCTTCCGCCTCTTTCCTAACTCCCTATACTCACCGCACAGGACCTCGTTCCCTACTTACCCATGTCACTGGTGCCAATATGCACCTCCCGCACCTCACCATCCACCTTCAGGATATTTTGTGGCTGCTCTGACCATTCTCAACCCTAGCACCCGGAATACAAAACACCTTCCTGCTGTCTCTTTTACAGCCATTGAAACTCCTGTTTGTCCCCAATTATAGAGTCTAATAGTATTTTGCTTCCTTCCCATCCACAGCCCCCCACACAAATACTTCCTATATCCCAGACATTCAAAAAGGTTGAGAAATATTGACAGTGTCACGACTGGCAAAATTACCAGCATTATTAGCCACATCCCAGCAGCATGAAGTGCAGAAGTCATGAGATTTGGTCATAATCCACTTCTTCAAACACCGTTAATGCATCACATATTACCAAGTGCAATGATTATGTTGAACAGAAATCACTTCTGTATGCACCAAGCCCATACTTCGCTGCTGATCAAAAATCAACACCACAAGAAAGCACTGAAGACAACAGTAATCTGACATTAAAAGTAATGGATCACTGCTCACTAAACCTGAAAAGATATAATAGATAATGCTTTGCTTTTAATGACGAGATAATTCAATTCAAATAGTAAATCTCTTTCAAGTACACATTCTGCTCATGTTCAAATGTGAAATGAAAGGGAAAGCTGAGGACTGAGATTCATAGATTTCTAATTTGAGGAAAGAAAAAGAATTTATTCAATGTTCTGTCATCAAGGTCTCAAATCACTTTGTAAATTTGAAGATGTTACATGCATGTGCAAAGGTTTTTTAATGCAAGACACTGTAATTCTAATTTTTAAAACAATGCAATTAATTTTTGATAACTTTTGAAGGCTTGAGAATATAGAAATCTGTATAATACATTGAAACAATATATTGGAAATAAACTCTCACCTTATGCACAACAGAGGAACTATTACGCAAGTTCACCTTTAACATGCTGGTTTCTCCCACTGGGGTGGCAGGGAATAAGTAAAAATCTTCAGCAGCAAACACACAATTGTAGGATGCCTTTTCTTGACTGAAAACATTTAAATTATTCAAACAAATTATTCCTCCAATTTGGTTAAAGTTTAAATATTTTATGAATCGCAGAAGTTAGGAAGTTTTGTCTATACAATATAGAATTCTTTATTCTGAATTTGTCAGATGTTATCTGAAACAGCAATTAGAATTCTGACCTAATTAAAGGAGTGTAGTGAATTTATTATGAAATACTTCTAATCTGCAGTGTAAAATGTCCTTATTAGTTAAAAATAATCAATATTTCCTCCTCCATGTTACACATCATAAACTGACAAAGGATAACCAGGCAGGTGATGACATTCCAGATTTTTCTAGGTTTTACTTTTCCTCTGTCCTCCAGGAGTATTTCATGTTTACACCATCCTCAAAACAGACCACTCCTCTTAACACACACACACACACACAGATTATTCTCTCTGAAACTGCCATTATTCCTTCATGAAACTGATGAAACCTTGAATTAAATAAACTATTTTTATGCCATGAAGATCATACCACCTTTTATCTACCCTGCACATAAAAATCTAGTACTAAAACCCAACATTTGAAATTAATTGAATGTGGTCAATTTGGAATAGATACTCTGCTTCCGAACTATGAAACTGTCATTCTGCATCATTGCTTTTTTAATAACACTTGCAATCACAGCAGTCAGAAAGTTTTTTTCATTCATGGAATAGTGGCTGAGAATTTAAGCTCAAGTGCCAAAATCCATTAATGTTAATGATATTTCTCTCCTCCGATGGCTGGTGGGGGAGAGGGGCAGCCATTGCCTTGTTGCTGCTTGTGCGTGGGAGCTGGGAGCTGGGGGCTTTGGGATTCTAATGTTTAACTGTCATTCATTCTTTGGGGCACACCTCTGTTTTCATGGATGTTTGCAAAGAAAAAAAATTTCACAATGTATATTGTATACATTTTTCTGACATTAAATGTACCCATTGAAACCTATTGATGCTGCCCAACCTGCTGAACACTTCCTACATTGGCTGTTTCAATATGGAACTACGGAACACAGAAAACAGAGTGTTGCCATCAATCTAATTAATTAAAACAGTGCAGAATTCTGCATACTAATTTTAAATAAAACTATTCAAAAACTCTGATCAAGAAGGGACTTAAAACATATTATCCATGATAAGATATTGGAGGCAGCAACACTCTCCTTAGTCTAACAACTTAAATGTCTTGGGAAAACAGCATCTTGGTTTCTGGGTTAAGAACAGTTGCCCTTAAATTTTAGTCACATTCTCATGAACAAAGACTCACCCATTCTGCAGGCTTTACAATGATTGCTAATGTTATTAAGAAAAAATGGTGACACTTTGGGTAGAGAGTCAAGGGAATTTAAAATGTGGGTCTCTATACTAAATCTATGCAGTCTGTAGAGTTAAAGCAATTCTGTATACCTCAAAACTATCAATTACCTGTACCCAAACCTTCGCTGACCTTAGCCAATAATAGATTTGGTTTGGGTCAATGTAGTGGCTGCTATATTGTTATGACTCAACAGTACTTCAAATAAATTTTCTTGTATTTTTTCCACCTGACTTTCCAAGTCAAAGCTTATTCAATGACCAGCAGTAAAAGAATCAGGAAACCTCCACTTCTGAGTTAATGCTCAGGAACCATCAGAGCTTCATGGTCTGAAGAAAGGCCATAGCCAAGGGGAAGTGAATGTAACTCATTGATTATGGAATAAAATAAGATCAGAATTGGACATAAGATCCATTTGAAAGAAGACTATTTGCATACACAATCACACACTTATGCAGTAACTTAGACAATGCCCAAGGAATCTAAATTCACTTTGAAATCCAACATGCAAGCCACTGCAAAATAAAAATTGGGTGCTGAAAATTAATAATAAAAGCATTGTGAAAAAATTTAGGATACCCTGTAACATCTGTGGAATAAAAGGGGTTTCAGAATAACTCAGTTCAAATATTTGATCAATAATGTAAAACATTAAACTTTAATTGCTTTGCATATTTAAGTTCATGAGATGTAAGCATCTGAACAATTTATTACTCAACCATAACTGCCCTTGAACTTATCGGCATGCTGATTCATTTCAGAGAGCAGTTGACAGCCAATTACAGAACTGAAGGCCTGGATTCACACATGGATCAGACCAAGAAAAGGAAAAGAAGGATTCTTTTCTCAAAGGACATTAGGGATTGTTCCTCGTCTACATAGCATTTACAGGAACTTCTGGCTTGATATGAGCAGAAGATAAAATAAATTGACTGCAAAGCAAAAACATAGAAGGTTCAGTGCGACTATTTTCATTTCCGCGATTTAATAGCTTACTCTAAATGTTTCCTACTAACCAAGTTACCAGTCCCATGGATGAATCCATTCGCTTAGAGCACATTTTGGGTATTGTTCCCTGAAGAAAAATGGCATTGTTATACACTTATTTTCAATGAAACAAAAAGCATCTTGAATTATAATCCAACTTTTTCCACTCTATATTTAAATAATTTCCTCTTTGCTTTTGGTTTAAGCCAACAGAATAGGAATTCTGGCACCTCTGAGTATCCCAGGGCAATGCTGGTGTGACAAATAATCTGCTGATTGTTTGAAGATATTCAATAATCACATGTATTTTCTCCCCCCTTAGACAAATGTAATTGATTGAGAAAGGGGAGATTGCCCAGAGGAAAATCTGAAGTCCACCTTTTATTAGCAGATAAGCACACACACATTTCCATTAAGATATAAATATCACAATTCAGTTACTCCTTTCAGGCTGATCATTGACACAACTAATGAAAGTCTCAGTCGTGCAATAATAAAATGATTGGGTCTAAGTGTTTATTACATGAATAATACTCATAAATCAGTAGCCAAAAAATACTGATTACCATATATTGCCTTAAACCAGCATTTCACCAATATGCTTCTTAACAGTAACAGCTAACAGTAAACGAAACAATCCAGAATACGCAAATTGATTGAGATCTCACGTTTGAGAATGCTTTCCTCACCTGCCAAGCATTTTCAACAAATTATATGATAGGCTGAAACACTGAAGTTTTGCCATAGCACTTAACTCTAGCCAAAGCATTATAGATTTATAAAGTTCTATGCTTAATGCTGATTGCCCATAAAACCTCAAATTGATTTGTTTTCTGAGATTTAAGATATACATGCATTGCTAAAATTCTCTCCAGTGCAATTTCTAATATAAAATTAATACTTCCCTTTTACTTTTCTTTTCTCAAGACAATAACTGGGTGTCGATAGCACAGAGAATCTATCCTGGGCTCAGCACATAAATGCTACTGTGTTGAAGCTATTGCAATGTCTCTAGATTCTTAGAAACTGAAGCAGATTCTACAGAAGGACTCAAGACAGATTAGAAGAAAGGGCAAGAAATTGGTAAATGAAATACAAAGTTGGAAAATGCATGGCCATGCACTTTGATAGAAGTAATAAATGTGCAGACCATTTTCTAAACAGGGAGAAAATTCAAAAATCTGAGATGCAAAGGGACTTGGGAGTCCTTGTGCAGAACACTTTAATTTGTAGGTTGAGTCGGTGATGAGGAAGGCAAATGCAATATTAGCATTTATTTCAAGAGGTCTAGAAATCAAGAGCAGGGATGGGATGTGGGGCTTTATAAGGCACTAGTGGGGCCTCACCTTAAGTGCTGTGAACAGTTTTGGACTCCTCATCCAAGAAAAAAAAAATGTGCTGGCATTGGAAAAGGCTCAGAAGAGGTTCACAAGGATGATTCTAGGAATGAAAGAGTTATCATGCAAAGAACATTTGATGGCTCTGGATCTGCATTCACTGGAATTTAGAAGGATGAGGGGTGATCTCATTGAAGCCTTTCAAATGTTGAAAGGCCTAGACAGAGAAGATGTGGAAAGGATGTTTCCCATGGCGCCTATTTAAAACAGAGATGCAGAGAACTTTCTTTAGCCGGAGGGTGGTGAATTTGTGGAATTTGTTACCAGCAGCAGCTGTGGGTGGCCAGGTCTCTGGGTGTATTTAATGCAGTACTTAATAGGTTCTTGATTGGACACGGTTTCAAAGGTTAAGGGGAGAAGGCTGGGGAGTGGAGCCGAGGAGGGGAAAAAAGAATCAGCCTTGATTGAATGGCAGAGCAGACTTGATGGGCCAAATGACCTAATTCTGCTCCCATGACTTATGGTCCAATTGATGACTGACAAACTTCTACAGATGTTCCATGGAAAGCATCATGTTGCACCATGATCTAGTATAGAAATCCAATGCACAGGAATACAGAAGATTGTAGACTCAGCTAGTTCCATCACACATACAGTTCTCTCCACCAAAGGAGATCTACAAGAGCCAATATACTTTAAGGCTGCAGCATCCATCATTAATGATCTACACAATCCAGGCCACGCCTTCTTCTCAATGCTGCCATCAAGCAGTCGGTACAGGAGCCTAAAGATCCACATCTCAAGGTTCAACAGGAGCTTCTTCCCCTCTGCCATCAGGTTTTTGAATAAACTTGATAAACCTTAGAATATTTTTTCTCTCTCAACTTGCACTGTTATTACTTTTATTTTGTCCTGCAAATTACATAGTGCAGCTAATTTTTTTGAAGGTGTTTCTTCCGCAGAATTCATTTTTGTTTATGATAGACTGCTTGAAGCTGAAAACAAATATAATTTCAGACTACCTGCATCACGGTAGGAATTTGGAGAAAGAAGAAATTAACTTTTATTAAATATAATGTGTTACAGTGCTGATGCTTTGCAATAGCTCAACTAAGCTAAAAATGGTTTTTTGATTAATTTTATTTGTACTCTGTGGCTGAAGATTCTCGCTTAAGTATCCAACAATATTCAGCCAGCATTGATGGATTCCAGTTACCCAGATAGTGTTCCTCCATGACAGCAATGTCCTGGTGAAACTTTTCACCATGGTCGTCACTGACAGTGCTAAGAGTTGCAGGGAAGTCGTCTAAATGGGAATGCAGAAAATGAATCTTTAGTGACATGTTTTACTTCATGGTTTTGTATGCTTGAAGTATGTTGCCAACCAGCTGCATGTAGATTGGTGCTCTGTAGTTGCCAAGAAAATTGTCAACAACATCCTTTTAATGCCTTCCATGCAATTTTCTCTGGACCCACTAGAAGTTCTTTGAATTGCCTGTCATTGATGACCTGTTTGATTTGTGGACCAACAAAGATGTCTTCTTAATCTTGGCATCAGTTATTCTGGGAAACATCTGTCTCAAACATCAAAATCCTTCACGGAAATTTTTGGACCTGGTGGCTACAGATTCCATCCTTGCAGTCTTTGTTGTGACTGTGAACAAAGTCATTGGAGAGACACTGAAGCTAGTGGAAATAGAAGCCTTTATTCAGCAAAAATGAGCAACAGACACCACGTTTGAGAGACACTTTGAAGAAGAGACCTGTCTGACCCAGGATTACACATTTTTATATGCTTAAGATCAAAGATAACATCAGGACAATTCTATAGTTACATTGTATTTACAATGCTTCCTTTGAATTACTTATAATTGTCAAACACCTCTTTCTTCTTACCCACACTCCAGACACCCAAAATGAATATTGATCAGTACTGCCTCTCTTTCTGGATTCATGCATGTGCATACATTAGGTGAATGGGTGTTTCCTGGTTTGCAATCAACCCCAGTCTGTGGTTCTAGGAAAACTAATGTTCAGAGCTGTATGTTAAATTCAGTCTATTATCCACATTCACATCTGAAGACTGGTTGCTGTTGATATTAATATTTGCTTTGTACCCTAACTCCAGAATATGCACTAACAGTCTTGAAGCTAGAGATTCTGGTGCTGCCTTTGACAAACCTGAGTCTCTGACCAAGTCATTTAACTCAGATTGAGTTATCAGAGAGGGTCACTCAACATAAAGGGTTCAAAATCTGTATCAGTGTCTGTGTCATTTTCAATTCTTGGCTTGTGCATCATGGCATCTTCATCTGCCTCCTCTAGACTCAATGTCTCTGGTGGCTTCAGTACTGGAAGACGATCATCATGGGGCACAGGTCTCATGGCTGAAGGCAGACTGGGAGAATCAATGGATTTCTTGTTTTTAGCAGAGAAACCAGACACACTGGTCAGACAGAAGTAGCAGTCTCTCGTTATCCTCCTGTCTCACCATATCATCAGGACTGTGAATGGCATTGACTTCCGAGTACCTCTGAGCCAGGCTCTAAGATCAACAGTGCATGTTGAGCAACAAATGTGAGGAGCCCAGGCTTCATCTGGTCACCAATGTTACACCCAAAGTACAGTTCATAGGTTTTTCTTAATAACAGGAGTCATGCTCTGTCTGAGATTTAAACGTATACTCACCACAAATATAACAGAAAATATCGCAACTATTACAATATTGCTCAGAAATTTTGCTACCACAAATACTCCTGAAAATACAATTACTTTATTATAATGAATAAGCACAATATGCATCACAAACCTATATACACGTAAATGCGATGCATAGAACAGTGTGTGCTTGATGCTTTTATAGCCTTTCTAAAACCTGTCCTGCCATGCAACATTTGACCTGCCTAAGCCTGCCTGGACAAGATAGAAAACATTTCAGCTTACGTTGTAGGCAACATTTTAATTGCCTTCAATTATAAATTGAAATAACGTATATAGGCAATATCAGAAAAATAGTGCATGATAGGGAAATTTCATGGTGATTTTCATGATCAGCAGCTCAAAATCCATCAAGGTGTATCCAAAAGTATTCAGGAAGCAAAATCTTTGTTGCTACTGTTATGTAAAATTTAAGTTAATTTTTGTTTGTAATGTACTAAGCTGCTACAGCAAATAGCTAAAGTTTATGGCATTTATACCCTATGTATATAAGCATATGATAATACATTTGAATCGCTTTCTACTTACTTGCATGCTGTTTAAATTTATTCACTCATCTACTTTCATCATCTTGTACTGCAATTGTTGAAATGTACATCTTCCTACAGTTAGTTTCTCCCTCCACTCCCCAACAATAATTTCTAGATGAATCAAGACTGCATGAATCTGCAACTTATATAATTTGCTCTTACCACACCATGAAGTTGAAATTGAATTGTGTATTTAATGTGTGGCTGTGCTGACAAACGATATTCCAGATCCCAGAGCTGAACATATTTGCCCCTACCTCGAGGCATAAATGTTAGCGGCAACTGCAGGAGATAATACAAAAGTTGTTTCAATAGAAGAAAATTTAATCAAGTAATATGGGATCTCAATGTCACCCCCTTACCATGAAACATTCACAGATAAATTACATTGGTAAAATGGTACATTTCATTTACCCTTTTCTCCCCAATACTGTAATGGCTATCCTTGCCCTTCACCATTACATGCTTGTGTTGGCGATGACCCTGCGAAACTGGAGACTTGAACCCGGGCAGGGTGTGCTGTACGTTGCACATTCAAACAAGTTGATTCTGTTGGGGCTATTCCCACTTGATATTTAAATTCTTTTTTCACAAACTAACCACTCTGTCTTCTTGCATCTGTCACTTTGTTCCAGTGAGCTCAGTTTTCACTCTACTACTCCTTCCCTAATGTATGCTGGGCCTTAAGTAATTACTTCCTAGAGCATTATGCAGAATTGATTCCTCCCTTCCACCCCAAGACAATACGTATGATAATAACCATTTGTATTACTCAAGAAAGTGAACTCCATATTTTGAGACATTGTACCTTCTGAAATTGTGACAATTTCAGGAGGCACAATGGTACTGCTGACTGAGACACGGCCTCACAGCTCCAGTGGCCCAGGTTTGATCCCACAGTGTCGTCTGTTGATTTTGTACATTCTCCCTGTCACCACATGGGTTTCCCACCCCACCCCCACTCCAAGCTGATCTGCTTTCCTCCTGCATCCCAAAGACCTGTGGATTGGCTACCTCTATATAGATGAGTGACATAATACAACCATGGGAAGTGGAAGCTATTGTAAAAGCAAAAGACAGGGCATACAACAAAGCAAAAATTTGTGGGAAGATAGAGGATTGGGAAGTTTTTAAAAACCTACAGACAGCAGCTAATAATATCATTAGAAGGGAAAAGATGAAATATGAAAGCAAGCTAGCAAATAATATCAAAGTAGATAGTAGAAGTATGTTAAAAATAAAAGAGAAATGAGAGTGGATATAGGGCCGCAAGAAAATGAGGCAGGAGAAATAATAACGGGGAACAAAGAGAATCCCCCATCAGGAAGGTCTCAAAGCTCTACGCTTCTTTTTGGATTCCAGACCTAATCAGTTCCCCTCTACCACCACTCTGCTCCGTCTAGCGGAATTAGTCCTTACTCTTAATAATTTCTCCTTTTGCTCCTCCCATTTCCTCCAAACTAAAGGTGCAGCTATGGGCACCCGTATGGGTCCTAGCTATGCCTGCCTTTTTGTTGCGTTTGTGGAACAATCTATGTTCTGTGCCTATTCTGGTATCTGTCCCCCACTTTTCCTTCGCTACATCGACGACTGCATTGGCGCTGCTTCCTGCACGCATGCAGAACTCGTTGACTTTATTAACTTTGCCTCCAACTTTCACCCTGCCCTCAAGTTTACCTGGTCCATTTCCGACACCTCCCTCCCCTTTCTAGATCTTTCTGTCTCTGTCTCTGGAGACAGCTTATCCACTGATGTCTACTATAAGCCTACTGACTTTCACAGCTATCTGGACTATTCCTCTTCTCACCCTGTCTCTTGCAAAAACGCCATCCCCTTCTCACAATTCCTCCGTCTCCGCCGCATCTGCTCTCAGGATGAGGCTTTTCATTCTAGGACGAGGGAGATGTCTTCATTTTTTAAAGAAAGGGGCTTCCCTTCCTCCACTATCAACTCTGCTCTTAAACGCATCTCCCCCATTTCACGTACATCTGCTCTCACTCCATCCTCCCACCACCCCACTAGGAATAGGGTTCCCCTGGTCCTCACCTACCACCCCACCAGCCTCCGGGTCCAACATATTATTCTCCGTAACTTCCGCCACCTCCAACGGGATCCCACCACTAAGCACATCTTTCCCTCCCCACCTCTCTCTGCATTCCGCAGGGATCGCTCCCTACACAACTCCCTTGTCCATTCGTCCCCCCCATCCCTCCCCACTGATCTCCCTCCTGGCACTTATCCGTGTAAGCGGAACAAGAGCTACACATGCCCTTACACTTCCTCCCTTACCACCATTCAGGGCCCCAAACAGTCCTTCCAGGTGAGGCATCACTTCACCTGTGAGTCGACTGGGGTGATATACTGCGTCCGGTGCTCCCGATGTGGCCTTTTATATATTGGTGAGACCCGACGCAGACTGGGAGACCGCTTTGCTGAACATCTACGCTCTGTCCGCCAGAGAAAGCAGGATCTCCCAGTGGCCACACATTTTAATTCCACATCCCATTCCCATTCTGACATGTCTATCCACGGCCTCCTCTACTGTAAAGATGAAGCCACACTCAGGTTGGAGGAACAACACCTTATATTCCGTCTGGGTAGCCTCCAACCTGATGGCATGAACATTGACTTCTCTAACTTCCGCTAGGCCCCACCTCCCCCTCGTACCCCATCTGTTACTCATTTTTATGCACACATTCTTTCTCTCACTCTCCTTTTTCTCCCTCTGTCCCTCTGAATATACCTCTTGCCCATCCTCTGGGTCACCCACCCCCCGTCTTTCTTCCCGGACCTCCTGTCCCATGATCCTCTCGTATCCCCCTTTTGCCTATCACCTGTCCAGCTCTCGGCTCCATCCCTCCCCCTCCTGTCTTCTCCTATCATTTTGCATCTCCTCCTCCCCCTCCAGCTTTCAAATCCCTTACTCACTCTTCCTTCAGTTAGGCCTGACGAAGGGTCTCGGCCTGAAACGTCGACTGCGCCTCTTCCTATAGATGCTGCTTGGCCTGCTGCGTTCACCAGCAACTTTGATGTGTGTTGCTTGAATTTCCAGCATCTGCAGAATTCCTGTTGTTTGATGAACTAGATGATTATTTTGCATCAGTCTTCACTGTGGAAGATACTAGCAGTATGCCTGATGTTGTAGTGTGTGAAGGAAGAGAAGTGGATGCAGTTACTGTAACAAGAGAGAAGGTGCTCAAAAAGCTGAAAGACCTAAAGCTATATATGTCACCTGGACCAGATGAACTGCACCTAGGGTTTTGAAAGATGTAGTGTTAGAGATTGTGGAGGCATTAGAAATGATCTTTCAAAAATCATTGGACTCTGGCAGGGTGCCAAAGGACTGGAACATTTGCAACATTACTACACTCCTTAAGAAAGGAGGAAGGTAGCAGAAAGTAAATTATAGACCAGTTAGCCTGACCTCAGTGGTTGGGAAGATATTAAGAGTCAATTATTAAGGATGAGGTGATGGTGTACTTGGTGACACAGTCAGCATAGCTTCCTTCAGCGAAAATTCTGCCTGACAAACCTGTTGGAATTCTTTGAGGAGAATTCCAAGATAAAGGCGATGCAGCAGATGTTGTATATTTGAACTTTCAGAAGGCCTTTGACAAGGTGCTACACATGAGGCTGCTTACCAAGTTAAGAGCCCATGGTATTACAGGAAAGTTACTAGCATGATTAGAATATTGGCTGACTGGTAGGAGGCAGCGAGTGGGAATAAAAGGATCCTTCTCTGGTTGGCTCCACAGGGGTCTGTGTGGGGACCACTTCTATTTATGTTGTATATAAATCATTTAGATGATGGAATAGATGGCTTTGTTACCAAGTTTGCAGATGATACAAAGATTGGTGGAGGGGCAGGTAGTGTTGAGGAAACAGGTAGGATGAAGAAGGACTTAGACAGATTAGGAGACTGGGCAAGAAAGTGGCAAATGAAACATAATGTTGGAAAATGCATGGTCATGCACTTTGGTAGTAGAAATAAATGTGCAGACTATTTTCTAAACAGGGAGAAAGTCCAGGAATCTGAGATGCAGAGAGACTTGAGAGTCCTTGTGGAGAACACCCTGAAGGTTAACTTGCGGGTTGAGTCAGTGGTGAGGAAGACAAATGCCATGTTAGCATTCATTTCAAGAGGTCTAGAATACAAGAGCAAGGATGTGATGCTGAGGCTTTATAAGGCACTGGGTGAGGCCTCACATTGAGTACTGTGAAAATTTTGGGCCTCTCATCTTAGAAAAGATGTGCTGGCATTGGAGAGGATCCAGAGGAGGTCCACAAGAATGATTCCAGGAATGAAAGGGTTATTATACGAGGAACGTTTGATGGCCCTGGGTCTGTACTCGCTGGAATTCAGAAGGATTGGGGGGTGGGAGGGGGATCTCATTGAAACGTTTTGAATGTTAAAAGTCCTAGACAGAGTAGATGTGGAAAGGATGTTTCTTATGGTGGGAGAGTCTAGGACAAGAGGGCACAGCCTCAGGATAGAGGGGCTCCCTTTCAAAACAGAGATGCGGAGAAACTTCTTTAGCCAAAGTGTGGTGAATTTGCAGAATTTGTTGCCAAATGCAGCTGTGGAGGCCAGATCATTGGGTGTATTTAAGGCAGAGATTGATAAGTTCTTGATTGGACATGGCATCAAAGCTTATGGGGAGAAGGCCAGGAACTGGGGTTGAGGAGGAGATAGGAAAAATGGACCAGCCATGATTGAATGGCAGAGCAGACTTGGTGGACCAGGTGGCCTAATTCTGCTCCAATGTCTTATAGTCTTATAATCTGAGGGAAGTTGATGGGAATGTGGAGTGAATGGATGCCTGATGGGCCAAAGAGCCTGTTTATTTTCTGCATCTCTTTATGGCTCTATGAGGGTGTACATGATGACATAATTCTACATAACACTCCCTTATCAGAAATCTTGAGCTTTTTTCCCCCGAGGATACCCAAGTAAATCAGAACTCCAAAGTCAGATGAAATGGGACAAGGAGCATCAGAGTCTTATGTTTGGTTGGATTTAGATGAAAACACAGGGTTTTTCCCAATCAGGGTGTAATGGGTGCCAGTGGTTTGAGGGATTGGCAGCCTTGTTAGTGCTTAGGACCTAAAAGGCAATTTTAGTCATCCTCAACTAAGAATGTGGAAAACACTACAGGCCAAGCTGCAGATCTACTGAACATAGCCTTGGGAAGGTACACTGGATAGCACACTTTGAATCAATGAAAGTCAGTGCACAGTTTGTTAATTTCTCACTGCTGTATTCTTTGAAAGCACCCATTAATGTTAATTAGAATGTTTCAAGTTGCTTTCACAAAAGCAAGCACAAGGTAAATGCTTATTTCCTCTGCCTTCAAGTTTCTGAATAGTCATGATCCCATGAACACCATCTCACTACAGTATGCCTCGTTTGCACTATTTATTTATATTTGTATCCTAGAATAATTTTCATGTCCTGTACTGTACTACTGCCACAAAATGAAAAGAAACACAATGTCAGTGATAATAAATCTGATCTTAAGAGTCAGAGCAGGCCCTTCAGCCCATCTAAACACTTACTCTTATTCTTCACGGTCCCATCGACCCACACCTGGACCATAGCCCGCCATAACCCTTGCATCCAAACTTCTCGAGTGTTGCAGTCAAACCAACAAACACCACTTCCATTGGCAGCTCGTTCCACACTTGCATCAGCCTAAATGAAGAAGCTCCTCTCAGGTTCCTCTTAAATATTTCACCTTTCACACTTAACCTATGACCTCTAGTTCCAGTCTCACCCAACCTCAGTGGAAAAGGCCTGCTTCTGTTTACCCTGTCTACACTCAATTTTGGAGACCTCTATCAAATCTCTGCACACTCTCCTACACTCCAGGGAACAAAGTCCTAACCCATTCAACCTTTCCCTATAATTCAGGACTTCAAGTACAGGCAACATCCTTGTAAATGTTACTTGTACTCTTATCAATCTTATTGATACCTTTCCTGTAGGTAGGAGACCAGCACTGCACCCAATGCTCCAAATTTGCTTTCACCAATGTCTTACACAACTTCAACATAACATTCCAACTCCTATACTCAATAACACACATCAAAGTTGCTGGTGAACGCAGCAGGCCAGGCAGCATCTCTAGGAAGAGGTACAGTCGACGTTTCAGGCCGAGACCCTTCGTCAGGACTAACTGAAGGAAGAGTGAGTAAGGGATTTGAAAGCTGGAGGGGGAGGGGGAGATGCAAAATGATAGGAGAAGACAGGAGGGGGAGGGATAGAGCCGAGAGCTGGACAGGTGATAGGCAAAAGGGGATACGAGAGGATCATAGGACAGGAGGTCCGGGAAGAAAGACGGGGGGGGGGGTGACCCAGAGGATGGGCAAGAGGTATATTCAGAGGGACAGAGGGAGAAAAAGGAGAGTGAGAGAAAGAATGTGTGCATAAAAATGAGTAACAGATGGGGTACGAGGGGGAGGTGGGGCCTAGCGGAAGTTAGAGAAGTCAATGTTCATGCCATCAGGTTGGAGGCTACCCAGACGGAATATAAGGTGTTGTTCCTCCAACCTGAGTGTGGCTTCATCTTTACAGTAGAGGAGGACGTGGATAGACATGTCAGAATGGGAATGGGATGTGGAATTAAAATGTGTGGCCACTGGGAGATCCTGCTTTCTCCAGCTTTCAAATCCCTTACTCACTCTTCCTTCAGTTAGTCCTGACGAAGGGTCTCGGCCTGAAATGTCGACTGCACCTCTTCCTAGAGATGCTGCCTGGCCTGCTGCGTTCACCAGCAACTTTGATGTGTTTTGCTTGAATTTCCAGCATCTGCAGAATTCCTGTTGTTTCCTATACTCAATACTTTGATTTATGATGACTAATGTGCCAAATCCCATCTACCTGTGACACCCCTATCAAGGAATTATGGATCTGAATTATTCAGTGTTCTACCATTCATTGTGTAAATGCTACCCTGGTTTGTCCTCCCAAAGTGCAACACTTCACAATTGTCTGTATTATATTTTATCTGCCATTTCAAACCATTTTTCCAGCTAATACAGATTCTGAAAAAAAAACACACATTAGTATTGAAATGAGACCTTACCTCCTCTTTACTATGTCCTTGCAGTATTCCAAACAAGCTAGAGCATTTGAAGACTTGATAAAATGCTCTGTAGGTATCTCCTTTCCAATCCAACCACTGTCAGGTAGATGAAATAAGTGAACATTGTTAAAGAAAACTGACGCACAAAAAAGACTTTATCTCAAATCATTAATTCGATAGCAGTCCTCCAAATTAAGTGTATTTTATTTACAAAGGAAGTACAACAGCACCATTACCACCTCAGGAGTTGGCAAAGATTGGGCATGACATCTAAAGCTCTGACAAACTTCTACAGATGTGTGGTGGAGAGTATATTGACCTGCTGCATCACAGCCAGGTATGGAAACGCCAATGCCTTTGAACAGAAAATCCTACAAAAATAGGAGATATGGCCCAGTCCATCACAGATAATGCCCTCCCACCACTGAGCGCTGTTGCAGGAAAGCAGCATCCATCTTCAGAGACCCCGACCTCCCAGTAATGCTCTCTTCTTACTACTGCCACTTGAAAGGCACTGGAACCTCAGAACTCACACAACCAGGCTCAGGAACAGTTATTACCCCTCAAACATCAGGCTCCTGAACCAGAGGAAATAACTTCACTCAACTTCACTTGCCCCATCATTGAAATGTTCTCACACCCTATGGACTCATTTTCAAGGACTTTTCATCTCATGTTCTCAATATTTATTGCTCATTTATTATCACTACTACTAGTAGTTCTTTTTTCTTTTTGTATTTACAAAGTTTGGTTTTTGCACACTGGCTATCTGTACTGTTGGTGCAGTTTTCCATTGATTTTATTATGGTTATTGGATTTATTGAATATGCCTGCAAAAATGAAACTCAGGGTTGTATATGGTGACATAGACAATAGGTGCAGGAGTAGGCCATTCAGCCCTTCGAGCCAACACCACCATTCACTGTGATCACAGCTGATCAACCACAATCGGTTCCCTTTTCCTGCCTTCTCCCCATATCCCTTCACTCTGCTATCTTTAAGAGCTCTATCTAACTCTTTTTTGAAAGAATCCCGAGAATTGGCCTCCACTACCTTCTGAGGCAGAGCATTCCACAGAACAACCCTCTGTGTGAAAAAGTTTTTCCTCAACTCCGTTCTAAATTGTCTACCCCTTATTCTTAAACTGTGGCCTCTGGTTCTGGACTCCCCCAACATCGGGAACATATTTCCTTCCTCTAGTGTGTACAATCCCTCAATAATCTTATATGTTTCAATCAGATCCCCTCTCATCATTCTAAATTCTAGTGTATACAACCCCAGTCGCTCCAATCTTTCAACGTATGACAGTCCCGCCATCCCGGGAATTAACTTCGTGAACCTACGCTGCACTCCCTCAATAGCTAGAATGTCCTTCCTCAAATTTGGAGACCAAAACTGCACACAATATTTCAGTTATGGTCTCACCAGGGCCCTGTACAACTGCAGAAGAACCTCTTTGCTCCTATACTCAATTCCCCTTGCTATGAAGGCCAGCATGCCATTAGCTTTCTTCACTGCCTGCTGTACCTACATGCTTACTTTCAGTGACTGATGTACAAGGACACCGAGATCTCGTTGTACTTCCCCTTTTCCTAACCTGACACCATTCAGATAGTAATCTGCCTTCCTGTTCTTGCCACCAAAGTGAATAACCTCACAGTTATCCACATTAAACTGCATCTGCCATGCATCTGCCCACTGACCCAACCTGTCCAAGTCACCCTGCATTCTCATAACATCCTCCTCACATTTCACACTGCCACCCAACTTTGTGTCATCTGCAAATTTTGCTGATGTTACTTTTAATCCCCTCATCTAAATCATTCATGTATATTGTAAATAGCTGCGGTCCCAGCACCGAGCCTTGCGGTACCCCACTAGTCACTGCCTGCCATTCTGAAAAGGACCCATTATCCCTACTCTTTGTTTCCTGTCTGCCAACCAATTTTCTACCCATGTCAGTACCCTACCCCCAATACCATTTGCTCTAATTTTGCACACGAACCTCCTATGTGGGACCTTATCAAAGGCTTTTTGAAAGTCCAGGTACACTACATCCACTGGCTTTCCCATGTCCATTTTCATAGTCACATCCTCAAAAAATTCCAGAAGTTTAGTCAAGCATGACTTCCTCTTAGTAAATCCATGCTGACTTGGACCTATCCTGCCACTGCTATCCAAATATGCCGCTATTATAACTTTTATAATTGATTCCAGCATCTTCCCCACCACTGATGTCAGACTAACTGGTCTATAATTGCCTGCTTTCTCTCTCCCTCCTTTCTTTAAAAAGTGGGATAACATTAGCTACCCTCCAATCCGCAGGAACTGATCCTGAATCTGTAGAGCATTGGAAAATGATTACCAATGCGTCCACGATTTCTAGAGCCACCTCCTTAAGTAGCCTGGGATGCAGATCATCAGGCCCTGGGGATTTATCAACC
Source organism: Mobula hypostoma (assembly GCF_963921235.1). NCBI lineage: Eukaryota > Metazoa > Chordata > Chondrichthyes > Myliobatiformes > Myliobatidae > Mobula > Mobula hypostoma. Next base: position 169,237,499 of record NC_086097.1, read on the forward strand.
TTCAGTCCCATCAGCTTACCCAACACCATTTTGTGCCTGATGCAAATTTCCTTCTGTTACCCTAGGTCCTCTGGCCACTATTACACCTGGGAGATTGTTTGTGTCTTCCCTAGTGAAGACACATCCAAAGTACCTGTTCAGCTCGTCTGCCATTTCCTTGTTCCACAGAAAACCATAGAAACCATAGAAACTACAGCACAGAAACAGGCCCTTTGGCCCTTCTTGGCTGTGCAGAACCATTTTCTGCCTAGTCCCACTGACCTGCACACGGACCATATCCCTCCATACACCTCCCATCCATGTATCTGTCCAATTTATTCTTAAATGTTAAAAAAGAACCCGCATTTACCACCTCGTCTGGCAGCTCATTCCATACTCCCACCACTCTCTGTGTGAAGAAGCCCCTCCTAATGTTCCCTTTAAACTTTTCCCCCCTCACCCTTAACCCATGTCCTCTGGTTTTTTTCTCCCCTTGCCTCAGTGGAAAAAGCCTGCTTGCATTCACTCTATCTATACCCATCATAATTTTATATACCTCTATCAAATCTCCCCTCATTCTTCTACGCTCCAGGGAATAAAGTCCTAACCTATTCAACCTTTCTCTGTAACTGAGTTTCTCAAGTCCCGGCAACATCCTTGTAAACCTTCTCTGCACTCTTTCAACCTTACTTATATCCTTCCTGTAATTTGGTGATCAAAACTGAACACAATACTCCAGATTCGGCCTCACCAATGCCTTATACAACCTCATCATAACATTCCAGCTCTTATACTCAATACTTTGATTAATAAAGGCCAATGTACCAAAAGCTCTCTTTACGACCCTATCTACCTGTGACGACACTTTTAGGGAATTTTGTATCTGTATTTCCAGGTCCCTCTGTTCCACTGCACTCCTCAGTGCCTTACCATTAACCCTGTATGTTCTACGTTGGTTTGTCCTTCCAACGTGCATACCTCACACTTGTCAGTATTAAACTCCATCTGCCATTTTTCAGCCCATTTTTCCAGCTGGTCCAAGTCCCTCTGCAGGCTCTGAGAACCTTCCTCACTGTCTACTACACCTCCAATCTTTGTATCATCAGCAAACTTGCTGATCCAATTTACCACATTATCATCCAGATCATTGATATAGATGACAAATAACAATGGACCCAGCACTGATCCCTGTGGCACACCACTAGTCACAGGCCTCCACTCAGAGAAGCAATTCTCTACCACCACTCTCTGGCTTCTTCCATCGAGCCAATGTCTAATCCAATTTACCACCTCTCCATGTCTACCTAGCGACTGAATTTTCCTAACTAACCTCCCATGCGGGACCTTGTCAAAGGCCTTACTGAAGTCTATGTAGACAATATCCACTGCCTTCCCTTCATCCACTTTCCTGGTAACCTCCTCGAAAAACTCCAACAGATTGGTCAAACATGACCTACCACGCACAAAGCCATGTTGACTCTCCCTAATAAGCCCCTGTCTATCCAAATGCTTGTAAATTCTGTCTCTTAGTACTCCCTCCAATAACTTACCTACTACTGACGTTAAACTCACCGGCCTATAATTTCCCAGATTACTTTTCGATCCTTTTTTAAACAACGGAACAACATGAGCCACTCTCCAATCCTCCGGCACTTCACCCGTAGACAGCGGCATTTTAAATATTTCTGCCAGGGCCCCCGCAATTTCAACACTAGTCTCCTTCAAGGTCCGAGGGAACACTCTGTCAGGTCTCGGGGATTTATCCACTTTAATTTTCCTCAAGACAGCAAGCACCTCCTCCTTTTCAATCTGTACAGTTTCCATGGTCTCACTACTTGATTCCCTCAATTCCATAGATTTCATGCCAGCTTCCTTAGTAAATACAGATGCAAAAAACCTATTTAATAATAATTCCCCATAATAATTTCAGCCGTTTCTGTCTTCAAGGGCCCAACTTTCGTCTTAACTAATTTTTTCCTCTTCACATACCTAAAGAAGCTTTTACTATCCTCCTTTATATTTTTGGCTAGCTTACCTTCGTACCTCATCTTTTCCCCCCGTATTGCCTTTTTAGTTCTCTTCTGTTGCTCCTTAAAAGTCTCCCAATTCTCTGGCTTCCCACTCATCCTTGCTATGTTATACTTCCTCTCTTATTTTTATACTGTCCTTAACTTCCCTTGTCATCCATGGTGGCCCCTTACTCCCCTTAGAACCTTTCTTCCTCTTTGGAATGAACTGATCCTGCATCTTCTGTATTATTCCCAGAAATACCTGCCATTGTTGTTCCACGGTCATCCCTGCTAGGGTATCTTTCCAGTCAATTTTTGCCAGCTCCTCCCTCATGTGTCCTTAGTCCCCTTTGTTCAACTGTAATACTGACACTTCCAATCTTCCCTTCTCCCTCTCAAATTGTAGATTAAAACTTATCATATTATGGTCACTCCCTCCTAATGGCTCCTTTACCTCGAGTTCCTTTATCAAATCTGGCTCATTACACAACACTAAATCCAGAATTGCCTTCTCTCTGGTAGGCTCTAATACAAGCTGCTCTAAGAATCCATCTCTGAGGCATTCCACAAACTCCCTTTCTTGGGGTCCAGTACCAACCTGATTTTCCCAGTCTACCTGCATGTTAAAATCCCCCAGAGCAACCATAGAATTATTTTTGCGACATGCCAATTTTAACTCTTGATTTAACTTGCACCCTATATCGAGGCTACTGTTTGGGGGCCTGTAGATAACTCCCATCAGGGTCTTTTTGCCCTTATAGTTTCTCAGTTCTATCCAAAGGACATACATGTAGACCATAAGACCATAAGATAAAGGAGCAGAAGTAGGCCATTCGGCCCATCGAGTCTGCTCCGCCATTTTATCATGAGCTGATCCATTTTATCCTCTTTGGTCCCACTGCCCCTCCTTCTCACCAGAACCTTTGATGCCCTGGCTACTCAAATACCCATCAATCTCTGCCTTAAAGACACACAATGACTTGGCCTCCACTGCTGCCCATGGCAACAAATTCCATAGATTCACCATCCTCTGACTAAAAAAATTTTTTCGCATTTCTGTTCTGAAAGGGCGCCCTTCAATCCTGAAGTCATGCCCTCTCGTACTAGACTCCCCCATCATGGGAAACAACTTTGCCACATCCACTCTGTCCATGCCTTTTAACATTCGATATGTTTCTATGAGGTCTCCCCTCATTCTTCTAAACTCCAAGGAATACAGTCCAAGAGCGGACAAACGTTCCTCATATGTTAACCCTCTCATTCCCGGAATCATTCTAGTGAATCTTCTCTGTACCCTCTCCAACGTCAGCACATCCTTTCTTAAATAAGGAGACCAAAACTGCCCACAGTACTCCAAGTGAGGTCTCACCAGCGCCTTATAGAGCCTCAACATCACATCCCTGCTCCTATACTCTATTCTACATGTAGATTGGGTGAACCAAATTGGTAAAGGTGCTGAGGAAGAGGATTTCTTGGAATGTATGCAGGATGGTTTTTTGAACCAACATGTCGAGGAACCAACTAGAGAGCAGGCTATTCTAGACTGGGTTTTGAGCAATGAGGAAGGGTTAATTAGCAACCTTGTCGTGAGAGGCCCCTTGGGTAAGAGTGACCATAATATGGTGGAATTCTTCATTAAGATGGAGAGTGACATAGTTAATTCAGAAACAAAGGTTCTGAACTTAAAGAGGGGTAACGTTGAAGGTATGAGGACGTGAATTAGCTAAGATAGACTGGCAAATTACACTTAAAGGATTGACGGTGGATATGCAATGGCAAGCATTTAAGGATTGCATGGATGAACTACAACAATTGTTCATCCCAGTTTGGCAAAAGAATAAATCAAGGAAGGTAGTGCACCCGTGGCTGACAAGAGAAATTAGGGATAGTATCAATTCCAAAGAAGAAGCATACAAATTAGCCAGAAAAAGTGGCTCACCTGAGGACTGGGAGAAATTCAGAGTTCAGCAGAGGAGGACAAAGGGCTTAATTAGGAAGGGGAAAAAAGATTATGAGAGAAAACTGGCAGGGAACATAAAAACTGACTGTAAAAGCTTTTATAGATATGTGAAAAGAAAAAGATTGGTTAAGACAAATATAGGTCCCCTGCAGACAGAAACAGGTGAATTGATTTGGGGAGCAAGGACATGGCAGACCAATTGAATAATTACTTTGGTTCTGTCTTCACTAAGGAGGACATAAATAATCTTCCAGAAATAGTAGGGGACAGAGGGTCCAGTGAGATGGAGGAACTGAGTGAAATACATGTTAGTAGGGAAGTGGTGTTGGGTAAATTGAAGGGATTAAAGGCAGATAAATCCCCAGGGCCAGATGGTCTGCATCCCAGAGTGCTTAAGGAAGTAGCCCAAGAAATAGTGGATGCATTAGTGATAATTTTTCAAAACTCGTTAGATTCTGGACTAGTTCCTGAGGATTGGAGGGTGGCTAATGTAACCCCACTTTTTAAAAAAGGAGGGAGAGAGAAACCGGGGAATTATAGACCGGTTAGCCTAACGTCGGTGGTGGGGAAACTGCTGGAGTCAGTTATCAAAGATGTGATAACAGCACATTTGGAAAGCGGTGAAATCATCGGACAAAGTCAGCATGGATTTGTGAAAGGAAAATCATGTCTGACGAATCTCATAGAATTTTTTGAGGATGTAACTAGTAGAGTGGATAGGGGAGAACCAGTGGATGTGGTATATTTGGATTTTCAAAAGGCTTTTGACAAGGTCCGACACAGGAGATTAGTGTGCAAACTTAAAGCACACGGTATTGGGGGTAAGGTATTGATGTGGATAGAGAATTGGTTAGCAGACAGGAAGCAAAGAGTGGGAATAAACGGGACCTTTTCAGAATGGCAGGCAGTGACTAGTGGGGTACCGCAAGGCTCAGTGCTGGGACCCCAGTTGTTTACAATATATATTAATGACTTGGATGAGGGAATTAAATGCAGCATCTCCAAGTTTGCGGATGACACGAAGCTGGGCGGCAGTGTTAGCTGTGAGGAGGATGCTAAGAGGATGCAGAGTGACTTGGATAGGTTGGGTGAGTGGGCAAATTCATGGCAGATGCAATTTAATGTGGATAAATGTGAAGTTATCCACTTTGGTGGCTAAAATAGGAAAACAGATTATTATCTGAATGGTGGCCGATTAGGAAAAGGGGAGGTGCAACGAGACCTGGGTGTCATTATACACCAGTCATTGAAAGTGGGCATGCAGGTACAGCAGGCGGTGAAAAAGGCGAATGGTATGTTGGCATTTATAGCGAGAGGATTCGAGTACAGGAGCAGGGAGGTACTACTGCAGTTGTACAAGGCCTTGGTGAGACCACACCTGGAGTATTGTGTGCAGTTTTGGTCCCCTAATCTGAGGAAAGACATCCTTGCCATAGAGGGAGTACAAAGAAGGTTCACCAGATTGATTCCTGGGATGGCAGGACTTTCATATGAAGAAAGACTGGATGAACTGGGCTTGTACTCGTTGGAATTTAGAAAATTGAGGGGGGATTTGATTGAAGCGTATAAAATCCTAAAGGGATTGGACAAGCTAGATGCAGGAAGATTGTTCCCGATGTTGGGGAAGTCCAGAACGAGGGGTCACAGTTTGAGGATAAAGGGGAAGCCTTTTAGGACCGAGATTAGGAAAAACTTCTTCACACAGAGAGTGGTGAATCTGTGGAATTCTCTGCCACAGGAAACAGTTGAGGCCAGTTCATTGGCTATATTTAAGAGGGAGTTAGATATGGCCCTTGTGGCTATGGGGATCAGCGGGTATGGAGGGAAGGCTGGTGCAGGGTTCTGAGCTGGATGATCAGCCATGATCATAATAAATGGCGGTGCAGGCTCGAAGGGCCGAATGGCCTACTCCTGCACCTATTTTCTATGTTTCTATGTTTCTATTCCTCTAGAAATGAATGCCAACATTGCATTCGCCTTCTTCACTACCGACTCAACCTGGAGGTTAACTTTAAGGGAATCCTGTACGAGGACTCCCAAGTCCCGTTGCATCTCAGAACTTTGAATTCTTTCCCCATTTAAATAATAGTCTGCCCGTTTATTTTTTCTGCCAAAGTGCATAACCATACACTTTCCAACATTATACTTCATTTGCCACTTCTCTACCCATTCTTCCAATCTATCCAAGTCTCTCTGCAGACTCTCCGTTTCCTCAGCACTACCGGCCCCTCCACCTGTCTTCATATCGTCAGCAAACTTAGCCACAAAGCCCTCTATTCCATAATCCAAATCGTTGATGTACAATGTAAAAAGAAGCGGCCCCAACACTGATCCCTGTGGAACACCACTGGTAACCGGCAGCCAACCAGAATAGGATCCCTTTATTCCCACTCTCTGTTTCCTGCCAATCAGCCAAGGCTCTATCCACGTATGTAACTTTCCTGTAATTCCATGGGCTCTTATCTTGTTAAACAGCCTCATGTGTGGCACCTTGTCAAAGGCCTTCTGAAAATCCAAATATACAACATCCACTGCATCTCCCTTGTCTAGCCTGCTGGTAATTTCCTCAAAAAATTGTAATAGGTTTGTCAGGCAGGATTTTCCTTGAAGGAATCCATGCTGAGTTCTGCCTATCTTGTCATATGCCTCCAGGACTCTGTAATCTCATCCTTGACAATCGACTCCAACAACTTCCCAACCACCGACGTCAAGCTAACAGGTCTATAATTTCCTTTTTGCTTCCTTGCCCCCTTCTTAAATAGCGGAGTGACATTTGCAATCTTCCAGTCCTCCGGAACCATGCCAGAATCTATCGACTTTTGAAAGATCATCGCTAATGCCTCCGCAATCTCCACAGCTACTTCCTTCAGAACACGAGGGTGCATTCCATCTGGTCCAGGAGATTTATCAACCTTTAGCCTATTCAGCTTCCTGAGTACTTTCTCTGTCGTAATTGTGACTGCGCACACTTCTCTTCCCTGCCACCCTTGAGTGTCCGGTATCCTGCTGTCTTCCTCAGTGAAGACTGATGCAAAATACTTGTTCAGTTCCTCTGCCATCTCCTCATCTCCCATTACAATTTCTCCAGTATCATTTTCTATCAGTCCTATATCTACTCTCACCTGTCTTTTACTCTTTATATACTTGAAAATGCTTTTAGTATCCTCTTCGATATTATTTGCTAGTTTCCTTTCATAGTTAATCTTTTCTCTCTTAATGACCTTCTTGGTTTCCTTTTGTAAGGTTTTAAAGACTTCCCAATCCTCTGTCTTCCCACTAATTTTTGCTTCCTTGTATGCCCTCTCCTTAGCTTTAACTTTGGCTTTGACTTCTCTTGTCAACCACGGTTGCATCCTTTTTCCAATCGAAAATTTCTTCTTTTTTGGAATATACCTGTCTTGCACATTCCTCATTTCTCGCATAAACTCCAGCCACTGCTGCTCTGCCGTCTTTCCCGCCAGTGTCTCTTTCCAGTCAACTTTGGCCAGTTCCTCTCTCATGCCACTGTAGTTTCCTTTACTCCACTGAAACACCAACACATCAGATTTAGGTTTCTCTTTTTCTAATTTCACAGTGAACTCAATCATGTTATGATCACTGCCTCCTAAGGATTCCTTCACCTCAATCTCTCCAATCACCTCCGGTTCATTACACAATACCCAGTCCAGTACAGCCGATCCCCTAGTGGGCTCAACAACAAGCTGTTCTAAAAAGCCATCTCGCAGACATTCTACAAATTCTCTCTCTTGAGATCCAGTGCCGACCTGATTTTTCCAATCTACTCGCATGTTAAAATCCCCCACAATTATCATAACACTGCCCTTCTGACAAGCTTTTTCTATTTCCAGTTGTAATTTGTAGTCCACATCCCTGCAGCTGTTTGGAGGCCTATAAATAACTGCCATCAGGGTCCTTTTACCCCTGCTATTCCTTAGCTCAACCCATAAAGATTCTGCACCTTCCAATCCTATATCACCTCTTTCTAATGATTTAATATCATTTCTTACCAATAAAGCCACGCCTCCCCCTCTGCCTACCTTCCTATCCTTCCGATACACCGTGTATCCTTGGACGTTCAGCTCCCAGAGACATGCATCCTTTAGCCAGGTCTCAGTGATGGTCACAATATCATACCTGCCAATCTGTAGCTGTACAACAAGATCATCCACCTTATTTCTTATGCTGCGTGCATTTAAGTACAACACCTTAAGACCAGTATTTGATACTTTTTGCTTTGATTTCACTGCAACTTTATTGCACTGCAACTCATCCCAATGGCTACACATTTGCCCCATCACCTGCCTGTCTTTCCTGACATCTTTACTGCTCACTATCTTTGATTTATTTCTGTTTTCCCCTTCCTCCGCTCTATCATTCCGGTTCCCATCCCCCTGCCAAATTAGTTTAAACCCTCCCTAACAGCTCCATTAAACTTTCCCGCCAGGATATTGGTCCCCTTCGGGTTCAGGTGTAACCTGTCCTTTTTGAACAGGTCATACTTCCCCCAGAAGAGATCCCAATTATCCAAGAATCTGAAGCCCTGCTCCCTACACCAGTCTCTCAGCCACGCATTCATCTACCTGATCCGACTACTCTTGCCCTCGCTAGCACTTGGCACAGGTAGGAATCCCGAGATTACTAGCCTGGAGGTCCTGCTTCTCAGCTTCCTTCCTAACTCCTGGAAATCTCTCTTCAGGACCTCCTCCTTTGTCCTATCTATGTCATTGGTACCAACACGTACCAAGACAACTGGTTGCTCACCCTCCCCCTTTAGAATATTCAGGACCCGATCCGAGACATCCCGTACCCTGGCACCTGGGAGGCAACACACCATGCGGGTATCTCTGTCAAGCTCACAGAATCTCCTGTCTGTTTCCCTGACTATGGAATCCCCCACGACTACCGCATTTCTCTTCACCCTCCTTCTCTCCTGCACAACAGCGCCAGGCTCAGTGCCAGAGACCCGGTCACAGTGGGCGTCCCCCGTCAAGTCATCCCCCTCAACAGCATCCAGAACAAGATAATGTACTTTGATAATAAATTTTGTTCAACTATGTTCACTGAAGGAGACATAAATATAAAAGATAGAGGAACCATGTCTAAACAAAAAAAGAGATGTGGCAGTCCAGCAGGTAATAGACTTGAAGAATACTATCCTGATGTTGAATAGGAAAAAAAAATGGCATGCATGGAAAACAAACTTGGGAATTAAGAATTAGACAAACTAAATGACTTTGACTTTGCCATGTAGTGGAAGAAAGAGAGGTCACTATTTCATGGGACTGCTCTGCAATCTCCATTTTTTGAACTGTCCTTTGAACTGGTTTTGCTCAGGGACAACTGGATTAAAGCTATTAAAAGTAGACACAATGAGGCCCCTAGTGATAATCTGCTGATCTATAGATCATTTCTGAATAAAAAAGGTTGGAATCTGAGGGAGCTTTGGATGCAAAGCAGCAAGAACCCCAGAGACTAACAACCATAAGGAAGAACCCATCTGCCCATGCTAGAGACAGGGAGAAGGATCAATCCTTTGGCCAGCAGGAGATCCTCTATTTCAGTGTTATAAATTGAAGTGATGATCTGAGCGAGTGTTGGTACAAAGGGAACAACAGACTTAAACTATTGGCCCGCTGTCAATATAGTTTATATTGATACATAATGAGAGATAATAAAGTGCAAGTTTTTTTATTAATTAAGATTTATATAATGAATTGCCAAACTTGGGTCAGTTTGCTATAGGACAACAACTTAATACCAACTCTTCAGGTAGATGTACTCCAAGCAGAGGGTGCAGATGTGCAAGAACCATCTTGCCAACATGCTACTACCCTTCCCAGTAAGTTATTTGCTTTAGTTCCACTAACAGAGAGAAAGACAATTTTTAGTAAAATTGCTCAGAGAAGAATAAACTTGTTTCAACCATTAACTGCATTACCATTTTCAAATTTCTAAACATTTCAAATTATGAAGCCTTGCATTTCAACAAAGTTCACAAACATTAGTTGTCTGAAAAACAATTACCAATATAGCTCACCTTTACATATGGAGATTCAAATGATAAAAACCATTGTACAGTTTCTTCGCTATCATTTTCAATTTCCAGTAATGACTCTGTGTTAGGATCAACAAAAATATCATCAGTAAATTGGTCCTGGCTCAAGCATTTAAATTTAGGCCAATATTTTAGTCTCATACTTAGGGTCTGCATTTTTTTGGGGTTTCTCTTCTAGATCCCTCTCATGCTTCATTGATGCTCACTTTACCCATGAGATGTCTCTGTTCTCACAACCCTTCTTTCAGAAAGCTGTTAACCAGACAAATTCACTTTCCAAACCCAAGATTAAACAAATTTCCTTCTTGAAGTGTACTCTGTAAATGCTTATCTCAAAAAGTTAACACTTTATTAATCCGCAAACAACAGGAATTCTGCAGACGCTGGAAATTCAAGCAACATACATCAAAGTTGCTGGTGAACGCAGCAGGCCAAGCAGCATCTATAGGAAGAGGCGCAGTCGACGTTTCAGGCCGAGACCCTTCGTCAGGACTAACTGAAGGAAGAGTGAGTAAGGGATTTGAAAGCTGGAGGGGGAGGGGGAGATGCAAAATGATAGGAGAAGACAGGAGGGGGAGAGATAGAGCCGAGAGCTGGACAGGTGATAGGCAAAAGGGGATACGAGAGGATCATGGGACAGGAGGTCCGGGAAGAAAGACGGGGGGGGGGGTTGACCCAGAGGATGGGCAAGAGGTATATTAGGAGGGACAGAGGGAGAAAAAGGAGAGTGAGAGAAAGAATGTGTGCATAAAAATGAGTAACAGATGGGGTACGAGGGGGAGGTGGGGCCTTAGCGGAAGTTAGAGAAGTCGATGTTCACGCCATCAGGTTGGAGGCTACCCAGACAGAATATAAGGTGTTGTTCCTCCAAACTGAGTGTGGCTTCATCTTTACAGTAGAGGGGGCCATGGATAGACATGTCAGAATGGGAATGGGATGTGGAATTAAAATGTGTGGCCACTGGGAGATCCTGCTTTCTCTGGCGGACAGAGCGTAGATGTTCAGCAAAGCGGTCTCCCAGTCTGCGTCGGGTCTCACCAATATATAAAAGGCCACATCGGGAGCACCGGACGCAGTATATCACCCCAGTCGACTCACAGGTGAAGTGATGCCTCACCTGGAAGGACTGTTTGGGGCCCTGAATGGTGGTAAGGGAGGAAGTGTAAGGGCATGTGTAGCACTTGTTCCGCTTACACGGATAAGTGCCAGGAGGGAGATCAGTGGGGAGGGATGGGGGGGACGAATGGACAAGGGAGTTGTGTAGGGAGCGATCCCTGCAGAATGCAGGGGGGGGGGAGGGAAAGATGTGCTTAGTGGTGGGATCCCGTTGGAGGTGGCGGAAGTTACGGAGAATAATATGTTGGACCCGGAGGCTGGTGGGGTGGTAGGTGAGGACCAGGGGAACCCTATTCCTAGTGGGGTGGTGGGAGGATGAAGTGAGAGCAGATGTACGTGAAATGGGGGAGATGCGTTTAAGAGCAGAGTTGATAGTGGAGGAAGGGAAGCCACTTTCTTTAAAAAATGAAGACATCTCCCTCGTCCTAGAATGAAAAGCCTCATCCTGAGAGCAGATGCGGCGGAGACGGAGGAATTGCGAGAAGGGGATGGCGTTTTTGCAAGAAACAGGGTAAGAAGAGGAATAGTCCAGATAGCTGTGAGAGTCAGTAGGCTTATAATAGACATCAGTGGATAAGCTGTCTCCAGAGACAGAGACAGAAAGATCTAGAAAGGGGAGGGAGGTGTCGGAAATGGACCAGGTAAACTTGAGGGCAGGGTGAAAGTTGGAGGCAAAGTTAATAAAGTTATTAAATTTATTAATAAAGTTAATAAATAATGACTCTCACAGCTATCGGGACTATTCGTCTTCTCACCCTGTCTCTTACAAAAACGCCATCCCCTTCTCGCAATTCCTCCGTCTCCGCCGCATCTGCTCTCAGGATGAGGCTTTTCATTCTAGGACGAGGGAGATGTCTTCATTTTTTAAAGAAAGGGGCTTCCCTTCCTCCACTATCAACTCTGCTCTTAAACGCATCTCCCCCATTTCACGTACATCTGCTCTCACTCCATCCTCCCACCACCCCACTAGGAATAGGGTTCCCCTGGTCCTCACCTACCACCCCACCAGCCTCCGGGTCCAACATATTATTCTCCGTAACTTCCGCCACCTCCAACGGGATCCCACCACTAAGCACATCTTTCCCTCCCCACCTCTCTCTGCATTCCGCAGGGATCGCTCCCTACACAACTCCCTTGTCCATTCGTCCCCCCCATCCCTCCCCACTGATCTCCCTCCTGGCACTTATCCGTGTAAGCGGAACAAGAGCTACACATGCCCTTACACTTCCTCCCTTACCACCATTCAGGGCCCCAAACAGTCCTTCCAGGTGAGGCATCACTTCACCTGTGAGTCGACTGGGGTGATATACTGCGTCCGGTGCTCCCAATGTGGCCTTTTATATATTGGTGAGACCCGACGCAGACTGGGAGACCGCTTTGCTGAACATCTACGCTCTGTCCGCCAGAGAAAGCAGGATCTCCCAGTGGCCACACATTTTAATTCCACATCCCATTCCCATTCTGACATGTCTATCCACGGCCTCCTCTACTGTAAAGATGAAGCCACACTCAGGTTGGAGGAACAACACCTTATATTCCGTCTGGGTAGCCTCCAACCTGATGGCATGAACATCGACTTCTCTAACTTCCGCTAAGGCCCCACCTCCCCCTCGTACCCCATCTGTTACTCATTTTTATGCACACATTCTTTCTCTCACTCTCCTTTTTCTCCCTCTGTCCCTCTGAATATACCTCTTGCCCATCCTCTGGGTCAACCCACCCCCCTTGTCTTTCTTCCCGGACCTCCTGTCCCATGATCCTCTCGTATCCCCTTTTGCCTATCACCTGTCCAGCTCTTGGCTCCATCCCTCCCCCTCCTGTCTTCTCCTATCATTTTGCATCTCCCCCTCCCCCTCCAGCTTTCAAATCCCTTACTCACTCTTCCTTCAGTTAGTCCTGACGAAGGGTCTCGGCCTGAAACGTCGACTGCGCCTCTTCCTATAGATGCTGCTTGGCCTGCTGCGTTCACCAGCAACTTTGATGTATGTTACTTTATTAATCCACCTACAGAAATTGACATCCTATCTCTACTATCTTCTATCTCCAAAGTCTCAACAATTTGCAGATCACAAACTGACCCAAACCTCCGTGAAACATAGTTATAATCTTGTCAGACCATATGGCAATGGAAATCTCAGACCTTTATGAATTTATCTGTGTGGATATCCTGATTTAACAAAAACAACTTTCTAAAATTCAGATTTAAATTCAAGTGATGGGATGGTGCATAAAGAGATAATTTGCAGTCTAGTTATCTACAGACATAATGGAAATCCAAAAAATATATACCCTCCCTACCCCCTAATCATTATTCTCCCTACTTTACCTGAACTAGACCCTGGTGATATTGAGGGAAAATTTATAGTTTGGTTCTTTATCTTCAATTTTGTAGGTGTAGACTTTAATTGGATCTTTGCTGTATGACGGTAAGGTGTCCAAGGTTCCATGCACACTGCTGCTTCTGGGCTTTGTACAGTTGCACAATTGTCAATCATGGCACCTTGAATTTCGACCTTTATTAACTGAAAATAAAATAAAAATGAAATTAAGAATTAGGTAGCATTTAATACTGCAATACAAGATGTTTATGTCTTCAAAATCCTTCTGCAATCTGAAAAGCCATATTTAATTTACAGAAACACACATCACAGTTGCTGGTGAACACAGCAGGCCAGGCAGCATCTCTAGGAAGAGGTACAGTCGACGTTTCAGGCCGGGACCCTTCATCAGGACGAACTGAAGAAAGAGCTAGTCAGAGATTTAAAGGTGGGAGGGGGAGGGGGAAATCCAAAATGATAGGAGAAGACTGGAGGGGGAGGGATGGAGCCAAGAGCTGGACAGGTGATTGGCAAAAAAGATATGAGAGGATCACGGGACAGGAGGCCCAGGGAGAAGGAAAAGGGGGAGGGAGGGGAAAAAACCCAGAGGATGGGCAAGGGGTATAGTCAAAGGGACAGAGGGAGAAAAAGGAGAATGAGAGAAAGAATGTGTGTATATAAATAACGGATGGGGTACGAGGGGGAGGTGGGGCATTAGCGGAAGTTAGAGAAGTCAATGTTCATGCCATCAGGTTGGAGGCCACCCAGATGGAATATAAGGTGTTGTTCCTCCAAACTGAGTGTGGCTTCATCTTTACAGTAGAGGGGGCCATGGATAGACATGTCAGAATGGGAATGGGATGTGGAATTAAAATGTGTGGCCACTGGGAGATCCTGCTTTCTCTGGCGGACAGAGCGTAGGTGTTCAGCAAAATGATCTCCCAGTCTGCGTCGGATCTCGCCAACATATAGAAGGCCACATCGGGAGCACCGGACACAGTATATCACCCCAGCCGACTCACAGGTGAAGTGTCGCCTCACCTGGAAGGACTGTCTGGGGCCCTGAAAGGTGGTGAGGAAGGAAGTGTAAGGGCATGTGTAGCACCTGTTCCTCTTACAAGGATAAGTGCCAGGAGGGAGATCAGTGGGGAGGGATGGGGGGAATGGATGGACAAGGGAGTCATGTAGGGAGCGATCCCTGTGGAAAGCAGAAAGGTGGGGGGGGGGGAGGGAAAGATGTGCTTGGTGGTGGGATTCCGTTGGAGGTGGCGGAAGTTACGGAGAATAATATGTTGGACCCGGAGGCTGGTGGGGTGGTAGGTGAGGACCAGGGGAACCCTATTCCTAATGGGGTGGCAGGAGGATGGAGTGAGAGCAGATGTTCATGAAATGGGGGAGATGCGTTTGAGAGCAGAGTTGATGGTGGAGGAAGGGAAGCCCCTTTCTTTAAAAAAGGAGGACATCTCCCTCGTCCTGGAATGAAAAGCCTCATCCTGAGAGCAGATGCGGCGGAGACGGAGGAATTGCGAGAAGGGGATGGCATTTTTGCAAGAGACTGGGTGAGAAGAGGAATAGTCCAGATAGCTGTGATAGTCAGTAGGCTTATAGTAGACATCAGCAGATAAGCTGTCTCCAGAGATAGAGACAGAAAGATCTAGAAAGGGGAGGGAGGTGTCGGAAATGGACCAGGTAAACTTGAGGACAGGGTGAAAGTTGGAGGCAAAGTTAATAAAGTCAACAAGCTCAGCATGCATGCAGGAAGCAGCGCCAATGCAGTCGTCGATGTAGTGAAGGAAAAGTGCAGGACAGATATCAGAATAGGTGCAGAACATAGATTGTTCTACCTCTTCCTAAAGATGCTGCCTGGCCTGCTGCGTTCACCAGCAACCTTGATGCGTGTTGCTTGAATTTCCAGCATCTGCAGAATTCCTCATGTTTGCGTTTTTGATTTACAGAAATGTCATTCTTGATACAAATTGGCAATATTGCAAACAGCAATAACCAACCCAGACTCAGAACAGCACAAAAGCATATAATGTGTTCTGCAGAGTCTTTACTTCTAAATTAAATATAAAATCTGTGTTACTCTATTTTTATCCCACATTTCACAATTCTATACATTACACTCCATTTTCCTACCATTTCACTAAGAATAATACTTACAGAAATCTCTCTCAAATCTACTGCTTCGTTATCTTTTCTGCATGAAAAAAAAGGATATATCGCAATCTGCAGTATTTAGCATTCTTGTTTCCTGGGTGATTTCATTTGCCACTGAATTGAGAAGCTTTTCTTTACGATGTCGAATTTCAAAATTCATTAAAACATTTTCTAACCTCTTGACCTCTACTCCACAAAAAAATTACTAACAGTATTCACAACCATCCCATCAACTCTCTCACCTTACATAGCTTCACTGCTCCCAATTTTATCTGACATTACCACATATCCAATTATATTCTCCTTCCAACTTCCCTTTTCATGGATAAAGTTCAAGATCACCTACAACTGCAATTTCAAACCTTTTACTAATCACCTTTTGATCCCATTTTCAATACCTTTCTAAATATTTGTTCAATCACATCCTTGATTCTAATTTTGATGGCATTGTTCAGTTAAACAAAATTGGTTGAAAGCTAATTGCATTTGTAGGCAAAAATACCCCAACGTATTTCATCCATGTTTAATTAGCTAAAACCAAGTTAAACAAAAGAAGGTGGTTTTAGGATAAGTGACCAAAATTTGCTTGATTGTTTTAAAGAGATTCTTAAGGGATAGAAAGACACAGGAAAGGCAATACTTCACCTGCAAGTATCCTAAGAATATAGAACAGTGCAGTACAAGAACAGATACTTCTCCACCAGAGTCAAAAAATAAAATCTAGCCAACCCCATCTGCCTAGATACGGGATATACCCTTCTATTCCCTGCCTGTCGATGAGCCTGTCTGCCTCTTCTACTTCCCCAATAGTGTGCTCCAGGCAATGATCAATGCCTCTCATAATTTTATAAACTTCTATCAGATCACCCATCAGTTTCTGATATTGCAGAGAATACAATCCAAATTTGCTCAACCTCCCAGAGCTAATAATCTCCAATCCAGGCAACATCTTGATTAACCATGCATTTCTAATACAATTGAAATAAAGTAATATGTAGCCCTTTGTAAATATGAGGACCAAATGCATACAAACATATTACCCAAAAGGAATCGCTGCATCATTAAGGTTCTCATCAAATCTGCTTTAATTGGCTGATCAAATTGCTAACTTTAACCGGAACAGACACCTGTCTAGAGTAAAAAAGTTTTTTACAAAACCCAATCCCCATTAAAAACATTGTTAACAGCCAAATTAAATTATTTCCTACCTCTTCCGTGTTGTCACAGTGCACATAAAGATGTCCTGTTCGTGAGACAGATGTTTTAGCAATGAGAGGTTTTAGACACACAAGAATTAACATGTGGCTCCTGATAGAAAAATAAAGTTTATTTTCCACTGTGACAAATCAAAGGATTTTCTAGATTTATATATTTTTGACAATCTTAAGTAATGGAACATCAAATAACTGCTTTCAATGTACATATAATGTAGCAACAGGAAACAATGAATAACATCCTTAAACATCATTTTACCTTTTGTATAAATGACCCAAAAAAAATCTGCTCACAGTACATGCTTAATTCTCAAAATAAAAGCTCCCGCAATGGAAGCAGCCCACTGCATTATAGCTTCCATAGTAACTACAAAATAAAATTCTGAGGAAAATTGACTCTGGTTCACTTATCGACAACTTAAAGTTTCAGGTAAAATTTACAGACGATGGGGACTGTGCAATTGGTTTATTATCACGTGCAAGATGAAGTGAAAACCTTTTGCTTACATGCCATCCAGACAGATCAAACACAAGTACTTTGAGGCAGTACATAAGGAACAACAACAACATCATAATACATAATATAGTGTTACAGCTACAGACAAAGTGAAGTACAGATAGACAAATGAGACGCAGGAGCCATAACAAGGTAGACTGGTGCGTTAATAGGTGCTGAAACTAACTCTACTGTAATTCAGGGACAAACTTTTTAAAAAACAAACATCCAGATGAACTCAAAGGGTTGGGTAGCACTGGTGGGAGGAAAAGTAGTTGACATTTCAGGTTGAAAACCTGCAAAAAATCTGATGCAGCTGGTACAGGGTTTTGGGCTGAAACTTCAACAATTTCTTTTCTCTCTCAAATGCTGTTCATCGACCTGCTAAATTTCTCAAGATTCCAGTACCTGCAGTCTTTTGGGTCTCCAAATGTTTTAATCCAGTGGTTAAAGACAAAATCTATTTCTCACTTGAATTGTTAGGTTTTTTGACAGGAATAACTCAAGTGTTGGACAAAGACTGAATGGTAGCCTTCAGAAAGTAGAGAAGTTTTCAAAGCAGAGGGAAAAATAAATTTCAAGATTTTAAAGTTTCAGGTTATGTATTTGGCAATTTAAAAAATAATTTTGTAATTGCCTTCTGCATACAATTTAAACAAGTTGATGCTAAAGAATGCAAAAATATAATTACAATACTCAGTCAAGGCTACAGGTTGCTGTGAACAAAGTCAAGTGAGTAAATCAATTAACACACATAAAAGTTGCTGGTGAATGCAGCAGGCCAGGCAGCATCTCTAGGAGGAGGTACAGTCAACGTTTCGGGCCGAGACCCTTCGTCAGGACTAACTGAAGGACGAGTGAGTAAGGGATTTGAAAGTTGGAGGGGGAGGGGGAGATCCAAAATGATAGGAGAAGACAGGAGGGGGAGGGATAGAGCCAAGAGCTGGACAGGTGATAGGCAAAAGGGGATACAAGAGGATCATGGGACAGGAGGTCCGGGAAGAAAGACAAGGTGGGGGGGGACCCAGAGGATGGGCAAGGGGTATATTCAGAGGGACAGAGGGAGAAAAAGGAGAGTGAGAGAAAGAATGTGTGTATAAAAATAAGTAACAGATGGGGTACGAGGGGGAGGTGGGGCATTAGCGGAAGTTAGAGAAGTCGATGTTCATGCCATCAGGTTGGAGGCTACCCAGACGGAATATAAGGTGTTGTTCCTCCAACCTGAGTGTGGCTTCATCTTTACAGTAGTGTAGGCCGTGGATAGTCATGTCAGAATGGGAATGGGATGTAGAATTAAAATGTGTGGCCACTGGGAGATCCTGCTTCCTCTGGCGGACAGAGCGTAGGTGTTCAGCAAAGCGGTCTCCCAGTCTGTGTCGGGTCTCGCCAATATATAAAAGGCCACATCGGGAGCACCGGACGCAGTATATCACCCCAGCCGACTCACAGGTGAAGTGTTGCCTCACCTGGAAGGACTGTTTGGGGCCTGAATGGTGGTAAGGGAGGAAGTGTAAGGGCATGTGTAGCACTTGTTCCGCTTACACGGATAAGTGCCAGGAGGGAGATCAGTGGGGAGGGATGGGGGGGACAAATGGACAAGGGAGTCGCGTGGGGAGCGATCCCTGTGGAATGCAGAGAGGAGAGAGTGGGGAGGGAAAGATGCGCTTAGTGGTGGGATCCCGTTGGAGATGGCGGAAGTTACGGAGAATAATATGTTGGACCCGGAGGCTGGTGGGGTGGTAGGTGAGGACCAGGGGAACCCTATTCCTACTCCATCCGCCCGCCACTCCACTCCACTCCAAGGGTCTCGGCCTGAAACGTCGACTGCACCTCTTCCTAGAGATGCTGCCTGGCCTGCTGCGTTCACCAGCAACTTTTATGTGTGTTGCTTGAATTTCCAGCATCTGCAGAATTCCTGTTGTTTGAGTAAACCAACTGATGGAAGAACAGGAACCAAACACTGGCCCAAATTGTGAGATAGAAAAAGGAGTGAGGTAATGAACATTTACTCATACTAGGGGCAACTCATAACACCTTCCAGTGGCTGTGATCACATAAATGGCACAGAGAGAAAAGGGCAAACTTCCATCCCTTGAGGATATTGGTGAAATGAAAATTCAGCAGTTTCAGGAGTTGCATATTCTTTTTGTTTCCCGGTGTCATAGCTAGATTGGAATTAATTTCTCAACATCTTTAATTCTCATTTTAGGAATATATTATACATATGCCTTTTCATTAACAACAATCTACTGAACTACTGCTGGAAATATGGGAAGCAGTTAGCAAAAGAACATGTAGATACTATGGGGTGGGGTGAAGGGAAGGAGAATCATCAATACATTAAATTAGAGAGATAAGCCTTTGAAGATGCATTTAATTGTTGCATAAATGAGCTTTTACCTACTCTGGATCAAGAACTCCATGCTGGGGTGTCACTGTTAATGAGTGTGCTGGCCAGGAAAGTTCAAAAGACAAAGATCGAGTGGAATGGTTTATGATCTGCATTCTCTCTGCAAAACCATCTATAATAAAATAGTAACCAAACAAAGCTATTAAAATGTTTTTAATCTAGTTCTCAAATTTACATTGCTAGAATGTATTAGTACTCCGATTACCTAGAGTGTGTATACACGCACTTAATACATTGCAAACATTGAGAATTATATTACTTTCCAAATTAAGCTGTTGCTCACATTTCAACATTCTATTAAATCCATCACTCTATTGCAGTTAAGGTTGTCATAATTCTTAAACACAGTCTATGTACTTGGTATATTCATTCCTCTGGAGAACAAGTGGAGACATTCTGCAATCTCCAAAGAGTCACTTATCATGATCAATGTGGCTATCAAATTAACAAGAATGGATGGTATTTTCATCAACACGCACACCTAATCAGATCTTCTAGTCTGGGCTGCAATAACTCATTTCTTCTTGCTTATTGAAGCATGAAAGATCATAAACTTTGCTCAACAGTTACATATTTTGGGCCATCATTGGAGGACAACTAATGCTTTGAAGTTTCATGAGAGCTGAAAAAACATGTGGAGTTAAATACAGATCACTTTTAATAATACATTAATTCAGTTACCATGTGTGATATTCCCCTTGCCATTACTTGTCTTTTTAGTTCTTTGTCCCAATCATTCTTCAGCCTCATCCTACTGAAACTCAGAAACTCGATGTCACATCTTTCCACCTGACAAACAATGGACTCGCCCATTTCAATTCTACCCTCCCGCTCCACACCCCTCATACAGCTAATGCTGCGAATCACTCTGCTGTTGCCAGTTATTGCTTGACCTGGCCCAACTAGCTGAACCACCCCCCGCAACCTCCCATCATAAATCTCTGTTTTATGATCATTCCCCTTTAATTATTCAATCCCTTATTGCTTTTCATCAGCTTTCATTTGTTTTAATCTATTCCACAATTTCCGTGTTTATGAATGCTCTTTAAAAACTTTCCAATGAATCAGAATCAGGATCAGAATGAAAGGCTTTTGTGCCAAAATGTTAACTGTCTGGACACATATCTCCTCTGATAGTTTCAAATTCACAGCATCTGCAGTACTTTATCTTTACCTTTACTGGGAAAAGGAAATAGTACTTTAATGGACATTATTTTGAGGAATGTATGTAATAAGGTGGCCCATCGTTTCTAGCTGATGGAATAAACGAATTGTTAAGTGATGAGTGTTAACATGAAGCCTTCAATTAATGCATCTTTCCTTGTTTAACCAAGACATTCCAATATGGCACATACTCACCCACTGATGGTATCGTAAGAATTAAATGCTTAGGCCGCACTGTCCATGACTTTGGTTTCAGTAACTGGTTTTGTACTTTATTTGAAGTATGCAAAAATAATGGAAAGCTTTGTAGTTCACTCATTGCACGAAAATCCAACGTGGAATTGGCCGGATCCCTTTCTGAGGTTCCCAGCACACTACAATAAAATTACAATCAGATCACTTACCAAATAGTTTCAGTTACATCAAAATATTCTTCAGATGAACATTGAATTTAAATTAACAAATGCATGATTAACCATTATTCTAATTTTAAATTTTGAATTGTTTCTTCAAATTCTGCAGATACCTTTCTGAACAAAGACTCATCCCAAGGGAAGATGAAAATGAATCCAAGTCTTCTGTATCATTTGGATCAGTCAGTGGAGATATCTTAGTTCGATAGTGAGCTCGGTGGTGATTTGGTGTCTTTAATTGTTTGTAGATAGCACGGAAGCAAAAATCTGTAATAGATCATGTATTTCTTTAATTTCATACAACAATAGTTTCAGTGTTTTGAAATAAACTGCATTTATATGTGGTATAATCAAGTACAATTACATTGCTCAACAAATCCTTGAACAAAAGTGATCAGCGTGGAGAAGGAAGTCTCCAGCCAAAGGAAAGGACACCGTATATTATAATCCTACCACAACATTGACATCAGCTGAAAAAGGTTAATTGCAGTGGTGCGCTCACAGACAATTCATCTGCTCAGGAAGTACATTTCCTCTGAGGATTTAGCTGAAGGGAGGCATCTTCATCCCTGAAGTCAAAGAAGATAGCATTTAGCTATCTCCACATAACAAAAACCATGTACAGAAATATCGATGATCAAACTGGGCACCAGACTCCTGGTAGAAATTTGGCCAAACTATGCAACATCTTCAGTAACTGTGCAGATGGTTACATGGCTGTTCACCTGATCTGACTTGGAGCTATCCATTACAAGATAAACTTCCCGTTCTGTATTCTAAACGTCTGTAGACAGATCTTCTCAGACCACCATCTGGTTTTAGATTTTTGTTGCTGAATAATTGAAATCTTGATTCCTGCTTGGAAGTGATCCAGGAAAAGATGCTACAAGATCCACATTCTGCTCCGTGAAGTAGGGCGAGGCCCAAAAATTCTAGCAGTCCCACAAAGGGATTTCTGCTTTAAAACAAAATCCTTCTCATGTCAGTACTGAATGGTTCTTATTCTGAGAGAGTGACTCAGCTCTTGACACCTCAGATGGGGGAAAACATCAGAGACCAATGCACAGGAACAGGCCTCTTGGTCCAC
This sequence comes from Mobula hypostoma, assembly GCF_963921235.1. Classification (NCBI taxonomy): domain Eukaryota; kingdom Metazoa; phylum Chordata; class Chondrichthyes; order Myliobatiformes; family Myliobatidae; genus Mobula; species Mobula hypostoma. The sequence continues at coordinate 169,259,880 of NC_086097.1, forward strand.
AATGTCTGCACCAAACTCAATTACACATTATTCTATCAAGCCCCATAAAAATTCTGCATCTTAATAAGATCATCTCACATTCTTACAAATAATGAAGGAAAATAGACTTGGTTTGCTTAATCTCTTCTCATACATCCTACCCATCATCCCAGAAATTTTTTTGGTTAACCTTCACAGCATTCGCTCAATTGTAAGTAAGGACTTGTACAGAGCATTTCAGATGCCATTGCCCTAGGCTCACTACAAATGCAGTAAAGCCTGATTTATACCTCTGTGTCAACGTGACGCCGTAACCTACACAAGTGGCCTATGTGCATTGTGAGCATTTATACTTGCGCGTTGGTGTGTCTGCGTTGCTCTGCAATTCGCACACGTCACGCATGCGCACACACCTGCCCGCACAAGTCTTCATGGTCATGGCAGTCTTTCTTGGGGTAAACAGGAAGCGAGTGTCTTTTTTCGTAAAAGCGAAATGTGTCCTCCATAATTTCGGAGGTCTGTAAAGCTTTATGGAAAGCATTGCAGCCAGAGTTCCTTCCCTGCCCTTCAGTCGCCCAATAGGAAGCTATTGCAGCATAGGATGAAATGCGATGATACCAAGCGGACCAATCACAGCTGTTGCATTCTGCGTTGCCGCGACGCACGGTTACATTTTGGGAGAGGTGCGCGTTGCAGCAACGCAGGCTTTCGCGTAGGGTTCCGCGTCAGCTTTGCAGCGATGCGTTGACGCAGAAGTATAAATCAGGCTTTAGACAACTATTTGTATTCAAATTCTCTTGCAATAAAAGACCAACATACTATTGATCTTCCCAATTGCTCGTTGAATCTGCTTATCAATTTAAATACAAGAGATTTTGCAGTTGCTGGAAATCCAGAGCAACACATATAAAATGCTGTGAGGAACTCAGAAGGTCAGGCAGCATCTATGGAAAGGAAAAAAAAAAATCAACATTTTGGGCTGAGACCCTTGAAGGGTTCTGATAAGTCTCAGCCTGAAATATCAACTGTTTTTTCCCTTTCCTTAGATGCTGTCAGACCTGCTGAGTTCCTCCAGCAGATTGAATGTGTTCTCTGCATATTAACTTTCAGTGACTTTTGTACAAAACGTAAGAGCAGAAGTCAGTCACCTGGCCTGTCGAGTCTGCTCCGCCATTCAATAAGATCATGTCTGATCTAGCCATGGACTCATCTCCACCTACCTCCCTTTTTCTCATAACCCTTAACACCCCTATTATGCAAAAATACCCGGTCCCTTCAGAACAAAAATTCCCTTTCAATTTCTCATCATTTAAGATATACTCCATTATTCTAGGTAAGATGGGCCCTTTGATTAAGGAGCTTCAACCAAGAAAAGCTTATGGATTAACACACTCAAATAAATTGAACACATTCTTCAAAGTAAGGCTGCTCTCTTTATCTGTCTAACTTTTTGTTATTTTTGAGCTTTTCTCCAAAGCCACCAGGAAGGATGAGGGCATAAAAGAAGGTGGCATGTCTGAATGACTATCGACTTGTGCCTCTGACATCAATTGCTATGAAGTGCTTCGAGCGATTGGTTATGGCACACATCAACCACAGCCTACTGGTCAGCCTGGAAGCTTTACAATTCGCCTACCAGAGCAACACGTCAACGGCAGATGCCATCTCTCTGGACCTACATTCCTCCTTAGAACACCTGGAGAATAAAGACGCATATGTAAGGCTCCTTTTCATTGACTACAGCTCTGCTTTTAATACCATCAGTCCAAATAAACTGATTCCTAAGCTCCGGAACCTGGGCCTTAGCACTCAGATCTGCAGCTGGATCTTCAACTTCCTCACAGACAGGACCCAGGCTGTAAAAATAGGGGACAAGCTCTCCTCTACAATCACTCTGAGCACCGGTGCCCCACAAAGCTGTGTACTCAGCCCTCTGCTGTACTCACTGTACACCCATGGTTGTGTAGTCAAGTTTCCATCGAACTCAATATATAAGTTTGCTGACAACACCACAACTTGTAGGCCGTATCTCGGGTAATGATGAGTTTGAGTACAGAGAGGAAATTAAGAACCTGGTGGCATGGTGCGAAGACAATAACCTATCCCTCAACGTCAGCAAGACGAAGGAACTGGTTGTTGACTTCAGAAGGAGTAGCAGACCACATGACCCAATTGACATCGGTGGTGCGCAAGTGGAACAGGTCAAAAGCTTTAAGTTCCTCAGGGTCAATATCACAAATGACCTGACTTGGTCCAACCAAGCAGAGTTCGCTGCCAAGAAGGCCCACCAGCGCCTTTACTTCCTGAGAAAGCTAAAGAAATTTGGCCTGTCCTAAAACACTCACTAATTTTTATAGATGCACCGAAGAAAGCATTCTTCTAGGGTGCATCACAACCTGGTATGGAAGTTGTCCTGTCCAAGACCGGAAAAAGCTGCAGAAGATCGTGAACACAGCCCAGCACATCACACAAACCAATCTTCCATCCTTGGACTCACTTTACTCTGCACGCTGTCGGAGCAGTGCTGCCAGGATAATCAAGGACACGACCCACCCAGCCAACACACTTTTCGTCCCTCTTCCCTCCAGGAGAAGGCTCAGGAGCTTGAAGACTCGTACGGCCAGATTTGGGAACAGCTTCTTTCCAACTGTGGTAAGACTGCAGAACGGATCCTGACCCGGATCTGGGCCGTACCCTCCAAATATCCAGACCTGCCTCTCAGTTTTTTTTTGCACTACCTTACTTTCCCTTTTCTATTTTCTATTTATGATTTATAATTTAAATTTTTAATATTCACTATTGATTTCTACTCCAGGGAGCGCGCAGCGCAGAATCAAATATCACTGTGATGATTGTATGCTCTAGTATCAATTGTTTAGCCAGAATAAAGTAAAGAAGCAACGATCCCAGCAGCAGATTAAAGCCTCCCTGTAAATGAATAATATGGTCATTTTCTGCTTGGATCTACTATTGGTCTGAAAACTGACAGGATCTCAGGGGCAGGAAAAGCAACCAGTGTGACCCCTATTCTGGTGACTATTGTGTACCCAAACACCAAGCTGAACAACAGGTTGAGGTTCTCCATATTCCCACTGTGGGAAAGGATAGATTTAATCATTTGGCTAGAAGGTTGCCCTAATGCCCCTGGAAGGAAAGGTTGCATAGGCACATACTTTTATCTACAATTAGGCAAGATATGTACCGAATATCCTCTTGCCCTTATTGGAAAAGGCAATGCTAGGTTCTGTTAGATCTTCCTTGAGCAGATTATCAAAGCTATTTGACAGAATGCCTGAGAACTGTCATAGTCATACTTTATTGATCCCGGGGGAAATTGGTTTTTGTTACAGTTGCACCATAAATAAATAGTAATACAACCAGAAATAATTAAATAGTAATATGTAAATTACACCAGATGGAAATAAGTCCAGGACCAGCCTATTGGCTCAGGGTTTCTGACCCTCCAAGGGAGGAGTTGTAAAGTTTGATGTCCACAGGCAGGAATGACTTCCTATGACGCTCTGTGCTGCATCTCGGTGGAATGAGTCTCTGGCTGAATGTACTCCTGTGCCCAACCAGTACATTATGTAGTGGATGGGAGACATTGTCCCAGATGGCATGCAACTTGGACGGCATCCTCTTTTCAGACACCACCGTCAAACAAGCATCAAGACTTAGCTAAAACACACAGATTGCTACAGGAACTCAGCAAGTCAAGCAGCACGTATGGAGTCAACACTTCAAGCCGAGACCGTTCATCAGCTTAGCTGGTGACGAGAAAGGCCCCCCTTTCTCAGATTGTTCAGCTTGGCGAGAATTCAACAGCACTATTATTGTCACCAAGGCAACTCCAGTGCGACCGAATCCATCAGCCTTATTGAATGTGCATTTGCCAAGGAAAGGCTGGAAATAGATGTGTGCCCTTTGACGAGAATCTTCCCCAACAGTTACACACTGTATAGGCCGTTCACACACCAAGACAAATATCAAACTCTGCTGGAGGATCATTGCTATGAAAGGTATTCTTTGCTCTGCCCATTACTTGCTGCTGTTCCATTAGGATTGCCCAAAACTGTTTGCTCTAGAGTGGCACATTAGAATCATATTTATCATCACTGACATATATCTCATAAAATTTGTTTTACATCCCACAATTGAGGACTGTTGGAAAACTGATTAAGATATATAAGGAAAAGCCACAGCTTAAAATCCTCCTGCCATTGCACAATGTCACAAAAATGAGGGTACTATAAACGGAAGAAAAGAACCCTCAGGCTGATTGTGGCAGAGTGCATATCAGGCAAGTAACACATGTTGATATAAAATGAATCTTGCAAATGGAATAGGGCACCTCTTTGTACCATGTACAGTGCTGAATGAATACCATTCTTGATGTATGAGCAATGACAACAACATTTTTGAAAAAAAACTAACAAAGCTGGCACACTTGGGACTCAATTGCTCAACTTCTTGCTTGCTTAAATTAATGAAACACCACAGTTGCAGCTTAGTTTCTTTATCTACGATAATGCAAGTCTTTCTTCTCTGTATTTGAGCAATTATTGCATCTGTAACATGCTTCAGTATGCACAATACCCACTTATATTTAAATGCCACCACACTACTAAACATACAAAATTAGTTGCATGTTCAACTGGTAGGTAATCATTTGATATATCTAGCAAATGATAGATCTATCTACTCTTTCTCCTTTGCTTTTACACTTTAATGGCCTATATCTGTTTCTGATTTTTAATGATTTCGCATTTAACTTCCCAGATTCTTCAAATCAAGATCTGCACATGCTTACAAGAGGTCCTGATATTTAGTCACTTAAAATTCTAACAGTAATCTGCAGAGATCAATAAAATATCCCAACAACTGCCATTACATTTAGATCCTCACCCATTATATTTGTGACTAACCAATATACAACTATGTTTCTAACTCAACGTATCCAGTTCAGAGATCCTTCAGTTACCCTTTTGCTAAAATATTCCCAGAAATGAAGGACCACTAACATTAGTTAACCTTACAGTTAGGCACAATATCATGAAGGGCATAGATAGGATGAAAGCATATGGTCTTTTTCCTAGGGTAAGTAATCAAAAACAAAAGGGCACAGATTAGAGGGGGAAGAGGTTAAAGCAGCATAAGTGACAACTTCTTCACACAGAGTGGTGTACACAAGGAATAAGATGCCAGAGAAATTAATTAAGGTAGGTATATTAACAATGGTTAAGACATTTGAACAGGTACATGGGTAGAAAAGGCTTAAAGGGATATTGGCCAAATGCTGGCACATGAGACTAGTTCAAATGGTTGAGTTGGGCCAAAGGGCCTGATTTTGTACTGTACGACTCAATAATTTGAATTAGTCAAGTGAAAATAATTGAAGATTTGAAAATTCCAGGGATGAGAGTTTGTGACCACAATCTTCTAGATACAAAACCCATTTCTGTGTAAAGGTACACAGAAACTTACACTTTTCCTAACTTGTTTATCAAAAAAAAAATCAACTATCAAAATCTGGCTTCTGTCCCCTTCTCTCCAGTCTTAATGAAGAATCTTGACCTAAAATATCAACTTTTTATTCCCCTCCATAGATACTGACTTGCTAAGCTCCCCTAACCTTGTGTGTTTTAAACATTCAGTCAAGTTGAAGGTGACACTTTCACTTGCCAAATGGTAGAAGTGAGATCCTCATAGAGCATTTACACCAAAAAATAACATAATGTACAACTTCCTGCACTGCAACCGAAATCCTGGAGTCACCCTAACATAGAAAAGCAGGGGAAATTATTTTTTTAAATCTGAGTTTTAACTTTTTAAATATTTTTTAAAATCACCTTGTTTATCACGTGTGTTCTGCAATTCAATGACAATAGGGATCCAAGATGAACCTTCCTGAAATCATATTCTTTTATTTTTACAATAAATACCTTACTTTAAAAAAACTGCAGCTGGACGCTTCATATAGCACTATAGTTATTTACTAATAGCCTTAGTGCATTCAGTGTTCACACCCAAATAAGGTTTTAAAAGGCAAATCAGCAGTTTAAATAGTATTGTACTCCAAAAAGTGACCAACGATGAAATTAACACAAAAATAAGCTCTACAAGGTGGTGTTTGGTTAGATGTTATAATGCATGGGTACTATAATATTTAAATAGATTAAGAATTACAACATTAACCTATAATTTATATTTAAAAAATTAAAGCCTTCTATTGTCTAAAACAATTTAGGTCTACAAGACGCTCGTCAATCATACAAGCAAATAACTCCTTTTCCCACCAAATCCAACTGTCCTAACCGTCTCTTTCCATCTTCGCGCCACTTCTTTCTGTCGTCACTTCCCTTATTCGCCGCATCAACTGCGCTGAACAATTGGACGCAAGAGGAGGAACGCGTTGGGACGTAAAGTCCGCGATGGAGCGGAGCCCCGCCCCCGAACACTGCGTCACCCACAGGACCGCTGCATTCCGTAGCTACGTGAGCTCTGTCAATTTATCATCCCCAGGGTCCTGAAGTCCCACCGTCAGCTGTTTCCCTCTGTACTGATGCTTCCTGACCTGCTGAGTATTTCCATTTTTATTATAGATTTTTGGCTTCAGATTATTTACCTCGTATACTGAACATGATTTGGTATTCTAAAGACGAGAGAGATCTGGAACAACACGCATAAAATGCTGAGGAACTCAGCAGGTCAGGCAGCATCTAGAGAGGGAAATAAACAATTGATGTTTCAGGCCAGTACCCTTCATCAGTCCTCAGGAGCTGCCTGAGTTCCTCCAGGGTTGTGTGTGTGTGTTAACTTGGTATTTTGAAGTGCAAGTGAAATAAGACTTATTGATTATATCAATCTTCATCCATATTCTGTCTTGTATCAAGTGCAGTGCTGCCTATGATTCCTAACTTTCTTCCTCTGAAAACCTGGTCACTCAAGAACTCAATATGAAAAACCAAATACTTAAATCCCTGCCTCCCTCTAAAGGCTGATTTATACTTGTGCCTCAAATGTACGCCGTAGGTACGGTGTAGCAACGTACCTACGCTGTACTCTACGCCGAACCCTACACCGTAGCCTAACACGCACCTCTCCCAAATTGTAACTACGCGTTGCGGCGACGCAGACCTCAACAACTGTGATTGGTTGGCTTGGTAGCATTGCATTTCCTCCTACGCTGCAATAGCTTCCCATTTGGCGATTGAAGGGCAGGGAAGGATCTCTGGCTGCAATGCTTTCCATAAAGCTTTACAGACCTCTGAAATTATGGAGGACCCTGTGCTTGATGCCAGATTGTAGCTAACTGCTACAGCCTGTTGACTTCCACCTGGAGCTAAAACTCGAATGGTGGTTGCCAGTCTCTGAGTATACTGTGCGTACACTGATGCAAAATAAATGGTTGGAGACGATGAACCAAATCGTCAAATCTACCTGCCGACATCCGAAAATATTTGAAATGCATTTCCTCGTCCATGTCTCTCAGTGGCCGGACAAGCACAGAAAATTCACCCTCCTTCAGTTTCAGTCGCCATTGTTTGAAGTTTGAGTTTCTTCGTGTTGAGTTTCAACATGAAGAAACTCAACACAGCGGCATAGAAACCCCACCGCCAACTTTTTTGGTGATGAATTGCAGAGCGACGCAGACACACCAATGCGCAAGTATAAATGCCCACAACGGCGTAGCCCACTTGCGTAAGCTAGTAGGCACAAGTATAAGTCAGCCTTAACAATGGTAGCACAATTGGTAAAGCCACTGCTACAGCACCAAAGATCCGGGTTCAATCTGACCTTGGTGCTATAAGTGTAGAGTTTGCAGCACTTGTGTTTCCTTTGGGTGCCTCCTCATCATCCCAAAGACATGCAGGTAGGTAGATCAATTGGTCACTTGCGGTGTGGCCCTTGTGTGGAGGTGAGGGGTAGATCTGTTGGAGAGTTCATGGGAATGAGTGGAGAATAAAAAATGCAATGAATAGAACACAGAGTGGTACAGCACAGTGGGAGCCCTTCGGCCCACAATGTTATGCAAACCTATATAAATCTATGCTTGGCATCTCCCCTAAACATTCCTCGACTCACCTTAAAAGGATGTTCTCCAGTACTCGCCATTGCTGCCCTGGGAAAAAGGTGCTGGCTGTTCATTCTTGAATGTCATCACCTCCTACAAAGCAAAACCAAACTGAGACATACACAAAATGCTGGAGGAACTCAGCAGATCAGACAATATCTATGGAAATGAACAGTTGATATCTCAGACTGAGGCCTTTCACAAAGGATGGTACATGGTAATGCGGGCGTTTACAGAGGATAAAATTATAATAGAGTTTACAAAATACTACATAAACAGACTGACAAACAACCGATGTGCAAAAGGAGACAAACTGCAAATATAAAATAATAGAGAACATGAAGAAGGGCCTCAGCCCAAAACATCAACAGTTTGTTCATTTCCCTAGGACCTGCTGAGTTCCTCCAACACTTTGTGTGTATCACATATGTTTCTTAGTTTTGGAGAAGCCAAGAGAATGGGGCTGAGGGGAAAATAAATCAGCCACGATGAAATGGCAGAGCAGACACAATGGGCCAAATGGCCTAATTCTGCTCCTATATCTTATGGTTTTAAAATTTTGTTTATGTTGCTTTGAATTTCCTGTATTTGCAGAATATCTTGTGTTTAAACATATGTGGCCATAAGCTCAATGCTTTTTTATGTTGGCTTCAATTGACAAAACGAGGAGGCACGTTCACAAACTCTCATAGCCCCTGATGACCCTGTGATTTCAGTCTCTGAGGCCAATGTGAGAGCATCTGTCAGGAGGGTGAACCCACAGAAAGCACCTGGCCCAGACAGTGTACCTGGCCAAGTACTGAAGACCTGTGCTGATCAACTGGCTGGAGTGTTCACTGATATCTTTAACCTCTCACTTAGGCATTCTGAGGGACCCACCTGCTTAAAGAGGTCTTCAGTCATACCACTACCCAAGAAGAATGCAGTAACCTGCCTCATCTAGCAGCACTTATATCCACTGTGCTGAAGTGTCATGAAGCTGATCAATTCCTGACTGAGGAGTGACTTGAATTTACTCCAACTTGCCTACCGTCACAGCAGGTCAACAGCAGATGCCATTTCGTTGGCTCTTCACTCAATCCTGGAAGATCTGGACAGTGAAGTTGCATACAGTAGGGTTCTCTTCACTGACTACAGTTCTGCATTCAACCCTATCATCCCCTCAAAACCAATCATTAAGGTCCAAGACCTAAGCCTTGAAACCTCCTCGTGCAGCTGGATCCTCAATTCCTCACTCGCAGAACCCAGTCAGTACAGATTGGCAACATCTCCTCCACAATCACCAACAACAGAGGGGCACCTTAAGGCTGTGTGCTTAGCACTGCTCTACGCAATTTATCCACATGACTGTGAGGCTAAGTACAGCTCCAACATCATATTTAAGTTTGTTGATGACACCTCTGCCATTTGATGAATCAAAGGTGGTAACAAATCAGCATGTAGGAGGGAAATTGAAAATTAGGTTGAGTGTTTCCAAAACAAAGATTTTTTACCCATCATCCACTAAACCACAAAGGTGATTATTGACACAGAAGCAAAAATTGGAGGTCCTTCTCCATAAGTCAGTGCTCATTGGGGGTTTGGAGGTGGAGAGGGTTAGTAACTTTAAATACCAGTAACTTTAAGTATCATATCAGAGGCTTTGTCCTGGAACCAACATGATATGGCCTGATATGGAAACACTTGTGCCCAAGAATGGAAAAGCTTGGAAAAAGTGGTAGATACAGCCCAGTTCATTGCAGGAAAAACCCTCACACCACAGTACGTGGCCTATCAGCGGTATCAACAGAGCTCTATGAACTGAATAAAAGTACAGAAGGGATAAGCGGAGCGGCCATTGTCGGGAGTAGGCCAGTGGTGAGAGTAGAAGTGACAGTCTTTGGCTCAAAAGAGGCATCGGCTCTGTGTAAAGCATCTATTAAAGTTTCCTTTTTGATTTTTTTTCCTCTCCTACGGTACCATTTAAATAGCTGTGGTGTGCTCTTTGTGCCGGATGTTAGAGAACTGGGAGACCCAGAGTCTCCCGGGAAACAACATCCGCATGAAGTGCATCCAGCTGCAGCTCCTTGATCTGGAGCAGCAACTGGATGACTTCCGGCTTGTACAGAAGAGCAAGGATATAATTGATCAAAGTTACAGGGAAGTAGTCAGCCCAGAGTTACAGGAGGCAAGTAGCTGGGTGACCGTAAGGAGAAATGGAAATAGGCAGTTAGAGCAGAGCACCCCTGTGGCCATTCCCTTCAAAAACAAGTAATACCGCTTTGGATACTTTTGTGGGGGATGACCTCCCAGGAGAATGCCATGGCAACCGGGTTACAGGCACTGAGCATGGGCCCGTGGTGCAGAAGGGAAACAGGCAGAAGAAGGGAGTGGTAGGGATAGGGGACTTGATAGTGAGGGGAACAGACAGGAGATTCTGTGGACATGAACGGGACACCCAGATGGTATGTTACCTCCCAGGTGCCAGGATCAGGGATGTCTCAGATCACGTCCACAACATTTTGGAGAGGGAGGGGGAGCAGCCAGATGTCTTGGTACATATTGGTACCAATGACATAGGAAGGAAAAGCAATGAGGTCCTGAAAAGAAAATTTGGAGAGCTAGGTAGAAAGCTGGGAAGCAGGATCTCCTCGGTAGTAATTTCTGGATTGCAGCCTGTGCCACGTGCCAGTGAAGGTAGAAACAGGACGATTTGGCAGATCAATGAGTGGCTGAGAGACTGGTGCATGGGGCAGGGCTTCAGGTTCTTGGATAATTGGGGGAGGTATGACCTGTTCAAAAGTGACGGGTTGCACCTGAACCTGAGGGGAAACCAATATTCTTGCGGGCAGGTTTGTTAGAGCTGTTTTAAACTAACTTGGCAGGGAGGTGGGAACAGAGTGAAGGGACTCAGGATAGGACAGATGGTAAAAAAGTAAAGATAGCATGCAGTCAGACTGTCAGGAAGGGCAGGCCGGTGATGGGACTTAGTTGCAGCCAACAGGCTGAGTATTAAATCATTAGGGATGCAGAATCTGAAAGGATAGCAAATATGGTACTCAAGGTGTTGTATCTAAATGCACGTAGTATAAGAAATAAGGTAGACGATCTTATTGCAATATTACAGGTTGCCAGGTATGATATTGTGGCCATCACTGAATCGTGGCTGAAGGATGGTTGTAGTTGGGAGCTGAATGACCAAGGAAACACATTATATCAGATGATAGGAAGGTAAGCAGAGGGAGTGGTGTGGCTCTACTGGTAAAGAATGGCATCAAATCCGTAGAAAGAAGTGACATAGGATCAGAGGCTGTTGAATCCTTGTGGGTTGAGTTAAGAAACTGCAAGGGTAAAAGGACATTGGTGGCAGTTATATACAGGCCTCCCAACAGTGGCTGGGAGATGGACCACAGGCTACAACTGGAAATAGAAAAGGCGAGTCAAAAGGGCAATGTTATGGTAGTCATGGGAGATTTTAACATGCAAGTCTATTGGGAAAATCAGGTTGGTAATGGACCTCAAAGAGAATGAGTTTGTTGAATGCCTAAGAAATAGCTTTTTAGAGCAGTTTCTTGTTGAGTCTACTAGGGCATCAGCTATACTAGATTAGGTGTTATATAATGAACCAGGTGCAATTAGGGATTGAGGTAATAGAACCCTTAGGAACCAGTGATCACAGCATAATTGTGTTCAACTTGAAATTTGATAGGGAGAAAGCAAAGTCTGATTAGCAGTATTTCAGTGAAGTAAGGGAAATTACAGTGGTATGAGAGAGGAGTTGGTCAAAGTAAATTGGAAGGAGCTGCTCGCAGGGATGTCAGCAGAGCAGCGATGGCGTGCATTTCTAGGAAAAATGAGGAAGGTGCAGGACATGTGTATTCCAAAAGTGAAGAAATATTCAGATGGTAAATTCGTACAATAGTGGCTGACAAGGGAAGTCAAAGCTATTGTAAAAGCAAAAGACAGGGCATACAACAAAGCAAAAAATAGTGGGAAGATAGAGGATTGGGAAGTTTTTAAAAACCTACAGAGAGCAACTAAAAAAATCATTAGAAGGGAAAAGATGAAATATGAAAGCAAGCTAGCAAATAATATCAAAGTAGATAGTAAATGTTTTTTCAAGTATGTTAAAAATGAAAGAGAAATGAGAGTGGATATAGGACCGCTAGAAAATGAAACAGGAGAAATAATAACAGGGACAAGGAGATGGCTGATGAACTAGTTGATTATTTTGCATCAGTCTTCACTGTGGAAGATACTAACAGTAATCCTGATGTTGTAGTGTGTGAAGGAAGAGAAGTGGATGCAGTTACTGTTACAAGAGAGAAGGTGCTCAAAAAGCTGAAAGACCTAAAGCTATATATGTCACCTGGACCAGATGAACTGCACCTAGGGTTTTGAAAGATGTAGCGTTAGAGATTGTGGAGGCATTAGAAATGATCTTTCAAAAATCATTGGACTCTGGCAGGGTGCCAAAGGAGTGGAACATTTGCAACATTACTACACTCCTTAAGAAAGGAGGAAGGCAGCAGAAAGTAAATTATAGACCAGTTAGCCTGACCTCAGTGGTTGGGAAGATGTTGGAGTCAATTGCTAAGGATGAGGTGATGGGGTACTTGGTGACCCAGGATCAGAATCAAAATCAGGTTTATTATCACTGGCACGTGATGTGAAATTTGTTAACTTAGCAGCAGCAGTTCAATGCAATACATAATCTAGCAGAGAAAAATATAATAAATAAAATAAAAATAATAATAATAAATAAACAAGTAAATCAATTACAGCATACGTATATTGAATAGATTTTTAAGAAACATGCATAAACAGAACTACTGTATTTTTAAAAAAAGTGAAGTAGTGTCCAAAGATTCAATGTCCATTTAGGAATCGGATGGCAGAGGGGAAGAAGCTGTTCCTGAATCACTGAGTGTGTGCCTTCAGGCTTCTGTATCTCCTACCTGATGGAAACAGTGAGAAAAAGGCATGCCCTGGGTACCCATAATGGATGTTGCCTTTCTGAGACACCGCTCCCTGAAGATGTCCTGGGTACTTTGTAGGCTAGTACCCAAGATGGAGCTGACTAGATTTACAACCTTCTGCAGCTTCTTTCAGTCCTGTGCAATAGCCCCTCCATACGAGACAGTGATGCAGCCTGTCAGAATGCTCTCCACAGTACAACTGTAAAAGTTTTTGAGTATATTGCGAGTTGCAGGAGGAGAAGATGGCAACGCGCCTGTGTGTGCGCAGCCCTCCGGTGAAAAATGATATTGTATCTGTTAAATAGGGGCCGTGGACAATTCTGATTTGATGGAGAATGGACATGAAAGCACAGAGGAACATCTGGAGAAATTTCTGAAATGCCCGTTCGCTGCTGTTGTTACTGTGTGGTCAGAAATCTTTTGGAGGGTAAGCTTCAAAATCCCTGGCCTTGCCTGCTTTTGGCGACCGAGAAAGAGGTCGAATCATTCGGACAGAGATGGCGCTCAGTACTCGGTGTTGGAGAGCTGATCAGAGCTTGAAGTTTTCGGATGACTCAGAGTCGGATTGTGGTCGGCATGGCAGGGAGAGTTTTTCTTCCTTCTCCCGTCTGCGTGAGATGTGGGACATTTGAGGGACTTTGAACTTTTACTGTGCTCGTGGACTTCTTCATCAAGTTATGGTATTGTTGCACTGTTGTAACTATATGTTATAATTATGTGGTTTTGTTAGTTTTTTCAGTCTTGGTCTGTCCTGTGTTTTGTGATATCACACCGAAGGAAATAATGTATCATTTCTTAATGCATGCATTACTAAATGACAATAAAAGAGGACTACATGTCTTCATATTTGTTGACATGCCAAATCTCTTCAAACTCCTATTAAAGTATAGTTGCTGTCTTGCCTTCTTTATAACTACATCGATATGTTGGGACCAGGTTAGATCCTCAGAGATCTTGATACCCAGGAACTTGAAACTGCTCACTCTCTCCACTTCTGATCCCTCTATGAGGATTGGCATGTGCTCCTCCATCCTACCCTTCCTGAAGACCACAATCAGCTCTTTCGTCTTACTGACGTTGAGTGCCAGATTGTTGCTGCCACACCACTCCACTAGTTGGCATATCTCACTCCTGTACACCCTCTCGTCACCACCTGAGATTCTACCAACAATGGTTGATTCATCAGCAAATTTATAGATGGTATTTGAGCTATGACTAGCCACACAGTCATGTATATACAGAGAGTAGAGCAGTGGGCTAAGTACACACCTCTGAGGTGCGCCAGTGTTGATCATCAGCGAGGAGGATATGTTATCACCAGTCCGCACAGATTGTGGTCTTCCAGTTAGGAAGTCGAGGATCCAATTGCAGAGGGAGGTACAGAGGTCCAGTTCTGCAACTTCCCAATCAGGATTGTGGAAATGATGGTATTAAATGCTGAGCTATAGTCGATGAACAGCATCCTGACGTAGTTCTGTTGTCCAGGTGGTCTAAAGCCATGTGGAGAGCCATTGAGGTTGCATCTGCCGTTGACCTATTGTGGAGATAGGTCAAAGTCAGCATGGTTTCCTTCAGGGAAAATCCTGCCAGACGAACCTGTTGGAATTCTTTGAGGAGATTACAGGTAGGATAGATAAAGGGGATGCAGTGGATGTTGTATATTTGGACTTTCAGAAGGCCTTCGACAAGGTGCCACATGTGAGGCTGCTTACCAAGTTAAGAGCCCGTGGTATTACATGAAAGTCACTAACATGGTTAGAGCATTGGCTGATTGGCAGGAGGCAGCGAGTGGGAATAAAAGGATCATTTTCTGGTTGATTGCCAGTGACTAGTGGTGTTCCACAGGGGTCAATGTTAGGACCACTTTCTTTATGCTGTATATAAATTATTTAGGTGAAGGAATATATGGCTTTATTGCCAGACTTGCAGATTAGATTAGATTAGATTATGAGGACACGCAGTCCTCTTTTATTGTCATTTAGTAATGCATGCATTAAGAAATGATACAATGTCTTTCCAGAACGATATCACAGAAACACATGACAAACCGAGACTGAAAAACTGACAAAAACCACATAATTATAACATATAGTTCCAACAGTGCAAAGCAATACCGTAATTTGATAAGAACAGACCATGGCACGGTAAAGTCTCAAAGTCTCTCGAAAGTCCCATCATCTCACGCAGACGATGAACCTCCAGCGCCACAAACTTGCCGGTGCAGCATCCTGGAAGCATCCGACCACAGTCCGACTCCAAGTCCATCCAAAAACTCCGAGCCTCCAACCAGCTCTCCGACACCGATGCACCAAGCACCATCTCTGCCGAGCACTTCGACCCTGGCCCCGGCAGCAGGCAATAGGCAAGGCCGAGGATTTGGGGCCTTCCCTCCGTAGATTCTGAATTGCACAGTAGTAGCGGCAGCGAAGCAGCCATTTCAGAAGTTTCTCCAGATGTTCCTCCGTGCTTCTCACAGCTGTCTCCATCAAATCAGGATTGTGCACGGCATCCTACTTCACAGATACGATATCATTCGGAACGGCCACACGTGCTGTGTCGTGCCGCCATCTTCTCCTCCCTCCTTGCTACGAGGATGATACAAGAATTGGTGGAGGGGCAGGTAGTGTTGAGGAAACAGGTAGATGCAGAAGGACTTAGACAGATTAGGAGAATGGGCAAGAGAGTGTCAAATGAAATATAATGTTGGAAAATGCATGGACATGCACTATGGTAGTACAAATAAATATGTGGACTATTTTCTAAACGGGGAGAAAATCCAGGAATCTGAGATGCAGAGGGACTTGGGAGTCCTTGTGCAGAACACCCTGAAGGTTAACTTGCAGGTTGAGTCAGTGGTGAGGAAGACAAATGCCATGTTAGCATTCATTTCAAGAGGTTTAGAATACAAGAGCAAGGATGTGATACTGAGGCTTTATAAGGCACTGGTGAGGCCTCACCTTGAGTATTGTGTACAGTTTTGGGCTCCACATCTTATAAAAGATGTGCTGGCATTGGAGAGGGTCCAGAGGAGGTTCACAAGGGTGATTCCAGGAATGAAAAGGTTATCATACAAGGAAAGTCTGATGGCTCTGCGTCTGTACTCGCTGGAATTCAAAAGGATGAGGCGGGGATCTCATTGAAACCTTCCGAATGTTTGAAGGCCTAGACAGAGTAGAAGTGGAAAGGATGTTTCCCATGGTGGGGGAGTCTAGGACAAGAGGGCACAGCCTCAGGATAGAGGGGCGCCCTTTCAAAACAGAGATGTGGAAAAATTCCTTTAGCTAAAGGGTGGTGAATTTGTGGAACTTGTTGCCACATGCAGCTGTGGAGGCCAGGTCGTTGGGCGTATTTAAGGCAGAGATTGATAGGTTCTTGATTGGACACGGCATCAAAGGTTAAGGGGAGAAGGCCAGGAACTGCGGTTGAGGAGGAGGCATGATTGGAGGAGCCATGAAAAAAAGGATCAGCCGTGATTGAATGGCAGAACAGACTCGATGGGCCAGATGGCCTAATTTTTATGTCTTATGGTCTTATTTAACACGTCTACAAAGCGTGCTGTCACAAGAAAGCAGCATTCATCATCAAGGACCCCTACCATCCAGGCCATGCTCTCTTCTCTCTGCTATGTTCATGAAGGTGACACAGGAGCCTTAGGTCTCATGCTACCAGGTTCATGGATAGTTATTACCCTTCAACCATCGTGCTCCTGAACCAGCGAGCATACCTTCACTCATCACCACAACACTGAACTGATCATTGAATACAACCTATGGACTCACATCCTAGGACTCTACAAGTCATCTTCTCAGTATTATTTATTTATTTATTTATTATTAATTGTCTCTTTTTGTATTTGCACAGTTTGTCTTCTTTGCACTTTGGTTGCTTGTCTTTTTATATTATTTTTATTGATTTTATTATGTTTCTTTGTTCGACTGTGAATACCTGCAAGAAAATGAATCTCAAGGTAGTATTTCAATAACATGCAGCGTCATTGCTGGAGGGAAAGTTTTGTTCAATGCAGGTTGGCACTTCCATAGTATCCTGGATAATGAACTACCTGACTGGCAGACCACAGTTTGTGTGGCTTCAGAGCTGTGTGTCATACATGGCTACAAGCAGTACCGGGGCCCCACAGGGGACTGTATTGGCTCCCTTCCTGTTTACCCTGTATACCTCGGACTTTAGATATAACACTGAGTCATGTCATCTGCAGAAATTCTCTGATGACTCAGCAATAGTTGGGTGTATAAATGGAGGACGGGAGGATGAATACGGAGCCCTGGTGGAGAATTTTGTCAAATGGTACAAGCCAAATCATCTGCAGCTCAACATCAGTAAGCCAAAGGAGATAGTGATGGACTTTAGGAAGACCAAGCCTGCACTATTGCCTGTTACTGTTGATGGAGAAGACATGAATGTGGTGAGGACCTACAAGTACCTGGGGGTGCACCTGGATGACAGACTTGAGTGGAGCACCAACACAGAGGCTGTGTACAAGAAGGGCCAGAGTCACCTCTACTTCCTGAGGAGACTGAGGTCCTTTGGAGTACGCAGGTCTCTCCTTCACATGTTCTACCAGTCTGTTGTCACCAATACAATCTTCTATGAGGTGGTGTGCTGGGGCAATGCCATCAACATGGGTGATGCCAACAGGCTCAATAAACTAACTAGAAAGGCTGGCTTTGTTACAGGAGTCAAACTGGACACACTGGAGGCTATGGCAGAACAAAGGATCCTAAGGAAAACCCTGGCAATTCTGGACAATGTTTCTCACCCTCTGCATGCCACCTTGGCTGAACAGAGGAGCACTTTCAGTAATAGACTAAGACAACGACATTACTCCGAAGAGTACTATATTAGATCATTCTTACCCTTGGCCATAAAGCTCTATAATATGAGTCAATCTATAGCTGGGGAAATGATGACCCCTCCTGTTAGACTGTTATTAATCTCTGTTTACCAGAGCTGTGGTTAAGCTCTATTTAGTATATGCTGCTATCGCAGACACCCTGTGCAATTCTACCATCACTTCTTTTCTGGACAATGTGAATGTGCATTTATTACTGTATAACATTACAGTAATTCTTGCACTACCATCTTATCAATGTGAACTTGTAAATCTTGTAATCTTTGACTTATAAATCTTGTACATCTTATTTCTAAGTTAACTTATTTTCTGTTCGTTCTTACTCTTCTAAAATTTGTATATCTGTGCACTTGTAATGCTACTGTGAAACTGTAGTTCCTTTGGAATCTGTCATGGTCCGGGCCGTGGACTCAAGACTCCGGGTCTTCCAGCTGTCCCTCGTTTAAGTTAATCATTGGCACCTGATTCCCATCTTTGGGCTTGCAATATAAGTAGCCCTGAGATTGAGTTTGGGCTGTTGGTTTGTCTTGTCAGTCCCCCTTAGGGCAACCTGCTGATGGAAGGCTAGTGAAACCATTTGTGATCTCTAGGTCTGGCTGGAGGACCACTGCTTCATGGAGCCTTGTTGCTACTTGTTGGAGTGGTCTTTGCTGTATGGATTCAGCTGTTTCCTGGGCCAGCTGAGTGGCGGCCAGCCACTCTGAGTTAGGTAGGGATCTGCTTGTTTCTGTAGCCAGCTGAGGTTACTGGCTAAACTGAGACTTGGAGCTACCCTGGAGCAGAGATGAAACTGTCTGTTGTTCTTTAGTGTTTGTCTTGTCTTGTCCTCACCTCTGTGGGGTAAGTTAGGCTGTTTTTCTGTTACCCTGTGGGGGGTCATGTCTTGTCTAGTCTTGTCTAGTCTTGTCCTTGCCCCTGTGGGGTAAGTCTGGCTGTCCTGCTGTTACCCAACAGGTGTACCTGTCCCACCTTGGTGTGGAGATGAAGTTGAGTCCTGGCTTGTCATAAGATAAGTCCCGGCTCTATGTCTATGTTCTGTCCTGTCTCATGTTTGTGTGTTGTGTTAAAGATGAGTTCTGGCTTGTCGAAGGATAAGTCCCAGCTCTATGTTGATGTTCTATTCCCAGTCTGTCTCTCAGCTCCAGTCTCCGAGTTATTAGCCTCTGCATTTCAAGACACAGATCTCGCGGCTGCGCTCTCGACCCGAGACCCCGAGCCATGTCATGTCCTTGCCTGGTTCTGGGGTCTGAGCCCGAGGCAAGACCCAGGTTCTGGGTCCTTGTCCAGTCTCAGGCTCGGAGTCCAAGGCTTGTCTCCTAGTCTATAGTTCCTAGTCCTGGTCCCACTTTCCCTAGCCCAGCTCTGCATTCTTGTCCCTGCCCCTTGCCTGAATCCTGTCACGTCCTTACTCTAGTCAAGTCCTGTTTCTTGTACTTCAGTGTCTGTGTCTTGCACTTGGGTCTGTTCCCAGCACCCCCTTGTAACAGAATCAGTAAAGTATCTATCTAGTTGGTGACAGTATTTTGATACCAAATTAATTTTGAACATTAAACTTGATTATGCTTCTCATAATCTTGTACTCCTCTATCAATTTGCCTCTCATCCTCCTTCACTCCAAAGAGAAAAACATTTCCTCATGTTCTCTAATCCAGGCAGCATCGAGCTGCAGCTTTCTGGATTGCTGGAATCTCTTCTGGGTAAAAGAGGAGACCTGTACAAACACCTGAACCCAAGGGATCCAATATCTTTGTGAGCAGGTTTGCTAGAGTTTTGGGGGAGGGTTTAAAGTAATTTGGCAGGGGGGTGGGAATAAGAATGATAGGGCTGAGAATGTGATGTTGGTATAGAACTAGATGCAGTGTGTAATGAGACTGAGGAAGGACAGACAGATGATAGGGCAAAATTGCAGTGCAACAGAATGCCAAAATCAAAAAGGCTGATGAATACAGGACTGAAAGTGTTATATTTGAGTGCAACTAGTATATGGAATAGGAAGATGATGCCATAGTGCAGTTAGAGATTGGCAAGTATGAAGTGTGGACATTCCTGAGTCATGACTGAACGAAGATCACAGTTGGAAGCTTAGCATCCAAGGATGCACATTGTTTTGGAAGGACAGGCAGGTAGGCAGAGGGGGTTGGGGTGGCTCTGGTTGTTTTTTTAAATAAATAAATAAATAAATAAAATAAAATCTTTAGAAAGATGTGACATAGGACAATATCCTTGTGGATAAAGTAAAAAAAAACTGCAAGAGTAAAGAGACCCTGATGGGAATTATATATAGGCCTCCGAACACTAGCCAGAATATGGGCCACAAACTACAATGGGAGACGGAAAGGAGCATGCCAAAAGGGCAATGTTGCAATATGGGGCATTTCAATATGCAAGTAGATTGGGGGAAAAACAGGTTGGTGCTGGATTGCAAGAGGGAATTTGTAGAATGCCCACAAGATGGCTTTTTAGAGCAGGCTGTGGTGGAGCCCACTGTGGGAATGGCAATTCCAGATTGGGTGTTATGTAATGACCCAGATTTGATTAGGGAACTTCAGGTGAAGGAACCCTTGGGAGGCAGTGATCGCCATTATACAACTCACCCTGCAGTTTGAGCTAAAATCGGATGTATCAGTATTACAGTGGAGTAAAGGGAATTACAGAGGCATGAGAGAGGAGCTGGCCAAAGTCGACTGGAAGGGAATGCTATCATGGATGACAGTGGAACAGCAATGGCTGGTGTTTGTGGGGGAAATTCAGAAGGTGCAGAAAAAATACAGTATATCCTAAAGATTAATTACTCAAAAGGGAGGATGAGGCAATTGTGGCTGACAGGGGAAGTCAAAGACAACATAAAAGAAAAAGAGAGGGCATATAATATTGCAAAGTTAGTGAGATGTTAGAAGATTGGGAAGCTTTTAAAAACCAACAGAAGGTAACTTAAAAAAAAGCCATAAGGAGTGAAAAGATGAAATATAAAAGTAAGCAAGCCAATAATATAAGAGTATACAGAAGTTTTTTTCAGATATATAAAGAATAAAGAGATGAGTGTCACTGAAAATGACACTGGAAAGATAGTAATGGGGGACAAAGTAATTGCAGATAAACTTAATAAATATTTTGCATCTGTCTTTACTGGGGAAGCACTAGCAGATTGCCAGAATCTAGTAGTTTGCCAAGGGGCAGAAGTGAGTGTCATTACTATTACTAAGGAGAAGGTTCTTGGGAAACTGAAAAATCTGAAAGTAGATAACTCACCAGGACCAGATGAACCACATCCCAAGGTCCTGAGGTAGCTGAGGAGATTGTGGAAGCATCTTTCAACAATCACTTGATTCTGGAATGGTTCTGGAGGACTGGAAAATTGCAAATGGTACTCCACTCTTTAAGAATGGAGGGAAGCAGAAGAAAGGAAATTATAGGCCAGTTAGCCTGACTTCAACATCTCTAGCTCCATCTCTCTGAGCATTAGCGCCCCACCACCAGGGCAGCATGCTTAGCCCACTACTGCTCACTCTGCTGATGCATGAATCTACTGCTAGATCCAGCTTAAATTAGCTGATGATGCAATAGTGGTTGGCCTTGCCAACAGCGACGATGTGAATGCATAGGAAAGGAGGTAGAGCGGTTTGTAGAATGGAACAAGCACATCAATTTGAGTCTTTATGTGGACAAGACTAAAGAGATGATTGTGGACTTTATGAAGGTGCAGGCTGACCACTTCTCCGTGGACAGTGTTAGGAACGCCAAGTTTCTGGGGTACGCACAATGGACGATCTCACTTGGTCTGTCAACACCACCTCTTCAGTCAAGAAAGCATAATAGTGTCTCCACTTCCTGAGGGGATTGAGGTAATAGAGGCTTCACAAACCCAGCCCTCTCCTAACACATTCTAACCAATTTTTACAGGAGATATGGTGAGAATGTACTGACTTGCTGCATCACCATCTGGTGTAGAAATTGCAAAGCATCTGACTCTGCAAGACCCTACAAAGGATTGCAAGAACTGCTGAGATAATCATCATGGTCTGTCAAGATATTTATCAGAAACGCTGTGTAAGCAGGGTCCTTAGCATTGTCAAAGATCCCATCAATCCATCCTACAATCCCTTTGGCTCTCTATCATCAGGCAGGAGTTTCTGTAGCATTAGGACAAGGACTGTTAGGATGAGAAGCAGCTTCTCAATCCAGGCCTTAAGGCTATTGAACTCCCTGCTACCACCCAGGTCTCATCATTTACTAAGTGCTGGTAGCATTATATTGTTTGTTTTTTGACTGGTGTCATAAATGCACCTTCTGTGAAATGTCAGTCTTCTGGAATATATTTCATTGATAATTTACTTGTAGTAATATTACTTTATTTGTCATATGTAAGTTATAGATACTGTGTTGTGCACTTTAGTCTGGAGGAACATTGTTTCCTTTGGTGGTATACATGTACATAGTTCAATGATAATAAACTTCAAACAGATCCCTCTGTTTCTCCACACAGCTAAGAAACTTACCATTGACCTTGTACTCTGCCTTCAAGTTCAATCTTCCAAAGTGTATCATATGACACTTCTTCATCTAACTCTGCATTGTATCTATATCCTGCTGTAACTTACAGCATCCTTCTAATCTAGACTATCCACAACACCACCTTCATGTCATTTGCAAACTTACTAACCCACCCCTCCAATTCCTGACACAAATCACACTTAACAATCACAAAGGATGAAGGTCCCAGAACAGATCCCTGCAGAACATCACCAGTCACCAGCTCCAGGCAGAACATGCTCCATAGAACACGAGAAAGACTGCAGATGCTGGAAATCCAAAACAACACAGACAAAATGCTGGAGGAATTCTGAAGTTCAGGCAGTATCTATGGAAATGAATAAACAGTTGCTGGTTTGGACCAAGACCTTTCTTCAGGGCAAAACAAAGGGGGAAGATGCCAGAATAAAAAGGTGGTGGGAAGGAAAGGAGGATAGCTGAAGGTGATAGGTGAAGCCAGTTGGATAGGAAAGATAAAGTGCTAGAGAGAAAGAAATCTGATAGAGGAGTGTAGACCATAGTAAAAAGGGAAGGAGGAGAGGCATCAAGGGGAGGTGATAGGCAGGTGAGAAGAGGCAAGAGGTCAGAGTGGGGAATGGAAGAAGTGGGAAGGGGGAGGGTCATTTTTTTTGTTACCAGAAAGAGAAATCGATATTCATGCCATCAGGTTGGAGGCTGCCCAGAAGGAATAATAAGGTGTCGTTCCTCCACCCTGAGGGTGGTCTTATCTGGGCACAAGAGTAAGTCATGGACCAGCATGTCAGAATGGGAATGGAAATCAGAATTGAAATATTTGGCCACTGGGAAGTTCCATTTTTGGCATATGGAGCAGATATGCTGGACAAAGTGGTCCCCCAATTTATGATCGGCCTCACCAATGTGGAGGAGGCCACATCAGGAGCACCGGACACAGTAAACAACACCAGAAGTGTTGCCTCACATAGAAGGACTGCTTGGGGCCCTGAATGCAGGTGAAGGAATTGGTGAATAGGTAGGTGTAACATCTAGGCTGCTTGCAGGGATAAGTGCCAGGAAGGATATTGGTGGGGAGGGACGAATGGACAAGGGAATCACGGAGGGATCAATCCCTGTGGAAAGTGAAGAGGGTGGGAGGTAAAGATATGTTTGGTGATATGATCCCTTTGGAGATTTTGGAAATTGTGGTGGATGATGTGTTGATGTGGAGGCTCATGGGCTGGTAGGTAAGGCAAAGAGGGACTCTGTCACTGTCAAGGGAGCGGGAAGATGGGGTGAGTGCAGGTGTTTAGGAAATGGAGGAAATGTGGGTGAGGGCAGCATCAATGGTCGAGAAGGGGGACCATTCTTTGAAGAAGGAGGACATCTCTAATGTCCTGGAATGGAAAACCGCATCCGGGGAACAGATGTGACAGAGACTTTCTCCAGGGGACAAGGAGGGAAGAAGTATAGTCAAGATAACTGTGGAAATCTGTAGGTTTATAAAAGATGTTAATCAATAGTTTGTCCCCAGAGATGGAGACAGAGAGATTGAGAAATGGGAAGGAGGTGTCATAAATAGACCAAGTTAAGGGCAGGGTGGAAGTTAGAGGCAAAGTTGATGAAATTGATGAGCTCAGCATGGATGCATGAAGCAGCACCAATGTCGTCATCAATGTAGCAGAGGAAGAGTTGGGGAATATTACCGGGGAAGGCTTGGAACATGGACTATTCCACAAAGCCAGCAAAGAGGCTGGCATAGCTGGGGCCCATGAGGGTGCCCATGGCTACCCCTAGAGTCTGGAGAAAGTAGGAGGAGCTGAAGGAACTCCATCTACCACCACCCTCTGTGGGCAAGCCAATTCGGAATCCACACAAGTCCCCATAGATCCCAATCCTTATGACTTTCTGAATAAGCCTACAATAGGGAACCTTATCATAAAATCTGTGTACACCACATCCATCACTTGACTTTCATCAACTTGTCTCCTTCTTGAAGTGTAAGATTAGTGTAAAATGTGGAGATGATGAGCTGAAGGGTCTGTTTCAGTATTGTAGCTCTTGAAGATGAAAAGAACTTAATATGGTGCCACAATCACCACCAGTGTACCATTGTCTCCCAGTAAACTCCTTCCCCAATCCTTTAGCCGGTTGGTGGTATAGTGGCACCCGCTTCTGACTTTGAGCTGAATGGTCCTGGGTTTGAATCTGGCTGGCTTCTTGCAAGCTTTCCGTTTGTGCTTGGTTGAGTGTCAAGCTAGCAACTTGGCCTTGAAAAGAACGTTCAAATGCTAAAGAAATGGCAAGGTTGCCACCCAATGTGCCACAAGGTGTCAAAAGGAGCAACAACAATCCTGAAGAAAGTAAGTAGTATCAGAATTAGTAATTTGACTTCTTGAGTTGGTTCTACCATTCAATAGATCCATGGCTAATCCTAAACTTAATTTACACTTTCCTGGTTCATATCCCTTTTCCATGATTAGTTGAAAGAACTAATAACGGCTTCTCACCCAAACCATCACACCTACAAATCTAATGCTATTTTTATAGCTACAGTATTACTTTACTGAATAGAGCAAGTAACTGGGTTAGTTATATTATTATTTATTTTGAGGGGAAATGAACACAAAAGGGAGGTTTTGATTGAGTTATTAGTGAGGCATATGAAATGAAATACATTGAACATGATTAATCTCCTTACTAAAGGAAGAATATTAATGCTGGTTGACTTGCGAGGAGAGGTTGGACAGGCCAGGCTTGTAACAACCGAAGCTTAACAGTGAGAGGAGACTTGGTTGAAACTGTTAAGATTCTGAGCTGAGTCGGAGAAAATGCTTCCACTTGTGGTAGAATCTCAAAGTTAAAGTCAAAGTAAATTTATTATCACTGTACATATAAGTCATCATATACTATCCTGAAATTCATTTTCTTGCAGGCATTTAAAGGAAAATAAAGAAATACAACAGAATGTATGAAAAGCTATTTATAAAGAAAGACTGACAAACTAAAGTGCAAAATAAAACAAATTGTGCAAATAACAACAAAAAAAAACATACTCAGGACATGAGTTTCAGTCCTTGAAAGTGAACCTGTAGGATGTGGAATCAGTTCAGATTGAAGTTATCGATGCTAGTTGTAGAGTAATAACTGTTCCTGAGCCTGGTGGTGTGGGACTTAAGGCTCCTGTGCCTTCTTCCCAATGGCAGCAGTGAAAAGAGAGCTGGATGGGTGGGGTCTATGATGATGAATACTGCTTTCTTGTGCCAGAGCTCCTTGTAAATGTGCTCAATGGTGGAGAGGGTTTCACCTGTGATGGACTGGGTTATATCCACCACTTTCTGTAACTTTTCTGTTTCTAGGTATTAGTATTTCCATACCAGGCCATGATACATCCGGTTAGATCAGGGGTTCCCAGCCATTTTAATGCCACGGATCCTTCCCATTACCAAGGGGTCCATGGACCCCAAGTTAGGAACTCTTGAGTTAGACAGTACTCTCCACAGCGCATCTAATGAAAATTGTCAAAGTTTTAGATGTCATGCCAAATCTACATGAACTTCTAAAAAAGTAAGAAAATTATCCAGAACTAGGGTTTACTGTTCACAAATGAGGAACTGGCCATTTAAGACAGAGACAAGGCAAAAGCTCTTCTCTCAGTTCTGGGTCTGTGAAACTCAATTTCTCAAGAGATAGTGGAAGAAAAGACATTAAATATTTCTTGAGACAGAGTTAGATAGAATCTTGAAAAATACACCTCTGAAAAGTTATGACATGTAGACAGAAATGTGGAGTTGAATTTTCAATAAGATCAGCTATGACATTATTTGATGATGAAGGTAGAGCAGTGGATGTAGTGTGTATGAATTTTAGTAACACATTTGATAAGGTTCCCCATGCGAGGCTCATTCAGAACGTAATGAGGCATGGGATCCAAGGAGACCTTGCTTTGTGGATCCAGAATTAGCTTGACCAAATTATGGTTATGGATGGTTCATATTCTGCATGGAGGACGGTGACCAGTGGTGTTCCACAGGGATCTGTTCTGGGGCCCCTCCTCTTTGTGATTTAATGGTAAGACTCTTGGCAGTGTGGAGGATTAGTGAGATCTTGGGGTCCATGTCCATAGGACACTCAAAGCTGATGTGCAGCTTGACAGTGTTGTTAAAGAAAGCATGTGGTGTGTTGGCGTTCATCAGCTGTGGGATTGAGTTCAAGAGCCTTGAGGTAATGTTACAGCTATATAGGTCAGACCCCACTTAGAATACTGTGTTCAGTTCTGGTCACCTCACTACAGGAAGGATGTGGATACCATAGAGAGAGAGTGCAGAGGAGATTTACAAGGACGTTGCCTGCATTGGAGAGTATGCCTTATGAGAACAGGTTGAGTGAACTTGGCCTTTTTTCCTTGGAGTGACAGAGGATGAGAGGTGACCTGATTGAGGTGCATAAGATGATGAGAGGCATTGATCGTGTGGATAGCCAGAGGCTTTTTCCCAGAGCTGAAGGGGCTAACACAAGAGAGCATAGTTTTAAGGTGCTTGGAAGTAGGTACAAGGGAAATATCAGAGCTAAGTTTTTCACAGAGAGTGGTGGGTGGATGGGATGCACTGCCAGCGAAAGTGGTAGAGTCAGATAAAAAAGGGTATTTTAGGAGACTCTTAGATGGGTACATGGAGCTTAGAAAAATAGCGGGCTACAAGGAAGGGAAGCTAGAGGCAGCTTCGAGAGTAGGTTACATGGTTGGCACAACATTGTGTGCTGAAGGGCCTGTAATGTGCTGTATATTTTCCATGTTTCTATTAAATGCAGGAGTAGCCTACATGGGCTCCAAATTTGAATGTTCCTGTTTGTATGTTATTACAAGGGATTCCTCCATATTGCTTTATCTACTCTTGCCAAAGAATAAATATATGGAATATTTACCTCTAGTGCCTAGTCATCTTGTAATCTTATCTTAGTAACAGATGTTACATCAAATGCTTTGAGCTTTTACATTGACTTTAATCACTAATATGCCATTACCATTAACTCTTTCAATTTCTGTGTCACTCTGCCTATTGTGGGCCATCTTGCAACTTTTATATCAAAAACCAAACTGCTGGAGGAACAGTTTGCTTCACAGGGCATAGAGCATCCGTGAAGCGAACTGGATTGAAAAGGGCCCAGACCTTTCACCTGGACTGATAGTGGATACTTTGGGTCAAAACCCTTTATCTGGATTTTTTGGTCTTTGACCTGCTGAGTTTCTCCAGCAGTTTGCTTCTTACCCCAATTTGCAATATCTTCAGTCTCCTTTGCAACTTTAATACTTTAAATTCTTGACCTTTCCTCACTTCCAAATTTACCTACATCTCACACCACTTTATTGACTTGGAGCCTTGTTTTAAACATTGATTGCAATCGGTGAAGTTTTTTTTTTCAAAAATCAATCACCTATGCAATGTGGGTAAAGCTGTATCCACTCTGTCCCCAGCATAGGTCCCTCATACCAGGGCATAGAGTACAGGACTCTGGAGATCATGGTACAACTTGATAAAACCTTGCTTCAGCCACAACTACAAGAACAATGTGGGATGATTTCTCTGGAAGTTGCCAAGGAGATTCACCAGGATGTTGATGAGATGGTATTTCAATTGTGCGGAGGATGATGTGGAGCAAGTTTTTTGTGCAGACTGGTGGGTGCCTGGAACGCGCTGCCAGGGATGTAAGTAAATATGACAAAGGCGCTCAAGGGGCTCTTAGATAAGTACATGAATGTGCAGGAAATAGAATATGGACATTGTCTGGCCATTGTTTAGTTTCCTTTGGGCATTTGATTACTAATTTAATTAGCTTGGCACATTGTGAGCCAAAGGGCCTGTTCCTGTGCTGTACTGTTCCATGTTTTATAATAACTACCTTCTCACAAGTCATTTAGCAATGGAGAATAAACATTGGTTTTGTCAGTGGTGCTATTGAAAGAGTGAAAGAATTCCTCACAATGCACAATTCTGTTTTGACCTTGGCACTCCTTTCCTCCTAGAAGACAAAAATTTAACTTTAATGAAACTTTTGGTAAACTCTCCAATTATCACCTTTTGCATCTATTTATGAAAAGAAAAAAAACTTTGAAGTTAAATAATCATTTGTCACACGTTTATCGAAACAAAATGTGAAATGCGTTGTTTAGGTCAAATCAAATCAGTGATTAATGTGCTGGGCAGTCCACAAGTGTTGCCACGCTTCTGGTGCTAACATAGCACACCCACAATTCACTAACCCTAACTGTATGTCCTTGCAATGTGGAAGAAAACTTAAGAGTCACGGAGAGAATATACAAACACCTTACAGGCAGTGGCAGGAATTGAACCCCAACTGGTGATCGCTGGCACTGCAGTAGAGTTACACTAACCACTATAATACCTTGCCACCCAATATCTAAATCTGGTGTAAGGTACTGGTCAATGAGTTTTAATATGTATTTATATCATTGGCCTCAATCTTCCATTCATCTATGAGCTGCCTGCACTTTCCACTAACCTTGACAGGAAACCTGTTCTCAACTTTGACTGGAAAGGATTATGACTGAAATGGGCACATATGCCACTCTCCTTAATAACTACTTTTTTCAATTGGTACTGAAAACAGACATGGCAGTGTGGGACAGAAAAGGTTGCGACTCAAAGTTCAAAGTACCATAATTTCTAAGAGACATATGAGACTGTAGGTGCTAGGATTTGGAGTAAAGTAAACTATAGGAGGAAGTCAGTATTGATGGAGAGAAATGGACAGGCACATTCTGGACCAGATGAAGGGTCTAGACCGGAAATGTTGCTATATTATTTATTTATTTATTTTTAACATGATGTCAACAAAAGCTTATTGCTGAAGAAGAATGGGAAGTATGACATAATTTGCAAAACAGCTAGTTTTGTAAATTATATCAAATATAGCTGCAACCACATGGACCCAGGTTGGTGGTTACTCTTCACGGAAGGACTGAGCTTGTACGCCCACTCTCCTCGTATGCTGATGGAAAGATGTTTTCAATATTCTGAGATTTATGTGATAATTGGATTGCAATTTATATTGGTCTCCTTCAGTTTGTTGGTGTTACCTTTCTTGTGGCTGATTTGTTAATCTTTTGTATGAGAGAGACGGGTTGGGGGTTTTGATGCTACTATCACTGTTCTTTACTGCAAGTGAGGGGATCGTGGATTGTTATTGTTGCTGTTTTTTCTGCAAGGAAATGTTGGGGATTTGTTGCTATTACTTTTTTCTGTGGGGGTGGTGGGGAATTTTGGGGTTGGCAAGTTTTGTTTATTTTTCTTTTTCATGTGGAGGGAAGGAGTTAATGTCTTTTCTTTCAACACTTCCATGGTCTTTCTGTATTTCATGGCTATCTGAAGACAAATATCAGAGTTGCACTGTACATGCACATTTTGACAATAAAATGAACCTTTGATCTATCAATTCTATTGGATTATGCTCTACTCAATTTGAAATAAAAGAAAATCCCAAAAACCTAAATAAATATACATTATTAACTTTATTTCAAATATACATCAAAATATAAAAACAGCCAAAAAAATAAACGTTTGTGCAAATTAATTTGTTATACAATACTGAAGGAAAGAGCAGAAACCTGTAGAATCCTGCACACAATGCTGGGATTTTTAATTTAGTATGGTGCAAATATTTACCAAAATACTTTTCAAAAGTCACAGTGATGGTGTTAAATCAAAATAGCACCAGTGTATAAATAACTTAAATTTACAAATTACAGTTTTAAATTTTGTATACAAAAGGTGCTTTTTTTAATATTGTTACAAGATTTCTACTCTATATTAGAGTGTCAAATATTATCTCCAGGTTAGTTCTTCAGTCAGGTACTTCAAGTTGATAATGCTATGTTGTTCATTCTTTTGTAACAGATTCACCAACAAGTCGGATAGGGATACTTCCACATATATCTGTTTGTACCACGAGCAGTGCTTCGAATTTTCCTTCTGACTGTGGTTTGAACTGGACAGGCAGATTGATGTAGTGTTGAGCACTAGACAAAATAGCAGAGATGTTAAATGAAAACAACAAGAAGCAAAGTTTTCTTCCCCCCAAACTTTATGACTAATAACATTTTCTTAAAAATTTGGCTGGTCTGTTTATGTATCATCTATCCAACAGTGAAAAGCAGGAGAATACTAACATACAAGCTGTTAATTTTAAAACCCACTCTATGCCCCCTCAAATATTACAAGTCTTGAAATAGGGGTGATCGTTTGGTTGAGATGTACTACTAAGTAATACTACTGCAAGAAATCCATTTTGTGGACAATCAAGAAACCAAGGTCGAAGTCTAAAAAAGATGTGAATGGAATACTGACTTTACTTTCAATAAGCACTGAAATAAAGGGATAGATGATGTTTGTTATACAAAGCTTAGGGGATAGTTTACAAAAATGTGGGCAACAATCTTATTTTCTCAGTTAAGAACCTATTAAAACTAAGAAAAAAGAGTTTCTTGAGATTAGGCCAATTGAAAATTATAGCTTTATTCTTCCAATTTCTCATCAATTGATAAATGTTATTTATTTATAGGGAGGAAATGCAGGGCAATGTGATAGTCCGGTGGTTAGCCCTGTGTCTTCATAGCTCCAGGAATCAGGCTTGACTCTGACCTTGAGTACTATTTGTGGGAGTTTGTAAATTTGCCCTGTGATGACATGAGCTTCTGGGTGCTCCGGTTTCTACCCATATCCGAAGATGTACTGGTCAGTAGATTAAATGGGTACTGTAAATTGCCACTAAAGTAGGCAAGAGAGATAATGGAAAGGCAGTTGAGGGCTATATTATTGAGATTGAGCTCCAAGGGAATGACAAGATAGCTCTGCTGGAAAGTAGTATGTAGCTGATGGACAGAATCACTTCCACCTATTTTGCAGTAAGGAGGAGAAAGGAATACGTTAGATTGTTTTTAAATCACAAATGCCATATTAGGAAGTTAGTGAGAAACAAAAAAGGGAAGGACTGAAAGAAATCTACATGCTGGTACACTGTAATAAAGAGCCTACTGAAGATCCAAATTTATCTTGTATTGACCTTCTGCAACTTCTGGGACATGGAGAGATCAAGAAGCAAACATGCTTTACAAGTCCACAAGGTGTTCCAAATTACTTTGCAATTAAACCCTTTGTAAGTGTAAAACTCTTGGTAAACTCTCCTATCAGAAAAATAATAAATTCATCAATAGTTATTTGGTAATCTCAGTCAGGGATTTGGTAAAACATGTTACTTCAGTGACCATGTCACAGAGAAGGGTAAAAGAAATGTTTTATTGAATCAAGTTCATTTCGGGCATTTTTATTGATTAAGGATGCAGTCAAATTTGAAATATTAAAGCAATTCTTCCACTGCATTCCATTTTGCTTATCGTTGACTTTTAATTTGCTCAGCTTTGGAGCTTACTCTGTCAAATGAAAGAGAATTATACACATGGATGTTCTATCTTTTGTCCAACACACAGAAAGATGTATTCCTTTCTGCAATGAAAGCATGAAGCAAATAACTTAATATAAAAACACAAAGGTCAAGAAGAGAACCCAAATCTTCTGCGGAGCAGTTCATACATGAGGTTTGAAATTTAATTTGCTCGAGTATTTGCTTCTTTTTATCTTGTGTTTCTTATTGGTCACTCACCGCAATGAATAATTGGAATGCTTGATATAAAATGGTTCTCTGGGATTTACAAACTTCAGCTGCAAATCAATACCAAAAGCATTAGCATAGCCACAAGCAAATACAAACATGCTCATTCCAAACATTCATTTTAAAATTACCATTTTACCAAATAGCTTAAGTTATCAGCAATGGTGTCAAACTTCATATCTGAAAAGCTTTTGAACACCATTTTAGTTATTGGCATGAAGCAAGACTGCAAATGAAATTCACATGCATCACTCTATTAGCAGCATTATTCTTCTTTCTTAGAAAACTTATGTGCAAAAAAAACTGGGCTAGATTAATTAAGGATTTCACTGCCATTTGTAATTATTCCCAGCAGTAATCTGCACAATGCAAAAAAACTGATAAAGAATAGGATCAATGAACAACTTGCAAATAAAACTGAAGTTTATATAGTGGAACCAACCAACAAGGGCAAGAACCCAAGTCCTTGATCCCTTGCACTTCTCCTAATGAGGGTACTGACTAGCTTTAAGGACACTGAATCTTATCTTTAAAAACTTGTTATTTCCTTTTTGCCTGAAATCATAAACACTTGCTTATCATCTTCTGTCAAACACTAATCTTTTTCCTCAAACTGCCATGGTTCTTTCTAATTAAGTTGCTGATCTAGAACATACAAGTTCTCATTTAAAAAAAAGATTTTGATTAGAACGGATGTTATAGCACCCGCTGCTTTTGCTATCATCTCTGAGAGATAAATTAGACCATATTTCTTTAACAATCTTTTATTGCATGCAAACAAAACTTACTTCATCTATCAAAGTGTTGACTTAATACAAAGTATGTGTAATTTTCTCTCAAGATTTTAAAACATCATGTCACCTTTATCTTTCGGACATGTATATTCAATTAAGGTTTGCTTTTTCCTGGCCTGTCTAGAATCATGGAAAGGGTCTTCAATCTGGAATTCAGTTTCTCCAGAGACTGATGCTGCCTGAAAGTGTGAAGTGATAATCGCTGGATGATTGAAGTTCATGGCGGAGGACAAAGTTAATGGCAGGATTCTCAACAGCATGGAGGAACAGAGGGATCTTGGGATTTGAGTGTATTCCTATTTTACATTGACTGTTCTATTTATTATAAATTACGATTACACATTTAGATGGAGATGTAACAAAGATTTTTACTCATGTATGTGAAGGATGTAAGAAATAAAGTCAAATTCAATTCAATGCCCAAGTCCCCAGATGCTTCAAAGTTGCCATACAAGCTGATAGGATGGTTAAGGCGGCATATGCTATGTTGGCTTTTATTAATTGGGGATTAAGTTCAAGAGCTATGAGCAAACGTTCCAGTATGTAAAACTCTGGCGAGACCACACTTGAGAGTATTGTCTTCAGTTCTAGTTGTCTCATTATAATAATTTATAAGATTTCGAAAAGGTGCAGATGAGATTTCCAGGCTACTGCCTGGATTAAAGAGCATATCGGCTGAAGAGAGCTAGGGCTAAGGATTTTCTCACTGGAGCAAAGGAGGACGAGAAGAAACATGATGGAGGCATAGATATAGTGGGTAGACATCTTTTTCCCAGCATGGCATTGGCTAATACAAGAAGACACATTTTAAGGTGATGGCAACAAAGTATAGGGGGACGTTAGAGGAAGATTTAAAAAAAATACAGCATGGTAAGGCACTTCAGGGGGTGTAGTAGATGCTGATACACTGAGGACATTAAGAGATTCTTTGATAATTACATGGATGAAAGCAAATGGAAGGCTATGTGGGAGGGAAGTGTTAGATTGATTTGGAGTAGGTTAAACGGTCAGCACTACACTGTGGGCTGAAGAGCAGGTACTTGTGCTGTACTATTCTACAGCATGGGGTTATCTATTTATTACTGACTTCAGAAGTTATTTCTTTGCACAGAAAGTTAAAAGGAAGTTACAAATGTCACGCCACTCTTCAAGAAGGGAGAAAGGGAGAAGAAAGGAAAATATATGCCAGTTAGCCTGACCTCAGTAGTAGGAAAGATGTTACAGTCAATTGTTAAGGATGTTGTTTCAGGGTACTTGGAGACGCATACTAAAATAGGCCGAGGTCAGCACGATTTCATGAAGGAAAAATCTTGCCTGACAAATCTATTGGAATTATTTGAGGATATACCAGGCAGGATAGACAAAGGAGATTCAGTGGATGTTGTTTATTTGGATTTTCAGAAGGCCATTGTCAAGATACTGCACACACAAGACTGCTTAACAAGAAAGCAACCCAGTATTACAGGAAAGGTACTAGTCTGGGTAGAAGTTTGGCTGACTGGCAGAAGGCAAAGTGTGGAATAAAGGACCTTTTCTGGTTGGTGCCAGTGACTAGTGGTGTTCCACATAGTTCAGTGTTGGGGCTGCTGCTTTTTATGCTATATGTCAATGATTTGGATGGCCAAGTTTGCAAACATACAAAGATAGGTGAAGGGCAGGTTGTGTTGAAGTAGGGAATCTGCAGGAGTTGGGACAGATTGGGAGAATGAATAAAGAAATAGCACATGGAATATAGTGTAGGGAAGTGTATGGTCATGCAGTTTGGTAGAAGGAATAAAGGCGTAGATTGTTTTCTAAGTGGGGAGAAAATTTTTTTAAAAATCAGAGGTGCAAAAGGGACTTGGGCAGGATTCCCAAAGGTTAACTTGCAGATTGAATCGGTGGTAAGGAAGACAAATGCAAGGTTAGCATTAATTTCCAGAGGACTAGAATATAAAAGCAAGGGTGTAATGCTGAGGCTTTATAAGGCACTGGTTAGACCACACTTGGGAGTATTGAGAGCAGTTTTGGACCTCTTAACCAAGAAAAGATATGCTGGCATAGAAGGTCCAGAGGAGGTTCATGAAAATGATGGTGGGAATGAAAGGGTTAGTGTACGTGGAACATTGAATATCTCTGGGCTTGTATTGCTAGAATTTAGAAGAAATAGGGTGATCTCATTGAAACCTAGTGAATATTGAAAGGCCTAGATAGGGTGGATTTGGAGAGGATGTTTCCTATAGTGGGTGAATCTAGGGCCAGAGGGCACAGGCTCAGGATAGAGGGACATCCAGTTAACACCGAGATGAGAAGCAATTTCTTTAGCCAGAGGTTAGTGAATCTGTGGAATTCATTGCCACAGAGAGCCGTGGAGGCCAGGTCATTGAATATATTTAAAGTAGAGGCTGATAAGATTCTTGCTTAGTCAGGGTGTCAATGGTTACAGGGAAAAGGCAGGAGAATGTGGCTGAGAGGGATAATAAATAGGCTTGATGGAATGGCAGAGCAGTCTTGTTGATCGGAGTGGCCTAACTTTGCTCCTATGTCTTATGGTCTGATGGTCTTTGGAATTCTCTAAAGGTTCGAAACAGTTGTATGGTGAAGATCACCTTAATATCTAAATATAAAAAAAACTAGTCAACGTTTAAAATTAATGCAGCTTAAACATTCATGAAGTATGGTAACATTCTGGCATAGCAATCCACTTGATTGTCACCTTACATCCTAAATGTAAACCCTTTCTACCACTTCGGTACTATGGTTGCAATGCAATGCATTCCAAACCAATAACATCTTTAACAATAATCCCAACCATTATGATCTTGATGAACAAAGGCCGCAGAAGACTGGGAACGGTATCATCTACAAGACCCTCCAAGTTATCTACTAATTTGAATTGGAAATAGATCATTGTCCCTTCAATGTGCTCAAGTTCAAATCTCAGATCTCCCCATTTATTATTCGGCAGACAGCTCTAATTCAAAAGTTAAGGTTTCCTTTCTAAAGGCAATTAGAAATTAACTTTGCTAACAATAGTGATATTACATTAATAAATGATTTAAGCTGATCTACGTCAGTAATTTCTGTGTCAACAATGCTATTTATACCTAGGATCCACTGATAAATTCCAAATAAGCAGACCAGTTAATATTTGAAACTTATAAACAAGTTTTATAAACACAACTTAAAAACAAAGCTCTCCAGTCAATGATACAAACACAAATGGCAGTGGACCTACAAAGTGTAGCAGATCAACACAATCCACTGTCTGCAGGAAAATGTTTGTCATTCAATTGAAGAAACATATTTGCCTTTGTATATTGCAATACTATTGTTATACATTTAGCATAAGTATGCTGTGACACAACTTAAAAATAATATCCTCATTTTAGACTATGCTTAAACTTACTCACAGGAAAGAGAAACTCACCGAATGTGCAACGGAGGAACTGTTCCGTAAATGAACCTTTAATGTGCTTGACTCCCGAACAGGTGTTACAGGGAATGAGTACAAATCATCAGGAGCATAGACACCTTTGAATGACACCTCTCGCCTACAAATAACAAAATTTAAATTATACCCGTAGATTTAGTCTTTCAGTGAAATCTTTTGCAATACTTTCATGCCACAGAAACAGAATTTTCAATGCAACAACGGAACAAACTAAACAATTCTTAACAAGCAACGCATTTTCTCCATATTAAGTTTCGAAACAAATGATAATTTTGTTAGAATTGAAAGCCAAGCATATATTTGGAAAATGATAACTGCACAGGTATGCTATATATGGATTTCCACAGAAATGGATGATCTGCTAAACAGGAATTCAAGGACTGGTAAAGAAAAAAAAAACTGGCTCAGAAAAGGGGGCGGGGGTGGTTTTCAAAGTCCAAATCTATTATCAAAGAGCATGCATATCACCATATACTACGCAGAGGTTCATTCACAATAGACACAAAACAGCAATAGAATTAGTGAAAAACTCAACACAAAGATTGGCAAACAACCAAAGTGCAAAAGTCAAACTCCAAATACAAACATAATAATAATAATAGATAAATAAGGAATAAGTACTACTGAGAACATAAATTGCAGAGAACTTGAAAGTGAGTCCATAGGTTGTGGAATCGGTTCAGTACTGAAGCTGGTTCAGGAACGTGGTGGTTGAAGAGTAGTAACTGTCTCTTAACAAGGTGGTGTTGGACCCAAGACTCCTGTACCTCCTTCCTGATGGTAGTAGCAAGAAGAGCATAGCCTGGATTGTGGGAGGTCCTTAATGCTGATTTTTTTCTAGCATCTCTCCATGTAGATGTGCTCAATGGTGGGGAAAGGTTTTTTCCCTGTGATGGACTGGGCCATATCCTGTACTTTTTGCAGACTTTTTCTTTTATGGACATTGGTGTTTTCATACCAGGCTGTGATGCAACCAGTCAGGATCACAAGAGGGTTGCAATTTAACAGTAGCCTTTCCAGTTGGAATGAATTAGGCATTGGCATTCTTCACTGTTTTGTGCTGGGGCAAATGTTATTTTTGAAGTTAGACATGTAGGGCAAAGTTTCAAACTTCAACAATGGCACAAAGGGGGATGAAAGTAAGTGGAAGTCCAAGGAGGGAAGGCAAATTCAAGAGGCTGGTGGCAAGGGCAGATGTTTAACTACTAAAACAATGCAGAAGTGCAAAATTATAACATTTTGATATAAATAGTGCAAATTATACAGCAAATAGTACTGTTTTAAAGGGGGAGCATTAATAAACATCTGCGTGAGAAAGCAATTACTTAAGTAAAGGAAATTTCAGCTGTGAGGTCAACTACAGAAACTAATATTCTTCTTAGAGCAGAGAAGACTAAACTAACTGACAGAAGTGCACCAAATCTGGACTTACTTAGATAATGTAAATAGCAAACTGTTCCCATTATAGCATGGCTTAAGGACTAAAGGATGCAGAATCAATTTAGAGTAACTTTTAGGGGTAAAGCGAGGAAAATCTTTGTGCAGTATACAGTTATGATATAGAATATACTGCTTGAAAGTATGAATAATGTAAATTTTATTTTGGCTTTTAAAAAACTCGATAAATATTTAAAAATTGAAAATATCGATGGGAGAAACAGCATGGAAATGAACATAATTGATCATGTCCAAAAGCATAAAAATAACACACTTCTACAGACATACTGTTAAAAGTATCCTGTTTGGTCGTATTATAGTCTCTTAAGGCAATTCGAACGTGCAGGAACACAAGGTGTTGCAGAGCAGTGGACTCAGCCTGATGTATCCCTCCCACTCTACAAGGCAAAGATCCCCACCATCTATGCCATGCCATTTTAATGCAGCTACTACTGGATAGGAGATACAAAACCTGAAGTCCCACACAGCCATGTTAAGAACAACTATTTATCTTTAATCATTTGGTTCTTGAACCAACTGGCATAACCCTAAATGCTATAGTATAGCAACACCATAACCACCTTACACTAAAATTTGTGCAGTTTTGGGCTCCTTATTTTAGGAAGGATATACTGACTTTGGAGAGGGTTCAGAGAAGATTCACAAGAATGATTCCAGGAATGAAAGGGTTACCATATGAGGAACGTCTGGCAGCTCTTGGGCTGTATTCCCCGGAGTTCAGGAGAATGGGGGAGGGGGGATCTCATAGAAACATTCCAAACATTAACAGGCCTGAACAGATTAGATGTGGCAAAGTTATTTCCCATGGTAAGGGAGTCTAGGACAAGAGGGTACGACTTCAGGATTGAAGGACGTCCATTTAAAACAGAGATGTGGAGAAATTAATCAGAGGGTGGTAAATCTGTGGAATTTGTTGCCACTAGCGGCTGTGGAGGCCAAATCATTGGGTGCATTTAAGGCAGAGATAGATAGTTTCTTGATTAGCCAGGGCATCAAAGGGTATGGGGAGAAGACAGGGGAGTGGCGATGACCGGAAGAATTGGATCAGCCCATGATTGAATGGCAGACTCGATGGACCAAATGGTCTACTCCTGCTCCTGTATTTTATGGTCTTAAAATTGACTGTTTTTGTTCTGATTGTATTCTTTCTTGTAAAAATATATTCTGCAAATACTTGATTACACCTGTATAAGCGTGGATTTATGCACCTGAAAGTAAATTCAATTTTGACTAAAAAAGTCAAGTTACAACTAAATAAAACTTTGGTTAGGCTGCATTTGGAGTTAACATAGAAACATAGAAACATAGAAAATAGGTGCAGGAGTAGGCCATTCGGCCCTTCGAGCCTGCACCGCCATTTATTATGATCATGGCTGATCATCCAACTCAGAACCCAGCCTTCCCTCCATACCCCGTGACCCCTGTAGCCACAAGGGCCATATCTAAGTTGTGTGTGCAATACTGGTCACTCCATCATAGGAAGGATGTTGGAATTCTTTGAGGAAGTAACATACAGGGTAGTCAAAGAAGAGTCACTGGACGTTGTTTACTTGGATTTTTAGAAGCCCTTTGACAAATTGCTGCACATAAGGCTGCTTAACAAGTTAAGTGTCCATGGTATTACTACAGGTCATGGTGCAACTGTACAGGATGCTGCTGAGTCCGTACTTTGAGTATTGTCTTCGGTTTCAGTTGCCCTGCTATGAGAAAAATGTTATTAAACTGGAGATTACAAGGATACTGTCAAGGCTTGAGGGACAGATGAAAGGTCTCAACCCGAAACGTCAACTGTTTATTCCTTTCCATAGATGCTGCCTGGCCTGCTGAGTTCCTCCAGCATTGTGTGTGTGTTGCCTTGAGGAACTGAGTTGTAGGTGGTGATCTTACAGAGGTGTATAAAATCACGAGGGACATAGATAGGGTGAATGCACCAGCCTTCTTGTCAGAGTTGGGGTATCAAGAAATAGAGGGGCATAGAGTTAAGGTAAGAGGGGAAAGATTTAAAAGGAACTTGTGGGGCAACTATATATTTTGCCTTAAACAGAAAGGGTAGTATCTATGTGGAATTGACTGCCACAGGAAATGGTTGAGGCAGGTACAATAACAATTTCAAAAAGACAGTTGGACTGTTGCATAGATTGTAAAGGTTTAGAGATTAGGTGCCAAATGTTAGCAAAAGGGACCAGCCTGGAGGAAACACCGTAGACAAGTTGGACCAAAAAACCCAAGTTGAGCCAAAAGTCATACATGTATGACTCTGACCATCAACAGCATGGCATGGTAGGTAAAAAAAAAGATATACTGTAAATACATTCAGGATACTGGGACTAAACAAAAGCAGAGAGAATAAGTACAAAGTACTTGTAGTGAAACTTAATAAAACACTCATTTGGCCAGAACTAGCAGAGTTTTGGTTTTAAGTGTTGACTGCTACAACAGAGAAAGAAGGTTTTAAGGAGGTTTGCAGGAGATTTACCAGAATGATTCCAAGGATGAGGGATTTGAGTTGAAAACTCAATTGGGAACTGGGCAGATATGCACTATTCTTGCAAACAGTGGTCATTGTGGCTTTCTTCAATATTAACCTGTGATTCATGAAACCTAAATATTCATAATTAGGAGATGAGACTATGGTAAAGAGAAACGAATAATTAATTCATTTCAGGCAATGACAAAATCAAACAAACAGCAATGTTCACAACAAACAGGTGTTTAACATAGTGTCAACTACACTTAGGTGGGTTCTGCTATTAAAGATACCAAGTAAGATACAAACAAAAATTGTAGCAAAGAATGCAAAGCTTGTCATACTTCACCGGAAAAACAATAGATTGAACGAGACCAATATTGTACTCTAATTTAATGACTTGTAGCAAATATTTTCTTACTGACCCAGTTTTGGTTAATCTTTCCAACAAAGACTTCCTTGTTTTCACTGCCGTTTCTGTTCTTACTAGTTGTGGGGCTGAACTGGTTTCCTTGGAGCTCATTTTGGGTTTTGTTCCCTGGAAAATAAATGCGTTTATTGCAAATACAAGGAATTCTGCAGATGCTGGAAATTCAAGCAACACACATCAAAGTTGCTGGTGAACGCAGCAGGCCAGGCAGCATCTATAGGAAGAGGCACAGTTGACGTTTTGGGCCGAGACCCTTCGTCAGGACTAACTGAAGGAAGAGCTAGTAAGAGATTTGAAAGTGGGAGGGGGAGGGGGGGATCCAAAATGATAGGAGAAGACAGGAGGGGGAGGGATGGAGCCAAGAGCTGGACAGGTGATTGGCAAAAAGGATATGAGAGGATCACGGGACAGGAGGCCCAGGGAGAAGGAAAAGGTGTGGGGGGGAGAAACCCAGAGGATGGGCAAGGGGTATAGTCAGAGGGAGAAAAAGGGGGGGGGGGGGGAGAGAGAAAGAAAGAGAGAGAGAGACACACACACAGAAAATGTGTGTATATAAATAACTAACGGATGGGGTACGAGGGGGAGGTGGGGCATTAGCGGAAGTTAGAGAAGTCAATGTTCATTAGCGAGATCGTTTTGCTGAACACCTACGCTGTCCGCCAGAGAAAGCAGGATCTCCCAGTGGCCACACATTTTAATTCCACATCCCATTCTGATATGTCTATCCATGGCTCCCCTACTGTAAAGATGAAGCCACACTCAGGTTGGAGGAATAACACCTTATATTCTGTCTGGGTAGCCTCCAACCTGATGGCATGAACATTGATTTCTCAAACTTCCGCTAATGCCCCACCTTCCCCTTGTACCCCATCCGTTATTTATTTATATACACACATTCTTTCTCTCTCTCCTTTTTCTCCCTCTGACTATACCCCTTGCCCATCTTCTGGGTTCCCCCCCCTCCCCCTTTTCCTTCTCCCTGGGCCTCCTGTCCCATGATCCTCTCATATCCCTTTTGCCAATCACCTGTCCAGCTCTTGGTTCCATCCCTCCCCCTCCTGTCTTCTCCTATCATTTTGGATCTCCCCCCTCCCCCTCCCACTTTCAAATCTCTTACTAGCTCTTCCTTCAGTTAGTCCTGACGAAGGGTCTCGGCCCGAAACGTCGACTGTACCTCTTCCTAGAGATGCTGCCTGGTCTGCTGCGTTCACCAGCAACTTTGATGTGTGTTGCGTTTATTACACATTTCTTTGCTATTAAATGGGGAAAAATGTATCCAAAATTATATCAATATAAAAACTTGTATAAACAAAAATAATTCCTGCATCCAAACAGCTTTTCCAGGCAATTAACATTGTCTACAGAGACTTTAACAAGGATTTTTAGCGAAGTTTCATGAGAGGCTAGTCCAGATGGTTAAGTTGCGTGATATTCAGGATGAAATAGTCAATTGAGTTTAGCACTGGCTCCGTGGGAGAAGACAGAGTGCTAGTAGATGCTTGTCTCTCACTGGAAGTTTGTGACTAGCGGCATGCTGCAGGGATCTGGGCTGGCTATGTTATCATCTATATTAATGATTTCAATGACAATATGACAAAATGGATCAGCAAATTTGCAGATGACATCAAGATAGAAGGGACAGTGGACAGCGAGGAAGGCTATAAAAGCTTGCAGTGGGATCTGGACCAGCTGGAAAATGGGAGATGGAATTAAATGCAGATAAGGTATTGCACTTTGGGAGGACAAACCAGGATACAACTTACATGGTGAGTGGTAGGGTACTGAGGTGTGCGAGAAAACAAGGGGATCTGGGAATACAAACTTATAATTCCTTGAAAGTGGCATCACAGGTAAATAGGGTTGTAAAGAGAGCATTTGGTACATTGGCCTTCCTGGAACATAGGGAATGAGGGGAGATTTGATAGAGGTATACAAAACGATCAGGGGTATAAATAGGGTAAATACATGCAGTTTTTTTCCCCCTTGAAGTTGGGTGAGTCTAGAACCAGAGGTCATAGATTTAAGGTGAAAGGTGAAATGTTTAGGGGGAACCTGAGGGGAAACTTCACTTCACTCAGATGGTAGTGCAAGTAGGAAACTGCCATCTGAAGTGGTGGATGCTGGCCAGCACATACTAGATGGGCTGAAGGGCCTGTTTCTGCACTGTAGTGCTCTATGACTCTTTGTCCTTAAATTAAACACTCATAAATGTCACCCAACAGCCTCCTACATTACAGTGAAAATAAACATCAGCCTATCCAATCTCTCCTCATAACTTCAATCCTTCATTCCAGATATTAGCCTGGTGAATCACTTCCACATTCTCTCAGTTGTTTACCAAATCCTTCCAGTGCATGTGGGTACCAATGGCATGGGTAGGACGAGTGACAAGGTTCTGCAAAATGAGTTCAGGGAGTTAGGCACTAAGATGAGAGCAGGACTTCCAGGGTTGTGATCTCAGGATTGCTACCTGTGACACTTGCTGGTGAGGCCAGAACGTGGAAGATTATACAGTTTAATATCTGGCTAAGGAGTTGGTGTAGGAGAGAGAGCATAAGATTTTTGGATCATCGACTCTCTTCCAAAGAAGGTGGAACCTGTACAGAAGGGACAGTTTGCACCTGAACTGGAGGGGGACTAATATCCTAGTAGGAAGGCTTGTTAGTGCTGCACAGTGCCCTGAACTGCGATATTTTTCAATGCAATTAGTATTGTAGGAAAGGTGGATGAGCTCAGGGCATGGATCAAGATCTGGAATTATGACATTGTAGCCACTGGTGAGATTTAGTTGCAGGTATGGCAGCTCAATATTCCGTGGTTCCATTGTTTTAGATGGGAGGGATTAAAGGGATTTAATCTGTACAAAGAAGTCCCAATGGGAGAGAATGCAATACTGGGAATACAATTGGGAATGAGACAGGGCAGGTGACAGAAGATTTGTAGGAGAACACTCTAGATCCAGTGACCACAATACCACTAGTTTCAAAGTAATTATGCAAAGAGATTGGTCTGGTCCGTAGGTTGAGATTCTAAATTGGGGAAGGCTAATTTTGATTGTATCAGAAGTGATCTGCCAGGTGTGGATTGGGACAGGCTGTTTTCCGGCAAAGATGTACTTGGAATGTGAGAGACCTTCAAAAACAAAATTTTGAGAGTACAAAGCTTGTATGTGCCTGTCAGAATAAAGAGTAAAGATAACAAGTGTAGGGAACTTTGGTTTTCAAGAGATGTTGAGGCCCTGGTTAAGGGAGAAAGTAACAGGTATAGGCAAGTAGGAACATATGCCGTGTTCATGGAGTACAAGAAATGCAAGAGGAAATTATAGGCCGGCCAGT
The DNA here is from genome assembly GCF_963921235.1 of Mobula hypostoma. Taxonomy (NCBI): domain Eukaryota; kingdom Metazoa; phylum Chordata; class Chondrichthyes; order Myliobatiformes; family Myliobatidae; genus Mobula; species Mobula hypostoma. The sequence goes on from NC_086097.1 coordinate 169,303,847, forward strand.
CTGACATTAATTGTGGGAAAGTTATTCTAAGGGACCAGATATATAAATATTTGGATAGACATGTACTGATTAAGGATAGTCAGTATGACTTTGTGTATGGTAGGTCATGTCTAACCAATCTTGTAGAGTTTTTCGAGGAAAGTGATGAAGGCAAGGCAAGGCAGTGTATGTTGTCTACATGGACTTTAGTAAGGCATTTGACAAGGTCCCGCATAGGAGGCTGGTCAAGAAGGTTTAGTCCCTTGGCATTCAGAATGAGGTAGTAAACTGGATTAGATATTGACTTTGTGGGAGAAGCCAGAGAGTGGTAGTAGAGCGTTGCCTCTCTGACTGGAGGTCTGTGACTAGTTGTGTGCCGCAAGAATTGGTGCAGGGTCCTTTCTTGTTTGTCACCGAAATCAATGATCTGGTTGATAATGTGGTTAACTGGATCAGCAGATCTGTGGATGACACTAAGAGGGGGGTATAGTGGACAGAGAGAAAGGCTATCATTGCTTGCAGGGGGATTTGCAGCAACTGGAAAAATGGCAGATGGAATTTAATGCAGACAAGTGCAAGGTTCTGCACTTAGGTAGGACCAACTAGGGTGAACAGTAAGGCACTGAGGAGTGTGGTAGAACAAAGTGATCTGGGATTACAGGTACATAATTCATTGAAAGTGGTGTCACAGGTAGATAGGGTTATTAAGAAAGCTTTTGGCACATTGGCCTTTTGTAAATTAATGCATTGAGTACAAAAGATGGGATGTCATGTTGAAGTTGTATAAGACGTTGGTGAGGTCTATTTCGGAGTACTGTATGCAGGTTTGGTCACCTACCTACATGAAAAATGGAAACAAGGTTGAAAGAGAAAATTTACAAGCATATTACCTGGTCTGGAGGACCCGAGTTATAAGAAAAGATTGAACAGGTTAGGACTGTATTCTTTAGAACATAGAAAATTGAGAGGAGATTTGATAGAGGTATACAAAATTATGAGGGGTCTAGATAGGGTAAATGCAAGCAAGCTTTTTCCACTAAGTTGGGTGGGACTACAGCCAGAGGTCATGGCTTAAGGGTGAAAGGTGAGAAGTTTAAGGGGGACGTGCAGGGGAAACATCTTCATTCAGAGGGTCATGAGAGTGTGAAATGTACTGCCAGCACAAGTGGTCCATGTGATTTCGATTTCAGCACTTAAGAGAAGTTTGGATACAGTTGAAGTCAGAAGTTTACATACACCTTAGCCAAATACACTTAAACACAGTTTTTCACAATTCCTGACATTTAATCCTAGAAAACATTCCCTGTCTTAGGTCAGTTAGGATCACTATTTTATTTTAAGAATGTGAAATGTCATAATAATAGTAGCGAGAATGATTTATTTCAGCTTTTACTTCTTTCATCACTTTCCCAGTGGGTCAAAAGTTTACATACATTTTATTAATATTTGGTAGCATTGCCTTTAAATTGTTTAACTTGGGTCAAACGTTTTGGGTTGCCTTCCGCAAGCTTCTCACAGTAAGTTGCTGGAATTTTGTTCCATTCCTCCAGACAGAACCGGTAACTGAGTCAGGTTTGTAGGCCTCCTTGCTACAATAGCAGCAGGAAGGGAAATAGGCATCCAATGCAAAGTACCTGTGTGGCCATTCCCCTCAATAATAAATATACCTTTTTGGATACTGTGGAGGGCGACGATCTTCCAGGGGTGGGGGGAACCACACTAACCAGGTCTCTGGCGCTGTGGCACAGAAGGGAAAGGGGCGAAGAGGACTGCAGAAGTGAGAGAGGAATAGACACGAGATCATGAGATTCTGTGGACTCGATAGAGAGACCCGGATGGTATGTTGCCTCCCAAGTGCCAGGGTCAGGGTCATTTTGGATTGGCTTCATGACATTCTAAAGGGGGAGGGTGTGTAGCCAGAAGTCTCGATATATATTGGCGCCAATGACATAGGCAGGTAAGGTCCTCAAGAAAGAATTTAGTGAGACAGGTAGAAAGCTGAGAAGCAGGATATCCAGTGCCTGTGCCACATGCCAGAGAGGGTAAGAATAGGATGATCTGGCAGATTCATGTGTGGCTGAGAAGCTGGTGTGGGGTTTAAGACTTCTGGATCATTGAGATCTCTTCTGGGGATGGTACAACTTGTACAAAAAGGGTGGGTTACACCTGAACCCAAGGGAGACCAATATCCTTACAGGCAAATTTGTGAAAACTATTGTGGAGGGTTTCAACTAATTTGGCAATGGGATAGGAACCAGACTAATAGAGGAAGAGATAGGGCTGTTAGTTTACAAGTAGAGATAATGTGTCGTGAGACTGGCAGAAAGCAGTCAGATGGTAAGGCAATATTGCAGTCGTGGAATGAGTTTCAGTGTAGAAGGGAGACAAAATCGAAAAAGGTATTGGATACAGGATTAAAGGTTTTTTGTTTGAATGCACACAGTATACGGAATAAAGATGATGATCTTGTAGCGCAGTTTGAGATTGGCAGATATGACATTGTGGGCATCACTGAATCATGGCTGAAAGCTGGGAGCTTAACCTCCAAGGATACACGTTGTATCAAAGGGACAGGCGAGTTAGCAGAGGGGATGTGTGGTTCTGTTGGTAAAAAAAAATCCCTAGAAAGAGGTGACATGAGATTGGAAGTTGTAGAATCCTTATGGGTAGAGTTAAGAAGTGAAACAATAAAAATACCCTGATAGGAGTTATATAAAGGCCTCTGACCAGTAGCCAGAATTACAGCGGGAGATAGAAAAGGTTTGTCAAAAGGGCAATGTTACGATAGGCATGGGGATTTCAATATGCTGGTAGACTGGAAAATCAGGTTGGTACTGAAACCCAAGAGAGAGAATTTGTAGAATGCCTACAAGATAGCTTTCCAGAGCAGCTTGTAGTTGAGTCCTTTAGGGGATCAACTATTCTGGATTAGGTGTTGTGTAATGAACCAGATTTGATTAGGGAGCTTAAGGTGACGGAACCCTTAGGAGCCAGTGATCATATGATAGAATGCACCCTGTAGTTTGAGAGGAGTCAGATGTATCGGTACTACAATGGATAAACCGAATTACAGAGGTATGAGAGAGGAGCTGGCCAAGGTTGACTAGAAGGGGATACTAGCCTGGATGACAGCAGAGCGGCCATGGCTGTAGTTTTTGGGAGCAATTTGGAAGACGCAGGATAGATACATCCCACAGAGTAAGTGTTCTAAACACAAACAAGAGAAAATCTGGAGATGCTGGAAATCTAAGCAACACACACAAGATGAAGAGTCTCAGCTCGAAACATCAACTGTACACTATTCTACAGATGGTGCCTTGCCTGCTGCGTTCCTCCAGCATTGTAGGTGTATTGCTAAGTATTCTAAAGGCAGGATGATGCAATCATGGCTGATAAGGGAAGTCAAAGCCAACATAAAAACAAAAGAAAGGGCATATAATAGAGCAAAAATTACTTGGAAGTTAGAGGATTGGGAAAAGTAAAAACCAACGGAAGCCAACTAAAAAAGCCATGGGGGGGAAACGGGGAGAGATGAAATATAAAGAGTTAAAGAGAGGTGACAGAAGACATTGGATCGATGAAACTTGGCACAGGAGAGGTGGTAATGGGGGACAAAGAAATACAGATGAACTGAATAAGTATTTTGCATCAGTATTCACTGTGAAAGACACTAGTAGTATGCTGGCGTGCCAGGGTGTAGAAATCAGTGTAGTTACTATTACTAGGGAGAAGGTGCTTTGGAAGCTGAATGGTCTGAGGGTAGATAAGTCACCTGAACCTGATGGAGTACACCCCAAGGTTCTGAAGGGATTGTGCAGGCATTAGTAATGATCTTTCAAGAACCACTTGATCCTAGAATGGCTCTGGAAGAATAGAAAATTGCAGATGCCACTCTACTCGTCATGGAGGGAGGAAGTCAGAAGAAAGGAAAATATATGCCAGTCAGCCTGACCTCAGTGGTTGGAAAGATGTTGCAGTCAATTAAGGATGTATTTTCAGGGTATTTGGAGACACATGATAAAATAGGCCAAAGTCAGCATGGTTTCCTTAAGGGAAAATGTTGCCCGACAAATCTGTTGGAATTCTTTGAGGAAATAACAAGCAGGACAGACAAAGGAGAATCATCGATGTTGTATACTTGGATTTTCAGAAGGCCTTTGACACGATGGCACATGTTAGGCTGCTTAACAAGAGCCCATAGTATTATAGAAAAGATACTAGCACAGATAAGAGTATTGGTTGACTGGCAGGAGGCAAAAGGTGAGAGTAAAGGGAACCTTTTTTAATTGGCTGCCTCTGACTAAAGGTCTTCCAGAGGGTCAGTGTTAGGACTGCTTTTTTTTAACGTTACATGTCAATGATTTGGATGATGGAATTGATGGATTTGTGGCCATGTTCGCAGACAATAGGAAGATAGGTGGAGGGGTAAGAGATGTCGAAGCAAGTAGCTGAAGAAGTGAGCGGAAGAATTTGGGTGGAAAAAGTTGTTTCTTTTTAAAAACTGCTTGGGGAGAAGGGTCTGCACTGCGCAGGCGCGTGATGTAGCGCGCCAAGGTTTAAAAAGCAGACCACCATATACAGCGGCCATCATCGGAGTGGACTGAGTCAGAGTGGGGCGGCTTTGACTCAAACAGGCTTAGGCGAGAACAGGCAGACGCCAGGGTAGGTTCTGGTAAGTTTTTTTTGTTCAGATTGTCCTGTGTAGAGAGAATGCCAGGCAGGATGTTGGAATGCTCCTCTTGCAGGAGGTGGGAAGTCAGGGAGCCCTCCGGTGTCCCCGACAACGCACCTGCAAGAAGTGCATCCAGCTGCAGCTCCTGACAAACCGCGTTAGGGAACTGGAGCAGGAGCTGGATGACCTGCGGATCATTCGGGAGAATGAGGAGATTATAGATAGTAGCTACAGGGAGGTAGTTACGCCAAAGGAGCAGAGGACAGGAAATTGGGTCACTGTCAGGCGAGGGAAGGGGAAAGGGCAGGCAGAGCAGGGTTCCCCTGTGGCCATTCCCCTCAACAACAAGCATACTGCATTGGATACTGTTGGGGGGGATGACTTACCTGGGACTAGCTGCAGTAGCCGGATCTCTGGCACTGGGTCTGGCTCTGCAGTGCAGAAGGGAGGGGGGAAAAAGAGGAGAGCAGTAGTGATAGGGGATTCGATAGTTAGAGGTGCAGATAGGAGGTTCTGTGGTTGTGACAGAGAATCCAGGATGGTTTGTTGCCTCCCAGGTGCCAGGGTCAAGGATGTCTCTGATTGATTGCATGACATTCTGAAGTGGGAGGGTGATAAGCCAGATGTCGTGGTGCACGTCGGTACCAATGACATAGCAAGGAAGAGTGAGGAGGTCCTGGAGAGTGAGTATAGAGAGCTTGGTAGGAAGTTGAAAAGCAGGACCTCGAGGGTGGTAATCTCAGGATTGCTACCTGTGCTACATGCCAGTGAGGGTAGGAATAGGATGCTCTGGAGGATGAACAAGTGGCTGAGGAACTGGTGTAGGGAGCAGGGTTTCAGATTTCAGGATAATTGGGACCTCTTCTGGGGCAGGTGGGACCTGTACAAGAGAGACGGGTTACACTTGAACTACAGGGGGACCAATATCCTTTCAGGGAGGTTTGTTAATGCTATTGGGGGGGCTTTAAACTAGATTTGCAGGGGGATGGGAACCACAGTACCAGAGCTGACAGTGTGGCTGGGGTGAAAATAAATGATGTTAAAAGTTCAAGCAAATCCACTAATAGAAAGGTTGTGAGTGGTGGTAAAAATCTTCTGAGGTGTATATATTTCAATGCTAGGAGTATTGTGGGGAAGGCGGATGAGTTGAGGGTGTGGATTGACACGTGGAATTATGACGTTGTAGCAATTAGTGAAACTTGGCTACAGGAGGGGCAGGACTAGCAGCTTAATATTCCAGGGTTCCGATGTTTCAGATGTGATCGAGGCAGAGGAATGAAAGGTGGGGGAGTGGCATTGCTTGTTAGGGAAAATATTACAGTAGTGCTCAGGCAGGACAGATTAGAGGGCTTGTCTACTGAGTCCTTGTGGGTGGAGCTGAGAAACAGGAAAGGTATGGCCACATTAGTGGAATTGTATTACAGACCACCCAATAGTCAAAGAGAATCAGAAGTGCAAATCTGCAGAGAGATAGCAGGCAACTGCAGGAAACATAAAGTTGTGGTGGTAGGGGATTTTAATTTTCCATATATTGATTGGGTCTCCCATACTGTTAGAGGTCTAGATGGTTTAGAGTTTGTAAAATGTGTTCAGGAAAGTTTTCTAAATCAATATATAGAGGGACCAACTAGAGGGGATGCAATATTGGATCTCCTGATAGGAAATGAATTAGGACAACTGACAGAAGTCTGTGTAGGGGAGCACTTTGGTTCCAGTGATCATAACACCATTAGTTTCAACTTGATCATGGACAAGGATAGATCTGGTCCTAGGGTTGAGGTTCTTAACTGGAAGAAGGCCAAATTTGAAGAAATGAGAAAGGATCTAAAAAGCGTGGAATGGGACAGGTTGTTCTCTGGCATGGATGTGATCGGTAGGTGGGAAGCCTTCAAAGCAGAAATTTTGAGAGTGCAGAATTTCTATGTCCCTGTCAGGATTAAAGGCAAGGTGAATAGGAATAAGGAACCTTGGTTCTCAAGGGATATTGCAACTCTGATAAAGAAGAAGAGGGAGTTGTATGACGTGTATAGGAAGCAGGGAGTAAATAAGGTGCTTGAGGAGTATAAGAAGTGCAAAAAAATACTTAAGAAAGAAATCAGGAGGGCTAAAAGACATGAGGTTGCCTTGGCAGTCAAAGTGAAGGATAATCCAAAGAGCTTTTACAGGTATATTAAGAGAAAAAGGATTGTAAAGGATAAAGTTGGTCCTCTTGAAGATCAGAGTGGTCGGCTATGTGCGGAACCAAAGGAAATGGGGGAGATCTTAAATAGGTTTTTTGCCTCTGTGTTTACTCAGGAAACTGGCATGAAGTCTATGGAATTAAGGGAAACAAGTAGTGAGATCATGGAAACTGGAGGAGGTGCTTGCTGTCTTGAGGAAAATTAAAGTGGATAAATCCCCGGGACCTGACAGGGTGTTCCCTTGGACCTTGAAGGAGACTAGTGTTGAAATTGCAGGGGCCCTGGCTGAAATATTTAAAATGTCGCTGTCTACAGGTGAGGTGCTGGAGGATTGGACAGTGGCTCATGTTGTTCCGTTGTTTAAAAAAGGATCGAAAAGTAATCCGGGAATAGGCCAGTAAGTTTAACGTCGGTAGTAGGTAAGTTATTGGAGGGAGTACTAAGAGACAGAATCTACAAGCATTTGGATAGACTGGGACTTATTAGGGAGAGTCAACATGGCTTTGTGCGTGGGAGGTCATGTTTGACCAATCTACTGGAGTTTTTCGAGGAGGTTACCAGGAAAGTGGATGAAGGGAAGGCAGTGGATATTGTCTACATGGACTTCAGTAAGGCCTTTGACAAGGTCCCGCATGGGAGGTTAGTTAGGAAAATTCAGTCGCTAGGTATACATGGAGAGGTGGTAAATTGGATTAGACATTGGCTCGATGGAAGAAGCCAGAGAGTGGTGGTAGAGAATTGCTTCTCTGAGTGGAGGCCTGTGACTAGTGGTGTGCCACAGGGATCAGTGCTGGGTCCATTGTTATTTGTCATCTATATCAATGATCTGGATGATAATGTGGTAAATTGGATCAGCAAGTTTGCTGATGATACAAAGATTGGAGGTGTAGTAGACAGTGAGGAAGGTTTTCAGAGCCTGCAGAGGGACTTGGACCAGCTGGAAAAATGGGCTGAAAAATGGCAGATGGAGTTTAATACTGACAAGTGTGAGGTATGCACGTTGGAAGGACAAACCAACGTAGAACATACAGGGTTAATGGTAAGGCACCGAGGAGTGCAGTGGAACAGAGGGATCTGGGAATACAGATACAAAATTCCCTAAAAGTGTCGTCACAGGTAGATAGGGTTGTAAAGAGAGCTTTTGGTACATTGGCCTTTATTAATCAAAGTATTGAGTATAAGAGCTGGAATGTTATGATGAGGTTGTATAAGGCATTGGTGAGGCCGAATCTGGAGTATTGTGTTCAGTTTTGGTCACCAAATTACAGGAAGGATATAAATAAGGTTGAAAGAGTGCAGAGAAGGTTTACAAGGATGTTGCCAGCACTTGAGAAACTCAGTTACAGAGAAAGGTTGAATAGGTTGGGACTTTATTCCCTGGAGCGTAGAAGAATGAGGGGAGATTTGATAGAGGTATATAAAATCATAGATAGAGTGAATGCAAGCAGGCTTTTTCCACTGAGGCAAAGGGAGAAAAAAACCAGAGGACATGGGTTTAGGGTGAGGGGCGAGAAGTTTAAAGGGAACATTGGGGGGGGGGCTTCTTCACACAGAGAGTGGTGGGAGTATGGAATGAGCTGCCAGACGAGGTGGTAAATGCGGGTTCTTTTTTAACATTTAAGAATAAATTGGACAGATACATGGATGGGAGGTGTATGGAGGGATATGGTCCGTGTGCAGGTCAGTGGGACTAGGCAGAAAATGGTTCGGCACAGCCAAGAAGGGCCAAAAGGCCTGTTTCTGTGCTGTAGTTTCTATGGTTTCTATGTTGAGGAAGAACAGAGGCTGCAGAAGGTCTTGGATAGATTAGGAAAATGGACTAAGTAGTGGCTAATGGAATAGTGTCGGGAAGTACACGGTCATACACTTTGGTAGATGGAATAAAAGCATAGACTATTTTCTTAATAGGGTGAAAATTCAAAAATCCAACATGCAAAGGGACTTGGGAGTCATCGTGCAGGATTCCTTAAAGGTTAATTTACAGGTTGAGTCGGTGGTGAGGAAGACAAATCCATGTTAGCATTCATTTCAAGAGGACTGGAATATAAAAGCAAGGATGTAATGCTGAGGGTTTAAGGCACTAGTGAGGTCTCATTTGGAGTACTGCGAGCAGTTTCTTATTTAAGAAAGGACGTACTGACATTGGAGGGGTTTCAGAAAAGGTTCACGAGAATGATTCTGGGAATGAAAGTCTCATCGTATGAAGAGCGATTGAAGGCTCTGGGCCTTTACTTACTGGAATTTAAAAGAATGAGGGGTGGGGAGGGCAAGAATCTCACTGAAACCTCTCGAATGGTGCAAGGCATAGATAGGGTGGATGTGGAGAGGATATTTCCTATATTGCGTGAGTTTAGGACCAAAGTATATTGCCTCATCAGAATAGATGCTTTAGAATGGAGATAAGAAGGAATTTGTTTAGCCAGAGAGTGGTGAACCATGGAATTCATTGCCACAGGCAGCTGTGGAGGCCAGGTCATTGGGTATTTAAGGCCAGGGTTGATACGTTCTTGATTAGTCAACCTGTGAAAGGTTACGGGGAGAAGGTTGAGAAGAATGAGGCTGAGGGGGAAATGGATCAGCCATGATGAAATAGTGGAGCAGACTCGATGGGCCAAACAGCCTAGTTCAGCTCCTCTGTCTTATGGTCAAAAACACTAAATTTCTTGTGCAAGCCCACATCTCTCTTTTTACCTGGGTTAAATTGCATGTCATGCAAAATTATACACTCACATACCCAAATGGATTGCACTCTTCATTTCAAAAACAGAAGCCTTCATTTTTGCTTACCACACCATGAAGCTGAAACTGAATCTTGTTCTTTACATGTGGCTCTGCAACCAGACGATATTCCAGATCCCAAAATTGTGCATAATCCCCCTTATCTCGAGGCATAAAAGAGACAGGCAACTAGAAGAGATCACAAAGTAACTTCATTAAGCACAATAATTAATACTACTTCTTTGAGTTTGAGCAATTTCAAAATTTTAGGAATACAATTCAAGTCCAAATGTTTTGAGAATGCAGCTGATCTCATGCTCTGACCTTCAGGATCAGACTCCTAAAGAGAACCTTGACAGAGGCTTTAAGGAAATCCACAGACGACATTAACCGCAATTCCCTTCACTGATGAGAGCAGTGGGTATCTATGCAGAGTTAAGCAAGGCTTTTGACAAGGTCCCAATACAATTTCTGGCCCAATTTGCCAACCATGTCTATCCAAATACTTGTATATCTGGTCCCTTAGAATACCTTACAATAATTTCCCTGCTACTGATGTCAGGCTCACGGGCCAAAAGTTTCCTAGTTTATTTTTAGAGCCTTTCTTAAACATAGAAAACTTAGAAAAACTACAGCACAATACAGGCTGTTCGGCCCACAATGCTGTGCCGAACATGTATTTACTTTAGAAATTACCCTGGGGTTATCCATAACTCTATTTTTCTAAGCTCCATGTACCTATCCAGGAGTCTCTTAAAAGACCCTATTGTATCTGCCTCCACCACCATCGCCAGCAGCCCATTCCATGCACTCACCACTCTGTGTAAAAAAACTTACCCCTGTCATCTCTTCTGTACCTACTTCCAAGCACCTTAAAACTATGCCCTCTTGTGACATCCATTTCAGCCCTGGGAAAAAGCCTCTGACTATCCACATGATCAGTGCATCTCATCATCCGTCGCTCCAGGGAGAAAAGGCCAAGTTCACTCAACCTATTCTCGTAAGGCATGCTCCCCAATCGAGGCAACATCCTTGTAAATCTCCTCTGCACCCTTTCTATAGCTTCCAAATTCTTCCTGTAGTGAGGTGACCAGAACTGAGTGGGGTCTAACCAAGGTCCTATATAGCTGTAACATTACCTCTTGGCTCTTAAACTCAATCCCACAGTTGATGAAGGCCAATGCACCATATGCCTTCTTAACCAGAGTCAACCTGTGTAGCAGCCTTGAGTGTCCTATGGACTTGGACCCCAAGATCCTTCTGATCCTCCACACTGGCAAGTGTCTTACCATTAATACCATATTCTGCCATCATATTTGACCTACCAAAATGAACCACCTCACACTTATCTGGGTTGAACTCCATCTGCCACTTCTTAGCCCAGTTTTGCATCCTATCAATGTCCTGCTGTAACTTCTGACAGCCCTCCACACTATCCACAACACCCCCAACCTTTGTATCATCAGCAGATTTAATAACCCATCCCTCCACTTCCTCATCGAAGTCATTTATAAAAATCACGATGAGTAGGGGTCCCAGAACAGATCCCGAGGCACACCACACTGGTCACCGACCTCCACGCAGAATATGATCTGTCTACAACCACACTTTGCCTTCTGTGTGCAGGTTCTGGATCCACAAAGCAAGATCCCCTTGGATCCCATGCCTCCTTACTTTGTCAATAAGCTCTGCATGGGGTACCTTTATCAAATGCCTTGCTGAAATCCATATACACTACATCTACTGCTCTTCCTTCAATGCATTTAGTCACATCCTCAAAAAATTTAATCAGGCTTGTAAGGCATGACCTGCCTTTGACAAAGTCATGCTGACTATTCCTAATCATATTACACCTTTCCAAATGTTCATAAATCCTGCCTCTCAGGATCTTCTCCATCAACTTAGCAACCACTGAAATAAGACTCACTGGTCTATAATTTCCTGGGCTATCTCTACTCCCTTTCTTGAAAAAGAGAACAAAACATGCAACCCTCCAATCCTCTGGAACCTCTCCCGTCCTCATTGATGATGCAAAGATCATTGCCAGAGGCTCAGCAATCTCCTCCTTCGCTTCCCACAGTAGCCTGGGGTACATCTCGTTCGGTCCCGGAGCTTTATCTAACTTGATGCTTTCCAAAAGCTCCGGCACATCCTCTTTCTTAATGTCTATATGCTCAAGCTTTTCAATCTGCTAAGTCATCCCAACAATCACCAAGATCCTTTTCCGTAGTGAATACTGGAGTAAAGTATTCATTAAGTCCCTCAACTATCTCCTCCAGTTCCATACACACTTTTCCACTGTCACACTTGATTGGTTCTATTCTCTCACGTCTTATCCTCTTGCTCTTCACATACTTGTAGAATGCCTTGGGGTTTTCCTTAATCCTGCCCGCCAAGGCCTTCTCATGGCCCCTTCTGGCTTTCCTAATTTCACTGCTAAGCTCTTTCCTGCTAGCTTTATAATCTTCTAGATCTCTATCATTACCTAGTTTTTTTTTAAACCTTTTGTAAGCTTTTCTTCTTGACGAGATCTTCAACAGCCTTTGTACACCACGGTTCCTGTACCCTACCATCCCTTCCATCTCATTGGAACGTACCTATGTAGAACGCCACACAAATATCCCCTGAACATTTGCCACATTTCTGCCGTACATATCCCTGAGAATGTGTTTCCAATTTTTGCTTCCAAGTTCCTACCTGATCGCTTTATATTTCCCCTCACTCCAGTTAAACACTTTCCTAACTTGTCTGTTCCTATCCCTCTCCAATGTTATGGTAAAGGAAATAGAATTGTGATCACTATCGCCAAAATGCTCTCCCACTGAGAGATCTGACACCTGACCAGGTTCATTTCCCAATACCAGATCAAGTACAGTCTCTCCTCTTGTAGGCTTATCTACATAATGTGCCAGGAAACCTTCCTGAACACACCTAACAAACAACACCCCATCTAAACCCCTTGCTCTAGGGAGATGGCAATCAATATTTTGGAAGTTAAAATCTCCCAACACGACAACCCTGTTATTATTACACCTTTCCAGAATCTGTCTCCCTATCTGTTCCTCGATGTCCCTGTTACTATTGGGTGGTCTATAAAAAACACCCAATAGAGTTATTGACCCCTTCCTGTTCCTAACTTCCACCCACAGAGACTCAGTAGACAATCCCTCCATGACTTCCTCCTTTTCTACAGCCGTAACACTATCTCTGATCAGTAGTGCCACACCCTCACCTCTTTTGCCTCCTTCCCTGTCCCTTCTGAAACATCTAAAGCCTGGCACTCTATGTAACTGTTCCTGCCCCTGAGCCATCCAAGTCTCTGTAATGGCCACAACATCATAGCTCCAAGTACTGATCCACGCTCTCAGCTCATCTGCTTTGTTTATGATGCTTCTTGCATTAAAATAGACACATCTCAAACCATCGGTCTGAGTGTACCCCTTCTCTATCACCTGCCTATCCTCCCTCTCACACTGTCTACAAGCTTTCTCTATTTGTGAGCCAACCCGCCCCTTCCTCTGTCTCTTCAGTTCGGTTCCCACCCTCCTGCAATTCCAGCTTAAACTCTCCCTAAGAGCCTTAGCAAATCTCCCTGCCAGGATATTGGCCCCCCCTTGGATTCAAGTGCAACCTGTCCTTTTTGTACAGGTCACGCCTGTCCCAAAAGAGGTCCCAATGATCCAGAAATCTGAATCCCTGCTCCCTGCTCCAATCCCTCAGCCACGCATTTATCCTACACCTCACTCTATTCCTATTTGACTGCTACTTTTGTCCCTTATTTGGGAGTGAGAAAGTTGGCAACCCTACTTGAACAACCCCTCCCCCACCCCACCCCCGGTCGGCCGGTCCGCAAGGATATTGTCAATATTAAACCAGTCTGTGGTGCAAAAAAGGTTGGGGACCCCTGTCCTATACTCACTGTGGTGTGGTACAGGCAGTAATCCCGAGATTACTACCTTTGAGGTCCTGCTTCTCAACTTCCTTCCTAACTCCCTGTAGTCTGTTTTCAGGACCTCCTCCCTTTTCCTACCGATGTCATTTGTACCAATATGTACCACGACCTCTGGCTGTTCAACTTCCCACTTAAGGATATCATGGATGTGATCAGAAACATCCTGTTCAAAAACATCAGGAACAGCAGAACGTTGACTATCCTCCAATTCTCTAGCACCTTACCTATTGCTAAGTTTGATTTAAATATCTCAGCTAGAGCTCCGGCAATTTCTGTACTTGCCTTCCGTAGTGTCCAAGGAACACCTTGTCAGGCCCTGGGGATTTACCCACCCTAATTTTCCTCAAGACAGCAAACACCTTCTCCTCTGTAATCTGTATACAGTTCATGAAGTTGACAACGCTTTGCCTTATTTCGATAGACTGTGTCCATCTCCTGAGTAAATACAGATGAAAAAAATATAAGATCTTCGTCATCTCTTTTGGCTCCACACATGGATTGCCAGTCTGATCTTTCAGAGGATCAACTTTGTCCCTTGCAATCCTTTTGCTCTTAACATATCTGTAGATTTCCTGAGGATTCTCCTTCACCTTATCTACCAAGGCAACCTCTGGCCTTCTTTTAGCCCTCCTGATTTCTTTGTGTTCTCTTGCATTTCTTATACTCCATAAACACCTCATTTGTTCCTACCTGCCTATAGCTGCAATGCACTTTTTTTAAAAACCAGTGCCACTATCTCTCGAAAGCCAAGATAGCTGAACCTATTATCTTTACCTTTTATTCTGACAGGAACATACGTCTCAAAATTTCACCTTTGAAAGCCTCCCACTTACCAAGTACACCTTTGCGAGTAAACAGCCTGTCGCAATCCATACTTGCCAGATCCTTTCTGATAATATCAAAATTGGCCTTTCTCCAATTTAGAATCACAACCTGTGGACCAGACCTTCTTTCTGCATATTTACTTTGGATCTAGTGATCATAATGCCATTAATTTCAAAGTGTTCCCCTGCACAAACTTCTGTAACCTGACCTGTGTTGTTCCCTAACAGCAGATCCAGTATTGCACTCTTTCTCATTGGGATGCACTGATTAAGAAAACTCTGTCAAACTCTAACCCATCTCGTCCTTTTACAGTATCGTAGTCCCAGTCAATACGTGTAAAGTTAAAATCACTAGCTATAAAAACCTTATGTTTCTTGCAACGGTCTTCCATCTCTCGACAAATTTGTTCCTTTAAATTCCTCGGACTGTTAGGTAGTCTGTAATTAAGCCCCATTAACGATCAATAAAGTAAGACTATGACTAACATGGTCATACCTTTCTTATTATTCAGTTCCACCCATAACACCTCACTAGACAAGTTCTCCAGTCTGTCCTGACTGAGCACTGCCATGTCATTTTCCCTTATTAGTAATGCCACCCTTCCTCCTTTGATCTCTCCCGCTCTGTCGCATCTAAAACAATGGAACCCTGGAATATTGAGCTGCCAGTTACGCCCCTCCTGCAACCAAGTCTCACTACTGGCTACAATATCATAATTCTAGATGTTGATCCATGCCACGAGCTCATCTGGCTTTCCTACAATACTTCTTGCATTGAAATATATGCAGCTCAGGACATCAGTTGCACTATGCTCAAGAATTTTTATAACCAAAGGATACTTGGATTTTCTTGATGGGTGGTGGGACTGAACCTCTCACAGTATTCAAGTACCTCACTGAGTACTTGCATTATCAAGGCATAGAAGCTACAGGCCAAGTGCTGGAAGATGGGATTAATCATAGATTGGTACTCCAATCACAAACAAGAGAAAATTTGCAGATGCTGGAAATCCAAGCAACGCACATAAAATGCTTGAGGAATTGAGCAGGCCAGACAGCAACTGCGGAAAAGAATACAGTCGACCTTTCGGGCTGAGACCCTTCAGCAGGAATCGTTGGATTGATTCGTATTTAATGGTTAGATTGGACATGGAGGGTTGAAGGACCTTCTTCTCTGCTAGATGATTTTATATAAATCCCCAAAAAATTCAACATATATACAATTCAAAAAAGTTATGAAGGTGTCATCCAAGTTTCTATTTCTGGATTGTGAATTTTTGTACAGAATAATTTGAGATAAATTATAGAATAATTCTCAACAGTTAAGCCATTCAAAACCAGTTTACTCAAGCAGCTGCAACAACCATAAAAAACTGCAGACAAATCAAATGAAATGTAAATTCAAAATATGTTTCTTTTCCATAGTCAGAAATGCACTTTTGTTGGGAAAAATCAATGTTTTGTGCCTTTGTGCTGGGAAGGTGGAGGTAGATACTAGGCCATGAGCTTTGACCATTGAACTTGTGTACTGAAAGCCCTCTTGCAATGATGGGAGTAGGGACTTACAGAAGAATGGCCCAGCTCAAGGTATTATAAGCACAGGAACAGTTTAAAGGCAACTTAAGCACTTTCCATTTGGTAATTATATTTTTCCTACAAGTCAATCACTGCATTGTGTGTAGCTGCCAGGCATCGTATTTTGCACTTATCATTGATAAGAGAGATGTTTTGTTTTTCACCTCATCACCCTGAAATAAATTTTCATGCATTATTTGTAAACAAAATTATACTTCTTCATTCATTTCAATATGGCATGAATATAATCAAAATCAAGTGTTTTGAGAAAAACAGTTGTACGAAAATTAGTTCTTACCTGTATTGTGCTATGCCCCTGAAGTGTTCCAGACACTCTGGAGCATCGGAAGGCAGTGTAGGTTGCCCTGTATATATCTCCACTGTCATCTACCCACTGTTGAATACAGCAAAAGTTGAAACACAAAAAAATAATAAATACCCTACCAATAGAGGTATTAAAACAAGCCACTAATATAGACACAGGAGATTCGCCAAATGCCGAAAACCTTGAGCAACACACAAAGTTCCAAAGGAACCCAGCAAGTCAGGCAGTAACTACGGAGGGGAATAAACAATCAATATCTTGGGTCGAGCCCCTTCATCAGGACACTGATATCCGAGAGGGTCAGAGTAGGAAAATACATGTTTTATTATGCTATCACATATATTTCTATAGAAAAGAGCAACTATACATATTGGATTCAAGCTTGTTCAATGTCATTTCCTGGACACAAGTGCAAAGGAGACCGAAAGAATTGTTACTCCGGATCCAATGCAGCACCAGAAAAACATGAAAGAACACAATGATAATAGTAATAATTTTCTAAAATGGTAATAAAACAAAAGGTTGATAATACTCAAGATATGGAACAAATATTAATACAAAGTTGCTGAGCTTTAATATTAATGCTGATTCTCTTCACAGATGCTGCCTGATCCACTGAAATTTACAACAATTTGTGCTTTGTTTCATACTTCCAGCATTAAAACTATTTTCTCTTTCTCTTTGAACTTATAAGCATTTAGAAAGGCAGAATAATGATACACTTGAAAAAAGATTAACATTCAATAGTTTTCAACCAATGTGCTGTTTATCTGTTCAAAGTACAGTACACTTGTTTTCTATTATACTTGCCAATTTGAAAATGATCTGGTTATTCCTGTTTTCTGTAAAGCAAATTTTTGTTCAAACTAATACATCGTTCACAACTCCCTGCTGACATGCAGTAACCTTTTCTTGTGACATCTCAGCAAATGTATTTTTAGAAATTCAAAAACCCTACATCCACTGCATCCCCTTTGCTTCACCTGCCAATTACATCCTTCGGAAATGTTGATATACATTAGATTCTGGTTAATTGGGCCACTGGTTATTCAGGACAGCTGCGTATTTGGGACAACTCAAAGAAAAAAAACTGAGCAAATAGCTGGGAATCCCTTTGTTTATTTGGGATACTCTGCCACTTAATTAGAACAGGAGACTGTTGCTGAACAGTTTCCAGCCAGAATCAGTTGTGTGCATTTGTGTGGCTAAATCGTGCTTAGAGTGAATAATTTTAAAATAGTGTCATTTGCATGTGTTGTATTCAAAAAAGTTGGCGAGAAATAAGCAGCAAGAAAATTCCGAATTGTTTTGTTCCCTGCAGTTTCAAGTATTGAGGCTTGAAGATACCAGAAACAGTCAGGAGTGAATATAATACAACTTCACAGCTTCAATAAGTACACTGGATGAATTCCTTTGTCGTTATCTATTAGGAACTAATCCAGTTTTATAGCACTATAATAGCATTCTAATTTGTTCTACACTTTATCTAAATACACAATTTGTTATTTTTAAAAAATTATTTCCATGAAACTTTGGCTAATTGGGCAGCCACTGAATTGGGCCAAATTGTATTGGTCCCGAGTGTCCCAATTAACCAGAATCCACTGTACTTGTTAAAATACAACAGGTATTTTTCCAAATTGGGTACAGTGTTCCTCCGGGGCCAAGGTGCAAAACACATTGCCAACAGCACACAACATACAGACCGGAAATTCCCTTTAGAACCATCCTGCTGAAGATCATCATTAAAGGATGAAAGATAGGAATGAATAAACACAAGGACATGGTTACAAAAAAATAACAAAGCTTGCAACATGAATCTATAACAGGCTGTGTAGTTTAAAGCTACAAAACATGCGAAGATGAAGGAGTTTAAGTCCATTGTAGATGGAAATAAAATACGTCACAACACTATTTGAATATAAGCACAGGACCCCTTAGCCAATATTCTCATTATTTCTACCTATAGTTCTACATACAATCATCTACAGGGCTCAAGGCTTGGAAGGGAGATTAATCTGATTATTTGTTTAGAGATACAGCATAGTACCAGGCCCTTCTGGCCCAACAAGCCCGTGCCACCCAATTATACCCATATGATAATTAACAAAAACCTGTATGCCGTTGAAATGTGACAGGAAACCAAGAACCTGGAGGAACATCATGTGATCACAGGAGAACGTACAAATTCTTACATACAGATGCAGAATTAACCTGGGACCCTGGCACTGTAATAACATATTGCTAATCACTATGTTGCTGTGCCACCCCAAAGAGCACCCTTTTTCCTAGCATTCGAATGCCTCTTTCTCTGTCATTAACAAGACTGCGACAGTTCAATGGGCTTTCTAACTATCAGTATAAAGTTAACCTTTAATGCAGTGGCTAGTTTTTCTTAGTTTGTGAAGGTATATACAATTGGCAATGAATTGGGTAGTAGCTAATCTTTAAATCACAATAGTTGTAAAAATCTTGGTGAACTAAACAAATTTACAAGCCTTACGAACATTAAAATACGATTTAAGATGAACTCTTGACACGTTATAGTCTTGTACCTTATTGTCTGGCTGCATTGCACATTCTTTGTAAGTGTAACACTATACTCTGTTATTGCTTTTCCCTCGTTCTAAATCGACACACTATTGTAACAGAGTGGATGACGTGCAAAACAGTTTTCTGTGTATCTTGGTACATGTGACAATAACAAACCAATTAAAAAATTTCATGTCCAGAAAATCACAGATGGCAACAACACACGCGAACTTTTGAAGGTAAATTTACCTTTACATATGGAGGCGCAAATGATGATAAAAACCACTGTACAGTTTCTTCTCCATCATTTTCGATTTCCAACAATGATTCTGTTTTGAGATTAAAAGATTTTTTTTTGTGTAAGTCCTTTTTAAAAAAATTACAAGGACAAATCCTTTGTACTTTTATGCTGCACAACCTTCAGTCAAGAGCAACTTTCTCAGCTGAGAGGATTGCCGAGGCAAACAATTTAGGCTGACAAAAGTTTAATATTGAAAGAGTAGTACATTGCTGGAGGTTCTTTCCTTTCATTCAGTTAATGGGAGCAACCATCATTCCTCCCAATTTTGGACCAACTTAAACACAAGTATGGGTTATTTACTTGGTGTGCCTGCTGATATCTATCATTCATCCTGGATTATGACAAGGATATAGGTACAAATGGATTTTGCTTATAGGTTTTGCCATTCATCAGCAGATCTTGACCACAAAACGTTACTGCGTGTTGCACTCTTCAAATATAAGACACCAGGATTATCATGCATTGCAAAAGTAACCTTACTTCTTTTCTTTGGCACAGGGTTAAATAAGATCAGAGAACTGAATGCATAGTTCAAAGACTGGTCTGAGAGAAATGGGCTTCAATTAAAACCAAAACAGAACCAGTGCTGGGAAAAGAGCTGTTTCATTGAGAGGCATCACACTTGCACTCAGAGTGGGCCAAGCTCATTGTTCCAGTCATTTGATTCCTCAGGGCTATAGTTAAGGCTCTAAATTAAACACTGAGGACAGATGGACATTCTGGAGAGTGAAACTTTGAATATTAAGGGAAATGGCAAAGCAATAGGACAGGGTAACAAAGTGGATAATGATCAGAGTATTTGAGGAAGGGACAGTGCATACAAAATCAAGTAAAGCTCCAATTCCAGAGAGAGCAAAAAAAATACAAAGGCAGAATTGAGAGCTCTCCTCCAAATGCTGTAGCATTTGTAATAAGACTGAAGTAATAACAAAATACAATACCCAGTAAAGATATGATTGCAAAGTGACCAAATCTGGGAAGTACCCCAGCATACTCAATTCTTACAAAAAAAGACAAGCAAATTGAAAATAACATTGAAGAATAGGATAAGGGCAGTAGAACGAAAGGGTCTGCGCTCAGTAAAACCATACAGAATCTGTGGGAGGATGGGAGGGAGGAGAAACAGCAAACACACAAACATTAATGGGAGCTGAATATTGGGCCACAGGCAGTAATGAGAATTAAGGGCACAGTACATTATCAGTGAAATTAGAGGTGTATGTAATAACCATAATAATTACAGCAGACTTAATTTTGCATATAGACAAAGCAAACTAAATTCTTGGATCCAACTCCCTCAGTACATTGAGTTGGAGGTGGCAGGATGACAGTGAAAAAATTTTGAAGGGATAGGTATAGTACTTGCAGAAAGAACACAGACCATGGGGTACTAAAGTAATTCTACAGAATTCAGCCCTTTTACTTGTACTCTACAGCTGCTGCTCAACCTACAAAGTCCCTCCAGCAGATTCTTTATTGCTTCAGATTCCAGCAGACACAATGCACTTGTACCTCACTATACTTGTGCGCGTGATAATAAACTTGACTTGGGCCAACTATTTCTATTTCTTCCATTGCAAGCCATGACCTTAAATCCATCTCCTGTATCCACCTTCACTTTCAGTAGGCAAAAAAGCTCACAATCAAGACTGTAACCATCTAGTCAGCAACCTCTGCCCTTCTGCTCCCTTTTTTTCATCTTCCAAACAAAGTGCCCACTGCTCTTCCCAGCTTCTGTTCTAGTGAATCTTTTCTCTCACTCTCTTCTGAATTCATGCTGTCCATGAAACATGCAGCCTAATCCACCAACATCACTTCTCCTAAACACCTTATCATCCACTTCATGGACATCACAGTCTGTTCTTTCAGCAAGTACAAACCCATTCTCCTTCAAAAATTTCCTCTGTAATCCTACCACCTACAGAACTTAACTGTTGGTCAAACAACTGGCTTACAACCTTCGCTGCTTTACAAAGCCTTTGAATATTTTGAAGTCTGACACATGCACACTGAACTTGCAAAAAGTTCTTGTTTGAATCTCTTCAATGGGAGAATAGAGGAGAGACTAAATGGATAGAACTTAATTACTTCTAATTAACAGTTCTCATCAGCTGAACAAAATGGATATACACCAAAGTCAATCCTAAAGGATCAGGTGATAGAATAGTAATGGGAGTCACTGCTAACTTTTTAAGCATGTAATCTTTCCAATATTTATTAACGGAGTATTGAAAACTCTGACAAGAGTAATTAAAATGTTCATTAATTCACCTGAACTTGACCCAGCTGCAGTATTAGGAAAATGTATAGTTCGATTCTTTATCCTTAACTTGCTAGGTGGAGATTTTGATGGAGTTTTTGATACATGTAGGTTAGGAGCCCAAGGTTCTGTGTCCAGTACTACATTTGGACTTTGTGTAGCTGCAGAAGTATCCATTGTTACATCTTCCCGAATTTGTACTTTAATTAACTGAAAAGAAAAACACGTTACTTGTGAACACAGAATAATACAGAAACAAAAGTTAATTATAATTCTGCGAGTTTGGTAATGTTAATATTCAAATGGCTTAGCCCATTTTGGCAAGACTTAAGCTTCAATCTTTTAAATGTTTTAAAATGAGAACACAAATTTTAGTTAAAATAGAAGTGCATTGGTATACACTTAGACATGTTGCATTTATAGTGCCTGTTTAATGAGGTGTCTCTTAAATGAGGTGATCGTGTCTGACTCTACCACCTTTTCTTGTACAAAGTTCCCTAAAATCCCTTTTAAAACTTCTTCTGCTTACCTAAAATCTATGCCCTCTTGTTTTTGATACCCATACCATGGAACAGGGATGATGATAATCTACTCAACTTATGCCAATTATAATCTTACATATCTCTATCAGGTCACCCTGCAGCCTCTTACTTGAGAGTAAACAAGGTTTACCAATCTAATCTCTTCCCATAACTAAACTCATCCAATCCTGGCAACCCCTGTACTCTTCGTAGTGTGGTCTAACCCAAGTGTTTATAAAGTTACAGAACATCACATACCTATGAAGATAAGCACGCTAAATCCCTTCTTTACCGCCCAATTTATCTATGTTGCCATTTTCAGGGAACTATGGACTTGAACCCTTAAGACACTCTGGTTAAGATTTCTTAGCGCTACCATTTTCTGCACATAATCGACTCTCATTTGACATTCCAAAATGCATCAACTTGCACATCAAAATTAATTTCCATCTGCCAATGCTCAACACTAATCTCCATCTGATCTATATCCTACTGCAGCCTCAGACGATACATCTTGATGTCCCAATTGACTTGGCGGTTGGTCAGTCCATAGGAAACTAATAATCAAAAGACATTTATATTAACAGCAATCCAGTAAACAAATAAAACCCTTCTCCATGCATGTCAACTCTTCCAGCTCTACTTCAATCTGCTTGTTACATGCAGTAGTCACCAGAATACACATGTACTTTGATAATAAATTTACTTTGACTTGACTTTGAATAAAACAGGAAATCCCACATTCAGAAAAAAACCCAAAATGATATTATTTATTTCCTACCTGCTGATGATTATCACAGTGCACATAAATCTGTCCACTCCATGGCACAGCACAAGGTTTACCAACGAGAGAAGGATTTGGACTCACAAGTATTAGTAAATGGCTCCTGATGGAAAACAACAAAGCATTATGTAACTATGGAATTACCATACTTTACCTGAAAAATTTCAATGCACTTGCAATCCTCATTTAGATATTAGAAGCAAATGTGCCCATGTTATGGCCAGTTTATGAAGTTTCCCATTTTGGAATTCAAAATCACTACCAAAAATTTGTGATGTGGAATAAAATATGCTCTAATGGAATTTGTGGGATACAGTAAATTAAATGAACACAAAATGCAAAAGAAAAAATTTGGTCAAATTTTAAAATTTTAGTTACTCAATACATTGGGGCAATGCAATTTGGATACAAGGTATCTTATTTGAGTGGGTTTGCAGTCACAGCTGAGCTTCTCTTTTGCCATGCCCTCTCTAATCCAAGGACATGTGAATATATTGTCTTAGAATGCAACTCTACTGCACTCTTCACCTGTCCTGCAGTTTTCTGTAATTCCAAATAAAGGCATCAAACTCCAAGCCCAAAGCTGATTGCCTTTTTCCCCAGATCTTCATTATATTATAATGTAGCTAAAAGTCAGAGTAGGTAGAAGTAAGGGAGAAAGACTACAAAAACAAGTTCATGACCTTGTATTGTGCCAAGTTTTCCAGGCAACACTTTCCATATTTCAATCCAGTTAGTTGCCTGCTGCTTCTCATACTTAGATATTTGGTATCTAAAGTCCAGGATCATAAACCTGTGCACTATTTTAGGGGGAAAAAATGAATACTGCATGCTCTTCTAGTTAAATACTAATTAAGTCCAAACTTAAAGGGTTAAAAATAAGCAACTAAGTTTTGACTTGGATTTTGCAACAAGTAATCAGTAGTGAAGCTAATCAGTGTTCACTGTTATGCTGAAATAAATTGTAAAGTAATTTCCTGTATCTGCATATACAATTAAATATAAAATTCAAAAACTTGTACTCATGTTGACAAGCTCAGACAAGCTTTACAACAGTGGTATTTTGTTATTTGATTTTGTATTTAAACAAATGGCATTATAAATACATGTAAAATGGTAGAATGAATTCAGGCATTTCAAACATTTTAGGAGAACTTTTAACTCTGTTAAAGCTAAATAACTGCCAAACAACTTAATTCATCAAGTACTGAGTCTCTTTCAGTTAATTTTAGAAGAACATAAAAAGTATCTGATATGGTTCAAAAATATTTTTATATATTCATTAACATTATGCTTCAGAGGAAAACATTTATTGCCTATCCCTAACTACTAGCTGACAGTGGTAAAGTGCCTTTTTTCCAACTCTGCTATTCGGAATCAGGTTTATTATCACCAGCATGTGTTGTGAAATTTGTTAACTTAGCAGCAGTAGTTCAATGCCATACAAAATATAGAAGAAAAATATACAAGTAAATCAATTACAGTATATATATATTGAATAGATTAAAAATCATGCAAAAACAGAAATAATATATTTTAAAAAGTAAGGTAGTATTCAGGGGCTCAATGTCCATTTAGGAATCGGATAGCAGAGGGGAAGAAGCTGTTCCTGAATCGCTGAGTGTGTGCCTTTGGGCTTCTGTACCTCCTGTCTGATGGTAACAATGAGAAAAGGGCATGCCCTGGGTGCTGGGGGCCCTTAATAATGGACGCTGCCTTTCTGAGACACCGCTCCTCGAAGATGTCCTGGGTACTTTGTAGGCTAGCACCGCCCCGCCCCCCCCATTCCAGACAGTGACGTAGCCTGTCAGAAGGCTCTCCAGGCATCTACAGAAGTTTTTGAGTGTGTTTGTTGACATGCCAAATCTCTTTAAACTCCAAATAAAGTTTAGTCGCTGTCTTGCCTTCTTTATAACTACATCGATATGTTGTGACCAGGTTAGATCCTCACAGATCTTGACACCCAGGAACTTGAAACTGCTCACTCTCTCCACTTCTTTTTTTTTATAATTTTTTTTATTGAAGTTCATCAAACATTTCCATATTTCAGATACTGTACATATATATCATATAGTCATATTTGCCACAAATCTCCACATAATATTTATCTGAGGTATACACTTACAGAAAAGAGAGGAAAGAAAGAACAACCAAAAGGAACAAGCAAACTATGTACACGTAGGGAGTAATTTATTTTTACAACATATTCACTGATTTGTGAGAATAAAATCAGGCCTATGAGGTGTTATGTAGTTAAACCATTTTTCCCAGTATGAATCAAATTGTTCCAACTTATGATTAACAGATGCTGTTATCTTCTCCATTTTGTAAATGTCCATTGTAATTTCCATCCATATGTTTAAAATTGGGCTGTCTTGTGATGACCATTTCCTGGTAAGAGTCTTTTTACCAGACACCAGCAGTATATTCATTAAATATTTATCTCTTTTCAACCATTCTTGAGGTAGGTACCCAAAATATATACTCTTCTTCTTTGGAGAGAAGGAGGATGAGAGGAGACATGATAGAGGTGTACAAGATATTAAGAGGAATAGATAGAATGGATAGCCAGCACCACTTCCCTTAGGGCACCACTGCTCAATACAAGAGGGCATGGCTTTAAGGTAAGGGGTGGGAAGTTCAAGGGGGATATTAGAGGAAGGTTTTTTTACTCAGAGTGGTTGGTGCGTGGAATGCACTGCCTGAGTCACTGGTGGAGGCAGATACACTAGTGAAGTTTAAGAGACTACTAGACAGGAAGATGGAGAAATTTAAGATGGGGGGTTATATGGGAGGCAGGATTTCAGGGTCAGCACAACATTGTCGGCCGAAGGCCCTGTAATGTGCTGTACTATTCTAAAAAAAAATCGTCTTACTTTCTACGGGTATTTCATATTTAAAGATGTCTTGTAGGGCATTGTGTATCCCACTCCAATAGTCATTGATAACAGGGCGTTCCCAGAAAATATGATAATGGTTTGCATTTTGAATCAACAATTCTTCCAGCAAACAGGGTGGTTACTATCATAATGGGATTTCTGAGAGGGTGTAATAAAATATCTTATCAAGTTTTTCCACCTGAACTCCCTCCATTTCTGTGAACTGGTACACTTCCATTGATATCTCCATATTATTGTCCATTCTTCCTCAGATATTATTATCCCTCTTTCCTTCTCCCATTTTGTTTTAATGTATGAAGTCGTATGTGTTTTAAGATTTGACAAACACTTATACACGCTTCAAATTATTCTACTACCGTTGTCTGAATTATATGTTTTTCTAAATAGCTCTATCAGACATGTACTTGCCTTGGTTACATTTTTAACCGTCCTATTAACATACTGTTGCATCAGTAAATACCAATAAAAGTCTTGTCTTTCTAATAAGTATTTCTCTTTAAGCATTTTAAAATAGAAGTGTTCCTTCTTTCATTATATTGCAAAGAACTGTTATTCCTTTAGCTGTCCAGTCCTTAAATCCAGGTGGTTCGGCGTAAAATCTGAGTCATATGCACACCATTTAAGAATTGCAATATCTCCCTCTAGTTTATATTCTTTTGTAATAGTTTTTCATATTTTAAGCGTCTATTTCACCCATGGGTTATCAATGGTATTTATGTAACTTTGAAGGTTATCAGCTAAAATTGCCTGTATGGGGATGGAAAATATCCTCTCTTCACTGTTTTTCCATTGAGCGTCATATGATGGGTTGCACCGGCATATCACAGTTCTCAACTGTGCTGCAAAATAATAATCTCTACCAGAAGGTAGGCCCCATTCCCCTCCCCCTTTCCCTTGGCTAATTGCAAAGTTTTGAGACGAACTCTAGGCCTTTTATCTTGTCACATATATCTTGATAACATTTTGTTCCATTCATTGAATTGATTTTGGTTCATCTCTGTTGGTAGGGTCTGAAAGAGATATAATAGTCTGGGCAGTATATTCATTTTAATGGATTCAATCCTTGAACTGAGACGAAAAAAAGGAATTAGGTTCCACCTTGTTATATCTTCTTTAATTTTTTTATATATACGTGGATAATTGCATTCTGATGATTTTGCCAAATCTTTTGGTATAATGATGCTCAAATAATTGAAAGACTGTTTGCCATACCTAGTGATATCTACTTTCAATTTCTCTTGGTGGGCTATAGTTATATGAAAGTAATTGGATTTTACCTATGTTGATCTTGGATCCTGATTATTGACCATATTGTTCAAAGGACTGCATCAATTTAGGTAAAGAGTCTGTTGGTTGCCCTAGATAGATCAAAATGTCATCCGCGTAACAGGCCAATTTATGCTCTCTGTCTCTTTAATAGTAATTCCTTCATTTTGTCTGATGTATTGAGCTAATGGTTCCAGATATAATGCGAAGAGTAGCGGTGACCATGAACAACCCTCTCTCGTGCCCCTTTCTAGGGTAAAACTATTCGATAAAAATCCATCGATTTTAATCCTAGCAGTAGGGTTGTCATATAGTGCCTGTATACTTTTAATAATTGTCATGGAAACCAAACCTATGTAAAACTCTGTAAAGAGAACTCCAATTAACTGAATCAAATGCCTTTTCAGCGTCCACGCTTATCACTACTGCTTTGATTTTATTTTTTTGCATACGGGCCATAATGTGAAGTGTCCTTCGTATATTGTCTTGTGTTTGGCGTTGTTGTATAAAACCTGTCTGAGCATTATGTATCAGTGTGGAGAAACTCTTCTAATTGTTTGGCGATGATGGGAGGTAAATAATCTATAATCCACATTAAGAATGGATATTGGTCTAAATGACCCACATTCCATTTTATCCTTGCCATCTCAGTACAGCTGAGATTATCGCCTCCTTCCACCAGGGTGGCATTTGCGCCTTTTTTAGAACCCAGTTCAGCGTAGGAAGTAAAACAGGAATTAACTCTTTTTTAAATTCTTTATACCACTCTGCTGTATATCCATTCGATCCTGGTGACTTGCTTAATTTAAGCCTACTAATTGCAGTTTTTAGTTCAGCTTCAGTTATGTCAGCAGTCATCATTCTATTTTGTTCTTCGCTTAAAGTGGGTAACTCTACAGAATTCAGGAAGGTGTCAATTTGGGTTATGCTTCACCCCGGGACTTTAGAATATAGAGTTTTGTAAAACACTTCAAAAGCTTCTTGAATTTCACTTAGCTCATTTTCTTAAATCACTTTTGTTCCTGGATCCCTAATTCTATGAATTGTATTTTCTGCTAACTTTTTTTTTGTCTCCACGCCAGTATTTTCATAGATTTAAATCCACTTTCATAGTGTCTCTGTTTCAGAAACATTAAATTTTTCCTGATTTTTTTTTGTGTAGCCAAACTATTAATTTCATTCCTAATTTCTTAAATTTCCTCTAATGTATCCTGTGCCAAACTCAATTTGTGTTTTTTTCTAGTTCCTTCAGCTTATTTTGTAATTCTTCTAATGTTTTATTCCTTATTTTTTTCTTACATGAAGATATCGCTATAATTTTCCCTCTTAAGACAGCCTTCAGAGAATCCCATAGAATGGAAGGTGAAACATCTCCATTACCATTGAGTTTCCAAATAGTATTCTTTGGTTATCGGTCAAAGTCAATAGATAAATATATAGATGCATGGTCACTTACATCTATTGTCCCAATTCCACAGGTGTTTATTTTGTCTTTATCTTTTCCAAATGTTACGAAATAGTCTATTCTTGTATATACAGAATGGGGGGCAGAATAATGAGTATAATCCCTTCTGTCAGGGAAAAGGTCCCTCCATATATCAGTTAGACCAACATCCTCAAAAAGTGTGTTAACTTTCTTATGTAAGGACTTTGTTTCATAGGTTTCTCTATTGGAAGAGTTTAACTTTAGTTGTAATTGTAAATTTAAGTCTCCCCCACATATCAAGAGATCTTCTGTTTCTGTTACCATAATATTAGTAGTTTTCTGGAAGAAACTAATATCACTTCCTGGGGGTGCGTATATAAGAGTAACTGAATTTCCATCTATATTCCCCCTTACCAGAATATATCTGCCCTCCTTATCTCCCATTTCGAATACTTTTTCAAAATTTAGCTTGCTTGAGATAAGAATAGCAACTCCTCTCCTATGTCCTGATTTATATGAGGAGAAAAACAAATTAGTGAAGCCCATTGTCTTTAGTTTTCCATGCTCATTTTCACTTGTGACTTTCCTGAAAATATACAACATGAGCTTGTTCTTTCTTCATTTTTGATAGAATTTTACTGCATTTGATTGGATTTAACAGCCCACTGACATTAAAAGAAATGAATTTTACTTTGTCCTTAGCTATGTGTATTTATCTGTCAAGTATATCATTGAAATTAGCAGAATAAAACTTAATCGATCTACTCCCTGAGCAAATAAGAACCAAGAAATGCGAATTTAAAAAAAGCTAACGAAGGTATGATTCCAAGGCTAAGGTCTCTAGTAGATGACCATGGGTTGAGCTAGAGGAAACTTCTAGCCATGGGGGAAAGCCTCTCCTACCTGTGAGTTGAGGGCCCCCACTGCAGTACCCATAAAAGTGAAAAAAACTATGTCCATTACACAGAAAAGATTTCCCTGTGTATTCCTCCCATGTATATATTCTCGTTTAGGTGGGGAAAAAGGACTGAATGAATCAATAAAAAATAAAATAATTAAGTAATATAAAATCCACATTGTAATATGTATTTTTTTGAGATAAGAATAGCACCGTTTATTTTTGCTTCTGTTTAACTTATCAACACTTTTCAAATTAGTCAGACCTTATGGCTCTTCTGGAGGGGGTGAGGGCTGTCTTCTGAAAACTCAGTCTCTTCCTGATATTCTTCTCTCACCCTCCTCCTGTCCCCTGCTTTCTTGATTCTCTATTTCCCAAGCAGAGCGGGATAGCTGCTCAGCCAGGCTTTCCCTTGGTTTGATCATGCTGACGGGCAACCCTCTGTCCTTCATGTCTGCAGTCGCTTCTTCCACTGTCTGATACAGCTGCATATGTCTTCATAAAGCACACGCAGTTTAGCAGGGGACGGAGTCTGGAAGCTAATCTTTCTTCGCTTTAATACTCGCTTCGCTTCAGAATATTCCTTACGTTTCTGCAGGACCGCTGGGGGGTAACCTTGATCAAACTATATTAATTTCCCGTTCAAAAATACCTTCTTCTTTCCCCAGGCCTTGCGCAGAATCTCTGCTTTGGTTTTGTACCAAAGGAATCCAATTACTATTG
Source organism: Mobula hypostoma (assembly GCF_963921235.1). NCBI lineage: Eukaryota > Metazoa > Chordata > Chondrichthyes > Myliobatiformes > Myliobatidae > Mobula > Mobula hypostoma. The sequence continues at coordinate 169,333,683 of NC_086097.1, forward strand.
ACCGTGGCTCATCTTCCCTGTCTCCAGAAGGCCTCGGGACGAGCGAGCGATGTGCTCTCTCAATGTCAATTTCCATAGTCGATGGAATCTCCAGCGTCTCCCAAGATAACTTTTCTACAAACTCCACCACAGACAACCCCTCCGCTCCTTCAGGAACATTATATATCATGATATTCTTCCGTCGTGACCTTCCTTCTTGGTCGAGTAGTTTATTTTCTTGTTGATTTAACACTTTTATCATCTTACTTAGCATCCGTTCCACGTTTTGAACGCGATCTTCCACCTTTTCAATTCGTGTCTTTGCCACCGTTATCTTTTGATTAAAGTTGGTGAGCTCTGACTTGATATCATTTATTTGCTATTTTATGCCTTTTTGGAATTCCTGTATCTGTATTTGCCACTTAACCTGAACGAGGCTCAGCGTCAGCCTCGCTACCACGCGCTCATGTAGGAGAGCCGCTTATTGCACCCCTCTCGTCCACAGGTTCCACAGTGATGCTTTTTTAAAAACTCCATTCCTTTTCCCCATTCTTGCCCCCCTTACCAGTTCAGATATTTTTGAGAGGTCTTGTATTTGGCAGATTAACGGGACAAAGTAAGCGTTTTTCCGGAGGAGCTATTATTTTAGGCTGCCATTCTGGATGATGACGTCACCGAAACCCCCACTCTCTCCACTTCTGATCCCTATGAGGATTGGTATGTGTTCCTTTGTCTTACCCTTCCTGAAGTCCACAATCGGCTCTTTCATCTTACTGACTTTGAGCACAAGGTTGTTGCTGCAACACCGCTCCACTAGTTGGTATATCTCAATCCTATCTGTCCTCTCGTCACCACCTGCGATTCTACCAACAACGGTTGTATCATCACCAATTTTATAGATGGTATTTGAGCTATGCCTAGCCATACTGTCATGGGTATAGAGGGTAGAGCAGCGGGTTAAGCACACCCTCAAGGTGCGCCAGTGTTAATTATCAATGAGGAGATGTTATCACCAATTCGCACAGATTGTGGTCTTCTGGTTAAGAAGTCAAGGATCTAACTACAGAGGGAGGTACTGAGGCTCAGGTTCTGTAACTTATCAATCAGGATTGTGGGAATGTTGGCGTTAAATGCTGAGCTATAGTCGATGAACAGCATCCTGACGTAGGTGTTTGTATTGTCCAGGTGGTCTAAAGCCGTGTGAAGAGCCATTGAGATTGTGTCTGCTGCTGATCTATTGTGGCAATAGGCAAATTACAGTGGGTCCAGGTCCTTGCTGAGGCAGGAGTTCAGTCTAGTCCAACTCCAGAGAAGTCCAACCTCTCAAAGCATTCCACTGTAGATGCGAGTGCAATCTTATCTACTGATGTCTATTATAAACCAACTGACTCTCATAGCTACCTGGAATATACCTCTTCTCACCCTGTTACTTGTAAAAATGCCATCCCCTTCTCTCAATTCCTCCCTCTCTGCACATCTGCTCTCAGAATGAGGCTTTTCATTCCAGTCATTAAGGTAGCTCACATTATTCTTCTCAGGCACCGGTATAATTGTTGCCTTTTTGAAGCAAGTGGAAACGTCTGCCTGTAGCAGTGAGAGGTTGAAAATGCCCTTGAATACTCCTGCCAGTTGGTTGGCACAAGTTTTCAGAGTCTTCAAGGTTTTACCTAAAGGTTCTCTAATTAATGTTTGTTGGGAGTTCCAATATTTTGAACTGGTGATTCTCTTTATTTTTATCTGATTTTATATAAAACGCATGATATTCCAATGTATTCTTCCTAGTTTTACATACAGATCTCTATGGAACCTTTTGAGCTGGTTCGTTGAAGAGATGCATTTGGCATGTGCTGCTCAGAATGATCGCCTGTTAAAGATACAATGCCATAGAGATATCTTGCACTAGAAATGCTTCTTCCAGTTGTGAATGTAATACAATTTAATTACTGTTGGTTCCCAAAATCTTTAGCTCAAATTTATTTTCAAACAAATAAAAATGAAAATAGAATTTGGCACCAATACAACTTGCACTTCAACTCGTAATTTAAAAAATACCTTCTCATTTGAATGCTAAACAAGTTTATACATACTCTGGGTCAACAACTCCATGCTGGGGTGTCACTGTTAAAGTGTGTGCTGGCCAAGACAGCTCAAAAGACAAAGATCTAGTGCAGCGGTTTATAATCTGTACGCGTCCAGTTGGTACTGATCCATCTATAAAAGGGGAAACAAATTTGATTTTATATAAAACACGCAAATAGGCCAAGAATTCACCACTACCCTGTGGGACTTCAGTTGATTTTTATCAAGTACATATCATGGCTAGCAAATCCACAGTAAAGGATAAATCACGGCTTCAGCAGCCCAGGTTCAATCATGACCTCTGATGCAATCTGTGCAGAGTCTTCACATTCCCCTATCACCATATTGATTTCCTTTAGTTAAATGGATTCTTCTCACACTCCAAAGACCTGCTTAGTAGATTAACTGGCTGTCTTAAAATTACTTCCAATGAAGATAGGAGGCAGAAAGATTATACAGGAATCAAAAAAAAATGGGCACATGTGGTAAAATAAATTGTACAAAAATAGGAGAAGATTTCTCTAATAAACAGCATAAACTTGATGGGTCGATGGATTCCTTCTACACCATAATATGATGTGTACTATTTTCAATTTCCAACATTAGCCAAAATTCTCTAAAAACAGAAAATGCTGGAAAAACTCAGGAGGTTGGGGAACATATGTGGAAACAAAAACAGTTAATAATTAGGCCAGGAACTTTTAATACAGTACATGTTACCATAAGACTTAAAGGCTATTTTTTTAGCTTCTGTTCAGCTTCATGAGAACAGTGAAAGCTACAATGCAAAGAATAGGTGACCAGAAAGGCAGGGTTACAATTATGGACTGAAAGGAGGATGTTGATAAAGCAGTCACCCAAATCTGCATGAAAATAGTAATTTGGAAAAAAAAGTGATACCACGTCATGAGCACCGAAGTATATTAAATTTACAGAAACACAAGTAACTTGCCGTTCATTTGGAGGAAACGCTTACATGCACTGGTGGACCTAATGCGAAACGTACAAACCCCATTTCCAGAAAAGTTGGGATATTTTCCAAAATGCAATAAAAACAAAAATCTGTGATATGTTAATTCATGTGAACCTTTATTTAACTGACAAAAGTACAAAGAAAAGATTTTCAATAGCTTTACTGACCAACTTAATTGTATTTTGTAAACATAAACAAATTTAGAATTTAGAAACGTGAATTAACATATCACAGATTTTTGTTTTTATTGCATTTTGGAAAATATCCCAACTTTTCTCGAAATGGGGTTTGTAAATTAATAGGTAAAAACTCTATGCAAGAGACAATAGAGGTTGAAAAACAATGAAGCCAGATAGAAATATTGATTACACATTTTAAATTCAAAGGCTTAAACACTGTTCAGAAGAAAATGAGAAAATGAGATTAAGCCTCCCTCACTTTAAGATCTTTGCCAGTCAAAAAATGCTTATTTAAAATGTAAACATGAGGAAATCTGCAGATGCTGGAAATTCAAGCAACACACATGAAAAATGCTGGTGAACGCAGCAGGCCAGGCAGCATCTGTAGGAAGAAGTACAGTCAACATTTCAGGCCAAGACTCTTCGTCAGGACTAACTGAAAGAAGAGATGGTAAGAGATTTGCAAGTGGGAGGGGGAGGGGGCGATCCAAAATGATAGGAGAAGACAGGAGGGGGAGGGATGGAGCCAAGAGCTGGACAGTTGATTGGTAAAAGGGATCTGAGAGGATCATGGGATGGGAGGCCTAGGGAGAAAGAAAGGGGTGGGGGGGAGCCCAGAGGATGGGCAAGGCATTACAGTGAGAGGAACAGAGGGAGAAAAAAAGGGAGAGAAAAATAAATAAATAAATAGATAAATAAGGGATAGGGTGCGAAGGGGAGGTGAGGCATTAATGGAAGTTAGAGAAGTCAATGTTCATGACATCAGGTTGGAGGCTACCCAGACGGAATATAAGGTGTTGTTCCTCCAACCTGAGCGTGGCTTCATCTTTACAGTAGAGGAGGCCGTGGATAGACATAGCAGAATGGGATGTGGAATTAGCTCTGTCCGCCAGAGAAAGCAGGATCTCCCAGTGGCCATACATTTTAATTCCACGTCCCATTCCCATTCTGATATGTCGATAGATCTCCCTCTCCTCCTCCCACTTTCAAATCTCTTTCTATCTCTTCTTTCAGTTAGTCCTGACAAAGGGTCTCGGCCCAAAACGTTGACTGTACCTCTTCCTATAGATGCTGCCTGGCCTGCTGTGTTCACCAGCATTTTTTATGTGAGTTGCTTATTTAAAATGTGTTATTTTATTGGCAATTTGAATTGGACCATTTGAAAGGTGGAACACAAGTTGTTTTGCAACACCATTTTTGAAGTAACTTGTTACATGCTCAAGGAGATCTGTGTTTTTTTGTGAGAATGATGTAATGCTCTTTTGGAGGTCACCTGATGTGATTTTCCTGCCAACGTGAGGTCACGTGATAACATGTGCACCGTGACTACATAAGGGTCGACCCAGGTGACGCAGGTTTTTTTTTTAGTTTATAGATTTCCAGGTAGAACGTGTTGTATCTCTGTTTCTGTTCCATGTTTGTTTTTTGGTGACGCAGTTTCATTTTTAAAACGGAGTGTGCATTCTGTTGCAAAATACCATATTACTTGGACTGGAAATTTTTGCTAGATGTGTTGATTTACTCAATTCCAACATTAGAAGGGAGAATGAAGAATTTAACGAAGCTACAGGATCGAAGGATCGAGAGGAGTCGGCAGTTTGTCAGTTTAACAAAGGATCGACCTTATTGAGTCTTCATTGGAGGAGTAGCTACCTGCATCGAGATAACTCTTGCCAAAAAGAGCAAGAAGTTCATGCAAAAAGGTGCTCTCTCTCTCTCTAAAGGAATTTAAGGTCAGTTGATTTAAACTGTTTATTTTCAGCATCGTGAATCCTGTGGACAGAATCAGCAGTAAAGTTGCGTCTGTGAAGAAATCCTTCTCCAAAGAAGTCTCTCCCAATTGAACGTGTAAATCTGTTGGACTTTCGAAGTTATCGCTTTAAGAACTATATTTGACTTTATCGCTTTAAGAACTGTTTTCGCATTTAACGCTTTAAGAACCAGAGCCGAGTGGCGAGTTGGTGAACGGCTGCATATCTGTTAACTTCCGGTTAAAGTTTTCATTTGTTTTTTTCCCCTTATCGCTTATCTGTGTTTAATAAATGTTTGGTTGTTTTTATATAACCTGTCTTGATTGATATTCATTGTTGCCTTTTACGTAAAAAACTAATGAGAAGTTCTCTATTATACTAATCCTCACCACAAAGAAGAGAAAATCTGCAGAAGCTGTAAATTCAATCAAAACACACAAAATGCTGGGGGAAATCAGCTGGCCAGGCAGCATCTGTGGAAAAGAGTACAGCTGATGTTTTGGGCCGAGACCCTTAATCAGGATTGAAGAAAAAAAGATGAGAAGTCAGAGTAAGAAGGTGGGGGGGGAGGAGAAGGAAGAAACACAAGGTGATAAGAGGGGGAAGGGATGAAATAAAGAGCTGGGAAATTGATAGGTAAATGAAATAAAGGACTGGAAAAGGGGGAATTTGATAGGAGAACAGAGGGCCATGGAAGAAAAGGAAGGGGGTGGCGCACCAGAGGGGGGTGATGGGCAGGTAAGGAGATAAGTTGAGACGGGGAAAATAGGAATGGGGAACGGTGGTAGTGGAGTGGGGGGAGTGGGGCATTACCAAAAGTTTGAGGTATCAATGTTCATTCCATCAGGTTGGAGGCTACCCAGACGGAATACAAGTTGTTGCTCCTCCAACCCGAGTGCGGCTTCATAGCCTCTCGTGCTGTCATGTTGGAATGGGATTGGGAATGGGAAGTGGAATGAACACGAGTGGCCACTGGGAGATGCCGCTTTTGCTGGCAGACGGAGCATAGGTGTTTGGAAAAGCTGTCTCCTAATCTACGTCGGGTCTCTCTGATATACAGGAGGCCACACTGGATTCAGTAGATTACCCCAAAAGATTCACAGGTAAAGTGTCGCCTCACCTGGAAGGACTGTTTGGGGCCTTGAATGGTAGTGAGGGAGGATGTACAGGGGCAGATGTAAGACTTGTTCTGCTTGCAAGGATCAGTGCCAGGTGAGAGATCCGTCGGGAGGGACGAATGGATAAGGGAGTTGCTTAGGGAGCGATCCCTGTGGAAAGAAGAGAGTTGTGGGGGGGGGGAAGGGAGAAGGAAAGATGTACTTGATGATGAGATCCCATGGGAGACAGTGGAAGTAATGGAGAATTACGATCTGGACACAGAAGCCGGTGGGGTAGCAGGTGAAGACGAGAAACCCCGTCCCTGGTGGAATGAGGGCAGACATGTCCAAAATGGAAGACATGGGGTTGAGGGCAGCATTAATGGGAGAGGAAGGGAAGCCCCTTTTTTGAAGGACATCTCCTTAGTTCTGGAATGAAAAGCCTCATCCTGAGAGCATATGTGCAGAGACGGAGGAATTGAGAGAAAGGGATGGCATTTTTACAAGTAACAGGGTGAGAAGAGGTATATTCCAGGTAGCTATGAGAGTCAGTCGGTTTATAATAGACATCAGTAGATAAGATCAGAGATAGAGACAGAGAGATCGAAAAAGGGGTGGGAGGTGTCGAAAATGGGCCAGGTAAATTTGAGGGCAGGGTGGAAGTTGGAGGCAAAGTTGATGTTGACAAGCTCTGCACAAGTGCAGGAAGCAGCACCAATGCAGTCATCAATTTAATGTAGGAAAAGCTGGGGAGTGATACCAGTGTTGGCTTGGAGCATAGACTTTCCACATAGCTAACAAAAAGGCAAACATACAGTAGCAAGGACTGATGTGAGCACCCATGGCTACACCTTGTTGTTTGAAGGAGGTGGGAGGAGCCAAAGGAGAAATTATTTAGAGTGAGGACAAGTTCCACCAGATGGAGGAGAGTGGTGGTGGAGGATAACTGGTTGGCTCTGGTGTCCAGAAAGAAACTGAGTTTTGAGGCCATCTTAATGGGGGATGGAGGTGTATAGGGACTAGACATCCGTAGTGAAAATAAGATGATCAGGGCCAGGGAACATGAAATAATTAAAAAAGATCAAGAGTGTATTTAAGTGTCATGGATATAGGTAAAAGGTACTGATTGGGGGGGGGAGGGAGGAGGTTGGGGAGTAAAACTGAGTCGAGTCAAGGTATGTAGATACAAGTTCAGTGGGGCAGGAAAAAGCAGAAATAATGGGTCTACCAGGACAGGCAGGTTTGCGGATCTTGGGTAGGAGACAGAAATGGGAGTGGATGGGAGATCCAGAGAGTTAATAAGGTCAGTGAAGGTGTGGGAGACGATGGCCTGGTGCTCCTTAGTGGAGTCCTGTTCAAGGGGTGGTGTCTGACAGATGTCGCCAGGTCTCAGCAAGGTAGAGGTCAGTCTGCTAGATTATTACAGCATCCCCCTTAACTGCGCGTTTGATGGTGAGGTTAGGATTAGTGCAGAAAGAATGGAGAATAGTGCATTCGGAAGGAGCACCCTCCCTCCTCTGAGGACAGGATGTTCTGTCCGCAGTAAGGGCCTCACCTTTGTCCCTCCCGTGCCCACGCCTCAGTGAGTTTCACCCTCGCCATGATGCTGAGCTCTTCCTCCACTGATGTCTCTGAGCCTGCTTCTTTGGCAAGGGCTCTCCACCTCGCAACGATGACCCCTTCTCCTGTCTTTAACCCTCCTCTTCCTGGACACACCGTTTTGGTCTTCTGCCTGTTCTAGATCTTTTCATTGTTAACTGCCGACAGGACATCAACCATATCAACTTCACCACTCCTCTCTCCAATTCCAAATGCACTCCTTGTGGATGCACTGTTCTCCACCTCTCCATTTCCTGAACTTCCGGTTACCACCCTTCTCTTTCACCATTCCTATTTCCTTCTCTCACCTTATCTCCTGACCTACGCACAACCTCCCTCTGGTGCTCCTCTCCTTTTTCTTTCTTCCATGGCATTCTGTCCTCTCCAAACAGGTTATCCCTCCTCCAGCCCTATATCTCCTTCACCAATCAACTTACAGCTCTTTACTTCACCCCTCCCCCTCCCAGTTTCACCCATCACCCTGTGTTTCTTCCTCCCCTCCCCCACCTTCTTACCCTGACTCATCTTTTTTTCTCCAGTCCTGCTGAAGGGTCTCGGCCTGAAACGTCAACCGTACTCTTGTCCATAGATGCCGCCTGGACTGCTGAGTTCCTCCAGCATTTTTGTGTGTTACTTTTCCTTATCTTTAGCTACAAGGTAATTACACTACCACATCACTCACCAGATGACACAGTAAGAATTAAATGTTCAGGCCGCAATACCCATGACGATTTGGGCTTGGGTGACTGGTTTGGCACTTGATTAGAACCATGTAAAAGCAATGGAGAGCCCTGAGGTCCTCTTACTGGAAGAACATCCAGTGATGAATTAGATGGATTTCTTTCCGAACTTCCAAGTACACTGTAATGAAAATTGCACCAGCATGATTTTCTACTTTTAAGCACTTTCATTAGGATTACAATTAAAACAAACTTTCAAACTTCAATTTAATTCCAAATAAGCATTTTTTAAAAATTACACACAGCAACAGAATACTGTTTGATCTTAAATAATAGTTCAAAGTAAAGGTAAAATACAAAACCATTAAATAACCCATGTAAAATAACAACTAAGAAACTTCAAATACCTTTCTGAACCAACACTCATCCCTTGAGAAGATGAAATTGGATCCAAGCCTTCTGAATTATCAGCCTCACGGAATGCAGAACTTGCAATTACAGAAAGCATCACCTTTTTCTGATTTCCATAGAAAATATGGACATCATTTGGTCTCTTTGGTATGTCATAGACTACATAGAAAAAAATCCCAAACAGTAACTTTAGTATCTCTGTTAGGAGTTATGCACTGTTGTCTAATTACTTTTACTACCTGTGTTACTATTTTGAAAACTCTGACAAACAAATTTAACTTTTAAATACAGGGCAACCAGCGTAATAATGAAAATTTGCCTTTGGAGTCTGCTCAACTTTCAAATATAGGAAATGCAATCAGGAGCAGAAACCATTTCTAAAATGCCAAAGCCATCCATAATGCTTACGTTAACTAACTGAATAAAGCCCATTTCTTCTTGGTCTACATTGTTCAGGTTCTTGCAACCTTAGGACAAAATACTGCAAATGTAGTTTGTTTATCAGAAAATTACAGAAGAAACAAAAAAATGGTTTGATTTTCAGACCCCTACTTAACTATGTCTGCGCATTAACTCTAATAACAATACCTGGCATAAAACCCATTACTAAATGTTTGACGTCAATTTTTCCATCACAAAAGAGACCATGTCTACTTATTTCCCTACAAGTTCAAAACAAAGATTATAAGATAAAAGTCATTAATGTATTTCTCAATAGATATTAAGTGGCTGATCAAACAGTTTTGAAAAACTTTGAAACCATTGGGTAGAAATTTAGCATCCAGCGTCAGTAACTCAAAAACAACCATGAAAACTATGTGACTAATTAATCTGAAAAATAAAAAAATAAATACCTTCTGATACCAATTCTTCACCAGGAAACTTCTGAGTGAAGTCTATCTTTTGAAGTGGACTGTTCCCACAAATTATCTGCTTAAATGCCTGATGGTTGCGGGCAAGTGCTCTGTGATAAATGTAAAGGTTAGGAGGCAAGAGAGAGGATAAGATTTATTGTATTCACATTTTAGGCACAAAATAATCATTTCTCAAACACAATATTTATATTCAAAATGAAATTCTCATTCTTGCCTCTTCAGACGAGTCTCAAGATAGACAACAAGTGAAAGGAATTCCCTTTGCTTTAATAAGCCAAATCAGATTAAAGATATACAAATAGAATCAGTTTAGAGTTGCTCTGCCATTGAGTAACATCAAGGCTGATCATATGACTTCAGTCTATTGCACTTCAGTATCTAATGACTAATTCACTCAGCATCAGTACGATTTTGTCTATAGTCTCCTGAAGCAGAGAAAAAAAATTCACGCGTTTTTTGGTATACACGGGGGGTCCTGGAACCAATAAGGAGTGATTCTGAAATCCAAAAAATTCTGACTCTGAAATGCAACTGGCCCCAAGGATTTCGGATAAGGGATTGTGGACCTGTAACAGACTAAGAAAACTGCTATATGAGGACATTCTTGCCCTCAGCCATTAGGCTTTATAATGAGTTAACCTATAGCCAGCAAAGTGATGATCCTCTCCTGTTAGACTGTTTAAGGTAACTTTAAAAAAAAATTCTTCTTATTTCTCTTTTAATATTTAATAATTATACAGTATACTTGTAATACTACTGTGACAGTGTAATTTCCTTTGGGATCAATGAAGTATCTATCTATCTAGTCAGCAGCATATCAAAATGATTAACAAATGAAACTCAGTACCCTGAAGAAATTGCAAAATTACCAGCATTTTGTAGACTCATAAACAAAAAGGACAAAGAAAAAAAAATCAAATCACGTGCCTTCTGAGCTGCTGTCGTGCCACCTCATCTCCACAAAAGAAGCAAATAATGCCAAGTAGTGCTGAATCACTTTCCGACTGAATGCAATCTCTTGCAGTGGCTTGGCAGGTTATTGTGATTTCCTGAAAGGGTAGAGGAGTGGGGGGGGGAGAGGGGGGGAGAAGAGGGGGGGAAGGGGGGGAAGAGGGGGGGGAAGGGGGGGAAGAGGGGGGGGAAGAGGGGGGGAAGAGGGGGGGGAAGAGGGGGGGGAAGAGGGGGGGGAAGAGGGGGGGGAAGAGGGGGGGAAGAGGGGGGGAAGAGGGGGAAGAGGGGGAAGAGGGGGGAAGGGCGGAAGAGGGAAGGGGGAAGAGGGGAAGGGGAAGGGGGAAGGGGGAGAGAGAAAGAGAGGGAGAGAGAGAAAGTTTCAGTTAATTGAAACAAATTATCTTCAATCACTGGTCTGAATTGAACAAAGACAAGAAAGCCATTTAAATTTCAGAAAACATTTTGAAAGCATAGAGTAAAATACAAATACAAATTTCATTCTCATATGTAACATCAGCAGAATATACTTTTCCTTCCCATAACAGTTCAGTTTTGATATGCAAAACAGCATTTTGTGTTGGAAATGTCACCTTGCATTTTAAATGACCAGCAGTTGATTCAGGCTACATCCACAGTAGACCGGATAAATCCGTAACCAAAGCCTTTTCTCTTCGTTTTGACCCTCCATCCACACTAAAACAGTGTTTTCCTCCCCTGAAAACAGAGCTTTTCTAAAACGCTCTCCAGAGAGTTTAAATCTGAAAATGCCAGTTTGGTGGTGTCGTGTGTTTGGGGTAACCGGAGCTTTCTTAAAACGCTGTCATGACGTGCTGGAACAAATGGTGGCAGCAGCACGGCATTTCATTGTTTTCTTGAACGCAGCCTCCAACACCACAACAACAATATCTGACAAGAGATATGTAACAGCCTAATGTAACATTGTACGGAAATACAAGATAACACTGATGCAGAGACATGTTTTATACATTTAATGAAGTGCTTTATTAATATATTGCTTGTGCAAACATTCAATAGATGCAATTGTCACTCCTTCCAAAATGTCATTTTTAAGTAGTAGCATATGTTTGGCATAGACATGAAAATATTAAGGCCAAAAAAGGAAAATTGTAAGTTTCACTTTCACTCAGGTAAAAATAAAAACACTTTTGCCCAGTAACTCGTTTTACTGCAGATGTTAAATACAGCAAAATAATACAGAAAGACATGGCAAAAGTAAAGGCAAACAAATGGGGTAAAAGCAAATTTCACTTTTGCCCAGTAACAAGCCTTATCGCATTTAGTTGTAGCTGTCATCCCTTTCATCGGTGAAGAGACTATGGCTGTTGGAAATGTTTCTAGGGTGACCCCTCTGTGGCAGTGGGGAAGATGTTGGTGGGGCCACCCGGGGGTCTGTGTGTTCATATGTGTAGCTATTGTAGTGGCTGTGAGGCTGGTATTGTAGCAGTGAAAAGTACTGGGGGTGGGGAGCCATCATATTCCTCATTATTGCAAATCCCTCTGCAACAGAGTTAGTCAGTTTTTCAATGTTTGTCGTCAGTCCGGTCATACTGTCCGTGAACTCCCTGTCGGTTGCCTCCATAAGCTCCAGTATTTGTTTTTTCAGTTTGAAGTCCTCCTGCGCGAGAGCCAACAGCTGTCCGTCGTTTGGCGATTTCCTTTTAAGTTTTTCTAGTCTGTAACTGGACGAACGTGCACCAAGTATACCGTTTCCTCTTTGCTTGTTTTCTGTAGATGTGTCCTGTGCATGCCCAGTAGGAAGAGATTCACCCAAATACCCGTTTTAATGTAGACAGAGGTATTTCAAAAACGCCTGGTGTGGATGCCTATCGTTTTTACGCGAAACTGGCGTTTTCAAAATTATCTGGTCTAGTGTGGACGTAGCCTCAGAAAACTTCAACTGACCATATGGGCTCCCTTTCAGCAAATAGAGGATTCAAGGCTGAAGGTAGAAAACAAGAATTCAAAACTGGAAAACTTTTTTTTTTGCCGGGTGGTGGGGGGGGGGGGGGGAGAGAAGAGATTGTTCTTAAAATGGAAACAAATTAAGAGTGGTAGTTATCACAATAAGGTGGCTGATCTGAAATCAATGGTACAGCTTAAATTTGTGCTTTTTTAAATGTGGAAAAAAATTGCACATAAAGCCCCTACAACAGTCAGGTGACCATTTCTGTTGATGATCTATAAACTGATAAAGAAAATGGAAATGAAGATTAGGATAACATGCTTTACATCTAATACTGGACTGGGCGGGGGGGGGGGGCTCTTATCATCAATGATTCTTATATAAAGCAACTTTTTTTCCAATAACTGAGATCCCATCTAGTTCAAAGATTGGACCTCAGATAATTCTCAATTTAATAATCTGTATATATTCAGAATATCTGCTTCCATTAAGTCAATAAAAAGGTGTATGATTTAAAATCTGCAACACAAAAGATAGACACTCCATACCTTTTCTTGTCAAAAAAAAAGAGCCGGCCAGCCTAATCACAGTTCTGCAGTGTGTCAGATTACAATTTTCAAATACACATCCATCCATTGCTGAAATATGATGAGCATTCTGCCTCTAACATTTCAGGCAGTGAATTTAAGAACTCTACATTCCTCTGGCTGAAGAAAAAAAATCCTCATCCCTTCTAATTCTTCTACCCATTAGTTCAAAACTACAACCCAGATTTTTAATCCTGCTATGGGCCCTCAAAATTAAAAACACGTCATTTATGTCTCTCTTTACAGACAGCAATTGCTGGAAATCTGAAATAAAACACAAATTGGAAAACACGGTCATCCAATACTGATGAATTCAGTACCAAAGGACTGCAATGCACTGACAAAGAAAAGGAACTATTGTTCCTTTAAGCTAGACTTCATTGAAACAGTTTAGGAGATGAAAGAGAGATAACTGAGTGGGGATAGGATGGAGAAGTGAAAAGCATCAAAAAAAGTCATCCTTGTACAGAGGTTTTCCTCAAAGCAATTACCCAATCTGTATTTGTCTATGAAGATTCTCAGTCATCCAGGTCATTGTATATCAAGCAGTAGTAACCCAAGGCAACTGGACTTGCTGTGTTGTCAGGAAGACATTTTGCCACTCATCTCAGAGGCTTCTTCAATTCTAATCCATGGTGAGTAGTTTTCCGGCATTTAAACTGAGGCTACGTCCACACTACACTGGATAATTTTGAAAACGAAGCTTTTTCTCTTCGTTTTGACTTTCCGTCCACTATAAACCAGCATTTTCATCCCCTGAAAACAGAGATTTTCGAAAACAATCTCCAGAGTGTGTAAATTTGAAAACGGTTGTTTCGCGTTGTAGTGTGTACGGGGTAAATGGAGAGATTTTAAAATGATAACACCACAACAATGCTTTTTCTGCTTCTGCTTGGGACTGCACAAGCACTGCCAGATGGCTGTTCTTGGTTCTTGATCCTCCAAAATATTCCACATGGAATTTAAACTGGAGGTGGCTTTCAAGCTGATCCCCTCGGTTTCTCTGTTTGCATCCTCTGTTCTTCTGCCTGTACCCTCCGGTCTCCCAGTCTGCGGTGGTTGTACCCTCGATCTCCAGTACCCCCGGGTCTCCAAGCCAGCACTGTCACTGACTGACCACCGCTGTTATAATGCGCAGTCAGTGTGAACAGCGTGTAAGTTAAATTGTAAAGTGAGCTTTTTTGACTAGATCCCCTAAATTGATTGAGTCTATCTCTAAAACTATTAATGTCAGAAATACTGTGCAGGTCTGGCGGCAGAAGATTCCACTCACTTGTTAATCTTGGGTAGAGGATGGCTTCTTGCATGTGTTGTTTACTTTACTGTCCACGCTAAAAGTTTGTTTGGAATTAAACATCTCCACTGCTTTGCTGACTTTGTAGTCATTTGTAACTTGTAGAAATAGCTCGACCTCATTTTCTGTCTAAACGGAGAAGTCCGGTCTGATTTTTCCAGCGGAGGTTTTCTTTGTATTCCTCGAAGACATTGTTGAAAACTTTCTTTCACTGTTGTTGTTGGTACTCTAGTTTTATTCTATGGAAATAGCACAATGCCGCCGCAGAAAGGTAAGTATTATACCGTTTCCTCTTCGCTTGTTTTCTGTAGACGTGTCTGCGTATGCCCAGTAGGAGTAGATTCGCCCAAATATCCGTTTTGGTGTGGACAGAGATACTTTGAAAAGTGCGTAGTGTGGGCGCCTGTCGTTTTTATTCGAAACCAGCGTTTTCAAAATTATCTAGCGTAGTGTGGACGTAGCCTGAGTTGTTCAAAGGTATAGCAATCACATGAGGGTTGTTAAAAGTTGAAGAGGTAATGAGAGGGTTATTAGTCTCATCTTTGCATGAATGGAGGTGTGAACTGTTGTGGAGACGCCAGGGTAGAGATGTTAGGACTGCATTGTGAACAAAAAAGTACTCTGCAGATGCTGGGGTCAAAGCAATCCTTCGTTCCAGCCCGAAATGTTGACTGACCATTTCCACAGATGCTGCCCGACCTGCTGAGTTCCTCCAGCGTGTTGTGAGAACTGCATTGTAAATAGCTGATGTGGTATCGTTCCCCATCCCCTCCGTATATCAGCAAGACAAAACAACCACTTCACAAATGGATGGCCCAACATAGCAAGGCTAACACTTCAGTTCAAGAATCAACTGTATATTTACACCCAAAAGACAAGGGACACTCCTTAGATGATAACAACGTGCACAATTTGGACAGGGAGGACTAGGCAGGTTGAAAGGGGGGTTAAAGAAGCCATCTTTATCAAACTGGAAAACCCATCCTTAACAGAGGAGGTGGGGGTATGACACCACCTATCAGCTACTTACAATGCAGTCTGAACATCTCTACTCTGGTGTCTCCACGACATGCAAAGATAAAACCAATGATCCTCTCACTGACTCTATGACTCTGAACAACTCTCATGTGTTTGCTATACCTTTAAACACTAAATATTATGTCGACTCAGGCCTACGGGGCTAGCGTCGGGCACGATGACGGACTCTCCACTTCTCCCTCATCAGTGTGTTCAGTTCATCTACATTAGCTGTGCCGCTGTCTTCTAGGAGCATGTTGACCATAGTCTTGGGAAGGCGCCCAGGGTTCATCCTCCCATGCTTGGGCTCCCATATGATGATTAGGCTGGCAAATAGCTCGGGGTGGCGTAGACAGTGCCCTGCTAGTTGCAGTCTTCTCGCCTCGATTTTAGTGGTGAGCATCGGTAGGTCGTCACAGAGCTCGACGTTCATCATGTGCTGTTGCCAACTCACATCAAGAGCCATCTGGAGCATTCGTGTACAGCAACCATCTAGAGACTTTCGCATAGTCTTGGTGAGTGTCCATGTCTCGCATCCGTACGTGAGAATGGACTCTTATGACTGCTCTGAAGATCCTCTTTTTAAGCACTCTGATCAGGTTCGACTTCCAGATTTCCTTCATGTCGTTCATAGCCCTCCATGCTAGCGCCTTCCGTATCTTTATGTCCTTCTCCGAACTCATCATCCTTGATCTGACACAGAATTTATAAGCTGGAAAACTACCCACCATGGATTAGAACTAAAGAAGCCTGAGATGAGTGGCGAAACATCTTCTAGACAACACAGCAAGTCCAGTTGCCTTGATAAATTACTGCTTGGTATCTAAAATCTGTATCTGATTTTTTCAGTGCAGGGAAGACAACATTCTGACCACTATATGCAGTAAAGCAGAATAAAAGTATTTGTGCTTTACTGCTTCAACTGAAAAAAATGTTCAAAAAGGCAGCTAAGTTTGCATGACAAATTGCTCTGAGAAGGGGAGAACAGTATCTGTAAAAGCTGATCAGCAACATTAGAATAGATTCTGCTACATCATAAATAAGTTATGGATGTTAAGAAAGCACTCTTACCTGTCGAGTCCGTTCCCTGAGTACAAACTGAGCTGGAGAAATTTTCATAACTTGGGTATTCATAATATTTTTTATCAGTGAATCTTTGAAACAAACTGCCTTGACATAGGCAGCTCGAGAACCTGTATTTCTCATATAGAAACTGATCTTGCTCACTTTGTCTGGTACCATATCATTTAAATTCAGCACATAACTGCCTGAAATTTTTTTGATATCTTCCAGTATAATGTTGCTTGTTCCTCCATAACCTGAAAGTGGAATCTGGAAGAAAAAAAAGCTTTAACATTAGTGTAATTAAACTTCAATTTTTCTGTACCATACAAACTATGTTTTGCATTGATCACAAGCTAGTCACCCTAGCCAAAGATCCCCTGCAGCTTCTCATACTTTATGGCCATTATGTGAGTAGGCCAATGTTGAGAGGTCAGGCCTTGGCTCAACAGGCTTCAGTAAATACAGGCACAGGCTAGAACTGAAGTTTCAGAAGTTACAAGGCCAACAAGTATAGGCAGGATGTTAATTCAGGCAGTTGAAATGCGCCTCCTCTGAGATGTAGGATTTCAAGGTATACACCCTATCTTCGTTATATGCGTCTTCAGACTATGCGGATTCATAGTCATGCAAGGAACCTATTTCTACCAACGTCTCGTCCAAATCTCACAGTTATGCGAGGAGCACTGCTTTCTTGCCAATACAAGTCAGGTTTGCGCCTCACAATTTCACTCCCGCCAGTTTCACATTGGTTTTGGCCAGGTGTGGATGTGCAATCTTAAATTTTGCTGGTTTTACCTACGGTGCAGTGATTTTGCACTTGAAATATTTAACTATGCCTCCTAAGCATCCGATGTCACGTCCTGGGCTGTCAGCTGCGCGGCAGAGAACTGCTTTAACACTTGAAAAAAAGTTGGAAATTATAAACAGCGCGGCATTAGCTGAAGGTAACACAGCTCTGGGACGCTACTGCCGGGAACAGAATCTTGCCTTTAAAGTTCTTTTGTTGCTTGACAATGCGCTAGCCCATCCTAAACATTTGGACAGCATTTATCCTAACATAACAGTGCGTTTCCTGCCGCCTAACACAACATCGCTGATTCAACCACTCGACCAAGGTGTAAACCACATTCAAAGTGTATGTATTTTTTTTATGGCAAACTATCTCTCAGATGCTGCAAGCAACAGACGATTTTTAAAATCCCAGGAGTTTACCACGGTGAGGGAATGGTGGAAGTTGGAACACTTGCCGGCAGTTCCAAGAGTTCTGTGAGTCTTCCTTCACCCCTTGCTGTGCTTGATATGATCCTGACGACCACAACTATCCACCTTATCCATGTAAAACTGCCTGACACCACAAAACCACTCATCTCCCAGAGCGAACACACCTACCACTGTTGGTGAGTACTGTACACCCTAGGATGTTAACTTTCTATGATTTATTACACCGAAAATTACCTTAAATTGATGAAATATAATACAAATGTTGTCTTGTAGTACTGCTTTTGTGTTGTATTGGTATGAAAATGTGAATAAATTACAGATAAAACATATTTAGGAAGCCCTCTGGAACACATCCCTATTTTCTCCATTTAAATTATTCACATTATGCGTCAACTTCGAGGAATGTATCCCCCACATATAACGAGGATAGGGTGTACAACAGTCTCCCTGATGACCATATCTGCAGGAAGTGCACCCAATTTCATCTCCTGACAAGGTCAAGTATTGTCAACAGTTTAGGGCCTGTACTCACTGGAATTTAGAATAATAAATTTTGAAACCTACCGAATGTTGAAAGGACTAGATAAGGTGGATGTGGAGAGGATGTTTCGTATGGTGGGGTATCCAGGACTAGAGGCACAGCCCTCAAAATTGAGGGGTGACCTTTTAGAACAGAGGTAAGGAGGAATTGTTTTAGCCAAAGAGAAGTGAATCTGAATTGTTCTACCACAGACAGCGGTGGAGGCCAAGTCTGTGGGTATATTTAAGGTGGAAGTTGATAGTTTCCTGATCAGTCAGGGCATCAAAGGATATGATGAGAAGGCAGGCGTATGGGATGGAATGGGATCCGGGATCAGCCATGATGGTGTGGTGGAGCAGACTAGATGGGCTGAATGGCCTAATTCTGCTCCTGTGTCTTATGGTCCAACTGCAGTTGGATGCACTCAGGACTAATTAAGAGGCTAAAATCCTAATAGACAAAACGTTGAATGAGATGGTCACGCCCTGAGTGCAGGCTTCTGACAGTAGAAGTAAGGGGAGTAAGCAGTCAGTGCAAGGTTGCCCTGTGGTTATTCCCCTCAGCAGCAAGTATATCTCTTTGGATACTGTTGAGGGACAGGGGAGGTAAATGACATATTAGGGCACAGCAGCAGCAGCTAGGCCAGTGGCACTGTGGCCAGCTCCGAGGCTCAGTAGGGAAGGTTAAATTGAGGCAGAATGATAGCGTAAGGAGGACAGATAGCAGATTCTGTGAGTGCAAAACAGAAACTGGAATATTTGCTGCCTCCCAGGACTGGCTCAGAGTGGTTGCAGAAGATTCTCAAGAGGGAGTGTAAGCAGACAAAGGTTGTGGTGCACAGAGGTAGCAATGGCAGGTAGAAAGCAGAAAGAGGTCCTGTGCAATGAGTACAGGAGGTAGGGAAGCGGCTGAAGAGCAGGATCTCTGAGGTAGTAATCACTGAGTTAGCCCTAGTGCCACGTGCTAATCAGGGCAGGAATAGGATTATAGTATAGATGAGTGAGTGGCTGAGGAACTGGTGTAGGGGGCAGGGTTGCAGATTTCTGGATCACTAGGATCTCTTCTGGGGAAGGTATGCAAGACCTGCAGGGCTTAAACAAAGTTGGCAGAAGGATGGAAACTGGAATGATTGAGCTGAGGATGAGAGTGTTAGTATACAAGCTGATGCAGTGTGTTGTGAGACTGTGAGGAAAGACAAGCAGATGATAGGGCAAAATTTCAGTCAGTGTGATGAGTTGAAGTGTAACTTGGGGTCAAAATTGTAAAGGATGGTGAATACAAGACTGAAGGTGTTATATTTGAATGCACACAGTACAAAATAAGGTAGATGATCTCGTAGCACAAGGATACACACATGAAAGGATAGGCAGACGGGGTGGGGTGGCTCTGCTGGTAAAAAAAAATGAAATCAAATCTTGAGAAAGAGGTGATATACCATAAGATCCAAAGATGTAAAATCCTTGTGGGTAGATTTAAGAAACTGCAAGGGTAAAAAGGCCCTGATTGGACTTATGTACAGGCGCCTGAACAGTAGCCAGGAGGTGGGATAAAGATTGCAACGGGAAATAGAATAGGCTTGTCAAAAGGACAATGTTATGATAGTCATGGGAGATTTCAATACGCAAGTACAGTGGCATGCAAAAGTTTGGGCACCCTAGTCAAAATTTCTGTTACTGTGAATAGCTAAGCGAGTAAAACATGAACTTATTTCCAAAAGGCATAAAGTTAAAGATAACACATTGCTTTAATATTTTAAGCAAGAAAACTTTTTTATTTCCATCTTTTAGTTTCAAAATAACGAAAAAGGAAAAGGGCCTGAAGCAAAAGTTTGGGCACCCTGCACTCAGTACTTAGTAACACCCTCTTTGGCAAGTATCACAGCTTGTAAACACTTTTTGTAGCCAGCTAAGAGTCTTTCAATTCTTGTTTGGGGGATTTTCGTCCATTCTTCCTTGCAAAAGGCTTCTAGTTCTGTGAGATTCTTGGGCCATCCTGCATGCACTGCTCTTTTGAGGTCTATCCACAGATTTTCGATGATGTTTAGGTCGGGGGACTGTGAGGGCCATGGCAAAACCTTCAGCTTGCGCCTCTTGAGGTAATCCATTGTGGATTTTGAGGTGTGTTTAGGATCATTATCCTGTTGTAGAAGCCATCCTCTTTTCACCTTCGGCGTTTTTATTTTAAACAGGCGGTGTGATGCTTGCTTCCTGAATTTGCTGGTATTTAGTTGAATTCAGTCTTCCCTCTACCAGTAAATATTCCCAGTGCCACTGGCTGCAACACAAGCCCAAAGCATGATCGATCCACCCCTGTGTGCTTAACAGCTGGAGAGGTATTCTTTTCATGAAATTCTGCACCTTTTTTTCTCCAAACATACTTTGCTCATTGCGGCCAAAAAGTTCTATTCAAAAGGTTCAAAGGAACATCTAAACAAGCCTGATGCATTTTGGAAACAAGTCCCGTTTGTCTGATGAAGTTAAAATAGAACTTTTTGGCCGCAATGAGCAAAGGTATTTTTGGAGAAAAAAGAGTGCAGAATTTCATGAAAAGAACACCTCTCCAACTGTTAAGCACACAGGGGTGGATCGATCATGCTTTGGGCTTATGTTGCAGCCAGTGGCACGGGGAACATTTACTGGTAGAGGGAAGAATGAATTCAATTAAATACCAGCAAATTCAGGAAGCAAGCATCACACCGCCTCTAAAAAAAAAAGCCGAAGGTGAAAAGAAGATGGCTTCTACAACAGGATAATGATCCTAAACACACCTCAAAATCCACAATGGACTACCTCGAGGCGCAGACTGAAGGTTTTGCCATGGCCCTCATAGTCTCCTGACCTAAACATCATTAAGAATCTGTGGATAGACCTCAAAAGAGCAGTGCATGCAAGACGGCCCAAGAATCTCACAGAACTAGAAGCCTTTTGCAAGGAAGAATGAGCGAAAATCTCCCAAACATGAATTGAAAGACTCTTGGCTGGCTACAGAAAGCGTTTACAAGCTGTGATACTTGCCAAAGGGGGTGTTACTAAGTACTGCCATGCAGGGTGCCCAAACTTTTGCTTCGGGACCTTTTCCTTTTTTGTTATTTTGAAACTGCAAAAGACGGAAATAAAAAGGTTTTCTTAAAATATTAAAGAAGTGTGTCATCTTTAACTTTATGCCTTTTGGAAATCAGTTCATCTTTTACTCACTTAGCTCTTCACAGTAACAGAAATTTTGACCAGGGTGCCCAAACTTTTGCATGCCACTGTAGATAGGGAAAATTAGATTGGTGTTGGATCACAAGAGGAGTTTGTAGTATACCTACGAAATGGGTTTTTAAGAAGGAGTTTGTGATTGAGCCCACTAGGTGAAAGGCAATTCTGGATTGGATGTTGTATAATGAACCAGGTTTCATTAGGGAGTTTGAGGTAAAGGAACCCTTCACAGACAATGATCATAATATGATAGCATGAATGGCAGCGATGCTTCACTACCAGCTGAACTCAACACCTTCTATGTGCGCTTTGAAAGGGAGATCACAACTACAGCTGTGAAGATCCCTGCTGCACCTGATGACCTTGTGATCTCCATCTCAAAGGCCGATGTTAGGCTGTCTTTAAAGAGAGTGAACCCTCGCAAGGTCCTGATGGAGCACCTGGCAAGGCTCTGAAAACCCGTGCCAAACAACTAGCAGGATTTTTCAAGGACATTTTCAACCTCTCACTGCTACGGGCGGAAGTTCCCACTTGCTTCAAAAAGGCAACAATTATACCAGTGCCTCCGAAGAATAATGTGGGCTGTCTTAATGACTATTGTCCGGTAACATTCACATCAACAGTGATGAAACGCTTGACTAGACTGAACTCCTGCCTCAGCAAGGACCTGGACCCATTGCATTTTGCCCATCGCCACAATAGGTCAACGGTAGACGCAATCTCAGTGGCTCTCCACATGGCTTTTGACCACCTGGACAACACAAACACCTACATCAGGATGCTGTTCATCGACCATAGCTCAGCATTTAATACCATCATACCCACAATCCTGATTGAGAAGTTGCAGAACTTAGGCCTCCATACCTTCCTCTACAATTGGATCTTCGACTTCCTAACTGGAAGACCACAATCTGTGCGGATTGGTGAAAACAAATCCTCCTTGTTCACAATCAACACTGGGTGTGTGTTTAGCTCACTGCTCTACTCTCTGTATACCCATGACTGTGTGGGTAGGCATAGCTCAAATACCATCTTATAAATTTGCTGACGATATAACCATTGTTGGTAGAATCTCAGGTGGTGATGAGAGGGCATACAGGAGTGAAATATGCCAACTAGTGGAGTGGTCCCGCAACAACAACCTGGCACTCAAGATCGGGACAAAAGAGCTGATTGTTCAGGAAGGATAAGACGAAGGAACACATACCAATCCTCATAGAGGGATCAGAAGTGGAGAGAGTGAGCAGTTTCAAGTTCCTGGGTATCAGGGTCTCTGAGGATCTAACCTGGTCCCAACATATCGATGTAGTTATAAATAAGGCAAAACAGCGGCTACTCTTTATTAGGAGTTTGAAGAGATTTGGCATGTCAACAAATACACTCAAAAACTCTACAGTTGTACCGTGGAGAGCACTCTGACAGGCTACATCACTGTCTCGTATGGAGGGGCTACTGCACAGGGCTGAAAGGAGCTGCAGAGGGTTGCAAATTCAGTCAGCTCTATCTTGGGTACTAGCCTACAAAGTACCCAGGACATCTTCAAGGAGTGGTGTCTCAGAAAGATAGCATCCATTATTAAGGGCCTCCAGCACCCAGGGCATGCCCTTTTCTCACTGTTACCATCAGATGGGAGGTACAGAAGCCTGGACGCACACACTCAGCGATTCAGGAACAGATTCTTTCCCTCTGCCATCAGATTCCTAAATGGACACTGAATCTTAGGACACTATCTCACTTTTTAAAAAAATATACAGTATTCTGTTTTTGCGTGTTTTTTAAAATCTATTCAATATACATAATTGATTTGCTCGCTTTTTATTATTATTTTTAATTATTTTTTCTCTGCTAGATTGTGTATAGTTTTGAACTGCTTTTGCTAAATTAACAAATGTCACATCACATGCCGGTGATAATAAACCTGATTCTGATTGACTTCACCCTGCAGTTTGAAAAAGAAAAGATAAAGACATATGTGTAAGTACATTTCACTGTGGAAGACACTAACAGTATGCCAGAAACTCGAGTGTCGGGGCAGAAGCATAATTGCTATTACTAAGGAGAAGGTGCCAGCAAAACTGAACGTAGACAAGTCACCTGACGTAGGAGTGGAACTATACCATTCAGCCCATTGAGCTTGCTCCACCATTTCATCATGGCTGCTCCCAGATCCCATTCAACTCCATACACCTGCCCCCTCACCATATCCCTTGATGCTCTGACCAATCAGGAAACTATCGACTTCTGCTTTAAATATACCCATGGACTTGGCCTCCACCGCAGTCTGTGGCAGAGCATTCCACAGATTCACCAATATTTGGCTAAAAAAATTTCCTCCTTACTTCTTTTCCAAAAGACTGCCCTTCAATTTTGAGGCTATGCCTTCTTGTTCTGGATACCCCCACCAGAGGAAACGTCTTCTCCACATCCACCTTATCTGTTTCAATGAGATCCCCACACATTCTTCTAAATTCTGGTCAGTACTGGCCCAAAGCTGCCAGACACTCATATGTTAACTCCTTCATTCCCAGAATTATCCTTGTGAACCTCCTCTTCATTGACATCCTTTCTGAGATATGGGGCCCAAAACTGTTGTCCAAGTGCGGCCTGACTAGTGCCTTATAAAGCTTCAGCATTACCTCCTTGTTTTTATATTCTATTCCCCTTGAAATAAATGCCAAAATTGCATTTGTCTTTTTTTACCACAGACTCAGCCAAAAATGAACCTTCTGGGAGTCCTGCATGGGGATTGCTAAGTCCCTTTGCATCTTTAATGTTTGAATTTTCTCTCCTTTTAGATAATAGTCTACACTTTTATTTCTTTTACCGAAATGCATTATCATACGTTTCCCAATTGCCACTTCTTTGCCCATTCTTCCAATTTGTCCAAGACCTGCTGCAATCGCATTGCTTCCTCAGCACTACCTACCCCTCCACCTATCTTCGTATCATCCACAAACTTTTTCCACAAAGCCATCAATTTCATTATCCAAATCATTGACAAACAATGTGAAAAGTAGCGGTCCCGATTCTGACCCCTGAGGAACACCTGAAGTCACTGGTAGCCAACCAAAAAAGGCCCCCTTTATTCCCAATCGCTGCCTCCTGTCTGTCAGCCATCCCTCTATCCATGCCAGTATCTTTCCTGTAATGCCACAGGATTTTATCTTGTTAAAAACAGCCTCATATGTGGCACCTCATTAAATGCCTTCTGAAAATCCAAGTAAATGACACCCACTGCCTCTTCTTCATCTACCCTGCTTGTTACTTCCTCGAAGAATTCTATTAGATTTATCAGGCAAGATTTCCCTTCACAGAAACCATGCTGATTTTGACTTATTATTAGTCTCCAAGTACCCCAAAACATCATCCTTAATAATAAGACTCCAACACTTTTCCAACCACTGAGTTAGGCTAACTGGCCTATAATTTCCTTTCTTTTGTTGTCCTCCCTTAAAGAGTGTAATAACAGTCCTCCAGGACCTAGCCAGAATCAAGTGATTCTCGAAAGATCACGACCAATGCATCCATTATCTCTTCAGCAACCTCCTTTAGGACTCTGGGATGTAGTCCCTCTGGTCCAGGTGACCTTTCAGTTTGCCTAGCACTTTTTCCTTTGTAATAGCAATGGCACTCACTCCTGCTCCCTGACACTCAGCAACCTCTGGCACACAGCTTGTGTCTTCTGTAATAAATACCAAAGCAAAGTACTTAAGTTCATCTGCCATTTCTTTGTCCTCCATTTTAAAAACTTCCCAATCATCCAACTACCCACTCACTTTTGCTACCGTATATGCCCTTTCCTCGGCTTTTATGCAGTCCCTAACTTCCCTTGTCAGCCCTGCCATTTGAAAACAACTTCTTCTGTGGGACATATCTATCCTGTATCTTGTGAACTATTCCCAGAAACTTCAGCCACCTCTGTTCTGCCACCATCACCACCAGTATCCCTCTCCAATCCACTTGGACAAGCTCCTCACTCATGCCTCTGTAATTTCTGTTATTGCGATACTGATATATGAGACTTCGGCTTCTCCCTCTCAAATTGCAGTATGAATTCAATCATATTATGATCACTGACTCCTTAGGGGTCATCTACATTAAGCTAATAAAATCTAGATTATTACACAACACCCAATCTAAGATAGCCTTTCCCCAAGTAAGCTCAAGCACAAGCTGCTGTAAAAAGCCATCCCATAGGCATTCAACAAATTCTCTCTTGCAATCTGATATCAAGATAATTTTCCCAATCCCCTTGCATATTGAAGTCCCCTATTACAAATGTGACATTAGTCTTTCCAGCCCCCTTTGCAATCTGAACCCCACATCTTGGCTACTATTTGGAGGCCTTTCTATGATTCCCATAATGTTTTTTTACCCTTCTACTTTCTTAACTCCACCCACATTCTCTGACCCTATGTCACCTCTTTCTAAAGATGTAATTCCTTCTCTTACCAGTAGAGCCACACCACCACCTATGCCTTCCTTCCTGCCCGGACCAAATGGAACTAAATCACAAGGTTTTGAATGAGGTAGCTGAAGAGATGTGAAGGCATCACTGGATTCTGGAATGATCCCAGAGGACTGGAAAATTGCAAATGTTACTCCACTCTTGAAGAAGAAAGGGAGGAAAGCAGAAGAAAGGAAATTTTAGGACAGCTCGCCTGACTTCAGTGGTTGGGAAGATGTGGGAGTCCATGATTACGGATGAGGTTTCAGATACTTGGAGACGCATGATAAATGTAAGCCAAAGTCAGCATAGTTTCCTTCAGGGGAAATCTTGCCTGACAAATCTGTTGGAATTCTTTGATGAAATAACAGGCAGGATAAACAAAGGAGAGTCAGTGGATGTTATTTTCTTGGAATTTCAGAAGGCCTTTGACAAGTTGCTGCACGAGGCTACTTAACAAAATAAGAACCTATGGAATTACAGGAGAGATACTACTAGCATGGAAATTGGCTGACAGGCGAGAGGCAAAGAGTGGGAATAAAGGCAGCCTGTTCTGGTTGGCTGCCAGTGACTAGTGGTGTTCTGCAGAGATCCGGATTGGGACTACTTCTCTCATTATATATAATGATTTGGATGACAGAATTGATGGTTTTGTGGTGAATTTGGAGACAATACAAAGATAAGTGGAGGGCAGGTAGAGTTGAGGAAGTAGGAGATTTGCAGAAGGACTTGGACAGATTGGGAGAACGGGCAAAGTGGCAGATGGAATATAGTATAGGGAAGTGTATGGTCATACTCTTTGACAGAAGAAATAAAGGACTAGACTATTTTCTGAATGGGGAAAAGATTCAAAAATCAGAGGTGCAAAGCAACTTGGGAGTTCTTGTGCAGGTTAACTTGCAGGTTGAGTCAGTGGTAAGGAAGGCAAATGCAATGTTTGTATTCATTTGAGAGGACTCGAATATAAGAGCAACAATGTGATGCTGAGGCCTTATAAAGCACTATATTGTGAGCAGTTTTGGGGCTCCTGATCTAAGAAAAGATACGCAGGCATTGGAAAGTGTCCAGAGGAGGTTCACGAAAATGATTGTGGGAAGGAAAGTGTTAATGTATGATGAGGTAAACACGAGGAATTCTGCAGATGCTGGAAATTCAAGCAACACACATCAAAGTTGCTGGTGAACGCAGCTGGCCAGGCAGCATCTCTAGGAAGAGGTACAGTCGACGTTTCAGGCCGAGACCCTTCGTCAGTACATCATATGAATGTATGATGAGCATTTGATGGCTCTGAGTCAGTTAATGCAGGAGTTTAGCAGAATGAGGAAGGATCTCGTTGAAACCTAGAGAATAATGTAAGGTCTTGATAGAATGAATGTGGAGAAGATGCTTCCTATAGTGGGTGCGTTTAAGACCAGAGGGCACAGTTTCAGAATAGAGGGATGTCCATTTATAACAGATAAGAAGGAATTTCTTTAGCCAGAGGGTGGTGAATGTGTGGAATTCATTGTCATTGGCAGCTGTGGAAGTCAAGTCATTGAGTATATTTAAAGTGAAGTTTGATAGCTAATTAGTTAGTCAGGGCATGAAGGGAGGAGAAAGGGGTTGAGAGGGATAATCCATTAGCCATGAAGAAATGGCAGAGCAGACTCAGTGGGAGGACTGGCCTAATTTTGCTTGTCTCTTATGGTCCTCTCACTTGATTACTGTCACTTCCTACATATTAAAGGTGTAGCCATGGACACTTGCATATAGCCCAGCTATAACTGTCTTTTTGTTAGCTACATCAAAAACTGTGGCACCATTTCTCAACTTTTCCCCCATTACACCAATGACATAATTGGTACTGCTTCTTAGACCCATTTGCAACTCACCTATTTTATCATCTTCATGATCAACTTCCAACCTGCTCTCAAATTCACTTGGACCATTTTCAATACCCACCTTTTTCTGGATCTCCTTCTTTCTCAGTTCTACTCACTAACATTTACCGTAAACTCACCTACTCTTGCTGCTCTGTGAACTACACTCTCTCCTCTCCTATAAAGATGTAACCCCTCTGTTTGTTTCCACCACATCTCCTCTCAAGATGAGGACTTCCACTCCAGGATACCTGAAGTGTTCTCCTCCTTCAGCAAACATGGCTTCCCTTCAACCGATGGAGACCTCTCTCAAACTTCCTCCTGGATGTAGCCTCTCACAACCCCTCCCCTCGGACAGAGAGATACGATTTCCCTTTACCTTTCAGTGTATCAGTCTCAACATCATCCTTCAATACCACCAGCTGATACAGGATCCCACAACCAGTACCTGTAACTCATCCTCCCCAGTTCTTTCTGCTTTCTGTAGGGTCTACTCTCTGTAACACTCCTGTTTGCTCTTCCCTCTCCGTTTATCCCACACCCGCCAACAGCACTTTCCCCTGCAATTGCAGGAAGTGCAGCACTAGTTTCTACATCTCCTCCTTCACCACTATCCAGGGACCAAAATTGCTCTTCCAGGTGAGGCAAAGATTCAATGCACCTACTCCAACCTCATCTACTACACCCATGCTCCCAATGTGGCCTACTCTACATTAATGAGACCAAGCGTTTACAGTACCATGTCTCCAGACAACTAGTTCTAACTTGTAGGCTATCTGCAGAGTTTACCATTCTGACACAACCATTTTGATTGTTTAGCAAAATTTTGGGTCACACAATGCAGCTACATATGGACAACCTAACTGAAACCTATCAAATGATGAAAGACTTCGATAGAGTGGATGTGGAGAGTATGTTTCCTATGGTGGGACAGTCTCAGACCAGAGGACACAGCCTCAAAATAGAGGGGCGTCCTTTTAGAACAGAGATGAGAAGGAATTTCTTTAGCCAGAGTCGTGAATCTGTGGAATTCGTTGCCACAGGCAGCTGTGGAGGCCAAGTCTTTTTAAATATTTAAGACAGAAGTTGATAAAATTCTGATTGGTCAGGGCATGAAGGGATACTGGGAGAAGGTAGGAGATTAGGGCTGAGAGGAAAAATGGATCCACAATAATGAATGGTGGAGCAGACTCGATGGGTCAAACCGCCTAATTTTGCTCCCACATCTTAATGGTCTTATAATACAGGAACAAGTTACAGGACTTTAACTAACAATTTGTGTAAAAGGACATGAACTTAATGAGGCAGCTACTGTGGTTTCAGTCCTGTACATCTTTGAACATGCTCATTTCCATATTACTTGGATTGGTTCCACATTTTTTCTGTCAGTGCAATTTAGGCATGGCACATCTTGTTTGTCTTTATACGGAGTTATCTTCTACCCTACATCTATCAGCAAAATCAAGCAGTCTTGAGTTTTGGCACCTAAAGGGGAAGCAATTTAGGATTATCAGTACCTTTAACAAGAGAAAAGAACAAATTCATTAGAACAATCCATTTTCCAGCGATCGTTTGCTTCGTTATGCTTAATGTGGCACCAAATACATACTGTGAATTTTACTCCTGGTTGAGTTGACCGTATCCTTGATTGCTTAATTTCAAGTCTTGCCAACATACAAGCAACCCTTGTTGGTGCAAACAAAAGATGCACACAGACATCTTCTTTGGGACAAACCATCAATTCACAGTTGCCGATCAACCGTTCTTCAGGACCAAATGTGCTCTGTAACTACAAATACAGTATCTGAATTAAAACTCAATCTCAGACATTCAAACATGAGGAAATTCACAGATGCTGGAATTTCAAGCAACACACATCAAAGTTGCTGGTGAACGCAGCATCTCTAGGAAGAGGTACAGTCGACGTTTCGGGCCAAGACCCTTCGTCAGGACTAACTGCCAATGAACTGTCCAGCTCTTGGCTCCATCCCTCCCTCTCCTGTGTTCTCCTATCATTTCGGATCTCCCCCCCCCTCCCATTTTCAAATCTCTTACTAGTTCTTCTTTCAGTTAGTCCTGACGAAGGGTCTCAGCCCGAAACGTGGACTGTACCTCTTCCTAGAGATGCTGCCTGGCCTGCTGCGTTCACCAGCAAGTTTGATGTGTGTTGTTCAGACATTCAAAAATGTCTTGACAAATACTTCATGAATATTGAGCAACACAACATAGGGACAGAATTACATTGCCAAAGTAACTTAATCTAATCTGGCCTAAACATGGTTTATATTCCTTCCTTTTTCTACTTGCTTATGTGCCTGTCTATATACCTCAGACTTTGTGATTGTATCTGCTTCCACCATCTCCACTGGCTTTACACTTTGTGCTTTAAAAAACATTGTCTCATAAACTTATTTTAAACTTTGCCCTTCTCATATTAAACCTGAGCCCTCTAGTATGTGGCACTTCTACTCTGGGAAGACCACCCTACTTGTGAACGTGATCAAGAGCAAAATCCTTCAGACAGTACACAATATTACTTCTCTCACTGTTTTTGTGTCTTCATTTTCTTTCAAATGTGGTCCTGCTACTGTTGAAGCCTGTGAGCTACAGTTTGGTGGTGCTTTTGTGCCCAATTGATAGATCTGGCACTTTGCTGTCTCAGGGGGAGTTCAGAGAGGCTTTGAGCAAAGCGTGTGGCCTCAAGGTCAAGAAGCCTGGAAATGGGGCATGAGCTCATGATCAGCTCCATTTCTCACTGATTAAAGCATCGAGGAAGATTGAAAATTACGAAGGACAAGAATGGAAGGCAGGTGGGTGTTCAGCATTATTTACCTGCGTTCAAATTGTCTCTTTCTCCTTCTCCTCTGCGAGCGAGTACTGGAGTCCTGGGTCTTCGGCAAGGTTTAATCAACACGGATTTGTGGATTGGACTCTATAGATCATGTTATGATGTGTTTTTGTTGCTATTTTGATCGGGGCAGACTGGATCTAGAGCCTGCGTTAATGAACAACACAGTGCTAGACTGAACTGAGCTGAGTTAAACTGAATATGCCTGGACTCTTTTGATGACTTTGGGAGGTGGGATTCTGTGTTTTTAGCTTGTTTTTTTCCCCATTTGCAATTTGTTCTTTTTTGTGTGTTGGGGGTTTGGTGCTTTTCTTTAAAGAACTTCCACGGTGTTTCTTTGTTTTGTGGCTTTCCATGGAAGGATTTGGATTTGGACACTGGTGTAAGCAGAAGGGATTAATTTAACTGGGCATTTGATGACATAATGGGCTAAAGAGCCTGTTCCTGGACTATGTTCTATAAATTGCTGGATTATTCGCATTGCCATTTTTAAACACATGAACAACACTGATTATTTTCCAATCTGCTGGGAACTTAGCTGTTGTTAATGAGGATACAAAGGTCTCCATTAAGGCCCCAGTCTCCTCTTGCCTCCCTCAATAACCTGGGATAGTTCCCATCAAGCTCCAGGGAGTTATCTAACTTCAAGCGACCCAAAACCACTACCACCTCCATTACATCAACATACCTTAGAATATCATAGCCCTCCCTGACCTCTTTGGTGAACAGTGATGCAAAGTGCTCATTTACCTCGCTGTTCCCTTTGGCTGCAGGAATAAATTACCTTGCCTTTGAGTGGAGCTAAACCATTCCCTTGCTCCCTTTAAAATAAAATGCACACTTGCCAATGGCAATTCATGGTCCAAGATAGCTCTTCTGATGTCCTAATTTTTCTCCTGCTTTCTTTATATTCCTCGAAGTCCCTGCTGCTTCCATTTTATTTTTGACTAAATTTACATCTTTCATCATCTGAGATTCCTGAACTTGGTCATCCTGATCTTTGTTCCTCACAGGAACATTTTGCTCCTGAATTCTGACCAAATAGATTTGATAATCACGCTAATTTCCTCCAAACTGCATCAATTTTCTAACAAAGTAGATTGAAAATACACTGCATGAACTCACACAATTTATTTCCAGTATTTTAAAATCACAAAGGCAAGAGGTTATCATCTATAATGACAATGAAAACAAAATATGAGAGTTTGAAAATTGATCTCCTTGGAAACAGAATCTCTAGGGCATAGTAATTACTTTTGATTTCTATATGCAAATTACATTACAGAATTAGAATTAACATTTACCTGAAAGCAGTCCTGATCTTGACCTTTGATCAACAGGCGTAACTGCTGTGCAACAGTTGAAGAATTATTTCTAAGCACAAGTTTCTGATGACTGTAAGTTGAAAAACAGTGCACTGAGAAAATATGCAAACTGGTTAATTAGAAGAGGTGTTTTTTTTAAAAACTATTTCATTGAAAGTGGGATGACATACTGATTGGTAGGTTAATTGGTTACTGTTAGTGTAGTTGGGTGGCAGGAAGATCAGGATGCAGTTAATGACAGAGACTACATTACAGGGAAGTAGGTGGAGGGAATGCAACTGGTAGCTCTCAAAAGTTTCCCAACAACTACCTCTTATCTTACGAAAAATATTAAAAATATAGGAATTACCCTATCACCTTGATGTAGTTGGAAATAGTGGTATAAACATTTATAACCATTATTTGGCAGCATCTTTCACCGGAGAAGTCAGAGAATGGAACTTACACTGTCCTTCCGAGGGAAACTCCTCCCCACGATATAAATTGCTTGTTGGACAGAATTGGTGGTATCTCCAAAGAGGAGCTTCCGGATGAAGAGACGGATTGATAGGATTCAGGTTTCCAAAGCACTCCTTTTAAGCCAACTTCATACTGGGGACCAAAAGGTTGAACCAGAATAGCCAAATGGCTAAAAAGATAACAATTCTTAGCATTTCCAATGACTTTATCCTCAAAAATAATTTATAATTTGTTCAATTATTTTAAAAACAGAGCTGAGTTAAAAAAAAATAACTAGTGGAATGAAAATAATTACAAATTCAAAATGTGAGATACTGTAGATAATATACATTTAAAACAGCTAATGTTTGTTACAAGCAATATCAAAGGAAAGTAAACTCTTGAAATCAGAGTTAACCAGCAGAGAATTGAAACTACCCACCAGTTTTTATGTATTTCCCTTCTCATCTTAAAAATAGTTCCTCTAGTTTTAGACTTCCCTGCTCTGGAAAAAACTGGCCATCCATTGGGTCCTTAATGATACAAGTATGTAAAGGTAACCCCTCACCCTCCTTAAAAAAGATCACTGAAATAAAGCAATATTTCTTTTTCTCCACTATGTGTAACTAAGCATTTTCATCTTTTACTCAAAAATACTGACACGTCAAAGAGAGAATCAATTACAAAGTTACTGGACTAATGATGCATAAAGGACATTTCGTGCCCCACAAACTCAAGCAAGTCTTCCTTTATTAGGACATTAATACTACCCAAGTTGGTGCATCAGAACCCAGTGAAATGCAACTTTGTCATCGTAAATTTTTCTATATATTGTTTCATTTTGGAGATTATCAATAATCCTAGAAATAATAGGTTAATTTCATATAACAAGGAACATAAAAATTCTACATACAAGGGATAAAGCACAAGAGAAAGCTCCATAAATAAAGGTAGACAAATTGACGGGGCCTGATGACATACACCCATTGATTTTAAAGGAGGTGGCTGCAGTGACATTTGACCCATTGGTTCAAGTCTACACAATTCAGAAGCTGAACTAAAGAAGCATGGAAACAAAGTGAATTTGCAACTCAGCTTGAATGTCAGTGGTTATCAAAAAAAGATTGAAAGTTATACCTTTGCATTTCAGTCTGTGTATCCTTTGGAGTATATGAAACAACTATCTCAGATTCTTCTCCAGGGCGAATAAGGATATTTTCTGGCTGTGCTAGAAAAAAGCCAGGTTTGGCAGCCTAAAGGAAAAATAAATTTCATGGATCAAGTAAAAAAGGGATTATTTCAGGATTTGTATTTTCCACAGTGGAATTCTTATAACATGGATCAATGCCAAGAGGATTTCAGAAAATTAGAGAAACAATTTAACTTAAGACACTTAAGCCATGGACTTTGACAGTGACCTGTTATTAGTGTGCACTTGGCCAAGCAAGGTTAAAGTTCGTATCTGTAATTGGTAACAAGGATTAGCATTCAAACAAAAGAATCAGCACAGCAAACTAAATATTCTCTTCCAGTATTTCAGAATTCTGTGATTACTTCCACTAGAACTACTTCCACAGAAAACAGATAGCAGTTATTTTACCAGTGGAAGGAAAAAATACACAAAACAGCAGTCAAGTTGAAAGAAAAATTGGAAAGGGTTTCAGAAGTGTATATAATAGTGCTCTCTTTCATAAAGCAATAAATTTGACAGCCAATTCTGGACAAGAAACACACATGGAAATAAAGATAGCTGGATGCTAACATTTTACAAATTTTGGGACAGAATTGGCATTGACATGACTAAAGGTGTGAATGTGAGATATTTGACTATTGTTATGCAAAGAAAAAATCTAAAGAAACTGAAGGTTATCTTTTATTACTCTCATGAAATTGGTTTGAAAAAAAAATTGATAACTCACCTGAATCTTTAGCTGTGCACTGATATTTCCAGCATTTTTTAGAGGGAGGATTTGTTTAGCTGTCTTGCCTGGTTCAGCAGAAATGACAAGCGTCTAGATGCAAAAGCATTGAAAATTTCAGTCTATGTAGCACTGATATACCCCAATGCAGGTTTCATAAGAAAAAAAGTTTAGTTTTGAAGACCCAGAAACAAAGTAAGGTTTGATAATAAGGAACTAGTCAAAAAGAAGCCCTCAAATTAGCTTTGTCAAACATATAACTTTTCATAGAGGAAGGACATGGTTACACCTGAGTGGGTGCAGAGGAGGTTCACTAGGATCTTGCCTGGAATCGAGCATTTAAGTTAGAAGGAAACACTGGTAGCTAGGTTTGCTTTCTTTGAAATGGAGGGAGGCTGAGGGAGAGCTTGAATGAAGTGTTCAAAATTATAATGATCCAAATCTCTCCTTTTGCAGCAGTGTCCATTTTGCATATCTTTCTGGAACTTAACCATATTTCCTCCATGAAAAGTATGTCTCATTCCCCTCCCCCCCCCAAGGAAAAGAGGTTGCAGACAATACTCCAAGAGTGGTCTCCCCAAATCCCTGTAAAATTGCAGTAAGACATCCTTGATTCTGTACTCCAGTACTCTTTCCATGAACCACAAATCCCTAGTCTTTTTACATACTTGCAGAAACCTTTACAGACCCATGTTATGGTCCTTGCAAGTTTACACTCACACTTCATCTAATCAGTTTTGCAACATACACATAGTTAATCAGACTTCCATATCCTACCACTTTCAATTTACAGTTCACATGGAAATTCAGGACTACAAAATGTAGTTATGTACCCTAACCCACATAAACCACATCTGTAATTAAGCAATATTGCTGCACAACTAGAACACAGAACAGTATAGTACAACACAAGAACAAGCCATACAGTCCAAATTAATTAATGACACATAACTAAATAAATTCCTTCAGCTTGCCCATGGTACATGCCCCACAATACTTTGCATATTCATTTGCCTCTATCATGATTGCCTCCACCATCACACCTGGCAGCAAATTCCAGGCACCAACTACGATGCTTTAAAAACAAAAGCCACACACACACACCCCTTTTTAAATTTTCTCCTCTCTTACTTAAAAATGTGTGCCTGCTGGTATTAGTAATGTTGACCCCAAGGAAAATTATACCAGCTGCCTATCTGTAGCTCTGAATTTTATAAAATTTATCAGGTCTCTACTGTTTCCACTGGTCCAGAGGAAACAACCCCAGTTTGTCCAACCTCAAAGCACTTGCAGTTTAATCCAGACAACAACGTGGCAAACATCTGCAGATTTGTCTGTTTAACAATGAATGCTAGTTGAACTTGATCTCTCCTTCCTTAAGGGTCAATAGGGCTGGTAGAAGTGGCAAAGGTTATGAGTGTTACTTCGGCAAAGCTCTGCACTCCACATTGTCATAAAACCCAAAGCAAAATATTTCCTTCAAATAGTAATGCCAGCATACTTGCAGGTGTTTGGGAGCATGTATTCTGACAATTCCAACTCTGGAACAGAGTGGTATACTGTTAATAATATTGCTGGGACCAGGAGTATCAACTTCAACATCAATTCTTGCCAAGTATTCCTCCGGTGCACCGACAGGATCTGAAACAAAAGTTATAGTATTTACTGCTGTAAAATTCAATGTTTCAGGGGTTGATTCAAAGCTGTTAAAATTTAATAAATAATGGAAGAAAACAATGTTGCACATGTCTTTACTTAAGTTTTAGAAATGAATTGATTTCATTCTATTGCACCAATATTCCTGTTTATCATCTGATAAAAAAATAAAATCAATCTATATTCACTGTTATTAGAGGACAATCCCTTTCCTAACAATCCTCCATATTAATATTAACTTTATTTTATCCTTTTAAAGAAATTCTCCAGAAAGAAACATTTCAGAGTAGAATATTACAAAGCAGAAAGATTGAAACAGAATGATGTAAATAGCACATATGGAAAATATCAATCTGAACTATTTATCTTTCCACAAGAACAGTTACCTCAAATTTACCCTTAGAAAAATGTTTACGCTTTTCTATTTGGCCTTCATTTAATCTACTCTTAACAAAAAGAGCCTCTATTTTTATTCATGGGAAAACTGATATCCTTTTAAGAAATTTCTAAAATAGCCTCTGCATGACTTCCATGCACTACCCAAGTAAAACAAAACAGCTCAACTGTTTCATTACTGTCAATATGGGGTCAATTATATCTTTAATTTCTATACTTATTTGTAAACCTGACAATCTGATATACTAAGCATAAATGAAGGATGATCCATGGGTTGTATTAAAACTGTCCATTTTGGTGCTTATGGAAAAAGGAAAACTGACATGATGGATGATTCACAGCAAGTTTACCTGCTACAATTCCTACAGCTCTTTACAGCTTTTACACTTATATATTTTCCATTTTCAACTGCCTTCATAGCTTTTATAATCCTTCATTCATGCTCATTAACCTATCAATTAGAGAATTCTAGCAACACACATCAAAGTTGCTGGTGAACGCAGCAGGCCAGGCAGATTCTCTAGGAAGAGGTGCAGTCGACATTTCAGGCCGAGACCCTTCGTCAGGACTAACTGAAGGAAGAGCTAGTAAGAGATTTGAAAGTGGGAGGGGGAGGGGGAGATCCAAAATGATAGGAGAAGACAGGAGGGGGAGGGATGGAGCCAAGAGCTGGACAGGTGATTGGCAAAAGGGATACGAGAGGATCATGGGACAGGAGGTCCGGGAAGAAAGACAAGGGGTGGGGGGGAACCCAGAGGATGGGCAAGGGGTATATTCAGAGGGACAGAGGGAGAAAAAGGAGAGAGAGAGAGAGAGAGAGAAAGAATGTGTGTATAAAAATAAATAACAGATGGGATACGAGGGGGAGGTGGGGCATTAGTGGAAGTTAGAGAAGTCGATGTTCATGCCATCAGGTTGGAGGCTACCCAGACGGAATATAAGGTGTTGTTCCTCCAACCTGAGTGTGGCTTCATCTTTATAGTAGAGGAGGCCGTGGATAGACATGTCAGAATGGGAATGGGATGTGGAATTAAAATGTGTGGCCACTGGGAGATCCTGCTTTCTCTGGCGGACAGAGCGTAGGTGTTCAGCAAAGCGGTCTCCCAGTCTGCGTCAGGTCTCGCCAATACATAGAAGGCCACATCGGGAGCACCGGACGCAGTATATCACCTCAGTCGACTCACAGGTGAAGTGTCGCCTCACCTGGAAGGACTGTTTGGGGCCCTGAATGGTGGTAAGGGAGGAAGTGTAAGGGCATGTGTAGCACTCGTTCCGCTTACAAGGATAAGTTTAGAAAATTCTGTTACATCTATTCCTTCCCCATCCTTGCTGCAATATAATTAACTTGGTTTCTCCCTCTCGGTTCTGACAGAAGGTCTTTGTCTTGTTCATTAAAGGTTTATCTTCCAATTGTTCCGTCAGACCTCCTGAACGTTTCCAACATTTTCTGTTTTTATTTCTTTCATGTTGTGCTGGAAACCAAGATTCTTCATGTCAGCAAAACAGATTCACCACACCCAGACAGCTGAACACTGGCTTTGAGTGGTGTGGGTTGATGTACTTGTAAGGCAGTCTTTTGCCAGCAAATCACAGACCAGTAATTATCTCAACCAGTTGTGTGACAAGGAATCTGATTAACACAATTGTTTTTCAAAGAATTAACAGAAATTTCACTGGTAATTTTGGTTGCCTTAAATGACGAATATTTTCGCCCTGCAGTGATATGGTCCACTGTCCAATGACAAAAAAAAGAGGCACCAGTAGTTAACGATTAAAATTATTCACTTCTGTCTAAAACTAGGCAGTCACCGACATATTAACTCGTTATAATGAAGATGAGTAATCAATTAATATGCTTGGCTTGATTCTGGCCAAAGGCCATCTACATCCAAGCCTGCCAGCACAATATTAAACTTCAGAGATAAGCTGATTATCAAAAAAGATGGTGACTACAATTAGCTGTTAAAGAGGTAGGAAGGATGCAAGTCAAATAGTTAGATATAGTAGCTTCTTCAATTCTTCATTGCTTGCAAGAAACTGTTGAGGCAGAGACAGCTGCAAGATTTAAATTTATTTACTGTGCCTTGAAAAAGTATTCAGCCCCCAAAACTATTTTCACATTTTACTGTCTCATTTTCTAAATTTAAAATATATTGAAGTAGGATTTTTTGAGCTAATCTACAAAATATTGTGCATGTGAAATCAAAATAAAAATTCCAAAACCTGTCAACAATGAACTAAAAAATCAAGATTGTGGGGCTGAAAAAAGATTCATCCCCTCTGTAATTACTACGCAAATTTTCCTTGTGCAATAAACTGTATTACCTTACCAGCTCATCTAAAATAGATGTTAAAAAAAAAATTGGAGGATCCCGTTTTCAATGAATTCATAAGAATGAAGCTCCCTCTCTCTCTCAAAGGTCCAACAGTGTGGCTGATTTTTAACAGACCAAACCAAAATGAAGACAAGAGCATTCAAGACAAATCAGGGAAATGAAGCAAAAATCTGGGGAAGGGTATAAGACCATCTCAAAGGCACTAACTATACCTTGGAGCTCATTGCAGTCCATTGTGAAAAAGTGGGAAAAAGATGAAACCACAGTCACACTGTCCCTCTAACCTTCGTCTCCGGCACTTGTAAGAGGCCACAGTGACACCAGAAGTTGTTGAGCTCTGTTCATCTGGGCTATGCAAGTATTTTGTTGGCATGTGCATTTTGCCTGTTATGGACATGTGTGTGAAGGGTGGAAGAGGAATTGTGGCTAAGAAGGTGGCAGCCCTGATGTACTGAACATGAACAGATAAAGTTGCTTAAATGAAAGAAAATCTTGCCTTCGTTATTTGAGCATTAACAGTGGTAGCAGAGGATGGTTTCTAATTAATCGGATCCAGCAACAGTCGGAATTAGTTTGAATCAGAAAACGGCATGCCTCCTGTGCAGCAACCAGTGCAGCCAGCATAGGTCCCAGAGCTATCTGATGAGGGTACCATTACCTGGTACAAATCCACTCAACAACTACAGCAGGAGATCAAAATGTGCGGTTCGTTAAAGTACTTGCCACTAGGCAAAAACTGTTCACACAGAACCAAACAAGTTGAGCTAAATGAAGAAAATAATAAATCTGAAGATGAAGAAGAGTGTCATATAACATTGTTTGCAAAGGAATCACTTACTAATGCAAGACATCTGATGATAGAATCTCTAGGATTTGTTATTATTGATACAGCATGCATATGCAGTGTGGAGAAAAATGGCTTGAAAGCTATGTAAGTGAACTAAACTACAATGAAGCGCATAAAGTGGTGAACACAGATACGCCATGGTTACAAAGCATTCATATTTGGAGCTGGGAAGATTGTACACTCCACTAGAAGAGTGAAAATTCCCCTAAAAAATAGGGCAGACAAAATGTTATATCGAAATGAAGGTGGTACCAGTGAATATTCCATTACGCTAAAGAAAACGAGGGCAGTACTGGATTTGGGGTAAGACCAAACAACAATGTTTCAACAGTTAGTGTCTCTTGAGCTCACCAGCTCTGGACATTACTGAGAACCAATGTGAGAATGAAGTACTAACTGTCACAGAGAACATGAACGCTGGATGAGAAACGCAAAGTGTTGCTCAAGCTTCTCAAGCAGTCTGGACATGCCTTGACTGATAGACGTCAAATTGCTCAGGAGTTCAGAAAACAAAGATACAGATTATTTTTCCTTTCTAAAGCAGATAATTGATAGCTGTGAGACATGCCTAAAGTTTGGAAAGCCTCAGCCCAAACCTGTGGTTGGTCTGCCACTAGCATCTGAACAAAATGAAACAGTAGCCATAGACCGACATAAATTGGAGCAAAGAATGTGGTATCTCCACATCAATAATGAGTTCACACATTTCAGTCCCGATAGCATTGTAAACACAAAAAGACCTTCAGAGATAGTTTAAAAATCTCCACCTATTCCTGGATAAGTGCGTATGGCCAAACTCAGAAAGTAATCAGTGATAATGATGGTGAATATAATAATGATTAATTCAGAGATATGGCAGAGAACCTTAACATTGAAACAAATTCAAAAGTGGCACACAGTCCTTGGAGTAATCGACTTCCTTGGAGTAATCGACTTCTGGAACGACAGAATCAAATGCTTACTGAAATAATGCTGAAGGTAAAGAAAAGCAATGGCTGTGATTGAAATACAGCACTTGACTGGGGCCTTATGGTGAAGAATACAACGTACATGCCTATAGCTTGTATCAATTGGTGTTTGGCCAGAATCCAAACCTTCTCTCTGTACTGGTTGATAGGCCACCTGCTCTGGAGGACACAACAAGGAGTTAATGGGTTGGGGAACACATTTCAGCACTGCATGCATCAAGGAAGGCTTTCAGTGAAGCAGTGTTCAAAGAGCACTCAGGGCACAGCTCCATCCTGCAGATGAGAAATATGAGACGGGACAAAGTACATTACAAAAGAGCAGATTGCACAGAATGGAAAAATCCTGGAGTTGTCATTGGTCAGGATAGAGTTGCGGTCTTCATGAGACATGGAAGAACATACGAGAGTGTATCATTCCAGACCATGTAAAGTACAAACTGAAGTTGATCAGAACTCCATGGAGAATGACACAAAAAATGAAAAGCCCTTACCTGATATAGTGTCACATAGCATAGGCATTGCTACAGGGATTGCAGCTGAAGACCCAAAAAAGATGCTCAACAATGGCACAGATAGTGCTAAAGAAAGTGCAGCTGGGAACTCAACACACTTGCTTGAACAGAAATCATCATGTGCAAGGACAACATGGAAGTTTCAGTCTTAAAACAGGTCAAACTCTAAGATTTGTAGACCAAGATATGGTCTACATATAAAGCTAAAGTCTTAGGATAAGCAGGTAAAGCTACTGGGAGACACAAAAGCTGGTACAACTTGAAATACTTAAAACTAGCCATGGTCGCTGGCACTGCAGAGTCAGTCGACATTCATGTCAGACAGACTTCATGTTGAACCAAGAATTGGTCAGGCTGGATCATTTGAGAAGCATAAAGATGAAGATGTCCTAGTAACTAAGTACGTGTCATTTGAAACTGCGAAACAGGATGAAATCAGTAGCAATAATGGAATGTTTGAGGAAGTCAGAGACATTGGCCGAAATACAGTGTCTGTAAGATGGGTGTGCACCCAGAAAGAAATCCCAAAAAGAATTACACAAAAAGCGTGCCTGGTAACTGGAGGCTTTGAGGAACTGAACATGAAAGAACTCCAGAAAGACTCACCAATATGTACATTAGAGTGTCTCTGACTTCTTCTCTCAACGATATATCAAAAGCATTGGCATTAGGGGGAACAGCCAGTATGGTGACTTCTTCAAGCTCATCTGCAAAACACTTTAAATTCCTCTCTTTAATGTCTCTTTTTCTCTTTTCAAGGTGGCTAGGGTCATGTTGGAACCCATGATCTGTAGCTGCACTCTAACTGCGGTTCTTCACAGCAGTGGGTTCCCGTCCCGAAGCTCATCGACCGGCTGTTTTCGATTATCTCCAGGAGCAGACTGGAAGCTGTGTGCCTTCTGGGTGCAGCCCCTGCGGACACGATTCTTCCAAGGTGTTGTCA
Source organism: Mobula hypostoma (assembly GCF_963921235.1). Lineage (NCBI taxonomy): Eukaryota > Metazoa > Chordata > Chondrichthyes > Myliobatiformes > Myliobatidae > Mobula > Mobula hypostoma. The sequence goes on from NC_086097.1 coordinate 169,375,579, forward strand.
ACTGCAGCGCTGTGGAAGATCGGAACATTGAAACAGTTGTGGGAGTCTGACTCTGGAGACTCTGCTGGTTCGCGAGTCATGTGAGTTCAAATGAATGTTGCTGCAGACTAAGAATCAAAACAGTGAACTGTTAATCTCCCCTCTCGCTGTGGAAAGTGCAACACCTCCCTTGTTGGGTGAGCAATGGTTTTTGTTGGACTGCAGATCACAGTCTGTCTTTGGGGGCCTTGTTTGTTCCTTGCTTGGTGGGTGGTGGCACTGATGCTTCCTGCTGGAATAAGTGAGGGGAAGGGAAAGGAAGAGGGAGTGTTGATGCTTTGCTGCTGCTTGTGTGTGTGAGGGGGAAGGGGAGGGAGGCTTTGGGGTTCATTCATTCTTCTGGGTTCACAAAATTTTGCCACAACAGTCATCCCTCAGCTAAAGCCAGTCTTTCAGATTGAATTGAATTAACTTTATTTTTTGCATCCTTCACATACGTGAGGAGTAAAAATCTTTATGTTACATCTCTGTCTAAATGTGCAATCATAGTAATTTATAACAATTCATAATAAATAGAACAGTCAATGAAACATAGAAATACATTCAAATCGATAGTTAAGTGAGTTAATCAGTCTGATGGCCTGGTGGAAGAAGCTATCCCGGATCCTGTTGGCCCTGGCTTTTATGCTGCAGTACCATTTCCCGGATGGTAGCAGCTGGAACAGATTGTGGTTGGGATGACTTGGGTCCCCAATGATCCTTTGGGCCCTTTTTTCACATCTGTCTTTGTAAATGTCCTGAAACATGGGAAGTTCCAACTACAGATGCGCTGGGCTGTCCGCACCACTCACTGCAGAATCCTGGAATTAGGGGACGTACAGTTCCCATACCAGGCAGTGATGCAGCCAGTCAGGATGCTCCCAATTGTGCCCCTGTAGAAAGAAAGTTCTTAGGATTTGGGGGCCCATACCAAACTTCCTCAACCATCTGAGGTGAAAGAGGTGCTGTTGTGCCTTTTTTACCACACAGCTGGTGTGTACAGACCACACGAGGTCCTCGGTGATGGGGATGCCAAGGAACTTAAAGCTGTTTAATCCATTGATGTCAATAGGGGTTAGCAGATATTCATTCCTCCTGTAAACCACAACCAGCTCCTTTGTTTTTGCGACATTGAGGGAGAGGTTGTTTTCTTGACACCACTGTGTCGGAAAGATGACTTCTTCCCTTCTTCTCGTTATTGTTTGAGATTAGGTAAACCAATGTAGCTTCGTCAGCAAATTTAATTAGCAGATTAGAGTTGTGGGTGGTGACGCAGTCATGGGTATACAGGGAGTAAAGGAGGGGACTTAGTACACAGCCCTGAGGGGCTCCTGTGTTGAGAGTCAGAGGGGTGGAGGTGAGGGAGCCCACTCTTATCACCTGCTGGCGATCTGACAGGAAGTCCAGGATCCAGCTGCACAAGACAGGGTCAAGGCCGAGATCTCTGAGCTTCCTGTCGAGCCTGGATGGAATTACGGTGTTGAATGAGGAACTGTAGTCCAAAAGCAGCATTCTCATATCAGCATCCTTCTTCTCCAGATGTATAAGGAGGGTATGTAGAGCAGTGACTATTGTGCCACCTGTCGATCGGCTGTGTTGGTAGGCGAACTGTAGGAGGACCAGTTTTAGGTGGTAGCTTGCTGCAGATGTAGTCCTTGACCAGCCTCACTGAACACGATGAACATGACAGATTCTGCTGTGTAAGAGATAGACATCCTGCTGTTCTGCATCATGAAAGCTACAGAGGAATCTTCAGACAATCCACATGGAATCCTTATGTGCCATACGGCGAGGTACGCCCTTTAGTGAAGCTGAAGGTAGGCAACTCAGGTCAAAGAGAGGTCAGATTCTATGTGTGGCAAGATAGAGCAGACCTGACATCATGTTTGATGCCTGCAATTTGGTGTCCAACACAAAAAAAGCCACAGTACAAACTTTACATGAGGCAAACAAGATAGTGCGCAAAATTCAATCTGAAAAAGTAACCTTGAAGTTTCAACAGCTTGGAAAAGAATGCTCACTGAGGCTCAGTGTCTTCAGTGATGCCTCACTTGAAAATCATCCTGATGGAGGCATTCAAGGAGAATATTTTATTGTACTAATGAGAGAAAAGGGAATATTTTCACCTCTCTGTTGGCAATCAAAAAGGATCCGAAGAGTTGTAGTAGTACATTGGCAGGAGAAACCCTTGCAATGACTGAAAGTATTAACAATGTTGTTTATCTGACTACACTCTATCCTGAGCTTGTCCATGGCGACCCACAGAAGAACACTCTACAAATAACTTGTGTTATAGACAACTGTTCATTAGTTGATGTCCTCAAATCTACAAATCATTTACAAAGAGGCTTCGTCTGGAGACAAGCAGCATCAAGGAATTCGTCCAAACACAAAAAATTCATGAGCTGACTGTCTCACAAAGAAGAGAATGCCAGCTCTTATGCTGCTGAAGACACTTTGTGAAGGCATTTGGTACTGTAAGAACCGTATGAACATAAAGAGTTAGAACTAATTCCCATATCCAATTGGACATTTGAATTTTTTTTTTATGTTTTTAACATACATAAAAGGATGGGAGATTATTCAGTTCTGTTCATTTAGGCTATGTAAGTATTTAGTTGGCACGTGCACTCTTCCTGTTATGGGCATGTGTGCGAGGGTTGGAAGGGGAATTGTGGGCAAGAAGGTGGCATCCCTTATGTACTGAACGTGAATAAATAATATAAAGTTGCTTAAACAAAAGAAAATCTTGTCTTTGTTGTTTAAACATTAACAATCACTCTGTGTGAGCTGCAGAAGTCATTGGCTGTAACTGGAGTTGAAATTCATGTCTCCACAATCTCTAAGGTCTTGCACAAAAAGGGTATTGAGGGAAGAGGGACAAAGAAGTAGCCCTGGCTAAAAAAAAAACATATCCTTGCCCATAAAGACTTTGTAAAAATTCACTTAGAAGATACTGTAAAGATGTAGGAGGAGGCCTTGTCATCAAATGAGCCGAAACTCATTTTTTGGACTCAACACTAAGCGATACATGTGGCTTTGGGAATGCTTTTCAGCAGCAGGGGCTGGAAATCTGGTCAGGATTGATGGGAAAATGAATGCTTCTAAATAGAGAGATCCTGGATAAAAGCTGGCTAGCCTCTGGCAGAAAGCTTAAACTGGGGAGGAAGTTTGTCCTTCAGCATAACAAAGACCAAAGCACACTGCCAGAGCAACCATGGAGTGGCTTCAAATGAAGAAAAATTACGTTCTTGAGTGGCCCAGTCAGAGTCCTGATGTTAACCTGATCACACATCTTGAGCAAGACTGCTGTTCAATGCTGCACCCCAACTAACCTGGCACAGCTTCAGCAATCTTGCAAGAAGGAATGGGCAAAGCTAATAAGAGACTTATCCAAAAAGACCACTGGCTGTAATAGCTGACTGTGGTAGTTCAACTAAGCACTGAGCAAAGAGGGATGAATACTTCGCACTTCTGAATTTTTAGTTTTTCATACTTTACAATTTTCCACGTTTTTGGGGCTCTACTATGAAAAAAAGGAGCATGTGATTCACAAATAAAAATTCTCAGTTAAATTAATCAAAATCTCTGGTTATAATACTAATTTATGTGAACAAAGGCTTGGAGGCTGAATACTTTTTCAAGGCACTGTACCTGAGAGCATGCTGTGTGAAGTGAAGCCTTTTCAAAAGAAAAAGTCATACATTTTTCTTTCATATCACCTGCATTATTAATCTCAGTTCAAGTAATGAAAGTCACTACAATCAACTTTGGATCGTGACGGCAAGAAGGAGAATACCCAGTCAATATCGTTATTCAATAATCACTACTGCACAAATATATGCTGGTATAATGCTGGTCAAAAAGCCTGCAGATACTTATCATCTAAAACTCTGATCTTTACCTACATCTACAAACAAAATAGCTGTATGAACCAACACATTTTAAATGCACATCAGACAATTCTCCAATATGCATCACTGCATGAGGAACAACCCACTCTGTACATTACAAACAAACCATGCCTTTTTTTCTGGAAGGAGATCTCAGTTGTAGCTGGGGCAATACTTAAACATTAACTTCAAACATTAAGGTATACATACCTGTATTATAGACGTATTTTTGCGGTGCTTGAAAATGAACCCACACAACAAGATTTTCAGGATCCTATTAAAAAAAAAGGGGGTCTATTAAAAAATAAAAACTTGCAACATCTCAGCACAACCCACATCTAAACATTCCAGAGAATAACTGATATCGCAGGGTATGTACTTGTCTGAGAGTTTCAGCTGCCAAAAAGACAGCAGTACGAGTGGTTTCTCCCCCTAAAAAACATTTTTAAAAAAAAAAGGTATTAGAGGAAAATGCAAGTTCTTTATATGATCGATTAAAACTGGGTAAAATAGGGCATTCTATGATAGATAGGGTTAAAAATTGCCTCTCTAACTGACTAAACTGGAGAAGCAACTGCTATAGTTAATTCTACACTTAGATCATATCAAAACTAAAACCTGTAAAGTTAATGCACAATAATTATTGGCGACAACTCAAAAGAACATTTTCTTTTGTAATTAGAAAAACTATGACCCTTTTCAATGAGTGAAAACTCCCATACAACATTTAATTACTGTGAAATGTCAAAGTCAGCTAATAATAATGGAACACACAAAATGCTGGTGGAACACAGCAGGCCAGGCAGCATCTATGGGGAAAAAGTACAGTCAACGTTTCGGGCCAAGACCCTTCGTCAGGACTAACTGAAAGAGGTAGGAAGGGATTTTAAAGTGGGAGGGGAAGGGGAAGATCTGAAATGATAGGAGAAGACAGGAGGGGGAAGGATTGGGCTAAAAGCTGGAAAGTTGATTGGCAAAAGGGACACAGAGCTGGAGAAGGAAGAAAATAATAGGGTTCCCCTTGTCCTCATCTACCACCCCACCAGCCTCCGGGTCCAATGTATAATTCTCCGTAACTTCTGCCACCTCCAAGCACATCTTCCCCCCCCCCTCTGCTTTCCGCAGGGATTGCTCCCTACGCGACTCCCTTGTCCATTCGTTCCCCCCCATCCCTTCCCACCGATCTCCCTCCCGGCACTTATCCTTGTAAGCGGAACAAGTGCTACACCTGCCCTTACACTTCCTCTCTCACCACCATTCAGGGCCCCAGACAGTCCTTCCAGGTGAGGCGACACTTCACCTGTGAGTCGGCTGGGGTGATATACTGCGTCCAGAGCTCCCGATGTGGCCTTTTATATATTGGCGAGACCCGACGCAGACTGGGAGACCATTTCACTGAACACCTACGCTCTGTCCGCCAGAGAAAGCAGGATCTCCCAGTGACCACACATTTTAATTCCACATCCCATTCCCATTCTGATATGTCGATATATGGCCTCCTCTACTGTAAAGATGAAGCCACACTCAGGTTGGAGGAACAACACCTTATATTCCGTCTGGGTAGCCTCCAACCTGATGGCATGAACATTGATTTCTCTAACTTCCGTTAGTGTCCCTCCTCCTCTTCTTACCCCATCCCATATTTATCTATTTATTTATTATTTCCCCCCTTTTTTTTCTCTCTGTCCCTTTCACAGTAACTCTTTGCCTGCTCTCCATCTTCCTCTGGTGCTCCCCTCCTCCCTTCTTTCTCCCCAGGCCTCCCGTCCCATGATCCTCTCCCTTCTCCAGCTCTGTATCCCTTTTGCCAATCAACTTTGCAGCTCTTAGCTTCATCCTTCCCCCTCCTGTCTTCTCCTATCATTTCGGATCTCCCCCTCCCCCTCTCAAATCCCTATCTCTTCTTTCAATTAGTCCTGACGAAGGGTCTCCGCCCGAAATGTCAACTGTACTTCTTCCTATAGATGCTGCCTGGCCCGCTGCGTTCCACCAGCATTTTGTGTGTGTTGCTTGAATTTCCAGCATCTGCAGATTTCCTCGTGTTTGCGTAATAATAATGGACCCTCTATTAGGTAGAAATAATTGACTTACACATACCATCCATAAACAATGCTACAATTATGCTCAGACATTCATTGGGTTGTGAATTAAGAACATAAAAAATAGAAGCTAGAAATGGTCATGGCTTCTTAGTGCCTGTTTCATCATTTAAAAGCATGGCTTATCTTTACATAATGAATATATTCAGAGCCCAGTAAGGACTTCATTTGTTGTTTTGTCTGTTAACCAATCCAAGCCATAACATTAGACCAAATTCTATGTCTTCTAACTAGTTCAGATTAAAGTCACAGAACCCATACAGCCTGTTCAGTCTACTGTATTTGTACTGGCCATCCCAGCAGAGTTACACTAATCCCGTTTCTTTCTCCCTCAACTCCCCTCACATTCTCTGCCTTATCAACACACTAGGGGCAATTTACAGTGGCCAAGTAACTTTCCAACTTACTTGGATATTGGAAGGATATACTCATGCCCTTGCAAGGACAGCATGCAAACTACATGCAATCAGTTGATCCATTACAACCATAATCCCCTGAATCAGTCTGGTGAAGCCTCAGTGCACTCCTTCCACAGTAAGCAGATTCTTGGGCAAGGAGACTAAAACTGCACACAACATTCCATCTACAAGTTCACAAGAATCCCATCTCAATGCAGAATAACATGCTTCTTTCTATACACAAAATCTCTTGTCAGGAAAGGCATCCCATTTGCTTTTTTAATTGCTTGCTTTCAGTGTATGATGTACAATGACATCTTGAAAATTAATAGTACAGAATACTTTAAGCTGAAGTATGAAATTTCTCATCACCTCTCCATCACAGCTTGCTCGCAGCACGTGATTCATGACAGATGGACCCACCAATGAAGAGAGTCTTTCAGTCTGTAATGATGTTTCTGTCACTGTGTCAGGTTTGGAAAATGTGAAACATCGCCATGCAGCAGGATTCTACACAGCATGGAAATAATTAGAATTATTACAAATAATTAACTTTCCAGAGAGCCTCAAAGATCACATATATAGAAATTAGAAGCCGGAAAAAGCCACTCAGCCCTTTCGGTTTTGCCAAGATCTGAATGAACCTTAGCTGTGTATTCCCCTGATCTGTGGTATTCATTCACTCTCTCGTATATCAAGTACCTATTTACCTTTGCCTTAAAAATACTCAGATTCTTTCAATTGTCCTTTGAAAAACAAATGCCTTTAAGATTAAAATCTAAGATGATTCCATATTTAGATAAAATGGATTCCTATCCCCAGAGAAAGATGAAGTTACTTTGAGTTGAGTTTCACAGTTCAAGAGATTTGTTAAATTATGCTCTATGTATTCAACACTAAAGAAATTAATTTCCCTCTTTGAAAGCATTCCTTGCTCATGAAAGTACTTCTTTTACTCAATCTTAAACCAGAACAGAATAAATTGGTCAACGTCAATTCAATGGAACATTAGTTACGTAGGTAATGAAATTAAAGACGACAAATTTATATTTATAGCATTAAAGTTTCTCAAAAGAGATTCCTACAAGTCATCTTTTCCTTTGTAGTCAAAAAGCAGGTACTGCATAGCACATACAGTAGCTCAGCCAGATCAAACTGAGGAATATCTACTCAGACCTGAATAGTTCAATAGAATCAGATTTATTATCACCTGCATGCGACATGAAATTTGTTAACTTAGCAGCAGCAGTTCAATGCATACATAATATAGAAGAAAATAATAATAAGTAAATCAATTACAGTATATGTATATTGAGTAGACCGAAAATCGTGCAAAAAAACAGAAATAATATATATTAAAAAAGTGAAGTAGTATCCAAGGGTTCAATGTCCATTTAGGAATCGGATGATGAATCGGAATCGGAAGAAGCTGTTCCTGAATAGCTGAGTGTGTGCCTTCAGGCTTCTGTACCTCCTACCTGATGGTAACGATGAGAAAAGGGCATGCCCAGGGTGCTGGTGGTCTTTAATAATGGACGCTGCCTTTCTGAGACACCTCTCCTTGAAGATGTCCTGGGTACTTTGTAGGCTAGTACTCAAGATGGAGCCAACTAAATTTACAATCCTCTGCAGCTTCTTTCAGTCCTGTGCAGTAGCCCCCACCATACCAGACAGTGGTGCAGCCCAACAGAATGCTCTCCAAGGTACATCTATAGAAGTTCTTGAGTGTATTTGGCATAATGCTTAAAGTCCATCTTATAAAATTATATTCATTGGTTTTGCTGAAATGGCTGAACTGATCAGGCAGTAATCCAGAGGCACATTCTAACAATCCACAGATGCAGATTCAAATCCCACTGTGATAGTTGGAGACTTTAAAAGTTCAGTTAAATAATATTGAATAATAAAAAATAGGTTCATTAATGGTGACTGCACAACCAATGGATTATAAAAGTCAATCTGATTCACTAATTTCTTTTAGGAAAAGAAATCCACTGCTCTTATTTAGTCTGGTGTTAATGTGTTTGAGAACCAACAGCACTTGGTTCACTTTCCTCTGTCATATGTGTAAGACATTCAGTTGTTTCATAACACAACTGCAACATTTTAAGCATTTAAGGTCCGGCAGGAATATTGGTAATGTTAACAACGTTTTGAAATTGTTCAATGAATATAAAAATATATATATTTAAATAAGTTTGAATCCAAATGACCAGATTAATGCCAAAAGCTGTTATCCTGCAGAAAGAAAAAAAACTTACAGCACTGATGACAAGCCGAAGGGGAATGGTGGCGTGAGTCCCATTGACAAGTTTGAGAGAGAGTGTTTTACCACCACCAGGTAGTAAGTCACCAAAATCCAAGCATCCTCTTTTCTCTGCTACAATCTGGAATTAAATACATTATTGAATTGATCTGCATTTTATGTGCACTTTGGAACTGTAGAGAACTCTTTGAAAGATTATGAATTCAATTATTTAGTCTGTTAGTATTATGACCTTTTAAGTATAGTTTTAGCAATTAATTATTAATGAGCAAAGAAATGATAGGGTCAATGCAGGGTCTTTACTTATTTTTGATGCTTGTTTATCCTCAACCTTAAAAACAAGCAATCTGATCAATTTCATGTGAGCTGCAAACCATCACTGAACACCATCACTCCTCCTGCATCCAAAGAGCATTTCAATTATACTTTCAAATATTCCATACAGAATACACAGCTTAGACAGATCATATGGCACCAACAGTACTTGCAGTTTATACGAGCAGTTCCATTCACATAAACTACATACTTACAGTAAGTTTCTACAAAATTCCAGCTGCATCCTTTGTACCTTACTGACAGCCTCTCATTATGCTTATCATTGAAAGGAAATCATTTGTGTTTACTCTTTCAAAATCTTCCAGTATCTCAAATGTTTTATATACCCAAGTCTCACATGACTTCCTCTTTTCAGGTTAAAGGACATTCCTTCTCTATTAGTATAACCTTAGAATTCAGGCTTTACATTTATAAAGCCTCACACAATTTCTCCTGTGTCTTCATATATTTTCTAAAATATAGGAGCAATAATTTTACTGGGGGAATCAAGCTGGTCAAACCAAGGTTCAATATTTATCTGCTTTTCAATTTATTTCCTCATCCCCAACCTCCTCCCAATCCTTAGTGAAAAGATCTCAGCAAATTAATATTTTGAGAACACATTCATGCTGACAAGTAACCAATTACAATACTTCTTTTAAGCAGTTTCTTTGAGTCAAGTGGGATATGCTTTTATCCCAGTTCTATTGATTCTGAGGTGGATGAACAAATTCTATGTTAGGCCACATAGTGACTTGCATGACAAGTGGTTACTTAAGAGTTGATGTGCTGCTTCATTTAGTTCTTAGGCAATGACAGTGAAGTCTTTCACTGATTGGTATTCTTGATATTCTGGGTCCAAAGCTTTCAGTAGATATTTGTGGGTTACTTTTAATACACCTACCAGTACATCAACTAGAGTCCTAAAAATGCAAGATTTTGGTCAAAATGTTTGAACAAAGACAACTGAGGACATTGAACTTTGCAATCATCATCTAAACAATTCAATTCAACATACCATAGTCTCTTTCAGTACAGAAAATATAAAACTTCAATAACAAACAGACGAGCAAATTTCACTCCATATATTGTAACATCTCAGCATGCCATGAAGTTAAATTTGATTTTGGACAATATCAGCTGTTACACAGCAGAAGCATTTCCTCTGAGCAATCTTGAAGGGAATGAATAATACTAATAATCATGTGAAGTGATAAGCCAGTACACAAGACCTTCAGAAAGACATCTCAGGCAATCGAAACAATTCCTTGTGCAAAACATTAAAGGTGGAAAAGTTCAGAAGATCACAGAATTAAAGGATATTGCTAGTGCTGTGTGAAACATTGGACTGAATTAATTTAATACACTTCACCTCAACCAATGGATTTTCTGCCACAGCTGTAACCACCACTCTGACTGCAAGTGCTTCTGCTCTGGCAACTGTATGGGCATCTGCTGAGACTGGATATGATGAGATAGATAGCACACACTGAAAAACACCAGCCTGGCGTGGAAGGAACATCAGTTTTAAATCTTCAGTAACATGAGGGCCAATTATAGTTTTGTTCTTGAATATCCAGCACTGGTGAGCAAATGCATCCATCTGGAAAGTATAAAATAGATAAAAGTGAACTGAACAGTTAATTGATAGCTGATAAGCTACTGCATCAGACATCCAAACATATTAAAAGTACTGACTCTGAGTTCAACTTGTTAAAGTCAGGCTGCTTACTTCGACTTAAAATTTTAATAATCTCTGAAAGCAACCTCAGAAACAACATGTTTAATGAAATTGTTAACTTGGTGTAGGGTGCATTATTACTTTATTTGCTGATTGGCACCATGTAGTTCTAGGTAGTACAAATTTCACTGGTAGCAGGGTGAGATTGAAGTTTTTCCTAGAATGTCCAAAAATATTTTTGCAAGTTGTTAACTAAAGGAGTTCTCCCTATCAAATTTCAAGTTAAACTCACTGGTTCCTGAGGGTTCTATTACCTTAAGCTCCCTAATTGCCTCCAGTTCATTACATAACGTCCAATCCAGTATGCTGATCCCCTCGTAGGCTCAACTGCAAACAGCTCTAAAAAGCCATCTCTTAGGCATTCAACAAACTCACTCTCGAGATCCATTACCAACCTGATTTTCCCATAGACCTGCATGTTAAAATCTCCCATGACTACCATAACATTGCTGTTTTGACACACCTTTTCTATTTCCTGTTGTAATTTGTGGTCCACATCACAGATACTGTTTGGAGGCCTGTAGATAACTATCATTAACATCCTTTTACCCTTGTAGTTTCTTAAGTCAACCCACAAGGATTCAACATCTTCTGATCCTGTCACATTTTTCTACTGATTTGATGACATTTTTTGCCACACCATCCCCTCTGCTGACCTTCCTATCCCTCTGATATAATGTGTAACCTTGGACATTCAGCTCCAAACTTCAACTATCCATAAGACCATAAGATACAGGAGCAGAAGCGGGCCATTCGGCCCATCGAGTCTGCTTTGCCATTCAATTATAGGCTGATCCAATACTTCCAGTCATCCTCACTCCCCTGCCTACTCCCCATTCCCTTTGATGCCTTGGCTAATCAAGGACCTATCTTTCTCTGCCTTAAATGCACCCAATGACTTGGCCTCCACAGCTGCTCGTGGCAACAAATTCCTCAGATTTACCACCCTCCGACTAAAGTAATTTCTCTGCATCTCTGTTCCAAGTGGACGTCCTTCAATCCTGAAGTCGTGCCCTCTTGTCCTGGACTCCCCTACCATGGGAAATAACTTTGCTATATCTAATCTGTTCAAGCCTTTTAACATATGAAATGTTTCTGAGATTTCCCCTCATTCTCCTGAACTCCAGGGAATACAGCCCAAGAGCTACCAGACGTTCCTCATATGGTAACCCTTTCACTCCTGGAATCATTCTCGTGAATCTTCTCTGAACCCTCTCCAATGTCAGAATATCCTTTCTAAAATAAGGAGCACAAAACTGCACACAACACTCCAAAAGTGTGGTCTCATGAGTGCCTTATAGAGTCTCAACATCACATCCCTGCTCTTATATTCTATACCTCTATGCCAATATTGCATTCGCCGCGTTCACCATCGACTCAACCTGCAGGTTAACATTGAGGGTATCCTGCACAAGGACTCCCAAGTCCCTTTGCATCTCTGCATTTTGAATTCTCTCCCCATCTAAATAATAGTCTGCCTGTTTATTTCTTCCACCAAAGTGCATGACCACACACTTTCCAACATTGTATTTCATTTGCCACTTTTTTGCCCATTCCCCTAAACTATCAAAGTCTCTCTGCAGGCTCTCTGTTTCCTCAACACTACCTGCTCCTCCACCTATCTTTGTATCATTGGCAAATTTAGCCACAAATCCATTAATCCCATAGTCCAAATCATTGAGATACATCGTAAAAAGCAGCAGTCCCAACACTGACCCCTGTAGAACTCTACTGCTAACCAGCAGCCAGCCAGAATAGGATCCCTTTAATCCCACTCTCTGTTTTCTGCCAATCAGCCAGTGCTCCATCCATATCAGTAACTCTCCTGTAATTCCACAATCAGTTCTTTCATCTTACTAACATTGAGTGCCAGGTTGTTGCTGCAACACCACTCCACTAGTTGGTGTACCTCGCACCTGTACGTCCTCTTGTCATCACCTGCGATTCTACCAACAATGATTGTATCATGAGCAAATTTATAGATGGCACTTGAGCTATGCCTAGCCACATAGTCATGGGTCTCGGGAGAGTAGAGCAGTGGGCTAAGCACACATCCCTGAGGTGCACTAGTGTTGATTGTCAAGGATGAAGAAATGTTATCAACAATCTGCACAGATTGTGGTCTTCTGGTTATGAAGATGAGGATCCAATTGCAGGGGAGGTACAGAGGCCCAGGTTCTGTAACTTCGCAATCAGGATTGGGGGAATGATGGTATTAAATGCTGAGCTATAGTCGATGAACTATAGCAGTCAGAGGTTGAAAATGTCCTTAAATACTCCCACCAGTTGGTTGACACAGGTTTTCAGAGCCTTACAAGGTACTCCATTGGGACCTTCCGCCTTATGAGGGTTCACTCTCTTTAAAGACAGCCTAACATCGGGCTCTGAAACAGAGATACAGGGTCATCAGGCACAGCAGGGATCTTCATAGATGTAGTTATATTCTCCCTTTCAAAGGGGGCATAGAAGGCGTTGAGTTCATCTGGTAATGAAGCATCGTTGCCACTCATGCTATTGGGTTTGGCTTTGTAGGAAGTAATATCTTGCAAACCCTGCCACAGCTGTCATGCATCCGATGTTGCCTCCAACCTCATTCAAAATTGTCTCTTCACCCTTGAAATAGCCCTTCGCAAATCATACCTGGTTTTCTGGTACAGGCCGAGGTCATCAGACTTGAATGCCACAGATCTAGCCTTCAACTGATGACGTACCTCCTGGCTCATCCATGGCTGCTGGTTTGGGAATGTACATTAAGTCTTTGTAGGCACACACCCATCTACACAGGTAGCATTAGAGATTGCGGTGGCATTAGAAATGACCTTTCAAAAATCATTGTACTCTGGCATGGTGCCAGAAAATTGGAAAATTGCAAATGTCACTCCACTCTTTAACAAAGGAGGAAAGCAGCAGAAAGGAAACTATAGACAAGTTAGCCTGACCTCAGTGGTTGGGAAGATATTAGAGTCAATTGTTAAGGATGAGGTGATGGAGCACTTGGTGACACAGGACAAGATAGAACCAAGTCAGCATGATTTCCTTTAGGGAAAATCCTACCTGATGAACCTGTTGGAATTCTTTGATGAGATTACAAGTAGGATAGATAAAGAGGATGGTGCACACATGAGGCTGCTTACCAAATTAAGATACCATGGTATTAGAGGAAAGTTACTAACATGGTTGGAGCATTGTCTGATTGGTATGAGGCAGCTAGTGGGAATAAAAGGACCCATTTTTGGTGGCTGCCAGTGACTGGTGGTGTTCCACAGGGGTCGGTGTTAGGACCATTTTTTTTTATGCTGTATATAAATGATTGAGTTGATGGAATAGATGGCTTTGTTGCTAAGTTTGCAGGTGATACAAAGATTGGTGGAGGGACAGGTAGTGTTGGGGGATCAGGGAGGATGCAGAAAGACTTAAATGGATTAGGAGAATGGGCAAGAAAGTGGCAAATGAAATATAATGTTGGAAAATGCATGGCCATGCACTTTGATAGTAGAAATAAATGTGCGGACTATTTTCTAAACGGAGAGAAAATCCAAAAATCTGGAATGCAAAGGGACTTGTGAAGAACAGCCTAAATATTAACATGCAGGTCGAGTCGGTGGTGAGGAAGGCAAATGCCATGTTAGCATTCATTTCGAGAGGTCTAGAATACAAGAGCAAGGCTGTGTTGCTGAGGCTTTAGAAGGCACTGGTGAGGCCTCACCTTGAGTATTGTGAACAATTTTGAGTCTCTCATCTTAGAAAAGAGGTGCTGGAATTGGAGAGGGATGATTCCAGGAATGAAAGGGTTATCATATGAGGAACATTTGATGGCTCTGGGTCTGTACTCGCTGGAATTCAGAAAGATGAGGGGGGAGGGGGGGATCTCATTGAAACCTTTCGAATGTTGAAAGGCCTAGACAGAGTAGATGTGGAAAGGATGTTTCACATGGTGGGAGAGTCTAGGACAAGAGGGCACAGCCTCAGGATACAGGGGCGCCCTTTCAAAACAGAGATGCAAAGAAATTTCTTTAGCCAAAAAGTGGTGAATTTGTTGCCACGTGCTGCTAGAGGCCATGTCGTTGGGTGTATTTAAAGTAGAGACTAATAGGTTCTTGACTGGACATGGCATCACAGGTTACGGAGAAAAGGCCGGAAACTGGGGTTGAGGAGGAGAAAACAGGATCAGTCATGATTGGCGGTGTAAACTCGATGGGCCAGATGGCCTAATTCTGCTCCTATATCTTATGGTATGTGTCGAGAAACTTTGGATTTAGTGATCAAAATTCCATTGCTTTTAAGATAATTATGGAGAAGAATAGGACAGGTTGTTCGGTTGAAATTCTATATTGGAGAAAGGCCATTTTTTATAGCAACAGAAAGGATCTGGTATGTGTGGTTTGGGATAGGTTCCTTTCTGGCAAAGGCATGCTTGGTAAGTGTGAGGCCTTCAAAAGTGAAATTTCAAGAGTGCAGAACTTGCATACTCCTGTTACAATAAAGGGCAGGTTAAGGGAACCTTGGTTTACTTGGGGTATTAAAACCCTGGTCAGGAAGGAACTGGTGCATTGCATACAGGCAGGCAGGAACAAATGAGGTACTTGAGTATAAGAAGTGCAAGAGAACATTCAAAAAGTAAATCAGGAGAGCTAAAAAAAGGCATAAAGTTACTCTGGCAGACAAGGTGATGGAAAATCCCAAGCACTTCACCAAATATAAACAGCAAAAGGATAGTCATCATCATCATTATGTGCCATGTCATATGACATGAGTGATCATGGTCTATGACCACTTGTACTTGGCAAATTTTTCTACACAAGTGCTTTGCCATTGCTTTCTTCTGGGTAGTGTTTTTCCAAGACAGGTGACCCCAGCCACTATCAATACTCTTCAGTGATTGTCTGCCTGTCATCAGTGGTCACATAACCAGGACTTGTGATATGCACCAGCTGCCCATATGACCATCCACCACCTGCTTCCATGGCATCACATGATTCTGATCAGGGAGCTACACAGGTGGCACACCTTACCCAAGGGTGACCTGCAGGCTAGTGAATGGAAGGATCATCTCACACTTCCTTTCGTAGAGACAGATCTCCAACTTGCCACCCAAAAAAGGATAGTAAAGGACAAAATTGGTCCACTTGAATATCAGCGTGGTTATCTATGCATGGAGCTGAAAGAAATAAGGGAAATCTTAAATGGATTATTTTGCATCTGTATTTACTTGGAAAATGAATGCAGTCTAAAGAACTTAGGCAAAACAGTAGTGAGGTCATGGACCATATCCAGATTACAGAGGAGGAGGTGCTTGCTGTCTTGAGGTAAATTAGTGTGGATAAGTCCCAGGGCCTGACAAGATAGTCCCTTGGACCTCATGTGAGGCTACTGCAAAAACTACAGAGGCCCTGGCAGGTATGGTGCCAGAGGACACGTGGATAGCTAATGTTATTCCAATGTTCAAGAAAGGCTCTAAAATAAACTTGGAAATTATAAGCTAGTGACATCGGTAGTGGGTAAATCATTGAAACGTGTTCCAAAGGAAAGAATATACAAGTATTTGGATAGATGAAGCCGTTAAGGGATAGTCAACATGGTTTTGAGAGTGGTAGGTCATATTTAACCAATCTTATTGAGTTTTTCAAGGATTTAACCGAGAAAGTTGATGAAGGCAAGGCAGTGGATATCTACATGGACATTAGCAAGGCCTTTGATAAAGTCCTGCATGGGAGGCTGTTCCAGAAATTTCAGTAGATTGGCATTGAGGATGAAGTCATAAACTGA
The DNA here is from genome assembly GCF_963921235.1 of Mobula hypostoma. NCBI lineage: Eukaryota > Metazoa > Chordata > Chondrichthyes > Myliobatiformes > Myliobatidae > Mobula > Mobula hypostoma. The sequence continues at coordinate 169,392,075 of NC_086097.1, forward strand.
ATTCATCATTGGTTTTGTGGAAGAAGGTAGAGTGGAAGCAGATGGTTATCTCTCTGACCGGAGGTCTGTGGTGTGCTGCAGCAATCAGTGCTGGATCCGATGTTGTTTGTCATCCATATCAACAATCTGACATGCTAAACCTGATCAGCAAATTCACAGATGACACCAAGACTGGGTGTGTAGTGGACAGCGAGGAAGGCTACCATAGCTTACAGCAGGATCTGACACATTGGAAAAATGGGTTGAGAAATGGCAGATGGAATTTAATGCAGACAAGTGTGAGGCATTGTATCTGGGGAGGATTAACCAGGGTGGGACATACACAGTAAAAACTAGGGCACTAAGGAGTACAGTAGAGAGAAGGATCTGGGAATACATAAACTGGCATCACAGGCAGATATGGTTGTAAAGAGAGCTTTTGGCACACTGGCCTTCATACATCAGAACACTGAGTACAAAGTTGGGATGTTATGTTAAGTTGTATAAGACGCTGGCACGGCTAAATTTGGAGAATTGCGTGCAGTTCTGGAAACCTGCCTACAGGAAAGATATCAATAAGATTGAAACAACACAGAAAATTTACAAGTATATTGACTTGAGTTTAAGGAAAAGTTGAATAGAGGAGTTCTGTATTCACTGGAGCAAAGGAGAATGAGAAGAGATTTGATAGAGATAAACAAAATTATGAGAGGTATAGACAAGGTAAATGTAAGCAGGCTTTTTCCACTAAGATTAGATGAGATCAGAACTAAAGGCCATAAGTTAAAGGTGGAATGGGAAATATGAAATATTTAAGGGGAACTTTTCTTTTACTCAGAGGGTAGTGCAAGTGTGGAACTAGCTTCCAGTGGAAGTAATGGATGCAAGTTCAACTGAAACATTTAAAAGTTGTTTGGATAGGTACATGGATATGAGAGGTATGGCGTGCTAAGGTCCAGGTGTGGCTCAACGGCAGAATAACAGTTCTGCATGAACTAGATGGCCCGAAGGCCCCATTTCTATGCTGTTGTGCTCTATGATTCTATTTAACCAGTGTTGAAATCTACCAAACATCATGTACAAAACGCAAGGAATACTAATATTCTTTCCAGCGTTCCAAAGAACATTATTTTAAAAAAACAAAAGCAGTGGTAACAATCTACTATTTCCTGGAAGTACGCAAAAGAAAACAGAGCAGACAGCAACAATGATGTACTTGGATGAGGATAGATGGGACGGAGCAGGTTAGAAAAGATCAGTAATGCTACCGTGGATTGGTTGGGCTGAATAACCTTTCTGTCCCGTATATCAGCAAATAAACAGCACATCTAATACAACACTAATGCAGAAATCTCAAAAACAAATTATTAATCTTAGAATATTATTAACAAATGAACCCATATGGCTTGTGTAACTGAGCTGGTTAACAGCTACACTGCCTTGTGTCACTTCCCAGCATCAAGTCTGAGTTCTTCAATATATGTGGGACTTTCAAATAATTTTGCTAAAAGCTCTGTCTACGTCTGTGATGGAAAATAGCACTGAAAATGTGCACCTTCACACAAGACAATTAGAGAATGATGTCATGGGGACGAGTTGGATTGAACAATGTTTTCAACTTCAGCAAAACAGATCTTCGTCTTAAAATTAGCATCACTTGCATTCAGCACAACCATGTAATTTCCAAATCAGTGTAAAGTTTCAGATCAGCATCAGGTGTAATATCACCAGAAAATGTTGTGAAATTTGTTAACTTAGCAGCAGCAGTACAACGCAATACATGATAAATATCAGAAAAAATAAATCAAGTATGTATGCACATATTAAATTGTTAATTCAAAAATCGTACAAAAACAGAAGAAAAAAAAGTGAGGTAGTGTTCATGGGTTCAATGTCCGTTTAGAAATCCAATGGCAGAGGGAAAGAAGCTGTTGCTGAATCACTAAGCATGTGCCCTCAGGTTTCGGTACCTTCTTCCTGAAGGTAACAATGTGAAGAAGGCATCCCCCAGCTGGTGAGGGTCCTTAATACTGCCTTTCTGAGGCACTGCTCCTTGAAGATGTTTTGGATACTACAAAGGCTAGTATGCATGATGGAGCTGACTAATTTTACAACTTTCTGTAGCTTCTTATGATCCTGCGCAGTAGCCGCACCCCCCCACCCCCATACCAGATAGGGATGCAGTCTGTCAGAATGCACTCCACGTGACAAATGTTTTAGGTGACAAACCAAATCTCCTCTAACTTTTAATGCAATTTTCTTGCTGTTGCCTTCTTTATAGCTACATCGATATGATGGGACCAGGTTAGATCCTCAGATATTGACACCTAGGAACTTGAAATTGCTCACCCTCTCCAATTCTGATCCCTCTAATGAGGATTAGCTCACGTTCCCTTGTCTTACCCTTTCTGAAGTCACAATCAGCTCTTTGGTCTTACTGATTTTGAATGCAAGATTGTTGCAGTGACACCACTCAACTAGCTGGTATATCTCACTCCTGTACACCCTTTCGCCTCAATTTGAGATTCTACCAACAATAGTTGTATCACCAGCAAATTTATGACATTTGAGCTATGACTAGCCACATAGTCCAAGGTGTAGAGAGAGAGAAGAGCAACGGGCCAAGCACACATCCTTAAGGTGTGCAAGTGTTGTTCGTCCGTGAGGAGGAGATGTTATTACCACAGATTGTGCTCTTATGGTTAGGAAGCTGAGGATCCAATTGCAGAGGGAGATCCAGAGGCCAAAGTTCTGTAGCTTTTTGATCAGGACTGTAAGAATTATGGAGTTAAATGCTGTGTTATAGTCAATGAACAGTATCCTGACATGGGTGTTTGTATTGTCCAAGTGATCTAAGGCTGCGTACTGTATGGAACTGTACCTTCACTACAAAAATATGAAATATGTATTCAGGAATAAATAGTATACCAGTACTAAACCAACCTTTGTCAGCCATAAGAGTACATTCAAGGCTAGTAATGGCTGAAAACAGAACAAAATGCCTGAAATTCTCCAAAGTGTACGCATATATTAACCCTAACTAATTGCAAAGTTCATCTGCTTACATGTTGAAAATAATACAAACCTTCTCTCCATTCAGTGAAACACTAACTATTCCAATTGATAGTTGCATCCACCGTTCAGTTGGATTGCACATGTGAAGTGATGTTTGAGATGCTATTCCAACACAGCAAGAATTTGGAATCCTCAGTTCCTCGGGGACCAACACATGACCTAATTCAAACGTTAAAGTTCAAAGTCAATCCATTATCAAAGTCACCATATACAACCCTGAGATCCGTTTTCTGGAGGACATACACAGTAAGTCTAAGAAACACAATAGAATCAATGAAAGACCTGTTGGAAACTACTGCCTTTAACAGTTTTGTACTTTTGAACTAACATATTTTTCACACTCACTGGCAGAAAGTGGTATAGCAGCTAAACTAACATTAGCACATTACCCATGTGATATAATTGTTTTCATTATGTAGCCTATGAACTAATTTAGCTCTCAGGAATTTCTCTTATCTACAAAAGTGATAGATTTTTCAGAAACACCATCTTTATTCTTTTGTCTTGCACTCCTTAGCATCATTTCCCAGCTCTTATTTAGTTTGTTTATTATTTATATATTTGCTTGTACTCCAAAATAAACTAAAACCTTGGAATTAAGACTGCTTGCATATTTGACTCTGGGAAAACCCCTTGAAGGATCAGAAATTAACCAGAGATCCAGCAGACTACACCCACAAGATAGGCAAACAATCAATATGCAGAAGACAACAAACTACAAACGCAAAAAGAAAAAAATACAAAATATTATATTAAAGTATATAAATGGATAAATGGGAAATGGACAGTTGATTTTAGGGTGATACTCTTCCTCTAGTTCAGATGAAACATCTTGACCTGAAATGTCAACTATACTCACCCTGTATAGATGCTGCATGATCTGCTGAGTTCCTCCAAAGTCTCCAAAGTTTTGGATGCCTACTTTTACTCACTTCAAAGATTAGGTGTCTTATGAATGCAGTCAAATCCCATTTTGTCAAAGGTAGTATACAAATTCATGTCAGTAGGCTGAAGAGTCAGCAGATAATGCATTGAGTTCCTCAAACTACCTTGATTAAGATTATTTGATTTAACTGACCATAGGTCTACTATTTTCCTTAATGAGGGCTTAAAACACAAAATCAAATATTAGATTTGTAGCTATGCCTTTGTTGCAGGGGGTGGCTTCACAAGTCGGGAACACTACTTATGGAAGGACGGGAAATGAAGAAATGCTCATACTATTTGGCTTGTAGACATTCTTCAGCAATCATTTTTCTGCTGATTCTGAAATTTATAGAACTCTTCAAAAACAAAAAGGGCTCACTGCTAGTCTATTAATTACCTTCTTGAAGAGAACAGGTGAAATTTATCTTTGCTTATATATAGAACAGGACTAATTGACATCAATATATCTAGTTGCCCATATTTTCTCAATACATTTTGTACTAGTTTCAAATTAACAAGGGCTTTAATTATTTAATACTGGGACAATGCTATTCAAATATTTACATATTGCAATGTGTCCGACAAGTAATTTTAGATATCCGTTTACTGTAGATATAGTGATCGTTTAACAACATATCATTTTAAAAAAAGCAACATCATCTTTAAAATACTTACCAGCATCTCTCATCTGAAGTCCACCTGGCCAATGATCAAGCATGTCCATTCTTGAAGACTGATAACCAACGGGTTGTGTTTGAAAATTAGAATCCAGTGGCATAGCATGTGTATTGTACAAATGAGCTGGGTTCTGCATCCTCATTTCTAATTTAGGATCATTATGAGTTCCAAAAGCTTGAATATTCCCCATGAATATGTTAGCACCTGGCAAACCACCTGGAAGGCTACATATATTGGATGACAAAGTGCTCCCCAAGTAACATGAAGTTAAAGGTACATTTAGGGAATTTGAACTGGTGGTCAAATTGCCCAGATATTGCTGGGCCAGTGGAGTTGTTAATAATGAATTTGCAGTAAGTAATGTAGGAACTCCAGGTATATCTGAAATAGCTTCATGTGGTTTAAAACTTGAAATAGGCATATATTTGCTCGTCATTCCAATGGTATTTATGGAGGCTGCATTCAAGGATTCTACACAAATCCTTTCATTCATCTTGGTCTTGAGAGGTGCACCAAAATTATCAGTTTGCTGGCGTGCAGGTGATCCTTTATACATGACTGACTTGCCTAACACTGATGGAGATGCATCGAATTGCTGCAATTTGATATTTTCAGATTGTGGAGAAGGTAACTTATTGGATTTTAATAAACTCTGTCTGTCTTCCTGTTTACTCACAGGGCTTCTGTTTTCATTGCTTTCCTGCTTATCATAACATGATTTTCTTAGTTGTGGACTAGAATTCAAAGAACCATTTGTACATCCATCCAACGAAGTTCGGAAAGTCATCTCACTTGTATTGACTATACTTTGATCTGGTGTTGTAGAGGGACTTGCTCGAATAATTGTTGTGCTTAATTCAACAATTTTATCATTCTATGGAAGAAAGAGAAATGTTTTTTTTAAATTTAGGTACCGTGTGAGTTAAGTTAAATTGAAGGGCTGTCTAAATATGCAATAGTAATAATAACAGCATGGAATAAAAATCATTGGGTGCTGATAACTTCATACACAGTTATGGGTTCTATACCATTATTTGGTCTTCTGGGTTTTAGGAAGTCAATACCCAATATCATTTAGTTAGTTTCAGAACTCTGGGTCACTGTGTGACCAGTCAATTACATCCACAAATGTCATTTTTAAGTACACAGTTTGACAGATTTGAAGAAAATAATAGCACAGCCTTAGGATAGAGGGGCGTCCATTTAAAACAGACATGCCGAAAAATTTCTTTAGCCAGAGGGTGGTGAATTTGTAGAATTTATTACCACAGGCAGCTGTGAAGGCCAGGTCATTGATTGTACTTAAGGCAGAGCTTGATAGATTTCGATTAGACATGGCATCAAAGGTTACGGGGAGAAGGCTGGGAAATAGGGGGGTTAAAAATAAAAGGATCAGCCATGGCTAAATGGTGGAGCAGACTCAATGGGCCTAATAGCCTAATTCTACTTCTATGTCAAAGGTCTTAAATTCACAACACAGGACTTTACAATGTTCTTCAAATAATGAAGTCTTAGGAACAGTAACCCAAATGTGTCTTGCTAGTCTTAGTTTAGGGATCAGGAGGATCTTACAAATCAGAAAAGAATGGTCAAATAATTAATAGAGAAAATGAAAAAGAAAGCAAGGAAGAGGATGCCAGTGTTAAGTCAGTAAAATATCAAGCCATAATTGCGAATGCTACAAATTTGAAATAAAAACGAAAAATTTAAAACACTCAGTAAGTCAGGCATCATCGACAAAAACACGCCAAGTTGTAGTCTGAGAACTAAGAAAAATTTGAAACCCAACACATGTTCAAGCGTGAAAAGTAAATCAATAGGAATGCCTGTGGTTGGAGAACAACAGAAATAATGACACAAATAGTATTAGAGCAGAGGCAGGGTGTCTTGCTAACTGCAAACGATCTGTCTGGAGGAAATGAAAATAAAATAACAAGTGAGATGGGAAAAAAATAGAACGACAATGTTGGAAATGCTAGCTACAAAATGGAAATCATAAAAGCAGCAGATGTGGAAATCCGACACCGAGTCACAGTTATACTACATAGAATAGCCCTTTGGCCCACCACATCAACCATGATGCCCTCTATACGAATACCGTGTCCAAATAGGTCCTTATCCTTCGATACCATGTCTATAAGTGGACATTTGTATTCCTCTTAAATACAGTGACTCAAAAATGACTGCAAACTCTTGAAATGTTTTCCCTGAAAATATTGTGGATGCTTGGTGTTGGAGAGCATTCGAGTCAAAAATCGTTAGATTTTTGGATACCAAGGGATATAGGAATGCTGAATTCCAACTATTTGCCTGGTATCCTGTGTTTCATGACTGATTTCTGAATAGTCAATGCAGATTTATGTGCTTTTTGCTAAATGCTCAACCTGGCTTTCAGACTTGTCTCTAAGTCTTGTGACCTCTCCCAATCTTTGAAACATGAGGTTAATGCACACTTCCCTTGGCTTTTATTATTCATTTCTAATGCCACTACTTTCAACTTCTCTAATTAAAAATGTTGGAATTCCCTTCCTAAATCTGCCATACTATCTGCTTATGTATCTCAAATACTTTGCTGTTAATGTTTTTTGTGAAGTGTTGTGGAACATAAAGTATTAACACTAAAAGGGAATTGGTTCAGCCAAGAATCCAATATAAATTTCAAAAATTTCTTACCTTAATAGGGTTCACCAGACCACCAATGGCTGTGCTATTCTGCAGTGTTGTATCAATAGCAGAAATATAACTCAGTCGGCTTAGATTTGAGCTGCAGTACAAAGAGGATGAACTGCTGGGAACAAAGTACTATTTTCAGACAAAGAGCAGCATTGCCATTGACTATAATTCATAATAAGATCAATGAAACCATGTGCCAGTTTTTTTCCTCTTGATTATTGTTCTGTGTCCCTCGCTACTTTGACACTGATTGACCTCTCACAGTTACTCAAATGCTCTCCTATCAGATTTCTTCTTCTCTAGCCCTTTACTTTTCCTATCCACGAAGTTTCACCTATCACCTTCTAGCTCAGCGGTCCCCAACCACTGGGCCGCGGACCGGTACCGGGCCATAAAGCATGTGCTACCGGGCCACGAGGAAATGATACGAGTCAGCTGCACCTTTTCCTCATTCCCTGTCACGCACTGTTGAACTTGAACACAGGATTGCCAACTGTCCCGTATTTGCCAGGACATCCCGTATATTGGGCTAAATTGGTTTGTTCCATATGGGACCGCCCTTGTCCCGTATTTCCCCTGCTAAGGTAGAGTGTTCCTATGAAGTCGTTTGTGCCGAAATGGCTTAAAGCGCAGAAGCAATTACCATTAATTTATATGGGAAAAGTTTTTCAGCGTTCCCAGACCCAAAAAATAACCTACAAAATCATGTCAAATAACACATAAAACCTAAAATAACACTAACGTACAGTAAAAGCAGGAATGATATGATAAATACACAGCCTATATAAAGTAGAAATAATGTATGTACAGTATAGTCGGGAAGATTAAGCCAAAACCGATTTGTGGGAAAAAAATCAGCATGTATGCGCATGCACACACAGGTGCTCACACAAGGCCTCATGGTCATGGTAGTCTTTCCTGGGGTAAACACAAGTGTCCCGGGATTTGACTGCTAATTTTGTCCCTTATTTGGGAGTGAGAAAGTTGGCAACCTTAACTGTAAAAGACATGTTGAGGTGAGTTTAACCCAACTTGAACCCCTCCCCCCCTACCCCGGTCAATATTAAACCGGTCCGCGGTGCATAATAGGTTGGGGACCCCTGTTCTAACTAGTCCTGCTTCCCCTCCCCCACCTTTTTATTCTAGCATTGCCCCGTCCTTTCCAGTCCTGAAGAGTCTCGGCCCAAAACATCAACTGTTTATTCATTTCCATAGATGTGCCTGACCTGCTGAGTTCCTCCAGCTTTTTGTGTGTGTTGCATGAAACAAGGAATTTCAGCCAGGTACTCAACCATGCAGAGTACAGTGAACAACCTAACCTGATCCTTATTCTTGGAGGCAGGACACATTGTACACAGAGGTGATTGCCATCAGAGTGGATCCCAATTCATCTGTGATTATCAGACTCAACTTAAGACCAGAAGTCAATTTGGACTCTGATCAGTTTGGTTTAATTCTACACCAGGTATTATCTAAGAAATCATTAAAATATAGATATTTACCACAAAGAACATTAAATCATAAATTATTTCGCTCACAACCAACTTCAATTTTAATCCTAAATGCCACAATATTTCTATTTACTTTGCTGTTCATAAAGACTCAAGAAATGAGATGATAACAAGATCAGTTTTGAATCCATGGCAGAGCGTTATATAGAATCTTGAAGGACTTTGACAAACTGAAAGAGCTAATGGTCCATTACTACCGGTCAAGATGGCGCCAGCAAACAATGATTTCTCGGGCAAAATCTTCCAGACAGCTAATCTTTCCAATTATTTCACTTCTCCACCTTCTGCTTGTTCTTCTCATCTCATTTGTGTTATGGAAACTGTTGGAGCCTGAGAAGTAGTTTGGAACTCGATCGAAGAATCCACCACAATGCTGTGTCCGGACAGCTGCCTCGTAGAGATCACACTCGGGAGGCGAAAAGGATTGAGGACACAAGCTGACTCATGGAATTGAGCAGAGACGAGGCACGGGGTTATGAGGCATCGAGGTGAATGTGGCAGGGGTTCAGCAGCCTGACACATTCAGCCCTGGATTAGCAGTGTTCGGACCCATGTTTTTACTGAAGGACTGAGTTCGTGTGGCTGCTCTCATTGTACGCAGATGAAAAGTTTCCGATATTCTGAGATCTATGTGATTATTGAACCATACTTTTTATTGGTTTCCTTTAATTCTTTGTTTTCTTTCTTATGGCTGATTGGTGCTACTGTTGCAAGTGACAGGGTCAGGTTCTCTTTTTTTTTCTGCAAGTGATGGGGTTGGGGACTGTTAATATCACTTTTTTTTTTGCAAGTGATGGGGTTGGGGACTGTTAATGTCACTTTTTTTTAAAGCAAGTTACAGGGTTGGGGACTATTATTGTTATTGGGTTTTTTTCTCTGCGAGTAACGGGGTTGGGGACTGTAGCTGTTTTTTTTCTTTCTTTCTTTTTAAATCTTTTTATTGAGTAAGTATACAAAAAAGGTAAGCCATATAAACATTAATACAATGTTAAAGTATAATAAAATTCCAAAAGATAACAATACCAAAAAGAAAATACTACAAACAATGTAATTTAAGCATAAGAAACCAAGATAACATAATAGTATACTAGATTTTATATATATCAATGGAAAAAAAGAAAAAAAAAACCCCAAAAAAAAACCCACCGTGCAACTAACTAAAAGCAAAACAAAGCAATGGGCTAACTTGAAACCAAACAGAGTTAAACTTAAAATCACGTCCTCAATCCCGACCTCCATTAAAACAGTGAAAAAAAAACAAGAAGGGTAAATATTACATTAAATGAAAATATCGAATAAAAGGTCCCCAAATCTGTTCAAATTTAAATGAAGAATCATAAAGGTTACTTCTAATTTTCTCCAGATTCAAACATAAAATCGTCTGAGAAAACCAAAAAAAGGTAGTTGGAGCATTAAGCTCTTTCCAATGTTGTAAAATACATCTTTTCGCCATTAAAGTAAGAAATGCAATCATTCTACGGGCTGAAGGGGAAAGATTACTAGAAATTTTAGGTAGTCCAAAGATAGCAGTAATAGGGTGAGGAGAGATATCTATATTTAATACCTTAGAAATAATATTGAAAATATCTCTCCAAAAAGTTTCCAAAGTAGGGCAAGACCAAAACATATGAGTTAAAGAGGCTATCTGCCCCGAACATCTATCACAGAAAGGATTAATATGCGAGTAAAAACGCGCTAACTTATCTTTGGACATATGTGCTCTATGAACCACTTTAAATTGAATTAGGGAATGTTTAGCACAAATAGAGGAAGTATTAACTAATTGTAAAATCTGCCCCCAATCCTCCACAGAAATGGTAAGCCCCAATTCCTGTTCCCAATCTACCCTAATCTTATCAAATGGAGCTTTCCTAAGTTTCATAATAATATTATAAATCATAGCCGATGCACCTTTCTGACATGGATTAAGGTTAATTATCGAATCTAAAATATATATAGGAGGAAGCATTCCATAGGACTTCCGGTAGCGCTCATGGAGTGAAGTCGCGTTCTTGACTCGCTCCATTACCTCTGAGTTTTTTTTTCTCTATGGTCAGCTACACTTTAATTAACCATTAAGGCATCAATTTTTACAATACTTTGAATTAAACTGAATTCTCTGACAATTGGATGATACTTAGATCTGCTATGTCTAAGAACGGGAAAAACGGCAAGGATGGTAAACCTCCGGTTAAACCGAAAGCTACGGATCTCCCTCCGACTGAATCACCGGTGACTTTGAAAGCGATATCGGAGTTAATTCAGAGGGAAATTTCAACCTCTGTTAGGGAGATGATTCGTACGGAAATTGCAGGCTTTGTTAAAGACCTGATTCATACGGAAATCTCAACTAATTTCCAGAAAATTGCCGATTTAATTGATAAGATGCAAACATGTATTGCGGAACATCAGTCGGCTATATCTGATCTTCAAAAATTCGCGCAACAAAGTGAGCTTAAGATGGGGAAAATCGAAGAAACAATTAATGTAATGAAGAAGAAACTTGACTTTTTGACTTTTAAAAACTCTGACTTGGAATCTAGAATGCGACGGCAGAATTTACGAATGATTGGCGTGAGGGAAGCCGTTGAAGCTAACAACCCCATGAAATATTTCTCTCAGCTTTTAAAAGATGCATTCCCTACTGTATTTCCTGACCAACCACCGCTACTGGATCGTGTTCACAGAATCCCATCATACTCGTCTAGGTCAGATAGACCTAGGCATGTTATCTTACGTTTTCATTACTTTCAAGACAAGGAGAGACTGTTTCGATTCGCTCGATCTAAAGGTTTCATTGATTTTTCGGATCTTAGGTTCCGATTCGTGGAAGATTTCAGTAAACCAATCTGGGACCAACGGGTCCGTTACAGATCCGTGATGTCGGAATTCTATAAGATGGATTTAAGACCAGCGCTGCTGTACCCTGCACGTCTAAGGATTCGCATGTTAGATGGAGCCCTTCGTTTTTTTGATTCTCCATCGGATGTCCAGAGTTATCTGGATCAACTTTCATCTTCAACATCTTAATTGCCTTTTTTTTAATTTTCTCCGTTGATCGGAGGCTGTGAATTGGTTGGTTTTAACTTTTCTGTGCCCTATTTGGGCAGAAAAGTTTACTTTTGATTTCTTAATATGGCTGCTAAACTTTCTTTTTAACTGCGTCATTTCTTTCTTTTCCCAGGGGATTCTGGGTGGTTACTTCCCTTTTGTCATCTTACGTATTTCCTGTGCGGCCTTAAATTTTGTAGTTTTTTTTTAAATTTTATTCTGTTTTGCTTTTTATAATCACTTTATGTTAATAATCCTATTTTTTTTTGTTGCTGTGTCTATTCATGAGTTTGAGGTTTATTGTGGTTTTTTTCAATATATATTTTCCGGCTTTTGTTCTGTTCTGTGTGTATTCTAATTGAGCTAACTTTTTTTTACTTATTTTTTTACTGTTTTACAATTAGCTGATCCTTTTCATATTTATACCTTTTTTTTAGGGAGCGTATACCGGAAGTCATGGGGGTAGTTTTAGCGCTTGCTTCTTTCTGGCGGGTCTGCTTTAGATTTTGCCTTGGGGTCTTGGGGTGGCGGGTGGTGGGAGGGGCTTCACGTTTTAGTTTGTTTTTCTTTGGGCTATATACATTATTGAAGTACTGGTTGCGTCCTTTTCCCCGGTATCTTTTGTATGTTCTGTTTCCTCTCCGGGTTTGTGGGTCGCGCCTATTGTCAATCCTCCTTGTTGTGGGTTGACTTTAGGATTTATGGAGTCTATTATTAATTTTGTCTCCTGGAATACTAATGGTCTTAATCATCCTATTAAAAGAAAAAAAGTTTTTAAAGTGTTCCGGAGACTTAAAGCACAAATTTTATTTTTACAAGAGACCCATGTACGGAGGGGGGACAGACTACGTTTTTTCAAATTCTGGAAGGGTCAACAATTTCATTCGAACTCCAATGCTAAGATTCGAGGCGTCTCTATTTTTATAGATTCCTCAGTTACTTTTATACAACAGGATATTATCTCTGATCCGAATGGTAAATTTTTATTGGTTAGTGGTTTACTATTTAATAAAAAAAGTAGTTTTGGTTAATGTTTATGCTCCTAATATGGATTGTCCGGAATTTTATAAATCATTGTTTGATCAGTTTCCGAATTTGAACGAGTTTTCATTGATTTGGGGCGGAGATCTTAATACCTGTTTATCTCCAGCTTTGGACCGTTCGGCTCCTTTACGGACTTTACCTAATAAATCTGCAAATTTGATTAATTTTTTCCTTTCTGATTCTGGGTCGACGGACATTTGGCGTTTTCTGCATCCTCAGGAAAAAGATTTTTCCTTTTTTTCACATGTTCATCATTCCTATTCAAGAATTGATTATTTTTTTATTGATTCTCGTCTCATTCCTTCAGTGATTAAATGTGATTATGATTCTATAACCATTTCGGATCATGCTCCACTTAAGCTTTCTATTAAAATTATGGCCAATATACCAAACAATAGACAATGGCGTTTTAATTCGCTGTTGCTTCAGGACTCGGATTTTGTTAATTTTATGAATGATCAGATTGAGCTTTTTTTTACAATTAACCATACAGAAGATATTTCGGTTAACACTCTTTGGGACACTTTTAAAGCCTATATTCGGGGTCAGATTATTTCGTATTCCGTTGCTTTGAGGAAGAAACAGAAGCAGGAGGAGATGGCAATTGTGGACAAGATTAAAGAAATTGATAAGAAATATGTTATGGCTCCTTCTGAGGAGCTATACAAACAAAGAACTGAACTTCAAATGGAACACAGTTTACTACTCTCGTCCTCGATTGTAAACCAATTAAAGAAAACAAGAAGTGATTTTTATGTTCACAGTGATAAAATTGGCAAGCTGCTGGCTAATCAATTGAAATCTAATTATGTTAAATCTCAAATCAATCAGATTTATAACCAAAATGATCGATTGATATTGAATCATGTGGGGATTAATCAAACCTTTTGTGATTTTTATTCTTCTTTATATCAATCAGAGTCTCCTCGAGATTCTAAATATATGAATGATTTTTTAGATAAGTTAGACTTCCCTCAGATTTCACAGGATATGTCTTCTTTATTAGATACTTCCATTACAATGGATGAGATTAAGAATGTTATTTTTTCTATGAATCTGGGGAAAGCTCCTGGCCCTGATGGGTTTACCGTTGAATTTTATAAATGTTTTGCTTCTTTATTGATTCCTTGGCTCTATAAGGTTTTTGAGGCTTCTTTGAAACTTGGTAAACTTCCGGAATCTTTTAATAGAGCATCAATTTCTTTAATACTAAAGAAGGATAAAGACCCTGCTCAATGTGCATCTTATAGACCAATATCTTTATTAAATGTTGATTCTAAAGTTTTTTCTAAGTTATTAGCAAATAGACTAGAAAAAGTACTTCCTTCTATTATTTCGGAAGACCAAACGGGTTTTATTAAAGGTCGTTACTCTTTTTATAATATTCGTACATTGTTAAATATCGTTTATACTCCCTCACAAAATGTTCCTGAGTCTGTTATTTCTTTAGATGCCGAGAAAGCTTTTGATAGAGTAGAATGGCCTTATTTATTTAAGGTGCTTGAAATGTTTAATTTTAGCTTGAAATTTATATCCTGGATTAAACTGTTATATCACTCCCCTGTAGCCTCGGTTCGTACTAACTCTTTAAACTCACCTTTTTTTCCTCTCTTTCGTGGTACTCGACAAGGCTGTCCTCTTAGTCCCCTATTATTTGATATTGCATTAGAACCTCTTGCAATTGCTATTCGAGAATCTTCAAATATTACTGGGATAACTCGGGGATTAAAGTCCCATAAATTATCACTCTATGCTGATGATTTACTTTTATATATTTCTAATCCTGAGAGATCTATTCCTGCTGTTTTAGAGTTATTAGCACAATTTGGTCTTTTCTCAGGTTATAAATTAAATCTTAGTAAGAGTGAACTTTTTCCGATTAATAAACATCTTCCCTTATATTATAAATTTCCATTTAAATTGATTAATAATTACCTTTCATATCTTGGGATTAAAATTACTTGTAAACATAAAGATTTATTTAAGACTAACTTTTTACCATTAATAGACCATATTACTCAACTTTCATCTAAATGGTTTCCCTTATATTTAACTTTGATTGGTCGTATTAATGCAGTTAAGATGTTTTTTTTGCCAAAATTTTTATATGTGTTTCAGGCATTACCAATTTTCGTTCCTAAATCTTTTTTTGATAAAGTCGACTCTAAAATTTCTTCATTTATTTGGCAGAATAAGAATCCGAGACTGGGTAAAATACATTTACAGAAAGCTAAGAGAGATGGAGGTTTAGCATTACCTAACTTTAGATTTTATTATTGGGCTATTAATATTCGACATATGAAATTTTGGTTACTTGACCGGGATATACTATCTATTCCTAAATGGGTAGCATTGGAATTACAATCTGTTCAGGGTTATACACTTGGTTCTATTTTAGGTTCATCTCTTCCTTTTGATTCGAAACGCCTTAAGCAGGTCTCTAACCCGATCGTTAAATATGCTTTGCGTATTTGGTTTCAATTCAGAAAATTTTTTGATCTCAATCAATTCGGGTTAGCGATTCCTATTTTAGGTAACATATTTTTTCCTCCCTCTTTTACGGATCGCGCTTTTCAAACTTGGAAGACTAAGGGTATTTTACGGTTTTTGGATTTATTTTTAGATGGTTCCCTTATGTCTTTTGAACAATTATCTAATAAATATAACTTATCAAGAATACATTTTTTTAGATATTTACAAGTTAGAAATTTCCTAAGTACTATACTTTCTTCCTTTCCAATGTTTTTTTTCCAGCGAGTGACTGGGTCAGGAACTGTTAAGTGTCACTTTTTTTATGTCAGCGATGGGATCAAGGATTATTATTGTCCCTGTCATTTTTCTTACTGTTCGGCGAGCATTTTTGGGGTCAGCAAGTTCTGTTTCTTTTCTTTTCCATGCCGGGGGGGGTGGGGGTTGTTGATGTCCTTTATTTCATCAACACCCAAGGTTTTTCTGTATTTAATAGCTATCTATAGTATATAAACTAGATAGCAGGGTGACCCGTTGGGGTACCCTTTAAGAGAAGGGTAGTGCAGCCTGATATGACCAGAATGAACATTAAATTTTCCTGAATGCTATTGGTATCGCTTTGCTTTGGAAACTGAAGTAGAAAACCTCAGTTTATTAAAAAAGGACACGTAGCAAAGGAAATATAGCTGCTCCTCATTTAAAGAAGGACACTTTTGATGGCATCATTTCTGGCTTATCTGCCACCCTTGTGCCTCTCGTTGTCATTCTGGAGACATGCAGTCCTTTCATCCCCCATCTCTTCAGCTGTTTGTTATTTGTCTCTGATCCTGGAGACGTGCATGCCTCTCCTCCGCCTCTTCTTCTCTCATCTTTTTTTGCCCTGACTCTTTGATCCTGGAGTCGTGCAGCCCTGGCCTCATCCGATCCTTGTTCTCTCCCTCTCCTTGCCGCTTCCCGACAACGTTTGGCGTCATCTCTTGACCACGGCCCCCTTCCCTTTCCTCGCGACATAATTAGGCTGACCAATTTTTTCTTTACCCTAATGCTGGATAGAAGATACGAAGCAGTAACACCAAAGGATGCTGATTATTCTTGATGATGTGGTTGGTGCTCTCCTAAATGGATGTAATATAATCACCGCTGTCCTTTGACTGCAGCAAAGGGTTTGATGGCTGTCTCGAAGTACGTCATTACAATAAGATCTTTTATTGATGGGTGGCAGTTAAATCTGTCCCAATCCAGCACATGCTGATGGTGATTAGCAGAATGTGACCCCTCGAAATAGAGCTGCCCTGCCCTTTTGCTCTAGTAGGTGTCACCGCTGAGGCTGGCCACGCACATGCGTCGGGCTGTCGCGTCCCGATTTCTATGATGGCAGATTGGCTCTTGGGTTAAAAGGGAGCCTGTTGATTTTGGCGAATGAGTAATTTTATACGAATATATAACCCTGAACTTTGCCTGCATTCTGTAAGTGCCGCTGTAATGCACTGTTTGTGCTAATTGGAGGTCACAAACTGACAGACAGAGCATGTGAGTTTTAGTAGTATATAGATATCGAGTTGTATTGTACATTCATACTTTGACAATGAAGTGAACCTTTACTGACAAAATTACCCAAGCCTGACTGGATTGTTATGCTACTAAATATGATTTTTTTTTTGGACAAGAACTTGAAGAAGTTTCAATATAATAGCCAAATGTGAATAATTGATGACAAGTTATACCAAATAGTTATTTAGGAGGCAGAACAAAGGGGCAACAACTGAATAAGATTCCACCTTCAAATGAAAGAAGCAGAGTCATACTGCTCAACTATGTAGCCAACGTGAAGCCCAAGTAATTCAGAATCCGCCTGTAATTATGTGCATGATTCAGGGTTATGAGGAGCATTCAATTCATAAAATGAACCAAAGACTTTTGTTCTTAACTATAGTTCTTTGTAAATCATTCAGAGAAAGACTACATGAACCACAAACAAGAGAAAAATCTGCAGACGCTGGAAGTCCAAAGCAATACACACAAAATGCCAGAGAAACTCAGGCCAGGCAGCATCTGTGGAAAAGAGTAAACAGTCGATGTTTCAAGCCAAGACCCTTCATTAAGGTCGAGTCCTGATGAAAGACTGTTTGAATATTATTGCACAGCAGCCTTTTTCAATCCATGAACTGATTTATGAAGTATCAAGTTATTAAAATCTAACCACCTGAATGAAATTAAAATATACTTAACGTTTATTTCAGACATTAAGCTACAGTACAACATTTCTTCTTGGTACAATTGCCATCTGAAGATTAAAAAGGGTCCCATGGTAATTCCTTAAATGGCTTCAACTACACAATGACTAGGAATCTCATTACTAGATTGCTGCCCCAGCATTCTGCTACCATTTCAACATAAAAATTGACATAGCCAACAACTGACTTCAACTGCTGTTCACAGGCATTTTGTTAAACAAATATTTTCTAATATACTATTCAATAGAATTGCATATAAGAAATGGGAAAATGAATGAAATATTTATTTGATAGGAAAGTATATTTCTAAAATAAAAAATATAGAACAAAAGGATTTCTTTACCTGGTAGCAGTTGGTAGCTCTGTGACTTTGGTTGGTGAAGAATGAATCAATGGAGAAGTTGATGGCCTCAAACTTAGCTGATTTGTAACAGGTACACGCTCTATATTGAAAGATATATGTGCTGAAAATTATGCATATTAATGTTTCAGGTACAGCACTAAGCAACATTGTTAAGTGTAATATGACACCAAAAGTGCCACGATCTTTTAGATAGCTTTTTAAAGTTTTTTTCCCCCTGATCATTAATTACACCAGAATTAAAACAAATTTTATTCAGCCAACTTCTGTCATAAAAAAGTCTTGAAAGTAAATTGGAAAATAATAAGAACTAACTATAAGAGCTGCTACAAGTACAGTGCCTATAAAAAGTATACACCCCCCCGCCAAACTAATCAACTGCATAAGTATTCACTCCATTTAATATGACATGCCAAATCGTCACTAGTGCAGCCAACTGGTTTTAGAGATCATATAATTAGTTAAATGGCGATCACCTGTGTGCAGTCAAGGTATTTTAATTGATTGTAGTAAAAATACACCTGTGTCTGGCAGGTCTAACTGCTGGTGAATCAACATCCTGGCAAAAACTACACCATGAAGACAAAAGAGCACTTCAGCAACTCAACAAAAAGATCATTGAAAAGCACAAGTCAGGAGATGGATATGAGAAAATTTCCAAGTCCCTAAATATCCCTTGGAGTACTGTTAAGTCAATCATCAAGAAATGGAATGAATATGACAGCTGTAAATCTGCCTAGAGCAGGCCGTTCTCAAAAGCTGAGTGACCATGGAAGAAGGGGACTACTAAGGGAAGCTACCAAGAGACCTATGACAACTCTGGAGGAGTTACAAGCTTCAGTGGCTGAGATGGGAGAGACTGTGCAAACAACAACGGTTGCCCAGGTGCTTCACCAGTTGCAGAGTGGCAAAGAAAAAAACCACTGATTAAAAAAAACATGAAATCTCAGCTAGTTTGCCAGAAGGCATGTAGGAAACTCTGGAGTCAGCTGGAAGAAGATTCTATGACTTGAAGAAACCAAAATTGAGCTTTTTGGCCATCAGACTAAACACTATGTTTGGCGTAAGCCAAACACCGCATGTCATCAGAAACACACCATCCCTACTGTGAAGCACGGTGGTGCTGCATCATGCTGCGGGATGCTTCACTACAGTAGGCCCCGGAAGGCTTGTGAAGGTAGAGGGTAAAATAAATGCAGCAAAATACAGAGAAATCTTGGAGGAAAATCTGATGCAGTCTGCAGGAGAACTGCGACTTGCGAGATTTGTTTTCCAGCAATGACTCCAAGCATAAAGCTGAAGGCTTAGGAATGGCTTAGAAAACAACAAAGTTAATGTCCTGGAGTGTCCAAATTGGAGTCCAGACCTCAATCTAATTAAGAATTTGTGGCTGGACTTGTTCACTCATGATCCCCATGCAATCTGACTGAGCTTGAGCAGTTTTGTAAAGAAGAATGGGGGAAAATTGCAGTGTCCAGATCTGCTAATCTGATAGAAGCCTATCGACACAGACACATTTGCTGCCGAAGGTGCATCCACTGAATACTGACTTAAAGGGGGTAAATAATTGTGCAATTAATTATAGTGATTTAATAATTCTAATAAATTTAGACCAACTTGTAGGAATTTGTTTTCACTTTGACATGAAAGTATTTTTTCTATTGAACAATGCTAATAAAGCCAAATTAAATCCACTGTGATTCAATGTTGTAAAACAAAGCATGAAAACGTTCAAGGAGTGTGAAATCTTTTTATAGGCAGTGTATATTAAAAGAGAAGAACTAAAGTAAACATTGATATATTTAAGTAATAATAGAAAATGGAGAAATGGCAGATACATTTTGGATCAGTCTTCATAGTGAAAATCACTTAAAAGCATACTGTTATTTTAGTAACACAAACACGTGAAAATCTGCAGATGCTGTAAATCCAAAGGTAACAAAAAATGCTGGAGGAACTTGACATCTCTGGAAAAGAGCAAATAGTTGACTTTTTGGGCCAAGGCTCTTCATCAGGATCAAGACATCAACCAATTGTTCTTTTCCACAGATGCTGAAAACAAAATACTGGACTTGAAAACTAAGAAGTCCCTGAGACTTGATGACCTACATCCTTAGTCTTGATGGAAGTAGTTACAGAGAAAATGTGCGAATTAGTTGTAAATCTATCAAAATTTCCAGGGATTTGGCAAACTACAAATATAACAACACTATCCAAGGAAGGAGATAGAAAATATAGACCAGTTAGCTTAAGACTGGGAAAATGCTGCAATCCTTTAATTGAAATAGCAGGACATTTAAAAGCATAAGTCAAACAAACAGAGTTGACAGTTTTATGGACAGGTTAATATGCTTGACAAATTTGCTAGAGTTCATTTATGATCCAAGAAATGATGAACAAGGGTAACAAGATGATATAGTGTATTTGTATTTTCAGAATGTATGACCTCCAGTAAGACAGTACTGTTAAGTGGTGACTCTGCTGGCAGCTCCAATGGGAATCATCGAATACCATGGCTATGACTACCACCACTGAAATCAAGTCGTAGCCATGGTAAGCAGCACTGTTTTAAGATCGCAAACACGAGGAAATCTGCAGATGCTGAAAATTCAAGCAACACACACAAAATGCTGATGGAACGCAGCAGACCAGACAGCATCCATAGGAAGAAGCATCCCTGGCCTGACGAAGGGTTTCGGCTCGAAACGTCAACTGTGATGCTGTCTGGCCTGCTACGTTCCACCAGCATTTCATGTGTGTCGCACTGTTTTAAGATGTTTTTATTTTTAAACCTATTGATGCTCAACATCAACAAAACCCAGATGACAGACTTGGGTTGCAAGTGCTTTTCCCCTTTAAGAAAAAGGAAGTGGAGATACTGTGCCAGTCTACAGGTACGACTGAAACACAAGAGTCCTGTGACTTCTACTCCTGACAATCCTGATGGTGAACGTACAGTCCTTGGAAAATAAAACTGAAGACCTCAGAGCAAGACTGCATTACCAGAGGACATCAGGGACTGCTGTCTACTCTGCTTTATAGAAACATGTTTGACGGCTTGTGGAACCAGAGGAGTGAACACACTTGACAACTGTTATACCACCATCAAGAACACTTACTGTGCCATTCCACACCTACACCTTGTAAAGTCCAATCACCTGGCTGTACTTCCACTCACAGTGCATAGAAAGGGACTAAAGACCGCAGCACCAGTGGTGAGGTAGGTGGAAGAGCACTTACAGGACAGTTTAGACTCAGTGGACTAGACAATATTCAAGGATTCATTTTCAAGTCAGAATGAATACACCAGTTGTCACCGACTTCATCAAGACCAGTGTGGGTGAGTATGTGCTTTTGAGAAATACCGATCATACCCAAACCAATAGCCATGGATGAAACAGGTGATTTGCAGTCTGCCAAGGGCTAGACCCGGAACATTCAAGACCGGTGATCCAGAACTATACAAAGGTGCCCAGGTACAACCTTCATAAGGCTACTTTAAGGGCGAGAAAACAATTTTGATTGAGGTTAGAGACTGAATCAGATGCACATCATCTCTGGCAGGGTTTGCAGGCCATTTCTTCCTACAATGTGAAACCTAACATGAAGAATAGCTGTGATGCTTCACTTGCAGAAGAGCTCAACCTGATCAGCCTTTAATGCACGCTTTGAAAGAATAAAACTGCACCTGTGTGAATCCCTTCAGCATCTGGTGACCCGATGATCGGTGTCTCGGAGCAAACATCAGAACATCTTTCAAAAGCGTGAACCCTCGCAAAGCATTAGGCTTTAATGGTGTGTCTGGGAGGCCTCTGAAAACCTGTGCCAAACTACTGGTGTGAATGTTCAAGGACATCTTCAATCCATCACTGCTGCAATTGGAGGTTTCAACGGACTTCAAAAGGGTGACAATCATATCAGTGCCCAAGAAAAACGGTGAGCTGCCTCAACAACTATCACCCAGTGACAATTACATCTACTGTGATTGAAGTGCTTTAAGCAGTTGGTTGTGGCTAGATGGTCAGAACACCACCATCAGATTTCTGAATTGACAATCAATTCATAAACACTACCTATTTTTTCCTCTTTTTGCACTACTTAGTTAATATATTATATACTTCTCATTGTAATTTATTGTTTTTACTATGTATTGCACTGCACTGCTACCGCAAAACTGCAAATTTCATGACATACGCTGGTGATGTTAAACCTGATTTTGAAAGGGCATTTGATTAGGTGCCACTTGGAAGGTAATTGCACAAGATCTGATCACACAGAGGCTTGGATATTATATTGCCATAGTTAAGAGACTAGCTGACTTACATCAATGTTGGGGTATCCTTGGATTGGCAAACAGTAATTAGTGCATTACTACGAGCATCAGTGATGGGGTCCTAAGTATTGGTTGTGTTCCAGTTGGCTCTATATTTCATTTAAATACATAATTTGTTACTCAATTTGTCTTTTTTATACCTCTTTAGCTATTTGTACAGCTGCTTAAGTGGGCCAAAATATACTGGCAGTGATGTGTCCTGATTAACTGGAATCCACTGTATTCAAGGCAGAGATGGAAACTAGAGAGGAGTCAAGGTATTAGATACAGAAAATACTGGAAAATCTCTGTAGATCTGGCAGCATATTTGGGCAAGAGGGGGCAGATGAGAGAAAACAAATTGAGTTTAAGTTTCAGAAGGTCAGGGAGACAGCAAAGGAATACCTCTGATCGGGCAAGGCATGGTTGCTGTGAGGTTAATTTGAGGAGGTCATCAAATTCTCTCCAGTTAGAGAGAATACTGAGAAAGAAACATGACAAATCTGAACTGCAGGACTGTACAACATGCCTTACTAGTCAGGCTGTACCGATAGAGAAAGAAAAGTTGAACCAATATAACTTTAAGGAGAAGTGGCCAATGAAACAGTCCGAAGTTACAGAATATGATATGGGGTCCAGGTGATTCCAGTTACTCCGATGGATGATGAGGTTCTGTGCCTCAAGTTTACATTAGTTAGAGTTACAAACAGATAGATCAAAATGGGAATGAATGGAGAGCTAAAATGGCAGGGCACAGGAAGCTAAAGGAAGCTGTGAAGACTGAATGTAATTGAGTCAACAAACCAGTCAAACAATCTTTGTTTGATTTCTCCAATATACAGGGGGTCATGTTGCGAACACAAATGGAAAACACAAGATTGGAAGTTATGCACATGATTCACTGCATCACAGGAAGAATGATTTGGCCACCTGGATGGTGGGAAGGGAAGAGGTAAAAGGACAAATGTGGCACAGGCTACAATTGCAAGGGAAGTGCCTTAAGGGAAGCTGGTGGCAGCAAAACAAAAACAGAAGGGAGCGATTCCTTTGAAATGCGGAAAGGGGTGATGTATTTGGTTGTGAGATTTTGTTGATATTGGCATAAATTGAAAAGGATAATACACTGATCTGTCTTCTTACAGGGATGCAATCCTGTCTGCTCAGCGCTTCCAGCATTTTCTGCTTTTATTACAGATTTATCGCATCTGCAGTCTTTCTTTGATTTTTCAAGGAAAATACAGGAATGGAAAATTGAGAGTGAAAACAGGAAATCAGGATAGAGGCCAAATCTGGATCAACCATAATAATACTAAACATTGGTGCAGGTTTGAAAAACCATTGCCAAATCCTCCATCCGTTTCTAATGCAAAAGTTGTCCCTCTAATAAAAATCATGCATTCTGATTGCACACACTCCACTTAATGAGAAATTATTGCAGTTCCTAAATAATCACGACTTCACAGCAGGTTCCCTTCGACATGGTTTCCAAATACATTGGTCATAATGGTCAATATCAGAAATGAAGTTTAATGCACGACATATTAAAAGCTCACCAGATTTACAGATTTTTGGTGTAGCTGGAGTGCAGTTGGATTGCTCAGGGCTGATGCTCTTTTGTTGGTCGCCAAGATCTGGAATTTCTTGCACATTTCTTTCCAAGTGTGGCTTAAAAGTTTTAAGTATTGCTGTATTGTCTTTATATATTGTCTCACTTGTTGATTCCGCAAATCTTTGCTCCACAGATTCACTTGGGCAATGCTTGGAACTACTTGTTGTTACACCTTGAACAGCAGAGGGTTGAGAAGTAATAATCCCTTCAGTTACATTTTGTAATGTTCTGGACACGCTCCCAGATATCCTTTCTGAGGTCTGCTCTTCAATGACTTGCTTCATTTGTTCTCCATTTTCAGGTTTTGTTCTATGTGCAGTTTTATCCAAACTTGATTCATTTCTCCTTAAACAAATATTATTCTTTTTGACTTGTTTCACTGCATTTATGGCTGTGTCATTCATGGATGGTATTTCATGGGCTTCATCAAAACTTGAAAAAAGCGTACTATCACATGAACTTCCACTTACCACTGAATTGCCAATCAACTTACTATTATGTATGGGCCCAGATGGTTTTTCAGTCTTAAGTACACAGGCTTCATTTTTGTGCTCATTCTGACCACAAAACCCAACTTCATCTTCAACTGATCTCTGTGAATTACCTATTTCAACAACGTTTAGTTTCTGCATCTTCTCTTTTGAGTGTACTGTTTTCCTCTTTTCCTGCTTTTTGGTGCTATTTTTGATGAATTCCACTGAAAATGAATTTGACATACTTTGAGGATTCCTCAAACTTTCAGATAAATCAGTGGAACTTAAATTATAAACAGATTCAGACAAAGGCTTGAATTCAGATTTGAGAATCTCACTCGTACTGCCCTCTGAGTTTTCAGGCTTTTTCTCCACATCAATAGCATTGCTTTTCTGGCTCTTCACTTCTGCACTGAATTCTTTACCAGTTGCCGCAGGCATATTTTTCTTCCTGTTTTTATTAGAAAGCTCCAAAATCATAGATGCCAACTGAGCAGGATCTGCACTTACAGAAGCATCAGCTATAGCAGAAGCAATTGTACTTATGCTCAAGACTGAATCTGTGGTGTTCAGTTTAGTTTCTTCAACCTTCGGATTCAAACTCAATCGTGTATTCTAAAGAAAGAAAGTAAACAGTTCTCAGATATATTTCCAATGCAATTTGAACTAAATAATATTCTCTGAAAGCTATACCACTACACAATCTATCCACACTCTGCATCAAACACATCATAGCACACCTGTGACAGAACCTGCAAGTTTTAGATTGGCCTCTGCACACCCCTTGGAACCCACAGACCAAAACATCAACAATTCCTTTCCCCCCCACACCTCCCTATAGATGCTGCTTGACCTGCTGAGTTCACCTAGCAGATTATTTGTGAACTGGTGGAACCAACTCATCCACAATCCCATACAGATTAAAGTTTTCACTGGAGGTCGTTACACCGAGGATACTGGAAGACAGAAGGGGGCGGGGGGGCGACGATGAGCAAGGAAAGGATGCTTTAAGTACAGGAGACCCCGGGGGATGTGCCTCTTGTAAAAAGGTTCACCCTCTTGGAAGCTGTCAAGACAGAAGATGATGCCAGCCTGAGAGGCAGTCAGGTCTGCGAGTCAACAATTGGTGCTGAAGCAAAGCCGAGGAGACAGACATCAGGCAGAGCCTTGGTAATAGGGGACTCCACAGTGAGAGGTACAGAAAGGGGTTTCTGTGGCAACAGGCGAAATTTAAGGATGGTGTGTTGCCTCCCTGGTGCCGGGATCCAAGATGTCACGAACCCATTGCAGGGAATCCTCAAGAGTGAAGGTGAACATCCGGAAGTGGTGGTGCATGTCGGCACAAATGACGTGGGGAAGAAGAGGAAAGACATTCTACAGCGTGACTTCAGAGAACTCGGAAGAAGGTTGAAAAGCAGGCCTTCCAGGGTGGTTATCTCCAGTTTGCTTCCAGTTCCCCGTGCTGGACTGGTCAAGAACAGGGAGATAATGGATCTGAATGTGTGGCTGAGGAACTGGTGCAGGAAGCAAGGATTTACATTCTTGGACCACTGGGGTATGTTTCGGGGAAAGGATGAATTGTACAAAAGGGACAGGTTGCACCTCAATAAGCGGGGCACCAGCATTCTGGCAGGCAGGTTTGCCTCTGCAACACGGGTGTGTTTAAACTAAGTAGTGGGGGGGAGGGGACGAACTGGAAATATAAAGATGGAGATAAAGGGAAAGTGAGAATAAGAAAAGTTAAGAAAGACAGCAGAATCAACAGAGCAGGAAGCTCAAGAAGGGATCGTACAGTATGGCCAAGTGATATAGGAATTGATATGGGAGGTGAGGGGAGTAATGAATTAAAAGTATTGTATATGAATGCACGGAGTATAAGAAATAAAGTGGATGAGCTTGAGGCACAGTTGGAAATTGGTAAGTATGATGTTGTGGGAATAAGAGAGACATGGCTTCAAATGGACAGGGCCTGGGAAATGAATATTCAAGGGTATACGTCCTATCAAAAGGACAGACTGATATGCAGAAGGGGTGGGGTGGCTCCGTTGGTGAGGAATGATATTCAGTCCCTTGCGAGGGGGGACATAGAATCAAGAGACGTAGAGTCAGTATGGATAGAACTGAGAAATTCTAAGGGTAGAAAGACCCTAATGGGAGTTATCTACAGGCCCCCAAACAGTAGTCTGGATGTAGGCTGTAAGTTGAATCAAGAGTTAAAATTGGCATGTCACAAAGGTAATGCTACAGTTGTTATGGGGGATTTCAACATGCAGGTAGACTGGAGGAATCAGGTTGGTACTGGACCCAAGAAAGGGAGTTTGTGGAGTCCCTCCGAGATGGATTCTTAGAACAGCTTGTACTGGAGCCTACCAGAGAGAACGCAATTCTAGATTTAGTGTTGTGCAATGAACCGGATTTGATCAGGGACCTCGAGGTAAAGGAGCCATTAGGAGGTAGTGACCATAACATGATAAGTTTTAATCTACAATTTGAGAGGGAGAAGGGAAACTCGGAAGTGTCAGTATTACAGTTGAACAAAGGGAACTATGGTGCTATGAGGGGGGAGCTGGCCAAGGTTCAATGGAACAATACCCTAGCAGGGATGACAGTGGAACAGCAATGGCAAGTGCTTCCGGGAATAATGCGGAAGGTGCAGGATCAGTTCATCCCAAAGAGGAAGAAAGATCCTAAGGGGAGCAAGGGGAGGCCGTGGCTGACAAGGGAAGTAATGGAAGAAGTGTAACATAGCAAAGACGAGTGGGAAACCGGAGCATTGGGAAACAAAGAGCAACAGAAGGTAACTAAAAAGGCAATACGCGGTGGAAAAATGAGGTACGAAGGTAAATTAGCCAAGAATATAAAGGAGGATAGTAAAAACTTCTTTAGGTATGTGAAAAGGAAAAAAATATTTAAGACCAAAATTGGGCCCTTGAAGACAGAAACTGGTGAATTTATTATGGGAAACAAGGAAATGGCAGACCAGTTGAACAGGTATTTTGGATCTGTCTTCACGAGGGAAGACACAAACAATCTACCAGATATAATAGTGGCCAAAGGACCTAGGGTAATGGATGAACTGGAGGAAATTTATATTAGGCAGGAAATGGTGTTGGATAGACTGTTGGGTCTGAAGGCTGATAAGTCCCTAGGACCAGATGGCCTGCATCCCAGGGTACTTAAGGAGGTGGCTTTAGAAATCGTGGACGCATTGGTAATCATTTTCCAATGTTCCATAGATTCAGGATCAGTTCCTGTGGATTGGAGGGTGGCTAATGTTGTCCCTCTCTTCAAGAAGGGAGGGAGAGAGAAAATAGGGAATTATAGACCAGTTAGCTTGACGTCGGTGGTGGGAAAGATGCTGGAGTCAATTATAAAAGATGAAATTACAACACATCTGGATAGCAGTGACAGGATCAGTCCAAGTCAGCATGGATTTATGAAAGGGAAATGTGCTTGACTAATCTTCTGGAATCTTTTGAGGATGTAACTATGAAAATGGACAAGGGAGGGCCAGTGGATGTAGTGGGCAAAATTAGGGCACATGGTATTGGGGGCAGAGTACTGACATGAATTGAAAATTGGCTGGCTGACAGAGTTACAAAATACACGTGGACTAAGGTGTTAACTGTCCTGTGCTATCACCAGTGGGATCATCAGTTGATCTGCCACCTGTCTTCAGGAGTTTTGGCCCGCTTATGATCAAGACTCCCTCGAGGTGGTGGGCCAGCAGTGCTAAAGCACCACCTCCCACTGGTGAGCTTAAAAACTTGGTATCTGCCTCTATCAGAGTTGTTGGTCACTTCCATCCAACAGATAGTCTACTCTTCAGGTGTCTATGCAACTACTGAAGGGTTTGCAAGATATGTATACACTGTCTGACTATCTGCCCCTCTGGACATACTTGGTCCACACCCATGCTGATCCTTTCTCTGCTGCCTCAGCTACAGCCCTGCTGGTTGACTTGATCTCTCTTCTAGTGAAGCCAAGGTCACGCAGCACTTCTGGAGAGCGACAGAAAACAAAGAGTAGCGATTAATGGGTCCCTTTAGGAATGGCCGGCGGTGACCAGGGGGTACCGCAGGGTTCAGTGCTGGGACTGCAGCTGTTTACAATATATACTAATGATTTAGATGAGGGAATTAAAAGTAACATTAGCAAATTTGCTGATGACACAAAGCTGGGTTGCAGTGTGAAATGTGAGGAGGATGTTATGAGAATGCAGGGTGACTTGGACAGGCTGGGTGAGTGGGCAGATGCATGGCAGATGCAGTTTAATGTGGATAAATGTGAGGTTATCCACTTTGGTGGTAAGAACAGGAAGGCAGATTATTATCTAAATGGAGTCAAGTTCGGAAAAGGGGAAGTACAACGAGATCTAGGTGTTCTTGTATATCAGACACTGAAAGCAAGCATGCAAGTACAGCAGGCCGTGAAGAAAGCTAATGGCATGCTGGCCTTCATAACAAGGGGAATTGAGTATAAGAGCAAAGAGGTCCTTCTGCAGCTATACAGGGCCCTGGTGAGACCACACCTGGAGTACTGTGTGCAGTTTTGGTCTCCAAATTTGAGGAAGGACATTCTTGCTATTGAGGGAGTGCAGCGTAGGTTCACAAGGTTAATTCCCGGGGTGGCGAGACTGTCATATGTCGAAAGATTGGAGCGACTGGGCTTGTGTACTCTGGAATTTAGATGGCTGAGAGGGGATCTTATTGCAACATATAAGATTATTAAGGGATTGGACACGCTGGAGGCAGGAGGCATGTTCACACTGATGGGTGAGACCAGAACCAGAGGCCACAGTTTAAGAATAAGGGGTAAGCCATCTAGAACGGAGTTGAGGAAAAACTTCTTCACCCAGAGAGTGGTGGATATATGGAATGCTTTGCCCCAGAAGGCTGTGGAGGCCAAGTCTCTGGATGCTTTCGAGAAAGAGATGGATAGAGCTCTTAAAGATAACGGAATCAAAGGTTATGGGGATAAGGCAGGAACTGGATACTGATTGTGGATGATCAGCCATGATCACAGTGAATGGCGGTGCTGGCTCGAAGGGCCAAATGGCCTCCTCCTGCACCTATTGTCTATCGGATTTAAACCGAAGTTAATTATTCAAGACTCAAAAGCAAACGTCACTGACCATACTTTCAGTCTGTTGCATATTTAAACTTAGTCCTTTGTTCAAGCTGTGATTTTCTTTTTGCTTATCAACCAGAAATGTAGTTGAATTCTCTGTTGGAGTTCCATTGAGCGTTTGATCCAGATTTTCTGCATGAAAATGAATACTTCAATGCATCATTACGTATCATGAACAAACAGCTGCTTCAGTGCAATATTGTTTGTTGGTCATATGTTTCAAACAATAAACAAGTGAAATGTTTATCAGGCAATACAGAACTACTTAGCAATTAACCTAGTGAAAACAGATTATTTGACAATTTAAAACAAGTCAACAATTTCAAGTTTCCAAATTAAATTTAATAAAACTGCTTTAGAAAGCAGTTTAATGTTAATATCAAGTTTTGTGTAATTTTCCCACTAGTCAAATGGAGAATACAGTTAGCACTACAAAAACCTTCAGCCAGTTAAACATGTCTCAATTAGATACATACGCAAATGAGGAACAGCTGAATTTCCCTCAATATCCAAAAGTCCAATCTCCAGAGCTGCAGAAGTTCTCAAGTCTGGCTGCTTTCTACATCTTGAAGGTCAGCTACTCATTGGGTCTCTTTGACCTTGTATTGGAATTTTTAATACTTATTCTAAGCAAGCTTTATTCAGTCTAGCAACAGCATCTATTTCGTAATAGCAAGGTGTTTAATTAATCCACCAAAAGAACATTGGTAGAATGATGAAAGTTATTCAACTTGATTCTCAAGTGGTCTCAGGACTACTTGGCATGGATAATAAATGTTGCTCTGCCAGTACTACCTACCTTCCAAGAAGCAATCGAAAAGCTTAAGCCTCATCTCCTGAACGCTTTTTATTGAAACAGGATTCAATTTCTCTGACCCAGAATCCTGTTCACCATTGAATTAAATCACAGCTAATCTCAATATCAACTCTATCAAAGAAATATCAGTAACTGAATAAGTAACGGTTTTAAAATTACCAACCCATCTACAACTCCAAACAGTAGTTTGGATGTGAGAACTCCATACTTTTTCTTTTTAAGCGTTTCTAAGTATCACTCCTGAATAATTTTAGATGACATTTATCTGTTATGAATAATCCTCCCAGAAGAAACTTTTTCTCTTTGCAAAACTTATTTCAATTGCTCAATTCGGTTACTTCTAAATCTTCTGCACAGACAGTCCCTGTTATGCCCTATTGGGCAATAGAAATCACCATTACAGAATTCACAAATCACTATTCAAAAACTTGAGATCAGGAATAAAATTCGCTCACAGAATTTCTAGAGAAAAAGTAGCTTTTTTCCATTCTATTCATGCACAGATGATGTGGCTTTGCATTACAAAAAAATTGTGATATTGATTGTTTTCTAAGAACCAAACCCCTCCACTGTAACCTTGGGTCATTTGTACAAAAATCTCATTGGTATTTTCTAGTGTATCTGCATATGACCTTCCAAAGTGCGTACTTCTTGGAGTCCATGCAATGCAGTCCAACCAGAGCACAATGCACCTGGGACACAATTATCACCTATTTGTACCAAATTTTAAAAATTTTATCACATGCATATTACAGTATTTTTAAAATGCATAAAGAAAAGCTTAGTTTTATTTTACCTGACCGAAGTGTGTCACCACTGCACAACTGTCTGCCTTCTTCCTGGATTTCTGACAAATCAGTAGGTTGAATTAAAGGTACTGGTGTTCCGTGTTTTGGTGATGTTATGGAATATCCAAACGAAGGCTAGGAAATTTGGTAAATTGGTTTATTATTGTCATATGTATTATAGTACAGAGAAAAAATATTTTGTATGCCACCCATACAGATCACTGCATCACATCAATACAAAGGAAAAGCAACAACATAATGCAGAATAAGTGCTATAGTTACAAAACAGCAGTGCAGACATACAAATAAGATGCAGGCTATGTCAAGCACATTGTGAGGAGAACAGCCCAGTTTATTGTACAATGGAACCACTCATTATGACAGCAGGATAGAAGCTGTCCTTAAGACCGGTGGTATGTGCTTTCAGTCTTCTATATCTTCTGCCCAATGGGAAGGAGGGAAAGAAAAGAATATTTAGGGTACTTGACTACCTCCCTGAAGCAGTGAGAGCTGGTTTCATGATGTATTGCGCTATGTACACAACTTAAAGCAGTTGAATTTCATGAAATTTTACCAAAATACATCTTTAGCAACATATATAAACAGGTGTTCAAATGTGTCCTTTTAATTTAGACAATACCCTCCCACTATTTCACAAGGATGTCTTGTTTACCTAAATTATCCAAGTAATCAAAGTTCTACTTAAAAAAGAAACAGCCAGAAAGCTATCTAGAAACTCCCCTACCCCCATCTCCCTTGAAGGCAAATCTCCAAAATTGAAAAGAATGCAAAATACCACCCACAGTCAAAACATTGAGAAAAGAATGCCATAAAAAACACCAAACAAATGTTTAAAAAAAACAGCCGTTTGCAAAACACTTTGAAAGGTGAGATCTTGGAAAGTGAAACAGAGTACAATCTTACTAATATTTCAGGAAGAAAAAACAACCACCGAATCAGATTCTTAACTATTTTCAAAAACGAACAATTGAAAATAATAAGATAAAATAATAAAGGAAAAAAACTTTAACATAAAAGCACGATAAACATTCATACTCCAAAACAAAGTACGAATATTATCAAACCAAGGGCAAAATTCTTCAAACTTAAGTCCAGACCTATAAACTGGTTATTAACTTATAAAGCAAATGATTACAGACATGAAGAAACAGTAAATTTATTAAACATTGATCCTCAAGGAATTGATGAGCTTCATCCACGGATTTAAACCATTTATGTGATTTAACAGGCAGAATAACCCCTAGGCGAAGTGGAAATAGCAGAGTTGGTTGGAACTTTCTTTGATAGAGCTCGGACATCACTGGTTTAAAAAGCGATCTTTCTCGCATTACCTCAGTACTGTAGACAAAACTTGAGGTCTCCGTGTTCAATAACCCCTTTCCGACGGGCAATTCAAATTAAATGCTCCTTGCTATGCACATAGTGGAATTGGAGTATAACAGGTCGAGGCTTCAACTCTTTAGGAGGTTTTGCTCTTAAAGTCTGATGAACACGGTCAGGTATAGGGGGAGTAGAAAAAACTTCAGAGCCGAACACATCCATTAAAAATTGAGAAAAGAATTTAGTAAGGTCACCAGTCAATGTCTTTACGGAGTCCTGTTATTCGCAAATTCTGTCTACGACTGCGACTTTCCAGGTCAATAATCTTAACTTTATACCGTTCCAATGTTTGAGTGGTCGAAGTGAATTTCTTTTCCAACAAATCCAGTCTATGATCTCTCTGTCTACCAGCTTCATCGAGTTCGGAAATTTGTTGTTGTTGTTTTTCACTCTCACGCTTAAGTGCTCCCAGTCTACCTTTGATCTCCTTTAACAATACTTCCAAAGTAGAAAATCTTTTATCGAATTTATCATCCAGGAGCTTCGACATAGCCTCCAAAGTGAGCTGAGACTGTTTAGGATCACCTTCTCTCCTTCCATTTCCATTACCCGCTTCCTTGCTTTCGGCTGATGCCTTTTTCCCCTCTGGTATCCATTTCCAGCGATTAAAAATCAAGGTCCAAGCATATAAAAGTGCTATAAACACTTCAATATAGATAGTAAAAGGGTGGTAAAAAGATTGAAAAATGAACAGAGCAAAGCCAAAATGCAACTTACTCCATCTAGTGCCCCAAGAGAAGTCTTTTGTGGGTGGTGGGTGGGGCTATTTTTAGTTTAGTTTTTTTTCACCTGGGCTGATCTGAAACTACAAATATGTCTGAATTGTCGTAACTTCTGTTTCCCCTTTAAACCTTTTTCCCTCTTCCTGATTCATCAATTTCCTATGCAGTAAGGTTAACCCTTTGCATACCATATGGCTTATTCAAGTAAAATGGATATTATTATTAACTTTGTTTCATGGAATACGAATGGTTTGAATCATTCGATTAAACAGAAGAAGATTTTTAAAGTTTTTCATAGATTGAATGCTCAAATTATCTTTGCCCAGGAAAGTCATGTGAGGAAGGAGGATAATCAGCGTTTTTTTTGGTTTTGGAAAAACTAACAATTTCATTCCAACTCATAAGCTAAGGTGTAAGGAGTCCATTTTTATAGTCTCTTCAATTTCATCTGTTCACTATGAAACAATCTCAGACCTGAATGGTAGATTTCTGTTAATTACTGGTTTACTTTATAACTAAAAAGTTGTCATGGTTAATATCTATGCACCAAATACTGACTATCCTGAATTCTTTAAGCATTTATTTGCATCTCTTCCTAATTTAAATGACTATCTGTTGATAACAGGCTGAGATTTTAACTGTTGCCTGAATCAGTTGATGGACAGGTCTGTGCCCAATCAGGTACTTCCAAACAAAACTGCTATTTTTATTAATTGCTTTTTAGCTGCCTCCAGAATTTTAGAAGTTTGGTGGTTTTAAGATCCTAACGATAAAGAGTTCTCACTCTTTTCTCATGTATATCATAATTACTCTAGAATTGATAACCTTTTTTTTTTAATCCACTCTCGATTAGTTTCGTCTGTTACAGCTTGTGAGTACGATGCAAATGCCATCTCTGATCATGCGCCCTGAAAACTATCAATCAAATTAACTGATGTAACTTTCAGTGCTAGACAATGGCGGTACAATTCTACTCTGCTTCAGGATTTAAACTTTGTTAACTTAATTAAAGAACAGATTGTCTTTTTCTTTTCAACTAACTTTACCGAAGAAATTTCCAGTGAGATTATGGGATACTTTTAAAGTATATATCCATGAGCAAATTATTTCATATTCTGCTGGATTGAAAAAATGAATTAATAATAAAACATGTACATTGGTTGATAAGATTAAAGAAATTGATAAAAAGTATTCTGCTGCTCCTAATCTGGAGTTTTATAAAAAGAGAGTTGAACTTCAGATGCAACAGTTTGTTATTAACATCCCCAACTGAAGATCAATTACTTAA
Organism: Mobula hypostoma; assembly: GCF_963921235.1. NCBI lineage: Eukaryota > Metazoa > Chordata > Chondrichthyes > Myliobatiformes > Myliobatidae > Mobula > Mobula hypostoma. Next base: position 169,426,617 of record NC_086097.1, read on the forward strand.
AACTAAGAGTCAATTTTATATAATTACATGGTGATAAATCTGGTAAATTACTGCCCAACCAATTGAAAGCTGCTTCAGCTAACCGTCAGATTATTAAAGTTCGTAAACCGGATGGTATTTTGACGGTTGACCATGAAATTAATAAATCTTTTCAAGAATTCTATACCTCTTTATACCAATCAGAATTTCCTGACAATTCTACCATAATGCATGAATTTTTAAGGAAATTTAATATTCCAAAATTACCACAATGAATGTTTAGCACGAGACGGACCCATTACGGAAGAAGAAATAAAGAAAGCAATTTATTCGATGAATTCTGGTAAAGCACCCGGTCTGGATGGGTATACAGTAGAATTTTTTAAATCTGTTTTCAAATCTACTTTCTCCTTGGTTATGTAGAATCTTATTTGTAGAGAAATTACCACAATCCTTTGATGAAGCATCTATTTCTTTAATTCCTAAAAAAGATAAAGACCCCACTGAATGTGCTTCATATAGACCTATATCCTTGTTCAATGTGGACTCCAAGATCTTTTCCAAAATATTAGCTATTAGATTGGAAAATATATTGCCACAAATTGTCTCTGACGACCAGAGAGGGTTTATTAAAAATCATTACTCGTATTTTAATGTTAGGAGGTTAATGAACATTGTATATACTTCTTCATCTCAAACTCCAGAATGTGTTATTTTGCTTGACGCCGAGAAGGTGTTTGATAGAGTTGAATGGAAATATTTATTTAACATTCTTGAGAAATTTAACTTTAGCCCAAAATTCATATCGTGGATTAAATTGACATATCATATATATACCTTTGGCTTCTGTACTTACCAATAATCAGGGCTGTCCTTTAAGCCCTTTACTGTATGACATTGCCTTGGAGCCCTTGGCAATCATAGTCATACTTTATTGATCCCGGGGGAAACTGGTTTTCGTTACAGTTGCATCATAAATAATAAATAGTAATATGTAAATTATGCCAGTAAATTATCAAATAAATCCAGGACCAGCCTATCGACTCAGGGTGACTGACCCTCCAAGGGAGGAGCTGTAAAGTTTGATGGCCACAGGCAGGAATGACTTCCTATGACGCTCTGTGCTGCATCTTAGAGGAATGAGTCTCTGGCTGAATGTACTCCTGTGCCCACCCAGTACATTATGTAGTGGATGGGAAACATTGACCAAGATGGCATGCAACTTAGACAGCATCGCTCTTCATGATTCACCCAATATATCTGGCATTATTCGTGGGAATGGGACGCATAAGGTATCACTATATGCAGATGACCTGTTACTATATATCGCTAACTCAGAGAAATCCATCCCTGCAGTAATACGCAACACACATAAAAGTTGCTGGTGAATGCAGCAGGCCAGGCAGCATCTCTAGGAAGAGGTACAGTCGACGTTTCGGGCCGAGACCCTTCGTCAGGACGAACTGAAGAAGAGCTGGTAAGAGATTTGGAAGTGGGAGGGGGAGATCCAAAATGATAGGAGAAGACAGGAGGGGGAGGGATGGAGCCAAGAGCTGGACAGCTGATTGGCAAAAGGGATATGAGAGGATCATGGGACGGGAGGCCGAGGGAGAAACAAAAGCGACCCTTCGCCTGTGAGTCGGCTGGGGTGATATACTGCGTCCGGTGCTCCCGATGCGGCCTTCTATATATTGGCGAGACCCGACGCAGACTGGGAGACCGCTTTGCTGAACACCTACGCTCTGTCCGCCAGAGAAAGCAGGATCTCCCAGTGGCCATACATTTTAATTCCACATCCCATTCCGATGTGTCTATCCACAGCCTCCTCTACTGTAAAGATGAAGCCACACTCAGGTTAGAGGAACACCACCTTATATTCTGTCTGGGTAGCCTCCAACCTGATGGCATGAACACTGATTTCTCTAACTTCTGTTAATGCCACACCTCCCCCTCGTACCCATCTGTTATTGCCCATCCTCTGGGCTCCCCCCCCCTTCTTTCTCCCAGACCTCCTGTCCCATGATCCTCTCATATCCCTTTTGCCAATCACCTGTCCAGCTCTTGGCTCCATCCCTCCCCCTCCTGTCTTCTCCTATCATTTTGGATCTCCCCATCCCCCTCCCACTTCCAACTCTCTTACCAGCTCTTCTTTCAGTTTGTCCTGACAAAGGGTCTCCGCCCAAAACATCGACTGTACCTCTTCCTATAGATGTTGCCTGGCCTGCTGCGTTCACCAGCAACTTTTGTGTGTTGCTTGAAATTCCAGCATCTGCAGATTTCCTCCTGCCTGCAGTAATATGACTTTTCTGGTTATAAATTGAATCTTAATAAGAGTGTGCTTTTACCATTAAATATGCAAGTTCCAATCTATAGACAATCACCATTTAGACTGGTTACCGATTATTTTACTTATTTGGGTGTTAAAGTTACTAAGAAGCACAAGGATCTATTTAAAGCTAACTTTTTACCCTTAATTGATCATGTTAAACAACTGCCTACTAAAGAGTCCCCATTGTCCTTATCATTGATTGGTTGAATTAATGCTATTAAGATGATTATTTTACCTAAATTTCTGAATCTATTTCAGACAGTACTAATCTTCATCTCTCAATCCTTTTTTGATACTATTGATTCTAAAATTTCTTCATACATATGGCAGAATAAAAATCCTAGGTTAAGTAAGAAATACTTACAGAAATCAATAAAGTATGGCAGTTTGGCATTGCTGAACTTTAGATTCTATTATTGGGCAATTAATATCCAATATCTAACATTCTGGACACAAGATTTGGATGAAATTCAATGTTCACGATGGGCGAACCTCGAGTGCGAGTCTGTACAGGGGTTCTCATTGGCTTCTGTTTTAGGGGGTTCGCTTCCCTTTGCACTTACTAAACTGAATAAACAAAACGATTAATCCAAAAACTAAACATACAATACGAATATGGTTTCAATTTCGTAAATTTTTTGGATTGAATAAATTTATCCTATCAAGTCCAATTATATCCAATTTTTTCTTCCAACCATCCAGGACTGATCAAGCTTTTATTTTAAAATGGAAAAGGAAGGGATGTTTTCGTGATTTATTTATGGATAATTGTCTCATGACTTTTGAAGTTGTCCAATAAATATAATTTGCCTAGATCACATTTTTTCAGGTATTTACAGATCAGAAACTTTTTGAATGTTATTTTACCTACTTTTCCGATACTGCATCAAACTGAAATTACAGAAAAAAATTTAGGTTTAAACGCCTATCAGAAGAGTTTAATTAGCAATTATTTATGATTTATTTACAAAAATACGTCTAGGTACATCTGATAAAATTAAGAATATCTGATAAAATTAAGAATGAATGGGAAAGAGAACTTCAGGTATCTTTACCTATAGAGAAATGGGAGAAAATTCTCCAACTAGTTAACACCTCTTCAATGTGTGCTGGACATGCTTTGATACAATTTAAGGTGGTTCATAGGGCCCATATATCTAAGGATAAGTTAGCTCGTTTTTATTGCCATATAAATCCTATCTGTGACAGATGTAATTCTGAGGTAGCTTCCTTGACACATATGTTCTGGTCTTGCCCTCTTTTGGAAAAATATTGGAAAGATATTTTTGATATTATTTCATTAGTTCTGCGTCTTGATTTACAACCTCATCCTATCACTACAATTTTTGGATTACCAATGATGGACTCTAGTCATTTATCCCCTTCAGCTTGCCCTTTGATTGCATTTGTTACATTAACAACCAGCAGATCCATTTTATTTAAATGGAAAGATTCTAATCCCCCTACTACATTTCAATGGTTTTCCCAAACCGTAACATGTTTAAGTTAGGAGGGGTACTATCCATCCTCTTCAGTTAAATTTGAAGAAACTTGGAGGCCATTTATTCAACATTTTCATATGATGTAAGCTGACCTTTTCCGAATCCTTTTCAATAACTTTTTTGTATGGAGGAGCGGAGTTAATGACAAATAATGATTTTAACCGATGAAACATGGCTGCCAGCCTTTGTTTTGTTGTGTTTTGGTTTTTTTTTTGCTGTTGTTTTTTAAAGTGTAAGGGGACTTTACTTTGTAAAAATTTTTTTGAATCTTTTTCATGTTCAGTTATTAAGAGATTGGGAGGCTTAAATTAAATTACATATATTACTCTGAGTCTGTGTCTGTATACGTTAACCGTTATTAATGTAATCCCGATCTCTTTGTATCATTATCGTTATGTTTATCAATTCAAAACTTAATAAAAAAGATTGAAAAAGAAAAAGAGAAATAAAACTAGAATTAATGGCGATTGTAGCAGTTGAATATGGAACTAACCCGTTTTATGTCACTGTTTTTTTCCCCAAGACATCCAAGAGCCTCTGATCTTTCACTAAAGAACTCTCCCAGAGTGAGCTGAAGGCAACTTTGATCTTGCACAAAGTCAGATGTTGCTGGCGATACTTCCAATTTCACATTAGAAGGCATCTTCCATGAATCATTTCCAAATGACTCACCAGTAATCATATTCATTTTATCTTCCTGCAAACAAACACTTAAATTAATGAGATAATAAACTTAGATTAATGAGAAACTTCGCATTTTGCACTTTGCCAAAAGTTGATCGAATTCTAACTTTGCTCAGATACTGAACAATAATGATTGTAGCTTTTACAATTAGGTAATTTTGCCAGTGGATACACTGATATATTTGCATTACTGTGTTCAAAATATGCAGATACTTTGCTGTAAAAAAAAAACAAAAAACCTTTACTCTTAGCAGTGGAAAGCTTTTAGAATTTGGCACACTTTTAATATAACTGATAGAACAGAGAAGGGAAAACCAGTTAGTGTGGTGTATTTGGATTTTCAGAAGGCCTTTAATTTTACCCAACTTAAAAAATTAATGAGCAAAATTAAAGCACATGGTATTGCGAGAAATACACAGGCATGGATTTAGAATTAGTCATAGGGCACTGCAGCACAGGAACAGGCTGTTCAGTTCATCCAGTCCTTGGCAATTTGTTTTTCTTCCTTGCCCCATCTAACTCCACCTACAACATACCTCTCCATCCTACTTTCAGCCACATACCCATTCAAACATCTCTTAAAAATTTGCAATTAGAGTTGCATCCATAACCTTGTCTGGCAGCTCATTCCACATTCACAGCGAAGAAGTTTCCCCTGAAGTTCCCACTAAATACTTTATCTTTCAGCCTAAACTTACGAGCTTTAGTTCCTGTGTAACGCAGCCTCAGGGGAAAAGCCTGCATCTATTTACCCCATCTATAACCTTCATAGTTTTGCATAACCCCTTATTCTCCGCGCTCCAGAAAATGAAGTCTAAACTATTCAACATTTTCCTGTCACAAAGGTCCTCAGGAACCGACAACATCCTTGTAAAATTTTCTCTTCAAGCTTATTGGTATCTTTTCAGTAGGTAGGTGATCAGAACTGCACACAATACTCCAAATTCAAACTCATTGAAGTCTTACACAACTTCAGTATAACATCCCAACATGATCCTATCTACCTGTGATGTTGTTTTCAAGGATCTCCTTGTTCTACCATACACCTCAGTCCCCCACCATTCACTGCATGGCCTACTCTGCTTCGTAATGCCAAGGTACAACACCTCACACTTGTCTGCATTAAATTCCATCTGTCATTTTACAGCCAATTTTCTCATCTAGTCCAAATTCCACTGTAAACATGGATAGTCTCTCTTGCTGTTCCCAGTCTTGGTGTCACCCACAAATTTGCTGATCAGTTCAGCATGTTATTATCTAAATCAGGGTTCTCTTCCTGGGATCCACAGAGAGATTACGTGGGCATCTGTCAACATGGATGGGAAAAAAATTTACATCTTCATTTTCACTAACCTCTAACTGAAATTTAGCATTTCCTTCAATTATGAATGTAGGCAACAAACAGTAGTATTAACAGTACCAGTGACTTTGTTACCAATAGAAACAAAAGATATTTTCATATCACATTACAAGTTGTTACAAATATCTCAAAATATCATTTATGGCATGCTCATCACTACTTCAAAAACATGGTAGTTGTTAGATCTGCTTCCAGATCCAACGTGATTACAGTCTTTCTGTATGCAGACACTCGTGTAATGCACCTGGCCAACTACTGGGCAGCCCTGCATGCTGAAGTTGCATGTCCTCGCATTTGTGACCCAGACATCTACGTTACTCTGCATTATTCCCCATCTACAACTGCTTGTTGATCAATGGGTCAAAGCAGGTGAGTCACTTTTATTGTTTGTTAAAGTTTTGTAAAACTGGACAGTTGAAATGCGAATTGTTATCTCTTCGTAAGGCCACGGGGTCTTATGTAATACCATGCAATTCCATGCGCAACAATAGTCAAATTCCAGGAAGGACACCACGCCTGAGCTACAGCTATAATCATTGCATCTTTCAGAGTATCTAAAAGCCATCAAAAGTCTTAAAACTTTGTAAGGCCCGTCTTATTTTACTATTTATATTTTTTGCAGACCTAATTTAAATTGAAATGTCGTAAAAAAGTATGACGGAAACAAGTGGTTTCATTGGCATTAAAGGATGTGATGAGCCACAAAAGCCAGTGTTTATTGTGTGGGAAAATGCTTACAAATGGAAGAATGAACCCAGCAAAACTGAAAGAGCACTTCACATCTGTTCCTCCTGAAAATGCATCTAAAGATGTGGGTTGTTTTTCATGCGAAGAAAACTGAATTTGAAAAAGTTGGAACACTTTTAAAACTTGGATTTGCCGTTTCACAAAAACCTTCTCTTGAAGCATCCTATTAAGGTGCTTACCATATTTCCAAACAAAAGAAACTCAACACTATTGGAGAGAAGTTAGTTAAGCCATATGCACTGGAGATTGTTCAGCTGGTTTGTGGACTGGAACAGGAACAAAATGGAAGCGATTCCCTGATCAAATAATGTGATATGTTCTAGAATAGTTGATATTTCATTTAACATTTTGAAGCAGGTCATTGAGGAATTGGCAGCCTCACAACTCTCAGTCAGTATGCAACTGGATGAAACTACAGCCATTTCTCAATGCTTATTCATTATGCGCATGCTGAAGCCAAAGAATTTGAGTGCCTCTTTTGGAAAGTACAAAGGCCGTTTTCGAAATGCTAAAAAAGTACTTTTTTTGCCAAATAGAAAGCTTGACTGGAAAGGAAAACGTCATACTTTAAGCACAGATGGAGCTCCTGTGATCCTTGGTAATACATTTTTGCTAAATTAGTCATCACTTATTGTTGTTTCTTCTGGCCCCCCACCCCCTACACAGACATGCACCGGCAACAAAAACTCTTAACCCTCAAAGAAGTTATGTCAGCAGCCATAAAAGTCATCAATTTTATTAGAAGATCTCTGAATAACCGCATTTTTAAAAAGACTGTGTCAAGAAATAAGTACAGAATATAAAGTGCTTCTCTACTACACAGAAGTTCAATGGCTTTAAGAGGGCAAGTCTTGAAGCACATTCAAACTAAGGACAGAAGCTTCACTTTTTCTAAAAGAACAAGAAAACCCACTCTTGGAACAGTTTGGAAAAAAAAAGTATTGTATCAATGGGTTGCCTTACCTAGCAGACATTTTCAGCCATATGAATGAAATAAATCTTTCAAGGTTCTGAAGTGACCACTATGGATAGTACTGAAAAGTTACAAGCATTCTTGTCTAAGCTGCCGATATGGAAGAAGAGAGTAGAGGCTGACATCTTTGCAAACTTTCAAATGCTGGAGGAAGTGCTTTACCAAGATGGAGTTGAGATAGAAAATTTTCTGTCAATTTCTTTGAAGAGACACTTCAGAACACTTTCAAAAGTTATTTCCATCCTGATGGTATTAAAGTTGAACCATAGATCTGCAATCCTTTTCTTTCTGATACAAATTGTATCAAAGATGTAGATCTAGCCAAAGCTGAACTCATTGTTCTTAGGACAAAAAATGTACTACAATTGGAGTTAACTCAAAAACCCTTAGATAATTCCAGTGCTTCTTGAGAGAAGCCTATTCGGCATTGTAAAGCAAGCTATACAAGCTTTAATTCCATTTGCAACAACTTATCTTTGTGAATTAGGATTCTCAATACTTACTATACAATGGGGTGACCCGTTGGGGCACCATTTGAGAGAAGGGCAGTGCAGTCTGATGTGACTAGAATGAACATTAAATTTTCCTGAACGTTATCGGTATTCCTTTGCTTTGGAAACTGAAGTAGTAAACCTTAGTTTTATTAAAGAAGAACGACACGTAGCAAAGCAAATATAGCTCCTCCTCGTTTAACGAAGAACATTTTTGATGGCATCATTTCTGGCTTATCTGCCATCCAGGACATCTCAAATGTCCTCTTTCTTTAAGGATCATGGTTTCCCTTCTGCTGTCATCAATGATGCCCTCACCCGCATCTCCTCCATTTCCCGCACTTCGGCCCTCACCCCATCCTCCTGTCACCACAACAGGGATAGAGTTCCCCTTGTCCTCACCTACAACCCCACCAGCCTCCGGATCCAGCACATTATGCTCCGCAACTTCCGCCACCTTCAACAGGACCCCACCACTAAAAACATCTTTCCCTCTCCACCCCTCTCTGCTTTCCACAGGGATCGTTCCCTCCACAACTCCCTGGTCCACACGTCCCTCTCCATGGATCTCCCACCCGGCACTTATCCCTGTAAGCGTAAGTGCTACACCTGTCCCTACACCTGCTCTCTTACCACCATTCAAGGCCCATAACAGTCCTTCCAGGTGAGGCAGCACTTCACTTGTGAGTCTGTTGGGGTCATCTATTGCATCTGGTGCGGCCTCCTCTGCATCGGTGAAACCCAACGCAGACTGAGGAACCGCTTCGTCGAGCATCTCCGCTCCATCCGCCACAACAGACAGGATCTCCCGGTTGCCACCCACTTCAACTCCGCTTCACATTCCCATTCAGATATGTCCATGCATACCCTCCTCTACTGCCATGATGAAGGTAAACTCAGGTTGGAGGAGCAAAACCTCATATACCGTCGGGAAGTCTCCAGCCCCTGGGCATAAATGCTGAATTTTGTAACTTCCGGTAATTCCCTCCCCCTCCCTTCCCCCCAACCCTGTTTCACTCTGCCCCCTCCCCCAGCTGCCTATCACCTCCCTCATGGTTCCATCTCCTTCTATTACCCATTGTGTTTTCCCCTATTCCTTCTTCACCTTTCCTGCCTATCCCCTCCCCCACCCTTTTATCTTTCCCCTTATTGGTTTTTCACCTGGCACCTACCAGCCTTCTCCTTCCCACCCTCTCCCCACCTCCTTTATAGGGCCTCTGTCTCCTCCCTCTTCAGTCCAGACGAAGGGGTCCAGCCCAAAACGTTGACCAATCATTTCCACGGATGCTGCCCAACTTGCTGAGTTCCTCCAGCGTGTTGTGAGTGTTGTTCTGCCACCCTTGTGCCTCTTATTGTCATTCTGGAGACATGCAGCCCTTTCATCTCTTCAGCTGTTTGTTGTTTGTCTCTGATCCTGGATACATGCATGCCTCTCCTCCTCTGTCTCTTCTTTTCTCATTTTTTCTGTCCTGCTTCTTTGATCCTGGAGTCGTGCAGCCCTGGCCTCATCCAGTTCTTGTTCTCTCCCTCTCTTTGCCGCTTCCCGACAACGTTTGGCGTCATCTCTTGATCACGCGGCATAATTAGGCTATTTTTTTTTACCCTAATGCTGGATAGAAGATACGAAGCAGTAACACCAAAGGATGCTGATTATTCTTGATGATGTGGTTGGCTCTCTCCTAAATGGATGTGATATAGTCACCGCTGTCCTTTGACTGCAACAAAGGGTTTGATGGGTGTCTCGAAGTACGTCATTACAGTAAGATTTAATTATCTCTTATTGATGGGTGGCAGTTACATCTGTCCCCATCCTGCACATGCTGATGGTGATTAGCAGAATGTGACCACACGAAATAGAGCTGCCCTGCCCTTTGGCTCCAGTAGGTGTTGCTGCTGAAGCTGGCCGTGCGTAAGCGTCGGGCTGTCGCGTCCCAATTTCTATGATGGCGGATCAGCTCTCGGGCTAAGAGGGAGCCTGTTGATTTTTGCGAATGAGCAATTTTATACAAATATATAACCCTGAACTTTGCCTGCATTCTGTAAGTTAGCACATTTTAATTCGGTTTAGCCAAAAAAGTGCCGCTGTAATGCACTGTTTGCTCTAATTGAAGGTCACAAAAAGACAAAGAGCATGAGAGTTTTAGTATTATATAGATAAGCATAGAAACAAAAAAAACTGAAATTGATTGGATGTCCAACATGACGTGTGTTGCTTCGTCAAAGACCACTCCACAGTTTAATGTTCTTATTTAAGTGAAGCAACAAGAGCCCTTGATGTCTTTAAAAAGTTTAATTTTTACTTGCCTATATTTTAAATGCAAAGTATTATTTAATAAAGAAGCATATATATTACTACATCACATATGCGTTTAAAAAAAAAATTGGGTAAGTATTTCAAAATACTTGGTTTCCTTCGTAATCCTACATATTTCATTTTATATATTTAAATACATGATTCTGAGATGGGGTCCATAGGCTTCACCAGACTGACAAAAGGGGTCCATGGCATAAAAAAAATGAAGAACCCCTGATATAGATCATTAATATAGTTAAATAATGGACCCAGTGTAGATCCCTGTGGAATACCACTCGTCACAGGCCTACAGACAGAAAGAGAATCATCTACTATGATTGTCTTCTCCTGCTAAGCCCAATGCTGAGTCCAATTTACAACTTCATCTTGCATGCCAAGCAACTGAACCTCTGACTCACCTCCAACATGGGCACTTCACAGACCTTGCTAAAGTCCATGTAGACAACATCCAGTCTTTCATCAACCTTCCTCGTAACCTCCTCAACAAATTCTATACAGTTGGTTAGACGTGAATTACCATGCACAAAACCATTATCCCTAATCAGCTCGCTAACACTGAATCACAGTGGATTTTATTTAGCTTTTTTTTTCCCCCAACACTGATCAACAGAAAAAGACAAAGTGAAAACAAATCTCTACAAAGTGATCTAAATTAATTACAAATATAAAACATAAAATAATTGACTGCATAAATAGTCACCCCTTCCAAGTCAGTATTTAGTAGATGCACCTTTGACAGCACTTACAGCCTTGAGTCTGTGTGGATAGATCTCTATCAGCTTTGCACATCTGGACACTGCAATTTTCCCCCATCCTTCTTTACAAAACTGCTCAAGCTCTGTCAGATTACACGGTGATCATGAGTGAACAGCCCTTTTCAAGTCTCACAAATTCTCAATTGGATTGAGGTCTGGACTGACTTAGTTACTCCAGGATATTAACTTTGTTGTTATTTAAGCATTCCTGTGTAGCTTCAGTTTTATGATTGGGGTCATTGTCTTGCTCGAAAACAAATCTTCTCCCAAGTCGCAGTTCTCTTGCAGACTGCATCAGGTTTTCCTCCAGGATTGCCCTGTTATTTTGCTGCATTCATTTTACCCTCTACCTTCACAAGCCTTCCAGAGTCTTCTGCAGCGAAGCATCCCCACAGCATGATGCAGCCACTGCCACGCTTCATGGTAGGGATAGTGAGTTTTCGATGATGTGTGTTGTTTGGTTTCTGCCAAACATAGCGTTTAGACTGATGACCAAAAAGCTCAATGGTTTCATCAGACCATAGAACCTCCTTCCAGCTGACTTCAGAATCTCCCACATGCCTTCGGGAAAACTAGAAGAAATTTCATGTTTTTTTTCTCCCAACAGTGGCCTTCTCCCATAAAGCTGCAACTGGTGAAGCACCCTCAGGCAACAGTTGTTGCATGCACAGTCTCTCCCATCTCAGCCACTGAAGCTTGCAACTCCTCCAGTTGTCTTGGGTCTTTTGGTAGCTTCCTTCACTCATCCCATTCCTGCATGGTCACTCAGTCTTTGAGGACAGCCTGATTTTGGCAGATTTACAGCTATTTCCTGATGATTGACTTAACCGTACTCCAAGGGATATTTAATGACTTGGAAATTTTCTTGCATCCATCTCCTGACTTGTGCTATTCAATATTTTTTTTTGTGGAGTTGCTTGTTCTTTTGTCTTCAGGATGTAGTTTTTGCCATGACTCACCAGCAGCTGGACCTTCCAGATACAGTCATACTATAATCAATTCAAGCAAGTTGGCTGCACGTCTCCAAAGATAGATTTCCATTTAACTAATTATGTGATTTCTAAAACCAATTAGCTGCACCAGTGATGACTTGGTATGTCATAATAAAGGGGGCTGAATACTAATACAATCAAATATTTTGTTTTTTATATTCTACAAACCCCATTTCCAGAAAAGTTGGGATATTTTCCAAAATGCAATAAAAACAAAAATCTGTGATATATTAATTCACGTGAACCTTTATTTAACTGACAAAAGTACAAAGAAAAAATTTCCAATAGTTTTACTGACCAACTGAATTGTATTTTGTAAATATACACAAATTTAAAATTTGATGGCTGCAACACACTCAAAAGTTGGGACAGAGGCATGTTTACCATTGTGTTACATCACCTCTCTTTTTAATAACACTCTTTAATCGTTTTGGAACTGAGGATACTAATTGTAGTAGATCAGCAATGGAAATTTTGTCCATTCTTGCTTGATATAAGACTTCAGCTGCTCAACAGTCCGTGGTCTCCGTTGTCTGATTCTCCTCTTCATGATGCGCCATACATTTTCAATAGGAGATAGATCTGGACTGGCAGCAGGCCAGTCAAGCACACGCACTCTGTGTCTACAAAGCCATGCTGTTGTAGCCCGTGCAGAATGTGGTCTGGCATTGTCCTGCTGAAATAAGCATGGTCGTCCCGGGAAGAGACGTCGCCTTGATGACAACATATGTCTCTCTAAAATCTTAATGTACACCTCAGAGTCGTACCTTCACATACATGCAACTCACTCATGCTGTGGGCACTCATGCACCCCCATACTATCACAGATGCTGGCTTTTGCACCTTTCGCTGATAACAATCTGGATGGTCGTTTTCATCTTTGGCACAGAGAACTCGACGCTTTTTTCCCCAAAAATTAGCTGAAATGTGGACTCATCTGACCACAGCGCACGGTTCCACAGTCTTTCGGTCCATTCTGAGATGAGCTCGGGCCCGGAGAACTCGCCAGCGTTTCTGCATAGAGTTGATGTATGGCTTCCTCCTTGCGTAATACAGTTTCAAGTTACATTTCTGGATGCAGCGACGGACTGTGTTGAGTGACAATGGTTTTCCGAAGTACTCCCGAGCCCAGGTGGCGATAATTGTCACGGTAGCATGACGGTTTCTTAGGCAGTGCCGCCTAAGGGCTCGAAGATCACGCGCATTCAACAGTGGTTTCCGACCTTGCCCTTTACGCACGGAGATGTCTCTGAATTCAAAAGTCAAAAGTCTTTCAAAAGTCGATAGATTCTAGCATGGTTCCGGAGGACTGGAAGATTGCAAATGTCACTCCGCTATTTAAGAAGGGGGCAAGGAAGCAAAAAGGAAATTATAGACCTGTTAGCTTGACATCGGTGGTTCGGAAGTTGTTGTAGTCGATTGTCAAGGGTGAGGTTACAGAGTACCTGGAGGCATATGACAAGATAGGCAGAACTCAGCATGGATTCCTTCAAGGAAAATCCTGCCTGACAAACCTATTACAATTTTTTGAGGAAATTACCAGTCGGCTAGACAAGGGAGATGTAGTGGATGTTGTATATTTGGATTTTCAGAAGGCCTTTGACAAGGTGCCACACATGAGGCTACTTAACAAGATAAGAGCCCATGGAATTACAGGATAGTTACATACATGGATAGAGCGTTGGCTGATTGGCAGGAAACAGAGAGTGGGAATAAAGGGATCCTATTCTGGTTGGCTGCCAGTTACCAGTGATGTTCCACAGGGGTCCATGTTGGGGCCACTTCTTTTTACATTGTACATCAATGATTTGAATTATGGAATAGATGGCTTTGTGGCTAAGTTTGCTGACGATATGAAGATAGGTGGAGGGGCCGGTAGTGCTGAGGAAACGGAGAGCCTGCAGAGAGACTTGGATAGATTGGAAGAATGGGCAAAGAAGTGGCAAATGAAGTACAATGTTGGAAAGTGTATGGTAATGCACTTTGGCAGAAAAAATAAACGGGCAGACTATTATTTAAATGGGGAAAGAATTCAAAGTTCTGAGATATAACGGGACTTGGGAGTCCTCGTACAGGATACCCTTAAAGTTAACCTCCAGGTTGAGTCAGTAGTGAAGAAGGCAAATGCAATCTTGGCATTCATTTCTAGAGGAATAGAGTATAGGAGCAGGGATGTGATGTTCCCATGATGGGGGAGTCTAGAACGAGAAGGCATGACTTAAGGATTGAAGGGCGCCCATTCAGAACAGAAATGTGAAGCAAGTTTTTTTGTCAGAGGGTGGTGAATCGATGGAATTTGTTGCCACGGGCAGCAGTGGAGGCCAAGTCATTGGGTGTATTTAAGGCAGAGATTGATAGGTATCTGAGTAGGCAGGGCATCAAAGGTTATGGTGAGAAGGCGGGGGAGTGGGACTAAATGGGAGAATGGATCAGCTCATGATAAAATGGCAGAGCAGACTCGATGGGGCGAATGGCCGACTTCTGCTCCTTTGTCTTATGGTCTTAATTCTCTGAATCTTTTCACAATATTATGTACTATAGATGTTGAAAGACCTAAATTCTCTGCAATTTTGCGTTGAGAAACGTTCCTTTTGAACTGAGTAACAATTCCCTCACGAATTTTGGCACAAAGGAGTGAGCCACGACCCATCCTTGCTTGCAAAGACTGAGCCTTTGATGGCCGCTACTTTTATACCCAGTCATGATATCTCACCTGCTACCAACTAGCCTGCTTAATGTGGAGTCTTCCAAACCAGTGTTACTTGAATATTCTGTGCACTTTTCAATCTTATTTTAACTCTGTCCCAACTTCTGTTGAGTGTGTTGCAGCTATCAAATTCTAAATTTGTGTATATTTACAAAATACAATTAAGTTGGTCAGTAAAACTATTGAAAATCTTTTCTTTGTACTTTTGTCAGTTAAGTAAAGGTTCACGTGAATTAACATATCACAGATTTTTGTTTTTATTGCATTTTGGAAAATATCCCAACTTTTCTGGAAATGGGGTTTGTAATTAATTTAGATCACTTTGTCTATATCTGCTTTCACTTTGACACTAAAGAGTTTCTTTCTGTTGGTCAGTGTCAAAAAAAAAACCCAAACTAAAGGTACTGTGATTCAATGCTATAAAAACAATAAAACATGAAAACTTCCAGGGGGTGGGGGGGGGGGGATGAATACTTTTTATAGGCACTGTATCCTGTAGAATACTTTCCAATAATTATCGGCTCACTGGCCTACAAATTTCCCAGCTTATTCTTAGAGCTTTTCTTAAGCAGCAAAACAAAATCTTCAATCCTCCAGTCTCTGGACCTCACCTGTGGCTAACTATGTTTAAATATCTCTGCCAGAGCCCCTGCAATTTCTTCACAAGCCTCCCACAAAATCAGAGGGGACAACTTTTCAGGACCTGGGATTTATCCACACTAATTTGACTCAAAACAGAAGCACCTCCTCTTCTGTAATCCAGATGTTGCCACTACTCTTATCTCAGTTGTATAGACCCTGTGTCTGTCTCCCAAGTAAAAACAGTAAAAAAAAACTTGTTCAAGATCTCCCAAATTGACTGGCAGGTAGGTAACTGCACTAAGTGGGGCTCTCAAAATGGCAAACAGTGACTAGCTGGGTAAGTAAGGAATTCATGCTTGGGTTCAGTGATTTACAACAATGGTTTGATGAGGGCAATTACACAATAGAGTGCAATCCTGATATCTTCATACTGTTCCTCTGAGTAGATACTGATGGGCTCTCTATCCATGAGAAGATCAGTTTGATTCTTATCACCCCGTAGGTTGGAGCTTTGGGCGTTTCGACTGTAGATGCCCTTGTCAGGACTGAAAAACTCATGCACTCCATGGTTATCAACAGGGTTAAGACTTTCGCATTTTTAGTACCAACTATCTGCTGTTCTGGTCACTTTTTTAATGTTAGACCAAAGTCTTCAAGTCCTAACTTGTTCTTAAGGGCATCAACAACTGAGTTTACATGAAAAAGAACAACAATCTTGCAAACCTGAATAAACTTGTGCTCTTCCTCAAATTCTTCCTGATCTTCTTCAATTAATGCAGCAGCTCTGTCTGTAGAAAACACCGAAATTAAATCATAACAATCTTTTCAAAAGTAATTCTTTAAAGGTATTTTAATTGACAAAAATCTTACCACCACTTATAAATTCTTCTTCTTTAATACTATTAGCCAGATCAGTCGGAAGATTGAACTGACTCTGCTCTTGATCCAGTGAATGATAATAAGCTAGATCAGTCATCCAGCACCCTCCTTCATTTTGGTCAACCACACCAGATTTCATCTCTGTAAAAGAAAAAAGTATCCATTGTGTTTTTACTATTCTCCTTTCTTGGATTTATATTACAACTTTATATTACAATTCTTGATAAGAACAATCTTCTTTGACTAACTCTTCAACCTCAATAATTGACAGAAATAAGTGGATTGGACAGTCTCCTCACTTGATATGATCACACATGATTATTGGATCTTATCAGAAGCCATAGCCTTGATCTTCAGTTCCAGTTGTAAAAGATCTGTTCATGCTTTTACAACTTACTAAATTTAGTTCAAGTTTAATTATCATTCAACCACACGTAAAGATCAATTAATATAGTCAAATGAAACAGCATTCATCCAGGATCAAAAGTACAAAACACATCATCAATAGTCATACATAGCACAAGGCATAGATAGCCCATATAAGATAACAAGAAAACAGTCACACAAAAAAAATAGCCCAAGTCCCCAAATGACATGTCCTGTAAACAGATGGTGCATGGGTGTTATCAGCAAGAACAAGCAGTTCTCAGCAGTCCGCAGATGAACGTACACACGCACACAATCCAGCTTGTCCTTCCACCGATCAAGCACTGGATGGCAGTGCTGACAGGAGGGGCCACCCAAGACCCTGCATCAACACCACGCTACACCACCTCCAGCGTTTCCTCTCCTGGACTGATACAACAGGCAAGCATGTGGCTTGAGGCCTCGTCCTTGCTACAACCAAAGCCACACAGCTCCCCAGCATCTTGTCTTGCCTATAAACAAAGGAAAAAAACTTGCTATATTTTACATTACCAACATCCAACAGGACCTTGCGATTGCAAAAGGTATGTCCAAAACAGTCAGTCACTGTTAGACTGCCTACTGCTTTCGCACACCGACTCTGATGCCTTGCTGTAAAAGGCAATAAAGTTCCACACCAAGTCCAGCTCTTTCAGCTACTCTGCTAACAAGCAGCTCTCTGATGGAGTAGACCTCCAGTACCTGATGTTCCTAACGTCCAGTATTTTCTTGCGGTCATAAAAAGATTTAAAAAAAGACAAGACCACCTTTGCTTGGCTCCCAAGAGGCCACTGCGTCTGAACACACTACCATCATACCGAAGTCTTATATCCGATAGTATGAATTTCAACTGTCCACGGTAATTTTTATGTAGCACTTAATGTGCTTTCTGGAAATCTTCGGTCTTGCAGATCTTCACGACTTCAGGATTGAAGGACATCCATTTCAAACAGAGATGCAGAGAAACTACTTTAGTCAGAGGGTGGTAAACCTGTGGAATTTGCTGCCACAAGCAGCTGTGGAGGCCAAGTCACTGGGTGCATTTAAGGCAGAGATAGATAGGTTCTTGATTAGCCAGGGCATCAAAGGGTATGGGGAGAAGGCAGGGGAGTGGGGATGACTGGAAAAATTGGATCAGCCCATGACTGAATGGCGCAGCAGATTCAATGGGGCGAATGGCCTACTTCTGGCTCCTATATCTTATGGTCTTATCTCTTTTACTTTAAAGGGAGTTTGAAAGGAGCATGAATAGAGTTTTAAGAAACTCTTTTGATGCCAAGGGTAAATGAAGTGTCCTCTGGTTGAATATAGCATTTCTCAGTAATCTGTAATAGGACTTCTGCTTTGCATCCAATGTATAAAATTATTCCTTTGCGTAATACATAAAAGAACATTAACTGTCAGTATGCAATTAACAAATAGGAGCCATGAAGTTCAGAAGATAGAGCCAGAAAACTACACATGAGCACATACATGATAAAACTGTAAGGCTAGAAGCCAAAAAGATTAATATATAAAAATTATTAAAAGCTGGAGCATACTTATATGTGCCATTTAAAAACTGTGGTACCAGCTACAGGCAAAATGTGTTTTTACTACATCATCCTCCAAATGCAACATTCACAGACCAAAAACTTTGAGGTGGTTAGGGTAAATCTGTCAGAATATTGTCAGCTACAAACATAATTTTATCTATAGCAAAAAGCACAGAAGAATAAACAAACAACTGGCAGCTACAGTTGAGGCCACATTCTCTGGAAACAACAATTGCAATTAATACCTTTGCTATTATGTGTTTGGGAGCATCCAGTGCTGTATTCAGCTTTCTGCTGGTTGAGAAATAAGTTACTTTTTGAGGAATCTTGCCACATCCCTTCTGTGCTTTCATCTGGATACACAGGGGATAAGTAAACAGCTGCCAGAGGTGGGCCTGAAACTCCAGTCAAGGTCTGGTCAGCATCATCACTTTCTGTAACATTTGTCTGTTCTACTGCTGCACCCCCACAAGGTCCATCTCTAAGACCCAAGCTGTTGTCACAACTTGGTGAGCAGATGATCTGTGATACATGAAGTGGTGTGGAAAGTGACTGGTCAGGTGCGGTAGTATTACCACCGCCAGAACAAAAATATACAGAATCCAGCTTCATTCCATCATTCAAACCAGAATCAAGAGTATCCTGTAGAACACAATAGATAGCTGTTATTGGTACAAGATAAATATTTGAATCATAATTAAATTATGAAATGCCAAATATCCCAGACCTTGCAGCAAATAAGACAATCAATTGGACACACTAAAGACTTCCTAACTCTAAAGAGCAAAATCAAGGTTACCGCAATGTTACTTCATTGATCAAAATCATGTTTACCATCACTGGCATACATCATGAAATTATTTTTTTTTGCACCAGAACTACAGTGTAATACATAGAAAACTATAACAAATGCAAGTATTCACCCCCTTGAAAGTTTTCATGTTTTATTGTTTTACAACATTGAATCATGGATTTAATTTGCTTTTTTTTTGACACTGATCAACAGAAAAAGAGTTTAATGGCCAAGTGAAAACAGATCTCTACAAAGTGATCCAAATAAACTACAAACATAAAAACACAAAATAATTCATTGCAGAAGTATTCACCCTCTTTAATATGACACACCAAATTATCACTGGTGCAGCTAACTGGTTTTAGAAGTCACATAATTAGTTAAAAGGAGATCGGTTTTTGAAGATCTGTGTGCAGTCAGGGTGTTTCAATTGATTGTAATAAAAGTACACCTCCATCTGGAAAGTCCAACTGCTGGTGAGTCAGTATCCTGGCAAGAACTGCACCATGAGGACAAAAGAACACAACAAACTCTGTGTAAGGGTTATTGAGAAGCACAGTCAGGAGATGGATACAAGAAAATTTCCAAGTCACTGCAGAGAAAATGCAGTTGATCTTTTGGATCACTTCAATGGTGTAATGGTGTTACATTGTTTGACAAATTGAGAACTTCTAATAGGGAATATGTGAGTTGCAAATCAGAGGTTGGAAACACACACACACACACGCATATATACACATACATACACAACACACATATGTATACACACATACACAAATACTTCTTGCAATGCAGAATCTTGAAGGTAGCTTTAAGAGGAGAAGTGAGCAAGTAAAATAAACGTAAGTAAACTTACAAAGAACACAACATACAATCAATTTAATAGGTACACCTGCTTACTCATGCAAATATCTAGTCAGCCAATCATGTGACAGTAGTTCAATGCATAAAAAAAATGTAGACACTGTCAAGAGGTTCAGTGGTTGTTCAAACCAAACATCAGAATGAGGAAGGAATGTGATCCAAGTGATTCTGACTGTGGGATGATTATTGGTGCCAAACAGGGTAATCTGAGTATCTCAGAAACTGCTGATCTTCAGAGATTTTCACATACAAGTCTCCAGAGAATAGTGAGAAAAACAAAACACACTTAGTGAGTGGCAGTTCTGTGGGCAAAAACATCTTGTTAATGACAGGTCAGAGGAGAATGGCCTGACTGGTTCAAGCTGACAGGATGGTGACAATGCATTACAACAGTGGTGTGCAGGAGTGCATCTCTGAATGCACAACACATCAAACCTTGAAATGGATGGGCTGCAGCAGCAGAAGCAACAAACGTACACTCAGCGGCCACTTTATTAGGTGCAGGAGGTAAAAAGTATAAATAAAATTTAGAACACATTTGGATAACTTTGTGAATGTTGTAAGTATCAGTGATAAAATGCTGAAACTGAAAACTGCAGCTCAAGAATTGTGTAACCAAAAACATAACCATAAAATAATATCACATAATGCCATGAGGATATTCACAGTCTGAAAAAAAATGCATGCTCCTCCCTCAGTATGGTGCCTTTGCAGTTGCTTAATAAAATTTCTCACTATTCTGCACGACTACTATTGGAGAAGCTGACTGCTACTCCAGGAAAACTGGTCATGATTTCCATTGCCCATTTAACTTAAACAAACTTGGGCATAAAAATTAAAAGATGCAGAAAGGTATGGTTCTACAAATTGTGATGATTCCAAACCAACTGATCAGCATAATTCAACTCATCAGATGCAACATAAAGCTTTGCAAATAAGGGAGAATAGTAACCTTATTTTCCTACCTCATTTTGACCAGGGATACATTCTCTATATGCTTGCAAAGGAAGTGCATCAAACGTTTGATCTTGCCCAGCGATATTCCTATCCACTATTCTAAGGTCTTGGAAATTATTAAATATCACTTTATTAGAAGACACATTTATCATATTATCATCTTCTTCTCCAGCTATATTCCTGTCAACTATTTCACTTTCCCAACGATTGGAGGCTGCAGATTGTCGAGGTGACACACCATTTCCATCTTCTTCATTCCCACTGCTACCATCTCCTCCATCACCTAAAACATCAGTGCACATTTTTAATGTATAATCACAAATTCATACTTTAAAATTAGCTTAACTACATTTATCATTGTTTTCACCCATAACTAAAATTCAATGTAGTAACTATCACAGATAAAGGGAAATTACTTTTAACACTTGAAGATAAGGTGGTAAGCTGAAGGAAAAAATGCAATGGTAAGTAGTCACGCTCAAGATAGATTCATCCACAATATAGATGGCAGACAACTTACTTAAGTCATGATATTGGAGAAGGTAGCCAATAGCATTCACTCTAATCAAGATGTATTTAAATATAAGAGTGAATAGCAGCAAAATAAACTCTGACCACGGTCTCTATTAGGGAGGCAAATAGAACATGAATCTTTGAAGAGTGGTTCTCAAAAGGTGTTGAGCAAATAAAAACCTGTATTATTCTTGGTAGTAAATCAGATCAATCACAGTCAAGGAAGTGTAACAATCTCCATTTCCTCCATTCAAGCTGTGAAACCCAAGTGCAGTGAGAACAAATTGTAAGAGATACCAAGCCAATATACCTTGAACCCAAAATAGTATTGAAACATGCTTTCCATTAAACAAGACAGACAAATGTCATCATATCTTGAACACCTAAAGTGCTACAATTTAAAGTTTGCTCCCCAGTTAAAATGGAAATTGAAAATTTTCAATTATCTGCAATCTCAGGTTTTCAAATATAATTGACAATTAAATAAGCCAATTCCAAGACTGCAGTGTTGATCATGTCAAGTTTTTAACAGAAATCTCAAAAGAGAGACATCTGAAAAATCAGAAATCCATTTGATAATATTTATTTTAAAAATAAATGTTGGATAAACAAATTCAGAATAATCTTTCAATTTTAGCTATACCCAATTATTCTATCAAAATTAAATTCAAAGAACATTGTTTGCTGGAATATTTAATTTTGTGCTTACCTACAATTGGCGAGTTTATGACCCGACCCTCTACTGATCTTCTGAATTCAAATCCAACCTCACTTAGCTCATCAAGCGGTCCAATGGACTCATCAGAACTACCGCCTTCCAATCCTGGCCGGAAGATGGGTTGATTGCTCTCTCCTGGCTGAAATGGAAATTCATGCACAGCAGGTTCACAAGTTATTCCTAGACTTTTCTAACGAACAATGTTGGAGATTCAGGAATTATAGAATGATGTGAACTATAACAAGCATTAGTTCAAACAAGAACAAGTCTTCAGTTCAAATGTAAATTGCAAGCAGTAAACAATTTGAAGTTGAAAAGACAGCTTTGTAAACAAACCGCACTGCCTACAGAACATAGGCTACTGGCCTTCAGAACATAGGTTACTGGCCCACAGAAAAGTTCAAAGTAAAATTATCAAAAGTAGGTATACATCATCACATACTACCCTAAGATTCATTTTCTTGCAGGCATTCACAGAAAGAATATAACAGAATCGATAAAAAGCAATCAACGTGCAAGAGACAAACTGCAAATACAAAGAAAGACAAATAAAAATAATAAATAACTCATGAGTTGTAGAATCCTTGAAAGTGAGTCTTCAAAGTAGAATCAATTCAGTGACGAGTGAAGTTATCTACGCTGGCTCAAGAGCCTGATGGTTGAAAGGCAATAATTATTCCTGAACCTGCTGGTGTGGGAACCAAGGATCTTGTACTTCTGTGGTGACAACAATAAGAGACCATGACCTGGATGGTGGTGGTCCTTGATGATGGATGCTGCTTTCTTGTAGCAGCACTCCTTGTAGATGTGCTCAATGTGCTTCCTGTGATGGACTGGGCTGTAGCCACTATATTTTGTAGGCTTTTCCATTCTTGGGCATTTGTGTTTCCATCCCAGGCCATGATGCCACCAATCAGTATACTCGCCACTGTGCCTCCGTAGAAGTTTTCAAGATTTTCGGTGACATGCCAAATCTGCGTAAACTTCTAAGAAAATAGAAGCACTGCCATATCTTCTTTGTGATGGCACTTACACAGGGCAGATCCTCTGAAATGAAAACTTCAAGGAATTCAGAGTTACTGACCCTCTCCACCTCTAATACCCTAACAAGAACTGGCTCATGGACTTCCGGTTTCTTTCTCCTGTGGTCAATAATCAGCTCTCTGGTTTTGCTGACGTTGAGTGAAAGATCGTTGTGCCACCATTCGACCAGATTTTCAATTTCCCTCCTATATGCTGATTCGTCACCACCTTTGATTCGGGCAACAACAGTGGTGTTGTCAGCAAACTTAAATATGGCACTGGAGCGATATCTAATCTCGTGGTCCAAAGTATAAAGCAAATAGAGCAGGGGTCTAAGCACAGGCCTTCAAGCATTTGAAAACCATAAAGTTTTCAAACGCATCAGCCAAATGCAGGACAAAAAAAAGCCATATTAAGTGGACTACATCAAACTGGGCAACAGTGGCCTAATTATTTTGCCACATCGTTACCAAGTTCAAGGAAGTTTGTAGACCAGACTGATGTTGTCACTTAGCACAGCAAACATAGTCACAAGCATATGCTTTTTCACTAGTTGGGGTATCTGTGCCCTCAGAGAATCAACACTTAACAATAACTTCGGGTGTTCTGGGTTCTCTGTCCTCAGAAACATTTAAATCACACTCAAGGATTAGCTTATCTCATTAAAGGTGTATGAACATTCAGAACTGTTTCCCCATTGTAGATACACATGTCATTGGAAGCACTGCCCCCCAATACTGATTTATTTAAACAAAGGGTGGAACTTCAATCACAATATAACCTGTTATTAACTCATCCCATTGAAGGTTACTTGCTTAAGTTAAAGAGCCAATTTTATATGTCTGGAGATAAAAATAATAAACTGCTTGTATCTCAATTAAAAATGGCTACAGCCAAAAGGCAAATTATGAAAATTCGTAGGAAAGATGGTACCTTAGCTCAGGAATATGAGGAAATTAATAAGATTTTTCAAGACTTTTATGCTGAGCTATATAAATCTCAATGTCCGTTAGATTCCTCTAAAATGAATGCTTTTTTATGAAAGATTGTTTTTCCTAAAATCTCAGCTGAGGATCAAAAGATTCTTGATGCTCAAATTACTGAAGCCGAAATTCATAAAGCTATTTTTTCAATGCAATCTGTTAAGTCCCCAGGACTTGATGGTTATCCCGTAGAATTTTATAAAAAATTTGGAAAGTTGCTCTCTCTGTATATGTTGGAAATGTTTAAGGATTCTTTTGTGAAAGGTGACTTACCCTCTACTTTTTATGAGGCCTCTATTTCTTTAATTCTTAAAAAAGATAAAGATCCTACTGACTGTGCTTCATATAGACCTATTTCATTACTGAATGTTGACACTAAGATCTTGTCAAAGATAATGGCCAATCGGTTGGAGAATATTTTGGGTAAAATTATTTGTAAAGATCAAACAGGCTTTCTAAAGGGTCGTTATTCCTTTTCAAATATTCAGAGACTACTTAATATTATATATTCATCCTGTTCTAAAATTCCACAATGTGTTGTATCTTTGGATACTGAAAAAGCGTTCGACCGAGTCCAATGGAAATATTTATTCAATGTTTTAGAGAAATTTGGCTTTGGTGTTAATTTTAATAATTGGATTAAAATGATATATAAAGCCCCTGTTGCTACTGTTGTTACTAACAATTGTAGGTCTCCTTTTTTTCAGCTTTCACGGGGAACAAGGCAAGGTTGTCCATTAAGTCCTTTGTTGTTTAATTTAATATTAGAACCCCTTGCTATTGCTCTTCGTGAGGCTAAAAATATCCATGGGATATTTGTGAGTGAGACCATGCATAAGGTCTCTCTTTATGCTGATGATTTATTGGTTTATATATCTAACCCTGACGAATCCATTCCTGCCCTGTTAAAATTATTTAATGAATTCGGAGGTTTTTCAAGATATAAAATTAATTTTAGTAAAAGTGAATTATTTCCTTTAAATGATTCTGTTTCTATATATGATAATACTCCTTTCAAAGTTTCAGACTCTCTTAGATATTTAGGTATTATAATTACTAAAAAATATAAGGATCTTTATAAAGCTAATTTTGTTCCCTCAGTAGACTCTATGAAGTATTTATTTAGTAGATGGAGTCCACTTACATTTTCACTTGTTGGTCGTATTCATATAGTTAAAATGATGATTCTACCGAAATTTTTATATTTATTTCAGAATATTCCTGTTTTTTTGTCTAGGAAGTTTTTTGATCAGATTGATTCTATTATTTTATCTTTTATTTGGAAGAATAAAAGAGCAAGAATTAGTAAATGTCATTTACAAAAATTGAAAAAGGATGGAGGTCTTGCTTTGCCTAATTTTAGAATGTATTATTGGGCTGTTCATCTGCGATATATGTCTTTCTGGTTATACTGGGTTGATAAGACTGATCAGCCAATTTGGGTAGATCTGGAACTAAAAGTTGTAAAACAGTTTTATTTAACTTCGTTATTGGGGGCTCCTTTACCTATGCAATTAGGTAAAGTTGTTAATTTAAACTTATATCCTGTGATTAAGTATTCTTTACAAATTTGGCTCCAATTCCGCAATTCTTTTAATCTTACAAAATTTAAACTTTGTAGTTTAATTTACCGAAATTACTTTTTTAAGCCTTCTTTGAGTGATCCAATTTTTCTACTTTGGAAAAATAAAGGTATTAATTCTTTTTTGGATTTATTTAAAGAAGATAGATTGATGTCCTTTGAACGATTAACTGATAAATATTCTCTTTCATATTCACACTTTTTGCAATACCTTCAAGTTAGACATTTTTTACAAAAATATTCAAGTAATTTCCCTTACATATTGGAGCCTGACCTGTTAGATACTATCATGAGTATGAATCCTTTGATTAAGGGTTCTTTTGGAAGAGTTTATAATTTATTATTACAATGGGATAAGTGTCCTTTGTCTAAGATTAAACAGGATTGGGAAAAGGAACACACATCAAAGTTGCTGGCGAACGCAGCAGGCCAGGCAGCATCTCTAGGAAGTGGTACAGTCGACGTTTCAGGCTGAGACCCTTCGTCAGGACTAACTGAAGGAAGAGTTAGTCCTGACGAAGGGTCTCGGCCTGAAACGTCGACTGTACCTCTTCCTAGAGATGCTGCCTGGCCTGCTGCGTTCGCCAGCAACTTTGATGTGTGTTGCTTGAATTTCCAGCATCTGCAGAATTCCTGTTGTTTGGGAAAAGGAACTTAATTTGACTTTTATGACGGAGGATTGGATGCGGATATTGAAGTTGGTTAACTCTTCTTCAATTTGTGCTAGCCATTCATTGATTCAATTTAAAATTGTACATTGTTATCATTTGACAAAGGAGAGACTTTCTAAAAATTTTTCCTAATGTTGATAGTCATTGTGATAGATGTAAAACTGAGATAGCTACACTGACACATATGTTTTGGTCTTGTTCTATATTGGAACAGTTCTGGAAGTTGGTTTTCTCAACAATTTCTAAAGCACTCAAAATTAATTTACAACCTAATAAATTAACTGTGCTTTTTGGAATAGTTCCTCAAAATATTTATGGTATTTTTGTGTCTGACCAACATGTTATTGCATTTGTTACATTGAGAGTTAGGAGGGCCATTTTGTTGAAGTGGAAGGATACATCAGCTCCCACTTTGCCACAATGGTTCTCTCAAGTGATGCTATGTCTTAGTTTGGAGAAAATTAGAAGTCGAACCTTTATTTGATTTTGAGAAAAGATGCGGCTCATTTGCTCGTTATTATCATTTGAGTTAATTGATATAATTTTTCCACGATCTAATTGTAAATTCTTTTAGTATTTTTCTTTTCTTGCTGGTGGTTTGATGTTTATTTTTAGAAGCTTTTTGTATGACGCATGGCTCCGGGGTTGTACACCTAATGGGTTCTCTTTTATTTTTCCTCACTTTCCTGCTTAGTAGGTTTTTTTTGTTATCACAAAATTTTGTTTTCAATCTTTAAAATGACGGTTTTTTTTTGAGGCACTGTAAGTGCTGTTACTTCAATGTACTCATGTTTTTATATATATATATATATATATATATACACATACATACACACACACATATACACACACACACACATACAATAAAAAGATTTGAAAAGAAAGAAAGGAAGCACTGTCATTGCCAGATTCAAAATATTGAAGTAAACAATGTCACTGACAGTATTGAATTTGTTCTTAGTGTATAAAAGCTTAAGAACAAATTTGTTCTTGAGAATTTGATGGGCTCTACTGGGAGGGTCTCCAGGGGAATGCCTGCATGTTGTGACGAATAAACGCCATTTGTATTAACCAGTTTCAGTGTCAAACACTCAGGCATCCAAACTCAGGTTTAGTGTGACATCCAAATGAAAATAAATTTATATCCATCTCACTTTATTACTAACCAGGACAGCAATGCATGTATAAGAAAACCAACCAAGAACATTACTATGCTCATGTCATGAAATTAACCTTTCCTTTCTTAATATCAGTTGCCTACAGCAGGATGACAATATCAACTGTACTTTTACCCCAATCATTTTCAAGAGAAATTGTTCCATGTGAGATGGGTCACCTCTGACTAAGAGAACATTGTGTGCGAGAATAAACAACTACAAAAAGCCTGGCAGTGCTGTATCTAGAAAAGCAAATACATTTGATCTCCCTTCCAAAAAGTAGACAGTTGAAATGGAAAGGATGCAGTGCAGGTTCAGATTCATGAGCTGTCGAGTTTATCATAATAATTTAAACAGTTTAGAGCCATATCTAGTTTTAAATGAAAGATGATCTCATTAAAATTGTGAATTCCAGTTAATTGGGCCATCACTCAATCAGAGCAACCACTTGCTGGACAACTCTTAAAGAACAAAATCTAACCGAGAAAATAGCAACTATTCCATTCAATTATTTGGGTCATGAAGTCACTTCACTGGGACAGGAGCCTGATGCCAAACAAATTCTAATGAGGGTCAGGTGCATGCACTTACGTGGCTGTTAGACACTACACCCTGCTAAGAGTGAAGTTTTTAAATAGCGTAGTTGCACGTATTTATGTTCAAAAAGCAATGATGTTTTTGTCACTGACAGCTGACAGAAATAAACAATAAGACAGTTCAAAACTATTTCCCTCACTGCGGTTTCAAGCATTCAGGCTTGATGATGCCAGAGATGGCCAGGAGTGAAAATGAAACAATTTCACTACTTCAAGTTAAAAACCACAAAGAATTTGAAGGTTTCTACAATCACCTTCAAGGTTACAATGAAAGTGAAGATCTAGAGGATACAATCATTGATAACATTGTATGAAGGCAGCCAATTATCTGCACTAGGTGTCCGCGCTAATTTTATTTACAATCAATCAAAAGAACATGGCAGCATATAATGCATCAATTCCTCTGTAGATAATGATTATGAACTAGTACAGTTTATAGTACTGCAGTGGTGTTCAGTGTTTTAATTTGTTTTGTATTTCATTTAAATACATAATCTGTTACTCTGTCAATTGCTAGTTTGTCTTTTTTTACACCTTTTTAACTATTTCCATAAAATTTCAGCTAATTGGACAGCTGCTTAATTGGGCCAAAATGCACTGGATTGATGTCTCCCAATTAACCAGAATCCACTGTATACAAAATAATCACAGGTTTGAAAGGGTAGATGTGAAGTTGATTTTTCCCTTGGGTATGTCGTCTGAAATCAGGTGATACAGCCTCTATACAGGGGAGTGAAAGAATCTTTGCAATCTTCTCCAAGAGTTCTTAGAAATTCAGTATTTTTAAGACTGGATTACATTCAGAGAATCAAGCTGCATGGAGTTAGAGCAGCAAGTGGCACTCAAGTAGATCAACTGTGGTCTGAAAAATGCAGTGTGGGTATGAGGGGCTGACTACTATATAGCTGCTATTTACTATGTTCTCACATAAAATAGGGTAACAATAAATCAATTCCTATTAAATTTTTTAAATTGCTGTGGCTATATAGTTATATCACATAATATTGAATGATATTTCTACCCCCACCCCTCCAACACTAAAAAAAAACCTAAGGAAATCTATACCAACTCCCTTGCTGCACAGGACATTGACTGGCTTGGCAAAGTACTGCGTTGCTGATTAGTCTCCAGCTCATCGTCCGTATCCTCACCACTTGATGGTGCAGAATCCATTCCAGTTGCTGCTTGTCGAACAAGTGGGATCTGAAAGTTATCCTGTAACATGGCCAAATAATCCTTTAAAATGACCAAATATTTTCAAAAATCCTAATGCCAGAATTATATTAAAACAACATATAAAATAGTAAATCAGAGAACTTCACAAACTGGAAACCAGAAATAAAGCTGGAAAATGTGGATTTACAGAAAGAAACAGAGTGAAAAAACAAGTTATTTTCAGTTGCAGAGAGGGTTGTGGACAACAACATTTTGATTGGATGAAGCCAGAGTTATCTGGGTGATTCTGAAGTGTTTAAGAGCTATCTGGTTTGGAGATCAGAGTAAGTGAGGACTAAAATAAATAAAAAGCTATGTTAAAGCTGTGACATGCAGAGCAGGTGAGTATTAAAAATCCCGGGCATATCAAGCGGTGTCTGTGGACATGGGAAAACAGATATAACATTACATATGGATAATCAAATTGTTGAAATGACAAATTCTGAGGCAAAAAGCGAATTGTTGAACTTGACATCAAGAACCCAAATTGGCACTGAAAATTGACCTAGGAGAAAATTATCCAAGTTCACAACTATTTAATATTTAAAATACTTTACATTATGTTATTTGCAGTAATTTGTATTATAAAATTAATGAGTTTCCAGATGTTTTGCTCTGAGTCTTGACTTGTTTTGCCCTACCTGGATGGGTTCAAATCAAAGATAATAGGCATAAGAACCACAATCTACATGGTTTTAATTAGATTGCTAGTTTACCACACACCAACGAGCAGGTTTGACATTGGCAACAAACTTAAGAGTTCTTCAGGCAGTAAGTACAGATCTAACCATTACAGTGAAAATAATACATAATTAGATATTTATTATGTGCTCATTTGTTGAACTACTTATGATAGTATGGGGAAATATGCTACTTTGACATGCATGTCTGTCACTAATTGAACTGGTGAGAGTTAAATTACTTTTCTTTCAAAATGTTATAGCCTTAGTTTAGCAGTTTAGTAAGTTCTTACAAATTTAAAAATCAGCAATAGCATGCAAAAAGAATTGAACTTCTATTGAATTGCAGTATTCCCTACCTCATCACAATCTAATGGCTGTAAAGGATCTTGGTCTAATTTTCTCAAATAGGAATCCAATTCATGTTCAATCTAAAACAGCAAAGACAAAGGGAAAATTCTTGGTCCAACATCTCTCTTCTTTGGTGCAATAGATAATCACAAATGCCCTCAGACACATCTGTTTGCTGTGCAGGGCTAGATTAAATGAATAGCAAACAATACATTCCACACTTTTAAGTTTAGAAGACAGGGTAAATTTACCTGCAGTACTTTGAAAAAAGGAATGAAACAGCAAAATTGTCAGAGAAAACAGTTGTGCATCTACTAATAAACCTGCGTGTCAGTAGAAATGCCAAATCAAAATATCAGAGCCTATTTGCAGTTACCTACAGCTGTCTGAATTAATCTAGAACCGCAAAGACAGAGGACTCGGGTGTCATTGGATATTACAGGTCCTTCAATTCACCATGTCCATGCCAACCATTGTACTTAGTTAGACTTGTCCCATTTACTTTCAGTTGGTCATAGCTTTCTATGCCTTGGTAATTCAAATGCTTCTCGAGATGCCTCTTGCATGTTGACAGCACCTGCATCCACCACATCCTCAGGCAATGCATTACAGGCTTCAACCACTTTCTTAGACCTGGTCTAAACATATACTCACACCCTATACCTATGATACATTTAACCAACCCAGCTTCCCCCCATTGGAAAAAGATTCTATCGACCCATCTATCTCTTTCAATTTTGTACACTTTATCAAGTCACTCCTCTGCTCCATGGAAAACAAATTAAGCCTTTATAATTGAAATCCCAATTCAGGTAACATCCTATGAATATTCTTCATATCTTCCCTACACAATGGCAACCAGCACAGCACTATCAGGAATGGTCTAAACACGGCTTTGAAATTGTATCATGGCATCCATGTGCTTACATTCTATGCCACAAGTGATGAGGGCAAACACCCAGTTTGCATTCTGCATTTTCCCCATCTACTGTGCAGCTGCTTTCAGGCATCTCTGTACTTGTACGGCAAGGTACCTCTGTTTATCAACACTCCCTAAGATCCTGTACAGTACATGTCTAACACTTGCATCACTTGGAACATGTCAGCATTAAATTTTCTCCGCAATTAGTCTGTCCAACTCTTCTTGGGCTTTCAGCTGGGTACAGATATCGATTTTAACCAACATTTTGATGATCAACTCTACCAACTTCATCAGGGATGATGCCTGGGCACATCTAGTTTGGTGGTATTTATCCCCCATCATCCATCCTTCCTGATTGGTTAGTCCTCATCCAATCAGGTTTCCAGTGTCCCACCTTGTTTACCAATCAGATTCCAGTTAATCAGACATACTTCTCCAAAAGAGGAACTACTATGAACAAATGGACAGAGTTGCCATGGGATTGCCCTTGTCGCCAGCTATCGCTAATTTCTACATGAAGGACTTTGAGGAGAGGGCTCAGAGTTCATCGCCCTTGCGCTGAAAATGCTTCTTCAGATACATCAATGACACCTTCATAGTGTGGCTTCATGGACTCCCAGCATGAACAGTTCCACAACCATCTGAGCAGCATACATCTAAACATTAAACTTACAACGGAGATGGAAAAGAATGGTTGCTTCCCATTCCTGGATATTCTAATACAACGGAAACCAAATGAAAGCCTCAGGCATAGCGTCTATTGGAAACCCAATCACACAGACTTATACCTCAACAATAACAGCTAACATCACACCTCCCAATGTAGAGTGGTCCTTTCTACATTGATTAACCTTGCAAAACTCTTTCAGGCCCGGAGAGCCTCCATGAGGAAATAAGATTATTACACATGATATTCCTACAGAATAGCTAGGTGAAGGAAATCAATTGACCCTTAAAAGGACAACAGAAAAGCCAGTAAACCTAACAACGAGGACGATCCCATCGCTACCACCTGTCTTCCCAATATTTCCACGGTTTCTGGAAGGATAGCAAGGATCCTGAAGAAATACCAGATTAATATTATCCACAAACCCATAAGGAAGCTCAAAGATGTGGGTCAAAGATGACCTGGGATTCAGAGCAGATGGCATTTCCAGGATTCCTTGTGAATGTACAGCAGTGTATATCGGTCAGACAGGACACACAGTGGAAAACTACACCAAGGAGCACAGGTGGTGATTCCATTTGGGTTACCCAGAGGAATCGGCAGTAGCAGAATACTGTATTCGCGATGGCCTTAGGATCGACTTCAACAACACAAAACTACTGTGCTGCGCCAATGGCTTTTGGGGACCACTGAAATAAAACTAGAGGAAAAGAATTTTTAACAAAGAAGGTCTTGTTCAACTTTGATTGTAAACAAGGTGGGTCAGCGAAAATCTGATTGGATGAGGAATAACCAATCAGGAGGGACGAAATACCACCGGATTAGACATGCCCAGGCATCATCCCTGATGAAAATGGCAAAGTTTGCTATCAAAGCAGTGGTTAAAATCAATACCTGTACCCAAGCTGGAAGCCCAAAAAGAGTTTGTCGTATACATCGGGAAAGCACAAGATCCTTTTTCTAACTGATTAATTCAATTGCAAAACTAAAAAGATGTTTGGATATCTACATGGATGGGAGGGGTAGGGTTCAGCTGTGGGTCAATGGGACTAGACAGAATAACAGTTGGGTAAAGAATAAATGGGCTGAAGGGCCTGTTTGTGATGTAGTACTCTACGACGAATATCATGCTGGAGCTCAAGATGATCTTTCTCACAATGAATGTCATCCTACATTTGCATTCTGGTCTTAACATATATAAAAGAAACACCAAGGGTCCCAGAACCAAATTTTACAGTGCACTTGCGATTACAGATTTCCAAACAAACAGCAACCCTCCACAGCCATTCTTTATCTCATAGTATCATCTCTAGATCCCACAGCAACTTGTTTTGGATCCCACAAGCTCCAACATTGTGGATCAGTGCAAGAGCACTGAAAATGGACAACATTCATCACATTGCTCTTAATTTCATTAATACATTGAACACAGAATAGTACAGCACATTACAGACCCTTCAGCCCACAATGTTGTGCTGACCCTCAAACCCTGCCTCCCATATAACACCCCCACCTTAAATTCCTCCATATACCTGTCTAGTAGTCTCTTAAACTTCACGAGTGTATCTGCCTCCACCACTGACTCAGGCAGTGTATTCCACGCACCAACCACTCTCTGAGTAAGAAACCTTCCTCTAATATCCCCCTTGAACTTCCCACCCCTTACTTTAAAGCCATGTCCTCTTGTATTGAGCAGCTGTGACCTGGGGAAGAGGCGCTGGCTATCCACTATATCTATTCCTCTTAATATCTTGTATACCTCTAGCATGTCTCCTCTCATCCTCCTTCTCTCCAAAGAGTGAAGCCCTAGCTCCCTTAATCTCTGATCATAATCCATACTCTCTAAACCAGGCAGCTTCCTGGTAAATATTCTCTGTGCCCTTCCTAATTCTTCCACATCCTTCCTATAGTGAGGTGACCAGAAATGGACACAGTACTCCAAGTGCGGCCTAACCAGAGTTTTATAGAGCTGCATCATTACATCGCAACTCTTAAACTCTATCCCTCGACTTATGAAAGCTAACACTCCATTAGCTTTCTTAACTACCCTATCCACCTGTGAGGCAACTTTCAGGGATCTGTGGACATGTACCCCGAGATCCCTCTGCTCCTCCACAATATCAAGTATCCTGCCATTTACTTTGTACTCTGCCTTGGAGTTTGTCCTTCCAAAGTGTACCACCTCACACTTCTCAAGGTTGAACTCCATCTGCCATTTCTCAGCCCACTTCTGCATCCTACCAATGTCTCTCTGCAACCTTCGAAAATCCTCTACACTATCTGCAACACCACCAACGTTTGTGTCGTCTGCAAACTTGCCAACCCACCTTTCTACCCCCACATCCAGGTCGTTAATAAAAATCAAGAAAAGTAGAGGTCCCAGAGCAGATCCTTGTGGGACACCACTAGTCACAATCCTCCAATCTGAATGTACTCCCTCCACCACGACCCTCTGCCTTCTGCAGCTAAGCCAATTCTGAATCCACCTGGCCAAACTTCCCTGGATCCCATGCCTTCTGATTTTCTGAATAAGCCTACCGTGTGGAACCTTGTCATATGCCTTACTAGAATCCATGTAGATCACATCCACTGCACTACCCTCATCTATATGCCTGGTCACCTCCTCAAAGAACTCTATCAGGCTTGTTAGACGATCTGCCCTTCACAAAGCCATGCTGACTGTCCCTGATCAGACCATGATTCTCTAAATGCCCAGAGATCCTATCTTTAAGCATCTTTTCCAACAGCTTTCCCACCACAGACGTTAAGGCTCACTGGTCTATAATTACACAGACTATCCCTACTACCTTTTTTGAACAAGGGGACAACATTCACTTCCCTCCAATCATCTGGTACCATTCCCGTGGACAACGAGGACATAAAGATCCTAGCCAGAGGCTCAGAAATCTCTTCCCTCGCCTCGTGGAGCAGCCTGGGGAATACTCCGTCAGGCCCCGGGGACTTATCCATCCTGATGTATTTTAACAACTCCAACACCTCCTCTCCCTTCATATCAATATGCTCCAGAACATCAACCTCACTCATATTGTCCTCACTATCATCAAGTTCCCTCTCATTGGTGAATACCAAAGAGAAGTATTCATTGAGGACCTCGCTCACTTCCACAGCCTCCAGGCACATCTTTCCACCTTTATCTCTAATCGGTCTTACCTTCACTCCTGTCATCCTTTTGTTCTTCACATAACTGAAGAATGCCTTGGGGTTTTCCTTTACCCTACTCGCCAAGGCCTTCTCATGCCCCCTTCTTGCTCTTCTCAGCCCCTTCTTAAGCACCTTTCTTGCTTCCCTATATTCCTCAACAGACCCAGCTGATCCTTGCTTCCTAAACCTCATGTAAGTTGCTTTCTTCAACCTGACTAGATTTTCTACCTCACTTGTTACCCATGGTTCCTTCACCCTACCATTCTTTATCTTCCTCACTGGGACAAATTTATCCCTAACATCCTGCAAGAGATCTCTGAACATCGACCACATGTCCATAGTACATTTTCCTGCAAAAACATCATCCCAATTCACATCCCCAAGTTCTAGCCTCATAGCCTCATAATTTGCCCTTTCCCAATTAAAAATTTTCCTGTCCTCTCTGATTCTATCCTTTTCCATGCTAAAGGCCAGGGAGCGGTGGTCACTGTTCCCCAGATGCTCACCCACTGAGAGATCTGTGACCTGACCCGGTCATTACTCAGT
Organism: Mobula hypostoma; assembly: GCF_963921235.1. Taxonomy (NCBI): domain Eukaryota; kingdom Metazoa; phylum Chordata; class Chondrichthyes; order Myliobatiformes; family Myliobatidae; genus Mobula; species Mobula hypostoma. The sequence goes on from NC_086097.1 coordinate 169,462,251, forward strand.
ACTAGATCTAGTATGGCATTCCCCCAGTCGGCCTGTCCACATACTGTGACAGGAATCCATCCTGGACACACTTAACAAACTCTGCCCCATCTAAACCCTTGGAACTAATCAGGTACCAATCAATATTAGGGAAGTTAAAGTCACCCATGATAACAACCCTGTTATTTTTGCACTTTTCCAAAATCTGCTCCCAATCTGCTCCTCTGTATCTCTGCTGCTACCAGGGGGCCTACAGAATACCCCCAATAGAGTAACTGCTCCCCTCGTGTTCCTGACTTCCACCCATACTGACTCAAAAGAGGATCCTGCTACATTATCCACCCTTTCTGTAGCTGTAATAGTATCCCTGACCAGTAATGCCACCCCTCCTCCCCTTTCTCCCCCTTCTCTATCCCTTTTAAAGACCTGACCTTCAACTCATAAGGGAGAACGAGGCAGTCATAGATGAGAGCTACAGGGAGGTAGTCACACCTAGGCTGTTGGAAGCAAGTCGTTGGGTGACAGTCAGAGGGGGGAAAGCGAAGGTGGGTAGACAGGTAGTGCAGAGCACCTCTGTAGCCATTCCCCTGAATAATAAGTTTACCATCCTGGATACCGTTGGCGGGGACAACCGACCAGGTGTGAGCCATGGTGGCAGGGCTCACTGAGTCTGACTCTGTGGTGCAGAAAAGTGGGACGGAGAAGAGGAGAGCTGTCGTCATTGGAGACTCTATAGTCAGGGGAGCAGACAGGAGATTTTGTGGACCTGAGAAGGACACCCGCATGGTTTGTTGCCTCCTGGGTGCCAGGGTCTGGGATGCCTCTGACCGGCTGCACAACATCCTGATACGAGAGGGAAAGCAACCAGAAGTCGTGATACATGTTGGTACCAACGACATAGGCAGGAAGAGGGATGAGGTCCTGAAGTGAGAGTTTCGGGAACTAGGCAGAAGGCTGAAAAACAGGACCTCAAGGGTGGCGTTCTCAGGATTGCTGCCAGTGCCACGTGACAGTGATGGTAAGAATTGGAGGAGATGGCAGTTGAATGCGTGGCTGAGGAGTTGGTGCAGGGAGCAGGGTTTTAGATTTTTGGATCATTGGGATCTCTTCTGGGGAAGGTAGGACCTGTACAGACTGGATGGGTTGCACCTGAACTCGAGGGAGAGCCATATCCTTGCAGGTAGGTTTGCTAGCATGGTTCGGGACGATTTAAATTAATTTGCAAGGGGGATGGTACCCGGAGCGATAGAGCAGTGAAAGAAGTGCATGGAGTAAAGCCAGCTCTAACATATAGACAGGCTTTGAGGAAAGAGAAGCAGGATAAAGGGTGTAAAGGTAGGAAGGTAGAAGGGCTAAAGTGTGTGTACCTCAATGCAAGAAGCATCAGGAACAAAGGTGAAACTGAGAGCTTGGATGCATACATGGAATTATGATGTAGTGGCCATCGCAGAGACTTGGTTGGCACCAGGGTAGGAATGGATTCTCAGTATTAATCACATTGTTCAGAACGATTTTATCTAATTGAAGAGATGATTTATCATGAATAAAACAATGCTGACTATCCTTAATCAATTCCTGTCTTTCCAAATCCAAATAAACCCTATACCTTGAGATTTTATTTCAATCTTTCCTACTGCTAATGCAAGACTCACTGGCCTATTAGCTACCTGATATATCCCTGCTGAAGTCCTTGAATAAAAGAACTAACATTTGCAACCCTCCTGCCAACTGGCATTTCATCTGTGTCAGCAAAGATGCAAAAGTCTCAGTCATCTTCTCAGCAATCTGGTAACATCTCATCAGGCCCTGGGCATTTATTGCTCCAAGACATCTTACACCACCTCCTCCTCTTCCATGTAACATACTCTAGAACAAGGGCTCCCAACTATTTTTATGCCATAGGCCAATACCATTAAACAAGGAGTCCATGGGCCCAAGATTGGTAACTCCTGCTCTAAAATAACACTATCCCCTTTCCCTGGGTGCAAATGCAAGAATCTTTCTCTGTTGTTGCTGGATTTGCTGTGAAATCCAGCAGCAGTTAAAATGGAAATTACTCAGCTGAAGTCATTGGAAGCTCAATGAACCAATTCAAATAAATAAAGACCGACTGCAAGGATGGAAGCATTAGATGATTTTTTTTTTAAAAAACTTAATTTGGTTATGTGTTCAAATTTCTCCAATATTTGCATTTTCATCTTAAATTGCCAGAGAAAATGTTTTAAAAGAAAATGCATTTGATTATTTGTGAATAGGACACATCTGAGCATTGAATCACCAATGTTTTAACACCTGGCAAACCCAGGATGTTGCTTAATCCGCTGTCATACATCTGCACTCATAAAAAACTGTAATGGGCAGGGAATGGTTAATCAGTTTGGAACTGGTTTATATATGGTGTTTGTTCTGTAGAACCAAGCTAGAGTGTTTAACGGGCATAGAGCCTAAGAGCTCAAGCACCTGTTGCTCAGCAGAAAACTGCCATTATATGAGGTTTGCTTATTTACATTAAATCTTCAATCACACAGCAAAACTAAGCCTTTATCCATGAAGTGCTCTGCGGCTTGAATGGCATCAAAAAAAAACTTACTGTGGTTCTGAAGCTCATGCACCAGTGAGAAATAATGCAACAAATTACATTATATGCTATATATAAAAAGGCGATGCTCATAGTATTAACGGCTATCCCATCTGATCAACTGAAAACAGTTTTGACAGCTGGTTGTATAATTGGCAGTTTACTATAGCAGTTGCAATTTGTACTGAGCACTAAAAAAGTTAAACCAAAAGGAAGGCTGAAGCATCCATAACCTTTGAGGGAGGTCAAGGGAAGTCACACAATAGTCTTCATTGAGGGGTCAGCAGTGGAAAGTGTGAGAAGTTTGAAGTTCCTGGATGCAAACATTGCTGAAGATGCTGGGCCCAACATATTGATGCAATTACAAAGAATAATATATCAGTGACTATATTTCATTAGGGATTTTGAAGAATATTGCTGAAAATTCTAGCAAATTTCTGAAGATGTACCATGAAGAGTATTCTAACTGGTTGTATCACCATCAGGTATTGAGGAGCCATTTCACAGGATTGGTAAAAACTGCAGACTCCTAAACTTATGCAGTTCCATTATGGGCACCTGCCTCCCCAGCATCAAGGACATCTTCAAAAGGCGATGCCTCAAAAAGGCAGCATCCATCATTAAGGACACCCCCCAACCCCCACCCCCATGATCCAGAATATCTTTTCAAGTCCATTATCCCTACTGGGGCATAGGCCCAGCTTGCCTTCGTCCTCTACCTGTGGCCAATCTTTTAGTCTTTCAGGATGTAGCCCCTTCTTCCAGTGAGTAGTTCTTTGGAGCTTCTGCTGGCACTTCTTTGGTGCTGGGTTTTTAATAAGATAGGGTAGCTAGCCCCACTCCCAACCCTCCTCCTCCTTTTACAGCCAGGCTTGGGACCGTCCACGGCAAAGTTATCACCCAGGATATGCTTTTCTCTTATTATTACCATCAGAGAGGAGGTAAAGAAGCTTAAGAAATGTACTCAACATTTTAGTAACACTTCTTCTCCTCTGCCATCAAATTTCTGAATGGACAATGAACCAACCCATGAACAATACCGAACTATTTTTGATTTTTTTGCACTACTTCATTTTTTTTTAAAATGTGTTGCACAGTGCTGCTACCTCTAGACAAATTTCACGGCATATTATCAGTGATATTAAACCTGATTCTGATCCCTCTTCAGTCAGAAATTACAGAAGATTGTTTCTTCTTGTTGTTCTCCAAGGTTATACTTAAGTCAATGATAAATTGTTTTCCACTTCCTGAGCTCAATACATTTACTGTTATGATATACTTGTACATGCACTCGTGAGCAGATGATTAAAGTTGGTGCACATGTGCCAATGTTTTCATCTGAAATATCTGTCTCGAAACATGGTGGCAGCGGTGAGGCTCGGAAAATTGCCTTTTTCAACCGCAGCGCCCGATTTTTTCAACTTGCAGTTGACAGCATAATAATAGCTCAACTCTGAAACATCGGAGGGTGAGTGTAAGAGTAGAAAATTGTCGACCGAGACAAGCAACCAGCCACCAGCCACAAATAGAGATGGGTGCAGTAGCAATACCTGGAGGTGAGACAGCAGAATCTCAGCGGCACCCAACACCCGCAGGCGATCCCATGCTGGGGAACCATGGTCGGGGCAAAAGTCCTCCCCCAGTCAGCGGCATCTGCCCGCCACCAACTGTGACAGTCAACCGCGGGGTGATAGACGGATGGAAGACATAGCGGCAGATGTGGACTAACTACAGTGTTGTAGCACAACTGCACAAACAGGTTCCAGCGTACTTGATGGCATTATTTTTACATACAATTGGACCGTCAGGACTTGAGGTCTACAACAGTTCTGTGTTTGCAGATGAGGCTGAAGGCCAAGAAGACCTCAAAGATTTTAGCTGCATTTGACAGATATGCTATCGGTGAGAAAAATGAGACATATGAACTGTACTTGTTCAACAAGCGGCAACAAGAACAAGGTGAGACCTTTCAATCGTTTCTTGCCAACCTTAGATCTCTTGCAAAGACGTCATTTTTGCTCGTGTATGTCAGTCTGCTGAGAGACAAGATCATACTGGGCATTAATGACTCCCAAACCAAAAAACGTGTTACAAGAGAGAAAGCAATTGCTCAATGACTGCATTGACATTTGTAAAAGCACAGAAATAGCTGAAGCATTCAGTACAGCTGCAGATAGCAGTTCCGCTACTGTCCATGGGATTAAACCTCACACTAACAAGAAAGGTCCAAAGCATCCTGGACAGAAGGCTAGTGCTAGTGGTGGAGCCAGAGCAAGAGGCACCTTGAACAGCCACAGAAGCAAAGTGAACCCTTGCAAGTACTGTGGCATGGAACATGCAAGAGACGAGCAACAATGCCCAGCATACAGACAGGTGTGCAAGGCGTGTGGCATTCGAAATCACTTTGCAAAGGTGTGCAAGCAGAAGCCCGGGCATGGGGTGGAAGCACAAAGCAATGACCAAACCGACAGTGACAGCAGCACCGAGTTTATCAACAATGTCACACTGCTGGTCAGCAGCTTGAAGACAAAGGATGACGTATTTGCACAGATGCTCATCAATGGAAAGCCAACAGACTTCCAAGCCGACAGCGGGGCGAGCAGTAACATTTTATCCCGCAAATACTTGGAGGGAGTAGACCACTCACTAAGACAATGCACAAAAAAGCTGATGATATGGAACAAGACCACCATGGATGCAGTAGGGATGTGTAGAGTGAAACTGCGTAACCCCATGACGAACCGCAAGTATTCTGTCGAATTTGTCATGGTCGCTGACGACTTTACACCATTGCCAGCCAGCAAATGAATCTGATTACAGTCAACGATGACAACTTTCGCAGGGTGCATGCATCTACACTTAAAGAAAAACAATGCACACCAGCAGAACGCTATGCAGAGGTGTTCGATGATACGCTCGGGGAGCTTCCGGATGCAGCCCACCTGCAGATTGATGAGGAAGTTCAACCTACAGTGTTACCCCCATGATGTCTACCTCACGCTATGAAGCGGGAAGTGAAAGCTGAGCTCGATCAACTGGTAGACCGCAAGGTGATAGCTCCAGTCCATGAACCTACAAGGTGGGTTAGCCAGTTAGTAGTCGCAGAGAACAAGAACGGCAGTCTTCATATATGCATCGACCCTTGACCATTGAACAAAGCGCTGAGGAGAGAACACTACCCCCTTCTGGTGATAGAGGACATTTTGCCAGATCTTGACCAGGCTAAGGTTTTCAGCAAGCTTGACAGGAGTTCTGCATTCTGGCAAGTGAAATTGGACAGTGAATCGAGCGTGCTCACCACTTTCAACACACCTTTCGGGCAGTATAGATGGCTCAGACTCCTGTTTGGAACCAGCGTTTCATCAGTGATCTTCCAGCGCAGGCTGCATCAGGCGCTGGAAGGACTACCAGGAGTGATCTACGTCACAGACGGCATTCTGGTGTACGAAAAAGGGGAAACACAGGAAAAGGCAATCGCCGATCAGGATGTGAAACTTGAGCAGCTATTACAGCGTTGTATATCAGGCTCAACAAGAATAAATCTGTCTTCAGAGGGACAGAGGTACCCTTTTTGGGGCATCTCATCACAAGTGAGGGACTTCAGCCTGATCCTAAAAAGGTCGCTGACGTTCTCAACATGCCAGCACCCACGGATGTGCAGGGAGTGCAGTGATTGATCGGATTTGTCAACTACCTGAGCCGTTTTCTACCAAGTCTCTCAGATACCCTTGAGCCAATAAGACAGCTGACAAAGCCAGATGTAGCATGGGAGTGGTCAGCTGAGCAGCAAAACGCTCTCTCAAGATCAAGCAGATGGTATCCGAAGCACCGGTGTTAGCATACTACAATTCTAAGGAAAAGCTAACCATCCAATGTGACGCCAGCAACCAAGGCCTAGGGGCAGCACTCCTCCAGAATGGATGTCCGATCGCATATGCAAGCAGAGCGCTAACGGACACAGAAACGCATTACGCAGTGACCGAAAAGCCAATGCTCGCAATCATTTTCGCACTTGAGCGTTTTCATCAATACACTTTTGGCCACTTCACAAGAGTACTCAGTGATCACAAGCCGCTCGAAATGATAGTTAAGAAGCCGTTGGTGAAGGCACCAAAGCGCCTACAGGGAGTTCTTCTTCACCTGCAAAGCTATAACTTGACATCACCTACCGTCAAGGAAAGCTCATGCACCTCGCGGATACACTATCGCGAGCAGTCAGCAGTACTCCAGGCCAGGAGAACAGCTTCAACGAAGTCTACATGCTTTCGCACCTGCCAATCCGCGATGAGAGTCTAGAACAGATCCGCACAGAAACAGCGAAAGATGACACACTATTGATGTTGAAACGCATAATCATCAGTGGATGGCCAAGTGAACGTGACGTGCTACCAGAGCAACTTATACCTTACTATAGCTATAGGGATGAACTCACAATCCAAGACGGCTTAATCTTCAAAGGTGAGTGTGTCATCATATCACAAAGTGAGCGAAAGCAAATGAAGGAAAGAATTCATTCGTCACACTTGGGCGTAGAAGGATGCCTTAGACGTGCATGCGAATGACTTTTTTGGCCGGGCATGAGCAGCGACATCAAGCAATATATTGCTACATGTGATATTTGTTGCACATACGAAATGAGTCAGCAGAAAGAATTGCTTATGAGTTATGAGGTACCTGCTCGGCCATGGGAAAAGATAGGTACCGACTTGTTTGCATACGAAGAAAAAGAGTACCTTGTCACCGTTGATTACTACAGCAACTTCTTCAAGGTAGATCTTCTTTGCGATATGACCAGCGCAGCCGTTATTCACAAATTGAAGGCTCATTTTGCGAGATATGGTAGCCCAACACAAGTGGTTAGTGATAATGGGCCACAATACACATCAGTGGAGTTTCACGGATTTGCACGAGAATGGGATTTTGAGCACTTGTGTTGCAGCCCCAGAAATAGCAGAGCGAATGGAAAAGCTGAATCAGCAGTCAAAACAGCTAAGCGGATCCTCACAAAGAGCAACAAATTGCGAGCAGATCCCTACCTCGCACTTCTTGACCATCGCAACACACCTTCGCAAAGGCTCAGCACAAGTCCTGCCCAGCAACTGATGAATCGCCACACACACACGCTCCTGCCTACAAGAACGAGTTTACTGGAACCCAGAGTTGTACACGAACGCGAGCATATGAAACAACACGTCCAGCAGCAGGTCAACAATTACAACAAATCAGCCAAAGATCTTGCCCCACTCGACGAAGGGGACACCGTGTGCAAGGTAAAAAGAATTGGGAGAAAACAATGCACATCAAAGTTGCTGGTGAACGCAGCAAGCCAGGCAGCATCTCCAGGAGGAGGTACAGTTGACGTTTTGGGCCGAGACCCTTCGTCCTCCCCCTCCTGTCTTCTCCTATCATTTTGGGTCTCCCCCTCCCCCTTTCAAATCTCTTACTAGCTCTTCTTTCAGTTAGTCCTGACGAAGGGTCTCGGCCCGAAACGTCGACTGTACCTCTTCCTAGAGATGCTGCCCGGCCTGCTGTGTTCACCAGCAACTTTGATGTGTGTTGCTTGAATTTCCAGCATCTGCAGATTTCCTCGTGTTTGGGAGAAAGCAACTGTGTGTCGGCGCCTTGATGAGCATGCATATGTAGTTCAAACCCCTTATGGTATCTACCGACATAATCGCACACATCTACGAAAGACGGCTCAGGAACCGCCTGAAAAGCTAATCACATATGAACAGGCCTAGGTCAAACAACCGAGATCAATGACCCCAGTGTGCCTACCACATCAAATGCACTAGCAGAGGCTAATGACAATGACTACAGTCTGCCTATCGCATCAAATACACACAGCCAAATAATAGCAGAGGCTAATGACACAACACAAACGTTGAAACATGCAAATAACAAACAACAGGATTCGGACAAAACAGTAAAAAGTCGTTCTGGCAGCACAGTGAAAAGGCCACAATATCAAGACGACTTTATCCCACATTGAATAATTGCATGAACAATTGAACAATAAGTCTGTGACACTACTTGGCATTTTAATGTCATGTTTATACTCAAAGAAGGACCATGTCCTATTTGAGGTTGTGTACTTTGTAGTTCGAAGTTAAAGTCGAATTTTAGTATGTTTTATATTTTGTATATAAGCTCATACAAACGGAAATGAGTGGTATGTATTTGTAGCAGGCCAGGCAGCATCACTAGGAAGAGGTGCAGTCGACGTTTCAGGCCGAGAACCTTCGTCAGGCCCTGATGAAGGGTCTCGGCCTGAAACGTCGACTGCACCGCTTCCTAGCGATGCTGCCTGGCCTGCTGCGTTCACCAGCAACTTTTATGTGTGTTGCTTGAATTTCCAGCATCTGCAGAATTTCGGTTGTTTGGTATGTATTTGTGACAGGCATAAGAGACATAAAGCATGATTAATGAATGCTTTGAAAGTTAATTCCATGAAAATACACTGGAAAGCAGACTTCAGAGAAATTGAATTTAATTCTCAATTGTTCCTTTTCTTTGTTTTGATAAAAGGAGGGATGTTATGATATACTTGTACATGCACTCGTGAGCAGATAATTAAAGTTGGTGCGCATGCGCTGTTGTTTTTATCCGAAATATCTGTCTCGAAACATTTACCAAGGATTACTGGTGGGGGGAGAAAAGGTAGCATTTTAATCAAATAAATACTATGCATTGTAAAACTGTCAATATATTAAGCCATAGTCATACTTTATTGATCCCAGGGGAAATTGGTTTTCATTACAGTTGCACCATAAATAATAAATAGTAATAAAAATAGTAATAGTAATATTACTATTAGTAGATAGTAAATAGTCATAGAAATAATAAATAGTAATAGAAAATAGTAATAAATAGTTAAATAGTAATATGTAAATTATGCCAGTAAACTATGAAATAAGTCCAGGACCAGCCTATCGGCTCGGGGTGTCTGACCCTCCAAGGGAGGAGTTGTAAAGTTTGATGGCCACAGGCGGGAATGACTTCCTATGACGCTCTGTGCTGCATCTCGGAGGAATGAGTCTCTGGCTGAATATACTCCTGTGCCCACCCAGTACATTATGTAGTGGATGGGAGACATTGACCAAGATGGCATGCAACTTTGACAGCATCCTCTTTTCAGACACCACCGTGAGAGCGTCCAGTTCCATCCCCACAACATCACTGGCCTTACGAATGAATTTGTTGATTCTGTTGGTGTCTGCTATCCTCAGCCTGCTGCCCCAGCACACAACAGCAAACATGATAGCACTGGCCACCACAGACTCGTAAAGGAGACAGGCAGGTACATGGATAGTACAGATGTGGAGGATTTAGGCCAAATACAAGAAAATGGGACTAGCTTTAGATATGCACCTTGTTCAGCATGAACGAGTTTGGCTGTGGGGACTGTCCCTGTGCTGCAAAACTCTGTAAAGGTATTTCTATTAGATGAGGAACTGGGGACATAAAAAAATCATTTTGAACCAATGTAACCTCTGGCTAAAAGAATAATTGGGACTGAATAGGAATTTTGGAACTGAAGTAAACTCTGTCTTCAGCAGTTAGCTAAAACTGGCTTATACTAGTTCTCCCTTGGTTTGCAGAGACATCGAGAGTTTGATAACATTGTACATTGTACCCTTGTTTGAGTAGGGGAAGGAGGACTCACCGATAAGGATAGGTATGAACATCTATCTGTAATTAAGTCAGGGCCTAGCAAAGGGAATAACTGATAAGGACTGCACAGCACATCCATCTGTAATTAAGCCTTGACCTAGCAGACTCTCTTATCTGTAACTAAGTTTCACACCAATAGACTTGGTGGGCATACCAGTTCTAATGACATCTTGCAACAGTAATGTATGGGGCTTACTATGTATAAATATATAGCTGTAACCAGAGAGAGTGGGCCCACTTGTCGGAAATAAACTGATGTAACTATAAGAAGCTGGTCTCCCAAGTTTTATTCAGATTCAACTTTAACATAGACATGATTAAGTCAACTCCTAATTTAAGTCCAGCAATTTCAAAATCAGTAATTAGAATAAAAATGAGCAATAACTATTAACTTCTGCAACTTTTTTTTTTAAAACAAATGAATTCCAAGGAAAATGTTCTCATTAGCGAAATCAGGATAGAAACCACTGGGAGTGTGTACATAATGTAACCGGAGAAATTTTAGGCCCATAATCACTCAAACTTTAAGCTAAGGAGAGAAAGTAGTAAAATGAAACAAATCAGAAAAAAAAAACTCCTTTTGGGACAAATGCTCATGACGATATGCAGAATAAGGCAGCTGTTCCATTACTTCAGAGTACATTAACAGCAAATTAAATTTTATTTGCCGTTATATTTGATGAAACATTTGGCACCGATGTGTGGTGTACATATTTGACGACAGAGCTTTCCCTAGTGACCCCTTGTTGAAATACTGATTACCTGAACTGCAGAATGGGCTTCAGGAAGCTCTTGTCCTTCAGTGTGACCCCTCTGCATTCCTGGTGATACAAACTTCTTGAAATAAGCTTCCAGTCTATCATCTTGTAATGTATCTGCATCAAGTTCATCATCTGTTGGAATAATAATTGTGAGATCAATCACAATCAATTAAGACAACTGAATTCTGGTAGATTCTGGTTAATTGGGACACACCGGGACCAGTACATTTTAGTGCAATTAAGTGGCTGACCTAATTAGGCAAAGCTTCATGGAAATAGTTAGGAAGGTATTAAAGGACAAACTACCATTTAACTGAATAACAAATTACATATTTAAATAAAATACAGTAACAAATTAGGACACTTTCAACAGTTCTACAGTACTACAAAACTGTTAGTTTGTAATAATTGACAGAAGAATTTGTCTAGTGTACGTAAGAAACAAAATCAGCACAGACACCTAGCGCAGATAAAGGACTGACTTCATCCGATGCTTTTGATGATTGCATCATCCAGATCTTCATTTTCATTGCAACATTCAAGATGATTGTCAATACTTTCAAATTCTCTGTCGTTCCCAACTTGAAGTAGTGAAATCATTTCATTTTCACTCCCGGCATTATTTTTTTTTGCATCTCCAAGCCTGAATGCTTGAAACCACAGTGAGTAAAACATTTCCGAATAGCCTTACTGCTCATACCTCACTAACTATCACTGACAAAAATTACTGCTTTTTGAATTCAAACACATGTAACTGATGCTGCTTAAAAATTGCTTGGTCTAAGCACGATGTAGCATCTAACGGCTACACAAGTGCATGCCACTGACACTAGTTAGGATCTGATCAGCAATAGTCTCCTGCCCCAACTGAGCAGCAGAGTGCCCCAAATAAATTAAGGGAAACCCAGTTATATTTCCAATTAGCTTTTGTTCTTTAAAAACTGACCCAAGTAAGTGGTTGACCTGATTAACCAATGACACAATTAACCAGAATCCATTGTATTTACAAAAGGCAAAAGTGTAAGGAAGGTGAAGGTAACAGCTTTACATTTTGAGTTATTAATCCAGAAGGAATGAACCAAAATTTGTTAAAAATACAAAATAACAGACTAAAACAAATAGCACTAACAGAAGCAGAAAAAAGGCAACAGGGAAAGAAAGCAGTAAAACTCCAATAATCTAGTATTTGATTGTTCAGAATGCCAGTGGTCTGGCATCTGGCACTGGGTTCTGTTTCCTGCATTCCCTTTAAACTCACCACTCACTGTAATGTTTATTAAACTACTGTGCAAAATTTAGAAACAACACAAACTAAAACTGTGTTGGGGTAATAATACCCGTAAAATCCAATCATCTGGAAAATCTGCTCATCTGGCACCTTCAAGACTCAAGTATGCTAGATTACCAGATTTACTGTAAATGAAAAAGTCTATAAAAATTGGATTTTTTTTTTCCTGAACTATGAAACATTTAAATTTGTGTTGCAATGAAGTTTACCAAACCCACAATGAACAACCCTCATTTTTAAAATTTATGATGCATATTTCACATATTACAGCTCAGTTGCAGTACTGTTACTGTGAGGCAACTGTAACATCTTTATGCACTATACCTGTAGACTGTTCTTCCAAACTTGCCAGTGACAACAGCTTTTCATCCTCTAACAAACTAGCAAGGCTATCACTATGTCGCCTTGGGCCAAGTTCCTCCTCTGCTCCTCTTGAAGCAGGATAATTTTCAGAGTCCCTCATGGTAGAAATCTGGTGGGTTTAAAAACAAATACTACATATTCAAAATTAAAGCAAATTTAAACCAACAACCCAGTACTGCCGGGACTTTGAAAATCCCACCAGTCTGGTAATGCTGCACTATCTGATACTAGATTTACTAATACAACAGAAATTTCACTTTTATTTTTACACAATACACAAAAGTATTGTGCTTAAAAGGAAAAGTTAAGTAAGTTTTATTCGTCACATGTACTTCGAAAAACACAGTGAAATGAGTCATATGCATCAATTCAAATCAGTGAGGATTGTGCCGGGGCAGCCCACAAGCATTGCCACACTTCTATGCCAACAGAGTGTGTCTACAACTTACTAACCTTAATACTTATGTCTTTGGAATGCGATAGCACAAACTGGTGCACTTGGAGGAAACTTGTACAAGTTCCTTAGACAGCAGCAGGAATCGAACCCCGATCAGTGATCGCTGGCACTATAAAGTGATTACTGGCAGTGCAAAGTGATTGCAAAAACTGCTTCGCAACCATGCTGCAGGAATTAGTATGCATCTGATCACAACTACAATGTGTTTCCTCCTATCCCTGTTAGGAACATATCTCTCAACTTTTCATGTAACACTGCAAGCTCCAATAAATCATTTACTTTCTTCACAACTTTGCATAAACAATTTTTGTTATAGTTGAAGTATTTTGTAGGCCAAATACCCAAGACTCGAATAGCATGTCATTTAAATTTCACTTGTGGGTCAAACTGACTGCAAATCAAATTGCCAAAAAACTGAAATGGCAACTTGAAACAACTGAAGGATAAATATAATATGTCTAGACAATCTCTGAACATTCCATTCTCCAAATAAGCAGCTAGTGCAACTACTTTCAATGCTAAATGTATGTCATAGGTGTTATTATTTTAATGCTAAAATAATTAAACAGTGACCATGCGCTGAATTATCTGTAATACAGAAGTGAACAATCAAAAAGACACATATCAAAGCTACAGGAAAAGCATCTCATTTTCCAACTTATCATATCCTGGTCAGGAGGTCTGTTGATACTACTTTGTAGAGTTTAAACTAGTTTTGCAGGGGGCTGGGAACCAGAGCCATAGGTTAGCGAGGGAAGGATCGGACCAAAGGGTTGATGTTAGGGTAAGTACTGAAAGACACAATTGAAATAACAGGTATGATGGGTTAGCCAGTTTGAAGTGCATATACAGTGCCAGTAAAAAGTATTCACCCCCTTGGAAGTTTTCATGTTTTTTTGTTTTACAACATTAAATCATGGCTTTAATTTGCCTTTTTTTGACACTGATCAACAGAAAAAGAACTCTTTGGTGTCAAAGTAAAAACAGATCCCTACAAAGTGATCTGAATTAATTGCAAATATAAAACACAAAATAATTGATTGCATAAGTATGACACACCAAGTCATCACTGGTGTAGTTAACTGGTTTTAGAAGTCACATAATTAGTTAAATGGAGACTGTTTCTGGAGACCTGTGTGCACTCATGATGTTTCAATCGATGTAGTAAAAATACACCTGTATCTGGAAGGTTCAACTGCTTATGAATTCGTATCCTGGCAAAAACTACAACATGACGACAAAAGGAACACTCCAAACTCTGCGTAAAGGTTATTGGGAAGCACAGTCAGAAGATGGATACAAGAAAATTTCCAAGTCACTGAATATCGCTTGGAGTACAGTTAAGTCAATCATCAAGAAATGGAAAGAATATGTAAAGCTGTAAATCTGCCTTGAGCAAGCTGTCTTCAAAAACTGAGTGACTAGAGGGTCTAGTGAGGGAGGCCACTAAGAGACCTATGACAACTCTGGAAGAGTTACAAGCTTCAGTAGCCGAGATGGGAGACTGCGCATACAACTGTTGCCCGGGTCTTCACCAGTCGCAATTTTATGGAAAAGTGGCAAAGAGAAAGCCACATCTCAGTTAGAGTTTGCTAGAAGGCATGTGGGAGACTCTAAAGTCAGTTGAAAGAAGGTTCTATGGTCTGATGAAACCAAAATTGAGCTTTTTGGCCATCAGACTAAACGTTATGTTTGGTGCAAGCCAAACACCGCACATCATTAGAAACACACTATCCCTACTGTGAAAAATGGTGGTGGCTGCATCATGCTGTGGGATGCTTCACTGCAGTAGGCCCTGGAAGGCTTGTGAAGGTAGAGGGTAAAAAGAATGCAACAAAACACAGGGAAATCCTGGAGGAAAACCTGATGCAGTCTGCAAGAGAACTGCGACTTGGGAGACTTGTTTTCCAGCAAGACAATGACCCCAAGCATAAAGCCAAAGCTATAAAGAATGGCTTAAAAACAACTAAGTTAATGTCCTGGAGTGGCCAAGTCAGAGTCCAGACCTCAATCCAATTGAGAATTTGTGGGTGGACTTGGAAAGGGCTGTTCACTCACGATCCCCATGCATTCTGACAGAGCTTGAGCAGTTTTGTAAAGAAGAATTGGGGAAACATTGCAGTGTCCAGGTGTGCAAAGCTGACCTATCCACACAGACTAAGGCTGTATTTGCCAAAGGTGCATCTACTAAATACTGACTTGAAGGGAGTATTTATGCAATCAATTATTTTTGTGTTTAGTAATATTTGTTGATTAAATCCACTGTGATTCAATGTTGTAAAACAATAAAACATGAAAACTTCCAAGGGGCTGAATACTTTTAATAGGCATTGTAGATCGGTTGGGCAGAGAAATGGCAGATGCAGCTTAACCCAGATAAATGTGAGGCGCTGCACTATGGCAAGGCAAATGCAAGGAGACAGTACACTGTTAAGGGCAAAAACCCTTAATGGTGTTGCTGAGCAGAGAGATCTTGGGATCCCAGCTCATAGCTCCTTAGAAGTGGCTACACAGGTTGATAAGGTGGTTAAGGCAGCTTACGGAATGCTTGCTTTTATTCGTCGAGACATTTTCAAAAGTCAAAAGATCACGTTGCAAATTCATAAAAAACTTGTTAGGAGTATTTCATACAGTTCTGGTTACCTCACTTTTGGAAGGATTTTGAGGCTCTGGAGGAGGTACAGAAGAGGTTTACCAGGATGCTGCCTGGTTTAGAGAGCATGTGCTGTCTTGAGAGGGTGGATAAACTCGGGTTGTTTTCTCTGGAGCACCAGAGGCTGAGGGGAGATCTGACAGAGGTTTAAGACTGAGAGGCACAGACAGAGCAGACAGGGAGTATCTGTTTCCCAGGTTTGAAATGTCTCATACCAGAAGGCATACATTGAAGGTGAGAAGGAGTAGGTTCAAGGGGGATGTGAGGGGTAAGCTTTTTTTTTAAAAAAACTGAGTTGTGGATACCTGGAATGTGTTACCTGCTATGGTAGTAGAGGCAAATACTTTTTGACATGCTTTATAGCTGGTTCAGCACAACACCGCAGGCCAAATGGCCTGTTCTTGTGCTGTACTGTTCTCTGTTCTATTACGATTCTAAGCTGAACAGCAATCTGACCTAACACTGAATCTAACAATTTCAAGTACACAGCCCTCACAGTACACTTCACAAGTGGCTGATTCTGAATGAAGTCATCAAGTACTAATATGAACTCTGTAATACTCTCTCCAGGTCTGTTGAAAATTTTCATCAGATTTTGTTTCTGACTGTCAGTATGTGTTGTGGTTTGCATCCAATAGTCCCAGAACTGCTAGTTTTATTTCTTTGGTTTTCATTAGTTTACATTTATACCTCATCTGAACAGGTCAGCTGCAAAAAGCAAGCTGCCACCGCTCTCTCAGCTGGAACTACCAGTTGGCATTGAGCCTCTCTTGTTATCTGCCCTGTCACAGATTTTCCCTTAGATCTCTCCTTTCGCCTACCCCTTGCCTTGCAATCGAAAACCTGTTTTTAAAACTTTACTCAGTAGATGAAAGGACAGTGACCTGAAAGATTAATTGTTTCTCTCTCTCTGCACAGATGTAGCCTGATTTGCTCAGTATTTCATTTATTTTAAAATAACAGGAGTTGAATTTAAAATAGACTATGATTCATTTTCTAAAAAAAAACACAAAAAAAAGACATTCTCTGCAATTACCTCGTTTCTCTTATTGCTGGTATGGTCAGTCAAAGTACTTGACCCAGAAGAAATATCTGCAAAAACAAGCAGCTCATTTTTAGTAAATATCATCTTTATGAATATACCAAGACCATATGACAAAGGAGTGTGGTGCGTGGCCAAGTGGTTAGGACGTTGGACTCGCAATCTGAAGGTCGTGGGTTCGAGCTTCGGCCGGGGCAGCGTGTGTGTCCTTGTGCAAGGTACTTAACCACACAATGCTCCAGTCTACCGAGCTGAGAATGGGTACCAGCAAGGCTCGTGACAGACTTTAATAAGACATAGGAGCAGAATTAGGCTATTTGGCCCATACAAGTCTGCTCCACCATTTATTCATGGCTGACCCTTTACTCCTCTCCTCAGCCCCACTCCCCAGCCTTCTCCCATAACCTTTGATCCGTGTCCAATCAAGAACCCATCAAGCTCCCACCGACCTGACCTCCACAGGTGCCTGCGGTAATAAATTCCACAAATTCACCACCCTCTGGCTAAAGAAATTTTTCCACATCTCTGTTTTAAATGGACATCCCTCTATCCTGAGGCTGTGCCCTCTTGTCCTAGACTCAGCCACTACAGGAAACATCCTTTCCACATCTACTTCGTCTTGGTCTTTCAACATTCAAAAGGTTTCAATCCCATCACCCCCCATCCTTTTAAATTCCACCGAGTACAGAACAAGAGCTATCAAACGTTCCTCATATGATCACCTTTCATTCCTGGAATCATCCTTGTGAACCTCCTCCAGACCTGCTCCAATGCCAGCACATCTTTTCTAAGATGCGGGGCCCAAAACTGTTCACAATACTCAAGGTCAGACCTCACCAATGCCTTATAAAGCCTCGGCATCACATCCTTGCTCTTATATTCTAGACCTCTTGAAATGAATGCTCACATTGCATTTGCCTTCCTCACCACTGACTCACATGCAAGTTAACGTTTAGAGTGTTCTGCACAAGGACTCCCAAGTCAGATTTTTGGATTTTCTCTGTTTAGAAAATAGTCTACATATTCACTTCTTCTACCAAAGTGCATGACCATGTATTTTCCAACATTGTATTTAATTTGCCACTCTCTTGCCCATTCCCTTAATCTAAGTCCTTCTGCATCCTACCTGTTTCCTCAACACCACCTGCCTCTCCACCCATCTTCATAGCGTCTGCAAGCTTAGCAACAAAGCCATCTATTCCATCATCTAAATCATTAATACACAGCATAAAAAGCAGTCCCAACACTGAACCCTGTGGAACACCACTAGTCACTGGCAGCCAACCACAAAAGGATCCTTTTATTCCCACTCATTGCCTCCCTTCAATCAGCCCATGCTCTAACCATGTTTGAAACTTTCCTGTAATACCATGGCTCTTAACTTGGTAAGCAGCCTCATGTGTGGCACCTTGTCAAAGGCCTTCTGAAAGTTCAAATATACAACATCCACTGCATCTTCTTATCTAACCTACCTGTAATCTCCTCAAAGAATTCCAACAGATTCGTCAGGCATGATTTTCCCTGAAGGAAACATGCTGACTTTGCACTATCTTGTCCTATGTCACCAAGTACTCAATCACCTCATCCTTAACAATTGACTAACAGCTTCCCAACCACTGAGGTCAGGCTAACTGGTCTATAATTTCCTTTCTGCAGTCTTCCTCCTTTCTTAAAGAGTGGATTAACATTTGCATTTTTCTAGTCCTTTGGCACCATGCTAGAGTCCAATAATTTTTTGAAAGATCATTAACTAATGCCTCCACAATCTCGACTGCTATCTCTTTTAGAACCGCAGTGTGCAATTCATCTGGCCCTGGTGACATAGGTACCCTTAGGTCTTTCAGCTGTTTGAGCACCATCTCCCTGTAATAGCAACTGCACTCACTTCTCTTCCCTCACACTCTTCAATATCTGGCACACTGCTCGTATCTTCCTCAGTGAAGACTGATGCAAAATACTCATTTAGTTCATCAGCCATTTCCTTGTCCTCGGTTATTATTTCTCCAGCCTCACTTTCCAGCGATCTTATATCCGCTCACAACTCTTTTACTTATTTGTTTATAATATACTTGGAAAAGCTTTTACTATCCACTTTGAGCAACACACATCAAAGTTGCTGGTGAACGCAGCAGGCCAGGCAGCATCTCTAGGAAGAGGTACAGTCGACGTTGCGGGCCGAGACCCTTCGTCAGGACTAACTGAAGGAAGAGCTAGTAAGAGGTTTTAAAGTGGAAGGGGTAGCGGGAGATCCAAAATGATAGGAGAAGACAGGAGGGGGAGGGATGGAGCCAAGAGCTGGACAGGTGATTGGCAAAAGGGATATGAGAGGATCATGTGACAGGAGGTCCGGGAAGAAGGAAAAGGGGAAGGGGGGGGAACCCAGAGGATGGGCAAGGGGTATAGTCAGAGGGACAGAGGGAGAAAAAGGAGAGAGAGAGGAAGAATGAATGTGTGTATATAAATAAATAACGGATGGGGTACGAGGGGGAGGTGGAGCATTAGCAGAAGCTAGAAAAGTCCATGTTCATGCCATCAGGTTGGAGGCTACCCAGATGGAATACAAGGTGTTGTTCCTCCAACCTGAGTGTGGCTTCATCTTTACAGTAGAGGAGGCCGCGGATAGACATATCAGAATGGGAATGGGATGTGGAATTAAAATGCGTGGCCACTGGGAGATCCTGCTTTCTCTGGTGGACAGAGCGTAGGTGTTCAGCAAAACCATCTCCCAGTCTGCGTCGGGTCTCACCAATATATAAAAGGCCACATCGGGAGCACCGAATGCAGTATATCACCCCAGCCGACTCACAGGTGAAGTGTCGCCTCACCTGGAAGGACTGTCTGGGGCCCTGAATGGTGGTAAGGGAGGAAGTGTAAGGGCATGTGTAGCACTTGTTCCGCTTACAAGGATAACAGACTGGGAGATCGTTTTGCTGAACACCTACACTCTGTCCGCCAGAGAAAGCAGGATCTCCCAGTGGCCATGCATTTTAATTCCACATCCTATTCCCATTCTGATATGTCTATCCACAGCCTCCTCTACTGTAAAGATGAGGCCACACTCAGGTTGGAGGAATAACACCTTATATTCCATCTGGGTAGCCTCCAACTTGATGGCATGAACATTGACTTCTCTAACTTCCGCTAATGCCCCACCTCCCTCTCGTACCCCATCCGTTATTTATTTATATACACACATTCTTTCTCTCTCCCTCTCTCCTTTTTCTCCCTCTGTCCCTCTGAATATATCCCTTGCCCATCCTCTGGGTTCCCCCCCCCCTTCTCCCTGGGCCTCTTGTTCCATGATCCTCTCATATCCCTTTTGCCAATCACCTGTCCAGCTCTTGGCTCCATCCCTCCCCCTCCTGTCTTCTCCTATCATTTTGGATCTCCCCCTCCCCCTCCCAAATCTCTTGCTAGCTCTTCCTCCAGTTAGTCCTGATGAAGGGTCTCGGCCCAAAACGTCGACTGTACCTCTTCCTAGAGATGCTGCCTGGCCTGCTGCGTTCACCAGCAACTTTGATGTGTGTTGCTTGAATTTCCAGCATCTGCAGAATTCCTCGCGTTTACGTTTTTACTATCCACATTGATATTGTTTGCTAGCTTGCTTTCATATTTCATCTTTTCCCTCCTAACAAGTCTTCTAGTTGCTCTCTGTAGGGTTTTAAAGCTTTCCAATTCTTTGTCTTCCCACTAATTTGTGCTTTGTTGTATGCCCTTTCTTTTGCTTTTACATTAGCTTTGACTTCCCTTGTCAGCCATGGTTTTACTATTTTGCCATTGAGTATTTCTTTGTTTTTGGAATACAACTATCCTGCATCTTCCCCGTTTTTTCCCCAGGAACTCATGCTATTGCTGCTCTGTTGACATCCCTGCCAGCATCTCCTTCCAATTTACTTCAGCCAACTCCTCTCTCCTACCGATGTAATTTCCTTTACTCTACTGAAATACTGATACGTCAGACTTTACTTTCTCCATACCAAATTTCAAGTTAAACTCAGTCATATTGTGATCACTGTCTCCTAAGGGTTCTTTTAAGTTAAGATCCCTTATTACTTCCGATTCATTACAGAACACTCAATCCAGTATAGTTAATCCTCTAGTAGGCTCAATGACAAACTGCTCTAAAAAACCATTTTGTAGGCATTCAAAAAACTCACTCTCGAGTTCCATTTCCAAACTAACTTTCCAAATTGACCTGCATGTTAAAATCTCCCATGACTATCATAACATTGTCCTTTTGACATGCCTTTTCTATTTCCTATTGTAATCTGTGGTGCACATCCTAGCTACTGTTGGGAGGCCTGTAGATAACTGTCATTTTACCTTTGACGTTTCTTGACTCAGCCCACAAGGATTCAACATCTTCTGATCCTATGTCACATCTTTCTTCTGATTTGATGTCATTCTTTACCAGCAGAGAGCAATGCCACCCTCTCTGCCTACCTTCCAATCCCTCCGATACAACATATAACCTCGGACATTCAGTTCCTAACTACAACCATTCTTCAGCCATGATTCAGTAATGACCACAACATCATACTGGACAATCTGTAATAGTGCAACAATATCAGCCACCTTTATTTCATGTACTCCATGCATTGAGATATATCACAGAGTACCGTATTTGCTATCCTTTTTGATTCTGCATCCCTCATGCACTGACACTCACCCTGCTGGCTGCAATTATATCCCGTCATCTGCCTGCCATTCCTGACAGTCTGACTGCACGCCATCTTTGCTTACCATCCGTCCTATCTGGAGTCTCTTCACTACGGTTCCCACCCCCCTGCCAAATTAGTTTAAACCCTCCACAACAACTCTAAGAAACCTGCTGCGAGAATATTGGTTCCCCTTGTATTCAAGTGCCACCCACCACTTTTGAACAGGTCATACCTTCCCCCAGAAAAGTTCCCAATGATCCAAGAATCTGAAGCCCTGCCCCCTGCACCAGTTTCTCAGGCACACATTAGTTTGCCCAATCGTCCTGTTCCTACCCTCACAGGCACATGGCACAGGCAGCAATCCCAGAAATTACTACCCAGGAGGTCCTGCTTCTCAGCTTTCTACCTAGCTCTCTAAATTCTCTTTTCAGCACCCTTGTTGTTTCTGTATCCCCAATGCACTGATACTCACCCTGCTTTCTGCAATTATGTCCGACCATCTGCCTGCCCTTCCTGACAGTCTGCACGTTATCTTTGCTTTTTTACCATCTGTCCTATCCCGAGTCCCTTCACTCCGGTTCCTACCCTCTGCCAACCCTCCCCAACAGCTCTAACAAACCTGCCAGCAAGAATATTGAAATAGCAGATATTTCAATTTACTCACAGAATATGATTGCAGTCCAAGTCCTGTATTTATTTTTTGTTCAGTCTATCTTTAGGTAGTAGCTGAACATTGTCTTTAAATGCTATTGCTACACAATGCTATAAACACCTGGTGATGTGGTGGATTACTGAACCAACCATTTTAGTCAAGGACAGAAGTCACACTGGACAAGGTCATGTGAACCAATCCTCTTCATTTCCTATTATTACTTCTATTAGTAGATATTTTTCAAAGTATATTAATTATGAAAGCACATATATGTCATTATATACTACCCTGAGATTTATTTTCTTGTGGGCTAACAACCAGAGTGCAAAAGACAACAAATTGTGCAAATAAAAAATAAAGACCAGAATAGTAATAATAAATATTGAGAACACAAGTTGTCGATTCCTTGAAGGTGAGTCCATAGATTACAGAAATCAATTCAGTGTTGGGCGAATTAATTATCCTCTCTGGTTCAAGAGTCTGATGGTCAAGGGGTAATAACTGTTCCTGAACCTGCACCTGAGGCTCTGAAATCTCCTTCCTGATGGCAGCAACGAGAAGGGAGCATGGCCTAGATGGTTGGGGTCCTTGATGATGGATGTTGCTTTCCTGCGATAGTGCTTCTTGCAGATGTGCTCAATGGTGGGGAGTGTTTTACTTGTGATGGAATGGGTTTTATCCACAACCTTTTGTAGGCTTTTCTGTTCAAAGGCATTGGTGTTTCCATACCAGGCTATGATGCAACCAGTCAATATACTCTCTACCACACATCTGCAGAAATTTGTCGAAGTTTTGGATGTCATGCCGAATCTTTGCAAACTTCTAAGGAAGTAAAGGTGCTGCCTTGCTTCCTTCATAATTACACATGTGCTGGGACCAAAACAGGTCCTCTGAAATAACACTGAGGAATTTAAAGTTGCTAACCTTCTCCTCCCTTGATTCCCTGATGAGGACTAGCTCATGGACCTCCTGTTTCCTCCTCCAGAAGAGAATAATCTATTCCTTGGTCAAAGTTCAGCCTGATTTTCAGTCCCTCTCCTAGATGCCGATTCACTGTCATCTTTGATTCGGCCAAAAGCAGTGTTGTCGAATATGGCATTTGAGCTGTACTTAGCCAGAGTTTCAGTATCCCACCTATATACTGATTTGTCACCATCTTTTGTTCAGGCAGTGACAGCAAACTTAAATATGGCACTGAAGCTGTGCTTGGTCTCACAGTCATAAGTATTGTAAGGGGGTTTCGATTTTTATGTTACTGCGGAGGCTAATTAAACTGGCGTCTTTGTTATGTTAATCTGGGGAATGCGGCTTTGTTGTCTTAAACACTGAGAAAGTTTGCGCTAGCAGCTTGTTGTGGTTTAGAGGGTGATAAGAAATACGTTATTAACCAATTGGGATAGTTGTTATGGTTTTGGTGTATTTGAAGATACTGTTTGCGAGGGGGTTTTGGGAGCAGAAGGCGGGAGAGCGAGACAGAGGATGGACGAGGTGCTGTGAGTCCGCTAACTGGGTCGGATCCCAAGCGGGACATTCGGCAAGGAGACGGAGACGGAGACGGATTCGTGTGGAGCGTCTGGTCGACCACCGTTGTTGGTCCCAGGCGGCCGGTTGAGGTGGTCCGAGGTGTCGCAGTGTGAAGGTGGTCCTTGAGCTCCAACGGTTTTTTTTTGTGCACGAAGAGATTGAACTTTGATAAGTGTGGCGCCTTTTATTTTCCTTTTATATTTTATTCTCTTTTAATTATATAGTTCCAGTAATATCTATAAACTGTATATCATTTAATTGCATCTGGTGTATTGTCTGTTATTTGGGCGGGGCGGGGTACCTCACACAGCATCCACACAAACGAATTACCCAGTTTGGCGGGGCCGAGGCTGTTTCCCTAGATGACAGCGAGCTGAGCGACCCTGAGGGTGGCCAGGGGGGCTACAGTATAAACCAAGTAGAGCAGAGGGCTAAGCACACAGCCTTGTAGTGCACCTGTGCCAATAGTGATGGTGGAGATGTTGTTGCCAATCGGAACTGGCTGGGATCTGCAAGTGAGGAAATTGAGGATCAGGATGCACAAGAAGGTATTGAGGCCCAGGACTTCGAGCTTATTGATTAGTTTTGAGGGGATGACAGTGTTGAATGTGGAGCTGCAGTCAATGAAGAGCAACCTAATGTATGCACCTTCACTGTCCAAATGTTGAAAGGTTAAATGAAGAGACACCACTATCACTGTAGAGTGATAACTTCGCTACTTTGGATTTTAAAACAATTTAGTAGCTCAGCAGTAATTGCACTTGAAGACGCATACCAAGCTTTGTAGACATTAAAGTTTCAAACTGGACTTCAAGTCAGCTAAGTCAGATGATCTTAAGTAGGAAGCACTAAGTGCGCTAATGGGGGGCAGCAACTGGAATCAAATGCAAGTGTAAATACAGGATGAAGACTTCAATCAACGACTGAACATTGAGAAGCTTACTATAATCAGATTTTCAATATCTGGTATCTCATCATTACCTCTGATGTAACTAATTATTTGCCATCAGCAGCATTGAAAAACAACAATTGACATACCAAGAATATCATTCAAATGAGGAAGGAAACCATGTCAAATTAAGTCCTACAACATAGTTAAAATATTTTCTGCAACAAATGATTCTGTACAGAAAAATAGTATCCCAGGTCAAATCACTTAACTAGAATTGTGGAATTGTTCCCACACAGGAAGCTAAAATTTGGCTAAGTTGGTGCAACAAAGAAAAAATCAGTTTGCTAAAAATCTGACTTCCTCAACAGCATGGACCTATGCAAAATTAAAAAAATATATAACTTAAATGTTCATTTGCAATTTTGTATTTGAATAAAATAGAATTTTTTTTTCCAACTAAACTTCCCCTTGCTGTTCAAAATTAATTTTGGTTACAATGCCTTCATTGATTTGTTAACTTTGTTGAATCTTTCAGATATATGCGAAGTTTCCTTTATGACACTTGCGTTTGTTGCAAGCCACGTTTGAAAATAGTGTGCACACAGGGACTCTCAAACATACCATCTAGATTTTCAAGAGATATCCTGGATTTAACATCACGACTGTAGTTTAACTGCCTTGACAATCCATACTGTCCATTCACTTCTGATGCAGAAGAATCAAGTTCATTTGTATGCTTCTTCACATCAGAGATACGATGTGCATCAATGAAATCATCCACATTTTCCCTGTATAAAAAATTAATGACAGAAAATGCAGTGATATCGCAACATTTCCAAACTTCAGCAGATCTCCTGCTTTTGAGCAGTCGTCACAATATTTTTAAAATTTCAAGATTTATATTGCAAGAACAAGTTATAGACCATCATCAACTCAATAATGTTTTATACCAGTGATTCCCAACGGGGGCGGTTACATGTCTTAAGGGGACGTTAGGAGTCGTCATGGGGGGAGGGAGGGGGGCGTTCAAGATTCTTGGGGGTGGGCGGCAGTAAGCAGCACCCTATCTTGAGGCACGAAACCTGATCAACTGTTAGTAGAGCAGGCACATCCAAAAAAAAAAGGATGAGGCAGTGGAACACAGGAAGAACCATAGCTCTGCAGGTGGTGAGCACTCATCACAACATGCCTGAAACTCAGCAATCTCATCCAACCTTACCAACCAAACAGACATTTTTGGGGATGCACAGATTAGCAATCAGGATGCCCAATCCCCTTGACTCACAGCGCAGAATGACCTCATGCAATTTAACCCCCTCAACTTTCTGTGCAGTTCTACAGAAAACAGATCATGTAATGATACAGCGCTAGCTGAAACCAAACAGTGAAATACAATTTATCAGTGAACCTGCCGACCCCAAGGATCCCTCGAGATGTTCAAAGCAACCTCAGCTTCTTATATAAAGTCAAGAACTATTTTTGGGGATTGAGACCTTACATGATTGGTCAATCGTGCTAAATGGAATAGTATAAAAGTAGCCTGCCGAACACCAGCTCTAAAAAGGATCTAAAAAGCGTGGATTGGGACAGGTTGTTCTCTGGCAAAGATGTCATTGGTTGGTGGGAAGCCTTCAAAGGGGAAATTTTGAGAGTGCAGAGTTTGTATGTTCCTGTCAGGATTAAAGGCAAATTGAATAGAAATAAGGAACCTTGGTTCTCAAGGGATATTGCAACTCTGATAAAGAAGATGAGGGAGTTGTATGAAATATATAGGAAACAGGGGGTAAATCAGGTGCTTGAGGAGTATAAAAAGTGCAAGAAAATACTTAAGAAAGAAATCAGGAGGGCTAAAAGAAGACATGAGGTTGCCTTGGCAGTCAAAGTGAAGGATAATCCAAAGAGCTTTTACAAGTATATTAAGAGCAAAAGGATTGTAAGGGATAAAATTGGTCCTCTTAAAGATCAGAGTGGTCGGCTTTGTGCGGAACCAAAGGAAATGGGGGAGATCTTAAATAGGTTTTTTGCGTCTGTATTTACTAAGGAAGCTGGCATGAAATCTATGGAATTGAGGGAATCAAGTAGTGAGACCATGGAAACTGTACAGATTAAAAAGGAGGTGGTGCTTGCTGTCTTGAGGAAAATTAAAGTGGATAAATCCCCGGGACCTGACAGAGTGTTCCCTCAGACCTTGAAGGAGACTAGTGTTGAAATTGCAGGGGCCCTGGCAGAAATATTTAAAATGTCACTGTCGACGGGTGAAGTGCCGGAGGATTGGAGAGTGGCTCATGTTGTTCCGTTGTTTAAAAAAGGATCGAAAAGTAATCCGGGAAATTACAGGCCGGTGAGTTTAACGTCAGTAGTAGGTAAGTTATTGGAGGGAGTACTAAGAGACAGAATCTACAAGCATTTGGATAGACAGGGGCTTATTAGGGAGAGTCAACATGGCTTTGTGCGTGATAGGTCATGTTTGACCAATCTGTTGGGAGTTTTTCGAGGAGGTTACCAGGAAAGTGGATGAAGGGAAGGCAGTGGATATTGTCTACATGGACTTCAGTAAGGCCTTTGACAAGGACCTGCATGGGAGGTTAGTTAGGAAAATTCAGTCGCTAGGTATGCATGGAGAGGTGGTAAATTGGATTGGACATTGGCTCAATGGAAGAAGCCAGAGAGTGGTGGTAGAAAATTGCTTTTCTGAGTGGAGGCCTGTGTCTAGTGGTGTGCCACAGGGATCAGTGCTGGGTCCATTGTTATTTGTCATCTATATCAATGATCTGGATGATAATGTGGTAAATTGGATCAGCAAGTTTGCTGATGATACAAAGATTGGAGGTGTAGTAGACAGTGAGGAAGATTTTCAGAGCCTGCAGAGGGATTTAGACCAGCTGGAAAAATGGGCTGAAAAATGGCAGATGGAGTTTAATACTGACAAGTGTGAGGTATTGCACGTTGGAAGGACAAACCAACGTAGAACATACAGGGTTAATGGTAAGGCACTGAGGAGTGCAGTGGAACAGAGGGATCTGGGAATACAGATACAAAATTCCCTAAAAGTGTCGTCACAGGTAGATAGGGTCGTAAAGAGAGCTTTTGGTACATTGGCCTTTATTCATCGAAGTATTGAGTATAAGAGCTGGAATGTTATGATGAGGTTGTATAAGGCATTGGTGAGGCCGAATCTGGAGTATTGTGTTCAGTTTTGGTCACCAAATTACAGGAAGGATATAAATAAGGTTGAAAGAGTGCAGAGAAGGTTTACAAGGATGTTACCGGGACTTGAGAAACTCAGTTACAGAGAAAGGTTGAATAGGTTAGGACTTTATTCCCTGGAGCGTAGAAGAATGAGGGGAGATTTGATAGAGGTATATAAAATTATGATGGGTATAGACAGAGTGAATGCAAGCAGGCTTTTTCCACTGAGGCAAGGGGAGAAAAAAACCAGAGGACATGGGTTAAGGGTGAGAGGGGAAAAGTTTAAAGGGAACATTAGGAGGGGTTTCTTCACACAGAGAGTGGTGGGAGTATGGAATGAGCTGCCAGACGAGGTGGTAAATGCGGGTTCTTTTTTAACATTTAAGAATAAATTGGACAGATACATGGATGGGAGGTGTACGGAAGGATATGGTCCGTGTGCAGGTCAGTGGGACTAGGCAGAAAATGGTTCGGCACAGCCAAGAAGGGCCAAAAGGCCTGTTTCTGTGCTGTAGTTTCTATGGTTCTATCCCGACAAACATTCAGATTCCAATCCTTGTCAACATAATTTTACCTGTTGATATCATCACCTTGTCATTCCTTTGCGTGCCGCCACCATCAATCTATTTGAGTCAACTTGCTGCCGTCATCAGCATCCGATAGGCATTCCCTGTTTTCCCCCCGGTGTTAATTTTTTATTTTACTTTAGCCCCGTTGATGACAGGGCTAAAGTAAAATACAGTACAATCTCTATGAGTCTGAAGGCGACGAAGCCCTGAATTATAATCCTGCTAAGCAATAGAAACGACAGAAAATGCGTCAATACAATGTTACATACCTGTATAGTTCTATTCCGTTCCCATCAGATCAACGACACCCTATGTCTTATTTGTAATACTGTACTGTCTAGAGAAGCCATGAAACCATCAAGATTGCAGCAACACTCCCATAAAAGACACCCTGAAAAGGCGACTTATGGTATTACTCAGTTTCAGAAGATGAAAGAAGCATTTGAAAAGTGTTGCACACTCGAGTCATTTGCCAAGAAAGCTAAAAATGACCTTGATCATGGTCTCACTGCTTCTTATAACATTTCCAAAATGATAGCAAAGTGTGGAAACTCTCATACAATTGGTGAAAGATTAATAATGCTTGCTGTGTCAGAAGTGCTCACTACCATTCTCAAAATAGATACCAGTATTTTAAAATAAATTCCTCCGAGTGGTAACTCTGTAGCTTGTCACATTGACGGAATGAGTGAAGACATTGAACATCAACTACGCACAGAGCTACAAAAACCAGAATTTGGGATTCAACTGGATGAGTCAACTATGCGAGACAACGAGGCACTGCTAATGGCGTATGTATGGTTTATCAAAAATGGAAACGTTTTTGAAGAGATTCTTTTTTGTAAAAAGTTAAAAACAAATATCAGAGAACCAATCTACGAGCTCAAAATGTATATTGAGAATAAAAGTATTCCGATTAGAAACACGATTTCCTGTGCAACAAATGGTGCACCATACATGACAGGACGTCATGCTAGTATAGTGGCATTTATGAAAAAGAAATTCTAAGTCTGTTTGCAATCCATTGTGTAATTCATCAACATCTCGCAACGAAAAACATCAGCCAACGACTTTTTTCAAACATGACTTTTGTAATATCTGCTTTCAACAAAATTAAAGCTCATCCATTAAATAGCAGACTATTTCTCCAGTTGTGCCAAGATAATGAGAGTTTGAATGCTTGCTTCTTCACACTAAAGTGCAATGGCTGTCATAAGGCTGTTGCATAAAACATTTCTTCCACCTTTTTGACACACTGGTTGAATTTCTGCACAGTCAACAAGATCTTGGGAAACACATTTGAACTTCTGTGTGGAGATGTGGCATACCACACCGATCTGTATGACAAAATGAACATTCTAAATATGAAACTGCATGGTGAGAATTTCAATTTAATCCAGGCAAAAAGTGCAATGTCCACTTTTATTGGAAAATTGTAAATGTTTCAGCAAAATATTGGAAGAAGAATGTTCAGTTTCCCTGCATGGAAAGTGTGGCACTCTCTTTCACAGACATTGATTTGGTAAGAGTATTGCTTACACCTGCAGTCACTGAAGAAGGATTTTCAGAATCGATTCAAGGATTTGAACGATCTGGAAATTCCGGACTGGGTAATTAACTCATTTCTTTGCAAAATGGGAGAACAGGTAGAGAGCTTGCAAGAAGAAATTATCGAAATTCAGAATGATGAAGCAGCAAAATTGCTTTTTAAAAATATTGGCTTTTGTGGTACATGGCTACACTGTCGTACAAAGTTTCCTGGTCTTTGAAGAGCCAAACTGCTCTTCATTGCATTTCCATCCTCCTACCTTTTTGAAAGAGGCTTCAGTGCAGTGAACCACATACTCACAAAAATACAGAAACCACTTGGACACTGTTACCCGTGGGGACCAAAGACTTTTGCTGTCACAACTTGAACCAGATATTTCAACTCTTGATAAAAACCAACAAGCTCAAGGATCACATTGATATAGAAGCTGCTGTACAGCATACAGATACTGTGTAAGCTAGATTTAAAGTCAAATGAAAATTTAAAGCAGAATCATTTTTCTCATGTTTGCATATGGTCATCATGTTTTTACACTATAGGGACACTGGAAAGTACATTGTGCCTAAGAGAGACACTGACAAGTATGAAGGACCTTTATGGGGCGTTGTCTAGTATGAAAGTTTCTGATGGGGTGTTGGGTTTAAAGGTTGGGAAACACTGGTTTACACACTATCAAACTTTTAAACACTTTTCCAAAGTTTCATCTATACCTTGATATTGTCACATGCAGATGACACTTAACATGATAAACACTATGATACTATTCATAAGACCATAAGACATTCAGATTAGATTACATGATGTAACAGAAACTTCCAGAAGATTCTGACATTCCATGGTGAAGTGCATCAGGTTTGCAACTATACTAAATATAACACCAGAGCTCATTTACGTAAAGTGCACTAATTAATTTAATTTTATTTTGCTATCAATACACAGGAAGGCAGTTTTTCTATTTGCACACATTGAATCAGTAAATGGAGTCTATTCCTGTGCACTGACCTTGAGAATGGTGAAATAGACAACTAAATTAAGCAAACAAGCTGGAAATTTTACTCTAAAGCTTCTGAATTAAGGTGCTTCATGTTCCAGAAAGACTGTCATTCAATACTGGCAAACTGAGTTCAAGGAAATTGTCTGCATCTTATGCTCAGGTGTTCCACACAATCTTCAAATACATTTATAAAAACCTCTTATGTAGGTTGAAAAAAAGAATCAAGACTTTTTATACACCAAAATGAAACTAAACTCATGGGGTTTAAAGAGGAAATCAAAATGCTGATCTGAAAAAAAAAGCAGAGAGCATAAATGCTGTAATCACTTTTTAGACAGGAGGAAAGTAAACAGTGATGTAACACAGGGGTCACTTTTTTTTTACATTATCTACATTGCACTGGACCTCATTATGAGAAAACTTAAAGAGTTTGTAAATGACACAAAATCTTGAAGTATAGCAAAAAGTGAAGACAGCAGATTGCAGAAGGCACACAAAATAGTGTAATGGACCAGAAGATGGGCATGCAAATTTAACTCAAAAAGTCAGTGCTATTAGTCATTGACTTTAACTTGTCACTTTCCTTGAAACAGTTTTCTTTTAGCTTTATATACAGATGTTAAGACCAGCCAAAATCTGTCTGCATGTATCAAACAAAAAAAAATCTACTGATGCTGTAAATCCAAGCAACACACAAAATGCTAGAGGAACTCAGCAGGCCAGACAGCATCTATGGAAAAAGGGTAGAGTCAACGTTTTAGGCCGAGACCCTTCATCAGGACTGGACAAAGAAAGATGATGAGTTAGAATTAGAAGGTGGGGGAGGGGAGGAAGAAACACAAGGTGATAGGTGAAACTGGGGGGATGGTGGTGTGAAATAAAGAGCTGTGGTTAATAGGTTAAAGAAATACAGGGCTGGAGAAGGGGGAATCTGACAGGAGAGGCTCGAGTCCATGGAAGAAAAGGGGGAGAGCACCAAAGGGAAGTGATGGGCAAGTAAGGAGATAATCTTTCCATCATCTCCAATGGGATTCCACCACAAAGCACATCTTTCCTCCCTCCCAACCCTTACCCCCACCCCCAATTTTCTGATTTCCATAGAGATCGTTCCCTATGCGACTCCCTTGCCCATCTTCCCTCACTGATCTCCCTTCTGGCACTTATCCTTGCAACTGATGTTAATCCATGGCCTTCTCGACGGTCATAATGAGGCCACACTTAGGTTGGAGAAGCAACACCTTATGTTCTGTCTGGGTAGCAACTAAGCTGATGGCATGAATATTGATTTCTCAAACTTCCGATAATGCTCCCCCACCTCCCTTCACCATTTCCCAACCCCGTTCCCTCAATGTCACAAAAACAAAGGAGCTGGTTGTGGACTACATGAGGAATGGAGACAGGCGAGCCCCTATAGACATTAATGGATCTGGGGTTGAGAGGGTGAACAGCTTGAAGTTCCTCAGCCTACATATCACCAAGGAGCTCACGTAGTCTGTACATACTCGCTGTGTGGTGAAAAAGGCACAACAGTGCTTCTTTCACATCAGACGGTTGAAGAAGTTTAGTGTGAGCCCCAAATCCTAAGAACTTTCTATAGGGACACAAATGAGAGCATCCTGATTGCCTGCATCACTCAACTGTACTTCCCTCAATCACAGGACTCGGCAGAGAGTGGTGCAGACAGCCCAGCACATCTGTAGGTGTGAACTTCCCACTATTCAGGGCATTTACAAAGACAGGCATGTAAAAAGGGTCCGAAAGATCATTCTGGACTCAAGTCACCCCAACCACAAACTGCTCCTTCTGCTACCATCCGGGAAATGCTACTGTAGCATAAAAGCCAGGACCAACAGGCTCCGGGACAGCTTCTTCCACCAGGTCAACAGACTGCTTAACTCATGCTGACACAACTGTATTTTTGTGTTACTTTGACTAACCTGTTGTACATACTACTTATTATAAATTACTATAACTTGCACATTGCACGTTCAGACGAAGACACAACGCAAAGAGTTTTACTCCTCGTGTATATGAAGAATGTAAGTAATAAAGTCAATTCAATTCACTCTCACTCACCTCATCTCCTTACCTGCCCATCACCTCCCTCTGGTGCTCCTTCCCTTTTTCTTTCTTCCATGGCCCTCTGTCCTCTCCTGGCAGATTCCCCCTTCTCCAGCCCTGTATCTCTTTCACCTATCAACTTCCCAGCATTTTACCTCACCCCTGCCCCCTCCCAGTTTTACCTATTACTTTGTGTTTCTTCCACCCCTCCCCCCACCTTCTTACTATGACACCTCATCTTTTTTCCTCCAGTCCTGATGAAGGGTCTCTGCCCGAAATGTTAACTATACTCTTCCATAGATGATGCCTGGCCTGCTGAGTTCCTCCAGCATTTTGTATGAGTTGCCTGCATGTCTCAAGTTCAGCAATGACCAGATACTTACAAGTCATCTTTAAAACTAAGGACAAATTTTTTACAGGTTTCAGAATATGAAACGTTCGGTGGATGTATTTCCATGACAGAAAATCTTCCTTCTTCCATGTATGAAGCTTGACTATCTGGAATTCTACAGGAAAAACATAAATTCTCAAAAAATTGCACAATAATGCACATACATATTTAGAAACAATAACGCTGTTGTTTCAATGATTTCTGAAACTTGCTGAATTTGTCTCACAGAAGGTCGTAGGCTTAATTGATTCATATGTAGAAAGTAGATATTTTTGGACAGAAGTATCCAGGACCAGTTCTGCAAGGCTTTACGAGGGTAATGGGCATGACGTAATCAAATTACATGATTGGCCTAGAAGATAACCTACCAAAAAAAAACAGCTGCAAAGACTGACAGCCTGCAAATCTACCCTCCCAGCTTTCCAACTTTTCCATCTGTTAAACTTGTCATTTACCTACTTCCCCACCCCCTCAATGGAGTTTTAACATCCTTTACTCCTCAGCTTAAAAGTTCCAATAAAGAAAATTAGACCTCATGTTAGATCTAAACTGGAGCAGTTTCTGAAGTCAAATTCCCCACTAACTTCATGCTCTACTTTTGGGATTTTATATGGAGTCCCTGGCACAGGGCAAGCAAGAAGCTGTCAAAGTAGCTCGGCATTTGTGGACAAGTACAAATTTCCTGGCATGTATGACTGCAATACTAACTATTCTTTGCAGAATTGCTAAGTTTCCAAGGAAGTGCAGACCCAAATATCAAGAGGATAATATTAATACTTAATAACTTATGATCAAGACTGAATAATTACACACTTCATTTAATCTCAGTCCAAAAAAAGGGGTCATTTTTCAGCCAACATCAAATTTTCTTTCTAACAAGCACAGGCTTACATTGTACAATGGCAACACAAGTTTGCTTGGGTTACCACATTCTTTGCACAAGCACGTGTCAATCTATTGACCATTTGGTCTGGCAGATGAACATGCAAATAAAGTGGTATGGATCACATATGGTGGACAGTGAAGGGGGTTGTTAAGTTCATAACAGGATCTAAATCAACCAGGAGAGTGGACAAAAGTTCAAAGCAAAATTTATCATCAGAGTGCATACATGTCACCACATAACCATGACATTCTTTTTCTTGCAGGGATACTTAGCAAATCTATAGAACAGTGACTGTCAACAGGATCAATGAACAACAAACTGAAAATGCCAATATAAATAAACAGTGATAAATAACATGCATGAAATTACAAGATTATGAGTCCTTAAAGTGAGACCATTGGATATGGGAACACCAGAAATAGAATGTGTGGCAGATGGAATTTAACCCGGACAAATGCAAAATGATGCATTTTGGGAAGTTTATCTAGGCAAAACAAAGATGGTGAAAGGCACTTGGGGTCTAAGTATGTAGTTCCCTGAAAATAACAGCACAGGTAGGCAGGGTAATGAAGATAAATTTCACAAGTACTGGGATGAAGTGAAAAGCTTTATTTAGCATGCCAGAAGGATCATTCCAAATGCAAGTATATCAAAAAGGAAAAGCAACATCAGAATGCAGAACATAAGAGTTAATTACAGAGAAAGTTCAGTGCAGGTATATACAACAAAGACCATAAGAAGTTTAGATTGAGAGATCTAGAGATTATCTTATTGTCTGTTTAAGAGTCTCAAACAGCAGGACCGAAGCTGTCCTTGAGCAATCCAAACAAAGTGCTGGAAGGAATCAACAAGTAGCACCTACGGAGGGGAATAAACAGTTGACATTTCAGGCTGAGACTCTTCATCTGTTTCAGCTGTCCCTGAGCTTGGTGGTAACTTGGGACAAGATGCTGCACTTATACGTAACACTGGTGAAGCCATACTTGGAATATTTTTTGCAACTCTTGACAACACACAAAGGGAAGGTTGTGAGTAAGCTAGAAAGGATGCAGAAAAGATTCCAAATTGCCTTGTTTAGAGGGTTTGAGTTGGAGTGATTGGGTCTGTTTTCCCTGGAGTGAAGGAAGCCAACAGATGACAAGACAGAGGTATGTAAAATTATGGGAGGCATTGACAGGATTGTCAGTCTCGTTACCATGTCTAAAACAATAGCTCAGATTTTTAGGTAAAGGGAGATGGTTTAAAAGGGAATCATAGAAAACACAGAAAACCTACAGCACAACACAGGCCCTTTGACCCACAAAGCTGTGCCGAACATATCCTTACCTTAGAAATTACCTCGGGTTACCCACAGCCCTCTATTTTTCGGAGCTCCATATACCTGTCCAGGAGTCTCCTAAAAAACCTTATCGTATCCATCTCCACCACCGCTGCCGGCAGCCCATTCCACGTACTCACCACTCTCTGTGTAAAACACTCACCCCTGACATCTCCTCTGTACCTGCTTCCAAGCACCTTAAAACTGTGCCCTCACGTGCTAGCCGTTTCAGCCTGGGAAAAAGCCTCTGACTATCCACACGATCAATGCCTCTTATCATCTTGTACACCTCTATCAGGTCACCTCTCATCCTCTGTCACTCCAAGGAGAAAAGGTTGAGTTCACTCAACCTATTCTCATAAGGCATGCTCCCCAATCCAGGTAACATTCTTGTAAATCTCCTCTGCACCCTTTCTATGCTTTGCACATCCTTCCTGCAGTGAGGCGACCAGGACTGAGCACAGTACTCCAAGTGGGGTCTGACCAGGGTCCTGTATAGCTGCAACATTACCTCTCGGCTCTTAAACTCAATCCCACGTTTGATGAAGGCCAATGCAACACATGCTTTCTTAACCACAGTCAACCTGCGCAGCAGCTTTGAGTGTCCTATGGACTTGGACCCCAAGATCCCTCTGATCCTCCACACTGCCAAGAGTCTTACTATTAATACTATATTCTGTCATCATGTTTGATCGAAAGGAATTTTTCACAAAGAGTAGTTGGTATCTGAAATGAACTGCCAGAGTAGGAACATTTAAGAGGCATTTGGTCAAGTATTCAAATGAACAAAGTATAGATGAATGGGAATTAAGCCAGGCAAATGGGTAATTTTTTAAATATGCATAATGGTTGATATTGATGTGGTGGGTCAAATGACTTGTTTCTGTGGTGTACACATCTATGACTCTAAATAACATCCATAGATCCTTTATCCCCCATGATAGGGGCATCAAAAACCAGAGGGCATAGATATTCGGTGAAAGGAAGGGGTTTTGAAGTGGATTTGAGCGGAAAACATTTTCTCCCCTTAGACTGGTTGATATCTGAAGTTCACTTATGGGGGAGATGATGGATTCAGATGCAATCATCACCTTAACAAGACATTTAGGAAGACATTTAAGGAGGCAAACCACAGAAGGATACAGATCTGAAACAGGCAAATGGGATGAGTGTAAATATTCAAAGAGGTCAACACAGACATGGCCACCCAAAGGGCTTGCTTCAATTCTGCACAACTCTATAACTCTGGATAAGGGGAAAAGAGGTTGACGTTTAGAATCATAACTCCACTGAAGGGCAGTACAGACCCAATAGGCTAAATGGAGGATTCCTTTTCCTGGTTCCATATAAACATGTACATCAAACCAAAGACCTCACCTGCTACCCAAATCTGATTTTTTAGCAACTGTTGATGCAGCCACAGGAAGTCCAAAATTTGAAGTAACAGTAACATTTTCCAGTGTTTCATTGCTACTGCTCCTCACAGACTGCAACAGAAAACTAGGAAGTGTCTCATCCTCCAAGGTCCTGATACTTTCCATTACGTTAGGGGCATTTGATCATAACCTGAAAACAAAAATAGTAATGATAAACATACTCACAAAAAGTTTGATTTGTGTAAGTCAACTCAGTTTAGCATTTGTTTCAAAATAACATCAAAAGTTCAGTTCTTTTTAATCCAGAAATTGATAATGTAAAAATTAAATTGAAGAAAATAAATTTATCCCATTAAAAATAAAAACCCAGGAAATTATGTTCAGCAAGTGAGGCAGCATCTTTGAAGAGATAAAACATAACCTGCATTCAAAAATGACAAAAATTAGGGAAAATCTTTTGCACATCTCGATGGTTACTGTAAGGGGTTTTTTTTTGGATAAAGACACCAAAAACTACACATGCTACTTCAAAAAGATTCAAGATCGAACTTTGATGTGTGTTGCAAGATCGTTTATTGTCATTTCCACTGCACAAGTGTAAAGGAGAAAAAAATTATTTTACTCAGCCCTGCTGCAGCACAAAAAACATGGTAAGATAAAGAATACAATAATTTTTAAAAAGCCACAATAAATATAAATACATAAGATTGCTTAAACATAGATTAATTATATGCCTAGAAAGTGAAAATAGGCAGAGGAGAACAACAGGAATTCTGCAGATGCTGGAAATTCAAGCAACACACATCAAAGTTGCTGGTGAATGCAGCAGGCCAGGCAGCATCTCTAGGAAGAGGTGCAGTCGACGTTTCAGGCCGAGACCCTTCGTCAGGACTCGTCCTGAAACGTCGACTGCACTTCTTCCTAGAGATGCTGCCTGGCCTGCTGCGTTCACCAGCAACTTTGATGTGTATAGGCAGAGGAGAGTTTGTGCACAAGGTAACTGACAGGAAATGATAAAGTAGTGGTGGTTCATGGTGTGGAAGGGCGAGTTAGTGGCTGGAGGTGCAGATCAGCTTTACTGCTTGGGGAAAAGTAACTGTTTTTGAGTCTGCTGATCCTGGTGTGAATGCTTTGTAGCCTCCTCTCTGATGAAGATAGGACAAACCATCCATGAGCAGGATGAGTGGGATCCTTCAAAATATTTCTGACCTTTTTCCATCACCTTTCTGTATATGTCTTTTGATGGCAGGTAGGCTGGTGCTGGTGATGTGTTCAGCAGTTTCTCCTTTGAGGCACTCGTGAGCTTTCGCGATTGGATGTGTAGAATCATGATTGTGCAAAAAGAGCCTCATGAAAGCCCTACATATAGAAGATTCCCACATTATAGCAGTTCACGTAATAGAAGTTCAATCTCATGAAATTTACACCACCAAAAAAATTCTCACCAGATGTCTTAAATTCAGTTCATTGCAGTTTCTCAGCTGGTGGTAAGGGTTCAACAATTTGCATTTTTGAACTAATTCAGATTCTAATGAAAACATTCTTTACAATTTGCATGTAAAAAGGTTTTAACTCTATTCAAGACCAACAAAACATTTAAAAACGCAAACACGAGAAAATCTGCAGATGCTGGAAATTCAAGTAACACACACAAAATGCAGGTGGAATGTAGCAGGCCAGGCAGCATCTATCAGAAGAAGTACAGTCGACATTTCGGGCCAAAACACTTTGTCAGGACTAACAGAAAGAAGAGATAGTAAGAGATTGGAAGGTGGGAGGGGGAGATCTGAAATGATAGGAGAAGACAGGAGGGGGAGGGATGAAACTTAGAGCTGGAAAGGTGATTGGCAAAAGGAATACAGAGCTGGGAGACCATTTTGCTGAACACCTACACTCCGTCCGCCTGAGAAAGCAGGATCTCCCAGTCGCCACACATTTTAATTCCACATCCCACTCCCATTCCGACATGTCAA
Source organism: Mobula hypostoma (assembly GCF_963921235.1). Taxonomy (NCBI): domain Eukaryota; kingdom Metazoa; phylum Chordata; class Chondrichthyes; order Myliobatiformes; family Myliobatidae; genus Mobula; species Mobula hypostoma. The sequence continues at coordinate 169,501,081 of NC_086097.1, forward strand.
TCCATGGCCTCCTCCACTGTCAAGATAAACACCCACTCAGGTTGGAGGAACAACACCTCATATTCCGTCTGGGTAGCCTCCAACCTGATGGCATGAACATTGATTTCTCTAACTTCCGCTAATGCCCCATCTCCCCTTCTTATCCCATCTCTTATTTATTTTTATTTTCCCTTTTTCTTCTCTCTCTCTGTCCCTCTCACAATCACTCCTTGTCTGCTCTCCGTCTTCCCCTGGGCTCCCCTCTCCCTTTCTTTCACCCTCGGCCTCCCGTCCCATGATCCTCCCCTTTTTCCAGCTCTGTATCCCTTTTGCCAATCAACTTTCCAGCTCTTAGCTTCATCCCTCCCCCTCCTGTCTTCTCCTATCATTTTGGATCTCCCCCTCCCAAATCTCTTACAACTTCTTCTTTCAGTTAGTCCTGACGAAGGGTCTTGGCCTGAAACATCGACTGTACTTCTTCCTATAGATGCTGCCTGGCCTGTTGTGTTCCACCAGCATTTTGTGTGTGTTGCAATAAAACATTTAGCAGGTTACAATTCAACGGTACAAACATAATTTGTGAACAGAACTTACTAGATTGTTTGCTTTCATAAACTGACTTCTACAGCAGGTACCTTCAAATTTAAAACTACTCTGAATAGTTGGGGGAGAAGATCTCCAAGGCCTTGCCCCTTTAATTTTCATAATCAGAATCAGGTTTATTATCACCAGCATGTGTCGTGAAATTTGTTAACTTAGCAGCAGCAGTTCAGTGCAATACATCATATAAAATAAACATATGTATATGTAGATTGAATAGATTAAAAATCATGCAAAAACAGAAATAATATATATTAGAAAAAATAAAGTAGTGTTCATGGGTTCAATAGGCATTTCGGAATTGGATGGCAGAGGGGAAGAAGCTGTTCCTGAATCACTGAGTGTGTGCCTTCAGGCTCTGTACCTCCTAACTGATGTTAAACGAGAAAAGGGCATGCCCTGGGTGCTGGAGGTTCTTAATAATGAACGCTGCCTTTCTGAGACACTGCTCCTTGAAGATGTCCTGGGTACTTTGTAAGCCAGTACCCAAGATGAAGCCAACTATATTTACAACCCTCTGCAGCTTCTTTTGGTCCTGTGCAGTAGCCCCCGCCCCCCATACCAGACAGTGATGCAGCTCGTCAGAATGCTCTCCACAGTACATCTATAGAAGTGTTTTTGTTGACATACCAGATCTCTTCACACTCCTAATAAAGTATAGTCACAGTCTTGCCTTCTTTATAGCTGTTTCAATATGTTGGGACCAGGTTAGTTCCTCAGAGATCTTGGCAACCAGGAACTTGAAACTACTCACTCTCTCCACTTCTGATCCCTCTATGAGGATTGGCATGTGTTCCTTCGTCTTACCCTTCCTGAAGTTCACAATCAGCTCTTTTGTCTTACTGACATTGAGTGCAAGGTTGTTGCTGTGACAACACTTCACTACTTGGTATATCCCACTCCTGTATGCGGGGGCTGCGCTAAGGTGGTGCTAGCTGGTTCTATAGCCCCAGCAGAAATTGCAATAGCACCAGCGTAGCACCACCAAGAAATTAACTGCAATTTCACATACAAATTGCAGCTGCTTTGCTTTCTCTGTACAGTTTTGAATACAGCTTGTTTCTCCAGTTGATCTGGTGAAACAGCGCCCCCAATTACTATAGCACCCACGCAGCAAAAAAAGTTATAAACTCTATCAGATCCACTCTACAATTCTGCTTATTCGTTCGTTGTCAATGTCTTGCCGTTGCTGTCCTCAGATCAGTTAAGCTAATCTAAGATCACTTAAGGTGGTGATGTCACTCACTCTCACTCACACGAGAGATTGATAGTATACATCCAGGCGCAGATCCATGGTCTCGCGAGACTAACCAATGCCACATACACACACTGTGCTTTTACAAGCTAGCGTTGGCCTGGCACATGCATTATTTTGGTGGCGTGAGAAATGGATCGATTTTTAGTGAGAAAACAACCTCATCCAGAGGAATCAGTGGTGTCTCAACCTGAGCCTGTCTTAATTGAAAGTGACATGCAGAAAGAAGTAAGTGGGGATGAGGACGACAGCAGTTCATCAAAGGAGTGTGAGGGCGAAGTTGAGGAACAAGAAATGGAGCAGGATTCGGAAGAGAACGTGGATGAAGCTGCTCTTAGTGCTAGTGGGAATACTGTTAGCGATGTTAGCCAGCAGCCTGTGGAAGGACCCCGTCGGCCAGCATTGAAAAAGTACCCTTCGCTGCTCGCAACAGTTTGGCAATCAGCAAAGGAGTTTTATTCGTGGCTGGTTTGACTGACTAGAATATTGGATCACAAAAGATACTACGTTCTGCTTCGCATGCAGGCATTTCCTATGTGGAGGACATGGGTTCCATTCTGAGTCTACCTTCACTGTCACCAGTTACCACAACTGACGGAAAGCTACAACAGCTTTCAAAACCCACCATGTAAGTGCAGCTCATATGTTTGCTATGGAGGCACAGGCCAAATTCAGATTGAGAAAACAAGATGGTTCAAGATTGGGAAATATGCTCGACAAAGGACATGCAAGGATTGTCCAAGAAAATCGTGAGTATATGAGAGCAGTGGCTGAGTCTTTAGCAAGGACAGACAGTGAATAACACAGTGGAATTTCTAGCTCCAATGAGACCCTACCGCGATGCATTTATAGATTTATACAAACTAATCTGCATATCACTGACTCTACCTGTGACATCTGCCTCATGCAAACGGAGTTTCACTTGCTCAGATGCCTCAACAACTACCTAAGGAATAGCAGCGGCGATGCTCAGAACAGCAACTTGGCCCTGTAGGCCATAAACAGCTGGAGGACCAAAGCACTTGACATCCAGAAAATCATTGATGCTTTCACCACCAATCACAACAACAGACAGATTGTGCTTCTCTGAAAACATCAATGGTGAGTGCAGCGATTTTTTTTAAATTTGGGCCAAGACTAATGCTGATTATTATTATTATTTTGTGGTGGATACACCATAGTCCTTATGGTTCCTGCAAATCCTAAACTATTAAATTTACTGCTATTAAGCCTACTGGTTTTGCTTAGACTTCCAAGCGGTGATTCTGTTGGTATTGAGAGAGTAGAGCAGTGGGCTGAGCACACACCCGAGGTGCACCAGTGTTGATCGCCAGCAAAGAGATACAAGGGATGATTGATAAGTTCGTGGCCTAAGGCAGGAGGAGTCAATTTTAGAAAACCTAGCACATTTATTTTTCAACATAGTTCCCTCCTACATTTACACATTTAGTCCAGCAGTCGTGGAGCATATGGATCTTGGACCTCCAGAAAGTGTACATGGCATGGGTGATTGAAAAGTTCGTGGCTTGAGGTAGAAGGAGATGAGTTATACAGCTTTCTTTACATGCACATGCAGTTCAACTCTTTGAATGATTATGCAGAAAGTTAACCTAATAACTCATCTCCTTCTACCTCAGGCCACAAACTTATCAATCACCCATGCCGTGGACACTTTCTGGAGGTCCAAGACCTATATTCTCCATGACCGCTGGACTAAGTGTGTAAATGTAGACGGGGACTATGTTGAAAAATAAATGTGCTAGGTTTTCTAAAATTGACTCCTTCCCCTTAGGCCATGAACTTATCAATCACCCCTCATATTATCACCAATCCGCACAGATTGCGATCTTCCGGTTAGGGAGTCGAGGATCCAATTGCAGAGGGAGGTACAGAGGCCCAGGTTCTGTAACTTATCAATCAGGATTATGGGAATGATGGTGTTAAATGCTGAGCTATAGTCAATAAACAGCATCCAGGTGGTACAAGGCCACGTGAAGAGCTACTGAGATGGTGTCTGCTGTTGACGTATTGTGGCAATAGGCAAATTGCAGTGGGTCCAGGTCCTTGCAGAGGCAGGAGCTCAGTCTGGTCATGACCAACCTCTCAAAGCATTTCATCACTACAGACGTGAGGGCTACAGGGAGAATTTTTAAAACTTCTCTAAACCCTTTCATGCTACTGACTCTTTCCACTTGTGCTTTCCCCACGTCTTTTGTACCATAGACTCTACCTTAGATCAGCTCAGCCGTTTGTTCTTGAATTTTTTTCTGGCCCAGTCCAACACTTATAGTTCTAAAGAAAATCCAGCTATTCTGATGACACAACCTGAGCTTACCGAGAACAAACTTTCTGTGACATTTCCCACATCACAAAAATAACCGCAGTTTAAAAGTCAGAGAAAAAAAAACCTTGTTTTTCAACAGCCATATTCATGATTATCTGGACATATCAGATCCTTTACAACCAGCAACAAGTCCTTGCACAAACAATAAGGAGACTTGGCTAATGAAAGTCAGAAAGGCAGTTGCTGAAAATCCGAAATCAGAAAAATCTAGAAACATCCGCGGTAATTGATTGCTCCATAATGGCCATTTTTAAATCATTCACTGAGCAATAAATATTGGCTGCAATCAAGGTACCATCCTTGTTTTCACAACAATACTGTGAAATTTTTTACATTCCATTGGAATCAGTTTCATCATCACTGCATTACAAAATAATTAATGCAAAAAAATGGAATAATGAGGGAGTGTTCATGGAACATAGAGAAATCTAATGAAGAAGCTGTTCTTGAATTGTTGAGTGTGGATCGGGACCATCACAGAGGCTGCTGAGTGAGCTTCCAGGCGGCTATGGATCAGGAGGTGTGACCTGTGGACCAGTGCTGCTGGGACACAAGCCAGGGCCTGGCTGGGTAATCTGGGCGAGGGTGTCTGATGTTGAAAGACCAAAACACCCAATAACCCCAGGTTACATCATTCATTGATGATGTGTCCCAGTGCATCCGAGGATGTATCTCAGCATCAGGAGGTAACAAGAAGAACACGAAGTAGGCAGGACAGCTCCGAGTGGTATTGCTCACTCAGTATGCACTGCAATGTCCGTCAGTCTGGAGTTTTATACCTAAATGAATGATACTTAGCCCGTGAGCCAGTTTGGCTGGTCGGTACCATCTGAAGGGAATAATGCTCATAGTGATTTTTGGCAAGGTATACATCTCTAAAGTTAGAAAATATGTCAGAGCATTGCACCAGTGGTAGCTTTATGTTTCTAGATGAAGTCCCTTCCTGATTAGCTCTAATTGGTTCAGGATTTCAAATACTGTAGTCAACTCTGTGGCTGGTGAATTGATGGTTGGCGGATACCCAACAATATCTTATGAGATTGGTTCTTGGTCCCTGGTGCTGATATTAAAACCAGTCCAGCTTGGGATTGTCTGATTCTCTGGATCTGTTTGCCTTGCAAGTGTCCACACCAGGTTCTTCTTGCAGGCAAGAAGAGCAGTTTCCTGGACACAGTATTCCCTGATTGGGAGAGGCTGTGTGCCCACACGTGCACCTGCTACATATACTTCCAGTGCTTGGTCCTCAATGGTGACCGATCCCTGCTTCAGTTTCTCAATGTGTGGAAGCTCAGCTCTTGGCAGATGTGGTCCATAGACATTGGCCTGTACCACTATGCCATTGACTCTATGTGATGTACCCTTTCCAGTGAGAGTTTCCTCAAGTCTATCGATATTGTCCCATGCAAGATTGGTGAAGACATGAGGCTTGATGGAGACTGGAAGTACAATTCTCTGGTTGGAGGCTGTTGCTAGCTTTTGGAGACACAGAGCAGTGTTGTTCTCTTCAGGTTGGGAGTGCGACACCCCATGCCCAAGCCTGTTCAGTGTTTGGATGAGCAGTGTTACCCGTCAGTGTTTTTACTGCATAAGGAAGTAGAAGGTGCTTTGGTGGTTTATGTTGACCACATGTCACAGCAGATATTATGTCCTGACTAAATGACTGAACCAGAGCAGTGACCCTCTGTGTCTTGAGTCTTGGTGTCAGGATTTCCAGTGAGCAGTCCAACAAGAAGCCGCTCCAGTTGATCCAGTATGGAGGTATGAGCACAATCTTTCACATCAGATGGATGGAATGGCCAGGAAGTCACAGTCATCTCCTGTCTAATGATTGATCTGATATGTGATGAAGTCTGCTCTCTGATCTTGTCGAAATTGGTTGCCTTGGCCCTCCAAACTTTGAGTTCCCTCTGTAGAGTTTGATTTTCCAAGGCAATGTCCCTTAATGATACACTTTCAGGAACCATTAACAATTTTCCTTTGTCATCTGGAAATATATCTACTGAATTGCCCAGCTTCGATTCCAGTTTCCTACGAATCTGCTTCCTTGTAGAATCTTGCAGGAGTGTAACTCCACCAGGTAGCATGAAAGATTCAAGTTTCGTGACCAAAGAAGTGACTTGTACATTCATCTTGCTGGGTATGATATCAGTTCTGATATACTTGAAAAGGTCTTTATAGGCTTCCCTTTCAATCCTTTTATACAGTTCATCACCATCTGTTTCATCGTCATTCTCTTTGTACTCAGGTTCCTTTTTCTTGATTCTGGTATAATCCTTATAGCATGAAACATGATAGTGGGCCTCCGCAGCAACCACGTCTCTGCTTGTTACTGCTAGAATCTTTTCATCTTCCTTTTGGGTTGCACATTCTCGGAGTGGTTGGTCAGCTCTGAGTTGTACAGCTTGTGTAAGCTTTTCATGCGACTTGGAGCCCTTCAGAATTTTCACCTTATTGCAAAAAATTCAGATTTGATCATACACCCTTGCTTCTGATGAAGATCTCCTACTTGGCCTTTTTGATTTACAGGTATTCTCACCAGCTTCATCAGTAATGCTTTCCTTTTCAGAGTCTCTGAGTCTCTCTTCATGGTGAAGAGGCGTCAGCATTTTCAGTGATAGTACATTCTTGGGACTTCTTTTTAGACCATAAGACCATAAGACAAAGGAGCAGAAGTCAGCCATTCGGCCCATCGCGTCTGCTCTGCCATTTTATCATGAGCTGATCCATTCTCCCATTTAGCCCCACTCCCCTGCCTTCTCACCATAACCTTTGATGCCCTGGCTACTCAGATACCTATCAATCTCTGCCTTAAATACACCCAGTGACTTGGCCTCCACTGCTGCCCGTGGCAACAAATTCCATAGATTCACCACCCTCTGACGAAAAACTTTCTTCGCATTTCTGTTCTGAATGAGCGCCCTTCAATCCTTAAGTCATGCCCTCTCGTACTAGGTTCCCCCGTCATGGGAAACAACTTTGCCACATCCACTATGTCTATGCCTTTCAACATTTGAAATGTTTCTATGAGGTCTCCCCTCATTCTTCTAAACTCCAAGGAATACAGTCCAAGAGCGGACAAACGTTCCTCATATGTTAACCCTCTCATTCCCGGAATCATTCTCGTGAATCTTCTCTGTACCCTCTCCAACGTCAGCACATCCTTTCTTAAATAAGGAGACCAAAACTGCCCACAGTACTCCAAGTGAGGTCTCACCAGCGCCTTATAGAGCCTCAACATCACATCCTTGCTCCTATACTCTATTCCTCGAGAAATGAATGCCAACATTGCATTCGCCTTCTTCACTACCGACTCAACCTGGAGGTTAACCTTAAGGGTATCCTGTATGAGGACTCCCAAGTCCCGCTGCATCTCAGAACTTTGAATTCTTTCCCCATTTAAATAATAGTCTGCCCGTTTATTTCTTCTGCCAAAGTGCATTACCATACACTTTCCAACATTGTATTTCATTTGCCACTTCTTTGCCCATTCTTCCAATCTATCCAAGTCTCTCTGTAGACTAGTTTCCTCAGCACTACCGGCCCCTCCACCTATCTTCGTATCGGCAGCAAACTTAGCCACAAAGCCATCTATTCCATAATCCAAGTTATCGATGTACAATGTGAAAAGAAGTGGCCCCAACACGGACCCCTGTGGAACACCACTGGTAACTGGCAGCCAACCAGAATAGGATCCCTTTATTCCCGCTCTCTGTTTCCTGCCAATCAGCCAACGCTCTATCCACTTATGTAACATTCCCGTAATTCCATGGGCTCTTATCTTGTTAAGTAGCCTCATGTGTGCACCTTGTCAAAGGCCTTCTGAAAATCCAAATATACAACATCCACTGCATCTCCCTTGTCTAGCCTACTGGTAATTTCCTCAAAAAATTGTAATAGGTTTGTCAGGCAGGATTTTCCTTTAAGGAATCCATGCTGAGTTCTGCCTATCTCGTCATATGCCTCCAGGTACTCTGTAACCTCCTCCTTGACAATCAACTCCAACAACTTACCAACCACCGGTGTCAAGCTGACAGGTCTATAATTTCCTTTTTGCTTCCTTGCCCCCTTCTTAAATAGCAGAGTGACATTTGCAATCTTCCAGTCCTCCAGAACCATGCCAGAATCTATCGACTTTTGAAAGATCATCGCTAATGCCTCCGCAATCTCCACAGCTACTTCCTTCAGAACACGTGGGTGCATTCCATCTGGTCCGGGAGATTTATCTACTTTTAGACTATTCAGCTTCCTGAGTACTTTCTCTATCTTAATTGTGACTGCGCACACTTCTCTTCCCTGCCACCCTTCAGTGTCCGGTATACTGCTGATGTCTTCCTCAGTGAAGACTGATGCAAAATACTCGTTCAGTTCCTCTGCCATCTCCCTATCTCCCATTACAATTTTTCCAGTATCATTTTCTATCGGTCCTATATCTACTCTCACCTGTCTTTTACTTTTTATATACTTGAAAAAGCTTTTAGTATCCTCTCTGATATTATTTGCTAGCTTCCTTTCATGGTTAATCTTTTCACTCTTAATGACCTTCTTAGTTTTCTTTTGTAAGGTTTTAAAAACTTCCCAATCCTCTGTCTTCCCACTAATTTTTGCTTCCTTGTATGCCCTCTCCTTTGCTTTAACTTTGGCTTTGACTTCTCTTGTCAACCACAATTGCATCCTTTTTCCATTTGAAAATTTCTTCTTTTTTGGAATATACCTGTCTTGCACCTTCTTCACCTCGCATAAACTCCAGCCACTGCTGCTCTGCCGTCTTTCCCGCCAGTGTCCCTTTCCAGTCAACTTTGGCCAGTTCCTCTCTCATGCCACTGTAATTTCCTTTACTCCACTGAAATACTGACACATCAGAGTTCGGCTTCTCTTTTTCAAATTTCACAATGAACTCAATCATGTTATGATCACTGCCTCCTAAGGATTCCTTCACCTCAATCTCTCCAATCACCTCCGGTTCATTACACAATACCCAATCCAGTACAGCCGATCCCCCAGTGGGCTCAACAAGCTGTTCTAAAAAGCCATCTTGCAGACATTCTACAAATTCTCTCGCTTGAGATCCAGTGCCGACCTGATTTTTCCAATCTACTCGCATGTTAAAATCCCCCACAATTATCATAACACTGCCCTTCTGACAAGCCTTTTCTATTTCCTGTTGTAATTTGTAGTCCACATCCCTGCAGCTGTTCGGAGGCCTATAAGTAACTGCCATCAGGGTCCTTTTACCCCGGTGATTTCTTAGCTCAACCCATAAAGATTCTGCACCTTCCGATCCTATATCACCTCTTTCTAATGATTTAATATCATTTCTTACAATAAAGCCACGCCTCCCCCTCTGCCTACCTTCCTATCCTTCCAATACACCGCGTATCCTTGGACGTTCAGCTCCCAGAGACATGCATCCGTTAGCCATGTCTCAGTGATGGCCACAATATCATACCTGCCAATCTGTAGCTGTACGACAAGATCATCCACCTTATTCATTATGCTGCGTGCATTTAAGTATAACACCTTAAGACCAGTATTTGGTACTTTTTGCTTTGATTTCACTGCAACTTTATTGCACTGCAACTCATCCCAATAGCTACAAATTTGCCCCATCACCTGCCTGTCTCCAAGTTCTTTAGCAACATCTAAAATAAGGGTATAGTTCCTCATTTTGGCAGCTTCAAGTAATGTTTTCCAGGATTCACAGTCTTGAGGACTAATCAAATGGTCATCTTGTTTTGCTGTTTTCCAGTGTATGCTACTTCTATTTCTTAATAGAAAGCTACCACCGTCGCAATGTTATCACATATTTTCTAGCACTAGAGGTGTATACCTTGCCAAAAATCAATATAAGAATTATTCTCCCCAGATGATACCAGTGGCCCAAATTTGGGGTCCTGTTTCACGGACTAACTTGCACTCACAACTGACTCCACTGCGAACTGTATTGCAAACAACATGTAATGTTATATCAATCACACTTCTTTCAAAAAGACAATCTCTTGACCCAAGTCTTTCCAAATATCTACCCAATAAGGTTTGACATCTAGGATTATGCTTCTGGAGCAACTTGGCTCAGAAAGAAAACTGCTTGCTGCTATATCAACAATATTAACTTTTATCCTTAAACCCTTGCAACAATGTCTAACAATTCCAAAGTACTTCGTAAAATACAGAAAAAATACAGAACATATAATCAGGGCTTCATTATATGGTCTTTAATTCCAATATTAACAGGAGCACAAAATAATGCAGTACAGGAGCACCTGGCTGCCTTAGTCCTGTTGATCCCCCCTTCCTGTTCTCTCGCATTCCTACAAGTTTCTGTTAATCAAATGTTTACCCAATTCTTTTGAATGTTACTGTCAAATCTACTCCTACCAACCTTTCATACAGAGTTTTCTACATTGTAACCACTTTATCCATACTATAAAGTGTATTGCGCTTCAATCTCTAAACGAATCCGTACACTTTAGCCTTTACATTATATACACAAAAGTTTTGAGCAGCGGAATAAAGCACACCGAACAATAAAAAGTCTGGAGAGGTTTCTAACAAAAGTGCAATGTTTAACTCAGGGAATACTTACATAAATTTATCAGATCAATAACTACTTGTGATGCTATAAACAAAGCGCCCAAATAAGCAACTCCTTCGGGGGTAGGCCCCAGACTCGCGGTGCTCAAGGCGCGCAGCTCAAAGGGGGCGAGCCCTGTCGATGTAAGCATGCGCAGCTCGAAGGGAACGAGCTCTGTCGATGTAAGCATGCGCAGCAATTCCTCCACCAAACGGTTGAGTTTAACCACATGACAGCGCTAAATATTTCGGCGCCTGGGGCGCGCGGCCCGTTGCTGTGACGTATTTGCGTTTGCTGCCATACAACAACAATATTTCACGAGATAATGCCAGCGACGGATGTTGCCTGACTTGCTTTGCGTTTCTATAATTTAATTATTATAATAGTAATCATTTGTTTGTACTCAACCCATACTCCATTCCTTAAGATTCTCAATTGGAAATTATTAATTTGGGGTGGGGGTGTTAGTCTTCTCAGCATATTCCAAGGAATTAAAGAAAAATAGAGGGCTATGTGTAAGCCAAGTAATTTCTAAAGTAGGGACGTGTTCGGCACAACTTTGTGCTGTAGGGTTTCTATGAATCCTAGACTATGGCGATCTTGCTCGTTTGCCAGCACAACACAATATCCTAAAGCCAAAAACAAACACAACATCAAGTGTTGTTTTATATATATTTGACAACTTTCCTTTTTTTCTGTTTTGGGAACTGTAGGCCTGCCAGGTTGGAGAACATTGACAACCATTTGCTTGCTTTGGAGCAAGTGGTTTGTCATGAATTTTTGAGTCCTTATAGTCATTGTGTCATTTGTTATGTATCATACAGTAAAGCCAGAGAAAATAATAGATGAAAATAATACCGTCAAATAACTCTTCCTAGAGATGCTGCCTGGCCTGCTGCATTCACCAGCAACTTTTGATGTGTGTTACTGTCAAATAACCCTTTTTTGGCTTCCATGCCAATATCTTAAGACTCCACCACACAAACAGCACTTTGAAGACTGTGCTGCATGCTTAACCAATATCTTGCTCTAAGCCTTCACCTCCCTTTTGTCCAATATTCAAACTAACAAAATTATTGAGATAGTCTTAGTATGCTTAATTGCAGTTTGAGTTTAACCCAGATAAGTGTGAGGTGGTTCATTTTGGTTGGTCAAATCTGATGGCAAAATATAGCATTAATGGTAAGACTCGGCAGTGTGGAGGATTAGAGGGATCTTGGGGTCCGAGTCCATAGGACACTCAAAGCGGCTATGCAGGTTGACTCTGGTTAAGAAGGCATACGGTGCATTGGCCTTCATCAATCGTGGGATTGAGTTTAAGAGCCAAGAGGTAATGTTGCAGCTGTATAGGACCCTGGTCAGACCCCACTTGGAGAACTGTGCTCAATTCTGGTCCCCTTACTACAGGAAGGACATGGAAACCATAGAAAGGGTGTAAAGGTGATTTGCAAGGATGTTGCCTGGATTGGAGAGCATGCCTTATGAGAATAGGTTGAGTGAACTCAGCATTTTTATGAGATTATTAGATGCAACTTTATTGTCATTGTGCCAAGTACAGATACAAAGCCAATGAAATGCATTTAGCATCTGACCAGGAATACAAAGAATAGTGTTATTTACAAAATAACTGCAAATAAAAAGTGCTACAGCACACGAATATAAAAGTACTGAGACAGTACAATACGGATGCAACACTATTTAGCGCTGTGATGAGAGGTTCGGCAGTGTCACAGCCTCAAGGAAGAAGCTCTTCCTTGGACCGACGGAGGATGAGAGGTGACCTGATAGAGGTGTTCAAGATAATGAGAGGCATTGATCATGTGAATAGTCAGAGGCTTCTCCCCAGGGCTGAAATGGCTAGCACGAGAGGGTGCTTGGAAGTAGGTACAGAGATGTCAGGGGTAAGCTTTTTACGCAGAGAGTGGTGAGTGTGTGGAATGGGCTGCTGGCAGCAGTGGTGGAGGCGGAAACAATAGAGTCTTTTAAAAGATTCCTGGATGGCTACATGGAACTTAGAAAAATAAAGGGCTATGGGTAAAGCCTAAGTAACTCTAAGGTAGGGACATGGTCGGTACAGCTTTGTGGGCCGAAGGGCCTGTATTGTGCTGTAGGTTTTCTATGTTTGAGCCAGAAACTACAGTTTGAAACTCAGCATGTTAACTGAGTAATTTAATTTAAATTTGAAAGAAAATCTACTATCTGTGATACTGACATTGAAACTTTGGACTATCCAGAAACAATCTGGAAAGGCAATCTGACATAATGAGGCCGTGTAAGTGAAATTTGACTCCAAATTAACCCCTGAAATTTTAATCAAACCGCTCAGTTCGGAGAATTAGCAGCAAGCAATAAATGGCAGTCTTGTCATCAAGCTCTTATCTCGAGTCATTTTCTCCTTGAACCGCACCTACTGGATATCAAGAAGTTAGGGCTTAACAATGTCACTGTAAGGGTTGCAGAGGATATTAACTTGGATGTGGCCTGGCATGGTACCTTTCAACTATGATGAGTGCTGTGTCTATTTCCTTTGCAGCACAGAAAGTCCGGGGGAACTTGATTTAGGTATACAAAATTTCAAGAGGCATACAAATAATTAATGAAAAACTTTTTGCCCTTTCTCACTGGGAACTGAAGAGCAACAAGCCAAGTGTTAAGAAATGGGATTCGTGTTGATAAGTACCGGTGGCTAGCATCAACACAATGGGAAGTGGTTGTTTTACTACAACATGACCCAAACCAGGAGAGTGTTATTAGTGTGCCAGAATTGCTTGGCAGGTAGCCTATACCCTCCATTTGTCACCTATCTCTTCATCTCCTGTACATATGTATTGTGTTTTGCTACACTTCCATCAAGAACCTTAAAGATACACACTCAGTGGCCACTTTATTAGGTACACCTGCTCAATCATCAATCATGTGGCAGCAATTCAATGCGTAAAAGCATGTAGACATGGTCACGAGGTTCAGACCAAACATCAAAACAGGGAAGAAATGTTATCTAACCGACTTTGATCATTTGTGTCAGATGGGTTGGTTTGGGCATCTCAGAAAATGCTTATCTCCTGGGATTTTCACACACAAGTCTCTAGAGTCTACAGAGAATGGTGAGAGAAACAAAGCAATGGTTCCCTGGTCAAAAATGCCTTGCTAATGAGAGAGGTCAGAGGGGAAAGGCCAGACTGGTTCAAGCTGACAGTAATTCAAATAAACACGGATTACAACAGTGGTATGCAGAACAGCAACTTTGAATGCACAACATATTGAACATTGAAATGGATGGGTTACAGCAGAAGACCACACCAGGTTTTATTCCTGTACCTAATAAAGCAGCCACTGAGTGTATTTCACAAAGTAGATTAATCTTCCTTCATCCCTAATCTTTGAACTTCATGCCTTTCTTCACCAGTTCAAAAGGCTATGATGAACAAGCTCGAGGAATTCTGCAGATGCTGGAAATTCAAGCAACACGCATCAAAGTTGCTGGTGAACGCAGCAGGCCAGGCAGCATCTCTAGGAAGAGGTACAGTTGACGTTTCGGGCCAAGACCCTTCATCAGGACTGTACATCTTCCTAGAGATGCTGCCTGGCCTGCTGCGTTCACCAGCAACTTTGATGTGTGTTGCTTGATGAACAAGCTACCTTGATTGGTCCTACATAATCCATATCCCAGGTCTTATAGCATCCATCATGAATTATTTCATATTGCTCTACTTCCTCCCTACAACTTTCTCCAATGAACCTTTTGTAGCATTTTCTGTTCCCCACCCCACCCCCAAGTTTGTGGTATACAATATCCAACAGATATGACAAATAAAAGGTATCTGATCCATGTTTCAGGCAATCTTTATTTTCAATATTAAATAGGTAAAACGTTGCACTTTTTAAAGTATTTCAACACTTACATTGAAATACAATTTTACAAAGACAACTTCTTGTTTTTGTCAACTTCTTACTCTGCATGTGGGGATACTGAAATTAGTCTGTGATTCAATCAAATACATTCATTTACTGCTAACTTGCTAATACATGAGAATCAGAACACATTCTGGATTCAATATGATCAGACTGATCTTTCTTTCAGAGCCACTTCCCTGTACTAGCATCATATCACTGACCCTTAATAACTGAGCAGAGAAGTCCAAAGATTCAATATTCCCTGCATGAAGAAATTACTTCTCAGCCTAACCCTAAATGGCCCTCTTCACTCTCAGTACTGAAACATTGATAATTCCTTCCCCCCTCCACCCCACGAGATCCTCCAGCACTGTTCATTGTTCCTGAATGGCCACCCCAGATTTTGAGACCTGCACCTCCTTCCCCCCCCCCACCCGACCCACAATGTCCAGATACCCTATGCTAGGAGAAGCATAATTTCTGTCTCTACCCTGTCAAGTCCCATAAGGAATTTACATACTTAATAATACTCATTTTCAGTTAAGGGAGAAAGAATAAGTAAAATCTATTCCAAGAGAGAAAATAACTCAATTGCTTGATTACTGATGCAAAAAGTATAAAAGAGTCAGGTTTTTTTGCATTCCCTTTATTATTTTATCAAAACTGTATAATAAATTTTACACTCAATCCATTTTCTGGTTAAATATGTCAAACCCCAGGCAACAAGGTGGCATATTTCAGCTCAAACTTATACAGGAATGTCAAATATGAGCACAGCTTATACAGTCATCCTGCAAACACACTGCATGCATCACTCCTTGTGTGGTTTCAAACATATTTAAAACATAGAATTTTTTCTCAAAAAACACGAAGTCTTACAAAAAAATTGTCAAATAATTTCAAAATGTACATTTCTCCCAACATTCCCTTATAAAACAGAACTATCCAAATTTTTTTAAAAAATCATTTCACTGTAAGTATTGTTCTTAAGGCACACCTACAAGTTGGTCTACCAACCATCATTGAATACAGTCGTCAATTGCAGCCTAATAAACCCGACTCTGATTCAATCTTAAGTATTCTGATAGTATTAAATTAATAGGGTTTTCAACATCAGATCATCTACATAGTTCTGTAATTCAAATATTGATTAAGCTAATAAACTATCCATTGAGAAACTTATTCTGTACATTAGAAGTGTGAGTAAAAATAAGTTAGCAGAAACATACACAATTATCACCTCTGCATAAGTAGACATTTTTATTGCACCCCCTCATTCTCAAGTAAGGAGTTAAGAGATCTGTTGGAGTAACGACTTTGAGAGTTACGATACTGAAGATGGGTTGTGTCAGCATCACAAGACTGTTCTGCCATAGGAGGAGGAAGAGGAGGAGGAGGAGGAGGAGGAGGAAGCGGAAGCTGGGCATAACTGGACCATCTCGATCCAGCCCTAGCATGGTCCGAAGTGGGAAAGAAAGGCCTGAAACGATGTAGAGGAAGACAGGCGAGAGAGAAAAATGGGACAAACGAACAAAAGACAAAGAGAAATATGGTGAATACAAGAAAATGAAAGATACAAATGCCTAAAATAATAGAAGTAAAATACCATGACTTGGTTAGGAAAGTATCCACGAAAGGCAATTTAATGTATCCATTCAATGATCTTTAACTACTTTTTACTTGTATTTTCAAATAGTTCATAAATTATGTAAACACAGTAATTATTAATCAATAAGTATTACCAAAGTTTGGAGAAAGGAAAATAGAAAATTAGAAATATGACAATGATTTAAAAAAACGAGTACACACAATACTGACAATGTAAACCTCAGTTTATTTAACCTGTTCCAATTGGAACACATAACATTCTTGGTCCCACACTGGGAAGATGGCACATATCTGCTAGGGGTTATATATCCTCAACAGTACTTTCAATGTGTAACACCAGAGTGGTCACTGCATCATATGTGTAGTCACTATTTAGAAGAGTACCATAACACAAAATCAATTTAAATTCTATTCATTCAGTTTGAAGAATTCTCTGTAATCTTGGTCATTTGAATATTATATATAGCTTCCAAAGCTGAAAATTAGGTTTCAAGGCTGCTTCTACAGTGCAAAGCTCTTTGCCTCTCCTTTGAGCTGCCTGTACATTGGTGCCAACTGTTCAAAACTAAAACACTAACAGGGAGAAAAAATATTTAATTTTATGAAGCCTTCCATCCAAGGTTATTAGCAAGCAGGTTGGTCTTTGGAGATATCAGTTGTCACTGGGGAAGGGTGAAGGGAGTTCACATTCCATTCCTGTGTGCATGCAACAAGCAGCAAAACAGCAAGGTTACTCCGGTTAGCTTGAGATCAGTTGTGTTTTCTTTCTGCTGAAAAGGGCATTGTGAGTGTAGAGGTGAGATGTATCAGAGTTTCCTAAAAGAAAAAAAACACATGGACCTTTGCTTTAACCACATTTCATATTTGCCAACAATTGGTTCGTAATTTTTGGATTGGGGAAACGAAGATGTTTGAAATGTAACTTATTCTCTAATCTTTCATTTGTACAATTAAGTAGATCGCAAATTATCTTCTGATAGCTCTGGAATCATTTCTTGGGAAAATTATTGTAAATATTGTTAAGATGCAAGTAATATTCACAACTACAAACTCAAAAAGCATTAAATCCAGGAGAATAAAGGCTGGGAAAATTAATGCCCTGAACCACCACGTTTACTCTTAATGTTTTCCCACACTGCCAAGATTCTAAGTTTAATCAAACTATGTAGATTTCCTCAAAAAGGAATCAAAAGCTACTTCTCAAGTAAGTTAACTGAACAAGTACAGACAACTAGGGATAGAAAAAAACTCATTGTTTTCTTCCCTATGAATACAAAATAGCACTCAAACAGCAGCATATTAATCTGGGTCAAAATAACAACAAAACATTCCTGATTGAGAAGCTATTTATTTTCAATGAAACCACTTCAATGTGGCCACAAGATATTAATGAAGAGCCTCCAGAAAATAACAGAAGAGATTAACTAGTTTAAGATCACTAAATAAATTTAAAACATTTGAGAAATTTGTTTCCTTGTTTATTTTATTTACATTGTTTTGTGTCTAGATTTCCTCAAGAACATTATATGGATTTACGATAAATTTTACAGGACCTTGCATCCAAATTTCAAACATCCATTGGAAACAAAGTCGTCTCTCCGAATTTTAAGGAGAATTATTGCTAACTCAGTGTTAAAGTATTGAGTGGCTAATCAAAGCTCCAGAAATCCCCTTAGCAAATTCACAGATTATAATTTTAATCCTGGAGAATAACGACCTCCTGGATTCACAAGGGGAATCTGGACAGGGCTCCCCGGCAGAGTAACTTCCTATTCATTTGCAAGCAGACTACTCCTGACAGTGGAGGAAAAACATTTAACCCAAATCCTAAAAATATATACACTTCGCTGTAAATTCCTAGACCACTGCTATCTATATCTTGGAGGTTTGATTTAGAACTAGACAGATTAACCTATAAAGTAATTTACTCTTTTCGGCACAAGCTCATAGTAATGCTGTAATTGTAATAGGACTTGAATTAAAAATGGACATTGTGTGCAATGAAAAATTTCCAGTTTTTGCAACAAATGTACAAAACAGTATTTGATGTCTGTTATTTAATAGAATTTTATTCATTTATTATTTCAAATATGTTTTGTTATCTTGATGATACATACATCACTCATTCAAAATAACCCATGGACACCATGCAGTAAGTAAAGCACTCAATTTCTATTGTTATATCTTCATCTTGAGAAGTCATGGTACTTAGTATGTGGTTATGGCTATATTCATCACTGAAATGAACTTGTCACCATATTTGAAGAATTTAAGACCACAAATGTGCAATTTTGAAATTACGCTAGAGTCAGAGGTCTATTCACAAATTTCTCTCAATACTCTTAGTAGCAGCAGCAGCATGATTACGCAACTTCAAAAAGAAAATGTGTTCAAGTTCGTAGTGCAGAAAATGGCCAAGGATGGCTAATACCACCTAGCAGCAATTGTAAAAATGGACTCCCAAGTGCCCAAAATCCTGATGACCACCCACCTTCTCCTCACATCATCACGCACATTGTATCTTAGAAAACTTCTTGCCTGAGAGTAAAGATGTAAAGTTCAGTGAATCCAATGAGTATTTGTTGCAGGTTTTGATTCATTGTACCTGATGTACATGAGATTGCTGCGCTCAGTTACTAGCTCACATTGGATAAACAACAGTTAAGTGAAATTTATTAGCCTCCAAAGTGTGACCTGGTGTCCACATTTCAGTTCAGGATCTGAACTGAAGGGACCATCAACCTACCTCCCTCCAGCGGATGATCCATTAAATGCATTCTGCAAGGATGAATTGCTTAACACTGCAGAAGGATTAAGAATTCCCATAGACTGTTGGTTTAAGGCACCATTTACGGGACTTCCATCTCCTTTCAATACGCCTGTGCATTTCCAAGTGTCCATATAGTTAGCTGCAAAATTAAAAGCACTGGAACTTCAGTCTTTCACACATCAAACTTCAAGGATTCTAAATCCCTAGCAAACACAAATGAACATTTCATGCAGCTCCTAGGGGAACTATGTGTTCTCAACCCTTCAGTAATACCATTGTTCTAAAAATCTACCCTTAACACTGTAGTGACGACGAGCCACAAATCAGGACAAAACTCTATCCAAAGATTTCAGGAAGGAATTCCAGAGTACAGGACCAATGGAGAGGAAATCAAAATTGAGGATGTCAGACCAGGTTTTTCCGAAAATTAAAAGAGATTACAGAAAAAAGGGAAGGAAGGAGATGGAATGATTTAACTACAGATATTTTTTCCCCAATTCATGGCACTGCTGGAATGATACCCAATAAAGGTCATCAAGTTGAGGGTGATGGGTGACCAGAACTCAAATTTATTAAATGGAAATGGGAAAGTGGCCATGAGAGCAATGGAATTGTGGGGTCAGGAGATAGCAAAACCTAAAGATAGAGCAGCAGTGGGCTGAGGAAGCTTCTGCCTTTCAATTGTTACTTTCCATCTGACTTCATTAATCTACGTTTATTTTGAGAATTATTCCAATCAAAGTAGAATAAAAACTGGTGGGCTGGCCAGATATGTTTCACTGGTCTCAGTTTCCAAGTACTACTTTATTAGCCAGGAGTTCTCCTTTTACCTTCACCCATTGCCTCTAATAGTTTTTTTGCTTCTTACTAATTCAACTTTATTTTCTTCTCTTGAGGACTTGGGTCTTCATTATTTTGCAAGTAAATTAAGTGCAGATAGACTTTCCACATTGGGTTCAAGGCCATGTTTGAATCTGTCACTTGCTCAGATTTACCCTGAATAGCAGTGTCATCAGGACCTGAAACCCAGTCACTTTTTCCTGGCATAATCCCGAGCATCATGCTCACATGTAATGTTTCTTCTGCTTTATCCTATAACTCTACAGCTGAATTGCTCACCAGGAATGTCATGAGGCAACTGATAGAGGCCAAAGACAAATATTAAATAAACAAGAGAAAATAAATCTGTATAGACTACTGTGAGGGGATCCAGGAGTGCCCTATTAACTGTTTGAAGAGAGACAGCGAGAGAGTTATTTATCATCAATGATTTGTTTTGAAAAGAGAGAGAGAGAGATGAAGATTGACGGTTGGACTGTCACGTCAGGGCACAGTAAGTAACTTTGGAGATAATACTGAGCAGCTCGAAGGTTGCTATGGTGACCAACAGCACATTATTGATGTTACTTGTTGCCTGCTTGCATTTCTTTACAGACAAAGGAGGGAGGGACTCTTTGAATGACAGGTGATGCTCAGCACAGGGAAATAAAGTAGGAGGTCAGATGATACAGACCTCAGACACATGATCTGGACACTGAATGCGCATTGTTGTGCCCGCAGAGAAAGTGGGTTTTGGAGGATCGATCAGGCAGATTGATCCAACTGCTCTGCCAGTGAAAATTCAAAGGCAAGACTGGTGGGGAGTTGTCCATGTGTCCGACCCTGGCCTGGGTAGATAGCTCCACCACACCGAAATTCGTTCCCCTTTGTTGTTAAGTCACAGTCGGTGACTTGTGAAGGATTTCAGAGGACGACAAGAAGATCGACGGCAACAGCTCACCTGAAGACTCAACTCACTCTCTCTCTACATCACTATTCAACTACATACCACAAACTGAACTGAACTTTACTCAACATCGTAAGACTGTATCTTTTTACCCCCAGACTTAAAGAAGCTTGGTTTTCATACATATGTTTCCACACTTACTGATTTGCGTACATATATATATATATATATATATATATATATATATATATATATATATTCATTGCTAACCTGTGATTTATTTACTTTGATATTACTGTATTGCATTGTTGTTAATAAATATTATTAGTTATTAGCAATACTAGACTCCAAAGTGGTTTCTATTTCTGCTGGTTTCTTTATCCCCGTCACGGGGTCCGTGACACTACTTAACTGGACTTTGAAATTAAAGATCACCTTTCCATAATCTGACACATCCATCATCTCCAGAGGATGCCAAGACTGTACCAGTGATGTTCCAGCTGACACGCCATACTTGAGAATTGTGATTATCAAACTGTGCCACTGTCTGAATTTCAAATTTTGCTGGGCCTCCGGAACTACTCAATTCTTTTCTGTGGGAAAAGATGATGAACATTTAATAGCATTCTTTATATTGTCTATGCAACTGGTTAGAAGTCAAAAGATAAGTACAGAAAGATCAGGATGAAACAACATGCATCAGTCTTAAAATGATAACATCAGTTTTGCTCACTCAAAGAAACTTAAGTTCATAATGGTGCCATGATGAAATTAGGATGAAAGTATTTCCTACCTTAATGGTTTTAGTGTGAAAATTCGAACATCTTTATTTGCTACTGCAAGAATATGAAATGATCTTCCAAGGTTTGGAGCAAAAGCAATATCATGCACAGGATCAGTAACAGTAATTAAGGTTTCTGCTTTTGCATATTTCCTAAAATATAAACAAAATATCAAATTAGAATTCTTTTATTTATTCTTTGTACCAATTTTCTTTTCAACTCAACTCTCAACTAATGGACCAAGTGCATAACTTTAAAATTATTTTACTCATTGGAGAACAAAAAAGACAAAATGTGGCTCAAAAGATTAAATGCTTTAAATACACTTGAAACATACAAACTCTGCAGATTTAAAAACTTAGATGAACTGCAGTACCACCTTATTTTTAAATGCATTATCTACATTATTGTTGGGGGAAATGTCAAACATACCCACACAATAAGTTATAATTATTAATTACACAATGTTACTGAGTTTATCATTTGTGCTTTGTTATAATCTTGCCAGTGTTCAGTAAGACAACAGGGCTAGGCAGAAACAACATTAAAAAATCATTGTTGAAATGAGGATAGATTCTGGGCTCTATGGTTGGAACACTTCATCAATATCCTTTGCTTTAAATTGACACCAGTTGGGACAAAAGTGAAATAAAGCTACAATTGATTTCCAGAGGCCCGATTAATGAGAATCTTTGCTTGCTAATGGGTGGCAAAGTGGTTAGCTCCACTGCCTCACAGCCCTAAAGGCTCAGTGTTCAATCCTGACCTTGGGCTTCATTTCTATGAGATTGCACTTGTTTTGGCGACTCAATAGATTTACCTGGATGCTCTGTTTTCTTCCTTCATTTTAAGGGCACTAAGGTTAAGATTGGGTAGGGGAAGTTCGTGGAACTCTTCTTTGTGAACACCTGGCTGTTTAATACAAAATCTGTCCACCAATCTTTCTTCCAGCACATATCTTTCCTTTTTCTTATTAATTCTTGGGATGTCGTAATTCCAGGTAAAAACCTATATTTACCGCCCATTCCCAAATGATCTTATAAAAAATGGTGGTGACCAAACTTCTTGAAGTGTCACAGCACACTTGGTGAAGATGCTCCCATTGTACATAGTGATCTGCTCATCCATTTCAGAGAACAGTTGGGAGTAACCACATCACTACGGATGACAACACAACAGATATATATTTACTATAGATTTCCTTTGCTAAAGAGAATCAATGAACAATTCTAAATATCTAATAGTTTTATGCTTATTCTTCATAATAGTTTTATTTATTCCACATGTGTTTGTTAACCGAGTTTAAATTCCACATCTAACATGGTGAGGTCTGAATTAAAGTTTCTGGATTATTAAACTGTACCTGGTGATCACTAGCCCAACAAGATTGCTATTATGTTGTCATTAAAAATAAGGAAAGAATGTTAGAAAAACATCAAAAACTATTTCTATAACGCTCTGTAACATAGCATACCTGGTGTTTTCATTATATTCATAAATTTGAACCTTGCCACCAATGTTTGTGCTACTGTCATCACTTCCCACTGCTATCATAGGCGAATGAGAACGGGAACTGTAATGAGAAACAGAATTGGAGAAACTTTAAGGTGTTTTTGTGTGTGTGTGCTTATTTTTTTATTAGTACTGTGTTAAAGTCTTAGGTGCATAGCTAAGGGTGCCTAAGACTTTTACACAGTATTGCAGTAATTTTATGTGTTGCACTGCTGTAAAAGGAAACTAATCTCATGGCATAGGTGAGTGATGATAAACCTGATTCTGATATCGGTCTCAGAACGGAAAAAGTGGGGAGCACCAGAGACATTCTGAAATAATCGATAAATCAATTGTTTGGAATCAAATGACCTTGCCTTGTATCTCAGGACTGGGAGTATCTACCTTCTCTGCGACCTGTCCCACACCCCTCCCATGGCATTCCACCCTCACCATTCCCTACATCTTCTGCTACCATCAGATTTACAAACTCGCTCAGTGCTCCACGTTGACAAGTACAGTACTGTGCAAATGTCTTAGGCACCCTAGCTATATATATGTGACCAAGACTTTTACATGGTAAGATACATATAACACCTGGGAAAGGTTTCACTGCCAACGTAATGGTCTTTCTGTGTTTGGGTTATGGTTAGAGGTAACGGGTGCTTTGGAATGTGAGCCGTCCAATGAAGGGAATGTGTTTTCACGTTGTGTGCTTGACACCGGTGTGACCTGGGTCTTTTGTTGGGCCAGAGATGAAGGGGGAAAACGCCAAAGAGAAGAGGTCGTAGGACTCAACCCAGAGTGGGGCCATGATTCGACGAAGCCCAGGGAGATCAAAGGAGAATCAGCAAAGGGGAAACCGTGAGCTCCAACTTGCACACGTTAGACTGCTTCATTAAAATGGGCCCTTTTCTTTGTTATTGCTTTTTCTTTACTTACCCTTTAGTCAAATTAAGAATTATAAAGCTAAATTGTTTAATTGTAAGCTGTGTACTGTCCGTTATTTCGTGGCACTTATTTGTAACAGTAATAAATCACACAGCATCCACACAAATGGGGGGTTTCGGGGTGGGCCTGCACCTCAATCTCACACGTTGGTGGGGCTGGAGATTGTCTTCCCAAGACTTACGCAGCCGACGGAACCAGAGTGTTTCACATAAACTATATATCTTTTCAAGAAAAGGTCCAGTCTGTGTGATATCTTACACCGTATTTGAAGGCTGCACTTTGGTTTGTTAAAATAATTAATTATTTTCAAATCAATGAGAATATGGGTTGCAATCACTGCTGATTCTACACAACCAGACTGTCTGGTTCAGTTAACATGACTTGAATAACAGAACAGTGCTTTAGTGTAAATACCCAGACAGCACATGCACTTCCTCACCTGGAAGGGTTCCAGGAAATACAGCTGCAATTCAGTTTGCATGAGATCTCATGCTGCAAGGACCACTGACTCAGGTTCATGACATCTGGGGCCTCATAAATCCGCACAACCCCATCTGCAGAGCAGGTGGCTAGAACCAAGCCCATGTGCTTTGGGGCAAATTTCACATCTGTCACTGAAGTTCTGCTGTCCACCAGTGTAGTCCTCTTCACCTGTTTGGATGCAGGCATTTAATTCTATTAATATGCAAGTTCCTAATAACATCTTAATTGCAGTTTTCTACCTCACAATGCTAAAAAAATTCATGATACTCTTCTAAATGAACCTAAAGAAAAGGTTGGTTATTGGATCCTGAGGGAGAAACATAAACAAACACATTTCTGTTATATTGGAACATGAGAAATGAGTAAATCAAGTTGCTTTCAAAGAAGCACAGTTTTGATTGCTGTGCTAGAACCTTCTTAAAATACAGGGTTGAAAGTTCTGTGAAAAGGTAAACTCGAAAATGTTGCAAGAACAGCCTCACTCATTCACAGCTACATAAGCAGAGATGGAAACTGTTGGACAAATTTAAAATCAAAGTTGGTTTGGCAACTTTGTGTGCCAGATAATAATGCATTTTCTTGGAAATAAAGTACACTCAGTAAAGTGTCTACAATTGCTTCGAAAATTAACCCAAATGGTCAAAACCATTTGGCTCTAAGTCTGAACAGGCAAGAATACTGTGTATATGAGGCAAAAGTAATTTGATCACAAGATTTGATTTGGTGGTGAAAAGATCCAAACTCACCCAATGACTTTGTCCTCGCAGTTTGTCATTAGACTCTCCCACGATCTCCTCCCACACAGCTGCAGTCCGATCAAATGAACAAGAGGCCAGCACCTGGCCAAACTCTGGGTGGGCCCATGTCACTCGCCATACTGATCCACTGTGTGTCTACAAAAGGAGTTTACATTAATAATAATCTCTATTAAGACCTGGAAAGCAGAGTGCTCCCACTATATGCATCCAAGTTAGAATGATGATCCAAGGTAGAATAGTAAGATAGAACCGAAATGTACCATTGAGCCCATGTAATCAGTATAGGTCCATGTTTACATCCCACACAAGCCTCTCCCATCCCATTTCATCCATCTGCTAGCATACTAACATAGTCTCATCAAGTAGACTGCTGCTTAGGAGACAAATGGCACCTAACGGCAACTCCTCTGCTTGCATCTTCAGAAACAGCTCTATTTCCATCTTTAATGTCTCTAATTTTCCCTTTCAGGGTTCTTTTGAAGACCCTGCTCTGGAGTTGCATGTTGACTTCGGTTCTTTGCAGGAATGGGACCAGCTCTTGGGGTTTCACTACCTGCCGTTATTTGATATGCCAAGGATGTGGCCTAAGAGATTAGCTCCCCTTCGGAGTTCCAGGATCTCGGGGCTCTGGAGATGGATGGACTGAAGGTCGGTGTCCCGACAGGAAATCGGTGTGTCATGAGAGACGGAAGATCTCTGGTTGTGTGCCCAGAGACCTGAGACCTTTGGGCACAGAACTCAGAAAAAGCGACGCAATGGACTTTTAACATCGTAAATCAGCAAGTTGTTTGTTATATCTCCCCTCTCACTGTGAAACGGAGACAACTCTTTCTCCTTTATTAGGGAGGGAGGGAGGGGGGGGGGAGAAGGGGAGGGGGGGGAGGGAGGAGAGGGGGAGAGAGAGAGAGAGAGAGAGAGACAGCCAGCCAGCCTGTGGTATGTCGAATACTGGGTGAACGAGTAGTCTTTGTCGTAATGCAAGTCCGTGTCTTTGCTGTTGTTTTGCTCCACGCTTCAGTGCTCGGTGGTGGATGCCGATGCTTTTTTTTTGCTGGTGGGGAGGGGGGATCGTTGCTTTGTTGCTGCTTATGTGTGGGGAGGAACTGGTGGGGGGCTGTAGGGCTCTAACATTTAACTGTCATTCATTCTTTGGGGGCACTCCTCTGTTTTCGTGGATGGTTTCAAAGAAAAAGCATTTCAGGATGTATATTGTATACATTTCTTTGACATTAGATGTACCTTTGAAACCTTTGAACAGCTTGTCATATGAAGAGTACTTGATGGCTCTGGGACTGTATTCACCAGAAATCAAAATGAGGGATGACCTCATTGAAACCTATCAAATGGTGAAAGGCTTTGATAGAGTGGATGTGGACAGGATGTTTCCTATGGTGAGAGTGTCTAAGACTAGAGGACACAGCCTCAGAATAGAGAGCTATCCTTTTAGAACGGAGATGAGGAGAAATTTCTTTTGCCAGAGATGTGAATCTGTGGAACTTGTTGCCACGGGCAGCTGTAGTGGCCAAGTCTTTATGTATTTTTAAGGCAGAGGTCGACAGATTCTTGATTGGTCAGGGCATGAACGGATACGGAGAGAAAACAGGTGGTTGGGGCTGAGGAAAAATTATGAAATTGTGGAGCAGACATGATGGGCCAAATGGCCTAATTCTGCTCCTATATCTTATGGTCTTATGTCTAAGATCTGAGTTGATTGGGCCTTAATTTTCTGAAGTTTTGAAGAATGAGAAATTATTTCATTGAAATACATACAAATTTAAGTGAAACTAATGGTATAGTTCACGAACCAAGTCCTAGAAATCCAAAAGAAAAACAAAGGAAGACAGAAAATACTCAGCAGATCAGGCCACATCTATGGAGACAAAAACAATTTATGACTCTGGTCATCTGAAAGCTTATAAATGACAAATAGATATGTAGAGGCTAGAGGTAAGAGAGTCTAAAATGAGGAGTCAGAATCTCAGGATACGGGCATGGCATTTTAGGCCTGAGACAAGGAGAAACTTTTTCCATTAATGGTTGTGATTAATTGGGATTCTCTAATCCAGATGGCCGGGAATGGCCAATCCTTCAGGGTGGTTGATAAACTGTTCAAAAAGAGTCAAGGCAATGGGGAGAAATACAAATCAGCAATACTCAAGCCCATTCACATACGTGTCCTTCTTCTGTTTGTTCCTTTCTCTCTTACCTTCCCTTTGTCATCTCACTTTTATTTAATCAATTCAAGCTGCAGCCATTTTAGTTATTAAAAGGTTTCTTTCTTCCCTCTCAAGAAATGGGAGGTATTCTTAACAAGACAAGGCAGCAGGCCAGCATTCTCATCTATGCACCACAATGTTCGTGTGCACACATCACCATCAATCACCCCACCCTCACTACAATCTAGACAACAACAGAGCCATTGTGTGTATGATTTTTACAAAGAAGAGAAGCAAAAAGGGAGAAGAAAAAATAAATTAAAGAGAGCATCAACACGTGCATCTTAGCTCCTGACATGAGAGACTATTCCCTCGGAAATAATAGTTTACCAGGATTATTTAAGTGAACAATAGTGTCAAACATATCGATGTTGACTCAGTATTACAGAAAAGCTCAATTACAGATTTATCTAAAGAACTACCATTAATTCAAAGAACAGTGAAGTATTTAAAGAATATTTACAAGTCAGTAAAAAGGATCACCAATTTACAAAAATTAGAAGAGACCAACATTTAGCATTTTCTTCGACCTGTAAGCTCATTATGTGAATACTATTTAAAGGCATACATGCGTGGGTAATGCATACACATAGTAACATCTACAACTGGAGTACACGGCAATACATGTCTCATAAACAACAGGAAGCATCCCATTACCTTCCAGCTCGCTGTGCAGTGCCATTCTTCAGTTTCACTCTTGTCCCACACCTGCCAAATGAGTGCAGCATAGGTTAAAAGGACACATTCAATCGACTCGCAGACAGCATTAGTCATTCCTCATGTAAACCTGTAGTACTTTTATCCATAAGAAGCTCCTGAAATGGGATCTCACTGGTTGGTACACCACATAGATGTGTGCAACCTGTAATCATTACAGTTTGCTACCGGAGAAGCAAAGGATACTGTTGCAGTATATTTTCCTGATCTGCGGTCATTTATTTCTCCATGAGGCAAGAAAAGGAAGGCATGCTCTCACTTCTCACTCCCAAATGCCAGGCAGCAGATTCAACCATAACAGAACATAGAACAGTACAGCACAGCACCGTACATACCCTCTTGCCCACAATGTTGTATTGACCTTATAACCTACTCTAAGATCAATCTAACCCTTCCATTCTACATATCCCTCCATTTTTCTATCAACCATGATATATCTAAGAGTTTCCCTAAAATATCCCTAATCTATCTGCTTCCACTACCATTCTTCCCACTACATTCCATGCGCCTACGCACTCTATGTGAAGAACTTCTGACATCACCCCCGCCGTACCTTCCTCCAATCATCTTAAAATTATGTTTCCTTGTATTACCCATTTCCGCCTTGGGAAAACGTTTCTGGCCATCAACTCTATTCGTTATCACTGTGTTCACCTTTCATCCTCCTTCACTCCCAAGAAAAAAGCCTTAGCTCACTCAGCCTATCTTCAGAAGATCTGGTCCCGGCAGCATCTTAGTAAATCTCTCTGAAGCTTCCACATCCTTCCTATAACAAGGCAACCAGAATGGAACACAATATCCAACTGTAATCTTAACCAGGGTTTTATAGAGCAGCATTACCTCACAACTTTTGAACTCAATCCCCCAACTAATGAAGGTCAACACACTATATGCAACCGTATTAACTTATGCAGCAACTTTGAGGGGATCTATGGACGTGGGCCCCAAGATCCCTCTGTACCTTCACACTGATTTTAATCCTGCCATTAACCCTGTATTCTGCCTTCAAATTCAATTTTCCAAAGTGAATCACTTCATATTTTTCTGGGCTGACTCCATCAGCTACTTCTCTATCGTCAATGTCTACAAGAACCTTCTACACTACTTCCACAATGAGCTTAAACACAGGTTGGAAGAGCAACACCTCATATTCATTCTATCTGGGTAGCGCTCCAACCTGATGCATAAACATTGATTTCTCTAACTTCCGGTCATTTCCCCTCACCTCTCTCTTTCTTTTTCCCCGTTCTGATTTCCCTCTTACCTCTTCTCTCTCCTCACTTACCAATCACCCTGCTGGTGCCCCTCCTTCTTCCCTGGTCCACTCTTTTCTCCAGATTCCTCCTCCTTCAGCTCTTTACCTCTTCCACCTATCACCTGCCAGCTTTTTACTTCATCCCTTTTCCTCATCCACCTTCCACCTCACTTGATTTCACCAATCACCTGCCAGCTTGTACTCATCCTCCTCTCCCACCTTCTGATTCCTCTCCATAGACGTTGCCTGACCTGCTGAGTTCCTCCAGCATTTTGTGTGTTACTCTGGATTTCCAGCATCCAAAGTACCTCTTGTGTTGTGGAAAGGATGAGCAGGTTCAAGTTCCTGGGCATCAACATCTCAGACGATCTATCCTGGACCCAATATATTGCTTCAATCAAGAAGAAGCCATGCCAATGGGTCTAGCTCATTGGGAGTTTGAGAAAACTTAGTATGTCACCAAAAACTGTTCCAGATTTCTACAGACGTATGATGGAGAGTTTCCTGACTGGTTGCATCACAGCCTGGTGTGGAAGTTCCCATGCACAGGATCATAACAGGCCGCAGAGGGCTGCAGACTCAGCCACCTCCATCATGGTCACAACCATCCCCGCATTGAAGATATCTTCAAGAGGTGATGCTTCAGGTTAGATTGCTTCCATCACTAAGGACCCTCACCATTTATGACATGCCCTCCTCTTGTTACTACCATCAGGGAAGAGGAACAGGAGCCTAAAGACCCACACTCAATGATTCAGAAACAGCTTCTTCCCCTCCACCATCAGATTTATGATTGGTCCATGAACACTACCTCATTATTATTTTCTTTTACACTATGTTAATTTATGGCAATTTTATATATTTTCATTGTACAGTTGCCACAAATCAACAGAGTTCACAAATTTGTTTTAATAACTCTGGGGTACAGAACATTTTCCTCCTCATTTCCCTCCTAGATGGATGATCCCTTATTCTGAAACTAGGCCCTCTAATTTTATGATAAACTCACTAGCGTGAAACAATCTCTCAGCATCCATTCGCCAAACACTTGGAATATTAAATATTTCAATAAGGTTATCTCTCATCCCTCTAAACTCAAGTAACTATCAGCACAATTTATTTTCAAATGTCAACCTCTTCATCCCAGGAACCAACATCTTTAAGCCTTTACTGGATTACCACCAGTACAAATATACCACTCCTTTCCTCAGCAATGAGTGCAGTTCTGCTAAAAATTCCCTACTTTTGTACTTGATACCCTTGAAATAAAGCATTCCTTGCTGTACTTGCATGTTTACCCTTTTTGATTCATGCACAAGGTTTCCCATATTGTTTTTGTATTGTAATCTCATTGTATTTAAATCCATTAGTTTTGTCATTCCTTTTTCCAATGTATACGGGGTGGCAGGGTGGAGATATGTTGCTACCAAAGGAGGTGTAAGGCGCTCCTCCCTCCGCTAGTCTGCAGGTTATCCTTGGGCGGGTGTAGTACTTGCTTAGCCTCCCGATTAGGGTCACGTGAAGCGCTGGAAGCAGGTGGTGGATGGTTGTATGAGCAGCTGGTGCATACCACAAGACCAGGTTATATGACCATTGACGCCTGGCAGACCATCTCTGAAGAGTATTGAAAATGTCTTGTAAAGACAGTGGCCAGAAAAAAGGCCATGTTAAACTATTTCTGTAGAAAAATTTGCCAAGAACAATCACAGTCATGGAAAGTCATTGATTGCCCACGTCATATGACACAGCACATAATGAACAAATGATTACACATTTCCCCACAGTATACTTCGCCTGCCAACTTCTGTCCACTCATCCTACCTCTCCGTATCCCATTTTTATTTCTTTCCTCCGAACAACATCAGGGACTATTTGAACCATTCTGGTTTGAGGAGCAATTCCATTGATTCCTTACTAACATATTTAATTATGCATGACTTTAGCATCAATGGACCTTTCACCACCTGACTGAAAAACACCACTGTGTGCAGATGCTGCCCCATTATTTTTGTAATAAGACCAAAAACATTTGAACCAATGTAAAAGGTCATGGACCTTGCATGTTAGATACAAGACAGCACATGCAACCTGGAACACAAAAAAAAAACTGCTGGAGGGACCCAACAGGTCAGGCAGCATCAGTGAAGGCAAAGTTTCTGGTTGAAACCTTCCACCTGGGCCTGACGCAGTCTCTCAAGCTGAAACGTCAGCTATTCTTTGCCCCCACTGATGCTGCCTCACCTGCCAAATTCTTCCAGCAGTTTGTTTTATGACCTTTTAAGTGCGAACTTTTTTCTCTCTCCACAAACATTGCCTGAATGCTGAATAATTTCCCTCCGTGGAAGGGCTGTTTAGATGCCGGGATAATTTGGAGGGGGTGGGGGGGTCCACAGGACAAGTATTGCACCTTCCACGGTTCCAGGCAATGGGGAGCGGTTTTGATTCGGGATGGGCAGGTCAGGGAGTCACGAAGAGCGGTCGGTCCTTGCAAAAAGGAGAGTGAGAAGATGAGATTGCTGAGATGAGATCGCATTCATAAAGAGGCCTGTGGGGTGAAAAGCGAAGGCAAACTCTGTTGGGTCTGAAGATAGGTGTTTTAGGAAGAGGACGGTGGAAACTGCTACACGTGGGGTGGGGTAACTGGACTAGATGACAGTACATTTCTATCGCTATAGGTTGGTATACAATAGGGTTTTAAGAGAATCCGAGTCTTCATGTTCATCGGCCTTGGCCTGCTTTGGAGCCGGCAGCCGCGTGAAAACACCCCATACCCGGCACATCCCACTGACTGACTCCCGGAGAGTATTTTTTCTGCAAGGTCTTTGCCTTGTAGCCGTGGCCCAGGCCAGGAGTCAGACCCAGTCAGCGACCGGGAACATGTCTGGGCAAGGCTCGGGAATCATGGACCAGGCCCTGATACCGCCCGCAGCTTCCCCCACCTTCACGCTCTGGTCACTGGAGCAGGTCGCCATCCGTCGCCCGTGGAAATCGAAGGAGACATCGTGAATTAGGTCCTTATGATCAGCCGCGATGCTTCGAGCCACGAACATCGCTCTCAACTGGCTAAAATCACGGGGGTACGAAGCCGAACGACAATACACGACCCCAGAAGTGATTGGCAAGGCCAAAAGCTTTGGCGCCGCGCTCGCCAGCCGCAATGACAGCAAGACCCCGGCAGGGGGCGCCTCATCCGGTGTGGTGGTAGCCATTGGACGGCAGGTGGAGCTGTATCTAATATTTGGTGTTGGAATTGGACGGTTCACTATTGTCATATGTACTGAGTTTCAGTGAAAAATTTGTCTTACATATTGTTCATACGGGTCAAGTTATTGAGTTAAAAGAAGATAAAACAATAACAATGCAGAATAAGGTGGAACAGCTACAGACAAATTGCTACTACGTCGACTCAGGCCTAGGGGGCCGGTGTCGGGCAAATTGCAGTGCAGGTAAAACATAAGGTGCAAGATAATAACAAGGTCAGGAGTCCAATTTATCATACTAGAGAACTATTTAATAGTTTTATTACATCAGAGTAGCAGCTGTACATGAGCCTGGTGGTACCAGTTATCAGGCTTTCGCATCTTCTACCCGATGACGGGGGATAGAAGAGAGAGTGGCTGGGGTGGGTGAGGTCTTTAACATAAGACCACAGGACTATGAGATGTAGGAGCAGAATTAGGCCATTTGGCCCATTGAGTCTGTTATGCCATTTCATCATAGCAGATTCAATTTTCCCTTAGCCCCAATCTCCCGCCTTGCCCCACCCCGTATCCCTTCATGCCCTGACCAATCAAGAATCTACCATCCTCTGCCTTAATTATACATAAAGACATGGTCTCATAGCTGCCTGAGGCATCAAATTCCACAGATTCATTATGCTCTGGCTAAAGAAATTCCTCCTCATCTTTGTTCTAAAAGGACACTGCTCCATTTTGTGGCTATATTGTCTGATCTTAAACATTTCCACCATCAAAAACATCCACTCTATCAAGGCCATTCACCATTCGATAGGTTTCACTTAGGTCACCCCTCATTCTTCTGAATTCCAGTTAATATAGACGTAGAGCCATCAGATGCTTTTCATATGACAAGCCATTTAATTCTGGAATCATTTTCATGAACCTCCCTTGAACCCTTCACAGGTGCAACACATCCTTTCAAAGATAAGCGGCCCAAAACTGCTCATAATATTCCAAGTGAGGTCTCACCAGTGCTTTATAAAATTTCAACATTACATCCTTGCTTTTTTACAGCAGTGCTCTTGAAATGAATGTTAACACATTTGTCTTCCTCACCACAGACTTGGCCTGCAAATTAGTCTTAAGGGAATCGTGCACAAGGACTCCCAAGTCCCTTTGTACTTCAAATTTTTGTAATTGCTCTCCTTTTTAAAAAAATGTCAACCCTCTCATTTCTTCTACCAAATTGCATGCCCATACACTTTTCAATACTCTAGTCCATCTGCCATTTCTTTGCCCATTCTCCTAATCCGTCTAAGTCCCTCTGTAACCTCTCTCATTTCCTCAAAACCACCTGCTTCTCTACCTATCTTCATATCGTCTGCAGATTTTGCAACAAAGCCATCAACACCATGATCCAAATCATTAACATGTAATGTAAGAAGAATCAGTCTCAACACAGACCCCTGTGGAATACCATTAGTCACCAGCAACCAACCAGAAAAGGTTCCCTTTATTACTATTCTTTGCCTTCTGCCAATCAGCCACTGCTTTATCCATGCTAGAAGCTTTCCTGTAATACCATGGACTCGTGGCTTGTTAAGCAGCCTCGTGTGGCACCTTGTCAAATTTTTGTAATTTCTGAAAATTCAAGTACACAACATCAACCAATTGCCCATTGTCTATCCTGCTTGTTATTTCTTCGAAGAATTCTAACAAATTTGTAATAAGGTTTTCCCTTGAGAAAACCATGCTGATTATGGCCTATTTTATCATGTGCCTCCAAGTACCCTGAAACCACATCCTTAGTAATGGACTCTAACATCTTCCCAACCACTGAGGTCAGACTAACTGGCCTACAGTTTCCTTTTTTCTGCGTCTCTCCCTTCTTGAAAAGTGGAGTGACATTTGCATTTTTAAATCTTCCAGAACCATTCCAGAATCTAGTGATTCTTGAAGTATCATTACTAATGCCTCCACAATCTTCAGCCAGCTCTTCCAGAACTCTGGGGTGTACACCATTTGGTCCATGTGACTTATCTAACTTCTGACCTTTCAGTTTCTCAAGAACTTTCTCGCTAGTAATGGTAACTTCACACACTTCATGACCCCTGACACCAGCAACTTCCACCATTCTGCTTGTTTCTTCCACAGTGAAGACCAATTCAAAATACTTATTGAATTCACCTGCCATTTCATTGTCCCCCACTACTACCTCTCCAGCATCATTTTCCAGTGGTCCATTATACATTCTCACCTCTCTTTTACACTTTATGTATCTGAAGAAACTTTTGCTATTCTCTTTAATATTATAGGCTAGCTTACATTTATATTCCATCTTTACCTTCTTAATGACTTTTTTTAGTTGCCTTCTGTTGGTTTTTAAAAGCTTCCCAATCCTGTAACTTCCCACTAATTTTGATCTATTATATGCCCTCTCTTTGGCTTTGACTCCCCTTGTTAGCCATGGTTGTGTCATCTTGCCTTTAGAATACTTCTTCCTCTTTGAGATGTATATATCCTGTGCCTTCCAAATTGCTTCCAGAAATTCCAGCCGTTGCTGCTCTGCTGTCATCCCTGCCAGTGTTTTTTTCCAATCAATTCTAGACAACTCCTCTATCATGCCTCTGTAATTTCCTTCACTTCACTGTAATACTGATACATCTGACTTTAGCTTCTCCTTCTCAAATTTCAGGGTGAATTTGATTGTATTATGATCACTTGCCCCTATGGGTTCTTTTACCTTAAGGTCTCTAATCAATTCTGGTTCATTGCACAACACCCAATCCAGAATAGCTGATCCCCAAGTGGGTTCAACCACGAGCTGCTCTAAAAAGCCATCTTGAAAGCATTCTAGAAATCCCTGCTCTTAGAATTCAACAGCCAATCTACCTGCATATTGAAATCCCCCATGACTATTACAACATTGCCCTTTGGCATGTATTTTCCATCTCCTGTCATAACTTGTAGTCCATATTAGAACTACAGATCCCCTTACTACTGTTTGGGGATCTGTATATAACTCCCTTCAGGGTGTGTTTACCCTTGCATTTCCTTAGCTCTATCCACAACGATTCAACACCTTCCAACCCTATGCCACTTCTTTCTAATGATTTAATTTCATTCTTTTTTACCAGCAGAGCCACGACAACTCTTCTGTAATATATATCCTTAGACATTAAGCTCCCAGCTATATTCTCCTTTCAGCCATGATTCAGTGATGCTTACAACATCTTACTTGCCAATCTGTAACTGTGCTACAAGTTCATCTACCTTATTCTGTATACTGCGTGCATTCAGATATAACATCTTTAGTCCTGTATTCATCCTTTTCAATTTTGTCCACCTTTTACGTTACAAGTCAACCTGTTGTCTGCAATTTTGCCCTATTATTAGCCTCTCCTTGCTAGGAGGCTCAGAACACATTTCCTCTATTTGTAAATGAACTACCTTATCTTCAGCACTATCACCCTGGTTCCCGTTCCCCTGTCAAATTTGTTTAAACCACCTGAACAACTCTAGCCAACCTGCCCGCAAGATATTGGACCTCCTCGGGTTCAGGTGTAACCCGTCCCTTTTGTATAGGTCATACCTGCTGCAGAAGAGACCCCGATGACCTGTAAATTTAAAGTCCTGCCCCCTGCACCCATTCCTCAGCCACGCATCTGCCAAATCATCCTATTCTTACCGTCACTGGCATGTGGCACAGACAGTAATCCAGAGATTACTACCCTGGAGGTCCTGTTTCTCCCTCGCTCCCTAAAATCTCTATTCAGAACCTCCTCACCTCCTCACCTATGTCATTGGTGCCAATATGCACCAAGATTTCTGGCTGCTCACCCTTGCCCTTGAAAATGCCATGGACATGATCCGAGACATCCCTGATCCTGGCAGCAGGGAAGCAGCATACCATCCAGATGACTGTATTGCGCCCACAGAAACTCGTCTCTGTTCCTCTTACTGAAGAATCTCCTATCAACACTACAGTCCTCTTTTAGCTGTTTTGCTGAGGCAGCAAGAAGTATAGAGATAGAGGGAAGTTTGTGAAGGGTTTCCATGAAATACTAAACTGTGTCCAGAACTCTGCAGTTTCATGTGGTTAGTTGTCATACCAAGCCATGAAGCATCTGGACAGGATGCTTTCTATGGTGCATCAATCAAAAATTGGTCAGGGTTGACAAGGAGTTGCCAAATTTCTTCAGTCTCCCGAGGAAGAAGAGGCGTTAGTTATCTTTCTTGGCTGTGGCATCTATGTGCTTGGACCAGGACTGGCTATTTATGATGTTCGCTCCTAGGAACTTGTATCTCTCAATTCTCAACCATCGATGTGGATAGGAGCATGTGCACAGCCCACTTCCTGAAATCAATGGCCAACTCTTTTGGTTTGCTGACATTTAAGGGAAAATTGTTGTCATGACATCACCGCTTTCCAAATGTGCTGTTATCACATCCTTGATGCTGGAGTCAGTTATCAAGGATGTGATAACAGCACATTTGGAAAGCGGTGAAATGATCGGACAAAGTCAGCATGGATTTGTGAAAGTAAAATCATGTCCGACGAATCTCATAGAATATTTTGAGGATGTAACTAGTAGAGTGGATAGGGGAGAACCAGTGGATGTGGTATATTTGGATTTTCAAAAGGCTTTTGACAAGGTCCCACACAGGAGATTAGTGTGCAAACTTAAAGCACACGGTATTGGGGGTAAGGTATTGGTGTGGGTGGAGAATTGGTTAGCAGACAGGAAGCAAAGAGTGGGAATAAACGGGACCTTTTCAGAATGGCAGGCGGTAACTAGTGGGGTACCGCAAGGCTCAGTGCTGGGACCCCAGTTGTTTACAATATATATTAATGACTTGGATGAGGGAATTAAATGCAGCATCTCCAAGTTTGCGGATGACACGAAGCTGGGTGGCAGTGTAAGCTGTGAGGAGGATGCTAAGAGGATGCAGGGTGACTTGGATAGGTTGGGTGAGTGGGCAAATTCATGGCAGATGCAATTTAATGTGGATAAATGTGAAGTTATCCACTTTGGTGGCAAAAATAGGAAAACAGATTATTATCTGAATGGTGGCCGATTAGGAAAAGGGGAGGTGCAACGAGACCTGGGTGTCATTATACACCAGTCATTGAAAGTGGGCATGCAGGTACAGCAGGCGGTGAAAAAGGCGAATGGTATGCTGGCACTTATAGCGAGAGGATTCGAGTATAGGAGCAGGGAGGTACTACTGCAGTTGTACAAGGCCTTGATGAGACCACACCTGGAATATTGTGTGCAGTTTTGGTCCCCTAATCTGAGGAAAGACATCCTTGCCATAGAGGGAGTACAAAGAAGGTTCACCAGATTGATTCCTGGGATGGCAGGACTTTCATATGAAGAAAGACTGGATGAACTGGGCTTGTACTCATTGGAATTTAGAAGATTGAGGGAGGATCTGATTGAAACGTATAAAATCCTAAAGGGATTGGACAGGCTAGATGCAGGAAGATTGTTCCCGATGTTGGGGAAGTCCAGAACGAGGGGCCACAGTTTGAGGATAGAGGGGAAGCCTTTTAGGACTGAGATTAGGAAAAACTTCTTCACACAGAGAGTGGTGAATCTGTGGAATTCTCTGCCACAGGAAACAGTTGAGGCCAGTTCATTGGCTATATTTAAGAGGGAGTTAGATATGGCCCTTGTGGCTACGGGGGTCAGGGGGTATGGAGGGAAGGCGGGGGCGGGGTTCTGAGTTGGATGATCAGCCATGATCATAATTGGCGGTGCAGGCTCGAAAGGCCGAATGGCCTACTCCTGCACCTATTTTCTATGTTTCTATGTTATTAAGGTCTCTAGCTCCTTCCTGTACTCCAACTCATCATTATTTGAGATACTGCTTGCTATGGTGATATCATCTGCAAACATGTATGTAGAGCAGATCTGGCCACACAGTCATGAGTGTAAATTTGCTGTCACTTCATTTCTGGGGTGACTGCAGAGTCTGTGGCATTTAGAATAATACAGCATGGTATAGGCCATTGAGACTATGAGGTTGTGCAAATCATGATGCCAAGTTGAATTAAATATCCTCCTCTTGTGTATCATTTGTATCTCTCCTTTCCCTTCATAATTGTGTATCTATCTGAAAGCTTCTTAAACTCTCCCAGACCATCTGCTTCCACTCCTACCCTGGTAACCCATTCCAGGCACCTAACCCTCTCTGCATAATAAACATCTCCCTCATGTCTCCTTTGAACTTCCCCTCTCTAACTATAAAAGTGTATCCTCTAGTGTTTGACCTTTTTACCCTGGGGTAAATATTCTGACTGCTCACCCTTCCTATACTTGCCATCATTTTAAAAACTTCTATCAGGTCTCCCCTCAGTCTCCAACACTCTCGAGAGAACAACCCAAGTTTGCCCAACCTTTCATTACAGCTCATACCTTCTTTTTTAAAAATTGTTTTTATTAATTATTATTGAAAATCAACAACAAAGAAAAATACATCAAGATAATCAAGACAACATATCCATATGTAGAATAAGAGTTAAACTATCAACCAAACTGAACAATATATCAATAATAATAAAAAAATCAAAATGTTAAAGCTATTTTTTTTGGAAAAAAGAAAGAAAGAAAAAAGAACCTCTACTAACTAAAACAAAAAAAAACCCTAATAACAAAAAAAACAGGAAAAAAAAACCCATTTGGAGCACAAACCCGGAGCTATACACCATACAAGCTTCCATAAAAAAAAGACATTAATCCGCCAACCAAATCCATTTACCCAAGCATCAGAAAAGGACCTTCTTAATTAACTCAAATCAAATGATAATAATGGGCAAAAGACCCCCACCTTTTTTCGAAGTCAAATCTAGGATCAAAAGTTCAATTTCTAATTTTTTCCAAACTAAGACATAACATCACCTGAGAGAACCATTGTATCAAAGTGGGAGCAGAGGCATCTTTCCATTTTAATAAAATAGCCCTTCTAGCCAATAATGTGATAAATGCAATTACGTGTTGGTCTGATATAGAAATGCCGTAAATATATTGATGAATTATACCAAACAAAACTGTCAATTTATTAGGTTGTAAATTGATTTTTAAAGCTTTAGGAACTGTAGAAAAAATAGATTTCCGAAACTGTTTCAATACAGAACACGAACAAAACATATGTGTCAATGTAGCTATCTCAGTTTTACATCTATCACACTGACTTAGGAAATATTTTAGACAATCTCTCCTTTGTCAAATAATAATGATGTACAATTTTAAATTGAATTAGAGAATGACTGGCACAAATCGAAGAAGAGTTGACCAACTTCAAAATTTGCAACCAATCCTCTGTTATCAAGGTCATGTTAAGCTCTCTTTCCCAATCTTGCTTAATCTTAAGTAAAGGATAGTTATCCTGTTGTAATAGTAAAGTATAAATTTTCCCAATGAAACCTTTCACTAAAGGGTTCATTTTAAAAATGATGTCTAACAGGTCAGAGTCTTGTATATATGGAAAATTACTTAAATATTCTTGTAAGAAATGTCTGACCTGAAGATATTGCAAAAAAAGTGAATATGAGAGAGAATATTTAGTTACTAATTTCTCAAAGGACATCAAATCCATAAAGGGAAAGATTCCTTTATTCCTGTAAAGAGAAAAGGAAGGATCACTAAGTGAAGGTTTAAATAAAAAGTTTCAATAAATTAAACTAAAGGTTAAATTTTTTAAGATTAAAAAACTTACGAAACTGGTACCAGATTCGTAATGACTGCTTAATCATAGGATTTATATTTAGAATATTAATTTTGGCTAATTGTACAGGTAAAGGAGCTCCTAATAATGAAGTTAAATAAAATTGTTTCACAATTTTCAATTCCAGATCAACCCATGGTGGTCGTTCCTTTTTATCGGTCCAATATAACCAAGAACACGCATAACGTATATTAACCACCCAATAGTACATTCTTAAATTAGGCATCATACCTTCTAAACCAGGCAGCATCCTGGGAAACCTCTTCTGCACCTCTCTGTAGTCTCTACACCCTTTCTATAATGGGGTGACAGGAACTGCACACAATGCTCCAAGTGTGGGCTGACTGAAGTCTCATATATTGTAGCTGCTTTCCTTACTCTTGTAATCGAAATGAAAGGAAGCGTGGCCACATGCTTTCTAAGCAGATGCAGTGGACGGGGCAGACTGGCAGGTGGCACTTTCTGCTATTAGCATGTTCTCCCTGTTTCATGGAGTGGAGTTTTGCCACATATCTCAGAATGTTCTGTGGTCATAGTCCAGAGATACCCAGAAGCCTCAGGGATATTACACTTTTTAATGG
This sequence comes from Mobula hypostoma, assembly GCF_963921235.1. Classification (NCBI taxonomy): domain Eukaryota; kingdom Metazoa; phylum Chordata; class Chondrichthyes; order Myliobatiformes; family Myliobatidae; genus Mobula; species Mobula hypostoma. Next base: position 169,541,972 of record NC_086097.1, read on the forward strand.
AAGCTTTGAGGGCATCCATGAATCTTTTTCATTCATCTGCCTGGCAGTCTTTTGGAGTTTCTGTTTTGGGAGTTGAGTGCCAGGAAACAAACGAACATGACTCATTGCCAAAGATTTTGGCCTGGTTTGCATATCCGCCAGGGAATTTGGGAGATTCTGAACAGATAATGTTGGTGGGATCTCTCTTATGCCCTGAGGTACCTGGTGCAAGTGGTTCAAGTCTCCGAAGCATATGGGAGGGCTTGGATCACAACTGTTCAGAAGATCATGAACTTTGTCAGGAATTTTGAGATCTAGACTTATAAAAACCTTCAAACACTCTTTTCATTGGAGCCAAAGGATGTGCTGGTACATAAAAGGCAGTGATGATTTCTGTCATCAATGGCTGTCTTCACTGAGAGGAGGCTCCTGAGAAATAAGGAGTGGGCCATGTTTGCCAGGGTCCTGTTGCAAACCTTAAGAGATGGTGGTCCTGAATGGTGAGGATAGGTTTGTAGAAGATTTGCAGATGGTCCATCCTTTCAGTGAACAAATTGTTGGTGGCTTGGAGATTGGGTTTTGAATGCATGTATTAGGGGCATTAGCTGGCAGCAAGCACCATGTAATGCTGTGTACCATATTAATCAAGACGTGGTGCTATGTCCATCTCTTGTAGCTTATTTTGACAAACAGGTAATGGCTATATCCAACTGTTAAAGTGGATAATCCAACAAAGAGCCGAAGTCCTTGAACAAATGGTGAGTGGAAAAGAATGCAGAGGACGAAGTCTCTGGCCCAGAAGCTCAACACAGTATCCTCCCATCAAGTGATACAAAGGATCTCCTGATGAGACAGGAAAGGACAGGATCTTAACTGTATGTCAAATCCAAGAAAAAAAACGTTGGGAGCAACACCTTACATGGCTCTTTTCAAACTCCCAAAAGCTTTTGACTGTCAATCATGAGGTATTATGGAGAATCCTTCACCATTACCAATCTGCATGTAACCTGTACTCCGAATGGGTTTGCAACAGATATAATCCCAGCACGGCCTGTGCTAAGTGTACCAGAATCATTGCTCCAACCCTCTTCTTAATCTTCCCATTTGCAATACTTTGTATTGCTTCCATTAGTAGTTGAAATAGAGTTAACCTGCAAGGCAGGTGTGAAACTGTTCAACTATTATCATCTCCACTTTGGAACAAAGATAAGTATAATGTTTAGGCGATGTTTGAGTATGTGCACACTCAGAGACTGCAATCCAATTCACTGTTGATTCTTCACTGAAGTGTGTGAGAAAGTGGTCCTGGAAAGTGCAGATAATCTTCTATATCTTGGGAGCCCCTTCTGAGCAAAGGCAGTTTTCGATGTTAAAGTCAATCACTGTTTCCAGCATTTAATATAGCCATGGTGCTTTTATATCTTAGACTTATAATGACACAGGAGACCATTTTCTCACTGGGTCCACGCCCGCTTCCAGAGGAGATTCTCATTAATTCTATTCCCTGAATCCCAGCAATTTATTTTCTCATGCGCCCTTGATTATTTTTGCCAGAATTTACACTGGTCATAAGGAGATGTTAGACAAATTTGAGCTGTGTTTTCTGGAATGTTAGATACTGAGAGGTAACTTGATAGAAGTATTTAAAATTGAAAGAAGCATAAAGAGTGTGAGTCTTTCTCCCAGGTTGGAAAATCAGAATCACAATTAGGTTTATTCCCACAGACATTTATCATGAATTGTGTTGTTTTTGTGGAGGAACTAAGCTGAAAGGTCTGCTTCCATGCTGTATATTTATGACTCTATGACTGCAAGTGGCTCCCCAAGAAGAATAACATATTGGCTGGTAATTGAATGATTTGTTGTAAAAGGACATAACCAGGACAGGGAGGATTTAGCTTTTACTGGTGGGGGAGGGGGGCTGTTTGCCCAAAGAGTCAGATCAGGAGGCTATTCTGTCATATGTTGATCGGGCTGAAGTGTAGTTGGCTCAGTAGTTGGCAGGCATGTCATTGAGTAACCAACGGAAGACAAAGTAGTAGAAAGTCCCAAGTAGCCCATATATCTAGTTGTACACCACCTTCCCCAACTGTGGCAGGATCTGCAGAACCCACATCAGTCAGCTCAGAACCGGAAAGGAATCAAATATTCTTTGACCTCAAGGAGGGAATAGGATGGTCTGTTGCTCAGCAGGCAGCGAGATAAAGAAACACTTGTCTACATCACAAGTGTTGCCACCGATTACATAAGCTACTGAACACAATTTAATCAACTATTGATGTTTAATAGGGGCATAATTAAAGGTGAATTATTTTAAATATGTAGCTCTTCCTGTCTCGTGTACAGCATTTGTGTTCATAATGAGGCCTCTTCTACAGTGAAAGCTTTACAGGGCACTTGCCTTCAATCCACACGCCCCAAACTTCTGGTTCCCAGTCACTCTCATTCAGCATCACACAGCTATTCTCATCTCTCTTACGCTCTGAGACTGAAGTTCAATGCAACCATGAGGAACAACACCTCATCTCACGACTGGCCTCAGGGACTCAGTACAGAATTCTCATTCTTTAGATAAATCACTCTTCCTTCCAGTCTGTATTAGAACCAGGCATTTCTTCCTGGCATCATTTTGGCTCAGTTTCTTTGTGTTCTCTTTATATCACCTGGTCTGTTGAACATGCTATTAGCCTTGTTAGTACTGTTACGTACCCCGTAACTGGGTTGCCAAACCAGCAGAAATGGACCACTTAGTTGGAGTCTGGATTACTGGAACTAAGAAGGTTTTATTAAAGAAATAAGTAACACAGTACTCTAAACGTAAGGATATAAATGCAACGGGTTAGCAATGATAAAACACACATGTACACAGAACTAGGATAATAGGAATCAATCAAGCTCTATCGAAGTCTAGGGGTAAAATGATCAGTCTCAAGTGACACAGAGTTCAGTTCAGTTTCAGTTCGCAGGAATCGCTGTTGTGCTGCTGGGGAGAGAGAGAGAGAGAGAGAGCGAATGCTGATATTCAAATTGGATTCAACAGACCTTTGATATTCCTCACAGTTAGCTTTCGGCGCGAGCCCTTTTTAATGTCTTCTGAGGTCACTGACTGTGACCCCTCCGTTCCGGATACAATCGTTCTTCTGCGGTGAACCCGGCACCCAGGCAAGGGTGGACACACACACCAGGTTCCCGCCGATCGTACCTTCTCACCCTGTGCGTCTATGGTTGGTCCCGCGACCAGACCTCCAAAACTCCCACCAACTCCCACCAACTCCCACCAGCTTTTCCAGGGTCTCATTATCTCGTGGTGTCGTGGTGTGTCCCTTGCCTTAGCGAACCTGTTCCTTTTATCCCCCTGCTGGGGTATCGCCTGTCCATCAAACTTCAAACAGTTCGGGTTCAAAGCAACTGGTCTAAACAATACTCGGAACTGTGTCTCTTTTCGTTAATCTCTCTCGTCTCTCTCTTATTAGCATTTTGAATGTTCCCCCCATTTGTCTCTTTCTTATCTCTCTTATCGGCATCAATCTTCTGATAACTTGGTCACACCCCTACCCTTCAAAGGATTTTTACCGGGGTAAAAATTATAGGCATGAATACATTATTAGATACACACAAATATACATGTTCATCAGCTATTTGGCTAATACAGAGAATTTTAAGTTGCCAACACCTTGACAGACAGTCAGCAATCACATTTTCCGTTCCTTTTATATGTGTTATTTTAATAATCCTCTAAAACCAGGCTCCAACTTAGCAAACTTCATAGTGGCCAAAAACACTAATGAGTTGTGATCAGTGTAACTTCTCAGTGGTTTTCGACCCAGACCAAGATAACAAGGGTCATCCCATACCAACTTCGCATTCTTTGGCAAGAGCTTAGTAAGAGGGTGGGTAATATCCGCAAAGTTCTTGCAAAACTTCCTATAGTACCCCCTCATCTCCAAGAACCTTCTCAGGGCTCTCTTGTCTGTCAGGGCGGGGACTTCAGAGATAGCCCGCACCTTAACCTGCATCGGTGCCAGCTGCTCCTGTCTTACCACAAATCCCAGATAAGTGATCTTCGCGTGGCCGAACTCACTTTTTGCGAGGTTCACTGTCAGGTTGTCTTCGGACAGCCATTTAAACAACTCCTCTACTGCCACAATGTGCTCCTCCCACGTGTCACTTCAGACCACTACATCACCAATATACACTTCTGTGTTCTTTAGCCCTTTTGTCACTGAATTAATCATCCTACAGGGGTGTTGCTCACTAGGCTGACCTGATGTGACAGCAACACCATGTCCCAGCTCTTTGCATTGCCTCGGGACATCTGGACCTATGTGGGCGTGCCGTTTAATTAGCTCTCATAACGGGTCGCTTTGTTCGGGGATTAAGTGATAGACCTTATCAGCAAAACTGGCCAAAACAATAGACATCTCCCATCTGGTCGGCACCATACTTATCTTTTCAAAATGGGTATTCCCCTTATCAGGTGGCACCCTAGCCTCATTAATTTTCATGATAACACCGACTAAGTTTGTTTGCCTATCGTGGCAAGCTGTTAGCATATCAAAAGCCTGTAACTGTGTCAGCTCACATCTGCAATAGTCAATAACATCCTTCCTCCTGTGCAGCCAGTAAACCTCTTTCATGATTCCGCCGACTGTTTTCCTCCCCCCAAAATGTCCACCGAGGGGTATCTTGTGGGCCAGGTTAAGAATCTCATTCCCATAAATTTTTGGCACCACCACCTGGTGTACAACTCCCCATTCCTCATCTGCGGGCACGGTACGGGGTCTCCATTTCTTCCTTAGCACTCCCTCCTCCACACAATAGCCCACTGGCTCCCTTTTTAATTCTGCTTCGGAGAGAGCTGTCTCCGTCAAAACCATCAGCTCCTCGTCTCACTCCTGTGCCTGTATAAAGTCCTTCCTTGCTAATGCTAAGTCTACCTCAACTCCCTCACTTCCTCCTGTTTCACTATGCTCCTTCTTTTCACTTTCTAACCCCTTCTGATAAAAGGCTGGTAAAAACGTCTCAGCCAATTCTATATTTACTTCGGCAGCCTTTCTGGACATACGCCGAGTCACTGCGCAAACGGGATAAACCTGTGAGTCCATGGGCGGGGCCTCAATGCTGGCAGTTTTACTGCTGAGAACACATTTCCGCCGGCGAGGTCATTACCGAGTAAGACCTCCACGTCTTTCATCGGTAGCTCGGGCCTCACCCCGATCGTGACCAGTCCGGAGACCAAGTCGCTTTTTAGGTGTATCTGGTGCAAAGGTACTGCTTCAGTCCCTTTTCCAATGCCTCTTATGACCCTGACCTCCCCAGTCTCGGTCTCTGAACTAAAGTCTAAGACACTCTTTAATATCAATGACTGACACGCTCCCGTGTCTCTCCAGATCCGTACTGGAACTGGGCTTAACCCCTCCTTCACCGACACCGATCCGGCCGAGATAAACCTCTCGCGCCCGTCCTGAACTTTATCAGACCTCTTCTCTCCTAGCGGTTTGCTTACCAGCTCAATACAGCCAGTCGGAACCGCCGTTTTCCCTTTTCCCGTCTCCTTCTTTGGGTCAAAGCACCTGGACGCAAAGTGTCCGACTTTCCCACAATTATAGCATACGACCCCAGGAGACTTCCTACCAGACTGCTCCTGGTCTACCTTATCCTTCTCACTAGTCCCCGGCTTACTTTCTGACTTTTCCGGCGGACTCTCCCCGCCATCCTGACTACCCTTCTGGTAGCCTTTACTCGGGGCAAACTTCGTTTTATGTGTCAACGCGTACTCATCCGCTAACTTAGCAGTTGCGGCTAAAGTGTCTGCCTCTTTCTCATCTAGGTAGGGTCTCATACCTTCAGGAACACAACCTTTAAACTGCTCAATCAGGATGAGCTGTAGCAGTCTGTCATAATCCCCATTGACCCCTTTCGAGGCGCACCAACGCTCACAATATGTCTTCAGCTCACGGGCAAACTCTAAATACGTGCGGCCCCACTGCTTCCTCGCATTCCGGAACCTTTGCCAGTATGCCTCCAGGACCAACTCATAAATCCTGAGGACGGCCTCTTTCACCACCTCATACCAATGGGCATCTTCTGCGGACAAAGCCGGGTAAGCTTGTTAGGCTTTTCCTTTAAGTACACTCTGAAGCAAAACAGCCCACTTATCCCTCGGCCAGTCCTGACTTGCAGCAACTTTTTCAAAATGGAGAGAGTACCGATCAACATCGGTCTCGTCAAATGGGGGAACCAGCCTAACCTCCTGGGTCACCCTGAACCCTCCACCTTGGTTCAGCATGGGCCCCTGCTCTGCCATCATCTTTAACCTCTCCAGCTCAAATTCCCTTTCCCTCTGTTTCTCCAACTGCCTCCCTTCTCGCTCCAACTGTTTCTCTCTCTCTCTTGCCGTTCTAACTGTCTCTCTCTCTCGCCGTTCTAACTGTTTCTCTTCGTGCTCTAGCTGCCGTACCCGGAACTCGTGTCGAGTCTCAATTTTTCAATATGCACCTGTACTGCGTCTTCACCTGGTTTTCCAATAGACATCACCTCCAGCTCCCCTTGGGGAAACACACCTTTAGACACATAATGCTCTATGATAGCTCTGTGCATCTCTTCTCTCCTCATTGTCGACTTCCCCTTAAAAAGATTCAACTGTTTGGCCACAGCTGCCAACTCTACTTTCCTGGCATTCTCTAATGCCTCCAAGGTCGGCGCCTTTAGAAATTCCTCAATCTCCATTTCTGCTGCTTGCCTTTTCTTTCTTTCGGGAATTTTAACCCAATCAATTTACCCAGTCCCAAATTTAGCGTTCAAAATCGCAGACGAGAACCCCACTTATGTTACGTACCCCGTAACTGGGTTGCCAAACCAGCAGAAATGGACCACTTAGTTGGAGTCTGGATTACTGGAACTAAGAAGGTTTTATTAAAGAAATAAGTAACACAGTACTCTAAACGTAAGGATATAAATGCAATGGGTTAGCAATGATAAGACACACATGTACATAGAACTAGGATAATAGGAATCAATCAAGCTCTATCGCAGTCTAGGGGTAAAATGATCAGTCTCAAGTGACACAGAGTTCAGTTCAGTTTCAGTTCACAGGAATCGCTGTTGTGCCGCTGGGGAGAGAGAGAGAGAGAGAGAGAGAGAGAGAGAGCGAATGCTGATATTCAAATTGGATTCAACAGACCTTTGATATTCCTCACAGTTAGCTTTCGGCGCGAGCCCTTTTTAATGTCTTCTGAGGTCACTGACTGTGACCCCTCCGTTCCGGATACAATCGTTCTTCTGCGGTGAACCCGGCACCCAGGCAAGGGTGGACACACACACTAGGTTCCCGCCGATCGTACCTTCTCACCCTGTGCGTCTATGGTTGGTCCCGCAACCAGACCTCCAAAACTCCCACCAACTCCCACCAGCTTTTCCAGGGTCTCATTATCTCGTGGTGTCGTGGTGTGTCCCTTGCCTTAGCGAACCTGTTCCTTTTATCCCCCTGCTGGGGTATCGCCTGTCCATCAAACTTCAAACAGTTCGGGTTCAAAGCAACCTATCTAAACAATACTCGGAACTGTGTCTCTTTTCGTTAATCTCTCTCGTCTCTCTCTTATTAGCATTTTGAATGTTTCCCCCATTTGTCTCTTTCTTATCTCTCTTATCGGCATCAATCTTCTGATAACTTGGTCACAGTACCCATACATTACACTGATCGTAATTGTTGTTCCAGCTACTACAAGAACTCATATGGTCTCACCATCATTCCTCCACCTTCTCTGTTACTACAAACTAATGCCTTTCCTTCTTTTCTAGCTCTGTCAAATGGTCTCAGATCTGTAACATTAATTCTCTTTTTAAAGATGCTATGTGACTGTCTGAGAATCTCCAGCATTCTCTGTTTTTATTCATGTGTCAGAACAATTACTAGATAGGAAGCAGAAGTAGAGAAGAAATGGGAAAAATTTGAAGAAAGAATATGGAACTGCTTATGGCCCTGTGCAATGGAGGCTCCATACCGGCCTATAATGCAACCGGTCATAGTGTTCTCCAATATACATCTGTAGAAATTTGTAAGTCCTTGGTGACATTTTTGTCAAGCTCCTAATGAAGTAGAGCTGCTGGTGTGCCTTCTTGGTGATTGCATCAATGCATTGGGCTCAGGTACCTGGAGGAGCATTTGAAGGGATATTAAATGCATGGCTCTACAGGAAGAGCTGGGAAGAAGATCTAGTTTTTTTACCAGCTTGGGCATAATGGCCAGTATCTGTGCAATAAATTTCCATGCTTCTAGATGATGATACTGATTTTGTTATGTGCAGTAAATTTTGAGAAATTTGATTACGATTGAGGAAATTTACTGCACATACTAAAATCAGTAACATTCTGAATTGCTAAAAAGCAAAATCAAATCCAAAACTAGACTTATTAAGAGAAAATGTCAGAAGTAGTACATAGCTGGTTAAGTTACTAACTGAGTAATCTGGAGAATGAGACAAATGACACAGACATATTCCACGGAGATACCAGAGGAACTGTAGTTAAATAAATGCTGAAACTGCAAACTAGTGCTAGTAATAGTTGCTAAATGATTACCATTTTGTTGTGAAAAATTCAACCGGATGTAGAAGGAAATGTGCTTTTCTACTTGATGTGACTAACTTGTGATTGTAGACCGAGATCAATGTGGTTAACTCTTGAATGACCTCTGAAATGGCTCATTTTGAGAGTAATCAAGGTCATTGAATGCCGACCTTTCCAGAAATGCCCACATCCCGTGAATGAGTTATAAAAGTGGGCTTAGATGTTTGGTATGAGTGAAATGTCAGTATTTCTGACTGTATTCTTTCCACTGACACAGCCTACATAATGATAATGCTCTATCATGGTGCAAAAACTATTTTCAATTCATATTTTTATTTTTAATCAGATGTAATGATTTGAAAATCTTCTTTTCTGGATGTTCATAGCTGGGTGAAAATTCTAGAAACCCTTGTCTAGCAGGACTCCAGGAGCATCTTAACCAGAAGGCTGGCAGCAATTCAAGTAGATGAGCAAAAAGATCAGCATGACCTAATGGGGTTGAAGGGCCTATTTCTGTGCCATGTGAGGGTGAGTCTGAGACAGTGGTAACTGGTGACGGACAAAAAATGCTGCTCAGAACTCAAAAATCAATAAAAATATGCTGATGATGAGTAAGACATATTGCAAGCAATTATTACCTTCTTATGCTTCACGTCTCTCAGGACCAGCAGTTTCTGGGTTACAAAAGCCCATACATATTTTTCACTTCATGAAACATTTCCAGAAGAGTTTTTAAACTATTTTTTATAACAAGCATCCATAACTTTATAGCAGAGCGTCACTGGTGAGTGTGAAATGAATCAGATGATACAGAATTGTATCCTGATTGTGAGGCGGTGGCAATATTTTCAGTGGGAATTCATTGGTTTGAGATGATGGCCCAATCACAAACAAAAGAAAATCTGCAGATGCTGGAAATCCAAGCAATGCACACAAAATGCTGGTGGAACTCAGCAGGCCAGACAGCATCTATGGAAAAGAGCACAACTGACGTTTTGGGTAGAGACCCTTCAGCAAGATTGGAGGAAAAAAAGTGAGGAGTAGATTTAAAAAGTAGGGGGAGGGGAGAGAGAAACACAAGGTGATTGGTGAAACCTGAAAGGGGAGGGATGAAGTGAAGAGCTGGGGATTGGTGAAAGAGATACAGGGCTGGAGAAGGGGGAGTCTGATAGGAGAGGTCAGAAGGCCATGGATGAAAGAAAAAGGGAAGGAGCACTGGAGGGAGGCGATAGGCAGGTAAGGAGATAAGGAGAGAGAAGGAAATGGGAATGGAGAATGGTGAAGTTGGGGGGGGGGGGCATTACTAGAAGTTAGAGAAATCTATGTTCATGCCATCAGGTTCGAGTCTACCTAGACGGAATATCAGGTGTTGTTGCTCCACCCTGAGTACGGCCTCATCATGACAGTGGAGGAGGCCATGGATTGATACACGTGTCCCCCACTTTTCGAACGTTCGCTTTACGAAACCTCACTGTTACGAAAGACCTACATTAGTACCCTGTTTTCGCTTTCAGAAGGTGTTTTCACTGTTACGAAGAAAGGCAGGGCGCGATAAAAAATCAGCACGCGATAAAAGGCAGAGCGCGCCCCGAGCAGCTGCTGTTCCCCGGATTCGGAACGGCATTGCTTTAACACGTTGCATTGAGCAGCCGTTCTAAAGTGTCGGAAAAGCCTGAAAGAGTAAGGGTGTTACACTTAGCGTAAAACTAGACATAATTAAGCGTTTCGATCGTGGTGAACGAAGCAAGGACAAAGTGAGTTTGGCTTGTGGAAGTTGACGAAGATGATATTGAAGAGGTTTTGGCATCCCATGACCAAGAACTGATAGATGAAGAGCTGATGCAATTGGAAGAGGAAAGGATAACAATCGAAACCGAATGCAGAAGGTGAAGCAACTGCGTGAGATTTTCGCTGCAATGATAAAGTACGACTTTAATTTTGAAAGGGTACGTAGGTTTAGGGGATATTTACAGGATGGTTTGAGTGCTTACAAACAATTGTATGATAGAAAAATGCGCGAGGCTCAGCAGTGAAGCAAGCCTTCCACATCAGCCACAACAGATGACGAACCTTGACCTTCGACATCGAGGCGGGCAGTCGTAGGAGAAGATGAGCTGCCTGCCCTGATCGACGATGAGATGACACCCCCGTGTCCCACCACCCCAACACCCAGGCCCCGAACAGATACTGTACCGATTTGCGGAGAATGCAGCAGTAGCCGAGAGGCACACAGCACATCTTTAAGAAAAAAACTGAAATAAACATGCTAATTAATTAGGTGCCTCCTAGCACGTAATTGTCGGCCCAGATCAGAGGTGATGTAATCGGCAATCGGCACTGATCTGTGCCGACATTTAGATGCCAGGCAGCACCTAATTAGTTAGCATGTTTATTTCGGCTTTTTTCTTAAAGATGTGCTGGGTGCCTCCCGCTACCGCTACGTTCTTCATGGCAATGTATTGGGTCGGCGGCCCGGAGGGTGGGGGCCACTGCACCACTCAGCCTGCGACGACTCAGTCTAACACACCATCATCAGTGTGCTCTGCGCTGTTTTCCCAATTCCGGTAAGTGATACTACACTGTACATACATTATTTCTACTTTATATAGGCTGTGTATTTTCATGTGTTATTTGGTAGATTTGGCAGCTTCATAGTTTAAAGGTTACTGGAGGGAGATCAGTGGGGAGGAACGAATGGAGAAAGGATTTGCAGAGGGAGGAAAGCAGAAAGTGGGGGGGAGGGAAAGATGTGCTTGGTGGTGGGATCCTGTTGGAGATGTTGGAAGTTGCGGAGAATTATGTGCTGGATGAGGAAGCTGGTGGGGTCTTAAGTGAGGACAAGAGGAACCCTATCCTTGGTAGTGTGGTGGGAAGATGGGGTGAAAGCAGACATGCGTGAAATGGAAGGGATGTAGTTCAGGGCGGCATTGATGGTGGAGGAAGAGAAGACCTTTTCTTTGAAAAAGGAGGACATCTCCTTCACTCTGCAATGAAAAGCCTCATCCTGAAGCAGATGCAGCGGAGACCGAGGAATTGAGAGACAGAGATGGCCTTTTTACAAGTAATGGCGTGGGAAGAGGTGTAGTCCAGGTAGCTGTGAGAGTCCTTGGGTTTATAATAGACATCAGTAGGTAAGCTGTCTCCACAGTTAGAGACAGAGAGATTGAGAAAGGGGAGGGAGGTGTCAGAAATGGGCCAGGTAAACTTGAGGGCAGGGTGGAAGTTGGATGAAGTCAATGAGCTCCACATGGGTGAAGGAAGCAGCACCAATGCAGCCGTCAATGTAGTGTCGGAAAAGAGGGGAATGTCCACGAGTGTGTGCTTGGAAATAGACTGTTGGACTTAGCTAACAAACAGGCAGGCATAGCTGGGACCCATGTGAGTACCCATGGCTACACCTTTTGTTTGAAGGAAGTGGGAGGAGCCATAGGAGAAATTAATAAGAGTTAGGACAAGTTCTGCCAGACGAAGGAGAGTGGTGGTGGAGGTGAACTGCTTGGGTCTGGTGTGCAGAGAGAAACAGAGAGCTTTGAGGCCTTCCTGATGAGGGATGGATGTGTATAGGGACTGGACACCCATAGTAAAATTAAGATGATGGGGGCCAGGGAATATGAAATCATTGAAAAAATCCGGAGCATGTGAAGTGTCATGGATGTAGTTAGGAAGGGACTGAACGGGGGGGGGGGGGCGGATAAAACACAGTCGAGGTTGGCCTGGCTGTTTAGAGGCCTGAATAGGGATGGATTAAACAGAAGCTGTGGAATTGCAGGTAGATTTCTTTCGGTTTCAGTGGATTATATTCCCTGTGCATTTGTAAGACCAGTAGGATGGATTTGTCAGCTGCTACTGGGTGGAAATGGGGCATTTCCATGCGCCTTCTCTCCGCACAACCATCCCCTTTCCCCTGAGCCGAGCAGAGTTGGGAGCATCGAGCAGACTCACTCACTCACTCACTCACAGCATCAGTGAGGCTGACTGTTGAACATTCTACCCACGTGTGCCTGCTTGGCTGTCACAGTTGTTTCTGTGACACTTCATTTCTGACTTACAAAAAACTCAGGTTACAAAAGTTAAATTCAGATTGCTGAAAGTGTTATGTATAAATACACACTGTTTACAAATTAAGATAGATGATCTTGTAGCGCAGTTGGAAGTTGGCAGGTATGACGTTGTGGAGAATAACAGAGCAGTGGGTGAAAGAAGATCACTGCTAGAAGCTTAACATCCAAGGATCCACATTGTATTGAAAGGACAGGTAGGCAGGCAAGGGGATGGGGAAGCTCTGTTGGTAAAAAATCAAATCAAATCCTGAGCAAGAGGTGAGAAAGGACTGGAAGGTGTAGAATCCTTGTGGGTAGTGTTGAAAAACTGCAAGGGTAAAAAAAGGTTCAAAGTAAATTTATTATCAAAGTACATATAGGTACCCATATACAACCCTGAGATTTATTTTCTTGTGGGCATACTCAATAAATCCATAGAATAATAACAATAACTGGATCAGTGAAAGACTGCACCTTGCTGGGAGGCCTCAGAACAGTAGCCAGAATGTGGGGTACAAATTACCAAGGGGGATAGAAAAGTCTTGTAAAAAGGGCAATGTTATGATGGTCATTGGGGATTTCAAAATGCAGGTAGATTGGGAAAATTGAGTTGGTGCTGAATCCTAAGAGAAAGAATTTGTAGAATGCCTGTGAGATGGCTTTTTAGAGCAGCTTGTGGTTGAACCCATGAGGGAAGTGCAATTCTGGATTGGGTATTGTGTAGAAACCTGGATTTTATTCTTAGGAATATTAAAATAAAGGAAACTTTAAGAGGCAGTGATCAGAATATGATAGAAATCACCCCAAAGTTTGAGAGGGAGAAGTTAAAATCAGATGTATCAGCATTATAGTTGAGTAACCTAATCAAAATAAAGAGTGTGTTTAACACTACCAATACCAATTGTTCCTTGGCAATAATATTTAAATTGATGGTAAAATTGAGAAAGTTGTCATTTTAAGAGCTACTTTGGATATGATGGCCTAAATCTCCTGATCTTTTAGAAATGATCATCTTCTTTCGATAACGCTGATTGATGAACATTTAAGTGCTAAATTTGTTTTGTCATTCAAAAAAGCATGCACAATATTAGGGAGACTCAAAGGATTGCTGATACTGGAATCTGGAACAACACAAAGGTTGCTGGAGGAACTCGACATCTACTGACCCTTTCCTTCCACAATTGCAGCTTGAACCACTGAGTTCCTCCAGCATTTAGTAATGCATCATATTAGCCTGGTATCAAGAGTTTACATTTCTCCAGATTATCATGTTTTTAAATCATCAAGTAGGAGAATGACAGGTGATCTCATAGAAGTTTATAAAATTATGGGGGGGGGGGCCGCAGCAGCCAGGACATGGGATATAAATTACAATGGGAGATAGAAAAGCCATGTCAAAAAGGCAACGTTACAATAGTCCTGAAGTATTTCAATATGCAGGTAGATTGGGAACATCAAGTTGATGCTGGATCCTAAGACAGGGAATTTGTAGAATACCTACAAGATGGCATTTTAGAGCAGCTTGTGATTGAGCCCACTAGGGGAAAGGCAATTCTGGATTTGGTGTTGTGTAATGAACCAGATTTGATTAGGGTTCTTAAAGTAAAGGAAACCTCAGGAGGAAGTGATCATACTATGGTAGAATTCATTCTACACTATGATAGAGACAAGGTAAAGTCAGATATATCTATATTACAGTGGAGTAAAGGTAGTTACAGAGGCATGAGCGAGGAGCTGGCCAAAGTTCATGGTTAGGGGACAGTATCAGGGATGACGATAGAACAGAAATGGCTGTAGCTTCTGGGAGTAATTCAGAAGGTGCAGGATAGGTACATCCCAAAGAAGAAGTAATGGATGAGGCATCTGTGGCTGACAAGAGAAGTCAAAGACAGCATAAGAGCAAAAGAGCATATAATATAGCAAAAATTAGTGGGAGTTTAGAGGATTTAGAAGCTTTTAAAAACCAACAGAAGGCAACTAAAAAGCCATGAGGAGAGAAAAGATTAAATATGAAGATAGGTTAGCCAATAATGTAAAAGAGGATACCAAAGGTTTTTTCAGATATATAAAAGAGAGATGAGAGTGGATATTGGACTGCTGGAAAATGATGCTGGAGACTTAGTAATGGGGGGCAAAGAAATGGCAGATGAACTTCATAAGTAATTTGTGCCAGTATTCGCTGTGGAAAACACAAGCAGTATGCCAGAAATTGAGAATGTCAAGAGGCAGAAGTGAGTGTTGTTACTAAAGAGAAGTTGCTTGGGAAGCTGAAAGGTCTTTAGGTAGATAAACCTGATTCACCTGAACCAGACGACACCCCAGGGTTCTGAAGAATTAGCTGAAGAGATTGTAGAGGCATTAGTAATGGTCTTTCAAGTATCACAAGATTCTGAACTGATTCTGAAGGACTGCAAATTAGCAAATATCACTCCACACTTCAAGAAAGGAGGGTGCCAGAAGAAAGGAAATTATAGGCTAGATAGCATAAATTTAGTGGTTGGGAAGTTGTTGGTATCCATTATAAAGGATGAGGTTTCAAGGTATTTAGAGGCACATGAGAAGGTAGGCCAAAGTCAGCATAGTTTCCTTAAGGGGAAATCCTGACAAATCTGTTGGAATTCTTTGAGGAAATAACAGGCAGGATAGACAAAGGAGAGTCAGTTGATGTTGTTTATTTGGATTTTTGAAGACCTTTGACAAGGTGCTACACATGAGGCTGCTTAACAAAATAAGAACCAATGGAATTACAGACAAGATACTAGCATGGGTAGATTAGATTTGAGCAGCGCACAATTGGAGAAGTTGTAAGCCTGAGAAGAATAGTTCCCTCAGGTTCGCTGATTGAGTAGAAAAGGTAGCGATCACGGCAGTTTGGAGCTTTGAGCACTGCCCAGTCAGTGTTCAGGATTGATCAGCAAGAACAAATTAAAGGGAGGCAGGGGCAGTTGGAGCGGCCACTGTTGGAACAGCTATCGTTGGAGTGGACAGGGTTAGACTGGGGACTTTGAGGCTTTAGCACTTTGAGGTTCAGCAAGGAAAGGCTTCCATCAGAGAAGGCAAAAAAGCTGTAGGTAGAGTTCCCCCACCCACTACCACCACAGTTTATTGTTATTCCTTCTTTATATTTGCTCAGTTAGAATAGTAGAGTTGCCAGACAGGATAGTTGAACGCTTCTCTTGTGGGACGTGAGAAGACAGGAAGATGTCCAGTATCCCTGACGACCTCAACTTCAAGAAGTGCATCCAGCTGCTTCTAACAATCTGTGTTTAAGGAGTTGGAGCTGGAACTGGATGAACTCCAGATCATTTGGGAGGCTGAGGGGGTGATAAGACAATACAGAGAGGTAGTTACACTGACACAGGTAACTGGGTGACAGCCAGGAAGGGGAAAGGGGTTAAACAGCCAGAGCAGAGTACCACTACGGCCACCCCCTCAACAACAAGTATACCACTTTGGATATTGTTGGGGAGAATGAACTAGCATAGGAAAGTCACGGCAGTCCGGTCTTTGGCACGGAGTCTGACTCCAGGATTCAGATGGGAAGGAGGGGGGAGAAGAGGCGAGCTGTTGTGATAGAGGATTAATTAGTGAGGGAAACAGAAAGGAGATTCTGTGGACGAGAATGAGATCCCCAGATGGTACGTTGCCTCCTAGGTACCAGGGGCCAGGACATTTCAGATTGAGTCCTCAGCATTCTTAAGCGGGAGGGTGAACAGCCAGAGGTCATGGCCATGTAGGTACCAATAACATAGGTAGGAAGAGTTACGACGTTCTGCAAAATGAGTTCAGCAAGTTAGCAGATAAGTTAAAAGGAAGGACCTCCAGGGCTGTGATCTCAGGATCCCTAATTATGTCACGTGCTAGTGAGGCTGGAAATTACACATTTCGACGGAGACATAATGGAAAGATTTTTTCTCCTCATGTATATGAATGATGTAAGAAATAAAGTAAATTCAGTTCAATGCAATTCAAATAAGATGATTATACATTTTAACACGTGGCTAAGGAGTTGGTTAAGGATGGAGGGCATAAAATTTTTGTATCATTAGGTTCTCTTCAAAGGAAGGTGGAGCCTATACAGAAGAGACGGTTTGCACCTAAACTGTAAGGGGACTAATATCCTAGCAGGATGGTTTGCTAGTGCTTGCATGGTGAGGTTTAAACTAGAGTTGCAGCGGGATGGGAGCCAGAGTGCTAGAACAGTTAGTAGAGAGGTTGTGGAGACAGACATTGTTGAGACTTCAAGCAACTTCAGGAACCAAAAGACTGAGCATGGAGCGACTAAAGTCCTGAGCTGCTTATATTTCAATGTATTGTAGGAAAGGCAGATGAGCTCAGGGCATGGATCAACACCTGGAATTATGATATTGTAGCCATTAGTGAAACTTGGTTGCAGCAGGAGCAGAACTGGCAGCTCAAAATTCCAGGGCTCCATTGTTTGAGATGCGACAGAGTGGGAGGGGTTAAAGGAGGAGGGGTGGCGTTACTAGTCAGGGAAAATGACACGGCATTGTGCAGTCAGGACAAATTGGGGAGCTGGTCTAATAAGGCACTATGGATGAAACTGAGAAATAAGAAAGTTATGACCATGTTAATAGGTCTATATTACAGACCACCCACTGGTCCCAGGGATTTAGAGGAACAAATTTGTAGAGGGATCGCAGACAGTTGCAAGAAACATAATGTTGTTATAGTAAGTGATTTTAGCTTTCCACATATTGATTGGGACTCCCATACTGTAAAAGGATTAGATGGGATAGAGTTTGTCAAATATGTTCAGGAAAGTTTCCTTAATCAATATGTAGAACTCCCATTGCGAGAGTGTATGATACTTGATCTGCTCTGAGGGAATGAATCAGGGCAGGTGACAGAAGTTTGTGTTGTGGAACACTTTGCATTAGTGATTACAATGTCATTAGCTTCGAAGTAAATATGCCAAAAGATAATGGTCTGTGGATTGAGATTCTAAATTGGAGAAAGGCTAAAGCAAGCATGGATTGGGACAGGCTGTTTTCTGGCAAAGGTGTACTTGGTAAGTGGAAGGTCTTCAAAAGTGAATTTTTGAGAGTACAAAGCCTTTTAGAATAAAAGGTAAAAATAATAGGTATAGGGAACATGGTTTTCAAGAGATATTGAGGCTCTAGTTAAGGAAAGAAAAAGGAGATGCCTAGCAGGTATTGACAGGTAGGAACAAACAGGGTACTTACAGAGTATAAGAAATGCAAGACAACACTCAAGAATGAAATTAGGAGAGCCAAAAGAACACATGAGGTTGCCCTAGCAGACAAGGTGAAGGAGAATCCTAAGGCATTCTTCAGATATGTTAAGAGCTAAAGGATTGCAGGGAACAAAATCTGGGAGATCAGAATGGTAATCCATGTGTGGAGGCAATAGAGATAGGGGAGATCTTAACTAAATTTTTTGTATCATATTTACTCAGGACATGGGCACAGGATCTATAGAAGTGAGGCAAAGCTGCATCGACTTCATGGACCCTACACAGATTACAGAGGAGGAAGTGTTTGTTGTCCTAAGGCAAATTAAGGTGGATAAATTCCCAGGACCTGACGAAGTGTTCCCTCAGACCCTGCAGGAGGCAAATGCAGAAATTGTCAGGGTCCTATCGGAGATACTTAAATAATCCCTTGCGACAGGTGAGGTACCAGAGAATTGGTAATGTTGTTCTAATGTTCAGGAAAGGTTCTATATATAAACCAGGAAAGTATCGGCCAATGAGCTTGACATCAGTAGTGGGAAAGTTATCGGAAGGTATTCTGGGGAAGTGGATATATAAGTATTTGGATAGACATGGACTGACTAAGGATAGTCAGCATGGTTTTATGCATGGTGTGTCATGTCTGACCAATATTCTAGAGTTTTTCAAGGAAGATACCAGGAACATTGATGAAAGCAAGGAAGTGGATGTTGTTTATACGGACTTTAGTAAGGCATTTGACAGAATGGATGATTGGTCAAGAAGGTTCAATTGCTCAACATTCAAGATGAGGTAGTAAATTGGATTAGACACTGGCTTTGTGGGAGAAGCCAGAGAGTGGTAGTAGGTGGTTACCTCTGTGACTGGAGGCCTGTGACTAATGGAGTGCCGCAGTGATCGGTGCTGGGTCCATTGTTGTTTATTATCTATATCAACAACATGGATGATAATGTGGTTAACTGGATCAGCAAATTTGCAGATGGCACCAAGAATGAGGGTGTAGTGGACAGCGAGAAAGGCTTGCAGAGGGATCTGGACCAGCTGGGACAATGGGCTGATAAATGACAGACGGAAATTTATGTGGACCCAAGTGCAAGGTGTTGCACTTTGGTAAGATCAACCAGGTTAGGTCTTGCGCAGTAAGCAGAAAGATACTGTTAGAACAAATGGATCCAGGAATACAGATCGTAATTTGTTGAAAGAGGTGTCACAAGTAGAACGGGTCGTAAAGAAAGCTCCCATCGCATTGGCCTTCATAAATCAAAGTATTGAGTACAGGAGATGGGATGATATGTTGAAATTGTATCAGATAATGGTGAGGCCTAATTTGGAGTATTGTGTGCATTTCTGGTCACCTACCTACAGGAAAGATGTAAATAATGTTGAAAGAGTACAGGGAAAATTTACAAGGATGTTGCTGGTTCTAGAGGACCAGATTTATAAGGAAAGATTGGATAGGTTCAGACTTTATTCCTTGAAATATAAAAAAATGGGAGGAGATTTGAAAGAGGTATACAAAATTATGAGAGAATAGATAGGGTAAATGCAATCAGCCTTTTTCCACTGAGGTTGGATGGGACTACAACCAGAGGTCATGGGTTAAGGGTGAAAGGTGAAACGTTTAAGCGAACATGAGGGGAATCTTCTTCACTCAGAAGGTCGTGAGAGTGTGGAACAAGCTGCCAGCACAAATGGTGCATGCAAGCTTGGTTTCAATGTTTAAGTTAAGTTTGGATAGGTCAATGATTTGGATGATGGAATTAATGCCTATTTGGCCAGGTTTGCAGTTTTGCAAAGATAGGTGGAGGAATAGGTAGTGTTGAGGAAGCAGGAAGTCTGCAGAAGGAACTAGATTGGGAGAATAGTTGAAGAAATGGCAGATGGAATATAGTGAAGGGACGTGTATGGTCATGCACTTTGGCAGAAAGAATAAAGGCATTAACAATTTTCTAAACGGAGAACATTTTTTGAAAAAACAGAGGTGCAAAGGGACAAGGTTAACTTGCAATAGTAAGGAATGTAAGAATTCATTTGAGAGGAATAGAATATAGGAGCATGGATGTGATGTTGAGGCTTTATAAGGCATTAGTCAGACTGCACTTGGAGTATTGTGAGCAGTTTTGGGCCCCTTACCTAAGAAAAGATGTGCTGGCATTGGAGAAGATCAGGAGGTGGTTCACAAAAATGATTCCATGAATGAAAGGGTTAACATATGAGAAGTGTTTGAATGGCTCTGGGCCTATACCCACTGGAGTTTAGGAGAATGAGAGGAATCTCATGGAAACCTATTGAATATTGAAAGGCCTGGAGAGAGTGGATGTGGAGAAGATTTTTCCTACAGTGGGTGAGTGTAAGACCAGAGGGTATAGCCTCAGAATAGAGGAGCGTCCATTTTGAACAGGGATGAGGAGGAATTTCTTTAGCCAGAGTGTGGGGAATCCATGGATTTCATTGTCATGGATGGTTGTGGAGGCTAAATCCTTGAGCATATATGAAGTGGAGGTTCATAAGTTCTTGATTAGTCAGGGCATCAAAGGTTATGGGGAGAAGGTAGGAGACTGCAGTTGAGAGGGATAATTAATCAATCATGATGAGATAGCAGGCCAAATGGCCTAATTCTGCTCCTTTGTCTTTTGGCCTTATGGATGAGCGAGGCAGTAATAGTATTTTCCCCAGGGTTGGGGAGTACAAAACAAGAGGGCACAGACACAAGGTAAGAGAGAGGGAATTTAAAAGGGACCTGAGAAGTAACTTTGTTTATGTAGAGGGTAGTGAGTACCTGTAGTGAGCTGCCAGAGGAAGTGGTTGAGGCGGGTGCAATTTCAAATTTTAAGGGGCCTTTGGATGGGTACATTGAGGGGATGGGCATTGAAGGACTACGGTCTCAAAATGGGCAACTGGGATGAGCAAGGTGATTGCTGTGGCACACATTGGACCAGTTGAGCGAAAGGACCTATGTCTGTGTTGTAATACTCTTTGACCCTATGACTCCAACTCTCTTTTCAAAATAAATATAAGTTCAAAGTAAATTTATTATCAAAGTACATAATGTATATATCACCATATACAACCTTGAGATTCATTTTCTTGCAGGCATACGCAATAAATCTCATAACCATAATAAAATTATTGAAGGACCTCACCAAAAGGGCGGACAACCAGTACCTGTGAACAATTTTTCCTTTAGCTCCTCCCACTTTCTCCAAACTCGAGGGGTAGCCACGGGCACTCGCATGGACCCAGCTATGCCTGCCTCTTCGTCGGCTATGTGGAACAGTCTATGTTCAAAGCCTTCCCTTGTTATACTTCCCAACTCTTCCTTTGCTGCATTGACATCCTGGAATGGAAAGCCATATTCTGGGAATAGATGCAGCGGAGGCGAATAAACTGAGAAAAGGGAGTAACATTTTTAGAGGAGATAGGGTGGTAAGGGGTATAGTCGAATTATTAGGTTTATAAAAGATGTCGGTTGACAGTTTGTCTCGAGAGATGGAGACAGAGAAATCAAGGAAGGGGAGGGAGATGTCAGAGATGGACCATGAATTTAAGGGCAGGGTGGAAGTTAGAGACCAAATTGATAAAATTGACAAGCTCACCACGGGTACATGAAGCAATGCCAATGCAGTCATCAAGGTGATCCTACCACTAAACATATCTTTACCTTCCCCCCACCACACAGGGTTTGCTCCCCCCACGATTCCCTTGTCCATTCATCCCTCCCCACTAATTTCCCTCCAGGCACTTATCCCTGCAAGCAGCCTTAGCACTATACCTCCTCCCTCACCTCCAGTAAAGTCCCCAAACTCTTCACAAGCGAATCTGCTAGGGTCATCTATTGTATCCGGTGCTCCCAAAGCGGTGTCCTCTACATTGATGAGATCCACTGTAAGTGGGGGACCACTTCGTCAAGCACCTCTGCACCATCCGCCACAAGCATGACTTCCTGGTGGCCAAACCTTTTAATTGCAATTCCCTTTCCCATTCTGATGTGTCAATTCATGGCCTCCTCTTGTGCCAAGCTGAGGCCACCATCAGGGTGAAGGAGCAACACCTACTATTCTGCCTGGGTACCCCCCAACCTGAAGGCAAGATTTCCCCTTTTGGTGAACATATTTCCCCCTCCTCCCTTCTTCTATTCTGTGCTCTGACCTTTCACTTCTTCTCACCTGTCTGTTACTTCCTCTTCCTTCCTTTTCTCCTATTGTCCACTTTCTTCTCCTTTCAGTTTCTTTCTTCTCCTGCCCTTGACCTTTCCTGTTTGGGGTGAAGAGATTTGTTTGTTTACAGGCAGTTGCAAAGTAAGGAACCCAAAAGAACCCAATTAAAAAAAAGTAAGACCAATCCCCATTGCCCACAGAGAAAGAGAGAAAAAAAACCAAACAAATCATGCAAACAACAGAAGCGAGCAACAACAACAACAGCATTCCAAACCTTAGATCCAAATCCCCAGGGCATGCTGGAGTAGGCCCAAAGCCTCCAGGCAAATTGCTACAAAATTCGCAGACACGAAACACAGCAGCTGAGGGCAGTCTCACAGCCTTAGTGTCGCAGAGAGAGGAGCCTCCATACTATCTGGGCCGATTTTTAAATTGTCTAAACTGTGTGCTAGGACCTGGCTGCTCAGTGGCAAGTCACTCCAGGCCTAGATTTCACTGCTGGAGAAGCTATTCTTGACCTCTCCAAATTAGCTCGGCACCCTGCCTTCCAGTCTATCTGGGCTGACAATTAGATTGTCCAAACAGCGGATTCTACCTCGCACTAGGACCCGGGCCTCACCTTGAACATGCCTTGAACATGCAGCCCAGCAATTCATTTCGGACCTGGATTTCACTGCCAAAAAAGCTGTTCTCGACCCCTCCAAATTGGCTCAGCGCTGATTCTTTGAATCTTTGTTGTTCCTGAATCTGCATGTGTGAATCCTGAGGCTTCTGGACCTTCTTCCTAATGGCAGCAGCAAAAAGAGAGCATGACCTGGGAGGTTAGGGTCCGTGGTGATGGATACCGCTTTCTTGTGACCATGCTGCATACAAATGTGCTAAATGGTGGGGAGGGCTTTACCTGTGATGGACTAGGCTGAATCCACTACTTATTGCAGGATTTTCCGTTCAAGGGCATTGGCTGTGATACAGCAGTACTCTCCACCACACAGCTATAGGAGTTTGTCAAAGTTTTACATGTCATGCCGTATCTTCGTACTTCCTATGGATGTAGAGGCACTACCGTGCTTTCTTCATAATTGCAATTGCGGGCTGGGCCCAGGACACTTCCTGTGAAGTTATAACACTGAAGAATTTAAAGTAAGATGATTGGAAAGAAGAGGATTTATTCCACCCCAGACATACCTTTTATGAACCCAACTGTTAGCATCCTCTCTCAGCTGGCACTACTACCACCAGTCACATTACTCAGTTTCTCCTAATCTCCACTCCATATTAATTTCTTATATTTCTGCCCTTCAGTTTTTTGTTTGCAATTTTTAACTTCCTCCACTTAGTCATAGAGTCACAGAGTTGTGGAGTAATAGAAAAGTACAGAACAGAAACAGGATCTTCGGCCCATATGGTTCATGTTGAACCATTTAAACTGCCTACTCCCGTTGACCTGCACTGGGACCATAGCCCTCCCTACCCCTACCATATGTAGGCCTATCCAAACTTCTCTTAAATGTTGAAATTGAGCTCATATACACCACTTGCAGAGGCAGCTTGTTCCACAATCTCACAGCCCTCTGAGTGAAGAAGTTCCCCCATCATGTTCACCTTAAAGTTTTCACTTTTCACCCTTAACCCATGATCTCTGGTTGTAGTCCCACCCAACCTCAGTGGAAAAAACCTGCTTACATATACCCTATCTATACTTCTGATAATTTTGTATTATTCTACGTTCCAAGGAATAAAGTCCTAACATTCAATCTTTCCTTATTACTCAGGTCCTCCAGACCCAGCAACATTCTTGTAAATTTTCTCTGTATACTCTAAAGCTTATTTACATCTTTCCTTTTGGCAGGTGACCAAAACTGCATACTATACTCCAAATTAGGCATCACAAATGTCTTATACAACTTAAGCATAACATCCCATCTCCTGTACACTTCTAACTTTTCCCTGTTCCTCATCCAGAAACATTAGTTAGGTTTCCTTAAGAAAGATACTGCTGATCCGAGGGCCAGCTTCTTCACGTTAAGAGTATTGGGCGCATAGAATTAGCTGCAGAGAAAGTGGTCCGAAAACTGTATTTAAAAGACACTTGGATGGATAAGTGGAGAGGCAAGTGTTGTGTATTTAATATTTCAGTAGTATTTGAGCAATGTTGTAAATATATTGTTTGATTAAGCATTCTTGTTTATTTAAATAATTCATTATGGGTAATATGTAAAATTAAGTGAATAGCATACATCGTGACCCTACCATGTCATGCGTGCACAGCTCACTTAATGTCAAAAAACAAAACTAAGATACATTATTCTTGGCTCCATGTTTTTGCTTTCAATTAGTTTAATATTTTAGAGTTACAAAACTTAACAGTGGTGATGACTAAGTTTTAAATAAACCTGAGATGACTAACTACCTGTTGAAGCCTAGCGAGATATTCAAATTTTTAAAAAAGCAGCACAGTGTGTGTCTCTTCAGAAAAGGAGACAGAGATGATGGAGTTAAAAAAAAGCAGAAAATGGCCGAATTCACAGGTTCATAAACAGTGAGTACTGGTTGATAATTATCATATATAAAAAAGAGCAGAATTGGCTGGTGACCGAGGAAAGACAGATGTGTTTGATTGCACAAAAGATAACAAATTAATCAGTATTTTGAAGCAAATGAAATGGGCAATAAGAAGCAAGTGTCAATTTTACTGAGTGCATTAGATTTAGAGGCATACAGTTTGCTTAGAAGTTCAACTGCTCCAACCAAACCAGCCGAAATGAGTTTTGTTGATATTGTGAAAGTAATGCAGGAACATTTAGAACCATTGTTGATTGCAGAACACTTTTGTTTTGATAATGGAATCGAAAGGAAGGGGCATCCAGTTCAGCATTCATAGCTGAAATGAAGGGATTTTCTGAGTTCATTAATGGGCTTAATAATGCTCTGAGAGATCATTTAGTTTGTAGACTCTTACAAGAAAGCATTCAAAAATGGCTCCTGACCAACACACAATTTACATTTAAAAGAGCAGTTTAAATAGTTGTATCAATGGAAACAGCAGACAGAGATGTAATTGAGTTGCAGTCATTATTACCATTGTGGCAAGGGCTCACATATAGCAGACCATTGTAGCTTTAAGGGAGAAACTTGCAGAAAGTGCAACAAAATAGGAGATATACAAACAGCATGTTGGGCAGACAAACCTAAATGGATTGCACAGGGGAGAGAAAAAGATAAAAAGTTAAGTTGCAGTTTCAAAAAGATCCCTGATCTGCATGCTGTTGATGAAAAATCTGATTATGGTGAGAGTGACACAAGACTGATTCAGCTTGAGATTTACAATGTAAAAAACTAACAACAGAGCAGCAATATGACTTACACCAGAAGTAAATGATAAATTAATTAAATTGAATTGGACACAGGTTTGGCAGTTTCACTCAATCCAGAAAATGAGTTTGAATGGCATTTCAAAGATACTGAGCTAAAGCCTACAGATATCCAGCTAAAAACTTATACTGGAGAAAGGATAATTCCCGTGGAAATGATATCTGTAACACTGAAATGCAATAACCAACAAGCCACCTTGGGCTTATATGTGGTAAAAATGGGAGGCCCAGAATTATGGGAGTGTGATTTGCTGAGAGAACTACAACTTGATTGAAGAACCATCCATCACTTGCATGCCACAATAATCCTCTCCAATAATCAACAAAATGAATTTAAAAAGATACTGGATTGCGCCACAGCAGTGTTCAAGGATGGCATTGGAAAATTCAAACATATCAAGGATGAAATCATGTTAAATGAAAATATCACACCCGGATTTTACAAAGCCCATCCAGTTCCTTGTCATCTCTGATAAAGTAGCCAATGAGCTACATCACATGGAGGCCAAAGGAATACTTTCCAAGGTTAAATGGAGTCAATGGGCAATGCCATTAGGCCTAGTAGCCAAGAAGAATGAGTCTGTCAAGATCTATGGTGATTTTAAGGTTATAATCAACCCAGTACTGAAAGTAGTTCAATACCCACTGCCCAGGATAGAGATATCTTTATAACAATTCTGAAAGAAAACACTTCAGCAAAGTGGATTTAGCTGAGGCCTCCCTACAGATTAAGATGGAAGAAGAGTCCAAGGTATTTCTCACCATCAACACACACAAAGGGCTTTATTGCTATAATAGGCTTATTTCAGAGTAGCACTGCACCTGCACTCTGACAGAAAGCTGTGGACCAGGTGCCGCAAGGCTGTCCAGGCTCTCAGTGTTACCTGGATGACACCATTGTTACCGGTAAGGATAACAAGGAATATCTCCAAAATCTCAAGACAGTGTTAAAGAGATTAGAAGATTATAGGCTCAGAGATTGATGCAACAAGTGTGAATTCTTTAAACCAAGCACAACAGATTCCTGCCAAACCTGTCTTCTGTGCTTCACCCCTGGAACTCATTACTACAGATCACAGAGAAAAGGCAATGGACAAAGCAGTGTGAGGTGGTTTTGAAAAAGGTAAAGGAAATGGTGACGTCAGACACTGTTTTGACACGTTATGATCCAGATCGTCCAGTGAAGCTTGCCTGTGATGCCTCACCTTCTGGTATTGGTGCAGTCATATCACATGTTCTGAGTGATGGAAGTGAACGCCCCATAGCCTTTGCGTCACGTTTCCACACCACTGCAGAGAAAAGTTATGCACAAGTTGACAGAGAGGCCTGGAGTCTACTTTGGGATGTAGAACATATCAACCAGTACTTATATGGGGGAGAGTTTATCCTCATTTCTGATGATCAATCACTGGTGTCCATTTTCAATCCACAGAAGGGTGTTACCCTAACAACAGCAGCACAAATGCAAAGACAAGCTCTGTTTCTTGGAGCACAGAACTACAAGATCGAATTCAAGAAACCATAATCATAGAAATGCAGATGAATTGTCCCGTTTACCCTTGGAAAACAAAATACCTGAAACATTTTCAGTTATTCCTGAAACATTTACAGAAGAGGACACTCCTCTTGAGGTATTCTCCCTAATGCAAATTTGAAGTCTTCCAAAGGGAAACAAGAAAAGACTCCACACTGTCTCAGGTCTACATGGCCACCCAAAATGGCTGGAATATGCAGCGAAAATTCCAGTTCCCCCAATTTTACCAGCACCAGGATGAGTTAAGATGTTACAGGAGCTACCTGCCAGACTTCTAGGTGTAGTCAAAATGAAAGCATTGGCCTGAGATTTTGTCTGGTGGCCTGGGATAGGTCTGCAGATTGAGCACTGTTTGGGATGCCAATGCGTCCAGAAGATGACAAAAACCTAGCACCTCTTCATCCCTAGGAATGGCCTACTTTGCTCCGGCAGAGGATTCATTTAAATTTTGCTGGACCATTCATGGGCACGTATTTCTTGGCAGTGGTGGATGCAACTACACAGTGGCTGTAAGTGTTCCCAATTACCTGCATTACAGCCTCACACTCTTGTCGATGTGTTGAGAAGCTTCTTCTCAAGGACTGGAGTTCCAGCACACTTAGTCAGTGACATTGAACCACAGTTTGTTGTGGAACAGCTTCAGTCATTGCTGAAAATGAATGGAATAAGATTATATTATATTTGAATATTGAATGTTATTCTATTAATACACCAACACACTTTTAATTCACTTGCTTTTAAGATGCTATGTTGCAGTATAACACATTTTCTATTGTATTTGTTAAGTTTAAAGAGAGTGTAAGAAATAAACCCTGGTATGTTTTATGGGAACATGGGAAGAGTGAAAGAGATTATGGTATCCACATCCAGTGAGCTGGATGAATGGGATTTCCAAATTCGAACATAATGACAATACCAAAAAGTAATATTCAAACTGGCCAGGCAACATTTATGTGGGTGGAAGAAGAATCATTGTTTCAGGTCTCTGCTCATTGTTAGAATTGTGGAAGACCAAACTCCCCAGGAAATGTAACTTTGTTCCTCTTGCCATTAGAAACATCCAGCTTGGTACGCACATTTCACATGTCAGGTACCTCCTATTTTTTGTTTTTCTGTCATTTTTATGGCAATCTGAATTCAGTGTTGATGTCTGCTCTGAATGTTTGCAGAGATTTTGTTGCCTATGTTGGGG
Organism: Mobula hypostoma; assembly: GCF_963921235.1. Classification (NCBI taxonomy): domain Eukaryota; kingdom Metazoa; phylum Chordata; class Chondrichthyes; order Myliobatiformes; family Myliobatidae; genus Mobula; species Mobula hypostoma. Next base: position 169,570,028 of record NC_086097.1, read on the forward strand.
TTGGAGGTCAAAAGATGAGACGAACATGGAAAGGACAACTAATATACTAGTCTTTGCATCAGAAACTCACTACATAGTCTTGATCCCAAAAATGTAAACAGACTTCCTTGTTCTTACTGAAGTATATCACACAAGCAGCACATTTAGCTCATCATGGCTTCCATTGGATTAGTCTCATCACTCCCATTCTCAGCTTCTTATTTCCCTGGAACCTATTCTTTTCAACACCCACTTGATTGTTTTTGCACCTCATCTTCTCTGAGGGATAAGTTACACAAGTTCAAAGTAAATTTATTTTCAAATTACATAATATGTCACCATATACAACTCTGAAATTCCTTTTCTAGTGGGCAGTCACAGTAAATACAAGAAAGACTTGAATCAATGAAAGAGAACAGCCAATGGGTGGACAACAACCAGTGTGCAATAAAGATAACAAACCGTGCAAATACGTAAAGAAATGGAAAGAAAACAAATAATAATAATTAAAACAATAAGTGAATAGATAGATAGATAGATAGATATGCCACAAATATTGAGAACATGAGATGATGAGTCCTCGAAAGTGGGTCCAGCACAGTGGGAACAATTCAGTGATGAGGTGAGTGAAATTATCCCCTCTGGTTCAAGAGCCTGATGGTTGAAGGGTAAGAAATGTTCCTGAGCCTGATGGTGTGGGTCCTGAGGCTCCTATACCTTCTTCCTGATGGCAGCAGTGGGAAGGGAGCAAGCCCTGGATGTTGGAGGTCCTTGATGATGGATGCTGATTTCCTGCATAAGTGCTCCATGTAGATATGCTCATTGGTGAGGAGGGTTTTATCCGTGATGGATTGGGCCACACCAACTATTTTATGTAGTTTTTTCCATTCAAGGCATTGGTGTTTCCAAAATGGGTCATGATGCGACCAATCAATCTACTCTTCACCACACATGTATTGAAGTTGTCAAAGTTTTAAAGGACATGCTGAATCTTTGCAAACTTCTAAGAAAGTAAAGGCACTGCCACTCTTTATTCATAATGACACTTTCGTGCTGGACCCAGGACAGAATCTCAGAAATGATAATACCAAGGAAGTTAAACTTGCTGACCCTCTCCACCTCTGATCCTCTGATCCTCTGATGAGGACTGGCTCATCGTCCTCCGGTTTCCTCCTCCCGAAGTCAATAATCATCTCCCTGGTCTTGCTGACATTGAGTGAGAGGTTGTTGTGGCATCACTCAGGCAAATTTTCAATCTCCCTCATGCAGCCAGCAATTTCTGCTCTTTTATTTTGTTTATTATTATTATCATCACCCAGTACTCACTTTTTTGAACCCATAAATTCATCCATTTTGTGCCTCTTTTTAAAACTCGAACGTCTTGCTGCCCCTTTCTTAAAAACTCGAATGTGTTGCTGTGCTTCAATAAGTAGGTAGTTGTCTTGGGTTCACTTAAGACTTGCTCATTGCCACTGCTATGTTCTGTAACTTCAAAACATGAAACTAATAAAAAGAAAAACAAGAGAGCCTTCGAGTTGTTTTTACTTCTAGTGAGGCAAGTGCATATGATGCTGTGGCCTGATGACGTATGCCATTCACATACTTTTATGTTCAACCTGTATTTAAACAAACAAGGATGCATACTGTATAAAAAACAATATATTTGCTATATTGCTCAAACATTACTGAAGTATTAAATACATACTGTAACACTTTTGCCAATGAATCGTTCACTACCAGAATACTGGTAAAACTGCATAAATGAAACTATTATTAATTCTGAATATGCCTTATTCAGCATCCATGTTCTCTGATTTGTTGACAATACTTATTTTCACAGCTGAAATGGGTAAATTGGTTTATTAATGTCACAGGTAATGAGATGCACATTTTGCTTCCATCCATACTGATCATTTCATCACATCAGTATATCGAGGTAATGTGCAGGAAAAGCGAAACATGCATGCACAATTGCAGTGTTGCAGTTACAGAGGAAGTGCAATGGAGGCAAGAAATAAGGTGCAAAGCCTCTACTTTCTTAGGAGACTAAAGAAATTTTTCATATGTACGTTGACCCTTACCAATTTTTATCAATCCACCATAGAAAACATTCTTTCTGGATGCATAATGGCTTGGTATGGCAACTACTTAGTGCATGATTGCAAGAAACTGTAGAGTTGTGGACATTGCTCAGCATGATTTGGAAACCAGCCTCCCCTCTTTCTCACAGCCTCAACCAGCAAAATCAAAGACCACACCCACCCTGGACATTATCTCTTCTCCCTCCTTCCATTGGGCAAAAGATACAAAAGCTTGAAAGTACTTACCACAGGCTCAAGGACAGCTCCTTTCCTGCTATAATAAGATTATTAAAAGGTTTGCTGGTTCGATAAGATGGAAACTTGACCTCACAATCTACTTTGTTATGATCTTGCACTTTACTGTTCACCTGCTCTGTACTTTCTCTACGGCTGTTACACTTTATTCTGCATTGTTCTTGTTTTACTTTGTTCTATTTCAATACGCTGCATGGTGAATTGAACTGCATGAATGGTGTGAAATTCAAACTTTTAACTGTATCTCAGTACGTGTGACAAAAATAAACCAATACCAATAACAATGATGAGGTAGATGTGAGGTCAAGAGTCAACCTTATCGTCCGAGAGGTTCATTCTTATAACAGTATGATAGAAACTGTCCTTTATCTTCTGCCTGATGGGAGGACCTTAGCCGGAGAAGAGAGGGTGGGTCTTTGATAACGTGGCTACTTTCTGAGGCAGTGAGTTGTGTAAGCAGAGTCCACGGAAGGGAGACTGGTTTCCGTGATGTGCTGAACTGTGGTAAAGCCAATGAAAATTTTTTAGTTGGACTCTACTGCTGTTGCCTAGTTGTTTGATGGCACAAATATTGGTGGTTGGTTGTCGTATCCACGATGCCGGGAAACTTCCGCGGGAGAGTTTTTAAAGTGGAAAAGCCATTGAACTGGGGCAGGTACACTCCCTTGACCTCAGAGGTCTGGGTCCAGTGCTACAAGTAGTCATCACAACTGGGGTCTTTCTTGGTTGCAGTAGAGGATCATGACTTCTTCTGTGCCTCACCATGCCCTTCGTTCTCCACAAAGTGGTGCAAGACTGCCTTCCTGGCCGTTGGATCTCATTGTTGATCTCATGCACCCAGTCCACCAGAGGTGACTTTGCATTCTAGGACAGACATGTCCCCTTCTCACTTGGGTTTGAGGTCCCCCCACTATCTTCATCTGGTTTAACTTGCCTGTCAAAGCGATGTATTGGTGGCTGGCCACTGTCACATGGAAGCCTCTGCTTGGAGCCACAGGTGAGAGCTGAGTGTTCAGAGGGGACCAAAATGAACACGGCAAGCTCCTTCACCAGAGGTGCTACCCCTCCCTGGACACCCATACACCCCACCACAAATATTACCTGCTACTTATCAGCCTATGCCTGAAAGTTGTTGAGGTCTTTTCATGCAGACTTTGCAGCTTTGTTTGCTGATGTGTTGTAAATGGAACTGAACATTGTACAAATGGTGGCAGCCATCACCACTTCTTAGCCTATGATATATGGAATATCATTGATTAAACGACTGAAGACAGTGGGCCAAAGAACTCCTGCTGTAATATTCTGAGAATGGAACGAATGACATGCAGTCAAGAGAGCCATCTTGATTTGTGAGAAAAGTGACTCCAACAAATGGTGTATCTTCCTTTTGATGCCTAGTGTTCCTTGATTTTACAATCAGTTAAATGCTGCTTTGTTGTGAGGGGCTGTCACTTTCACTTCACCTTTAGGATTCTGTTCTTTGGCCCAAGTTTGGATTAAGGTTGTGTTAAAGGCTTGGGTGGAAAGATCCAGGCAGAACTCAAACTGAGCACTGACAAATAAATCGTTAATGAATAAGTATTGCTTTATTGTACCCTTGATCACCCCTTTCCTCACTTTGCTGATGATTTAGAGTCAATTTATTGGGCCATGAACAGGGCATACCTGACAATTTCTCAACGTGTCATATTGATACCACTACTGTAACAATACCGGAACAGCTTGGTTAGTGATGCAGGTGGTTCTGGAGTTCAAATATTTAGTCCAATAGCTGGTTTGAAAGTAATCATCACATGTTTAAATATAAAAGGACAGAAACCACTGTGGTCTGCTTGACATCCCACAAGTTAATTTGTTGCTGTCAGAAAAATACCCTTTTATATTTAAACAACTTGGATGGAAGAGCTCTCGGTGGTGTTGATTCTGGTGTTATTGTGATTTAGTGGTTCAGGAGTCAAGAATGACGCATAAAACTTACTGCTTATGGATGTTTCATTAAGTATTACAAGAACAAAGAATGAACAAAGAAAAAGCAGAGAACAAAGAAATTGTGGTCAGCTCATACAAAAATTAGCTGACTAAAAAGATAAGAATATTCCAGAGATTAAAATTAACCTACAAAATACCAAGCAACCTACAGAAAATCTAAGAAGCTTCTAGAAAATTTCAGGAGCAGCTGTATTAGTGGAAAGTTCACTGAATGTTTCGTATAAAGTTTACTGTGTTTAGATACAAGCAAGCATAGGAAATTTAAACTACAAGAAAAATAATATTTCTATACCCTAATCCAATGTGAAAACAGTTATTCTCACTGCAGGTTGATCCATCAAAATACTGTGTTAGGTCTATACAGGTAGGCCCCTCCCAGTCTCCACCCAGCTAACAAGAGTCACCTGCTACTCATTTCTAACTCATTACCAGGAGTAGATTTAAACCCAGCTCACATCCCCAGTCCTTGTTCACTCAGTTGAACCAACCAGCTGCTCCCAGCCTCCAGTTACTTTGTTGCCTTGTTGTGTTAACGATCTATTCTCTCTTGACTTGTGGCCCCTCGTGGATTATTATTTTGTAGGTTATTATTAAAGTGGTTACTCACTGCTAAACCATCGCTGCTGCTCTGTGTTTCTGTCAAGCCTCCTCTACATATCAAGCTTTAGTTTGAATGAATATACAGGAACTGCATGCTTTTAGACTGCTTTTCATTGTTGATTTCAGGGAAAAAAATCATCTTCATTAAGTAGGAAAATATTTAAGATAGCATCCCAATTGTTTCTGCGTTACTTTACAGTTCAAAATACACAAGTGCCATTTTTGATGTGTTAAAATCTCATACTCAGGAAACTCAGAATTCAACACTAACTAGAAATAGACATGACCATTGTGGAAGTCTGGTGCTGATTTATTCAAATAAATGTTATTATTTGATAAAAGAAGACGGGAAAGTACAGGCAGTACAGAGAAATTTCAGGTCATAGAAAAACATTTGCCTGCGAGATAGGCTGCACAAGGTTTAAGAAGAGCTCTTTGTCTTTCGGGGCTTTTTGGTGGGTGTCAGTCTTTGCAAGTACTCACTTGTGGGAGAGGTACTGCAAGTTTAATAAGAGTTGGGGCCTTGTGTGACTTTTCAGCGGGCTTCAAACATAACGATCTATTAAGCATTTGGCAAAGGTCATTAAACAGAAGCGAGGTTTAAGTGGAGTGGCCAGTGTGACAAATATTCACAAAAAGCTACCATTTATGAGTGGGTGCAGTAAGAGTCCTAAAATGTTGACCAGAGAGCGCAAAGAACAATTGCTGGGATCACAAACAAAAGAAAATCTGCAGATGCTGGAAATCCGAGCAACACACTCAAAGTGCTGGAGGAATTCAGCTGGCCAGGCAGCATCTATGGGGGGAAAAAAAAGTACAGTTGAAGTTTTGGCCTGGCCTGCTGAGTTCCTCCAGCGTTTTGTGTGTAATTGCTGGAATCAAATGTGTAATGTGCGGGGGAAGGGTGACCAGGATGTTAGGTGACCAAGATAATGTCTGTGTAGACCTGAGCATGTCATGCCCAAGGCAATGGTCATGTGATGGGTCAGCCTGGACAAAGGATTGACCCAGGTAGGGATGAGGAGAAGTGACCAGGGTATAAAAGAATGAGCACACTGGTGATGAGGGCTGCTGGATTTGGGCTCACCACAGTTTGGGTCGTGACTGACACTCTGAACTGATTGGAACAGGGCACTTCAGTTAAGTGGGCTCAGGCATGCTTCTGAGAGAAGTAGTACTTGTTGTAACTTCGCAGTAAAGTGCGTTGTGTATAGCATTGTGTGTGCAAGGCTATTTCTATAGGATCTGCGAACAGTACTTAACTTTTGGCAGAACAGTAGGCCAGTGTTAGTGGTCAGGCTTTGGCTCACTTAGGTGAGGAGAGGTGAAGGTTATAGAGCCAGAGTTTAGTAAGTTTTTTTTTATTAGTACATAGCTAGTGCAATGAGAATGGGTCCAGTGTTAATGGCATGTTCTTTGTGTGAGATGTGGGAACTCTAGGAGACTTCCAATCTCTCTGATAACTCCAACTGCAAGAGGTGCATTGAGCTGCAGTTCCTTGCAATTTGCGTTTGGGTACTGGAAATGAAGCTGTATGATCTTCGGCTCATATGGGAGAATGAGTAGTAGAGTACAGCAACTAGGACTTGATGTTTCAATCCCTACGGTAAGTCAGCATTCTCGATGTTGGCAGTGAGCTTGGGGCGGTGACAAGGAGGGTAGGTATGTCATTGGGGTCATCAGGTGGGCACCTTCCTTCTTTGACATTTCGTTGATAAGCCCACGACGTCTCCAGAGGGCTCAACGGTGCTACCTGGCGTCCCAGATACACCCCCCTCAGTTCCATACCCTCCTGTCTTCATCTTGCAGCCCAGTTGTTGTGTTTCCTTTTAATCCAAATCCAATTGCTGCTTTCTTCTGCTGCATTTGACAAGGACTTGATGGCTTGTTGGAGGGAGTGACCCCTCACCCCCAACTTCTTCAATAGACTGGTCGTAGATGTAGCAACGAATCCCCTGCATCCCACTTCTACAGGGAAAATCTTGGTCTTCCAGCCACTCTGGGCAGCTTCAGTTGCCGGTTCAGAGTACTTGGTCTTTTTCCTCTCATAAGCTTCTTCGACACCATCTTCCCATGGTACTGTCAATTCCACAACACCACAGGACCATGTCTGGACTGAGTGTTGTAGCCGCAATGTCTGGGGGAAACACAAGCTTTTTTTTCCCGAAGTCCATGTCCATTTTCCAATCCTGAGCAACCTGCAGAATGCTTACATCTTTTGCTGTTATATGGTGCTCTGGAGGTTGGCCTGCTGGCACAAATCGTGTGACGTGGACATTTCCTGCCGATGTTTGTGGGAGAGCATTTGTGGTGATTCGCCTCTGTTCGAAGATTGATACTAGCTGTCTGAGAACTTGGTTATGCTGCCAAGTGTACCGCCCCTGGGTGAGGCTTGTGGTGCATCCAGTTAAAATGTACCATAGTGATCCAGGTGCTTGACAAAGAGAGCAAGCGGGGTCTTCTCCCCACCACTGGTTCAGGTTCTGGGGTGTGGGTAGGCGGTCATAAGTGGCTCTGATGACAAAACTTAGTCGAGATCCCTCTATCTCTCAGATGTCACGCCAGCTAAGTTTCCTCTTTTCCAGGCTCTCCCAATTAGTCCATTGGCCCTGCTTGGCCATTGAGACGGCCCTGGTGTTTCGCTCTGACTTCTCCTGTTTTCTCAACTCCTCCACCCGGAGCCATCTCTTCTGCACTGATGTTGCCTTGTGCCACTGAGGAGCTCTTGGGATGAGCCCAGCTCTCCTACGTTGGACTTGGCCAACCACATCCCTGAAGCGAACAGCAGACTTAGCACTCTGAACGGCTTCAGATGGGGTCCACTTCCTCCCCGTTACCACATGGGGGGGAGGGGCCACTGTTCAAATAACAGTATCCTCAGATTCAGTGAGGGTCATGACCAACCTTGCTTTGGTGCATTTGAATTCTTCCACAAGACTCGCAATTGGTAATTCCAATTTGCTGTTCCCGTACAGTCCAACAGGACTTAAGCATCGCAGAAGTCCAAGCCACTGTTTTACACGTGTGCTGATCATTGCTGATGGGGATTTCATACACTGTTGAAGGCCACATGGGTCTTGGGAGTATGCTGAACTGGAAGCACCACAGCTTGAGTTTTCCTGGCAGCCAGGTCTTGTTGATGTGAGCTATGAACATGATGGTATCCCTTTTTAGTTGTGTACACTGCTCAGTGTCCTTGAGCTTAGCATCATACCATCAGCCTAAGCTCTTCACTGGCATTTCTGAAACAGTTGGGACAGGTGTTCTGTCAATACGAAATCTTTTATCGATGACTTGACCTTTGACAACGGAGATGTTCCTGCACTTGCTGGGCTTGATCTTCATCTTCGCCCATGTGATGTTTTGATGAAGCTTTTCCAGAAGGCTCTTGGTGCAGGGGACAGTTGTCGGAGGTATAGTAGGAGCTACAGGGAGGAGTCACTTTTAAGGTGCAGGAAGCAGGTAGCTGGATGACTGTTGGGAGAGTAAAAGGGAATAGGCAGCCAGTGTCTATGATGGCATTCCCCTCAAGCTGCATTGACTCTGTGGCACTGAGTCTGGTGCTGTGACTCAGAAAAGAAGGGAGGAAAAGAGGAACGTAGTAGTGATCGGGAATTCCATAGTTAAAGGAGCAGACAGAAGATTCTGTGGGTGTGAAAGAGTCACCGATTGGTGTATTGCCTCCCAGGTGCCAGGGTCAGGGATGTCTTGGATCAGCTCCACTGTATTCAAAGGGGGAGGGTGAATAGATTGAAGTTGTCATACATATTGGTATTAACGACAGAGGAAGGAAAAAGGTCTTGAAGAGAGAATATAGGGGGTTAGGTAGAAAGCTGAAAAGCAAGACCTTAAAGGTAGTAATTGCTGGATTGCTGCTTGTGCCTGTACCTGTGTCAGTGAGGATAAGAATAGTATGATTCGGCAGATGAAAGCGTGGCTGAGGAATTGGTGCAGGAGCAGGGTGCAGTGAGGATTGTTTCAAATTGATGACTTGTAAGCAATAGTGTGCCACAGGGATCAGTGCTAGATTGCCTAATGTGTGATATATATGTATCTTAATGGTGAGGACATAGGTGGCGTGATTAAAACATTTGTGGATGGCACTAAAATTGGTGGTGTGATGTACAGTGAAGAAGGTTGTCAAAGGTTCCAATAGAATTTCAATCAACTGGGATAGTGGACAAAGGAATGGAAAATAGAATTTAACTTAAACAAGTGCAAAGTGGAATTCATTTTTGGAAGTTAAACCAGGCACGGACATAAACAGGATATCAAAGGGTCCAGGGGAGTGATGTAGGATTGAAAACCCTAGTGGCATAAATTGCATGCTTCCTTGAAAGTGGTGATACTGATGGACAAGGTGATGAAGAAGGCTTATGGTACACTTTGATCGGATGGGGCATTGAGTAAAAGAGTTGGGATGTCATATTACAACTGTACACATGGTGAAGGTTGAACTGGACAATAGACTATAAGATATAAAAGCAGAAGTAGGCCATTCGGCCCATTGAATCTGCTCCGCCATTCAATCATGGGCTGATCCAATTCTTCCGGCCATCCCCACTCCCCTGCCTTCTCCCTATATCCTTTGATGTCCTGGCTAATCAAGAACCTTTCTATCTCTGCCTTAAATGCACCCAATGGCTTGGCCTCCACAGCCGGACGTGGCAACAAATTCCACAGATTTACCACCCTCTGACTAAAGTAATTTCTCCACATCTCTGTTCTAAGTGGACGTCCTTCAATCCTGAAGTCGTGCCTTCTTGTCCGAGACTCCCCTACCATGGGAAATAACTTTGCCATATCTAATCTGTTCAGGCCTTTTACCATTTGGAATGTTTCTATGAGATCCCCCCTCATTTTCTTGAACTCCAGGAAATACAGCCCAAGAGCTGCCAGATGATTCTCATACAGTAACACTTTCATTCCTGCAATCATTCTTGTGAATTTTCTCTGAATCCGCTCTGATGTCAGTATATCCGTTCTAAAATAAGGATCCCAAAACTGCACACAATATTCCAAGTGTGATCTCATGAGTGCCTTACAGAGCCTCAACATCACATCCCTGCTGTTATATTCTATACCCCTAGAAATGAATGCCAATATTGCATTCACCTTCTTTATCACTGACTCAATCTGAAGGTTAACCTTTAGTATATCCTGTACAAGGACTCCCAAGTCCCTTTGCATCTCTGCATTTTGAATTCTCCCCCTTCTAAATAATAGTCTGCCTGTTTAAGTCTCTCTGCAGGCTCTCTGTTTCCACAAAACTACCTGCTCCTCCACCTATCTTTGTATCATCAGCAAATTTAGCCACAAATCCTTTAATCCCATCGTCCAAATCATTGACATACATCGTAGAAAGCAATGGTCCCAACACCAACCCCTGTGGAACTCCACTCGTAACCGGCAGCCAGCCAGAATAGGATTCCTTTATTCCCATGCTCTGTTTTCTGCCGATCAGCCAATACTCCAGCCATACTTGTAACTCTCCTGTAATTCCATGGCTCTTATCTTGCTAAGCAGCCTCATGTGCAGCATCGTGTCAAAGGCCTTCTGAAAATCCAAGTACACCACATCTACTGCATCTCCTTTGTCTACCCTGCTTGTAATTTCCTCAAAATACAGGTTTCCCCCGCCATCCGAAGGTAGAGCATTCCTATGAAACGGTTCATAAGCCGGAATGTTGTAAAGCGAAGAAGCAATTACCATTTATTTATATGGGAAAAATTTGTGAGCTTTCGCAGACCCAAAAATAACCTACCAAATCATGCCAAATAACACATAAAACCTAATATAACAGTAACATACAGTAAAAGCAGGAATGATATGATAAATACACAGCCTATATAAAGTAGAAATACTTCTCTACAACGATTGTCTGCACAGATCTCCATAGCGAAAATCTCACGCAAGTGCTGTTGGCAAAAACACTCTCTCCAATAACCTTTAAACTATGAAGCTGCCAAATCATACCAAATAACATAAAAATACACAGCCTATATAAAGTAGAAATAATGTATGTACAGTGTAGTATCAGTTACTGGAATTGGGACAGTGCCGAGCACACTGATGATGGTTTGTTAGGCTGAGTCGTCGCAGGTTGGGGTGGTGCAGTGGTCCCCACCCTCTGGGCCGCCGACTGATACGGATCCGCGAAGCATGCAGGGGTCCAGCAGTAGCCGGGACACATCCAGCAAATCTTTAAGAAAAAAGCCAAAATAAACAGTCGCTGCAATCGCCTCTGATCTGGGCCGACATTTACGTGCCGAGTGGCACCTAATTAATTAGTATCTTTATTTCGGCTTTTTTCTTAAAGATGTGCTGGGTGCCTCCCGGCTACCACTGCATTCTTCGCGAATCGGTATCTGTTCGCGGCCTGGGGATTGGGGTGGTGGGACATGGGGGTGTCATCTCATTGTCGATCAGGGCAGGCAGCTCATCTTCTCCTATGACTGCCTGCCTCAATGTCAAAGGTCGAGGTTCGTCATCTGCTGTGGCTGATGTGGAAGGCTTGCTTGACTGCTGAGCCTCACGCATTTTTCTATCACACAGTTCTTTGTAAGCACTCAAACCATCCTACAAATATGCCCTAAACCGACGTACCCTTTCAAAATTAAAGTTGTAATTTATCATTGCAGCGAAAATCTCACGCAGGTGCTTCACATTCAGTTTCTGGACGACGGTCCATTTACTGCTGTATTCAGTTTCAATTTTTATCCTTTCCTCTTGCAATTGCATCGGCTCTTCATCTATCAGTTCTTGGCCATGGGACACCAAAACCTCTTCAACATCATCTTCATAAAAGTTGCTGGTGAACGCAGCAGGCCAGGCAGCATCTCTAGGAAGAGGTGCAGTCCACGTTTCAGGCCGAGACCCTTCGTCAGGACTAACTGAAGGAAGAGTGAGTAAGGGATTTGAAAGTTGGAGGGGGAGGGGGAGATCCAAATTGATAGGAGAAGACAGGAGGGGGAGGGATGGAGCCAAGAGCTGGACAGGTGATTGGCAAAAGGGATATGAGAGGATCATGGGACAGGAGGTCCGGGAAGAAAGACAAGGGTGGGGGGGACCCAGAGGATGGACGAGGGGTATATTCAGAGGGACAGAGGGAGAAAAAGGAGAGTGAGAGAAAGAATGTGTGTATAAAAATAAGTAACAGATGGGGTACGAGGGGGAGGTGGGGCATTAGCGGAAGTTAGAGAAGTCGATGTTCATGCCATCAGGTTGGAGGCTACCCAGACGGAATATAAGGTGTTGTTCCTCCAACCTGAGTGTGGCTTCATCTTTACAGTAGAGGAGGCCATGGATAGACATGTCAGAATGGGAATGGGATGTGGAATTAAAATGTGTGGCCACTGGGAGATCCTGCTTTCTCTGGCGGACAGAGCATAGGTGTTCCTGTTGTCAACCTCATCTTCGTCAACTTCCACAAGCCAAACTCACTTTGTCCTTACTTCGTTCACCACGATCGAAACGCTTAATTATGTCTAGTTTTAGCTAAGTGTAACACTCTTACGAGCTCTTTCAGGCTTTTCCGATACCTTGGAACTCATCTTGCTAACGGATGCTCACAGGCACGTGTTTAAGCAATGCCAGCGAGAATGCCGTTCCGAATCCGGGGGAGAGCGGCTGCTCGGGGCGCGCGCTGCTTTTTTTTTCATGCGCTGCTTTTTCTCGTAACAGTGAAAACACCTGTTAGCGAAAACAGGGATCTAATGTAGGTCTTTCGTAACAGTGAGGTTTCGTAAAGCGAACGTTTGAAAAGCGGGGGACACCTGTATTGCAGTAGGTTGGTCAGGCAGGATTTTCCTTTCAGGAAACTATGCTGGCTTTGGCCTATCTAGTTACGTGCCTCCAGGTACTCCATAATCTCATCCTTAACAATCGATTCCAACAACTTTCCAATCACTGATGTCAGGCTAACAGTTCTATAGTTTCCTTTCTGTTGCCTCCCACCCTTCCTAAATAGCGGAGTAACATTTGCAATTTTCCAGTCATCTGGTACAATGCCAGAATCTATCGATTCTTGAAAGATCATTATTAATGCCTCCACAATCTCTGCACCTACTTCCTTCAAAACCAGAGGGTGCATTCCATCAGGTCCAGGAGATTTATCCACTCTCAGACCATTAAGCGTCCTGAGCACCTTCTCAGTCGTAATTTTCACTGCACATACTTCACTTCCCTGACACTCTTGAATGTCTGGTACACTGCAGATGTCTTCCACTGTGAAGACTGATGCAAAATATGCATTCAGTTCATCTGCCATCTCTGCATCTCTCATTACAATATTTCCAGCATCATTTTCTATTGGTCCAGTATTTACCCTCAACTCTCTTTTATCCTTTATATGCCTACTTTTAGTATCTACTTTGATATTAGTCACTAGCTTCCTTTCATAATTCATATTTTCCTCCCTGCTGACCTTCTTAGTTTCCTTCTGCAGGTTTTTAAAAGGTTCCCAATCCTCTATCTTCCCTCTAACTTTGGCTTCCTTGTATGCCCTCTCTTTTGCTTTTACTTTGGCTCTGACTTCATTTGTCAGCCACGCCAGTGTCCTCTTCCATTCGAAAATTTCTTCCTATTTGGTATATATCTGTCTTGCATGTCCCTTATTTTTCGCAGAAACTCCAGCCATTGCTGCTGTGCTGTCCTTCAAGTTGGTGTCCCTTTCCAGTCAACTTTGACCAGTTCCCCTCATGCCATTGTAATTTCCTTTATTCCACTGAAATCTGACACATTGGAATTTAGATTCTCCTTCTCAAATTTCAAAGTGAACTCGATCATATTGTGATCACTATTCCCTCAGGGTTCCTTAACCTTAAGCTCTTTTATCACCTCCGGATCATTGCATAACACCAGGACCACATAACATCGGGAGCTTGAAAACTTGGACTGCCAGATTTAGGAACAGTTTCTTTCCAACTGTGATAAGACTGCTGAACAGATCTTGACCCAGACCTGGGCTGTACCCTCCAAATATCTGGACCTGCCTCTCGTTTTTTTTGCACTACCCTACTTTCCCTTTTCTATTTTCTATTTATGATTTATTATTTAAATTTTTAATATTTACTATCGATTTGTACTCCAGGGAGCGCGAAGTGCAGAATCAAATATCACTGTGATGATTGTACGCTCTATTATCAATTGTTTGGCGACAATGAAGTATAAAGTATAACACCCAATCCAGCACAGCTGATCCCCTAGTGGGCTCAACAACAAGCTGTTCTAAAAAGCCATTCCTTAGACATTCGACAAATTCTCTCTCTTGAGGTGCAGAACTGGCCTGGTTTTTCCAATCCACTTTCATGTTAAAATCCCCAACGATTATCATGACATTGCCCCTCTGACATGCCTTTTCTATCTCCTGCTGTAATTTGTAATCCACATCCCGACTGCTGTTTGGTGGCCTGTATACAACTGCTATTAGGGTCCTTTTACCCTTACCATTCTTAACTCAACCTATAGAGACTCTACACCTTCCAATCCTATGTCATCCCTTTCTAATGATTTAATATTATTTCCTATACACAGGGGCACACCACCCCCTCTGCCTACTAACCTATCATTCTGAAACACTGTATATACTTGGATGTTCAGCTCCCAATGGCAGACATCCTGTTTAGCCAAGTTTCAGAGATGGCTACAATGTCATACTTGCCAATCTGTAGCTGAATTTCAAGATTGTCCATTTTATTTCTTATGCTGTGTGCATTCAAGTACAGGTCAACCTTCACTAATCTGGCACCATTGGGACCGGAGAAGTGCTGGATTTGTGAAAATGCTGAATTACAGAAGGATCACATTAAGTATAATCAGTGCCGGATTATCGAAGGAACCGGTTTACAGGTAGTCGGATCAGTGAAGGTCGACCTGTACAACACTTTTGGTCCAGTATTTATTGTTTTCTGTTTTAACTGCACCACACCTCCATTGCCCTGTAACTCATCCCATTGGCTGTGATTATGCCTCATCTCCTGCCTGTCCTTTCTATCACCTCTGTTGTACTCTGTCTCTGATTTATTCCTCTTTCCCCCTTCCTCAGCCCGATCAGTCCGGATCCCATCCCACTGCTGTGTCCATTTCATGTCCCCATATGAAAGGAAGGATGTCATTAAGCTTGAGAGTGTAGAAAACATTCATAAGGATGTTGCCATGACTGGAGGACTTGAATTATAAGGAGATACTGGGTAGGATGGGAATGTTTTACCTTGAGTAAAAGGGGCTAAATGGTGATTTTGTAGAGGTATATACAGTAAAATCATTGGGGCCATAAATAAGTTGGATGGTCACAGTCCTTTTCCCACACAAGAGGAGTCCAGAACTAGATGGGCATGTTTAAAGTGAGAGGGGGAAAAAAACTAAGGGAGCAACTTTTAGAAACAGAATATGGTGGGTATATGAAACAAGCTACCAGAGGTAGAAGTAGGCAAAATTGAAATGCTTAAAAGACACTTGAACACACTCACATGTAGGAAATGTTTAAAGAGATATGAGCCAAATGTAGGCAACGAGGACAAGCTCAGGACGGCACCTTTATTGGCATGGACAAATGGGGCAGAAGGGCCTATTTCCATGCAGTATAACTTTCACTTTTAATCGTGTATTAGGTATTCCACAAAGCTGTCACATAATCTGCTCTTAGTTTGTTCAATGTGTAGAAGACTGCATTGCGAGCACTGAATACACTGCACTAGATTGGAAGAAGTGCACCTGAAAGGATTGTTTGGGTCTCTGGGAGGTGGAAAGGGAAGGTGTAAAGTTGCAGTTGTTGCACTTTCTAGGGTTGCATAGGAGTGTGGCATAAGAAGTGGAGTGGCTGGTGAATGTACAACACCAGATCAGTGAGTTGTAAGGGGAATAATCACTTCTGAATGCTGGAAGGGAAGGGAGGCAAAGTTAAAAGAAATGTTCTGGGGGGGGGGGAATTCTCATTGATGATAAAAGAAATGTTGCCACCGTTCTGACCTGCATTTCACTGTTTGAACACATCCAATTACCTGATGTGATGCAGGGTTTTGAGCTAAAATGTTGACACCTTCTTCCCTACCACAGATGCTGCTCAACCTTTTGAGTTCCTCAAGCAAATTGTTTGTTGCTCCAGATTCCAGTGTTGGCAGTTTCTGGTTTCACTTATATTTGTTTTCTCTCTTTCTAACTGTTCTCATTAAAACATCAGTTGAACATCTTTGTCGACACTCTGGCCTCATCATGTCAGATATTTACATTTGCCCAATGACACCTTGACCAAATTTATAGAATATCGGAAAATTAAAACAGAACATTAAGTTAATAGGCTTTTATTCTTTAGGGTAAAGGAGACCGAGAGGTAATCTTATAGAGATGTGTCATAACATGAGGGCATAGATAGAGTGAATATTTTCAGTATTTTTCGCAGTTTCAGTGTCAAAAATTAGGGAACATTGATTTAGGGTGAGACTGGAAAGTTTTGAAGAACTTGAGGAACAACTTTTTTTTTACACAAAGGGTGGTATCTATGTAGAATCAGCTGCCAGCGTAAATGGTTGATGTAGGTAAAACAACTTTTAAGACAGATGGACATGTACATGGATTGGAAAGCTTCAGGTTACTGTATGTGCCAAACGCCGGGAAATGGAACCGGATTAGATGGGAGAATCTTGATCTATTTTTAAGATTCGAGGATGACACCCCGCACGAACCTGAGATTTATTAATCCACCGTCCCAACGATTTGCCCTATAGCACGTCACTAGTGATCGCATCGGAGCAAGGGCCAGTCCCCGAGTCTCATTTTGAAAGTGAGTGGCCGAGTGTAGGTTGTTCCGGGAGATGAAGCTTCCGCGTCAGGCCCCGCCCACACACCCTCGCTGCTCGGGGGGGGGGCACAGCGCATGCGCGGGCGTCTAATGTCCGCGGAGTCGCGTCGCCGACAGTCGACGAGTTTCGTGACCTCAGGAGGAGTGGGGGGGAGGGGGAAAAGAAAAGTTTCCCTAGAGTAGAAGGAAAAGAAATAAAGCTTAAGCGCACAGAAAGTACCGCGGAATTCCTCTTCATCAAATCTACACCGGCTTACCAATATGGAAAAGAAATTTGCGGAGATAGACAGGGAAAACCGCTGGCCTCAGTCTTATCTGGTAAGTTGGTGTGTGAGGGGAAAGTGAAACCGGGCCCAGGCGGTTCAACTTTCTGTCAGACGCTGCCGGCCTCGGTCAACCCGGCACCAGGTCCCGCTCTTTCTGCTCGTTAAACAGAACCGGGGCCTGGCTGGAGGCACGAGCTTCCCGCCGCAGTGCGTCTGCGTGTCGTTAAGCCTTTTACTCTTTGCTTGCTGATGATTAATTTGGATTTAAAGGGGAGGCGAGGCCGTGACTGCCTCAGGTTGTAATTTACTTCTGGAGACTACAGACGCTGGAACATAGAACAACAAAACATACTGCTCGGCGGGTCGAACAGCAGCTGGGGTGGGGGGAAACGGAGAAGGAGTTTCAACTCCAATACAGGGCTTGGAAACGAACCGGTGACAATTCCTTCTTCCCTCGACTTCCACTCACTCCCCGCATCATCCGCTGAAGCAGCCCTAGCAGATTTTTTGTTGTAGCCAGTTCGGCCGTCTGCCAGTTTCACTGAGTATGACCTTCACTTGCATCTTTGTATTTAAGCACTCAGAGCCAAAGCTTTCCACAAATGAAGGAAAGGGAGCAGTATTGTGTCCATCTCTGCCGTTTATAGGCGATTTTTGCATTATAAAAATACGAAATTAGCAGGCCAGGCAGCATCTGTGAAGAGTAAAGTTAATGTCTAAGCTTCAGAGGCACAAGTTCTAACAAAGGGTCCTGATATGAAACATTACCTGTTTTTCTTTTGACGGCGCTGCTCGACCAACTTTAGTATTACCATAATTTTCTGTTTTTATTTTGGATTTCCAGAATCTGCAGATATGTATATACACGCACGTTTAAGTGTTCTTGCAGTGCAGTTATCGTAGTTATTATTTCAGAGTTGATTGAGTTGTCTAGGTAATTTGTATTTTTTATGTCACAATGTATGTTCATACTGTTCTTGACCAAATGACAATATAGGACACTTCTGAAAGGGATGGTTGTACTTCAATCAATAGAGGGAGATTATTGCCTTAGTACATAGGCACAAACATATTTATCTGTTCTGCCTACCAGTCCCTGGGAACCTGTGTCCTGGTTGTGGCTCGCCTTACATTCCTTCACATTGTTCCAGTACTTGTGAGCGCAGACAACTTTGGGATTTTCCATCTTCATTCATTTATCTTAATGCTGCTTTTTCTTACTTCCTTAAATAAGACAAGACTAACAGTGTTATGGGAACACAATTTTCTCATCTTCTCAAAATTCTGTGTTGTTTGACTTTGTTCTACACTGTTCTTGTTCAATGGTCCTATGTTTTGGTCTGATGAAGGCTTTATGACTTAGCAGAATTTGCCCAGTGAGGGTACTCTCCCATTCTATCATGGCTGATTTATTATCCCCCTCAGCCTTTATTCTGCCTTCTCCCTGTAACCTTTGACACCCTTAATAATATAAGATGAAATAAGCTAGTGTGGTGGAGCAGAACAAGGTGAGAAACACCTACAACAGCCTGTACATTACACTACAACACTGCCTTTACACTAGGGTCTTTTTTTTATTTAGTGATACGGCATGGTAACAGGCTCTTCCAAGCCAATGAGCCCTCATTGATCAATTAACCTACTAACTCGTACGCCTTTGGAATGTGGGAGTAAACTGGAGCACCTGGAGGAAACTCGCAGTCAAGGAGGGAATGCACAAACTCCTTACAGACTGGTGGGAATTAAATCTGGTGCTGTAACAGCACCACACTAACCGCTATGCTACCATGTCTTGTTTTTGCAGGATTTCCTCTATTTCATCATTTTGAATGGCAGCATGATAGCATGGTGGGAAGCACAATTCTATCACAGCATCCGCGATCAGGGTTCAACTCCCATAAGGAGTTTGCATGTTTTCCCCACGACCATGCAGGCCTCCTCTCACAGTCCAAAGATGAGCCAGTTAGGATTAGCAAGTTGTGGGCATGCTATGTTGGCGCTGTAAGCATGGTGGCACTTGTAGTCTGCCTTCACTGCATTCATGTGGTGTTACTCTTTGGCATATTTCACAGTATGTTTTGATATTTTGACGTACGTGTGATAAAGCTAATCTTTGTGCAGTTTATATTCTGTGTTGTATCACGTAGGTGCAGTTTAAGTATATGATTCCAGCTGTATCTTGCTGTGCTTGTGCATGTGACAATAAACTTTACTTCATAAACCTGATAAAATCAAACGTGTGTACACTCAATACTTGCTTACAGATCAGAGTTATGGGAAATGGTATACCATACAACTTCCCTTTTTAAAAAAAAATTTCCAAGTCTTCAGTCCCAGAACAATCACTCACCCAGGCCCAAAATACATTCATCATATACTTGTAATATGACAAGTAATTTCTCCCATGGAGGGAGTGTTCAAAGCAAGAGGGCATAACTTTATGGATAGAAGTGTGAGATTTAAAAATAATATTGAGGACAGCTTCTTCACCACTGAATTTGTTTATCTATGTAGGTGGTCTTTATTTGGAATGAGCTGCCAGAAATAATGTTTTGTGGTTGACTCATCAGTATTTAAAATCCATCTAGATATGTCCATAGATAGAGGTTTGGAGGGCTATGGGCCAAATGTGTACAAATGGGACTGGCTAGCTGGGCAAAACAGTCAGCATGGATGAGATGAGACAAGACAAAGGGTCCATTTCAGTGCTGTATGACTATGATGACGCCTAAGTACTGAATTGCATCAGAGGTGGTGCATCTGTCTTAAAAGACTCTTGCCACCTGGGATATGCCCTCTTAGCATTACTGCCATCAGGGAGGAGGTACAGACACTGAAGATCCGCACTCAATGTTTTAACAGCTTCTAGCCTGTGCGATCAGGTTTTCTGAGCTGTCAAGTTTCTGAATGGTCCACGAACAGTGCTATTCCTCTTTCACACACTATATATATTTTGTAATATAGCAGTTTTTAATGTCTTGCACTGTACTGCCGCCACAATACAAATGTAATAACATGCGTCAGTGATACCTGTTGAATACTGAATAGCTTAGAAAGAGTGGATGTGGAGAAGGTGTTTCTTTTCGTGGGGCAGCCAAGGACTGAAGATCAGAGACTCTGGTTACAGAGTGTCCATTTTGAACAGATAAGGAAGGATTTCTTTAGCCAGAGGTTGGTGAATCTGTGGACTTCGTTGCTTCAGGCAGCTGTAGAGGCCAGGTCATTGAGTATATATAAAGCGGAAGGTCGATAGATTCTTGATTAGAATTTGTGTCAAAGGTTACGGGGAGAAGGTAGGAGAATAGAATTGTGAGGGATAATAAATCATTAATGATGGAATGGTAAAGCAAACTCAATGGGCCAAATGGTCTAATTCTTCTCCTATGTTTTACGATAAATGTGATTCTGGGCACCACTGACCAAGGACTGGCCAGTTGTTGTGTAATATTTTCTGTCTTTGCAGATCCTCCGTGATGTGCTGGGCATTTCCAGGAGTGCTGTTTCAGTTTCGCCAACTGCTTTGACCTGCCTTTCATAGTTTTAACATTTTCCTTTGTTTTATCATTCTCTAATTGCCCTAATTTAAATTGTAAACATCAGGATCATCTGAGAAATGACCTAATGTCACTTTACCAATGAAATTGCCTTATCTGTTCTTCCCCACCCTCTTCGCAATTTAGCACTAAACTGTTTTCTCAAATTTCTAATCCTGGCAAAGGGTGATTGACTTGAAAGGTTAAACTAATTTCTCCTTCCACACTTCTTGCCTGACCTTAGTGTTCTCTTGATTTCAGATATCCAGCATTTGCAATTTATCTAAATTTTCAATTTATTTCTTTTCCTGGCTGACCTATTTTGTTCCATTTGAGATTCTGACCATACCTCACACACCATTTGATTTTTATCTTGATGTCTTCCATCCTATCTTAACTTTGTAAATGAAATGCACAGCTGAGCTTTGTTGCTTTCAGATGAGATTCCATTAATTTTCCTAGCTGTTCACTCTTTAGTTTTATACGAAATTCATTGAAAATTCAACCTACCTTTTCTTTACACCAGGTAAACTTTTCCTTGCCCATCATTCTTATTTATCTGAACTGCATTTGAATCTATACTTTAAGTCATTCATTATTTTGTACATGTTTCCTTTGTCCTTGTTAGGCCATACCCTAAATTTATGTTCCTTTTAGTTTGGCCTGTGTATTGGTCTCGGACAATACTTTCAAATCTTTAAGAATAATGAAAAGTCGCATTCTATCCCTGCTCATTTCCTTCCGGATAGTGTCAATTTCTTTGGTTATACTTGTAAAGCAATTTAAGTTGTTTTCTACAGTGATATTTTGATTATCTTGCAATTATATAGATGCAGGTTAGTGCAGTTACTATGGTAAATTAATTTCTAACATCACTTAAAAGTTAATAACTTCAGAGGATCATAGTCTTCTCTCATGATGTTATTCTTGATGCTTCTATAGATGATTCTTCATCCTATGTTATTGTTTTCAGTTGTTCTTCTGCTTCTGTTCATCCACCATGATTGTATTTTTTTCTGATCTTGCATTTTAATGTCCCCATCCTTCATTTCTTTTTCTGAATTTGTTGTGTTGTACTCTTTAATCCATTTAGAACAGACAAGCAGTCCAGTCAAGCAGTTTCATCACTCAATCAGATCATACCTGATTTATTAACTAATTTCGTCAGCCCTCCTCTCCATATCTCTTAAAATCTTTGATTATTAACATTTCTATCAGTCTCCTATTTAAAATTAGGAATTGACTTTGCATGAATTGTTGCCATTGAAAGAAACCTACAGTTAATGTCATCTGTTTATAAAAATAGTGTTTTAACAATAATCCATTAGACATTTTTGGTACTTGCTGTTGGGATTGATATTTTAAAAAGAATTTAGAATGACTGCAATTGCAGGCATGCCATCCAAAAATACACTTCCGTGCAGTTGCTGATTTAACCTGCATTTGTATTTTTTTGGAAAAATAATTGGCAGCTTATGAGTGTTTCTTTTGCTTATTGAGCATATTACTTTTATGAAAGGTAGTAGGTGATTATGTCATGGTATGTGAGGTTCATGGAGTAGCAAACTGTACCCTATACATACAGGCACAATCTTCCCCACTATTGGTAGTATCTACAGGAGGTGCATCTTTCATCAAAGATGCCTACCATCTGGGCCTTGCCATACTTTTGTAGCTATTATCAGACAGGAGTCTGAAATCCAGCTGCCAAGTTCACGAACAGCTACTGTCCTTCAATTATTTGGTTCTTGAACCAACCAGCAAAACCCTAATCGTGACTGCCTAATCCATGACCATTTTGACTATCTTGCACTAAAATGGATTTTTTTCTGTTCTAATGTGTTCTTTAAAAAATGCATAATATTTTTGTCAATGATTTCTTGTGAATGATGCTCATATAACAGTATGTGCCCATGGTGTTGCTGCAAATGTTTTTCATTGCACCTGTGCATACATGTACTGTGCATATGACAATAAACTCAATATTGACATTGATTTGGCTATGCTTGGTGAGTATTGTAGAATTAACCAGTGCAAGACCAATGTACCACTGAAATGCCGAGATCCACAGTTCCTGTCAAATCAGTAAACATGCTTGATAGTCCTAGATGCAGATAATTTAAGTCTTGCTTTCTGAACCTGACTGTGCTTGCAGTTGTCTGAATTGGATTTGGAGATGTGATCTTGCTGACTGTGCACCCTGAAGATGGGCAGTGCACCTGTATCTGAACTGCACGGGTCCTGTCCCTGAACTGCCTTTGACAGAAGGCAAAGTTGGGACTGCTTATTGTCCTCTGTCAGAACAGTCACTGATTTAAAGTTTTTAAATGTTTCTGACATTAAAAGTTCAAAGTAAAATTTATTATTGGAGTACATACATGTCACCACATGCAACCCTGAGATTCTTTTTCTGCGGGCATACTTGGCAAATCTACAGAACAGTAATTGTAAACATCAGGAACTATAAACTGTAAACAAACTCTGCAAAATGCAGATATAAATAAATAGCAATAAATGACAATTCCTGTTGTTTATAGTTATCCCCCCTTTTTTTTTCAAGAGCCTGATGGTTGAAGGGGTAGTAACTGTTCTTGAACCTGGTTGTGCGAGTCCTGAGGCTCTTGTACCTTCTACCTGATGGCAGCAGTGAGAAAAGAGCATGGCCTGGGTGGTGAGGATCTTTGATGGATGTTCCTTTTCTATGACAATGTTTCATGTAAATGTGCTCATTGGTTGGGAGGGTTTTATCCACTACCTTTTGGAGGATTTTTAAAGGTATATTTAATGTCAGAGAAGTGTATACAATATACATCCTGAAATGCTTTTTCTTCGCAACCATCCACGAAAACAGAGGAGTGCCCCAAGAAATGAATGACAGTTAATGTTAGAACCTCAAACCCCCCCCCACATGTACGCAGCAGCAAAGCAACGACCCCCTTTCCCCCACCAGCAAAAAAGCATCAGCGCCCCTCCACCAAGCACTCAAGCGTGCAGCCAAGCATCAATAAAGACACAGGCTTGCCATACCCCAAAGACTACTTGTTCACCCGTTAATTCGACATGCCACAGGCGCTCTCTCTCTCACCCTAATAAGGGAAAAAGAGGTCTCCGTTGCACAGTGAGAGGGGAGACATAACAAACAACTTGCTGATTTACTATGTTATAAGTCTATTGTGTCACTTTTTATGAGCTCTGACGCTCCATGTAAAGTCATTGGTGTTCCCGTACAGGTCATAATGCAGCCAGTCATCACATCTAAAGATGTTTGCTAAAGACATGCCAAGTGTCCACAGATTCCGAAGGAAGTCGAGGCACTATCATGCTTTCTTTACAATAATATTTATGTGATGGGTCCAGGATAGGTCCAGTGAGATAGTGACACCCAGAAATTTAACATTATTGACCATCTCCTCCTCTGATCCTTGAATGGTTACTGGCTCATGGATTTCTGGTTTCCCTCTCTTGAAGTCTACATCAGTTCCTTCATTGAGTGAGAGCTATGCTAATTCATCACCCCCTTTAATATAGCCTACAACAGTGGTGTCGTCAGCAAACTTGTATATGGTGTTCAAACTGTATTTGACCACAGATTTATAGGTGTAACGCGAGTAGAGTAGGGGGCTAAGTACACATCCCTGCAGTGTTCCTGTGCTGATGGAGATTGTGGAAGAGATGTTTATGCCAATCTGAACTGACTGGGGTCTGCAAATGTGGAAATCCAGGATCCAGTTGCGCAAAGGGGTTGAGCTGTAATTGATAAAGACATCCTGACATATGCATCTTTGCTGTCCAGTTGTTCCAGGGCTGTGTGAAGAGCCATTGAGATAGTATCTGCTGTAGTCCTGATGCTTCGGTGGGTGGATTGGAGCAGATCCAAATCACCATTCTGACAGGAGCTGATATGCTTCAACACTAATCTCTCAAAACACTTCATCATTGTGGATGTAAGTGCCGCTGGGCATTAGTTGTTTAGACAAGTTACCACGCTCTTTTTGGGTTCTGGTACGATTGAAGCATGCTTGAAGCGGATAGGTACCATATATTGCCAGAGCAAGAGGTTGAAGATATTTGAATAAATCAGCCAGATGGTCGGTACAGGTCTTCAGTACTAGGCCAGGTACTCTGTCCGGATTGGATGCTTTTCTTGGATTCATTCTCTTGAAGGCAACCTGCCCATCATCTTTAGATATTGAGGCCAAAAGATCATCGGGAGACATGGTTCCTCCCTGCTCTGGTGGTCAAAGTGAACATAGATGGCATTGAGCTTATTTGGAAGTGAAGCTCTGCCATCCTGTCTGTTGTAAGGTTTAACTTTGTAGGAGGTTATGGCATTCAAACCCTGCCATAGCTGTCAAACATCCCTCGTTGATTTTAGTCTAGTCTGGAATCTTCACTTCACCTGAGAGATGGCTTTCCAGAGATCATATCTGCACCTGTTGTAGCATTCCTGATATTCAGACTTGAATGCTTCTGATCTGGCTCTCGGTGGGGTATGGATTTTGTATAACTAAAACATATTATTAGGGCAGTTTAAATGTTTGTTTTGTCACAGCAGTTTTTGCTAATTCTTCAGTTTTCATGGGAATTAAAAATTGTGCAGACTCCAGATCCTCTGAAACGAAACTGAACAGTTAAAGGAAACTGGAGACTGTCATCTGGTACAAAAAATAGGAGAGTTACATGACAAATAAGTACATGAATGAATGATAAGTGTTAGGGAAGGGCTTTTGGTCAGGTTAAGAGTAGGCACAAATATTGTAGAATATGGAATAAATTCAAGATAGAGCATGGCCATTTAGAAGTACAGGGCAGCTCTCACCTGTGGCTCCAAGCTGTAACACGTGCAGTGGCCACACCCCAGTAAACCAGTGGTCCCCAACCACCGGGCCGCAAAGCATGTGCTACTGGACCGCGGGGAAACGATATGATTTGGCGATAGGAGTCAGCTGCACCTTTCCTCATTCCCAGTCACGCCCACTGTTGAACTTGAATGCACACAAGGTCATTACACACGCGTCATCCATGTCAGCGCAGGAAGGAGATCAACTCCTCGAGCTTGCAAATGACGGCGGGCTGAAAAGCATGTTTGACATAACATCTCTGCCGGCATTCCGGATCAAAGTCAAGGCTAAATATCCTGAGATAGCCACGAAAGCACTGAAAACGTTGCTTCCATTTCCAACACACCTCTGCAATGAAAACTAAATTGCGGAATAGACTGGCCATAAGGAACCTCCTTCGAGTATCGCTGTCTCCCATCACCCCTCGATAGGACCGTCTCGTTGCAGGAAAACAAGCCCAGGGTTCCCACTGATTCAGTGATATTGGTGTGTTGCAATGATTTTATATGTTCATAGGGGGAAAATATGTGCTGTGTGTTTAATATCCAAACGTTACTTAAAATGTTATGATGCTATTGACTTGTATAACCATATAACAATTACAGCATGGAAACAGGCAATCTCTGCCCTTCTAGTCCGTGCCGAACGCTACTCTCACCTAGTCCCATGACCTGCACTCAGCCCATAGCCCTCCATTCCTTTCCTGTCTATATACCTATCCAATTTTTCTTTAAATGATAATACCAAACCTGCCCCTACCACTTCTACTGGAAGTTCATTCAACACTTGCTTCAAGCTCCCCTGATAATTGACTTATCGCTATATTCATGCGAGGAAAATATGTGCTGTGTGCTTAATATTAAATTAGTTAGGTAAGCCCTTTTAGAAATGAAATTGAGTGTATTAGCCACTTATCACCTATATTGCATTCGTGATTAACACCCCCCTGAACAGAATCGCCAAAAATGAATTTGTAGTAAAAAAAATTGGCATGTACATGCATGCGCACTGGTGCCCGTGCAAGGCTTCATGGTCATTGTGGTCTTTCTTGGGGTAAACCCAATGTATTCGGCTGCTACTCTTGTTCGTTGGCAACCCTACCCGCCGCCCCCCCCCAGTTGGCTGGTCCCCTGCAGTAAACTGTCTCGGCGGACGGGTCAAACCAGGTGAGGGTAGCTGATGGGTCTTCAACCCTCGGTGAGGTAGGGGATCTGTCTATCCCAGGGCCAGTGTGTGAAGTCTGGCCCTCGAAGATTGAGCGGAGGAGACCGATTAATAGTCCAACGGTCAAGAAGGCAGGCCCAGCAGGCATTGCGGAGTGCTAAGAGCACGACAAGACACTTGGATGTCCTGGTCATCCACTGCAGCAGGAGAGGTCTCCAGCCGTAATGGTTGTCTGTGCCACTGGATCAAGGTCTCTTCTGCCGAGAGAGAGGGATTGCCCCTGTGCAATGGCTGTTCCACTTAAAACTCCATCACACATAGGTTTCTGTGTCTTTGAATCCGTAGGACTACCACTATAATTAATATTAGTGCAGATATAAGAGCAAAAGATATCGGAGCAGAATTAGGCCATTTGGCCATCAAGTTTGCTCTGCCATTTCATCGTGGCTGATCCAGTTTTACTCTCAGTCCCAATTTGCCTTCTCCTCATATCCTGTCATGCCCTTACTAATCAAGAATGTATCATCCTCTGCCTTAAATATACATAAAAACTTAGCCTCCATTGCTGCCTGTGGCAAAGAAATCCATAGATTCACCACTCTCTGGCTAAAGAATTTCCTACTCAACTCCATTCTAAAAGGACGCCTCTCTATTCTAAGGCTGTGTCCTCTGGTCTTAGACTCTCCCACCATAGGAAACATCCTCTCCACATCCGCTCTATTGATGCTTTTCACTATTTGATAGGTTTCAATGAGGTCACCACTCATTCTTCTGAATTCCAGCGAATGCAGGCCCAGAGCCATCAAACGTTGATCATATGACAGCCCATTCAATCCTGGAATCGTTTTCGTGAACCTCCTTTGACCCTCTCCTGTTTCAGTGCATCCTTTCTCAGGTAAAGGGGCCAGAACTTCTCACAGTACTCTTAAGTGAAGCCTCACCAGTGCTTTATAATGTATCAACATTCTATCCTTGCTTTTATATTCTAGTTCTCTTGAAATGAATGCTAATACTGTATTTGCTTTCCTTACCACAGACTCGACTTGCAAATTAACCTTTAGGGAATCCTGCACAAGGACTCTGAAGTCCCTTTTACCTCCTCAGTTTTTTATATATTCTCTCCATTTAGAAAATAGCCCTTTTTTGTAATTTATTTTTTATTGAAATTCAACATCATACAAACATTTCCATCAGGTGTATTTCAGATACTGTATGTATACAGGTTTCCCCCGCCATCCGAAGGTAGAGCGTTCCTATGAAATGGTTTGTGAGCTGGAATGTGGTAAAGCGAAGAAGCGATTACCATTTATTAATATGGGAAAAATTTGTGAGCATTCGCAGACCCAAAAATAACCTACCAAATCATGCCAAGTAACACGTAAAACCTAAAATAACAGTAACATATAGTAAAAGCAGGAATGATATGATAAATACACAGCCTATATAAAGTAGAAATAGTTTTTCACAATCATTGCCACACTGTTCTCCGTAGCGAAAATTTCATGCACGTGCTCTCAGCAGAAACACTTTCTCTCCAGTAACCTTTAAGCTATGAAGCTGCCAAATCATACCAAATAACGCATAAAAATACACAGCCTATATAAAGTAGAAATAATGTATGTACAGTGTAGTATCAGTTACTGGAATCGAGAAGTCAGCGCCGAGCACACTGATGATGGTGTGTTAGGCTGAGTTGTCGGAGGTCGGGGTGGTGCAGTGGACCCCAACCTCCGGGCAGCGGACTGAAACCAATCCGTGAAGAATTTATGTTTGCCGCAAGTCTCCACATAGTATTTATCTGAAGTATACACTTATAGAAAAGAAAAGAAAGAACAAACAAAAGGAAAACTATGTACAAGTAGGGAGTGATTTTTTTTTCAACATACTCACTGATTTGTGAGAATAAAATCAGACTTATGGGGTGTTAGGTAGTTAAGCCATTTTTCCCAGTATGAATCAAATTGTTCCAATTTATGATTGACATTTTATAAATGTCCATTGTAATTTCCATCCACATGTTTAAAGTTGGGCTCTCCTGTGATAACCATTTCCTGGTAAGAGTCTTTTTACCAGCCATCAGCAGTTATAGTCATTAAATATTTATCTCTTTTCAACCATTCTTGAGGTATATACCCAAAATATATGGTCTTACTTTCTAACGGTATTTCACATTTAAAAATGTCTTGTGTATCCCACTCCAATAGTCTTTGATAACGGGGCAATCCCAGAAAATATGGTTTGCATTTCGATTTTCACAATTTCTCCAGCAAACAGGGAGGTTACTATCATAATGGGATTTCTGAGAGGGTGTAATAAAATATCTTATCAGGTTTTTCCACCCCAGACTTCCTCCATTTCTGTGCACTGGTACACTTCCATTGATACCTCCATATTATTGTCCATTCTTCCTCAGAAATAGTTATCCTTCTTTCCTTCTCCAATTTTGTTTTAATGTATGAAGTGGAGTGTGTTTTAAGATTTGAGAGACCCTTATACACGCTTGAAATGATTCTACTACCGTTATCTGAATTGTATGCTTTTCTAAACAGTTCTATCGAACATGTACTTGCCTCGGTTACATTTTTCACCCTCTTATTAACATAATGTCGCATCTGCAAATATCAATAAAAGTCTTGCTTTTCTAATAAGTGTTTCTCTTTAAGCATTTCAAAACTGAACAGTGTTCCTTCTTTCATTATATTGCATAGAACTGTTATACCTTTAGCTGTCCAGTCCTTAAATCTAGCATCCAGTTTATTTGGTGTAAAATCCGAGTCATATGCACACCATTTAAGAATTACAATATCTCCCTCTAGTTCATATTCTTTTATAATATTTTTCCATATTTTAAGAGTCCATTTCACCCATGGGTTATCAATAGTTTTTATATAACTTTGAAGGTTGTTATCAGCCAAAATTGCCTGTATGGGGACGGAAGGTATCTTCTCAATGTTTTTCCATTGAGCGTGCCCTTTCTTTTACCGAAGTGCATGACGATACACTTCCTGAGACTCTATTCCATCTGCTATTTCTTTGTCCATTCTCATAATTGATTGAAGTCCTTCTGTAGCCTCCCTTCTTCCTCAACTTGCCACACCACCTATCTTCATATTGTCTGCAAACTTTGCACCAAAACCATCGATTTCATCAACCAAATACAATTGACATGTAAGTTAAAAAGAATTGGTCCCAACACAGACCCCTGTGAAATACCACTAGTCATTGGCAGCCAACTAGAAAAGGCTCCCTTTACTTGCACTCTTTGCATCCTGCCACTACTTTATCCATGCTGCTAGAATCTTTCCTGTAATACCATGGGCTCGTAGCTTGTTAAGCAGCCTCGTGTGGCACCTTGTCGAAGGCTTTCTGAAAATCCAAGTACACAACATCCACTGATTCTCCTTTGTCTATCCTGCTTGTTATTTCTGTTTTTTCTTCAAAGAATTCCAACAGATTTGTCAGGCTAGTGAGTGAGGCTACTAAGAGACCTATGATAACTCTGGAGGAGTTACAAGCTTCAGTGACTGAGATGGGAGAGACTTTGTATACAACAGCTGTTGCCCAGGTGCTTCACCAGTCACAGCTTTATGGGAGAGTGGCAAACAGAAAGCTATTGGTGGGAAAAAAAAACTCACATGAAGTCTCAGCTAGAGTTTATCAGAAGGCATGTGGGAGACTCTAAGGTCAGCTGGAAGAAGGTTCTATGGTCTGATGAAACCAAAATTGAGGTTTTTGGTCATCAGACTAAACGCTATGATTGGTGTAAGCGAAACACCATACATCATCAAAGACACACGATCCCTACCATGAAACATGGTGATGGCTGCCTCATGCTGTCGGGATGCTTCACTGCAGCAGGCCCTGGAAGGTTTGTGGAGGGTAAAATGAATGCAGCAAAATACAGGGAAATCCTGGAGGAAGACCTGATGAAGTCTGCAAGAGAACTACAACTTGAGAGAGGACTTGTATTCCAGCAAGACAATGACCCCAAGTATAAAGCCAATGCTACACATGAATGGCTTAAAAACAACTAAGTTAATGTCCTGGAGTGGCCAAGTCAGAGTCCAGACCTCAATCCAAGTGAGAATTTGTGGTTGGACTTGAAAAGGGCTGTTCACTCATGATCCCCATGCAATCTTGAGCAGTTTAGTAAAGAAGAATGGGGAAAATATCCAGTGTCCAGATGTGCAGAGCTGATAGGGACCTATCCACACAGACTCAATGCTGTAATTGCTGCCAAAGGTGCATCTACTAAATACTGACTTGAAATGGGTACATATGCAAGCAATTATTTTGTATTTTACATTTGTAATGAATTTAGATCATTTTGTAGAGAACTGTTTTAATTTTGACATGAAGTATCTTTTTCTGTTGATCAGTGTCCAAAAAAAGCCAATTTAAATCCACTGTGATTCAGTGTTGTAAAGTAATAAAACATGAAGGCTTCCAAATGGGGTTGAATAGTTTTATAGACACAACAATTTATTTCCAATTTTGAAATGTTCCTCCAACATTAGCTAGTTTTGATTTCATGAAATGGTCTCAACTGTGAAAGCTTGTTTAATTTTGTGGAGTGTTGTAGAATAAAACTAATATGATCAACATGTTGGAAAACTATATTGTTATTCAAGGCAAATTCCTCAGGTGAAATGCCAAAAGATTATACTGTAAAGTTTTGTTAATCTGGCCTTTTTTAAGATTTTGGTGGGTTTTCTAGACTATTGTGCGTTACTCCTATTAAAAACCTCATAAAATAGCATAATATGTTTTTCCAGTGAACCTGTTAGGTTTAAAGGGAGCAGGAAACAGAATACTGGTGAATTTTTAAGGCAGTGGGAAATTGAATATTTTGAGTTTCAGCTTAATGAATCAAACAAACAAAATCCCTGTGCACTCTGGTTCCAACTTCACACGTTGCATGTTCCTGACCTAAGGAACCTCTTAGTCAATGTCAGCAAGCCCAAGGAACTGATTTTTGACTTGGGAGGAGGAACCGGAGGTCCATTAGCTAGTCGTCATCGGAGGATTAGAGCTGGAGATGGGTCTGCAACTTTAAATTCCTCTCTATTATCATTTCAGAGGATCTGCCCTAGGTCCAGCACACAAGTGCTATTAGAAAGGAAGCACAACAGCGCTTCTACTTTCTTAGAAGTTTGAAGATTCAGCATGTCATCAAAAACTTGGACAAACTTCTGTCGATTTGTGTGGAGAGTATATTGAATGGCTGCATCACAGTCTGGTATAGAAGTACTAATGCCCTTGAACGAAAAATCCTGCAATAAGTAGTGGATATGGCTCAGTCCATCACGGGTAAAACCCTCCCACCATTGAGCACGTATACATGGAGCATTGCTGCAGAAACGCAGCACCCATCATCAGGGGCTCCCACCACCTACGTCATGCACTCTTCTTGCTGCTGCATGTCATGGAGAATATCAGGGAGAAGGTACAGGAACCTCAGGACTCACACCACCAGGTTCACACTCTTCTACCATTAGAGAGGGAGAAGGGAAACTCGGAAGTGTCAGTATTACAGTTGAACAAAGGGAACTATGGTGCTATGAGGGGGGAGCTGGCCAAAGTTCAATGGAACAATACCCTAGCAGGGATGACAGTGGAACAGCAATGGCAAGTGTTTCTGGGAATAATCGGAAGGTGCAGGATCAGTTCATTCCAAAGAGGAAGGAAGATCCTAAGGGGAGTTAAGGGGAGGCCGTGGCTGACAAGGGAAGTAATGGACAGTATAGAAATAAAAGAGAAGTATAACATAGCAAAGACGAGTGGGAAGCCAGAGGACTGGGAAACTTTTAAAGAGCAACAGAAGGTAACTAAAAAGGAGAGAAAATGAGGTACGAAGGTAAACTAGCCAAGAATATAAAGGAGGATAGTAAAAGCTTCTTTAGGTATGTGAAAAGGCAAAAAATATTTAAGACCAAAATTGGGCCCTTGAAGACAGAAGCGGGTGAATTTATTACGGGGAACAAGGAAATGGCAGACGAGTTGAACAGGTACTTTGGATCTGTCTTCACTAGGGAAGACGCAACCAATTCAGATGTAATAGTGGCCAAAGGACCTAGGGTAATGGATGAATTGAAGGAAATTTATATTAGGCAGGGAATGGTGTTGGATAGGCTGTTGGGTCTGAAGGCTGATAAGTCCCCAGGACCTGATGGTCTGCATCCCAGGGTACTTAAGGAGGTGGCTTTCGAAATTGTGGATCCATAGGTAATCATTTTCCAATGTTCTATAGATTCAGGATCAGTTCCTGTGGATTGGAGGGTGGCTAATGTTGTCCCTCTCTTCAAGAAGGGAGGAAGAGAGAAAACAGGGAATTATATCCGGTTACCCTGACGTCGGTGGTGGGAAAGATGCTGGAATCAATTATAAAAGATGAAGTTACGATACATCTGGATAGTAGTAACAGGATTGGTCTGAGTCAGTATGGATTTACGAAGGGGAAGTCGTGCTTGACTAAGCTTCTGGAATTTTTTGAGGATGTAACGATGAAAATGGACAAGGGAGAGCCAGTGGATGTAGTGTACCTGGACTTTCAGAAAGCCTTTGATAAAGTCCCACATAGGAGATTAGTGGGCAAAATTAGGGCACATGGTATTGGGGGCAGAGTACTGACATGGATTGAAAATTGGCTGGCTGACAGAAAACAAAGAGTAGCAATTAACGGGTCCCTTTTGGAATGGCAGGCGGTGACCAGTGGGGTACCGCAGGGTTCAGTGCTGGGACTGCAGCTGTTTACAATATATATTAATGATTTAGATGAGGGAATTAAAAGTAACATTAGCAAATTTGCCGATGACACAAAGCTGGGTGGCAGTGTGAAATGTGAGGAGGATGTAATGAGAATGCAGGGTGACTTGGACAGGCTGGGTGAGTGGGCAGATGCATGGCAGATGCAGATTAATGTGGATAAATGTGAGGTTATCCACTTTGGTGGTAAGAACAGGAAGGCAGATTATTATCTAAATGGAGTCAAGTTAGGAAAAGGGGAAGCACAACGAGATCTAGGTGTTCTTGTACATCAGTCACTGAAAGCAAGCATGCAAGTACAGCAGGCCGTGAAGAAAGTTAATGGCATGCTGGCCTTCATAACAAGGGGAATTGAGTATAAGAACAAAGAAGCCCTTCTGCAGCTGTACAGGTCCCTGGTGAGACCACACCTGCAGTATTGTGTGCAGTTTTGGTCTCCAAATTTGAGGAAGGACATTCTTGCTATTGAGGGAGTGCAGCGTAGGTTCACAAGGTTAATTCCCGGGATGGCGGGACTGTCATATGTCGTAAGATTGGAGCGACAGGGCTTGTATACTCTGGAATTTAGAAGACTGAGAGGGGATCTTACTGAAATATATAAGATTATTAAGGGATTAGACACGCTGGAGGCAAAAAGCATGTTCCTGCTGATGGGTGAGTCCAGAACCAGAGGCCACAGTTTAAGAATTAGGGGTAGGCCATTTAGAATTGAGTTGAGGAAAAACCTTTTCACCCAGAGAGTGGTGGATATGTGGAATGCTGTGCCCCAGAAGGCTGTGGAGGCCAAGTCTCTGGATGCTTTCAAAAAAGAGATGGATAGAGCTCTTAAAGATAGCGGAATCAAAGGTTATGGGGATAAGGCAGGAACTGGATACTGATTGTGAATGATCAGCCATGATCACAGTGAATGGCAGTGCTGGCTCGAAGGGCCGAATGGCCTACTCCTGCACCTATTGTCTATTAGGCTCTTGACTCAGAGGGGTTAACTCCACTTGCCCCATCACTGAACTATTCCCACAACCTATGCACTCACTTTCTTCTCACATTCTCAATATTCGTTGCTTATTATTAATGCTTTTATTTGTATTTGCACAGTTGTTGTCTTTGCACACTGGTTGTCCGCCATCTTGGGTGCAATCTTTTCAACGATTCAATTATGCCTATTCAATTAATTGATATGCCTACAAGCAAATAAATCTTAGGGTTGTATAAGGTGACATACAAGTACGTTGATAATAAATTTATGTTGAACTTTGAGGTATTTTGAGCCCTGTCCATATACCCAGATTGCATTCTGGCACCCTCCCTCTTCTCTCCACCCCCCCCCGCACCCCAACCTGCTTTCACTCTGGATTAATGGGGGGCCAGATAATGAATCACTGGAATTTTCAAACAATCAGTACTGGATTATTTGAGTTTTAATGTAATTTGTATGAATTCAGTAGAGATTTAAAAGATGCATTAATTGTACATTGAGTTTCATCTGCCACTGTTAACAATTTTTGCTTTTGATTGTAGGAAATTCGAAACGAGTCCCAGGACTTTCCCTATAAAGTAGCTAAGTATCCAGAAAATCAGAATCGAAACAGATACAGGGATGTCAGCCCTTGTAAGTTGTTATGTAAATTTTCTCTTACTAATATTAATAGTAATACTGCCATCTGATCATCTGTTTCTGTTTTAGTGTATGCAGATGAAAAATAGTACATTTTTTAATGTGAAGTAGCAGAACTGGACTGCTGCAGGATTCAGAGATGTACCTTTCTGCTATTTTAAGAGCAACAATAATTTATTACCTATTTCAAATTCTGTGCAAATTTATAATGGAAATTGCAAATATTTACTTATCCTGTTACAAACACATCGTTCTGCTAGTGCTACACAGCAATGTGTTGTCCAAGGAGTTCGGATACATGGGAAGGTTCAATTTTAGTATGGAAATGGGAATTTAAAATGGAGAAACTTTAGATTATGAGAACACTCAGTCCTCTTTTATTGTCATTTAGAAATGCATACATGCATTAAGAAATGATACAATGTTTCTCCGGAGTGATAGCACAGAAAACAGGACAAACCAAAGCCTAACTCTTGACAGAACCACATAATTATAACATATAGTTACAACAGTGCAAAGCAATATCATGATTTGATGAAGAACAAACCATGGGCACGGTAAACAAAGTCTCAAAAGTCCCCGAGTCAATTGACTCCTGAATCCCCGATAGCAGGCGGCAAAAGGGAGAAACTGCCTGCCATAAACCTCCAGGCACCGTCAGCTTGCTAGTGCCTTGGAAACAGCCGACACTGAGTCTGTCTGAAAACTTCGAGTCCTGAGTGCCATTGTCTGCCGAGCGCCTTCGACCTAGCCCTGGCCGCTGAAACAAGCAAAGCCGAGGATTCGGGGCCTTCTGCTGTGGAGATTCCGGTTACCACACAGTAGCAGTGGCAGCGAAGCGGGCATTTCAGAAGTTTTCCAGACGTTCCTCCGTACTCTCATGTCCATCTCCATCAAATCAGAATTGTGCAAGGTCCCCTACTTGACAGATTACAGATATCATTCACCAGAGAGGCCGCATGCGCTGTCGTCGCGCCGCCATCTTCTCCTCCTCAGGTCCTTGTCAGGTAGTAGATGCAGGATGCTATATTATTATCAATAGTTCCTCATTCTTCAAATATTCTTGAATGTTAATATAGGTATGTAATCCAAACTCTGGACAGTGTTACACTGAGTTTTGTTCTGTCCCGGTTGGATGTAAGAGGGTTTGGCTACAATTTGAGCAAGAACAAGGAAACTCTCATCAAGTGTAATATTTATCCTTTAACTTCACTCGTAATTTATATTTTTTGTGTGGCATATTTGCATAAGTTGTT
This sequence comes from Mobula hypostoma, assembly GCF_963921235.1. NCBI lineage: Eukaryota > Metazoa > Chordata > Chondrichthyes > Myliobatiformes > Myliobatidae > Mobula > Mobula hypostoma. Next base: position 169,606,169 of record NC_086097.1, read on the forward strand.
ATCTAAGTGAAAAGTACTTTGTAATTATTTGTTTAATTAGCACTGAAGTATTTCTGACATTGTAAGTTCATGAGAGGTAGGATATAAATACCTTGCTCTTTCATTTGGATGTCCCTGAGCATTGTTGGGGAAATCATGTGCTGTCTGTGGTTTTTCGAAAGAAATTGGTGTTGGAAAAACTTGTCTTTGAGAATGTAGTTCTAGTGAACAAGTGGGAACCAATAGATGAATTTCTGGAAGGAAGAATAACATTGGGATATTGTTTTAAGTGCAGTGGTAGCTCAGAATCCTGCAGTATGGAGGTATCTGGATGGCCTACATAAAACAAAGTTAGTATACTGGTACAGCAAGTTATTCTGGAAGGCAAATAGAATATTGCGCTTCATTTCAAGGGTTTCCAGTATTAAAATACAACTCTGTACAGCCTAGGTGAAACTGTATCTATAGTATGTTGAAGCATTTTGGTCTCCCTATTTAAGTATAGATGTATTTTCATTAGAAGCAACTTGAAGAATGTTCATTAGGTTGATACCTGGGCTGGAGAGGCTTTCTTGTGAACAATAATAGGTGATTTTCAGCCTTTTTACATTATTCATGATATTCAGTAGAATGGAAGGTAATAATTTGGAAGCAAATGATTTTCAGGGGGCTTCAGTGAATAAATGTTGTTTCCCAAGATCCATAGTTTCAGCAGAAGGGAACCAACAGTTTAAATGGAAGGTGAAGATTTTTTCCTTTGAGCTCACGTGGCATATGATACGTGACTGTCTTAGGTCTTTGACAAAAGTCAAAATTTAGGGGAACCAGAAGTTCAGGGGAACAGACAGGAAAATGGAGATGGGGCCAAGCTCAGATCAGTCATAATCTTACTGAATCATAGACAGGCTCAAACACCTGTATGATCTACTTCTTTATTACTAATAACACTGTATTGATCCCAAAGGAAGTTATGGAGTCACAGTAGCATTATAAGTGCACAGGTATACAAATATTAGAAGAGAAGTAAGGAAGAATTTTTAAAAAAGTTACCTCAATTAGCCTAACAGGTGGGGGTTATCACTCTCCAACTATCGGTTGACTCATTAGAGAGCCTAATGGCCGAGGGTAAGAATGACCTTGTATAGCGCTCTTTGGAGTAGTGCTGTTGCTAAAACTAAAACTGCTCCTCTGTTCAGCCAAAGTGGCATGCAGAGGGTGAAAAACCTTGTCCAGAATTGCCAGGATTTTTCGTAGGATCCTTTGTTCTATCATAGCCTCCAGTGTGTCCAGTTTGACTTCTATAACAGAGCCAGCCTTTCTACTCAGCTTATTGAGCCTGTTGGCATCACCTGTGTTGATGCCATTGCCCCAGCACACCACACATAGAAGGTTGTACTGGTAGAACATGTTAAGGAGAGGCCTCTGTACTCCAAAGGACCTCAATCTCCTCAGGAAGTAGAGGCTACTCTGGCCCTTTTTGTACACAACCTCTGTATTGATGCTCCACTTGTCTTTCATCAGGTGCACCCCTGGGTACTTGTAGATCGTCACCATATCCATGTTCTTACCATGAATAGTTACGGAGCAGTGCAGGCTTAATCTTCCTAAAGTCCCTCACCATCTCCTTTGTCTTACTAATGTTGAGCTGCAGGTGATTCAGCTTGAACCATTTGATCAAATCCTCCCATCCTCCCTTTATATACCCAACTATTGCTGAGTCATCAGAGAATGTCTGCAGGTAACATGATTCAGTGTTGTGTCTGAAGTCCGAGATATACAGGGTAAACAGGAGGGGAGCCAATACAGTCTCCTGTGGGGTCCCAGTGTTGCTTATAGCCATGTCTGACACACAGCTCTGAAGCTGCGCAAACTGGTCTACTTGTCAGGTAGTCCATTATCCAGGATACAATGGAAATATCCTGCATTGAATGGAGCCTCCAGCAATGAGGGCTGTATGGCATGGAAGAAATAACAAAAAACATGATACTCATGTGGGTATTACTGACAAAACCATTTGTTTATTGTCCATCTGTCACTACCTTTTCAGGGAAGGTGCAATTAACATTTGTACACAGTTGAAATCACTTGAAGCAAATTTAATTTTCTTACAAAGTTTTGGGTGATCCAGCAAGTTTCTTAAGATCTTGTAGCTTTGACAATTCTTTTTAGTGATACTATCTTCTTATTATAGATTTAATTAATTACTTGAACTCTAATTCTCATGCTGCAGTGTGATTTGTGTCTCGCAACTGCTGTGGATATTAGTCTGAAACTCAACCACAATGTTGCTGCAACAATCTGAGAATTCTTGGTCATTCATATACAACCCTGAGATTCATTTTCTTGCAGACATAATCAATTCATAATAGAGTCAATGAAAGACTGCACCAACTTGGGCGTTCAATCAGTGTGCAAAAGACAACAAACTGCAAATGCAAAAGGAAAGAAATAATAATAAATAAGCAATAAATATCAAAAACATGAGACGAAGATTCCTTGAAAGTCAGTACATAGATTCTGGGAGTATTTCAATGATGGGGCAAGTGAAATTGAGTGAAGTTGATTGAAATTATCCCCTTTGGTTCAAGACCATGATGGTTGAGAAGTAATAATTGTTCCTAAGCCTGGTGGTATTGGTTCTGAGGCTCCTGTATCACTTTCCTGATGGTAGCACTGAGAAGAGAGTATGTCCTGGGTGGTCAGGATCAGATGATGCTTTCATTCAAGAACACTTCATGCGGATGTGCTCAGTATTGGGGAGGGTTTTACCTGCGATGGACTGGCATATCCAGTACTTTTTGTAGGATTTTCCATTCAGCAGCATTGGTGTTTCCATATCAGGCTGTGATATGGAATCAATATACTCTCCACCACATACTTTGTCAAAGTTTTAGATGTCATGCTGAATTTTGGCAAACTGGTGGAAGTAGAGATGTTGCTGTACTTCATAATTGCACTTGTGAGCTGGGCCCAGGACAAGTCCTCCAAAATGATAACACTGAGGAATTTAAAGTTGTTGACCATCTCCACCGCTGTTCCTCCGATGCGGACTGACTGATGGACCTCTGATTTCCTCTTCCTGAAGTCACTAATCAGCTCCTTGGTTTTGCTGACATTGTGTAAGAGGTTGTTGTTATGGCACCAACCGTGTTGAATTTGGCACTGGAGCTGTGTTTAGCCACACAGTTATAAGTGTAAAGTGGGTAGAGCAGGGGGGCTAAGCACACAGCCCTGTGCATCTGTACTAATGGAGATTGTGGATGAGATATTGTTGCCAAACTGAACTGACTGGGATCTGTAAGTGAGGAAACTGAGGATCCATTTGCACAAGGAGGTGTTGAGGCCAAGGGCTTGAAGCTTAGTGATTAGTTTTGAGGGAATGATGGTATTGAATGCTGAGCTGTAGTTGATTGCTGTAGCTGTCTTGATTTGTGCATCTTTGCTGTCCAGATATTCCAGGGTTGAGTGAAGAGCCAGTGCAGTGGGATTTACTGTGGACCTGTTGTGCTGGTAGGCAAATTGGATTGGTCTAATTTGCTTCTCAGGAAGGAGCTGATATGGTTCATCACCAACTTCTCAAAACACTTCATGTAAGTGCTACTGGACGGTAGTCATTGAGGCAGGTTACCATGGTTTTCTTAGGCACCGGTATAAGTGAAGTCTGGTTGAAGGCAGGTGGGTACCACAGACTGCCTGATCAAGAGGTTAAAGATTTCAGTGAGCACTCCAGCCAGTTGATCAGCACAGATATATAGTACTTGGCCTTGTATCCCATCTGGGCCCAATGCTTTATGTGGATTTACCCTCCTGAAGACTGCTCAAACGTCAGCCTCAGAAACTGAAATTCCAGGGTGCTGCTGGAGTTTGTGATAGCTCTTCAGTGTTTTAACAGTCAAAGCTAGCATAGAAGGTACTGAGCTCATCTGGAGTGAAATGAAGCCCTGTTGTCACTTATGTCGCTTCATTTCAATTCATGTAAGGTGATAGCATTTAAGCCTTGCCACAATTCTCATCCATCCTTCATTGATTCAAGTTTGTTTGGAATTTCCACTTCGCCCATAAGATGACTTTTTGGAGATTGTACCTGGACCTTTTGTAACTTTTTTGGTCACCAGCCTTGAATGCCTCTGACCTGGCCCCTAGTAGATTGTGGATCTCATGGTTCATCCAGGGCTTCTCTGATTTTGTGAGGACCGAGTCATCTACAACTGTTTAAATAAAGTCCACTACAAGCATGGTTTATTCATTCAGATTCATAGATTGAGCTTTTGAACAGGGCCCATTCCACCAACTCAAAGCAATCCCATAGCCCCCACTCTGGCTCCCACGACCACTTCTTTGTTGTCGTAATCTCTGAAGCTTAGCTCTTCAGCCGCTACCTGAATATAGGTAGAAGGACAGACGAGATCAGATTTACTGAAATGCAGTCTGGGCATTCTTTATCTTAGTATAAAAGTGGTCTAATATGTTGGGACTTCTGGTGCTACAGGTTATATGCTGATTGTAATTGGGAAGAGAGATCTTCAAAAAAACCTGGTTATGACTTTGATTTGAAATAATGCTTCGGAGTGGACGGTTTCTTGTTTGGTGACAGCACCCATGCAGTATCTTAAGCACTTGATGATAGTCGGCAGCTGGTGGTTTGTAAAATGCAGTCTGGATTATGGAGGAGATCTCCCTGGATAAATAGAATAGACAGTCTTTCACAGTTAGATGTTCCAAGTCAGGGGAATATGAGTTCATCAAAACCGCCACATCGGAGCACCACTGAGAGTTTATAAAGAAGCATATACTTCCAGCTTTTGCCGTTTCCGAATCAGCTGTTCGGTCCATCTTTTGAATTGAGAAGCCTCCGGGTTTGATCACTGTATCTTGTGTGCTGGGAGTAAGCCATGTCTCGGTTACAATTAGAAAACAACAGTCTCTTATTTCCCTCTGATCAGCCATCTTGCCCTCAGGTCTTCAATTTTGTTCTTCAGTGACTGCACATTTGCCAAGATGCTGGATAGAAGGGATCCTATTCCTCTCTATTTCAGCCTGGTTTGGAGTACACTCACCCCTCCTCTCTTCTCCCCCCCCCCCCGCCTGCTTCTGGCTACTTAAAGATGCCGTACCTGCTTGCTTGAGAGTTAAGCCTACCGAGTCCTTCAGAAGATTGTGAAATCTGTAGTTTATAAAGTCAATTTAAAAGTATATAGCTTAAAAAGAAATTACGTGCTGCCGATTGCAGTGAGAGTAATTCAAAGAGGTATATCTAGAAGTGTTGTATGTAGCCTGCAGAAGGTTGCTGTTGTTCACTGGTGCCATCTTGCACCACCAAAATCCAGCACCAAGTTTTTGGTGTATTAAGTTGCCAAAATTCCTGTCCAGTATTGTGTTGGAGATATGACCCTTGTAATCAATATGACAATGCACCTGGCAAGTTGTGAAAGAATCACGGACTTGGTTCATTGGTCATTTTTTGTTTGGTTATACTGATATCTTGTTTAGTTTGCTTTATGTTCCCAAGAGCAAGTGTTCATGGAATTAGTGCTTAAAGGGTTTGTGATAGCATTTTTTTAGATGTATAACAAAACCACTGTGCTGAGAATCTGGAATAACTGTAGCCATGAATCAATCCCTGGCTCAGTATGGAGAGTGTGCCTGTGAAGGGTGGTGTTGGTCAGGCAGGGGTGAGCAGTGTGGCCTTGCAGAGTTGAGATGGGCATGTAGAACTGTAGGGTGCACTTGGACAGCAGTCACTGAGCTTGTTACTATAGAGCAGTCCCCAGGCTGCGGTGAGGTGTGCAGTTCAACAGAGCGGTGGCAACAGATTCTATCATGTCCAACTGAGAATTGGGGAATTTATAAAGTGCCAGTTGGTGTTTCATTGTGGTAGTGCTTATCTCAAGCAAATGTCTTTTTAAGTGTACGTACCTTGTGAATGTTCTGACATTAGGACCAATAAAGTTACAAAGAATTGGGAGCCTACAAGGTAATGCTAAACAGAGCATTGATGGGTTGTTTAAAATCTTATTTTGCATATAGATTCCAGTTACTGAACTGACAAACCAGTGAACAAAATGTATTCAAACAGCATTTTGAATAATTCAGCAAGTTTAAGTAGCTCTAGCATTTATAGATGTAAAGTGTTGCCTCCAAAAGGGCTTTTTAAATTTTGGATAGAAGAACATGCCATGTGCAATATCTTCAAAGATTTTTCTATGCATAAATAATAGCATAGTATTTTTGCTTGTTATTTTGGTTTCACAATTGGAAATGAGAAAGAAAGAATCCACTACCCAGGCCATGCTGTCTTCTCACTACTGCCACCAGGAAGAAGGTAAAGGTGTCTCAGGATCCACACCACCAGGTTCAGGAACAGTTATTACCCCTCAGCCATCAGGCTTTTGAACCGGGGGGATAACTTCACAGAGGGGGAACACTTCACAACAACCTATGGATTCACCTCATGTTCTCGATATTTATTGCTTATTTTTTGTTTTTTTTTCCTTCTGTATTTGCCCAGTTTGTCTTTTTCACATTGGATGTTTGTCTGTCCTGTTGGGTGAGGTCTTTCATTTATTCTATTATGTTTTTTGAAGTTACTGAGTATGCCTGCAAGAAAACAAATCTTGGGGTTGTATATGGTGACATATACAATGTACTTTGATAATAAATTTACTTTGCACTTTGAAGAATCTGCTGCATTGCAGTGCTGCATAATATCTTAAGGAATATTTCCTGTTCTAACAAACTCTGTTCTTTCTGAAGACTCATCAGTCCCATGGTTGATTTAAATATTTGCTCGCTGGAATTTTTCAAACTAGGCATTCTTTTTTGTTTGTAGCATTGATGCTGCCTTCAAGTCTGGTGATGGAAGAGCTCTCAGAGCAGACAGGACAAGCCTCATGAGGGCAAAGGCCGCCTGCGCACAAACAATCAACAACACTTGTCCAATAATGATCCCCAGTGTACGTGGCTGGCCATTGAGGGCATTACTGACTACTCAAGGAAAAACAATGTCAACTGTATCAGTGATGCCTCACTCCCCAACACTAAACAACTTTCAATTTTCCCCCACCCCCCAATTCAGGTGAGCAGCCACTGTCTGTAATAGCAACAGATGTGAGACAGACTCTGCAGAGTGTCAGCCCCCTCTGGGGCTGCTGGGCTGGACAGCATCACAGGCCGAATATTCAGGGAGCATGCACACCTGCTTACTGACGTCTTCTAGGACATTGTCAACACTTTTCTCACATGCTTCAAATCAGCCACCATCACTATACCACCAAACTCTACGACTTCAAAACTAAACAATTACCTCCTGCTGGCACTGATGCCAATCATCATAAAATGCTTAGAATGGCTGGTAAAGTCACATATCAGAAATTCCATCCCAGCCACACTGGACATTCACTACTACGTTTACTGACAGAACTGCTCTATGACACATACCACGGCATCTGTCATACACCAGGCACTGACACACCTAGAAAACCTTGACGCTGGTGGTCTCATTACCAACAACGATGATTTAGCCTACAAAGAAGAGGTGGAAGACTCTGTGCTGTCTGGTAAATAAACTCTCCCTCAATGCCAACAGGACCAAGGAGATGGATATTGACTTGCACCACTCATACCCCTCTTTACATTGGCGGCACAGCAGTGGAAACTGCGAGCATTTTCAAAATCCTGGGAGTGCACGTCTTTCTTGCACAACCTCTCACGGTCTCAGAACACATCCTACACAATCAAGAAAGCTCACCAACGCCTCTAGTTTATGAGGAAGCCGAAGAGAGCTGGACTATGCACATCAGTACTCACAGCCTTCTACAAATGCACAGTAGAGAGCATCGGAGGATCCTGCATCACTGCATGGCATGGAAACTGGATTGTGGTGGACAGGAAGGCTTTACTATGGGTCGTCAAAACTGTCTCAACACATCAGTAACATGAGCCTACCCACCATCAAAGACATGTATCCAGAAAAATCCCAGAAGAAGACCATCAATATCATGAAGGATTCCGCCCATCCTGCTATTGGACTTTGTCCCAGTCCTATCAGCGAGGATGCGTAGTATCCATGTCAGGACCAGCAGACTCAAAGGCAAGTTACTTCCCTCAAGCAGTAAGGCTGGTCAACTCCTCTACTCACTAACCCACTCCTCCACAATCCCCACTACCCCTACTTTATCATTTCTTGTCAGTCACCTTATGTACAGACACTCCAGTAAAGCGTCACTTTATGTACATGTAATCAATCTATGTATATAAGCTATCTTATGTATTGTTTTTATTTTAGTGTTCTTTATCTTGTACACTTTTTATATGCTGCATCAGATCCGGAGCAACAGTTATTTTGTTCTCTTTTATAGTGGAAATGACACTAAACAGTTTTGAATGTTGAATCTTGTACTGTGGTGCACTGTTCTGTTTTATGGACTCAAAAATGCATTTTAGTTAACATATTGTTAACATTATCAGAACAGCACAGGAACAAGTCTTTGATGTATGTTAAGCTAATGACATCACATGGTCCATATCACTCCATTCTCTGTGTATTCATCTGCCTATCTGCGAGCCTTTTAAGTCCCTTTATCAAATCTATTATTAAAAATGGCAAAAAGTAATCTGAAATGCTTTTCCAGCCACTTCTGCAGGCATCTGCTGCTATGTGGGAATTTGTTTCTTGGCTGCATTTCCAACTTGCAAACTGGGAACCCTGTGGTAACCTGGGGAGAACCTGCAACTTGACTAACAGTGCATTCAACCAATTGCTTACCAGATCAATAATTTTTCTTCAGTTCAATGAGCTTCAATGTTTTTCGATGGTCTTGATAAAGAATTGCATCAAATAACTTCTAGAAGTTCTGAATCATACGTAGATACTCCGCTGACTACACTGCACATAGTCTGATAGCATTTTGAGGTAAATGGATGACTTAATTCACTTTTTGCAGCAGTCATTGGGCCAATTGTGCTTGGGAATTCTGTGAAAAGCAGAAACTAAGATGTAATTAGACCTGTAACATCAGCCAAAACTCTTGCCAATCAAATTGTCTGAAGCCAGCAATTAACTCAGTGTAAGTGCTGAAAGGATCACAGACTTGGTTCATTGCTCATATTTTGCTTTGTAATTTGAGGAACAATGTGTAGGACATAAAACTACAGCAGAGGAACAGACCATTTGGCCAGTGATGTCTGTGCCGAGCATGATATGATATCAAACTAATACCTTCTGCGGCTCGTGATGCATATCCCTTCATTCCCTGTATATTTATGAATCTATCTTGCACTTGCATGGGAATGTAGAAATTGTTTGAAACGTAATTTAACTATCAATACATCTCAGCCATCTATATCCAAATCTAGATCAATACTTCATGCTTCTAAGTGATCTGTCAAAATAGATGTCTTCTTGTTTAAAGAATCTTCTTGTAACTTGATCCACATGGTACACAAGTAAAGCCATTGATCTCAATGCACATAATTGTTAGGCTTCTGTATGAATATAAGAGAATAAGATGAAACAAAATACAAATAGCACAAGTTTGGGATGTGCATAATATTTTCCTTGAGGAATCTGAAAATTGTGCCTCTAGTTTAAATTGATTGATTGAGCCAGAAGTGCCATTGATTTTGCCAGAAGAAACACTAATAGTAAGGTTATTCTTAGTTTTTTTTCTGTCACTTGTAATTTTTAAAAATAAAGTCAAATGATTTATCATTTGTGTTGTTACCTCCCTGTCAGATTTCAAGTTGCAGGTGTGCAACATTGCACTTAATTAAACTTAAGCAATACTGAAGTCTGGTGTTATGTTTTGTAACTCCAGAAATGATTGGAAGAAAAACAGAGGTCTGGGATCTTGTCTTAATCTTTCTTTAGTAAGGCGCTCACATGCGGTTTGGTGGCATAATGACGTATGCCATGCATGTACTACTTGCGTATAATCCTCAATGAAATTATGTTAACAAACAAAGAATGCTGAATGAAACAATACATTTACAATCTTAATTGTATGGCTGAAATTTTAAATGCACTATACTCCTCCCTGCGTGGCTATGAACTCCAACTCAATATAGAATGCACTCGACTCAAATATGTAATGTATTGCTGTCTGGAACTCAGCATCTGTGTAAAAGAGTACAGTTGACGTTTTAGGCCAAGACTCTTTAGCAGGGCTGGAGAAAAAAAGATGAGTTGAGTTAAAGGGGAGGGGAGGGAGAAACACAAGGTGATAGGTGATACCAGGGGGTGGGGGAAGAACAGGTGAAGTAAAGAGCTGGGAAGTTGATTGGTGAAAGAAATACAGGGCTGGAGAAGGCGGGGGGGGGGCAGAAGAGGACAGAAGGCCATTGAAGAAAAGAGGGGGGGAAGAGTACCAGAAGAAAGTGATGGGCAGGCGAGGAGATAAGGTGAGAGAGGGAAAAGGAGATGGGGAGTGGTGGGGGGGGGGGGGGCGGTTGGTATCCATTACCGGAAGTTTGAGAAATCAGTGTTTATGCCATCAAGTTGGAGGCTACCCAGACAGAATGTTAGGTGTTGTTCCTCCAACCTGAGTGTGGCCTCATCATGACAGTAGAGGAGGCCATGGATAGACACATTGAAATGGGAACGGGAAGTAGAATTAAAATGGGTGGCCACTGGGAGATCTCACTTTTTCTGGCAGATGGAGTGTAGCTGCCCAGAGAAGCAGTCTCTCAGTTTACGTTGGGTCTCACCGATATACAGGAGGCCACACTGGGAGCATCAGGCACAGTATATAATCCCAACAGATTCACAGGTGAAGTATCACCTCACCTGGAAGGACTGTTTGGGACCCTGAATCGCAGTGAGGGAGGAGTTGTAGGGGCAGGTGTAGCAGCTGTTCTGCTTGCAAGGATGAGTGCCAGGAGGGAGATCAGTGAGGAGGGATGAATGGACAAGGGAGTCGCCTAGGGAGTGATCCCTCAACAAAGCAGAAAGTGGAGGAGGGAAAGATGTGCTTGGTGGTGGAATCCCGTTTGAGATTGTGGAAGTTTCAGAGAATTATGTGCTGGACGTGGAGGCTGGTGGGGTGGTAGGTGAGGACAAGTGGAACCCTATCCCTGGTAGGGTTGCGGGAGGATGGGGTGAGAACAGAGGCAGTGGACTACCTATGCTCCGTCCACCAGAAAAAGTGGGATCACCCAGTGGCCATCCATTTTAATTCCACTTCCCATTCAGATATGTCTATCCATAGATTCTGCTAATGTGATGAAACCACACTCAGGTTGGACAAACAACACCTTGTATTCCGCCTGACTAGCCTCCAACCTGATGGCATGAACTTTGATTTCTTGGACTTTTGGTAATGCCCACCCACCCCCTTCAACATTCCTCATCCCCTTTTCCCTCTCTCACTTTATCTCCCTACCTGCCCATCACCTCCTGGTGCTCCTCACCCTTTCTTCCATGGCCTCCCATCCTTTCCTATTAGATTTCCCCCTTTTACAGCCCTGTATCCCTTTCACCAATCAACTTCTCAGCTCTTTACTTCACCCCTCTCCCTCCTGGTTTCACCTATCACCTTGTGTTTCTCCCACCCCTCCCTCTCCTTTTAACTCTACTCCTCATCTTTTTTTCACCAGTCCTGCTTGAAGGTTCTTGGCCTGAAATGTTGATTGTACTCTTTTCCATGGATGCTGCCTGGGCTGCTGATTTCCTCCAGCATTTTGTGTGTTGCTTGGATCACCAGCATGTGCAGATTTTCCCTTGTTTATGTACGCTCTTTCATTTTATTTATTGACTCTGCTCTCCTCGATGTATCGTCCTGAGATGACATCACCTTTGATCTCCTCTTTAGTCCCTTGTCAGGACTGCTTGTCCAGGTGTGAAACAATGAACTTCCTTGTTAGAGAAGCCAACAATTTGTCTCAACTGTTTCTTCTGTACACTCCTGAGATTGGGTTTGAGGAGATCCAAGCATGAACGCATGGATGAAGCAGGGACGGCACAGTTGTTGGTTGTAGATTGTGCTGCATTGCGGTATGCAAGGAGGAAATTGGTGAGCTTCTGATTCGGTGTCAGTGTAGTGTGTTCTGCTGACATTGCTTGCAGGGCGTTCTTTACACTCTGGGCAAACCTGTCTGTTAGATAGTACAGTGTAGATGTAAAATGTCTTATTCCATTGGTTTTCAGGAATGACAGAAACTGTTCCACAACAAAATGTGGTCCATTGTCACTAAGCGTCTGGAACACCAGTCCTTGAGAAGAGGCTTCTTAACACATCCACAGTGTGCCAGACTGTAGTGGAGGCTATTGGGGAACACTTCTGGCCAATTAGTAGCTGTATCCATTGCTACCAAAAAATTTGTGTGCATGAATGGTCTGGCAAAATCCATATGAATCCTCCACCAGGGTAATGCAGGTCATTCCGAGCGAAGGAGAGGCACTTCTCTTGGCATCTTCTGGATGTTTTGGCATCCCAAATAGAGCTGCCAACTGTGCGATCTGGCAAGCTGCTCAATCCCAGGCCTGCACACAAAGCTTCAAGCCGATGTTTTTATTTTGACTACGCCCAGACATCCAGCCTTTAGGTCCTCTAATACCTTACTCTCAGTTTAGATGGTACAACACCTCTTAATCCCTACATAAGGCGACCCCCATCAAGGGCAAGTTCATCTGATGTTGGTAAAAGTGATGGAACTAGGATTTCTGCTGCACATTCTAGCCATTGTGAGTAGCCATGTAGACCTGAGACAGTATGGGGTCTTTTCTGGTGTCCTTTTTGATAATCTCTGCCATAATAGGGAAACTTTCAATACGCATTCGGGTGAATACATCAAAAGGAATGTCCTCTTTGTTCATTTTTCAGTTATTATCTTTCCAAGGGTAAATGGGACAATTCATCAGCATTTCCATGATTAATTGTGCTCTTGAATTTGATCTTGTAATTGTGTCTTCCAAGAAACAGAGCCCATCTCTGCTGCTGCTGCTGTTAGTGGCTCACCCTTCTGTGGATTGAAAATGGCCATGAGTAGTTGGTGATTAGTTATGAAGGTAAAGTCTCTTCCATGCAGATACTGGTTGAAATGTTTTACACCCCAAACCAGACTCGAGGCCTCTCTGTCAAGCTGTGCATAATTTTTCTCTGCAGTGGTGTTGGAATGTGATGCAAAGATGGGGTGTTCACTTCCTACACTCAAAATGTGACATGACTACACCTATACCATAAGGCAAAGCATAGCAGGCAAGCAGCTGATGCTATTTGGCTTGAATACACTGAGCAAAGAAACTCCGCAGTGATCTCCTAGAGCTTGGGCTGTTTGGCAGCTAACAGTCATCCTTGTCTACCTTTTGATAAGATGCAATTTCAACTGAAGTATTTTTCTAATAATATACACAAATTGCTGGAGGAACTCTTCAGGCCTTATAGCATCTATGGAAAAGAGTAAACGGTTGATGTTTTGGGTCGAGACCCTTCATCAGGACTGAGGGGGAAGAGAGATCAACAGTCAGAGTAAGAAGGTGGAGGAAAAAGATGAAGAAGTCCAAGTCAGTAGATGATGGGTGAAACCAGGAGATTTGGGGGGGGGGGTTGAATTAAAGAGCTGGGAAGTTGATTGGTGAAAGAGATAAAGGGCTGGAGAAGGGGGAATCTGACAGGAGAGGACAGATAAGTATTTTCCCGTTTGTCTTGATGCAATGTTCAGTCAAATGCTACCTTGATGTAAAAGAGAGACTCCCATTTGGGAGTTGATTGATTGTGAGTTAGTGAACTATTATTTTACCATATCTTTTGTACTGGACTTACTACATTTTATATGTCAGTTTTATGACTGTAAAGAACAGCTCGGCTGGAGAGTAGCTAATTTTGAAGTATAGCCTTCAGTGTGAGAGTTTTTTTTGTTGTTTTTTTAGTTTTTCTGGCTTTTGCCGCAAACAGTGCTTCTTTCCATTTTTTATTATCATTTGGAGTCAATTTAATTGACTCAAGACTGGCTTCTTGATTGTGGCTTTTGAGGGGCATCTTGTGTAGATTGTCCTCACCATTTCTCAGTGATGATGCTTGTTATACTTTGGTTTTGGTAGATTATTCTCACAGGTACCAATGTACAGTGAAAAGCTTGTCTCGCATACTGTTTAGGCAGATCAAACATTACACAGCACATTGAGCTTTAATAAAGTAAAATAATAACAATGCAGAATAAAGTGTAAAAGCTACCAAAAGAATGCAGAGCAGGTAAAGATAAAGTGCAAGATCATAAAGAGGTGGATTTGGAGGCCCAGAGTCCACCTTCGTATATGATTGGCCTGATAATCATAGGCCTAAGAGTCTGATAACAGTGGGAAAGAAGCTGTCCTTGAGCTGTACATACTTCCAGGCTTTTGTGTTGCTGCCTGATGGGAGAGGGGAGAATGTCCAAGGTGGGTGAGATCTTTGTTTATTGTAGCTAAGCATTTCTCCATTCCACTTGCTAATGTTAACTGACCATTCTGATTGTATTCTGGCTGATATTCCATCAGGAAGCATCCAGTTAAAAAATACATAAACCTGCTACCTACTGGCCATAGTTGTGTAGCAATTTGTATAACACTTAACAGCAACAGTGATCACCGATCAGGATTCAATTCCAGCTGCTGTATGTGGGGTTTTTTTTGTACGTTCTCTCTGTGATCATGTAGATTGCCTCCAGCTACTCTGGTTTCCTCCCACATTCAAAGACCTACAGTTGAGGTTAGTGAGTTGTAGGTATGCTATGTTGGTGCTGGAAGTGTGGCGACACTTGTAGGCTGCCCCCAGCAAAATTCTCAGATGTGTTGGTCATAGGCGCAAACAACACATTTCACTGTATGTTTTGATGTGCATGTGACAAATAAAGCTAATCTTTAATCTCCTTCACTAAGAATGAGAGAAGGGTAGATGGAGTCCATAGAGGGGAGGCTGGTTCCTGTGATATGCTGAGCTGTGTCCACGACTTACTGCAATTTCTTGTAGTCAAGCACAGAGCAATTGCCATGCCAAGCCTTTGTGCATCTAGACAGAATGCTTTCTGTGGTGCATTGATTAAAAATTGGTAAGTGTTGACAGGGACATGCTGAATTTCTTTAGCCTCGTTGATGAGCTTTGTTGGCCAAGACATCAATGTAGTTGGATCTAGACAGGCCGTTGACGTTCACATGCAGATATACGTGGCTCTCAGCCCTCTCAACTTCAACCGCATTGATGTCGACAGAAACATGTGCACCAGTCCCTTTCTGAAGTCGTGGATCAGCTCTGTTGTTGACGTTGAGGGGCTGAGCACATCTTCAGTGCCATATTCAAGTTTGCTGATGGGCCAAATCACAGGTAGTGACGAATTGGCATACAGAAGGGAAATTGAAAATCTGGCTGAGTGGTGCCACAACAACAGCTGAATGTTAGCAAGGCCAAGAAGCTGATTATTGACTTCAGGAGGAGGAAACCAGAGGTCCATGAGCCAGTCTTCATTGGAAGATCAGAGATGGAGAAGGTCAGCAACTTTAAATTCCTTGGTGTTATTATTTTGGAGAACCTGGCTTGGGTCCTGCATGTAAGTGCAATTACGAGGAAAGCACTGCAGTGCCTCTGTTTCCTTTGGAGTTTGCTACGATTTGGCATGACATTTAAAACTTTGATAAACTATAGATGTGGAGTGGGGAGTATATTGAGTGGCTGCATCACAGCCTGGTGTGGAAACACCAATGCCCTTGAATAGAAAATCCTATAAAAAGTGGATACAACCCAGTCCATCATATGTAAAAACCCTTCCCAAGTTTCTGCGTTGTCGCAGGAAAGCAGCATCCGTCTTCAAGGGCCACCACCATCCAGGGCATGCTGTCTTCTCGCTGCTGCGCTCAGGAGGAAGGTACAGGAGCCTCTAGACTCACACGACCAAGTTCGGGAACAATTCAACTTTACTTGCGTCATCGTTGAAATGTTCCACCGACCAATGGACTCATTTTCAAGGATTCTTCATCTCGTTCTAGATATTTATTGCTTATTTTATTTATTATTATTTCTTTTTGTATTTTCACATTTGTCTTTTGCACACTAGGTAAACACCCAAGTTGGTGTGGTCTCTCCTTGATTCTATTATAAGTATTATTCTATTATGGATTTATTGAATATACCCACAAGAAAATGAATCTCAGGGTTCTATGTGGTGACACGTACTGCTCGTATTTTGATAAATTTACTTCGAACTTTGAAGGTGGCTATCATGACAACATGTCACTAAGTTCTATATCTCTGTATTCCGACTCATCGTTAGTTGAGATGTGGCTCCTTATAGTGACATCCTCTATAAACTTTTAGATGGAGTTAGAGCAGAACCTGGCCATGAGGAGTGTACAGGGAGTAGAATAATTGTGGTGGATGTGTTGCTGACTATCCTTACTAGTTACGGTGTGTTGGATACTTCGGTCTTCTCTGTACCGCTCAGCTGCTATGTTTTCCGTGGTGAATATTCTTGGGGCTTCCCCATTCTGTTAGTTGCTTAAATGTCCACCATCATTACTGATGTCCAATGCAAATTAGAGCAACAGCACTTTGTATTCTGCCTGGATGCTCTAAGACCCAATGATATGAACGTTTCAATATTCCAGTTTCATTTCAATTTTCCAATTTCAGGTAGCCCTCAACCTCTGTTTTTATCTCCCTCCCTCCATTGCCACACTATTCTCTTTTTCCTTCCAATCCTTCTCCATTCCACCCATTTCATCCCCCTTCTGAATGCTAAAAAGAGGGCGTTTAGAGATGGAACTGAGGGCAATACAGAGGGACCTGAAAGCCAGGATCAGGGAGGCTAAAGACAGGTACAGGAGGAAGCTTGAGTGGAAACTCCAGCAGAACAACATGAGAGAGGTCTGGAGGGGGATGAGAACCATCACTGGGTTCCGGCAAACTAGCAACAGAGGAGCTGAGGGCAGTGTGGACAGGGCCAACGAACTTAATCTGTTCTTTAACAGATTTGACATTGTGACCACTACCCATCTCCTACATGAACCATCTGTTGTCGGCCCCCAATCAACACATGTTCCACTCTCCCCTCCTACCCCTCCTCACAGTCCCCCACCCTGCTCTCATGACTATACCCCTCCCCCACACAAAACCACCACAGTGGGCTTCACGGCTGAACAGGTGAGAAGACAGCTGAAACGTCTCAGCCCAAGCAAGGCTGCAGGACCGAATGGTGTCAGTACCAGGGTGCTCAAAGCCTGTGCCCCTCAGCTATGTGGAGTACTTCGCCATGTATTCAACCTGAGCCTGAGGCTCCGGAGGGTTCCTGTACTGTGGAAAACGACCTGCCTCGTCCCTGTGCCGAAGATGCCACGCCTCAGTGGCCTCAATGACTACAGACCGGTGGCATTGACCTCCCACATCATGAAGACCCTGGAGAGACTTGTTCTGGAGCTGCTCCGGCCTATGGTCAGGCCACACTTAGATCCCCTCCAGTTCGCCTACCAGCCCCGACTAGGAATTGAGGATGCCATCGTCTACCTGCTGAACTGTGTCTACGCCCACCTGGACAAGCCAGCGAGCACTGTGAGGGTCATGTTTTTTTGACTTCTCCAGTGCATTCAACACCATCCGCCCTGCTCTGCTGGGGGAGAAGCTGACAGCGATGCAGGTGGATGCTCCCCTGGTGTCATGGATTCTTGATTACCTGACTGGCAGACCACAGTACGTGTGCTTGCAACACTGTGTGTCCGACAGAGTGATCAGCAACACTGGGGCTCCACAGGGGACTGTCTTGTCTCCCTTTCTCTTCACCATTTACACCTCAACTACTCCACAGAGTCTTGTCATCTTCAGAAGTTTTCAGATGACTCTGCCATAGTTGGATGCATCAGCAAGGGAGATGAGGTTGAGTACAGGGCTATTGTAGGAAACTTTGTCACATGGTGTGAGCAGAATTATCTGCAGCTTAATGTGAAAAAGACTAAGGAGCTGGTGGTAGACCTGAGGAGAGCTAAGGTACCGGTGACCCCTGTTTCCATCCAGGGGGTCAGTGTGGACATGGTGGAGGATTACAAATACCTGGGGATACGAATTGACGATAAACTGGACTGGTCAAAGAACACTGAGGCTGTCTACAAGAAGGGTCAGAGCCGATTCTATTTCCTGAGGAGACTGAGGTCCTTTAACATCTGCCGGATGATGCTGAGGATGTTTTACGAGTCTGTGGTGGCCAGTGCGATCATGTTTGCTGTTGTGTGCTGGGGCAGCAGGCTGAGGGTAGCAGACACCAACAGACTCAACAAACTCATTCGTAAAGTCAGTGATGTTGTGGGGATGGAACTGGACTCTCTGACGGTGGTGTCTGAAAAGAGGATGCTGTCCAAGTTGCATGCCATCTTGGACAATGTCTCCCATCCACTACATAATGTACTGGGTGGGCACAGGAGTACATTCAGCCAGAGGCTCATTCCTCCAAGATGCAACACAGAGCATCATAGGAAGTCATTCCTGCCTGTGGTCATCAAACTTTACAACTCCTCCCTCAGAGGGTCAGACACCCTGAGCCAATAGGCTGGTCCTGGGCTTATTTCATAATTTACTGGCATAATTTACATATTACTATTTAACTATTTATGATTCTATTACTATTTATTATTTATGGTGCAACTGTAACGAAAACCAATTTCCCCCTGGGATCAATAAAGTATGACTATTCTCCCAGCTACCTGCACCTACCCTATCCACACACTTGGCTCTTTGCTTTCTCTGCCCCCCCCCCCCGCCCAACATCTGTTCCTGCTTCCATTGCTTTCACCTCATCCCTACAAATGTCCATTCTACCTTAAAGCAGGTAAGTGAGTATGACATCTATGTATCTTGACATTATTTAAGAGTACTTTGGGGTGGTGTTGTAGTGAATAAAGAGTCTTGTGTTTCTTTTGCTCTTGGGGATGAACCTGGAGTTATGGGTATTTAATATGATAAATGAAGCAAGTATAGGTAAGTAATGCGTAAATCCTGCTTCCTATGACAATTGTAGTTTAAATAGCGAAACTGTTGTTATGCCAGCAGGGACTTTCCGCAGTGACTCACATAGTTAAAAAGAACAGTAATGAAAGTAATGGCAATTTCACTATTAATAAAGTTGAATCATGTTGTGATAAAGCATAGAAGCAGGGCCTTCAGCCTACCCTGTGCACACTGATTATGAAATGTCCATCTAACACTTTTTCCGTAGCCTTTTATGCCTTCGTGATTAAAGCACACCTTTAGATATTTAAATGTTGTGGGAGTTTCAGTCTCCACCACCACTCACACCACTTACAAACTCCAACCACCTTTTGAGTGAAAAAGATGTCATCTGCAGACTCACTAAACAGCCCACCTACATTTCTGTCCATATCGTCACTGACCCCCGTGGAACCTAACTGGTCACCGATCTCTAGTCAGTCCTACGCTCTAACTTATATGGCTAATCCTGTTTTAAATCATATCTACAAAGTCCTTGTGATCCCATGTGTCTTCACCTTCTGGATCTGCCTACCATGAGGAACCTTGTTGAATATTTTATTAAAGTCCATGTGGACCTTTACTACCCTACCATCATGATTCATTTCTGTCACCTTTTCAAAATGAGAGATGTTTACATGATGGTCTCTCCACAAAACCATGTTGATTAAGGGTAAGATGAGGGAACACACTCCAATTCTCAGAGGGATCAGAAGTGAGAGAGTGAGCAATTTCAAGTTCCTGGGTGTCAATATCTCTGAGGACCTAATCTGGTCCCAACATATCCATGCAGCTATAAAGAAGACAAGACAGCAGCTATATTTCTTTGAGTTTGAGGAGATTTGGTATGTCACCTAAAATTTCTACAGATTCTACATAGAAGGCATTCTTACAGGCTGCATTGCTGTCTGGTAGCGGGGTGGGCTACTGCATAGGATCGCAAGAAGCTACTGCAAGTTGTAAACTTAGCTCCATCATGGGTACTAGCCTCTGTAGTATTCAAGACATCTTTAAGGAGGGATGCCTCAGAAATGTGGCATCCATTATTAAGGATCCTTATCACCCAGGACGTGCCCTCTTCTCATTGCTACCGTCAGGAAGGAGGTATACACTCAGTGATTCAGGAACAGCTGCTTCTCCTCTGCCATCCAATTTCTGAATGACCATTGAACCCATGAACACCACCTCACTACTTTTTTATTTCTGTTTTTGCACGACTTATTTAACTATTAGATATACATTTATATTTGCTGTAATTCAGTTTTTTTTCTATATTATTGCATTGTACTGCTGCCACAAAGTTAACAAATTTCATGATATATGCATATGATATTAAATCAGATTCTGATTTTGATTACATTATGTACTTTGACTGATGAAGCCGAGTGTCCTGTATGTTGCCTTTGTCACTGTCTTCTACACTGCTACCTTGAGATTTTTTTTATCTTATCAAGGTCCCTCCGCTTTTCAGTTCTCCTTAGGGCTGAACTATTCATTATGTGCATAATACTTTATTAATTTCCCAAATTTAACTTAACTTTGTTTTAATAATTCACTTCTGATTATTTCCAATTTTCCAGTGTTCTATTTTCTTGTGCCATTAAGACTATCATTGTGGTACTGGTTGTACCATAATGTACTGGTTGGGCACAGGAGTACATTCAGCCAGAGACCCATTCCACCAAGATGCAACACTGAGCGTCATAGCAAGTCATTCCTGCCTGTGGCTATCAAACTTTACAACTCCTTCCTTGGAGGGTCAGACACCCTGAGCCAATAGGCTGGTCCTGGACTTACTTCTACCGGGCATAATTTACATATTAATTATTTATGGTTTTATATTGCTATATTTATACTCTATTCTTGGTTGGTGCAACTGTAACGAAACCCAATTTCCCTCGGGATCAATAAAGTATGTCTATCTATCTATTGTTTTATTAGTTGGACTGTTCTTTGCTCCAAAGTTAATTAATTGTATTAAATACATTTTTTAAAGGTCTATCTTTTTTTAAGATCTAGGGCAATTTGGTTTGCATTTTGGCAGATAACTTTTGAAAGATATCTGAAATGTTTGAGTGGTGTAATGATTCCCTCAACTATAAAGTGGACAAAGCAATAAATCCAGTAAACAACTCTAGTAACTGAGATTGCTGATACTTCTGTTATGGCTACAAGGATGGACAATAGACCAAGTATGTGGCAAGTTTTTCTTGCAACACTTAATTTTTTGTGTTGGGAGCAGGGACTTGGGAGTATAAGAGCATATTTAATTGAAAGCGGTGGTGAAGGTGTTTGGCATGCTGGGCTTCATCAGCCTGAGCACTGAGTTTAGAAGTTAAGATTTGTTGCAGTTATACAAGTTGGTGAGACTGCACTTGGAGTATTGCATACAGTTTTGGCCACCCTGCTTCCTGCTTTCGGACATTATCAAGCTAGAAAGGGGGCTGAAGAGATTTATGAGGATGCCATCTGGACTTGAGTTACAGGAAAGGTTGGCCACGTTGGGTTGTTATTCTGTGGAGCACAAGAGAATGAGAGGTAACCTCACAGATGATAAAATCAAGTGTATGGATAAGGAAACTGTCATAGTCTTTTCTCCATTGTTGGGGAGTCCAAAGCTAGGGGACACAGATACAAGATAAGTAGAGAGATTTAAGAGACCTTAGAGCTAACCTCTTTACATAGAAGGTAGTGAGTACTTGTAAAGAGCTGCTGGTGGAAGTGGTTCAGACTGATACAATGGCAACAATCAAGAGGCATTTGGGTCAGTACATGGAAAGGTAGGGCTTGGAGGGTTACAGGATTGCAGTGAGGATGCTGTGGTCAGCATGACCAGTTGGACCAAAGTGTCTGTTTGTATGCTGTATTACTCTGACTCTGGTTTACTTTTAAGCACGGAGGATGGAAAATAAATGATTTGGAGAACAAAAACAGTATTTAAGTAAACTTTTAGAGAATATTATATTGGTCTGTTAGCCCCTGTGGTTAGAAAGCGGGGAAATTCATATTAAGAAACTGCGAAATGTCAGCCTAATTAAACAAGTACTGTGTTTTTTTTTATTCTTAAGAGAAGCGGATGCAAATAACTTCACAGAAATGTTAGACTCTTGGTTCCTTAACAAAGGCAATGCCCTAAAGAAAATTCACATCTTTAAGAAAATAGTACTTGAGAAATTAGTGGCAAGAAATGTGCCTGAATTTGCATTACAGGATATTAAAAAAATAGCTAACCTTTGAAATAATGATTGCACTGCAATTTTTCTAATTCTGTGGCTTATTAAAATAGATCTGGCATATTGGAGGATGGCAAATGTAACCCCATCTTCTTTTGAAAATGGGAAACTGAAGATTATTTAGTCTTATCACAAAGAAGAGAAAATCTGCAGATGCTGGAAATCTAAGCCACAGGCACAAAATGCTGGAGGAACTCAGCAGGTCAGGTAGCAAATATAGTTAAAAAAAAAAGTGCAGTCAACGTTTCAGGCTGAAACCCCTTGACAGGACTGGAGGAAAAAAGCTGAGGAGGAGATTTAAAAGGTGGGGGGAGGGGAGAGAGAAACAAGGTGATAGGTGAAACCTGAAAGGGGAGGGCTGAAGAGCCAGGAAGTTGATTGGTGAAAGAGACAGAAGGCTATGGAAGAAAGAAAAGTGGGAAAGAGCATGAGACGGAAGCGATGGGCAGGCAAGGAGATGAGGTGAAAGAGGGAAAGGGGGGATGAGAAATGGTGAAGGAGAGGGGGTGGGGGGCATTACCGGTAGTTCGAGAAATCAATGTTTGTGCCATTAGGTTGGAGGCTACCCAGGTGGAATATAAGGTTTGTTCCTCCAATCGAACTGTGGCCTCATCACAACAGTGGAGAAGACCATCGAGAGCCATATCAGAATGGGAAATGGAATTAAAATGGGTGGCCGCTGGGAGATACTGCTTTTTCTGGCAGAGGGAGCACAGATGCTTGATGAAGTGGTGTCACTGTTACAGAAGGCCACACTGGGAGCACTGGACACAGTGTATGACCCCAACAGTCTCACAGGTACCTCACCTGGAAGGACTTTTTAGGGCCCTGATGATAGGGAGGTGGTGTAGGGGCAGGTGTAGCACTTGTTCCACTTGCAAGGATAAGTGCCAGGAGGGAGATCAGTGGGGAGGGACGAATGAAGGGAGGCATGTAAGGAGCGATCCCTGCAAAAGCAGAAAGTGGGGGTAGGGAAAGATGTGCTTGGTGGTGGGATTCCGTTGGAGATGGCGGAAGTTTTGGAGAATTATGTGCTGAACATGGAGCCTGGTGGGGTGGTAGGTGAAGACGAGGAACTCTATCCCTGCTAGGGTGGTGAGAAGATGAGATGAGAGCAGGCGTGAGTGAAATGGAAGAGATGCGGTTGAGGGCAGCGTTGATGGTAGAGGAAGAGAAGCCCCTTCCTTTGAAAAAGGAGGACATGTCCTTCGTTCTAGAATGAAAAGCCTCATCCTAAGAGCAGATGCAGTGGAGACAGAGGAATTGAGAGAAGGAGATAGTGTTTTTACAAGAAAAACAGGGGGAGAAGAGGTATAGTCTAGGTAGCTGTGAGAGTCCTTGGGTTTATAACAGACATCAAGTGAAAAGCTGTCTCCAGAGATGGAGACAGTGAGATAGAGACCATTTGTCTTATTTACTAAATTGAGAAAATGAGAAGAGATTTAATGGAATTCTGTCACAGCTAGACATTTTGAATGTGAAGATGTGTCGAATGAAGAATCACAGTTTCATGTCAGAGGCAAGAGGTTTTAAGAGGTGAAGTTCACTCGTTATGTGGTAAACCTGTGGAATTCTCTAACAGGATGCCTATAGAGACCAATTTTCTAAATATTTTTAAAAAAGGTAAATTTCCAGATACAAAGGGTATGTATGAAGGGAACAGGAATAGGATGTTGAAAGGGAAAACTGGCCATGATCCTATTGAATGTCACAGCAGTATCCAAAGGCCAACCGGCCTACTCTGTTCATATTTTCTGTGGTTTCAAAGTAGATGATTTAAGCACTGCCTGATGATCAGGACTATACACAGTCCTCAATGAGAATAGCCACAGGATATGTACTTGATTTAGTGATGATTAAAATGCATTAAATCTTTTGACTAACAATTTTTAAGGAAGTTATTCAAATTCATGAATGTGCTGTGTAGCCATGAAACAGTTAAATATATGTGTTCATGTGTAGGTTGCATCAGGAACTATTCATAGTATTACATTAGTTCGTTTTTTTAAGGAGTGATGTCATCTTTCCGAGAACACCAGAGCTTCAATTTACCAGAAAGTGTAGAACTTTTCCTGTCGACATCTGCAATGTAACCTTTGTAAACATGATTATGGAAATTTTATTGGCCTCTTAATGTATACTTTTTGTAAAACATAGGCTTAATTTATTTGGAAACAATAGATTATTTATGTAACTGGAGTATTGCTGTTTCATTTATAAAAACAACCTTTTTGTATAGTAAACAATGCTTAATAATTTTGTATTCTGCATTTAAAATAGGAAAACTTCCTTTTAAACTTAGTTTTGTAAGTATGTTCAAAATAAAATGAAAGAAAATATTACTTTTTTTCTGGAGTGGAAGCTAGCATAAGTATTTACGTAAATTCACTGAGAATCCAGTTTAAAGAAAATTGTTAAAGAGTATTCAGGTACTTATTCAAAATGAATTTCTGTTCAAGGAACTTGTTTACAGTGACCAATCATTTTTGACTTTGGGTAGAAAGATTCAATCTTTCTGTTTTCAACTTCATTTTGATTTTTTATTTTGCAAGGAAGTATATAATATAAAATGTATTTTGTTAGTTGCTTTTGTTAATTATAAAGTCAACTTTTGAGCTCCTATGTGTAATTGTTATTCATTGTGCACTCCATTAGTCCATTCAAGTCTATGTGTTCTAACAAGTTTTGGGATTTTCGCCAAATTAATTTTTCAGTTTTTATTCTGGTGGGATTGCTGATTTTGAGTTCAGACTTATTCTGTTTTCAAAATATTTTCAGTCTGGATTGTGTGTGTGTTTAGACAGATCCAGATGTCTGGAATAGGAAGTTAGCTTTTAGGGTTTTGTAATATGTTTTTAAGGGTGATACAGAATTCTGATAAATAAGTATTTGCTTAAGCAGGACCTGAGTGCAGAGGAATTATTGATGACGCGTCCCGCTTGCAAGTTCAAACCCATTTATGGACACTAAAATTATTCAAGATTTCATACGATGTTTCTATTGTCTATGCTGAAATTTTAATACAGTTATCCAGGAGTGTTGTATTGTTAAAAGCTCCACTTTCCAGTTTAGTTGGATGTATTTAGTGTTTATTGTTCACATTATGTGTTTGTTGGGTAGCAGTGCATTTTTAAAAAAAATAATCCCTGATAGTAAAGCATACACTTACTGTGAAATACCCTTTCTCCTTTGAATAACAGGAGAAAAAACTTGCAGTTTGGAGATAGCATCTGCAAATGTGAAATAACTCTTATTTTCTAATTTGTAGAAACTATCAAGTTGAGTGCACTTTAGTTGGGGATATATTTTGAGGACACCTGAATGATGGAGTGATTATGTCACTTGGCTCATTAACTGTAGCTAATCAAGTATCCTTGGATTGATGTTGAATGGAATGCTTGTCTCTTAATATGTAAATTGGATCTTGTGATGTGCACACAATATAGTTTATCATTTTAGGATTGTACCTCTGTGGTTTCTGCTGTATTAACTGAATATGTTAATACAGTTAACATATTCAAAAAGGATGCAGAGCAACTTTTCTGTACAATGGACTCAGGTTAGTTTGGTCATTGGTTAATGGGGACAGCTGCTGTTTGGGACAATGTTTAAAGAACAAAAACTAATGGTGAAAGTAGCCAGGATCCCCTTAGTTTATTTGGGACACTGATTGGGACAGGAAGCTTGCTAAACAGTTTCCAATTGGTGTCAGTTGCGTCCGCCTGTGTTCAAAAAGCAGTGATTGTCACTGATGGTTGGCGAGAAATAAGCAGAAAGACATTTCAGGACTGTTTTGCTTACTATGGTTTCAAGCATTGAGGCTTGGAGATGCCAGAAATGGCCAGGAGTGGAAATGAAATAATTTTATTAATTTAAATTAGGAACTACGAAGAATTTGAAGGTATCTGCAATCACCTTCAAGGTTACAATGAAGATGTGGAGGATTCATTCATTGAAAGCATTGTATAAAGGCAGTCCAATATCATCTGCACTAGATGTCTGCACTGAGTTTGTTCATTTACAGTCAAATAAAAGAACATGGCAGTGTACACTGGGTGAATACCTCCATCAATAATTATTAGGAAGTAATACACAGCTTTATAGTACTGTAGTAGTATTACTAGTGTTCTAATTTGTTCTGTATTTCATTTAAATATATATTTTGTTATTCAGTTAAACACTAGTTTATCATTTTTATACTTTTTAAACTATTTTCATGAAACTTTGCTTAATTGAGCCAGAATGTCCTGGTCCTGATGTGTTCCAATTAACTGGAAATCACAGTACCTTGACATCACTGAGATAGTGAGAGGTGCTCACTTAAGCTACTGGATTTCTTCAGCCAATACAATATTGTGGCTGCCAGAGCTTACTGATACCTTGGGAAGTCTAATTTTGCTTATCAACCCACTGGCTTAATACTACTACCAAATGGGTCAGACTTTTGGAACAATCAAGCAAGAGTCAGGAGTGGGACTGGTAGCTACTCAGTCTGTCTGAGGAATTCTAACTTGTGTTAAGTTCATGTAAATGTTTTATTTCCAATTCCTTATTCATGTTGAATTAATGAGAACTAAACATTTTCCTATTTTAGACAGCTTGTTTTAAGAACCCATAGATATTATCCAAAACTGGAATAGGTATATTCTGAATGAAGCCATTGATCTGAGATTGCTCAGTTGCTTCTATTTACTTCCATTTGCTGCCTGTTGAGAAAAGAAATTTTCAATTCATTAGTTGATCCAGATTCCAGTCCTGATCCACAAGTATTTCTAAGTTTTAATAATATCCAACAGTAATATTCAGTAGAAAATAGCATGGTCCACAATGTTAATTTTGGTTTGACATCTGTTAATTTTGTTTTACTTTTTAATTGTAGTTGACCACAGCCGTGTTAAGCTTCAGAAAGCAGATAATGATTATATCAATGCAAGTCTAATTATCATGGAAGAGGCCCAGAGAAACTACATTTTAACCCAGGTAGGTAGACACAGATAAGCCACAAAGTGTCTGTTGTCTGGTGTGATTGAGAATATTGAATTTTTTGCTGTTGGATTATGTGTGGGGTGGTGGAAATGTGTTCGTATACAATTATGTAACCTGTACCCCAAATGAACAGGCAAAATAGACCTAACCAGTTCCCTTCCACCACCACTCTGCTCCGTCTAGCGGAATTAGTCCTTACTCTTAATAATTTCTCCTTTGGCTCCTCCCACTTCCTCCAAACTAAAGGTGTAGCTATGGGCACCCGAATGGGTCCTAGCTATGCCTACCTTTTTGTTGGCTTTGTGGAACAATCTATGTTCCAAACCTGTTCTGGTATCTGTCCCCCACTTTTCCTTCGCTACGTCGACGACTGCATTGGCGCTGCTTCCTGCACGCATGCTGAGCTCGTTGACTTCATTAACTTTGCCTCCAACTTTCACCCTGCCCTCAAGTTTACCTGGTCCATTTCTGACACCTCCCTCTCCTTTCTAGATCTTTCTGTCTCTATCTCTGGAGACAGCTTATCTACTGATGTCTACTATAAGCCTACTGACTCTCACTGCTATCTGGACTATCCTCTTCTCACCCTGTCTCTTGCAAAAATGCCATCCCCTTCTCGCAATTCCTCCGTCTCCGCCGCATCTGCTCTCAGGATGAGGCTTTTCATTCCAGGACGAGGGAGATGTCGTCCTTCTTTTAAAGAAAGGGGCTTCCCTTCCTCCACCATCAACTCTGCTCTCAAACGCATCTCCCCCGTTTCACGCACATCTGCTCTCACTCCATTCTCCCGCTACCCCACTAGGAATAGGGTTCCCCTGGTCCTCACCTACCACCCCACCAGCCTCCGGGTCCAACATAATATTCTCTGAAACTTCCGCCACCTCCAACGGGATCCCACCACCAAGCACATTTCCCCCCCCCCCGCTTTCCGCAGGGATCGCTCCCTACGCGACTCCCTTGTCCATTCGCCCCACCAATCTCCCTCCTGGCACTTACCCTTGTAAGTGGAACAAGTGCTGCACATGCCCTTACACTTCCTCCCTTACCACCATTCAGGGCCCTAGACAGTCCTTCCAGGTGAGGCGACACTTCACCTGTGAGTCAGCTGGGGTGATATACTGTGTCCGGTGCTCCCGATGTGGCCTTCTATATATTGGTGAGATCTGACGCAGACTGGGAGATCGTTGTGCTGAACACCTATGCTCTGTCCGCCAGAGAAAGCATCTCCCAGTGGCCACACGTTTTAATTCCACATCTCATTCCCATTCTGATATGTCTATCCACAGACTCCTCTACTGTAAAGATGAAGCCACACTCAGGTTGGAAGAACAACACCTTATATTCTGTCTGGGTAGCCTCCAACCTGATGGCATGAAGATTGACTTCTTTAACTTCTGCTAATGCCCCACCCCCCCCCCTCGTACCCCATCCATTACTTATGTATATACACACATTCTTTTTCTTTTTCTCTCTCTCCTTTTTCTCCCTCTGTCCCTCTGACTATACCCCTTGCCCATCCTCTGGTGGATTTCCCCCCTCCCCCTTTTGTTTCTCACTAGGCCTCCTGTCCCATGATCCTCTCATATCCCTTTTGCCAATCAACTGTCCAGCTGTTGGCTCCATCCCTCCCCCTCCTGTCTTCTCCTATCATTTTGGATCTCCCCCTCCCCTCCACTTTCAAATCTCTTACTAACTCTTCTTTCAGTTAGTCCTGACGAAAGGTCTCAGCCCGAAACGTTGACTGTACCTTTTCCTAGAGATGCTGCCTGGCCTGCTGCGTTCACCAGCAACTGATGTATGTTGCTTGAATTTCCGGCATCTGCAGATTTCCTCGTGTTTGCGAGGCAAAATACAGTGTTACTTGTAAGATTATAATGCCAAACAAGCTTTTGCCTATGGCAGATCTTTATGCCCTGCTTGGGCAGGATATTTAATTTCTTGGTATTTATGTGTGGGGAGATTGGCTTCACTTTCAAGTTTCAAACATTGCAAACACACTGTTCCTGAAATTTGGTTATTTTTCATGATTGACTGAGATCTTTGTAACCTCATCAATTTGTCTCTTCACTTTGGTTAAAGTAATTAGTTCAAATTGGAGTACTATTCTATTGCATTTAATAAAGGGCACTTTTCTGATTTTTGATTTGTCTCTCTGCTCCTTTTAGGTTATTATGTTTTTATTGGAATGCATAATTTGGTTTTAGTTTGGTAACACTGGCAAGATGGTAATCTATGCCCTTGAGGTGATGGTAATCCACCTTGAACTAATGTGTAGACAACAAAAAAAAGACGAGGTAGTATTGTGATTGGTGGAGAAGAGAATGATAGATTACAGTGAGTACATTTAGGTAGACTGAATGGATGCTGTTTACTTTGGAGAAGTGAGTGATGATGCATCTTTAGAAAGATTGAGGAGAAGCAATATAGAATTAAGAATATTATTCTAATATCACTGGAGGATTAGTGGTATCTGGGGTATGGATTGCATACACAGATTACATGGAATACACAGCATGCTCTTTATGTCAAACCAGACCACCGAGACCATTTATACTCCACTCAAGCCTCCTTCCTTTCTTCATCAAAGTGTATCAGAACATCCAAATGTGAATGTACTTAAAATCATTAGAAGTAGCAGGGTGGATTGTGAAAACTTAATAAGGCAGAGCTAGTAACTGAAGTTGTCAATAGAGCTGTTCATGATAAATTCAGTTTTTTATAA
Source organism: Mobula hypostoma (assembly GCF_963921235.1). Taxonomy (NCBI): domain Eukaryota; kingdom Metazoa; phylum Chordata; class Chondrichthyes; order Myliobatiformes; family Myliobatidae; genus Mobula; species Mobula hypostoma. The sequence goes on from NC_086097.1 coordinate 169,636,024, forward strand.
TAAAGAAGTGAGGCATTTGAGTGTCCAGAAGAATGGTTTCTGGAATGAAAATAATATATGTAATAGATTTAGGAGGTAGGGACTGTTTTGGTGAAAAAATGATAAGTGACTTGATCAAAGTATACAAAGTAATGAGGTGACTAAGAAGTAAGAGGCACTTTTTCCATTGGAGCAGCTGGTGACCAGAGATCATAGAAAGAAAACACTGGCCATTCCCAGGTTATGAAAGCCTGACTAATAGGCATCCTTTATATTTGAACAAGCTTCTATAATATTAAGTTCAAAAGTTTGATGTATTTGAGCAACAGAACTAATTTCCTTTCTAATTCTGATTCTCTCGCTGCTTTTAGTCATTGCTCTTTCTTATTAATCTGATTTTTCTGATGCCATTTATTATAATGCTGTGGAGATGTGGTTACCATATAGTGATTTTTTTTTGTGCATTTTCCAATTTGAGGATAAAATTAATGGACGTCTATAAAAACAGAAGCCATTTGTTATTGAGGACGGCCTGCAAAAGAGAAGACAATTGAGTGATTAGAGGAAAGATTCCCTCTGATTTGTGCGTAGAAAGTGCTAGCTGCAAATATGGTAATAGCAGGATGCATTGCAGCTTTTGAGAGAGAATTGTATAGATGAATGATGGAAAAGAAATTGGAAGAAATATAGAATTGGTCAGGTCAAGAGCTAGCACAGATATAATGAGGCCCAGTAACCACCTCTTGTGCGATATCCATCCCATAATTCTGATTTATTTGTTTAGCCACTGTGCCATTGATTGAATTGATGAATGATTTGTGTGGTGAGTTGTGTGCCATTCAGATGGAGTGCTTTATTTCTGGGTGGTGTTGAGGTGCTTGATGAACGCAGCTCCAGAAATACTCAAGGCAAATGGAGTGCATTCTTTCATGCTCCTGACTTTTTGATAGATATTAGAAAGGCTTTGGTCATCAAGGGGTGAATCATTCATTGCAATATACCCAGTGCCTGACTTTCTTATCAAAGAATGTCAAGTTAGAGTTGGTTAGAGGCTGTCAGGTTAGTAATTGTTTCCTTTATTCCATTATGTGGCAATTGATGTTTGATTGTACTTGAGGTCTTGATGTATAGCTGGTTCATTTGTTGATGAATTCAAAATGGAAGTAAATATCTGTGAAGATCCTTTACTCCTGATGTTGAAAGGAGGACCATTGAAGCAGTTAAATTGGTTGGGGTTACCACACTGCCCTGAGGTACTCATGAATAAATTTTCATTTCTGAAATTCAACTCGTGTTTCCAAGTTTAGATCAAGGTTGTGAAGATGTTTGGTGATAAGTGGTCCTGGCGAAACACAAGACCATAAGAGATGGGAGCAGAATTAGGCCATTTGGCCCATCGAATCTGCTCTGCCATTTCATCATGGCTGATCCATTTTTTCCTCTCAGCCCCAATCTCTTGCATCCTTCCCCCCCCACCCCGTATTCTTTTATAACATGACCAATAAAGAATCTACCATATACTAAACATCAATGGATAATTTACTGGCAATTTAAGAGCTTCTTGAAAGCACTTTCAGTGATACCCTGCATCACCTTGTTGCTGGACTGAACAGTGATTATCTGGATTGGATTCTTTTTGACATGGTGTACCTTAACAATTGTCCACTTGGTTGCATGCTTGCCGGTTTTCAAGTTGTACTGGATCAGTTTGGCTGGATGTGCAATTGCTTGTGGTATAGGCATGTTCAGTTTTATAACTTGGATATTGTCTATTCCCACCACTTCCAGTGTCCCAGCAATTTAGTTATTACTGACACATGGATGGAGTTATATTGGCTCAAGGTAGTTTTATGTGATGATGGGGATCTATAAAGTAAGTTGAAATAGATCATTCATTCAGAATGAAGTTACCAATACTTAGCTCTCCATTTTAGCAATCAAAGTCATGCTCTTGTTGAAGAGTCATTTTTCCTCTTCCTATTACCTGTTCAGTTGTCTTTCGCCATTCTTGACTGGCTGTGGGAAAACTGCAGAGCTTTGTGTTCAGTTGGCTCAGGGAATACGTTTCCTTGCTGGATTGTTTTTTTCTTGTTTTTGTATGCCTCTCTTGCAGCTTTATGGCTGGCTCATCAGTGTAAATGTTGCCTTGAATTTTGATGGGCCTGGGTTTGAATCTCTCCTCGGGTGCTGTATGTGTGAAGTTTGCATGTCCACCCTATGACTGCATAGGTTTCTGGTTGTTCCAGTTTTCTTGTAGGCCAATGAGCCACTTAATGTTGATAAATAATTTTGAAAAGCACGTGAAAAAAAATTAGCCTACAGAGAAGGAGGGAGCATGGGAGGTTTCTTTTCTCAAGTTTGTTTAGCTGCCATAGATCTTCGATGCTAAAGATTCCAGCATTACAGTACTGGTAGCACATGTCCTGGTGGACATAATTTACATCAAAATCATCCAACTGATCAACTGACTGGTGTGTTCACGGAGATGTTTAACCTCTCATTTCAGCAATGTGTGGTACCCACCTGCTTCAAGCAGGATTCAATTATACCAGTGCCCAAGAAGAGCTTGTTGACCTGCCTCACCCAGTAATACTTGCATCTACAGTGATGAAGTGCTTTGAGAGATTGGTGATGAAACATATCAACTACTGCCTGAGAAATGACTTAGATATACTCCAATATGCCTACTACAGCAGCAGGTCTGTAGCAAATGCTATTTCATTGGCTATTCACTCAACCCTGGAACATGTGGACAGCAAAGGTGCAAACATCAGGATGCTCTTTATCGACTACAGCTCAGTATTCGATACCATCACCGCCTCGAAATTAATCAATAAGCTTCAAGACTTTGGCCTTAATACCTCCTTGTGCAATTGGATCCTGGATGTCCTCATTTGCAGACCCCAGTCAGTTAACATTGGCAACAGCATCTCCTCCACAATCTCCATTAGTACAGGTATACCACAAGGCTGTGAGCTTAGCCCTCTGCGCTACCCACTTTACACTTATGACTGTGTGGCCAAACACAGCTCCAAGTTCACTGTCGTAGGCCGACTCAAAGGTGGTGACAAATCAACATATAGGAGGGAGATTGAAAACTGGCTCAGTGGTGCCACAGCAACAACCTTTTACACAATGTTAGTAAGAGCTGATTATTGACTTCAGGAGGTAGAAACCAGAGGTCCATGAACCGGTCCTCATCGGAGGAACGGAGGTGGAGAGTGTCAGCAACTTTAAATTCCTCGGTGTTATTATTTTGGAGGAATTGTCCTGGGCCTAGCACGTAAGTGCAATTACGAAGAAAGCACAGGAGTGCCTCTACTTCCTGATGAGCTTTTGGAGATTCGGCATGACATCTAAAAATTTGACAAACTTCTATGGATGTGTTGTGGAGAATATATCGACTGGCTGCATCACAGCCTGATATGAAAACACCATACTCTCTTCTAGCTGCTGCTACCAGAAAGAAGGTACAAGAGTCTCAGGGCTTGCACCACCAGGTTTAGGAACAGTTATTACCCCTCAACCATCAGGCTCTTGAACCAAAGGGGATAACTTCACTCAACCTCACTTGTCCCATCATTGAGATGTTCCAACAACCAATGGACTCGCTTTCGAAGACTCTCCATCTCACATTCTCGATACTGCTGATTTATTTATTATTATTACTACTTTTTGTATTTGCACAATTGTCTACAGTACTCTAGTTGAATGCCCTAGTTGGGTGGTCTTTCATTGATTCTGTTATGGTTATTATTCTGTAGATTTACTGAGCATGCTCGCAAGAAAATGAATCTGATTTGTATATGGTGACATATATGTACTTTAACAATAAAATTTACTGACATACGTGGTGAAATTTGTTGTTTTGTGGCAGCTGGCACAATGGCACAAGATTTTGTGGTAATGTGATTTCATGACTACTCCCAAGACTGGTTTTGTTTTAATTTCCAGCTGATTTGATTAACTGAATTCAAGTCCCACAACTGTCATAGTAGGATTTAGACTTGCTTCTTGGAATATTTAATCTGGGCATTGGATATCTCGTCCAGTGATTTAACCACTGTGCCAAACTATACCTAACATACTACTAAATAACGCAGTTCTCTGAAGATGTAAGCAGGAGATCAAATTAGTTGAAAGAAAGGAAACCCGCCTGGACCAAGACCTGTTCTGAAAGAGATTGCAAGTATTTTGCAGCATTGCCTGGTTCCATTGTTAAATGTGTATGTCAATGATTTGAGTTTAGGACTAGAGGCATTTGTGTCCAAATCATAAATGATCTAAAAACTAAATATAGGTAAGATCCAAGGAAGTCGCAAGGAAATACTGTAAGGTGGTCATACAGGCATGGTGATGACAAATGGAATTACAGGTTAGCAATTCTGAAATTGTATGGCTTGTGCTTGTTTTTTAAAAAATAAAAGTAGTAATTTTACTTCATTATAAAACCAGTGCAGAATTTTACAAGACATTGAAAAAAATTTTTAAACATAGAATTAGTGTCGGTGGTTGATTGATAGTTGTTATGGACCTAAAGGCCTGCTGCGGTGCTATGTGAGCTGCCTTAATGACTGTCGCCCAGTAGCACTCACATCTACAGTGATGAAATGCTTTGAGAGGTTGGTCATGACTAGACTGAACTCCTGCCTCAGCAAGGACCTGGACCCATTGCAATTTGCCTATTGCCACAATAGGTCAACAGCAGATGCAATCTCAATGGCTCTTCACAGGGCTTTAGACCACCTGGATAACACAAACACCTATTTCAGGATGCTTTTCATCGATTATAGCTCAGCATTTAATACCATCATTCCCAAAGTCCTGATTGAGAAGTTACACTGGGCTTCTGTACCACCTCCTGGAATTGAACCCTTGACTTCCCAACTGGAAGACCACAATCCCTGCAGATTGGTGATAGCATCTCCTCAGTGGCGATCAACACTGGTGCTCAGCCCACTGCTCTACTCTCTCTATACCCATGACTATGTGGCTAGGCATGGCTCAAATACCATCTATAAATTTGCTGATGGTACAACCATTGTTGGTAGAATCTCAGATGGTGACGAGAGGGTGTACAGGAGTGAGATATGCCAACTAGTGAAGTGGTGTTGCAGCAACAACCTGGCACACAATGTCAGTAACACAAAAGAGCTGATTGTGGACTTCAGGAAGGGTAAGACAAAGGAACACCTACCAATCCTCATAGAGGGATCAGAAGTGGAGAGAGTGAGCAGTTTCAAGTTCCTGGGTGTCAAGATCTCTGAGGATCTAACCTGGTCCCAACATATCGATGCAGTTATAAAGAAGGCAAGACAGCGACTATACTTCATTGGGAGTTTGAAGAGATTTGGTATGTCAGCAAATACACTCAAAAACTTCTATAGATATACCATGGAGATCATTCTGACAGGCTGCATCACTGTCTGGTATGGGGATGGGGGCTACTGCACAGGACCGAAAGAAACTGCAGAAGGTTGTAAATTTAGTCGGCTCCATCTTGGGTACTAGCCTACAAAGTACCTAGGGCATCTTCAAGGAGTGGTGTCTCAGAAAGGCAGTGTCCACTATTAAGGATCTCCAGCACCCAGGGCATGTCTTTTTTTGCACTGTTACCATCAGGTAGGAGATACAGAAGCCTGAAGACACACACTCAGCGATTCAGGAACAGCTTCTTCCCCTCTGCCATCTGATTCCTAATTGGACATTGAACCCTTGAACACTACCTCACTTTTTTAAAATACATTGTTTTTTACATGATTTTTAATCTATTCAATATATGTATACTGTAATTGATTTATTGTTTATTATTATTATTTTACTTTGTTTTTTTCTTCTGTATTATGTATTGCGTTGAACTGCTGCTGCTAAGTTAGCAAGTTTCACGATACATGCGGGTGATAATAAACCTGGTTCTGATGTGTCTCTGTCTTTAAAGGCACTTTAGCCCTTCTTACATTTCATTCCATTTAGCCAGTTCATCGTTCAATTCCATGATATTTTCCTGCACTAACTCCATACCCCTTCATTTCCTGGTGCTTCAAAAATCTATCAACTTTTTTTTTTAAAAAATGTTTATTTGGGGCAGAGCAAGAGATCTGATTCAAAAGTTGAGGTGCTGTTTAATAAATTATTATTCAAGCACAGTAGTGCAGTATTGAGGTGATGTAGAAAACCTGGTGTGAAGAAATATAAATTCACTAATTCTCATCAAAGAAGTATTGAAGTCTATTTTTATGTCATGCCTTACATACAGACCTTAAGTGTGCGGAATTCTGTACAACAATAAAATGTTAAGTGTGTGGCCTGCGATGGCAATGGGAGAAGACTGTATGCTTGCCACACAATAAAACTTTCATGTGTTAATTGTCCCGTATTAAAGTGAAGATGTTCTCCTTATCAGGTACATTACCAATTAACTAAACTTTGCAATTGTTTTTGAAGTTCTCTCTTGAGGATAGCCTTGAAACTAAATTATATTTACTTTCCATTTTTTAAATATAATTTTCCCTATGGAAAATGAATAGAAGAATTGGAATAAGTGAAGCCTGAAGAAGAATTGCAGATGTTAGTTTTGATTCTTCATTCTCTGGATGTGGTTTACTGAAGCATGACAATATCTTTTCGAGCTGAAGGAATCTGAATTGTTTCTATAATGCTTTCTTCTTTAAAAAATACTGAAGTGAGGTCCTAAGGGTGTCAATCCATTGATTTACTGCAAGGCCGTGTGTATTAGTGTATCTGCACCTTGTGTGAAGGTCAGATTGACTTATACATACTGCCAAGCTGGTACCCTAACCAGACTGTCTTGCTGAAAATGGCAACTAGTCTTATTACACTTTGCCATTTTTGTCTGTGTGTGTGTGTCAGAGAGAAATGCAGACTCCCTGATGAATAACAGATGAGGGTATCAAGTTTTACAAAATGGAAGATGTGGCATTTTATTGTAGTTCTATTTGGAGTTAGTTAATTTCAACTATGAAGCCATTTGAAGCATTACAGTGGACCTTTGTGTTAGCAGGACAATGAAGGGAAAATTCAATGGAGGTTTCCAACCTTATGTTATTTTGTGACACAATCCCATTTGTGTGTGTGTAGGTTTTACACAGATCAAGTTGACAGTGATAGTCTCTGCCTTTACATAACTGACCTTTTCATAGCCATTTGCAACAGTTTAAAGGTGAGCAGCTTTCATTGTAGCGCAGTTCAATAAGACGAGACAGAAGAAAAGAAAAAAGATGAAACGTAGTTGCCAGATAAATTCCCATAATTATGTTGGAGCTTGTTTAAATTTCAAGTTTGAAGTTATCCTGAGCACTTGTTTTGAAAGTATTAAAAATGTCCATTTTCATTTCATTCCTTCTCCTATCTCTAATATTTCTTGGTTTCTTGGTAAATTTATTGAATTTTACACAGTAAGTCTGAAGTTTTGGTAGTTTGGGCAGTGCCTTCTTAGATTAATTCAGGTCTTAGTGGCTGTAATGAAACTGAAGAAACCTGCCATCCACGGGACTGATCTTGTCAGGACTGGGATTTGAACTCCATTTGACAGGTTAATACTGCATCAATAAATCAACTGTACTGCACTGAAATCCAGCATATTGACCTTCACTGTCTTTGCTTTGTTGGTAACTTTAAGGACACAATTATGGTATAGAAGTATTACAACTTATATTTTGAGATGCTTGCGCTCTGGTGTTAACACTGACAGTCTTAATGTGGTATCATTTTTAGCACTGCTGATTAGCTCTAAATAGCAGAATAGCAATTTTTTAAAATTTGAAAATGTGTTAAACAACAGGTTACCTTGTCTTAAGATTTCTTAAGTTTTCTCTGAATAGAAAGTCATACTTTATCAGACTTTTACAATCTTTAGAAGCTCTTTGTATTATCAATTTGTTCCACTACATTAAAAAAGTTGCCTGTAGCCTGTGGGGCCCACTGAATGGTGCAGTAGGGGTTGTTGATTTGGACTTGCATGTTATTTTGATTAGTATTGTATTATGTTACATGTAATGTATAATATATTAATACTTACGTATAGCTGAACAGATTGATTAAATATAATTTGCTGCCTAAAACCAGGCTACTCTTGAATAAATAGTTACTGTACTGCTGCAAGTGCTATTAAATAAATGTTTCTGAAGCATCAATTTCGAGGGCATCACTGATCCAAGTTATTTGTAGTTTCAAAGTTTCTTTACAGGTATAAGTATTTTGTCAAAGAAACAAGGACCAGTTCATATTTCAGATTAAACTTGCATCATGTATGGGAATTAATTATGCAAATACAATTAAGTTTTTGCTGTTCTCAAGTTTTTAAGAAGGGAAGGGGGAATAGTTAGCTGAGGTATACAAAACTGAGATGCACAGAGGCCCTATTTCCCTTAGCAAAGAGGTCACTGGCTTTTTGGGCATCATTTTAAATTAATTGGTAAATTATATAGAGACTTAAGAACAGGAGGTTGTCACCTGACCTTTCAGCCTGCTCTGCATTTCATTAAGATCATGTCTGAGCTTCTAACGTATTGCTATTCTCCTGCTCTATCCTATATCCCACTATTCCCTTAAAATCCTGGATTGTATTTACCTGTTTTTAATGGAATCTATAACTAAGCCTCCACAATCCTCAGAATGAATACTAAAAATGCCACACTCATTGAGTGAAGAAATTTCTCATAATTGTAGCAGGTTTACCCTTTATTCTAAGCTTGTTACCTTTTGTTTCTCACCCCCACCCCCACCAAGGGTAAGTTACCTTCCAGCATTCACATTGCAAAGAGATCATCTCATTTCTTAGAAAAATGAAGGACTACTGTATCGAAATCCTCATTATATGGCAAACCTGCCTTCTTAAAAACTAGTCTAGTGAATATCTTCATTATCCTTTATTAAATTCACATGATGACGTCTATATCTGTTTGTAGATAAGAGAGCCAAAACTTCCTAATATACTCTCAGATGCATTTTCCCAAGCCCTAAATAATGGCAGTAAAATGTTTTTATTCCTCTACTCAAACCTTTTTGCTATAGAAAACAATACTTTTGTGCTCCTAAGTTTTGTTATACGTATGCTGATTTCAGTGACTCATGTATAAGATCCTTTTGAATAGTTCTCAGTTCCTTAATGTGTTTAAAACTGCTGTGTTCTCTGGCAAAAGTTCATGATTTTCATTGTTCCATCTTATAGCTTACTCAATTTGGCTTCAAGACAATGCACACAGGGAGAACTTCATCTATTACCTTGCATATTTGGATCCCAGCTTGGGGTGGGGGGAGGAGTGATTGAGAAATAACAGATACCAAATTAAAGGAATGCACACGAAATGCTGGAAAAGCTCAACAGGTCAGGCAACGTCTATAGAAATGAATAAACAGTTGATGTTTTGGGCTGAGGCCCTTCTTCAAGACTGGAAAGGATGAAGGAAGACACCAGAATAAAAAACTGTGGGGGGGGGGAGAAAGGAATTCAGCTAGAATATGATAGGTGAAGACAGGTGGGTAGGAAAAAATAAAGGGCTTGAGGGGAAGGATTAAAGGGAATATTTGAAAAGAGATTTAAAACCAATTTAAAGAAGTGTTTTAAAATCTAATGATGTTTGACACCAGGTTTCTACTTGTTATTGTTTGACAAGTGGTCTCGCCTTGTTACTTTTTTTGTTGGAGTAACAGAAGAAGCAGGATTTGCCTGTGGAAATATTTTCAAATGTACTGAAAATTAAAAGAAATAGCAATGTCTGAAAGAGTTTATCATTTAAAACTAAACCTTCCAAAAAGTAACTGAAAGCATTTCTATTGAACTAATATAGTTTATTTTTCTACCATATACTCTGTTCTGTTACAGGAAGCTGAAGATGCTAGAATCTGGTGCAAATCACAAAATGCTGGAGAAACTCACCAGGTCAGGCCATATCTATGGAGGAAAATGGACAATAATGCTTCGGGTCATGGTCCTTCATCTGTTGACTGTTCACCTGACCTGCTGAGTTCTTTCAGCAATTTGTGTGTTATTGTTCTGTTGCAACCTTATTACTGCAGCAATTGCCAAATTTTGTAGCCAACCTGGATAGAAGCTGAAAACACCCTTTGTTTCTGTGCTGAAACTTTTAATTTTTGTTAATTGGTGCTTCAGTAAAATATTGAATTTTAAAGTATTTACTGTGATTGGAAAATGAAAACTCCAGGTTCATAGGTAAGGATTACTATGATAATATATGATTACTATATAGGTAAGCATTGTACTTGTGTTACTTTTTAAAAATAATCTCAATTCCATTGTTTGTGTTCTTATAACAGGGTCCACTTCCCAATTCATGTGGACATTTCTGGCAAATGGCCTGGGAACAAAAAAGTAGAGCAATTGTGATGCTCAATCGTGTAATTGAAAAGGGATCAGTAAGTGAAAGAAATTAATATTTGTAATTTAATTTTATATAACTAGCAACTTGCTGTTTCCATTTGTATCACAGTGTGAATAGGAGCGTTTTAGTCTATCATCCTGCTTAGATGAACAGGTTAATTGGCGTATGAGGCTGTTTAACAAGATAAGAGCCCATGATATTACAGGAAAGACTAGCATGGAGAGCAGTTGGGTTGACTGGCAGTAGGCAAAGAGTGGGAATAAAGGGGGCCAATTGTGGCTGGTTGCTGGTGACTAGTAGTGTTCCGCAAGGTCTGAGTTTGGGACTGCTTTTCACGTTATCTGTCAGTGATTTGAATGACAGAAGAGATGGCTCAGTAGCCAAGTTTGCAGACAATATAAAGATGGGTGGAGGGGAAGGTAATGTTGAGGAAGCAGGGAGTCTGCAGAAGGACTTGGACAGAATGGGAGAATCAGCAAAGAAGTGGCAAATTGCATGTAGTGTAGGGAAGTGTATGGCCATGCACTTTGATAGAAGGAATAAAGACATAGGCTAGTTTATAAATGGAGAGAAACTCTAAAAATCAGAGGTACAAAGGGACTTGCAAGTTGACTTGGTGGTAAGGAAGGCAAATGCAATGTTAGCATTCATGTTGCGAGGACTAGAACATAAAAACAAGGATGTTATGCTGAGGCTTTATAAGGCATTGGTCAGACCACCCTTGGAGTATGGTGAGCAGTTTTGAGCCCCTTATCTAAGAAAAGATGTGCTGGCGTTGGAGAAGATCCAGGGAAAGTTCACGAGAATGATTCTGGGAATGAAAGGGTTAAGATATGTGGAGTGTTTGATGTTCTGCACTCGTACTCGCTGGAGTTTTGAAGAATGGGGGGAGGGTGGGGGAGATCTCATTGAAATCTATCAAATATTGAAAGGCCTGGATAGAGTGGCTGTGAGAGGATGTTTCCTATAGTAGGTGAGTCTATGACCAGAGGGTACAGCCTCCGAATCGAGGGACGTCCATTTAGAGCAGATATGAGGAGGAATTTCTTTAGCCAGAGAGTGTGAATTTGTGTAACTCTCTACCAGGGATGGCTGCAGAAGCCAGTTCATTGAGTATATTCAAAGTGCAGGTTAATAGGTTTTTCATTAGTCAGGGTGTCAAAGGTTATGGGAAGAAGACAGGAGAAGGGTTGAGAGGCATAATAAATTAGTTATGATAGAATGGTGGAGCAGACTTGATGAGCTGAGAGGCATAATTCTGCTCCTATGTCTTATGATGTTATATGTGATATCACTTTCTCTTTCAAAGTTGTTTAGGAAGCTTTTATAATCTACTTATTTGTTTGCTGCAACTTTCTGCTCGTTGTCTACTTTTTCCTCTTTTAATGTGTTTCCCTTGCGAAAGCTGAATTGCTCCCAATGCTCAAGTTTGTTGCTTTGTCTAGCAATTGAGTATAACTTTGGATATTATACCATTTTAAATTTTTGTTAACTATGGTTGTAATCTATCTGTACTGTCTTTTGGCCTTAACAGTCACATACTTAGAGATACTGATTGCAAGTTTCAGCTGTAAACCCTACTGTATTCCTCAGGCACAAGTTAGTCAAATAATAAGTCCCCCTAGAGACACCTCCTTACATAACCTCTCAAGTGAACAGAGCGTTGGTGGGGCTTGATCCTGATTGATCACCTTTTATTCTTTTGGTTTTATACCAAATCTATTACATTTCCTGCACTCATTATTTACTGTCAGCCATTGGCTATCTAATGCCACAACTACGAATGAAGCTCTCCAGTTGCTTCAGATCCCATACAACAGAATTTTTAGTGACCATCTATTCATTGCACAATACTCGGTCTAGGATAGCCTGTTCCCTGCTCATCTGCTGAACATATTGATCCAAAAAGCTAAACAAAATTAAATCAGCGCTAATAGTGCTCAGAAATTCTTCAATGTTGTGTCAAACTCAACATTGAATTAAACAATTTCTTCTGCCTGTATGTGATCCATATTCTTCCATATTCATGGGTCCATGTAAAATCCTTTTAAACACTACAATTGTGTTTGGTTTCACTACTACCCCTGGCAGCCTACCCCTGTCTATTTGGTTATAATTTTATAGATTATTATTAATTAGATTGCTATCATTCGATATAACTGTTTTACCCTTTTTGCATGCAACTTTAATTTCTAGTGTTACCAAATGCTCTCCATTATGTCTTGGGAAGTCTGTAGGCAATTGTCAATATCTTCTGGTCCTTTTGCACCACTGAGCTCCATCCAGACTCATTACACTTCATTTTATGAACTAATGTTTCTGACTAATCCTTTAATTAGCCATCCATTTCCTCTTTTTCCATTTTGCATGTGCTTCCTAACTATTTAATGTCCTTGGATATTCAACTCCAGCTTTGATTATCCTCCAACCATGTCTCTATAATGAAAATCATATTTTGTTTGTTGCTCTCTGTTTGTTCACCTTATTTATGCTTTTTTGGGTTTTTAATGTTTTTAAACATTTAATCACTTCACAGGATTTTTCCATTGAAATCTATCATCTTGTTGCAGATCTCAAGAAACCTACTGACAACTTTACACTCATGGGCTTTGTGGGGCATTTTTGCCCTATATCAAATACAGGATTGCTCCTGATGAAGGGCTTTCAGCCCAAAACGTTTTTTTTTAATTCCTTTCCACGGTGCTGCTTGACCTGCTGAGTTCTTTCAGCAATACATGTTCTCAAATAATGCAGACTATTTTAAATAAAAGTTTGTCTTGAACGTACATTGGGCAGAACCATAGGTTGGGAATCTAGGTCTGTTGAAACTTTAAATGATAAGGTAGTAAAGCTTCTTAATCAAAATACTGGTAGAAATGTTCCTGCTTGTCCAGGTAACAGCTTTGCTTATTAAGGGATATGCTTGTAAGGCAATCTAGATTTCAGTAAGATAAATACCTGTGAAAATGTTGCCATATGATGGAGTAGGAGAAGATAAGAGAATTACTTTTTTCCTATTGTTTTGAAAATTTTAGCAATACTGAAGCAAGTAATCAGCTGCTCAACCTGTTTTCATAAATTGTATATTGAAAATGTTTATGTGAAAGCACATAACTACAGTTGACTTCCTACAATCACTCACTAAATGTATTTACTGCAATATGGTTCCACAGGAATCCACCTGCCTTCTATTTACCTTACTCCTTTGATCAGTTTTTATTTCTGACCCAAAATAATACATTTTTCAGCTATTTGTACCATACTCACAACAAAATTTCTTTCAGATGCATTAATAATTTTAAAATATATTGTATGTTGTTATTCTAGAGTTTGGCTTTGTAGAGTTTCTCCAAACTTAGAGAATTAGGGCCATCACTTAATTATTGGAAAGAGCGTGGCATAACCTTCCTGATAATTTGTCCCATGAGATAGCACTAAAACTTAAAAATGTAGGCATTGTAATTAAATTTATCTTCTGCTATCAGTGTTAGTATGCAACAAGCAGCACACAGTATTATACAGATCTCTCTCCATTTATGATTGGATAACATTGTTAATGAATTTTCCATTTTTCTTCCCTGTGGAACTGACAAGCAAAATATTGAATACAAATTGACTTCATCTAAATTCAATATCGTTAATGTAGCTGTACCATAATAACTATTTATAGCTTTTGAAATGAGTGGTTTATTGGAAAATGGAACTGAAATGTAATCTTTTGCATTGCAGGTAAAATGTGAAAAGTATTGGCCGAGCACGAAAGATGAAACAATGTCATATGAAGACACTGGGTTCAATCTAAGATTGTTATGTGAAGATATAAAATCATACTACACTGTGCGGCAGTTGGAATTGCAGAGAACCTCTGTAAGGAGATTTTTAACTGAAGTGATGGAAGTGATATTTTAAGGGTTTGATTTCGTAGAAGCATAAAATCTACAGCATGGAAACAGGCTATTTGACCCAACTCCTCACTGACCAGTGGGCACCTTTCAATATCAATTCTATTTTCTGGTACTGGCAATTCAAGTGCTTATTTGCCGAAATGCTGTCAGTGACCCAACTTCAACCACTCTGGTAGGCAATTAATTTGAGATGCTGTCCACTCTCTAGATGAGCAAGTTTTTATAAATTTAAACCATAACATCCCCACTTCATTGTCCTGACCAGTGAAAACTAGTACTCTAATATGCCTCCCTAACTTTATTATCTATCTCTTTTGCCACCTGCAAGGATCTGTGGATTTGTATGCAAAGGTCTCTTTGTCTCTCAGTACCCTTCGAAATCCTATCATTCATTAGTGTATTTCCTACCCTCAAGTACTCCCAAAGATGCATCAATTCACATTTGCCTGGCTTAACTACCACCTGCCATTTTTCAGCCCATTTCACTAACACATTTGTATCGCTCAGCAGCCTAAAGCCTGCTGCTGCCACCTGTATGAAGTTTGTATCTTCTTCCCATGTCTGCGTGGGTTTCCTCCGGGTGCAATGGTTTCCCCTCACAGTCCAAAGACGTACCGGTTGGTAGGTTAATTGGTCATAGTAAATTGTCCTGTGATTAGGCTAGGATTAATAGTCATAGTCATACTTTATTGATCCCAGGGGGAAATTGGTTTTCACTACAGTTGCACCATAAATAATAAACAGTAATAGAACCATAAATAGTTAATTAGTAATATGTAAATTATGCCAGTAAATTATGAAATAAGTCCAGGACCAGCCTATCGGCACAGGGTGTCTGACCCTCCAAGGGAGGAGTTGTAAAGTTTGATGACCACAGGCAGGAATGACTTCCTATGACGCTCTGTGCTGCATCTTGGAGGAATGAGTCTCTGGCTGAATGTACTCCTGTGCCCACCCAGTACATTATTTAGTGGATGAGAGACATTGTCCAAGATAGCATGCAACTTGGACAGCATCCTCTTTTCAGACACCACCGTCAGAGAGTCCAGTTCCATCCCCACAACATCACTGGCCTTACGAATGAGCTTGTTGATTCTGTTGGTGTCTGCTACCCTCAGCCTGCTGCCCCAGCACACAACAGCAAACATGATAGCACTGGCCACCACAGACTCGTAGACCATCCTCAGCATCGTCCGGCAGATGTTAAAGGACCTCAGTCTCCTCAGGAAATAGAGACGGCTCTGTCCCTTGTAGACAGCCTCAGTGTTCTTTGACCAGTCCAGTTTATTGTCAATTCGTATCCCCAGGTATTTGTAATCCTCCACCATGTCCACACTGACCCCCTGGATGGAAACAGGGGGTCACCAGTACCTTAGCTCTCCTCAGACTAAATTGTGGGATTGCTGGGCAGTGTGACTCAGAGCTCGATGGGCCTATTCTGCACTGTATCTTAATAAATAAAAACTACTGTAGTGGTTACTCCAACAAACCAAAACCACTTGGAGACTAAGTAGGGTTGATCCTGTATGACACACTATCTAATCCAGTAACAAAGTTCCAAAGTCGAAGAATACGATCAATCTTTTATTAAGAAACTAGCAAAACAAACCATCTTGAAGCGATTTAAAAACTAATGAAGCTGGCATTAGCACTATAACAAAATAAAGTCTTGGCCTATTACTTAAGCCAAGCATTCTTAAATGTATTCAAGAATATTCATATGTAGTTAAGCAATATTAAGTATAATTAAGCAGTCAACAAAAAAGATAACACCCCTAGTTCACTCCTTAGCTTTACCTAAACTAGACTGACCCCAAAGACAAAGCATGAATACATAACTAAGCTCTTCACTTCTACCATGCTGCAACCCACGTGACTAACTACCATAATGAACATAATAAACACACAACACAAAATATAATATAGATAGAAAATAGTTAAGTGGCTCCTACATCCCAGCCCCTTAATTATTATACTATAATTCCAACTACATACTGATAAATATCAGGAGACGTGAAATCTTAAGTCATGCATACAAATATCCTCTTTCTTTTTCCAGACAAGTCATCTTGGCCAGAGGTTACGAGCACTTAGCCCAGTACAGAGTGACCTTTACCACCACTGTCTGAGAAGACAGATTAATGAAGCTTTCAAGGCTGTAGCTCCTCAAACCTCTGCCTTCTGTAAAAGACCGATTTTGGTTAAAGGCCAATCCAAGCAGCTAGTCTTGGTCATGATCTTTTGTCTGGAAAGACTAGAATGATTCTTCCCATGATCCATGAGTTTCAAGGCGCAGTATCGTTAGCCATAAGCACAATATTTCCTGGGAGGAAATTGTGTCTTGCACTTGACCATTTCTGACATTCCTGTAGCTGTGTTAAATACCCCTTGAGCCACCGTTTCCCAAACAAGTTTGACAGATGGGCATGCTTCCATCTATGATGAATATAAACGTCTTACTTTTGGAACACTCCTGGTGGTAAGTATGTGAGGTCTTTAGAAGCAACAGATGGTTGCTGTTAACATTTCCAAATCATTGGGATTGGATGATGTTTTAGTAATCAGACAACCATTGATAATAACCTGTACTTCACAAAGAACTGTGTGAAGATCCACTTCATCAAGATTCTGCACCTTCATGGTAGAATTGAGAGCCTTTCTTACCGACGTGATCAATCTCTCCAATGTTCCTCATAATGTGAGCCAGCCGGGAGGTGGGGGGTGTTAAAAATCCACTTCATTTCTTTCTGAAGAAGTACATTATTGATCTGTGAATGATTCCACTTCTCAATGGCTTCTCTCAATTCTAACAAAGTTTGTCACATTATCAGAGCGTAGTTCATGAACCTGTCCTTGTCTTGCTATAAAGCATCGGAAGTGCATTAACAAAAGAATCTGTGTCCAAAGAAGATGCCAGTTCAATATGAATAGCTCATATAGCTAGACAGGTAAATATAACCTCGTATCTCTTCACTGTACTCCTGCTTTTCACTTCAAAAGGTCCAAAGTAGGCCACTCCTACACGTGTGAACAACGGTTCATCTGGAGAGACCTTGTCCAGAGGTAGATCTGCCATGTGTTGACATCCTGGAATTGCATGTGACTGTCAACAAACAATAGACAATAGGTGCAGGAGTAGGCCATTCAGCCCTTTGAGCCAGCACCACCATTCACTGTGATCATGGCTGATCATCCACAATCAGTACCCTTTTCCTGCCTTCTCCCCGTATCCCTTCACTCCACTATCTTTAAGAGCTCTATCTAACTCTTTTTTGAAAGAATCCAGAGAATTGGCCTCTACTGCCTTCTGAGGCAGAGCATTCCACAGAACCACAACCCTCTGTGTGAAAAAGTTTTTCCTCAACTCCGTTCTAAATGGTCTACCCCTTATTCTTAAACTGTGGCCTCTGGTTCTAGACCCCCCCAACATCGGGAACATGTTTCCTGCCTCTAGCATGTCCAATCCCTTAATAATCTTATATGTTTCAATCAGATCCCCTCTCATCCTTCTAAATTCCAGTGTATACAACCCCAGTTGCTCCAATCTTTCAACATATGACAGTCCCGCCATCCCGGGAATTAACAAACAAACAACACACTTAGACAAGATTCTTCGTATAGCTGTACTAGCACTGGAAATACAATATTTTTGGGAAAACCTCGATAACGTGTGCTGATGGTCACCATCAGGCCACCAAAGAAACCTTAGTAGATCCACATCTTCTGCTGGTTCTTCAACCTGATGAAACATTAATTTAATATCCGCCATAATCACCACTGGTTCTTTTCTGAATCTGGTTGTGACTTCAATCATTGAACTAGTAAGATCTGCATGTAACAGTTGAGCATTAAGTGATATTCCCTGGAAAGTCATTCCACAAACAAACACAATACTAAGTTTCTCTTTTCTGGGGTGATAAATACCATGATGTGGAATATACCAGACTTTCCCATCGTTGTGTTTCAGATCCTCTGCTGGCACTATCTTTTTGGCGTAACCTTTGGAGATGATATCCTTCATGAAAGCTGAGTAGTCAGTGTGAAATGACAAATTCTTCTTAAATCTCTTCCTTGGATTCAGAGCATACTGTTCAGCAATCTTCTCATTATTAGGCACGTTTACATTATTCTTTAAGGTAAACTAATCTCGTGGTGAATATCCATCAGCTTTGCAGAATTTGCCACCAGCTCCATGAACTTGTGATCTTCTCTTGTCAAACCAGGTTGATCACCCTGACTGCATTTAGGGAAATCTGCCTTGAGTTGCTGCTGATCTCATCCATGTTCAAAACTGAAATCCTGTTAACTGTCAGCTCTGGCTGAGCATAGTCTCTTCAGTCACCATGGTCTCCTTTCTGTGGTCCATCACCAGTCCAACCAAACATTGATCTAATTGTGTAGTGTCCATCATAACAATGCAAGTCACTCCAATGCTTCAGGCTCAATTTCTAATCAATCTCAGGCAAACAATTATATTTCAGGTGAGACCATTCCTGTAGATCTCTCAGAAGAGGAACTTTCCCTTTGTGGACAGGCATACTTCCCTGCATATAGATATTAGACAGTTCCCTGTGAATGAGGAGCAGCATGCTTCGACCAGATGGGTCGCACAGTGGAAACCCTCGTCAAGGAGCACGGGGTGTATAAACTTGAGTTACCGAGAGAAATCAGTGATAGCAGGACAAGCATTTGCAATGGCCATAGGATCGACTTTGGCACAAAACTACAGTGCCGTGCCAAAGGCTTTTGGGACCACCCAGTGATGGAAACCATTGAAATAAAACTAGAGGAAAAGAATTTTCACAAAGATGAAGGTCTCGCTCTAAGTAAGAACTAGGATTTGATTGTAAACATGATGGGACAGTAGAAACCTGATTGGATGAGGACTAACCAATCAGGACAGGTGGATAGCTGGGGTTTAAATACCACTGGACTAGACATGCTTAGGCATGATTCCTAATGAAGATAGCAGATTTTGTAATCAAAACATCGGTTAACATTGATACTTGTACCCAGTTGGAAGACTGAGAAGAGTTTATTTAGTTCACAATAGATTTCACTATCCACTTCTAATCCTGAAACAACTTGGCTATTCACAATCTTTCCTTGACCCATGGTGCACAAGAGAATACGTGTCCTTTTTTTCCTGTGAGGTTGACCTTGTTCCCGAGGCTCACTGTGCAGAACACTACTGTACTTCCTTGATCTAGGACAGCATAAGTAGCTACTGTCTTGTTACCCTTATTTAACTTCATCAGTATTGGAATTATTGGAAGTTTACATTAATGATCGCCAGCTCCCTAAGACCATTAGATACCGGGGTGTTACTCACTGCTGTGTCCGATTCTTTCAGAGCTTGTTTCAAATCTGCACCCTTTTTATCCGAGTGAATACAAAGTATGCTTGGATGTTTGCCACTGCATTCCTTGCACGAAAGGCACTTCCTGCAATCCATGATTATGTCTCCCGTATACATACAAACAAAGCAGACAACATTTTCTTTTAGCAAGACAGTTGTCTCATTATGAGCATTTTTCTCCAGCTGAGGGCATGGATCCAATAGGTTTACCCTCACAGATCAGACAAACCCTTTTGGCTGATGAGACCATTTCCCTTTCATTAGTTCCAGGCTGAGATTTTAGCTTTATTGCTCATAGTGGCCACAGTAGTGGTGAAACTGCTTCCATTAGCCTAGAAATTGTGGCTTAGTTTTGTTCACACCTTTTGCTTACTGCCAGTGATGTAGTATCCTGCATATTTACATAGACCAGGTATGTAGAAATCCTCACTTGACTTTCAATAAACTCAACAAGGTGGGTGAAAGTAGCCTCATGGTTGTGCTTATCTAGTAGTTTACAGGTCACCCTTCTCCATAGATCCCTAAGCATGTAAGGCAATTTCCTTACAACAATCAATAGATTGGCAGGCATGTCCAGCTCTTGCAGGTACTGAACTTCTTTCATTGCGTCACAACAATCTCTAAGAAAAAGACTGTAGTCTTGAAGAGCCCTCGTGCCTTGGAATTTGATAGATGGTCAAGAAAGAACCTTTTGCTGGTGCAGTGTTCTGTTCAGATATCCTTCCTCCAGGTTAACAGGCTGGCAACTTCTGACAGCCTCTCTGAGGCAACCTCCGGTGTACTGTTCAAGGGAGTAGAGGCAGTCACCATAAGCGTCAGTCTTGCCTTCAACACTATTCTTGAAAGCCCTCATGAATGCATAATATTGTGATGGATTGCCATCAAAGATTTGAATCTCTTTTAGGTAGAGATGCAATGCATTGTTGTGGTACAAATAAGGTTGTTATATCATTTTGCCTCCTTATGACATCCATCGTACAATTCAGACGACTGTCATCTGAAAAACGAGTGTTTTCCTATTTTAAGTTAATGTCCCCAAAAGCACCTTGAGCTGTTGTATCTGACATTAGTTCAGAGTGCCTCCTTAATGCCGGTTGAGAGTGAACATCCTGAACTACTTTTTGTGATCCTAACTCTTGGCTCATAAACATTTGAGGAGCAAATGTACCCATTGGTGTGTTGGGTTTTCTCTGTGCCATATCAACCTAGGAAGTCACACCATAAAACTATCCTACTGAAGCACTTTTAGCACCCACAGCACTTGAAGCCTTTAGCGCTGTAGCTTTGGCCATCTCTGCAGTAATTTCATCCTGCAACTTAAGATCCTTCTTCGTATCTGCTCCTTTTCTTTCCAAAGCTGTTCCTCCATCTGCTCTTGTTCTTCCAATGCAAGTATGTTTGTTGCTGTGCGAATAATGGAGTTAAATCTGCCTCCATTTTAATGCATGCTGTGGTGGTATCAGATGCATCGGATTTTCTGCTAGCAACATAACTTACAGTACGCACATCTGAAGCACTGTCATCTGGGTGTACATCATCCTGTGGATCCTCAGCTTTATACATAATCAAAATGTGTTAGATTTTGAGAAGACTTTTTGCTTGTTTCAGCAACATGACCTTCAACATCGCATGTTTGTTTCAGTATTTTGCTAGGACTATTAACAAGAATCTCAATATTTGCAGATCTTTCAACTTATCACTATGGAATAGAAATTAAAGATAACCGATAATGTTGCTTAGCAACAACTTCAAGGAGAATATGCAAGTCTTTAATGTGAGACTCCACTTGTGAGACATTTTCTGATTCTCATATAAGACCTGTAATTTTATGATATTAAACCTTTAATTTTCCTCATAATTTTCTTAAATTCCTTTTGAGAACTATTGATTCTGTTCGCTAAAAATTTCCCAGTAAGTTTAACTCTTTTAGCCCCGACTTCAAGGTCACTGACTTCAGCTCCACTCATGTTGCTTTTTCAGCTGCGCATACCAGACCAAACAAAATGCTTTCATTTCAAATGCTGAACCAGAATACTTCAGCATTTCAATAGAACCATTCTTCTGCTCCATTCCTGTAGCTACATAGTCACCTAATCTGTGTCTATTCTTATGTTTACTAGTTTGTGGCACTGGAAACAATTACCTTTCAGGTCCTGCTCTTTAAACGGCTATTTAGTTCTTTATGCTCATGTTACAGCGCCTTATCCTTTCTACTAAGTGATTGATACCGCTGGCTATTCACCCTGTTTTTCAGATTGTCCTGCAGCAAGTCCACAATATCCTTAACCCTAGCACCATGGAGACAAATACAAGTGTACTTTTTAGCAAGGGGAATAACTACAGAGTCTCCAGCACTGTCTCTGACTGGTATTCCTGATGGTCACTCATGTCCTCTCTTTCTGTACCTCCCGGGTCAGCCATAGCACAACTGATTAGTGTCCTACCAGACCTGAACCTGTTTTAGAGTGTCAAAGTAACATCATGGCCTAATAGCCTAATACTTACTATTTCACAGCATTGGAACCTTAGTTGGGTAGTAATGATGTTTTGTTCAGCAGCTAGAGACTTTGATATTGGCACATACAGTGGCATGCAAAAGTTTGGGCACCTCTGGTCAAAATTTCTAGTTACTGTGAATAGCTAAGTGAGTAAAAGATGACCTGATTTTCAAAAGGCATAAAGTTAAAGATGACACATTTCTTTAATATTTTGAGCAAGATTACTTTTTTATTTCTGTCTTTTACAGTTTCAAAATAACAAAAAAGGAAAAGGGCCTGAAGCAAAAGTTTGGGCACCCTCCATGGTCAGTACTTAGTAACACCCCCTTTGGCAAGTATCACAGCTTGTAAACGCTTTCTGTAGCCAGCTAAGAGTCTTTCAATTCTTGTTTGAGGAATTTTTGCCTATTCTTCCTTGCAAAAGGCTTCTAGTTCTGTGAGATTCTTGGGCCGTCTTGCATGCACTGCTCTTTTGAGGTTTATCCGCAGATTTTCGATGATGGTTAGGTCAGGGGACTGTGAGGGCCATGGAAAAACCTTCAGCTTGCGCCTCTTGACATAGTCCAGTGTGGATTTTGAGGTGTGTTTAGGATCATTATCCTGTTGTAGAAGCCATCCTCTTTTTATCTTCAGCTTTTTTACAGACTTGTTTGCTTCCAAAATTTGCTGGTATCTAATTTAATTCATTCTTCCCTCTACCAGTGAAATGTTCCCCGTGCCACTGGCTGCAACACAAGCCCAAAGCATGATCAATCCACCCCCATGCTTAAGAGTTGGAGAGGGGTTCTTTTCATGAAATTCTGCACCCTTCTTTCCTCCAAACATACCTTTGCTCATTGCAGCCAAAAAGTTCTGTTTTAACTTCATCATTCCACAGGACTTGTTTCCAAAATGTATCAGGCTTGTTTAGATATTCCTTTGCAAACTTCTGACGCTGAATTTTGTGGTGAGGATGCAGGAAAGGTTTTCTTCTGATGACTCTTCCATGAAGGTCATATTTGTGCAGGTGTTGCTGCACAGTAGAACAGTGCACCACCACTCCAGAGTCTGCTAAATCTTCCTGAAGGTCTTTTGCAGTCAAATGGGGTTTTGATTTGCCTTTTTCAGCAATCCTATGAGCAGTTCTCTTGGAAAGTTTTCTTGGTCTTCCAGACCTCAACTTGACTTCCACTGTTCCTGTTAACTGCCATTTCTTAATTATATTACAAACTGAGGAAAAAACTACCTGAAAACACTTTGCCATCTTCTTATAGCCTTCTCCTGTGGGCATCATTTATTTTAATTTTCAGAGTGCTAGGCAGCTACTTAGAGGAGCCCATGGCTGCTGATGGTTGGGTCAAGATTTGAGGAGTCAGGGTATTCATAAGACTTTGAAATTTGCATCACCTGGTCTTTCCTTACGATGATTGTGAACAAGCCATAGCCCTAACAAGCTAATTAAGGTCTGAGACCTTGGTAAAAGTTATCTGAGAGCTCAAATCTCTTGGGGTGCCCAAACTTTTGCATGGTGCTCCTTTCCTTTTTTTTCCTACTCTAAAATTATACAAAACAAAAATAATACACTAATCTTGCTTAAAATGTTGAGAAGAATGTTTCATCTTTTAAGTTTATGACTTTTGGAGATCAGTTCATCTTCCACTCACTTAACTATTCACAGTAATAGAAATTTTGACCAGGGATGCCCAAACTTTTGCATGCCACTGTAGCCAAAAAGCATCCATTTCCAATTCTGATTGTACTTTTCCAGAAAACGTTCAGTTTCTCTGGTTTTAATTTTGATCCTCCTGGAGCCTTGAATCTGAAAAGACACTGTTCCATTCAGATTTCTGCAAGTTGGTGATCTAGTTGAAACCACACCCATTTTTGTTTGTTGCAAGCAACTGGTCTGTTTTCAAGTAAAGTCCTGAAAATGAGTAAGTTATAGGAATTTCACTGATAATTGGCGAGAGAACTCCAATCATCTGATATCCTACTCTTTGGCAATCCCTGATAGATTGACATTTGACTCATTGGGTCTTGTTTCCCCATGCTTCCTTTAAACTCACTGGTTCCCTGGTCTCTGAGCGCATTTAATCTCAGAGATTCCTTGAAAGTTATTGTCCGGTATATTTTTACTTAAAGTATATTATAAGTGTGTTCGGGTATTCATAGGGGAATAACGTGCAGTAGTTCTACATGACCATAGTGCTGAGCAAAGAGTGTTTTACTGTGCCAAGAACTATATATTTTTTAAAGTAGCAAAAGGAGATTTAATGAGTGAGTTGTCAATTGTTGGTCAAGTTGTGTTTGGTTTTGGTTTATCACGGTCAATCTGCCAAGACTGAACAGCTTGCACTGTTTATACAGATCAACTCATTACACAGTGCACGGAACTAGAATAAGGTAAAATAATAACAATGCTGAATAAAGTGTCAAAGCTACTGATAAAGTGCAAGATCATACGAGGTAGATTGTGAAACCAAGAGTCCATCTTTATTATACAGGGGATCATTTTATCATCTTATAACAGCTGGTTAACAGCTGTCCTTGGGTCTCGTCATATGTGCTCTCAGCTTTTGTATCTTCTACCCAAAAAAAAAGGGCATCTGGTCTGGGTGGTGTCTTTGATTATGATGGATGCTTTACTGGGAAAGCGAGAAGCATAGACAGATCTATAGAGAGGAGTCTGGTTCCTGTTATGGGCTGTGATGTGTCCACAACCTTGCAGTTACTTGTGGTCACATGCAGAGTAGTTGCCAAACGAAGCAGTGATGCATCCAGATAGGATACTTTCGATGGTGCATCGTTAAAAATTGCTCAGGAACTTGAAGCTTCTCAATCCTCTACTTCAGCACCATTGATGTAGACAGAAGCATGTGAACCATCTCCCTTTCTGAACTCAATGACTAGCTCTTTTGTTCATGCTGAAAGAAAAGTTGCAGTCTTGACATCATACAGCTAAGTTCACTTTTTTTTACTGTACACTGACTCATTGTTATTTGAGATGTGACCCACAGCAGTGGTATCAGCAAACTTATAAATGGAATTAGAGCAGAATCTAGCCAAGCAGTCATGAGTGTGTGGGGGCTGAGGATGCTTAGAATAATCAAAGCAGGGGTGTTGCTGACTATCCTTACTGATTGCAGTCTGTTGGTCAGAAAGTCTGAATCTTTAAGCTAGAAACTTAGAGATTGGGTAATGGGTTTCAAATTAGAAATGCTGGCTGGTGGTGTAGTGGCATTCACATCGGACTATGAGGTGAGTGGTCCTGGATTTGAATCCAGCTGGCTCCTTGCACATTTTCTATCTGTACTGGGCTGAGTGTCGAGCTAGCAACTTGGTGACAAATGCTAAAGAAATGGAAACAACAGGAATTCTGCAGATGCTGGAAATTCAAGCAACATACATCAAAGTTGCTGGTGAACGCAGCAGGCCAAGCAGCATCTATAGGAAGAGGCGCAGTCGACGTTTCAGGCCGAGACCCTTCGTCAGGACTAACTGAAGGAAGAGTGAGTAAGGGATTTGAAAGCTGGAGGGGGAGGGGGAGATGCAAAATGATAGGAGAAGACAGGAGGGGGAGGGATAGAGCCGAGAGCTGGACAGGTGATAGGCAAAAGGGGATACGAGAGGATCATGGGACAGGAGGCCTAGGGAGAAAGACGGGGGGGGGGAGTGACCCAGAGGATGGGCAAGAGGTATATTCAGAGGGACAGAGGGAGAAAAAGGAGAGTGAGAGAAAGAATGTGTGCATAAAAATGAGTAACAGCTGGGGTACGAGGGGGAGGTGGGGCCTAGCGGAAGTTAGAGAAGTCAATGTTCGTGCCATCAGGTTGGAGGCTACCCAGACGGAATATAAGGTGTTGTTCCTCCAACCTGAGTGTGGCTTCATCTTTACAGTAGAGGAGGCCGTGGATAGACATGTCAGAATGGGAATGGGATGTGGAATTAAAATGTGTGGCCACTGGGAGATCACTTAGAGAAAGCAGGATCTCCCAGTGGCCACACATTTTAATTCTACATCCCATTCCCATTCTGACATGTCTATCCACGGCCTCCTCTACTGTAAAGATGAAGCCACACTCAGGTTGGAGGAACAACACCTTATATTCCGTCTGGGTAGCCT
This sequence comes from Mobula hypostoma, assembly GCF_963921235.1. Classification (NCBI taxonomy): domain Eukaryota; kingdom Metazoa; phylum Chordata; class Chondrichthyes; order Myliobatiformes; family Myliobatidae; genus Mobula; species Mobula hypostoma. The sequence continues at coordinate 169,662,228 of NC_086097.1, forward strand.
CCAACCTGATGGCACGAACATTGACTTCTCTAACTTCCGCTAGGCCCCACCTCCCCCTCGTACCCCAGCTGTTACTCATTTTTATGCACACATTCTTTCTCTCACTCTCCTTTTTCTCCCTCTGTCCCTCTGAATATACCTCTTGCCCATCCTCTGGGTCACTCCCCCCCCCCCCCCGTCTTTCTCCCTAGGCCTCCTGTCCCATGATCCTCTCGTATCCCCTTTTGCCTATCACCTGTCCAGCTCTCGGCTCTATCCCTCCCCCTCCTGTCTTCTCCTATCATTTTGCATCTCCCCCTCCCCCTCCAGCTTTCAAATCCCTTACTCACTCTTCCTTCAGTTAGTCCTGACGAAGGGTCTCGGCCTGAAACGTCGACTGCGCCTCTTCCTATAGATGCTGCTTGGCCTGCTGCGTTCACCAGCAACTTTGATGTATGTTGCTAAAGAAATGGCAAGGTTGCCACCTGATGCACCAGAAGGTGCATTTGTAGCATTTTGCTTCCAAGTCAATATTATAATACAATGGATTCTGGTGAATTGAGCCATCGGTTAATCTGGGCAGCCACTTATTTGTGACAACTCCTATAAAAACAAAAACTAAATGCCCAGGATTCCCTTTGTTTAATTGGCCCTTAACTGGGGCAGGAGGCTATTGCCAAACGGTTTCTAACTAGCATCAGTTAGACACCACACCATGCTTAGAGCAAACCGTTTTTAAATAGCATCAGTTGTATGTATATGTGTTTGTGTTCAAAAAGCAGTGATTTTTGTCACTGATGGTTGGTGAGAAACAAGCAATAAGACAATTCATTGTGGTTTCAAGCATTCAGGCTTGGAGATGCCAGAAATGACCAGGAGTGAAAATGAAACTATTTCACTTCCTCAACAAGTTAGGACCTACAAAGAAATTGAAAGTATTGACACTCATTGAATGTTATAATGAAATGAATGTTTGGAGGATGCAAATGCCAAAAGTATTATATGAAGACAATTCATTATCTGCACTAGGTGTATGCACTGATTTTGTTCATTTATAGTCAGCTAAAAGAACACAGCCATGTACTCTGGATGAATTTCTTTGTTGGTAAATATTAGGAATTAATACACAGTTTTATAGTACTGTCGTGATATTGGTAGTGTTCTAAATTGTTCTGTAATTCATTTGAATACATAACTTGTTACTTAGTTAACTGTAGTTTGTCTTTTTTATATCTTTATAACTATTTCAATGAAACTTTGGCTAACTGGGGCAAAATGTATTGGTCCCATTGTGCCCCAGTTAACTGGAATCCTCTGTATGGGATTGGAATAAATTTTTATAAATTGATTTTTGTTTCTACGCTGTTAGTTTCTGAAGCTCATTTAATGGGATGTAGGAAGTCTTAAAGTTTAAGTATTTGTTTTCCTGGAAGTTAGAACTTTCTAAATTTATATCTTAAAATAAATTGAAACTTTTATGTAATTGTCCTGAAGAAACTTTTATAGTTTGAGAGTTTTCTTTTATTCTTGACTTAAGTTTTCATTTTGGAAGTTTAAAGGTGGTAAACCACATATTTGATTTATCTGTGTTTCTTGTTCTTTTTGTACCACTAGACTGGAGAAACCAGAGAAATCTACCACTTCCATTACACCACTTGGCCTGACTTTGGAGTACCTGAATCCCCTGCTTCATTCCTTAATTTTTTGTTCAAAGTGAGGGAGTCTGGCTGCTTGAACTCAGATTGTGGACCTACTGTTGTTCACTGCAGTGCAGGCATTGGAAGATCTGGTACTTTCTCTTTGGTTGATACATGCCTTGTTTTGGTGAGTGGTCATAAAGTTAATTAATTACTGAAAGTAGCACCTGGTTGCCTCACTCTGAAATATGATTTTATATCCTATTATTTTTGCATGTCATGTAAAATTAAGATTGATTAATATTCAGGCCAATTCAACAAATAGTTGAATCATAATAAAAGATTTGGGTGTGGGGGGCAAGTTTGTTCATTTTGACTTTATAGTCTGATAAGTAGTTGATTTCACTGGCAATTCATCTGCTATCATGACCTTTTTAATGCAAATCACTTATTGTACCAACATCAGTGTTAATCACATGATCGTTCCTTGTAATGCTCCTTCGCTGTGTAGACGGGTTGCTTTTCCATTCACCGTCCCTTTCCATGCAGAACCCAAGTAATGCTGGAAATTTGAATGTGGTTTGCCAAGAAAAGCAACTCTATACGCTATACTTTGTAGGTGTCTGTAATGATTATGGTCACTGTGCAGATAAACACATGTAGATTTTTTTTAAACCTGTCAGCTGAGGAGGATATATTTCTTGCAGATGGAAAAATGCAAAGATCCATCTTCTGTGGACATCAGAGAAGTACTATTAGAAATGAGAAAATACCGGATGGGACTCATACAAACTCCAGATCAGTTGAGATTTTCATACATGGCAGTTATAGAGGGAGCGAAATATATCATGGGAGACTCATCAGTGCAGGTAAAAGCTGTTTATTCTCCTCCATGATATTTCTGTCTAATTGATAGACCATTTATCATAAAGTTGGACAGTACAGAAACACACCCTATCCTATGTCACCTGTCACCAAGCCGGTTTTGGATGCAATTACACAGCTTGCCATGGATCTCATGTTCCTTAATCTTCTGGATCAGCCAAACTGCAGGGTCTTGTTAAATGCCTTTACTAAATCATTATCAATGATATCTGCTCTGTCTTTTGCAATATTAGGTAGCTCTTCAAAAGAACTTGATCAAATTAGTGAAGGAGGATTTCCCCTGCACAAAGCTATGCTAACAATCCATTATCAACTTCCACTTTTCCAAGAGTACATTAATCTATCCCATAAGATTTTCTTCAATGCTTTTCCTACAACTGAGAGAAGTTTCACTAGCCTGTAGTTGTCTGGCTTATTCCTGCTGCCCTTTAATAAAGGAACAACTTTTGCTATCATCTGGTCTTCTGACAGCTCATCTGTAGCTAAGGAAAGTGCAAAAAATACCTGTCATAGCTCCAGCAATCCCCCTCTTCCCCCCCCCCGCCCTGCTTTCCATAGCAGCCCGAGTTAGACCACAAGACGTAGGAGCTGAATTAGTGTATTCAGCCCATTAAGTCTGTTCTGCCATTTGATCATGGCTGATCCATTTTCCCCTCAACCCTAATCTTCTGCCTTCTCCCCGTATCCTTTAATGCCTGACCAATCAAGAGCATCAACTTCTGCAATAAATACACCCAATGACCTGTCCTCCACAGCCACCTCTGGCAATGAATACCACAGAATCACTACCCCTGGCTAAAGAAATTCCTCCTAATCTCTGTTCTAAATGAATGTTCCCCTATTTTGTGATTGTACCTCTGATCCTAGGCTCCCCTCTATTGGAAATAATCCTCTACATATCCACTCTATATAGGCCTTTCAACATTCAATAGGTTTAAATGAGATTTCCGCCTCTCCCCGCCCCATCATTATTCTTAATTCCATTGAGTACTGGTCCTGAGTCATCAAAATTTCCTCATATGATAAGCCTTTCATTCTTGGAATTATTTTCATGAACCTCCTTTGAACCCTCTCCAACGTCAGCATATCCTTTCTTAGTTAAGGGGCCCAGAACTGCTCACAGTACTCACTAGTGCTTTGTAAAGCCTCAGTGTTACATCCTTGCTTTTATATTTTAGTTCTCTTGAAGTGAATGCTAACATTGCAGTTCTGTACCTCACCACTAACTTAACCTGCAGGTTAACCTTTAGGGAATCCTGCAAAAGGACTCCCAAGTCCCTTTGCTCCACAGATTTTGAATTTTCTCCCCGTTTAGAAAATAGTCTATGCTTTTATTCTTTCTACAAAAGTACATGACCTTGCATTTCCTGACATTGAGTTCCATCTGCCACTTCTTTGCCCATTCTCCTAATCAGTCGAAGATCTCCTGCAGCCTCCCTCCTTCCTCAACACTACCTGCCCCTCCACCTATCTTTCTATCATTCACAAACTTGGCCACAGAGCCATCAATGCCATCATCCAGATCATTGACATACAATACAAGAAGAAGTGGTCTCAACCGAGATGGCTGCAGAACACTACTGGTCACTGGCAGCCAATCAAAACGACTCCCTCTTTCCCACTCTGCCTCCTGCAAATCAGCCAGTGCTCTATCCATGCTGGTATCTTTCTTGTAATACCATGGGCTCTTATGCTAAGCAGCCTCATCTGCAGCACCTTGTCAAAGGCCTTCTGAAAATCTAAGTACACAAAATCCACCAATTCTCCTTTGTCCATCCTGCTTATTATTTCCTTAAACAATTCCAACAGATTTGTCAGACAAGATTTTCACTTAAGGAAGCCATGCCAACTTCAGCCTGTTTTACCATGTGCCTCCAAGTACCCTGAAACTCTGTCTTGCACAGTGAAGACTGACGCAAAATACTTATTATACCATTTCTTTATCGTCCTTTTCTACCTCTCCAGCATCATTTTCCAGTGGTCCAATTTCTACTCGTAGCTCTCTTTTACTCTTTGTTTACCGGAAAAAAACTTTTTGTATCCTCTTTTGATATTATTAGTTAGCGTACCTTCATATCTCATCTTTTCACTTCTGTTTTTTTAGTTGATGTCTAGGTTTTTAAAAGCTTCCCACCATTTTTTTTGCTCTATTATATGCCCTCCTTTTTGCTTTTATATTGGCTGCAGAATCAAAAAGGGTAACAGATACATTACTCAAAGTGTTATGTCTCAATTCACGTAGTATAAGAAATAAGTGGATAATTGTGTTGCACTATTACAGATTGTCAGGTATGATGTTGTGGCCATCACTGAATCGTGGTTGAAGGATGGTTGTAGTTGGGAGCTGAATGTCCAAGTTTACACGTTGTATTGGAGGGACAGGAAAGTAGGCAGAGGGAGTGGCATGGCTCTGCTGTTAAAGAACAGCATCAAATCGGCGGAAAGGTGTGACATAGGATCAGAAGATGATGAATCCTTGTTAGGAATTGAAAGGGTAAAAGGACCCTGATGTGGACCACAGATTACAACAGGAAATAGAAGAGGTGTGTCAAAAGGGGCAATGCTATGAAAGTCGTGGGAGATTTTAACATGGAAGTCAATTGAGAAAATCTGGTTGGAAATGGATCTCAAGAGAGTGAGTTTGTTGAATGCCTACGAGATGGTTTTTTTAGAACAGTTTATCGTTGAGCCTACCAGGGGATCAGCTATACTGGGTTGGGTGTTATGTACAGACATCCCACCTCTCCCGGAAGGCCCGGGAGTCTCCCGCAAATTAATAGTGGCTCCCTGATGCCCGCAAATTATATGCAATGTCCCAGAAATTGATTTTTTTTGAGAGCACATGAGAGAGCGAGTGCAAGAGCGAGAAAGCGAGCGTGAGTGAGAGCGAGCGAGAGCACGCGCGATAGAGCAAGAGCGAGAGAGTTCCAAAAAAAGTCAGAGTGGCAATGTTCCAAAAAAAGAAAATATAAAACGTACGTCACCCCAGACGTGTACCCCTGCCTAATAGGGGTCAAAATAATGACAGTGTTGCTGGCTGCACTGTTTGCAACAGTGACTTTTCTATTGCCCATGGTGGGTTAAAATGTAAAAGACATGTTGAGGTGAGTTTAACAGGTGTCATTCATTCATTAGCATAGCTAACGTTATTTAAATAGCTGGCTGGCGGCTAAGGAGCTACTCTATTGCAAACATCCAGAACTCCCGGAAGTCTCCCGCAAATTGATGGTGCTACCTCCTTGAAATGAGTTTTTGCAGGGTGGGATGTCTGTTATGTAATGAACCGCAGATGATTAGGGAGCTAAAGGTAAAGGAACCCTTAGAGGGCAGTGATCAAACAAAATAATACTGAGTTCAACTTGAAATTTGATAAGGAGAAAGTAAAGTCTGTTGTAGCAGTATTTCAGTGGAGTAAAGGAAATTACAGTCGTATGAGAGGAGTTGGCCAAATTAAATTGGAAGGAGATGCCGGCAGGGAGGACAGCAAAGCAACAATGATGTGAATCTCTGTGAAAAATAAGGAAGGTGCAAGATAGATGTATCCCAAAAACAAAGAAATAGTCAAATGGAACGACAGTACAACTGTGGCTGACAAGGGAAGTCAAAGCTAATGTAAAAGCAAAAGAGAAGGGCATAAAACAAAAACAAAATTAGCAGGAAGATAGAGGATTGTGAAGCTTTTAAAAACATACAGAGAGCAACTAAAAGAATCATTAGGAGGGAAAAGATGAAATATAAAAGCAAGCTCGCAAACAATGTTAAAGTGGATAGCAGAAGCTTTCAAGTATGTTTAAAAAAAAGAGATGAGAGTGGATTATAGGCCCTCTAGAAAATGAGGCCAGAGAAGTAGTAATGGGGGACCAGGAGATGGCTAATGAACTAATTGAGTATTTTACATCAGTCTTCACTGTGGAAGACACTAGCAGTGTGCCAGATGTTGAAGGGTGTGAGGGAAGAGAAGTGACTATTACAAGGGACGAAGTGCTCGAAAAGCTGAAAGACCTAAGGATATATAAGTCACCTAGACCAGATGAACTGCACCCTAGGGCTCTGAAAAAGGTAGTATTAGAGATTGCATTAGTAATGATCTTTCAAAACTCATTGAACTCTGGCATGGTGCCAGAGGACTAGAAAATCGAAAATGTCAATCCACTCTAAGAAAGGAGGAAGGCAGCAGAAAGGAAATTATAGACCAGTTAGCCTGAACTCAGTGGTTGGGAAGATGTTGGAGTCAATTGTTAAGGATGAGGTTATGGAGTACTTGGTGACACAGGATACAACACTTGGCGGCACGGGAGGTCGTTCCTGCCTGTGGCCATCGAACGTGCAGCTCCTCCTGTGGAGGGTCGGACACCCTGAGCAGATGGACTGGTCCTGGACTTATTTTCCATCTGGCATAGTTTTGCATTTTGTTGTTTGACTGTTGGGGTTTTTTGTATTGCTATACTTACACTCTATTCTTGGTTGGTGCGGCTGTAACGAAACCAAATTTCCCTCGGGATTAATAAAGTATATCTATCTATCTAGGACAAGGTCAGCATGGTTTCCTTAAGGGAAAATCTTGCCTGACAAGCCTGTTGGAATTCTTTGAGGAGATTACAAGTAGGAGGGATAAAGGGGATGCAGTGGATGTTGTTTATTTGGACTTTCAGAAGGCCTTTGATGAGGTGCTGCACATGAGGCTGCTTACCAAGTTAAGAACCCATGGTGTTACAGGAAAGTTACTGGCATGGTTAACACATTGGCTAATTGGTAGGAGGCAGCAAGTGGGAATAGGAAGGATCCTTTTCTGGTTGGCTGTCAGTGACTGGTGGTGTTCCGCAGGGTTCGGTGTTGGGACTGCGTTTTATGCTGTATATCAGTGACTTTGATAACGAAATACATGCCTTTGTTGCCAAGTTTCCCGATGATACGAAGATTGGTGAAGGGGCAGGTAGTGTTGTGGAAACAGGGAGGCGGCAGCAGGAGTTAGACAGATGAGAATGGGCAAGAGTGCAAATGAAATACAATATTGGAAAATGTGTGGTCATGCACTTTGATTGTAGAAATAAATGTGCAGACTATTTTCTAAGTGGGGAGAAAATCTGTAAGTCAGAGGTGCAAAGGAACTTGGGGGTCCTTGTGCAGAACATCCTAAAAGTTAACTTGGTGGTAGAGTCAGTGGTGTGGAAGGCAAATGTAATGTTCGCATTCATTTCAAGTGGTTTAGAGTACAAGAGCAGAGATGTGTTGCTGAGGCTTTATAAGACACTGTTGAGGCCTCACCTTGAGCATTGTGCACAGTTTTGGGCTCCTCATCTAAAAAAGATTTTCTGGCATTGGAGAAGGTTCAGAGGAGTTTCACAAGGATGATTCTGGGAAAGAAAGGGTTATACGAGGAACATTTGATAGCTCTGGGTTTATACTTGCTGGAACTTAGGAGGATGAGGGGAGATCTCATTGAAACTTTTCAAATGTTGAAAGGCCTAGATAGAGTAGATGTGGAAAGGATGTTTCCCATGTTGGGGGAGACTAGAACAAGAGGACACTGCCTCAGGATAGAGCGGTGTCCATTTAAAACAGAAATATAGAGAAATTTCTTTAAGCAGAGGGTGGTGAATTTCTGGAATTTGTTGCCACAGGCAGCTGTGGAGGCCGGGGTATTGGATATATTTAAAGTAAAGATTGATAGGTTCTTGATTGGACATAACATCAAAGGTTACAGGGAGAAGACCAGGGGAATGGGGCTGATGAGGGTAAAAAGAATGAGCCACAACTGAATAAAGGAGCAGACTTGATTGGCCAAATGCTCCCATGTCTTATGGTCTTTTTTGAAGTAGTGTTCTTGGGTTCATGTCCATTCAGAAATCTGATGGCAGAGGGGAGGAAGCTATTCCTGAAACGTGTGTGTCTTCAGATTCCTGTCACCTTGTTCCTGGGTGATGGGGTTACTTAATGATGGATGCAGCCTTTTGAAGGTTACAACTTCCTGCACCTTCTTCCAATCCTGTACAGTGGCCCCTCTGTACCAAATCGTGATTCAAGTTCTCCATGATACATCTGTAGAAATTTGCACGAGATTTTGACACCCAGGAACTTGAAGCTGCTCACCCTTTCCATTGCTGATCCCTCGATGAGTACTGGTGTGTGTTCCCTTGACTTCCCCCTTCCTGAGGTCCACAATCAATTCCTTGCTCCTACTGATGTTGAATGCAAGGTTGTTGTTTTGACAACAGTCAACCAGCTGATCTGTCTCACTCCTGTACACCTCTTCATAACCATCTGAAACTCTGACAATAGTACTTCAGCTAATTCATAATGGCATTTGAACTGTGCTTAGCCACACAGAAATGGGGTTACAGGGAGTGGAACAGAGGGCTAAGCACACATCCTTGAGGTGTGCCAGTGTTGATTGTCAGTGAGGAGGAGATGTTATTTCTAATTTGCTCTGGCAGGGTTTGCAGGCTTTTACTTCTTACAAGGTAAATTCTTAACATCAAAAGGTGGTCTGTGGTGCTTCACTCTCAGATAGCTCAACGTCTTTTATCAGAATTCCAGATGGTGAGGAGGAGGTGTACAGAAGTGAGATCAATCATCTGGTTGAGTGCTGTCACAACAGTAACCTTCCACTCATCGTAAGGTCAAGGAATTGATTGTAGATTCAGAAAGGGGAAGTCAAAGGAACACACACCAGTCCTCATTGAGGGATCAGCAGTAGGAAGAGTGAACAATTTTAAGTTCCTGGGTGTCAGGATCTTTGAAGATCTATCTTGGCCCAACATATTGGTGCAATTACAAAGAAAGTATGACAGTGGCTATATTTCATTCAGAGTCTGAGGATATTTAGTATGTCACCAAAGACTTTCGCCAATTTCTACAGATATACTGTGGAGAACATTGTAGCTGGTTGCATCGCCGCCTGGTATGGAGGGGCCATTGTTCAGGATTGAGAAAGTTGCAAACTCAGCTGAGTTCCGTCATGGGCACTAGCCTCACTAGTACCAAGGATATCTTCAAAAGGAGATGCATTCAAAAGGTGGCATGCCTCATCAAGAATCCCTATCACCCAGGACGTGCCCTCTTCTCATTGCTACCATCAGGGAGAAGGTATAGGAGCCTGAAGACACACACTCAACATTTAAGAAACAGCTCTTCCCCAACCCCCACCATCAAATTTCTGAATGGACAATGAACCCGTGTATACTACCTACTTTCTGTGCTTTTTTGCACTAATTTAAATTATGTATAAAAATGTATGCATTTCTTAATGTAATTCAGTTTTGTTTTGCAATGTATTCCACTGTACTGTTGCCAGTAATATTAAACCTCATTCTAATTCTGAAATACTTGCTGTTGTCTAACTGGGTGAGGGATTGTCAAAACCTTTGTAAGATGAAAAGGTTTTTTTAAGATTTGCTTCTTTACTTTGAGGCTTAGCAAGTTGTTTTTGTGCTCATCTTATTGAACAAACAATGATTTTTTTTTTGCCTGTTAACAGAAAAGATGGAAAGAGCTTTCCAATGAAGACCAGGAGCCGATACCAGGCAATGCTTCTCCACCACCCCAGCCTCCAAAACGAGCCCTTCCACGGCATAATGAGAATAAGGCGCCTCATTTGTCAGTAGGCGAAGCAACTGATGCAGCAAACAACATTTCCACGGAAGAAAATTCTGTACAAGAGAAAGAGATCAAAGCAAAGTATGTGAAGTGAGTCTGTTTTTTTAAAAAAATTAAATGTCACCCTGTTCTTTCTCTACCTGTTTTGTATCTCAGGCTCTGAACTTCTGAACTCCTTTATGGCTTGAGAGGTTTTGTGTGTGGTTCTTGCACTGGCCCTTGTTTCAATTAACTGTTTTCATAGAACATAGAACAGTACAGCACAGTACAGGCCCTTCGGCCCACAATGTTGTGCCGACCCTTAAACCCTGCCTCCCACATAACACCCCCACCTTAAATTCCTCCATATACCTGTCTAGTAGTCTCTTAAATTTCACTAGTGTATCTGCCTCCACCACTGACTCAGGCAGTGCATTCCACGCACCAACCACTCTCTGAGTAAAAAACCTTCCTCTAATATCCCCCTTGAACTTCCCACCCCTTACCTTAAAGCCATGTCCTCTTGTATTGAGCAGTGGTGCCCTGGGGAAGAGGTGCTGGCTATCCACTCTATCTATTCCTCTTAATATCTTGTACTCCTCTATCATGTCTCCTCTCATCCTCCTTCTCTCCAGAGAGTAAAGCCCTAGCTCCCTTAATCTCTGATCATAATACATACTCTCTAAACCAGGCAGCATCCTGGTAAATCTTCTCTCTACCCTTTCCTATGCTTCCACATCCTTCCGACAGTGAGGCGACCAGAACTGGACACAATACTCCAAGTGTGGCCTAACCAGAGTTTTATAGAGCTGCATCATGACTCTTAAACTCTATCCCTCGACTTATGAAAGCTAACACTCCATAAACTTTCTTAACTACCCTATCTACCTGTGAGGCAACTTTCAGGGATCTATGGACATGTACCCCCAGATCCTTCTGCTTCTCCACACTTCCAAGTATCCTGCCATTCTATGTCTTGTAGCTTCCCATCTTATGCTGATATGATTGACAGTCTAACCTGGGAAATTATAATTTGAACCTGATCCTCTTTTTGTAACTTTACAGATTAATGCAAGTAATACCTAATTTCTTTTTTAGAATCCATCTTTCCGATCAAGTGCAGGTTTATTTTTTTGCTTGGGAAAGTGAGGTATTCTATAACATCAAAAGAGTATTTTTAATTTCCACTGTTTAATGCATGGAAAATGGAAACACTGTTTACTATGCTGGCTTGACCATTTTTATTTCATTGAAATGCAGCTTTTGAAGAAATAGTGCTATAGACCTTTTGTGTTTACTGTGCTGTTACTTGTATATTCAATCAATGTCAACTTTCCTCATTTAGGAATTAATGAGGTTTAAAATTAAAACTTAGAGTAAGGGAGGCTACTGACTGATGGAAATCAATTTTCACAAGTTTTTAGAAAAAGTATGTTTGCAAGTGAATTTTAAATTCTTCCCTCAAACCACTAGAATTATGTTTGTTATTGTTCTATCAATAAATGAAACTGTTCTGGAATGACTAATCATATCTACATGAAGAAGACCTGATAACTGTTTTAAAAGATTTTGTGGGGGAATATGCTTCTAAAGGATTAATCAATTTATCAATTATATGATTTGTCATTGAAATACAGCTTTGCTGCATTAGAACTTGCTTTGTACCTGTTTTTTATGTTTCTTTCCTATCAGATGTTGTATCATCTTTGGGTTTCCTGGAACTCCACAGATATTGCTCTGAGTTGGTAACTAGGAAATGTATGATTAGCCTTGGGTATTAAGACTTTGGTATGCACCACATTGCAGTTGCAGAGTAGCAGGTTGCCTTTTCAGTGTTCCAACTTGACCATGATCAGGGAGTTGGTCATAAAATTGTTGCAACAAAGGAAGCTCATTGAGTCCTTTTGTGGAGCAATCAAATTGGTACCAGTCACATGCTTTTTATAGAACTGCAAATGAATGTCTCTTGTGCTTATCATGGGTGTCTGTGTCACTGTAAGTCTGCGGCTGTATATTGTACCCTTTGTGTATTAAAAAACTGCATTCAACTTTTTTCTTAAACTCTATATGTGATCACTATCACTTTCTTGTTTGCTTTCCAGTAATATTCGTAAGCGACATCGTGAGGATAGGATAGCGGGTACAGCGCAGAAAGTACAGCGAATGAAACAGAAGCTTAATGAAACTGAGGTGAAACGAAAAAGGTGGTTATATTGGAAACCTATTCTCATTAACATTGCTGCAGTTACTACTCTTGCAATTGGAGCTATTGTTTGCTGCTCTATGTATTTTCAGTGATCAATTTGTAACTTCATTTAATGGCACATGGTAGCATATTGCATCTGAGATTTCAGATGCTGAGGAATGATATCTCCCCTGCACAAGAACTTTGTTTTTCAAGATTGACAGAGAAAAATGCAGTAGGGTGGAGCTGTTTGGTTTTACTCAAAATTTGCAATATAGAATCTCAGGTTCTTGTACTGTCAGATGTTTGAATAAACAAAACCACCAGACACAAAAATTCTGTTGTAAATAAATTATCAGATCTGTACTACAATAAACATTTGGTTAAAAGTTGTGCTTCCATTAAAAGCAGTTTTTCTCCTTTTCTTGAGATGTCCAAAAGGATGTTTATATTTTATTCTGTTTCGCCTAGTAGCCTGGGCATTATGAAAAGCACATTTATTTTGGTAGGAAGATTTAATTATCCATGTCCATAAATATTAAACCAGTAAGGAATGGAAGCCAACCTCTTTGCATGTCTTGGGTTCTACTTTACTGGTTTAGCCAACTGATGTCCTGCATTTTTAAGTTTTCCCCCCCTTTTTTTTCTTAGCAGAATTACAGCACATTTAAAACATATGTGCTTGGATTAAAAAGGTCACTTAAAAAGATAATTATTTTAGGTTAAATATTTTTTCCATTTTGTTGTTTATTGGCCTGTATATAGAGTTCAGTTATTTTTTTGGCAGAGAGATTTGGAAGCCTTTTCAAAATACAGTTTTAAGCAGTCTGAGTGTTGTTATCATTGTGAATGTCTAAAATACTAGTTAATTCCTTAACCCATAGAGGTTTCCAAAAAAAAAACAGTGCCATTCTTATTTTCTATCACCAGAATTTTCATTTTCATAGTCCTATGATGTATATTTCTCAAATTTTACCTTAAAATTTTCGGTTCAATTTCTTGCATAGTTTACCGGGATATCTTTAAGGATAAATCATGCCTTTAATACACCAAAGTACTCATTCCATGTGTACAGATTGATATATAAATGCTGGTAAGACATCCAAAGTTGCTTCTGTGGGTTAAAGAGTTGAGAAGTGTTTCTAGTTAGTGCTGGTTAATGATGTGATTATCCTGAAATGAAACGATTATTCTTGTGTTTTGGGCAGGAAGGAGTAACTTGTTGAAAATAGCATCAGATGACACTTAAAATTTGTTACAGCTTTACATTCCAGAAAGACCAGCTAAATAAAATCTGCTTTTAATTAGTATCTTATTGTATATCTTTGTTGGAGATGATGCATCATACTATAAGATAAAGATTCTTGTAAGCTATGTCAGAATCTAAAGATGTAAATTATGTCCAATCTGCAGTGTACTGTTATATTATTGAATCACTGCCACTTGATATGATTAGTGAGCTTTGTAAATAGATCATAGTGATGGAAATCAGGTATTGCATATTACAATTTATTATTTATTAATGTGTCCTTGCATTTCAGAATACTTATGCATGCCTTCAAATGAGAAAATTCTGATCCTTGATCCAGTTTTCTCTCCAAACCTAAGGCGGGATGGGGGTGCACTAATGGTAGGGAAGAGGATCTATGCCTCAAATAATACACTGATGCTGAAAATAGCTTGGATCAAAGTTATAAGCAGGGTATATTGCATTAAGAATATCCTGCACTGTTCTCTGCATTGAAGCCAAGTATTTTACACCTCCATTTCATGAATGTGACAGGAGATATATTATTGGGCAATACTTGATTTTCATGTATTCGGTAATCAATCATTTCTTTCTTGTTCATGACTCGGGATAAAATCTCTTTAACAGAGCTTGAGGTTAATGTACTTTATATCAGACATGTGTTTGCAAGTTTATTACTTAATCAGCCAGTGGCTAGAATTCTTAGAAACTTGCACTTGGCACTTACCCTGTTGGTTTGACCCTAGAGCTCTTATCTACAATAAAATCAAAGTTACTGGGAATAACATTAGTGATGTGTATTTGATGTGAAATGTCACAGTTCATTTCTTTAGTTAGGTATGTTCCCAGCTCTTAAAGTTTGGAAGACTTGCTTCCTTAACTTAAACTCATTCTGTTTAAAAAGAAATTAGAGCCTAGTAGTTACCGGGATGATCATGAGAAGGCCAGTATTAGCAAATTTAAATTAAAATGTAAGCTTGGGATACAGTATTTTTAACTCTGAAGATGACTGTTGGGGAAGTTCCAGATATATATTGTAGGTTAAATAGAGCACAATTTGGGTATGTGGCCTGAAAAGAAAATGAAATGACACAGTAGTTCAAGCTGGCCCGAAGTAAATTGGGCATATTGCCTGAATGTAATGAGGTATAGTGGAAAAACTTGCCATTAATGCTATCCATACAGATCAATTCCCTTACAACAGTGCTTTTGGGTAGTACAAGGTAAAGCAATGATGCAGAATAAAGTGTTACAGTTACAAAGTGCAGTTCAGGTAGACAAAAAGGTCCAAGGTCATAATGAGGTGAATTTTGGAGTCAATAATCCATCTTATTGTATTAGGGGACCATTCAGGAAATATCCAACAGGAGCCTTTAAAATCTTTAAAGATATTAAGAAATGTAATTATCAGTTACCATGAAGGGGACAAATGGACATTGTTTATTAGTTGATATGTTGAATTAATGTACTGAATTGTTAGATTGACCAACAAAAAAAGGCATAATTCACATGTTGAGGTAAGCTTTTTCCACTATAATTTACACACACATTTTCATCAAAACTGCCAGTTTATATTGTTCAACATTAATCAATTAAGATATGATCCACAATAATATGTCATACCAGTGGACAGGAGGTTTGTCAAACCTAATTTTAAAATGTAGACTTTGATTCCAGTTTGCAACAATACAAGATTGAATTCAAATCTGTATAGAACTATATTTCTTCTCATAAATCCATGTAATAAAACACCACTTGAAAAGCAAAATACTTCTCTTCAACTGCAAGTCCAACCTGAGGAAAGATGAAGAAAATTAAAACTTTTAAATCACATTTAAGTGAAGGGCGCAGCTTTTAATTTTAAGTATGATCATGTTCCTAATGTATTTTGGAATTATACTTACTAAATAATTTAAATTAAAAGCTTAGATTTCTTGCGCAACATTTGAATTAATTCATATCCCCTTTAGAAATCATTTTGCATACCTTGGACATGAGAACTTTAAACACCTTTGATATGGTTAATGCCAGGAATGTTCTCATGCAAAAAGTAATCCTCATCTAATGCCTAAAGCTCATCGGGGCATTGCAGGTGCGTTTAACAAACCTTTGGAAACTCTGATGGACAAGACTTTTTGGAAGGATAGGCTTCATGGGCTTTCTTATCCCTTCCTGTCTTTTGATTCAAGGGATCTTGTTCTGGCTTGTGTCAAGTCACTGTGTTGGCTTAATTAACTGACTTAGTCAATATCTGTGCTTAAATATATCCCCTTAATGGTGTATAAGAATGGGAACTGGCAGAAAATAGATTAATGCAAATATTCTGGATTGACTTCACTGTGAAACAAAATAACTGAATATCTTCAGGTGCACTAATTTACTGTTTCTCCCAAATATATTATTTAAGCATAATTAATAAAAGATGTACACTATTACAAAAGATGATTAAAATTATTTGAAAATTGTAGTTTATCTCTTTTATTAAACCATTCCTTTACATCAGGCTCCTTATTTGTATTCATCTCATTGCATTGTGACCCTGTGATGAAAGGGAATGCTGATTATGAGACTCCCGCAGTCTGACTAACTCAACTGATGGCAACATAATTGAATAAAGCACTTAGCATGAATTGGGAATAAATTCGAGCTGCTACAAATTGTGAACCATATGCTAACAATTAATACAACTGTTCTTCCAAGCTATCTAGATGTCAAGTTACATAAGTCAGCTATTCTACTCAGAGATCATCTGAAAGAATTTGAAATCAATAACTTGTTATCCAGAGACCAGGATTTTTTTTCCCATTGGTTTCTTAACTGCAGTGCCTGTGAAGTACTTATTAATGTGTCGATAAAGTAGAACTGTTGCATTGAGTAAATGTTTTATGTTCTGTATTGTATGTCATAGGCTAAAGACTGTCTGACTGCTAACTCCACACAACAGATGCCACATTCTGCACCTATTTTTATCAACCGTGGAAAATAAGAAAAATACCGCTCAAGGATAGTGAGGTCTGCTGTGCAGGAGACCTCACATGTAACTGTTTACAGCGTAAACTACTAGATGCAGGAGACAAAACACAAACCTGACCCCACGAGACTTCTGCAGAGGGTGGACTTCATGTATTATCACATGTTTTATAATGCTTATAGTCTGCGCCTTGCAAAAAAAAAAGTTTTAAAGAAGCTTTGTACTTTAGTCATTTCACTGTGTTGTATTTTTATACCTTTTGATCTGCATTAAATGTTCTGAAAGAAAATAAATGTGGCTGGTTTTTTTTGGAAACTTAAGGATTCATAATATGTTTTATCTCAAGCTACCTTTTAATCATTTTAATAGTAAGAGTACCTAAGTACATAAATCAGTTTTATTTTCCTGCAGTTAGTTTCCCCTATGAAGCCAATTGTATATAGAAATTTTTAAATCATATTGGTAATTGCTTGAATTGTTATAATCTTTGTTGTCAGTGCTCCCCCAAAGACATTAGGTGGCATAGTAGTACTGGCGACCCGGGTTCAGTTCCTGCCGCAGCCTGTAAGGAAATTGTACATGCTCTCATGGGTTTCCTCCCACAGTCCAAAGTTGTACTGGTTGATAGGTAAATTGGTCATTCTAAATTGTTCTGTGATTAGGCTAGCACTAAATGGGGTAATTGCTGGCCAGTGTGGCTCGAAGGGCTGGAAGGGCCTATTCCATTCTGTATCTCAATAATGAATAAATATTTTCTAGAGCAATAATGGGCCCACTATGAGAGTAAAGGGTGATTTGGATGTGTACACTATGAAAGTAAAGGGTGATTTGGATGCGATGAGAATGCTGAAAATCGACAGGCTTGGAGTTGTAGTTGGTAAGTTCCCAAATGAATCCATGAATTAGAGTCGTAAAGCAGAAAAATGGACCCTTTATTCAACTGTGATCGCCAATATTAAACCTGAAACAGAGGAGCGGGTAGCTGGTCCAATAGCAGAAATTAAAGCAGACTACTCTATCCTAATGTGTTTTCAAGCAATTTTTCCATCACATTCTTAAATTGAGTGGAAACCATGGTGGGGAGGCTTTGTGATTGTGAGCCATCTGTTGTAGAATACCTCATCTCTATATAGGTTCCTTGATAGAATTGGAGTTTGTAGGGTTTATAACCACTATAGTAGTCTGAATACCATGGCAATAAACTTCATCTTTGCTGTTCCCTATTACCACCACCTCCACAGCCATGTAGTCTAGAATACAAAAAGTAATTGGGGAAACACACCAAAATTCGTGGCTACCTATTACATACAATCAAGATCCCTCCTGGTGATTATAAATGCATTATGGAAAAATACATCTCTGAACTGGTGAAGGTGCTGGAATGCTTGCAATGATTAGTTTTGTTTGACTCATACATCAAATCATCCAGTGAAATGTCATTTTTGGAATAATGATTAACACATCCACAAGGATGGCTGGGACCATGCTTCCTGTGCCAACATAGCATGCCTACACTTTACTAACCCTAACCTGCACAGTTTGTCTTTGGAATGTAGGAGCAAACTAGAGCACCCATGTGGTCATGAGAATGGACAAACTTCTTGGACAGCTAAATAGGAGTTGAACCTGGATTACTTGTACTCCTAATTATTAGAAGACTATTGATCAGCCTCTTGGCAATATCTTTTGATGCATTTTTGTATTTATTTCTTTTTTCCAGCATTTGCAATTCCTTGATTTTCATTTGTGGAAGGGATAAGTCCAGTACTGAATTTTCCATTTGACTCCCATTTCTAGAGTTCATTCTTTTTGTATTATTATGTGCAATCGTGAACAGTAGCCAGATCAGAAATGCTGATAGGCCAATCAGATGGTTCACTGCTGCTCAGTGATAGTTCCAGACTTCATGCTGGAATCTGTTACCCTGAGTTCTCTTATATTACATTATATCTACCTGGATTAAGGTTTAATTGGATTTTGTACAATGCATACTGAGTTTTGAAAGCAAGATTATTGGTGAGTCCTGTTCTTTGATGTTAAACAATCAATATCACTGACTTGTCACAAAATTTGTAGTGCAAAAATTCTATAACTTACAGTGAGATTTATATAATTAAATAGTGCAAAAAGAGTAAAAATAGTGAGGTTCATGGGTTTGTGTATTGTCTGTTCAGAAATCTGATGGCAGAGGGGAAGAAGCTGTGCTTCATTGAGTGTATCTTCAGGCTCCTGTGTCTCCTCTCTGATGGTAGTAATAAGAAGAGAACATGTCCTGCAGTCTGTAGAAATTTATCAAGAGTCTTTGGTGACATGCCAAAACTTCCAATGAAAAATAACTTGATGTGCCTTGTTCATAATTGCATTAATATGTTAGACCCAGAATAGATCTTCAGAGATACTGATACCCAGGAACTTGAAACTGCTCATCTTTTCTGAAATCTACAATCAGTTCTTGGTTTTACTGATGGTGAGTGCAAGGTGGTTGTTGCGACACCACTCAACCAGCAGATCTATCTCGCAACTGTATGTTCCCTCGTCACCATCTGCTAACAACAGTTGTGTGTGCCATCAGTAAATTCATAGATAATGTTTGAGCTGTGCCTAGCCACAAAGGCATGGGTGTAGAGAAAGTAGAGCAGTGGGCTAAGCACACATCTATGAGGTGTGCTTGTGTTGATTATCAGCAAGGAGGAAGTATTTCCATTCTGCATTGAGTATGGTCTTTCAATGAGGAGGTCAAGCATTCAGTTGCAGGGGGAGGTTTTGAAGCTTATTTTGCAGAATTTGAGGTTCTGAAGCATATAAAGACCAAAAAATTAAAGGAATTTATGCAGCCTAAAAGAGCATCATGAGTGAATTTTAACCCTTTCTGAAGGTAATGAAAGAGTAAAATGGACCTCAGTGGTCAGCTGCTAGCTGTGAAACCACAGTTCATTGAAAGAAAATATATGAACTAACCAAACTTTGTACTATTTCTTGGGTATTCATTCAAAAGCAGGAGTCCTTCCAAACAAATGAATTTAATTGACAGAATATTCAGCTGGCCTTCTCTTGCAACACTTGTAACGAAGTGCTGTTATTCTCTGTTTAAACTGGAGAATCAACTTCAAATACTTGTGACCAGGTTGTTTACAGTTGTGTAAATGTTTTTAATACTGGTAATTCCCAAAAGTCAGTAGGCAATTTTACAGGAAGGGGGAAACAGTACAAACAAAATAAACATTTTTTTTTAAACAACCAAGTTTGTAGACTACCATTTTTTTTCTATACATCCCTGGTGCAACACGGTACATCTTGGTATGTGACTGGTTTGGTTCACAGGCTCTGCATTAGGTCTGGGATTGGTTAGACAAACAGGCAATGCGATGTTAGCTTTCATTTCAAGAGGAGTAGAGTATAAAAGCAAGGATGTAATGTTGAGACTTTATAAGGCCTCTCCGTGTATTGTGAGCAGTTTGGGCCCCTTTATCTTAAAAAGGATGTGCTGAAACTGGAGAGGGTTCAAAGGAGGTTCATGAAAATGATTCCAGGATTGAATGGCTTCTCATATAGTAATATAGAAAACCTGTGCACAATACAGGCCCTTTGGCCCACAATGCTGTGCTGAATGTGTACAGTGTTTGATGGCTCTAGGCCTGTATTTACTAGAATACAGAAGGGGGAGGGGGGTGATCTAATTGAACCCTATTGAATGGTGAAAGATCCTGATAGAGTGGACATGGAGAGGATGTTTCCTATGTGTGAGAGTCTAAGACCAGAGGTTATAGCCTCAGACTAGAGGGGCATTCAATTAGAATGGAGATGAGGAATTTCTTTAGCTAGAGAGTGGTGAATCTGTGGAATTGGTTGCCACAGGCAGCTGTGGAGGCCAAATCTTTATGTATATTTAAGGCACAGGTTGACAAATTCTTGATTGGTTAGGGCATGAAGGGATCTGGGGAGAAGGCAGGAGAATGGGGCTGAGGATAATTGGATCTACCATGAACAAATGGCAGACCACACTCAAAGGGCCAAATGGCCTAATTCTGCTCCTATATCGTATGGTCTTGTGGGAAGACAATGCAAAGATGCCAGAAATCATCTGACCCATTGCAGTAAATGATATTGGATAATTTACAGTATTACAAATTAGATAGGGCCTTAAGTAATAACTAGCACTTTGTTACTGTTGAGATTATAATGCCATCTTGTGGAAGTTTAGAAACTTCACATATTGAGGATTTTCTCGTGGGAGGTGGGATTGTACACAATGTGTATCATTGCATCTCAGCAAGCCAAACCTATTTTCATCAAGTAAGTTAGTTATTGGTAAGGATTCAACTAGCTTGACAAGAAGTGGGAATTTGACTGAGTACTAAAGAGCTGTGTGGATCAACTGCCTGGAAAGTTCAAAGAAAATTTATTGTCACCATAAACAACCCTGAAATTTGTTTTCTTGAGGGCATACTTAGTAAATCCAAGAAACAATAAAATCAATGAAAGACTGCATCCAACAGAGCAGACAACCAATGTGCAAAAGACAAACTGCAAATATAAAAGAAAAAAGAAATGTTTCCTGTGGTGAGAGAGTCTAGGACAAGAGGTTCAGCCTCAGGATAGAGGGGCACCCTTTCAAAACAGAGATGCAGAGAAATTTCTTTAGCCAAAGGGTGGTGAATTTGTGGAATTTGTTGCCACATGCAGCTGTGGAGGTCAGGTCATTGGGCGTATTTAAGGCAGAGATTAATAGGTTCTTGATTGGACATTGCATCAGGGGTTACGGGGAGAAGGCAGGGAAGTGTGGTTGAGGAGGAGGAAAAAAAAAGGATCGGCCATGATTGAATGGTGGAGCAGACTCGATGGGCCAGATGGCCTAATTCTGCTCCTATGTCTTATAGTCTTAATAATAATAATAAATAAAGCAATAAACATAGATAGCAACAGAAAGAAGAAAGCATGACCCAGGTGGTGAGAGTCTGAAGATAGATGTTGCTTTCCTGCGACAGCACTCTGTCTAGATGTGCTTAATGGTGGTTCACGGATATCATAAACTTCACGCTTCAGCAGTCTTAAGTAACTATATGGTTCAAGTAGGCTTCAATTATACCAATGACCAAGAAGAATGTGGTAACCTGCCACAATGATTATTGTCCAGTAGAAGTTACATCCCCTGTGATGATGTGCTTTGAGAGGCTGGTGACAAAACATGTCATCTGCCTGAGAAGTGACTTGAATCTACTGCAGTCTGCCTACTGTCACAGCAGATGCCACTTCACTGGCTCTTCACTCAGCGCTGGAACATCTGGACAGTGAAGATGCAAACATCAGGATGCCCTTCATTGACTACAGTTCAGCATTCAATACTATTGTCCTCTAAAAACTAGTCTATAAGCTTCAAGACCTTGGCCTCAATACCCCCTTGTGCAACTGCATCCTTGATTTCCTCACTTGTAGACCCCAGTCAGTTCAGTTTGGCAACATCTCCTCCATAATCTCCATCAGCAGGTCTTGCGCCACAAAGCAGTGTGCTTGGCCCCCGCTTTACTCGCTTTATACTTATGACTGTGAGGCTAAGCACAGCTCCAATAACATGTTTAGGTTTGCTGATGACACCACTGTTGTTAGCCAAATCAAAGGTGGTGATGAAGCAGCATATAGTGGGTAGAATGAAAATCTGGCTGAGCGGCGCCACAACAACCACCTCTCACTCAATGTCAGCAAGGCCCAGGAACTAATTATTGGCTTCAGAAGGAGGAAACCGGAAGTCCAGAAGCCATCCTTATCACGGTCTCAGAAGTGGAGAGGGTCAGCAGTTCTAAATTTCTTGGTGTCATCGTTTCAGAGGATCTGCCTTGGGTTCAGCTTGTAAGTGCCATAATGAAGGAAGCACAGCAGAACCTCTACTTTCTAGAAGTTTGCGAAGTTTCAGCATGTTATCTAAAACTTTGACAAATTTCTATAGATGTGTGGTGGAGAGTATATTGACTGGTTACATCATGGCCTGGTATAGAAATACCAGTGCCCTTGAGCAGAAGAGTCTACAAGAAGTAGTGGATACGGCCCAGTCCATCACAGGTAAAGCTCTCCCCACCATCGAGCACATCTACATGGAGCGCTGTCACAGGAAAGCAGCATCCATCATTAATAACTACCACCATGCTCTCTTCTCACTGCTGCCATCAGGCGGAAAGTACAGGAGCCTCAGGACCTACATCACCAGGTTCAGGAACAGTTATTACCTCTCAACCAGTGGGGATAACTTCACTCAACTGTACTCACCCCATCACTGAACTTCTCCCACAACCTATGGATGCACTTTCAAGGACTCTTCATCTCATGTTCTCCATATTTATTGCTTGTTTATTTTTGTTTTCTTTTGCCCTTTGTATTTGCACAGTGTATTTTTTTTTACAAATTGGTTGTTTGTTCTTTTGGGTACAATCTTCCATTGATTCTATTGTGTTTCTTGCATTTACTATGATTGCCCACAAGAAAATGAATCTCAGTTGTACATGGTGACATATATGTACTTTGGTAATAAATTTACTTTTAACTTTGAATTTCAAGATGGAGAGGCAATGCTGGAGATTTTGCAGATACATATAAAATATTGGAGGAACTCAGTAGGTCAGGGAAAATAAAAAGTCAGGCAACACACATCAAAGTTGCTGGTGAACGCGGCAGGCCAGGCAGCGTCTCTAGGAAGAGGTACAGTCGACGTTTTGGGCCGAGACTCTTCGTCAGGACTAACTGAAGGAAGAGTTAGTAAGAGATTTGAAAGTGGGAGGGGGAGCGGGAGATCCAAAAAGATAGGAGAAGACAGGACGGGGAGGGATGGAGCCAAGAGCTGGACAGGTGATTGGCAAAAGGGATATGAGAGGATCATGGGACAGGAGGTCCGGGGAGAAAGACCGGTGGTGGGGGGAACCAGAGGATGGGCAAGGGGTATAGTCAGAGGGACAGAGGGAGAAAAAGGAGAGAGAGAGAAAGAATGTGTGTATAAAAATAAATAACGGATGGGGTACGAGGGGGAGGTGGGGCATTAGCAGCAGTTAGAGAAGTCAATGTTCACGCCATCAGGTTGGAGGCTACCCAGACGGAATATAAGGTGTTGTTCCTCCAACCTGAGTGTGGCTTCATCTTTACAGTAGAGGAGGCCATGGATAGACATGTCAGAATGGGAATGGGATGTGGAATTAAAATGTGTGGCCACTGGGAGATCCTGCTTTCTCTGGCGGACAGAGCGTAGGTGTTCAGCAAAGCGGTCTCCCAGTCTGCGTTGGGTCTCGCCAATATATAGAAGGCCACATCGGGAGCACCGGACGCAGTATATCACCCCAGCCGACTCACAGGTGAAGTGTCGCCTCACCCGGAAGGACTGTCTGGGGCCCTGAATGGTGGTAAGGGAGGAAGTGTAAGGGCATGTGTAGCACTTGTTCTGCTTACAAGGATAAGTGCCAGAAGGGAGACCAGCGGGGAGGGATGGGAGGGACAAATGGACAAGGGAGTCGCGTGGGGAGCAATCCCTGTGGAAGGCAGGGGGGGGGAGGGAAAGATGTGCTTAGTGGTGGGATCCCATTGGAGGTGGCGGAAGTTACTGAGAATAATATGTTGGACCTGGAGGCTGGTGGGGTGGTAGGTGAGGACCAGGGGAACCCTATTCCTAGTGGGGTGGCGGGAGGATGGAGTCAGAGCAGATGTGCGTGAAATGGGGGAGATGCGTTTGCGAGCAGAGTTGATGGTAGAGGAAGGAAAACCCCTTTCTTTAAAAAAGGAGGACATCTCCCTCATCCTGGAATGAAAAGCCTCATCCTGAGAGCAGATGCGGCGGAGACGGAGGAATTACGAGAAGGGGATGGCATTTTTGCAAGAGACAGGGTGAGAAGAGGAATAGTCCAGATAGCTGTGAGAGTCAGTAGGCTTATAGTAGACATCAGTGGATAAGCTGTCTCCAGAGACAGAAACAGAAAGATCTAGAAAGGGGAGGGAGGTGTCGGAAATGGACCAGGTAAACTTGAGGGCAGGGTGAAAGTCGGAGGCAAAGTTAATAAAGTCAACGAGCTCAGCATGTGTGCAGGAAGCAGCGCCAATGCAGTCGTCGATGTGACGAAGGAAAAGTGGGGGACAGATACCAGAATAGGCACGGAACATAGATTGTTCCACAAACCCAACAAAAAGACAGGCATAGCTAGGACCCATACGGGTGCCCATAGCTACACCTTTAGTTTGGAGGAAGTGGGAGGAGTCAAAGGAGAAATTATTAAGAGTTATATTTATGTGAACAATTAAATTCTTTAATCAAGGAAATGCAGCCAATGAGCCTAGGACATGGATTGTGAAAGCAACTGCCTCCCAACTCCGCCCATAACCCCTCCCCAATCTGACCACCTGTCCGACATTCTTCATCCTTCCTCAGTACACCAATCACCTGCCAGCCTCTGTCTCACCCTTATCCCTCTCTTCACACCGGCTACCTTTCACTCTCCGCTTTAGACCCTGACCCAGAACGTCAACAATTTCATCACACACACACACCCCCACCCACCCACCACACACACACACTGTCCAATCCGTTGAGTTCCTCCAGCACATTATTTATTACTCCTTGGTTACAGGGATTTCTAATTAGATAGGGATAAAAAGAAGCAACATGTGAAATATTGTTCAAAGAAATGATTGAAACTGTGAGGAGTGATGGAAAAGTCAACAACTGAGTTAACCTGAGGCACTTTCAGAGGCTGGTCTCAATACTGGTCCCAAGTTACCAGAGGGAGACAGAACTACAAATAATTCAGGTAATCCAGTAAAAAATGGTCATTAAAATAGGGGATTTCTATTTTAAAAATGGTAGTTGCAAGTGATATCTTGTTAAAAGTATAAATGATGCAGATTTTTTGGAATGTATACAAGAAAAAAAAGTTAACCAGTATTTATCAATTTCAACAAGATAGGCAACACTTCGCAACTTTCTCTGATTGAAATAGTGGAAGCAGTCATTGTCATGGCTATCCCTTGAGGTCGAGGATGATGGTCTTCATTCTGAAGAAGTGGCCTACAGAGCGAAGATGCCCGTGCATGTATTTGTTTAACGTGTACTTGATGTTGCGCTCCAAGAAGCACACGATACTTCACAAATCAACCAACTGATTCCAATGGCATGGAAACCACGATGATTGGAGCTGATGGATTTGTTGCAGCTTCATCCGACTTCACAGCCGTTGAGTTCAAAGTAACTTCGTCCACCTGTTCCACCGTTGAGGTCTTGTTTGGATTGCTCTTTGTCAGGGACCTCACCCTCGACCTTACCGCCATGGGTGACTTCTCTTGGGATCACAGGACCACACAAGCTTCTCTACCACAACAAGGTGACAATCCACGGAGAAGCAGTAACAGCAAGAACACAATAGTAGTAATGATTATAAATTAGATTATGAGAACACTCAGTCCTCTTTTATTGTCATTTCGAAATGCATACATGCATTAAGAAATGATACAATGTTTCTCCAGAGTGATATCACAGAAAACAGGACAAAACAAAGACTAACACTGACAGAACCACATAATTATAACATATAGTTACAGCAGTGCAAAGCAATACCATAATTTGATGAAGAACAAACCACGGGCACGGTAAAAAAAATCTCAAAGTTCCCGAGTCGATCGACTCCCGAGTCCCCGATAGCAGGTGGCAAAAGGGAGAAACTCCCTGCCATAAACTTCCAGGCACCATCAAGTTGCCGATGCCTTGGAAGCAGCCGACCACAGCCAACACTGAGTCCATCCGTCTGAAAACTTCGAGCCTCCGACCAGCCCCTCCGATACAGCCTCCCGAGCGCCGTCCTCTGCTGAGTACCTTCGACCTCGTCCCGAATGCTGAAACAAGCAAAGCCGAGGATTCGGGGCCTTCTGCTCCAGAGATTCCGGTTACCACACAGTAGCAGCGGCAGCGAAGTGGGCATTTCAGAAGTTTTCCAGATGTTCCTCCGTACTCTCATGTCCGTCTCCATCAAATCAGAATTGTGCACAGTCCCCTACTTGACAGATTACAGATATTCATCACCGGAGAGGCCACATGTGCTGCTGCTGCCAAATTGGGTAGGTTTACATAATTTTGCATAATTTATATTCAGCTTTTTTCTTGTGAATGTTTATCTGAGTTATGAGCTTGTGATGCTGTTGCAAGTAAGTTTTTCACTGAACTTACGCATACATACATTATAGTTGTGCAGATGACAACAAACTGGACTATGACTTCAATGAAATGATGGACAGAAACAACATTAACAGAGGAATAAAAGGTCCTAATCAGGGAAAGGCAAATGTTATGATACAGAGATGCAGTTTAGCAATAGTGAAGTGGAAATACGTAAATCAGTGTTAAGTGGTAGAAGGCATTTTGATGGGGACATAGTTTATAAGCACATAACACCATAAGATATAGGAGCAGAATTAGGCCATTCAGCCCATCAAATAAACTGTTATTCAATCATGGCTGATTTCTTTCAACCCCATTCTCCCTGTAAACTGCCCCCCCATATAAATCAATAAACTATCAACCACTGCCCTAAGTACACCAAATGACTTGGACACAACACCCTCTTTTGCAACAAATTCCACAGATTTACCACCCTCTGGCTTAAGAAATTCCTCTATAGAAAACACAGAAAATAGGTGCAGGAGTAGGCCATTCTGCCCTTTGAGCCTGCACCACCATTTATTATGATCATGGCTGATCATCCAACTCAGAACCCTGCACCTGCCTTCCCTCCATACCCCCTGATCCCCATAGCCACAAGGGCCATATCTAACTCCCTCTTAAATATAGCCAATGAACTGGCCTCAACTGTTTCCTGTGGCAGAGAATTCCACAGATTCACCACTCTCTGTGTGAAGAAGTTTTTCCTAATCTCAGTCCTAAAAGGCTTCCCCCTTATCCTCAAACTATGACCCCTCGTTCTGGACTTCCCCAACATCGGGAACAATCTTCCTGCATCTAGCCTGTCCAATCCCTTTAGGATTTTATACGTTTCAATCAGATCCCCCCTCAATCTTCTAAATTCCAACGAGTACAAGCCCAGTTCATCCAGTCTTTCTTCATATGAAAGTCCTGCCATCCCAGGAATCAATCTGGTGAACCTTCTTTGTACTCCCTCTATGGCAAGGATGTCTTTCCTCAGATTAGGGGACCAAAACTGCACACAATACTCCAGGTGTGGTCTCACCAAGGCCTTGTACAACTGCAGTAGTACCTCCCTGCTCCTGTACTCGAATCCTCTCGCTATAAATGCCAGCATACCATTCGCCTTTTTCACCACCTGCTGTACCTGCATGCCCACTTTCAATGACTATATCTCAGTTCTAAATGTGCGTCCCATTATTCTGAGAAAAATAGGAGACTAGTCTCCTACCAGTGAAAACGTCTTCTCCACGTCCATTCTATCCAGGTCTTTCAATATCCAATAGGGTTCAGTAAGATTTCCCCATTGTGTTGAACCCCTTCAAGTGGAAGCCCAGAGGCAACGAATGCTGCTCGTACCTGATACCTTACTTGGCACTCAAGGATGGATGAGAAAGGAAGGTTTCGTGGAAGGCAAAATGCAGGGAGGCAAACCCATTTCACCTGTGCCCCAGATTGTGCAGTCAGAAATTTCGTTGGCATATGCCATTTTAAATCCTACCCATAATAAAAAAGTTACATAATGATTATCTTACTGTTAAATAAAGCAGTAATTTTCTTTACAACCTGAAAGTAGTGAGATGCTTTCACAGGAAACTTCTCACATCAGCCTGGCACCAGCTAGACGATTGCAAGAACACAAAAGGTTGCATGATACATTTTGAAATCCTCACAGCCCTGGTATACATATCAATATGTAGATCATAAACATTTGTAATTACAATGCTACTTAGAAGTGATATTGTCTTTTTAAAAAGGTTAATATTAATATTTTAATGGGTTTTCTAAAATGCTTCATTTATTTCAGTCTGTCTCTGTTCTACGTTAATTAATCATAGAACAAGGCATACAGGTAAATAAGCAACAGGTCTAACCAGTTTTCCTTTAAAAAGTCCATAATTAATTAATTAATCAATTACAATCTCCACCAATTACTAACTAAATAATCAGTGTAATCTCCACTAAAAATGATAGGTGTGAAAGAATTTTTTGTGATGTTATCACTAATATGGGGACACGCTCTCAGATTTGCCACCCCTACCATAGGGTATTACAATATTATTTATTAAGCAGTGACCATATAATGGGACTTAATGCATAGCACAGTGATGTGTTGTGAAGGTGCACCAGGTTGTGATTCTTGTGAAGAGATCCGGGATTAACTGTCTTGCATGCATCCTTCTTGCAGAGCGTTGTTTTGTGTAACGGGGTCAAACCTGATTCTCTTCACGGAGCATCTGTGCTCCCCCCTAAGTCATTCTCAGAAAATAGCTCATGGCCTCCCGATGCCTGTGATCAGGTTTCCTTCAGTTACAGTCTGTTGTTTTGCTGTCACTGGCCTCTATGTGAAGATTCTGATGTTACATTTCTCCCATTATCACAATTACCGTAATATTCTTTGTCAACATTCCCTGCATAAATGCTGCCCAACTTGCCTTCCTTCAGCGTTTTGCGTGATGCTCACAGCATTTCCTGCTGATCACTTTCCACTACATTCTGTAGCAGGAATCCCTTCATAAAAATTACCGGCACTGCAGCAGGCGAGCCACTGATAAACACAACAGATCATTTCTCTGCATTCCCTCACTTGAGCGATAGATCTTTGTGCAGCGGGGAGCGGATACTGGAAAACAAACCGAAACCGCTGAGAGTAAGCACAGGGGTTGACACTCAGTGACGCGCTATCCACAATAACCAAGTTCTAAGTCAAAGAAAGTGCCTTCGGTCCTTTATTAATAAACCAGCAAAGACGAACAATTTTGTAATGACAACAAACTAATGAAACTAAAACTAGCGATATAACAAAATAAGCGGTAGCGTCAGCGATCTTGAGTCTACTTAAGCATTTTTAAGGGAGTCAACAAAAAATATAATTCCAGCTGCTTTTCTGGTTCTGCCTAGACTAAAGTGAACTGAGACAAAGCGTAAAAACGTAACCATACTCATTCGCTTCTACCGTAACAAATCACCCACACAAAATATAACATAGATAGACAACAAATAGAGTCCTACACTGTGTTTGGGTCATCTTCACCTCACTCATAGCTTAGGTAAATCTTCGTAGAATTCGCTGTCTTTCAATAGAGTTATAGAGCACTACAGCACAGAAACAAGTCCTTCGGCTCATCTAGTCTGTGCCAAACCTTTTACTCCTCGTCCCATTGACCTGTACCAGAACGATAGCTCTCCATGTACTCATCCAAATTTTTCTTAAATGCTGAAATCAAACCGCATCCATGACTTCCGCTGGCAACTACAAACTAGTTCCTTACTTGAACCACCCTCTGAGTGAGTTCTCCCTCCGGCTCACCTCAAATATTTCACCTTTCACCTACCTATAACCTCCAGTTCCAGTCTCGTCCCGCCTCAGTGGAAAAAGTCTGCTCACCTTCTCCCAGCTCTGCCTTCAGCAATGTGATCTGCCGGAAGCTGATGTCTGATATCCCGAGTTCGACACGGAGAAGGGTGCAGAAGGTGCGAGGGTGATATTAACAAGAAAGTTAGAAATACAGAATGCATGAGGAAAATATTGGCACCACATAAGCTAAACATGTAATTGCTAAGACAATAGCACACTTAAAGGCCATATCTAGGCCCATAACACAGGTTATTCCCAGCAGAATTCACGTGGTGTAGTGTAGCTCACAGACCATTAACACAGCTATATTCAGGCTGTGTGCTTAGCTCCCTTTTCTGTTCCCTATATACACATAACTGTGTGGCACAGCACGGCTGCAATGCCATTTTCAAATCCCCCAGCCCCTGTTGTTGTTGGATGAACCGCAGGTGGTGATGGCAGGATAGGTCACCTGGCTGAGTGATCCTACAACAACAAGCTCTCACTCCACATCAGCAAAACCAAAGAGCTGGTTGTTAACTTCTAGAAGGGGAAGGAGGGCAAACATACACCAGTCTACATTGAGGAATCAGCAATGAAAGAGTCAACAGCTTCAAATTCCTGGGTGGTAACATATTGGATGACCCAGCACTAAGACACAATCATAAAGCAAACACATTAGCGTCTTTCCTTGCTCAAGACATTAAAGAGGCTTTTAGCAACACTTTAACAAACTTCTACGGATGAACTATTGGAAGAGTCCTAACTGGATGCATTACAGTTGCATTTTCCCTATAACTTAGGTTTTCAAGTTCTAGCAGCATCCTTGTAAAATTTCTTTGCACTCTTTCAAGCTATCTTTCCTGTAGGTACTACACACATTTCTCCAAATTCAGCCTCACCAACATCTTATACAACTTCAACACAACATCCCAATTCCTGTACTCAGTGCTCTGATTTATGAGGCCAATATCAGAATCAGGTTTATTATCACCAGCATGTGATATGAAATTTGTTAACTTGGCAGCAGCAGTTCAATGCAATACATAATATAAAAGAAATAATAATAATAATTAAATCAATTACAGTATACATATATTGAATAGATTAAAATTGTGTATAGAACAGAAATACTATACAATAAAAAGGTGAGGTAGTGTCCAAGGATTCAATGTCCATTTAGGAATCGGATGGCAGAGGGGAAGAAGCTGGTCCTAATTTGCTGAGTGTGTGCCTTCAGGCTTCTGTACCTCTTAGCTGATGGCAACAGCAAGAAAAGGGCATGCGCTGGGTGCTGGAGGTCCTTAATAATGGACGCTGCCTTTCTGAGACACCACTCCTTAAAGATGTCGTGGGTACTTTGTAGTCTAGTACCCATGATGGAGCCGACTAAATTTACAAACCTCTGCAGCTTCTTTCAGTCCTGTGCAGTAACCCCTCCATACCAGACAGTGATGCAGCCTGTCAGAATGCTCTCCATGGTACATCTATAGAAGTTTTTGAGTGTACTTGTTGACATACCAATTCTCTTCAAACTCCTAATAAAGTATAGTCGCTGCCTTCCCTTCTTTATAATTACATTGATATTTTGGGACCAGGTTAGATCCTCAGAGATCTTGACACCCAGGAACTTGAAACTGCTCACTCTCTCCACTTCTGATCCCTCTGAGGATTGGTCTGTGTTCTTTCGTCTTACCCTTCCTGAAGTCCACAATCAGCTCTTTCGTCTTACTGATGTTGAGTGCCAGGGTTGTTGCTGTGACACCACTCCACTAGTTGGCATATCTCACTCCTGTACGCCCTTTTGTCACCATCTGAGATTCTACCAACAATGGTTGTATCATCAGCAAATTTATAAATGGTATTTGAGCTATACCTAGCCACACAGTCATGGTATATTGATAACAGAGCAGTGGGCGAGGCACACACCTCTGAGGTGCATCAGTGTTGATCATCAGCAAGGAGGAGCTGTTAAAAGCTGTCTTTATCACCCTATTTACCAGTGATGTATATCCTTCGGGGAAGGAAATCTGTTACCCTGACCTATATGAAACTACAAATGTATTCAATGCGCTTAACTATTAAATTCCCTCATGAATATGACACTTTGATGTATACAGACTGCTACATCCTTCACATGGACCGTTGCAATTCAGGAAGGTGGCCCAACATTGCCTTTTCAAGGGCATTCAGGATCTGGGCCTTGACAATATCACTCACAGCCCATGAGTGAAAGAGCAGCAGCCGAGAAGCTGTACCTATCTGAAATGATCTCTTTTGCACAGAGTGGGCTTGTCATATCGCTGCTTGCCCGTTTTACTTGCATTTGTAACAGGTGGTAATTGAAAGCCTGCTGGGCAAAGTGATGCCCAGATCATGGTGGGTTGTGTTCCCAAAGAAAGGTTTGTGTATTGATTTTGCACAATATAAAGCTATTTTATTTGTGTCAAGAGATGTGAGTGTATTTTTTTACATTATTTCCATGTGAACAACTTTAGTCTGTACTTCAAATTTTTGGATTGTGAATTGTGAACTTTGTAAGAGTGAATTTCTGTAACCCAATACTCATTACACAGGGTCATCTATAAATAACAATAGAGTCTGAAATGGTTTTAGAAACATAGAAACATAGAAAATAGGTGCAGGAGTAGGTCATTTGGCCCTTCGAGCCTGCACCGCCATTTATTATGATCATGGCTGATCATCCAACTCAGAACCCCACCCCAGCCTTCCCTCCATACCCCCTGACCCCCATAGCCACAAGGGCCATATCTAACTCCCTCTTAAATATAGCCAATGAACTGGCCTCAACTGTTTCCTGTGGCAGAGAATTCCACAGATTCACCACTCTCTGTGTGAAGAAGTTTTTCCTAATCTCGGTCCTAAAAGGCTTCCCCTCTATCCTCAAACTGTGGCCCCTCGTTCTGGACTTCCCCAACATCGGGAACAATCTTCCTGCATCCACCCTGTCCAATCCCTTTAGGATCTTATACGTTTCAATCAGATCCCCCCTCAATCTTCTAAATTCCAACAAGTACAAGCCCAGTTCATCCAGTCTTTCTTCATATGAAAGTCCTGCCATCCCAGGAATCAATCTGGTGAACCTTCTTTGTACTCCCTCTATGGCAAGGATGTCTTTCCTCAGATTAGGGGACCAAAACTGCACACAATACTCCAGGTGTGGTCTCACCAAGGCCTTGTACAACTGCAGTAGTACCTCCCTGCTCCTGTACTTGAATCCTCTCGCTATAAATGCCAGCATACCATTCGCCTTTTTCACCACCTGCTGTACCTGCATGCCCACTTTCAATGACCGGTGTATAATGACACCCAGGTCTCATTGCACCTCCCCTTTTCCTAATCGGCCACCATTCAGATAATAATCTGTTTTCCTATTTTTGCCACCAAAGTGGATAACTTCACATTTATCCACATTAAATTGCATCTGCCATGAATTTGCCCACTCACCCAACCTATCCAAGTCACCCTGCATCCTCTTAGCATCCTCCTCACAGCTAACACTGCCACCCAGCTTCGTGTCATCCGCAAACTTGGAGATGCTGCATTTAATTCCCTCATCCAAGTCATTAATATATATTGTAAACAACTGGGGTCCCAGCACTGAGCCTTGTGGTACCCCACTAGTCACCGCCTGCCATTCTGAAAAGGTCCCGTTTATTCCCACTCTTTGCTTCCTGTCTGCTAACCAATTCTCCACCCACACCAATACCTTACCCCCAATACCGTGTGCTTTAAGTTTGCACACTAATCTCCTGTGTGGGACCTTGTCAAAAGCCTTTTGAAAATCCAAGTATACCACATCCACCAGTTCTCCCCTATCCACTCTACTAGTTACATCCTCAAAAAATTCTATGAGATTCGTCAGACATGATTTTCCTTTCACAAATCCATGCTGACTTTGTCCGATCATTTCACTGCTTTCCAAATGTGCTGTTATCACATCCTTGATAACTGACTCCAGCAGTTTCCCCACCACCGACGTTAGGCTAACCGGTCTATAATTCCCCGGTTTCTCTCTCCCTCCTTTTTTAAAAAGTGGAGTTACATTAGCCACCCTCCAATCCTCAGGAACTAGTCCAGAATCTAATGAGTTTTGAAAAATTATCACTAATGCATCCACTATTTCTTGGGCTACTTCCTTAAGCACTCTGGGATGCAGACCATCTGGCCCTGGGGATTTATCTGCCTTCAATCCCTTCAATTTACCTAACACCACTTCCCTACTAACATGTATTTCGCTCAGTTCCTCCATTTCACTGGACCCTCTGTCCCCCACTATTTCTGGAAGATTATTTATGTCCTCCTTAGTGAAGACAGAACCAAAGTAATTATTCAATTGGTCTGCCATGTCCTTGCTCCCCATAATCAATTCACCTGTTTCTGTCTGCAGGGGACCTACATTTGTCTTTACCAGTCTTTTCCTTTTTACATATCTATAAAAGCTTTTACAGTCCGTTTTTATGTTCCCTGCCAGTTTTCTCTCATAATCTTTTTTCCCCTTCCTAATTAAGCCCTTTGTCCTCCTCTGCTGAACTCTGAATTTCTCCCAGTCCTCAGTTGAGCCACTTTCTCTGGCTAATTTGTATGCTTCTTCTTTGGAATTGATACTATCCCTAATTTCTCTTGTCAGCCACGGGTGCACTACCTTCCTTGATTTATTCTTTTGCCAAACTGGGATGAACAATTGTTGTAGTTCATCCATGCAACCTTTAAATGCTTGCCATTGCATATCCACCGTCAATCCTTTAAGTGTCATTTGCCAGTCTATCTTAGCTAATTCACGTCTCATACCTTCAAAGTTACCCCTCTTTAAGTTCAGAACCTTTGTTTCTGAATTAACTATGTCACTCTCCATCTTAATGAAGAATTCCACCATATTATGGTCACTCTTACCCAAGGGGCCTCTCACGACAAGATCACTAATTAACCCTTCCTCATTGCTCAAAACCCAGTCCAGAATAGCCTGCTCTCTAGTTGGTTCCTCTACATGTTGGTTCAAAAAACTATCCCGCATACATTCCAAGAAATCCTCTTCCTCAGCACCTTTACCAATTTGGTTCACCCAATCTACATGTAGATTGAAGTCACCCATTATAACTGCTGTTCCTTTATTGCACTCATTTCTAATTTCCTGTTTAATACCATCTCCGACTTCACTACTACTGTTAGGTGGCCTGTACACAACTCCCACCAGCGTCTTCTGCCCCTTAGTGTTACGCAGCTCTACCCATATCGATTCCACATCTTCCCGGCTTATGTCCTTCCTTTCTATTGCGTTAATCTCTTCTTTAACCAGCAACGCCACCCCACCTCCCCTTCCTTCATGTCTATCCCTCCTGAATATTGAATATCCCTGAACGTTGAGCTCCCATCGCTGGTCACCCTGGAGCCATGTCTCTGTGATCCCAACTATATCATAATCATTAATAACAATCTGCACTTTCAATTCATCCACCTTATTACGAATGCTCCTTGCATTGACACACAAAGCCTTCAGGCTTGCTTTTACAACTCTCTTAGCCCTTATACAATTATGTTGAAAAGTGGCCCTTTTTAATGCTTGCCCTGGATTTGTCGGCCTGCCACTTTTACTTTTCTCCTTTGTACTTTTTGCTTCTACCCTCACTTTACACCCCTCTGTCTCTCTGCACTGGTTCCCATCCCCCTGTTGTGAACTAACCTCCTCACGCCTAGCCTCTTTAATTTGATTCCCACCCCCCAACCATTCTAGTTTAAAGTCACCTCAGTAGCCCCCACTAATCTCCCTGCCAGGATATTGGTCCCCCTAGGATTCAAGTGTAACCCGTCCTTTTTGTACAGGTCACGCCTGCGCCAAAAGAGGTCCCAATGATCCAAAAACTTGAATCCCTGCCCCCTGCTCCAATCCCTCAGCCACACATTTATCCTCCACCTCATCGCATTCCTCCTCTCACTGTCGCGTGGCACAGGCAGTAATCCCGAGATTACTACCTTTGCGGTCCTTTTTCTCAACTCCCTTACTAGCTCCCTATATTCTCCTTTCAGGACCTCATCCCTTTTCCTACCTATGTCATTGGTACCTATATGTACCACGACCTCTGGCTCCTCACCCTCCCACTTCAGGATATCTTGGACACGATCAGAAATATCCCGGACCCTGGCACCAGGCAAACTACAATCCGGTAGTTATTCAAGGCTGAGAGATGACAACAGCCTAATCTGACAGTTGACAGGAAGGGATGCCTTTCCCTTCCTCTGGATCCTCAGAAACATTAGTTCAAATCTAAAAACAATTTGATGAGGTCACCCTTCCCCAATTGCCCCTCCTGCCCTCTTGCTCAGAAGTCTTAGATTTTTTAGGTGAAATTGCATTGGCTAGTAGCATTGAAAATTGCAAGGGAATATGACTGATGGGATTGCTCTGCTCGGAGTCAGCGTGGACCTATGGGCTGAGTGGCCTCATTCTGTGTCCTGCTGAAGGGTTTCGGCCCGAAACATTGCCTGGTCTGTTGAGATCCTCCAGCATTTTGTGCGTGTTGCTTGGATTTCTCATGTTTGTCATTCTGTGTTTTGTTAGTGAACATCTTAGTTTCAAAACTACCAAAGAATTAAACGAAAAATAAATCTGTAATTGATGAGTTTTCCAATGTGTTTATGAACAGAGTGGTTGCTAGCAGTTTGCATCTGATATTTGAGATATACTATCCCTTCTTTTTCTATAGAACATGTTAGCAAATCCAACATTTGATAAAATATAAGCAGAAACAGCTTTTTCCCCTCTGACATCAGATTTCAAGAACTGATGAACACAGCCTCGTTATTTCTTTTTATTGCACTATTTTGTAATTTTATATTTTTATACTATACTGCTGCCCCAGAACAATGAATTCATATTGTACGTGTTAGTGATAGAATATCTGATTTTGGTTTTTATTCAGCATTGGAACAGACCCTTTGGATCACCTTGTCTTTGACGCCTAAAGACCCTTTAAATCTTTGATGATGATCAGCTGCCTCTTTGAACCATTGTAGTGAAGGTAATCCCACTGTAGGGAGACTCAGATTTTGACTCATCAAGGTTGAATCAGGATCTAAGTTGCATACCAGATCAGAATGTTGTATGATTTGGTGGTGTGCCACAAAAATGGTGGAGAGGCTTTGTGCTTCCAACTCTTCTCCTTCCAAGAGATCATGGCTTTGGAATGTGAAGCTATGGGAAGTTGTTGCAGTGCATTTGTCAATGATGCATATTGGTGTTTGAATGAGGTACCAATCAAATGGGCTGCTTTACCATTACCTTCTTGAATGTAATTGGAGTTGTACCCATCTGGAGACATGGAGATTCATTATCTTCCTGTCTTGGGCCTTGAGGTGGTAGAGGGAGAGTCAGGAGCCAAGTTCTTAGGTTGGTTAAGTTTCTAGTCAGTAATGACATCAGGGTGTAGATTGTACCCTCTTGTTGGAAATGGTCATTGCTTGGCATTAAAATGACAGTAACATTTGCATCATACAACAGCTTATACCTGAACCTTGTTCAGGATGCACTGCAGTGTAGAACTCTTGTTTTTAACTTGATGTGGATGAGATTCTGAGCTAAAGAGAACTGGTGCAACTTCACATCCCTTCCATGTTCAAGGGCATTGGAAACGCCTATATGGAACACTGTCGTAGGAAAACAGTATCTGTCATCAGGGACCCCCACCACTCAGGACATGCTCCCTTTTTGTTGCTGCCAATAGGAAGAAAATTCAAGAGCCTCAGGACTCAAACCACCAGGTTCAGGAACGGTTACTACCCTTCAACTATTAGGCTCTTGAACCAAAGGGGATATTTTCACTTGCCCCATCATTGAAATGTTCCCACAACCAATGGGCTCACTTTCAAGGACTCTTCACCTCATGTTCTTTTATTTAATGCTTATTTATTATTTCTTTGTTCTTGTATTTGCAGAGTTTGTTCTCTTCTGTCCTTTGATTGAACACTCATGTTGGGTGGTCTTTCATGAATTCTGTTATGGTTATTATTCATTAGATTTGAGTATGCCCACAAGAAAATGAATCTTAGAGTTGTATATGGTGACATATATGTACTTTGATAAAATTACTTTGAACATTCCTCAAAAGTCAACATAGATGGTTAGATTTTATTTAGAGCGGAGTTTGCATTTCAATGCATGTAGATTATGTTAAAATACACACTTCTTTACAACAGTAATCTTCAACAGAATGAGCAGATGAATAAATAGATCACACTTTCCACAAGCCGTTCAGGCCATGTCAAAGCCATTTTGAAAGTCTGCATATTTCTATGATGTAATGAAGATATAATGAAGACAAACCAGAATTTGAATGTTTTGGCAACTGATTAGTGACAATCAATTCTTGCACTTCTCACAGAAATTGTTTTTGGCAGTGTTAGGATGTGTCTTATACCACATAATACATGTTTATTTCTATTAAAGTGGAATAGTGTTCTTTTTAAAACAATCATTGGTACAGATAAACTTAATTGTTTGATTGTAAAATGAGGTGTATCAGATATGTTTGGACAGACTACAAAGACTTGTTTGAATAATTAACATGAAGATCATGCAATTATTTAAACTTTTAGAAAATGTCAGTTTTTGGGATCACTGGAAACTCTACATTTATTACCCATCCCCAATTGATAAGGAAAAGGTGGTGGTGATCCATTTTCCATCATTGCCTGGTGACATTGGCTAGGGAGTTCCAGAATGTATTGACAGTGAAGGACTGACAGTTCCAAACTCACAAAGTGTCAACTTGGATGGGAATCTGCAGATAGTGGTGTTCCCAGGTGTCTTAGTACCCTTGACCTTCTTGGTGGTTGAGTTTGTGGGTTTTGGAGGAACTGTTGGAATAACTGATTGCTTTTGATTGCTGGTACAAACTGTATTCACTTTGCACTGACATTGGAGTGAATGAGTATCTCATGTGGATAATAGAAGGGCTAATTAAACAGGCAGCTTTATCCTGGTGTTGAGCTGCTTCCGAGTTGTTGAATCTGGTATTCATGCAGGCAAGGAGAAAGTATGTCATCACATTGGAGACTTATGCCTTGCAGATAGTGGGAAGGCTTGGGGTGCCTAGAGGTGAACCATTCACACGAGATAGGAAGCCTCTGATCTGCTCCTCTCGCCATCATATTGATAGAGCTGGTCCAGTTGAGGTTCTGGTGAATGGTGACCCCGCCAATTTATTGATGCTGGGTGAGGGGACTCAGTGATAGTAAAGCAATTAAAGATCAAAGGGAGGTGATTAGATATTCCCTTACTAGAGAAAGGCATCTTCCAAAACATTTTATGATAAATGTCACTTGCCACTTCTCAGCCTATTATTGGAAGCAAGCTGGGTATTAGTGCATGCAGACATGAACTACATCATTTGCTTAGGAGTTGTAAATGTAATAAAACATAGAGCAAGCAGTCCCACTTCCAACCTTATGATGAAAGGAGAGTCACTAGTGAAGCAGCTTCAAGATGATTAGCCCAAGGGCACTGCCCTTAGGATCTTATATAATAGGCTGAGACTAGGAAAACGGACCAGGAACAATCAAAACTTCACTTCTTCTTGTCAGCTATAACCTAATCACTGGAGACAGAGTTACGCTTAATGTTCATTGACTAATTTTTGGTAGTGTTGTAATGACAAGGGCAATTACTTTTACCTCAGCTAATCAGATCATGATATTTAAATTCCTTAGCTATGTTTGGACCAAAGCTCTGATGACAGATGGAGAGTGATCCTAGCAAAATGCAAACTGAGATCTATGAGCAGGTTACTTCTAAGTGCCTAACAAGCATCTGCAGATGCTGAAAATCTGAAATAATAACTTAAACTGTTAGAAACACTCAGCATGCTAGAAATATTACTTCTGCATCTGTCCACAGATGTTGCCTGACCTGCTGAGTGTCTCTGGCCTTTCATATTTACATAACTATTTGCTGCTGGGTAGCACTGATATACTGCACTTCATATTACAAGTGTTTGCATTTTATTTAGCTTGAAGGTGTCACAATACACAAAGTTTCAGCTGACACATATGATATTCAGTGACTAAAACTCAAGTCTTGAAATATTTACTGTAAACCATTCTTTTTATAACCACTACAAAGCTCAGGAGTTTTGTTTACACCACTGAATGTAGGACTATTTGTTGAACCATTTGGCAACTTTTCCACATAAGTTATTTAAAAAAAACAAGAATCGCACTGCCGAAAATTACTCGACTATTTGGAAATAGTTTCAGAAATACCATTGGCATTCTTCAATAGCAGCAGTTTTCAGAGTTTGTCACAAAATATAGAGCATTTTTACTTTACAGGAGATGATGGAAGTTCTTAGATTATTTAATACAATTAAAAGTTTTTAGTGTGTCCTCCACATTTTTATTCTTTTTTCTTCCTGAAAGAGACCATGTCTTTGGTTTCCTGGATTTTCTCGGATAGCAGTTCCTTTGTTTCTTCCATTTTTTCAGAGAATCGCTCTCTGGTTTCCTCCATTCTGTCCTGTATATAAACCCTCATCGGAGGTGGTGTCGACAAGTAACCATGAGAGCGAAGAT
This sequence comes from Mobula hypostoma, assembly GCF_963921235.1. Lineage (NCBI taxonomy): Eukaryota > Metazoa > Chordata > Chondrichthyes > Myliobatiformes > Myliobatidae > Mobula > Mobula hypostoma. The sequence continues at coordinate 169,702,786 of NC_086097.1, forward strand.
ATTTAACTGCGAGGGAGGTTCCTCCCAGGGTCACTGTGTACCTAGCTGGTGTGGCAAGCTATGAAACAGAAAAGTACAAGTATTTAGTTTGAAGAATGATAAAAATTATAATGTAAGATATCATCGCAGCCTCTATACCCAAGGAATGCTGCTTTCACTGTCAACTGATCTACAATGTAGTAATGTTTGTTAAGATACCCACTACTCCCATTAAGCACTCTCAGAATTGTTCTCCAAGTCAAGGTTATTGTCACACAAACAAGGTCATGTATGTAGAGCTGCAGTTAAAAACCTACTTGCAGCAGCGTCACAGAAACGTACCAGATACACAACATTCACAAGAAAAACAAATTGTACACAATTTTTAAAAGAGAGAACACAATTAGAGCAGAAGTTGTCCATTGCAGTATACAAAGTGATCAAAATATTGCTATACTGAGGTAGTGATTAGGAAAGGCAGGATGGGTTAGGGATCTCTAAGGCCATTGAAAACATCTTCAAAAGGAGGTACCTCAAGCAGGTTGCAGCTGTCAATAAGGACCGGCACCATCCAGGACATCAGGGAAAAGGTACAGGAGTCTGGAGACATACCCCCAACATTTCAGAAAGAGCTATTTCTCCTCCACCATCAGATTTCTGAATGGTCCATGAACACTATCTCACTGGTTTGCTCTCTTTTTGTACTTTTTAACAATATATACAGTGGATTCTGGTTAATTGGGACGCATCAGGAGCAGTACATTTTGAACCAATTAAGCGGCTATTCATGGAAATAGTTAAAAAGGTATAAAAAGAAACTACTGTTTAACTAAGTAACACATGAATGAAATACATATTAGAACACTACCAATGCTACTATAGCACCATAAAACTATATTGCACCTAATAGTTTTCCACGGAGAAATCCATCTTGTGTACACTGCCGTGTATGGGGTGTCCATGGAGGGGGTATCGCCTCTAGTGAATGGGCTTGTGTTCATTCTGGGGCAGCTCACTCACCTTTGGTCCAGCCCACTTGAGGCTCTCAGTAGCTACTTGCAGCCAACAGCGACCACGTACCGGTACACACTTTGAGAGGCAGGCTAAACCAAGTGAGGGTAGCCGGTGGGTCTCATATGCTGGTGAGATAGAGACATGCCTGTCCTAACATATGAAGTCAGATCAGACAGACTGGACAGATAAGATAACAGTGAGATCCAACGGCCAAGATGGCAGTTCTGCAATGCTTCATAGAGAGTAAAATCATGATTAGGCACAGAAGTTGTCATGGTTGTCCACTACAAACTTGGAAGACTCCAGTTGTGATGACTACTCATACTACTGGATCTGGACATCCAAAGTCAAGACAGTGGACTGTCCCAGTGCATCAGCTTTTCCACTTTAAAAACTCTCCCACCCAGGTTTCACTGTCATTGTCATTGGCTGGTTTAGGTAGTGAAATCATTTCATTTTTACTTCTGGCTATTTCTGGCATCCCCAAGCCTGAATGCTTAAACCTGCAGCGAGCAAAACAGTTTGGAATTGTCTTAATGCTTATTTCTTGTCAACTATTAGTGATAAAAGTCATTGCTTTTTGAACACAAACACGTGTAACTGTCACTATTTAAATATTGTTCGCTCTAAGCATGGTGCAGTGTCTAATAGCCATACTTGTTCAGACGACTGACGCTAGTTGGAAACTATTCGGTAACCTGTCCCAATTAAGTGGCATATTTTCCCAAATAAATGAAGGGAATCCAAGTCTTTTTCCTGACGAGTTCTTGTTCTGAAATTTGTCCCAGATAAGTGGCTGCCCTGGTCAACTGATGGACCAATTAACCAGAATCCACTGTATTTCTTACTATAATGTGTAATTTTTATGTATTGCACTGTACTGATACTGCAAAACAGTACGTCAATGAAAATAGATGAGACTGATTTTGATCTTGAGAAGATATTATCAAAGGGGTGCCATAGTAGCACAGTGTTTAGCGCAATGCTATTACAGCTTGAGGCATCAGTCTAAAGTTCAAATCCAGCACTGTTTGTAAAGAGTTTGTTCTTCCCGTGAACAGGTGGGCTTCCTCTGAGTTCTCCAGGTTCCTCCCACATTTCAAAGACATACCGGTTAGTAGGCTAATTAGTCATTGTAAATTGCCTTATGATTAGGCTAAGGTTAAATAGGCGGGTTGCTGGGTCGTATGGCTCCTTAGCCTGGAAGGGCCTATTCCATGCTGTATCTCTAAAAAAAGAGGATCTTTTTCCCTACAAAAACAATTTGGCAACAAAAACAGACAACCTTATCAGCCAAATGACAATGTACTTTAATAAACAGATTCATTACTGAGGAAGGTACCTGTACTTATAAATTCTAACCTCTGGAGAATTGGTTAGCTGTTGTGTGCACCCTGGGGCACTTTGGATTTAAACAGTATTTTAATGGGCCTATTGCACTATGGCAGACATGGGTCAATGAACAGATGTAGTAATGTCAACCTCAAGCTGGAAGTTGGTCTGTGATACACAAAAGAGTGGAAGGTTACAGGGAGAGGGGAATCACGGTTGGGAAAAGTGTAAGGCAACGGGGGGGGGGAGTGGGAAGCATTAGGGAGATACTCTGTAATGATCAATAAACCAATTGTTTGCAATCAAATGACCTTGCCTAGTGTCTCAGGGCTGGCTGGCATCCTCACCACGTCCACTCTGGCACTCCTTCTCTGCTACCTGTCCCACACTCCTCCCACAGCATTCCACTCTCACCATTCCCAATATCCCTTGCTCCCACTGGATATACAACTCACTTTCCACTCCACGTTGCCGAATACAGTACTGTGCAGAAGTCTTAGGCGCCCTAGCTCTATACATGTGCCGAAGACTTTTGCACCCCCTGTAGTTACATGGGCAAGAGAGATTTAGAGAGCTCTGGATCAAATGTAAGCAGATGGGACTAGACTGACGGACAACACATGGAAGAGTTGGACTGAAGAGCCTACTTCTATGTTGTATGACTCTGATTCTGGTCCCAGATTTATCACAATCTGGTTGCCCTTCTCTGCACTGGATTTTGAAACTGAGAATCTCTGATACTCTTTGATGTTTTTGTTTCTTCATTTTTCTTCCACAATCTGATATTTTACATTCAATACTCCCAAATACGATGTTATTTATCTCCTTGGTCACTTAAAAAACAAATTGTTGGTCCTTTCCAACAATACACCTGCTGCAATTATACAGGGTGCTGGTGAAACCACACCCATTTTTATCTCCTTAGTTAAGAGTACACTGTCCTGTAGGGAGTTCAGAACAGGTCCACCAAATTGGTTCCTGAATGGAAGGGCTTCTCTACGAGGAAAGATCCACCAGGCTAATCTCTACCCATCACAGTGACAGATAATGTAACTGAAACCAAATGAAATTCAGAGGGTTGATTCCCCTGGAGAGATTATATGGAATTAAAAAGGGAGTTTCATTCATTTAAAACAACGATGAGGAAGAATCTCATCTCAGAGGATCATGGATCTTTGACATTCTCTGCTGCAATGAACTGCCAGGAGAAGTGGTCAAGGCAGATAAAAGTAACGCTTAGAATACAGTTAGACAGGGACAGGGATAGGAAAGATTTAGAGGGATATGGGCCAAATACAGGCAAATGGGACTAGCTTAGGTGGATACCTTGATCAACATGGATGAGTTGGGCTGAGGGGCATATTTTCATGCAGCATTGCTGTAGGACTAAATATATGTAAGGTTGATATTGACAGTTTGGTTCACAAGGGAGTCTTGGATTCTGAGGAACAAGCAAGAACTTGGGGCCAAGGTCCAGTTCAGATCAGCCATAATTAACAGCAGAGCAGACATAAGAGATGATTTAGGTCTTCCTGCTTCTGCTTATGTTCTTGCACGAGATGTAACATCCCCAGAGAAGGCTGAACAAATTAGGAATGGACTAATATCTCTTAATATGAAAGATTTGACAAAAAAAACTCTTTTTTGACAAGAATTTATGGCCACAGAAATTATATACATTAATAAATCCATGCAAGAATTCAAAATAAATTTGCTTACCCTTGATATATACAAAGGAACTGAGGTGAATAACTTAGAGGCTTTTAGGAAATATCTGAACAAGACCAGGAGATTCAAACTCACAAAAACAATGGATCAATGGGAGCGACTGTTAACTTCCAATAGTCCCATGGTGAAGCTGGTACCTGTACCTGGTTACTTTGGGCTTGACTCCTAATTAAAATCACATTATAACCAATTCAACCTGAATAACATAGATAGTGTATATCCTAACTCAATCACTTTATATTGACGCAAACACAAGGACATCTGCAGATGCTGGAAATTAAAGCAACACACATCAAAGTTGCTGGTCGGCCCAAAATGTTGACTGTACCTCTTCCTAGAGATGCTGCCTGGCCTGCTGTGCTCACCAGCAACTTTGATGTGTGTCACTTTATATTGAATTTGTATTATAGTTTAGCAGAACCACCTGTATAATAATGGAAACACTGATCAAGGCAACACCTTACTCACCTTATACAATGCATAAGCAGTGAGTGCATTTCCACCTGTAGAATGGTTCAAAATTTGTATTATTCCTTTAGGTGCTCCTATATACTCAAGAAATGGGACCACGTTAACACCTCTGAAAGTAAAATGAAAATCAGCATTTAGTGTTTTATCAAAAGCTGTTTTACCAATGCTTTCACTAATTTGGATTGGAAGGTTCTGGATTTTACTTTTACTATAATTATGTATGAGTCAAAAAAAACTTAATTAAGGCAACTGCTTAAATTTTTAGTTTCTACAGCAATTTACAACTAAGATACTGATGCCAATAAATAACACCCATGCATTGCAAGTCTTGCACTGATGCCTCAGGTTGAACGTTACAGAAATTTAAGAGAAAATTTTGTCCTAGTTAGGAAACTGGCTGAGTCTATAAAAATGGATAATGGTAGGTTCTCAAACTGGCTTTTAATGGCTTCTCACAAAGATGTGTTTGAGGTCTTGTCTATTAACTGTATTTATAAACAATTCACACATCGGGCTCAAAAGTCAGGGAACTGTTTTCTGATGACACAACAGGCGAATAGATGGAAGCACTAAATTACAAGGAGAGAGGATCATATCAAGTGGACAGATGAAAATGTAGCAAATGCAATACATACAACCAAGGTTAACAAGACAACCATATTTTGCAAATGCTGAAAAACAAAGCAAATAAAGCTCTAAAAAAAACACAACTTGGGATTCCTTCATATGGATCATTAAACCTTCATGGACACAGAAATAATCTACAAATCTTATTAATCCTTTTTAATACATCAAGCGAAGCAGGATATAATCAGAGTACAGGTTTGGCTACAGTAATAAAAGAATAAATTAGCCATATTGGGAACACACTTTAAGATACTGACCTTGAAAGGTATGCAGAAAAGATTGCCAATAAAGAGATTATGCAAAGAAAGGGTTGTATTCCCTGGAATTTAAGGAGTCATGGGGCGACGATTCAAGTTTACAGGAACTGGACACAAAACTTCAACTATCCCTTTGCCTCCACAGGTGCTGCCATTCTTGCTGAGTTCCTCCAGCAACCTGGGTTTTTGCTCCAGATTCTAACATCTGCAGTCTCACGTCTAATGGTCCTTTAAACTGGTAAATCCTGAGAAATTGATCATCTGCACCTGAGATTTGTAAGAGATGGCTATAGAGATAGTGAACACTTTGGTTATCATCTTTCAGATTAGAGAGGGAGCAGATATAACTAAACCGTTTAAGAAAAGAACAGAGAAAAGATGGTATTACTCTGCTTGTTCTTATAATTGTTAGATGAGCAACTTTGGACTACATGAATGAAGGATATAACACGAAGACACTTTGAAAAGAAAATGATTGAGTAGAGTCAATCCAGATTTATAAAAGGGAAAATGCTAGTTGACTATTTGAAGACTGAGTCACGGAGGATGGAATCAGGCTCTTTGGTTCTATGTTAGGCCCATAGCCCTCTAAATCTCTCCTGTCTAGATGGCTTTTAAATCAAAGTCAAAGAAAAATTTATCATCTCAAGTACACAATTACCATATACTACATTGAGATTCATTTTCTTGCAGGAATTTACAAGAAAATAAATACAATAAAATTTATGAAAAACTCTACATAAACAAAGACTAAATCAACGTGCAAAAGATAACAAATTGTGCAAATAAACAAAAAGAACGTGAATTGTAAGAAGTCCTTGAAAGTGAGTCTGTAGGTTGTAAAATCAGTTCAGAATTGTGGTGACTGAAGTTAGTCATGTCGGTTCAATAGCCTGATAGTTGTAGGGTAATAACTGTTCCTCAAACTTGGGAGCTTTCCGGTGGTCCAATCGGATCGACAGAGGAGGCTCCACATAAGTAAGGCTGAACGATTTAAAAAGTATCATTCACGGGCTTTTGGCTTTTTCTGGTGACCCAATCAAATCTAAAAATAAGGCAGCAACAAGCAGAGCGACTATTGTTGGAGGGGACCAGTGTTAAGAGTGGAGAGACTTTGACTCAACAAGGTTTGACAAGAACAGGGTTGGGCTAGGAAAATTTTTGGTAAGTTTCTTCTTCATTCTTCATCCGTTAGTGCTGTAAGATTGGTTCCAGGGGCTGTGTTGTGTTCTGTTGGTGGAGGAGGATTTACACTAATTTGGTAGAGCGGATGGGAACCAGAATGATAGGGGTGAGGATGGGGCAGTTGGTATACAAGCAGATGCAGTGTACAGTGAAACTGTCTGGAAGGACAGGCAGATGATAAGGCAAAATTGCAGTCAGTAGGATGAGTTGCAGTGTATCATGGGGACAAATTTGAAAAGGGTAAAGAATGCAGACCTGAAGGTCTTGTATTTGAATACACACAGTATATGGAATAAGGTAGATGATCTAGTAGTGCAGCTAGATATTGGCAGGTATGACTTTGTGAGCATCATCGAGTCGAGGCTGAGAGAGATTATAGTTAGATACACATTGTATTAAAAGGACAGACAGGTAAGCAGAGGGGGTGGGATGGCTCTATTGGTAAAAAATGAAACAAATCCTTAGAAAGAGGTGACATAGGATTAGAAGTTATAGAAATTGCAAGGATAAAAAGACCCTGATGGGAGGTATATACCAGCTCTTGATCAGTAGTCAGGACGTGGGCCACAAATTACAATGGGAGATAGAAACGCCATGTCAAGAGGGTAATGTTATGATAGTCATGGGCGATTGCAGTATGCAGGCAGTCGATGCTGAATGCTGAATCCCAAGAGACAGAATTTGTCTAAGAGATGGCCTTTTAGAGCAGTTTGTGGTTGAGCCCACTCGGGGAAAGGCTATTCTGGATTGAGTTTTATGTAATGAAGCAGATTTGATTAGGGAGCTTAAGGTAGCAGTGATCATAACATAATTGAGTTACCCCCCAATTAGAGAGGAAGAAAATAAAGTCAATTGTATTAGTGTTACAGTGGAGTAATGGGAATTATAGAATGAAAGAGGAGCCAGCCAAAGTTGATTGGAAAGAGACACTAGCAGGGATGATGACATAGCAGTAACGGCTGGAGTTTCTGGAGCAATCGGAAGGCGCAAGATAGATATATCCTGAAGAAGTAGTAGTATTCTAAAGACAGGATGACGCAACCATGGCTGGCAAGGAAATTCAAAGACAACATAAAAGCAAGAGAGAGGGCATATAATAGAGCAAAAATTAGTGGGAGGTTAGAGATTGGGAAGCTTTTAAAAACCCACAGCAACAAGAGAAAATCTGCAGTTGCTGGAAATCCAAGCAACAGAAAATGCTGGAGGAACTCAGCAGGCCAGGCAGCATCTATGGAAAAGAGTACTGTCGACGTTTCAGGCAAAGACCCTTCAGTAGGACCAATAGAAGACAAGTAAAAAAGCCATAAGGAGGGAAAAGATGAAATATGAAGGCAGGAGGATACCAAAGATTTTTCATATACGAGTCACTCAGGTACCTGCCTTCTGCAACTTGGGTGTGACTACCTCCCCGTAATTCCTGCCTCACCTCATTCTCCTGTATGAGCCGAAGGTCATCGAGCTGTAGCTCCAGTTTCTTATAATGTTCTCTGAAGAGCTGCACCTCAGTGCACCTGGTGTAGATGTGGTTATCCAGGAGGCTGGAGGTCTCTCAGAATTCCCACATCTCACAAACAGAACACAATTTGGCCCCGGAACCTATGGTGTATCAATTAAAATTGGTGAGGGTCAAAGGGGACATGCCAAATTTCTCTAGCCTCTGAAGTAGAGGCACCAGTAAGCTTTCCTGGTCATGGCATCAATGTGGTTGGCAGTATTCACTCCTCGGAACTTGAAACTCTGAACCGTTTTGACCGGAGCACCGTTGATGTAAACAGGACTGTGTGCACCACTTCTTTTCCTGAAGTCAATGACCAGCTTTTTTGTTTTGATGACACCTCAACCATTATTTCTGGCAGCTCATTCCAAATACGCACTATGCTTTGCATGAAGGGACTGCCTCTGATGTCTCTTGAATTTCTTGCCTCTGATCTTAACCTATGCCCCAATGAAAAGGCTATGTCCTTTCACCTCATGTCCCTCAAGATCTTATACAACTTTATTTATTTAGTAGATTAAATGAGGAAAAAGCAAGTGGATGTGTGCATTTTATTTTCAGAAGGCTTTTGAAAAGGTGCTGCACAGGAGAGTAGTGACCAAGGTTAGAGCACATGGAGTTATGGGTAATCTACTAACGTGCCTTGAAAATTGGTTAACATAGCATGTCACTACAGTAAAGTAGATTCTTCTCAAGTTGCCAGGCTGTTACCAATGTGCTCAGACCCAATTATATATTTTTTTTAAATCAATGATTTTTCCAAATTCCAAAATAAAAGAAAAATTGATCTCCTTACCAACATACTTGCTATAGAAGGAATACACTGAAGATTCATTTGACAGCTATTTGGAAAGGCCATTCTGTCATACAAGGAGAAATTAAATAGGCTGGGCCTCTTATCCTCTGGAATTTAAAATTAGAGATGACCTCACTGAAAAATATAAGATTCAGAGAGGGCTTGACAGGGTGGATTTTCCCCGACTAATCTGAAGAATCTAAAACTAGATTAAAGTTGCTTCACCGAGATTAATAAATATTTAGAATTCTTTGTCCTGGACCTCAATGAGGCCATCTCACTAACTACATTCAAAATTGAGATTAACAGTTTTCTGGACATCGAAACAATCAACAATTTGGGAATAGGGCATAATAATGGTACTTAATAGAGAAGACTGGTCATGAACTTTGAATGGTGAAGTAGACTTGGAAGAAGACAGGAAACCAGCCTATTCTAGTTTCCATTTTTTGTTCGTCCTGTCACGAATCAACAACCAGCGTAAAATCTTTGCTTTCCATTGAAAATACTGGGAAGCAAGGTTGCAGGTGTAGAAAGTAAACTACATGCAACTTAAACCTTTTTTGGTACCTGGGATGGCCTTTTATTCATAGGGATCAACATGGAGAGGTGGAACACTATTCAGAATGGCTTTGACAATCAGCAGGGCCCCATCTCTAGTTGTTGATGCTGCCAAGGTGACTATAGCTTGTGCATCTCTTCAGAATCAAAAACATTCTGAATTTAACAAAAGAACAATCTCACTGAAACACTATGCTGTGTATGTTAACAGTATTATGTTTCTTTGTAAAGTAATCTATCCCTATGATAAACTAAAATGCTGGAAGTATGACATGCGACAGAAAATTCTGTATGTTTACATCAGGATCATTGTATTCCATTTTAAACTTTATAGCAAACTGAACATTTGCAGAATTAAAACAGCTCTGTAGCTAGTAGGATAAGCAGATTATGAATTTAATGCTCAACACCAATGAAACATCTTTTGCAAATATTCAGGGTTTGCTTGGCTTTCAATTGATTGCTGATTTAAAATAGCCCTTAAACCTGATAAGATGCTCAGTAGAAATTGCATCCTATTTGAATTTCAGAATAAATCAATTTTGAGTTTTCAGACTGTAGTACATGTTGCAGTCTAATAGCTCATCAAATTGTTATGCACTCATTCTATTTTTAGTTACATGGACTTTTAACTGATGATTGATTCAGGCCAGTCACAGTACAAATAATGAATGGGACCACTATAATGATACCAGGTAATATGTGGACAGATCAGTCAGCTTGGAAAGCTGTACCAGTCTACGTAACTCATTTGGATTCTATAAAGCTTTCACCAATACGGTTTAGGTGTTCATGTGGCCAGGACTTAACTCTAGGGGAGGTCTGCAATTCAAACTGATGAGGAACATCCCAGCTGCCTGTCCAGTGAGGTCTGAGGCAGATGATATATACAGGTGTCCCCTGCTTTTCGAACGTTCGCCTTACGAAACCTCATGGTTACGAAAGTCCTACATTAGTACCCTATTTTCGCTTTCAGAAGGTGTTTTCACTGTTACAAAAAAATATTCAGCGCGCGATAAAAGGCAGCGCGCCCCGAGCAGCTGCTCTCCCCCGGATTCTCGCTGGCATTGCTTAAACACGAGCCTGTGAGCAGCCGTTTGCAAGATGAGGTATCGGAAAAGCCTGAAAGAGCTTGTAAGGGTGTTACACTTACGATAAAACTAGACATAATTAAGCGTTTTGATCGTGGTGAACGAAGTAAGGACAACGTGAGTTTGGCTTGTAGAAGCTGATGAAGGTGATGTTGAAGAGGTTTTGGCATCCCATCACCAAGAACTGACAAGATGAAGAGCTGATGCAATTGGAAGAAAAAAGGATAACAATCGAAACCGAATGAGTCATGATAAAGTACGACTTTAATTTTGAAAGGGTACGTCGGTTTAGGGGATATTTGCAGGATGGTTTGAGTCCTCATTAAAGAACTGTGTGATAGAAAAATGCGTGAGGCTCAGCAGTCAAGCAAGCCTTCCACATCAGCCACAGCAGACGACGAACCTCGACCTTCGACATCGAGGTGGGCAGTCATAGGAGAAGATGAGCTGCCTGCTCTAATGGAAACAGACGACGAGATGACACCCCAGTGTCCCACCACCCCAACCCCCGGGCCACGGACAGATACCGATTCGCAGAGAATGCAAAGGTAGCCGGGAGGCACACAGCACATCTTTAAGAAAAAAGCCGAAATAAACATGCTAATTAATTGGGGGCCGCTGACACGTAATTGTCGGCCCAGATCAGAGACGACGCAATCGGAAATCGGCACTGATCTGGGCCGACAATTACGGGCAGCACCTAATTAATTAGCTTGTTTATTTCGGCTTTTTTCTTAAAGATGTGCTGTGTACCTCCTGGCTACTGCTGCACCCCTGCATGCTTCGCAGCAATGTATCGCTCAGTGGCCTGGAGGGTGGGGGGCCACTGCACCACCCAAACTCCGACGACTCAGTCTAACACACCATCATCAGTGTGCTCGGCGCTGAACCAATTCCAGTAAGTGATACTACACTGTACATACATTATTTCTACTTTATATCGGCTGTGTATTTTTACGTGTTATTTGGTATGATTTGGCAGCTTCATAGCTTAAAGGTTACTGGAGAGCGCTTGTGCGTGTTTTTGCCAACAGGGCTTGCATGAAATTTTCTGCCGACGGCACTTGTGTGAGACTTTCGCTCTGGAGAACAGTTCAGTAATGATTATGGAAAAGTATTTTTACTTTATATAGGCTGTGTATTTATCATATCATTCCTGCTTTTACTATATGTTACTGTTATTTTAGATTTTATGTGTTATTTGGCATGATTTGGTAGGTTATTTTTGGGTCTGCGAACGCTCACAATATTTTCCCATATAAATAAATGGTAATTGCTTCTTCGCTTTAGGACATTTTGGCTTACGAACCGTTTCACAGGAATGCTCTACCTTCGGATGGCAGGGGAAACCTGTATCATTAAAAAGAGCTACTGTTGCGGGATGATAAGACTAGAAAGAAGTGAGGTAGGCTTGAGTTTTGAAATGATGAAATGTTTCAGTAATAGTGTTAAGTGTTTGGAATTCTATTTCACAAACTAAAAAGGAACAGGTGGTCAAGAAACACACATAAAAGTTGCTGGTGAACGCAGCAGGCCAGGCAGCATCTCTAGGAAGAAGTGCAGTCGACGTTTCAGGCCGAGACACTTCGTCAGGACTAACTGAAGGAAGAGTGAGTAAGGGATTTGAAAGTTGGAGGGGGAGGGGGAGATCCAAAATGATAGGAGAAGACAGGAGGGGGAGGGATGGAGCCAAGAGCTGGACAGGTGATAGGCAAAAGGGATACGAGAGGATCATGGGACAGGAGGCCCGGGGAGAAAGACAAGGGGGGGGGAACCCAGAGGATGGGCAAGAGGTATATTCAGAGGGACAGAGGGAGAAAAAGGAGAGTGAGAGAAAGAATGTGTAATTTAGAATGTGTGGTCAAGATTTAGCTTTGAATCTGAGGTGAGTAAGAATTTTTATTCTAAGACTGTAAAGGAAAGCAGGCCAAAAGTTGGTATTAGGAGTTACGTCACAGATCAGTTGTGATCTCACAAAGAGCTAAATAGTTTCATCCTCAATTCAGTGCCCCTTCATAGTAAATGCTAATTTGATTGCTGTCAGTTACATAGAAGAACATTCTGTGGGTCATATTACAATTCTGTCCGATACAGTGGAAAGTTAAGGAAGAAGATTTCAAAATCAATTATAACTTGATTTGGTACTCTATATCTGTATTTCAATCATCTTCCGCATGGAATAGGTATTCCTGTAACAAAACTAATTTATGGTCACATAAGCAAGTTTTCAAGGTATAATTACTGCTAATTTATTTTTAGTTGCCAATGTTCAAAGTCACAATTGCTGGACTTGTCAAATTAATGAACTTTAAATAAAGTCAAAATAATTTAAATTTAATTTAAAGAAGCCAAAAGAGAGAATTAATAATTGGAATCTGAGTAACATTCTTCAGCTTCTTCAGTATTTACTCTTGGACTGCATCAGGTCTTAAAATCTGGACATGTTCTGAACATTTTGAATCCAATATTCCATTCAGCTAAAGCATACAGACTTGCCCAGCACATAACCTATGCATTAACACAAGCTAAAGCATAACAGACATGCATTACTTAAAATCCTCAGATGAAAAGCTTTGTTTTATTTACAAACAAAACCACAAATCTAAACTGGAGATCGAGTGTCATACATTACTTAGAATGACTCCTTGCTATAATTACCCTAGGTTGTGACAGAATATGACAAATCGGAATAATTTGCTTTGACTTCGTAACTCAATAATTGTGGTATAAAAATGGGAAGCCCGTATAAATTTGAAGAAGGCAGATGATCCTGAACATTATTAGAGGTGGAAAGTATAAGAGGTTGGAAAACTTGCTAAACCTTTAATAAAATATTAGTGAGACCTCAAGTGGAGTTTGGTAGCCAATTCTGGCCCCGTATTTAGAAAAGGCTCAGATTTAGTCCACAAGACACAGGAGCAGAATTAGGCTGTTCAGCCCACCAAGCCTGTGCCATCATTTGATCATGGCTGATCCATTTCTCTCTCAATCCCATTCTCCTGCCTTCTCCTCACAATCTTCCATGCCCTGACATCCACCTGGTCTCAGAGGCATCAAAATATATCATCCTGCTAGAGCTGACGGTGCCTTTGGAGGAGCATATGGAAGAGGCCCGTGAGAGGAAGCTTGCCAGATACAGGAATTGGTCAGTGACAGTTGGAGCGGGGATGGAAGGAAGTGCATGCCTATTGAAGTGGGCTGCTTTGGCTTCGCTGGACAGTCACTTCACAGAGCCCTCAGCGCATTGGGCATTGCTAATTCAAGGAGGCAGAGCGCCACTGGCAACAACACTGAGGCAGCAGAGAAAGCCTCAAGATGGCTCTGGATGAGGAGAGCAAGTCCATGGTGATCTGCAGCACATGCTATATGAATACAAGTCGCCTGGGTGAGGATGTCTGATGTTGAAAGACCTGAAACACCCAGTGACTACAAATTACATCACTGATGATGTGTTCAGAGCATAGTGAAGTATATTCTTCAAAACAAGAATCTATCAATCTCTTCCTTAAATATACTCAATGACCTGGCCTCCACAGGTGCCTGTGGCAATGAATTCCACAGATTCACCACCCTCTGGCTAAAGAAATTCCTCATCTCTGTTCTAAATGGATGTCCCTCTATTATGAGGTTCTACACTCTGCTCCTAGACTCCCTCACTATTGGAAACATCCTCTCCACATCCACTTTTTCTAAAAAAGTTCAAAGTTTCAAAAATACAAGATTAATTTATTATCAAAGTATACAACTCTGAAATTCTTCTTCTCCTAGAGCTTTCAACACTTGATGGGTTTTGATGAGATCACCCCACTCATTCTTTTGAATTCCAGTGAGTACAGGCCCAGAGCCATCAAACACCCTTAACATGTAAGGCCTTTCAATCCCAGACACAAGGAAATCTGCAGATGCTGGAAATTCAAGCAACACACACAAAATGCTGGTGGAATGCAGCACAGTAGGAAGAGGTACAGTCGATGTTTTGGGCCGAGACCCTTCGTCAGGACTAACTGAAAGAAGAGATAGTAAGAGATTGGAAAGTGGGAGGGGGAGGGGGAGATTTGAAATGATAGAAGACAGGAGGGGAAGGGATGAAGCTAAGAGCTGGACAGTTGATTGTATTTCGATTCTCCCCCTCTCCCAATTTTTTACTATCTCTTCTTTCAGTTAGTCCTGACGAAGGGTCTCAGCCCGAAACGTCATCTGTGCTTCTTCCTATAGATGCTGCCTGGCCTGCTGCGTTCACCAGCATTTTGTGTGTGTTGCTTTCAATCCCAGAATCATTTTCATGAACCTCCTTTGAACCTTCTCCAATGTCAGCACATCCTTTCTTAGATTAGGGGCCCAAAACTGCTCACAATACTCCAAGTGAGGCCTCACCAGTGCTTTATAAATTATCAGCATTACATCCTTGTTTTTATATTCTAGCTCTCTCGAAATGAATGCTAACATTGCATTTGCCTTCATGACCACCAACTCAGCCTGCGAGTTGACCTTTAGGGAATCCTGCACAAGGGCTCATAAGTCCTTTTGCACCTCGTATTTTGGAATTTTATCTCTGTTTAGAAAATACTCTATGCTTTTATTCCTTCAGCCAAAGTGCATGACCATATACCTCCCTACACTGCATTTCATCTGCCACTTCTTTGCCCATTCTTGTAACCCAAGTCCTTCAGCAGCCTCCCTGCTTCCTTAACACTAGCTGCCCCTCAACCTATCTTCATTTTACATCAATGGTACCAGGGGTAAGTGGCTTCCACTGTGAAAGAGGGCATGTTTTCCTTTAAATTTGAAGGACATCTTTATTCTGATAAAGGCAGGTGAAGTTATTTCTAGCTGTTAAAAGTAGGTAACTACAAATCATGAAAAGCACAGAATAAACAAAATGGAACAGGCAAAAATGTTTTCAGGACTGAACGGGAAGAGGAGTGGGATTAGAAAGCTAACTCTTTGTAAGAGTTTGCATGGGCATAATCAGACATGCATCCTTGCTACATCATTCACTCTATGGCTAAAATCATTATCCTACGGTGCAGATATATGTATCATTATTAATGTGATCATTTTTCTCACTTCTATCTGGTCCTTAATCAAATTCTTTACCAGGCAGCTTGGCCAAGAAAACATGCAACCCAATATCTCTTTTCAGACATGCAGTCTTGTACAAACCTGGCTACTACACTGAAGCCAATTTTGGAACGATTCAGGCTTCACTGAACAGTGTTTACCATTGTGACTTTGGCAAAAGAAAATGTAAGTTTTTAAACAGCTTTAAAAAAAAATAAGAAAAAATTCAGGAATGATGCAAAATTCTAAACTTAGATTTGGTAGTAATGTTCGACAAATGAGGATTCAACTTAAGTTTTGTTATCTAAAGACATGTTATTGTAAGCACGTGACATACTTACTTTAACGCTGCATAATAAAATGTACCAAACCATATGCTTGATGTCAACAAATGCACTGGGATCATGACCTTCCCATATTGCTTGAATGTCTTTTTGAATCGCTGATATAGACCAATTGAGTGGTCGTGGAGAGGATCCTTTTCCACATCTGCTACTTCTTGTTTTGGGGTTGTCTCAGAAAAGTATGTTTCTTGAACTGAGTCTGATAAAGTGTCTTGATCAGGATCACTCCTTGGTATAGACTTAGGGTCATCTGACTTGGCTTTCTCAGTGTCCACGTGCTTTGCGGATGATGGTTCTGCTTGGAAATTCGGCTTTCGCTGTTCCAAGGCAACAACTGGGCGAGACATGTGCAGGAGCTGTCCCTGATGAGGGATAAGAAAAGGCATCTTCCCACATGTAGCTGGAAGTATGCGAGAGACACACTGTCGGACATTACAAGCTTGCTTTGAGTGCAGTTTGAGGACAGTTTGAAGGAAGTAACTCTGCATGTTTAAGTTTCCAGTTTGATGATTTCTAGTCTAATGACAGAAGAACTGGAAGGAAAACAAAGTGTTACAAATGCAGTTTCCAATCAGTTTAATCATTGCACATTATAGACTCACCTTGCACTTAAAATGCCAAACAATTTTACAATTGCTTTCTCTTCAATGTAAGCTTTAACCTTGAATTTACTGCCAATGGTCTATTCTGAAATGGAATCATTGTTTCATGGTTATATGTGGCAGCCAACTTGTGCTGCTATTTTTGTGAGACGAAGCTAAGCAATCAGCCCATCCACTGTGTTGTTTTTCCAAAGGTGAATTAGGGGAGGGGGCATTCCCAAAAAGGGGCATTTTAAATTAGGTCATCATAACTCCTGCTTGCACCTTATAATAGTTTAATATTTTGCCAGCAAGATGAAATCTGTGCGAATATCTTCTTAAGACTTAAATCACTTATACAAATTGAACCAGTGGCACTGATCAGAATGCAAGATTTTACTTTGGAAAGCTGGTACTTTTATCTAAGTTGCTATTAATTTTTCACTTCCTTCTCTCCCTACACTTTTTTTTTAATCCATTTCTCAATTTACAGTGTTCTCAGTATTTTCAGGTTCTCCTCTCCAGTCTTGCTATCTACCTGGCTTCCTCACCATTTTATAAACAAGAAAAAAATTTGCAGATGCTGGAAATCAAAGGAAAACACACAAAATGCTGGAGGAACTCAGCAGGTCATACAGCATTTACAGAAAAGAGTACACAGTTGATGCTTCGGGCTGAAACCTGAAACGTCGACTGTACTCTTCTCCATAGATACTGCCTGGACTGCTGAGTTCCTCCAGCATTTTGTGTGTGGTTATAAAGATTTTCCCCACTTCACTATTGACAATGCTGCTATACTCTGAAAAATTCTCTCAATATGGGAATTGTTCTGTTAAACTGACAGATTTTCATGTTACTCTGTTGCTTTAGAAAGATGTGATAGGTAATCTAGAGAAGAAAACTGCCTGGATGTCATGAAAATTTTCAGCTAAACAGACAGCAAGCATGGATTGTAAACTGTAGGTTATGCTTAAGTAGCCTGGATGAAATTTAAGGATGGATGTTTTGTAGATAGTATTGATATGTACTTCCAAATGCATCTGAAAATCTCTAAGGCAAAGTTTTAAAAAAAAATCACAGAATTAAAGGCAAATTTCTGATTTACTGAAGGTGTAGGCTAGTAACAGGAGAATGAGATGAGAAATAATGGCCAGGTATTCAAACTAACAAGATGTAATCTGTGGCAGTGTCCGAAGAAATGTTAGGGTATTAGCTGCTCTCCTTAACTCTAAATAATTTACACAGTGGATTAGAAATCCAGATATCCAAATCTGGAAATGCCAATTGATGGACATTAGCAGCTTAGCGAGAAGAGTTACACTGCCAATACATGTCAATAGATTCAGTGAAAGTACTGCTACTACACTTTAAACTACCCTACATGGCTGCTACTTAACAGGTGAGGTAACTTTTTATTTGGAGGTATATGTTTGAGCCTGACTAAATTACTTGAGCTAAGCAAATGACATGTATCAAATTCAGGTCAAGTTAGCTGTTTTTTTTAAGGTTTGGCTGAGCTGGCTTGGCTCAGTACTCTATTCAAGCCAGTTCTTGATGAGAAACAATCCATTTGCAGCATAACAATACCTTTCTTTTTGTTTTTATACATACCCCTGGGTCAGGTCATAGGATGAAAAAAAAGAGGTTCAGGTTAAGAGTGGCCATGACCTCATTAATTTCAGATAGATTTTAATTTGAATCCAAGCAAACTGCGAATTTGTGTCTCCTGTCTCAGTGCCCAGAAAACAAATAATTAAAATTTTCAATCTTTTATTTAAATTTTCCTATTATCACATTTTCCTATAATTTATTGTTTCTTGTTTGGATTTTAATGTATCCTATTTCTTTTTATCATTCATTTCTTTCTCAATTCTGAAATCTCAACGCTAAGGTATTGGCCTCATTTCAAAGCTCAAAGTTAGATTTATTATCAAAGTATATATATGTTACCATATACTTCCCTGAGATTCATTTTCTTGTGGGCATTTACAGGAAAAAACACAACAGAACTTTATGAAGAACTTTTCATGAACAACCAGAGCACAAAAGACAAGCTGTGTAAATAAAATTAATATTGATAACCAGTTGTAAAGAGTCCTTGAAAGTGAGACTGTAGGTCATATAATCAGTTCAGAGTGGTGGTGTATAACCCAAGGCTTCTGTGATGGTAGTACCAGCAGAGGGCATAGCCTTGCTGGTGGGCATCTTTGACGATGGATACTGCTTTCTCATGGCAGTACTCCATGTAAGTGTACTCAGCAGTGAGGAGGACTTTGCCAGTGATAAAGACTGGGCTGTTTTACCACCTCTTTCTGTAGCCTTGTCCATTCCTCAGCATAACAAACTGTTTCACAACCAATTAGGGTACTCTTTAATGTGCATTTATAGAAGTTGTCAAAGTCTTTGGTGACATGCTGTATCTATGCAAACCTCTAAAACTGTGTTGCCTTCTTTGTGAAGACTGGTTCTAGGACAGATCCTCTGATATGTTAACATCAAGGAATTTAAAGCTACTGACACTCTCTATCTCCATTCCTCTAATGAGGACTGGTTCATTTGGCACCAAAGTCCTAGTTAAACATTTAATTTTGTTTGAACTCGCATTTTCAGCAAATTGTAGGACATGTTTTGTTTTCAAGGTAGAGATCTACTGGAAGAACTTTGGAGGTAGGGGTGGGAAGAAGGCACCGCCGACTTTCCGAGTCGAAATGCTATCTCAGGACCTTGAAAAGGTTCTTCCAGCAGACTGTCTGCTGCTCTAGATTACAGCATCTGCAGAATCTTGTATTCCCTCTGGGCTTTATAACCTGATTGCTTCAATGGTCTCCATCACCACGACCCCTTCATTCAATTTAATTACTTTAAATTCCTCCGACTGAAGATGAATGAAGGAGGTCGGTATTTGGGCAGAGAAGCTCAGACTGCAGCCTCTTGCCACCTCGGGAGGGGACGTACCACCCCTACCCTGGGTCCCCTTTAAAAGCCCTTCAAAGGCCGCAGCCTCAGTGCTACAGACATCGCATACCTCGGGCCTTCTCCTCCTATTTTGGCACTACCGCCTGACCACAAGCAGCTTCCCCCCCTCCCCCTTCCCCACTGCTAATTAACGCCACCTCACCTTCCAAGGGACAGTTTTTCTTGTTATTTTGTTGGCTTTCCCCCACAACCGCCTGTCTTCCACTCTACACACTGGCAAGCAGGCTTACCGTTAACCACCGCGCATGTGCCGGCTGTGAGCAACGGAACTCTGGTTATTGTAGTCTTCTCACCAGGGAGGCTGCCAGATTGGCTGTAAGCGGACTGCAAGTCCCAGAATGCACCGCGCCTGCTTTAATCACTTGTCCCCAGCTTTCATTGACCGGGTGCATGTGCTTGCGGGATGGTGGGGAGATGTATCGCGGACCGTACGAGAAGGCAATGGGGAGGGCGGAACTCACGGAGTTAAAACAGTCTCATTCTCCGGCTAAAACTAAACGAAAAAAAGGTTTAAGAGAGACTGCAGATACTGGAAATCTGGAGAAAAAAACAAAAATTCTGGAGGAACTCAGTAGGTCAGGCACCATCAATGAAGGAACAGTTGGGCCGAGACCTTCTATCGGGATTGGAAAGGAAGAGCATAGAAGCTAAACTAAAGGAGGGGGTGGGTAGGGAGAAAGAGTTGGTAGGAGTCAGGTGAATCCAGGTGAAAGGCTGATTTGGAGCCGTTTGGCAATGCAATGGTAGTTTACGTAGGCGAGTTTTGGACTAGCGAGTCATTGCAGACATTTAAATGTTTATGTGTGATACCTGTTCTAGACCTGGAATTTTGTTGTAATGTAGTTGAATTCGATCCAAAAATCTGGGATCGTCCAAATGTTTATTTCCATGTACCCATGCTTGCTGATATGCAGTGGGTCCTAGTTCAAAATTTTGATCTTTGAATCTTCAGTCATTTTATAACTCCTTCTCGCCCATTCTCAGTAATCTCTTCAGCTTCACAACCTTTCATAACGTGGTTAGCCACATCTCAGGGAATCTATCCTGGATCCAACATATTGATGTAATCATGAGAAGGCACGCCATTGGTTAGGAATTCGAGGAGATTTGGTACATCACTAAAGACTAGCAAATTTCTACAGAGGTATTATGGAGAGCATTCTGACTGGATGTATCATTGCCTGGTGGAGCCTCCAATGAACAAGTTGACAAGAGGCTGCCGAGTTGTAGGCTCAGAGGCATAACCCTCCCTACTGTCGAGGACATCTTAAAAAGGTGGTTCCTCGAGAAGATGGCATTCATCATTAAGAACCCTTACCATCTGGAATATGCCCTTTTCCAATTATTACCATCAGGGAAGAAGTACAGGAGCATGAAGATGGACGCTTAATATTTTAGGAACAGCTTCTTTCCTCCGCCATCAAATATCTGAACGGTCTATAAACACTATCTCATTATTCCTTTTTTGCACTATTTGTTTTATTTCTTATTATAATTCATAATGTTTTATGTCTTGCACTGTACTGCTGCCACAAAACAAATGTCAGTGACAATGTACTTGATTCTGATGTTTATGAGTCCTTGTCATTTGATCATCTTAAATTTCTATTCCTTCAACTGCCATAGATCTTAATAGAATTACTATTACTTAAAAACTTGTGGATCGTCTCTTCTAATTTATAAGTTCCCATCTGAGCAACTGTTGTGGTTGATGTACCATCCAATGTAAGGTTATATAATACACTTGCTGCAATTATAAAAATAAGTAATATATTCCTGAATGGTTTTGCATAAGTAGTTTGTTATATTGGAAATTGAATGATTCATTTTAAATTGTATGAGGAGGCTTGAATGGTAATTTGAGATGAGCTAAATTGAACTGAACAGTGTTTCCATCTACTTAAATTTAATTCCAGATGCCTCAACAGAACAAACTTAATTGCTAAAAGGTAATTTTAAGTATTTATTGAATATTAACTGCTCTGTCATTTTGTGATCATCATGGAAAATGGCAAGGTTAAAATTAGGTTTGAACGTTTTAACTAGATTACTGAATAATACTAAGTGATTTACTCAATGGTTGCTTATGTAATTACCCTGAATATGATGTGGAACTATTCCAACTAGAACAGTCAATGTATTAGGTTGTAAATTAATTTTCAAAGCTTTAGAAATTGTAGAAAATAAAGATTTCCAAAAAGATTTCAATGTGAGACATGACCAGAACATGTGTGACAGACTAGCTACTTCATTTTTACACCTATCACAATAATTGTCTATATTAGGAAATATATTAGAAGTTCAATGCTTTTTGATATTTGTCTCAGGGATTCATTTTGCATTAAATTTATAGAACATAGAACAGTACAGCACAGTACTGGCCCTTCGGCCCACAATGTTGTGCCGACCCTTAAACCCTACCTCCCATATG
The DNA here is from genome assembly GCF_963921235.1 of Mobula hypostoma. Lineage (NCBI taxonomy): Eukaryota > Metazoa > Chordata > Chondrichthyes > Myliobatiformes > Myliobatidae > Mobula > Mobula hypostoma. The sequence continues at coordinate 169,724,715 of NC_086097.1, forward strand.
ACCCCCCCACCTTAAATTCCTCCATAAACCTGTCTAGCAGTCTCTTAAATTTCACTAGTGTATCTGCCTCCACCACTGACTCAGGCAGTGCATTCCATGCACCAACCACTCTCTGAGTTAAAAACCTTCCTCTAATATCCCCCTTGAACTTCCCACCCCTTACCTTAAAGCCATGTCCTCTTCTATTGAGCAGTGGTGCCCTGCGGAAGAGGTGCTGGCTGTCCACTCTATCTATTCCTCTTAATATCTTGTATACCTCTATCATGTCTCCTCTCATCCTCCTTCTCTCCAAAGAGTAAAGCCCTAGCTCCCTTAATCTCTGATCATAATGCATACTCTCTAAACCAGGCGGCATCCTGGTAAATCGCTTCAGTACCCTTTCCAATGCTTCCACATCCTTCCTATAGTGAGGCAACCAGAACTGGACATGGTACTCCAAGTGTGGCCGAACCAGTGTTTTATAGAGCTGCATCATTACCCCGCGACTCTTAAACTCTATCCCTCAAGTTATGAAAGCTAACGCCCCATAAGCTTTCTTAACTACCCTATCGACCTGTGAGGCAACTTTCAGGGATCTGTGGACGTGTACCCCCAGACCCCTCTACCAAGTATCCTGCCATTTATTTTGTACTCTGCCTTGGAGTTTGTCCTTCCAAAGTGTACCACCTCACACTTCTCTGGGTTGAACTCCATCTGCCACTTCTCAGCCCACTTCTGCATCCTATCAATGTCCCTCTGCAATCTTCGACAATCCTCTACACTATCCATAACACCACCAACCTTTGTGTCGTCTGCAAACATGCCAACCCACCCTTCTACCCCCACAGCCAGGTTGTTAATAAAAATCACAAAAAGTAGAGGTCCCAGAACCGATCCTTGTGGGACACCACTAGTCACATCCCTCCAATCTGAATGTACTCCCTCCACCACAACCCTCTGCTTTCTGCAGGCAAGCCAATTCTGAATCCACCTGGCCAAACTTGCCTGGATCCCATGCCTTCTGACTTTCTGAATAAGCCTATCATGTGGATTTAAGCTTCCTTACTATTGTTTGTGAACATTGGATTGAATTATTACAGGAAAAATATTTAAGGTAAAATTTTATCTGATAAATTTAGACCACTTTAATATTTGTAATCTCAATGAGCTGTGAAGAGTGGGATGATACTCCACAACTCTGGAGAGCTTCTGGCAGGGTGTCAATGGACATTGATTTATTGTTTCTATATACAGTACTTGGAAGTTTTAAGATCTTAAAATGATAAACTGGTATAAAATAATAAAAAGATAAACTGCAATAACATTTAAATAAAATAAGATTCAGGATGATTTCATTTTTAATGTTACTGTACTTCAAAAAGTGATCTTGTGTCGGCTTAATGTGTCCTTTTGCCTTTCTCCTTACCTTCCATCGTTCGTTATCAGAATCAAGTTTATTATCACCATCATGTCTCCTGAAATTTGTTATCTTACAAGCAGCAGCAGTTCAATGCAATAATAATATAGAAGAAAGAAAAAAAAGATAAAATAATAATACCAATAAATAATTAAGTTATTGGGGCACCGTCATGACGGTGTTTCCGTAGCAAGCTGTTCTTGTTTTTATGAGGCCACGTTGCTAGCTCGACGCTCGTACGTACATTGAATAGATTAAAAATCATACAAAAAAACTAATATATATTTAAAAAGTGAAGTAGTGTTCAGGGGTTCAATGTCCATTTAGGAATCAGATGGCAGAGGGGAAGAAGCTGTTCCTGAATTGCTGAGTGTGTGCCTTCAGGCTTCTGTACCTCCTTCCTGATGGCAACAGTAAGAAAAGGGCATGCCCTGGGTGCTGGAGGTCCTTAATAATGTTTCTTGTCTTCTGGCCTTTCCCTTTTGTTCTTTCTACCCCCCTCCTCCCAGATATCAATGGCACTCTGTATGTGGGGGAAAAAACACTTCCCCTCAGATCTCCTTCCTGTCATCTTAAACCTATGTCCAGTTGTTTGTGGTATAAATAAATGACTTGGATGAAAATGTAGATGTGTGTGTTAATAAGTCTGCATATGGCACAAAGATTGATTACATTGAATACATTTACATGAAGCACTGCCACAAGAAAGCAGCATCCATCACCCAAGCCATGTCCTCTTGCTACGACCATCAGATGAGAGGTACAGAAGCCTCAGGTCCCACCAGACTCACTTTCAAGGATTCTTTAGAGCTCAAGTTCTCAGTATTTTTTAAATTTGTGCAATTTGTTTTCCTTTGCACATTAGTTGTTAGTCTCTTTATATATAGTTTTTCATAAATCTATTGTGTTTCTTTTCTTTCCCATAAATGCCTGCAAGTAAATGAATCCTAAGGTAGTATGCAATAACATACAAGTACTTTGATAATACTTTTACTTTGAACTTTGATGGAGTTGTTGATAGGGTAATGGGTGGTACAGATATTGACAGAGAAATGGCAGATGAAAATTTACCTGAGCATGTATGAGGTGTTGCACGTTGACAGGCCAATTGCGAGGGGAAAGTTTGTATGCAGCTATTGTTATAGCCCTCAACAGCAATGAGGTACATATGATATTTGAAAGTGGCCACCCAAGGTGATAGGATGGTAAATATGGCATGATTGCCTTCATTGATTATGCCGCAGCCATATCAAACTTCAGTGAGCCTGCATTTGGAGTATAATGCGCAATTCAGGTCACCCCATTACAGGAAGAATGTGGAAGCCTGGGAAAGGCGACAGAAGAGGTTTACCAGGCTGCTTCCTGGATTAGAGAATGTTAGCTATAAGGAGAGGTTGAATGAACTTGCATTGTTTTCTCTGGACTGGCAGAAGCTGATGGAAGGCGTGATAGAAATTTGTAAAATTATTAGGCATAGACAGGATAGACTGAATCCTTTCGCAGTGTATGATTGTCAAATACTTAACAACATGCGTTTAAGGTGAAAAGGAGAAAGTTTTTTACATGTGGAAGGTGGGTGCCTAGAATGCGCTGCTAGGAGTTGTGGTGAAGACAGATATAGTAGTGAAGTTTAACGACCTTTTAGATAAGACGTGTGAACATGCAGAAATATGGATCATGTGTTGGTAAAAGAGGTTTATTTTAACTTCTTGTATTTTTTCAAAATTAAACTTTATATACAATAAAAATATATACGAAGGAACAAACAGTGCATTCACAGTTGTCCAGGTGACTTACCTAACTTCAGACTTTCCTGTTTCTCAAGTATCTTCCCCCTCGTTATGGTAACTTCACACACTTCATGACCCCTGACAGCTGGAACTTCCACCATACTGCTAGTGTCTTCCACAGTAAAGACTGACACAAAATATTTATTCAGTTCATCTGCCATTTCGTTGCTCCCCACTATTACCTCTCCAGTAGTGTTTTCTAGTGGTCCGATATCCACTCTTGTCTGTCTTTTGCATGTTATGTATCTGAAGAAACTGTTGTTATCCTCCTTTATATTACTGGCTAGCTTACTTCTGTATTCCATCTTTGCCTTCTTAATGATTTTTTTTCCATAACCTTGTGGATCTTCTTTGGGTGCTCTGATATCCTTTGCACATTCCAAAGACGTATGGGTTAGCAAGTTGTTGGTGCCATAAACGTGGGTTGCCCTCAGAACATCTTTGGTTTGTGTAGGCCATTGATGCAAATGACACATTTCACTGTATGTTTTGATGTACATGTGACAAATCTTTAATCTTTCGTCCATGTCTTTGTGTACACGTGGTCAAGCTACACTGTCTGCATTCCTAATGCCTTACTGAGCTCTGTTATAACAAGTTAAGTCAAATTTCTTATCATATGCACAATGGGGGTGAGGAAGAGGTACAAGGAAAATCTTGCTTGCAGCAGCACCACCGGCATGTTGATTTGGACAGTGCAGAATATAAATTATACAAGATTATAAATTATATTAGTGCAAACAAAAATACACAACCAGAGACACATCCATCGCAGTGCAAGAGGTGGCGTGTAGATTTTCGTTTCTGAGGTAGGTTAGGGTTGTACAGGTCAGTTTAAGAACTTGATTGCTGTAGAAAAGCAGTTGCTCCTGAACCTAGTGACGTAGGACTTGAGGCTTCTGTATCTCCTGTCTGATCAAAGCAGTGAGAAGAGGGCATGACCCAGATGGTAGGATCCTTGCTGCCCTCTTGAGGTAGTACCTCCTGTATACGTTGTGCCCATGTTGGGCCACAACTCTCCGCAACCTCTTGTGTTTTTGTGAGTTACAATTGCTGTACTAAGCTATGATGCAACCAGTCAGGATGCTTTCAACTGTGCATCTGTAGAAATTTGTTAGAGTATTTGGCAACAAGCCTAATCCTCTTTAACCTTTTAAGAAATTAAAATGCTGGCCCATCTCCTTAGTAATTACAGCTATATGTTGGTCCCAGGACAGGTAATCTAAGAAGTTAATGTTAAGGAATTTGAAGCTGATAATTCCAGGGAGACAGGATGCTTTTTATGCCTTCTTGAAAGAATGTAAAAAGACTCATTCATGGGGATTCCTGGTTTAAGGCTTCTCAAACGGTCAAAAGCTGCTTAGGAAAAGATGCATCTAGGAAGATGTAAAGCACAGTCTCTCTGTAGGGAGCATGGGCAGGCCAAGATTAAATACCAGAAGGAATTCACAGCAATTCAATTAATCACCCCATCATAGTGCAATCACTCGAATCGAGTAAGATGTTCTGCTGGAGGTTGTCTATTGGAGAGTGCTCAGGTGGCTGTCGAGGCTGGTCTGGAATCCACATTTTCTGGTGCAGTGTAGACAGAAGTAAAGTCGTTTGGTTGTTTGTTTGCTCCTTTCGCAGCTGCCTCTTGTTCTCTGCAGCATAGTGAAAGTCACTTTCATGTAGCGCAGCTCGCTCTTGAACAAGCTTCTTCCAGGCACATCTATAGAGTGCAATGTCTTCCCAGTTTTTAGACGTAGTGTTGGATTTTTTTCAGGTTGATGACATCTTTGAAGCATTTCCTTTGCCTGCCAGGGGCTGGCTCACCATCCTTCAACTGGGAGTGAAGGTTCTGTTTGGGGAGATGTGAGTTAGGCATCTGTATGACATGACTTATCCATCAGAGTTGGTGTTGCTTTATCATGGTGGAACTGTTATTCACACTGGCCTCCTCCAGTACGCTGGTGTTAGTGTGTCTGTCCTTCCAGCTGATCCTCATAATCTTCTGCAAGGTTCTTTGATGATATTCTTCCAGGGCTTCCAGGTTTCTATTGTAGGTGGTCTATGATATAGCTTCATAAAGCAATGCAGGAAGGACAACTGCTCTACAGACCAAAAGTTCTGTTTGGGACTGTAAGGCGCAATCTTCAAAGACTCTTTTCCTTAAGCTTGCATAGGCTCCACTAGCACAACTCAGGTGGTGGATGATCTCTGCATCGATGTCTGTCTTTGCTGCCAAGATAGGGAAAGTGGTTTATCATGATGGAAATACCATTCACGTCGGCCTCCTCCAGTACACTGGTGTTAGTGTGGCTGTCCTTCCATTTGATCCTCAAAATCTTTTGTAAGATTCTTTGACAATATTGTTCCAGGGCTTCCAGCTGTTTATCATAAAACAAGGATTTGTATGCCTTGGCAAAGTCATTCAGGATAAATTGGAGGGCTTCTTCAGACTGTACTATGATGCTGCTGCAATTTGCATACTAAAGTTGCACGATAGTGGTTGTGCTGACCTTGTTCTTTGCTTTGAACTAGTTTGAGTTGAAAAGCCCATTGTCCATTCTAGACACAATTGGGATTCCCTGTGGCAAGTCTTAGCCAATGAGGTGAAGGATGTTAGCAATAATGCAGCCCTGTTCAACCCCTGTCTTGACAGTGAAAGGTCCTGATTCAGCATCACTGTTGCTGAGTACTGTGGCTGACATGTCATCATGCAGTAGCCTCAGTGTTCATAAGTACTTGTCCATAAGACCATAAGATATAGGAGCAGAATTAACCCATTTGGCCCATTGAATCTGCTCCATCATAGCCCCAATTCTCCTTGCATCCCTTCATGCTTGACCAAATCTATCAACCTCTACTTTAAATATACACAAAGTCTTGGCCTCCACAGCTGCCTGTGGCAAAGAATTCCACATTTACCACTCTCTGGCTAAAGAAATTCTTCCTCATCTCCATTCTAAAAGGACCCCCCCTCCTATTTTGTCCCCTCTTGTCTTAGACTCTCCCACCATAGGAAACATCCTTTCCACATTCACTCTACCAAGGCCTTTCACCATTTGATAGGTATCAATGAAGTTACCCCTCATTCTTCTGAATTCTATTGAATAAAGGCTCAGAGCCATCAAATTCTCTTCATTTGACAAATTGTTCAATCCTGTAATCATTTTTGTGAACCTCCTTTGAATCCTCTTTAGTTTCAGCACATCCTTTCTAAGATAAGAGGCCCAAACCTGCTCACAATACTCCGTGAGACCTCACCAGTGGTTTATAAAATTTCAACATTACATCCTTGCTTTTATGTTCTAGTCCTCCTGAAATGAATGCCAGCATTGCATTTGCCTGCCTCACCACAGATTCAACCTGCAAATTAACTTTTAGGGAATCCTGTACACAGACTCCAAGTGCCTTTGCACCTCAGTTTTTTGTATTTTCCTTCTATTTAAAAAATAGTCAACCCTTTTATTTCTTCTACCAAAGTGCATGACCATTTACTTCCCGACACTGTATTCCACTTGCCATTTCTTTGCCCATCCCCCTAATCTGTCTAGGTCCTTCTGTAGCCTCTCCACTTCCTCAAAACTACCTGCCCCTCTACCTATCTTCATATCACCTGCAAACTTTGCAACAAAGCCATCTATTCCAACATCCAAATCATTGACACATAACGTGAAAAGAATTGGTCCCAACACAGACTTCTGTGGATCGCCACTAGTCACTGGTAGCCAGACAGAAAAGGCTCCTTTTATTCCCACTCTTTGCCTCCTGGCAATCAGCCACTGCTTGATCCATGCTGGAATCTTTCCTGTAATACCATGGGCTTGTTGCTTGTTAAGCAGTCTCTTGTGTGCCACCTTGTCGAAGGTATTAGGTACCCAACATCAACCGATTCTCCTTTGTCTATCCTTTTTGTTATTTCTTCAAAGAATTTCAACAGATTTGTCAGGCAAAATTTTCCCTTTAGTAAACCATGCTGTCTAAGGCCAATTTTACCACGTGCCTCCAAGTACCCTGAAATCTCATCCTTAACAATCGACTCCAACCACTGAGGTCAGACTGACTAACTGGCCTATAATTTCCTTTCTTCAGCCTCTCTCCCTTCTTGAAGAGTGGAGTGGCATTTGCAATTTTCTAATCTTGCTGAACCATTCCAGAATCTAGTGATTCTTGAAAGATCATTACTAATGCCTCCACAATCTCTTCATCTACCTCTTTCAGAACTCTGGTGTGTATACCATCTGGTCCAGGTGATTTATCTATTTTCAGACCTTTTAGTTTCCTATGAACCTTCTCTCTAGTTATGGTGACTTCAAACACTTCATGACCCCTGACACCTGGACACTATGTCAGGATAGCCATGTCTTGATAGAGAGCCAGAGAGCTTGGCAGTCTACTGTATCAAATGCCATTGCCAAATCTATTAAAGGCAAGTACAAGGATTGCCTTTGTTCACGGCGTATTTCCTGTAATTTGCAGATTATCGCTGTGGTACCTCTAAATGGACAGAAACCATATTGTGATTCGGGGAAAACTTCATCAAGACGCAGAAGGAGTTGGTTGACAAGGATACATGCAAGGACTTTGCCTGTTGTTGACAGAAGGAAGACACCTTTGTAACTGCCACAGTTTGACTTGCTTTGCTTCTTGAATATGGTCACTATTACAGCATCCCTGAGCTCTTAGGGCAGTTGTTCCTTTTCCCAGACCTTCAGAAGCAAGGCATGTGTGTGGTGCAGGAGTGCTAGTCCACATGTAAGGATCTCTACTGGGATCCTGTCAGGACCAGATACTTTGTTGCTTTTTAGGCTCCTGATGGCATCATGGACCTCTTTCAGGCTTTCCTTTTCCTGGAGATGAGTTGTCCTATCTCCATGTTGTTGCCAACTAACCAATCTTGATGTTTTTGCAGGTGTTATGGTTGGTGGATTTAAGCAGACCCAAATGTTCTTCGGTATCCTCCGGATATTCCTGTTGGAGATTCACCCCCAAACAGGGCCAGAAGGTGCTGTTGGATGGCAGGGTCAAGCAGGCTCTCGAGTTTTAGTGATGGCCTGGACCGCTTCTTATGAATCCTCCTCTTTTACATGAATCTGATAGATGTGGTGGAGTGGATCAGGCGATGATCTGTCCAGCAGTCATCTGTGCCCTTATGATATTCATATCACAGTGGTCCCTAGCTTAAACTATAACATAGTCAATGTGATACCACTGTTTAGATTGGGAGTGCTGCCAAACTGTTTTTCTGGCAGAAGAGAATGCTCGTAACGGTTAAGATTGTGCTCAGCATACATAGTGAGAAACGGTCCTCCAATTGAATTGATGTTGCCCATAACTTCCTTTCCTATGGTACTCTTCCAAAGGTTGAAGTCCTGACTGATCTTGGCATTGAAGTCCCTTAAGAGAATTGTCTTATCCCCTTGGGGATGCTCGACAGTGTGGCATCTAGGCAAGCGTAGAAGGCCACTTTTTCATCCTCAAGTGAGTCAAGAGTTGGTGCATAAGCACTCATGATGGTTGCCATCTGGTTGTTGGCAATCACCAAACAGATGATCATGAGACATTCACTGATCCCCATGAAAGTCAACTAAGGGAGGAGAAGAGTGATTACACCTTCTTCAGGAAAGGGAAAGCAACTGACAAGCCCAGGATCCATGGGTGTTGGGTTTGCAATAAAAGCCATCCTATCAAGATCACCTGACTCACCTGTGGGTGTGGGGATCCCACAATGGATTTAGCAGACCTGTTGAACTGTGGTCGAAGCTAGTTATCCTCGACTCTTAAAAGGCTTGCATATGAAATAAGATGTGACTAAAAATACAAAGCATTTTACATAGCACATCAGGCAGCATCTATCGAGGGAAAATAAGCAGTTGCTATTTCATGCCAGGCCCTTCATAGCCCCAATCAGTCCTGATGAAGGGTCTCAGCTCCAAATGTTGACTATTTATTCCTCTCTGACCCTGCCTGAAATGCGGAGTTCCTCCAGCATTTTGTGTGTGTGTTGCTCAAGATTTCTAACATCTACAGAATCTCTTGTGTTTACATAAGGCATTTTACACATCTATATTGTGCATGCAATCTACCAAATAATGCATTAAGTTTAGATAGACAAGTGAAAGTACAGAATAAAATTAAGACAGGCTTTTTCTATGTAAACCTATATGTAGCTTTAAAGATACAGAGCTGGATGTCTGCAGGCTATAATCTCTGATGGTAATTTACTGTGAATTATTTAAATGTTCCCAAGGATAGAATGCCTATCATCCCACAAATAGCAGTAGATATATTCAAGGACTCTGGTCCGATCTGAGCTGATATTGCCGGTAAACGCCCTTCCAACAAAATATATCAGAATGCAGGCAGAGAGAAGAGGGTTAAAAGGAATCTGAAAGATAAAATTTTCACACCAAGAGTAGTTGGTGTCCAGAATGAGCTACCAGAGGGTGTGGTGGAAGCAGGAACAGTAATAGCATTTAAGAAGCATCTGCACAGTTACTTGAATGATTAGGGCATAAGGGGATATGGAATTGCCCCTATGCAGGCAAGTGTGAGCAGCACAGATGGGCTTGATGATCAGAATAGATATGGTAGGTAGAAGGGACAATTTCTCTGCTGTACGGTAAGAATATATTGAATATTTCAAGGTGAATCAATACACTTGAATTTGTCATCTTATATAATGGTATCAAGTTTTCCTCGAACATAATCAATTCTATTGAATGGGAATCTCCAGTCACTTCATCGTCAATCTCGTTTAATTTTGTTGACTCCCTCTGCACATGCAGCCGATGAGCCATGTATCCATTCAACTTACTTCCTCTTCATTTATTTCCCTGAGGACCAGCATGTTCCATTTCATCGCGAAGGGTCCATCCGGATATTTTGCCAACACAAAAATGTATAAAGCAATTAAAGAACAGACTTCCCAGCTTCGATAAAGGAAAAGCAGAAATGAGGAATTAAAAAATGCAAATTAAAAAAGTATTTGCGGTTCTGCATTGCTACCGCGAACAATTTATTGGGCTAAGATGAAATGGAAGGAGACAGGGCACCGAGGAGCTTTGCAGCACCAGTGAACACAGTTCAGTTGCAGTTCCACTGTGCTGTTAAGCAGGAGAGTTTTAGCTTCAGACAAGAAGGGGGTTACGGCTCAAACCAGTTCATGAGCTGGGATATCATTTGGCGCGATTGCCATCAAGGGTGTATAGAAGAATGGGAAATCGAAATAGAAACGCAAAATGGTGTTCCTTGCTCCTGTGGATTATCTACTTATGGCTCTTAATTGAAGCAAAGAAAGCGGTAAAATGTCCTGCAGGATGCACTTGCTCGAAGGACAATGCTTTGTGTGAAAATAGAAAATCTATTCCCCACAGTTTTCCCTCTGGTGTGGTCTCCTTGTGAGTATTCTATCTGCGGTATGCAATGTAACTGTTATTTAACAGTAATGGAAGCGGAAACGCCTTGAGATGCTGGTTATATAATGGTGCATTAACACTGTACGGTACGGTACGGAACCAATAAATAGACACAAGGATGTTACCTTTGTTGCATCTCTGTCACTCATGAGCTAAAAATAGACTATCGTGAATACTGATAACCCGACTTACAAAGTATTTAGGTTTTGTGGCCAAATTGGAGTGTGTGCGTTTGCCAACAATGTCCGCTGATTGAAGCATTCGTAATTCTGGCATTTTAATGCATTTATTTTGTTTACAGATCATTTGTGAAGTCTGGATTCAGTGAAATCCCAGAAGGCAGCTTCTTACTCATGCCGTCTCTGCAGCTGCTGTAAGATTCCACTGTTTATTCGCGTAGGCTACCGTGTCCTTGGTGTGTTTTTTTTTTACCAAATTTCCCTTCGTATTTTGCGTGGAAGCAACGGACGTGTCAAGAACAAGAACATTTATGATTGCAATGGTCCATGGTGTATGCTAAGATTAGCAGTCAACAAGTCTGTCTTAAATCGTCAGGCTATTATAACAGCGAGGAAAAATTATCGTTATATGAAATCTCTAACGCAACGCGGGTCATTTGCCATGTTTCTGAACCAAATTATTCAGGATTTTCTCAAAACCTCGTTTATTATTCTTCGCACTGGGTTCTGTAACAACAGAGGTTTGGACATAGATGTAGAAAGAGCGGGGAAATGAATCCTTTCCAATAATAGGAAAGAAATTAACCATTTAAAAAGCGCCTGCCGCATCCAAACTCGAGAAAGGAATCAGGTATTTTTGGCACCTCAGCCCTTGGGGACTGCAAAGGCATTGACTGCAGCAAAATTTCTAAAGGGGTAAAATTATAATTTATTTTAAATTATAGCAAAAATACTTTAAATTTCTTACTGGGGACGAGGATAAAACACATTGTATACACTCAAATGATTTTAAACCGTTAAAACTCATCAAGCAGCTTTTAAATAGATTTGTTCATAGCAGCATTTCAAAGTTCAAAGTAAATTTATTATCAAAGTACATGTATTTCACCATATACAACCCCGAGATTTGTTTTCTTGCAAGCATACACAGTAAATCCAAGAAACACTATATAATACTGTATTTGAAAGACCACACACAACAGGACAATGTGCAAATTCAAAAAAACCATATAATTAAATAAATAAGTAATAAATATTGAGAATTTGAGATGAAGAGTCCTTGAAAGTGATTCCATGGGTTGAGGAAACAGTTCGGTAATGGGATGAGTGAAGTTAGGTACACAGCCCTGTGGTGTAGCTGTGCTGTTAGAGATTGTTGAAGAGAGGTTCTTGCTGATATGAACTGACTGGGGTCTGCCAGTGAGGAAATAGAAGATCCATTTGCACAAGGAGGTAGTGAGGCCAAGATCTTGAAGCTTATTGATTAGTTCAGAGGAGATTATAGTATTGAATGCTGAGCTGTAATCAATGAAGAGCATCTTTATTGTATGCATCTTCGCTGTCCAGATGTTCCATGATTGAATGAGGAGCCAATGAAATGACATTTGCTGGTGACCTGTTGTGATGGTAGGAAAATTGGAATGGACTAAAATTGCTTCTCAGGCAGGGGTTGATATGTTTCATTAACAACCTCTCAAAGCACTTCATTACTGTGGACGTTAGTGCTACTGGATGATAGTTATTGAGGCAGATTGCCACATTCTGCTTAAGTACAGGTATGATTGAAGCCTACCTGAGGCAAAGGTTAAACTTATTGGTGAACACTCCAGCCAGTTGATCAGCACAGGTCTTTAGTACTCGGCCAGGTACCCGCTGTGGTCCAGAGGCTTTTTGTGGGTTCACTCTCCTGAAGGATGCTCTCATGTCGGGCTCAGAGACTGAAATCACAGGGTCATTGGGGGCTGTGGGAGCTTGTGAAGGTGCCTCCTTGCTTTTGTGGTCAAAGTGAGCATAAGAGGCATTGAGCTCATCTGGGAGCAAAACTTTGTGATGGCATTCAAGCCCTGCCACAACCGTTGAACATCCTTCAGTGATTTAAGTTTGGGCTGAATTGCTACTTTGCATGTGAGATGGCTTTCCGGAGATCGTACCTGGACCTCTTGTCTTTAACTTGGACACCAGACCTTAATGCCACTGAGCTGGCCCTCAGAAGGTTGTGGATCTAGTGGTTCATCCAGGGCTTCTGGTTGGGGAAGACTGAATGATTTTGTGGGGACACACTCGTCTACAACTGTTTTTATAAAATCTGTGGCAATCATGGTGTATTTCCTCTGATGAGTCTTTGAACGTGACTAAGTCTACCAACTCGAAGCAATCCTGTAGCCACTCCTCTGCCTCCCGCAACCACCTCTTTGATGTCCTTTTTTCGAAAGTCTTGCTCTTTAGCCTCTGCCTGTATGTAGGTCGGAGGGGGTCAGCTAAGTGATCAGATTTCCTGAAACGTGGTCGAGGCATGGAATGGTAGATATTTCTGATCATGGTGTAACAATGGTCAACAGTGCTGCAGGTGATATGTTGATGATAATTGGGCAGAGATTTCTTCAAGCAAACCTGATGAAGTCCCTAACTATGGTTTGAAAAGCATCGGGATAGGCCGTTTCTTGTTTGCTAATCGTGGCATTCAAAACATCAAGTGCTCATTTAACATCTGCTTTTGGTGGTATGTCAAATGCGATCAGGATCATGGAGGAGAACTCTTTTGGTGAGTAGAACAGTCAGAACTTAATCATCAGATGTTCTAGGTTGCTGCACCCAAGCACCACAGAGAGTTTATCATGAAGCACAACCCCCATCCCTCCACCACCTTTTTGCCTTCTCTGAATCAGCAGTCCAGGCCAGCCAGTGTATTGAGAAGCCCACGATTCTTTACTCATGTATTTGGCATGTCTGGAGAGAGCCACATTTCCGTGAAACACAGAGCACAGCAATTCCTCATTTCCCACCAATAGAGCAATCTTGCCCTTAGGTCCTCAAACTTGTTCTCCAGTGACTGAACGTTTGTTAACAAGATGCTGGAGTTTCATTCCTTTGTGTTTCATCCTAGTTTAGAGTCCTTCACTCCTCCCTCTCTTCCAGCCATGGCGATATACTTAAAGATGCCAGTTCTGCATGTTAGAGAGTTAAATCTGCCGAGACCTTCAGAAGATCATGAAATTGCTAATTCATGAAGATGGTTCAAAAGTATGTTGTTTGAAGAGAAATTACAGTCCGCAGATTGCAGGAAGAATAATTCAGAAATATATGTAGAAGTTTTGTAAGCAGCCTGTAACACGTCGCAGTGATTCACCAGTGCCATCTTGGAAAGAGCAAATATGTCATAAGGGCATTGACTTGAACATCAATGTGCAAAAGACAACCTGTGCAAATAAAAATAATCCTGAGAACATGAGATGTAAAGAGTCCTTGAAAGTAAATCAGTTCAGAATAGTGGTGAATGAAATTGTGGTGAATAAAGTTATCCACGGTGGTTCAGGAGTCACCTTTTCAGGTGGTTCAGTTGTGGGTTAATAACTGTTACTGGACCTGGTGATATTGGTGGTCTCCTTCTTTGCCTAACAGTTCTGTCATTCTACATGAAAGGGTTATTCAGTGAGTTTTTCCATTTGTCTACTGGAACTGTTTTGACCCTGATGCTAACGGAAAGCTTCTAAATTTCTTTTGCCTTTAACAATATCAGTATCTTCCAAAGTGCTTGTAGACAGGAGACTAGAGATAACTCTAGGTGGAAGATGGGACTTCAGTGTAACATCTCTGGAAAGAACCTCTAATACACCCCTAATGGGCCATATTTATTCCTTACTATTGTTAACTCCTTGGACTGATTTCTGTTATCTTATAAGTAAAAGGGAGCATCTGTAAAAATATAAAATACAGAAATAATCTTACAATTGTGGTATCAAAACAGCCACATGAAGGAAGTGAACATCACTATTGCAGCTACAAATCCATAACACAGGAACACAAGAAAATAGGACCAGGAGTAGGCCACTCTGCCCCTCAAGCCTCCCCACCATTCCACACATCATGGCTGATCTATGCTGGCCTCAATTTGTCTTCTCTCTGATAGATGCCCATGGCTTCAGTCCCCCAGTTTTTCAATAATGTATTTTTCTCCATTTTAAATATGTGTAAATTACAATCTTTGATTATGGTTGCTTTAAAGTTTGCTCTCTAAAGGGAGCATGGAAGTATTTAGTTTACCTTAATGCTTGCAGGGTGTTTAATGGCCTGAGGTGGCCAAGTTTAGTTTTCAGTGTTGCTTTTAACTTGAATTTGCATGAGCTGGCAATACTAGGCAAATAACCATTCCTTCTTCCAAGTCTACTGTTTAGGAGAGAGAAAACAGAATATTCACTAACTTGGCACCAGCTAGGCAGCACCATCTTGACCCAGGAAATGGCAAGCATTCAGTAAGAATGGTCAGCTAATGTTACTTTAAAGTGAAATGATGTCAAAAGATAGAGACTTTTAGGTGTCTGTTTTAAACAGAGCATATTACACTGACTTACATGAATATGTTGGGCACGTGGCCAGGTGGTTAAGGCGTTCGTCTAGTTACTTCAAGGTTGCTAGTTCGAGCCTCAGCTGTGGCAGCGTGTTTGTGCCCTTGAGCAAGGCACTTAATCACACATTGCTCTAGTCTGTGCGAGGATTGGCGCCCCACACAGACTTCCAATCTGCGCCTTGTAAGGCATGAAAATGCCCGACGCAGGCCTATCATGGTCTGAGTCGACGTTCCCCCCATATGAATATTGTCAGCAACAATAATGATGTAATAT
This sequence comes from Mobula hypostoma, assembly GCF_963921235.1. NCBI lineage: Eukaryota > Metazoa > Chordata > Chondrichthyes > Myliobatiformes > Myliobatidae > Mobula > Mobula hypostoma. The sequence goes on from NC_086097.1 coordinate 169,740,102, forward strand.
ACCACCTGAAAAGAAAAATACTCTCCTTTTATTTTCCTAACAGCTTGTTCACTTCCAACTCATTTGATACTGTTGGTGATGATGCCTTCCTTGGTCTCTCTCAGCTTGAGTATTTGTAAGTAGATGACAACTGTGGACACATTCTCACTGAATAGTAATTGGGTGCTACCAAAATGATACTGAAATGCTCACCTTTCTTTTAGGTTTGTAGAAAACAATAAAATCCAGTCCATCTCCAGGTATGCTTTTAGAGGACTTAAATCACTTATTCACCTGTAAGTATATCTCTTCTCATTCAGTACAATCTTTGCATTATGTTTTGTGCCATTATTATAAATGTTTGAGACAGTGAAATAATCCTTGTGTAGTAATAGCTGGAAATAATGTGCTGTTCAGTTAGAGTGAAATCAATGTATTACTTCCACATCTCTTTCAATAGTTGGTTTATTGCTGTAATACAGGCAAAGTACAAAATAGAAATACTGTAACCCATTATCATGTTACATGCTATCTAAATGTATTTAGAAATAAATACACAAATAGCATAAAAATGGTAAATTTGGTTAAAATAATCAATTCCACTTCATGCTTCATTCTGCTTCACCCTACTCTGAGCTCAAGTTCCAAGTTCAAGTTTGTTGTTCCCTTTAAGTTCATCTGTTGATTATTAAAGCTGCTCATCTGGAATTTTCTCTGTGGTCAGATCAGTGGAACATGTGGTGAGATGACATCGTGGGTGAAAGATATCAGTTTCTCTGAAACTTCTGTTAGCTTGCAGTCGTACACAATTTGACAGTGAACATAGAACAGTACAGTACATGAATAGGCCCCTTGGCCCACAATGTCAGTGCCAACCATGATGCCAATCCAAATTAGTCCCATCTTCCTCTACACGGTCTATATCCCTTCATCTCCAGCTGTATTGATCAAAATGTCTCTTAAATGTTGCTGGTGTATCTGCTTCTGCCACCTCCTGGCAAGATGTCCCAGCACCTGCTACTCTCTGTGTTTAAAAAATACTGGCCTCATATATCTCCTTTAAACCTCCCCCTCTCACATTAAACCTGTGTCCTCTAGAGGAAAAGTCTAACTGCCTACCCTATTTATGGTTTTCATAATTTTGGGCTTCTTTGTCTCCAAAGCTCCAGAGAAAACAATCTAAGTTTGTCCAAGTGCTCTTTACAGCTCATACACTACAATTCAAGTCACATTCACATGAATGGAGATACAAGGGACTGGAGCAAAAGAAAAATTCCTGGAACAAGTCAATGGTTCAACAGTATCTGTGGAAGCAAAGGGATGGTTGACATTTTGGGCTGATACCTGCAACAGTGTTAGAGTGGTGTTTTTGAGGCTTTAGATCTTCGAGGCTTCAGTGAGGAGAAGTTTGAGTGAGAGAAGGCAAAAAGCATTAGGTAGATTTTTTTCCAGTTTATTTACTGTTTCCTTCTTTAGGGGGAGGGGGCTTCAGGGTTCTGATAGTTTTTATGATTCATTCTTGGAAGTAGGTAGGAAGAGGCAATACACAGAAAATGCTAGAAGAACTCAGCAGGCCAGGCAGCATTTACAGAAAAGAGTGCAGTTGACATTTCGGGTCGAGACCCTTCAGCAGGACCAGACCAGACTGGATTTTCAGCATCTGCAGATTTTCTCTTGTTTATGCTCAGGTAGGAAGAGGGACAAGATTCTGCAAAGTGAGTTCAGGGAGTTAGGTGCTAAGTTAAAGGACAGAATGTCCAGGGTTGTGTTTGCAGGCCGCAGGCTAGTGAGGCCAGAGATAGGAAGATTATACAGTTTAATACATGGCTAAGGAGTTGATCTCCGAGGGAGGGTTTCAGAATTTTGGATCATTGGGCTTTCTTCCAGGGAAGGTGCAACCTGTATGGATGATGGTTTGCACTTAAACTGGAGGGGTACTAGCAGGAATGTTTGCTAGTACTGCACGGGGGTGGGGGGGGGGGAGGTGGGGAGATGGTGTTAAACTAGATCTATATGGGGATGGGAACCAGAGTGCCAGAACAGATAGTGGAGTGGTTGTGGAGACAGACGTTGTTAAGACCTCAGACAAGGTCAAGAATCAAAAGATTGAGCACGGTGGGACTAAAGTTCTGAGTTGTGTATACTTCAATGAAAGAAGTATTATAGGAAAGGCAGATGAGCTCAGGGCTTGGATCAACACATGGCATTATAATTTTATAGCCATTAATGTGACTTCGTTGCAGGAGAGGCAGCACTGGCCGCTCAATAGATGTGATAGAGTAGGAGGAGTGGTGTTACTAGTCAGGGAAAATATGATGGCAGTGCTCAGTCAGGACATACCGGAGAACTCATCTAGTGAGGTTTTATAGGTGGAACTGAGAATTAAGAAAAGGTATGGCCATGTTAAAGGGATTATGTTACAGACCATCTAATGGTCCGTGGGATTTAGAGGAAGAAATTTGTAGAGAGATCGCAGACTGTTGCAAGAAACATAAGGTTGTTATAGTAGGTGATTTTAACTTTCCACATATCGACTGGGACTCCCATGGTGTAAAAGGACTAGATGGGATAGAATTTGTCAAACGCATTCGGGAAAGATTCCGTAATCAGTACGCAAGAGTCCCAATGAGAGATTGTGTGGTACTTGATCTGCTATTAGGAAATGAGGCTGGGCAGATGACAGAAGTTTTGAGTAGGGGTACATTTTCCATTTTGTGATCATAATGCCATTAGCTTGAAGGTAATTATGGAAAAGGATAGGTCTGGTCCTCGGGTTGAAATTTTGATGGTATCAGAAAAGATATGGCAGCTGTGGATTGGGACAGGTTGTTTTCTGGCAAAGGTGGCAAAGGAGTACTTGGTAAGTGGAAGGCCTTCAAAAGTGAAATGTCGAGAGTACAAAGCCTGTATGTGCCTCTCAGAGTAACAGGTAAAGATAACAGGTTTAGATATCTCTTGGTGTTTGGTAAATATTGAGGCCCTGGTTAAGAAAAAAAGAGGAGGTGCATAGCAGCTATAGACAGGTAGGAACCAATGAGGTACTTGAGGAGTATAAGAAATGCAAGAGAACACTTAAGGATATGAGGAGGGTTAAAAGAAGGCATGAGGCTGCCCTAGCAGACAAGGTGAAGGAGAACCCTAAGGGCTTCTACAGAAATGTTAAGAGCAGAAGGATTGCAAAGGACAAAATTGGTCCTCTGGAAGATCCGATTGGTAATCTATGCATGGAGCCAAAAGAGATGGGGGAGATCTCAAAATGATTTTCTTTTGCATCTGTATTTAATTGGGAGATGGACACAGAGTCTATGGAAGTGAGGCAAAGCAGCAGAGAGGTCATGGACCCTGTACAGATTACAGAGAAGGAGCTGTTTGCAGTCTTAAGGCAAATTAGGGTGGATAAATCCCCAGAGCCTGACAAAGTGTTCCCTCAGATCCTGTGGGAGGCTAATGTAGAAATTGCAGGAGCCCCAGCAGAGATATTTAAAACATCCTTAGCCACAGGTGAGGTGCCGGAGAACTGGATTATAGCTAATGTTGTTGCACTGTTTAACAAAGTCTCTAAGAAAAAGCCAGAAAATTTTAGACAGGTGAGCCTGTCATCAGTAGTGGGAAAGTTAGTGGAAGATGTTCTACGGCATTGGATATATAAGTATTTGAATAGACAGGGACTAATTAGCAATAGTCAACATGGCTTTGTGTGTGTTAAGTCATGTCTAACCAATTCATAGAGTTTTTCTAGGAAGTTACCAGGAAAGTTGATGAAGCCAGTGGATGGTGTCTACATGGACTTTACCAAGGCCTTTGACAAGGTCCTGCATGGGAGGTTGGTGAAGAAGTTTCAGTCATCTGAAATTCAAGATGAGGAGTAAATTGGATTAGACATTGGCTTTGCGGGAGGAGACAGAGAGTGGGAGTAAATGGTTGTCTCTTTGACTGGACGCCTGTGACTAGTGGAGCCCCGCAGGGATCAGTGCTGGGTCCTTGTGGAAGACTATCAAAGCTTGCAGTGGGATCTGGACCAGCTGGAAAAATGGGCTGAAAAATGCAGATGGAATTTAATGCAGTCAAGTGTGAGGTGTTGCATTTTGGGATGACTAACCAGGGAAGGTCTTACACAGTGAGTGGTAGGGCACTGAGGAGTGTGGTAGAACAAAAGGATCTGAGAATACAGGTCACGTTCATTGCAAGTGGTGTCACAGATAAATATGGAAATAAAGAAAGCTTTTGGCACATTGGCCTTCATAGATCAAGGTATTGAGTACAGGAATTGGGATGTATGTTGAAGTTGTATAAGACAGTAGTGAGGCAGTTTGTGTGCAGTTTTGGTCACCTTCCTGCAGGAAAGATGTAAATAAGATTAAAAGAGTACAGAGAAAACTTCCAAGGGTGTTGCCAGGACTTGAGGACCTGCTGGGACTTTAAGGAAAGATTGAATAGGTTAAAACTTCATTAGAACATAGATGATAGAGGGGTGATTTGATAGTATACAAGATTATGAAGGGTATAGATGGGGTACATGCAGGCTTTTTGCACTGAGGTTGGATGAGACTACAACTAGAAGTCATGGGTTAAAGGTGAAAGGTGAAATGTTTAAGGGAAACGTGAGGGGAACGTCGTTATTCAGAGGGTGGTGAGAGTGTAGAATGAGTTGCCAGCACAAGTGGTGAATGCAATTTCTATTCAACATTTAAGAGAAGTTTGGTTAGGTACATGGAGGGAAGTGTTTGGAGGGGTATGATCTGGGTGATGGTCAATGAGACTAGGCAGTTTAAATGGTTCGAGACAGACCAGATGGGCCAAGGGGACTGCTTCTGTGCTTCAGTTTTCTCTGACTATAACCGGACTAAGAATGTGAGGGGAAGAGAGCTGTATTTATAACTGTGGGGGTGAGGGACAGGTGGTGAGCCAGATGCTGGTAGGTGATGGGTGGAACCAGATGAGGGGATGATGAGCAGATGGTACCAGATGTGGGAGGGGTTTGGCAGAAGCTAGTAGTGATAGATAGAACCATATAACGTGGAGATGATGGGCAGATGGGGTAGAATGAAGGAAGAGTGTAGAGACAAAGGCTGATGGGTGATAGGTAGAAACAGATAAGAAGGGACAAATAGGCAAATGGGGGGAGGGAAGAGACAGAAGTTGGAAGGTAATAGGTGGAAGCAGATAAGAGAGGACAGATGAGCAGATGAAACCATGATGGAGGGGAGAAGATAGGAATAGTGATCCAAGGGGAAAGAACCCAGGTTGATAGGTATCTGGATGCTGGACAGATGGAGTCAGATGTTACGCTTATGATCGCTCTGTCTTTGTTCAGTCTTCCATCTCCCCTCCCCGCATCATTAACCAGTCTCATCACCTGTTTACATTACCCTTCTCATGTTTATGCCAGCCTTTCATTGGAATTACAGTAGGAAACTGGCGGCTGACCCATAAAATCTCAGAGTTACTGCTTTATTTGAATGTGACCTTCTTAAATTTAGTGTGAGACTCTCAGCCTAATTTTAAAATGGATATGACTTCGTTTGCAAAGTAAAACAAATACAGTCTACCAGTCTTAGTCAGAAACGTGGCTGGGGCACAAAGAAAATTAAACTTTGCTTAAGTGGATGGAGTGATAACCTTTATAGAAAGTCTTCTCTGCAGGAATGTGACCATTTAAAATATTAGCTTGTGCTTTTCCAGATAGAATTTTGATGACTTACATGAAAGGCTTGCCAAATGTTTCTCTGGCTGTTTTGTTTCTATCTTGTGTTTCTTCTTGCTTTTGGCTTTCAAAAACATTTGCTTGATCCCTTGGGAAAATACTCCATTTAGGGAATGAAATTTTTAAGGTGACTTAATTTTAAAGGAGCCAGACCTTGGAGCAGCAATGTATCATCATGCAGCAATTTTTGTTTTCAGTTGGGTTTCTGATTTCTGCATTAATAGGATGTATGACAAAGAATTTCTAATTTGTTACATCTTCCCTGGGGTAAATCTTCACATTTGTCATTAAGGCCAGGCATAGCTCGTGATCAGCTGCCTTTTATACATGCTTCCTGACATCTAAGCTCTGTTGATTACATGTTGACTCTAATGGTGTTTTTGTAAAAATTTTAAATCAATAATAGAAGGAAATTTATCAAGTATCAAAAAAGGAGAAAATTTTAAACAGCCCTTGTAAACAGTGACTTTTTGATAGAGTGCAATACATGACTAGATGTAAACCATTTTTAAACCACTTACTGGGTTTAAAAAAATAAGTGTCAAAATATAACAGAAAACTTCAAAAGATAAAATTCTTCACTTACTAGAAATGTGGACCCTTGATACTTTAAAGCCATCTCACCAAATTACAGCAATCTGTTTGTAACTAACTGACATCATGGGCTGTAATGGAACCTGCTTACTAAATCTTATTAATATAATGTGTTATTTAACAAAACATTACAGGGAAATTAGATGTATGCAGAAGGGAGAAAGGCACAGAAAGTATTTGTGATGAGATGAGATGTAGATTCGGTGGAAGTTCATGGACAGTAAGTGGTTCAAAGTAAATACTGAGTGAGCAGTCATTAACAGTGGTGAAAGTGTGGCCCAAGCCAGCAAACCCAGCATTTGTGTCTCTTAAATGGTTTTCTTTTTGGCTCTTTATGGTCTTGTCCTAATTGATAGCTCCATTTGTAGGGAAATGGAGGCACAAATCAATACTTTCTATAGGACAAAGGATAGACAGGATAAACTGAAAAGGTCATATTCTTTCCCTCATGGGTAACCTTTGTAATGCAATCTTTAGGTCTAAATGACCATGGTTTGCACAATCAGATATTCTCTGCTTGAGACAAGGACACATCCTCTTACCGAAGAATTGTAACTGAACTAGAACACGTTTTCATTGCCAAATGGGATTTACATTACCATTTTAAAAATTATTTATTCAAAAAGTAACTGTACAGCCAGTGAAGTTAATTACTGTGCCTCTGTTGTCACAGCAGCATAGAATGAGATAGGAAGGACTGAATGAATAGTTTTCAACCTTCTCATGAGTTGTGGTGCTGATGTCCCTGGGCTGTACTGAAGACAAGAGGAATTGAGATTGATCTGGTCACAGACAACCCAGGAGAAAAATCATAGACACATTAAATTTAATAAATTGATTTCAATTTGTTTAACTGTTCTTATTGATTAAACTTAAAGTGCTAAGGCTGCTTGACTAAGCAGTGCAGTTGTAATTTCTTGGAATACATGCAACTAGAGTTGGCATTCCTGCTCTTAAATTTCAAATACATTCCATCAAAACTTAATACTTTGTAGAGCTTGTACTTAAACAGAAAAATAGGTTGTTTTCATTCATGTCTGTTATCTATTATTTTTACTGCTAGACAATAGTACCTTATGTTTTAGTATTTGCTAATGTGGTTCTTCTGAATAAATGAATGATGGTATGTAAACATTCTATGTTTTGAAGTATTGGTTTTGCTTTTTCCCTCTTGAAGTCATGCTCATCTTTGTTTCATTCACCGTTGAAAGTAATAAGTAAATGTTGACATTTATTGCACCCGTTGAGATCTGGTTCATTGTTGACACAGGTCATATTATCTGACAAGTTTGTTAGGACATGGTGAAATTGACAGTCAGGTTTAGAAATGGTGCCAGTCCGACGTTGCCTGAGCTTCCTGTTCAACCCTCTCTGCAGGATTTGTGAATGAGGCTTACAAAAGAAGTAGGATTGTAACATTATTCAGGATTTAAGGTTATTTTACAGTGTTAACTTTGAGTGATGTTCCAATGAGATCACGCAAACTGTCTCAGTCAATGGCAATAAATTGTGCTGATCTCATATAGTGTCTACAACACTTTTGCCCTCTTACTGCCATGATGACTGGTATGATGTTTAAAGGATATGCTTAACATTTATAAGTACAGGTAGTAATCCAATCAAGAACTTTAAAAGGATTTGCAAACTACAAAGGTTACGTAGAGTAAGCATAGTTATCCATAGATACAGAATGGATTACTGCCTTGATTTCTTTCACAAAAAGTTCTATTTTAACTTCATCAGTCCACAGGACTTTTTTCCGAAATGCAACAGGCTTGTTTAGATGTTTCTTTGCAAACTTCTGACGCTGAAATTTGGCCGCAATGAGCAAAGGTATGTTGGAGAAAAAAGGATGAAGAAAAAGAACCCCTCTCCAACTGTTAAGCACAGGGGTGGATCGATCATGCTTTGGGCTTGTGTTGCAGCCAGTGGCACGGGGAACATTTCACTGGTAGAGGGAAGAATGAATTCAATTAAATACCGGCAAATTCTGGAAGCAAGCATCACACCGTCTGTAAAAAAGCTGAAGATAAAAAGAGGACGGCTTCTACAACAGGATAATGATCCTAAACAGACCTCAAAATCCACAATGGACTACCTCAAGAGGCGCAAGCTGAAGGTTTTGCCATGGCCCTCACAGTCCCCCGACCTAAACATCATCGAAAATCTGCGGATAAACCTCAAAAGAGCAGTGCATGCAAGACGGCCCAAGAATCTCACAGAACTAGAAGCCTTTTGCAAGGAAGAATGGGTGAAAATCCCCCAAATAAGAGTTGAAAGACTCTTAGCTGGCTACGGAAAGCGTTTACAAGCTGTGATACTTGCCAAAGGGGGTGTTACTAAGTACTGCCATGCAGGGTGCCCAAACTTTTGCTTTGGGCCCTTTTCCTTTTTTGTTATTTTGAAACTGTAAAGGATGGAAATTAAAAAATAATCTTGCTTAAAACATTAAAGAAATTTGTCATCTTTAACTTTATGCCTTTTGGAAATCAGGCCATCTTTTACTCGCTTAGCTATTCACAGTAACAGAAATTTTGACCAGGTGCCCAAACTTTTGCATGCCACTGTAGATCTGTCATTTTTGATTGGGCAAACTGCATATGGGCCAAGGTTGAAAAGACTTTGATAGCAAACAAGTTGAATCAAGAAATTGCAATTTGATGATGCTAACATTTCTGTTGGATTGATGGAGGAACAGAAGACTTCAAGTCATAGAACACTAAAGCATAGAACTAGACTCTTTGGCGCATCTAGTCTGTGCCAAACTAACTATCTGCCTAGTCCAATCAACCTCCACTCCGTCCGCCACAACAGACAGGATCTCCCGGTAGCCACCCACTTCAACTCTACTTCCCATTCCCATTCAGATATGTCCACACATGGCCTCCTCTACTGCCATGATGAGGCTAAACTCAGGTTGGAGGAGCAACACCTCATATATCGTCTAGGTAGTCTCCAACCCCTTGGTATGAACATAGAATTCTCCAACTTCTGGTAATTCCCTCCCCCTCCCTTCCTCTAACCCTATTTCACTCTACCCCCTCCCCCAGCTCCCTCATGGTTCCACCTCCTTCTACTACCCATTCTTTTCAGGGCTATGATGTCAATGCTTCCCCTCCCCATCCCTTTGTCTTTCAAATTACTGGTCTTTCAACTGAAGCTACAAGCATTTTTCAAATCTTTCCCCATCTTTCATTCTTCAGTCCTGACGAAGGGTTCCGGCCTGAAATGTCGACTCATCGTTTCTAACTGATGCTGCCCGACCTGCTGAGTTCATCCAGTGTACTGAAAGTGTTGCTCCAATCAACCTGCACCCCGGACCATAGCCCTCCATACCCCTCCCATCCATGTACTTAAACAAATTTCTCTTAAGTGTTGAAATCGAACCTGTATCCACCACTTGTGCTGGCAGCTCATTCCACACTCTTACCACCTTCTGAGTGGAGAAGATCCCCCTCATGTTCCCTTTATACATTTCACATTTCATCCTTAACCCATTACTTGGTAAGTAAAGGGTTATGAAATAGAGACATGAAGGAAAACAAATTAGAAAAAAAACCCTTGAAATTCCATTGCACAATGCTGTTATTTTAAAGTGATAGGGAGTTATAAAAATGAAACAAGCCCTCTGTCTATCCATCAACCACTGATGCATTTTTTTCTACTCCCCACACTCTCATCAACTCCTCAGATCCTACCACTCACTGACACGAGTGGCAAGTTGTGATGGCCAGTTAACCTACCAAGCTGCACATCATGGAATGTGGGAGAAAAACAGAGCACCTGGAAGAAAGCCTTGCTGTCCCTGGGAGAATATGCAAACTCTACACAGACAACACAGGAGGCTGGGATTAAAAACGCAAACATGAGGAAATCTGCAGATGCTGGAAATGTAAGCAACACACACAAAATGCTGGTGAATGCAGCAGGCCAGGCAGCATCTCTAGGAAGAGGTACAGTCAACGTTTCGGGCCAAGACCCTTCGTCAGGACTAACTGAAAGAAGAGAGTGAAGATGAAGGTAGAAGGTGGTGAGGGTGTCGAATGAGCTGCCAGCACAAGTAGTTCTTTCAGTTAGTCCTGACGAAGGGTCTTGGCCTGAACCGTCGATTGTACCTCTTCCAATAGATGCTGCCAGGTCTGCTGTGTTCACCAGCATTTTGTGTGAGAGGCTGGGATTAAACCCGGGTCTCTGCCGGAGTAAATTAGTGGTAATGATCTGGATCCTCATTGCCCCCAGCACCAGGAGCTTATTCTCACTGACTGATTACAAGACCAAGACCAAGACCGGGTCCTGCCTAGAACAACCAACACAATGGGCCAAAGTCAGCATGGTTTTCTTAAGGGAAAACCTCGTCTGACAAATCTGTTGGAATTCTTTGAGGAAATAACAAGCAGGATAGACAAAGCAGAATTGGTGGATGCTGTGTGTACTTGGATTTTCAGAAGCCCTTTGACAAGGTGCCACACCTGAGGCTGCTTAGCAAGGTAAGAGTCATGGTATTACAGGAAAGATGCTAGCATAGATAGAAGATTGGCTGACTGACAGGATGCAAAGTGTGAGAATAAAGGGTGCCTCTTCTGATTGGCTTCTGGTGTTCTGCAGGGGTTAGTGGTGGGACCGATTCTTTTATGTCAATGATTTAATGGCCAGGTTTGTGGACGATACAAAGATAGGTGTAGGGGCAGATAAAGTAGAGGAAGCAGGGAGGCTGTAGAAGCACTTAGACAGATTAGGAGAACGGGCAAAGAAGTAGCAGATGAAATACAGTGTCAGGAAGTATATGGTCATGAACTTTGGTAGAAAAAATAAATCGGTAGAATATCTTATAAACAAGCCAAAAATTAAAAAAAATCCGAGGAGCAAAGGGTCTTGGGAGTCTTCGTGCAGGATTCCCTAAAAGTTAACTTGCAGGTTGAGTCGGTGGTGAGGAAGGCAAATGTAGTGTTGGCATTCATTTTGAGAGGACAAGAATATAAAAACAAGGATGTAATGCTGAGGCTTTATAAGGCACTGGTGAGGCCTCACTTGGAGTATCGTGAGCAGATTTGGCCCCTTATCCAAGAAGGGATGTGCTGACATTGGAGAGGGTTACAAGGAGGTTCACAAAAATGATTCTGGGATTGAAAGGCTTATCATATGAGGAGCATTTGATGGCTCTGGGCCTGTAGTCGCTGGGACTTCGAAGATTGGTGGTGGGGGGGAATCTCATTGAAACCTTTCGATTGATGAAAGGTCTAGATAGGGTACATATGGAGAGGATGTTTTCAATAGTGCGGGAGTCTAGGACCCAGAGGCTACAACCTCAGTAAAGAGGGATGTCCATTTAGAATGGAGATGAGGAACAATTTCTATAGCCAGAGAGTGTCAATCTGAGGAATTCACTGCCACAGACAGCTGTGGAGGCCAGGTCATTAATTGTATTTAAGGCAAAAGTTGATAGATTCTTGATAAGTCAGGGCATAGAAGGTTATGGGGAGAAGGCAGGAGAATGGGGTTGAGAGAGAAATGGATCAGCCATGATCAGATTGCAGAGCAGACACAATGGGCCGAATGGCCTAATTCTGCTTCAATGTCTTATATTGTGATGCTTTCGCTGCTTCCTTCACCAGTTTCCAGTATCTCCTGTAACCTGTCCCAAGAATCCTAAGTCACCCACCTTTGTATCCACTAAAATCATGCCAACCCTTGAGCCACATCAATTCCACGTCAAGGTCTTTGCTGAACCCATCAATATCATGCCAATTTCTTGCCTATACTCCCAACACCAGTTTGTTCCTTCCTGTACCCTCCAATACCAAGTGCCAGCCTCTCCCTCAATCAATGCCAGTATAGTGCTAGTCTGTGCCCCCACACTAAGTTCAACCCCAATACCAAATGCTGGTCTCTCTCCCAAACACTTCAGTATCATGCAGTACTCTCCTCTAAACTCCCCAACACAGTGTTGATTTATCCTAAAGCGCCAACAATCTTTCCTTTGCTGTCCCAACACCAAGTGCTTCACAATTTACCCTGTTTTGACCTTTTACATGTTTGTCTACCTGCACTGCATTTTCTCTGTAACTGCTAATTTTATTCTGCACCCTGTTATTGTTTTACCTTGTTCTACTTCAAAGTACTGTGTAGTGATCTGATCTGTATGAATGGTATGCAAGATAAATTTTTCACTGTATGTTTGTACATGTGGTAATAATAAAACAGTGACCAGTCCAAGCCTTGGGAAGTTTTTGTGGAATGGTTTCTTACTAGAGCTGGTAAGCATGCATGAGGGAATAGGTTATTGGAATTAAGTAGGGAAATAGGATGATGGGATTGCTCTGAAGGCCTCCTATGTCATAAGAAAATATGAGAACTGATCTAGGACTAATGATGAAAACAGTTGGTGTGCATATCTAATGCATTCTAGGGGTACAACTGAAGTTCCTAAGCAGACAATGAAGCAAATTGCAAGACAGTGGAAGGAAATAATGGGATGCTGCAGCCACTGCAGTCGCATTTCTTTTTTTCTCAAAGCTATGTGTTGCAGGTGTCTCAAAACTGCTCCCCCAGTTTCATCAGCCAGTACCCCACATCATAGTTCAATATAATGTTCAAAATAATTAGCATTAACAGAATTTCACAATTTTATTTTGACAGAAGCTTGGCAAACAACAACCTTCAAACACTTCCAAAGGATGTATTCAAAGGGCTGGATGCTTTGACTAATGTGTAAGAATTATCTGTAATTATGATTTTCTTAGTGGTAATGTAAGATCTTTGATTCTTTAGATGACTAAACTACAATGGCAAGTGCTTGAAATACTCAGCAGGTTCAGTGGAGAGCTTTCTTACTAGAACTTCTTGGTTCTGATGAAAGGTCATCAAATAGAAAATGCCACAGACAGCTGTCTGCTTTTACCTTCATTGATGCTGCCTGACCTGCTGAGAATTTCAAGCATGTTTGATGCTTTATTTCCGATTTCCAGCAACTGGAGCGTTTTGCTTTTGCACAAGTTATTGGACGTATTTCATTTTTTAATAGAATGGAATTGCGACTGCTGATAGAATGGGGTGAGAGTGAAAGGGCAACCCACATTACACATTGCCAAGTTTCTTTTATTGTTATATTAAATGTCTGTCTAGCCTGGGATGAAGTGTAATTGTAAATTTTGCCAGCTGTGTTTGGATCCCATTTGCTGAGACTAGAATAATCAGTTTCTGCTAATTGAAGACCTGAATATACGATTGGATGGCCTTCAGTTACTATTGGATCTTGGTGGTAAACACTCCATTGATTCAGATATTGGTGATCACTGTAATTTTTTTATGATATCTGTTCTTCTTTATATAGTTTAACTTATTAAGGTTTATGTCCATGTTTGTATAAGTTTGACTCTGATTGTGGTAAACAATTGATTCACATCATTCTTGACCTACCACAGCTTTCAAAAACACCCCTTCCATGCATTTCCATGACTTCCCACTGGCTTTAGTGCCTTTCTCTTCTATTGATTCGCAACGTTAGAATCTTCAGTGGTGTCTCTTCCTACTATTGAACAGTCATCTCTGAATTTTATCCTTGGAGCCATCTTATTTTGCATCTGTAAATTTTTAACTCTGGCATATATCACCTCAATTGATCCCTCCACTGCTGTTATTTTGTCACATCTCTTGCCTGAAATCTTATATTGGGTGACCTGAAATTTTCTCCTACTAAAGTCTCACCCGTTTTTTATCTGTGAAATATTCTCTAATCCATCAACTCTTTGAAATTTCTTCTATATTCCTGTGCTGTTACACAACTCCTATTATAACTACACTATCATTTGTTTCAGTTGCCTTGGACCGAAACTTTGAAACTGTCATTTTCAGTCTTGATTCTCTAGACTTTGACCGAGGCCAATTGCATTTGTTTGATCGATCTCTGTTTAGTTGAGATTTTGGTTCACTTGGACACCGTCTCAGATTCTAGTAGGATGCATTTAGTCATCTAAAAGTGAGAAAAGTATTTTAAATTTAGTTAACCTGTAGATATGCAAGGATTAGTTTAGTTGACTTATAGCTACTGACCTTCGAGTGTCCCATTTGCAAAATGAACTATCTATCTACATCAGAGTGCAGGGATAGTGTGTTGCTTCATTAACTATGAATCTTTAAAGAAAATTTCTTATTATGAATTATTTTTAATTGCAGAGATCTTAGAGGGAATTCTTTTCATTGTGACTGCAAACTGAAGTGGCTGGTGGAATGGTTAAGCAGCACAAATGCAACAGTTGATCAGATCTACTGTGCCAGTCCGTTGGAGTATCAGGGTCGTAAAATCAATAACCTTTCACTGAAGGAATTTGACTGCATAACAACAGGTGATTGCAACAAAACAACTTTATCATACTGAAGTGGTAGAACCCTGATTGATGCATTAACTTATCCCATTGTTATCTTTCCCCTTTTGTCTTATAGAGTTTGCTGTGGATCAAATTTTACAATTTCAGTCTCTTTCGATAGAAGCCTTTACCTTCATGAATGATGCCAATGTCGTCATTGCACAGCCTGCTGTGGGGAAGTGTAGCTTTTTTGAATGGGATCACGTGGAGATGGTTTTCAGAAACTATGACAACATTATTGGTATGGACAGGAAACAATGATCAGTGTTGTCACCTGCTCTGTTTGTGGCCTGACTGTCCAATTTCTTTCTGTTCCTGGACTTCAAAAATGCTCCACTTTTAACTGCTGTGTCGACAGCTCCCTGTCCTAATGTCTGAAATTTCCCTGCAATTCATCTGTGTCTCATTTATGTTGCTCCAAAGTGTGTCCTTCTTTGGCCAAGTTTTTGGTCCCATTATCTCTTTATGTGGTTCGGTATTGAGTTTTGTCTGATTATGTTTCTTGGTGGACAGTTTACTACATTAGAGGTACCGTATAACTGTGTGTTGCCCTTTTTAATATATTATAGTCTTCACCTCCCTATACACTTTCTAGAAACCTCATAAAATCATAAAAAAATAGTGACATAGCAGAGTATTCAGCTCATTATGTGAATTGTTGGCTGTAACAGAGCTAGATTCTGATGTAGGGCCTTGACCCTAAATGTCAACTATCCCTCTGCTTCTGCACTTAGTTTCTCTGGTAGCTTGTTGTTTGCTGTTGACGGCAATTGTGTTTTCCATATTTCACCCCATAATTTTTTGGGTCATAACTTCTGAAATGCAGTAAGGGTTTCTGCCTTTGCCAGCTTTTCTTGCAGTAAGTTCCAGAGAATCACCACGTATTGGGTAAGAAAAACTGATTTTAATTCTTCTGCCTTAAATTCTGTGCCAGTTAATTATCAGGAGTAGCCCAATCAGCTTGATGAGCCTGGTTCATCATTCAACAAATATATGCTGATCTCAACACCACTTACCTTCTCTCTCCTCATGCACCCTGACTCCTTCATATTTCAAAAGTGTTTGACAATTCTCCTTTGAATACATTCAATTACTCCACAGCTACAGCTTGCCAGAGTGGAAGATCCAATTGAAGAAGCATCCTCCTTATCCCAAAGCTAGTTATTTATTAGGTCCTCCTATTCATCCATTTAAGGCCTCCATTGGTTTTCTGTACCTTCACAAAATCTTCTGTATGCCTCCTCTGGTTCAAAGAAACAGGTCCAATCATACCAATCTTTACTAATAACTAAATATCTTCATTGTAGGCAGGAGTATGATAGCACCAGCAAGCATTTGGTGTTGCTGTCTACAATGAACCCCACCACATTTAATTCTTCTATCTTTAAATTTATGTCACTTAATATTAAAACCTATGACCTGAAATGTATATTGTATCTCCATTTAAACTTTGAATTTTTATAAAATGTAAATTTAAATCTAATATAAAATATCAAAATTTTGTATTTATATTTTGCATTAAAACATAATTATATTTATATTATATTTAAGTTTAATTTATATTTAAATTAATATATAAAAGAGGGTCATGATAGTGTAGCAGTTATTGTAAAGCTTTACATTGCCAGCGATCGGTAGATTGGGATTCAGTTCCTGCTGCTGACTGTAAGCTGTTAGTACATTCTTCCCATCTCTGTGTGAGTTTCCTCTGGGCACTCTGGTTTCTCCCCACATTCAAAAAAGATGTATGGGTTAGTGTTTGTAAGTTGTGGGCATGTTATATTGGTGCTGGATGCATAGTGACACTTATGGGCTGGCCCCAGCACAATTCTTGGACTGCGTTGGTCTTTGACACAAATGACACATTTCATTATATGTTTTGATGTACATTTGACATTTAATCTTTATCTTTGATCTTTCTTTAAGACTTAACAGCTTAAGGTATGACAGTGGTGTTAGATTACGCCTTTTCTTGATTGATGACTAACATTCCTTTTCTTGGCGCAGGGAGCTCCACTGTGTTCTGCAAGCCACTGGTTATTGATGACCAACTATTTATTATTATGGCCCAGTTATTTGGTGGCTCTCACATCTATAAGAGGGATAGTTTTGCCAACAAGTTCATCAAGATGCAAGATGTAGACAACATTAAGATCAGGAAACCGAATGACATTGAGACATTCAAAATAGAAGGAGAATGGTACTTTGTTATAGCAGACACCTCAAAGGCTGGATCAACTACAGTGTACAAGTGGAATGGAAACGGATTCTACTCTCATCAAAGTCTACATTCATGGTTCAGAGACACTGATGTGGAGTACCTCGAAATAGCTAATAAGCCACACTTAATCTTGTCAAGTAGCTCCCAGCGTCCTGTCATATTCCAGTGGAACAAAAACCAGAAACAGTTTGTGTGGCGCACAGATATTCCAGAGATGGAGGACGTGTATGCAGTGAAACATTTTGTAGTCAAGGATGATCTCTACATTTGCCTTACCAGGTTCATAGGAGACTCCAAGCTGATGAAATGGGAAGCCTCCAGATTTGTGGAAAAGCAGACCTTTCCATCTCGTGGTGCCATGGTCTTTCAGCCTCTCCAAATAAATGGCTGGCAGTATGCTATTCTTGGCAGTGATTACTCCTTCACCCAAGTCTACCGCTGGGAAACCAAAAAAAGCAAATTTGTGAAATTCCAGGAACTTAACATACAAGCTCCACGGTCATTTACATTTGTGTTGACAGACAATCGTGAGTTCATGTTCAGTTCAAGTTTCAAAGGAAACACACTAATATATAAACATGTCACTATTGACTTAAGCACAATATGAGAAAACACAAATATGTTTAAAGATTATTAAAATGACATCTTAAAGTTTGTTTTGGGTAATAATATGTACATGAACATGATGATGCATGATTTCTCATTGTTCTGCGATGAATGCCATCAGGTTCTGGTTTCCTAGGAAAAATATTTCTATTCCATGTTCACTTTTCCCATTTTGATCATATTAGACATAGTGGTTTCTGAACTCTATGATATGGTAAGCAATTAACTGCTGTACTTTGCTGACGCAAGCTGTAAATATTAATCGTATCTGTTCTTACAACAAATATTGAGATGTACATTCTCATTTATTTATTCTACTGAATGAACAATCTGCCAAATAAAACCTTTACATTTTTGTGCTGTTTTTAATGAAATTTATTTCCTATAATTAATTCCTTAAAGAACATTCTTTTTATTCCCACAATTTAGAGGAGGATTTTGACTGTTCTTGATTGTATTCAAATAAATAGATTGTTTCCTGAGACATATGTAAATGACTTGTCTATGAAGAACATATTTATTATTTCTTTACAGAGCCAAAAAAATCTGTTTTTGATGAAAGTAAATTTGTGATCTCTTATTCTCTATACAAACTTACCTAACAATTTAGTAATTTATCATGCCAAAGTTATGTAGACTTTTGTACTTGTGAAGACTTAAAATAGTATGCTGACTCTTGCTGGAATGGACTCTTGCAGGACCTCCTCCAATAATTTCTCATCTTATCCCTGTACCTTGTTGCCTATGCTTGGCCACTTTCCTATTTCTCATTTCCATATTATTTCTTAACAACATCAGTATACAGTCTGACAAGACATTATTTCAATATATTGGAGTACTTGGAGTATTGTGTGCAGCTTTGGGCTCCTTATTTTAGAAAGGATATACTGACATTGGAGAGGGTTCAGAGAAGATTCACGAGGATGATTCCAGGAATTAAAGGGTTACTGTATGAGAATGATAGGCAGCTCTTGGGCTGTATTCCCTGGAGTTCAGGAGAATGAGGGAGGATCTCATAGAAACATTATGAATGTTAAAAAGCCTGAACAGATTAGATATGGCAAAGTTATTTCCCATGATATGGGAGTCCAGGACAAGAGGGCATGACTTCAGGATTGAAGGAAGTCCATTAGAACAGAGAAATTACTTTAGTCAGAGGGTGGTAAATCTGTGGAATTTTTTGCCACAAGCGGCTGTAGAGGCCAAGTCATTGGGTGCATTTAAGGCAGAGATAGATAGGTTCTTGATTAGCCTGGGCATCAAAGGGTATGGGGAGATGGCAGGGGAGTGGGGATGACTGGAAGAATTGGATCAGCTCATGATTGAATGGCAGAGCAGACTCGATGGACCGAATGGCCTACTTCTGCTCCTATATCTTATGGTCTTATATTGGTTGAGACACTTGGATCTACCTTGTCATCTCTGTTGAATCTTTAACTGCTTTTAGGCTGACAGCCTGCTTTTTGATCACCCTGTTTTTTCATCACCCTGTTATACTGTTCTCACAAAGCTTTATGAAAATATGAGGAGTATTGCGGCACCTTTTGACTAGGCATGTTACAGGCCTTGGAACTCAGCTGTGAGCTCAACAGTTTTAGGCAACCAGCCTTCCAGCTTGTGTCAGAATTGACTTGTTCTTCTGAAAAATCACCACTCTGTAACATTAACTATGTTCTTTTTTAAAAATCTCTCCTCAGATGCAGTCTGACTAGCTGGGTACTTCTAGCAACACACACAAAATGCTGGAGGAACTCGGCAGGCCAGGCAGCATCTATGGGAAAAAGTACAGTCAACATCTTGGGCTAAGACACTGAGTTCCTCCAGCATTTTGTGTGTGTGTTGCTTGGACTTCCAGCATCTGCAGGTTTTCTCTTGTTTGTGATTTAAAGTTACAAGTTGATGAACTTTCAACAGAAAATTGTGCCTCACACTTTCAAGACCTTTCTCTCTTGTCTATCTTTATTCACCTCCTCTTTTTAATCTACATCACCTCCAGGCAGATAATATGCAGTTAGCAAGCTTTCACCACCATCATTGATGTCATTCAGTCTCTATTGGACAATCTCTCTGTTCTTTTCACCTTCTGTAACCTAAAACCTGTTTGATTCTAACTTTACTTGTGTCTAATGCAAGTTCATCTATTTACAGCGCTAACTCTGTTCCTCTTTCCACAGATGTTGCCTGGATTGCTGACCATTTCCTGCATTTTCTATTTTTATTTCATAGTTCATGCACTTGCAGTTTAGTTTGATTTTATTTGTTCCTGGATGAACTTAGATTTGCTTCAATTTAAACCATTTTCTTTTACCTCTGACACTGATTCTGTATCCTTCCCAACCTTTCAATGAACCAGATCATACGAGCTTGAGCTAAACTATCACTTAATATCTTCATCCTCAAAAAAAACTTCCTTCCATCTCATTACACTGCCCTTCTCTGCTCTTGCTTTAGTCAACCTATTGCTTTATTCTTCTGATTTCTAGACAATTTTCAGCCTTTCAATTAAAATTCCCAATGCTATGGTTCTCACTGACTTAGTTGATCCATCAGTTCTTCAAGATTTAAAGCAACACATTAAGGAAATGGAGGAGCTCAGGGTGTCAAGCAGTATCTGTGGAGGGAAATGGATAGTTAATGTTTTGGGTTGACACCCTTCCAAATCTAATCTGCAATGGATAGAGAGAATTACACAGGTACATCTATCAATTTACTCTGTGAGGTTTGTGTGATTAAAGAGGTTCATTGCAACCCATTGTATATTAGGATAAATAAATCAAAATATGAATTGATCAAAAGCATCTTACCATAATGGCCTTTCTACATTTCACATAGCTTAGTTTCCCTTTCTCTTTCATAAACGAGAAAATCTCCAGTTGCTGGAAATCCAAGCAACACACAAAAAGATGCTGGAGGAACTCAGCAGGCCAGGCAGCATCTCAGAAAAGAGTACGGTCAATGTTTCGGCCTGAAATGTTGACTGTACGCTTTTCCTAGATGCTGCCTGGCCTGCTGAGTTCTTCCCGCATTTTGCATGTGTTGCTTCCCTTTCTCTTTACTTGGTAGCGACATAATATACGGGAAGACACAAAGAATCAAGAGAAAAGTGGCCTATTAAAGGTATCAATCTCATATCCCAGTATATAAACTCTCACTGTGGGAAATCAGATATAGAGTACTACTGAGCACATGGTACCAGCAAGGGATAAATGAAGAAACAACCTAGGAAGTGTAATCCATAAGATCATAAGACACAGGAACAGAACTAGCCCACTCGGTCCATCGCGTCTGCTCTGCTGATCTATTACCCCTCTCAACCCCATTCTTCAGCCTTCTCTCCATAACCTTTGACACTCTTACTAATCAAGAACCTATCAACCTCCGCTTTAAACATACCCAATGACTTGGCCTCAATAGCCAGCTGTGGCAATGAATTCCACAGGTTCACCACCCTTTGGCTGAAGAAATTCCTCCACATCTCTTTTCTAAAGGGACGTCCTTGTATTCTGAAGCTGTGCCTTCTGGTCTTAGATTCTAATCTTTATAGTAGAAGTGTACATTATGAGTGGTATATTCTAAAGGGACATTTTGTTACAGACGTTTTACAGCACAATTGAAATTGCTGAAAATCTATCAATTGCTGAAAATCTTTCCTAAGGTTTGTTGACCTTCGACCTCTGACCCCAGAACTCGCAGACCTTGGACCTCCGTCCTCGGGGATCCTTGGCCTCCTACCTCGGAGCACTCTGACCTCTGTTTGTTCCCCTAACTCTTCATTTATTGCCCTTACCTCTCTCTTCACCCCTGAACCTCCCCCTAACAATGAACCTGTCTTCACAAAAAAAAAGGAAAATAGGACTAGTACAGGTAAGCAGCTTGGTCAGAATGGATGAATTGGGCTGAAGGGCCTGTTTCTGTGCTGTATGACTCTATAATCAGCATTTCAGTTCTTAATCTATATAATTTAGCTAATGGACTATTGCCACCATGTGGTGATGTAGGAATAAGAATTCTTTACTGAAGTGAAATCTATCTAGTCTTGAAGAGTGAACAACAAAGCAATATTTAGCCAATTTAACTGAG
Organism: Mobula hypostoma; assembly: GCF_963921235.1. Taxonomy (NCBI): domain Eukaryota; kingdom Metazoa; phylum Chordata; class Chondrichthyes; order Myliobatiformes; family Myliobatidae; genus Mobula; species Mobula hypostoma. Next base: position 169,761,649 of record NC_086097.1, read on the forward strand.
GAGCCAGATTAAAAAGATTAAGACATCACGGCCGAGCACAGAGGATGAACTGGTGTTCAACTCACTACTCCATGACTTACTCGCCTTCCCACCTTTTATAATATCCTGGATGGTGGGAAGAACTGGAGCTGTCTGAGTAACCCTTTTCAATCCTGTACATTAGAGCTTCCATACCAGGCTGTGATCCAACTACTCAGAATGCTCTCCACTGTGCATCCATAGAAATTAGTACGAGTCTTTGGAGACATACAAAATCTCCTCGAAGTACTTACAAACTAGAACAGCTGGCTTGCCTTCTTTATGATTGCATTAATATGCTGGGCCTAAAATAGACCTTCCGAGATGTTGACACCCAACTTGAAGCAGCTCACTGCTGACCCCTCAGTGAAGGCTGGTGTGTGTCTTTCCAAATTCCCCTTCATGAATTCCATAATACATTCTTTGGTCATGCCAAATGCCAAGTCCAATGTTGTTGTTGCAACACCACTCAACCAGCTGATCTATCTCTTTACACCTCTACGTTGCCTCGTGAGCTTCTACCAACAAGAGGTGTCATTAACAAATTTAAATGGTGAGTGAGCTGTGTTTAGCCATGCATGCAGAGACAGTAGAGCAGTGGGCTAAGTACTTATTCTCGAGGTGCTGCTTGTCAGCAAGGAGGAGATGAGCTCACTGATCTGCACTGACAGTGGTCTCCTGATAACAAAATAGAGGATATTTTTAATAGTGAAACAAAGTTCAATGTAAAGTTCAAACTATGTATATGTCACCATTTGCTATCATGAGATTCATTTTCTTGCAGGAATTCACAGTAGATAACAAGAAACAAAATATTATCAATGAAAAACTACACATGAACAAAGACAAACCACCCATGTGCTTAAGACAAATTGTGCAATTACAAAAATAAATCAATGGTAGTAATATTGAGAACGTGAGTTGTAGAGTGCTTGAAAGCGAGTCCATATGTTGTGGAATAGTTCAGACCATTGCCTTTGTCAGAGCTGGGGAGCAGCCAATACCTGCCAAAAGAACATCTGCAGGCATTCTGACCTCTGCAAGGGACTGGCAGCTGTTGGTGGACCTCGAAGGGCAGCTGAAGTTCCCCAACCATATTGCAGGCACCACCCTGCGACCAGACATTGTCCTAGTGTCTGAGTCTACTAAGCAAGTGGTGCTGCTGGAGCTGACAATCCCATGGGAAGATAGCTTGGAGGAGGTCTTTGAAAGGAAGCTCTCCAAGTACGCAGGACTGGTCAGCAACTGTCAGCAGGCTGGGTGGAGAGCAAGGTGTCTCCCAGTGGAGGTTGGTTGTAGGGGATTCGTAGCCCGTTCTTTAGTTAGAGCCTTCAGCATTTTGGGCATCGAGGGAGAGAGGAAGAGGAGAGCCATCCACAGTACCACCGATGTGGCAGAGAGGGCCTCAAGATGGCTGTGGCTCAAAAGAGGGGAGCCATGGAGTCATAAGTAGCTAGCCATCTGGACACAAGCTGGGGTCTGATCAGCCCCGGCTGGGTCACCTGGAGGAGGTTGTATGATGTTGAAAGATCTGAAACACCCGATGATTCCAGGAACATCACTGAAGGTGTGTCCAGAAGCATCAATAGATGTATGTACACAGTGTTATCCATGTTAGTTCAGGAGCCTGATGGTTGAAAGGCAATAACTGTTCCTGAAACTGGTGGTGTGGGACCTAGGGCTCTTGTACCACCTCTCTGACAGCAGCAATGAGAAGAGAGTATGGCCCGGATGGTGCAGTGCCCTTGATAATGCTGCTTTCTTGTGACAGTGCTCCTTGTAGATATGCTCAGCGGTGGGGAGGGCTTTTTCTCCGATGGACTGGGCTTTACTCACACTTTTTGTGGCTTTTCCATTCTTGGGCAATGGTGTTTCCATCCCAGACTGTGATGCGTCAGGTGACTATGCAAGTATAGAAGTTTGTCAAAGTTTTAGATGATATGTTGAATCTGTGCAAACTTGTAAGACAGTAGAGCTACTGCTGGGTAATGGCACTTACATGTTGGTCTCAGGACAGATTCTCTGAAATGATGACTGCCATGGAATTTAATATTAATGACCCTGTCCCCGTTCATCTCTGATCAGCTAAAGACTGGTTCATTGTCCTCCAGTTTCTTCCTCCTGTCGTCAATAATCCACTCTTTGATTTTGCTGACTTTGAGTGAGAGGTTGTTGTTGTGGCACCATTCCGCCAGATTTTCAATCTTCCTCCTTTATTCCAATTCTCCACCACCTTTGATTTGGCCGACAACAGTGGTGTCATCAGCATACAGCATTGGAGCTGTGCTTAGCCTCACAATAAGTATACAGTAATGAGAGTAGAGCAGAAAGCTAAGCACACAGCCTTGTTGATGGTGATTGTGGAGGGGATGTGTTACAAATCTGAACTGGCTGGGGTATGCAAGTGAGGAAATCAAGGATCCAATTGCTCAAGGTGGTATCAAGGCCAAGGCCTTGGGGCTTATGTGTTGGGTTTGAGGGGATGATAATGTTGAAAGTAGAGCTGGAATCAATGAAGAGAATCTTGATGTATGCACACACTGTCCAGATGTTCCAAGAATGAGTGAAGAGCCAATGAAATAGCATCTGCTGTTGACCTGTTGTCATGGTAGGCAATTTGTAGTAGATCCAGGTCACTCCTCAGGCAGGAATTGATGTGCTTTGTGACCATCCTCTCAAAGCACTTCATTGCAATGGATATCAGTGCTACTGGATGATAGCCACTGAGGCAGGTTTCTATGTTTTTCTAGGACACTGGTATGGTTGATGCCGAAGCAAGAGGTTAAAGATGTCAGAAAACACTCTCGCCAGCTGATTAGCACAGGCCTTCAATAGTTGGCCAGGTTCATCGTCTGGACCAGATGCTTTCTCCATGGGTTCACCCTGCTGAAGGATGCCCTCACGTTAGCCTTGGAGACGTAGCAAGAAAAGTTTTTCGGTGTACCTTGGTACAGGTCAGAGTCAGTGATTTAAAACGAGAGTTTCGTGGGCGTTAGTTCACTGTGTAGGGCCTATCAGCGGCGGCAACTGAGCTCGGCGAACTAAATAAAAGTACAGAAGGGATAAGCAGAGTGGCCATTGTTGGGAGTAGGCCAGTGGCGAGAATAGAAGCGACAGGCTTTGGCGAGGTAAGTGGACTTGGTTTTTGGTTTTATCTTTGCATTTTTTTTTGAGGAATAGCGAGCATGTCGGTAGGGTTAGTATTTTGCTCTGGGCGTCGGATGTGGGAATCCTGGGAATCTTCCAGTCTCCCAGATGGCCACATCTGCGCCAGGTGCACCGAGATGCAGCTCCTGAGAGACCGTGTTAGGGATCTGGAGCTGTGGCTCGATGACCTACAGCTTATTAGGGAGAGTGAGCAGGAGATACCGAGGAGCTACAGGGAATTAGTCACCCCGAGGCTACCGGAGTTAGATAAGTGGGTGATGGTCAGGGAAACACAGGAAAGAGCTCAGATAGTAGAGAGCACTCCTGTGGCCATCGCCTTCAGTAATCGTTATCTTGATTTGGATGCGGTTGAGGAGGATGACCTGACAGAGGACGACCATGGCGATTGGGTCTCTGGCACTGAGCCTGGTTCTGTGGTGCTGTGGTGCAGAAGGGAAAGAGAAGGATGAGGAATGTGGTAGTCATAGGGAATTCCATAGTGAGGGGAATAGACAAGAGATTCTGTCAGCCTGATGGAGATACCTACATGGGGTGTTGCCTCACAGCTGCCAGGGTACAGGAAGTTTCGGACCGGGTGCAGGGTGAAGGGAGAAGGTGAACAGCCAGAAGTCGGTACCAATGACATAGGTAGAAAAAGGGAGGAGTCCTGAAGAGAGAATTCGGGGAGTTAGGTAGGAAGCTGAAAGGCAGGACCTCTAGGGTAGTAATCTCAGGATTGCTGCCTGTGCCACGTGCTAGCAAATGCAAGAATAGCATGATCAAGCGAATTAATGTGTGGCTGAGAGACTGGTGTAGGGGGCAGGGATTCAGATTCCTGGATCACTGGGGCCTCTTCTGGGGGAGGTATGACTTGTACAAAAATGACAGGATACACCTAAAACCAAAGGGGTCCAATATCCTAGTGGGCACCTTTAATGGAGCTGTTAGAGAGGGTTTAAACTAATTTGGCAGGGGGATGGGAACCGGAGTGATAGGACTGAGGAAGGGGAAAACCGAAATAAATCAAAGATAGTGTGCAACAGAGATTATAGAAAGAACAGGCAGGAGATGAGGCTTAATCAAAGCCAGTGGCATGAGTTACAGGGCAATAGAGGCATGGTGCAGTTAAAACAGAAAGCAACAAAAACTGAACTGACAGCGTTGTATTTGAATGCATGCAGAATGAGGAATAAAATGGATGATCTTGAAATTCAGCTACAGATTGGCAAATATGACCTTGTTGCCTTCTCTGAAACTTGGCTAAAGGATGGCTACCATTGGGAGCTGAACATCCAAGGACATATGGTATATTGGAAAGATAGGATAGTAGGCAAAGGGGGTGTTGTGGCTCTGTGCATAAGAAATAACATTAAATCATTGGAAAGAGATGACATAGGATTGGAAGGTGTAGAGTATCTATGGGTTGAGTTAAGAAATGGCAAAGGTAAAAGGACCCTAATAGCAGTTGCACACAAGCCTCCAAACAGCAGCCAGGATGTGGATTACAAATTACAGCAGAAGATAGAAAAGGTGTGTCAGAAAGGCAATGTCATGATAATCTTTCTTTCTTTTTAAATCCTTTTATTAATTTTTCAAAATTATAAACTCAATAACAAAGTTGGTACAGAGATTGGAAAAATGTTCATCAGCATATATAAAATGAATTTTAAGTAACATAGATATAAAAGACTTCCAAACTCATAATGAGATTAAACATTAAAAAAATAAAAAGAAAAAAATATATAAACAAAAAAAACCCCAAACGAAAAAGAGAAAAAAAAACCCCAAAAAAAGGCAAAACAGGGCTAGACCAACAGCTTGTATCAGACACATTCAATAATGTCATTAACTCTGCTCTTCTCATCATATAATTTTAGAAAAAAGATTCCGAAAGGTCAGATTACATCATATGAAAATGTTGCATAAAAGGTTTCCAAGTATCTTCAAATTTAACCGAAGGGTCAAAAATATCACTTCTAATTTTTTCTAAATTTAAACTTAATATGGTTTGAGAAAACCATTAGAATGTAGTTGGAGGATTAGTTTCCTTCCAGTTCAACAAAATAGATCTTCTTGCCATTAAAGTAACAAAAGCTATCATTCGAGAGGCTGAAGAAGACAAAGATCTATGTTCTACCATTGGCAATCCAAAGATTGCCGTAATAGGATGGGGTTTTAAATCAAAGCATAGAACTGTTGAAATAATATCAAAAGTGTCTTTCCAATATTTTTCCAAAAGAGGACAGGACCAAAACATATGAGTTAAAGAAGCCACTTCAGAGTGACATCTATCACAAGTAGGGTTTATGTGGGAATAAAAATGAGCTAGTTTATCTTTGGACATATGAGCTCTGTGTACTACTTTAAATTGTATTAATGTATGTTTAGCACATATAGAAGAAGTACTAATTAATTGAAAATTTTTTTCCCATTTCTCTATAGGTAGGGAAAGTTGAAGTTCCCTTTCCCATTCATTTTCGATCTTATCAGATATATCTGGCTGTAATTTCATAATTATATCATAAATTATTGCTATTAATCCCTTCTGCAAAGGATTAAAACCTAAAATTTTATCAAGAGTGCCAGAAGGATTGGAAGTCGGAAAGGTAGGCAACATAGTATTTAAAAAAATTTCTTATTTGTAGGTATCTAAAAAAACGGGATCTAGGCAAATCAAATTTCTCAGATAACTGCTCAAAAGACATAAAGCAGTTATCCAGAAATAGATCACGAAAACATATTATACCTTTCGCTTTTCATATCAAAAGGGCTTGGTCCATTACCGAGGGTTGGAAAAAGAAATTAGATATAATAGGGCTTGATAACATAAATTCATTCAGACCAAAAAATTTACGAAATTGAAACCATATTCGCAATGTATGTTTAACTACAGGGTTGAAAATTTGTTTATTCAATTTAGATAGTGCAAAAGGCAGTAAAGTTCCTAAGATGGAAACTAAAGAAAACCCTTGTACAGGATGGCCTTCAAAGTTTACCCAATGTGGGCTTGGAGTTATATTCCAATCTTGTGTCCAAAATATTAAGTATCGGATATTCATTGCCCAGTAGTAAAATCTTAGGACAGGCAATGCCAAACCACACTCTTTCTTAGATTTCTGTAAGTATTTTTTACTTAATCTGGGATTTCTATTTTGCCATATATAAGAGGAAATTTTAGAGTTAATAGTATCAAAAAAAGATTTAGGAATGAAAATCGGTGTCGCTTGAAATAAATATAAAAATTTGGGTCAAATAATCATTTTAAAAGCATTAATACGGCCAATCAGTGATAGAGACAAAAGGGGACCTTTAGTAATCAGTTGTTTAACCTGATTAATTAATGGTAAAAGGTTGAAATTGAATAGATCCTTATGTCTCTTAGTAACCTTAACTCCCAAATAAGTAAAATAATCAGTAATCACTCTAAATGGAGAGTTTCTATAAATGGGAACCTGCATATTTAATGGAAAGAGTTCACTCTTACTTAGGTTCAGTTTATAACCAGAAAAGCTACTAAACTGAGCAAGCAAAGTTAATACTGCCGGAATAGATTTTCCTGGGTTAGAAATATATAATAGTAGATCATCTGCATATAGTGATAATTGATGAGTCTCATTTCCATGGGTAATACCAAATATATTAGGGGAGTCACGAATGGCAATAGCTAGCGGTTCCAAGGCAATATCAAATAGTAATGGACTAAAAGGGCAACCCTGCCTAGTACCATGGAATAATTGAAAAAAAGGGGATCTTTGATTGTTAGTAAGTACTGAGGCCAAAGGGGTAAAATATATGTTTAATCCAGGAAGTGAATATCGGACTAAAATTAAATTTCTCAAGGGTATTGAATAAATATATCCATTCAACTCTATCAAAAGCTTTTTCAGCATCCAGTGAAATGACACATTCTGGAATTTTGGGTGAAGGCGTATAAACAATATTCATTAATCTCCTAATATTAAAAAAAGAATAATGGTTTTTAATAACTCCAGTTTGATCAGCAGAAATAATTTGGGGTAATACATTCTCCAATCTCGTTGCCAATATTTTAGAAAATATCTTAGAATTGACATTCAGCAGAGATATAGGTCTATAAGATGCACATTCAGTAGGATCCTTATCTTTTTTAAGAATTAGGGAAATAGAAGCTCAATAGAAAGATTGTGGTAACTTACCTATTGAGACTGCATCCCTAAAAATTCTATATAGCCAAGGAGTTAGTGTAGTCGAGAAAAATTTTAAAAAATCTACTGTAAATCCATCTGGACCAGGTGCTTTACCTGAATTCATTGAAAAAATAGCATTCTTTATTTCCTCTACTGTAATAGGTACATCTAGTTTTGAACGTTCATTAGATGATAATTTTGGAATATTCAGTTTCTTAAAAAATTCATGCATTATAGTGGAGTCATCAGGAAATTCTGATTGATAAAGGGAGGTATAAAATTCTTGAAAGGATTTATTAATCTCGTCATGGTCAATGTCATGATAATCATTGGGGATTTTAACATGAAAGTGGATTGGGAAAACCAGGCCGGTACTGGACTTCAAGGGAGAGAATTTGTAGAATGTCTAAGGGATAGCTTTTTAGAACAGCTTGCTGTTGAGCCCACTAGGGGATCAGCTGTGCTGGATTGGGTGTTGTGCAATGGTCTGGAGGTGATAAGAGTGCTTAAAGTTAAGGAACCCTTAGGGAACAGTGATCACAATATGATCGAGTTCACATTGAAATTTGAGAGGGAAAAAATAAAATCCAATGTGTCGGTATTTCAGTGGAATAAGGGAAATTACAACGGTATGAGTGGGAAATGGCCAAAGTTGACTCGAAAGGGACATTTGCAGGAAGGACAGCAGAGCAGCAATGGCTGGAGTTTCTGCAAAAAATGAGGGAAGTGCAAGACAGATATATTCCAAACAAGAAGGAATTTTCAAAGGGAAGAAGGACACTGGATTGGCTGACAAATGAAGTCAGAGCCAAAGTAAAAGCAAAAGAGAGGGCATACAAGGAAACCAGAGCTACTGGGAAGACAGAGGATTGGGAAACTTTTAAAAACTTGCGGAAAGAAACCAAGAAGGTCATTCAGAAGGAAAAGATGAATTATGAAAGGAAGCTGGTGACTAATATCAAAGAAGATACTAAAAGGTTTTTTAAGTATTTAAAGGGTAAAAGAGAGTCGAGGGTAGATATAGGACCAATACAAAATGATGCTGGAGACATTGTAAAGAGAGATGCAGAGATGGCAGAGGAATTGAATACGTATTTTGCATCAGTCTTCACAGTGGAAGACGTCTGCAGTATACTGGACATTCAAGAGTGTCAGGGAAGTGAAGTTTGTGCAGTGAAGATTACGACTGAGAAGGTGCTCCGGAAGCTTAACAGTCTGAGGGTGGATAAATCTCCTGGACCTGATGGAATGCACCCTTGGATTCTGAAGGAAGTAGCTGAAGAGATTGTAGAGGCACTAACGATGATCTTTCAAGAATCAATAAATTCTGGCATTGGGATTACAGAGTATCTGGAGGCACATGACAAGATAGGCCAAATCCAGTATGGTTTCCTGAAAGGAACATCCTGCCTGATAAACAGCTATTCTTTGAGGAAATAGTAGTAGTAGTAGTAGTCATACTTTATTGATCCCGGGGGAAATTGGTTTTCGTTACAGTTGCACCATAAATAATAAATAGTAATAGAACCATAAATAGTTAAATAGTAATATGTAAATTATGAAATAAGTCCAGGACCAGCCTATTGGCTCAGGGTGTCTGACCCTCCAAGGGAGGAGTTGTAAAGTCTGATGGCCACAGGCAGGAATGACTTCCTATGACGCTCAGTGCTGCATCTCGGAGGAATGAGTCTCTGGCTGAATGTACTCCTGTGCCCACCCAGTACATTACATAGTGGATGGGAGACATTGACCAAGATGGCATGCAACTTAGACAGCATCCTCTTTTCAGACACCACCGTGAGAGAGTCCAGTTCCATCCCCACAACATCACTGGCCTTACAAATGAGCTTGTTGATTCTGTTGGTGTCTGCTACCCTCAGCCTGCTGCCCCAGCACACAACAGCAAACATGATCGCACTGGCCACCACAGACTCGTAAAACATCCTCAGCATCATCCGGCAGATGTTAAAGGACCTCAGTCTCCTCAGGAAATAGAATCGGCTCTGACCCTTCTTGTTGACAGCCTCAGTGTTCTTTGACCAGTCCAGTTTATCGTCAATTCGTATCCCCAGGTATTTGTAATCCTCCACCATGTCCACACTGACCCCCTGGATGGAAACAGGGGTCACCGGTACCTTAGCTCTCCTCAGGTCTACACCAGCTCCTCAGTCTTTTTCACATTAAGCTGCAGATAATTCTGCTCACACTATGTGTCAAAGTTTCCTACCATAGCCCTGTACTCAGCCTCATCTCCCTTGCCGATGCATCCAACTATGGCGGAGTCATCTGAAAACTTCTGAAGGTGACAAGACTCTGTGCAGTAGTTGAAGTCTGAGGTGTAAATGGTGAAGAGAAAGGGAGACAAGACAGTCCCCTGTGGAGCCCCAGTGTTGCTGATCACTCTGTCGGACACACAGTGTTGCAAGCACACGTACTGTGGTCTGCTAGTCAGGTAATCAATTACAAGCTGGGTAGACAAAGGAGATGCAAAAAAGATGGTGTACTTGGATTTTCAGAAGGTCTTTGACAAGGTGCCGCACATGAGGCTGCTTAGCAAGAAAAGAGCCCGTGGAATTACAGGGAAGTTACTAGTGTGGGTGGAGCATTGGCTGGTCGGCAGAAAACAGAGAGTGAGAATAAAGGGATCCTATTTTGGCTGGCTACCGGTTACCAGTGAAGTTCCACAGGGGTTGATGTTGGAACCGCTGCTTTTTACCATGTATTTCAATGATTTGGACTATGGTATTAATGGATTTGTGGCTAAATTTGCCAATGGTACAAAGATAGGTGGAGGAGCAGGTAGTGTTGAGGAAACAGAGAGCCTGCAGAGAGACTTAGATAGTTTAGGGGAATGGGCAAAGAAGTGGCAAATGAAATACAATGTTAGAAAGAGTATGGCTATGCACTTTGGTGGAAGAAATAAACAGGCAGACTATTATTTAGATGGGGAGAGAATTCAAAATGCAGAGATGCAAAGGGACTTGGGAGCCCTTGTGTAAGACACCCGCTAACCTTCCGGTTGAGTCAGTTGTGAAGAAGGCGAATGCAATATTGGCATTCATTTCTAGAGGTATAGAATATAAGAGCAGGGTTCTGATGTTGAGGCCTAAAAGGCAGTCATGAGACTACACATGGAGTATTATGTGTAGGTTTGGGCTCCTTATTTTAGAAAGGATATACTGACATCAGACAGGGCTCAGAGAAGATTCACGAGAATGATTCCAGGAATGAAAGGGTTACTGTGTGAGTAACGTCTGGCAGCTCTTGGGCTGCATTCCCCAGAAATCAGGAGAATGAAGGGGGGATCTCACAGAAACATTCCAAACGTTAAAAGGCCTGAACAGATTAGATAGGGCAAAGTTATTTCCCATGGTAGGGGAGTCTGGGACAAGAGGGCACAACTTCAGGATTGAAGGACATCCTTTAAGAACTGAGATGCGGAGAAATTACTTTAGTCAGAGGGTGGTAAATCTGTGGAATTTGTTGCTACGAGTGGCTGTGGAGGCCAAGTCATTGGGTGCATTTAAGGCAGAGATAGACAGGTTCTTGATTAGCCAGGGCATCAAAGGGTATGGGGTGAAGGCAGGGGAGTGGGGATGACTGGAAGAATTGGATCAGCCCATGATTGAATGGCACAGCAGACTCGATGGACCGAATGGCCTACTTCTGCTCCTGTATGTTATGGTCTAAGTGAAAATGATAATCCAATTCTAATTTAAAGCTGCTTATTCTCTCCGCCGCCGATCCCACAGCATAGACTGGTGCACGTTCGCCCTCCTTCCCCCTTCCCGCGGGGCCAAGAGCCGCTGGCAAAGACCGAACGATAACTTCAGGGCTCCGCCCGCCGCTGGGAGCCTTCTGAAGGCATCTTGCTGTGGCCTACGGGCGTCGCTCCGGCGGATGGGTGGCCATGGCAACCGGCTGAACCGGATGGAAAGATACTTTGCAGGAAGTTGGTGGGCAGGTCGGGCAAGGGTCAAAGGTTATTTGTAAGCCGGACGTCGCGGGAGTTTTCTCCCACTCCGGCGCCTTGAGAATGCAGACGGCAGCGGTCGGGGGGCGAGGGATGAGTGGTTCAGCGGGGGAGCAGTGCTGCCCGGCCTCGGTGGATAGCGACAGGGAGAGGCCCAGGAAGCGCAAGCACAGCGAGGAGAGGGAAGAAAAGGAAGATGAACAAGTGGACCGAAAGTACCAGGTGAGGCGAGGGCCTGAAATCACACCCCGGCCACTCTGACCCAAATCCCCCCTGGCCGTCAGACTCTTCTCTCAACCCTTTAACATTAGCCCCCCCCCCAACATACGCACTCACCTTCACGTAATCTTCCTCCTTCTCAAACCTGGACTCAACCCTCGTCCCACAACTCCCGGCCTCATCGTTCCCCCCCTCCCACCACTCCCGATCCCCAGCCCCTTCCCCCACCACTCCTGATCCCCAGCCCCTTCCCCTTCCCCCACCACTCCCGATCCCCAGCCCCTTCTCCCCACCACACCACTCCCGATCCCCCAGCCCCTTCCCCCACCACTCCTGATCCCCCAGCCCCTTCCCCCACCACTCCCGATCCCCAGCCCCTTCCCCCACCACTCCTGATCCCCAGCCCCTTCCCCTTCCCCCACCACTCCCGATCCCCAGCCCCTTCTCCCCACCACACCACTCCCGATCCCCCAGCCCCTTCTCCCACCACTCCCGATCCCCCAGCCCCTTCCCCCCACCACTCCCGATCCCCCAGCCCCTTCTCCCCCCACCACACCACTCCTGATCCCCCAGCCCCTTCCCCCACCACTCCCGATCCCCAGCCCCTTCCCCCACCACTCCTGATCCCCAGCCCCTTCCCCTTCCCCCACCACTCCCGATCCCCAGCCCCTTCCCCTTCCCCCACCACTCCCGATCCCCAGCCCCTTCTCCCCACCACACCTCTCCCGATCCCCAGCCCCTTCTCCCCCACCACACCACTCCCGATCCCCAGCCCCTTCTCCCCCACCACACCACTCCCGATCCCCAGCCCCTTCCCCCACCACTCCCGATCCCCAGCCCCTAACCCCCACCACTCCCGATCCCCAGCCCCTTCCCCCCACCACTCCTGATCCCCAGCCCCTTCCCCCCACCACTCCCAATCCCCAGCCTCTTCTCCCCCACCACTCCACTCCCGATCCCCAGCCCCTTCTCCCCCACCACACCACTCCCGATCCCCAGCCCCTTCCCCCACCACTCCCGATCCCCAGCCCCTTCCCCCACCACTCCCGATCCCCAGCCCCTTCCCCCAGTACTCCCGATCCCCAGCCCCTTCCCCCAGTACTCCCGATCCCCCAGCCCCTTCTCCCCACCACTCCCGATCCTCATCCTCTTCTCCCTCACCACTCCCGATCCCCAGCCCCTTCCCCCCACCACTCCCGATCTCCAGCCCCTTCCCCCACCACTCCTGATCTCCAGCCCCTTCCCCCCACCACTCCCGATCCCCAGCCCCTTCCCCCCACCACTCCCGATCCCCAGCCCCTTCCCCTTCCCCCACCACTCCCGATCCCCAGCCCATTCTCCCCCACCACACCACTCCCGATCCCCCAGCCCCTTCTCTCCCACCACACCACTCCCGATCCCCAGCCCCTTCCCCCACCACTCCCGATCCCCAGCCCCTTCCCCCACCACTCCCGATCCCCAGCCCCTTCCCCCCACCACTCCCGATCCCCAGCCTCTTCTCCCCCACCACTCCACTCCCGATCCCCCAGCCCCTTCTCCCCCGCCACTCCCGATCCCCAGCCCCTTCCCCTTCCCCCACCACTCCCGATCCCCAGCCCCTTCCCCTTCCCCCACCACTCCCGATCCCCAGCCCCTTCCCCTTCCCCCACCACTCCCGATCCCCAGCCCCTTCTCCCCCACCACTCCCGATCCCCAGCCCCTTCTCCCCCACCACTCCCGATACCCCGCCCCTTCTCCCCCACCACTCCCGATCCCCAGCCCCTTCTCCCCCACCACTCCCGATCCCCAGCCCCTTCTCCCCCACCACTCCCGATCCCCCAGCTCCTTCTCCCCCACCACTCCCGATCCCCCAGCTCCTTCTCCCCCACCACACCACTCCCGATCCCCCAGCCCCTTCCCCCCACCACTCCCGATCCCCAGCCCCTTCCCCCACCACTCCCGATCCCCCAGTCCCTTCCCCCCACCACTCCCGATCCCCCAGCCCCTTCCCCCCACCACTCCCGATCCCCAGCCCCTTCCCCTTCCCCCACCACTCCCAATCCCCAGCCCCTTCTCCCACCACTCCCGATCCCCCAGCCCCTTCCCCCCACCACTCCCGATCCCCCAGCCCCTTCTCCCCCACCACACCACTCCTGATCCCCCCGCCCCGTCCCCCACCACTCCCGATCCTCCAGCCCCTTCCCCCACCACTCCCGATCCTCCAGCCCCTTCCCCCACCACTCCCGATCCCCAGCCCCTTCCCCCACCACTCCCAATCTCCAGCCCCTTCCCCCACCACTCCCGATCCCCAGCCCTTTCCCCCCACCACTCCCAACATCAGCCCCTTCCCCCCACCACTCCCGATCCCCAGCCCCTTCCCCCCACCACTCCCGATCCCCAGCCCCTTCCCCCCACCACTCCCAACATCAGCCCCTTCTCCCCACCACTCCCGATCCCCAGCCCCTTCCCCCCACCACTCCCGATCCCCAGCCCCTTCTCCCCACCACTCCCGATCCCCAGCCCCTTCTCCCCACCACTCCCGATCCCCAGCCCCTTCCCCCCACCACTCCCGATCCCCAGCCCCTTCCCCCCACCACTCCCGATCCCCATCCTCTTCTCCCTCACCACTCCCGATCCCCAGCCCCTTCCCCCCACCACTCCCGATCTCCAGCCCCTTCCCCCACCACTCCTGATCTCCAGCCCCTTCCCCCCACCACTCCCGATCTCCAGCCCCTTCCCCCCACCACTCCCGATCCCCAGCCCCTTCCCCCCACCACTCCCGATCCCCAGCCCCTTCCCCCCACCACTCCCAATCCCCAGCCCCTTCCCCCCACCACTCCCGATCCCCAGCCCCTTCGCCTTCCCCACCACTCCCGATCCCCAGCCCCTTCTCCCCCACCACACCACTCCCGATCCCCCAGCCCCTTCTCCCCCACCACACCACTCCCGATCCCCAGCCCCTTCTCCCCACCACTCCACTCCCGATCCCCAGCCCCTTCTCCCCCACCACTCCCGATCCTCCAGCCCCTTCTCCCCACCACTCCCGATCCCCCAGCCCCTTCTCCCCACCACTCCCGATCCCCAGCCGCTTCTCCATCCAACACTTCTTGCCTGAACTGCCTCTGCATACTCCCCAATCAGTTCTGATTTACTCCACTTTGTTCCCATCCCACAACATTCACTTTCTTCTTCCCCGCCCCCCCCACCTGATTCGATGAACTAGCTGAAAGATTGCGTATATAATTTGGAAGCTGAAGTCGGAATTTATTATCTGGAGAGCCGGATGTGTTGACAGGCATAGCATTGTACCTGTGATACTAAACGTTTGTTATGTCTAATACAAACTCTTGGGGCAGCCCTGAAGCTTAGTGTTAAAAATAAATCTGTAAGGGTTTGCATTCCTAAATGTGAGATCATCTATCCACCGTTCCGGTACACTGTGTCTCTTGGTTGTTTGCATGTTGACTGTTGTGTTCACGCTTATCAGCTGCCTCTATCACTGTATGTTTCATTTTGGTTTTCCCTTATGCCAATCAAGTTTTACTTCCTTCTTAAAGGTGTATACTTGGTGTTCTTGCCACAGTATGGGCAATGCTGTTTCTGCTGAATTATCTGATCAATGTTATAATATCACAGAAAACTGGAGCATGGAAAGAGGACACCAAGTCCATCAAGCTCTGTTCCCTTTTTCCAAACTGTGCTGTTCTTTAAAAAATCACACAATTTCCCTTGAAAGAATTGAATACGTATCCACCAGCTTTTCAAGCAGTGGGTTCTAGATTGAACGACTTTATTCTGTGGCAAAGCCTTTCTCTCATGTTGCCACCAGTTCTTTTGCCAATTGCTTTAAATTTCCTTCCTGTTTCTATTGATTTGGCCACTCAAAGCTATTTTCCTTTATTACCTTCTGGTTCCCTTATGACTTCGAAGGTCTCAAATTAAATTGCCTCTCAACCTTCATTTCATTAGAACAGCCCTCACTTCTCCAACCAATTTCTGCGTTGTCCCTAAAATATTCATGTCCTTTCTCAACCACAGTGACCAGAACTTGGAATAATCAGATCCAGCTTATGTAGAGGTTCAATGTGATCTCTCTTAATTTGTGCTCTTTTCTTTTTATGCTGTCCAAGTTCATGTGCGCTGTTTTAAATTTAGTTTTCAATAGGTATTAACGGCTTCAAAAGATTTATACATCTACGTGTCCAAGTTTTATTTCTTGCAGTGCTTTTAGAATTGAACCCTTTATTTTATCTTCCAGGTAAAAATGGAATGGATCAATTCACAATTTTCTGTGTGAAGTTTTATGCTCCATTGTGATATTTCATTTGGAAATCTTATGTTCCAAATCATTCATTATAAATTTAGAAAGGCAAGTAGCGGAACAGGCTACACCAGAAAATCAACCATTTACCATGATTGCTATTGTCTGGTCCCTCACGTTACTTTTGCTTGATGCTGTCACTACCTCCTGTACTCCAGAGGCTTCAACTTTGTTGTCGAATCCTAGGGTTGTACAGTATGCTAAGAGGACCTTTGCCCCACCATGTCTATGCCGACAAGTATACCACTCTATACGAACCCCACTTGCTTGCGTTAATTCCCTATTTCTCTATGCTCATCTTAGTACCAGTTCATATGCCTCTTAAATGTTCTTGTTGTTCTTGCCTCCAATGCCTCCTCTGACAGCTCATTCCAGATACCTTTGTGTGTGAAAAACCTATCCCTCAGATCCCCGCCTCTCACATTAAACCTATGCCCTTTGGTTTTAGAGACCCTTACAATGGGAAACAGACACTGCCGATCTCCTGTCTTTGCCTCTCATTATGTGGACAAGCATATTCCATGGCATATTTGCAAGTGTTAGTGCACTGGTTTTTTTTTTCAATAGCTTCTGATGTTTTGGTGCAGGAGTTTCAATGATTAGGTCCACTAGAAATGATTAATCTTTTAATTCTGTTTTTTAAATCAGAAAGTGGATGAGGGTCACTGCAGTAAAGTGGCTGCACACTATAATGAGCTCCAAGAATGTGGATTGGCAGTCCGCAGTCAGAGTAGAATCTTTTACTTACGCAATTTCAACAACTGGATCAAGAGCGTCCTTATTGGTAGGTTTGAAAGTTCATGTTCATGTTCATTGCATTGCATGTCTATTGTAAAGAAATCAAAACACTTTGCACTTGTATATTCCATATACTTGAGACTTTCCAAAGAAAGAAAGAAATCTAGCCACTTTAATAATTTAGCTGTGACTTGCCCTTGTTCTGGATACAATTTTTTAATGTTATTTCAATCACAGAAGGTTTGATTTTTATGCCCTTCAAGAATTTGAACTTTCTGTTGACGTGCACATAATCAGGAGGAAGCTTAAAATGAAATGTGCACAGGTTGAATATGTTGGGTTGATGCAGGAGGCATCCGAAATCATGAGCTGTCGGGATTGGACTTTAATGGAACCTTGAAATTGGTGGCGTTATTTGCATTGGATTATCTGCAATCATTAAAGGTAGTTCAGAAGATAATTCTCAATACACAAATGAAAGTGATGTTCATTCCCATTTCCTGAATGTAGGAGTGCTGTTGTGTATCATCATAGAAACATATAGAAACATAGAAAATAGGTGCAGGAATAGGCCATTCGGCCCTTCGAGCCTGCACTGCCATTCAGTATGATCATGGCTGATCATCCAACTCAGAACCCTGTACCAGCCTTCCCCCCATACCCCCTGATCCCTTTAGCCACAAGGGCCATATCTAACTCCCTCTTAAGTATAGCCAATGAACTGGCCTCAACTGTTTCCTGTGGCAGAGAATTGCACAGATTCACCACTCTCTGTGTGAAGAAGTTTTTCCTAATCTCGGTCCTAAAAGACTTCCCCTTTATCCTCAAACTGTGACCCCTCGTTCTGGACTTCCCCAACATCGGGAACAATCTTCCTGCATCTAGCCTGTCCAATCCCTTTACGATTT
The DNA here is from genome assembly GCF_963921235.1 of Mobula hypostoma. Lineage (NCBI taxonomy): Eukaryota > Metazoa > Chordata > Chondrichthyes > Myliobatiformes > Myliobatidae > Mobula > Mobula hypostoma. The sequence goes on from NC_086097.1 coordinate 169,779,118, forward strand.
TATATGCTTCAATAAGATCCCCCCTCAATCTTCTAAATTCCAGCGAGTATAAACTTAGTCGATCCAGTCTTTCATCATATGAAAGTCCTGCCATCCCAGGAATCAATCTGGTGAACCTTCTTTGTACTCCCTCTATTGGCAAGGATGTCTTTCCTCAGATTAGGGGACCAAAACTGCACACAATACTCCAGGTGTGGTCTCACCAAGGCCTTGTACAACTGCAGTAGTACCTCCCTGCTCCTGTACTCGAATCCTCTTGCTATGAATGTCAGCATACCATTCGCCTTTTTCACCGCCTGCTGTACCTGCATGCCCACTTTCAATGACTGGTGTATAATGACACCCAGGTCTCATTTCACCTCCCCTTTTCCTAATCGGCCACCATTCAGATAATAATCGGTTTTCCTGTTTTTGCCACCAAAGTGGATAACCTCACATTTATCCACATTAAATTGCATCTGCCATGAATTTGCCCACTCACCTAACCTATCCAAGTCACCCTGCATCCCCTTAGCATCCTCCTCACAGCTAACACTGTATCTGTATCTGTTTTCTATAAAAATGTGGACATTTTTGTTCTTGGTGCCATTGATTATTAAAATATACATCTAAGCTTGAGTGATGTATGATCTAAGGTAGCCAGGCCATGCTATTTATTGCCATGTGTATTGAGATACAGTGAAAAGCTTTTGTTTTGTGTGCCAACCATATAGATCAGGCCAAATGTGATTACATTGACAATATAAACAGAATGTAGAATACAGTGTTATTGTTAGAGAAAGTGCAGGTAGACGGATAAAATATAAAACCACGATGAAGTATTTAGGAAATCAAGAGTTCACCTTTTGGTACATGAGGAATCCATTCAAAAGTCTGATAATAGCAAGATAGAAGCTGTCCTTGAGTCTGTTTTGTGTTCTCCGGAAGTTATTATCAAGTGGATTGTTTACACCATTAAACAGTAGAAATCTGAACATGTGCTACAATTTTTGATCAAAATGCAAGGATTGGAAAGGAAACCTAAATTTTTAACATGTAAGTAAACATGCAAATTTCTAACATCTAACATTTCTTCTGGTCAAGATGGTGCCAGCAAACAACGATTCCTCCGGCAACATCTTCCAGACAGCAAATCTTTCCAATTATCTCACTTCTCCACCTTCTGCTTGTACTTCTCGTCTCACTTGTGTTATGGAAACTGTTGGGGCCTGTGAAGTACAGTTTGGAACTTGATCAAAGGATCCAGCGTGATGCTGTGTCTGGAGACCTTTCTTGTGGAGATCAGAGACGGGGAGGTGGTGATGGCAAAAAAGACTGAGAATACAAGCTGACTCATGGAAAAGATCAGAGATGAGGCGCAGGGTCATGAGTGACTCCATCTCGAAGCAGCAAGGAAAATTGAAGCATCGAGGTGAATGCGGAGTGGGTCAGCAGCTGGATTAGCGATTTCGGACCTGGGTTGACGGTCATTTTTTACAGAAGGGCTGAGTTCGTGCGGCTGCTCTCCTTATATGCAGACAAAAAGTTTCTGATTATACTGAGATTTATGTGATTATTGGACCATACTTTATATTGGTTTCCTTCAGTTTTTTTGGTGTTTTCTTTCTTGTGACAGATTGTGATCTGTTAATTTTTTTTGTGTGTCAGGGTTTGGAGGTTTGGTGCTCCTGGCACTGTTTTTTTCTGTGAATGACGGGGTCGGGACTGTTATTGTCGTTATTTTTTTATGCGGGTGTCAGGGTCGAGGGACTGCTTTTGTCGCTGTTTATTGTGCTGGGTGTGAGGGGGGATTTTTGGGATCTGCAAGTTTTGTTTTTTTTCTTTTTCATGCCCAGGGTGGGGGGGGGGGTGACGAGTGGATGTCTTTTCTTCCAATGCTCCCGTGGTCTTTCTGTATTTAATAGCTATCTGGAGTAGACATCATCAGAGTTGTACTGAACATGCATACTTTGACAATAAATGAACCTTTGTAAGTGCTTTAATTCAAGCAAGATCAAGTTAACCCGACTTTCTACTGGGTTTCAAAGGTTAATTTTATTATCAAAGTATATATGGGAAGTGTTTTCTCCAGATAACCATAATATACAGAAAAACCATGGAAATCATTGAGGCCCATCTCCTGCATGAAAAAGAAAAAGAAACAAAATTCACAAACCCCAAACCCCCCAACCACTCCCTCACACAGAAACTAACGGATTGCCCACCCAGACATGGCAGCTAAAACATCAAACCCCTTCCCATGCAAAAAAAAACAGCGACAATACCATCAAACACCAAACCCCTCCCTTACCCAAAAAAGTGACTTATCACCCACTCACCAATTGGCAACAAGAAAGAAAACACGGAATAACTGAGAAAGATCAATGTAAGTTGCGGTCCGCACTGATAATCACATCTTGGAATTTCAGTAACATCCTCCATCAGCATTGATGGAGAGCAACAGCTCAAACTCAGTCCTTCTGTGGGGCCTTCATCCGCTGAGAAGCGACCTCCCGTGGCCTCTCGACCCCCAGCCTGATCCATTAAGAGCGAGTGCCGATCTGACCTCCGCATTCACCTCGATGCTTCAATCTTCCTCGGCGCTTTGATCTAAAGGCTTCTATCATATTACAGCCCTCTTCACTTTGTAGAGGTTAGGGAAATTACTCAAATATATAAGAACTGTTAGAGAAATTACTCAAATACACCACTCGGACAGTTTCAGGCTTTGAAGTAAAGAGAGCTTTATTCATGATATTGCCGAGAGTGGAACTGCTAACGGTGGTTTTGAACTCCAAATCATACCGAGAGCACAACTCCTTTTAAACAAATTGATTGCAGAAGCAGAGTCTGTCTGATTCCCTTATGAATTACAGAAGATAAGCTAGGTTCACATGCAGTTATCTTGGGATAAACTATACACATAACAACAGCTAAAATTAAAAAAAAATAGTGGGATTGAGTTTAGGAGCCAAGATGTAATGTTGCAGCTATATAGGACCCTGGTCAGACCCCACTTGGAGTACTGTGCTCAATTCTGGTTGACTCACTGTAGGAAGGATGTGGAAACCATAGAAAGGGTGCGGGGGAGATTTACAAGGATGTTGCCTGGATTGGGGAGCATGCCTTATGAGAGTAGGTTAAGTGAACTCGGCCTTTTTTCCTTGGAATGACAGAAGATGAGAGGTGACCTGATAGAGGTATATAAGATGATAGGCATTGATCATGTGGATAGTCAGAGGCTTTTTCCCAGGGCTGGAATGGCTAGCACAAGAGGGCACAGTTCTAAGGCGCTTGGAAGTAGGTACAGAGGAGATGTCAGGGGTAAGTTTTTTACACAGAGAGTGGTGAGTGTGTGGGATGGGCTGCCGGCGATGGTGGTGGAGGCAGATATGATAGGGTCTTTTAGAGATTCCTGGATAGGTATATGGAGCTCAGAAAAATAGAGGGCTATGGGTAACACTAGGTAATTTCTAAGGTAAGGACGTGTTTGGCATAGCTTTGTGGGTTGAAGGGCCTGTATTGTGCTGTAGGTTTTCTATGCTTTCTGCGTTTCTAAAATCAGTCTTGTGTATCAGTCTGTTTGTCCCATATCCTTGAGGCTAATTCTAACAAGATAAACTACTGCAAACAGTTTCTAAGAATTGTCTGCTGAAAGCCAAGGCCATATCTATAACTAAGTTGCAAACTGGTTTCCATACTCAAAAAGTCAGTATTAACCCTCTGTCTATCAAAATCTTTAACTCACAATGTTTTCCTCCACATTAGATAAAAATGTGATTTTTTTTTGTTTTTTTGAAGCAGTTATGAAGTTTTAATTCTAGAGTTTTCAACTGATTGCCGACATCTTGCCTTTTTACTTAGGAGAGTTCCTTGAATTGGTGCGACGGAAGAATAGGCATAACATCTCTGTCTTGGATTTGGGTTGTGGGAAAGGTGGTGATTTGCTGAAGTGGAAGAAAGGGCAAATTAACAAACTGGTTTGTGTTGGTAAGTAATTTGCTGGAGAGGCAACATGGTTTTTGTTTAAGGAACTGGGAGAGTTTAAGAGTTACTGATTTGTATCCATTTGCTTTTTGAATTGGTATACATTGATGTTCAAAGGATTTAACGTGTAATGAAAATATAGCTTAATGAATAAACTCTTCTCAAGCTTCCAGCAAGTACAGGTATCAATTATAACCAACGTTTCAATGACAAACTCTGCCATCTTCATCGTGGATGATGCCTGGGTAAATCTAGTCCAGTATATTTATACCTCTGTAGTCCATCCCTCCCAATTGGTTAGTCTTCATCCAATCAGGAAGGAAGGACTACAAGGGTATAAGTACCGCAGGACTAGACTTCCCCAGGCATCATCCCCGAAGAAGATGACAGAGTTTGTCATCGGAACTTCGGTTATGACCGATACCTGTATCTACTTGAAGCCTGAGAAGGGTTTATTCGTCATATACACCGAGAAAGCACTAGATCCTTTTTCAAAATATGGCTTGTTTGAGTAAATTCCAAGTGATATATTCACTGATCTAACCTTAATAAATTTTCAAAAAAGTAACTTGACCAGTTCTTTCTTTTTGTGTTGAACCAAGGCAACTACACCTGAACTTTTAGTACTGAAACCTTTTGAGTGTTGCCAAAACTAGTGGATTTAAATTAGCCCACTATTCATTTGATTGCTGGATAATGACTTTCTATTTTCTGAAGATTTGTTACTTGGGTTCCATTAAGCATTTTCTTGAACTGAGTTTCAAACATTCAATTTAGAGCATTTCTTCATCCATTCATTACCCTCTTTGTTAAGGGTTTATTTACTCTTTCTAAATATTACTGTAACCCTCAGGCTCGGCCAGCTCGTGTTTGTCTAGGGGAAAACAGCCTCTGGCCCCGCCAAGCTGAGAAATCATGTTTGTGTGGATGTTGTGTAATGTACTGCCCAGTTACAAACCCACAACGCAAAATATCAGACAGTACACCATATGCAATTAAATGATGAACTTTATGAATCTTAATCTGAATATAGGATTAGTAAAATAACAAATAAAAAAGGGCCCAATTCAAGGAAAAGTCAAAAGTGCACGTTGGAGCTCACTCATTCGCCATTGTTCCACCATCGATCTCCTTCGAGCGTCGCTGACCTCAGATCCCATTCCACTCCGTCCGGTGGTCTACCAGCTCTCTCCACACGTGTCTTCCCTCTTCATCTCTCCTCGACAAAGACTGCAAAAAATCTCCTTCCAGATTCACAAGACAGAGCAGCAATCTCTGATTGGCTAACATGCATAACCAAAGTCCTGTTATCTCCAGCCATAACCCAAACATTGCTGCTACTGAGAAATTGTTACCTCAGCAGTGAACATTACAGAGATGCCATTACATTAGCCGTGAATCCTTACGGCGCGTTACATTAGGATTTAACTTGTCAAATTTTATGGGTTTGTTTGTAATTGCTCATTTACCAGATCTTGTTATTAGTGACAAGGCATTTATTGCACATATCCTAGTTCATTATGGAAGGGACCAGTATTACCATTTCCCTTATACTACTTCTGTCTCCCACATGCCCATGTACTTGCTTTCATTATTTTGTCACTTACCCTGTGTTAAAGAGTAATCTACAATAGATATCCAACTTTATGGTGTGTCTTTATGGGAGGAACCCAGAATACCCCATAAACACAATGTCATGGGGAGAATGTGCAGATTTCACACTAGCAGCACCTGAGCTCGCGGTTGAACGGGGATTCCTGGAGACACTATTGTTGTGCCACTGCTTAGATATGATGACCTTCATTCTGCTGTGCTGTTGAAGTGTGGAATTAGTTTACTATTGGCACACGTACAGAGATGCAGTGAAGAATGTCTTGCATGATCAAACTGATGCCTTGATGTAGAAAAAGGTTAAACAATAACAATGCAGAATAAATTATAACAGTTGCAAAGAAAGTGGAATGCAGTTAGACAATATAATTCAAGGTCATAATGAGATAAGTTGTTAGATTAAAAGTTTTTCTTATCATCCTAACAACCATTTATTAGTCATCAGTGGGGTATAAGCTGTTCTAGAAATGTGCTGAGACTATGTAGGTATTTACAGGATTTTAACACAGAAGGTGAAGGAATAGGGTAAAGATAGGTGGTTAAAAAGGTGTATGATATACCTGCCTTTCATTGGTTGGGGCATTGTGTATAAGGTTCAGGAAGTCATTTAGCATCTGTACAGAAATTTTGTTAAACTGCATTTGGATGATTTTGTGCAGTTCTACTTGCTTGGCCCATTACAGGAAGGATGTGGAGGCTTTGGAAAGGTTGTAGAAGAGGTTCATCAGGCTGCTGTCTGGAGTAGAGAATGTTAGCTCCAAGGAGAGGTTGGAAAAACCTGGATTATTTTCTCTGGAGCATCAGAGGCTGAGGGGAGATCTGATGGAGGTTATGAAATTGAGAGGCATAGATAAGGTAGATGGTCTGAGTCTTTGCAGAAAGAAATAATTAGTTGATGTTTCAGGTTGAGACCCTTCATTAGGGCTGGAAATGAAGGGGGAAGAAGTTTCAGGAAACAAAGAGTACAAGCTAGAAGGTGATACGTGAAGCCATGTGGGTGGGGAAGGGGGGGGAATAAAGTGTGAAGCTGGAACATGATCGGTGGCAAAGGTAAAGGGCTGAAGAAGGAATCTGGTAGGAGAGAAGGGTGGACCATGGGAGAAAGGGAAGGAGGAGGAGGTACCAGGGGAGGTGATAAACAGGTGAGAAGAGGTAAAAGGGGATCCAGAGTGGGGAATGGAAAAAAAGGAAAGGAAGTTAGAGAAGTTATGTTCATGACATCAGGTTGAAGGTTCCCCGACTCGCCGCTTTCCTCAGGGATTGCTCTCTCCATGATTTCCTTGTCCATTTGTCCTTCCCTGCTAATCTCATAAGAACATAAGAAATAGGAGCAAGAGTAGGGCATCTGGCCTGTTGAGCCTGCTCTGCCATTCAGTGAGATCGTGGCTGATCTGACCATGGACTCATCTCCACCTTCCTTCCTTTTCCCTATAACACTTAATTCCCCTAATATGCAAAAATCTATCCAACCTTGTCCTAAATATATTTACTGAGGTAGCGTCCACTGCTTCTTTGGGCAGAGAATTCCACAGATTCACCATTCTTCAGGAAAAGCTCATTTCCGTCCTAAATTTACTCTCCCAAATCTTGAGGCTATGTCCCCGAGTTCTAGTCTCACCTACCAGTTGAAGCAAGTTTCCTGCCTCTATCTTATCTATACCTTTCATAATTTTATATGTTTCGATAAGATACCTCTCATTCTTCTGAATTCCAGCGGGTACAGTGACAAGTGACTCAATTTCCTCATAGTCTAACCCCCTCATCTCTGGAATCAACCTTGTGAACCTCCTCTGCATGGTCTCCAAAGCCAGTATGTCCTTCCTCAAGTAAGGAGACCAGAAATGCACGCGGTACTCCAGATGCAGCCTCACCAGTACCCTGTACAGTTGCAGCATAACCTCCCTGCTCTTAAATTCAATCCCACTGGCAATGAAGGCCAACATTCCATTTGCCTTCTTGATAGCCTGCTGCACCTGCAAACCAACCTTTTGCGATTCATGCACAAGCACTCCCGAGTCCCTCTGTACAGCAGCATGCTGCAATCTTTTACCATTTAAATAATAATGTGATCTTCCATTTTTCCTTCCAAAGTGGATGACCTCACATTTACCAGCACTGTACTTCATCTGCCAGACCCTTGCCCACACACTTAACCTAACTATATCTCTTTGCAGACTCCCCATATCCTCTGAACAATTTGCTTTTCCACTCAATTTAGTATCATCAGCAAACTTAGATACACTACACTCAGTCCCCTTTTCCAGATCGTTAATGTATATTGTGAACAGTTGCGAGCCCAGCACTGACCGCTCACCACTGATTGCCAACCAGAGAAACACCCGTGTATCAACTCTCTGTTTCTATTGGTCAACCAATCCTCTATTCATGCTAGTATATCATCCCCACCTCTATGTATCCTTATCTTATAGAAAAGTCTTTTATGTGGCGCTTGTTATATCTTCAAAGAACTTCAGTAAGTTTGTCAAACAGGCACTTATCCCCGTAAGTAGAAGTGCTATACCTAGACACCTTCTTCCTCAGCTACATCCAGGCCCCAAACAGTCCTTCCTGCAAATCTGTAGGGGTCATTTACTGCATCCGGTGCTTCTCATGTGGCCTCCTTTACATTGGTGAGATCCAACGTAGATTGGGGGATCACCTTGTTGAACAGCTTTGCTCCACGTGCAACAAATAGGATTTCCTGGTAGCCAACCATTTTAGTTCCAATCCCCACTCCCATTCTGATGTCAATTTATAGTCTCCTCTACTGCCACGATGAGGTCACTCTCAATTTGGAGGAGCAGTACTTCATATTCCATCTGGGTAGCCTCCCATTTCAGCCCCTCTCCTCCACCCACCTGGCTTCACCTATCACCTTCTAGCTTGTACTTTTCCTTCCCCCATCTTTCTTATTCTGCCTTCTTCCCCTTCCTATCCATTCCCATGAAGGGTCTTAGCTCGAAATGTCGACTGATTATTCCTTTCCATAGATGCTGCTTAAGCTGCTGAGTTCCTCCAGCACTTTGTGTGTGTTATTCTGGATTTCCAACATCTGCACAGACTCTTGTGTTCATGGTCTGAGCCTTCTCCTAAGAGGGGTCCCCAACCTTTTTTGCATTGCGGACCGGTTTAATATTGACAATATTCTTGTGGACCGGCCGACCGGGGGGGGGGGTGAGGGTAGGGTTGCCAACGGACAAGAGTAGCAGTCAGATGAGTTGTTTACCCAGAAAGACTACAATGGCCATGAAGCCTTGCGTGGGTGCACATGCGCGTCGTGACCTGCCGATTCCCGCCCCGCCTGCCCCAGCAAATCCTTTTTGGCGATTCTGTTCATGGGGGTGGGTGTTAATCACTACTGGAATATAGGCAATAAGTGGGTAATATACTCAATTTTGTTTCTAAAAGGGTTTATCTAACGAATTTAATATTAAACACAGCGCATATTTTCCTCGCATGAATACAGTGATAAGTCAATTATCAGGGGAGGACAGGAGAGCTTGAAGTGTTGAACGAACTTCCAGTAGAAATGGTAGAGGCAGGTTCAATATTATTTGAAGAAAAATTGGATAGGTATATGGACAGGAAAGGAATGGAAGGTTATGGGCTGTTGCAGGTTGGCGGGACTAGGTGAGAGTAGCGTTCGGCACGGACTAGGATGGCCGAGAAGGCCTGTTTCCGTGCTGTAATTGTTAGAGGGTCACTTATAAGTCAATAGCATCATAACATTTGAAGTAACATTTGGATATTAAACACACAGCACATATTTTCCCCATATGAACATATAAAATCATTGCAACACACCAATATGGCTGAATCAGTGGGAGCCCTGGGCTTGTTTCCCTGCAACAACACGGTCCTATCGAGGGGTGATGGGAGACAGCGATACTCGAAGGGAGTTCCTTATGTCCAGTCTATTCCGCAATTTAGTTTTCGTTGCATTCATTGCAGAAAACTCTGCTTCGCAGAAAAATGTTGGAAATGAAAGCAACGTTTTCAGTGCTTTCATGGCTATCTCAGGATATTTAGCCTTAACTTCGATACAAAATGCTGACAGATGTTATGTCAAACATACTTTTCAGCCCGTCGTCATTTGCAAGCTCGAGGAGTTGATCTCCTTCCCACCCTGACATGGATGACGCGCGGGTCACGACCTCGCATGCGTAATGGCTGATCAGTGGCCGTGACAGGGAATGAGGAAAGGTGCAGCTGACTCATATCGCCAAATCATATCGTTTCCTCACGGCCCGGTAGCGCATGCTCTGCGGCCCGGTACTGGTCCGCGGCCCGGTGGTTGGGGACCACTGTCCTAAGAGAGAAATGCTATATACTAGAGGACCTAATCTTAAAGTGAGAGGGGGAAAATTTAAAGATGATGTGCAGGGTAAGATTTTTATGCAGAGAGTGATGGGTGTATGGAACTCAGTACTCTTAGTGAAAACCTTTACAATAATGGCGGTCCAGAGCCATTTAGACAGGCATATGATCAATCTGGAATGGAGGGATAGGGACCATGTGCAAACAGACAGGATTATTGTAATTTTGCAGCATGGTCGGCACAGACATCTTGGGCTGAAGAGCCTGTTTGTGTGCTGTATTGTTCTGTAAAGCATATGTTTGCAAGTCGGCATGGTGCGTGACTTAGTGGAGGACCTGTGTCTGTTGCATTCTTGGTAGATGAGTTTATGGTTTTGTTCCTTGCTGATGAAACAATCATTATCAGGTGGTGCAAGCTACAACTCCCTATTGCTTTGGGATGGCAAGGGTAAATGGTTAGGGATGTGGCTTGTGTGTTGATCAAGGAGGTTTCTTTACCCGGGATTGTATTGAACTTGATTGCCTTGTAAAGAAGAACTTCTTTGTGATTTACCATTCCTTTTGAAGATCTGAGATTGTCCGTTGCCCAAGGACTGGGATTAGGCATTGGTTGATTGTCCCTGAAAGATGGTGTCTTTAGCACTGAATTTCTTGAGAAATTTGAAGAAAGATGAGATGTATGAGTTAATATTCAAAGTTCATTGAATGTTATGCACAAATTAGTGGATAATTATTTACATCCTTCCATCTCCAACAGATATTGCTGATGTTTCTTTGGAACAGTGCTTTCAGCGCTATGCTTTCATGAAAAACAGAAACTACTCCAATGAACCTCTTTTTGCTGCAGAGTTTATAAGAGCGGACTGCACCAAGGTATGATGCTTTGGGTATTGCAATATATGTTCATGTGATTTAGTTTCAAATGCTCTAAGATATTCTGGCATCTCATGGAAAGCTTTGTAGCTGTAGGTCTTTCAAAGTAAGACATTCAGCTGATTTTTGTAAAACAAAATAGCAGTAATGATAATAGTAGCATGACTTGTGGAAGAATCGAGTTTTGTTTAGATAACAAGTTGACAATCAATGACCTGGCCTATAACTTATACATTTGGCTTCTAAGTCACATTTCAGTGCTTCAGCCAATAATTTGAAGAAACTAAGTTGGAATATATTTCTTAAAACTGGTTTATTTTTGTAAAAACTTCAAAGTGAAAGGAGTAAACAGTGTGTAGACCCCTGAGTGAATTGGATTCTGCACTGATTTTAAAATAAAGACAACCCCACTGCCCTGTATTTATATTGCATTCCTCCTAAAGTTTAATATAAATAGGCTGAATAGAATAGAATACTATAGCATGTCCAAGCTGTTCAGCCCTCGATAAATCTAATACATCTATGCTTCAAAAAGATTTTTGCAGTACATTAATTAGTCAGAATATCAATATTACTTCAACAGCTGTGCAGATGTGTGCAAGCCATACAGTTGTGTTGCCTTTTGCATCGAGCGCATTTGGTTTTCACTGGGCAGGCCAAATTAGTTATTTTGTTGGATTGTTTTAATCTTGCATCGGGGACATTAGATCTTGCTAACTGCGCTGAATGTACCAGAATCGATCTTTAACAGAAGAAATACAGTATACAATAAAATATAATAACATGATAGAACAACTGGTAGGTATTTGGCTCTTCCTGCCTCTGTGCTGCCTCTTTGTGACATTGTTCTCTTTTGTTCTTGTGGTCCTGCAAGGTTTTCCCTTTTAAGTATTAATCTAATTTCCTATCACATCTGCTTCCACTACAACTTCAGGTGGAATAGTCACAATTGTTTCCGGGGGGTGAATGATTGTTGATCATAGTCTGAGGTATTGAAGTAGAAGAAGATGTATGAGTGCTGTACAGAAAAACAAAAACAAATTAGAAACTGTGAAATGTGGAATATAGATTGCTGGAAATCTAATAAAAGAGAATGTTGGAATGCTCAATTTCAGAATCAGGTTTAATATCACTGATATTTGTGAAAGTTTTTGTTTTGTGGCAGCAGTACAGTGCAAGACATAAAAAAAAATTAAAAGTTACAATAAAAAAACCCAGTACAAAAGACGAATAATGAAGTTATGTTTATGGATCATTCAGAGATTTGGTGGCAGAGATAAAGAAGCTGTTCCTAAAACATTGAGTGTCAGTCTTCAGGCTCCTCTACCACCTTAATAGGTATATTTAATGTCAGAGAAATGTATACAATATATATCCTGAAATTCTTTTTCTTCGCAAACATCTGTGAAAACAGGAGTGCCCCAAAGATTGAATGACAGTTAAATGTTAGAATGCCAATGCTCCCCCCCCGCGCATAAGCAGCAACAAAGCAATGATCTCCTCCCCCCCACCAGCAAAATAGCATCAGCACCTTCCACCGAGCACTCAAGCATGCAGCAAAGCATTAATAAAGACACAGACTTGCAGGACCACAAAGACTACTCGTTCACCCAGTAACTCGACATGCCCTTATTATTCCCTCTAATGAGGGAAAAAGAGGTGTCCCCGTATCACAGCGAGAATGGAGACATAATGAAACCAACTTACTGACTTATGGTGTTAAAAGTCTGTTGTGTTGTTTTTCTTGAGCTCCGTGCCCAAAGAACTTGGGTCTCTGGGCACACAGCCAGTAGCCAGCTCGCTGCTTTTGATCTTCCATCTCTCTTGTCTCACCAGGAGGCGGCATGGACCTCTAGTCTGCCCACCTCCAGAGCCACGAAAATCTGGCACTCTGAAGGCGCACTAGTCTTCCAGGCCTTGGCATATCGAAAAGTGGCCAGTCGTGAGACCCCGAGAGCGGGTCCCATTTCTGCAAAGAACCGAATTTAATGTGTAACTCTAAAGATAGAAATAGAGCTGTTTCCGAAGTTGCAAGCAAAGGAGTTGCAGTTAGGTGCCATCGTCCTCCTTAGCTTCACCCAGTCGTGGATGGTGTTAATGAGAAGAGTGAATGTTCTGGTTGTTCAGAGTCCTTAATGATGGATGTTGCCTTTTTGAGGCACTGTCTTTTTTCTACTCTCATTCATCCCTATTAGTATTACTTGAGACAGTAAGTTCTAATTAAGGAATGGCCATTTCCCTCTTGGACAGTATCAAAAGCAATTGCCACCTGAAACTTGGTCTCCACTGTATCTCAGATATAAGCTTTATTTTCTCCACCCTTCATAAATGCATTAAATGATTATTGGATCAGGTAGCACTGGTGGTGGAAGAGTGAAATTGTCAGGTTGATGAGATTTCATTAAAATTGTAAAAAGCTAGAGGAAAAACAAGTATAAAAATGCAAAGAAAATGGATGTTAGTGAAACAGAATACAAGAAGTTAATGACAAAAATTAAGATCCTGCTATTTTCTTTACCAGTTTGGATGAAGGGTCATTGACTTGAAACATTAACTCTCTTTTCTCTTGCCATTGTTCCTACCTGACCTGCTGAGCATCTCTGCCAAATGTTTCTACTTTTCTGTCACTGAGAACGGTTTCTTCTTATTTACTCTTGTCAAAGCTCTGAACGATTTTGAGTTGGATATATGAAATCTCCTGGATCTTCCCTGTGGGGAGAATATACTCTGGTTAGCCTCCATATGACTTGTCTTTCGTATTTTTCAATGAAAAATCCCATTTCAATCCTTAAGACCTTGACAGCCTTTCCTAATGTTTTCCTTTAAACAAAATTGGCAACTCGCTTTTGTTAACGGGATGAAGGTTAAGGTAGATAGATTTACTTGACATAACTGAAATACAGGTTTCCCCTGCTATCCGAAGGTAGAGTGTTCCTATGAAATGGTTCGTAAGCCGGAATGTCGCAAAGTGAATACAGATTGCTGATTGTGTCGCCTCTGATCTGGGCCGATATTTACGCGCCGGGCGGCACCTAATTAATTAGCTTGTTTATTTCGGCTTTTTCCTTAAAGACGTGCTGGGTGCGTCCCGGCTACCGCTGTACTCTCCGCGGATCGGTATCGGTTCGCTGCCTGGTGGTTGGGGACCACTGCACCACCTCAACCTCCGACGACTCAGCCTAACACACCATCATCAGTGTGCTCGGCGCTGACTTCTGGATTCCGGTAACTGACACTACACTGTGCATACATTATTTCTACTTTATATAGGCTGTGTATTTTTACACGTTATTTGGTATGATTTGGCAGCTTCATAGCTTAAAGGTTACTGGAGAGAGTGTTTCTGCCGAGAGCGCTTGCGTGAGATTTTCTGCCGACGGCGCTTGTGTGAGATTTTCGCTACGGAGAACAGTGCGGCAATGATTGTAGAGAAGTATTTCTACTTTATATAGGCTGTGTATTTATCATATCATTCCTGCTTTTACTATATGTTACTGTTATTTTAGGTTTTATGTATTATTTGGCATGATTTGGTAGGTTATTTTTGGGTCTGCGAACGCTCACAAAATTTTCCCTTATAAATAAATGGTAATTGCTTCTTCACTTTATGACATTCCGGCTTACCAACACTTCATAGGAACGCTCTACCTTCGGATGGCGGGGGAAACCTGTAAGCAATTACCATTTATTAATATGAGAAAAATTTTTGAGAGTTCCCAGACCCAAAAAATAACCTACAAAATCATGCCAAATAACACATAAAACCTAAAATAATAGTAACATATAGTAAAAGCAGGAATGATATGATAAATACACAGCCTATATAAAGTAGAAATACTTCTCTACAATCATTGCCGCACTGTTCTCTGTAGCGAAAATCTCATGCAAGTGCTCTCAGCAGAAACACGGCGCAAGTGCTCTCGGCAGAAACACCCTCTCCAGTTACCTTTAAGCTATGAAGCTGCCAAATCATACCAAATAACATGTAAAAATACACAGCCTATATAAAGTGGAAATAATATATGTACAGTAGCCAAACTCACTACTGTCGTATTTATTGTTGATGGCTCGAAGCCTTTAAAATCATTCACTGCTTCGAGACACAGTTTCCTAAAAACACCATTTCTCATCGAGACTGTTAGCCTATCAAGAGCATCTCCAATGTTGGCAGTTGCCAGTTTTATATTGTTGTCTTTCCAGATCTCTGGCAAAGACACCTTGGAGTTGCCCCCTCTGTCAATGGTACTTAGAATAAAACGCATTACATTTTGTGTACAGTAAGCCTTAATTGTGGCTATTAGGCCTTGGTCACATGGCTGCAGCAACGATGTCGTATTCGGCGGTAAGGACGCAACAGCAATGTTACCGCCATACTCGGTAATGCCAGGCGGATGAGCAGCACAATTATCGACAATCACACCTATTATCGAGGTTATTTTCTCTACAGTATTTTTCAACAAAAGGACTAACGTATCCACTCATGTACTCAGAAAAAAGCACTTGAGTATTCCAACCACTTGGATGTGAATGAAACGCAACAGAAAGTGTTTTCTTATCTACACCTTTAAGTGCCCTCAGATTTTCTGAATGGTACACTAGTAGAGGCTTAAGGACAGCATCACCAGTGGTGTTAATAATAGCCATTAGGATAAACCTGTCCTTCGATGCCTTGTGTCCCTTAGCCTGCTTTTCTTCTATTGAAATAAATGTCTTGCTCGGCAATCTTTTCCAATAAATTGCAGTTTCGTCACAGTTAAACACTTGCTTATACGAATAACCACCTTCTGTAATTATTTTCTTCAGCTCTGCTGGGAACTTTTCGGCGGCTTCAGTATCAGCCAAAGCACTCTTTCCAGTAAACATTAAACTATGAAGCTGCCCTTGCCTCAGAAACCGATCAAATCACCCATGACCACCTTTAAATTCCACTTTTGCAACATTTTCATCACCATCGTCCAGTGCTTTCTGTCTCAGCTTATTAAAAAGACAACTGATTTCTCCTTAAGTATAAGAAAACTTAACGGAACACCATGCTTTGTACACTCATCAATCCACTCAAGCTTTCCATTTTATCCATTATTGGATGCCGACTAAGAGAGACCACTTTGCTACGAGCAGAACCAACAGTAACATCGGCGGCTTTCAAAATTCTTTCTGTGTATAAATAGTGCGAATGGTGGACGCAGGCAAGTTCAACGCGTGGACAATGTCCTTACTTCGTTCACCACGATCGAAATGCTTAATTATGCCTAGCTTTACGCAAAGTGTAACACCCTTACGAGCTCCTTTAGGCTTTTCCGATACCTTAGAATTCATCTTGCTAACGGATGCACAAAATAAATCGAGATAAAGCACGTGCTTAAGCAATGGCGGCTAGAATGCAGTTCCGGGGGAGGAGCTTGGCTGTTCGGGCGTGCGCTGTCTTTTTTCGTAGCAGTGAAAACACCTTCTGTTACAGGTAACTAATATAGGTCTTTCGTAACAGCGAGGTGTCGTAAAGCGAATGTTTGAAAAACGGGGGCTACCTGTATTACAAAAAGGAGGAATTTTGGGAAGAAGTAGCACTTGGATTAACAAATACGTTGTTCTTGTGTTCGTAATGTGGTGTTTGGGTCCAGTTTAA
Source organism: Mobula hypostoma (assembly GCF_963921235.1). Lineage (NCBI taxonomy): Eukaryota > Metazoa > Chordata > Chondrichthyes > Myliobatiformes > Myliobatidae > Mobula > Mobula hypostoma. The sequence goes on from NC_086097.1 coordinate 169,795,508, forward strand.
CTTCATTTCAAATGCACTTTTAATGCATTTGCTGCATGTTTTCCAGGAGTTGCTGACTCAGAAATATAAGGATCCAAACGGTGTCTTTGATATTTGCAGCTGTCAGTTTGTCTACCACTATTCCTTTGAGTCACTGGAACAGGCAGACACCATGCTAAGGAATGCCTGCAATCACTTACGGCCAGGAGGTTATTTCATCGGAACCACACCAAACGCTTTTGAGCTTGTGTAAGTGAATTTGTCTTAAGTGCAAACCATTTTAACAATGTCAGATCTTGCGTGGGAAGGAGGAGGAGCATTAAAACTTATGATGTGTGAAACTAGTTGTGTGCTAAACTTAGTTATACTGTTGCTTCAGGTTTTCTATGCTCATCTTCCCTGTTCAAAAAAAAACATTGGTCTGCTGCGCGTTTTTCTCATGAGTCCACTGGTATGAGTGTTTGCTTTTTTGAATGAACCGCATTCGTTCTCTTGCGTTCTCTATGGTATCCTCTGAATTGCTCAGTTCCTGATATTTCTTAAATTTCCTCCACTATTTGCTGGTGTGTAATAGAATAAGTTACTATGCATTTATAACTGCAACAATAAATTATTAACAAGAACATGTATTTACTCAAAGAAACTGTTCCTTCGCTGTCATATAGTACTTCAGTCTAGACAATACTACACAAAACCTTGTCAAGTTCAGCACCATTCAGAAGGACAGATGTATGGAGACACCATCCCTTTCATGTTTTTTTCCAAGGCACATATCACCCTGACTTGGATTCCTAAATCTGGATAAAAATCTTAAAATTCCACCTCAATCTGCTTAGTGAGTCAGAGGTTATTTGCATTAAGTAGGTTCAAGCTGGACAACAGTTGATGTCTCTGCTTGAAGTGTCCATGTTCTGAGATTGCTTCCCTTCGATGTGATTTGATTGAAAATATTTTATTTTGCACTTAATTCTATGTCCCACCTACTTACTGCTTTTAAAGTCCTTTTCTTTGTAACTTAGCTTCTATCATTAACATTCCAATAGATTCTCTCCTCTCCTTCCCACTTTGTATTTTAGTACTTTTTCTCTATTTTTTAATTTCGTTTGGTGAAATCTCATCATTTTGAAACTTACTTTCTCCCACCACAGATGTTACTTAACAGGATGACAATTTCTATAATTTTGTTGTGTTAATATGTACACATTATCGCTGAATTTGTCTGTTTCTAATTCTGTTGTTTTTGCAAAACTGCTGCTGTTGAAGTTCTTTTTTTCTTAAAAGGTTGCTAAGTATTCCATTACTGACCCTAAGTGAGTCAGTCCGTAAGCTTTTTCAAACCTGAAAATTTCATGTTAATTTGCTATTGTTTGTCTGGTCAGTTTTCCATCAAATAGCATATTTTGCCTTTACTCCTTGATTCCTAGCCCTTAGTTGCTGATGTGGACTACTTTTATTTTCTGTCATTTGATACAGCACAAGAACAGGTCCTTCTGCCCACAATGTTGTGCCGAACCAGCTAAAAAGTAAATCAAAAACTCCCAAAAATGAATCCCTCCTATCTACACAATGCGCATATCCCTCCAACTTCCTCACATTCATGTGCCTATGTCTAATTTTTTTTGCCTTTACCACCATACCAGGCAGCACATTCCAGGCATTCGCCACTGAGTAAAAAACTTACCCCTCACATCCCCTTTGAATCTACCCCTTCTCGCCTTCAATCCCTGCCCTCTGGATTAGAAATTTCAACCCTGGGGGAAAAAGATACTCACCATCTACTCTGTCTATGCCTCTCATAATCTAATAAACCTCTATCAGATTTCCCCTCAGCCCCTGCTGTTCCAGTGACAGCAGCCCAAGTTTGTCCAGCCTCTCATGATAGAACACGTCCTCTAAACCAGGCATCCTCTTGGTAAACCTCTTGTGCACTCTCTCCAAAGTATCAACATCCTTCCTATAGTGTAGTATATATATATATATAGGCATCCGTTAGCCTCGTGAGACCACGGATTTGCGCCTTGGAAGGTTTCCAGGGCGCAGGCCTGGGCAAGGTTTTATGGAAGACCGGCAGTTGCCCATGCTGCAAGTCTCCCCTCTCCACGCCACTGATGTTGTCCAAAGGAAGGGCACTAGGGCCGATATAGCTTGGCACCGGTGTCGTCGCAGAGCAATGTGTGGTTAAGTGCCTTGCTTAAGGACACAACACACTGCCTCAGCTGAGGCTCGAACTAGCGACCTTCAGATCACTAGACCAACGCCTTAACCACTTGGCCACGCGCCAGCACAAGCCTTCTTAACCACTCTATCAACTTGTGTGGCCACTTTACTGGAGCCATGAACTTTGATCCCAAGATCTCTCTGCTTGCCAGCACTGAGCATTTATCTGGGTTAAACTCCATCTGCCATTTCTCTGCCCATATCTGCAACTGATCTATATTGTGCTATAGTTTTTGCCAGTCTTCTACACCACCCAAATGTATAAAATACCTTGGGATTCACCTTAATCCTATATGCCAAGGACTTTTCATGGCCTCTCCTGGCTTCCCTAATGCCCTTCTTTAATTCTTTTCTGTGCCCCAGCACAGATCCCTGTGGACCATCACTAATTACAACTCTGGTTTGACTAAGTCCTTTTGACCATTTCCTTCTGTCTTCTGTGTGCAAGCCAACTCACTGCGGACCCCGTGCAGCTTAATCTTTTGGATTAATCTCCCACGAGGGACTGTGTCAAATGCCTTACTAAAATCCATGTAAGCAACATCCACTGCTCTACCTTCATCGATCTCTCTTGTCACCTCTTCAAAAAACTCAGTCAAGTTGGTAAGTCACGACCTGCCCTCCACAAAGCCATGCTGGCTGTCCCTAATTAGGTCACCGGTTTCCAAATGCTCATATGTCCTTTCCCTAAGAACTTTTTTCCAACAATTTCCCTACAGCTGACAGAGACTCACCAGTCTATAGTTACCAGGATTTCCCCAAATAGAAGTATAATATTAGCCAGTCGTCTGTCCTCTGGGATCTCGCATGTGCCTAGAGAAGACATGAAGATGCTAGTCAAGGCGCCAGCGATCTCATCTCTTGCCTCCTTCAGTAACCTGGGTTAAATCCCATCAGATTCTGGGGACTTATTCACCTCAATATTCATTAGGAGGCTCAACACTTCCTCCTCCTTGACCTCCAAATGCCCTAATATATACACTCTGCATTGATCTCCTGGTCCTCCATGTCATTTTCCTTGGTATATACTGATGCAAAGTACTCATTAAGTACCTCACTCCCACTCTCTGCATCCAAGCAAATGTTCCCCTCTTTATCCTTGAGTGGTCCTAACCTCTCCCTAGTTATCCTCTTGCTCTTCATTTATATATAAAATGCCTTGGGATTCACCTTAATCCTACTTGCCAAGGACTTCTCATGGCCCCACCTGGCTTTTCTAATGTCCTCCTTTAGTTCTTTTCTGGCTTCTTTGTAATCTTCGTGCTCTGTTTGATCCTAACTTCTGAAGATTTACATTCTTTCCCCTTTTTTTGACTAAATTTGTCACCTCTCTGGAGATCCAAAGTTCTCTAATCTTTCCATCCATGTTCTTCCTTCTAACAGGAACATACCTTTCCTGTACTCTGTGCAATTGATCTTTGCACACCCTGCACATATCTGATGTGGACTTGCCAGAGAAAATGTTTTTCCAATTAATATTATGTCCTGCCAATAGAAACATAGAAAACCTACAGCACAATACAGGCCCTTCGGCCCACAATGCTGTGCCGAACATGTACTTACTTTAGAAATTACCTATGGTTACCCATAGCCCTCTATCTTTCTAAGCTCCATGTACCTATCCAGGAGTCTCTTAAAAGACCCTATTGTATCCGCCTCCACCACAGTCACTGGCAGCCCATTCCGTGCACTCACCACTCTCTGTGTAAAAAAAAACTTTATATCCCCTGATATCCCCTCTGTACCTACTTCCAAACACCTTAAAACTGTGCCCCCTCGTGTTAGCCATTTCAGCCCTGGTAATTTGCTGTACCCTCTTGTAATGCCCTCATAATGCCATCGTAATTTGCTGAACCCCAATTTAAAATTCTCCTGCAAGGACCATACCTATCCTTATCTATAGCTATCCTGGAAGACAAGGAGTTGTGGTCACTGTTCCGTAACTGCTCACCCACTGAAAGGTCAATCGCCTGGCCAGGCTCACTACCCAACACCTGGTCCAGTGCATCCCCTTGCTCTAAGAGGTTCCAGTTTATATTAGGAAAGTTGAAATCCCCCATGACGACCACCCTATTATTTTTTACATATTTCTTTAATCTGTCTACACATTTGTTCCTCAATGTCCCAGAGGCTAATGGGGGGAGGGGGTTGTAGTGCAATCCCATTAGTTTGATTGCACCCTTCCTGTTCCTGAGTTCTACCCAAACAGACTGTCTCTGACACCTCCATTATGTCTCCCTAAGTGCAGCTGTGATATTGTCCCTGATCAGCAGTGCAACTATTCCCCCCCCCCACTTACCACCACCTCGATCTTCTCTAAAACTTAAAAAACCTGGTGCATTAATCATCCCTTCCTGCCCTCCTCTCAACCAAGTTTCTGTAATGGCCACACCCGTACTGATGCATGATCTTAAGTTCTACCCTCAATGAAATTTTGTGGCAGAGAAATTCTTTGCAAATTCCCTTTTCTATATATTTAGACACTTGATCTGTCAAATATGATTTTTGCCTTTTGTATGTCCCTAGTAATTGGTTATTCTTCCAGCCAAGCCACTTAAACCTTATTTAAAAAAAAACAAATGGCTTGAGGAACTCAGCAGGATGGAAATAGGCAGTTAATGTCTTAACCAAGACCCATCGTCTGACCCCAGACTGAGTCCAGTTGAAGAGTGTTGACTGGACTAAGACTTCGTGTCCTTTTTCCTTCACAGATGCCGCCACACATGATGAGTTCCTTCAGCTGTTTGTCTTTTTGCTTCAGATTCCAGCATGCAGTATCTAGTGTTTACTTGATCCTGAATCTAGCTTTATTACATTACCATAATCCTGCAGCATTGAAACGTGTATAAACCATTCAGTTTAAGGCATTGTGATTTGTTTCTATAATCTGCATGTTATTTATAAACAACAGTTTGTCATAATTTGATATTTCTTTAACTTATTTTCTTCAGTAAACGCCTGGAAGCATCAGAAACCAACTCCTTTGGAAATGAATTGTACAGTGTAACTTTTCAAAAGAAGGGAGAATACCCACTCTTTGGCTGCCAGTATGATTTTAACTTGGAAGGAGTTGTTAATGTCCCTGAATTCCTTGTTTACTTTCCGTTGTTTGAAGAGTAAGTTCTCTGATTGTATTATAATGTCAATAGAACAGTTCTAATTCAAGATCAGCAGTCACGAATTACTACTCTTTAGTGCTTTTTAAATTTCTATAAATGTTTGTCCAATTTCAGTGAGGTGACATATCATCCTGAAGCTGCAATCATTGGGGGTGAGTGAGGAGCAATAAATTTGGACAAATATTTTCTTTGTGAGAAAAGTACTTTTGGGTAGATTTCACCTTCTAACCAGAAGATATAGGGTATTGCAATGTGATGTTATTAGGAGATGCATCCAGACAACTGTTGTTTTCAAAATGGTGTTGGAGACTCATCTACTGATGAGGTTGGTGCAGTTAAGAGCAACTTCAACATAACACTTACTGCAAGATAGGGAGGTGTCAGGTTACTTGTGTCTCATTCACTATCAACTGAAGTTGACATTGAGCTCTATAATTTTGGGGATCTTGCTGCAATTACATTTTGAGCTGTGCTACTGCAGGTTATGTTTTGACTTTTTCCACTAAAAAAAAGTTCCTCTTCATAGAATCATAAAATGGGCCCTTTCAGTCCACCTTGTCTGTGCTGACCACGATACCATTATAATGTTATAAACATCTACAGTCACCCCTCAGCCTTTTACATTCTGTTGTAGTTTGATAGTTTGGCTCTTAAACCAATGTTTATTTTGAGAAACTGAACTTTTATTTGCATTAACCTTCAGTCTTTTAAAGAATGGCTAAATTTTTAAATGTAGTATATAACATAATTGCAATAGGTTTCTAAATGTTTTATTATGTTTTACCCCATGCCTTGCATGAGGTTTTCACATTTTGCAGAGCTGCTTTTATGAAGTAATTGAACACTACAAAATCTGAAGCAGATTGCAGTCCTCTAATAGGTTGTATTATAGACGTGCATGCGCACCTACAATCTAGTTTTCACCTTGTTAAAGATGACTACTTCCATGTGTAAGTGAATCAGAGTAAATAATGAGTAACAATCTGTAGAATTTAGGAATTTGATCAGTGTTTAAAGTTTCTGATCTTCTGGTGTTCATTATATGTTTGCCTTTCCTAGGATGGCTAAAAGGCACAAAATGAAGCTGGTTTTAAAAAAAACTTTTGCAGAGTTTTTCGAAGACAAAGTCCGGAATCCAGAGCATAAATTGCTGTTGAAGAAGATGAAGTCACTAGAGGTAATATGAAAACATAACCTTTGTTGTGTTAGACATAATTTAGTAAAGTAGAAGTTTAAATTTCCCATTCCACTTCCCCAAAAATACTTTTAGGATGTCTTAATTATATAACACTCTAAGATATAGGAGCAGTATTAGGCTATTTGGCCCATCGAGTCTGCTACACCATTTCATCATGGCTGATCCAATTTTCCTCTCTGCCCCAGTCTTCTACCTTCTCCTCACATCCCTTCATGCTTTGACTAATCAAGAATCTACAAGACTTTAAGTATACATTAAGACTTGGCCTCTACAGCTGCCTGAGGCAAAGAATTCCACAGATTCACCACTCTCTGGCTAAAGAAATTCCTCCTCATCTCCATTCTAAAAGGACTCCTCTCTATTCGAAGACTGTGTCTTCTGGTCTTAGCCTCTCCCACCATAGGAAACATCCTCTCCACATCCATTCTATCAAGGCCTTTCACTATTTGATAGGTTTCAATGAGGTCACCCCCCCATTCTTCTGAATTCTGGTGAATACAGGCCCAGAGCCATCAAATGCTTTTCATATGACAAGCCATTTAGTCCTGGAATCAATTTTGTGAACCTCCTTTGAACCCTCTCCAGTTTCAGCACACCTTTTCTAAGATGAGGGGCCCAAAACTGCTCACAATACTCCAAGTGAGGCCTCACCAGTGCTTTATAAAGTGCCAACATTACATCCTTGTGTTTATATTCTAGTCCTCTTGAAATGAATGCTAATATACCATTTGTCTTCCTCACCACAGACTCAGCCTGCAAATTAATCTTTAGGGAATCCTGCACAAAGACTCTCAAGTCCCTTTGCACCTCAGTTCTGTTTTGTATTTTCTCTCCATTCAGAAAATAGTTAACCCTTTAATTTCTTCTACCAAAGTGCATGACCATACTCTTGGCACTGTATTCCATCTGCCATTTCTTTGCCCATTCTCCTAATCTAAGTCCTTCTGTAGCTCTCTACTTCCTCAACACTATCTGTCCCTTCCACCTATCTTCATATCATCTGTAAACTTTGCAACAAATAATTCTATCATCCAAGTCACTGATATATAACGTAAAAAGAATCGGTCCCAACACAGACCCCTGTGGAACACCACTAGCCACTGGCAGCCAACCAGAAAATGCTCTCTTTATTCCCTACTTTGCCTCCTGCCAATCAGCTACTGCTTTATCCATGCTAGAATCTTTCTTTTAAAACCATGTGTTGTAGTTTGTTAAGCAGCCTCATGTGTGGCACCTTGTCAAAGGCCTTCTGAAAATCCAAGCACACAACAGCTTGTTATTTCTTCAAAGAATTCCAACAGATTTGTCAGGCGAGATTTTCCCCTGAGGAAACCATGATGACTACACCCTGTCTTATCATGTGGCTCCAAGTACCCTGAGACCTCATCCTTAATAATCGACTCCAGCATTTCCCAACTACTGAGGTCAGACCAACTGGCCTTTCGTTTCCTTTTTTTCTGCCTCTTGAAGAATGGAATGACATTTGCAATTTTCCAGTCTTCTGGAACCTTTTCAGAACCCTGGAGTGTACACCATCTGGTCCAGGTGACTTATCTACCTTCAGACCTCTCGTTTCCCAAGAACCTTCTCTCTAGTTATGGTAAATTCACGCACTTCATACCCCCTAACACCTGGACTTTCTACCATATTGCTAGTGTCTTCCACGGTGAAGACTGATGCAAAATCGTTATTCAGTTTATCTGCCATTTCCTTGCCCCCAGTACTACCTCTCCAGCCGTTTTCTAGCGGTCCAATATCCGCTCTCACCTCTCTCATACACTCTATGTATCTGAAGAAACTTTTAGTATCCTCTTCAATATTATTGGCTAGCTTACTTTCATATTCCATGAAAGATGCAATGTAATTTCGTATCCTTTTTTTACTGTAGTGACGGGTAACTATTTCCACGATCTTTAAAAACAACATTAGAGTATAAGAAAATACAGGAGCAAGCTACCCAAACCCTCTAGCCAGCTCCTCCATCCTCCATTCAATATGATAATGAATGTTTAGAATTTGTTGACAGAGCTCTGGAGGCCAAATCACTGTGTATTTAAGACAGAGATTGATAGTTCTTGATTGGTAAGGGAATTCAGGGTTACGGGGAAGGCTGAAGAATGTGACTGAGAAATAAAAATCAGCCTTGAATGAATGGCAGAGAGCAGACTTGATGAGCTGAATGGCCCAATTCTACTCTTATATAATTTGATAACTGACCTATCTAAAGCCTCAACTCCTCTTCTGTGCCAGATTCCCATAGCCCTCAATTCTCTGATGTCTCAGAGGATTAGCTTCTTTCTCTTTAGATACTACTGTGATCTCACCTCTAATTTTCTGTGGTCAGAGGCTTCCAGAGATTTGTCAGAAAATTACGGTAAGTTTTCACACCTAGTATGACTATCCCCTAATTGTGTAATTTCCCCCCTTTGTTCGAGACTCTTCCACTGGTTGAAATGTCTCAACATCTGTCATGTCATAACCCTTAAGGATCTTGTATGTTTTTATAAGATCAAACCGCCATTATTAAAACTCCAAAGTACATAGATCAAATTTCTTTACCATCATTCTTTCCTTTTAATATTAGAGGTCTCATTCCTTTATACTGAATTTTGTAGAATCAGTTTCAAAGTAGATTTTTAAGAGAGTTGTAGAATCATTGTGGGTATGTGGAAGTATAGATGAGCCTTGTCTAATTGATTTCACATATCCTTCTTGTTCCTTATGATAGGGAAGAGACTATTCAGCCTTTCCAGCCTGTGCTAGCTCTCAGAGCAATCCATTTCTCCTGCTTATTTCTGTGCAATCTGTTTTCTTACCCCTGCCCATTACCACGCCTGCTTCATTGACCATCCACTTACAGCACGGGCAATTTACTGTAACCAATTAGCTAAAAGCCAGTACAACTTTGAGGTATGTGGAGGTAATCAGAGCTTCAAGGAGAAAGCAGGTGGTCACAGAGGACGTGCAAACTCCACACTGTTGGCACTGGAGGTCAAAATCAAGCCTGGGTAACTATAGCTGTGAGACAGCAGCTCTACATTCTGTGCCACTAGAATAACTGTAGATGTAATATTTTATGCTGCAGTAGCTGACTTGGAGTTTTCAATGATGTCCCATTACTCATTTATAATGTTGACATATCACTGAGAGCACTTCCAAACACTTGTTGTCACAAGTTAGCACTTAGTGAGACTTCAGAGCTCCATATGGTATTCAGTGTTTTGATAGCATACATGTTTCCTCACAGTGAGGAATGTTTCCTCACAGTGAGGAATGATTCCTCTGCAGTGAGACCCCTCTATTTATCTAAACGTGTTTAAATTGTTTATTTAAAGAATGCTATGGGAATGCAAGATTGCAGTGATAATTAGAAGTTATGACTGAATTGCCTTCAAATTTCTCTTTAATTTTTAAATGTCTTTTTGTAAGTGGTTTTAATACTTCTGTTGTATGTTTTGCAGCAATATCCCATTCCAGAGAACAGCAGTTTTATATCTAACAAGAATGATTATAAACACGCAGAAGATTTCCTGAAGAATCCGCAAGCTAAGGCACCAATTGTAAGCTGAAACTTGGTCATTTTTAGTTTGAGTAGTTTAATAAGCATCTTTTTAATGGCTTTTGATTAATCGACTTGGACCTTGCAAATCGTTTTGCAGCAAAAAGCAGAGATTTGTTTTGTGCTAATAAGAAGTTTAGTTATTAACAGTGGCTATTAGGTTATATGTAAAAAGGTACAAAATCTAAAGAATGCAGGGAAGTTAATTTTCTGATATTAAGGAGAATTGCGAAAGTTAGATGTTTTAAATTGATGCATTTGTGATACTGGTAGAAGGACAGGAAGAAAAGAATTGGGGTCAGAAGATTACAACGTGGGCTCAATTTGGTTGAGATAAGAAATTGCACAGAATAGCATACTTGAGTGGGAATAATATTTTACGGGCCTCCTAAAACTAACTGCAGTGTAGGACAGTATAAATTAAAAAATGGGGGCTGCAATAATCTGTAGTAATTGTGAGGAGCTTTCATCTTGTAGATTGGATAAATCAAATTGGAAAAGATAATCTTGTGAGTGTGTTCTTAGTGTGTATTTGGGTGAAAACACATTGCTGGAAATATTCAGCTGGTCAGACAACATTGGAGAGGGAAATTGAGTTAAATGTGGAATCCATTGTCAAGGAAGCAGTAGTAGGACATTTAGCAAGGCGGGGTTCATGGTTGTAGAAAAGGGAATTCATGTTTGACAGACTTAACATTTTGAGGTTGTAACAAACCAAGTTGATTGAGAGAACCAATAAATGTACAGTATTTGGATATCCAGAAAAAATTCAGTAATGTGCCACATAGATTGCAGTGCATGGTAGGATATTGGGGCATTAGAGAAATATATTAGTATGGACAAAGGATTAGCTATCAAACAGAAAAAAGGCATAGTAATAATCCCAAAGAGGCTGAACTATGTGGAATCATCTTCACAAAGCTAATGAATTCACTGAGTTTGAAAATTTATTAACTGCAAAGACATTTGTAATATTTCAGAACGCTTATATGAATGGTGGGTTTCCCCATAAGATCTATACAGTTTTCGAGAGGCAGCAATTCACTAATGCTTCCCCTTGAGTCCCTCCGTTGGTTGGGGTCAACCTTTTATGTTGTGTCTCAGCGATCTATGTGATATGCAAGCCAGGGCAGTACAATATGTAAAGCAAGCTGTTGCCAAATTAGCAGACACCCCCTCTCCATGCAGCTGGTTAATCCAAAGGAGTAGCAGAAGCTGACAGTTTGGCACCAGCAATGATGTAGGAATTGCCCATCAGCATTCAATTCAACATGGGTCTGTCTGAGTGACTCTAACTCCAGGTCTTTACTCGGGATTTACTCCCATAGCCTTCCCCATGAGTAGGTATAGCTGCGAGGCAGCAGAGGTTTGAGTTCAGGGCTGATCTTCTAGATGAGCTGCCAAACATGGTTGACCAGCTCCATCTGCCCTGAGTGACTGGTTTTAAGGTGCCTGTAACGTGCCTTTGCCCCTTCTCCTGTCAGTATGCATGACTATGTTAGGCTATGTGTGCAAACAAATTTGATGGACAGAGCTCAAGCAGTATGCTTTAGGGCTACCCCACATCTTGAACATTTAAATGTTGGGATAGTTAATAGTTCAACTTACCTTCTTTTAATTTGACTGTGGGACAAAGTGGCAGCAGCAACTGGAAATGAGCAGAGTAACAAATGTGGTAGTGTGAAATGGAACAAGGGAATTGGTTGTTGACTTCAGAAGGAGTAGCGGACTGCATGACTCAATTTACATCGGTGGTGTGTAAGTGGAACAGGTCAAAAGCTTTAAGTTCCTTGGGGTCAGTATCACAAATGACCTGACTTGGTCCAACCAAGCAGAGTCCACTGCCAAGAAGGCCCACCAGCGCCTTTACTTCCTGAGAAAACTGAAGAAATTTGGCCTGTCCCCTAAAACACTCACTAATTTTTATAGATGCACCGTAGAAAGCATTCTTCTAGGGTGCATCACAACCTGGTATGGAAGTTGTCCTGTCCAAGACCGGAAGAAGCTGCAGAAGATCGTGAACACAGCCCAGCACATCACACAAACCAATCTTCCATCCTTGGACTCACTTTACACTGCACGCTGTCGGAGCAGTGCTGCCAGGATAATCAAGGACGCGACCCACCCAGCCAACAGACTTTTCATCCCTCTTCCCTCTGGGAGAAGGCTCAGGAGCTTGAAGACTCGTACGGCCAGATTTGGGAACAGCTTCTTTCCAACTGTGATAAGACTGCTGAACGGATCCTGACCCGGATCTGGGCCGTACCCTCCAAATATCCGGACCTGCCTCTCGGTTTTTTTGCACTACCTTACTCTCAATTTTTCTATTTTCTATTTATGATTTGTAATTTAAATTTTTAATATTTACTATCAATTTGTAATCCAGGGAGAGGGAAGCGCAGAATCAAATATCACTATGATGATTGTAAGTTCTAGTATCAATTGTTTGGCGACAATAAAGTATAAAGTATAAAGTAAAGTAATGGTAAGTGCGATGAGTATAGATGGTTGATTGATGGTCAGCTAGAGTATGACGGGCCTGTTTGTGCTGCATTACTCTGATCTGAACATTAGAATTAATTCTAATTTCATATTTAAATAGTTGAAATTACAACGATGTAAATCTGTGGGGTGTATAAAAAAACTACATATTGGATACTATTCTGTGATGCCTGGAATATAATTATGAATTTTTCATTTGTCTTTTGTCATTACAAAAATGGTTTTGTGTTGTTTGTTTCACAGGGAACATTAAGCAAATCTGAATGGGAGGCTACAAGTAAGAATAACAATTTAAAATTGGCTGATATGAAGTTGTAAAGTAAAAATCAGTTAAATTTGTATTGATATTCCTGGTTGTTTTCATACATCTAATTATAAAAGAGGATTGATCTTGGCTTTTCACTTAACTATAATTAATTTAGAACCTCACTGTAATAGATGTGCTGTCATTATTGTTGATCTGCTAATCTTTGCATGACACGACTGAAACTTTGTTATAGTGGCCACTAGATGGCACAGGTTCTGCGCACATGCTAGAACATTACAAAGTTAACTTGCCTCACAGGCCAATATTATTTTCCCTGAATATATAGTCTGCTTCGGACTTTAAATATTACAAAGCAAGCTATTGCAGGTACTGAAAATCTGAAGTAATAAATGTGCTGGAAATTATTAACACAATTAACAGTACATAGAGCAGAATCAGGTTTGTTAGCATTCTTATGACATGAAATCTGTTGCAGCAGAAACCTGATGGCAGAGGGGAGGAGCTGTTCCTGAAATGAGTGAGGGTTTTCAGGTCAATCCTGATGGGAATGGGCATGCCTTAGACAGTGAAGACCCTTAGTGATGGATGGGAACTTCTTAAGACACCAGTTCTTGAAGATATGCTTGAAAGTGAGGAGGGCTGTGGCTGTGATGGAGTTGGCTGAGTCAAAGCTCTCTGCAGCTTCTTGCATTGGAGCTTCCATTCCAAGCTGTGAAGGCATACCAGGCAGAGAAACAGATAAAAGTTTTTGTAACATACATCAAAGTTGCTGGTGAACGCAGCAGGCCAGGCAGCATCTATAGGAAGAGGCGCAGTCGACGTTTCAGGCCGAGACCCTTCGTCAGGACTAACTGAAGGAAGAGCTAAAAGAGATAAAAGTTTTTGTAACATCCTTTCATCAGAATTACAACCTTTTTATCACATAAAACTAGTGATCAGTTCAATGTTGGTTAGAGATGCATAAAGATTGTTCCTAGATTATGGTAGAGTTCCATTCCTGCCACTTGATTGTAACCAAGACAGCAATCCCCACTCTCCACCGCCCCCCGCCCCCGCACCTGATAAATCCACTCTGCTGTTCCCCAAATGGTAGTTCATGTGGAGGGGCTGAACATGTGTCAGATTTCATAATCTGAAGAGAAGCTCCACTCCAAATTAGCTTAGTTAAAAAGAAAATGGAGCAGTACAGCATAGGAACACATCACTCAGCCCACAGTATTGCGCTGAACCAGCTTAAAAGGTAAATCAAAAACACCCTAAAGCTAATCCCTCCTACCTACACCATGCCCATATACCTTCAATGTCCATATCAAACCTTCCTTGCATTCATGTGCCTGTCCAAACGCCTTTAATGTATTTGCCTCTACCTCCATACCAGGCAGCACATTCCAGACGTCCACGTCTCTAAAAACCTGCTCCTCACACTCCCCTTGAACCTACCAGCTCTCACCTTTAGTCCATGCCCTCTGGTATTGGACATTTCAACCCTGGGAAACTGATTCTGTCTGTCCACTTCATCTATGCCTTTCAAGATCCTATAAATCTCGATTAGATCTTCCCTCAGCCTCTGGCACTCCACAGAAAAGAACCCAAATTTATCCAGCCTCTTGTGATAGCACATGCTCTCTAAACTAGGCAGCATACTGGTAAACATTTTCTGCACCCTCTCCAAAGCCTCAACATCTTCCCTATAGTGGGGTGACCAAAACTGTATGCTAAAGTCCACATGTGTCCTAACCAGAGTTTTATAAAGTTGCAACATGACCTCTTGACTTTTGAACTCAATGCCTGGACTTATAAAATCAAGCATTCCATAAACCTTTCCTGCCTTATTGACCTGTGTAGCCACTTTCAAGGAGCTGTGAACTTGGATCCCGAGATCTTTCTGCTCAGCAACACTGTAAAGGGTCTTACCATTAACAGTGTATTGTCTCCTTGTATTTGCCCCTCCAAGGTGCAACACCTCATATTTATCTGGGTTAAACTCCATCTGCCATTTCTCTGTCCATATCTGCAACTGATCTATGTCATACTGTATTCTTTGCCAGTCTTGTGGAGAAAGAGGTAGAATGTGATACCTTCACTGTGAAACAGGTTACTCTAGTCTTGGACAAGAAAATGACAATTAGATGAAAGAAAGCAATGTTTGTATCTATGCTCTATTGCTCTGACTTTATGATTGCATTTTATTGAACAAACTGCAGTTAAGTGGCCTCTTGGAGGGCACTCATTAAACAATAAACTGTTTTGAGTAGAGACAGTTATACTCTGTATTACCTCTGCTTGTGTTATCATTCTTGCTCCTACCCCTTCCCCCAACCACTCACTCTGATCTCCTGTGCATATATATTGTAAAGTTTGAAGTGACGTAACACCTTTCCAAGATCAGTGTACTTCATTGTATTAGAGATGAGGAACAGAGTCAAAGGTTTGTGAAAATACTGCCATCCACTGGCTGTGCAATCATTGTTTTATTAGAACCAGAGTAAAATCCTTATACTTTCTTCCTAGGTATATACTTGGTGTTTGCATTTGAGAAACAACCATAAGCAAATCCTTTTTATTTGCTGGGAACTTCGCTGGAACCTGAAGGTGTGATAAAGGAGATAACGATAGAAGTTGATCCTTTCGAAGACAGTATTTTAAGAATGCTAGTTATGCCTATTGGGTACTGATGCTATTTTAGATTGTGGATTCAAACTGAAGTCCCTGATGATCAACGCACAGTTATTTGCTGCACACGAAGCAATGTCCTGATGGAATGTGTCATTTAAAAAAAATCTTTGTACTATACTTATTGTTTTAGTTGCAAGCATATATTTTTGTTAAAAAAAATTGAATACTGAGCTTTTTACATTTTACTTTTTAATGTAGGATGGTCCTTCTGGAAATATTAGAAAAGTAGGTCAGTTGGTGATTTCATCATCATCATTATGTGCTGTGTCATTTGGTGATTACAAACTCTAAAATAAAAATCTCACTGCTGTTTGAGTTTTTGAACATGCGTACTGGGATAGGGTAGTGTAGATACTTTCTGCCTGCATTTTGTAGGAAAAATTATTTGTTGGCACCATTTAAATTATTTACTTGTCATCCTGCTACTGTGATCCTGAAGTAGTTTGGGCTCCATGCCCTTCCTGTTTATACTTTTATGGTGTTATCTACTTTTATTATTTCTCCCCAACCCTTTGTAAGAATGACCATTTTCTTTGACTCCTTCCTCAAAACTTACTGTGTAGTTTTTGAAAGACTAACATAATCTTCATGGACGGTGGTTCCAGTCTTGGGCATCATAGGCCAATGTCTGATGTAGCAATAATGGAAGCTGTTGTTTTATTGGCTCCATGCCATTAAGCATTTGATTAATTTCTTGGATGTTCTACTTTTTGTAAACAGTTTTATAAACTGCTGACTTTTAGGTTTTATTTTCCAATCCTGCCTTTAGAATGCTGAACAAATATGAACTTCGTGGAGCATACACATGCTCACCAGTTTTAACTGGGACTTCCCTGTTTCCTATAGAATATTTTATTCTCCACTGCCACGTTGCCATCTATAAACTATGGCTTCTCTAAAGTAAATTCTTGTCAAAAATATTTAAAGATATAAATGTAATATCTTTGGTTTTCCTTGTAGGAACATAGAAGTGGTCAAATGTAATGCAGAAAATCAGTTGTGGTAGTGTCTGAATAAATTTTGAACTCTCACTATGAATGTTCCAAAGACATTGTGCAGTTCTTTTGTTGGAACAAATCGATATTATGATGCATAAATATATTTTACAGATTTATAAGCTGTTACATTTCTTTTGTCATTTAAATTATTTCCTCATGAATAAATTTTGCAGTTGGCATTGGATCATTGGCCTACAGTCTATAGTATCAGGCTCTTTTCGAATTATCTAGTGCTTATTGTTCTTGATCACCCTGCATTTCCTTTTATTAAAACCCAATCAATTAATGTAAAACATTTACACAGCATGGATTATCCAGTTAAAATGAATGACCACAAGCACTATATCTGTTCCTCACCTCCTTAAGTCTTGCCAAGGATAACAAAGTTTACATCAGCTGATTGGGTTCCACCTTGAGGTGGTATACCATTTTACCTGTGGGAGACATGATCATAGTGATGTAATTAGGTAATGTTAGATTGATTCTCTGCATTGGAAAGATGTTAATGCAGCATCATTCCAACTTACCCTCCCTTTGTTTCTCTGGGCTTTTTCATTATGATAAATACACATGACTTCCAAATTCCTATCAATTTGTTCAGCCTCAGCCATTTTAAATCAAGTTATAAGTACATCAATATCTGCTTCAAGGGAACAGTGGGAGGATCAAAACCATTGATTCTGACCATCTCATCTCCCTGTCCCTAGCTACTTACAAGTTACTTGAAAGAAGTAACATGAAACCTTGCTTCAGGGTGTCAATTTGCAATGGGTGCGAATTTACTAATCTAGAACTGCAACTGTTTTGTATTTGCAGGTTCACAGGGTTTCTTTACTAATGTATTCCACTGAAGCTCACATCTGTAAGCAAAGCCCCAGCCACAAAATAAGCTTTAAGTAAAACCAGAACATATGTCCTGAACATGAGAAATTCTGCAGATGTTGGAAATCCAAAGCAACACACACAAAATGCTGGAGGAACTCAGCAGGCCAGGCAACATCTGTGGAAATGAATAAACGGTTGATGTTTTGGGCTGAGAACCTTCAGGACTGGAAAGGAAGGGGGAAAACACCAGAATGAAAAGATGGGGGGGGGGTGGAAGGAGGATAGCTAGAAAGTGATAGGTGAGCTAGGTGGGTAGGAAAGGTAAAGGGCTGGAGAGGAAGAAATCTGATGGGAGATGAAAGTAGACCATAGGAGAAAGGGAAGGAGGAGGGGACCCAGTGAGAGATGACAGGCAGTTGAGAAGAGGTAAGAGGCCAGATTGGGGAATAGAAGGAGGGGGAGGGAATTTTCTTTAATCAGAAAGGGAAATCAATATTCATGCCAACAGGTTGGAGGCTACCCAGATGGAATATAAGGTGTTTCTCCTCCACCCCGAGGGTGGCCTCATCGTGGCACAAGTGGAGGCCATGGACCAACGTGGTGGAACAGGAATGGGAATCAGGCCGGGAGGTTCTGTGTTTGCCGAGTGGAGCGGAGGTGCTCTCTGAAGCAGTCCCTCAACTTAAGACGGTTCTTATCAATGTAAAGGAGCTTGCCTTACCTCTCGGGGTAGCTATGGGCCCAGACGAGCCCGCCTTTTTGTTGGCTACACAGAACAGTCCGTGTTCCAACTCTTCCTCTTCCTCTGCTGTATTGACTGCACTTGTGCTGCTTCATGCACCCATGCTGAGCTTGTCAATTTCATCAACTTCACTTCCAACTTCCACCCTGCCCTTAAATTCACTTGGTCCATTTCTGATACCTCCTATCCGTTGATCTCTCTATGTCTCCATCTCTGGAGATAAACTGTTGACTGACATTTTTCATAAACCTACCAATTCCCACGATTATCTTGACTATATCTTTTCCCACCCTGTCGCTTGTAAAAATACTTCTCCTTTTTCTTAGTTCCTTTGTCTGCCTCATCTGTTCCGAGGATGTGACTTTCTATTTGGGGACTTCAGAAATGTTCTTCAAAGAACAGGGTTTCCCTTCCTCACTTAAGGCGCTGTCCTCACCTCCATCTTCTCCATTACCCGAACATTGAGCTCACCCTATCTTCCTCCCTCCGGAACGGTGACAATGATTTTCTTGTCCTTACCTGCCACCCCATCAGCCTCCGCACCCAACATAATTCTCTGCAATATCTGTCTTCTCTAAAAGGATTCTACCACAAAACATACCTTTACCTTGCCTCCTCTTCCCGCAGGGATCACTCCCTCCCTCTGTGATTCCGTTGTCCATTCATCCCTCCTCTCTAACTTCCCTCTCGGCTGGTAACCCTGCGAGTGGCCAAAGTGCTGCACCTGCCCCTTCACTCCTCCCTTTCCTCCATTCAGGGCCCCAAACAGAACTATCAGGTGAGGCAACACTTCACATGCGAATCTGCTGGGGTCGTTGATTGCGTCTGATGCTTCTGATGCAGCTCCTCTACATTGGTGAGACCCGTCGTCAATTGGGGGACTGCTTTGTTGAGCTCCATTGCTCCATCCACCAAAAGTGGAATTTCCCGGTGGCCAAACATTTTAATTCTCATTCACAGTCCCGTTCGGACATGTCGGTGCACGGCCTCCTCCTGTTCTACAATGAGACCATACTCAGGGTGGAGGGGCAACATCCTATATTCTGTCTGGGTAGCCTCCAAACTAATAGCATGAATATTGATATCTTCCAACGAGAAGAATTTCCCTCCCCCTCCCCTCCTCTTCTATTCCTCTGGCCTCCCATCTCTTCTCAAATGCCTATCACCTCACCCTGGGTTTCTGGGTCTGCCCACCTTCCCTTTCTCCTATGGTTCACTCTCCTATCAGATTCTTCCTCCAACACTCACAACATGCTGGAGGAACTCAGCAGGTCAGGCAGCATCCGTGGGAAAGATCGGTCAACGTTTTGGGCCTTCTCTCTTCAGTCCTGACGAAGGGTTCCGGCCGGAATCGTCGCCCCATCTTTTCCACGGATGCTGCCCGACCTGCTGAGTTCCTCCAGCGTGTTGTGAGTGTTGCTTTGACCCCAGCATCTGCAGATTATTTTGTGATTAAGATTCTTCCTCCAGCCTTTTACCTTTCCTACACATCTGGCTTCACCTATCACCTTCTAGCTATCCTTTCCCTCTCCTCACCTTTTTATTCTGGCATCTTTCCCCTTCCTTTCCACTCCTGATGAAGGGTCTCAGCCTGAAATATCAACTGTTTATTCATTTCCATAGATGCTGCCTGACCTGCTGAGTTCTTCCAGCATTTTGTGTGTGTTGATATAAATTTTTCGAAACCTAATTTGCTCTTGTATGAGTTCTAAAGTCTAATGGCAAATTATACTCCTTATTTTTATTTCAGAATCTGGTTTATTGTCACTGACACATGTTTTGTGGCTGTATTTCTGTGCAAAGCATAAACAATTTCTATAGGTACAATAAAAAAGTGCAAAAGAGAAATAGCGAGGTAGTGTTCATGGATTCATGGACCATTCAGAATTGTGACGTGGAGGAGAAAAAGCTATTCCTAAAACATTAAATGCAGGTCTTCAGGTTCCTGTACCTCCTGCCTGATGGCAGTAATGAGAAGGGGGTGGTGAGGATCCTTAATGATGGATGCCGCCTTCTTGAGGCACTGCCTTTGGATGACGTCCTTGTCGCAGATCAACAGATCTCAGAAAACTTGCACTCATTCCTCAATCACACTTTATTTACTTGTGCACAAAGTGAACAGTGTGACCCCTGTCACCAAACTGTTCTAACGCTTGAACAAATAAAATGCAATTTTTACACAGAAATTAACTAGTTTGTGATCTTGTACATGTTCAAATTCCTTATTTGCATAATCAATTACCAATCATACTACAGTAATACAGGTATTAATAACCAATAGAAACTGCGAGCTAATAATATTTGGTACCTTAGAGTTGGTAAAGTAATTGTCCTATAGCTATCGTGTGTATCCTTTGTGCATCTTTACCTTGTCCGGGTATTCAGAACAGCTTGAGCCCAATGCTGTGCAAAGGGAAGCTATGGTCTCAATGTCCTTTCTTGCCTTGCTTCACAGCATACTATTCTGTAAACTATGTTTGCCTGCACATTGGCTCACTTCCTCAAACCTTAGGTACAACCTGAGATACAACATCTGCAGAAACTCTCTGATGACTCTGCAATAGTTGGGTGTGTAAAGGGAGGACAGGAGGATGAAGACAGGGCCCTGTTGGAGGACTTTGTCAAATGGTGCAAGCTAAATCATTTGCAGCTCAACAACAGTGAGACAAAGGAGATGGTGATGGTCTTTATGAAGACTAAGTCTGTACTGCTCCCTGTTACTATCGCTAGTGAGGACGTGGATGTGGTGAAGACCTACAAGTACCTGGGGGTGCACTTGCATGACAGACTTGAATGGAGCACCAACACTGAGGCTGTGTATACAAGAAGGGTCAAAGGTACTTCTACTTCCTGAGGAGACTGAGGTCCTTTGGAGTATGCAGGCCTCTCCTTCACATGTTCTACCAGTCTGTTGTCACCAGTATGATCTTCTATGCGGTGGTGTGCTGTGGCAATGGCATCAACATGGTGATGCCAACAAGCTCAATAAACTGATTAGAAAGGCTAGCTCTGTTATAGGAGTCAAACTGAACACACTGGGGGCTGTGGTAGAATAAAGGACCCTGTGGAAACTCCTGGCAATTCTGGACAATGTTTCTCAGCCTCTGCATGCCACCTTGGCTGAACAGGAGCACTTTTAGTAAAAAAAAATAAGACAACTGTGCTGCTCCAAAGAGTGCTATATGAGGTCATTCTCACCTTCGGCCACTAGGCTCTATAATGAGTCAACCTACAGCCGGGGAAGTGATGACCCTCTCCTGATAGACTGTTTGTGGTAACTTGCTTTTTTTATTCTTTCTAGTTCTCTTCTAATATTTGTATCTGTGCACTTGTAACGCTACTGTGACACTGTAATTTCCTCTGGGATCAATAAAGTATTTATTATCTTTGCCCTTGCCTTGTCATGACATCTGCACCCTTGATGGTGGGTGGTTTGTGCCTGTAATGGAGCTGCCTGAGTCTAAAATCCTCTGCAGCCTCGTTCAATCCTGCGCATGCCAGGCGGAGACGCACCCATGTCAGAGTGCTCTCCGTGGTACATCTGTGGAAATTGCTTGACTTTGAGGATGTACCAAATCTTTTCAAACTCTTAATGAATTATAACTGCTTGGCATGCCTTCTTGGTGATTGCATCAATGTGTTTGGCTCAGGATAGGTTCTCTGTGATAGATAGATACTTTATTGATCCCAAAGGAAATTACAGTGTCACAGTAGCATTACAAGTGCACAGATATACAAGAGAAGTAAGAAATAATAAAAAAAGGACCTCAAACACAAAAAAATCTGCAGACGTTGGAAATCCAAGCAACACACACAAAATGCTGGAGGAACTCAGCTGGCCAGGCGACATCTATGGGAAAAAGTACAGCCGATTCCTTCGCCGTGCCTACTTCTTTGACAAGGACTCTCCACCCCACAGCGATGGCCCCTTCTCCCGTCTACAACCCTCCTCCTCTTCCTGGACGTCTCCAGACCGAGACCCCTGTTGCCGCTGACTCCATCCTTGACCGACAGCACCTCCAGCTGGGATCCATGCGCTGCCCGTCTCTCCTTCCCCCGCTAGCACTCTGAAATCCCACGTCTCTCAAGTCCCACCGCCAACTTTTAGGTCCTCGGAAACTCCGTCTTCCTCTCACCCCACCTTCCCTGAACACTCCAACCCTCCCCTCTCCTCTGACACTACCTACACCCTTCCCCCCTCTGATCCCAGCTCTCATCCATGCCGGATCTTCTCCATCCCCTCCAACCTTCCCCTCACTGAGGCAGAATGTTCTGTCATCAGTAAGAGCCTCACCTTTGTCCCCGTGTCCACACTTCAGCGAGTTCCGTGCTCGCCATGAAGCTGAGCTCTTCTTCTGGCACTGTCTCCGAGCCTACTTCTTTGGCAAGGACTCCCCACCCCGCACCGATGACCCCTTTTCCCGTCTTCAACCCTCCTCCTCTTCCTGGACACCTGGCTCTGGATCTTTTCATTACCAACAGCTGACAAGACGTCAACTGTCTCGACTTCACCACTCCTCTCTCCAATCCTAACCTCACTCTGTCTGAACACACTGCTCTCCTCTGTCTTTGCTCCAATCCTAACCTCATCATCAAACCTGCAGACTGGGGGTGGGGGGTGCTGTAGTAGTCTGGCAGACTGACTTCTACCTTGCTGAGGCCCAGCAACAACTGTCAGACACCTCCTCTTATTTACCCCTCGAACAAGATCCCTCTAAGGAGCACCAGGCCATTGTCTCCCACACCGACTTTATTAGTTCTGGGCACCTCCCATCCTCTGTCACCAACCTCATCATTCCCTTACCCCGCACCTTCTGTTTCTACCTCCTACAAACCTGCCTGTCCAGATAGACCCATTGTTTCAGCTCATTCCTGCCCCACTGAACTCTTACTTGCATACCTCGACTCTGTTTTATCCCCCCGGTTCAGTCCCTTCCTACCTTATACGTGACACTTCACACAATCTTGACCTTTTCAATGATTTCAATTTCCCTGGCCTCCATCATCTTATTTTCACTATGGATATCCAGTCCCTATTTACCTCCATACCCCACCAGGAAGGCCTCAAAGCTCTCCTCTGTCTAGCAGACATTTAATAATTTTTCTTTTGGTTCCTCCCACTTCCTTCAAACAAGAGGTGTAGCCATGGGCACTCACATGGGTCCTAGCTATGTCTGCCTTTTTGTTGACTAACGGAACAGTCTACGTTCCAAGCCTACACTGGTGTCACTCCCCCACCTTTCCTACATTGACCACTGCATTGGTGCTGCGTCCTGCACCCAAGCCAAGCTCGTCAACTTCATCAACTTTGCCTCCAACTTCCACCCTGCCCTCAAATTTAACTGGTCCATTTCTGACACCTCCTTCCCCTTTTTCAATCTCTCTGTCTCTATCTCTGGGACAGCTTATCCACTGATACCTATTACAAACCCACTACCTGGTTTATACCTCTTCCCACCCTGTTACTTGTAAAAACACCATCCCCTTCTCTCAATACCCCCATCTCCACCGTATCTGCTCTCAGGAGGAGGCTTTTCATTCCAGAACGAAGGAGATGTCCTCCTCCTTCAAAGAAAGGGGCTTCCCTTCCTCTACCATCAGTACTGCCCTCAGCTGCATCTCTTCCATTTCACACATGTCTTCTCTCACCCCATCCTCCTGCCACCACGCCAGGGATAGGGTTCTTCTTGTCCTCCCCTACCACCTCACCAACCTCTGTGTCCAGCACATAATTCACTGTAACTTCCACCATCTTCAGTGGGATTTCACCACCAAGCACATCTTTCCCTTGCTCCCCTCCCCAACTTTATGCCTTCCGTAAGGATCACTCCCTTTGCAACTCCCTTGACCAGTCGTCCCTCCTGGCTCTTATCCTTGCAAGTGGAACAAGTTGCCCCTACACCTGCCCCTACATCTCCTCCCTCACTACCATTCAGGGCTCCTATCAGTCCTTCAAGGTGAGGTGACACTTCACCTGTGAGTCTGTGGGGTCATACACACTGTGTCTGGTGTTCCCGGTGTGACCTCTTGTATATAGATGAGACCCAATGTAGATTGAGAGACCGCTTCGCCAAGCACCCATGCTCCATCTGCCAGAAAAAGTGGGATCTCCTAGTGGCCTCCTCTGCTGTTGTGATGAGGCGACACTCAGGTTGGCAGAGGAACACCTTTTCTTCTCTCTGGATAGCCTCCAAAGAGATCGCGTGAACATTGATTTCTCAAACTTCTGGTAATGTGCCCCACCCCTCTATTCCCCACCCCCTTTTCTCTCTCTCTCCTTATCTCTTTGGCTGCCCATCACCTCCCTCTGTGCTCCTCCCCCTTTTCTTTCTTCCATGGCCTTCTGTCCTCTCCTATTAGATTCCCCCTTCTCCAGCCCTGTATCTCTTCCCAATCAACTTCCCAGCTCTTTATTTCACCCCTACCCCCATGATCACCCATGTCTTAGGAAAGCAGCTGGCATCATCAGGGCCCCTATTATCTGGGCCATTCCCCCTTCTCACTGCTGCTATCAGGAAGAAGGTACAGGAGTTTCATTCTGAAGCACGACTCTTCCCACCTTCAGGTTGGAGCTCTCAACCACATATATTTGTAGCATGTCTGCTCTCATCCCTTCTCCCCAGGACAGAGCAAAGATAAAGTTCCCATGGAACTTATTTTCCATCCCACTAGCCTTCACAATTAATGTATTATCCTTTGTATTTTCAGCCATTTCCAAAATTAAACTCCCACTTTCCTCTCTCTTTTCCATTTCTTGTTTCATGAGTCAGTTCTCACTTTGTGATTCCCTGGTACACACTTCCTACCCCACCCACCACTCCCTGGCCACAGCAGCCGCTGATGTAACTGGAGAAGATACAACTCCAGTTCATCACGCTCTTTCCACCATCCAGGGACCCAAACATTCCAAGTGAAGCAGCTGGATTACTCTTGCAAAGAACTTCTCCTTCTCCTCATCTCCTTCTTTACCTAGAACGGAAGGCTGTAGTTAGAGGTAGAGATTGGCTAATTGGACTTATTCACACTAGAATGTGGAAGGCTGCTGAGAAGGTTATAAAAGTATGAGATGCAAATTCTAGAATCAATAGTTAGAGTCTTCATCCCAGGGCAGGGTGTCTTGAACAAACAGGTTTATGGTGTGAAGAAGAAACATAAGGGGTAAGTAAACTTTTCACACAACTGATGGAATGCCAGCAGCTATACTTCATTAAGAGTTTGAGGAGATTTAGTAATGCCACCAATATCTCTAACAAATTTCTACCAATGTACCATGGAGAGCATTCTGACTGGTTGCATCACCAGCTGGTATGGAGGCTCCAATGCACAAGATTGAAGGAAGTTGTACAGTGTTGTAGACAATGGAGGGCATCTTCAAAAAGTGGTGTCTCAAGAAGGATCATCTGTCACTAAGGTTCCTCACCATCTTGTACATGCCCTCTTTCTCATGACACTATCATGGACAAGGTACAGGATCCTGAAGAGCCGCACGCAATGTTTCAGAAACAGCTTCTTCTTCTCTGCCATCAGATTTCTGAACAGTCCATGAACACCTGAACACTATACATCTTTCAAACTGTTTATTTGTTTACTTATTAAGTTATGGTAATGTTTATATCTTGCACTGTACTGCTGCCACAAAATGACAAATTTCATGACATATGTCAGTGGTAACAAACCTGATCCTGATTCTGATTTTGATTAATGATTATAATGAGAGGATGTCAGGGTAGAGGTACGTCTCTACCAAAGGAGGTTTAAAGTAGTTCTTCCCTACTCTAGTCTGCAGGTTACCCTTGGGTATGGTGTAGCACCTGCTTAGCCCTTTTGATCAGGGTCACCAGAAGCCATGGGAGCAGGTGGTATATGGTCACGTGAGCAGCTGGTGCATATCACAAGTCCTGGTTATGTGACCAATAACGCCAGGCAGACAATTCCTGAATGGCAGAGATGTCCTGTATTGTAAAGACACTGCCCAGAAGAAGACAATGCCAAACCACTTCTGTAGAAAAATTTACAAAGGAAAATCATGGTCATGGAAACATTATTATCACCCATGTCATATGACACAGCACGTAATGAATGAACAATTGTAACTAGGTGCTGGAGGGGGTGGTGGAGACAAGTATATTTATAATATTTAAAAGGTGTTTTGTTAGCTAATTGGGTAGTAAAGGTATAGATGGACAAGACCTAATGGAAGCAAAAGGGGTTAGCAGATAGCCATCATGCTCAGCATAGACAAGGTTGACTAAGAGGGCCTGTTTCTATGCTGTAATTTTTTGTGATTTCATAGCTCTTTTGTATTACTTTTGTGTTGGGCACCAACTATTGAATATTGGAGACACAAAAAGCTGCAGATGCTGGAAATCTGGAGTAATACATGTAAAACCAAAGGAAATATGATTCAGCAAATTTGCGTATGATATGTGGTTGACACCAAAATTGGGGGCAGAGTGGACAGCGAGGAAGACTATCAAAGTTTGCAGCAGGTTCTGGATCAGCTGGAAAAATGGGCTACAAAATGGCAGATGGAATTTAATGCAAACAAATGTGAAGAGTTGCACTTTGGGAGGACAAACCAGGGTAAGACCTACAAGGTGAGTGGTAAGGCACTGAGGAGCGCAGTAGAACAGAGGGATGTGGGAATACAGATCCATAATTTCTTGAAAGTGGCAGCACAGATAGATAGAGTCATTGAGGGAGTTTTTTTTTTAGCACATTGGCTTTGATAAATCAAAATATTGAGTACAGGAGTTGGGATATTATGTTTAAGTGGTATAACATCTTGAGGAGGCCAAATTTGGAGTATTGTGTGCAGTTTTGGTCATCTGCCTACAGGAAAGGTATCAATAAGATCGAAAGGGTGCAGAGAAAACTTACAAGGATGCTGCCAGGACTTGAGGACCTGAGTTATAGGGAAAGGTTGAATAGGATAGGACTTTGTTCCTTAGAGCACAGGAGAACGAGGGGAGATTTGATGAGGTATATAAAATGATGAAGAGTAGATGCAAGCAGGCTCTTTCCGTTGCGGTCGGGTGAGCCTAGAACTAGAGGTCAAGACAAGTCAAGTCAGGTCAAGTAAAGATTATTGTTATTTAACTGTATACATGTATACTGTCAAATGAGACAATGTTTCTCCTCCATAGGGAGAGTTAAATGCACCAGGTTACTGGAAGTTCACATCACCGATGACGCCACTTAGTCACTGAATATCACCTCCCTGAAACGTCTATAAGCAGCAGCCTGGCATATGAGATCCCATTTTCCAGACGGAACAGGACAGAGTGGAGGGCAGAGTTAAGGTTGAAAGGTGAAATGTTTAAGGGGAACATGAAGGAGAAATCCTTTAGTCAGAGAGAGGTGAGAGTGGAATGAGATGGATGTGATTTCAATTTCAACATTTAAGAGATATTTGAATAGGTACATGGATAGGAAGGGCATGGAGGGCTATGGTGTGGGTGCTCGTCAATGGAACCAAACAGATTAATAGGCATGGACTTGAGGGGCTGAAGAGTCATTATCAACTCCAACAACTTCCCAACCACTGAGATCAGACTAACTGGTTACAATTTCCTTTTGTCTCTCTCCCTTCTCGAAGAGTGGAGTGACATTTGCAACTTTCCAGTCTTCTGGAACCAATCCAGAATCCAGTGATTCTTGAAAGATCATTACTAATGTCTCCACAATCTCTTCAGCTATCACTTTCAGAACCCTGGGGTGTACACTATCTGGTCCAGGTGACTTATCTACCTTCAGACCTTTCAGCTTCTCCCTAGTAATGGTAACTTCACACACTTCATGACCCCTGACACTTGGGACTTCCATCATATTGATAGTGTTTTCTACAGTGAAGACTGATGTAAAACGCTTATTCAGTGCGTCCACCATGCCATGTTGTTGTCCCACATTACTACCTCTCCAGCACCGTTTTCCAATGGTTGGATGCTAGATTAGATTAGATTCAACTTTATTGTCATTGTGCCGAGTACAGATACAAAGTCAATGAAATGCAGTTAGCATCTAATCAGAAATGCAAAGAATAGTGTTATTTACAAAAAAACTGCGAATAAAAAGTAAGTGCTACAGCACACAAATATAAAAGTACTGAGACAGTACAATATGGGTGCAATACTGCTTTGTGATTCCTTTTATTCCACAGTAATACTGATACATCTGACTTTAGCTTCTCCTTCTGAAATTTCAGGTTTAATTTGATCATATTATAATCACTTTCCTCTAAGGGTTCTTTTACCTTAAGCTCTCTAACAAATTCCGGTTCATTACACAACACCCAATCCAGAATAGCTGATCCCCTAGTGGGCTCAACCACAAGCTTCTCTAAAAAGCCTTCTTGTAGGCATTCTAGAAATTGCCCCCCTTGGAATCCAGCACCAAACTGTTTTTCCCAATCCACCTGCATATTGAAACCCACTATGACTAATTGTAACATTGCCCTTTTGACATGCATTTTCTAGCTCATTGAAATTTGTATACTACATCCTTTCTACTGTTTCGGGGTCTGTATATAACTTCCAGGGTCTTTTTACCCTTGCAGTTCCTTAGCTTTATCTACAATGATTCAACACCTATGTCACCTTTTTCTAATGATTTGATTTCACTTTTTACCAACAGAGCAACAGAGCCTCCTATGCCTTTCTGCCCATCCTTTTGATACAAAGTGTATCCTTGGATATTAAGCTCCCAGCTACAATCTTCTTTCAGCCATGATTCAGTGATGCTTACACATTATAGATGCTAATTTGTAACTGTGCTCCAAATTCATCTACCTTATTCTGTATATTGTGTGCATTCAGATAGAGTCCTGTATTCACTCTTTTCGGTTTTTCCCACCTTTTACATTGTGACTCATCCTGTTGACTGCATTTAGCCCAATCATCAGTTTCTCCTTGCTTGGAGTCTCACTATACATTGCCTCTGTTTGTAAACTGACTACCTCATCTTCAGCACTGTCACTCTGGTTCCCACACCCCTGCTAAATTAGCGTAAACCCACCTGAATAACTCTAGCCAACCTGCTCGCGAGGATATTGGACGCGCTTGGGTTTTCAGATGTAACCTGTCCCTTTTTTACATGTCACACCTTTCCCAGAAGAGATCCCAATGATCCATAAATCTGAATCCCTGCACCAATTCCTCAGCCATGCATTCACCTGCCAAATAATCCTATGCTTACCCTCACTGGCATGTGGCACAGACAGCAATCCAGAGATTACTGCCCTGGAGGTCCTGTTTTTCAGCTTGCTACCTAGCATCCTAAAATCTGTCTTCAGGACCTCCTCACCTTGTCTACCTATGTCATTGGTGCCAATGTGCAAGGCACCAAGAGTTCTGGCTGCTCAGCCTTGCTTTTGAGAAATAAACAAATAAAACAAGATTTTCTATTTTGTTACTCTTTTATCTCTATATTTATCAAATTAATGCTTTCATCAGAAATCCTTTCATTCTAAAACATTGACTCAGTTCCTCTCTACCTGACCAGTTGACTCTTTCCAGTATTTTCTTATTGCTTAAAACTTTAGGGCAGCCTTTACAAAAACAGATTTCTGTTAGCTTTGTCTGTGCAGGGCAGGTTGATTACCTAGAGAATGTTTCTGTTGGCTAGAGACCCCAAGACTAAGGGACATTTAAAAATAGAGTTAGTTACTAACTAATAAATTCAAAAGTGAAAACTGGATAAAGTGCTTTATTCAGTTAGAATGTTGAACTTGAAAGAAGCAATTGAGACAAATGATTAGTGCTTTTATATTTCCTTTGAGAAAGAGGCCATTTGGCCCATTAAGATGTAAATAAGGTTGAAGGGGTAGAGAGAAGATTTACAAGGATGTTTCCGGGACTGGAGGACCTGAGTTATAAGGAAAGATCGAACAGGTTAGGAAGGACTTTATTCCTTGGAATGTAGAAGATTGAAGGGAGATTTGATAGAGGTATACAAAATTATGAGGGTATAGATAGGGTAAATGCAAGCGGGCTTTTTCCACTGAGTTTGGGTGGGACTACAACTAGAGGTCATGGGTTATGGGTGAAAGGTGGAAAGTTTAAGGGGAGCATGAGGGGAAAATTCCTCAGAGGGTTGTGAAGTGTGGCATGAGCTGCCAGTGGAAATGGTGCAGGCAAGCTCAATTTCAATGTTTTAAGAAGTTTGGATAGGAACAAGGATGGCAAAGTATGGAGGGCTGTGGTCCCAATGCAGGTTGATGGGAGTAGACATTTTCAATGGTTGTTTCCTTTTCAATACTCTGTTTATGCTGGGTTCTAGAGGAATTCCTTCGGTCCCATTCCCTTACATTTCTCTGTAACCTATTCTCTTTCATATTACTTTTAACATGTTCACTTCTCCTCCTTCCCAGCTAACCTATTGTAGCTACAATAGTAAATTTACCTTAAGACCAGTGTGTCTTTGGGATGTGGGAGGAAACAGGAGCACTTGGGGAAAATCTGTGCAGTCACAGAGAGAGTGTGCAGATGACTTATTTGCAAAACCAGAGGTTCAAATCCTATCCCAGGTCACTGAAGCCGTGAGGCAGCTGCATTAATAACAGTGACATTGTGGAGAAGGAGACCATTCAGCCCATCAAGTTTAAACTATCTTTTGAATCAGATCCACCAGTCCCTTATTTCCCTGTAATGTCATTAAATTCTACCCAATTATCTTGCTCATCCACTACACTGAAGGTAACTTGCAGTCATCAATTAACCTACCAGCATGTCTTTGGGCTGCGGAAGGAAATGGGAGCATCCAAGAGAATTTGTCAGGGAGAACAATAAATTCCATATAGGTAGCATCTAAGATCAGGACTGGATGATGGGACAGTGGGGCAGCAGCTGTAAACGTCTACAATCACAGGGAAAAAAATTGGAAAATCCCAGGAGGCCCAGCCAGCATCAAGGAGCAGAGAAACAGAGCTGACCTTTCAGGTCAGAAATCCTTCAATATCTGCTGACCTGTGGCATCACCCTTTTAAAACTAATAGGCAAGGAGGAGAAAGAAAGGAATGAAAGGAAATAGTAAGGGGCAAATGGAGTACAAATGCCATCTTTAACTAATAGGGCTGAATGAATGGCCTTTATATTATTAACAACCTTCACAAAAACTATACTAGTAGAGAAAAATTCCTTGTCACTTTTTCTACTATGCTAAATCTGTCAATCAAAAAAACAATTTAAAAGATCTGATGTGGGGAGTGATTGAAAGTTTGCTTTCCTTGCTCTAGAAAGGATGGGGTCACAATCTAGTTGCAGAACTAAGTGGAAATCTTGCTCTTCAAAAAAAATATGCTTGTAGCAATTCAAAATCCATTGAAATATTCTAGAACTGAGCCAGGGAGAAATTTCAGCTAATAAAGTAATTGCTTGTGTGTTTCAGATAGCTTTTAATTCCAGTTTTCTCTGAATGTACTGGATTCACTATACCACAAAATTTAAGTGCTATTTTCTTTCAGGAATTGGCATTGAAGCACCACAGGGGTTGAAATGAAAGGTAGACTTGTAGTTAAAGGAAATCACGTAACTATTGCCCTGTTACTTGGCAACCTACACTGAGTCATTGATCTTAAGTAGGAGACATACATTTTCAAATGAATTAAAAGAACACAATTACCAAGATGTTGCTAAGGAAGTGTAAATTGAAGTGATGCCATCAATGCTTTCATAGCTAGGAATTTATAAAAATAAGTTAGAAATTTAATTTAAAGATTAAATGTATTATTTTAATAATACTCTTGCGAGAAAAGCATGAAGTTAAACAGTTTATTATCAATGCTGAATGCCAACAGTAATTGAAAGGTTGATAGATATTCTGCTTTGCTCATTTTCTTGCTGTAGTGTAGAATTTTAGCTGCATTTGATATTCAATTAGGAAAGTTAATTAAATACTTTTAAAATTCATTCTTTCAATAAGGATGTTACACACAAGGCAAACATTTAATTCAATTCCCTAATTGCCCTTTAAAGTGTGGAGCTGATTCACCACCTTGAATTCCTGATATTCCTTTAGTAAAGGCTCTCACACATGTTGGGGGAATCTTGACCCGGCAACACGACTCTGGATGGGCACGTATGCGAATCAGATGGAAACTTGTTCCATTGCCCATGCTCTTTGTTCTTCTCGGAGATAAAGTTCATAGGCTTGATGTTGTGTTAAGGTAGTCTTGACAGGTAAGTGCTAATGTTGCATACTGCAATCACATAGCACGATCTGGTATGGCAATTCGAATGTGCGGGAATGTAAGAAGCTGTGGAGGTGAGTGGACTCATGGCACATCACTCCCCACCATTGAAAATATCTATATGAGACTCGGCTTCAAGAGGGCAACTCAAATATCTCCACTATCGTGGCCATGCCGTCTTTTTGCAGCTGTTATTGGCCAGGAGGTGCAGAAACCCCAAGTCTCATACCTCCAGGTTCAAGAACTGCTACTTCTGGTCTTGAACTAACTGGCACAACAATTTAGTGACACCATGACCACTTCAATCACTTTGCACGAAAATTGACTTTTTTGTTCTAATTGTGTTCTTTCTTGTAAAAATTGTGTATAATTTATGGTTTCCTTCTGAATATTGCTAATATGATGCTATGTACCTGTGATCCTGCAGCAAGGAAGGTTTTCACTGTATCTGTGCATAGGTGTGCTTGTGCACCTGACAGTAAACTTGATTTTGACTTTGCTATCGCTAATGCAGTTTCTGGCCTGCTCTGTAATTAAGGTTTGCTCTGGATCTGGTTGCATTGGAAAGGGCATAGAAGAGATTCACCAGGATTTTGCCTGGGTTGGAGTGTTTCAGTTATAGGGAGAGATGGGAAAGGCTGGATTTGTTTCTTTTGGCACAGAGGAGTGTAAGCAGTGGTGGGGGAGACCAGATAGAGATACACAGGCTGAAACTTATTGTCTGGCATCCTTGTGCCTTCACTGGTGCCAGGTGACAGAAATTGAAGTCTCCCCCTACCTGACCACTCTCCTCTGAGCTTCACACTGTTGTTTTTACTTTCTAACATTATGTAGGATTCCAAGAACTGGATCAGCAACCCGAAGTTTCTGTAAGTTAAAAATGCTGTTGACTGAGATCAAAACAGTTGCACTGGTAGTTAATTCCATCAGGTTGGTAGGTTCTCGGTTAACTGTAGATCTAAAATTAACCCAAGTTTATTTTCATGAGCACAAGTACGGTGAGGTGCAGGAACAGTGCAAAACTTACTGGCAACAGCATCACAGGCACCTGTCTACAGATTAGTCTCTGGAGCAGCTTGTGTTCTTGTGCATCGAAATAGCCGTACCGGGTTATGATAGAAGCAGTCAGGACACTTCCAGCAGTGCATCCCTTCTGCTTACACAGTGTCTATATTTCTCTGGACGGAAACAATTGTTGACATTTTGGGAAAACAATGTCACAAACAAGTCATAGATTCATACATCACATAATTGGGCCTTTGGCCCAACACGTCCATGCTGATCATTATATTTATCTACGCTGATTCCACTTACTTGCTTTTGCAGACTTAAGAATATGTCTTCCTCACTGTTATTAGCCTCATGAACTCCTTCACATTCCCTTCCCAGTGGTGCTGCCATTCTCAGACTCTTAATGCTTCTTCCATTATTAATTCTGATAATATCATTTTAGCATTTCTCTCTTCTGCACGATTTCAGATTGCACTGCCATCTTTGCAGCATTCTGTTGTTTTGTGCCTGTCACAGCTCTTATAATTACCATATAGGCTGTTTACTCTCTGAATTGCAAGCGAGCAAGTAACTTCATTGCACCCTGGTGTTTGTGACAGCAAAATAACCTGAATCTGAGGTCTGTAGCCTTGTATCCCTTGGTGATTCACATACTTGCCTTTATGCTTGTTACATGTCATGAGAGTACCGGCCTACTCCACCGCTTCAGGTGGCGTGTTCCAGACTGCAAGCACCCCTCAGATCCCCTCTTATTTTAATTCTCTGCCCTCTTGTCTTAAGCACCACCACTTCAGGGAAAGGATCATTAGTGTCCATCCTAACTATCATAATTTTTCACAGCTCCCTCACTTTTTCCTCTCAACAATTTCCATTCCATGGAAAATAAACACACCTTCTGCTACCCTTTCTTAGAGAGTGGGACTGGTAAATCTAGTACCCCTGGATGACAAGGTTAAAAAGGGAATCTTTCAGATATTCTTATCTTAATAATCTCAAAAGCCTAGACGAATATAAAAAGCAAGGGGGTGAAGTTAAAGAGACTTTAGGAATTCAAAGAGGTCATGAAAAAAATCAAAATAAAATCAAGTCTAGAGATACCTTATAAAGACTCAAAGACCAAGGGTGTAACTAAGGACAGGGTTGCAAGTAGGACAGAAGGATGTTTTAAGAAAGACTTTTACACTAAAGGCATTTATACTTGCAGTTATTACGCTGGCTGAATTGACATCAAGGACATCCAGTAATCATACAGTTTTTGTGGTGTGCATTAGTAGTGGTTCCTGGGGTGGTGGGAGTTCCTAAGGAGGCAATGGAGATGGGGGGAAAGCTGAGGGATTCCAGGCTTAATTTAAGAAATTAATTACTTATTATAAGAATTGATCCTCTGCCTCATAATTGATTACCATCATTGTGCAATCACCTCATCTCTTGTTAACTAAGCGTTCTCTTAGACTTTGCTTGAAGCACTTTGAAATGCAATGCCACACTTTCATATTCGCACAACATGAGAAATCTGGACTGAAGAAATCGTGTTATTTCTGGACCCAGCCCGTGCATTATTGCTGTTCACTACTGTAGTACAGTGTTAGTATGATTCCCATAGTCTAATCACATAGTGACACAATTCCTGTGAAGTAGGGGATGGAGTTCAATGGGGTAAAGTTCAGAACCTGCCCTTTCAAATAGTCTTGACATTTCTCTAGCCCATGGGCCAACCAAGATGTTGCTGCCCCACTTTATGTACCTTCAGGGAGAGAGTTAGGTTTTGCCTAAGCTATGATGATGTCATAACTTGTGTGAAAATGTTTTATCAAATGAGGCAATGAAACTGTTCAGCTCCTTGAACATTTGAAGAAAATACACTCTGATAATGCAAACAAGAACTTTTCTTAATTTCAGTCACTGAAAACTCAGAAACAGAAACCACTTCAAAGCATGTTTGCCAGCACTTCACAACAAAACGGTGATGGTTTGCAGCTTCATATAACATTTTGTGGTTCATTGCCAAATCTGGAAAGCCCTACACAATTGAAAAAGAACTGATTCTGCAAGCAGTAAGGGAGCTTCTGAGTACAATTTGCATAAGTCTCCGGTTCAAATAATTAAAGTGATTCCACTCAGCAACAACTCTTTTCAAAGACAAATAGATGAAATGTCTGAGAACATGGAAGACAAATTGTGCAACATACTTTGGACAATAGAATTTGCTCTGCAGTAGGACAAGTCAAATTTTCAGACAATGAATCTTTGCTTCTTGGTTATGTCTGCTCCATAGAGGATGAAGGCATGGTTCAAGAATTGTTATTTGCAAGGGACTAGAAACAGGTATGAAGGAGAAGTCAATATTTTGGTTTGTTGAGCAATGTTTCAAAGAGGACATTCTGCTCACTGACACTCTTGCTTGTGCAACACCATCAATGACAGGATGCTACCATGGGGTCACTACTTTCTTGAAAAAAAGCTGTAACTGACATATTTACTAATCACAGTGTAATTCACATTCAACACCTTGTTGCAAAAAAACTGTGTTCAGCTGCACAAATCATTAAATGCTGTTATCACACAGTAAAAAAAACAAGTCCCATGCTCCCAATTCCCAACTATTTCAAGAACTTTGTGTTTAGAATAATGAACAGCTTGACCGTTTGCTAGTGCATACACAATAGCTCTCGAAAGGAAACTACCAGAGATGATTTAATGGTTCTTTTGAAACTGTGATAACATTTTTTGAAGACTTGAATGCTTCATTCAGTAACCCAGTCAAGAATATTAGGCATGGCATTCTTTATTTGTTAGAATTATTCTCAAAGTAATGAAATCAATCTTCAATTGCAAGGAAATGATGTGAATCTTATCAAAGTCAAATCAGTTGACTCTACATTTAGAGTAACAGTCAAGAGTACAGTACGGCACAGAAACAGGCCATTTAAACTGCCTACTCCCTACCCTCCATACCCCTACTATCCACGTACCTATCCAAACTTACCTTAAACTTTGAAATCAAGCTTGCACGCACAATTTCTGTCCAAGTTAACTATTTAAGTGCAACATTGGCTGTCACGATCTTTTCCAATTTCTGAGCCTTTCTTTCAAAGCAATGAAACAGACCGCAAATTACAGAACATAGGGGACTGAGTCTCCTTCTGAAATTCAGCTTGATATTGAGAAGCTGATATCACTGCACCAAGCTCATCCATCTCATTGAATGGTGAGAAAGCAATGAAGTAGTGAATTGTTGGACTACTAATATATGCCCTAAAATTGTTGAAGAAAATTATTTTTACTCTATTTAAATAAAGAAATTATATTATTTGCAGGTTTAACAGATTTGAATAACTTTGCAATTACTTGTCACTGCTTTGAATTTGCAGTTCCTATATTCTTTCACTGTGCATCACAAACCAAAATTTTTTATAGTTTTTGGGTGTTGGCTGGAAAGGGAGCTGGAGAGCTGGGGATGCGGTTTGGAAGTGAGGATGTGGAAGGAGGAGGTAACCCAAGAAGGTTTTGGAACCACTGCTTTAGCAGATGTGGGGCATAAGAAGTAACATTTCCTCCTCTGTTAACACTTAGAGTGAACTTGGGTAAAAATTCATACTAAGAATCATTACTGACTTTTTGTTACTTAATCCCGGCAACTTCATGGAAGAGAGGAGCAGCAGAATGTGGAACACTGGAGCATACAGTACAGGGATAGGCCCTTTGGCTCGCAATGTCATGCCACTCAAATTAAGCAAATGACACCTAATCTCTTCTGCCTGCTCATGGCCCACAATCCTCCATTCTCTGCAAATCCATGTGCCTATCTAAGAGCCCCTATCATACCTGCTTCCACCACCACCCCTGGTAGTGCTTTCCAGGCATCCACCACTCTCTATGTAAAAAAACGCATAAGGTGACCCCCCCACCCACACCTTAAATGCATATCCCCTAATATTAGCAACACACACAAAATGCAGCAGGCCAGGCAGCATCTATAGGAAGAGATCAAAAGTCAAAGTCTGTCCCGAGCCTTGTGGCCCATCAGGTGGCCTGGTGCTTATGTCGGTTTCCGTGGCGTGAAGCAACTGAGAGTACGAGACTCCCCCCGCCCCCCCGGATAGGACGCCAGTCTATCGCGAGGTTAACCCCCAGCATTTGCCGGTACCCATTCTCAGCTGGGTGGACTGGAGAATTGTGTGGTTAAGTGCCTTGCTCAAAGACACAACACGCTGCCTTGGCCGAGACTTGAACCCATGACCTTCAGATCGTGAGCCCAATGCCCTAACCACTTGGCCACGTGCCACACACATAGGAAGAGGTACAGTGGATGTTTTTGGGCTGAGACTCTTCGTCAGGACTAATTGAAAAAAGAGGTAGTAAGAGATTTGAAAGTGGGAGGGGGAGATCAGAAATGATAGGAGAAGACAGGAGGGGGAGGGATGGAGCTAAGAGCTGGACAGTTGATTGGCAAAAGGGATACAAGACTGGAGAAGGGAGAGGGTCATGGGATGAGAGGCCTAGGGAGAAAGAAAGGGGGAGGGGAGCACCAGAGGAAGATATAGTGAGAGGGACAGAGGGAGAAAAAAGAGAGAAAGAAAGGGGTGGGGGAATAAATAATAAATAAATAAGGGATGGGGTAAGAAGGGGAGGAGGGGCATTAACGGAAGTTAGAGAAATCAATGTTCATGCCATCAGGTTGGAGGCTACCCAGGCTTCTTTCAGTTAGTCCTGACGAAGGGTCTCAGCCCGAAATGTTGACTGTACCTCTTCCTATAGATGCTGCCTGGCCTGCTGTGTTCCACCAGCATTTTGTGTGTGTTGCTTGAATTTCCAGCATCTGCAGATTTCCTCGTGTTTGCATCCCCTAATATTAGATATTTTGACTGTAGGAAAAGGACACTAGCTGTCCCCTCTATCTCTCCTCACAAAATTTTATAACTTTAGCTGAACAAGATCCAGTCAGAACTTGAAGCATAGAATAGAACAGGCTCTTTTAACCCTCGATGACTATGCCAGCCGTGGTGCCTATCCGAATTAACCCATCAGCCTATGGTCTGCATCCCTCCATTCCCTGCCTGTTCACGTCTTTCTAAAAGCCTCTTTCGAACTGCTGTCGTATGTTTCCGCACTTCCCAGGCACCCCCACTCTGTAAAAACTTGCCTCATGAGTGTCCTTTAAACTTTCCATCCCGCTGCCTTCAGATACGCGCGGGCTGAATCGTTCCTGAGTAAGTGCCTGTGATCGACCAGGTAACTGGCTGTGCCCAGCCTGGCGTGCATTCAGACGGAGGGGGAGGCACCACCAACTCAGTTGAAGTTGCTGCTGTTTCCAGGGCTGGTGGAAGCGCGGACTGCCTCCGGACCTCACGAGAGCCGTGTCAGCAGAGCAGAGGAATTTGTCTTCCAGTTGCAGTCGGTCTCATTGCGAGCTGTAACACATGGCACATGGAAAAGGTAGGTGATGCCCGGCGAGAAGATGGCAGTGGGCTAGCAAGTCTTTCAGTAAGTAACTTTCAGATGTCTTGTGCGCTTATCTTACCTTTTTAATATCTTAAGCAATCATTAAACCAACATGTTACCATTTACAATTGAAATGCTGATGTCTGCGCTAAAGCGTTTGATTCTTCTCTACTGGATCTTTGAATTTTATTTTTAAACTATTTCACTAGATTGTTAGGAAAGCTGGTATTTATCACCTACAGTATACCTAAATACACCCCCATCACAGCGAAGGGCGATTTCATTTGTGAGTTGTATCCAAATCAGATGGGGTAGGGACTGCAGATTCCACCCCCCCCCCATTATCAGGAGGGGTCTTAACGACAATCCCGTGAGTTACATAGTCATAATTTGATGCTAGCTGGTTAGACAGGGTTTATTTCGTGTGTTGAACTCAGATAATCAGCTTGATGGTTAAACGTCTCTGCTCTGGGCGCTTGCCCAGGAACCAATCAGTTAACTCTGAAGCTATAGTGTGTTTAAGCTAATTCCTTATTAGTAGATGATAATAAATACTGTGACTATATGAAAACAGGTAAAATGGACAGAGTGAAACCATCCTCTGAACTGCAAAGTCACGTGGTAAATTAGTAAATTATTATTGTCTCACGTATGGAGATTCAATGAGAAGCTCGTTTTCACGTCATCCGTACAAATCATTTCATCACATCAGTACAAGGAGGTAGGACAAGGGAAAATCAATAACAGAATGTAGAATAAAGTGTCCCCAAATCCTAGGGACTTACTACTCGGGCACAATTGGGAGCATCCTGACTGGCTGCATCACTGCCGGGTACGGGAACTGTACTTCCCTCAATCGCAGGACTCTGCAGAGAGTGGTGCGGACAGCCCAGCGCATCTGTGGATGTGAACTTGCCACTATGCAGGACATTTACAGCGACAGGTGTGTAAAATGGGCCTGAAAGATCATTGGGGACCCGAGTCACCCCAACTATAAACTGTTCCAGCTGCTACCACCCGGGAAACGGTACCGCAGCATAAAGGCCAGGACCAACAGGCTCCGGGACAGCTTCCTCCACGAGGCCATCAGACTGATTAATTTACAGGGACACAATTGTATTTCTATGTTATATTGACTATTCTGTTGTATGTCTTACCGTGCATACTATTTACTATAATTTGCACATTGCACATTCAGATGGAGACGTAACGTAAAGATTTTTATTCTTGCATGTGAAGGATGTAAGAAATAAAGTCAATTCGGTTACAGAGAAAGTGCAGTACAGGTAAACAATAAAGTGAAAGGGGAAAGATGATAGATTGAAGGGGAGGAGAGAGAGAGAGAGAGAGATAGATAGATAGATAGATAGATAGATAGATTCCCAAGTGCCAGAAAGCCTAATTTGCTGAATTCGATTCAACTGGCTAGTTACATTAACTGACGGATTTACTGATCAATTGTTGAAAAGATCAGGGTGATTTTCATCCCGGCCATGGTGCCCTGTCCTGTGGGAAATACATGATGGGATTTTTGAATGGGCTTGTGAAACGACACCCAGAGAAACCTGGCGCTGGGTGGTTTTCAGAATCAGACCTCCCTCTGATTATACGTGAGGAAGGAACTGAGCAGGGAGAAGGAAGGGACAGCAGCTGGGACAAGCGCAGAAGTACCTTAAAGGCCGGATCAGTTTTGAGAGGTTTGCAAAAGTCTGAAATCCAATTGGGTAGATGGAAAGGCCAGCGTGTTGCTGGAAATCTGCCCTCCAGTCCTCCCTCCCTCCCTCCTCTCTAGTTGTTCCGACTTACCTTTGGAAATCCTGTTAGAGAAGGTGCTGGAAGCTCCTCTATCATTGGATCAAAAAGGCAACTCAGTTCCCGCATTCTTGTATGCCCACCTCTCCTACATACAGTAGATATAAAAAAAATCTCATCCTGCTCTGAGGAGACAGTAATAGAACATTGATAGAGACAGTATAGCATAGGAACTGTCTCTTCAGCTCCTGTTGGCTGCGTCGACCATGATACCAAATGAAACTGATCCCTCCTACCTGCACATAACCCATACCCCTTCGTTCCTTGCCTATTCAATGTCCATCTAAATGCTACTAATCACCTCCCCGTGTCACAACCACCGATTCGGCGGCACAATAGTTATGGCAATTGCGCTTGTGAATTTGGACGTGTCAGCTAATTATTATTTAATTGTGATAGTATTTAACTCCATTCTTGTCATTGTAGTGCTTGTCGAGACTCGGACAGAGCATAGCAATGCTTCGCTGCTGTTTTGCATTCGGCCTTCCCTGAGAGATTGGACTTTCAAATCAACTGACTCTGAAAACCAACAGTATTCGTTTAATGTTTAGACGTTCTTTTCAGCCCCAGTGTAGGCTTCGTTTTCCTTTTGAGAGTTTTAGTTGATGGCCCTGTTTGGCCTAGCATTTATTGTTTTATTTTCCCTTTAACACTGTTGGTATTAAAGTCTGCGAACAATCGACCTGCTTCGGTGTCTCTCACTCCGCAATTGGGCCATGTCCGAACCTGGTAACGCCATGACAATGCATTCCAGGCAACTTCCACTCTTGTTGGTTAAACATCTTGCCCAGCACATCTTCCTCAAACTTTTCCACTCTCACCTTAATGCTATGACCTTTAGTGTTTGGTGTTTCTACCCTGTGAATGAGATTCTGAGCATCTCTTCTATCAATGCCTCTCATAATTTTATGAAATTCTATCCGATCTCCTCTTGGCTTTTGGTACTGCAAAGAAAACAGTCCAAGCGTGTCCAATGTGTCCTAGTGGCTAAAATCCAGGCAACAGTTATAATGGGTGACTTCAATCTACATATAGATTGGGTGAACCAAATTGGTAAGGGTGCTGAGGAAGAGGATTTCTTGGAATGTATGTGGGATGGTTTTTTGAACCAACATGTCGAGGAACCAACTAGAGAGCAGGCCATTCTGGACTGGGTATTGAGCAATGAGGAAGGGTTAGTTAGCAATCTTGTTGTGAGAGGCCCCTTGGGTAAGAGTGACCATAATATGATGGAATTCTTCATTAAGATGGAGAGTGATGTAGTTAATTCAGAAACAAAGGTTCTGAACTTAAAGAAGGGTAACTTTGAAGGTATGAGATGTGAATTAGCTAAGATAGACTGGCAAATGATACTTAAAGGGTTGATGGTGGATATGCAATGGCAAGCATTTAAAGATTGCATGGATGAACTACAACAATTGTTCATCCCAGTTTGGTAAAAGAATTAACCAGGGAAGGTAGTGCACCTGTGGCTGACAAGGGAAATTAGAGATAGTATCAATTTCAAAGAAGAAACATACAAATTAGCCAGAAAAAGTGGCACACCTGAGGACTGGGAGAAATTCAGAGTCCAGCAGAGGAGGACAAAGGGCTTAATTAGGAAAAGGAGAAAAAGATTGAGAGAAAGCTGGCAGGCAACATAAAAACTGACTGTAAAAGCTTTTATAGATATGTGAAAAGAAAAAGATTGGTTAAGACGAATGTAGGTCCCTTACAGTCAGAAACAGGTGAATTGATCATGGGGAACAAGGACATGGCAGACCAATTGAATAACTACTTTGGTTCTGTCTTCACTAAGGAGGACATAAATAATCTTCCAGAAATAGTAGGGGACTGAGGGTCTAGTGAGATGGAGGAACTGAGTGAAATACATGTTAGAAGGGAAGTGGTGTTAGGTAAATTGAAGGGATTGAAGGCAGATAAATCCCAGGGCCAGATGATCTGCATCCCAGAGTGCTTAAGGAATTAGCCCAAGAAATAGTGGATGCATTAGTGATAATTTTTCAAAACTCTTTAGGTTCTGGATTAGTTCCTGAGGATTGGAGGGTGACTAATGTAACCCTGCTTTTTAAAAAAGGAGGGAGAGAGAAACCGGGGAATTATAGACTGGTAAGCCTGACATCAGTGGTGGGGAAAATGCTAGAGTCAGTTATCAAGGATGTGATAACAGCACATTTGGAAAGCGGTGAAATCATCGGACAAAGTTTG
Source organism: Mobula hypostoma (assembly GCF_963921235.1). Lineage (NCBI taxonomy): Eukaryota > Metazoa > Chordata > Chondrichthyes > Myliobatiformes > Myliobatidae > Mobula > Mobula hypostoma. The sequence goes on from NC_086097.1 coordinate 169,838,249, forward strand.
CATGGATTTGTGAAAGGAAAATCATGTCTGACGAATGTCATAGAATTTTTTGAGGATGTAACTAGTAGAGTGGATAGGGGAGAACCAGTGGATGTGGTATATTTGGATTTTCAACAGGCTTTTGACAAGGTCCCACACAGGAGATTAGTGTGCCAACTTAAAGCACATGGTATTGGGGGTATGGTATTGATGTGGATAGAGAATTGGTTGGCAGACAGGAAGCAAAGAGTGGGAATAAATGGGACCTTTTCAGAATGGCAGGCAGTGACTAGTGGGGTACCGCAAGGCTCAGTGCTGGGACCCCAGTTGTTTACAATATATATTAATGACTTGGATGAGGGAATTAAATGCAGCATCTCCAAGTTTGCGGATGACACGAAGCTGGGTGGCAGTGTTAGCTGTGAGGAGGATGCTAAGAGGATGCAGGGTGACTTGGATAGGTTAGGTGAGTGGGCAAATTCATGGCAGATGCAATTTAATGTGGATAAATGTGAGGTTATCCACTTTGGTGGCAAGAACAGGAAAACAGATTATTATCTGAATGGTGGCTGATTAGGAAAAGGGGAGGTGAAATGAGACCTGGGTGTCATTATACACCAGTCATTGAAAGTGGGCATGCAGGTACAGCAGCTGGTGAAAAAGGCGAATGGTATGCTGGCTTCATAGCAAGAGGATTCGAGTACAGGAGCAGGGAGGTACTACTGCAGTTGTACAAGGCCTTGGTGAGACCACACCTAGAGTATTGTGTGCAGTTTTGGTCCCCTAATCTGAGGAAAGACATTCTTGCCTAGAGGGAGTACAAAGAAGGTTCACCAGATTAATTCCTGGGATGGCAGGACTTTCATATGATGAAAGACTGGATCGACTAGGCTTATACTTGTTGGAATTTAGAAGATTGAGGGGGGATCTTATTGAAACGTATAAAATTCTAAAGGGTTTGGACAGGCTAGATGCAGGAAGATTGTTCCCAATGTTGGGGAAGTCCAGAACGAGGGGTCACAGTTTGAGGATAAAGGGGAAGCCTTTTAGGACAGAGATGAGGAAAAACTTCACACAGAGAGTGGTGAATCTGTGGAATTCTCTGCCACAGCAAACTGTTGAGGCCAGTTCATTGGCTATATTTAAGAGGGAGTTAGATATGGCCCTTGTGGCTAAAGGGATCAGGGGGTATGGAGAGAAGGCGGGTACAGGGTTCTGAGTTGGATGATCAGCCATGATTGTACTGAATGCCGGTGCAGGCTCGAAGGGCCGAATGGCCTACTCCTGCACCTATGTTTCTATTTTTCATCCTGGTGCACATCCTCCTCACTCAGTCCAAAGCTGCCCCATCCTTCCTGGAATGGGGCAGCCTGAGCTGTACAGTATTAGTTGGAAATACTTCAGGAGGTTTCATTTCATGGCCGGCTCCGCCCCTTATTGGTCATCTAACATGTTCATGGGATCTTCCTTCACTTCATCAATTAACTATTGAACAGACTTGCTCAGATTGTCATTGATTAGCTATTGAACTGAACAGTTATAATTAATGAATAAAATCACTGTATTTTTAATTTGATGATTTTCTTCTCCCTTTCTTGCATTCTCTTCGGTCTTCCAGAGTCTCCAGAAGAGCTGTGCAGAATTAGTGACTCTGTGTAGGGTCAGTTTACCCAGTGAAACTGGATGACGTGATGTGTGGTGTTTTACTGCTCTGACATTGTCTTCTCCTCAAAACATCTTTTTAAACACTCCTTTGTGACAGAGCATTATAAATTCATGCTTGGAACTTACGTAACTTTGTCTATCGCTTGGGCAATGTAGCATCATTTCCTCCACCTCTTCTCACACTCATCATTGAGTTCTAACTCTCAATCCTTTCCTTTCCTTTCCTTTCCAGGTCCATCGTAACCCGGGGGTTGCAACTGACGAAGAGGACGTGAAAGACTTATCTTGAATACACCTCCTTTCTCCACCTTAAACAGGCAGGTACCAGCACACACATTAACTCTTCATAAAGTCTGGAGCCTACTTACATAGAGCAGTACAGTAGAGGAACAGGCCCTTTGGCTCATGATGTCATGCTGTCAATCAAAACTAATCCCACCTCCTTGCCCATGGTCTTTATCAATAGGATAGGATATAGGAACAGAATTAGGCCATTCAGCCCATCAAGTCTGCTCTGCCGTTTAATCATGCTTAATTATTTTGTCAACTTCACTCTCCCGCCTTTTCCCTTCACCCCTTTACAATCAAGGACCTATCCATCTCTCCCTTATAAATGCAAGACATTCTACAGATGTTGGAAATCCGGAACAACACTTACAAAATGCTGAAGAAGCTCCAGAAACTCAGTAGGTCAGGCAGCATCTATAGAGATGAATAAACGGTCATCATTTCGGGTCAAGACCCTTCTTCAGGATTGGAAGGGAAGGGGGAACACACTGGTGAGGGGAGGGGAAGGACAATTAGCTGGAAGGTGATAGGTGAAGTCAGATGGGTGGGAATATTAAAGGGCTAGAGAAGAAGGAATCTGATAGGAGAGGCGAGTTGACCAAAAGAGAAAGGGAAGGAGGAGGAGCACCAGGGGGAGGTGATAGGCAGGTGAGGAAAAGAGGTAAGAGGCTAGAGTGGGGAATAGAAGAAGAGGGAAGGGGGAGGTAAAAAAATTACAGGTAAGAAAAATCGATGTTCATGCCATCAGATTGAAGGCTACCTAGACAGAATATTGCTCCTCGCCCTGAGAAGGGCCTTATGACAAACAAGGAGGCCATGGACTGACATGTCAGAATGGGAATGGGGATTGGAATTAAAATGGTTGACGACTGGGAAATTCCACTATTGGGGGGATGGAGTGGAGATGCTTAATATAGCAGTTCCCCAATTTATGTCAGTTACCTCACCGATTTAGGTGAGGCAACGCTTCACCTGCGAATCCGTTGGGGTCATCTATTGTGCTCCTGATGGCCTCCTCTACATTGATGAGACCCGACGTAAGTTGGAGGACCACTTTGTAGAGCTCCTTCGCTCCATCTGACAGAAGCAGTATTTCCTGGTGGCCAACCATTTTAATTCCTATCCCCATTCCCGTTCCAACATGTCAGTCCATGGCCTCCCCTTTTCCATGAAGAGGCCACTCTCAGGTTGGAGGAGTAACAGTTCATACTCCATCTAGGCAGCCTCCAACCTGATGGCATGAACATCAATTTCTCCATCTGGTATTTTTTTTCCTTCCCCGCTTCCCTCTTTATTCTATTCCCCACACTAGCCTCTTCCTTCTCATCTGCCTGTCACCTCCCCATGGTGCCCCTCCTTCCTCCCTTTCTCCCATGACCCACTCTCCTCTCCTATCACATTCCTTCCTCTCCAGCTCTTTACCTTTCCCACCCACCTGGCTTTACCTAGCACCTTCTAGCCAATACTTCCCTTCTTCCCTCCTTTTTATTCTGGTGTCTTCCCCCTTCATTTCCACTCCTGAGCAAGAGTCTCGGTCCAAGACATTGCCTGTTTATTCACTTATAGTTGCTGTCTCACCTGCTGAGTTCCTCCAGCATTTTGTGTGTGAAACCTTACCCTAACTGCACCAATAACTTGGCCTCCACAGCCCTGTGCGGCAATGACTTTCAGAGATTCACCGCCCTCTGACTGAAGAAATTCCTCCTTATCTCAGTTCTAAAGTGATGTCCCTTTATTCTGAGGCTGTGCGCTCAGATCCAGGACTCCCCTACTAAAGGAAGCATCCTCTCCATCTCCACTTTATCTAGGCCTTTCAGTATCCAGTAGCTTTCAATGAGATCCACCCTCATCCTTCTGAATTCCAGGCCCAGTTTCATCAAATGCTCCTCAAACTTTAATCTTTTCAGTCCTGGGATCTTTCTTGTGAACGTTCTCTGGATCCTCTCCAGGGCAAGCTCAACCTTCCTTATAATTGCTCACAGTATTCCAATTCAGTTTGACCAATGGCTTATAAAGCCTTCTTTGGTCCTTGGTTTTATGTTCTAATCCAATTGCTATGAACGCTATCTCTCAATTCTGCTGCCTGATCATGTGCCTATTGCAGTCCTTTTAAACACTGCTGATGTAACTACTTCCATCACCACCCCTGGCAGGGCTTCCAGGCACCTCCCACTCTCTGTGCAATAAAACTTGCCACACAGCACTCCTTTAAACTTCCCTCATCTCAGCTTAAAGCGAAGCCCTCTATTATTTGACATTTCAACCCTGTGGAAAAATATTGATGATCTACTTTACATATACTGTACCTCTCGTAACCATATATACTTCTACATAGTCCCCTCTTGGCCTCTGAGGAAGAGTATGGTTTCATAGGTCCATCCAGAATGGGGGTGGGGGAGGGTGGTAGAATGGCCCAGGAATTAGTTTTACACAGTGCAAGTCCATGTCCAAGTCCTATTACAGTGGTTGCAGATACCAAACTGAGGCGCTGGTTTGACGGATCTAGACTGATGCTTTTCAACGCTTTCCTTGGCGTTACCCACTCAGGGTCAAATTCACAGAGCCACACAGCATGGAAATAGGCCACCTATCTAAACCGGGGGAGTGCCTGAAGTGGGTGGAGGAGGCAAATATAATAGATGTTTAAGAGGCTCTTTGCCACGTGAACACGCAGAGAATGCAGGGAGATGGACAACGTACAGGCAGAATGGATTGGGTGTCATTAGGTTAATTAACTTGGCACAACATTGTGGGCCAGAGGGCCTCTTCCATTCTGTACTGTTCTATGTTCTATAACTTAATACTCTGTGAAGTGCTTTAGGACATCCAGTTTAGAAATAGGTGTTAAAGAATTGCATAAACTGCAGGTGTGAGAAATCTTGAGCAACACACACAAAATGCTGAAGGAAATCAGCAAGTTAGTCAGCATCTATGGAGGGGAATGAACAGTTGATGTTTCGGACTGGCACCTTTCTTCATGATTAAAGAATTGCATACGGTGTATTGGCCTTCATCAACTGTGGGATTGAGTTCAAGAGCCAAGAGGTAATGTTACAGCTATATAGGAGTCTAGTCAGACCACAATTGGTCACCTCACTACAGGAAGGATGTGGAAACTATAGAAAGGGTGCAGAGGAAATTTACAAGGATGTTGCCTGGATTGGGGAGCATGCCTTATGAGAATAGGTTGAGTGAACTTGGCCTTTTCTCCTTGGAGCAACGGAGGATGAGAGGTGACCTGATAGAGGTGTATAAGATAATGAGAGGCATTAATCGTGTAGATGGTCAGAGGCTTTTCCCCAGGGCTGAAATGGCTAACACGAGAGGGCACAGTTTTAAGGTGCTTGGAAGTAGGTACAGAGGAGATGTCAGGGGTAGGTTTTTTACCCAGAGAGTGGAATGGGCTGCCGGCAACAGTGGTGGAGGCAGATACGATAGGGTCTTTTAAGAGACACCTGGATAGGTATATGGAACTTAGAAAAGTAGAGGGCTACGGGTAGCCCTAGGTAATTTCTAAAGTAAGTACGTGTCCAGCACAGCATTGTGGGCCGAAGAACTGTATTGTGCTGTAGGTTTTCTATGTTTCTATTTATCATTACTGGCAAGCATGAAGCCATTGGTATGTTGGGAAATTCTATTCGGTTCACTTTCATGCGAATCTTTTAAAAGTGAGACAGGATGAGTTCAGGGCCTGCCTGCTCTTGCTAGAGTGAAGGTTAATGTTTAGTGAGGGACAGTGAGGGTCCTGTCAGGAAAAAGGTGGTAGAGGCAGGAACAGTTACTTAAGAGGTGTCTGGACAGGTAGTGGAATGAGGGGTATGGAATTAATGCAGGCAAGTGGGAGATTACTATAGAGGGGCTTGATGGTCAACATAGACACAGAGGGCAGAAAGGCCTGTTTCAAAAACTGTACAATACCATGATTCAATCTTGCCAGGTGCATATATTTCGATATATTTGTCTCTGGACTCATTAGCAGTTCAGGAACCAGTGAAGGGACAGACAATAAGTACCAGCCTTAACAGTCATTCCACGTCCTGCAAAAAAATAGGAAAATGGTGCAGCCCCTGGAACTTTAAGCCAGACCAATAGCTCATCGGTCATTCAATTAAACATGTTTCTTTTCTAAAGTAGACCACACGTCTTTCTCTACAAGCACCTCACAGTGAAAGCAGAAGAGGATGACTACACCCTTGAAGTCCAGGAGTTAAGGATGAATTTAACCAAGCTTTCCCTGACGAGGGTAACTCTGGCCGAGGCAATGGTGAACAGGACGAGGAGCTCTACTGCTTTATGTGAACAAGTCAGTGTAGCAGTTGAGGTGTTCTTAATTCTGGGTATCATTAGTCTGCTAGAAAATATTCTGGTTATTGCTGCAATTATTAAGAACAGGAACCTGCATTCACCTATGTACTTCTTTGTCTGCAGCTTGGCAGTGGCGGACATGTTGGTGAGTGTGTCCAATGCATGGGAGACTATTGTGATAACTTTACTCCACAACAGGCGTTTGGTTGTCAAGGACAGCTTTGTCAAACACGTAGACAACGTGTTTGACTCCATGATCTGCACCTCAGTGGTGGCATCCATGTGCAGTCTCTTGGCCATTGCTGTTGATAGATACATCACCATATTTTACGCATTGCGCTACCACCACATCATGAGCATGAAGAGAGCGGCCTTTATTATTGCAGGGATCTGGGCGTTATGCACCGGGTGTGGCATCATTTTCATCATCTACTCCGAAAGCCCAACTGTCATCATCTGTCTTGTCACTATGTTCTTCGTTATGCTGCTCCTCATGGCATTCCTCTATAGCCACATGTTTCTGCTGGCCCGCTCTCACGCCAAGCGGATTGCTGCTATGTCAGGCTCCAACTCCATCCATCAGCAGGCAAGCATGAAAGGTGCCATCACCTTGACAATCCTGCTTGGCATCTTCATTGTCTGCTGGGCACCATTCTTCCTGCACCTCATCCTCATGGTCTCCTGCCCCAGGAACCTTTACTGCACGTGCTTCATATCACACTTCAACTTGTATCTGATCCTCATCATGTGTAACTCGATCATTGACCCACTCATCTACGCCTTCCGCAGTCAAGAAATGCGGAAGACGTTAAAGGAGATCATTTGCTGCCATAGTTTAAGGGCAGTTTGTGGACTTACTGTCAAGTGAGACTACAGTGAGTGAAGGTTGTTGGCTTTTAAAGGTTCCAATAACTAAATATAGTGGAAGTCATGATCTGATACAGTTTTTAGCACAACTTCTCTTCTTGTCCACTTGTCCCTCTGGGAATATGCTCTAGTGTTTAGTTTGTATCTTTTAACAGTACAGCTGTATTCTGAGGAGCTTTGAGTCCCTCCTCTGGTTAATTTCTCCTGCCAAGAAACCCCACCACCTTGCATTTATCTGTATTGAATTTCAAATGCCCAGGGAAAAGTGAGAGAGAGAAAAAAAACTCTCCTGGTGCTGGAAACCTGAAGTAAGGATGGAAAATGCTTAGCACAGGTCTGGCAACATCTGGAAGGTCTGGCAACACCCAAAACTAGGAAACATTAGAAAATAAGCAGAGGAGAGGAAGGGGTGGATTGCTAATAAAGTGGTTGAGACCCTGAGAGAGTGAACAATGCAAATGATTTTTCTGTAACAGAGAGTTTGAAGCTTCTTAATTACTGCTGATCTTCCTTGAGAAGGTGTAAATAAAGCACAGAACACAAAACACTGCAGCATAGCCCACGATGTTACCCCAACCTCTATAAACCTACTCCATGGTCAATCTGTCCCATCCTTCCTACACGACCCATACCACTCCACTTTTCTTACATCCATGTGTCTAAGAGTCTTGAAGTTACCAATGTATCAGCCTCTACCACCATCCCTGGCAGTGCATTCCAGGCATCTACCACTCTGTGTAAAAACCTACCGTTGACATCTTCCCTAAACTTTGCTCCACTCATCTTTAATAGAGAGGAAAGAATGAGGCAAGAGGAGAAGGATAAATCCCTGGAAGAGTCAGTTACTGTCTTCTGATAGAAGGTCATCAACCTGCACCATTAATTCTGTTTTTCTCTCTCCACTGAACTGTGTGATATGCTGAGTAGTTTCCAACATACTCCTTTACTTTAAGTTTCCAGTAGCTCTGGGGGCTTTGCTATTGCTTGCTTGGTGGGTGGTTGGAGCTGATGGAACAGACTGGGGGAGGGTTGATGCTTTGCCACTGCTTGTGCATGGGAGGGGGTGGGGGTCTTTGGGGTTGTAGTGTTTTTCTGTCATTCATTCTTTGGGGTTTTCTTCTGTTTTGTGGATGTTTGTGAAGAGTAAGAATTTCAGGTTGTATACTATATACATTTTCTGATATTAAATGGAACCATTGAACTGTGTTGTTCTGTATTTCTGATTTCTAACATTAGCTATTTCCCTGTCTCTGTCCTCATTCATCTCCCTCTACTGACACCTTTGCTTGACAGATAAACTGAGATTAACACAAAAGCACAAGAAAATTGGAGCAGGAGTAGGCCACAGGCCTCTCAAGACTGCCTCAAATTCAATGGGATCACGGCTGATCTATGCTGGCTTCAATTCCTCTTCAGTGCCAATTCCTCATTACCCTCAATTTTTTTAACCTTTCAAATATTTATCTACCTCCACTTTAAGTCACGGAGTTATACAACATTGAAACAGGCCCACCAGCCAAAATGGTCCATGAGGTTCAAGATATCCCATCTAAGCTAGTCCCCTTTGCCCGAAACTATTATTTTCCACAATGATGTTTGTGGTGACATTTTATCAAATGCCTTCTGGACATCCAAGTATGTTACATCTACTAGTTTCTCAAAATAAACAGCACATTACCGTCTTAAAAACTTCAATAAATAGATCAAATATAATTCCTCCTCCCTCCCAAAAAGGTTGACTTTGTCCAACTATCTTGAGTTTGTCTAAGTGCCCTGCTGGATTGTCTTTTGTAATAGCTGTTAATTTATCTTTTAGAATGAACTATCAGACCTAAATCGTTAACTAACATACATGGTTTAGAAGGAGTAATTAATGAGACTGAGACACAAGATGCTGGGATCTGGAGCTAAACACAATCTTCTGCAGAAACACAGCAGGCCAGGAAGCCTCTGCAGAGGGAAAGAAATGGTTGACATTTCAGGCCAAGTACATACATTAAATAGATAAATTCTTGAAAAGCAAGGGAGTTGAAGTTCCAGCTTATTGTTATGGGCATAAATACAAAGGAAAAAATTAGAAACAGAATCAGGTTTAATATTGGCATATGTCATGAAATCTGTAGTTTTGCAGCAGCAATATATTGCAATATGTAATAAAAGCTATAAATTACAATAAGAAAATTATAAAAATAAAACTAAATAAGTAGAGCAAAAAGAAAGCAAAAAGTTAGCTTTTTACAGCAACAGCACATTGTTAAATATCGTTTATACTCCCTCACAAAATGTTCCTGAGTGTGTTATTTCTTTAGATGCCGAGAAAGCTTTTGATAGAGTAGAATGGCCTTATTTATTTAAGGTGCTTGAAATGTTTAATTTTAGCTTGAAATTTATATCCTGGATTAAACTGTTATATTACTCCCCTGTAGCCTCGGTTCGTACTAACTCCTTAAACTCACCTTTTTTTCCTCTCTTTCGTGGTACTCGACAAGGCTGTCCTCTTAGTCCCCTATTATTTGATATTGCATTAGAACCTCTTGCAATTGCTATTCGAGAATCTTTAAATATTACTGGGATAACTCGGGGATTAAAGTCCCATAAATTATCACTCTATGCTGATGATTTACTTTTATATATTTCTAATCCTGAGAGATCCATTCCTGCTGTTTTAGAGTTATTAGCACAATTTGGTCTTTTCTCAGGTTATAAATTAAATCTTAGTAAGAGTGAACTTTTTCCGATTAATAAACATCTTCCCTTATATTATAAATTTCCATTTAAATTGATTAATAATTACTTTTCATATCTTGGGATTAAAATTACTTGTAAACATAAAGATTTATTTAAGACTAACTTTTTACCATTAATAGACCATATTACTCAACTTTCATCTAAATGGTTTCCCTTATATTTAACTTTGATTGGTCGTATTAATGCAGTTAAGATGTTTTTTTTGCCAAAATTTTTATATGTGTTTCAGGCATTACCAATTTTCGTTCCTAAATCTTTTTTTGATAAAGTTGACTCTAAAATTTCTTCATTTATTTGGCAGAACAAGAATCCGAGACTGGGTAAAATACATTTACAGAAAGCTAAGAGAGATGGAGGTTTAGCATTACCTAACTTTAGATTTTATTATTGGGCTATTAATATTCGACATATGAAATTTTGGTTACTTGACCGGGACATACTATTTATTCCTAAATGGGTAGCATTGGAATTACAATCTGTTCAGGGTTATACACTTGGTTCTATTTTAGGTTCCTCTCTTCCTTTTGATTCGAAACGTCTTAAGCAGGTCTCTAACCCGATAGTTAAATATGCTTTGCGCATTTGGTTTCAATTCAGAAAATTTTTTGATCTTAATCAATTCGGGTTAGCGATTCCTATTTTAGGTAACATATTTTTTCCTCCCTCTTTTACGGATCGCGCTTTTCAAACTTGGAAGACTAAGGGTATTTTACGGTTTTTGGATTTATTTTTAGATGGTTCCCTTATGTCTTTTGAACAATTATCTAATAAATATAACTTATCAAGAATACATTTTTTTAGATATTTACAAGTTAGAAATTTCCTAAGTACTATACTTACTTCCTTTCCAATGCTTCCTCCTATATATATTTTAGATTCGATAATTAACCTTAATCCATGTCAGAAAGGTGCATCGGCTATGATTTATAATATTATTATGAAACTTAGGAAAGCTCCATTTGATAAGATTAGGGTAGATTGGGAACAGGAATTGGGGCTTACCATTTCTGTGGATGATTGGGGGCAGATTTTACAATTAGTTAATACTTCCTCTATTTGTGCTAAACATTCCCTAATTCAATTTAAAGTGGTTCATAGAGCACATATGTCCAAAGATAAGTTAGCGCGTTTTTACTCGCATATTAATCCTTTCTGTGATAGATGTTCGGGGCAGATAGCCTCTTTAACTCATATGTTTTGGTCTTGCCCTACTTTGGAAACTTTTTGGAGAGATATTTTCAATATTATTTCTAAGGTATTAAATATAGATATCTCTCCTCACCCTATTACTGCTATCTTTGGACTACCTAAAATTTCTAGTAATCTTTCCCCTTCAGCGCGTAGAATGATTGCATTTCTTACTTTAATGGCGAAAAGATGTATTTTACAACATTGGAAAGAGCTTAATGCTCCAACTACCTTTTTTTGGTTTTCTCAGACGATTTTATGTTTGAATCTGGAGAAAATTAGAAGTAACCTTTATGATTCTTCATTTAAATTTGAACAGATTTGGGGACCTTTTATTCGATATTTTCATTTAATGTAATATTTACCCTTCTTGTTTTCTCTTCACTGTTTTAATGGAGGTCGGGATTGAGGACGTGATTTTAAGTTTAACTCTGTTTGGTTTCAAGTTAGCCCATTGCTTTGCTTTGCTTTTAGTTAGTTGCACGGTGGGTTTTTTTTTTGGGGTTTTTTTTTTCTTTTTTTCCATTGATATATATAAAATCTAGTATACTATTATGTTATCTTGGTTTCTTATGCTTAAATTACATTGTTTGTAGTATTTTCTTTTTGGTATTGTTATCTTTTGGAATTTTATTATACTTTAACATTGTATTAATGTTTATATGGCTTACCTTTTTTGTATACTTACTCAATAAAAAGATTTAAAAAGAAAGAAAAAGAAAGACACCTCTTCAGTAAAATGAGTGAACTTCAGCTTTCAATATATAAAGAGAAGTGATAAAATATTCATTAAATCTGAAAAGGTCATTAATCAGGATCAGTATTTAGTCTGTTCAGTTGAATATTTCTCAAAGGAACATCTGTTTGACTAATGTTTAATATGTATTCTCTTACATATGTTTAATGTGTATTCTCTTACATATCTTAAATGCTTTGTTAATATGTTAGCTATAAATTCCCTATGGTTCTTTTTATGTGCTGCTTTGTATTAAGTTAACAAATCTAGTGCTATCCCATCTTATTGTGCATGTGTATCTGAAGTGATGCTTGTATGAATTCAGTAAAGTACACTTTTCTATTTGTATATATTAAGTTGTATGTGATACTGAAAGCATTACTGATGGAAGATCTTAATGTATGTGAAATGGTTTATCTGTTGAAGAAGCGATTGTTTTGTTACAAATAAGAAATTACATTTGAAGTACCATATGTTTTCTTATTTAAGTAAGCAGTGAATGAAAACTTAATCTATTAGTGTTTCATACATACTTAACCCAAGACAGATGTAGTGAGTCTTGATGTTAAGACATTGGTGCAACACATGGTAATATTAATGCATCAATTGGAGTTATCTGCTTTCATTTCCACATCTCTTATTGTTCTACAAAGGATTCATTCTCAAAATTATGTTGTTGTCTCTGCTCCAAAAGTCAGGTAATAAAGAATGTTGTGTAAGATGTAAGTTGCTTCACAACTTCAAGATGTCCCAGGAGCTTTATAGGCAATAAAGGCATTTTGAAGTATTGTCATAGTTGTATTGCCAGAAGCAAATCAAGTTGCGCACAGCAAGGTCACATGGACTGGAATGTGACCGTGTACCAGTCAATTGAATTTTTTTATATATAAGGGTAGTAGAGTAAGTCAAGGCAAGTCAAGTTTATTGTCATTTAACTGTATACATGCATATAATTTATATAACCATATAATGTATATAGAAACGAGACAACTTTTCCTTGAACCAGGGTCTAACACAGATAACACAAGATACTAATGAAGGTAAGGATAAAATGCACACATAAATAACAAGCTAAAGTGCAATCATGTTAAATATTGTAATGCATGGAACAGATTAACTAGTGACACTTTGAATAAATATTGATTTGGTATTTTTACTCATCTTCTGGGGTTTGTAGCGCTTTGGAAATCAAATGAGGAATGGCTTTAATCTGAAAGTCAGAAGTGTATCCCCTCCACACTGCATTTGAGTATTGACCTAGATCATTATGTACAAGTCTATGGAGTTGTCTTGTAGTCAGGGATTGGATGGCTACTAATTACTATGAAAGTATTATGATAGAAGGTTCAAAAATGATCAGAATATGAGCAGAGGACTTGTGACCATTCCCGTGGTCTTTTGGACATTTAGAGTCGTAGAATCATACAGCATATAAATGAGCCCTTTGGCCCAAATAGGCCAAGCTGACCAAAGTTCCTATCCAGCTCAGCCCTTGCTTAATGGTATTGGTCCATGGCATAAAAAAACCTTTCCTATCCATGTACCTGTCCACATATCTTTTAAATGTGGATAAAACACCTGCCTCAACCACTTCTTCTGGCAGCTCATTTCATATATAGACCATGCTTTTGGTGAAAAAGTTGCCCCTCAAATTCCTTTTTAATCTCTCACCTCTCATCTTAAACCTATGACCTTTAGTTCTTGATTAAATTTACATCATTCTTCAGGCCATGACACTCAGGGACTTTGCCTGTATTATGTATTCTTTATTGTAAGTTGTACTGCTGTTGTAATTATATGTGCTATATGTGCCTTGTGCTGTGTGTGACTGTTGGTGCTGTGTCTTTATAATACCTTGACTGCAGAGGTATGCTGTTCTCTTTGGTTGTAATCAAGTGTATGGTCGAATGACAATTAAATTTGATCTTGATAACTTGATTCCCCCACCCTGAGAAAAAGGCTGTCTGCATTCACCCTATCTATGGGCCATTTGTTTTGAAAATTATTAGACAAAGGAGATGAGTGAGGATCAAAGATAGCATGATCCATCCAAAAACTGCAGATCTCCTTAGGCAGATCTTTCCTATACAGACCTTGTGACATTAATAATTTTCTCCTCTGAAATGAAAACTTTAAATACTTGACCAAACCAACTTGTTTGAACTTAAGAGCCCAAATATCAAATGTATCATACCATTCGAAAACTTAATTTAGAATTCCTGTCTTATCTTTATCACTATTCCACAGAGGAATCTTTGCTATAATAACCCTCAGGTTCTGTCGGCTGTGTAAGTCGAGGGAAGCCAATCTCTGGCTCTGCCAAACGGGTGAGATTGAGATGTGAGCCCACCCCGAAACCCCCTGTTTGTGTGGATGCTGAGTGATTTGTTACCCTGTTACAAATCAATACCACAAAATATCAGACAGTACACCAAATACAATTAAACAGTTTAGCTTTATAATTCTTAATTTAACTACAGGGTTAGTGAAGAAAAAGCAAAAAAAAGAAAAGGGCCCATTTTAAATGAAACAGTCTAATGTGCACAAGTTGGAGCTCATGGTTTCCCCTTTGCCGATCCTCCTTCGATCTCCCTGGCCTTTGTCGGATCATGGCTCCACTCCGGCGTCTTCTGGCTTCATCACCCACCAAACAAAAGACCCAGATCACCCCGGTGTCAGGCACACAGCACAAAAACACCCTCCTGTCATTGGACGGCTCACATTCCAAAACACCCGTTATCTCTGACCATAACCCAAACACTGCCTCTATAGAAAGACCATTACATTAGCAGTGAAACCTTTCCCAGGGTGTTACACTATAATTACAAGTCTGCCTTGCTTTATTGCACAATGTTCTTCTTAATTTATTTGCTTGTAATATTGTTCTAGAAAACAATCTTGAATGCGTGCTATGATTAACTCCTTGATTTGATTTATCCAAGGATTTTCCAGATGATTGAAATATCTTTAAAACACACATACAATTGTTTTTCCAGTTTCCTATCTTCTTTTGATTTATCCCAATGATTTCCATAAACTATTCCTCACTGCACTTTCTGTCCATTATTTATCCTTGGCTCCATTCACACTGATTTTCCCTGAGCTATGTTGCATTCTTTATTATCAGGGCTACCGAGATGCGGCTCCTGAGAGACCGTGTTAGGGATCTGGAGCTGCGGCTCGATGACCTACAGCTTATTAGGGAAAGTGATCAGGTGATAGTTAGGATCTACAGGGAGTAAGTCACCTCGAGGCTGCAGGAGTTAGATAAGTGGGTGACTGTCAGGGAAGGGATGGGAAGAGCTCTGATAGTAGAGAGTGCCCCTGTGACCATGCCCCTCAGTAATCGTTATCTTGTTTTGGATGCTGTTGGGGGGGGGCACGGAAATGACCTGACAGGACGACCACTGCGATTGTGTCTCTGGCACTGATCCTGATTCCGTGGTGCATAAGGGAGAGAAGAAGATGAGGAATGTGGTAGTCATCGGGGATTCCATAGTGAGGAGAACAGACAGGAGATTTTGTCAGCCTGATAGAGATATCCCCATGGTGTGTTGCCGCCTAGGTGCCGGGATACAGGATGTCTTGGATCAGGTGCAGAGTATTCTGAAGGGAGAGGGTGAACAGTCAGAAGTCTTGGTACACATTGGTACCAATGACATAGGTAGAAAAAGGGAGGAGGTCCTGAAGAGAGAATTCAGGGAGTTGGGTAGGAAGCTGAAAAGCAGGACCTCCATGGTAGTAATCTCAGGATTGCTGCCTGTGCTACGTGTTAATGAGCTCAAGAATAGCATGATCAGGCATATTAATGCATGGCTGAGAGACTGGTGTATGAAGCTGGGCTTCGGGTTCCTGGATCATTGGGGGCATCTTCTGGGGGAGGTGCGACCTGTACAAAAAGGACGGGTTACACCTGAACCCAAAGGGGTCCAATATCCTAGCAGGCAGGTTTAATAGAGCTGTCAGGGAGGGTTTAAACTAATTTGGCAGGGGGATGGGAACCGGAGTGATAGGGCTGAGGAAGGGGAAAACAGAAACCAAAGATAGTGTGCAACAGATGATGGAAAGGACAGGCAGGAGATGAGGCATAATCACAGCCAGTGGGAAGAGTCAGAAGGCAATAGAGGCGTGGTGCAGTTAAAACAGAAAGCAATAAATACTGGACTGAAAGTGCTATATTTGAATGCATGCAGCATAAGAAATAAAATGGACGGTCTTGAAATTCAGCTACAGATTGGCATGTATGACGTTGTGGCCATCTCTGAAACTTGGCTGAACGACGGCCGCCGTTGGGAGATGAACATCTAAGGATATACGGTATATTGGAAAGACAGGTTAATAGGCAGAGGGTGTAGTGTGGCCCTGTGTATAAGAAATAATATTAAATCATTAGAAAGGGATGACATAGGATCGGAAGGTGTTGAGTCTCTATAGGTTGAGTTAAGAAATGGCAAGGGTAAAAGGGCCCAAATGCCAGTTGTATACAGGCTTCCAAACAGCAGCCGGGATGTGGATTACAAATTACAGCAGAAGATAGAAAAGGCGTGTCAGAAGGGCAATGTCATGATAATCGTTGGGGATTTTAACATGAAAGTGGATTGGGAAAACCAGGCCGGTACTGGACATCAAGAGAGAGAATTTGTAGAATGTCTAAGGGATGCCTTTTTAGAACAACTTGTTGTTGAGCCCACTAAGGGATCGGCTGTGCTGGATTGGGGGTTGTGCAATGATCCAGAGGTGATAAGAGTGCTAAGGAACCCTTAGATAAGAGAGATAAGAGAGGTGATAAGAGAGTTAAGGAACCCTTAGGGAACAGTGATCATGATATGATTGAGCAACACACATCAAAGTTGCTGGTGAACGCAGCAGGCCAGGCAGCATCTCTAGGAAGAGGTACAGTCGACGTTTCGGGCCGAGACCCTTTGTCAGGACTAACTGAAAGAAGAGCTAGTAAGAGATTTGAAAGTTGGAGGGGGAGGGGGAGATCCAAAATGATAGGAGAAGACAGGAGGGGGAGGGATGGAGCCAAGAGCTGGACAAGTGATTGACAAAAGGGATATGAGAGGATCATGGGACAGGAGGCCCAGGGAGAAGGAAAAGGGGGAGGGGGGGAAAACCCAGAGGATGGGCAAGGGGTATAATCAGAGGGACAGAGGGAGAAAAAGGAGAGAGAGAGAGAGAAAGAATGTGTGTGTATAAATAAATAACGGATGGGGTACGAGGGGGAGGTGGGGCATTAGCAGAAGTTAGAGAAGTCAATGTTTACGAGGGGGAGGTGAGGCATTTTGATGTGTGTTGCTTGAATTTCTAGTTTGATGTGTGTTGCTTGAATTTCCATTTGATGTGTGTTGCTTGAATTTCCAGTTTGATGTGTGTTGCTTGAATTTCCAGTTTGATGTGTGTTGCTTGAATTTCCAGTTTTGATGTGTGTTGCTTGAATTTCCAGCATCTGCAGAATTCCTCGTGTTTACGATATGATCGAGTTCAGTTTGAATTTGAGAAGGAGAAACTAAATTCCAATGTGTCGGTTATTTCAGTGGAATAAAGGAAATTACAATGGCATGAGAGGGGAACTGGCCAAGGTTGACTGGAAAGGGACACTAGCAGGAAGGACAGTGGCTGGAGTTTCTCCAAAAAATGAGAGAAGTGCAAGACAGATATATTCCAAATAAGAAGAAATTTTCAAATGGAAGAAGGACACTACCGTGGCTGACAAGTGAAGTCAAAGCCAAAGTAAAAGCAAAAGAGAGGGCATACAAGGAAGCCAAAGCTAGAGGGAAGGTAGAAGATTGGGAAGCTTTTAAAAACTTTCAGAAGAAAACTAAAAAGGTCATTAGGAAGGAAAAGATGAATTATGAAAGGAAGCTGGTGACTACTATCAAAGAAGATACTAAAAGCTTTTATAAGTATATAAAGGGTAAAAGAGAGTTGAGGGTAGATATAGGACCCATACAAAATGATGCTGGAGATATTGTAATGAGAGACACAGAGATGGCAGAGGAACTGAATGCATATTTTGCATCAGTCTTCACAGTGGAAGATGTCTGCAGTATACCAGACATGCAAGAGTGTCAGGGAAGTGAAGTATGTGCAGTGAAAAATAGGATTGAGAAGGTGCTCAGGAAGCTTAATGGTCTGAGGGTGGATAAATCTCCCGGACCTGATGGAATGCACCCTTGGGTTCTGAAGGAAGCAGCTGGAGAGATTGCAGAGGCATTAACAATGATCTTTCAAGAAACGATAGATTCTGGCATTGTACCGGATGATTCGAAAACTGCAAATGTTACTCTGCTATTTAAGAAGGGTGGGGGGCAGCAGAAAGGAAACTATAGACCTTTTAGTCTGACATCAGTGGTCGGGAAGTTGTTGGAATCGATTGTCAGGGATGAGCTACGGAATACCTGGAGGCACATGACAAGATAGGCCAAAGCCAGCATGGTTTCCTGAAAGGAAAATTCTGTCTGACTAACCTACTGCAGTATCTTGAGGAAACTACAAGCAGGGTAGACAAAGGAGATACAGTAGATGTGGTGTACAGTACTTGGATTTTCAGAAGGACTTTGACAAGGTGCCGCATATGAGGCTGCTTAGCAAGATAAGGGCCTGTAGAATTACAGGGGAGTTACTAGCATGGGTGGAGCATTGGCTGATCGGCAGAAAACAGAGAGTGGGAATAAAGGGATCCTATTCTGGCTGGCTGCCGGTTACCAGTGGAGTTCCATAGGGGTTGGTTTTGGGACCGCTGCTTTTTACGATGTATGTCAATGATTTGGACTATGGGATTAATGAATTTGTGGCTAAATTTCCCGATGATACAAAGATAGCTGGAGGAGCAGGTAGTGTTGAGGAAACAGAGAGCCTGCAGCGAGACCTAGATAGTTTAGGGGAATGGGAAAAGAAGTGGCAAATGAAACACAATGTTGGAAAGTGTGTGGTCATGCACTTTGGTGGAAGAAATAAACAGGCAGACTATTATTTAGATGGGGACAGAATTCAAAATGCAGAGATGCAAAGGGACTTGGGAGTCCTTGTACAGGATACTCTAAAGGTTAACCTCCAGGTTGAGTCGGTCGGCGGTGAAGAAGGCGAACGCAATGTTGGCATTCATTTCTAGAGGTATAGAATATAGGATCAGGGATGTGATGTTGAGGCTCTATAAGGCACTCATGAGACCACACTTTTGGAGTATTGTGTGCAGTTTTGGGCTCCTATTTTAGAAAGGATATACTGACATTGGAGAGGATTCAGAGAAGATTCACGAGAATGATTCCAGGAATGAAATGGTTACCATATGAGGAACATCTGGCAGCTCTTGGGCTGTATTCCCTGGAGTTCAGGAAAATGAAAGGGGATCTCATAGAAACATTCCGAATGTTAAAAGGCCTGAACAGATTAGATATGGCAAAATTATTTCCCATGGTAGGGGAGTCTAGGACAAGAGGGCACAACTTCAGGATTGAAGGACGTCCCTTTAGAACTGAGATGCGGAGAAATTACTTTAGTCAGAGGGTGGTAAATCTGTGGAATTTGTTGCCACGTGCGGCTGTGGAGGCCAAGTCATCGTATGCATTTCAGGCAGAGACAGATAGGTTCTTGATTAGCCAGGGCATCAAAGGGTATGGGGAGAAGACAGGGGAGTGGAGATGACTGGAAGAATTGGATCAGCCCATGATTGAATGGCAGACTCGATGGGCCAAATGGCTTACTTCTGCTCCTATATCTTATGGTCTTAAGCTATCTAGATAAGTACATGGAGAAGTGAGGTTTAGAGGGTACTGGTCCAATTATAAGCAGATGGAACTAGCTCTCTGAGCAACACATTTGGCATGGATGAGCTGAACCAAAGGCCTGTTTCCTTGTGGTATGACTCCATGCTGCCACATGTGACTCAGTTGTGTGGTTCACCACCACTCTACAAGACATAATTAGCTATGGGCATTAATTAGCCCTTATCAGTGACACAAAAATCTTTAAAATAAAGAAGTTCTGCAAAATTTTACAGACACTTGAAGGTGGTTGTGGGTAATGGGGTTGGACTGTTTTTGCTGGAGCTTAGGAGAATGAGGGGTAATCTTACAGACGTATACAAAATCATGGGGGGCATAGATAGGCTGAATGTGCAGTCATTCTCGCAAAGTTGGGGAATCACGAACTAGAGGCATTGGTTTATGGGAGAGGTTTAATAGGAACCTGAGGGGCAAATCTTTCACCCAGAGGGTGGGTCAGAACATTGAATGAGTGGCAGAGGAAGTGATTGGGACAGGTACAGGAACCCTTGGACAGGTACGTGGACAGGAAAGGTTTACAGGGCTATGAGCCAAATGGGACCAGCTAAAGTGGAAGTCTTGATCAGTGACACCTAGTTATTGATAATGAACGTAGTTAAGAGAAAAAACAGAGGGCTTGCTGGTTGGAGATGGGGTGGGGGAGAGGGTTGGGGAAAGTAATGGTGGAC
This sequence comes from Mobula hypostoma, assembly GCF_963921235.1. Lineage (NCBI taxonomy): Eukaryota > Metazoa > Chordata > Chondrichthyes > Myliobatiformes > Myliobatidae > Mobula > Mobula hypostoma. The sequence continues at coordinate 169,858,480 of NC_086097.1, forward strand.
TGGTGAAATGAGGATGAGGCATTCTCATTAGTTCATGTCCAGACAGTTGAATGTGATGTTACAGAGAAAAGAAGGAGGCAAATCATATTATACAGGGTTTTGTGCTTTCTAAGTGAAATAAAACTATGCAGATGCTGGAGATCTGAAATAAGAATAGAAAAAGCTAAAAAAGGTTCGCAGATCAGACTGTAATTGTGGAAAGAGAAATGCTTAAGATTTCATTTTGAAGATCCTTTGTCAGAATTGAGCATCTTGTGGTTTCAACGATGTTTCTAGACTCCACTGAATTCTGATATATGAATATAAAATAGATGCTAGGCTTTAAACAGTTAGTATGCCATGATCAATACTATAATCAGCAACAGTGCCTTGCAAGTGAAAATCAAAGAATATTCTGCAGATTCTAGAAATCTAAAATTAAAATAACGTAGAACACTGTAAATACTCAGCAGGTCAGACCACACCTGTGAAAGAGAAATGTTTACTCTGTTTATTATTTCCAGCATTTTATGTTTTATTTCACACTACCTTGCATTTATGTAGCACTGTCGATATTGTGAAAATGCCCTAAGCCATTTTGTAAACCCGAGATTCAACAGCTGCTGAAAATCTTGAGCAACAGCTACAACACCAGCTGGAGGAACTCAGGCAGTCAGTCAGCATCTATGGAGGGAAATAAACAGTTGACGTTTTGGGCCAAGACTCTTCAACAAGACTGTTAAAAAAAAAATAGGGCAGAGCCAGAATGAGAAGGTGAGAGGCGGGTGGGTAGTGCAAGCTGGCATGTGATAGGTGAGGTCATGTGAGGGGGGGACTTGGTTGGTTGTTGCTGGGGAAAATGATGTAAGAATCTGGGAGAAAATAGGTGGAAGGAAAGGGAATCTGATTGGAGAGCACAGTGAAATAAAGGGAGCGAGGTGGCAAACAGGAGGGAGATGATAGGCAGGTCGTATCAAGATGGGAATGTATGCATATGCCATTTTGTAGGTGTACTAGAAAACAGCCTGTTGCTGTGGGAGTTTAGGGCAGAATGATCAATGACATTTCAAGAAGCCACTTAAATGAGGGAGGAGATTAGAGATTCCAAGTGGTTTAGGGAAATTAATTCCAGCATTTCAGCAGCTGAAGACATGGCTGTCAGTGATGAAGTGATCAATTAATTTGCTGCTCTAAGTTATATTTGCACCTGCCAATGCAATTTTCATTGTCTGCCATTTAGAGAACTTCTCAATGTTTGACCTGTGTCAATAATAATAAATAATGTGAGGCAGGAAACATGAAGTGACTAATGCTTATGCTTATTAAACTGAGTAAAATCTATTTTCTGCCTGGAAACGGATGAAACTACACTGTTAGGCGAGTCATAAATTAGTGCGTATCTTAGTGTTTGCAGCAGTTAACTGCCTCTCTTTATGCTTGATTGAAATATGAGTTTGACCGTGATATACTGTTTGGATAAATGCATCCATGTTCTATACATTACTATGCTATAAGTTCCTCCACCATTGAAGTGCATCAAATAAATTTAGTTTGTGAAAAAAAAATCCTTATCTTTCATTGCAACACACACAAAATGCTGGAGGAACTCAGCAGGTCAGGCAGCATCTATGGAAATCAATAAATAGTCGACGTTTCAGCCAAAACCCTTCTTCAGGAAAGGAAGGGGGAAAATACCCGAATAAAAAGTGGGAAGAGGGTAAGGCGGATAGCTGGAAGGTGATTAGTGAAGCTGGGTGGCTGGGAAAAGTAAAGGGCTAGAGAGGAAGGATTCTGATAGGAGAGGAGAGTGGACCGTAGGAGAAAGGGAAGGAGGAGGGGACCCAGGCAGAGAGATAAGAGACCAGAGTGGGAAATAGAAGAAGAAGGGGCAGGAGAGAAAAATATTTTTACTGGAAGGAGAAATTGATATTCCTGTCATCGGGTTGGAGACTACACAGACAGAACATAAGGTGTTGCTCCTCCATCCTGATGGTGGCCTTCTTGTGGCATAAGAGGAGGCCAGGGACTGACATGTCAGAATGGGAATGGAACCGGAATTATGATGTTTGACCACCAGGAATTTCCGCTTTTGGCAGATGGAGTGGAGGTGCTTGATGAAGCACTCCCCCAATTTACAATGGGTCTGACCTATATAGAGGAGGCCACATTGGGAGCACTGGGCACAATAGATGATCCCAGCAGATTTGCCTCACCCGGAAAAACTATTTAGGGCCCTGAATGGAGATGAGGGGGGAGTTGGATTCGAAGGTGAAGTGTTGCCTCACATTCTTCAATTTCATAAATTGAAAATCCCTATTGTACTGTTATGAACTTGAGAACAAATAATGCAAACTCAATTATTTTCCAATCAGGATCCAGGCAGTGAGTTGTTATTAGACTAGTCTATGTACTCCTGAAGCCTCCGTCAGTCAGAGTTGAGCATGCATAGTGCATCCTAGCTGTCTAGATATGCAAGCCTGGGCTCGAAGGTATGGAGAACAAGCTGTTGCCCATGTAGGAAGCTCCTCTTTTCCATGTATCTGATGAACCCAAAGGAACGACAGAGACCGATACAGTTTGGTGCCAGCAGTGTCGCAAGAGTTGCCAGTCAGTATTGAACTCAATGTAGGACTACCTTAGGGACTCCAGCTCTGGACTTTTCCTTCAGGATTTACTCCTGGAGCCTTCCCCATGAGTGGGTATAGCTGCAAGGTAGCAGAGGTCTGCGATCAGAGCTTTCCTTCTCCTAGATGAGCTGCCAACCACGGGTGAAGAGCCCTATCTGCCTGAAGCGACTGGTTTTAAGGTGCCTTTGCCCCTTCTCCTGTCAGTAGAAACAGTTCTGCCGGGCTTAGTAGATAAGCCACATGTGGATGCCAGGAGCTGCAATTGGTTGTCCAAGGCTATCTGAGGCGCACGCCATTGGGAGCATTTAGTAGGTAGTGGGAGCTTGTCTCCATTACCACCCCAGCTATAACAACCTTAACGAACCTTAATGTACTTAAACATTGAGTAAAAGCATCATTTATGATTCAGTGGAATGCTTTGTGTAAGGAGCTACTGTTTTTTTTATTTTCTTGTGCACTTACTCATTTGTGGCATTAATAACAAAAGGTCTGTATATTCTTCATCCCTTTAGCAACATACCATGATGGGGGTTTCAGGGAAAGGCAGAATGTGCAGAAGGGAAGGCAGCACAGAAAGCTGAGAGCAGGATTGGAGGCAGAAGACAATGCTGTATCAGGAACATATTCAAATTCAGGGCAGGGCATCTTGTAAATTCACTTATTTTCCCTCTTCAGTGTCAACAAGGAAAGTGGCCTATTAAAATTTGGGCTGGATATCGGAATCAAAGGGAACATTGGAAAAAATGGGCTCCACTCTGGGGCCTGAAAAATATCATCTACTTTCCTGGTCTTATTGTTTCTCATCTCTCAATATTAAATTCAATTTGCCTCATTTCACCAGTCTGTCTGCATTCTTCTCGTGTTGGTCGCTACTGTTGCAGTTCCCAGCTTTGCATCTATCATTCCATATACCCAGGTTCAGCTTGTTAATTAACACAAAAAGCAGTGGCCCTATACCGACCCTTGTAGGACAGTTTTGCATGCATTCCATGTCAAAGCACCCTTCTACTGTCCTCATCTTTTTATCTTTATATTGAGATTCAATATTCTTTCATCTATAATTATCATCCTCCTTTTATTACAATTGGTTGGTCAATCATGTGGCATTTTGTAAATCACTTTCTGAAAGGCACGTGAAAAACATTGCCTTGCCTTCATCAACACTCTTCATTACTCTTTGAAATTAATCAAACACAACTTACCGTAAGCAAATTAATTAATTATTGACCCATGTTTCTCAGCTTTATTATTAATTTTGTTGTAATTTATGTCTCAGAAGGCTTCACCCAGTTGGCTCTCAGCTAATATCCTGTTTTATTTGGTTTCCAACTTTACTCTAGGCTTAAAATCAGTCACTGTGCCTGAAATCTACTTCGAACCGCATTGCAAAGTGCAGATGACCCTTTCAAAAATAAAGTAAAAATAGCACTTAATATTATTAAACGTTCTTTATTAAGTCACCTCATTAAAATTACGATTAAGTATACCACAATGCTAATTCAAGCAGAATGCAAATGTTAGGGAACATTTGTTGATTTGCTTAGTAGACTGGCATGGAATAGGAATAAGGCTTCTCTTCATCTGCTTGGAGATGTTGAATAGATGAATCAAAAATCAGTGTGAGATATATGAGCAGAATATGAATGAAGTACAAATATCATGCCATTATGCAGAAGGAATTAACATTGTGTTGCAGATTCGACATAAATTACAATCTAGACAGCAAAAGAGTGTGGTTTGACAGTACTGTATAGCATCTGCATCAAGTCTGAGGATAGTTTTCTCTAAATCTTTATTGCTCAAATATGCTAAAATACGACGGCAGCAATTTCCATGATAGCTCACCCCAGTGAACAGGATACAGCATGGAAGATCCCGAAAGGCTTGTACTATATCTTTGGAAGAATTGATCAATTAACCCCAGCAGGTCCACACCACTCCCTACCCGTTGCTCTGTAAATGCTCCTCTTTCAAGTATGAGACCGAAGTATGAGTTGCATCATGAAGTCTGGTATGTTTGACAATAATGGTTCCTCAGTATGTTTGAGCCATTGTAGCAGGAGGACACTGTACTGGGTAATGGGACTTCAGGAATAGCTTGGCAAATTATGGGTCCAAAATCTAACCAGGATGTCCTGAAAGTAGTAATTGTGGGTGAACATGGGCTTGGTTGGGACTCAATGCAAAAAAAACTTACGGAATAGAAGATCTCTGCTTCCATATACAATGCTTACAGAATTTTACTGGGCATATTTGGTACTCTCACAGAAATTAATGATTTCTGAAATGCATCAATTAGTTTTCAGTATTATAAACCAAACCAATAAACATTTTAAAATGTTTTATATGCTTTGAAGTTAGAGAGGAGAAAGTTTAAAGGAGATATGTAGGGTAAAACTTTATTTTTCACATAGAGGGTGGTAGGTACCTAGAATGTATTGTCAACTTTGTGGTGGAAACATGTATGATAGAGGTGTTTACATAGACAGACAAACATGCAGGAATTGGGGGGATTATCAACATGTGCGGGCAGAAGGGATTAGTTGAATTTGGCAGCAAAATTATCAGAGAAATCGCAGGTTGAAGAGCCTGCTCCTGTGCTGGACTATTCTGTGTTCTATATTGTATGTGCCTACATATACAGAACAATATACAAGAACACAACTGTTAAGTATCAACAAAAATCAAAATTCATCATCAGAAGCTATCTGTGCTTGGAATACTGCTTGGTCCCGAAGGATTTGGCCTGGATACTTTGCACTCTACAAGTAAACTGCAGTGCAAGCAAAATTAAGTGATTGGTGATTGTTGAGACAAAAGATTCTGCAGATTCTGGAAATTCAGAGCAACACACACAGAATACTGGAGGATCTCAGCGGGTCAGGAAATGAATAAACAGTAGATGTTTCTGGCCAAGTCCTTCATCAGGACTGGAGAGGAACCAAAAAAAAGGTGTTGGGAGGGGAAGGAGTACGAGCTAGATTGTGATAGATGAAGCCAAGGTGGGAGGGGAAAGGGGAAGCAGGGAGGTGATAGGTGGAAAAGGTAAAGGGCTGGAGAGGAAAGAATCTGATAGGAAAGGAGAGTGGACCTTGGGAGAAAGGGGAAGGGGCACCAGGGGAAGGTGATAAGCAGATGAGGAGAAGAGAAGAGGTAGGAGGGGAGTCAGAGTGGAGAATTGAAAATGAGGGATGGAGGAGGGGAAAATTACTGTAGGTTAGAGAAATCAATGCTCATGTCATCAGGTTGGTGGCTTGCCTGGGAGGGATATGAGGTGTTGCTCCTCTAACTCAGAGTGACCTCATCATTGCAGTAGAGGAGGCCATGGACTGACATGTTGGAATGGGGAGGAGGATTGAAATTAAAATGGCTGGTCACCGGGAAATCCTGCTTTTTGCGGATGGAGTGAAGGTGCTCAACAAAGCAGTCTTTTAATCTACAAAGTACTTCGGCTCTCAACAAAGTAGAGGAGGCTGCATCGAGAGCACTGGATATAGTAGCTGGCCCAACAGCTTGTACTCCTTCTCATCCACCCACCTTCTTATTTTGGCTTCTTCCCTCTTCCTTTCCAGTCCCGAGGAAGAGCCTCAGCTCAAAACATTGACTGTTTATTCATTTCCATAGATGTTGCCAGACCTACTGAGTTCCACCAGGTGATTGTTGACCCATGTTCCAGTTGAGGTTCTATGCTAACGAGACAACAGTGCCTGTACTCGGCACCTTACACATAGACTTTGCTGTCTAAGCAGCATTCCCCTCTGGATGTCAGAAAAGTGTTAAACTGATTGCTGAGAGCCATTTGAGATTGAAGTGTCCTCTGTCACCTTTCGGGGGATCATAGTTTCACCACTAGATGCCACTGCCTACTTTCTAACATATGTACTTCATGAGTACTGGATGAAAAATATTTCCTTTTTTTTCCAGAGAAAGTCCTTGTTGTTCATGGATATCCCATCGTTATGAATACAACGTTGAATATCCATCAATCTGCTCAGCAGACAAGAGGGAGACACAAGGGAGTGCAGATGCTGGAAGGCAGCCAAGACCTTTTCATGCTTTGAGACATTTTAAATGAGACACAAGTGACCACAGGTAGAATCTGAAGCAAAAAAAGCAAAAAAGCAAAAAATCTGCAGGAGAAATTCAGCTGGTTAGGCAGTATCTGTGGAGACCAAGGGATAATTGGTATCTTGGGCTGGGACCTCAGAGCAGGATGTTGCAAGCTCCTGTGGGTGCTTTTGAGGTTGGGAGAAAATCCCTTCTTACCAGTGAGACAACTGGTATTTGCAGAATGGTAAAAAAAAATATTTTGAGTTACCTCAGACATCAGATGGGCAAACTCAATGCCCGCAATGCCAGCAATGCCAGCAATCAAACAGTGGTTTGTTTTCGTTCTGAGAGGTTGTACCAAAAGCAACTCAACTCAACTCCAGTGGTCAATCCTTGATAGCACTTTGGAATGGTCTAGAGAGTCACACAGTTCAAGGGAAATTCAGGAAGGACAATAAATTCTTATCCTTGTTAGTGATACATTGTGAAATAAAAAAAAATAGCTCCAGCATTCAACTCAACTTTTTCCCCAATATCTTTTAATATCTCTGACTAACAAAAGCTGCCTCAGTGAAACATCCAGGCACCCTGGACACTGTGGGTGAACATGACATATTGATGCACCATAGAAAGCATTCTGCCTGGATGCACAGCAGCTTGGTATGGCAACTGCTCCGCCTGTGACTGCAAGAAGTGACAAGCTCGGTGTTTTGTTGTACGGGTGGGGGGGGGGGAGTGCTGTCTTCAGATGCAGTGTTAGGCAGTATAACACTCAATGGTAGCCAGCATTCTGCCAGGGACAGAACAGTTTTTATCACAGATAAAACATGTGAGCACAGACACAGCGTAGCACATCACAGGAACCAGCCTCCCTCTGTGGACTCTGTCTATACTTACCGCAGTCTCTTTAAAGCAGCTTGCATAATCAAAGACCCTATACACCCCAGACATTCTCACTTCTCCCCTCTTCCGCTGGGAAGAAGATACAAAACCCTGAAAGTGCATACCATCAGGCTCAAGGACAGCTGTTATCACACTCGAATGGACCTTTTGTACAATAAGAAGGATACTTGGTCTCACAATCAACCTCATTATGATCTTCCTCGTTGTTATTTACTTGCACTTGATGCTCTGTTATTTAGAGCAGCAAGAACTACTGACATCACAGTATGTATCACATTTACATTAGTACGCAAAAAACTGCATGAATCTTTTTGATCTTTAAAATCTTTTGGATCAATGCTAATGAATTTTCTTTGCTCTTTTCCTCTCAGTGATTCACTTGGCATTCAGGTACTGAGTGCAAACAGGTTCCACTTAAAGCTATTATACAGAATGAGGCCACATATAATCCAGAAGTTAAAATAAATCATGTAACAATGTAAAGCAATTGTGGTTGACACTGAATGAGTTGAATCAAATCAAAGTGGAACAGCCAACACTCGCTTGCAACTGACAGGGACAGAGAAACTATACACAGCAACAAAAAGAGATCACTAAAAATAGACAGCTCGGATGTGGAAACAGTACCAAAAACTGTTTTATCCCTGGCAGAATGTTGGCTACTATTGAGTGTTATACTGTTTAACACTACATCTGAAAGACAGCATTCTCCTCAGTGCCACAACAAAGTGTGTGCTTTTCACTCTGAAGAACTCAAACTTTTTGCTCAGCATCATTGCATCTGGCTCCCATCACGTGCCCCTCCCGAGCTTGGCAATCACAGCACGGCGGCCTACTTTTCCAGTCTGTGCAGATCAACTAAATGTTCAAAAAACTGGGTGACGCATGGAAATACCATTGCTTTTTGTGACAGAACATCATCTTCTTAAAAGTATTGGATAATTCGGGATCTCGGAATGCATAAATAAGAGGGTCAATGATTGAGTGGCACATAATAAAAATGAGGTCAATTTGAAAGAGGGATATAAAGCATGCACAGTACGGATCTGAAGGGCAGAGTAAGAAGAGGATAAAGTGCAAGGATAAAGGGGCCCAACAGAAAATGAAGACCCCGAGGAGGACAGTTATTGTGAAGGCTCCTTTAAAATTGATTCCCTGGTGGGCTGCATGACCTGGAAGTGTTCTAATCTTCTTGGCATGCATCTGTGCCAACAGGAACATGCAGATGTAAAGGGACACAATAAGAACTACTGATAGCAGGAAAAATATAATATAGAAGCTGACGATGCCTTGACTGTCGTGAAAGTTGATCATGAGGACACCGGTGGAAGTGCACAACACCCAGATCCCTCCAATGACAAAAGCAACTCGCTTCCCTGTCATAATGTTGTGGTATCGCAAAGCGTGGAAAATCGTGATGTATCGGTCGGTTGTAATTGCAGCCAAGTTAAAAATGGAGGCAAGGAAGGAAATGCATATTAATGAGTCAAATACATTGTCCAAATTTAATAAAAAGGCTTGTGTGAACAGATCTTTGTGGTTGTTTACCAGCGATATTGTAAGTGCTTCCCAAGCTTTGGATAGACACAGAAGGATGTCTGAAACTGCCAAACTACAGATGAGGAAGTACATGGGAGAGTGTAGATTCCTGTTCTTCAGTACTGCAATGACCACTAGTAGGTTTTCCAACAAGCTCACTAGCCCCAGGATGAGATACACCTCAGTGGGGATCTCGATTTGAGTGCACTCCTTCGTGGCATTCATGTTGGTTTGGTTGATAGCGTCTGTCACAACCTCTGTCCCATACAGCAGCCAAGGGGAGATGCTGGGATGTGAATGTGGAGAGAGGGTGACATTTGGGGGCGCGGGCAGGATGTCATTTAAGTCCAGTGATGTGCCACATCCTGGCATCGTCATGTCAGGCATCCCAGGCATAATTCAAGGAGAATTACTCTTCAGCAAAGAGTGTGAAAGTCATTTTCTTGATGTGGAAGATTTGTCCTCTCTGCAGTTTTCCATATTGTCAAGAATCTTCCCTCCACCAGGAAATGGAAGCTAAATACCTGAAAAAGAAAAGCACAACAGGATGAAACTCACTCAAATATTTAATTCTGGTCAGATCAAGTTGAGAGTACTCTGAACAATTTGGACCTCAGTATCATAAAAAGGATACAGGAGAATTGGAAGAAGGTTTCAAGGATGATGCCAGAACTGAGAAACAATTAATTAAAGGGAAATTGTCAAGAAGTGACACCTAATATTCATTCCCCAACACCTGAAATGATCTTAGGGGGTAGATGTAGTCTCTACTTGTCAGGGAGTCATAAAGATCATTTATCGTATCTGATTTGAAATCCTGTAGAGAGTTCAAGAGAAACATCTTAGAGAGTGTTGAGAACTTGGACCTTGCTTCCCTATTCTTTTCCTTTTTCAATGAAGGTTTACTCAGTGATTACAGCATCAAATTATTGCAATACTATGCTATTCCACAGTCAATAACTTCCAATTTAAACATAGTCACCTTTATCCAGGATACACTTGAGCCTCCGGTGCCCACTAGTTCTGGAAGGCCCTCAATGATATCGCATGATTGTAAAATATTCCTCCTCCATTCACAGCTATTATAGGAAGTTTCATCAAAGCTCAGTTTTGGAACACATTGGAACAAACTGATCTGAAAACAGAGACACAAGAGACTGTATAGTCTGGAATGTGGTGCAAGCAACATACAAGATACCCGAGGAACTCAACAGGTCAGGCAGCATCTGTGGAGGATAACAGACAGTTGACATTTCGGGTCCTGACCTTTCATCTGGACCGAAAGGTTGAAGGGAAAGAGTCCATTCTCCACCTCCTTTTTCTATTGGATTTCATCATTTGCAGCCCTTTGTTGCCTCAACCTGTCATCTCCCCATATTTTAACTCTTCCCTCCTTCATCCGATGACTGCCCACCCCCTCTTTTCCTGACTATCGTCCCTCTATCAGTCAAAAGTTCTCAACCTGAATTGATATCTGCCCATTTCCATCCGCTTTCTCTGCTCAGCTGAGCTGAAATTGCACTTACTGGGGCAGAGGAAAATCCTTTTTCCAGTGACAATACAGGTCAGGGTGGGAGGATTAGCTTCTATCAGCTCTATTCATTGTCCATTGAGTTGCTAAGATTGGAGTGGACTAAATAGTGAGGGGTGAAGGGCACACCCTGATGCTGCTCTTTTGCTGCGGTGTTGTCCATAGATGGCTGACTTCTTCTGGAGATTAAGGAGAGGAGTGGAGTTACTGGAGGTGGGATGGTTTGGAGGGGTTTGTGGGGAGAAATTCTCAAGCTGAGCCCTGTGAATTGTCAAGTGTACAAGTACAGTGAAATACACAGATCTCAACTCAGTGCAGTGCCAAATACCTTTTTCTTAGATTAGGGACACAAACTGCTCACAATACTCTGTGCAGTTTGCTCAATGCCTTATTAAGCCTCAGCACTACATCCTTGTTCTCATATTCTAGTCCTCTCGAAATGAAGGCTTTAACTGCAAATGAGAAAATCTGCAGATGCTGGAAATCCAAACAACACACATAAGATGCTGGAGGAACTCAGAAGGCCAGGCAGCATCAATGGAAAAGTCAATGTTTCTCCAGGACCCTCCAACAGGACTAGAGAAAAAAAGTGAGATCAGAGTAAGAAAGTTGGGGGGTGGGGGGGGGGGAGGAAAGAAATACAAGGTAGTATGTGATATGTGAAACTGGGGAGGGGTTGGTGAAGAGCTGGAAAGTTGATAGGTGAAAGAGATAAAGAGATACATTGATTGGGACTCCCATACTGTTAGGGGTCTAGATGGTTTAGAGTTTGTAAAATGTGTTCAGGAAAGTTTTCTAAATCAATATATAGAGGGACCAACTAGAGGGGATGCAATATTGGATCTCCTGTTAGGTAACAAATTAGGGCAAGTGACAGAAGTCTGTGTAGGGGAGCACTTTGGTTCCAGTGATCATAACACCATTAGTTTCAATTTGATCATGGACAGGGATAGATCTGGTCCTAGGGTTGAGGTTCTGAACTGGAAGAAGGCCAAATTTGAAGAAATGAGAATGGATCTAAAAAGCGTGGATTGGGACAGGTTGTTCTCTGGCAAAGATGTGATTGGTAGGTGGGAAGCCTTCAAAGGGGAAATTTTGAGAGTGCAGAGTTTGTATGTTCCTGTCAGGATTAAAGGCAAATTGAATAGGAATAAGGAACCTTGGTTCTCAAGGGATATTGCAACTCTGATAAAGAAGAAGAGGGAGTTGTATGAAATGTATAGGAAACAGGGGGTAAATCAGGTGCTTGAGGAGTATAAGAAGTGCAAGAAAATACTTAAGAAAGAAATCAGGAGGGCAAAAAGAAGACATGAGATTGCCTTGCCAGTCAAAGTGAAGGATAATCCAAAGAGCTTTTACAAGTATATTAAGAGCAAAAGGATTGTAAGGGATAAAATTGGTCCTCTTGAAGATCAGAGTGGTCGGCTTTGTGCGGAACCAAAAGAAATGGGGGAGATCTTAAATAGGTTTTTTGTGTCTGTATTTACTAAGGAAGCTGGCATGAAATCTATGGAATTGAGGGAATCAAGTAGTGAGACCATGGAAACTGTACAGATTGAAAAGGAGGAGGTGCTTGCTGTCTTGAGGAAAATTAAAGTGGATAAATCCCCGAGACCTGACAGAGTGTTCCCTCGGACCTTGAAGGAGACTAGTGTTGAAATTGTGGGGGCCCTGGCAGAAATATTTAAAATGTCGCTGTCTACGGGTGAAGTGCCGGAGGATTGGAGAGCGGCTCATGTTGTTCCGTTGGTTAAAAAAGGATCGAAAAGTAATCCGGTAAACTATAGGCCGGTGAGTTTAACGTCAGTAGTAGGTAAGTTGTTGGAGGGAATACTAAGAGACAGAATCTACAAGCATTTGGATAGACAGGGGCTTATTAGGGAGAGTCAACATGGCTTTGTGCGTGGTAGGTCATGTTTGACCAATCTGTTGGAGTTTTTCGAGGAGGTTACCAGGAAAGTGGATGAAGGGAAGGCAGTGGATATTGTCTACATGGACTTCAGTAAGGCCTTTGACAAGGTCCCACATGGGAGGTTAGTTAGGAAAATTCAGTCGCTAGGTCTACATGGAGAGGTGGTAAATTGGATTAGACATTGGCTCGATGGAAGAAGCCAGAGAGTGGTGGTAGAGAATTGCTTCTCTGAGTGGAGGCCTGTGACTAGTGGTGTGCCACAGGGATCAGTGCTGGGTCCATCGTTATTTATCATCTATATCAATGATCTGGATGATAATGTGGTAAATTGGATCAGCAAGTTTGCTGATGATACAAAGATTGGAGGTGTAGTAGACAGTGAGGAAGGTTTTCAGAGCCTGCAGAGGGACTTGGACCAGCTGGAAAAATGGGCTGAAAAACGGCAGATGGAGTTTAATACTGACAAGTGTGAGGTATTGCACGTTAGAAGGACAAACTAACGTAGAACATACAGGGTTAATGGTAAGGCACTGAGGAGTGCAGTGGAACAGAGGGATCTGGGAATACAGATACAAAATTCCCTAAAAGTGTCGTCACAGGTAGATAGGGTCGTAAAGAGAGCTTTTGGTACATTGGCCTTTATTAATCAAAGTATTGAGTATAAGAGCTGGAATGTTATCATGAGGTTGTATAAGGCATTGGTGAGGCCGAATCTGGAGTATTGTGTTCAGTTTTGGTCACCAAATTACAGGAAGGATGTAAATAAGGTTGAAAGAGTGCAGAGAAGGTTTACAAGGATGTTGCCAGGACTTGAGAAACTCAGTTACAGAGAAAGGTTGAATAGGTTAGGACTTTATTCCCTGAAGCGTAGAAGAATGAGGGGAGATTTGATAGAGGTATATAAAATTATGATGGGTATAGATAGAGTGAATGCAAGCAGGCTTTTTCCACTGAGGCAAGGGGAGAAAAAAACCAGAGGACATGGGTTAAGGGTGAGGGGGGAAAAGTTTAAAGGGAACATTAGGGGGGGCTTCTTCACACAGAGAGTGGTGGGAGTATGGAATGAGCTGCCAGACGAGGTGGTAAATGTGGGTTCTTTTTTAACATTTAAGAATAAATTGGACAGATACATGGATGGGAGGTGTATGGAGGGATATGGTCTGTGTGCAGGTCAGTGGGACTAGGCAGAAAATGGTTTGGCACAGCCAAGAAGGGCCAAAAGGCCTGTTTCTGTGCTGTATTTTCTATGGTTCTATGGTTCTATGGCTGGAGAAGGGGGATCTGATAGGAGAGACCAGAAGGACATGGAAGAAAGGGAAGGGGGAGGAGTGCCAGCGGGAGGTGGTGGGCAAGTAAGGTGATAAGGTGAGAGAGGGAAGTGGGAATGGTGATGAAGGTGGGGGCATTACCAGAAGTTTGAGAAATCGATGTTCATGCCATCAGATTGGAGGCCACCCAGATGGAATATATGCTGTTGCTTCTCCAATCTGAGTGTGGCCTCATCACAACAGTAGAGGAAGCCATGGACTGACATGTTGGAATGGGAATGTGAAGTGGAATTAAAATGGGTGGCCACTGGAAGATATCGCTTTTTCTGGTGGACGGAGCGTAGGTGCCCGGCGAAGTGGTCTTCCAATGTTGGGTCTCAGCGATATGCAGGAGACCACACCGTGAGCACTGGATACAGTAGATGACACCAAAAGTCTGGCTGGTGAAGTGTTGTCTCACCTGGAAGGACTGTTTGGTGTAGGGACAGGTATAGCACTTGTTCTGCTTGCAAGGATAAGAGCCAGGAAGGAGATCAGTGGGGAGGGACAAATGGACAAGGGAGTCGCATAGAGAGCGATCCCTGTGGAAAGCAGAGAGTGGGGGGAAGAGAAAGATTTTCTTGGTGGTGGGTGGTATCCTGTTGGAGATGGCAGAAGTTATGGAGGATTATGTGCTGGACGCAGAGGGTGGTGGGATGGTAGGTGAGGACAAGAGGAACTCTATCCCTGGTGGAGTGGCAGGAGGATGGCATGAGGGCAGACTTGTGCGAAATGGAAGAGATGCATTTGAGGGGAGCATTGATGGTGGAAGATAAGACCCTTTCTTTGAAGAAGGAGGACAACTCCTTAGTTCTGGAATGAAAAGCCTCATCCAGACAGCAGATGCGGTGGAGATGAAGGAATTGAGAGAAGGGGATGGCATCTTTACAAGTAACAGGGTGGGAAGAGGTATAGTCCAGGTAGCTGTGAGAGCAATTTATAAAAGACATCGGTAGGTAAGCTGTCTCCAGAAACAGAGACAGAGAGATCAAAAAGGAGGGAGGTGTCAGAAATGGACCAGGTAAATTTGAAGGCAGAGTGGAAGTTGGAGGCAAAGTTAATGAAGTCGACAAGCTCTGCATGGGTGCAGGAAGTAACACCAACACACTTGTTGAAGTAGCGTAGGAAAAGTTGGGGAGTGATACCAATGCAGGTTTGGAATATAGACTGTTCCATGTAGCTGACAAAAGGGCAGGCATAACTGGGACCCATGTGAGTACCCATGGCTACACCTTTTATGTGAAGAAAGTGGGAGGAGCTGAAGGAGAAATTATTGAGAGTGAGGACCATTTCCGATAGATGGAGGAGAGTGATGGCGGAGGGGAACTGGTTGGATCTGGTGTCCAGAAAGAAACAGAGAGCTTTGAGGCCTTCCTAGTGAGGGATGGAGGTGCATAGGGACTGGACATCTCCCAAGTCCCTTTGCAGCTCTAATTTTTTAATTTTCTCTGCATTTAGAAAATAGAGTATGCCTTTATTTCTCCTACCAAAGTGCATGACCAAGCATTTCCCTACATTGTATTCTTTCTGAAGCTTCTTTCCCTATTCTACCAATGTCTAGGTCCTTCTGT
Source organism: Mobula hypostoma (assembly GCF_963921235.1). Taxonomy (NCBI): domain Eukaryota; kingdom Metazoa; phylum Chordata; class Chondrichthyes; order Myliobatiformes; family Myliobatidae; genus Mobula; species Mobula hypostoma. The sequence goes on from NC_086097.1 coordinate 169,873,899, forward strand.
AGACTCCCTGCTTCCTCAACACTATCTACACTATACCAATCTTTGTATTGTCTGTCAACTTGGCCACACATCCAAGTCATTGACGTGTACTGTGAAAGTGGTCTCAATATGGACATCTGCAGAACACCACTGGAATCAGCAGCCTACCAGTAAAGACCACTTTTATTTTCACACTTTGCATTCTGCCAGTGAGCCAATTTTCTACCCATGCCAGTATCTTTCCTCTGATACCATGGCCTCTTATCCTGTTAGCAGCTGCATGTACGGCATCTTGTCAAAGGCCTTGTGAAAATCCAAGTAATATCCCTTGACTCCTTTGACTAGCTGGCTTGTTATTTCCTTAAAGAATTCCAATAGGTTTGTCAGGTAATATTTGCCCTTAAGGAAACCATGCTGACTTTGGCTTATTTTATTGTGTGCCTCCAAGTACCCTGAAACCTCATACTGAATAATGGACTCCAGCATCTTCCCAACCACTGAACTCAGGCTAACTAGCTTATAATTTCCTTTCCTCTGCCTCCCTCCCATCTTAAAGAGTAGAATAACATCTGTAATTTTCCATCCTTCCAGAATCTAGTGATTCTTGAAATCTCATTACTACTGCCTCTACAATCTCTTCAGCTACCTCTCTTAGAACCCTAGTATGTAGTCCATCTGGACCATGTGACTTACCTTCCTTCAGACCTTTCAACTTGACAAGTACCTTCTCCTTAGTAATAGCAATTACACTTACTTCTGCCCCCTGACACTCTCCAATTTTTGGTACAATGCTAGTGTCTTCCATAGTAAATGCTGATAGAAAATACTTGTTGAGTTAGTCTGCTATTTCTTTGTCCCCCATTACTACCTCTACAACATCATTTTCCAGAGGTGCAATGTCCACTCTCATCTCTCTTTTATCTTTATATATGTTTGCAAAAACTTTGGGTATCTTCTTTTTTATGAGGGGTGATTGATAAGTTTGTGGCCTAAGGTAGAAGGAGATGAGTTATTAACTTCAAACTTTCTGCATAATCACGCAAAGACACACACACACACACACACACACAGCCACTGACTCAGCTTTTGTTTAGGATTCAGTACTACAATCAAGTTTGTTATCACTGACATATATTGTGAAATAATTTGTTTTGCAGCAGCAGTACAGTGCAAGACATTACACTGATTTATAAGTTACAAAATAAATAAATAGTGTGAGAAAAGAATAGACAGGTAGTGCTCATGGGTTCATGGACCCCGTTCAGAAATCTGGTGATGGAAGAAAAGATGTTGTTCTATAAACATTGAGTGTGCGTCTTCAGGCCATTTGATGCATTTACAGGGAAGCTAGAGAAACACACAAGGAAGAAAGGAATAGGGGGATGTGTTACAAAGTAAATAAAGTTATCCACAGTGCAGAATCAAGCCAAGATTTACCGAACTGACCCTTCTCTATCCTTACGTCCTATATCTTCTGGAATGTGCTTCTCAGCGAGGTGGCAGAAGCAGATAAGATAGCAACAGTTAAGAGGAATTTAGACTTCCCCATGAATGGGCAGATGGAATTAGTTGAGATCAGCATCCTGGCCAGTACAGACATGGTGGCCTGTTTATGCACTATACTTTTCTATGTTTTTTGCTCTAACTTTGAAAGATAAGAGGAAGGTTTAATGGAACTTGAATGTCACACTGTTTGCTGAATTGAATGGTCTGTTTCTGTGTTGCAACACTACATAACACTACACAGATATTACTGAAGTGGTTAGAATCTGCAATTGAGAGGGGCATTAGGCTGCATTGCTGCTCCAAGCAAGCTTTTCATTGTACTTGTACAGAGGTTCACAAGAGTGATTCTGGGAATGAATGGGTTAACATATGAGGTGTGTTATTTTCCTGACTTTGGTGCTGTTTGTACATTTCTCTGTGTGTGTGTGTGTGTGTGTGTGTGTGTGTGTGTGTGTGTGTGTATAAAGTTGCTGAGCTAAAGATGAAATCTTGATCTCTCAGTCTACATTGAAGTGACCCTTGCACTTCATTTATCTATTTGCACTGCACTTTCTCTGTAATGGCAACACGATAATCTGCAATACACACAAAATGCTGAAGCAACTCAGCAAATCTGATAGCGTCCCATGAAGGAGCATTCTGGTTCTCTTTTTACTACCCCAATGTGCTTATGTATGATCTGGATCTGTCTGGATGGCAGGCAAAAAATATAGCTTTTTGCTATATCTTGTAGATGTGACAATAATAAAACCGATATCATTGCCAAGCATGTGAGGTGAATATAAAAGAGTATTAAATAGGATTTGTGTAAATGGTCAGGGCAGACTTGAAGGTCTGAAGTGCCTGTAGTTTCTTATGAGTTTCTGACTATGCTTTGGAAATCTCTGGATTAGAGACTTGTAAAGATTGGCAATATACTGAGTGAACTTCTCTCCTCAGTCCTGGATGGATTAGACTGGAATCCACTTGTCATTTTTAAAGCCACATGTGCTATTCATAAAGGAAAATGGAATGAAAATATAAATTCTGCGTGACTGGCAATTATTGCCAACACTAAGTTTTATCAGTAGAAAAACAATTTAAACAGGTACAGTTTTGCAGGTGTTTCATTCCTGTTTTGAAATGGTTAAAAGCAGCATATTCAAGACTAATTGACAATCGATGGTAAATCACCAGAGAAGCATTAACAACTAAATCACTCACTGCAAATAATGCTCTACAGACACACACACACACCCTGATAAATCTTCTGTGACGCCTGTGAAACATGTATGAACAAAACCTTCAGGCTGTAAATTAAAACTGCTTTTCGATCCAAAGTCTTTGCAGGTAATGGGAATGCTGCAGGGATTTAGAAAATGGCTCTTCATTTCCCCTTTTTATTGTCAGATAATGATGTTTGACCATTTTAGATCTCTTTATATTATAACAATGATGTGAATGGACTATTAGGACAGAGGTCCATCTTATTAAAGCTACATATGACTTACCATATGCACTACTGATACTGAACTTGGCCTGTTATTTTTAAATTGTGAGATGATATTAAGACAACAGCACAAAATCTAGAGGGACAAATTAGGTTTCCATCTCCACAAATTATGTTCCATTACCCTTACAGTGTGATTTGCCTCTGTTTTTCATAATGGACCCTACTCTTTCCTGGTTATCCTTTTGTCCTTAATATATCCATAAACTGCCTTCTGATCTACCTTCATTCTATCTGCTCTGTCAGTGATATTTTGTGACCCCGCTTTGCTTTATAAGGCTAAGTTGTGTTGGTTGTTAAGGCAAACAATGCATTTCACTTTGTGTCAATGTTCATGTGAAAAATAAATCTAATTTCTCTCCACTTTTTCACTTTTTGCAGGTAATGGGAGAGTTGCTTGGCCTTTAGTCTTACAGGAGCACAGTTGTCCTGAGCTCTTACTTCCTCTTCTTTGAATGCTTCCCATTGTGGAGATGTCGATGTAGCTAAAAGGAGATTCTCAGAGCCTACCTTTGCCAGGTCCTGTCTTCTTTGAATGATATTGTTTTTCTACCAGTGTAAGATCTTTATTCCAGGTCTATCCCTATCCTTTTTCATAACTCCTTTAAAATACATATATAGAGTTATGGTTGCTATCTCTAGAATGCACTTCCAATGACATTCCCGATATTTGAACAACTTCATTCTCCAAGATAAGGTCCAGTAAAGCCCCTTCCCTCATTGGGTATTTACATACTGAATCAAAAATCTCTCCTGGATACACCTCAAAAATCCTGACCCTTTGAGCCTTTTAAACTAAGGCAATCTCAGTTAATATTTGGGAAACTTTAATCGTCTTGTACCATAAGCCTCATTATTCACCTCTCTCCTCTATTTTCTTAAATATTTGTTTCTCTGTCTCCTGTCAACTTTCAGGAGGACTGCAATACACCCCCCAGCAAAGTAATAGCTCTCTTTTTGTTCCTCATCTTTACCCATATGGCCTCATTTGAGGAGCCTTCTAGGATATCTTCCCCCAGTACTGAAGTAATGCAATCCTTGACTAACGTTGTACAATTACTTTGCTTGCCATCCGCCACTTGCCCTCGTCTCATTACTGCCAGCAGCTGCCAGCACCTGAACTCCCACACTTCCCTCCGTCGTCAGATTTCTGTACGGTCCATGAACTCTTAACAAACCTCATTATTCCTCCTACCCATGTTATCAATACCAATATGCTGTATGACTACTCACTCTAGTTCATCCTCACTCTTCAGAGAGACTTTCAGCCCCTTTGAGACAGTCTTGACCCCAGCACCAGGGAGGTAACATACTATCCTGAAGATTTGTTTACGGCCATGGATCACCTATATATCCCCTAATGATAGAATCCTCTAACACTACCATTTCAATAGCTCAATGGTTCAACTTAATACTAGAGGATGTGCACAGTAAACAACCCGAAATCCTTACTCTTTGCTTCACAAGGCACATTATTCTCAGTTTTCACAGAGGAAAAAGACACAAACCAAAAATCCCAGGCAAAGGTAATTAGAAGTGAAAGGAGGCATGGGATTCGGAGAAACTTGGCTTGCCCATGGAAGGCAGAGGGTGATAGCAGGTGGAGTGTATTCTACCTGGAGGTTGGTGACTAGCGGTATTTTGCAGGGGCCCCTGCTTTTTTGTTTTTTTTTTGGTAAGTGACTTCCATGTGGAAGTGGAAGGGTGTGTTATTAAGTCTGCAGATGACACAAAAGATTGGTGGCGTGGATAGTGGGGAAGGTTGTCATAGGTTACAATGGGACATTGATAGGATGCAGAGCTGAGCTGAGAAGTGGCAGATGGAGTTCAACTAGAAAAGTGTGAAAGCACTTTGGAAAGCCAATTTAAAGGGAGAGTAACGGCAGGATTCTTAGCAGTGTAGAAGAACAGAGGGAACTTGGGGCCATAGGGCCTGTACTGTGCTGTATTATGTTCTAAATTCTAAGTATTTGTTCATTGAAAATAATATTTTCTAGCCTTGTGTTGTTTGCCCCGTCTAACACAAAGGAATGTGCTTCCCTCCTTGTGCTCACGCCTGGTTCTTGTGTAGAACGGGCTTTGTTCTGTGGTGTGTAAGATTTAGTTCAGAGACAGATCGTGCTACAACTTTAGATTTATCTGGTCTCTGCTTCACAAGGCATATTATTCTTGGTGGAAAGTGCTTTGGGCAATTTACAATGCTGGAATTTCTTATTTTAGTGAGATGACTAGCAAGCATAAAAAAAGCACACAGCAGAAATTCTCTTCTCTCTCCAGACAATTACTTTCTGATTAAAGTTTATGGACAAATCTGATCAAGGCATACAAAATTAAGAATGGCATAAATAGTGAAACACTTATCCCCTCGGAAGGGTCTAAAACCAGGGGGTTTAATAAAAAGGGTAGGAGGTCCAGAGGGAAGTGAGGGATTTTTTTTTCACCCAGAGGGTGATTAGAATCTGGAACACTCCCTGATGGGGTGGTGAAGGCAGTGACTTTCAGAAACGTGCAAGAAGCAATGAGCTCGGCTGTCAGAGGTCTCTGCACTTGAGCAATCTCTCTCGGTGTGGGAGAGAGTTTGTTGATTCTCGAGTCAGGGGAACTCGAATAAGCAACACTGCAGACTGTAACATCGCAACAGCGAGCTGTTGGCCTCCCCTCTTGCTGTGGAGGAGTGATATCTCTCTCTCTCTCTCTCTCTCCCTTGTTAGTAAGGGAAAGAGCCTATTGAGATGCTGAAGTGTTGTGATGGACAGTAGTTTTTGATGGACTTTAGATCATGGTCTCTGGGGGATGGTGGGGGGGGGATAGTGTGGGCTGATGCTTTTGCTGAAGGAATTGGCTGGAGAGGGAGGGTGGAGGGTTGATACTTTTGCTGTTGCTTTTGCATGGGAGGGGGGCTTTAGGGTTCTAACATTTTTCTTTCATTCATTCTTTGTGTTTTTTTTCTCTCTGTTTCATGGATGTCTGCAAAGAGTAAGGATAAGAGTAAGAGTAATTCTCTGATATTAAGTTGAACGATTGAACTATTGAAGCTTCTGGATGAGCACTTGGGCCATCAGGGAATAGCAGGCTATTGGCCAAGTGCTGGATAATGAGATTAGTATGTTTGGCTACTCAATGGTGAGTATGCACATAATGGGCCAAAGGGCCTATTTCTCTGGTGTCTGATTCTATGACAATTCCTCCTTCTGAACTGATCCATTTCACAATCCTCGGTCCTCCAGCTAACACTGTCACCATTCTGTTGAGGAATTTTTAAGCAGCTCTAATTGAAGATCATAGAAGAGTGCAGAACAGAAACAGGCCTTTCAATCCATAATACCTGTGCTGAGCACAAGGTGAAATTAAACTAAACCTTTCTGTCTGTGCATATCTCTCTATCCCCCACATATTCATATGCTTATCTAAAAGCCTCTTGAACAGCTTATAGTAATTTGTGACACCTTACTGCTGCCACAAAGCAACATGTTCCATGACATATGTATGTTGGTGATAAAAACCTGTTTTTAATTCTAGCATTACTCCTAGCTTCCCCGCTCCAGGCACCCGCCACTCTCTGTATAATAAAACATTGCTCCGCGCATCTTTAAACTTTTCCCCTCTCATCTGAGATGCATGTTCCCTAGTATTTGACATTTCTATTTTAGGAAAATATCTTGGAAGAAAGTGACAAAAATGAATGTGGTTCCCATGGCAGTAAAGCCAGGAGATATTGTAACAGTGAACAAAGACATTGTGAAGGGTTTAAACAAACAATTCAATGCAAAAGACAAAGCAAATGTTACTGAAATACAAGGGATCCAAGTGTCAACTGATACTGAGGAACTTAAAGTCATTAACATCGCTGCTGCTGTCAGGCAAGACAAATAGGAACCCGATGATGCAGTGGATCAGCTGTGCTGGTCTAGCACAGGGTTCTACATTTAACAGTTTTATGGACCAGATTACACAAAAGAGAATCTGAAAAAGACCATTCTGCCATGAGTGCCGACTCTACAGTTCAATATGCCCCTGTCTGATCTTTAGCTCAGGTCAACTCTAACCTCATGCTCCTAGACTACCCTAATATCCAAAAATCTATTAACCTTGGTCCTGAGTTTACACAATCCACTTGGCTTTGGAATTCTAAAGGTTTGTTACACTCTGTGTGGGTGAGTGGCTGGTATATGGACTGTGCTGCCAGACCAGAGGCAGCTACAAAATATTTAAAAAGCATTGGACAGGTACACGGATAGAAAAGGACTCAAGGGATGAGGGACACATGCAGCCAAATGGGATTAACTCAGGAAAGCGCCTTGGTTGGTGTGGAAAGGTTGGGTTGAAGGTCTGTTCCATGCAGTATAAATGTATGACTCTTTGGAGTGACACACCAGTTAGCTGAACGTTATCAGTAAAATATTGCTTTATTTTTTGTGTTACAGACATTTCCATCTCTTTTTGTATTTATGAACGTGGAGGTACAGGAGCCTGAAGACTCACATTCAACATTCTAGAACCAGCTTCTTCCTCTCCGTCATCAGATTTCTGAATGACTCATGAACTCTTGAAAACTACCTCTTTATTCCTCATTTACACTACTCATTTTTGTATCTTACAGTAATTTTTATATCGTGCAGGATACTGCCGCTACAAAACAACACGTTTTATGAAGTACTGTATGTCAGTGATAATAAACCTGATTCAGATTTTGTCATCTTTTTGGTGTAGGTGCTCCCATGTTTCTACACTGGGATTTAGACTCAGCATCTGAGCCTCTAGAACAGGGGTTCTCTACATGGCATCCACAGACCCCTTGGTTAGTCGTAGGGGTCCATGGCTCTAGAAGAAGGAGCTCTCAATATACCCATCCTCATACAGTACTTATCCTTAATGTCTTTTAAATATTATTTTTGTACCTGCCTCAACAACTTCCTCTGGCTGCTCATTCTGTATTTGCACCACTCTCTGCTCTGACTTTAAACCTTTGCTTTGCCCACTTTTGCTCCCCTTCCCCTTGGGAAAAGACTATGTGCACTCACCTTTTCCATGCCCCTCAAGAACCGCACAGACAATGACTGCACTATCCAAACTCAAGACAATATGGAGGGACAGCAACATCACCATGAAGTACAAGATCATTGGTATTCTCCATCTTCCTGTATGCATGTGAGATATGGACCCTCACAGCACGGCCACAGAGGAAGATACAGGCATTGGAAATGAGATGCTATCGCAACATCTTGGGCATCTCATACTTGGACCACATCACAAACGAGCAGGTCCACAAGACCATCCAGCACCACATTGGCCCCCATGAAGACCTTCTCACAACGGTGAAGAAAAGAAAGCTGAGATGGTATGGCCACGTAACAAGATCCAGTGACCTTGCAAAGACCATTCTACAAGGAACTGTGGAGGGAAAAAGAAGGAGAGGCAGACAGAGGAAAAGATAGATGGACAACATTAAAGAATGGACAGGGAAAACATTTGCGGTGACCCAGGCTCTGGCACACAACCGCGACAGATGGAACAGACTAGTGCAAAGCTTGTCATGACGGCACCCCGACGACTCCACCAGGAGTTTAGGGTGCAAGGCAAGGCAAGGCATGATTTTAATAACCTTCATAAAGTCACCCCTCAGTCTGTTAACATATACACTTCCTTAAACAAAATCTATTAATTTAGATGTGATTGTATAACACAATTAAGATATTTAATACACTGAATCAGAATCAGAAACAGGTTTATTATCTCTGTCTTATATGATGTGAAATTTGTTGTTTTGCACCAACAGTACAGTGAAAAGATGATGTTATGAAATTTACACTCTTACTACAGGTTTGCCTTGGAATTTGGTCTTATCAGAGTTCCAGGGGCGCAACTATGAGATTCAAAAATTCTATGGTGGAATATTGAGTCAATGTGAAGAAATAGACGCCTAAAGGGTAGGAGGTATGTTTGCAGAAGAGCTACTGGTCTAGAACAAAGGACATATGAATTTTAATTGCTTTATTATTGCCACATGTACTGAGAGGATGTTTCTGGGTTTTGAGGGATTGCGTTATTGAGAGAGGTTGAGAAGATTGGGTCCTTCCAGGTGAGGCGACACTTCACCTGTGAGTCGGCTGGGGTGAAATACTGCGTCCGGTCTCCCGATATGGCCTTCTATATATTGGCGAGACCCGACGCAGACTGGGAGACCGCTTTGCTGAACACCTACGCTCTGTCCGTCAGAGAAAGCAGGATCTCCCAGTGGCCACACATTTTAATTCCACATCCCATTCCCATTCTGACACGTCTATCCACGGCCTCCTCTACTGTAAAGATGAAGCCACACTCAGGTTGGAGGAACAACACCTTATATTCCGTCTGGGTAGCCTCCAACCTGATGGCATGAACATTGACTTCTCTAACTTCCGATAATGCCCCACTTCCCCCTCATACCCCATCCGTTATTTATTTATATACACACATTCTTTTTCTCCCTCTGTCCCTCTCACTATACCCCTTGCTCATCCTCTGGGTTCCCCTCCCCCTTGCCTTTCTCCCCGGACCTCCTGTCCCATGATCCTCTCATATCCCTTTTGCCAATCACCTGTCCAGCTCTCGGCTCCATCCCTCCCTCTCCTGTCTTCTCCTATCATTTTGGATCTCCCCTCCCCCTCCCACTTTCAAATGTCTTACTAGCTCTTCCTTCCGTTAGTCCTGACGAAGGGTCTCGGCCTGAAACGTGGACTGTACCTCTTCCTAGAGATGCTGCCTGGCCTGCTGCGTTCACCAGCAACTTTGATGTGTGTTGCTTGAATTTCCAGCATCTGCAGAATTCCTGTTGTTTGAAAAGATTGGGACTTTTTTCATTGCAGTGTAGGAGAATGAGGGGTGATCTTTTGAAGGTGTGGTAAATATTACGGGCACAGATAGGGCCAATATTTATTTCCAGAGTTGGGAAATCAAGGGCATTGGTTTAAGGTAAGGGAGGAACATTTAATAGGAACCTAAGGGCAAACCTTTCACCTAGAGAGTGATTAGCTTATGGAATGAACTGCCCGAGGAAGGAATTGAGGCAGATACTGTACATTAGCAACATTTAAAAAAGTATTTGGACAGGTACATGAATAGGAAATCTTTAGATGGAAATGAGACAAATACAGGCAAACAGGACCAGCTTGGATTGTAGTTGTGGTCAGGATGGATCAGTTGGGCTAAAGTGCCTGTTTCTATGCTGTATGGCTCTACGATTCTACTAATCAAGCATCTCGAATGAACATTGGATTCATATTGCAAGGGAGTGAGCAAAACTGACTTTTTTTTTGGGCTGGCATCTCCAGAGGTGAATCTTCGTGGCAGACGAAGCTTTAAATTGTAACTGTGGTTAAAGTGTAAAGTCCAGCTCACAGAACAGTATGAATGTGCACCATCCAGAGACCCAAACCATCACTCCAGGTGAAGCAGTGATTCACTTGCACTTCTAACCTAATGGGCCACATTCAGTGTTCACAACGCAGTCTTCTCTACATCGGAGAAACCAAATGCAGAGTGGGCGAGCACTTTGTAGAGCACCTACTTAGTCCAGAGGAAGGATCCTCTTGCAAACCACTTTAATTTTCAACCCCATTCCCTTTCAGAGTTGTTAAAAGCCTCATTCGCAGCTGTAGTGAGGCCTAAAATAAAGTAGACTGCACCTTAACTTCTATCTGGGCTATTTACAACCTTCTTTAATGATTAATGAATTTTCCAACTTCATAGATTTCATAGAGCTACATAAAGCAAAACAGACCCTTCAGCCAAACTTATCCATACCAATCAAGATGCCTATCCATGCTAACTTTATTTGCCTGTATTTGGCCCAGACCTCTCCAAACCTTTCCTATGCATGCACCTGTACAAATGACTTTTAAACATTGTAATTGTACCCACCTCTACCATTTTTTTTTCTGGCATCTTGCTCCAAGTACATACTCTGCGAAAAATTTACACTTTAGGTCAGTTTTAAATCTTTCCCCACTCCAAAGCTTATCCCATGTAATATTAACATTTGAACATCAGCTGACTGGAAAATATTCACCCATGTTAAAAGCTAATTGAGGTGCGTTTCAGGATGAACTTCTGGATGAATATCAACCAAGCACAAGTGCTCCGTGCACTTACGGGTATCGGTATTGGTATTGGTTTACCTATGCACTTATGGTATCGGTATTGGTTTACCTATGCACTTACGGGTATCGGTATTGGATGATACATCCGAACAGACGCCAAAATGTTAGTGTACAAAGCAGTGGTGATCCCAATGCTCCTGTATGCATCAGAAACCTGGACAACATACCGACGACATCTGAAGGCACTTGAAAAGTTCCATCAACGCTGTCTTCGAAACATCTTAAATATCAGCTGGGAAGATAGAAGAACCAACGTCAGCGTGCTAAATGAAGCAAAAACAACAAGCATTGAAGCCTACGTCATCAAGAACCAACTAAGATGGAGCGGTCATGTTGTTCGGATGAAAGACAAGCATCTGCTAAAACAAATCTTCTACTCCCAGCTTAAAGAAGACAAACGTAAAAGAGACGGACAACAGAAGAGATTCAAAGACGTCTTAAAAGCCAACATGAAGAAATGTAACGTCGACATCAACAATTGGGAAACTGATGCCAAGGACAGGAAACTCTGGCGAGCCATCATCCAAGAAGGAACAGCAACTTTCGAAGCCAACGGATGTGCAGAATTAGAAGAAAAGAGAAGGAAATGGAAAGAGAGGCAGCAACAACCAAAGCCCGATCTGCCATCTGGAACTACCTGTCCTGAATGCAGAAGAACTTTCAAAGCCAAGATTGGACTCATAAGCCACTTGAGAGCCCATAAGTAGATCAACAGAACGAAGACCATCATCCTCGACCTCGAGGGATAGCCACAATGACAGTTTACTATTGTCACATGTTCTACAATGCACCGAAAAGCTTGCCCTGTGTACTGTTCAGACAGATCATATCATTTCTTTCTTCATTAGAAAATTAGAGAGCAACTGAAACCTGAAGATAAAGTAAACGTTTTACAATTTTACTTTAACAAAGAACAGTGAACTAAACAGCACAGGGACAGGCCCTTCAGCCCACAATGTCAGTGCTGAGCATAATGCCAAAGCAAACTTCTGCTACACATGATCCATATCCCTCCTGTCCCTGCATATTCCTGTGCTTATCTACAAGTCTCTTGAAGGCTACTATCACATCTGCTGTTACCAGCACCCTGGTAGTCCACTTCAGGAATATGTTGTGGATTTTCTAGTTTGCGGCAGCAGTACATTGTAATACATAATACTAAAAACTACACATTACAGTAAGGATATATATATAAATAAGGTACGTCACATCCGGAGCTTCTCCGGTAAGCAGAAGATTTCCCTCTACGCCTCTCTGACGTAGTGGGGAACCACGTACGAGGCACGTTACAGCAGTAGTTTGCCATTGCCTTCTGCCGGGTGAGTTTCCAAAGAGATCACCAGCTCATAACCCAGCACGGATGGAAAGCCAGCTGGATTCGAACTCGGGACCTTTCGTCCTGAAGTCAGACGCTGATGCCACTACACCACCAGCTGGGTCTATATATAAGTAAGTAGTGCAAAAAGACAAGAATCAATACTGAGGTAGTGAAATGGGTTCATTGTTCATTCATAAATCTGATGGTGGAGAGGAAGAAGCTGCTTCTGAAATATTGAATGTATGTCTTCAGGCTCCTGTACCTTCTCCTTGATGGCGGCAAAGAAAATATGTCCCACATAACATCCCCTGTAAATTTTTCCCCTCACACTTTCATGCTATGCCTTCAAGAATTTGACAATTCTCCCCTCAGAGAAAAGATTTTGACTGTCTACCGTCTCCGAGATTCCCATTATTTTATAAACCTTTATGAGATCTTCCTTCAATCTCTAGCTTGCTTGATTGCAACCCTATTAGAAGAACGGAGCCAAACCTCACACTCCGGCCTTCCCTGGTGTAAATTCAGATGAATTTTACACGCTCCTCCCTCTCTTGTGTACCGACTTTGGGCTCAGTAATGAGTGCAGAAGCAGATTCCGATGTCTCGGCATGGAAATTGGACCAAAGCTAAATAGCAAATGGCAGAAAGTCTGTGATTCCTTACAGAACCATGGTCCAGCTCACTATTTTAATGAACTGAATCTATTATCTTGATCAATGGCCCAGTATTGTTCTGCCTTACCACTTTATTGCTGGGAGTGAGTAGAATATGGAACCCACCTCCATTATGAAGAAAGACCATAAGACATAGGAACAGTATTGGGTCATTCATCCCATTGGACCTACTCCGCCATCCATGTCTGCTCACTCAGCTAAGGAATACCCTATCACTACTGCACTTCTCTTCTGAGCCACAGGGCCAGACTCAGTGCTAGAGACCTACTTGCTGCAGCTTCTCCCTGGTAGGGTACTTTCCACTCCCCCCCACCAACAGTATCCTAAGCGGTATACTTATTATTGAGGGGAACAGCCACCAAGCTACTCTGCACTGACTGCCTAGTCCCTTTCCCTCTCCTGTTTGCTTAGAGGTGGTAAAGTAATGATGCACTTACACTAACGTTAAAAAGGTACATGAAAAGTGAACTAATGAAAGAATTTGCTAATGGAGCTACAGAATCATGGAGCATCAGAAATGGAATAGTGCAGGAAAAGGCCATTTGGTTCATCAAGTTTATGCTGGTTCCCCATAGAAAATTCCACCAAGGAGAATTTTGAGCATCTTAGAGCATAGGAGAATGAGGTGTGATTTTATAGAGCTGTATAAAATTATGAGGGACATACGTAGATAGGATCAATCTGCACAGTTCTTCCCAGGGTTGAGGAATCAAGAACCAGAAGGTATAGGTTTAAGGAGAGATGGGAGAGGTTTAATAAGAACCTGACGTACAACTAATAGAGTTGTATGCCAATAGAGTTGTCTGTAATTGGAATGAGCTGCCAGAGGAAGTGGTTGAGGTAGATATATTAACAGCACTTAAAAGTCGCTCAGACAGGTACATGGATAGGAAAGGTTTAGAGGGATATGGGCCAAATTCAGGCAAATGGGAATCTTGGTTGCTATGGATCAGTTGGACCAAAGGTCATGTTTTTGTTCTATGTGACTCTATAGCTCTATGACCCTATGTCTTTCACCATAGCCCTTCGAATTATTCTTTCATCTGACTATCCCATTGCCATTCTGTTTCCACCACTTCTGGATCAAGAATATTCTCTGAATACAAAGGCTTTTCCGCAAATTCTGCACCTGTATCTTAAGTCAAAAACTGTAAATCTGAATTCCCTTGTCTCTGATTCATCCATTATTAGGAAGATTTTCCTTTTGTTTATCCATCTTAACCAGTCTTGATCTTGTCAACCTCTATCCAGTCTCCTCTCAACCCTTGTTGCTCCAAGAAGTTTCTTAGTGATCTGTTCCACACAAGTCTTCTCCCATTTTACTTCACAGTTCCAGGCATGAAGGATTTCAGCTTCTTCCTTCCAACTCTGGGGCTGAAATTCCTCTTCCCTGGAACAAAAAATAAGGTGGGAGACTTGTAGGATGCAAAGGCACAGAGTTGACCAAACAGATGCAATAGTCTTTATTTCTGTTGTCCATTCCATTGAATGTTGTGTTTAGCTTTCAATGGAGTTGCTTATATAGTTATAATTACAGTTATAAGTATAGTTAATTATAATTCCCACCTCAGGATCCATGAGAACATTTTCTTTGCAATGTAACAATGAGTGTATCACTATTTTGTGGCTTAAGTCATTGATGGTTTGATTCAAGATGAGAAAAGAAAGTAATCAATGCTAACTACAGGAGTAACTGACCAAGATCTTAATGTGAAACGATGGATGTAATTAAATCAATTACCATACATCTGATAGGTATTTCCAGAACTAAGACCTCCTTCTCTCTTTCAATAATAATGCCTGTTGCTTCAAACCATATAACCATATAACAATTACAGCACAGAAACAGGCCATCTTGGCCCTTCTAGTCCGTGCCAAACTCCTACTCTCACCTAGTCCCATCGACCTGCACTTGATCCATAACCCTCCATTCCTTTCCTGTCCATATATCTATCCAATTTAACTTTAAACGACAACATCGAACCTGCCTCAACCACTTCTGCTGGAAGCTCGTTCCACACAGCTACCACTCTCTGAGTAAAGAAGTTCCCCCTCATGTTACCCCTAAACTTTTGTCCTTTAACTCTCAACTCATGTCTTCTTGTTTGAATCTCCCCCACTTTCAATGGAAAAAGCCTATCCACGTCAACTCTATCAACCCCCCCCACCATAATTTTAAACACCTCCATCAAGTCCCCTCTCAACCTTCTACGCTCCAAAGAATAGAGACCTACTTGTTCAACTTTTCTCTGTAACTTAGGAGATGAAACCCAGGCAACATTTTAGTAAACCTCCTTTGTACTCTCTCAATTTTATTGACATCTTTCCTATAATTCGGTGACCAGAACTGTACACAATACTCCAAATTTGGCCTTACCAATGCCTTATGCAATTTCAATATTACATCCCAACTCCTATACTCAATGCTCTGATTAATAAAGGCCAGCATACCAAAAGCTTTCTTCACCACCCTATCCACATGAGATTCCACCTTCAGCGAACTATGCACCATTATTCCTAGATCCCTCTGTTCTACAGCATTCTTCAATGCCCTACCATTTACCATGTATTTCCTATTTTGATTAGTCCTACCAAAATGTAGCACCTCACATTTTTCAGCATTAAACTCCATTTGCCATCTTTCAGCCCACTCTTCTAACTGGCCTAAATCTCTCTGCAAGCTTTGAAAACCTACTTCATTATCCACAACGCCACCTATCTTAATATCACCTGCATACTCACTAATCCAATTTACCACCCCATCAAACAAATCAGTGATCTTTAAAAAGAAAAAAAACAAGAACAGAAAAACAAGTACCTATAAGATGTGACAATATAAAAGAAAATGGCAATTATTTAAATGGATGGTAGACAAAATTTGCCCTGTACTTGGATTCTATCCAGTTTATTGGAAACCATTATTGATGTGAAATCTCAGCTGAAGCTGCTTCTTTTCAATTATTCAAACAATTTGCTCAAGGGGAAATAAATTTAGTTGGAACACTTTCCATATTCCAGTAGTTTCAACATGGTCTGTGCTAGGAGACCTGAACTTTTAATTAGAAGGCAGTAGTTATCCATAATGGATGGGTTACAGACTGCCGCCAGACACAGGTCAAGGATAGACTCATGTACTTAAGACTACAGTATTGGCTTCCACCTGCAGAGATCCCTCCCACATGTCCATCAACACCACCTGATTCTCATTCTATCCACTTAATTCAAGGGCAATTTACAGGAGACAATCAAGCTACCAATCCTCATGCCTTTGGGACATAATCAAAGTCCCCTCCCCTCTGGTCATTTTGTTCCCCCCCACCCGCTTCCATCATGCAGAAAGTTCAAAAGCTTAAACATCTGCACCACGAGGTTCAAGGACAGCTTCTAGCTCACTGAATGGACTTGTATGATAAAGATGAATTCTTTACCTCTCAGTCTACATCGTCACCACCCTTGGATGCTATTTGTCTGCCTGCACTGCACTTTCTCTGTAACTGTAACTATATTCTGCATTCTGTTTTTGCTTTTTCACTTATACTACCTCCATGTACTTATGTACGGAATGATCTGTCTAGGCGGCATGCAAAATAAATTTTATCACTGTAACTTGGTACTTGAGACAATAAGAAGCTATGTATCAATTACCACTGTAGGAGGAAACCAGAGGACCTGGAGGTAACTCAGGCAGTGACAGACAGAATGTGCAGACTACACACAGTCAGCACTGGAGTCCTCTGATGCTCCAGCGTAAAAAGCCAAATTTGCCAACCTCTCCTAATAGCTCATACATTCCAATCTAGGCAGCATCCTGGTACATTTTCACATCTTCTGCTAAGGAAAACTTTGAAATCCAGCAAGCGTGTGGGTAAGAACGCATAAAATATACTTCGTTGAACACAAAATATGGTAATAAGAAAGCCATGCTAGAACTATATAAAATATGCATAAGGTTACAGCTAGCTACTGCGTAAACTGCTAGTCACTGTCCATCAGGAGTGCCAGGATACAGGAGAGAGTTGAGTGATGGAGGAGTTTAATTTTGAGGAAATATTAGCTGGGCTGAGCTACTGGAACAGAAGAAATTGAGGATGTCCGTATTCCAAATGAATAAACCTGTGCGAATCCTAAGGGAGAAGGTCCTATTTCCATTTGGAGATAGGACAGCGATGAGACGACATGGATAATTGAAGATAATTGCTAAAAATAAATAAAATTCTTTCACCCGATAAGTGGTGGGATCTCAGGCTCGCTGGTGGAAGCAGAGTTTCTCATCGCATTTAAAAAGTACTTGGATACTTTGGGCTGCATCTCCTCCTTCTTTGATCAGTGATTATGTGCAAGCATGAACGGTTTGCAATGGCATGTTGTTCATTTTCACATCAATTTCTCAATAAAAATTTTCTTGATTCTTCTCAGGTTGATGTTTATGTCTCCATTCAGCTGTTCAGGGTGGACGAGGAGAGGCGTGATAGGGTAGTGGGAGGGCAGGAAAGGACCAAATGAAAGGATTGGGAAGTTATCCAAATTAACATTTCACACTTTGCATTCAGGGACAAGGGCAGCAGAGTTGACGGCAACCTCAATTTGTAGCATTTTCTCTGTTTTATTGTGGTACTTCCGAGAATTTAGTTGAAAAACCAATTACAGTTCTCCTAGAGCATGAAACAGCCCAGAGCTAATTAACTTTAGCATCGGAAGAGACACTTATAAGCTATTGAACAAAACTGGCTCATCATGCCTGTGTTAACCCTTTGAATGAAGTATCATAAAGTCACTGACAAAATGGCACTATTGATCATCAGCGATGTTCTGTAGGCTGCAGACAATTGTTCCAAATACTCAGTTAAATATACCCCTTTTAAATTATTCTCACTGCAATCTGCAGCATGTAACTTCCCTCCAAGCAATGGACTTTTAAATTACCCTCATGATCTGGCTGTATCACTGCCTGGCATGGGAACTGTACCTCCCTTAATCGCAGGACTCTGCAGAGAGTGGTGCGGACAGCCCAGCACATCTGTAGTTGTGAACGTCCCATGATTCAGGACGCTTACAAGGACAGGTGTGTAAAAAGTGCCCTTAGGATCACTGGGGGCCTATGCCAGGACCAACAGGCTCCAGGACAGCTTCTTCCAGCAGGCCATCAGACTGATGAATTTATGCTGATTTGAGTATATTCTATATCACATTGACTGTTCTAAAATTACTATGATTGCACATTTAGATGGAGACATAATGTAAAGATCTTTACTCCTCATGTATGTGAAGGATGTAAGAAATAAAGTCAATTCAGTTCAATGATCTTCATATCTCACGATTGACTGAAGGGCTTGGCTGGCCATGCAGACACAGCACCTTTAAGAGGATGAGGGTTCATTGCCATTGCTGAAAGTGAGGCAGGATGGGGCGACTACAAGCCAGGCTGAAACGCAGAGGGATGATGCCTCCTCTACCCAGCATCTTGTTGGCAAATGTGCAGTCGCTGGAGATCAAAATTGAGGACTTAAGGGCAGGACTGCTGTATCAGAGAGAAATGAGAGCCTGTTTTATTGTATGCTTGATGGAAATATGGCTTTCTGTGGGCATGCCAGATACAGCGATTAGACCCAAGGACTCCTCGATTTACAGAATGGACTGAACTGCTGATTCAGAAAAGGCAAAACAAGGAATTTTTTGATAAACTCTTGTTGGTGCTTTGATGTTGCGACTTTATTGAACTTGTGTTCCCCTGACCTTGAACACCTGACAGTCAAATTCCGTCTAAACTATTTACCGGGGGTTCTCTTCCGTAAGCCTGACCACAGTTTACATACCACCACTGGCCAACTATAATCAAAGGAAAGGAAAGGTACCTTGCATCCGGAGTTTCTCCGTTTAGCGGACGATTTCCCTCCACGCCTCTCAGACGTAGCGGGGCATTGCATACGAGGCAAGTTACAGCAGTGGTTTTGCCATTGTCTTCTGCCGGGTGAGTTTCCAAAGAGATCACCAGCTCGTAACCCAGCATGGATGGAAAGCATGCAGGGGAGCTGGCTGGCTGGATTCAAACCTGGGACCTTTTGTCCAGAAGTCCGGCGCTGTTGCCACTATGCCACTATAATCAAGCCCTCGCAAAACTGCATGATGCCATCTCCAAACCAGAAACAGTCCACCTCAATGCATTTCAAATCATTGTCAGAGACTTCAACCAGGCTTGTTTGAAGAAAACCATGACCAATTACCATCAGCATATGATGTGTAGCACCAGGGGCCACAACATACTAGATCACTGTTATTCTAAGATAAGGAATGTCTACCATTCCATGCCCAGAAAGCCTTTTGGTAAGCCTGATCACTTGGCTGTCTTTTACCTATGGACATACAGGCAGAGAGTAAAGAGCAAAGCTCCAGAGATTAGGACAACAATGAAGTGGTCATAGGAGGAAGAGGAGTGGCTACAGGATTGCTTCAAGTCCATGGACTGGGTCGGGTTCAAGGACTCATGTGGAGATCCGAAGGAGTGGTTGTAATGAACTTTATTAAAGCAGCTGTAGATGAGTGTGTTCCCACTAAATCGTTCAAAGTTTTCACCAGTTGGAAGTCCTGGATGAACTATGAGATCCAAAATCTGCTGAGGGCCAGGTCAGAGGCATTCAAGTCTGGAGACCGAGAAAGTTAGAAAAGGTCCAGGTACGATCTGCAGAAAACCATCTCAGGAGCGAAGTGGAAATCTGGACCAAACTTGAATCAATGAAGAATGCCCGACAGTGGAGGTGGGGCTT
The DNA here is from genome assembly GCF_963921235.1 of Mobula hypostoma. Taxonomy (NCBI): domain Eukaryota; kingdom Metazoa; phylum Chordata; class Chondrichthyes; order Myliobatiformes; family Myliobatidae; genus Mobula; species Mobula hypostoma. The sequence continues at coordinate 169,893,764 of NC_086097.1, forward strand.
GAATACTATCACATCTTATAACATTAAATCAAGAGACATGGGAGACAGCAGGGCTTTGCTTTCTGATGAGCTCCATGCTTTCTATACCTGCTCTGACCGTCAAATCATGGAGGAACCATCACGACCTCCCATATACCCCGATGATTCTATGATTTCAGCCTCTGAAGCCGATGTGCATAGTGCCTGCAGAAGGGTGAATCCACAAAAAGCATCCGGCCCAGATGGGGCACCTGGCCACGTACTGAAGATCTGTACTGATCAACTGGCTGGTGTGTTCACTAAGATCTTTAACCTCTCGCTTTGGCAGTGTATAGTACCCACATGCTTCAAGCAGGCTTCAATTATACCCTTGCCCAAGACCTGCATCAATGTCTATCACCCAGTCATGAAGTCTGCAGTGATGAAAAGTTTCGAGAGGATGGTGATGAAACATATCAACTCTTGCCTGAGAAGCGACTTAGAAGGAGAACGCGTGGAAATCACGCAGCCCAGATGGCATACCTGATTGAGTACTAAAGACCACTGCTGATCAACTGGTTGGAGTGTTCACTGATATCTTCAAACTTTGAGGTACCCACCTGGTTCAAACAGGCTTCAAGTATACTGGTGCCTAAGGAGAACGTGGTAATCTGCCTCTTGTCCAGTAGCATTTACATCCACTGCGAGGAAGTACTCTGAGGGGTTGGTAGTTAAACTTAGCAACTCCTGCCCGAGAAGCAACTCAGATCCACTCCAATTTGCCTATCAGAGGAACAGGGCCACAGCAGATGCCATCTCATTGACTCTTCATTCAACCCTGTGTGACGAGAATACACATAGATTAAGATGTTAGCTGTCCTGTGCTGGCACCAGTGGGATCAGCAGTTGGTCTTCCACCTGTCTTCAGGAGAAAGAGAGATAAGGAAAACAATGGAGCAGCATTTGGAGATGTCAATGAAGGGACGGGAGAGTTTAACGGAAGGAGAGCTGTCAAGATCAGCTCCCCCTTTGAACCCTGAACTGTTTGAAGTGATGGACAGGTGATACCCCAGCAGGGGGATAAAAAGGGACAGGTTCGCTAAGGCAAGACACACACGACATCCCGAGGTAAAGAGACCCTGGAAGCGGTGCGTCTCCCACAAGTCGGTGGGGAGTTTTGGAAGGCTGGTTGCGGGACCAAGCCATAGACGCACAGGGTGGAAAGGCACGATCAGCAGGAACCTGGTGTGTGTCCGCCCTTGCTTGGGTGCCAGGTTCACCGCAGAGAAACGATCGTATCTGGAAATGGAGGAGTCACGGTCGGTGACCTCAGATGACATCACAAAGGGGTCGCCCGAAAGCTGACTGCGCAGAATGTTGAAGGTCTGTGTGGAAGCCGTTTGAATATTCATTCGTTTTGCTCTCTCTCTCCTTCCCCCCACTGTCCATCGCCACGGCAGCGATTACTGCGAACTGAACTGAACTAAATTGAACTGAACTTTGCGTCACTTTGAAACTGGTCATTTACCCCTAGACAACGATAGAGCTTGATTGATCCTGTTATCTTAATTCTGTGTACATGTGTGTTTATCATTGCTGAACTGTTGCATTTATTATCCTTTTGATTAGAGTACTGTGTTGCTTGTTTCTTTAATAAAACTTTCTTAGTTCTAGTAATCCAGACTCCAACTGAGTGATCCATTTCTGCTGGTTTGACAACCCAGTTACGGGGTACGTAACACCTGGAACACGTGTACAGCAAGGATACATACATCAGGCTGCTCTTTATCGACTACAGCTCAGCATTCAATACCATCATTCCCTCAGAACTAATCAAAAGGCTCCAAGTCCTTTGGCTTCAATACCATCTTGTGCAGTTGGGTGCTAGATTTCCTCAGTTGCAGACCCCAGTCAGTTCAGCTTGGCAACAACAACTCCTCCACAATCTCCATCAGTACAGATGCACCAAAAGGATGTGTGCTTAGCCCCCGCTTTACTCGCTTTACACTTGGTGACTGTGAGGCTAAACACAGCTCCAATGTCTTATTCAAGTTTGCTGATGACACCACTGTTGTAGGCCGAGTCAAAAGTGGTGATGATTGAATCACCAGAAAGAAGGGAGAATGAAAATCTGGATAAGTTGACTCATAACAACATCCTATTACTCAATATCAGTAAGACCAAAGAACTGATTATTGACTTTAGGAGAAAGAAACCAGAAGTCCATGAGTCAGTCTTCACTGGTGGATCAGAGGTGGAAAGTGTCAGCAATTTTAAATTCGTACTATTTTCATTTATCATTTTGGAGAACCAGTCCTGGGCCCAGCGTGTAAGTGCACTTATGAGGAAAGCATAGCAGTGCCTCTACTTCCTTAGCAATTTACTGAGATTTGGCATGTCATCTAAAACTTTGACAAACTTTTATAGGTATGTAGTGGACAGTATATTGACTGACAGCATCACAGCCTGATATGAAAACACCGATGCCCTTGAATGGAAAAATCCTACAAAAAGTAATTGATACAGCCCATGATGGGCCAGTAGGCCTGTTTCAATGCTGTACAACTGGAATCTGGAATGTATTTTATTATTTGTTCATTTATTTGTGTTAATACTACTTTATATGTTGTGTGTGAGCTGTGTACTGTGTTGTGCACCTTGGTTCAGAGGAATGTTTGGCAGTATACATGTATACAGTTGAATGAAAATAAACTTGAACTTGACCTCTGTGACCCTATCGCTCCATGACTTGAAGTTGATGGAGAAGTTCAGTCACGTGCTTTTTTAACCTATGGACAGGATTGAAAGGGGTTTGTTTCTATGCTGTGTCCAAAAAACCCTCTCAGACACAAAAGAGGCAGAGTAGGTATTTATCAATGGCATTGTATTGTTCTTCTACTTAATGACTAAATGTCACTGTAAAATGAACAATCCACTTAATAGCAGTCCTTTGTTGCTTTGAAATAGCTCTTGAAATAGAATTTTCTTTTCATTCTAGACAATAAACTCCACAGCAACACACACAAAATGCTGGAGGAACTCAGCAGGTCAGGCAGCATCTATGCAACTTTATAAACAGTTGACATTTTGGGCCAAGACCCTTCATCCGGACTGGAAAGGAGGGGGAAGACACCACAATAAAAAAGATGGGGGGGGGGAGGGGAAGGAGACTACTAGAAGGTGATAGGTAAAGCCAAGTTGGTGGGAAAGGTAATGGGCTGGAGAGGAAGGAATGTGATTGGAGAGGAGAGTGGAGCACAGGAGAAAGGGAAGGGGAAGGGGACCCTGGGGTAAGTGATATCAGGTGAGAAATGGTAAAAGGTCAGAGTGTGGAATTGAAGAAGAGGAGAGGGGGAGGGAAAATGTTTTACCAGAAGGAGAAATCAATATTCATGCCATCAGGTTGGAGGGTACCCAGACGGAATATAAGATGTTGCTCCTCCACCATGATGGTGGCCTTATCTTGGCGCAAGAGGAGGTCATGGGCTGACATGTTGGAATGGGAATGGGAAGTGGAATTAAATTGTTTGGTCACCATGAAGTTCTGCTTTTGGAGGAAGGAGCACAGGGGCTTGATGAAGCAGTTCCCCAGTTTATGATGGGTCTTACCAGTGTAGGGAAGGCCACATTGGGAATACTGGACACAATAGGCAACCCCAGCAGATTCGCTGGTGAAGTGCTGCCTCACCTAGAAGAGCCGTTTAGGGCCTGGAATAGGGGTGGGGGGGGCGAGCGAGTCAAGCATAGCACTTAGGAGTCAGAGGTCCAAGGTCCGCATTGCCCCTAGAATGATGGCTGGTGATCCCAGAGGTCAGCGAGTCCTGAAGTTGGAGGTTTGAGGTTGGTGAGGAGGTCTTGAGGTCAGAGGCCTGTGATCAGCAAGACTTAGGATTGAGGTCCAAAGGTCAGTGAGTCTGGAGATCGAAGCCTGAGTTTGGTGAATCCACAGGTCAAAGCCCAAAGGATGAAATCCTAGATTGCCCAAATCTGATGGTTGAAGGCCTGATGTCTGCAAGAGTGGAGCTACAGCCTGGAGGCAGCATGTTGTGGGGGAGAGGGAAAGGGATTTGCTTTGTTGTTGTCACTTGGTGTATGTTGGCTGTGTGTTGTCCTGCTGAACATGGTGGGCATCTTGGTTGTCATGGACCTATTGGGATAATGGGCTATTTTCATGCTGCGTGACTCTGTGAATCTATGATGGAAAAGGCAGAAAGAAGTTTATTTTTTAAAAATAGTGACAGATTATCAGGAGCTGTGTGACATACAAAAACCTTTAGAAGTTAACACGCAGATACAGCAGGCAATTATGATATCAAATTGGTACATTAGCATTGGAAACCAGTGCAAGGTGCAGACATTTGACTCTACCACCACCTTCTCTTAACCTCGTTACTTGCTTTAAATCGCTTCTGCGACTCCCAACTAATTATCAGGAGAAGCTAGTGTCTTTGATTGCCACATCCAGCTGTTCTCGAGCTCCTGACTGCATCCCTTTCCCTGGCAACTGTTTCAGACTGAACAATTGTTTTCAAGCTTAGTGTTTAATTATATTCTGAAATGACCTTTGCATCCTGTATCCATGACAACAAAAATGACGGCCTACATCCATCTCTGTAACTCTGAATCTGATCCTGCTTTGGGGCACCTGCTGGAGTAATCTTCATCCATGTAAGGCTTAACTATTCCGAGTCCGTTTCTATCCTCTCTTCAAGCCTGCGCTTATCCAAAAGACTGCTGTTTATGTCCTAACTCTGTCCAGTGTACCAGTCACTCTAGCACTTGTCATTATAGCAACACTTTGATTTTCAAATTGTCATCCTTATTTGCAAAATACCACATACTTTTACTTCTCCCTCCCTCCGAATGTAACAAAAGATCTGCATAAAGATCTCAGTAGATTGAGCAACATCTGTGTGTGCGTGTGTGTGTGTGGGGGGGATGAATTGTCAATATTTTGGGTTGAAATCTTACTTTTGGACATTTTTTGCAACAGGGAGTTCCTTTCCCCCCACAGGTCTGTTCTTTATCAAATTATGGTATTGCTTTGCACTGTTGTAACTATATGTTATAATTATGTGGTTTTTGTCAGTTTTTCAGTCTTGGTTTGTCTTGCGTTTCTGTGATATCGTTCTGGAGGAACATTGTATCATTTCTTAATGCATGCATTACTAAATGACAATAAAAGAGGACTGCGTGTCCTCATAATCTAATCTAATAAGGTGCTGCTCCATCCACTGAGCTCCCCCTGACAAACTGTTTGTAGCTCTGGATTCCAGCATTTGCAATCTCTTGTCTCCCCATTGTCCTCTGAATAATTTGTCACTATCCAGTCCTGGTCTCTTCAGTGGTTCAGTCCCGATGAAGGGTCTCAACCCAAACCGTTAACTGCCCCTTTTCCTCCACAGATGCTGTCTGATCTTCTGAGTTTCTCCTGATCTTTGTGTATTACTCCAGAGTACAATATCTATCTTGTGTCTCGGGTTTACCAGCCACTCCACAGATGGAAATCAGAACTTATACCGCCAACAACCTTAAGCTCCTAAATAAGTGTTTATACATCATTGCCTCTCTTCCCTCCTTGAAAATGCTCCTTTGTAATTCCTCAACCAAGATTGGGCTATTCATATTAATCCCTTTTACCAACACTTGGTCCATAGCCTTCCATGCCTGGTGAGTGAAGTGATTGTCAAGACACCGTGAAGTGTTGTGAATATCTCTGCCTCGACTCAGCCAGGGTGTTCCAGATTCCAACCACACTCTGGGTGAAAACATTCTTTGGCAGATTCCTTACCCTACACCTGTGCCTTCAGATATGTTATATAATCAGAACTGAGAAGAGAGTGTTACAAGGGCTTGACAGCCTGAGTTACAGGGAGCGGTTGGGCATGCGAGGCCTTCTGATTTATGATGGTGTGGGTGAAGCCCAGCGACTACTTACTGGCAGAAAACAAAACTAAACTACAGAATACAACTAAATACTTTATTAATAGCACTTCTTCTTGTAAAATTTCTGGTAAGTGATCATTGCAAACAGTGGAAAGGCGAGCAAAGGTGAGGCTGAGTTAAGGCTCGAAGCATATGGGTAGGAGGTGAAGTCGAGGCATATTTGAGGCAAAATCGGGGTGAGCGGAGCAGAGGAGAGGCAGATTTGAAGCCCGTCCACCTAAGCCTGCTTTGGGATCTGTGATGCTTACTGGGCTCTGCGCTGAACTGACACTGTGGCCTGCTCCAGGCTTTGTGTCTATGGACTCACTTTTGTTTTGAATGCTATTTGCCTACTTTTATTGTTTGCATGATTTGTTTTTTTCTCTCTCTGCACATTGGGCATTTGACGGTCTTCTTCTTTTTATGGGTTCTTTTGGGTTTCTTTGTTTTGTGGCTGCCTGTAAGGAGACAAATCTCAAGTTTGTATAATGTATACATCGGTAATAAATGTACTTTGAACTGAACTTTATTCCTTGAAATGTTGGAGACCTTACCGAAGCGTATAAAACACAAGGGGTGTTGATAGGGTGAATGTACACTGTTGTTTTCCCAGTGAAGGAGAGCTGAAAACTAGAGGCTATATGCTTAAGGCGAGGGGAGAAAGGTTTACAAGGGACTTGCGGGGCAACTTCAGAGTGTATATAGAACACTGCCAGAGGAAGTGGTTGGGGCATGTACGATAATAACATTTAATAGGCACTTGAATGAGTGCAGGGGTAGGAAGGATTCTGAGGGATATAGCCCAAATGTGATAGAGTGGACAGCCAACACAAAATGCTGGAGGAGCTCAGCAGCATCTATGGAAAAAAGTACTGGTGTTTTGGACTGAGACACTTCGACATTGTGGGAAAGGGAGAGGGGTGAGGGTGAGACAGCGGTGTAGGGCAGTGGGGGGGTGTAGGGGGAAGGGGAGGGGGAGGGGAGAGGTGGGTAGGGAGCAAGTGAGAGTGGGGGGAGAACGAGAGGGAGTGGAAAGAGGAGGAAGAGTTCTGCTGAAGGTTTTAGGCTCGAAACGTCGAGCAAGGGAGAGACAAAGAGAGTGAGGGAATGAGGGAGAGAGGGAGAAAGGGAGAGGAAGAGGGGGTGGAGAGGAGGGAAGCAAGTGAGAGAGGAGAGAGAGGGGGAAGAGGAGGAAGAGTTCTGATGAAGGGTTTAGGCTCGAAACATCGACCTGACTCTTTTACATAGATGCTACCTGACCTGCTGAGTTCCTCCAACATTTGTGTGTGTTGCTTGGATTTCCAACAACTGCAGGTTTTCTCGTGTTTGTGATCAATCCAGTGAAAATGTGTAACACTGACCCAAGGTGTGGAGATCAAGTAAGGTATGGTCACAGCGACCACCATTGTTACAACACAGCTATTTGTGACTTCTTTGAGTGCACTTTTGGAAACAGATGGAATTTAAATGCTCTAGTACTCCGAATGATCATGTGAATGTTGCCTAATTGCTCAGCTAGATAGTAAAAATAATTCCCATTGATCCATTGGTGATTTTCTTCCATTAATAATGTTTCTTCTTTTTGTATAATACAAACTGCTGGTTGCAATGGCAGACTCCATAGTGGGTTCTGTTTCCCAGTTCTGTTTGACAATCTGAAAAGTCAATGCATTTTTCTATTTTGGTTTTAACTTCCAGCACCTGACATTTGTGTGATATTTATTTTTCCAGTCTCATATCCCTGTCTTACAAGGAACCTAACCGATTCTGGTGATATTCCACTGATTATGGGGTTTCAACTGTAAAAACGAGCCTCTAACCACAACTGTAAGCCTTCTACTACCAAACCAATTTCAGATTCAATTTGTCTAATAGCTTATCTCTGGATTCAATGGACACTTACCCTCATGACTATCATAAACAAGAGTATCCTGACAGGTTGCATCATGGTCCGGTATGGCTATTCAAATGGATAGGAATGTAAGGATAGTGGATTCAGCGCATACCTCAGGGGCACATCCTTCTCCACCATCGGTGGTATCTCCAAGTTCAAAGTATATTTATTATCAAAGTACATATACGTCACTGTATACAACCCTGAAATTCATTTTCTTGTGGGCATACTCAATAAATCCATAATAGAACCAATGAAAGACCAGACCAACTTGAACATTTATCTAGTGTGCAAAAGACATCAAGCTGTACAAATGCAAAAGAAAGAAATACAACTAATAAATAAATAAATAAGCATTAAACATTGAAAACACAAGATGACAAGCCCTTGAAAGTGGGTCCATTGGTTGTGGGAACATTTCAGTGATAGGGCAAGTGAAATTGAGTTAAGTTATCCCCTTTGGTTCAAGGGCTGATGGTTGAGGGGTAATAACTGTTCCTGAACCTGGTGGTGAGAGTCCTGAGGCTCCTGTACCTTTCTCCTGATGGCAGCAGCTAGAAGAGAACATGATCTGGGTGGTGGGGGTCCCTGATGATGGGTGCTACATTCCTGCATGTAGATGTGCTCAGTAGTGGGGAGGGCTTTACCCATGATGGACTGCTCTCTTTTCACTGCTTTTTGTAGGACTTTCTAGTCAAGGGTATTGGTGTTTCCATACCAGGTTGTGATACAGACAGTCAATATACGCTCCACCACATTTTTATAGAAGTTTGTCAAAGTTTTAGCTGGCATGCCAAGTCTTCACTAACTCACAAGGAAGTAGAGGTGCTGCTGTGCTTTCTTCATAATTGTACTTACGTGCTGGGCCCAGGAAAGGTCCTCCAAAATGATAACACAGAGGAACTTAAAATTGCTGACTCTCTCCACCTCTGATCTTCCAATGAGGACTGTCTCGTGGTCCTCTGGTTTCCTCCTCCTGAAGTCAATAATTAGTTCCTTAGTCTTGCTGACATTGAGTAAGAGATTGTTGTTGTGGCACTACTCAGCCAGATTTTCCATCTCCCTCCTATATGCTGAATCATCACTACCTTTGAATTGGTCTAGGGCAGTGTTGTCAGCAAACTTGAATATGGCATTGGAGTTGTGTTTAGCCAGTTATAAGTGTAAATCGAGTAGAGCAGGGAGCTAAGCACACAACCTTGTGGTGCACCTGTACTGATAGAGATTGTGGAGGAGATGTTGTTGCCAATCCAATCTGACTGAGGTCTGCAAGTGAGGAAACCAAGGATCCAATTGCACAGGGCGGTATGGAGGCCAAGGTCCTGAAGCTTATTGATTTCAATGGAATATATAGGAGAAGCTGCTTAAAAGCGGTAACAACTACCGTCTGGGCTATGTCATCTTCTTGCAGCTACCATCACGCAGGAGGTACAGAAGCTTGAAGTCCCACAGCACCAGTTTCAAGATCAGCTACTTCCCTTCAACCACTTGGCTCTTGAAGCACCCTGCACAACCCTTATCATCACCTCAGGACAGCAACACATGACTGCTTTGAAATACAATAGACTTTGTGTTTGCTGTCCTAAGGCAAATTAGGATGGATAAATTCCCAGTCCCTGTGGGAGTCAAGTGCAGAAGTTGCAGGGACCTTAGAAGAGATATTTAAATCATCCTTAGTGACAGGTGAGGTACCAGAGGATTGGAGTATAGCTAATGTTACTCCACTGTTTAAGAAAGGCTCTAAACATAAATCAGGAAATTATAGGCCGGTAAGCCTGACATCAGTAGTGAGAAAGTTATTGGAAGGTATTCTAAGGGACTGGATATATGAGTATTTGGATAGAAAGGGACTGATTCGGGATAATCAGCATGGATTGTGTATGGTAGGTCGTGTTTAACCAATCTTATAGAGATTTTTGAGGAAGTTATCAGAAATGTTGATGAAGGCAAGGCAGTGAATGTTGTGTACATGGACTTTAGCAAGGCATTTGACAAGGTCCTGCATGCGGGGGTTGGTCAGGAAGGTTCAGTTGCTTGGCATTCAAGATGAGGTAGGAAATTGGATTAAATATTGGCTTTGTGGGACAAGCCAGAGAGTGATGGTAGATAGTTGCCTCTCTGACTGGAGTCCTGTGACTAGTGGATTGTCTCAGGGACCAGTGCTGGTCTGTTATTGTTTGCCAACTATATCAATGAGCTGGATGATAATGTGGTTAACAGGATCAGAAAATTTGCAGATGACACTGAAGTCTCACACCAGTAGGGTTATGCAAGTCGGTTAAAGATGCAAATTGTTGAAAGAAAGTACATGTTCTTGAACAGGCACTGGGAATTGAAAGTAAAATGGAGGGTTATGGACTGTGTAGGAGAGAAGGATTAAATTGATCATGAAATTAAATATGACCATCCGGCATTCAATACTATCATCCCCTCAAAACTAATAAATAAGCTTCAAGACCTTGGCCTCAATACCTCCTTGTGTAATTGAATCCTCGGTTCAGATTGGCAACAAAATCTTCTCCACAATGTTCATCTGCACAGTTGCACCACAAGGCTGTGTGCTTAGCTCCCTGCTCTGCTCACTTTACACTTATAACTGTGTGGTTAAGCACAGCTCCAATGCCATATTTAAGTTTGCTGACATCACCACTGTCATTGACCAAACCAAACATGGTAATGACTCTGCATATAGAAGGGAGATGAAAATCTGGCTGAGTGGTGCCACACCAATCACCTCTCGCTCAAAGTCAGCGAGAACAAGGAGCTGATTATTGACTTCAGGAGGAAGAAGTCGGAGGCCCATGAGTCATTCCTCAGCGGGGGATCACAGGTCATGGCACGGTAGCACAGTGGTTAGCACAATGCTTTATGGTGCCAACAACCCGGGTTCATTTCCCACCACTGTTAGGAGTTTGTACATTCTCCCTGCGACCGAGTGGGGTTCCTCCGGGTGCTCTGGTTTCCTCCTACAGTCCTGTGACGAGAATACACATAAATTAAGATGTTTGCTGGCCTGGGCTAGCACCAGTGGCATCAGCAGTTGGTCTGCCACCTGTCCTCAGGGGAGGGAGAGATAAGGAACACAATGAAGCAGCATTTGGAGATGTTAATGAAGGAGCCATCAGTCTGGGTATTGTCAAGATCGGCTCCCCCTTTGAACCCTGAACTGTTTGAAGTGTGATGGACAGGCGATACCCCAGCAGGGGGGATAAAAAGGGACAGGTTCGCTAAGGCAGGACACACACGACACCACGAGGTAACGAGACCCTGGAAGCGGTGTCCCCCCCCCCCCCCGCAAGTCGGCGGGAGTCGTTTGGAAGGCTGGTTGCGGAACCAAGCCTTAGACGCACAGGGTGGAAAGGTACGATCAGCGGGAACCCGGTGTGTGTCCGCCCTTGCCTGGGTGCCGGGTTCACTGCAGAGGATCGACCGCATCTGGAGGAGGGGTCACAGTCGGTGACCTCAGGTGACATCACAAAGGACTTGCCCGAAAGCTGCTTGTGAGCAATATCGCAGGTCTGTGAGTGGAAGCCATTTTGAATGATCATTCGTTCTTGTTCTCTCTCTCCTTCCCCCCACATTGTCCATCGCCATGGCAACGATTACTGCGAACTGAACTAAATTGAACTGGACTTTGTGTCACTTTGAAATTGGTCGTTTACCCCTAGACAATGATAGAGCTTGATTGATCCTGTTATCTTAATTCTGTGCACGTGTGTTTATCATTGCTGAACTGTTGCATTTATTATCCTTTCGATTACTGTGTTGCTTGTTTCTTTAATAAAACTTTCTTAGATCTAGTAATCCAGACTCCAACTGAGTGATCCATTTCTGCTCGTTTGGCAACCCAGTTACAGGGTACGTAACAGTCCAAAGACGTACCGGCTGGTATGTTAATTAGTCATTGTAAATTATTCCATGATTAGGCTAGGATTAAATGGGGGATTACTGGGAGGCGTGGCTCGAAGGGCTGGAAGGGTTTATTCTGTACTGCACCTCAACAAACAAACAAACAAATAAATAAAGGTGCTGAGGGTCGGCAACCTTAAGTTCCTCAATCTTATCATTTCAGAAGATGTTTTCTGGGCCCAGCACGCAAGTACCATTATGAAGAAAGCATGATAGTGTCTCTACTTCCTAGGTAGATAGATAGATATACTTTATTGATCCCAAGGGAAATTGGGTTTCGTTACAGCCGCACCAACCAAGAATAGAGCATAAATATAGCAATACAAAATCCACAATCAAACAACAAAATGCAAACTATGCCAGATGGAAATAAGTCCAGGACCAGCCTGTTGACTCAGGGTGTCTGACCCTCCACGGGAGGAGCTGCAAAGTTCGATGTCCACAGACAGGAACAACCTCCCATGCCGCCCAGTGTTGTATCTCGGTGGAATATGGCCGAAGTCCAACAGTAAAAAGTTCAATATCCAGTGTGCAAACACGTTCCTCGATCGTAATATGACGCGGATTGCACCATCTGTTGTTAACCAGAACAGCAAACACCCAACTCCTTTACGCTTACTGCTCTCAGTGCACTTCTGGTCAGCCCGAACGGTCTGGAAGCCCTCTATGGAGAAGTTTTGATCGGGTATGTCCTCATGCAGCCCCGTTCCAGTGAAACACATAACACTGCACTCCCGAAATGTTCTCCGACGTCTGGCTAGCGCCATGAACTCATCCATTTTATTACCCACTGAACTCCTCTTCTCCATAAGTCTCTGTTGTCTTGACCCGGTCCTCTTTCCTCGACTTTGTGATCCCCTTCTGCATCCTCTGTTTGTTTTCCTCCAGATTTCAGCAGAGGTGTCCGCCGCTCTGCTCGCTAAACCGGCCGGCATAAGCTCAATCAGCTTATATGCAACCATACTGCTGCCCTGCTAATGAGACGTGTCGGAATGTAACTATTTCCAGCGCTAAAAACCCAAATAAAACTCTCTCTACCAGCATGTTAGAGAGGGTGCAGCTTCGACGTGTTACCGTGCAGTTTGCAAAGATTTGGCATGGCATCTAAAATTTTGATAAACCTCTACTGATGTGTGATGGAGAGTATATTAACTGGCTGCATCATGGCCTGGTATGGAAACAGCAATGCCCTTGAATAGAAAAACATACAAAATGTAGTGGATATGGCCCAGTCCGTCACGGGCAAAGCCCTTCCCACCACTGAGCACATCTACATGGAGTGTTGTTTCAGGAAAGCAGCATCCATCATCAGGGACCCGCACCACCTAGGATATGCTCTCTTCTAGCTGCTGCCATCAGGAAAGAGGTACAGGAGCCTCAGGACTCACACCACCAGGTTGAGGAATAGTTTTTACTCCTCAACCATCAGGCTCTTGAACCAAAGGGGATAACTTCCCTCAACCTCACTTGCTCCATCACTGAACTGTTCTTACAAGCTATGGACTCACTTTCAAGGACTCTTCATCTCATGTTCTCAATATTTATTGCTTATTTATTCGTTACCATTGGTTATTTCATTTTGCATTTGCAGTTTTTTTGTTTTTTGCACTCTGGTTGTCCACCCTGTCAAGTGTGGTCTTTTATTGACTCTATCATGGCTATTGGATTTAGTGAGTATGCCTGCAAGAAAACAATCTCAGGGTTGTATATGATGACATATATATTTTGATAATGGATTTACTTTGAACTTGGAAGTAGTTTGGCACCATATTATAGAACATAGAACATTACATTTTGGACTGAAGGGTCTATATTATTCTACGAGCTATGTTGTGTTATGTTAAGGTGCGATGTGAGTCCTCCCTGGAGCCCTGCTCGGTATTTGTCACTCATACACCACCACTGAAACAGATAGTTTGGTCTTTATCACAATGTTCTGACTTGCCTAAATCTTGTTGGTCTTCCAGCACAGTGCGATGTCTGGAAGGGAACGCTGCTGGCTGGCAGGAGTACATGCTCGGGAACCTCTGTGTCTTGGTGACGCCCATGCTCAGGCTCTGTGGGGAAGGACCACAGCCTTGGCTCCTCTTGCTGCTGGACATGGGAGCGCTGAGATCAGTGAGGAAGTACCTTAAACACTGAAAGGGTGTATCATCCCAGGGGAAGGGAGTCATATGAGTGCAATGGTTAAAAAAAAATAAGTTAACTCTAAGACCATAAGATTATAAGATATAAGAGCAGAATTAAACCAATCAGCCCATTCTGTCTGCTCTGCCATTCCATCAGGGCTCATTTATTTTCCCTCTCACCATTCTCCTGTCTAGTCCCCATAACAATAGACATTAGGTGCAGGAGTAGGCCATTTGGCCCTTCGAGCCAGCACCACCATTCACTGTGATCATGGCTGATCATCCACAATCAGTACCCCGTTCCTGCCTTCTCCTCATATCCCTTGACTCCGCTATCTCTAACAGCTCTATCTAACTCTCTCTTGAAAGAATCCAGAGAATTGGCCTCCACTGCCTTCTGAGGCAGAGCATTCCACAGATCCAAAATCCTCCATGTGAAAAAGTTTTTCCTCAACTCCATTCTAAATGGCCTACCCCTTATTCTTAAACTGTGGCCTTTGGTTCTGGACTTCCCCAACATCGGGAACATGTTTCCTGCCTCTAGTGTGTCCAATCCCTTAATAAACTTATATGTTTCAATTTGATCCCTTCTCATCCTTCTAAATTCCAGTGTATACAAGCCCAGTCGCTCCAATCTTTCAACATATAACATTCCCGCCATCCCTGGAATTAACCCAGCGAACCTACGCTGCACTCCCTCCATAGCAAGAATGTCCTTCCTCAAATTTGGAGACCAGAACTGCACGCAATACTCCAGGTGGGGTTTCACCAGGGCCTTGTACAACTGCAGAAGGACCTCTTTGCTTTAACCTTTGACACCCTTACTAGGAAAGAATTTATCAATCTTTTTAAATATTCCATTAACTTGGCTCCTGAAGCCACCTGTGGTAACAGATTCCACAGATTCACTACAGTCTGGCTAAATCAATTCTTCCTCATTTCTGTTCTAAATGGATGCCCTTGCATTCTGAGACTGTGCTGGACTCTCCTTCTATTAGAAACAACATCACCATGTTCCACTCTGTCTCGGCCTTTCAATTTTCAGTAGCTTTCATTGTGATCTGTCCTCAGTCAACCAGTGAGTACTGACCCAGGACCATCAAATGCTCCTCATTCATTAACCCTTTCATTTCCAGTATCATTCTTGTAAACCTCATCTGGACACTCTCCAAAGCCAGCACACATTTTCTTAGACATGGGGTCTAAAACTGCTCGCAATACTCCAAATGTGGTCTGACTAATGTCTTATCAAGCTTTAGTGTTACAGTCTTGCTTTTGTATTTTAGTTCTCTCAAAATGAATACTAACATTGCATTTGACTTCTTTACTACTGACTCAACCTGCAAATTAGCCTTTTGGGAATCCTGTACTGGGACCCCAAATCCCTTTCCAAACTTGATCCCCATTTAGAAAATAGCCCACAGCTTTATTTCTTCTACTGACGTGCATGACAATACACTTCCCTACACAGTACTCCATCTGCTACTTGTTGCCCATCCTCCTTATTTGTCCCCGTACTTCTGTGAACTCCCTGCTTCCTCAATACTACCTTCCTCTCCACTGATCCTTATATCATCTGCGAACTTGACAACAAAGAAATCTATTCCATCATCCAGGTCATTAACATATAAGTTGAAAGGACCGGGTCCAACACCGACCCCTGTGGAACACTAGTCACCAGCTGTCAAACAGAAATGGCCCTCTTGATTCCCACCCTCTGCATTCTGCCAATCTTCTATCCATGCTCGTATTTTTTCTGTAGCATCACTGGCTCTTGTTTAGCAGCCACATATGTGGCACTACTGAATGTAATGACAATGAATGTAAACATTTTGCACCGTTTCTTCTTTTGTATATGTATTTTTTATAGAATAAATTTTAGAAATGTGAGATCTCACTGTGCGCTGCCTGCTACATCTGTATCTGGAGCTCTCTCTCAATGTCTGGCATGGTCTGACTCTGCAGAAGTTACTATAGAGATGCGACTGCTTGCACTACTAGTCAGTGAGCTGGATTAAAAGTGCACCAACTCATCTAAATCGTCACAGTAAATTGGGAAGTTAGATTTCATATTTTAAATGTGTAATAATGGAGCCATCGGTGGAATGTTGTCATCATCAGGCAGGTGAGGGATTTGGACATTCCTGTCTGTGCTTCCATTCAGGAATGAGAATCCAAACTCTGATAATCATCAGCCCCCAACCCAGCATGAACACCACACCTGTATCTCCCCTCCTGGACTGTTGCAACAGGCAAGCCTGCAGCATGAGGCCTTAGTCCTTGTTACTACCGAGGACACACAGCTCCCCCACCATCCAACCCTCCAAGAAACCAGTAAACTGGACTTGCAGTATTTTACATTACCACCTTTGTGCACTGACTTTACACCTCCTTGTAGCGGGCAGCACCATGGTCTGCACCATCCAGATCCTCTGCTATCGAGCAATGCACTGATGGGGTAGCCCGCAGTGCTTGAAGTTAAAAATATGTTTAATAAAGACAAAAACTCCTTAGGGTGGCCTTGGAGAGGCTGCTGTGTCTGACTGCATCACCACCTTCTCATCATCATCATCAGGTGCCGTGCCCAGTTCGAGCTTTGACTGCCATGGCCTACACACTCCTGTTTCAGGTCAAGTGGATCAATTCATTGGCCTTCATTTCCAGTTCTTGGGCTGCTGTCTCCATCATCATCTGTCTTTGTCTTCCTCTTGCTTTCTTCCCTTCAATCTTCCCCATAATTACTGTGTATTCTAACTCCTCTTTCCTGATCACATGTCCAATGAAATTACGTTGCCTTTTCACGATCTCATACGCTATTTCTCTTTTTGTGTTTGCTCTGTTCATGACATCCTCGTTAGATATTCATTTCGTCCATGATATTCTTTGCATCTTCCTCAAAAACCACATCTCTGCTGCTACAATTCATTTCCTCATGTTATTAGATATTGCCCAACATTCTGAGCCATATAACATAACTGGATAAAGGTAACATTTCAGTACTCTGAGGCAGGTTGTTATGCCTAGTTTAGTATTGGTCAGTATACTCTTCATTCTCGTAAAGGTGTCTTTTGCCATCCCTATTCTTCTTCTGATGTCCATGTCGCACCTGCCATCTGATGTCACCCAGCTTCCTAAGTAGCAAAAGTTCTGTACTTGTTTTATGTCTTCCCCATTTATTCTCAGCCTGCAGGTAGGATTCTCCTTCTTTTTGGATATCACCATACATTCTGTCTTTTTGAGATTGACAGATAGACCCATTTTTGCACTTTCTTCAACAACTATATCAATTAAGTTTTGTAGTTCTTCCTCCGTACTTGCAATTAACACAGTGTCATCTGCATATCTGAAATTATTGATGTTTTCACTGCCAACTTTGATTCCCAAGATGTCTCTTATTTTTGTAATATTGTTTCACTGTACACATTAAATAAATCAGGGGAGAAAACACACCCTTGTCTAACACCTCTCCTGATTTTTGTAAACTGAGTCACTTCTCCATCTATTCTTACAGTGGCAGTTTGTTCCCAATACAGATTTCTGATTAGGCGGAGAAGAGTTTTCTGTAATATTTCAAATAACTTATTGTGCTTCACTTTAACAAATGCTTTTGTGTAGTTGATAAACCAAACAAATGTTTTTGCACTTGAATAGCTCGTTCTGATAGTATCCTTAACATCAATACTGCGTTTCTTGTTCCTTTGTCTTTTACAAAACCACATTGTTCTTTACCTGTTTCAGCTTGTATCTTACTTTTAGCTCTTGTCATCAAAATTCTTATAAGTATCTTGTTGATATGACTCATTAAACTTATGGTCCTCTGTAATTCACATTCTATTGCTCCAGGTTTCTTAGGAAGAGTGATAAAAGCTGATTTTTTTCATCTCTTTTGGTATTATTCCAGTCTCATAAATGTCATTGATTAAATCAGTAAGTTTTTCAATTCCATAATCTTCAAGGGTGATAATTTGTTCTATTACCAATTCATCAGGACCTGCTGCCTTTCCTTTCTTCATCACCATCTTACCACCTTTATATCTGTTTCACCTTTATCTTCATATCACCTTTAATATTGGTTAATAAAATACATTAAACATTGGCAGCTGTGCGATTGTTTTGGCAATTACTCCACTCATTATTGCTCATATGTTTTCAAATCCCACTCCATCTGTTACTTATCTTGTCCCTAATCCAATAAGTGCAACTTCTATAGAGGCCAACAACAAATAGCAATGGCTCATCCCAAGCTCACAAGAACAAAGTAACCCTTGGCACAGCATGACATTACACACTAGGCCAAGCTTAACTCTGCTTGGAGACTCAAGAGTTGCTGGAATCTGCAGCCTCAAACAAGAAGCTGGAGGGCCTTGGTGGGTCAGCTAGCATCTGTGGGGAGAAATGGGCAGTTGATGTTTGGCTCGACACCCTGTCACCTCAAGTGTCCATTTCCCTGTACAGGTGTTGCCTGACCTGTAAAGTTCCTCCAGCTTCTTGACTGTTAATTCATGGAACTTTGAAGATTTGCCAGTTTGTTTACTTCTGACTTTTCCTGTAAACCCATGGAGCTGTTGGTATTTTGTGGCCTTCTTTATAACTTACATACTTTAAAATTTCCTCTCTGACAATGCTTCTAAGATCTGATCATGGAAACTAATACATGATGAAATAACAAATCTTTTTGTTCTATGTTTACCATTGTAACAGACTGATTTATTCAACGTGCAGTCGACTCCAGTGGCTAGAGTCACATTTCCTGACCCCCTAAAGTCTTACCATTCTAAGAGCATGATGGCATACTCTCCATTTAATGAGATGGAGTGCAGCTCCAATATAGAACACAGAACATGGACTTGTGCAGCACAGGATCATACTACATGGCCGACAATCTCTGTGTTGAACATATTGCCAAATTTAAATCTTTTCTGCTTGCATGTGATCCATATACTGTACCTCCATTCCCTGTATATTCATGTGTTTATCTAACTACTTCTTAAATGCCATGATTATATTTGTGCCCTCCTCTATTCCTGGCAGCCCATTTCATGCATCTATCACCTTCTTGTGTTATATAAAACTTGTCCAGCACATCTCCTTTAAACTTTCCCCCTCACTTTAAGCACATGTCCTGTATTTGACACTTCTACCCTTGGAAAAGATTCTAAAGATTCTGACTCACTACCCTATCTACACCACTCATCTCTCTCAAAAAGCTTGATATAATCCAGAATAAAGTAGATTCCTTGATATTCACCCCTGTTCAAACACTAGGCATTCTTTCATAGAATTTTTTGAGGATGTAACTAGTAGAGTGGATAGGGGAGAACCAGTGGATGTGGTATATTTGGATTTTCAAAAGGCTTTTGACAAGGTCCCACACAGGAGATTAGTGTGCAAACTTAAAGCACATGGTATTGGGGGTAAGGTATTGGTGTGGGTGGAGAATTGGTTAGCAGACAGGAAGCAAAGAGTGGGAATAAACGGGACCTTTTCAGAATGGCAGGCGGTGACTAGTGGGGTACCGCAAGGCTCAGTGCTGGGACCCCAGTTGTTTACAATATATATTAATGACTTGGATGAGGGAATTAAATGCAGCATCTCCAAGTTTGCGGATGACACGAAGCTGGGTGGCAGTGTTAGCAGTGAGGAGGATGCTAAGAGGATGCAGAGTGACTTGGATAGGTTGGGTGAGTGGGCAAACTCATGGCAGATGCAATTTAATGTGGATAAATGTGAAGTTATCCACTTTGGCGGCAAAAATAGGAAAACAGATTATTATCTGAATGGTGGCCGATTAGGAAAAGGGGAGGTGCAACGAGACCTGGGTGTCATTATACACCAGTCATTGAAAGTGGGCATGCAGGTACAGCAGGCGGTGAAAAAGACGAATGGTATGCTGGCATTTATAGCGAGAGGATTCGAGTACAGGAGCAGGGAGGTACTACTGCAGTTGTACAAGGCCTTGGTGAGACCACACCTGGAGTATTGTGTGCAGTTTTGGTCCCCTAATCTGAGGAAAGACATCTTTGCCATAGAGGGAGTACAAAGAAGGTTCACCAGATTGATTCCTGGGATGGCAGGACTTTCATATGAAGAAAGACTGGATGAACTGGGCTTGTACTCGTTGGAATTTAGAAGATTGAGGGGGGATCTGATTGAAACGTATAAGATCCTAAAGGGATTGGACAGGCTAGATGCAGGAAGATTGTTCCCGATGTTGGGGAAGTCCAGAACGAGGGGTCCCAGTTTGAGGATAGAGGGGAAGCCTTTTAGGACCGAGATTAGGAAAAACTTCTTCACACAGAGAGTGGTGAATCTGTGGAATTCTCTGCCACAGGAAACTGTTGAGGCCAGTTCATTGGCTATGTTTAAGAGGGAGTTAGATATGGCCCTTGTGGCTACAGGGGTCAGGGGGTATGGAGGGAAGGCTGGGGCGGGGTTCTGAGTTGGATGATCAGCCATGATCATAATAAATGGCGGTGCAGGCTTGAAGGGCCGAATGGCCTACTCCTGCACCTATTTTCTATGTTTTCTATGTTTCTATGTTTCCCTCCATGACAAGTGCACTGTGGTTCCTTCTGTTGTAAGGTCAGATGTTTTACCATCCCGTCTGGGTTGTGTTAGGGTCACCTGTCTCCAGACCTCATCACATTTTGGCCCAAAGAACAGAGTTCCTGAGATGAGGTGAGAGTGACTGCCTTTGACCATCAAAGTTTGAAGTAAATTTCTTATCAAAATAGTTTTCAGCATGGACTAGATGAGCCCAAGGACTTGTTTCTGTGCTGTACTTCTCTATTACTCTGTATGTCACCATATACAACCGAGATTCATTTTCTTGCAAGCATTCATGGTTGAACGAAGAAAATACCGTAAATCAATGAAAAACTACACACAAAGACTACTAAGCAACCACTAATCAAAAGAAGATAAAACTGGCAAATACAAAAAACAAATAATATTTGTAAATGAATAGAGTAAATTAATAATATTGAGTGTGTGAGTTGTAGAGTCCTTGAAGTGAGGTGCATAGGTTGTGTTCAGTGATAAAAGCCTTTGATAAAGTCCCACATAGGAGATTCGTGGGCATAATTAGGGTACATGGAATTGGGGACAGAGTACTGACATGGATTGAAAATTGGCTGGCAGACAGGAAACAAAGAGTAGAGATTAACAGATCCCTTTCGGAATGGCAGGCGGTGACCAGTGGGTACCACAGGGTTCAGTGCTGGGACCGCAGCTGTTTACAATATACATTAATGATTTAGATGAAGGGATTAAAAGTAACGTTAGCAAATTTGCAGATGACACAAAGCTGGGTGGCAGTGTGAAATGTGAGGAGGATGTTATGAGAATGCAGGGTGACTTGGACAGGCTGGGTGAGTGGGCGGATGCATGGCAGATGCAGTTTAATGTGGATAAATGTGAGGTTATCCACTTTGGTGGTAAGAACAGGAAGGCAGATTATTATTTAAATGGAGTCAAGTTAGGAAAAGGGGAAGTACAATGAGATCCAGGTGTTCTTGTACATCAGTCACTGAAAGCAAGCATGCAGGTTCAGCATGCAGTGAAGAAAGCTAATGGCAAGCTGGCCATCATAACAAGGGGAATTGAGTATAAGAGCAAAGAGGTCCTTCTGCAGCTGTACAGGGCCCTGGTGAGACCACACCTGGAGTATTGTGTGCAGTTTTGGTCTCCAAATTTGAGGAAGGATATTCTTGCTATTGAGGGAGTGCAGCGTAGGTTCACAAGGTTAATTCCCGGGATGGCGGGACTGTCATATGTTGAAAGATTGGAGCGACTGGGCTTGTATACGCTGGAATTTAGAAGGCTAAGAGGGGATCTGATTGAAACACATAAGATTATTAAGGGATTGGACACGCTGGAGGCAGGAAGCATGTTCCCACTGATGGGTGAGTCCAGAACCAGAGGCCACAGTTTAAGAATAAGGGGTAGGCCGTTTAGAACGGAGTTGAGGAAAAACTTTTTCACCCAGAGGGTGGTGGATATGTGGAATGCTCTGCCCCAGAGGGCAGTGGAGACCAAGTCTCTGGATGCTTTCAAAAAAGAGATGGATAGAGCTCTTACAGATAGCAGAATCGAAGGTTATGGGGATAAGGCAGGAACTGGATACTGATTGTGGATGATCAGCCATGATCACAGTGAATGGCGGTGCTGGCTCGAAGGGCCAAATGGCCTACTGCTGCACCTATCGTCTATTGTGATCAGTTCAGGTACAGAAATATCAGGACTTGGACTGCTTCTTCCCTCAGGCTGTGTGATTAATGAACACCATGCCAAGACCAAGGTCTCATCCTAGGACAGCAAGCTGTTTACTGTATTTCTATTGTTTACCTGTCCTGCACATTACATGCATTTTGAATTATATTGTATTAACTTAACTACTGTAATATTTTGGTTTATGTGCCTGTGTGTGATGCGTGTTTTTTGGGCGCACCATGGTCTGAATGAATATATGTATAGTCAGATGACAATAAACTTGAACCTGCCTTTGAACTTCTTTTCCAAGATTGTGTAGCCAAGTTTCCATCGAACTCAATATATAAGTTTGCTGATGACACCACAATTGTAGGCCGTATCTCGGGTAATGATGAGTTTGAGTACAAGAGAGGAAATTAAGAACCTGGTGGCATTGTGCGAAGGCAATAACCTATCCCTCAATGTCAGCAAGACGAAGGAATTGGTTGTTGACTTCAGAAGGAGTAGCGGACCGCACGACCCCATTTACATCGGTGGTGCGTAAGTGGAACAGATCAAAAGCTTTAAGTTCCTCGGGGTCAATATCACAAATGACCTGACTTGGTCCAACCAAGCAGAGTCCACTGCCAAGAAGGCCCACCAGCGCCTTTACTTCCTGAGAAAGCTAAAGAAATTTGGCCTGTCCCCTAAAACCCTCACTAATTGTAGAAAGCATTCTTCTAGGGTGCATCACAACCTGGTATGGAAGTTGTCCTTTCCAAGACCGGAAGAAGCTGCAGAAGATCGTGAACACGGTGCAGCAAATCACACAAACCAATCTTCCGTCCTTGGACTCACCTTACACCGCACGCTGTCGGAACAGTGCTGTCAGGATAATCAAGGACACGACTCACCCAGCCAACACACTTTTCATCCCTCTTCCCTCTGGGAGAAGGTTCAGGAGCTTGAAGACTCGTATGGCCAGATTTGGGAACAGCTTCTTTCCAACTGTGATAAGACTGCTGAACGGATCCTGACCCGGATCTGGGCCGTAACTTCCAAATATCCGGACCTGCCTCTCGGTTTTTTTGCACTACCCTACTTTCCCTTTTCTATTTTCTATTCATGACTTATAATTTAAATTTTTAATATTTATTATCGATTTGTACTCCAGAGAGCGCGAAGTGCAGAATCAAATATCGCTGTGATGATTGTACGTTCTAGTATCAATTGTTTGGCCACAATGAAGTAAAGTTGAGTGAAATTATCTACGCTGGTTCAGGAGCCTGATAGTTGAAGTGTAATAACTGTTTCTAAGCCTGGCAGTGTGAATCCTGAGGCTCCCTTACCTCCTTCCCAATGGCAACACCAAGAAGAGAGCATGGCCTGGTTGGTTGGGGTGCTTGATGATGGACGCTGCTGTCTTGTGGCAGCACTCCTTGTAGATGTGCACAATGGTGAGGAGGGCTTTACCTGTGATGGACTGGGTTGTGTCCACCACTTACTATAGCCTTTTCCATCCCTGGGCGTTGGTGTTTCCATACCAGGCCATTATGCCATCAGTTCAAAAACTCTCCACTGTGAATCTAAAGAGGTTTGTCAAAGAGTTTGGTGACATGCCAAGTCTATGCAAACTCCTAAGGAAGTAGAGTTGCTATTGTGTGTTCTTTGTGAAGACACTTATGTGCATTTACACAGATCCTCTGACATGGTAATGCATAAAAATTTAAAGCACCTGATTCCTCTAATGAGGACTGGCTCAAGGACTCCCAATTTCTTCGTCTTGTAGTCAATAATCAGCTTTTACTTTTGCTGACTTTGAGTGCGAGGTTGTGGCACCATTACAACATATTTTCAATTCTCCTTCCTATATTCACAGCACTTGATGTCAATGGACATCAAAGGGGGTAAACACATTATTGTCTGGAGTCAAGCCTCATATCACAGTACTGGCCCTCATTACGTGAATTCCCAGTCCCAACCATCTTCAGCATTTTTATTAGTGACCTTCCTTCCATGATGGATCCAGGCTGTTTGTTGATGACTGCATGATCTTCAATAGTATTTGCATCTCTTCAGAGAAATGATCTCCTTATGATTACACGTAGCAAGTCCAGAGCAATGTACAAGCAATGACTGATATCAGGACATAAGAGGTTTTGGGCAAGGACCACCTCCAATAAAAGTGCATCTGACCACCTACCCCTGAGGGTCAGGCACTATGATTCACTTTCTCACATTCAGGAGTATTTTACAGCATTTGCAGGTCACAGTTCAAGAGTGGGATGGAACCTTCTCGACTGGCCCGGACATGTGAGTGGATGAGTGTTATTGGGGTTATAGTTGGGTTAGCAGCAGGGCTGGGTGTGAGTGGAGAGTGAATTGTTTGGGGGTTTTGAGGTGGTGTTGTAGTGGTGATGAAGGGGATGTTAGGGTAGAATGTTGAGTGCTTGGGAGCTTACACTGGACTGAGGGGGACTGGAGCAGGTGGCTTGTTTGGGCTGAGGATATCTTTGGGTGTTGGATTGCAGTAGCAGAATTGCTCCTCTTATGTTTGTTATTGTTATCACCCAAGGTTAGTAGCTTCACAGGTAATGGCCATTATGAACTGGAGCACATCCTCATTCCCACAGCCCGTTCCATTTAGACTGTAAGACATAGGAGCAGAATTAGGCCATTTGTCACATCGGGTCTGCTCTTCCATTCCATTGTGGCTGACTTATTATCCCTCTCAACCCCATTCTGCTGCCTTCTCCCCATAACCTTTAACTCCATGATTAATCAAGAAACTGTCAATCTCTGTCTTAAATATACCCAATGACCCAGCTTGCACAGCTGTCTGTGGCAATGAATTTCACAGATTCACCATCCTCTGGATAAAGACATTTTACCTCATCTCTGTTCTAAACGGACATCCCTCAATTCTGAGGCTGTGCCCTTTGGTCCGAGACACCCCCGTTATAGAAACAACTTCTCCACATCCACTCTTTCTAGTCCTTTCAATATCTGATAGGTTTCAATGAGATCTCCCCTTCATTCTTTTAAACATCAGCAAATACAAGCTCAGTGCCATCAAATGCTCCTCGCATGTTAACTCTTTCATTCCTGGGATCAGTCTCATGAACCTCCTCTGGACCATCTCCAACACCAGCATATCTTTTCTTAGAAAAGGAGCCCAAAACTGCTCACAACGCTCAAAGTGCAGTCTGACCAATGCCTTGTACAGCCTCAGGTTTACATCCTTGCTTTTATATTCTAGTCCTCTTGAAATGAATGCTGACATTCCATTCGCCTTCCTCACCACTGGTTCAACCTGCAAATTAAACTTCAGTGAATCCAGCACGAGGGCTCCCAAGTCCCTCTGCACCTCTGATTTGTGAATTTTCTCCCACTTAGAAAATAGTTCACGCCTTTATTCCTTCTGTCAAAGTGTATGACCATGCACTTCCCTACATTATATTCCATCTGCCACTTTTTTGCCCATTCATCCAGTCTGTCCAAGTCCTTCTGCAGCCTCTACGCTTCCCCAACACCACTTCCACCTATCTTCATATCGTCCGCAAACTTGGCCACAAAACCGTCAACTCCTTCATACAAATCATTGACATACAACGTGAAAAGAAGCAGTCTCAGTACCAAACCCTGTGGCACCCCACTAGTCACCGGTAGCCAACCAGAAAAGTCCCCTGTATTCCCACTCTTAGCTTCCTGCCAGTTAGCCAATCTTCTATCCATGCTAGCATTTTTCCTGTAATACCATAGCCTGTTACCTTATTAAGCAGCCTCATGTGCGGCACCTTGTTAAAATCCTTCTGAAAATCCAAGTAAACAACATCCACTGACTCTCCTTTGTCTATCCTGCCTGTTATTTACTCAAGGAATTAAAAAGAAAATATTTATTTAATTTTTATTTATTACAAACAAAAAAAACACAAAAAATACAGCACATCCACAAAAACCACAACCATAACAAAATCAAATTAAATATTGAGCAGCAAAAGGGAGAAAAATATAAAGGCAAAATAAACATATACAGCAGAGGTTCACCGCACCAAAAAACCTCAGTCCTCACCCCGTGAGAAAGTCCATTACAGGGCCCCATATCCTTTCAAAGATGACCCCTGGGTCCTCATTACGTAGTCCCTGTCTCTCCAAATGTAAAGTATTTGTCAGGTCTCTCAGCCACAGATCGTACGTAGGCACAGAGTCCATTTTCCATATTTGCAGGATTAACTTCTTAGCAATCACCATTCCAAATAGTACAGCCATTTTTCATATATATTGGCTGAAGATAGGGAGCGTGTTGCTCCAAGGATGGCTATGAGCGGGTCTGGTTCCTACCGCTTCCCAAAAGCCGCAGAGAAACAGTGAAAAATACTTTTCCGGTATGCATAAAGCTTACAACATGACCAGAATGAATGTGACAAGTTACTGTTCATAGACTTACATCTATTACAAACTGGTGAAACATCAGGGTAGAAACTGTGCAACTTTTCTTTGGAATAATGGAGTCTATGTATCGTTTTAAACTGTATAAGTCGGTGTCTGACGTTGACCGAACAATCATGTATACTCTTTAAACACTCATCCCAGACCTTCACTGTCAGTTCTATACCCAATTCATCCACCCATGCCAATGTGGTAAACCATATATCTGTTGTAACTGGGTTAACTGTCTGGACACACCCCTCTGCCTACTGCCCCTGTGGCTCCTCCCACAGATTCCTGAATAAAGGTGATTTCACCTTGCCCCTCCCCCTCAGTCCAGGGGCAGACATTCAGCATGGAGGTCGTATTGTACAGTGAATAAAAGCCTTTCAGTATTTTACCCAGCTTCAGTCTTTTAGAGTTATTGAAGGTGTTTCAATTTTATTTGCTGTAAATTTTAAAGCATGGAACATGCTCTGAGACCCGACAAGTTAGACCTCGAACCGCAAACGCCTGAAGCTGGAAACGCTTTCGAACTCTGGCTGGCCTGCTTCAAAGTGTACCTAGAGAAGATTAAAGCGACCGACCCCGTAGTGAAGCGCAGAGTTCTACTCTCCAGGGTCAGTCCACACGCCTATTCACTGATCAGAGACCAGCCGAGCTACGATGGTGCCATGAGTGCCCTCAAAGGACAATACCTGCGGCTGGTAAACAGCGTCTATGCACGGCATCGCTTAGCAACACGGCAACAGCGGCCCGGGAAATCAAGTGCTGAGTTCATCCGAGCCCTACAGACACTTGTACTGATGGTGGCGCAGCATGCAGAACTCCTAGTGAGAGACGCCTTCCTCACGCGGACCAGGTCAGTGTATGTGCACCAGCGGCTGTTGGAAAATGCTGATTTTACCTTAAGTTCAGCGATTGAGCTGGCCAACACACTGGAGGCCGCTCTGCATAACTCTGAGGCTCTCCAGGCACGCGATCCGCTTCGCTACGGGGTCGGTCCGCTTTAATCTCCTCTAGGTACGCTTCGAAGTAGGCCAGCCAGAGTTCGAAAGCGTTTCCAGCTTCAGGCGTTTGCGGATCGAGGTCTAACTTGTCGGGTCTCAGAGCGTGTTCCATGCTTTAAAATTTACAGCAAATAAAATTGAAGCACCTTCAGTAACTCCAAAAGACTGAAGTTGGGTAAAATACTGAAAGGCTTTTATTCGCTGTACAATATGACCTCCATGGTGAGTATCTGCCCCCGGACTGAGGGGGAGGGGCAAGGTGAAATCACCTTTATTCAGAAATCAGTGGGAGGAGCCACAGGGGCAGTAGGCAGAGGGGTGTGTCCAGACAGTTAACCCAGTTACAACAGATATATGGTTTGCCACACAAGTGGAGAAGGAGAATGGCACGGTGTGGAAAGCCACACTTTTAGCCCTCAGGTCAAAGGGACTGCCAGTCTCCCGCTGGCAGGAGGTCCTTCCCGAGGCACTCCACTCCATCCGCTCCCTGTTATGCACGGCCACCAATGCCACCCCTCATGAGCGGCTCTTTTCATTTCCCAGAAAGTCAACCACTGGGACCACCCTACCAACTTGGCTGACGTCCCCGGGGTCAGTGCTGTGCCAGAAACATGCGAGGAGCAATAAGTACTCCCCCATGGTCGAGAGGGTTCACTTAGTTCATGCGAACCCTCAGTATGCCTATGTGGTTTTACCTGATGGGCGGGAGGACACGGTCTCCATCCGCGACCTGGCGCCCGCAGGAGCACCGGGCCCCTACCCTGAACACTCCGTGGTGACTATTGACCCCGTACCCACTGATATATATACCCATGAGACACCGCACACTCCAAACCCTACACAGACACCACACGACACTCCCATACCGGGCATGGCACACATGCACGAGGGATTACCAACACCTAACATGCTGACACCTCAAGTCAGGCCGGAGCCAGCACAACCACTGTCGCCGGTGCAATCACCAACGGTGCTACGTAGATCACAGCGACGGACTCGACCGCCTGATAGACTTGACCTGTAAATATACTTGTTTTAAATATTGTCAGTCACTTCACCCCGTGGAACTCTTTTTAAAAAAAAGGAGGGGTGAATGTGGTAAACCATATATATGTTGTAACTGGGTTACCTGTCTGGACACACCCCTCTGCTGACTGCCCCGTGGCTCCTCCCACAGACCCCTGAATAAAGGTGATTTCGCCTTGTCCCTCCCCCTCAGTCCAGGGGCAGACACTCAGCATGGAGGTCGTATTGTACAGCGAATAAAAGCCTTTCAGTATTTTACCCAACTTCAGTCTTTTGGAGTTATTGAAGGTGCCTGTTTAAAACCTCCAGTATTCACCCGAGCTCCATTATGTAGGATCTGATAAAAATAGGATACCAGACTACGAGTAACAGGATCAAATTTTTTTAAATGCCTCCAGGGACTCATGTTTGTCTAAAACTTCGAAGTTAGGTATATATTTCCTAACATAATCTCGAATTTGTAAGTATCTAAAGAAACTAGATGCAGGGATATTGTAAACTGCTTGTAACTGCGCAAATGAGGCAAAGTTTCCATTAATATATAGGTCACCTACACTGCAGATGCCTCTCTATTTCCAGGTAGAAAATAACAGTATCATTCAGGCCAGGCAAAAAGGAATGACTGTCACAAATCGGAGTGTCAATATAAGATTTTGGGGCCTTAATGTGTAGTTGAATCTGCTTGCAAATTCTTATAGTGCTGCCAACCATGAAGCTGTTACTAAAATGTGACTTATTAACTGCAGTGCGGCTGTTAAGGACAGCTGGTAAGTAAGTCTTCTTACAAAGCACTCGCTATATGAGTAACCATGCTGGGCACGAGTCTGAGGTAGAGGGTGGGCCTTTTTTCCACCATGCGAGAATGGATAGGTGGGCAGCCCAGTAATACATTTTAACATTTGGTAGGGCAAAACCACCTGCTTCCTTGGGCTTTGACAAGTGCTTTTTAGTAATTCTAATAG
This sequence comes from Mobula hypostoma, assembly GCF_963921235.1. Classification (NCBI taxonomy): domain Eukaryota; kingdom Metazoa; phylum Chordata; class Chondrichthyes; order Myliobatiformes; family Myliobatidae; genus Mobula; species Mobula hypostoma. Next base: position 169,923,195 of record NC_086097.1, read on the forward strand.
CTTTATAATTCCAAATGAAGGGTATAATAATTGAATCCAATTGCTTAAAATATGACAGAGGAATAAAACATGGAATTGACTGGAAAAGATGAAGAAATCGTGGCAGTACAATCATCATGATTGCGTTAACCCTCCCCACCAAAGAAATTGGAAGGGTTTTCCAAAAGTCAATATTGTGTTTAACCTGCTCAACTTTGTTTCGCCAATTCACTTGCAAAGGTTCATCTGGGTTTTTTGTAATAGTCACACCAAGATAGGAAAAATTATCATGAGTTATTTTAAAGGGAATGGACTGTAAATACATTGTATTAACCACTGCAGTGACTGGCATTAGTTCACTCTTATACCAATTAATAGAGAAACCTGAGAAACTACCAAAGTTATTAATTAGAGTCAGAAGGGCAGGTATTGATGTTTGTGGGCTGGAGATATATAAAAGGACATCGTCAGCGTATAACGAAAGGTGATGTTTATGTCCATGCATATCAATAGGAGATATCAAAGGATCCTGTCTGATGCGAACAGCCAGTGGCTCAATGATAACTGCAAACAAAAATGGAGAAAAGGGGCAGCCTTGACGAGTCCCACGATGAATTGCAAAAGGGGAGGACATATTCTGATTAGTTATAATAGAAGCAGATGGGTGTGCATAAATTATCTCAATCCATTTAATGAAAGATGGTCCAAATCCAAATTTCTTAAGTGCAAACATCATATATGGCCACTCCACTTGGTCAAACACACGTTGCGCATCTAATGAAATGACTACAGCCTCTTAAAAGCAGGCTTTTTCCACTGAGGCAAGGGGAGAAAAAAACCATAGGTTAAGGGTGAGGGGGGAAAAGTTTAAAGGGAACATTAGTGGGGGCTTCTTTACACAGAGAGTGGTGGGAGTATGGAATGAGCTGCCAGATGAGGTGGTAAATGTGGGTTCTTTTTTAACATTTAAGAATAAATTGGACAGATACATGGATGGGAGGTGTATGGAGGGATATGGTCCCTGTGCAGGTCAGTGGGACTAGGAAGAAAATGGTTCAGCACAGCCAAGAAGGGCCAAAAGGCCTGTTTCTGTGCTGTAGTTTCTATGGTTTCTATGGTTTCTTCTGCATGTTTTGTATATAAAATATTGAAAAGATGACGCAAATTAAAATACATATATCTACCTGGCATAAAGCCAGTTTGATCTGGATGAATAACAGAACAAATGCATTCTTTTAACCTATTGGCCAGGACTTTCCCAAGAATTTTGGTTTCAATGGGCAGCAGCGAAATGGGGCGATATGATGAATCCACCTTGGGATCACAACCTGGTTTTGGAATCAGAGAAACATTAGCTTTACATAAAGTGGGTGGCAATCTGGAAGCTATCCTAGAGTGATTCAACATTCGTAAGAGCAGAGGTGACAATTTTGGACCAAATACTTTGAAGAATTCCATGCTAAAACCATCTGGACCCGCTGCCTTATTATTGGGGAGGGAAGAGATGACCTTCTTGATCTCATCTAGGCTTATATCAGCATCAAGTATATTTACTGAATCTGTTGACAGCGTGGGCAGATTCAGATTATCAAAAAATGCTACCATAGCTTCAACATCTGGACCGCCTTGTGATTGGTAAACATTAGCATAGAACTCCGCAAAACACTTATTAATTTTTTCTGGGTCCGTCAATAAAAAGCCATCTTTTGCCTTTATACGATGTATGGCCCTGGAGGCCTGCATCTGTCTTAACTGACGGGCTAATAACTTATGGAGTTTTTCACCAAGCTCAAAATACCTCTGTCTGACTTGTGTCAGTAGTTTTGAAACACTCTTGGACATGATAGAATTATACTCATACCGTAAGGCAGTAATCTTATTAAGTAATTCTGCTTCCTGGTTTATTTTGTAAGAAGCTTCCAGATTTGCCAACTGATCATCTATTTCAGTTAACCTTTTCTTGAATCTTCTTTTTTCCGCTGTCTCATATGCTATTATGCAACCTCTAATAATCGCCTTCATGGCCTCCCAAAGGGTGGAATCATCAACACCGCCCATATCATTGGTGCTTAAGTATAGATCTATCTTATCTGAAAGATAACAGCAAAAATCCTAACCTTTTAGCAAAGCATTATTTAAACGCCAACTATATTCACTTCTTTTGTGGTTCAATTTGAGTACAAGTGAGACAGGAGTATGATCCGATATAAGTATATTATGGTAAGTGCAACTGACTACTGATGAGACCAATTTCGAATCGAACAGAAAATAATCAATCCTAGAGTAGGATTTATATACTGTGGAGAAATATGAAAAATCCTTCTTCGTGGGATTAAGAAGCCTCCAAATATCCACTATGTTATACGATTGCATGAGATTATTAAGTGTTACACTATTTTTAAGTGAACAACCTTGGGGACGTTGTCTATCTAGGAGGGAGTTTAAGATGCAATTAAAGTCTCCACCTACAATTATATTAGAGTCAGACAGATTAGGCACGGCCTTAAAGAGGTTCTGAAAAAAAATTGGATCATCAAAGTTGGGCCCGTACACATTCACTAGTGTCAATGGTATAGAATTTAATATTCCACTTACTATTACATATCTGTCCCTCAGGTCAGCGATAGTTTGTGCGTGAATAAATGGTATAGGTTTTTAAAATTAGGATTGCAACACCTCTAGTTTTAGTACTAAAATTCGACTGGTAGAATGAGATGCCCAGGAGGGACAAAGCACTTTCGCTGCTGTTTTCTTAATGTGTGTTTCTTGGAGAAAACAAATATCAGCTTTGAGTGTACGAAGAGGTGCATACACCTTCCCTCTCTTCAGTGGACTATTCATCCCCCGTACATTCCAGCTGACAAGTTTAGTCTCACCAATGCTGTGCATATGTGAATTAGATGTCATATCTGCTGCTTAACAAAAAAAAATACGCTGTATGGTCGTAGCATAACACGAACAGTAACTCGAACAAATAGATGTGCTGTAACAACCCCTTGAGAAGCACAAAAAACCCTCCCAAAAATAAAAGCAGACCAGGAGTAGAACTTCCATACCACTAACCTAGAGTCAAAGCTACATCCAAGAGCCAACACATGGCCCGGAATAGCGAGATAACTACCCATTACTCACTAAACATGGGAGAAACACCTCTTCACAAATACACTATGAAACATAAAAATAAACAATAACAATCAGTCCTCACCCACATCTTAGTGTGAGCTTATTTTTCAGTTCCTCATGCGCTGAACATAATGAACAGTCTCCAGATGAAGCCGCGATCGATCAACAACGAAACCAGTAACCCAGCGTTAATCCGTTTTTAGGTTGATACGGCGTCAGAATGCCAATCTTTAACTTCTCAGCTCAGGAACTCCTTCGCTACGGCTGCAGTGCTGAATGTACTGGTGGTATTGTTAACTGTAACCACAAACCTCGCTGGATACCGGAATCCACACCTAATTTTCCTGGCTTTGCATTTCTCCTTAATGTGCTGAAAATCCTGATGTTTCCTCATGGTAGCCAAGGTTAAATCCGGTTAAATGAACACCGGACACCCGTCATATAGCAGCGGAGCTCTCTCCCTGGACACCTGTAGTGCCAACTCTTTAACCTGGTAGTGGTGTAGCCTCGCAATAATAGCTCTTGGCCTGCCATTTTTAGCAGGTGCTAGGCTCCGGTTGGCACGGTCCACTTCAATCGGCTAGTGAAAATGTTCTTCCCCCAGCACTTTGGAAGCAACGTGGCTACAAATTCTGTCGGCTTATTGTTTTCGGCTTTCTCCTGAACCCCGATAATGTGAATGTTTTGACGGCGAGACCGAGCTTCAAGGTCATCCACCTTAGCCTGTAGCAGTGTGTTTTGGGATATTAGACTTTCAAGCCACCTCTCCAACTCTTCGATTTGCCTCTCAAACAATTCGACTGTATCCTCCATTAAAGAAACATGCTTACTGACTTTGGTTAGAGCCACGGTTAGGTTCATGATTGACTTATTATGCTCTGCATGTCTCCCGTCTACCGAACAGTGCAGCTTGTTTACCACCACAAGGGCTTCTTCAATGGTAGTTGGGACCGGGGCGCTAGCAGCATTGGCTTTAGCTTCTCCTGGGCCCGCTATCTTCGCGGAACCCTCGCCAGAATCTTCTTCTCCTGTGCCCTTTTCTTGTTTCTTCCCTTTACCAGGCTTCGTAATTTCGTTCAGCCCGTTACAGCTCACTTCAGTCACTTAAAAAATAAGAATTAACTGCTATTTGGGTGAGGCAAAAGGTGAAGGTAGACACAGCTCCCAGGACACATGTCTACTCCATACCAAGACCCCACGTGACCCCCCTACTCAAGGAGTTTTAACAGATTTGTCAGGCAAGATTTCTGCTTACGGAAGCTATGCTGACTTCGGCCTATTTTATCATGTGCCTCCAAGTAACCTGAAACCTCATCTTTGACAATAGATTCCAATATCTTAAAAAAAGAACTGCAGTCAGGTTAACTGGTCCATAATTTCCTTTCTTTCTGCCTCCCTTCTTAAAGAGTGGAGTGACATTTGCAATTTTCCATTCCTCCGGAAACATTCCAGGATCTAGTGATTCTTGAAAGATCATTACCAATGTCTGCATGATCTTTCAGCTACCTCTTTCAAGACCTGGGGTGTGGTCCATCAGATCCAGGTGACTTATCTACTGCACCTTCAGACTTCTCAGCCTCTCAAGCAGCATCTCGTTAGCAATAGCAATGACACTCAGTTATGTCTCTGACACTCTTGCATTTCTGGCATTCTGCTTGTGCCTTCCACAGTGAAGGTGATGCAAAATACTTACTACATTCCTCCACCATTTCTTTATCCCCCATTACTACCTCTACAGCATCACTTTCCACCACTCTCATCAATTTTTGACCCTTTATCTGAAAAATCTTCTTGTATCCCCTTTTATATTATTGGCCAATTTACCTTCCCAGTTTACCTTTTCTCTCTTTTTGACTTTTTTAGTTGCCTTCTGTTGATTTTTAAAAGCTTCCCAATCTTCTACCTTCCCACTAATTTTTGCTCTGTTATATACCATCTCTTTCGTCCCCTCACAGCTGGAGGGATAAAACTACTATTCTGTGCTGTTTTCTATTACTCAACCTGTGCACGAGTGATATTTTCCAGCGTAACTAATCATACCCATGTATATGAATTTACGACAGAAACAAGATAGAGCAGTAACTTACCCTCCAGCCACGAGAGGGTGCTATTATACAGTACTTAAAGAATCATAAGAATCATAGGCCAAGTAAGCCCACACTGAACAGAGGTATATATTTAGGTGATTGGCAAAAAAGGGACAGAGTGATATCAATAAAATATTTTTCATGCATTGAGTAGTTAGGATTTAAGTTATACTTTCCAAATTGGTGGTGGAAACTGATGCAATGGTAAGCTTCAAGTCAGGCACAGTTGCATTTATTATCAGGTGCAATGAAAAACTTACTTGCAGTGGCATCACAGGTAGCATTCACAAGAAAAACAAATTAAACAAAAGGGAATTGTATGAAAGGTGAAATTATTGCAAAGAAAAGGGGAATAAGTGTAAGGAAGAGTGAGACCAACCGCATTGACCTTTCATGGAGTCAGTCCTGGGATGAACAGCCTCCAACTTTATAGCCATAAAATCAGGGAATGTCCATTTCTGCCCTCAAGCCTGTCTCACTTCAATAATTATTGCAATCATGAAGAAGGCACACCAATGGTTCTACTTGTTAGGAATTTGAGGAGATTTTCCATGTCTTTTTTTTTCCTGAGCTGACCATCTGCAGACTATCCAGTGACATATGCCATGGAGCCAGCCTAAGTGGAGTTGGAATGGTGTCAGTCTCACCATAAACACAGCCTCCATCTTTGGCAACATTAGATTAGATTAGATTATGAGGGCACTCAGTCCTCGTTTATTGTCATTTAGAAATGCATGCATTAAAAAATGATACAATATTCCTCTGGTATGATATCACAGAAACACAAGACAGACCAAGACTAAAACTGACAAAAACCGCATAATTATAACATATAGTTACAACAGTGCAAAGCAATACCATAATTTGCTAAGAGCAGACCATGGGCACGATTAAAAAAAGTCTCAAAGTCCCGACAGCCCCAACATCTCACGCAGACGGTAGAAGGAAGAAACTCTCCCTGCCATGAGCTTTCAGTGCCGCAAACTTGCTGATGCAGCATCCTGGAAGCACCCGACCACAGTCCGACTCTGAGTCGTCCGAAAACTTCGAGCCTCTGACCAGCCCTCCGACACTGAGCACCGAGCACCATCTCTGCCAAGCGCTTCGACCCTGGCCCCAGCCGCCAAGCAACAGGCAAAGCCGAGGATTCGGGGCCTTCCCCTCCGGAGATTTCAGATCACACAGTAGCAGCAGCAGTGAAGCAGGCATTCCAGAAGTTTCACCAGATGTTCCTCCGTGCTTGCACACCTGCCTCCACCAAATCAGAATTGTGCACGGCCTCCTACTTGACAGATTACAGATATTCATCACCGGAGAGGCCACGTGCGCTGCGTCATGACGTCATCTTCTCCTCCTCCCTTAACAAAGCAGTACGAACTGAGTACGGGTAGGAAGGAGCTTATCAGACCAGTGGGCCTGTGCCAGCTCCCAGGATGGCCATCCGCAGCAACCCCCGCCCCCACATGTCACCAAAGGCCTATGATATTTTTAGAGATGTACAGAGGGAAGCATTCAGACTGGTTGCATGACAGCTTGGTATACAGACTCCAGTGCGCAGGATTGCATGAGGCTGCAGACTGTAGACTCAGCCAGGTCCATCACGGGCACAGCCCTCCCCACCATCGGAGACATCTTCAAGAGAGGAAGGAGATAACACAGCATCAGTATCCACTGGGGACAAATGGGCTATAAACTCTCTGACTGAAAGGAAACAGGACTGGCAGCGAGGAAACATTCATTTTGAGATTTTTAGTTATTCTAAACATTTTCATTCTTTCCTCCATTCATTTCATTTCCAAGTATCTGGATCGAACTGCGGTAATGTTTCCTGGGAAACATTCCTTTCACAGCTATGGGGGAAAGTAAGCTACCTTGGAAAACTTCTGAAATGGCCGCTTCGCTGCCGCTGCTACTGTGTTGTAACCGGAATCCCCGGAGCAGAAGGCCCCGAATCCTCGGCTTTGCTTGTTTCAGCGGCCGGGGCTAGGTCGAAGGCACTCGGGAGGATGTATCGGAGAGGCTTATCGGAAGCTCGAAGTTTTCGGACGGATGGACTCCGTGTCGGCTGTGGTCGGCTGCTTCCAAGGCATTGGCAAGTTGACGGTGCCTGGAGGTTTATGGCAGGGAGTGTCTCCCTTTTGCCGCCTGCTATCGGGGACTCGGGAGTCGATCGACTCGGGGACTTTTGAGACTTTATTTACCGTGCCCATGGTTTGTTCTTCATCAAATTATGGCATTGCTTTGCACTGCTGTAACTATATGTTATAATTACGTGGTTCTGTCAGTGTTAGTCTTTGGTTTGTCTTGTTTTCTGTGATATCACTCTGGAGAAACATTGTATCATTTCTCAATGCATGTATGTATTTCTAAATGACAATAAAAGAGGACTGAGTGTTCTCATAATCTAATCTAATCTATGCATCTAGAGTAGGGGTTTGCAACCTAAGGTCCATGGACCCCTTGCTTAATGCTATTGGTCCATGGCATGAAAAAGGATGGGAATTCCTGAACTGGAGGCTTAATGTTCAAAGACAATGAATGTGAAAGTTGAAGATTTCTCATGAAAGGCATTCCAGTAAGAAACATCGAACTGGCCAGCACATCAACCATATGAATGGGAACCAATCAGTATGTCTGACAGAAATTATTCCCATTGGTTTGTGATTCTTTCACAAACACCAATTGGCGCTTCATCAACTATTTAATTTTATAAATGAGATTTTTATTGACCAGAAGTATTAAGAGTGTTTAAAGAGTTCTCAATAGTGGCATTAGGCCAAGTACCTCTTTTTCTGCCAGCAAAATCACAATGGGATAAATGTCTTCATTCTGAGTTGTGAATGCATCATGATTCAGGGAACTAGGAAAAAAAAGAAACACAAAAGATTATGCAGATGCTGGAAATCTTGAGCAACACACACGAATTGTTGGAGGAACTCAGCAGGTCAGACAGCGTCTATGGAGGGGAAGGGTCTCAGCCTGAAATATTCACTGTTTATCTCCTTCCACAGATGTTGCCTGACCTGCTGAGTTCCTCTAGCATTTTGTGTGTGTAGAAAATAAAGCACAACCAGAATCACTTAGCACGGCATTTGCTGTTTTGTGGCAGCAGTACCGTGCAAAGACACACTTCTAAAAGAGTTGATGGGAAACCTGCAGATGGAGGTGTTCCTATGTGTCTGCTGTCAGAGGGCTTCTTAGTGGTCGAGGACATAGGTTTGTGAAGTTGAAAAGAACCCGGGTGAGTAATTTCAGTGCAGTTTGAAGACAGTGCACACAGCTGTTACTGAATGCATTATGATAGTGGATTGAGAGTGACTCCTTCATGCCATACCCAGAAGCTCACTCAAGGTCAAGGACAGTCACTCTCATGTCATCTCTGGAGCTCCGCTCCTCGGACCAAGACAGAGAGGAAGTCTCGAGGCAATTGATCCTGACACAGCCCAAACTGAGCAGTCCAACTTCTGACCTCACAAAGGAAGGAACCATGATGCACTAGTTTTCAGGAATGAATTGTCTGCGTCACTTGCTGAATCTCCAGCAGTCCTCTTTATCCTGGATGATATCAGGATTTTCAAGGGAAATGAGAGGCATTGATAGAGAAGGCAGTCAGAATCTTTTTCACAGGGTAGAAATGGGAAAAACTAGAGGACATGCACTTAAGGGGAGAGGGAGTAAGTTTAAAGGAGATGTGCTGGGTAAACTTGGCAAATGATAATGCCTTTGGGCACCACTAGAGCAGTGGTTAGCGTGACACTGTTACAGCTCAGAGTGTTCCAGAGTTCAGAGTTCAATTCCAGCACCATTCTGTTAGGAGTCTCTATACGCTCTCCTGTGGAATGCATGGGTTTTCCCTGGGTGCTCCTGTTTCCTTCCACAGTCCAAAGATGTACCAGGTGGGTTATATGGTCATTGTAAATTGTTGTTGTTGAGCCCACTAGGGGATCAGCTGTACTGGATTGGGTATTGTGTAATGAACCAGAGGTGATTAGAGAGATTGAGGTGAAGGAACCCTTAGGAGGCAGTGATCATAACATGATTGAGTTCACTGTGAAATTTGAAAAAGAGAAGCCAAGATCCGATGTGTCGGTATTTCAGTGGAGTAAAGGAAATTATAGTGGCATGAGAGAGGAACTAGCCAAAGCTGACTGGAAAGGGACACTGGCGGGAAGGACGGCAGAGCAGCAGTGGCTGGAGTTTATGCGAGAAGTGAGGAAGGTGCAAGACAGGTATATTCCAAAAAAGAAGAAATTTTTGAATGGAAAAAGGATGCAACCGTGGCTGACAAGAGAAGTCAAAGCCAAAGTTAAAGCAAAGGAGAGGGCATACAAGGAAGTAAAAATTAGTGGGAAGACAGAGGATTAGGAAGTTTTTAAAAGCTTACAAAAGGAAACTAAGAAGGTCATTAAGAGGGGAAAAGATGAACTATGAAAGGAAGCTAGCAAATAATATCAAAGAGGATACTAAAAGCTTTTTCAAGTATATAAAGAGTAAAAGACAGGTGAGAGTAGATATAGGACCGATAGAAAATGATGCTGGAGAAATTGTAATGGGAGATAAGGAGATGGCGGAGGAACCGAACAAGTATTTTGCATCAGTCTTCACTGAGGAAGACATCAGCAGTATACCGGACACTCAAGGGTGGCAGGGAAGAGAAGTGTGTGCAGTCACAATTACGACAGAGAAAGTACTCAGGAAGCTGAATAGTCTAAAGGTAGATAAATCTCCTGGACCAGATGGAATGCACCCTCGTGTTCTGAAGGAAGTAGCTGTGGAGATTGCGGAGCCATTAGCAATGATCTTTCAAAAGTCGATAGATTCTGGCATGGTTTTGGAGGACGGGAAGATTGCAAATGTCACTCCGCTATTTAAGAAGGGGGCAAGGAAGCAAAAAGGAAATTATAGACCTGTTAGCTTGACATTGGTGGTTGGGAAGTTGTTGGGAGTCGATTGTCAAGGATGAGGTTACAGAGTACCTGGAGGCATATGACAAGATAGGCAGAACTCAGCATTTCCTTAAAGGAAAATCCTGCCTGACAAACCTATTACAATTTTTTGAGGAAATTACAAGTAGGTTAGACAAGGGAGATGCAATGGATGTTGTAAACACAAAATAATCTGCAGATGCTGTGATCAAAGCAACACTTTCAGTACGCTGGATGAACTCAGCAGGTCAGGCAGCATCAGTTAGAAACGATGAGTCGACGTTTCGGGCTGGAACCCTTTGTCAGGACTGAAGAATGAAAGATGGGGAAGGATTTGAAGAATACTTGTAGCTTCAGTTGAAAGACCAGTAATTTGAAAGACAAAGGGGTGGGGGAGGGGAAGCATTGATGTCATTGCCCTTGAAAGCAATGGATGTTGTATATTTGGATTTTCAGAAGGCCTTTGACAAGGTGCCACACATGAGGCTACTTAACAAGATAAGAGCCCATGGAATTACGGGAAAGTTACATACGTGGATAGAGCATTGGCTGATTGGCAGTAAACAGAGTGGGAATAAAGGGATCCTATTCTGGTTGGCTGCCGGTTACCAGTGGTGTTCCACAGGGGTCCGTGTTGGGGCCTCTTCTTTTTACATTGTACATCAACGATTTGGATTATGGAATAGATGGCTTTGTGGCTAAGTTTGCTGATGATACGAAGATAGGTGGAGGGGCTGGTAGTGCTGAGGAAACAGAGAGTCTGCAGAGAGACTTGGATAGTTTGGAAGAATGGGCAAAGAAGTGGCGAATGAAATACGATGTTGGAAAGTGTATGATTGTGGGGATGGAACTGGACTCTCTCACGGTGGTGTCTGAACAGAGGATGCTGTCTAAGTTGCAGGCCATCTTGGTCAATGTCTCCCATCCACTACATAATGTACTGGGTAGGCATAGGAGTACATTCAGCCAGAGACTCATTCCACCAAGATGCAGCACAGAGCGTCATAGAAAGTCATTCCTGCCTGTGGCCATCAGACTTTACAACTCCTCCCTTGGAGGGTCAGACACCCTGAGCCAATAGGCTGGTCCTGGGCTTATTTCATAATTTACTGGCATAATTTACATATTACTATTTAACTATTTATGGTTCTATTACTATTTATTATTTGTAGTGCAACTGTAACGAAAACCAATTTCCCCCGGGATCAATAAAGTATGACTATGACTATGTCTATGTTATGCACTTTGGCAGAAGAAATAAACGGGCAGACTATTATTTAAATGGGGAGAGAATTCAAAGTTCTGAGATGCAATGGGACTTGGGAGTCCTCGTACAGGATTCCCTTAAGGTTAACCTCCAGGTTGAGTCGGTAGTGAAGAAGGCGAATGCAATGTTGGCATTCATTTCTAGAGGAATAGCGTATAGGAGCAGGGATGTGATGTTGAGGCTTTGTAAGGTGCTGGTGAGACCTCACTTGGAGTACTGTGGGCAGTTTTGGTCTCCTTATTTAAGAAAGGATGTGCTGACGTTGGAGAGGGTACAGAGAAGATTCACTAGAATGATTCCGGGAATGAGACGGTTAACATATGAGGAACATTTGTCTGCTCTTGGACTGTAGTCCTTGGAGTTTAGAAGAATGAGGGGGGACCTTATAGAAACATTATGAATGTTGTAAGGCATAGACAGAGTGGATGTGGCAAAGTTGTTTCCCATGATGGGGGAGTCTAGTATGAGAGGGCATGACTTAAGGATTGAAGGGCGCCTATTCAGAACAGAAATGCAAAGAAATTTTTTTAGTCAGAGGGTGGTGAATTTATGGAATTTGTTGCCACGGGCAGCAGTGGAGGCCAAGTCATTGGGTGTTTTTAAGGTAGAGATTGATAGGTATCTGAGTAGCCAGGGCATCAAAGGTTATGGTGAGAAGGCGGGGGAGTGGGACTAAATGGGAGAATGGATCAGCTCATGATAAAATGGCAGAGCAGACTCGATGGGCTGAATGGCTGACTTCTGCTCCTTGGTCTTATGGTCTAAATTGTCCCGTGATTAGGCTATGGTTAATCGGAGTTGAGGGGTTGCTGGATGATGTGACTCAAGGGGCTGGAAGAGCTTACTCCGGACTGAAGGTGACTCAGAATAAAAGGCCTGTTCAACATTTCACATGGATGGAGTTAAGATTATTACCACAAGAGGCTGCAGAGGTTTGTAGATGCAGCCAGTTCTATCACAGGCAACAACCCTCCACACCACCAAGGCGGTGTCTCAAGAAGGCAGCATCCATCATTAAGGATCCTCACCATCCATGACATGCCCTCATCTCATTCCTACCATCAGGGAGGAGATACAGGAACCCGAAGATCAATACTCGACAATTCATAAACAGTTTCTTCCACTGCGCCATCAGATTTCTGAATGGCCCATGAACACGACCTTGTTATTTGTCTTTTCCACGACTTAGTTATTTTGCAACTTAGTTATTTTTATATCTGACACTGTATTGTTGCCACAAAATAACAAATTTCAGCACAAATGCCCATGATAATAAGCCTGATTCATATTCTGCCTTGCATCCAGGTAATTCTGTCTGTGTCGAGATGTTGGTGGGGGACATGCTGACACACATTTCTGTGCAGTGAGGCCCAGTCCAAGAAATGAAGCCTTATCCGGGGCAGCACACTGGTGGAGTGAGTAGAACAGCTGCCCCTCACACCAGTGATGGACCTCGTCCATCATGTCCTCAGATGCTGTCTATGCGCCGTTTTCACATCCTCCCCATTCTCCGAGTGTTCTGGTACTCTTTCACATCCCAAAAGTGAGCAGGTCGAGTCGCCTCCTGTGCATAGGGAAGTGAGTGGCAGAACCTGGGGAGAGTTGATGGAATACTGAGAGAATAAAATAGGATCAACGTAGGATTATCTGAAACACGCTTCTGGGGGAAGTCAGTGGGTCTCAGGCAGCCGGTTTGTTTTATTTTGCTCCAGATTCTAGCATCTGCATTCTCTTGTGACTCTGGGATTAATTTAAAACAAGAGGTCTATAGTCAGCACGGACTCAGTCAGCCAAAGGGGCTGTTTTTATGGCACATGACTGCTTGAGTCTAAAATCTGGGCTGCCACATCTTTTGGAGATGCTGCCTGTCTGATATTCATCAAATTGAGGGTTCATCCGTCCTGGTCCCCACATCCCAGTCCACTATTCTGGAGAAGACCAGCGAGTTTTTACTTAGTCCACATCTGTGTCATGGCCTGCACTGAGATTCAGAATCAGGTTTAATATCCTGGCATATGTCACGAAATTTGTTGTTTTGTGGCAGCAGTACATTGCAACACGAAGTAATAAAATCTATAAATTATAGAAAGTATATAAAAAGAAATAAAATAAATAAAAAGGTACAAAGGTACATCTATTATCAAGTATGTACGCAGTGTACAACTCTGAGACAGCCACAAAACAAAGAAAACCATGGTAGCTGTACAAAGAAAAACACCAACCTCTTCCCCCCAACACAAAACAAAACTAATCTCGCAAATGGCAAGAAGAACAACCTCCCACTGTAAAAAAAACGCAAATGGCAGCAACAACATTAAACCCTAAACACCCCTCACGTAAAAAAAACTAACAAATCTCACAGATTACAAGAAAGAATGGGTGAAAACACAGAATATAAAAACATAAAATTGAAAAAGTCTAACTTGAACTATAGTCCATCCATAAATCACAGAACTTCTGGAATATCCTCTGACATCATCTAGGGAGAGACAACATGAATGCAGAGGACTACCCTTGGGGACAATGAGCAAGGCATCGGTCACATACAGACAACTTCTCCGACAGCACTGAGTGAGAATCCGACAGCACTGAGTGAGAATACGACAGCAGTGAGCGAGAATCTGTCACACACAGCCACCTAGTCCGACAGCAGTGAATGAGAGGCAGGTAGATAGTGCTGTATACTTGTTCATCTTCCACATTGGCCTCTTGTTTCAATCTTTCTCTGCACCTTAATTGGTGAAATTGATGAGAAACAAAGTTGATTGTGGGCTCGCGCCCCATCTTGAAGCTTCTTCGCCTCAAGGTTGTTCACCTCCTGGAACCTTGGAGACAGCAAAGCACTAGATCACTCAATTAATCTTCAAATAGTAGATCACAGGCTCTAACAGAACCAGAACACAATTAAAGTGAAAGAAGGTGTAGAAGAAGTGAAATTAACAGTTCCGTGGACTATCTGGACAGTGTTGCCTGACGAAATGTAGTTTGCTGGGTCCATCTGGACCAGAAGTGCAAAAAGAAAGGGAAATAATTCTGAGGGAGTGTTTATGGGTTCATTGTCCATTCAGAAATCTGATCATGGGATGGGGTGGGGGGGGGGGGGAAGTAGCTGTTCCTGAAACATTGAGTACGTGTCTTCAAGCTCCTGTACCTCCTCCTTGTTGGTAGCAACGAGGTGAGGGCACGTCCTGGGTGATGGGGGTCCTTAATGGTGGATGCTGCCTTTTTGAGGCATTGCTATTTGAAGGTGCCCTAGATGCTGGGGAGGCTCGTGCCAATGATGGAGCTGGCTGAGTTTACAACTTTCTGCAACTTTTTCCAATCCTGGCAGTTGGCCCCCTCCATGCCAAATGATGGTGCAACCGATTAGAATGCTCTCATAGTATATCTGTTCAAATCTGCAATTCTTTGGTGACATACCAATTCTCCTCAAACTCTTATCGAAATGTATCCACTGTCATGCCTTCTTTGTAATTGCATCAACTGGTTGGACCTCAGAGATGATGACACTCAGGAACTCAAAACTACCCACCTTTTCCACTTCTGATCCTTCAGTGAGGACTGGAGCGTGTTCCCTTGACTTACCCTTCCTGAAGTCCACCATCAATTCTTTGGTCTTATTGACACTGAGTGCAAAGTTGTTTCTGTGACAGCACTCAACCAACTGATCTATTTTGCTCCTGTACGCCTCCTCGTCACCATCTAAAATTCTGCCAGCAAGAGTTGTGTCATCAGCATATTTATAGATGGTGTTTCAGCTGTGCCTAGTCACACAGTTGTGGGTGTAGAGAGAGTTGAGCAGTAGGTGTAGCTCGCATCGTTGAGGTGTGCCAGTGTTGACTGTCAGCGACGATGAGATATTATTTCTGATCCACACAGACTGTTGCAGAGAGAGGTACAAAGGCCCAGGTTTTGCAGTTTTCTATTTGGACGGAGGGTGTGTTTGTGTTAAATGCTGAGTGTAGACAATAAACAGCAGTCTGATGTAAGTATTACTACTGTCCAGATGATCCAAGGCCACATGAAGAACCAGTGAGATTGCATCCACTGTGGACCTGTTGTGGTGATAGGCAAATTGCAGCAGGTCCAGGCTCTTGCTTAGGCAGGAGTTGATCCTAGCCAAGACCAACCCTCTCAAAGCACCTTATCACAGTAGATGTGAGTCATTGAGGTAGCTCACCCTGCTGATTGTCAGCTTTGTGAAGCAGGTGGGAATCTCCAACTACAACAGTGAGAGACTGAAGATGTGTTTGACCTCTCTTGCCAGTTGGTTGGCACAGGTTTTCAGAGCCCTACCTGGTACAGCATTGGGGCCTGTCGTCTTGCAAGGATTCAATCTCTTGACAGATGTTCTGACATTGGCCTCTGAGACAGAGATCACAGTGTGTCCAGAAGCTGCAGGGATTCACATAAACGTTGTTTTATTCTGCTTTTCAAAACATGCATAAAAGGCATTGAGCTCATCTGGGAGTGAAGCATCTCAGCTATTAATGATGTTAGGTTTCACTAAAACACATGTCACATGACAGTCTCTAGGAGAAGATTGGGCACAGAGATACCTACAAAGCAAGAAATCAAACAACATTGTATGTTGTAAAGGAATTACTGTGGTGCTTTAAATAGAAACCTTTTCAAAGATATTAGATGTAATATAGCACATCATGTTCTGATAGCAAGTACCAAATTAATATGGTAGCACAGTTCACCAGAATGTTGCCTGGGATGGAGTTTTTCAGTCATTCTCGCTTCTCTTCCCCTCCCATCAGGCAGAAGATACAAAAGCCTCGAAGATCACCAGGATCAAGGACAGCTTCTATCCCACTGTTATAAGACTATTGTACCCTTGTACGATAAGATGGACTCTTGACCTCGCATTCTACCTCATCGTGGCCTTGTACCTGTTGTCTGCCTGCATCTTCAGAATTCAGAATATAACACTTCCCTGGAATGTTGTATTCTGCCTTCTGTTATTGTTTTCCATTGTACCAACTCAATGCACTGGTGTGATGAAATGATCTGTCTGGATGACATGTAAAACAGAGTTTCTCACTGTATCTTGGAAATCTGTAGATCTGTAGAAGTCTTTCATTTGTAGATTTTATCCTTACCTGCATAAATTATCATGTGTTATGTATACTATTGTGCTTTACGCCCTGGTTCAGAAAAACGTTGTCTCATTTCTATATACATTATATGGTTATATACATTATATACATGTATATAGTTAAATGACAATAAACTTGATTTGAAATGGCTAATGCAAGGGGGCCTAAATTTATGGTGATTAGAGGGAAGTATAGAAACCATAGAAAAACTACAGCACAGAAACAGGCCTTTTGGCCCTTCTTGGTTGTGCCGAACCATTTTCTGCCTCGTCCCACTGATCTGCACACGGACCATACCCCTCCATACACCTCCCATCCATGTATCTGTCCAATTTATTCTTAAATGTTAAAAAAGAACCCACATTTACCACCTCGTCTGGCAGCTCATTCCATACTCCCACCACTCTCTGTGTGAAGAAGCCCCCCCTAATGTTCCCTTTAAACTTTTCCCCCCCTCACCCTTAACCCATGTCCTCTGGTTTTTTTCTCCCCTTGCCTCAGTGGAAAAAGCCTGCTTGCATTCACTCTATCTATACCCATCATAATTTTATATATCTCTATCAAATCTCCCCTCATTCTTCTATGCTCCAGGGAATAAAGTCCTAAGCTATTCAACAAGTTTCTCAAGTCCCGGCAACATCCTTGTAAACCTTCTCTGCACTCTTTCAACCTTATTTATATCCTTCCTGTAATTTGGTGACCAAAACTGAACACAATACTCCAGATTCGGCCTCACCAATGCCTTATACAACCTCATCATAACATTCCAGCTCTTATACTCAATATTTTGTTTAATAAAGGCCAATGTACCAAAAGCTCTCTTTACGACCCCATCTACCTGTGACGCCACTTTTAGGGAATTTTGTATCTGTATTCCCAGATCCCTCTGTTCCACTGCACTCCTCAGTGCCTTACCATTAACCCTGTATGTTCTACCTTGGTTTGTCCTTCCAACGTGCAATACCTCACACTTGCCTGTATTAAACTCCATCTGCCATTTTTCAGCCCATTTTTCCAGCTGGTCCAAGTTCCTCTGCAGGCTCTGAAAACCTTCCTCACTGTCTATAGGTGGGATGTTGGAGGCAAGTTCTTTACACAGAGAGTGGTGGTTGCAGGAATGCCCTACCAGGAATAGTGTTGAAAGGACCAGATAGGGGGGATGTGGAGAGGATGTTGGCTATGGTGGAGGTATCCAGAACTAGACGGAGCCGCCTCAAAACTGAGGGGTAAAGAGGAATTTTTTTAGCTAGCGAGTAATAAATCTGTGGAATGCTGTGCCACAGACTGCGGTGGAGACCAAGTCTGTGGGTATATTTAAGGCGGAAGTTGATCATTTCCTGGTCAGTCAGGACATCAAAGTATGCGGCGAGAAGGCAAGGTGTATGAGGTTGAGTGGGATCCGGGATCAGTCATGATGGAATGGTGGAGCAGACTCAATGGGCTGAATGGATTAATTCTAGTCCTATGTTTTATGATCTTATAGAGGCATTTAAATAGGCACGTGAATGATAGAAAAATGGAGGGCCATGTAGCAGGGAAAGGTTAGGTTGATCTTAGAGTAATTTTAGAAGTGGACCAAAGAGCATACACTGTGCTGCAATGTTCAATGTTCTACGTGGCATTAAAAAAAACTTTTATCAAAAAAGCAAGGGAGTGAGACTAGATTTGCTTTAAATGAAGTGGGGGAGATTGAGGGGGAATCTAATAGAGATATACACATTTACGAGGGGCACATACAGAGTGGACAGTAGTAAAGGTTCCCCATTGCAGAGGTGCCCATAACCAGAGGGCTTAGGTTTAAGGCAAGAAGTGAAAGGTTTAGAAAGAAACCAAGGAAGAATTCTTTCAGCCAGAGGATGGTTGGAGTTTCGAATGCACTGCTTGACAGGGTGATGGATGCAGAGACTCTTACAAGATTTAAGAAATATCTAGATGGGAACTTGAATTACCAAAGCATAGAAGGCTACGGATCAAGTTCTGGTGAAGTGGGATTAACATGGATGGATACACAAAGTCAGCGTGGAACACAGCGGCTGTAAGGTCTGTTTCTGTGCTCTATGACTCAATGGTAATCTCTAAACTTTCACCTTTATGGGAGCTTGCAGTGTGCAGATTAGTGACACAAAAACATTCGGAGGATTCTGCAACTCTTGAGCAGGACAAACAAAATGCTGGAGGAACTCAGCAAGACAGGGAGCATCTGTGGAGGGGAATAAACAGTCGACGTTTTGAGCTAAGACTCTTCATAGTTTATCTTTAAACTGCAGAGTATCTCCAACCTTTCCTGTTATCACTTAATCTTTTCAAGGTGTTTTATAGTATAGCCCATAGTTTGAATTGTGGAATTAGTGCTTAACTTAACTGCAACTGACCAGGTATTGTTTAATCTCAACATAATTCTTGTTTGCACCAAGGGTACTGGTGGATCAGACACAGGATGAGTATTATGAACCACCAGGACAAGATAGAAAGAACTGCTTGGTCTGTTTGGGCTAAGCAGCCATGAAGCTTCTGCGTACTCAGCTGGTCTCTGCTCAAAGGCAGAATTTACATTGAGTTGATGCTCGAGTGTCAGTTTCTCAGTATGGTGGGGGTTCAGAAAAAAGCCCTACTCATCACCCCCACATCTCTTTTACACAGAGAGCAGTGGGTGGCTGGAATTTGCAGCCAGCAGTGATAGTGGGGGCATTGACATACAAGAGAGGTATTTAGTAGATCCTTAGATAAGCACGTGGATGGGTAGACAATGAGGGATATTGATTGTATAGGCAGAAACAAGCAGTTTAATTAATTCAGCACAACTGCGGGCCAAAGGGCGCGTCCCTGTGCTGTAGTGTAATATTGTTATAATCTGTAAAAACCTGTGAAAAAAGTCATCTCAACTGCTCTCCCCGGCATAGATGGCTGTTAAAGCCATTTTAAAAACCTTAATTGTCTCTGAATGTCATTCCAAAAAATAATCAGACTAGCGCAACACTTAAAAATTAGAAGCAGCTAAAATATTAAAAAATCTGAAATAATGTATAATAAATAAGCACTGGCTTTGTCTTTGGCAATTGTTCCTTTCTAACCAGATGAATGGATTGGCCAAGGTGGTATCAAGTCAAACCTGGTGCAGGGTTCTGGGTAATGTCCTCTGTTCTGGGGAATCCGCAAATCTTGATCCATTCCCGAAGGATCATATCAGCTGTGATTTAGTAGGTGGTGCAGCTGTCTCTCGGAAAGAATTGAACCCCCATTCGAGAGCCTGGAGGACAAAACTCATGGTATTACTGAGGGAGTGTTGAGCTGTTGATAGTTTTACCTCCTGAGATCAGTTTATGGTCTAGACTGGATGAAGAAATAACACAGCAAAGAGTAGATGTGTTCTTTTTGGCATCCTGACTTATCTTTATTTTTCAGTCAATATCACTGATACCAATTACCTGTCTAATCTCACAGCGCTAGTTTTGGGAACTTACTGTGGATATGGTGTTTCCTGCACTATTAATATTAATGGCAATTATGCTTCAGAAAGTTCCTGGAGTACTGTGGATGTCGGAGGCACAATTAGCAGAGCTGCTGTCTCACAGTGCCAGAACTTTGGGTCCAATCCTGACCTCGGGTGCTGCCTGCATGTTCTTCCTCTGAATGCATGGCCTTCCTCCCACATCTCAGAAGCATGCCCCCTGGTAGATTCATTTGCTATAAGTTGACGAAATGTTTTAGGTGCATGGTAGAACCTGAAGGGAGTTGTGGGGACATGAGGGGAACTGATAGCAGGAAAATCATTGGAAGGCTGGAAATGGTGGAACTGATCTAAGAGCTAGCATGTAATAGTTGGACCGAATGGACTACCTTTTACATGAAGAAGAAGTATAAGAAATTGAAATATAGTGAAGTATGATACAAAGTGAGGGAAGCAGATCCATATTATTTATCTATTAATTGAGTCAGAGCACAGAAAAGGCCCTTCCAGCTCTTTGAGCTAGGCTGCCCAGCCACCCCGAAGTTAACCCTAGCTTAATCATGGGACAATTTAGAATGACTAATTAACCTACTAACTGGTATGTCTTTGGACTGTGGGAGGAAACTGAAGCAACAGAGAAAACCCACACATCCTACAGACAAGAAACCAGGTCAAATTTAGCAGCCTTTCTATAACCAATCATGCTGTTGCAACTAAGAGGACAAATTTCTGATGAAAGCTGAACTCTGTTTCTCTCCCCACAGATGCTGCCTGGCTTGCTGAGTATTCCCAGAATTATTTTAATTTCTAAGCCACATTAACCCTCTACTTCTGAAACTGAGTCCACTCATAAAGGAGAGAAAATCTGCAGATGCTGGAAATCCAGAGCAACACACAGAAAATGCTGGAGGAACTCAGCAGGCCAGGCAGCATCCATGGAAAAGAGTACAGTTGATGTTTCAGGCTGAGACCCTTCTGTCCTGCTGAAGGGTCTCAGCACAAAACATTGACTACTCCATTCCGTAGATGCTGCCTGGCCTGCTGAGTTCCTCCAGCGTTTTGTGAGTGTTACTTCCATTCATAAAGAGTTGTTTGTTTTTATTCAACATTTCCATGATCAATTTTTACTATGTTGACATTTTATTTTAGTATTATTAAATTATTTGAACTTAATTCCCTAGATGCCATGGTGGGATTGGAACTCATGTCTCCAGATCAATAGCCCAGGCCCGCAGACAATATTTCAGTGTCATAATCATTATGCTCTCATATCCCAAGCATAAGTAGCAGAAAATGAATTGCATGGATGCTACGTTATGAAGGTGACGAAACAGAATGGAGAAAGGATAATAAGGATATTTATACTGGACAATAAAACGAGAGAAAACTTGCCTAGTCGTATATGGTAGCATGGATCAGTTGGGCCGAATGGCCTTTTGCCTGGCTGTACATGTTGTGTGATGGACAGCATGCAATTGCAGGAGGAGGGTTGCTGAGAAGCACAAATGGTTTCCACAAATGGAAATGGTTCACCTGCCCTTTCAACTACATGCAATGACAAATGATAAAGTGCATGGGAGGTGTACGGGGGGTAGGGGGGAAGGATTCGCTGGTACTCAGGTGTAAACCTCATACACGTGGGCACATATAATTCAGGTCATCCATCATTTTTTTTGATAAATGTCCTTGAGTTGATTTTGACCACAAGTCAGAAAATACACAAATATCACCTGATATGGTACCTGTTACACTGTTGCAATAAATAGTTATCAAAAGCACATAAGACTGATAAGAACAATTACTAAAAGTGAACAGAGAAGAAGCTCACTCCGTTACTCGTAGGAATGAATGTATGTGTGGAAGTTAGACTTTTGAATTGAAGTCGTAGATTTATACAGCACAGAAATGGCCCTTTGATCCAACTCATCCATGCCAACTAAGTTGTCTATCTGAACTAGTCCCAGTTGGCCTATATTTCTCCATACCTTTCCTATCCATTATTTGTCCCAAGGTCTTTCAATTGTATTCACCTCTACCACTTCCACTAGTAGCTTGTTCCATAGTAAATAGGTGATTTTTAAACGATGCCCCATAGAAAGTACTCCATCTGGATGTATAATGGCTTGGTAATTCTGCTCTGCACATGACTACAAGAAACTGCAGAGGGCTGTGGACAGAGCTCAGCGCGTCACAGGAAACAGCCTCCCCTTAATGGACCCTGCCTATACTTCTCACTGCCTCAGTAAAGCAGCCAGAATAATCAACGACTCCACCCACCCAGATATTCTGTCTTCTGCCCTTTCTCATTGGGCAGACTCAAGGACAGCTTCTATCCTACTTTTAACTTTTATTTTTACTTTTATCTGTCGAATGCTCTGTTACATACTCCGGTGGAGGCGAAGTCCGTATGTGTATTTAAGGTGGAAGTTGATAGTTTCCTGATCAGTCAGGGCATCAAAGGATATGGTGAGAAGGCAGGTGCATGGGGTTGAGTGGGTTCTGGGATCTGGGATCAGCCATGATGGAATGACGGAGCCGACTCCATGGGCTGAATGGCCTAATTCTGCTCCTGTGTCTTATGGTCTTATCGGACTCTTGAAAGAACCTCATAGGATATTACCGACATGGCCTCACAATCTAACTTGTTATGATCTTGCACTTCAAAATTTACCTGCACTGCACCTTGTTGGTAGTTTTTAAACTTTAGTAGTTTAAAAAGTTTTTAAACTCTACATTGTAATTGTTTTAATTTATTCAAGCTCAGTGCACTGTATAATGATTAGTGCAAGAAAAGTTTTTCACTTTATCCTGGTGCATGTGACAAAAATAAACCAACACCTCTGTATTGTGATAGAGTGGAGAGGCACCAAGGCTGGGGAAAGTAAGGAGACAACATAAATCAGGAAATAGGAACCTTGAGTTGTGAAGCCCTTGGAGGTTGTGGGAAGAAGGGCAGAATGCAGGAGATAAAGGGTCACATGAAATGGTGCTGGCAGCAGACTGAAGGATGGGTTCAGATTGCAACACAGCCGTGACGCATGTGGAGAAATGTTGTGGAGGCTAACAGCACCAGGGTTTGTTTTCAGAGCACAAGTACTCACATTAGTTTTCAGGGGATGGGATGGGGTGTTGGTAGAGCAGTGGGCTATTGTTTATTAACATGTAAAGTCCTTTTCTCATGGCTGGGGAATCACAAACTAGAGGACATAGATTTAGGGTGAGAGGGGAAAGATGTTCCAAGGGGTGACATTTTCCCCAGACGACGGCCCTCATGTGGACTCAGCTGCCGGAGGAAATGGTGGGAGCACAGACATTAATGTTTACTATATAGTTGGAAAGGTAGTTAGATAAGAAATGCTTAGAGGGACATGGACCAAACATGGGC
This sequence comes from Mobula hypostoma, assembly GCF_963921235.1. Classification (NCBI taxonomy): domain Eukaryota; kingdom Metazoa; phylum Chordata; class Chondrichthyes; order Myliobatiformes; family Myliobatidae; genus Mobula; species Mobula hypostoma. The sequence goes on from NC_086097.1 coordinate 169,946,514, forward strand.
AAGTGGGATGAGCTTAGATGGAAACCTTGGTTGCTATGGACCTGTTAGGTTCATTTTAGTGTTGTATGACTCTTGATCCAACATGGACCACTTACAAATGAAAATGTGATATCCAAGTAAAAAAAGGCAACATTCTGATTTTGAAGTCAATACTCTGAATTTAAAGCAAGTAGGATTTGCCCAGCTGATCATAATTCTGCTCCTCCAGTCAAGAGTATTTGTGGTCACTGTTGTAATGTAGGGGAGATGGCAGCCAGGCAGGGCACAGCAACTCTCAGAAACAGCAATGAGTTTAATGATCTGTTTTGCTGGAGGGCGGTTACTGGCTAGGCTGTTGGTGAGAAGTCCCATGCTGGTTTTGGAAACAGAGCCATGGGGTCTTTTACATGCTCTAATAGGCAGGCTGGACCTTAGTCTGCTGTCCCACGGCGTTGTCCCTTTCAACATAAGGGTTCCTTTTGGAAAGCGCTTATAGTTCCCTTAACTAAAAAAACCTGAACACCAAGTGTTCATATGCACTCAGCCAAATTCTAATCTAAACATTTAAAGTCCAAAGTAAATTTATTATCAAAGCACGTATATGTCACCATATACAATCCTGAGACGCATTTTCTTCCAGGCACTCACAGTAAAAACAAAGAAATACAATAGAATCAATAAAGACCGCACCCATCAAGACAAACAACCAACGTGCAAAAGTCAACAGACTGTGCAAATACACAAATAATAATAATAATTTAACCAGAGGATCTGAGTTATAAGGAAAGATTGAATAGGTTAGAACCTTATTCCTAAAACATAGAACATTGAGGGGAACGCAGCAGGCCAGGCAGCATCTGATGTTCACCAGCAACTTTTATGTGTGTTGCTTGAAATTCCAGCATCTGCAGATTTCCTCGTGTTTGCGAGATTGAAGGGAGATTTGATAGAGGTATACAAAATTATGAGGGGTCTCGATAGGGTAAATGCAAGCAGGCTTTTTCCATTGAGGTTGGGTGAGACTACAACTAGTGGTCATAGGTTAAGGGTGAAAGGTAAAATGTTTAAGGGGAACATGAGGGGAAACTTCTTCACAGTGGATAGTGAGAGTGTGGAATGAGCTGCCAACTCAAGTGGTGGATGCCAGCTCGATTTCAATGATTAAGAGAAGTTTAGATGGATACATGGATGGGAGGGGTATGGAGAGCTATGGTCTGGTGCAGGTCCATGGGATTAGGCAGTTTAAATGGTTCAGCATGGACTATATGGACCGAATGGCCAGTTTGTGCTTTAGTTTTCTATGACTCCAACAACAAATCAGCAATAAGTACCAAAAACATGAGATGAAGGGTCCTTGAAAGTGAGTCGGTAGGTTAGAAGTGGGAGGATCTCCGTCCCAGAGAGAATGGCAAGGAGAAAAGTAACATACCGAGCCTTTCCATAAACAGAGAAATATCGCGACAAGTTTAGAGCTGACAGAAGATAAAGGATTACCAGTCAGCGAGGATTTGCACTGATCAGACTGGTATTGAAAAAGCTCAGTGACGAAATCAGTCCTCAACGTTGAGAGTGCGCTTTATAGCAACTGCCTCAGAGCACAACTGGTGCGTCTCTATTACTGAATCTCTCGAAAGTTCCTCAAACTCAGTAAAACAGGAACAAAACTCAGTACCTTGCATTGCTTTGCGGAAGTCCTCTCGTTCTTTATCTGAATCCATCGGCGATGATTTTTGCCAAGATAAGTTTTAAGCGCCAAGACGTAATTCCTCGGGACTCCGTACACCAGCCTGGGTCAATAACAATGAACAGGCTGACAGTGAAATAAATGATGACGCTTCGTGCAATGTGAAAATGATAAGAGCGGAAAAGCTATGTAAACAGCCTCTCCATGGGGGCTCTGTAGACCTTGTGATTTTACGTCCTTCCCATTCTCGTCGACAAGAGTCAATAAATCAGCCATGGGACCACAGCTCCCGGATCCCATTGCCTTTTCATTCACAATGATTTTACAGGAAAATAGTTAAGTACTTTTCTGATCAACTAGCTACTTTGGAAGTTCATGGCCACCGACCCCTTCAGGTGCCGTCTGTCTCTCTGGTCAAGGTGTTGGCCGAAACTCTGGGGTCAAAATTTGTCTGCGGTTTTCGTGCAATAATAGGACGGTGAGACTGAAAGTGCGTGCATGTGGCTTGCGTTGCACTGGTATCCACAATCACTGTTCAGACCGACCGTTTAATATGTGTGATTAATTGTAGAATCACTGTTAAAATCGCTGAAGAAAAAGTCTGCTTCCTTTCAATTGCCTTACCTGAGATAGCAAACATGCTCAGAACAACACACAGGAAATACATGCTGTTCTTAAAGGAGAAGTGTACTGAAATAACTCCATAAGACCACATGACATAGGAACAGGGTCAGGCCATTTGGTCCATTGAGTCTGCTCTGCCACTCAATCATGGTTAATCCCTTTTTTCCCCTCCCCAGCGCCACTTCCTGGCCTGGACTCTGTAGCTGCCTGTGGTAATAAATTCCACAAATTCACCACCTTCTGGCTAAAGAAATTTCTTCGCATCTCTGTTTTAAGTGGGCGCCCCTCTATCCTGGGCTTATGCCCTCTTGTCCTAGACTCCCCCATCATGGGAAATATACTTTTCACAGCTACTCTGTCTAGGTCTTTCAACATTTGAATGGTTTCAATGAGCAACCTTCTAAAGACCAGCGAGTATAGACCCAGAGCTATCAAACTTTCCTTGTATGATAACCCTTACATTCTGGAATCATCCTTCTGAATCTCCTCTGGACCCTCTCCAATGCCAGCACATCTTTTTTTAGATGTGGAGCCCAAAACTGTTCACAATACTCAAGGTGAGGCCTCACCAGTGCCTTATAAAGCCTCAGCAGCACATCCCTGCTCTTGTATGCTGGACCTCTTGAATTGATTGCTACCATTGCATTTGTCTTCCTCACCACCGACCTGACCTGCAAGTTATCCTTTGGGGTGTTCTGCATAAGGATTCCCATCCCAAGTCCCTTTGCATCTCAGATTTTTGGATTTTATCCCCATTTAGAAAATAGTCCGCACATTTATTTCTTCTACCATGAAGTGCATGACCTTGCATTTTCTAACATTGTATTTCATTTGCCACTCTCTTGCCCATTCTGCTAATCTGTCTAAGTCCTTCTGCAGCCTACATCTTTCCTCAACACTAACTGCCCCTCCACCAATCTTCGTATTATCTGCAAATTTGGCAACAAAGTCATCTATTCCATCATCTAAATCATTGATATACAGCATAAAAAGAAATGGTCCTAACACCAACCCCTGTGGAACACCACTAGTCACTGGTGGCCAGCCAGAAAAGGATCCTTTTATTCCAACTCGCTGCCTCCTACCAATCAGCCAATGCTCTAATCATGGCAGTAACTTTCCTGTAATACCATGATAGGCAGCATCATGTGTGGCACTTTGTCAAAGGCCTTCTGAAAGTCTAAATGTACAACATCTTCTGAATCCCCTTTATCTATCCTACTTGTAATCTCCTCAAAGAATTCCAACAGGTTCATCAGGCAGGATTTTCCCTGTAGGAAACCATGTTGACTTTGTCCTATCTTGTCCTTTGTCACCAAGTACTCCATCACCTCATCCTTAGCAATTAATGTAATTGGATGACATCAGATCCACCCTCCCATTCCTAACCAATTTAGTCTCCTTTGACAGTGCGTCTGGATTGATGATCACTTGTTTCTACTCTGATTTTGTGGGATCTGAGGTGAATGATAAGAGGTCATAGAGTCATAGAACCTACAGCACAGAAACAGGCCCTTCAGCCCATTTAGCCACTGCTGAACTATAATTCTGCTTAGTCCCATTAACCTGCACCTGGACAGTAGCCCTCCATAATGGTGGATCTATATGCTTGTGGGCAGGTTTTCTAGAACTCTCAGGAAGGGCTAAAACTAATTTGGCAAGGGGATGGGAACCAGAGTGATAGGGCCGAGGATGGGGCAATTGGTATACAAACAGATGCAGTGTGAGTGAGACTGTGAGGAAGGACGTGCAGATGATAGGGCAAAATTGCAGTTAGTGGTATGACATGAAGTATAACATGCAAGGAAAATCAAAAAGGATGATGAATTCAGGACTGAAATGATGCATTTGAATGCATGCAGTATATTGAATAAGGTAAATGATCATTTAGTGCAGTTAGAGATTGACAGGTATGGTGTTATGGGCATCACTGAGTCATGGCTGAAAGAAGTTTGTACTTGGGAGCTGAATATCCAAAGATACATGTTGTATCAAAAGAATAGGCAGGGAGGCAGAGGGGTTGAGATGGTTCTGTAGGTAACAAGTGAAATCAAATCCTTAGCAAGAAGTAACATGGGATCAGAAGATGTAGAATCCTTTTGGGTATGGTCGAGAAACAGCAAGGCCATGAAAGGGTAAAAAGACCTTGATGGGAGTTATATACAGGCCTCCAAACAGTAGTCAGAATGTGGAATATAAATTAGAATGGGAGATAGAAAAGGCATGTAAAAAGGGCAATGTTACGATCCTCATGGCAGATTTCAGTATGTAGGTAGATTGGGAAAATTAGGTTGTAGCTGGATCCTAAGTGAGGGAATTTGTAGAGTGTTTATTAGTTGGCTTTTTAGGGGAGCTTGTGGAAAGGCAATTCTGGATTGGGTGCAATGAAACAGATTTGTTTAGGGAACTTAAGGTAAGGGAAACCTTAGGAGTTAGTGATCATAATGTGATAGAATTCACCCTGTAGTTTGAGAAGGAGAAGCTAAAATTGAATGATTTGGTATTACGGTGGAATAAACAGAATTACAGATGCATAAGGGAGGAGCTGGCCTGGATAATGGCGGAACAGCAGTGGCTGGAGATTGTGAGGGCACATTGATCCTTCCAGTGAACTTGGAACTTTATATGCTACCTTTCAGTGCTTATTATCCGGGTCTCAGAAGCACATGGGATGGTAGACTGCTTCCTTATAGACCATGTTTGGTGCCAAGTTTGAACTCGTAATGTCCTACTGCAGGATTCCTAAATGGTTAACTTGCAGGTTGAGGTGGTAGCAAGGGAAGTAGTAAATGCAATATTAGCATTTATTTTGAGAGGACTAGAACGTAAATGCAAAGATGTCATGCTGGGGCTTCAGTAGGCATTGGTCAGATTACAGTGAGCAGTTTCAAGTCCTGTATCTAAGAAAGGATGTGCTGGCACTGGAGAGGATCCAGAGGAGGTTCACAAGAATGATTATGGGAACGAAAGGGTTAATGGATGAGGATGTCAAAGGTTACAGGGAGTAGGCAAGAGAATAGTATTGAGTTGGAAAATAAATCAGCCATGATGGAATGGTAAAGGAGGTTCGATGAATCTACTTCAGTATATTATAGTCTTATGTTCAAACACCTGTTCTTCAGCCAAGCAAAGGCTGTCCTGATACACTGAAGGCAGTGAAGACTATTTACCTTCACTTGGAGGTATCTCCAGAGATACAGGTAGTCCAGATTTTGCAGGGTCTTGATATGAACTTTTATAGTCAGGATGCAGTGGGCTGAGGTCTTTCTGTTGTAGATATTGAATGTAAGTCATGTCTTATTTTTGGCTGAAGTGAACCAATATTTCAGAAACAGAATAAGAATTAGGTTTATTGCCACTAACATACAGTGTCCACTTTATTAGGTACACTTGTGGTGGAAACTCAGTGTATTAAAGCATGAAGTCATGGGTAAGAGATTCTGTTGTTGTTCAGACCAACCATCAGTATGGGGAAGAAATGTGATCTAAATGACTTTGACTGTGAAATGATTGTTGGTGTCAGATGGGGTGGTTTGAGTATTTCAGAAGCGGCTGACCTCCTGGGATTTTCATGCACAACAGTCTCTAGAATTTACAGAGAATGGTACAAAAAACAAAATCTACTGAGTGGAGTTCTCTGGGTGAAAATGCATTACCAATGAGAGAGATCAGAGGAGAATGGCCAGAGTGGTTCAAGCTGACAGGAAGGTGACAGTAACGCAAATAGCCACGTGTTTCAACAGTTCAAAGTTCAAAGTTCAGAGTATATGTATTATTGTAGTACATATCTGTTAACATATACAACCTGGAGATTTGTTTTCTTGTGGACATGCACAGTAAATCCAAGAAACACAACTGAATCGATGAAAGACTGTACCCAACAGGACGGACAAACAACAACTATGCGATAGACATCAAATTGGTGCAAGCATGAAAGAGATTAATAATAATAATAATAATAAAATAGTTAAGCAATAAGTATCAAGAACATGAGATTAAGCATCCTTGAAAGTGAGTCCATAGATTGTGGGAACAGTTCAGTGAAGTTAAGTGAAGGTATCCACCCTGGTTCAAGAACCTGATGGTTGAGGGGTAATAGCTGCTCCTGAACATCGTGGTGTGGGTCCTGTGGCTCCAGTACTTCCTACCTGATGGCAGCAGTGAGGAGGGAGTGTGACCTGGGTGGTGGGGGCAATAGATAATGGATGCTTCTTTTCTGCAACAGTGCTCCACGTACATGTGCTCAATGGAGAGGAGGGCTCAATGATGGACTGGGCTGTATTCAGTACTTTCTGTAGGATTTTCCATTTAAGGACATTGGTTTTTCCATAGCAGCCTGTGATGCAACCAGTCAATATACTCTGCACCACACATCTATGGAAGTTTGTGGAAGTTTTGGAAGCCATGCAAAAACCTTGCAAGCTTATAAGAATTAGAGGTGCTGCTGTGCTTTCTTTGTAATTGCACTTACATGCTGGGTCCAGGACAGACCCTCTGAAGTAACACCGAGGAGTTTAAAGTTGCCAAACCTCTTCACCTCTGATCCCCCCCAATGAGGATTGGCTCATGGTCCTCCAGTTTCCACCTCCTGAAGTTGATAATCAGCTCCTTGTTCTTGCTGACATTGGGTAAGAGGTTGTTGTTGTGGACCCACTCAGCAGATTTTCAATCTTCTTCCAAAATGCTGATATGTCACCACCTTTGATTCAGCACTACAGAGAGTTTATCATGAAACACAGACCCCCATCTTTTGCCTTTTTCAAATGAGCAGTTCTGTGTATCGAGAAGCCCTCATGTCTGATCTCCAAATCTGGTGTATTTGGAGTGAGCCATGTCTCCGTGAAACACAGAATGCAGCAATTCCTCATTTCCCTCCGATACAGCAATCTTGCCCTTTGATCCTCAGTCTTGTACACCAGTGACTGTACACTTGCTAACATAATGCTGGGAAGATGAACTTCAGTTACTCGGCATTTCAGTCTGGCTTGCAGTCCTTCTGGCTATGGTGACGTACCTTCATCTGCTTAAAGATGTGTACCTGCATGCACAATCTTGTGAAGGACTTGGCAGTGTTAAGTCCTTCAGGAGATCTGAAATCACTAGCTTATTGAGATGGCTGAAAGGTACGTTGTTTAAAGGGAAATTGAAGGCTGCAGAGAGTATAATTCAGAAGAGATATTTAGATATTTTGTAAGCAGCCCACAACACTTCACAGTGGTTCACTGATGCCCTTTTGGCTTTGGTATGCAGAAGAGTATCCCTGAATGCACAACACATTGAACCTTGAAGTGGATGGGCTACAGCAGCAGAAGACCATGAATATCTACTCAGTGGCCACTATATTAGCTATAGAAGGTATGTGGAATTTTTTGTTTTATGGAATAGTACATAAAAATGACTATAAGTTACAAAAAGGAATATATACAATAAATAAAAAGTTCAAAAAAGAGCAAAATAGTGAGGTAGTGTTTATGGGTTTATGGACAGTTCAGAAGTCTGATGGTGGAGGGGAAGAAGCTGTTTCTGAATTGTCAAGTGTTGGTCTTTAGGTTCCTGTGCCTCCTCCCTGTTGGTTGTAATAAGAAGGCTTGTTCTGAATAGTGAGGGTCCTTAACGATGGATACTTTTTAAGATACTACATTTTATAGATTCCCCGATGGCGGGGAGGGTTTTGCCCATGATGGAGCCAGCTGAGTTTACAATCCTCTGAAGCCTTTTTTGATTCTGTGCATTGGAGCCTCAATATCAGTATGTGATACAACCAGTCAGAATGTTCCCCAAGATACAGTATATCTTTAGAAACTTACCAGAATCTTGGAACACTGCCTTTGAATTAGTGCAGAACCACATCCTGTGTGAATACTGCAGCCCAGCTACTGTATGTCAGAATGACCTTAGTTCTGGAGCGTGGCCAATGCAGGTTGAACCCTTCTCCTTCAGCTCCACTCCCATGGGAAGTTTGAGAAGGGCAAGTTGAAACATTGCAGTGAGAAAGATTCAGAATCTTTGTTTGACTCCTCTTTCTTCCCATTTATCCTGTAATTTAAGTGCAAACTCTGCTAATGGACTCAATTACTATTTGCAATTCTTTCTCTGGAGTGATGTCATGGAATATATCGTATATTCAAAGGAGGCACTGGCAGAATTTGGAGGAGTCAGGCGTTAAGGGGGCCAGGAAGGAAAGATGATCTGTGTTCAGCTATGATCTTACCAAAGGGTTGAGCAAGCTGAGTTGTGTGTGTCCACCCACTCCTGGTTCTTTATGTACTGATGTTCTTCCTTCTTGGAGTAAGTTATTAACGATCCTAAATATTTTGTATGATTCTGTGTCATAGAGTCACAAAACACTTAGTCTCAACAAACATCTACTGGAGGAACTCAGTGGGTTGAGCAGCATCTGTGGTGGGAGTTGAGGGGGTGGGTGGTGGTGGTGAAAGAATTGTTGATATTTTGGTCGAACCTTTACACTAGGACTTGACCTGACAGAACATAAATGTGGCCTATGGCCCACTGAGTCCATATTGATTGTCAAGCACACATTTACAGTAATCCCATTTTATAGTATTGTCTCATTGTACACCTCTCAAATTCTATCACTCAGCTACACACTAGTAGCAATTTACTATGCCCAATTGATGAATAAACCAACGTGCTTTTGGGATGTGGAAGGAAACCGGAACAGTCAGAGGAAGCCCATGTGGTCACAAGGAGGGAAGGAGGACGTGCACAAACCACACTGCAGGTCAGGATTGAAGCCAGGCGACTGTGGCATAGAGACAGTCTACAAACTGCCCCACTCTGTTGCCCCTTTTACTACATTTCTTATAATGCGTAGAAGGCCATTTAGCCCATCATTTCTATGTTGGCTCTCCCATCTGTCCCACTCCCCACTTATTTTCTCATGAACACCCCCTTTAATTCTCCTCCTGCCCAACTACACTAATGTGAATTTACAGCGGCTGCCGCAGGGCCACCCAACAAGTCAGAGATGTAGGAGGAAGGTGGGGCAGTGGAGGAAACCCAAATGGCTGCTGGGAGAATGTGAAAAACTGTGCCTCAGGTTAGGATCAAACCTGGGTCACTGGAGTTCTGAGGCAGCAACACTAACTGTTTCAGCTCTGTGCCGCCCTTTCTCATGAAGCTCACGTGAGAAGGTCACAGAATTGTTGCTTGAGGCCAGAGCTGAACATATTAGTAACATCAGTCCGCCTATCTACAAATCAGCCCCCACACAAAATTTTTGCCAGAGCTAATGTTTTCTTGCATTCCCCATGGAACATTTTGGAGACAGTGGGAAAGAGCTGGGACAGCCAAAACCCTTCCCACAAATGCAAGGCTGCTTTGATATCTGTTTTTGGATTACAGCTTAAAACGTGGGAGGATTTTGTTCTTGAAGATGAGGGAGAGAGATCCTGTGCCATTATCCTCTGGCAGGAGAAACCTCTCTGCTACTAACATTTATCCTCAGGATGTAAAATGTTTCAGCCCATTGTGACTGTGCTGACCTTGATGCCAATTTTACTGATCCTATTTGCTTGCATATGGTCTTTAACCCTCTATTCCCTTGTTCATATATCTGTCTAAATGCCTTTTAAGAGCTGCTGCTACCATCTCCCCAGGAATGCATTCTAGACACCTACTACTCTCTGTGTTAAAAAAAGCACCTTGCCTCTCATATCTCTTTGAAACTTTCTCCTCTCAATTTCGGAATCAGTATCAGATTTATTATCACTGATTTAAATTATGTGAAATTTCAGCAGGAGTACAACACAAAGACATAAAATGATGATAAATTACAAAAATAAATGAAAATTTCAAAATAAAAAAGGAAAAATTAGGAGGTATACATGTTCATGGAAATCTGATGCTGGAGGAGAAGAAGCTGTTTCTGAATCTTTGAGCGCACGTCTTCAGGTTCCAGTACCTTTTCTCCAAAGACTGTAACAGAAGAGGACACATCCCAGATTGTGAGTGTCCTTAATGATGGTATCACTGCCTTTAGAAGATGCCCTCAGTGGTGGGGAGATTTGTGCCTGTGGTGGTAGAACTGGATGAGTCTACATACCTTTGCGTCCTCGTGTGATCCTGTGCATTGGCGGATCTATACCAGGTTGAATGAGTGCTATTCTGCCATACATCTGTAAAGTCTTTGGTGAAGTTGCTGTCAAAGCCACACACCATCCTGACTTAGAAATATACGAGCCATTAAATTATAGGAGGCATAGATGAGGTAGAGAGTCAGAATCTTCACCCAGATTAGAGATGGCAAGTAATAAAGTATGTGCATTTAGGGTGAGAGGTGAAAAGTTTAAAGGTGTTCGGGGCAATTTTTTTTTACACAGTGGGTCCCTGTTATGGTCTGCTTGAAGATGTGGTGGAATTGGATATGATTGTGGTATTTTAAGAGGCTGTTAGCTAGATACATGATACCGAGGCAGAAGTTTAGTTATATTTGACATTGTGTTCAGCGCATAAATCATGGACCAAAGAGCTGGTTCCTGTGCCTTTTTCTATATCATTATTCATTCACCATCGCTGGGTCAAAATCTGGGAACTCCCTCAGGTGCAAAATACTCAGGTGTGAGTATTTTGTACATTCACACCCGAAGGGCGGCAACAGTTCAAGAAGACAGCTCACGTCTCTCTCTCAAGGGCGTCTAGGGCTGGGCAATGAAATGTTGGTTTAGCCTGTGAAAACCTGATCCCCTGAATGAACAGAAAGAGAAATGTTTGTTTCAATGGACCATGCTGCCTGACAAACACATTCCAATGTTGAAGTTGCACCTCCAGGGCCGACCATTGAGGGGAGCTCGTGTTCAGTTTATGGTAAAAGACTGCAGATTGGCTCTGAATTGAACACAAGATGAATGGAAGAGCTCCACTTGGTGGAGGGAAATGGCAGTTGTTGGAATCCCCGAAATATTGGTCTTGCAAGGAACGAAAGAGTCATTTTAGTCTGGTATTGTTCATGGGGAATGGTAAGGAGGGCGGATGTGGGGGCATTACCGGAAGTTCGAGAAATTGATGTTCATGCCATCAGGTTGGAAACTACCTAGATGGAATATAAGGTGTTGCTCCTCCAGCCTGAGTGTAGCCTCATCATGACAGTTGAGGAGGTCATGGATTGACATATCGGAATGGGAATGGGAAGTGGAATTAAGATGGGTGGCCACTGGGAGATCCTGCTTCTTCTGGTGGATGGAGCATAGATGCTTGGCGAAACAGTCTCCCAATCTACATTGGATCTCACCGATATATAAGAGGCCACACCAGGAGCACCAGATACAGTAGATGACCTCAACACACACACTCACAGGTGAAGTGCCACCTCATCTGGAAAGACTGTTTGGGGCTCTGAATGGTAGTGAGGGAGGTGTAGGGCAGGGGAAGCACTTGTTCTGCTTGCAAGGATAAGTGCCAGGAGGGAGATCAGTGGGGAGGGATGAATGGACAAGGGAGTCGCGTAGGGAGTAAACCCTATGGAAAGCAGAAAGTGGGGGGGGGGAGGGAAAGATGTGCTTTGTGGTGGGATCTCGTTGGTTGGAGATGGCAGTAATTCTGGAGAATTATGTGCTGGATGCGAAGGCTACTGGGATGGTAGGTGAGGACAAGAGGAATCCTATCCCTGGTAGGGTGGTGGGAAGATGGGGTAGGAGCAGATGTGTGTGAAATGGAAGAGATGCAGATGAGGGCAGCATTGATGATGGAGGAGGGGAAGTTCTTTATTTTGAAAAAGGAGGACATCTCCTTCGTTCTGGAATGAAAAGTCTCATCCTGAGATCAGATAGGGGCCAGGGAACTTGAAATCATTGAAAAGATACAGAGCACATGAAGTGTCATGGATGTAGGCAGGAAGGAACTGAGCTTGGGGGGATAAAACAGAGTCGAGGTATGCAGATATGAGTTCAGTGGAGGAAGAACAAGTTGAAACAATGGTTCTACCTGGAAACGGGTTTGAGGGTCTTGGGTAGGAGGTAGAAACAGGAGGTGCCGGATGCTGGAACTAGGAGATTGGTGGCTGTGGATGTGTTTCCATCCCCAGAGCTAATAAGGTCAGTGACAGCATGTGTAGATATTTGATTACAGTATGATTGAATTTTATACAATGTAAGTTATGTCAGTCTGCAGCCAGCACCTAGGAAGGTGAAATGTGAGTTGTCTATGGTAGAGATGGAAGACACATTAAAAGATCACTGTCAAACAGTACAGAAACAGATCCTTTTGCTCAACTGGTCCTTATTGACCAAGATTCACATCTAAGCTAATCCTATTTGCCTGTGTTTACTCCATATCACTCTAAGCATTTCCTCTCCATACATCTGTCCAAACGTCTTTGAAATGTTGTTAATGTACCTTCTTCACCAACCTCCTCTGGCAACTAGTTCTATAGAAGGATACCCGCTGGGTGAAAAAATTGCCTATTAAATCTCTCTCCTTTCACCTTAAACTTACGTGCTCTAATTCTTGATTCCCCAGTCCTGGGGTAAAAAGACTGTACATTCACCCTCTCTATGCCCCTCATGATTTTATATACCTCCTCTGGGTGTGTGTGTGTGTGAAGTTGTCTGCACATACTTGAGCACTAGGATGTTGAAGAGGTGAGAGGTGGTGTCTGTCTATCCACTCTGCAGAATGGATGGCTAGTTCTCCTAGGCTGACACTCATACTGTAGCACTGGTGTGTCATTACATTTTTTCAGGACTCTGACCCAGAGGGGTACTGAGTTTAGGGGATAGGATACTGAAGACCTGAGGGACAATGGTAGTAGTTTCATGCCAATGGCTCCTCTACCAAGCTCAAAGACACATGTCCAATCCCATGGCATGTCTTGCACTGAACAAGATTATTAGATTATGAGGACACTCAGTCCTCATTTATTGTCATTTAGAAATGCATGCACGCATTAAGAAATGATACAATGGTCCTCCAGAGTGATATCACAAAAAAAAGGACAAACCAAAGACCAGCACTGACAAGACCACATAATTATAACATATAGTTACAGCAGTCCAAAGCAATTCCATAATTTGATAAAGATCAGACCATGGGAAGGGTAAAAAAAGGCCTCAAAGTTCCGATCAACTCCTGATAGTCCCCGATAGCAGGAGGCAGAAGGGAGAAACTCTCTCTGCCATAAACCACCAGGCACCGACAAATGACGATGCATTGGAAGCACCCAACTCCAGCCGACTCTGAGTCTGTCCGAAAACTTCGAGCCTCTGACCAGCCCTTCGACAGTGAGCACTGAGCACCATCTCTGCCGAGCGCTTTGATCCCATCCCGGCCGCTGAGCAACAAGCAAAGCCGAGGATTCGGGGCCTTCCCCTCTGGAGATTCAAAATCACACAGTAACAGCGGCAGCAAAAAAGGCATTTCAGAAGCGTCTCCAGATGTTCCTCCGTTCTCTCACATCTGTCTCCATCAAATCAGGATTATGCACGGCACCCTACTTGACAGATTACAGATATCTTTCACCGGAGTGGCCGTGCAAGCTGCGTCACGCCACCATCTTCTCCTCCTCCTTATTGCAACAATACATCACCAGAAGGGTAAAATTAACCCGCTTCTCAACAGCATTCAATCATTTTGAATATCCTTGCCTTGGGATCAAGTCATTGCTCTATCAAGACCTGTAATTGCTCAAATTAGGGGGGAATTAGGGAAAAACCCTCCACTGGTTGCAATCAGACCTAACACAAAGGAAGATGGTTGTGGTGGTTGGAGGTCAATCATCTCATCCTCAGGACATTACTGCAGGAATTCCTCAGGGAAGTGTCCTAGGACCAACCATCTTCGGCGGCTGTTTCAATGATTTTCCTTCTGTCATAAGGTCAGAAGTGAGGATGTTCGCATTTGACTGCACAATGTTCTGCACCATTCATGACCCCTCAGACAGTGAAGCAGTTCATACGCAAATGCAGCAGGACCTGGACAATATCCAGGCTTGGGTTGACAACTGGCAAGTAACATTCGAGCCTCGCAAGTGCCAGGCAATGACCATCTCCAACAAGATAGGCTCTAACCATCGTCCCTTGACATTCAGTGGCATCACTATCAACATCCTGGGGGTTACCGTTGGCAGGAAATTGAATTGGTCTAGCCATATAAACACCGTGGCTACTAGAGCAGGTCAAAGGCTAGGAATCCTGCAGCATGTAACTCACCTCCTGACTCACCAAAGCCTTCCACCATCTACAAGGCTCAGGTCAGGAGTGTAATGCCACTCGCCTGGGTGAGTGCAGCTCCATCAACACTCAAGATGCTTGACACCATCCAGTACAAGGCAACGTGCTTGATTGGTACCTCTTTCACAAGCATCCAATCCCTCCACCATTGACAGACAGTTCCAGCAGTGTGTACGATCTACAAGATGCACTGCAACAGCACACCAAAGTTCCTAAGGCAGCACCTTCCAGACCCATAACCACTACCATCTAGAAGACAAGAACATTAGATACCTGGGAACACCAGCACTTGGAAATCCCCCTCCAAGTCACTCACCATCCTGATTTGGAAACAATATCGCTGTTCCTTCATCGTTGCTGTGTCAAAATCATGGAATTCCCTCCCTAACAGCACTGTGGGTGTACCTACACCTCAGGGACTGCAGCGGTTCAAGAAGGCAGTTCATCACCACCTTCTCAAGGGCAACTAGAGATGGGCAATAAATCCTGGCTTAGCTGGTGATGCCCACATCCCGTAAATGACTAAATAAGAAAAGCAGAAGTAGTAGCAGGTGAAGACTCTTTTTTTCAGACCTTCTCAGATGGTCCAAGCCATTACCACTGACCGTGAGACTGCACAGTCCGCTGTGACCGAGTGTTTATCATTGCTTTATTTCATTCCTTGTGCCAACTCTGCACCATGAATTTATTCTCAAACTGTTTCCCAATTCATCTCCATCAAGATGAACAAACTAGAGCCGGGGATAAAACCAAGGAAGTGTTGCTAATGTATTATTGTTGCATCACCTAAAGTACAATTCTGAGCCACAGAAGAATGAGGTCTGGCATATGTGAAAAGCAGAAAGAATGCTGTCTTGGTTGGTATATACAATAATATCTTGATTGAATAGACGTTGAAACATGCTTTTCATCATATGAATAAGACTATCAGGATCTGCCAAATTTTGATGTAAAGAGCAACCTTTAGTGTGCGTAAATCGCTGCTTAACAGATTGAATTCAATTACTTCTGTAAAGAAATTGGAGGATAGCAAGCCTGTGCCGAGACAAAAATAAAGCTTTGAATGGTCTCTGTCAATGTTCAATGTGGAACAATTATTCTAGTTTATGGACAGCCATTAACCGCCTCTCTGTAATGTACCTTGCTCACTGAAACCTTGTCATGCTGCCTGACTGAAGTGGGTGAAAAGTTGCATTGTGACTTTGTCACACAGCAATAACTTACCCAGAAATTGAGAGGAGCTTTTCAAGGGTCCATCACATTCAGGTACCATCAAAATGTAAGCAATTAGGAGCTGGAGTATGCCACTCAAATCTGCCCTGCCTTTCAGTGTTATCATGGTTGATCTGCCACAGATCTCATCTCTTTTGCGCCATTTCCCCACAACACTTGATTCTGTGATTTTTCAAAAATTCGTCTGCTTCCTCTTCAAGTCACCATGACAATCTAGCCAATATCCCAACAATCTAGCAAATCTCTCCACTGATCTAGCAAACACCTCCAATGATCTTGCAAATGTCCTCATTAATCTAACTAATACACACAATGATCTAGCCAAGTCTTCGGTGATACCAATGCCCAAATGATTTAGTCAATATCTTCAATGATATAACCAGTACCCTAATGACCTAGTCTATACCCCTAATGTTTAGCTAATACCCCACTTATATAGCCACTACCTCCAATGACCTAAAATACCCCAGTGATCTAGCCAATACTCTACTTATACAGAAAATACCCCCTGATTAGGTAGCCTGAGGAAATATTCTTGATACTCTGGGTCAAACCCAGGAATCTGGGCTTACAATATTTCCGCTGTCTTACCTGTAATGCCCCTTCAGATCTATCTGACATTCCTGGGAATCACAGAGTAAAAAAGGCCATTCATCCCATCAATATCAATGCTATTTATCCTATTCCTCCTCACCTCTATTTATCTGCCCCAGCGTAAGTCCTGCCTTTTCAAGTATATACCTACTTTCCAGTGTTGCAATTGAACCTATTTCTACCACCCTCCCAGGGTTACACTGCTCCTCATTTCTCTGCTTGGCTTCTTTCCCTGTAATGCTAAATCTGAATGCTCTGACACCTTCAGAGATTTGGATTTGTTTGCCTCAGGCTGCAAGCACAAGTCTCTCCCCATTTACTCCATCAAACTTTCATAATTTTGAAAAATGCGACCAAATTCACCAGCACTTCCAGTTAACTTAGATTCTTCATCTCAGGGACCATTTGTGGACATCCCCTCTGGATTTTGTTCAAGGTGATATGATACATGCTCCCTTGGAGGTTAGGAGAATGACAGTTGATCTTACTACAAGGTACTGAGAGGACTTCAAGGGTAGATGTTAAAATCTTGTCACTAGTGGGAGAGCCTTGTTTCAAGATAAGGGGCAGATTTTTAAAAACTGAGGTATGTAAAGATTTCTTCTCACCTAGTGTGGCAAGTTGCTGGAATTCTCTGCTCAGAAGGTGGTATAGGCCAGGTAGTTGGGGATACCTAAAGAAGGAATAGACAGAATCACAATTAGGGAATTGAGGAGTATGGGAACTGGTGCAGAAAAGATGCCTGGACATGAGTCATGATCACGTAGAATAGAAGGGCAGACTTGAGAGGCTGAGTGGCTTGCTCCTGCTCCTATTTCTTCTTATTTTCGAATTAGTCATGCTTCAAAGTGGTCACGATAACATAATTGAAGACCCCCCCACAGCCCAGATATTTTCTCTCCTCTCCAACCCTTCCATCGGGCAGAACTTGAAACCATGATTCGTGAGGCTCAAGGACAACTTCAATCCTACTGTTGTAAGACCTTTGAATGAATCTCTTGTTTGATCAAGATGATCTTTTGATCTCATGGTTTAGCTCATCATGGCCATTTTTCTATCTGCACTGGACTTCCTCTGTAACCATAACAATGTATTCTGCATTCTGTTACTATCCTTCCCTTTGTACTGCCTCAATGTACTTGTGTATGGAATGATCTGTCTAGATGGCAGGCAGAACAAAGTTTTTCACCTTACCTTGGTAGAAATGACAATAATAAACCATTTGCCAGTTGAGGTTCAAGCAGTGTTCTATCAGTGACTAACAATTCTTTGTGGCTGTTACTATTATTAATGAAACCTCCTTAAGGATCTAATCTATTCTTTAGAAGCACCTCAACGAGTTTTGTCATCTTCAAAGATTAATATCCATGGATGTCTAGCCTTCAGGCTCCCCTTTCCCTGAATCTCTGTTTGGAACTGTCTGCACTCTTCATTTCACCAATCCCCAGCTTTAATTTTCCCTGATCATCTCCAGCCTTGCTTTCCCCAACCATAGTCTCTCAAATCTTCACTCAAAACCCTCAAACTCATGCCTTTTCGTCCATATACCAAAGTTCCTCCAGCCCCTTCCCCATTTCCTACCCCTCCCTCCCAATCTCTAGACCATCCCTAAATCACCAGCCTCTTCCCACCCAGACTTCTTTGTCCTCCACCTCTCTGATCTCCGGGCTCTTTCTACTCCCACCCCTCCAAACATCAATCTCTAACCTTTCCCTTAGACTTCAGATTTCCCCTCTCAATATCTCCAGACACCTGTTCTGCTGGTTTTTAGCCAACCCTTCCCCGATCTGTCTCCATCTTCCCCTTTACCCACCTTCCAGCTATCCCATCACCTGATCTCAGACTGTAGCCTTTTCTGCCTCAATCATCCCTGCCATATCTTCTCAACCCAAGCCGCCTTTCCCTTGATTTCTTGCATTTCCCCCCCCCTGCCAGTCTCCAGTTCTCCCACATTTTCTGTCTTCTCCCCCCTTCCCTCCTCTCTTCTCACTCTCCAGTCTCCCTTCCCTCCTGTATCCTCAGCCTTCAATATCACTCTTGAGCCTCCCCATGTCCCTCAGCCTCCAGCCTCCCTTCTCCTCCAGTTCATTCACTTTCTATTTAGAGGCAAATTTGATCTTGGTTTCCATCACAGACATATCCCCTTCAATATATCAGCCTCCTAACAAAGACCCAGGGACAATCATGTCTGAAATGATTACAGAAAGACAATCCATTTGTAATATAGGAATATTGATCCATTAGACAACACAGTGAACTTTCCCATTCCACCTGTCATCAATATTGTAGCCATCAAATGTGAATTTATAATTTAGCTTCTAGTCACCCTGGCAATGGACAAATAAAGCATGGATGATTAGCACTTGAACTCTATTCAACAGCAAAAATACTGAGCCATTCAGAATTAATTAAAGCTCAGTGGAGAGCAAATTACCAGTACTTATAATTCGTATCTTTTCTTCATTGCTACTAACATTCTGAGCTATGCTTATCCAAACATTTAAGGAGAACAGTTGTTTGTTTTGAGAACTTTATTGTTTGGCAATATTACTTCATCGCATTGACACACTGGGCCAATTAGAGAGTTTAACCAAAGTGAGACAGTTCAGGCTGGAGGACAATTTCCTGTGGAGAGGGATGTTTTACTGCCTGTGTTGTCTAATGGATTGATACTCCTGTATTACAAATGGGATTGTCTCTGTGTAATCATTTCAGACATGATTGTCACTGAGTCTTTGTTAGAGGCTGATATATCGAAGACGATGTGATGGAAACTAAAATTGACTATGTCCTTGAATGGGAATATATTCGTGTTTTGCAAGATTTATGTGACTGATTAGTCAGTGCTACTTGCCTACAACAAAATCTCAGGCACTGGTATGGTACCTTCAATGCTGTCTCCATTAAGCTCTCCAAGCTTAGTGTAAGGGTGAGTGAACCAATATCAGTGTCCTCTCCCCAGCCAACATGTCCAACACTAATACCAGGAAATCTGCAGATGCTGGAATTTCAAGCAACACACATAAAAGTTGCTGCCTGGCCTGCTGCATTCACCAGCAACTTTTATATGTGTTGTCCAACACTAATGTCCTGGTTTCACCTACATAACTCCATTGGGCAAGCCAGGTTGTAAAACAGAGGACAGGAGTACAGGTACAGGTTTCCCCTGCTATCCGAAAGTAGAGTGTTCCTATGAAACCGTTCGTAAGCCGAAATGGTGTAAAGCGAAGAAGCAATTACCATTAATTTATATGGGAATAATTTTAGAGCATTCCCAGACCCAAAAAATAATCTAACAAATCATACCAAATAGCACATAAAACCTAAAATAACATTAACATATAGTGAAAACAGGAATGATATGATAAATACACAGCCTATATAAAGTAGAAATAATTTATGTACAGTGCAGTTTCACTTATCAGAATTGGGAAGGTTTAGCCAAAACAGATTTGTAGCAAAAAATCAGCACGGACACGCATGCGCACATACCTGCCCACGCAAGGCTTCACGGTCATGGTAGTCTTTCTCGGGGTAAACACAAGTTTAAAGTGGGCGCCTTTTTTCGTAAAAGCGAAAATCCTCTTTGGATTTCTTTCGGTTAGCGAAAACAGGTACTAATGTAGGTCTTTTGTAAAAGCGAAGTGGTGTAAAGCGAACGTTTGTAAAGCGGGGGACACCTGTAGATGGTTCTGCAAAACTGGTGACGCAGATAAACAGGGTGGTGAAGAAATCTTTTGACACTCTGCCTCCCATCACTCAGGGTGCTGAGTATAAAAACTTGGAAATTACATTACTGTTGTATAAGACATGGACGAAGCCACATTTGGAATATTGCCTTCAGTTTTGGTTACCGTGCTGTAGGAAAGGTGCTGTTAAGCTGGAATGATCGCAGAGAAGACTTGTGAGGTTGTTGCCAGGACTTCTGGGACTGTGCTATGCAGACAAGTTGAGCAAGTTGGGACTGTTATAACTTTAAGAAAACAGGAAGACTCTATGGGGGAGGTGTTCCCAACCTTTTTTATGCCATTAACCCCTACCATTAACCGAGGGGTCCACGGACCCCAGGTTGGGAATTCTTGTATAGAGGTATATAAAATCACAAGGGGAATCAAGAACAAGAGCATAAGTTTAAGATAAGAGTGAAGAGATTTAATAGGAACCTGAGTGCCAACTTTTTCATCCAGAGGGTGGTAAATATATGCAATGAACTGCCGGAAGAAGTGGTTGAGGCAAGTACATTAACATCATTTAAAAGGTACTTGGACAGGTACATGGATAGAAAAGGATTAATCGGATAAGGGCCAAATGCTGACTAATGGGACTAGCTTGGATGGTATGGATCACCTGGGCAAAATGACCTATTTCCAAGCTATGTTACTCAATAAATTCCAGGTGGGCTGAAGAAAATATTGAAGGATGTGCATGAAGGTTCATTGAGAAAATGTAACTGTCCCCACTGACCTCTGGGAATCCCCAGCTTATGACTACACATAGTGGAAGAGCATTCAGGACACTATTAAGGACTAGACTAGGAGCGTGTAGAGGTCCTGCATTAACAGCAGAAGGTGAGCATCATCTCCCAAATGTCCCATCTACACATTTCTTCAGGCACCTTCTGCTCCATTTGCTTAAGGATCTGCAGGGGCCACACTGATTTCATCCACTAACTCCCAACTACCTGCACTGGAATTGGACCAAGTCACCCTTGAGTTTGCTCAAGAAGAAGAGCTTAGATCCAATGATCTAAATCCTAAAGGTTAACCTCTAGAAATGAATGCCAATATTGCATTCACCTTCTTCACCACCGACTCAACCTGGAGGTTAACCTTTTGGGTATTCTGCACAAGGACTCCCAAGTCCCTTTGCATCTCTGCATTTTGAATTCTCTCTCCTTCTAAATAATAGTCTGCCTGTTTATTCCTTCCACCAAAGTTCATGACCATACACTTTCCAACATTGTATTCATTTGCCACTTCTTTGCCCATTCCCCTAAACTATCAAAGTCTCTCTGCAGGCTCTCAACACTACCTGCTCCTCCACACTTTCCTCAACACTACCTGCTCCTCCACCTATCTTTGTATCATCGACAAATTTAGCCACAAATCCATTAATCCCATTGTTCAAATCGTTGATATACATCGTAAAAAGCAGCGGTCCCAACACCGACCCCTGTGGAACTCCAATGGTAACTGGCAGCCAGCCAGAATAGGATCCCTTTATTCCTACTCTCTGTTTTCTGCCGTTCAGTCAATGCTCCAACCATGCTATTAACTTCCCTGTAATTCCATGGGCTCTTTTCTTGCTAAGCAGCCTCATGCACGGCACCTTGTCAAAAGCCTTCTGAAAATCCAAGTACACCACATCTACTGCATCTCCTTAGTCTACCTTGCTTGTAATTTCCTCAAAAAATTGCTGTAGGTTAGTCAGGCAGGATTTTCCTTTCAGGAAACCATGCTGGCTTTGGCCTATCTTCTCATGTGCCTCCAGGTATTCCGTAATCTCATCCCCAACAATCGATTCCAACAACTTCCCAACCACTGATGTCAGGCTAATGGGTCTATAGTTTTCTTTCTGCTACCTCCCTTCAAGTACAGTCACTGCAGCCGAGACTGTCACTCCCATGTGGGCCTCTACAGCCACAACAGACACTGCTCTAACACAGACTGAAGTGAGACTTTCTAGGCGCAGATCCATGGTCTCGCGAGACTAACGGATGCCACCACCACCACCTCCCTTCTTAAATAGTGGGGTAACATTTGCAATTTTCCTGTCATCTGGTACAATGCCAGAATCTATCGATTCTTGAAAGACCATTGTTAATGCCTCCGCAGTCTCTTCAGCTACTTCCTTCAGAACCTGAGGGTGCATTCCATCAGGTCCAGGAGATTTATCCACCCTCAGACCATTATGCTTCCTGAGCACCTTCTCAGTCATAATTTTCACTGCACAAACTTCACTTCCCTGACACTCTTGAAGGTCTGGTATATTGCAGATGTCTTCCACTGTGAAGACTGATGCACAATATGCATTCAGTTCCTCTGCCATCTCTGCATCTCTCATTACAATATCTCCAGTGTCATTTTCTATTGGTCCTATATCTACCCTTAACTCTCTTTTACCCTTTATGTACTTAAAAAAGCTTTTAGTATCTTCTTTGCTATTAGTCGCCAGGTTCCTTTCATAATTCATCTTTTCCTTCCTAATGACCTTCTTAGTTTCCTTCTACAAGTTCTCAAAAGCTTCCTAATCCTCTACCTTCCCACTAGCTTTGGCTTCCTTGTATGCCCTCTCTTTTGCTTTTACTTTGGCTCTGACTTCACTTGTCAGCTATGGTAGTGTCCTTCTTCCATTTGAAAATTTCTTCTTATTTGGAATATATCTGTCTTGCACTTTCCTCATTTTTCACAGAGACTCCAGCCATTGCTGCTCTGCTGTCCTTCCTGCTAGTGTCCCTTTCCAGTCAACTTTGGCCAGTTCCCCTCTCATGCCATTGTAGTTTACTGTAATCCACTGAAATGCCAACACATTGGAAGTTAGTTTCTCCTTCTCAAATTTCAAAGTGAACTCAATCGTATTGTGATCACAGTTCCCAAAGGGTTCCTTAACCTTAAGCTCTCTTATCAACTCTGGATCATTGCACCAGAAAATTATGGCCATGAAATGGAGAAATAACTTATAATGGACTATCAAGGGAGGTGATTGAGATGTATTTCTTTTTAGAAAGTACTTTGGAAACTTGGAACTCTTCCTTTCCAAAAACATCTTGAGTCTGTGCGTATTTTGCTGATCAAGAAGTGAGAATTTTGTTTATTTTGATGAACAGAGAGCTCTTGGGGCCCAAGTCTATACATCCCTGAAAGTAAAAACGTAAATAGATACAGTGGTAAAGAAAGCATATGCCATGGTTGCCATCATCACTTTGGTTAAGCCTCACTTTGGAGTATTCTGTATAGTTCTGGGTCGTTCCATTATAAGAAGGATGTGAAGGTTTTGGAAAGGGTACACAAGATGTTTACTAGGATGCCACCTGAATTAGATGACCTTAGCTATAAGGAGAGGTTTGACAAAATTGGGTTGTTTTCTCCTGAGCATCAGAAGCTGAGGAGAGACCTGCGAGAAGTTTATAAAATTATGAGAGGCAGAGATAAAGTATATATTCAAAACCTTTTTCAGAGTAGAAATGTTAAATGTTAGAAGACAGATATTAAATAAGGGAAGGGGAAAGTTTAAAGGAGATGTGCAGGACAAGTTTATTGACACAGAGAGTGGCGGGTGTCGAACATACTGTAAGAGGTGGTGCTGGAAGCAGATATGATAGCAGCGTTCAAGAGGTTTTTACAAACTTTGTACATAGACATGTGAATATGCAGAGAACAGAGGGGTAAGGATGATGTGCAGGCAGGTTAAACTTAGCATCACGTTCAGCGCAACATCATTTGCCACTGAGCCTGTTCCTGTGCTACACTAATCTATATTCTTAATAAAATTAAAGACTGTGGAATCAAAGATGGAGAAGTGGCCAGGATTGCATTGATAAGTGGGATAGTTTCAGGACTCCAATTGAAAATCTTTATCAGTCTTCCTTTCCAGATAAGGTGCAGGAGATTTTGGTGTCGGGATGGAAATAGTCTCGGAAAACTGAGAAGATGGATGTGAATTATGCAGGTAGAAGGGACTAGCTTATGTTTTTAATTACTAATTTAATTAGCTTGGCACTGCTTTATGGGCAGAAGGGCTGTACTGTTCTATGTTATATGTTCTATAAATGGAAGGCATGTTAAAGGCATTCCTGTTTGAAGTGCTGATTTTAGCACATAAGTTGTGGACATAGTTGGTGATTACCATAAATTGAATCAGTTAAAGTTCTAGCCACTAAACTGCTGTTCATCTTCCTTAATGAGACAAAATTAAGTGGCAATCAGCTGCCTTTGCAAGCTTCGTTCCCAGTTCCTTCTCCTCAGCAATATCTTGCATTGAGCGCTGGCTGTGCTCTTGTTTTGGCCTTAGTTATTCCTTAAGTATTGAATATGTTGTGTCTCTGATTTTGTATGAACAGAAGAAAATAGGATAATCCTGTATTCCAAATCCATTTTCTGTCCTGTGTCCTTATCTCCTGATTTCCTTAATGTTCAAAAACCTATCCAGCATAGCCTTGAATGGTCAAGCAAGCTAAGGTTTTTCTCCTTGGAGGGAAGGTGGATCAGAGGTGTCTTGATAGAAGTGTCTGAGATGATAAGACATAGGGGCAGAATTAGGCCATTCAGCCCATCGAGTCTGCCCCACCATTCCATCATGGCTGATCGCAGATCCCACTCAAGCCATACACCTGCCTTCTCGCCACATCCTTTGATGCCCTGACAGATCAGGAAACAATCGGCTTCTGCCTCACATATACGCACGGACTTGGCCTCCAGTGCAGTCTGTGGCACAGTATTCCACAGATTCACTACTCACTGGTTAAAAAAAAACCTCCTTACTTCTGTTCTAAAAGGTCGCCCCTCAGTTTTGAGGCTGTGCCCTCTAGTTCCGGATACCCCCACCACAGGAAACATCCTCTCCACATCCACCCTATCTAGTCCTTTCAACATTCCGTAGGTTTCAATGAGATTCCCCCGCATTCTTCTAAATTCCAGTGAGTAGAGGCCCAAAGCTGCCAAACACTCCTCTTATGTTAACCCCAAATGATAAGAGGCATAGAAAGGGTGAACAGCTAATGCCTTTATCCCAGGTGGAAATGGCATTATTTTGAGGTGATTGGAGGCAAGTATAGGTGGGATGGCAGAAGTAGACAGTGTGGGCGAGTGGAACACAATGCCAGGTTGGTGGTAGAAGCATATATTTAGGAATATTTAAATGGATGAAAGAAAAATACAGGGCTGTGTGGGAGGGAAGCGTAAAAATGATCTTAGAGTAGGTTAACAGGTGGGCATAACATCTTAGGCTGAAAGGCTTGTACTGTGTGTACTGTTCTGTGTTCTATGTTCTATGTACAAACTGAGTTACAGAGCATCCCACTCCTCCAGGACAGAGAACTGTGAAGGTTCATTGCCCTCTGAGTAAGTAGGTTTTGCCTCATTGTTGCCGCAGATGTCAGCCCAAGACTATACAGTTTAGTTCCAAGGTCTCCAGCAAGGGGTAGCAACCATTCAGCAGGTACCCTGTCAACTCTTGTTTGTTTCAATCAGATCAGCTACTTTTCTTTTAATATTTCTAAACCCTGTTGAGCATAACTCTACTTTGGTCTCCTTATCTAAGAAGATACAAAATAGCTATGAATAAACTAGACTGATTCAAGGGATAACAGTTTGTAGACAGTGGATTCACTAATCTGATTCAAAGGACAACAGCCTTTAGATCGTGGATTCACCAGTCTGATTCAAAGGAGAATCCCTTGTGAATCATGTGATGAATCCACCCTGTACTGCTTCCAAGGCAAGTATACCCCCTCCTAGATAAAGAGTGAAAAATGTTTTGTTATGTATTTTCCATGCATTGAAAGTAAGAATGTCTGCACAGAGTGATGGGGTAACTCACAGATGATAAGTACAAGGAGTCTGCATTGTCAAGCCCCATCTGCATAGTTCCACAAACATCGCACAATTAATTAGAACCTCAGGTGTTGCCTAATGCAATCCATGAATGTGCAATGATTTTTCCCAGATTTTGTTTGTTGAACTGTCAAATTTCAATCTAAATTTATTATCAAAGTACACATATGTCATTATATATAACCCTGGAATTTGTTTTCTTGTGGGCATACTCAGTAAATTGAAGAAACATGATAGAATCATTGAAAGACTGCACCCAGCAGGATGAACAAAGAACCAATCTGCAAAAGAGAATAAATGGTACAAATACAAAAGTAAAAGAAGAAATAATAATAATAAATAAATAAGCAATAAATATCGAGAACACAAGATGAAGAGTACTTGAGAGTGAGCCCATAGGTTGTGGGAACAGTTCAGTGATGGAGTGAGTGTAGTTAAGTGACGTTACCCCCACTGGTTCACCAGCTTGATGGTTGAGGGGTAACAACTGTTCCTGAACCTGGTGTTGTGGGTCCTAAGGCTCCTGTACCTACTTCCCGATGGCAGCAATGAGAAGAGAGCATGGCCTGGGTGGTGTGAGGTCCTAGGTGATGGATGCTGCTTTCCTGCGATAGGAATTCTGGGTTGGAATTTATAATGGCATGAATTCCTGCCATCAAATTTCGATATTCACTGTTATAGAGTCATAGTAATATAGCACTACAGCACAGAGACAGGCTCTTCAGCCCATCTTGTCCATGCCAGCCCGATTTTCTACCTAGCCATCCACACCTCTCTCATCAAAGTTGCTGGTGAATGCAGCAGGCCAGGCAGCATCTCTAGGAAGAGGTATAGTCGACATTTCAGGCCGAGACCCTTCGTCAGGACTAACTGAAGGAAGAGTTAGTCAGAGATTTGAAAGTGGGAGGGGGAGGGGGAGATACAAAATGATAGGAGAAGACAGGAGTGGGAGGGATGGAGCAAAGAGCTGGACAGGTGATTGGCAAAGGGGATATGAGAGGATCATGGGACAGGAGGTCCGGGGAGAAAGACGGGGGGGGGGGCGGAACCCAGAGGATGAGCAAGGGGTATAGTCAGAGGGACAGAGGGAGAAAAAGGAGAGTGAGAGAAAGAATGTGTGTATAAAAATAAATAACGGATGGGGTACGAGGGGGAGGTGGGGCATTAGCGGAAGTTAGAGAAGTCGATGTTCATGCCATCGGGTTGGAGGCTACCCAGACAGAATATAAGGTGTTGTTCCTCCAACCTGAGTGTGGAGTAGAGGAGGCCGTGGATAGACATGTCAGAATGGGAATGGGATGTGGAATTAAAATGTGTGGCCACTGGGAGATCCTGCTTTCTCTGGCGGACAGAGCGTAGGTGTTCAGCAAAGCGGTCTCCCAGTCTGTGCCGGGTCTCGCCAATATATAGAAGGCCACATCGGGAGCACCGGACGCAGTATATCACCCCAGCCGACTCACAGGTGAAGTGTTGCCTCACCTGGAAGGACTGTTTGGGGCCCTGAATGGTGGTAAGGGAGGAAGTGTAAGGGCATGTGTAGCACTTGTTCCGCTTACAAGGATAAGTGCCAGGAGGGAGATCAGTGGGGAGGGATGGGGGGGATGAATGGACAAGAGAGTCGCGTAGGGAGTGATCCCTGCGGAAAGCGGGGGGGGGGAGAGGGAAAGATGTGCTTAGTGGTGGGATCCCGTTGGAGGTGGCGGAAGTTACGGAGAATAATATGTTGGACCTGGAGGCTGGTGGGGTGGTAGGTGAGGACCAGGGGAACCCTATTCCTAGTGGGGTGGCGGGAGGATGGAGTGAGAGCAGATGTACGTGAAATGGGGGAGATGCGTTTGAGAGCAGAGTTGATGGGTGGAGGAAGGGAAGTCCCTTTCTTTAAAAAAGGAGGACATCTCCCTCATCCTGGAATGAAAAGCCTCATCCTGAGAGCAGATGCGGCAGAGACGGAGGAACTGCAAGAAGGGGATGGCATTTTTGCAAGAGACAGGGTGAGAAGAGGAATAGTCCAGATAGCTGTGAGAGTCAGTAGGCTTATAGTAGACATAAGCTGTCTCCAGAGACAGAGACAGAAAGATCTAGAAAGGGGAGGGAGGTGTTGGAAATGGACCAGGTAAACTTGAGGGCAGGGTGAAAGTTGGAGGCAAAGTTAATAAAGTCAATGAGCTCAGCATGCGTGCAGGAAGCAAAATCTCCCAGAGAATCTTCCTGCACAGAGAAAGCAGGATCTCCCAGTGGCCACACATTTTAATTCCACATCCCATTCCCATTCTGACATGTCTATTCACGGCCTCCTCTACTGTAAAGATGAAGCCACACTCAGGTTGGAGGAACAACACCTTATATTCCGTCTGGGTAGCCTCCAACCTGATGGCATGAACATCGACTTCTCTAACTTCCGCTAATGCCCCACCTCCCCCTCGTACCCCATCCGTTATTTATTTTTATACACACATTCTTTCTCTCACTCTCCTTTTTCTCCCTCTGTCCCTCTGACTATACCCCTTGCCCATCCTCTGGGTTCTGCCCCCTCTTGTCTTTCTCCCCGGACCTCCTGTCCCATGATCCTCTCATATCCCCTTTGCCAATCACCTGTCCAGCTCTTGGCTCCATACCTCTCCCTCCTGTCTTCTCCTATCATTTTGGATCTCCCCCTCCCACTTTCAAATCTCTTACTAACTCTTCCTTCAGTTAGTCTTGATGAAGGGTCTCGGCCTGAAACGTCGACTGTACCTCTTCCTAGAGATGTTGCCTGGCCTGCTGCGTTCACCAGCAACTTTGATGTGCGTTGCTTGAATTTCCAGCATCTGCAGAATTCCTGTTGTTCACACCTCTCTTATTCTTGTTTCTATCCAAACTTCTCTTAAATGTTACAATTTACTACACTTACCACTTCCACTGGCAGCTCAATCCACTCTCACACTAGCCCGAGTGAAAAAGTTTCCCTTCAGATTCCAGTTAAATATTTCATCTTTCAGCCTGATTCAATGAACTCTAGTTCTAGTCTTACCCAACCTGAGGAGAAAAAGCCTGCATACATTCACACTATCTATACCACACCTAATTTGCATAACTTTATAGGATCTTCCTTCCTTCTCCTGTGCTCCAGGGAATGAAGTCTTAACCTGTTCAACCAATCCCTGTAACTCAGGTCCACAAGTCCCGGCAACATTAGTGTAAATTTTCTCTGCACTCCTTCAAGCTTATTGATATTTTTTTCCTGTAGGTAAGTGACTAGAACTGCACACAATACTCGACAATTGGCCTTGCCAACATCTTGATGTCTTGAAGAGTCTCGTTCCAAAGTGTCAACTGTTTATTCATTTACATGGATACTGCCTGACCATTTTATGTGTGTTGTTCTGGATTTCCAGCAACTGCAGAATTTCTTGTGCTTACCAATATCTTATACAATTTCAACATAACATCCCACTCAATGCCCTGATTTATGAAGGCCAATGTGCCAAAAGCTCACTTTACCATCTCAGTGGCATTCTCATAGAATTATGGGTGCTTGGAAATAGGTACCGAGGGGATGTCAGGGGTAAGTTTTTCACACAGAGAGTGGTGGGTGTGTGGAATGCACTGCCAGCGGTGGCGGTGGAAGTGGATACAATAGGGTCTTTTAACAGCCTCTTAGATAGGTACATGGAGTTTAGAAAAATAGAGGGCTATGCGGTAGGGTAATTCCAGGCAGTTTCTACAGTAGGTTAGCGTCCTGTAGATTTCTGTGTTCTATGTTCTCAGGTCTCTTTGCTCTACCGCACACCCTAATGCCCTTTCATTCACTCTGTATGTCCTATCGTGGTTTGTCCTCTTAAAGTGCGACACTTCACATTCACCTGCATTAAATTCCATCTGCCATTTTGCAGCCCATTTCCCCAGCTGGTTCAGACAATTTTACAAGCTTTGATAGGAAAACCAAGCTTTATTAGTTGTCATATATTGCCTATACTGGTTGCTGTGGTCATACTGGGAATGGTGATTATGGTTTCCAACAAATTATAGAAATGTTTCCTCTTCTTGCTATCACATTATCAGTTAAAATGAACTTTCAGCTTTGGTTGTCGAAGTACCAATTCAGCAAATGCTTTGGCTCATTCTTATGAAGGATCTCTGACCTAACATTTTTACTATTTTTCTTTCTCCATAGATGCCACTTGACTTTCTGAGTGAACCAAGTGTGCATCAGAGGATCTGTCCTGGGACCAGCACTTAAGTACTATTTCAAAGGGGGCAAGGCAGTGCCTCTATTTTCATAGAGATTCGCACAGACTCAGCATGTCATCTAAAAGCTGGCAGTCCATCCCAGGAAAAGCCCTCCCCACCATTGAGCACATCCACAAGTAGATCTGCCACAAGAAAGCATCATCCATCTTCAAGGACCCTGACTGTCCAGTCTATGCTGTCTTCTCACTGCTGCTATCGGGAAGGAGGTATAGGAGCCTTAGCTCCCACACCACCAGGATCAGGAACAGTTATTACCCTTCAACGAGCCGGTTCCCAAACCAGCATAGATAACTTCACTCACCTCACGCTGAACCGTGGGCTCACTTTCAAGGACTCTACAACTCGTGTTCTTGGCATTATTTATTTATTTGTTAGTTAGTTAGTTAGTTAATTAATTAATTATTATTATTTGTATTTCACAGTTCATCTTCTTTTGCATGTTGGTTGTTTGTCAGTCTTG
This sequence comes from Mobula hypostoma, assembly GCF_963921235.1. Lineage (NCBI taxonomy): Eukaryota > Metazoa > Chordata > Chondrichthyes > Myliobatiformes > Myliobatidae > Mobula > Mobula hypostoma. Next base: position 169,977,054 of record NC_086097.1, read on the forward strand.
GTGTGTAGTTTTTCATTGGTTCTATTATATTTCTTTGTTCTACTGAGAATGCCTGTAAGAAAATGAACCTCAGAGTAGTATATGGTGACATACACGTATGTAGTTTGAGAATAAATTTATTTTGAACTTTGAGTGTTCTTGGCATTTTTTTCCTTATTTCAGCCAATATAATATTGTGTTCCAATTAGCTTATTTATTGTAGGGTAGAGTAGTAGAGTAGTGATCACTCTTTGGCAGGGAAAAGGAATTCAGGAGAACACTCGTCAAGCGGTCAGCAGTGGAAAGGGTGAGCAGCTTCAAGTTCCTGGGCATTAACATCTCGGAGGATCGATTCTGAGCCCAGTGCATTGATGGAATCATGAAGAAGGCACGTGAGTGGCTATACTTCATTCGATGATTGAGGAGATTAGGATGTCACAAAAGACTCAAGCAAATTTCTGCATGGGTATGGTGGAGAGCATTCTGAATGGTTGCCTCACTCCCTGGAGGCACCAATGCACAGGATTGAAAGTGGCCTGTTCCATCATGAGATCAATCCTCCCCACCACCGAGGACACCTTAAAGATGTGGTGCCTCAGAAAGGAGCCATCCATCTCTAAGGACCCTCACCATTCAGGACATGCCCCCTTTTTATTACTACCATTGGGGAGGAGGAACAGGAGACTGAAGATTCACACTCAGTGATTCCGTCCATCATCAGGTTTCTGATGGACCATGAGCTCATGAACATTACTTCACTAGTCATTCCTCTTTTGGACTATTCTTTTGTAACTTATGTGCGCATAGTAATATTTTTTATGTCTTGCACTGTACTGCTGCAACAAAAAAATTCACAACATATGTCAGTGATAATAAACCTGATTCTAAAATAACTTCTTTGACTGTAAAATACTCTGGGGAATCCTGTGCTTGAGAAAGATAGGAAAGCAAGATTTCTGTTCTGATCATATCCTGCCTACTACAGAGAGAGTTCAACTGTTTGCTGGATAGGATTAAAATGCAGAAGTATTGCTTTTGTAACTGTTCCCCCAAACCTTTGATGTGTTTTTGATGACTTACTTTGATAATGCTTTGATTTTCAAGTATTACCTGGGTTGTGCTGATTTACTGTAGCAGCTGGGGACATCTGGTGAACATATGCAATAGTATACCAGAACTGAGAGCCACAGTAATGCCTGCAGTCTAATACCTGGAGCAGAGACAAATGTATTGGTTAAAGAATACAAACGATGTGAAGAACCATTATATCCCCTCAAGGGCACACACGTTGAGCACCCAAATATATCTGTAGTCAGTGTCACACTACGATGTAATGAATTCAGGATGTAATGAGTCTATTGTTTCTTGCCCTTGCAGATGACATTCACCTTATTGATTCTTTTTCTCATTTACTAATACAAAATTAACAGAATGTGATGAATAGCATTTAAATACATTCTGAAGAAAGATACAAGGCGTACCTTTACAATAAGAAAGAATTCAACATTTCCTAAGGATAAACAACAGGAATTCTGCAGATGCTGGAAATTCAAGCAACACACATCAAAGTTGCTGGTGAACGCAGCAGGCCAAGCAGCATCTGTAGGAAGAGGTGCAGTCGGCGTTTCAGACCGAGACCCTTCGACAGTCCTGACGAAGGGTCTTGGCCTGAAACGTCGACTGCACCTCTTCCTACAGATGCTGCTTGGCCTGCTGCGTTCACCAGCAACTTTGATGTGTGTTTCCTAAGGATACATCCTTTAACTTGGATTGAACCTTTTGTGCCAACTGATTTGTTTCCAAGTATTGGCTTGCTTCATTTTTAAATTATGTTACTTAAAAAACAATTATAAATAAGTGAGACTTCTAAAAGGGAGTAGGAGCGGAGGAAACAGAGTGTGTGGTTGCAAAATCAGTGACAGTGACAGGCAGGTTGAGAAAATGTTTAATAAACGACACAATTCTGAACTTTATCAATAAAAGAATGGGGTATAAAAGTAGGGAACTTATGCTAAAACTTAATAAAACTGAGAGACAAGAGACTACAGAGCAATGTGAGATCTGCTGGAAGATAATTATGGATTAAGCAGCATCTGAGGGGGGAATGGAATTGTCAACAGTTCAGGTAGAAAGCCTGCATCAGGATTGAGAATGGAAAGAGAGGACGGCTAGTAGAAAGAGGAGAGGGTGAGTGATGAGACAGTAGTCCAAGCTGCTCGGTGGGCGCAGGAGGGTGATAGATGACAAGTAAGTTGTGCGAGGTAGGGGAGCAGAGTGGGGAAGAGCTGGGAGACGGAGGCAGGTGGCCGAAAGCTGGAGGCAAACTAAGAGAAGAAACAGAGGCAGATGAATTCATCGTGGGAGCGGGAAAGGTGAAGGATGGAGATAGCTGATAGATGGAGAAAAGCAGGAATACAAAAAGGCTACCTGCATTGGAACCTGATAAATGAAAGAGGTGATATTGGAAACCATTAGGGGGGAGGCGAATGACAGATGGAACCAGGGCCAGATAGGGGTGGTGTCCATGAGTGAACTATGTGTATTGTGGGTGACTATAATCAGATGGGGAGGGGGTGAAAAGTGATGGTGGGAGTGATAATATTTGTAAGACGTTGGACTGACATTTGGAGTATTGAATTGCTACAGTAAGAAAGATGTGAAGAAAGGTTTAAAAGGATCCAGATAAGATTAACAAGGAGGATTCCTGGGCTAAGGAATTCCATGTAAGGATGGATTAGAAAGACTAGGACTGGAACGGAGAAGGATGAGGGGAGATTAGATAGAATTATATAGGGTAGGGTCAGAGTGGATAGTTTGAGGCGGTACCCATTGGCAGATGGGTTGAAGACTATTAGTAGGTACAGGTATAAAATAAATGGGAAGAAAATTAGGGATGTTATGAGGAAAAGTTTGTTTTAAGCAATACATGGTTGGGACTTGGACTGTACTGCATACAGATGTGGTAGAGGCTGGTTCCATTGTGTCCTTCAAGAAGGAATTAGATAATGATAAAGATGAGGTGGAGTAAGTTTGCAATGCTGTGAAGAAAGGGCCATTTGGTGGAACAAGCAGTCGAGAGCATGTAGAGACCTGATGGGCTGAATAGCTTGCTTCTGTCTTGTACCATTATGATTAAATCCTGTAATTTTTCATCACCTTTACTCAGCGCATTGTAAATTCTGAAGTAAACACCATGACCCTATGACTGCACTGAAAGTCCTCAAGCCCACAAGAACGATCTGGACATACACTGAAAGGAGCTGGGATATTTATATTCAGTTAGTTAAATAATCTCAATTTTAAAAATTAGTAGCGGTGATATTGACCTTGAAACTACACTACTGTGATAGTGTAAAATCACATCTGGCTCACTAATGTCCTTTAGTACAAAGGATATTTACCATCTCCATCTGGTCTGGCCTATATATACGTAAAACCTTAGGCCACATTTGGAACATGTGCAATTCTGCATTATAGGAAGGGTGTGGAGGATTTGAAAAGGATGCCAAACTGATTCACTGGTGTCCTGATTCAGCATTTCAACCCAAAATGTTAACAATTCCTTTCTTCTCACAGATGCTACATCGTTCACTGAGATTGTTCGATGTTTTATGTTCGCCCTGCTTAGAGAATATGAGCTTTAAGCAGAGTATAGACAAATTTGGATTGTTTACTCTGGCGCTTCAGATATAGAGGATATGATAGGAGTTTATAAAATTCTGAGGGGCATAGATACAGTCAGTCTTTTTCCCAGTGAGAAAATATGTTTGCAAGATGGTGCTGGTGAGCCATGGCAAAGTTCTGCGGGCTACAGAGGACATTTCTAAATATACTCTCACTGCAATCTGCACCCTGTAATTTCCCTTTAAGCATCATCATCTTCATCATTACATGTCATGTCATATGGCAAAGGTGATCATGGTGACCAAGTTTGTTCCTGGCAACCCTAAGCAATGTACTTTTAAGTCAACACACACAAAGTGCTGGAGGACCTCAGCAGGCTGGGCAGCATCTATGGAAAAGAACAAACAGTCAATATTTTGGGCTGAGACCCTTCCTCAGGACAGATTTTCTCATGTTTGTACTTTTAAATTAACTTAATGATCTACAGGTTTCACAGTCTTCTGAAGCTCTTGGTAGACCAAGGAGGTACGTCACTTTTAAACGGATGGAAGTTCATTGCCATGGCTGGAAGTTAGGCAGGAGTGGGGTGACTCCAGACTCATGGTAATAATGTTGCCTCTTACCTGTCCTCCAAAGTAGCCCAGTGTCACTTTCCTTGAAGAAAATTAAGAAAGGGTGATAGCAAAAGGAAAGTACCGACATCCTGTGAATGATTAAAGGACCCAGAGATATTCAGACGCAACTCACTGTCCTATGGTAGATCCATTTATGGTAAAATCCACAGAGAATTGAAACACTTTATCACCTAGTGAATCCTTCCAGTGGCTGAACAATCTTTTCACTTTTGCTATAGTTAGTAGTTTTCACTGGGATCCTTGATGGTCAGTCCAATGCATTGATATTGAAGGGTGTATTCCTGGCTGTTTGGATTGATCATCTATAGCAAGTGAAAGGAAATTTATTGCATTTAATGAAAGAACTTTAAAACGAAACTATTTATAATGCTATCTGGCCATGACAAGAACAGGTCGTAAAATGGCTTGGGCGCCAATGCTTCTGAAAACATCCCTGACCTAACAATAAGTGACTATTAAGACTTTTAAATCATTATACTATGTCAGTGATTCATGACCCAGATGGATAGGAAGGCAAGTGGGTAGTACTGTTGTGTAACAGGTTTATAGACTAGGGCAATTACAGCATGCAACTGGAAAATCAAATGGCTCTTTTGTTAACTAAAGGAGAGGACATTCTATGCATCATCTGTAATTAATATAATGTAAATCAAATATATTACCAGCAGGCTAGCATTACAATCAATGAATTTGTAAACATTTTTATTTTAGCATTTACTAATCAAAACTAACCTAATCAAAGTGCAAAGTGTATCACGTTCAGATTTGTTTTCTTAACCTTCTGTTTTAGCAGAAGCATTATCTGCTTATCAGAATGATGCCAGGCAGGTGGAAAAGGTCTCTTGGCCCCTACCTGATGAAAGATGGTAGATTCTTCCAATCCTAATCATGATCTTAAATTTGTTCAATTAACATCTGTGTAGCCGATTCTACTTCAGCGGAAATAATCCCATTAATTTTGTTCAGAGTAGCTGCAGTATCGTTCACAAAATGCACTGTAACAACTCACTGAGGCTTCTATGATAGCACTTCTGATGATCCCTACAACCCTGACTTTCAAGCTGGATGGTCAATCAATGTACCCATGCTCCCTGATAGAGAACAAAAGCAAATAACCTCACAGCTCCCATCCCAAGTAGCATCTTGTTGCACAGCCCTATGATACAAATAAATTGGTGAATTGGTAATTTGGTTTATTATTGTCAGATGTACCAAGGTACAGTGAAAAATTTAGCTTTGCATGCTGTTCATACAGATCATTTCATCACATCAAGTAGAGATACTATCAATCCCAATGACAATTAGGGCAAGCCACTCCTTTAAATAAATCTGATGTGAATGTCAAAGCAGGTTTTATATAAATTGTGAGGATATGCAGTTAAACAAGGTAGAACAAATTAAATGTTTATGTCCAAGGGAGTTTTGACTTTGAATGCTTCATAAAACTCATCTGCGTTCATTTCTATTCTGGGTAGATAACAGCTGGAACATATCTGGAGGGTTTAATTGGAATCAGTTTAGCAGCAGCTAACAAGAAGATTTCCTTTTGCTCTGTTTAAGATGAACAGAAAATTCCAAAGAAACCGTTTATTTGAGGCTCCGTCATTGCAATAGTTCCTTTTGAATTGATAATAAATTAAGAGAATGTTTTCAGTGAAGGGCATCAGGATTATTATGGCGAAAGGGTATTGTGATGAAGTGCATTCCCAATGTAGCTGCTTAGTGTCGAGAACTGCGTTTGGTGGTTCTTGTATCTTAGACCATAGGCCATAGCAGTAGACTTAGGCCATTCGGCCCGTCGAGTCTGCTCTGCAATTCCATCATGGCTGATTTGTTATCCCTCTCAATGCCATTCTCTTGCCTTCCCCCTGTAACCTTTGAATTGCCTTCTCCCATTTTTTAAAAATAATGAGTAGCAGGATGTGAAAGATAGACCCAATGAAGAACTTAAGATCGAACCACTGTTATCACTTAAGATGCCTTGCCAGCCACGCAGCAAGATCCCACTTCAAGAATATAATAACAACAAGGCAATCCAATTTATATCAGGTTGCAAGATACTTGCAGTGAATGCAAGAGGAACAGGAGAGAACCAGAAAGGAGCTGAGATTCTAAGAACAGACTGAAAGAATATGCACCATAGAAAGAGCTTGTCTGATACTCATGTCAATATGGGCTAGCTGGTGGAGAGATAAACCAGTAATGGTTATTGCATGAGAGTATTAAATTGTTATTTTTCACATAGTTTAACTTTCCTGCTGTTTCCTTGTATTTTATATAATCATCTAATTATGTGTAATTGTTCAGTCATTTTTGTAGTAGCTTTAGTATAGCTGCTTCTGTATTTTTCTAGAAGCTTCTTAGTTTTTCTGCAGTAGGTGAGACACCTCTTGAACTTGGCCTTTTCATAGGCTATTTGTTTTCATGGATCCCTTGTTATCTTTATATTCTGAGGTATTTTTGTTTAAGACAACCACAACTTTGCTGTTCTTTCACATTTTCTTTTATGCTTCATTTTTCACTTCTGAAGAAACTCTGGAACACACAATCAAAAATGTTGGTTAGAAGGAAATGATTTTGTCCCTGATATTTGGGATGGGGAGAATAGTGATGACAGATACTTTTGTGTTACATATGGTGACATATTTGATAATGCTGCAGTATATCTACAGAAAATGGAAACTTACTATTATAGCTACTCAAAGAAAAGCTTTAACTTACATTAGAAAGCGATAGATACTTTCTCTCCAGTACTTTGACAGAAGGTCTTGCATGAATTCAGATTAACTGGAGAGTTGAAATTATTTTATTATCCATTCTAATTCTGTGTCTGGTGGTGTACCACAGGGATTGAGGCTGGGGCCTTTTCTGTCCATGATGTATGTTATTGACTTAAATGTGAATGTGGGAGGCATGATTAGTAAGTTTGTGGATGACTTGAAAATTGGTGATGTGGATGGTGAGGATGTTTGTCAAAGGTTACAGCAGGATATAGATCAGAAGAGTGCTGGCAGATGAAATTTAATCCCGACAAGTGTGAGGTGATGCATCTTGGAAAGTCAAATAGGGCTTGGACATATCCAGTAATTTGGAGGTGAATAAGAAATGTTATTCAACAGAGAGACCGAGGGGATTCAAGTCTACAGTTCCCTTAAAGTGACAACACAGGACAATATGGTGATAAAGAAGGCAAATGGCATGCTTGTCCTAAGTTGTGGAATAGAATGCAAGATTTGGGATGTTCTGTTACCAAGCACTGGTTAGGTCCCACGTGGAGTATTATGTGCAGTTCTAGTTGCCACATTGTATGAAGATATGATTGCACTGGAGAGAATACACAGGCGATTCGCCAGTAGACTGCCTGGAAGACTTCAGTTATGGGAAGAGCTTGGGTAGACTGGGATCATTTTCCCTGGAGCAACAGAGGCCAAGTAGTGACCAGATAGAGACATACTGTATAAGATTGTGAGTACCTCAGATAAAGTAGACAGTCTGGATCCTTTATCCAATAACAGGGATATCAAAAACAAGAGGACCATGTTTAAGTTGAGAGGATGAAGGTGGAGCGGAGTGATGATGGCGCAAAACGGCGACTCTTGTGTCTTCAGAAACAGCTCTATTTCTAACTTTAATATCTTTATTTTTCCCTTTCATGATTCTTTTGAAGACCCTGACCTGGAGTTACACACTGACTACGGTTCTTTGCAGGAATGGGACCTGCTCTCAGGGTTTCAGGACCGGCCATTGTTGTCCGACATGCCAAGGCTCGGCCTAAGGGTCTGGCTCAGCTTTGGAAGCCTAGGATGTCGGGTCTCTGGAGACAGGCAGATCAAGGGTAGGTGTCACGGCAGGAGAACCGTGAGTTGTCAGGGGAGTTGGAATACCTGCAGCTGTGTGCCCAGAGACTCGTGATCGTGATCTTTGGGCACTGAACTCAAAAAAGGTGACAAGGCGGACTTTTAATATTGTAAACTAGCGAGTTGCTTGTTATGTTTCCCTGCTTGCTGTGAAAACGGAGGTACCTCTCATTAGGGAGAGAGAGAACCTGCAGTGCATCGAATGCCGGGTGAGCAATGTAATCTTTGGGGTAACTGCAAATCTGTGTCTTTACAGTTGCTTTGCTCAAGCTTGAGTGCCTGGTGGCGGGTGCTGATGCTTTTTTTTGGCAGTGGGTGGAGGGGGTATTGGTGCTTGCTGCTGCTTATGTGTGGGGGGGAGCTGGGGGGAACTTTGGGGTTCTAACATTTGACTATCGTTCATTCTTTGGGGCACTCTGTTTTTGTGGATGGTTGCATGAAAAAGCATTTCAGGATGTATATTGTATACATTTCTCTGATGTTAAATTGTACCTTTGAAGCCTTTGAAAACTTTAAAGGGGATCTGGGGGGTATGATTTTTTTCACATAGTGGGTGGCTGATATATCTGTGTTCTGTGTCACCAAGTAGTCCATCACCTTATCCTTAACAATCGACTCCAACATCTTCCCATGTACCTAGGCCAGGCTAATTGGTCTATAATTTCCTTTCTGCTGCCTTCCTTCTTTCTTAAAGAGTGGAGTGACATTTCCAATTTTCCAGTCCTCTGACACCATGCCGGAGTCCAATAAGTTTTGAAAGATCATTACTAATGCCTCCACAATCTCTACTGCTACCTCTTTCAGAACCCTAGGGTGCAGTTCATCTGGCCCTGGTGACTTGTGTACTCTTCGATCTTTCAGCTTTTTGAGCACATTCTCCCTTGTAATGGTAACAGCACTCACTTCTCTTCCCTCACACCCTTCAACACCTGGCACACTGCTAGGGTCTTCTGCAATGAAGACTGATGTAAAATACTCATTTAGTTCATCAGCCATCTCCTTGTCCCCTGTTATTATTTCTCCAGCCTCATTTTCTAGTGATCTTACATCCACTCTCAGCTCTCTTATTTTTTTTAAATACTTGAAATAGCTTTTACTATCCACCTTGATATTGTTTGCTAGCTTGCTTTCATATTTCATCTTTTCCTTCCTAATGATTCTTTTCATAGGTTTTTAAAAGCTTCCCAATCCTCCAGCTTCCCGCTAATGTTTGCTTTGTTGTATGCTCGCTCATTTGCTTTTACATTATCTTTGAATTCCATTGTTAGCTACTGTTGCTATTTCACTATTTGAATATTTCTTCATTTTTGGAATACATCTATCCTGAACTTTCCTCATTTTTCCCAGAAACTCATGCCATTGCTGCTCTGCTGTCATCCCTGCCACAATCTCTTTCCAATTTACTTTGGCCAACTCCTCTATCGCAGGGGTCCCCAACCTTTTTTGCACTGCGGACCGGTTTCATATTGACAATATTCTTGCAGACCGGCCGACTGGGGGCGGTGGGGGGGGGGAGGGAGGGTTGCCAACGGACAAGAGTAGCAATCAACTACGCTGTTTACCCCGACACTACAATGACCATGAAGCCTTGCGCGAGCACCAGTGCGCATGCGTGATTTGCGCATGTGTGTACGTGTTACAAATCATTTTTGGCGATTCTGTTGGGGGGGGCTATTAATCACGACGGGAATATCGGTGATAAGTGACTAATACACTCAATTTCGTTTCTAAAAGGGTTGATCTAACAAATTTAATATTAAACACACAGCACACATTTTCCTTGCAGGAATATAGCGATAAGTCAATTATCAGGGGAGGACAGGGGAGCTTGAAGTGTTGAACGAACTTCCAGTAGAAGTGGTAGAGGCAGGTTTGATATTATCATTTAAAAGAAAAATCAGATAGGTGTATGAACAGGAAAGGAATGAAGGGTTATGGGCTGAGTGCAGGTCGGTGGGACTAGGTGAGAGTAGCGTTCGGCACGGACTAGAAGGGCAGAGATGGCCTGTTTTCGTGCTGTAATTGTTATATAAGTAAGTCAATAGCATCATAACATTTTAAGTAACGTCTGGATATTAAACACACGGCACATATTTTCCCCGTATGAATATATAAAATCATTGCAACACACCAATATCGCTGAATCAGTGGGAGCCCTGGGCTTGTTTCCCTGCAACGAGACGGTCCCATTCGAGGGGTGACGGGAGACAGCGATACTCGAAGGGGGTTCCTTATGTCCAGTCTATTCCGCAATTTAGTTTTCGTTGCATTCATTGCAGAGATATGTTGGAAATGGAAGCAACGTTTTCAGTGCTTTCCTGGCTATCTCAGGATATTTAGTCTTGACTTTGATCCAGAATGCCGGCAGAGATGTTATGTCAGACATACTTTTTAGCCCGCCGTCATTTGCAAGCTCAAGGAGTTGATCTTCTTCCCGCGCTGACATGGATGACGCGCGGGTAATGACTTTGCTTGCATTCAAGCTCAACAGTGGGCATGACAAGGAATGAGGAAAGGTGCAGCTGACTCCTATCGCCAAATCACATTGTTTCCTCGCTGCCCGGTAGCACATGCTCTGCGGCCCGGTACCGGTCCGCGGCCCGGTGGTTGGGGACCGCTGTCCTATTGTACCACTGTAATTTGCTTTACTCCACTGAAGTACTGCTACTTCGGACTTCACTTTCTCCCTATCAAATTTCAAGTTGAATTTAGTCATATTATGATCACTGTCTCCTAAGGGTTCTTTTACCTTAAGCTCCCTAACCACCTCCGGTTCATTACATAGCACCCAATCCAATATAGTTGACCCTCTCATAGGCTCAATGACAAACTGCTCTAAAAAGACGTCTTGTAGGCATTCAACAAACTCACTCTCTTGAGATCCATTACCAACCTGATTTTCCCCAATCGACCTGCATGTTAAAAACTCCCGAGACGATAATAACATTGCTCTTTTGATAAGCATTTTCTATTTCTCCGTGTAATCTGTGGTCCACATCCCAGTTACTGTTGGGAGGCCTGTATATAACTGTAATGATCTGATCTGTGTTCAACAGAAATCTTTCATTGTATTTTGGTATATGTTATAATAATTAACCAATACTAATACATGTGACATTAATTTACCAATTTACCAATTTATCAGTGGCTCTTCACCACTTTCTGAAGGGCCCTTGGGTATGGCCTTCAAATACTGAAGCTGATAGTAATGTCCAGCACCCAAGACTGAATAAAAATAAATTACATTCTATCAAGGTATATAAAACGAAAGCACACCTTTTTCTAATTCTCTGTTTCCTCAGCGGTTGAGTTGGACTCGGCAAGACTTTCTAAAGATTGTGCCTGGAACATCTGTCATTACCTGGATAAGTTGCTCACGCTTTCGCCTTCTCAATGATAGCCTTAGGGCTCAACATCTGTGTCTCCTGAGAAGAGCTTGGGGAAGGCTGCATCCAACAAAATAGACTATCGTGTGATATTGTGAGTGGAGAGTGTCCGCAGGTTGACATAAGGGCTTGTGAACCCTAATGAGAATATTATGTTTACAAAATGCTATGCTCTTACATTTATAGAAAGCCAGCATGCTCTTCTCTCCAGCAGGGAAGGTGTAGTAAGTCCAACTTCAGGACAAGGAGGGAATTAAGAAAACTACCTCTGCTCTTTATACATTGTAGAAATACCATCATTTTTCTCTAAAGTTGGCTGAGTTTACAATATTTTTGTTCCTGTGTTTTTGGGTTTTGAAGGTTAATTGTGACAGGCATAGGAGAAAGACAAACATTCTCTTGTTTGAATACCAGAAATCTAAAGGACACAGGAATGCACAATGAGAGCCCCTGCAGGCTAAAAAGCCTTGTAACTACAATTAAGTATTTTTAGTTTCTGTTATTAACATGCTACTATTTAAGTATGGTTCAGTGCCTGATCTTGAAAAGTGGAGGAAAAACACACAATTTCTTTTGAGATGTATTGTGTAACATAATTTGCATTTGTAACAAATGCAATGTTCCCGAGACGATGGCACTGAATTAAACCCCTCTGGCTGAAACACACAGAGGCAGTCAGAAAACGTCTTGTTCCTCTTTACTTCTTGTTTGGATAGGTAAATATTATTCTGCCCAAAACCATTCAAAATGTTAATACTTGAAGTGGTAGTTGGGCCATGGACTAATTAAGGTTGCATATTTTGTAAACCATATGCAGAAAGAATAATGGACAAGGCAGCATTAACTATTGTATTGAAAATGGGAATTTTGTCTTCTTGGTTTTAGTTCTCTAGGCAAGTAATACAGTTAAATTCTGAAGTTAATTGGTTGAGGGGAGTGGAGTTATTTTGTGGGCTGGGTGCAAAATTGGTCCTAAGTGTGCAATTTTTGGGCTGCAAAATGAGATCAATGCAGATGAATATCAGATCACAATGTCCTCTATCCAACCAATGGCTGGGATGAGGACCCAGCCAAAAACTTTGATGTCTCTAATGCTCACCTCAAGAGTGAAAATATTTTTGCTGCAGCAATCCAATTTCCTAATTTTAATGAGCTCACCCTGAGATAACTTTTTTTCTGGAGAAAAGCCTGTTTAGCTTTTTCTGTCATGAACCTCTGAATTTGCAAATAAAGTCTCATGTCTGATTTTGGCCCCTTGTATGGAATTGGTCAAAATGAAATGGATCTTGGGCCTGAGACTCATAATTTTACTTCCACTGTGCTGTACCATGGTCATTGGGGGAGCTCAATTGACTGGCAAGGAGGAGGCTGGTTGACTATCTTAAATAATTTCTTGATGCTGCTGTATAAAACTTAGTCTAGGCCATACGTGGAGTATTGTAGTACATTTCAGATTGCTACATTACAGAAAGGATGTGGATGTTTTGGAGAGGGTGCAGAAGAGCTTCACAAGGATGCTGCCTAGATTAGTTAAAAGGAAAGGTTGGATAAACTTGTGCTTCTTTCTCTGGAGCAATGGAGGAGTCCAGACCATTAGTAACACTCGCTAACTCTCTTCACACTACTTCACAGATCAGTGAACAAAGAACATGGAAAATGGAAAAGTGCAGCTCAGACACAGGCCCTTCAGTCCACAATGTCGATGCTGACCAGGGTGTCAATTTGAGCTGCACATCTGTCCGCACACGGTCTAGAATCTAGACACTGGATGAAGAGTCTTGACCCAAAACATCAACTGTCCATTTCCCTCCACAGATGCTGGCTGGCCCATTGAGTTTTTCCAGCAGTCTTTTCCCTAGATTACAGTGTTTGCAGTCTACTGTCTCTCCAATGTGAAACTTTTTCTTACATAGCATGTAAGAGCATTGGGCTCATGGTACAACTTTATAACATCTTGTTAAGGCCGAAGCTGTGGTATTACATACAGTTCTGGCCTCTACACAAAGAAAAGATATAGACTGTACAATAGAATGTAGAGCAGTACAACACAGTACAGAGCTTTTGGTTCACGATGTTGCGCTGACTTTTTAATCTACTCCATTTTTTTGATCTAAGTGCCTACCTAAAAGTCTGTGAAATACTTCTATATATCTGCATTTACCACCACCCCCAGCATTGTGTTCCATGCATTTACCACTCTCTTTGTAATAAAACTATCTCTGACATTACCCCCCGCCCCATGCTTTCCTCCAATCACCTTAAAATTATGCCCTCTCTTATTAGCCATTGCTGCTCTAGGAAAAAGGCACCTGCTGTCTAATCTGTCCATGCCTCTTATCATCTTATACAGCTCTATCAAATTGTCTCTCATCCTTTGCTCCAAGGAGAGAAGCCCTAGCTTGGCCAACCTTTCCTCAATAGACATGCTCTCTAATCCAGGAAGCATCCTGGTAAACCTTCTCTGCGTCCTCCCTAAAGCTTTCACATCCTTTCAATAATGAGTCCACCAGAACTCCACAGTACTCCAGTGTGGTCTAACCAGTGCATAACTTTGTGACTCTTGAACTCAGTCTCCCAGCTAATGAAAGTCAGCATGCCATAGGCCCTCTTAACCTCCCTATCAACTTACATGGCAACTGTGAGGGATCTATTGATCCCTTTGTTCTTCTGCACTGCTAAGAATCCTGCCATTAACTTTGTACTCTGCCTTCAAGTTTGACCTTCCGTAGTGTATCACCTCACACCTCCCCGGGTTCAATTCCATCTGTCACTTTTCAGCCCAGCTCTGCATCTATTTATGTCCGGTTGTAACCTATGACAACAATTCAATTGCTCTGGAGAGGATATACAGCAGATTCACAAGGAAGTTGCTGGGACAGGATTCATGAGAGTTTGGATGGCTGTATTTGAGGAGGTTGAGGTGGTGTACAAAACTGTGAGAGGAATATATAGGGTAGATAGCAGGAAACTTTTCTTCACGGCAATAGTACCTCAAACTAGAGGACATAACCTTAGGTAAGGAATCGGAGGATTAGAGCTGATCCAAGAAAAATTTTTATCATCTAGAGAATGGTTGCAATCTGGGTCACACTGCCTGGGAAGGAGGTGGAGGAGGGAGGTGCTCTCACAACATTTGAATAAGGACTTGAACTGCAAAGAGAATGTAAGCTGAGGACCAATTACTGGTAAATGGGATTGATGTAGATTTGTAGTTGATGGAGGGCGTGGGTATGATGAGTTGAAGGCCTACTCTATGAGATGTGTTTGCATGCACCAACAGAATTTAAAGCTATTTCTTGAACATTTTGTAGTGTCATCAATTGTCGTCCTTTGTGCTGGAATAGCCAACGATTGAGGATTATTCTTAGACATTTCTGCAGATGCTGTCCAACTTTTAACCATCAAAAGCCCCACCTCACTTTATGTTAATATTTTATGGATTGGTTTGGCTTGTTTTAATACTATTATCAGATGTGTCCAGACACAGTGGAGGGTAGTTGTTTCTGTGCCATCCAGACAGAGTTTTTCATACATAAACACACAGAGTTAGTACAAAATGGAAAAGCAGAATGAAAAATACTGCTGCAATACCCTGATTTAGACCATGCTTTATTGTATTAAAGCAGTTATGCCGTTGGGTATTTTAATTTCTGCAGATTTTCTTGAAATGCAATGTGTTCCTTTAATTACATTGTACAATTGAGTATTTCTTTTTTACTGTTTAAAATAATATTTCAGTTGATTAAGTTAAGCTTGTTGTAATAGCTGATAGGATTTGTCTTGTTAACACTTTGTCCAATAAAATGCCCCAGAACATTCTAGAGGGATTGGGGGTAGCAATTTTCTGGAGCGAGTGCAGGAGTTTTGAGGAAGAAAAAGGAGAAGGAGAAAGAAGGAAAGAATGGAGACAGATGACAAACATGAGTAAAGAACATAGTGAAACTCTCACAGAAACCACCTGGAAGGACAAATACTACTGTTGGAAAATTCTTATGCCGTCAATGGTCTCATGAAGAATGTACAGACAACTTCTAATTAGCTAATTATCACATGACCTTGAAGAATGTTCAGAATGTTTGATGCCTTGTCCTCAGACTTGGCATGTATATTTATTTATGTTTTGCTTGGACTGTGTTTTCAGGCAGAATTGTTCAATACTGTGAGTAAAGGAGGTGAAACAAACTGGATTAATGATGCACCAATGAGCTCCAACAATTATGTGCACACTGTAGGCTAATTAACGTATGTGTTATAGTTTAAAATACTTTGTCAATATAATTTCAATCTAAGTTTATATTTGCATGAGCGAAATTATTGCTTCCTGGCAAATAGTAAGTTTGCATGGGTGTGACAGTGTTCATACAAGTGGTAACTTCATTTTCCCTTAAAGGAACATTCAAACTTTAATGTTTTGTGTTTACCTGAATCATATTTACTCTAGACGTGTTTATTTTTTGGAAATGGTCTTTTCATTGTGATTCCTCATGTCTCGTAGAGTTATGTTACTGTTAATTTATATTTACGGTACCAGCTAACTCATTCAAGCCTACAATGAGAGGGTTACACTACATGTACAGAGAAAGTACAGTGCTGGTAGGCAGCTCAGGTACCAGGGTCATGATGCGCTTGATTGGGAGGTAAGAGTTAAGTGTATTAGAGGTTTGTTCAAGAATCTTGTAACAACAGGACTTAAGCCTGGAGGTACATGTCCTCATATCTTCTACCCAACAGGAAGGGGCAGAAATTAGGGTGGGAGGGGTGCCTGATTATATTGGCTGATCTCCTGAGGCAGCAGGAAGTATAGATGGAGTCAATGGTGAGAAGGCTGGTTTGCATGATGGACTAGGCTGCATTCCCAACTTTGCAATTCCTTGTGGTCTTGGCAGAGCAGTTGCCATACCAAGCTATGATGCATCTGGGTAGCATGTTTTCTAAGATGCATCTGTAAAAATTAGAGAGAGTCTGCAGAAATGCCCACGAGCAATCTTCAATCGCTGGATATTCCAGCACAAAAGAGGAGAGTTGACAACACAATGAAATGTTCAAGAAATTGCTTTAAATTATGTAACGAGCTCTAGGCAAACAAACTGGACCTGGGATCTTCAATCATTACAGTGCTGGTTTGTTCTAAGAAGGCAACAGTTTGGAGTTCCAATTTGAAGTATAATTTGCCAATCATGTGTCTGTAATTTTCTATGCAAACTGCACTGTGGATGAAACCAGATAAACTACTCCCTCATATTACATCTTCAAGGTCAGAGTTTTGCAACTGGATTATAAAGCAAATGAAATGAAAGAAATCCAAACCAACAGAGCACCCAATGGGGTAACGCAGAGTTTCACAGCCAGTAATTATCACTGGATTTGCTGAATATACGACCCTTTATTAAACTGTTGCTGAGCTACAGTATCTAATATAGTGTCACCAGGATTCAATACAACCATTTCTCAATTTGCTTTGTCAAATGGAATATGGTAAATTGCATGATAATTATAAATTAACATTATCGTCACTTCAGTTAAGTGACTTTACCCAAAATGTTGTAGATCTTAATCAGCTGAATTAAAAAGCCCTTTTTTCATATTCTGTGCCCAGGGATTCATAGAACATAGAACACAGAACAGGCCTTGTGGTCATGATGTTGAGCTGAACTAATTGAATTAGTAATTAAACACCTAATTAAACCCTTCTGCCTGCATAAGGTCCAAACCCCTCCATTCTCTTCACATTCATGAGGCTCGGAAAGCCCCTATCATATTTACATCCACAACCATGCATTTCAAGCACACTGTACTGTGTAAAAAAAACTTGCAGCATGTATCTCCTTTGAATTTTCCCTCTGTCACCTTAAATGCTTGCCCTCTGGTATTAGATATTTTGAACCTGGGAAGATGATTCCAGTTGCCTATTTGATCTATGCCTCTCACAATCTTCTGTCAGGACTCCTCACAGCCTTTGCCACTCCAAGGAAAACAATTCAAGTTTGTCCAACCTCTCCTGATACCACATACCCACTAATCCAGGCTATATCCTGGTAATCGTCATCTGCATCATCTCCAAAACCTCCACATCCTTCTCATAAAGGGGCCAACAGAATTGCATACAATACTCCAGATGTGGCCAAGGCAGAATTTTAGAAAGCTACAACATAACTTTCTGACTCTTGAACTTGATGTCACAACTAATACAGGCAGGCGTACCATCTTTACCATCCTATCAGCTTGTGCAGCCACATTCAGACCATTGCACTTAAATTGCTAATCTTTACATCAAAACTGATGATATGCACCCAATATATTTACTGTATGCATACTGAGGAAAATATATACAAAGAGATATTAGGAGATATTTATTGTAAAATGATGGTGAATGTAGGCAAGTACAGTGGATTTTGGTTAATTGGGCCATTGGCTAATTGAGGCAGCCATTTATTTGGGACAACTCTTAAAGAGTAAAAACTAAATTGAGAAAGTTGGGGGAGGAGACTGTTGCCAAACTGTTTCTAACTAGCAACCGTTGCTCACACTTGTATCCTTTTACTTCACCACTGAGTTGTGGAAATCTGGCCTGTTTGTCGGCACCTCCATTTACTGTTTTGTCTAATTATCCTATTTAATCTAATTTGTATTTCGGCTCACTAGAAGGGGTGTTGTAATCCATCAATGGACCGATATTCCACTTTAAACAGAAACCTGTGATGGGAATGGAAATTCACCGTGAGTTGATAAAGCAGTAGCAGCCCTGTACTTTCACCCAATGTGCTGGTTGCAGATTGATGAATCCTTTTGCAATTATAAAGCTAGTCCCTGAAGCATGAAACAAAAGAAACTGAAAGACAAAGAACAGCTTGGGAAATCCTATTAAGACAGACCTGAGGCCAATGCAGCGGAGAGTGGCTAAACCATCACATATCCAAGGTTGCCTTGGACCCAGAAATGAGTGTTCTCATTGCTTTGATATGTGTTATGGCATTTCTTATCACCTGTACTGTTAGGCTTTCAACACACATAGCTGAAAAATGTGAGGGAGAGATTCAAATCAAACATTACTGTGCTAATGGCTTCCCAAGGAGTTACCTTGTGGCTATGTTCTCTTCTGACATAGAGTTTCATTTGGTCTGATCTCTTTCTGCAGTGATCAGAAAACCCATTTCTGATTTCAGTAAACATGACCTTGTCTTTACTAAGTGGCATATGTTAGTTCACATCTCCTTTTATCTCAAAACACAGCATTAAATGCTATTTAAAACACTGGTGTCTTCAAAGATGAATAGAACATAATGACAGATTAAAACAATGATTTGTTATGTAGAGAGTTTTGGTCTATTGGCCCTGTAATATTGTCTGAGGATTCAGTAAAAGTTTCAAGATGCTTCTGTCACTGTTGTTTCTGAGATATAATATGAGATGTTGATATTAATTTCCCTGCAACTTACAGCAATTGTTTTTGGAGGAAAAAAACCCAATTTTTTTCCAGAGAAAAAAAAACAATTTTTTTTCCCTTCAGTACCTCAGTTACTTTTCCATTACGGCTAACGGCTTCCTGCAACATTGCTGGAGATTTGATAATCATTCAAACTTTTGCTTTACGCCTGATGGGATAATCTTGTGCAATCAGTAGAAAATGGATGTTCAAAACTAAAGGCAAACCTAATGATGCAGAGGTAAGGTGAAACAATGAGGGAAACATATGGTCTGGTATGGGAATTAAGCTAACCCTGAAGTGGCCACTATTGATCTTCTGCATGGAATTACTGAGGACCTACAGTCAGGTTGTAGGTTATTTCATCCATTTGCCAGCTTCAGTGCTCAGCATCATGACTCTCCTCTACACCCCTGATGTATATACCCTTCTGCAACACATTTCTTCCTTATTTCCAGTTATTTTAATGAAGTATCTAAGATTCTAAGATGTTCTGGTTGAGGGATCTAGAAATGTGGTTTTAGCTTCAGTGTAAAACCATCCCTATTTTAAGACAAGACGACGAGAAATTTCCTTTCCTCAAAGAGTTGTGAATCTTCTGATTCTTATTGTTGGAGAACCACGGAGTTGAAGTCATTATAGTCACAGCTAAGGTCTGAGGCGCAAACTGAATATAAAGCTGGGTGCCTAACACTTTTGCACAATACTGTATTTTGTAACATAGGGAATAGCTGTAATTGCTAATTGGTTTTATTATATACTGAGATACAGTGAAAAACTTTGGTTTTGCATGCATTCAAGGCAGATCATTCCATACACAAGTACATTGAGGTAGTACCAATGGAAAATCAAAAACAGAATATAGTATTACAATTCAGAGAAAGTGCAGTGCATGGAAGGAAATAAGGTACAATAACCATAGTGAGATAGAATGTGTTATCAAAAGCTCACCTTTGTCATACAAGATGTCCATTCAAAAATCTTATAACAGCAGGATAGAAGCTGTCCTGGAGACTTCTGAACACAGCCAAGCCACTGGGAAGTTCAGATGCAGTCAATGGAGAGGAGGCTGGTTTTCAGATGGACTTGGCTGAGTTCACAAGTCTCTGCACTTTCTGCTGATCTTGGGTACAGCTATTGCCATACCAAGCACTGATGCATCTGAATAGGATCCATGGTGATTCTGTAAAAATTGGTGATGGTCACTGGGGCATGTCTAATTTCCCTTGGCTTTTGAAGAATTTAAGGTACTGTATTGCTTTCTTGACCATCATGTCAATGTGACTGGACCATGTCAAGATATTGATGAAATGTGCACCTTGGAACTTACTGTAATTATACATAGTATTGGGAGTGACTGCTGTGGTTGCTTCAGAATCACTTCTTTAATTGTAGGGTCAGGTGATGGTAGCATGCTTGATTGCAACAGAGGAGTCAGTCTAGACATAGATATAGACACACTTTATTGATCCCGAGGGAAATTGGGTTTCGTTACAGCTGCACCAACCAAGAATAGAGCATAAATATAGCAATACAAAAACCACAAACAATCAAACAACAATATGCAAACTATGCCAGATGGAAATAAGTCCAGGACCAGCCTATTGGCTCAGGGTGTCTGACCCTCCACAGGAGGAGCTGCAAAGTTCGATGGCCACAGGCAGGAACAACCTCCCATGACGCCCAGCGTTACATCTAGAGGAGCCAAAACAGAAAATATCAGAAATGCTCGGCAAGTTAGGTAGCATTCAGAGATAATGGACCTACATTTGGGGAGGACACGGAAACAAAGTCCACAAATTTAAAAAAATAACCTGATAAATCTGGTGAGGAATGGGGGGGGGGGGGGAAGAAATGGGAAGTTAGATTGTTAAGTTCAATACCACTTGGATTTATTAAGGCCAAGGTCTAAACATATGAGTTGACCTCCTGAGCCTACTCCACCATTCTGCTGTTCTGATTTGTTGGCCTCTCTCAATATTCGCGCTGAATCCCTATGACCCTTGATTACTCTGATCTATCTGCCTGAACCTTGAATGTACTCAACGATTTGGCCTAACCAGTTCTCTGAGACAGGGTACTTCACAAATCCACAGTCTTGTGACACAATAAATTCCTCCTCATTTTGGTTTCAGGTATCCTTTCATCCTGAAATTATGTGTAGCTCCAAGCTTGATACAAGAGACACTGCAGATGCTGGAAATCCAGACCAACACACAAGATGGTCCAGGAACTCATCAGGTCAGGCAGCGTCTACAGAGGGAAATGAACAGTTGACATTTCAGGCTGAGATGCTTCATCATTAATCCTGATGAAGTGTCTTGGCCCAAACCTCAACTGTTCACTTTCCTCCATAGATGTTGCCTGAGCCATTGAATTCCTCCATCATTTTTTGTGTGTTTAGACCATAAATTTGTCATGTTGTATGGAAATGTAGTTAAAATTATAGATTTCTAAACACATTATTCACCTATACAATAAAAGCTGTGGCATACTAACCATAGCAATAATTATCACTCGCTTTGATTGAGTTTAATTTTCTACAGTACTCCACCAGACTTTCAGCTTCTGTTGATGGGATTGATGTCTTTTAAAAACCTACCGAGGGCCAAAGCCCACCTAACAAACATATTTCATTTGTGACAAGGTGCTCCAGACATATAATTCTCGAGTTTAAGGAAACCATCTTAACTTCTGCCTGTAGCATTTAATGCAATGGTTTTGTGGAAAAAAGAGATTTATGATGCAGTTTCAACTCTCTGTAGGATATTAGAGTCATAGAAGATATAGACCATTTGGCCCACAGTGCTTCTTCTGGGAAGGACCTCAGTTTATGAATCAACATGACTACAGTTAATCTACTATTCTATCTTAATGTTGAATCTTAATTTCAGATAACTTGCTCTTTCTTTCAGTGAGTATCTCTATCAGGACTACTCATTTTTGTTTGCTCTTATTTCTCTTTCATTTATATAACCAGGCCTGCTCAGCACTTCACAGTAGACCAGACAAAATGATGTCAGCCAAGACTTCACAGTGTTAGCAACAAACCACACAGACAATGAGCTCATCTGTCCGTTTCACCCTAGTAAAGATATTTTCCTTGATCCTTATTTATTGAATACGATATTCAAGTTTGCCCATGACTCCACTGTCGTAGGTGCTGATGAATCAGCATACAGGAGGGAGATGAGGGGTGTAATAACAACAACTTCTTACTCAGTATCAGAAGACCAAGGAGTAGATTATAGACTTCAGGAGAAGGAAACAAGAGGTCCATTAGCCAGTCCTCATCATAGGATCAGAGGTGGAAAGGGTAACTCCCAGCAGTTATTATTTTGGACGACCTGTCTTGGGCCCAGCAGGCAAGTGCCATCACAAAGAAAGCATGGCAGTGCCTGTACTTCCTTAGGAGTTTGCAGAGATTCAACCTGACGCCTAAAACTTTGACAAACTTCTATTGATGAGTAGGGGAGAGTATATTGATTTCACGGCCCGGTATGGAAACACCAATGTCCTTGAGTGGAAAATCCTACAAAAAGTAATGGATCCAGCCCAGTCCATTATGGGTAAAGCT
The DNA here is from genome assembly GCF_963921235.1 of Mobula hypostoma. Taxonomy (NCBI): domain Eukaryota; kingdom Metazoa; phylum Chordata; class Chondrichthyes; order Myliobatiformes; family Myliobatidae; genus Mobula; species Mobula hypostoma. Next base: position 169,999,535 of record NC_086097.1, read on the forward strand.
CTTACAACCCATTGAGCACATCTACATGAAAGCTTGTCGCAAGAAAGCAGTATCTATCATCAGGGAGCCCCGCCATCCAGACTACGTTCTCTTCTTGCTGCTGCCATCAGGGAGAAGATACAAGAACCTCAGTATTCATGCCACCAAGTTCAGGAACAGTTACTACCTATCAGGCTCTTGAACCAGTGGGGATAACTTCACTCACTTCATCACAACCAATGGACTCACTTTCAAGGACTCTTCATCTGACGTTCTCGATATTTATTTATTATTGCTATTTCTTCTTTTTGTACTTGCAGTGTGTTGTCTTCTGCACTCTGGTTGAACACCCTAGTTGGGTGGTCTTTCATTGCTTCTATTATGGTTATTATTCTATAGATTTATTGAGTATACCCACTAGAAAATGAATCTCAGGGTTGTATATGGTGACATACATGTACTTTGATGATAAAAATGTACTTTGAACTTTGAACTTCATTGCCCTTCCCTTAAGAATCTTCAGTGAGAAGAGGCCGAGACTAACATAAGTTTCTAGCAAGTTTTTTTCTTTGTTAATACATGCTTGGAACAGTGGGAATGAGAGGTGGGACAGTGGAGGGCTGCATTTGCAGGATGTAGTAAGTCAGGGAGACCTCCTGTCTCCCTGACGACTGAACCTGCAAGACTGCATCCAGTTGCAGCTTCTTACTGACTGTGTCAGAGAACTGGAGCTGGAGCTGGATGACCTTCAGATCATTCAGGAGACAGAGGGGTTGATTTATAGGAGTTAAAGGGAAGTATTTACATCTGAGATGCAGGATACAGGTAACTGGGTGACTGTCAAGCAAAGGGAAGGGGAAAGACAGCCAGTGCAGGGTATCCTTTTCTGTGACTGTTCCCCTCAATAGCAAGTAAAGTATATTGCTTGCCTGGAGGGGCATGATCCAGCAAAGGAAAGTCACAGCAGTCAGGTCTCTGGTACTGAGTCTGGCTCTGAATGGGGGAGATGAGGTGAGCAGTACTGATAGTGGATTCTTTGATTCTTGGAGCTGACAGGAGGCTTTGTGGACAAGAACATGACTCCTGCATGGTATGTTGCCTCTCAGATGCCAGGGTCTGTGACTTCTCAGATCGAGGCCATAGCATTCTTAAGGGTGACGAGCTACAGGTCATGGTCCACAGGAAGTGTGACAAGGTCCTGAAAAGAGGTATTTAAAATGTCCTGAACCATGGAGAGGTGCCAGAGGACTGGAGGATATTGAATGTTGTTCAGTTCTTCAAGAAAAGCTCTAAGAATAGGCCAAGAAATTATAGTCTGGTGAGCCTGTCATCAGTATTAGGTAAATTATTCTAAGGGACAGGATATATAAGTATTCAGATAGACAGGGCCTGATTTGGGATAGTCAACATGGCTTTGTGTGTGGTAGGTCATGCCTAACCAATCTTACAGAGTTTTTTGAGGAAGTTACCAGGGAAGTTGATGAAGGCAAGGCAGTGGATGTTGTCTACATGGACTTTAGCAAGGCAGTTAACAAGGCCCTGCATGGGAGGCCGGTCAGGAAGTTTCAGTCACTTGGTATTGTTAAGATGAGGTAGTAAATTGGATTAGACATTAGCTTTGTGGCAGAAGCCTGAGAGTGGTAGTAGATGATTGTTTTTCTGACTGGAGGTCTGCGACTAGTGGGGTAATGCAGGGATTGATACTGAGCCTGTTGTTTGTCATGTATATCAATGATAATGTGGTTAACCAGATCAGCCAGTTTGCAGATGACACTAACATTGGCGGTGTAGGGAAGACTATCAGAGCTTGCAGTTTAACAGCTGGAAAAATGGGCTAAAGATGGCAGATAGAATTTAATGCAGGGAAGTCTGATGTGGCACCTCTGTAGGACAAACCAGAGAAGGACTTACACAGTGAATGGTCGGGCACTGAGGACTGCAGTAGAACTCAGGGATTTGGGAATAGAGGTTCATAATTTCTTGAAAGTGGTATCACAGGTAGATAGGGTCATAAAGAAAGCTTTTGGCATATTGGCCGTCATAAATCATTTGTATTGAGTGCAGGAGTTGGGATGTTATGTTGATGTTATATAAAATGTTGATGAGGCCAAATTTAGTGTATTATGGTCACTAACCTCCAGGAAAGATATCAGTAAGATTGAACAAGTACAGAGAAAATTTATAAGGATGCTGACAGTACTTGCAGACCTGAGTTATAGGGAAAGTTTGAATAAGTCAGGTTGTTTTTCACTGAGGTTGGGTGAGGTATAGGTCATAGGTTAAGGGTGAAAGGTGAAATATTTAAGGGAAACCTGAGGAAGAACTTCTTCACTCAGAGTGTGATGTGAGTGTGAAATGAGCTGCCGGCAGAAGTGGTTGATATGGGTTTGACTAGCATTTGAGAGAAATTTGGATAAATACATGAATGGGAGGGGAATGGAAGGTGTCGAGGAGACTAGGCAGAATAATGGTTCTTGATGGACTGGATGCCAAAGGGCTTGTTTCTGTGTTGTGGTGCTCTGTGGCTCTATGACTCTTTCTCTGCAACCTAACCTAGCCTGCTTCCTTTCTTTCTCAGTTCTGACTACATCAAACATTACCTGTTTCTCTTTGCAAGGATGCGTTGAGTTTTTTTTAAGCATTTTCAGTTTTCATTTAAAATTTTTATCATCTGTAGTTTTTAATTGATTCTCAAAGCTATTTGCCATTTTTCGTGGATGTATGAGCAATTTGCAACTTTGTGACTGGCCTTTAAGATCGAGAGGTTCTCAATTCCATCCTGAATGTCGTCCACATCTCTGAGTGGCATTTGCCAAAGATTCCTAGGAGCCACTGGGCATGTCTCAGTGAGCATGTCCTTGAAATCTTTTCTTTAACCACCTGTCAACCCTTTCCCTCATTTATCTCAGAGTCAATTTTCCAAACACCAGTCCCATTTAGAAACATAGAAACACAGAAAATAGGTGCAGGAGTAGGCCATTCGGCCCTTCGAGCCTGCACCGCCATTTATTATGATCATGGCTGATCATCCAACTCAGAACCCCGCCCCAGCCTTCCCTCCATACCCCCTGACCCCCGTAGCCACAAGGGCCATATCTAACTCCCTCTTAAATATAGCCAATGAACTGGCCTCAACTGTTTCCTGTGGCAGAGAATTCCACAGATTCACCACTCTCTGTGTGAAGAAGTTTTTCCTAACCTCGGTCCTAAAAGGCTTCCCCTCTATCCTCAAACTGTGGCCCCTCATTTTGGACTTCCCCAACATCGGGAACAATCTTCCTGCATCTAGCCTGTCCAATCCCTTTAGGATCTTATACGTTTCAATCAGATCCCCCCTCAATCTTCTAAATTCCAACGAGTACAAGCCCAGTTCATCCAGTCTTTCTTCATATGAAAGTCCTACCATCCCAGGAATCAATCTGGTGAACCTTCTTTGTACTCCCTGTATGGCAAGGATGTCTTTCCTCAGATTAGGGGACCAAAACTGCACACAATACTCCAGGTGTGGTCTCACCAAGGCCTTGTACAACTGCAGTAGTACCTCCCTGCTCCTGTACTCGAATCCTCTCGCTATAAATGCCAGCATACCATTCACCTTTTTCACCGCCTGCTGTACCTGCATGCCCACTTTCAATGACTGGTGTATAATGACACCCAGGTCTCGTTGCACCTCCCCTCTTCCTAATCGGCCACCATTCAGATAATAATCTGTTTTCCTATTTTTGCCACCAAAGTGGATAACTTCACATTTATCCACATTAAATTGCATCTGCCATGAATTTGCCCACTCACCCAACCTATCCAAGTCACCCTGCATCCTCTTAGCATCCTCCTCACAGCTAACACTGCCACCCAGCTTCGTGTAATCCGCAAACTTGGAGATGCTGCATTTAATTCCCTCATCCAAGTCATTAATATATATTGTAAACAACTGGGGTCCCAGCACTGAGCCTTGCGGTACCCCACTAGTCACCGCCTGCCATTCTGAAAAGGTCCCGTTTATTCCCACTCTTTGCTTCCTGTCTGCTAACCAATTCTCCACCCACACCAATACCTTACCCCCAATACCGTGTGCTTTAAGTTTGCACACTAATCTCCTGTGTGGGACCTTGTCAAAAGTCTTCTGAAAATCCAAATATACCACATCCACTGGTTCTCCCCTATCCACTCTACTAGTTACATCCTCAAAAAATTCCATGAGATTCGTCAGACATGATTTTCCTTTCACAAATCCATGCTGACTTTGTCTGATGATTTCACCGCTTTCCAAATGTGCTGTTATCACATCTTTGATAACTGACTCCAGCAGTTTCCCCACCACCGACGTTAGGCTAACCGGTCTATAATTCCCCGGTTTCTCTCTCCCTCCTTTTTTAAAAAGTGGAGTTACATTAGCCACCCTCCAATCCTCAGGAACTAGTCCAGAATCTAACGAGTTTTGAAAAATTATCACTAATGCATCCACTATTTCTTGGGCTACTTCCTTAAGCACTCTAGGATGCAGACCATCTGGCCCTGGGGATTTATCTGCCTTCAATCCCTTCAATTTACCTAACACCACTTCCCTACTAACATGTATTTCGCTCAGTTCCTCCATCTCACTGGACCCTCTGTCCCCTACTATTTCTGGAAGATTATTTATGTCCTCCTTAGTGAAGACAGAACCAAAGTAATTATTCAATTGGTCTGCCATGTCCTTGCTCCCCATAATCAATTCACCTGTTTCTGTCTGCAGGGGACCTACATTTGTCTTTACCAGTCTTTTCCTTTTTACGTGTCTATAAAAGCTTTTACAGTCCGTTTTTATGTTCCCTGCCAGTTTTCTCTCATAATCTTTTTTCCCCTTCCTAATTAAGCCCTTTGTCCTCCTCTGCTGAACTCTGAATTTCTCCCAGTCCTCAGGTGAGCCACTTTCTCTGGCTAATTTGTATGCTTCTTCTTTAGAATTGATACTATCCCTAATTTCCCTTGTCAGCCACGGGTGCACTACCTTCCTTGATTTATTCTTTTGCCAAACTGGGATGAACATTTGTTGTAGTTCATCCATGCAACCTTTAAATGCTTGCCACATTAAATTCCAAATCTGCCGCTTTCTTGAGAATACTCATCTACTGAGCTTCCACAACTGGGAGTAATGTACTTGTAGAGATTGAGGACTAGTTAATGGACAGAAAACAGAGAGTAGGGCTAAAGGTTAATTTTTGTGTTGGGAATCGTGACTAGTAGGGTGCTGCAGAGACAATCACGTGTTCACAATCTAACTCAATGAGGGGATTAAGTGTAATATATTCAAGTTTGTGGATAATACAGGGCCAGATGGCAGTATAGACTGACAAGAAGATGTAGAGACACTTTAGGAGAATATGGACAGGTTATATGAAAGAGCAAAAATTGAATATATTGTGAAAAAATATGAGGTAATCCAGTTTGGTAGAAAAATGAGGAATATTGAGTTTTTTAAATGATAAAACATTGAGGGGGTGTTAGCATTTAGTGGAAGCTAGGCGATCTTGTCATCATCATCATCAGGTACCGTGCCCAGTTTGAGCTTTGACTGCCATGGCCCACATGCTGCTGTTTCGGGTCAAGTGGATCAATTCATTGGTGTTCATTTCCAGTTCTCTGGAAATCTTGTACATAAGTTATTAATAGTTAATGTACAAGTAAAGAGAGTAATTTAGAAGGGCTGTTTTGCAAGAGGATTTAATACAAAAGTAGAGATAATTTGCTGTAATTATATAGAGTTCTGGCGAGTCAGCTCCTGAACTATGGATTTGGTCTCTGCTCTCCCCACCTAAGGAAGTATATACATGCAACAGACAGAATGCTGTGAATATTGGCCACATTGATTCATACCATAGTGGATCTGCAGTGTGATTAAGGGGACTGGTCATATATTCTGAGTTCAGGAAACTGAGAGGAGCCCTTATTGAAATGTATCCAATTAGAAGATTTTGTTGACACAGTGGACAGTAATTAGTGCTGATCTAGAGTCTCATAGATCATTACAGCACAGAAATAGGCCCTTCAGCCCAACCTATTCATGCTGACCATGTTGACAGACTGAGCTGATCCCATTTGCCCACATTGGGACCACATCCCTCGTAACCTTTCCTATCCATGAACCTGTCCAAATGCTTTTTAAGTGTCATGATTGCACCAGTCTCTACCACTTCTCTGGCGGCTTGTTCCATATACACACTATCCTCTGTGTGAAAAACGTGCTTCTCAGGTCCCTTTTAAATCGCTTGCCTCTCACCTTAAACCTAGGCCCTCTAGTTTTGGACTTCCCAACCCTGGGAAAGTGAATGTAACTGTAGTAGCCAATGCTAACCAAATCAAATTACCACAGCTGGTGACCCCCACAGATTTGTTATACTTGTATGATATGATCTCACTCCAATGATGGTTCCAAAAGTCAAAGGTATGTATTCTGTCTGTTATTAACAATTAGCACATATAGGTTTCCCCCGCCATCTGAAGGTAGAGCGTTCCTATGAAATGGTTTGTAAGCCGAAAATTCGTAAAGCGAAGAAGCAATTACCATTTATTTATATGGGGAAAATTTGTGAGTGTTCGCAGACCCAAAAATAACCTACCAAATCATGCCAAATAACACATAAAACCTAAAATAACAGTAACATATAGTAAAAGCAGGAATGATATGATAAATACACAGCCTATATAAAGTAGAAATACTTTTCCACAATCATTACTGCACTGTTCTCCTTAGTGAAAATCTCACGCAAGCGCCGTCGGCAGAAAATCTCACGCAATCGCTGTTGGCAAAAACACGGCGCAAGCGCTCTCCAGTAACCTTTAAGCTATGAAGCTGCCAAATCATACCAAATAACACATAAAAATACACAGCCTATATAAAGTAGAAATAATGTACGTACAGTGTAGTATCACTTACTGGAGTTGGTTCAGCGCCGAGCACACTGATGATGGTGTGTTAGACTGAGTCGTTGGAGTTTGGGTGGTGCAGTTGCTCCCACCCTCCAGGCCGCTGACCGATACATTGCCGCGAAGCATGCAGGAGTGCAGCGGTAGCCGGGAGGCACACAGCACATCTTTAAGAAAAAAGCCGAAATAAACATGCTAATTAATTAGGTGACGACCGGCATGTATTTGTCGGTCCAGATCAGAGACCATTTCCAATTGTGTCGTCTCTGATCTGGGCCGACATTTACGTGTTGGGCAGCACCTAATTAATTGGCTTGTTTACTTCGGCTTTTTTCTTAAAGATGTGCTGGGTGCCTCCCGGCTACCGCAGCATTCTCCGCGAATCGTGGGGTTTGTGGGACGCTGGGGTGTCATCTTGTCGTCTGTTTCCATTAGAGCAGGCAGCTCATCTTCTCCTATGACTGCCCACCTCAATGTCGAAGGTCGACGTTCGTCCTCTGCTGTGGCTGTTGTGGAAGGCTTGCTTGACTGCTGAGCCTTGCGCATTTTTCTATCATACAGTTCTTTGTAAAGACTCAAACCATCCTGCAAATATCCCCTAAACCTAAGTACCCTTTCAAAATTAAATTCGTACTTTATCATTGCAGCGAAAATCTCATGCAGTTGCTTCACGTTCAGTTCCTGGACGACTTCACTTTCGGTCCGTTCGCTACTGCATTCGGTTTCAATTGTTATCCTTTCCTCTTCCAATTGCATCAGTTCTTCATCTATCAGTTCTTGGTCATGGGATGCCAAAACCTCTTCAACATCATGTTCGTCAGCTTCCACAAGCCCAACTCACTTTGTCCTTACTTCGTTCACCACGATCGAAACGCTTAATTATGTCTAGTTTTACGCTAAGTGTAACACTCTTACGAGCTCTTTTAGGCTTTTCCAATACCTTAGAACTCACCTTGCAAATGGCTGCTGACAGGCACGTGTTTAAGCAATGCCGTTCCGAAGCCGGGGGAGAGCAGCTGATTTTCCCCATGCGCTGCTTTTTCTTCGTAACAGTGAAAACACGTTCTGAAAGCGAAAACAGGGTACTAATGTAGGTCTTTCGTAATAGTGAGGTTTCGTAAAGCGAACGTTCGAAAAGTGGGGGTCACCTGTATACAATCTTGAAGTGATGAAACTTAAACAAATTTAAGTGTGATTGAGTGGTCAACAAAAGAGACAATCTCTGTTGCGCACCCCTCCCCCCCCCAGCTGCATACTGCACCGAGCAAAGCACGAATACGTAACTTGTTTCCTTTGCTTTTACCATGCTCCCACTCATGTGACTCCTTACCATAATAAACAGAATACAATGCCGGTGGAGAACAGATACATGGCTCCTACAGTAACCATCCATCTTACCTACAGTGCTCATAATTTTATTTGCCTCTACAAACTCACCTTTCAGCTTTCTATGCTCCAGGAAAATTAGTCCCAGCCCATCCATTCTCTTCTCCTCTTATAAACCCAAGTGCACCAGCCACAGTAACATACTTGTAAATCTTTTTCTGCACCCTCTCCAGGTCAGTGACAATTTTGGTGAGCAGAATTGTCTCCAGTGCTCCAAATGTGACCTTACCATGGCCCTGTACATTTTTAACAGATGCACAACTCCAACAGTCCAGGTTTGATCCTGATCTCCGTGATTGTCTGGTTGATGTTTGCACATTCTCCCTGTGACCTTTCGGCATTCTTAAGGTGCTCTTATTTCCCTCCAGTTCCTAATGACATGCTGACCACGGTAACTGTTCCCCAGTGTGGTGAGGGGATGGGGTGGGGGGGGGGGTGGAATTGCTGAACAGGTGAGAATGAATAGGACTGAGGGAAATAAATGGAGAATGGAATTGAGGAGATTGTTTCAACATCTGCATAGATTTTGTGGGTTGTAGGGCTTCCACAATGCTGTAAAGAAATCTAAATTTTTTTTATGACTTTAATTTTAAAGAGACTTGCATTTGGAAATGATGTGTAATTCTGGTCAACTGGTTATAGGAACGATAACAAAACATAGAACGGTACAGTATAGCACAACAGTATATCCTCCACATCCTTCTCCTTGGTAAATATTGATGTAGAGTACACATTAAGCATGGCATCCGTAAATATTCTCCCTTTTATCCTTGAGTGGTTCCACCTTTTCCCTAGTTATCCTCTTGCTCCTGATCTATTTATAGAATGCCCTGGGATTCTTTTTAATCCTACTTGTCAAGGTCTTTTCATGGCCCCTCCGGGCTTTCCCAATTCCCTTCTTGAGTTCTTACGGCTTCTTTATAATCCTCAAGGGCTCTATTTGTTTCCTGCTTCCTAAGATTTACATACTTTTCCTTTTTCTTCTTGACTAAGTTCATTACCTCCCTTAACATCCAAGATTGTCTTTACCTTGCCATCTTTGTCCTTCCTTCTGACATACCCTCCAACCTGATGGCATGAACATTGACTTCTCTAACTTCCGCTAAGGCCCCACCTCCCCCTCGTACCCCATCTGTTACTCATTTTTATGCACACATTCTTTCTCTCACTCTCCTTTTTCTCCCTCTGTCCCTCTGAATATACCTCTTGCCCATCCTCTGGGTCACCCCCCCCCTTGTCTTTCTTCCCGGACCTCCTGTCCCATGATCCTCTGGTATCCCCTTTTGCCTATCACCTGTCCAGCTCTCGGCTCTATCCCTCCCCCTCCTGTCTTCTCCTATCATTTTGCATCTCCCCCTCCCCCTCCAGCTTTCAAATCCCTTACTCACTCTTCCTTCAGTTAGTCCTGACGAAGGGTCTCGGCCTGAAACGTCGACTGCGCCTCTTCCTATAGATGCTGCCTGGCCTGCTGCGTTCACCAGCAACTTTGATGTATGTTGCTTGTATTCTGTGTAGTTATTTTCTTTTTAAACACCCTCCATATTTCAGATGTACACTTGCCAAAAACAGCTGTTCTCAATTGTCTCTCTCAAATTCCTACTCTATGTTCTCGTAATTTGCCCTACTCCAGTTTAATACTCTCTACAAGGTCCATACTTATCTTTATCTAAGCTCTGGTCACCATTCCTTAACTGCTCACCCACTGAAAGGATGATCAATTGACCAAGCTTACTATCCAATACCAGATCCAGTACAACCACTCCTCTTGTTGAGCTATCTACATATTGATTTAAGAAACCCTTCTGGATACACCAAATAAATTCTGCATAATCTAACCCTCTTGCACTAAGAAGGTCCAGGTCCAGTGAAGTTGAAGTCCCCCATGAAAACAACCCCATTATTTTTACACCGTTCCTTGTATATCTAACTGCATATCTGTTCCTCAATGTCCCGGTAGCTATTGTGGGTCTATGGTACAATCCCAGAGTGATTACACCCTTTCTATTTTTGAGTTCTACACATATAGACTCAGCGAACAAACCCTCCATTATGTCCCCTCTGAGTCTGAGGTCTCTGGCGGTCAAAGCTGCCAATAGATGTTGTGTCTTAGCTGTCTAGATATGCAAGCCTGGACAGTCCTCTACGGAGAGCAAATTGCTGCCTATGTAGCAAGCTCCCCCCCTCCATGCATCTGATGAACTCAAAGGAACGGCAGAGCCTGACACAGTTTGGTACCAGCAGTGTCGCAGAGGTTGCCAGACACCATTGAACTCAGTGTAGGACTGCCTTAGGGAATCTGGCTCTGGATTTTTCCCTTGGGGTTTACTCCCGAAGTCTTCCCCATGAGTGGGTATAGTGCAAAGTAGCAGAGGTTTGAGATCAGAGTTTTCCTTCTCCTGGATGAGCTGCCAACCAAGGCTGACAAGCCCCATCTGACTGAAGCGACTGGTTTTAAGGCACCAGTAACCTGCCTTTGCCCCTTCTCCTGTCAGTAGAAACGGTTCCGCTGGGCTTAGTAGCTAAGCCACCCATGGTGTCCAGGAACTGGACTTGGTTGTCAGAGGCTATTTGAGGTGTATGCCATTGGGAGCATTTAATAGGCAGTGGGAGCTTGTCCCCATTACCACCCCCGGCTATAACAACCTTAGTGCAGCTGTGATATTGTCCCTGATTGCCTGATTGGTTAAGAAAATTAACTTCGTTTCTCCACTGCCTACTAAGCATCTATCGAGTAATCCATGATGAGGCAAATGGGTTCTTGTATCCTTTGGGAAGTCTCCCTTACTACAGGATTTGAGAAATGATTTCTCAAGTTAATGCTTGAAGCTCCAGCAAGACTGAGTTCTGTTAATGAGCTCTACCTGAAGTCCAGCAGGGGAGCAGAATTCTCAGAAAAATAGAGGGCTATGGGTAACCCTAGGTAAATTTCTAAGGTAAGGATATGTTCGGCACAGCTTTGTTGGCCGAAGGGCCTGTATTGTGCTGTAGGCTTTCTATGTTTCTCGAATGAAATATTTCTCCTTGCTAATTTGTCAGTAAGCTCTGGACTTCTGTATTTAACAATGAGTGCATGGACTCTTGTTTTAAGTTCGTTTCTTGTTGGCATTGTTTGTCCATTCTGACATGGTCTCGAGCCAGTGTTGAGGAATCACCCTGAGTCACAGAAGGGAATCTCACAAGCCTGTTTGATGCGGAGCTTCATGATTTAGACCCAGTGAAACTGTAGGAATGGTACTATACTTCCAAGACAGGATGGTGTGTGACTTGAGGGAGAACTGTAAGTGTTGCATTCCTATGCAGTTGGAGTGTTTGTTCTTCTGGAAGACAGAGGATGTGGATTTGTGAGGTTCTTTCTCAAGAGGGCTATCTCAAGAGCAAAGGTACAATTCTGAATGAGGTTGGAGGTGGAATTGGATGCACGTCAACTCTGGCAGGGTTTGCAGGCTATTATTTACTACGAAACGAAACCTAACAACGTGAATGGCAGAGATGCTTCACTCCCAGATGAGCTCAATGCCTTTTATACACGCTTTGAAAGGGGGAATGAAACTACAGCTATGAGGATCCCTACAACACCCAGTGACCTTGTGATCTCTGTCTTAGAGGCTGACATCATGGAGTCTTTTAAGAGGGTGAACTCTCACAAGGCAACAGGGCCCAATGGAGTAGTGCCAACCAACTGGAGGGGGTGTTCAAAGACATTTTCAATCTATCATTGCTACAGTCAGAAGTTCCCACCTCTTTCATAAGGGCAACAATTATACCAGTACCCAAGAAAAACAGAGTGAGCTGCCCTAATGACTACTGTCCAGTAGCACTGACACCTACGGTGATGAAATGCTTTGACAGGTTGGTTATGGCTAGAATTAACTCCTGTTTTAGCAAGGACCTGGACCCACTGCAATTTGCCTTTCACCACAATAGGTCTATGGTGGGTGCAATCTCATTGGCTCTTCATGTGGCCTTGCATCACTTGGACAATACTCATGCCAATGTCAGGATGCTGTTTATAGATGAAGGCTCAGCATTTAACACAATCATTTCAAGTTCTGATTGTAAAGTTCCAGAACCTGGGCCTCTGTACTTCTCTCTGCAACTGAATCCTTGACTTCCTAACCAGAAGACCACAATCTGTGTGGATTGGAAATACCATCTCCACCTCGCTGACATTCAACACTGGTTCACCTCAGGGATGTATGCTTAGCTCACTGCTCTGCTTTCTCCGCACCATGACAATGTGGCTAGGCACAGCTCAAATGCCATTTATAAATTTGCTGAATATACAAACTATTGTTGGCAGAATTTCAGATGGTGATGAGAGGGATACAGGCCAGAAACGAGATCTATCAGCTACTTGAGTGCTGTCACAGCAACAACCTTGCACTCAGCTTCAGTAAGACGAAAGAACTGATTGTGGACTTCAGAAAGGATAAGACGAGGAAACACACACCGGTCCTCACAGAAGGATCAGAAGTAGACAGAGTGAGCAACTTCAAGTTCTTGGGTGTCAATATCTCCGAGGATCTAACCTGGACTCAACATACCAATGCAGTTACAAAGAAGGCACAACCACAGCTAGATTTCATTTGGAGTTTGAGAAGATTTGGTTTGTCACCAAAGGCAGTCACAAATTTCTACAGATGTACCATGAAGAACATTTTTTACTGGCTGCATCACCATCTGGTATGGTATGGTGGGATGGGGGAGGGTGGGCTACTGCACAGGACTGAAATAAGCCGCAGAGTTGTAAACTCAATCAGCTCTATGATGGGTACTAGCCTCCATAGCATCCAGTAGATCTTCAAGGAGGGATACCTCGAAAGGGCGGCATCCATCATTAAGAACCACCCCTACCCCGTCACCCAGGTCATGCCCTGTTCTTATTGATATCATCAGGAAGGAGCTACAAGAGCCTGAAGGTACACACTCAATGACTCAGGATCAGCTTCTTCTCCTCTGCCATCTGATTTCTGAATGGACATTGAACCGATGAACACTACCTCATGACTTTTTAAATTTCTATTTTGCACTACTTATTTAATTTAACTATTTTATATATATACATACTGACCATAATTCAAGTTTTTTCTGTTATTATGTATTGCATTGTACTGCTGCCACAAAGACAAGTTTCATGATTAATGCTGGTGATATTAAACCTGATTCTGATTCTGATTTTGGAATTGCCTCGCTGAGGATCTGGAAGGTAATTTGTGATGATGTCCACTGTAGTCACTGTGGCTGACTGTGCGGGTTGGGAGGAATATATGCTCTGTGTCGTGGCTGGAATGCCATTCGTATTGGCTGCCTTGTCCTAGACGGTGCTGAGTTTCTTAGAGCTATTGGAACTACACTTTATCTGGACAAGTGAAGAGTATATTGTCATTCTCCTTACTGTACTTGATAGATAAAGGAAAGGCCCTGGGGTCTCAGGAGGTGAGTGGTTCTCTGTTGATACTTCACAGCTGATCTCTTCTTGAAGCCAAAGTTTTCAAGTGGCTGATTTAATTGAGTTTCTATACAGTGCTCTTCTTTATTTGTAATGGATGAGTGACAGCAAGTTAAGTTTGATTGGAATTGCCACTATCAACTTAATCTGTCCCATTGTTTATCACTCAGAGAGCTGTCAGCTCAGGGGCACTGTACCCGAGGAAAGCTGATTGTGTAAACATCAAGCAAAGTTTAATAGAGAGCCACAGAGAGAGGATTTAAGGCAGATGAGTGACACACAGACAAAGAAGTCGAAAATCTTCACTATCCTGATGTCGTGTGAGGTTGAAATCTTTGTTTCAAATGCTCAACTCATCTTCTGACCAATGATTCTCAATCTCCTTTTATTGAACGGGTCTGTTGAAATAGCTTTCCTTCTTGTCGTCAATTGTTTGTAGGCTATGTATGAAATAAGAAAGGAAGGTAAACCAATAATGTGTCAGTTCAAGTATTAGGAACTTCTTCAAGGGGAGAGGAAACAGAGAGGTTTAGAAAGGCAACCACAAGGATTGAAGCCATTGCACTGAAGGCACAACTGCTAATGATGGAGAGTTGGGAATGCACCAAAGACCAGATATGAAAAAAACGGCATTGTTCCAAGAGATTGTATGCTGTTTCTTTTTAAAATAAGTAACAGATTCCCCAGCACTTGCACTGTCTTGTGTCTCCTTAAGAACACAGTGTTGTGTTTGTCACTGAACGCTCTAACAGACTTCGATGGATGATCTGTTGAAAGTGTCCTGAATGATAGCATCATGGTTTGGCAGAGCAATTTCAATGCACAGGAATGTAGGAAGCTGCAGAGAGTAGCGGATTATGCCCAATGCATCATGGGTACATCCCTCTCCACTATTGGTAAAATCTACAGATGCCTCCTGAAGGCGGCAATGTCCTTCACCATCCAAACCATGCCATTTTACAGTTCACATTGGGCAGGAGGTACAGAAGCCTGCAGTCCCATATTACCAGGTTCAAGAACAACTACTTCCCTTCAACAATTCAGTTCTTGAACCAACACAGTAAAACCCTTATCACCACAGTTTAGCAACACTATGACCACTTTGCACTGAAGTGACTTTGTTGTTTTGTTTATATGCCTGTTGTGTTCTTTCTTGTAAAGTGTGTGTAATTAATGTTCAGTTTATGTCTTTCTCCTGAATGCTGCTTATATGAAAGTTGGGACCCGTGATGCTGCTGCCAGTAAGCTTCTTGTTTCACCTGTGCATACATGTACTTGTGCATACCACAATAAACTCAAACTTGATTTTGGCTTTGACTTTGTTGCCAAATGAGGAGGCAATGCCTTTTAACAAGCACAGGGGTAAGTGACTGAAGGGGACGGTGCAAGTTCAGGTTGGCTTCCAACGACATTGGATTGGCTTCAGTGACAGGTACTCTGGTTCCCTCCCATATTCCAATGAGATTAATTAGCCACTGTAACTTGCCCCTAGGATGTAGGTGAGTGGTAGAATTTGGAAGAAGTGGATGGGAACTTGGTGAGAATAAAATGGGATTAATATAAACGGGTGCTTGTGGTCAGCATGGACTCAGTGGGCTGAATGGCCTGTTTCCTTGCTCTACAACTCTATTATTTGACAGCTCTGACTTCTGGTATCCCTGTGATCATGCTGATAGCTGCTGAAATACTGAGCAATAGAATTCACTTGGTTGTTCCTCAGGCTTGTTCTGAGTTAAGTCCACCTCCTGCACTAGTGTCTAACTAAACCAGCTGGTCTCCAGTAGCCTCAGGGACACACAGAGCTCATCCCATCACTGAGTTCAACTGGTCTGCAAGCTGACATTTATTCCATTGGCATGGGAACGTATTGGCTGCTGTGATGTCAGGACCTGTTGGGAAAAGATTATGACAGAAAAAGTCCATAGGAAATGGATGAAACTAAAAAAATATTATTTCAGTTCAGTTGACAAATCTAAGTGACTCATGTTCCAACTCTCAGTCCCTTTTCTTGTCAGTCACAGAGGGACAATGGAAGTTAATGAGACATGAGTACTTAGGCATGCTAGATCTCACTTTAACTTCCCCAGCTTTTCAATCTTCCTTTAACAAAGGGTCTTGCAGGGCACAAGATGAGGCATGAAATATTTATATCCCATTAATAAGCAATCTTTGGGCATTTGTTCTTCAATCAAGTATCCCATCAGTTGAAGGGAATATTTTGTTTGTGTAAACAAGCTGTCACGATTTAATTAGTTTTTGTCTCTTTGGTGCTCCTAACCTTCAGTTTAATAATCGTTTTAAATTTTTGGGCATGGTTAAACTAAAAATGCATTTTGAAGGCATATGGCAGTTGTGTTACTCAGACATTCTCTTCAGTTCCTGACAGCACAATCACCTAATTCAAATGAATGTGAGTTTTGTAATACGGTGCTTAATAGAAAGGTCTGTATCTCTGAACCCCTGGGAGATCAATGCCATTTTCCATTGCTGCAGGTGCTGTGGGGAAGAGTTGTAAATGAACTGCTCCCAGTTCCTTTACCCAGGGATGAAATGTCTAATATCAGAGAGCATATGTTTAAGGTGAGAGGGGGTAAGTTCAAAGTGATTGTGTGGGTTAAGTTCGTTTTTTTTACACTGAAACCTGTTCTTCGCATCTGTTGCCTGGGTGGTGGTGGAGTCAAATATGATAGAGGCATTCAAGAGGCTCTTAGGCACGTGAGTGTGCAGGAAATGCAAAGATATAGATATTTTGGAAGCAGATGCTGGGTATTTCATTATCAATTTAATTAGCTTGGCACAACGTTGTGGGCCAAAGGGCCTGTTCTTTCTTGGTACTGTTTTAGATTTGATGTTCTATTACAGTTTTTCCTCACACAATCCTGGCTTCAACCAATCAGGGATCCTCATTTTAACCTATTCATCCTTCCCTCTTCCCCACCCACACCTTCTCTGTTATGCAGAACTAAATTTTTTCTTTCTTTCCCATTAATGATGAAGGGTCTCTGACTTGAAGTGCTAGCTCTTTTTCTTTCTACAGATGCTGCCTGACCTGCTCAGACCACACAAGAGACAACAGGTGCTGGAAGCTGGAGCAACAAAAGCAATCTGCTGGAGCACTTGTGGGGGTCTGTTCCTCATTCTAAGTATACCATGTACAACTGGGCAGTGGACTTTCTACCCACAGACCTCCGATGGTTCGGATGCACAACTGCTCCTCCTTCCTCATCGTCCTCAATGTGGGTGCCCCCCAGGGCTGTGAGCTGAGCCCGTTGCTGTACACTCTGCTCACACATGACTGCACAGCCAGACACTCAGGTAATCATATTGGCCAATGACATGACAGTGGTGGGGCTCATCGCCAACAATGATGAGATGGCTTACTGAGTGGAAGTAGAAGAGTTGAAGACCTGGTGCCAGGGAAATAACCTCTTCCTTAATCTTAACAAGGCAAAGGAGATGGTTATCAACTTCAGGAAAGCCCAAACCACTCTAAAATCCTCTCACATCTATACTCACGTCATTCTACAGATGTGCGGTAGAGGGAATCCTAACAGGTTGCGTCTCTGCGTGGTATGGAAACTGCACTGCAGTAGACAGGAAAGCTCCACAGCGGGCAGTCAAAATTGCCAACTGCATCAGTGGCACCAGCCTGCCTGGCATCAAGATCATATATATAAAAAAATGCCAGAAAAGGGCCAGTGTTGTAATGAACGATCCCACCGACTCTGCTTGTGAACTGTTTGTCCCACTCCCATCACGTAGGAGGCCAAGTAACATCCATGGCAGGACCACCAAACTCACAAACAGTTACTGTCTCCAAGCAGTAAGGCTGATCAACACGTCCCCTCACTAACCTACCCCTCCACACCACCAAACACCACTACTTTATCATTTCCTGTCAGACACATCTATGATTAGTGTCACTTTATAGACATCAAACCAACCGACATATATAAGCTATCTTACATATGTACTGTATATTTATTGTGGGTTTTAAAATTATTATTGTATTCGTTATCTTGTTGAGTCTTTTGTGCAGCATTGAATCCAGAGTAAACATTATTCTGTTGCCCTTTACAATTGTGTACTGGAAATAACATTAAACCTACTTGTCTTGAACCTTGAAAGGAATTGTCAAAGTTTCAGGCTGAAATCTTGCACCCAGACCCATGATAAAATTCACTATTATCAGACTAATGAGATGATGTTAGAAGATGAAGATCCAAATCCCAGTTTAAAGAACTCTGAGGCAGCAACACTGGATGCTATTCCAGACGACATGACCGAGGGACAATTTTCTTTCACATCTTGAAATTATCACTATTCAATGGAACAGAATCTGCGTTCAAACTTCAGAGCTGACTTTTCCTGCTGAACTTTGGAAAAAAAAACCTTAATTCCTTGTTGAAAACGCAAAGAACGTTTGAATTTTCCATTCTTGCCTGAAGTGATCAAATCTAAACCTAAATCATTCCTCCATTCCTTAGTGTTATCTCTGCAGGACCAGAAAACTGCATGTACTGTTGAGAGTTATCAGACAGCAAGTGGCCGTGACTGCATGAAGGTTGAGTAGGTTTGGCTTCTAGCCATGAGGGCTGTTGGAAAAATGATTTATAAATAGTGGATTCTGGATATTTGGGCCATGGGATAATCGGGACAGTCACTTATTTGTGACAACTCTCAAAGAGTAAAAACTAATCAAAAAAATAGCTTCGATTCTCTTCATTTATTTGGGACACTATCTCCCTTAATTGGATCAGGAGATTGTTGCTGAACAGTTTCTAATTAGCATTAGACACTTGCATTTGTGTGGCTGTTAGATACTACACTGTGCTCAGAGAGAACAGTTTTTAAGTAGCATCAGTTGTGTGTGCTTGTGTTCAAAAAGCAGTGATTGTAACTAACAGTTGGTGAGAAATAAGCAGTTGAGAAATGAGCAATAAGACAATTTAGAACTGTTTTGCTCACTGCTGCTTCAGGCATTGAGGCTTGGAGATGCCAGAAATGGCTGGGAGTGAAAATGAAGCAATTTCACTACTTCATCAAGTTAGGAATTATGAAGGCATCGTTAATCATATTGAATGTTAAATGGTAGTTTGTCTTTTATACCTTTTTAACTATTTCCGTGAAACTTCGGCTAATTGGGAAGCTGCATAATTAGGGAAAATGTGCTGGTCCTGATGTGTCCCACTTAATGGGAATTCACTGTGTCTCCAACGCCTTGCAGCCTTATTTACTTCTATTTTTATTTAGGCCCTTCCTATTCTGCACTGTATATATATTTATCGTTTATATACAGTGTTTAATATAGTATTGATACATTTAAGCAATAGTATAAACAATAAATGTTGATATGTTTATAATATTTTAACATTTGAACTGAAGTTCTCCCAGGGGGTCAGTGAACAGAGCTCTGCCTCAGAGTTCTAGAGGCCGAGGTTCAATCCTGTTTGTGTTGAGTTTGTGCTTTCTCCCTGTAACTGTCTGGGTTTCTGTCCGGGTGCTCTGGATTCCTCCCACATCCTAAAGATGTTGGAAAGTTAATTTCTCTTTGTAAATTGCCCCTAGTGTGTAGGACCAGTGTAAATGGCTTCCGGATAATTGGTGCAGACTAGGTGAGGCTAAGAATGTGTTTCTAGCACAATGAAAATTGACATTTAGCATCAGGTGCATTTCTGACAGAAGTCGAAAGTAAACAGTATAAAGCTACTGGTGCGTCATGAGTAATGAGACCTGGGTGGTAGCAGGGAGTTCAGTAGTCTCACAGCCTGAGGGAAGAAGCTAGTTCCCACCCTAACAGTCTTTGTCCTAGTGCTACTGTACCTTCTGCCTGATGATAAAGGATCAAAGAGATTATGGGATGGAAGGGAGGGATCCTTGACGATGCTAAGGGCCCTATGTACGCAGTGATCCTGATAAGTATCTCTGATGGGTGGAAGAGAGACCCCAGTGATCCTCTTAGCAGTGTTTGCAATCTGTTGTAGGGTCTTGCGATCAGATACCTTGCAATTTCCATAGCAGACAGTGACGTAGGTCCTTCTCAATGGTGCAGGAAGTCGAGGCTCTGCTGTGCTTTCTTGACTAAAGAGGTTGTGTTGAGAAACCTGGTGAGATCATTATGTGCACTCGCAGAAACTTAGTGCTCTGAATTCTTTTCAGGGAGGAGTCAATTATGTGCATTGAGAGGTCAGCCTGCAGATTCCTCAAGTCCACAATCGTCAGTTTAGACTTGTTCATATTGAGGCTCAAGTTGTTGCGTTCACACCATTCTAAAAGCCAGTCTGCCTCCTCTCTGTACCCTGTCGCATTGCCGTTGATGAGGCCAACCACTGTTGTGTCATCAGTGAACCTGACGATTCGATTTGCGCTGGATCTAGCAGTACCGTTATATATCAGCAGCCCTGGGAGGCACTGGTGTTTAATGTGATGGAGCTAGAGATGTCTCTGCCAGTCTGAGTGTGGTCTTTGTGTCAAGAAGTCCAAGATCTATTTGCAGAGAGTGCCATTTGAGACCCAGTGAGGACAGATTACCCACCAGCTTCTGAGGGACGATCATATTAAATGCTGAGATGAAGTTGATAAATAGCATGAGGCACCACTTTTCAGGGGGGACAGGACAAAGTGGAGGGCACAGGCTATGGCATCATCAGTAGATTGATTTGAGAAAAACAGCCAACCAGAAAGGGTTCAATGTAGCAGAAAGATGAAATTTAAAGCAGTGCATGGAGAATAAAGATGTAAAAATATCCTTTTAATTAAGGTCAGAAAACCATTCAATTGAATAGGTTGTGCAAGTTGCAAGTTCATAATAAGTAGATTATGAGTACAGGAGTTCATCTTATTGTACACAAGGTCCATTCAAGAGCCTGAAAACAGTAGGATAGAAACTGGCCTTGAGCCTGCTGGCTTTTGTATCTTCTGCCTGATAGGTGGGTAGAAGAGTAAATGACCAGAGTGGGTGGGGTCTTTGATTATGCTGGCTACTTTACCAAGGCAGCAAGTATAGAAAGAGTCTTTGAAAAAAAATGCAGCTCCTTCATTTACACCCACTACTCCTGTTACTTGTTCCTTGATAAGGAGAACAAAATCCAAGAACTTGCATTAATCAGGACTCGGAGACTAATGAGCTGTTCAGGAAATGAGCTCTTACCAGAATTATTAATTAATCTCTGATTGTATCACAGTTTGCTCAGAACTTAAATTACATTATACAATTAAAATCCTTGTTAATATTCATCTGCCTTTGATCAAGCAGAATTCGATGCTGCCATATTTCAGATGCAAAAGGCAGCCCAGTTCCCTGAAAAAGAATGCGGGCTTAGAATGTTATTGCGTAATTCTGGGAGACCTTTTGGACTGAAAGTCTGTAATACAACTTAGTTTTTAAAATAAATAATTGGTACACCTAGATTTTTTTTGATGGACTAGTTGTGTGTGACTAGAAGTGAAGGGTAATTAGAGCAAGAAGGAAACAAGGATGAACAGGTGAAGTTTTGCCAATTTTCTGTCTCTCCAATCCCTTGGCACCAATGACTATACCTTGTTTCATTTCTCTGGAGTCTGAGGTGTCTGAAAGGACACATTTAAGATCCAAAGGCTCTCCCACAGGTTAGGAAAGAAGGCAGATTTCTTAGGAGGTGTTGCCCTGTTCTGTGAGTTTTGGTTTCCCTTGACATTGAGCTGTTGTTGTCCAGGGATTTCCACAAGTCAGTGAGGATGTTAGATTTCTTAAAGGAGACTTTGAGAATATCCTTGAAGCGTTTTCTCAACCTTCCTTGAAATTCTTTGCTGTTAGGGAGTTTATAGAGTGGCCATTTCTGGGGTCTATTGTAGATCGCTGGACAATATAGTCTGTCATTAAGGACATCTTAAGAAGCCGTGCCTCAAGAAACTGGCATCCATCATTCGTGACCCTCTGGGACTTGCCCTCATCTCATTACTACCACTGGGGAAGAGTACAGGAAGTTACATGATTTAGCACCAGGTCTGCCATCAAAATTATGAACAGTTCATGAAACCGTGAAGGCTACCTTGTCATCCTTTCATTTTGCACTATTTAATTATTTTGTAATTTGTTGTAATATTATGAATTTGTGCCATACTTCTCCCACAAAACAACACATTTCATGTCATACAAGACTGTGATAATAAATCTGATTCTGAAAGGTTTTACATACACAGCATAACACATAGGAGAGGAGTAGTCCATCAAGTCTTCTCTGCCTTTTGATTTCTTTTCCCACTCAATCCCATTCTCCTGCCTTCTTCCTGTAAACTTTGATGCCCATACTAATGAAGAACCTCTCAGCCTTCACTTTAAGTAGACAAAGATTTATTGTAAAAGTATGTATGCAGTATACAACCTTGAGATTTGTTTTTCCCAGACAGGTTCAGAACACAAAAAGCTATGAAACCTGTTCAGGTAAAAAAACCATCAAACTCCCAATATGCAACAAAAGAACAAATCATGCAAACAGTAAAAAAAGAGTGAAAAACAAAGAATATAAGACACCAAACCACAAACTTATCAAAGGAGCCCAGGCATATTCAGTACAGCTCAGTTCAGCCTAACCCAGTGCTGGGCTATCTGCAGGCTGCAAATCTAGTCGGCCCGATCAAAATCGCATAAAAATAGCAATATAAAAGGAGCGACCAGAAACCAGAAACCTATCATAACATAAACTACTGAGTCAAAAACGTGAACCACATTCATTAAACCTTGCCAAAGACCCAGGACTCCAGCACCATCTTCTGGCAGCATCGAGCGAAAAGAAGGGAGAGACCATTTGTACCAGTCGATTGGCCTTCAGGGCCATCTGTTGCAATGAATTCCACAGATTCACTACCCTCTGGCTACAAAGATTCCTCCTCACTTCTGTTCTAAAGCGACATACATCTATTCTGAGGCTGTGCCATCTGGTCCTAAACTCTCTATTGGGAACATCCTCTTCATGTCCACTCTGTCTAGGCCTTTCAATATTTGGTAATCTCAGTGAGATTCCCCTCAGTCTTTTAAACTCCAGCAAATACCACCCAGAGCCATCAAATGCTCTTAAGTTAGCCCCTTCATTCCTAGGATCATTCTTGTAAACCTTCTTTGCACCCTTTCCAGTGCCAGCACATCCTTTCTTAGATATGGAGCCCAAAACTACTCACCAATGACCAATGCCTTATAAAGCCTCTGAACTATATTCTTGTTTTTATATTCTAGTCCTCTCAAAATCAATGTGAACATTGCATTTGGCACCCTTACTACTGACTCAGCTTGCAATTAACCTTTAGGGAATCCTGCACGAGGACTCTGAAGCCCCTTGGCATCTTTTGTTTCAGACTTCTCTCCTTATTTAGAAAATAGTGTAAATCTTTATTTCTTCGACTGAGGTGCAAAAAAGCATCAACACCATTATGCAGATCATTAAAATCTACTGGAACTTGAAAAGCAGCAGAATGAACACCAATGCTTTGGAATACCAATACACGTAGTTACCGTCAGCCATACAGAAGAGTCCACCTTTGTTCCCACTTTTTGCCTTCTGCCAGTCAGCCAATCTTTTGACTATGCTAGTATCTTTCCTGTAATATCAGGGGCTCTCATTTTGCTTAACAGCCACATGTACAGTATGGCACTTTGTCAAAGGCCTTCTGAAAATCCAAGTGAATAACATCCACTGTCTATACTGCCTGTTATTTCCTCAAAGAATTCTAACAACAATGTCTGGCTAGATTTCTCCTGAAAGAAGCCATGCTGATTTCTGTCTATTTTATCATGTTCCTCCAAGCACCCCAAAGCCTCATCTTTAAAAATGGACTGTAACATGTTATTAACCACTGAAGTCAGGCTAACTGACTATAGTTTCCTGTCTTCTGTCTTACTCCCTTAAGGAGTAGACTGACATTTGCAATTTTCTAGTCTGTCAGAACCATTCCAGAGTTGAGTGATTCTTGAAAGATCACTATTAACACCTTCGCAATCTCTACGTCTACCCCTGGGGTGCGGTCCGTCTGGTCCAGGTGACCTATCTATCTTTAGACCTTTCAGCTTTATAAACACCTCTCCTTAGTAATAGCAACTACACTTATTTAATCCCATTGACAGGCTTGAACTTCTGGCATCTTGCTGGTGTCTTCCATAGTCAATTCTGATGTAAAATACTTATTCAGTTTGTCTCCCTTTACTGTACTACCTCTCCAGCATCATTTTTCAGCAGTCCAATATCCACTCTCACCTGTCTCTGAAAAAAATTCTTCTATATTATTGGCTAGCTTATCTTCATATTTCATCTTTTCTCTTCTTATATCTTCTTTAGTTACCTTCTATTGGTATCTCAAAAGGTCATAAAATGCACATCTTTCTTTATTTATAATGAAGTAAAATTGTCTAATTAAGGCTTCAGCCAGTCACTTATCTCAAACAGTTACTGCTAAGGTTCATTAAAATGTTAACTTTCTCCTCTCTGCTACAGTGAATCAAATATAAGGTTGCTCATGTCAGTTTCAAGTGAATAGTGATCACTTAACACCCTTTTGCAAATTAACCAGAGTTCAAATAAATTCAGAAATCACTCAAGTGTAATTTGAGTGAACTATCATCTGAACTTTGAGATTAGACTACCTTAATGTTTGGTATCAATTGTCTCAACGCATATTTTGATTCATTCCTGGTACCATTAGTCACCGATGCTTCAGTTGTTAATGACTTTAAACACAGGAGCTTAATGATCACACTACCTTACTCCAGGTTAATTGATGAATTAACTATGATATTCAATCTCTAGTGTATGTTTGAACTTTGCAACAACCAGTAACTTTCCTTGGTTTTATTAAGACCCTTCATCAAACTTTTAGACAGAAGGTCAATTACTCAGATTTGGGGACAATTTTAGAACATTCAGCATTGAAAAGTACAGAACAGGAAAATGCCCTTCAACTAATAATGTTGTGCTGAGCTAATTAAACTAGTAATTAAATGCTTAATTGAACTATTCTCTTCTGCCTGCACAATGGCCATATCCCACCATTCTCTATGCATTCATGAGCCTATCTAAGGACCTCTGAATACACCTTTTGAATTTGCCTCCACTGCCAATTTAGGTAAAGTGCTTCAGGCATGAACCATTCTGTCAAAAACTTGCCCTGCGCATGTCAGTACTTCCTTTCACCTGAAATGCATGCCCTCTAGTGTTAGATATTTTGACCCTGGGAGAAAGATAGATATCAACTGTATATCAATGTGTCTCGTTTCTTTCAGGTTTCCTCTCAGCTTTTGCTGCTCTAGAGAAAGTAACCCAAGTTTGTCCAAACACTCCTTAGAGCACATGCATTCGAACCCAGGCAGCAACCTGGTAAACATCTTCTGCGCCCTCTCCAAAGCCTCAATGCCTTTCCTGTAATGAGGTGAACAGAATTGAATGTAATAGTCCAGATGTGGCCTAATTAATTTAATAAACTCACAACATAACTTTTTGAATCTTGAACTTACTGCCTTGATTAACAAAGGCAAGCATGTGATATGCCTTCATTACTATCATGTCAAACAGTACGGCCATGTTTAGGGAGGTATGAACTTGGATACCAGTATTGATTTGAAGCAAGAAGGCTGGAAGTGGAACGGCTAAGGATTTTCGGAGTGAAGGCATTTTACTACTCGGGGTAAAAGGGAGGCAAGACTGCGCAGGCTCATGACATCAGCCAGTAGAGCGGGAAAAGTTTAAGAAGAAGACTGCCATATCCAGTGGGCAGCAGAGTGAGAGGTAGCAGAGTGGTAGGGGTTTGGCTCAATGGGCTTAGGCAGTAACGAGGCGAGGTAGGTTTACCTGTGTTAATTGCGCAAAGGAAGTAGTATGTGTGTGAGGCCGGTTTTCTGTGCTCAGTGTCAGATGTAGGAAGTCCCGGAGTCTCCCAGCCTCCCGGACGGCCATATCTGCACCTGGTGTGTCGAGCTGCAGCTCCTAAGGGACCGCGTCAGGGAACTGGAGCTGCAGCTTGATGACCTTCACCTGGTCTGGGAGAGTGAGGAGGTGATAGAAAGGAGTTGTAGGCAGGTGATCACACTGGGGTCATGGAGACAGACAAGTGGGTAACAGTCAGGAGAGGGAAGGGGAAGAGTGAGGTACTAGAGAGTATCCCTGTGGCTGTTCCCTGAACAATAAGTACTCCTGTTTGAGTACTGTTGGGGAGGACAGTCTACCTGGGGTAAGCAACAGTGGCCGTGCCTCTGGCACAGAGCCCGGGCCTGTGGCTCAGAAGGGTAGGGAAAGGAAGAGGAAGGCAGTAGTGATAGGGGACTATATAGTTAGGGGGACAGGCGGGTGATTCTGTGGATGCAGGAAAGAAACTAGGATGGTAGTTTGCCTCCCGGGTGCCAGGGTCCGGGATGTTTCAGATCGCGTCCATGATATCCTGCAGTGGGAGGGAGAACAGCCAAAGGTCATGGTACATATTGGTACCAACGACATAGGTAGGAAAAGGGAAGAGGTCCTGAAAAAAGACTATGGGGAGTTAGGAAGGAAGTTGAGAAGCAGGACCGCAAAGGTAGTCATCTTGGGATTATTGCCTGTGCCATGCAACAATGAGTATAGGAATAGAATGAGGTGGAGGATAGATGCGTGGCTGACGGATTGGAGTAGGGGGCAGGAATTTAGAGTCATTGGGACCTCTTTTGGGGCAGGTGTGACCTGTACAAAAAGGATGGATTGCACTTGAATCCCAGGGGGACCAATATCCTGGCGGGGAGGTTTGCTAAGGCTACTGGGGAGAGTTTAAACTAGAATTGTTGGGGGGTGGTAACTGAACTGAAGAGACTGGGGAAGAGGCGGTTGGCTCACAAATAGAGAACGTTTGGAGACAGTGTGTGAGGGAGGATAGGCAGGTGATAGAGAAGGGACGCACTCAGGCGGATGGTTTGAGATGTGTCTATTTTAATTCAAGGAATATTATGAACAAAGCGGATGAGCTTAGAGTGTGGATCAGTACTTGGAGCTATGATGTGGTGGCCATTACAGAGACTTGGATGGCTCAGGGACAGGAATGGTTACTTCAAGTGCCGGGTTTTAGATGTTTCAGAAAGGACAGGGAGGGAGGCAAAAGAGGTGGGGGCATGGCACTGTTGATCAGAGATAGTGTCACGGCTGCAGAAAAGGTGGATGTCATCGAGGGATTGTCTACGGAGTCTCTGTGGGTGGAGGTTAGGAACAAGAAGGGGTCAATAACTTTACTAGGTGTTTTTTATAGGCTGCCCAATAGTAACAGGGATATTGAGGAGCAGATAGGGAAACATATCCTGGAATAGTGTAATAATAACAGAGTTGTTGTGATGGGAAATTTTAACTGCTCTAATTTCGATTGGCATCTCCCTAGAGCAAGGGGTTTAGATGGGGTGGAGTTTGTTAGGTGTGTTCAGGAATGTTTCTTGATGCAATATGTAGATAAGCCTACAAGAGGAGAGACTGTACTTAATTTGGTATTGGGAAATGAATACCTAGTCAGGTGTCTGATCTCTCAAAGGAGAGCATTTTGGAGATAGCGGTCATAATTCTATCTCCTTTACAATAGCATTGGAGAGAGATAGGAGCAGACAAGTTAGAAAAGCATTTAATTGGAGTAAGGGGAATTATGAGTCTATCAGGCAGGAACTTGGAAGCTTAAATTGGGAACAGATGTTCTCAGGGAAATGTACAGAAGAAATGTGGCAAATGTTCAGGGGATATTTGTGTGGAGTTCTGCATAGGTACGTTCCAATGAGACAGGGAAGTTATGGTAGGGTACAGGAAGCATGGTGTACAAAGGCTGTAATAAATCTAGTCAAGAAGAAAAGAAAAGCTTACAAAAGGTTCAAAGAGCTAGGTAATGTTAGAAATCTAGAAGATTATAAGACCAACAGGAAGGAGCTTAAGAAGGAAATTAGGAGAGCCAGAAGGGGCCATGAGAAGGCCTTGGCGGGCAGGATTAAGGAAAACCCCAAGGCATTCCACAAGTATATGAAGAGCAAGAGGATAAGACGTGAAAGAATAGGACCTATCAAGTGTGACAGTGGGAAAATATGTATGGAACTGGAGGAAATAGTAGAGGTACTTAATGAATACTTTGCTTCAGTATTCACTATGGAAAAGGATCTTGGTGATTTTAGTGATGACTTGCAGCAGACTGAAAAGCTTGAGCATGTAGATATTAAGGAAGAGGATGTGCTGGAGCTTTTGGAAAGCATCAAGTTGGATAAGTCACCGGGACCAGATGAGATGTACCCCAGGCTACTGTAGGAGGTGAAGGAGGAGATTGCTGATCCTCTGGCAATGATCTTTGCATCATCAATAGGGACGGGAGAGGTTCTGGAGGATTGGAGGATTGCGGATGTTGTTCCTTTATTCAAGAAAGGGAGTAGAGATAGCCCAGGAAATTATAGACCGGTGAGTCTTACTTCAATGGTTGGTAAGTTGATGGAGAAGATCCTGAGAGGCAGGATTTATGAACATTTGGAGAGGTATAATATGATTAGGAATAGTCAGCATGGCTTTGTCAAGGGCAGGTCATTCCTTACGAGCCTAATTGAATTTTGACTGAAGAAAGTTCCCTTCATGTTGCCCTTAAACTTTTCACCTTTCACCCTTAACCAATGACCTCTGGTTGTGGTCTCACCCAACCTCAGTCTGCTTG
Source organism: Mobula hypostoma (assembly GCF_963921235.1). Taxonomy (NCBI): domain Eukaryota; kingdom Metazoa; phylum Chordata; class Chondrichthyes; order Myliobatiformes; family Myliobatidae; genus Mobula; species Mobula hypostoma. The sequence continues at coordinate 170,027,904 of NC_086097.1, forward strand.
CATTAACCCTTTCTATACCCCTCATAATTTTGTAAACTACTATCAAATCTCTTCTCAGTCTTCTATGTTCTGAGGAATACAGTCCTAACCTATTCAATCTTTCCTTATAACTCAGGTCCTCCAGACATGGGAAATTTTCTCTGTACTGTTTCAATCTTGTTTACATCTTTCTTGTAGGTAGGGGACCAAATCTGCAAACAATACTCCAAATCGGGCCTCACCAATGTCTTATACAACTTTAGCATAACATCCCATCTGATGTACTCAATAACAGTGATGTAAGAGGGCCATAAGATTATAAGACATAGGAACAGAATTTGGCCTTTCAGCCCATCAAGTCTACTCCGCCATTCATCATGGCTGATTCTGGATCCCACTCAACGCCATACACCCGCCTTCTCGTCATATCCTTTGATGGCCCAACCAATCAGGAAATGATCAAATTCCGCCTTAAATATATGCATGGACTTGGCCTCCTCCACAGTCTGAGGCAGAGCATTCCATAGATTTACTACTCTCTGGCTAAAAATATTCCTCCTTTCCTCTTTTCCAAAGGGTCGCCCCTCAATTTTGAGGCTGTGCCCTCTAGTTCTGGATACCCTTGCCATATGAAACGTCCTCTCCACATCTCTAACTTCTGCTAATGCCCCACCTCCCCTTTGTACCCCATCCCTTATTAATTAATTAATTGTCTTTCCCCTTTTTTTCTCTCTTTTTTCTCCCTCTGTCCCTCTCACTATAACTCCTTGCCCATCCTCTGTTTTTTTTTTCCCACCCCTTCCTCTTTCTTTCTCCCTAGGCCTCCCGTCCCATGATCCTCTCCCTTCTCCAGCTTCGTATCCCTTTTGCCAATCAACTTTCCAGCTCTTAGCTCCATACTTCCCCCTCCTGTCTTCTCCTATCATTTCAGATCTCCCCCTCCCCCTCCCACTTTCAAATCTCTTACTATCTCTTCTTTCAGTTAGTCCTGACAAAGGGTCTTGGCCTGAAACGTCGACTGTACCTCTTCCTATAGATGCTGCCTGGCCTGTTGCATTCCACCAGCATTTTTTGTGTGTGTTGCTTGAATTTCCAGCATCTGCAGATTTCCTCGTGTTAGCATGGGCAACTGCTGGTCTTCCATACAACCTTGCCCAGGCCTGCGCCCTGGAAGCCTTCCAAGGTGCAAATCCATGGTCTCATGAGACTAACGGATGCCTGAAAAGTTTGTAGATGGAAGAGACATTAAAGCTGATAAATTATACAAGAAAACACAAATCTAAATTAAGAATATTTAAAATAAAAGGTGCAGCTCGCTGATTGCTTGAAATCCTAAAGAGCTTCTTGAATAATGAAGCTATGAAAAAGAAGTCTTCCTGCTGGACTCAAGGAGTTCATCAGTGTGACTGAGACCTATTTAAAGTTCACACATTTATAAACAGGGAGGTCTACTTGGGGTGAGTGTTGAATCTTACTGTCCACTTTGCCTGTATTTGCTATTGAAAGATATCATACTATTGAATGACGAAGTCAAAAAGCACAGAAACAGGCTCTTCAACCCATTATGTCATTGTCAAACATCAAGTACCCATCTATACCTATTATCAAGGACAGACTGAAGGACAGATTCTACCACTGTTATAATCCCTTAGAATGGACCTCTTGATAAATACTGTAAACATGAACAATTGATCTCTCAAGTTACCTTGCTTGGCCCTTGCACCTCATCTGTCTACCTGCACTGGACTTTCTCTGTCCCTGTAACAATATTCTGCATTATGTTATTGTTTTTACTTTTGTACTACCTCAATGTGCTCACATATGGAATGATCGCGTGCGCTGGTCGTGCATGCAGCCTGTTACAGCCATTCCAGACCAGTATTCTTACTTTTTTCTTCTTACTTCTTAACTTACGTTATGTTTTGTATTTTTTTTTTGCACGGTAACATGTCGAAGCTGCACCCTCTCTAACATGCTGGTAGAGAGAGTTTTATTTGGGTTTTTAGTGCTGGAAATATTTACATTCCGACACGTCTCATTAGCAGGGCAGCAGTATGGTTGCATATAAGCTGATTGAGCTTATGCCGGCCGGTTTAGTGAGCAGAGCGGCGGACACCTCTGCTAAAGTCTGGAGGAAAACACACAGAGGATACAGAGGGGGATCACTAAGTCGAGGAAAGAGGACCGGGTCGAGACAACAGAGACTTATGGAGAAGAGGAGTTCAGTGGGTAATAAAGTGGACGAGTTCACAGTGCTAGTCAGGCATCAGAGAACATTTCAGGAGTGCAGTGTTATGTGTTTCACTGGGAAGCATGAGGACATACCCGATCAAAAATTCTCCATGGATGGCTTCCAGACCGTTCAGGCTGACCGGAAGTGCACTGAGGGCAGTAGGCGTAAAGGAGTTGGGTGCTTACTGTTCTGGTTAACAACAGATGGTGCAATCCGGGTCATATTACAATCGGGGAACGTGTTTGTAGACTGGATATTGAACTTTTTACTGTTGGACTTCGGCCATATTCCACCGAGATACAACACTGGGCGGCACGGGAGGTCGTTCCTGCCTGTGGCCATCGAACTTTGCAGCTCCTCCCGTGGAGGGTCAGACACCCTGAGTCAATAGACTGATCCTGGACTTATTTTCCATCTGGCATAGTTTGCATTTTGTTGTTTGATTGTTTGTGGTTTTTGTATTGCTATATTTATGCTCTATTCTTGGTTGGTGTGGCTGTAACGAAACCCAATTTCCCTCAGGATCAATAAAGTATATCTATCTACCTATCTGTCTTGATGACATGCAAACAAAGCTTTTCATTATATTTTGGTATAGATGACAATAAAAACTAAAAAACAATTACCAGTTACCATTTACTACAACCTTAGATACTTTTTTAAATGCTCTGGGAATAGCATCATAGTTGATGATTTTTCAATACCTAATGAAATTTCTTATTAAATCACCATCCATGACCTGCCCAGAGACAATACTCAATAACTCAGCCATTCTCTGAGTGCAGGACGTTCACTTCATAACCATCCAAATTGGTTTCTGATAATTAAATCTATGACCTCTAGTTATGTCCTCCCACAACAGAATGAGTTGCTTCTCTCTCTCCAATAAAATCTAACATACTATTAACTTTTCCCAACTATCCTCATAACCAAAGTTCCTGATTCCTGATTATTCAAAGATTCAAAGATTCAAAGGTTCAAAAGATTCAAAAAAACTTTATTGTCATTCTAACTGTACATCAGGTCTGCAGGGCAGAATGAGACAGCGTTTCTCAGGAGCAGTGCAATCATAACATAACAAACGCAACACTAAATAATAAACATAACAATAAATAGTAAAACACAACAGCCACATGTCAGTTAAAATCAAGTTATAAGTGTCCAGTGCAAGTTAAAAGTGTCCAAAGCAGAGTCAGGTAGAGCAGCTATTTAGCAGTCTGACTGCCTGTGGGAGGAAGCTGTTTAGTAGCCTTGTGGTTTTAGTTTTGATGCTCCTGTAACGTTTGCCTGATGACAGAAGAACAAACAGTTCATGGAGAGGGTGTGAGGGGTCTTTAATGATGTACCATGTCTTCTGGAGGCGTCGACTCTGAAAGAGGTCTTGGACAGAAGGTAGGGAGACCCCAATGACCTTCTCTGCTCCCCTAACCACCCTCTGCAAGACTTTTTTGTCGACAGCACTGCAGCTGGAGTACCAAGTTGTGATGCAAAAGGTCAGCACACTCTCAACCACGCCTCTGTAGAATGTAGTTAAGATGTTAGTGGGGAGTGATGCTTGTTTAAGCTTCCTCAGAAAGTGCAATCTCTGCTGGGCCCATTTCACAATCCCAGTGGCGTTCCTGGATCAAGTGAGATTGTCCGAGATCTGCACCCCAAGGAACTTGATGTTATCCTGGATAATCCTCTCCTCCCCATTTCTAAAGTCTCGGAGTTATTTTGGATTTGAGAATTGTCCATCTTAAGGCTAACTAGAGGAGGCTGAGGAAGGGTTTCATTTTAGGTATAAAATTATGAAGGGCCTAGTAGCATAGATTTGAAGTAATTGGTTAAAAGATTAGAAAGAAGAGGAGGAAGGGTTCTTTAGAATTGCAGGAGTTGCAGGAGACCAGTGTAACTCTCTCACTGTTGAACTATCTATTGAAATTTAGGACCAATCTCCAGGACAGCTCTATATTCACTGTAGCAAGGTGCAGAAAGCAGATACTGTAGCTTTCAAGTGAGAGATAAGAGATTTAAAGAGGATCTGAGGGAAATGTTCTTTATTTACACAGAAAGTAGTTGGTATCTGGAATGTGCTGGAATCAGATAAAATTACTAAAGGGGTACATAAGTACGTAATGTATAGATGGGCAATCTTAAGGCGAGCAACTGCGATAAGTGTAGATGGGAAAAATGATAGGAGAGATGTGATGGGTTGAAGGGCCTGTTTCTCTGCTGTACAACTCTACGACTCAATGAGACATTTAGCGGAACTGCCAACCTTTTCACACTTAATGAAGTAAATAAACACTAGAATTCAAAAAAAAGTATCTAGTTGTGTAGTGGGTTTATTATTTTCTATTATTTAGAGATACAGTGTGGAACAGGCCCTTCCAGCTCAATGAGTCGCGTCACCCAGCAACCCACCAGTTAACTCCAGCCTAATCACAGGACAATTTACAAGGACCAGTTAATTGTTACATCTTTGGACTGTGGGAGAAACCAGAGCACCTGGAGGAAACCCATGTGATCACGGGGAGAAGGTACAGACTGTGCTGGAATTGAACTCTGTATGCTCAGAGCTGTAATAGCATTGCACTTGCTGGTACAACAGAGTGGCACCCCCAGTTGTATTTGAAAGATCCAGGAATGGGAGATTGACTGATGATGTGGGTGTAAGGGCAGGACAATTGGAGGAAAGTGGTTATGCAATGACAGCTTACAAGAACATATTTAAACATACTTCAGATTTAGCAAAATTGAAAGAGATTCGGGTTACCAAGTGTAAATATCAACAACGATTTGTGCTGGTCCAACATGTGGATACTAAGGCATTAAGCACACCAGTCCGTCTACTTGCTCAGAAAGCTAAGGACATCTGACATACCCCCGTCACCAGTTTTTATAGAAAGCATCAGACCCTGCTATGGTAACTGCTCCGTCCAAGAGCACAAGAAATTTCAGAGAGTTGTGAACACAGCCCAGACCATTATGCACATCAGCTTCCCCTTCATTAACACTATCCACTCTTCCCCCTGCATCGAGAAAATAGCCAACTTAACCCTGGACAATCCCACCCCCGCCCCCAGCCACTCTCTCATCTCCCCACTCACATTGGGGAAAAGATATCAAAACTTGAAAACACACTACCAAACTGAGGGACAACTTCTATCTTGCTATTATCAGATTCTTTTATGATAAAAACAAGCTCTTACCTCCCAATTTATCCCATCATGGCCTTGGCACCTTGTTTTTCTGTCTGTAATGCACTTTCTCTGTAACTGCATTTTGTTTTTCCTTTTCATACTACCTCCTTATGTACAGAATGATCTGTCCCTATAGCATACAAGTAAAAGTTTTTCACTCTGTCTTGGCACAGGTGATAATAACAAATTAACTACCAGTTAACAATGAAGCCATCTCTAGGTGAGATCCTGAGACTGAAGTCAAGTCTACTTTCTCATCCGGATGGGAGATACTGGACACCTTCCTTGTGACCCTGGGGGTCAGGAAAAAGTGAAGGCTGGCTTTTTGATTGAGGTATCAACATTTGGATGAAATGACACGTACTAAGAGAAACACCTTACACATCTGGAGAAGAGGGATGCTTATGTGAGAATGCTGTTCTTGGACTACAGTTCAGCATTCAAAACCATAATTCCCTCTAGGCTCGACAAGAAGCTCAGAGACCTCAGCCTTCACCTTGCCTTGTGCAGCTGGATCCTGGACTTCCTGTCAGATCGCTGGCAGGTGGTGAGAGTGGGCTCCCTCACTTCTGCACCTCTGACCTTCAACACAGGTGCTCCTCAGGGCTGTGTACTAAGCCTCCTCCTCTACTCTCTGTATACCCATGACTCTGTCACCACCCACAGCTCCAATCTGCTAATTAAATTCGCTGATGACACTACACTGATTGGCCTAATCTCAAATTATAATGAGGGAGCCTACAGAGAGGAAGTCATCATCCTGACACAGTGGTATCAAGAAAACAACCTCTTCTTCAACGTCATAAAAACAAAGGAGCTGGTTGTTGATTGCAGGAGGAATGGAGATAGGTTAACCCCTATAAACATCAACGTACCTGGGGTTGAGAGGGTGAACAGTTTTAAGTTCCTCGGCCTACATATCACCGAGGACCTCACGTGGTCTGTACATAGAACAGTGTCTCTTTCACCTCAGACTGTTGAGGAAGTTCAGTGTGGGCCCCCAAATCCCCCCAAGAACTTTCTACAGGGGCACAATTGAGAGCATCCTGACTGGCTGCATCACTGCCTGGTACGGGAACTGTACTTCCCTCAATCGCAGGACTCTGCAGAGAGTGGTGCGAACAGCCCAGCGCATCTGTAGATGTGAACTTCCCACTATGCAGGACATTTATAAAGACAGGTGTGTAAAAGGGGCCTGAAGGATCATTGGGGACCCGAGTCACCCCAACTATAAACTGTTCCAGCTGCTACCATCCGGGAAACGGTACCGCAGCATAAAAGCCAGGACCAACAGGCTCCGGGACAGCTTCTTCCACCAAGTCATCAGACTGATTAATTCATGCTGATACTGCTGTATTTCTATGTTATATTGGCTATCCTGTTGTACATAATATTTATTATAAATTACTCTAATCGCACATTGCACATTTGAATGGAGATGTAACGTAAAGATATTTACTCCTCATGTATATGAAGGATGTAAGTAATAAGGTCAATTCAATTCAACATCAGCTTCTGCTAGAAGACATACTGTCAGAAACTTGCTGGTCTTCCATTTTAAGGAGATACCTGCAAATTAATGCTGTCAACTTGCACATTCCGAGGTGCAGGAATACACATTGAAGGACCTGTGGAGCTCAGTGCAGCCAATGCAAAGGCTTTGTGGTAAACAACACCATCCGGGCCCTGTTGCCTTTAGATGTTGGCAGAGCTGGGACAATTTCTCCCTGAAACTGGCTGCACAGGTTGATAAGGTAAAGAAGGCATATGGCATGCTTGCCTTTATTCATCAAGTCATTAATTTCAAGGGTCAGGGAGTTAAATTGCAGCTTTATAAAACTTTGGTTAGGCTGATTCTAGAATATTATACTGCAAGAACTAGAACAGAATTAGGCCGTTGGCCCATTGAGTATGAGCCACCATTTGGCTGATTTGTTTTCCCTTCCACCCAATTCTCCTGTCTTCCCCTTGTAACTTTTGGTGCTCCTACTGAACAAGAGCCTATAAACATTCACTAAGTATACCCTATGATTTGATCTCCATAGCTGTCTGTGACAATAAATTCCACAGATTTGCCATCGTCTGGCTAAAGAAATTCCTTGTAATCTCTGTTCCAAAGGTGGGTCCTTCTATTTTGAGACTGTGCCCTCTGGTCCTATGCTCTTCCACTATTGGAAACATGCACTCCATGTCCAGTCTATCCAGGCCTTTTAATATTTGATAGATTTCAATGAGATCCCCACACATTCTTCTCAACTCCAGTAGCACAGGAACAAAACCATTAAATGTGCCACATATGATAACCCTTTCATTCCTAGGATCATTCTTGTAAATCTCCTCTGGAATTTTTTCAAGACTGGCACATTTTTCTTAGTTAAGGGGCCCAAGCTTCTCACAATACTTCAAATGCAACCTGTCCAATGCCTTATAAAGCCTCATAAATACATTTTTGCTTTTATATTTCAGTCCTCTTGAAATGAATGGTAACATTGCATTTGTCTTCCTTACTATTGACTCAACCTCCAAGTTAGCCTTTAAGAAATCCTGCAGTAGGTCCCTTTGCACCTCCAATTTCAGAATTTACTCCCCATTTAAAGTTCAAAGTAACTTTATTATCAAAGTACATATATGTCACCTGAGATTCATTTCCTTGGGGCATACTCAATAAATCCAATAATCATAATAGAATCAATGAAAGGCTGCACCAACAGGGTGGACAACCAGTACGCTAAAGCCAACAAACTGCACATACAAAAAGAAAAAAGAGAAATAATAAAATAATAAGTTTCAGAGTCAGGGTCCAACAAATTATATTACCACTGATTCATTATTACAGATAGGACAATCCTTAATAACCATCCAGATATAATATTACAGGATAAACAAGCAAGAACAACTTACTTATGGCCATTCTAAGCACATGTAACCTACAGAAATCAATAGGTGAAAACACCAGAAATATGCTGAATTAAAAGAGGAAATTGAAAGACTATGGAACATAAACAGGGTATACATTGTCCCAATAGTATCTCGCAGTCACTATGCAATAGCACTAAATAATTAGGCCTACACAGCAATATTTATGTAAAGCCACAACACCAAACACCACTAGAATAGTCCGAAAGCTCCTAGTAATAGAGAAATGAGTGTGCTTGTCTATGCCCACACCTCAGGTTTTACCAGCTTGAGCTGAGAAAAAATAAAACTAATAATAACTAAATAAGCAACAAATATAGAAAAATTATTGTGAAATTGACTGAAGTTATACCCTCCGGTTTAGGAGACTGATAGTTGAGGGTGAATAACTATTCCTGAACCTGGTGGTGTGAGTCCTGAGGCTCCTGCACCCTGTTCATGATGGCAGCAGTCAGGAGAGAGCATGATCTGGGTGGTGGGGGTCCTTGATGATGGAACACGCATTCCTTCAACAATGTTCTGTGTAGATGTGCTTTATTGTGGGGAGGACTTTACCCATGATGGACTGGGTTATATCCACTACTTTTTGAAGGATTTCTGTTCAAGAGCATTGATGTTTCCATACCAGGCTTTGATGCAACCAGTCAGTATAATCTTCCACCACACATTTATAGAATTTGTTGAAGTTTTAGTTGTCATGCTGAATCTTTGCAAACTCCTAAGGAGGTAGGGGAATTGCCCTGCTTTCTTCATTATTGCACTTATGTGCTGGGCCCAGGACAGGTCCTTTGAGATGACAACACCGAGGAATTTAAAGTTGCTGACCCTCTCCAGCTCTGTCTCATGGACCTCCAGGTTCCTCCTCCTGAAGTCAATCATTAGTTCATTTTAGCCTTGGAATGGGTTGAAGAAATACGCCCTGATTATGTACTTCTGCACTCCGATTCGCTCTCAGTCTTGCCATCTATTAAAACAGGTACATCAAATTGTAAACCAGGCATTATTCTTAAGGTTGGATGACCTGTGTTGAGGCTGCAGGGTCTAGGCCTGTGTATGTTTCCTGTCCATGTTGGGGCTGAAGGAAACAAAATGACAGACATTCTTGCCAAGCAATTTAAAAAAAAGTTAAGGATGTAATGTGGTGCCTTTGCATAAAGGGGAGATGAAAACCATAATTAAAATGTCTATTTAATCACTGTGGCAACCATGTTGGAATAAGGAAAAGGAAGTACGGCACTTATATAAAATTCAGAGGATGGTGGGAACTTAACCGGCAGATGGGTTGAAAAGGAGGGAAGATGTTATACTTCTCTCTTTTAAACCCATCTGCCAGATCCTCTCATATCCGTTTTGCCAATTACCTGTCCAGCTCTTGGCTCCATCCCTCCCCCTCCTGTCTTCTCCTATCATTTTGCATCTCCCCCTCCCCCTCCCACTTTCAAATCCCTTACTCACTCTTCCTTCAATTAGTCCTGACGAAGGGTCTCGGCCTGAAACGTCGACTGTACCTCTTCCTAGAGATGCTGCCTGGCCTGCTGCGTTCACCAGCAACTTTGATGTGTGTTGCTTGAATTTCCAGCATCTGCAGAATTCCTCGTGAAGATGTTATGCTTACATGTTTACATATTGGACATACTAGGGTGAGTAATTCTCTGTTCAGAATTAATATGCATGAAACTGGCATCTGCAGGGAGTGCACTTATTAGGAAACAATGCAGCACATATTGTTTGAATGCAGTTCTATCAGGTGTAAAGGAAACATCTCATTGCTAAATTAAGATCTTTGAGTCAGATAGAGCTTAACATGGAGAGTTTATTAGGATAACACTACTACCTCATTTGAGTTTTTTTTGTGTGAGGGAATTTAGCAGGTATACTTCCTACCTCTTTGCTCCACACTCCAATGCACATTATGTTTGTTTGCCAACCGCCATTAAATGTTACAAAAAGAACAAGAAGAATCAGCTGCTTGGATTAGCTGACAATAAGGGACTGTTGTGGCACCACAGCCAGATTTTCAATCCCACTCTGTTATGTATTTTCTCCTCTGCCTTTGATTTGGCCTATGACAGTGGTATCATCAACACACTCAAATATGGGACTGGAGCTATGTTTAGCCACATAGTCATAAGTGTGAAGTGAGTGGAGCAGGGGGCTAAGCACATAGCCTTGTGGTGCACCTGTGCTGATGGAGATCATGGAGGAAATGTTGTCGCCAAACTGAACTGACTGGGGTCAGTTAATATTCCAGCTTAATATTCCAGGGTTCCGATGTTTCAGATGTGATCGAGGCAGAGGAATGAAAGGTGGGAGGGTAGCATTGCTTGTCAGGGAAAATGTTACAGCAGTGCTCAGGCAGGACAGATTAGAGGGCTTGTCTACTGAGTCCTTATGGGTGGAGCTGAGAAATAAGAAAGGTATGGCCACATTAGTGGGATTGTATTACAGACCACCCAATAGTCAACGAGACTTGGAATAGCAAATCTGCAGAGAGATAGCAGGCAACTGCAGGAAACATAAAGTTGTGGTGGTAGGGGATTTTAATTTTCCATATATTGATTGGGACTCCCATACTGTTACGGGTCTAGATGGTTTAGAGTTTGTAAAATGTGTTCAGGAAAGTTTTCTAAATCAATATATAGAGGGACCAACTAGAGGGGATGCAATATTGGATCTCCTGTTAGGAAACGAGTTAGGACAAGTAACGGAAGTCTGTGTAGGGGAGCACTTTGGTTCCAGTGATCATAACACCATTAGTTTCAATTTGATCATGGACAAGGATAGATCTGGTCCTAGGCTTGAGGTTCTGAACTGGAAGAAGGCCAAATTTGAAGAAATGAGAAAGGATCTAAAAAGTGTGGATTGGGACAGGTTGCTCTCTGGCAAAGATGTGATCGGTAGGTGGGAAGCCTTCAAAGGAGAAATTTTGAGAGTGCAGAGTTTGTATGTTCCTGTCAGGATTAAAGGCAAAGTGAATAGGAATAAGGAACCTTGGTTCTCAAGGGATATTGCAACTCTGATAAAGAAGAAGAGGGAGTTGTGTGAAATGTATAGGAAACAGGGAGTAAATCAGGTGCTTGAGGAGTATAGGAAGTGCAAGAAAATACTTGAGAAAGTAATCAGGAGGGCTAAAAGAAGACATGAGGTTGCCTTGGCAGTCAAAGTGAAGGATAATCCAAAGAGCTTTTACAGGTATATTAAGAGCAAAAGGATTGTAAGGGATATAATTGGTCCTCTTGAAGATCAGAGTGGTCGGCTATGTGCGGAACCAAAGGAAATGAGGGAGATCTTAAATAGGTTTTTTGCGTCTGTATTTACTAAGAAAACTGGCATGAAGTCTATGGAATTAAGGGAAACAAGTAGTGAGATCATGGAAACTGTACAGATTGAAAAAGAGGAGGTGCTTGCTGTCTTGAGGAAAATTAAAGTGGATAAATCCCCGGGACCTGACAGGGTGTTCCCTCGGACCTTGAAGGAGACCAGCGTTGAAATTGCGGGGGCCCTGGCAGAAATATTTAAAATGTCGCTGTCTATGGGTGAGGTGCCGCAGGATTGGAGAGTGGCTCATGTTGTTCCGTTGTTTAAAAAAGGATTGAAAAGTAATCCGGGAAATTATAGGCCGGTAAGTTTAACGTCGGTAGTAGGTAAGTTATTGGAGGGAGTACTAAGAGACAGAATCTACAAGCATTTGGATAGACAGGGACTTATTAGGGAGAGTCAACATGGCTTTGTGTGTGGTAGGTCATGTTTGACCAATCTATTGGAGTTTTTCAAGGAGGTTACCAGGAAAGTGGATGAAGGGAAGGCAGTGGATATTGTCTACATGGACTTCAGTAAGGCCTTTGACAAGGTCCCGCATGGGAGGTTAGTTAGGAAAATTCAGTTGCTAGGTATACATGGAGAGGTGGTAAATTGGATTAGACATTGGCTCAATGGAAGAAGCCAAAGAGTGGTGGTAGAGAATTGCTTCTCCGAGTGGAGGCCTGTGACTAGTGGTGTGCCACAGGGATTAGTGCTGGGTCCATTGTTATTTGTGATCTATATCAATGATCTGGATGATAATGTGGTAAATTGGATCAGCAAATTTGCTGATGATACAAAGATTGGAGGTGTAGTAGACAGTGAGGAAGGTTTTCAGAGCCTGCAGAGGGACTTGGACCAGCTGGAAAAATGGGCTGAAAAATGGCAGATGGAGTTTAATACAGGCAAGTGTGAGGTATTGCATATTGGAAGGACAAACCAAGGTAGAACATACAGGGTAAATGGTAAGGCACTGAGAAACAGAGGGATCTGGGAATACAGATACAAAATTCCCTAAAAGTGGCGTCACAGGTAGATAGGGTCATAAAGAGAGCTATTGGTACATTGGCCTTTATTAATCAAAGTATTGAGTATAAGAGCTGGAATGTTATGATGAGGTTGTATAAGGCATTGGTGAGGCCGAATCTGGAGTATTGTGTTCAGTTTTGGTCACCAAATTACAGGAAGGATATAAATAAGGTTGAAAGAGTGCAGAAAAGGTTTACAAGGATGTTGCCAGTACTTGAGAAACTCAGTTACAGAGAAAGGTTGAATAGGTTAGGACTTTATTCCCTGGAGTGTAGAAGAATGAGGGGAGATTTGATAGAGGTATATAAAATTATGATGGGTATAGATAGAGTGAATGCAAGCAGGCTTTTTCCACTGAGGCAAGGGGAGAAAAAAACCAGAGGACATGGGTTAAGGGTGAGGGGGGAAAAGTTGAAAGGGAACATTAGGGAGGGCTTCTTCACACAGAGAGTGGTGGGAGTATGGAATGAGCTGCCAGATGAGGTGGTAAATGTGGGTTCTTGTTTAACATTTAAGAATAAATTGGACAGATACATGGATGGGAGGTGTATGGAGGGATATGGTCCATGTGCAGGTCAGTGGGGCTAGGCAGAAAATGGTTCGGCACAGCCAAGAAGAGCCAAAAGGCCTGTTTCTGTGCTGTAGTTTTCTATGGTTCTATGGTTCTATGGGGTCTGCAAGTGAGGAAATCTAGGATCCACTTGCACCAGGAGGTACTGAGGCCAAGGTCTTGATGCTTATTGATAAGTTGTGAGGGTATGATAGTACTAAATGCCGAGCTATAGCCGATGAAGTACATCCTGATGTATACACCTTTGCTGTCCAGATGTTGCAGCGTTGAATGAGAAGCCAATGAAATGGCAGGAGCTGATACGTTTCATCACCAACCTCTCAAAATACTTTATCACAGTGAATGTAAGTGCTACTAGACAATAGAAAAAATAGTCTTTGGCTTTAATCCGTCTTCCAAAGTGCATGACTATGCACTTCCCTACATTATAATAGGAATTACAGGAAGAATGTGAAGACGGTAGAAGAGGTTTACTAGGATGTTCTGATAGGAGAGATTGGCCAAACTTGGGTTGTTTTCTCTGGAGCAGCAGAATCTGAGGGGAGATCTGATAGAGGTTTATAAGATTATGAGAAGTATAGTTAAAATAGACCACCAGTATCTTTTTATCCCCAGAGTTGGTGCATCTAATACTAGAGGGCACACATTTAAGCTGAGGGGGGTAAATTCAATTCCGATGTGCAGGGCAGTTTTTTTTTCACAGAGAGCTGTGGGTTCTTGGATTATGCAGTCTGGGGTGGTAGTAGCGGTAAATATGATAGAGGCGTTTAGGAAGCTCTTAGACAGGCACATGAATGTGCAGAGAATGGAAGTATATGGACAGTGTGTAGGAAGAAAGGATTTGTATAGTTAGGTGTTTCATTATTAATTTAATTAGTTTGGCAAAACATTGTGGGCTGAAGGGCCTGTTCCTTTTCTCTATTGTTCTAAATGACACTGAGGCCCTCAAGTGCATTTTTTAAGGAGGGAACATGGATGATGTTGTACATTGTAAGAAAATGTACTGAACTGTTACAATTGTATATATTATGAATAAAGTAAGTTTATGAAATTAAAAGATATGTTATAAGTGATGCCCCATCAGGTGGAAGTAAGTGAATCCATAGCAGCTTTTGCAAAAGTGCATCAGAATTTGCCACAGTGCTTTGGATTATATCATCACTAAAATCTAGTTTAAAGCCATAAGTAATTGAAACTTTATTATCAGTGTACCATCGAAGAAAGGAATATTGAGGGTATTTCATATTCAGATTAGAGTGTATCTAAGATGCATTGGCTAGTTCTGTGCACCAGCCACCAGTAAGGCTGTATTACAGATTCACCAGAATTAAATAGAAATGGTTAATGACAAGGACAGGTAGATTAGAATGGGTTTAAGTTTCCTCCAATTGGTTGGTCAATGAGGGGCATTTGGAAGAAGTGTTTACTGTATGATTAGAGCTAGCCCATACACTTCATCACAGAATGGTAGTAGCAATCTGAACAGTTCTGGGTACAATTTTGTTTACCCTAAGATGTATTAAGGTGGAAAGGATGCCAAGATGACTCACAAGGATGCTGCCAGGACTCGAGGGCTTGAATTATTGAGAGAGGTTGGAGATGCTGGGACTTTATTCATGAGGAACATAGATAAAGTGAATGTACTCAGTCTTTACCCCAGGGAAAAAGAACGTGAGGGCATACAGTATGTTTAAAGTGAGAGAGGAAAAATTTAAAAGGAATCTAAGGGGTAATGCCTCTCTGGAATGAGCTGCCAGAGCAAACGGTTGAGGCAGGTACAATAACACCATTTAAAAGATTTGGATAAGAATATGGATAGGAAAAGCTTAGAGGGATATAGGCCAGACATGGATAAAGCATGGACTAGCTTAGGTGGACATTTTGATCGGCATGGATGAGTTGTGTCAAAGGACTATTTTTGTGCTATGTTTCTCTAAGTTTCTACAAAACTCTCTCCCTTATAACATTGGGGACTGTGGATATTACAACAACATTGATGTGTTGTTCTTCGACATGAGTAATTGAATGTCAGAGCAGGGTTAAGGAGCTGGGAAATATGTTCAACTTCTCTGTATCTCAAATTCATAGAAAGACCCTGGTACATGACACTGAATACAAAGCTAGAAACAGGAGACTGAGCAAACTTTCTGAAGTTCCCTGTTTCACCACCACACTGCAGTATTGTGACAAGCAAGAATTTGTCACTGATAACTTTTGAGTAGACAGGCACAGCTTAGTCAGAGAGAGACACCATAAGAGTCATACTCTCATTTTGTTTCATGGCTGCCTCTCAGCTGTGGGAGATCACCTAGTGTATTTTAAAAAATTAATTTCAGTGGACATGGACATTTCTGGCAAGGGCAGTACTGAATGCCCATCCCTAATCACCTCTGAACTGATCGGTTTGCTGGACAATGTCAAAGGATGCTTAGCAGTAAACCACATGTTGGTCTGGTGTCACAGATGGGTCAGGTGGGATTAGGGTGGCAGATTTCCACTCCTGAAGACAGGAGTGAGTCACATAGTTTTTTCAACACTCAACATTTGATAGATTTAAGAATTTTAACTCATGTTTTGACCTCATGTTGTTAGCCCTTCACGTCGTTACCCCTTCACATTCAAAGAACAACACATGTCATGAATATTGAGGTTTCCAGTTTTAGGTGAATCCCCCCTTTTTCCCCCTCTTCCCCTTTCCCTTTCACACTCGCTTCTTCTTAATCTCTGCTGCTCCCATTTTTATTCTCTTTTCCACCCCTCCCCCCCCAAAACCGCCTTCACCAATCTCTGTTTCCTTCCTCCATCTACCAACTTCACACCACACATGGGTTCCCTACACAACTTCTCCCACCTTCTGACAGGTTCTAACTGTCCTTCACTTCTCCATTTTCTAATGGTTCCTATTCTCAACTTCTTTACTTCTCAGAATCAGGCACTGTTGTTCCTGATTAAACCCCTCCGGCAGCTGTCTTCCATCTCCACACTCCCCTGTCCCACCTTGCTCCATCTGTTGTTTTTTTTTCTTATTCCTCTATTTCTTTAGCTATCTCCATCTATCATTCACCTTCCACTGTTTTCCATCTCCACCCCTGTTCATCTCCCTTCCTGGACACCATCTAGCTGTGATCTTTCACCCCTCCTCAATCTACCAATCAGAGTCCTTTCTTGCAACTCCTCCTCTCTATATTGGCTATCCTGCCTCTCCACTCTCAGTCCTGATGCAAAGTTTCAACCCGAAACCTCATCAACACTCCTTCTTATTCTGTTCTCTGTCCCTTCCTTTCCTGTCCTGATGAATGGTTTCAATCCAAAACATCAACTGTTTATTCCTCTCCATAGTTGCTGCACAACTTGCTGAATTTCTCCAGCACTTCATTTGCCTCACCCGAAACTTCGACAATTTCTTTACTGCCACAGATGCTGCTCAACCCGCTGAGTTCTTTCAGCATGTTATTTTTTGCTCTAGATTCCAGCATCTGCTGCCTCTTGTATCTTCAGAAAAAGTGCAAAGGAGCTGGAGCTGGAACTGGATGAAATCTGGATCATTCGGGAGGCTGAGGGATCGATAGACAGGACTCAGAGAGAGGTAGTTACACTCAAGATGCAGGACAGAGAGGTAACTGGGTGAGGAATGGGGATAGGCAGCCAGTGCAGAGAACCCTGTAGCCATTCTCCTCAACAACAGCTATACTGCTTTGGATATTGTTGGGGTGGGGGAAGGTGGAGGAGTGGATGACCTAGCAGAGAAAAGCCACAGCAGTCAGGCCACTGGCACTAAGTCTGGCCTTGTGGCTCAGAAGGAAGGTGGGAGAAGAAGTGCACTGTAGTGATTCATTGGTTAGTGGAACAGAAAGGAGGCTCTGTGGATGAGAATGAGATTCCTGGATGATATGTTGCCTCCCAAGTGCCAGCGTCAGGAACACCTCAGATCAAGTCCATAGCATTCATAAGTGGGAGGCTGAGTAACCAGAGGTCGTGGTCCATGTTGGTCCATGTTGCTACCAATGATATGGATTGGAGGGATGATAGAGCTGCTCGGAGGGGTTAAGCTAGAGATGCAGGTTGATGGGAATCAGAGCGCCAGAACAGATCGTGGAGAGAGTGTGGAGAAAGATGTTGTTAAGTCTACATACAAAGTCAGGAATCGAAATGTTGAGCATGCTGGGAATTATGTTTTGAGTTGCAAATATTTCAATGCAAGGAGTATTGGAGGAAAGACGAATGATCTTAGGGCATGGATCAGTATGTGGAATCATGGCATTGTAGCTATTAGTGAGACTTGGGTACAGGAGGGGCAGGACTGGCAGCTCATTGCTTTAGACATGATAGAGTGGGGGGGATTACAGGGGGATTGGCTGCATTACTAGTCAGGGAAAATGTCGCGGCAGTGCTCAGTCAGGAGAGACCGGTGAGGCTTTGTGGGTAGAACTGAGGAATAAGAAAGGTATGATCATGCTAATGGAATTATATTAAAGACCACCCAACTGCCTTCGAGATTTAGAGGAGGAAATTTGTAGAGATATCACAGACTGTTGCAAGAAACATAAGGTTGTGATAGTAAAGGATTTTAACTTTCCACATACTGACTGGGACTCCCATAATTTGAAAGGCTGGATTGTTAAAAGTTTGTCAAATGTGTTCAGGAAAGTTTCCTTAATCAGTACATAGAAGGCAACTAGAGAAGGTGTGATATTGGATCTCCTATTAAGGAATGAGACAGGGCAGGTGACAGAAATTTGTGTAGGGGAACAACTTGCACTGAGTGATCATAATGCATGATGCTGCTTGAGCAGACAAGGTGAAGGAGAATCCTAAAGGCTTCTATCGGTATACTAAGAACAAAGGATAGCAGGGGACAAAATTGGTCCTCTGGAAGATCAGAGTGGTAATCTATGCGTGGAGCTGAAAGTTGGAGGAGATCCTAAAAGGATTTTTTGCTGCTGTATTTACATAGGAGACTGACACAGAGTCTATAGAAGCGTGGCAAAGCAGCAGTGAGATCATGGAACCGATACAGATTGCAGAGGAGGAGGTGTTTGCTGTCTGGAGGCAAATTGAAATGAATAATTCCCCAGGGCCTGACCGTGTGTTCCCTTGCACATTGTGGGAGGCTAGTATAGAAATCGCAAGGGCCTTGGCAGAGATATTTATAACATCATTAGACATGGGTGAGGTGCTGGAGGATTAAGGGATTGCTCATGTTGTTCCATTGTTTCAGAAAGCTCTAAGAATAGGCCAGAAAATTATAGGCAGGTGAGCCAGACATCAGTAGAGGAAAAGTTATTGGAAGGTATTCTAAGGAACCTGATATATAAGTATTTGGATGGACAGGGATGGCTTTGTGTGTTGTAGGTTGTGTCTAAACAACCTTTTAGAGTTTTTCAAGAAAGTTATTAGAAAAATTGATGAAGACAAGGCTTTGGATATTGTCTAGATGGACCTTAGTTAGGCCTTTGAGAAGGTCGCACATGGCAGGTTGGTCAAGAAGGTTCAGTCGCTGCCCTTCAGGTAGTAAATTGGCTTCACAGGAGAAGCCAGTGAGTGGTAGTAGACGGTTGCCTCTCTGACTGGAGGCCTGTGGACTAGTAGTGTGCCGCAGGGATCGATGCTGGGCCCGTTATTGTTTGTCATCTGTATCAATAATCCCCACAGCTCCCATCTGCTGATTAAACTTGCTGATGACACTACAGTGATTGGCCTAATCTATATACTACTAAAACTCTCATGCTCTGTCTGTCTGTTTGTCTGTTTGTGACCTCCAATAAGTGCCAATGGTGCATTACAGTGGCACTTTTTTTGGCTAAAACAAATTAAAATACGCTAACTTACAGAATGCAGGCAAAGTTCGGGGTTAGATATTCGTCTAAAATTGCTCATTCACCAAAAATCAACAGGCTGCCTTTCACCCAAGACCCGATCGGCCATCATGGAGACCGCAATGCCATAGCCTGACGCATGCGCATGGCCAGCCTCAGCAGCTTGGAGGCTTTGGCGTTACTGCTTTCTATCTTCTATCAAGTATTAGGGTAAAAATATATGGATAGCCTAATTATGCCGTGTGGAAAGAGAAGGGGGACGTTATGGTCAAGAGATGACGCACTAGGAGCAGTTTATAGTGACTTATTAGCCTACCAATTAGCTCACTGCATGCTTTTAGGATGTGGAAAGAAATCAGAGCACCCTCATTCACAGGGAGAACTTTCAAGCTCCACTCAGAGATCAGGATTGAACTTAGGTCCTTGGAGATTTGGGGCAGCTGCTTTGTTGACTGTTCCAGTGTGCCACCTCGATGTATCGGACAGTTGGCAAGAAAAAACAAAGTGTCACCAATTGTTTTCACAATCATATGTTTGATATGGTAACAATCTTCCTTTGATTGCAGGTTTCAAATTGAGATGTTGCAGTATCAAAGTATATTTCACACAATATTTGAAAAATATCTCTGATATTTAGACATTCATTGCATTGGTACAGTAATGGGAAACAAATTTTACTTTAAGATTATTTAATAAGTAAGCTATTAGTGCAAAGTATCCAGCCCAGAATGAATAATGTAATTACACTTTAATGCAGAGCACTGGGCTTTTTATTAGCAGATATGCAGCAAGGACTCAAAGTTAAAAAAAAAAGTTTGAAGTAAATTTATTATAAAGTACATAACTGTCACTGTATACTACGTTGAGGTTCATTTTCTCACGGGCATGCTTAGCAGCACAAAAACACAATAGGATCAAAGGAAAACTATACACTGAAAAACCAACAAGCCACTAATGTACAAAAGAAGACAATCTGTGCTAATACAAAAAACCAAATAATAATAATAATAATAAATGAAGTAGTAAATAACTAATACGGAGAACATGAGTTGTAGAGATTTTGAAAATGAGTCCATAGGTTGTGTTCAATTATCATTTCAGTGTTGAGGTGAATGAAGTTATCCTCGCTGCTTCAGGAGCACGATGGTTGAAGGGTAATAGCTGTTCCTGAACCCGTTGCTGTGGGACCTAAGGCTCATGTTCTCTTTCCCAATGGTGGCAGTGAAAAGGGAGCATTGCCTGGATAGTGGGGGTCCTTGTTGATAAAATCTGCTTTCTTGTAGCAGCACTCCCTATAGTGGTGGGGAGGGCTTTTCCTGTGAGGGACTGGGTTGTATGTATGCACTACTTTTTGTAGGCTTTTCCATTCTTGGATATTAGTGTTTCCATACCAGGCCATTATTCAAGTCGTCAAGATACCCTCCACTGTACAGCTATACAAGTTTGTCAAAGTTTTACATGATATATTGAATCTGCACAAACTTGAGAAAGCAGAGGAGCTGCCATGCCTTTGAAGTGACATTTACGTGCTGGTCCCAAGTTGGATAATGTCCAGGAATTGAAAGTTAATGAGTCTCCCCACCCTCTGATCCCCTAATGAGGACTGACACATGGACTCCCATCCATGAGTCAATGGGCAGAATGGCTTTTTGTGTCATGACTGTTCTGTGATTTAAGATATTAAAATTTTCTATCATATTTTTCATTGTCCTTCAGCTTTTCAGTACTGCGGTAGGGACGATCTTTATTTTAATAAAGATAAGGATAATATATTTTCCAGGCGGTAATTGCAGTCAGCAAAATTGCATTTGGACTAGAGTCACATACAGATCAGATTTCTTCTTTGAAAAGACTTCAGTAAAATACATGAGATTTTTAAGACATTTGGATAATTGTAGGCAAATAAAATCTGATCGAACATTATATATATATATATTAATGACCTGGAAGAGGGAATTAAATGCAGCATCTCCAAGTTTGCGGATGACACGAAGCTGGGTGGCAGTGTTAGCAGTGAGGAGGATGCTAAGAGGATGCAGGGTGACTTGGATAGGTTGGGTGAGTGGGCAAACTCATGGCAGATGCAATTTAATGTGGATAAATGTGAAGTTATCCACTTTGGTGGCAAAAATAGGAAAACAGATTATTATCTGAATGGTGGCTGATTAGGAAAAGGGGAGGTGCAACGAGACCTGGGTGTCATTATACACCAGTCATTGAAAGTGGGCATGCAGGTACAGCAGGCGGTGAAAAAGGCGAACGGTATGCTGGCATTTATAGCGAGAGGATTCGAGTACAGGAGCAGGGAGGTACTACTGCAGTTGTACAAGGCCTTGGTGAGACCACACCTGGAGTATTGTGTGCAGTTTTGGTCCCCTAATCTGAGGAAAGACATCTTTGCCATAGAGGGAGTACAAAGAAGGTTCACCAGATTGATTCCTGGGATGGCAGGTCTTTCATATGAAGAAAGACTGGATGAACTGGGCTTGTACTCGTTGGAATTTAGAAGATTGAGGGGGGATCTGATTGAAACGTATAAGATCCTAAAGGGATTGGACAGGCTAGATGCAGGAAGATTGTTCCCGATGTTGGGGAGGTCTAGAACGAGGGGTCACAGTTTGAGGATAGAGGGGAAGCCTTTTAGGACCGAGGTTAGGAAAAACTTCTTCACACAGAGAGTGGTGAATCTGTGGAATTCTCTGCCACAGCAAACTGTTGAGGCCAGTTCATTAGCTATGTTTAAAAGGAAGTTAGATATGGCCCTTGTGGCTACAGGGGTCAGGGGGTATGGAGGGAAGGCTGGGTTCTGAGTTGGATGATCAGCCATGATCATAATAAATGGCGGTGCAGGCTCGAAGGGCCGAATGGCCTACTCCTGCACCTATTTTCTATGTTTCTATGTTTCTATTCTATTTTACATTTTATTTATCTACAATTGAATTTCTGTTACCCAGCTGGCTTAGAACCGGAGAGTGATTGTCCAGGCATTGGGGTTATTAGTCCTGTTCCATATGACTACAAAAGTCGATAGGGTGGTAAAGAAGCCGTCTAGCAAGCTTGCCTTTATTAGTTGAGGCGCTGAGTTCAAGAGTCAGGAAATTATGTTTTACAATGTCCTCATCTGGAGTACTGTATTCAGTTCCTCTTGTCCCATTATAAGAAGGATGTGGAGGCTATGGAGAGGGTGCAAAAATGGTTTACCAGCGTGCTGCCTGGATTGGAGGGCTTGTGCTGAGGAGAGTTTGGACAAACTAGGGTTATTTTTTTCTGAAGCATTGGAGCTGAGATGAGTCATGTAAGAAACTTAAAAAATTATGTGAGGCTTGGATAGAGTCCCAGTATCAATCTGCCTAATACTAGAAGGCATTCATCTAAGGTGGCGGGAGGGTGGTATATTCAAAGGTGATATGTAGGCAAGTATTTTACACAGTGGTAGATGCCTGGAATGCACTGCTAGGGGGTGACTAGGGATGATGATGGGTGCAGTTGCTATGGAGGCATTTCAGAGGCTCTTAGGTAAGCACATGAATGTGCAGAGAGGGGAGGGTTACAGATCTTGTGCAGACCGAAGGGATTAGGTGTTACTTGCTTAATTGCGATACAGTACAAAAGTCTTAAGCATATATATATATAGCTAGGATGCTGAAGAGTTTTGCACAGTACTGTATATTATGTCTTTCCAGTTACCAAATAACTCATAATGCTACTGAGATAATACAAAGCTAAGTACTCTTAATTCTGTTTTCCAGCCACCTTCCTATTTTAACCAATATATAGTACTGTGCAAAAGTCTTAGGCACCTTAGCTATATACGTATATGTGTCTAAGATTTTGCACAGTACTGTAGTTGACACAATATCACAGATGAAAGGGCCTGTTCCTGTTCTAAATGCATGTTCTGTCTACATAACACACTCCCACCTCGAGTACCAGCTATACTGATTTGGTACTTCACCAGTCTGGTTACAATATGCTCCTGAGGGGAATGGATTTACACACGCCTTAGTCTCTGCTGTGCTAACATGAGATAAGAGAAGTTTCTGATATCTGCAACTAGCTGAGACTGAGAATATATCCCGCTGACTTGTGGGTTTCCCATATTCTCTCGGGAAAGTCCCTTTAAATATGATCGTTGATCTGTTAATATGATAATTAGGGAGCTAAGAAAGTCTTGCCTGAAAGGCTCACAGAAGAGAGATTAAAACAGGTTTAAAAGGTGAATACTGATTCTGAGATATATGATTAACAACTAGTTCAAATTCCTCCCTGAGGTATCTTGCTTGTAAAAACAGAGGAAGCAGTGCAGTGCAGGGATGGGTGATATATAGGGGATTAAAAGCTTGGTGAAGCTGACATTTAAATTGGAAATGGAATTGGAATTGCTTTATTACACATGTCACATATACTGAGATACAGTGAAAAACTTGTCTTGCATACTGTTCATACATATCAAATCTTTATGCAGTGCATTGAGATAGGACAAGGTAAAACAATAACAATGCGGAATAGAATGTAACAGCCACAGAAAAAGTGCAGCACAGGTAAACAGTAAGTGCAAAACCATATCAAGGTAGATTACAAGGTCAGGAGTCCATCTTATTGTTCTAGTAACATTATAACAGCAGTATAGAAGCTGTCCTTGATCCTGGTGGTTTGTATTTCAGTCTTTTGTATCTTCTGCCCAATGGCGGAGGGGAGAAGGGAGAATATCTGGGATGGTTGAGATTTTTGTTATGCTGGCTGCTTTACTGATGCAGCAAGAAGTACAGACAGGGTCCATTGAGGGGAAGCTAGTTCCTGTGATGTGCTGAACTCTCCAAATATTTTTGCAGTTTCTTGTGATCATGAGCAGAGAAGTTGCCATAGCAAGCCATTATACAAGCAGATAGTTTGCTTCCTATGGTGCATCAATAAACATCGATAAGGGTTAACAAGGACATGGAAAATTTCTTAAGTCTCTCAAAGAAGTGGAGACATCGATGAGCTTTCTTGGCCATGGTGCCTACACGGTTGGACCAGGGGAGGCTATCGATGGTGTTCACGTCTAGGAACACAAAGTTCTCAACCCCCTCAACCTCAACACTGCTGGTGCAGAGAGGAGCTTGTCCACTGCTCTCCTTCCTGAAGTCAATGCCCAGGTCTTTTGTTTTGTTGACATTGAGAGAAGAGTTGTCAGCATGTCACCATGTTACTAAGCTCTCTGTCTCCTTCCTCCAGTCTGACTCATCGTTATTTGAGATGTGGCTCACTATGATGGCATTACCTGTAAACCTATAGATTGAGTTAGAGCAAAACCTGGTCATAAGTGTACAGGGAGTAGGGTAGGGAGCTGAATATACAGCTATGTAGATCACCAGTGTTCAGTATAATGGTGGCAGAGGTGTTGCTGCCTATCCTTACTGATTGCAGTCCATTGGTCAGGCAGTCAATATCCACTTGCAGAGGGAGCCATCGAGGCATTAACTTCCATGGTCTGGAATATATTGACGAGTTTGCTTTGAATTATAGTATTGAAGGGAGAGCTGTAGTCAATAAACAATATTCTGATGTAGGTATCTTTACTGTTCAGATGCTCCAAGAAGAATGGAGGCCAGGGAGATGGCATCTGCCATAGTCCTGTTTTGGCAGGAAGGGAATTGCAGTGGGTCAAAGTTGTCTGGAAGGCTGAGCTGATGTGGGCCATGACCAGCCTTTCGAAGCACTTCATGATGCTAGATGTCAGAGCTACTAATCAAGGGATATTACCTTGTTTTTCTGAGATACCGGGATGGTAGCGGTCTCCTTACTGCAGCAGGAAGCCACAGATTGAAGCAGGGAGAGACTGAGAATGTCTGCAATATCCTCCCAGCTGATCTTCACAAGGTATAAGGACACAGCCAGGGACATCACCTGGGCCAAATGCTTTCTACAGGTTCACCTCCAGATGCCTGATCTTATATCCACAGTGGTGACGATGGGTTCAATTACTTGAAACTTGAGGTTGTCAGGGTGGGTGGTGACATGCTCATTCTCTTCTGTTCAAAATATTCTGGCATTTATTTCTTTTCAAACAATAATTGCATGTATTTATTTAATGTCTTTTAACACGGTTTGGTCCATAATCAAATAAAATGAGAAACAAAGCAGTATCAGGAGATATTAGGAAAGGAGACAATGACCTTGCCCAAATAGATCATTGTCCTAGGACATGTTTAGACCCTCCCAGACCAGCTTTTCTCTCTTCTTCCCCTTCCCACCGAGCAGAAGATACAAAAGCTAGAGACACATACCCCGAGATTCAGGGACAGCTTCTACCCCACAATATAAGACTCTTAACTGGACCTCTTATACAGTAAAGATGAACTCTTGACCTCGCAGTCCACTTCACCATGGCTCTTCTAATCTATTTTGTCAACTTGCACTGCATTTTCTCTGTGACTGTAACCTTATCTCCTGCATCCTGTTTTTTTTTCCCATTTTGTACTACTTGATGTACTTACATATTGAATGATCTGGTTGGAAACACAAAACAAATATTTTTCACCATACCTTGGAATATGTGACATTAATAAACTAATTACCAATTTCCCCCAGGATCAGAATGAGAATCAGGTTTAATATCATCGGCATATGTCGTGAAATTTGTTGACTTTGTAGTAGTAGTAGTACAATGCAATACATAATAGAGAAAAAAACATAAATTACAGTAAAAAAACAGTTAAATATGTAGTGCAAAAATGGAAATAAAAAATGTCGTGAGGTAGTGTTCATAGGTTCAGTGTCCATTCAGAAATCGGATGTCAGAAGGGAAGAAGCTGTTCCTGAATCACTGAGTGTGCGCCTTCACCCTTGTTTACCTCCTTTTTGGTGGTAGCAATGAGAACAAGGCATGACCTAGGTGAAGGGGGTCTTTAATGATGGACGTCACCTGTTTGAGACATTGCTCCTTGAAGATGTCCTGAATACTACAGAGGCGAGTACCCATGATGGAGCTGGCTAAGTTTACAGATGTCTGCAGCTCACTTCGATCTTGTGCAGTGGCCTCCCCCTCCGGGCCCCCACCCCTACAATAACAGATGATGATGCAGCTGGTTAGAATGCTCTCCACAGCACATCTGTAGAAATTTGCGAATGTCAATCAAAGTCAAGGTCAAAGTTCAGTTTATTATCAATGCAGAGGTATATTCAGGCAAGGGTACAATGAAAAACTTATTTGCAGCAATATGATAGGCACATAGCATTAGAAAACAGCATTCAATAGAAAAACATAAATTAAGCATTAATTTTACACTGTCTTTACAACAAAGGCACAGTTAGAACACAAAAATGTCCACTTTAGTGCAAAGTGACCAAAGATAATATAGTACAGTACCTCAGTTTTGAATATAATGGCTCAAACTCCAAACTCCCCAGCATAAAGAATTATTCGTAAGCAATGATTAATTACTGATTAACACCATGACCATTCTAACCTAGCAAATACCCATCTATATTAATCCCATTTACAAACATTAAATGGTTATAGATCAGATTTTCAGGATCTGCAGTTTATAGATTTTCAAAGAATCTGGATGTCTTGTCACACCCAGATTTATGGGCTCCTTTATACATCACTAACACAAAGGTTTCTGCAGAAGCTGGAAATCCAGGGTCAGGCAGCATCTATGAAAATGAAAATCAGACCGTGCTTAGGGCTGAGACCCTTCATCAGGACTGGAAAGGAAGGGGGAAAATGCCAGAATTAAAAGGTGGGGGGAGAGGAAAGAGGACAAGCTGGAAGGTGATAGATGAAGTCAGTTGAGCGGGAAAGGTAGAGGGCTGGAGAAGAAGGAATCTGATCGGAGAGAAAATGGACATGGGAGAAAGGGAAGAAGAAGGGGTACCAGGGGGAGGTGACAGGCTGGCGAGGAGAAGAGGTAAGAGGCCTGAATGGGGAATACAAAAAGAGGGAAGGGGGAGGCAAAAAGAAAAAAAAGAGAAAAAAAATTACCAGAAGGAGAAATTGATGTTCATGCCATCAGGTTGGAAGTTACCTAGATGAAATATGAGATGTTGCCCTTCCACCCTGGGTGTGGCTTTATTGTGGTAGAAGAGGAGGCCATGGACTGGTACGTCAGCATGGGAATTAAAATGGTTGGCCACTGGGAAATTCTGCTTTTCGTGAATAGAGTTGATATGCTTGACAGATATGAGCCAGGAGGGAGAGTAGTGGGGAGGGATGAATGGACAAGTGAATCATGGAGGGAGTGATCCTGTGGAAAGCAGAGTGTTGGGATGGGGCAGGAAAAATGCGTTTGGTGGTAGGATCCCGTTGAAGATAGTGGAAGTTGTGAGAATAATGTGTTGGATGCAAAGGCTCATGGGGTGGTAGGTGAGGGCAAGTGAAGTCAGAGCCAAAGTAAAAGCAAAAGAGAGGGCATACCAGGAAGTCAACGCTTGTGGGAAGATAAAGGATTGGGAAGCTTTTAAAAACTTGCAGAAGGAAACTGAAAAGGTTATTAGGAAGGAAAAGATGTATTATGAAAGGAAGCTGGCGACTAGTATCAAAGAAGATACTTTCTTTCTTTTTCAACCTTTTTATTAGTTTCATAAAAATAAACATAACATGGTAATGGTACAAAGTTATTGGGAATACATTGTTATAATTAGCATAAGTGATTATAAAGCCAGTTAACATTTAAATGACAAAACTCCCATTCATATAGGATACAAATGAACAATATAAAACAAAGAAAAATATCTAAAAAAAACCATGAAAAAGGAAAAAAATGATAACCCCCCCCCCCAAAACTAATCTAAACAGAATTAATCAACTAAACTAAAAAAAATGACATGGGCTGTTTTGTAACATCGTAAAAAAAAAGAGAAAAGAGAAAACCTTAATGTCGACGACTCTGTTCCTCTCAACCAATATTACAAAGAAATAAAATAAGTTTGGAAAAAGTCAAATTACATCATATGAAAATGTTGAATAAGTGGCCTCCAAGTCTTTTCAAATTTAATAGAGGGATCATAAACAACACTAAAAGCTCTTTTAAGTACATAAACAGAGAAACATAGAAACAGCCCACAACGCTGTGCTGAACATGTACTTACTTTAGAAATTACCTAGCGTTACACACATCCCTCTGTTTTCCTAAGCTCCATGTACCTATCCAGGAGTCTCTTAAAAGACCCTATTGCATCTGCCTCCACCACCATTGCCAGCAGCCCATTCCATGCATTCAGTTCTCTGTGTAAAAAAAAACTTAACCCGACATATCCTCTGTATCTACTTCTAAGCACCTTAAAACTGTGCCCTCTCATGTTAGCCATTCCAGCCCTGGGAAAAAGCCTCTGACTATCCACAGGATCAATGCCTCTCATCACCTTATACACCTCTATCAGGTCACCTCTCATCCTCCGTCACTCTAAGGAGAAAAGGCCGAGTTCACTCAACCTATTCTCATAAGGCATGCTCCCCAATCTAGCAACATCCTTGTAAATCTCCTCTGCACCCTTTCTATAGTTTCTACATCCTTCCTGTAGTGAGGTGAACAGAACTGAATGCAGTACTTCAAGTGGGGTCTGACCAGGGTCCTATATAGCTGTAACATTACCTCTCGACTCTTAAACTCAATCCCATGGTTGATGTAGGCCAATGCACCATATGCCTTCTTAGCCACAGAGTCAGCTTTGAGTGTCCTATGGACGCAGACCCCAAGATCTCTCTGATCCTCCACACTGCCAAGGGTCTTACCATTAATACTATATATTGCCATCATATTTGACCTATCAAAATGAACCACTTCACACTCATCTGGGTTGAACTCCATTTTCCACCTCAGCCCAGTTTTGCATCCTATCAATGTCCCGCTGTAACCTCTGACAGCCCTCCACACTATCCATAACACCTCCAACCTTTGTGTCATCAGCAAGTTTACTAACCCATCCTTCCACTTCCTTATCCAGGTCATTTATAAAAATCACGAAGAGTAGGGGTCCCAGAACAGATCCCTGAGGCACACCACTGGTGACCGACCTCCATGCAGAATATGACCCATCTTCCACCACTTTTTGCCTTCTGTGAGCAAGCCAATTCTAGATCCACAAAACAAGGTCCTCTTGGATCCCATTCCTCCTTACTTTCTCAATAAGCCTTGCATGGGGTACCTTATCAAATGCCTTGCTGAAATCCAGAGACACTACGTCTACTGCTCTTCCTTTATCAATGTGTCTAGTCACATACTCAAAACATTCAATCAGGCTCGTAAGCCACAATCTGCCTTTGACAAAGCCATGCTGACTATTCCTAATCTTATTATGTCTCTCCAAATGTTCAGAAATCTTGCTGCTCAGGATCTTCTCTTTCAACTTACGAACCAATGAAGTAAGACTCACTGGTCTATAATTTCCTTGCTATTTCTACTCCCTTTCTTGAATAAGGAAACAACATCTGCAACTCTCCAATCCTCTGGAACCTCTCCCATCCCCATTGATGAAGCAAAGATCGTTGCCAGAGGCTCAGCATCCTCTCCCATCCCCATTGATGATGCAAAGATCATTGTCAGAGGCTACTTGCTTCCCACAGTAGCCTGGGTACATCTCATCTGGTCCTGGAGCCTTATCCAATTTGATGCTTTCCAAAAGCTCCAGCACATCCTCTTTCTTAATGTCTATATGCTCAAGCTTTTCAATCTGCTGCAAGTCATCCCTACAATCGCCAAGATCCTTTTCCATAGTGAATACTGAAGAAAAGTATGCATTAAGTATCTCTGCTACCTCCTTCAGTTCCATACACACTTTTCCACTGTTACACTTGATTGGTCCCATTCTCTAACATCTTATCCTCTTGCTTTTAACATACTTGTAGAATGCCTTGAGGTTTTCCTTAATTCTGCTCACCAAGACCTTCTCATGACCCCTTCTGGCTCTGCTAATTTCATTCTTAAACTCCTTCCTGTTAGCCTTATAATTTTCTAGATCTCTATCATTATCTAGTCTTTTGAAACTTTCGTAAGCTTTCTTTTCTTCTTGACTAGATTTTCAACAGCCTTTGTACACCATGGTTCCTGTACCCTACCATCTTTTCCCTGTCTCACTGGAACGTATCTATGAAACATCTAAATCCTGGCACTCCAAGTAGCCATTCTTGCCTCTGAGCCATCTAAGTCTCCGTAGTGGCCACAACATCATAGCTCCAAGTACTGATCCACGCTCTAAGCTCATCCACTTTGTTCATGATACTTCTTGCATTAAAATAGACACACCTCAAACCATCGGTCTGAGCACATCCCTTCTCTATCACCTGTCTTTCCTTTCTCTCTCACTGTCTCCAAGCTTTCTCTATTTATAAGCCAACAGCCCTTTCCTCTGTCTCCTCAGTTTGCTTCCCACCCCCCGGCAATTCTAGTTTAAACTCTCCCCAATAGCCTTAGCGAACCTCCCTGTCAGGATAATGGTCCCCCTGGGAGTCAAGTGCAACCCGTCCTTTTTGTACAGGTCACGTCTGCTCTAAGAGAGGACTCAATGATCCAGAAATCTGAATTCCTGCCCGCTGCTCCAATCCATCAGCCACACATTTATCCTCCACCTCATTCTATTCCACTGTCACATGGCACAGGCAGTAATCCCGAAATTACTACCTTTGAGGTCCTGCTTCTCAACTTCCTTCCTAACTTCCTGAAATCATAAAGGGTAACAGAGAGTTGAGGGTAGATATAGGACCAATAGAAAATGACGCTGGAGATATTGTAATGAGAGACGCAGAGATGGCAGAGGAACTGAATGTGTATTTTGCATCAGTCTCCACAGTGGAAGACATCTGCAGTATACCGGACGTTCAACAGTGTCAGGGAAGTGAAGTATATGCAGCGAAAATTACAACTGAGAAGGTGCTCAGGAAGCTTAATGGTCTGAGGGTGGATAAATCTCCTGGACATGATGGAATGCACCCTTGGGTTCTGAAGGAAGTAGCTGGAGAGACTGTGGAGGCATTAACAATGATCTTTCAAGAAACGATAGATTCTGGCATTGTACCGGATGACTGGAAATTTGCAAATGTTACTCTGCAATTTAAGAAGGGTGGGAGGCAGCAGAAAGGAAACTATAGACCTGTTAGCCTGACATCAGTGGTTGGGAAGTTGTTGGATTTGCTTGTTAGGGATAGATTATGGAACACCTGCAGGCACATGACAAGACAGGCAAAAGCCAGTATGGTTTCCTGAAAGGAAAATCCTGCCTGACTAACCTACTACACTTTTTTGAGGAAATTACAAGCAAGGTAGACAAAGGAGATGCAGTAGATGTGCTGCTCTTGAAGTTTCAGAAGGTCTTTGACAAGGTGCCGCACATGAGGCTGCTTAGCAAGATAAGAGCCCATGGAATTACAGGGGAGTTACTAGCATGGGTGGAGCATTGGCTGATCGGCAGAAAACAGAGAGTGTGAGTAAAGGGATCCTATTCTGGCTGGCTACCAGTTAGTAGTGGAGTTCCACAGGGGTTAGTGTTGGGACTGCTGCTTTTTACGATGTACGTCAATGATCTGGACAATGGGATTAATGGGTTTGTGGCTAAATTTGCTGATGATACAAAGATAGGTGGAGAAGCAGGTAGCGTTGAGGAAATAGGAAAGCCTGCAGAGAGACTTAGATAGTTTAGGGGAATGGGCAAATAAGTGACAAATGAAATACAATGTTGGAAAGTGTATGGTCATGAACTTTGGTGGAAAAAATAAGCAGGCAGACTATTAATTAGATGGGGAGAGAATTCAAAATGTAGAGATGCAAAGGGACTTGGGAGTCCTTGTGCAGGATATACTAAAGGTTAACCTCCAGGTTGAATCAGTCGGTGGTGAAGAAGGCAAATGCAATGCTGACATTCATTTCTAGAGGTATAGGATATAAGAGCAGGGATGTGATGTTGAGGCTCTACAAGGCACTCATGAGGCCACACTTGGGATATTGTGTGAAGTTTTGTGTTCCTTATTTTAGAAAGGATATATTGACATTGGAGAGGGTTCAGAGAAGATACACGAGAATGATTCCAGGAATGAAAGGGTTACCATATGAGGAAGGTCTGGCAGCTCTTGGGCTGTATTCCCTGGAGTTCAGGAGAATGAGGGGGTATCTCATAGAAACATTGTGAATGTTAAAAGGCCTGAACAGATTAGATACGGCAAAGTTATTTCCCATGGTAGGGGCGTCTAGGACGAGAGGGCATGACTTCAGGTTTGAAGGATGTCTATTTAGAACAAAGATGAGGAGAAATTACTTTAGTCAGAGGGTGGTAAATCTGTGGAATTTGTTGCCATGAGCGACTGTGGAGGCCAAGTCACTAGGTGCATTTAAGGCAGAGAAAGATAGTTTCTTGATTAGCCAGGGCATCAAGGTGTATGGGGAGAAGGCAGGGGAGTGGAGATGACTGGAAGAATTGGATCAGCCCATGATTGAATGGTGGAGCAGACTCAATGGGCAGAATGGCCTACTTCTACTCCTATATCTTATGGTCTTATGGTCTTATCCCTGTTAAGGTGGCTGGAAGAAGGTGTGAGCACAGATGTCTGGGAAATGGAGGAGATGTGGGTGAGGGCAGCATCAATGGTGGAGGAAGAGAAACTCCATTCCTTGAAGAAGGAGGACATCTCTGATGTCCTGGATAGGAAAACCTCATCCTGGGAACAGATGTAGTAGAGATAATGGAAATGAAAAAAGGCAATTGCATTTTTACAGGAGACAGGGTGGTAAGAGGTGCAGCCAAATTAGCCATGGGAATCGGTAGGTTTATAAAAATTGTGGCTATACATTTTGTCTCCAGAGATAGAAACAGAGTGATTGGGAAAGGGGAGAAAGGGGTCAGAAATGGACCAAGTGAATTTAAAGGCAAGGTGGAAGTTGGAGGCAAAGTTGATGAAATTGATGAACTGATTGTGGGTGCATGAAGCAGCACCAAAGCAGTCATCAATCTAGTGCAGAAAGGCTGGGGAGCATTACCAGAGAAGGCTTGGAATGTGGACTGTTTCACCTTGCCAACAAAAAGGCAGACGTAGCTGGGGCCCATGTGGGTGCCCATGGCTACCCCTTGAGTTTGGAGAAAGTGGGAGGAGCTGAAGGAGAAATTGTTGAGGGTGAGGATCAGTTCTTCCAGATGG
Organism: Mobula hypostoma; assembly: GCF_963921235.1. Taxonomy (NCBI): domain Eukaryota; kingdom Metazoa; phylum Chordata; class Chondrichthyes; order Myliobatiformes; family Myliobatidae; genus Mobula; species Mobula hypostoma. The sequence continues at coordinate 170,061,040 of NC_086097.1, forward strand.
AGGAGGGTGATCATGGAGGGGAACTGGCTGGAACTTTTGGTTCCAGAGCTTTAAGGCCTTTTTGATGGGATTGCAATATATAGGTACTGGACATTCATGGTGAAAATGGGGTGATCAGGGCTAGGGAATTGAAGCTGTTGAGGAGATTTAGAGATGTGAGGTGTTACGGATAAAAGTGGGAAGAGACTGAACAAAAGGGGATAGAATGGAGTTGAGGTATGCGGACATAACTTCAGTTTATAAGTCACTGTCTGAGTCACTCCTATGAGCTACAGATTCAACTAACAACAGTTAAAAATTCTTTGTTCAATCTCAAAAGCAATGTCCTTGGAGTATCTGATCACTTGAGTTGTTGTTTGAAATACTACTTGGAGCCACGATATATTAATCATGCCTTTGATTACAGCAGATACAAATTGAGTTGCTCCCACTGAAGGACAAAAGGTTCCACTTTGCCCCAGTGGAATATGAATATATTCTTGTCACTGAGGTCAGGACAAAGACATTGAGGCAACAGTATTGATCTTGTGGCATGGAGTCTCCAGTGTACAGGATTGAAAAAAGCTGCAGTGTTGTGGACTCAGCCATCTCTATCATCACAAACGCTACCTCACTATTATCCTCGCTTTTTGTATTATTTATTTATTTTCATATATTTATTTTTGTAACTTATAATAATTTTTTGTGTCTTGCATTGTATTGCAGCACAAAATAGTGGATTTCATGAGATATGTCAGTGATAATAAACCTGATTCTGACTCTGATTCTGAAATCTAATAAAGAATCACAGTTGGCAATTCATGCCTTCAGATCAGAACAGAAAGCCAGGGCTGCCAGAGCTATGGCTGTAGTTTCTATTAGAGCAGACAGTGTGCCATCCTGATGTGATATGCGACTGTGATTCCTGCAATCTGAGAGAAACAACAGGGAAGAACGGATGTTTTGTTCCAACTTGGAGCTTGAATACTGACAGTGCAGTGGCAGTGACAGAGTAGCTAATAGCCATTGAGGGTGAGATTTAGTCATGAAGTCCTGCACCATCTACTCTACTGTTGCAACACTATTAGTGGTCTATCTTGCTCTGTTTTCATCAACTTGGAGCACCGTGAGTGCTGGGATTTCCTGTCAAATTTCCAAGCCTGGACTATTATCTTAGGTGGTGAAGCATCACACTGCAAAGATGAGTCCTCTCACTTCTCCGGTGTCTCTGGTGAGGATCCAGGTCCAAAGAGAAAAACCTTAGCTCACTCAACCTTTCCAGCAAAAAGAGGCCAGGATTAAAGCTGACAGCGAAAGGGTGGCAAAAGGCGAGGGAACTGTTTCCTGTATCAGAGCTGCCTTCAGAGGTTATTGCAGCCTTGGGACAGATCTGACTTGAAGTACTGTGTTCAGTTTTGGTTGTCTTATTATAAGAAGGAGGTGGAAGCTTTAGAGAGGGTGCAAAGGAGATATATCAGGATGCTGCCTGGATTGGAGTAAACTAAAGCTTTTTTTCTTTGAGCAAAGGCAGATGAGAGGCAACATGATAGAGGTGTATAAGATAATAAGGGGTATAGACAGAGTGGTCTTATTCCCAGGGAAGCAATGGCCCACATATGATGGCGGAATATATCATTAATATAGTATTAATGGTAAGACTCTTGGCAGTGTGGAGGATCAAAGGGATCTTGGGGCCACAGGACACTCAAAGCTGCTGCGCAGGTTGACTCTGTGGTTAAGAAAGCATATGGTGCATTGGCCTTCATCAATTGTGGGATTGAGTTTAGGAGCCAAGAGGTAATGTTGTAGCTATATAGGACCCTGGTCAGACCCCACTTGGAGAACTGTTCTCAGTTCTGGTCGCCTCACTGCAGGAAGGGTGCGGAAGCCATAGAAAGGGTGCAGAGGAGGTTTACAAGAATATTGCCTGGATTGAGGAGCATGCCTTATGAGAATAGGTTGAGTGAACTCAGCCTTTTCTCCTTGGAGCGACGGAGGATGAGAGGTGACCTGATAGAGGTGTACAAGATGATGAGAGGTATTGATCATGTGGATAGTCAGAGGCTTTTTCCCAGGGCTGAAATGGTTGCCACAAGAGGACACAAGTTTAAGGTGCTGGAGAGTAGGTACAGAGGAGATGTCAGGGGTAAGTTGTCAGGAGATTGATAGGTATCTAATTAGTCAGGGTATCAAGGGATATGGGGAAAAATTCAGAAGTTGGAACTAGATGGGAGAATAGTTTAGCTCATGGTGGAGTGGCGGAGCAGACTCGATGGGCCGAATGGCCTACTTCTGCTCCTTTGTCTTGTGACCTTGTGACTCCTCTGCTGTCTAAAATTCTGTCTTTTCTGTCTTAAGCAATGCACCACAGTTTTGTGTGGTAGTGCTTTGTATTTTTTTATGTTCCTGTTGTATTCATTCTTGTGTAATTTGGTACTATTTATGTTTAATTTATGTTTTTCTTGTGAATACTGTGTTCCTAGTTCTGAAATCTAAGTCTGTGCTGCAGCTGCAAATAGATTTTTATTGAAACTCTGCGTACATGTACCTCAATTTTTGGCTTTGAGGAAGTGAAAGATTTGTGAACCTTTTAGAGGAAAAATTCTTTCTCATCCTTTACTTCAATGGGTGTCCCCTTATTTTGAAGCAGTGCTTTTAGGACTATCACTCTTGGCATTTTCCTGTTTATTTCAGATTTGCAGCATCTGTGATATTTTATCATTGTAATGAAATTCAATTAAATATTGTCTTAACAAAACTAATAAGGGACAGTTTGTGAGAGAAGGTGCCTAAAATATGATCTGACCCATGATAGGTAACGTCCCAAGAGTTAGCTGAAAGGTGAAATCCTGTCAGTAGACAAAAAAGAAATCACCAATTAACCTTTCAGGAGTTAGAGTACTTGCTGTCGTTTCTTTATGGAAGCCAAATATTCTGTTTCTTCAGTTTTGTTTGATCAGTCAGGGCTGCTAGCCCTGAGCTAAAACCTGGAGGGAACATTCTTAGTCAGGCCTCTATCCTTTGACCTGTTTGGCATGGGTGATCCTACCAAAATCCAAAGCAGAAGGCCTGACTCTAGCCAGCATAGCTCTCCAGGACGCTGAGGCATGCAAACCTCTGAACCTCGACAAGGTTGTGGCCACCAGGAGTAAAGGGCAGTAAGTAAATAAATACTCTGTTGAGTTGCAGAAACAACACTGAGGAAGAAATTGGATTGAAGTCAATGATAAAGAGTACTAAGGGAATATTTTTGATAGGGTGAGGTCAGGAATGCAGTGGCATAAATTACTGAAGTGATGTACTGGTTCAGTTTACTGCAGTGGCTGAAAACCAGCAGATGGAGTATAATGTGGGGAAATGTAAGGTGATTCGTTCCGGAAGGAAGAACAGACAAGTGCAAGGGAACCGTTAAATACTTGGCTGCCCTTCCTCATGATAAACAGTAATTTGAAGCAAGCAGTTAGGGATACTCATGTTGGAATTCAGAAAATGGCCTTGGAATTCAGAAATCCTGCTGCAGTTCTGTAGGACTTTGATGGGATGACAGCTGGAGACTATGCCTTCAAATTTCAAAGTAAGTTTATAATGGAAGTACGTATATATCACCATAAAAAACCTTGAGATGCAGTTTCTTGCAGCATACACAGTAAATCCAAGGAACACAGTGGAATCAATGCAAGACTGCACCCAATAGCAATCCAATATGCAAACACAAAAGGAAAATAAAAATAATAATAATAATAAATAAATCAGTAATAAATATCGAGAACATGAGATGAAGAGTCCTTGAAAGTGAGTCCATGGGTTGTGGGAACAGTTCAATGATGGGAAGAGTCAAGTTAAGTCAAGTAATCCCCTCTGGTTCGCAAGTCTGATGGTTCAGGGATAATAACTATTCCTGAACCTGGTGGTGTAAGTTCTGAGGGTTGATGACAGATGCTGCTTTCTTGCAACAGCGCTCCGTGTAGATGTGCTCAATGGTGGAGAGGGCTTTAGCCATGACTGACTGGGCTGTATCCACTACTTACTGTTGAATTTTCATTCAAGGGCATTGGTTTTTCCATACCAGGCCATGATGCAACCAGTCAATATACTCTCTACCACACATTCGTATAAAGAAATTTGTCAAAATTTCAGATGTCATGCCAAACCTTCACAAGCTTTTAAGTAAGAATAGAAGGATCAACAACTTTATATTCCTCGATGTTTTCATTTCAGAGGATCTGCCCTGGGCCCAGCACATAAATGAATATAGCACAGCAACATCTCTACTTCCTTAGGAGTTTGTGAAGATTTGGCATGGCATCTAAAATTTTGACAAACTTCTATATACATATTTGTGGTGGAAAATATATAGCAGTGGTGAAGAAGCTTGCCTTGAGACTGGATGACTGTGCTTTCAAACTCCTACATCTTCTGGAAACCTGTTCTAACCAGCAGGCTGGAGTATTCAAGACTCCCTCAATCACTCACTGTTGTGGTCTGAGGTTGAACGCCTGCTTCGAAAGAGCAGCAATTGTACTGGTGCCCCAAAAGAGCAGCGTGAACTCCCTCAACAGCTATCTCCCAGTAGCGCTCACACTTACTGTGGTGAAGTTGGTTATGGCTAGAATCAACTTCGGTCTGAGCAAGGACCCAGATCCTCTGCAATTTGCCCACCGTCACAGCGGGTGACACCTCATGGGCTTTCCACTCTGCTTTGGAGCACCTAAACAGCAACAAAACATACATCAGGCTGCTGCTTATCGATTACAGCTCAGTGTTTGTCACCATCATTCTCTCAGTACTGAATACGAGTTTCTAAACTTGGGCCTCTATACCTCCCTCTGCAACTGCATCATTGATTTCCTTGTCAGACGACTACAGTCAGAACAAATCAATGATAACCTCTCTTCCTCGCTGACTCACTCAGCACAGGCCCCCCTCAATGATGTGTGTATAACCCACTGATCACGACTGTCAAGTAAAGCTCGAGCACCATTGATAAACTTACCTGTGAAACCACTGCTGTTGGTGGAATCTCAGATGGCAATGATGAGGCACACAGGAGTAAGATAGATTGGCTGGTTGAGTGATTTGAACATCAGCAAGATCAATGAATTGATTGTGGACTTCCGGAAGGGCAAGTTGGCAGAACACTCACTAGTCCTCATTGAGAGTTATGTTTTTGGGAGACAGCATCTCAGAGGATCTATCCAGAGTCCAACATATTGATACAGTCATGAAGAAGGAATGCCAAGAGCTCAGATAATGAACTTAATCTGGTTCTGATTCATAAGGTGGAAGAGAGAAAAAGGAATGGCCAGGGTGGCTGGAGTCCTTGAGGACATCAGGATGATTTCCAGGCATTGGGGTAAGAGCTATGTTAGACCTGGCTAGGTTGGTTACAGTGTGACCTGTGGTGAGGGGTGCACTGAGGTTGGGAAATATTACAGGAGTGGGAAGGTATGTTGTACTAGAAATACAAATGTACAGCAGTTTTGTTTTGCAACCAAGGGGATCAAAGGGCATGGGATGAGTGCATGCAAATTAAGGTAAAAGATTATCCATGATTTGTGTGAATGGAGGAGCATGACAGGAGTTCAGAAATGGCCCAAGTGCAGAGGGAGATCCACAGTTACAGAATAAACAGTTCACTGAGTTTTAATAAGAGCTGTACAGAACTAAGGAAAATAATAAAGGCTAAGCCCTCAGGGCCGATAACTAAAAGCTCTCAAACTAACTAAAAACTAATGCCATCACTGTCGCTCAAAAGTAGTAACCTAGAGATACATTAATATTGCTTCTGTAACAGCATCTTTCTAAATCACGTCCTCTTTCCCGGAATATTGACTAAGGTAACAGGGAGTGTTGTTGTCACTGTGCTTTGATCAAGATTTGACAAGACCAAAACAAAAGGAAGTGAGTTAAATGCGATTACAAAGAAACCCTAATTGGCTGGAACGTATGCATTCTCATGGGCATGATTGCCCGCCTTTCAGCTGCCAGCCTGCGACAGTGCCCAGACCCTGCAGCAGAGCCTGTGGTTGTGACAGACAGGCATGAGGGTAGAGACATTTCGTATCAGTGGAGGAACAATAGAGGTCATTGCTGACTGTGCCTATTGGATATCGTGGTGCTAAGACAGTCCTGGATTTATTCTACATGGGTCTAACCTCAGTCTTTATAGACTAATGCCAAGGTGGTGAAAATTAGGAGTTAAAATTCCAGTCCAAGTTTATTGTCATGTGTACTTACACAGGGTATAAATACTATGAAAATTAGCATTTTGTAGCAGTGGCAGAGCACATTAAAATCATGACAAATGTAAATTAACATAGTCTTACATTAATATAAATTGTTCATAACTTCCACATCGTAATAAGCACAAGGAAGGATGCCTCACGCTAATATCTTTCATGTACAAGGCATCCTGACCAATACATGACTGTTGGCAATCCACCCGAAATGTTAAGTGCTAAAGAGGAAATGGACAGGGTAAGTATGGAGGAACTTTCGTTCTCGTGGAAGAGTCAAATCGAGTTAATTGTCATGCACAGGTACGGTGAGGTACTGATACAATGACAACCTTGCAGCAGCACCACAGGCATGCCGGTACAGACAACACACAGAACATAAATCATGAATAAATTATACTAAACATTTAGGAGAGCAAAAAAGACTGTGCAAAATAAGACTTCAGTGGAAAAGCAAAATAAGAAGCAAGTCCCTGGCCGTGTAAGAGATGGTCCATGATGTTCTGTTGTTGAGATAGGACTAGGATAGCCCTAATGCTACCAAAGGCAGATGTGGAGGCCAGGTCGTTGGGTGTATATAAGGCAGAGACTGACAGATTCTTGATTGGACAAGGCATCAAATGCTATGGGGAGAAGGCCAGGAAATGGTGTTTCAGTCAAAGCAAGTAGCTGAAGAAGTGAACGGAAGAATTCGGGTCGAAAAAGTCATTTTTTTTAAAACACTGCTCGGGGAGAAGGGTCTGCACTGCGCAGGCGCGTGACGTAGCGCGCCAAGGTTTAAAAAGCAGACCACCATATACAGCAGCCATTGTTGTAGTGGCCATCGTCGGAGTGGACTGAGTCAGAGTGGACTATGTCAGAGTGGGGCGGCTTTGGCTCAAACAGGCTTCGGCGAGAACAGGCAGAGGCCAGGGTAGGTTCCGGTAAGTTTTTTGTTCAGATTGTTTAGTGCAGTGAGAATGCCAGGCAGGATGTTGGAATGCTCCTCTTGCAGGATGTGGGAAGTCAGGGAGCCCTCCGGTGTCCCTGACAACGACACCTGCAAGAAGTGCATCCAGCTGCAGCTCCTGACAAACCGCGTTAGGGAACTGGAGCACGAGCTGGATGACCTATGGATCATTCGGGAGAATGAGGAGATTATAGATCGTAGCTACAGGGAGGTAGTTATGCCAAAGGAGCAGAGGACAGGAAATTGGGTCACTGTCAGGCGAGGGAAGAGGAAAGGGCAGGCAGAGCAGGGTTCCCCTGTGGCCATTCCCCTCAACAACAAGTATAACGCATTGGATACTGTTGGGGGGGATGACTTACCTGGGACTAGCTGCAGTAGCCGGATCTCTGGCACTGGGTCTGGCTCTGCAGTGCAGAAGGGAGGGGGGAAAAGAGGAGAGTGGTAGTGATAGGGGATTCGATAGTTAGAGGTGTAGATAGAAGGTTCTGTGGTCGTGACAGAGAACCCAGGATGGTTTGTTGCCTCCCAGGTGCCAGGGTCAAGGATGTCTCTGATCGATTGCATGACATTCTGAAGTGGGAGGGTGACCAGCCAGATGTCGTGGTGCACATCGGTACCAATGACATAGCAAGGAAGAGTGAAGAGGTCCTGGACAGTGAGTATAGAGAGCTTGGTAGGAAGTTGAAAAGCAGGACCTCAAGGGTGGTAATCTCAGGATTGCTACCTGTGCTAGGTGCCAGTGAGGGTAGGAATAGGATGCTCTGGAGGAGGAACAAGTGGCTGAGGAACTGGTGTAGGGGGCAGGGTTTCAGATTTCAGGATCATTGGGACCTCTCCTGGGGCAGGTGGGACCTGTACAAGAGAGACGGGTTACACTTGAACCACAGGGGGACCAATATCCTTTCAGGGAGGTTTGTTAGTGCTGTTGGGGAGGCTTTAAACTAGATTTGCAGGGGGATGGGAACCAGAGTGCCAGAGCTGACAGTGTGGCTGGGGTGAAAATAAATGGTATTGAAAGTTTAAGCAAATCCGCTGATAGAAAGGTTGTGAGTGGTGGTAAAAATCTTCTGAGGTGTATATATTTCAATGCTAGGAGTATTGCGGGGAAGGCAGATGAGTTGAGGGCGTGGATTGACACGTGGAATTATGATGTTGTAGCAATTAGTGAAACTTGGCTACAGGAGGGTCAGGACTGGCAGCTTAATATTCCAGGGTTCCGATGTTTCAGATGTGATCGAGGCAGAGGAATGAAAGGTGGGGGAGTAGCATTGCTTGTTAGGGAAAATATTACAGCAGTGCTCAGGCAGGACAGATTAGAGGGCTTGTCTACTGAGTCCTTATGGGTGGAGCTGAGAAACAGGAAAGGTATGGCCACATTAGTGGGATTGTATTACAGACCACCCAATAGTCAACGAGACTTGGAAGAGCAGATCTGCAGAGAGATAGCAAGCAACTGCAGGAAACATAAAGTTGTGGTGGTAGGGGATTTTAATTTTCCATACATTGATTGGGACTCCCATACTGTTAGGGGTCTAGATGGTTTAGAGTTTGTAAAATGTGTTCAGGAAAGTTTTCTAAATCAGTATATAGAGGGACCAACTAGAGGGGATGCAATATTGGATCTCCTGTTAGGAAACGAATTAGGGCAAGTGACAGAAGTCTGTGTAGGGGAGCACTTTGGTTCCAGTGATCATAACACCATTAGTTTCAATTTGATCATGGACAAGGATAGATCTGGTCCTAGGGTTGAGGTTCTGAACTGGAAGAAGGCCAAATTTGAAGAAATGAGAAAGGATCTAAAAAGCGTGGATTGGGACAGGTTGCTCTCTGGCAAAGATGTGATTGGTAGGTGGGAAGCCTTCAAAGGGGAAATTTTGAGAGTGCAGAGTTTGTATGTTTCTGTCAGGATTAAAGGCAAATTGAATAGGAATAAGGAACCTTGGTTCTCAAGGGATATTGCAACTCTGATAAAGAAGAAGAGGGAGTTGTATGACATGTATAGGAAGCAGGGAGTAAATAAGGTGCTTGAGGAGTATAAGAAGTGCAAGAAAATACTTAAGAAAGAAATCAGGAGGGCAAAAAGAAGACATGAGATTGCCTTGCCAGTCAAAGTGAAGGATAATCCAAAGAGCTTTTACAAGTATATTAAGAGCAAAAGGATTGTAAGGGATAAAATTGGTCCTCTTGAAGATCAGAGTGGTCGGCTATGTGCGGAACCAAAGGAAATGGGGGAGATCTTAAATACACATCAAAGTTGCTGGTGAACGCAGCAGGCCAAGCAGCATCTGTAGGAAGAGGTGCAGTCGACGTTTCAGGCCGAGACCCCCGAAGGGTCTCGGCCTGAAACGTCGACTGCACCTCTTCCTACAGATGCTGCTTGGCTTGCTGCGTTCACCAGCAACTTTGATGTGTGTTGCTTGATTTTCCAGCATCTGCAGAATTCCTGTTGTTTGAGATCTTAAATAGTTTTTTTGTGTCTGTATTTACTAAGGAAGCTGGTATGAAATCTATGGAATTGAGGAAATCAAGTAGTGAGACCATGGAAACTGTACAGATTGAAAAGGAGGAGGTGCTTGCTGTCTTGAGGAAAATTAAAGTGGATAAATCCCCGGGACCTGACAGAGTGTTCCCTCGGACCTTGAAGGAGACTAGTGTTGAAATTGCGGGGGCCCTGGCAGAAATATTTAAAATGTCGCCGTCTACGGATGAAGTGCCGGAGGATTGGAGAGTGGCTCATGTTGTTCCGTTGTTTAAAAAAGGATCGAAAAGTAATCCGGGAAATTATAGGCCAGTGAGTTTAATGTCAGTAGTAGGTAAGTTATTGGAGGGAGTACTAAGAGACAGAATCTACAAGCATTTGGATAGACAGGGGCTTATTAGGGAGAGTCAACATGGCTTTGTGCGTGGTAGGTCATATTTGACCAATCTGTTGGAGTTTTTCGAGGAGGTTACCAGGAAAGTGGATGAAGGGAAGGCAGTGGATATTGTCTACATGGACTTCAGTAAGGCCTTTGACAAGGTCCCGCATAGGAGGTTAGTTAGGAAAATTCAGTCGCTAGGTATACATGGAGAGGTGGTAAATTGGATTAGACACTGGCTCGATGGAAGAAGCCAGAGAGTGGTGGTAGAGGATTGCTTCTCTGAGTGGAGGCCTGTGACTAGTGGTGTGCCACAGGGATCAGTGCTGGGTCCATTGTTATTTGTGATCTATATCAATGATCTGGATGATAATGTGGTAAATTGGATCAGCAAGTTTGCTGATGATACAAAGATTGGAGGTGTAGTAGACAGTGAGGAAGGTTTTCAGAGCCTGCAGAGGGACTTGGACCAGCTGGAAAAATGGGCTGAAAAATGGCAGATGGAGTTTAATACTGACAAGTGTGAGGCATTGCACGTTGGAAGGACAAACCAAGGTAGAATATACAGGGTTAATGGTAAGGCACTGAGGAGTGCAGTGGAACAGAGGGATCTGGGAATACAGATACAAAATTCCCTAAAACTGTCGTCACAGGTAGATAGGGTCGTAAAGAGAGCTTTTGGTACATTGGCCTTTATTAATCCAAGTATTGAGTATAAGAGCTGGAATGTTATGATGAGGTTGTATAAGGCATTGGTGAGGCTGAATCTGGAGTATTGTGTTCAGTTTTGGTCACCAAATTACAGCAAGGATGTAAATAAGGTTGAAAGAGTGCAGAGAAGGTTTACAAGGATGTTGCCGGGACTTGAGGAACTCAGTTACAGAGAAAGGTTGAATAGGTTAGGACTTTATTCCCTGGAGCGTAGAAGAATGAGGGGAGATTTGATAGAGGTATATAAAATTATGATGAGTATAGATAGAGTGAATGCAAGCAGGCTTTTTCCACTGAGGCAAGGGGAGAAAAAAACCAGAGGACATGGGTTAAGGGTGAGGGGGGAAAAGTTTAAAGGGAACATTAGTGGGGGCTTCTTCACACAGAGAGTGGTGGGAGTATGGAATGAGCTGCCAGGAGAGGTGGTAAATGCGGGTTCTTTTTTAACATTTAAGAATAAATTGGACGGATACATGGATGGGAGGTGTATGGAGGGATATGGTCCGTGTGCAGGTCAGTGGGACTAGGCAGAAAATGGTTCGGCACAGCCAAGAAGGGCCAAAGGGCCTGTTTCTGTGTTGTAGTTTCTATGGTTCTATGGTTCTATGGGGGGGAATAAAGGATCAGCCATGATTGAATGGCGGATCAGACTTGATGGGCCAAATGGTTCAATTCTGCTCCTATGTCATATGGTCGTACGGTCATATGGTCATGTGGTGCTGTGGTGTTGTGGTCTTATGATCTTGTGGTCTTATAGCTTTATGGTCTTGTGTAGATCAGTTCATGAATCTGATGCTTGTAGGGACGTAGCTGTTCTGAACCTGGTGGTGTGGGACTTCAGATTTCTGTACCTCTTGCCTGATGAGAAGGGAAGACCAGGAGGCAAAACCTGAACATCTGGGCTAGCCATTCAGTAGAGGACTTTTGGAAAACATGTCTTCATGACATTTATATTTATCATTGTTCCTCTCATTACCAGGACTAAATCCTGGAACTTGCTCCCCATAGCGCAGTCTTGCACCTTCACCAGACAGACAGCAAGAAGATGCCTCACCACACATTCTAAAGAATAATTATACATCAGCAAGAAACACTTGCTCTGCTAGTAAATGAACAAAAATTGAAAACACTGTATTGATGCGGAACTCAGTTCTGCTCAAAATGATAATGGAATTAATAAATTTAAGTTTGAGATTGATAGATGTTTGCTAAGCTTGGGGTTTTAAGGAAAATAGAGTTTGGATGCAGTGCAGTTACAAATGGCATTCACTGTGCTGAGCTTGTTACCACACAATAACCTCTGCGTTTGGGAGAGCTGTGGAGCCAGACAAAGGGAGGATGAGTTGACAGCTTCAATCACATCCAATGGGAGGTGATGAGAGAGACGGCAGGTTAGATTAGATTAGATTAGTTTACTGTCATATCACCAAGGTGCAATGGAATTTCTTGTTTGCCCGAGTTCACAGAGTAAATGGTATACATGGTAATAATAAGTTAAAGTTGAGTTTATTGTCACATGTGCAAGTATATGTATGCACTGGTGCAATGAAAAGCTTACAGCAGCAGCATCACTGGTAGATAAGCAGACAGAAAAGACAAGATGGAAATAAATTAAACATAAATTACACGTGTTAAACAAGAACATAATTAGAACAAAAAATAGTCCATTGGAATTTTAAGTGATCGAAGTGCTCATAGTGTTGTTGTACAGAGGGTGTGATTAATTTTAGGTCGGTTGGTTCAAGAACCGAATGGTTGAAGGGAAGTAGCTATTCTTAAACCAGGTAGTGAGGGACTTCAGGCTACTGAATAAATACAACTATAAATACAATGATGAGTGCAAAACAGCATAATGGTGCAAAGGTAGCAGTGCAGTCTGAAGTAAATTGACAATGGAAGGTGGGCATACAGCCTACTAGGTCCATGTTGTCTCACCGCAGAACAGCCTATAGCCCCAGTCCTTATTGCCATGTACTTCTACAACCCTTTCTAGCAGCCAGGCTCCCCACATTGCAGTGGGAGTGTCAGATGTGGGTAGGTTTGTCCCAAGCTCCTGACAGCGAGAGTGCCAGCAACTCATCACTCTGTGTATAAAGCCATAATGACCCCTTTTTGCTCTGACTCTATTAACACTCCTTCTCCAGGGAGCACAGTATGTGATGTACCAGTTAATGCAGAAGTGTCAGGTCTTGAGGCACAGTAAATTCTTCAAAGAAAATGGCATTACAGAAACTTTTACTGTGCTCTTATGAATAATTTTATGCAAATAATCACACCTTGAAGACGATGAGAGATTTGAAGAGGAATAGATCAGAGGGATGAACTAATTATACACATTTTCTAATGGGTGCTTTAATTAAGTATTATGCAAGCAGATTTATGTATTTCCTACAAAAAAAATCTTTGTGATGTTTAAGCTACGGGAGCAGTGCTAAATAAGAATAAACAACTTCAAAGTCTTGTATTCATGGTGCGGGAGTCTCAGAAAACCTTTTCTTCCAATAAGGTAATCTCTTTTACAGTTACTAGTTACACAGAGGAATAGGCAAGGAAAAAAGCTTTTATGAGAACTGTGTTTGAAGATCACTAGTTATAAGTGGGAATAATAAAGGGTGTGTATATAGCAATTCCCAAAGGAAACAAGTGAAGGCAGCGAAGACAAGCTTCGATGAAAGCATTGAAATGAATGTCAAATAACTTCTTTGAAAATATATGTTTTTGTTAAACAGCTTATTGTTAAATAAAGTCCACCAGGAAATCTCAGAGTGAATCACTGTTCTTGCCTTAAGAACCTCAGCACTGAGTTTAAGGGTTCAGATCAAGCTGGGAAGAATGAGAAAGTCTGGGGGTGGGTTACATCTCTGCACTGTGCGCGAGAATCCCTCTCCTGATAGACTGGCTCCACACCTCTGTAAGGTGTGGGGTTATCAAGAGGCCAGTGATAGAATCAGAATGAGATGCACCAATGTGTTGGAGCCAGGATGGATCCTCTAAGATATTGATGCCCAGGAACTTGCAGCTGCTCACCTTTTTCCACTGTAGACCCCTCAATGAGGACTGGTATGTATTCTCCTGATTTCTCCCTCCTGAAGCCTTGCTGATGTCGAGTGTGAGGTTGTTGTTACAACTCCTGTCAACCAGCTGATCTGTCTTACTCCTGCACGCCTTCTCGTCGGCATCAGATATTCTGCTAACAACAGCAAACAATGGCTGAGGTTTGACATGAAGAGAAGGATGTGGTTAATGACAGGAGTGTTCCATTGATGGACACAGGGCAGAGTCAATTTGTGGGATATCAACATTCCTGGGATAGATTTTTAATTTTTAATTTAATTTTATTTTGCTTAGAGATTCAGCACAGAACAGGTCCTTCCAGCCCAATGAGTCACACTGCTCAGCAACTCACCTATTTGTCTGTAATGAGATTGTACCATATGTTCTCCCTGTGATCGTGTGGGTTTCCTCCGGGTGCTCCAGTTTCATCCCACGGTTCAAAGACGTACCAGTTGGTAGGTTAATTGGTCATTGTAAATCGCCTTGTGATTAGGAGAGGGTTAAATCGGAGTTTGTTGGGTAGTGTGGCTCGAGGGTCTGGAAGGACCTTCTCCACACGGCATCTTAATAAATAAATAAGCAAATAACCCGAGCCTAATCATGGGACAGTTTATAATAACCAATTAACCTACTAACAGGTATGTCTTTGGAATGTGGGAGGAAATCAGATCAGACATCCCACTTTCAATCACTCCATGACATACACTTAGTGGTAGAAGAGGAAGGATTTTAGGTTAAACCACAAACCTCCACTCCCTGCCAGCAGTGGAGGAAATATGTAGCCTGTTGGCTGGAAAAGGCCAGCATGGTAAGTGGGTGGACCAGTTTCTGGCTGGGTGCTATTTGATCTGGAAATTATTACAAGTGTGGCCAAGTGGTTAAGGCATTTGCCTAGTGATTTGAAAGTCGCTAGTTCGAGCCTTGGCTAAGGCAGCATGTGTGTCCTTGAGCAAGGCACTTAACCACACATTTCTCTGTGATGACACCAGTGCCAAGCTGTATGGGTCCTAATGCCCTTCCGTTAGACAACATTGGGGGGGGGGTGGAGAGGGGAGACTTGTAGCACTGGCAGCTGCTGGTCTTCTATACAATCTTGCCCAGGCCTGCGCCCTAGAAACCTTCCAAGGTGCAAATCCATGGTCTCATGAGACTAACGGATGCCTATTGATATACAGTAACTAAGAGAATGTAAAAATGCAGCATTTTCAATGTGTCTTGCCCAAATCATTACAAGCTTCTCACTTCCTTCCATTTAGTCCACCTTCATGGTGTGTTGTTTCAGGAAGGCCAATAGTATTGGCAAGGCATGGAAGGTGAGAGATGATTGGCATGGACATGATGCTCTGGAGGCTTGTTTCTGTGCTGTGTGACTCCGTGACTCTATGACTCTCAGCAGGTCAGGCAGCTTCTGCAGAAAGAGAAACAGATTTAATATTGTGGGTAGAAGGCTCCACACAAATTGTAAATGGAATTGGAATTGGCTCATATTGTCACATGTACCAAAATGAAAAACTTGGCTTGCATACTTCAGATCAAATCATTCCACAGTGCATTGAATTAAAATAAGGTAAACTATTTACAATATAGAATGAAGTGCAAAAGCTGCCATAAAGGAGCAATGCAGGTAAGCAATAAAGTGCAAAATCATAACGAGCTAGATTGTGAGGTCAAAGGTTTTACAGGTGTCCCCCGTTTTTCGAACGTTCGCTTTACGATACCTCACTGTTACGAAAGACCTACATTAGTACCCTGTTTTTGCTTTCAGAAGGTGTTTTCACTGTTAGGAAAAAAAGCAGTGCATGATAAAAAATTCAGCGCGCGCTCCATGCTGCCGCTCTCCCCCGGATTCGGAACGGCATTCTCATCGGCATTGCTTTAACACATGCCTGTGAGCAGCTGTTTGCAAGATGAGTTCTATGGTGTCGGAAAAGCCGAAAAGAGCTCTTAAGGGTGTTACACTTAGCGTAAAACTAGACATAATTAAGCGTTTCGATCGTGGTGAACGAAGTAAGGTCAAGGTGAGTTTGGCTTGTGGAAGCTGACGAAGATGATATTGAAAAGGTTTTGGCATTCCATGACCAAGAACTGATAGATGAAGAGCTGATGCAATTGGAAGAGGAAAGGATAAGAATCAAAACCAAATGCAATAGCGAAAGTGAAGCAACTACGTGAGATTTTCGCTGCAATGATAAAGTACGACTTTAATTTTGAAAGGGTACGTAGGTTTAGGGGATATTTGCAAGATGGTTTGAGTCCCTACAAAGAACTGTATGATAGAAAAATGCGCGAGGCTCAGCAGTCAAGCAAGCCTTCCACATCAGCCACAGCAGACGATGAACCTTGACCTTCGACGTCGAGGCGGGCAATCATAGGAGAAGGTGAGCTGCCTGCCCTAATGGAAACAGACGACGAGATGACACCCCAGTGTCCCACCACCCCAACAGTCAGGCCGCGGACAGATACCGTACGGATTCGCGGAGAGTGCAGCAGTAGCCAGGAGGCACACAGCACATCTTTAAGAAAAAAGCCGAAATAAACATGCTAATTAATTAGGTGCCGCCCAACACGTAATTGTTGGCCCAGATCATAGATGATGCAGTGGGAAATCGGCACTGATCTGGGCCGACAATTACGTGCTGGGCGGCACCTAATTAATTAGCTTGTTTATTTCAGCTTTTTTCTTAAAGATGTGCTGTGTGCCTCCTGGCTACCGCTGGATTCCTGCATGCTTCGCAGATCGGTATCAGGTCGCTGCCCGGAGAGTGGGGGCCACTGCACCAGCCAACCTGCGATGACTCAGTCTAACACACCATCATCAGTGTGCTCTGCACTGTCTTCCCAATTCCAGTAAGTGATACTACACTGTACATACATTATTTCTACTTTATATCGGCTGTGTATTTTTACGTGTTATTTGCTATGATTTGGCAGCTTCATAGCTTAAAGGTTACTGGAGAGCGCTTGCGCCGTGTTTTTGCCAACAGCGCTTGCGTGAGATTTTCTGCCGACGGTGCTTGCGTGAGATTTTCGCTACAGAGAACAGTGCAGTAATGATTGTGGAAAAGTATTTCTACTTTATATAGGCTGTGTATTTATCATATCATTCCTGCTTTTACTAAATGTTACTGTTATTTTAGGTTTTATGTGGTATTTGGCATGATTTGGTGGTTATTTTTGGGTCTGTGAATGTTCCCATATAAATAAATGGTAATTGCTTCTTCGCTTTATGACATTTCGGCTTACCAACCATTTCATATGAATGCTCTACCTTCGAATGGCGGGGGAAACCTGTATTATATAAGAGGCTCATTCAAAAGTCTGATAACAGTGGGATAGAAGCTGCTCTTGAGTGTAGTGGTCCATCTATTCAGGCTTTTGTAACTACTGCCAATAGGAGAGGGGAGAAGAGAGAATGTCAGGTCTGAATCATCAACTGCTTTTCTTACTCCACAGATGCCGATGATTTGCTAAGTATTTCGAACACATTTTGGTTTTAATTTCCAGTTTCCAGTATCTGCATTTTGTTTTAACTTCGTCTAGTATTTTATGCTTTGGTGTAAAGTTAACCTTGAGAAATTCCCACAAACCAAAGAGGGGATCTCACCACTACTGAGGGAATGGAATTTGTTCCAAGATACGACAGGACCCTACATTTTGCATGCCATGGTCCCGAGGAGCCATCGGACTGTGTAGTGGGAGAGAGAGTGTAAAAGAAGCGAGCAGGAGCAGTTGACACATTTTGCCTGCCACAGTTCTAGGCACTTGATAAGGTTTAAATGGAGTGGCCATTATTGGAGTGGTCATGGTGTGAGTGGGCCAGTGTTGGAGTGGAGAGTTGAGGCTTTGGCAAGGAGAGACATAGGCCATATTTAGAGTTAGGTTTTTTTTTGTTATTTATTTTTTCTGTATTTCTTATTGCATATCTAGAGCAGTGGAGATGCCAGGCAGGGTACTGGAATACTTCTCTTGCAGGATGTGAGAAGGCAGGGAAACATCCAGAATCCCTGATGACTACATTTGCAAGAAGCACATCCAGCTGCAGCTTCTAGCAGACAGTGTTAAGCAGTTGGAACTGGAACTGGTGAACTCCGGATCATTCGGGAGGCTGATGGATTTGATAGACAGGAAATAGAGAGGGATGGTTACACCCAAGGTGCAGGACACAGGTAACTTGGTGACCTTCAGGAGGAGAAAAGGGGTTAAGCCAAGCAGTGCCAAGAATTCCTGTGGCCACTCCCTGGACAACAGGTGTACTGTTGGGAGGAATGACCTAGCCTAGGTAAGTCAAAGCAGTCAAGTTTCTAGCTCTGTGATCAGAAGGGAAGAGGGAGAAGAGATGAGCTGTAGTGATAGAGAATTAATGATTGGTTACATGAACAGAAAGGAAGTTCTATGGATAAAAATGAGATTCTTGGATGGTTTGTTGCCTCCTGGGTGCTAGGGTGAGGGACACCTCAGATCAGATTTGCAGCATTCTTAAGTGGGAAGGTCAGAGGTTCTGGTCCATGTCAGTACCAATGACATGGGCAGCAGGGGTGATGAGGCCCAGCAAAGTGAGTTCAGGGAGTTAGTTGCTAAGTAGAAGGACAGGGCCTCCCTTTACTCCAGGATTGTGAGTGAGGTCAGAAATAGGAAGATTTTACAGTTTAACACGTGGCCAAAGAGATGGTGCGTGAGGGAAGGCTTCAGATTTTTGGATCATTAGGCTCTCTTTCAGGGAAGGTGGGACCTGTACAGAAGGCAACACACACAAAATGCTGGAGGAACTCAACAGGTCAGGCTGCATTTATGGAAAGGAATAACAATTAATGGTTTGAGATGAAAAATTTCTCATATTTTTCTAATTCCGATGAAGGATCTTGGCCCAAAAACATTGACTGTTAATTCCGTCAACACAGAATTCTATCAACAAGAACGTCGAAATGAACCCAGTTTACATCCCACTTCAGCGTCAAGTTATCAGTCCAAAGCCAAGAGCCAATTTACACCTGATTACACGCGTCAATCAATGAGGACGACATTAATCCTACACAACGGTCGACTAAAACACAGCCCGGACAACAATAATCACCTAATCGATTTTAACGAACCAATCGCGGATTACATAATCGGTAACCAGTAGAAATGGCACACACACGAAAAAAAAATCACAGGACACATAAAAAACGAAATGTCTGCAAGCTAACAAGCCAGCTCCATGAGCCACTCAACAACAACATTATTGGCTAGTTTGCACTCATGTTTCACCTTTTCCCCTCTCAGAGCTTTTCAGATGCCTTTTGTTGGATTTTAAAAACTTCCCAATCACTTTTGCTACCTTTTCTGCCCTTTCCTTGGCTTTTATGCAGTCCTTAATTTCCCTTATCAGCCAAGGTTGCTTAGCCCTGTCATTTGAGACTGCTGAGGGATATATCTATCCTCTGCCTTGTGCACTATTCCCTGAAACTTCAGCCACCTCTACTCTGCTGAGACCCCCACCAGTATCCCCTTCAAATCCACCTGGGCAAGCTCCTCTCTCATGCTTCTATGATTTTCTTTATTCCATTGTAACACTGATAGATGTGATTTATGCTTCTCTCTCTCAAACTGCAGTATGAATTCAATCATATTATGATCACTATCTCCTAAAGGTTCCTTAATGTTAAGCTCCTTAATAGGATCTGGGTTATTACACAACACCCAATCTAAGATAGCCATTCCCCTAGTAGACTCAAGCACAAGCTACTCTAAAAAGCCACCTTGTAGGTATTCAACAAATTCCCTTTCTTGCGATCCGACACCAACCTGATTTTCCCAATCCCCCTGCATGTTGAAGTCCCCCACTACAATTGTGACATTACCCTTATTACATGCCTTTTCCAGCCCGCTTGCATCTCAACCCCACATCTTGGCTACTGCTTGAAGACCTACATATGATTCCCATAATGTTTTTTTAACCTTTGCAGTTTCTTAATTCCACACAAAGATTCAACATTCTCTGCTCCTATGTCACCTCTTTCTAAAGATGTAATTCCATCTCTTACCAACAGAGTCACACCACTGCGTATGCCTTCCTGACTGTCCATTTGATACAAAGTACATCCTTTGATGTTAAGCTCCCAAGTATGGCCTTCTTTCAGCCATGACTAAATGATGCCTGCAACGTCATACTGACTAATCTCTAATTGCATCATGAGTTTGTCTACCTTATTCCGAATGCTATGTGGGTTTAAATACAACACCTTCAGTCCTGCATTCTTTGTCCTATTGAATTTTGCCTCTTTGCTCTGTCTGCATTTGTACCCAATTATTGGCTTATCCTTCCTTACATTCATCTTACACCCATCATCCACTTGTAAACCTGCTGGCTCATCCTCATCTCTATCACACTGGTTCCCATCCCTCTGTCATATTAGCTTAAACCACTCCCAACAGCTCTAGTAAATGTGCCTGCAAGAATATTGGTCCCCTTTGGATTCAAGTGCAAACTGTTATTGGAAGGTATTCTAAGAGGGAGGATATATAAGTATTTGGATAGACAGGGATTGATTAGGGATAGTCAACATGGCTTTGTGCCTGGTAAGTCAGTCTAATCAAACTTACAGAGTTCTTTTGAGGAAGCTACTGGGAAAGCTGAAGGTGGTTAATGTTGTCTATGTGGACTTTAGCAAGACATTTGATAAGGTCCTGCATGTAAGGTTGGTCAAGAAGGTTCAATTGCTTGAATTCAAGATGAGGTAGTAAACTGGTTTAGACATTAGTTTCGCAGAAGAAGCCAGAGAGTGATTGTAGATTGTTGCCTCTCTAACTAAAGGCCTGTGACTAGCGGTGTGCCACAGGGATAGGTGCTGTGTCTATTTTTGTTTGTCATTTATATCAACGATCAGATGCTATGTAGTAAACTGGGTCAGCAAATTTGAGGATGTCACCAGGACTGGGGGTATAGTGGACAGTGAGGAACACTATCAAAACTTGGGTGGGATCTGGACCAGTGGGTGAAATGAGCTAATTCAAACACGTGAGGTGTTGCACTTGAGAGGACCGACTAAGGTAGGTCTTATGTAATGAGTTGTAGGGCACTAAGGAGTGTGGTAGAACATAGAGATCTGCGGATACAGATCCAAAATTCCTTGGAAGTGGTGCATTTTGGCCTTCATAAGTCAATTTATTGAGTACAGAAGTTGAGGAGTAATGTTGAAATTGCATTAGATGTTGGTGAAGCCTAATTTGGAGTATTGTTTCCAGTTTTGGTCACCTATCTACAAGAAAGACATGAATAAGATTGAAAGCATGCAGAGAAATTTTACAAGGATGTTTCAGGGACTTGAGGACCTGAGTTATAGGGAAAGTTTCAATAGGTTAGGACTTTATACTCGTGAATGTAAAAGATTGAGGGGAGAATTGAGTGTAGTATACAAAATTGTGAGGGGTAAATGCAAGCAAGCTTTTTCCACTGAGGTTAGGTGAGACTACAACTAAAGGCCATGGGCTACATTTGAACTTTGAAATGTTTACAGTGAACATGAGGGGGATCTCCTTCGCTCAGAGTGGTGAGAGTGTGGAACGAGCTGCCAGCACAAGTGGTGGGTGCATGTTCGATTTCAACATTTAAGATATATTTGGACAGGTACATAGATGGGAAGGGTATGGAGGGCTATGATCTGGGTGCAGGTCGACGGGACGCTGCAGATTAATGGCTTGGCATGGACTAGATGGGCTGAAGGGCGTGTTTATGAGCTGTAGTGTCTTATGATACTATGACTCTAGGAAAACTCTTGGCTTTACTTGGAATACAGTCTCACAGGTATGGCACTAAGGGCAAGGTTCTATAGTTTTAACAGTGACTTTTAAATCCATAGGCTAGAATAAATTTGTAAGTCAGCACCATTTTTAGAAGCAATGGACTGGGGCAGTAATTTAATTAATTTTATTAACTTCCCTGCAACCATTATGAAGGAAGATACAGCTTCAGCATGGTTCCTGGAAGGCTTTTGTTTTCATGCGCAATGTTGACTTAATTGGTTTGTCAATTAGGATGAAAAAATATCCTGGAGTACAAAGATGAATATGTATGACAACTAATAAGCATCAGTGTTATATTCAGATATTGCAGGAAAATTGTGCAAAATGATCACCTGCTATGGTGAAAGAGTCTGTAATGTCTTTCTCAGGCAAACCTTATCTCTGTTGTGAGACAATAATGAACAAATGTATATAATGTAGTAAATAACAATAACTGCTCAGGTAGATACTACCCCATGATCTGGTTGAATTAAGCAACAGTCTTGATGTGTTTAATTCTGTTTCCAAAAGAATGTACTCGTTAGAAAGGGAGTGCAGCAAAGATTTCCCATACTCTTCCCTGTGAAGGCAGGTCTGTCATAACAGGGGAGACTCAGTAAATTAGGCCTTTAATTCTTAGATAAATATTATGTGGAGATTTGTGACAAATATGATTATATGATATATATGTACAGTATCTGAATTACATCTTATGGAAATAACAGGAATTCTGCAGATGCTGGAAATTCAAGCAACATCCATCAAAGTTGCTGGTGAACGCAGCAGGCCAAGCAGCATCTGTAGGAAGAGGTGCAGTCGACGTTTCAGGCCGAGACCCTTCGTCAGGACTAACTGAAGGAAGAGTGAGTAAGGGATTTGAAAGTTGGAGGGGGAGGGGGAGATCCAAAATGATAGGAGAAGACAGGAGGGGGAGGGATAGAGCCGAGAGCTGGACAGGTGATAGGCAAAAGGGGATACGAGAGGATTCTTTCTTTCTTTCTTTCTCTCACTCTCCTTTTTCTCCCTCTGTCCCTCTGAATATACCTCTTGCCCATCCTCTGGGTCCCCCCCTTCCTTGTCTTTCTTCCCGGACCTCCTGTCCCATGATCCTCTCGTATCCCCTTTTGCCTATCACCTGTCCAGCTCTCGGCTCTATCCCAACCCCTCCTGTCTTCTCCTATCATTTTGGATCTCTCCCTCCCCCTCCAACTTTCAAATCCCTTACTCACTCTTCCTTCAGTTAGTCCTGACGAAGGGTCTTGGCCTGAAACGTCGACTGCACCTCTTCCTACAGATGCTGCTTGGCCTGCTGCGTTCACCAGCAACTTTGATCTTATGGAAATGTTTGTTTGATGATGAAATTCAATAAAAAATAAATTACAAAAAAAAGAAAAAACATTAGAAGATTGAGAATTTGCAGAATGAGTCGCAGACTCATAGAATCATACAACACAGGAACAGGCCTTAGGTCCAAATTGTCTGTGTTGACCAAAGTGCCCAACTAAGCTTGTCCCATTGGCCTGCTTTTGATCCACATCCCTTTCCTGTCATGTACTTGTCCAGATAAGACCATTATAGCTTAAGATATAGGAGCAGAATTGGGCCATTTGGCCCATCGAGTCTGCTCCTCCTCTCAGCCCTAATCTTCTGCTTTCTCCCTGTATCCCTTCATACCCTGGCCAATCAATAATCTATCAACCTCTGCCTTCAATAGACATAAAAACTTGGTTTCCAAGACTACTAGACAGGTATTGAGACTACTAGACAGATATATGGAGGAATTTAAGGTGGGGGGTTATATGGGAGGCAGGGTTTAAGGGTCAGCACAACATTGTGGGCTGAAGGGCCTGTACTGTGCTGTACTATTCTATGTTCTAATTTTCTATGTTTTCCACAGCTGCCTGTGGCAGAGAATTCCACAGATTCACCACTCTCCATCTAAAGAAATTCTTCCACATTTCCATTCTAAAAGGACACCCTTCTATTCTGAAGCTGTGACCTCTGGTCTTAGAATCTCCCACCATCCTTTCCCATCCACTCTATCAAGGCCTCTCACCATTTGATAGGTTTCAATGGGTCACCCCTCATTCTTCTGAATTCCGGTGAATACAGGCCCAGAGACAACAAACATTCTTCATATGACAAGTTATTCAATCCTGGAATCATTTTTGTGAACCTCCTTTGAACCCTCTCCAGTTTCAGCCCATTCTTTCTAAGGTAAGGGGCCCAAAACTGCTCACAATACTCAAGTGAGGTCTCACCAGTGCTTTATAAAGTTTCAACATTACATCCTTGCTTTTATATTTTAATTCCTCTTAAAATGAATGTGAACATTGTATTTGCCTTCCTCACCACAGACTAAACCTGTAAGTTAACCTTTAGGGAATCCTGCACAAGGACTCCTAAGTCCTTTTGCACCTCAACTTTTTGTATTTTTTCTCCTTTTATTTCTTTTACCAAAGTGCATGACCATACACTTTCCGACACCGTATTCCATCTGCTATTTCTTTGCTCATTCTCCTGATTTGTCTAAGCCTTTCTGTAGCCTCTCTACTTCCTCAAAACTACCTGCCCCTCCACCTACCTTCATATCCTCTGCAAACTTTGCAACAAAGCTATCAATTCCATCATGCAAATCATTGAAAAATCTTGCTAATGCCTCAGTTACCTTCTCTGGAAGCTTGTTCCATAACAAATGACTTCATCGAAACTTGCAAATTATTCAGGAGGTGTGACAGAGAAATTGTTGGGAGGATGTTTTCCCAAGCTAATGAGTCTAGAATAGGAGTCACAATATCAGATTAAGGTATAAGATGTTTAGGACTGTGATAAAACAGAAATAACTTCTCTTAGCTGCTGGAATTCTCTGCCCTGGAAAGCTGTGGAGGGGGTGAGTCAGTCATTGATTGCATTTGAAATAAGGATTGATATCTTTCAGAATATTAGAGGAATCAAAGGAGATGGATATGGGGCAGGAAAGTGGTGTTCAAGGTAGATGCCATGATTTTGTTGAATGACAGAACATGGTTGAAGGGCCAACTGGTCTACTTAAAGAGCCAGGGTTAATATAAGTAATTCAGTTTTTTTCAGCAGGATATACTACAGGATCCCTGTGCAGCAAATCTCTATACTTTCTGTTTCGTGTATTTTAATTGGCTTTTGAAGTTACTGGGAAATAGTCTTGTGCACATTATTGAAGTGATTATGTGGGAAAATACTGCTACTCAAAAGAACAATTTAGATATGAAATAGTAGTCTAGAAGACCATTAATAAAACATGTCTGTAAAGGAAAGTAAAGTTATTTTGTGCCTATTACAGTATTTTTCAGTTAGTAGTTGGGTTGGACACAGAGGTTCTGCTGGTAAGTAAGTTTCTAGATAAGTTTGGTCCACTATTAGAACCAAACTAACTCTTTCACTTTGGATGAACATTAATGTTCATGGAGAGGAAAAGTTTAGAGAGATATGGGACAAGCCTAAGCAAATGGGAGAGCCTAGAGGGGTATCCTTATTAGCATGGATGAGTTGGGCCAAAGGGCCTGTTTCCCTATTGTATGACGATATTAATAACCATATTTCTAGGTTATGTCCCTGTGCAGTTGTCACCACTGGTGTTTCACAGCTCCAACGACCTGGTTCTCTCACATCCAGGGACTCTGTGGGAGGGTCTGTGGAATAGGTTTGGTAATATGCACATTCCAGCCAATTATTATTTAATTGTGGTGGTACTTAACTCCCCTCCTCCTGTTCCAGTCTTGTTGAGACTTGGCCAAAATCAGAGCAATGTCAACACTCCCTGCTTACCGTTGTCCTGGATCCTGGAAAGAAGATTACTGTTTAGATTGACGCAGTTAAGGAGCGGTATTTATGTAAAATTAAGCCATTTCTGCTAAGCTGCTGTCTCAGTGATAGCTTTCATTTGACGGTTCTAGTTAACAGCCCTGTTGGCCTAATGTTTATTGTTTTTTCTTTATTTCTGCATAGTTCCCATTAGAAGTCAGTAAACCGTTGATCCATTTTAGTGTCTCCCTCCCACCATGCTTGGGCCATAAATGCACATTCTGTCAGGTTTGATCCTGACCTTGGGTGCTGCCTGTGTGAAGTTCCTCGCTGTTCACGATATCCATATGGATCTCCCTAGGTGCTCCCGTTTCCTCACACATCTTAAAGATGTGTCGATACTTTATTAAGCTAATGTAACTTAGACCCACAGTGCAGGCTAGAGGCTAAAGAATCCGAAGGGAATTGATGGGCTTGGGATACATGGAATTGGGAAATATGGCATTGTTTTGTTGGGAGCTGGCATGGACACAGTGGGCTGAATGGCCTCTTTCTGCCTGACAGTAACTAAGTATAAGAAATTAATTATGAACTGATGCACTGTGGATGAGCGAGCACAGCTTCTCTGAATTAACACAGAGTGCCATCCAATTGAATATTGGAAAAATCTGATTGCAGTGGTGATGGAGCAGCAGGGATTTACCAGGGTTCTGCCCGGACTGGAGCATTTCAGTTACACAGAGATGATGTATAGGCTGGGATTATTTTCCCTGGCGTGATGGAGGCTGAAGGGTTACCTAATAGAGGAATAGAAATTAAGAAAGGAGATGGATAGTGCAGAGAGTAAAAATCTATTTTCCATGATTGGCAAAGATAAGAGGGCATATAATGGCATTTAAGCTGAGAGAGGTGCTGAGGGAGACTTTTTTTACACAGTGGTTAGAATCTACAGAGCACCCCCAGAGGAGGTGATGGGCCCTGTGACCCTCAACTTTAAGAAACAACCTGATTCACCAAGACAGAGAAGGCTACTGAGGTAATTTGGGCAAATGAGATGGATGTCGATATTACAATGTATTACTTGGACATTGGGGGCTGAAGGGCCTGCTTCTATCCTTTTTGCCTCAAACTTTGCTGAGGCAAATATTGGGTGGCGATCAACATGCTGTGACTTGGTAGTCGTAAGCGGATAGGTGCTGGAGATCGGAAGGTGATATCCTATCAGACCACAGAAAAACTACAGTTAGCTGATGCTGAGAATCACACCGCAGATCCACCCAGCACAATAGGTCATCTGCAAAAGATGCACGTGTACAGCTCTTTTTAAAATGTACTTATTTTGCAGGATGTGAGCATCTCTGGCGAGTGCAGAATGTAGAATCATCGCATTGAGGAGTACCACTGCACAGAAATAGGCTATTCGGCCCATCTAGTTCATGTTTGCCTAGTTTACTGCCTAGTCCCATCTACCTGCATCTGGACCATTGTCCTCCATACCTCCCTCGTCCATGTATCTATCCAAACTTCTCTTAAATATCACAATTAAACCCATATCTACCACTTTTGATGACAGCTCATTCCATACTTGCACCGCCTCTGAAATTTCCTTTAAATATTTCACCTTTCATCCTAAATCTATGACTTCTAGTTCTAGTTTCACTGAACTTGAGGAGAAAAGGTCTGCATGTATTTACCATATCTGTATCCTTCATAATTTTACCCACGTATTGCCCATCCCAAAATGTCCTTCAGAACGAGGTAGTGAACTACTGTACCTTCTAGTGAAGGTGCTCTTACAATATTATTGGCTACAGAGTTCTATGATTTAGATTCAGCAATGATGAAGGAGCACTGATAGATATCAAAGTTAGAATGATATCCGTCTCTCAAGAATTAACTCTGGACAATGCAATGCGAGGATAGAGACCGCAGATGCTGTGATCTAGAGCAACACGAAGTGCTAGAGGAACTCAACAAGTCAGGCAGCATCTATGAAGGGAGGTTGACATTCCAGATGAAGGATCTTAACTTGAAATGTCAACTATTCATTTCTCTCCATAGATGCTGCCTGATCCACTGAGTTCCTCCAGCACTTTGTGTGCTAAGCTTGTCTTTCAACCACCAGCATGTACATGGGGCAGGGCAAAGCCTGCCAGAGTTAGCTGGAGTCTGAAGGATAAGTGATGATTCTTCTCAGAATGCTTCCAGTCAGAGATTGGGCTATTAGCCACTAGACTATTAGTTCATTGACATCCAGCCTCATCAATGTTCTCTGCAGAGACTGCTGTATCTAATGAGGAATGCCACAGAGAATACCCGAAGGATTTCAGCCAGAGGCTTGCATTGAAGGTGATAGCTTTGCACGGCTGCTTGGAGTTGCATTGCCTTTAGAGAATGGTTCAGTTATTGGTAATCATAAATTATAATGAAGTTACCAATGTATTCGTAGACAAAGGAGCATACTACACATGCATAATTTTTACACTAAGGCTGAACAATAGTGTGTCTCTTTGGGATTTGTGCTACATATTATTAAATGAATATGAGCTGAATTAGGTCAGTTCTGATTAGCTGAGTGAGTAGCTAGAGACAGTCTAATTGGGACACTTCAATGCTCAGATGCACCTTTCTGTTCCATAAGCCAATAAAAACTGTGCTTTTTTAATTTTTAAGAAAATTAAAACAAAAATCCCTTGAATATTGATTGAAAGAGTCTGATGATTACAGACTTGAAGGTACTGTCTTATCAAGAGTAGACTGGCTCATCCTCAAGCATTACACTTACAGTCATAGACAGCCCCTTGGCCCATCTGGTCCTTACTGACCAGGATTTCCATTGAAGATAGCTGCATTTGCCTGCATCCCTCTCAATATTTCCTATCTATGTGGCTGCCCAACTGTATTTTAATTGCTGTTTGTTTACATGCCTCAGTCACTTCCTCTGGCAGCCTATTCCATATGTGGATCACCTTCTGGATGTAAAAGTTTTCCCAGAGATTCCTATTAAATCTCCCCCTCTCTCCTTAAACCCATATCCTGTGTTTCTTGATTCTCCAACCATGAAAAAAGACTATGCAATGTCACCCTGTCTCTGCTCCTCATCATTTTATAGACCTCTGTAAGATCACCCCTCATTCTCCTATGTTCCAGTGAATGAAGTCCTAACCTGCTTAACCTCTCTCCATGACCCAGTCACTTGAGTCCCAGTTAGATGCTTATAAATCTCCTTTGTACTCTCTCCAGATATCAGAAAAATAGAAGAAAACAA
Organism: Mobula hypostoma; assembly: GCF_963921235.1. NCBI lineage: Eukaryota > Metazoa > Chordata > Chondrichthyes > Myliobatiformes > Myliobatidae > Mobula > Mobula hypostoma. The sequence goes on from NC_086097.1 coordinate 170,089,636, forward strand.
AGAAAAGGCAAGCAATTATGCATTTCTATAGCACCTTCCACAACACCAGTGTGCTTTGCAACTGACCTAATGCTTTTTGAAGTGTTGACATAATTTTAATGTAGAGAACATAGCAGCCAAGCAAGATCCCCTAACAGCAATGTTATAATAACTAAGCATGATTTTTTTTGTTTGAGGGATGAAGTTTGAAATAACTCCACCCAACATGACAGACCATGTCTCTGTCTGACACTGTACCCAAATGATAGCGTTTCTGACAGTTCAGCCCTCCCTTAGACTATACTCAAGTGTTGGATTTGAACCCAGAACCTTCTGACTCAGTGGGATGTAAGCTTGTCATTGAGTGTCACCCAACAATCTCCAGACTCTTCTAACTTATTTTGGATTAACATTATTGACTGTTTTTACTAACCTGTCCATTAAACTTGAATCATCTAATGGAAGAAACATTATCTCACTTACCAGTGGAAACAACATTCCTGCTTCTATCTTACGTATTCCTTTCATAATGCTATGTTTCTATAAGATCCTCTCTCATTCTTCTGAATTAGTATAATTGCGGATGACTCAATCCCTCCTCATAGGCTAACCTCCTCATCTCTAGAATCAAGCTGGTGAACCTCCTCTGCACTGCCTCCAAAGCCAGTATATCTTTCCTCAATAAGGAGACCAGAACTACACTTCCGCCTTAAATGCTCTGCCACAGACTGTGGTGGAGGCCAAGTCTGTGCATATATTTAAGGCGGAAGTTGATCATTTCCTGATTGGTCAGGGCATCAAAGGATATAGCGAGAAGGCAGGTGTATGGGATTGAGTGGGATCAGGGATCAGCCATGATAGGATGGTGGAGCAGACTCGATGGCTGAATGGCCTAATTCTGCTCCTATATCTTATGGACTTATTGTCTTATGCACACAGTACTCCAGGTCCAGCCTTACCTGCACAGTTGCAGCATAACCTCCCCACTCTGAAATTCAGTCTCTCTAGCAATGAAGGCCAACATTATGTTTGCCTTCTTGATAACCTACTTTTTAAGTAAAGCTAAATTCAAAATTCTTTAGGAGTTTGACTGGGAAATTGTGGAGTTAGTGGTTCTTCTGTTGCAGTGCTTGGTTCTTGATGTCACAATCCCAGAATAAGAAGTCAGCCATTCAGGACTTAAAACATAATCAGTAGTTGGTTTATTATTATACATTTATCAAGATACAGTGAAAAGCTTTAGTTTGCAAGCCATCCATACCTAAGTACATTAAGGTAGTACAATAGGAAAAATTAACAAGACTGCAAAATAAAGTATCAGTTACAAAGAGCAATGGCTAGTAAGAGGCAAGGTCATTCTGAAATAGCGTAATAGTATCATAGTTATAGAGCACTACAACACAGAAGCAGGCCCTTCAGCCCATCTAGTCTGTACCAAACTGGTCTTCTGTCTAGTCCCATCTACCTGCACTTGGAGCATAGCCCTTTTTTACTTCTCTCATCCCTGTACCTACCCAAATTTGTCTTAAATGTTATAATCGGTGAATGGCAGGGCACTGAGGAGTGTGGTAGAACAAAGGGATCTAGGAGTACAGGTCCATAATTCGTTGAATGTGGTGTTACAGGTAGAAAGGGTCGTAAAGAAAGCTTTTTGCACATTGGCCTTCATAAATCACATTTGTGAGGTCTAGTTTGGAGTGTTGTGTACAGTTTTCGTTACCTGCCTACAGAAAATATGTAAATAAGAGTACAGAGAAAATTTACAAGTATGTTGCTAGGTCTGGAAATCCTGAGTTATAAAGAGAAGTTGAACAGGTTAGAAGTTTATTTCCTCAAATATATTAGACTGAGGGGAGATTTGATAGGTGTATACAAAATTATGAAGGGTATAGATAGGGTAAATGCAAGCAGGCTTTTTCTGAGGTTGGGTCAGACCACAAGTAGAGGTAATAGGATAAAGCTGAAATGTTGAGGGGGGAACATCTTCACTCAGAAACTTCTTCACTCAGAGGGTGGTGAGAGTGTGGAGCGAGCTGCCAGCACATGTGGTGGATGTGATTTCTATTTCAAAGTTTAAGAGAAGTTTGGATAGGAACATGGATGGGAAGGTCTATGTCTGGGGTGCAGGTCAATGGATCTAAGCAGTTTAAATGGTTTGGCATGGACTAGATGGGCTGCAGTTTCTGTGCTGTAGTTTTCTATGACTCTATGACTCTAATTGCTAAGGCATATAAACTATGCCAGCTTACGGAATTAGTTTAGAGAGATAGTTGATAATCAGCATGGAGAGAATGAACTGAAGAACAGTTTATTGTGCTGTATGAGTCTGTTTCGATGAGGAGGATCAATGAGGAAAGGTTGAGTGAGCTAGAACTTTTCTCTTTGGAACAGAGAAGGATGAAAGCTATGTAAGCTTATCAGAGGCATAGATAGGGTGGAAAACCAGCACCTTTTCCTCAGGGCAAAAATGGCTAATAATAGAGGACATCCTTTTAAGGTGGGTGAAGGAACGTTTAGGGAGATGTCAGGCATAAGTTTTTACTCAGAGAGTGGTAAGTGCCTGGAATGCAGTGTCAGGGGTGGTGGTGGAGGCTGATACATTAGGGACATTGAAGAGACTCTTAGGCAAATGGATGGTAGGAAAATGGAGGGCTGTGTGGGAGGAAAGGATTAGGTTGACTTTGGTGTAGGTTAAAAGGTCGGTCCAACATTGTGGGCCAAAGAGCCTCCCTGTACTTTACTGTTCTATGTTCTAAGTGGAGCATAGACTGATTTCTGCATCATATATTCCTTAAATGGAGTTAATAGGCTCCTGCCTGGCCCCTATCAATGTTGATCTATTTGCACACACTTAGAGGCTTAGTCCTGAGTGATTGGTTGTTCAACTTTGTGATGGTTTGCTTTGCACTGTAAGCACCAGAATTCCACTCACAGTTCATCTATAATGAGCCAGCTGAGAACGGGAGCTCTTTACACTGCATCTCGGCACTCTGTAAACCTCGTTGTTTAATCTTACCAAATCCCACCAAACTACAAATTTATCTTCTGCTCCTCTCCAGTGGAGTTAAATGTTTCTTCTTCAAATGTTATTGATTTGAGAAAAACATCCGCCTAATCTGCATTGATTTGATCTAGGATTGAAGGACAGGTATTCCCATCAGACAGCAGATCTGTATGCATTTGATTCTTGGTGTGGACCTTTCTGTATGTCTGAAGCTTTGCTCCTTTATAAAATCTAAATTTAGCTGAAATACCAATCATTCTTTTCTTGTAACTACTGGTGTACAGACAATAACAGGGGAATACACTGTCAGTCTCCTGCCTGTTTCATATAGCCATCAATGAAAGACATAACATTCATGTAGGATGACAACTTAGTTTTGCTAAAAGCATCGAGAGAGATCAGTCAATGAGACTCACGTGAAGCAAGCTGAAGATTGGCTTCCTTGAGTCAAAGTGACAGACAGATGGTGGAGGAATTGAAAGCAGTCATTAGGATGAGTCAGGCTCATGCTGACTTCCTTAAGTACTGCACAGAAACTATAAGAATGTGGATGTGGCCAGAGATTAGAAGCATTCAAAGCTGCAGGGATCCTCAATACTGTGAGCGTTGGAGTCTATCTGCCCCTTCTCAGCAGTCTGGCATAGTTTACTAAGCTTCTCTTCTTCTCCAGCTTTCACTCCTCCTTTAAGAACTTCCTTAAATACGACTGGACGTTTGACCACCAGTCCCGACTTCTCCTTGGAGACACAAGACACTGCAGCCGTTGGAATCTGGAGCTATAAGCAATCTTCTGGAAGAACTCAATGGGTCGAGCAGTATCTGTGGGAGGCAAAGAATGGCTGATTTTTTGGGGTTGAAACCCTGTATCATGGAATGGTACCACATAGTATAGTGTCAAAACCCTTCATTAGAGCCTCAAAGGCAGGTTCTAGTGCAGGGTTTTGACCCAAAACATTGACATGCCGATTTCCTTCAGCAAATTGTTGCCCTAAATTCTACTTGCTGGTTTTATGCCAAGATTCTGTTGCTTGTACTCCTTAGAAGTGTTTCTCTAAATTAGAGGAACTAAACTGTGGTAGAAAAGAAACAAAGTAAGGTTTTGATAAAATCATTAAGTTATGCTGCATGAGAGCTGACCCTTCAGCTCATCCTGCTCATTGTGACCATCAGTCGAGGCTCTACTCCAATCCTGTTTACCATTCCTCTGCACACAGCCTTCTCTTTTCGTCTAAATACCTCTTACATAAATGTTGGGAAGTTGATGGGTATTGGTTTATTATTGTCACGTGTACCAAGGCACAGTGAAACCCTTGTATTACATAGTTTATTCAGATCAAACCATTACATAGTGTATTGAGCTAGGATGAGGTAAAGCAATAACAATGTGGAATAAAGTGTAAAAGCTGCAGAGAAGGTATAGTGTAGGTAAATAATGAAGTGCAAGATCATAACCAGGTAGATTGTGAGATCAATGGCCCATCTTATTGTACAAGATGTCTATTCAAGAGTCCAGTAACATCTGGATAGAAGCTGTCCTTGAGCCTGGTGGTACATGCTTTCAGGCTTTTGTACCTTCTACTTGATGGGAGCGGGGAGAAGACCATAAGACATAGGAGCAGAATTAGGCCATTTGGCCCATCGAGTCTGCTCCGCCATTCAATCATGGATGATCCTTTTTTTTTTCTCCTCCTCAACCCCAGTTCCCAGTTTTCTCCCCGTAACCTTTGATGCCATGTCCAATCAAGAACCTATCAATCTCTGCCTTAAATACACCCAATGACCTGGTTTCCACAACTGCATATGGCAACAAATTCCACAAATTCACCACTCTCTGGCTAAAGAAATTTCTCCACATCTCTGTTTTGAATGATCGCCCCTCTATTCTGAGGTTGTGCCCTCTTGTCCTAGACTCTCTCACCATGGGAAACATCCTTTTCACATCTACTCTGTCTAGGCCTTTCAACATTTGAAAGGTTTCAATGAGATCCCCCCTCATCCTTCTGAATTCCAGCGAGTACAGACCCAGAGCCATCAGACTTTCCTCATATGATTACCGTTTCATTCCTGCAATCATCCTTGTGAACCTCCTCTGGACCCTCTCCAATGCCAGCACATCTCTTCTAATATGAGATGTTCACAATACTCAAGGTGAGGCCTCACCAGGGTCTGATAAAGCCTCAGCATCACATCCCTGCTCTTGTATTCTAGACCTCTTGAAATGAACACTAACATTACATTTGCCTTCCTCACCACCGACTCAACCTGCAAGTTAACCTTTAGGATGTTCTGCACAAGGATTTTGCATTTCAGAGTTTTGGATTTTCTCCCCATTTTGAAAATAGTCTGCACATTTATTTCTACTACCAAGCTGCATGACCATGCATTTTCCAACATTGTATTTCATTTGCCACTTTTATTAGAGAAGATAGAATGTATGGAGTGGCTGGGATCTTTACAGAGGCAGCAAGGTATAGACAGAGTTTGTAGAGGGAAGGCTGCTTCTTGTGTTGTGCTGAGATACACCTTTCTGCATTTTTTTTGTGATCAAAGCAGATCAGTTGTCGTGCCAATCTGTGGTGCATCCAGATAGGATGCCTTCTATGGTGCATCTATAAAAATTGGTTAGGAGAGCCATTTTATTAAAGTGGAAGGATTCTAATCCACCTACGGTCTTTTATTGGCTCTCCTCCATTATGTCCTGTTTTAAGTTTAGAGAAAATAAGAAGTCAGACATTTGATACATCCTTTAAATTTGAGCAAATATGGCGAGCTTTTATTCAATATTTTCATTTAATTTGATTTATTACTCTTTCAATTTTTTTTTGGAGTTTTAGATTTGATCAGGAAGTCTTTCTTTCTTTCTGGTTTTGGTCGTATCCTCAAAATGGACTGCCCAGTCCCCCCTTTTTTTTTTGGTTTTATTATAGTGTAGTGGTTTTTTTTTTCCTTTCTTTTAATTCAAGACCCAATGTTTTTTCCTTTCTCTTCGCAAACTGGTAAGAGGAGAATTGTTATTTTCATTTTTTTCATTATTATATATTTTATACTAGATCAATAATATCTATGATTTTGACGTTTGTCTTAATCTTGGTTTATATTGTTACTGATATATATATATGAACTAATTCTCCTCTTGACTGTATCTATGATTTTTTTTAAAAAATCAATAAAAAGATTAATAAATAAATAAAGAAAGAAAAATTGGTGAAGATTTACAGGGACATGTCAAACTTCTTTGTTTTCCTGAGGAAGTAGAGATGTTGGTGAGGATCAGAATCAGGTTTATGCTGTGAAATGTGTAGTTTTCGGCAGTGCAAAACATAAAAATAATATGTTACAATAAAAAAAGTAAAATAATTAAATACTGCAAATTTCAGAAATCTGTTGGCAAAGGGGAAAAAGCTGTTCCTAAATCATTGAGTGTGCATCTTCAGGCTATGATATCTATATGGTTGGACCCGGACAGGATCTCAGCCTCAACACCACTGATGTTCACAAGAGCATGTGCAGTGCTTCCTCCCCAGCCACCCTTTCCCGACTGGGCCAATAGCAGACCCAATCTCTGAGCAGACTGGTGCAAGCCAGGCTGCATCAATGTCCCAGCATTTCTCTCCATTTTGCTCTCCACAATACCACACCTCACCTCCAGCAGGCATCCTACAGGAGTCGAGTTATTAAGAGAAGAAGAATTAGGAGCAGAAGTAGGTCATCTGGTCTGTCAAGCCTGCTCTGCCATTCACAAGAGCATAGCTGATCTGGCCATGAACTCATCTCCACCCACCTGCCTTTTCTCCATAACCTTTTATTCCCCTGCTATAGAAACATCCAACCGTGCCTTAAATATATCTAATAAAGTATTTTCTACTGCTTCCCGGAAGAATCACCACTTCCCGGGAAAAGCAGTTTCTCCTCACCTCCGTCCTAAATGAATTCCCTGATTAATCGGAACCAGATTTATTATCACTGAATTATATGCTGTAAACATTGTTGTTTTTGTAGAAGCCCAAAGTTATAAAGCTACTGATAATTATAAGCAAAGTAAATAATGCAAAGAAAAGGAATGACAAAAGAGTGTTCATAGGTTTGTGGACCAGTGAGAAACTGATGGAGGAGGGGAAAAAGCTGTTCCTGAATCGTTGCGTATCGGTCCTCGGGATCCTGTACCTTTTCCCCGGTGACAGTAATAAGAAGAGGGCGTGTCCCAGATGATAAAACTCTTTAGTGATGGATGCTGCTGCTTTGAGGCACCACCTCTTGAAGAAGTCTTTGATGGCGGGGAGGGCTGTGTTCATGTTGAATCAGACTGAATCCATAACCCTCTGCAGCCTCTTGAGATCAAGTAAATTGAAGCCTCGCACCAGACTGTGATGGAACCAGTCAGAATGCTCTCTGCCGTATATTGATAGATATTTGCAAATCTTTAACGACATGTCGAATCCCCTCAAACTTTTAACAATGTCGTGCCACGAGTGTGCCTCCTTTGTGACAGCATCTATGTATTGGCCCCAGAATGGGTCCTCTGAGATGTTGATGCCCAGGAACTTTAAGCTCTTCTCCCTTTCCAAAGCTGATCCATTAATGAGGACTGGTGTTTCTCCCAATAGTAATGAGAAATTGTTTAACCTCCATTACTTCAGCTCCAGAACCAAAGTCACCCTCATTTCATTTGCAGACATTGCTTGTGTCTGTGCATATTTAGAGGCTGAGTTTGAGGTCATCATCATTTCCTCACAAGACATTGGACCGAACACTAAACAGAAGAAAGATGAAGAACCTCTAGCAAAGGCACTGTTGCACAGCAGTCCCAGCAATCCCTACAACAGGAACCTGGATAATGCCAGCCACTTGACACATGCTGGGAATCGCCTCTCATTGATGGTGAAATTCAGCACCACCTCTCGTACACCAGCACAGCTTTTGGTTGTCTCAGGGAAAGATTGTTTGTAGGTCAAACCTTCAAACTTGGCATGGAGCTCACGGTCTACCATGCAGCAGTGATCCATCGCCTGCAAGACCTGGGCAGCTGCAGCAGACACCTTAAAACACTGGGTGGCACATTAAAGCAGTTGCCATAGAATCCTTCAAATATACCGGAAGGAGATAGGAATCAAAGTTAATATCTGCTCCTAGGACAAATTATACAGCATTGCGGCCTACTTACACACAGTCGCATCCAACAGACAGGTGGCCATACTTGACACCATACTCTAGAAACATTTTATTCTGAATTCAATCACAGAACCTAGAACAGTACAGCACAGTACAGGCACTTCAGCACACAACATTGTGCCAACCTTTCTCACCCATTGTAAGATTAATTTAACCCTTCCTTACCCCATAGACTTCCATTTTTCTATCATCCAAGTGCCCAGCTAAGGGTCTCTTAAATGTTCATAAAGTGTCTGCCTCTCCCGCCACCTCTGGCAGCTGGCTCCACAAACCTACCACTCTGTGTAATAAACCTACCTTTGACATCCCCCTATACTTTCCTCGCACCACCTTAAAATGATGTCTCCTTGCATTACCCATTTCCACCTTGGGGGAGAAAAGCCTCTGGCTGTCCATTTTCTTATCCTCTTATCATCTGAACACCTCTATCAATTCACCTCTCACTCTCCTTTGCTTCAAGGAGAAAAACATTAGCTCGCTCAAGCTATCCTCATAAGACATGCCCTGTAATCCAGGTAGAATCCTCATAAATCTCCTTTGCACCCTCTGTCAAGCTTCCACATCCTTCAATTATGGTCTAACCAGAGTTTTATAGAGCTGCAACATTATCTCATGGCGCTTGAACTCAATCCCACTTGTGTGGCAACTTTGAGGGAATCTAAGGACATGGACCCCAAGATCTTTCTATTCCTCCACACAGTTAAGAATTCTGCCATTAACTCATACTCTGCCTTCAAATCTGACCTTCCAGAGTGTATCACTTCACACTTTTCTGGAATGAACTCCACTCTTCTACTTCCTCATCCAAGTAATTAATAAAAATCACAAAGAGCAGGGGTCTCAGAACATATCCTTAAGGAACACCACTGGTGTCACGCTGTGTGCTGACAAACGACTGAACCCAGGTACAGAGGAATGTCAGACTCTCATGTTGAGTTAGAAACAAAAGGTTATTCATAGGAATTCTATCTGAATATTGGTGGCTTGACTGAGCGACAGCATGAACTGAATCATTCTCCAGATACATGTAAATACCCTATGACCTGTGCTAATGGAGAATTCACTTTAAATAAGCACAGTATGCTGTAAACCCGTGCCAGTCAAAATAAACTTAACAAGATTTTGACACTCAAAAACGTCTTTAGATGTACCGGGGACAGCATTCTGACAGGCTGCATCACTGTCTGGTATGGAGGGGCTACTGCACAGGACCGAAAGAAGCTGCAGAGGGTCGTAAATTTAGTTGGCTCCATCTTGGTTACTATCCTACAAAGTAGCCAGGACATCTTCAAGGAGCGGTGTCTCAAAAAGGCAGTGTCCATTATTAAGGATCCCCAGCTGTCAGGGCATGCCCTTTTCTCGCTGTTGCCATCAGTCAGATAGGAGGTACAGAAGCCTGGAGCACACACTCAGCGATTCAGGAACAGCTTCTTCTCCTCTGCCATCCGATTTCTAAATGGATGTTGAACCCATGAACAATACCTCACTTTTTAAACATACATTATTTCTGTTTTTGCATGATTTTTAATCTATTCAATAAACATATAATGTGGTTGATTTATTTATTTATTTTAAAATTTTTTTCTTCTATATAATGTATTACATTGAACTGCTGCTAAGTTAACAAATTTCACAGCACATGCCAATGATAATAAACCTGATTCTGATTCTGATAAGAGAACAATTAACAAGTTCAGGTGCACGGCAGGCAGGGCTCACGACAACTGGTCACCAACCTAGAGGCAGAATATACTCCATCTGTACCACTCTCTGCCTCCTGTGGAATAGCCAATTCAAAATCCTTGTGGCCAATTTTCCCTGAATCCCATGTCTCCTAATTTTCTGAGTGAGCCTACCTTACAAAAAACTTTAGTAAAATCTATATGTAACTCTCAGTTCGGCTAGTAGCTTAATCTAGAGGAAGACAGCCCTCGGCCCGGCCAAACTTAAGAAATCTTGTTTGGGTGGATGCTGCGCGATGTGTCCCCTGTTACAAATCAGTACCATGAAATAACAAATGGTGCACAATATACAATCAAATGGTTGCACTTTATAATTCTTAATTTGACTATATGGTTAGTAAAGAAATAAAAAATAAGAAAAGGGCCCATTCTCATGAAAGTCTAATGCGCAATGTTGGAGCTCACGGTTCAGTCCACTGGTTTCCCGTTGACCTCCTCTGAGTGTATCCGACCCTCGGACCCTCGCTCCAAGTCCACTCTATCCGGCGGTCTACCAACTCTCTCCATTTGTGGCTTCTCGCCTCATCTCTCCCCAGCAAAAGACCCCGAAATCCCTGTTTCAAGACCCACAGGAAAGAACAACATGCCTCTCATTGGATAACCTACATGCCAAAGCCCCGTTATCTCTAGTCATAACCCAAACATTGCTGCTACAGAGAAACCATTACATTAGCAGTGAAACATTACAGCTGGTTACATGTATATACCAGGTCCATTGTTTCACCTGTATCAGTTTGTTTTGTCGCTTTCTCAAAAAATTCAATTTGGCTCATGAGACACAATCTGCCCTTCATAAACCATGTTGACTATCCCTAATCAGACAACTGTATGCTTCTCCAAATGTGTGTAAGTCCTATCTCTAAGAGTCCTCTCCAATAATTTGCCCTCCATTGACTCACTGGTCTATGATTCCCATTGTTATTCTATTACCTTTCTTGAATAAAGAACAACATTTAGCACCTTTCAGTTTTCAACCCTTCACCCTGCCATTATTTGCCTGACTCAATATGACAAACCTATTCAGAACCCCATGCATTTGCTCCCGAAACAACCTCCAAATTTCTATTGTGCATTTCCCAAGTTACGCTCCCAAATTAAAGCTTAATTCCATCATAATTTACCCTCCCCCGATTAAATACTTTCCCATACTGTCTATTCCTATCCCTGCTATAGTAAAGGTCAGAGAAATGTGGCCACTGTCTCCAAAGCGCTCACTTACTGAGAGATCTGTCACCTGACCAGATTCAACGTCCCATACCAGATCCAGTATAGTCTCTCTTCCTAGACGCACCTAAAGGAGATGCCATTAGCAGGTGGACAGAGAAGGCAACTGAAGGATGTTCTCAAAGATTGGAAAGCATCACACCTTCATGTGTAAAGGTGGAGGGAGTAGTGGACTCTGTCCTTCCCCACCATTGGTAGTACCTACAGGAGGTGCTACCTCGAGATGGCAACATCCATCATCAACGATCCCCACCACTCGGGCCACACCATCTCCTCACAGCCACCTTTCGATAGGAGGTACAGAAGCCTGAAATCCCACACCACCAGATTCAAGGGCAAATATTTCCCTTCAACCATTCAGTTCTTGATTTAACCTCTACAACCTTACTCACTACAGTTTATCAACACTTTGATCAATTTGCACTAAAATGGACTTCTTTGTTTTAGTTGTACTCTTTCTAGCATAACTAGAGTATAATATATGTTTAAATTATAGTTTCTTGTGAATGCTGCTTACCTGATGCTATGTGCCTGTGATGTTATTGCAAGTAAGTTTTACATTGCATCTCTGCATACATGTACTTGTACAGGTGACAATAAAGTTATTGACCCCTTCCTGCTCCTAACTTCCACCCACAGAGACTCTGTAGACAATCGCTCCATGGCATCCACCTTTTCTGCAGCCGTGACACTATCTCTGATCAACAGTGCCATGCCCCCACCTCTTTCGCCTCCCTCCCTGCTCTTTCTGAAACATCTAGAACCCGGCACTTGAAGTAACCATTCCTGTCCCTGAGCCATCCAAGTCCCTGTAATGGCCACCACATCATAGCTTCAAGTACTGATCCACACTCTAAGCTCATCCGCTTTGTTCACAAAACTCCTTGTGTTAAAATAGACACATCTCAAACCTTCGGTTCAACACAGCTTTGTGGGCCGAAGGGCCTGTATTGTGCTGATGCCTGGGAATCCTTGGCCAGTGACTGTTCAAAACAAAGAACAAGCTTTTGGGTTTGACAGTGAGAGTCATGGGTCCATGCATTGTAAGCATACAGAAACCCATTGTTAAGGGATGTTTTCTCTCTCTGGACCATAGTTCTCCATACCCCTCTCTTCCCTGCACCAATCCAAACTTTTATTAGATGCTATAATTGAAATTGCATCTACCACTTCTGCCGGCAGCTCTGTTCCAGACATACACTACCCTCTGAGTGAAGAAGATCCCCCTCATGTTCCCCTTAAATGTTTCACCTTTCACTCTAAACCTATGAGATTTGGTTCTGGTCTCACCCAACCTGAAAGGAAAAAGGCTTAGTAACATAGAAAGCCTACAGCACAATACAGGCCCTTCGGCCCACAAAGCTGTGTTGAACTGAAGGTTTGAGATGGGTCTATTTTAACACAAGGAGTGTTGTGAACAAAGCGGATGAGCTTAGGATGTGGATCAGTACTTGGAGCTATGATGTGGTGGCCATTACAGGGACTTGGATGGCTCAGGGACAGGAATGGTTACTTCATGTGCAGGGTTTTAGACGTTTCAGAAAGTGCAGGGAGGGAGGCGAAAGAGGTGGGGGCGTGGCACTGTTGATCAGAGATAGTGTCACGGCTGCAGAAAAGGTGGATGCCATGAAGCAATTGTCTACAGAGTCTCTGTGGGTGGAAGTTAGGAACAGGAAGGGGTCAATAACTTTACTGGGTGTTTTTTATAGGCTGCCCAATAGTAACACGGACATGGAGGAGCAGATAGGGAAACAGATCCTGGAAAGGTGTAATAATAACAGAGTTGTCGTGATGGGAGATTTTAATTTCCCAAATATCAATTGGCATCTCCCTAGAGCAAGGGGTTTAGTTGGGGTGGAGTTTGTTAGGTGTGTTCAGGAATGTTTCTTGACACAATATGTAGATAAGCCTACAAGAGGAGAGACTGTACTTGATTTGGTATTGGGAAATGAACCTGGTCACGTGTCAGATCTCTCAGTGGGAGAGCATTTTGGAGATAGTGATCACAACTCTATCTCCTTTACAATAGCATTGGAGAGAGACAGGAACAGACAAGTTAGAAAAACATTTAATTGGAGTGAGGGGAATTATGAGGCTATCAGGCAGGAAATTGGAAGCTTAAATTGGAAACAGGTGTTCTCAGGGAAAAGTACGGAAGAAATGTGGCAAATATTCAGCGGATATTTGTGTGGAGTTCTGCATAGGTACGTTCCAATGAGACAGGGAAGTTATGGTAGGGTACAGGAACCGTGGCTGTAACAAATCTAGTCAAGAAGAAAAGAAAAGCTTACAAAGGTTCAGAGAACTAGGTAATGTTAGAGATCTAGAAGATTATAAGGCTAATAGGAAGGAGCTTAGGAAGGAAATTAGGAGAGCCAGAAGGGGCCATGAGAAGGCCTTGGTGGGCAGGATTAAGGAAAACCCAAGGCATTCTACAAGAATGTGAAGAGCAAGAGGATAAGACGTGAAAGAATAGGACCTATCAAGTGTGACAGTGGGAAAGCGTGTATGGAACTGGAGAAAATAGCAGAAATAATTAATGAATACTTTACTTCAGTATTCACTGTGGAACAGGATCTTGGTGATTGTAGTGATGACTTGCAGTGGACTGAAAAGCTTGTGCATGTAGATATTAAGGAAAAGGATGTACTGGAGCTTTTGGAAAGCATCAAGTTGGATAAGTTGCCAGGACCGGATGAGATGTACCCCAGGCTACTGTGGGAGGTGAAGGAGGAGATTGCTGAGCCTCTGGCAATGATCTTTGAATCATCTATAGGGACGGGAGAGGTTCTGGAGGATTGAAGGGTTGCGGATATTTTTCCTTTATTCAAGAAAGGGAGTAGAGATAGCCCAGGAAATTATAGACCAGTGAGTCTTACCTCAAGTGGTTGGTAATTTGATGGAGAAGATCCTGAGAGGCAGGATTTATGAACATTTGGAGAGGTATAATATGATTAGGAATAGTCAGCATGGCTTTGTCAAGGGCAGGTCATGCCTTACGAGCCTGATTGAATTTTTTGAGGATGTGACTAAACATTGATGAAGGAAGAGTAGTAGATGCAGTATATATGGATTTCAGCAAGGCATTTGATAAAGTACCCCATGCGAGGCTCATTGAGAAAGTAAGGAGGCATGGGATCCAAGGAGACATTGCTTTATGGATCCAGAACTGGCTTGCTCACAGAAGACAAAGAGTGGCTGTAGACAGGTCATATTCTGCATGGAGGTCAGTCACCAGTGGCGTGCCTTAGGGATCTGTTCTGGGACCCTTACTCTTCTTGATTTTTATAAATGACCTGGATGAGGAAGTGGTGGGATGGGTTAGTAAATTTGCTGATGACACAAAGGTTGAAGGTGTTGTGGATAGTGTGGAGGGCTGTCAGAGGTTACAGCGGGACATTGATAGGGTGCAAAACTGGGCTGAGAAGTGGCAGATGGAGTTCAACCTAGATAAGTGTGAAGTGGTTCATTTTGGTAGTTCAAATATGATGGCAGAATATAGTATTAATGGTAAGACTCTTGGCAGTGTGGAGGATCAGAGGGATCTTTGGGTCAGAGTCCATCGGACGCTCAAAGCAGCTGTGCAGATTGACGCTGTGGTTAAGAAGGCCTACGGTGTATTGGCCTTCATCAATCGTGGAATTGAATGTAGGAGCTGAGAGGTAATGTTGCAGCTATGTAGGACCCTGGTCAGACCCCACTTGGAGTACTGTGCTCAGTTCTGGTCGCCTCACTACAGGAAGGACGTGGAAGCCATAGGAAGTGTGCAGAGGAGATTAACAAGGATGTTGCCTGGATTGGGGAGCATGCCTTATGAGAATAGATTGCATGAACTCAGCCTTTTCTCTTTGGAGTGACGGAGGATGAGAGGTGACCTGATAGAGGTGTATAAGATGATGAGAGGCATTGATCGTGTGGATAGTCAGAGGCTTTTTCTGGGGCTGAAATGGTTGCCATAAGAGGACACAGGTTTAAAGTGCTGGGGAGTAGGTACAGAGGAGATGTCAGGGGTAAGTTTTTTACTCAGAGAGTGGTGAGTGCATGGAATGGGCTGCCAGCAACGGTGGTGGAGTCGGATACGATAGGGTCTTTTAAGAGACTTTTGGATAGGTACATGGAGCTTAGAAAGATAGAGGGCTGAAGGGCCTGTATTGTGCTGTAGGTTTTCTATGTTTCTATGTTTCTATGTCCTTACCTTAGAAGTTACCTAGGGTTACTCATAGCTCTCTATTTTTCTAAGCTCCATGTACCTGTCCAGGAGTCTCTTAAAAGACCCTATTGTTTCTGCCTCTACCACCATCACCAGCAGCCCATTCCATGCACTCACCACTCTCTGCATAAAAAACTTACCCCTGACATCTCCTCTGCACTCCATTGATAACCCTGTTTACTATTAACCTGTCTATTACATTAACCTACCTAATTATATTATTTCCCTTACAGTCACCCCTAACTATCCTTACTACAGCTATCCAGGAAGAGAAACACAACAAGTGGTCAACACAATCATACCTTCAGTTCTAATCACAAGTTCCAAGCCTCTGTCCCTACCTCTGCTACTGGGATTCTTGACTTCCTCACCAGGAGACCATTGTCTGTGCGGGTCAATAATATCACCTCCTCCTTGAGGACAATCAAAACTGGCGCACCTCAAGTTTGCATGCTTAATCCACTTCTCTAATCTCTCTACACCCACGGCTGTGCGACTAGGCACTGCTCAAATGCCATCTATAAACTTGCCGACAATATAGCTATTGTTGGCAGAATTTTAGATGAGGATGAGTAGGTGTACTTGAGCAATGTAGATCAGCTGGTAGAGTGGTGTCGCAGCAACAACCTTGCACTCAAAGTCAGTAAGACCAAGAAATTTATGGTGGTCTTCAGGAAGGGGAAGTCGATTGAATACACACCAGTCCTCATCGAGGGATCAGCAGAGGAAAAGGTGAGCAGTTTCAATTTCCGAGGTATCAGCATCTCTGAGGATCTATCCTGTGCCTAACATATTGATGCAATTACAAATTAGACACAACAGTGGCAATATTTCATTATGGGTTTGATGACACCAAAGACAATCGCAAATTTCTACAGATAAAACTGGTGGCATCACTGTCTCGTATGGAGGGGCCACTGTACAGGATTGGAAAAAGTTGTAGAAAGTTATAAACATAGCCAGTTCCATCATGGATACTAGCCTCCCCTCTCCAGGAAACCTTCAAAAGGCAATGCCTCAAAGGGGCAGCATCCATCATTGAGGACCCCCATCACCCATTGATACCATAAAGGAGGAGGTACAGGAGCCTGAAGGCACATACACATTTCAGGAACAGCCTCTTTCCCTTTGCCATCAGATTTCTGAATGGGCAATAGGCACGTGGACACTACCTCGGAATCCTTGTTTTCCTTTCTTGTTGCACTATTTACTTAAAATTTTCTTTTTTTTATATGCACTTATTGTAATTTATAGTTTTTTCACTATGCATTGCAAAGTAAATAACAAGACAACAAATTTCACAACATATACCAGTGATACTGAATCTGATTCTGATTCTAAACAATTTAGACCTTTGATGTCCTCTTCAAATTCTGGCAATAACTTTCATTGCTGTCATGCCTTTGATGCCACCAAGTCAAAATTGAACACTGAGCCAGATAGCGATGAGTCAGGATATAAGAAGGAGAGAGAGAGAGCCTAGTGAACAGTCTGTCCCTCATTATTTTTTATTGATGCAGCATAGAAAGCTTCCCATCCAGATGCATCATGGCTAGTTGTGGTAACTGCCCTGCCCAGGAATGCAAGAAGCTGCAGCTCAGCACGTTGTTGAAACCAACCTCCCCTCCATGGACTGAGTCTACACATCTTTACTGTCTCAGTAAATCAACCAGCGTAATCAAAGAACCCTCTCCCACAGGGCAGAATATATAAAAGCCAGAAGGTACATACCACCAGGCACAATGGCAGCTTCTATCCCACTGTTATAAGACAATTCAACTGTCCCCTTGAATGATAAGGTGGACTGTTGACTTCACAATCTACCTCATATGATGTTGCACTTATTGTTTCCATACACTGTGCTTTCTCTGTACCTATTAAACTTCATCCTGCTCTTTGCTAATGTTTTACTTGTTCTACCTCAACATACTGTGGTAATGAATTTATCTCTACGAATGTTATGCAGAACGAGTGAGAGTACAGTAAACCAATTTACCAATAAAGATAAGATGGGAGTGCTATTGAAAAGATTGAATGAAGAAGCTTTAAGCCAGGAGTAACAAACAATCTACAGAGAGTCCTGATACAGGGTTAAGACCTGAAACATTGCCAATTCCTTTTTAACCCACGGATGCTGTTTGAGCTGATGAGTTCCTCCAGCAGGTTGTTTGTTGTTCCAGGTTCTAGCAACTGCAGTCTGGTGTGTCTCTAAACCTTGATCAGTGACAGAAGAAGAAAGAAAGGCATAGTGAGTTTGGAGGTCTAGGGAGGAATGTACTGAAGCTTTGGGTCTTGGTGTATGAGGCTCTGGACTGGGAGTGCTGATAATTGGAGATGTTGAAGAGGCCAGAATTGGAGGAGTGCAGAAATATGGTGTCTATGCAAGGTGGGCTCAGTGGGTATACATCTTAAGTCAAAGTCAAAATCAAGCTTATTGTCATTTGCACAATTACTTGTATACACAGGTGCAATGAAAACCTTACTTGCAGCAGCATCACAGGCACACAAGGTCATAAGCAGCAATCACAAGAAAAATATAAAGTAAACATGAATTCTACATGATTTTAATGAGGAAGAAAACAATTGGAACAAAAAATGTCCAATTTAGTGCAAAGTGATCAAAGTGGCCATAGTGAGTGTTGCTGAACCTCAGGGCTGTGTGCTGAGCCCATTTCTGTACACTCTGCTCACACACGTCTGCATGGCCAAACACCCGAGTAATCACACCTCAAATTCACCGAAGACATGCCAGTGGTGGACTCCCCATCAACAACACTGAGCTGGCACACAGAGAGGAGGTGGAAGAGCTTGAGGCCTGGGGCCAGATGAATAACCTCTTCCTGAATGTCAACAAGACAAAGAAGGTGGTTATCGACTTCAGAAGAACTCATACCCTTTACAGTGGCAGCACAAGGGTGGAAATTGCCAGCAGTTTTAAACTCCTGGGAGTGAGCATCACACAACCTCTCACGGTCCCAGAACACATCCTACATAGTGAAGAAAGCTCACCAATATCTCTACTGCCTGAGGAGGCCGAAGAGAGCTGGACTTTGCACATCCAGACTCACATCATTCTATAGATGCGCAGTGGAGAGCAATCTGACAAACTGCATTACTGCTGTGGAAACTGCACTGCGGCAGAAAGGAAGGCTCTTCAACGGGTAGTTAAAACTGTCCATACGTCACTGGCATCAGTCTACCTGCCATCTAAACATACAGAAAAGTTCTGGAAAAGAGCCATTACATCATGAAGGGTCCCACCTACCCTGCTCATGATCACACTCAAGGAGGAGGCTGTAGTATCCATGTCTGGACCACCAGACTGAAAATCAGTTACTTTCCCCAAGCAGTAAGGCTGACCAACACCTCCACCCACTAACTCCTCCACTACTTTATTATGTCCTGTCAGTCACCTTATGTACAGCCCAGCATCAATTCATAGACATACAATCGATCTATGTATATAAGCTATGTTATGTATTTATATTTATTATGTGTTTTTTACATTATTATTTTATCGTGTTCTTTGTCTTTTGTGCTGCATCTGATCCATAATAATAATAATTTCATTCTCCTTTACACTTGTGTATAAGAAATAACATTAAACAATCTTGAATCTGTAGTAATTAGGGTTTTGCTGGCTTGTCAAGGGAAGTAGTTGTTCCTGAACCTGGTGGTGTGGAACATCCGGCTTCTGTAGCTCCTGCCTGGTGGTAGCTACGAGAACTAATAATGAGAGGTGAAAAGCCCGTATGTTTCTGTCATCTTCTGCCTGGATATACAGTATACTCTGCTTCTCGAAGTGACAGTTGATCTGTGCCTTGAGACCCTGATCGATCTCCAGTGACACGAGACCCATCCTTCAATGAAAATCCATCCCGGGAGGATCCACCACCTATTCTTTGGTAACTAGAAACCTCAGCAGGCAACTAATCTCACTGGACAAGTCAGCATTTGGAGAGAATTTTGGTCAGACTCTTAATATAAGACCATAAGACATAGGAGCAGAATTAGGCCATTTGGCCCATTGAGTCTGCTCCGCCATTCAATCATGGCTGATCCTTTATTTTCTCCTCCTCAACCCCAGTTCCTGGCCTTTTCCCCATAACCTTTGTTGCCATGCCCAATCAAGAACCTATTAATTTCTGCCTTAAATACATTCAACGAACTGGCCTCTACAGCTGCACTTGACAACAAATTCCACAAATTCACCACCCTTTGGCTAAAGAAATTTCTCCACATCTCTGTTTTGAAAGGGCACCCCTCTATCTTAGAGGGCCTCTTGTCTTAGACTCTCCCACCATGGGAAACATCCTTTCCACATCTATTCTGTCTAGGCCTTTCAACATTCGAAAGGTTTCAATGAGATCCTCCCCCGGCCATCCTTCTGAATTCCAACAAGTACAGACCCAGAGCCATCAACCGTTCCTTGTATGATAACCCTTTCATTCCTGGAATCAGTCTTGTGAACCTCCTGTGGACCCTTTCCAATGCCAGCACATCTTTTCTAAGATGAGGGGCCCAAAACTGTTCACAATACTAAAGGTGAGGCCTCACCAGCCCCTCGTAAATCCTTAGCATCACATGCTTGCTCTTGTATTCTAGACCTCTGTAGAGTATTGTATGGGGTAGCAGTGAACAACAAGTTTGTTATGCAATTCAGGAAAAATAGATGAGAGATCACATTTGTACATACAATGTCTGCCAAATAAAGATTGGCCCGTGCTGTAGTTTATTTCTTCAGACCTGGGAAGTTACTGTCACCACAAGCATCCAACAAAGTCTGGCACTACTATTTGTTCCTTACCTATGCTGGGGTTCTGGTCAGATTGCACATGTGGATATGCATAAAATCTTCCATTTGTATTTCAGATGTGTAAACAAATTAAACAATTTACAGCAAATTACCAGTCCAGCGGACTCCGTGGAATCAATATTCAAGGACAGAGTAATCTGGAAGATAACAGTTAATTCTCTGAGTGAAATGCTACTTTGGGAATGAATATGTGAGATACAGGCCAAAATATTGTCACGACTCTTACTTTTCAAACCACAAGAAGTATATAATTCATTGCAAAAATTTGGAAGGAAGGAGTTTTAAAATACTTTCAATTTCTATAGAAGATGCATTGTATGATGAATTATATGTGGATATTGATAAATGAATAAGAGAAAATGGATTCTCTAGTCATTTATAATTGAAACTGTCACATAGGTTTGGAGTATAATTGAATGCAATACTTGAGTAAGATGACAGGAGCTTAGAGGCTTAAACTGCAGCAGATTGAAGGTAAAGATGACAGGATAATTGAGAGTAGTTAGACTGACAGAAAGGCCCATTGCTAGTAACACATGGAGGACGCCAAGCAACACTTTGTCATAACAGAGTTTCTAAAAGTTGAATGGACTTGTCACCGAAATCCTCAAAGTGAAGGCTTGAACTGACATAGTGTTCAACCTTTACAGTGGGCTGAGGGTTTCTGTTTCAAGTGCAGAAATGTGTATTAGCGGGGACAAAGATACACTCCCCACATATAACAGCTGTGGAGGTGGTGGAGAATTTCACAAACCAATATGATGAACATGTTGCAAATAAAATGAAGCAAAAAGCAAACTGCCAGAGGAACTCTTCAGGTCAAGTAGCATCTTTGGCTGAATTGGTGCTTTGAATTGAAACCTTACCTTAGGATTCTGCTAGATTCCTCCAGCAGTTTGAATTTTTACTTCAGAATCTGACATCTGCAGTGTCTCTTGTCAAAAAAATATTCTTTTGATGAAAAGAGGTGTGACCTTGATGTCCTCAATGCCGTCCTTCACACTTTTAGTGGTCAAGGGTCAGAGGTTCCCAGGTGCCAGAGGGGATGCCACATTTCTTCAAGGAATGTTTGAGCACATCCTTGAATGATTTCCTCTGCTTACCTTCTAATCTCTTCCCATGAAACCTCTCTTCCAAAGTCACAAGCATATCAGGTGAATCCTGCTAAATCCTCTATAATGGAAGGTATAGGATGCCTCAGTTATTGAGATCCTGTAATAGTTTAACTCTCCAAAATTCACAGATTGCAATAGGCTGAAGATTTTTTTTCTTTTATTTATTACAGAATAGACTGAGGCCATTCAACCCATTCAGATCCATTCTGGCCCATTATGCAGCACTGAAGCAGGCCGTTCGGGCCAACTCATCCATGCTGACCATAGCCTACCTTAGCTAGTCCTCTTTAACCATGCTTGGCCCATACCTGTCTCAACCTTTCCTACTCGTGTCACAACCATGGCCTCTGCTGAGGAGTCTGGGCATCCCACAGACAGGCAGCAGAAATATACGTGAATATTTGTTTGTGAATATACATGTTCCAGCCAATTAGTGTTTCATTCTGGTTATATTTAACTCCCTTCCTTTCATTTCAGTCATGTCAAGTCTTGAACAAAGCACAGTGATGGCTATGCTCCCTGCTTTCCTTAGTCCACATTCTGGGAAAAAACACTACAGCTTAGATTGACACTGTAAAGGAGAGGAATTAAATTAGTATTATGTTTTTTTCTGAGCCGCAATGTTGGTGTTAGCTTTAGTTTGAGAGTTTTAGTTAATGGCCACCATCCACTCTATGCCACCTTCTCGCAGCTACCATTGTGCAGGAACTGCAGAAACCTGAAGTCCCACAGCATCAGATTCAAGCACAGCTATTTCCTTTCAGATATTTGGTTCTTGAACTGAATGGCAAAATCTTAATCACTACCTCAGTAAAGCAACACTATGACCACTTTGCAGAGTCGAAAGGTTAAGTTAATCTTCGCATGGTAATGCTTACAACTTAATTTCATAGCAAAGATCAAGGTGTTGTGGTTAGAGAGCTAATGAAGACCCTGAAGGATTTTGATAGGGAGGAAGGACATGGAGATAATATTTCATCCTTTGGGGAATCTGGGGTTAAGAGTTACTGTTTAAATGTAAAGGTCATCCAGTTAAGATAAAGCTGAGGTGCAATCGATATTTTTAGTTCTAATTGTGTTCCTTCTTGTAAAAATTGTGTGTAATTCCTGCATATGTTTTCTTGTGAACGTTGTGTATCTAATGTTAGGTGCCCATGCTGCTTCTGTAAGTAAGTTTTTCATTGCACCAGAGCATATAAGGTATGTACTCGTGCAAATGGCGATAAACTTGGCTTTGACTTTGATCCCTGCTATTCCTGTACACTTTGGAGACATGGACTACAATAGGGATTCAATGCACTGGAGAGGACCATAAACTCTTCCTCTAAAAAAATCTCCAAATCCACTGGCAGAAAAAGCAAACCAATGTAATTGCTAATTGGTTTATTATTGTTACATGCACTAAGTTGCAGTGAAAAGCTTTTGTTTGCTTGCCATCCAGACAGATCATCCCATACTTAATTCAGAAAGAAAATACCAGAATCAGAATATAGTGTTACGGTTCCAGAGAATTTGCAAACCATCCTTGTCCAAGTCAGGTTCCCAGCATTGAGGATCTGAATGAGTGAGTGTGTGTGTGTGTGTGTGTGTGTGTGTGTGTGTTTTTTCTTTCTGTATATTTGTGTCTGCATGTGTATGTTTCTGCATTTTCTGTCTGTATGTATATTTCTGTATATTTGCATCTGTGCTTGTGTATGTTTCTGTACTTTGGCACCTGTGTGTGTGTGTGTGTGTGTGTGTGTGTGTGTGTGTGTGTGTGTGTATATGTCTACTGTGTGTTTCTGTATATATTCCTGTGTGTGTGTGTGTGTGTGTGTGTGTGTGTGTGTGTGTGGTTTTCCACATGTTCTTGGCTACATATGAAGTTGATGCAGCCTGCAAAGCTACTCCCCCAACTCGGTGCAATCCTGGTCTTGAGTACCATCAGTATGGATTTGCATGCCCTCCCTAGGACCTCTTGGATATCCCCCAGTTGCTCTGTTTCCTCCAAGTACATGACAACTGGTAGACTTGTTAACCACTGTAAACAGTACATTCTAGTGGGTGGAAAAGAACTGGGGGATGCATTGGGAGGGGGAAACAGTACCAATGAAGGATTGGTGTAGATGGGTTCTTGATGGTGGGCGGAGGGCCTTTTTTTTTTGCTGGGTGTCTGATTGGCAATTTTACCTCCCTACAAAATGGATATCTTGAAGAATTTTTCTTGAAGTGAATGCATTAATTCTAGTAACTCCTGCACTTGGTGAGAATTTTCTGCTTCTATTTCCCATGCTTCATGTCACCGCTCCACTTACAGAGAAGATTGCAAGAAGATAGGAGAGGATCTAGGCCAGTCGGCACCTCCAGCCTGCCCTGCCATTCAAATGATTTGCCCCATGTCTCAACTCCTCTTCTGTACTAGTTCCTCATAGCCCCCAATTCCCAGAACCCTCAAAATGTATCTGTCTCAACTGTAAATATATCTAGTAACACAGTCTCCAAAACTCTCTGGAGTGGAGAATTCCTGAGGCACACCACTGTCTGTGAGAAGAAATTTCTACTCAGTTTTAAATGACTGGCCCCTTATCTCAGAACTTTATCCCCTAGTTTGAGATTCTCCCATTAGTGAAAGCAACCAGACATCTACCCTGTTAAGATCTTCAATGTTTCAATAAGATTATTCCTCTTTTTTATAATCTCTAGACAATACAGATATAACCTGTTATGCCTCTTTTGACAGGACAATATTCCTATTTCAGGAATAACCCTGAGTTCCATCATGGTCACAGCCTCCCCACCATCAAAGGCATCTTCAAAAACGGATGCCTCAAAAAGGTGGTATCCATTTTGAAGGACCCTTATCATCCAGGACATGCCCTCTTCTTGTTACTACCATTGAGGAGGAAGAACAGGAGCTCGAAAATGCTCACTCAGTGTTTTAGGAGCAGCTTCTCCCCTCCATCAGATTTCAGGATGGTCCATGAACCCATGAACACTCCTTCATAATTTCTTTTCTTTGAACTGCCTATGATGTCTATGATGATCATGATACCAATTTGAACTAATCCAATCTGCCTGTACGTGGTCTATATCCTTCCATTCCCTGTTTGCTTTTGCATTTGTTTCCAGCATTAGCCCTGACAGCAAGTTCAAGGCACCTACCAGTCTCTGTAAAAAAAACTTACCTCATAAAACTCCTCAACGTCGTTCCCCATTTTAACTTAAAGTTATACCCTGCAATATTTGACTTTTCCAGGCTGGGAAATGACTCTGACTATCCAAACTATTGCCTATAGGCTGTTAGCAATTTTATACACTTGGCCGTCAGGTCTTTCCTTTGCATCCGACACTCCAGAGAAAACAATCCAACCCTCATTTGGTCCATAGCTTTCCTGGGCTGCTTCCAATGCTACCATATCCCTTTGTAAGTGAGGGGAAACGCAGCATGAATGATCTAAGGAGAAATTTCATGCCAAATATGACTTTTCTTGGAGAGAAGAGTAATGGAATTTAACACCAGTACATGATACTGGTTCTGACAATGTGACACCATGAATTTCCGTTAATTTTATCATGAACATTAATCAAAAATATCACCTCTTTTTCTTACTACTTTGCAAGGAATGTGCAGACTGGAAATGATACTGTGTTGGCTTTGACAAATAGAGAGAGACACCTGCAGCAATTGTCAAAGGGCCTGCACACTTAAGACTTCACACATTGTGACAGGCAACCTTACAAAGCATGCTTGTTCGCTGCAGGCCGTTGGATCATGCTTTATGCTAATTCACACGATTTGAATTCACATTCGCTTATTTACTGAGAGACTTGGATTGTAAATGTCACCTTTCTCATTGGTAAATGTCACCTTTCTCATTCTCAACCTGTTCAGACAGGTTTAATGGTGGTTCAGCTGCTAGGCTGGATGTTTGGATGCCATCAGGATATTGTGGACAATCTATTTTTGGGGCTGACTACTGTTTTTCTATCGGACTGCTTTTAGGATCATGTGCATTTGTATAAAGTAATCAGCACAGAACACTTCTTAGCCGTTGAAGACCACCGCACTTGTAGGTGGCAGTATTTCTGCGTGCATCTTGCATGGTCATCCTTATCAACTGAAGACTTTCCATCCTGGCTGTAGAAAGCTAGGGCATTACGGAGACACAGCAGGTAGAACTGCAGTCTCACAGCTCCACCGGCCACGGTTCAATCCGGAAAGCCAGTGCTCCTTGTGTGGTTTGCACCTTCTTCCTGAGACTGACAATCACAAAATGCTGGAGAAGGTCTGTGATCAGACAGCATCTATGGAGTTGACTTTTGGGGCCGAGACCTTTCATCAGGACTGCAAAGGAAGGTGGTAGAAGCTAGAATAAGAAAGTCGGGGGAGGTGAGATATACTGGCCGGTGATTAGATTAGATTAGATTATGAGGACACACAGTCCTCGTTTATTGTAATTTAGTATGCATGTGCTAAGAAATGATACAATGTTCCTCCAGTAGATATCACAGAAA
Source organism: Mobula hypostoma (assembly GCF_963921235.1). Lineage (NCBI taxonomy): Eukaryota > Metazoa > Chordata > Chondrichthyes > Myliobatiformes > Myliobatidae > Mobula > Mobula hypostoma. Next base: position 170,115,389 of record NC_086097.1, read on the forward strand.
CACAAGACAGACCAAGACTAAAAAACTGACAAAAACCGCATAATTATAACATATAGTTACAACAGTGCAAAACAATACCATAATTTGATAAAGAACAGACCATGGGCATGGTAAAAAAAAGTCTCAAAGTCTCGAAAGTCCCATCAGCTCACGCAGACGGTAGAAGTAGGAAGAAAACTCTCCCTGCCATGAACCTCCAGCGCCACAAACTTGCTGATGCAGCACCCTGGTAGCACCCGACCACAACCGACTCTTGAGTCCGTCCGAAAACTTCGAGCCTCCGACACCGAGCACCGAGCACCATCTCCGCTAAGCGCTTCGACCCCAGCCCTGGCCGCCAGCAACAGGCAAGGCCGAGGATTTGGGCCTTCCCCTCCGGAGATTCTCAATCGCACAGTAGCAGCCGCAGCGAAGAAGGCATTTCAGAAGTTTCTCCAGATGTTCCTCCGTGCTCTCACGTCTGTCTCCATCAAATCAGGATTGTGCACGGCATCCTACTTGACAGATACCGATATCATTCACCGGACAGGCCGCGCACACTGCATTGCGCCGCCATCTTCTCCTCCCTGCCTCCCTGATATGTGAGACCAATTAGATTCTTTCTTTAGTTTTTTACTTCTACATATCACCTCCCAGCTCTTCACATCATCCCCGCCTTTCCCACCCATCTTCCTCTTCACTGGTCTCCCCTATCACCTGCCAGCTTGCACTCCTCCTCCATTCCCTACGTTCTTATTTGGACTTCTGCCCGCTTCATTTAGTTCTGATGAAGGTCTCAGCCTGAAACGTTGGTAGTTTATCTTCCTCCATGGATACTGACCGGCTTGCTGAATTCTGCCACTATTTTGTGTGCGTTACTCAAGTAGTCATTGTGTCTCCATTAGTCCGAGTAACTTTAGATGATCGTGGAGGATTCTCACTTCTTCTGTTCTGTCCTTTTGATCGCAGATTCTGCTTCTTCTGCTGTGCTCACTCTCTCTCTCCCTCTGACACTTTACTAGTCAGGGAAAATGTCAAGTCAGTGCTTAGTCAGGACTGACTGGGGAACTCGTCTAGTGAGGAATATGAAAGGTATAATCATGTTAATGGGGCTATATTATAGATCACCCAGTAGTCCAAAGGATTTAGAGGAACAAATTTGTAGAGAGATTTCAGACTGTTGCAAGAAACATAAGGTTTTGATAGAAGGTGATTTTTAGCTTTCCGCATATTGACCAGGACTCTACTGTAAAAGAACTATTGTAGACAGGACATATTTTGCTAAAAATGTTCAGGAAAAATTCTTTAATCAGTACATAGAAATCCCAATGAAAGAGTGTGGAATACTTGATCTCCTAGTAAGGAATGAGACAGGGCAGAAGACAGAAGTTTGTGTAGGAGAACACCATGCATCCAGTGATCATGATACCATTAGTTTCAAGGTAATTATGGAAAAGGATAGGTCTGGTTCTTGGGTTGAGATTCTAAATTAGAGAAAGGCAAACTTTGATGGTATTAGAAAGGATCTGGCAAGTGTGGATTCAGACAGGCTGTTTTCTGGCAAATGTATAAATGGTAAGTGGGAGGCCTCCAAAGGTGAAATTTTGAAAGTACAAAGCTTGTATTTTCCTTTCAGAATAAAAGGTAAGTATAACAGGATTAGGGAACTTTGGTGTTAAGAGATATTGAGGCCGATTAAATTAAAAAACAGCTGCATAGCAGGTATAGGCAAATAGGAACAAATGTGGTAATTAAGGAGTATGAGAAATGCAAGAGAACACCTAAGAAAGAAGTCAGGAGGGCTAAAAGAAGGCATGAGGTTGTTTCAGCAGACAAGGTGAAGGAGAATTCTCAGGGATCCTACAGAAAAGTTAAGAGCAAGAGGACTGCAAGGGACAAAATTGGTCCTCTGGAAGATCAGAATGGTAATCCATGTGTGGAGCCAAAAGAGATGGGTTATATCTTAAATGGATTTTTTTTGCATCTGTATTTACTGTGGAGTTGGACACAGAGTCTATAGAAGTGAGGGAAAACAGCAGTGAGGTCATGGACCCTATACAGATTACAGAGAGGAGATGCTTGCTGTCTTGAGGCAAATTAGGGTAGATGCATGGCCAATGCCTAACAAGTTGTTTCCTCGAACCCTATAGAAGGCAAGTGCAGAAATTCCAGAGGCCTTAGCAGAGATATTTAAATGATCGTTAGTACCAGATGATGTACGGAGGATTGGAGGATAGCTAATACTGTTCCACTGTTTTAAAACAGGCTCTAAGAATAAACAAGGAAATTATAGGCTGGTGAACCTGGTGATGCAAAATGATTGAAAAGTATTTTAAGGGACCAGATGTATAAGTATTTGGCAAGTTTCTGTGCTATAGTTATCTATGACTCTATGCTCTCTCTTTCTCTAACTTTCTCTCTCTCTCACTTTATGACCACATACTTTATAACTTTACGCCCATTTTCTCTTTGATCTTACACTCTCATGCTAATCACCAATTTCCTAAGTGATCTTACTTCAAAAATGCATTCCATGTTTTATTTATTACAGACCCTTTTTCATTTTCTATTGAGACATTATATCTTTGTTATGTTTTGAAGGCTGAATTATTCCTGGAATATGGACCCCCATGTGTCTTTCACAAGTCATTTGCTTCAATAACGCATTTATCTGTATGTTTCAACCTTATCTTTCTCGTTATCATTCAGAGTACTGTGCCTACTTTACTCGTTTCGAACACTATTTGCCCCTTTGTTGGTAGAATCCAAATCGGACAAGAATTCAGCAGGCCAGATAGCATCTATGAAAATGGATAAACAATGACGCTTCAGGCTGAGACCCTTCTTCAGGACCGGAAAGAAAGGGGGAAGAAGCTAGAATAGCAAGGTGAGGGGAAGGATGGCAGGCCTGAAAGTGATAGGTGAAGCCAAGTGTGGGACAAAGGGAGATGAAATAAGAATTTGGGAGGTGAAAAGGTAAAAGACTGGAGAAAAAGGAATCTGATAGGAGAGGAGAGTGAATCATGGGAGAAAGGGAAGGAGAAGGGGCACCAGGTGAAGGTCAGAGGGAGGTGAGAAGAAGAGTTAGGAAGCCAGAGTGGGGAACTGAAGAGGGAAGGGAAAGGAAAGAAATTAGCGAAAGTTGGAGAAATCGATGTTCATGCCATTAGGTTGGATGCTATAGACAGAATGTGAGATGTTGCTCTACCAGCCTGAGTGTGACTTCATCATGGCAGAAAAGGAGGCCATGGACTGACGTGTCGGGACTGGAATAGGGTAGGAATTGAAATGGTTGGCTAATGGGGAATTCATCTTTTTGCAGATGGAGCTGAGGGACTTGACAAAGCATCTTCTCAATCAACATTGGGTCTCACCAATGTAGAGGAGGCCACAACAGGAGTACCGGGTACAGTAGACAACCCCAGCAGATTTGCAGGTGAAGTGTTGCTTTCTCAGGGTGACTGTTTGGGGCCCTGACTGGAGGTGAGGGACATGGTGTCAAGATAGCTGTGGGAATCAGTGGTTTTATTAAAAAAAACAGTAGACAGCTTGGATCCAGTGATGGAGACAGAGAGATTGAGAAGGGGGACGAAGGTGTCAGAAATGGCCTAGATGAATTTAAGGGGAAGGTGGAAGTTGGAGGCAAAGTTGATGAAATTGATGAGCTCATCATGGGTGCAGGAAGCAGCACAAATGCACAAAAAGAGTGTAGCGCAGAAAGAGTTAGGGAGCATTACTAGGAAAGGCTTGGACCATGGATGTTCTATATAGCCAATGAAAAGGCTGGCATAGCCAGTGCCCATGGCTACACTTTGAGTTTGCCAATGAAAAGGCAGACATAACTGAGGCCAGTGCTCATCGACTCTTTCTGCATTACATTGACGACTGTATTGGTGCTGCTTTATGCACCCATGGTGAGCTCGTCAATTTCATCAACTTTGCCTCCAAGTTGCACCTTGCCCTTGAATTCACTTCGTCCATTTCTGGCACAGCTCTTTTCCCTTTCTCAATATGTTTGACAAACTGTCTACTGGTATCTTTTATAAACCCAATGATTCCCATGGCTCCCTTGACTATAACTCTTCCCACGCTGTCTCATGTAAAAATGCCATTCTCTTTTCTCAGTTCCTTTGTCTCCACCACGTCTGTTCCTAGGCTGAGGATTTCCTTTCCAGAGCATCAGAGATGACCTCCTTCTTCAAAGAATGGGGTTTCCCTTCCTTCACCATTGATGCTGCCCTCACTGCATCTTTTCCATTTCCTAGTCATCTGTGCTCACCCCATCTTCCTGTCACCTTAAAAGGGATAGAGCTCCTCTTGTCCTCACCTACCACCCCATGAGCCTTTGCATCCAAAACAAAGTTTGCCATCGGCAAAGGGACACTACCACCAAACACATCTTTACCTCCGCCCACTCTCTGCCTTCTGCAGGGATCCTTTCCTCCATGATTCCCTTGTTCATTCATCAATCCCCACTAATACCCCTCTTGGCACTTATTCCTGCGAGTGGAAGTGCCCATTAATCTCTTCCCTCACCATTCAGGTCCCTAAACATTCCTTCCAGGTGAGGTAACACTTCAAATGTAAATCTTGTTGCAAGAATCACCCCTTGTAATAATGATCGGTGAGGCACAGAGAATCTGTATTTACCGACAAGTAACTATTATTGTTTCAACTAAAAAGTACATGGGTTCACGCTCTTATCTACCTGTGTGCTCCCTACTAGAACCCCTGACACTCCATGAACAGTCAATGAAGAGAAGAGGCATTACCCGGGAAAGGAGTCTATGCTGGCCAAGCATTCCTCGTGGTCCCGATCTCCATGAATCCCTGGGGTCCTCGTTATCCACGATGGTTGGTCTCTGGCTGCTGGAGAGTTATCGCCCCTGTGCATTTGGAGCTCCTGACTCTTATACTGTTCCTCATCAATTGAACCATCTGATCTCCATCCCATTGGCTCAAGGTCACCTGACCTACCTGGGTCACCTTCTTCCCGGTCACTGTACAGGTCTACAACCAACATTGTTTCATGGTTCTGCCCACTCCAGCCTTGTGTATTTGTGCCTTTACACTCTGACTGGTCCAAGCCAGTTAAATGAGGCAACCCAGACAGAGTCTAACGAGATTAAAGCTTGCTTCTTTGGTTGGTCTGACATTTTACGTAACAAGCAGCCACTCCTCTGAGAATGGTCTCAGAGAATTGCTCTGATTAGATTGTCGCAGAGTAAGGATCATTCCAGAGTCCATTCCCTTTACATAACAAATGGCTACCTATTTGAGAATGGTCTCCGGTTTAGCAGATCATTACCTGAAGCTTCCTGTGTCCACATTCAGTTGCTCTGATTAGATTATCCAAGAGCAAGAAATTGTTCAGAGTCCACAAAATGGGGTGGGGGGGGGGAACACAGACAACTGGCTTGTCTGCTTCCCTTGTCCTTGATCAGACTGAAGTTTCTTCTGGCTAACAACCTGGTGGGGTCACCTGATATACAGTGCTCCCAGTGTTGCCTCCTCTACATGATGTGACCCAACGTAGACTGGGGAACTGCTTTGTTGAGCACCTCAGCTCCATCCACAAAAAGCAGAATTTTCCAGTGGTCAGCCATTTTAATTTATTGACTATAGCTCAGCATTTAATACTATCATTCCCACAATCCTGATTGAGAAGTTACAGAACCTGGGTGTCTATACCTCCCTCTGCAATTGGATCCTCGACTTCCTAACCGGAAGACCACAATCTGTGTGGATTGGTGATAACATCTCCTCCTCGCTGACACTCAACGTCAGTAAGACGAAAGAGCTGATTATGGATTTCAGGAAGGGTAAGATGAAGGAACACATACCAATCCTCATAGAGGGATCAGAAATGGAGAGAGTGAGCAGTTTCAAGTTCCTGGGTGTCAGGATCTCTGAGGAACTAACCTGGTCCCAACATATCGATGTAGTTATAAAGAAGGCAAGAGAGCGGCTACACTTTATTAGGAGTTTGAAGACAGTTGGCAACAAATACACTCAAAAATTTTATAGTTGTACCACGGAGAGCATTCTGACAGGCTTCATCACTCTCTGGTATGGAGGGGCTACTGCACAGGACCGAAAGAGGCTGCAGAGGGTTGTAAATCTAGTCAGCTCCATCTTGGGTACTACCCTACGAAGTACTCAGGGCATCTTTAGGGAGCGGTGTCTCAGAAAGGCAGCGTCCATTATTAAGGACTTCCAGCACCCAGCGCATGTCCTTTTCTCACTGTTACCATCAGGTAGGAGGTACAGAAGCCTGAAGGCACACACTCAGTGATTCAGGAACAGCTTCTTCCCCTTTGCCATCCGATTCCTAAATGGCCATTGAATCTTTGGACACTACCTCACTTTTTATTTAATATACAGTATTTCTGTTTTTGCACGGCGTTTTAAATCTATTCAACATACATAATTAAGTTATTTATTTATTATTATTATTTTTATTTTATTTATTTATTTTTCTCTCTGCTAGATTATGTATTGCACTGAACTGCTGCTGCTAAGTTAACAAATTTCACGTCACATGCTGGTGATAATAAAGCTGATTCTAATTCTAATTCATATCCCAATTCCTGTTCTGTCATGTCAGTCCATGACCTCTTCTTCTGCCATGAGGAAGCCACTCTCAGGTTGGAGGAGAAATGCCTCATATTTTGTTTGGGTAGCCTCCAACCTGATGGTACGAACATCAATTTGTCCAACTTATAGTAATTTTTCCCTTTCCCCTTTCCTCTTCATATCCCCACTATGGCCTCTTAACGCTTCTGCTGCCTATGACCACCCCCTTGGGCCCCTCCTCCTTCCCTTTTTCCCATGATCCAGTCTCCTCTCCAATCAGATTCCGTCATTTCCATCCCTTTGCTTTTTCCACTTATCAGCTCCCAGCTTTTTACCTTATACCCCCTCCCCATCCACTTGGCTTCAACTATCACCTTCCAGCTTGTCCTCCTCCCTTCCCCTCACCGATTTATTCTAGCTTCTTCTCCTTTCCTTTCCAGTCCCAATGAAGTGTCTTGGCCCAAAATGTCGACTCTTTATTTATTGACATAGATGCTGTCAGAACTGTTGAGTTTCTCCAGAATTTTTGTGCATTGCTCTGGATTTCCAGCATCTGCAGGATCTCTTGTGTTTAGAATCAGAATCAGGATTATTATAATTGTTATATGTTGTGAAATTTGTTGTTTTGCAGCAACAGTACAGTGCAAGACAGAAAAATGGTCCCTTCAGTCTGCCGTGTGCCTGCTGACTTTTTTACCTATCTATACTAACTCTGTTTTTCCTAAATTAGGTCTGTATCCTTCTGTACCTTGCCCAATTAAGTACCTGTATAAATATCATAGTGTCATAACAGCACCGAAACAAACCCTTTGGTTTGCCTTTACCTCTTTCTCTGGAATTTCATTCCACATAGAAACCACACTTCATGTGAAAAAGTTGTTCCTCATGTTCCTATTAAATATTTTCCCTCTCACATTGAACTTATTCCCTTTAGTTGATTCCCCAACCTCGGAAGAAAGACAGCGTGCATTCATCCTGTTTATGCCTCTCACAATTTTATACACATCTGTAAGTTTGCCTCTCAGTCTCAGACACTCCAAGGAATAAAGAATTAACCTCTCCAATCTCTCCATCTAAATCAGTCTCTCAAGTCTTGGCAACATCCTTGTAAGTTCTTTTTGCACTCTTTCCTAGATTAATAATAATATACAAATAGTATGCATAGTGATTGTGTCTGATTCCACCACCTCCTCTGATTTCACATTGCAGATATCAGCCACTCTGTGCAAAAAAAACTTTCCCCTCAGAACTCGTTTTAAACTTCCCTTACCTTAAACCAATGCCCTTTTGTTTTTGATGCCTCATGCATGGGAAAAGCATTTTACCCTCTACCTTATCGATGCTTCTTATATATACTTCCATCAGGTCATCCCTCAGCCTCCTTCGCTCCATGTATCCAATCTCCCCCCATGACTGAAGTCCTCCAATCTAGGCAATATTCTGCATTCTCTTCAGCCCAATAACATCCTGCCAAGAGTATGGCAATCAGAACTGTGCATTTGGTTGGCAGGTCAATTGCCCATTGGAAATAACTCCCAGTGTGAGTGGGGAACCTGATTAAAGTCTAAGTTGACTTTTATTATCAAGTCACTTCACTTGCACCTTTGCTCCAAATATAGCACACTAGCTTGTTCAACTTTTCCTCATACGACATGCTCTCTAATCTGGACAGCATCTGGTGAATCGCCTTTGCACCTTCTGTAAAGCTTGCACATCCTTCCCGTAATGAGACAACTAGATTTGAACTCAACATGACACGTGTGGTTTAACCAAAGCTTTACAGAACTGCAACAATATGCTCCATCTACTACCACCCATTGCCTTTTGGCTCTTGAACTCAATCCTCTGACTAATGAAGGCAACTCACCATACGTCTTCTTAACCACCCTATCCATTTGCACGGCCACTTGGAGGGATCTATGGATATAGATCCCAAATTCCCTCAGTTTAATCCACACTGCTGAGAATCCTGCCACTAACCTTGTACTCTGCCTTCAAATTTGACTTTCTAAAGTGTCTTACTTGGAGTGTTTGGTGTCAAGCCGAACCTCCTTAACCTTCTACGAAAGTAAAGATCTGGCATGCCTTCGTTGTGATTGTGTTTATGTGCTGACCCCAAGATGGGTCAACTGATACGTTTTTGCCCAATAATTTACAGCTACTGACTTTCTCCACCACCAGTCCACTAATGTATTGATGGGAATGTGGAGATGGTAGAAAGGGAATTAGTGCCAAACACATCTAATTTGACAACTAATAAAGTAAGTGTTAGTTGGTGTGGACCCAAACTCTATTAAGCTTATTAAACCGATGGAAATACAGCTGAAAAAAAATCAATTACAGGAAGACGAAAGGATGGCAAAGTGGTTGTAAATTTAGCATTCCTTTAGAGCTTAGAGTTGTATTTTAGGTGATTCTTTTAGTGTGTACCAGTGGATCACAATTTACATGGTTGAAAGGATTTCTTATTCTTCACTGGTTCTAGAATATAAAAGTCAAAGTCATGTTTGTTGTCATTTGCACAAATACATTTATGCACAATGCCATAAAAACTTACATGCAGCAACATCACAGGCATAGAGCACCAGAGACAGAACTTCAGCATCTCAATGCCCACAGTTTCTTTCCGCTACAGATGATCAACTAACTGAAGGGATTCTCAGCTCATTTTGATTTAGCTTTATAAATGCTGGAGGAACTCATCTGGTCAGGCAGCATCTATGGAGGGGAATGAACAGTCAATGTTGCTGTCTAAGACCCATCACCAGGACTGGAAAGAATTAGCCTGAAATGTCGACTGTTTATTCTCTACAGATGCTGCTTGACCTGCTGAGGGTTGAGGGAGGGTGTTAGGAGTTTGATGTTTCTATCGCTGTTTTTTTTGAGTGAGGGGTTAGGGGTTGGTGTTTGGGGATTGGGGTTTCTGATGTCCTGTCTTAGCTTTTTCCATGTAGGTGGTCTGTTGGTTTTTGTGTAAGGGAAGGGTTGGAGTGTTTTGGGGTTTAGTGTTCCAGCTGCCGTTTCCGTATGGGCGATGTGTTAGTTTTTTATGTGAAGGAGGGGTGAGGGGGGATTTGCAAATTTGTTTCTTTTTCCTTTTCATGTGGGTGGGGGGTGGACGGTTGAGTCTTTTCTTTCAACGACTCCTGTGTTTTTTCATGGCTGTCTGGAGAAGACAAGTATCAGAGTTGTGATGTATGTGTATACTTTGACAATAAAATGAACCTAGGAATTCCTCCAGCATTTTGTGTGTATTGCTCAAGTTTTCCAGCATCTTCAGAATCTCTTGTACTTATTAAATAGGCAAAACAGCTGGTTGATCTTTGCTCTCAGACCTGTGTCCTGCTGCTTTGGTACATTCTTAGGTACAGCCCTGCTGCCTTGAATCTGCCTCGCCTTGATCTGCTGCTTCGAATCATCTCCAAGTCTGCTCCAGTAGCCAAACATTGGCTCGTTTCCCGCTCTGGGGCCTGGGCTCCGCAGCCTTGAGTTAGCCCGTACATGCCACACTACAACTGACCTGCACCTTCAACATTTCAGTTCACACCACAAAAACGCCAGGTCATATAGGCGGTTCAAAAGCTCGAATCCAAAAGGGAAGTTACAGGCTATTGATTATAGTGATGGTTTTTGAGAAAAGGTGTGATTAATAAAGAAATTAATAGTTGTTTTTGCTGCCAGCAAGTCGTCATTGTTCTTCACCAGCACCATCTTAAACTGGAAGTACAAACGTATTTCTGATTTGCCGTCAATGTTTTGAGTATTAAGTGAGAGCATTAAAATGAATAAGGACCTTGGTACATGGAGCTCCACTGGGTTTGAGTTCAGGAGAGGAATAACTGCAGTTGGATGGAACACCAGAGTTATACATCTCAGACGGAAAATCATTACCACTCATTGCCCTCTGTCAGAGGCGTTTCAGCTGCTGAAACAACCTCTAATCTTTATAAATCTGCTGCCGTGATGAAAGCATATTCAGTCATGAGCTGCAATTGTTTGATGAAGTAAGTGACAGCTTACCCGGCAGAGCTGTAAATCACCCGAGAAGCAGGTCGCATTCAACGTGACGGAGAAAAGATTCGGGAACTGGAGATGGATGTATGGTTGAATCTCTGCATTGAAAAAAAGGGCTGCGCTGGTGTATCAGATGAACAAATGCATTAGGAGGAGGTGAAGGACATTCAGTCCTTGAAACTTATGTCAACTTTCTGTGAACATTCTCCCCCCCACCCCACAACCATAAGCCTCCTATCATCCATCATCCACAACATAAGTAATTTATCCTTTAGCTTCCCTGCCCCTTCCCTATCTGGTTCTGGTTCGTTTGCCATTCACTTCTCCCCTAATGATTCCCATTCTTGCCTCCTTTATGTATTAGAGTCCAACACTGGCAGCTCTTTATATTCCTGCTTACCTCCCTCCAGCAAATCTCTCCAACCTTCACTCTCCTCTCCCCAAAATACTCTCTCTCTCTTTCTCTCTCTCAGCTTCTATCTATCATTTATCTGCCACTGTCTCCCAACTCCACCCTTCCCCTCTCCTACCTGATGTAACCTGTCTCTCATCCTACACTCCTCCTCTGCCCACCAATCTCTTTGGACTCCTGTCTCACCACTGCCCTCTTCCTCTTTATACTGCCATCTCTACTCTCCCACTCTCACTCATAAACAGGGTTTAGATCAAAAATGTCAACAATTCCTTCCACTCTGCACTCTCCCTCAGATGCTGGTTCACCCTCTGAGTTCCTCCGTCAGATTGTTCCTTAATCTGAATTCCAGCATTTGGGTTTCTTGTGCCTCCCATTGATGACCTGCTTGTGACCTCAGCTCTGTATTCCCACTTTCCTGTGGTGACCTTGCAAGCATTTAGTTATTGAGAATCTAGCTACCTCTAAAGATATTCATAGGCATTTTTCCCAACCTATTTTGGATGGCATCTGAAATGCTAGCTCTGTGTTTCTCTCCATTGATTGACCTATCAAGCGTTTCCAGCATTTCATCATTTGTTTTTATTGTACAAAGGCTTACAAAGCCTTTCAACAAACAATCTTCTGGAGAAACTCAGCAGGTCAAGCAGCAGGTGGCCGTACCAATGCGATAAATCATTTTTGTACAGTGAGTTTGTGATCAACCTGCTGAGGTAACTTCTGTTGTTTTATTGGCTTGTGATCAATGGATAGATCTTTGTTCTGCTAGTAAGCACTATACTGACATTTAGCTAACAGGAAAGAAGCATGCCATCAGTACCGGACTGGAATGCCAATCTAGAATTTTATTCCCATCTCCCTGGAGTGAGACTTGAACTCAGAATGCTCTAACTTTCTAATATTTTAAGCAAAACTTGAAACAAAGAGTAAATTGTTCACCTGCACTTTCTCCCCACCATCTTGGAATGTCATTTTCTCACAACTACCAGGATGCACAGACATTTGAAGTCCCATACCTTCAGCTCCAGGAACAGCTACAATTGGTTGTTGAACCAGCTGGTACAACAATAATCACAACAGCTTAGCAATACTATGACCACTTGTACCACTTTGCACTAAAATAGATTTTTTGCTCCAATTCTATTATTTCTTGTAAACATTGTGTATAAGTTATGATTAACATTGTTTTTCTACTGACTGCTGCTTTAATGATGCTCTCTGCCTATGATGTTGCTGACAATAATTTCTACTTTGGCTTTGTAAAGTTATATTCTGTACTTTTTTTTTCTTTTCTTTTACTTCTATGTATTTAGGAATGAAATAATCTTCTGGGTGTCACGCAATCAGAAGCCCTGATAAACCATGAAATCTGCAATCTACTGAGAGCCACATCAGAGGCATTCAAGTCAGGTGACCAAAAAAGTTGCAAGAGATCGGGGTACGATCTCCAGAAAGCCACTTCACAACTTAGATCCTCTCACGTTTGCCTACCAGAGAACAGGTGCACAGCAGATGCCATCTCATTGGCTGTTCACCCAGGCCTGGAAGATCTGAACTGCAAAGATGCTCTTTATCGACTACAGCTCAGCATTCAACACCATCATCCTCTCAAATCTAATCAATAAGCTCCAAGATCTTGGTCTCAAAACTTCATTGTGCAATTGGATCCTTGATTTCCTCATTTGCAGACCCGAGTCAGTTTGGTTAGGCGACAACATCTTCTGCACAATCTTCATCAGCACAGGTGCACCACAAGACTATGTGCATAGCTCCCTGCTCTGCTTGCTTTACTCTTATTACTGTGTGGTTAAGCACAGCTCCAATGCTATTTTCAAGTTTGCTGATGACGCCACTGTTGCAGACTGATCAAAGGTGGTGATGAATTAGCATATAGGAAGGAAATCGACCTATGCTGGGCCCAGCATGTAAGTGCAATTATGAAGAGAGCATACCAGTGCCTCTACATCCTTAGGAGGTTCTGGAGATTCAGCATGGCATCTAAAACTTTGACAGACTCTATAGATGTGTAGTGGAGAGTATATTGATTGGCTAGTATGGAAAAAGCAATGCCCTTGAAGGAAAAATCCTGCAAAAGTAAGGGGTACAGCTAAGTCCATCACAGATAAAGCCAACCCCATCATTGAGCACATTATCATCAGGCACCTCCACCATGCAGGACATGCTCTCTTTTCACTGCTGTCATTAGGAAGGAGTACAGGAGCCTCAGGACTCACACCCCGAGGTTCAGGAACAGTTACTACCCCTCAACCATCAGGTTCTTCAACCAAAAGGGATAACTTTATTCAACTTCACCTGCCCCAATATTGAAATATTCCCACAACCAATGGACTCATTTTTAAGTACTCTTCATCTCATGTTCTCAATATTTATTGTTTATTTATATATTATTGTTATTTCTTTCTTTTTCTATTTGCACAGTTTGCATACTGGTTGAATGCCCAAGTTGGTGCAATCTTTCATTGATCCTGTTATGGTTATTATTCTATAGATTTATTGAGTATACCCATAAGAAATCAAATCTCAAGTTTGTGTGTGGTGACATATAAATGTACCTTGATAAGAAGTTTACTTTGAACTTTGAACATTGAAACAAAAGGTTTTCATCGAAACTTGGTACATGCAACAATAATAAACCAATATCAATTGCCAAATTAAAATTGATTAATTTATTGTCATTTCAGGAAAATGAAAGAAGGGGAAAAAAGAAATTTGAAAGTCATCACTTAAAATGTAGCATATTGAAAAGTCTTGAACAAATACATTCTGAGGAATCGAGGGTAGTAAGCACCTGGAATTAGGTGCCAGAGGAAGCAGTCGAGGTGGATTCATTTGTAACATTTAAGAGTCATTTGGATAGATACATGGAGGGGAAGTGCTTGGTGGGTTATGGGTGGGCTAAATGCAGACAAACTGGGACTAGCGGGGAGGATGCTGTCATTGGCATGGATCAGTTGGGCTGATGGGCCTGTTTCCATGTTGTTACACTGTGATCCCATATTTGCAGTCGTTAATTCTCTGCTTCTGAGGTTGACTGGTGAAGATTAGTACTTTGCAAACAGCTCAATGGATAGGTAAACTTGAGATGATTTGCTAAATTTTTAATACTGAGTTTTATTTCTAACTATGGTGCAAGTTCAGCAATCTGGCGGTGTGGACAGCATGATGCCATTTCCAATGGTTGAACAACACAACTCAGAGAGTGACTTTTGGATATTTGAGCTTAAAGCCCTTACTTGAGGTTACTGCACAATTAAATAATGATAGGATCACTAGAAAGCTAGCTACTTCAGGAAGGACAAGCTAAACCAATATCTCATTCAGGGAAATATCACGAATACATAGACTGAACTACCATTGACCTTTCCTTAATCTTGCCTGCAAGGATAGCGATAATTCATGCTGCTAATAAACATTGAAAACATTTGTATGATTGGACACCTGGCTGAATAAATTGCATCACTTGGATCACCAGCCATTGGTTTAACATGTGTAATTGGTGTGAAAGATTAATACAAAACAACCATACCCCGAATACACTATTGTAACATACCTAAAACTTTCCAGTTTGGGGTTCGAGAAAGTATTTTATTGGATCCATTGCTCAGTGTGCAGTCATGGAGATTTGTTTCAAAGCTAACATGAAGAGCAGGGTTTAGTGAGTGAATATTGTTTAAATAAGTTCAAAATACATTTATGTATACTACTGTACATACCAAGTTGAAATTCATCTCCTTACAGGCAGCCACAAAACAAAGAAACCCAATAGAACCCATTAAGAAAAAAGACTGACATACAGCCAATGTGCAGAAAAGGCAACGAATTGTGCAAGCAATAAGGGTAAGCAAATAACTTTCAGAACTGAAATTCACAGCCATGAAGCCAGTCACAGCTGATCCAGGAACCCATTAGTTGCAGGTCACAGTGTCAGTTCAGCGCAAGACGAGCAATCCTTGCGAGTAGCGAGCTGAACACTGGTCTGTCCCTGTCCTCTCTCCGTGACACCTTGACCTTTTTAATCTGGCCTGGAATTTAAACCGGCCAAACCTTGCTCTCTGACCTGGGCCCTGCTGCTTCAATACGTTCTTGACCCAGGATCCGCCACCTCGATTCAGCCTATACCTGACTCTTCCAATCTGGCCTGGTGCTTAAATTGGTCAAACATTAGCTTGTTCCTTACTCTCGAGCCCAGGACCTGCCACTTCGCCTCTGCCTCAGCCGGTTCTTCCACTTCGAGTCACTCCAAGTCCGCTCCAGCAATGTCCAAACGTTGGCTAGTTCCTCGCTCTCAGGCCCAGCCCCGCCACCTTAATTTGGTCCATACGTGCCTCGCCACAACTATCGTGCACCTTCTAGACTTCAGCAAAAGTGCCAGGTTGTACAGAGAGTTGTAAAGCTCAGCTCCAAAAGGGAAGTTACAGTCTATTGATTGCCATGATCATTTTGGAGAAAAGGTGTGAGTAATAAAGGAGTTAGTAGTTTTGTTTGCTGCCAGCAAGTCGTGGCTGTGTTTCACCAGCACCATCTTCAACTGGAAGGCAATGGCCAGTGGATTTTATTTTGCTGTTGATGTATTTGTATGCTTTATTGGCATGTATTTAACCAGCAAAATGCACGTCTATCACTTCTATATAAATCACAGAAGTCGGTGACCAGTGGTGTTCCGCAGGGATCTGTTTTGGAACACCCTGCTCTTTGTGATTTTTATAAATGACTTGGTTGAGGAAATGGAAGGGTGGGTTAGTAAGATTGCAGTTGACATGAAGGTTGGTGGTGTTATGAATAGTATAGAAGATTGTCATAGGTTACAATAGGACATTGATAGGATGCAGGGCTGGGTTGAGAAGTGGCAGATGGAGTTCAATCCAAAATAAAATGTGACGAGATTTATTTGGAAGCTTGAACTTGAAGGTGGAATACAGGATTAATTGTAGACTTTTTAATAATATGAATGAACATAGGGATCTTGAGGTTCATGTTCATTGATCTCTCAAAGTTGCAGTGCACATTGATAGAGTGGTTAAGAAGGCATATGGCATTTTGGCTTCATTAGTCAAGGGTATAGAGTACAAGAGCCATGAGGTAATGTTGCAGCTCTATAAAACTGGTTACACCACACTTGGGATATTGTGTATCATTCTGGTTGTTTCATTATAGGAAGGATATGGAAGCTTTAGAGAGGGTGTGGAGGAGATTTATCAGGATGATACATGGTTTAGAAAGTATGTCTCATGGGGATAGATAAGGTGAGCTAGGGCTTTTCTCTTTGGAACAAAGGAAGATGAGAGTTGACTTGATAGTGCAAGATGATACAAGGCATTAACAGAGTGGATAGCCAGAGGCTTTTTCCCATAGCTGAAGCGGCTAATGCAAGAGGGCATAACTTTAAGGTGACGGAGGAAAGTATAGAGGGGATGTCAGGGGCAGAGAGGCAGACTTTTGCATAGGGAGTGGAAGGTGCTTGGAGCACACTGCCAGGGGTGTTGATAGAGGTTTGCATTTAAGAGGTTCTTATGCAGAAACATGGATGAAAGGAAAGTGGATGGCAATGAGGGAGGGAAGGGTTAGAGTGATGTTGGAATAGGTTAAAGGGTCTGCACAACATCATGGGCTGAATGGCCTGTAATAAGCTGTATTGTCCTATGTTCTATGTTCAAAGGAGACAAGTACACTTTTCTTGTGCCTCATATTTTCCTATAACATGGGAAAAGTTGATTTAGCCCCATTGAGCTTTCCCATGAATTGTACTGCCCCAGTTATTTCCCTGTAAACTATGTTTTCATACATGTCTGTCACCTCTCTCTTATTCTCATACAGCCGTGGTGGGTGGTAATCAGTAGTCACCAATTAACCTGCTAACCCATGTGTCTTTAGAATTGGGAGATGCTGGACCACCAGAAGGAAATCCACGTGGTCACAGGAAGAAGTTGAAATTCCATATAGATAGCACTGGAGGTTATGATTGAGATGGCATTCCTGAATCTATGAGGCAGCAGCTCTACCAGCTGTGTTACTCTGCTCTAAATTATTACAAGTTTAGCACAAACTTTTCTCTGGCTTTTTCCAGCTCAGTTCATGTAATGCAGGAGGCTTTGTAGTATGGAGAACCACTGACTGCAATGACAACCTCTTTGTAGAGACTCTTTAACAAAGAGAAACAAACTAAGATGCTTCACAGAATCATTTTAGAAAGGAAATTGACAACAAGCATTTTCAGTACAGGTGAGCAAAGGTAGAATATTGAAAGGTACAGCCCAGGAACCAGGTCTTCAGCCCAAAATGTCTTTGCTGAACGAGTTACCAAATTAAACTGATCCTTTCTGCCTGCACATGTTCCATATTCCTCCATTCCCTTCATGATCATCTGTCTATCTAAAAGGTTCTTAAACACCATTAGTGTATCTTCTTCAAGCATCTCCCCGGCACCTGCCACTTCCTGTGTAAAATCCTTACCCTAAACCTCCCCCCATCTCATCTTTAATGCATGTCCTCTACCATTTGCATTTATACTCTGAGAAAAAAGCCCCTGATTGTCTACCTCATCTACACCTCTCATAATTTTATAAACTTCTATTAGGTCTCCTCTCAGACTCTAATACTCCAGAGGAAATAGCTCGTTTATTCAACTTCTCTTTATAGACTGTACATTATAATCCAGGATAGCATCATAGCAAACCTTTTCTGCATCAACTCCCGAGCCTCCACATCCTTCCCATGTGGCTGAACAAAGGTTTTATTCAGCGGCTACATGACCTCCTGACTCGATGAAGACAAGCAGGCCATGCAACCTTTTCACTACTCAATCTCCTTGTATTAACCCTGTCTGTATTGAAGTACTCCTTCATGAGGCAGAAGGGCTTAGCAGGGGAAATCCAGCGTCTTAAGGCACTTCCAGCAGTATTCGACAGGAGCAATTGTTGGTAACTGGAGATTAGTATAGATGGGTAAAGCTGAAGGGTTGTTTGACCTTAAGACAACTTACAAAGTAGATAATCAGCTATGATGGTGTTGAATTGTGGAGCAGGCATGAGAAGCTGAATAGACTACTCTTATTTTCTATTTCTATGTCTTGGAAGGAAGTTGCTCCTTGGGTAGTCAATGATCCAACAGCATGAGTACTGAAATCTCCAACTTTTGGTAACCTGCTGCCCGTCTGTCCTTTTCCTCTCTACTCTTAATCTACCCATTTCGTCCTACTCCTATCCCAGAGCGCATTACCTTGCTTCTTTCTCCTCCTCCATACACTCCAACTGCCCATTACCCACACACTCTTCCCACTGGGTTCAACTCCCCATCTCTATTCACATTTGCCCACTTTCCTTATTTGGCTCCAGATTCCACCTTCTCTTCCTATCAGATCCCATTATCTGTAACCATTTGTTGCCTCCACCTATCACTTTCAAACTTCTGTCTCTATCTCTACCTGATTCCTTCACCTTTTTGTACTGGCTATCCCTCTCTATCTTTCAGCCCAGATTAACACTGACTGTCCGTTTTACTCCATAGATCCAGTCAACATGCTGTGTTCCTCCAGCAACTTTTGCCTTGTAACACACATCAAAGTTGCTGGTGAACGCAGCAGGCCAAGCAGCATCTATAGGAAGAGGCGCAGTCGACGTTTCAGGCCGAGACCCTTTGTCAGGACTAACTGAAGGAAGAGTGAGTAAGGGATTTGAAAGCTGGAGGGGGAGGGGGAGATGCAAATTGCCTATCACCTGTCCAGCTCTCGGCTCTATCCCTCCCCCTCCTGTCTTCTCCTATCATTTTGCATCTCCCCCTCCCCCTCCAGCTTTCAAATCCCTTACTCACTCTTCCTTCAGTTAGTCCTGACGAAGGGTCTCGGCCTGAAATGTCGACTGTGCCTCTTCCTATAGATGCTGCTTGGCCTGCTGCGTTCATCAGCAACTTTGATGTATGTTGCTTGAATTTCCAGCATCTGCAGAATTCCTGTTGTTTAACTTTTGCCTTGTTTCAGATTTCCAGCAACTGCAGTTATTTGTGTCTCCTTTGATTTCCTGGCTGTCTGCACTGTAACACTGATTCTGGGCTGCACCAGTATCAAAGCTTGAACACATCAATAAGCTTTAAGAATTGTTGATTCAATATAGTTTCAATATAGTTCCTGTAGCATGTTCATCTGACTACTATATTTTGACAATATCCATCCACCCACGGACACTGTTGAGTTATTGGAGAGAAGACTAGCACTCATTCACCTCGCTCTGTTTATATATCTCAAATTTTAATTTCTGCACTATGAGTGAGTATGCCTTCAGCCTTACACTATGGATTCCTCTCCCTAATCCAATCCACCTGTCTGCTTCTCTTCCCTTTCTTAAGATACTCCTTCAAGATGATAACTTTTGTCATCTGTCTTATCGTTTGCTGAAACAGTCGGGGAGTAAGGGCGGTGGGGTGAGATGGTGGGTGGGCAGAAATTGTCCCATATTGCTTCTGCAAAGTATGATTTGGTGCTAAAGATGCCATAGAAATGGGAGGATCAAGACACTTGCACTCAGAGTTCTGGATTCATAGCATTCTGCAGCAGGAAAACAGGCCCATCCGCCCATCAAGTCTGTGCTGATCATCTACTGATCATTAAGCTACTCACTGCTGTTGGACCCCTGAACCAATCTCTGTCCCAGTGGTGCTGCCACATTCTCGAACCCTTACTTGTGCATCTTCCGTTACTGTCACTTCAGCCCTTCTTTTTGCACTAACTCGGTTTGAAACACTGCTACAGTACTCTGCACCATTCCATGTTTATTTCTGCTCAGTGCCGTGTTTACCATTATTCTGTACAGTGTTTGCTCTGTGAACTTCATGCAAACAAGGAAATTCGTTGTACATGACAACAAACAACTCTGAAACTGAATCTGAAGCTCTATTTAGACTAATCACATTTTATTTTTTTTTCCCACATTCCTAACAGTTCCATTGGACCATAAGACATAGGAGTAGAATTAGTCTATTCAGCCCATCAAGTCTGCTCCACCATTCGATCATGACTAATTTATTTTCTTTATCAACCCCATTCTTCCACCTTCTTCCTGTAAGCTTTGCTCATATTAGTCAAGAACCTATCAACCTCCATTTTAAATACACCCAAAAACTTGGCCTCCACAGCTATCTGTGGCAATGAATTCAACAGATTTACCAACCTCTGGCTAAAGAAATTCCTCTTCATCTTTTTTTTAAAGGGACACCCTTCTATTCTGAGGCTGTACCCTCCAGTCCTAGACACTCCCACCTCTGGAAGCATCCTCTCCATGTCTACTCTATCCAGGCCTTTCAATATTACTTCTTGAAATTAATTAATTTCAATATGAATTGATGTGATTACTCCTCATTATTCTAAACTCCAGTGAGTATAGGACCTGAGCCAACAAATGCTTTTCATACATTAACTGTTTCATTCCTGGGAGCATTCTTGTAATCTTCCTCAACCCTCCAATACCAGAACACCCTTCCTTGGATATGGGGCCCAAAACTGCTCTCAATACCCCAAATGTGGTCTGAAAAATGCCTCAGCATTACATCCTTGCTTTTATATTCTAGTGCTCTTGAAATGAATGCTAACATTGCATTTGCCTTCCTTACTACTGACTTAACCTTCATGGACAAGGAATCCTGCACGAGGACTCACAAGTCCCTTTGCCTCTCCGAGTTCTCAAATTATTCCCCAGTTCAATAGTCTACATTTTTATTCCTTTGACCATTCACTTCCCTACATATTCTACCACTTACACAAATGGGCAATTTATGGTAATTAATTTCCATACTAAACAGATTATTTGATTAAAGCTTGATGCATGTAAGAAATAGAAGCTGGAGAAAGCCATTCAGACCCTTGTGACAGCGCTGCCATTTAGTAAGATCATGGCTGGTCTTTCGCCTCAGCGGTGCTTCCCTGCTCTATCCTCATACCTCTTGATTTCCCTGAGTTATAAGGAGACACTAGATAGGCTGGGACTACTGTCTTTCAGTCAAAGGAGGCTGAGGGGGGACCTTATAGAGGTTTATAAAATCACGAGGGGCAGAGATTTGTGTTTTTTTTCCAGGGTAGGGAGGTCTGCAAATAGAGGACATTGGTTTAAAGTGAGAGGAGAAAGGTTTTTTTTTCAATATTTTTATTAGTTTCTACATAAAAGAATACAGAGTACAAGAAAGTATATATAAAGGTCGAAAAAAAACAACTACAAATTACATTATATCTGTTCATAATAACAATCTTATTACCCCGTTTTCATGTAGGTTAGACAAAGTTATATTGAAATATACTAAATTATTACAAAAAAATCTAACCCCTACCAAGACCGAAGCTGTTTATTAAGAAGAAAAAAAGGTAAAATACCTTCTCGTACAATAAAAATTAATAATAGCCAACATCTAAATTTAAACGACAAATTGAGGGTTTTGGAAGTTTTGAAAATAATTCAGAAAGGGTCCCCACACCATTTGAAAGTCTTGATGAGACTGAGAAATTGAACAACGAATCTTCTCTAAATCTAAGCATGTCATAACGTCGCATAACCATTGAGCATGAGTAGGAGGAGAAACATCTTTCCATTCAACCAAAAGTGCCCTCCTAGCTATAAGAGAGCTAAAGGCCAAAATATGTAAATCTGATGTCTTCAACTTGATATCTTGTCCAGCAACAACACCAAATAGGGCCGTCAGAGGATTAGGCTTAAAATTGATTTTGAAAAGTCAAGAAAAAGTTTGAAAAACTTCCTTCCAATATTTTCAAGACATGGACAAGTCCAAAACATATAAATTAATAAAGCTTCTCCATTATTGCATCTGTCACAGTAAGGAGATATATCCAAATAAAAAGGAGATAGCTTATCTTTAGTCATATGGACTCTATGTACCACCTTAAATTGTATGAAGGAATGGCGAACACATAGCGATGACGTATTAACCAGTTTAAAAATTTCATTCCAAGTTTCCTCAGATATTGATGTCTGTAAGTCTTGTTCCCAGAGATTCTTAATTTTGTCTAAAGGAACATTCCTCGTCTCCAGTAACATACCATAAATATTAGATATTGAACCATTATAAGAAAGTGTCAAATTAAAAATTACATCTTGTAAGTTCTTATCTGAGCTTATAGGAAATGTACATAATTGAGATCTTAAAAAGTCTCTAATTTGTAGATATCTAAAAAAGTGAATTTTGGGTAGGCTATATTTAGCTGACAATTGCTCAAATGAAAAAAGATTTTCTCCAGCAAACAAATCCCAAAAACATTTAATACTCAACCTGTCCCATTCTTTTAAAACTAAATCAGTCATGGAGGGTTTAAAAAAATTAGAATAAATGGGACTAGAAAGGGAAAATCTCAATAAACCAAAATGTTTTCTAAATTGAATTCAGATCCTCAGACTATGTTTAACTATTAAATTATCATTTAGTTTACTTACAAATAAAGGAAGTGAGGATCCAAGAAGAGAAATAATAGAAAATTCATTAACAGAATTAGCTTCTAAAGAAACCCATACCGAACAGTCTACACGATTAATATAATATATCCGAAACGTAAGATATCGTATATTAACTGTCCAGTAATAAAACCTAAAGTTTATTTAAATGAGGATGTTTATTTTTCCATATATAGGAGGATAAAATAGATTCAAAAGAGTCAAAAAAAGATTTAGAAATAAAAACAGGTAAAGCCTGAAAAAGATATATACATTTAGGTAGAATATTCATTTTAATAGAATTAATTTGTCCGATCAACAATATTGAAGGAGGTGACCAATTAAATAATATCTTTTTTAAATGGTTCAATAAAGTAAGAAAGTTTTCTTTAAACAGGTATTTGTAATTCTTAGTGATTGTTATGCCTAAATAAGTAAATTGATTCCTTACAATTTTAAAAGGAAGATTAATATTAATTGATACCAGATTATTTAAAGGAAATAATTCACTCTTATGTAGATTCAGTTTATATCCTGAAAACTGGCTAAAATAGGAGAGTAAAGAAAGTACACAAGGTAACGAAATCTCAACATTAGAGATAAAGAGCAATATATCATCAGCGTAAAGCGAGATTTTGTGGGTGATACCTCTCCTTGAAATACCACAGAGATCATTAGATTCTTGAAAAGCAATAGCAAGGGGTTCTAAAGCTAGATCAAAAAGCAAAGGACTCAATGGACAGCCTTGTCTAGTACCACGGTGAAGTTTAAATGGTTTGGAATTTTGAAAATTAGTAAGAACTCAAGCAGAAGGAGATAAATAAAGTAATTTAATCCATTGAATAAAATCTGGTCCAAAATTTAATTTTTCTAAGGTTTTAAATAAATAATTCCATTCAACCCAATCAAGTGCCTTCTCAGCATCTAAGGATATCACACATTCCGATATCTTCTGAGAAGGAGATTAAATAACATTTAATACACTGAGTATATTAAAATGGGAATGTCAGTTTTTAATAAATCCAGTCTGATCATCAGAAATAATAGAAGGTAAAATATTTTCAATCCTACTAGCCAGAACTTTAGAAAGAATTTTAGTATCTACGTTAAGTAATGAAATTGGCCTGTATTAAGAGCATTCAGTTGGATCCTTGTTTTTTTTTTCAGGATAAGCGAAATAGAAGCTTCATAAAAATATTGAGGCAAACTACCCAGTTTGAAAGAATCCAAAAAGACTAAGTGTAACTGCAGTATAATTAATGAAGAAAAAGCCTTATAAAATTAGGAGAAAGACTTAAAGAGGATCTGAGGAACAGGCTTTTCCACAGAGGGTGGTGAATATATGGAACAAGCTACCAGAGGAAATGGTAAAGGTGGGTACAATTACAACATTTTAAAGGCACTTGTTAAGGTACAAGGACAGGAAAGGTTCAGAGGGATACAGACCAAATGCAGGCAAAGGAGACCAGCAGGTAGGCGCATTGGTCAGTATGGCTGAGTTGGGCCAATGGGTTTACTTCCATGTTGTATAACTCTATGATTCTGCATCTAAATAGGCATTAGTCTTTGTCTTAAATATGCTGAGTCCACTCAGGGGTACGAAATTTTTTCTCATCTCTGTTGTGAATGACAGAGCCCATATTCTGAGACTGTGACCTCTGCTTCTGGACACTGGAGCCAGGGGAAGAATCATTCCTACCCTGTAAAGCCCAGTAAGATTTTGTTACATTTCCCTGAGATCGCCTTGCTTTCTTCTAGACACAAGGCTCTTTTGCTGTTGCATGTACTTTCACTGAAGGTGAAATAAAAGCAGGAGTTGATGGAAGCACGCAGCAGGTTCATTGACAACTGAAGAACAATGTGATGGATTGGTGCCCTAACTCAATATTGCATTCCTTCCAGGTGGAGACCTTTGAGTTTTGCAAACGTCATTCTTGAAATGTCAACCAACTCTGTAACACATTCCTGTGGTGAGTTGTCAATATTTCAATAATTATTTCAGCTTTGTTCCCCATTTTTCCCACTTCCACAATTTACAAACTTTTGCATTTGATCTTGAGGTGACAGATCAATCTGTTCTGACAAATGATGCCTTCTCTTACTTTCCTTGACTCTGATCTTGCAAATATGTGGAGGAGTCAAGTTTTCAAACTCTGGGGACGTGATTGCCTCAAAAACAATTAAGTAGCTGCCTTGCTTATGCATTTTAACACAATGTGTAACTATTATTTCGTTGTTTTTGAGTCCTCCAGGGACTTGAGAACTGGGAATGATGTTTTCTGAGGGATTTGTAAAGCAAACTACTGCAAATACTGGGCACCTGATAAAAAAGGAATTCTAAGAATGCTCAGCAGATCAGGCAGTGTCTGTGGAGAGAGAAACAGAGTTAAATGTTTCAGGTTGAAGAGCTTTCATCAAAACTGGGAAGGGAATTTCTTTAGTACTTTTATAGATTTGACGATATAACGCTGATGAAGTTTGAATGTGAGTGCAGAGTACACGATTAATGGAAGAATTCTTAGCAGTGTGGAATAACAGCAAGATGTTGGGGTCCACGTCCATAAAATCAATGCCCCTTTCCTGCAACAGTCAAGAGGATATGGAGGATGCAGCCCAAGTTTCCAGAGTTTTTGCTGCTTCTATACTTTAAATACTCCAATCTTGTTCTCTTTAAGAACATAGGACATAGAATAGTACAGCACAGTACAGGCCCTTCAGCCCACAATGTTGTGCTTCAACAATCCTCTGCACTATCTACAACACCATCAACTTTGTGTCATCTGCAAACTTGCCAACCCACCCTTCTACCCCCACATCCAGGTCGTTAATAAAAATCATGAAAAGTAGAGGTCCCAGAACCGATCCTTGTGGGACACCACTAGTCACAACCCTCCAATCTGAATGTACTCCCTCCACCACGACCCTCTGCCTTCTGCAGGCAAGCCAATTCTGAATCCACCTGGCCAAACCTCCCTGGATTCCATGCCTTCTGACTTTCTGAATAAGCCTACTGTGTGGAACCTTGTCAAATGCCTTACTAAAAACCATATAGATCACATCCACTGCACTACCCTCATTTATATGCCTGGTCACCTCCTCAAAGTAGTCTATCAGGCTTGTTAGACATGATCTGCCCTTCACAAAGCCATGCGGACTGTCCTTGATCAGACCATGATTCTCTAAATGTCCATAGATCCTATCTGTAAGAATCTTTTCCAACAGCTTTCCCACCACAGACGTAAGGCTCACTGGTCTATAATTACCCGTACTATCCCTTCTACCTTTTTTGAACAAGGGGACAAAATTCACCTCCCTCCAATCCTCCAGTATCATTCCTGTGGACAACGAGGACATAAAGATCCTAGCCAGAGGCTCAGCAATCTCTTCCCTTGCCTCGTGGAGCAGCCTGGGGAATATTCCGTCAGGCCCCGGGGACTTATCCGTCCTAGTGTACTTTAACAACTCCAACACCTCCTCTCCCTTAATATCAACATGCTCCAGAACATAAACCTCACTCATATTGTCCTCACCGTCATCAAGTTCCCTCTCATTGGTAAATACCGAAAAGAAGTATTCATTGAGGACCTCGCTCACTTCCACAGCCTCCAGGCACATCTTTCCACCTTTATCTCTAATCGGTCCTACCTTCACTCCTGTCATCCTTTTGTTCTTCACATAATTGAAGAATACCTTAGGGTTTTCCTTTACCCTACTTGCCAAGGCCTTCTTATGCCCTCTTCTTGCTCTTCTCAGCCCCTTCTTAAGCTCCTTTCTTGCTTCCCTATATTCCTCAATAGACCCATCTGATCCTTGCTTCCTAAATCTCATGTATGCTGCCTTCTTCCACCTGACTAGATTTTCCACCTCACTTGTCACCCATGGTTCCTTCACCCTACCATTCTTTATCTTCCGCACCAGGACAAATTTATCACTAACATCCCGCAAGAGATCCCTAAACATCGACCACATGTCCATAGTACATTTCCCTGCAAAAATATCATCCCAATTCACACCCGCAAGTTCTAGCCTTATAGCCTCATAATTTGCCCTGACCCAATTAAAAATTTTCCTGTCCTCTCTGATTCTATCCTTTTCCATGATAATGCTAAAGGCCAGGGAGTGGTGGTCACTGTACCCTAGATGCTCACCCACTGAGAGATCTGTGACCTGACCCGGTTTATTACCTAATACTAGATCTGGTCCCTGGTTGGAAAAGATTCTTAGAGATAGGATCTATGGGCATTTAGAGAATCATGGTCTGATCAGGGACAGTCAGCATTGCTTTGTGAAGGGCAGATCATGTCTAACAAGCCTGATAGACTACTTTGAGGAGGTGACCAGGCATATAGATGAGGGTAGTGCATTGGATGTGATCTACATGGATTCACCCTAGTCGGCCTGTCAACATACTGTGACAGGAATCTGTCCTGGACACACTTAACAAACTCTGCCCCGTCCAGACCCTTGGAACTAATCAGGTGCCAATCAATATTAGGGAAGTTAAAGTCACCCATGATAACAACCCTGTTATTTTTGCATCTTTCCAAAATCTGCTCCTCTGTATCTCTGCTGCTACCAGGGGGCCTACAGAATACTCCCAATAAAGTAACTGCTCCCTTCCTGTTCCTGACTTCCACCCATACTGACTCAAAAGAGGATCCTGCTACATTACCCACCCTTCCTGTAGCTGTAATAGTATCCCTGACCAGTGATACCACCCCTCCTCCCCTTTTTCTGCCCTCTCTATCCCTCTTAAAGCACTGAAATCCAGGAATATTGAGAATCCATTCCTGCCCTGGTGCCAGCCAAGTCTCTGTAATGGCCACTACATCATAATTCTATGTATGTATCCAAGCTCTCATTTCATCACCTTTGTTCCTGATGCTTCTTGCATTGAGGTAGACACACTTTAGCCCTTCTACCTTACTACCTTTACACCGTTTATTCTGCTTCCCTTTCCTGGTCATTCTCAGCCGTTGTGTTTCAATTTTGCTGATTCTGTCTTATCCAGCTAGCCCATGTCCCTGCTGCACTGGATCTTGCCCAAGGTTAGAGACAGCATTACCTCACTGTCTTTCTCCCAGATAAGGTCTTGTGCCTCCTGTCTCCTCTGTTGTTTGTCCCAAAGTCAGGTTGATTCAGACCAGTTCCAACCATCTAATATCAATTGCTGGGTTGAGATGACCTCCATCCACAGAAGTGATGTTTTCATAGACTTGTAGGTTTTTCTGGCCAACAGGGATCTGACTTTTTCTTTAAAACTTTGCTGGGGATAATCTAATGAAACTTGAAAATGGATAACTTGGCCAATACTTGTAAAACTTCTGAGGAATTTCTGCAGCAGAATATTCACCTTAGAGGTATGTTACACATATTGTTCTTACAATTAACATCTCAGATTCCTTGATGTTTGACAGGGTAGGTCAAGGATGTTTGACAAGGATGTTATATGTTTTCTCAACAGTAGGGAAATTAGAGCTATGGAGCATTGTATCGGGATAAATGGGTTGTTGCATCACAGAGATGAGGAAATATTTCTTCCTTCTGAGGAGTGTGAAACTTCGTAAGCCTCTAAATTGGAGAGATGTTGTGAACTGATTCATTCAAAAAATTGAAGGCAAATGTTGATCTTGGACAATAGGAGAATCCAGGAACAGGAAGGAAAATACAATTGCCTCAATACTTGCCAAGTGCTGTTTGAATCCTTCACCAATACAGATTGTGGCACTTGAAGCCAACAGCGCACCATCACTCTGACAAGCTTAGTTAGAAATAAGCAAAATGAATTTTAAAAGATCCTCAATTTTACATATAGAAATTAAGATATTTAATTTTTCTCTAATAACATGTATTAATAATTCAAAAAAAATAAACCTCCTTCAATTTCAGATTTGCTAAAAGAACAAATGAGTCTATAAGGTTGTCATTAAACTGGAAGTGCTGGAAAAGAGATTTCTGGAGCTGTTACTGAAACTGAGGGGCTTAAGATTCAAGGAGAGAGTGGTTAGGCTGGGCTGTTTTCCTGGGGTGTAGGACAGCGGTCCCCAACCATTGCGCCACGGACCGGTACTGGGCCTCAAAGCACGTGCTACCGGGCTGTGAGGAAACGATATGAGTCAGCTGCACCTCTCCTCATTCCCTGTCACGCTGTGTTGAACTTGCACATAGGGTTGCCAACTGTCCCATATTTGCCGGGACATCCAGTATATTGGGCTAAATTAGTTTGTCCCGTATTTTCCCCGCTAAGGTAGAGCGTTCCTATGAAACCTTTCGTGCCGAAATGGCATAAAGAGAAGAAGCAATTACCATTAATTTATATGGGAAAAATTTTTGAGCGTTCCCAGACCTAAAAAATAACCGAACAAATCATACCAAATAACACATGAAACCGAAAATAAATAACACTAACATATAGTAAAAGCAGGAATGGTATGATAAATACACAGCCTATATAAATTAGAAATAATGTATGTACAGTATAGTCGGGAACATGAAGGCAAAACCGAGTTGTGGGGGAAAAAAAAATCTGCGTGTGTGCGCATGCGCACAGGTGCCCGCGCAAGGCTTCATTGTAATGCTAGTCTTTTCTGGGGTGAAGTGTACTGAGATTTGACTGCTACTTTTGTCCCTTATTTGGGAGCGAGAAAGTTGACAACCTTAACTGTAAAAGACATGTTGAGGTGAGTTTAACCCTATTTGAACATCCTTCCCCCGCAACCCCCCCCCCGGGTCGGCCGGTCCGCGAGGATATTGTCAATATTAAACAGGTCCGCGTTGCAAAAAAGGTTGGGGACCACTGGTGTAGGAGGCTGAGGGATCAGCTTATAGAGATTTATAAAATTATGAGGGGCATAGATAAGGTGAATGGCCAAAGTCTTTTTCCTCAGAGTACGTTTAAAGTGAAAGAGGAAGGATTTAGAAGATTTGTGTGTCATTTTTAAATTGATTTGATTGTATTTCTTCGTTCAACTGTGAATGCCTGCAGTAAAGAATAACATGATAATACATGTTGATAATACATTTAATTTGAACTTTATGTAGACAAAGGAATGGTTATCATAGAATTGTATTTCTATGTTATATTGATTGTCTTGTTGTATATACTGTTTATTACAAATTACTATAAATTGCACATTGCACATTGAGATGGAGAAGTAACATAAAGGTTTTTACACCTCATTTATGTGAAGCATGCAAGTAATAAAGTCAATTTAATGCAATTCATTTAGGTCTTGATGGAAAGTCCAGACCTAAAACTTTGACCATCCCTTTGCCTCCACGGATGTTGCCCAATCCATTGAGTACCTCCAGTAGTCTGACCATTGCTCATGAATCAGGCAGAGATCATCAGGCCCCAGAGGCTTGTGGCTTTCAATTAGATCAATGCAAGGCTGCCCATCCGCTCTCCAGGTCTCATGCTGCTTAATACACTTACCTTTCCAACAGAAGACGGAGCTATATTCTTCAGTATAATCTCCAACACAAAAATTTTCTTGGCATTACTTTTAGGCTATCAATTTGATCATCTACCTACCTGACAGTAATTTGCATCACTGTGGAGGTTGGCAATAAAAAAAATACCATCAGAAGTTAATGTGTAATAAATACCCAAGTAAATTAGATAAATATGTTTGCTGGAAGTGGTTGATGCAATGTAAAACAAATGTAAAATCACTTTAATGTAACTGATGTAATTACATGTTAATGACAGTAATTTGTTGTAGGTGTACAATAGGAATAATTTAATTTGTTTAATTGAATGTATTTTGCTTTATAACAGTGCAGGAAGCTGTGAGCTGCATTTAATATTTTCCCTTATGATTATTTTGTTCTACTCTTATGTGCTGATGTGGCAATTATTTACCAATTTAAATTGGTAAAGGCATCGACTGTCCTGTTAACTAGAACCACTCATGTTTCGAAAGGGTCATGAAGGGATGGTCATTGGGATGTTTTTTAATATATTTCTCTACTAGTTTCATCCTCTGCTTTGCTGAAGGGTTGACTTCTTGGTCCATTAGGGTCCTTGCACATCAGCACAGCAACCATTATTCATGTGTAACACACTGAAGACTGGAGGTTCTCAGCAAGGCAGGCCACATCTATGAAGGGAAATAGACAGGTGAAATTTGGGCCGAGACATTTCATCTGACTAAAAGCTTGATGGGAGTACAGTAAGACCATACGACCATAAGACATAGTAGCAGAATTAGGCCATACAGCCCATCAAGTCTGCTCCACCATTCCATCATGGTTGATCCCGAATCCCACTCAACCCCATACACCTGCCTTCTTGCCATATCCTTTGATGCCCTGACTGATCCGGAAACAATCAACTTCCTCCTTAAATATATGCATGGACTAGGCCTCCACTGCAGTCTGTGGCAGATCATTCCACAGATTCGCCATTCTCTGGCTAAAAAAATTCCTCCTTGCCTCTGTTTTTGGCTGTGGAATGTTGGAGCCAGATGGGGTGGTTTAAGTATCTCAGAAGCTGCTGATCTCCTGGGATTTTCACAGACAACAGTCTTTAGGATTTATAGAGAATAGTGCAAAAATTGAAAAAAAAACATCCAGTGAGTGGCAGTTCTTGGGTAAAAGTACCCTGATAATGAGAGAGGTCAGAGGAGAGTGGCTAGACTGGTTTAAGCTGACAGGAAGGTGACAGTAACTTAGATAACCACATGTTGCAACAGTGGTGTGCAGGAAAGTATCTCTGAATGCACATCACATTGGACCTTGAAGTGGATGGACTACAGCAGCAGAAGACCATGAACGTACACTCAGTGGCCACTTTATTAGGTCAGCAGGTACTTCATATAATGGCTGCCATATGTGTAGTTTGGAAGAGGATTACTCAGGTAGTGATCATGGGTTCATGGACTGTTCAGAAATCTGATGATGGAGGGGAAGAAGCTGTTCCTAAAACATTGAGTGTGGGTTTTCAGACTTCTGTACATCCTCCCTGATGGTAGTAATGAGAGAAGGGCATATCCCAGATGGTGAGGTTCCTTTATGGTGGATTATGCCATCTTGAAGCACCGCTTTTTAAAGATATCTTCAATCATAGTCATAGTCATTGTCATACTTTATTGATCCCAGGGGAAATTGGTTTTCGTTACACTTGCACCATAAATAATAAATAGTAATAGTAATACTACTATTAGTAAATAGTAATAGTCATGGAAATAATAACTAGTAATAGAATAGTAATAGAAAAATAGTAATAAATAGTTAAATAGTAATATGTAAATTATCCCAGTAAATTATGAACTAAGTCCAGGACCAGCCTATTGGCTCAGGGTGTCTGACCCTCCAAGGGAGGAGTTGTAAAGTTTGATGGCCACAGGCAGGAATGTCTTCCTATGATGCTCTGTGCTGCATCTCGGAGGAATGAGTCTCTGGCTGAATGTACTCCTGTGCCCATCCAGTACATCATGTAGTGGATGGGAGACATTGACCAAGATGGCACGCAACTTAGACAGCATCCTCTTTTCAGACACCACCGTGAGAGAGTCCAGTTCCATCCCCACAACATCACTGGCCTTACGAATGAGTTTGTTGATTCTGTTGGTGTCTGCTACCCTCAGCCTGCTGCCCCTGCACACAAGAGCAAACATGATAGCACTGGCCACCACAGACTCGTAGAACATCCTCAGCATCGTCCAGCAGATGTTAAAGGACCTCAGTCTCCTCAGGAAATAGAGACGGCTCTGACCTTTCTTGTAGACAGCCTCAGTGTTTTTAGACCAGTCCAGTTTATTGTCAATTTGTATCCCCAGGGATTTGTAATCCTCCACCATGTCCACACTGGCCCCCTGGATGGAAACAGGGGTCACCGGTCCCTTAGCTCTCCTCAGGTCTACCACCAGCTCCTTAGTCTTTTTCACATTAAGCTGCAGATAATTCTGCTCACATCATGTGACAAAGTTTTCTACCGTAGCCCTGTACTCAACCTCATCTCCCTTGCTGATGCATCCAACTATGGCAGAGTCATCTGAAAACTTCTGAAGATGACAAGACTCTGTGCAGTAGTTGAAGTCCGAGGTGTAAATGGTGAAGAGAAAGGGAGACAAGACAGTCCCCTGTGGAAGCCCCAGTGCTGCTGATCACTCTGTCGGACACACAGTGTTTCAAGCACACGTACTGTGGTCTGCCAGTCAGGTAATCAAGAATCCATGATACCAGGGAAGCATCCACCTGCATCGCTGTCAGCTTCTCCCCCAGCAGAGCAGGGCAGATGGTGTTGAACGCACTGGAGAAGTCAAAAAACATGACCCTCACAGTACTCGCTGGCTTGTCCAGGTGGACGTGGACACGGTTCAGCAGGTAGATGATGGCATCCTTAACTCCTAGTTGTGGCTGGTAGGTGAACTGGAGGGGATCTAAGCGTGGCCTGACCATAGGCCGGAGCAGCTCCAGAACAAGTCTCTCCAAGGTCTTCATGATGTGGGAGGTCAATGCCACCGGTCTGTAGTCATTGAGGCCGCTGGGGCGCGGCGTCTTCGGCACGGGGACGAGGCAGGATGTCTTCCACAGTACAGGAACCCTCCGGAGCCTCAGGCTCATGTTGACTACATGGCGAAGTACTCCACATAGCTGAGGGGCACAGGCTTTGAGCACCCTGGTACTGACACCATCCGGTCCTGCAGCCTTGCTTGGGTTGAGACGTTTCAGCTGTCTTCTCACCTGTTCAGCCGTGAAGCCCACTGTGGTGGTTTCGTGTGGGGAAGGGGTATAGTCATGAGAGCAGGGTGGGGGACTGTGAGGAGGGGTAGGAAGGGAGAGTGGAATATGTGTTGGTTGGGGGCCGAGAACAGATGGTTCATGTAGGGAATGGGTAGTGGTCACAATGTCAAATCTGTTAATGAACAGGTTAAGTTCGTTGGCCCTGTCCACACTGCCTTCAGCTCCTCTGTTGCTAGTTTGCCGAAACCCAGTGATGGTCCTCATCTCCCTCCAGACCTCTCTCATGTTGTTCTGCTGGAGTTTCTACTCAAGCTTCCTCCTGTACCTGTCTTTAGCCTCCCTGATCCTGGCTTTCAGGCCCCCCTGTATTGTCCTCAGCTCCTCCCTATTTCCATCTCTAAATGCCCTCTTTTTAGCGTTCAGGATGTCCTTAATGTCCTTTGTCAATGGTGGAGAGGGTTGTGTCCATGGTAGAACTGGCTGAGTCGACAATCCTCTGCCACCTTACTTGGTTCACAATTTCAAAACTCAAACTAAATTTACTTTCAGAGTATGTATATATCA
Source organism: Mobula hypostoma (assembly GCF_963921235.1). Classification (NCBI taxonomy): domain Eukaryota; kingdom Metazoa; phylum Chordata; class Chondrichthyes; order Myliobatiformes; family Myliobatidae; genus Mobula; species Mobula hypostoma. The sequence continues at coordinate 170,149,064 of NC_086097.1, forward strand.
CCTTAAGGTTGTTATAGATGGTAATGGGGACAAGCTCCCACTGTCTATTAGATACCCCCAATGGTGTGCACCTCAAATAGCCTCTGACAACCAAGTCCAGCTCCTGGCCTTCATGAGTGGCTTAGTTACTAAGCCCTGCAGAACCATTTCTCCTGACAGGAGAAGGGGAAAAAGTAGGTTACTGGCACCTTAACACCAGCCACTTCAGTCAGATGGGGCTTGTCAGCCATGGCTAGCAGTTCATCTAGGAGAAGGAAAACTCTAATTTCAAGCCTCCGCTGCCTTGCGGCTATACCCACTCATGGGGAAGGCTTCAGGAGTAAACACCGAGGGAAAAACTGGAGGTGGAGTCCCTAAGGCACCTACATTGAGTTCAATGCTGACTGGCAACTCCTGCGACGCTTCTGGTACCAACTGTATCGGTCTCAGTTCCTTTGGGTTCATCAGATGCATGGAGGAAGGGAGCTTGCTATGTGGACAATAGCTTGCTCTCACATTGGACTGCCCAGCCTTGCGTATCTAGACAGCTAAGGTGCAACATTCACAGTCAACTCTGACCGATGGAAGCTTCAGACTCAGGCTCAGGTATACTAGCTTGATATTCATTTTCTTGCAGGCATTCACAGTAGAACAAGGAAATACAACAGAATCAATGAAAAAGTAAACTTAAAGACAGACAAACAACCAACGTGCAACGAACGCAAACTGCAAATACAAAAATAAATAATAATAAATAAATAATAAATGAATAATTCTGAGAACATTAGTTGTAGGGTCCTTGAAGGTGAGTACATACGTTGTGGAGTTAGTTCAGAGTTAAAGTGAGTGAAGTTATCCAAGCTGGTTCAAGAACCTGGTGATTTGAAGGGTAATAATTATTCCTGAAACTTGTGATGTTGTACCTAAGGCTCCTGTACATCCTTCCTGATGGCAGCAGCAAGAAGAGAGCATGGTCTGGATGGTTGGGGTCCTTGAGGATAAATGCTGTTTTCTTGTTATAGTGCTTCTTGTAGATGTACTCAATGGTGGTGAGGGCTTTTCCTGTGATGGATTGGAATGTATCAACCATCTTTTGTAGACTTTTCCATTCTTGAACATTGGTATTTCTATACCAGACAGTGATGCAACCAGTCACTGTTCACATAGAGGTTTTTCAAAGTTTTAGATAACATATCGAGTCTGCAGCAACTTCTCAGAAAGTGGAGGCACTGTCTTTGTAAGGGCACTTAAGTGCTGCTCCCAGGACAGATCCTCAGATATGATAATGCCAAAGAATTTAAATAGACTGAATATCTCCACCTTGATCCCTTAATGAGAACTGGCTCATGGACCTCTGATTTCTTCCTTCTGTAGTTAATATTCAGTTCTTTGGTTTTGCTGACGTTGAGTGAGAGGTTGTTGTTGTGGCACTGTTCAACCAGGTTTTTAATCTCCCACCTATATTCCGATTTCTCACTACCTTTGATTTGGCCAACAACAGAAAACTTAAGAATGGCATTGGACCTGCACTTAGCTTCACAGTTACAAGTATAAAATAAGTAGAGGAGGGGGTTAAGCACAAGTCCTTGTAGTGCACCTGTGCTGATGGTGATTGTGGATGAGACACTTTTGCCAATTCATGCTGACTGGGGTCTGTAAGTGAGCAAATCAAGGATACAGCTGCACAAGGAGGTATTGAGACTTTGGTCTTGAAGCTAATTGATTAGTCTTGAGGAGACGATAGGACATAGAACATGGGTTGTGCCAACCATGTAACCTACTCTAGAAACTGCCTAGAATTAGCCTACTGCGTAGCCCTCTATGTTTCTAAGGTCAATATACCTATATGAGAGTCTCTTCAAAGACCCTATTGTATCTGCCTCCACCACCATCGTCGGCAGAACATTCCATGCACCCATCACTCTCTGTGTGAGAAACTTACCCCTGACATCCCTTCTGTACCTACTTCCAAGCACCTTAAAATTATGCCCCCTTGTGTTCGCAATTTCAGCCCTGGAATAAAACCTCAGGCTATCCACATGATCAATGCCTCTCATCATTTTATACACCTCTATCAAGTCACCTCTCATCCTCTGTTCACTCAACCTATTCTCATAAGGCACATTCTCCAATCCAGGCAACATCCTTGTAAACCTCGTCCGTACTTTTTCTATAGTATCCACATCCTTCCTGTAGTGAGGTGACCAGAACTGAACACAATACTCCAAGTGAGATCTGACCAAGGTCTTATATAGCTGTAACATTAACTCCTGGCTCTTGAACTAAATCCCATGGTTGATGAAGGCCAACACACCATACACCTTCTTTACAACATTGTCAATCTGCGCAGCAGCTTTGAGTGTCCTACGGATACGGACCCCAAGATCTCTCTGATCTTCTACACCACCAAGAGTCTTAACATTAATACTATATTCTGTCTTCAAATTTGACCTACCAAAGTGAACCACTTCACACTTATCTGGATTGAACTCCATCTGCCACTTCTCAGCCCAGTTCTGCATCCTATCGATGTTCTGCTGTAACTTCTGACAGCCCTCCAGACTATCCACAACACCCCCAACCTTTGTGTCATCAACAAAGTTACTAACCCACCCCTCTACTTCTTCATCTAGGTCATTTATAAAAATCACAAAGAGTTTGGATCCCAGAACAGATCCCTGCGGAACACCACTGGTCACCATCCTCCACACAGAATATGAACCATCTACAACCACCCTTTGCCTTCTGTGGGCAAGTCAGTTCTGGATCCACAAAGCAAGATCTCCTTGGATCCCATGCCTCACTACTTTCTGAATAAGCTTTGCATGTGGACCCTTATCAAATACCTTACTGAAATCCATATACACTCCCTCCACTGCTTTACATTAATCAATGTATTTGTTACATGCTCAAAGAATTCAATCAGGTTTGTAAGGCATGACCTGCCCTTGATAAAGTCATGCTGACTATCCCTAATCAGATTATATCTCTCCAATTGCTCATAAATCTGGTCTATCAGGATCTTCTCCGACAACTTGCTCACCACTGAAGTCAGACTCACTGGTCTATAATTTCCTGGGTTATCTCTACTCCCTTTTCTGAACAAGAGAACAACGTTTGCAACCTTCCAGTCCTCCGGTACTTCTCTCTTCCTTATTGATGATGAACAGATCATTGCCAGAGGCTCAGCAATCTCCTCCCTCACTTCCCATAGTAGCCTGGGGTACATCGCATCTAGTCCCAGCAACTTATTTAACTTAGTATCTTTCAAAAGCTTCAGCACATCTTCTTCCTTAATGTCGATATGCTCAAGTGTTTCAGATCACTGTAAGTCATCCCCACAATTGCCAAGGTCTTTTTCCCTGGTGAGTACTGAAGCAAAGTATTCATTAATTACCTCCGCTTCCTTCTCCAACTCCATGCACACTCTTCCACTATCACCCTTGATAGTATTGAATGCTGAACTGTAGTCAATAACGAGCATCCTGATGTTTGCATCTTCACTGTTCAGCTGTTCCAGAACTGAATGAAGAGCCAATGAAATGGCATCTACTGTTTATCTGTTGTGACGTTACGCAAATTGGAACAGGTCCTGTGCAATGGAGGCTCCATATTAGACAGTGATGCAACCAGTCAGAATGCTCTCGACAGTGTATCAGTTGAAATTTATTAGAGTCTTTGGTGATATACCAAATCTTCTCAACACCTAATGAAGTAGAGCTGCTGACATGCTTTCTTCATGATTGCATTGCTTTGTTAGGCCCAGGATAGATCCTCAGAGATGTTGGTGCCCAGGAAATTGGAACTGCTCAACCTCAAAGAGGACTGGTGTGTGTTCTCCTGACTTCCCCTTCCTGAAATCTCCAATCAATTCCTTGGTTTTGCTGATGGTGAGTTTGAGGTTGACTCCATTCAACCAGCCAATATAGTTCACATCTGTATGCCTCCTCGTCACCATCTAAGATTCTGCCCACAGTGGCATCATTGCCAAATTCATAGATGACATTTGGGCTGTGCCTAGCCATATAGTCATGAGTGTAGAGACTTTCCAAGACTCTCAGTTGATTCTTGACGCTATGTGAATGTATTGAATTGAGTGATGATTGGAGTCCGTGATGGCGTGGAACTCAAGAGTATTCTGGAAGTGCATGGGATGGATAATGGGCAGATGGAAGGAGATGGGGCAGCTCCTACCCATTCCTATTCAGTCATGTCAGTCCTCTACTGCCACAATGAGGCTACTCTTAGGTTGGAGGAGCAATACCTCATATTCCATTTGGGTAGCCTCCAACCTGAGGTCATAAGCATTGATATCTCTAACTTTCAGAACATTCTTCCCTCTTCCCTTTCTCTTTGCTTTCCATTCCCCTTTCTGACTCCACTTATCAGCTGACATTAATCTTCCTCTAGTGCTCCTCCTCCTTCCCCTTCTCCCATGGTCCACTCTCCTCTCCTATCAGATTGTTTCTTCTCAGCTCTTTTCCTCTTCCACTTGTTACCTTCCAGCTTATAACTCCCTCCCCCAACCACCCACTTTTCCCCTCACTTGGTTTCGCCTATCATCTGTCAGTTTGTATTCTTTCCCCACCCGTTCTTCTTATCCTGGCTTCTTCCCCATTTCTTTCCAGTCCTAATGAAGTCTCTGTCTCTACCCTGCTCCTCCCTTGCCCACACTTGGTTCTCTTTCACTTCTATGTACTGGCTCTTTGTATCAGTTTCTAACTCTTTATAACAGCTTTAGTTAACACATCCATCCAAAATGTAGATGGAGATGCCTGCCTGCAGGAAACATGTACTGTAAAAGGGTGAACTGAATGAGCTTGATCTATTTCTTGCATTATATCAGAGAACTAGAGGTCCTCATCTTCTGGGATATGCACCCTTCTCATGACTACATCAGTGAGAAGATATAGGAGCCTGAAGACCCACACTCAGTATTTTAGGAACAGTTTCTCTGTTATCAGATTTCAGAATGGTCCATGAACTCATGAAAACTATCTTGTTATAACTTTCATTTGCTCTATTTATTTACTTTTGTGTATTACAGCTTTATGTCTTTGTATTGTTCTGCTGCCACAAAACAGCAAATTTTATATCAGTCTGTGAGTTTGCTGATGATGCCACTGTCATTGGCCAAAGCAAAGGTGGTGATGAATTAGCATATAGGAGGGAGATGGAAAATCTGGCTGAGTCGTGCCACACCAACAACCTCACACTGAACGTCAGCAAGACCAAGGAGCTGATTATTGACTTCAGGATGAGGAAACTGGAGGTCCATGAGCCAGTCTTCATTAGGGGATCAGAGGTGGGGACGGTCAGCAACTTTAAATTCCTTGGTGTTATCATTTCAGAGGACTTGTCCTGGGCTCAGGGATTACAATGAAAGAACAGCAGCACCCCTACTTCCTTAGAATTGTCATGACATCTAAAACATTGACAAACCTCTATAGATGTGTGGTGGAGAGTATATTAACACTAATGCCCTTGAACAGAAAATCCTACAAAAAGTAATGGATATGGTTCTGTCCATCAGGACTAAAGCCCTTCTCATCATTGAGTATATTCACATGGAGTGTTATCGCAGGAAGGCAGCATCCATCATCAGGGATTCCCATGTCATGCTTTCTTCTCGTGCTGCCATCAGGAAGAAGGTACAGAAACCTCAGGACTCTTGCCACCAGGTTCAGGAATAGTTATTACCCTTCAAGCAACAGGCTCTTGAACAAGTGGGGATAACTTACCTCAACTTTACTAGCCCATTCAATGAACTGTACCCACAGCCTATGGATTCACTTTCAAGGATTCTTCATCTTATGTTCTAAGTATTTATTGCTTATTTATTCATTATTATTACTTTTTTCTTCTGTGTTTGCACAGTTTGTTGCTTGTTTATCCAACCTGTTGGGTATGGTCTTTCATTGATTTGATTATGGCTCTTGGATTTATTGAGTGTGCCCACAAGGAAACACTAGGTTGTGTATGGTGACATATATGTGACTTTGATAATAAATTTACTTTGAACTTGGATAATGATTCTGGTTCTGATTCTGACTGAGGGTAAATCCATATGGAGATCTTCATCTTCTGGGGGAGTAGTCTCCTTGCCCATCTCAATGCAAAGGTCACTTGCTCTATGTTGCTCATTTTACAGTATTTGTGAAATGTAGCTCCATTTCCAATAGAACCACATTTCAGAAAGCAGGATTATTGTGGTTGTGTGGTGTATTTAACATTGACTGGTCAGGATAAGTTTCCAGCCAAACATGTTCATTTGTTTGTATTGGTAATAGATGAAGTCAAGATCATTAACAAATGGCCTTTCTTCACTGAACAGAACAGAGATGATTTCCTTACTGCTGTTCTCTTCTTTTGTGATCAAAGCCACCCACAGAGCAGGAAGGGGGTGGCACGGCAGCATTACAAGTAGCATAATATTATCACAGTGAATTGAACCCAGAATTCAATTCTATAGCTGTTGGGAAGGAGTTTGTATGTTGTCTTTGTGTTTCCTCCAAGTGTTCTGGTTTCCTCACACATTCCAATGATGAATGGGCTGCACAGACTTATTGGGCTGGAAGAGCCTGTTAATGTGCTGCATCTTTAAATAAAAATAAAAAAAATACCACCCAAGCAGTGAGACAGAGGTCTATAAGAGTTGCTATCTTTTAATTACACCTTCCTGCTCTGTGGATGTCTCTGATCACAAAGAATCAACAGTGGCAAAGAAAAAATCTGTGTTCTGTTAAGAGAAATCAAATCCTTGACTGATTGAACAAATCAGTAATCGCTCAAGGATGCATTTCTTCTACTTCACAGGTTCTGAGACTGGCCTTCTGCACTCAGTTCCTTCCTGTTCTCCAACCAGCTAATTAGAGTTTCTTTCACTTGTCCCACAACTAACCAGCTCTCTCACTGAGATTGTCTCCAAGTCAGAGAACTGCAGTATGCAGAGGTTACTCTTCAGGCTTTAATGTTATCTGTTCTCTCCCAGAGATTTGATTTTAAATTGTCTGTTAACAGTTTTATTATTTGCGTTGGAAAATGATTGAAGACAGTAATCTTTTGTAAAACTTTCAAATTTAAAATATTTATGAGATGGAAGAGATTATTTTGACAACATCAGGTGAAAGTTCCAACCAGATGCGATTCCAGAGAGCATAATTTTGCATTAATTGCCAATCTCACTCAGGCACATCCCAAGGAAGAATGCTTGGGGAAATAAAATGAAATTTAACAGAGGTGTTCAAAATTATGAATGTCTTTGATAAAGTAGATGTGGAGAAACTGCTTCCACTACTAGAGGGGTCAGTAATCAGGGGAAAGAGATAATTGGAAAGTGAACCATAGCTGGGGATAGAAGTAGGAACATATGCTGAATGTTTATATTCTTTGAGTTGTTGCAAGTTGAATGCAATACCTGTTACAACAGTGGAAGCAGATTTTAGAGCATTTTCAGCTTTTGATTTTAAATTTCAGCAGTCATTTGTTCAGATTGGTTGGTTACTCCGCAGATACGATACTGTTATTTAAGTGGCTGTTAGGTAGGCTCATGAATGTACAGAGAACGGATGCTTTTTTTTGCCGGTGGGACGAGGGGGGATTGTTGCTCACTGCTGCTTCTGCGCGGGGGGGGTGGAGCTGGGGGGCGACTTTGGGGTTCTTACGTTTATCTGTCATTCATTCTTTGGGGCACTTCTCTGTTTTTAATGGCTGTTTGTGAAGAAAAAGCATTTCAGGATGTATATTATATACATTTCTCTGACATTAAATTGGACCTTTAAACCTTTGAAGGTTTGACATGGATCATGGATAGCAGAAGAAATTCAGTTTAATTTAGCAGGGTGTTTGGTATGGACATGATGGACCCAAGGGCTTGTCCCTGTGCTGTACTATTCTCTCTGTACCTGCATAAAATGGAGGAAGGAAGGGGACAATAGGCAGGAGCGAAAGAACAAGCAAAAATGAAGAATTCTGAAAGCACAGTTAAAGGGGAAGATCCTTGTCTTGTTTGCAATAAGGGTTGGTCAATGATCCACAGACCATCAATTTCAATGTGTGCCATTGATAGCTCTGTTTTTAATTAGCAGGCAGTAGCTCATCGACAGTAACAGCAACAAGCTAGCTGCTGACTGTTGAGGTGCTGACACACTGATTAATTATGAGGCTAGAAAAGCCAGAAGCTTTAACTCACAAGCTGGAATCCAGAGTTTTGGACAACGTTATATGATTTCATTTATGTTTTCCCTGTGAATGTTATTTCTCTAATGTTGTGTGGCCAAGTGGTTAAGGCGTTCGTCTAGTGATTTGAAGGTCGCTAGTTCGAGCCTTGGCTGAGGCAGCATATTGTGTCCTTGTGCAAGGCACTTAACCACACACTGCTCTGCGACAACACCGGTGCCAAGCTGTATGGATCCTAATGCCCTTCTCTTGGATAACATCGGTGGCGTGGAGAGGGGAGACTTGCAGCATGGGCAACTGCTGGTCTTCCATACAACCTTGCCCAGGCCTACGCCCTGGAAACCTTCCAAGGCACAAATCCATGGTCTCATGAGACTAATGGATACCTATAATGTTGTGTGCCCAGACGATGCCACTTCTTGCAGCTGCCACCTGGCAGGAGGTATAGAGGTCTGAAGTTCCACACATTCAGGTTGAAGAACAGCCACTTTCATTCAGATGGGATACATGCTGGAAACCTGCATCAACACACACAACATGCTGGATGAACACAGTAGGTCAGGCAGCATCTCAGTATCACAACACTATGACTATTTTGACCACTCCAATGGACCTTCTTTGTTTCTCTAATTGTGTTTTTTTCTTACATAATTTAAATTGTTAATTTATGTTTTTCTTGTAAGTGTTTTGTATCTGGTCTAAGTGCCTGTGATGCTGTTGCAAATAAGGTTTTCATTGCACCTGTGCACATGACAGTAAATTCCATTTCAATTTTGAAAATTTCTATAATGCTAGTTGTGGAACTTAAATTCAGTTACTATTAGAATTTTATGAAATTGTTATTATGAAACTTTATAAAAATAAAGCTAGTTTTGTCAGATAACCACTGAACATTTCATTTTCTGTAACTTCTGTCCACCCCATTGTCCGCTTTTCATAGGGATCACTGACTGTGCAAGGGAAGTTTGTGAGACAGGTGGTGGAGAACTGTAAAAACAGAAACCAATGAGAAGTGTGCAAGTTTAATATAGCAATAACTTCCCTGATGCAGGGCTTTGACCTGGAGCTCCATAGATTCTGCTTGACTGCTGAGTTCCTCCACCAGCTTGTTTGTTGCTCCAGATTCCAACATCTACAATCTCATGTGGCTCCACTGCAGTGATTCTGTTTTTCTGTCCATAGGTGCTGCCTGGCCTGCTGAGTATGTCCAATGTCCCGTTTTCATTCCAGATTTCCCGTGTTTGCTTTTGAGGGTGTGGTTTGATAAGGCAATCAGTGCTGATTGATCAAGAAGTTAGATAAAGATCAGCTTTGTTTGTTGCATGTACATCAAAACATGCAGTGAAATATGTCATTTGGTTCAAATCAACAAGGAGCAACACACATGTGCCAACATGCTTCGGGGGCGCTAACATAGCATTGCCACAACTTATTAACCCTAACCCTAACTGTATGTCTTTGGAATGTGGGAGGAAACCCTGCATCATAGGAAGAATATACAAAGTCTTTATAGACATCAAACCACAATGAGTGATTGCTGGTGCTGTAGAACAGTTGTGCTCACCACTACATTACCAAGCTGCCCTCCAGAAACCACCAGTTTGCAGGTCACGCATTCATACATTCCCAATCTCCACCCTTGCACTTTGCAGCACGGACAGTATAATGTGCTGGAGGTCAGATGACAACATCTTTGATATTCCACCAGTGTACAAGAGAGGCGAGAGTGGATATTAGAGCATTGGAAGATGATGCTTGAAAGGTAGTTATAGGGGACGAACTGAATAAGCACTTTGCATCAGTCTTCACTGTAGAAGACACAAGCAGTATGGTGGAAGTTCCAGGAATCGGGGTGATGAAGTGTGTGAAGTTACAATTATTAGGGAGGAGGTTCTTGGGAAACTGAAAGGTCTAACGGTAGATAAATCACCTGGACCAGATGGTGTGCACCCCAGGGTTCTTACAGAGGTGGCTGAAAAGATTGTGAATGTATTAGTAATGATCTTTCAAGAATCACTGGATTCTGGAATGGTTCCGGAAGACTGGAAAATTTCAAATGTCACTCCACTCTTCAAGAAGGGAGAGAGGCAGAAGAAAAGAGTTACTAACCACTGAGGCCAGTTAGTCTGACCTCAGTGGTCAGGAAGATGTTGGAGTCAATTGTTAAGGATGTGGTTTCGGGGTACTTGGAGGCACATGATAAAATAGGCGGTAGTTGGCATGGTTTCCTCAAGGGAAAATCTTGCTTGGCAAATCCTTGAAATTATTTGAAGAAGTAACAAACAAGATAGACAAAGGAGAATTAGTTGATATTGTGTACTTTGATTTTCAGAAGGCCCTAGACAAGGTACCACGCATGAGGCTGCTTAACAAACTATGCGCCCTTAGTATTACAGGAAAGATTCTAGCATGGATAAAGCAGTGGCTGATTGGCAGGAGGCAAAGAGTGGGAATAAAGGGAGCCTTTACTGGCTGGCTGCTGGTGACTAGTGGTGTTCCACAGGGTTCTGTGTTGGGACAGATTCTTTTTATGTTATATATCAATGATTTAGATGATGAAACTGTTGGCTTTGTTGCAAAGTTTGCAGATGATATTAAGATAAGTGGAAGGACAGATAGTTTTGAGGAAGTAGAGGGGCTACAGAAGGACTTCAACAGATTAGGAAAACGGGCAAATAAGTGGCAGATGGAATACAATGTCAGTATGTTCATGTACTTTGGTAAAAGAAATGAAAGGATTGACTATTTTCTAAATGGAGAGAAAATACAAAAAACTGAATACAAAGGGACTTGGGAGTCCTTGTGCAGGATTCCCTAAAGGTTACTTTGTAGGTTGATTCTGTGGTGAGGAAGGCTTAGAATGCGATGACTAGAATATAAAAGCAGGGTTGTAATGTTGAGACTTTATAAAGCACCGGTGAGACCTCACTTGAAGTATTGTGAGCAGTTTTGGACCCTTTATCTTAGAAAGGATGTGCTGAAACTGGAGAAGTTTCAAAGGAGGTTCACAAAAATGATTCTAGGATTAAACAGCTTGTCATATAAAGAGTGTTTGATTGCTCTGGGCCTGTATACACTGGAATTCAGAAGAATGAGGGGTAGGTAAACCTCATTGAAATCTATTGAATGGTGAAAGGCCTTGATGGAGTGGATGTGAGGAGAATGTTTCCTTTGGTGGGAGTGTCTAAGACCAGAGGACACAGCCTCAAAATAGAGGGGTGTTCTTTTCGAATGGAGATGAGGAGGAATTTCTTTACATGAATCTGTGGAATTCATTGTCACAGGCAGCTGTGGATGCCGTCTTAATGTATATTTAAGGCAGACATTGACAGATCCCTTCAGGGCATGAAGGGATATGGTGAGAAGGTGGGAGATTGGAGCTGAGAGGAAAAATGGATCAGCCATGATGAAATGTGGAGCAGACTTGATGGGCCAAATAGCCCAGTTTTGCTCCTATATCTTATGGTCCTTTGGCCTCATGGAATTGAGTTGAGAGCGAAAATAAATTAGCCATGCTTTTCACAAATGGCCTAATTCTCTCCATTGTCTTCTGGTTTTAACGTGACTTCCTGACACTAATACTTAATGCTCCGACCAATGTTCCTTTTTTACCATTGTATTTACATCTGTGACTACTTACAGAGAGTTACAAAGCAGCAGAGGGCACCATATCTTTGGAAATGTTTCATATTTTTGAAGAAATTCACACAAGCTGATAGATTTGTAACCTTTAATATGCTGCTGTTTAAGTGAAACCAGTTCTGTTATCCAGTTGCCAGTGTTGTCATCCTTTAGTCTAAACCCTAGGAAGTCTCTACCCATCAGCTCTCAGAGGGGGTCTCCACCATACATCTGGCAGTGGGAAATAGAAAAGGCATGTCAAAACGCCAATGTTATGATAGTCATGATCGTCATGTGAGATTTTAACATGCACTAGATTGGGAAAATCAGGTTTGTTAATGGACCTCAAGAGAATGAATTTGTTGAATGCCTATGAGATTGCTTTTTAGAACGAGTTGTCATTAAGCCTACTAGGGGGTCAGCTATTCTGAATTGGGTGTTATGTGATGAACTGGAGGCGATGCCTGAGCTTAAGATAAAGGAACCCTTAGGAGCAGTGATCACAGTATCATTGAGTTCAACTTGAAATTTGATAGGGAGAATGTAAAGTCTGACATAGCAGTATTTCGATGGAGTAAAGGGAATTACAGTGGTATGAGAGAGGAGTTGGCCAAAGTAAATTAGAAGGAGATGCTGGCAGGGATAACAGCAGAGCAGCAATGGCATGAGTTTCTGTGAAAAATAAGGAAGGTGCAGGATAGATGTATTCCATGAACAAAGAAATATCCAAATGGTAAAATAGTACAACCGTGGCTGACACGGGAAGTCAAAGCTAATGCAAAAGCAGAAGAGAGGGCATACAACAAAGCAACCATTAGTGAGAAGATAGAGGATTGAGAGGCTTTCAGATATCTACAGAAAGCAACTAAAAGAGTCATCAGGAGGGAAAAGATGAAATATGAAAGCAAGCTGGCAAACAATATCAAGGTGGATAGGAAAAGCTTTTTCAAGTATAAAAAAATGAAAGAGATGAGAGTGGATATAGGACCACTAGAAAATGAGGCCAGAGAAATAATAACAGGGGAAAAGGAGATGGCAAATGAATTAAATGAGTATTTTACATCAGTCTTCACTGTGGAAGACACTAGCAGTGTGCAAGGTGTTGAAGGGTGTGAGGAAAGAGAAGTGAGTGCAGTTACTATTACAAGGGAGAAGGCGCTCAAAATGCTGAAAGACAATAAGTACATAAGTCTCCCAGACCAGATGAACTGCACCTTAGGGTTCTTAAAGAGATAGTGGTAGAGGCTGTGGAGGTATTAGTAATGATCTTTCAAGAATTATAGGACTCTGGCATGGTCCCAGAGGACTGGAAAATGTCACTCTACTTTTTAGGAAAGGAGGGAGGCAGCAGAAAGGAAATTATAGGCCAGTTAGCCTGACCCCAGTGATTGGGAAGATGTTGGAGGCAATTGTTAAGGATGAGGTTATGGAGTACTTGGTGTCACAGGACAAGATAAGACAAAGTCAGCATGGTTTCCTTAGGGGAAAATCTTGCCTGTTGGAATTCTTTGAGGCGATTACAAGTAGATTAGGTAAAGGAGATACAGTCGGTGTTGTATATTTGGATTTTCAAAAGGCTTTTGATGAGGTGCCAGACATGAGGCTGCTTACCAAGTTAAGAGCCCATGGAATTACAGGTAAATTACTAACATAGAGCATCGGCTGATTGGTGGGAGGCAGCGAATGGAAATAAGAGAATCCTTTTCTGGTTGGCTGCCAATGACCAGTGGTTTTCCGCAGGAATTGGTGCAGGGACCGCTTCTTTTTATGCTGTTTATCAGTGACTTAGGTGATGGAATAGAGAGCTTTGTTGCTAAGTTTGTAGATGATATGAAGATTGGTGGAGGGGCGGGTAGTGTTGAGGAAACAGGAAGGCTGCAGAAGGACATAGACAAATTAAGAGAATGGGCAAGAGAGTGGCAAATGACATACAATGTTTGAAAATTGCTGGTCACACACTTTGGTAGAAGAATATGTGCAGTATATTTTCTAAACGGAGAAAATCCAAATATCTGAGATGCAAAGGAACTTGGGAGTCCTTGTGCAGAATACCTGAAAGCTTAACTTGCAGGTTGAGTCGGTGGTGAGGAATACAATGTTAGCATTCATTTTGAGAGGTCTAGAATATAAAATTGGGGATGTGATGCTGAGGCTTTATAAGGCACTGTGAGGCCTCACCTAGAGCATTGTGAACAGTTTTAGGCTCCTTATCTAAGAAAAGATGCGCTGGCATTGGAGAGGGTTCACAAGGATGACTCCGGGAATGAAAGTGTTATCATATGAGGAACATTTGATGGCTCTGGGTGGGCCTGTACTTGCTGGAATTTCAAAAGATGAGACAGGATCCCATTGAAACCTTTTGAATGTTAAAAGGCCCAGACAGAGTAGATGTGGAAAGGATGTTTCCCATGGTGAGAGAGTCTAGAACAAGAGGGCACATCCTCAGGGTAGAGGGGCATCCATTAAAAACAGAGATGTGGAGAGATTTCTTTGGCCAGACGGTGGTGAATTTGTGGAATTCATTACCACAGGCAACGTGTGGAGGCCAGATCATTGGGTGTATGTAAGGCAGAGATTGATAGGTTCTTGATTGGCCATGGCATCAAAAGTTGCGGGGAGAAGACTGTGGACTGGGGCTGAGGAGAAGGAAAAAAGGATCAGCCATGGTCGAATGGTGGAGCTGACTCAATGGGCCAAATGGCCTAATTCTGCTCCTATGTCTTATTGTCTTATGGTCACTTCAACAGGGCAGCTGACTACCACCTATTTGTGGGCATTTAGGATAGAAAGAACATAGAAAACCTACAGCATAATACAGGCCCTTCGGCCCACAAAGCTGTGCCAAACATGTCCTTACATTAAACTACCTAGGGTTAGCCATAGCCCTCTGTTTTTCTAAGCTCCATGTATCTATCCAGGAGTCTCTTAAAAGACCCTATTGTTTCTGCCTCCACCACCACCATCGGCAGCCCATTCCACACACTCACCACTCTCTGCATAAAAAGCTTACCCCTGACATCTCCTTTGTACCTACTTCCAAGCACCTTAAAACTATGCCCCCTCATGCTAGCCATTCCAGCCCTTGGGAAAAGCCTCTGACTATCCACATGATCAATGCCTCTCATCATCTTGTACACCTCTATGTGTAATAAATGCTGGCTTTGCTTGTGGCATCTGCAAATAGAAGGGAAATGCACAGCTTCTACATTTAAAGATTGATAATTAATTTATTATTGCCACATATATTGTGAAAAGTTTTGTTAGCATGCCATCCCGGTAGATAATGCTGTATAAAAAGCTAAATATTAACGGAATATAGAACATAAATGTTATATTTACAGAGAAAGTGCAGTGCAGGCAGACAAATAAAGCACAAAGGCATTGGTGAGGTAGATTGAGAGATCAGGAGTTTATCTTTATCATTGAAGAAGTCTATTCTGGAGTGTTATATCGGTGGACTAGAAGCAGTCCTTTACCTGCTGGTACATGTTCTTCAGCTTTTGTATCTTATACCTGGGAGCGAGGAGAAGCAAAAAGAAACTGTCCTGGAAGGATACTTGATTATGTTAGAACCAGAAGTAGACCTAGTCCTCCTTTTTCAGCTTAAAGGAAGCAGTGCAGCGTTGATCACAAATGAATATTTAAATAATAAATGGGGATCTTATCTGAAGATTTTTACTGATGGCTCAGTGGACCCAGAGAGCAGTAGGGCAGGATTTGGGATGTATGTGTCTCAACTTGGAGTTAAGATTGGTCTCCGGGTTTCAGATGGTGTTTCTGTCTTTGCAACAGAATTATTAGCAATCCTCTGGGCCCTATGGTGGATAGAAGACTCTCGACCACGTAGGGTTATCATCTGTTCAGATTCTGCTGCTGCATTAGAGTCCATAAAAGGGAGTAAATCAAAAGCTCGTCCTGACATAGTTATTGAGATCTCTTAGTGTTGTTTAGAGTAGGGAAGATGGGTTGTGCAGTTAGGTTTTCATGGATACCTGGGCATGCTGGGGTGGAGGGAAATGAAATTGTGGATGGCATTGCAAAGTCTTCCTTACAGAGCAGGCAAGTAGAGATTAGAGTTCCCCTAGGCAGAGCAAAATTGAGAGCATTTAAGGCATCCGTTAGTCTTGCGAGACCATGGATCTGTGCCTGGAAAGTCTTCACTCCCCAGGGTGCAGGCCTGGGCAAGGTTGTATGGAAGACCAACAGTTGCCCATACTGCAAGTCTCCCCTCTCCACGACACCAATGTTGTCCAAGGGAAGGGCATTAGGACCCATGCAGCTTGGCACCAGTGTTGTCGCAGAGCAATGTATGATTAAGTGCCTTGCTCAAGGACACAACATGTTGCCTCGGCTGGGGCTCAAACTCATGACCTTCAGGTCGCTAGTCCAATGCCTTAACCACGTGCCCACAGAATTGAGAAGTAGGATTAAAAAAGGTATAGAGAAGAAGTGGCAGGAGGGTTGGAAAAATGAATTAAGGGGCAGGCATTATCTTTCTAGTCACCCACTAGTTAAAGAGGTCTCAGACTGTTACCTTTTAAGTCATAGAGATATGGTGAAATTTACAAGACTTAGGTTGGGGCATTGTGGGCTAAACTATTATTTAAAGATAATGGGAAAACATCCTGCTCGATTATGTGACTGTGGTAGTCCAGAGACAGTCCAGCATGTTTTGCTGAGCTGTAATCGATACAAAATTGAAAGAAGCATGTTGTTCAAGAGGCTATCTGGCTTAAATTTATTTTGGTTTTCTATTAAATCTTTGTTTGGCCATCAAGAGAATCAACATCTGATTGAGGAGTCTATTATTCAGTTTATACGTGAGACTAGGTTGTATTCGAGAATTTGAGTTCCTTGAAGTTCTGTAATTAATTATATATCCTGCGGAGAGCTGTAATACGCCCAGATGTGTCTAAACAGCTGGAAATAGAAGAAGAAGAGTCAGTAAAGAGGAGGCAGGTTTGCATGATAGACTGGTCTGTGTTCAAAACTCTCCCCAGTTTCTTGCAGCCACAGAGAGAGCTGTTGCCATATCAAGCTGTGATACATCTAGATGGGATGCTTTCAATGGTGCATATGAAAAATTTGGTGAGGGTTATCAGGAGTATGTTATATTTCCTTAGCCTTCTGAGGAGGTGGAGGCACTTGTATGCTTCCTTGGCTATATGGATGGACCAGGAAAAGTTGTTGATAACATGTTCACTTGGGAATTTAAATCTCTGCAATAGCTCTACCTCAGCACCATTGGTACATACAGGTGCACGTGCTTCACCCCACTCCATAAAGTCAATGACCAGCTCTTTTGTTTTGCTGACGTTGAGGGAGGTTGTTGATTAGATACCATGCCACTCAGTTCTCTATCTTGTAAATACAGGATATTACAAAAAGGATTAGTCAGCCTGTTGTGCCTATGCTGGCTTCTTGAAAACACTATTTAGTTTGATCACTGTTCCTGCTCTTTACCCATTGCATTGCAACTTTTTAAACATATTACAATTTCATTTTCAGTATTGCTATTGCATCTGTTCATATCTTCTTTTAAAATGAGTGCATTCCAGGGAGAAACTACTTGTGGCAAGAAATAAATGTCTCCTCAACTCCCCCATTGCTTCTTTTGCCAATTAACTGAAATCTTGTCCTCTTGTTGACAAGCCTCCTGGCAATGAAATATTTCCTCCCTGTGTCCTTTATCAAAACCTTTCAGAGTTTTGAATGTTCCATAAATTCAAGCATGTGTCTGCTGCCTCATGTTGTGTGTTTCTCTAGAATCACAACTCCTTTGGCACTTTGGAAGCCTGGACATTGTAAATCTCATGTCAGTCACTTCAGAATCCGCCTCATGGATTCTCTCCCTCAAGGAATGAAGCTCTTGTTGAATTATGAAAGGAAACTGTGGTGCAAAATAGTTCTTTTGTTCCTTGACTTGCATGAAAGATTAAAACTTGATTCTGATTCTGATCCTTTCTCAACCTTGTCAGATTACCTAGTCAGACTACCTGGTTAAGTTGCAGTTGGGTGTTGACGAAATCATACAGCTGCATTGTAAAGAATGGCACCCTTGACTATGAGTCAGTAATCTTCTTTAGTTGCAGTGTTTGCCCTCCTTCTTCTCTTCAGACTGGACCTTTCTTTACAACTCTTTTTGTCCACTACTCCAACACCACTGCACCCAAGCCCCAAGCAGATAAGGTTCCCAATGTGCTCACTGGGATCGGTTCCACACTTAGGCTAGAGGAGCAATCTGATAAGGTGATTCAGCCAAATGGTAGAGCAATGAGGAAGAAGCCATCAAAAAAGAATCAAAAGGGTGGACAACATGTGAGAAGGGGTGAAAATTCAGTTATTGTCACAAAATGACTGTGCTAGCTTACAGATAGATACCTGGGACAGGGCCAATGCCAAATTGAAACCAATTCAAATGTTGCAGATTAGCAGTGTAAATATATAAATCTTAACACTCCTGCCTAACAGGGCTGTGAAAGCACCATCATGAATGTAACATTTCACTATCATACTCATAAGGGCAATTAGGGATAGGCATTTAAATGGTGGC
The DNA here is from genome assembly GCF_963921235.1 of Mobula hypostoma. NCBI lineage: Eukaryota > Metazoa > Chordata > Chondrichthyes > Myliobatiformes > Myliobatidae > Mobula > Mobula hypostoma. The sequence continues at coordinate 170,167,395 of NC_086097.1, forward strand.
TTTGCCATCAACATCCATATTCTGGCTACAAGACCATAGAGTCAGAGAACAATGCAGTATAGAAACTATACCAATCAAGAGGCTCACATAAGCGCGTTCCATTTGCCCACATTTGGCCTGTATCTCTCTAAGCCTTTCTTAACCATGATAAATGTTGATATTGTACCTGCCTCACCATCTTCATCTGGCAGCTCATTCCATATATGCATCACCTTCTGCAGGAAGGTGTTGTAGCTCATGTCCTTTTTAAATCCTTCCTCTCTCACCTTAAACCTCTACCTTCTCATTTTTGATTCTCTTTCCTTACCTACGTCTCTCATGATTTTATACACTTCTGTAAGGTCATCTCTTAATTCCCTATGCTCCAATGAATAAAGTTGTCGCTACCCCATGTTTCCCTATAGCTTAGCCCCTCAAGTCCTGGCAACGTTCTTATAAATCTCCTTTGTTTTCTTTCCTGCTTAATTACATCTTTCCTATAGCATAGTAAATGTAATATTCCTCACCAATACCTGAATGGAAAAAAAAGGTATTCTTTTTAAATTTTCCCAGCTCTGAAGACTATATATTGTCCTGAAACATTAACTCTGTTTCTGTCACTGCAGTCGCTTTGTGCATCTGGGTCCATTGAAGAGGACAGAGTCCAGTATGTATTATTTATTTATTTAGTGTTACATCACGGAGTAGGCCCTTCTGGCCCTTCAAGCCTTGCTGTCCCATTGACCCCCGAGAAATCTGATTAACCCTAACCTATTCATGGGACAATTTTTACAATGATTAATCGATCTACCTGGTACGTCTTTGGACTGTGGGAGGAAACCGGAGCACCCAGGGAGAACCCACACATTCCACTGAGAAGACATAGAAATGCCTGGAATTGAACTCTGAACTCTGGAATGCCATGAGTTGTAGTGTTGCACTAACCGTCACCCTCCCACGTGTATGGGAGGGCAATCAATGGCCAAAGGTCAGGCATGTGTTAATGTGTGCGAACTAAGACCTGTCTCTTGCAATATTCAGATGTCATTTCTGTACAAGTGTTTGGAATCGGAAGCAGTAATATGAGAGGTATAAATAAAAATCCTTCTGCTGAATCATTTTAATACTTGGAATGGTTTCACGGAGGAGTAAGGCAGCAAATGAAGAACTAAGCTGAGCAACTATATTAGACAGCACAGTACGAGCCCTTTTTTCCATCTAACCCTTCCATCCTACACAAAGGTTTCAAAGGTACATTTTATGTCATTTAATGCATACATCCTGAAATTCTTTTTCTTTGCAACCATCCACAAAAACAGAGGAGTGCCCTCAAAGAATGAAGGGCAGTTAAATGTGTAGCCCCCTGGCCACCCTCAGGGTCGCTCGGCTCACTGTCGTCTAGGGAAACAGCCTTCGGCCCCACCAAACTGGGTAATTAGTTTGTGTGGATGCTGTGTGATGTACCCCACCCCGCCCAAATAACAGACAATACACCAGATACAATTAAATAATTTACCATTTATAGATATTACTGGAACTATATAATTAACAGAGAATAAAATATACAAGGAAAATAATAGGTGCCACACTTATCAAAGTTCAATCTCTTCGTGCACAAACAGTTGGAACTCAGGACCCTTCTTCTTCACCCTGCGATCCCTCGGACCACTTCGACTGGCCGCCTGGGACCAACAACGGTGGTCGACCAAACGCTCCACACGAGTCCATCTCCGTCTCCTCGCCTCGCCGAACGCCCTCCTCGGGGTCCGACCCCGTTAGTGGACTCATTGCACCTGGTCCATCCTCTCTCTCTCCCGCCTTTTCCCCCAAAACCCCACGCATACAATATCTTACAGATACACCAAAATCATAACAACTATCCCAATTGGTTCATAACATCTTCTTATCAGTAACGTGATTCAACAAACTGCTAGCGGGAGGACTTTTTCAGCATTTAACATAACAAAGAAGCATTCCCAAGTATAACATAACAAAGAAGCCATTTTAATTAGCCTACGCAGTAACATAAGAGACGAAACCCCCTTACACTCTCCCCCCACCAAATAAAGTCACGTCCTCATGACTTCTAAATAACTCGCCAACTAGTCCTGCAGACACATAACATACACATACACAGAAACACACAGTGACAGTGCTTCCTAAACAGTGGACCTTACGCCCGTCCCACGGGCGCTACATAGGCCAACCTATCTGGGAGCTTCTTAACCCTCCGAGACCTCCTTACCCCCTCACCTAAACCCAAAAGGCTCAGACACTCCTAGGGATACCTCGGGCCTGCTTGCCAACTCCTCTCTCACTCAGGCCACCAGTACAGCTCGGAGCCCCCTGTTCCGTGTCCGGAGCCTCGCCTCTCCTCCTTCCTGATTCTGCCATAACTCAGACTGCCCACAGCTGGCCCTCCCCACTACACCTGACTCAGTGGGAGAAGGGCCAAAGGTCTCGTCATCAATCATGGGGAAGTTAGCAAAAGGCAGCATGTACCACATGTGCAGCACATCATCCTTCGAATCCATATTCTTCCTCATTCCCTCGATCGGTAGTTGCTGTATAAGTTTCTCCAAACTGAAACATTTAGCTGGGGCTACCCCTTCAGCCTCCTGTAGTCGAGACGTCAGCTTCTTCGGGGACTCCTTCAACTCTTGCCACAGCCTCAGCAGTTCTGACTCAGGGTTCTTGGCCATCTCAATCTGGGACGCAGTTACCCCACCAGCTTCTTCCAATCTTTTCTGAATCGACGTCTTGAGTTTCTGCTGATTCCTTCGAAGGTGGGTCATTGTTTCTTCTCGCTGAATTAAATCATCAGTACATGACTGCAGTGTCAGCTCGGAATTCCGTTGCTCCTTCTCCACGTTGACGAGCGTGAATTCCAAGTCCGCAATGGTCATCCCACCAGCGCGGCACTCAGTCTCCAGCTGGCATTTCTGAGCACTCAGTTCAGCGGTGCAAATCCCCTCTCTCCCCTGTGTCTCATTCATATTGACGACCTGGGTTTCCATCCCCAGGTCCACCACCGTCTGTTCCACCACCAGGAAGTTCAACTGGTATGTCGGGTCATTTTTCTCACATTGCACCAAACTCCTCCGGCCAAAAACTCCTCCACATTTGACACTTCGCTTCTGTCGCCTGGGCTCAGTCACTCGCCTCGCCTCATAGTCCCCCCAGGTGAATCCAACCTCTAGGCGGTCATCCACATATGCCAAAACTCCACACACCTTCACTTCCCCCATGGTCCTCCTCATGCCCCGTGAGAAGGATGCAGGGACTCCGGATATGCCCTTGGGCATCTTTTCGGATCAGAAGAATCCTAGGGAACTAATAACCGCCATCTTCGGCTCAACAGCTGCACTCCTTGGGATCTGGCAACATCCTCTCCTCAGATCCAGCACATTAAACCACGTTGCATAATCCACACACACGCTGCCTCCATCTTCCACGGCGCCAGGGTCCAGTTGCCACGACCTCTCTCTCATTGAAGTGTCTTCAGTGGTCAACTCCTCTCCCTTGTGGTAGATTGGAGCATCTACTAAGAGGGTCTCACCCTCAGCTACTTTCCCCAAGCCGTACCACCGCTGGGTCTTGCTTAAATTTGGTACCGGCTCAAGGCGGCTATACACGTCCTCAGAAGCAACTCGACATGCTGGGTGCCCAGACAATGCCCCCATGAACTCCAGGGTCATTAACCAATCATCGTCTTCTGGATAACTACTGGCACTGGTACCCAAAATCTCCGGTGCCCTTGCGGTTGTCAAGGGTAAATGCTTCAGACACCGGTTGTAAAAAGAACTGTACAACAACTTGACCTGTGCCCCGGGGTCGAGGATGGCTTTAACATCACTTCCCTCTATCCATAACAACATCCTGGGGCGCGGTCCCTCTAAGCCTTCAGGAATAGGGTCTTTTCCTTGCGGAAGTTTATTGGTACATTGCTGGGAACGTGCTTCCCCAGAGATCCCCACTGGGCCTCCACTAAGTTTCCCACACTTCTCTGATCAGCTGAACAACTGAAGGAGGGGCTGACCCCCTGAAATGATCCCCCTGGCCTTGCAAGCAATTTAGCCGCCCTCCTAGCCAGCGAAGACACACTGAAAACTTTCCCCCCTCTTTCAAATAACTGACAGCTGTCACTATGGTGTAAGTGAACCTGACAGCTCTCACTCCGTCACCAGCCCGCCTACTTAAACTTTCAACCAGTCCCTGTCGCTCTCCCTCAACCGAGCACTGCCACTCATCTAACAACTGAGAGATCAGCTCCGCCTGCATCTCGCATGGCTCTGCCCCTCTTGGGGTGGACACTATCCCAAACGCCAGGCGGAGCCTGCCAGAGCTAGAACATTTAGTCGCAGACACTACCTCCAAATCAGACCACTCTTTCCTCTCTCTCTCAACAGCATGGACAGCCCCGAGTGCCACCCCTCCAACTCGTCAATGCCAGCCTGAACTCGAACAAAGACCGCACCCACCACGCATACAGCAATAACCAGCAAATAACCCACAGAGACACACATTACAGATTTAAACAGGGCACCCACACAGCATACCAGTAGACCCAATCCCGGACGAGCCCCCACAGTGTAGCCCCCCGGCCACCCTCAGGGTCGCTCGGCTCGCTGTCGTCTAGAGAAATAGCCCTCGGCCCCGCCAAACTGGGTAATTAGTTTGTGTGGATGCTGTGTGATGTATCCCACCCCGCCCAAATAACAGACAATACACCAGATACGATTAAATGATTTACAGTTTATAGATATTACTGGAACTATATAATTAACAGAGAATAAAATATAAAAGGAAAATAAAAGGCATCACACTTATCAAAGTTCAATCTCTTCGTGCACAAATAATTGGAGCTCAGGACCCTTCTTCTTCACCCTGTAATCCCTCGGACCACCTTGACCGGCTGCCTGGGACCAACAATGGTGGTTGACCAAACGCTCCACGAGTCCGTCTCTGTCTCTTCCCCTCGCCGAACGCTCTCCTCTGGGTCTGACCCCATTAGTGGACTCACAGCACCTGGTCCATCCTCTGTCTCTCTCTCCCGCCTTCTCCCCCAAAACCCCACGCATACAATATCTTACAGATACACCAAAATCATAACAACTATCCCAATTGGTTCATAACATCTTCTTATCAGTAATGTGATTCAACAAACTGCTAGCGGGAGGACTTTCTCAGCATTTAACATAACAAAGAAGCATTCCCAAGTATAACATAACAAAGAAACCATTTTAATTAGCCACTCAGTAACATAACAGACAAAACCCCCTTACAAATGTTAGAACCCCAAGACCCTCACAGCGTAAGCAGCAGCAAAGCAACAATCCCCCCTCCCCACCAGCAAAAAAAAGCATCAGCACCCCCCCCAAATGAGCACTCAACCATGCAGCAAAGCATCAATAAAGACACAGACTTGCAGTATCCCAAACACTACTCATTCACCTGGTATTCGACATACCACAGGCTCTCTCTCTCCCTATAAGGGAAAAAGAGATGTCCCCATTTCACAGTGAGAGGGGAGACATAACAAACAACTCGCTGATTTACCATGTTAACAGTCGCTTTTTCTGAGCTCTGTGCCCAAAGAACTCTGGTCTCTGGGCACACAGCCAGTATCTAGCTAGCTGCTTTTGATCTTCCCTCTTCCACGATACACTGATTTCCTGCAGAGGCACTGACCTCAAGTCCGCCTGTCTCCAGAGCCATGAAATCCTGAAACTCCGAAGGCGCACTAATCTTCTAGGCTGCGTCCTTGATATATCGAATAATGGCAAACCGTGAGACCCTGAGAGTGTGTCCTGTTCCCGCAAAAAAACTGAAGTCAGCGTGTAACTCCAGGTCAGGGTCTTCAAAAGAACCCTGGAAGGGAAAAATAGAGATATTGAAGATAGAAATAGAGCTGTTTCCGAAGAAGCAAGCAAAGGAGTCGCTGTTAGGCGCCATTGTCTCCTCAGCCCCTACACAGCCCAACCCTCCCATTTTTCCTACATCCGTGTGTCTGTCTATAAATCTCTTAAATGCCCCTATAGTTTCAGGGTCTACCACCACCACCAACAGTGTACTCCAGGATGCCACCACTCCCTGTGTAAAAATCCTTTCTCTGACTTCTCCCCTAAACTATCCCGCACTCACCTTAATCGGATGTCCTTAGTCCATTGCAGCCCTGGGACAAGGTGCTGGCAGTATGCAATAAAGCACAAACTGCTGCCAATGATTACAATTGTACAGGAGCTGGTGAGGCCGCACCTGCAGTAGAGTGCACAGTTTTGGCTCCCTTAGGTGAGAAAGGATATAGCTATATTGAAGGTAGTCCAAAAGAGGTCACCAAGCTAACTCCTTTGGTGAAAGGGTTGTAAAGGTGGATCTATATTCTTTGGAATTGAGAAGAATGGGGTGTGATCTTATTGACATATGTAAGATTCTAAAGAGGGTTGGCAGGGGAAATGTTGAGATGATTTCACTACTCAGAAAGTCACAAACTTGGGGACATTATTTCCAGATAAGGGGCTGGTCAGTTAAATCTGAAATGTGTAGAAATTTCCTTCTCTCAGAGAGTTGTGAAATAATCTTCCCTCCCTCATCTCCCCGTTCTGCCTATCCACCTCACTCCCCTCACCCGGATCCAGCTATCACTACCAGATCTAACTCCACCTCTTCCCTCCATCTCTTTATATCAGTTATCTCCCCTCTACCTTTCAGTCTAGATGAAGGGTCCCAGCCCGAAATGTTGAGTGTCCATTTCCAGCATCTGCAATCTCTTGTGTCTCCCTGGAATTCTCTGTCCCAGAGGGAAGAGTCTTTAAAGTGGAGGTGGATGCAGTTTTGAACAATTGGACGATTGTGAGTTGTGGAGAACTGGCACAGGAGAGAAGTTGACTTCTGGTATAGATCAACATTGATCGTATTCAGCGGTGGGGCAGGATTGAGAGGCTAAGTGACCTACCTGTGGTTGCTTTCTTGTGTTCTCGTATCAGGTGAGGCAGTAACTGCGGAGAGAGAAACAGAGTTGATATTTTATTTGGATGATATTTCATTAGAACTGAGGAGCAGGGGTGGACAGAGCTAAAGAACGATGAGTAGGGCAGGAGTGTCTGAATGGAATATATGGTGTTGGTCCAGTGTGAATGTGGGTGATAAGTGGTTTAGTATCATGTTCTTCACTTGCATTACAATTAGTTCTTTAATGAGTTCATCTTATGTGTTATTATGTTTGAACAATTACTTAATAGCTGTTAACCTAAGTAACCTCTATAAGCATTAGCAATTGCTCATTCCAATTTATGCCCAGGCTGACCAGCACTGAACTTCCATCCACAACAGATTAAACATTGCAATTTACAATGGCACCATTTTAGTTCTTGACACTGTCAGCATGGTTTAAAAGTGTACAGACATTGCACTGTTCACTTTAAAGGTGAATTGTAACTGTTGCTTGTAGTCATACAGCAATGATAGGATTGAATGACAAAGAATTTTTTCAGCTTTGAAGTGAACAGAATTCTTGAATATCCCCAGCATCTTGATGCACTTAACTAAGAGGAGTTCACAGTTGAATTGGCTTAAAATAGGACTTCTTCTGAAACCATGGAAAATATTCCTTGACAAAGTGGCTCAATAGTACAAGAGAAAGAAAATTGAAGCTTGTTCCACAGTGGGGAGGTGATCTACTCGTTCTTTAGCTTCTCTTTCTCCCTATTTTAACCCTCTGTAACTGTAACACTTTGTGTTGCAGTCTGTTATGGATTTTCCCTTGTGCCACCTCAATGCAATGAGCTGATTCCAGGATCTGTTTGGATGGCATGCAAAATGAAGTTTTCCACTGTACCCCAGTACATGTGATAATGATAAGCCTATTTACGAATTTACCAAGTTACCAATTTTGCTTACCAATTTGAAATAAAGCAGGGAATGTCAAAAGCACTCAGCAGGTCAGACAGCATCTATGGAGGGAGAAGCAGAATTATGGAAAGGGAGCATTTCAGGTCCAAGAACAATCACCAGAGCTGAGAACAAATGTTTGAATGGCAATAATTCCATGTGGGAAGCCCCTTGTGAGCACTTGTAGCTTTCAAACTACTAGTGATTGCGACTGAGTGCATCAATCAATCAGTGTTATTTGTTGAGGAAGTAGTGTGAATTACGTTAATGTTTACACAATGGAAACAGGGCAGAAAGTTAAAAGGATTCTCAAGTACTATTTGGAAAAGCTGAAATTATCTGTTACTTTAAAATGTAATGGTATTTGGACAGAGCTAATTCCTATTGATGGTAAAACACATTTATCAGTTCTCTCAATATCACACATTTCACTATTGAAAGAGAGTTGAAAAGCTCAAACTGGTAAGGGTTGTGGCTGTCAGGTTAAATAACAGAGAGTAAATTATGCTTCCTCTAAATAGACTTTAATTTAGCAGTCCAACTTTCCATTGATGTCACTTCTATTTATTTAAGAGACAATACAAGGCATTGGACAATTGAACACAAAGCAGGAACAGAGAAATTAGGTTTTGACAGGACGTTGAGCAGGCTCTTGCAAAGAAGTCTTCTCAGAAGACCCTTAGATTTCATAATGAAGGGTGGATGTAGTATAGCAGGTAACTTATGTCAAACATTTATAAAATAGTGACTGTATTGTACATATGACCAGGAAAATTATGTTAGAATAGTACATGATAGTTGTTAGGCTATTTGCTTACTTACTATGTACAATTCTGGTCACCACATTACAGGAAATAAGTGATTGCACTAGAGCGGTAATGGAGGAGATGCAAAAGGATTTAAGAAGATGTATTTCATATATTTTTATATAAGTAGAAGGACATTTGGTCCATCAATTCTATGCTAGCAATCTGAGCAATTCCTTTGACCTATTCCTCCTGATCTCCCTCTTCTCTCTCAGATGCCTATTGCTCTCTCCAATTCTCCTTCGCACTCATTTACACCAGTAACATCTTTTTTTTGATGTAGTTGCCAACGAATCCACAGGTATATCCTTGGGATGTGGGAGGAAACCAGAGCAGCTGGGAGAAATCCATACAGTCAAAAGCAGAACGTGCAGACTCCACACAGTCAGTGTCGGATCAAACACATGTTACTGAAGCACTGAGACACAGAATGAAACATTAAAGCAGGGATGTTATATAGAACAGTGGTCAAACCAATATGGGCAGGTCTTGGCGCCGCACTGAGGAAGGATGTGATAATGCTAGAAGTGAGAGGAGTTTCACCAGGATATAGTCTGGGATGGAGGAATTCAGTCAAGAGGAGAGACTTGAGAAACTCGGTCTGTTCTCCACAGGGTGGAGGAGGTTCATAGAACAGCACAGTACAAGCCCTTCGGCCAACAATTTTGTGCCAACCCTTTAATCTAAGATGAATCTATCCATTCTCTCCTCCATAGCCCTCCATTTTTATATCACCCATGTGCCTATCCAAGAGTTTCTTAAATATTCCTAGTGTATCTGCCTCTCCCACCATTCCTGGCAGGGCGTTCCATGCAACCTCCACTCTCTGTGTAAAAAAGCTTACCCCTGACATCCTACGTTCCTCCAATCACTTTAAAATTATGGTATTAGCCATTTCTGCCGTAGGAAAAAATCTCAGGCTATCCACTCATTCTTTGCCTCTTGTCATCTTGTACACTTCTATCAAGTCACCTCAAATCCTTCTTTGCTAAAGAGAAAAATCTTAGTTAGCTCAATCTACCTTCATAAGATAAGATTTTGCACTTGGATGTCTCAGGAACAGGATTGGCTGCTGAGTGCGCCAGGCTTTAGGTGTTTCAAAAAGAACAGAGAGGGAGGCAAAAGAGGTGGGGGTGTGGCATTGCTAACTAGGGATGGTGCCATGGCTGCAGAAAAGGAGGAAGTCATGGAGGGATGGTCTACTGAGTCAGTGTGGGTGGAAATCAGACACAGGAAAGGGGCAACAACTCTATTGGCTGTTTTTTTTATAGACCCTCCAATAGTAATAGGGACATCGAGGAGCAGATAGGGAGGCAGATTCTGGAACGATGCAATAATAATTGGGTTGTTGTGATGGGAGATTTTAACTTTCTTAATATTGATTGGCATCTCCTTAGTGCAAGGGGTTTAGATGGGGTGGAGTTTGTTACATGTGTTCAGGAAGGTTTCCTGACACAATATGTAGATAAGCCAACTGAAGGAGAGGCTGTACTTGATCTGGTATTGGGAAATGAATCTGGTTAGGTGTCAGATATCGGTGGGAGAGCATTTTGGAGATAGTGACCACAACTCTATCTCCTTCACCATAGCGCTGGAGAGGGATAGGAGCAGATAATTTGGGAAAACATTTAATTGGGGTAGGGGGAAATATGATACTATTAGACAGGAACTTGGGAGCAGATGTTCTCAGGGAAATACATGGCAGAAATGTGGCAAATGTTCAGGGAACATCTGCATGGAGTTCTGCATAAGTTTTGGGGCAGGGAAAGGATTGTAGGGTTAAAGAACGATGGTATACAAAGGATGTAGAAAATCTAGTTAAGAAGAAAAAAAAGTTTATGAAAGGTTCAAGAAACTAGGTACTGTTAGAGCTCTAGAAAATTACAAGGTTGCTTGGAAAGAGCTTGCGAATGAAATTAGGAGAGCTAGAAGGGGCCGTGAGAAGGGCTTGGTGAGCAGGATTAAGGAAAACCCCAAGGCATTCTACAAGTATGCAAAGAGCAAGAGGATGAGCCATGTGAGAATAAGACCAATCAGGTGCGATGGTGGAAACGTGTGCATGAAGTCCAAGGAAGTAGCAGAGGTACTTAGTGAATACTTTGCTTCAGTATTCACCAGGACAAAAGACCTTGGCAATTGTGGGGATGACTTGCAGCAGACTGAAACACTTGAGCATATAGACATTAAGTAAGAGGATGTGCTAGAGCTTTTGAAAAGCATTAAGTTAGATAAGTCATCAGGACCAGATGAGATATACCCTGGACTACTGTGGGAATTGAGGGAGGAAATTTATGAGCCTCTTTCAATGATCTTTGTGATATCAATAGGGATGGAAGAAGTACTAGAGTACTGGAGGGTTGCAAATGTTGTTCGCTTGTTCAAGAAAGGGAGTAGAGATAACCCAGGAAATTATAGACCAGTGAGTCTGACTTCAGTGGTGGGCAAGTTGTTGGAGAAGATCTTGAGAGGCAGGATTTATGAACATTTGGAGAGGCATAATATGATTAGGAATAGTCAGCTTGGCTTTGTGAAAGGCAGGTTATGCCTTATGAGCCTGATTGAGTTCTTTGAGGATGTAACAAAACACATTGATGAAGGTAGAGCAATGGATGTAGTGTCTGTGGATTTCAGTAAAGCATTTGATAAAGTTCCCCATGCATCACCAGAGAATTCAGTTGCACCCCCAAAACAGAACCAGCCTTCCTGATGAGCTTATCAATCTTCTGGGTGAGCTGTTCTCACCCTGCTGCCCCAGCAGACTACAGCATAGAATAGAATGCTGGCCGCCACTGATTTGTAGAACATCTGCAGCATAGTACTATAGATGTTGAATGACCTGAATGACCGGAGCCTCCTCAAGAAGTGCAGTCAGCTCTGTTCCTTCTTGTACAGAACCTCTGTATTTTTAGTCCAGTCCAGTTTATTGTCCAGGTGAGTTCCCAGGTATTAGTAGTCTTGGACAACTTCCACATCTGTTTCCTTGATGGAGATGGGAATACAGGGTGTTTTCACCTTCCTGAAGTTCACCACCTACACCAACACCAACATTAAGACATGCTTTCTAATCCAGGCAACATCCTGGTAAATCTCCTCTGCACCCCCTCTAAAGCTTCCACATCCTTCCTATAATGAGATGACCAAAGCTGGACACAATATTCCAACTGTGGTCAAACCTGAGTTTTATAAAGCTGCAATATTACCTCATGGTTCTTACACTCAATCACTGACCAATGAAGACCAATGAGCCTTCTTAACCACCCAATCAACTTGTGCGGCAACTTTGAGGGATATATCGATGTGGACCCCAAGATACCTCTGAGAATCCTGTCATGAACCCATTCAACCTCCCAAACAGAATCACTTCCCACTTTGTCAGGCTGAATTCCACCTGCTACTTGTCAACCCAGCTCTGCATCCTGCCAATGTCCCATTGCAACCTACACTATCCTTAACGCCAGCCACCTTCATGTCATCTGCAAGCTTACTAATCCACACTTCCACTTCATATCCTAGTCAATTATGAAAATGGTAAAGAACAGGAGTCACAGAAAAGATCCTTGTGGAACATTACTGGTCATTGACCTCCAGGCAGAATATGTTCCATCCTACCTACGTACAGGAAAGATATAAATACGGTTGAAAGACTACTGAGAAAATTTACGAGGATGTTGCTGGCACTGGAGGACCTGAGTTATAAGGGGAATAGGTTAGGACTTTATTCCTTGGAAAATAGAAGATTGAGGGGAGATTTGATAGATGTATACAAAATTATGAGGGGTACAGATAGAGTAAATGCAAGTAGGCTTTTCCCACTGAGGTTGGGTGAGATTACAACTAGAGTTTATGGGCTAAGGGTGAAAGGTGAAAAATTTAAAGAGAACATGAGGGGAAGCTTCTTTACTCGGAGGCCATGAGAGTGCAGAATGAGCTTCCAGTGCAAGTGGTGCATTTGAGCTCGATTTCAACATTTAAGAGAAGTTTGGATAGGTAGATGGATGGTAGGGGTATGGAGAGCTATGGTCCCGTTGCAGATTGATGGAAGTAGGCAGTTTAAATGGTTCAGATGTTTCTGTGCTGTATTTTTCTATGACTCTGTATCTGGAGGGCCACAGATAGGGTAAACCGCAGGAACTCTTTCCCCGTATCAGAGGTAGACAAAAAAAGGGGACATCGATTTAGGATCTCCCCCCAAATCATTCCTAGCTATGTACCCGTCCTAAAATTTTTTTGTGTGTTATTAATGACCCTGCTTAACCACCTCCCATGGCAGTTTGTTGCATATAGTACTGCTCTCTGTGTGAAGGAGTTACTCCGTACATTCCCTTTAAGTCTTTCCTCTTCTTATCTTGAGTACATGTCCTTTAGCTTTTTATTCTGCTACCATGGGAAAAGTACTGAGATCATCCAACTTATCTGTGCCTCTCATGACTTCATAAACCTCTGTCAGATCAGTCCTCAGTCCTTCTTTCCTCCTGGGAAAACAATACCAGTCTATCCAGTCTCTCTTTCTAACTCAAGCCTCCAGTCTTGACATCAGGGAAGCAATTATTTTTCTCTCTCCCTTGGAGGGTTGTTTGATTTTGGATTTCTCTTGCTAAGAGAGAGCTGGAGGCAGGAATTGGACATTTTTAGAGGTAGAAATAGTTGAATTGGGTGATAGGTAAGAATGCAAAGTCTTAATCACAAATGTTGAATATGGATCAGGTAGAGGGGGCAAGTGATATACAGCTTGAAGATACAAGAGACAGCAGATGCTGGAATTTGGAGCAACAAACAATCTGCTGGAGGCACTCCACCACTGATGTTGCTGGACCTGCCAAGTTCCTCCTGCAGACTGCAGACTAAGGAGCTGGTCGTAGACTTGAGGAGAGCTAAGGTACCGGTGACCCCTGTTTCCATCCAGGGGGTCAGTGTGGACATGGTGGAGGATTACAAATACTTGGGGATACGAATTGATGATAAACTGGACTGGTCAAAGAACACTGAGGCTGTCTACAAGAAGGGTCAGAGCCGTCTCTATTTCCTGAGGAGGCTGAGGTCCTTTAACATCTGCCAGATGATACTGAGGATGTTCTACGAGTCTGTGGAGGCCAGTGGGATCATGTTTGCTGTTGTGTGCTGGGGCAGCAGGCTGAGGGTAGCAGACACCAACAGAATCAACAAACTCATTCATAAGGCCAGTGATGTTGTGGGGATGGAACTGGACTCTCTCACGGTGGTGTCTGAAAAGAGGATGCTGTCCAAGTTGCATGCCATCTTGGACAATGTCTCCCATCCACTACATAATGTACTGGGTGGGCACAGGAGTACATTCAGCCAGAGACTCATTCCACTGAGATGTAACACAGAGCGTCATAGGAAGTCATTCCTGCCTGTGGCCATCAAACTTTACAACTCCTCCCTTGGAGGGTCAGACAACCTGAGCCAATAGGCTGGTCCTGGACTTATTTCCTGGCATAATTTACATATTACTATTTAACTATTTATGGTTTTATTACTATTTAATTATTTATGGTGCAACTGTAACGAAAACCAATTTCCCCCGGGATCAATAAAGTATGACTATGACCATGACTATGACTAGATTGCTTGTTACCTTGGGGCCTGACTAGTTTCAGACCACAGAAAATATGAACCCCAGAATTACCCCCAATTGTCCTCCTCTGAGCAGGACACTGTCCTTTCTAACTCCCCAGGTTACATAAGGGTTTCAAGAACTCTCCGAGACATGAAATTTCCGTAAGTCAGATAAGTTATTGGATGAGACTGCAAAATTGCATTGGTTGGTTAATCAGCTACAGGTTAGTTAACAGATCTTAATTAACTTTAAATTTCAGTTTGATCTTAATTAGAGTTAGTTAATTAGTACAGGTCAATACAGATCCACACTACCGTTTCAAAATAGTCCAGACCGCTGGATTTGCTGGGCCACAGAGTGCTGAGAGATTCAACTTTTATTTCCCTTCCTGATCACATGCATCATCATACACAGTGTTAGAAAATGCCTGGAAAAACATTTAGTGATGGACAATAAATGCTGGCTTTGGATATTGCTAAAGTAAATGTAAAATAATCCACTTTAAATGAAGCTAATCAGACACTAGCTGTTCAATGCCTTTGGGCTGTTACTACAATGGGTTGTTCTAACTTAGCTAACAGAGAAAACTATGGTATTTTCTATCACAGTAACCTGCTGAAGCCAGATCTTTAAGCATTATTCAAGAAGGAGTTGGATATTTTTCTGAGGCTACAGGGAACATGGAATTTGGAAAGGAAGCTGGAGACGTGTTGGATTTGAGTAGTCAGACATAGTTATATTCAGTGAAATTGATTTAATATTGTTGCAGTTCCTGAGGTACAGTGATAGACTGTTTTGCATGCCATTCGTATGCAAAATATTACATTGCAGCAGTGCATCGAGGTACTAACAATGCAGAATAAAGTGTTACAGTTATGGAAAAAGAGCAGTGCAGGCACATAATAAATTGCAAGGCCATGATGTGGCAGATTGTGAGGTCACAATCTTATTGTACTAGTCTTATAACAGCAGGATAAAAGCTGTCCTTAAGCCCGGTGATACTTGCTTTCAGGCTCTTGTAACCTTTGCCTGATGGGAAGTGAAAGTTTGAAAGACGGTGCAGGCTTGAAGGGTTGAATAACCTTCTCCTTAATTTTCTGCAATGCAATGCCAATTCCAAAACTACAACATTGACTATAGAGCTGTTCGGGATGTTATCAAATGGAACTATGATCATTATATAAATACAATCTTTCTTATGTGGATACTTTGGCAAACCATATTTTGTTATGTGGAGTTTGAAGCCATTCAACAAGACACTGTGATGTGGAGGAATATAGAGAAAGGGAAGTAAGGTGATTTTAGAACCTGGAACTTGAAGCTACCAAGGTTGGCTTCAAAGACCAAACATGATTGTCTTGGAGGAAGCAAGATTAAGAAGGGTCATGGCACATTTCTGTCAAAGTGTTAAAGGGGATGGAAAATGTAGAGGCAAGCAGGCTATTTAACTTGGTTTGTGAACACAAAACTAAAAGGCATAAGTATAAAATTAACAAGAATTGTATGTGTTGGAAGAATCCCAGGTGCAATATTTAATGGGATGTCAATGATTCTTTACACAGAACTGGATGAATATTTCATTAACATTGGGATTGAGGGTTTGAAGGATAAGTAGAGCTAGATAATTGACTGCAGCATGGAACATGATAAAGTTGGGCTTCTGGGAGCATTCCAGTGCTGTGCCAGGAATGTTAATTGGCCCAGAATGTGTATGGCAGGATATAAAATTTGGTTATTAAGCTGTAGTTTTGATTTTTGTTTTCCTTTGAAGAGTACTTTTGAGGTGTATTCACTATTGTAATGTAGAAAACACAGTAGCCACTTTTTGCACAGCAAGTTTCCATAAAGAGCAATCAAGTGAGTGGTGTGGTACAAGACGTTAGTGACACTACACTTGGAATACTGTGTTCAGTATTGGTCACCCTGCTAGAGGAAAGGTACCATTGTGCAGAGGAGATTTACAAGGATGTTGCCACAACTTGAGAGGTAGAGTTTTGGAGAGAGGTTGAACAGGCTGGGATTTTTATCATTGGAGCCTAGGAGAATGAGAATCATGGGTGGTTTTATAGAATTGTATAAAATCACGAGAAGCATAGATAGTGTCAATGCATGGGGTCCTTTCCCTAGTATCAAGAATGAGAGGGCATAGGTTTAAGGTGAAAAGGGAAAGATTTACTTGGAACCTGATGGGTCACTTTTTAATCTCGAGAGTGGTTAATATATGGAACGAGCTATCAGAAGAAATGGTTGAGGCAGGTATATTAACTGCATTTAAGAAGTATTTATGCAGGTACATGGTTAGAAATGGATGGATATGGTTCATATCTGGGCAAATGAAGCTAGCTTAGATCCATGGTTGCATAGACCAGTTGGGTTGAAGGGCCTATTTCAATGCTGTTTAACTCTATGACTCTAAATTCAATATCTAAGGTTTAAGTTTGTTCATTGTCAATTTTCAGTACACGAGTGTAAAGGAGAACAAAATGATTGTGCAACTCTCACTTCGGCTCGCAACTTAGTATAGAGGATGATAGCCCCCTGGCCCGGCCAAAGTTAAGAAATCTTGTTTGAGTGGACATTGCGCGATGCGTCACCTGCTACAAATCAGTACCATGAAATAACAAACAGTATATAATATGCGATCAAATGATTGAACTTTAAAATTCTTAAATGAACTATACGGTTAGTAAAGAAAACAAAAGAAGAAAAAGAGCCCATTCTCATGAAACGGTTCCCAGACACACAAGAAAGAACAACATCCCCCTCATTGGCTAGCATGCCCATTATCTCTAGTCATCACCTGAACACTGCTGCTAAAGAAAACCCATCACCTCAGCCGTGGAACATTACAGAGAAGTCACTAATTAGCAGTGAAACCTTACAGCGTGTAACACTTACCCCCTACCTAATTCAGTCATGTCCTCATGATGTTGAGGTAATTTGCCAACCCTTCCTGCAAACACAAAGTCCCAACCAGGTGCACAAGGCAGTGATATAGCTCCCCAAAACAGTTAGTGTCACACTCTGCTCCCTGGTGCTACACAGTCCCTCGTCTAAATTTGGTATCTAGCCTAATGCAGCCATGCACTTCCTCAAAAGCAGCTCGAAACCCCGGGTGCACGGACAATGTTCCCAGAAAACTCTCCCCAGCCTTCTCCTTGCAGGCCCCCATGAGCCTCTTCACAAGAGGGGTATTGGTCCCCACCAGAATTGAAATGCCGCCCTTCTCAACGGGGTCCGGACAAACCAGTACTAATGTATCAAGGACCTCAGACAGTCCCACATCGGCCTCCAAGAATTCCAACTTCACTGACATATAACCGTTGTATGGATAATCACTAGCACTAAACCCCAGATCTCCAGTGCCCTGAATGGGGTCAAGGGTAAATGCTTCAGATACCGGTTGTAAAACGAATGGTACAACAACATGACCTGTGACCCAGTGCTGAGTATGGCTTTAGCATACATACCCTCTATCCATAGTGTCACACGGGAGCGTGGTCCCACCAAGCCTTCAGGAATTGGGCCTTTTGCTTTCGGGGATTCCTTGGTACATTGCTGGGAACGTGTTCCCCAGAGACACCAGGCCATTCCCTCACTGGGTCTCCTCTAGGGTTTCCCAACGACTCTCTCTGCTTAGGTACCGGGGGGCTCACTCTCCTTCTGGTGTGACACCTGCTGCCAGCAGCCCTCCGCATTGTTCGTCCCCTTGCGGAATCCGCCCCCCCCATCAGCTTCATCGTATGGGGGAGTCACACCTGCTGATAACAGCCGACATATCTCCATTCTCAACTCTACCACAATCTCCTCTACCGCTCCATGGGGCAGGCTACCTGTGGTCACTTCACCGCAGGGAACTACTACCGAGGACTGTACCCTGCTGACTGAGTCCTTCCACGCCGCCGCTGCGTTCTCCTCTTCCTGTACCTCTCTGATCAGCTCAACAAAAGAAAGAGGGGGGCGCGTCTTACGAGACTGTCGGAGACCCTAAGCAATCAGGTCATGGGACTGGGTGCCCCGGCTATCTGGTCCATTCTTAATTGATCCACCTCAGCCGCCTGAATGACCCCTCTGCGCTGCAAGCAATTTAGCTGCCTCTCTAGCCGAAAAATAAAAGCAGAAATCTTCTCCTCCTTCTCCTGACGCATGTTCTGAAACCCCACCATGAGCTCCATTGGGCTTCCAGTTGGACCAGAAGCATTGTCCAGTGCTTGCATGTAATTGACAGCTGTCACAACAGGACACTTTAACCTGACAGCTCTCACAATGTCAGCGGCCTGCCCATTCAAACTCTCAACCAATCTCTGTCACTTTTCATCATCAGAGCACTGCCACTCATCTAACAACTGAGAGGTCCTCTCCGCCCAAGTCTCATACTCCTCCTCCCCTTTCGGGCCAAACATTGTTGCTACAGAGAAACCATTACCTCAGTAGTGGAACATTACAGAGAAGCCATCACATCAGCAGTGAAACCTTACAGTGTGTTACAATTGCTACTCCGGATCTGATGTGTGCATTGGTGATCATCTGATTGAAGAGAGTACAATGACTAGCAGACGCTCCATGACTCTTCTTTATATAACCGCATGGTATGACTCATGGTCATTTGAAAGGATGAGTAAAACTTTGATTATCCAAAGTGCAGCCCCTCCAGCAATTTAACATTGTCTTGCTGTTGCACTGAAATGGCAGCTAAGATCTTTTACAGTACACAAGTCAGGAGTGGAATATGAACTCCCCACCTTTTGACACAAAGGTGAAGAATGCCCAATTTAGAATAACATTGGAATCCAACAGAGTTTTGCCCATTAATGCAAGAGATCCTGCAGATGCTGGAAATCCGAAACACCACCTAAAAAATTCTGGTAGAACTCAATAGGTTAGGCAGCATCTATGGGAAGGAATAAACTGTCGCCATTTTGGGCCATGACCCCTTATCTGGACTGTTAAGGAAGAGGGAAGAAGCCAGATTAAGAAGATAGGGGAAGGGGAGAAGGTGATAGGTGAAGCCTGGCGGGTGGGGGGGCGATGAAGTAAGAAGCTGGGTTGAAAAAAAGTGAAGGACTGGAGATGAAGGAATCTGATAAGAGAGGTGAGGAGAGGATCATGGGAGAAAGAGAAGGAGGGGGGCACCAGGGGGAGTTGAGATGAAGGTGAGGAGAAGAGGTAAGAGGCCAGAGTGAAGTAATGAGGAAGAGGGAAGGGGAGGAGCAAAAAAATTTCCCAGAATTTGAAGAAGTCAATGTCCAATGCCTTCAGGTTGGAAGCTACCTAGATGGAATATGAAGTGTTGCTCCTCCATTCTGAGAGTGGCCTCACGGAGGCAGTAGAGTAGTTGACATGTTGGAACAGGAATGGGGATAGGAACTGAAATGATTGGCCACAGGGAAATTCTGCTGTTTGCTAATGGAGCTGAAGTGATTGACAAAGCGGTCCCCCAGTTTATATTGGGTCTTGCTAATATAGAGGAGGCCGCACTGGGAGCACTGGATACAGTAGACCATCCCAACAGATTTGCCTCACCTGGAAGGACTATTTGGGGCCCTGAATGGAGGTGAGGGAGGAGGTGAATGGGCAGATGTTTGCAAGGGTAAGTGCCAGTAATGAGATTAGTGGGGAGAGATGAATGGACAAGGGAATCATGGAGGGAGTGATCCCTGTGGAAAGCGGAGAGTTGGTGGGAGGGGAAAGATATATTTGGTGGTAGGGTCTTGTTGAAGATGGTGGAAGTAGTGGTGAAGGATGTGTTCGAAGCGGAGGCTTATGGGGTCTAGGTGAGTTCAGGAGGAACCCTATTCCTGTTACATCGGTGCGAATGTGAGGTAAGCACAGATGGCCAGAAAATGAAGGAGATGCAGGTCAGTACAGCATTAATGGTAGAAGAAGAGATCATCTCTGATGTCCAGGAAAAGGAAACCTCATTCGGGGAACATGTGGCAGAGATGAAGGAACTGAGAAAAGGGAATGGCATTTTTACTGGAGACAGGGTGGGAATGGGTATAGCCAAGATACCATAGGAATCGGTGGGTTTATAAAACATATCAAGAGACAGAAAGGAGAGGGCAGTGTCAGACATGGACCAAATTAATTTAAGGGGAAGGTGGAAGTTGGAGGAAAAGTTGATGATATTGATGAGCTCAGCATGGGTGCGTGAAGCAGCACCAATTCTGTTGTCATTGTAGCATTGAAAAAGTCGGGGAGCACCACCAGGGAAGGCTTGGAACATGGACAGTTCCATGTAGCCAACCAAAAAAACAGACATAGCTGAGGCCTACGTGGGTATCCACGGCTACACCTCGAGAAAGTCGGAGGAACTGAAAGAGAAATCATTGAGGGTGGGGACCAGTTCTGCCAGATGGAGGAGGGTTGTGCTGGAGGGGAACTGCTTGGGTCTGTTGTCAAGAAAGAAGCAGAGCGCTTTAAAGCCTTTTTGATGGTGGATAGAAGTATATAGGGACTGGACATCCATAGTGAAAATCGTGGCCAGGGAATTAAAAGTTGTTGAGGAGATTAAGAACTTATGAAGTGTTGTGGATATAGATTTTTAACCATTCCCATTTTCTGTGAGCTTTGACACTACTCTAGCTGCCAATGTGGAGACAATTGGTTAACCTGCCTGCCAGTCAAACCTGGAAATCACACTGTTGCAAGGGATTGAAATGGAATTCATGTGGATGATATGTCTGCCATTGTCCTCCATAGCACATAGAATAGGAAGTGGACCTGTGGATTACCATGATTATGACAACCACGATGGCAATCTAACTCATCCCATCTGCTTGCACATGGAATATCTCTCTCCATTCCCTGCTTGTTCATGTGTCTGTTTAGATACCTCTTAAACATTGTTGTTGCATTTACTTCTCCCACCTCCACTGGCAGTACATTTTAGGCACCAACCTCTCTCTGAGTAAAATAACTTGCCTTGCAAATCTCCTTCTGGCTTCCCCCTCTCACCTCAAACCTATGCCCTCTGGTATTTAATTAAACCCTCTGGTATTTGACGTTTTCATCCTGGGTAAAAGATTCTGACTGTCTACCCTATCTAAGCCTCTCATAATTTTATCAACTTTTATCAGGTCTCCACTCAGCCTCTGACGCTCTGGAGGAAACAACCCAAGTTTTTCCAACCTCTGCTTAGAGCCAATACTCTCTAACCTACACAACATCCTGGTGAACCTCTTCTGCATCCTTCCATATCCTCCCTGTAATGGGGTAACCGGAACAGCACACATTACTCAAAATGAGGCATAAATAAAGATTTATACAGCTGCAACACACCACATTTTTTTCCCTGAAGAAATTACTTGCTTTGTTTAGATGAGTTCGCTGTAGTTTGTTTTCCTGTCTCTCTCGGTGGAGTGTTTACTAAGAAAGAACATCTTTATTTGCTTTGGAATTGATCATAACTGGAGAGTAACACAATACTCCCACTACCCCCAGCCCCTGCTAAAATAACATGGTGTCGGTAATTGATGCTATCCACGTACCATTCATGGTCTTGACATTTCAAGGAAGTTCTCTTGAGAATCTGTGCACAAGTTAATCTTTGTTGATTGTCAGAAGTACTGCTTCTGAGAAAGACCCTCCGGCCACACCTTCCATTTTTAACTAACTAAAAGAGTTATTGTTTTCAAAGCTCAGCAGCACGACATGAGTAAATATTCACACCAGACATCTCCGTTGTGGAACAGTGAGATTTAACACCATATGAGCACCATAGAAGGTTAACAATGGAGAGATGGTCACGTGAGTCACGTACTTGGGAATTGCAATAAACAGGCAGAATCTAATGAGATTTTATCACTGTTTAAAAATTCATTTTGATTGTTGCTTTCTGTTTTATTGGTAGAAATCTGCAAGGTACAAAGAAGAAATAAATCATAGGAGTCCCAGACATAAAAAAGAGAAGACCGCCAAATAAAAACAAAATTCTCATAATTGATTCTACAATATCGCATTACAGGAGATGCTAAATGAAATGGATCCCATCGTGTCAAATGTCATAACAGGTTGCTAAGTGTGGAGCCGTGCCAAGGAACCGGAGCATGGAATCTGTTTTCAATTTGTAACAAAAACAATGGCTGGGTAGACAGGAACTGCAGATCTGTGAACTCCTTATTAGCTCTGCTTAAAATAACGAAGTATCTTAAATGAATCATTGAATGTCACTGTGCTAAAAACTTTTCAGCCCATTCTGATTCTTGAATTAAATCTATATTCTCCAATCTAATTCTGCCAAATTCTTGCTTCATTTTTTACTTTGTACAGAGGACAGTCACTCCTGTGACAGAGAAATCTAAAATTCATTTTCACATCCTTAATTTCCCTTGAGAATGGTGGTGAGAAGGGCCAATTTCTTGAGCAACTCTAGTCCTTCTTGTGAAGATTCCACCCCACACCCCAATCCCTCCTCCAGCTTGTTGCCATATACATAAGGGTGTACAAAAATTTCTTGTTCTCATGAAGCACACAGAACCCTAACCCTAACCCTAACCCTAACCACTGTATGTGGGAATAATAAATATAACAATCTGACTTCTATTTATTTTTCTGTCCAGGTGAAGACTCTAAACATGAAACATTGACAGTTCACTTCCTTCCTCATATGCTAGTCGACCAGCTGAGTTCCAACAGCAATTTTTTGTTGCTCCTGATCCCAGCGTCTGCTGTCCCATGTTGAACGTAGGGTGGTAAGCTAGAGGGAGTCTCTTGTCGTTGGTGTGAGTGGGATAGTAAATTAAATTACCAGGTAACTGGACCCTCAGGACTGCCATGTCAGAGTATACGGAGGAGATATGCAAAGTGACCATCTGATCTGCAACATGATATTATGTAGATGCTGGAAATTTTGAGCAACACATACAAGATACTGGTAGAACTCAGCAGGTCAGGGAGCATCTCTGGAGGGGAATAAACAGTCAAAGTTTTGGACCAAGACTCTTCATAAGGACTGGAATCCTTCATCGTCCTTCACATTACTTCTACTTCAGCCCTTTATCTCTTCCATGTATCACTTTCCAGCATATTACATCATTTCACCCCTTCCCCAACCCACCCACCTCTCCCTCATCTGATCCATCACCTGCCAGCTTGTACTCTTTCTCTCCTCCACACCTTATTCTGAGTTCTGCCCCTTCCTTTCTAGTCCTGATGAAGGGTCTCAGCTTGAAGTGTCAACTGTTGATTCCCTTCCTTAGATGCTGCCTGACTTGGCGAGTTCTTCCAACATTTTGTATGTGTTCATCACCCAATCAGCAATTGATTTCTCCAAATGCAGAACACTAATTGCTTTGCATTAGATTGGAAGAGTTGCAAGTGAATCATTATAAAGGAACACCATAATAATGCGAGTGAATCATCATATGGGTGGATAAGTTCAGGGATTGATTGATTATGCACTATTTGGGTCAACCTGGCGCCCAGAGCGATCCAGCCTTGCTTCCAGGCCAGTTGAATGAGCATTGGAACTTCTTTGCCCAGGCTCTGACTTCTCCTTTCGGTGCCCAGAGCGGTCCAATCTCACTGGTGGGCCGGCTGTACGGGCATTAGAACTCCATCTGTAACGATTTTACAATACACCATCTCGGTTCATCCCCTGAACTTGCCTCGCCCCTTCATCGATTGTGGCGATAATTTAACACAATTTACCTCAGGAAAGTTATTTTTAGCCAGGGATTTCTTGGCTTTTTCTCTACCAGGGAGCAGTCGCACACGTTCGGTAGTGCCATGTTAATGGGAATTCTCCCGTGTGAAGAAGTTCCCCCGTATGTTCTCCTTAAACATTTCACCTTTCACCCATAACTCATGATCTGTTGTTCTACTCTCACCCAACCTTAGTGCAAAAGGCCTGCTTGCATTTACCCTATCTATACCCCTCATATGTATTGATGAGCTAAATGGCTTAATTATGCTCCTATACATGATGAAGTAAATGCTGGCCTTGCTCACTTTCCTAAAATGAATAAATATAAACTAAGTATTGCCTTCCCATTGCACAGAGTTGCCCCTTGATCCTGATGTGATTGGTGGCCACACCTTCCTTGAGGAATTGTGATGAATCCTTGGACATCTCCATATGGGATTCAGACTCTGGCACGTCCCAGACACTGATCGGCATTGCTTGTGTCTCTGCTGCTTATGTAGACTTCCAATCTCAGCAGATCTATTGACAAATGAATCATGGCAGGATAACTCCTCCCATATGATGTTATATTTTAATTCAAGTCGAGCATGCCTGCTCTAAATAAAACATGCCTAGAGAGAAGGGGTGAAACTTAATTTGATTTCTGGCCCGAAGGTATTGAAGACCTCATTTCAGTTACTGAGCTGTTTCATAAACCAAATGTTGTTATCAACACAGTGTAATCTTTAACAACGAGCTGATTGGAGGACCAACGGCCTTACTAACTTCAAAGAAATACAATGATGTTTATAAATTCACTAACCTGCTTATTTTTTAACCCATTAGGTAAGCTGAAGATGTGGTCACTGAATAGTTAATTTAATGAAGTGGCAAATGATGAGACATGATTTCAAATTACACCCTCCTGCTTGGGAATTTAAATTCAAGTAATTAAGTATATTTGGAATGAAAAACTAATTCAGTAGTGTTAGCTGTTTTCTCTTTCCACAGATGCTGCTTGACTGGCTGAGATCATCCAGCATTTCTGTTTCAGTCTTAGTAACAGTGACCATGAAAACCATAAGGCCATAAAACCATAAAACATAGGAGCAGAATCAGGCCATTCAGCCCATCGAGTCTGGTCTGTCATTTGATCATGGCTAATTTATTTTTCCTCTCAACACCATTCTCCTGCCTTTTGTCAGTAACCTTCGACACTCTTGTTAATCAAGAACATATCAACTTCTGCTTTAAATATACCCAATGACTTGACCTCCACAGCCATCTGTGGCAATGAATTCCACAGATTCACCACCATCTGGCTAAAGTAACTTCTGTTCATTTCTGTTCTAAGGAGACATCCTTCTATCCTGAGGGTGTGTCCTCTGGTCCGAAACTCTCTGTCTATTGGAAACATCCTTTCTATGGATGAGGACAGACTCTTTGTAATATTTACACCTCAGAACTTGAAGCTGTCAACACTCTTGACCTCAGCACCATTGGTGTAAACAGGAGCATGTGTAGCAACCCCCTTTCTGAGATCAATAACCAGCACTTTGACTTTGTTGAGATTGAGGAAAAGGTTGTTACCGTGATAACATGTCACTGAGCTCTCTATCTCCTTCCTGTACCCCAACTCATCGTTATTTGAGATGCAGCCCACTGCAGTGGTATCATCTGCGAATTTGAAGATGGAGTTAGAGCAGTCATTAGTGTACAGGAAGTAGAGCACAGGGCTGAGATTAAGGATAGGATGATGTGGGCTCAGGGCAAATGGGTTGCTAATGGCCAGCATGCCCGAGACTCTATAATGATTAGGGACGGACTACAAAGTAACTCTCAAAAAGCAAATTGCTGCAGCAACTCAGCAGTACAGGCAATATCTATGGAAGGAAATGGATAGTTGGTGAATTGGTTTGAGACCTTTCATCCGCATGCCATGAATGAAAAGCAAAACGAATCCAACCTCTCAGAATAAACCGATATCAATGCAAGCCGACATGGTAATTAAGATAGGAAAAATCTAAAACACACAACATAGGATCCTTAGCTCCTAGGACAGAATGTAAAGGAGTAACTTGAGATGGATCAAGAGGGTTTGCATAAAATTAGTGGGTAAAAGATTAAAATGCATAACAAATGTTAGACATCAGGTCTTTACAGCTCTCATTATTAAATCATGCATTTCTTTGCACTGTAGCCACTTCTTGAAGATAATGTGAATGCCAGTCCCTATCCTGTCCCCTAGTGATACCCTCTAAGTGGTTGTGGTCTACAGGGCAAGTCCAAATCCTACAGTGGTTAGTGTGCTGTATTGAGTGAAGGAAAGGACTGAAAAAAACTATTGCCGAATTATTGACATGCATATAAAACACAACACAATGCAGGAATAGGCTCTTGGGCCCACCATGATGTTTCTGCCAACCGTGATGCCAGTCTGAACTAATTCCATCTTCCCATGCATGGTCTGTGTCCCTGCACTACCTGCCTCTTCATGTGACTGTCCAACTGCCTCTTAAATGTTGCTATTGGATCTGCTTTCACCAGCACTTCTGCAGCTGTTCCCACTCCTGCCATTCTCTGTGTAGCAAGCTTGCCTCATATGTCTCCTTTAGACTTCTCTCTCTCACCTCTCCCTCTCTTCCCTCTCACCTTAAAGCTATTTCCACTAGTATATGACTATGTACTCTATTTTTGGCTCTACCTCCAGAGAAAATAATCCAGGATTGGCCATCCTCTCTTTATAGCTAAAACTCTCTAATCCAGGCAACATCCTACTGACCCCCTTTGGTTCCCTTTTAAAGTCTCCATATCCTTCTTGTAATGTGGTGACCAAAATTACGCACAGTACTTCAAATGTAGACTAACCCCATAGTTTATGCCTCATGCATTTTTTAACACCTCATCTACTTGCACAATAGAGCAAAGGATCACACAATTGAGCACGTGGCACCCACATCCAGGACAGTGAAAAATACACATTCACACCCAAAGTGGCACATTTACAAATGCATACCAGAAAGCACTTGTGCACCATAACACACAGTGCAGTCACACGCATACAGTACATCCAAGTGCAGACTCCAGAACACACAACCTCATACACACACAGATCTGAACACAATTACAAATGACAGAGTCATTACTTCCTTGACAGTCAGATTCCATTTGCATGATTTTAATCAATACCAAACACTTTACATGAGGGCTACATTGTTAGCAATTCTCCTTGAAGCAGTTTCCCAGATTTAATTTAATATGGTTAGTTTAATTACTTGGAAGTTGAAAAAAAACTTGCATTAACAAAGCACCTTTCAAGACGTCCTACAGCACTTTTTACATTGAAGCACTTCTGACACAATATGATAGCTTACTAGTTAACTCCTCCAATCAGCAATGTAATGATGAACAGTTAATTTGCTTTATTTATGAGCAAGTGATTTAAACTGCCCAGGGGACTGGAGTATACAGAGTACCAACAGTGAAAGAATGCTACTGAATTTTCTTGAATCCATTCAAGAGGTCAGCTTGGGACCTTAGTTTAATATCTTGCCCAAAAATGCAGCATCCTTTGCCTTGAACTGTTCACACAGCTGTAGGTGTTACCGCCTGACGGGATGGGGCATTGTGGGTAAATTTAACTGAGACATGGAATCCTATGAAAGATATTCACGTTGTCCTCTCCAACTCTCCATCACCTTCTCTGCAATGAAAAGATCCACTTGTTTTCCCTCTTCCCCAGTTATGATGAAGTGTCCCAGATGTGAAACCTCAACTCTTATTTCTCTCTCCGTGGATGCTGCCTGACCTGCTGAGCTGTTCTGACAATTTAGTTCAGATTTCTGGCATTTGTAGTTTTTTAAAAATTGTTATTCTCCGAGGAAGCTCATTATATCTTTCAGCTTCCAATCCTTCCCATTACAAATTATTTCCACTGGATACTCAAGAGACTACAGATACTGGAATCTGGAGCAAATCTGATGGCAGAGAGGAAGAATTTATTCATAACATATTGAGTGTGGGTCCTCAGGCTCCTGTGCCTTCTGCTTGATTGAATAGTGAATAAGAGGAAGGTGAGAGTCCTGAATGAAGAATGCCACCACTTTTTGAAGATGTCCTTGTGCCCATGATGGATCTGGCTGAGTCTACAGCCTCTTGCAAAGCCGTGAGTTTGATCTCCATACCAAGCCGTGATGCATTGATGGAGAGTTTGCTGAGACCTTCATCCTCTCGCTTCGGCAGTCTGAGGCACCCACCTGCTTCAAACAGGCTTCAATTATACCCATGCCTAAGAAGAACATGGTGACCAGCCTCAATGGCTATCATCCAGTAGCACTTACATCCACTGTGATGAAGTGTTTTGAGAGGTTGGTGATGAAAATATCAACTCCTGCCTGGGAAGTCACTAAGATCCACACCAATTTGCCTACTGTCACAATAGGTCCACAGCAGATGCCAATTCACTGACTCTTCACTCAACTCTGGAACATCTGGACGACAAAGATGTATATATCAGGATGCTCTTTTTTGACTACAGCTCAGCATTCAATGCAATCATCCCCTCAAAACTAATCAATAAGCTTCTAGACCTTGCTCTCAAACATTTTTGTGCAATTGGATCCTCAATTTCCTCACTTGCAGACCCCACTTAGTTCGGACTGGTAACAACATCTCCTCCACAATCTCCATCAGCACAGGTTCACCATAAGGCTGTGTGCTTAGCCCCCTGCTCTACTTGCTTTATATCTATGACTGTGTGGTGAGGCACAGCACCAATGCCATATTTAAATTTGCTGATAACAGCACTGTTGTAGGCTAAATCAAAGGTGGTGATGAATCAGCATACAGAGGGAGATTTGAGATCTGGCTGACTGGTGCCATAACAACAATCTCGTACTCAATATCAGCAAGACCAAGGAGCTGATTATTGACTTCAGGAGAAGGAAACCAGAGGTCCCCGAGCCGGTCCTTATTGAAGGATCAGAGGTGGAGAAGGTCAGCAAACTTTAAATTCCTCAGTGTTATTATCTCGGAGGACCTGTCCTGCGTCCAGCAATTTGGAAGAACGCATGGTAGTGCCTCTATTTTCTTAGAAGTTTGTAAGTGACATCTAAAATTTTGAAAAACTTCTATAGATGTGTAGTGGAGAGTATACTGACTGGCTGCATCACAGCCTAGAATGGAAACACCAATGCCCTTGAACAGAAAATCCGACAAGAGGTAGTGGATACTGTCCTGTCCATCGCAGTTAAAGACCTTGCCACTGCTGAGCACATCTCCAAGAAACGCTGTCACAGGAAAGTCGCATCCATCATCAGGGACCTCCACCCAGGACTTCTCATTGCTGGCATTGAAGAAGATACAGGAGCCTCAGGACTCACCTCACCAGGCTCAGGAACAGTTACTACCCTCAATCACCAGGCTCTTCAACCAAAGGGGATAATTTTACTTAACATCACTTGCTCCATCCTTGAAGTGTTCCCACAACTACTGGATTTACTTCCAAGGACTCTTCATCACATGTTCTCAGTATTTATTGCTTCTTTATTTAGTATTATTTCTTTAATTTTGCATTTGCAGTTTGTTGTCTGATGCAGACTGGCTGAACGTTTAAGTTGGGAAGTCTTTCATTGATTCTGTTATGGTTGTTATTCTATAGATTTATTGAGTATGCTCATAAGAAAATGAATCTCAGGGTTATATAGGGTGACATATATGTACAAATTTTGTACTTGTATAATAAAATCTGCTTTGTTTTTTTTTCTTGGATACAATCAGTCAGAATGCTCTTCACAGTACATCTATAGAAATTTGCTAGAGTCTTTGGTGACATACCATATCCCCTCAAACTCCTAACAAAGCAGAGCTGCTGGTGTGCTTTCTTCAGGATAGCATCAACGTATTGGGCCCAGGATCAATCTTCCTTGATATTGACACCCAGAAAACTGAAGCTGCTCATCCTTTCCACCGCTGGTAAATCAGTGACAACCGGTGTGTGTTCTCACAACTTCCCCTTCCTGAATTCCATAATCAATTCCTTGCTTTCGCTGATGTTAAGCTTGAAGCTGTTGTTGCGCCACCACTCAATCAGCTGATCTATCTCACTCCTGTCTACGTAGAATTAGTGTTCTTGATTTCTTTTATATAAACAGTTAATGTGTTTCTAAATTCTGTTGATCATCACAGCCAAATTGAAACAGACTTTGAAATAGAATCAGAATCATTGACGGGCCTTTTGGTCCAACTTTCCATGCTATCTTATTGTCTACCTGAGATAGCCCCAGTTCCCTATGTTTGGTCCATATCCCAATCTTTCCTATCTATGCACCTATCTAAATATCCTGTAAACACTATAAGTAGTTCAAAGGTTGAAAGGTACGTTTATTATCAAGGCATACAACTTGAAATTCTTCTTCACCAAGTAGACATGAAATCAAGAAGGAAAAGAAAGGTAGCACGATCATCAACCCCCAAAATACTCCTCCCTGCACAAAAAAACAAACAGAACAGGTACCTCCAAATCTCCCCTCCCGTACTAATAAAACAGATATATCAACCCTACTTCCCTCCTCCCCACACAAAAAAACAGACAAAAAGGGACAGGTTCATTGACCCCCCCCATCCCTCCTCTACACAAATAAAAGGAGCAAAAATGGAACAGGCACATAAACCCCCAATTCTCTCCTCCCTGCACAAAAAAACGAACGATTGGGTGAAAAACACAGAATATAAAAATATCTACAGTCCAAGTCCACATCCAAAACACAGAAAACCTGGGCAACACTCTATGGGCCCAGGGGCCAGGTGCAGACTTTTCCCTCTCTGTAACAGACTGATCTGACAGGTAACCGCCGCTCACCTTACTCGCCGCGATACTTCAATGTCCCTCATTGCTTTAATCAGCGAACAATGGAAGCTTCAAATGGTGAAATGGAGTTCAATAATGGCTTGTGCCCCTTCCTGCAGCATTCCTGCCATGAAGTGCATGCACACTGTCTCCATCCCCCAGAATCTTCTCAGAGACCGCACAGCGCTGAAACACCCAAAAGATCTCTAAACTTCCGCATTTGCCTCGATGCTTCAATCTCCCTTGTTGCTTTAATCGGCAAACAATGGAGGATTTAATTGGTGAGATGAAGTCGAGCATCGGCTCGCAGCCTGCCCACGGTGAGGTTCATGCACACTACCTCTGCCTCTTTCTCTTTTTTCAATATTTTTATTGATATTATGTAAATTACATGGACAAATACAAAATTCATAAGGATACAAATAAATAATACAAATTACATTACATTTAAATCACAGTAATATGATCACAGTATCCCATATTCCAAAACAATCATGTATAAAATTGAATTATGAAATTAAATAGAATAAAATAATTGTATTTTATTAAGAAAATCATTTTATTAAAAATATTATAATAATTATTATAATAATAATGGCTCAGATCCATAATTTAATAACAGTTCAAAGATTGTGAAAATAATTCAGAAAGGGTACCCATAACATTAGGAAGTCATGTTTAGAATCAGAAATAGAACAACGAATCTTCTCTAGATCAAGGCACAACATAACGTCAGATAGCCAATGAACATGAGTGGGCGGGGCAGCCTCCTTCCACTTGAGCAAGGTCACCCTCCTGGCCATAAGAGACATAAAGGCCAATACCCACAAATTAGATGGTTTCAATTTTGTAGTACTATCCTCAACAATACCAAACAAGGATTGAGCTTAAAGCTGACATTGAAATGTACAGAAAAAGTCTGAAATACATCTTTCCAGAATTTTTCAAGGCTCCGACATGTCCAAAACATATGAATTAGTGTGGTCACTCCATTAGTACATCTATCACAGTAAGGGGAAATATCTGCGCAGAAACGGGAACGCTTATCTTTAGACATATGAACTCTATGTACCACTTCGAATTGTAATAAAGAATGACGAGCTCATAATGATGAAGAATTAGTCAATTTAAAAATAATCTTCCAGCTCTCATCAGATATAAAAATCTGTAAATCCTTTTCCCAGTCTCCTTTAATTTTATCTAAAGAGGCCATTTTCAGTCCCAACAGTAGACCATAAATGTAAGATATTGAACTGTTATCAAAGGGTTTCAGATTAGAAATTATATTATATTCTTATCTGGACTTCAGGAAATGTAAGTAATTGAGATCTTAAAAAATCTCTAATCTGTAAGTATTGAAAAAATTGAGTGTTGGAAAGGTTAAATTTCGTTGAAAGGTGCACAAAAGAAGAGAGATTCCCTCCATCAAACAAATCCTGAAATTGTTTAATACCCAATCTATCCCATTCTTTAAAAGATGAGTCAATTAGAGATGGTTTGAAAAAACAATTAGAAAATATGGGACTTGAGAGGGAGAATCTCAATAAACCAAAATGTTTTCTAAACTGTAACCAAATCCTCAATGTATATTTAACCACCACATTGTCAATTAGTTTATTTCAAGATAAAGGAAGCGAGGATCCAAGTAAATAAATAATGGAAAACTTTATAACAGATTTGACTTCCAAATAAACCCATGTAGGGCAATTCTCATGGTTAATGTAATATACCCAGAACGTAGTATTACGTTTATTAACTGCCCAATAATATAACCTAAAATTGGGTAAGGCAAATCCTCCATTCTGTTTGGTTTTTTGAAGGTGAGCTTTATTTATACAGGTTTTTTATTCTTCCATATATAGGAAGAAAAAATTGAATCCAAAGAGTCAAAAAAACAGGCACAGCTTGAAAAAGGTATATAAATTTCAGTAAAATATCCATTTTAATAGAATTGATTCGGCCAATCAGTGATAAAGAGAGAGGCGACCAATTATAAAGTGCTTTTTTAACATAATTCAATAAACTTAAAAAATTATCCTTATATAAATCTTTATAATTCTTAGTCATTGTTACTCCTAAATACGTAAGTTGTTTTCTTAAAAATTTAAAAGGAAGGTTAATATCAGTTGGTATTAAATTGTTCAAAGGAAACACTTCACTCTTCTGTAAATTTAATTTATATCCTGACAACTGACTAAAATTAGTAAACGAAACAGAAGTGGTAAGGAGGTTGTAACATTAGATATAAAAAGCAATAAGTCATCAGCACAGAGTGACACTTTATGAATAGTACCTCTCCTTAAAATACCAGTGATCTCTTTAGACTCTCGAAAAGCAATTGCTAAGTGTTCTAATACCAGATCAAAAAGCAGAGGACTCAAAGGGCAACCTTATCTAGTCCCACGTTGGCGTTTAAAGGGTTTAGAATTCTGAAAATTAGTAAGAACCCGAGCGGAGGGAGATAAATAAAGTAATTTAATCCAATGAATAAAATTAGGTCCAAAATTCAATTTTTCTAAGGATGTAAATAGAAAGTTCCATTCAACTCTGTCAAAAGCCTTCTCCGCATCCAAGGATATCACACGTTCTGTATTTCCTTAGATGGAGAGTACATAACATTTAACAAACATTGTATATTAAAATGGGAATATTGATTTTTAATAAATCCTGTCTGATCATCTGAAACTATAGAAGATATAATATTTTCAAGTCTGTGAGCCAACACTTTAGATAAAATTTTAGTATCAAAATTGAGTAAAGAGATAGGTCTATACGAAGAACATTCAGTAAGGTTCTTATTCTTTTTGAGAATGAGCGAAATGGAAGCTTCGTAAAAAGACTGTGGTAGTCTTCCTAGCTTAAAGGAATCAGTAAGGGTAGAACTTAAGTGTGGTATAAGCAAGGAGGAAAAAGCCTTATAGAACTCTCCAGAGAATCCATCGGGTCCTGGGGATTTCCCAGAATGCAATTCTCGAATAGCCTGAGCAATTTCCTCCGAGGAAACAGGTTGATCCAATTACCTACGATCATCTAACGAAAGATTAGGAATACTTAATTGATCTAAAAAATTATTCATTGCAATATTATTATTAACAGAGTCAGAACGATACAATTTAGAATAAAATTCCCTAAAACTGTCATTATTTTCAAAGTGGTCAGTTGTCATGTCCCCATTAATTTTACGTATTTCTTTAATTTGCTGCTTGGCTTCAATTGATTAGCCAGTAGCTTACCAGTTTTATCTCCATGAATATAAAATTGACTTCTATCTTTTAAAATTTGGCTTTCAATTGGATACGTTAAAAGAAGATCATATTTAGTTTTAGTTTCAGTACTGTACATCTCTTATATGTTTCAGGATCAGGTACAAAAGCATATTTAAGGTCCAGTTGTTTTAACTAATTGGCTAATTTATTTCTCTCTTTGTTAAGCAACACACATAAAAGTTGCTGGTGAATGCAGCAGGCCAGGCAGCATCTATAGGAAGAGGTACAGATGACGTTTCGGGCCGAGACCCTTCATCAGGACTAACTGAAAGAAGAGCTAGTAAGAGATTTGAAAGTGGGAAGGGGAGGGGGAGATCCAAAATGATAGGAGAAGATGGGGGGGTGGGGTGGAGGGATGGAGCCAAGAGCTGGACAGTTGATTGGCAAAAGGGATATGAGAGGATCATGGGACGGGAGGCCTAGGGAGAAAGAAAGGGGGGGGAGCCCAGAGGATGGGCAATAACGGATGGGGTACGAGGTGGAGGTGGGGCATTAATGGAAGTTAGAGAAGTCAATGTTCATGCCATCAGGTTGGAGGCTACCCAGATGAAATATAAGGTGTTGTTCCTCCAACCTGCGTGGGGCTTCATCTTTACAGTAGAGGAGGCCGTGGATAGACATATCAGAATGGGAATGGGACGTGGAATTAAAATGTGTGGCCACTGGGAGATTCTGCTTTCTCTGGCGGACAGAGCGTCGGTGTTCAGCGAAACGGTCTCCCATTCTGTGTTGGGTCTTGCCAATATATAGAAGGCTGCATCAGGGGCACCGGACGCAGTATATCACCCCAGCCGACTCACAGGTGAAGTGCCTTTGTTAGCTTTTTAAATGATGTTTGCAGTATAAGAAATAATTTGACCCTGGATGTATGCTTTAAAAGTATCCTATATAATAAGGCTAGATGTCTCTTCAAATGTATTTTCTTCAAAAAAAAGAGTGATTTGATTCTCCATAAATTTAAAAAATCCTCATTGGATAACAGAGTGAAATTAAATCGCCAAAATCTACTCATGGGGATAGGACCAGGAAGATTTAAAGATAGAAGTACAGGAGAGTGGTCAGAAATAGCAACCTCTTTATATTCGATCTTTCGAACTAATGGAATCATTTGACTATCAATAAAAAAAATAGTCAATCCTGGTATAAGAACGATGAAGATGGGAGAAAAAAGAATACTCCCTTTCCATCAGATGGAGAAATCGACTATAATACATTTAGTTAGAAAGGATTGGGTAAACAAAGCTGATTTATTAAGTGTGGCTGGTTTAATAGATGAGCGATCTAATACTGGATCTAACCAGCAGTTAAAATCTCCTCCCATCACAAGAGAGTAAGTACACAAATTTGGCAAAATGAAAATAGACGTTCAGAAAATCCTGGATCATCTACATTGGGGCAAATACATTAGCAAAAACAATCAATTTACTGTCTAAACTCCCTGATTCAATAACAAATTGACCATTGGGGTCCGAAACAACTTTATGCTGAATAAAGGAAACTGTATTATGGACAAAAATCGAAACTCCACGTGATTTTGTGTTAAACGAAGAATGGAATTGCATACCCTTCCACCGAGTAAAAAAATGTAAGCTATCACAGCTGCATATGTACGTTTCTTATAAGAAAATAATGGGTGCTTTTAATTTTTTAATAAAAGAAAACACTTTTTGATGGGGTGATTCAGCCCTTTCGCATTCAAACTAAATAAGTTAATATTTCGAACTATTTTAAATATCAATCAACATGTAATTGAATGATCTGGCCATAAGTTATGAAAACTAGAAAGCAAACCGCAAAGTAAGATATTCAAACAAACAATCATATATTCAACCCAACACAGCTTCCAGAGAAAAATAGTCCCTACCCCCTCCCCCATCCAAAGCGAAAAATCTGACCAATAGACAGTCAGCAAGCTAAGAACTAAGTACCTGCCCCAAAAAATCCTGTTGATGGAAAAAACTCCAGTCCTGCAAGGTCATTATGTCCCTGCCAAGACACAACATAAAAAGAAAAGTAACTCAGCATTCGAAAATATGAAAGGATCAGTTTAAACAAATTCAGAGAAAGCTGTATTAAAATAAAGCCTCAAAAAGGGATAAAATAAAGAAGCATCAAAAAAATGTAACAAAAGACAATATTTGACTAGCCAAAACGTAAGCTTAATGAAACCTTATTTCAAATTCATATTAACAGAAGAAAAAAAACTTGATCAAATAAGAAATATAACGGTTTTAGACTTTATCCTTCAGAAACTCTTTTGCATCTTCAACCGACTTTATTCTTTTTTGCAATCCATTCTTCAAAACAATACTCAGACAGGCGGGGAACTGAAGGGATGGTTTGTATCCTTTGTTGTAAAATTCCGACATAACTTCTTTATATTTCATGCAATCAGCCATAACTTCAGGTGAATAATCTTCCACAAATCTTATCTTGTAATTTCGGAAACCGATCATTCCTTGTTAATGGGTATGGCGAATTAAAAGGTCCTTAATACGAAAGTCATGAAGGGTTAGAATGACCAATCTGGGTTTTGCCGCTGAAGACAATGGCTTCAAACTTGGAGAGCGATAAACTCGATTGAGCTTCAGCTCAGAAGTGAAGAAAGCAGGGAAAAGCTGTTTCAGAAAGTTTGCAAAAAACTTCGTAGGGTCAGTGCCTTCAATTGATTCTTCAAGACCCAGAATTCGCAAGTTATTTCTCCTGTTTCTATTTTCAAGACTGATGATCCTTTTCAGCATTTTATCATTGGATAAAGATAACTCTTTGCAGAGTTTAATTGTATCCTCAACGTCCTCTTTAAGTGATATCAGCTTCGCAGTATTTTCCTGGATTCGGTTCTCATGCTCAGATAGAGTTTGTTGAATTGTATCCAATTTGCCATTAAGTCGTTGAAACTCCTCAGAAAATTCCGATTTTTGCCGTTTATGGAAGTGACTGATTGAATCCAAAGAGACTGGGGATTCATCTTCTGTTTCCCTTTCTTTTGCAGACGCTTTGGTTCTTTTCCCACCCATAGTAAAGCAGTATTAAAATATCACAATAAGGTTTCAAAAAAAAGACTGGTGGGAGACAGTTAAGTAAACAGGGTAGGAGCACTCAAAAAATGATGCTACTCCATCAGCTGCCAACAGAGCTCTCCGCCTCTGCCTCTGGGAATTCTCTCAGAGACTGCAGGGTGCTAAAACACCCCAGTGATCTCCAGATAGCATACTATGAGCTCCAGCAGTTCCAGAATCTCATCCAAGATGAAAAACAAATACAAAAGACAGAAAATAATTAGAATATATGGTTTGATGATCTATCCAGGAGATGTCAATCGAAGAAGGGTTGTATGCAGGCGTCATTTTGACCAGAAATAATTGTAGCCACCCAACCACTTACCCTGGCAGCTTATTCCATATACCCACCAACCCGTCTGTGATGAAGTTGCCTCTTAGCCCCCTTCTAGATATTTACCCTCTCACTTAAAACCAATACACCTAAATTTGGTTTCCTCTGTGCTGAGGGAAAGACTATAACCATCCATTTTATCTACATCCTTCATGATATCCTTCATGTCCTACCCATTCCCCCTTATTCTAAGGGCAAGACGACACGACTGTGGCTAACATGAGAAGTCAAAGCCAACGTAAAAGCTAAAGAGAGGGTATATAATAGAAAAAAATCAGTGGGAAATTAGAGTGTTGGGAAGCTTTTAAAAACCAACAGAAGAGAACTAAAAAGTCATTAAGAGGAAAAGATAGAATATGAAGGTCAGTGAGCCAATAATATTAAAGAGAATACAAATGCTTCTTTAGATACATAAGTGTAAAGGAGAGGTGAGTGTAGATATTGGACCACTGGATAATGATGCTGAAGAGGTAGTAATGGGGGACAAGGAAATAGCAGACAAGTTGAATTAGTATTTTGCATCCTTCTTCACTGTGGAAGGCACTAGCAACATGCTGGAAGTTTGTGAGAGTCAGGGGGCAGAATTGTGCTAAGTTGTCAGAGAGAAGGTTCTTGGGAAATTGAAAGGTCTGGAGGTAGATGAGTCACCTGGACCAAATGGTATATATTCCAGGGTTCTGAAAGAGGTGGCTGAAGAGATTGTGGAGGCATTAGCAATGATCTTTCAAGAAACAATTAAACCTGGCATGGTTTTGGAGGAATGAAAAGTTGCAAATGTCACTCCGCTCTTCAAGAAGGAAGAGAGGCAGAAGAAAGGAAATTATAGGCTAGTTAGTCTGACTTCAGTGGTTGAGAAGATGCTAGAGTCGATTGTGAAGGATGAAATTTTGGGGTACATGGAGCCACATGATAAAATAATTGGTAATCAGCATGGTTTCCTCAAGGGAAAATATTGCCTGATAAATCTGGTGAAATTCTTTGAGGAAATAACAAGCCCAATAGACAAAGGAGAATCAATGGATGTTGTGTACTTGGATTTTCAAAAGGACTTTGACAAGATGCCACACATAAGGCTGGCTAACAATTTAAGAGCCAATGTATTACAGGAAAGATCCTAGCGTGGATAAAGACCGGCTGATTGGCAGGGTGCAAAGTGGGAATAATGGGAGCCTTTTCTGGGTGGCTGGCGGTGACTATTGGTGCTCCACAGGGGTCTGTGTTGGGACTGCTTTTTTAATGTTATATGTCACTGACTTGGATTGATGGCTTTGTGGTTAAGTTTGTGGACAATACAAAGATAGGTGGAGGGACAGGATGTTTTGAAGAAGTAGAGAGGCTACAGAAGGACTTAGGCAGATTAGGACAATGGGAAAAGAAGTGGCAGATGGAATACCGTTTCCGAAAGTTATGGTCATCCACTTTGGCAGAAAAAATAAAAGTGTAGACTGTTTTCTAAACGGGGAGAAAATTCAAAAATCTGAGGTGCAAAGGGACTTGGGAATCCTTGTTCAGGATTCCCTAAAGGTTAATTTTCAGCTTGAGTCAGCGGTGAGGAAGGTAAATGCATTGTTAGCACTCATTTCAAGAACACTAGAATATAAATCAAAGATGTAATGTTAAAGCTTTATAAAAAGTACTGATGAGGCCTCACTTGGAGTATTGTGAGCAGTTTTGGGCCTCTCATCTAAGAAAGGATGTGCTGACATTGGAGAAGGTTTAAAGGAGGTTCATAAAATGATTCCAGGATTGAAAGACTTGTTGTGTGAAGAGTGTTTGATGGCTCTGGGGCTATACTCACTGTGATTCAGAAGAATGAGGGGTGGCCTCATTAAAACCCATTGGATGTTGAAAGGCCTTGATAGATTGGAAGTGGAGAGGATGTTTCCTGTGTTGGAGGAATCTAAGACCAGACAGCACAGTTTCAGTATAAAAGGATGTCCGTTTAGAATGGGTATGAGGAGGAATTTCTTTAGCCAGAGTGATAAATCTGTGGAATTCATTACCACAGTATACAGTATTTAAAACTGTGGTTGATAGATTCTTGATTAGTTAGGGCATGAAGGGATTAGGGCTGAAAGAGGAAAATGGATCAGCCAAGTTCAAATGTTGGCTCAGACACAATTGACCAAATGGCCTAATTCTGCTCCTATATCTAATGGTCATATGTTCTTTTAAATACTTACTTTCTCACTTCAAACCAATACTCCTAATTTTGGACTCCTGACTGCTGAGGGAAATAATGCAGCCATCGACCTTATCTATGTCTTTCATGATTCTATATACCTATATAAGGTCACCCCTCAGCCTACTTCGCTCCAGGAAAAAAAAAGCCCCAGCCTTCACTCTGAAGAGCTCACAGCATGTGTAAGTGCTAGAATTATATTCATTGATCATTCTACATTGCTAGACTATATTGGGTGATTGCTGGTGGACAGTGCCAATGCCTTTAAATTTCTGGGCTTAAGCATATTGGATGAGCTGCCCTGAGTCCCACACATTGATATAATCACTAGGAAGGTATACCAGTGTCTAGACTTTTGTAGGTGGTTAAGGAGGTACAGCTTATCATCAACCTCTCCAACGAACTTGAACAGATGTACTGTTGAAAGTAGCCTGACTGCTGACATCATGGTCTGGTATGGGAATTTGGATGCTCAGGGATGTAAAAATCTGCAGAGAGTAGTGGACTCAACCGAATGAACCACAGGCATATCCACCCCACCATTGTTAGTATCTACAGGAGGTGCTGCCTCAAGTAGGCAACAAATATCATCAAAGATACATCCAGGCCATGCCATCTTCTCACAGCTACCGCTGGGCAGGAGGTACAGAAGCCTGGAGTTCCATACTACCAGGTTCTAGAACAGCTACTTCACTTCAAATATTCAGTTCTTGAACCAATGGACACAATCCTAATCATTAGATCAGCTACACCATGAACATTTTGATCACAATGCACTAAATGGACTTGCTTTTCTTCTAATTGAATTCTTCCTTTTAAAAGTTGTGTGTAACTTATGTTTTTCTTCTGTATGCTGCTGTGAACCTTTGACAAGGTCCCACACGGAAGGTTAGTTAGGAAGGTTCAATCATTAGGTATTAATATCGAAGTAGTAAAATAGATTCAGCAGTGGCTGGATGGGAGATGCCAGAGATTAGTGGTGGATAACTGTGTGTCAGATTGGAGGATGGTGTCTAGTGGTGTGCCTCAGGGATCTGTACTGGGTCCAATGTTGTTTGTCATATATATCAATGATCTGGATGATGGAGTGGTAAATTGGATTAGTAGGTATACAGATGAAACTAAGATAGGTGGAGTTGTGGATAATGAAGTAGGTTTTCAAAGCTTGCAGAGAGATTTAGGCCAGTTAGAAGAGTGGGCTGAAAGATGGCAGATGGAGTTTAATGCTGATAAATGTGAGGTGCTACATTTTGGTAGGACTACTCAAAATAGGATATACATGGTAAATGGTAGGGCATTGAAGAATGCAGTAGAACAGAGAGATCTAGGAATAATGGTGCATAGTTCCCTGAAGGTGGAATCTCATGTGGATAGGGTGGTGAAGAAAGCTTTTGGTATGCTGGCCTTTATAAATCAGAGCATTGAGTATAGGAGTTGGGATGTAATGTTGAAATTGTACAAGGCATTGGTAAGGCCAAATTTGGAGTATTGTGTACAGTTCTGGTCACCGAATTATAGGAAAGATGTCAACAAAATTGAGAGAGTACAGAGGAGATTTACTAGAATGTTGCCTGGGTTTCATCTCCTAAGTTACAGAGAAAGGTTGAACAAGTCAGGTCTTTATTCTTTGGAGCATAGAAGGTTGAGGGGGGACCTGATAGAGGTATTTAAAATTATGAAGGGGATGGATAGCATTGACATGGATAGGCTTTTTCCATTGAGAGTGAGGGAGATTCAAACAAGAGGACATGAGTTGAGAATTAAAAGGCAAAATTTTAGGGGTAACATGAGGGGGAACTTCTTTACTCAGGGAGTGGTAGCTGTGTGGAACGAGCTTCCAGCAGAAGTGGTTGAGGCAGGTTCGATGTTGTCATTTAAAGTTAAATTGGATAACTATAAGGACAGGAAAGGAATGGAGGGTTATGGGCTGAGTGCAGGTCGGTGGGACTAGGTGAAAGTAAGAGTTCGGCATGGAATAGAAGGGCCGAGGTGGCCTGTTTCTGTGCTGTAATTGTTATATGGTTATATGAGTCTACATGCCTGTGTTGGTGCTGCAAGGAAGTTTTTCATTGCGTTTGTGCATGCATGTACTTGTGCTTATGACAATAAACTTGACTTTGACTTAGGGGCTGTGAAAGACAATGATGGCAGTTGTAATATTCACATCAGTACAGACAGCAGAGAGCAAAACATCTGTGTCTTGGGATACAGAAATTCATAATAGTTTTATGTTGAGGAACGAATGTCTTAGGTTGCACTTTATTGATCCAATTTCTGATGATGACACAGTGTAGGTGTGATATACAAACACTGATCACGTCACTGTATGCAATAATAACTTTCTGAAAATGGTTGGCATAATTGTGTGAGTCATACCTTACAGAGCTCAGTCCAATTTCCTGATGGGTGGGAGTTCAACCAGAAATTTGAGCAAATCTATTAAAACATATCCAAAAGTGATTTGACGTGGGATTTATACATAAAATGTGTGCAATACATTCTGAATTTTCAGTGCTTGTAGTCACAATGTAGGTATAACTGCAATCCATTTATTTAAACATACATTATTCGGTTTATCTCTGGCTCAGATGACAGTAGTTCAAGTCCCATGGCATTTAGTTCAGAATCAGAACTAGGTTTATTATCACTGGCATATGCTGTGAAGTTTGTTCTTTTGAGGCAGAGGAGCAATGCAAGACATAAGAATCCTATAAGCTACAAAAAAGTAAGTAAACAATGCAGAAGTAGAACAGTGAAGTAGTGCTCATGGGTTCATGGACCATTCAGAAATCTGAAGATCTGTCCTTAATGATGGATGCCAACATCTTGAATTACTACCTTTTGCAAATGTCCTTGATGGTTGGACATTTGTATCTGTGGTGGAGCTGGGTGAGTCTACAACTGCCTGCAGCCTTTTCTGATACTGTGCACATCTCCCTACATCTGTAGAAATTTACTAGAGACTTTGCTGACATTACCAAATCTCCCCAAACTTCTAATGTATAGCCACTGTCACACCTTTTACATGGTTTTATCAATACGTTAGGCACAGGATAAATCCCCTGAGATGTTGGCATCCTGGAACTTGAAGCAGCAGCGCTGAGTGAGTGCTGCACAGCTGAATGTGTT
Source organism: Mobula hypostoma (assembly GCF_963921235.1). Lineage (NCBI taxonomy): Eukaryota > Metazoa > Chordata > Chondrichthyes > Myliobatiformes > Myliobatidae > Mobula > Mobula hypostoma. The sequence continues at coordinate 170,210,090 of NC_086097.1, forward strand.
GCTTGTCAGATGAAATTATAAACTGAGGTTCTAGTGCCTTCACTGAAGGTCTTCTCCAACCTCTTAAACACAGATTGTATCACTAGGTAGAGGCAGATAGGAGTAAATGAGGTACTTGAAGAGTATAAGAAATGCAAGAGAACATTTAAGAAGGAAATCAGTAGGGCTAAAAGAAAATATGAGGTTGCTCTAGCAGACAAGGTGGAAGAGAAGCCTGAGGCCTTCTTCATATAGATTAGGAGCAAAAGGATAGTCGTCTGGAAGATCAGAGTGGTAATCTACGTGTCTAGCCAAAAAAGGTAGAGGCGATAATAAATGGATTTTGCATCTGTATTTACTCAGGAGATGGACACAGAGTCTGTGGAAATGAGGCAAAGCAGCATCGAGGTCGTGGACCCCATACAGATTACAGAGGAGGAGGGCAGCCTTGAGGCAAATTAGGGTGGATAAATCCCTGGAGCCTGATAGTATGTTCCCTTGGACCCTATGGGAGGCACATGCAGAAGTTGCAGGGACCCTAGTAGAGATATTTAAAACATCCTGAACCATGGGTGAAGTGCTGGAGAAAGGCTCTAAGGAGACAGGAAATTACAGGCTGATGAGTGTGACGTCAGTATAGGAAAGTTATTGGAAGGTATTCTAAAGGACTGGATATATAAGTATTTGGATGGACAGGGACTGATTAGGGATAGTCAACATAGCTTTGTGCGTGGTAAGACGTGTCTAACCAATCTTATACAGTTTTTCGAGGAAGTTACCAGGAAAAGTGAATGAAGGCAAGGCAGTAGATATTGTCTACATGGACTTTAGCAAGGCCTTTGACAAGGTCCCGCATGGGACGTTGGTCAAGAAGATTCAATCGCTTGGCATTCAAAATGGGGTGGGGGACTTCTAGTAGCGCTCATGGAGTGAAGTCGCGTTCTTGACTCGCTCCATTACCTCTGAGTTTTTCTTCTTATGATCAGCTATATTTTAATTAACCATTAAGGCATCAACTTTTACAATACTTTGAAATAAATTGGGCTCTCCGATAATTGGATGCGTTTAAGGTCTGCTATGTCTAAGAATGGAAAAAACAGGAAGGATGGTAAACCTCCGGTTAGACCGAAAGGTACTGATTTCCCTCTGACTGAACCACCGGTGACTTTGAAAGCTATATCGGAGCTAATTCAAAGGGAAATTTCAACCTCTGTTACGGAGCTGATTCGTGCGGAAATTTCAACTAGTTTCCAGAAAGTTGCCGATTCAATCGAGAAGATACAGATATCTATTACGGAACATCGGTCGGCTATATCTGATCTTCAAAAATCCATGCAACAAAGTGAGCTCAAGATGGAGAAAATCGAAGAAACAATTAATGTAATGAAAAAGAAACTCGACTTTCTGACCTTTAAAAACTCTGACTTAGAATCTAGAATGCGACGCCAGAATCTTCGAATGATTGGGGTGCGCGAAGCTGTTGAATTCGATAACCCTATGAAGTATTTTTCTCAACTTTTAAAAGATGCATTTCCTACTGTATTTCCTGACCAACCACCATTATTGGATCGTGTTCACAGAGTTCCATCATACTTGCCTAGGTCAGATAAACCTAGACATGTCATTTTACGTTTTCATTACTTTCAAGACAAGGAGAAACTGTTTCGATTCGTTCGATCTAAAGGTTTTATTGATTTTTTGGATCTTAAGTTCCGATTCGTGGAGGATTTCAGTAAACCAATCCGGGATCAACGGGTTCGTTACAGATCTGTGATGTCGGAACTCTACAAGATGGATTTAAGACCAGCGCTGCTTTACCCTGCACGTTTAAGGATTCGTACGCTGGATGGAGCCCTCCGTTTTTTTGAATCTCCATCGGATGCCCAGAGTTATCTGGATCAATTTTCACCTTCAACATCTTAATCGTAATATTTTAACTATCTCCGTTGATCGGAGGCTGTGAATTTGTCGGTCTTAATTTTTTTTTGCCCTATTTGGGCAGAAAAGTTTATTTTTGATTACTTAATATGGTTGCTAAACTTTCTTTTTAACTGCGTCATTTCTTTCTTTTTCCCAGGGGATTCTGGGTGGTTACTTCCTTATTGTCATTTTACGTATTTCCTTTGTGGTCTTAAATTTTGTAGTTTTTTTAAAAATCTATTTTGTTTTGTAGGTTTTTATAACTAGTTTATGTTAATAATCTCATTTTTTTTGTTGTTTTGTTTACTCATGGGTCTGGGGTTTATTGCGGTTTTTTTTATATTTTCTGGCTTTTATTCTGTTATGTGTTTATTTTAATTGAGTTATCTTTTTTTATTCTTTTACTGTTTTATAATCAGCTGATCTTTTTTATATTTACACTTTTTTTTAGGGAGCGTATACCGGAAGTCATGGGGGTAGTTTTAGTGCTTGCTTCTTTCGGGCTGGTCTGCGTTAGATTTAGCCTTGGGGTCATGGGGTGGGGGGTGGTGGGAGGGGCTTCACATTTTAGTTTCTTTCTTCTTGGACTATATACATTATTGAAGTATTGGTTGCGTTCTTCTTCCCGGTATCTCTTGTATGTTCTGTTCCCTTTCCGGGTTCGTGGGTCGAGCCTATCGTCAATTCTCCTTGTTGCGGGTTGACTTTAGGGTTTATGGAGTCTATTATTAATTTTGTCTCCTGGAATACTAATGGTCTTAATCATCCTATTAAAAGGAAAAAAGTTTTTAAAGTGTTCCGGAGACTTAAAGCACAAATTTTATTTTTACAAGAGACCCATGTGCGGAGGGGGGACAGACTACGTTTTTTTAAATTCTGGAAGGGACAACAGTTTCATTCGAACTCCAATGCTAAGATTCGAGGCGTCTCTATTTTTATAGACTCCTCAGTTACTTTTATACAACATGATATTATTTCTGATCCGAATGGTAGATTTCTATTGGTTAGTGGTTTACTATTTAATAAAAAAGTAGTTTTGGTTAATGTTTATGCTCCTAATATGGACTGTCCGGAATTTTATAAATCATTATTTAATCAGTTTCCGAATTTGAATGAGTTTTCATTGATCTGGGGCGGAGATCTTAATACCTGTTTGTCTCCAGCTTTGGACCGTTCGGCTCCTCTACGGACCTTACCTAATAAATCTGCAACTTTGATTAATTCATTCCTTTCTGATTCTGGGTCGACGGACATTTGGCATTTTTTGCATCCTCAGGAAAAAGATTTTTCTTTTTTTTCACATGTTCATCATTCCTATTCAAGAATTGATTATTTCTTTATTGATTCTCGTCTTATTTCCTCAGTGATTAAATGTGATTATGACTCTATAACCATTTCGGATCATGCTCCACTTAAGCTTTCTATTAAAATTCTGGCCAATATACAAAATAATAGACAATGGCGTTTTAATTCGCTGTTGCTTCAGGACTCGGACTTTGTTAACCTTATGAATGAACAGATTGATTTTTTTTTACAATTAACTATACAGAGGATATTTCTGTCAACATTCTTTGGGACACTTTTAAAGCTTATATTCGTGGTCAGATTATCTCGTATTCTGCTGTTTTGAGGAAGAAGCTGAAGCAGGAGGAGTTGGTAATTGTGGACAAGATTAAGGAAATCGATAAGAAATATGTTACAGCTCCCTCTGAGGAGTTATATAAACAAAGAACTGGACTTCAAATGGAACACAGTTTATTACTTTCGTCCTTGATTGTAAACCAATTAAAGAAAACAAGAAGTGAATTTTATGTACACAGTGACAAAATTGGCAAACTGTTGGCTAATCAACTGAAGTCTAATTATGCTAAATCTCAAATTAATCAGATTTATAACCAAAATGATCGACTGATACTTGATCATGTGGGGATTAATCAAACCTTCTGTGATTTTTATTCTTCCTTATATCAATCAGAGTCTCCTCGAGATTCTAAATATATGAATGATTTTTTAGATAATTTAGACTTCCCTGAGATTTCACAGGATATGTCTTCTATGTTAGATACTCCCATTACCATGGATGAGATTAAGAATGTTATTTTCTCTATGAATTTGGGGAAAGCTCCTGGCCCTGATGGGTTTACCGTAGAATTTTATAAATGTTTTGCTCCTTCATTAATCCCTTGGCTCTGTACGGTTTTTGAGGCTTCATTAAAACTTGGTAAACTTCCTGAATCTTTCAATAGAGCGTCAATTTCTCTAATATTAAAGAAGGATAAAGATCCTGCTCAATGTGCATCTTACAGACCAATATCTTTATTAAATGTTGATTCTAAAGTTTTTTCTAAGTTATTAGCAAATAGATTAGAAAAAGTACTTCCTTCTATTATTTCGGAAGACCAAATGGGTTTTATTAAAGGTCGTTACTCTTTTTATAATATTCGCACACTGTTAAATATCGTTTATACTCCCTCACAAAATGTTCCTGAGTGTGTTATCTCTTTAGATGCTGAGAAAGCTTTTGATAGAGTAGAATGGCCTTATTTATTTAAGGTGCTTGAAATGTTTAATTTTAGCTCGAAATTTATATCCTGGATTAAACTGTTATATCATTCTCCTGTGGCCTCGGTCCGTACTAACTCTTTAAGTTCACCTTTTTTCCCTCTTTTTCGAGCTACTCGACAAGGTTGTCCTCTTAGTCCCTTATTATTTGATATTGCATTAGAACCTCTTGCAATTGCCATTCGAGAATCTCCAAATATTACTGGGATAACTCGGGGCTTAAAGTCCCATAAAATATCACTCTATGCTGATGATTTACTTTTATATATTTCTAATCCTCAAAAATCCATCCCAGCTGTTTTAGAGCTATTAGCACAATTTGGTCTTTTTTCAGGTTATAAATTAAATCTTAGTAAGAGTGAACTCTTTCCGAGTAATAAACAACTTCCCTTATATTATACATTTCCATTTAAATTGATTAATAATTATTTTTCATATCTTGGGATTAAAATTACTTGTAAATACAAAGATTTATTTAAGACTAACCTTTTACCATTAATAGACCATATTATTCAACTTTCATCTAAATAGTTTCCTTTATATTTGACATTGATTGGTCGTATTAATGCAGTTAAGATGTTTTTTTTGCCAAAATTTTTATATATATTTCAGGCATTACCAATCTTTGTTCCAAAATCTTTTTTTGACAAAGTTGACTCTAAAATTTCTTCATTTATTTGGCAGAATAAAAACCCGAGACTGGGTAAAATACATTTACAGAAAGCTAAGAGAGATGGAGGCTTAGCATTACCTAACTTTAGATTTTATTATTGGGCAATTAATATTCGACATATGAAATTCTGGTTACTTGACCAGGATATACTATCCATTCCTAAATGGGTAGCATTGGAATTACAATCTGTTCAGGGTTTTACACTTGGCTCTATTTTAGGTTACTCTCTTCCTTTTGATTTGAAACGCCTTAAACAGGTGTCTAACCCGATAGTTAAATATACCTTACGTATTTGGTTTCAATTCAGAAAATTTTTTGATCTTAATCAATTTGGGTTAGCGATTCCTATTTTAGGTAACATATTTTTTCCTCCCTCTTTTATGGATTGTGCTTTTCAAATTTGGAAGACTAAGGGTATTTCACGGTTTTCGGACTTATTTTTAGATGGTTCCCTTATGTCTTTTGAACAATTATCTAATAAATATAACTTATCAAGAATACATTTTTTTTAGATATCTACAAGTTAGAAATTTCCTAAGTACTATACTTTCTTCCTTTCCAATGCTTCCTCCTACATACATTTTAGATACTATAATTAACCTTAATCCATGTCAGAAAGGTGCATCGGCTATGATTCATAATATTATTATGAAACTTAGGAAAGCTCCATTTGATAAGATTAGGGTAGATTGGGAACAGGAATTGGGGTTTACCATTTCCGTGGATGACTGGGGGCAGATTTTACAATTAGTCAATACTTCCTCTATCTGTGCTAAACATTCCCTAATTCAATTTAAAGTTGTTCATAGAGCACATACGTCCAAGGATAAGTTAGCGCGCTTTTAATCTCATATTAATCCTTTTTGTGATAGATGTCCGGGGCAGATAGCCTCTTTAACTCATATGTTTTGGTCTTGCCCTACTTTGGAAACTTTTTGGAGAGACATTTTTAATGTTATCTCCAAGGTATTGAATATAGATATCTCTCCTCACCCTATTACTGCTGTCTTTGGACTACCTAAAATTTCCAGTAATCTTTCCCCTTCAGCCCGTAGAATGATTGCATTTCTTACTTTAATGGCAAAAAGATGTATCTTACAACATTGGAAAGAGCTTAATGCTCCAACTACCTTTTTTTGGTTTTCTTAGACGATATTATGCCTGAATTTGGAGAAAATTAGAAGCAATCTTTATGACTCCTCATTTAAATTTGAACAGACTTGGAGATCTTTTATTCAATATTTTCATTTAATGTAATATATACCCTTCTTGTTTTTTTTACTGTTTTTAATGGAGGTCGGGATTGAGGACGTGATTTTAAGTTTAACTCTGTTTGGTTTCAAGTTAGCCCATTGCTTTGCTTTGCTTTTAGTTAGTTGCACGGTGAGTTTTTTTTGGGGGGGGGGGGTTTCCTTTTCTCTATTGATATATATATAAAAATTAGTATACTATTATGTTACCTTGGTATGTTATGTTTAAATTACATTGTTTGTAGTATTTTTTTGTATTAATATCTTCTGTAATTTTATTATATTCTAACAGTGTATTAGTGTCTATATGGCTTACCTTTTTGTATACTTATTCAATAAAAAGATTTAAAAAGAAACAAAATGAGGTAATAAATTGGATTAGACATTGGCTTCATAGAAGAAGCCAGAGGCTGGTTGTAAATGGTTGCCTCTCTGACTGGAGGCCTTTGACTAGTGGTGTGCCCTAAGGATTGGTTCTAGTTCTGTTGTTGATTGTCATCTATATCAACCATCTGAAAAATAATGTGGTTAACTGGATCAGCAAATTTGCGAATGACACCAAGATTGGGAGTGCAGAGGACATTGAGAAAGACTGTCAAAGTTTGCTGCAGGATTTGGACCAACTGGAAAAATGGGCTGAAAAATGGCAACACACTCAAAATGCTGAAGGAACTCAGCAGGCCAGGCAGCATCTATGGAAAAAAGTACAGTTGACCAACCAGGTAGGTCCTAAACGAAAATCGGTAGGGCATTGAGGAGTGCATTAGAAATGAGGGATCTGAGAATACAGATCCATAGTTCCAAAAAAAGTGGCATCTCAGCTAGATAGGGTCATAAAGAAAACATTTGGCACATTGGCCTTCATAAATCAATGTATCGAGTATGGGAGTTGGGATCAACAGGAATTCTGCAGATGCTGGAAATTCAAGCAACACACATCAAAGTTTCTGGTGAACGCAGCAGGCCAGGCAGCATCTCTAGAAAGAGGTGCAGTCGATGTTTCAGGCTGAGACCCTTCGTCAGACGAAGGGTCTCGGCCTGAAACGTCGACTGCACCTCTTCCTAGAGATGCTGCCTGGCCTGCTGCGTTCACCAGCAACTTTGATGTGTGTTACGGGAGTTGGGATGTTATGTTGAAATTGTATAAGACATTGCTGAGGTATAATTTGGAGTATTGTGTCCAGTTTTCATCACCTACCTGTAGAAAAGATGTAAATAAAATCGAAAAATGCAGAAGAAAATGACAAGGATGTTGCAGGACTTAAGGACCTGAGTTATAAGGAAGGGTTGAATAGGTTAGGACTTCATCCCTTAGAATATAGAAGACTGAGGGGAGACTTGACACAAGTTTACAAAATTATGAGGGGTATAGATAGGGTATAAGTAGGCTTTTTCCACTGAGGTTGGGTGAGACTATAACTTGAGGTCATAGGTTAAGGGTGAAAGGTGAAATATTTAGGGGGAGGATGAAGGGTAACTTGTTTACTCAGAGTGTTATGAGAGTGTAATGAGCTGCCACCGTAAGTGGTGGATACAGAGTTGATTTCAACATTGATGAGAAATTTGGATAAGTGCATAGATGGTAGGGGTATAGAGGGCTATGGTCTGGGTGCAGGTCGATGGGATTGGGCAAATTAATGGTTCAGCATGGACTAGGAGCGCGGAAGGGTATGCTCCTGTGTTGTAGTGTTCTATGACTCTATGGCTCTATAACCTAACCATCTGGTATAGAGGGGCCACTGCACAGGATTGGAAAAAGCTGAAGAAATTCAGCCAGCTTCATCATGGACATTATATACTGTGTATATATATTGCATCATATTGTAATTTATAGATCTTAGTATTATGTTTTGCAATTTACTGCTGCCACGAAGCAACATATTTCATAACATATGCCAGTGACATTAAACCTAATTGTGATTGAGTCAGATTATCTCCTCCTCAACATATTGCTGTCTTTGGGATCTTGCTGTGTGGAACTTCAGAAGAAATTCATTAGCTGTGAATCATAATGGGAGAGGCTGCTATGGAAATGCACATCTTTTCTTTAAACTTTCTTGCAAACATTGGGAAGACCTTTAGTGCTGTGAAATACAATGTACCTGCTGCATCCATTGCCAAGTTAAACTGAAGCAACCAAACAGCAGATGGTAACCCAAGTGCAAATAATCAGTATGATGATTGTAAAATTATACTTTGAGTACTTCCATCCCAGAACCAGTTTCAATCAAAGGTCAACATCATTTCTCTGAAACACGCTGTTTGTCCTTTCAGTCATCTGCAACTGCATTCTGAAACACCTCTTCTTATAATGACGTTTGATCATCTCCATGACAACCATTCATCAAACATGCAGGGTGCTGCATTCTTGATTGTCTCTATAGAGATAGCTTAGTTTCATATGAAGACCTTCTGGAAAGTTGGTGAAAAATGAAAGCAGGGCACATCTTCACATACTCCAGGCTGGTAAATTAATACCTGTTAAAATCTAAAAAATAAATTCCATATTTGAGGGTTGGCTTTGTACCAAGCTGAGGTTAAGTAGTTCAAATTAATTGTATCTAATGTTTACAATGGCTTCATTCATCATGTTACAAAGTGCACGACAATGCAAATATCACAGGTAGTGATCTCTGTTTGAAGGGAATAAATCTTTGCTTCTTTGAAAAGGAGGCAAATAATCCTTTTGGGCTCTTGGGGACCAATTTCTTTGGCTTAGCCATGGATTGCAAGGGCAGAGAAGTCCAAGGTGTATCAGACACCAGCTGGGCCATAAATGGAGTACTCTATCCAGTTCTCTTCATTGTGTTGTGGTTCTGGGTGCAGAAATATGTGAGTATGTTGCAGGGGCATCAGAGTTATAATTATAGAAGAGTATCTTAAAGTTGCAAACAAGGAGACTGAGTGGAGAGTTGATTGTGGAGTACAGGCCAATGAGGTGACTAGAATGTACATTAATGTACATCAATGAGATGTACAGGAAGGACACGTTGCCCTCAGCAAAGATGTCACTACTCAGGAGTTGTGAATTAGGAAACTTGGTATATCATCAATGACCCTCGTCAATTTTTGCAGGTGCACAACAGGGAGTATTCTATCCACACCGTAGTTTGCCTAAGACATAAGTAATCACAGAGAGTTGTAAATGCAGCCTCAGTCTATTGTGAAACCAGTCTCATCTCCATGGACTCTGTCTACATCCCCACTGTATCTGGAACACATCCAATGTAATCAAGGCTCTCTCACACCCTGATCATTTGCCCTTTTCTGCCCTTCCATTGTGCAGAAGATACAAAAGTTTGGGAACATGTATCGATTCTGTTACAAGACTCTTGAATGGAGCTTTTATATGACAAAGATAAACTCTTGATCTCTCAGTCTACCTTATCATGGCCCTTGCGCCTTCCTGTTTGCCTTCACTGAACTTTCTCTGTAACTGTAACACCATACTCTGCATTCTGGTTTTCTTGTGTATAACTTCAATGCACTTTTGTATGGAATGAACTGGCTGGATGGCATGCAACCAAAAGTTTTTAACTGTCACTGGGTACATGCAGCAATAATAAGCCAATTACCTTTTCAAACTTAAGTGGTCAAAGATAGAGAGGAATCACAAGACACTGCCAATGTTGGAATTTGAAGCAACATATGAACTGTCAGAAGAACCCAGGCAGCATTCCTGGAGCATAATGGACAGTCAATACTTTAGATCAACATCTTTCATCTAACTGATAGTGAGAGGAGAGATAGCCAGTATAAGGAAATGAGGGGAAGGGGTGGAGATATAGTTTTAATTCCAGAAGTCTCCTAGGCAGTTCTGGATGGTTGCGAGCCCAACTCCACATGTAGAAGGTAGGAGCAGGAATTCAAAATACAAAGAGCAGAGTACTTTCATTATCAAAGTATACTATATACAACCTTGAGGTTCAACTTCTTGCAGGTAGCCTCAAAACAAAGAAACACAATAGAATCCACAGAAGTCCCACACAACAAAGGCGGTCAATACCACGTGTGAAAAAATGAACAAATCGTGCAAACAATAAAAAAGTAAACAAGTAATACATGGAACATAAACTGCAGAAGGTGAGTCGACTGCCACGGAGCCAGTTCGGTGCTGAGGCGTGTGCAGCCAGTCAAGATTCCTGCACTCTCCTCAGCACCGAACTGGCTCCGTAGCATAGTGCTTAGTGCGATATTATTATAGCTTGGTGCATCGGAGTTTGGAGTTTAAACCTGGTGTCCACAGTAAGGAGTCTGTACATTCTCCCCATGGAATACGTGAATTTTGCCTGGGTGCTCTGGCTTCCTTCCACAGTTCTCGGGCCCAGGCTCCACCACTTCAATCCGACCTGAAATCTGCTCCAGCAGCGGCCGTTGCAGACGTACCTGCATTCTCGACACTCCAGTTCTCTGTCTCCTTCAGTTCACTGCAAAAATACCAGTTTGTTCAGATGGTTCAAAAGCACAACTCCCAAAGGGAAATTACAGGTTGAAAACTGCAGTGATTATTGTCTTGAAATAGTAGAATAGTTAGAAGTTTTGTTAGCTGCACGCAAAATGTTGACACATTTTGCTCGGACCATTTTGGGTAATTATCTCCTGCTCGTCTGTAAGATCGCGGCTGATCTGAACTTCCATCTTTCCACTTGTTTTCCATTGCCCTTGCTTCCACCTTTGATCCTCCATGAATATATTTAAGAGTGGTCTTGGAAACCATGTCCATAGCTCCCTGAAAGTGACTATATAAGGTGGTAAAGAAAGATTTATGGCATCTTGCTTTCATTTTTGGAGCATTGAGCTGTATAAAATTTGTCTGAAGCCATACTTGAGTATTATGTACAGTTCTGGTCACCTTTTATAGAAATCTTAAAAGTTTGTGAAGATTTGTCATGTCATTTAAAACTTCGACAAACTTCTATAGATGTTTGGTGGAGAGTATATTGCCTGGTAGGGAAACACCAATACCTTTGTATGGAAAAACCTCCAAAATGTAATGGATATGGCCCAGTCCCTCACAGGAAAAACCCTCTAGTTGTGTTCCAGTCTACGTAGTGTTTTCCAAAATTTGTCATTTCAGTTCTTCTCTTTCTTTGTAAATGTTGTAGATTATCATTATTATTTTTTTCTTTTTGTATTTGCATAGCTCTTTGTCTTTTGCACATCAGTTGTTTGTCTGTCCTGTCATTGGTCCTTCATTGATTCTATTGTTTTTCTTATATTTACAGTAAATGCCCACAAGGAAATGAATCTCATGGTTGTATACGGTGACATATATGTACTTTGATAATAAATTTACTTTGAACTTGGAAGCTTTATTTTGAACTTTGGAAGGATGTAGTGGTTTTTGTAGGGGCGCAGAATAGGTTGACCAGGTTGCTGCCTGGATTCGAGGGTATAAGCTATAAAGAGATGTTAGACAAACATGGAAACACCAATACCTTTGTATGGAAAAACCTCCAAAATGTAATGGATATGGCCTAGTCCCTCACAGGAAAAACCCTCTAGTTGTGTTCCAGTCTACGTAGTGTTTCCAAAATTTGTCATTTCAGTTCTTCTCTTTCCCCCGGGATATTTCCCCTGGGATCAATAAAGTATGAATGACTATGACTGTGACTATGATTGCTTTCCCTGGAACATTAGAGGCTGGGAGGAGACCTAATGGAAGTTTGTAAAATTAATTGACGGATATTTGGGATAGACAGTCAGACTTATTTTTGCCCTGGGTACAAATTTCAAATATTAGAGGACATACTGTACATTTAAGGTGAGAAAGAAAATGTAAAGGACATTTGTAGAGCAAGTTTACATGAAGATTGGTAGATTCCTGGAATGGGTTGCCAGAGGTACTGATGGAAACAGATGTGATAGTGGCATTGAAGAGACTATTAGCCAGCTACATGAACATGTAGGGAATGGAAGGATATGAATCTTGAGCAGGCAAAATAGATTCAGTTTAATTTGACATTGTGTTCAGCGCAAATTTTGTCCGTAGGAGAAATGGAAGGAGGAGGGGCTAATTTTTCTCATTTTCCTTGTTCCACGCTCTCACCAGCCACTTAGGGAAGGTATTTCCATTCAGATTCTCCTTGAACATTTCACTTTTCACCCTAAACCTATGATCTCTAGTTCTTGTCTCACCCAGCCTGAGGGGGAACCCTATCTATACCCCTATCTATACCCCTCATAATTTGGTATACATCTTTAAGAACTTTCCTCATTCTGAACTATGCTTAAAGTCATAACCTATTCAATTTTTGTGGACTTCAGGGAGGGTCAGATGAACCATACCCCTCTGCAAATACATGGCTCCTCCGTAGAAGGAGTTAAGTGCACCAAGTTCCTGGGAGTTCACATCATGGATGACGTCACCTGACCCCTTAATATCACCTCCCTGAACAAGAAGGCACAGCAGCGTCTCCACGTCCTAAGGAGATTGAGGCAAACAAGGCTTCAACCTCCACCCCCCCACCCATCTTAACTGCATCTTATAGGAGCATCATTGAGAGCATCCTGATAAGTTGCATCTCTGTCTGGTATGGGAGCGGGAGAGCATCTGACCAGAAATCCTTACAAAGGACTGAGAATGGCTGAGAGGATCTTAGGGGTCTAGGGGTCTCCTTACCATCCATCTGTCAGGAGTGCTGCGTAAGCAGGGCCCTTAGTATTATGAAGGATCCTACCCGTCCATGTAGAATCCCTTTTGACATTTTACCATTAAGGTGGAGACTCCGATGCATGAAAGCAAGAGTGGTTTGGATGGGAAACAGTTTCTTCCCTCAGGCCATTTGGCTTCTGAACTCCCTTCTGCATCACATTTGTAGAGTCACTGGTTAATCTGTTCTGCACCCTACAATATTTAATTTATGCACTCAGGTTTGTTTATTTATGTGTAATTCAGCTATAGAGATTGCCCCATTTGCCTCTGTTTGGTTCATATCCTTTAAACTACTTACCTCATGATCCTGCTTATCTTTTAAGCATTGTAATTGCACCCACTTTGACATCTTCTGCTAGCAGCTCGTTCCATATTTTTTCTTATATGAACTTTCCTGCCTCACTTTTAAAATCCTCCCAAACGCCAAATGTCCCTTTACCTGCAAACATCCTCTGCCAATCAACCCTCACAAGTTCCTGTCTAAAGCCTTCAAAACTTCCCTTGCCCTAATTTAGGGTTTTAATTTGTAGTTAAGTCCTATATTTTTCTATAACTACTTAAAACTTGACAGAAGTAGGGTCACAGATCCTCCCAATAATACTGTCACGTCCAGCTTCAGATCACTGTACATGGTGCTAGTATAGAAACAGTAAATACAACCATCAGTGTAGACTTGGTGAGCTGAAGGGCCTGCTTCTGTGCTGTGTGATGATAACTTCTTATTCTTTACATGAGATTAAAAGATTACAAATAGTCATAGTCATACTTTCTTGATCCCTGGGGAAATTGGTTGTGGTTGAGAGTGCCTCTGTAGAGAGTGCACTGGGAGTTACAGAGGCAGCTCCTCCAAGAGGATGAGTTCCTCCAGCAAGACCACCTTCCAACTCTTCATGAATTGTCTGCTTCTCTCCTTTCAACAGTTAGGCCCACTCCGAAGATCATCTTCCCTTACTATCGTTGGACCCCATTCACTATGATCTCCAACAGTTCGCTGAATTCTCCAAATTCCATGGAATTAGAATCCCAATCCCAATGCAACTAGAGTCATACAGACGTGGAGACATGCAGCATGGAAACAGATTATTCAGTGCTCCCAGCCCAGCCAACTCTCAAAAACCCATTTACAGTAATCCCACACTGGACCCATTTTATTCTTTCCACATTCAGATGTAGCATGGAGAGCATTCTGACTGCTAATGTCACTGCCGGCTATGGCGGCTCCAATGCACAGGGTCAAAAAATGCTGCAGAGGGTTCATGGGCTCAAGCCCCCCTACCATCGAGGACATCCATTAAATATGGTGTGTCAAGAAGGGGGCATCCATCATTAAGGATCCAGGACATGCCCTCTTCTCACCACTACCATCAGGGAGGAGATACAGGAGCCTGAGAATACACATTCACTGTTTTAGGAACAGCTGCTTCTCCTCTGCCATCAGATTTCTCAACATTTCGTTAACTCATGATCACTACCTCACTATTTTGCCCTCTTTTTGTGCTATTCATTTATTCTTTATATATTTTTTATTGTAGCAGTTATTTTTATGTATTGCTGCCACAAACAAACACATTTCTTGACATCTGTCAGTGATATAAACTTGCTTCTAACTGAACTCCCCTCAGATACCCATAAAAATCCTGAAGGAGCTCAGCAGGCCAGGCAGCGTCTATGAAAAAAGTACAGTTGATGTTACTGGCTGAAACTCTTTGGCAGGACTGGAGAAAAAATGCTGAGGAGTAGATTTGAAAGGTGGGGGTAGAGCAGAGAGAAATGCCAGGCGACAGGTGAAACTTGGAGGGAGAGGGATGAAGCAAAGAGCTAGGAAGCTGATTGGTGAAAGAGACAGAAGGCCATGGAAGAAAGAAAAAATGTTGGGGGGGGGTGGGATGGGCATCAGAGGGAGGTGATGGGCAGGCAATGAGATAACATGAGAGAGGGACAAGCGGATGGGAGATGGTGAAGGAGGGGAGGCATTACTAGAAGTCTGAGAAATCAATGTTCATGCCATCAGGCTGGAGACTACCCAAATGGAATATAAGGTGCTGTTCCAACCTGTGGCCTTATCCCGACAGTGGAGGAGGCCTTGGATGGACATATCGGAATGGGAATAGGATGTGGAATTAAAATGGATGGCCACTAGGGGATGTCGCTTGTCCTGATGGATGGAGCGTAGATGCTTGGTGACACAGTCTCCCAATCTATGTTGGGTCTCACCGATACACTGGAGGCCACGCCAGGAGCACCAAACACAGTATATGACCCCAACAGACTCACAGGTGAAGTGTTGCCTCACCTGGGAGGACTGTTTGGGTCCCTGAATGGTAGTGAGGGAGGAGGTGTAGAGGCAGGTTCTGCTTCCAAGGATAAATGCCAGGAGGGCCGAAACGTCTTCTGTACTTTTTTCCATAGATGCTGCCTAGCCTGCTGAGTTCCTCCAGTGCTTTGTGCGTGTTGCTTGGATTTCCAGCGTCCGCAGATTTTCTCTCGTTTCCCCTCAGATACCACTAACTTAACCACTTGGCAGGGAGTCAATTTACAATGGCTAATAACTTTATTAGCAGGACCGGTGTTGTAGAGGTGTTAGCACTGGACGAGTTGAATGTTCCAAGCCAGCTCCTTGCCTGCTTTCCATCCGTGCTGAGTTGAGCATCGAGCTAGCAACTCATCCTCATAGAAAACAATCAAATGCTATGGAAATGGCAAAAAAATTGCTGCCTGGTGCACCACAAGGCATGAAAAAGAAAAGGAATAAATTTATTAACATCACATTTACCTCTATACTTCCCACTGTGCAGTATTAAATATCCAGTTTGCCCTAGAATTGGGATACTTTACATTCCTGCAACTAGGGATGTTCCCAAACTAATGCAATCTCCTTTTGCATCATTGTACCATTGGTGCATGTGCTTATGTATAAGATATCAATAAACCATTTATTTTTATTTTATTTATTCATTTTTCAGGATGTGTGCATCACTGGCAAATCGGCATTTACTGTGAATCATGAATTATCTCTGAATAAAGTGACTTGAAGGTCATTTAAGAGGCAACCAAGTTGCTGAGGATGGTTCACAGCAAACATTCTATTGGACAGACTTGGCAGGTCATGCAGCGTTTGAGTGGGGAAATGAATTGTTGATGTTTTGGGTCAAAACCGAACCCTGATGCAGGGTTTCAAGCTGAAACATTGACAATCCTTGATAAAGTTACATTTGTGTACATTCACAGTGCAACTTCCACTGAATTATTAATATTCCTCCCCTTTTCCATCAGATTTCTGAACACTTCACAAATCCATGAACATTATCACATTATTCCTTTTTGTACACTATTTTTGCAATTTATTGTAATTTATTGTCTTTCCTTAAGGTTGTTATAGCTGGGGGTGGTAATAGGGATAAGTTCCCACCACCTATATAATGCTCCCAATGGTGTGAACCTCAAATACGTAACAAAATTGGGGGCTTGTCTGGGATTTGAACTCGGTACCTCGTAATGGGTTTAAAGAACCAGCAGAAATAGAACACACCTGGAGTCTGCTATTGCTGTTAACCAAAGCTATTTTATTAGTAACTACATAATAATAATAATATAAAACCAGATCAATCAAACAGGTTAGCAGAACTTTTGCATATACAGGTGCATAAATATATAACCCAAACTTCTTCAAGCTTGGGGGGTAATTGGATACAGTCTTATGATGGTATGTAAGCAAAGTCAGTTCAGTTCATGATATTTAGTTGAGTAGAATTGAGGAGAGAGAGAGAGGTATTTAGTTCTCCGGGTAAGCCGATGCTGTCAATCCACCATTGTCCTCCGAAAACCTTTAAAGTCACTGAATGAGGCCACAAGAAGGAGACTGTCTTCTGTGGTAAAGCTGTCAACCCAGGCAAGGGTTGGACACACTGATAACTTCTCACCGGTCACCCCTTTTCCACACTGTGAGAACTACTGATTGATTCTCCCGATTGATCCTCCAAAACCCACCCTTCTGTGGGCACACAAAGCTCATCCAGTGTCCGAATCTGTGTGTGTGTCATTCCACACATGAAGTATCACTGACAGTGATCTTCAATGAATATCCTTTCAACACAAGTGGTACCACACCCGAATTCAACTATGGGACATCTCAAAGTGGTGACCATAAGATACTCCAACAGAATCCACATATGGATTATCACCAACAGAAGCTTATCACAAAGGTACCATCTTCAAGTGGTAAAACTACTAACCCAGGCAAGGATTATCACACACAGGTAGTTTCCATACAAGGTTACCCCAAACACACAACGTGATAGCCACTTATCCAGTTCCACGACATATGAATTAACTCCAACGGTGATTTGCCACAGGGGTGTCTTTCTTCAGTGAACTACCACACCCAAACAAAGCATAAATACACACGTGGTATTCACAAAGGTTTTCACCTCACCAGAGAATCCACTCTTGTGGATTAACTAAGTGACAATCACACCTTCGTATTTGAATGGAACTCAAACTCACCCTTACGGGCTACTTAGGAGAGAGTCCAAACAGTGACCTCTTTGTTACTAGGTTTCTACTGTTTCAAACCTCCCTCTCCCCTCTGCAAACTTCTTCTGGTTGCAGTACTTGTGACAGTCGTTTATCAATACTCTGGATTGATCTCAACTCACCCCTGTTGGGCTACTGAAAGTTTAAACCAGGACCTCACTCACTGGTGTCTTTCATTGATCGAATCCATCTTGACTCTGAGCATGTGTTTCTCTGTTTCTGTAACTGTCCTTGTAAAAAGTAAGCATGCTGCAGAGAAACCATAACATCAATTGTCCATCAAATAATTCCATCTGTCTCTCTCTCCCTCTCTCTGGTACAGCTCAAACAGTGTCCAAATGTCTGTCTCATTGTCCAGATGTTTTAAAGTAACAGTCCACAGAAAATATGAACACTAGGGGTACATGACAGTTACCTTGGTCTTTTTTGGTACAGGAACAATGGTGGATAACTTGAAGCAGGAGGGCACTCTACACTGGGAGAGGGAGAGATTAAAAATGTCTGCAAACACACCTGCCAGTTGTGCTGCGCACATCCAGAGTACTCGCTTTGGGATGCTATCTGGTCCCGCAGCCTTGCGACTGTCCACTCGTTGAAAACATCTGCATGCCTCAGCCTCAGAGATGACGAGGTTGCAGGTTGTAGCGGTGGATTTCCTCGGAGGCTCAGATTTAGTGACATCGAACCTAGCATAAAAGCGATTGAGCTCATCTTGGAGAGAGGCCGCGTCATGCGGAGCATGCCGTGAATTTGCCCATAGAATTTGAATAACACTCTTACATGATTGAGGAAATGAATTCTGTAGATTGTTAATTAGGACTTGATTTACATATGGAAATTATACCATTCAAAAAAATTAGCTCGTTTCCATCACAGATGATGATACGTCTTTTCTAATGTAACACAGCACATAATTGTAATGTTGAGGAATTGTTCATAAATGGGGCTAATTGGGGATAATTTGCATATACATTAGTTCTAATTAACATAATTCATTGCTACGTTAGCCCGAATAGTATGACAATTGCTGTATCCAAGCTTCGGTGGGAAGACTTCCATTTCTTTGCATCTAACGCTCCAGAATTATGGTGAATTTGTTCATAAATTTTCAAGCAGGAACAAAATTGCAACAATGGGCTTTAAGTCATAAACTGCAGTTAATTTAGTTGAAGAATGATACTGAAGCCTTCTTGACTGAATTCCTTCACAGCTTGCATATTCCTGATTTTGTTACTGAGGTAGACAGTAACCTAATTATTTCATCACAAAATAAATAACACTCAATTTCCAATAGGCCAGTCAGATTGTTCCCAGGAGTGGTAATGGATATAAATGGCCACAAATCACAAGGATGCGTGCTTAGCCCACTGCTCTACTTTCTCTAGATTCACGTCTGTGTGCCAGATGGAACCTATAAATTCACAACTATTGTTGGCACAATCCCAGTTGGTGAATGAGGAAGCGTACAAGAGTGAGACAGATCAGCTGGTTGAGTGGTGTTGCAACAACTACCTTGAACTCTGCGTCAGTAAGACCAAGGAATTTATTGTGGGCTTCAAAAAGGGAGAACATGTCATGCCTGACTGAAGGAGTCAGCAGTGGAAAGAGTGAGCAGCTTCAATTTCCTGAGCTTCAACATCTCAGAGGATCTATCCTGAGCCTAAAATATTAATGTATTCATGAAGGAAGCACACGGGCAGCTATACTTTATTACGAGCTTCAGAAGATCTGGTACGTCACCAATGTACCGTGGAGAACATTCTGAGTGGTTGAATCACCACCTGGTATGTAGGCTCCAATCATGGGGCACCCTCACTATTTAGTCATTAGATAGACACTCTCTTGATATTACTGCCGTCAGGAAGGAGGTACAGGAGCCTAAAGGAGCACATTCAACATTTTAGGGAAAGCATCTTCCCTTTTGTCATTATTTTCCATTAATCCATAAATACTGAACCCATTAACCCATTAACACAGAACAGTCCAAGCCTATAAACACAGAACAGTCCGAGCCCATAAACACTGAACAGTCTGAGCCCATAAACACTGAACAGTCCTAGCCCACAAATACTGAACCCATGAACCCATAAACGTTGAACAGTTTGAGCCCATAAACACAGAACAGTCCGAGCCCGTAAACACTGAACAGTCCTAGCCCACAAATACTGAACCCATGAACCTATATACATTGAATAGTCTGAGCCCATAAACACTGAACAGTGTGAGCCCATAAACATGGCCTCACTATTTTGTTCACTTTTTGCAGTATTTATTTATTTTTATGTATTTCTTATTGTATTTAAAACAATTCTTTATATCTTTCACTGTACTGTTGCCACAAAACAAGTTTCACAACATTTGTACATGATAATAAGCCTGATTCCTGAAATCACATTAAAGCTATTTGTGGTTTTGTTTAACATTCTGCATTGACTCTAAATTTTCAAGCAAACGTTGAATCCAGCATCAATTGAGAATGATATAAATTCGATGTTCAGTTTTCCGACTGGATTCCAATTTGAAGATTCTACCTCAGACTTTGGATGAACACTATATAAAACCACTGGCAAATTGATTTATTATAGTCAGATGTACCAGGGTACAGTGAAAAATTTTGTTTTTCATGCCGTTCATACAGATTATTTCATCACATTAGTACACCAAGGTAGTACAAGGGAATTGGACCAACAGAATACAGAATAGTGTTAAATTTATGAAGTGCAGTGCAGGCAGACAATAAGATGCAGAGCCATGGGAAACAAGAGAAAATCTGCAGATACTGGAAATCCAATCAACACACACAAAATGTTGGAGGAATTCAGCATGCCAGGCAGCATCTATGGAAAGAGTAAACAGTCAATGTTTTGGGCCAAGACCCTTTATCAGGACTGGAGAAAAAAAGATGAGAAGTCAGAGTAAGAAGGTGGGGGAGGGGAGGAAGGAACACAAGGTGATAGGTGAAACCGGGAATGGGAGGGGTGAAGTAAAGAGCTGAGAAGTTGATTGGTGAAAGAGATACATGGCGGGAGAAGGGGGAATCTAAAAGGAGAGGAAAGAAGGCCATGAAAGAAAGAAAAGGGGGATGAGCACCAGGGGGAGGTGATGGGCAGGTGAGGAGATGAGGGAAATGGGAAGGGGGAGTGGTGAGGGGGGGCATTACTACAAGTTCAAGAAATCGCTGTTCATGCCATCAGGTTGGAGGCTGCTCAGATGGAATATAAGGTGTTGCTCCTCCACCCTGAGTGTGGCCTCATCACTACAGTAGAGGAGGCCATGGACTGACATGTCGGAATGGGAATGAGAAGCAGAATTAAAATGAGTGGCCACTTAGAGATCCCACTTCTTCTGGTGGATGGAGCTAGGTGAAGTGGTCTCCCAACCTATGTCAGGTTCCACTGATATGCAGGAGGCCACAGTTCTGGTGTCCAGAAAGAAACAATTAGCTTTGAGGCCTTCCTGGTGGAGGATGGAGGTGTCTTTGGACTGGATATTCATAGTGAAAGTGAGATGATGGGAATCAGGGAACTTGAAATCATTGACAAGATTAAGAGCATGTGAAGTGTCACAGATGTAGGTAGGAAGGGACTGAACCATGGGAGATAAAACTGAGTCAAGGTATCAGCTATGAGTTCAGTGGCGCAGGAACAAGCTGAAAGAATGGGTCTACTTGGACAAGGTTTGTGGATCTTGGGTAGGAGGTAGAAATGGGAGGTGCGGGGTGAGGGAACTGTGAGATTGGTGGCAGTGGATGGGAGACCTCCAGAGTTAATAAAGTCAGTGATGGTGTGGGAGACAATGGCCTGGTGCTTCTTAGTGGGATACTGTTCCGGGGTAAGTAAGAGGAGGTGTGTGACAGTTATCACTGGGCTCCAGCAAGTTAGAAGTCAGCCTTTCAGATTACTACAGCACCTCTCCCCCCCCCCCCCCACACTTATCTCTGGGTTTGATGGTGAGGTTACAATTAGTGCGCAGAGAGTGGTGAGTAGTGCGTTTGGAAGGAGAACGGTTGGAATTGGAGAGAGGAGTGGTGAAGTCGAGAAGGTTGATGTCCACGTTGGTAGTTAGAAATGAAAAGATACAGAGCAGGTAGAAGACCAGAGCAGGGTGTCCAGGAAGAGGAGGAGGGTTGAAGATGGGAGAAGGCATCAGCAGTGAGGGGTGGAGATCCTTGCCAAAGAAGTAGGCACAGAGGCAGAGGCAGCAGAAGAAGAACTCAGTATCTTGGTCAGCGTCATGACAAGGTAGATTGTGAGGTCAAGAGTCTATCCTATCATACTATATGCAATAGTGGGATAGAAGCTGTCTTTAGGCCTGGTGATACGTGTTTTATTCTTTTGTATTTTCTGCCTGATGAGAGAGGGGAAAAGAGAGAATATCGGAATGGGTAGTGTTATGTATCCACGGGGCAAAAGTAACAATAGAGTGGTACAATTAAACATTTTTACTGAGTCACATTAGTAACGGTACATGCTGGATAACTTACAGTTGGAAGCAATGAAGAAAAGACAAACTACTCACAAATGGGGCCAAAAGAGAGAGTGACTCCCACATGTAAAAGACCCAATTGATTTACTATGTGATAGATCTGCTGCACGTACACACTTACCACAATCTTGTCATTGGTCTGATATGGTCCATTCCTCCCCCACCCCCCAGTTGAGAACCACAGAGGAAGAGAATAAGTGAAGTAAACGGAGAAAAATGATGAAATATCTATCCTGCTTGGTAGTGATCAACTGGCTCGTGCAACATTATGGACCTCCACAGGAAGGCAGCTTTCTTCTCTCTGCCCTTCTGGTTAGTTGATGTCAACGGCAGTGGACCGTGAATTGCCTCTTCTCTTGACGAAGCATCTATTGGTGCATTTGCTGGGACGCTGGCTTCATCAGCAGAGAATATTTCTGTAGCTTCCCTGCGTCCCCTGTTAAATAGATTACATGGATCATCCAAATCTCACTTAGCAATTTGTCCAATTGTCAGCTCAAATTCTGCTAATTGTCTGTGACAAACCTGGATGACAACTGGTAGTGGGTTTTCTTCCTGCAATATGCGTGTGTAGACCTTGTCTCTGGCACCAAACAGTTGCGGTCTGGGGTGCATATTTTATTCTTGTTTTATTGGCTCTTGTTTTCCACAAGTTCTTTGTGTTTCACATCTGCTCTCTGTAGTCGGTCAAGTTCTTCAGCTTAAGGGCCGAGCAAATATGTCACTGGGCGGGCCTAGAGAAATCTTCATCTGGTGGTTCTCCTTAAACTCAAACTTTACTGCAGACCACAGTATTGACTCAAAGTATCAGCTTGGAAAACCAGCTGTTGCCTTTGTAATAGAGAATTCAAAGTTGGGCTTCCCAGTATAGTTGATGCATGAGAGCACCAATTGCTGCTTCTAATCCAATTTCTGTCCAATAAGAGGTTACTAGGAAAGTTGACAAGGGTAAAGTGATGGATGTTGTCTATATGGACTTCAGTAAGGCCTTTGTCAAGGTTCCACACGGAAGGTTAGTTAGGAAGGTTCAATCGTTGGGTATTAATTTTGAAATAGTAAAATGGATTCAGCAGTGGCTGGATGGGAGACGCCAGAGAGTAGTAGCGGATAACTGTGTGTTAGATTGGAGGCCAGTGACTAGTGGTGTGCCTCAGGGATCTGTAGTGGGTCCAATGTTGTTTGTCATATATATTAATGATCTGGATGATGGAGTGGTAAATTGGATTAGTAAGTATGCAGATGATACTAAGACAGGTGGAGTTGTGGATAATGAAGTAGGTTTTCAAAGCTTGCAGAGAGATTTAGGCCAGTTAGAAGAGTGGGCTGAAAGATGGCAGATGAAGTTTAATGCTGATAAGTGTGAGGTGCTACATTTTGGTAGGACTAATCAAAATAGGACTTACATGGTAAATGGTAGGGCATTGAAGAATGCAGTAGAACAGAGGGATCTAGGAATAATGGTGCATAGTTCTCTGAAGGTGGAATCTCATGTGGATAGGGTGGTGAAGAAAGCTTTTGGTATGCTGGCCTTTATAAATCAGAGCATTGAGTATAGGAGTTGGGACGTAATGTTGAAATTGTACAAGGCATTGATAAGGCCAAATTTGGAGTTTTGTGTACAGTTCTGGTCACCGAATTATAGGAAAGATGTCAACAAAATTGAGAGAGTACAGAGAAGATTTACTAGAATGTTACCTGGGTTTCATCTCCTAAATTACAGAGAAAGGTTGAACAAGTTGGGTCTTCATTCTTTGGAGTGTAGAAGGTTGAAGGGGTAATTGATAGAGGTGTTTAAAATTATGAAGGGGATTGATAGAGTTGACGTGGATAGGCTTTTTCCATTGAGAGTGGGGGAGATTCAAACAAGAGGACATGAGTTGAGAGTTAAAGGGCAAAAGTTTAGAGGTAACATGAGGGGGAACTTCTTTACTCAGAGAGTGGTAGCTGTGTGGAATGAGCTTCCAGCAGAAGTGGTTGAGGCAGGTTCGATGTTGTCATTTAAAGTTAATTTGGATAGCTATATGGACAGGAAAGGAATGGAGGGTTATGGGCTGAGTTCAGGTCGGTGGGACTTTGTGACAGTAAGAATTCGGCATGGACTAGAAGGGCCGAGATGGCCTGTTTCCGTGCTGTAATTGTTATGTGTTTATATGGTTATATTATTTTTCCAAATATCGAATGCAAAGCCCATTCTGTAAAAGGGCTGGATGGTTTGGGATTTGTCAAATGTGTGCAAGGTAGTTTTTTGGAGCAATACATAGAGGTACCAACAGAGAAGGGGCAGTGTTGGATCTCCTGTTAGGGAATGAGATAGGGCAGGTGACGGAGGTATGTGTTGGGGAGCCTTTGCATCCAGTGATCACAATACCATTAGTTTCAGTGTAATTATGGAGAAGGATAGGACTGGACCTAGGATTGAGATTTTTGATTGGAGAAAGGCTAACATTGAGGAGATGCAAAAGGATTTAGAAGAAGTGGATTGGGACAATTTGTTGTATGGGAAAGATGTAACAGAGAAATGGAGGTCATTTAAAGGTGAAATTTTGAGGGTTCAGAATCTTTATGTTCCTGTTAAATTGAAAGGAAAGGTTAAAAGTTTGAGAGAGCCATGGCTTTCGAGAGATATTGGAAACTTGGCTCGGAAGAAGAGAGGGATCTTCAATCAATAAATATAGGCAGCTTGGAGTTAATGAAGTACTCGAGGAATATAAAGAATGTAAAAAGAATCTTAAGACAGAAATTAGAAAAGCTAAAAGAAAATACGAGGCTGCTTTGGCAAGTAAGGTGAAAATAAATCCAAAGGGTTTCTACAGTTATGTTAGTGAGGGATAAAATTGGTCCCTTGGAGAATCAGAGTGGATGGCTATGTGCGGAGCCAAAAGAGATGGGGGAGATTTTGAACAATTTCTTTTCTTCGGGATTCACTAAGGAGATGGATTTTGAATTGTATAAGGTAAAGGAAACAAGAAGGGTAGTTATGGAAAGTATGACAATTAAAGAAGAGGAAGTACTGGAGCTTTCAAGGAATATAAAAGTGGATAAGTCTCCGGGTCCAGACAAGATATTCCCTAGGACTTTGAGGGAAGTTAGTGTAGAAATAACAGGGGCTCTGACAGAAATACTTCAAATGTCATTAGAAACGGGGATGGTGCCAGAGGATTGGCGTATTGCTCATGTGGTTCCATTGTTTAAAAAGGGTTCTAAGAGTAAACCTGGCAATTATCGGCCTGTGAGTTTGACGTCAGTGGTGGGTAAATTGATGGAAAGTATTCTTAGAGATGGTATATATAATTATCTGGATAGACAGGGTCTGATTAGGAACAGTCAACATGGATTTGTGCGTGGAAGGTCATGTTTGACAAATCTTATTGAATTTTTTGATGAGGTTACTAAGAAAGTTGACGAGGGTAAAGCGGTGGATGTTGTCTATATGGACTTCAGCAAGGCCTTTGACAAGTTTCCACGCAGAAGGTTTGTTAGGAAGGTTCAATCGTTAGGCATTAATATGGAAGTACTAAAATGGATTCAGCAGTGGCTAGATGGGAGAGGTCAGAGGGTAGTGGTGGATAACTGTGTGTTAGATTGGAGGACGGTGTGTAGCGGTGTGCCTCAGGGATCTGTACTGGGTCCAATGTTGTTTGTCATATATATTAATGATCTGGATGATGGGGTGGTAAATTGGATTAGTAAGTATGCAGATGATACTAAGATAGGTGGTGTTGTGGATGATGTAGGTTTTCAAAGCTTGCAGAGAGATTTAGGACAGTTAGAAGAGTGGGCTGAAAGATGGCAGATGGAGTTTAATGCTGAAAAATATGAGGTGCTACATTTTGGTAGAACTAATCAATATAGGACATACATGGTAAATGGTAGGGTATTGAAGAGGGATCTAGGAATAATGGTGCATAGTTCCCTGAAGGTGGAATCTCATGTGGATAGGATGGTGAAGAAAGCTTTTGGTATGCTGGCCTTTATTAATCAGAGCATTGAGTATAGGAGTTGGGATGTAATGTTGAAATTATATAAGGCATTGGTAAGGCCAAATTTGGAGTTTTGTGTACAGTTCTGGTCACTGAATTATAGGAAAGATGTCAATAAAATTGAGAGAGTACAGAGGAGGCTTACTAAAATGTTGCCTGGGTTTCATCTCCTAAGTTACAGAGAAAGGTTGAACAAGTTAGGTCTTTATTCTTTGGAGCGTAGAAGGTTGAGGGGGGACTTGATAGAGGTGTTCAAAATTATGAGGGGGATTGATAGAGTTGACGTGGATAGGCTTTTTCCATTGAGAGTGGGGAAGATTCAAACAAGAGGACATGAGTTGAGAGTTAAAGGGCAAAAGTTTAGAGGTAACATGAGGGGGAACTTCTTTACTCAGAGAGTGGTAGCTGTGTGGAACGGGCTTCCAGCAGAAGTGGTTGAGGCAGGTACGATGTTGCCGTTTAAAGTTAAATTGGATAGATATATGGACAGGAAAGGAATGGAGGGTTACGGGCTGAGTGCAGGTTGGTGGGACTAGGTGAGAGTAAGAGTTTGGCACGAACTAGAAGGGCCAAGATGGCCTGTTTCCGTGCTGTAATTGTTATAGGGTTATATGGTTAATTAGGCCATTGGCCTCCCCTGACTACATGCATAGTTAAGTGAAACGGGTGCTCCTGGTAAACCTCTTCTGCTGTAAAGACGTCATGCATGCCAACACTATCTCCAATGTAGCTGCAGAATACTAAGTTCAGCAGTTGTAATTTTGGAATTAGGTATAAGCTAATTCACTTAACAAGGTAATGCTGACTCTGCATCCAACTCAAGTTTCATGGGCTGGTTGTGCTCTATATGTGTAACCAAGTACGGTCGGTGGCTAATGTCATGGGTTTGGAAAATATGCTCACTTCTTCATTTCGGCTGACTACTTGGAGTTGAGGTTGAGTTACGTTGTTTTCTCATGGCAAGTTCTTAAGTGAAGCACACCTTCTTGAGGAGTCCTATCCTTAGACAGAACTGGCAGACTACTTTTTGATGCTTGCAGTTGGACCATAGGGTATAACTTTCGCCACAGCAATGGCATCTCTGTGGAGACGGTAAGCTGTGCATCAACATCCGCTGGCAAACTGACATTTTCAGGAGGGGGTTGAAAATGCATAAGGCCTCTCTTGACTGCCTCTTGGTCTTGAACTGTGCGGGATGTTTTGTTCAAGGACAAATTGTACTTGTCAGACAGGAGTCTCACCTGTGTCCTCCCAACTTGGACTCCAACAATCAGAAGCATTCCTTCTTTGAACTCGCTCAGGGGAACACCTTTGTACTTCCATTCCTGCACCGCAAGGATCAGTCTGGTGAAGAAATTCATCTACGTTCTCATTGGGGTCTGCATAGCTGTGAGTACCTGAAGTGTGCTGTAAGGACATGGTCCTGCATCCCTCAAACATTGTTCAAAACCTCAAATGTTTCTGCCAGTTCAGATTTGCTCTGTAGGTGCAGAGCATCGAAGTATTTCTACCTGAGCTCTCCCAAGTGCACATGGAGCAGCTTGAGTTTCATTGCTTCCTCCACTTTTTCCACTGGTTAAAATTGGTAGGAGTTCGATGTAGTTCAGGAAAGTTTTCCTCTGTTGCAGTTGGTTCCAGGAATCGGTTTTTACCATATTTGTGGCCCAGAATGGATTAGGTGTTTGAAATAGAGAGGCCATTCATGTTTTGTTCCTTGTTGCCAAAAAAGTGCTGCATATCCGTGGGCAAGAACGACAACAGAGTAGTATGATTAAATGTTGTTACTGAGTCATGTTAGCAGCAGTACACACTGGGAAACTTAGTGTGGGAGCAGTGAACCGGGCCTGCCAAGACAAAAAACATATGCACTTAGAAGTTTTTAAACACAGAATGTGGCAGGAAACTGGAACACATTGCTGGAGGAATTTAGAGGATCAGGGAACATCTGGGGAGGCAAGGAGAGTCAACATTTTAGTTTGGATCTCCAAGATAGGAAGTCTGTCATCCTTCCCCAGTCTAGCTATTGAACTAGCATCAGCACCACCTACACCTGTCTTTTCATTGGCTTCGTCGAACTGTCCTTATTCCACACCTACTCCGGCAACACGCTTCTCTCTCACCTCTTTACACAGGCCTTCACCCCTCTACACCCTCAGTCCTGATGTAGGGTCTCAACTTGAAACACTGTCCCTTTGCCTTCGCAGATATTGCTTGACACACTGATTTCTTCTGACTGTTGGCTGCTTGGTTGTCCATTGTACAGCTTCAGATCCATCTTTATGGGTTGTCACTTAACTACCTCCAGATCTGGAGAATAAATGTTACCATTGCTTGTGGATGGCCACACCTCATAAGCAAATAACTGACCTTAAGTTGATTTCTAGTTTTGGAAAAGAAAGTTGCAAGTTCCCATCACTCACTCCGGTATGGTATTGGTATTCATTTATTACTGTCGCATGTATTGAGGTACAGTGAAAAGCTTTTGTTTATTTCCATGCTATACATAAGTACATATCATGCCATAAATGTGTACATCAAAATGTGCTTCCCTAACCGAGAATCAAATCTGGGCCTATCTGCTAACTTCACTCTTGATATTGCTGCCTCTAATGTTTGGAGTTCTGTTCTGCTCCTGGACAATCCAACGGGCAGTAATTGTTTTTCTCTGACACAGTTATTCTGCTTAATATCTTGAATGTGAATATATTGGTTCATATTTTATGGAAGTGGAAATTATTCAATGAAGGCAGTAAACTCCGAAAACCTTATAGTGATACAGTCACAGAGTATGGAATCAGGCCCTTCTGCCTGTCTGATTTATACTGACTAAGGTGCTCATCCAGACTAACCCCATTTATCTGCTTTTGGTCCATAAAATTCTAACCCTTTTCAATCCACGTATTTGATTAAATGTGTTTTAAAGTTGCTTCTGTTCCTGTCTCATCCATTTCCTCTGGCAGCTCATTCTACAAAGATACCACCCTTTTGTGTTAGACATTGTCCCTCAAGTTCTTATTAAATCATCCCCTTCTTACGTTAACCCAACACCATTTGGCTCTTGATTCCCCAAACTGGGGAGAAAAACTGAGTGCATTCACCTAATTTGATGATTTGATATACCTCTACATGATCACCTCTCAGTCTTCCACACTCTGAAGAATAAAGTTCTAGCCTGTCAGTCCCTCAAGTTGTGGCAGCACCCTTGTAAATCTTTTCTGCATTCTTTCCAGTTTATTATCATCTTTCCTATAGCAGGGTGACCAAATCTGAATGCAGTATTCCAAGTGCAGCCTTATCAGTGCCTTTGACAACTGTACCATGACCTCCCAACGATTATTTTCAATGTCCTGACTGATGATGCAAAGACTTTAATTTGTGAGCTATGCTAACTACAGAGGAGTGAGTAAACATCTTACCCTTGTGGACATCTGCCATTCTGACTGCCCTTCTTCACTGAGCACTGGCAGACTAGGGCTGACACTTTTTTTTATATTTTCTTGTGTGACAAGAATACACATAGATTAAGATGTTAGCTGTCCTGTGTGATCAGCAGTTGGTCTGCCACCTGTCTTCAGGAGAGAGAGAGATAAGGAAAACAATGGAGCAGCATTTGGAGATGTGTAATGAAGGGACAGGAGAGAGAGTAACAGAAGGAGGGAGCTGTCAAGAGCGGCTCCCCCTTTGAACCCTGAACTGTTTGAAGTGATGGACAGGAGATACCCCAGCAGGGGGATAAAAAGGGACAGTTTCGCTAAGGCAGCACACACACGACACCCGAGGTAACAAGACCCTGGAAGCAGTGCGTCTCTCACAAGTCGGTGGGAATTACCGGGTCATAAACGCACAGGGTGGAAAGGCACGATCGGCGGGAACCTGGTGTGTGTCCACCCTTGCCTGGGTGCCAGGTTCACCGCAGGGAAACGATCGCATCTGGAAACGGAGGGGTCACGGTCGGTGACCTCAGATGACATCACAAAGGACTCGCCCGAAAGCTGACTGCGGAGGTCTGTGTGGAAGCTGTGTTGAATATTCATTCATTTTGCTCTCTCTTCTCCCCCCCCACTGTCCATCGCCACGGCAGCGATTACTGTGAACTGAACTGAACTAAATTGAACTGAACTTTGCGTCACTTTGAAACTGGTCATTTACCCCTAGACAACGATAGAGCTTGATTGATCCTGTTATCTTAATTCTGTGTACATGTGTGTTTATCATTGCTGAACTGTTGCATTTATTATCCTTTTGACTAGAGTACTGTGTTGCTTGTTTCTTTAATAAAACTTTCTTAGTTCTAGTAATCCAGACTCCAACTGAGTGATCCATTTCTGCTGGTTTGGCAACCCAGTTACGGGGTACATAACACTTGGAAGTCCATTCAGCCCATTGAGTCTATGCCCATTCCACCACTTATTTCCTTGTAACCTACTCCATCAACTACTCCCAGAATCAACCACTCATCTTCCCCCTTGAGGCCATTTACTATAGTCAGTTAACTTATCAACCCA
The DNA here is from genome assembly GCF_963921235.1 of Mobula hypostoma. Taxonomy (NCBI): domain Eukaryota; kingdom Metazoa; phylum Chordata; class Chondrichthyes; order Myliobatiformes; family Myliobatidae; genus Mobula; species Mobula hypostoma. Next base: position 170,240,632 of record NC_086097.1, read on the forward strand.
CATGTCTTTGGGATGTGGGAGGAGGTCAGAGCACTTGGCAAAAACCATACAGTTACAGGGAGAACGTGCAAACTCCACACAGACAGCACCTGGGCTGAAGATTGAACCCAGATCACTGGACCTCTGAGGGAGTAGCTCCAACAGCTCTGTCTCTGTGCTGCTCTAATCGTCTGTTCCACTTTGCCCTCCTGCTGTTTGTCTGATGCCAAGCCACCAGGAACTCACCCTGGCAGTGGTAACAACCCATGCATCACTCTAGCAAACTGCTGCAACGGGGCAGTGCATTGCAGCCTTTCGGCTTGAGAGGGGGAAAAAATGAGGGTAGGCACAAAGCTGTCAGTTTTATAACCAACACGGAACTGTGTAGAGTAGTGAATCTACTGTCAGGGTCAGTTATTGCATCCAGTTTTCTTGATGCAGCCGCATTTACATTGATGAGACCCAATGCAGATGGCGGGGGGGGGGGGGGTTCATCTCATCATGCAGCTTCGCTCTGTCTTCTATAACAGCCAGGATCTCCTGGTGGCCACCCATTTTCATTCAATTTCCTCTTCCCATAGTGACACGTCTGTCCATGGCCTTTTCATGTGCCAGAGTAAGGCCATCCTCACGTTGGATGAGGAATACCTCATATTCCATCTGGGTTGTCTCTGACCTGATAGCATGAACATTGATTTCTGGAACTTCTGGAAATCACTCCCTTCTGTTTTTTGCTCCTCTACCCACCCCACTTCTTTCTTTTTTGTGCTTTTCCTATTCTCCATTCTGGTGGCCCTCTCACCCCTTCTCCTCACCTGCCCATCACCTCTCTCTGATTCCCCTCCTTCATCCTTCCCTTTCTTCCATGGTCCCTAGTCCTCTCCTATCAGATTCCTTCTCTTTCATCCCTTTACTTCTTTGACTTATCACCTCTCAGTTTCTTACATCATCGCCTCGCCCAACCACCTTCCCCCTCACCTGGTCTCACTTATCACATATCAGTTTGTACTCCTCTCTCACATTCTTATTTTGGCTTCTTTCTTCATTTCCAGTACTGATGAAGTTTCTCGGCCCGAAAGGTCAAGTGTTCATTTCCCTCCATAGATGCTGCCTGACCTGCTGAGTTTCTCCAGTATTTTGTATGTACAACTCAGAAGTGCTGAAAACAGTGAAGAGAGAAACGTTGTCACATTCAAATGGCTGACAGTGATGGATGTATTAACATATCAGTTGTACATCAGTAATAGCACTCTTCTTTTCAAAGGGGACAGTAGTGGGTTGGGTTTGGAGCGTAAAAGCCTAGAATGGCTCTAGTGCAGTACAGAGTGAGCATTGCCTTTCAGATGAGACCATAAGCTAAAGGCATCTCTCTTCTCTCAGAAGGATGCTGGAACTCCCATGCCTCTATTTTGAAGGTAGGTGTCGTGACCAGCATTTAACCTTCACTCACACAGCTATCAATCATAAACATGAGAAAGTCTGCAGATCCTGGAAATCCAAAGCAATGTACACAAAATGCTGGAAGAACTCAGCAGGTCAGGAAGCATCTATAGAAAATGAATAGCTAGTCGACATTTCAGGCTGAGACCCTTCTTCTGGATTGACAACTATTAGTTGTCAACATCGAGGGAGCTTGCTGTGTGCCTGTTGGCTGCTGGGTTTCCTCTATTACAACAGTGACTGCATTGCATACAGCTTTCATTCGTTGCCAAGTTCAAAGGCATGTGGAAGGTGTTATAGCAACGTAAGACAAAGATGGAGCAAACAGACCTGAGTTACAACTTGTCAAAGGTTGTGAGAAGTTATTTTGAGGAGGTTTAGTTATAATCATTTTTTTCTCTATCCCAGATCTGCAATATTGTTATTAATGTTCTGTATCTCCTATTTTCTAATCTGAACATAAGGGTAACTTTGCTCTATTTAAAAGTGTCAGATCTTACGTGGAATTGATAAGAACTTGACAGACTAATTGGTCTCCTTCCATGCGGTAACCATTTGTGATTATAAAAGATATAATGCTGCAAATAAAAAAAAGATATTCATTACTTTAAATCAAGCTTGTAAGGTCAAGGGAAATTGCCTTAAATGCGTCCAATTGTGCATTGCATATTTATCATTTTGTCTAACTCATATATTCTATGTTCCTGCCATCCAGCTCAATCAGATACATGGCTCTGGTGAATGAAGTTATATCATGGTTCAGAAAGTGCACTGTATAGCCTCAGCAGAACTAGGTGTTATCTTTGTACTGAGAAAGGTCAGTCAGAGACCATCGAGCAGAACAAATGTGTCAACCTGTTGCAGCGTTGCTGCTGATTCAGTCAGCAGTTCAGCAAGATGAAACACACGTATCAAGTATTGAACACCAGAAAATACCGAACTGGAAGCGAGCACTCATGGTGTTCCGCTGTGTCTGTGTGGTTTGTGCTCATGGATGTATTCTCCACATGAGCATGTGTAAGGCTTGTATGGATTTGCATTAACTGACTGTTATGCAGGTATCCATGTGAATGCTTTGTGTCTTCTGACTATATCAGTAAGGATGCAACACTTTATTCTTCTTTCAGTTATTGTTTTCCCTTGTACTAACTCAGTACACTGATGTGATGAAATGATCTGAATGAAAAACAAAGTTTTTCACTATACCTCAGTACGTGTGACAATAATACACAAATGTACCAATTTACTATGTGTTTATGCATGCATATATGTATATACATACATATATATAATGTGCATATGAACACGTGCTGTTTGTTGTGTGTGCTGTGTGTGCACATGTTTTTTATAGAGCTGCATCATGGTATCCAAGCTCTTAGGCTTATGAAGGCAAGCATATACCAAGTGCCTCATTTACCATCCTATCACCTGTGTTGCCACTTTCAGCAAACTATGGTTGCGCCCCAAGTTCTCTCTGTGCATCAACACCCATGCCACTTACTCCAAGTGTCCTGCTGGAATTTAACTTTCCAAAGTGCATTACCTCACACTTGTCTGGATGAAATTCTGCCTAACTTTCCAGCTGATCTATGTACTATTGTATCCTAGGAAGACCTTATTCACCATCGCGGGGTTTTTCTGCTGAACTGTACTTCACCCGATGTACGAGAATTTGAAACATCACTTCCAAATGGCTTTGTCAACACCTCCTTGTAGACCTCTGAGCTACATTGTCTCTCCACCTCTGCCTTTAGATGCCTCCCAAGTTTGGAGACATTGCTTCATTGGATCTGCCTGATAACTAGACACCCTAGTTGTACGGAGCCTGAGAAAGGTGGGCTTCTCGTTGAGGAGTCCAGTGGCTATTAGCAAGGGGCTAATGAGCTGCCTTTCCAGAGAAGCCCAGTAAAAAGAGGTTTCACATTAATAAGAACAATTCAAGTAATTAAGGCAAAAATCAGCAGGAATGCCTGAATGAAACTGTAATAACTTCATGGGGAAAGTGCCGAGGTTGTTTGTCATGGGTTTCGTTACAGGGCTTGGTTAATAAGTTTGCTGATGACACTTGTGGGCTGCCCCATCACCCTTGGATGTTTTGGTTGTTAACATGCTTCGATCTGAAGTCCGGATCTGAAGATAGGTGGTACAGAGGACAATGAAAAAAGTTATTAAAAATTACAGAGGGATCTTGATCAGCTGGGTAAGGGGGCTGAGGAATGGTAAATGGAGTTTATTTGGATTAGTGTGATGCTTTACACATTGAATTTCAAACCACAGTGAATGTTGGAGCCCTGGTGAGTATTGTAGAACAGGGAGTACAACTACATGTCTACTGAAAGTGATTCGCAGGTGGGCAGGGTTGTGAAGAAGGCTTTTGGGCTTTATAAGTCAGGGATCTTTTCTAAAGTTTGGGAGATTATGATGTAGTTGTACAGGATGCTGGTGAGGCTGCACTAAGTATTGTGTTCGGTTTTGGTCACATTGCCATATGAAAGATGCTATTCAACTGGAAAGATGGCAGAAAATGTCTTCAAGGATGCTGCCAAGCCCCGAGGGACTGAAATATAGGGAAAGGAGGAGCAACATTTTTACACAAAGTTTATAGAAACATATTTTCTACTATGTGGAATGAGCTGCCAAAGGAAGTGATTAAGTAGATATGGTATCAAATTTTAAAAGACAGTTGGACAGGTAAATGGATTGAAGATGTTTAGAAGGATATGGGCCAAGCACAGGCAATTGGGATTAGCTCTGGGGTATCTCGGCCGACATGGACCAGTTGTGCTGAAGGGCCTGTTTCCCTCCATGTTTCCATAACCCTATGACCCTGAGTGGAGGATAGTCATGCAAATCAAATGCATAAATTTAAAGCTGTGTAGGCATTAGACTCGATTAACATGAGGGAATTCTGCTGTTCATGCTCCTCCACAAACGTGTCAACTTATGCAGTGAGGAAAGTAAGAAAGCACCATTACAAAAGGGAGTGAGGTCAGAGGCTTCCATGCCACCCGTACTACATGCATATTGCCCGATGCCTACCTGCTGGTAATGCACTAGTCTGGTAACTAAGTGAAATCAAGGTAATGTACTTATTACTAATAACCAGACACTGTATTTAGCTGGAAAATTGCATTAGCATTAGTGGAGACTTGGTGTGGATCATTCGCTTTTGGAGAACATTGCAGAAGGAGTACGTTGTTAACTTTGTATCTGTGCACCTCTGAATGAATGATCCAGTTAGCCCGAATACCCCACACTTTCCACTCACCTTTGCCAATTCTCTCCTCCTTTAATTATTTACTCAGTTTCTTTCTGAGCACTTCTAAATCTGCTTCCTTTGCCCTTTCCAGACCACAGGTTGATGGGCTGAGAAATTCTCTTCATCTCTCTTTCCACTGACTCAACTGAAACAGGAATGGAATAATTTTTGTCTCACACAATATGTGGTTACTACAGAGCAGAAGGTGCATTATTGGACATTGAATATGTATGCTGTTGAATTGAGATCACTGTGCAGAAAATTTGCATTAAGGGTGAAATTGAACTTGCTGAGCAAAATCCGAGGTTGAACCGCTGCCACTTATTTGGAAAGGAAGCAGGACTAGTGGGTACACCTAGTAGGATGTCTTTACAGAGCTTTGGAGGTTGCTGTTCCTCCCAGTATTATTGGCACATATAGGGAAAAGAAAAAGTGGTATTAATGTAGGGCTAGTATGACTGAATGGTTGGCATGGACAGTGGGCTGAAGGGCCTGTAGTTTGACTCTCTGACACAAAGACCTTTAGGATACCTATTCCAGATGAGCATAGAACAGTACAGTAGAGTACTGGGCCTTCAGTCCGTGAAGTGCTGAGCTTTAACCTGCTCCATGACAAATCTAACTCTTCCCTCCTACGTAGGCCGCAACCTTCAGTTTCTTTCACTTATATGTTTAAGAGTCTCTTAAATGCCTTTAGTGCATCAGCCTCTACCACCATCCGTTCTCGAAAAAGTGCCTTCATCAATGATTCTTTTTTTGGATTGAGCATCCAAGTGTGTCCCATCTGAGTTTAGCCAATGCCTCACCACCATCAAAGATCCTTATCACCCAGGTCATGATCTTTCATCACTGCTGCCATCAGGTAGAGGGTACAGGTGCCTCAGAACTTGCACCACCAGGTTCAAGAACAGTTACTACCCCTCAACCATCCTGAACAAAAGGGATGACTATACTCATTTAAATACTCTGTATCTTGTTATTTATTGCTATTATTTATTATCTGCATTTGCACAGTTTGTTTAAAGTTTACAGATCCTGCTTACAGTTACTGTCCTATAGATTCGCTAAGTATGCCCGCAGAAAAAGAATCTCAACGTTGAACGTGGTAACATATATACTGTGTACTCTGATAATAAATTTTACTGTGAACTTTGAACCTTAGGATACTCAGGCAACCACACTGACCTACTGAACAAACTACTCCCCAGCAAAGCGGAGTCCATCACTCTTGTTTAACTCTGTCAGTGACAGTGAACTGAATTCAATCAGCATGATACATGGATGTTGCCTTGAAGCTCAGCTTGGATTTGAATACAAAACTGTTTAGTCTGTTGGTTACTCACCCAGGGCTTATGCACAAACAGGAGATGTGGGGTAGGGAACAGGATAGGGCTAGATGAGGATAATCTCCTGGGTGTCACTGCCGTTCAGTGTGGGTGTGTGTGTGTGTTTGTAAAAGTGTAGGTGTGTGTAGAAATGTGTGTGTGTGTACAAGTGTTATGTGTAGATGGTGACATGCTGGTGTAATACCCTGGTTCATATTTTTTGCTGTTATGCTGTTCTGTATTTCATTTTGTGCTGTTCTGTGTGAGCTGCTTGCTTTCCACTTATGTTTGGGTTACTGTTGAAGATAAGAGTTAGGAGAATTGTGTGCCATCCAATTAGGATGGTCGGATTAAGGACAGGGTTTTCAGGTGAGGGACACTATGGTTGGGCCTGGGGCTATTGTTAAAGAGAGAAGATGCCGGAGAGAAGAGGTCATCGGATTCGACCTGGAGTGGGGCCAAATGTTGACGAAGCCCGGGGTGATCGATGGAAGATGGGCAATGGGGGATCTGTGAGCTCCAGCTTGTGTGCACATTAGACTGTTTCATTAAAACGGGCTCTTTTTGTTTTTTCTTTACTAGCTCTTTAGTCAAATTAAGAATTATAAAGCTAAATCCTTTAATTGTATGCAGTGTACTGTCTGTCATTTCATGGCACTCACTTGTAACAGGATAACAAATTACCCAGCATCCACACAAACAGGGTTTTGGGGTGGGCTCGCGCCTCGTTTGGCGGGGCCAGAGATTGTCTTTCCTAGACTTACGCAGCCAAGGAAACCAGAGTGTTTAATTTGTCTCTAAGTGAGTGGAGAGTCTATGCATGATGGAACTTATGTATATGTGGGGTGAATGTATATTTCTGTGTGTGTTTCTTTCCCGTGGTCATTACCAGTTGCCTGTCTGACCCCTAACTATAGAGTCACCTATTACTGCCACCTTCTTCCTTTCCCTACCCTTCTGAGCCACAGGGCCAGACTCTGTGCCTGTTGCTTCCCCTAGGTAGGTCATCCCTCCCCAGCAGTACTCAAACAGGAGTACTTATTGTTAAGGGGGACAGCCACAGGGGTGCTCTCCAGTATCTGACTCTTGCCCTTCCCTCTCCTGACTGTTACCCACTTATCTGTCTCCCGAGGCCCTGGTTTGACTACCTGCCTATAGTTCCTCTCTGTCACCTCCTCACTCCCCCTGACCAGGCGAAGGTCACTGTGCTGCATCTCCAGTTCCCTAACCCGGACCCGGTCCGTAAGGAGCTGCAGCTCGATGCACCTGGAGTAGATATGGCTGTCCGGGAGGCTGGGAGTCTCCCGAACTTCCCACATCTGACAACCAGTACAGAACACTGGCCTCACAGACATACTTCCTGCTTCTATTCCTCACAGGTAACTTGCCTTGCCTCGACCCAATATCGCTGAAGCCTGAATAAGCCAAAGCCCTACCACTCTGCCTCTGATCGCTCCGTCGATGACCGCTCTGCTAGCCAGTGTTTTCCTTTTATGCCTTTTATCATGAGGGATTCCACATATTCTGCTTCCATCAGAGAGGAGGCTACGTAGCATTCACACCAGGAGCACCAGGAGCACCAGACTCAAAAACAGTTACTTTCCTCAAACAGAAAAGCTGATCAACACCTCCACCCACTAACTCCCATATCCATAAGATACCTACCTAGCTCCTTCTTGAAAGCATCCAGAAAATTGGCCTCCACTGCCTTCTGAGGCAGCGCATTCCACACCTCCACTACTCTCTGGGAGAAGAAGTTCCTCCTCAACTCTGTCCTAAATGACCTACCCCTTATTCTTAAACCATGCCCTCTGGTACTGGACTCTCCCAGCATCTGGAACATATTTCCTCCCTCTATCTTGTCCAATCCCTTAATAATCTTATATGTCTCAATCAGATCCCCCCTCAATCTCCTTAATTCCAGCATGTACAAGCCCAGTCTCTCTAACCTCTCTGCGTAAGACAGTCCGGACATCTCAGAAATTAACCTAGTGAACCCACGCTGCAACTCCTCTACAGCCAGGATGTCCTTCCTTAACCCTGGAGACCAAAACTGCACACAATACTCCAGGTGTGGTCTCACCAGGGCCCTGTACAAATGCAAAAGGATTTCCTTGCTCTTGTACTCAATTCCCTTTGTAATAAAAGCCAACATTCCATTAGCCTTCTTCACTGCCTGCTGCACTTGCTCATTCACCTTCAGAGACTGATGAACAAGTACTCCTAGATCTCTTTGTATTTCTCCCTTACCTAACTCCACACTGTTCAGATAATAATCTGCCTTCCTGTTCTTGCTCCCAAAGTGAATAACCTCACACTTATTCACATTAAACGCCATCTGCCAAGTTTCTGCCCACTCACCCAGCCTATCCAAGTCACCTTGAATTCTCCTAACATCCTCATCACATGTCACACTGCCACCCAGCTTAGTATCATCAGCAAACTTGCTGATGTTATTTACAATGCCTTCCTCTAAATCATTGACGTAAATCGTAAACAGCTGTGGTCCCAATACCGAGCCCTGTGGCACCCCACTAGTCACCACTTGCCATTCTGAGAAACACCCATTCACTGTTACCCTTTGCTTTCTATCTGCCAACCAGTTTTCTATCCATGTCAATATCCTCCCCCCAATGCCATGAGCTCTGATTTTACCCACCAATCTCCTATGTGGTACCTTATTAAATGCCTTCTGAAAGTCAAGGTACACCACATCCACTGGATCTCCCGCGTCTATCTTCCTGGTTACATCCTCGAAAAACTCCAATAGATTAGTCAAGCATGATTTGCCCTTGGTAAATCCATGCTGGCTCGGCCCAATCCTATCACTGCTATCAAGATATGCCGCTATTTCATCTTTAGCATCTTCCCCACTACTGATGTTAGGCTAACAGGGCAATAGTTCTCTGTTTTCTCCCTCCCTCCTTTCTTAAAAAGTGGGATAACATTAGCCATTCGCCAATCCTCAGGAACTGATCCTGAATCTAAGGAACATTGGAAAATGATCACCAATGCATCTGCAATTTGCAGAGCCACCTCCTTTAGTACCCTAGGATGCAGACCATCTGGACCTGGGGATTTGTTAACCTTCAGTCCCATCATTCTACTCATCACGGTTTCCTTCCTAATGTCAATCTGTTTCAGTTCCTCTGTTACCCTATGCCCTTGGCCCATCCATACATCTGGGAGATTGCTTGTGTCTTCCCTAGTGAAGACAGATCCAAAGTACTTATTAAATTCGTCTGCCATTTCTCTGTTTCCCATAACAATTTCTCCCAATTCATTCTTCAAGGGCCCAACATTGTTCTTAACTATCTTCCTTCTCTTCACATACCTAAAAAAACTTTTGCTATCCTCCTTTATATTCCTAGCTAGCTTGTGTTCATACCTCATTTTTTCTCCCCGTATTGCCTTTTTAGTTAAGTTCTGTTGCTCCTTAAAAATTTCCCAATCATCCGTCTTCCCACTCACCTTAGGTCTGTTATACTTATTTTTTAATGCTATGCTATCTCTGACTTCCTTTGTCAACCAATGTGGCCACTTTCCCCCCTTTGAATCCTTTCTTCTCCGGGGGATGAACTGATTTTGCACCTTGTGCATTATTCCCAAGAATACCTGCCATTGCTGTTCCACTGTCTTTTCTGCTAGGATATCCGACCAGTCAACTTTGGCCAGCTCCTCTTTGTTCAACAGCAATACTGATACTTCTGATCTGCCCTTATCCCGCTCAACTTGCAGATAAAAACTTATCATATTATGGTCACTACCTCCTAATGGCTCCTTTACTTCAAGATCACTTATCAAATCCCGTTCATTGCACAACACTAAATCCAGAATAGCCTTATCCCTGGTCGGCTCTCGTACAAGCTGCTCCAAAAATGCATCCTGTAGGCACTCTACAAACTCCCTATCCTGGGGTCCAGTACCAACCTGATTTTCCCAGTTCACCTGCATGCTTCTTATAATCTTACACACATTTAAATCCTGATACACTTGACCCAACAATACTGCTGGAACAACTTTATGGAAGGATTGTAGTGGTTCATAGAGGCACTTTGCCACCACTTAAGGGGCAATTAAAGATGGGCAGTTAGAACTGGCAAATGCTTTACATTTGGAGAGACTGAGACTATGTAATGAGGGGACAGCTTTGAAAGGCTTTCAAAGCTTGCAGAGGGATTTGGACCAGCTGGAAAAATGGGCTGAAAAATGGCAGATGGAGTTTAATACAGACAAGTGTGAGGTATTGCACTTTGGAAGGACAAGCCAAGGTAGAACCTACAGGGTAAATGGTAAGGCACCGAGGAGTGCAGTAGAACAGAGGGATCTGGGAATACAGATACAGAATTCTCTAAAAGTGGCATCACAGGTAGATAGGGTCGTAAAGAGAGCTTTTGCTACATTGGCCTTTATTAATCAAAGTATTGAGTATAAGAGCTGGAATGTTATGGTGAGGTTGTATAAGGCATTGGTGAGGCCGAATCTGGAGTATTGTGTTCAGTTTTGGTCACCAAATTACAGGAAGGATATAAATAAGGTTGAAAGAGTGCAGAGAAGGTTTACAAGGATGTTGCCGGGACTTGAGAAACTCAGTTACAGAGAAAGGTTGAATAGGTTAGGACTTCATTCCCTGGAGCGTAGAAGAATGAGGGGAGATTTGATAGAGATATATAAAATTATGATGGGTATAGATAGAATGAATGCAAGCAGGCTTTTTCCACTGAGGCAAGGGGAGAAAGAAACCAGAGGACATGGGTTAAGGGTGAGGGGGGAAAAGTTTAAAGGGAACATTAGGGGGGGCTTCTTCACACAGAGAGTGGTGGGAGTATGGAATGAGCTGCCAGACGAGGTGGTAAATGCGGGTTCATTTTTAACATTTAAGAATAAATTGGACAGATACATGGATGGGAGGTGTATGGAGGGATATGGTCCGTGTGCAGGTCAGTGAGACTAGGCAGAAAATGGTCCGGCACAGCCAAGAAGGGCCAAAGGGCCTGTTTCTGTGCTGTAGTTTTTCTATGGTTTCTATAGTTTCTACGGATATGGGGCCCTGTATTGGACTTTCTCACGGGGTGAGGACTGAAGCTTTTTGGTGCGGTGCACCTCTGCTGTATATGTTTACTTTTGCCTTTATATTTTTCTCCCTTTTGCTGCTCAATATTTAGTTAGATTTTGAAAATAAAAAAAATAAAAAAAATATTTAAAAAATGGGCAGTTAAAGATGTTGCTTTTCAAGGACATCTGCATCTCTTAAATGGCCAGTGAGAAATTTAAACCCATTAAGTGTCAAGGGTGGAGCAGGTACCAGGCAGGGATGATATGGCCTGGGAGAATGAGTGAGCTGGATATTTGTACCCTGTGCATCCCCAACATCAAGCAAAACCCATTTGCAACAAGTGCAGAGAAGTTTGTATGTAGTTCAAAACAAGTCATAGAGTCATACAGCATGGAAACAGGTCCTTTGGCTCAACTGATCCATGCCGACCAACTAGTCCTGTTTACTTGCCTTTAGCCCTTAACCCTTTAACCCTTTCCAATCCATATATCTGTCTAAATACATTTTAAATATCACTCATATATCTCCCTCAACCACGTCCTCTGACAGCTCATTCTATAGACTTACCACCATCTGGGTGGGAAAAATTACCCGTCAGTTTCCTAATAAATCTCTCCCCTCTCAACTTAAGCCTACACCTTGCATGTTCACATCTACCCTCACCCCATCCTCCCACCACTTCACCAGGGATAGGATTCTTCTAGTACTCACTACCACTCCACAAACCTCTGCATCCAGAACACTATTCTCCATAACTTCAGCCATCTCCAATGGGATCCCACCATCAAGTGCATCTTTCCCTACCCCCCCGCCCCCCCACTTTCCGCTTTCTGCAGGGATCTCTCCCTAGTCCATTTGTCCCTCCCCATTAAACTCTGTCCTGGCACTTATCTTTGCAAGCCGAACCAATGTTACATCTGCCCCTACACCTTCTTCCTCACTACCATTCAGAGCCCTAAACAGTTCTTCCAGGTGGGTCATATACTGTATCCTGTCTTTCTGGTGTGGCCTCCTGCATATCGGTGAGACCTGACATAGATTAGGAGACCACTTCACCGGCACCTGTGTTTGGTATGCCAGAGAAGGTGGGATCTCCCAGTGACACCCGTATTAATTCTACTTCCAATTCCCATTCCAAAATATCAGTCTATGGCCTCCTCTACTGCTGTGATAATTCCATACTGAGGTTGAAGGAGTAACACCTTATATACTGTGTGGGTAGCCTCCAACCTGATGGTATGAACATCGATTTCTTGAACTTCCAGTAATGGGCCACCTCACTCCCTGGTTCTCCTTGACCATTCCCCATTCCAGTTTCCCTTTCTTACCTTATCTCCTTACCTGCCCATCACCTCCCTCTGCTCTTCACCCTTCCCTTTCTTCCATAGCCTTCTGTCCTCTCCCATCAGATTTCCCCTTCAGCCCTTTATCTTTTTCACCAATTGACTTCCCAGCTTTTTACTTCACCCCTCCCCCACTCCCAGTTTCATCTATCACGTACTACCTTGTCTTTCTTCCTCTCCACCCCCCACCTTCTTACTTTAACTTCTCGTTTCTTTTCCCAGTTCTGATGAATGGTCTCAGCCCAAAATGTCGACTGTTTACTCTTTTCCTTAGATGCTGCATAGCCTGCTGAGTTCCTCCAGCATCTTGTGTGTGCTGTTTAGATTTCCAGCATTCATCTGCAGGTTTTCTCTGCTTAGTGATGAGATTACGGCATACCTGGAGGCACATGACAAGGTAGGCCAAAGCCAGCATGGTTTCCTGAAAGGAAAATCCTGCCTGACAAACCTACAGCAATATTTTGAGGAAATTACAAGCAGGGTAGACAAAGGAGATGTAGTAGATGTGGTGTACTTGGATTTTCAGAAGGCCTTTGACAAGGTGCCACACATGAGGTTGCTTAACAAGATAAGAGCCCATGGAATTACAGGGGAGTTACTCGCATGGGTGGAGCATTGGCTGATCGGCAGAAAACAGAGAGTGGGAATAAAGGGATCCTATTCTGGCTGGCTGCCAGTTACCAGTGGGGTTCCACAGGAGTTGGTGTTGGAACTGCTGCTTTTCACAATATATGTCAATGATTTGGACTATGGGATTAACAGATTTGTGGCTAAATTTGCCAATGATACAAAGATAGGTGGAGGAGCAGGTAGTGTTGAGGAAACAGACAGCCTGCAGAGAGTCTTAGATAATTAAGAGGAATGGGCAAAGAAGTGGCAAATGAAATACAATGTTGGAAAGTATATCGTCATGCACTTTGGGGGAAGAAATAAACAGGCAGACCATTATTTAGATGGGGAGAGAATTCAAACTGCAGAGATGCAAAGGGACTTGGGAGTCCTTGTGCAGGATACCCTAAAGGTTAACCTCCAGACTGAGTTGGTGGTGAAGAAGGCAAATGAAACGTTGTCATTCATTTCTAGAAGTATAGAATATAAGAGCAAGGATGTGATGTTGAGGCCTAGAAGACAGTTAGGAGACCACACTTGGAGTATTGTGTGCAGTTTTGGGCTCCTTATTTTAGAAAAGATATACTGACATTGGAGAGGGATCAGAGAAGATTCACAAGGCTGATTCCAGGAATGAAAGGATTACCATATGAGGAACGTCTGGTAGCTCTTGGGCTGTACTGTCTGGAGTTCAGGAGAATGAGGGGGGATCACATAGAAACATTCCAAATGTTAAAAGGCCTGAACAGATTAGATATGGCAAAGTTATTTCCCATGGTAGGGGAGTCTAGAACAAGAGAATTGAAGGACATCCATCTAGAACAGAGATGCGGAGAAATTACTTTAGTCAGAGGGTGGTAAATCTGTGGAATTTGTTGCCATGAATGGCTGTGGAGGCCAAGTCATTGGGTGCATTTAAGGCTGAGATAGATAGGTTCTTGATTAGCTAGGGCATGAAAGGGTATGGGGAGAAGGCAGGGAATGGGGATGACTGGAAGAATTGGATCAGCCCATGATTGAATGGTGGAGCAGACTCGATGGGCCGAATGGCCTACTTCTACTCCTATATCTTATGGTCTTGTGATTAAACCTGTACCCCTTGGTTCTTGATTTCCAAATCCTGAGCGAAAGTTTGTATGCATTAACCCCAGCTATGCTCCTTGTGAGTTTCTACATCTGCACAAGATTCTTTTTTCTCCCACACTCCAATGAGAAAAGTCCTAATCTATTTTACCTAACTCCATAACAGTCCTGGCAATATCCTGATAAATCTCCTCTACACTTTTTCTAGCTTCATGGCATATATCCTATAAAATAGTGACCAAAACCAAATCCAATCTTCTAAATGCAGCCTCATCAGATCTTTGTAGCTAAACCTACTCTAAGATACAGTTAATGCCAATATTTAATAAGCCAGAATTGCACTATACTTGACCAAAATTTCCATCCGTGCTAAGATTTGTCTTCTTTATTTAAAGAGATCTCACAAATTACTGGCTTGAACCTCCGTTAAACATTATTGGAGCCTGCAGATCATTTAGCCATAAGATACAAAGGAGTAGCAGCCTTAAAACAGCAGTTATTACTCTCAACCAGTATTGCATTGATGATTGTTTTTACTTGGTGATACAGTGCAGGATAGGCCCTTTGAGCCGCGCTGCCCAGCAACCCACCAATTTAACCCTTGCCTAGTTACAGGACAGTTTACAATAACCAGTTATCCTATTAAAAGGTACGTCTTTGGACTGTGGGAGGAAAGCAGGGCACCTGGTGGAAACCCATGTAAACACAGGAAGAACGTACAAACTTTCTTACAGAGGGCGCTGGAATTCAACTCCGAACTCCAACGCCCCATGTTGTAGTAGAGTTGCGCTAACCACTGTGCTACTGGTTTTGAACAATAAAGATTTGTGGTTGCTAGTGATTGTGGCTTTTTTTTTGCTATAGATCTGCTATTTTGGAAGATTTTCACCGTGTCCTGAGTTTGCACATTTTCCTGCCGTGAATGAATAGGGTGTTTATTGCTAAGAGATTGAGATTGGAAATCAAATTTCTCGTTAAAAGAAAAAAGTTTGAAAGCATGAAGGTTATAAGCTTCATATAAATGTTTAGGGTGATGTCTTCCCTGTTGTCAATGGGATTAAAAGGTCAAACACACAAGTGATTACATTTTAAATTTGATCTGAATATTTATGAAGAACCCTGAGCTGTACAGGCAAATGGACAACAAACTTACATCATAATGCATGGTGCTACACAACATAGGCGACAAATGGGTGACATCAGCAATGCATTAATGAAACATTTAACCTGCTGCTTGTGCTGATCTGAAATGCATTGAATTTTGTAAAAAAATTAGATTAAAATAAATCAGATCAATAAGCTGATGCATCTAGACCTTTCAAAGCACGAATCAGGAAACTTTCATATCCGACTTGAAGAACATTAACTAAGCTAAATTCTTGATAGACCCTTTTGGTGTCAAGGTTAGCCTGCTGCTTATTTAATCTGCATAGCGGGGTGAAATAGACAGAATGTAATCTATTGCTATTCATCAGGATCAAGAGTCTGAACATTTTCTGGCTGAGCTTGGGTAAGATTTGTCTCTTTCCCTTGAAGCCAAACTGAAAGAGTGGCTCAAGCCTACGTCAATTCCTTTGATGGGCTCCAAAATACTGTTCAATTCCCAATGACAAATAAATGCATTAGTGCCAGCAATTTATACAGAAGTTACATTCTGAGATGAACTAAGCTATCTGAAGCAGTAGAGCACCACTGAAGGCTTTATATTGCTTTTGTTCATCCTCCATTGATTATTCCAGTTGAAGGGCAGATCTTGTTAGTGTCCAAAACCCAAGGCACCCTTGAAATTGCGTCAGATTCACAAGGGTGATTCAAGTGAGGAAGTACCCACTTCAGTTGATGCAAAATGAATCAGAAGAGTTCATTATTGTGATTCGCTCCGGTAAAAGTGAATTTTAAATTGTTATATAGCCCTACAGCTCAAACCAATAAGTTTGTGCCAACCTGTTTTCCATATACTTATCTAAACTTCTCTTAAACGTTACAACTGAACCCGTGTCCACTGGCACTTATTCTACACCCACACCATCCTCTGACTGAAGTCGTTCCCCTCAAATATTTCACCTTTCACCCTAAACCTATGACCTTGGCTGGGTTTTTAACTCACCCAACTTGAGGGTAGAAAGCCTGGATGCATTTGCCCTATCTATACCCCTCCTAATTTTTCATACCTGTGTCGGATCTTCCCTTTGTTCTCCTGCACTTCAGGGAATAAAATCCTAATTGGCACAACGCTTTACAGTACCAGCGACCCCAGTTCAATTCTCGCCACTGCCTGTGAGGATCTTGTACGTTCTTGCTGTGGCTGTGTGTGTTTCCTCCAGGTACTCTGGTTTCCCCCCACAGTCCAAAGCCATACCAGTTGGTAGATTAGTTGGTCATTGTAAATTGTCCCATGTTTAAATTGGGGGTTGCTGGCATGTGGCTGGAAGACCCTCTTCCATGTTGTGTACCTCAATAAATAAATAAACCTTTCCCTGTATTCTCAGCTTCTGTAGTCCCAGCAACAACTATGTAAATTTTCTCTACGCTCTTCCAATTGAGTAGTACTGAAATAAATCGTTCTCTGTGATTGAATTTCTGGAGCCGTGTTTCACTCTTTGAGCCTTCGGCTGGCTTTGAGCAGATTGTCAATAGTTTTCTCAGAATTCTGCAGCCTTGACTTCTCGGCACTAATTAGTTGGTTATTAACTGAGAGGACACCTGTTAGCACCAATGACTGTGTTATCAGAGCTGTACCTAAGCTGCACTAGTCATTATAAAACAACCTGTCACTCACCTAACTCCAGGAGTCAGCACAGAAAAGCCATAAAATGGGTTTCGAACCCTTTTCAATTTTTCCTTGATGTATTGCAAAGGAAATTATAGAATATTTTTACGATATGAATGCTTAAGACACATTTACACAGAGCCCGGTTTGTCCTGTAATTCACTGTGATGTCCAATTTTAGCTTCTGGGAAATGACAAATTCCTCTTACCTCTATAACCACTTGTCTATGAAGATTTGTTGAAAGCAAAAGCTATATTTTTTTCGAAATGCCCTCAATCATTCATTGCCTTCTGCTAATGGAAAGAGTAACTACTGGATCTCATGTTCAAGTTTAATTGTCATTCAACTATACATGAATACAGCCGAATGAAACAGTGAAGCTCCAAGGCCAAGGTGCAAAACACACACAGCACCAGGTAGATGTAAGACAGAAAGCACGATATCAGTAAAACACAAGCACACTGAAAAATATAGTCCAAGACCCTGACTCCATGAATGTTGCACCAATCTGCAATCGAAGACGATACAGCTTGTCTTTGCTGAGTGAACCCCAGCTTGGATGCCACACCATACTGCCTCCGGTGGAGTGCACACAATCCAATGGCTCCATCTTGGGCGGCTGTAAATAGGCAACACCGCGCTACAGTAGTGACATTATTATTATATTTAGGTCAAAATCAATATATTTAATGATTTGCAACTGCACCCCGCCCCCCCGCCATATCCCTCAGACCTCCCGAGGGTACAGAATTCCAAATATTCCCAAACCTTCCAGATAAGAAATTCCTCCTTGCATTTCCTTCTTAAATGGGCAATGTCTTATTCTGAAACTAAACTAGAAAACTGAAACTGGAAAACCCCCACGAAGGGAGCCGTCCTACCACACTCCGCTGGTCCTGTATGTGTTTCAATTAGAATGCCTCTCATTCTTCTGAGCTCCAGTCAGTATGGTTCCAATCTGTTCAGCCTTTCCTCATGAGCTGATACTCTTGGAGGTGAAACCCCGCTAGTTTCCTTGGCTGCGTAAGTCTCGGGGATACACACTCCGGTCCCACCAAACCCGTAAGATTGAGATGGTTCTCCCACTCCATACCCCGGTTAAGTGTGGATGCTGTGTAATTTGCTACCCTGTTACAACTCAGTGCCAAGAAACATCAGACAGCACACCACATACGATTAAAGGAATTATATTTATGAATCTTAACTAAAGGGTTAGTAAAGAAAAAAAAGATAAAAACAAAAAGAGGCCATTATAATTAAACAGTCAAGTGCGCACCAGTTGGAGTTCAATTCACCGATCCTCAGTCGAATTCAGTGTCTGGCTCCATCGAATCACTGTCCCCCACCTATCCTAGGACGGGTTCTTTCCAGCATCTTCTCTCTTCATCTCCCAATGTACAAAAGACCCAGTTCACATTCCAAAGCACCTATTATCTCTCCAATAACTCAAACACTGCTTCTACAGAAAGACCATTACGTTAGCAATGAGACCTTTCCCAGGGTGTTATATGGGTGTGGCCAGTAAATCAGAATCAGATTTATTATCATTGACAATTGTGGAATTTGCTGTTTCACAGCAGTAGTACAGTGCAATACATAAAAATATTATAAATTACAACAAGAAATATATAGTGCAAAAAGAGGGCAAAAATTGTGAGGTGCTGTTCAAGGGATGGTTTATTGTCCATTCAAAAATATAACGGTGGAGAGGAAGAAGCTGTTGCTAAAATGCTGAGTGTGTGTCTTCAGGCTCCTGTACCTCCTCCTTGATGGTACTAATGAAAAGAGAGTCTGTCTTGAGTGATAGGGATCCTCATGATGGATACTGCCTTTTTGAGGTATTGCCTGTTGATAATATCCTTGATGCTAGGGAGGTTATTGTTTATGATGGAGCTGATGAGCTTGCAACCCTCTCCATCTTTATCCAATCCTGTGCTGTGGCCCCTCCATACCAGATGGTGATGCAACCCGTCAGGATGCTGTCCTCGGGACATCTATAGAAATTTGATGGAGTCTTTGGTGACATTCCAAATCTCCTCAAACTCCTAATGAAATATAACCGCTAGCAGCAAAGATGGAATTTCCCCCTTATCAGATGTTGAAATGGGAAAGATGATGCAGGGAAGATATACCAGGATGGTGCCTGGATTAGTGCGTATGTCTATGCCAATGTTGAGAGAGCTAAGGCTTTTCTCTTTGGAGCAACGGAGGATGAGATGAGACTTGTTAGTGCTGTATAAGATGATGAAAGGCATGCATAGAGTGGACAACCAGCACCCTTTTTCCAATGGCTAGTATGAGAGGACATCCTTTCAAGGCTAGTGGAGGCTCATTTAGTGGAGATGTCAGAGATAGTTCTCTTTCTAACACAGAGAGTGGTAGCTGCATGGAACACCCGGCGGGGCGATGGTGGAGGTGGATACATTAGGGACAGTTAACAGGCTTAGGTGGGCACATACATGAAGTAAAATTGGGGTCTATGAGCAAGGGAAGAGTTAGATTGATCTTGGAATAGGTGAGTAAGAAACAACATAAAAGATGTTATAAACTAAAGTAGAAGAGGGGTTTAATGGGTTAAGTGGTCTGTTCTTTCAACTAGGAAAAATGAAGAGATGTACAAACAGACAAGTGAGTTGTGGCAACATCAGTTGTCCTTTTCCAGCCATTGAAATAACTCGGACGTTGCTCTATTGTCTCTTTTATGGCAGCATTATGATATTCTGCTTGTATTGTGAGCTACTTAAGGAAGAATACTGTCATCTTACGCTCCAAAAACACAGTCCACATGAAGAATCCATGCAAGACCCAATGGCATTTCTCTTGGCTTCACCAGCCTCAAAATCTTAAATTGGGCATTTTCAAATAGGATGGGAATTGGAAGCAACTGATATGGACATTAATGTACAAGTGGCAAAACAAACCCACCTGTGCCTGTGAATGCAGTAACCCGGATTAAACAATAGAGCCCGTCATCAGCACTTTGGCCTGATAGAAAGTCAGTGGAAAGATTGTTGAGATAAATTCCCCATCCAAAATGGCCACCCAATGGCTTAGACATCTCAAGCTTAATCTATAATTGATGTAAAATGTACTTCATTTGAAGCAATTGCAAAATAGCCCTGACAACTCTCACCACTTTTTCCAGATGCACCATAGAAAACGTTTAAACCAGATGCATAATAGCTTGATCAGGCAACTGCTCAGTCTAAGGCTCAAAGAAATTGCAAGGAATTGTGAATGCATCTCAGTTCATCATGCAGGCCAGCCTCCTTCCATTGACTCCGTCTACACTTCCCATTGCCTCACGAAACAGCCAACATAATCAAAGACCCCTCCCATCTCAGTCACTTTCTGTTCCTGCATCTCCTGTTGGGCAGAAGATACAAAAGCTGAGAAATACATACTCCTGGACTCTAGAACAGCTCCTATCCCACTGTTGCAATGCTCTTGAATGAACTTTTCATATGCTAAAAGTTGATCTCTTGATCTCAGAATCTACCTTATCGTGGCACTAGCACCTACAATGCACTTTCTCTGTAATTGTAACGCTACATCCCGTGTTCTTTTTCCTTTTTACTAACATGTAATTATGTATTGAAATATCTGTCTGGATGCATGTGAACAAAAGCTTTTGACTGTATCTTGGTAATAATAACCCAGTAACTAATTCTGATTCCAAACAAGGAACCCAGGAAACTTTGTATTTCAACACAAAGAAAAAACATGAGAACTAAAGACATGTTTTCTAACCTGTGAAATATACTTAATTGAGATGTGGATAATGATTAATAGCAGTGATAATTTTGTGCACCGAGTTGGTTTTTAATGAGCTTGATGAGAGTAATTTTCTAATTCTTGACTCACAATTTAAATTATGCACTGCCACCTCATGTTATTTTCCTTGCATCTTCACCTATGTAGACAGTAGTCATTATTAATGTCCATCACAAAATCAAATGAAAATTTGAAAATATTTATACATTCAGTTCTTTTAGGGACTTCAACCTGTCGGCTGTTTCAAAGCATCAGCTGGTTACCTTACCTTTCTGTGACACCCTGCGTTTTTTTACTTTCTGGAATATGTATAAACTCCACTTGAAAAATTAGCCCTTTCACACACTGCACCCTGATCTCCATAATTCATCGCATTAATATAAGTGTTTCCTTATCCCCCATTTGAATCCTTTATTAATCGTTGTAGACTTGTATCACCTTATTAATATCCCTCCTCCCATTACTCCTGTGTATTCTTTCACTGCCCTTCTAAATGACTTGAACTATCTTGAGATATTGAGTGGTGGCCTCAGAGAGGTTCAAAAAACCATGAAGGGCATAAATAAAATGGATGGCCTCAGTCTTCTTGCCAGGGTGGAGCAATCTAAAACTTGAGAGGAGAGGTTCAAGGTCAGAGGGGAAAGGTTTGAAGGGTTGTTATCAGTTTATTATCGTCACATGCAAGAGATGGGCAATAGTGAAAAGCTGTTTACATGTCTTCCGGGCAGATCATGTCTGAGGCACTATTTTCTCACACAGAGGGTGGCAGGTTTGTGGGATGAGCTACCAGAGGTATTAGTGGAGGTGAGTACAATTACAACATTTAAGAGACATTTGGACCGGTACATGGATAGGAAAGGTTTAATGGCATATGGACCAAATTAGGCAAATTGGACCAGCTCAGTTAGGCAACTTGGTCAGTGTGGGTGAGTTGGGTCGATGTCGATGGCCTATTTTTCCATGTTGCATAGCTCAGTGATTCTATAACTACTCAGATACAGGTTTGGGACCCAGTCAAATGGTACAAAAACAGGATGGTTAAAACATCACAATAAAACAGTTCAAAATTAATGCATTCAGGAGGATTGAGGAAGAACTGAAACAAAGACAAACTTTTTGCATTAATAGGACTGTAGGAAGATCCTGCTGCTGCCTGCCTGAGAGTTTGTATGTTCTCCCCATGACCACGTGGATTTCCTTCAGGTGCTTTGGTTTCCTCCAATAGTGCAACAGAACCAGTTATTGTTCTTTGTAAATTGTCTCATGATTAGGTTAGGTTTGAATCGGGGACTGCTACGCAGTGCGGATCAAAGGGTTGGAAGCTGTATCTCAATAAACAAATATATGAATAAATGAGGATAGAAAGAATGTGTGTGATGGACGTGTCCTGTAATGACCTGGAACATTTGGACACCAATCTAAAAGTAGTAATTGATACCATCAGATTAATCATGAATAACAAATGTTATCACTAACTGGTGATCAATGCAATCATTAAACACTAAACAGTTTATAATTATAATGTAGTGTTGAGCGAGTGCAGGATACCTGTCATTGACTGTGAGAAAGCAATCTGAACCAATGGTTCCACTATGTATGGGTGGGGCATTTGGGTGGGAATTTAGAATTGAGATTACAGTTGTATATTGTCTAGCAGTATCCTTGAGGGGCCGAGTGACCTACTACTTTTAATTTGTATATCAGTGTATACATACATGTGTAGTTGTGTGTTGCCTCCACAATTAGCTACAGATTCTTGCAGTCTTGAGCAGAATAGCTGCCATAACAAACCATGACACACCCGGATAGATTACTTTTTAAGGTACATGTATAAAAATGGTGAGGGTCAAAAGGGGTCATGCTGAATATCTTTAGCCTTCTGTGGAAGTAGAGGCCCTATTATGCCTTCTTGGCCATGATATTTAGAGACCAGAGCAGGTAATATTTACTACTAGGAAGTTGAAACTCCCAACCATCTTGACCTCTGCACATTGATGTAAACAGCAGCATGTTCACTGCTTGCTTCTGAAGTGAGGCCAGGTGAGATAGTGGAGATGCAATCAGATTTTTGTCCATGATCCAGGTATCATGTGAACCTGTGGTTAAGATTGCCATTTTTATAAACACTACCAGGTATCCAGCACTCTCTTCAATAACCTGACTATACCCTTACATTAAATGTGTGCTATAATTATAAAGTTGTGAGGTGAGAAATGGTATCTCTTCCACCCTCTGTAGTGCTCCCAATCAAAGGTAACTTATAGATAAGAGGCAGTGCGGCATTTTTTCCGCTTTCACTCTGTTTCTGACAACCATAATTATTATTTCAGAGCATCACAAGGGAAGGTAGCTGCAGGTTGCATACTTATAGTGTTAAGTAATTAACTCAGCCATCAGATCTCACATCCCTTTATATTTAAGCACCTTCATTAATTTCAATGAGGAAAAAGTAATTTAAATAAGACCCCTGCAAATATCTGTTTACAGGTCAATTAACATTTTATTTTTAATATCATTTTCTCAGTGAGTTCCTATCAGGTATTAATAATGTCTTCAAAATCAAATACCAGAATCATCAGTAGATTGAGCAATAAATACCTTGCATTAAAGAGCTTAAAAATAATTCTATCTTTCCATGGTAGGCTTTCTAGAAGGTTTAGATTTATTATTGATCACACTATTCATTTGTTTAGAGTGACTTGTGTTTTGCAGTAGAGCCTTTGTTTTATGCTCTGTACAACTAATTATAAAAATGAGTCTAAAATTTTGCAGTTTCAACAGAAATATCAATCGATGAAGTGTGTGGTAGCCAAGCCGTTCAGCCTCTGCCTTTTTGAATGTTAAAGTCTGGCCAGGTTTGTGTTTTTATTTCCCATTCATCTTTCCACTAGTTGAAAAGATTGAGGCATGGCCCAGGAATACAAGGCAATCAATAATAAATCCAACAGGGCCTCTTCTGCCCAGGGAGTGTCGAGAATGAGCAACTATCTCCATATGCAGTACCTGCGATGAAGATTAGAATCAGAGTCAGAATCAGGTTTAATTTCATTGGCATAGGTTGTCAAATTTTGCTGTTATGCAGATGCAGTATATTGTAATACATAATAATAAAAACTGTGAAAATACACTGTCACGCAGGTGAGAAACTGCTAGAAAGTTCAGCAGTCAAATGAACAAGGAGGCAATTAAAAGAGAGCGAGAATACGGCGCGAGCTGAGACACGAGCTGGGAAGTCACCATGGTAACAACCCAGAGCGGTTGAGCTAACGGACGCTGGAGTTTTGGATGGATTATAAAAAGTTGATCCTTCAGTCTGATAACGGCAGAGGAGACACGACACGAGAGAACTGGGGAAGCTACCCAAGAAACCACTGGTGGTGTTTAAGGCCACCACGAGGGTGGAGGCGACGGACCGATTAATTTTGACCCGTGATTACCAGTGTGGGTAAAAGCTTGCCTGTGGGAGTCTGTTGGTGGTGAACCCGTGCCGTGGGTTAGTAGACCGTTCCCTAGAAGGGGCTCTGTCCATTTGTGTCTGTGTGGGGGTCACACAAAGTGACTCTGAAGACTCTCTCTCTCTCTCCCTCTCTCTCTCTCTCTCTCTCTCTCTCCATCAATTCAACTCGACGCAACACAAAGTGAACTGAACTGCTTAAACTTACCTGACACCGTAAGACTGATATCTACCTCCTAGACTATTTTTTTTTTGTAACCACACACACATTTACGGATATATGTATATATTATATAATATATAATATATAATATAATAGTTATAATAGTTTATAACCTGTATTGTATTATTCATTTTAATGATATTAATTCATAGTCTTCGTAGATATTAATTCATATAAATATAGTCTTAATTTATAGTAAACCAGGCTCCAGGTGTGTTCCATTTCTGCTGGTCCTTTTCAACCCGTCATGGGGTTCGTGACAACACACACACACACACACACACACACACACACACACACACACACACACCAGTCCGTTTCATTGTCCATTCTGAAATTGGATGGCAGATGGGAAGAAGTTGTGCCTTCAGGCTCCTGTACCTCCTCCCTGATGATAGCAATGAGAAGAGGGTATGCCCTGGGCGGTGGGGGTCCCTTAATGATGGATGCTGGTTTTCTGAGGCATCACTCCTTGAAGATATTCTGGATGCTTGGGAGGTTAATGTCCATGATGGAGCTGGCTGAGTTTACAACTTTTGATCCTGTGTAATGGCCCCTCCCCCATACCAGATGGTGATGCAACCAGTTAGAATGCTCTCCACTATACATCTGCGGAAATTATGATGTTTTTGATGATATACCAATACTCTTCAATCTCCTAATGAAATATAGCCACTATTGTGCCTTCTTTGTATAAGGGGTTTCTTCTTTCATGTTATTTGCAAAGGCTAATAAAATGGCTTCTTTGTTATGTTATAATAAAATGGCTTCTCTGTAATGTTAACCACTGAGTTAACGGTAGCAGCTTGTTTGGGTTATAATTACTGATAACGGGAATTGTATTCATTTGCTAACCAATTGGGATAGATGTTGTTCTTTCTTGTGTGTCTGTAAGCTATTGTTTTCGCAGGCTTTGGGCAGAAGGTGCGATGGGGACAGAGAGAGGAGACACGATGAGAGAGATGCTGTAAGCTGGGCGAGGATCAGACCCAAGAGGGAGTCCGAGGCCCAGGGCTTTTCAGGAGGAGAACCGAAGAGGAAGGACATGCTGGACGTGCTCTGGTCGACCACCGTGATTGGTCCCAGACGGCAGGTCGAGGGGGTCGGAGGGGATCGAATGGTGGAAAGAAGACTCCGTTAATTGAGCTCCAACGGTTGTGCACGAAGTGGTTGAACTCTGATAAGTTTGGCACCTTGTTCTTGCCTTTTATATTGTATCTCTATTATAGTTCCAGTAAGATCTATAGAGTGTAATCTGTAAATCGTACATGGTGTGCTATCTGTTAATTGGCGGTGTGGGGCACATCACACGGCATCCACACAAACTTGATTACCCAGTCTGGCGGGGCCAAAGGCTGCTCCCCCTAGACGAAAGCGAGCTGAGCGAGCCTGAGGCTCACCAGGAGGCTACATTTGTAATTGCTTCAATATTTTGGGCCCAGGATAGATCCTCAGAGACATTGACATCCAGGAACTTGAAATTGTACACTCCTTTCACTTCTGATGCCTCGATGAGGACTGGTGTGTAGTCCCTCATCTTACCCTTTCTGAAGCCCACAATCAACTCTTTGTTCTTACTGACATTGATGTAAGGTTGTTGCTGCAACACCACTCAACCAGCTGATCTACTTTGTTCCTGTATATCACCATCTGAAATTCTGCCAACAATGGTCATCTCATCGGCAAACTCATATCTGGCATTTGAGCTATGCCTAGCCATACAGTCGGGATGCAGAGAGAGTAGAGCAGTGGACTAAGCACACATCTTTGAGGTGTACCAGTGTTGATTATCATCGAGGTGGGTATGTTATTTATTATAGATGTATTCATGGGGAAACTAGTTAAAAACATGAGGCAGGGAGGAATAGGACATATGCAGATAGGGTAAATTGGTATATTGGTTTATTATTGTCACATGTACCAAGGTACAGTGAGAGACTTTGTTTTGAATGCCATCCATTCAGATCATTTTATTACAACAATGCATTGAGTTAGCACAAGGGCAAACAAAAACAGAGGGCAGTTACAATTACAGAGGAAGTGGAGAGCAGGCAGACAAAAAAGGGCAAGGTCATAACAAGGTAGATTGTGAGGGCAAGAGTCCATTTCATTGTACTAGGGAGCTGTTCAATAGTCTTATGACAGCAGGATAGAAGCTGTCCTTGAGCCTGCTGGTACGTGTTTTCAGGCTTTTGTATGTTCTGCCCAATGGGAGGAGGAGAAAAGACGATGTCTGTGATGGTTGGGGTCTTTGATTATGTTAAACCAGGTTCAGAAACAGTTACTACCCCTCAACCATCAGGCTCTTGAACCATAGGGGATAACTTCACTCAACTTCACTCGCCCCAAGATATACTCGAGATAGCACAAAGTGTTGGCAAGAGTTCATGTGCTGACAGTATCCTCAACGCTCTGCAATTTCTTGTGGTCTTATCATTTGATGAAAAAGCATAAGAGTGTTTCATTTGGAGCATGAATACGGCAGGACACAGATTGGCCTGTATCCAGAGAATCGAAATAATTTGATGTGATGTTTGATTTATAAACCTTCTTTAACTCCTTTGGTTAGTCATGATTGCTTTGTCCCTCGCTTAGACCCTTCTTCTTGACTGGGATATAGATATTTATACTGAGAATTATGAAGTTCAAAGTAGATTTATTATGAAAGTATGTATCCTATATACAACCTTGAGATTCGTCTTCTTGCAGGCAACCATGAAACAAAAAAAACACAATAGAACCCATTAAAAAAACCCCACGCAATAAAGACAGCTAAACAGTCAATGTGTGAAAAAAGAACAATTCAGCAACCAATAAAAAGTAAACAAATAATTCACAGAACATGAACTGCACAGTTTCCAAGAGAGAGTTCATAGTCATGGAGTTAGTTAAGCATTGCAGCCAAACCAAGAGCCCGATGGCTGTAGGCCACAGTCACAGAGCAGTTCAGTGTTGAGATGAATGAAACCATCCAGGAGCACGATGACTGCAGTCCACATCCATGGAATTAGTTCAGGGAACCTCATGGAGTGAATGGTTAAACCTGCCTCATTACCTATTACACAGGCATCTGACTCCTTGCTTGGCTCTATAGAACTTCCTCCAGGACACTATCCCAAATGCATTATGTACTTGGAGCTATCATTTCCAACTTGCTTATCCCAAATTACATGAAGACGTAACCTCCCATATTACACTGTTCTTTTTACCCATCTTTGTTGGTTTATAACTTGACCTACCGTGCACCACCAGGTTCAGGAACAGTTATTACCCCTCAACAATCAGGCTCTTGATCCAGTGGGGATAACGTCACTTGTCCCATCAACAAACTGTTCCTGCAACTTACGGACTCACTTTCAAAGACTTATTGCTTACTTATTTATTATTATTATTTTTCTCTTTCCTTTTGCATTTAAAGTTTGTTGTTTTATTTGCACACTGGTTGTTGTCTGTCCTTTTGGTTGTGGTTTTTCATTGATTCTATTGTGTTTCTTGTATTTGCTGTGATTGTCCCCAAGAAAATGAATTTCAGGATTATAAATGGTGACATACTATATATGTACTTTGATAATAAATTTACTTTAAATTTTGAACTTTGGCTATTCTTTTGTGGTCTATACACAACTCATACCAATTTTACTTTCCCTTATCTCTTTCCAACATCTAACCAGATGGTCTCAGCATTTTCTGAGTCTATGTTGTTTTTAACATTTGCAGTTGCATCATTTCTATTAGTTGAGATACTCACCACCTTTTCCTCCAGCTCATCCTCTCTTAAATTCAAAGATCCCTCTCCAGTTTTGATCTCCTTGTAACTCTATCTCTGTAAAGCCTGTAAGATCAAAATGGGCCCTGCAACCCAATTGGTCCATGCTGATCAAGAGTTCCTTCTATAATCAAGGACATGACCCACCCAGCCAACACACTTTTCGTCCCTCTTCCCTCCAGGAGAAGGCTCAGGAAGACTTGTACAGCCAGATTTGGGAACAGCTTCTTTCCAACCGTGATAAGACTGCTGAACGGATCCTGATCCGGATCTGGGCCGTACCCTCCAAATATCCGGGCCTGTCTCTCAGTTTTTTTGCACTACCTTACTTTCCCTTTTTTATTTTCTATTTTTGATTTATAATTTAAATTTTTGATAGTTACTATCGATTTGTACTCCAGGGAGCACGAAGAGCAGAATCAAATATCGCTGTGATGATTGTACCCTCTAGTATCAATTGTCTGGCAACAATAAAGTATAAAGTATAAAGTATATTTGCACACCTTTGGACTAAATCTCTCCAAAACTTTCTAATCCATAACTCTGTCATTCAGACACTTAGCGGGGATTCCAACTGAGGCATTTGGTCAAAATCCTAATTTAGTAGCTTTAGTTCCTCAGCCAAACACATACACCAAGTATATGAACCTCAGATCCTCTCATACTGAGCTGGATTACTGGTGCAACCTTATAAATTCATCTACCTTATTACGAATACTTCATGAATCAAGATGCAAAAACTTTTAGCTTGCTATTTTGCCATTTTTGGTCATCTTAACCTTTTTATAATGACCTGGGCCTTATTTGCCTCTTCTCCTTTTGCTGTTGCATTCAACACTTTCATCTGTGTCCTTCTTCCGCTCTCTCTCTAGTCACTGTGCTCAAGTTCCCACCTCCCTGCTATTCTAGTTTGAACCCACACAACAATCACTAGCAAATATTCCCTTCTGGGACATCATTTCCAGTCCTGCTTGATGGGAAAGTGTCCTACTGGTGCTAGTCCTACCTTCTCCAGAATGGACTTCAGTATCCCAGAAGTCTAAATCCATCCTTTCTGTTTTATCTCCTCAGCCACGCATTCATTTGGCCCACCTTCCTATTCCATTAATCATTTAGTATGTGGCAATGGACATCATCTCAATGTTACTACCCTTGACGTTCTGTTTTTAACCTTTCTCCTAAACCTTTAAACTCCTTCTACAAGCCTTTGTTTCTTTTCTAACCTATATTGTTGGGACTGATATCTAGCACCAAATGCAACTATTCCTCTTTCCATTTTAGAATCTTTACAGTTTCTCTATGGCTCCAAAACCAGGGAGGAAATATCCCATCTTTGAGTCATGCCTGTGGTCTAATTGTTCCCTTTACAATCTCCTATTACTGCAAAAATCTAGTTCTCATTGGTTCAAGGTTGACAAAGTGCATTGGAATGGAATACCATTCCAATGTATACAAGATAATAAGAGGAATAGCTAGAGTGGATAGCCAGCACCTCTTCTCCAGGGCACCACTGCTCAACACAAGAGGACATGGCTTTAAGGTAAGGGGTGAGAAGTTCAAGGGGGATATTAGAGGAAGGTTTTTTACTCAAAGAGTGGTTGGTGCGTGGAATATACTGCCTGAGTCAGTGGTGGAGGCAGATACCCTTGTGAAATTTAAGAGACTACTAGATAGGCATATGGAGGAATTTAAGGTGGGGGGTTATATGGGAGGCAGGGTTTGAGGGTCAGCACAACAATGTGGGCCGAAGGGCCTGTACTGTGCTGTACTATTCTATGTTCTATGTTCTATATGGTGATGTGCATGTACTCTGATAATAAATTTTAAAATTTACCATTCCAGACATTAGGGTGGAATTGTATTCCTCATTGTATTCTCCTATCAGACTTTATCTTTTTCAGCTCTTTAGCATTTCTATCTGTCGTTTCCCAGCATTTTTCATCATTCTCACTCTCCCCATCCCTACCTGCCTATCAACCCCATTTCACCTGAATTCGCCTATCATCCTCCAACCCTTGCATCATCACATCTTTTATATTGCTGCCTCCCCTCTTTCTTTCCAGTCCCAATGAAGGGTCATATTGTCATATACTCAAATACAGGTTCAATGCAAAGCTTACTTGTAGCAGTATCACAGGCACATGGCATTAGAGACACAATATTCACAAACAAACATACATTATACAAGGAAGAACACAATTAGAGCAAGTTCATTGCCAAAGTGGGGCTTTGCAAATGGGAAAAATGGTCAGGTACATAACCAGTGGCTAGTGTAAGGAGAATCTATGATGCTGAGAGGCCAACATTTTGCTGAATAAATAACGTTTAAATTCCTGTTAACCTAGGACTTAATTGGTGAAATGTATCATCAGTCATGGAAGATGCCACTTAGTCTGTGCTCCTGTGTGCCTTTACTATTCGGTCCTATTTAGCAGCCGAGTATGTGTTGTGTGTGCCTGTTTCTGAACAATGCAATAGTTTCATAGACAGTCAGTTAACTCTTAGAGTTTAGGGTCTTGAAGATATCAATTGCAAACTCTATGCCTTGTAAATAAACCTTTACTGCACAAACCATTCTATAGATGCTGGGAATCTTGAGCAAACATACATAAAATGCTGGAAGAACTCAGCAAATCAGAGATCTACGGAGGCAAGTAAGCAGTTGATGTTTCGGGACGAAACCCTTCGTCAACCTTCACTGCATCTGCTTCTCAATGCAACCATGCATCCATGCTCACTCCTGTTTGGGTCTCCCAGCATTTACCCAGTAGAATCAGTTCTGTCAATGGTCAGATGGAGCAGAATCTTTTGCCTCATTGGCTTCAGTGGGGATCGTATGGTCACAAGAAAGAAGCTGGTAAGTAAGTTCCTTTTAAAATTGTTTTGATGGATTCCTAGCTTCAAATTATATGATTATAACAATTAATGAATTTTATGTAGTTATTTCCCCAAGTCCTAATTATCCTAGCCAGAAGAAATATTATCTCTGCCTCTATCCTGTCAAGACCCCTAAGAATTTTGTACGTTTCAATGTGATCACCTTTCATTTTCCTGAACCTGAAAGAGTCCAGAGCAAGTTTGTTTCATCTTTCATTGCAGCTCTCCCTGCCAAAACTGCCTTTGCCAGATTGCTTTGAGGCCCACTCTTCAATAAAGTCTGTATTATCAACACAGTATACGTAGTGTGCAGAGTCATAGAGTCAGAGAGTTGAAGAGTACAGAAATGGATCCTTCTGCCCATCACACCTATGCTGACCTTTTTTACCCATCCACACTAATCCGATTTGCCCACATTTACATAGGCCATAGAGTAGTACAGTGCATTATGGGCCTTTTGGCCCACAATGTTGTGTCAACCTTTTGGCCTACTCCATGATCAATCTACACACATCAAAGTTGCTGGTGAACGCAGCAGGCCAAGCAGCATCTATAGGAAGAGGCGCAGTCGACGTTTCACGTTACGTTAGTCCTGACGAAGGGTCTCGGCCTGAAACGTCGACTGCGCCTCTTCCTATAGATGCTGCTTGGCCTGCTGCGTTCACCAGCAACTTTGATGTGTGTTGCTTGAATTTCCAGCATCTGCAGAATTCCTGTTGTTTGTCCATGATCAATCTAACCCTTCCCTCCGTGTACCAAACTGAGTCTCTTAAGTTACCTAATATATCGGCCTCCATCACTATCTCTGGCAGAGCATTCCAGGCACATACCACTCTCTGTGTAAAATTTCTACCTCTGACATCTCCTCTAAACTCTCCCATGGTCACCTTAAAAGGATGTCCTCTGGTATTAATTATTGCTGTTCTGAAAAAAGTGCTGTCTGTTCACCCTGTCTGTGCCACTCATAATCTTATACAACTCTATGAATTCACCTTTCATCCTTCTTCACTCCAAAGAGAACTGCAAACTTTTATGCTTTTCCTATTTATTTGTCTAAATGTCTCTTAAAGTGATAATTGCATCAGATTTCACCACCTTCTCTGCCAGATATCAATCGCTCTCTGTGTAAAAATACTTAGACTGTTTTGAGTCCTTTGTCTCACCTTAACTCAATGCCTTCTTGTTTTTGATACCCTTTTCTGACTATCTAGCTTATTTCTGCCTCTCATACTTCTATATACCCTTCAGCCTCCTTTGCTCCAGAGAAATCAACCCAGTTTATCCATCTTTCCCACAATTAAAGTCCTCTAATCCAATAAACATTCCTTTGCTTTCTCTCTGGTACAACCACATCCTTCCTCTGGGCAGGGATCTCAGGATTGCTAGAAATAGAAAGATCATGTTTAACATGTGGCTAAAGAGAGACTTCAGAGTTTTGGATCATGGGACTCTCTTCCGGGGGATGTGGAACCTGCAGAGAAGAGACGGTTTGCACCTAAACTGGAGGGGGACCAATATCCTAGCGGGAAGATTTGTTTATAATGTACGGGGTGGAGTTTAAACTACAGCTACAGGGAGATGGGAACCAGAGCGCCAGAACTGATAGAATGATGCTCAGGAATCAAAAGATTGAGCATTGAGGGACTAATGTTCTGAGTTGTTATGGTTGGTGATTTTAACTTTCCACATATTGACTCAAATTCCCATATTGAAAAAGGACTAGATGAGATGTTCAGGAAAGTTTCTTTACTCAGCACATTGAAGTTTCAATGAGAGAGTGTATGATACTTCATCTGCTATTAAGGAATAAGACAGGGAAAGTGACAAACGTTTGTGTAGGTGAACACTTTGCATCTAGTGATCACAATGGCAAAGTAAACATGCAGCAAGATAGGTCTGGTCTGCGGGTTGAGATTCGAAATTGGAGAAAGAACAATGTTGATGGTATTTGAAAGGAACTGGCACATGTGGATTGGGATGGCCTGTTTTCTGGCAAAAGTGTACTTGGTAAATGGGAAGCCTTCAAAAGTGAAATTTTGAGAGTACAAATCTTGCATGTGCCTGTCAGAATAAAAGGTGAAGATAACAGCTGTAGGGAACATTGGTTTTCAAGAGATATTGAGCCCCGGTTAAGAAAATAAAGGAGACACATAGCAGGTATAGGCAGCAATTTCCTCCCTCACTTCCTACAGTAGCCTGGGGTGTATCTCATCTGGTTCCAGCGACTTATCTAACTTAATGCTTTTCAAAAGCTCCAGCACATCCTCTTTCTTAATATCTATATGCTCAAGGATTTCAGTCCACTGCAAGTCATTCCCACAATTGCCAAGGTCCTTTTCCTTGGTGAATACTGAAGCAAAATATTCATTAAGTACATCCACTACCTCCTCCGGCTCCGTGCACATGTTTCTACTATTGAACCTGATCAGTCCTATTCTCACATAGTTCATCTTCTTGCACTTCACATACTTGTAGAATGCCTTGGGCTTTTTCTTAATTCTGCTCGCCAAAGCCTTCTCATGGCCTCTTCTAGCTCTCCTAATTCCATTCTTGAGCTCCTTGTAATTTTCTAGAACTCTATCAGTGTCTAGTTTTTTGAACCTTTTGTAAGCTTTTCCTTTCTTCTTAACTAGATTTCTTACTACCTTTGTACACCATGGTTCTTTTACCCTACTATTCTTTACCTGCTTCAATGGAACATACCTATGCAGAACTCCATGTTCCCTGAACATTTGCCACATTTCTGCCATGCATTTCCTTGAGAATAACTGCTCCCAATTTATGCTCCCAAGGTCCTGCCTAATAGCATCATATTTCCCCCTACCCCAATTAAATGTTTTCCCAAATTGTCTGCTCCTATCCATCTCCAGCACTATGGTAAAGGAGATAGAGTTGTGATCACTACCTCCAAAATGCTCTCCCACTGAGAGATCTGACACCTGACTAGATTCATCTCCCAATTCCCGATCAAGTACAGCCTCTCCTCTCATTGACTTATCTACATATTGTGTCAGAAAACCTTCCTGAACACACCAAACAAACTAAACCCCATCTAAACCTCTTGCTCTAAGGAGATGCCAGTCAATATTAGTTAAGTTAAGATCTCCCATCACAACAACCCTATTATTATTGCTTCGTTCCAGAATCTACCTCCCTATCTGCTCCTTGATGTCCCTGTTACTATTGGGAAGTCGATAAAAACACCCAGTAGAATTATTGCCCCTCTCCTGTTTCTGACTTCCACCCACACTGACTCAGTAGATAATCCCTCCATGACTTCCTCCATTTCTGCAGCCATGACAATATCCCTGATTAGCAATACCACGCCCCCACCTCTTTTGCCTCCCTTCCTGTCCTTTCTGACACATCTAAAGCCTGGCACACTTAGCAGCCATTCATGCCCCTAAGACATCCAAGTCCACAACATCATAGTTCCATGTATTGATCCACGCTCTAAGTTCATCAACCTTGTTTATGATACTCCTTGCATTAAAATAGACACATCTCAAACCATCAAGCGGAGTGCATCTTTGCTCTATCATCTGCTTATCCTTCCTCACAAACTCCCTACAAGCTGTCTCTACTTGTGCGCTAACCACCCTATCCTCTGCCCCTTCACTTCGATTTCCACCCCCCTGCAAATCTAGTTTAAAACCTTCCCCAACAGCATTAGCAAACCTCCCCAACAAGATATTGGTTCCCCTTGGATTCAAGTGCAACCTGTCCTTTTTCTACAGATCACACCTGCCCCAGAAGAGGTCCCAATTATCGAGAAATCTGAATCCCTGTCCTCTGCTGCAATCCTTCGCCACGCATTTATCCCCCACCTCATTCTATTCTTATCCTCACAGTCGTGTGACACAGGCAACAATCCAGAGATTACTACCCTTGAGGTCCTGCTTTTCAGCTTCCTTCCTAACTCCCTGCATTCTGTTTTCAGGACTTCCTCCCTTTTTCTGCCTATGTCATTGATACCAATATGCACCACGACCTCTGGCTGCTCACCCAACATTTTAGGATATTGTGGATGCATTCAGAAACATTACAAACCCTGGCACCTGGGAGGCAAGCTACCATCTCTGCTTCATTATCGTGCCCACAGAATCATCTATTGTCTCCCTAACCGTAGAGCCCCCTATTACTGCTGCCATCTTCTTCCATCCCCTACCCTTCTGAGCCACGGGGCCAGACTCAGTGCCAGAGGCACGGCCACTGTTGCTTCCTCCAGGTAGGGAGCCCCACCCCAACAATACTCAAAATGGAGTACTTAATGTTTGGGGGGGAGGGGTTGGCCACAGGGGTGCTTTCCACTACCTGATGCTCTCCTTTTCCTCTCCTGACAGTCACACACTTAACTATCTCCTGTGGCTCCAGTGTAACTACCTGCCTGTAGCTCCTATCGATCACCTCTTCACTTTCCCAAATAAGCCAAAGGTCATTGAGCGACAGCTCCATTTCCCTAACTCAGTCTCTAAGAAGCTGCAGCTTGATGACCTGGCAATGATATGGCCATCAAAGAGGCTGGAAGTCTCCCAACTATCCCACATCTGACATCTAGAGCAGAAGATTGGCCCTACAGTCATACCCACTATTCTTAAGTTAGAGGAAAAAAGAGATCTGAAAGTAACTTACCTCCTTAACTCATCTAGGCCTGTCGTCGCCAAAGTCCCAATGAGCCAAAGCCCTACTATTCTGACTCACATTACTCTGATGAGCGCTCTGTTAGGCATTGCCTCCCTTTCATCCTGGAACATCCTCAGTGGCTTTGCGTGATGATGAACTACGGTGCCTGTACACTTCTCCCAATCAAATCTCCCGTTGAAAGAAACTCCTCACTTTTAAAACCTTCTCAGTGGCCTTGCGCGATGACAAACTACTGTGTCTGCACACTTCTCGCAATCAAATGTTAAGAGCAAAAGGAATGCAAGGGACAAGATTAGTTCTCTGGAAGATCAGAATGGTAATAAATGTGTGGAGCCAAAACAGATGGGGAAGATCTTAAATGGATTTTTTTTTGCATCTGTATGGACACAGAGTCTATAGAAGTCAGGCAAAGCAGCAGCGAGGTCATGGACCCTGTACAGATTACAGAGGAGGAGGTGCTTGTTGTCTTAAGGCAAATTAGGGTGGACAGATCTGTAGGGCCTGACAAGGTGTTCCCTCGGACACTGTGGGATGCAACTCCAGAAATTGCTGGGGCCCTAGCAGAGATATTGCTGGGGCCCTAGCGACAGGTGAGGTACCAGAGGATTGGAGGGTAGCTAAAGTTGTTCCACTGTTTAAGAAAGTCTCTAAGAATAAACTAGGAAATTGTAGGCTGGTGAGCCTGATATGAGTAGTGGAAAGGTTAGTGGAAGGTCTTCCAAGGGACCAGATATATGTGTATTTGGATCGACATGGACTGACTGGGGATAGTCAGCATGGCTTTGCGCATGGTAGGTCTGCATGATAATGTGATTAATTGGATCTGCAATTTTGTGGATGACACCAAGACTGCGTCATTGTGGATAGTGAGGAAGACTTTCAAAGCTTGCAGTGGAATCTGGACCAGCTGGGAAAGTTTACTGTAAAGTGGAGATGGAATTTAATGCAGACAAGTATGAAATGTTGCACTTTGAGAGGATCAACCAAGGTAGGTCTTACACAGTGAGCGGTAGGGCACTGAGGAGTGAAGTAGGACAAAGGGATCTGGGAATATAGGTCCATAATTTGATGAATGTAGCATCACAGCTAGATAGAGTTGTAAAGATATCTTTTGTCACTTTGAACTTCATAGGTCAGAGTACTGATTACAGGAGTTGGGATGTTCTGTTGAAGTTGTATAAGGCATTGGTGAGGCCTAATTTGTATTATTGTGTGCAGTTTTTATCACCTACCTACAGGAAAGATGCAATAAGTTTGAAAGAGTACAAAGAAAATTTACAAGGATGTTACTGTGGCTGAAGGACCTGAGTTACAAAGAAAGATTGAATAGATAATAACTTTATTCCCTAGAATCAGGGGAGATTTGATAGAGCTATACAAAATTATGAGGTACATTGATAGGGTAAATGCAAACAGGCTTTTTCCACTGAGGTTGGGTGAGACTACAACTAGAGGTCATGGGTTAAGGGTGAAATGTGAACAGCAAGTGAAAAAAATAGTCTTGCACATGCAGACTATTGAGTTACAAAATGATAGCAAATGGAAGAATTGATAGGTTCATAAAGAGTGAGTACCAGGTGATAATAATCATAAAAATAATAATCTTACAAGAAAGCATTCAAAAATGAATCCTAACTGAAGCATATTTACATTTGAAGGAGCAGTTGAAATCATAGAAATGTAACTGAGTTTCAATCAGGAATGAAATGAGCATGAACAAAATTGCAAAGTCTAAAGAGAAACTGGCTAGCTGAAGAAATTGTGTTACTGTTGTGGCAGGGAATACATTCACCAGACAAATGCAGGTTTATAGGTGAAACTTACACAAAATGTCGGGCAGGCAAAAATTAATGGACAGTACAGGAAAGAGATAAAGATAAAATGTCAAGTTGCAGTTTCAGAAAGAGCACTAATCTGCACATTGTTGATGAAAAATCTAATAATGATGATAGTGATACAGGACCGTGTAGTCTTGAGATTTACGGTGTGAAAATCAGCAATAGACAAGCAATAGGGCTTATGACGAAGCCAACAGCAAATTAATTAAAATGGAATTGGATACTGGCTCAGTGTGGGAATGACATATGTAACTGTGAAATACAAGGCACAGTGATCTTGTAGCTAGTAAAAACAGAAGGACTAGCATTGGAGGGACATGATTGGATGAGACATCTATGACTTTAATGGAGATGCATCTACTAACTGCATAGCGCAGCCCCTGCAATAGAATCAACTGAAAGCAAATTAAGAAAAGTAATGGATAATGACACAGCAGTGTTCAAGGATGGCATTGGAAAACCCATTTATATCAAGGGTAAAATAGTGTTAAATGAAAATGCGACACCCAAGTTTTGCAAAGTCCATCTGGTTCCTTATACCATTCATGATAAAGTAGCCAGTGAGCCAAGTCTCATGGAGGCTGAAGGAATTCTTTCCAAGGTTAAGTGGAGCCCATTGGCAACACTAGTGGTCCCAGTAGCCAAGAATAAGGGGTCTGTCAGGATCTGTGGTGATCTTAAGTTCACCATCAACCGAGTACTGTAAGTAAATCAATACCCTCCGCCCAGGATAGAGGATATCTTTGCAAATCTTTCTGGAGGGAAACACTTCAGTAAAGTGGACCTAGCTGAGGTCTACTTGCAGATGGAAAAGGAAGAATAGTCCATCTCCAAGAAGAGCAGTATGCAGGACAAACAGTTGAGACAAATTGATGGCTTTTCGGATAAGGAAGTTCAATATTTCACTGCTGGACAAGCAATTCTGATAAGAGACTAGAGAGGTCATCAAAAGTGGATACTCGGAAAGATTAAGGATAGTGGAGATCACTCCCCTAAACAGTGAAGATTGCATCTGATATCTTCTGGAGCTGACACAGTGATCGGTTGAGGAGAGAAGAGCCGATTGCTAGAAAGGAAAGTTGGCTAACACTATTAGAACCATTTCCTGCAGTCTCAGAGTCGACTCCTGCAACTACCATGGAGAAGGCCCCAGAAACTGAGATTGTTTCACAGCCAGAAGTCTCACCTGCCAAGCAGAATGATCCCCCTTTTCAGGAAGGATATTATCATACAAGAGTAAAAAATCTTCCACTGTGATTAAATATTTAGGCCTGAATGGGACAATTTAAAATTTATTACACTTTGGAAGTCTGTATTTAGTAGTTATATTACATAATATATAGTGTAGATATTTCAGTTATATTTGAGTAATCTTGCATATATATTGGTTGATTAAGCATTCTTGTTTGTTTAAATAATCTGTTATGGGTTATATGTGTAAATATGCAAATTGCATACAGCATCACACCATTTTGATTTCAAAGTTTAAGAGAAGTTTGTATAGATACGTGGAGAGGAGGGGTATGGTCCGGGTGCAGATTGATGTGACTAGACAGTTTAAATGATTCAGCATGGACTAGATGGGCCCAAGGGTCTGTTTCTGTGCTGTAGTTTACTATGACTCTATAGTGCAACAACCAGAACTGCACCTAAAACTCATCATGTTCTCTAACCCACGTGGCTGATCATTATCAGAATTCAATTTTTGGTTATTCTCTGCCCCACTTAGCCCTGGGGTCCACAACTCTGTAGCAAGTTCCTCTAGCTGCAGGTAATACGATAATCTCATTTTCTTTAATTAACCTAGAACTTTCTACAAGTCTCTGCTTTGCCCAATAGTTTCCTTTTAGGACTACTGCCTT
This sequence comes from Mobula hypostoma, assembly GCF_963921235.1. Classification (NCBI taxonomy): domain Eukaryota; kingdom Metazoa; phylum Chordata; class Chondrichthyes; order Myliobatiformes; family Myliobatidae; genus Mobula; species Mobula hypostoma. Next base: position 170,279,935 of record NC_086097.1, read on the forward strand.
CCATGACATTAACAACTTCTTTAATGGACAGTCACTGCCATCCTGAAAGGGTTGTTATCTTCCACAACATACCTGTTAATTGACATCTCTTTCATTCAACATATTCAGGTTGAATCCTCTTTGTCTTTTTGCATTAAACTGGGCATTGTTACTCAGGATATTGAAGCAGTATTATTTGCCTAATGTTTGCAGTTGATAGAACTATACTCACAACTAACAGTATCCTCAAACATACAATAAAACTTCTCCATTCAATAAGATAGCTTGTTTCGGTGTCATGAAGAATTTATTTGAATCCAAAGAGCAGGAGTTTAGCTTGTCTTTACTCCTGACATTTCTTCAACTATTGATTTCAGGCCTGATGTTATCACATTTAGATTGAAGTAGCAGACAACCATTGTCAATTTTTGCTTGATTGACTGCTCAATATCAATAGACTCACGTCCTGTGTCATTCCAGATCAAAGTTCCAATTGCATGTTGTACTCCCTAGTAGCCTGCTAGTTAAAGGCTCAGAAGTCACAAGAGACTGTAGATGTTTTAGGAACTCTAAAGGTTAGCCAGCATCTTTAGAGGGAAATGGAGTGTGGACACCTTGGGTCTCTTTCTTACCAGTTCTGATGAAGGGTCGTGACCCAAGCATAAACTAATTGGTAATTTGGCCCATATTGCTAAACAGGTGAGGAAGTACTCCATGTTTCTCCTGTTCTCATTTGGCCTTCAGCTTTCAGATATCTAATAGTTTTAATGGCTTTCTGAATGCTCTGCTTGCACTTTAGTCAGACTTTGGTCAGCGATTCCCAAGTACCCCTTCTTTTCAGAGAGGCTTTCAGAACATCCATTGAACCATTTACCATTCCTGGTAAATAACTTTATTATTGCCGCATGCACTAATTTACTATGAAAGACTTTGTTTTGCACGATCATTTCACTGAGGTAGTACAAGGGAAAACAATATCAGAATGCAGAACCAGTGGTATAGTCACAGAGAAAGTGCATTGCAGGCAGATTGGAAGATGCAATGCCACAATGAAGTCGATTGTGAAGCGAAGAATCTGTCCTTTTGAACTAGAGGCCAATTCTGTAGTCTTAAAAACAACAGGATGGAAGCTGTCCATGAAGTTGGTGATACATGTGCTCAAACATTTGAATCTTCTGGCTGATAGGAGAAGGGAGAAGAGGGCATGTCCAGCATGGATGGAGTCCTTGATTATGTTTTATCAAGGCAGTGAGCAGTGTAGTAGAGTCCATGGAGCGGAGAACAGTTTCGGTGATGTGTTGAGCAGTTTCCACAACTCTTTGATAATGCGTAGAAGATAGACACAGGAATGCCACAGGACTAGGCCCTTTGGCCCATGATGTTGTCCTGAACTAATTAAACTAGTGATTAAACACCGAAGTAAACTAATCCCTGCTCCCTACATATATTTCTCTTTCTCTGTATATTCATGTACCTAGGTAAGAGCCTTTTAATCACTTCGATCATATTTTCTCCAGCACCACCCTGGCAATGCTTTCCTGGCACCCTTCATTCTCTGCATAAAGAAAATGTCTCACTCATCTTACCCACACCAGCTCCACTTAAATGCAATATTAGACATTCTGACCTTGAGATAAAGACACCCGTTGTCTATGCTTCTCATAATCTTATAAACTTCTATGAGGTCTTCCCTCAGCCCCTGCCACTCAAGGATAAACATCTTAAGTTTGTCCACCATCTACTTTTAACACATGCCCTATAATTCAGGCAGCATTCTGGTAAATCTCTTCTGTGGCCTCTCCAAAGCCCTCATGTCCTTCCGATAATGGAGTGACCAGAACAGAATGCATTACTCCAGACATGGCCAAACCCGAGTTTTATATTTTTTATACAATATATAAACCAGTGTTTTATGTAATGAAGGGCATGAATAGGTACTTGCCTTGGGTGTCTGTGCTGGGCAGTGAGTGATAGAGCTGTTCGTCTGGACATTTTCAGAACCTTAGTACTGGAGATGTTGATCTCAGGGGCTGGGGAACACTGACAATAATTTGCTTATCCTCTCAGTGGATTTTTAGAACCAAGATTGGTGACATAGCCCCAATGCTTTGAAATGGATTCTGTAAGTAGTTTCAATTTCTCAAACTTCCAGTAATGCTCCCCACACCCCCCACCTCACCATTTCCCATCCCCTTTTCTGTCTCTCACCTTATCTCCTTGCCTGCACGTCACCTTCCTCTGGTGCTCCTCTCTCCTTTTCCTTCCTTCCATAGCCATCTACCTCTTTCATCTATCAACTTCCCAGCTCTTTACTTCATCCCCAACCCCCTCCCAGTTTCACCCATCGCCTTGTGTTTCTCTCTTCCCTCTCCCCACCTTTTAAGTCTACTCCTCAGCTTTTTTTCTCCAGTCCTGCCAAAGGGTTTCGGCCCGAAACATCAACTGCATCTGCAGATTTTCTCTTGTCTGGAAGTAGTTCTTATATCCATTTGGGTGGCAATCACAGCTGTCTGGTAGCTTGGGGTCTTAATCTTTAAACATTCTTTTCCTCAGATGGTTAAAGGCTGTGTTGGGGGCAGTGTTGAATTTCATTATTTATATTATTTTCTTGTATGGCTAGATATCTAATTAATATCTTGAAGGAGTTTTTAAGCTTCCAGACCTTGACCTCAATACCTCCCTGTGCAATTGTATTCTCAATTTCCCCACTTGCAGACGCTAGTCTGTTCAGATTGGCAACAACATCTCCTCCAAATTCTCCATCAGCACAGGTGCACCACAAGGCTTGTGCTTTGCCATCTGCGCTACTTGCTTCCCACCGATGACTGTGTGGCTAAGCTCAGCTCCAATGCTATATTTAAGTTTGCTGATGACACCACTGTCATAGGCCGAATCAAAGGTGGTGATGAATCAGGAAATAGGAAGGAGATTGAAAATCTGGATGAGTGGTGCCACAACAACAGTATCTTACTCAATGCTAGCAAGAGCAAGGAGCTGATTATTGACTTCAGGCAAAGGAAACCAGATGTCCATGAGATAGCTCTCATCAAAGGATCAGAGGTGGAAAGGATCAGCAACTTCAAATTCCTTGGCTTTATCATTTTGGAAGACCTGTCCTGGGCCCAGAACATAAATGTAATTATGAAGAAAGCACGGCAGCACCTCTACTTCCTTAGGAGTTTGCAAAGATTTGGCTTGACATCTAAAACTTTGACAAACTTCTATAGATGTGTGGTGGAGAATATAATGACTGGCTGCATCACAACCTGGTATGGAAACACCAATGCTCTTGATGGGAAATTCCTACAAAAAGTAGAGGATATGGTCCAGACCATCAGGGGTAAAACCCTCCCCACCTTTGAGCACATCTACAAGGAGTGTGTTGTAGAAAAACAGCATCCATCATCAAGGACCCCACCACTGAGTTCATGCTCTCTTCTCACTGCTGCCATCAGGAAGAAGGTACAGGAGCCTCAGGACTCACTCTACAAAGTTCAGGAATAGTTGTTACCCCTCAAGCATCAGGCTCTTGAACCATAAGGGGTAACTTCACTCATCTTCACTTGCCCTATCACTGAAATGTTCGCACAAACAATGGACTCACTTTCAAGGACACTTCATCTCACGTGCTAGATAGTTATTGCTTCTTTATTATTTATGATTATTTATTTCTTTTTGTATTTTCTCAGTTTGTTGTTGTTTACATATTGGTTTGACACCCAAGTTGATGTGGTCTTTCATTGATTCTATTATGGTTATTATTCTATTGTGTATTTATTGAGTATGCCCAGAAAAAAATTAATCTTTGGGTTGTATTTTGTGACATATATGTACTTTGATAATGAATTTACTTAGAACTTTGAAGTTATTTAATATGCACATAGAATTAGTTACTGCTATTGTTGTTGGGCACTCAGTTGTGAGAAGGTTCCTATTAATAATTTTGTCCTGAACTCAAGGACAGAAAGCATTTGTCTCTCAGTGTTAACTCTTAGGGTGCCAAACTTAACGTTACAGGAAAATTGTACTATAAGTGCAGTAAAAACCACTGAGATTGATTCAGATAGTTTATTGTCATATACACCAAGGTGCAATGAAATGCCTTGCTCTGTCAGAAGTAGTGGAAAAGAAATGTTAAGTAACCTGAAAGCACATACCACCAGGCTCAAGTTCAGCTTCTTTCCCACTGTATCAGACACCTGAATGGACCTCTTGTACAATAAGATGGACCTTTGACCTCACAATGACCTCGTTATGATCTTGCACTTCATCATTTATCTGCACTGCACCTTTTCTATGGCTCTTATACTTGATTTTGCATAGTTATTTTACCTTATTCTACCTCAATGCACTGTGTAATGACTGGATCCTGTATGAACAGTATGCAAGACAAGTCTTACATGTGACATAATAAACCAATACCAAGAATAGAAAATAACCAAGAGGGGTAGAATTACTATTCTGAGAATGAAGTAGCACCACAGGGAAGGGGATGTGAAAGAGGTGATTAGTTCAGAATTGCTTCAAGCTCCAATATCTTCTCCCAGAAGGTAGAGCAGAGAAAAGTGAATGGTCAGGTTGACAGACATTCTTGTTGATACTGTTACTCTTCCTGAAGCAACACACCTTGTAGTTGGACTGGATGGAAGAAAGTGGTGAATCTGTGATGGAGTGGACTTTCAGTTTGGATGAAAGATCTCGACCCCAAACGTCTACTTCCCTCCCTAGATACTGCCTGACCTTTTGAGTTCTTCCAGCACTTTATGTGCATTAGGGAAGGGAGAAGGCTGGATTTGGGAGACAGAGCTGGTGAGTTATGGGTGGAAATAGATAAGGAAAAATAACAATAGGACACGATTACCACATGGGGGAGGAAAAGTCAAACATAGAGACAGAGGTTGGAAGGTGATAAGAGGAACCAAAATGGGATGAACAGGAAGGCTAAGCAAAGGAAGAAGAAACCACAGTGGACAGATGCGTGGGTGATGGGCAGATGGAAGAGGGAAAGTAATGCTGCCTAGCAAAGTTATCCATTGACACAGCAGATTCTGAAGATGCTGACGATCTTAAGCAACAAACGCAAAATGTGGGAGGAGCTCAACAGGTCAGGCAGCATCTATGGGAAGGAGTAAACAAGTGACATTTTGGGCTCTTCATCAGGACTCTTTGTACGTTTTTCTTTTAACTTGAGTGCTTTTACCTGTAAGATTGTGGGGTGCTTTTCATACATTGAAGTTAAAGTAGGTTATGAGTTGTTTATGAGTTAGGGAATGAGTGTTGATAGTCAGCAAGTTGAAGCAAGGTCTGGCGATGTCATATAGGTGGGAATAGATGTTCTTGGAAACAGCCTGGACACCTGCTTGTTCTACCATGCATTGGTAAAGTTGTCGTTAGAATAGCCAAAGGGCTTATCTTGACAGTCAAGGAAGTTGCCATGGTTTCCATACCTTTCAATTTCACAGTTTATCTCTTGCTTTCACACACTTTCTCCTTCTCACAAATAGCTGCCAGTTAATGCCAAGGGTGTTGACATCAAAAGAATCAAACCCACATCAAAGAGAAGGAATGAGCATCCCTGTTATTTACCATCTGCCCTGCATCAATAGAAGGGTGTCTGAACCTCTGAGGACCACACCCAGACCTTACTTCCAGAATATTGCAACACCCTGCTCTTACCTTCCCTTAGTCTGAGAGGAGGAAGACACATTGAGTACACAGTAAGGGATCTTTTAGTTATCACTCCTGAGGCAGCTTTCATTCAATATGTGTTGTTCTGTAAAGGTGTGCTCCTCACTACAGTTACTTGCTGAGAATAATCAGTGACAGAGGACAGTAGTGATATTTGTAGAGTTATAGAGTCATAGTGAAGTACAGCACAGAAACAGGACATTCAGCCCATCTAATCCATGCCAAAACTATTTAAATTGCTCACTCCCTTCGACCTGCACCAGGACCATAGCCCACTATACCCCAACCATCCATCTGCCTATCCAAACTTCAATTGGACTTTGAAATTGAGCTCGCGTGGATCACTTGTGCTGGCGGCTCATTCCACACTCTCACGACCCTCTGAGTGAAGAGATTTCCCCTCATGTTTTCCTTAAGCTTCTCACCTTTCACCCTTAATTCATGTCCTTTGATTGTAGTCCCCCCCAACCTCAGCAGAATAAGCCTGCTTGCATTTACCCCATCTATGCCCCTCATAATTTTGTATATCTCTATCAAATCTCCTCTCAATCTTCTACATTCTAAAGAATACAGTCTTAACCTGTTCAATCTTTCTTTATAGCTCTGGTCCTCCAGACCTAGTAATTTCTTTGTAAATTTTCTCTGCACTCATTCAAACTTGTTTACACCTTTCCTGTTGGTAGGTGACCAAAATTGCATACAATACTTCAAATTAGGCTTCACCAATGTCTTGTACAACTTCAACATAATATCCCATCTTCTGTACTCAATACATTGATTTATGAAGGCCAATGTGTGAAAAGCTTTCTTTATGACCTTATCTACTTGTGACACCACTTTCAATGAATTATGGACCTGTATTCCCAGATCCCTTTGTTCCACCACTCTCCTCAGTGCCCTACCATTCACTGTGTAAGGCCTGCCCTGGTTAGTTCTACCGAAGTGCAAAATCTGCCATTTTTTCAGCCCATTTTTCCAGCTGATGCAGATCCCTCGGCAGGCCATGATAGCCTTCCTCACTGTCCACTACACCCCAATCTTGGTGACAAACTTGCTGACCCAATTAACCACATTATCATTCAGATCTCTGATATAGTTGACAAACGACAATGGACACAGCAGCGATTCCTGTCGTACTTCACTAGTCACAGGCCTCAGTCAGAGAGGCAACCCTCTAGTACCATCCACTGGCTTCTCCCACAAAGCCATTATCTAATCCAATTTACTACCTCACCTTGGATACTGAGCGACTGAACTTTCTTGACCTGCTTCCCACGCGGGACTGTGTTGAATACCTTACTAAAGTCCATGTAGGCAACATCCTTTGCCTTGCATTCATCCATTTTCCTGGTGACTTCCTTGAAAATCTCTATAAAATTTATTAGACATAACCGACCATGCAGAAGCCATGCTGACTATTCTTAAACAACAGGAATTCTGCAGATGTTGGAAATTCAAGCAACACACATCAAAGTTGCTGGTGAACGCAGCAGGCCAGGCAGCATCTGTAGGAAGAGGTGCAGTTGACGTTTCAGGCTGAGACCCTTCGTCAGGACTATTCTTAATCGGTCCATGTCTATCCAAGTACCTATATATCTGGTCCCTTAGGATACCTTCCAACAACTTTTCCACAACTGATGTCAGACTGATTGGCCTATAATTTTTTGGTTTCTGTTTAGATCCTCTACTAAATACAGAGGCAAATATTGCATTTAAGATCTCCCCCATCTGTTTTGGCTCCACACATGGATTACCATTCTGATCTTCCAGAGGACCAGTTTTGTCCCTTGCAGTCCTTTTGCTCTTACCATATCTGTAGAAACCCTTAGGATACTCCTTCATTCTGTCTGTTAGAACAACTTCATGCTTTCTTTTAGCCTTCCTGATTTCTTTCTTAAATGTTCTCTTAGAATTCTTGTACTCCATAAAAACCTCATTTGTTCCTACTTGCCTACACCAGCTATGCACCTCCTTTTTCTCTTAACCTGGGCCTCCATACCTCTTGAAAACCAAGGTTCTCTACATGTGTTATCTTCACCTTTTATTCTGACAGTACATACAAGCTTTGGACTCTCAAAATTTCGTCTTTGAAGGCCTCCCACTTTCCAAGTACACCTTTGCCAGAAACAGCCTGTCCCTATCGACACTTGCAAGATCATTTCTGATACCATCAAAATTGACCTTTCTCCAATTTAGAAACTTAACCACAGACCAGACCTACCTTTTTGCATATTTGCTTTGAAACTACTGGTGTTGTGGTCACTGGATGTAAAGTGTTCCCCTACATAAAAATCTGTCACCTGCCTGTCTCATTCCCTAATAGTGTCCAGTATCCAGCATCACACACTCTCTGGTTGGGACTTCTATGGGCTGATGAAGGAAACTTTTCTGAACACATTTGACAAATTCCATCCCAGCTAGTCCTTTTACAGTATGGGATTCCCAGTCAATATATGGAAAGTTAAAATGATCTACTATACTAACCAGACACAAATGAAGATACAATGTTTTAGATTCAGAATTAGAATCAGATTTATTATCATTGACATATGCCATGGAATTTGTTTTGCAGCAGTAGTACTGTGTAAAGATTTACAATTACTACAAAAATTACAATTAAAATAAATAGAACCAAAAATAAAAGGAATATTGAGGTATTGAATTGAATTGAATTGACTTTATTACTTACATCCTTCATACACACGAGGAATAAAATTCTTTACGTTACGACTCTGTCCAAATGTGCAACATGCAATTTATAGTAATTTATAATAAATAGTCTGTGCAACAGGACAGTCAATATAACATAGAAATACAGTTGTGTCAGCATGAAGTAACCAATTTGATGGCCTGGTGGAAGGAGCTGTCCCAGAGTCTGTTGGTCCTGGCTTTTATGCTGCGGTACCATTTCCGGGAAGGTAGCAGCTGGAACAGTTTGTAGTTGGGGTGACTCCGTTCCCCAATGATCCTTCGGGCCCTTTTTACACACCTGTCTTTGTAAATGTCCTGAATAGTGGGAAACTCACACCTACAGATGCACTGGGCTGTCCGCACCACTCTCTGCCGAGTCCTGCGATTAAGGGAGGTACAGTTCCAATACTAGGCAGTGATGCAGCCAGTCAGGATGCCCTCAATTGTGTCCCTATAGAAAGTTCTTTGGATGTGGGGGCCCATACCAAACCTCTTCAACTGTATGAGATGCAAGAGAAGCTCTTGTGCATTTTTCACCACACAGCCGGTATGTACGGACCACCCGAGATCCTCGATGACTGTTTATACCGAGAAACTTAAAGCTGTTCACCCTCTCAACCCCAGATCCATTGATGTCAATGCCTGTCTCCATTCCTCCTGTAATCCACAACCAGCTCCTTTGTTTTTACAACTTTGAGGGAGGGGTTGTTTTCTTGACAGCAATGTTTCAGGGTGATGACTTCTCTGTAGGCTGCCTCATTATCAATTGAGATTAGGCCAATCAATGTAGTGTCATCGGCAAATTTAATTAGCAGATTAGAGCTGTGGGTGGCGACACAGTCATAGGTACACAGAGAGTAAAGGAGAAGGCTTAGTACACAGCTCTGAGGGGCATCTGTGTTGAGAGTCAGAGGGACAGAGGTGAGGGAGCCCACTCTCACCAACTGCCAGTGATCCGACAGGCAAGTCCTGATCCAGCTACACAAGGCAAGGTGAAGGTCGAGGTCTCTGAGCTTCTTGTCAAGCCTGGAGGGAATTATGGCATTGAATACTGAACTGTAGTCCAAGAACAGCATTCTCATATAAGCAGCCTTTTTCTCCAGTTGTGTAAGGACAGTGTGTACAGCTGTGGCTATTGTGTCATCTGTCGATCGGTTGTGTCGGTAGGAGAACTGTAGGGGGTTCAGTGTGGGTGGTAGCAAGCTGCAGATGTAGTCCTTGACCAGTCTCTCAAAGCATTTGCTTACTATTGAGGTGAGTGAGACAGGATGCCAGTTGTTCATGAACTGCTTTGAAATCTGATGACAGAGGGTAAGATGCTGTTTCTGAATTGTTCAATATGGGCCTTTGGGCTCCTTTACCTCCTCCATGATGTTTGTAATAAGAAAAGGTCATGCCCTTAATGTCTGCAAAACAAAAGATCTGGTCAGTGACTTCAGGCCAGGGAGTGCGAGTGGGAATGTATGGTGCACGTGCTATTGTTTACACTAACAGTATGGAGGTTGGGAACTTCAGCTTCCTAGGTGTGAACATCACCAATGCTTCTATTTCCTCAGGAGTTCAAAGAAATTTGGCATATCCCCATTGTCCCATAACAACTTTTATTGATATAGAAAGCATCCTATCAGGATGCATAATGGCTATGTTTAGTAACTACTCTGCACAGGACTGCAAGACCGCAGAGAGCTGTGGACACTGTTCAGCATGTCACAGAAATCAACCTCTCCTCCTTAGACTCTGTCTATAGTTCTCACTATGAATTCAAGCAGCTGGCATAATCAAAGGCCCCATCCATATTGGACATTCTCCCTTCTTCTCTCTCTCATGAGGCAAAAGATACAAAGGCCTGAAAACACTTACCACCAGGCTCCAGGACTGCTTCTATCCGACTATGAGAAGACTACCGCGTAGTCAGTCCCCTGGGATGGTAAAATGAACTGTTGTTCTCACAATCTACCTCATTATGATCTTTCACCTCATTGTTTCCTTTCTCTGTGGCTGTTACACTTCATTCTACATTCTGTTATCGTTTTACTGCCCCAATGCACTATGTAATGAATTGATCTGTATGAACAGTATACAAGACAAGCCTATCACTGTAACTTGGTATAGATGGCAAATATGAACAAATTCCAATCAATCCCAGTTCCAACTTGCATGTTTCTGTGATGTGGGAGAAAACCCAGAGCATCCAGGGAATGGACAACTGCAAACTCCACGTAGTCAGCACTGGAGGTGAGGAGTGAACCCAGGTGACTAGAGCTGGCAAGTAGCAGCCTTCTCCACTGTGCTATTGTGCAGACACAATGGGCTGAATGGCCTCCTAGAGTGTGATAACTATACCATAATTGTGTGAGGTAGCTACCTCTTCTGCCTATGGTGCTGTCTACATCAGAAGCATTCCAGAATCAGAATCAGGTTTATCATCATGTATCAGTGATGATATGTGTTGTTTAGCTAGGCAGGTCACAGAAGATGTGGGGAGGGGGAGCATTCAGTGAGGGTGGTGGGTGTGGGGGGGGGTGTGGGATAGCCTCTTCCTATTTGTTAAATTGACAGCTCACCTCCAGAACAATGGTGGGTGTGAGGGGGTGGGTCACTGTGCCTGGCAGGTTATTGAATTGTTACTGCCTGATATGGCGAAGTTGTAACTGGTTGACAAGTGCAGCACATCAGGTTTGCTAGATGTAATTAGAACTGTCAAACAAGTAAAACCTAGCCTCCTCCCTTCTTGATCAAGATGTAGCAATGTGCAATGCCCTGATGCAATTTATGATACACCAAAACAAAAATATAGAGCACTATAATAGTCACACAGCATGGAATCAAGCTCTTCAACCCAACTGGCCCATGTCAACCATGAATACTATCTAAGCTGGTCCCATTTGCCTGCATTTGGCTCATATCCTTTAAACTTTTCCTGCCCTTGTACCTGTCCAAGTACCCCTTAAATGTTGTCAATGTACCTGCCTCAATAACTTCATTTACCAGCTCATTCCAAATACTGATTAACCTCTGTATGAGATAGTTGCCCTTCAGGTTGCTTTTAAACCTCTCCCATCTCACCTTAAACCTATGCTCTCTTGTTCTTGATTCTCCAATCTGGGGAGAAAAGACTGTGTGCATTCACTCTTTTTATGATTTTATCCAACTCTGTAAGACTACTTCACAATCTCTTAGGCACCCATAAATGAAGCCCAGCCTGCCCCACCTCTCTGTCTATACTCAGTCTCTGAGTTCTGACAGTATTCTTGCAAATCTCTTCTGTACCCTTTCCAGCTTAATGGAATCTTTTCTTTGGCAGGGTGGCCAAAACTGAACATGCTATTCCATATGGGACCTCACCGATGTCTTGTACAACTGCAACGTAACATCACAACTATAGTTTTTGAATTGAATGACATTGCCCCTTGGAAGGCTTTTGATTTAAACTAAAGAGGAAAAAAATGATAAGCATTATGGAAAAAAAACTCAGGCTGTTGTGTTTAGTATTCCTTCACATAGTATTCAGACATTTAAGGAACAAGTAAATTGGGCTTTGTATTGGAGATGGTATGGCATGAGAAACATTACCATTTTGAGACTTCCATTTTGAAAACAATATTGATCCTCTCTCTCACTGGACAATGAAGTTAGGTCATCTGATTTCAGGAAGTTGGTTGAAGGTGTTTCTTAACTGTATTGTGAACACTGCCTTTTGCAGAAAATAGCATGTCATTTCAAAGGAGCAAAATAGAGCAAACATGGGTAAAAAAAATTGTTCAGACAACTGCCTGAACTTGGGAACAGTCAAATGTTTAAACTCTTGTCATTCACACTTGCAGTGCCAACCTCAAGTGACAGCATTTTCAGTTTAATGACTCTGCTTTGAGCAAAGGAAGAGAGAGATTCAGTGGAAGTGTTGTGAAAGCAGAACTGAAGGTGCACTCGCTATTCTGTATGTCTCTGCTGAATGCTATATGTCAAAAAGTTCCCAGTACTCCTCAAGTAAAAGAAGCCAAATGCTTGGTTTGTGAAATGATACAATGAATCAAGCAGCATTGTGTGTATCTTCTGATAAAGGCTCTCATCCCTAATCATTGTATTTCAGTAGCAAATCTTAAAAGCAGAATTATTTGAAATAGCAGAGAAATCCATAAGCACTTTGTTCAGAATAGCAGACTGATTGACGACAGATTTAAAGAGTAAAGAACTGTGTACAAAGGCGCTTTGTTACTGGAATTCCAGTCTCCATAAGCCAAGGAGACTATAAGTCTTTGTTGTATGTGTTACTTTCTGAAGGTATGTTATTTCATTTCTGAATTGTTTTAAAAATTAAATTATCCACAGCATGTACACATAGAGTATTGAACATTGAACAGTAGAGTTCAACATTCAACAGTAGAGCATAGTACAGATCCTCTGGCCCCCGACGTTGTGCTGACCTATTACCCTTCTCTCCTACATAGTTCTCTCATCCATATTCCTATCGAATAATCTCTTAAATGTTTCTAATGCACCTTCCTCTACCACCATCTCTGTCAGGGTGTTCCAAGTCCCCAGCTCCATCTGTGGAAAAAGGTCGCCACTGACCATCTCATCACATCAGTGAATTGAATGCGGAATAAAAGTGCTACAGTTACGGAGAGCACACAGTGCAGATAGAAAATAAGATGCAAAGCCATAACGAGGTGGTTTGTGTGAAGTCAAAAGCTCAAATATTCCTCATAGTTCAATTGCCATAGATAGAAATATCAATAGAGACTGTCCTTGAGGAAGTTGCTTTCGGGCGTTTGTATCTTCTAGCTGAGTTAAGAGAGTACAGAAATCTCATTTGGATTGTGGGCCTGGAGGAAATTACAAAAAGTGGATATCATCACCTTTGATACACAATTGCCTGGACCGCTCCTTGGTTACTTACAAATCTTGGTACCTGTCTATATGCACTTTAATGCCAACTAGACTGATATCTGCAATGTATGACCATTTATGATGTTACAAAGTTTAAAGTTTAAAGTAAGTTTATTATCGAAGTACACATATCCTACCGTATACAACCCTGAGATTCAAGTTCTTGCAGGCATTCTCATTAAACACGAGAAACTTATAGAATCAATGAAATTATCACCCAGTAGGACAGACAAACAATCAACATGCAAAAGACAATGCACAATACAAATACAAAAAGAAAGAAATAATAATAATGATAATACTAATAAGCCCATGAGCGGTTTCTGTCCCTCATTGAGCGCATCCCCAGGTGGTGGATTGGGAAAAGCCCTGCAGATACGCAGGGCAGTGGGAAATAAAACATCACCCATGGACCAAAACAGAAACAAATCCAGGCCAGGCACATCGGTACCCAAATTAGGTGGTGCTCTGGTCAGCATCTGTTCTCCATGTTAGGAGTGGCTGAAACCAATACCTGGCTGCAGATATTATATCTGCAATACCTTACATTTTAGAAATGGAGAGATGCCTACAGAATATGGTGATACGTCCGCTGCCTGGGGATCGCCAGGGTATGCCTGGAGCTAGCACTGGGTATAACTGTCACAGTCCTGATCGGTTATTCCCTGGTTCCTTCTAAATTTCCTTTGTGTCACGATTGGGACCGTTGACTCCTTGTTTTTCTTTAATTCATTGTTTCCCCGTGTTTCTCGGGCTCTGTAATTAAAGGCACTTGATTCTCAGCTGAACGGTCAGTATATAGAGTCCTGCTTACAGCTACTTGGTGCTAGACCTGACCTGGTGTCACCTCACGTCACCGAAGCAAGTGCGAGCAAGTCACCTTGCCAGAGTGAGCCAAGTCACATCACCGGAGCGAGTCAAGTCGTCTCCCCGAAGCGAGTGCCATAAGTTGCCTCTCCTTGCCGGACCCAGCCTGTCAAGTTACCGCGCCTAAGCGAGCCTGCTATGCTACCTCGCTGGAGCGGGTCCATCAAGTTAACCCTCCGGAGTGAGTCAAGAGCTGCTGTCTGTTGTTCTAGGGCTGAGTTGAGAGCTTGCCGCTAGTTGGAGCCACTTCATGCCAAGATAAAAGAACTGTCTATCGTTGTGTGCTTTTGTCTCTTCATGTCGCCTCCGCTGGGTAGGTCCGGCCATTTGCCACTACCCTGAATGGAGAACTGTCTCTTCGTGTTCTGTGTTCTGCGTCCTGTATCCAAGGAAGAGTTCCGGCTCTGTGTCCTGTGTCCAAGGAAGGGTCCCGGCTCTGTGTCCTGTGTCTAAGGAAGAGTCCCGGCTCTGTGTCCTGTATCCAAGGAGAGTCTCGGCTCTGTGTCCTGTGTCCAAGGAAGGGTCCCGGCTCTGTGTCCTGTGTCTAAGGAAGAGTCCCGGCTCTGTGTCCTGTATCCAAGGAGAGTCTCGGCTCTGTGTCATGTATCCAAGGAAGGGTCCCGGCTCTGTGTCCTGTGTCTAAGGAAGAGTCCCGGCTCTGTGTCCTGTATCCAAGGAAGAGTTCCGGCTCTGTGTCCTGTGTCCAAGGAGAGTCCCGGCTCTGTGTCATGTGTCTAAGGAGAGTTTCGGCTCTGTGTCCTGTATCCAAGGAAGAGTTCCGGCTCTGTGTCCTTTGTCCAAGGAGAGTCCCGGCTCTGTGTCCTGTATCCAAGGAAGAGTCCGGACTCTGTGACCTGTGTCTAAGGAAGGGTCCCGGCTCTGTGTCCTGTGTCTAAGAAGGGTCCCGGCTCTGTGTCACGTATCCAAGGAAGAGTCCCGGCTCTGTGTCCTGTATCCAAGGAGAGTTTCGGCTCTGTGTCCTGTATCCAAGGAAGAGTTCCGGCTCTGTGTCCTTTGTCCAAGGAGAGTCCCGGCTCTGTGTCCTGTATCCAAGGAAGAGTCCGGACTCTGTGACCTGTGTCTAAGGAAGGGTCCCGGCTCTGTGTCCTGTGTCTAAGAAGGGTCCCGGCTCTGTGTCACGTATCCAAGGAAGAGTCCCGGCTCTGTGTCCTGTATCCAAGGAGAGTCTCGGCTCTGTGTCCTGTATCCAAGGAAGAGTCCCGGATCTGTGTCCTGTGTCTAAGGAGAGTCGCGGCTCTGTGTCCTGTGTCTAAGGAGAGTCCCGGCTCTATGTCCTGTATCCAAGGAAGAGTCCCGGCTCTGTGTCCTGTGTCCAAGGAGAGTCCCGGCTCTATGTCCTGTATCCAAGGAAGGGTCCCGGCTCTGTGTCCTGTATCCAAGGAAGGGTCCCGGCTCTGTGTCCTGTGTCCAAGGAAGGGTCCCGGCTCTGTGTCCTGTGTCTAAGGAGAGTCCCGGCTCTGTGTCCTGTATCCAAGGAGAGTCCCGGCTCTGTGTCCTGTATCAAAGGAAGAGTCCGGACTCTGTGTCCTGTGTCCAAGGAGAGTCCCGGCTCTGTGTCCTGTATCCAAGGAAGGGTCCCGGATCTGTGTCCTGTGTCTAAGAAGGGTCCCGGCTCTGTGTCTTGTATCCAAGGAAGGGTCCCGGCTCTGTGTCCTGTGTCTAAGAAGGATCCCGGCTCTGTGTCCTGTGTCTAAGAAGGATCCCGGCTCTGTGTCATGTATCCAAGGAAGAGTCCCGGCTCTGTGTCCTGTGTCTAAGGAGAGTCTCGGCTCTGTGTCCTGTATCCAAGGAAGAGTTCCGGCTCTGTGTCCTGTGTCCAAGGAGTGTCCCGGCTCTGTGTCCTGTATACAAGGAAGGGTCCCGGCTCTGTGTCCTGTGTCTAAGAAGGGTCCCGCCTCTGTGTCCCGTATCCAAGGAAGGGTCCCGGCTCTGTGTCCTGTGTCTAAGAAGAGTCCCGGCTCTGTGTCTTGTATCCAAGGAAGAGTCCCGGCTCTGTGTCCTGCGTCCAAGGAAGAGTCCCGGCTCTGTGTCCTGTGTCCCAGAAGAGTCCCGTCTCTGTGTCCTGTATCCAAGGAAGAGTCCCGGTCCTGTGTTCCTGTGTTCTGATTTCCAAGTCCAAGTCCGGGTCCAGAGTTCCAAGTCCCTGTCCAAGTCCAAGTCTGGGTCCTGAGTCCCAGGCCAAGCCCAGGCCCTGAATCCCAGTCCAAGTCCAGGATCCGAGCCCAAATCCAGCGACGCGTATTCCTGCTTCCACTTCATTCACTCCTTGATGTCTTTCTATACAATCCTTGCTTCCCTGCTTTCCTAGTAACTATTAATAAACTCTATTTTTGTTAATGCTACAAAACGTCTTTGTTTCCTGCAATTGGGTTCACCGATGCCCCACACTTGTGACAATAACAGAAAAAGTACTGCTAGTGATGCGCTGTTGAATAGGCGGGCAGGCACCGGGAAACCTGAAAAGGATACAGCCAGCATTCAAAGTAGCCCAACAACACTACAGGCAGCAACTGATGCAGGTGATTCTCAGGGGAACAGTCGACTTACAACTGAGACCACTCAAGCAGTTAGAGAAGAAAGTCACACACGAAATGATCATTAGAAGTAAACACATTCATAATGTGTAAGTAAACTTGAGACTGACATGACAGCATACAAGTACAAACTTCATCAGTTTTATAGCTCAATATCCCTTCATGCACAACAAATAGCAGATCAACGTAGAGTGATAATAAAACCTGAAGTTCCACAAGAGCCAGAAAGAAACCAACCTAAAGACCACAGCAATGATATATAAGAAAATAATGAAAACACCACACCCCAAAGTAGTGATGAAAATAGAATTACTTCAACAGCTGTTCCACAACCCGATGATAATAGCAACAACACAGGTGTAAAGCCTGCACAGAATGCTGATGATGAAGCTAAGCTTACAGACAAAATTATCCTAATCTTCAACAGCACACTAACAGAACACATGGACACTGACCCACAAAAAGACCCTAGATACCAAACAAAACATGACATCAAAATTTATAAAATTTGTTAATACTCTCAACAATATGATATTACCATAATATTTAGGAAAGCTTGAAATATTTGAAGAACTACACACAATAACATACTGCGTAGCATTGTAAGCAGTGCAGTGCAATGGATCCAAAATAGAGGCACTCATTAACAGAAACTCAAAACTGAGTAATGAAATGAGAACGCCAAAATGGCAGAAGAGATTACAAAACAAAATTGAAACGTTATGAGCAGAAATAGCCCATTTAATGGACTACAAAATGGATAACCCGAGCAAGGAAGTTAACAGAAAAGTTACGTTAATACAGGTCCATAATCCCTTATCCGAAATACTTTGGGCCAGTTGCATTTTGGAATTCAGAATTTTTCAGATTTCAGAAAACTGTTAGCTACATTGATAATTAACCTGTGCGGTGGACTTTAGGACCCGGGTGAGCTCCGGACCTTCGCACATCCTTCCGTATACTTTAAATCATCTCTAGATTACTTATAGTACCTAATACAATGTAAGTGCTATGTAAATAGTTGTTATACTGTATTGTTTAAGGAATAATGACAAGAAAAAAAGTCTGTACATGCTCAAACAACGAGTGCTGGAGAGGGAACTTCCGGGTTTTCCCGATCTGCGCTCTTTCACAAATATTATTACAGTTTATTTAGAGAATAATATACTAATAAATGAAATATTGGGATAATTATAGACCATAAATACACTAGTACATTTTATTTCCAAAAAAAACATTCAATAAAACATAAAAATATACAGCTTCAAACAAACCGAATCAAACACATGGTAAATGACTTATTGGAATAAATTTAGAACGTAAATACTCTAGGACAGATACAGGTTCAAACTAAGCTAAATACGTACAGGTACCTCTAGTTAGGTTGCATTATGTCTAGCAAACGAAGCTAAACACTCTGCAGGTACATGACGGACCAGGAACAGGATCCTCAAGTTATGAAGCAGCACTACCACAGACAGCGTTTTTAAAGATTTCTTCAAGTGTCATCTGTCTCATTAACATAGGGTTATGTCTAAGAAACCTCTCTTTAACTGAGTAAACTGCCATAATCTCTTGATCACTGATAAATGCACATTGTTCAAGGCCAGCAATTAACTGATCACATATTTTCACCATATCGTCATCAGCCATTGTCAATGTTTTTCTAGGGACGCAGCGCCAGTACAAAGCTGTTTCATCAGCATTGTAAATATGTTCAGGGCTAAGGTTTTCATCAGATATTATCTTGGCAAATTCGTCAGTGTAATTTCTAGCTGCTTCATGATCAGCAGAAGATTTTTCACCACAGATTTTCAGATATTTTACACCATGATGCTTCTTAAATTTCTGCAGACAACCCTCTAAATATCTTCTGCATTATTAATAATGATAGATGCTTCCTTCTCTTTTTCTCATTGTTACCCATGGGGTATCTACAGCTCTTTTTGACATTTTCACAGTGAAACTAAACACAGAGTCAACAGAGAACACAAAGTCAACAGTGAACACAAAATATCAGCAAACAGCAAATGCATGTGTAACCAGTACGAGCGCTGAGCCACAACTGACATCTGGTGGCCTCTACTAGTGCTGCCACATCACACCTGAGTGACGTCAGCTGTTGGCGCGCCAAACAAGCCTTATTACAACACGCTCCACACTCCATGAGAAAAACTTCATTTTCGGAGCTTTTCGGATTTCAGAATTTCAGATAGGGGATTGTAGACCTATATGAAGGAAATACAAGGTTCATACAAGCTACAACCAACCTAACAAAAGCATTGTAGAAATCATAGATACTCTAAAACAAAGGCTTGGCGCATACAAAACCAGACTAAATAGATACATAAAATGTGCCAGAAGAAGAAAACAGAATTACCAGTTCAGGAAGAATAAAACAGATTTATACAGAACATTGAAACTAAATTCAACACACCACAATGTCACTAACCCTAGCACAGAATTACCAACAAATACAGAGATAGTGAACTTTTGGTCTACTATCTGGTCAAACTGGGCAATATCTGCACAATCAAGAAGCAAGCTGGATTAGGGAGGAAAAAGAACACACTCACACATTTGAAGACAAGAAAACACCTGAAGTTACAATGGATATGCTAAAAGCGGTTATAAAAAATACACACAACTGGAAAGGTACCTGCAGTGATAATATTTATAATTATTAGTATGTAACATGCTGTAATGCTTCACTGCGAATGTAATAGTTTCTCTGTAGCAGCAATGTTTGGGTTATGACTGGAGATAACGGGGCTTGGAATGTCGGGGTGATCCAATGAGAGAAATGCCTGACAAGAGGTTAGCCTGACACCGGTGGTGGGAAAGATGCTGGAGTCAATTATAAAAGATGAAATTATGACACATCTGGATAGCAGTAACAGGTTCGGTCCGAGTCAGCATGGATTTATGAAGGGGAAATCGTGCTTGACTGATCTTCTGGAATTTTTTGAGGATGTAACTATGAAAATGGAAAAGGGAGAGCCAGTGGATGTAGTGTACCTGGACTTTCAGAAAGCCTTTGATAAAGTACCACATAGGAGATTAGTGGGCAAAATTAGGGCACATGGTATTGGGGCAGAGTACTGACATGGATTGAAAATTGGCTGGCTGACAGGAAACAAAGAGCAGCGATTAACGGGTCCCTTTCGGAATGGCAGGTGGTGACCAGTGGGGTACCGCAGGGTTCAGCGCTGGGACTGCAGCTGTTTACAATATATATTAATGATTTAGATGAGGGAATTAAAAGTAACATTAGCAAATTTGCCGATGACACAAAGCTAGGTGGCAGTGTGAAATGTGAGGAGGATGTTATGAGAATGCAGGGTGACTTGGACAGGCTGGGTGAGTGGGCAGATGCATAGCAGATGCAGTTTAATGTGGATAAATGTGAGGTTATCCACTTTGGTGGTAAGAACAGGAAGGCAGATTATTATCTAAATGGAGTCAAGTTAGGAAAAGAGGAAGTACAATGAGATCTAGGTGTTCTTGTACATCAGTTACTGAAAGCAAGCATGCAAGTACAGCAGGCAGTGAGGAAAGCTAATGGCATGCTGGCCTTCATAACAAGGGGAATTGAGTATAAGAGCAAAGAAGTCCTTCTGCAGCTGTACAGGGCCCTGGTGAGACCACACCTGGAGTACTGTGTGCAGTTTTGGTCTCCAAATTTGAGGAAGGACATTCTTGCTATTGAGGGAGTGCAGCGTAGGTTCACAAGGTTAATTCCCGGGATGGCGGGACTGTCATATGTCGAAAGATTGGAGCGACTGGGCTTGTATACTCTGGAATTTAGAAGGCTGAGAGGGGATCTTATTGAAACATATGAGGTTATTAAGGGATTGGACACGCTGGAAGCAGGAAGCATGTTCCCTCTGATGGGTGAGTCCAGAACCAGAGGCCGCAGTTTAAGAATAAGGGGTAGGCCATTTAGAACGGAGTTGAGGAAAAACTTTTTCACCCAGAGAGTGGCGGATTATGGAATGCTCTGCCCCAGAAGGCTGTGGAGGCCAAGTCTCTGGATGCTTTCAAGAAAGAGATGGATAGAGCTCTTAAAGATAGCGGAATCAAAGGTTATGGGGATAAGGCAGAAACTGGATACTGATTGTGGATGATCAGCCATGATTACAGTGAATGGCAGTTCTGGCTCGAAGGCCCGAATGGCCTACTCCTGCACCTACCGTCTATTGTCTATTGAAATGTCGTTCTTTCTTGTGAGTCTGGAAGAGGGATTTTTGTGGTCTTTTGTCGGCGAGAGGAGAAGAAGGAATACACATGTGGAGAGAGCTGGTAGACCACTGGACGGAGTGGACCGGGAGCGAGGGTCCGAAGGTCGGTGATGCTCGGAGGAGGTCGATGGTTGATGAATGACCATATTTGTGAGCTCCAATGTGCACTTTTGACTTTCCTCTTAAAATGGGCCCTTTTTCTTTTTAGTTTCTTTACTAACCCTATATTCAGATTAAGATTTATAAGGTTCAATTAGTTAATTGCATATGGTGTACTGGCTGATATTTTGTGGTGCGGATTTGTAACCAGTATCCACATGAGTGAGATTTCTCAGTTTGGCAGGGCCAGATGTTGTCTTCCCCTAGACGAACACGTGCTGGCTGAGCCTGAGGGTTCCAAGTATAAAATATTTACTTGTCTTAATCCATACCTATTAATACATATCAACAATTTTCTTAAGAATTCTGAAAAAGTGCTTGAATTTTGACAAAATTAAAATATATCTCTTACAGTAACTAAAGGAGAAATCACAAATGTCCCATCAAAATATTGACTTGTTTACAAAGTAAAGACCCAGAGGAAAAGAAGAAAACCTTCATGTTGTTATATTGACAACCAAAAAGCATTTGGTTTTGTCCCACAGTCAGGGTTAGTAGAAGCTCTCAGTATACAGTATATAGAAACTACACCCAATATTTGTGGAATCCCTACAACATCTGATGAAGCATTGGTGTACTATAATCACACTATCTATTAGCAACCAAAAAAGAACAACCACTGTTATCAAAGTAAACGGAAGCATTTTTCAGGGCGACTCTCTAAGCCCACAGGATGTTGTGGCACCAGTCAGCCACATTTTTAACCTCTCTGGTATTCGCTGATTTGTCACCACTTGTGATTTGGCCAATGACAGTGATGTCGTTCAAATACTTAGATATGGCATTGAAGCTGTGCTTAGCCTCACAGTTATAAGTATAAAATGACCTGCTAACACATAGCACTGTGGTGATGGAGATTGCGGAGGAGACATGGTTGCCAGTCCGAACTCACTCGGGTCTGCAAGTGAGGAAATCAAGGACTTAGTTACACAATGAGGTACTGAGGCCTAAGGCCTGAAGCTTTTGATTAGTTTAGTATTGAATGCTGATCTGTAGTAAATGAAGGACATCCTGATGTTTGCATCTTCACTGTCCAGATGCACTAGGATTGAGTGATGAGCCAATGAAATGGCATCTGCTGTTGACCTATTGTGACGGTAGACAAATTGGATCCATTTTCCAGCACCTTTTGTATATATGTAATTGATGGTGGGTAGGCTGGAGCCAGGTGATGCACTGTGCAGTTTTGACTACCCGTTGTAGAACCTTCCTGTCCATTACAATGCAGTTTCTGTACCAGGCAGTGATGCAGCATGCTGTGCATTGTAGAGAGTGTAGATGTGTATAGGCCAGCTCTCTTCAGCCTCCTTGGAAAGTGGAGGCATCGTTGAGCTTTCCTGATTATGCTGAATGTGTTCTGAGCTGTGTGTGATGTGCACTCCCAGGAGTTTGAAACTACTTACAGTTGTCACTGCTGTGCAGCTGATGTAAAGAGGGCTGTGAATGGTACAAGTTCTCTTGAAGTCGATACTCATCTCCTTTGTCTCATTGATATTGAGGAAGAGGTTATTTACCTCAAGCTCTTCCACCTCTTCTCTGTAGCATTGTTAGTGATAAGCGCCACCATTGTCATGTCATCGGCGAACTTGACATTGCGACTACTCGGGTGTTTGGCCGTGCAGTCATGTGTGAGCAGAATGTACAGCAGTGGGCTCAGCACACAGCCCTGGGGGCACCGGGTTGAGGATGAGGTGGATGGAGGTGTGGTTGAGCATCCTGACTATCTGAGGTATGTTAATTAGGACGTCCAACAACAGCCTGCTGTGCCAAGACTAGGGCATGGGCAGAATGAAAGCACATAGTATTTTTCCCAGGGAGGGGATGCTAAAAGTAAGAGAACATATGTTTAGGATCAGAGATGAGAGATTCATTAGGAGTGACTTCCTGCAAAGGGTAGTTGTGTATTTGGAAATAATGGTTGAGGTGGGCACGTAAGCAACATTTAAAAGCCATCTATGCAAGTACATAGATACGAGAGGTTTTGGGGTCTCTGGGCCAAGTGTGGACAGGTTGGATTAGCTCAGTGGGCAGAACAGTCGAGATGGATGAGTTGGGCCAAAGCGCCTGTTACCCTGCTGTGTGAGGCTGAGTTTTCAAATGCCCTATGATACAACAATGGCAACACTTCAAAAGTATTTCAATGGCTATAAACCAATTTCTGAAGTTTTGGCAGATGCTATAGAAATGCAAGCCAATCCTTGCAGAGCTGGAGGCACACTCTGCTGTGGTATAAATATTCATGGCCACGTTGATTGGTGCAATGGAGCCAATTGTTTCTAAACCTCTGACACAGATGATATACAAAACAAAACTGAGGCAGAAGTGACCATTTGTTATCTTTGGCCAGGAGAAATATCTAGACCATTTATTTGGGCAAAGTACTAACCACCAAGATTCTAAACCTAGGCCTTTGTACCTCCCCCTGTGATTGGATCCTCAACTTCCTTATCAGGAGACCACAGTTAGTGTAGACTGAGAGAACATCTCATTCTCGCTGACAATCAAATTATATGTGCACTTCAAAGAAGTGTGCTTAGTTCACTGCTCTGCTATCTCTACACTCACCACTGTGTGTCTAAGCACAACTTAAGTGCCATTTACAGATCTGCAGGTGATGCCTAAGGTTTTGGTAAAATCTCAGACAGTGACAGGGTGGCATGCAGGAGTAAGAGATCAGATGGTTGAGTGGTGTCGCAACAACAACCTTGCACTCCATGTCAGCAGTACCAAAGAATTGATTGAGGACTTCAGGAATGGGAAGTTGGGCAACATACAACAGTACTCATTGAATGGTCTGCGTTGCAAAGGGTAAGCGGCTTTAAGTTCCTGGCTGCTGTCAACATCTCAGTGGTTCTGACCTGGGCCTAACATATTGCATCACAGCCTGGTATGGCGCCTCCATTGTGTAAGATTGCAAGAGGCTGCAGAGGTTGTACACATCACAGGCATAACCCTCAACACCATCAAGGACATCTTCAAGGGGTTGTGCCTTGAGAAGGTGGCATGCATCATTTAGGACCCTCCTCATCTGGGCATGCCCTCTTCTTGTTACTACCAAGAGGGAGGAGGCACAGGACCCTGAATACTGACATCCAATGATTCAGGAAAAGCAAATTCCCCTCTGTCATCAGATTTCTGAATGGCCGTTTTACTGTTAGAGACATAACACTATAAAACATAGGAGCAGAGTTAGGCTATTTGGCCTGTCAAGTCTGCTCCACCATTTGATTTATTTTCACTCTCAACCCCATTCTCCTGCCATCTTCCCCTAACCCTTGATGCCCTAATGAATCAAAAACCTATCAACCTCTGATTTAAATATACCCAATGACTTGCCCTCCACAGCCGTCTGTGGCAATGAACTGCACAGATTCATCACCCTCTGGCTAAAGAAAAAACTCCTCATCTCTGTTCTAAAGGGACCTCTTTGTATTCTGAGACTGTGCTCTCTGGTCCTAGATGCTCCCACTGTTGGAAAAGTCACCTCCACTTCCGCTCTGTCTAGACTTTCATAAACCATGAGCAGTTGCACATTATTTCTTTTTTAAGGAATTATTAATTTGCTTAGTAATTTTCTGTCTTTTCACTGTACTTCTGGGGCAAAATCGATTGCACATCGTATAAGACAGTAATAATAAACCTGATTCTGTCTAAAGAACTATCCAATTAATCTGTTTTCCCTATGGCTTTGGAAAGGTATATATCCAATTCTTTGTCTTTTCAATACCCTTTCAAAAATACGTTTTGAACTATAATTAGTGTTGATTTTTGGCAACAATCTGTCAGATTCATTGTCATATTCCTTGCTGATCACAAATTTAATTTCTCTAATGAAGTCACATTTGAAAGTGACTCTGATGGGATTTGAACTCAAAGTTCTCTTAGAATTATTTTTCACCCTAGTTTTTTGTATTACCGAGCCATTTGATTATTAAGTACCCTGTCAACAGCTACGACTTCATCTCTGATTCCTTCCCACTGCCTCTACTGCCCCTCAAGGTACTGTATGTAGATGAACAGGCCATTTACCCAATGCAATCTTATTATGGTCAGAGTAAACAGTGATATCAATTCTGGTTTATCACAAATATTGGAATCTCAGAATTGAACAAAATATCCTTTATTCTCTGCAACCTCTTCTGCACCATCTCCAAAGCCTCCTGTAATGGTGTGACTAGAACAGGACACAGAATATTCTAAGTGCAGCCTAACCAAACTCGCTCATGGGCAGGATACTCTCCACTGCGCATCTATGGATGTCCATGTGACCTTTTCAGGTTTCTTCCCACATCCTGAATATGTGAAAACATGTTAAGTCAAGTTAAGTTTATTGTCATAGGCACAAATACTATGAGCTACAGTGCAATTAAAACTTGTTTGCAGCAGCAAAATGAGCATGTAGGGGTAGACAATATAGAAATTTTTAATTATCCATAAAATTCTTCCATTCAGTGAAAAGAGACTGTGCAAAAGCAAGACATAAGTGCAAAAGAAAACAGAGCCAATCAAAGGCAAATTCATGGCAGTGCAAGAGGTGGTCTGCAGTATTCCATTGCTAAGGTAGAGCTAGGGCTGTGCAGGTTAGTTTGACCAGCTGGTGAGTTGTAGGAAAGTAGCTGTTCTTGAACCTAGTCATATTAGCGTTGTGCATTAGTCAAGTACCCACTGTAAATTGCCCATGTTACGTAGCTGAGTGGTGCGTTTAGCACGAAGATGATGGGAATATGGAAAGAATAAAGTTTGATTCATGTGAGCACAGTATAAATTGATGTTGCATGGTCAGTAAGAGTTCAGCAACTGATTCCTTGTTCTAATTCACTTCCATGCTTCATGGATTCTCTACAGAAACAGTGGGAACAAGGAAATAAATGCAAAATTGTTCTTAACAGGAACATTGGTTCACTAAATGTGTTATGTAATCAAACAGCAAGAGCCATATTGTTTTGTACATGATAAAAGCACTTATAACCAATACTTTGGTCACCTACCTACAGGCAAGATGTAAATAAGATTGAAAGAGTGCAGAGAAAATTTACAAGTCTGTTGCTGGAACTTCAGGACCTGAGTTATAGGGAAAGGTTGAACAGGTTAGCACTTCATTCATGAGAACATAGAAGACTGAGCAGAGATTTGATAGAGGTATGCAAAATTATGAGGTGTATAGATAGAGTAACTACAAGCAGGCTTTTTCCACTGAGGTTGGGTGAGACTACAACTAGAGGTTAAGGGTGAAAGGTGAATTTTTAAAGGAGAACATGGGGGGGGGTACTTCTTCACTCAGAGGGTAGTGAGAGTGTGGAGTTAGCTGCCAGTGCAAGTGATGGATGCAGAGTTGATTTCAACATTTAATAGAAATTTGGACAGGTACATAGATAAGAGGGGTAAAAAGGGCTATGGTTTGGATGCAAGTTGATTGGTCTGGGCAGGTTAATGGTTTGCCACAGATTAGATGGGGTGAGTGACCTGTTCTGTGCTGTAATGTTCTAAGACCTTGACTTTTTTTGCATTGTGTTCAGTACTGGTCACTCTGTCTTAAAAAAGATGTTGTTAAGCTAGGAAGAATGTAAAAAAATTAAAAAGGTGTTTCTAGGGCTTGAAGAACTGAGTTATGGAAAGGTTGGACAGATTAGTACCTTATTCCTTGGAGCATAGTAGACTGAGGGGCAGCTTTATCAGAGGTGTATAATATCATGAAGGGCATAGATAAGATGAAATCACTCGATCTTTTTCCGAAGTCTTGGGAATCAAGAACAAGAGGAAATAGGTTTAAAGTGATAGGAAAGAAATTTAATAGGAAACTGAGGGCCACTTTTTCACCTAAAGGATGGTATGTATGTGGGATGATCTGCCAGAAGCAGGCAGAAGCTGTCTTTTTTAAAAAACAGTTGGACAGGCCCATGGATAGGAAAGGTTTAGAGGAATATCGGCTAAATCACCTGCATGCAGAAGGGACATCAGTAAGTTTGAAAGAGTACAGAGAGAATTTACAAGGATGTTGCCTGGACTTGAGGACCTGAGTTATAGGGAAGGGTTAAATAGGTTAGGATTTTATTCCATGGAGCATGGAAGAATGAGGGGAGATCTTAAAGAGATGTGCAAAACAAAGAGGGGTATAGATAGAGTAAACGCATGTTGGCCTTTCTCCCTCTGAATGGGTGAGACTAGATTTACTAGACTAAAGGTCAGAGGTTTAGAGTGAAACGTGAAATATTTAAGGGGAACCTGAGGGAGATCTTCTTCATTCAGAGGGTGATGGAAGTGTAGAATGAGCTACTAGTGGAAGTGGTAGATGTAGTTTGAAATGTAACATTTAAGAAAAATATGGATATGAGGGGTATGGTGGGATTCAGTGCTGGTAGATGGGATGTGGCAGAAGATTAGATGGGCCAAAGAGTCTGCTTCTGTAAGTCTATAGACTATAGGACTCCATGAGCTTCTAATTTGCAGGAGGTACCTTCAAAGCCAGCTAGCTGCAAAAAATAATATGATGGCTTCTCTAAGTTATGGAGATGGGTAACATTATCACTGATTTTACGGAGTGAGAGAAATGGAATGGAATAATTGAAACATCTAAAGAGTTTGCATATGTGCCTTTTCATGAAGGAAGTTTGTCATTCAGAACTGTTGTCTATCATCCTTCTACTACTTTCACTAAGAGGACCAATCTGGTTTTAAAATCTTATAGAGGGCTGCATTAGGTGAAGATCTGGAGGCACAAGGTACTGGAATCTGGAGCAAGTAACACAATGAGTCAAGCAGCACTTGAGCATGCAGAGGTATTACTGATGTTTTGGGTTAGCCTTTTGCATTAGGACTGAGGGAGTACATGGAAGTTATCCAGCATTTAGAAGTGAAGGGGAGGGGAGAGAGAGGCTGGCAGGTGATGGGTGGAACCAATTGAGGGAATGATAGGCAAATGGAGATGGGTAGGTTAGAGGGAGGGGGGAGAACAGAGACACAGGCTGGTGTGTGATAAATGCAAACAGATAAGTGACAAAAATCAGGCAGTTGGAGCTGGGTTGGGCAGGGGAGGGAGTAAGGTAGAAGAGGCTGGTGGGTGATGGGTGGGACCAAGTCAGGGAAGTGAAAGGGCAGGTGGTAGAAGGGAGGGGTGGGAATTGGAAAAATGAACCAAAGGAGAAGAAACCCTGATTTGATGGCACTGGATAGATGGAACCAGGTGGGGGAGGTAAGTCTTAGTGATGAGGGAGGGAAAGGATGGGAAAGGTTAGGAGAAGGAGAGAGAGAGAGAGAGAGAGACACCCCCATGGATAGGTGTAATTGGGAAAGGAACATGGGGTGTGGGTTACCTGAAGTTAGAAAATTCAGTGGTCATACCATTGGGTCGAAACTTAATCAACCCAAATATAGGGTGTTGTCTTACTTCTTGTATGTCCTCATCTAACAACTCGTGCCTCACTAAAGACCAAGGTCTTATGCTTGTCCTATAATAAAATTATTTTCAAATTGGTACATTCTTTAAGCAATCAGTGATTGAAGGAAAGAATGCAAGGACAAACAGGCAGAAACTTCACTGAGACACAAGAGACTGCAAATGGTAGAATTTGGAGCTACAAGCAATCTGCTGGAACAGCGTCAGTGAGGATAATGTAATTGTCAGTGTTTTGGGTTGAAACCCTGCAAGAGGATTGAGCGTGGAGAGGGCAGATAGCCAGTATAGAGAAGTAAGGGAGAATGGTGAGGCAGAGGTGACTGGTTGATCAAAGGGTGGATGAAGATGACAGGCAGGTGTCATGGTCCCATCTGGCAATTCCCCATCTTGCTATTATCTTCTTGATTGGGCCTTAATCCCCTCGTCTGATTTCCAGTTGTTCCCAGTTCCATTAATTACAGCACACCTGCTTCCCATCAGTGAATGCAGGATAAGAATCCTGGAGTCACAGCAATGGACTGCTAGTTTGTTGGTCAATTCTAATGTGTGTAAGCCTTGTTTCCTGATTACTTAGGACTGTTAGTTCTAAGTTCTGTACCATTCCTTGGATAATCTATGTAAACCTAGTTTCTGTGTAAAGACTTTCCTGGATACCTGCTCCATGTTTGTGACTGTGCTAATGCCTCATGACCCTGTCTCTGTGCCTGTGTCCTGCACTTGGGTTTGTCCCCAGCCATGTCCTTGCAACAGCAGGTGCAACCAGATGGTGGAATTGGGAGGTAGGGTCAGGTGAGAGATGGGAAAAAGCAGACAAAAGGGAGAAAGGTGAAGTAAGATGGGTGGGGTGGGAAGCTGGAGATGGTGAATGGAGTGAGATAAACAGGAATACAGAAGGCTCCAAATCTGTGCTTGGATAAGTACAATGGGTGAGATTAGGGACCATTAGGGCAGAGGTGTATGGCAGAAGGAAATAGTGTGATTTGCTTGGGGGGAGGAGAGAGCCAATGGGTGAAATGTGTGGGTGATGGAGCTGGGGGGGGGGGGGGAGGAGAGATACTTCACTGATAGTGATGTTTAGAATCACACTCTATGGCCATACCTTACAAGTAAGTACTAATTCTGAGCGTTTGTGCAAGTATAATTTCTGTGAAAATGAAGTAAAGAGCAATGGAGTATCCACCTCTATAATCACATAATTTAATCAACTAACCATGGCTCTGAAATCCAAAGTAAAACAATTGCAGGGCAGACCAAATATTAGAAGGGGTTCAACTGATTAGGTTAGGTTGCACACAATTTAATAGATTAGATCTTAGTTTAACTGAGCAATCACTTTTAATGCATTTTTTCAGTCAATCAGGAGAAAGAAACTTGATAAAACATCTCCACAGATTTTGGCTGAGTGTAATTGACAGGAGCAAGGAGGGTAGGAGTCATCACAAGTTCACCAATGAATGTTCCTCCCCAGTCCTGCAACTTTCTATCAGTGACTAAGCCTGGAGGAAGCTTTGACTCAGATTAACTTGACACAAATGTAACTTAAAGAATCAAATTTTATGTCATGAGTTTTTAGGGCAACAGTTGACAGGGGAATTGGTCATTCACTTTCAGAAGAGGTGGTAATTATTGGGCCTTGGGCCATTTTACAGAAGATTCCTATATTCCAAAGGGTTCTCATTACTTTTAAGCTTGTGCATTGATTGTAAAAGCAGGCATAGTTCTAGCTTTAGTTTTTGTAACACACAATCTGCTGGAGGAATTCAGCAAGAGAAGCAGCATCTGTGGTAGGAAAGGAATTATTGATGTTTTGGGTTGACATGTAGGGTTTAGGCATGAATGCCCCCAATTCCTTTCCTGCACAGGTGCCACTGGACCTGCTGAGATCCTCTAACAGATTGTTTATTACACAATTTTACAGCATCCACATTCTCTTGTGTCTCCTTAGTTTCTGTAACCAGCTATCAATTGGTACAGTTCCCACTCAGTGTGAGAGTGGAGATACTTGGAAGCAAGATCTGGTTCAGGGGGAGAGATTACAATTAAACCAGGGGGGAAGTTATAATTAAGCATGCTCTAAGTGCAGTCATCCAAAACTACCTTTGCTGGTTGAACTGTTCTTATGTTCTGAAGTACAGAAAATACTGGACATATTCCAGCAGATAAGGCAGCATTTGTGGGGGGAGAGAGAGAAAGGTGTGCACACACACATCATGGGAGTTGCCTGATCTTTATTAGAACTGGTGAGACAAAATTTGTTCAATAAGGTAGGTTTAATGGAGTCTTTAAAAATAAAAGCGGCAACTTATCTCAATTTAGTAGATCCCTATGGTAAGCAGGGTGTGTGTATGTAGGTATGTGTCAGTCTCTGTGTGAGTATAGTTGTATATGTATCTGCTGTATTGTTTGTGTGTGTGTGTTTGAACATGTCCCTTTCTGTGCACAAAATGACTTTTTAAAGCAACCTGTGGACAAGCCCACGAGGATAAATGCAACTTTAGATTGGATGTTGTGTGATGAACCAGATTTGACTAGGGTACTTAGTTATCATAATATGTTAGAATTTACCCTGCAGTTTGAGAGGGAGAAGTTAAAACTGGATATACTGTTTTTACAGTTGAGTAAAAGTAACTACAGAGGCATGAAAATGCAGATGCTAAGGTTGATTTGAAGGGAGCATCAAGGGATGATGGTAGACAACAATGGCTGGAGATTCTAGGCGCAATTCTGAAGATGCAGGATTGGTTCATCTCAAAGAAGAAACTTTTGAAAGGGAGGACGAGGCAACTATGGCTGTCAAGGAAAATCAAAGGCAGCACAAAAACAAAAGAGGGCATGCAATATAGCAGAAATTAGTGGGAAGCTAGAAGACTGGGAAGCTCATAGAAACCAATAGAACACAGCTAATAAAGCAATAAGGAAAGAAAAGATAAAATATGAAGGCAAGCTGGCCAATAATATTAGAGGATACCAAAATGTTTTCCAGATATGTGAACAGTAAAAGAGAGGTAAGAATGTACATTGGAATACTGGAAAATGATGCTAGAATTTTAGTAATGGGGAACAAAGAAATAACAGATGAACTGAATAAGTATTTTACATCAGTCTTTAGGAAATCACTGGCAGTGTGCCACGAATTGAAGACTATTGGGGACATAAGTGAGTGCAGTTGCTGTAACTAAGGAGCACATACTTGGGAAACTGAAAGAGGTAGCTGAAGAGATTGTGAAGGAATTAGTAGTAATCTTTCAAGATTCGCTAGAGTTCGAAATGTCTCCAGAGGACTAGAAAATTGTAAATGTCACTCCACTCTTGAAGAAAGAAAGGCAAATTACAGGAAATTATAGGCCAGTTAGCTTGACTTCAGTGAAACATAGAAAACTTACAGCACAATATAGGCCCTATGGCCCACAAAGCTGTGCCAAACATGCCCTTATCTTAGAAATTAACGAGGATTACCCATAGCCCTCTATTTTTCTGAGCTCCATGTACCTGTCCAGGAGTCTCTTAAAAGACCCTATCATATCCGTCTCCAACACCGTCGCCGGCAGTCCATTCCAAGCACTCACCATTCTCTGCATTTTTTTAAAAAAAACTTACCGCTGACATCTTTGTACCTACTTCCAAGCACCTTAAAACTGTGCCCTCTCATGTTAGCCATTTCAGCCCTGGGAAAAAGCCTCTGACTATCCACACGATCAATGCCTCTCATCATCTTATACACCTCTATCAGGTCACCTCTCATCCTCCGTCTCTCCAAGAGAAAAAGGCGGAGTTCACTCAACCTATTCTCATAAGGCATGCTCCCCAATCCAGGCAACATCCTTGTAAATCTCATCTGCATCCTTTCTATGGTTTCCACATCCAGTGGTGGCAAGATGTTGGAGTCCATTATTAAGGATAATATTTCAAGGTACTTGATAAAATAGGCTGAAGTCGGTATGAGTCTGTAGAAAGAGTTGGAGAGATTAGGAGAATTGGCAAAGAATTGGGAAATGAAATACCATGTAGAGAAATGTATAGTCCTGCAGTTTGGTAGAAGGAATAAAGGCATAGATTATTTTCTAAATGGGACACAATTTCAGAAATCAGAGGCACAAAGAGACTTGGGAGTCCTGGTGCAGGATTCACTAAAAGTTAACTTGCAGGTTGAGTTGGTGGTAAGGAAGTCTAATAGTAGGTTTGGGCCCCTGAACTTCAGCGAGTACAGGCCCAGAGCTATTACATGCTCCTCATACATTAACCCTTTTCTACCCAGGAACAGTCTCATAAACCTCGCCTCTCCTCTGCATGGAAGTCAGGGGTGTTCATGGCTGAAGGGGAAAGAGGGTGGGGTGCAGCCACGAAGAGAGCTGAGAATTCATTGCTGAACTGAGAAATGGCACATGTCACTGAGCAGAGGGCAGTTATTGAATGGGACACATTTTGTGTTAGGGCACAAGCAGCAGTTGCTGGCTGGAATCTGGAGCAACAAACCATCTGCCGGAGGAACTCAGTAGGTCGAACAACATCTATGGGAGGAACTGAACTGTCAGCATTTTGGGTTGAAACCTTGCATTAGGTCTGGAAATGTGAAGATGTTCTTCATCATAACTGTTATTGATAATCCTGTCACTACATAATAATACTTAGTATAAACTGGCAGCTATTCTAAATATTCAGGAAAGTTAAGGGCAGAACAGGTTTTGTATTCTGTTGATAGAAACATTTAAATGTTTGGTCATTGATTTTATTGTCAATGCAAGATTTGCCTTTGAATTTTTTTCTTGCTGTGGAGAGTTTAGGATGATCGTGGGGCAACCCCTTGTGCAAAATAAGAGCCCCCCCAGAGACTGATTCTCCAGAAAATCCTCAGGGCTGCTCCGTGTAGCATCAGTGGAGTCTCTGTCTGACCACAGCTGCAATTCCTCATGGGTACCTGGCAGCCAATCAAAGGTGAACACTCTGTTACCTTAGTTACAGTACTAAAGTGGCTTGGTTACTAGACTAGGAATCCAGAGGTCTGAATTAATGATCCACAAACATGAGTCAAATCCCGCTGCGGCAGATGGTGAATTAAAGTTCAATTAATTAAATAAATCTGCAATTAAAAAGCTAGGAGACCATGAAACTGCTGGCTGCTCATAAAAGCACATCTGGTTTATTAACGTCCTTTAGGAAAGGCAAGTTCACACTTTCCTTGGTCTGGTCCGTATGTGACTCCAGACTCATCATAATCTGGTAGACTCTCAATTGCTCTTTGTAGTGGTGGAAAAAGACACTCAGTTCAAGGGGAAATTAGCTTCAGACTTTAAATTCTGGATCTATCAGTTCTACGCCTTGTAAGTGAAGAAAAGAGAGAATTGTCAGTGATGATCAAAGTTGAGTTTATTGTCATGTGCACAAGTGCATGGATGCAATGAAAAATTTCCTTGCAGTTGCATCACAGCACAAAGCATCATGTAAGTGCATTCATAAGAAAAAACATAAACATATTATACACTATTTTACTATAATAGAAAAACAAAAAAAGTAAAACCCATTTTTTAATCAACTCAGAATGCTGGGGGATCTCAGCAGGCTCATTCTGACTTCTACCCTTTCCAATCCAGTCCCGTTGAAGGTTCTCGACCCAAAACGTCAACTGTTTATTTCCATCTATAGATGCTGCTTGACTTACTGTGTTCCTCCAGCATTTTGTGTGTGTCGCTCAAAATTTCCAGCTTCTGCAGAACCTTTCGAGTTTGCAAAGTCCATTTTAGTGCTAAGTGGTCATCATGTTGCTGAACTGAAAGTGATCAGGGTTTTGTTGGTTGGTTCAAGGACCAAATAGTTGAAGGGAATTCACTGCTCTTGAACCCAGTGGCGTGTAACTTTGGGTTTATGTACCTTCTGCCTGATGGCAGCTATGCAAAGATGGCATTGGCCAGATGACGGGGATCTTTGATGATGGATGCTGCTTTCTTGAGGCTGTGCCTCCTGTAGATACTACCAAAGATAGGGATTTAAGGATTGTCTCTCACTCTATCACCTCTAATATCTCACCTTCAATCCCTGCCTCATTGTCCCCTTTCTTCCTGCACAATCTATGAGGGGTGATTGATAAGTTTGTGGCCTAAGGTAGAAGGAGTCAATTTTAGAAAACCTAGCACATTTGTTTTTCAACATAGTCCCCTCCTACATGTACACACTTAGTCTAACGGTTGTGGAGCATACGGATCTCTTCTTTGTAGAAGTGGTCCACAGCAGGGGTGATTGATAAGTTCATGGCCTAAGGTAGAAAGAGATGAGTTATTAACTTCAAACTTTCTGCATTATCACTCAGAGAGTTGAACTGCACGTGCATGTAATGAGAGCATCTTGGACCTCCAGGGGGTCCACGGCAGGGGTGATTGATAAGTTCGTGGCCTTAGGTAGAAAGAGATGAGTTATACAGCTCTTATTATGTACATGTGCAGTTCAACTCTTTGAGTGAAAATGCAGAAAATTTGAAGTTAAAGCTCATCTCCTTCTACCTTAGGCCACAAACTTATCAATCACCCCTGCTGTGGACCACTTCTGGAGGTCCAAGATGCCGACTTCTACAAAGAAGGGATCCGTATGCTCCATGACCACTGGACCAAGTGTGTAAATGTAGGAAAAATAAATGCGCTAGGTTTTCGAAAATTGACTCCTTCTACCTTAGGCCACAAACCTATCAATCACCCCTCATATATCCTTCAAGGCAATTGTTGAAGGGAATCAACGGACATTTTAAGAGGCAATAGGGTGACCTTGGCACACAGCCCACTACCGCAGGCCGACCGCTGCACAAAGAATGATGGAGAAGTTCTGTTTAAATCTAGTTAACTTTGGAGTAAGCACAGAAGCATTTCTGTATTCGACTTAGAAATTACTGTCTCAGTAACTTACAGTCAGACCCTGGGGATTTTGCCTTTTGATGGAACATTCCTTTAAATACAATAAGCCTCCAGCTCACTAAGTAATTATTTTTACAATTGAAAATTCTATTAATTATTGAAATGATTGACTATTCAGGTACAATAAACCACAGGACAAATGATGCTATAGTACATATTGATTAAAAGTTAATTTGGCATTTTGCATAATAAGGTGTTGTGATTCACGGATAAGGCATGGTTCAGTTGGTTGTAGTCGCAGTGACTCACCAATCATCTTTATAGCCCCAAAAAAACATCAACGGCATCTCAGGTTCTACAGTGTTTACTGTTCAAATTAATCTAAACAATCAGGTCAAATTTGTCCTTAATGTCTTATAATGATTACACCAAATGGTGCTGTTAAAAATAATTAATGAACTGTGTTATTTTGTTGTCTGTGCTTTGAAGTTTCCTTTCTGCTGCTCCACTGAGGGTAGCCTTCTCACCTCTGCCTTGGCAACTGGTGGGTTCTAGTCCCATTGCAGAATCTGGATTCAGCAGAAGCTATGGTAACATCCCAGCTAGAGCCACAGAAGATCTGCACTCCAGAACTAGCTGTGGTTCTTGGCAAGCTGCTCAGTACTGTTGGAGCACTAGCATCTCCCCAACAAGGTGAGGAGTTACCCAGGTATGCTGTATTCATAAAAAGCAGGACAGAGTGAATCCAGATAATCACTGCCCAGTTCCCAGCAAAGGTGTCAGTGATAGTGCTATCATGTGGCACTTACACAGCAGAAACCTACTCACCAATGGAGGCATGAGAGACTGCAGAAGTTGGAATCCAGAGCAACCAACATTGTGCAGGAGGAACTCAATAGGTGAGGAAAAAGGACAGTTGACGTTTTTAGGTCCAGACTCTTCATCTGGCTGAAATATAGTGGGGCTGGAGTCAGTATTGCTTTCTCTCACATTTTAATACTGGCTATCTTCTCCACATCTTTCTGTCCAGATGAAGACTTTTGATCTGGAATGTTGACCAAGCAACACACACAAAATGCTGGAGGAACTCAGCAGACCAGGCAGCATCTATGGAAGAGAGTACAGTTGACGTTTCAGGCAGAGACCCTTCATCAGGACTGAAATGTCGACTGTACTGTTTTCTATAGATGCTGCCTGGCCTGCTGAGTTCCTCCAGCATTTTGTGTCTGTGTGTTGCTCGGAATTCCAGCATCTGGAGATATTCTCTTGTTTCTGAAATGTTGACTGTCCATTTCTCTCCACTGATGCTGCCTTACTTGCTGAGTTCCTTCAGCATCTTGTTGTCTGCACTTACTCACTGATACCCATTTGAGGTTTCACCAGGAACTCACAACAGCCTTAGTATAAATATAAACAAAAGAGCTGAATTCTAGAGTTGAGATGAGAGCAACTGCCCTCTTCACCAAGGTACCACTTCACTGGGTGTGTCGTCATGGAGTTCTGACTAAGTTAGTCAAAGGAAAAACTCTCCAGTGGCCAGAGTCATACCTCACATAAATGAAGATGGGTATAGTTATTATCCCAGGCCCAGGACATCACTACATGGGTTCCTTAGTCAGTGTCCTCAGTCCAGCCATCCTCAATTGCTTCGTCAATAACTTCTGCTTCATCAGATTGGAAGTGAGGATATTTACTGATAATAACATAACATTCAATTCCATTGCCAGCATGCTGGAGAGGTGTGGGATGATTTGTCAGCATATTGCCCTGGATTAGAACATATAAATTTAATGGAGAAGTTTGTTTTCCCTGGAGTGGAGGAGGCTGCTGGGTAAGGTGTATAAAATTTGAGGGGAAACTGAACATAGAACTTAGAACAGTATAGCACAGGAACAGGTCCTTTGGCCAATGATGTTGTGCTGAACTAATTAAACAAATAATTAAATGCCTACTCAACTAGTCCCTTCTGCCTGCGCAATGTCTTTATCCCTTCATTCTCTACACATTCATGTGCCACTGTAGGAGGCTCTTCAATGCTTCTGTTGTATTTGCCTCCACTACCACCACTGGCAATGCCATCTGGGCATCTATCACTCTTTGTAAAAAGAAATGTGCCCTACATGTCTCCTTTGAACTTATTCAAATTTCAAACTTATAACACCATCGAGGACATCTTCAGGAGGTGGTGTTTAAAGAAGGTGGCATCGATCATGAAGAACCCTCACCATGCAATGCATGCCCGCTTTTCATTATTAGCATCAGGGAGGAGGTACAGGAGCCTGAAGGTCCACACTTGATGTTTCAGGAGCAGCTTTTTTCCCCGCAGCTATCAGATTTTAGATTGGTCCATAACACTGCCCCACTATTTTGTTTTCTTTGCACTATTTATTTAGTTCTTATATATTTCTTAATGGAATGTTTGGTTATTTGTTTATGTATTGTATTGTACTGTTGCCACAAAACAACAAAGGTCACAATATAGGTCAGTGATATATAAACCTGACTCTGATTCCTCTCACCTTAAATGTATGTCCTCTGGTATTGATATCACAAACCTGGGAAAATGATACTGGCTATGTACTCTGTCTATGCCTCTCATCGTCTTATAAACTTCTATCATGTCTCCCCTCAGTCTTCACCACTCCAGAGAAAACAACCCACGTTTGTCCAACTCCTCCTCATAGCACATGCCATCTAATCCAGAGAGCATTTGCCAGGAATGCTGCCTGGATTAAAGAGCATGTGCTATGAAGAATTGGAGAAACTCTTCAAAACTTCCACATCCTTTGCTGAGCACCTACGCTCTGTCCGCCAAAGAAAGCAGGATCTCCCAGTGGCCACACATTTTAATTCCACGTCCCATTCCCATTCTGATATGTCTATCCATGGCCTCCTCTACAATAAAGATAAAGCCACATTCAGGTTGGAGGAACAACACCTTATATTCTGTCTGGGTAGCCTCCAA
The DNA here is from genome assembly GCF_963921235.1 of Mobula hypostoma. Taxonomy (NCBI): domain Eukaryota; kingdom Metazoa; phylum Chordata; class Chondrichthyes; order Myliobatiformes; family Myliobatidae; genus Mobula; species Mobula hypostoma. Next base: position 170,318,199 of record NC_086097.1, read on the forward strand.
CCTGATGGCATGAACACTGACTTCTTAAACTTCTGTTAATGCCCCACCTCCCCCTCGTACCCCATCCGTTATTTATTTATATACACACATTCTTTTTCTCTCTCTCCTTTTTGTCCCTCTGTCCCTTTCACTATACCCCTTGCCCATCCTCTGGGCTTTTCCCCCCCTCCTCCTTTTCCTTCTCCCTGGTCCTCCTGTCCCATGATCCTCTCATATCCCTTTTGCCAATCAACTGTCCAGCTCTTGGCTCCATCCCTCCCCCTCCTGTCTTCTCCTATCATTTTGGATCTCCCCCTCCCCCTCCCACTTTCAAATCCCTTACTAGCTCTTCCTTCAGTTAGTCCTAACGAAGGGTCTCGGCCTGAAACGTCGACTGTACCTCTTCCTAGAGATGCTGCCTGGCCTGCTGCGTTCACCAGCAACTTTGATGTGTGTTACTTGAATTTCCAGCATCTGCAGAATTCCTCGTGTTTCCTTCCTATAACTGGGCAGCTCAAATTGAATGTAAAGTTCGGTAACAAGTAGAATGCACGTGTAGTAAAAATGAATGAAAGTGTCAAAGACTCGTAGGCATGGGTTTAGGATGAGGGGTAGAAGGGGTGAGGGATAGAGATCCAAGATCATAAGACCATAAGACAAAGGAGCAGAAGTCAGCCATTCGGCCCATCGAGTCTGCTCTGCCATTTTATCATGAGCTGATCCATTCTCCCATTTAGTCCCACTCCCCCGCCTTCTCACCATAACCTTTGATCCCCTGGCTACTCAGATACCTATCAAACTCTGCCTTAAATACACCTAATGACTTGGCCTGCACTGCTGCCCGTAGTAACAAATTCCATAGATTCACCACCCTCTGGCTAAAAAAAATTTCTTCGCATTTCTGTTCTGAATGGGCGCCCTTCAATCCTTAAGTCATGCCGTCTCGTACTAGACTCCCCCATCATGGGAAACAACTTTGCCACATCCACTCTGTCCATGCCTTTCAACGTTCGAAATGTTTCTATGAGGTCTCCCTTCATTCTTCTAAACTCCAAGGAATACAGTCCAAGAGCGGACAAACGTTCCTCATATATTAACCCTCTCATTCCCGGAATCATTCTAGTGAATCTTCGCTGTACCCTCTCCAACATCAGCACATCCTTTCTTAAATAAGGAGACTAAAACTGCCCACAGTCCTCCAAGTGAGGTCTCACCAGCGCCTTATAGAGCCTCAACATCACATCCCTGTTCCTATACTCTATTCCTCTAGAAATGAATGCCAACATTGAATTCGCCTTCTTCACTACCATCTCAACCTGGAGCTTAACCTTAAGGATATCCTGTACGAGGACTCCCAAGTCCCGTTGCATCTCAGAACTTTGAATTCTTTCCCTATTTAAATAATAGTCTGCCCATTTATTTCTTCTGCCAAAGTGCATAACCATACACTTTCCAACATTGTATTTCATTTGCCACCTCTTTGCCCATTCTTCCAATCTATCCAAGTCTCTCTGCAGACTCTCCGTTTCCTCAGCACTACCGGCCCCTCCACCTATCTTCGTATCGTCAGCAAACTTAGCCACAAAGCCATCTATTCCATAATCCAAATCGTTGATGTACAATGTAAAAAGAAGCGGCCCCAACACGGACCCCTGTGGAACAACACTGGTAACCGGCAGCCAAGCAGAATAGGATCCCTTTATTCCCACTCTCTGTTTCCTGCCAATCAGCCAACGCTCTATCCACGTATGTAACTTTCCCGTAATTTCATGGGCTCTTATCTTGTTTAGTAGCCTCATGTGTGGCACCTTGTCAAAGGCCTTCTGAAAATCCAAATATACAACATCCACTGCATCTTTCTTGTCTAGCCTGCTTATAATTTCCTCAAAAAATTGTAATAGGTTTGTCAGGCAGGATTTTCCTTTAAGGAATCCATGCTGAGTTCTGCCTATCTTGTCATATGCCTCCAGGTACTCTGTAACTTCATCCTTGACAATTGACTCCAACAACTTCCCAACCACCGATGTCAAGCTAACAGGTCTGTAATTTCCTTTTTGCTTCCTTACCCCCTTCTTAAATAGTGGAGTCACATTTGCAATTTTCCAGTCCTTCGGAACCATGCCAGAATCTATCGACTTTTGAAAGATCATCGCTAATGCCTCTGCAATCTCCACAGCTACTTCCTTCAGAACACGAGGGTGCATTCCATCTGGTCTGGGAGATTTATCTACCTTTAGGCTATTCAGCTTCCTGAGTACTTTCTCTGTTGTAATTGTGACTGCGTACACTTCTCTTCCTTGCCACCCTTGAGTGTCCGGTATACTGCTGATGTCTTCCTCAGTGAAGACTGATGCAAAATACTCATTCAGTTCCTCCGCCATCTCCTTATCTCCCATTACAATTTCTCCAGCATCATTTTCTATCGGTCCTATATCTACTCTCACCTGTCTTTTACTCTTTATATACTTGAAAAAGCTTTTAGTATCCTCTTTGATATTATTTGCTAGCTTCCTTTCATAGTTAATCTTTTCCCTCTTAGTGACCTTCTTAGTTTCCTTTTGTAAGCTTTTAAAAACTTCCCAATCCTCTGTCTTCCCACTAATTTTTGCTTCCCTGTATGCCCTCTCCTTTGCTTTAACTTTAGCTTTGACTTCTCTTGTCAGCCATGGTTGCATCTTTTTTCCATTCGAAAATTTCTTCTTTTTTGGAATATACCTGTCTTGCACCTTCCTCACTTCTCGCATAAACTCCAGCCACTGCTGCTCTGCCGTCCTTTCTGCCAGTGTCTCTTTCCAGTCAACTTTGGCCAGTTCCTCTCTCATGCCACTGTAATTTCCTTTACTCCACTGAATCTAGTTGTGTTACCATCCATCGACTCTCACCATCAACATCCTAAGTGTCACCATTGATTGCGGAAGCTAACTGGCTCAGTCACAGAAGCTTTAAACAAACGTCCAAGGCTGAGTATCCTGCAGTGAGTTAATCACCTCCTGACACCCTAAAGTCTTATCACCATCTGCATGGCAAAAGTTGTGAGTGATGGGTAAGTTATAGATATTGACATTATTGCCACATGTATTGAGTACCAGACTCAAGGGCAGCTTCCATCCTGATGTTATCAGAGTCTTGAATAGACCGCTTGTACATTAAAAGTTGAATTCTTAATCTCCCAGTTTATCTTCTTGTGGTTGTTGTACTAGATTTATCTACCTGCACTGCACTCTCTTACTCTATCATGTCCTGCCTTCTGATTTTCTTTTGCTCAATTTGATATAATTATTTCCGGCATGATTTATCTGGATTGTGTGCAAAGCAAAAACTTTTCTTGGTACATACGACAATAAAAATAAACCAGTCCAATTTCAAAGGGAGTGAAATGCACTGTAAGGTACAGTATCAAATTCATGAAGGAACACAATAGGAATGCTACACGTCGGGAATGCAAATGCTCCTTGTCCAAAATTGTTGAACTCCGCATCCTAAGAGAAGTGCATCTCTATCTATTTTCCATTCCACTGAAAGATCATTGATCTGAAATGTTAACTCCACTTCACTCTCTGAAGGCCTGTTGAGTGTCTGCATCGCTTCTTTGCTCTACCTGAAAGTAAATGATTATCTCAGTGGTGTTTCACTGTTGGTGCTCATCTCCTACATTGTAGGATCAACTGCATTTCACTGACTGTGGGGAGCATTATCAATCCAAGCCCCTTTTATTAACCTCTCCAGCTTCTTTGGTTGTGGACATCAGCCCAGAAATTTAACTCTCAAGACATTGACCTTTGGTGTACATGTAAAGAATATTTTGTAACTGAACTTCTCTCCTGTCTGAAACTTAATCATATATTTGCAGAACCCTTGGTGGCCTAATTGGACACTATAAATTGTCTCCAGTCCCTCAGGAGGCAAGCAGAAGCTGGAGGAAGGTGATGGGAATCCATGATCCCACGAACACTACCTTGCTATTCCTCTTCTGTACTATTACTTATTCTTTATTGTATTTTTATTTTTTGTAGTATACTGCTACCACAAAACAGCAAATTTCACAGCATGTATCAGTGATATTAAACTTGATTTTGAGATAGTGTGAATTCAGAAGGCTGAAGGGTTCCAAGTCTCCATGACTGAACACAGAACAAGCACTGTGTCCATGCTGTTTATCAGATACCTATCTGGAGGCAGTACACAGTTAATGGCAAGACCCTGAACAGTATAGATGCACATAGAGATCTTGGGGTGTAAGTTCATAGTTCCCTGAAAGTGATAACACAAGTAGTTAAGTGGTTAAAAAGACATATGGCATGCTTTCCTTAATCACTCATGGAGTACAAAAGTCAGGAAGTCATGATGTAATTGAATGAAACTTTGAAAATCTTTGCACTTTGAGTAGTGTATACATTTCTGGTTGCCCCATTACAGGATGGATGCCAAGTCTTTGGAAAGAGTGCAGAAGAATTTGAGCAATGTTCTGAATGGATTAAAGAGTTTTGGCTATAAGAAGAAGACATTGGACAGACTTGGAGGCTTTATCAGATATTGGTCAGACGGCATTTGGAATATTGTGAGGCATTTTAGACCCAGTATCTAGGCAGAAGATCAGGTCAGTGTGGACCAGATGGGCTGAAAGTCCTGCTTTTGTGCTGTAGTACTCTATGACTTTACGTGGCTGGACCAGCACTAGTAGGTGATCGGTGGACACAGGAAGGGTGTAACATGATAGACAGGTTTTCCAGATAGGAGAGGAAAGAGGGGTGGAGCTGGGAGACAGAAGAAGGTGAATGATAGATGAAAGCAGATGGAGTCAGAATGAGGGAAATAAATATATTGTGAAAGTAAAAACAGTATAAATAAATACATTTATTTCTCCTCAGCACAAAAACAGGACCATCATTCCACTATGTCTATGCCAGAATGAGAATCAGAATCAGATTATCACTGACTCATATGGTGTGAAATTTGTTCTGTGGCAGCAAAGACACAAAATATTATACTGCAAATTAAAAAAAATGAATAATGAGTTGGTGTTCATGGGTTCATGAACTGTTCAAAAATCTGATGGTGGAAAGGAGGAAGCTTTTCCTGTGCATTCCAGGCCGCAACGCAACCAGTATGAATGCTCTATAGTTGGTTATTAGTGACACACCGAATCTCATCAAATTACTAATTTTTTTTACTCATTTACACTAAATCCGTTTGGCTGCTTTAGGGATTCATCCTTGTATAGTTTGCCTTTTGAAGTATCCATCCAAATATCTCTCAATTGCAGTGACTATACAGTATCTCATTCCAGCACCTCCTGTGGCAGAGAGTCCCAGCCGGTTGAAGCCGAACCTTCAGCTTAAACAGGGTGCTGATCTGGCTATACCAGCCCAAATCAGCAGGTGTACCCAGAACAGGTGAGCTCCTGGTGCAGGCCTATAGCGGAGAACAGGCGAGCACAGATTTTAGCACTGTAGCAGAGTCTGTGCCACGTTAACTGGACCTCGTCCAGCAGCCCATTGAAATGAAAGGGAAGGCACAGCTGTCTATAGACCAGTGAGTGGAAGTTAATTTCCATCTTCATTTAATTTTATTCTGTAGGTTTAAATGGGTTTAATTTTTTGAGCACGTGCAACTGCACTCCTTAGCATTTTAATTTTATTTGAATAATTTTAATTTTATTGAACAATGTTTTTACTTTTAATTAGTGCGTGAGTGCTTGTTAGAGCCAAAGACGTTCATAAACGTCCAGCTGTTACGAGAGTGTTTGGAGTCTAAGAGAAAGGTCATAAGGACCTGCCAGGGGTGTGCTGTCTGATCAGCAGGGAGCCCAGTGGCTGAGGTGAATATTTGTCCATGGGAACAAAGCAAGGAAAGTTGTGCTCCTGGAACAGGCAGAACATAGAACACAACATAAAGCGTATACAGTACAGCTCAGGAACCTCTTGACCCACAATGTCTGTGATGATCATGATGCCAAATTCAACAAAACCCCTTCTGCTTGTACATTATCCATATCGCTCCATCCTCAGCAGTTTCTGTATCTATCTAAAAGCCCTTTAAATGTCACTATCCCATCTTCACATCTTCTACTGCCACTCCTAGCAGCCCTTTCCAGGCACCCATAATTCTGTGTTTTTTTTTAAAACTTGCTCAGTGCACTTCCTTTGGACCTTCCCCCTCTCACCTTAAATGCACATCCTTTGGTAATTGATTCTTCTACCCTGGGAAAAAGATTCAGGCTTCTACCCTAACTATGGTTACGTATCACACAACCTGCCTGGGCCATAGAGGTGCTGTATAGGTAAGTACTGCACCAGTTGCCTCCACCTCTCATGGTTGTGGGTGAGTGCCTGGGTTGCAGCAACACTCTCTCCAGTCCACTCCGCGATGTTATCTGCCCACTTCTTCCTCTGAGCACCATTTTGTTACTGTTACCAGGTTCGGACATGGCCCAAGTGTGGAGTGAGAGACACTGAAGGAGATTGATAGTTCACAGACTTTAATACGAACAATGTTAAAGGGAAAATAAAACAATAAACGCTAGGCCAGACAGGGCTTTTAACTAAAAGTCTCAAATGGAAAATGAAGCCTACACTGCAGCTGAAAAGGACATCTAAACATTAAACAAATGCCGCTAGTCTTCAGACTTGGAAGTCCGATATCTCAGGGAAGGTTGAATGCAAAACAGCAGCGAAGCTCTGTCCAAGTCTTGACAAGCACCACGATGACAAGTATGGAGTTAAATACTATCACGATTAAATACTAATTACCTGACACGTGCAAATTCACAAGCACAATTGCTGCATCTACTGCACTGCTGAATCTGTGGCTGTGCCAGTTATGTGGCCATGCCGTAACTTCTTCAACCCTAACTCTGCTCTCATAATCTTAGAAGCCTTTATCAAGTCTCTTCTGTCTCCAATGCTCCAAAAAAACCAACCCAAGTGTTGTCTAACCTCTCCTTTAAGCAGCTCTTTCAATTCAGGCAGTGCCCTGGTAAATGTTTTATGCTCCTTGTCCAAAGCCTCGACATGCTTCCTGTAATGAAGTGACCAGAACTGACTGCCTGCAGCCTAACCAAAGTTTCATACAGCAGCACTGTGACTTCTTAACTCCTATATTTAATAAAGACCAATATGTTATATGACTGCTTTACCACATCTCTACATATGTGGCCACTTATTGTCAGTTATGGACTTGGACCCCAAGATCTCCCTGTACGTCAGTTCTGTTAAGGATCCTGCCATTACCTATACACTTCCCCCTTGCATTAGGGGATGGTCCCTCCTCCCAGCTGCTTTTCAACCCAGAGAAGTGTGAGGTAGTGCACTTTGGAAGGCCAAACTCCAAGGCAGAGTACAAAGTAAATGGCAGGATACTTGGTAGTGTGGAGGAGCAGAGGGATCTGGGGGTACATGTCCACAGATCCCTGAAAGTTGCCTCACAGTAGATAGGGCAGTTAAGAAAGCTTAGGGGTGTTAGCTTTCATAAGTCGAGGGATAGAGTTTAAGAGTCGCGAGGTAATGATGCAGCTCTATAAAACTCTGGTTAGGCCACACTTGGAGTACTGTGTCCAGTTCTGGTCACCTCACTATAGGAAGGATGTGGAAGCATTGGAAAGGGTACAGAGGAGATTTACCAGGATGCTGCCTGGTTTAGAGAGTATGCATTATGATCAGAGATTAAGGGAGCTAGGATTTGACTCTTTGGAGAGAAGGAGGATGAGAGGAGACATGATAGAGGTATACAAGATATTAAGAGGAATAGATAGAGTGGACAGCCAGCACCTCTTCCCCAGGGCACCACAAGAGGACATGGCTTTAAGGTAAGGGGTGGGAAGTTCAAGGGGGATATTAGAGGAAGATTTTTTACTCAGAGAGTGGTTGGTGCGTGGAATGCACTGTCTGAGTCAGTGGTGGAGGCAGACACACTCGTGAAGTTTAAGAGACTACTAGACAGGTATATGGAGGAATTTAAGGTGGGGGGTTATATGGGAGGCAGGGTTTGAGGGTCGGCACAACATTGTGGGCCGAAGGGCCTGTACTGTGCTATTCTGTACCATTCTATGTTCTATGTTCTATTTTCCAGAAATACAAATCATTGGCATAAGGAATACGAGCACTGGCATCACATTACATGACAGGTAGTGCTGCTGTGCCAAGTTTCCAGTGGCTCGGGTTTGATGCTGATCTCTGTATGCTATTTGCATGTTCTCCCTCTGATGGTGTGGGTTTTATCTTCCTCTTGCTGCTCCTGTTTCCTACTACAACCCGAGGAGCTGAGACTTGCGAGGTTAATTGGCAGCTTTAGACTGCCCCTTGTTAAATGTGGGCACTGGAATTGATGAAAATGTGGGGAGAGTTGATTATACAGGTGTTATACAGCTTTACGAACGTTCGCTTTACGCCACTTCGCATTTACGAAAGACCTACATTAGTACCTGTTTTCGCTAACTGAAAGAAGATTTTCGCTTTTATGAAAAAAGATGCCCACTTTAAACTTGTGCTTACCCCGAGAAAGACTACCATGACTGTGAAGCCTTGCGTGGGCAGGTGTGTGCACATGCGTGTACGTGACGATTTTTTTCCTACAGATTGGTTTTGGCTAAATCTTCCTGATTCTGCTAAGTGAAACTACACTGTATATACATTATTTTTACTTTATATAGGCTGTATATTTATCATATCATTCCTGCTTTTACTATATGTTAGTGTTATTTTAGGTTTTATGAGCTATTTGGTAGGTTATTTTTTGCGTCTGGGAATGCTCAAAAATTTTACCCATATAAATTAATGGTAATTGCTTCTTCGCTTTACGCCATTTCGGCTTACGAAAGGTTTCATAGGAACGCTCTACTTTCGGATAGCAGGGGAAACCTGTAATGAAAATTAGTGGGGTAATGGGATAAGTGTACAAACAACTTGGTGAGTCCCAATGCTTCCTTCTATGTTGTAAGGCAATATGGCAATGTGTGAGCAAGAGTAAAGGTAAATAGGATTACCCTGAGAGATAGTATTGAGTTACTGGGCTGAATGTCCTCTGTCTCCATGAATAGACCGTTTCACCTACTGAGCCTGCTCTATTGTGTAACAGGACCACAGTTATCATCTACCTCAACATAATTTTCCTGCCCTTTACCTATATACTTTATTCCTTTAACAATCAGCAATCTACCAATCATTGTCTTGAATAAACTCAATAAGTAAGTTTCCACAGCCCCCAATATAGAGAATTCAGAAGATTTAATATCCTTTTACTGTAGACATAAAAGGAAAAACACATGTTAATAACATCTTAAATAATGCAAGCAAAGAACAAAAGTTCCTTTGTGGAGGGACTAAGATTGTGTAGAACCTTGGTTCAACCACTTTTAGAGGATATAGAGACCCTAGAGAAGTTGCAAAGTAGATTTGTTAAAATTATATCAGAACTCAAAGCTTATAACTATTGAGAGACTGGGTGGTTTCACCAGAAAAACTAAGGGTGATTTATTAAAGGTATTTCAAAATATGAAAGGTCTTGATAGGTTAGACTCAGAGACGTTTCCTCGTGAGATGGACCAAACTGAGAGATCATATATAATCCAATAGAAAGTTGAGCAGCACCTACGAAGATGGTGGGTGGGTAAAGACATGTTGATGTTTCAAGATCTGTTGCAATGCTTAGATCATAAAATGTTGACAATTCCTCCCCCACCACCGGTAGATGCTGCTCAACCCCTGAGCTCCACCAGCAAATTGCTTGTGGTTGGTTCCTGGTATTGTTTTAACCCAGTAAGACAGTTATGCATAGCTACTTGAGATAAAAGCATTGCAGTGTTCCAGCTAAGGTTTAGAATCTTGTATGATGAACATAGTCTAAAATTGATATTTCCTTATATTGGAGGAACAAAACAAAAAAATGTAAATTTTCAGCAGGTCAGTCAGAACATATAGAGTGAAGAGTGAGAAACAAAGTTAATTTGTAGATCAGTGACCTTGTATAAGAGATTGAACACAATTTTCCCTTGTTTTCCACCTGTGGAACCTAAACCTGCCATGTTATCTTCCAATTCCAATCCATGTAATCATCCCAAAACAATCAATTTCCTGTCATTAAGTCGGTGATAATACACTTGATTCTGAAACTTCTACTTTTGGTTAGTGGTTGCCATGCGCATTTGGTAACATTATATTTTGTTACATGTAGTCATTAACCCATGCTATTAATTCAGTAAATATCTCTTGGAAATCATTCACATTAATCTTTCTGAATGATTCAAAACTGTTGATGAATCACTGTAGTCAGAATATTATGTACGCACCAATATCCTGGAACCAAGCAGGGAACCAGTGGAGCAGACTCACCAAATAACCTAATTCTGTTCCTATGTCTTACAGTCTTGGGGCCGAAAGTTTTAGTAACAAAATACACATGGCTCTTAACTTATTAAGCAGCCTCATATGTGATAACTTGTAAAAGGCCTTCTGATATTCCAAGTACACAACATCCACCGATTCCCTTGTGTCTATCCTGCTTGTTATTTCTTAAAAGAATTCCAACAGATTTCTTCAGCAAAATTTTTGATTAAGGAAATCATGCCTCCAAGTACCTCAAACCACAATCTTAACAATCGACTCCAACATCTTCCCAACCACTGAGTTCAGACTAACTGGCTTATAATATCCTTTCTTCTGCGTCTCTCCCTTCTTGAAGTGTGGAATGACATTTTCAATTTTCTAGAACTCTGGATAATCTGCTGATTCTTGAAAGATCATTACTAATGTCTCTACAATCTCTTCAGCCACCACTTTCATAACTCTTGGGTGTAGACCATTTAGTCCACGTAACTTATCTACCTTTGGGAAACTGAAAGGTCCAAGTACTTTCTACCTAGTAATGCAAGTTCACTCCTATCTGCCTCTGACAATCTGAAATGTCTGGCTTACTGCAAGTGTCTTCTACAATGAAAACTGATGCAAAATACTTACTCAGTTTGTCTACTATTTCCTTGTCCTCTTTGAAGAAACTTTTGGTATCCTCTTTAATATTATTGGCTAGCTTACTTTGGTATTCAATCTTTTCTTTCCTTATGACTTTTTAGTTGCCTTCTGGTGAATAGCCAGAGGTCATGGTACATATTGGCATCAATGACATAGGTAGGAAAAGGGAGGAGGTTCTGAAAATGGATTACAGGGAACTAGGAAAGAAACTAAGAAGTAGGACCACAAGGGTAGTAATCTCAAGATTACTGCCAGTGCCACGCAACAGTGAGTATAGGAATACAGTGAGGTGGAGGATAAATTCGTGCCTGAGAGATTGGAGCAGGAGGCAGGGATTCAGATTTCTGGATCATTGGGACCTCTTTTTGGGCAGACGTGACCTGTATATTAAGGATGGGTTGCACTTGAATCTGAGGGGGACCAATATCCTGGCAGGGATGTTTGCTAAGACTATTGGGGAGAGTTTAAACTAGAATTGCTGGGGGAGGGGCTGGAAACTAAACTGAAGAGATGGAGAAAGAGGCGGTTGGCTCACAAATAGAGAAAGCTTGTAGGCAGTGTGAGAGGGAGGATAGGCAGGTGATAGAGAAGGAATGCGCTCAGACCAATGGTTTGAGATGTGTCTATTTTAATGCAAGGAGTATCATGAACAAAGCGGATGAGCTTAGAGTGTGGATCAATACTTGGAGCTATGATGTTGTGGCCATTACAGGGACTTGGATGGCTCAGGGGCAGGAACAGCTACTTAGAGTGCCAGGGTGGGGGCAAAAGAGGTGGGGGTGTGGCACTGCTGAGCAGGGATTGTCTACTGAGTCTCTGTGGGTGGAAGTTAGAAACAGGAAGGGGTCAATAACTCTACTGGGTGTTTTTTAATAGATCACTCAATAGTAACAGGGACATCGAGGAGTAGATAGGGAGACAGATTCTGGAATAGTGCAATAATAACAAGGTTGTCGTGATGGGAGATTTTAATTTCCCCATTATTGATTGGCACCTCCCAAGAGCAAAGGGTTTAGATAGGGTGGAGTTTGTTAAGTGTGTTCAGGAAGGTTTCCTGACACAATATGTAGATAAGCCTACAAGAGGAGAGTCTGTACTTGATCTGGTATTAGGAGGTAAACCTGGTCAGGTGTCAGGTAGCTCAGTGGGAGAGCATTTTGGAGACAGTGATCACAATTCTATCTCCTTTACCGTAGCATTGGAGAGGGACAGGAGCAGACAAGTTAGGAAAACGTTTAATTGGAGTACACATTTATAAAAAGAAATATAAAGCTATCAGGCAGGAACTATAAATTGGGAGCAGATGTTCTCAGGGAAATGTATGGCAGAAATATGTCAAATGTTCAGGGGATATTTGCATTGTGTTCTGCATAGGTACATTCCAATGAGACAGGAAAAGGATGGTAGAGTACAGGAACCATGGTGTACAAAGGCTGTTGAAAATCTAGTCAAGAGAAAAAGAAAAGCTTATGAAAGGTTCAAAAAACTAGGTAATGATAGAGATCTAGAAAATTATAAGGCTAGCAGGAAGGAGCTTAAGAATGAAATTAGGAGAGCCACAAGAGGCCACGAGAAGGCCTTGGCAAGCAGGATTAAGGAAAACCCCAAGGCATTCTACAAGTATGTGAAGAGCAAGAGGATGACATGTGAGAGAATAGGACCAATCAAGTATGGCAGTGGAAAAGTGTGTATGGAACCAGAGGAGGTAGCGGAGGTACTTAATGATACTTTGCTTCAGTATTTACTACGGAAAAGGACCTTGGCGATTGTAGGATGACTTACAGTAGATTGAAAAGCTTGAGCCTATAGACATTAAGAAAGAGGATGTGCTGGAGCTTTTGGAAAGCATCAAGTTGGATAAGTCACCAGGACCAGATGAGATATACCCTAGGCTACTGTGGGAGGCAAGGGAGGAGATTGCTGAGCCTCTGGCAATGATTTTTGCATCATCAGTGGGGATGGAAGAGGTTCAGGAGGATTGGAGGGTTGCAGATGTTGTTCCCTTATTCAAGAAAGGGAGTAAAGATAGCCTGGAAATTATAGACCAATGAGTCTATAATGATTGGTAAGTTGATGGAGAAGATCCTGAGAGGCAGGATTTATGAACATTTGGAGAGGCAGAATATGATTAGGAATAGACAGTATGGTTTTGTCGAAGGCAGGTCGTGCCTTATGAGTCTGATTGAATTTTTTGAGGATATGACTAAACACATTGATGAAGGTAGAGCAGTAGATGTAGTGTATGTGGATTTTCAGCAAGGCATTTGTTAAGGTACCCCATACAAAGCTTATTGAGAAAGTAAGGAGGCATGGGAAGCAAGGCGGCCTTGCTTTGTGGATCCAGAATTAGCTTACCCACAGAAGGCAAAGAGTTGTTGTTTAAAGTCTGTCACGAGACTTGCGGCCCATCAGGCCAGTGCTTATGCTGGTTTCCATGGCGTGAAGTGACTGAGAGTACAAGACTTCCCCCTGGATAGGATGCCAGTCTGTTGCGAGGTTAACCTCCAGCATTTTTGTTGGTACCCATTCTCAGCTGGGTAGACTGGAGCATTGTGTGGTTAAGTGCCTTGCTCAAGGACGCACATGCTGCCTTGGCCGAGGCTCGAACCCATGACCTTCAGCTCGCTAGTCCATCGCCCTAACTACTTGGCCATGTGCCACTAAGAGTATTTGTAGACAGGTCATATTGTGCATGGAGGTCGGTGACCAGTAGTGTGCCTCAGAGATCTGTTCTTGGACCCCTTCTGTTCGTGATTTTTATAAATGACCTGGATGAGGAAGTGGAGGAATGGGTTAGTAAATTTGCTGTTGACACAAAGGTTGGGGGTGTTGTGGATAGTGGATAGGACTGTCAGAGGTTACAGCAGGACATCAATAGGATGCAAAACTGGGCTGAGAATTGCCAGATGGATTTCAACCCAGATAAGTGTGAGGTGGTTCATTTTGGTAGGTCAAATATGATGGCAGAATATAGTATTAATGGTAAGACTCCAGGCAGTGTGGAGGATCAGAGGGGTCTTGGGGTCCAAGTCCAAAGGACACTCAAAGCTGCTGTGCAGGTTGACTGTGTAGTTAAGAAGGTATACAGTGCATTGGTCTTCATCAACTGTGGGATTGAGTTCAAGAGCTGAGAGTTAATGTTACAGCTATATAGGACCCTGGTCAGACCACACTTGGAGTACTGTGCTCAGTTCTGGTCACCTCACTACACGAACCATGTGGAAACTATAGAAAGGGTGCAGAGGAGATTTAGAAGGATGTTGCCTGGATTGGGGAGCATGTTTTATGAGAATAGGTTGAGTGAACTTGGACTTTTCTCTTTGCAGGGACGGAGGATAAGAGGTAACCTGATAGAGGTGTTTAAGATGATGAGAGGCATTGATTGTGTGGATAGTCAGGAGCTTTTTCCCAGGGCTGACATGACTAACACGAGAGGACACAGCTTTAAGGTGCTTGAAAGTAGGTACAGTGGAGATGTCAGGGGTAAGTTTTTTTACACAGAGAGTGAAAAAAACAGAGAGTGATGAGTGCATGGAATAGGCTGCCAGCAACGGTGGTGGAAGCGGATACAATAAGGGTCTTTTAAGAGACTCTTGGATAGGTACATGAAGCTTAGAAAAACAGAGGGCTATGTGTAACCATAGGCAATTTCTAAAGTAAGTACATGTTCGGCACAGCATTGTGTGCCGAAGGGCCTGTATTGTGCTGTACGTTTTCTATGTTCTATGTTTTATGTTCTCTTGGATTTTAAAAGATTCCCAATCCTCTAACTTCCCATTATTTTTTTGCTCTATTATATTCTGTATGTTTGGCTTTTATGTTGGCTTTGACTTCTCTTGTCAGCCGCAGTTGCATCATCCTGCCTTTAGAATATTCCTCCTTCTTTAGGATGTATCTATACTGTGCCTTCTGAATTGTTCCCAGAAATGCCAGCTATTGCTGCTCTGCTAGAGTTCCTTTCCAATCAATGTTGGCCAGCACCTCTCTTATGCCTCTAATTCCCTTTACTCTATTGTAATACCGGTACATCTGACTTAACTACCCCTTCTCAGATTGCAGGGTGAATTCTATCACATTATGATCGCATCCTCAAAAGGTTTCTTTACCTTAAGTTCTCTCATGAATTTCAGTTCACAGTACAACACCTAATCCAGAATAGCTGATCCCCAGTTGGGCTCAACCACAAGAAGCTCTAAAAAGCCATCTCATTGGCACTCTACAAATAATCCCTCTTGGGATCCAGCACCAACCTGATATTCCCAATCTACCTGCATATTGAATTCCCCCATGACAATCGCAACATTGCTCTTTTGACATGCATTTTCTATCCCAATCGTAATTTGTACACCACGTTTTTGTTACTTTTGGAGGTCTGTATATAACTCCCATCAGGGTCTTTGTACCTTCTTCGCTCTACCCAAAATGATCATATGCCTTCCCCCACAACAGTTCCTTAGCCACACAACTTTCTGCCAAATACTCCTATTCTTACCGTAATGGCATGTGGCATAGGCAGCAATCCAGAGATTAGGTTATCCGGGAGGCTGGAAATCTCCCAGAACTCCCACATCTCACACACAACCCTGAAACCAGTCTCACTGCACTAACTGTGCCCTAACTGATAAGGAATGAAGAAAAGGAAGAAAAACCGACCAGATAATTGCCTCACGCAAACCTGATGAGCCAAAGCTTCTCCAGTACTGGCCCACTCACACAATGGCTGCTCTGCTTGCCCCTGCCTTCTTTTTAAATTTGTGCTTTCTGATGAATCCCATTCACTGATTGGGCTCAGTACAATTCTGAAAATCGCTGCAAAGTGCTGCCTATTTTACCTTCAGCTGTGGATTTAAGTGAAATTGACAAGTGGCAGAGAGGAGTGCCGCGGGTAGGGGATGGCACGGGCACAGACGCACCCAGCCCTGACACGTGGATGCATGGACGCAGACGGACCCGGCCCTGACACGTGGATGCAGGGGCGCAGATGCACCTGGCCCTGACACGTGGATGCAGGGGCGCAGACGCACCCGGCCCTGACACGTGGATGCACGGGCGCAGACGCACCCGGCCCTGACACGTGGATGCACGGGCGCAGACGCACCCGGCCCTGACACGTGGATGCAGGGGCGCAGACGCACCCGGCCCTGACACGTGGATGCACGGGCGCAGACGCACCCAGCCCTGACACGTGGATGCAGGGGCGCAGACGCACCCGGCCCTGACACGTGGATGCACGGGCGCAGGCGCACCCACCCCTGACACGTGGATGCATGGGCGCAGACGCACCCGGCCCTGACACGTGGATGCAGGGACGCAGGCGCACCCACCCCTGACACGTGGATGCAGGGATGCAGACGCACCCGGCCCTGACACGTGGATGCACGGGCGCAGGCGCACCCAGCCCTGACACGTGGATGCACGGGCACAGACGCACCCGGCCCTGACACGTGGATGCACGGGCGCAGGCGCACCCAGCCCTGACAAGTGGATGCACGGGCGCAGGCACACCCAGCCCTGAGAAATGGATGCATGGGTGCAGACACACCCAGACCTGACACATGGATGCACGGGCGCAGATGCACCCAGACCTGACAAGTGGATGCACGGGCACAGACGCACCCGGCCCTGACACGTGGATGCACGGGCACAGATGCACCCGGCCCTGACACGTGGATGCACGGGCACAGACGCACCCGGCCCTGACACGTGGATGCACGGGCACAGATGCACCCGGCCCTGACACGTGGATGCACGGGCACAGACGCACCCGGCCCTGACACGTGGATGCACGGGCGCAGGCGCACCCAGCCCTGACAAGTGGATGCACGGGCACAGACGCACCCGGCCCTGACACGTGGATGCACGGGCGCAGGCACACCCAGCCCTGAGAAATGGATGCATGGGTGCAGACACACCCAGACCTGACACATGGATGCACGGGCGCAGATGCACCCAGCCCTGAGACATGGATGGTTATTTGATTCCAATCAACTTGTTTATTGATCATTACAGTACTGTGCAAAAGTCTTGCGCATCCTAGCTATATATATGTGCCTAAGACTTTTGTACAGTACTTTATGGACTAGTGAGTCTTATATCTGTGATAGGGAAGTTACTGAAGAGAATCCTTAGGGATAGGATTTATGAGAATTTGAAAAACCATGGCCTAAGTAGGGAGAGCCAGTATAGCTTTGTGTGGGATAAGTTGTGTCTTACTAACTTGTTTGAGTTTTTTGAGGAAGTGACTAGGGTGAACGATGAAGGTAAGGCTGTAGATGTTGTCTGCATGGATTTTAGTAATGCATTTGACAGGGTCCCTCATGTGAGGTTCATCCAGAAGATTAATATGCATGGGATCCATGGTGAATTGGCTGTTTGAAATCAGAACTGGCTTGCCCATTGAAGACAGATGATAGTGGTCAAAGGGACTTAATCTAGCTGGAGAACTGTGATTAGTGGTGTTCTACAGGGATCTATATTTGGACCTCTACCGCTTGTGATGTACTGGGTAAATGACCTGGATGAAACTGTAGATGGGTGGGCTAGTAAGTTTGCAGATGATACAAAGACTAATGGTGTTGTCAATGGTGTGGAAGACTAGCAAAGAATACAGCAGAATATAAATCAGTTGCAGACAGGGGTGGAGAAATGGCAGATGGAGTTTAACCTGGCCAAATGTGAAGTGTTGTACAGTGGTAGATCAAATGGAAAGAGACAGTTCACTGTTAAGAGCAAGACCCTTAACAGTGCTGATGAACAGAGTGATCTTGGGAACTAAGGTCTTAGCGCCTTGAGAGTGGCTATGCAGGTTGATGGCATATGGCATTCTTACCTTTGCTAGTCGAGGCATTGAGTTCAAAAGTCAGGTTCAAAATTCTGGTTAAGCCACATCTGGCATATCGCATACAGCTCTGGTTGCCCCATTGCAGGCAGGATGTCGAAGCTTTGGAGAAGATGCAGAAGAGATTTACCAGGGTGCTGCCTGGATTAGAGGGCATGTCCTATAATGAGATACCGGACAAACTTGGGTAGTTTTCTCCAAAGCGTCAGAGAGTGAGGGAGATCTGAAAGGTGACTGTAAGATTATAAGAGGCACAGACAGAGTAGCCAGTGAATATCTCTTCCCCAGGGTTGAAATGTCTAATACCAGAAGGCATGCATTTAAGCTGGGGGGGGGGGGAAGTTCAAAGGAGATGTGTGGGGCAATTTTTTTTTACACAGAGATTGGTGGTGCCTGGAATGTGCTGACTGGGGTGGTGGTAAAGGCAGAACATTAAGAGATGTTTGGATAGGCACTCCAACGTGAGAGTAGGTAGGCAGAAGGGATTAATTTAGTTGGCCATTTGATTACTAATTTATTGGTTTGGCCCAGCATGGTGTGAGGAACCTGT
The DNA here is from genome assembly GCF_963921235.1 of Mobula hypostoma. Lineage (NCBI taxonomy): Eukaryota > Metazoa > Chordata > Chondrichthyes > Myliobatiformes > Myliobatidae > Mobula > Mobula hypostoma. The sequence continues at coordinate 170,336,527 of NC_086097.1, forward strand.
TCCTAAGCTGTACTGTTCTATGTTCTATGTTATATTCCCCAGGACTATTGAAAATGAAAATAACAGGAATATTAACACACCACTGGATGCTAGGTCTAAATTATAGATTATAACGAAACCATGATTTTCAATGTTAGGCATTTTGGATGCATTCTGGGAGTGAGCGGGGATCTGAAAGTCACTTTCTAAATGCAATTCATTTTAATTAAAGTTATTGAGCTTTTTTGAGACAATTACATTTGATGGACACCCTCCATCCAGTTTTTGCAATGTTATATCCATATATCAGTGCTGTTTGGTCTCTAAGATGGAATTGCTGGTGCAAAGAGCAGTGTTAGGTAGTTAATGGCCACAAAGTCATTGAAAAGCTGCTCATGCACATTATGCAGAATTAATTCATTTACTAAATGTGACCTTCAGTGAGAGAGAATGAGGGTGCAGAAAGCGGTTCAATGACATACTATAAAATTGTACCAAAGGCTAATTAGCTTTTGATGGACAAGTCATACCAGCTTACAATGCACCTTGACATTATCAAGGAGATGCTCACTTATTTTCCTTGCCAGCAAAGTTATTCAAAAAGTTGCAGCAATCTGCTGGAGGAATTCACTGGCTCAAGCAGAAGCTGTTGGGGGAAAGGAACTGTTGGCATTTTGCATTGAAACCCTGCTTCAGGATATCAGACTGTTGCTCTGGGATCCAGCATCTGCATTCTCTTGTATCTCTATTCAAAAGTTTGCTTTGTTTTCTAGATCACAGCATGTCTTTGTATTTGGTTGTACAACATTAAGAGGTATACTGTATAACAGTACATTTAATAGCTCAAGCGTTATGATTTCCATGATATAATCATCCATGATAAGCCAAAGTCCATATTAAAAAACATAATTCGAAACTATCAGAATCAGGTTTATTATCACCGCTATGTGATGTGAAATTTGTTAATTTAGCAGTAGCAGTTCAATGCAATACATAATCTAGCAGAGATAGAAAAAATAAAACAAAACATAATAAACAAGTAAATCAATTACGTCTATTGACTAGATGATTTAAAAAATGTGCAAAAACAGAAATACTGTATGTTAAAAAAAAAGTGAGCTAGTGTCCAAAGCTTCACTGTCCTTTTAGGAATCGGATGGCAGAGGGGAAGAAGCTGTTCCTGAATGGCTGAGTGTGTGTCTTCAGGCTTCTGTATCTCCTACCTGATGGTAACAGTGAGAAGAGGGCATGCCCTGGGTGCTCGAGGTACTTAATAATGGACGCTGCCTTTCTGACACACTGCTCCCTAAAGATGTCCTTGGTACTTTGTAAGCTAGTGCCCAAGATGGAGCTGACCAGATTTACAATCTTCTGCAGCTTCTTTCGGTCCTGTGCAGTAGCCCCTCCATACCAGACAGTGATGCAGCCTGTCAGAATGCTCTCCACGGTACAACTATAGAAGTTTTTGAGTGTATTTGTTGACATGCCAAATCTCTTCAAATTCCTAATCAAGTATAGCCACTGTCTTGCCTTCTTTATAACTACATCGATATGTTGGGACCAGGTTAGATCCTCGGAGATCTTGACACCCAGGAACTTGAAACTGCTCACTCTCTCCACTTCTGATCCCTCTATGAGGATTGGCATGTGCTCCTTCGTCTTACCCTTCCTGAAGTCCACAATCAGCTCTTTTGTCTTACTGATGTTGAGTGCCAGGTTGCTGCTGCGATACCACTCCACTAGTTGGCATATCTCACTCCTGTACACCCTCTCGTCACCACCTGAGATTCTACCAACAATGGTTGTATCATCAGCAAATTTATAGATGGTATTTGAGCTATGCCTAGCCACACAGTCATGTGTATATAGAGAGTAGAGCAGTGGGCTAAGCACACACCCCTGAGGTGCGCCAGTGTTGAATTTGTCAGCGAAGAGGATATGTTATCACCAATCCACACAGGCTATGGTCTTCCGGTTAGGAAATTGAGGATCCAATTACAGAGGGAGGTACAGAGGCCCAGGTTCTGCAACTTCTCAATCAGGATTGTGGGAATGATAGTATTAAATGCTGAGCTATAGTCGATGAACAGCATCCTGACGTAGGTGTTTGTGTTGTCTAGGAGGTCTAAAGCTGTGTGAAGAGCCATAGAGATTGCGTCTGCCATTGACCTATTGTGGTGATAGGCAAATTGCAATGGGTCCAGGTCCTTGCTGAGGTAGGAGTTCAATCTAGTCACGAGCAACCTTTCAAAGTATTTTATCACTGTCGATGTGAGTGCTACCAAGGGATAGTCGTTAAGGCAGCCCACATTATTCTTCTTTGGCACTGGTATAATTGTTGCCTTTTTGAAGCAAGTGAGAACTTCTGCCCGTAGCAGTGAGAGGTTGAGAATGTCTTTGAATACTCCCGCTAGTTGGTCAGCACAGGTTTTCAGAGCCTTACCAGGTACTCCATCAGGACCTTCTGCCTTGCGAGGGTTCACTCTCTTTAAAGACAGTCTAACATCAGCCTCTGAGACAGAAATCACAGGGTCATCAGGTGCAGCAGGGATCTTCACAGTTGTAGTTGTGTTCTCCCTTTCAAAGCAGGCATAGAAGGTGTTGAGTTCATCTGGTAGTGAAACATCGCTGCCATTCATGCTATTGGGTTTCACTTTGTATGAAGTAATGTCTTGCAGTCCCTGACAGAGTTGCTGTGCATCTGATATTACCTCCAATCTCATTCGAAATTGTCCCTTCACCCTTGAAATAGGCCTCTGCAAATCATACCTGGTTTTCTGGTACAGGCCTGGGTTGCCAGACTTGAATGCTACAGATCCAGCCTTCAGTAGATGACATACCTCCTGGTTGATCCACGACTTTTGGTTTAGGAATGTACAGCAAGTCTTTGTAGGCACACACTCATCCACACAGGTGTTAATGAAGTTGGTAACAACTGCAGCATTCTCATCCAGGTTTGAGGATGAATCCCTGAATACAGTCCAGTACACGATTCAAAGCAGTCCTGTAGGTGCTCCTGTGATTCCCTTGTGTAAACTTCAAAAGCCTCACTTGATTGAAATATCAAGTCAAATCAAGTTGAGTTTATTGTCATCTGACACAAGTACATGTGTGCATGGGTAGAAAGAAAAACCTACAGCACCATCAAAGGCGTATAGCATTAGCCTCTTATTCACAATATAAACAAATTAACATAAATTATAAAAAACTGACAAAAAAGAACACAATTAAATAAAGAATTAAAGTAAATTCAATTCAATTCAAACTTGCACAACTCACACAAAATGCTGGAAGAACTCAGCAGGTCAGGCAGCATCTATGGAGGGGCTGGAAAGGAAGGGAGCAGAAGTCAGAAGAAGAAGTGGGGAGAGAAAGAGTACAAGCTGATAAATGATAAATGCAACCAAGTGAAGGGAGAAGGTGGAACGAAGTAAGAAGATGGGAGGAGATAGTAGCAAGAGGTAAAGGGCTGAAGAAGAGGGAATGTAATAAGAGAGCACAATGAATTATGCAATTAAGTTATTACTGAAGCAGTGAATGGTTGAAGGGAATAAACTATTCTTGAATCTGGTGATGTGCGTCTCCAGACTTCTATACCTCCTGCCCACTAATAGCTGTGAAAAGATGGCATGGCCTGGATTGTGAGGATTGTTGATAGATGTTGCCTTTTTTCATGTAGATACTTTTAATCCTGGGGAGTGACGTGCCCCTGATATATTTGGCGGACTCCACCACTGACTGAAATTCCTTGCATTCCTGCACATTTAAATTGCTGAATCAGACCATGATACAACCAGCTGAGAGACTTTCAACAGTACATCTGTAGAAGTTTGTTAGACCGTTCAGTGACATGACCAAGCTCCTTATATTTCTAAGAAAATAGAGATGCTGACCAGCCTTCCTTTTTGATCAGTACTTCAGAGATTCATTGATTTGCTTCTCCTCAGTGCTTGGGATATCTAAGTCAATGCTGAAATGTGGTGCCTTAGAAGAAAGTTTGAACTTGAAAACAAGAAACTCTGGGCACCTGTGCTGAGAAGCATGAATCCTTCATCCACTCTCTGGAACCTTCCATGAAAGCCAGCAGACCAAGTGACAGAAGTGGCATCCCATTCACTGGGATCTTGGCAACAGCTCCCTCTAATCCTTGCAGTCATGGAGGTGCTTCTGGATTGACCTATTCAGTTTTCAGCAAGGCATGCCTGACATTGTTGAAAATTAAAATACTGCAGCTGCTGGAAACCCGAGATAAAAGCAGAAGATACTGGGAACATCAGCAGGCCAGGTAGTATCTGTGGAAAGAAAACAGTCAATATTTTAGGCTAATGACAAATGTAATAGGAGATTGATTCAATTAAAGATAGATAAATGTTTCTGCGGCTGCTCGTTTGACATCAAGGTGACACGTTGCCTCCTTGATATTAGGTTCAAGGATGTTATCAAGGGGCTCCAGAGCCTCTTGCAGAAGGATAGTGGATATCAACGTTTTATGATGTGTGGATACTAATTAAGTAGATTTCAAAAAAGGAAGAGATCCTGCATGCTGGGAGTTAAGAGATAAATTATAAAACAAGATCTCAAAGACAATAATTTCAGTGTTATTCCCATAGACAGAATGTGTGGTGATATCCAAAAAGAAGGAAACTCCTATCTGCAGGCTGAGAATAAACAGGGAAGACATAAAACAACTACAGAACTTTTGCTACTTAGGAAGCTGAGTGACATCAGATGGCAGGTGCGACTTGGACATCAAAAGAAGAATAGGGATGGCAAAAGACACCTTTACGAGAATGAGGAGTATACTGACCAATACTAAACTAGACATGACAACCTGCCTCAGAGTACTGAAATATTACGTTTATCCAGTTATGTTATATGGCTCAGAATGTTGGACAATATCTAGTAACATGAGGGAATGAATTGTAGCAGCAGAGATGTGGTTTTTGAGGAGGATGCAAAGAATATCATGGATGAAATGAATATCTAATGAGGATGTCATGAACAGAGCAAACACAAAAAGAGAAATAATGCACGAGATCATGAAAAGGCAACGTAACTTAATTAGACGTGATTAGGAAAGAGTAATTAGAATGCACGGTAATTATGGGAAAGACTGAAGGGAAGAAAGCAAGAGGAAGACAAAGACAAATGATGATGGAGACAGCAGCCAGAGAACTGGAAATGAATACCAATGAATTGATTCACTTGACCCGAAACAGGAGTTTGTGGGCCATGGCAGACAAAGCTCAAACTGGGCATGGCACCTGATGATGACGATTATTCCCATAGCCACGTAAAAATGAGAGCAGAAGTGGAGGAAAGATGGATGCTGATAATTGGGACATTGATTCTTGAGAAGTTATACTGGGGGACTTTTAGGACTGGGGAATCTAGGGTGATCAGCTGAGCAAGTGGACCGAGGAATGGCAAATAAAGTTTAATTTAGATAAGTGCGAAGAGAAAGCCAGATCAAGGTAGGATTTTCACAGCAAACACTAAGGGCTCTGGGAGTGTTATGGAACAAGGGCACCTAGGAGTAACAGTATGGTACCCTGAGAGTGGATTCACAGGTAAACTATCTTTTCTTCACCAATCTGGGCATTGAGTATAAAAGTTAGGAGGTCATGATGTAGTTGTGCAGTACACTGGTGCAGCTGCACTTGTATTATGTTCAGTTTTGGCCACCATGCCATAGGAAAGATGCCATTAAATTGGAAAGAGTGCAGAAAAAATCTTACAAAAATGTTGCCAAGGCTTGAGTGACTGAGTTATAGGGAGAGATTAGACAGTTTAGGACTTTATTCCTTGGAGCTTAGGACACTGAGAGGTGACCTCAGACTCTTCCCCTACCAGAAGCCCTGAATGTACCATGAGGTCTGCAATCTGCTGAGGGCAACATCAGAGGATTTCAAGCCTGCCAACCAATAATGTTACAAGAGGTCAAGGTACAATCTCTGGAAAGCCATTTCACTGGCAAAGTGGCAATTCTTGACTAAACTTGAGCCAATGAAGGATACTTAACAGCTATAGCAGGGCATTAATGCTATCACCTCTTACAAAGTGAACTCAAGAGGCATAGGTTGACAACAGGGCTTCGCTTCCAGATGACCTTAATGCCTTCTATTCTCACTTTGACCACCAAAACATGGAGGAACCATCATGAACTCCTATAGTCCCTGATGACCCTATGATTTCAGACTCTGAGGCTGACATGAGAGCATCTCTCAGGAGGATGACCCGATGGAGAGCTTCCAGTCCAGACGGGGTACCAGGCTGAGTACCAAAGATCAACAAGCTGGATTGTTCACTAAGATCTTTAACCTCTCACTTTGTCAGTCTGGCAAGCTTCAAGAGAGGAGAGGGGTAGAAGAAAGGAAATTATAGGCCAGTTAGTCTGACCTCAGTGGTTGAGAAGATGTTGGAGTTGATTGTTAAGGATGTGGTTTTGGGGTACTTAGATGCACATGATAAAATAGTCTGTAGTCAGCTTGGTTTCCTTAAGGGAAAATCTTGCCTAACAAATATGCTGCAATTCTTTGAGGAAGTAACAAGCAGGAAAGATGAAGGAGAATTTGAAGATGCTGTTTACTTGGATCTTCAGAAGGCCTTTGACAAGATGCTACACATAAGACTACTTAACAAGTTAAGAGCCAATGATATTACAGGAAAGATAGTAGCATGGATAGAGCATTGGTTAAGCCCACCGGAGGATCCACTGTTCTGGATTGGGTGTTGTGAAATGAACTAGATTTGATTAGAGGAACTTAAGGTAAAAGAACCCTGAGGGGCAAGTGATCATAATATGATGGAATGCACCCTGAAATTTCAGAAGGAGAAGCTGAAGTCAGATGTATCAGTATTACGGTAGAGTAAAGGGAATTACAAAGTCACGAGAAATGATTTGGCCAGAATTGATTGGAAAAGAACACTGGCAAGGATGATGGCAGAGCAGCAATGGCTGGAAATTCTGGAAGCAATTTAGAAGGCACGGGATGTATGTATCCCAAAAAGGAAGAATTATTCTAAAGGCAAGTTGACACACAGTGGCTAACAGGGGAACTCAAAACCAATATAAAAGCCAAAGAGAGAGCATATATAGAGCAAAAATTACTGAGAAATTAGAGGATTGAGACGCTTTTTAAAACCTACAGAAGGCAACTAAAAAAGTTATTAAGGAGATAAAGATGGAATATGAAAGAAAGCTAGCCAATAATATTAAATAGGATACCAAAAGCTTCATCGGCTACATAAAGTGTAAAAGAGAAGCAAAAGTAGATATCAGACTGCTGAAAAAAGAAGCTGCTCAAGGGGTAATGGTGGGGGACAAGGAAATGGGAGATAAACTGAATCAATATTTTGCATCAGTTTTCACTGTGGAAGACATTTGCAGTTGTGGTGGAATTTCAGGGTGGCTGGGGTCATGAAGTGTGTGAAGTTACCAATTTGAGAGAGAAGGCTTTTGGGAAACTGGAAGGTCTGAAGGTAGATAAGCCACTTGGACCAGATGGTGTACAGTCCAGGGTTCTGAAAGAGGTGGATGAAAAGATTGTGAAGGCATTAGTAATGATCTTTCAAGAATTACTGGGTTCTGTAATGGTTCCAGAAGGCTGCAGAATTGCAAATGTCACTCCACTCTTCAAGAAGGGAGAGAAGCAGAAGAAAGGAAATTATTGGCCAGTTGGTCTGGCCTCAGTGGTTGGGAAGATGTTGGAATCAATTAAGGATGAGGTCTCAGGGTACTTGGAGACACATGATAAAATAGGCTGTAGTCAGTATGGTTTCCTTAAGGGAAATTCTTGCTTGAGAAATCTGTAGGAACTCTTTGAAGAATTAACAAGCAGGATAGACAAAGGAGAATTGGTTGATGTTATGTATTTGTATTTTCAGAAGGCATTTGACAACGTGCCACACGTGAGGTTGCTTAACAAGCTAAGAGCTATGGTATTACAGAAAAGATTCTAGCATGGATAAAGCAGTGCTTGATTGACAGGAGGCAAAGAATGGGAATAAAGGGAGCTTTTTCTGGTTGGTTGCCGGTGACTAGTGTTGTTCCACAGAGGTCTGTGTTGGAACTGCTCTGCTTTTTATGTTATATGTCAATGATTTGGATGATGGAATTGATGGCTTTGTTGCAAAGTTTGCAGACGATATGAAGATGGTTGGATGGGCAGGTAGTTTTGAGAAAGTAGAGAGGCTACAGAAGGACTTAGAGAGACGAGGAGAATGGGCAAAAAAATAGCAGGTGGAATACAGTGTCGGGAAGTGTATAGTCAAGCACTTTGGTAGAAGAAATGAAAGTGATGACTTTTTTCTAAATGGAGAGAACAGAGGTGCAAAGGAATTTGGGAGTCCTTGTGCAGGATTCCCTAAAGGTTAATTTGCAGGTTGAGTCTGTGATGAGGAAGGTAAATGTGATGTTAGCATTGATTTCAAAAGGAAGAGCATATAGAAGCAAGAATGTAATGTTGAAGCTTTATAAAGCACTGGTGGGGCCTCACTTGGAGTATTGTGAGCAGTTTTGCACTCATTATCTTAGAAAGGACATGCTGAAACTGGAGAGGTTTCAAAGGAGGTTCACGAAAATGATTCCAGGATTGAATGGCTTGTTATATGAAGAGCATTTGATGGTTCTGAGCCTGTATTCACTAGAATGAAGGGTGACCTCATTGAAACCTATTGAATGGTGAAAGACCAGGATAGATTGGATGTGGAGAGGATGTTTCCTATGGCGGAAAAGTCTAAGCCAGAGGACACAGCTTCAGAATAGAAGAGTGTTCTTTTAGAACGGAATTGAGGAGGAATTTCTTTAGGCAGAGAGTTCTTTGCTTCTGGCAGCTGTGGAGGTTATGTCTTTATGTATATTTAAGGCAGAGGTTGATAGATTCTTGATTGGTCGGGACATGAAGGGATACAGAGAAAAGGCAGGAGATTGGGACTGAGAGGGAAATTGGATCAGCAATGATGAAGTAGAGGCAGAGTAGACTTGATGGGCTAAATGGCCCAATTCTGCTCCGACATCTTATGGTCTTATTATTATTATTATTATTATTATTTTATTTTAAATTTTCTCATCTCAAGCTGGTAAAACCTGAGATACGGGCATAGCCAATAACATTCATTTCTCAACTGCTAGGTCATCTTGGACTATTCTATTAGTGTTTAGTATTGTGACTTTCTGAAGATTTACATAGATATTGCAATGTGGGCCCAACTGTTTAATGCTCTTGTGCAGTGACTCTGCAATGATACAATTGTACATATTACCATTAGGAAAATGTATACCCTGTTCATGTTTCATTGTTTTTCAATTTCCTATTCTAATTCAGCATATTTCTGTTGTTTTTTCACTTGTTGATTTCTGTATGTTATGTGTGTTTGAAATGGCTGCATCAATTAAGTTGTTCTTGCTTGTTTATCCTGTAATGTTATATTTGGATGGTTATTATGGATTGTCCTATCTGTAATACTGCATCAGTTGTAATATAATTTGTAGGGCTCTGACTCTAAAACTGGATCAAGCTTGTATTTATAGTAAGGAATGGTGTCTTTTATGAGTTTGTATCTTCAAGCAAGATTTTGGTGAATGGTTTTGCCACTTGATTGTGCCAGCGTAAATTGCTACAGCAACCTGTAATTTATTGGATTTCTTCTGGTTTTTCTTGGAATTTTTTGCACTTATCATCTTGAATTTGTAGGTCTTTTATTATGTATTTATGACACTACTTTATATTCGCCCCCTGCTCCTGAATTTCCACAAGGAATCACTGTTTCTGGGAAGCAGTCGCCCAACGTTGAGCATGATGTTCGATACTTCCTTGTTGACATCTAGTCTACTCAGATTGTGTGGATGTCTTCCATGGAATGTCATGCTCTTTCATTGGTTAACTTTTTCTTTTATCGTGGGAACTCCTTCATTTTTCTGGCATTTGTGTATACTTCTTATCAGAATTGCAAATGCTCTCATAGAACGCTGAATACTGTTTTGGTTGAAGAAAGTATTTCCTTTGAAGTTTTATTTGACTTCTTTTGTAAATTTGTCATGTCTGTTATGTCTCTTCCTCCTTCTGTCTGAGGTAGTGTTATTTGAAGTGCACATTGTAATTTCTAAAATTTGTTATCTAAGTTCTTATTTTTCTTTGTAAATTTTCCAGATCAGTTTCTGACCAAGATATTATGCCAAAAGAATATTTTGACATAGGTATAGCAAAGGTGTTTATTGCCTTTGTTATATTTTTACTATTGAGTTCTGTTTGGCAGATTAAACCTTGAAGTAAATTCTGTCAAAAGTTTCCCCTTTATCGCACTATGATGTCTTTACATTGCTTGTTGATATCCTAGTTACTTATGTGTATGTTTCATATTCATTCATTGGTTGTATTGTGTTCTGCTGCTCTGTTTTATATTCTACTAACTCTATTGCACCTTTCTTTATGTTTAATGTTCTGCTCTTATCTAGTCCAAGGTTCATGTTTATATCTTTAGAAAATAGTTCTACTATTTGATTTAATTGTTTTAGCTTTACTAATGAAAGAACATATAATTTCAAATCATCCACATATAGAAAGTTTGTCAAAGCATAATTCATTTTTTTTTCTAATTTGATACTCAAATTTCATCTGATTCAGTAAATTTGAGAGCAGGTTTAAAGCTAGACAAAACCATAGTGGCCTTACAGAGCCACCCTAGAAAACGCCCCGTGTTTTTTTATATAACAGTGGTTGTTCATAGACCGGGTGATTATAGTATGTCAATGCTTCATCAGATGTAGGAATTTCACACGTTTATATTAAGAACTCCTATTAAATATGAGTGTGAGACATGAATCAAATGCGCTTTGGTCGTCAATATCACAGCATGATGAAAGATGTTTGCTTTTCCTCCAGGCTTGATCTAGAGTTACAGAATCTATTATCAGTTCTTTATATCTTTTCATACCCGATGGCATCCTTTCTGCTCTTCTGTAAATATATTGTGGTTATCTAAGTGAGTGGTGATAAGTTGTGAATGCATGATGTTATAATTTTATATATAGTTTGTAAACAAGTAACAATATTTTCATAGGTCATTATTATTATCATTTTTCTTTCTTTTTGTATTTGCATAATTTTACTTTTGCACACTGGTTTTCCACCCTGTTGGTGAGGTCTTTCATTAATTCTATTATGGTTATTGGATTTATTGTGTATACCCACAAGAAAATGAATCTCGGTTGTATATGGTGACATTTACAGTTGAAGTCAGAAGTTTACATACGCCTTAGCCAAATAGATTTAAACTCAGTTTTTCACAATTCCTGACATTTAATCCAAGAAAACATTCCCTGTCTTAGGTCAGTTAGGATCACTACTTTATTTTAAGAATGTGAAATGTCAGAATAATAGTATAGAGAATTATTTATTTCAGCTTTTATTTCTTTCATCACTTTCCCAGTGGATCAGAAGTTTACATACACTTTGTTAGTATTGGTAGCATTGCCTTTAAATTGTTTAACTTGGGTCAAACGTGTTGGGTTGCTTTCCACAAGCTTCTCACAGTAAGTTGCTGGAATTTTATTCCATTCGTCCAGACAGAACTGGTGTAACTGAGTCAGGTTTGTAGGCCTCCTTGCTCACACACGCTTTTTCAGTGACCACATCAGGCATCATCTATGAATTTTGATCTGAAATACTTAATCTGCTTCTCTTTCCACAGATGGTACCAGACTTCATAGACACAAAAATTTCTGCAGATGCAATGCACTCAACATGCTGGAGAAACTAAGCATCTATGGAGTGAAAGAAATAGTTGTTTCCATGTAGCCCTGATTAAGGATCTTGCTTCGAAAAGTCGATGGTTAATTTCTCTCCATAGACGCTACCTGACTTATTGAGTTCCTCCAGTATTTTGTTTGTGTTGGTACCATACTTACTAAGATTTTCTGTATTATTCTTCAAAAGTTAAAGTTCAAAGTAAATTTATGTATGTGTCACCATATACAACATGAGATTCATTTTCCTGTGGGCATATTCAGGAAACCTGTAGAATTGTGACTATTACAGGATCAATGAAAGATCATCTAGAGTGCAGATAACAAACTGTGAAAATGCAAGTATCAATAAATAGCAGTAGATAACAAGAAATTGAAATAACAAGATAAAGAGTCCTTAAAATGAGATAAATGGTTGTGGGAACATCTCAGTGGATGGACAAGTGAGTGTAGTTAACCCCTTTGTTCAAGAGCCTGATGGTTGTGGGGTAGTAACTGTTCTTGAACTTGGTGATATGAGTCCTAAGGCACTTGTACCTTCTACCTGAGGCAACAGTGAGAAAAGTGTATGGCCTGTGTGGTTAGGATCTCTGATGATAGATGCTACGACAGTGTTTTATGTAGATGTGCTCAATGGTTGGAAGGACTTTACCTGTGACATACTGGGGCAGATCCACTACCTTTTGTAGGATTTTCCATTCAAAGGTATTGTTGCTTCCATAACAGGCCTTGATGCAGCACTCTCCACTACACATCTATAGAAACTTGTCAAAGTTTTAGATGTCCTGCCAAATACCCACAGACTCCTAAGGAAGTAGAGGTTCTGCTGTGATTTCTTTGCAATTGCACTAATGTGCTGGGTCAAGAACAGTTCTTCTGAAATAGTAATATCCAGGAACTTAAAGTAGCTAACCCTCTCTACCCCTGGAGGACTGGCTCATGGGTTTCTGGTTTTCCTCTCATGAAGTCAAACTAAACATAGGGAGGGAACGTCGGGAACATAAAATGCAAGAAATATTCAGCAGGCTGGCTCTGTGGGAAGTAAAACAGAGGTTAACTTTACAGGTCCGAGAACTTGGACAGACAGCCGTTGATCGTGTGGATAGTCAGAGGCTTTTTCCCAAGGCTGAAATGGCTAACATGAGAGGGCACAGTTTTAAGGTGCTTGGAAGTAGGTACAGAGGAGATGTCAGGGGTAAGTTTTTTTACGCAGAGAGTGGCGAGTGCGTGGAATGGGCTGTCAGCGATAGTGGAGGTACATACAATAGGGTCTTTTAAAAGAGTCCTGGATAGGTATATGGAGCTCAGAAAAATAGGAGGGCTATGGGTAACCCTAGATAATTTCTCAGGTAAAGACATGTTCAGCACAGCTTTGTGGGCCGAAGGGCCTGTGTTGTGCTGTAGGTTTTCTATGTTTTTATGTTTCTAGAACTGAGATGGAGACAAAATAAGCTTGTTAAAGTGGCAGGGAGAGTGGAGGAGAGGGTGTCTCTGATTGTGTAAAATGCTGGTGACAATAAGGATAGGTTTGCTAATTGTAAAATGTCTTTGGTGCAGTCATTTACAGCTGTACTTTCTCCTTGACAGTTTAACCATTTGGAGACCTGGGGAGTAACACCACAGACCATGATCAATGCTATCAAGGTTCTCCACAGAAACCATATTGTCAAATGGAAGCTGGTTCTTCATCTGTCTGTGGTACATGAATCTTCTGATTTCTGATTCTCTGTGGTTGTGTAGATGTTTTTGGAGGTTGGTCAAAACTGAAAGCTGGTTAATGAAGTGTCATGCCTTATTGTAAAGCACTTTGGTTCAAATCACACAGGGTGGATTTACATCAGCCTGACAACTTTGAGAAATTGGTTTGTGGCCAAGGGAAAACACATCAGGTGCTGCTTTCTGCACAGAACAGTGAGAAATCTAATGAGGTTCTAATGGGTTCATTAAATATTTTAACTGTAGATATATTTCTAGCTTACTTTACTGCTTGCTAGTGTTCATGCCAGTTCCTGGTGCACTGAGCAGCGTTATTGTTCCTGAATAAGAAAGCTGACAGTTCGAGTTGCTTTCTCCTGACACATGGACATGTTGTCCTGCTCGTGTTGATGAGGGAGTGTGTGCAGTCAGAGGTTTAAGCTGACAATTAAGGTGTTAAAATGAGGCCTTCTTTTCAGTTACTGAATCTGGCTATGACCATGTGTCTGTGAGATCTTACTGTGAACAAAGAGGCTACAGAGTTTGAACCAACTGGCACAACCTTAATCATAGTTTAGCAACATTATGACAACTTTGATCTCTGTGGTTTTTTAAAATCTGTTTTAACTGTGTTCTTTCTTGTATAAATTGTGTGCAATGTATGTTTATCTTGTGAATGCTGCTTATATGATGCTATGTGCCTGCGATGCTGATGGAACCATGTTTTCAATGAACCTGTGCATGCGTGTACTTGTGCATTTGACAATAAACTCAACTTTGGCTTTGATTTAGCATTTCAGTGGTTTGTTGAATTATAAAGTAGTTTGGAAGGTCTGGGGGTCATGTAATATGCAATAAAAATGTCTTTTTCTTTGTTAAGTCATCTTTGATCGTACTTCAGCTCCTGCTGCCTGAAAGAAGGTCCATATATTCTATGATTTTCCTGTGACCATAAGGGCTTCCACTGGGGGCACTGATTGTCTGCCACACCAGAAAGATGCGCAAGTTAGTAGGTTATTTGACCACCAAAACTTCCAATCCAAGTGGATGTCCAGAATTGGGTTGTAGAGGAATTAAATAAATGAAAGTACTTCTTATCTTTCAACATACTGAAACCTTTTGCTTTCAGTCCCAATGTATTGTATTTAGTGAATTGGAATTGAAATTCGAATTGGTTTTTATTGCACATGAACTGAGACGTAGTGAGAAACCTTTCATGCATGCTATTCATGCAGATCAAATTACCCAGTGCATTGAAGTAGAACAAGGTAAAACAATAACAATGCAGAATAAAGTGTAACAGCTACAAAGTGCAGTGCAGGTAAATAATAAAATAAAATTTGAAGGATTGTAGCTATTTGAGTGATACATCACTTCATTTCATTCCTCATTGTTCAGTCCCTTTATCCTGAGACTGTCCCTGCAGCTGAAGACTCCCTACTAAAGGCCTATAGCTATTTAGAACTGCCCTGTCAATATCCCTCTGAATTTTCTGAGTTTTAATACCGTAATAAAATTTCTCTTGGCACGTTTTCAGAAGGCATGTTTCCTCACAAGAAGTGAAAAGCAAAAAGAAATTACGATATTCATCCTGATCATATAGTGATGTAAATGGCCATATAAATTATCAGTGTAGATGTAATGAGGATCATAAGAAGGTGTAACAATTTGCAAAAAGTCAAAATCGAGTGTAGCTTTATTTTGAACATGGATTGGATGCCCAAATAACGTTGAGTTGCATTTTCCTGTTTGTGACAGGAGGGAATAATATTAAACAATAATAGTCCGTAGAATAATTAAACAATTTTGCTACTTTGTGACCCATGATTATGTCAATATGGAGATTAATAATCTGGAGACTGGAGTTGTCCAGCAGATCGAAGTGTTAAATATATAGAGGATGAAATGATGAAATTGGACTCTGTCTGCTCTTTTCTGTTAAAGTTTAATGGCATCTCCATCATTGTTAAATTGAAAGCACTAATGATACAATACAGCTCCCAGAGAAACAAAGGAAACACACTCAATCCAATTGTCTGAGTAAAAGGATGACTGGTAACCTGTTATTAATACTGTGGCTTCTCACAGATTATGAAAAGCTGCTGTAATTATCATGCAGGCTGTGGTCATTGCTTACTTCAATTAGTGATCACACTGTCATAGTTTGCACAGGTGAGGAAACATTGGACATCTTCTTCAAAGAAAAGTTCTAAGTCTTAAGTGGTTTTGCAGTGTGGAATTAAACAATTACTTCTCAGATAATATTGGCAAGCTGACATTCACCACCTATCCTCAATTGTCTCAAGACCTCCAGCCATACTGAGGTGAGATTATATTCCTATATAGTTCTTTGCCATCTCCATTGTAACCCATTCCTTTATTTCCTACCCAGTCTCTTGTAAAGATGCTATTCCTTTCTCTCAGTTTCTCTACCTCTATTGTCAAGGTGAGGCTTTCCACTCCCGGACATCTGAAATGTCTTCATTTTGGAGGAAATTTGTTACTTCCCTGTTTCTTGTTTCCCTGCAACACTGCAACTTAATCTCTCTCACACATGCTCTTCAATTCCTCTTTGAATCATATTTAGCCATTAACACACACCAGGACTTAACTTACAATTAATTCACAAATAACTTAATGGATATTAAAGGAATAAAGTATATAAATATAGGGCAAGACCAATCCCTTTACCCCATTAATTTTCATTCTACCTTGTTCCCCTTACAGTTCCATCATTTCTATCACTCACACTTCATGGGGGCAGTTTACAGTGGTTAACGAATCTCCCAACTCTCAGTACTTTGGGATGTGGGAAAAGCTGGAGCATCTGGAGGAGACCTGTGTGATAACAAGGAGAAAGGGTGAGCTCCATCTGATTTTTTAAAAATTTGTCCAATGTAACATTGGTTGAGGTTTACAATATATTAGTTTGGCATTTGACTTGTGTCTACCTTGTCATCAGTAAGAACAGTATAAGTATCTTTGAGAATATATTCATATTTGTGATATGGCATTTCTGTCCATGAATTTCCAGGATAAATATCACATCCTAATCATGCTTTGCAGTTACGGCTATTGGTGTGTGAAGGCATTTGTGACTATTGACTACCCTAAACATTGGTCATTGAAACAGACAATGCGTTGCATTTGATTTTGTACCTTCTGTACTTACCAGACTGACCTGAGACACTGGAGATTCAGCAGATGCTGAAAATCCAGAGCAACACACAAAATGTTGGAGGATCTCAGGGTGTCAGGCAGCATCTCTGGAGGGAAATGTGCAGTTGAGGTTTCCAGCCAAGATCTGATGGAGTCAAATGCACCATTCCTGTGCTCTACTGCTCGAAATGCATTGACGTTTATATGTACTTTTATCTTGAAAACCTGCTGCATCCCGCATCCACTTGATGCAGAGCTTGTTTCAGGAGCGAAGATTTCCCTGCTGCCTTCTAACTACATGCTGTTGTTTGTGACTTCTGTGGGATAAAATCCCTTGGCATATTTTGCTGCTTTTTTCATCAAAGTTAAAATTTTACAAGCGAGATCAAACATAAGCTTAACAATCCATTCATCGTTTAAAATTAACATAAATCTATTCCACAACCTGTGGTTTAAAGTTTATATCTGCATTATCTGCACAAGTCCTGTTTCTTGTTCTGTTTGATTACTTGTTCTACAATATTCTAACTGTTCGATCGGACTGTGGATTGAAATAATCGTCCAATTTCTGAAATAAATCCATGAATAGAACTTTTTCTTTTTTGTAGATGTAATTGACCGCTGATGGAAAGGCAAGGTTTGATTACTAATAGTTAGCATGGCTTTGTGTGTGAGAAATCATACCTTGTGAAGTTGATTCAATTCTTTGAAGAAATAACCAAGAGGATTGACGAGGGTGGGGCAGTAGACATGGTCTATGTGGACTTGAGCATGGTTTTTGACAAGTTCCCTCATAATAGACTAGTTTGACAGGGTAGATAGCATGGAATCCACGGTGAGCTAGCCAACAGGGTGCAACGTCAGTTTAGTGGAAGGATGCAGAGGGTGAAGTGGAGGGGTGTTTTTTATTTTTTTGGATTGGAGTTGGTGATCAGTGGCATGCCATTTGGAATTATGTTGGGTCCCCTGTTATTTTGTCATCTATATGAATGAGTTAGATGATAATGTTGTTAACATGGTTAGTAAATTTGTGAATGACACCAACACTGGCAGAATAGTGGACAGTGAAGAGAGTTTACAAATTGATGTGGTCCAACTTAGGAAATGAGCCATAGGATGGGAAACAGAATTTAACTGGTAAGGTTTTCTGGTTTAAGATAGTACTGGTGAAGAACAGTGACAACTTTCTGGCAGCAAACGCACCCTATTAACTACTTTATTGCTCACATTTTTTCTCAAAAACGGTCACTGCAATCAATAACATACACAATATGTTGGAGGAACTCACCAGATCAGGCAGCATCTATGTAAATGAATAAACCGTCAATGTTTCAGGCCGAGATCCTTCTTCAGGAGTTGAAAGGAAGGGGAAGACGCCAGAATAAAAAGCTGGGCGAGGGGAAGGAGGATAGCTAGAAGGTGATAAGTGAAGTCAGGTGGGTAGGAAAGGTAAAGGGCATGAGAGGAAAGTGGACCATAGCTGAAAAAGAAGGAGGAGAGGACCCCAGGGAGGTGATAGGCAGTTGAAAAGATTAAGAGGCCGGAGTGGGGAACAGAAGAAGAGGGTAGAGAAAGCGACGTAACTTTTAAAATTTTTTTAAAAACTGGAAACAGAAATCGATATTCATGCCATCAGGTTGGAGGCTACCCAGCTGGAATATAAGGTGTTGCTCCTCCACCCTGAAGATGGCCTCATCATGGCACAAGAGGAGGTCATGGGCTGACATGCCAGTGAAGGAATGGGAGTAGGAATTAAAGTGCTTGGCCACTGGGAAACTCTGCTTTTGTGGGAGAGGGAGAAAGAGAGAGAGATATCATTTTGGAGGTAGCAGAAGTTATGTTGGATGTGGTAGGTAAGGCCAAGAGGAATTCAATCACTGTTAAGGTGGCAGGAAGCAGGTGGCCAAACATTTTATTTCTAACTTCTATTCCCATTCAGACATGTTGATCCATAGACTCCTCTAGTGCCAAGATGAGGCCACCCTCAGGGTGGAGGAGCAACATCTTCTATTCCGTCTGTGTAGCCTCCAACCGATGGTATGGATGTTGATTTCTCCTTCTGGTTAAAAAAATCCCTCCCCCTCCTCTCTTCTATTCCCCACTCTGGCCTCTTACCCCTTCTCAACTGCGTATCACCTCCTCCTTCCCTTCCTCCTATGGTCCATGCTCCTCTCCTATCAGATTCCTCCCTCTCCAGCCCTTTTCCTCTTCCACCCACCTGGCTTCACATATCACCTTTTCTCAATCCTCCTTCCCCTCCCCCCATCTTGTTATTCTGCATTTTCTCCCTTCCTTTGCAGTCTTGATAAAGAGTCTCAGCCCAAAATGTTGACTGTTTATTCATTTCCATTGATGCGACCTGACCTGCTGAATTTGTTGGGGGCGTGTTGTTTTGCATTTCCAGCATCTGCGGAATCTCCTGTGGTTATGATTCACTGTAGTCAATAGCCTGTAACTTCCCTTTTGGAGCTGAGCTTTTGAACCACCTGTACAATCTGGTATTTCACTTTGTTAAGTTACTTGGTTAGTTATTCTAAAGGTACTTTGACAATTACACGGATTGGAAAGGTTTAGGGTAGGTGCTACCTATTATAGTGTCTCTTCTTCAGCTGAAAAAAACCATAGTGGACAGTGTGATCGTGGGATCGTCGCAACAGGAGGAACGAGGGGCTTGGGAGAGCGAGCGCTGAGTGCTGGGAAGCAGCTCAGGTGAGTGTGCTTTAAAAAGGAGCGTGGAGGGCGACTGAGAGGTTAAACAGAGTGTTGATTAGTTGATCAGAGGGAGTGAGTACTTGAGATAATTGGCAGGGACAAATAAAAGGAGGGGTAACTGAAGAGGAGCGGCCAGTGTGTGAGTGGCTCGGAGTAGGAGTGGAGCTTTGAGACTTTGGCTCGAGAAGCTTCGGCGAGCAGAGGCTGAGGACGAGCCTGCTCCCAGTGAGGTAAGGCCGGGTAAATTCCTTTAATGAATTTAATTAACTTAGGAGTAGGTAATGGAGGCAGTAGTTAGGGCAGTCGAGTGCTCTGTATGCAGTATCTGGGAAGTCAGGGACAGCGCAATCGCCTCTGATGACTACACCTATAAAAGGTGCATCCAGCTGTAGCTCCTGACAAACCGAGTTAGGGAACTGGAGCTGGAGCTGGATGAACTTTGGAACATTCGTGAGGCAGAGGCAGAAGTAGACAGGAGTTTCAGGGAGACAGTCACCCCTAAAAGTCAGGAGGCAGGTAGCTGGGTGACTGTCGGGAGATGGAAGGAGAATAGACAGAATGAACAGAGCGCCCCTGTGGCCGATCCCATCAATAATAAATATACTGTTTTGGATACTGTTGGTGGGGACGACCTACCAGGGACAAGTTGTCGTGGTCGCATTTCTGGCACCGAGACTGGACCCTCAGCTCAGAAAGGAAGGAGGGAAAAGAGAAGAGCAGCAGTGATAGGGGATTCGATAGTTAGGGGGATAGATAAGAGGTTCTGTGGGAGAGATCGAGAACCCCGGATGGTCTGTTGCCTCCCCAGTGCCAGGGTCCGCAATATCTCGGATCAAGTTCTCGGTATTCTCAGGAGGGAGGGTGAGCAGCCAGATGTCGTGGTCCATGTAGGGACCAATGGAGTGGGTAGGAAGGAGGAGGAGGTCCTGCAAAGAGAGTTTAGGGAGTTAGATGCAAAGTAGAAGGACAGGACCTCCAGGGTTGCAATCTCAGGATTGCTACCCGTGCCACGTGCTAGTGAGGCTAGAAATAGGAAGATAATGCAGCTAAATACGTGGCTAAGGAGATGGTGCAGGAGGGAGGGCTTCATGTTTCTGGACAATTGGGCTTTGTTCCAGGTAAGGTGGGACCAGTTCTGACAGGACGGTTTGCACCTGAACTGGAGGGGGACTAACATCCTTGTGGGAAGGTTTGCTAGTGCTGCTCTGGGGGGTTTAAACTAGATATGCAGGGGGAGGGGAACCAGAGTGTTAGAGCAGATAGTGAGGTGGAGGAGGATAAAAGTCATGCGAGGACTGCATGTATAGACAGAAATCAAAGGTTTGTATGTGATAGAAATGTTCTCAGGTGCATCTATTTCAATGCAAGGAGTATTGTAGGTAAGGCAGATGAACTTAGGGCATTGATTGGCACGTGGGATTATGACATTATTCCTATTAGTGAGACTTGGTTGCAGGAGGGGTAGGACTGACAGCTTAATGTTCTGGGGTTCTGTTGTTTCAGACGTGATAGAGGGGGAGGGATGAAAGGGGGAGGAGTGGCATTAATATTCAGCGGAAATATCACAGCTGTGTGTAGACAGGACAGCCCGGAGGGCTTGTCTACAAAGGCCATATAGGTGGAGCTGAGGAATGGGAAAGGTGTGACCACACTAATAAGGTTGTATTATAGACTGCCCAATAGTCAGAGAGAATTGGAGGAGCAAATCTGTAGAGAGATAGCAGACCGATGTAAGAAACAGAAAGTTGTAATAGTAGGGGATTTTAACTTTCCACATATTGATTGGGACTCCCACACTGTGAAAGGGCTAGATGGCTTGGAGTTCGTCAAATGTGTTCAGGAAAGTTCTCTAAATCAATATATAGAGGTACCTATGAGAGAGGATGCAATACTTGATCTCCTATTAGGGAACCAGACAAGTCAGGTGACAGAAGTATGTGTAGGTGAACATTTTGGCTCCAGTGATCATAATGTCATTAGTTTCAAGTTAATTATGGATAAGGATAGGTCTGGTCCTCGAGTTGAGGTTCCAAATTGGAGAAGGGCCAATTTTGTGGAAATGAGAAAGGACCTAGGAAAAGTGGATTGGGATAAGTTGTTTTCTGGCAAGGATGTGTTCAGTATGTGGAAGGCCTTCAAAGGTGAAATTTTGAGAGTGCGGAGTTTGCATGTTCCTGCCAGGATTAAAGGCAAAGTTAACAGGCATAGGGAACCATGATTTTCAAGGGATATTGGCGATCTGGTTAAGAAAAAGAGAGAGGTGTATAGCAGGTACAGGCAACAAAGAACAAATGAGGTACTTGAAGAGTTTAGAAAATGTAAGAAAATACTAAAGAAGGAAATCAGGAAGGCAAAAAGAAGACATGAGGTTGCTCTGGCAGATAATGTGAAGGTAAACCTGAAGGGTTTCTACAAGTACATTAAGAGTAAAAGGATAGTAAGGGACAAAATTGGTCCCCTAGAAGATCAGAGTGGTTGTCTATGTGTGGAGCCTCACGAGATGGGGGAGATCTTAAACATTCTTTTTGCATCAGTATTTACTCAGGAAACTGGCATGACGTATATGGAAGGAAGGGAAAAAAACAGTAGTGTCATGGACCATATGGAGATTAAAGAGGAGGAAGTGCTTGCTGCCTTACAGCAAATAAAGGTAGCTAAATCCTCCGGGCCTGACATGATATTTCCTCAGACCTTGAGAGAGACTATTGTAGAAATTGTGGGGGCCCTGGCAGAAATATTTAAAATGTCCTTAGCCACGGGTGCGGTGCCGGAGGATTGGTGTGTAGCTCATGTTGTTCCGTTGTTTAAAAAGGGCTCCAAAAGTAAACCGGGTAATTACAGACCGGTGAGCCTGATATCAGTAGTAGGTAAATTATTGGAAGGTGTTCTGAGAGATTGGGTATACAAGTATTTGGACAACCAAGGGCAGATTAAGGATAGTCAGCATGGCTTTGTGTGTGGTAGATCATGTTTAACGAAACTTGTAGAGTTTTTCGAGGAGGTTACCAAGAAAGTAGATGAAGGAAAGGCTGTGGATGTTGTCTACATGGAGTTTAGTAAGGCCTTCGACAAGGTCCCACATGGGAGGTTAGTTCAGAAGGTTCAGACATTAGGTATCCATGGAGAGGTTGTAAACTGGATTTGAAATTGGCTGTGTGGGAGAAGACAGAGTGTTAATGGATGATTGTTTCTCAGACTGGAGGCCTGTGACTAGTGGTGTGCCTCAGGGATCTGTGCTGGGACCATTGTTGTTTGTTGTCTATATCAATGATCTAGATGATTATATGGTAAATTCGATCAGCAAATTTTCTGATGACACTAAGATTGGAGGCATTGTGGACAGCGAGGAAGGCTTTCAAAGCTTGCAGAGGAATCTGGACCAACAGGAAAAACGGGCCAGAAAATGGCAGATGGAATTTAATACAGAAAGTGTGAGGTGTTGCATTTTGGAAGGACAAATCAAGGTAGGACATACACAGTAAATGGTAGGGCACTGAGAAGTGCAGAGGAACAAAAGGATCTGGGAGTTCAGATACATTATTCCCTGAAAGTGGCATCACAGCTAGACAAGGTTGTAAGGCTTTTGGCATCCTGGAATTCATAAATCAAAGTATTAAGTATAGGAGTTGGGATGTTATGGTGAGGTTGTACAAGACATTGGTGAGGCCAAATTTGGAGTATTGTGTGCAGTTCTGGTCACCTAACTATAGGAAGGATATCAGTAAGATTGAAAGAGTGCAGAGAAGACTTACTAGGATGTTGCCGGGTCTTCAGGAGTTGAGTTACAGGGAACGATTGAACAGGTTAGGACTTTATTCCTTGGAGCGTAGAAGAATGAGGGGGGATTTGATATAGGTTTACACAATTATGAGGGGTATAGACAGAGTAAATGTGAGTGGGCTCTTTCCACTTAGATTAGGAGAGACAAATACGAGAGGACATGGCTTTAGGGTGAAAGGGGAAATGTTTAGGGGGAATATTAGGTGGAACTTCTTCACTCAGAGAGTGGTGGGAGTGTGGAACGAGCTGCCATCTGACGTGGTAAATGCGGGCTCACTCTTAAGTTTTAAGAATAAATTGGATAGGTGCATGGATGGGAGAGGTCTGGAGGGTTATGGACTGGGTGCAGGTCAATGGGACTAGTGGAATAGGGTTTTGGCACAGACTAGAAGGGATGAATGGCCTGTTTTCTGTGCTGTAGTGTTCTATGGTTCTATTCTATCTGAGGAATAGCTTTTCCACAGAGAATAGTTATGATCTGAAACTCACGGCCTGAAAAGGTAGTGGAAACAGAATGAGAATCAGAGTCATAGAGTTCTACAGCATGGAAACAGGTTCATCACTCACACTGGCTCATCCATGTTGACCACGTTGCCTAACCAAGCTAGTCCCATTTGTCTGCATTTGTCCCATATCCCTCTAAGCCAGAGGTCCCCAACCTAGGGGTCCACGGACCCCTCGGTTCATGGTAGGGGTCCATGGCACAAGAAGATTAGGAACCCTTGCTCTAAACCTTTCCTATCCATGTATGGGGCCGATATCTTTTAAACATGTTAACTGCACCCACTTCTTCTGTTCCTCTGTCAGCACTCTGCACTACCAACTGTATGGAAAAAATTGCCCCTCAGGTCCCTTTTCAGTCTTTCCCCTCCCACCTTAAAGCTATTCCCTGGCGTTTTCGATTCTTCCATCCTAGGAAAAAAAACCTTTAGATGTTCACATTATCTATGCCTTTTATGATTTTATAAACCTCTCTAAGTCATTACTCAGTCTTCTGCAATCTAGAGAAAAAGTCCCAGCATATCTGGTTTTTCCTTATAACCTAAACCCTCCATATTGGTAAACCTTTTTTTTAACACACCCTTTTCAGTTTACTGATATCTAGGGCAACCAGAAACTGTATTTGCGCTCCCAATGTAGCCTTACCAACATATTGTACAGCTGTCTTCATTCGTCAAAGGAGAATTGAGGGAAAATGATTTGTAGGACTACAGTGAAGGAGCCAGGGAATAGCACAAGACAGTTTGTTCTGCATCAGTGGTTCCCAGACTTTATGGCTTACTGTCCCTTTTACCCCCTAGGTTCCTAAGGTTGTCATAGCTGGGGGTGGTAGTGGGGATAAGCTCCCACTACCTATGAAGTGCTCCAAATGGTGTGTGACTCTACCAGACTCTGACAGCCAAGTTCAACTCTTGGCCTTCACATGTGACTTAGCTAGTTGGCCTGGCGGAGCTGTTTCTACTGACAAAAGAAGTTGCAAAGGCTGACCGCTAGTGCCTCACAACCAGTTGCTTCGGGCAGGTGGGGCTCATCAGCCTTGGACGGCAGCCCACCTCGGCGAAGGGAAACTCTGATTTTAAACCTTAGGTGCCTTGCAGCCATACCTACCCATGGGAAAGTCTTCAGGAGTCAGCCCCGAGGGAGAAATCCAGAGCCAGAGTCCCTAAGGCAGTTTGATGTTGTTTACAACTTCACTCTGGCAACCTCTGCAACGACACTGGTGCCAAGCTGTAACCGCGTTTGCCTTTCCCTTGGACTACATCAGTGATGTGGAGAGGGGGAACCTACTGCATGGGTAACAGGCGATTATTCAAATGTTCCCACCCAGGCTTGCGCCCTGGAAAGGATGCAGTCCATCAGAAGGGCAAACCCATGATCCCCTGGGATCGACGGCTGCCTTCTACTCCCAGACCACATCCCAGTGCCCCCATCTCCTTTTCTGGCTATTACATAAAAGCTATAAAGATTTTTGATTTACGATGCACAGTGAAAGAAAATAGAAATTGTAAATTCAAAGCAGTGACAAAAAAATTGCAAAAATTATTCAAATCTATTAAAGCTATGATCTCCCTGTTCATATCTGTTTCTAGTCCCTTTGCAAATAATAACTCCTGAATCATGCTTTCATCTTTTATGAAG
Organism: Mobula hypostoma; assembly: GCF_963921235.1. NCBI lineage: Eukaryota > Metazoa > Chordata > Chondrichthyes > Myliobatiformes > Myliobatidae > Mobula > Mobula hypostoma. The sequence goes on from NC_086097.1 coordinate 170,361,737, forward strand.
TAAAAATAACCAAGCAAAGAATCAAAGAATCGTTCCCTGGAAAAGTTGTCTGCAGAGCAAATTCTGTTGTCCTAAGTATGTTGCACGATGTGGAAGACATTTCATCTATTTGTCTTTGAGTGGAATCGCTTTAATTATTTGGTCTGGTGACTTATGCAAATTGTATTCAGAACCTCTCTTAATGCTGGCAACATCAGTTTTTCTTCTGCTGTATAGGGCTTTCCAGATTTGGCAATGAACAATGAAATGTTGTATGAAGCATACAATGGCATGTATGAAGCAATTCAATGGGAATTGTTTTGTTGTGAAGTGCTGACAAATATGTTTTGAAGTCTTTTCTGTCTCTGAATGTCTTTACAAAGTCACTGAAAATTGCTTTATCAGAGTGGATTATTTTCAAATATTCAAGGAGCCTGGATGGTTCCATTGACTCATCTGAAAAAAGCTTTTTTCACACAATTGACACACTGATTGCTGCTGGTTGCTTAATGCTTGTATAAATCCACATGAGACTGTTTACATTTGTTTTTCATTTGGCCTGCTTCTTCTCTTTCGTTATAGATTAACGAGGATGGTCCATTGTCACCAGAGATTTGGTTGGCCAAAATGTTTCCTTTGGATATGCGACAATATATGGTTTAATGATTCTAGGAGGGAAAAAGAAGCGGAGAGTGTGGGAGAGAAGAAGTAAGAAGATTAGAGACCAGATAGGGAGGAGGAGAAAGAGCAAGCAGTTGAAACATTGGAAACATTGCTTTAAACTTCACTGAATTAAAGTAGGCACAAGAAACTGTAGTTTCTGGAAACATACATCAAAGTTGCTGGTGAACGCAGCAGGCCAAGCAGCATCTATAGGAAGAGGCGCAGTCGAAGTTTCAGGCCGAGACCCTTCGTCAGGACTAACTGAAGGAAGAGTGAGTAAGGGATTTGAAAGCTGGAGGGGGAGGGGGAGATGCAAAATGATAGGAGAAGACAGGAGGGGGAGGGATAGAGCCGAGAGCTGGACAGGTGATAGGCAAAAGGGGATACGAGAGGATCATGGGACAGGAGGTCCGGGAAGAAAGACAAGGGGTGGGGGGTGACCCAGAGGATGGGCAAGAGGTATATTCAGAGGGACAGAGGGAGAAAAAGGAGAGTGAGAGAAAGAATGTGTGCATAAAAATGAGTAACAGATGGGGTACGAGGGGGAGGTGGGGCCTAGCGGAAGTTAGAGAAGTCAATGTTCATGCCATCAGGTTGGAGGCTACCCAGACGGAATATAAGGTGTTGTTCCTCCAACCTGAGTGTGGCTTCATCTTTACAGTAGAGGAGGCCGTGGATAGACATGTCAGAATGGGAATGGGATGTGGAATTAAAATGTGTGGCCACTGGGAGATCCTGCTTTCTCTGGCAGACAGAGCGTAGATGTTCAGCAAAGCGGTCTCCCAGTCTGCGTCGGGTCTCACCAATATATAAAAGGCCACATCGGGAGCACCGGACGCAGTATATCACCCCAGTCGACTCACAGGTGAAGTGATGCCTCACCTGGAAGGACTGTTTGGGGCCCTGAATGGTGGTAAGGGAGGAAGTGTAAGGGCATGTGTAGCACTTGTTCCGCTTACACGGATAAGTGCCAGGAGGGAGATCAGTGGGGAGGGATGGGGGGGACGAATGGACAAGGGAGTTGTGTAGGGAGCGATCCCTGCGGAATGCAGAGAGATGGGGGGAGGGAAAGATGTGCTTAGTGGTGGGATCCCGTTGGAGGTGGCGGAAGTTACGGAGAATAATATGTTGGACCCGGAGGCTGGTGGGGTGGTAGGTGAGGACCAGGGGAACCCTATTCCTAGTGGGGTGGTGGGAGGATGGAGTGAGAGCAGATGTACGTGAAATAGGGGAGATGCGTTTAAGAGCAGAGTTGATAGTGGAGGAAGGGAAGCCCCTTTCTTTAAAAAATGAAGACATCTTTTCTGGAAGCTGGAGCAACAGGCAAAAATGCTGGGTGGGCAACATTTGTGGAAGCAGAGGAACGGTCACCATTTTGACTAAGGTCTTGTCCTAATGCAGGGTCTTAACTTAACTTGTCCACTACTCCTCTGCCTCCATGGATGCTGCCTACACCCAGATGGTTTTTCCAGCAGCTTGAATATCATCTGCTCTTTGCTTGCCAAATCTGCAAGCTTAACATTTTGTTGTCAATTTCTGTTCCTTTTGACCACACTTTCAAGCATGGTACCATCTACAAATAGGAACATTTTAACCTCACTTATTTTACCATTTTGAAAAGGAACCTTCAAGAATATTCCATATGACATCGGGAATTATCCTGTACCAGTCAGACATGGAATGGGATGAGACTATTCCTTTCAATGGGAATTGTAGCCTGTGGAATAGTAATGTAAGTAATTTCTTAAAAATAAATTAGCTGAAGTAAATGATTTGTGCTTAAATGAGTTTTGACTTTACTTCTAAAATTTTCTAAACTTTTTTAACAGTTTAAAAAATTAATTCTTCTGTATGTACAATATACATAATGAATATGCTTCAGGTAGAATGTTTTATTTGTAATGAAGTAATTCTGAGATAAAAATGATTCTCCAATTAAATTAATTATCTTTGAATACTTGACACGTTTAAAAATAGTTTGTAGCCATGGACACAAGGCTGTCCCGAGACTGTGTTGTTGTTAAGTCTTGTTATAAATATCACTAAAGATTTGCCCTGCTCCAGCCACATAGACATTATGATCAAGCAAGCACACTGGCATCTCGACTTCCTCAGAAAGTGAAGGAAACTCTGCAAGTCTCTTTTAAGAATGCAATAAAGTGCACATATTATTTGGATATTGATATGGAAATTGCTCTGCCCAAGACTGCAAGAAATTTCAGAGTTGTGAACACAGCAAGTTCATTAGCCTCCCTTCTGTGGAGTGCGTCTACACTGCCTGCTGCCTCAGTAAAGCAGCCAATGTAATCAAGGATACCTCTAACCCTGTTATCGTCTCCTTCCCTTTCCCATTAAGCAGAAGCTGAAAAACTTGAGAACATGTCACCAGGCTCAAGGATCGCTTCTACTCTGCCATTATAAGTCTTTGGAATAGAAGATTATCTCTCCATTTTGCAACTTACTTCATCATAACACTTACACCGTATTATATACCTGCACTAGACTTAATCTACAACTGTAACGATATATTCTGTTATTGTTTTCCTTTTGTATCAGCTTGAAATACTAATATGAACTGCCTGGGTGGCATGCAGACAAAGGCTTTTTACTATATTGTGCTACATGTGACAACAATAAACTAAAACCAATACAAGTAAGGGCTGGCAAGACTGTTTCTCTGCATCTGGTCCAGGTGTGTGCAGGCAGGTGAGACCTGTGGTCCCAGGAAGATCTGGAGCAATAGCAAAATGCTAGGAGTGCATCTTCAAAGGTATGGAGATTGTTGAGGCTGTGTGGCATAGAGTGCAACTTGGGAGAAGAGAATGAAGGATTGAGCAAGAGACAATGAAAAGGAGTATTCTTCAGGAATAATGCTTTATGTGTAACAAAATAATTCCTTGAACATTTCAACCAAGTTATGTATGTTTCATATACAAAAGGACACATTAGACACTGAATCCAATCAATCTGGAGACAGGACAAAGAGACTAACAAGATCTGAGTCAAATTTGTTTGAACCAAATGAATTTCAAATAAAATGTTATTTAGTTGAATGATTATTCAAGGTCTGGGAATGCCAGCCGTTAAACACTTGGCTGCCTGAGGGTAGTAGACATTGGAAGTCAAGTTTCTTAACAAGTCTGTTAGTAAATCTTCAGAGCTGATTCCCCTGGAGACTTGGCAGCTACGAAAACAAAGAGGGAAAGTTCAAACTTATTCTGGTCTAGTCTGCATTCTTTACTGTTAATATGCACTTTTGGAGTATAAATGAATAAACAGTTCTAGCCCAAACCTCTAAGTGTTAAAAAGCAAATTCAAAGTGTATAACTTCACTAGTACCTCCAAACTGGAAAGAAAAATGCAGGTAAAGGGGAGAGAGAGCAACTTGTAACAGTCAAGGCTTTCTATGGTTCTGAGATGTGAGGAAGTGCTCTAGCGCCAGAGATGGGCTTCATTGTAATGATCCATCAGGCTGACAACTGAATTTACAGAGAGTGGTTGGTGCCTGGAGTGGGTTATCAGGGGTAGTAGCAGAAGCAGATATCAAATTTGGCACAATATTGTTGTCCAAATGGCTGGTCCAGTGCTGTTCTATTGTATATTCTAAGAGTATTCATGTTTGAATCAGATTTATTATCACTCAATTATATGACATGAAATTTGTTGCTTCACAGTGCAAAGGCATAAAAGTTATTATAAGTTGCAAAAATAAATAAATGGTGCAAATAAAGGTATAATGGGGTATTGTCCGTGGATTCATGGACCATTGGACATCTGAAAGTGGACAGGGGGAGTGCCGTTGCTGAATCATTGTGTGTGTTTCTTCAGGTTCCAGTACCTCCTCCCTGAGTGGTAGTAACAAGAAGAGGGCATGTCCTGGATGGCGAGGTTCCTTAGTGATGGATGCCGCCCTCTTGAAGATGTTCTCGAAGTTGAGAATGGCTGTGCTCAAGATGGAACTGGCTAAGTCTACAACCTTGTACAGCCTCTTAAGGTCCTGTGCATTGGAGCTTCCATATCAGGCCTCCATGTTGTTAGATTCGGGAAATTATGCCGACGATAACTTCAAACGTGCACATTATGACTTCCCAATTTCCACTGTTGAAACAGCACCATGGCTAATTATTTGCTGAGTTAAAACCATTCCACAGAAATCAATGCAGAACTGTGAATTGAGTCAGAATTTCTGGTACAGGAATCATAATACAGTCCTATTTAAATGAAAAAGCCTGGCTTGAGGGCATAAAAATGCAACTGTTAACTGAATTAAGATGCTGATTGAAGCCTACATCTTTGACTAAGATTTTAGTCATCTGCCCTGATATTGCTTTAAATGTTTCAGTGAGAATTCTCTTACTTGATAATGTTCCTGTGAAACTAGTCTGAGAAGATTTTAATACATGCAATAAAGTTGTTGTTACTAAGTTATACATTTTCCTCAACAATTCCTTCAAATTGTGGAGCAACTGGATTAAAGGATAAACAATGACTGAAAGTTTGATGCCTACACCTGGTGATCTTGTAGAGTTCTTTTCTTTTATTAGCTTGGTAATTGGTAATCAGTTTATTATTGTCACATGCACCAAGATACTGTGAAAAGCTGTTGTTTGCATGCCTTACAGGCAGATTATGCCATATATAAATATTTCAAAGGAAAAAGCAAAAACTAAATGCAGAATATAGGGTTGCAGTTGCAGTGATGTGTGGAGCAGGTAGACAAATAAGTGCAATGGCCAGGGTGAGGTAGGCCAAGAGATCAAGAGTCGATCGTAAAAGAGGCTCATTCAAAAGTTTTAAAATAGTGGAGTAGAAATCCTTCAGCCTGGTTCTCACGTTTTCAAATTTTTCTGTCTTCTGACTGATGGGATGAGAAAAAAAAGAGAATAGCAGGAGGGAGAGGTCACTGGTTATGTCGCTTGTTCTGTCTAGTTAGCAGGAAGTGTAGACAGACTCAATGGAATTTTGTGATGGGCTGAGTTAACTGCAAGGTAGAAGATGTGGTCCTGTTAGCTTTGAACTGGTTAACTGACTTATAGGCATCTGTTAGTCTCGTGAGACCATGGATTTGCACCTTGGAAGATTTCCAGGGCACAGGCCTGGGCAAGGTTGTATGGAAGACTGGCAGTTGCCCATGCTGCAAATCTCCCCTCTCCACACCACCGATACTGTCCAAGAAAAGGGCACTAGGGCCGACACAGCTTGGCACTGGTGTCGTCGCAGAGTAATGTGTGGTTAAGTGCCTTGCTTAAGGACACAACACGTTGCCTCAGCTGAGGCTCGAACTAGCAACCTTCAGATCACTAGACCGATGTCTTAACCACTTGGCCACACCAGCTGACTAGAATAACAGTTAATGCACATCATTCTCCTTTCTCCATCTTTTTCATTTGAGCACTTCACCCTATTTCTTCTCTGCCACTTAAAATGCGCTTGTTTTCTTGAGTTTCCCACTTCTATAGAGAAAAATTGATCTGAAATGTTATCTCTGTTTAGACCATAAGACCATAAAATATAAGAGCAGAATTAGGCCATCAGGCTGATCCTTTTTTCCTATCTCCTCCTCAACACCATTTCCTGGCCTTCTCCACACAACCTTTGATGCCATGTCCAATCAAAAACCTATTAATCTCTGCCTTAAACACACCCAATGACCTGGCCTCCATAGCTGCACGTGGCAACAAATTCCACAAATTCACCACCCTTTGGTTAAAGAAATTTCTCCGCATCTCTGTTTTGAAAGGGTCCCCCTCTATACTGAGGCTGTGTCCACTTGTCCTAGACTCTCCCACCATGGAAAACATCCTTTCCACATATACTCTGTCTAGGCCTTTCAATACTCGAAAGGTTTCAGTGAGATCCCCCCTCATCTTTCTGAATTCCAGCGAGTACAGACCCAGAGCCATCAAATGTTCCTCGTAAGATAACCCTTTCATTCCTGGAGATGTCTGATTAGGCTGATGCAGGAACCACAGACCCTTCCATAGATTGTGCTGGTAGTCATCCTCCATTCCAGGAGAATGCCTCAAAGAAGAAGAATTTTAATGCACCTAAAAAAACTTGCACCTCATATGAGCGATTCAGATGAGAATATACAAGGCATGGTTAGGTTAGTAAGTTTGCAGATAACCTCACAACATGTGGTGTCATAGACAGTAAAGAAAGCTAACAAAGATTACAGAGGGATCTTGATCAGCTGGGTATTTGGTATGAGGAGTGGCAAATGGAGTTTAATTCAGATAATTGTGAGGTGTTGCATTTTGTGGAGACAAATGAGGTTAGGACTACAGCAGACTCTGACGCTTTTTGTAGAACAAAAGGACCTCGGGGAACAAGTACACAACTCCCAGAAAGTGATGCCACGGGTAGACAGGGTAGTAATGAAAGCATCTGGGAAGCTGGCCTTCTGGGTACTGACTCTTGGAGTTGAGAAGTTATGTTGCAATTTTACAAGCTGTTGGTGAGGCCACATGTAGAGTTTTGGTTACCATTTTATAGGGCAAATGTCATTAAACCAAAAAGAGTGCAAGGAGGATTTAGGAGAATTCAGGAGGATTTGAGGGCCTGCATTGTAGAGAGAGGTTGGTCAGGCTAGGACCTCATTTCTTTCAGTGTTGGAGGATGAGGGGTGGCCTTATAAAGATGGCGGGCATAGATAAGGTGGATGGTCATAGCCTTTTTCTCAGGGTAGGGGAATCTAAAACTAGGTGAGAGGAGAAAGATTTAAAAGGTACTTGAGGGGTTATATGAAATAGGTAGTCAGGGCAGGTACAATAACAACAGGCAGTTACAATCACAGCATTTAAAAGAGACTTGGGCAAGAACATGGCTAGGAAAGATCTGGGCCAAACGTAGGCAAATAGCTCAGATATGTGTCATGAACAGATTGGGCTGAAAGGCCTGTTTCCCTGTTGTATTACTGTATGACCCATGAAATAAGTATTTTTCAGAATTCTTTGTAATGAGAATAAGGGTGAAGGTTGGGGAGCAGAGCAGTTCTTGAACAACCATTCAGAATTGCTGTCCTTGTTTCCATCAGTATGAATGCAACATATGGGTCAATAATAATAGCAGTCGAAGCTGCAGAACAGCACTTGGCAATGTGAAAACAGAAGATCAATAGAGTTCAAGAGAAATGGATTTTGTTCAAAAATTAGAAGATAAAGGAGGCTGAACAGATTGATAAAAGGATGAAGGTAAAACTAAACATGAAGGGAAAAAGGCAGTTAGAGCAGAGCACCCCTGTGGCTATTCCCCTCAAAAACAAGTATACCGCTTTGGATACTTTTGTGGAGGATGACCTCCCGGAAGAATGCCACAGCGACTGGGTTACAGGCACTGAGCATGGGTCCATGGTGCAGAAGGGAAAGAGAGAAGAAGGGAATGGTAATGATAGGGGACTCAATAGTGAGGGGAACAGGCAGGAGATTCTGTGGATGTGAACAGGACACCCAAATGGTATGTTGCCTCCCAGGTGCCAGGATCAGGGATGTCTCAGATCATGTCCACAACATTTTGAAGAGGGAGGGGGAGCAGCCAGATGTCTTGGTACATATTGGTACCAATGACATAGGAAGGAAAAGCAATGGGGTCCTGAAAAGAAAATTTAGAGAGCTAGGTAGAAAGCTGGGAAGCAGGATCTCCTCGGTAGTAATTTCTGGATTGTAGCCTGTGCCATGTGCCAGTGAAGGTAGAAACAGGACAATTTGGCAGATCAATGAGTGGCTGAGAAGCTGGTGCAGGGGGCAGGGCTTCAGGTTCTTGATTAATTGGGATCTCTTCTGGGGGAGGTATGACCTGTTCAAAAGTGACAGGTTGCACCTGAACCTGAGGGAGACCAATATTCTCGTGCGCAGGTTTGTTAGAGCTGTTGGGGAGGGTTGGCAGAGGGGTGGGAACCAGAGTGATGGGACTCGGGATAGGACAAATGGTAAAAAAGTAAAAATAGCGTGCTGTCAGGTTGTCAGGAAGGGCAGGCAGGTAATGGAACTTTGTTGCAGCCAACAGGCTATCAAATCATTAGGGATGCAGAATCCAGAAAGGAGAGTAACTATGGTACTCAAGGTGTTGTATCTAAATGTGCGTAGTATAAGAAATAAGGTGGATGATCTTGTTGCAATTTTACAGTTTGCCAGGTATGATGTTGTGGCCATCACTGAATCATGGCTGAAGAATGGTTGTAGTTGGGAGCTGAATGTCCAAAGTTACATGTTATATCGGAGAGATAGGAAGACAGGCAGAGGGAGTGGTGTGGCTCTACTGGTAAAGAATGGCATCAAATCACTGGAAAGATGCAACATAGGATCAGAGGCTGTTGAATCCTTGTGGGTTGAGTTAAGAAACTGCAAGGGTAAAAGGACATTGGTGGCAGTTATATACAGGCCTCCCAACAGTGGCTGGGAGGTGGACCACAGGTTACAACAGTAAATAGAAAAGGCAAGTCAAAAGGGCAATGTTATGGTAGTCATAGGAGATTTTAACATGCAGGTCAATTGTGTAAATCAGGTTGGTAATGGACCTCAAGAGAGTTAGTTGTTGAAAGAGATAGCTCTTTAGGGCAGTTTGTTGTTGAGCCTACTGGGGGATCAGCTATACTGGATAGGGTGCTATGTAATGAACCAGAGGCAATTAGGGAGGTTAAAGTAAAAGAACCCTTAGAAACCAGTGATCACAATATGATTGTTTTCAAATTGAAATTTGATAGGGAGAAAGCAAAGTCTGATTAGCAGTATTTCAGTGAAGTAAGGGAAATTATAGTGGTATGAGAGGGGAGTTGGCCAAAGTAAATTGGAAGGAGCTGCTGGCAGGGATGTCAGCAGAGTAGCAATGGCGTGTGTTTCTGGGGAAAATGAGGAAGGTACAGGACATGTGTATTCCAAAAATAAAGAAATAATCAAATGGTAAAATAGTACAATCATGGCTGACAAGGGAGGTCAAAAACATTATAAAAAAGCAAAAGGAAGGGCATACAACAAAGCAAAAATTTGTGGGAAGATAGAGGATGGGGAAGTTTTTGAAAACCTACAGAGAGCAATTAAAAAACTCATTAGAAGGGAAAAGATGAAATATGAAAGCAAGCTAGCAAATAATATCAAAGTGGGTAGTAAAAGTACTTTTCAAGTTTGTTAAAATAAAAGAGAGATGAGAGTGGATATAGGACCACTAGAAAATGATGCAGGAGAAGTAATAACGGGGGACAAGGAGATGGCTGATGAGCTAAATGAGCTGTGGAAGACTCGAGCAGTAGGCCTGATGTTGTGTGTGTAGGAGGAGAAGTAGGTGCACCTACTGTTCCAAGAAAGAAGGTACTCAAAAACTGAAAGACCTAAAGGTACATAAGTCAGCTGGACCAGAGGAACTACACCCTAAGTTTCTGAAAGAAGTAGCGGTAAAGATTATGGTGGCATTATAAATGATCCTTCAAAAATCATTGGACTCTGGCATGGTGCCAGAGGACTGAAAAAATTGCAAATGTTACTCCACTCTTTAAGAAAGGAGGAAGGCAGCAGAAAGGAAATTATAGACCAGTTAGCCTGACCTCAGTAGTTGGGAAAATGTTGAAGTCAGTTATTAAGGATGAGGTGATGGAGTACTTGGTGACACAGGACAAAATAGTTCAAAGTCAGCATGGTTTCCTTCAGGGAAAATCCTGCCTGACAAACCTGTTGGAATTCTTTGAGGAGATTACAAGTAGGATAGATAAAGGGATTGTAGTGGATGTTGTATATTTAGATTTTCAGAAGGGCTTTGACAAGGTGCTACACATGAGGCTGCTTACAAAGTAAAGAACCCATGGTACTACAGGAAAGTTACTAACATGGTTAGAGCATTGGCGGATTGGTTAGAGGCAGCGAGTGGAAAAAAAGGATCCTTTTTTGGTTGGCTACCAGTGACTAGTGGTGTTCCGCAGGGGTTGGTGTTGGGACCACTTCTTTTTATGTTGTATATAAATGATTTAGATGATGGAATAGATGGCTTTGTTCCCAAGTTTAAAGATGATATGAATGTTGGTGGAGAGGCAGGTAGTGTTGAGGAAACAGATAGGATGCAGAAGGACTTAGATTAGGAGAATGGGCAAGAAAGTAGCAAATGAAATACAATGTTGGAAAATGCATGGTCATGCATTTTGGTAGTGGAAATAAATGTGCGGACTATTTTCTAAACGGGGAGAAAATACAGGAATCTGAGTTGCAGAGGGACTTGGGAGTCCTTGTGCAGAACACCCTGAAGGTTAACTTGCAGGTTGAGTCGGTGGTGAGGGAGGCAAATGCCATGTTAGAATTCATTTCTAGAGGTTTAGAATACAAGAGCAAGGATGTGATACTGAGGCTTTATAAGGCACTGGTGAGGCCTCACCTTGAGTATTGTGTACAGTTTTGGGCTCCACATCTTATAAAAGATGTGCTGGCATTGGAGAGGGTCCAGAGGAGGTTCACAAGGCTGATTCCAGGAATAAAAGGGTTATCATTCAAGGAACGTTTGGCTCTGGGTCTGTACTCGCCGGAATTCAGAAGGATGAGGGGGAGTCCCATTGAAACCTTTTGAATGTTGGAAGGCCTAGATAGAGTAGATGTGGAAAGGATGTTTCCCATGGTGGGAGAGTCTAGGACAAGAAGGCACAGCCTCAGGATAGAGGGGCGCCCTTTCAAAACAAATGCGAGAAATTTCTTTAGTCAAAGGGTGGTGAATTTGTGGAATTTGTTGCCACATGCAGCTGTGGAGGCCAGGTGGAAAGGTGTATTTAAGGCAGAGATTGATAGGTTTTTGATTGGACATAGCATCAAAGGTTTTGAAGAGAAGTCTGGGAACTGGGGTTGAGGAGGAAATAAAAAAAAGGATCAGCCATGATTGAATGGCAAAGCAGACTTGATGGGCCAGACGGCCTAATTGTGCTCCTATGTCTTATGGTCTATAGTCTTATGGAAAAAGGCATAAATAAAGCACACATACCATAAAGTGATGAATTTAGTGAAGCGTGTCAACTGATCCAGGAATGGAAAATCAACTGTTGAAGGAACTCAGCAGATCAGGCAGCATCTGTGTAGCAAAGAAAAGGTTAGTGTTACAGTGTCAGGACCCTACATAAGAACTGATGTATAAAGAGGTAGGGCAGAGGCTTGCAGGCTGGTAGGCTATGTCTCCCACCTCTCTCTCACGTCTTTTTACCAGCTATTGCCTTCTAGCCTTGGCTCCCTTTCACTTTATACTAGCTGCCTTTCCTCTATACTTCTGGCCCAGATTCAATATCCCAATCTGAAATATTTACCATGCCTTTTCCTCCAGAGTTGCTGCCTGACCTACTGTGTTCCTCCAGCAGTTTGATTCTGTTCTCCACACTCCAGCATCTGCAGTCTTTCGTGCCTCTATTATAACAGGAACCCAGCGGAAAGGAAGCACTGAGGTCAAACAACAGTATCATCTTATTAAATGTCAGAGCAGGCTCAAGAGGCGTGCCAGATCTTGCTTCTATTTCTAATAAAGAACTTTCAAATGTGGATAAAAAGACAATTAGGAAGAGAAACGCAAACAGGAATTCTGCAGATGCTGGAAATTCAAGCAACACACATAAAAGTTGCTGGTGAACGCAGCAGGCCAGGCAGCATCTGTAGGAAGAGGTGCAGTCGACGTTTCAGGCCGAGACCCTTTGTCAGGACTAACTGAAGGAAGAGTGAGTAAGGGATTTGAAAGTTGGAGGGGGAGGGGGAGATCCAAAATGATAGGAGAAGACAGGAGGGGGAGGGATGGAGCCAAGAGCTGGACAGGTGATAGGCAAAAGGGGATACGAGAGGATCATGGGACAGGAGGTCTGGGAAGAAAGACACGGGGGGGGGACCCAGAGGTCTCTCACTCTCCTTTTTCTCCCTCTGTCCCTCTGAATATACCTCTTGCCCATCCTCTGGGTCCCCCCGCCCCCTTGTCTTTCTTCCCGGACCTCCTGTCCCATGATCCTCTCGTATCCCCTTTTGCCTATCACCTGTCCAGCTCTTGGCTCCATCCCTCCCCCTCCTGTCTTCTCCTATCATTTTGGATCTCCCCCTCCCCCTCCAACTTTCAAATCCCTTACTCACTCTTCCTTCAGTTAGTCCTGACAAAGGGTCTCGGCCTGAAACGTCGACTGCACCTCTTCCTACAGATGCTGCCTGGCCTGCTGCATTCACCAGCAACTTTGATGTGTGTTGCTAGGAAGAGAAAATAAACATCAAGGCATTTCATATACACATCAGTAACAAAGCAAGGTTCAAGGTCAGGCAGGATTAGACCCATTAAGCAATGGCAGGGATAATGAATACTTATCAGTTTTCACACCTTGATCTTTCCCTCAAAGCTGACATTTATTTCCCATCCCTGATGTCCTTGAGAAATTAAATTACGGACTTCAGTGAAAATGGCATGTTTTTACATGGAGGCTGCAGTGTGCTGTTAATTACAGTACCTTCATTTTCTGGGAAATTTCTATTGTACCATAATGTTGGATATCCTTCACCACAACGATTGAGAAGGCAGCTCCCCTTCTCAAGGGCAATTAGGGATGTTTATTAATTGCTGTGTTTGCTAATGACATCTTATTGTATAACCCTCTGGAGAGTATGAGACAGCACTTTTCAAAGTTCAAAGTTCAAATACAAGTTTACTGCGACATGCACAAGTGCATGTTGGAGCAGGTGCATAGAGAAACTTACGGTAGCATCACAGGCAGAGAGCATCAATATACACAACGTCTGCAAGAAAATTGTAAATTATGCAAAATTTTACAAGAAAGAGTACAATTAACACAATTAGAACGTAAAATGTCCATTATGGTGCAAAGTGGTCAACGGAGTATTGACCTTTCTGAATCCTTCTTATCAACTTAAAATATATGAGTAGAGAAGTGGAGTTGACGACATTACTGAACGTGTTCGATTTAAGATAATGGTCTAGCCTTGTTTTGTTCCGTTTGCTTTTTTTGGGTTTAGTACTTTTTTTGTTTTTTTGGGGTTTTTCTTTGTATTTATTTCTTTTTATTTCTTTTTTCTCTATGATTAATTATATCAAGAGTTTGGAAGTCTATTATACTTGTATTATTTGAAATCTTTTTTGTACATGCTTATCAATAGTAAGATTATTCCAGTCTCTCTGTATCAACATTGTTATTCTGTTTATAATTTTGGAAAACTAATAAAAAGATTTAAAAAGAAAGAAAGAAAGGAGTATGACGTTGCTATGCTGAGTGGTGATTATGGCTATGCAGCTTGGTTGACGGGAAGGAGCTGTTTTTGAACCTGGTGGTGTGAGACTTCAAGCTTCTGTTCCTCCTAGCCAATGGTAGCTGCGAGAAGATGGCATGGGCTAAATGGTCAGTTTCTGTAATGACAGATGTTGCCTCCTTGAGGCAGAACCAGAACCTGATCTAGATACTACCAGTGATGGGGAAGGATGTGCCTGTGATGAGTGCTGGTCTTCCTGCGTTCCTGTACATTTGAATTGCCTGTGATGCAACCACTACTCAGGATACTCAGAACAATAGGTTATGAGGAAAAGGCAGGAGAAAGGGATTAAGGGGGATAATAAATCAGAATGACGGAATGCTGGAGCAGTCTCAATGGACAGAATGGCCTAATTCGGCTCCTATATCTTATGCTCTTATGATCTTAGCAATGCATTTATAGGAGTATGTAAGTGTGTTCAGACCATGCCAAAAATCTAAACTTTTAAGAAAATAAAGGTGCTGCCTCTTCTTCCTTGCGATTGCATGGATGTGCTGGGCCCAAGACAGATCACCAAAGACTTAATGTCCAAGAATTTAAAGCTGCTAGCTCTCTCCATACCGATCTCCCAATGTAGACTAAAGCACGCTTGCCTTCTCTTCCCTTCCTGAAGTCAACCACCAGTTCTTTAGTTTTACTGATGCTGAGCAAGAGGCTGCTTTTGCAGCACTACTCAGCCAGGTATCCTGTCTCTGTCTTGTGCACCTACTCATTATCACCTGTGATATGGCCAACAACAGTGATGTTGTCAGCGAAATATGACAGATTTACATTTTATTGTGTGTAGATAGTTGTTGTTGCAGTGTTATTACAGAATGTAAGAAGCACAGCATGGGTAAAAAAAAAGCAAGGGATGTTGAAAATAGATATGCCTCGAGAATAATTTGAAATAAATTAACTTGTTAAACCAATTTCCTCAGAGAAGTAAGGGTTCTCTAACTCGATTGCATACGCTGAATGTATGTAAGAAATAGTCAGACACCAGATTCAACCAGCCTGGAGTGGTGACAGAGAAACACACACAATTTGAGTCAAATTTGTTGGAAGGAGCTTAGCTTTCTCTTAGAATTTATGTATTTGAAAGATGACAAGAGGAACATTTATTCAGAGCTTGGGAATATCAGCCACTGAGTTCCAAACTGCCTGGGGGTGGAAGGCATAGCAAGACACATTTCTTAACAAGCCTGGCAGTAAGCCTTCACGGTTGCTGCTTTGGAGACCTAGTAGCTGTTATAGTGAAAACCCTGGTGAGTAAAGATGCTGGTCTAATACAGATGAGGGAAACTTAACCAACATTTCCTAGGAATATTGGCATTGGTTTATTATTGTCACATCTGCCAAGATATAGTGAAAAGCTTCTTTTGTTTACAGATTTCCCCCGCCACCCGAAGGTAGAGCGTTCCTATGAAATGGTTCGTAAGCTGAAATATCGTAAAGCGAAGAAACAATTACCATTTATTTATATGGGAAAATTTTGTGAGTGTTCGCAGACCCCAAAATAACCCACCAAATCATGCCAAATAACACATAAAACCTAAAATAACAGTAACATATAGTAAAAGCAGGAATGATATGATAAATACACAGCCTATATAAAGTAGAAATACTTTTCCACAATCATTACTGCACTGTTCTCTGTAGCGAAAATCTCACGCAAGTGCCATTGGCAGAAAATCTCACGCAATCGCTATTGGCAAAAACACGGCGCAAGCACTCTCCAGTAAGCTATGAAGCTGCCAAATCATACCAAATAACACGTAAAAATACACAGCCTATATAAAGTAGAAATAATGTATGTACAGTGTAGTATCACTTACCGGAATCGGGACAGCGCCAAGCACACTGATGATGGTGTGTTAGACTGAGTCGTTGCAGGTTGGGTGGTGCAGTGGCCCCCACCCTCCAGGCCGCCGACCGATACATTGCTGCGAAGCATGCAGGAGTCCAGCGGTAGCCGGAAGGTACACGGCATATCTTTAAGAAAAAAGCTGAAATAAACATGCTAATTAATTAGGTGCTGCCCGACATGTAATGGTCAGCCCAGATCAGTGCCGATTTCCGATTGCGTCGTCTCTGATCTAGGCCGACAATTACATGTCGGGCGGCACCTAATTAATTAGCATGTTTATTTCGGCTTTTTTCTTAAAGATGTGTTGTGAGCCTCCCGGCTACCGCTGCATTCTCCACGAATCGGTATCTGTCCGTGGCCTGGGGGTTGGGGTGGTGGGACACTGGGATGTCATCTCATTGTCTGTTTCCATTAGAGCAGGTGGCTCATCTTCTCCTATGACTGCCCGCCTCGATGTCGAAGGTCGAGGTTCGTCGTCTGCTGTGGCTGATGTGGAAGGCTTGCTTGACTGCTGAGCCTCGTGCATTTTTCTATCACACAGTTCTTTGTATGGACTCAAACCATCTTGCAAATATCCCCTAAACCTATGTACCCTTTCAAAATTAAAGTCGTACTTTATCATTACTCATTCAGTTTCGATTGTTATCCTTTCCTCTTCCAATTACATCAGCTCTTCATCTATCAGTTCTTGGTCATGGGATGCCAAAACCTCTTCAACATCATCTTTGTCAGCTTCCACAAGCCAAACTCACTTTGTCCTTACCTCGTTCACCACGATGGAAACGCTTAATTATGTCTAGTTTTATGCTTAGTGTAACACCCTTATGAGCTCTTTCAGGGCTTTTCCGATACCTTAGAACTCATCTTGCAAACGGCTGCTCACAGGCACGTGTTTAAACAATGCTGGCTAGATTGCAGTTCCGAATCCGGGGGAGAGCGGCTGCTCGGGCGCGCGCAGCCTTTTATCGCGCGCTGCTTTTTTTTGTAACAGTGAAAACACCTTCTGAAAGCGAAAACAAGGTACTAATGTAGGTCTTTCGTAACAGTGAGGTTTCATAAAGCGAACGTTCGAAAAACAGGGGACACCTGGTACTCTTCTTACAGAGGTCAAATCGTTACACAGTGCGTTGAGGTAGAATAGGGTAAAGCAATAACAATGCAAAATAAAGTGCAAAAGCTACGAAGAAAATGTGATGCAACTAAATGTTAAAGAGCAAGATGTTGCATGTAAATTAGGATCTTCATTCAGATCAACATCATGGTTAGACTCTGGGAGCTCTCTTAATTAAATTGTTTAATTAGATTGACTCTTGTAAACAGGCAAGACGTTCATCTGCAATAACTCAGGTTGCATTTTGTCATACAGGTAAAGATGGACACTCACATGGGAACCAGCTATGCCTGCCCCTTCATAGCTACATAGAACAGTCTATATTCTAAGCCTTCCCTGGTAATGCTCCCCAACTCTTCCTCTGACAACTGGATTGGAGCTGTTTCATGCACCCGTGCAGAGCTAATCAATTTCATCACCTTTATCCCTAACTTCCACCCAGCCCTTAAGTTCACTTGGCCCACTTCTGACACTTCTCTCCCCTTTCACAATCTCTTTGTCTTCATCATGGAGACAAACTGTCAACTGTCATCTGTCACCCCATCTTCATGCTGCCTCAACAGTGATAGAGTTCCTCTTGTCCTTACCTACTACCTCATGAACCTCTGCATCATCCTCTGTACTTTCTGCCATCTCCAACGACATGCCACCACCAAACGTAACGTTACCACACCCCCAGCTCCATTTTCTGCAGGGAATGTTCCCTCCAGGATTCCCTTGCCCATTTGTCCCTCCCCATTAATTTTCCTCCTGGCATTTATCCCTGTGAGCAACTAAAGCAGCAAACAGCTACATCTGCCCATTCACCTCCTCCCTCACCTCCATTCAGGGCCACAAACAGTCCTTCCAGGTGAGGTAACACTTCACCTGTGAATCTGCTGGGGTCGTCTATTGTGTCCGGTGCTCCTAATGCTGCCTCCCCTACATCGGTGAGACCTATCGTAGAGTGGGGGACTGCATTGTTGAACACCTTTGCTCCATCCGCCAGAAGTCGAACTTCCTGGTGGCTAAACATCTTAATTATGATTCCCACTTCCATTCTGACATGTTGGTCCATGGTTTCCTCTTGTGTCAAGATGAGGCCACTCTCAAGGTGGAGGAGCAACATCTAGTATTCCACCTGGGTAGCCTCCAACCTGATGGCATGAATATCGATTTGTCCTTCTGGTAAAAAAAAGATTCCCTCCCCCCCCCTTCTATTCTCCACTCTGACCTCTTACCTCTTCTCATTTGCCTATCACCTCTCTTTGGGTCCCCTCCTCCTTTCCTTTCTCTTATGGTCCACATTTCTCTCCAATCAGAGTTCTTCTTCACCAGCCCTTCATCTTTCTGATCCACCTGGTTTGACCTGTCACCTCCTAGCTATCCTCCTTCACCCCTCCCCACTTTTTCATTCTGGCGGCTTCCTCCTTCCTTTCCAGTCCAGAAGAAGGGTCTTGGCCTGAAACTTTGATGGATTATTCATTCCCTAAGGTGCCTCCTGACCTGTTGAGTTCCTCAAGCATTTTGTGTGTGTTGCTTTGGATTTCTTCATGTCTGGGATATTGAAACAGAGCTAGTCCAAGTTATTTTATACTCTTCACAAGGTCTTCAGAGTATTTAGCACCTTTTTTCAGGTTCTTGGGATTAATTGAACTGCCGATAAATTCAATCCATGCATCATTATGGGGTTTGTCTTCCTTCGGCAGAAGCTTCATTCCTTTGCAAGATTCAGGGCTTTTGTTTTGTGAATCTCAAAAGTTCTACCCCATGTGATACTGTGGCAATAGAGCCCATGAGGGCAATGATTCTCTCCTCCGTTTGTGTAAATCTAGCTGCATTTGATTTACCAGCATCTGCATGAGCAGAAGCAAGCTAACATTGCCAATGGAATCTAACTTACCCATGTCAGTATTTTATAGCTGGAGATTCATGTTTTGTCACTAACTATTGAAGAAGTCACAGCATTCCTCTGCTGCACCATGATTTGCTAATCTCTTCTCGGCTACACAATTGGGCAACGGACCTCGATGTAGGTAAAAACAGTTGTCTGTAAATGCATGGAGAAAAAGATTTCGTCTTTCCAAGGATCTTTGGGCCAGAGATTGGGACAAATTCAGAATGTTTGAGTACAAACTATTCCAATAAAATACAATCTATCATATCCAGTCTAAATTTGTGTGGGGTTGGCAGATTTACTTATCTTGGTCTCTGCAGAAAACTGAATTAACTTACTTCTCAGCATCTTGATATCAATGATGAAGGACGGACATGAAATCATCTCTTAACCGCAGTTGCCTTCACTTTCGGGATATTATGTATAAAAGATGTTACCGCTGCACAGAACTTTGGAAAGACTACATTTGGAACACTGTATGCAGTTCTGGTTCCCTCAGTACAGGACGGATGTGGAGGCTTAGGAGAGGGTGCAGAGAGATTATCTAGGATGTTGCTTGGATTAGAGGATACGAATTATAAGAAGTTAGACAAATTTAGATTAGTTTCCCTAGGGTGTCAGATGCTAAGGGATGACCTGATAGAAGTTTATAACATTAAGAAATGCATAGATAGTCAGAGACTTTTTCCCAGTGGGGAAATATCAAATACTATACAGAGCATAGGTTTAAGGTGAGAGGAGGAAAGTTTAATGGAGATCTATGAGGTATTTTTTTGTACAGAGAAAGGTAGGTGCCTGCAAGGTGCTGTTGGCAGAGGTGGTGGAAGTAAATCTGACAGCAATGTTTCAGAGGTATTTAGACAGACACATTAGCAGGCAGAGAGTGGAGAGATGTAGGGCATGTGGAGATGGCTGCAATTAGTTAATTTGTCATCGTGGTTAGCACAGGGATCATGTGTCGAAGGGCCTATATACTGTTCCACAGTTTATGTTCTAAATTGATGACCCCTGCTACAAAGAAGGTCACAGGCAACAGGTGTATGTTTACACCGCTACCTATAGGTTTCCCTCCAAGTTATACACTATTGTGACTTGGAATAATGTCACTGTTCCTCCTGTGTTATTGTGTCTAATTCCTGGTACCCTTTCCCCCACAACAGCATGAAAGGTCTTTCTGAGAAGAATTGCACTGGTTCAACAAAGCAGCTCAATGCCATCTTCTCAAAAACAATTATGACTAGGTCGACGCAGGCCTAGGGGGCTGGTGTTGGGCACGATGATGGACTCTGCACTTCTCCCTCTCCCTCATCGGTGTGTTCTGTTCATCTACATTAGCTGCGCCACTGTCTTTGAGGAGCATGTTGACCATAGTCTTGGGAGGGCACCCAGGGTTCATCCTCCCATGCTTGGGCTCCCATATGATGACTAGGCTGGCAGGTAGTTCACGATGATGGACTCTCCACTTCTCCCTCTCCCTCATCAGTGTGTTCAGTTCATCTACATTAGCTGCGCCTCTGTCTTCTAGGAGCGTGTTGACCGTAGTCTTGGGAGGGCGCCCAGGGTTCATCTCCCATGCTTGGGCTCCCATATGATAGCAATAAATGCAGGCCTTGATAAAACTACCCAGATAAAGGGGGAGGAAAAAGGAACAGAGAAAGTGTTAATTAAAACAGGACTCAAATCTATTTTGGATGAGGTAAGATCCAGAATCTGAATCGGAATCATGTTTATTATATGATGTGAAATTTGTTGTTTTGTGGCCATTGTACAGTGCCTAAACATAAAATTACTATAAATTACAAAATAATTAAATAGAGCAAAAAAAGGAATAATGAGGTATTTTCATGAGTTCATTGATCATTCAGAAATCTGATGATAGAAGGGAGGAAGCTGTTTCTGAAATATTGAATGTGGGCCTTCAGGCTCTTTTACGTCCCCCAATGGTAGTAATGAGAATAGATCTTGTCCTGGATGGTGAATGTCCTTAATGAAAGACACTGCTTCTCGAGACATTACCTCTTGAAAATGTCCTTGATGGAGGGAGTCTTGTGTCCGTGATGGAGCTGGCTGAGTCTACAGCCTCTGGTGACACTGTGCGTTGTAACCTCCATACCAGGCAGTGATGAAACCTGTCGGAATGCTTCCCACCATACACCTATAAAAATTTACATGTCTGGTGACATACCAGATCTCTTCAAACTTCTAATTAAGTGCAGCCTCTGGCAGGTCTTCTTTATGATTGCATCAATGCATTGGGTCCAGAGCAGATCTCCTCTGAGATGTTGATGCCCAGGAACTTGAAGCTGCTCATCCTTTCCACTGCTGGCCTCTCAATGAGAACTGGTGTACGTGCTCCTGACTTCCCCTTATATAAGAATGTTATTATATGACAGAAGCAAATCCCACATGTTGCCATTTCTACTGTTGTTGGTCACGCCTTCCAACATGGCTCTTCTGGCGAGAGCCCTGTTGCTGAAGTGTGTGTGGTAAAGATAATGGCTAGTTTTTTGATAGTTCTATAAGGAGACTTAGTCAAGTCACATCAAGTCAAATTGATTGCCATGTGCACAAGTACAGTGAGGTAGTGCTACAATGGAAACTTGCTTACAACAGCATCACAGGCACATAGGTACAGATAACACATAGAACATAAGTTACTCAGAAACTATATAAATTGTCATTCGTTTGTTTTGTGCTATATCGAATGATGCAGATAATCATGGCCTTTCCATAACCATTATAGTTCTTGGCATAGTTCTTGGGGCTTGGGGGGAGGAGGAGGGGGCTAAAGGATGACCTGTTGGCTAGTAGAGGGGTGGAGCACCTTACCACCTCCTTTGGTAGAGACGTATCTCCAACCTGCTATCCTGCATAAAATGTGCATTAATTATAAAGAGGAAATGACAGCAAAACAAGACATTAGAACAAATAACACAATCAGAGTCCATTTCGTCGCAGTGCAAGAGATGATCCATAGTGTTCAATTGCTGGCGTAGGCTCATGGTTGTGCTGATTGGTTCAAGAACGAAATGGTTGAAGGGAAATAGCTGTGTAGTTGGGTGGCACAGGCTTGTTTGGCCAGAAGGGCCTGTGGCTATGCTGTGCCTCTAAATAAATTGACAACATATTATTGAATGAGAGATGTAAAAGCTTTTTAATAAACTTTCTAGCTACTCATCCACACTTGACTTAAAATTAAGAAATAATGACAACAAAAAAAAATCACAAAACCTTAGCCTGGGTAGTTTGAGTAGTTTGCTGGGTAGATCAATGGGAGGATGTAAATTGTATTAAATTCTGTTTGGAAGAGTCTGTATGGTGTGATCTTGTATTTTATTTTGTGCTCATCATAAAGAAACTGAAGTTAATTGAATCAAGCAACTATTTGATAAACGTGCCTCTGTGCTCACCTGTGGGTGGGAATATAAAGTAGCCAAGACCCATGAAATTGTTAACAGTCTGATAATGAGAAAGGCTGAAAGGGTGGAGGTGAGGTCATGCACAGAAGAGGTGATGTCGAGTTGATTGGTATGATATCAAAGTTACTGCAGCGGTATTTGAAAACCTGGGCTATTGATCAGGAGACTGGGGGCCAATCTCCATCAGGGCAGCTGGCGCACTTAAACTTAAGTAATTAAATGAATCTGGAATAAAGAGACTATAATCAATAATGGCTATTGGGGAACTTGGATGGCTCATTAAAATATTGCATAGAAGGGAAGTTTGGTGTCTTTAACCGTCTGAAGCACACATGACTCTAGGCACAAAGCACTGTGAGAGCTGTTGAATTGAGGCCAATCAATAAAAGTTGATGGAAACATCCTTGACCTGTGAATAAATAACAAAATGCTCTGATTGCAAGTGTGGTACCTCCAGGTTAAGAATTGTTTGCATAGACAATAAGTAATTTTCACACCCTTTTCAATTGAAGAGGGCGAAAATAAATGGGGTTAACAATGGAGTGGAAGGTTGTAACACTGCTTTTTCCAGAATACTGTTTGATGAAAATGAACAAAGCAATCTTTCAATGCCAGCAGATCTCACGATATTAACTGTGGTTCTTTGTGGCTGCTGAGCAAGAGGACTGTGGTTCAAGGTCCTTTCCAGGCTCTTGGGCATATCATCTAGCCTGAAGCCTGGGCACAGAACCAAATGCATGTTGCACTGTCAGACTTGCTTTCTTTTAAAAGAGGTTTGAAAGATTCCTTTCAAAGCAAAGTTGAGGAATTCTCCCCTGATATCCTTGCCAATATCTATTGCTCAAGCAACAGATTTGCTATAGCTTATATATGGGATTTTGTTGTGTATGAATCGAGTGCTGCATTTCCTATGTTAGAACAATGGTCTGCTCTAACAAAGGGATATCCATTATATCTATTACTCAATATCTATTATTCAAGAAACAGATTTGTTATCGTTCATTTATGGGATCCTGCTGTGTATTAATTGAGTTCCGCTTTTCCTACGTTAGAACAGTGATCACATGAAAACTCCTTCATTAGGCCTAACTTTCAGAGTTATGCGGCAATGAAATGAGCCCTTTGGCCTAACTGGCTCATGCCAACCAAGATTCTCATCCCATTTGTCTGTGCTTGACCTGTGTCCCTTTAAACCTTCCCTATCCATGTACCTGTCCAAATGTCTTTTAAATTTTGTTATTATGCTTGCCTCAACCACTTTCTCTAGCAGCACGTTCCATAAAAACACCACCCTCAGTGTATAAAAGTTGCATCTCAGGTACCTATTAAATGTTTCCTCTCTCAACTTAGACCTATACCCTCTAGCCTTGATTCCACAGCCCTGTGGAAAAAAAAGACTGTGCACATTCTCCCTATCTGTGTCTCTCATATGTTCCACACTTCCATAAGGTTACCCCCCATTCTCCAACATTTGAAGGAGTAAAGTCCTAACTTGCACAATCTCTCCCGATAACTCAGTTCCTCAAGTACTGGCAATGTAGAGGCATGGGGTTACAGAACACTTCTTCATACTCTTTCCAGTGGCATCTTTCCTTTATCAGGATAACCAAAACTCTACACAATAGTCCAAGTGAGGCCTCATCATCGGAAGCTGCAGGGAATACTCAGCAGATCAGCCAGTTTCTGGGGAAAGAGAAATATGTCAGTAATCATTGGTTGTAAAACGGCTTGAGGTGAGCTAACGTTGTGATAAAGTGTTATAGAAAGGAAAGTTCCCTTTTTTCTTAACCATGTTTCATGTCTCCTCAGGGGTGTGTGCTTAGCCCATTGCTCTACTCTCTATATACCCATGACTGTGTGGCTAGGCATAGCTGAAATACCATCTATAAATTTGCTGACAATACAACCATTGTTGGTAGAATCTCAGGAGGTGACGAGAGGGCGTACAGGAGTGAGATACGCCAACTAGTGGAGTGGTGCTGCAGCAACAACCTGGCACTCAACGTCAGTAAGACGAAAGAGCTGATTGTGGGCTTCAGGAAGGGTAAGATGAAGGAACACATACCAATCCTCACAGAGGGGTCAGAAGTGGAGAGAGTGAGAAGTTTCAAGTTCCTGGGTGTCAAGATCTCTGAAATTCTAACCTAATCCCAATATATCGCAGTTATAAAGAAGGCAAGACAGTGGCTATACTTTATTAGGAGTTTGAAGAGATTTGGCATGTCAACAGATACACTCAAAAACTTCTATAGTTGTACTGTGGAGAGCATTCTGACAGGTTGCATCACTGTCTGGAATGGGGATGGGGTGGGGAGGCTACTGCACAGGATTGAGAGAAGCTGCAGAGGGTTGTAAATCTAGTCAGCTCCATCTTGGGTACTAGCCTACAAAGTACCCAGGACATCTTCAAGGTGCGGTGTCTCAGAAAGACAGCATCCATTATTAAGGGCCTCCAGCACCCAGGGCATGCCCTTTTCTCGCTGTTACCATTAGAAAGGAGGTACAGAAGCCTGAAGGCACACACTCAGCGCTCAGCGATTCGGGAACAGCTTCTTCCCCTCCGCTATCTGATTCCTAAATGGACATCGAACCCACTTCTTTAATATATACTATTTCTGTTTCTGCATGATTTTTAATCTATTCAATATAAGTATACTGTTATTTATTTATTTATTTGTTATTACGTTATTTTGTTCTTTTCTCTTCTATATTATTTATTGCATTGAACTGCTGCTGCTAAGTTGAATAGCTGTTTTTGAGCTTGGTGGTGTGGAATTTCAGGCTTCTGTACCTCCTGTCAATGGTATCTCAGAGAAGATGGCATGGACTAGATGTGGGAGTCTTTGATGATAATGGTGTCTTTTGCATACTGCGTGGTGTGTTATGTAAGTACTGGGATGGTGGCGGCTTGGATGTCAGGAGCTAAGGGTCCTGTCTCAGACTAAGGGCCAAGTCATTTAGGATTGAAATGAGGAGATATTTCTGCACTCACAGAGTGTCACGATACACAGTCAACTATGCCAGCTTCCAGGGTTTAGAAACTCAGACTCTCTGGGATGTGGATAGCTGGCATGGGCCCTTTAAAGATTCAATCCTGCCCTGCTAATTGGCAACTATATTTCATTGCCAGGATTTTAATATTTAAAGAGCACCTGAACTGAGGTCCAGTGCTCAACCGTCAGCTCTATTTTGGATTCTTATCTAACGCCTAGTTTAGTTCCCCTACCTTGTCTCAATCTTGCGTTGTAGTCTCAGATACTCCAGCACTTGGCTCCTTACCATCTTCGCCCAAGTCTCTTGTCACAGTACGATTGAGCCTAACATGGACCCAACGGGGTGTTGGAGCCTCTCATCAGCTGTGGGTAGCCACAGTGAAAAAATTTCAGGACAGAGCTGGGAGATACACAGCACCAGCTGTCATTAGGAGGAAGCCAGAATCACTGAGGTGAGGCTGTCGGTCGCTCTGCGGAGTCAGTCCATCTTCTCACCCCGGAGAGATCTGGCAGCCATCTGGATTATTGCCACGGCTTCCTCAATGAGTGGTCGCTGTGTTTGAAGTGCCAGAAGGTGGCTTTCATGATCTCTGTACTGACAGGGAGAGCCCTAGCCATCAGGAACGGAAGTCCGAGATCTGCTCTGATTCGGAAGAATTCATGAACACTATGAAGAGGGTGTTCCATCATCCCACCGGAGCTAACAGAGCCTCGGACCGTCTGATGAAGATGTGTCAGGGTAGTTGGGCAGCAACTGACTACGCTATTGAGTTTTGGACTCTGGCTGAAGAGTGTGGCTGGAATGAGGAGGCCTTGATCACTCTGTACCACCATGGACTCTGAGGCGGACTAAAGGATGCCCTTGCCTTTGGAGAGCTGGTAGGGGACTAAGAGGCTCTGATTGAGCTGTTTATCTGCCTCGATAATCCCCTGGCGGAACAAAAGTGGGCCTTTCTCAGAAAGCTGAAGAGGGCTAGCTCAAGCCCACCATAAACGCATCACAGTTTCACTTCCAACCTTGGATAATGATCAGCCCACCTTCTGCACAAGATCCTGTCAAGCCAATGTAGATCAGTCGCACAACAATCTCCGGCGTTGGAGTCGAGGTTGCTGCTATTACTGGAGTAAAGTAGACTCGCTGCAGGTCAAATGTCCGAAGTTGCAGCTGTTGGGAGAACTGCTAAGGCTGTCCAGTGTTGGGAAGACTGTGACGGTAGCAGCTACTACTCCCAACCCTACTGATTCTGGTGTCACTCTGAAGGCAGCGATCTCCTGGGGAAAGAACCCATGAAGGGTGAAAGCCTTTGTGGATTCTGGGGCAGCTAGTCATTTCCTGGACTTGGGTACTGCCCAGCAGGCTCAACATACCTCTGCTGGAGTTGAGCCAGCCCATGCTTACGACCGCCTTGGATGGCCATCCTTGTCGGGCCTGTCAGATCCTGCAGCAGACATCAGTTCTTGTGAATGTGGATAGGGGAACATGTGGAGTATATTTGTTTCCATATCATTGATTCTCCTCACATTCCTCCTGATCCTCATGCAGCCTTCCCTTGGCCGTCCAAACATAACCCTTCTGTGAACTGGAAGGAAGGGAGAATCATTGTATGGTCAAGTCATCGCAAAAGGAAATGTTTTCGGTTTGGTGTTCTGACCCCCAGACTCTCTGGAGACCAGTGGCCAATGAAGAGGCAAACTTTTTCTCGATGTAACCTGGAGAACTTCGGGAAATCCAGTCCCGCCTCCAAGGGCAGACAAACTAGCTCCAGTCAACAGGACCGTGCGAGTCTCGACCCTGTCTAGTAGGGAATGCAGTGGAGCTGGAGAGAGAGGGTCTCTGGCTCAGGAGCAAGCCAAGGAGTTTGCCAAAGAGGTGCCCAAGCATTCTGGAGCCCAAGCAGCCAGGCCTAAGGGAACTAGTCTTGAGTTCCCGTCGAAGGGAAAGGCTCCTAAACATAGACTCTTAGAGTGTAGCTCCAGGACATGTCAGGTCACTTGTCTGAGTCCAGTACTACCTGATGCATGGTCGGCTGGTCGGTGACTAAACCTGCTCCCCCACCAGGCTTGCCTGGTGAGGAGGGTGGCTAGACACCCTGCAGGACGAAAAACAAGACCTGTCAAAGGGTGGATGAACCCTCTCATAGGGTCAACAGCGTTCTAGCAAACACGTGCTGTGAAGCGTGGAAAGGACATCCCTTGCATCGAAGCTTGGTCTGGCCATTCACTGCAACAGAACTTCCCCCAGCCGTCTTGGACCCCACCATGCACTGGATCCGGGAGGGAATGTCGAGAGGGTGGGTCTGGACCTATGCAACCACCTACTCACCTAAAATCCATTCATGCACATGCTGCTCCTTTTTGAGGAGTGGAATATCCTAAACCTCACTAACTGACTGAAAGGAACCATTATCATCCTATGTGATGGATAGCCAGAGAGAGTTCCAGGACAAAAACTCTTCACAGTGCCTCGTTGCCATCATCTAAGGATACAGATGAGAATTTGGACTCTGTTTTGACCCCAGTGAACCTATGAAAGAGACTCTGAGGTCAGCTGGACCACTCCCGCTAGCAAAGGAGCCCCAGGAGTCATCTAAGGAGGGTTGTTGGGGGTGGTTGCAACACCCAAGCCAGTTGAAATCCCTTCTGTCTACAAGGATTTGGAAGAGACCTTCAACAAGGAAAAGGCCTCAACTCTTCCACCACACCAACCGTACGACAGTGCTGGAGATCTTGCTCCCCACAGGGTTGATTATACGTGCTCTCAGTCCTGGAGAGAAACACAACGGAGGAGTACATAAAGAAGGCTTTTGCCATGGGATTCATTCAGCCCTCCACCTCACCAGCTGGCTCAGGCTTCTTCTTTGTACAGAAAAAGAATGGGAGCATGTGACCATGCGTTGATTATAGAGGGCCGAACTGCATAATGGTCAAGAATCATTATTCCCTTCCACTCATAAACGCTGCCCCCAGAGTATTCTTGAAGCTAGACTTGTGGAATGTTCCATATAAAGGAGGGTGATGAGTGGAAGACTGCATTTAACACACTGACAGGGCACTATGAGTACCTGAGCGAGCCCTTTGGCCTCACTAATGCACCAGTGGTTTTCCAGGTGTGTTCTGGGATGCTATCCATAAGTACACCTTTGTCTACTTGGATGACACCCTAATTTTCGCGTAGTCCATGGAGGAGTACATTACTCACGTCAGAGATACCTTGAAGAGGCTTCTGGATCATGGACTTTATGTCAAGCTGGAGAAATCCGAATCTCACATAACCACCATTGCATTTTTAGATTTTATCTTCTGTAATGGCTATCTCAAGAGGGACCCTGCTAATATCCAGACAGTCAGAGATTGGCCACAACCATCCAATATGAAACAATTCCTGGAATTTTCCAATTTTTACAGAAAATTCATCAGGGACTTCATATTAGTGGCAGCTCTGCTGATAGCATAAAATGAAAGATTCATGGGCCATTTTGTTTGGGCTACCAAATCGGAGGCTGCTTTAGTAGGACTCAAACAACACTTCACTACAGCTCCCATTTTGGTTTCATCTAACCCAGACCTTCCCTTGATCATGAAAGTGAATGCCTCAGACATCAGCGAGGGTGCAGTGCTGTCTCAACAGACACCTTCAGACAATAAACGCTTCCGAGTGCGTTCTGCTCCAGGTGGCAATCCCCGGAAAAAATGAATGATGACATCGGAAATAGAGAGCTGCTTGTGGGCTTTGACATTGTAGGAATGGCGTCACTGGTTTGAGGGGGCCAAAAACCCTTTATTGAATGGTGATGCCACAAAACCTGGCTTGTGTTCAGGAGGCCAAAACACTGAATTCCAGACAGGCCAGCTGGTCTCTTTAACTAGTTCGATTTTGTTCTGGCTTAATGACCAGGGTCAAAGAATCAAAAACCACATGCCTTGGCTCGTCAGCTCAGCCAACCCAAAAGAGGGAAGCAGACTACCACCATTTTGCCCCAAGCTAAGGTGATAGTGCTCATTTGTTGGGGAATCAACTCACTTATTTGTAAGGTCCAGGCACAAGGGGAGATTCCCAAGAGTGGTTTTCCGGGTTGCCTGTTCGTCCCAAGTTCTGTCAGGTCTAAGGTACTTCAATGGGAACATGCATTGAGAATGACCGCACACCCAAGGGTTGCCAGAACCCTTGAGTTTACTAAGAGAAGGTACTGGTGTCCTAGAATGGCTAGAGAGGTCCGACCATATGTGTAGGCATGTGGTGGGTGCACCTAGAACAAGTTGCCTATACCCAACCTCAAGAGCTCCTTCACCCTCTACCCGTTCCGGACAGACCATGGGCTCACATCTCAATGAATTTTGTCACGGGTCTTCTGCCTTCCAAGGATAAGACCATCATCATGGTAATTGTCAATTGTTTTTCAAAAGCCTGCAAATTCCTTGCATTGGTCAAACTACTGTCAGCAGCAGAGATGGCTCAGATCGTCTGCATCAAGTCTTCAGGATCCATGGATTTCTGGTGGACATTGTGTCAGATTGGGTTGCACAACATGTGTCATATTTTAGGAGGGCATTCCGTATGCTGATCAGGGCTACAGTGAGTCTTTCCTCTGGGCTTCACTCATAGTTCAACAGCCAGATGGAGTGGGTAAACCAGGATATGGAACGAACCTTGAGATGACTGACCTTAGAAAAATCAGGCGAGTGGTTCTGCATCACTCTTCCCTGAGAAGGAGAAGCTTTGCAGCCTGGGCAACAGGTCTGGTTGTCTACTCAGGATTTGCCTCTTCAGGTAGAGTCTAAGAAATTAGCACCAAAGTTCATTGGACCTTCTGAGATTCTCAAGAATGTAAACCCGGTGGCTTACATATTGCAGCTCTCCAAGACCATCTCTGTAAATCCATTTCATGCACGTCTGCTCTTACCCCATCCCCTCACCACCCTACCAGGGATAGGGTTCCTCTTGTCCTCATCTACCACACCACCAGCCTCTGTGTTCAGCACAAAATTCTCCTCAACTTCAGTCACCTCCAAAGAGATCCCACCACTAAGCACATCTTTCCCTCCCTCCCATTTTCTGCTTTCCACAGGGATCACTCCCTACTCAACTCCCTTGTCTATTCGCCTCTTCCCACTGATCTCCCTCCTGGCACTTATCCTTGAAAGAGGAACTTACCCCTACACCTCCCCCCTCACTACCATCCAGGGCCCATCGTGAGTTTATTGGGGTCATTTACTGTGTTCGGTGCTCTTGGTGTGGCCTTCTGTATATTGGTGAGACCCGACGTAGATTGGGAGACGGCTTCGCCGAGCATCTACACTCTCTTCGTCAGAATAAGCAGGATCTTCCAGTGGCCACCCATTTGAATTCCACTTCCCATTCCCATTCCAATATATCCATCCAAGGCCTCCTCCACTGTTGTGATGAGGCCACACGTAGGTTGGAGGAACAACACCTTATATTTCACTTGGCTAGCCTCCAACCTGATGGTATAAACATCGATTTCTCAAACTTACGGTAATGCCCCCACACCCCGCTTCACCATTTCTCATCCCCTTTTCCCTCTCTTACCTTATCTCCTTGCCTACCCATCGCCTCCACATGGTGCTCTTCCCCCTTTTCTTTCTTCCATGGCCTTCTATCTCTTTCACCAATCAACTTACCAGCTCTTTATTTAATTTCTCCCCCTCCAGCTTTTACCTATTACCTTGGGTTTCTCTCTCCCTTTCCCCCGGCCTTTTAAATCTACTCCTCAGCCTTTATTCTCCAGTCCTGCCGAAGGGTTTTGGCCCGAAACGTTGACGGTACTTTTTACCATAGGTGCTGCCTGGACTGCTGAATTCCTCCAGCATTTTGTGTGTGTTGCTCAGGTAAATTCCACTTCCCACATTTCCACATTAAAATCTGTAAGCACCACTACCATCCGCCCCGTGGCCACCCAGGTTTGTCGATGGGAAAAGGTCTTCACTGTAAAAATAATTCTGGACTCATGAACTGTTTTAGTGTTCGGCTGCTGCACGTAGAGTGGGAAGGATTCGGACCTGAGGAATGGTGCTGGGTTCCTGAAAGGGTCACCTTGGATCTGGCTCTTATCCATACTACCATCCTTGTCTCTGAGCAGCCAAGGTCATCCGGAGTTGGTTGTATGGGAGGGGTCCTGTTACGATACACACCTGACCGCATCTAGGGTTTAGACGCTCTGACTCGCTATAATATGGATAGCTGGCATGCCCCTTTAAAGATTCAAGCCTGCCCCACGAATTGGCGGCCATGTTTTGGCACCAGAATTTTAGTATTTAAAGAGCACCTGAAATGAATCCAAAGCTCTGCTTTGGACTCTCATCTAGCGTCTAGTTTAATACCCTGTCCTTGTCTCAATCTCCTATCATGTCTTGATTCTAGTCTCAGATACTCGAGCACTTGGGTCTTTAACATCCTCGCCTAGGTGTTTTCGTCACACAGTGGTGAATCTTTGGTATTCATAAGAAGATCAGTGGATTTCTGGAGGGATCTGAAGTAGTGTAGGAACATGGACCTGATGTAAAAGACCTGGCATAATCTTTATGAATATCTGAACAGGCTTGTTGGCTGAATGGCCTCTTCTTGCTTCTAATTTATCTTCTCTTGCATTACTCAGCATCAATATCCATTATTTTGCTCAGTCTCAATAATTCATGAAATACCATCCTTTCAAAAAGATGCAGAGATGTCATATCTTGGTGTGCTGGCTCCCACTCTCATTTCTACGTTTTAATTCACTTCTGTAAGTAGACAAAAAGTATTCTGCAATCTTATAATTAGACAGATGCATGTCATCTGTTTTAATTACTGAGCCAGCAGTGAAAAGCCATGATCTGTGCAAAATTGGGACTCGGACTTGTACATGAGAGAAATGACAGATTTCTTAATACTGCAATTAATCTTCTTAGCATCTAAAATGAGAACTTAAATGTTCAGCTAACATTAATCAAAACAGTTCTAAATTAGGTTTAGAATTCTGTAAGGGCTAAAAATGAATCAATAAATTTAAGGTGACATGGTATTTCTGATTATAGAGTACTGTTTAATGAATGATACTTGAAAACCAAACCAGAAAGCATTAAGTCAAATCGAGATTCTGGAGGTATTTTCTAGTAAATTATTTGTTGAACTTAAAACTGCTAACAGTTGTGTATGCTGATCCAATGTAGCTTGTATCTGCACTGTAAGTTCTCTGTGATTGAAGGTCACAACATCTTGAAGACATAAATACATTTGCCCAGCTTCTCCATCTCTGCTACGTTTATTCTAATGGTCCCATTTCGCATATAATGTTGGTATACATTCTGTTTTGCTCAGCTGAACATTCACCTCCTTTGGGAATGACGGGAGAAAACTATGTTTATTTTCACATCTTTCTGCTGTTTTAGAAACTTATATTCTCTTTGTCCTTATCTTTCATCTTATCAGCCTCCAGAATCAAAGGGTTATCATACGAGGAACGTTTGATAGCTCTGGGTCTGTACTCGCTGGAATTTAGAAGGATGGGGGGGGGGATCTCATTGAAACCTTTCGAATGTTGAAAGGCCTATGCAGAGTAGATGTGGAAAGGATGTTTCCCAAGGAGGGGGAATCTAGGACAAGAGTGCACAGCCTCAGGATAGAGGGGCATCCAATTAAAACAGAAATGCAGAGACATTTCTTTAGCCAGAGGGTGGTGAATTTGTGGAATTTATAGCCACAGACAGCTGTGGAGGCCAGGTTGTTGGGTGTATTTAAGGCAGAACTTGATAGGTTCTTGATTGGACATTTCATCAAAGGTTACGGGGAGAAGGCTAGGGAGTGGGTCTGAGGAGGGGTAAAAAAATGGATCAGCCATGATTGAATGGCAAAGCAGACTCAATGGGCTAAATAACCTAATTCTGTTCCTACATCTTATGGTCTTATAGATCACCCTTTCCCATTTCTGGTATCTCCCAGTAATTAAACCCTTCCATTCCCCTTAAACATTTTAGTAGGGGAGAGGTCTATTCTCATCATTCTCAATGCAAACTGCCTCATCCATGGGATCTTCCAGGACAAATTCAGGAGATTCAGTGCTTGAAGATTAAAGAGAGTGGAGCTGCAGGAATCTGGAAAAAAACAAACATTCCCGCCATTGAGCACTGCCACAAGAAAGTAGCATCCATCATCAAGGACATCCACCATCCAGGCCATGCCCTCTTCTCTCTGCTACCATCAGGAAAGAGGTATAGGAGCCTTGGGTCCAACACTAGCAGGTTCAGGAACAGTTATTCCTCTTCAATCATCAGGCTCCTGAATCAGCATGGATAATTTCACTCATCTTAACAATCAACTAACTTCACAAACACTGGACTCACTTTTAAGGACTCTACAATTCATGTTCTCAGATTGATTGATTGATTGATTGACTTATTGATTTATTTATTTTTAATACTTCCAGTTTGTTTCCTTTTGCACATTGGTTGTTTGCCAGCCTTTGTGTGTAGTTTTCATTGGTTCTATTGCATTTCTTTGTTCTACAGTGAATTTGTGCAAGGTAATTTATGGTGACATATACATACTTTGATAATAAATGTACTTTGAACTTTGAAATAAGCCACTGTAAAGACTCATAGAACATAGAATAGTACAACACCAGACGAGGCCATTCGTTCCAGGATGTTGTGTCAATCGATGCCAATTTATACTGCATGTCCTCCTCCTTCTCAATGTCATCTCTATCCCTTCATTACATGCATATTCTATATCTACTTAATAGCCACTTAAGTTCCACTGAACTGTCTGCTTCTACTACTACTCCGGGTACCTGCTACTCTGCGAAAAAAAAATCCTTCATCTACCATTTAAATCCACCCCTCCTAACCTTAAAACCATGTGCTTTGGTGTTTGACATTTCTGCTTTAGGGGAAATGATCTGACTGTCTACTTTACATATTGTTTTCATAATTTAAAAAAAATCATCTTTCAAGTCTCCCTTCAGCCTCTAAGGGTTTATGCTTGTCCAAACTTTCCTTATACTTGTCCAAACTTTTCTTATACAGTAGCTCATACCCCCTAATCCAGTCAGCATCCTGGTAAATCTCTTATGTACCCCTTCAAAAGACCCTTCCTGTAATGAGGCAAACAGAACTGCACACAATACTTCAAGTGTGGTCTGACTAAAGTTTCATATAGCAGCATGAACTCCTTACTCCAATATTCAGCACCCCTCAGCATGCAGTATTCCTTCATTGCCACCTTAACTACTTGTGTAGCCCACTTCACTGATCTATGAACCTGAATGTCACCCTCCTGGATACTCCTGTATTTAAATTCTATTAATAGGCTTACCATTAACTGTATTTTCTCCTTTTATTTCACCTCCTGAAGTGCAGACCTTGACAACTCCTAACATTTGCTTAGATTAAACCCCAACTGTCTCTTCACTGTGCATATCTGCAACTGGCCTATATCCAATGGTATTTGTTACCTTTTATACGTTCCACAATTCCGCTAATTTTATTTTGAACCACAAACTCACAAATCCACCCATCTACATTTTCATTTAAATCACTCGTATTCTCTTCGGTAGGCTGCAACAATCGCAAGCAGTCACTTGATTGGCAGGAATTTTAAAAAGAGCTCTGGTCCTTTTGGAACTTTTCAGTGGGCTGCAATCATAACAATGTCCTAGGCACACAGCAGTGGACAATAAATAGAAGGGGGGGGGGTGTAAGCGGAGCGGCTATTGTTGGAGTGAAACAGTGTTAGAGTGGTCAGGCTTAGGCAAGAACAGGCACAGGTTGGAATTTAAGCTTGAGAAGTTAAAGGTATTACGGGTGTAGGTCAGATGGCAGTTAAGACAGTGGGATGTTCCTCCTGTAATATATGGGATTTCAGGGTACCAACAGTCTCCCAGATGACTACATTTACTGGAAGCGCACCTAAATTCAGCTCCTGACTGATAGGAACGAGGAACTGGAGCTGGAGCTGGATGTACTCAGGACCATCCAGGAGGCTGAAAACCTCAAAGATGTGGTGGTCACCCCCAGAGTACTAGTAGTTGGGTGACAACCAGGAGAAGTAAGGGGAGAAAGCAGTCAGTGCAGGGTTCTCCTTGGCCATTTCCCTCGGAAGCAAGTAGATTCCTTTGGATATTGTTGGGGGTGTGGAGGCTAATAACATACCAGGACATAGCTGCAACAGACAAGCCAGTGTCTCTGAGGCTCAACAGGGAAGGATAAAGTCAAACAGAACAATAGTGATAGTAGACTCAATAGTTAGGGAAACGGATAAGAGATTCCATGACAGTGAAAGAAGTGCTTGGATGGTGTGCTGCCTCCCAGCTGCTAAGGTCTCGAATGTCCCAGAGCAGCTGCAGAAGATTCTCAAGAGGGAGGATGAGGAGCCAGCGGTCATGTTGCACACTGGCACCAATGACATCAGTAGAAAGGGGGAAGTGGTCCTGTGCAGTGAGTATAGGGAGGTAGGAAAGAGGCTGAAGAACAGGACCTCCAAGGTAGTAATCTTTGGATGACTCCCAGTGCCACGTGCTAGTTTGGGCAGGAATAGGAAGATAGTACAGGTCAATGAGTGGCTGAGGAATTGGCGTAGGGGGCAGGGTTACAGATTTCTTCTGGGGAAGGTATGACCTGTACAAAATGGATGGGTTACACCTAAACCCAAGGGGGACAAATATCCTTGTGGGTAGGTTTTCTAGAGCTATTGAGAAGGGGTTAAACTAATTTAGCAGGGGGATGGGAACAACACTGATAGGGCTGACAATGGGGCAGTTGGTATACAAGTCGATACAGTGAGTAGTGAGAATGTGAGGAAGGACAGGTAGGTGATAGGGCAAATTTGCAGTCAGCGGGATGAGTTGAGGTGTAACATGGGGGCAAAATCAAAAAAGGATGATGAATACAGGACTGAGGGTGTTATATTTGAAAGTGCAGTATACAGAATAAGGTAGATGATCTTGAGGAGCAGTTAGAGATTGGCAGGTATGATGTGTGGGCATCACTGAGATGAAAGAAGGTCATAGTTGGGAGCTTAGCACCCAAGGATACAAATTGTATTGGAAGGACAGGCAGGTAGACAGTGGGGATGTGGTGGCTCTGATGGTAAAAAATGAAATCAAATCCTCAGAAAGAGGTGACATATGTAGTTTTGGAAGATGTAGAATCCTTAAAGGTAGAGCTAAAAAAAACTGCAGGGGTAAAAAAAAAACCCTGATGGGAGTTATGTACAAACCTCCAAACAGTCACCAGGATGTGAGATGTAAATTACAATGGGAAATAGAAAAGGCATGTAAAAAGGGCAATGTTACAACAGTCATGAGGGATTTCTATATGCAGGTAAATTGAGAAAATCAGGCTGGCGCTGGATCCCAAGGGAAGAAATTTGTAGAAAGCCTAGAGATGGCTTTTCAGAGCAGAGTATGGTTGAGCCCACTAGGGGAAAGGCACTTCTGGATTGCATGTCGTATAATGAACCAAATTTGATTAGGAAGCTTAAGTTAAAGGAATACTTAGGAGTGATCATATTATGCTAGATTTCACCTTACAGTTTGAGAGGGAGAAGATAAAGTCAAGTGTATCAATATTACAGCAGAGCAAAGTGAATTACAGAGGCATGAGAGAGAAGCCAGTCAAAGTTGACTGGAAGGGGACACTATCAGGGATAACAGCAGAACAACAATGGCTGGAGTATCTGGGGGCAATTTGGAAGGCGCAGGATAAATACAGCCCAAAGATCAAGAAGTATTTTAAAGGAAGGACGAGAGAATCACAGCTGACAAGAGAAATCAATGACAGTATAAGAGGAAAATTGAGTGCATATAATATGGCAAAAATTAATGGGAAGTTAGAGGATTGGGAAGTTTTTTTAAAAAAAAATCAACAAAAGACAGCTAAAAAAAATAAGGAGAGAGAAGGTGAAATATGAAGGCAAGCTAACCAACAATATAAAAGAGAATATCAAAAGTCATTTCAGAGAAATAAAAAGAGAGGTGGGAGTGGATATTGGACCACTGGAAAATGATACTGAAGAGATAGTAATGGGGGACAAAACATGACAGACGAACTCAGCAAGTATTTTGCGTCGGTTTTCACAGTGGAAGACACTAGCAGTATGCCGAAAATTTGAGAATATCGAGGGCAGAAGTGAGTGCAGTTGCTATTAATAAGAAGGTTGGTGTTTGGGAAACTGAAAGTAGATAAGTCACCTGGACCAGATGGACTATACCCCAGGATTCTGAAAGAGGTTGCTGAAGAGATTGTTGAAGCATTTGTAATGATCTTTTACAATCACTAGATTCTGGAATGGTTCTGGAGGATTGGAAAATTGCAAACGTCTCTCCACTCTTTAAGAAGGAAAGGAAGCAAAAGAAAGGAAATTACAGGTCAGTTAGCCTGAATTCAGTGGTTGGGAAGATGTTGGAGTCAATTAATGAGGATGAGGTTCAGGGTACTTGGAGGAACATGATAAAATAGGCTAAAGTCAGCATTGTTTTCTTAAAGGGAAATCTTGCCTGGCAAGTTTGTAGAATTCTTTGAGAAAATAATAGACAGGATAGACAAATGAGAGTTAGTGGATGCTGTTTACTTGGATTTTCAGGAGGCCTTTGACAAGGTGCCTCAAATTAGGTTTATTAGGGTAAGAGCCCATGGGATTACAGGAAAGATACTAGTATGTATAGAAGATTGGCTGAGTGGCAGGGGATAAATAGTGGGAATAAAGGGGGCCTTTTCTGGTTGACTGTTGGTGACATGTGATGTTTTACAGGAGTCAATATTGGAAATGTTTCATTTCACTTTATACGTCAATGATTTGGATGATGCAATTGATGGCTTTATGGCTAAGTATGTGGATGATGCAAAGATACGTGGAGGGGCAGGTAGTTTTGCGAAGGCTATTAGTCTGTAGAAGGACTTAGACAGACTGGGAGAATTGGCAAAGTGGCAGATGGAAATAGTGTTAGGAAGTGCATGGACATGCACTTTGGTAGAAGGAATAAAGGTGTAGACTATTTTCTAAAAGGGGAGAAAATTCAAGAATCAGAGGTGCAAAGGGACATGGGAGTCCTTGTGCAGAATTCTCTAAAGGTTAACTTGCAGGCTGAGTTGGTGGTAAGGAAGGCAATTGCAATGTTAACATTCATTTTGAGAAGACTAGAATTATTACAAGAAGGATGTAATGATAAGGCTTAATGAGGCATTGCTCAGATTGCACTTAGAATACTATGAGCAGTTTTAGGGACCTTGTATAAGGAAAGATGTACTGGCTTTTGATAGGGCCCAGAGGAGGCTCATGAGAATGATCTCAGGAATGAAAGGGTTAATATATGAGGAACATTTGATGACTCTGGGTCTGTACTCACCAGAGTTTAGAAGAATGGGCGGGGGGGGGGGTTGGAATTTCATTGAAACCTATTGAATATTGAAAGACTTAGACAGAGTGGATGTGAAGAGGATGTTTCCTCCAGTGTGTGAGTCAGGGGACCAAAGGGCACAGCCTCAGAATAAGGGGACATCCATTTATAATAGAGGTAAGATAGAATTTATTTAGCCAGAGGGTGGTGAATCAGTGGAATTCATTTCCTCGGAAAGCTGTGGTGGCCAGTTCATTAGGCGTATTTTAGGCAGGGGTTGACAGGTCAGGGCATCAAAGGTTATGGGGAGAAGACAGGAGAATAGGGTTGTGAGCGATAATAAATCAGCCATGATGGAATGGTGGAGTAGATTCAAAGGGCCAAATGGCCTAACTCTGCTCCTATGTGTTACGGTTATATATATAGAGAGAGAGAGAGGGAGGGGGGGAGAGAGAGGGACAGGGGGGAGAGAGAGGGACAGGGGGAGAGAGAGGGAGAGGGGGAGAGAGAGGGAGAGGGAGAGGGGGAGAGAAAAAGAGGGAGGGGGAGAGAGAGAGAGAGGAGAGAGGGGAGAGAGAGAGGGGGAGAGAGAGAGGGAGAGAGAGAGGGGAGAGAGAGAGAGGGGGGAGAGAGAGGGGAAGA
This sequence comes from Mobula hypostoma, assembly GCF_963921235.1. NCBI lineage: Eukaryota > Metazoa > Chordata > Chondrichthyes > Myliobatiformes > Myliobatidae > Mobula > Mobula hypostoma. The sequence goes on from NC_086097.1 coordinate 170,400,844, forward strand.
GAAAGGGAAAGGGAGGGGGGAGAGAGGGAGGGGGAGAGAGAGAGAGAGGGGAGGGAGAGGGAGGGGGGAGAGAGAGGGAGGGGGAGAGAGAGGGAGGGGGAGGGAGAGGGAGGGGGAGAGAGAGGGAGAGAGAGGGGGAGAGGGAGAGAGAGAGGGAGAGAGGGGGAGAGAGAGGGAGAGGGGGGAGAGAGGGGGAGAGAGAGAGGGGAGAGAGGGGGAGAGAGAGAGAGGGAGAGAGGGGGAGAGAGAGAGAGGAGAGGGAGGGGGGAGAGAGAGGGAGAGGGGGAGAGAGGGGGAGAGAGAGAGGGAGAGAGAGAGGGGGAGAGGGAGAGAGGGGGAGAGAGGGGGGAGAGAGGGGGAGAGAGGGAGGAGAGAGAGAGGGAGAGAGAGAGGGGGGAGAGAGAGGGGGGAGAGAGAGAGAGGGAGAGAAGGGGAGAGAGAGAGGGAGAGAGGGAGAGAGAGGGAGAGAGGGGGAGAGAGGGAGAGGGGGGAGAGAGAGAGGGAGAGAGGGAGGGGGGATAGAGAGAGAGGGAGGGAGAGAGGGGGAGAGAGGGAGAGGTAGAGAGGGGGAGAGAGGGAGAGAGGGGGAGAGAGAGAGATATGCTGCCTGACCTGCTGAATTGTTCCATCATTTTGTGTCTGTGGCTCCAAATCCAAAGTTGCACTTCACCCTGGATCCCATGTTTTTTTTTATCTTCTAAATCAGTTTATAGGTCGACATTGGTTATATCTACAATATTACCCTCATCAAGCTCCTTTGTTAGCTCCTCAAAAAGTCAATCAGGTTTGTAAGGTATGACCTGCCCTACATAAAGCTATGCTGGGAGGGTCAGGCAGTATCTGTGGTGGGGAAAGGTATAAGCTGAAATTTTGGTTTGAGATCCTGCATCAGTAAAGAGAGGGAGGAGGAAGGATTCCCATTATGCTGTAGTTGAAAGGTGGGGTGAGGGTTGGTGGGTGGATAAAAGAGACTTGTAGATAGGTGGAACCAGATGGGGAGGGGATGATTGGCAGCTAGAACCAGGTCTAAACAGGAGATGTGGGAGGTGACCAAGGGGGTTAAAAATTAGATTAGATTAGATTAGATTCAACTTTATTGTCATTGTGTTGAGTACAGATACAAAGCCAATGAAATTCAGTTAGTATCTGACTAGAAATGCAAAGAATAGTGTTATTTACAAAATAACTGCGAATAAAAAGTAAGTGCTACAGTATACAAATATAAATGCACTGAGACAGTACAATATGGGTGCAATACTGCTTAGCGCTGTGTTGTGAGGTTCAGCAGGGTCACAGCCTCAGGGAAGAAGCTCTCCCTGTGCCTGCTGGTGCAGGAGTGGAGGCTCCTGTAGTGCCTACCGGATGGGAGGAGAGTAAAAAGTCCATGGTTAGGGTGAGATACATCCTTGATAATGCTTTTCACCCTGCCCAGGCAGTGTTTATGGTAGATGTTCTCAATGGTGGGCAATTAGGTGCCGATAATCTGCTGGGCAGTTTTCATCACATGCTGGAGTACTTTGAATGAACTTGACCTTTTCTCCTTGGAGCGATGGAGGATGAGAGGTGACCTGGTAGAGGTGTATAAGATGATGAGAGGCATTGATTGTGTAGATGGTCAGAGGCTTTTTCCCAGGGCTGAAATGGCTAACACGAGAGGGCACAGTTTTAAGGTGCTTGGAGGTCGTTACAGAGAAGATGTGAGGGGTAAGTTTTTTTACGCAGAGAGTGGTGAGTGTGTGGAATGGGCTGCCGATGACCGTGGTGGAGGCGGATACGATAGGATCTTTTAAGAGACTCCTGAATAGGTACATGGAGATCATAAAAATAGAGGGCTATGGGTAACCTGAGGTAATTTCTAAAGTAAGTACATGTTTGGCAGAGCATTGTAGGCCAAGAGGCCTGTAGGTTTTCTTTGTTTCTATGTTTCTATGAATTCTGGGTTTAATATACACTTAGAAATGCTATCCTATTTGGAGTCAGTTCTACAATTTTTGATAATCCCTCAATGTTGAATATTTCTTTTACTCTATTTCTCATAGAATTCTTTGTTCATAAAACACAAATTCAATTTACACGTTTTGTAAGTTAGTATTTTAAATCCAGATATACCTGGATTTAAATTCTGACTTCTGTGTCATACTCTGCAGAGGAAGTGAAGCATCCTTTCACCCTGCAGGTTCAACTGCTCAGCTTTGTAATTCATCAAACAGTGATATTTGCTGGCATTTTGTATTCTGAAATCCATTCATATCTTGTCATAATCTTTGTATAAAAGAACAGCAAATCTGTTAATCGTATGGTTTTCTGACTGAAAGGAAAAGACTTAAATACCCAAACCACCTTTCAGTGCATTCCAGATGGCCTTCCATTGTGGAAGTGCATTAAGAAGGTAGTCGGTTTGGGTGTAGAAAAGTGGGAAATATATTAGCCAATGCAGGACCTAAGGACATAGTTAGGGACACCATCCATGTCAGCTTCTGATAACTCAAGCCCTCCAGTCCCAGTAGCAACCCTATGGATCTCTCTGGAGCCATAAGATCATAATAAGATCTTGAGACATAGTAAGCCATTCAGCTCATCAAAACTTCTCTACCATTCAATTAAAACTGATTTATTTTTTTCCTCTCAACCCATTCTTCTGCTTTCTCCCCCTAACTTCTAACACCCTTTTTAATCAAGGTCTTATCAATCTCCATGCGATGTATTAGGAGGATGATGGCACCAAATGGCAACTCCTTTGCTTGCGTCTTCGGAAACAGCTCTATTCCGATTTTTGACATCTCTTTTTTTAACCTTTCAAGGTTCTTTTGAAGACCCCGAACTGGAGTTACACTCTGACTTTGGTTCTTTGCAGGAATGGGACCCGCTCTCAGGGCCTCATGACTGGCTGTTTTTTGATATGCCAAGGGTGCAGCCTGGAAGAATAGCACACCTTCTGGGTGCTAGATTTTCAAGGCTCCGGAGGCAGGCGGATTTCAAGGCCGGTGTCACCGCCTGATGGGTTGTGGGAGAAGGAAGATTGTATGCAGTGAGCTGGCTGCTGGCTGTGTGCCCAAAGACCTGAGTTCTTTGGGCAAAGAGCTCCGAAAAAGCGATGCAACAGATTTTAAACATCATAAATCAGTGAGTTGCTTTGTTATGTCTCCCCCTCGCTGTGAAATGGGGACACCTCTTTTTCCCTTATCAGGGAGAGAGAGAGCCTGTGGTATGTCGAATTACCAGATGAACGAGTAGTCTTTGGGGTACTGCAAGTCTGTGTCTTTGTTGATGCTTTTCTGCACACTTGAGTGCTCGGTGGGAGGGTGCCGATGCTTTTTTTGCTGCTGGGGGGGTGGGGTTCATTGCTTTGCTGCTGCTTATGCGTGGGAGGTGGGAGTTGCGGGGGGTCTTTGGAGTTCTAACGTTTAACTGTCATTCATTCTTTGGGGCACTCCTCTGTTTTTGTGGATGTTTGTGAAGAAAAAGAATTTCAGGATGTATATTGTATACATTTCTCTGACATTAAATGTACCTATTGAAACCTTCACTTTATGTACCTGATGATTTGACCTCCACTGCCGCCTGTGGTAATAATTTCCACAGATTCTTCCTCATCACTGTTCTAAAGGAATGTTGTGCTCTCTGGTCCTAGACTTTCCCACTATGGGAGACATCCGATTCATGTCCACTCTACCCAGTCCTTTCAATATTTGGTAGGTTTCAATGAGATCCCCCTCCTCATCCTTCTAAACTCTAGTGAGTAGAGGTTTAGAGCAATCAAATGCCTTTCATTTCTGTGATCCTTCTCGTAAATCTCCCCTGCACCCTCTCCAATGCCAACACATCCTTCCTTGGATATGGAACCCAAACTAATCACAGTACTCCAAATGTAGTCTGGCTAATGCCATATAAATCCTCAACATTACATCCTTGCTTTTACATTCTAGTCCTTTCAAAATTAATGCTAATATTGCATTTGCTTTCCTTACTACTGACTCAACCTTTAAGTTAACAGCTAGGGAATCCTGCACTTGAATTTCTAGCTTTTCCAGCTTTTAAGCAGAGCATTGTAAATTCTTGATTAGTAAGGGCATCAATGGTTGTGGGAGATGGCAGGAGAACGGAGTGGAGAGGGATACAAATACAGCCATGATGGTGGAGCAGAATTGATGGCCTGAATGGCCTAATTCTGCTTCTATATCTTATGGCCTTATGGTTTTATGATCTTAATACAACCTTCCAATTGCTGGGTGAGCCATCTCATCCAGAAACTTCTTATTATAAATGCTTCTTACTCCTTTCTTCTGTATTATTAGACTTGTTTTCACTTTCAGTTTCCAGAAAGGCTGAAGCACTAAGTCTATTTCTTGACAAATCCTGCCTGTATTTCCAGCAATTTTTGCTTTAAGATTTTCACAGGTTCTTGAGCTCGCAAACTCTGAAAAGATAGTTTTATAGACCATGCTATGAATAACGTGGAGAGCTAATTCTGAAATTAGCATCCTTAAAAAATTTCCCATGGCCTTGTATTTTCTCTAAGGTAACTTTTGGTGGTCCAACACTAAGGTTTCAGAAGTAACTTTATTTTGAGATGGGAACTTAACATACTGTATACTACTGCCCTACTGCAAAGTTTCTTCAAGGTATGCCTCCTCTCTTTGGCAGGAGCTCTGTGAGAGTCACTCTCATTGTTCTGCCTCTGTGATTTCTGGTGCTCTCCAACATTTTGACCATGTACTCACCCATATTTCCTGCTTCACCCTTCACTCCACCGCTTTGTACTTCCCTTTTCTTTCCAGTCAACCCAAAAAGTTTACTGTGTCCATTTCCCGCTGTAGATGCTACGTAGCTTGCTGTGTTTCTTCAGCACATTTGTGATGTGCCTAACATATACTTCCCAACATTCTTTACTCCAGTTTCCCATCCATGTCTCTCCTGGTTCCTGCATCAGTCAGTTATTGTATCTGTTACACTCCGTTTCACTCCGAATGTCCCAGCCTTTGAAACCTGATTGCTCAAATACAGTTTGACTCTGTAAGTCCAAATGTAACATAAAGGCTAGCAAAGTACTGTATATAAACCCCAAACTACCAGCATTGGATTGCTAGAAGGTTCAACTACGAAGTGCTTGTGAAGGTTTATAAAATTATGAGAGGCATAGATTAGATGAGCTAGCAATATTAGAGAGTCCAAAACTAGAGGGCATAGGTTTATAATGAGAGGGGTGAGATTTAAAATGGACCTGAGGGGGTGACCTTTTCACACAAGACTGTGGTGTGCATACGGAGTGAGCAATTAGGGAAGTATTAGAGGGAGGTACAATTATGACTTTTAAGAGACACATGGATAGGGTCCAGAGGAGGTTTATGAAAATGATCCTGGGAATGAAAGGGTTAATGTATGAGGATTGCTTGAGGTCTCTGGGCTTGTACTTACTAGAGTCTAGAAGAATGAGGGGGTGTTCAGTGGAACTTATCGAACACTGAAAAACCTAAATAGAGTGGACATGGAGAAGATGTTTCCTATAGAGGTGTCTAGGACCAAGAAACACAGCTTCAGAATACATGGAAATCCCTTTGGAACAGAGATGAAAAGGAATTTCTCTAGCTAGAGAGTGGTGAATCTGTGGAATTCACTGCCACAGGTGGCTGTGGCGGTCAAGTCATTAGGTATACTTAAAGTGGAGGTTGATAAGTTCTTAATTTGTAAGGGCATCAAATATTATGGGGGGGAAGACAAGAAAATGGGGTTAAAAGGGAAAATATATCAGCCATGATTGAATGACAAGCAGATTTGATGGGCTCGTCATGGCCTAATTCTGTCCCAAGTCTTAATGCCTTATGAATACGAAATGTTTAGATAGATATGGACAATTGCTGGCAGTAAGACCAGCTCAGTTAGGAAACCTGGACGGCATAAAAAGGTTGGGATGAAGGGCTTAGAAACATAGAAAACCTATAGCACAATATAAGCCCTTCGGCCCACAAAGTTGTGCCGAACATGTCCCTACTTTAGAAATTACTAGGGTTACCCATAGCCCTCTATTTTTCTAAGCTCCATATACCTATCCAAAATTTTCATAAAAGACCCTATCGTATCCGCCTCCACCACTGTTGCCGGCAGCCCATTCCACGCACTCACCACTCTCTGCGTAAAAAACTTACCCCTGATGTCTCCTCTGTACCTACTCCCCAGCACCTTAAACCTGTGCCCTCTTGTGGCAGCCATTTCAGCCCTGGGAAAAACCCTGACTATCCACACGATCAATGCCTCTCATCATCTTATACACCTCTATCAGGTCACCTCTCATCCTCTGTCGCCCCAAGGAGAAAAGGCCGAGTTCATTCAACCTGTTTTCATAAGGCATGCTCCCCAATCCAGGCAACATCCTTGTAAACCTCCTCTGCACCCTTTTCTATGGTTTCCACATCCTTTCTGTAGTGAGGCGACCAGAACTGAGCACAGTACTCCAAGTGAGGTCTGACCAGGGTCCTATATAGCTGCAACATTAGCTCTTGGCTCCTAAATCCATTTCCACGATTGATGAAGGCCAATACACCGTATGTCTTCTGAACCACAGAGCCAACCTGCTCAGCTCCTTTGAGTGTCCTACGGACTCGGACCCCAAGATCCCTCTGATCCTCCATACTGCCAAGAGACTTACCATCAATACTATATTTTGCCATCATATTTGACCGACCAAAATGAACCACTTCACACTTATCTGGTTTGAACTCCATCTGGCAATCCTCAGCCCAGTTTTGCATCTTATCAATGTCCCACTGTAACCTCTGACAGCTCTCCACACTGCCCACAACACCCCAAACGCTGGAGGAACTCAGTAGATCGGGCAGCATCCGTGGAAACGATCAGTCGATGTTTTGGGCCAGAACCGTTTCCACGGATGCTGCCTGATCTGCTGAGTTCCTCCAGCATGTTGTAAGTGTTGCTTTGACCCCAGCGTCTGCAGATTATTTTGTGTTCACAACATCCCAACCTTTGTGTCATCAGCAAACTTACTAACACATCCCTCCACTTCCTCATCCAGATCATTTATAAAAATCACGAAAAGTAAGGGTCCCAGAACAGATCCCTGAGGCACATCACTGGTCACCAACCCTCCATGCAGAATATGACCCATCTACAACCACTCTTTGCCTTCTGTGGGCAAGCCAGTTCTGGATCCACAAAGCAATGTCCCCTTGGATCCCATGCCTCCTTACCTTCTCAATTAGCCTTGCATGTGGTACCTTATGAAATGCCTTGCTGAAATCCATGTACACTACATCTCCTGCTCTTCCTTCATCAATGTGTTTAGTCACATCCTCAAAAAATTCAGTCAGGCTCGTAAGGCACGACCTGCCCTTGACTATTCCTAATCATATTATACCTCTCCAAATGTTCATAAATCCTGCCTCTCAGGATCTTCTCCATCAAATTACCAACCACTGAAGTAAGACTCACTGGTCTATAATTTCCTGGGCTATCCCTACTCCCTTTCTTGAATAAGGGAACAACATCTGCAACCCTCTATTCCTCCGAAATCTCTCCTGTCCCCATTGATGATGCAAAGATCATCACCAGAGGCTCAGCAATCTCCTCCCTTGCCTCCCCCAGTAGCCTGGGGTACATCTCATCCAGTCCTGGTGAATTATCCAACTTGATGCTTTCCAAAAGCTCCAGGGCACCCTCTTTCTTAATATCTACATGCTCAAGCTTTTCAGTCCACTGCAAGTCATCACTACAATCACTAAGATCCTTTTCCATAGTGAATACTGAAGTAAGGCTTGTTTCTATGCTGTTTAGCTTTATGATTCTCTATTACTATAGCCAAGTTCCATCAGCACACTGAGGCCAGTATCCACCATGCTACCTTACTAAATGGAATTAGGGTCTTGGATACAGCATGGAAACAAACTCTTCAGCCCAACTGGTCCATGCCAATCAAGATGCCCCATTCAAGCTTATTCTATATGACTGCATCTGGTCCATAAGTTGAAAACATTTCTTATTGGTGTACCTGTGCAACTGTCATTTAATTGGCTCAAATCTGGCAGCTCAAAATTGGACATCCTTGATCATCATCAACAGCAGAAATGAATCTCACCATGACTGTAACCCCATTGCTTGGCATGTACCTCATTGCCATCATCATCATCAGGCCCAGTTTGAGCTTTGACTGCCATGGCCCACACACTCCTGTTTTGGGTCAAGTGGATCAATTCATTGGCATTCATTTCCAGTTATCTGTCTGCAGTCTCCATCATCATTTGTCTTTGCCTTCCTTTTGTTTTCTTCCCTTCAATCTTTCCCATAATTACCGCGCATTCTAACTCCTCTTTCCTAATCACATGTCAAATGAAGTTACGTTTCCTTTTCATGATCTCATACATTATTTCACTTTTTGAGCTTGCTCTATTCATAACATCCTCATGACATATCATTTCATCCATGATATTCTTTGCATCCTCCTCAAAAACCACATCTCTGCTGATTCAGTTTGTTTCCTCATGTTACTAGATATTGTCCAACATTCTGATCCATATAACATAACTGGATAAATGTAACATTTCAGTACTCTGAGGCAGGTTGTCATGCCTAGTTTAGTGTTGGTCAGTATACTCTTCATTCTCGTAAAGGTGTCTTTGGCCATCCTTATTCTTCTTTTGATGTCCATGTCGCACCTGCCATCTGTTGTCACCCAGCTTCCTAAGTAGCAAAAGTTCTGTACTTGTTTTATGTCTTCCCCATTTATTTTCAGCCACAGAGAGGATTCTTCTTCTTTTTGGATATCACCATACATTCTGTCTTTTTGCAATTGATAGATAGACCCATTTTTGCACTTTCTTCAACAATTATATCAATTAAGTTTTGTAGCTCTTCTTGCAATTAACACAGTGTCATCCGCATATCTGAAATTATTGATGTTTTCACCGCCAACTTTGATTCCCAAGATGTCTCTTATTTTTTGTAATATTGTTTCACTGTACATATTAAACTAATCAGGGGAGAAAACACACCCTTGTCTAACACCTCTCTTGATTTTCGTAAACTGACTCACTTCTCCATCTATTCTTACAGCAGCAGTTTGTTCCCAGTACAGATTTCTGATTAGGCGGATGTCTTTCGAATCTGGATCTAGAGTTTCCAGTAATATTTCAAATAACTTATTGTGCTTCACTTCATCAAATTCTTTTGTGTAGTCGATAAAACAAACAAATCTTTTTGCACTTGAATATCTCGTTCTGATAGTATCCTTAACATCAATATCGTGTTTCTTGTACCTTTGTCTTTTACAAAAACCACATTGTCCTTTACCTATTTCAGCTTGTACCTCATTGTACCATTGCTTTTAAACCATAAGATCATAGATCATAAGACATAAGAGCAGGATTAGACCGTTTGGCCTGTTGAGTCTGCTCGGTCATACAATCATGGTTAAATTTTTTTAACTTCATTCTCCTGCCTTCTCACCATAACCTTTCACCCTCATATGAATCAAGAACCAATCAATCTCTACCTTAACTACTTCCAATGACTTGGCTTGCTCAGCCCTCTGTGACAGCAAATTGCACAGATTCATTACCAGGTAGCTGAAGAAATTCCTCTACTAGTTCTAAAGCAATGTCTCTTTTTTAAGGTTGTGTCCTCAGCAGCTAGACCAATGGAAACAACCTCTCCATGTTCACTTTATCCAGGCCTTTCAGCAGCTGGTAGTTTAAAATAACATCCCCTTTCGTCCTCTGAACTCCATTGAATACAGGCCCGATATGAGTGGAAGCAGGAATACAAAGAGCTGCCAATGTTGGAATCTGATAAGGTGACGAAGTGAGAATGGGAGAAGGGAAAGGCAGTTGGAAACTCTGGAACCAGAGCCAGAGACAGTGAGAAGCTATTTGCCCTCTTGTGATGGAGGGATTCATTAGTATGATAATAGAAACATAGAAACATAGAAAATAGGTGCAGGAGTAGGCCATTCAGCCCTTCGAGCCTGCACCGCCATTTATTATGATCATGGCTGACCATCCAACTCAGAACCCCGCCCCAGCCTTCCCTCCATACCCCCTGACCCCTGTAGCCACAAGGGCCATATCTAACTCCCTCTTAAACATAGCCAATGAACTGGCCTCAACTGTTTCCTGTGGCAGAGAATTCCACAGATTCACCACTCTCTGTGTGAAGAAGTTTTTCCTAATCTCGGTCTTAAAAGGCTTCCCCTCTATCCTCAAACTGTGACCCCTCGTTCTGGACCTCCCCAACATCGGGAACAATCTTCCCGCATCTAGCCTGTCCAATCCCTTTAGTGAGGCAATGGACTGGATTGAGTTTTGCTGAGGCCCGAAAAAGAGCGCAAGATTGAAGAAGATGGAGGTGCATAGCCACCAACCCCGGATTCGGGATGGTACCCACTGACTGACTGACTGACTTAATTAGTTTCAAAATCAAAGTTATGGATGCAAAGGAGGGAATGTTTACTCCAGTAAAAGGTTAAAGCATTTACTTTGTTTCTCTATCTATTAATGTTGTCTGACCTGCTGAGTATTTGTTTAATAAAACTTTTTGTGTTTTATTAATACAAGGGATTCTGCAGATTATGGAAATCAAGAGTAGCACATGCTGGAGCATCTCAGCAAGTCGGACAACATCCATGAAAAGTAATAAAGAACCTTGAAGGGTCTCAGCCTGAAACATCAACTCGCTGAGTTCTTCCAGTATTTTGCATTTGTGCTACTTTGTGTTTTCATTACTGTATTTAGAGTCAGAGCATGGAATCAGGCCCTTCGGCCCTAGTCATTCATGCCAATTCTGTAACCTACCAAACTCATCGCTTTTGCCTACATTTAGTCCATATCCCTCTGAACCCCTCCTATCAATGTATTTGAATATCTTTTGAATGTTGTCATTGTACACCTCTCAACCACTCTGTCATAAACACAACATACTCTTTGTGGAGAAGTGCCCTTCAGGTTCCTTTTAAATCTTTCCCCCTTTACTTTAAACCTATGCCCTTAAGTTTTAAGTTCATATTACCTGGGATAAGGACTATGTACATTCACCCTAATAATGTCCCTGATGTTAAGGACACCCCTCAATCCCCTACACTCTGAGGAACAAAGTCTTTGTGTCAGCCCATGAATCCAATAACTGTGCAAGAAGCCTTCTCGCTGAAAACCACTCCTCAGTCACCTTTGCAAGAAGCAAACTGACATTTTATTTTAGCACTCAATTAAAATTACCGGTCGACAGAAACTTAATCCTAAAACTGGGAGCAGGAAATGGAGGCTAGTAGGAAGACATTCATCTGTTGATTTTGGATTCTGGATTTCCTGTTGTGCCATCCTGGCCTCCAGCATCAATAGAGAATGCTGTTTCTCAAAGATAATTTTGTATCATATGAACTTGACCCAACACAAATTGAGACTTTGATGGTCATGGAGTGGTATTCCACCAGCATGGAAACAACTCATTAGAAGAGTGCATGTTGCCAACTTGTTGTTTTACTACAGGCAATAAGCAAGTATAAAGCTGTTCGAGGATTCAGACCAACACATATTGGAAAAGTTTTCCAATATTCACAGTGTTGGGCACAAATAAATTAAAAGAGAATTGCTCAGTTACATTTGAGCTGTGATTTAGCTGGGCATAACTTAACCTGTCCTCAGAGTTAGCTTGTGGAGTTCTAGTCCTTGTTTATACCTTATGAATAATTCTTAATGCTTTCCCTGTCTTTAATGTTGGGAAACATAACTGCATAACCAATGATGAATGGAGGGAAAAATGAAATAATTGGTAAAACAGGATATTCTCTTTGCAAAGAATTAAATTGATGTGAATTCAGCATAATTTTCTGGGTGAATAAGTGTCATGTTTTTAAGTGAAACTTGAAGGTTTCTTTCGATTTACAAAATGACAGCATTTTGCAGAAGTGACAGGCACAATTTAAGACTAAATAACATAAAACAATACTCGAATGGGTGAAACCACAAATGCTGGAATCTAGAGCAACAAGCAATATGCTGGAGGAACTCAGCGGGGCTGAGATTCTGAGAGGGGTGAAGAATTGTCAATATCCTGCTTCAGAACTGAGCGTGCAGAGGAGAGATAGCCAGTATCAAGCGGATGAAGTATACTTACATGATTCATGAACACATTTCTTACCTACCTGATTACACTTCTGGTAGCTTTTGTGTTCCTGCTTATAACCCCTCCCCCAATCCCAAGCTTCAAGATGTATTCCAAAAACAAAGAAATACTCAAATGGCAAAATAGTACAACCATGGCTAACAAGGGAGGTCAAAGTTAATGTAAAAGCAAAAGAGAGGGCATACAGCAAAGCAAAAATTAGCACAAAGATAGAGGACTGGGAAGCCTTTAAAACCCTACAGAGAGCACCTAAAAGAATCATTAGGGGAAGGAAAAGGTGAAATATGAAAGCAAGCTAGCAAACAATATCAAAGTGGATAATAAAAGCTTTTTCAAGTATGTACAAAATAAAAGAGATGAGAATGGATATAAGACCGCCAGAAAATGAGGCCAGAGAAATGACAACGGTGGACAAAGAGATGACAGATGAACTAAATGAGTATTTTGCGTCAGTCTGCACTGTGGAAGACATCAGCAGTGCGCCAGATGTTGGAGGGTGTGAGGGAAGAGAAGTGAGTGCAGTTACTATGACAAGGGAGAAGGTGCTCAAAATACTGAAAGACCTCAGGGTATATAAGTTACCCAGACCAGATGAACTGCACCCTAGGGTTCTGAAAAAGGTAGCAGTAGAGATTGTGGCAGGATTAGCAATGACCTTTCGAAATCATTGGGCTCTGGCACTCAAAATTGCAAGTGTCACTCCACTCTTTAAGAAAGGAGAAAGGCAGCAGAAAGGAAATTATAGACCAGTTAGCCTGATCTCAGTGGTTGGGAAGATGTTGGAATCAATTGTTAAGGATGAGGTTACGGAGTACTTGGTGACGCAGGACAAGATAGGACAAGGTCAGCATGATTCCCTGAAGGGAAAATCTTGCCTGACAAACCTGTTGGAATTCTTTGAGGAGGTTACACATAGGGTAGATAAAGGGACTTTCAGAAGGACTATGACAAGGTACCACACATGAGGCTGCTTACCAATTTAAGAGCCCATGGTACTACAGGAAAGTTACTGGCATGGTTAGAGCATTGGCTGGTTGGTAGGAGGCAGCGAGTGGGAATTAAAGGATCCTTTTCTGATTGGCTGCAGTTGACTAGTGGTATTCCGTAGGGGTCGGTGTTGGGACTACTTCATTTTTATGCTGTATATTAATGATTTAGATGATGGAATAGATAGCTTTGTTGCCACGTTTGCAGTTGATATGAAGATTGGTGAAGAGGCAGTTAGTGCTGAGGAAACAGGTAGGCTGCAGAAGGACTTAAACAGATAAGGAAAATGGGCAAGAGGGTGGCAAGTGAAATACAATGTTGGAAAATGCATGGCATTATACATTGGTAGTAGAAATAAATGTGCAGTCTATTTTCTAAATGGGGGGATAATCCAAAAATCTGAGATGCAAAGGGACTTTAGAGTCCTGTGCAGAACACCATAAAGGTTGACTTGCAGGTAGAGTTGGTGGTGAGGAAGGCAAATGCAATGTTAGCATTCATTTCAAGAGGTCTAGAATACAATAGCAGGAATGTGACGCTAAGGCTTTACAAGGAGCTGGTGAGGCCTCACCCTGAGTATTGTGAACAGTTTTGGGCCCCTCATCTAAGAAAAGATGTGCTGGCATTGGAGTGGGTCCAGAGGAGGTTCACAAGGATGATTCCAAGAATGAAAGGGGAACGCTCGATGGCTCTGGATCTGTAATGATTGGAATTTAGGGGATCTCATTGGAACCTTTGAAATATTGAAAGGCTTATTCAGCGTGGATGTGGAAAGGAAGTTTTCCATGGTGGGGGAGTCTAGGACAAGAGGGCACAGCCTCAGGATAGAGGGGTTTCATTTAAAACAGAGCTGCGGAGAAATTTCTTTAGCCAGAGTGTGTTGAATTTGTGAAATTTGTTACCACAGGTAGCTGTGGAGGCCAGGTTGTTGTGTGTATTTAAGGCAGAGTTTGATAGGTTCTTGATTGAACACAGCATCAAAAGTTATGGGGAGAAGGCTGGGGACTGGGGCTGAGGAGGGGAAAAAAGGATCAGCTATGATTGAATGGTGAAGCATGCTCGTTGGGCCAAATGACCTAATTCTGCTCTTATGTCTTATGGTGGTATGATCTTCAGTCTCCACTTTCAGTCTCTACAGACTTTACTTGGCTCCATTTGCCTTTTCTATCTCCTTCTACCTATTACTCACCTATCTTTGTCTCTCAACTCTATTACTTCCCCCTCCTACCTCCATCTTCCTATCATCAGTCCACCTATCACCCACTGGGCCCTGTCGCACCTTTCCCACACTCCTCACTATACAGGCTATCTTCCTTTCCCATTCTAAATTCCGATGTTAAGTCAAGACCCAGCGGGGATTAAAATTTCTCTTCCCCCACAGATACTGCTCAGTCTCCTGACCTCCTCCAAGCAGATTGTTTGTTGCTTCAGGGTGGGTGAGGAGGCTTTAAAGAGCTACTTGAATGTGGGAAGAGATACAGAAGAGTGGAAGAATCTGCGGTAGTTTTTGGGACTTGTTGATAAATAGCTAGCAAAATCTTAAAGACAAGTGTATAAGTTTTAAGTTCAAAGCATTGATAGATCAGCCAGTCTAAGTAAGGGAGCACAGAGGAGAAGGGGTGATGGTAGTCAGGATATAGCCAGCTGAACTCTGCATGAGTGTTTTATAGTGGGTGGAAGATATAAGGAGTTTGTTACAGCCTGTTGATTCTTGACTTTTTCCAGTGGCTATCTTTTTCACTAGCTTGGGTTAAAATTCTATCCTGCCCTATGTCCATGGGAAAGTTTACTAACCATTTGGGCTCCAATTATCAATCACTGATAAAATTTACCCCGGGGCATAATGGAAGATTAAGTTTAGTTACTGATTGTTGGAAGGGGTGAATATTACCTTAAATGATGGCATTATTACAATGCTCCACTAAATTGGTTGTCTCAGCAACAATTACTTTGATGTTGCTCCCTATTTAATAGATGCATCAATCACAAATCATTGTGAGTTTTAATCACTTTCAGACTTGGTAAAAAAACACAGGAGAAAGCTATGGGCATTTCCCAGCAAGTTAAAAGTTCATCTCTTTCTCTGACCCCCTACAGTATCAATAAAATTGGTATTATTACTGGTTTATTATTCTCACATATACCAAATTGATCACCACAATCTGGACCCTGGGAGTCAATGTCTCTCTGCAACTGAATCCTTGACTTCCTGGCCAACAGACATTAGTCAGGAAAAATAACCATGAGCCCATCTACCATGATTATTTTAAACACTGGTGATCCATAAATTGTATTGTCAGTCCCTTATTTCAATCTCTGTACATTTGTGACTTCTTGGCCAGATTCTTCTCTAGTTCTATCTAAAAGCTGGCAAATGATGCCACAGTGGAGGACTATATCTCAAATAATGCTGAGTGAGAATTCAGGAAGGAGGTAGAGAGTAACATGGTGTCATGACAGCAATCTTTCCCTCAGTGTCAGTAAAAGAGCTAGTCATTGACTTCAAGAGGGTTACTGCATAGGCTCTTGTCTATATCAATGGTTTTGAGGTTGAGCGTGTTGATAGCTTCAAGTTCCTAGGAGTGAAAATCAGCAATCGCCTATCCTGGTCCAACCATGTAGACACCTCAGTCAAGAAAGCTCACCAACACCTCTAATTTCCTCAGAAGGCCTAAGAAATTCGACATGTCTCCATCGACTATCCATACATTGTTCCATTCATTGTGTTAGTGATTAACCTTGTTCTACTTCAATGCACTGTATTGTTCTGCAGCAGCAGTAGGCAAGACAAGACTTCAACTGTATCAAGATGCACGTGAAAATAATAAACAAACTCCAATTCCAGCATAGGGTGCCATAATAACATAGCACTTAATGAGATGCTATTACAGTTTGGGGTTTTGGAGTTCAGCTCCAATGTTCTCTGTAGGGAGTCTCTGTACGTCCTCCCAGTGGAATACATGCATTTTCGCTGGGTGCTCTGCTTTCCTCCCACAGTCCAAAGATGTACTGGGTAGGTTAGTTGGTCATTGTAAATGGTCCTGTGATTAGGTTAGAGTTAAATCAGAGTTGTTAGGGGTTGCTGGGCAGTGTGGCATGAAAGGCACAAATTTCTTTAGTCAGAGGGTGGTGAATCTGTGGAATTCGTTGCTGCAGGCAGCCGTAGTGGCCAAGTCACTGGGTGCATTTAAAGTGGAGGTTGATAAATTCTTGATTAGTCAGGGTGTGAAAGATTACGGGGAGAAGGCAGGAGAATGGGGTTGAGAGGGAAATAGATGGTTCATGATGAAATGGCAGAAGGACTTGATGGGCTGAATGGCCTAACTCTGGTTCTATGTCATCTGGTCTTATGGAGCTATTCCACATTGTATCTCTAAATAAATAAATAAAATATCACATCTAATTTAGAACGACCAATATGTCTTTGAGATATGAAAGACAAGCAGAGGAAACCCTCTGTAGTCTCAGGGATAACACGTGAGCTCCATACAGATAGCACTGGAGGTCAGTATTGAGCACAGTAATTGGGTTATTACTGTCACATTTGCCAAGATGCAGTGAAAAAATTGTTCTGCATTTCATCTGTACAGATCATTTCAAAACATATGGACATTGAGGTGGTACAAAGGGAAAAGCAATTACAAAATGCAGAATATATCTTAGTTTATATTTTCTGTCGCAAAATGCAGGGCAGGCCAACAATAAAGTGTAAGGCCATAGTGAGGGCAAATATCCTTCTTTATCATTTCAGAGGTTCTTGAAGAATCTTATAACAGTGAGTTAGAAGCTGTCCTTGAACAAGGTGGCATGTGGTTTCAGGCTTTCATATTGTTTGCTCTATAGAAGTGGGAGAGAGAGAATGTCCGAAGTGGGAGAGAATGCATGTCCGAAAGGGGAGAGAGAACATCCAAAGGGAGAGAGAGAGAATGCCCGAAGGGGGAGAGGGAATATCCGAGGGGGGAGAGGGGGAGAATGCTTGAGGGGGGAGGGAGGAAATGTCTGAAGGGGGAGGAGTCATTGATACATTGGCTGCTTTCTCAAGGCAGTGGAAAGTGTAGATTCAATGGAGGCTGGATTCCATGATGGGCTGGGTTGCATTCCCAACTCCCTACAATTTCTTATGGTCTTGTGCAGAGCAATTGCCATAAGCCAGGATACTTTCTGTAGTGAAAGTTAGTGGGATATGTCAAATTTCCTTATCCTTCTCAGGAAGTTGAGACTTTGGTGTGCTTTTCTTGTCTGTAGCATCAATACATTGGGACCAGGTCCAGCTATTGGTAATGTTGGTGCTGTGAGGTAGTAGCACTAAATACAGTGCCACTGTGCCACCACGACAGAAAAATAGAGGGGAGATAGCAGTATAAAGAGGTGGAGGGAAGGGAGGGAGCCAGAGCCAGCAGGTGATAGGTGGATCCATGTTGGGGGGGGCGGCGAGTGATAGGCAGATAAGGGAGGAAAGAGAGTGGGAAAGATATCAGAAGGTGGGAGGTAATTGGTGAATGTGACAAAGGGCAGAAGATGATGAAATCTGATAGGTGAGGAAAGTGGAACATGGAACAAGGGGAAGGCGGTGGGCAGGGGAACCAGTGGAGGAGTGTGTGACAATGGGCAGATGGAGAGAGTGGGAGATGGGATAGATAGGGTGATGGGGGGGCCAGTTGGATCAGAAGGAGAGAGAAAAGAACAAAGGGAAATAAAGGGATCGAGGGGAGCGGTTACTGAAGGTTTGAGAATTTGATGTTCATGTCACCAGGTTGTGGACCATCCAGCGAGAGTATGAAGTGCTCCTCCACTAATCTGCATTCAGCCTTTGCCTGGCAGTGAAGGAGGCAGAGGACAGACATGGGTAGTGGAATTAAAATGGTAAGCTGTACAGATCGTGGCTGGTGCAGTGGAAGGAGTGAAGGTCCTTGATGAAATAGGTTTCCAATCTGCGTCCAATCTCGCCAATATAGAGGAGGGCCCATAAGCATGGGAAGCAATAAATAACACTGAGGGATTCACATATGAAAGTGTTAACCCTGCTTCTCCTTCCTCAGCTGCTGTTCACCTGCTGAGTGTTCCCAGCATTTTCCACCCTTGTTTCAGGTTTATAGGATTCTGCAGCAAGTGAAAAGCTGACGCCTGAGGACGTACAGAATCAGACAGTGGAGACAATAAAACACGAAGCCACAGAAGCTGATGCCTGGTTTGTTTATCAAGAACCTGTGGAAAGCTGAAAGAAGGTGCTGTCGTGCTTTAGGCTCACTGAGGGGGATATGATTGAGGGTTTTGCTGCTTCTTCTGCTAACTTTACACGGATTGAATTGTGTTTAAGTGATGGATTAGTGAAGTTAAATGTGAGGAAGAACTAAGCAAAAATTTTATTGACTTGCACACATAAGTATGTTCACATTGTTTAAATGAGAGCTTCTTAATTATCCAAGTGCTTTTAATGTCACACTAAATTTCATTAGGTGATATACTGAAAAATAGGAAATTTCATTCCAATTGCTGTTCATTTGCTTTTAAATTAGATAATTTTGATGACTATTATTGAATTATTTATAAAGGGCAATAAAAATGATGACGGATGGGAATAGGATACTTGGAACCCAACAGACTAATTGTGATCATGCTGTAATTGAGCTGAAAATTGTTGTCCAAGAGATTTCTAAAACCAGGTCAAATTCTTAAAGGGACTTGACTTAGCATAAAGCAATGACTGATCAAACCAAGTGAGCAATGCTGATGGCATTTGAAAACTTTAACACTGAACCTTCTCATTTGATTGAATCACCATCCACTCCCACTGAGCATCAGTTCCCTCCACTACCGGTATATCATAGTGCCAAAATATGGCAAGGCTGTTCTCCTTCTGAAGCTTATCACGTCGACAACTATGTTAAGCAAGTCTGTGGGGTGTCTGAACTGTTATCAGTTTCCCCACCAAGACTCACACCATTTTAGAAGCTATCTCACCATTTCATCATCATCATTGGGTTTGAGAGTTAGAACTGCAGACTTAGCAGGGCTGTAGGGCTTTCTTCACCATTGGATATAATGGTTCAAGAAGGCTGCTCACCACAATCCTTTGAAGGAGAATTAGGGATGTGCAATAAACACTGACCTTGATGGTGTGAAGTAGAAGGCAACAATAACTTTGTAATTGGTTTAGAGTAGAGATGCCATACATTTTATTTAGTTCACCAAAACTGTCACATGCAGCAGGCATTGCTAAAGACAAGAGGCCCCAATGTGGCAAAGGTTAATGTGGTCAGCAGTGTGATTAAAGATGGCCACTATAGTGATCTTGAGCAACACGCACAAAATGCTGGAGGAACCCCGAAGGTCAGGCAGCATCTGTGGAGGGGAATAAAGTTTCAACCTTTCAGGTCAAATACATTTATCAAGAATGGAAAGGAAGGGGGCAGAAAGAATAATAAGTTTGGTGGTGGGAAGAGTGGCAGTACAAACTGGCAGGTGATAGGTGAGACCAGGTGAGGGGGGATGTCTTTTGTGTTATAGTCATGTGATAAGATGTACACCCATGCAACAGGATGTCACTTGATCATGTGTATAAAAGAAAGAGATTTTTTCATTGATAAAGGCAACTTATTTGAAATGAAGCTGGGAGTGTTGTCAAGGACCAAACTGGAGATGATGTGTATACATTTGCTATTACTAGAGCTTTAGAACAGTGGAAAGGATATAAGAACATTGTTTGATTTTCTCTTAAGAGCTATTTATTTCAGAAGAAGAGAATCAGGTTTATGGTCACTGACATCTGTCAGGATCCTTGTTGTCTTGTGGCTGCGGTACAGTTCAAAACATAAAGAAGTTACAGTAAGTTACAATAAAAAATACATAAAAATAAATAGTGCAAAAACAGAGCAAAATAATGAAGTGGTGTTCATAGGTTCATTGTCCATTCAGAAATTTGATGGCAGAGAGGAAGAAGCTGTTATTAGAACATAGACTGTGGGTCTTCAGTCTCCTGTACCTCCTCCCTGATGGTAGCAATGAGTAAAAGGAATACCTTGGATGAAGAAGGTCCTTAATGATGGATGCTGCCTCTTTGAGGCATCATCTTTTTAACATGTTGTTGCTGGTGAGAAGTCTAGTGCCCATGATGCATGATGGAGCTGGCTAAGTCTACAGCCCTTTGCAGCTTGTCTTGATCTTGTGCATTGATGCAACCAATCAGGATGCTCTCCATGGTAGATTATTTTGACACACTGAAACTCCTCACACTCCTAATGAAATATAGCCACTGGCATTTCCTGGATTGATTGAACAGGCTGTGCCCCTGACTGCACTTGTTCAAAATTCAGAATTCAAAGTTCGAAGTACATATACATTATGTCACCATATACTATGCTGAGATTCATGTTTTGCAGGCATTCACAGTAGAACAAGGAAATACAATAATATAGTTGAAATACTACATGAAACAAAAATCAATATGTGAAAGAAGACAAACTGTGCAAATAAAAAACAAATAATAATAATAATAATAATAATAATAATAAATAAATAATACTGAGAACATGAATTCTTGAAAGTGAGTCCATAGGTTGTGGAATCAGTTCATTGTTGAGGTGAGCGAAGTTGGTCAGGGAGCCTGATCATTGAAGAATAATAACTGATCCTCAACTTGGTGCTGTGGCACCTAAGACTCCTTTACCACCTTCACTGCCTTCCTGATGACAGCAGCGAGAAGAGAGCATGGCCTAGATAGTGGGGGTCCTTGATGATGGATGCTGTTTTCCAACGACACCTCTCCTCATAGGTGTCATCTGTGGTGTGGAGGATTTTTCCTGTGAGGGACTGGGCTGTATCCAACACTTCCTGTAGGCTTTTCCATTCTTGGGCATTAGTGTTTTCATACCAGATCATTATGCAACCACTCAGGATACTCTCCGCTGTGAATCTATAGAAGTTTATTAAAGTTTTAGATGAAATGCTGAATCTGTGCAAACTTGTAGGAAAGGTGAGTCACTATTGTGCCTTCTTCATAAAAGTACGTACATGGTGCTGCCAAGACAAATCTTCTGAAATGATAATGATAAGGAATTTAAAGTTGCTGACCCTGTGGCTGAGTCATGTGAAGACCAAATGATGACTTTTATATTTGCTTTTGTAAGGAACAGCAAGATGAGACTGGAGACCCTGTTCTTGTTATTAACTATGTAATAAAACATATTTTTAAACACATTGATTGGATAAAAGCTGCACTGTAATAAATCATCATCTTTGCAACATGCCCTGATCCCATGAAGGGATAAACTAAAACAATTGTACATGTTAATGGCGTATGAAGAAATGGGGGTTTTTATTGGACAATATTTATACTTCTGACATCACTAATGAATGTTTTCTGTTTTGTTTTGGGAGCCTGCTGTATACAAAGTGGCTTATGTATTTTCTACACTGCAACATTGACAATGAGACATTTGGAAACATCCTAAAAGAAATGCAAATTTTCTTTCTCTATGAACAAGGTTTATCTCCTGTGTGATTTGTCCTTATTAACAGGTAAGAGATTTTGAGATTCCAATGTGGCAGATGCAAGTCTCAGGCAGAAAGTTACAGGTATTTTGTTTCTTTTTCCTCTAAATGATGGCATTTGCTTTGTGATCAATTGTCAATGATTTTCCTGAGTCACTAAATCAGTTTATGACAGTGAAGGAGTTCTCATACTAGGCTCAAGAACAGTCCTTCCCCACTGCTATCAGACTCCTGAACCAATCACCTCTTCCCAGTGGTGCTGGCACATTTTTAATATTTAATTCAAACTTTTTTGTTGTTGTCACTACCATACTTTGCAACATTCTGTTGTTTTTGCACTCGCACTGCATTTTCTGTATTTATTATAAAGTAGTTTATTATTGTCACATGCATTGAAGTATATTGCAAAACTTGCAGACTGTTCACACAATTCAATTGTCTGTTATTTTCTGTGTTGTTCTGCTGAACATTGTGGGCATGCTAAGTTAGTGCTGGAATGTGTGGCGACACTTGTGGGCTGCCACTGGCACAGCCTCAGGCGTGATGGCCATTTACGCCAATGGCAGCAGTATGAAAGTCTATGGCTCGGGTGCAGGTCGATGTGAATAGGCTGTTTAAATGGTTCAGCATGGACAAGATGAGCTGAAGGATCTGTTTCTGTGTTGTACTTTTCTGGATGAGTCTATGACACATTTCACAATAAGTTTTGATGTACATGTGATAAATAAATCTGAATATCGATCTGAAACTAAATCTGAGTGCGGCCTGTTAGTTGGAAAGTCAAAAATCCAGTTGCAGAGGGGGGCATTGACTCCCAAGTCTTGGAGCCTGGTTGGGAATTTTGATGAGTTTGTTTGGAATTATGGTATTAAAGGTGGAGTTATAATCAATAATCGATAGTCCAACAGTGGTTTTGGGAAATGCATTGTTTTACATCAACAACTAATGCCATAGGAGGATTCTGCTGGGGCAAATGTTGCCACACTTCAAGTGACAACATAGCATGATCACAACTTACGAATCCTAATCTGAACCATCCATCTTTGGAATGTGGGAGGAAACTGGAGCACGAGGAGGAAACCCATGCTGCCACAGGAAGAATGTAAAATCTCCTCACAGACAGTGACAGGAATTGAGCCCCAGTCGATGATCGCTAGCACTGCAGAGTGATTGCACTAATCACTACGCCACTGTGCCAAGAGTTGAGAATCAGAGGTCATAGGTTTAGGGCGAAAGGTGAAATATTTAAGGGGAATCTCAGAGGGAACGTCTTTACTCAGAGGGTGGAATGAGCTGCTAGTGGACTTGGTAGAGGTGGGTTCAATTCAATCAAGTAGTTTGGATAGATCAAGTACATGGATGAGAGAGGTGTAGAACATAAAACATAAAACAGAAGAGTGCAACATTGTGCAGGGCCTTTGCCCCACAACATTGTACAGACCTTTTAATTTATTCCAACATCAATCTACCACTTTCCTCCCTCATAGGCCTCCATTTTTCTGCCATCCTAGTGCCTACATTAAATGTCCCTAAGCTAACTGCCTCTACCATTACCCTGAGATTCATTTTCTTGTGGGCATTCACAATAAACACAAATAAACACCATAGAATTAATAAAAAGACGCACACAAAATGACAGATAAATAATCAGTGTGCAAAAGACAACAAACTGTGCAAATGTAAAAAATAATAATAATAAATAAATAAGCAATAAATACCAAGGACATGAGATGAAAAGTCCTTGAAAATGAGTCCATGGCTTGTAGGAACAGTTCATTGTTGAGGTGAGTAAAGCTGAGTGAAATTATTCCCTCTGGTTCAAGTGCCTGATGGTTGAGGGTAATAACTGTTCCTGAACCTGGAGATGTGGGTCCTGAGGTTCCTGTATCATCTTCCTGATGGCATCAGCAAGAAGAGAACATGGCCTTGATAGTGAGGGTCCTCGATAATGGATGCTGCTTTCCTTGACACCACTCTTTGTAGCCGTGCTCAATGGTGGGCGGGCTTTAGCCATGATGGACTGGGCTAGATCAACCACTTTTTGTAGGCTTTTCCATTCAAGGGCATTGGTATTCCCATGCCAGGCCATGATGCAACCAGACAATATCTCCCCACTGCACATTTATAGAAGTTTGACAAAGTTTTAGATGACATGCCAGATCTTTGCAAACTTCTAAGAGAGTGGCTGTGTGCTTTCTTTGTAATGGAAGTTATATGCTGGACCCTGGACAGATCCTCTGAAATGATAGTGCCAAGGAATTTAAAGTTGTTGGTCCTCTCCTTCTCTGATCTGCTGACGCAGACTGGCTTATGGACCTCTGGTTTCCTCCTCCTGAAGTCAATAATCATCTCCTTAGTCCTGCTGACATTGAGTGAGAATTTGTTGTTGTGGCACCACTCAGTCAGATTTTCAATCTCTCTCATGTCATTACCTTTGATTCGGCCAACGACAGTGGTGTTGTCAGCAAACTGATATATGTCTTTAGTGTTGTGCTTACCCTCACAGTCATAAGTATAAAGCGAGTAGAGCATGGGGCTAAGCCTTATGTGCTGATGGTGATTATGGAGGAGATGTTGCTGCCAATCCAATCTGACTGGGGTCTGCAAGTGAGAAAATTGAGGATCCAGTTGCACAGTGAGGTATTGAGGTCTAGGTTTTTGAACTTATTGATTAGTTTTGAGTAGATTATAGTACTGAATGCAGAGCTGTAGTCAATAAAGAGCACCCTGATGTATGCATCTTCACTGCTCAGATATTCCATGCTTGAGTGAAGAGGCAATGAACTGGCATCTGTTGTTGACCTATTGTGATGGTAGGCAAATGGACCAGATTTCTACATCGGAGGTAAACGATGGATTGCAGCAGTCTGTGTTTCATGGATACATTGATCTCTCCGGACAAGATGACTACGTTGGTAAGACCCAAGGGCTTCTTGATCCACGATGGACTGGACGTTTTTTTTGAGTTTCATGATAAATTCTTTGTGGTGCTCAGATGCAGCAGTTTTTTCGTACACTTGCTGCCCTGACCTGGAACATTTAATTTTTAAGTGCCGCCCATTTTACTCACCAAGAGAGTTCTTCTCCATGATCCTGACTGCAGTTTACATACTGCCAAAGGCTGATGTTAAGCAAGCACTGAAGGTATTGAGTGTAGTGATCACGGAACATGGAACAGCCTACCCCAACACTTTTCCAATCATTGCTGGTGACTTCAATCAGGCTTGTTTTAAAAAAATCTCTGCTCAATTATCATCAACATATCACCTACAGCACCAGCAGTCCCAATACACTTGATGACTACTATACTACCAGAAGGAATGCCTATCGTTCAATCCCTAGACTGCAGTTCAAGGAATCAGACCATCTGGCTATCCTCCTACCTGCATAAAGAGCAAGACTACAGAGTGAGGAAAATGGAGATGTGTTTGCTGGAGGCAGAGGAGTGGCTACAGGACAGCTTTGAGTCCGTGAAATGTTTGAGGACTTATCTGGCGATCTGATTGAATATGCTAGGTTTCTCAAGGACAAGTCAGCCATGGATAAGTATGGCTTCACAAAATCATTTAGAGTCTACCTCAACAAGTAACCCTGAATGAACCGAGAGATCCACAATCTGCTGAGGGCCAGAACTATGGCGTTAGGTCTGGCAACCAAGTAAATACAAGCGATATGGGTATAACTGATGGAAAGAGACCTCACATGCGAAGTAGTAATTCTGGACCAAACTGGAATCACAAAAGGATGCTCAACAGCTATGGCAGTGCTTCAATTCTATCACCTAAAGCTGAGCAGCATTTGTTTTAACAAGATTTTGCTCCCAGATGAGCTCAATGCCTGTTATGTCTACTTTGACCGACAAAACATGAGGAACCTTCACAAACTCCCAGAACCCTCAGTGATCCTGCAGGCCAATGAGAGAGCATCCTTCAGGAGGGTGAATGCATGGAAAATACCTGGGCCAGACTGGGTACCTTGTGCTGATCAACTGGATGGAATGTTTATTGAGCTTTTTGCTTCTGCAGTCTGAGGTACCCACCTGCTTCATAAATAATAAAGGCATCCATTATCTTGCGAGACCATGGATCTCTGCATCTGGAAAGTCTTCACTCTCCAGGGTGCAGGCCTGGGCAAGGTTGTATGGAAGATCAACAGCTGCCCATGCTGCAAGTCTCCCCTCTCCACGACACCAATGTTGTCCAAGGGAAGGGCAAGGGCTGATACAGCTTGGCACCAGTGTCGTTGCACAGCACTGTGTGGTTAAGTGCTTTTCTCAAGGACACAACACGCTGCCTCAACTGGGGCTTGAACTCACAACCTTCAGATCGCTAGTTGAATGCCTTAACCACTTGGCCATGTGCCCACCTGCTTCATGCAGGCTTCTATTATACTGGTGCTCAAGAAGAAAGTAGTAACCTGCCTTAGTGACCATTGTCCAGTAGCACTTTCATCCACAGTGATGAAGTGTTTTGAGAGGTTGGTGATGAAACACATCAATTCCTGCCTGAGGAGCAACTTAATCTTGAATGCCCCTTATCATCTTATATATCTCTATGTACACATCTCTCATCCTCCTTCACTCCAAAGAGAAAAGATCTAGCTCGCTCAACTTTTCCTCATAAGACAAGCTCTCTAATCCAGAAATAGAAGGCTATAGCCTGGGTCCAGATAGATGACACTGGACACCAGGGTTTTACTGAAAATTGACTTTTTTGCCTGAATCTATGAGAGTGTAGAGTTGGTGGCTACCTGGGACAAAAGATGCTCTCCAAACAATTTATTTTCTGAAACACATATGGAAAATATTGGATTAGGCAACCTTGCCAGCTGTCAGTGGTTCAGGAGGGAACATCTACTGTTCAGCAGTTTAAAAGTACAGGCCATCACTGGCTAATGGACACCCTTACATAGGGATAAGCACCAACCATATTACTATATTGAAAAGTTCTACTTATGTATTTGTTCATTGTTATGAACAGCAGAGCTAGTTTGTTGTCTCTCCACTTTTAGTAATTGTTCCTTGTTGGCCTTGTGTGCTTTTCATGCCATTCGTTACGTTATGTGGAGGTGTGGTCACCATATCGAGTGCATTTTCTCTTAAGAAAAGCAATTAATTGTAAATACAGGATATCTCTAGGTTACAAGTTCCAGACTCATGGATACCACTGTGAAAGAATGGGCTCCCATGATATTATTGGATTCAAAATTCTGCTATATGTACGTACATTCATTCTTACAAATAGCAGAATTAGATTCTTCTCTCTCTTTCCACTTTTAGTAATTGCTCTTTCTTATCAGTCTAATGTGCATCATTACACCTCTGTGGAGGTATGGTCATTATATCAAGAGTCTTTTTTACATACATTATGCTGACCTATGTGCAGAACTGGATGTCTATTAATCCGATCTCGTTCATTTTCTGGGGACAACCTGTGGTGTGTTCAATAGATTTGGTGAAACTGAGGAGTGTGGAAGCAAAAGTAGGTGGGTCAGATCCGCCTCGATCTTACTGAATGGCAGAATAGAATCAGAGATGTCATCACTGATGAGCATGACATGAACTTCGTTGTGTTTGGAACTGTACATTGCCTTGGTTTATAGATAGGCGAGTGGTAGAGTCTTAGGGTTGGGGGGTGGGGGGTGCGTGGTGAAGGTTGTTAGAGGTGTGGGGTGGATTAAATAGGCCTGTGTAGGAGTGTAAAAATTGGCACTTGACCGTTGACTCTCTTCCATAGATGCTGCCTGACCTGCTGAGTTCCTCCAGCATTTTGTATGTGTTGTTTTTGATTTCCAGCATTTGCAGACTTTCTCATGTTTACATCCCTCCATTCTCAATATGCTTGAGTGCCTCTTAAATATCAGTATCACATCTGCTTCCATCATTTCCCCTGATAGTGTGTCCCAGCACCTACCACTCTGTGTTTTTAAAAAAATAGTTTAAACTTTCCTACTTTCACCTTAAAGCTATGTTTTCCAGTATTTGATGCTGGAAAAATGATGCTGCCTACCCTGTCTACACCTCTCATTATTTTATAAGCTTCTATCACATTTCCCCTTGGCTTCTGGTGAAGCAGAGAAGGTAATTCCTGTTTTATTGGATTCCATTCCAACTGCATTGTTTTTCCAAGAAAACAATCGATGTCATTAATTCCATCCAGTGCTCCTGGTGCAGCCTCCTCTACACCAATGAGACTGGATGTGGACTGGAGGACCATTTCATTGGGCACCTTCACTCTGTCTGCCAGAACAGCCAGGAACTACCCATGGCCAGCTATTGTTATTCCACTTCCCATTCCCACACTGGCATGTCTGTCTACTGTCTCTTCTATTACCAGGTTGAGTCTAGATACAGATTAGAGAAAGAATACCTCAACTTCCATTTTGGTAGTCTTCAATCTGCATCAATATCAATTTCTCTAACTTCCGGTAGCCACATCCTTCCCTTTTGTTCCCCCTTATCTTTTGTTTTTGTTTATCCTTCTGGCCCCTTTACCCCTTCTCTTTCCACTCACCCTCCCTCACTCAGACCTTCTTCCCTCTGCTTCCCCACCTCCCTTGGTCCACGATCCTCTCCCACCAGATTCCACCTTCAGCCCTTTATCTCTTCCACCTATCCCCTCTCAGCTTCTCACATCATTCTGACTTCTCACCTCCCCTTCTCCCCTCATCTGGATTCACCAATCACCTGCTAGCTCATGCTCCTCACCTTCCCCCATCATTTTATTTTGTCTTCTCTTCTCTTTCTTTCCAGTTCTGCTGAAGGGTCTTGGCCCAAAACATTAACTGCCTATTCCTCTCCATAGAGACCTTCTGACCTGCTGAGTTCCTCCAGCATATTGTGAATGTTGAATGTTAAGAAGACTTTTACTCTACTGACCAAGGAGACAGGTGAAGAATCTTCCACTTCACACTTGCTGTCACTCAATGAAGCCTCTGTTAGCTCAACAGCATAGGCATTGGAGGGAGTTCAGGGTAAGTTTACCAGACTAATAGCTGGACTGGGAAGTTTGTCTTATGAGGACAACCAAATGAAGAGACTTGACCTTAGTCCAATTCCCTCTACAAATGTTGCATGATCTGCAGCTTATTGTTTTGTTGCTGCAGTTATGAAAAATAGGAGGGAATTCGATTGAAAAAATAAATCCCTCAGGATTATTCCCTGGGTGGGTATGGAAAGGGTATTTCCTCGAGAACTACGGAACAGAGAGCTGCCCATTTAGTATGTTTGAGGTGAAATTACTTTCAGATAGTCCTTTTAAATTTTCTTCCACAAGAAGTAGAATCCACAAAGACATGGATATTCACTAAGCCAGGAGATGAATGGTTGCCAGCGATTATAGTTCATTGGAAGTTTCAGAAGATTTCATATGTCACCCAAGACTCCAGCAAATTTCTACAGATATACAGTGGAGAGCATTCTGACCGATGACATCACACCTGCTGTAAAGGTATCAATGCATAGGATCATGAGGACTCAGAGGGGGTAGAGACAACCAACACCATCATGGGCACAAGCCTCCCCACCATCGAGGCCCTCAAGAGCAATAGTCATCATTAAGGGCCCTCACAATGTGGAACATGCCCTCTTCTCATTACTACTATCAAAGAGGAGGTACAAAAGCCTGAAGATCCACCCCTAACTTTTAGGAACAGCTAAAACAGTAGACAGAATTCATTATTCATACCATCAGGTTGTAGCCTACCCAGGTAGAATATGAGGAGCTGTTTCTCAAGTTTGTGTTTGGCCTCACCCTGGCAGTAGAGGAGACTGAGAGCAGTCAGGTCAGTGTGGGAATGGGAAAGGGAGTCAAAATGATCTTGACCTAGCCCAAAGCCATGTGATTGTTCTTCACTGAAATATAATTAAAATTGTATGATTAAGAATAACATAGCCAATTTAGTCTCATTAAGGCTCCACAAAAAGTGATAATAAACAGATTTATTTGGAGTTGCTGGCTGAGAGATGAACTTCAGCTAAAGGACTAGGGCAGCTCCCAGAGTCTTCTTCAAATTAGTAATCATAAAACCATAAGACACAGGAGCAAAATTAGGCCATTTGTCCCATCGAGTCTGCTCCGCCATTCAATCATGGCTGACCCTTTTTTCTCCTCCTCAACACCATTTCCCCGCCTTCTCCCTGGAACCTTTGATGTAATGTCCAATCAAGAACCTATCAATCTCTACCTTAAATACACTCAACAACCTAGCCTCCACAGTTGCACGTGGCAACGAATTCCACAAATTCACTGCCCTTTGGCTAAAGAAATTTCTCTGCTTCTCTGTTTTGAATGGATGCTCCTCTATTCTGAGACTGTGCCCCCTTGTCCTAGACTTTCCCACCATGGGAAACATCCTTTCCACATCTACTCTGTCTAGTCCTTTCAACATTCGAAAGGTTTCAATGAGATCCCCCCCCCATCCTTCTAAATTCCAACGAGTACAGACCCAGAGCCATCAAATGTTCCTCGTATGACAACCCTGGAATCATCCTTGTGAACCTCCTCTGGACCCTCTCCAGTGCCAGCACACCTCTTCTAAGATAAGGAGCCCAAAACTGTTCACAATACTCAAGGTGAGGCCTCACCAGTGCCTTATAAAGCCTCAGCATCACATCCTTGCTCTTGTATTCTAGACCTCTTGAAATGAATGCTAACGTTGCATTTGCCTTCCTCACCACCGACTCAAGCTGCAAGTTAATCTTTAGGGTGTTCCGCACAAGGACTCCCAAGCTGATTTGCATCTCAGAAAACCCTATTAGATTTTAAAATAGCAATGGAAAAGGAGTAGGTCAGGTCCACAAGTTAGGGTCCTTAAATGATGAAATTAGGCAGTGTGTGGCAGAGGATGAATGAAAAGGAATAACAAGTGGAAGGCATTTAGGAGAGTGATATCAAGAGTCTACGTGCAGCATGTTCTCAATCGGGGAAGGGTAAAACTGACAAATTTAGGGAAGCTTGGTTGACGAGAGATATTGAGGCTCAGATCAATAAAAAGAAAGAAGCATACATTGGGATTATGAGGTTGGGGATGAATGAACCCCCTGATAATTATAAAAATTAAGAATACTCATAAAAGGGAAACCCGGAGGGTGAAAAATCAGTTCGACAGTACTTAGTTAGGTATGTTGATAGGAAAGATGCAGAAGGATATGGGCCAAACACAGAGGTAGACCGGAATCTTAGTCAGTATGGATGAGATGGGCCGAAGAGCCTGATTCCGTACTGTATGATTTTATGATTCAATGATGTTTTTGAGTGCTGAGTGTACAGGAAAGAGCACCCATGGATACATTCCTACTGAAAGCAGTTCCAAGTTCTGGCAAAGGCTCTTGGACCAGAAATATTGACTGTTTCTTTTTTTTTTACAGATGCTGCCTATCCTGATGAATTTTTCCAGCACTTTTATTTCAGTTTTGCATCATCTGCGATGCCCCCTTTTACATTTCCAACTCAATGCTTCTGAAAGAAATAAAAATTTGCAATGTATTGGTGGGTTAATACTCAGGAAATGAGGAGGCTTTCACCCTTGGCTTTGAATGATCTCGGTATCAAAATGTGGAAAGAGGATAACTGGAGGTATAAAATGACAAGAAAAAAATTGAAATATCACAAATATATAAAAATGATTTAAAGGCTTACACACACACATACACACACACACAGACACACACACACACACACACACACACACACACACACACACACACACACACACACACACACACACACACACACACACACACACACACACACACACACACACACACACACACACACACACGTGCACACACTCACTCACTCACTCACACTCTCTCTGTCCTGGGCCGAAGAGTCTGTCGTGCACTGCACTGTTTTATGTTCTCCCTTTCTCTACATCTTAAAACATATTTTAATCCTTAACCATACAGTTGGTATAAAAGATTATTAGCTGAAACAATAACTCTCACTCACCTCCAACCGATGCTACCTGCCTCATTGAGTTTTTCCAGTATATTCTGCTTTTATTTCAAAATTGCCAGCATTTGTTGCTCTTCACATAAATGCTTATACCTGCTTTTAAATAATTAATTCTTGATTCTCTGTGTGCCTGTGTGTACCTTACAAGAAAAGAATAGATTAATATTATTTAGCTGGGACATTTAATCTAAAACATTTTTCTGTTTCTGATTAATTGACTGCATATTGCCTTGTTTGTAGTTAGGTGTTTCTGACCTCTATGAAGTAAATGCTCATTAAATTACATGTAGAATAAAGTTTAAGAGAAACACGTAATGGGGAAAATGACATGGATTCAACAGAATTGCAATCAGTGCAACTGTGTCCCAACTTCAGAACATTTTCATATACTGTAAGCATCTTGGGAATTCCTGAAAGGATATGAAAAGCATGATAGAAAGGTGGGTCTATCCTCTTAGAATTTAAAATCAGTGCTGATTAATTAACCACTGTAAATTTAGAACTCTTGTAACAGCTTAAAAATCAAATATTTATGTTTCATATTATTTGACGGTTGCACAGTCCCACAGCAATCCATAATTTGTTCCTCTGAAATTAAATTTATTCCAAAATTCTTGACATCGAATAGTTGTAAGAATTATAGTTTCTTCTGGTTATTGTTTTGATTCATATGTAAATCAGCCATCCCATCTCGTGGTTTACCCAGAGGAAATGAGGATCGCTGAATGACAATGAAAAGCAAAGAATGCTACAAATCCTGGCTTTCAGAGTAACAATCTCTCTCTGTAGATGAAAATTTTATCCACAAGATGTAACGAATAGGGAAAATTGGATCAGTCTGCTCTCTACCTCCTGTGCTCTTATCTTTTCTTCCATGTTGCTATTCATCCAGCATGGTATAATTGAACCACTTAGCCCAGAAATCCTCCAACCACCCAGCAACAAACAGCATAATCCTGCATCCAGTCCAGCCAAGATATCGGACTTTATTAAAGAAGGATATTTTTCAACATCATAATTTGTACATTTTTACATAGATTTAGTGTGCATACACATGGGCATGTATACATAATATGTATGCATACTCAAGCATGAATACAAGCATGTATCCTGCATGGATGAGTGCGTGCCTTCGAGAACATACCAGACTTACCCAAACGAGAAGCCGTGGAGGAACCAAGAGATTTACAGTCTGCTATGGGTTAGTTCCATGGTATTCAAGACAGGTGATCCAGAATTGTATAAGAAGTCCAGGTACAACCTAAAGAAAACAATTTCGATTTGAGGTTGAAGATGGAATTAGGTGCCCATCGGCTCTGGCAGGGTTTACCAGCCATTACTTCTTCAAAGCAAAATTTAACATCATGAATGTCTGTGATGCTTCACTCCCACATTTTATGCATGCTTTGAAGGGGAGAAAAAAAATCACACCTGTGAGACTCTCTGCAGCATCTGGTGACCCT
Organism: Mobula hypostoma; assembly: GCF_963921235.1. NCBI lineage: Eukaryota > Metazoa > Chordata > Chondrichthyes > Myliobatiformes > Myliobatidae > Mobula > Mobula hypostoma. The sequence continues at coordinate 170,433,863 of NC_086097.1, forward strand.
GTGATCTCTGTCTCAGCTGACAACATCAAAACATCTTTAAAGAGAGTGAACCCTCATAAGGCATCGGGTCCTGATGGTATAGCTGGTAGGCTCTGAAAACCTGTGCCAACCAAATGGCAGGAGTATAGTGTATTTAATATTTGAGTACTATTGTAAATAGATTGTTTGATTAAACACTTTTGTTTGTTTACATAATTCTTCATGGGTTATACTGTATGTAAGTGGTACATGAATGGCATTTATCATTAAAGGACCACGTCATATTTGAATGGGTCACTAAAAGAAAAAGTAAGTAGATAAGTCATCCCGTGCTCCTGTGATTTTCTTTCAATTAGTTACTGGAATTACAAAACATAACTGTGGTGATGAGGAAGTTTTAAAACAAACCTGAGATGACCACCTAACATGTCGAACAGAAGCATATTTTTTTCTTCAGAAAGGGAGAGGGACACTCGAGTTAAAAAAAACACAACACGTGTTTCTTTGGAAGTGGAAACAGATGTTCCAGTACAAAAAGACAGAAAACAGTCAAAATTCATGGGTTCATAAACAGTGAGTACTGGGTATTAGTGATAACAAATAAAAAATATTGACATAGCTGCTGACATTGGAAAGATAGACATCTTCGATTGTACAATAGATAACTGGATGATGTATACTGAACAAATTGAGCAGTATTTTAAAGCAAATGGAATAGCCAATAAGAAACAAGTGTCAGTGTTTCTGAGAACATAGGTGGAAAAGCTTTATATGTTTGACTACTCCAACCATCCCTCTGAAATGTGCTTTGCTGATAATGTGAACATAATGAAAGTCAAAGTAAATTTATTATCAAGGTACATATATGTCACCATATACAACCCTGAAATTAATTTCCTTATAGGCATACTCAGCAAGTCCATAGGATAACAACTATAACATAATTAATGAAAGACTGCTCCAACTTGGGTGTTCAACCATTGTCCAAAAGACATCAAACTGGTGCAAATACAAAAGAAAGAAATAATAATAAATAAATAAACAATAAATATTGTGTTGAAGAGTTGTTGAAAATTAATCCATAGATTGTGGGAACATTTCAATGATGGGATAAGTGAAGTTGAGTGAAGTTATCCTCTTTAGTTCAAGAGCCTGATGGTTGAGGGGTAATAACTGTTCTTGAACTTGACAGCGTGAGTCCTGAGACTCCTATACCTTCTTCCTGATGGCAGCAGTGTGAAGAGAGCATGTCCTGGGTGGTGGGTATCCCTGATGATGATGCTGCTATTCTGTGACAGCATTTCATGTAGATGTGCTCAATGCTGGGGAGGGCTTTACCCATGACCCATTACTTTTTCTACTATTTTCCATACAAGGTTGTGATGCAGCCAGTCAATATACTCTCCACTACACATTTATTGAAGTCTGTCAAAGTTTTAGATGTCATGCTGAATCTAGCTGTAATATGCAGCAGAAATTCTAGCTCCTCCATTTTACCAGTGTTGGGATTAACTGGTCTTTGATGGGTGTTGCTGTACCATCCAAGCCGAGAGCCAAAGTGTTGGAGGAACTTCGATACATGATGGTCATCTAGGCATGGTGAAAATTAAAGCATTGGCTTGAAGCTTTGATTTTTGGTCTCGGATAGATCAGCAGATTGAGCAAATTGTCACGCATTGTTTGTGATGCCAGCATGCCCAGAAGATGCCAAGAGCAGCACCTCTCCATCCTGGGAGTTGCCTGCATTTCCATGGTAGAGGATTAATGTGGATTTTGCCAGATCATTTATGGGCACAAATTTCTTGGTGGTAGTGCATGCAGATTCAACGTGGCCATAGATGTTCCCAATAATCTCCACTACAGCCTGGCATGCTGCTGATGTGTCGAGGAGCTTTCTCTCAAGGACTGATGTTCCAGAACACTTAGTCAGTGACAATGGACCAGTTTGTTGCAGAACAGTCTCACTTAATCCTGAATAAGAAATAGTACACTTGCATTGTCCCACCCAGCTACAAATGCCTTGATGGAAAGGTTTGGTCCAAGTCTAAAGAATGCACAGCAAGCAATGTCAACAGCACACACTACACTAACACTGAATTAGAAGTTTGCCAATTTTGTTAGATTAGATTATTTATTTTTTTTTAGATTAGATTATGTATAGCTTGTTTGACCTGCATGGTACACGATGGGCTAAATGGACTCCTTTTATGTCCTGAATTTTTCATGATTCTAGGTTAGATTAGATTATGAGGACACGCAGTCATCTTTTATTGTCATTTAGTAATGCATGCATTAAGAAATGATACAATTTGTTCCTCCAGAATGATATCACAGAAACACAAGACAAACCAAGACTAAAACAACTGACAAAAACCACATAATTATAACATATAGTTACAACAGTGCAAACAATACCGTAATTTGATAGAAGAACAGCCAATGGGCACGGTAAAGAAAGTCTCAAAGTCCCTCGAAAGTCCCATCATCTCACGCAGACGGTTGAAGGAAGAAAACTCTTCCTGCCATGAGCTTCCAGTGCTGCAAACTTGCCGATGCAGCATCCTTTAAGCACCTGACCACTATCCGACTCCAAGTCCGTCTGAAAACTTTGAGCCTCCGACCAGCTATCTGACACCGAGCATCGAGCACCATCTCTGCCGAGCGCTTTGACCCTGGCCCCGGCAACAGGCAATAGGCCAAGCTGAGGATTTGGGGCCTTCCCCTCCTGAGATTCTCGATCGCACAATTTCCTCCTTACATATTGAAATACAGCATATTCCACAAACAACAACTCTCCAGCTATGCTGTTCCTGAGTCATCCATGTGCTCACACCTGGATATCCTCAAACCCAATCTCAGAAGGAGTACGCAGGACAAACAGCTGAGACAGACAGGCTTCTCAAACAAGGGGGTTCGATGTTTTTTGTCCTGGACAAGCAGATCTGGTGAGAGACTACAGAGGGACTATATATATTTATGTTCTTATTTGAGTTGAGATGCATTCTATATTGAGCTGGAATTTTTGTTAAGCAGAAAGGAGTGAAGCATATTTAATATTTCAGTAATATTTGAATAATATTATAAATATATTAAACACATATTATAAATATATTAAATTTTGCAGCATTTAGAAATCCAAAGCAACACACACAAAATGCTGGAAGAATTCAGCAGGTCAGGCAGCATCCAGGAAATCAACAAACGGTCGATGTTTTGGGCTGAGACTCTTCTTCAAGATTGGAAAGAAAGGGGGAAGGTGCCAGAATAAAAAAGGGTGGGGGAGGGGAAGGAGGATAACTAGAACGTGATGGGTGAAGCCAGGTGGCTGGAAAAGCTAAAGGGCCAGAGAGGAAGGTATCTGATAGGAGAGGAGAGGTGGACAGTAGGAGAAAGGGAAAGAGGAAGGGTGCCAGTAGGAGGTGATAGGCAGGTGAGAAGAGGTAAGAAGCTAGAGTGGGGAATAGAAGGAGAGGGGAGGGCGAGGATATTTACAATATATTGTTCGATTAAGCATTCTTGTTTGTTTACATAATTCATTACCAGTTATATGTTAGAAGTTCATGACTGGCATATGTTATTACACTAACACATCATATGAGAGCGACTCATTGAAAGAAAAACTAAGTAGACAAGTTATCCTGGGATCCATGTGTTTTTTTTCCATTTAGTCTACTGAGTTTCAAAACATAACAGAGGACATCTTCCATCTCCCACTGCTGCAGTCAGAGGTTCCCACCTGCTTCAAAAGGGTGACAATCATTCCAGTGCCCAAGAAGAGCAGGGTGAGCAGCCTCAATAACTATCACCCAGTGACAATCACATCCACTGTGATGAGGTGCTTTGAGAGATTAATCATGGCTAGAATCAACTCCTGCAGAAGCAAGGACCTGGACCTGCTGCAATCTGCTCTCTACTTGACCTTAGATCACCTGGATGATAGTAAATACCTATATCAGGCTATTGTTTATTGACTACAGCTCAGTGTTCAACACAATCATACCTTCAGACTAATTGACAAGCTCAAAAATCTGGGCCTCAGTACCTCCCTCTGCAAATGGATCCTTGACTTCCTTACCAGGAGACCAGTCTGTGCAGATCATAAATAACATCTCCTCCTTACTGACAATCAAAAATGACACACCTCAAGGATGTGTGCTTAGACCACTGCTCTACTCTCTCTACTTACATGATTATGTAGCTAGGCACAGCTCAAACACCATCTATAAACTTGCTGATGACACTACTGTGTCATCATCTGTGTGGATGAGTGTGTACCTACAAAGACTTACTGCACATTCCCAAACCAAAAGCCATAGATTAACCAGGAAGTACGTTGTCTGTTGAAGGCTAGATCTGTAGCATTCAAGTCTGGCGATCCAGGCCTGTACCAAAAAACCAGGTATGATTTGCGGAGGGCTATTTCAAGGGCGAAGAGACAATTTCGAACAAGGTTGGAGGCGACATTGGATGCACAACAACTCTGGCAAGGCTTGCAAGATATTACCTCCTACAAAGCAAAACACAATTGCATGAATGGCAGTGATGTTTCAGTAACAGATAAACTCAACGTCTTCTATGTCTGCTTTGAAAGGAAGAGTACAACTACAGCTGTGAAGATCCCTGCTGCACCTGATGACCCTGTGATCTCTGTCTCAGAGGCTGATGTTATGCTGTCTTTAAAGAGTGAACCCTCACAAGGCAGAAGGTGCTGATGGAGCACCTGATAAGGCTCTGAAAACCTGTTCCAACCAACTAAAGGGAGTATTCTTGGACATTTTCAACTTCTCACTTCTACGAGTGGAAGTTCCCACTTGCTTCAAAAAGGTGACAATTATACCAGTGCATAAGAAGAATAATGCGAACTGCCTTAATGACTATCATCCAGTAGCACTCACATCAACAGTGATGAAATGCTTTGAGAGGTTGGTCATGACCAGACTGAACTCTTGCCTCAGCAAGGACCTGGACCCATTGCAGTTTGCCTATCGCCACAATAGGTCAACGGCAGATGCAATCTCAATGGCTCTCCACACGGCTTTAGACCACCTGGACAACACAAACATCTATGTCAGGATGTTGTACATCGACTATAGCTCAGCATTTAATACAATAATTCCCACAATCCTGATTGAGATATTGCAGAACCAGGGCCTCTGTACCTCCCTCTGCAATTGGATCCTCGACTTCCTAACCTGAAGACCACAATCTATCTCCTCCTCACTGAAAATCGATATTGGTGCACCTCAGGGTTGTGTGTTTAGCCCACTGCTCTACTCTCTATATACACATGACTGTGTGGCTAGGCACAGCTCAAATATCATTTGTAAATTTGCTGATGATACAACCATTGTTGGTAGAATCTCAGATGGTGATGAGAGGGTGTACAGGAGTGAGATATGCCAACTAGGTGAGTGGTGCCGCAGCAACAACCTGGCACTCAACATCAGTAAGACGAAAGAGCTGATTGTGGACTTCCAGAAGGGCAAGATGAAGGAGCACATACTAATCCTCATAGAGGGATCAGAAGTGGAGAGGGTGAGCAGTTTCAAGTTCCTGGGTGTCAAGATCTTTGAGGATCTAACCTGCTCCCAACATATCGATGCAGTTATAAAAAAGGTAAGACAGTGGCTATACTTTATTACGAGTTTAAAGAGATTTGGTATGTCAACAAATACACTCAAAATCTTCTATAGATGTACTGTGGAGAGCATTTTGACAGGCTGCATCACTGTCTAATATGGGAGGGGGGGGCGCGGGTGCGGGGTTAGTGTGCAGGATTGAAAGAAGCTGCAGAGGGTTGTAAATTTAGTCAGCTCCATCTTGGGTACTAGCCTACAAGTACCCAGGACATCTTCAAGTGCGGTGTCTCAGAAATGCAGCGTCCATTATTAAGGACCTCCAACACCCAGGGCATGCTCTCCTTTCATTGCTGCCATCATGGAGAAGGTACAGGAGCCTGAAGACACACACTCAACATTTCAGCCACAATGTCTTTCCCTCCTCCATCAGTTTTCTGAATTGAGAATGAACCCATGAACACTACCTCAACATTTTTTCCACTCTGTTTGATCTCCTTATTTAATTTAATTTTTTTATATACTTCTTTTGTAATTTATAGATTTTATTATTATGTATTTCAATGTACTGTTGCTACAAATCAACAAATTTCATGACATACAAATATACCAGTTGAATTAAATCTGATTCAGGTTCACACATAAACAGTCAACCACACATCATATTTGCTCATATAGACATGCAGATAAATGTATACACACACACACATATGCATGCAGTCTCTCTCTTTCTATCTTCATTCCAACACAAATAGCATTCAATTAAACTTTGATAAGACTTGTAAAACACAATGTACGTAAACGATAGTTTACACAACCAAGCAAAAGGTGGACAGATACACACTAGGAAGTGATCACTATCCTATATTATGTAGATTTGGTAGAAATTTAGTAGTAGAAGTTGAGGAGAGGTCTGCTAGGTATAATATTCTCTAAGATTCTGTTTAGAGTAGGGAAAATGGGTTGCGCAGTTAGATTTTCATGGATACCTGGGCATGCTGGGGTGGAGGGAAATGAAATTATGGATGGCATTGCAAAATTTTCCTTACAGTGTAGGCAAGTAGAAATTAGAGTTCCCATAGGCAGAGCAGAATTGAAAAGTAGGATTAAAAAAGGTATAGAGAAAAAGTGGCAGGAGGATTGGAAAAATGAATTAAGGAGCAGGCATTATTTTTCTAGTCACCCACTAGTTAAAAAGGTCTTGGACTGTTACCTTTTAAGTCGTAGAGATATGGTGAAATTTACAAGACTTAGGTAGGGGCATTGTGGGCTAAATTATTATTTAAAGATAATAGGAAAACATCCTACTGTATTGTGTGACTGTGGTAGTCCAGAGACAGTCCAGCATGTTTTGCTGAGCTGTAATCGATACAAAATTGAAAGAAGCATGTTGTTCAAGAGGCTATCTGGTTTAAATTTATTTTGGTTTTCTATTAAATCTTTGTTTGGCCATCAAGAGAATCAACATCTGATTGAAGAGTCTATTATTCAATTTATACGTGAGACTAGGTTGTATTCAAGAATTTGAGTTCCTTGAAGTTCTATAATTAATTATACATCCTGCAGAGGGCTGTAATACGCCTAGATGCGACTAAACAGCCAGAAATAGAAGAAGAAGAAGAAGCAAAAGGTGGTGCTCTGGATAGACATTAAACTCAGGATTTCCAACATCTGCAGGATCTTTTATGTTTATGCACCTTGCTGTTCTGACAAAGATCTTTTATCTTGAAATGTGTTACGTACCCCGTAACTGGGTTGCCAAACCAGCAGAAATGGACCACTTAGTTGGAGTCTGGATTACTGGAACTAAAAAAGTTTTATTAAAGAAATAAGTAACATAGTACTCTAATCGTAAGGATATGAATGCAACAGATTAGCAATGATAAAACACACATGTACACAGAACTAGGGTAATAGGAATCAAACAAGCTCTATCGCAGTCTAGGGGTAAAATGATCAGTCTCAAGTGACGCAGAGTTCAATTCAGCTTAGGATAGTTCGCAGTAATCGCTGTTGTGCCCTTGGGGAGAGAGAGAGATAATATGCAAATCCGATTCAGACAGACCTTTGTTCTTCGCAGTTAGCTTTCGGGTGAACCCTTTTAATGTCTTCTGTGGTCACCGACTGTGACCCTTCTGTTCCGGATACGACCGTTCTTCTGCAGTAAACCCGGCACCCAGGCAGTGGCGGACACACACACCAGGTTCCCGCCGATCATACCTTTTCACCCTGTGCGTCTATGGTCGGTTCCCGCGACCAGACCTCCAAACTCCACCAACTTGTGGGGGCACACCGCTTTTTCCAGGGTCTCGTTATCTCGTGATCTTGTGGTGTGTGTCTTGCCTTAGTGAACCTGTTCTTTTTATCCCCCTGCTGGGGTATAGCCTGTCCATCAAACTTCAAACGGTTCAAGTTCAAAGCAATCGGTCTGTCAGTACTCTGACTGTTGTCTCTTTCCATTATCTCTCTCTCCTCTCTCATTAACATTTTGAATGTTTCTCCATTGTCTCACTTATCTCTCTCATTAGCATCAATCTTCTGATAACTTGGTTTTTCGTCACACCCCTATCCTTCAAAGGATTTTTACCGGGGTAAAAATTATAGGCATGAATACATTATTAGATACACCCTAATATACAGGGTCATCAGCTATTCGGCTAATACAGAGAAATTTAAGTTTTCAACAGCTTGACAGACAGTCAGCAATTACATTTTCCATTCCTTTTATATGTGTTATTTTAATAACCTGTAAGACCAGGCTCCAACTTAGCAACCTTTTGTATCTATCCCTCATAGTGGCCAAAAACACTAATGGGTTGTGATCAGTGTAAATTCTCAGTGGTTTCCGTCCCGGACAAAGATAACAAGGGTTGTCCCACACAAACTTAGCATTCTTTGGCAAGAGCTTAGTAAGAGGGAGGGTAATATCCGCAAAGATTTTTTTTCGCAAAACTTCCGATAGTACCCCACCATCTCCAAGAACCTTCTCAGGGCTCTCTTGTCTGTCAGGGTGGGGACTTCAGAGATAGCCCGCACCTTAGCCTGCATCGGAGCCAGCTGCCCCTGTCCTACCACAAATCCCATATTTGTGGCCGAATTCACTTTTGTGACCTTTGCGTGGCCGAATTCACTTTTTGCGAGGTTCACTGTCAGGCTGGCTTCAAACAGCTTTTTAAACAGTTCCTCTACTGCCACAATGTACCCCTCCCACGTGTCACTCCAGACCACTAAATCGCCAATATACGCTTCTGTGTTCTTTAGCCCTTTTGTCACTGAATTAATCATCCTATAGGGATGTTGCTCACTAGGCTGACCTGATGTGACAACAACACCATGTCCCAGATCTTTGCATCGCCTCGGGACATCCGGACATTTGTGTGCGTGCTGGTTAATTAGCTTTCTCAGGGGTTCGCTCTGTTCGGGGGTTAAGGGAAAGACCTTATCAGCAAAGCTGGCCAAAACAATAGAGTTCTCCCATCTGGTCGGCACCATACTTATCTTTTCAAAATGGGTTTTCCCCTTATCAGGTGGCACCCTAGCCTCATTAATTTTCGTGATAACACCAACTAGGTCTGCTCGCCTATCGTGGCAAGCTGTTAGCATATCAATAGCCTGTAACTGTGTTAGCTCACATCTACAATAGTCAATAGCATCCTTCCTAATTTTCGGCACCACCCCCCATTCCTCATCTGCAGGCATGGTACTTGGTCTCCATTTCCTCCTTAGTACTCCCTCCTTCACATAATAGCCCACTGGCTCCCTTTTTAATTCTGCTTCGGAGAGAGCTGTCTCCGTCAAAACCATCAGCTCCTCGTCTCACTCCTGTGCCTGTATAAATTCCTTCCTTGCTAATGATAAGTCTACTTCAACTCCCTTACTTCTTTCTGATTTACTATGCTGCTTCTCACTTTCTAACCCCCCCCCCCCCGGTACAAGGCTGGTAAAAACATCTCAGCTAAATCTATATTCACTTTGGCAGCCTTTCTGGACGTGCGCCGAGTCACTGCGCAAACGGGATAAACCTGTGAGTCCATGGGCGGGGCCTCAATGCTGGCAGACTGGCTTGTCAATCTTACTGCTGGGTACACCTCTCCGCCGGCGAAGTCATTACCGAGTAAGACCTCCACGTCTTCCATCGGTAGTTTGGGCCTCACCCCGATCGTGACCGGTCCGGAGACCAAGTCGCTTTTTAGGTGTATCTGGTGCAAAGGTATTGCTTCAGTCCCTTTCCCAATGCCTTTTATCATCCTGATCTCCCCAGTCTCAGTCTCCGAACTAAAGTCTAACACACTCTTTAATATCAATGACTGACAAGCTCCAGTGTCTCTCCAGATCCGTACTGGAACTGGGTTTAACCCCTCCTTCACCGACACCAATCCGGCCGAGATAAACCTCTCGCGCCCTTCCTGAACTTTATCAGATCTCTTCTCCCCTAGCGGTTTGTTTACCAGCTCAATACAGCCAGTCGGAACCGTCGTTTTCCCTTCCCCGTCTCCTTCTTTAGGGCAAAGCACCTGGACGCAAAGTGACCGGCTTTCCCACAATTATAGCATATGACCCCAGGAGACTTCCTACCAAACTGCTCCCGGTCTTCCTTATCCTTCTCACCAGTCCCCGGCTTACTTTCTAACTTTTCTGGCGGACTCTCTCCGCCCTCTTGACTACCCTTCTGGTAGCTTTTACTCGGGGAAAACTTCACCTTGTGTGTTAACGCGTACTCATCCGCTAACTTAGCAGCTGTGGCTAAGGTTTCTGCCTCTCTCTCATCTAGGTAGGGCCTCATACCTTCAGGGACACAACCTTTAAACTGCTCAATCAGTATTATCTGTAGTAGTCTGTCATAATCCCCATTGACCCCTTTCGAGGCGCACCAACGCTCACAATACATCTGCATCTCACGGGCAAACTCTAAATACGTGCGACCCCACTGCTTCCTCGCATTCCGGAACCTCTGCCGGTATGCCTCCGGGACCAACTCATAAATCCTGAGGATGGCCTCTTTCACCACCTCATACCTCTGGGCATCTTCCGTGGACAAAGCTGAGTAAGCTTCTTGAGCTTTCCCTTTCAGTACGCTCTGAAGCAAAACAGCCCACTTATCCCTCGGCCAGTCCTGACTTGTAGCAACTTTTTCAAAATGGAGAAAGTACCGATCAACATCGGTCTCCTCAAATGGGGGAACCAGCCTAACCGCCTGGGTCGCCCTGAACCCTCCACCTTGGTTCGGCATGGGCCCCTGCACTAGCATTATCCTTAACTTCTCCAGCTCAAATTCCCTTTCCTTCTCTCTCTCTTCCCGTTCTAACTGCCTGTCCCTCTCTTCTCGCTCCAGCTATTTTACCCGGAACTGGTGCTCAAGTCTCAATTTTTCCATCTGCAGCTGTACTGCTTCTCCACCAGGTTTGCACATAGATATCACCTCCAGCTCCCCTTGGGGAAACACACCTTTAGATACATAATACTCAATGATAGCTCTGTGCATCTCCGCTCTCATTGTCGACTTCCCCTTAAAAAGATTCAACCGTTTGGCTACAGTTGGCAATTCTGATTTCCTGGCAACCTCTAATGCCTCCAAGGTTGGCGCCTTTAGAAATTCCTCAATCTCCATTTCTGCTGTTTGCCCTTTCTTTCTTTCGGGAATTTTAACCCAATCAATTTACCCAGTCCCAAATTTGGCGTTCAAAATCACGGACGAGATCCCCACTTATGTTATGTACCCCGTAAATGGGTTGCCAAACCAGCAGAAATGGACCACTTAGTTGGAGTCTGGATTACTGGAACTAAAAAAGTTTTATTAAAGAAATAAGTAACACAGTACTCTAATCGTAAGGATATGAATGCAACAGATTAGCAATGATAAAATTCACATGCACACAGAACTAGGGTAATAGGAATCAAACAAGCTCTATCGCAGTCTAGGGGTAAAATGATCAGTCTCAAGTGATGCAGAGTTCAGTTCAGCTTAGGACAGTTCGCAGTAATTGCTGTTGTGCCCTTGGGGAGAGAGAGAGATAATATGCAAATCCAATTCAGACAGACCTTTGTTCTTTGCAATTAGCTTTCGGGCGAACCCTTTTAATGTCTTCTGTGGTCACCGACTGTGACCCCTCTGTTCCGGATACGACCGTTCTTCTGCGGTGAACCCGGCACCCAGGCAAGGGCGGATACACACACCAGGTTCCCGCCGATCATACCTTTTCACCCTGTGCATCTATGGTCGGTTCCCGCGACCAGACCTCCAAACTCCACCAACTTGTGGGGGCACACCGCTTTTTCCAGGGTCTCGTTATCTCGTGATCTCGTGGTGTGTGCCTTGCCTTAGTGAACCTGTTCTTTTTATCCCCCTGCTGGGGTACAGCCTGTCCATCAAACTTCAAACGGTTCAGGTTCAAAGCAATCGGTCTGTCAGTACTCGGACTAGTGTTTCTTTCCGTTATCTCTCTCTCCTCTCTCATTAACATTTTGAATGTTTCTCCATTGTCTCACTTATCTCTCTCATTAGCATCAATCTTCTGATAACTTGGTTTTTCATCACAAATGCTACTGAGTGAACCATACTTTCATTTTTGTCTTTTTCGCACAGCTTAGTTACATCAGTGGGTGATGTGGTAGAGCTACACCTCTATCAAAGGAGATACAAGGTGTTCCTTCCCTCCACTAGCATGCAGGTCACCCTTGGATAAGGTGTATCACCTGCTTAGACCCCTGATCAGGGTCGTGTGAAGCCATGTGAAGTAGGTGGTGGATGGTTGTATGAGACGCTGGTGCATATCACAAGTCCTGGTTATGTAACCACTGATGCCAGGCAGACAATCTCTGATGAGTATTGATAATAGCTGGGGTCACCCATTTTGTAAAGGCACTGCCCAGAAGTAGGCAATGGCAAACCACTTCTGCAGAAAAATTTGCCAAGAAGATTCATGGTTATAGAAAGACCATGATCACCTACATAAAACAACAAGGAGCAAACGAGTTACATCAGTGCCCAATTTTCTGTGTTTTCACCCGTCTTCATTCTGCCATTGTGCATCAATAATTACACCAATAAGGTCTATCAAAAAATACTATGGCAAAGTTTTCTAGCAAATTTAACCCATGCAACCAATAAGCACTAGATAATTATATAGGTACACATGTACCTATAAGCATGTATGTTAGTTTTAGTATTACACTGAGTGGAACTTGTTGGAAGCACCAGAATTTATTCCCCATATCTATTCACCCTTGAAAAGGTGGCAGTGAGCCATTCTCCAAGTTTGTCCCCGGCTTTCTGGTGCAGTTTTTGGTGAGGAAATTTCAGGTGTTAGACCCAGCAATGATGAAGGATCACCAATATATTTCGAGACCAGAATCATAAATATAAGAGTTGCTGGAAATCCCGAACAATACAAACAAAATGCTGAAAGAGGTCAAAAGTCAGGGAGCATCTGTGGAGGGAATAAAGAGTTGACATTACTGAAAGACCTATTCATCACGGCTGGAAATGAAGGGGGCAAAAGCCAGAACAACTCTTCCACTTATCCCCTCCTAGCTTCTTAATTCATCCCTCTTCTTCCACCCACCCAGGTTCCTCTTCACCTGGTCTCACCTATCACCTACCAGCTTGTACTCCCTGGTTCACCTCCACCTTCCCTTTCTTCCATGGTTCACTGACCATCCAATTAGATTACTTCTTCTTCACTTGTTACCTCTTCCACTGATCACCTCCCAGCTCTTATTTCATTTTTCTCCCCTACTCACCCACCTTCCCTCTCAGCTGGTCTCACCTATCACCTGTTGAGTTGTTGTTCTCCTCCTCCTCCTCCCTCACTTCCTTATTTTGGCTTTTTTGGCAATAACCGTTGCTGAATCTGGTAGGATGGGACCTAAGGCTTTGGGATGGTAGTAGTGAGATGAGAATATGGCCCGCATGGAGGGTGACTTTGATGATGGATGCTGCTTTCTTGGGGCAGCACTCCATGTAAATGTACTCAGTACTGAGGACGACTGGGCTGTAGTCACCACATTCTGTAGCCTTTTCTATTCCTGGGCATTGGTGTTTCCATACCAGGCTGTGATGCAACCAGCTAGCATACTCTCCGTTATACATTTAAAGAAGTTTGTTGATGTTTTTGGTGACATGCTGAATCTATGCAAACTTCTAAGAAAGTGGAGACTTTGTGCTGTCTTTGTGATGCCACCTACATGCTGATCCCAGGACAAATTCTCTGATATGTTAACACCAAGGAATTTAAAACTACTGATCCTCTCCACCTCTGTTCCCATAATGAGGACTGTCTCTTGAACCTTTGGCTTCTTCCTCTTGTAGAAGACCAACAAAATGCAAGGAAGGAAATGAAGCTGTTAATGTGCAGAGAATAGGATTTAAATTAATAAGGAGCAGTTCTGCACAACATGTGGGCCAGAGGTCCTGTCCTTTGCTGCATTGTTCTATGTTCTATGTTTGCCATTAAAACCGACATCTTATAGATTTATAAAATAGAGTCGCTTACAAAATCCTGCGCGGAGTGAGCACATCCAATTAAGTCAACGAAGGAAATTTCCCCATCTGTCCACTAATTACAATAGGCAATTAATGCTGTCTTTAGCCAAGTCAACACAGTTTACAAAGGGAACTAGGTCAAACCAACATATTGGATTGCACTCGAGCTTCTTTCTTGTTTGCATTAACAATATTAATCTGATACAGCCGTGTTCAGGTCTCCCAGTCATACAGATGTGTGGTGGTGTTCTTCCAACCTGCGAAAAACACACAAGGAAAACACAGTCACTGGACCAAAGTAACCCAGAATAGATACTTCAAGGAGAGATGTCACAGGGATTATAGAAGCCATCAATTATTTTAAGTTGCAGAGGACTTTTAACATTTCTCCCTAAAGATGTGAAGGTGTTGGATATTAACTGTGGAGATGCATTTTCCTTTTTTTCAAGCTCGTTCCATAATTTATGGACATTATTCCAAATCAGAGCTGCCAAACATGCAAACTTCTCCTTCTCAAACTGAAACCAGCAGTTCATTAACATTACTCAGTTGAGACAATGATGACAATGTAAATATTTATGAGATTTATATAGCTGCTGAAGGGGGGGGGTTGCGGGAGGTATTGTGGGACAGCCTGTTTGCAGTGCTTGTGCCTTAAAGGGGTGAGGAACAGAAGGAATAACACATGCTCAGGTGGGAGGATGAAGAGGCAAGGGAGGACACTCCTCAGACCAAAGACTCACCAGGGATCAATTGGAGTTAAGTTTAACTCCACCTTGCACATTTTCTTACTTTTGAGAAAGAGGTCATTCAGCCTGTCAAGTCTTTGCCGGCATATTGATGGATCCCAACACTCCCATTCTGAATATCCCATCCAGTACTGAAAGTATCTACATCAGAATCAGAATAAGGTTTTTTGTCACTGACATTAGTTGTGAAATTTGTTTTGTGGCATCAATACAGCACAGGCATTACAGATTTTTGCAAGTTACAATAAAGAATAAATAATACAAAAGAAGAATAGTGAATTAGTGTTCATAGATTTATGGACCATTCAGAAATTTGGCGACAGATGGAAGAAGCTGCTCCTGAAATGTTGAGCATAGATTCAAAAAAGATTCTGTTATCTAAGGTGCCCACCATCTGGGCCATGCCACCTTCTTGCAGCTACTGTTCTGATACCTTAATTCCCCAACCACCAGGTCAAAGACAGATACTTTCCTTCAACTATTTGCTTTTTGAACCAACCTGCACAAACCTAAGCACTACTCAGTACAGAATCAGAATCAGGTTTATTATCACCGGCATGCGTTGTGAAATTTGTTAACTTAGCAGCAACAGTTCAATGCAATACATAATATGGAAGAAGAAAAAAATAAGTAAGTAAATCAATTATATTATATGTATATTGAATAGATTAAAAATTGTGCAAAAACAGAAATAATATATGTTAAAACAGTGAGCTAGTGTTCACAGGTTCAATGTCCATTTAGGAACCAGATGGTAGAGGGGAAGAAGCTGTTTCTGAATCGCTGAGTGTGTGCCTTCAGGTTTCTGTACCTCCTATCTGATGGTAACAATGAGAAAAGGGCATGCCCTGGGTGCTGTAGCTCTATACTAATGGATGCTCCCTTTCCGAGACATCGCTCCTGCGCTCCTTGAAGGTGTCCTGGGTACTTTGTAGGCTAGTATCCAAGATGGAGCCGACTAAATTTATGACGCTTTGAAACTTCTTTCGGTCCTGTGCAGTAGCACCCCCATACCAAACAGTGATGCAGCTTGTCAGAATACTTTCCATGGTACATCTACAGAAGTTTCTGAGTGTATTTGTTGACATACCAAATCTCTTCAAACTCCTAATGAAGTATAGTCACTGCCTTGCCTTCATAGCTGTATCGATATTCTCTGTGGTCTTGACATCCAGGAAACTGAAACTGCTCACTCTCTCCACTTCTGATCCCTCTATGAGGATTGGTAGGCGTTCCTTTGTCTTACCCTTCCTGAAGTCCACAATCAGCTCTTTTGTCGTACTGATGTTGAGTGCCAGGTTGTTGCTGCAGCACAACAGTACAGCAACACTATGACCACTTTGACACATTTTGTTCTAATTGTGTTCTTCTCTGTATAATTTTGTATAATTAATGTATGCTGTTGTTCATGTTTTTCTGTGAATGTTTTGTTTCCATTGTTAGGCGCATATGGATATATGTATTTGTGCTTAAAGCAATAAACTTGACTTGGCTGGACTAGATGTGTATGGAATGTGAAGTGAAATAGAAAACAGTTTGCATTTCAGGTTTATGAACTTGCATCATAAATGGAATCTTCTTGGGATTCAATCTGGTGTGATCGCAGGTGCAATGCATGAGATCTGAAGAGTTAATCAGTAAATCCGCCAGTAGGTACTGCAGCCTCACTGCTGGGATTATGTGAGAGGCTCACTTCACCAGTGTTCTGCTTAGAACAAGATTAGAAACATAGGAGAACTATGTCCTGCATGTCTGCTCCTCCATCCAGTACAATCATAGCAAATCTCATTTTGGCCTCAGCTACATTTTTCCATCTGTTCCCCATTTAACTCCCTTATTGAGAATGTCACAAGAGATGTTGTCTCAGAAAAGTGGCATTCATCATTATGGACACTCACCATGCAGGCCATTCCCTTTTCCTGGTGCTGCCATAAGGCAGGAGATCCAGGAGCCTGAAGACCCACATCTCAATGTTCAACAGCTTCTTCTCCACTGCCATCAGGTTCTTGAACTGACCTGAAAAATCCTAACACAAATTCAAAGTTCAGAGTAAATTTATTATAGAAGTACATATATATCACCCATATACAACCCTGAGATCATTTTCTTGAAGGCATACTCAATAAACCCAAAATAGAATAATAATAGATGGAGCAAATGAAGTTGCGCGAAGTTGTCTCCTTTGGTTCAAGAGCCTGATGGTTGAGGAGTAATAACTGTTCCTGAACTTGATGTTGTGAGTCCTAAGGCTCCTCTACTTTCTTTGTGATGGCAGCAGTGAGAAGAGATCATGTCCTGAGTGATGGGATTCCTTGATACTGGATGCTGCTTTCCTGTGACAGCATTTCGTGTAGATATACTCAATGGTTGGGAGAGCTTTACCCATGATGGAATGGGCTGTATCCACTACTCTTTGTAGGATTTTACATTCAAGGGCATTGGTGTGATGCAGCCAGTCAATATACTCTCCACTACACATCTATAGAAGTTTGGCAAAGTTTTAAACATCATGCTGAATCTTTGCAAACACCTATGGAAGTAGAGAGGCTGTTGTGCTTTCTTTATAACTGCACTTACGTTCTGGGCCAAGGACAGGTCTATTGAAATATTAATAATAACATTGAGGACTATATTTCCTTTTCTCTCAACTTGCACTAGTGTTGTTATGTTTATTTTGTGTGTGTCATGAATAATTTATGTTAAACTGAGTGTATTTTAACTTATTTTGTCCTGCTTGTAATGTACTGTGCTGCTGTTGCAAAAGCTAATTCTTATTGCATTTATACTCTGTGACAATAAACTTGTACTGAGCAAAATCTTTAATTCAATTTTAAATCTCTTCATTAACTTTACTTCCATAGTTCTCTAGGGATTGATTTCCAATGATTTAGAAGCCTCTAAAAGGAGAAAATCCTCTACATCCCCAACTTAAATGAATACCACTTTATCCTGAAAATCTGCTTTGAGTCTGATACCCCCCCAAAATATGAAGCATCCTCTCAGCATCTACCTTGTCAAATCCCCTCACAATCCTTATTGTTTTCATGAGATCACTCTCACTTTTTTTATCTTTAATGAATAAAGGCCTAACTTTCTCCCCCTTTCTTTGGAAGACAATTATTTTATTATTAGCCCAGTGGACCTTTCCTGACTACCCTACAAAGCAAAGAGGATCTTTGGCAGCAGAATCTGCAGCAAACATCAAGTCCGTATTTATCCTGATCCTACACTAATTCCATTTCTTAATACCCATCAAGTGCTCCACATATTCTACCAGTCACCTGCACACTAGTTGAAATTTACTGGAGACAATTAACCTACAAACCTTTAATGGTTTATACCCAGTAACAATGAAGTTAGAAACTAATACTGTTATCTCCCAAGTTTAGAAGAAAGAAAGGTGATCCCATGGAAATATACAAAAAATTCTAAGAGAGTTGAAGTGGTAGATAAGGAATTGATGCTCCCCTTGACTGGGCTATTCATTACCAAGGGTTACTGTCGTAAAACTTCCCCATTTCTAAATGCCAGTAAAGGTCCAATGTGATGTGATGTTTTCTTTCTTCACTGCTTGCTCAACCTTACTAATAACATTCATGATTGGGCACAAAAGTACAGTACTTAGATCCTTCCACACTCAAGGATGTATTTATAGAGGAGGTAGATATATTTTGAAAAGATCAAAGAACTGAGGTGCAACACACACAAAATGCTGGAGGAACTCAGCAGACAGGACAGCATCTAGGAAAAAGGTACAGTCAACGTTTTGGGTCAAAACGTCCTGCCAAAGGGTCTCGTCCCAAAACGTCAACTGTACTCTCTTCCTAGATGCTGCCTGGCCTGCTGAGTTCCTCCAGCATTTTGTGTGTGATGCTCGGATTTCCCGCATCTGCAATTTTTCTCTTATTTGTGAAAGAACTGAGGTGCTTTGGGGAACTGGCACAGAAGGCGAGATGAGGGAGGGACAGATCAGCAATAATCATGTTGATTAGTGGGGAAGATTTGAGGAATTGTACAATACTTTCTTCTGTTCTTGCAGTAATGCTTAAAGTTATTGATAGCCATAAAATCTGAGTATGAGTGTTTTGTATTTGCTGAGCTGATACTAAATCAACCTTGGGCAGATGACATGCAATGTAAGCCCTCGAGAGGTTGACAGCTCTTGGAACCAGAAAGATCAATGCAAAGATTTTCCAAATGATATCCAAATGGGACCTGTGGAGGAGAAAACAGGATGGAGAATCATTAAAACAGTGCTCAGATTCAAAGATCAATCAGCAAGCTAATGGAATTCTGGCCTTCATCTCAAAAAGCTGGAATAGAAAGGGAAGGGAATTATAATTGCTAGCAATTGATCTTGGGTCAGTTGCATTAAGCACAGTCACCCCTCTTCCTTGTCATTCATGGTGAGTGACTTGGAACGTCCAGTCACCTGGTAGATGCAAATAAGACAGGGCATCAACATAATTGGGGGATCGTTCATCGAGCAATTCCATTTCATCCGCTAAAAGCAGAATTTCCCAGTGGCCAAATATTTTGATTCTGATTCCCATTCCCATTCTGACATGTCAGTCCATGATCAAGATGTGGCCTCACTCAGGGTGGAGAAGCAACACCTTATATTCTGGCTGGGTAGCCTCCAACCTGATGTCATGAATATTGATTCCTCCTTCTGGAAAAAAAATCCCTCCTCCCCCCCTCTTCTTCTATTCCCCACTCTGGCCTACAACCTCTTTCGCTTGGCTATCACTTTCCCCTGGGTGCTCTCTTCCTTCCCTTGATAGATGTTGTCTTCTTAAGACTTCACTAATGTAGATATTACTGATGGTGGGGAGTGCTGTGCCCTTGATTTATTGGACAGAGTACATGCAGTACTCTCTGCAGCTTCCTATGTTCCTGCACATTTCAAGTGCCAAACTAGAACACAATGCAACCAGTCTGGATACTCTCAAAAGTACAGCTGTAGAAACTTGTTAAAGTATTCCATGACAAGTTGAAATTTTTCTTAGTTTCCTAAGAAAGTAAAGACATTGGTGCAAAATCCTTATGATTGTATCGATATGCTGGGCTCATTCTCTTATTCTGCAAATGGTAAGGTGGTCTTTTGCATCCACTTGAGGGGCACGTTTGGTTTAACTTCTCAACCATGTTAACCTTGTGTGACAGTACAGTGTTGCTTCATAACATATTAAACATCGAACAGTATCCTTCAGCCCATGATAACTTTG
This sequence comes from Mobula hypostoma, assembly GCF_963921235.1. Taxonomy (NCBI): domain Eukaryota; kingdom Metazoa; phylum Chordata; class Chondrichthyes; order Myliobatiformes; family Myliobatidae; genus Mobula; species Mobula hypostoma. The sequence continues at coordinate 170,453,877 of NC_086097.1, forward strand.
CTGAGAATGTTGTCAAAATAAACTAATCCTTTCCGCCCCAGCATAATCTCTACCCCTACATTCCCTGCAGTATGCCTATCTAAAAGCCTCTTAATTGCTACTATTGCATCTTCTTTGACCAGGACCACTGCCAGTCTATTCCAGACATCTACCATTCTCAGTGAAAAATTTACCCCACTCGTTCTCTTTAAACTTCCCTCTCCAACTTAAATGAATATCCTCTAGTATCTGATATTCTTACCGTGGCAAAAAGATTCTGGCTGTCAACTTGTTCCATGCCTATTAGCACTCCCCTCAGCCTCTGGCATTACAGAAAAAAAATTCTAATTTTGCCCAACTTCTCCTTATGGCTAAGGGATGGCTTTTTAGAACTGCTTGTTGTTGAGCCCACTAGGGGATCAACTTTGCTGGATTGGGTGTTGTGCAATGATCCAGAGGTGATAAGAGAACTTAAGGTTAAGGAACAGTTCCTTAGGGAACAGTGATCACAATATGGTCAAGTTCACATTGAAATTTGAGAGGGAGAAAATAAAATCCAATGTGTTGGTATTTCAGTGGAATAGAGGAAATTACAATGGCATGAGAGGGGAACTGGCTGAAGTTGACTGGAAAGGGACATTGGCAGGAAGGACAGCAGAGAAGCAATGGCTGGAGTTTCTGTGAAAAATGAGGGAAGTGCAAGACAGATATATTCCAAATAAGAAGAAATTTTCAAAGGGAAGAAGGACACTACTGTGGCTGACGCAGACATCCCACCTCTCCTGGAAGTTCCAAGAATCTCCCGCATATTGATAGTGACTCCCTGACACCCGGAAATTATATACAATATCACGGACATTGATTTTTTGAGAAAGAAAGGGCGAGGGACAGCAAGTGTCCTGATTGGTCTCTCTTTGTACTAAGAGTGGTCCCCAATCACCAGGCCGCGAGGAAACGATATGAGTCAGCTGCACCTTTCCCCATTCCCTGTCATGCACTGTTGAGCTTGAACGCATGTGAGGTCATTACCCGCGCGTCATCCATGTCAGCGCGGGAAGGAGATCAACTCCTCGAGCTTGCAAATGACGGCAGGCTGAAAAGTATGTTTGACATAACATTTCTGCAGGCATTCTGGATCGAAGTCAAGGCTGAATATCCTGAGGTAGCCACGAAATCACTGAAAACGTTGCTTCCATTTCCAACATATCTCTGCAATGAATGCAACGGAAACTAAATTGCGGAATAGACTGGACATAAGGAACCCCCTTCGAGTATCGCTGTCTCCCATCACCCCTCAATGAGACCGTCTTGTTGCAGGGAAACAAGCCCAAGGCTCCCACAGATTCAGCGATATTGGTGTGTTGCAATGATTTTATATGTTCATACGAGGAAAATATGTGCTGTGTGTTTAATATCCAAACATTACTTAAAATGTTATGATGCTATTGACTTATCACTATATTCATGCGAGGAAAATATGTGCTGTGTGTTTAATATTAAATTCATTAGAAAAACCCTTTTAGAAATGAAATTGAGTGTATTAGCCACTTATAAGTGACTCATAGTTGATTTATCACCTATATTGCGGTCGTGATTAACAACGCCACCCCCCCGCAACCGGGTCAGCCGGTCTGCAAGAATATTGTCAATGTTAATCGGTAAGTGGTGCAAAAAAGGTTGGGGACCCCTGTCCTACGTGATGAGGCCAAACTCCCTGTAGACTTGCTTAAAGTTGTAATAGAATAAACATGATAATATAAGTACATCCTGGCCTGCTGCGTTCACCAGCAACTTTGATGTGTGTTGCTTGAATTTCCAGCATCTGCAGAATTCCTCGTGTTTACATATTTTAATGTCACATTTTCTGCATATACCCAACTTGGTTTACAGATTAGACAAAATCACTAAACAAGGCATTACATACACCCTTGGAGGTCGACCGGGGGGGGCGGGGTGGGGGGGTTATATGGGGTTGCAGGGGACGGGGGTGCTACCTCCCTGAAATGAGTTTTTTCAGGGTGGGACGTCTGCTGACTAGTGAGGTGAGAGCCAAAGTAAAAGCAAAAGAGAAGGCATACAAGGAGGCCAGAGCTAGTGGGAAGACAGAGGATTGGGGAGCTTTTAAAAACTTGCAGAAGGAAATTAAGAATGTCATTTGGAAGGAAAAGATGAATTATGAGAGAAAGCTGGCAACTAATATCAAAGAGGATACTAAAAGCTTTTTTAAGGACATCTCTCTTCTCTTCTGCTATCCATTGATTTTCAATGTTGACTGAGGCCTGGGCAAGGTTGTATGGAAGACCGGCAGTTGCCCATGCTGCAAGTCTCCCCTCTCCATGCCACCAATGTTGTCCAAGGGAAGGGCACTAGGACCCATACAGCTTGGCACCAGTGTCGTCGCAGAGCAACATGTAGTTAAGTGCCCTGCTCAAGGACACAACACGTTGCCTCAGCTGAGGCTCGAACTAGCAACCTTCAGATCACTAGACCGACGTCTTAACCACTTGGCCACACACCACGCATAAAGGGTAAAAGAGAGTCGATGGGTAGATATAGGACCAATACAAATGACACTGGAGATACTGTAATGAGAGATGTAGAGATGGCAGAGGAACTGAATGCGTATTTTGTATCAGTCTTTACAGTGGAAGACGTCTGCAGTGTACCAGACATTCTAGAGTGTCAGGGAAGTGAAGTACTGTATGTGCAGTGAAAAGTACAACTAAGGAAGTGCTCAGGAAGTTTAATGGTCTGAGGGCGGATAAATCTCCTGGACCTGATGGGATGTACCCTTGGATTCTGAAGGAAGTAGCTGGAGAGATTGCAGAGGCATTAACAATGATCTTTCAAGAATCGATAGATTCTGGCATTGTACCGGATGACTGGAAAATTGCAAATGTTATTCCGCTATTTAAGAAGGGTGGGAGGCAGCAGAAAAGAAACTATAGATCTGATAGCCTGACATCAGTGGTTGGGAAGTTGTTGGAGTTGATTGTTAGGGATGAGTTTACAGTGTACGTGGAGGCACATGACAAGATAGGCCAAAGCCAGCATGGTTTCCTGAAAGGAAAGCCCTGCCTGATAAACCTACTGCAATTCTTTGAGGAAATTACAAGCTGGTAGTTATTTTTTACTGTCACATGGACCGAGATATAGTGTAAAGCTTTTAATTGTGTATCATACAGACAGATCATTCCATACATAAATATATCAAGGTAGTACAAATGGAAAAGCAATAACTGAATGCAGAATATAGTGTTACAGTTACAGAGAAAATGCATTGTAGATAGAAAAAGAAGGTGTAAGTGCCATAATGTGGTAGATTGAGAGAAGAAGTGCGGAGAAGAGAGACTGACTGAGTGTGGGGAGTCTTTGGTTATATTGCCTGCTTTCTCATGGCAATGGGAAGTGTAGACCAAGCCAGTGGAATGGAGGCTGGTTTCTCTGAAGAACTGGGCTGTGTTCACATCTCTGCAATTTCTTGAGTTCTTGGGAAGAACAATTGGTGTACCAAGCTGTGATGTACCCAGATAGGTTACTTTCTATGGTCTTTGAGGACATAGGACATTTTCTTAGGGGACAGAGATGAGGGTATGCTTTCTTTGCAGTATATCTATGTCATAGAGTCTTTGGCATAAAGCAGAGAAACAGACTCTTTTGTCCTCAGAGTTTGTGCTGAACAGTTAACCCCCCACCCCCTTACACTAAACCTATACTCATCCACCTGGAATGTAAAGAAGTTAACTCACCACAAGCTTCTCAAAAGCAATGAGGCATGTGGTTTATTAGAGATATCAACACCATGAGAATAAAGAAAAAAATAAACTGCTCTGCTGTAGAATTTATGAGAATCTGCATTGTTGAAGAGTGGATTTAGAATTAGCCTAACAGGCAACATTAACTTGCAAATGTTTATGTCTGCTGGTATTTGCGGTAAATTGATTGTGTCACTTGAGTGCAATTTAAAATCAGCTTCTTATACTGTATGTGACGGAGCACCAGGGAGCTTCATTACTGATGGAATTTTCTGGAATAAATTTGCAGAGTTTCTGACTCCCACTCAAGTGGCATGAAAAAGGAATGAGTTTTGATCTGTGGAGAAACGCTGTGGAGACCACACCATGTGCCGTACTGGTCACCTAACTGTGGGAACGATTCACAAGGAGGATACTGGGAATGGAGTGCTTGATTTGTAAGGGAAGGCTGGATAGGCTGGGGATTTTTTCCTTGGGACGCAGGAGACTGAGGGGTGACCTTATGGAGATATATAAAATTGGGGAGCAGAAATAAGGTGGATGGTCATGGTCTTCATGCCAGGGCAGGGGAATCTAGATATAGAGCGTGTAGGTTTAAGGTGAGAGGGGAATGATTTAAAGAGACCTTCTGTTATCATTGACTAACTGAATAGACACTCTTACTCTTTCCTCAATCACTTTATGTCACGGTCCAATCCGTGGACTCCGGACTCCGAGTCTTCTGGCTGTCCCTTGTTTCATTTGGGCTTAATCATAGGCATCTGATGCTCGTCTTGGAGCTGGGAATATAAGTGGCCCTGGGATTGAGTGTGGGTGCTGGTTTGTCTTGTCAGTATGCCCTTGGAGCAATTGGCTGGTGGAAGGCTAGAGCAGCTGTTTGTGATCTCTAGGCCTGGTTGGAGGACCACTGCTACATGGAGCCTTGTTGTCTCTAGTTGGAGCTGTCATCATGGTATGGATTTGACTGTTTCTGGGGCCAGCTGAGTGGCTGTCTGCCACTCTGAGCTAGATATGGATTTGGCTGTTCGTGGCCAGCCAGGGTTGCTGGTTGCCCTGAGACTTGGAGCCACCCTGGATTGAGCTCCTTTCCTGTCCTTACCTCTGTTGGGTAAGCCAGGCTGTCTTTGCTATTACCCTGAGGCTGGACTGTTCCCTTCCCCTCTCCATCTGAATCCCTGGTGGTTTATCTCGGTAGTCATCCTGGCCCCGCATCCTAGTAAGCATCCTGGCCTGATGTTGAAGGAAGGGGCCGCCCCTGTGAAAGGATCCTGGCCCTGCATCCTAGGAACAGTCCTGGCCCTGTACTCTAAGGAGGAGTCCTGGCTCTGTTCTCAAGGGCCTAGCTGAGCTGAGCCTTCAAGAACCCAAGCCTGCGTCCAGTCCTGTAGCCACGTCATGTCCTGGCCTAGTTCTGGGGCCTGAGCCCAAGGCAAGACCCAGGTTCTGGGTCCTTGTCCATTCTCTGGCTTGGAGTCTAAGCCCAGGCTCCTTGTTCCCAGTCCCTTGTCCTGGTCCTGCTTTCCTAGTCCAAGTCTGTGTTCCTGTCCCAGCTCCTAGTCTGTGTCCAGTCCAGTTCCCAGTACTTCAGTGTCTGTCTTGATTTGGGTCCGCCCATCAATGCCCTCTGTATGACACTTTATTTACTTGCTCACTAGAACAGTTCAGCCCCCATCACTAAATCATCCTGAAGTACAGCTCATGATTGTTGTTTTTAATATGATATGATTTACAGGAAGATGTTTTCTGCTTGGCAGTGCAGCCTGCTGCACTTTCAGCAAAGCCCTTGGGTCAGCTACATGGCTGTCAGCCAGGGGCCATCGATCACTGATGTTTCACTCCCTTAGCCTTGGTATGTCTCCTGGTGGCAGAGCAGTGGCAGGGATGACTCCTGTCACCCCCCAGCCACTTTCAATAAGGTTAGTCAGTCCCCCAATTTCTGTCCTTCCTCCTCAACCACACCCAAAAGCTGCCCATTTCTGCTTCTTCCAGCCAACACTCCTGAGCATCACTCCAGTCACTGCCATATCACACAATAATCTTGTCATCAATGTGTTGATGAAGACCTGGCATCTTACCTCCACAGGGTAGATGATGGTTATCCAGTCAGCTTCCTTACACCCAGCTGCCAGGTCTGAGAACTTCAGCCTCTTTTGCTTGTGGGCAGCCTCCACTCCTTTCTCCCATGGGATGGTTAACTTAATGAGGAGGATATCTTGGCAGTCATGGACCACTCTATTATGTCTGTGTGAAGAGATGTGGGGAACTGTAGCTGTCTGTTGAGATCTGCCCTCGTGTTCCACTCCTTGCCTGTGGAGAGGAGCCCTGAAGGAACTCTTGGGTGGGAGCATTCAGCATTCTTACCTGCCGTAACAAATGGAGCGAGCTGTCATCCCAGCACGGTAAAGCATCCTGCTTGCATGTCTCTGTGACCTCTGCCAGCTTCTTTAAGACCTGGTTATACTGCCATCTGTAGCGCCCCTGGGACAGCACAGTCTTGCATCCTGCCAGGATGTTTTAAAGGTTGGCATTGGTGGTATCATACAGGGAGCAGCTATCCTCACTGCTGAACCAGTGGTGAAGATTTTGGGGCCGGGCAAAGGGTGCTCTGATGAGGAAGGTGAGTCTGGCTTGTGGGACCTTCCACAGGTCAGACCAGCTGAATGTCCTATCGATAGTGCTTTCCCATGTTGTCCATCTTCCCTGGCGGCCCTGTCCGGCTGCCTTCACCCTGTAACACTCGCGCTCTGTCCTTGTCACCTCCTCTATTACCATGACTTTTCTCTTTCTTCGAAGCCTTGGACCAGAAGCATGCTGCCTTCCCCCAGCCAAATCCTGCATGTCCAGCCTGGACTCTGCCGTGGTGCAGCCTGTTGATGGTTTGGTCTACTTCAGCTTGAACTCTCCATTTACAGTTGGTATGGATTGAGGTATTGGTATTCCTCACCAGCAGGTCAGTAGGCTCACTCAGCTCAACAACCAGTCAGGTTTTCTCCACTTGTACTCCAGCCTAATGGATCTCAGTGGCAGGTGCAACATATTCTTCCTGAAGAGGACAGTGTCCGAGATCTACCAGGCAGCCCCACCCATTTCCAGATGTATGTGTTGACTATCCCATCCATCCTACCGGCTGTTGATGAGGAGATTTTACGTTTTTAGAGGCCAGATCACCCTTTGGTACTGTGTGAACCGATAGCACCACACCTTATACTTTCCAGATAGTTGGCTGTAGTTGATTCTGGCCAGGCTCTCTGTGGGCTATTCCTGTGCTATTTTTCCCATCTGCCTATCAGAGAACTCTGCGGTGTACTACCTCCCAAGGCTTCGGATGGACTGCCTGCCCAAAAATGGGATTTCCTTGCGCCCTACAACAAAGGTGATATTGTTGCTTCTGATGCCTTTTCGGAGGGATAGGCTTTGCGACTTGGAGGGCTTGATCTTCAACCTTGCCCATGTCACTAGCTTGTTCAGTTTCTTCAACACCTTTCTAGTGCATGGAGCCATCTGAAGCATGCTTGTGACATCATCCATTTTAGCTACTCAGTGGAGGAAGTCTCTGTCCTGACTATAGCTTTATACTTCCAAACACTTCTTTGCTCCAATAAGCATGATCTCGAAGGCTGCGACATACAGGACGGAGAGATGTAACACCCCATTGTGATGCATACTTCGGGAGTCTGGCTCCCCATTGTAAAGTCTTGAAATCTGGAAGTCACTGAAGTAATAGGAAACCAGTCCTCTAATGCAGTCAGGAATATTAATGTAATAGAACCTTAGTGCACTTCAGAATCCCATTATTTGTACATTTAAGTATCACTCATAATAAATACAGTATTTCAGGTGTTAATAACTGAAATACAGATAAAGAACAAAAATATTGGGAAATTAAATAATTGTCCAATAGTTGGTAAATGCCATTAAGCTTTCGTTGGCATCTTTATCCTGCCTGCATATGTCTGGTGGTCTTGTTTTTCAGGCTTGAGTAGAAAATTAGTGCAAAGAGGAGCTAGTTTGCCAAAGTTTGAGTTTAACTTGGCAGGCACGTTCAGCCAGGGTGACTGTACAATGTCTGCAGAGTGTACACCCCTGTCAGTACACCATCTTAACCCTTGTTGCAACTTCCACACTTTGGTGCAACACACACAAAATTCTGGAGGAGCTCAGGAGGTCAGGCAAAATTTCAGGGTAGGTTTCACACATATAGTGGGTCTGTGGAAGTTGGTGGAGGTGGTTGCAATTACAGCATTTAAAAAAACATTTAGACAGTCCATGGATAGGAAAGATTAAAAAGGATATGGACCAAAAGCAGGGTCAGGTAGCCACCTCTGTGGGCTGTGGGACCTGTTTCTGTGCTGTGACTCAAAAACAGTGGAAGGATGAAATGGCTGAGGGTTTTCCTTCAGCCATTTCGTCAGTGGGACTGAACCTTGGAAAACCCTTGGAAGAGGAAGAAAATGGGAATTGGTCAAGAATTAGCACTGAATGAGGGGAAGGGATGTGCTTACTGGGGAAGAGACTGAAACTTCAGCTTCTTTTCCATGGATTCTGTCTAAACTTCTTGCTGCCTCAGTAAAATAGCTATCTAAATGACCACCTAACCCAGCCCTCCCATCAGGCAGAAGATATAAAAACCTGAAAAGCACATGTTGCCAGGCTCAACGAGTTTCTATCTCTCTATTATAAGATAAGTTCGACCTTGACCTCACAATTTATTTGTCATGGTCTTGCATCTTATTATCTGTCTGCACTGTACTTTCTCTAAACTGCAGAACTTTATTCTGCATTCTGTTATTGTTTTCCAGTGTACTGCCTCGATGCATAGATGTGATGAATCGATCTGTATGGATGGCATGCAAATCAGTGTCTTCACTGTACCTCTGTATGTGACCATAATAAACCAGTTTACTAATTTACAGCATTAAAAAAAACACAAAATAAATGGCAGCTGCAGGAAATTCAAAATGAAGCGGGAAAGATTGGAGGCACTCAACAGGTGATGAGCCAACTATGGGGGGAAAAAAAAGAAATAATCAACACTTCTGGTTTGGAGAAGTTAAATATTTTAAACTGCAGAGGGGGAGAGGTAATTTTTTCCACTGTCTAGTATAATTTATATTATGTTTGTTCTCTGAAAAATGTGGCTGTGATACTGTTGCAAGCAAGTTGGCCTTATGATCTACTCATCATGATCCTTGCATGTTATTGTCTGCCTGCACTGTCTTTTCTCTGTAACTGTAACTCTGAATTCTGTTATTGCCTTTCCCTTGTACTACCTCAATGTACTGATGTGATGAAATAGTCTTTATCATTGGCATGCAAAACAAAACTTTTCACTGTACCTTGCTACATGTGACAATAGTAAGCCAATTTAATATTGTATCTTCCTCACTGTATGTGTGCACATGACGATAAATTCAATGATATGAAAACAATGGTGACACAGCCACAGTGCTGCTGCCTCACAGGTCCAGGGGCTTGAGTTCGATCCTGACCTTGGGTGCTTTGTGTGTGGAGTGTGCACATTCTCTCTGTGGCTGCTTAAGTTTGCTCTGAATGGAACAGTTCTCTCCCACATCAGAGGGTTGGTTAATTGACAACTATAAATTGTCTACTAGTTAGTTAATGGGAAGGAAATAATCAAGTGTTGATGGGCATGTATGTGAATAAGATAGAGAAATATGGGCCAAATGAGATTGTGTCCCTAGGAGCTAGCATAGACTTGATGGAACAAATGGACTCTTTCTGTGCTATAATTAGATGCTTTACTGCCCTTCATGCTACATTTCAGAATGAGAATCAGGAATAGGTTTAATATCACTGGCGAATGTTATGAAATTTGTTGCAAAAGTAGTTTTGTTTATTAGTACTTTTAGAGATGTGGGCAGTGTCAGCCATAAATAAACCTAGCTTAGGATCATAAAAGCATTCTTTAACAGGCTGTGGAGCCCAACCATTCAGTTCCTGAACAGGACCAGGACCAGGACAATTTGGTGGTTCTGTAAATCTATAGAATTGGTAAGCTTGGTCGAGCTTCACAGTCACTGACTGCAATGATGTTGGAGAATGGTTGCTGTCGAGGGTGGTAGAGGAGTCAAATATGATTGAAGAGTATAAGAGGCTCTTAGGCTCATGAATGTGCAGAGAACAGAGGAATATGGACATTGTGCAGACTGGGTAATTTAGTTCAGTACAGCATCTGAAGGGCTGAAAGGCTTGTTCCTGAGTTGTACTCTTCCCTGTACCCTTTTACTCCATACTATGTACGTGTATCTGTGTATAATACTATACTTGTTGGGACTGTCTAACTGTGGTGCCAATCACTGGAATAGAAACAAAAATGTAGAAGTGGTGATATAAATGTTTCCTCAGACACATGTGTCAGACATGCAATATAACCGGACAACTGATTCCAAAACTTTGGATTGGGGTTGATAGTGATTGTATTACAAGCAAGTAATGGGGAGACTTGAAGGCATGTTTAAAATGGGTCACAGCAGCTGAAGAATATAAGTTCACTGAACTAAATTAGAAGCTAGTGTCAGGACTATTGACCATAAAATAATTGGATTTTTGTAAAAACCCATCTGGTTCATTTTGCGGGAGGAAATTTGCCATGCTAATCTGGACTAGTTGCTATGTGAGTATAGACCTACCAATTTTTAACTGACTCATAAAATTGAAATGAATATAAACCAACAATAATTTCTGGCTTTGCTAATGAGATCTACATCCTTTGAGTGAATGATTAAAAGCAAAACATGGCAATTGGCAGGTCAACATCTCAACAACCTGCCAATACCACAACAGCATGAGTGAAATGCAGTGTTAGCTGCTCAATGGAGAAATGAACATGCTGATTTTCCATGCTTCCTCAATGACACAGCAGGTAATGTGTGGATCAAGCTGAGAGGCCTCATCAAGGGCGAGCAAGTTTACAAAATGTTTTTTCTTGAAGTGCTTTCCTTGAAGTGCATTTTCCCTGAAAATGCTTTTCTTGATTCTATCTAAAAGTTTGCAGATGACACAATCATAGTGTGCTGAACCTCATGTATTGATAGGTTGGAGGTTCAGCAAACAATTGACCATGTATTCCATAAGAATTTCCTTCGTATTTCTTTCTTCATTCCTGGGATATAGGGTAGGTCCAGTCCCCCATGTTTGCTGCTGTCCCTTCTGTGCCCCTGAAGCATATATTATTGGTGAGCAATATCGGAGGACATTTCACTGTCAACACATTAGTATGGACCTGAATCACAATCAGGTTTAATATCTCTGGCATATGTTGTGAAATTAGTTGTTTTGCAGCAGAAGTACATTTCAATATATAATTTAAAAAAATGTTGAATTACAATGAGAAATATCTTTTAAATTAAATAAGTTGTCCAAAAAGAGGGGAAAAATATGAAAAAGAATATCGAGGTAGTGTAAATGGGGTTTATTGAATGCAGTACCATATGGACTGGATAAATCTCTCAGACTTAAGAGATCATAAAAATGTTGGAATCTGGAACAAAAAGCAAACTGCTGGAGGAATTCAGTGGACAGTGTTTTTTCTGTTTCTCCCCAATCCTGCTAGATCCACTCAGTTCCTCCAATAGTTTGTTCATAGAAACATAGAAACATAGAAAATAGGTGCAGGAGTAGGCCATTCGGCCCTTCGAGCCTGCACCGCCATTTATTATGATCATGACTGATCATCCAACTCAGAACCCCGCCCCAGCCTTCCCTCCATACCCCCTGACCCCCGTAGCCACAAGGGCCATATCTAACTCCCTCTTAAATATAGCCAATGAACTGGCCTCAACAGTTTCCTGTGGCAGAGAATTCCACAGATTCACCACTCTCTGTGTGAAGAAGTTTTTCCTAATCTCGGTCCTAAAAGGCTTCCCCTCTATCCTCAAACTGTGACCCCTCGTTCTGGACTTCCCCAACATCGGGAACAGTCTTCCTGCATCTAGCCTGTCCAATCCCTTTAGAATCTTATACGTTTCAATCAGATCCCCCCTCAATCTTCTAAATTCCAACGAGTACAAGCCCAGTTCATCCAGTCTTTCTTCATATGAAAGTCCTGCCATCCCAGGAATCAATCTGGTGAACCTTCTTTGTACTCCCTCGATGGCAAAGATGTCTTTCCTCAGATTAAGGGACCAAAACTGCACACAATACTCCATGTGTGGTCTCAGCAAGGCCTTGTACAACTGCAGTAGTACCTCCCTGCTCCTGTACTCGAATCCTCTCGCTATAAATGCCAGCATACCATTCGCCTTTTTCACCGCCTGCTGTACCTGCATGCCCACTTTCAATGACTGGTGTATAATGACACCCAGGTCTCGTGGCACCTCCCCTTTTCCTAATCGGCCACCATTCAGATAATAATCTGTTTTCCTATTTTTGCCACTAAAGTGGATAACTTCACATTTATCCACATTAAATTGCATCTGCCATGAATTTGCCCACTCACCCAACCTATCCAAGTCACTCTGCATCCTCCTAGCATCCTCCTCACAGCTAACACTGCCACCCAGCTTCGTGTCATCCGCAAACTTGGAGATGCTGCATTTAATTCCCTCATCCAAGTCATTAATATATATTGTAAACAACTGGGGTCCCAGCACTGAGCCTTGCGGTACCCCACTAGTCACCGCCTGCCATTCTGAAAAGGTCTCGTTTATTCCCACTCTTTGCTTCCTGTCTGCTAACCAATTCTCCACCCACACCAATACCTTACCCCCAATACCGTATGCTTTAAATTTGCACACTAATCTCCTGTGTGGGACCTTGTCAAAAGCCTTTTGAAAATCCAAATATACCACATCCACTGGTTCTCCCCTATCCACTCTACTAGTTACATCCTCAAAAAATTCTATGAGATTCGTCAGACATGATTTTCCTTTCACAAATCCATGCTGACTTTGTCCAATCATTTCACCGCTTTCCAAATGTGCTGTTATCACATCCTTGATAACTGACTCCAGCAGTTTCCCCACCACCGACATTAGGCTAACCGGTCTATAATTCCCCGGTTTCTCTCTCCCTCCTTTTTTTAAAAAGTGGGGTTACATTAGCCACCCTCCAATCTTCAGGAACTAGTCCAGAATCTAATGAGTTTTGAAAAATTATCACTAATGCATCCACTATTTCTTGGGCTACTTCCTTAAGCACTCTAGGATGCAGACCATCTGGCCCTGGGGATTTATCTGCCTTTAATCCCTTCAATTTACCTAACACCACTTCCCTACTAACATGTATTTCGCTCAGTTCCTCCATCTCACTGGACCCTCTGTCCCTTACTATTTCTGGAAGATTATTTATGTCCTCCTTAGTGAAGACAGAACCAAAGTAATTATTCAATTGGTCTGCCATGTCCTTGCTCCCCATAATCAATTCATCTGTTTCTGTCTGCAGGGGACCTACATTTGTCTTTACCAGTCTTTTCCTTTTTACATATCTATAAAAGCTTTTACAGTCCGTTTTTATGTTCCCTGCCAGTTTTCTCTCATAATCTTTTTTCCCCTTCCTTAAGCCCTTTGTCCTCCTCTGCTGAACTCTGAATTTCTCCCAGTCCTCAGGTGAGCCACTTTCTCTGGCTAATTTGTATGCTTCTTCTTTGGAATTGATACTATCCCTAATTTCTCTTGTCAGCCACGGGTGCACTACCTTCCTTGATTTATTCTTTTGCCAAACTGGGATGAACAATTGTTGTAGTTCATCCATGCAACCTTTAAATGCTTGCCATTGCATATCCACCGTCAATCCTTTAAGTGTCATTTGCCAGTCTATCTTAACTAATTCACGTCTCATACCTTCAAAGTTACCCCTCTTTAAGTTCAGAACCTTTGTTTCTGAACTAATCTGACTATTCATCCAATGATATGCCTATGACAACTGGGCAAATATCTGGACTGGCAAGAGAGCCATATGGTGTCCTATTGGGCATGAGATGGGCCACCCTTCTCTGGTCACCCTCATGTGAATCAGAATCACAAGTAGATTTATTATCACTGACCTATAATTTGAAATTTGTTGTTTTGCATCTGTGGTAAGATACAACATTTACTAGAAGTTACAAAAATAAACAAATAATGCAAATGAAGAACAATAAGGTGGTGCTCACGCGTTCATGGACTGTTCAGAAACCTGATGGTAGAGTGGAAGAAGCTGCTCTTAGCACACGACCGAGGCCATTACAAATGGACAATAAATGATCACATTGCCACTGACATCAACATCTTGTGAAGAAATACATAATATAGCCTTCCTATTTGTCCTGTTATCCTCTCCCATTTTGTAAAACTTGTCCCAATTCTGATACAAGATCACTGACCTGAAATATTGACACAGACTCTCTATCCACAGGTGCTGTTTGACCTGACAAATACTTTTAGCAATTTTGATGCAAATAGAACAGTGCAGCACAGGAGCAGTCCCTTCAGTTTGTGATGGGCTGAACTAATTAAGCTAGTAATTAAATGCCAAACTAAATTAATCCCTTTTGCCTACACAATGTCCATATCCCTCTTTGGTCGGCACACTGATGAGCCTATCAAGAGATTTTTGAACAACTCTTTCACATTTGCCTCCAACACCACCCAAGGCAGTGTATTTCAGGCATGCACTACTCTGTGCAAAAAAAACAACTTGCCTCACACATCTTTAAACTTATTCCCTGTCACATACCCTCCAGCATCAGATATTTTGACTCTGGGGAAAAAGAAACTATTTATCTATGCCTCTCATTATCTAACAGGTTTCCCCTCAGCCTACACTGTGCTAAAGAAAATAACTCATGTCTGTTTAATCTCTCCTTATGGCACGTACTCTCTAATCCAGGCAGCATCCTGGTAAGCCTCTTATGCACCCTCTCCAAAGCCTTCACATTCTTCCTTTAGTGGGGCAACCAGAACTGAATGTAATACTCCAGATGGAGCCTAACCTGAGTTATATAAAGCTGCAACATAACTTCCTGACTCTTGAATTCATTACTGTGACTAATACAGGCTAGCATCCCATCAGCCTTTTTTAACCAGTCTATCAATCAGTGCAGCCCTAATTCCAAGGAGCTATAGACATGGACCCCAAGGTCCCACTATGCATCAACACTGTTAAAGGTCCTGCACTAACAGTGCAATGTTTTTTACATTCTGTTTCTACTTGTGATGTTTGTCCTCTTGTCAACACTTCTGTAAATTAAAGATGTGTATCAGTTGATTTTTCTACAAGAAGGATTGCAGCCTGTTCATTTTTTTTATACAGAATTATATCCTGTTATCAACTTGTAAATCTTCTATCTTTTCTTGTGTCCATGTATCAAAAGTTGCTATCTATCCTCCAAGCATTGACTGACCAAAGCTCTATCCACACTTAGCACAAATAAATATAAAGTCTTCATTCAGTGGGTAATTTCTAATATTAGTAAATTGGTTTACAATTGTCCCAGGTACTGATGTACAATGAATATAGTGCAGCACACGCAAAATGCTGGAAGAACTCAGCAGGACAGGTAGCAGCTATGGAAATAAATGAGCAGTCAATATTTCGGGCTGAGACCCTTCAAGATTGGAAAGGAAGGGGGAGGAAGACGTTGGTTGGAGGACTGCTTTGTTGCACACCTCATATTCTGTCTGGATAACCTTCAACCTGATATCATGAACATTGATTTCTCTAACCTGGTAATTATCCCCCTTCCATCTTCCCTCCTCTTCTATTCCCCACTCTGGATGCCCTCTTACCTCTTCTCTTCTCCTCACTTGCCTATCACCTCCCCCTGGTACCCCCTCCTCTTTCCCTTTCTCCCATAGTTGACTCTCCTCTCCTATCAGGTTCCTCCTTTTCCAGACCTTTAACCTTTCTAGCTATCAACACCCAGTTTCTTACTTCGTTTCCCCCCTCCCCCACGCATCTGGCTTCACCCTGTCACCTTCCAGCATGTCCTCCTTCCCCTCCCCCACCCTCTTATTCTGGTTTCTCCTCCTGTCATTCTAGTCCTGATGACAGGTCTCGGCCTGAAATGACAACTGTTTATTGATTTCCATTGTTGCTGCCTGGCCTGATTTTCATTCCAGAATTAATGAGATGTCCTCCTTCTTCAAAGAAAGGGGCTTTCCTTCCTCCCTCATTAACGTTGCCCTCAGCCACATCTCTTCCATTTCACACATGTCTGCTCTCACCCCATCCACCCGCCACCCCACCAGAGATAGGGTTCCTCTTATCCTCATCTCCATCCTATCAACCTCCACGGCCAGCACCTAATTCTCTGTAACTTCTGCCATCTCAAATAGAATCCCGCCACCAGGCACATCTTTCCCTCCCAGTCTCCACTTTCCACAGGGATTGCTCCTTATGCGGCTCCCTTGTCCATTTGTCCCTCTCCACCAGTCTCCCTCCTGGCACTATCCTTGCATACCAGTGGCACACCTATCCCTACATCTTGTCTCTCACTACATTCAGGGCTCCAAACAGTCCTTCCAGGTGAGGCGATACTTCACCAGTGACTCTGTTGGGGTCATATACTGTGTCCGGTGCTCCTGGTGTGACCTCTGGTGAAACCCAACATAGATTGGGAGACTGCTTCACCAAGTGCCTACGCTCCATCTGCCAGAAAAAGCGAGACCTCCCTATGGCCACCCATTTTAATCCTACTTCCCATTCCCTTTCTGTCATGTTATTCCATGACCTCCTTTACTGCCATGATGAGGCTACACTCAGGTTGGAAGAACACCTGGGTAGCCTCCAACTCCAACCTGATGGCCTGAATATCGATTTCTCAAACTTTTGGTAAAGCCCCCCCCCACTTCTCCTTCTCCATTCCCCATTCCCATTTCCCTCTCTTTCCTTATCTCCTTACCTACCCATCATGATCCTCTGGTGCTTCTTCCCCTCTCTTTCTTCCATGGCTGCCTCTGCTCTCCTTTCAAATTCCCCCTTTTCCCAGCCCTTTATCTCTTTCATCAATCGACCTCCCAGCTCTTTACTTTACCCCTATCCTTCTCCTGGTTCCACCTATCACCTACTACCTTGTACCTCGTCCTCTACTCCATCCACTTTCTTACTCTGACTTTTAATTTCCTTTCTCCAGATGAAGGGGCTTAGCCCGAAACATTGACTGTTTAATTTTTTCCATAGATGCTGCCTGGCCTGCTGAGTTCCTCCAGCATTTTGTGTATGTTACTTAGATTTCCAACATCTGCAGATTCTCTCTGGTTTGAGCCTGTGGTGTGTGTTTTTGAGCTTTTGCAACATGGGAGTGAGAAGAGAGAATATCTGGGATAGAATATACCCTGATTATGTTGATTGCTTTACCAAGTCAGGAAGAAATGTGGACAGAACCCATTGAGGGTAGACTAGTGTATCTAGAGGCTACTGAAGTTAATCTCACTATAGGTTAAAGACTAGAAGCCCTTGTGAGGTTAGTATGAGATATTAACAGTTGATGGCACAAATCTAATTAATAAGAAAGGTGTATGAGATTATTTTGGTGATTTCTGGAAATATGCATAACTAAATGCAACTTCTAAAATGCTGGAGGAACATAATTGGTCAGGTAGCATCTGCAGAGGGAAAAGGACAACCAATATTTTGTCCAGATGAGGGGCCTCAACCTGGAAAATTGACTGTCCATTTTCCTCCAGAGATGCTGCTGAATTCCTCTAGTACCTTTGTTGTTCCATGTTCCAGCATCTGCAGTCTTCACATACAATTCAAATAAGAGAAACAGAAATTGTGGAGCAGCAAATAAAATGAGCACCTCACAGAAAAGAATATAAAAATGGAGAAATTAATCAAAAGCGGAAAATTAAACTGATCAATAAAGGTAGAGAAACAAGAATAGGTAAAAGACTGATGGATTTGATGGGAAGCTGGATTCATGCAAAGGAAGAAGGAAAAGCAAGACAGAAGGCCCCTGTCTGATTACGCCTGGAATCTATTAGCTCTCTACTTAAGGACAGAAATGCTTGTGATGGGGAAAGTGTAATGAAGATTCACCAGAATAATTAGCAAGATGGATGTATTGTCATCTGAAGAGAGATTAAGCAGAGTGAGGCTATCTTTTCTCAACAGTATAAAAGACTAAAAGGTTATCATGTTAAAACCTGCAAGGTTGTTATGGGGCTTGACATGATGGTTGCAGGAATGATGGTTTCCCTGCCTGTAGTGTCCATGCCAGGGGATTTTAGTCTCAACATGGAATTAATAATCCAGGACAAAGATGAGAAGAAGAATTTTCACCCAGAGGGGTGAATCTTACAATTTTTTTCCCCAGGAAGTATTAGTAGGCTTAGACTCTGGGTGTGCTTATGGTAGAGATCAAAATATATTTAGGTATTAATCAGGGTTATGCACAAAAGTGACACTGAAGTAAAAGATCAGCCATGATCTTATTGAATGATGAAGGCGGCAAGAGGGTTTGGATGTCCTACTCACGTTTAGGCCAAAATCAAAGTCAACTTTATTGTCATATGCATAAGTACATGTATCTTATTTATTTATTGGCATACAGTGTGGAGTAGGCCTTTTTGGCTCTTTGAGCCATGCAATTTAATCCTAGCCTAATCATGGGACAATTTACAATGCCCAATTACCCTACCAACCGACCTATCTTTGGACTGTGGGAGGAAACTGGAGGATCCAGAGGAAACCCATGTGGTCATGGGGAGAATGTACAAACTCCTTACAGATGGCAGTGGGAATTGAAGCCGGGTTGCTGGTACTGTAAAGCATTGTGCTAGCCACTACCATACCGTGCCACCACCATTTAGGGATGCGATGAAAAGCTTACCTGTAGTAGCATCACAAGTACAGAAGTATATAAGCAACATTCACAGAGAAAATATAAATTAAACATTAATTAAAAACAATTTTTGTAAGAATGCAATAAGAGCAAACATAATCCATTTTAGAGCAAGTGATCAAGGTGGTCATAATGTTGTTATGCTGCGATAGTGTTTAGGGTTATCCCAGCTGGTTCAAGAAGCGAATAGTTGAAGGGAAGCTACTGTTCTTGAACCTGGTGGTGTGGATTTCAGACTTCTATACCTCTCGCCTGAGGGAAGCTGTGAGAAGATGGCATAGCCTGGATGGAGAGAAGCTTTGATGATGGATGTTGCCTTCTCAAGGCAGCATATCATGTAAATACAACCCATTGCACGTGGGGATGTGCCCGTGTTAGGCTGTGTTCTCTACGTTCTGCAGCTTCTTAGGTGCTATTCGTGCTGGTAACAAGGGATAAAAGTATGAAGAAAGAGACTGGTGTGAAGCTGAAGTGACAGATGAATAAGTTGGACCAAATGACTTTTTCTGATCTGCAAATCTTCAGGTAAATTAATACATGCAGCTAGGTTGGTAGATTAACTTAAAATGTTCCCAAGTGTGTAAGTGAGCACTAGAATGAATAGAAGGTGAAGAATGAAATATCCTTGAGTAAGTATGGGTGCCTGATGGTTGGCACAAGCTTCTGTGCTGTGTCTCTCTATAGTCTGTAACTCTAAGGTGATTCATGATTGAAGATCCATTTAATATCCAAGAATGTCTAAATTATACAACCTTGAGACTTGTTTGCTCACAGGTAACCACAAAACAAGAAACCTGAAAGAACCCAATTAAAGAAAAAAAATTTTAAAAATAAAAATCATGCAAACATTTGAAATGAACCAGCATTGAGCCCACAGATCCGAACCCTGGAGCAGCCCGGAGTAGGTCCAAGTCCTCGCTTATCAGTTCATCATGTTAGTGGGCACATTGCACAGCAGCCAGGGCAGTCCTCTTAGCCTCAGCATCATGGAGATGGCCATTGAGGAGAATGAGCCAAATCGGCTCTCGCCTCCGATTCTGTCTGTTTGGTCTACCTGGGCCACATCATTTAAATTGACCCAGTAATGGAACCATGGAAGGCTCCGGCGCCCTGGAGGAGTGAACATCATAGAGAGTGAGCAAAATCGGCCCTCGCCTCCGATCTTAGTCAGTGTTTAAGTTGTCTAAACAGCATATCATACCTTGCACTGGGACCCAGGCACTTGTGCTACGAAAGGCTCCAGGCCTAGACCACACCACCCAAAGACTGGTTCTGGAACCAGAATTCACCACTCAGCCCGAAATCGCTCTCAAGCTCTTCAAATCAGCTTGGCACCCAGAGCGATCCAACCTTACACCCACACCTGCTGTACGGGCATGGAAATCGAATGTCCTCTGTCCCAGCCCCGACTTAAATTGGCGCCGAGAGTGATCCAGCCTTGCACCCAGGCCTGTTGTATGGGCATTGAAATTGAAAAGCAGCCAGCATAACCAAAGACTCCACCCACCCCAGACATTGTCTCTTCTCCCCTCTCCCATCAGACAGAAGATACAAAAGTCTGAAAGCATGTATCACCAGGCTCAAGGACAGCTTTATCCCACTGTTATCAGACTCGTGAGCAGACCTCTTGTATGATACGATGGACTCGTCCTCACATTCTACCTCATCATGATCTTGCCCAGCACAGATTACCTCCAACGCACTTCTTCGATAGCTTTTACACTTCATTCTGTATTGTTATTGTTTTAAATTGTTCTACCCAATGCACTGTGTAATGATTTATTCTGTATGAACAGATGCAAGACAAGCTTTAAGCTGTATTTTGGTACATGTGTAATAACCCAGAGCAAAGCAAAGCTTTCATCTTCGGTTGGCAGCGTTGAAACTGGCTTCCAGTCAAACTCATCTGCTCACACTTGGGCTCAACGCCTTCAGTGAAAGAGAGGCCAGTGTTTAACACTGCGGGGTGCCTGAGCCAAATGCTCCTTCCCAAGTCTATTGTGTGGCACTGGTTCAACTGAGGTCACAGGAAGAGCTATCTATCTATCTACCTATCTATCTATCTATATATCTATTTATTTATTTAGAGGTACAGGGTGGAACAGGCCCTTCCGGCCCTTCGAGACATGCGGCCCAGCGACCCACCGATTTAACCCTAGCCTACTCATGGGACAACCTACGAAGACCAATTAACTTACTGACTGGTACCTCTTTGGACTGTGGGAGGAAACTGGAGCGCCCAGAGGAAACCTACACGCAGAGAGGAGGGAATGTATAAACCCGCTTACAGAGGATGTCGAAACTGAACTCTGAACTCCAATGCCTTGAGCTGTAATAGTGTCGTGCTAACCACCATGCCACAGTGGTGCCCCTGTGCAGAGTGCAGAGAGGATATTGTCCGGATTGAAGGTCTTCAGTTATGGGGAGCGACTGGACAGGCTGGCCAGGAGTGGAACCGGACAACGTTATATAAAACTACGTGAAAAATAAATTGGGTAGAGTGCAAGAATATTTTTTCCGGTGGCAAGGTGTCCAAAGCATGATGGTATACATTTTCAATGAGAGAAAGGAGGTTTAGAAGGGCTCAGAGGGGTAAAGAGAGTGAGTATGATTTGGAATATGCTGTCTGAAGGGAAGCAGAGGCAGTGAAAAGATATATAGATTTTGGAGGCAGTGCAGAGGAAGTTCACCAGTTTGATTCTGGACATGTGGGAGTTAGTCAATCGGGAGAGATTAAGTCCCTTGGAACTGTACTTACTGGAAATTAGAAGAATGAGGATCTTGTGGAAGCATAATAAATTACAACAGGTAAAGGAAGACAAAAGAAGAAAAGTTGTTTCCACCGGTGGATGAGACTACAACTAGGGGACATAACCTTAATTTTTGGGGGAGTAAACTTAGGGTGGGGATGAGGACAATCTGCCTTTCCCAGAGAATAGTGAACCTGTGGAATCCTTTGCCCTAGGAAGTAGGTAGAGGATACCTTATTAAATATATTTTATACAGTCTAGAGTAATAAGGTAGCTCATTTTTTATATATATGTACAATTCAATGGATTTTTGCACAATAGACTAATTAAGGGCTATGGGTAAAAGGCAGGTGGATAAAGCTGGGTCCACAGATAGATCAGCCATAAGCTTATTGAGTAGTCAGCAGGCTCAATGGGTGGATGACCTGCTCCCGCTCCTATTTTTATGTTATTATGTTTTTAGGTATCACTGCATTTACGAAGCATTTATTAAGGTACTTGAATAGCCAGTGGCTCTGTTGACTATCTAATATGGAAATGGGATTAGTCCTATAACAGGCATGGATGCTGTGGGTCGAGGGCCTGTTCCTGCACTGTACAATAAGAAAACACAATCTTGTAAAAGGACAGCATGTCAGGGAATTTATGGTGCTTGTTAGGGATCCAAAAGATCTGTCCAACAACATCAAATTAGTACTTGGATACAGTGGAGATCACCCATATGCCATTACATTTAGCTTGCTTTAAACTGACTGTTGAAGCAGGGAAAGTCTTGAAGCAACCAGCTGCCTGCATTGCCAGAGACAATTATGGGAACAGATTGAATCTAACTTGAAAGAAAGATAAAGGAAAAATATTTATCTAACAGGAGTAAACAACTCACATCATTAAATTGACAGGTCTGAATGCAATAAGATGAAGAAGGCAAATTGTTGGCACTTTCAATGATGTGCTTGCTTGACAGAAATATTCAAGTCTCAGATATTCAACTAACTGCATGGAGCTGTCTGAGAGTAAGTACATTTTAAACATATTTAAACGATGTATCACTGTGACTTGCAAACAAAAGTCAGCCCACAGATTTCCGAATCTCCTTTTTGTTCATTTAGTAGATATGTATTTACGTCCATCATAAATAAATGTAGTATCCCACTATTTACCATATTCTGAATTTCATTTCACCAGAGTTTAAATCGGATTATGGATTATGCTGTTGGGGAGGTGATGACAGTGACAAATGCAGATGAACAGAAATGAAATAATTCTGTTAAAATAATAACAGAGGCAATATTGTATGCAACTGGGAGTACTTTGTTATGTTGAAACCTAAATGTCAAATAAACAATTTTTCCCCTTGTTCAGGGTACAGACAGGAAGCATCCAGAGTTGGGGACTACACAGGGGAGCAAGAGAGATAATTATTCTCAGAATGAATTAAAGAATAATTGCCCTTCTCAATCTTGATGAAGTCACAATGTGTGTGAAATTAAACAAGATAAAAAGATTGGTGATTATTTTCCTCTTTTCCCATGGCCATAGACTGTATTTAACTCTCAATCAACCCTACTGTAAAATGTGTGATTTTGGTAATCAACATTCTTGTTTAGTGCTTCTTGCCCTCCCCCCACCTCCTTGCTCTGGCTTCTTCCCCCTTCCTTTTCAGTCCTGATGAAGGGTCTTGGTCTGAAAGGTTGACTTTTCAGTCGCTGCCTGACTTGCTGAGTTCCTGCAGCATTTTACATGTGGTGATCTCTGTTTGCAGGAGCTTGCTGTGCATAAATACTCGTCAGTAGAGTCAGAAAGTAATGCAGCACGGAAACAAGTTCTTAGGCCTTACACCTCCATGTCCGCTAAGCTAGTCCTGTTTAACAAGATTGTCTCATATCCCTCAAAATCTCTCCCATCTATCTACTTATCTAAGTCTCCTTTCTTGTAAATATCTTTATTTTACCTGCCACAACAACTTCCTCTGGCAGCTCATCCACATTTATACCAATCTCTGAGTGAAAAATTATCTCATTCACATTAAAGATATGCTTTATAGATTTTGCTTCCCATTCTCTGGGAAAAAAATAACCTGCAAACTTTAACCTCTATCTATGCCCCTCATGATTTTTTATGCAACTTTAGGCCTCCTGTGTTCCAAGGAATAGAGTTCTCATCTGCCCACCCTCTCCATATAACTCAGGATCTTGAATCCTGGCAACATCCTTGGAACTGAAAGGTAGATATTTCAATGCATGTTTATTTAATCACAAGAATTTAAATTCCTTGATTTGTGGGTTTCAAGATCATAGGAAATCAAACTGAAGGGAAAAAAAAACCATTGCATATGCTGGAAATCTGCGGTAAAATCAGAGATTGATAGAAGCACATAACACGCCAGGCAGCATCTGTGGGAAGAGAGGCTGAGTTAATGAAAGGTCTTCTGTTCAATATCTTTCTTTTATCACAAATGCCCCCTGACTAGCTAAGTGCTTCTAGCGCTTTCAGTTTTTATGTCAAATTAATTGATCTGTTAAAATTCTTTATATAAATCTAGTAACTCCTCTATCTAACTAGATGCTCCAAAGGACAGCTTCTATCCTATTGTAATAATGTCTAATAGACCTTTTGTATGATAAAGATGAACATGTGATCTCATTGCTCTCACACTTCATTTGTCTACCTGCACTGCACTTTCTCTGTAACTGTAACACTACCATCCCCTCAAAACTAATCAATATTCTCCAAGACCTAGGCCTCAATGCCTCCATGTGCACCTGGATCCTCAATTTCCTTATTTCCAGATCCCAATTAGTTCAGATTGGCAACAACATCTCTTCCACAATCTTCAACATCACAGATGCATGATGAGGTTATTTGCTTCGCCCCCAGCTTTACTCGTTTTACACTTATGACTGTGAGGCTGAGGACTGTTCCAATGCCATAATGAAATTTGCTGATGACAGCACTGCTATTGGCCGAATCAAAGGTGGTGACAAATCAGCATATAGGAGAGAGATTGAAAATCTGGCTGAATGGTGCCACAATAACAAGCTCTTATTCAATGTCAGCAAAACCAAAGAGCTGATTATTGGCTACAGGAGGTTCATGAGCCAGTCTTCATCAGAGAATCGGAGGTGAAGAGGATCAGCAACTTCAAATTCCTCAGCATTATCATTTCAAAGGACTTGACTTGGGTTTAGTATATAAGTGGCATTACAAAGAAGGCACAGCCGCATCTGTACTCTCTTAGAAGTTTGTGAAGGTTTGGCATGTCATCTAAAACGTTGACAAACTTCTATAGATGCACAGTGACTGGTTGCAACACAGCCTGGTTTGGAAACACCAATGCCTAGCAATGGAAAAGCCTACAAAAAGTAATGGATATAGTCCAGTCCATCATGGGTAAAGCTGACGCACTATGGAACACGTCTGCAAGGAGTGGTGTTGCAGGAAAGCAGCATCTATCATCAAGGACCCCCCACCATGGTTTCTTCTTGCTGCTGTCATCAGGAAGGAGAGGCAGGAACCTTAGTTCCCATATGACCAGATTCAGGAACAGCTATTTCCCCTCAATCATCAAGCTCTTGAACCAGAGGGGACAACGTTACTCAATTTCACTCACCCCAACACAAAACGGATTCCACAACACATGGACTCACTTTCAAGGATCCTACAATTCATGTGCTCGACATTTATTGTTTATTTATTTGTTATTATTATTTTATTTTTTTCTCTCATTTTGTATTTGCAGTTTGTTGTCTTTTGCACATCAGCTGTCTGACTTTGTTTTGTGTGGGTTTTCATTGACTTTAAAGTGTTTCTTTGTATTTACTGTAAATGCTGGCATGAAAATGAAGCTCAGCTAGTATATGGTGATGTATATGTACTTTGATAATAAATTTACTTTGAAATTTTGAACTTTGATTATTCTTATTCTGTCATTGCTTTTCTCTTTGTGCTTCTTTCTGTATAGATGACATTCAATGTATCTTGCTATCTGTGACAATCATGAACAATTTACCCATTACTAAGTCGGCATATAACTGGTATTGGCAATTAAAAATCTTGAAGTCTATTGTCAATACCAAGTAAGCACCGAAGGGTTGTTAATTTGTCTAGTTGGTTGAGTTGCTCTAACTTTTGAGTTTGTATTTGAAGCCAGCGTGCGAAATGGTTGGAGTTGTTAATTAACTCTCCTTCAATATAATGTGATTATATTCGGTAGAACATCAGGAAACCCTGAAAGTAACTAGTAATCCAGCTGTGTTTATTCACATTCCTTAGGAAAGCAATTATTTTATTTAAAGTATTTACATATTTAGAGAATAGGTCCTTCAGGCCCTTCGAGCCGTGTCAACCAGCAACCCCTGACAAACCCGATTTAGCTATAACCTAATCATGGGACAATTTACAATGACTAATTAACCTACCTGGTGCAACCTTGGACTATGGGAGGAAGTCAGAGGACCCGGAGAAAACTCACACATTCCATGGGGAGGACATACAGAGAGTCCTTACAGAGGACACCAGGAATGAACTCCGAACTCCGATGCCCTGAGGTGTAATAATGTTGGGCTGACTGCTACACTACCAAGGTACTCTGAGCTGTCCAGATAGTGCAAGTGATACAAGCATACGAGGGGTGATTGATAAGTTTGTGGCCTAAGGTAGAAGGAGTCAATTTTAGAAAACCTAGCACATTTATTTTTCAACATAGTCCCCTCCTACATTTACACACTTAGTCCAGTGGTCGTGGAGCATACGGATCTTGGACTTCCAGAAAGTGTCCACAGCACGGGTGACTGATAAGTTTGTGGCCTAAGGGAGTTGAATTATACAGCTCTTGTTACATGCATGTGCAGTTCAACTCTTTGAGTGATTATGCAGACAGTTTGAAGTTAATAACTCATCTCCTTCTACCTTAGGCCACGAACTTATCAATCACCCCTGCTGTGGACGCTTTCTGGAGGTCCAAGATCCGTATGCTCCACGACCGCTGGACTAAATGTGTAAATGTAGGAGGGGACTATTTTGAAAAATAAATGTGCTAGGTTTTCTAAAATTGACTCCTTCTACCTTAGGCCACAAACTTATCAATCACCCCTCGTAATTAATCCCAATGTGTGGTGTAAAAGCAGAAGAAAAAGATGAAAGTTTATGGAATTCTGTGTCATGAACCCCATGGTCTCTGCCTTCCATTATGTTTAAAAATAAACTCAGTGGCCAGTTGTTATGTACCTCCTGTACCTAATAAAATGGCCACTGGGAGTATGTTCATGGTCTTCTACTACTTGCCTGTGTTGGTATGCCTCCTTCACAGATGCGTTGAACAACTTCTACGCTTGCTTCGAGGCGGAAATGATGTGGTGGCGAGGAAGACCACCCCTCCTCCCAATGACCAGGTGCTGTGTCTTATCGTGGCCAATGTGAGGAAAACTCTATGCAGGGTCAACCCACGGAAGGCTGCTGGACCAGACAATATTCCTGGCAGAGTGCTCAGAGGATGTGCAGACCAGCTGGCAGATGTTCTCACTGACATCTTCAACATCTCCCTGAGCAGCGCCGTCGTTCCAACCTGCTTCAAGGCTGCCACCATTGTCCTGGTGCCGAAGAAGTCATCAGTGTCCTGCCTCAACGACTACCGTCCCGTAGCACTCACATATTTCATCATGAAGTATTTCTAGAGGGTCGTCATGAGGCACATCAAGACCCTACTGCCCCCTTCACTGGACCCCCTTCAGTTCGCGTATCGACCCGACCGCTCAACGGTTGATGCCATCGCCAGCACCCTACACTTAGCCCTCACCCACCTGGACAAAAAAGACCTGTACGTTTGAATACTG
Organism: Mobula hypostoma; assembly: GCF_963921235.1. NCBI lineage: Eukaryota > Metazoa > Chordata > Chondrichthyes > Myliobatiformes > Myliobatidae > Mobula > Mobula hypostoma. The sequence goes on from NC_086097.1 coordinate 170,480,977, forward strand.
TTTATAGATTTTAGTTCAGCATTCAACACAACCATTCCTCAGCACCTGATTGGAAAGCTGAGCCTACTGGGCCTGAACACCTCCCTCTGCAACTGGATCCTAGACTTCCTGACTGGGAGACCTCAGTCAGTCCGGATCGGGAGCAGCATCTCCAACACCATTACCCTGAGCATGGGCCCCGCCCCCCCCCCCCCAGGGCTGTGTGCTCAGTCCACTGCTGTTCACTCTGCTGATCCATGACTGTGCTGCAACACACAGCTCGAATCACATCATCAAGTTCGCCGATGACACGACCGTGGTGGGTCTCATCAGCAGGCATGATGAGTCAGTATACAGAGAGGAGGTGCAGCGGCTAACGGACTGGTGCAGAGCCAACAACCTGTCTCTGAATGTGAACAAAACAAAAGAGATGATTGTTGACTTCAGGAGAGCACGGAGCGACCACTCTCTGCTGAACATTGACATCTCCTCTATTGAGATCGTTAAGAGCACCAAATTTCTTGGTATTCACCTGGTGGAGAATCTCACCTGGTCCCTCAACACCAGCTCCATAGCCAAGAAAGCCCAGCAGCATCTCTATTTTCTGCGAAGGCTGAGAAAAGTCCATCTCCCACCCCCATCCTCACCACATTCTACAGAGGTTGTATTGAGAGCATCCTGAGCAGCTGCATCACTGCCTGGTTCAAGAATTGCACCATCTCAGATCACAAGACCCTGCAGTGGATAGTGAGGTCAGCTGAGAAGATCATCGGGGTCTCTCTTCCCGCCATTACAGACATTTACACCACACACTGCACCTGCAAAGCTAACAGTATTTTGAAGGACCCCACACACCCCTCACACAAACTTTTCTCGCTCCTGCCATCTGGCAAAAGGTATCAAAGCATTCGAGCTTTCACGACCAGACTGTGCAACAGTTTCTTCCCCCAAGCTATCAGACTCCTCAATACCCAGAGACTAGACTGTCATCTACATCATTAATTATTATATTGTAATTTGTCCTCAACTGTGCCTATTGTCTTGTTTATTATTTATTGTACTGCCCTGCACTGTTTTGTGCACTTTATGTAGTCCCGTGTAGGTCTGTAGTCTAGTGTAGTTTTTGCGTTGTCTTACGTAGTCTAGTGTAGCCTTGTGTTGTCTCACTTAGTCTAGTGTAGTTTTGTGTTGTTTCATGTAGCACCATGGTCCTGGAAGAACGTTGTTTCGTTTTTACTGTGTACCAGCTGTTTATGGTTGAAATGACAATAAAAAGTGACTTGACTTGACTTGACTGTGGCCCATCCACTTCAAGGTTCGATGCATTATCGTTCAGTTTGCATAGAAGTTTAACTGCTCCAACAAAACCAGCCAAAATGAGCTTTGCTGATAGCATGAACATAACGCAGGAACATTTAGAACCAAAATCATTGTCGATTGCAGAAAACTTTAGGTTTTATAAGTGGAATCAAAATGAAGGGGAATCCATTTCAGATTATGTGGCTGAATTGAAAAAATTGTCTGAGCATTGTTTTCTAAAGGCAGGATGATGCAACCATCATTGATGAGAAAGAGTGGATGTTGTGTACTTGGATTTTCAGAAGGCCTTTGACAAGGTTTAGTTGGTTCAAAGGGCTCTGATTATTATCAGAGGATGTATACAGTATACAACCTTAAATGCAGACGAGAAAATCTGCAGATGCTGGAAATCTGAGCAACACACACAAAATACTGGAGGAACTCAGCAGGCCAGGCAGCATCTATGGAAAAAAGCACAGTCGACGTTTCCGGCCGAAGCCCTTTAGAAGGACTGGAGAAAAAAAGCTGAGGAGTAGATTTAAAATGTGGGGGCAGGGGAGAGAGAAACTTGCTTCATCCCTCCCCCTCCAAGTTACACCTGTCGCCTGGTGCTTCTCAACAGGCAGTCTCGTCTGCTAAGTTCCTCCAGCATTTTGTGTGTGTTGCAACCTGAAATACCTGTCTTCACAGACATCCACAAAAAACAGAACCCAAAAGAATGAATGACAGAAAAACATTAAAACCCCAAAGCCACCTCTCCCTTATGCAAGCAGCAGTAAGCATCAACACATTAAACTCTTCCCCCCTCCGCCCATTTCAGCAAAAGTGTCAGCGCCCACTACCCACCAAGCAACAGCAAAGCACCCAAAGAGAGACCATCGTCTGTAGTCAACAAAAACTACTGTTTACCCAACAGTTCAACATAGGCTCTCTCCCTAACAAGAAACGGGGAGATATCACCCATTTTCACGGCAAAAGGGGAGACTGACAGTCCCAGTTACGATATTACTGTCTGCTGCGTCGCTTTTTATTCTAAGATTCTCCGACTCGAGAATTGGCAGCAAATTCTCCCCACCCTCAAGAGAAAGAGGGAGAGGGTGCAACTGCTTGACTACAGAGAGCTCTGTCCATACGTCCCCTGCAGCAAGATCCTGATGTTCCATCTCCTGCGATGCCTCAGTTGGCAACACTGGCCTGGAATAGGTTATACAGTGCCACACCCAGGGAGCACCATTTTCCAAGTCGTGCCTGGAGAATGTCAGAAAGATGGTCGTCTGGCGTGTTTCCAGAACATTATCTCATCCACCATAAAAAACACATTTTGAGTGTTATTTGCAGATCAGGACCTCAACAGAACCCTAAGCACCTTGAAAAGGAAATAGAAAGAGACATTAAAGAGAAGAATTTAAGCTGCTTCCGTAGATGAGCTCAAAAGGGCAGTCACTTAGCACTGTCTTAACTCCACTATGAGGCTGCTAAACAAGTTAAGAGTCTGTGGTATTAGAGGAAAGATACTACATGAACAGAGTATTGGCTGATTTACAGGAGGCAAAGAGTGGGAATAAAGGGAATCCTTTTATGGCTGGCTGCCGGTGATGAGTGGCATTCCACACGGAACCGTTTCTTTTTATGTTCCAAGTCAATGATATGCATGATGGAATTGATGGTTTTGTGGCCAAGTTTGTGGATGATACAAAGGTAGGTGGAGGGGCAGGTAGTGTTGAGGAAGCAATGAGGCTGCAGAAGGGCTTGGAGAGATTAGGAGAATGGGCAAAGAAGTGGCAGAGGAATACAATGTTGGGAAGAGCATGGTCATGCATTTTGGTAGATGAAATAAAAGCATAGACTATTTTCTAAATGGAGAGAAAATTCAAAAATTTGAGGTGCAAAGGGACTTGGGAGTCCTTGTGCAGGATTCCCTAAAGGCTAATTTGCAGGTTGAGTCATTGGTGAAGAAGGTAAATGCAATATTAGTATTCATTTCAAAAGAACTAGAATATAAAAACAACAATGTAATATTGAGGTCTTATAAAGCACTGGTGAGGTTTCACAGGGAGTACTGTGAGCAGTTTTGGGTCCCTTATCTAAGAAAGGGTGTGTTGACGTTGGAGAGGGTTCAGAGGAAGTTCATGAGAATGATTCTGGGAATTAAAGGGTTAGCATATAAGGACTGATTGATGGCTCTGGGCCTGTACTTGCTGGAATCCAGAAGAATGAGGGGAAAGCTCATTGAAACATATTGAATGTTGAAAGACCTTGATAGAGGAGAGGGGATGTTTCCTATGGTGAATGAGTCTATAACCAGAGGCACAGCCTCTCAGAATAGAGGGACGTCCATTTAGAACAGAGATAAGGAGGACTTTCTTTAACCAGAGAGTGGCGAATCTGTGGAATTCATTGCCACCATGGCTGCAGAAGCCATGTCATTGGGTATATTTAAGACAGAAGTTGATAAGTTCTTGATTAGTCAAGGCATGAAGGGTTATGGGGAGAAGGCAGGAGATTGGGCCTGAGAGGGAAATGGATCAGTCACAATGAAATGGCAGAGCAGACTCGATGGTCCAAATGGCCTAGCTTTGTTCCCATGTCTTATGGTCTTGTGGTCTTATTTGCAGTTCAGTGATGGGCTTAATGATGCACTGAGAGACTTTTTACATCAAAACATTTGAAATGAAGCACAACTCACATTTAAAAGAGCAGCTTTATCAGTGGAAACAGCAGGCAGAGACGCAATTGAGTTATAGTCAGTAATGAAAGTGAGTGTGAACAAAATTGCAACCCCTAAACAGGAAACAGGAAAATTGGTCTCACATATATTAAACCAATGCAAGTTTAAGGGCAAAACCTGCAGATAATGCAAAAATGTAGGACATATACAAAGAGAATGCCTGGACAGCACAGAGGAGAGTGAAAGATAAAAAGTCTAGAATACCCATAAGGATGACAAGGAGCATCTTCAAAAGTTTAAGACAGATTTAAAAAGGTTAGTGTCACAGTCCAGTCCCTGAAGTCCGCATTTTGGTTCACAGTCCGGTCCATAAGTAGCTCAGGGGTCCAGCTACTCCTTTGCTGGACCGTCCCTGTTAGAATCCCCATCTGAAACCCACACCGAGAAGCTCGGCATCAGAAACTCATTCCAGGAAGCTCGGCATCAGAAACCCACACCAAGGAGCTTGTACCAGAAACACGTGACCTCAGCCAGCATGGTAAGTCTGGACTATTATTGGAGCTACTGAGTATCGTGGACTCCAAGTTGCCTCTGTGTCCTGTGTCCTGTGTCCTGTGTCCTGTGTCCTGTGTCCTGTGTCCACGAAGGGTCCAAGTCCAGTCAAGTTTGAGCTCCAAGTCAATCGCCAAGTCAAGACCCAGGTACCTAGTAACACACATAAAAATTGCTGGTGAACACAGCAGGCCAGGCAGCATCTATAGGAAGAGGTATGGTCGACTGTACCCCTTCCTATAGATGTTGCCTGGCCTGCTACGTTCACCAGCAATTTTTATGTGTGTTGCTTGAAATTCCAGCATCTGCACATTTCCTCGTGTTTGCATTTTTAAATCCAGGTACCTAATCCCTGCCAAGACCCAAGTCCTCAGTCAAGTCCTAGTCCCAAGTCCAAGTCCAGGTTTTCCGGTTCATTATTCTACGTTCACTTCCTAGGGTGAGATTTTATCCTTGCTTCTTGGCTTCCCTAGTATTCTTAATAAACATAGTCCTGTTCATACTGCTTCAGTGTCTGTGTCTTGCATTTGGGTCCGCTCCCAACGCTCCCCCTTGCAACAATCAGAAGCTTATGAGCCCAGTGCTTTCTGTTTATACTGTATACATGAGTATTCATGTATGGTTGAATCACAATGACACTTGAACTTGAACATATACTCTGTGAACTTTATGTGGAGAAGGGGCTTCATTGCACCCTGGTGTATATTCATCTGATCTAATCTAATCTCTTGCTTCACCTCTTCCCTCCATATTTTTTAAACAAGATATCTCCTCTCTTTCTTTCCAGTCCAGATAAAGGGTCTTGACCCAAAATATCAACTATCTGTTTCCCTCCACAGATACTGCCTGGCCCACTAAATTCCTCCATTGTATTGTGTGTTGACCCACTTTCTAGATCTGCAGTCTCTTGTGTCTGTAATCAAGTCTAATCTAATCTAATCTTTTCAGCATCTGTATTTACTCGGGAGACAGACAGTCTATAGAAGTGAAGCAAAACAGCAGTGAGGTCACGGACCCTATACAGATAATATAGGAGGAAGTGTTTGCTGTCTTGAGGCAAATTAGGGTGGATAAATCTCCAGGGCCTGACAAGGTGTTTCCTTGGATCCAGTTGGAGACAAGTGGAGAAATTGTAGGGGCCCTAGCAGAGATATTTAAAACATCCTTAGCAACAAATGAGGTACTGGAGGACTGGAGAGAGCTACTTCTGTTCCACTGTTTAGTAAAGGCTTTAAGAATAAACTAGGAAATTATAGGTCAGTGAGCCTGACATCACTAGTGGGAAAGTTATTGGAATGCACTCTAAGGGACCGGATATATGAATATTTGGATAGACATGGACTGATTAAAGATAGTCAGCATGGCTTTGTGTCCAACCAATCTTAGAGAATTTTTCAAGGAAGTTACCAAGAATGTTGATTAAGTCAAGATAGTGGGTGTTGTCTACATGGACTTTAGCAAGGCATTTGACAAGGTCATGCATGGGAGCTTGGTCAGGCAGGTTCAGTTGCTAGCATTCAATACGTGGTAGTAAATTGGATTAGACAATGGCTTTGTGGGAGAAGACAGAGTAGTAGTAGATGCTTGCCCCTTTGAATGGAGGCCTGTAACTAGCGGAGTGCCACAATTATCGGTGCTGGATCCATTGTTGTTTGTCATCTATATCAATGTGGTTAACTGGCCTTTTCTCCTTGGAGCAACAGAAGATGAGAGGTGACCTGATAGAGGTATATAAGATAATGAGAGGCATTGATCGTGTGGATAGTCAGAGGCTTTTTCCCAGGGCTGAAATGGCTAACACAGTTTTAAGGTGCTTAGAAGTAGGTACAGAGGTGATGTCAGGGGTATGTTTTTAATGTAGAGAGTGGTGAGTGTGTGGAATGGGCTGCCGGTGACTGTGGTGGAGGCGGAAGTGATAGGTTCTTTTAAAAGACTCCTGGATGGGTACATGGAGCTTAGAAAAATAGAGGGCTATGGGTAACCCTAAAATAAATACATGTTTGGCACGGTATTGTGGGCCAAAGGGCCTGTATTGTGCTGTAGGTTTTCTATGTTGCTATGGATCAGCAAATTTGCAGATGACACCAAGATTGGGAGTGTAGTGGACAGGGAGGAAGACTATCAGAGCTTGCAGTGGAATCTAGACCAGCCAGAAAAATGGGCAGAAAAATGCCAAACGGAATTTAATGCAGACAAATGTGAGATGTTGCATTTCAGTAGGACCAACCAGGGTAGGTCTTACGTAGTGAACGGTAGGGCAATGAGGAGTGTGGTGGAACAAAGTGATCTGGGAATATAGGTCCATAATTCATTGAAAGAGGCGGCTCAGGTTGACAGGGTCGTAAAGAAAGCTTTTTCCACTTTGGCCTTCGTAAATCAATGTATTGAGTACAGGAAATGGAAGATTAGGTTGATGTTTTATAACACGTTGGTAGGTCTAATTTGGAGTATTGATCATGTACCTACAGGAAAGATGTAAATAAGTTTGAAATTGTGCAGAGAAAAGTTACAAGAATGTTGCTGGAACTGGAGGACTTGAGATATATGGAAAGATTGAATAGGTTAGATCTTTATTCCTTGGAACATAGAAGATTGAGGAGAGATTTGATAGAAGAATGGAAAATTATGAGGAGTTATTATAGATACGATGAATGCAAGCAGGCTTTTATCCACTGACGTTGGGTGGGATTAGGACTAGAGTTCATGGATTAAGGGTAAAAAGTGAAATGTTTAAGGAGAACATGAGTGGAAACTTCTTCACTCAGAGGGTTGTAAGACAGTGGAAGAAGTTGCCAGTGCAAGCGGTGCATGCAAGCTCAACACTTAAGAGAAGTTTGGATAGTACATGGATGGTAGGGGTACAAAGGGCTATGGTCCAGGTGCAGATTGATGGGAGTAGGTAGTTTAAATGGTTCAACATAGATCAGATGGTCTGAAGGGCCTTTTTTTGTGCTTTATTTTTCTATGACTGTGCCTCTAATCTAATCTAATCTAATCATAACTAAAATACCTCATTCTGGGCAACATTCTGTCAGATCTCCTCCACACCCTATCTGAGCGATCATACAAATGTGTTAGGGGGAAATTTCTCTGTGCAATGAATCATTGTATACTTGAACATGCTGTCTGAAAGGGCAATAGAAGCAGACTCAATGGTAACTTTCACAAGAGGTCTGGACAAGTTAGATTAGATGATGAGGACACTCAGTCTTTGTTTATTGTCATTTAGAAATGCATGCATTAAAAAATGATACAATGTTCCTCCAGAGTGATATCACAGAAACACAGGACAAACCAAGACTAAACCTGACAAAACCACATAATTATAACACATTGTTACAACCATGCAAAGCAATACCGTAATTTGATAAAGAGCAGACCATGGGCACTGTAAAAAAAAGTCTCAAGTCCCGATAGCCCCATCATCTCACGCAGACGGCAGAAGGGAGAAACTCTCCCTGCCGTGAACCTCAAAGCGCCGCAAACTTGCTGATGCATTGGAAGCACCCGACTGCAGCCGACACTAAGTCCATCCGAAAACTTCAAGCCTCTGACCAGCCCTCCGACACCGAGCACCGAGCACCATCCTCTACCGAGTACTTTTGACCTTGCTCCGGCCGCCGAGCAACAAGCAAAGCCGAGGACTCGGGGCCTTCCTCTCTGGAGATTCTGGATCACATAGTAGCAGCGGCAGCGAAAAAGGCATTTCAGAAATTTCACGAGATGTTCCTCCGTGCTCGGAGGATTAGGATTGTGCACGGCACCCTACTTGACAGATAACAGATATCTCCACTGGAGTGGCCGCTGAGAGCTGCGTCGTGCTGCCATCTTCTCCTCCCTCCAAGTTCTTGAAGGGAATCAGAAACATTTAATATCATAGGCAATGTCATGAAATTAGTTGTTATGTGGCAGCAGTATGTTGCAATCCATAATAATTTACGACAGTGAAATACAGTTTTATATATACAAACATTAAATTAAATAAATAGTGCAATGGAAGTAGTGAGGTAGTGTCCATGGGTTCAATGTCCATTCATAAATCTGATGGCAGAGGGGAAGAAGCTGTTCCTGAATAGTTGAGTGTGTACCTTCAGGCTCCTGTGCATCCTCCCTGATGGTGGCAATAAGAAGAGGGCATGCCCTGGGTGATGGGGGGTTCTTAACAATGGATACCGCCTTTTTGAGGCATTGCTCCTTGAAGGTGTCTTGAATACTGGTGAGGCTGGTGCCCATGATGGAGATGGCTGAGCTTTCAACTTCCAGCAGCTTTTTCAAATCCTATGCAATGTCCCCACCCCCTCCATATCAAACGATGATGCAGCCAATTAGAATGTTCTCCATGGTACATTTGTAGAAATTTGCGAGTGTCTTTGGTGACATACCAAATCTCCTCAAGCTCCTAATGAAATATAACAGCTGTCATGCCTTCCTTGTATGTTGGGCCCAGGATAGATCCTCAGTGATGCTAACACCCAGGAACCTAAAATTGCTCACTCTTTACCCTTCTGATCCCTCTATGAGGACTGGTGTATCTTCTTTCATCCTACCCTTTCTGACGTTTACAATCAATTCCATCAGTGGAGGACATTTCTGGTGATATTGGTTTCGAGCAGGGCAGTAGAATCAGAGAAATAGTTTTAAAAAATGCTGGCTCAGGTACAACAGATTGAATGGCCGCCTTCTTCCTTACAAGAACTACTGGATTATAATTTAGTCAGGTTTGACATGCACATGGAAATATTTATAGTTATGAATGTAGAATTCTTATTATGTGTAAACTAATGCTGTACTGTCATCAGTTTAAGGCAATGAATAGAAAATATAAATTCAGCTCACAATATAAACATGGAGGATCTTTAAGAATATGATGGATATTTGCCAAAGTAATTGTAAATGTCTTACACATATGAATAGAAGCCAACAACTGTGCATTCACACAGTCTAATGTTAATACAGTTATAGAACAAAAGGTATCCAAGCTAATGTAAATTCAATGACACATGTCAAAAGGCCAAACTAAAGGGGTCACAGGGGATAATTTACATAGCTGTAATCATTGTGTTTATACATACTCCTTTAAAATCTCTTAGATAACTAGTGCATGAGGTAGAGAGGGCAAATTTTAATGAGGGCATAGGCTTATGGAATTGTTCAAGAACACAGTGGAACATACAGCCCATTGACCTTCTAGGCAGTAGATCCTTAACTAAATGTCTGGATCTACTTTCCTCAACATGCTTTACAGTAAAGAATGTTCCACTGATGTTTCTACACATGCGCAGTGCATTTCTGAAATCATTTACACCTCCACTGGGCACTTTGCCACTTTTAATTCCATCTCTGCCTCTCCATTCTCACTAACCTCTTCTAACATCTCCTTAGTCTCAGAGTTCTATCTCATAATAAAAGATCCTGTGTTCTTTCTCCAAAGGATACAGTGGAATATATGTAGATCAGTTGCAGATATGGACAGTGAAATGGCAGATGGAGTTTAACCCAGCCAAATATGAGGTGTTGCAGTTTGAGAGACAGTCCAGTACACTGTTAATGACAACAGTTAACAGTGCTGATGTGTCGAGGGATACTGAGGTCCAAGTCCATAGCTCCTTGAAACCTGTTGCACTGGTTTGTAGGGTTGTAAAGAAGGCATATGGCATGCTTGCATTTATTTGTCGAGGCATTATGTTTAAGAGTTGGGAAAACAAAGCTTGTTAGACTACATTTAGAATATTGCATTCAATTCTGGCCATTCCATTATAGGAATGATGTGGAGGCTTTGGAGAGGGTGCAGAAAAGATTTACCAGGATGCTGCCTGAAGTAGAAGACATAGGCTATAAAGTTGGACAAACTTGCCTTGTATTCTCTGGAGCGATGGGGCTGATGGGATATCTGATCGATATTTATAAGATTAGGAAATGCATAGATAGACGGCTGCTATCCTTTTCCCAGATTGAAATGTCTAATACCAGAGGATATATATTTAAAATGAAGGTGGTAAATTCAAAGGAAGCGTGGGGACAAGTTTTTTACAGTGGTGGGGGTCTGGAATGCACTACCCGGGGAGGCGGTGGAAGCATTTAAGAGGTTCTTAGATATGCGCATGTATATGTAGTGTATGTATATGTATAAGGACATACTAGAGAGAAGGGATTATTTTGTTACACATTTAATTACTACTTTAATTAGTTCAGCACAACATCATTATCTGAAGGGTCTGTTGCGCACTGTGCTGTTCTATATTCTTTGTTCTTTATGTAATTCTTGGGGTATATTGCTATAAAGGTGATATATAAATACACCATTATTATTGACTTGTATGTTGGAGCACTGTATCAGATAAGCCCTTTTTAGACAGAACCAAAATGCAGAAATCCAGATTCAGGTGCAATAAAATTCCTTGCTTGCAAGAAGCTCACAGAGTGAGCAGCATAGATAGTAATAATAAATACAATAAATACAGCGACGAGCACAAAACAATATTGAATTTACTGGCAAGCCCCATACCGAGTTAACAGGAACGACGGAGTTGCTGAGATTTTCCCATCCTTATATACTTCTTCTTGCTGCTTCAGTATAGCTGTCACCAAAATCAATGAGCTCACCCATCCCGGATATTTTCTCTTCTCCCCTTTCCCATTGGGCAGAAAATACAAAAGCCAGAAAGCAGGTACCACCGGGCTCAAGGACAGCTTCTATCCCACTGTACAATAAGATGGACTTTTAGCCTCATGATCTACCCCGTTATGATCTTGCACTTTACTGTTTACCTGAAACGCAGCTTTTACACTTTATTCTGCATTGTTATTGTTTTACCTTGTTCTGCCTCAATGCATTGTGTAAAGATTTTATCTTTATAAACAGAATACAAGACAAGTTTTTTTTAACTGTATCTTGGTACATGTGACTATAATGAACCAATTCCAGTTCCAATTCCTTCTGCTGATGAAACTGCTTCCTGATCCTATGCTTTATTACCTCTTCATCAGAGCTCGCTCGTCAACGCATGTGAATGTGGATTGTATGGCTGTGGGTTAGAACAGCAGGTAGCATTTTTAAATGTCCTTTGTTTTGTTAAATGTTTTTAATCACTTATAATTGCTTTGAAGGGCTTTAGCTAATTTTCCTTTTAAGTTTCTTTTGAATTTAATTCTTTATTTCATTTTTAATGGTTTTTAAATGATGCTGAATGTCAGTGACATTTAGAATAATTGAAAAGCCTGTAATGTTGACAGCTGGGGATCTGGTTTTAGCAGCTGTCAGAAGTCTCTTTTGTGGGTGGGGTTTGTTAGTCTTCATTTCTTTAGGTATAAAATTTCAATCTGAGCCAAGTCCTAGCACATCCACAGCTGATGTAAACCTAATTCAAACTCAGACTAGTCCTTTCTCTACGGAGAACATTTTTTTTCTCTTTATAAGAGACAATACATACTTCTGAAACACAATTAGAAAACAAAAACACAAGAAATCATGAGACTGACTAAGCCATTTAGCCCCTCAAGTCTGTCATATCATTTACTTTGATTATCTCCCCCCTATGCCAGTTCCCCAAAGACTCCAGTCTCTCAGTCTTTCAAAACTATATCTACCTCCTACTTAACTACTCCCAATAATCTAGCCACCACAATCTGCTAGGAAAATTCTGAAACTTACTGCCCTCTGTGAGAAATTCCTATGAGCCTCAGATTTAAGTGATCATCCGCTTATCTTGTGAATGCGTGCTATGGTTCAAAGTTCTCCCATGAATGGATACATCTCAATGTCACATGCCCCTTCCGCAAAACTACAAGGAATACAGATCAACACACATAAAAGTTGCTGGTGAACGCAGCAGGCCAGGCAGCATCTCTAGGAAGAGGTACAGTCGACGTTTCAGGACTCGGCCTGAAACGTCGACTGTACCTCTTCCTAGAGATGCTGCCTGGCCTGCTGCGTTCACCAGCAACTTTTATGTGTGTTGCTTGAATTTCCAGCATCTGCAGAATTCCTGTTGTTTAGGAATACAGCTCAAATTTCTTCAGCACACATGATCTGAGAACTCTCCCATCCCAGGAATTAGCCTAGTGATTCTTTTCTGGACTGCCTCCAACATTGTGATAGCTTTCTTTAAATAATGTACCAAAACTGTCCAGATGGGTGGCCTCAGGTATACCCTGTAGTACTGTAACAACAGTTCTCCATTTCTAGACTCCAAACCATTTTCAACTAAGGACAATAAGCCATTTTCCTTCTTCACCATCTGATGCATCTGCCTGATAACATTTTGCATTTTACACTCAAGAATGCCTAAATCTCTCTATACTTTGTTCATCTGCTTTCTTTCTTCATTTACTTAATAGTCTGTCCTTAGATTCCAATGGCTTGTTACTCATGATAAAGGTTATTCTTTAATACTTTTTTAAATTAGTCCACCTGATATGATGGACTAATGTATTGGCATGTAATAAGGATAATGCTATAATAGTCATGGGGGATGAGATTGGGAAAATGAGGATGCTGTTGGATCCCAAGAGATGGAATATGTAGAAAGCCTACAAGATGGCTTTTGAGAGCTGCTTGTGGTTGAGCCCACTAGGGAAAGGCAACTCTGGATTGTGTGTTGTGTAGTGAACCAGATTTGATTAGGGAGTTAAGGTAAAAGAACCTTTGGAAGACAATGAATTTAATATGATTGAATTCACCCTGCAGTTTGAGAGGGAGAAGGTAATGTCAGATGTATCAGTATTACAGTGGAATAAAGAAAATCACAGAAGCATGACAGAGGAGCTGGCCAAAGCTGAGTGGAAGAGGACCTGTCAGAGATGATGGCAGAACCACAATGGCTGGAGTTTCTGGGGGCAATTCGAAAAACAAAGTATAGATACATCCCAATAATGACAAGGTATCTTAAAGGAAGAACGAGGCAACTGTGGGTGACAAGCAAAGCCAAATACAGCATAAAAGCAAAGGAGAGGACATATAATGCAGGAAAAATAAGTGGGAAGTTAGAGGATTGAGAAGCTTTTAAAAACCAACAGAAGACAATTAAAATGAAACATGAGAGAAAAGATGAAATATGAAGGTAAAATAGCCAATAATATCAAAGAGGATACCTTTTGTTTCAAATATATAAAGAGTGAAAGAGAGGTGAAAGTACATATTGGACCATTGGAAAATGACACTGGAGAGGTAGTAATGACAATACAAAGATAAGTGGAGGGGCACGTATTGTTGAGGAAGTAGAGAATCTGCAGAAGGGCTTGGACAGATTGAGAGAATGGGCAAAGAAGTGGCAGATGGAGTGTAGTGTAGGGAAATGTATAGTCATACACTTTGGTAGAAGCAATAAAGGCTTTGACTATATTCTAGATGGGGAGAAAAATTCAAAAATCAAAGGTGCAAAGGGAAGTAGGAGTCTTTGTGCAGAATTCCCTAAAAGTTAACTTGTAGGTTGAGTCCATGGTAAGGAAGGTGAATGCAATGTGAGCATACTTCTCAAGAGGACTACAATCTAAGAGCAAGTTTTTGATGCTGAGGCTTTATATAACATTAGTCAGACCAGACTTGGGGTATTATGAGCAGCTTTGAGTCCTTATCTGAGAAAAAATGTTGCTGGCATTGGAGAGGAATGATTCTGGGAATGAAAGGGTTAACATATGAGGAGCATTTGATGCCTCTGGGACTGTACTCATTTGAGTTTAGGAGAATGAAGGGGGATGGGGGTTCTCATTTAAACCTATCAAATATTGAAAGGACTAGACAGAGTGGATATGAAGAGGATGCATCCAATAATGGATGAGTCTAGAACCAGAAGGCACAGCTTCCGAATAGAGGGACTTCCATTTAGAACAGAGATGGGAAGGAATTTCTTTCGCCAGAGGCTGGTGAATCTATGGAATTCATTACCACAGATGGCTTTGGAGGCCAAATCATTGAGTATATTTGAAGCAGAGGGTGATAGGTTCTTGGTTAGTCAGGGTGTCAAAGGTAATGGGGAGAAGGCCGGAGGATGGGGTAGAGAGGGATGATAGAAGAGTCAGGATGGAGTGGACTTGGTCTGCAGAGGGGCATAATTCTGTTCCTATGTCTTATAGTCTTATAATATCATTTGGATATTTGCCAAGACGTCTGATACAAAAATTGACTTGTCCTGCCTGCCAATTGCTTCCTTTGCATTATTAATTCACAAGTATCATCCTTGGGCTAGACCACTCTTATCTTAACTACCCTCTTCTTACTTAACCATGTAGTTTTCTTTGATTTTACTGGGTAGTCATCCCTCCATTGTTAATGCTTTAGTCTCTGGCTGCTAGTTCCTGTAAAATTCCCAGTCTGCTGGTCTACCGTGACTCTCTTGCCACTTCATATACATTAGTGTTTGACTTAATAGTTTCCTTGAACTCTTTTGTTAACAATGGATGGTTTATCTTTCCCATGGAATCCTTCTTTCTAATTGAGATGAGTTTTTTGCAGAAGCTGTTGCCATTACTCATCCATCAACCCAGCCCTGAGCCTAATTTTCTTAACCACTCTGGTCAACTAGAACTCTGCAATTCGTTTTGTGACAAATATGATTATATGATATATATGTACGGTATCTGAAATACATCTTATGGAAATGTTAGTTTGATAATGAAATTCAATAAAAAATAAATTACAAAAGAACTCTTCAAGTCACCTATTAGTGCCTATGTGGATCACAACAACTGAACCTTTCTCCTCCCGCTCCAAGTCCCTATCCAGATCAGAAGAGGGGTCCTTAACCCTCACACCAGAAAGGGTACACAGACATTGGAAACAGTGTCTATTCCCCTAACCATGTTATCACCCATGACAACTAAAGATAGGGTGAATGTTTGCAGGCTGGATGAGACCAGAAAAAGAGGTCAAACACTTGGAGTGAAGGAGGAATCCGAGGGGGAACGTCTTCACTCAGAAGGTGATATCAGTGAGTGTGGAACGAGCTGCCAGCAGAAATGGTAGATATGAGTTCAATTGTAACATTTCAGAGAAGTCTGAGTCCTTGTCCAAGGGTTTTGAAGCTTGCGTAACTCAATGACCTGGAGAGCTATGTAGGCTAGAGTCAGGGCCTTGTTCTTTGGCTCTTGGTAAGTTCACCCATGTCAAACAGGTTAAAGGATAAAGGCCGGACTAAGAGTGGTCCATCAGTCCTCCAGGTTCGAGGGTTCAGTTCAGGGCTAACAATTATGACTAGTCAAAACAAACGGTTATGGAAACAGCAAGGAAGAATCCTTCAATATCTGTGTGCAACTGTATGGACAGATGGAGATGGAGACTTTCATTGCTGCCCTAAGTGCCAGCAGTGTAAAGGGCAGTAAGGAAGAATAGGTACACGAATGAGGGAGAGATGGAGGACTGTGGTCCAGGTACAGGAACTGTTGATGGGACGAGGCAGAAGACTGGGCTGGCATGGATGAGACGGGCCAGTGTAGAGCTACGATACTGTGGAGAGTTAGCACATCCTCCTTGTAGTCCCCACCTTCATTCATGCAGGGAGCAATAACCTCATACCTGTGGACAAGGGTATGAACTGAGGCTCTTCGAAACCATTCTCTTGATCCCTTGGACGGCCTCTTTTGCAGTTACACCCTCCTGTCCCTGACCACTGGTCAACCTGGGGGGGAATTAACCTTAGGGGATGTGACTGCTTCCTGGTACACAGGGAAGGGGTCATGTGTCCCAGTGCCTGAAACTCGGGCTCCAGTTCATCCTGAAATGACCGTTTGTTAAGCAACCTGAATAGGCCTCACTAGCTTTACATTGCAACTACAACACATTCCCTGGTCAGTATTTGCATTCTACCTAATTAGTTTGATTAGATCAAGGTGATTTATTTATTTATTTATTTTAGCGATACCGTACAGCACAGTGAAAGGCCCTTTTGGCCAGACACGCCTGTGCGGCTCAATTACACACCTGTGACCAATTATCGTACCAACCTATACGTTTTTGGATTGTAGGAGGAAACTGGAGCACACAGAGGAACCCACGCAGTCACAGAATGTACAAACTGCTTACAGACAGCAGTGGAATTGAAATCGAGTCACTAGCATTGCAGTATTGTTACTCTACCCTCTATGCTTCCATGTAAACCAATTAGGTTTGTGTGTTTTAACCTGCCACATGCCAAGACTACCAATACACTAACCTAAATCGCCTGACCAGTCAGGAACAGACGAATAAGAAAAGCCCACCAAACACTTGTCTGTGATGTCTCTCTCTGTCACTGAGAGTAAGGAGCAGCAGGAGCCATGTCTGATTCTGACCCTTCATTTAAACCTAGTGTAGTTCCCTCGCTTGGGTCTCCCGCTCACAAGCCATACAATCATTCAATGGTACAGAACAATAACAAGGTGCTCTGGTCCACCAGGTCTATTCCGACCATCACCCATCTGTATTAGTCCCATTTACCAGTACGTGGTCTATAGAACGCCTTACAGATTCAAGTGCTGGATGGGATACTTCTTAAGTATGACAATCTTTGCCTCCACCACACACTTGTACATTCGAGGTTCCAACAATCCTCTGGATAAAACATTTTCTTCAGGCACCCAGTGCATACCTGGCTTTGAACATCCCTGTAGACTTGCATCAGATTCCACAGGAGAGGGCTAAAGCTGCCTGAAGGAAAACACAAGCAAAGCAGCAGGAAAGCCCATTTCAACTCAATCCACTGTTCAGTCAGACCATGGCCAATCACAAACTTTAAACCCACTTTCCTCCTGAGTCCCTGATTCCTCCGATACCCACAAACCCATTGATCTTAGCCTTGAACATTATTAACAGTGGAACTCTAATAGCTCCCCTGGGAGAAAAAAATCCTAAGGTTTACAGCTTGGCATGAAGAGATTCTTCTCATGTCCTTCATAAACGGTGATCTTTTATTTAGGAACTCAGCCCCTCCCGGACTCTTGCTCTGCTACTTAGAAGCAGGTCTCTCGGCAGCTGCCATATGAGGACTGATTATCAAGAAAGGCCGATTCTGTTCCACCTCTCCCCTTAGGACACCACTTTCCTTGCAGGAATCAGTCAAGTATATCTTCACTGCACCTGCTCTAAGACAAGAATAGAATTCCTTTCCTTTAACAAAGTCCTTCACTGTTTTACTGTCTCCTTCAACCTTGCACTCTAGACCCTCTGGAACAAAGCTCAGCACATCATTTGCTTTCGTGAGTGATTGCGGTATCTGCACGTTAACCTTCTCTCATTTATGTATGAGGACCCACAGGTTCCTTTCAGTAATTAGAAGGCACTTAACAAGCTGTATCCTGTGTGCTTTCCTTGCTCTTTTCACCCAAGTGGATAATATCCCACTGGCCCACGTTTTACTCCATCTGTCACCCTTCTACCCACTTACTTAATCAGCTGATATCTCTTGAATGCAGGGAAGCAGAATGATGCTGGAACTCTTGGTGTGCTGCATACCCAGTATTCTCCACACTGCATTCTACCACTAAACAGTGTTTCACACCAATGGGGACTAAATGCAGTGACATGCAACCAGGTTCCGTGGCCATGAGCCCTCACATTATTGCTCTGATTGCCTTGGAGGTGGAGGTGTGAGGGTCATAAAAGGAAGATACACAAAATCCACCTCTGGACTCTGGTGGAAGAGGTTCAATCCATGGGGAGGAAGGTAAGTCAAGACCCACCTGCCCAGTGATATTTGGAACTCCATTTTCACGGAATTTGCTACTTTCCTGCTATCAATACGGCAGCCAGTGTCCACAAAGAACTCTATTACATTTATCACGAATGAATTACGTCTTTGGAATCCACACAGATGACCTCAATTAACCTATGTCTTTGTATTAATCTTATCCTGTTCAAGTGCACCATTAATAATTTTGGACTGGCTTCTCTAGAGTTACTTGGTTACTTCTTTATCTTGCACCAGCTGCTGTACTTTGTTACAATCTCCACTTAGGCAGAACCTTGGGGTAAAGGTGATTTCTTTCCAATATGGCTTTGTAAGTTATGAGGTGACTGAGGCCAATGTGACAAATACAAAATATTTTACCGAGGCAGCAGGGGCTGATGAGGTGGGTGGACAGGTAGGTACCTTATGAGCTTGTGAGGCTTTCTGTATGTTCAAGCTCACAATGTGTGAAATGCGGTTTTTCCATATCATACTGAATTGAATTGACTTTATTATTTACATCCGTCACATACGTGAGGAGTAAAAATCTTTACGTTATCTCTCCGTCTAAATGAGCAACGTGCAATTTATAGTAATTTGTATTAATAGTATGTACAACAAGACAGTCAATATAGCATAGAAACACAATGGTATCAGCATGAATTAATCAGTCTAACGGCCTGGTGGAAGAAGCTGTCCCGGAGCCTGTTGATCCTGGCTTTTATGATGCAGTATCGTTTCCCGGATGGTAGCAGCTGGAACAGATTGTGGTTGGGGAGACTCAGGTCCCCAATGATCCTTCGGGCCCTTTTTATGCACCTGTTTCTGTAAATGTCCTGAGTAGTGGGAAATTCACATCTACAGATGCGCTGGTCTGCCCGCACCACTCTCTGCAGAGACCTGTGATTGAGGGAAGTGCAGTTCCCATACCAGGCAGTGACGCAGCCAGTCAAGATACTGTGCCCCTGTAGAAAGTTCTTAGGATTTGGTGGGGGGAGGGGGCAATACCAAACTTCTTCGACTGTCTGATGTGAAAGAGGTGTTATTGTGCTTTTTTCAGCACATAGCTGGTATGTAGAGACCACATGGGATCCTCAGTGATGTGGATGCTGAGGAACTTAAAGCTGTTCATCCTCTCAACCCCTGATCCATTGATGTCAATAGGGGTTAGCCCGTCTTCATTTCTAGTGTAGTCCACAACTAGTTCCTTTGTTGTTGCGACATTGAGGGAGGAATTGTTTTCTTAACACCGTTGTGTTAGGGTAATAACTTCTTCTCTATAGGCTGCCTCATTATTATTTGAGATTAGGCCAATCAATGTAGTATTGTCAGCAAGTTTAATTAGCAGATCGGAGCTGTGGGTGGCAACACAGTCATTACTGCGTCCGGTGCTCCCGATGTGGCCTTTTATATATTGGCGAGACCCGACACAGACTGGGAGATCGTTTTGCTGAACACCTACGCTCTGTCCACCAGAGAAAGTGGGATCTCCCAGTGGCCACACATTTTAATTCCACATCCCATTCCCATTCTGACATGTCTATCCACGGCCTCCTCTACTGTAAAGATGAAGCCACACTCATCTGGTTGGAGGAACAACACCTTATATTCTGTCTGGGTAGCCTCCAACCTGATGGCATGAACATTGACTTCTCTAACTTCCGCTAATGCCCCACCTCCCCCTCGTACCCCATCCGTTATTTATATACACACATTCTTTCTCTCACTCTGAGGTAAGCTTGCTTGGTTGTCTTCACAAAGGCAGGCCATTAAGGTTTATTGATGTTGTTGAAGGGTTATTTGTTGGCAAATTGAAACCCTTGTGAATGTGTCATCATTGAAGACCTGACTTGTGCTCTCAGACAAGTTGTCTCTTGGTGTTAAAATCCATCGATGAAGGATAAGGAATGGATTTCCTTTTTAAAGCAGCACCACTTCATGTTGCTCTGAATGCCCCAGTGGAAAATTCCTGGTTTCATCTCATTGGATCTTTTGATGGTGTGACCAAGAGCTTTTATATAACAGCTGCATCCATAAACTTCATTAAAATAGGACTTTTTAACCCAGCAACAACATCTTAAGGCATTCACAGGAGTGTAGTTTGATAACAATTGATTCCAAACCCCATTAAGGGGAGTTACTAAAGAATATGAGCAAATGATAGTGATTGCTCATTGTATTGCCATGGATATTGTGAAGAAGAAGTAGTTGAATTTCTAAGGTAGGGGGTTCATCTCTTATCGACAGCAAGAAAGTCCAATTTACTAATTCAATTTTTGGATTACAGATTCTCCTATCAAGAGCAGCTAAGGAACTTGGAAGAACTGCTGGAAGGACTTGATGGATCAGGCAGTACCTGTGGAGGCAAAGGGCTGGCTGATGTTCTGGGTAAAGACCCTCCATCAGGACAGATGTCGGATCTTGACCCAAGGCAGATCCTTATGTAGAATCTCAACTCAACATGTTATTCACCACTTTACATCCACAGATAATATTTGATTTACTGAGTTCCTCCAACATCTTGTTTATTGTTGAGGCTGAAGGAAGATTAGCCATGATAGTATTAAATGACAGGGAAGCCTGAGGGGCCGAGTGGCCTACTCCTGCTATTTTGTTGTGTTCTTATGCTTGTGCTTGTAACAGTAAAGTTAAATGAGCACAACAGGCAGGAGAATGGCCAGGAGGGAGGAAATTCAAATGGATTAAATTGTAGTTATTGCAATGCAAGAGGACTAGCATGAAAGGCAGATGAACCTAGGGCTTGGGTTGCTATGAGGAAAAGGAATATCATAGCCATTATGGACACATGGCTAAGATAGGAATAGAGACCACAGGCAAGTGGGAGGCTTTTAAAAGTGAGATGGTGATAGCTCAGTGTTTTTGTGATCCTGTTAGAGTGAAGGGCAAGGCAAGCAGGAATAGTGAACCTAGATGAAGAGAGATATTGAGGCCCTGGCCAGGAAAAAAGAGGCATGGATCAGCCACAGGCAGCTGGGATCAAATGAATCCCTGAAGGATTATAAGAGATGCAGAAATGTACTCAAGAAGGAAATCAGGAGGACATGAGATAACCTTGGCAGAGAAGATAAAGGAAAATCCAAAGAGAATTTTTGAGTATATTAAGGAAGAAGGAATACCTAGAGAGGGAATAGGGCTCCTCAAAGGCAAATAGGGACATCTTTGTGTGGAGCAGTAGAAGATGGTTAAGGTCCTTAATAAGTATTTCTTTTCTGTTTTTACTGTTGAGAGAAACAAAAATGATCACTTTAAAACTAGGAAAAATAAATAGGGAGACCTTAGGGGTAATCTGCATTATAGTTGAAGTTCTGGATGCCTTAAACGGTATGAAGGTAGACAAATTTCCAGAGTCTGACCAGGTTTATCCAAAAACACTATGGGAGGCTAAAGAAGAAATTGTGGGAGCACTGGATGAGATATTGACATCATCATTAGCAACGGGTGAGGTCTCAGTAGTCTGGAGGGTAGTGAATGTTGTCTTCTTGGTAATCATGTGCTAGGACTTCCTGTCCAATCTCGAAGCTCCTTGCTGTTTCACTCGGCAACTGACTGAACTGTTTATTCTGCACTTCCCTCCATAGGTCTGGTTTCAGTAGGTCCATACGATATCTCAGATTCCTGCTCATGAACCGTATTGCAGGTATTTGATTTATTGTTGCATGAACAGAGTTCCAATATACAAAAAAGTTGTCCACCTTGCGCTGAAGAGAAATGTCCTCCTTGTCCATAGCTTTCATGGACTTCTTGAAGGTTTGGATAAACCTTTCAGCCAACCCATTCGGTGCTGAGTGGTGAAGAGCCGACTTGAAATGTCTGATGCCATTTTTCTTCATGAACCAGTTGGAATTCTTCTGACATGTATTGTAGTCTTTTGCCACTCACAATTTGTTCTGGTAAGCTGTTTCTGGTAAAGATAGACCTCAGGGTGGAGACAGTCTTTGCTGAGGTGCTTGGTTTCATTGGTATAACCTCCGGCCACTTCAAATGAACATCCACAGCAATCAGAAATATGGAGTCCATGAATGGCCCAGCAAAGTCCATATGTACTCTTTGTCATGGTGAAGATGGCCACTCCCATGGGTGTAACAGTGCCTGTGTGTGGAGGGGGGGGGGTAGGTAAATTTTGAACTTTTTGGCAATCTGAACAGCTTTTAGCCAAGTCTTCGATCTGCTTATTTATTCCCTTCTCAAACACCTTCTGATCAGTATTGAGCAGCTGTGCCAGTCTCTGGTTTGTGCTACCATTTGGGCTGCCATTGCCTGTTGATGTCATACTGAGAGCTTTGAGTGCCAGTCTAGTTAGATTATTCTCAAACATTTATGTCTGAAAAGTGCTGGCCCTCCTCTTTTTAATACATAAAGCTCTAACTGCTGTGTTTGGCTTCCATACATCACATTTACCTTCAGTTTGCCTTTGGGAGACACTTTTTCACCTCTGTAGGTGATTACCATCACTGGGGTCTTCTCTAATGGTATCTTCAAAAACAATCTGTAGTCAGCCTCTGGAATTATGGACAAAGCTGACCCTGTATCCATTTACACCATTGTGATCCAAATGATTTTGTGATCTGCTACAGCTATACCATGCAGTTTTAGGCATGACAGTTCACCTTTGTTAGACTCTACGTTGTCTGATTCTGTTTTACGTTGAATAAATTTATGCATTTGCTTAGCTTTGTGTTTGAGACATTTCACTCGGTTGTGCTTTTTGTCTGCCTTGCACATTCTCTAAGTGACCTTGTCTGTGACACATCCTGCGGACTCTTTCTCTGAACTGACAGTTACTTACATCATGGGAGGATTTACCACATTGATAACATCATTGGCTTTTTGCACCATTCACATGAAACTCACATGAAATCTTGGCCAGAAAGCATATGGAAGACTCTGAAGTCAGCTGGAAGAAGTTTCTGTGGTCTGATGAAACCAAAATTGATCTTTTCGATGATCAAACTAAACCCTATGTTTGGCGTAAGCCAAACACCACACATCATCCCTACCATGAAGCATGGTGGTGGCTGCATCATGCTGTGGGGACACTTCACTGCAGGCCCTGGAAGGCTCGTAAAAGTAGAGGGTAAAATGAATGCAGCATACTACAGGGAAATCCTGGAGGAAAAACTGATGCAGTCTGCAAGAGAACTGGGACTTGAGAGAAGATTTAATTTCCAGCAAGACTCCAAGCATAAAGCCAAAGCTACACAGGAATGCTTTAAAAGCAATAAAGTTAATGTCCTGGAGTGGCCAAGTAAGAGTCCAAACCTCAATCCAATTGAGAATTTATGAGAAGACTTGAAAAGGGCTGTTCACTCACAATCCCTATGTAATCTGACAGAGCTTGAGCAGTGCTGTAAAGAAGAATGGGGAAAAATTGCAGTGTCCAGATGTGCAAAGCTGATAGAGACCTATCCACACGGACTCAAGGCTGTAATTGCTGCCAAAGGTGCATCTACTAAATACTGACTTGAAGGGGCGAATAATTGTGCAATCAATTATTTTTTGTTTTATATTTGTAAATAACTTAGATCAATTTGTAGAGATTTGTTTTTACTTTGACATGTTGATCAGTGTTAAAAAAGCCAAATTAAATCCACCGTGATTCAATATTGTAAAATAATAAAACATGAAAACTTCCGGGGGGCCGGTGGGGGGGGGGTGAATACTTTTTATAGGCACTGTATAATAAATAAAAGCACGGTCATAGGAGATGGCTTTAATTGGCGTATTTACATTGTACTGAGAGAGAGAGAGGAAGAGAGAACAATGAACACATGTAGATAACAGCGCATGCATAACTAACAGATCAATACGTAGTGCTGAGGGTTGCTCTAAAAGGCATAGATCCACGCATTGCATAAAGAAAGTAAACTCTTCTTGGGCTTCCAGCTGGGTAAAGGTATGAATTAAAACCAATGTTTCAATGGCAAACTCTGCCATCTTTTTCAGGGATGATGCCTGGGCAAGTCTAGTCTGGTGGTATTTAAACGCCTGTATTACATCCCTTGTGATTTGTTAGTCCTCATCCAATCAGGTTTCTGCTCTCCCACCTTGCTTACAATAGAATTCCAGTTCTTACTTAGAGCAAGACCTTCGTCTTTGTCAATATTCTTTTCCTCTAGTTTTATTTCAGTGGCTTCTTTTAGCAGGTGGTCCCAAAAGCAATTGAAAGTTATGAAAAATTAAGAAAAGCTTTTGGGCTATTTTAAATGAAAGTGCATAGCAATAGCAAATGACAATTAGGAATATTTTCCCACTGACCATATTTAAAAAAAACATACAGCAATTGATGTTCACCTATTTGTTTTTGTTATTAACCTAGAGAATCAACAATGAGCCACTGACTATCCACATTCTCAATGTATAAATGGTGCACTGGTACAATATCTATGTTAGCCCTACCACAGCTGGACTTGGATGCATCAAGGATAAAGAAGTGGACAAGAAAACCCCAGAAAACTGTCTTTTCCAAAAGCTTCCTTCTGGAAACTGCTATAGGGCAATAAAACAAAAACTTCAAGCCATTTTAAAAGTTTCTTCTCTCAGTGGTTAATCTGATCAACCATTCTAGTTTAGACCCCCAACCTCTTCTAAATATCCATCCCCTTCACTGCACTGCACTGTTACCACTGTCAACCATTTTTATAATGCAGTTTACATTTTAAATACACGCTGGTCTTTATGTATTTCGGCACATTTTATTCCATATCTGTACTTCTAACCCTTCTTCTGCGTAATTGTTGCAAGTTACTATTTTTTGCTGCACGTAGCATCAAAACATAGCACAGCAATTCCCTAATACATGCAAACGTATATGGCGAATAAAGTTGATCCTTGCTTACAATGTGCAGATGATCCTCCAGTAGGAGGATCAGTACAACTGCTCTGTTTTTCTAAAGGCTGACGAAGGACGTTGGCTTTTGCAGCAACACCTGCACCTTGCAAGCTAACAGAAAAGGCAAAATGAAAACCGTGTTATATTCCTGAACAATAATGCTACTCTCGAGATTCAGCTGTGCTGAATCGCAGTCATACTTCTTGGTGAGAACTTAAGCAATGTCACATTTAGAATCCAGTCATCAACAGTTGATGATCTTAACAAAGTAATGGGAAGTAAAGTGTGGACTCCGCATTTTCAGTGCCAACGAAAACATTTATTCCCTGTGGAAATCTTTGCCAAGTTCTGGCAATCTCTGTAATGACTGAACGTTGTTATTGCACAACTAGATACTGTGACAAGGTTTTATTATAGAAGTAGCAAAATTGTTGGTTTCAACGTGCTACGTATCAAGGAGAGGGTTATTTTTGATTAATTAATTTTGTTTGATTTAAACACTCTTTCATCAATTACTGTCTTCTGTTGCAGCAACAGTTTTCACAATCATTGTGCCTTCACCTTATTTAGTTTAACTCTCATTGATGTTCTGGCTACAGTCCTGTTGTTTGCAGTATTCACTCGTTCCTCTTCCTGTCAGTGTAACCAAGCAGTTTCACATCTTTAAAATTAAACACTCACTTAAGCAATAACACTTTCACACTAAATGGTAAATGAAAGAATTACCCTTTCTTACACTAATTTTCCCTCAATGAGATTCCTCAGCTCGGTATCAGTACTGGTATTGATTTATTATTGCTATGTGTTTAAAGCTTTAGTTTAAAGCCATCCAGACAGATGGTGCCATAGATAAATATATTAAGGTAGTTAAAAGAAAAGCAGAATGCAGAATATAGTGTTTCAGCTACAGAGAAAGGCAGAGCAGCTAAATAAATAGTGTAAGACTCACAATGAGGTAGGTTGACAGACCAAAAATTAATCATTAGCATATTAAAGATCAGTAGTAGAGTATCTTTCTGTATTATTGAGGAAATCAGAATATTTATTTCTCACTGGGCAGGAAACACTGCCTTCTTAAAGTTGCAAGATTATTGAATGGTTCCTTAGTATGATAAGATGGACATAGAAACATAGAAACATAGAAAATAGGTGCAGGAGTAGGCCATTCGGCCCTTTGAGCCTGCACCGCCATTTATTATGATCATGGCTGATCATCCAACTCAGAACCCCACCCCAGCCTTCCCTCCATATGCCCTGATCCCCGTACCCACAAGGGCCATATCTAACTCCCTCTTAAATATAGCCAATGAACTGACCTCAACTGTTTCCTGTGGCAGAGAATTCCACAGATTCACCACTCTCTGTGTGAAGAAGTTTTTCCTAATCTTGGTCCTAAAAGGCTTCCCCTTTATCCTCAAACTGTGACCCCTCATTCTGGACTTCCCCAACATCGGGAACAATCTTCCTGCATCTAGCCTGTCCAATCCCTTTAGGATTTTATACGTTTCAATCAGATCCCCCCTCAATCTTCTAAATTCCAACGAGTACAAGCCCAGTTCATCCAGTCTTTCTTCATATGAAAGTCCTGCCATCCCAGGAATCACTCTGGTGAACCTTCTTTGTACTCCCTTACAACCTACAGTACTGTGCAAAAGTCCTAGGCACATATACTGTAAATAGCCAGGGTACCTAAGACTTTTGCACAGTACTGTATTCGTCAACATGGAATGGAAAGCGAGTTTGTAAATCTGGTGGGCGCAAAGGATATTGGGAATGGTGAGAATGGAATGCCACAGGAGGGGTGTCGGAGAGGTGGCAGAGGCAGGGGAATTATGCGGGTGCAGACACACCCAGTCCAGAGACACCAGGCAAGGCAAAGTAATAAAATTTGCAAACAACCAGTTTATTGAGCGTTACAGAATGTCACTCCCCATTCCCTTCCCTTTTTCCCTCCCCTTTCCCACTCTCAGTCCTATTTTCCCTTGTACTACCTCAATACACTGTTGCAATGAATTGATCTGTACACAAGATGAGCTTTGCACTGTACCTCAGTATATCAGTCAATAATAAGCCAACAGACCAATGATGTCAAGGAATTTAATTCTGACAGGGTCAGAGAATTTGGATACTGAGAGGATATTTCCTCTGGCTGAGGTGTCTAGAATAAGGCATCACAACTTCAGGCTGTAGGTAAAATATTTAGGTCTAAGATAAAGATAAACTTCTTCACTTAGGGAATGGTGAACCTGTGGCATTTGCTGTCATAGAGGGCAGGTCACTGAGTGTATGAAACAAGGACGTGGGTCCATTTCTATCGACAAGGGACTGCAGATGGAGGAATACAAAGGAAATCAGCAGGTCAAGCAGTGGGGAAGGAGAGACTGCTCTGATGTAAGGAATTCACCCAAAATGTCAACAGTTCTTCTCCCAACCCCGCCCAACAGAACATCCACAATTTGGGTCTGTATTCCTCGGAGTTCAGAATACTAAAGGGTGACCTTATATAAATTCAAAGTTCAAAGTACATTTTATTATCAAAGAATGTATAAGTTATACAACCTTGAGATTTGTCTGCTTACAGGCAGCCACAAAACAAGAAACCCGAAAGAACCCAATTAAAAATAAATACCAATGTGGAGAGAGAAAAAAAAATCAAATCAAGTCATGCAAACAATAAAGCAAGGATCAGCTTTCAGAACAAAATGGAATCCATAAACCTGAAGCTGGGGGCAGCAGAGTGGGCCCATAGTCTCAGTCTCAGTCTATCACACAGAGGCAAATTGCCACAAAGCTCACAGACACTAAGCTCCGGAGTAGCCGGGGCATGACACAGCCTCGGTCTCAGTGCCGAGGAGAGTGGAGTAAAACATCGCAGGCAGAACTGCCTCGGCCCTTGCCTCCGGTCCCAACACCTTGATTTTTCTGTCCACCTGGTCTGTTGCTTAAATAGTCTAAACATGAGGTCATCTTCCAAACATGGGCCCGAGTCCCGCCATAGCGAATCACTCTGGTCCGCTTCCAGTCTGTACTCAACCTTTCCAAATCAGTGTGGCACCTAGAAGGATCAAATCTTGCTCCCGGTGGACAGGCTCTGAAACAGCTTGGCTTCAGCTTTTCTCCGCTCAGCTCGCTCCAACTACGTCTCTGATTCTGACCTCCGGCTATGGCTCCATCTGGAACATGCCTTGACCTCGCCTTGACACTGTCTCACACCCGCAAGCCTTGACCCAAAGTTTGTGCTGATCAGTTACCACAATTTTCCACATAAAAAGTGTTATTAATTGAGTATTTAGTCAAAGTTTTTTGGGAACCACGAGTAAGCTGTTGCCTACATTCATTAGTTCCATCTTAAACCAGAAGCAGAACCAGAATCAGGTTAATTATCACTGGCGTGTATCGTAACATTTGTTAACTTAGCAGCCGCAGTTCAATGCAATGCATAATATAGAAGAGAAAAACAAACAAATAAATCAATC
This sequence comes from Mobula hypostoma, assembly GCF_963921235.1. Lineage (NCBI taxonomy): Eukaryota > Metazoa > Chordata > Chondrichthyes > Myliobatiformes > Myliobatidae > Mobula > Mobula hypostoma. The sequence goes on from NC_086097.1 coordinate 170,509,438, forward strand.
AATTACAGTATACGTATATTGCATAGATTAAAAATTCAGCAAAACAGAAATAATATATATTAAAAAAGTGAGGTAGTGTTCAAGGGTTCAATGTCCATTTAGGAATAGGACAGCAGAGGGGAAGAAGCTGTTCCTGAATCGCTGAGTGTGTGCCTTCAGGCTTCGGTACCTCCTACCTGATGGTAACAGTGAGAAAAGGGCATGTGCTGGGTGCTGGAGGTCATTGATAATGGACGCTGCCTTTCTGAGACAAATGTCCTGGGTACTTTGTAGGCTAGTACCCAAGATGGAGCCAACTAAATTTATGACCCTCTGCAGCTTCTTTCGGTCCTGTGCATTAGCCCCCCTCCCATACCAGACAGTGATGCAGCCTGTCAGAATGCTCTCCACGGTACATCTATAGAAGTTTTTGAGTGTTTTTGTTGACATACCAAATCTGTTCAAACTCCTAATGAAGTATAGCCGCCGTCTTGCCTTCTTTATAACTACATTGATATGTTGGGACCAGAATAGGTTGTCAGAGATCTTGACACCCAAGAACTTGAAACGGCTCACTCTCTCCACTTCTGATCCCTCTACGAGGATTAGTATGTTTTCCTTCGTCTTACCCTTCCTGAAGTTCAGAATCAGCTCTTTTGTGTTACTGACATTGAGTGCCAGGTTGTTGCTGCAGCACCACTCACCTAGCTGGTATATCATGCTCCTGTACGCCCTCTTGTCACTACCTGAGATTCTACCAACAATGGTTGCATCATCAGCAAATTTATAGATGGTATTTGAGCTATGCCTAGCCGCACAGTCATGGATATAGGGAGAGTAGAACAGTGGGCTAAGCACACACCCCTAAGGTGCACCAGTGTTGATTGTCAGCGAGGAGAAGAATTGAATTGAATTGACTTTATTACTTACATCCTTCACATACATGAGGAATAAAAATCTTTACCTTACATCTCCGTTTAAATGTGCAATCTGCAATTTATAGTAATTTGTAATAAATAGTATGTACAACAGGATGGTCAATATAGCATAGAAATACAATTGTATCAGCGTGAATTAAGCAGTCTGATGGCCTGGTGGAAGAAGCTGTACTGGAGCCTGTTGGTCCTGGCTTTAATGCTTCGGTACCATTTCCCAGATGGTAGCAGCTGGACCAGTTTGTGGTTGGGATGACTTGGGTCCCCAATAATCCTTCAGGCCCTTTTTACATAGTTGATCTGCACAGATTGTGGTCTTCTGGTTAGAAAGCCGAGGATCTGATTGCAGAGAGTGGTACAGAGGACCAGGTTCTGTAACTTATCAATCAAGATTGTGGGAATGATGGTGTTAAGTTCTGAACTATAGTTGGGAACAGCATATTAACATAGGCGTTTGTATTTCTAGGTGGTCAAAGGCCCTGTGAAGAGCTATTGAGATTGAATCTGACATTGACCTATTGTGGTGATAGGCAAACTGCAGTGGGTCCAGATCCTTGCAGAGGCAGGAGTTCAGTCTAGTCATGACCAACCTCTCAAAGCATTTCATCACTGTAGATGTGAGTGCTACCGGGCGATAGTCATTAAGGCAGGTTAAAGGATCCCAAAGGGGGTTGACAGGATGGACAATAAGATGTTTTCACTCGTGGCAGAGTCACAAACAATGGACATAGATATAACCTATAGAAACAGCCAGTTAATACTGAGATGTGTGGAAATGTCTTCATTCAAAGGGTAGTGAGGTCTTGGAATTCTCTTCGATGGACATTATATCACTAGATATATTTAAAGTGGAGGGAAAATGTTTGAGATATCGAGAAACTGAAACTATGTGGAACAGTACAGAAGAGCTGAGGTCAGTATAGACTGTGTGAGATTGGTGGGGCAGGCTTGAGAGACCTGCTGGCCCACTCCTGCTCCAATTTCCTTCTGTTCCTGTGCTTTCTGAATGCCGATTTTGCTGCATCCGAGTCGCAAGCTGTTTGGTCTTGTCAGAATGACAAGCAATGGATCCATTATCTCAACAGCACCGAAAGAGTCTGTGAAAGCTTTTCAATTAGAACCTAAGAAATTGAAGCCGGAGTAGATCATTTAGCCCCTCATACCTGCTTCACCATTCCATTACATCAAGGCTGATTTTTTAACTGAGCACCAACTCTGGAGGCAAGAGACACAAGAAATTGCAGATATTAGAATCCAGAGGAACAAACAATCAGGCCCTGATATCAAGTTTTGAGTTGAAATGCCATCAGTTCCTTTCTTCTCACAGACGTTGCTCAACCCACAGAGTTCCTGCAGAGATAGTTGGTTACTCAATTTCCCAGTACTAACTTAGATCCCTTGATTAATTTAATATCTATTTAACTACTATACAGAAATCTCTGCTCATTATCCATCATTGATATCACTATTCAGAATTTCAAAAGGATTGCAAAACTCTTCACTGTTACAAAGACTTCAAGATTAGTGAGTTTAAAATTACATAGATAGATAGAAATTTTATTGATCCCAAAGGAAATTACAGAGTCACAGTAGCATTACAAGTGCACAGGTATACAAATATTAGAAGAGAAGTAAGAAAGAATAAAAAAATAAGTTTCCTCAAACAGTTTAACAGGAGGGGTCATCACTTCCCCTGCTATAGGGTGACTCATTAGGGAGCCTAATACCATGGGTAAGAATGATCTTACATAGTGCTCTTCAGAGCAGCACAGTTGTCTTAGTCTATTACTGAAAGTGCTCCTCTGTTCGGCCAAGGTGGCATGCAGAGAGTGAGAAACATTGTCCAGAATTGCCAGGATTTTCCATAGGGTCCTTTGTTTTACCACAGCCTCCAGTGTGTCATGCTTGACTCCTATAACAGAGCCAGCCTTTCTAATCAGTGTTGACATCACCCGTGTAAATGCCATTGTCCCAGCACACAACCAGACAGAAGATTGTATTGGTGACAACAGACTGGTAGAACATGTGAAGGAGAGACCTGCATACTCCAAATGACCTCAGTCTCCTCAGGAAGTGGAGGCAACTCTAGCTCTTCTTGTGCACAGCCTCCGTGTTGGTGCTCCACTCAAGTCTGTCATCCAGGTGCACTCTAGGTACTTGTAGGCACTCACCAGATCCATGTCCTCACAATTAATAGTGAGGAGTGCAGGCTTAGTCTTCCTAAAGTCTGTCACCATCTCCTTTGGCTTACTGATGTTGAGCTGCAGATGATTCAGCTTGCACCATTTGACAAAGTCCACCTCCAGGGCCCTGTATTCATTTTCCTGTCCTCCTTTTATATACCCAACTATTGCTGAGTCATCAGAGAATTTCTGCAGATGACATGACTCAGTGTTGTATCTAAAATCCGAGGTATACAGGGTAAACAGGAAGGGAGCCACCACAATCTACTGTGGGGCGCCAGTGCTGCTTATATCCATGTCTGACACATAGCTTTGAAGCTGCACAAACTGTGCCTTGCTAGACAAATTAAGAAGTTAGGAATAATACAGGTATAAACAAAAATGTAATCAAGTTAAGCTATAATGAGAGATTGGACAAACTTGCTTTGTTATCACTGAAGTACTGGAGGCTGAGGGGAAATATTTTAAAAATTATCAGAGGTATGGATATGGTAGACAGTCAGAACCTATCTGCATTGGTAGAGTATAATGTTTAGTTTTATTGTGTGATAATGTCCATACTTCTCTGTGCATTGTCACCTTGTCATGGTGGAGAAGCTTGTGTGGTCCTGTGATCCCGAGAGCAATGCCGTCTGGAGCTATGCTCCTGGTAGGGTCACCCATGGCGGTAAGGTCGAGGGTGAGGTCCCTGACAAAGAACTATCCAACCAAGACCTCAATGGTGGAACAGGCGGATGAAGTTACTTCGAACTCAACAGCTGTGAAGGCGGATGAAGGCTGCAACAAATCCATCAGCTCCAATCATCGTGGTTTCCATGCCATTGGAATCAGTCAGTTGATTTGTGAAGTATTGTGTGCTTCTTGGAGTGCAAAATCAAGCTCACATTAAACAAATACACGCACAAGTGTCTTCACTCTATGGGCCACTTCTTCAGAACGAAGACTATCATCCTCAACCTCGAGGGATAGCCACGACGAATGTCCATAATTTCATTTTTTAAAAATTTTTTCATCTCAACTCAAAGAGTTGATTTTATCTACTTAGAGATGCTGCGCAGAACAGGCTCTTCTACCCCAGTGAGCCGCACCTACCTATTTAACACTAGACTGTTGATAGGACAATTTACAATGACCAATTAACCTGCTAACCAGTGCATCTTTAGACTGTAGGAAAGAACTGTGGTACCTGTTGGAAACCCACACAGTCACGGGAGAACATCCAAACTCCTTACAGAATTGAACTCTGAACTCTGATTCCTGAGCTGTAATAGTGTCGCGCTAACTGTATGCTGCCATGGCACCTTAAATCTTCCTAAAATCAAGTTCCCAAAAGAGGATGATGACTTATGCACAGGTATGTCCTGTGCACTGATTTAATTATAAATAGGACAATCACTTTGAACCAAAAAGTAAGGGCAGAGGTTTAAGGGGAGGAGGGATTTAACAGGGACCTGAGGAGCAACTTCTTCACACAGAGCATGGTGTGCTTATGGATTGAGCTGCTATAGGAAGCAATTGAGGCATGTACAATAACAACTTTTAAAAGACATTTGGATAACTACACAGATAAGAAAGTTTAGAGGGATATAATCTAAATATGGGCAAATGGGAATAGTGTAGGTGGGCATCTTTGTCAGCATGGACACGTTGGGACAAAGAGCCTATTTCTACCATATGTTGTTTTACTCTATGACTCTATTTAATGCTGTTTTCTAAATCTGTAATAAAGGAATGAAAAGGATCGGGCAGTAGGGCAGGAGAGTTAATGTAGGTGATATTGAAGTGATCTTACTGAATGGCAAAGCAAGTCTGAGGGCAATATGGAATTTTCTGCTCTGAATTCTTCTGTTTTTGTGCACCAGTGAAGTGACTGTTGAACTGCCCTCTCTTTGCTCAGATTTTGATACACCTGTTTGGCATTTAGCCGGCATCCCTTGTTAGGCAATTGTCATTAAGATGAACAAGCAGCTTTCCTTAATGAGAGATGTGCCTCCTTCATTCCTACTACCCTAACCTTAATTTCCTATCTTTCTTGAAAAATAATATCCTCTTAACACAGAGTGTTAGATCAAAAATATTGAATTATAGGAATCAGCAAAGCAGAATATACATCATATTTTCATTCCAATTGATCTTAATTGAATTTACTTTGATAATTGAAATCTGTTTATGAAAATAACAGTCAACAAAATTGGAAGACATTTTAAATAAATTATATATTATGGTTGCTCTAAAGGACAAATTGTTTATTCTGAGTTCAAGGTAAATGAAATTAATTTTGATCATATTTGATCTGTCTTCGAAAATATAATATGAAGCCTCCGGGCTTGAAACTCACCCTTTTTGCAAATTAAATGAATTTTTGGAGTTTGTTGCTGTCAGAATTAATTAGAGACACAGGAGTACATAGATATTTTCTTATGCAAATACAAGTTACATAGGAAAAAAAATGGATCTAATAGAAAATGTCCCCTTCTAACTCATCCTGGGAATAGTTATACAAGCACAGGGTTCTAACGTTTCAATCTGGCAATCATTAATAATTCACTGCTGGGTGTTTGTCAGCACACCCAGTCACATTGCTTAATTGGTTGGTTTGCACCCCCCCCCCCCTTTAACAGATAGCTGAGCCACTTGAAAGGACTTGGATCAATGACAATAAACAGAGGCAACCCTTTGAGGAAGCAAATATAGATTGATTTGCAAAGATGAAGCTAGAAGTTGTTGCTGGAACAGCAGAGCTTCTGAAGATTCTCTCAGCTACAGTTCTTGACAAGAATGGAAATGCTGCTGTTTGCTGAGCAACAGTGGCAAGTTTGACACCAGTGGCTGAGCTCATTGCTGTAGAGGGACTGGAAGAATAAAGAAGATTGTGGCGGCTCCTTTCACCCACTTACTGAGGTAGGTTCCAAAATCCAGCAGAAGGGCTTTTAGGTTGAGCTAAATGTTGCATGGATAAAGTGGTGGGGGAGGGGGAGGGGGAGGGTGGGGGTGGGGGTGGGGGAGGGGGAGGGGGAGGGGGAGGGGGAGGGTGGGGGTGGTCATCTGCTGTTCAGGAGGCAGTACATTTACTCGAGTTTGTCCCTGGATTGGCTCTTGTTTCTATCTCCTCTAGTTTCTAGGCTCACTAGGTGAAACAGTGTCAGGTGCTTGTATACTAGAACTGGATTTGCATTTGATCCCTGCATCCTGAGGAAGAGAAGCAGAATTGTGGGCCAAAGGGCCTGTATTGTGCTGTAGGTTTTTTTTCTAAAACGAACGATGGCAGTGGTATCGTAGCCATGCGCACATCTTTTATGATGCATGTAGGTGTCTATAATTTGAGGCGAACTTTTGAATAAACTAGGAGGACTTTCCTTGCTGGAACACTCAAATGTTAGTCTGTGTGTTCTGCAACTTTGTTAGCAGCTGGGAACTCGCTAGATCATATCTTTAATTTAGTCAACCAGAAACATGTATGGTGTGTGCACAGCTCACCTCCTTGTACATATGCAACCCACTAAGGAGATGTCTGCATGCAAACATAAGGAGTTCTGCAGATGCTGGAAATTCAAGCAACACACATCAAAGTTGCTGGTGAATGCAGCAGGCCAGCTTGGCCTGCTGCGTTCAAGGAGATGTATGAACATATTTATGTGTAGAATGAATATGTTTTACCTTCAGTTGAATGTGGTCAATTTTAAATTCCTGTGATGTCCTGAAGTCAGTCTTTATATACCATTTTGTGCATTTTCTATTCCTTATTCAGAAAGTTAGATTTCAACTATGAAGAAAGGCTTCATGGTGTGAAAACACTAAAAAGTGTCTGGTGAATTTAGTACAAATGCACCAGTCTGCAATCAGGGGGACAAGGAACCTTTTGGGTTAGTGCTACTGTCCTGTCTCAGTGCAGTCATCAAGTAAATCTGATGAGACTGTATCGGTGCACACTGCCCTTTCCCACTGCAAGCTGTCAGGCTGAGATCAAGGGTTTTCATCTTGGCATTAATTGGAGCTAGAAGAATGTTTGTGTTTTCTCTCCGCTTCTTCAACCCTGTGTGTGACAATGCTCAGTGTGGCTGGGGCTGGCTTGGAGACGGGTCTGCAGGAACTATTGTACTGGGCCCACCAGGGAGAACATGGGTCAGCTCAGTGTGGCTGGAGGGGATTGCTATGTGCTGAGTGCCCTCGGGGTAACTGGAATATTTTCAAAGGCCTGTTCCAAGTCAACTCATCCCACGTTGAGTTTATTATAACTTGCACAAGTCGTCGTGGCTATCCCCCGAGGTCGAGGATGATGGTCTTCCTTCTATTGATCTACTTATGGGCTCTCAAGTGGCTTATGAGTCCAATCTTGGCTTTGAAAATTCTTCCGCATTCAGGACAGGTAGTTCCAGATGGCAGATTGGGCTTTGGTTGTTGCTGCCTCTCTTTCTATTTTCTTCTCTTTTCTTCTAATTCTGCACATCTGTTGGCTTCGAAAGTTGCTGTTCCTTCTCGGATGATGGCTCGCCAGAGTTTCCTGTCCTTGGCATTGGTTTCCCAATTGTTGACGTTGATGTCGATGTTACATTTCTTCATGTTGGCTTTTAAGACGTCTTTGAATCTCTTCTGTTGTCTGCCTCTTTTATGTTTGCCTTCTTTAAGCTGGGAGTAGAAGATTTGTTTCGGCAGATGCTTGTCTTTCATCTGAACGACATGACCGCTCCATCTTAGTTGGTTCTTGATGTACGTATATGCACAGGTATAATGACAAACTTACAGCAGCCCAACAAGACACACATTAGAGACACATCACTCTAAGGAAAAACATAAATTACACAAAGTAATGTAAGAACACAGAACAAAACAGAACAAAGTCCATTGTAGTGCAGAGCGGTCACAGTATTTCCATTCTGAGGTAGTGGAGAATATTGCAACTCCACTACGGTTTCTATCACTCTCAGTGGAAGGCACTCCACTATACATGCTGATAATGGGTAGACTGACTGTTCAGGAAAATCTCTGACATTCATCTCTCAGACTATCAGCTGGAAGAGTGTGGCACAGAAGAAAACCACTCAACCCATCCAGCCTGTTCGACTTTTACAATTCAATCAAAATCAGGTTTATTACCAGTGATTATATAACATGGCATTTGCTTTTTTTTTTGCAGCAGTGCAGTGCAATACACAAAAGTTACTGCAGCTTACAGCACTAAACAGATAGATAATAAATGCATGAATAAATAGTTTGAAAAGAGACCAAAGCAGTGAGGTGGTGTTCATGGGTCCGTGGACCGTTCAGAAATCTGATGGCAGAGGGGATGAAGCTGTTCCTAAAACACTGAGTGTGAGTCTTCAGGCTCCTGTGCCTCCTCCCTGATAGTAGTAATGAGAAGAGGGCATGTGCTGGATGGTGAGGGTCCTTAATGAGGGACACCACCTTCTTGAACCATTGTGGGGAGGCTGATGCCCAAGATGAAACTGGCTGAGTCAATAAAACTCTGCAGCTTTTTTTCAATGGTGTGCATTGGAGCCTCCATACCAGATGGTGATGTAAACTGTCGGAATGCACTCCACTGTATATATGTTTTTAAAAAAAAAGTCTGGAACACCACTATATCACCACGGAATACAGACAGTTAGGAAGAAAGTTGAGAAGCAGGACCTCAATGGTAGTAATCTTGGGATTGCTGCCTGTGCCGTGCGACAGTGAAGACTGGAATAGGATGAGGTGGTAGATAAATGTGTGTCTGAAGAATTGGAGCAGGGATTCAGACAGTTAAATTGTACCACAGAGACGAAACTCAAAAAGGTGAAGAATGCAGAACTGAAGGTACAGTATTTAAGTGCATGTAGTATTCGGAATATGGTGGGCGAACTTGTGGCACTATTAGTGATTGTTTGGTATGACGTTGTGGGCATCACTAAGTTGCGGCTAAAAGATCATAGTTGGGAGCTTAATATCAAAGGATAAACTTTGTACTGAAAGGACAGGCAGGAAGGCATAGGTGGTGGTGTGGCTCTATTGGTGAGAGATGGATTACATCTTTAGAAAAGAGTGACATCGGGTCAGAGAATGTTGAATCTTTGTGAGTGGAGTTAAGAAAATGCAACGGTAAAAAAGCATTATGGAACCATATATCGGCCTCCAAATAGTAGCCAAGATGTGGGGTATAGTTTGCAAAGGGAGCTGGAAAGACGTGTAATTAGGGTTATGTCACATTTGTATTAGGAGACTTCAATATACAAGAGGATTGGGAAAATCAGGTTGGTGTCAGATCAGGAGAGGGAGCTTAAGGTGAAGGACACCCTGGGAGGCAGTGATCATAATATGATTGAATTCATACTGTAATTTGAGAGGGAGAAGCATAAGTAACATGTATCAGTATCGCAATGGAATAAAGGGAATTACAGAGGCATGAGAGAGGATCTTGCCCAGGTGGATTGGAGGGAGATACTGGTGGGGATGATGGCAGAGCAGAGATGCTGAAGTTTCTGGGAATAGTTCACAAGGATATGTCCCACAGAAAAATAATCTCTCAAGTGGAGGGGTAGGCAACCATGGCTGACAAGGGAAGTTAAGGACTGCATAAAAGCCAAGGAAGGGGCATATAAGGTGTAAAAGTGAGTGGGAAGTTGGATGATTGGGAAGTTTTTAAAATCCAACAAAAGGCAATTTAAAAAAAAAAGCCATAAAGGGGGGAAAGATGAAACATGATAACAAACTAGCTAATAATATAAAGCAGGATACTAAAAGTTTTTTCAGTTATATAAAGAGTAAAAGGGAGGTGAGAGCTGATATTGAATCATTGAAAACTGATGCTGGTGAGGTAGGAATAGGGAGCAAAGAAACAGCAGATAAACATAATAAGTACTTTGCATCAGTCTTCACTGTGGAAGACACCATCAGTGTGCCAGAGGTCCGTGAGTGTCGGGGAGCAAGAGAGAGTGCCATTGCTATTACGAAGGATAAAGTGCTAGGCAAACTCAAAGGTTTTAAGGTGGATAGGTCACCTGGACCAGATGAACTACATCCCAGAGTTCTGAAAGAGGTTGCTGAAGAGGTTGCAGATGCATTGGTTATGATCCTATAGTTAGGAAGTAACAATCAAGATGAACAAAGGAAAGGCAATGGATGTCATTTACTTGGATCATCAGAAAGCATTTGATATGGTGCCACTTGTGTGGCTGCTTAACAAGAATAAAGCCCATGGAATTACAGGAAAGATACTGGCATGGATAGAGGAATGGCCGACAGGCAGAAGGCAGCAAGTGGGAATAAAGGGGGCCTTTTCTGGTTGGCTGCCAGTGACTAGTGATGTTCCTCGGAGGTCAGTATTGAGACCGCTACTTTTCACATTGTCAATGATTTGGATGATGCAGTTGATAGCATTGTAGCGAAGTTTGAGAATGATATGAAAGTAGGTGGAGGGGTAGGTAGTGCTGAGGAAGTGCTGAAGGACTTAGACAAATTAGAGTTAATAAATTTTCTATCATTTCTCTTCTTGGATCCTCAATTCCTTTATCTTTAAGTAAACTAACTGACAATTCGGTAGTTAAACATACTTTGAGGATTTGGATACAATTTAGAAAATACTTTGGTTTATTGAGATTTTCTCTTTCAAGTCCCATTTTTTTCTAATTATTTTTTTTAAACCTTCTATGACCGATTTAGTTTTTAAAGAATGGGATAGATTGGGTATTAAATGCTTCCAGGATCTATTATATACATTTCCTAAAAGTCCCAATAAGAACTTATTAGATGTAATTTCTAAATTGAAACCTTTTCATTATGGTTCAATATCCAATATTTATGGCATATTGCTGGGAATGAGAAATGCTCCTTTAGATGAAATTAAGAATCTCTGGGAACAAGATTTACAGACATCGATTTATGAGGAAACTTGGAATGAGATTTTTTAATTGGTTAACACTTCATCGTTATATGCCTGCCACTCACTCCTACAATGTAAAGTGGTCCATAGGGCCCACATGACTAAGGATAAGCTATCTCGTTTTTATTCGGCTATATCTCCCTATTGTGGTAGATGTAACAATGGAGAAGCTTCACTAATTCATATGTTTTCAACATGTCTGAGTCTTGAAAAATACTGGAAGGAAGTATTCCAAACTTTCTCTAAACTTTTCAAAGCAAATTTTAAGCCTAACCCTTTGACTGCCTTATTCAGTGTTGTTGGAGGAAAAGATATTATTTTGGAGACATCTGATTTGCACATTTTGGGTTTTATTTCTCTTATAGCTAGGATGTCATGTCATGCTTAAATTTAGAGAAGATTTGTTGTTCAATTTCTGAATCTAGCCAAGACTTTTAAACATTGTGGGAACCATTTCTGAACTATTTTCAAAACCTTTGGTTTGCTGTTAAAATACAGATGTTGGCTAATAACATATTTCACTATATGATACGATGTTTTTTTCCCTTTTCTTTCTTTACCAAACAGCTTCGATCTTGGTAGTGGGCTTAGATTCTTTTTTTTGTATAATAAATGCTCATATTTCAATATTAAGATTTAATTTAACTTACATGAATGAGATTGCAAGTGTGATTCAAATATAATGTATTTGGTATTATCTTTTTTGACATGTATCTTGTACTCTTCTATGTAGAAATTAATAAAAATATTGAAAAAGAAAGACAAATTAGAAGAATGGGCAAAAAAGTAGCAGATGGAATACAATGTTGGGAAATATATGATAATGCATTTTGGTAAAAGGAATGATAGTGCAGACTGTTAGCTAAATGGTGAGAAAATTCAAACATCAGAGAGACTTGGGAGTTCCTGTACTAGAATGTTAACTTATAGATTGAGTCTGTGGTAAAGAGGACAAATAGAATGTTAGCATTCATTTCAAGGGGATCACAAAAAAAGGAGAATTATAAAAACAAGGAGATAATGCTGAGGCTTTATTTGACACTGGTTAGGTCGCACTTGGAGTATTGCCAACAGTTTTGAAACCCATATCTTAGAAATGTTGTGTTGTCATTGGAGAGAGTCTAGAGGATGTTCACAAGGATGATTCCAGGAATGAAGCGGTTAACATGTGAGGAGCATTTAGCAGCTTTGGGCCTGTACTCATTAGTATTTTGAAGGATGTGTGAGATCTCACGGAAATCTGAATGTTGAAAACACTAGATAAGGGTGGACATTGAGAGAATGTTTCCTCTGGTGGGGGTGTCCAGAACTAGAGAGCACAGCCTCAAAATTGAGGGTGACCCTTTGGAACAGAGGTAAGGAGGATTTTTTTTTTAGCCAGAGAGTGGTGAATCTGTGGAATGTTCTGCCGCAGGCTGTGATGGAGGTCAAGACCATGGGTATATTTAAAGTAGAAATTGATAGTTTCCTGATTGGTCAGGGCATCAAAGGTTCTGGCGAGAAGGCCGGTGTATAGGGTTGAGTGGGATTTGGGATCAGCCATGATGGAATGGCAGAGCAGACTTGATGGGCTGAATAGCCTAATTTTGCACATATGTCTCATGATTTCATAGTCTTATGACTGTAAAGGCCTACACTGAATTTGCTCTTAATCTTCACTGCCTTTAAGAGCTATTCTTTGTCCAGTGGCTCTCTTCTTTCTTTAATGTCACAATAACATGAGTCTCTCATGCTCGAATTACACACACACACACACACACACACACACACACACACCAGACATTTGACAAAGGTTTAAAAATAAATAACTAAGTAGGTCAAGTCCTTTTGCGAATTAACAACTCAGGAATAATTATCACACTGTTGGATAGGCAGCTGGCAGTTCTGAGGAGCTCACAGACTCAGAAGAGAAATGCCACAATGGAAATGATGACATCCCTTGGCAAATCTACCATCCATGTCTCTTGATCCCTGAAACTCCACAGAAGGTTTATTACCGAGTTAGAAACAGCAGTTATGAAGAATGATGCAGAATTAATAGCACAAGAACAGGTATTTCAATGAGATGGTGTTAGAATCAGTGAACTGTTGGAGTGTGGAAGAAGAAATTGTACTGGTTCTCTTAAAGAGCTGTCTAGTCATTTCACTTCCCCAGCATCTTCCTCAATTATCCATCCAATTCCATCGGAAAGCCACAATTAGTTCTCTGGAGCCATTAGAGACTGCAGGTGCTAGAATCTAGAACATCCAGCAACTGTCTCCAACCTCGTCTCACACCTCCTTCCTATCTGCCCCTCACTACTTTCTTTCTTTGTCTGCGTCCGTCTATCACTGGGGCAGCACGGTCACACAGAGATTAGTGTAACGCGATTACAGTGCGGCAACCCAGGTTCAACTCTGTCGCTGTCCGTGAGGAGTTTGCACATTCTTTCGGTGACGGCATGGGTTTCCTCTGGGTGTTCTCGTTTTCTCCCACTTTCCAAAGATGTGTGGGTTAATTGGTCACATAGGTGTAACTGGGCAGTGCAGGCTTATCATTGGGATGTAAGGGGCTGTAACTGGGGTGTATCTCTAAAGTAACAAATCCACCTGCCTCTGTCTCCCCTTTTCTACCTGCTGCAACTTGATCACCACCTATCACTCTTTCTCAATCCACGAACCACCTCAGATTTCCGTCTCAGCATTCACCCTCTCCTCCTCCTCTCTCTACCCTGAGTCCTGATGAAGGGTCTGAATCTGATTGCTGACAAACCATTTCCTCCCACTGGTTCTACTTGATCCACTGAGTTCCTCCAGCGGTCTGCTTGTTCCACCATTCTTCCCTGTCTACCGTTCTTTCCAGTTAATCTTGTCAACTGTGCGAAGAAGGTTTTCGTTTTGGACTTGGGATTCCACAAAAACCTCTTCTTACCCTACATCCCAACCCTTCAGTCCACTCTGGTATCCTTTGCTCCCTCAGTCTACCAACTGGAACAGTGCAGCCCAGAGGAAAAGCACTCCGTCCGTTCAGCCTGATTGGCTTTTCCAATTCACCTCCAACTGTGTTGTTTTCTTCCCTGTCACTTCCTGCTAATTATGTCCAGAGATTTGAAATTTAGTTTGGTACAGTTAATAGAGCTGCCATCTCAGTGGCAGGAATCCATCCGGATTTCGGGGGCTGTGTATGTGGAATTCAGATTGAGTTTATTATCATAAGCACAAGTGCGGTGAAAAACTTACTTGAAGCAGCATCACAGGCTCATAACATTTAAAAAAAAAAACAAAAATATTATGGAAAAAAACTAAGAAAAAGAACACAAAAGAACAAAAAATATGAAGACCATTGTAACACAGAATGTTCAAAGTGTTCATGGTGTTACTATTTGGTTGTGCAGTAGAGTTTGTATATTCTCCCTGTGACTGAGTGGATTTTCTCTGCATACTTTCTTTGGTCAAAAACTAGCCCTTTAGTCTTGCTCACATTAAGGGTTTTTTTCTGACGCAAAGACACAAGGTGATACAAGATTAATGTAGGACTAGTGTAACTGGATGGTTGATGGTCAGCATGGACTTGAAGGGCCGAAGAGTCTGCTTCTGTGTCAACTCTTTCTCTGACCTTGGCACAATTGCAAAGTAGAGGGATTAAACATGAGGAAAATCACAAAATCAGAATAAGAACTGAAAAGAGACCTGTGGTGTTGGAGGAAGCCATAATTACAGGCTCAGTTAAATCCAGAGAGAAGTGTAAAAAGCTTGGAATAACTTGAACACGATGATCAATACACTTCAGTCAGTGACAGAATGGGTCAGCCAAAGGAACGGGAATTGCTAGGAAATAAGCCACACTTCAACATTTAAACCTATTGATCTATGGCAAAGAAAAACCAATCAATTGACTGATTTAATGATGTTTTCCTAGTATTTAATTGGCCTCAATTGACTGTGGGTCACTGCTGCCTTCAACAAAGTAATTATTCTTTTTATTCATGGAGTCCTTTGGGATTGATGATGACTTGTTTCCATTCCGGTTCTTGAGATTCTGAGGTGCTCAATGAAACCAGTGTAGAATGCACAGACTCCTCCACGGGAAGGGCACCAGGTGCAGATGTAAATAGTTTTGGAGGTGGTTTTCGCCTTCTATCATTTAGGTACATTGAACTCCTACATGCTTCCAACTACAGGACTTGAGGATCTCTATGTTAAATCAAATGCTCCTTCTCCACTTTAAGGAGTCACTCCTTGGTGATTCTCATGAATCCATGGGGATGTTACTCTTCCTTAAGAATCTTGCAGAACATTCTTGCATCTCCTCTTCCTTCTACCTACCAAGCTCTTGATCAAACGTGTAATGCCCTGGTTCATATTTTTACTACTAGGCTGTATGTATTTCCTTTTGGCAGTTCTGTAAGAGCAGTCTGTTCTGTTTTCTTGCTTGTTTGGGTTACTGTTGAAGATGAGAGAGAGGAGAAATGTGTGCTATCCAGTAAGGATGGTTGGATTAAGGGGAGGTTTCTCTGATGAGGGAAACTAAGGTTAGGTTTGGGGATTTTGTTCAAGAGCAGATGAAGCAAGAAGATGCTGGGGAGAACCGGTCGTAGCATATGATCTGGTGTTTGAGATGGATTGCGAGCGACATTCCGAAGGTGGTGTGTGCTTTCACGTTGACCAAGGGCCCGTCGCGTGAGTGACAGTGAAGTTCAAAGTGAGCTCCGACTTGTGCGCATTTCAGTGTTTAAATTAGAATGGGCCTTTTTCTTTTTGTTATTCATTCCTAACCCTTCAGTTAAGATTCATAAATATAATTCCTTTAATCGTATGCAGTGTTCTGTCTGTTATTTCATGGCACTAATTTGTAACAGGGTAGCAAACGACACAGCATCCACACAAACCGGGGTTTAGGGTGGGATTGAGCGTGCCTCAGTCTGACAAGATTGGTGGGGCTGGAGGTTGTCTTCCCGAGACCTGCGCTGCCAAGGAAACTGGGGTGTTTCACTTAGGATAGAGTTGTGGAAGGCTGGTATCAGGCTTGCAAAGTATGTGCCTGCCCATCACATCTAGTTGAATGTAATTGGCCTCCTAATGCTGGAGTTGTAAGGTTTGGGAGAGAAGGGTGAAGATTTCAATCAATCTGGAACACTTTGTGGAGATAGTTCTATCCTCAATGCTTTAATGTTCTTACTATGGATATACTGTGGGCTTTCCTCTTTGAAGCTGTGAAGGATGAGCGGTGACTCAAAGAGGTGTGATAAAGATTGTGAGGCCCATAGATAGATTGGACAGCCAGCACCATTTTTCCAGTGCGGCAATAGCCAATACCAGAGGACATCCATTTGATGTGAGTGGTGGAGGTGACAGAGGTAGTTTTTTTATTCTGAGAGTGGTGCATGCCTGGAACACACTGCAGGGGGTGCTGAAAGATTCTAATACAATAGAAATATTTAAGAGATTCTTAAATAGGCACAAGGATATAAGAAAGATGGAGGGTTCTGAGCTGTGTAGGAGGGAATTGTTGGATTGATCGTGGAGTATGTCTGCATAACATATTGAAGGGTACTAAGGTCTTTTTAAATATCAACATTTCCCAAACACTTAACATTAGAAAGAATTCTGTATTTCTATATTTTCTTCCAAAATGGATAATAAGACCATAAGACATGGGAGCAGAACTAGGCCATTCAGCCCTTCTAGTCTCCTCCACCATTTCATCATGGCTGATCCCGGATCCCATTTGATCCCATACTCCTGCCCCCTCACCATATCCCTTGATGCCCAGACCAATCAGAAAAATATCAACTTCCACTTTGAACATACCCATGGACTTGACCTCCATCACAGTCTGTGGCAGAACATTCCACAGATTCATCACTCTTTGACTTAAAAAAAAAAAAAAAAAAAAAAAAAAAAAAAAAAATCCTCCTTACTTCTGTTCGGATTTTGAGGCTGTGCCTTCTAGTCCTGGACACCCCCTCCAGAGGAAACTTCCTCTCTGCATCCACCTTATCGAGTCCTTTCAAGATTTGGTAGGTTTCAATGAGATCCTCATGCATTCTTCTAAATTTCAATGAGTACACACCCAAAGCTACCAAATGCTTCTCGTATGTTAACCCCTTCAACCTCGCAAACCTCCTCTGGACTATCTCCAATGACAACACAACCTTTCTGAGATAAGGGGCCCAAAACTGTTGACAATACTCCAAGTGCAGCCTGGCCACTGTCTAATAAAGCTTTAGCATTATCTCCTTGTTTTATATTCTATTCCCCTTGAAATAAATTCCAACATTGCATTTGCCTTCTTTACCAAAGACTCAACCTGTGAATTAACCTTCTAGGAGTCTTGCCTGGGGGCTCCCAAATCCCTTTGCACTTTTCAATAATATCATATTCTTCCTCGGCTATGATGGCATCCAATCACTCAGCTGGCTATAACCCTGTGAAGCCACCTTCCTCATTACTACTCGCATTCTCAATTAGTTTCAAGACATTTAGAAAACTCAGAAACACTACAACTGGTCCCCTCCAGGGATGAAGTTAGAGGGTTAGGTTAGGTAGGCTAGGTCGTTATTCTTTGAGCTTAGGAGACTGAGGGATGATCTTCTAGCTGTGTATAAATTCAGGAGGGGATATACATGTGAATGCACTCAGTCTTTTTCCCTTGGAAAAGGGAACCAAAAACTAGAGGACATAGGTTTGAGGTGAGAGGGCAAAAATCTAAAAGGGACACGTGAGGCAAAGTCTTCATGTAGAGGGTGGGCAGTACATGGAACGAGCTGAGAGAGGAAGTGGTTGAGGCAGATATATTAAGGACATGTAGCAGGTACATGGGATAGGAATGAGTTAGACATGCATGGCCCAAAACTGGTAAATGGGACTAGCTTAGTTGGGCATCTTGGTTGGGATAGATGAGTTGGGCAGGGTGGCCCTTTTCCTTTCTGTATCATTCTATGACTCTATTACCCTGGTCATAGTCTGCCAACAGTGACATACCTGCTTACACCTACACTATACTCAGTGATCACTTTATTAGGTACCTCCTGTAGCTAATAAATTGGCCACTGAGTAGATATTCATGGTCTTCTGCTGCTGTAGCCCAACCATTTCACGGTTCAACATGCTGTTTATTCAGAGATGCTCTTCTTCACACCACTGTTGTAACACATTAACACATGGTTATATTTAAGATATTGTCACCATCCTGTCAGCTTGAACCCACCTGGCCATTCTCCTCTAACTTCTCTCATTAGCAAAGTATCTTTGCTCACAGAACGGCCACCTACTGGATTTTTTTTTGTTTCTCGCAGAAGAATAAACTCCAGAGACTGTTGTGTGTGAAAATTTCAGATCAGCAGTTTCTGAGATACCTAAACCACCCTGTCTGACACCAGCAATCATTCCACGGTCAAAGTCACTGACATCACTTTTCTTCCTCATTCCTGTATTTGATCAGAATAACAACTAAATCTTTTGACCATGTCTGCATGCTTTTATACATTGAGATGCTGCCATATGATTGACTGATTAGATATTTACATTAGTGAGTAGGTGTCCCTAATAAAGTGGTCACTGAATGTATGCTTCCTATGCGTTAACGACCTCTAATCTACTCTAGAACGTTACCCATTATTCCAGCTTCTTCAACTTTGTTCATTCATCTCTGTATGGGACTTCATTTATAACATGTTGAAAAACCAAATGCACCACATATTCTGGGTCCCCTCTACCCTACCTCCCACCTTTCATCCACCCTGCCAGATACATTCTCAAAGGACTCTAGTAGATTAGTCAAACATAGATTGGTTTTCATAAGTGCACAGGGACCCTGCTCAATCATATTGTTTTTTTCCTGGTTAATTTCCATGTATGTGTGTTTTATGTGTATTTATTATGTATATGTGTGAATGGTTTTGTATCCAAGGGCATCTGTGTTCTTTGGGACAATGCAGCATTTTTTGACAGTATGTAGACTTTTGAAAAAAGTTTAGATATCCTTCATGTAATTTAAAGAGTCTACGATGAAGTGATGCCTATTCCCTGCTGAAGACAGCACTGAGGATTCTTGATGTGTCTGTCTCATACTCTCACAACTGAGTCAACAGGTAAATCCATTAAATTCTTAACTTAGAACCACTGAACATTATCAACAAACATCTCCCCTGGAGTGTACATTAGTTGATTTCCATTAATTAATTTCTCTTCTGTTATAATTAGTACAATTAATTAAGAAGAATTTTCAGTTTAACATCACTATGGAGCACATTTTTTTGTGGATTATTATAATTAAATGTTTTAAATCTTTGTTCAATGTTGGCAGCAGTAAGCTCCCCGCATGATCAATAGTTTCAACTTTGCACTCCAAGAGAATTGTTATTTATCATCGAAGTTTGAAACAGAGTAATTATATTAATAAGATCAGGAACTAAATATGATCAAAAACTGAAAGAATCTTGGGTTTGGAAGGTCTTTCTCAGTTGATGGATGCTGTGTTAGCTGTTGATTAGAGAGCTGTGGGTTCAAATCCCATTCTGGTGATAAGCATATATTGGTTGTCAGCCCTGAGGGAGTGCTGTAGTGTTCAACTCCATTGGGTGAAATGTTAAACCAAGTCTCCTGTGGATGCTGTTTTATCAAGAAGTGTAGGGGAACAGTATGGGCTAACAATTATTCATCAATAGATCTCACTAAATAACTTACAAAGAATATTGTCCCATTTTTACACCAGGAGGCTTGCTGTGCACAAATCAACAGCTAAAATACAACAAAGATGCCATTTCAAAAAAATTTTTCTCGCACTCTGATAGTCAAAGTCAATGTCAAAGTCAATGTCAAAGTCAAGTTTATTGTCAAATGCACAGCTGCAATGAAAAACATACTTGCAGCAGCATTACAGGCACAGAGCATTATGTAAGTAGGATTCACGAAAAATGTAAATTAAACACTAATTTTATAAGAAAGTACACAAATTAGACGAAAAATGTCTATTTTGGTGCAAAGTGGTCGTAGTTTTGCAAAAGCTATCATGTTCTGTGACGATTAGGGTTATTGTCAGTTGGTTCAAGAACTAAATGGTCAAAGGAAACAAGTTGTTTTTGAATCTGATGGAGCAGGACCTAAGGCTTCTGTACCTCCATTTTGATGATAGCTGTGAAAAGAGGAACTTCAAATATATAAATTAAAGAAAGCACATGCTGGAAAATCTCAATTAAGAACATATAACGCTGGAAACATTCAGCAGGTCAGACAGTATCTGTGGAGAGAAAAGCAGAGTTAATGTATTAAATTGAAGACCTTTCATCAGTACTCCCTTCTAGAAGGATGGGTCTGCTTTAAAATGAAATGTGGAGTCTAGGCTTCCATTTCCCTTCCTGTGAAGAGCCAATTCCTGACCTCATGGGTTCATAGCCTGGTTTTGATGTTGAGGTAATTGTTCCTTGCTCTGGACTTCACTGGAGGACATTGTCTGCTACCTATTCATACATATTGTGTTTGGTTTCTTTATAGTAGAGAATAAAAATCAGAATCAAAATCAGATTGGGGTTTGGAACCATTGACATATGTTGTGAAATTTGTTTTGTGACAACCATACAGTGCAAGCAGTAAAAAATTACTATATGTCACAATAAATAAATAATACAAAAGAGGAATAGCGAGGAAGTGATGGTGGAGAGGAAGTAGCCAATCCTAAAATTTTGAGTGGGTCTTCGGGCTCCTATACCTCATCCCCAATGATAGTAATGTGAAGGGGGCATGTCACAAATGGTGAAGATCCTTACTGCTGCCTTCTTGAGGCATTGCCTTTGCAAGATGTCCTCAATGAAGGGGAGGGTTGTAGGTATGATGGAGCTAACTGAGTCTACAGACCTCCACATTATGAACAATGAATGCACTTTTCCTCTTTCCATGTACCAATGCAAATGCCTTTTAAATAATTGTACCTTCCTCTGACACTTCTTGGCACCTCATTCCATATACCCACCACCCTGTGTGAACAAAATGGATCCTCTGCTCCCTTTTAAATCTTTCCTTTCTCACCTAAATCTATAAATTTACGACTTTAAACTCTAAATCTCAATCTGAAATCCGGTGGACTCCTAACACTGCAGCAATCCCTCAGTGCTGCAGTAATGTCTCTTTGTCATACCTACCGTAGTTAAAATCAGCAAGCATGGTAAATTGAAATAAAGTGGTGAAATATTATTATGTGGTAGTGGAAGAGCATTTGACTTTAGTAAAAGTCATATTGACATTGTAATTCTGCTTGTTTTTCACAATTCTCTCTGCCATAAAACCAAATTGATTCCTTAAATGGTGAGGTGAAAAGGTTGTGGAAAGTATTTTTGCTGTCTCTGTAAAATCCCTCAAATCTGCTGGAAGCTCAGCTGATCCAGACTCAGTGCCTGCTTGCAGATCAACACCTTCAGATTTGTAAACCCGGATGCTTATAGGCAGCTTGATGGATATATTTCACCATCTGCACGGTCAACTCAAGACCCTTGAAAAAGACCCTCCATCGAGGGAAAAGGTTGTCAGGTGAATAGAGAAAGCAATTCAAGGGTATGCTGAAAGGGCCACTGACTTGAGACCCTAGAAAAAGACCCTCCATCGAGGGAAAAGGTTGTCAGGTGAATAGAGAAAGCAATTCAAGGGTATGCTGAAAGGGCCACTGTGAGGCAGCAGAAATCCTTACCGCCTCTTGAAAATCCCCGAATTTCGTGACTGCCTAGAGGCGTATTGACAGCCTCGAAGCCATGCAGTGAGATCCTAGTGTTTTTGATGGAAGCAGCCCAATTCTGTGGTATTACTATACAGTAGTGCAGTGGTTAGCACGGTGACCCAGGTTCAATTTCCACTGCTGTCTGTAAGGAGTATGTGCATTCTCCCCTTGACAGTGATGGTTTCCTCTGAGTGAGGATTCCATGCTCCAAAGACATACCAGCTGGTAATTTCACTGGGCATTGTAAATTGTCCTGTGATTAGTCTTTGATTAAATTGGGAGAGTACTGGGGAGCACAGCTTGTGGAGCTATGATATAGAGCAAGGTAAAACAATAACAACACAGAACCAAATGTTCAGTGCACGTCAGCAATAAGACCATAATGCAAGGTGCAAAGTTAGACTATTCAGCCCAGTGACTCAGTTCTACCATTCAATCATGGATGATTTATTTTCCCTCTCAACCCCATTCTCCTATCTCCTCCCCGTAACTTTGGAAGCCCTTACTAATCACAAAAGACTCAAGATTATAATATGGTGGACTGTGATCTGAAGAGTCCATTTTATCATATAAGAGGTCCATTCAAGAGAGCCTGATAAAAGCAGGATAGAAGGTGTCCTTGAACCTGTGATACATGCTTTCAGGTTTTTTTGTATGTTCTGTCCAGTGGCAGGGGGGAGAAGAAAGAATGTCCAGGGTGGGTGGGATTTTTGATTATGCTGGCTGCTTTATTGCTTTACTATGGAGAAGTATAAACAGAATCCACAGAGAGGAGGCTATTTCCCATGATATGCTGAGCTGTGTCCACAACTCTCCACAGTTTCTTGCAGTTATGGACAGAGCAGTTGTTATTCTAAGCTGTTTTGCATAAAGACAGCATGCTTTCTACATCAATAAAAATAGGTAAGGATTAACCAAGGTTACTGAGAGTAGAAGGGTAGACGAGAAGAGTAAATGGGGTTGGAAGAGGTGCATGTGAATCTTTGTGTCACCTGTTTAGGTCCCTAGATATTGGTGAAGGAGAAGGTTGCACCTCCTTTGGTTACAGGAGGATAGTGCCCTAGGTCAGGAAGGGGTGGCTGAGGATGGCTGAGCAGACCTGGGAGTCACAGAGAATGTGGTCCCTCCAGAAAGCAGAAAGGGAGGGGAGGGGAAGATGTCGCAGATGATGGGATCTCATTGTAGCTGGTGGAAATGACAGAGGATATCAGATAGAGATTGTAGTTTAAGGTGAGAGGGGAAGATTTAAAAGGGACCTAAGAGTCACCTTCTTCATTCAAGGGGTGGCCAGTGTATGGAGTAAGCTGTCAGAGGAAGTGGTTGAGGCTGGTACATTAATAACATTTAAAACACATGTTGATAGGTACATGGATAAGAAAGGTTGAGAGGGATATGAGCCAAACACAGACAATGGGATGGTGTTAGATGGTATCTTGGTTGCATGGCCTGACGGCCTTTATTGTGTTGTATGACTCTGACTCCATCTGGAAGCTGGAGGGGTGAAAGGTGAGAACTGAGGGACCTCTGTTCTGTCTGGGAAAACATAGGCTGAGAGCAGAAGTTGGGTTATTAAGTTCATTTACAGTTCTGGGCCCTTGCTATGCACTTGTATTGTGCCAAGGGACAACAATGCCTACACTCACTAACCTCGCTGGCTTGAAAGATGGCTGAACTACATATAAATCTACATCTCCTTCACATCATCGTACTTCTGACAATAGATTTGAAAAAGGATGTTTCCCAAGCAACAGAAAAGGAAGAGAGAGGACATACAGTACAATATAGAAAAAATGAGTGGGAAGTTATAGGATTGGGATGCTTTTAAAAACCAACGGAAGATAACTTAAAAAGCAATAAGGAGAAAAAAATGAAAGTAAGCTTGCCAACAATATGCAGGAGGATACCAAAATACTTTCCAGATATATGAAAAGTAAAAGAGAGAAGAGAGTGGATATTGTACTGTTGGAAAATGATGCTGCAGGGGTAGTAATGGGGGACAAAGAAAAGGCAGACAAACTAAATAAGTATATTTTGCATCAGTCTTCACTGTGGAAGATGCCAGAAATTCAAGAATGTTAGGGGCAGAAGCAAGTGTAGTTGCTCTTACTAAGAAGAAGGTGCTTGAGAAGCTAAAAGGTCTGAAGGTAGGAAAGTCACCTGGACCAGATGGACTGTACCCTAGGGTTCTTAAAGAGATAGCTGAAAAGATTGTGGAGACATGGGTAGTGATCTTTCATGAATCACTAGATTCTGGAGGACTGGAAAATTGCAAATTTCATATTATGCTTTAAGAAGGGAGGGAAGCAGAAAAAGAAAATTATAGGCCATTTAGCTTGACTTCAGTGGTTGTGAAGATGGACTCCAACAATTATTAAGGATGAGGTTTAGGGGTGCTCAAAGGCTAAAGTCAAGATGTTTTCCCTAAGGGGAAATCTTGCCTGACAAATGAGTTGAATTCTTGGAGGAAGTAACAGGCAGGATAGACAAAGGAAAGTCAGTGGATGTTGTTTACTTGGATTTTCAGAAGTCCTTTGACAAAGTGTCATATATGAGGTTGCTAAACTAGATAAGAGGCCATGGTGTTACAAAAAAGATACTAGCATGGATAGAAGGTTGGCTGACTGGTGGGAGGAAAAGAGTGAGAATAAAAGAGGCCATTTCCTGGTTGACTGCTGGTGACTAGTGGTGCTCCGCAGGGGTCAGTGTTGCCAACTCTTCCTTTCACATTATATGTGAATAATTAGGCTGATGGAAGGAATGCTTTTACTTTTTGGCCAAGTTTGCAGACAATATGAAGATAGATAAAGGGGCAGGTAGTATTGAAGAAGCAAGCAGTATGCAGAAGGGCTTAAACAGATTAGGAGAATGGGCGAAGAAGAGGCAGCTGGAATATAGTGAAAGGAAGTGTATGGTTATACACTTTGGTAGAAGGAATAAACACATAGAATACTTTCTGATTAGGGAGAAAAATCAGAAATGCAAAGGGACTTGGGAGTCCTCATGCAGATATTCCTCAAAAGTTAACCTGCAGGTTGAGCCAGTGATAAGGAAATCAAATGTAATGTTAGCATTCATTTTGAGATGATTAGAATATAGAAGCAAGGTTGTAATGCTGCGGCTTTATAAGGCATTTGTCAGCCCAGAGTATTGTGAGAAGTTCTGGGTCCATTAGAAAGGACGTGCTAGTTTTGGAGAAGGTCCAGAGAAGGTACATGAGAAAGATTCTGTGAATGAGAAGATTAATGTATGAGAGTCATTTGATGGCTCTGGGCCTGTACTCACTGGAGTTTAGAATAATGAGGGGGAATTTCATTGAAACCTATCAAGAATTGAAAGGCCTAGATAGAGTCAATGTGGAGAGGATGTATCTCATAGTGGTAGAGTCTAGAACCAGAAAGCACAGAGTCAGAATAGAGGGATGACCCAAAAGAACAGAGATGAGAAGGAATTTCATTAACCCAAAGGTGAGTAATTCTATGGAATTATTTGCTGCAGATGTCTGAGAAAGTCATATTGAAAGTAGAAGTTGATAGTTTCTTGATTAGTAAGGACATCAAAGTTTACTGGGAGAAGGCAGGAGAATAGGGTTGAGAGGGATAACTAATCAGTCATGATAGAATGTCTGAGTGAACTCAATGGGTCAAATGGCCTAATTCTGATCCTATGTCTTATGATCTTATGGTCAGCGTGTGACCTAATTTTATTTCAGATAACACTTACCTATTAAAATAATCAGCAATATTCTAATCAGACTATTGTGCCTTTGGGTGCATAAATCATTAAACATGGTATCAATTACTGTCAACAACACCATTGTACAAATGCACTCTGATTAAATTCTTGTTTTACTGCTATTAACTGCTCTGCTTTGCCTGGTTTGGTGGCACCATTAGAAGGGATGAGAGAGAGAATTGATGCAAGTGTTCATAAAATAATGCAAACAGTAATTTCTACACATTAGTTTTTATCTCCCATGATGTCAGTTTTATTAGATCGCCTGAAGGTTTTACTGTTCCTTTCTAATACTCAGATCTCTGGTTAGTGAAGTAGAAGGTATACTATCAATGAGCTGTTCTTTAATGCCATGTTATTAGCAAGACAGATAGCACACACTTATCAGCCTTTCTGTCTCAACTCAACTTCTCAAATGTTGCCTGCAGTCAGCCTGAGAGCGAGGGTGTCCAGGGATATGCTCTGCTTTATGTAACCACATTATATTCTGTGCTGTGACATTGTGAATGAAAAGCCTTGCCCACGGTACACTTGTTCCAAGCCATCAGTGTGGAAATTTACGATGTGACACAGGAAGAGATTCTAGGCGTGCAACTTGCTCCTGGGCTGGATTGCTATTCCAGTTGTGAAACCGAAGAGCCTATTTTGTACAGCAGCAAGTATTGGATTTCCACCTAGCTTTCCATAATTCAAAGCACCAGGCCACTAGTGAAATATTTAGGACTCACTGTGTTTCCATATGATATAAAAGGAGGTGATTTCATCCACCCAGTCCCAGTGAACTCGGAGTAATCCCATTCCTAGATTCTGAATCAACTTTATTGTCACTGAATCATATGACGTGAAATTTGTTGTTTTGCATCATCGGTACAAAGCAAATCTATAAATTGCAAAAATAGTGCAGAAAATGGAATAGCAAGGTAGTGTCCATTCAGAACCAATAGCAAGGTTCTGAAATCTTATGATAGAGGGAAGAAGCTATTTCTGAATCATTGAGTGTGGGTCTTTATTCCTGCCACAAATTGTTGTAACCTATTGTCCCCACGTTCTCATCAACTCCCTCCAATTTCTACCACTCCACATGCTATGGACAACTTACAGTGGCCAACTCACCCACCGGCATGCCCTTGTACAGCATGTAGGAGGAAACTGGAGCTCCCAGAGGAAATGCATGCAGTCACAGGAAAAACATGCAAACTGCACACGTGGAACCTGGGTCTCTGGAAAGGTGAGGCAGCAGCTTTACTGGCTATGGCTTTGTTGGGTTGTAGAAAATAAACATTTTCCCCATGGGCAGTTCCCACACAGAGTTTGCATTCATTTGGATTGACATTCAAACTGACATTCAATGGGATGAATGTCAGTTTGCATATCACGGATGACATATGCCATGAAATCTGTAGTTTTGTGGTAGCAGTACAGTGCAAAAGATTTTAAAAATGCTGTAAGTTAAAAAATGTATAAGTAGTGCAAAAAAGGAATAGAACATATAGGATCTTCTGGCCAGGATGTGGTGCTGACCTAATCTATTCCATGATAAATCTAATCCTTCCCTCTTACGCAAAGCATAAGCTTCCAGTTTTCTTCATCTATGTACCTATCTAAGAGTCTTAAATGTTCCCTACCACCACCCCTAGCAGGACATTCAGGCACTTAACACTCCCTCTGTAAAAACCTACCTCTGCACTCACGCCTTAACTGCCTTGCACTCACCTTAAATGGATGTCCTGTGGTATTGGCTGTTTCCACCCTGGGGAAAAGGTGCTTGCTGCCCACTCTCTCTATGCCTCTTTTCATCTTATATGCCTCTATCAAGTCACATCTCATCTTACTTTGCTCCAAGGAGAAAAACACTAGCTCACTCAACCTTTCCTTGTAACAATAAAATAAAAGTGTTCATGGGTTAATGAACTGTTCAGAATTTTGATGGCAGCGGGGATGAAGCTGTTTCTAAAACAGTTGGTCTGGATCTTTGGGTTCCTGTGCCACATCTCCCTGATGGCAGCAATGAGAAGAGGACATATCCCAGAAGGCAAGGTACTTTGTGAAGGATATCGCTTTCTTGAGTCACAGTGGGGAGGCTATGTTGTAAAATTTGTTCTTTTGTGACAGTGCAAGATATTAAAAAAGTTAATGTAAATTGCAGTAACTATAAATAAATACATAGTGTAAAGGATGAATAGCCAGGTAGTGTTCATGGCAAAGGAATGCTTGGTATGTGGGAGGCTGTCAAAAATGAAATATTGAGAGTACAGTGTTTGTATAGTCCTGTTAAAATAAAAGGTGAGGCTAACAAATTACAGGTACCTTGGTTTTCAAGGGATATTGAGGCACTGGTTAAGAAGAAGAAGGAAGTGCATAGCTGATTTAGGCAGCAGAGAACAAATGAGATACTTAAGGAGTATATGAAATGCAAGAGAATATTTAAGTGAGAAATCAGGAAGGCTAAAAGAAGGCACGAGATCTGGCAGACAAGGTTAAAAGAATCTCAAGGGCTTCACAGTTATTGAAGAGCTAAAGGATCGCAAGGGACAAAACTGGTCACTTGAAGATCAACATCATTATCTATGTATGAAGCCAAAAGTCAATTTAAGATTTCTCTCAAGATCTTAAACTGAGTTTTTGCATCGGCACTTGCTTAGGAGACTGACACCGAGCCTACAGAAGTGAGGCTAAGCAATAGAGAAGGAAAGGACTGGATCCAGAGTACAGAAGGGGAAGTATTTGAGGTCTTGAGGCAAATTAGAATGGATAAGCCCCCAAGGCCTGACAAGGTGTCCCCTTGGACCTTGTGGGAGGCTAGTGCAGAAACTTCAGAGACACAGGCAGAGATATTTAAAACATCTTTAGCCAAGAGTGAGGCACCAGAGGACGGAGGTTAGCTAATGTTTTTTTTTGTTGTTCAAGAATAAACCAAGAAATTATAGGTCAGTTAGCCTGATGTCAGTAGTGGGTATATAATTGGAAGATATTCTAAGGGACAGGATATAAATACTTAGATAAACTGGGCCTGATTAGGGATAGTGAACATGGCTTTACGCATGCTAGATTGAGTCTATTCAACCTTATTGAATTCTTTTGAGGAGATTGCCAGGAAACGCAGTGGATGTTTTCTACATGGACTTTAGTAAGGCCTTTGACAAAGTTCACAACATTCAGTCACTTGGCACTCAGGATGAAGTATTAAATTGGATTCAACATTGTCTAATCTAAGTGGGAGAAGTCAGAGAGTGGAAGTAGCTGGTTGCTCTCTGAATGGAGGACTGTGGCTGGTGGTGTGCCATAGGGATCAGTGCTGGATCTGCAGCTGCTTGTCATTTGTATTAATGACCTGGATGATAATGTGGTTAAGTGGATCAGCATATTAGCGGATGACACTAAGACTCAGGATGTAGTGATCAAACCCTGCAGTGGGATCTGGACCAGATGGAAAAATGAGCTGTAAAATGGCAGATGGAATTTAATGCAGACATGTGTGAGGTGTTGCACTTTGGGATAATAAAACTGGGTAGGGCTTACACAGGCAGTGGTAGGGCACTGAGGTGTGCTGTAGAATAGAGGGATCTGGGAACCCTGATCCATAATTGGACAGAGTGGATGTGGCAAAGTTGTTTCCCATGATGGAGGAGTCTAGTACAAGAGGGCATGACTTAAAGATTGAAGGGCGCCCATTCAGAACAGAAATGCAAAGAAATTTTTTTAGTCAGAGGGTGGTGAATTTATGGAATTTGTTGCCACGGGTGGCAGTGGAGGCCAAGTCATTGGGTGTATTTAAGGCAGGTATCTGTAGCCAGGGCATCAAAGGTTATGGTGAGAAGGCGGGGGAGTGGGATTAAATGGGAGAATGGATCAGCTCATGATAAAATGGCGGAGCAGACTCGACGGGCCAAATGGCTGACTTCTGCTCCTTTGTCTTACGGTCTTATAATTCCCTGAAAGTGGCATTACAGGCAGGTAGGACTGTAAAGAGAGCATTTGTCATGTTGGCCTTCATAAATCAGAGTACTGAGTACTGGAGTTGGTATGTACGTTGAAGCTGTATGAGATGTTGGTGAAGCTAAAATTTAGAGTATTGTGTGCAGTTCTGGTCTCCTATCTACAGGAAAGGTGTAAACAAAATTGACAGGGTACAGAGAAAACCTACAAGGATGTTGCTAGGACTTGAGGACCCGAGTTGAATAGTTTGAATAGATTAGGACTTTATTCCTTGAAGTGTAGGGAAATGAGAGGAGATTTGATATAAGTAAGTAAAATTATGAAGGGTATAAATAGGGTCAATGCAAGCAGGCTTTTTCCGCTGAGGTTGGATGAAGCTAGAGCTAGAGGTCATAAACTAAGGATTAAAAATGAAATGTTTAAGGAGAACATTAGAGGAATTTCTTTATTCAGGGAGTGATGGGATTGTGAAAGGAGTGGAGATGGATTTGATTGTAAAGTTTGCATAAATATATGGATGGGACAGATATGGAGGGCTATGGTCCAAATGTGTGCCAATGGGACTAGGGAGAGTAACAGTGCAGTATGACTAGATGGTCTGGAGGGCTGTTTCTATGTTGTACTACCCTGTGACTCTGTGATGCTATATGTGAGTGATAATAAACCTGAAATGAGAGGCATTAAAATAATCTCAAAGAATGACTAGTTATCTAATGCTGAAGGAGGATATGTTTCCCTGTTACTTTGTTGCTCATCGTTACTCTAGCCAAAATGATTTCAAAAGGAGTATTGATTAATTCCGATGTCTAGAACTGCCAGTTCACTACTATCTTTCTTAGCAGCTTAAAGAGATTAGGTATGTCACCAAGTACTCCAACAAACTTCCACAGATGGAGTGTTGAAGGTATCTTGAGTAGTTGCATCACAACATGTTATATCAGTTCTAAGAAGGCAAGAGGCTGCAAAAAGTAATCAACACGGCCTGATCCAACAAGCCACCTCCCTCCCAACCACTGACAGCACCTACCTGAGGTACTGCCTCATGTAGTCTGCATTTATCATCGTGTCCCCATGTCATCTTTCTGCTGTCTTCAGGCCAGATGCACAGAAGACCCACATCACCAGGTGAGGAGCAGTTACTTTCCTACGACCATTAGGTTCTTGAATTGACCTGCACAGCCCTAACCCTACCGTGGACTTGGCTGTGATGTATTTTGTTTGCACCGATACTGTATCTTGTTATCACAGTTTTTTACTGCACTCTTCTATAATGTTATGTTTGGTGTATTGTCTTATGTACATGTGATGCTGCTGGAGGCATTTTTCTGTGTACCTGTACCTCACCATGTTTGTGCTCATGACAATATACTCAACTTGACAGGATGACTTAATTGGTTTGAAGTTAGTGATAACGTAGGCAGTGAGGGGTTTCCCTTTGCAAATTAAACCCTGAGTGTGTGGTGAGACACAAATGCCTTTTAAGCAGCAGATTGCTAGTGGCAGCAATGCCACACTGTTGTCAATTCGGGGTGCTCAGGGGATCAGAGGGATCACCATACAAAACAAACCGTGATTCAGCAAGAACGGAGGAAGCTTCGATCAATGAAAGTTGACTTGCAAGATTCACACACATTTAGCATGGTGAATGATGGCAGATTAGTAGGAATTGTTCTCGCTCCTAAATGGAAACAGCAAGAGGGATGACACCAGCAATAACTTGGATTGATAGTGAAACATTCCAAAGTGTTATCAAACAAAATCTGCTGCTGAGCTGCGTAAGGAGATTCAGAAACACTCTGTCTATATGGGTGAAAGAAACAGAATGAATCAGGGCCTTCAAGAAGGAATTGTTTGGGCTCCTCTGGGAGAATAATTTGCAGGACTGGGGGAAGGAAACTTGAAGGGCTGAATGGCTATCTTCTGTAACAATGTTATAATTCTAAAGAAGTGTTAGGTGTTGCAATTGAAAGTTGGCTTAAAGAAATAACTTGTGAGGAGGAACAAATAGTATGCTGGAGGAATTCCGTAAGTTGATTTCTGGAGAGGCAGGAGCTGTCAGTGTTTCAACTCACAACCTCGATGGTTCCTTTCTCACACAGATTCTGCATAACCAGCTGAGGTCCTTTAGCAGATTGTTTGTTGCTCCAGGTTCCACCATTTGCCATTTCTAGGTTATAAGGAAGGTGAGATAGTAGAGCTTAGAGGCCAGGTACATGTGAGAACAGCCACCGAAGGTGACAGAAGTACTGATGAGGCAGACAGTAAACCCAGACTCAGTGGGTTCATAGATTTTGAGGACAGCAGGGGAGATGGGAGTCTGGTTGGGGTTTAGGGACAAGGATGAGGAGGAGTTAGAGTGCAGGGGTAGTAAATGAAGTGTCTGCACTGGGCTTCAAGTTCAGGGAGGAGCACTCCATGGTCTAAAATCAGTGATCCCAGAAGTCACATTGCAGGTACTGAGAATACCAACAGTCTCCAATTCAGAGATTGGTTCCAGGTTAGAAGTCCGAATGAGCACTGAGTCCTGGGTATAGGTGGGAGTCACCAGGGCTTGTGACACCCTAGTTCACCAGGTCTGGAAGTTGAGACCCAGAGATAAAACGTGACAAAATTTGGGGAGCAAAGATCAAGTCACCAGGTCATCTGTGTAAGTTTGGAAGCCAAGGCCTGAAGATCAAACCTATGATCAGTTTCCTGGAGTGAAGTCCGAAGTCAGAGGTCCAAAGTCTGCGAGCTTGAGAATCCAGGGACAAGGACTGGAGGCCTAGAGTGGCAGTTCCTGCGTTTAGAGGCCTGTCTGGGCCTGAAGATCAAACCTATGGTCAGTTTCCTGGAGTGAAGTCCAAAGTTGGAGGTCTAAAGTCTGAGAATCCAGAGACAAGGACTGAAGGCCTAGAGGTGGCGTTTCCTGCGTTTGGAAGCCTGTCTAGGTAGTGAGTGGGTGGTGGATAGTAGGGATGGGAAAGGCGCCTGTTTTCCTTTTGTTCTCTTGTTGTGCTGCTGTTGCTTGCTTGCGTTGTCCTGCCCAATATTGTGGGCTTGCTACGTTGGCTCCAGAATGTGTGGCAACACTTGAAGACTGCCCTCAGCACATCCTGGGTCTGCTGTTGATATACACAATGGGTGCATTTTACTGTAAGTTTTGATGTACCTGCGATAAGTGAATTAGAATCAGAATGCAACACACCAGGTTCGATACTGAACTCAGGTGCTGTATGAGTGGCACCTGTACCACCTTCCTGTGTCCACAATGACAAACACAAAATACTGAAGGAACTCAACAAGTTGGAGGCATCTATGGAGAGGAACTGTGCTTGTGATTTCCTTGTGTCCATGTGGGTTTCTTAGGTAATCTATTTCCTCCCAGAAATCTCCTATTGGTAAATCGTTGGTACTGTAAGTTGCTCCCAGTCTAGGGCTGGGGTGTGGGTATTAATGGGTGTGTGAGAGGGAGTCAGTGGAGGGGAGGCTGGTTTTCATGATGGACTGGGCTGTGTCCTCAGCTCTCTTCAATTTTTTGTGATCTTGGGCAGAGGAGTTGCCATGCCAAGTTGTGATATGTATATTGGGATAGGATGCTTTCCATGGTGCATTGTAAAAATACTGTACATGGAGAAACCAGCATCTCAGAGATCCACTTCATATATCACTGGAATAACTTTACTTTTGATTCATCAATCCTGAAAGAAAATCCTACAAGGCTCTCCCTCACAACTACAAGAGATGACCGTAAGCCCTCCTTTGGACAGGTTTGGAAGAGAGTAGCTCAAGAAGGCAACTCCCTTCCAGACCTACCCAGTGGAGGGTGTCAGTCTCTGTTACTGTTTCCATTCATGCTGTTTGACCTCCAATATTTTCTGATTTTATTTCATATTTCCAATATCTGCATCTATTGCTTGATTTTTCCATTGGCTGAGTGATGCCACAGTAACAACCACCTACTCAATGTCAGCAAGACCAAGGAGCTGATTATTGACTTCAGGAGGAAGGAACCGGAGGTCCATGAGTCAGTCTTCATTGGCAATTGGAGGTGGAGAGGACCAACAACTTCAATTCCTCAGTATCATCATTTCAGAGCACCTGTTCTGGGCCTGGCACATAAATGCATTTACGAAGAAAGCACAGCAATGTCTCTACTTCCGTAGGAGTTTACGAAGATTTGGTATGACATCTAAAACTTTGATAAACTTCTATAGATGTGTACATTGTATATTGACTGGCTGTATCACAGGCTGGTATGGAAGCCCCAATGCCCTCGAACATAAAATCTTACAAAATTAGTGGATATAGTCCATTCCATTTTTGGGAAATCCCTCCCTGCCACTGAGCACATCTACATGGAGTATCGTTACAGTAAAGCAGCATCCATCACTGGGGATCTCCACACCCAGATCATGCTCTCTTCTCACTGCTGTCATCAGGAAAAAGGTACAGGAGCCACAGTATTCACGCCACCAGGTAAGGAACAGTTATTACCCCTCAGTCAACAGGTTCTTGAACCAGAGTGAAAACTTCACTCAATTCCCTTGAACTGTTCCCACAACCTGTGGACTCACTTTCAAGAACTTTTAATCTCATGTTTCTGATTTTTATTGCTTAATTATTATTATTATGATTGCTCCTTCTTTTTGTATTTGCACAGTTTGTTGTCCATACTGTTGGTGCAGTCTTTCGTTGATTCTTGTTATGGTTATTGGATTTATTGAGTATGCCCACAAGAAAATGAATATCAGGGTTGAAACTAGTGACACAAATACACATTGTTAATAACTTTACTTTGAACTTTGAACCTCATTGCCAATTAGAAATGGTTAATAAACATCTGGTCCTACCAGCTGTGCTCACATGTGAATGAATGAAAAGGTAAGGGATACTAATGTAACAAAATAGAAGAGAATTAAGTATCCTCACATTCTAACCCTGGCATAAGAATTAACTAACATTCATTTAGAAATATTTATTAACTTTGCACTAATTGTGTGGCTCCAGCTAATGCATAAAACAATATATTTTGTCACCCAAGTGACAACGTCATTAATAATTTGTAATTTAGCGAGACAAAATGAATCATGCAAAATGTTCCCGAAGGATACAATCAATTCCTGGTGCTCATTATACTTTGCTAATTTTAGACATATTGGAATAAAAATGTCTTTTGCTGATAATTACATTGAAAATAGGCAATATTTTTGTGAAGGAGAAAGACAATAGTAAGGGCTATATTGTACAAAGGGAAAGTGATGGAAGACAAGTGGCAGTTCTAACTAAGCTATTTGCCCTCCGTGCCACACAAGAGTTTTAAAACATTTTTCATTTCAAATACACCCACAGTTAGATTTTCCAAACAAGGTGCATGAAAATTTGAACTGAGATCAGGTGTATGGAGCTTAATGATTGTCCACTGGATTTAACATTGCCAAGAGTTGTAAGAGGTTTAGTAGGGTGCTGCCTGGATTAGAGGACATGCACAATAAGGGAAAATTGGACAAATGAGTTTTTTTTTCTGGAGCCATGGAGACTGAGGGGAGAGTTGGTAGAAGTTTATAAAATTATGAAAGGAATCAATGAACAGCTAGTATCTTTTTCGCAGGGTCAAAATAGCTAATACTGGAGGTCATGCACTTAAGGTGAAAGGGGAAAAGTTTAAAGGAGATGAGCAGCGTAAGTTTTTTTTGACATAGAATGTGGAGGCTGTCTGGAATGCCCTGCCAAGGATGATGGTGGAGGCAGATAGAAAAGAGATATTTTAAAACGCTCTTTGATAGGGTCATGGAAGAATATGGACTATGTGCAGACAGAAGGGATTAGATGTAATTAGCTTAATTAGTTTGCCACAACATTGAGGACTGAAGGGCCTTTTCCTCTTTTTTTAAAATCTATGTTCTATGTTGTTCTCATCGGGCAAAAGTATTCTGATGGAGATTCCCTAATAATTGTTATGTATGTGGTTTGTTGGTAATTTTGTACCACAGAGCTGCACATACTAGGAATTGGATTAGAAAAACCTCATCTGATTTAGAAGAAGCAAGTGTGGAAACTTTAGTTTCTGCGGGATTCTATCGAGGAAATGAAAAATTGTGAAAATTCCCCGGAGTTTGGAATGGAAAGGATACTGGTGTCTCAGTTTTGTTTTTCTCTCTGACCATTAGGACAACATTGTTAACATTGGAGTTGTTCAAGTTTATTGTCATTGGATTGTACAGTTATACAACAAAATGAAACAGCATTCTTCTGGGCCATGGTGCACCCACAAAACATATATCTCACACAGCACATACACCAAAATAAGTTGATGGAGTATAACTCAAAATGCATGTAGTGTGCAGCACAGGTGAACAGGAAACTGTAAACAGCTAGATGTCTTAGTGATGAGACCTCCGTGATAGCTGGGTATCATTAGTCACACAGCCTGAAGGAAGGAGCTGTTACCCAGTCAGGCCAGGCTGTCCTGGTCCTGATGTTTCTATACCCTCTTCTGGATGCTAGTGGGTCAAGGAGATGGTGGGACGGCTGGTAGGGATCTTCAACAATGTTTTGGGCCGGGCCCTTTGTCCGCAACACTCCCTGTAGACATCATAAATGGGGGTGGGGGGTGGGGTATGAACAGAGTCTCCACACCTTTTTATTTCTTCCTCCTTAAAAAGCTCCATCTCTCGCCCATCTTGCCTGAATGCTCCAGTAAAGCTTATCCATGAATATATTACTACTTATCCTAATTGTTTCAAGTTGCTCTTGAACTCCATACTTTATTGTCAATGGACTGGAAGCTATCTGTGACATGTGCCAACTCCTAAGTCTCATCCTCCCACTAACTCTGTGTTCACCAGCCCATAAAAGCTCTCATATATTGAAAAGACTAGGTAGGTTGGATGTTTCCTATGGTGGGAGTATCCAGAACTAGAGGGCACAGCCTCAAGACTGAGGGGCGACCCCTTAGAGGTAAGTGGAATTGTTTTAGCCAGAGAGTGCCACAGGCTGCAGTGGAGGCCAAGTCTGTTGGTATGTTTAAAGCAGAAGTTGAGAGTTTCCTGATCGGTCAGGGCATCAAAGGATATGGTGAGAAGACAGGTGTATGGGGTTGAGTAGGATCTGGGATCAGCCATGATGCAATGGCAGAGCAAACTTGATGGGCTGAATGGCCTAATTCTGCTCCTATGTCTTATGGTCTTGTCTCAGGGGTATGGTGATAGAGGACTCAGCATTGCTGTCTCATTCCTCCAACAGTTTGTGTTAGATCTCGACCTTTGCCGCTGTCTGTGTGCAGAGTTTGTACATTCTGTGTGGGTTTTCTCCAGAATACTCTGGTTGCCTGCCCAATCCCAAGAATGTACCAGTTGGTAGATGAATGTTCTAGTTCAAATATAGGCAGCTACAGGAGAATTGGATGGGAATGTGAGAGATTGGTTTACAGGTGGTGGGTGAGATTGATGGGATTGCCCTGAGATGGACTAGAATGGCTAAATGCCCTCCTTCTATGCTGAGCAAAAATATGAAATAAATCCTTTCATGGACTCAGCTCTTCCTAATTCCATAATCTTCACCTGCTCTGAAACATTTTCACCATTATCTCCAATTCTGGTCTCTTGTTTGCCCCTGTTTTGATTGCTCTTCCACTGAAAGCCTCACCCTTGGACATAAGCTCTGGAATTCCTTCCTCAAATTTCTTTGTCCCTCCACCTCCTTTTCTTCCTTCAAAAAAATTTTTATACTGACCAGATTGACGAAGCCTTGGATCACATTACATCCAATTATGTGTCTTATTTCTATTTGATAGCATTCACATGAAGCACCTTAGAATATATTAGGAGACATCAACACTGATTTAATGGGAAAACATTAGAGATAACAATAGATGTGCAGTAAATTTATATCTTGTAGCTCCGTTGCCTCAAAACTTCTTAATAGAGCTTAGTTTCATTTGGATGAATATGTAAATTCAAAAGAATCAAAACGGTCCACGGGGTTTGCATCCATAATTTTTATTCATTCAGCTACAGGACCTGGATGTTACTGGTGACTTATTGTCCATGCACACTTTACCCTAGAAAAGCTATAAAGAGTCATTTGTGTTTGTGATTTTGGAATCACAGATAGACCAGAGTGAGGGTAAGAATACCAGAGTTCCAACTCCAAGGACATTTGTGAATCTGGGAGGTGGGGAGGGGCTGTTGAGTTTACAAGCATCCACTGGCTTCATAGTTACTTTAAAACATAAAACAGTTTTGCCCACAATTTTGTGTAGAACTATAAAAATCTACTCCATAATTTAACCCTCTTTCACACGAACTATAAAGCTCCATTTTTCTTACTTCCACGTGCCAATCTAAGAGTTTTTTTAAATGTCCCTAATGTATCGGCCTCTAAGAACCACCCCCACCAGTGTGTTCCAGACACATACCACTGTGTGTGTGTGTGTGTGTGTGTGTGTGTGTGTGTGTGAAACAACAACCATCTCAGCCATCTTCCCTAAATTTTCATCTACTCACCTTAAATCAGGGGTTCCCAACCTTTTTAATGCCATGGACCCCTACCATTAACTGAGGGGTCCATGGACTCCAGGTTCGGAACCTCTGCTTTAAATAGATGTCCTCTGCTATTGGCCATTTGTCATATTGGGAAAATGTGCCGGTTGTCCACTGTACCTATGCCTCTCGTAATCCTGTGCACCTCGATCAGGTGGTTTTTCACTCTACACCACTTCAGCAAGAAAAGCCCTAGCTCACTCAACTTTTCCTCATAAGACAAGTTCTTTAACTCAGGCAGCATCCTGGTAAATCTCTGCACCATCTCCGAAGCTTCCTCATCCTTCCTATAATGAGTCGACGAGAAGTGCACTCCGTTTGGTCTAACCAGAGTTTTATAGAGTTGCAACATTGCCTTGTGGCTCTTGAACTCAATCCTCCACTCACTGAAATCCAGAGATTCTAATTATTTTGGCTGAAATTCCTCAGCTTTCATCATGGTATATCTTTGGATTCATGTCTCAGATCTCTGTCACTCATGACTTAACTATTACGTGACCTCCTACTCTCTTGGCTGTGATTAAGTTGGAGAAGAATCAGAAACGAATTTTTTCCCCAGGATAGGGGAAACTAAAATTAGAAAATATGGGTTTACGGTGAAAGGGGAAAGATTTGAAGGCGATCTGAGAGGCAAGTTTGTCACACACAGGGCAGTGGGTATATGGAATGGGCTACCAAAGGATCTGGGGCAATTACGATATGTAAACTAACATTTGGATAGACAGGAAGGGTTTAGAGGGCTATGGGCCAAACATGGGCAAAACAGTTTAGCGAGGCTTTTTGCTGATTCAGTAAACCAACCAACAACCTCACTGACCCCGAACATTTGCTCTTCTCCTCCCCGTCATCAAGCAGAAGTTGTAAAAGCCTGAAAACAACACATACCATCAAGCTCAAGGATAGCTTCTATCCTGCTGTTATAGAGCCACTGAATGGTTCACAAGTGGAGTCTAGGACCAGAGGACAGTCTCAGAATAGATGAACATCGCTTTGGAACAGCAATGAGGAGGAATTTCCTTAGCCAGAGGGTGCTGAATCTGTAGAATTCATTGCCACAGATGACTGTGGAGGCCAAGTCATGGAATAAATTTAAAGCTGAGGTTGATAGGTTCTTGATTAGCATGGGTGTCAAAGGTTATGGGGGTGGGGGAGGGAGGGAGGGGGTTGAGACAGATCATAAATTAGCCATGATGGAATGGCAGAGCAGACACATAGAAACACAGAAAATAGGTGCAGGAGTAGGCCATTTGGCCCTTCGAGCCTGCACCGCCATTCTGTATGATCATGGCTGATTATCCAACTCAGAACCATGTACCTGCCTTCTCTCCATACCCCTGATCCCTTTAGCCACAAGAGCCATACCTAACTCCCTCTTAAATATAGCCAATGAACTGGTCTCAACTGTTTCCTGTGGCAGAGAATTCCACAGATTCACCACTCTCTGTGTGAAGAAGTTTTTCCTCATCTCGGTCCTAAAAGGTTTCCCCCTTATCCTTAAACTGTGACCCCTCGTTCTGGACTTCTCCAACATCGGGAACAACCTTCCTGCATCTAGTCTGTCCAATCCCTTTAGGATTTTATACATTTCAATAAGATCCCCCCTCAATCTTCTAAATTCCAATGAGTATAAGCCTAGTCGATCCAGTCTTTCATCATATGAAAGTCCTGCCATCCCAGGAATTAATCTGGTGAACCTTCTTTGTACTCCCTCTACGGCAAGAATGCCTTTCCTCAGATTAGGGGACCAAAACCACACCAGGTGTGGTCTCACCAAGGCCTTGTACAACTGCAGTAGTACCTCCCTGCTCCTGTACTCGAATCCTCTTGCTATGAATGCCAGCATACCATTCGCCTTTTTCACTGCCTGCTGTACCTGCATGCCCACTTTCAATGACTGATGTATAATGACACCCAGGTCTCATTGCACCTGTCCTTTTCCTAATCGGCCACCATTCAGATAATAACCTGTTCTCCTGTTCTTGCCACCAAAGTGGATAACCTCACATTTATCCACATTAAATTGCATCTGCCATGAACTTGCCCACTCACCCAACCTATCCAAGTCACCCTGCATCCTCTGAGCATCCTCCTCACAGCTAACACTAC
Organism: Mobula hypostoma; assembly: GCF_963921235.1. Lineage (NCBI taxonomy): Eukaryota > Metazoa > Chordata > Chondrichthyes > Myliobatiformes > Myliobatidae > Mobula > Mobula hypostoma. The sequence continues at coordinate 170,549,376 of NC_086097.1, forward strand.
CACTCAGCTTCGTGTCATCCACAAACTTGGAGATGCTGCATTTAGTTCCCTCATCTAAGTCATTTATATATATTGTAAGCAACTGGGGTCCCAACACTGAGCCTTGCGGTACCCCACTAGTCACCGCCTGCCATTCTGAAAAGGTCCCGTTTATTCCCACTCTTTGCTTCCTGTCTGCCAACCAATTCTCTATCCACATCAGTACTTTACCCCCAATACTGTGTGCTTTAAGTTTGCACACTAATCTCCTGTGTGGGACCTTGTCAAAAGCCTTTTGAAAATCCAAATATACCACATCCACTGGTTCTCCCCTATCCACTCTACTAGTTACATCCGCAAAAAATTCTGTGAGATTCGTCAAACATGATTTTCCTTTCACAAATCCATGCTGACTTTGTCTGATGATTTCACCGCTTTCCAAATGTGCTGTTATCACATCTTTGATAACTGACTCTAGCATTTTCCCCACCACCGATGTTAGGCTAATTGGTCTATAATTCCCCAGTTTCTCTCCCTTTTTTAAAAAGTGGGGTTACATTAGCCACCCTCCAATCCTCAGGAACTAGTCCAGAATCTAAAGCGTTTTGAAAAATTATCACTAATGCATCCACTATTTCTTGGGCTACTTCCTTAAGCACTCTGGAATGCAGACCATCTGGCCCTGGGGATTTATCTGCCTTTAATCCCTTCAATTTACCTAACACCACTTCCCTACTAAAATGTATTTCCCTCAGTTCCTCCATCTCACTGGAACCTCTGTCCCCTACTATTTCCGGAAGATTATTTATGTCCTCCTTAGTGAAGACAGAACCAAAGTAGTTATTCAATTGGTCTGCCATGTCCTTGCTCCCCATGATCAATCCACCTGTTTCTGACTGTAAGGGACCTACATTTGTCTTAACCAATCCTTTTCTTTTCACATATCTATAAAAGCTTTTACAGTCAGTTTTTATGTTCCCTGCCAGTTTTCTCTCATAATCTTTTTTCCCTTTTCTAACCAAGCCCTTTGTCCTCCTCTGCTGGACTCTGAATTTCTCCCAGTTCTCAGGTGAGCCAGTTTTTCTGGCTAATTTGTATGTTTCTTTTTTGGAATTGATACTATCCCTAATTTCCCTTGTCAGCCACAGGTGCACTACCTTCCCTGGTTTATTCTTTTGCCAAACTGGGATGAACAATTGTTGTAGTTCATCCATGCAATCTTTAAGTGCTTGCCATTGCATATCCACCGTCAACCCTTTAAGTATCATTTACCAGTCTGTCTTGGCTAATTCACGTCTCATACCTTCAAAGTTACCCTTCTTTAAGTTCAGAACCTTTGTTTCTGAATTAATTATGTCACTCTCCATCTTAATGAAGAATTCCACCATATTATGGTCACTCTTACCCAAGGGGCCCCTCACGACAAGATTGCTAATTAACCCTTCCTCATTGCTAGTCTAGAATGGCCTGCTCTCTAGTTGATTCCTTGACATGTTGGTTCAGAAAACCATCCCGCATACATTCCAAAAAATCCTCTTCCTCAGCTCCCTTACCAATTTGGTTCACCCAATCTATATGTAGATTGAAGTCAGCCATTATAACTGCTGTTTCTTTATTGCCCACATTTCTAATTTCCTGTTTAGTGCCATCCCCAACCTCACTACTACTGTTAGGTGGCCTGTACACTACTCCCACCAGCATTTTCTGCCCCTTAGTGTTATGCAGCTCTACCCATATCGATTCCACATCCTCCCGGCTAAAGTCCTTCCTTTCTATTGTGTTAATCTCCTCTCTAACCAGCAATGCTATCCCACCTCCTTTTCTTTCATGTCTATCCCTCCCGAATATTGACTATCCCTGAATGTTAAGCTCCCATCCTTTTGTCACTCTGGAGTCATGTCTCTGTGATCCCAACTATATCATATTCATTAATAATAATCTCCACTTTTAATTCAACCACCTTGTTACGAATGCTCCTTGCATTGACACACAAAGCCTTCAGGCTTGCTTTTACAACACTCTTAGCCCTTATACAATTATGTTGAAAAGTGGCCCTTTTTGATTTTTGCCCTGGATTTGTCGGCCTGCCACTTTTACTTTTCACCTTACTACTTTGACGCAATGGACCAAATTGCCTAATTCTGCTCCTATGTCTTATGGTCTTACAGTAAGACAGACACTTAACCTCTTAATCTATCTCATCATGGCTTTGCTACTTATTGTTTACCTACACTGCACTTCCTCTGTAATGGTAAAACTTCATTCTGAATTCTGTTATTATTTTCCTTGCACTGCTTCACTGTACTTGTTTGATGAATTGATCTGTCTGAATAGCATTGAAAACAAAGTTTTTACTGTTCCTTGGTATATATGACCAATTTACCTCCTTATTTATCTTAATTTAACATGCATAATTTGGACTGAAGGGCCTGTTTTCATATTGAATTACTCTGTGAATCTTTTCAGGATTTGCAGATTCTTACAGAGCATTGCTCATGAATTTCCTGACTATTTCAGATTGTCCCAACAGTTATGTGTATTCCACCCATCATTTTAGGAATGCAATCTTGAATAGGGCAGATCCCCCATGTAATTCTGTTAACTTGCTTGTCCCTGTGTGTTCTGACTGACAACAGGCTGAGTGAAAAGATCCAATTTTCTGCTTTTCGTTGGAGTGTTGGGCAGTGTCCATTGGGCTAGATGAATCTTTCACCATTTGGTACCTAAATTATAACACCAGGGATAAAGAAAATAAACATTCTTTTGACGCCCAAATGTCTCCTGTTATTGAGTTCGTAAAATTAAGATAAATTGCAGCAATTTCAAGCATTTCTGAAATTAATATAACTTCAACAGACGGGATAACTTTGTTTTCTTTTTGATAGCTGCATCTAGTCTATCTTGTATTTCAATGTGAAATGAGCTAGGAAAATCACGAACTCACTGATGTAATTAGATTTTTAATCTTCTTGGTCTATAGTTCAGAGTTTATCAAATTAGGCAGACTGAATGGATGTCATTCAGAATCAAAATATCATCTTATGATTGTACATTGTAAATTGGTAACAATAATACTCATGAGTCATGTGACTTCAGTTGCTGCGGAAGCTCAGTAACTAACGCTCATAAATATTGATATCTCCATCTTGCTAATTGTATTTAGAAGCCTGTTATATAGTCATATAAGTATGCATGAAATGGAGGAATATGGACTGCACCAAAACAAAAGGGATTTATTTTAACTCAGCTTCTTTGTAGACATTATGGACCAGAGAGTCAAAGGGCTTCTGCTGTTCTATCTTCTATGAAGATATTTGAATGTATATTCAGTAGTCACTTTATTAAGTACCACCTTACCTAATTAAATGGTTACTGGTCTGTGGTCTTCTGATACTGTAGCCCATCCACCTCAAGGTTCAATGTGTTGTGTGTTCAGAGATGCTCTTCTGCATATCACTGCTTTACTGCATGTATATATGAGTTATTGTCACTTTCCTGTCAGCCCGAACCAATCTGGCCATTCTCCTTTTACCTCTCTCATCAACAAGGCACTTTTGTTCACAGAACTGTCATTCAATGGATGTTTTTAAAAAATTTTTTTCACACTATTCTCTCTGAACTCTAGAGACTGTTGTGTATGAAAATCCGAGGAGACGAGCAGTTTCTGAGATACTCAAACCACCCTGGCTTGGCACCAACTGTCAAAGTCACTTCCATCCCATTTTTCCCCATTCTGATATTTGGTCTGAACAAGTGAACACCTTGATCATGTCTGCATGCTATTATCCATTGTGCTGATGCCACATGATTGGCTGATGAGATATTTGTATTAACGAGCAGGTATACATGTGTATCTAATAAAGTGTCCACTGAGTGTATTTACCAAGGCATTTGTCATTAGAGGCAAAAAAACTTCATGTGAATTATTGTGCATTATTCATATCTTCCATGAATAATGCAAAATAACACAAAGTTTTTTCCTTCTGTTGAAGTGATGAAAGTATTGCTCTACAGAAATCTTTACCCAGGCAATCCAAGCAACTACCTTGATTACCCAGCCAATATGGATTCCAAGTAACATTGAGGAATATTTCCAGAAAAGAGGACTCAAATGAACCTATAGCTTCACACTCCCCACTGTCCCCAATGCTAAACACATTCCACTTGAGTAATGGGAATGCCAGGTACTCCATACCTTGCAGGTAACTTTCTGCTGCACCTGTCACGTGATGCAATTCCAAACTACTTGTAGTGACTCTGGACCACATATTTATCTTCTGCAGTGACCTTAAGGAGATAGTTGACAGGAAAAGGCACAAATCAGTGAAATCCAATAGCAAGCACCAGTTGAGATTGCCATTGCTAGTGATTCAGACACCAGCACTAGCCATGTCCTTGTCACGGTTCATCATGAGCAGTTGCATTGCAGAGGACTTTCTAATTTTCAGACTGCTCCTAGGGGCACACCTTGACTAATCAAGAACCTGTCCACTTCTGCCTTAAATACACCCAATGCTTGGCCTTCACAGTTCCACAGATTCACACCTTCTAGCTGAAGAAATCCCTCTTCATCTCCATTCTAAATGGACGTCACTTTATTTTGAAGTTGTGCTTTCTGGTCCTAGACCCCCATTATAGGAAACATCCTCTCCACATCCATTCAATCTAGGCCTTTCAACTTTTGATATGTTTCATTGAGATCCCCCTTCATTTTTCTTAATTACAGTGTGTACAGGCCCAGAGTCATCAAACACTCCTCCTATAGCAAACCATTCAATCCCAGAATTATTTTTGTGAACTTCCTCTGGGCCCTCTCCAATGGCAGCACATCCTTTTTTTTAGATAAGGGCCCCAAACTGCTCAGAGCACTCCAAGTGAGTCCTCACCACTGCCTTTATAAAGCCTCAGCATTGCATCCCTGTTTTTATATTCCAGTCCTTTCGAAATGATTGCTAACACTGCATTTGCATTCCACACCACTGAGTCAACCTGCAAATTAACTTTTAGGAAATCCTGCATGAGGACTCCCAAGATCCATTGCACATCAGATTTTTGAATTTTCTCCACTTAGAAAATGGTCTACACTTTTATTCCTTCTCCAAAGTGCATGACCATACATTACCTGACACTGTATTCCATCTTATTTGCCCATTCTCCTAATCCATCTAAATCCTTCTACAGCCTCCCTGCTTCCTCAACATGACCTGCCTCTCTACCTATCTTCATAACATCCACAAACTTGGCCACAAAGCCATTAATCTGTCATCCCAAGTCAGACATACAACATAAAAAGAAACAGACCCAACGCAGGCCCCTGTGGAACACCACTAGTCACCGGCAGCCAACCAGAAAAGGCTCTCTTTATTCCCACTCTTTGCCTCCTGCCAATCAGCCAATGCTTTGTCCATGCTAGTACCTTTCCTGTAATATCATGGGCTCTTATCTTGCTAAGCTGCTTCATGTGCCGCACTTTGTAAAGGACTTCTTAAAGTCCAAGTACACAACATCCACTGATTCTTCTTTGTCTATCCTGCTTGTTATTTTCTGAAAGAATTCCTACAGATCTGTCGGGCAATATTTCCCCTTAACGAAACCACGCTGCCTTTGGCCTATTTTGTCATGTGCTTGTAAGTATCCCAAACCTCATCCTTAATGATGGACTTCAGCATCTTCCCAACCACTAACGTCAGGCTAACTGGCTTATAATTTCCTTTTGTTTGTCTCCCTCCCTTTTTAAAGAGAAGAGTGACATTTGCAAATCTCCGGTTCTTCGGAACCACGCAAGAATCTAGTGATTCTTGAAAGATATTTCCTAATGCCTCCACAATTTCTTCAGCTACCTCTTTCAGAACTCTAGGGTGTATCCCGTCTGGTCCATGTGACTTATCAACATTCAGACCTTTCAGCTTCCCAAGCACTTTTCCCTAGTAATAGCAACTGCATTTGCTTCTGCCCCGATACTCTCAAACTTACGGCATACTGCTAATGTCTTCCACAGTGATGACTGATGCAAAATACTTATTCAATCCATCTGCCATTTCCTTGTCTCCAGCAACAATTTCCAGTGGTCTGATATCTACTCTCACCTCTTTTTTTAATATATATCTGAAAGAACTTTTTAAAAACTTTTTGCTTGTAAAGCTTCCCAATCCTCTAACTTCCCATTAATTTGTGTTCTTTTGTGGCCCTCTCTTTTGATTTTATGCTGGCTTTAACTTCCCTTGTCAGCCAAGGTTGCATCATCCTGCCTTTAGAATACTTCATCTTTGGGATTTATCTGTCTGATGCTTTCTACATTGCTCTCCGGAACTATTGCCATTGCTGCTCTGCTGTCATCCCTGCTAGTGTCCCCTTCCGATCACCTTTGACTAACTCCCCTCTCATGCCTCTGTAATTCCCTTTAATTCACTGTAATAATGATAAATCTGACTTTAGCCTCTTCTTCCTAAATTGTGGGGTGAATTCCATCATATTATCATCACATGTCCCCAAGGGTTCCTTTACCTTAAGCTCCCTAATCAAATCCTGTTCATTAAACAACAAATCCAGAATTGCCTTTCCTCCAATAGACTCAACCACAAGCTGCTCTGAACATCATCTTGTAGCCATTCTACAAATACTCTCTCTTTGGATCCAAAACTAGCACTAACCTGGTTTTCCCCATCTACCTGTATATTGAAATCATGACTATCATAATATTGCCCTTTTGACATGCATTTTCTATTTCCCATTGTAATTTGTACCCCACTTCCTGGCTACTGTTCAGACGTCTGTATATAACTCCCATTAGGGTCTTTTTTACTCTTGCAGTATCTTACTCTACACACAATGATTCTACATCTTCTGATTCTATGTCACCACTTTCTCAGGATTTGATTTCAGTTTTTACCAGCAGAGCCATGCCACTCCCTCTGCCTACCTGCCTGTCCTTTTGGTACAATCCGTATTGTTGAGCATTAAACTTGCAACTGTCATGTTCTCTCAGCCATGACTCAGTGATTCTCACAACATCATAGCAGCCAATCTCTAACTGCACTACAAAATCACCTACTTTATTCTGTTTATTGCATGCATTCAAATATAACACCTTCAGTCCTGTAGGGGGGAGGTGTCGCATTCTGCTGGAAGATCATTAACATGGATAAAGATGTTTTTGGTCTATCCATAACTTTGGTCTTCCAGCAAAGTGAGACATCAGTAAGGGACCAGTGCTGAGTGGTATGTTCCAGGCAGCAGTAGAACGTGCCGAGAGATGCACTGAAGGCTCTGCAGCCAATGCAAATACTCTTTGAGGAAGGAGCTTATGACCCTATGAAACCCTATTCATAGTGTCTAGTGTCTTTATGCTACTAAATATTGAGGGTCTGAGTCTGGCAGAGAAGCCCCTCACACAGTGTAAGTGTGTATTACACCAGGGAGCCACATGAGTGACAATGGTGCTGTGCACAAAAACACAAGTCCTATCACGATTGTGTACAGAACCAGCTGCACTGAATAGTTGTAAAATTATAAGGAGCTTTTGCACTGTGTTCTCTCGTATTTTTTTTATTGTAGAGACATGGATATATAACGTGTAAACAGGCCCGTTGGCCCAACATGTTCCTGCTGATCAAGATTCCCATCTAATTTAGCTCCTTTGCCTATAATTGGTCCATATTCCTCTAAAGTTTTCCTACCCATCTATTTGTTCAATGATGTAAATCATGAATGAAGTTTATTTTTAAAGTAGAAAGGAGTCAATGCTGGTCGTTGCGTGCTTTATGGTCGTGTGTTACACAGCCCAGAAATTGTTTGGTGAGCTTGTTTACATCCAATAGAAGGCTGCATCATCAGAATCTTCAGCTCTGCCTGTGTGTTAGGTAATTGATTTATTATTATCACATGTATGGAGATAAAGTAAAAAAAAAAATTTGCATGCATCCGGACAGATCATTTAGAAACATTGATACATCAAGGCAGTATGAAAGGAAAAACAGTAACAGAAAACAGAATATAATGTCACAGTTATAGAGAAAGTGCAGAAAAGAGATGCAAATAAGGTGCAAGGCCATGAGAGGTTATGAGTTTGTCTTTGTTGCTCAAGATTTCCATTTAAAGTCTTATAACAGTGGAGACGATGTCCCTCAGGCAAATGGTATGAGTTTTCAAACCACTGTGCCTTCTGCCAGATGGAAGGGAGAAGAGAGAGCAACTAGGGTGGGAGGGGGTCTTTTATGTTGCACGCTTTCTTGAGAAATGCTCCTCCAGCCATGCACTATAAAGAAGCAACATTCCAGGAAGTTCGGCAAGTAAATAAACATCTCCCAGTCCACCAGAAGCTCACAATAATGCTGTCCACTAGCTTTCAGCCATACCTGATCCTCTTTGTCTGAGGCAGTCCCTCAAGATTGGGAATGACCTCCTACTACATGAGTTCTGAGCTGGCTGATGATCTGCACATTATGCCACAGGTGGGGAGTAGAGCTAGATAAGGTGGGTGGATGGATAGTTTGAATGTTGTGTCATTAGTGTTTGGTCTTGGTATGTTCCTATTGTAGAGGTTCAGTTGCACAGCACCAGGAATTGCAATTAGATTTGGTTTATTAATATCATGTGTACTAAGATATGGTAAGTAGCTCTTGTGTGCCACCCAGGCAGATTATTGCGTGCAGAAGTGCATGGGATTGTAAAAAGGAAAATAGAATGCAGAATATAACCATATAACAATTACAGCACAGAAACAGGCCATCTCAGCCCTTCTAGTCCGTGCCGAACTCCTACTCTCACCTAGTCCCACCGACCTGCACTCGGTCCATAACCCTCCATTCCCTTCCTGTCCATATATCTATCCAATTTAACTTTAAATGTCAATATCAAACCTGCCTCAACCACTTCTGCTGGAAGCTCGTTCCACACAGCCACCACTCTCTGAGTAAAGAAGTTCCCCCTCATGTTACCCCTAAACTTTTGCCCTTTAACTCTCAACTCATGTCCTCTTGTTTGAATCTCCCCCACTCTCAATGGAAAAAGCCTATCCACGTCAACTCTATCTATCCCCCTCATAATTTTAAACACCTCTATCAAGTCTCCCTCAACCTTCTACGCTCCAAAGAATAAAGACCTAACTTGTTCAATGTTTCCCTGTATCTTAGAAGATGAAACCCAGGCAACATTTTAGTAAACCTCCTCTGTACTCTCTCAATTTTATTGACATCTTTCCTATAATTCGGTGACCAGAAATGTGCACAATACTCCAAATTTGGCCTTACCAATGCCTTATACAATTTCAACATTACATCCCAACTCCTATACTCAATGCTCTGATTAATAAAGGCCAGCATACCAAAAGCTTTCTTCACCACCCTATCCACATGAGATTCCACCTTCAGGGAACTTGCACCATTATTCCTAGATCCCTCTGTTCTATAGCATTCTTAAGGCCCTACCATTTACCATGTATGTCCTATTTTGATTAGTCCTACCAAAATGTAGCACCTCACATTTTTCAGCATTAAACTCCATCTGCCATCTTTCAGTCCACTCTTCTAACTGGCTTAAATATCTCTGCAAGCTTTGAAAATGTACTTCATTATCCACAACGCCACCTATCTTAGTATCATCTGCATACTTACTAATCCAATTTACCACCCCATCATCCAGATCATTAATATATATGACAAACAACATTGGACCCAGTACAGATCCCTGAGGCACACTGCTACACACCGTCCTCTAATCTGACACAGTTATCCACCACTACTCTCTGGCGTCTCCCATCCAGCCACTGCTGAATCCATTTTACTACTTTGATATTCATGCCTAATGATTGAACCTTCCTAACTAACCTTCCGTATGGAACTTGTCAAAGGTCTTACTGAAGTCCATATAGGCAACATCCACCGCTTTACCCCCGTCAACTTTCCTAGTAACCTCATCAAAAAATTCAATAAGATTTGTCAAACATGACCTTCCACGCACAAATTCATGTTAACTGTTCCTAATCAGACCCTGTCTATGCAGATAATTATATATACCATCTCCAAGAATACTTTCCATCAATTTACCCACCACTGACATCAAACTCACAGGCCGATAATTGCTAGGTTTACTCTTAGAACCCTTTTTAAATAATGGAATCACATGAGCAATACGCCAACCCTCCGGCACCATCCTTGTTTCTAATGACATTTGAAATATTTCTGTCAGAGCTCCTGCTATTTCCACACTAACTTCCCTCAAGGTCCTAGGGAATATTTTGTCCGGACCTGGAGACTTATCCACTTTTATATTCCTTAAAAGCACCAGTACTTTCTCTTCTTTAATCATCATACTTTCCATAACTACCCTTGTTTCCCTTACCTTACACAATTCAATATCCTTCTCCTTAGTGAATACCGAAGAGAAGAAATCGTTCAAAATCTCCCCCATCTCTTTTGTCTCCGCACATAGTCGTCCACTCTGATTCTCTAAGGGACCAAGTTTATCCCTCACTATCCTTTTGCTATTAACGTAACTATAGAAACTCTTTGGATTTATTTTCACCTTACTTGCTAAAGCTGCCTTGTATCTTCTTTTAGCTTTTCTAATTTCTTTCTTAAGATTCTTTTTACCTTCTTTATATTCCTCGAGCACCTCATTAACCCCAAGCTGCCTATATTTATTGTAAATCCCTCTCTTTTTCCGAACCAAGTTTCCTATATCCCTTGAAAACCATGGCTCTCTCAAACTTTTAACCTTTCCTTTCAACCTAACAGGAACATAAAGATCCTGTACCCTCGAAATTTCACCTTTAAATGACCTCCATTTCTCTATTACATCCTTCCCATACAACAAATTGTCCCAATCCACTCCTCCTAAATCCCTTCGCATCTCCTCAAAGTTGGCCTTTCTCCAATCAAAAATCTCAATCCTAGGTCCAGACCTATCCTTCTCCATAATTACACTGAAACTAATTGTATTGTGATCACTGGACGCGAAGTGCTCCCCAACACATACCTCCGTCACCTGCCCTATCTCATTCCCCAACAGGAGATCCAACACTGCCCCTTCTCTGTTGGTACCTCTATGTATTGCTCCAAAAAAACCATCTTGCACACATTTGACAAACTCCAAACCATCCAGCCCTTTTACAGAATGGGCTTCCCAGTCTATGTGTGGAAAATTAAAATCTCCCACAATCACAACCTTGTGCTTGCTACAAATATCTGCTATCTCCTTACAAATTTGTTCCTCCAGTTCTCAGTCCCTATTAGGTGGTCTATAATACACCCCTATAAGCATCACTACACCTTTCCCATTCTTCAATTCCACCCGAATAGCCTCCCTGGACGAGTCCACTAATCTAACCTGCCAGTAGACCGCTGTTATATTTTCTCTGACAAGCAATGCTACACCTCCCACTCTTGCCCCTCCTATTTTATCACACCTGAAGCAATGAAATCCTGGAATATTTAGTTGCCAATCACACCCCTCCTGCAACCACATTTCACTAATAGCTACAACATCATATTTCCAGGTATCAATCCATGCTCCAAGCTCATCCAACTTTCCTACAATGCTCCTAGCATTAAAATAGATGCATTTAAGAAACTCTCCACCTCTTACTCGCTTCTTATCCTTAATGGAGCAAACAACTTTGTTATCGTTTTCTTCCTTGTCCCCTACATCTTTGGTCTGAGTGCTCCTGATCTCTGTCCCCTGCCTATCCTCCCTCACACACTGTCTACTAGCTTTCTCTATTTGTGAATTAACCTCCTCTCTCCTAGTCTCTTTAATTTGATTCCCACCCCCCAAACATTCTAGTTTAAAGTCACCTCAGTAGCCCTTGCAAATCTCCCTGCCAGGATATTGGTCCCCCTAGGATTCAAGTGTAACCCGTCCTTTTTAACGTTTAATATAACGTTACTGTTACAGAGAAAATGCTGTCCAGGTTGACAAATAAAGTGCAAGGGCTATTGGGAGACTAACAGATCATCTTCTATCATATCAGAGTGTCTGATAATAGTGGGAGAAAAGCTATCTTTGTGCCTGGTTGTACAGTATGTGTTCACAAGATTTTAAACTTTTACTTGGTAAGAGGGGGGGAGGAGAGAGAATGAACAGGGTAGGAGGTGTCCTTGATTATGTTGGCTGCTTTCCCATGGCATTCCCAATAACACTCCTTGTGTCTGAGTATCAGATTATGATGAACAGCTTTGGAACATTTCGCATTTTAAGTGCTCTTGGGCGAAGAATTCCCATGAGTCAGAAGATGTTACATTTTCTCAAGATATCTTTCAGAATGTCCTTGACAGAAGAGATTTTACAGATGCTGGAAATCTTGAGCAACACACACAAAATGCTAGAGAAACGCAGCAAGTCAGGCAACATCTGTGGAGGGAAATGAACAGTCGATGTTTTGTGCCGAGACCCTTCCTCAGAACCTGATGAAGGGTCTCGGCCTGACATATTAAATGTTTATCTTTCCCTCCACAGATGCTGTCTGACTTGCTGCATTTATTTATTCAGAGATTCAGCATGGTAACAGATCCTTCCAGACCAACAACCCTGTGTTGCCCAATTACACCCATTGATGCACTATCAATTACTCCAAAAGACTGGAAGTAGAGTAAATACTGAAAGGCTTTTATTAGCAGTAAAATGTGACCTCCACCATGCTGAGTGTCTCTCCCTGGACTGAGAGGAGGAGCAGTGGAAAAATCGCCCTTATTCAGGGGTCTGTGGGAGGAGCCACAGGGGCAGTCAGCAGAGGGTCGTGTCCAGACAGGTAACCCAGTTACAACATATATATGGTTTACCACATTCATCCCTCCTTTTTTTTAAAAAGAGTTCCGCGGGGTGAAGTGACTGACAATATTTACAACAAGTATATTTACAGGTCAAGTCTATCAGGCGGTCGAGTCCGTCGCTGTGATCTACGTAGCACCGGTGGTGATTGCACCAGCGACAGTGGTTGTGCTGGCTCAGGCCTGACTTGAGGTGTCAGCACATTAGGCGTCGGTAATCCCTCGTGCATGTGCGTCGCGCCCGGTATGGGAGTGTCGTGTGGTGTCTGTGTAGGGTTTGGAGTGTGCGGTGTCTCATGGGTATATATATCAGGGGGTATGGGGTTAATAGTCACCACGGAGTGTTCAGGGTAGGGGCCCGGTGCTCCTGCGGGCGCCAGGTCGCGGATGGAGACCGTATCCTCCCGCCCATCAGATAAAACCACGTAGGCACACTGGGGGTTCACATGAAGTAAGTGAACCCTCTGGACCATCGGGGAGTATTTATTGCTCCTTGCATGTTTCCGGAGCAGCACTGGCCCCGGGGACGTCAGCCAAGTTGGTAGGGTGGTCCCAGTGGTCGACTTTCTGGGAAAAGAAAAGAGTCGCTCATGAGGGGTGGCATTGGTGGACGTGCATAACAGGGAGCAGATGGAGTGGAGTGCCTTGGGAAGGACCTCCTGCCAGCGGGAGACTGGCAGTCCCTTTGACCTGAAGGCTAAGAGTGTGGCTTTCCACACTGTGGCATTCTCCTTCTCCACCTGTCCATTCCCCCAGGGAGTATAGCTCGTGGTCCTACTAGTTGCAATACCCCTAGCCAGCAGGTATGGGTGCAGCTCGTCACTCATAAACGAGGACCCTCTGTCACTGTGGATATAGTATGGGTGTCCGAACAGAGTGAAGAGCTTGCACAAGGCTTTTATAACTGACGTGGTAGTGGTGTTGGGGCAGGGGATGGCGAAGGGGAACCGCGAGTATTCATCGATAACATTAAGAAAGTACACATTGTGGTCGGTGGAGGGAAGGGGGCCCTTGAAGTCGACATTCAGTCGCTCAAAGGTGCGGGTGGCCTTGATTAGTTGTGCCTTTTCGGGTCGGTAGAAATGCGGTTTGCACTCTGTGCAGACTTGGCAGTCCCTGGTCATCATCCTGATCTCCTCAAGGAAGTAAGGCAGGTTCCAGGCTTTTATGAAGTGGAAAAGCCGGGTGACCCCCGGGTGGCAAAGATCTACATGTAGGGCGTAAAGCCAGTTGATCTGCGCGCTGGCGCACGTTCCCCGGGATAGGGCATCGGAGGGCTCATTGAGCTTCCCAGGCCTGTACATGATATCATAGTTGAAGGTGGAGAGTTCGATTCTCCACCTCAGAATTTTATCATTTTTGATTTTGCCCCGCTGTTGGTTATTAAACATGAATGCGACTGAGCGCTGGTCAGTTAGCAGGATGAACCTTTTGCTGGCGAGATAGTGCCTCCAGTGCCTAATAGCTTCCACTATGGCCTGGGCCTCTTTCTCCACCGCGGAGTGCCGAATTTCAGGGCCTTGAAGAGTACGGGAGAAGAACATCACCGGTCTTCCCGCCTGGTTGAGGGTAGCAGCCAGCGCAAAGTCGGAGGCGTCACTCTCTACTTGGAAGGGAATGGACTCATCCACTGCATGCATTGCTGCTTTGGCAATGTCCCCTTTTATGTGGCTGAAGGCCGTGTGGGCCTCGGCTGAGAGGGGAAATGTGGTGGACTTGACCAGGGGCGGGCCTTGTCTGCGTAGTTAGAGACCCATTGGGCGTAATATGAAAAGAAGCCCAGGCACCTTTTGAGGGCTCTGAGGTTGTTGGGAAGAGGGAGTTCCAACAGGGGATGCATACAGTCGGGGTCAGGGCCAATGACTCCATTCTCCACAACACACCCAAGGATAGCAAGTTGGATGGTTCTGAACACACACTTGTCCTTGTTATAGGTGAGCTTGAAAGCTTTGGCCGCTTGGAAAAATTTTTGCAAGTTGTTGTCGTGATCCTGCCGGTCGTGACCGCAGATGGTGATGTTATCCAGATATGGGAACGTGGCCTTCAATTGGCACTGGTCCACCATCCGGTCCATTTCCCTCTGGAAGACAGATACACCATTTGTGACACCGAAGGGGACACGCAGGAAATGATAAAACCTGCTGTCTGCCTCGAAGGCGGTGTAAGGGCGGTCCTCCCGACGGATGGGGAGCTGATGGTAAGCGGATTTTAGGTCCATGGTTGAGTTAACCTTGTACTGTGCTATCTGATTAACCATATCCATGATGCGGGGTAGAGGGTACGTGTCGAGCTGCGTGAACCTCTTGATGGTCTGGCTATAGTCCACGACCATCCTATTTTTCTCCCCGTTCCGAACGATGACCACCTGCGCCCTCCAAGGACTTGTGCTTGCCTCAATGACCCCCTCCCTGAGCAGCCGCTGCACTTCCGACTTAATGAAAGCTCTGTCCCCCCCGCTGTACCTCCTGCTTTTAGTTGCCACAGGTTTACAGTCGGGGGTCAGATTGGCGAACAGCGGTGGGGGAGGGATCCTGAGGGTGGAGAGGCCGCAAGTGGCGTTGGTAGTGCGGCAGTTGGCATGATGTTGGGTGGGAAGTGCGGGTCGGTGTGTGTGTGTGGTCAGTAGCGGGGTATGTGATGTATCCCTACAAAACTGGGGATTTACGACAGTAATTGGTGGGAGTGGCCCATCATGCTCCATTGTCATGCTTCTCAGGTGGCTCTGGAAGTTGAGCTCCAACAGCACAGGGGTACACAGTTGAGGCATGACCAGTAATGTAAAGTCTGGATATTCTGTGCCCTGCACCACTAGCGTCGCTACACAGCCCCCCCGGATGTCTGTTGTATGCGACCGGGAAGCCATGGTGACCCTCTGACTTACTGGCCATATCATGAGTCCGCAATGCTGCACCGTGTCCGGGTGGATAAAACTCTCCGTGCTGCCTGTGTCAAACAGGCAGCTTGTCCTGCGCCCCTCCACCAGGATGTCCATCATTGACCTTGCGAGCTGGTGGGGGGCGCTTTGGTCGAGGGTCACGGAGGCCAGAGTTGAGTTGCTGTCTTGGTCCGGCGAGGTGGGGTGCCTTGTGAGCACCCATGGGTTGTAGGTGGTGCAAGGTGGCGTTGACCAAGATGGTAGCCCCCATGTCTCGCACATGGTGGCAGCATGCAGGCAAGATGGCGACCCCCATGCCTCACACATGGCGCTACTCGATCCCGCTTTGACTTACAGACCTTGGCGAAGTGGCCCTTCTTTCCGCAGCTGGAGCAGGTAGCTTCTTGGGCCGGGCAGCATTTCCGGGAGTGCTTCTCGAGTCCACAGAAGAAGCACTTTGCAGACTCGCGACTGGCAGCAGCTGTGGTCGATTCGCCGGGGGGTTGCAGGGTCTGCGGCGTCCATGAGGCTGTCAGGAGATCCCGTGCCTGGACAGCGTCAGAGTTGTGCAGACTGGTCTTCAGCATATCAGCCAGCTCAATCGCCGAACGTAAGGTAAGATCGGCGTGTTCCAGCAGCCGCTGGCGCACATACACTGACCTGGTCCCCGTGACGAAGGCGTCTCTTACTAGGAGCTCCGCGTGCTGTTCAGCCGTCAGCCCCCGGCAATCGCAGGTCCGCACGAGTATCTGTAGGGCCTGGACGAACTCAGCGCTCGACTCTCCGGGCCGCTGCTGCCACGACGCTAAGCGATGTCGCGCATAGATGGTGTTTACCAGCCACAGGTATTGTCTTCTGAGGGCACTCATCGCGCCGTCATAGCTCACCTGGTTTCTAATCATCGAGTAGACCCGTGGACTGACCCTGGAGAGGAGAACTCTGCACTTCGTGGTGGACTTGGTCACTTCAATCTCCTCCAGGTATGATTCGAAGCAGGCCAGCCAGAGTTCGAAAGTGTTTCCGGCTTCAGGTGTTTGTGGGTCGAGGTCTAACTGTCGGGTCTCAGGACGTATCCCATGCTTTAAAATTACTGCTAATAAAATTGATGCACTATCAATTACTCCAAAAGACTGGAAGTAGAGTAAATACTGAAAAGCTTTTATTAACAGTAAAATGTGACCTCCACCATGCTGAGTGTCTGCCCCTGGACTGAGAGGAGGAGCAGTGGCACAATCGCCTTTATTCAGGGGTCTGTGGGAGGAGCCACAGGAGCAGTCAGCAGAGGGGTGTGTCCAGACAGGTAACCCAGTTACAACATATATGTTTTACCACACCCATTTGACAAATTATCCTACTAACGTGCAAGTCTTTGGAGTGTGGGAGGAAACCGGAGCACTAGGAGGAAACCCAGACAGTCATGGTGTAATGTACAAACTCCTCACAGATAGTGATGCAATTGACCCCTCATCATAGGTGCTGTAATGGTGTTAAATTAACTGCTATGTTACCACACTACGTATCTCTCTAGTGTTATGAGAATGACCTTCAAGTCTTTTTCTTGTCCTTCTGAACATGCCTTACCATGACTGAGCTCAGAGTAAAATGTTTATTTTGCAGGATCCTCTTGTTTCTGGAGTCTCATGCCTAACTTTCATCAACATGACCCTAAATCTGATAAAGTTTGGGAAACCAAACAGATTTCTCAGACTCCATCCACCTTGGGGCAAACTCAGCACATTAACCTTTGATAGAACCAATGAATAGTGGAAATGTATGGCCCAAGGTGGAGGCCATTTAGCCAATTATATCTTGGCTGCCCTTAAAAATGATCTCCCTGTTGCCAAACATTTTAATCTTCCTCTCCATTCCCACACCGACTTCTGCCACTGCCAAGTAGAGGCTAAATGCAAACTGGAGAAGCAGCACTTCATATAATGCCAGACAATTACAACCTAGTGGCATAAATACTGAATTCTCCAGGCTCCAGTAACGGCTCCTCTCTGTCCCTTTTCTATTTTCTCTCTCCTCCTGATCAACCTGGACCCACCACCATGAACCTCTCCCTCCCACAACATTACCCACATATGCCCTCTACTGGTTTCTTTCCCTCACTACTCCAATTTGCCTTCCTTATCTTCCCTTTATTCTATACTTCATCTTCCTCTCCTATCATATTCCACCATCAACTGCCTTTGTCATGTCCACCTCTCACCTCCCAGCTGATGCTATTCCCAATTTCCCCTCCCCTTCTGCCCGTCACCCTGTCCTCTCCTGGAACTGCTTATCACCTGCAGTTATTGATCCATCCCTTCTATTCTCTTCTTTTATACTAGCTATCTCTCCATTATCCTTTAGTCCAGGTGAAGGACTAATAGATAAAGGACTTAAAGTCAATGATTGACCTGAAACACGAATGTTGCCTGACGTGCTAAGTTCCTTCAGCAATTTGAGTTGTTTCAGGCTCCAGCATCTGAGAGTTCACAGAGTCTCCTTTTTTTTTGATCTTTTTTTATTATCTCTTTTGCTTAACATCACTTCCTCACTTCAACTTCACAGCTTGACTTCAACGTATAGTTGTGGCAATTCTAAACCCCCATATCTACAAAATTCTTGGGAATCATAGATAACTGATGCTTATATTGAGTGTGTTAATCTTTCTCTGAATGGCTCTGATCACTCAGAATGGAAGAACATAGAATAATCCAATCGCAGATATACCAATGTGATGCAGTACCACTCTGGACATCCAGCGAGCAGTTTGAACTCTGTATTTTCTCAGCTCCTCAAAAGAAAAAGGCTTGTTTATTTACTACTTAAAAAAAGCATGTCAATTAGCAACCATCGTATGCCTTTCATATATTAAAAAAAAATCTTAATTTTCAACATGAGTCTAACTGATCCCTCTTTTCTAAGGTGAGTAAAAAGCAGCTAACTGAGCAATCTGCCATCTGATGCAGTGGAATTCAGTTTAAGAATTCCACCGTCTGTTTATCTTCAGCTTCTGAATGCTGAATTATTTTTCTAATTAACCAGATGTGAGCCAATTCAGTATGCAGGCAGGCGAGAGTAGTCTCCAGAACAGCACGCAGCTCCTGAAAACTCAAGGGAGCAAAGAGCCTGTGGGAATGAAGATGATGTTTAATTTACTCATTGAATATGGAGTCCATTGCCAAGTGTAGCATTTATTGCCAATCCTTATTTGAGCCTTTATGGGATATTTCAGAGGTTGGTTGAGAGTTAATTACTTTTTTGTAGATCTGGAGTCACAGGCAGATCAGATATATAGGAAAACTGATTTTCTTCTTTTCACAGATTTTAAAAAAATGGCCTATTGGCACATAATTGTCCATATTGACCAAGATGTATGTTTAACCTAATCCTATTTCCCAGTGCTTAGCCCATATCCTTCTAAACTCTTGTCATCCATATATCTGTCCACATACTTGTTAAATGTATTTAACATACTTGCATTAACCTCTTCCTGCTCTGCCTGATTCCAGATACCAACCTCCCTCTGAGTGGCAAATGTTATTTCACCTGTAACCTTAAAACAATGTCCTTTAGTTTTTAAAGTAACTCCAATCTGATAGTTTCATGCTCAGCATTATTAATGTTAATTTTATCTACAGATGGCTTATATTCTTACACTAAAATCCCATTGCCTTCGTGAGATATTAAATTCGTACTTTCTAATTTAAAATGTACCCTTGCAAGGCATCAGGCCCTGATGGTGTACTGCTAGGGCTCTGAAAACCTGTGCCAACCAACTGGCAAGAGTGTTCAAGGACATCTTGTATTTCTCACTGTTGCAGTCGAAGTTCCCACCTGCTTGAAAAGGGCGAAAATCATACCATGCCCATCAAGAGCAGGGTGAGCTGCCTCAATGACTATCGCTCAGTGGCACTACATCTACGGTGATGAAGTGCTTTGAGAGATTGGTCATGGCCAAAGTCAACTCCTGCCTATGCAAAAACCTGGACCCACTGTAATTTGTCTATCACCATAGAAGGTCTACAGTAGGTGCAATCTCATAAGCTCTCCAATCTGCCTTGGATCAACTGGACAACAGTAAAACCTATGTCAGGCTGCTGTTTATTGATTACAGCTCAGCATTCAACACAATCATTCCTCAGTTCTAATCAACAAGCTCCAAAACCTGGGCCAATCTACCTCCCTCTGCAACTGGATCTTTGACTTTCTCAGCAGGAGACCACAGTCTGTATGGAGTGGAAGTGACATCATGTCCTCGCTGATGATCAACACAGGCGCAGCTCAAGGGTGTGTGCTTATCCCATTGTTCTACTCTCTCTACACTTTCGACTGTGTGGCTAAGCACAGCACAAGTGCCACCGATAAATTTCCCAATGACGCAACTATTCTTTTGCAGAAATTTTAGATGGTGACAAGGAGGCATACAGGAGTGAGATAGTTCAGCTGTTTGAGAGATGTCACAACAACAACCTTGCACTCAACAACAGTAAGACCAAGGAATTTCTTGTGAACTTCAGGAAGGGGAAGTCAAGGGAACTCGTAAGAGTGCTCCACAAGGAATCCACAGTGGAAAGGGTGAGAAATTCCAAGTTCCCGAGTATCAACATCTCTGAAGATCTACTCTGGGCCAACATTTTGATGCAGTTACAAAGAAGACATGACAGGAGCTATATTTCTTTAGGAGCTTGTTAAGAATTGGTATGTCACCAAAGACACTTGCAAATTTCTGCAGATTCTACAAAGCATTCTGACTAGTTGCATCACCATCTGGTGTGGAGGAGCATCTACCCAGGATTGGTAAAAACTGCAGAGAGCTTAAATCAGCTAGATCCATCATGACCACTAGTCTCCCCAACATCCAGTGCACCTTCAAAAGGCGATACCTCAAAAAGTTAGCATCCTTTATTATTAAAGACCTCCATGACCCAGGGCTTGCAATCTACTCATTGCTACCATCATGGAAGAGGTGCAGGAGCCTGAAGAAACACACTCAATGTTTCAGGAACAGCTTCTTCCCCTCTGCCATCAGATTTCTGAATGGATAAATAACTCATAAACAATACCTCACTATCTTTTCCCTCTCTGTTGGAACTACTTATTTAATTTAATTTTCTTTTAATATATATACTTACTGTAATTATAGTTTTTATTTTTCTGTATTGCAATGTACTGCTGCTGCAAAACAACAAATTTCACAACACATGCCAATGATATTAAGCAACATACATCAAAGTTGCTGGTGAACGCAGCAGGCCAAGCAGCATCTATAGGAAGAGGTGCAGTCGACGTTTCAGGCCGAGACCCTTTGTCAGGACTAACTGAAGGAAGAGTGAGTAAGGGATTTGAAAGCTGGAGGGGGAGGGGGAGATGCAAAATGATAGGAGAAGACAGGAGGGGGAGGGATAGAGCCGAGAGCTGGACAGGTGATAGGCAAAAGGGGATACGAGAGGATCATGGGACAGGAGGTCCGGGAAGAAAGACAAGGGGGGGGGTGACCCAGAGGATGGGCAAGAGGTATATTCAGAGGGACAGAGGGAGAAAAAGGAGAGTGAGAGAAAGAATGTGTGCATAAAAATGAGTAACAGATGGGGTACGAGGGGGAGGTGGGGCCTTAGCGGAAGTTAGAGAAGTCGATGTTCATGCCATCAGGTTGGAGGCTACCCAGACGGAATATAAGGTGTTGTTCCTCCAACCTGAGTGTGGCTTCATCTTTACAGTAGAGGAGGCCGTGGATAGACATGTCAGAATGGGAATGGGACATGGAATTAAAATGTGTGGCCACTGGGAGATCCTGCTTTCTCTGGCGGACAGAGCGTAGATGTTCAGCAAAGCGGTCTCCCAGTCTGCGTCGGGTCTCACCAATATATAAAAGGCCACATCGGGAGCACCGGACGCAGTATATCACCCCAGTCGACTCACAGGTGAAGTGATGCCTCACCTGGAAGGACTGTTTGGGGCCCTGAATGGTGGTAAGGGAGGAAGTGTAAGGGCATGTGTAGCAGTTGTTCCGCTTACACGGATAAGTGCCAGGAGGGAGATCAGTGGGGAGGGATGGGGGGGACGAATGGACAAGGGAGTTGTGTAGGGAGCGATCCCTGCGGAATGCAGAGAGAGGGGGGGAGGGAAAGATGTGCTTAGTGGTGGGATCCCGTCGGAGGTGGCGGAAGTTACGGAGAATAATATGTTGGACCCGGAGGCTTGGTGGGGTGGTAGGTGAGGACCAGGGGAACCCTATTCCTAGTGGGATGGTGGGAGGATGGAGTGAGAGCAGATGTACGTGAAATGGGGGGGATGCGTTTAAGAGCAGAGTTGATAGTGGAGGAAGGGAAGCCCCTTTCTTTAAAAAAGAAAGACATCTCCCTCGTCCTAGAATGAAAAGCCTCATCCTGAGAGCAGATGTGGCGGAGACGGAGGAATTGCGAGAAGGGGATGGCGTTTTTGCAAGAGACAGGGTGAGAAGAGGAATAGTCCAGATAGCTGTGAGAGTCAGTAGGCTTATAGTAGACATCAGTGGATAAGCTGTCTCCAGAGACAGAGACAGAAAGATCTAGAAAGGGGAGGGAGGTGTTGGAAATGGACCAGGTAAACTTGAGGGCAGGGTGAAAGTTGGAGGCAAAGTTATAAATGTATGTCCAAGGAATAAAGTCCTAACCTATTCAATCCTTCCATATAACTCAGCTCCTCCAGTCCTGGCAACATCCTTGCAAGTTTTCCCTGTACTCCTTCAACCTTATTATGTCTTTAGATGGAATGGAAGGGAATGATGGGCAGAATATGCTGCAGCGATACAAAGGAATAAGGAGATGAAATTTGACTGATGGAACTATGCCCTTGAGTGAGACCTTTTGAAGAAATGTGAGGATGTGGGCATATTCTCTCTGTGACACCTTGAATTCCAACAGTTCATAAAGATATACAGATTAATTGGCCATTGTAAGTTGCCCTAGTGTGCAAGTGAATGGTAGAATCTGCGGGTAGGAGGCAGTGAGGGAGGGTTGAAATTGATGAGAAAATGGGTTGAAAGGAAAATGGGATTAATGTAGGATTTGTGTAAACTTATGTCTTTACGCTGTACTGTTGCTGCAAAATGTCAACATCATTTAAAGCAAATTTAATAAACCTGATTGTGATTCTGAAATTAGATAATGTTCAGCATGAACTCAATGGGCTGAAAGGCCTGTTTCCAACCCCTATGACTATCTCTGAAAGATTTAGGAATATCTGATTGATTCAAAGTGTTAGAAAGGCAATGGGATGAATGTATTGGGCGGACTTGTTGATTGTTCCATATCCCAGTGAAAAACACAGTGGAACAAGTCTTGGATGGTGATTGTGGGATGGAGATAAAGTGGGGAAATGCTAAAGCTGAGACATCTTTTGAGAGGCAAAATTACTTTAGTTATGATAAAGAGTGAGCATCTCAGAAAAACCATGCAGCACTTTTGATATAGTAAAAGGACATAATTTACCTCTTCTGATTTTTGCTAAGATATACTGTATATATTTTTTCCTTTGTGCACAATAAGGCTTGATTCACTGTGGAATAATAGGTACCATATATAATACAGATTGATATTATTACAATGCCAGTGATACATCATGAAGGTAGGCTTTCCACACACTATTTCTGATGATCGATTTGTACTCAAATGTGGGAAACATGAGCAACAAATCAATCATTAACTACCAGTTTATGATCAAGGTTTCTCGTGTTGGAGAGCCTTCTGTCAAATACTGATAAGAATCTTAAGAAACTTTCACTGGGGAAGTGTTCTCTGTTGAAGAAGGGGATGTCCAATTTTATTTTTAATCAGCGAAAGGAAATTTGCCTGTGAGTCTAATTTATAGAGTGGTATGACGGAGCAGTAGTCAGTGCCGCTACCTTGCAGATCCAGGGACCTGAATCTATTCTGACATCAACCGCAGCTTGAATGTTCTTTTCATGGTTGTGTGGGTTTCCTCTGAGTAGTCCAAGGTTTTATCCAAGACGTGCTTGTAGGCTCATTTTGCACTCTAAGTTACCTTTTAGTGTTGATTCATGCCAAAAGGAATCAACGTGGAAGAGAATAAGTTGTACAGGTGCTGGTGATTAAGGAAGGAATGGGACTGGTAGGTACAGACAAGATGGTGGAGGAAATCAGTAGATCAAGCAGCATCTGTGGAGGGAAATGGACAGTTGACATTTCATGTTGAGTCCCCTCATATGGACAAAAGATGGAGGGGACATAGCCAGTATAATGAGGTGAGCGGATGGGGTGGAGCAAGATCTGGCAGGTGGATTCAGGTGAGGAGGAGTAATTGGCAGATGGAGAAGCTAAGAGTTTGACCAAGATGGGAACAGACCCTTTGGCCCAGTATGTCCATGCTGACCGGCAATGCCTATTTGGACTAACTCCATTTCCCTACATAATGACCATATCCCTCTACTCCCTTGCTATACAAGTACCTGCCTAAAAGCCTGCTATCTGCTGTATCTTCCTCTGCCACCTACTATGACAGCTTGTTCACAGCGCCCTCTGTGTGGAAAAAGTTACTCCATAGGTTTCCTTTACTTTCTCCCCTTCACCTTAAACCTATGACCTCTAGTTTTAGAATCCCCTGCCCTGAGAAAAAGACCATCTCCCCTATCGCTGTTCCTCATAATTCAGCATAATCAATCAGCCTCCTGTACTCTAGTGAGAACAAACCCAGCCTATCCAATCACCCCTGGTAACTACTGCTCTCCATTCCTAGCAGCAGCATCATGGTGAATCTCTTCTGTGCTCTCTCTCTCTCATGTGGAAGTCACTCCCACCGGAGTGGTTGAATATATGAATGTAAGCACATAAGAAACAGGAGCAGGAGTAGGCAATTTGGCCCATTGAGCCTGCTTTGCCATTCAATTAGATCATGGCTGATCTGGGCACAAACTTGGCTATTTACCTCTCCCCCATAAAACTTAATTTCACTGCTATGCCAAAATCTATCCAACTGTGTCTTAAATATAATTGATGAGCTAGCCTCCACTGCTTCTCAAAGCAGAGATTTCCACAATTCACTATTCTGGGAAAAACAGTTTCTCCTTAGCTGCTTTTCATATCTATTCCCTTAAATCTTGAGACCATGTCCCTTAGATTTATTCTAATTTACCAGTAAAAACAACTTCCTTGCCTCTATCTTCCCGATCCCTTTCATAATTCTATGTTTCTATAAGATCACTTCTCATTCTTCTGAATTCTCGCGCTCTGGTGATGCTGTACTCCCTCATCAATGAAATCAGCCTGGTGAACTGGTTCTTCAGGCAAGTTGTACGGATACATTTAAGGATAGATAGGACAAACTTAGGAGAGAAGGGAGCAGAGGACTACATTGACAGATCTAGGTAGGTAAAGTATGGCAAGATTGGGCCAAATAGCCAGTTTCTACTTTCAGTTTATTCTTGCCAGCATGTTCAGCCATTCAAAGTAGTCACGGTTAATTTGTGACCTGACCCACTTTATCTCTTATTATCTCAATGCTTTTTGTGAACAAAAATCTATTGAATTCACATTTAAAATGAACAAATAACCTGGCATCAGTCGTTGTTTTCTTTTGGTCTTTTCGAGTAGAAGTGTTTCCTAACTTCAATCAATCAATTTAATCAATCTGTAAGTGTTCTGCCAAGGGCAATGAGGGGGTCTTGCATACAGATTTCCCACAGCATGAATCATTACCCAGCAGCCTCAGGCTGCTGATTTAAGCATGATAACTGTCTGAGACGATGCTGTGATGCATCTGGGTGATAATCTAACTGCCACTCACCCTTAACTCCATCTCTCTTTACTGACTTCAGCCAGATACTGAAGGACTTGGGTAAATATTTAGAATCACAGGAAAATACTCAAACTCTGGGCAAATGTCTGGTGTGAGCAATGGTGTGGGCGGGCAATGAAGTTCACTGATGACATCAGAGCTATGCTGACAAAGTCAGTCTTTGTTGTCCGTCCCTGCCAGCTATTGTGAAGTTGGTGGTGAGCTGCCTTCTTTGAATTGTTGAAGGTTTGGTGAAAGTATTCACACAGTAAGGAGG
Organism: Mobula hypostoma; assembly: GCF_963921235.1. Lineage (NCBI taxonomy): Eukaryota > Metazoa > Chordata > Chondrichthyes > Myliobatiformes > Myliobatidae > Mobula > Mobula hypostoma. The sequence goes on from NC_086097.1 coordinate 170,575,033, forward strand.
GAGGACCCGGTAACAATGAAGTACTTGAGATACGTTGCAAAGACAGGATGGTGTGCAATCTGCAGGGGAAGCTGCAATGGTAGTGCCCCAATCCACTTGAGTGATAGTCATATAATTCGGAAACAGGCCCTTCGGCCCAACTGGTCTATGCCGACCAATGTTTATATCTGAGCTGTCCCATTGGCATGCTTTTGGCCCTTTCCCCCCAATACCTTCCTATCCATGCACCTTTTAAAATGTTGTTCATGTACCCACCTCAACCATTCCTTTGGCAGTTCATTCCTCAATATACAAGAGGCCACAGGGGGAGCACTGGACACAGTATATGACCGCAACAGACTCACAGGTGAAGTGTCATCTCACCTGGAAAGACTATTTTTGGTCCTGAATGGTAGTGAGGGAGGAGGTGTAGGAGCAGCTGCGGCACTTGTTCTGCTTGCAAGGATATGTGCCAGGAGGGAGATCAATGGGGAGGGACGAATGAACAGGGGAGTCGTGTAGAGAGCGATCCCTGTGGAAAGCAGAAAGTGGGTGGGGGGGGGGGAGGGAAAGATGTGCTTGGTGGTGGGATCCTGTTGGAGATGCGGGAATTCCAGAGAATTATGTGCTGGACATGAAGGCTGATGGGGTGGTAGGTGGAATGCAGGCTAAAGATATTGTGAAAGGGGCCATTTTGCCATTATGTACTTTCCAGTCCAGTGACAATATTACTTGTGCTCCTGATATCTGCCTCACAGATGATGGAAAGACTTTGGGGAGTCAAGAGAAGAGTCATTATTTTCAGCATTTCCAACAATATGAATGGTTCAAAGCCCAGGGGATATAGATTTGTTATCTGACATAAATGTGAGACAAAGTTTTCAATGCAGATTGGAGTGATGATTTCATTTCTTGTATTGGTGGTGGAAAAGAGTTTAAGTAGGATTTTCAAAAGGAAATTGGGATCAGGGAGAATAATATGTAGAGATGGAAGAGAATGGGACTGATGGGCAGATTCCTTTAGAAGGTAGCGTCTCAATTGGCTGAAAGGTCTTGTATGTTATACTGTTTCTATTTTGGTATTGGTTTATTATTGTTACATATGCTGAGTTAGTACTTCACTCTGGGTGTTGGATGTGGGAATCCTGGGAATGTTCCGATCTCCCAGATGGCCACAACTGCGCCAGATGCACCGAGATGCAGCTCCTGAGAGACCGTGTTAGGGATCTGGAGCTGTGGCTCGATGACCTACAGCTTATTAGGGGAAGTGATCAGGAGATAGTTAGGAGCTACAGGGAGTTAGTCACCTCAAAGCTACAGAAGTTAGATAAGTGGGTGACTGTCAGGGAAGGGATGGGAAGAGCTCTGACAGTACAGAGTGCCCCTGGGGCCATGCACCTCAGTAATCATTATCTTGTTTTGGATGCTGTTGGGGGGGGCGGGGTGGGTGGGTAACCAGACAGAGGACGACCATGGTGATCGGGACTTTGGCACTGAGCCTGGTTCCGTGGTGCAGAAGGGAGAGAAGAAGATAAGGAATGCAGTAGTCATAGGGGATTCCATAGTGAGGGGAACAAACAGGAGGTTCTGTCAGCCTGATAGAGATACTTGCATGGTGTGTTGCCACCCTGGTGCCAGGGTATGGGATGTCTCTGATCGGGTGCAGAGAATTCTGAAGGGAGAGGGTGAACAGCCAGAAGTCTTGGTACACGTTGGTACCAATGACATAGGTAGAAGAAGGGAGGAAGTCCTGAAGAGAGAATTCAGGGAGTTGGATGGGAAGCTGAAAAGCAGGACCTCCAGGGTAGTAATCTCAGAATTTCTGCCTGTGCCACATGCTAACGAGCACAAGAATAGTGTGATCAGACAATTTAGTGCATGGCTGAGAGACCGGTGTAGGGGCAGGGCTTCGGATTCCTGGATCATTGGGACCTCTTCTGGGGGAGGTACGACCTGTACATAAAGGATGGCTTACACCTGAACCCCAGAGGGGTCCAATATCCTAGCAGGCAGGTTTAATAGAATTGTTAGGGAGGGTTTAAGTTAATTTGGCAGGGGGATGGGAACTGGAGTGATAGGGCTGAGGAAAGGGAAAACAGAAATACATCAAAGAGAGCGTGCAACAGAGATAATAGAAAGGATAGGCAGGATGAGGCATAATCACAGCCGGTGGGATGAGTTACAGGGCAATAGAGGTGTGGTGTAGTTAAAACAGAAAGCAACAAATACTGGACTGAAAGTGTTATATTTGAATGCACGCAGCGTAAAAAATAAAATGGATGACCTTGAAATTCAGCTACAGATTGGTAAGTATGATGCTGTGGCCATCTCTGAAACTTGGCTAAAGGGTAACTGCCATTGGGAGCTGAACGTCCAACGATATACAGTGTATCGGAAAGATAGGTCGGTAGGCAGAGGGGATGCTGTGGCCCTGTGTATAAGAAATAACATTAAATCATTAGAAAGGGATGACACAGGATCGGAAGATGTAGAGCCTCTATGGGTTGAGTTAAGAAATAACAAGGGTAAAAGGACTCTACATATAGCTTTTTTAAGTATATAAAGGGTAAAAGAGAGTTAAGGGTAGATATAGGACCAATAGAAAATGACGCTGGAGATATTGTAATGAGAGATGCAGAGATGGCAGAGGAACTGAATGTGTATTTTGCATCAGTCTCCACAGTGGAAGACATCTGCAGTATACCGGACGTTCAACAGTGTCAGGGAAGTGAAGTATGTGCAGTGAAAATTACGATTGAGAAGGTGCTCGGGAACCTTAATGATTTGAGGGTGGATAAATCTCTTGGACTTAATGGAATGTACCTTCGGGTTCTGAAGAAAGTAGCTGGAGAGATTGCGGAGGCATTAACAATGATTTTCAAGAATTGATAGATTCTGGGATTGTACCGGATGATTGGAAAATTCCAACTGTTACTCTGCTATTTAAGAAGGGTGGGAGGCAGCAGAAAGGAAACTATAGACCTATGAGCCTGACATCAGTGGTTGGGAAGTTGTTGGAATCAATTGTTACGGATGAGATTATGGAGTACCTGGAGGCACATGACAAGATAGGCCAAAGCCACCATGAAAGAAAATCCTGCCTGACTAACCTACTGCAATTTTTTGAGGAAATTACAAGCAAGGTAGACAAGGGAGATGTAGTAGATGTAGTGTACTTGGAATTTCAGAAGGCCTTTGACAAGGTGCCACACATCAGGCTGCTTAGCAAGATAAGGGCCCCTGGAATTACAGGAAAGGTACTAGCAGGGGTGGAGCATTGGCTGATTAGCAGAAAACAGAGAGTGGGAATAAAGGGATCCTATTCTGGCTGGCTGCCGGTTACCAGTGGAGTTCTACAGGGCTCGGTGTTGGCACTGCTGCTTTTTATGATGTACGTCAATGATTTGGACTGTGGGATTAATGGATTTGTAGCTAAATTTGTGGCTAAAACAGTCGTCTGGATGTAGGGTGTAAGTTGAATCAAGAGTTAAAATTGGCATGTTGCAAAGGTAATGCTACAGTTGTTATGGGGGACTTCAACATGCAGGTAGACTGAAGGAATCAGGTTGGTACTGGACCCCAAGAAAGGGAGTTTGTGGAGTCCCTCCGAGATGGATTCTTAGAACAGCTTGTACTGGAGCCTACCAGAGAGAACGCAATTCTAGATTTAGTGTTATGCAATGAACCGGATTTGATCAGGGACCTCAAGGTAAAGGAGCCATTAGGAGGTAGTGACCATAATATGATAAGTTTTAATCTACAATTGGAGAGGGAGAAGGGAAACTCGGAAGTGTCAGTATTACAATTGAACAAAGGGAACTATGGTGCTATGAGGGAGGAGCTGGCCAAAGTTCAATGGAACAATACTCTAGCAGGGATGACAGTGGAACAGCAATGGCAAGTGTTTCAGGGAATAACGCGGAAGCTGCAGGATCAGTTCATTACAAAGAGGAAGAAAGATCCTAAGGGGAGGCCGTGGCTGACAAGGGAAGTTATGGACAGTATAAAAATAAAAGAGAAGAAGTATAACATAGCAAAGACGAGTGGGAAGCCGGCGGATTGGGAGCAACAGAAGGTAACTAAGAAGGCAATACGTGGAGAGAAAATGAGGTACGAAGGTAAATTAGCCAAGAATATAAAGGAAGATAGTAAAAGCTTCTTTAAGTATGTGAAAAGGAAAAAAAATTGTTAGGACCAAAATTGGGCCCTTGAAGACAGAAGCGGGTGAAGTTATTATGGGGAACGAGGAAATGGCAGACGAGTTGAACAGGTACTTTGGATCTGTCTTCACTAGGGAAGACACAAACAATCTCCCAGATGTAATAGTGGCCAAAGGACCTAGGGCAATGGATGAATTGAAGGAAATTTATATTAGGCAGGAAATGGTGTTGGATAGGCTGTTGGGCCTGAAGGCTGATAAGTCCCCAGGACCTGATGGTCTGCATCCCAGGGTACTTAAGGAGATGGCTTTAGAAATCGTGGACACATTGGTAATCATTTTCCAATGTTCTATAGATTCAGGATCAGTTCCTGTGGATTGGAGGGTGGCTAATGTTGTCCCTCCCTTCAAGAAGGGAGGAAGAGAGAAAACAGGGAATTATAGACCAGTTAGCCTGATGTCGGTGGTGGGAAAGATGCTGGAGTCAATTATAAAAGATGAAGTTACTACACATCTGGATAGTAGTAACAGGATCGGTCCGAGTCAGCATGGATTTACGAAGGGGAAATTGTGCTTGACTGATCTTCTGGAATTTTTTGAGGATGTAACTATGAAAATGGACAAGGGAGAGCTGGTGGATGTAGTGTACCTGGACTTTCAGAAAGCCTTTAATAAAGTCCCACATAGGAGATTAGTGGGCAAATTTAGGGCACATGGTATTGGGGGCAGAGTACTGACATGGATTGAAAATTGGCTGGCTGACAGAAAACAAAGAGTAGTGATTAACGGGTCCCTTTTGGAATGGCAGGCGGTGACCAGTGGGGTACCGCAGGGTTCAGTGCTGGGACCGCAGCTGTTTACAATATATATTAATGATTTAGATGAGGGAACTAAAAGTAACATTAGCAAATTTGCAGATGACACAAAGTTGGGTGGCAGTGTGAAATGTGAGGAGGATGTTATGAGAGTGCAGGGTGACTTGGACAGGCTGGGTGAGTGGGCAGATGCATAGCAGATGCAGTTTAATGTGGATAAATATGAGGTTATCCACTTTGGTGGTAAGAACGGGAAGGCAGATTATTATCTAAATGGAGTCAAGTTAGGAAAAGGGGAAGCACAACGAGATCTAGGTGTTCTGGTACATCAGTCACTGAAAGCAAGCATGCAAGTACAGCAGGCAGTGAAGAAAGCTAATGGCATGCTGGCCTTCATAACAAGGGGAATTGAGTATAAGGGCAAAGAGGTTCTTCTGCAGCTGTACAGGGCCCTTGTGAGACCACACCTGGAGTACTGTGTGCAGTTTTGGTCTCCAAATTTGAGGAAGGACATTCTTGCTATTGAGGGAGTACAGCGTAGGTTCACAAGGTTAATTCTCGGGATGGCGGGACTGACATATGTCGAAAGATTGGAGCGACTAGGCTTGTATACGCTGGAATTTAGAAGGCTGAGAGGGGATCTTATTGAAACATATAAGATTATTAAGGAATTGGACTCGCTGGAGGCAGAAAGCATGTTCCCGCTGATGGGTGAGTCCAGAACCAGAGGCCACAGTTTAAGAATTAGCGGTAGGCTATTTAGAATGGAGTTGAGGAAAAACTTTTTCACCCAGAGAGTGGTGGATATATGGAATGCTCTGCCCCAGAAGGCTGTGGAGGCCAAGTCTCTGGATGCTTTCAAAAAAGAGATGGATAGAGCTCTTACTGATAACAGAATCAAAGGTTATGGGGATAAGGCAGGAACTGGATCCTGCTTGTAGATGATCAGCCATGATCACAGTGAATGGTGGTGCTGGCTCGAAGGCCTGAATGGCCTACTCCTGCACCTATTGTCTATTGTCTATAAATTTGTCAATGATACAAAGAAAGGTGGAGGTGTGTGTAGTGTTGAGGAAACAGAGAGCCTGCAGAGGGACTTAGATAGTTTAGGGGAACGGGCAAAGAAGTGGCACATTAAACACAAAGTTGGAAAGTGTATGGTCATGCACTTTGGTGGAAGAAATTAATGGAAGACTACTATTTAGATAGGGAGAGAATTCAAAATGCAGAGACACAAAGGGACTTGGGAGTCCTTGTGTAGGATACCCTAAAGGTTAACCTCCAGGTTGAGCTGGCGGTGAAGAAGGTGAATGCAATGTTGGCATTCATTTCTGGAGGTATAGAGTATAAGAGCAAGGATATGATGTTGAGGCTCTATAAGGCACTCGTGAGACCACACTTGGAGTATTGCGTGCAGTTTTGAGCTCCTTATTTTAGAAGGGATATACTGACATTGGAGAGGGTTCAGAGAAGATACACATGAATGAGTCCAGGAATGAAAGGGTTAATGTATGAGGAACATCTGGCAGCTTTTGGGCTGCATTCCCTGGAGTTCAGGAGAATGAGGGGGGATCTCACAGAAACATTCCAAACGTTAAAAGGCCTGGACAGAATAGATATGGCAAAGTTATTTCCCATGGTAGGGGAGTCTAGGACAAGCGGGCACGACTTCAGGATTGAAGGATGTCCATTTAGAACAGAGATGTGAAGAGGGTGGTAAATCTGTGGAATTTGTTGCCATGAGCAGCTGTGGAGTCCAAGTTATTGGGTGCATTTAAGGCAGAGATAGATAGGTTCTTGATTAGACAGAGCATGAAAGGTATGGGGAGAAGGCAGGGGAGTGGGGATGACTGGAGGAATTGGGGATGACTGGAGGAATTGAAGCCAATGATTGGTGGAGCAGACTTGATGTGCTGAATGGCCTGCTTCTGCTCCTATACCTTATGGTCTTATAGATACAGTGAAAAGCTTGTCCTACATATTGTCATATAGATCAATTTATTATACAGTGCATTGAGGTAGTATAAAGTAAAAGAATTACAGAATGCAGAATAAAGTGTAATAAGGTATAACAGCTTCAGAGAAATTGTCTATCTGCACTGCACAAAACAAACAACAGACACAAAATGCTGGTGGAACGCAGCAGGCCAGGCAGCATCAATGGGAAGAAGTATGTCAAAACAAAGTAGGTTATGGGGATAAGAGTCCATTAATTCATACGAGGGAACCTTTCAATAGCATTATAACAGCAGGGTAGAAACTGTCCTTGAGACATGGTACGTACTTTCAGGTTGTATCTTCAGTCCAATGGAAGAGTGGAGAAGAGGAGATGTCAGGAGTGTGAGGGGTCTTTGATTGTTCAGTCTGATACAGACAGAGGTGTAAGTGGAGCCCTCAGAGCAGAGACTGGTTTCTGTGAAGAGCTGAGCTCTATCTGCAACTCTCTGCAGTTTCTTGCAGTCATGGGCAGAGCAGTTGCCGTACCAATCTGTGATGTAGCCAGATAGGATGCTTAATATGATGCATCAATTGATAAAAATTGGTATGCTAAACAGAGCTTATGACAGTAAGATTTTAACTTTGAAGATGCTTCTTGTGCCGTGCAGTTCAACAGTTTACATTCATGGGGAAATTAATTAACTGCCTCAGTACCTAAAACAGACAGCTAATGAGACTCAGCTGTTATTTTCTCTTTCACACAGTTCACTAAAACCATGATTGGATCTTCCTGTAGTTATCCCATTGACACTGTGACTGGTAGTGGTACTGGTACTGGTTTACTGTCACATGTACTGAGAGATCATGCCATGATTAAGTACACTGGTAGTGAAAAGAAACTGAATGTGGAATAGAGTTTTGCAGTTACAGAGAAAATGCAGGGCAGGGATTAGTGCGAGGATCATGATGAGGTAGATTGGGAGACCAATAATACATCTTTAGTGAATGATAAGCCCGTTTAAGGACCTGATTACAAATGGATAGAAGCTGTCCTTGAGACCAGTTGTACATACTTTGAAGCTTTTGTTGGAAAAAGAGCTCTAGATTTACAGTATGACCATAGGTCAAGCTGCAACAGAACGGCTTCGAACTCAGTGAAGTGCCCCCGAGACATGGCTAGTGTCATTATGTAGGGAACTCAGCAGCAAGTTACTTTTGTACACAGCAAGCTCCCAAAACAAAACTGATCTAAGCCGAACAAAACCATCTTGCATACCGTTCTGGTCACCCCATTATAGGAAGGATGTTGAGTCTTTGGAGAGAATGCAGATGTTTACCAGGATGTTGCCTGGATTAGAGGACATGTGCTATAATGAGAGGTTGGACAAACTTGGGTTGTTTTTTCTGGAGTGGTGGAGGCTGAGGGGAGATTTAGAGGTTTATAGGATTATGAGAGGAATAGATAGAGTAGACAAGCAACATCTTTTTCCAAGGTTTGAAATGTCTAATACCAGAAGGCATCCATTTAAGCTGAGTGCGAGTAATTTCAAAGAAGGTGTGAGGGACACATTTTTTGCACAGAGTGGTAGGTGTCTCAAATGATCTGCCTGGTAGTAGAGAAAGAAACATTAGAGAATTTTAAGAGCTACTTAGATGGTTATATGAATGTGAGGAAAATGAAAGGATATGGACATTGTGTAGGCAGAAGGGATTAGTTTAGTTAGCCATTTGATTGCTAATTTTATCAGTTCAGCACAACATAGTGGGCCAAAGGGCCTGTTCCTGTGAATACTGCTCTATGCTCTATGTTTTATCTTCTATGTTCTATGTCGATAAACAGATGGTAGACCAGGTGTGGAGAACCTACGGCATGTATGCCCAAGAATTCATGCACAAAGATTTTGTTGACACGTGGCAAGCAGTGCCACCTCTCGACTCTTTAAATCCCAACCATAACACCAGATACACAATAATTATCTTTATTGCCAAATAAAGCAGTGAATGGTTTTTTACATCTTGAGAGCAGTGAGATGTTTTCACAGGAAATGTCTCACATCATCGTGCTACCAGCTAGATGGTGGCACGAACACATGATATTGGATGATAACTTTTGAAATCCTCGCAGACCTGGTGTAAACATCAGTATTTCAAAGTAAACAGTTACAATCTCAATACCATTTAGAAGATTAATATTAATAATTTTAACAGGTTTCCTTAAGCGCTTCATTTATTTCAATTTGTTTTTTTTTTATACTTTTATTAATAGTAAAAATATGAATAGACATAAGTAACAGAACTCATTATTTTTTCTTAATGATTGTTACTAATTCATTAATCAATTATAATCACTACTTAAAATTACCATAGCACGCATGAGACATCTTTAGAAGATTATCATCAAATTGTGCACATACTCTCAGAAAGGGTTTCCAGCCCTAGACTAGACCATATTGTGAATGGCGAATTTTTAAAAAAAAAACTTCCAAATCTGCTGGAAACCTGAGTCAAACATTCTTTTAAAAGATGATAGACATCTTGCACACTTTAGTTACATACATACGTATAACCATATTGGAATCAGCTTTCTCTTTGAATCTGCTCTAGCATTCAACACGACCGTAGCTGATTTGATTATCATCTCAGCTTTGGATTCCTCAAAACCCTGGTACCTTGTCAGCTCCTTATTTACCAAATACTCTCTCCACCTGCCAGGAACTGCCTCCATCTGTCATCCACATGCCTTTGTCTCCAGCTACTCCTCTCCCCTCTCCTTTATGGCCCAATCTGTCATCCTTCAACCTCCTCAGTCCCCATCACCCCAAGCTCCTATCTCCCCACTTCTTTATACTGGCCATCTCCCCTCTCCACTCTCGGATGTGGGGTTTCAACCCAAAGCGTCGCCAGTTCTTCCCGTCGCACTCCGATGCTATTTGACCCATTTCTCCAGCAGTTTTATTTTAATTCCAGATTTCAGAACCTGCAGTGTCCCCTTTGAAGCTCCCTCGGGATCTTGTATTTTTCCAATCATCCATTCTCATTCTTAAAAAAACATAAACTACCCCAGATACAAGGCTAGCTAGTCCAACACTTACTCGGTAGACAACTGCCATTCTAGATATGAGAGACACAGAAGACTGCAGTTGTTGGAATCTGGACCAACACACAAGATGCTGGAGAAACTCAGCGGGTCAGGTAGCTTCTGTGGAGGGGAATAAATAGTTGACATGTCAATCAAGGCCCTTCATTTTACTGAAGGATAGAGGGAAGATCAGCAATTGAAAAGGTGAATAGAGGGGTGGAGCAAGTGTTGGCAGGTGATGGGTAGATCCAGGTGAGGAGGGATGAGAGGAGGTGGGAATGGCATCAGAAGGTGGAAGCTGATAGGTTGGAGAAGACAAAGGACTGAAGATGATGTAACCAACAGCAGATGCAATCTCACTGGCTCTCCACTCAGGCTAGGACCACCAGGACAACAGTGATACCTACGTCAGGTTGCTGTTTATTGACTACAGCACTCAAAACAATCATTCCCTCAGTTCTTATCATCCCACTCCAAAACCTGGAACTAGATCCTTGACTTCCTCATCAGGAGACCTCAGTCTATGTGGATGGGAAATAACATCTCCTCCTTGCTGACAATCAACACTGGTGCATTTCAAAGATGCATTGTTATTTCACTGCTTTAATGGCTATGTGTCTAGGCACAGCTCAAATGCCATCTATAACTTTGCAGATGACACAATTACTGTTGGCAGAATTTCAGGTGGTGACAAAGAGGTGTACAGGTTCAAGATAGATCAGCTGGTTGAGTGGTGTCACAGAAATGACCGTACACTCAACATCAGTAAGGCCAAGGAATTGATTGTGGACTTCAGGAAGGGAAAGTCGAGGGATCAGCAGTGGAAAGGGTGAGCAGTTTCAAGTTCCTGAGTGCCAACATCTCTGAGGATCTATCCTGGTCCCAACATATTGAATCAATTGCACAAAAGGCACAACAGTGGCTATATTTCATTAGAAGTATATTTCATTAGGCTGTATTTCATTGGTATGTCACTAAAGACACTAGCAAATTTCCATAGATATACTGTTTGGTATGGAGGGCCATTACACAGGATTGGAAAAAGCTGCAGAAATTTGCAAACCCAGCCAGCTCCATCATGGGCACTAGCCTCCCCAGCATCTAGGCCACCTTCAAAACGTGATGCCTCAAAAAAGCAGCAACCATCAGGGATCCCCATCCCCAAGGACTTGCTCTCTTCACATTGCTACCATTAAGGAGCAGATACAGGAGCCTGAAGACACACACCCAAAGTTTCAGGAATAGCTTCTTCCCCTCTGTTATCGGATTTCTGAACAGACCACGAACCCATGAACATAACCTCAGTATTTTTCCCTCTCTTTTTGCACTACTTATTTAATTCCTTTTTCTATCTTATATATCTTATTGTAATGTATTGTTTTAATAGTTTTTATTATTATGTATTGCAATATTCTGCTACCACAGAGCAACAAATTTCACAACATATGCCAATGTTATTAAACCTGATTCAGATTCTGATCTGATAGAAAAGAAGGTGGAGCACAGAATGAAGGGTACGAGTTAAGGAGGCCAGAGGGTTGTAACAGAGGAGGGGAACCAGTGCGAGGAGTGGGTGGGTGATGGATGATATTACTCCAGCAACCCTTCTCTGAAGAAGCAAGCTATTTTAAAGAGACAGTCAAAATCTGAGGGCCAAACTTGCAGACTGGCACCATTTTTGATGGAAAGAGAGTGAAAATTGGATGCGTTGTGGTTGTGTGCTAGGGATAAAATGGCACGTGTTTTCTGTCCTGACATCAGTACCAGGTAGTTCGAGGTGACCAGGCCCCATATGAGCTCTGCTGCTGTTATTGGCCCATTAACCAGAGCTGGGCAGATCAGAAGACCCAAAGATGGCCTGTGTGGTACCCCTATTGGGCTGGCTATGTCCCTGCAGTCCACTCATAATATTATTGCAATGACGTTGATCCTTTTTTTGCACAGGAAACCTTCAGGGATGGGATTGGCATTACAATGAATCACTAGGCCCGATATCAGGGGCATTACCCATGTCTTAATGGAGTACAGCACACGAAGAAGCCCTTCTGCCCATGATATCTGTACTGAGCATGATGCTCAGTTGAACTAATCCTTTCTGTCTGCACATGCATATTTATGTGTCTATCTAAAAGCCTTTTAAACTCCACTCTCATCTGTTTCCACCAGCCTGTTCCAGGCACCCATCACTCTGTGTGTGCAAAACTTATAGATATAGAATGGCATGGGAATAGGCCTTTGACCCACATTGTTCTGCTGAACTAATTAAGCTAGTAATTAAACATCTATCAAAACTAACTGCCTGCATAATGTCCATATCCCTCTATTCCCTGTACTTTCATGTGTCTATCTAAAAGCCTTTTAAGTGTCTCACTGTATTTGCCTCCACTTCTGGCAGCACATTCCAGGCACCCTCCAATCTCTGTACAGAAAATTGCCCCACACATCCCATTTAAACCTTTGCAACAAACACAAAAATCTGAAGGAATTCAGAAGGTCAGGCAGCATCTGTGAAGGGAAATAAACAGTCAATGTTTCAGATAGGAAGGACTGGAAAGGAAGGGGACAGAAGCCAGAATAAAAGTAAGTGCTGCTCAAGGAGGCAAAGAGTGGGAATGAAGGGAGCCTGTTCTAGCTGGCTACCAGTGACGAGTAGTGCTCTGTAGGGGTCTGTGTTGGAACTGATTCTTTTTCCATTGTATGTCAGGGATTTGGGTGATGGAACTTGATGGCCTTGTTGCAAAGGTTGCAGAGAATGTGAAGATAGCTGGAGGGGCAGGTAGTTTTGAGGAAGTAGAGAGGCTACTGCAGGACATCTAGGTTCTGACTGTCTACCTCGTCGATAACTCGCATAATTTTATAAACTTCTACTATAGTTCCCTACAGGCTCTGATGCTCCAGAGACAACAATCTTAAGCTTCTCCAACCTCTCCTCATAGCTGATACTCTTTAATCCAGGCAGTATCCTGGTAAGCTCCTGCATCCTTTCCAAAGTCTCCACATTCTCTATGTGCATATTTTCTATGTGCATATCACCACCACTGTAGACTTTATCCACAAGTGTATTGAGGTCTGTGTACCAAAGAGAACAATCGGGTATTTCAAGCCAGAAGCCATGGATGAACGGGGAGATAAACATGCACTCACTTTGTGGAGTTTGCAGAATTCAAATTGGGTGATACTGACATTTACGAGAAATCAACATATGACCTCCATAAACCTCAACAGAAGTCTAAAATAGAGTTCCAGTCCAGTTGCTAGCAGTGGCAATATAATATACTGGGCTACAAAATGAAGTCTGCCAGCATCACTAAAAGCAGCACATTCATTCCTGATGAGCTTAACGTATTCTGTGCATATTTTGAAAAGAAGGGAATAGGTATGTCACCTCCCACCCTGACAGTCTCCAATGCGCCTGGATTTCCAGTCACCATCATAGACACAAGTTCAGTCTTCATGAGGGTGAACCCAAGGAAAGCATTGGGAAGATTGTGCCTTAGATCTTGTGCAGATCAACTAGCAAAGACATTTGCTTACATTTTTAACCTCTCCCTGTTTTAGACTGTGGTTCCCTTCTGCTTTAAGAAGATCAAGTAACCAAAAAGAAAATCAAGAAAATGCACCTTAACAATTACCACCCGGTGGCCTTGACATTTAAAATCATGAAGTTTTCTAAGAAGCAGGTCATGGCACACATCAGCTCCAATGTTTTAGATAATCTCAGCCCACTGCTATTTGCCTACTGTCAAATACCGTCTCCCTGGCCTGACACTCATGGGTTACGCATGCAAATTTTCCAAAGCTGTCTGGAAGATATGTTGAGTAAGCTAGGGCTTTTTGCCTTTGGAGTGAAGGAGGATAAGAGTTGACTTGATAGAGGTGTACAAAATGATAAGAGACATAGAGTGGATAGCAAGAGACTTTTTTCTTTGGGTTTTAATGGCTAATATGAAGGGGCATATTTTTATGGTGATTGGAGGAATGTATAGGGAGGATGTCAGGGGAAGGTTCTTTTACACAGAGTTTTGGATGCGTAGAACACGCTACCATGGGCGGGGGTAGAGGCAGATACATCAGGGACATTTAAGAGACTCTTAGATAGGTAAATGGATGAATGATAAATGGAGGGCTATGTGGAAGGGGAGGGTTTGGTTCATCTTGGAGCAGGTTAAGAGGTCAACATAGCATCATGACCTGAAGGGCCTGTACTGTGTTTTGTTTTGGCAGCTATACCTGTAACAGCTGGCATTCACCACCTTCCCACGTGGAAACTTAGTATTTCTGCCCAAGTGTAGTAGTGTCTTTCCTTCTGATTCACTGAGTGTTGCTAGAGAGAAGCTCTCTGTAGAGTGAACCTCCAGGTATGCCAAAGGAGTGGAAGATCTTAGATGCTGAACAAGAGCAGATCCCAAAAGCCTTAACACGCCCTACTTTTCTGCTATTGGCGAATTTTTGGGTTAAATTCCCAGTGTACAATGCTGTTTAACTTCCTATTAAGTAAACAACCCTCTGGTCTGTTCAAGCTATTCAGTTGTAATTCAGCACAAAATCAAGTGGTCTATTTACTAACACTTGAGCAATTGGTTCACTTTAACTTTCAGTGCTCTGGGTCTATTTAAGGCTCTATCTGACTTTCTGCTTGGACTTGATCATAACCTGTGATTAAAACAGCTCCACAGAGTGAAATGATCCTGATTAATGGTGTGTGTGTGTGTGATTGCAAGTCATGGTTTTATCAATAACAACAATTTTGCATGACTCTTATAAGTGAGCAAAGCACTTTTAATCTAAATCTGTTAAAACATGGATACTAACAAAGTGCTACTCTCCTTAATGTGCAATGAATCTGAGTGAGGACTTGCCTTGTCACTTGCATGTATATGGAGCAAAATTATCACCTGGGTTTGCAGAGACAAATCGATCATTAGACTGCGCTCATTGAGAAAACACAAACTTTTGCTGAGGACTTTATTCCCTTGTACTGAAGATCTAACACTCCCAGAAGGGTTGTCCGTGGAGAACTAGACTATAATATGATAATCTCATGGTGTGGTGTACAGGTTGCCAGTGATTGCATTTAAATGGATCACAAATTTATCTGTAGCCTGTACCTTGTGTAGTGCATTCCTTATAGAAGAAGAATGTTAAATTCGGCAATGACTTGTTGAGCATCTGTACTTGAACTAGAAAGTTCTTTTCAGTCTGTTGAATGCGGACTGAATGCATTCATTAAGAAGCTTTGGAGTATAGTATCTGCCTCAGAAAGACCATTAAGAGGCAAAGATGAGCGCAATTCTTCAATTTACTTCTTCCTGTTGGAAAGGTAGCTTGGTTCAAAGCCCTATTTATCAAGTTCTTAACAAATGCTGGGAGTCAGCACCAACATTTGATTTCAGAACAATTGCAGAGATTACAATATATCTTCTGACAGCATCACAATGCAGCCAATGTGAGTCCTTCCTCCAACTTTGCCTGCAACTTCCTCCCTGCCCTCAAATTTACCTAGACCATTTCTGACACCTCCCTCCCCTTTCTCAATCTCCCTGCTTCTGTCTCCGGAGACAGCCTACCTACTGATGTCTATTACAAACCCACAGATTCTCATAGCTTCCTGGACTACTTCTTCCCACCCTGTTACTTATGAAAACTCCATCCCCTTCTCTCAATTCCTCTGTCTCCGCCATATCTGTTCTCAGGATGAGGCTTTTCATTCTAGAAAGAAGGAGATGTCCTTTTTCAAAGAAAGGGGCTTCCCTTCCTCCACCATCAATACTGCCCTCAACCGCATCTCTTCCATTTCATGCATGTCTGCTCTTATCCCATCCTCCAGTCACTCTACCAGAGATAGGATTCCTCTTGCATCACCTCCCCACCAGCCTTTGCATCCAGAACATAATTCTCCGGAACTTCCGCAGGATCCCACCACCAAGGACATCGTTCCCTCCCCGCCCCACCCTCCAACTTTCTATTTTCTGCAGGGATTGTTTCCTACAAGGCTCTTTTGTCCATTTGACCCTCCCCACTGATCTCCCTCCTGAAACTTATCTTTGCAAGTGGAACAAATGCTACACTTGCCCCTGCAACTCCTCCCTCACTGACATTCAGGGCCCCAAACAGTCCTTCCGGGAGAGGTTACACTTCACCAGTGAGTCTGTTGGGGTTATCTACTGAGTCCAGTGCTCCCAGTCTGGCCTCCTGTATATCAGTGAGACATGATGTAGATTGGGAGACTATTTTGCCGAGCACCTACGCTCCGTCTGCCAGAAGAAGCGAGATCTCCCAGTGGCCATCTAAATTAATTCCCTTTCCCATTCCCATTCTGATACATCAATCCATGACTTCCTCTACTTTTGTGATAAGGCCACACTCAGGTTGAAGGAACAGCACCTTATATTCTGTCTGGGTAGCCTCCAACCAGATGCATGAGCTTTGATATCTCATACTTCTGGTAATGTTCCTCCCCCCCACCCCCCCACCTCACCATTCTCCTTTTCCCTCCCTCACCTTATCTTCTTGCCTCCCTGTTGCCTCCCTCCGGTGCTCCTTTTCTTTCTTCCATGGTCTTCTGTTATCTCCTATTGGACTTCCCCTTCTCCAGCCCTGTATCTCTTTCACCAATCAACTTCCCAGCTCTTCACTCACCCCTCCCCCTCCCAGTTTCACCTACCACCTTGTATTTCTCTCTCCCCTCCCCCACTTTTTAAATCCACTCCTCATCCTTTTTTTTCCCAGTCCTGCTGAAGGATTTCAGCCCAAAACGTTGACAGTACTTTTTTCTATAGGTGCTGCCTAGCTTGCTGAGTTCTTCCAGCATTTTGTGTGTGTTGCTCAGATTTCCAACATCTGCAGATTTTTTTCTTGTTTGTGGGTCCTTCCTGCATTGTCTCATTACCTAGCTCCTTTACGCAAGATCCAGCACTATGTTTTAATTGTAGAGCAGCAAAATGGAGACACGTGACCTGGAGATGCTGGAAATATGGAGCAACACACAATGCTGGAGGAACTTAGCAAGACAGGTAGCATTAAGCGGAAGGAAACGAATTGTCCTAATGAAGGGTCTCGATCTAAAACATTTCCCTCGATGGATATTGCCTGACCTCTTGAGTTCCTCCAGTGTTTTGAGTGTAACAGTATATTCAATTTTCATGCTTCAGATTTTATCAGAGAAGGGGGCCATTCAGCCCACTGAATCAAAGCTGGCAATTCTATCAATCCCATTCCCCCACTTACCTCCAAATGCCTTTCAAGCTCATCAAGCCTGTCCAGATTTTGCCACTCGCTTGCAGACTCGGGCAATTTACAGGTACCAATTCACCTACCAACCCACACATCTTTGGGATGTGGGAGGAAAGTGGAACCCCCAGGTAGTCAGAGGAAGAAGATGCAAACTTCCCACACACACGGGCCAAGGATTGATTTGAATCTGGATTGTTTGGTCTGTGAAGGAGCAGCGCTATTCTCTGCACCCATTCTATGGTGCAATGACATCCATACATTCCTGCAGATAAGACAAAATGGAGTTTAGTGTCTCCATTATGTCAAGAGAGATTCCACAGTCAACAGGTAAAGCAAGAAGATGATATATTTCCCTCAGACAAGACAACCAAATATTTCCTCTCTCCAGCTGAAGACTCTGAGACCGCTCTCAATTTATATCTCCAATTATTTTTGTCTCTCTCCCATTGCCCCCCTCCTCCCCCCCTCCCCTATTCAGAAGCTCAAACAGATTTATTATCACTGACTTATATGACGTGAAAGTTGTTGTTTTGTGGCAACAGTACTGTGCAAAGACATAAAATTACTATTAAATTGCAAAAGTAGATCGTTCAGAAAAGAAAGGATTATGAAATAGTGTTCATGGACTGTTCAGAAATCAAATACTACCAAATTCATCTACATTTCACTTCCCCCATATAGCTTCCATTATCCCTTTATTTATTAAATTCCAGCACTGATAGCCTTTGTTTCTGTTTATCACCCTCCTAGCCATCTCCCCTCCTCGTACAGTATATCTGCCCTTTTTTAATCAAACGTCCATCTGTCATCTATCCACCTTGTGTCTCCTAGCACCACTCTTCTGCCTCCCTTCCTCTCCACCTGGTCTATCTGCTTGTCATCCTTCACCCCTCCTCTGTCCACTAGTTACACACTGGCTCTTGTCTCACCATCCACCCTCTCCTCTTTATTCTGGGCATCTTCCCTTGGCCAGATAAAGGGTTTAAACCTGAAATGCTAACAATTCCTTTCCACCAACAGATGCTGCCTGATCCACTTGTATGTATGTTGTAAGCAGATTCTATGTTGCTGCAGATTGTATTCCCTGCAGCCTCTCACATCTCTATACATGTGCCTAACACCAGGTGATACCTCCGCATAATTGCCAAATGAGTCGATTCATTGCTGTGATATTTACTGAGATGCAGTGAAAAGCTTATGTTTTTGTGCTATCCACACAAATAATTCCATATATAAATATATTGAGGTTGTGAAAATGAAAACAAAATGCAATATATTGTTAGAGCTAAAGGGAAAGCAGATGGATAAGGTGCAGGGGTCATGACAAGGCGGGTTTTGAGATCAGGAGCTCATCTTTAATGTACAAGATGTCCGTTCGAGAGCCTTATAACAACAAGATAGAAGTTGTCCTTGAGTCTGGTTGTTGTGCTCTTGGGCTTCTGCCTGATGGAAGGGTAAGAGGAGAGAGATTCTTTGATTTGTTGGCTGCTTTCCAGATGCAGCAGAAAGTGTAGACACTGGTGAGGAGGCTGGTGAGGAGGCTGGTTAGAGCGACGGAACAATTTCAATATCCCAGTTTTCCAATGGGAAGAATATCCTATGGCAACAAGTAGAGAATGGATATAGTGTTAGAGTTTCAAAGGCAATCCAGTTCCCGGATAAGCTTTTCCGAGGCCATGAATGAATAAATGAACTTTCCTGATGGAGGTTAAGGTTAAGGAAAAGAATGACAGAGTCATAGAGTACTACAGCATAGAAACAGGTCCTTTGGCCCATCTAGTCCATGCCAACCTGATCTTCCTATTCCCATCTACCTGCACCCGGATTATATCCCCACAAACATTTCCCATCCATGTCCTTATCCCAGCTTTTCTTAATTGAGCCTGCATCTACCAATTCTGCTGGCAGCTCATTCTACATGTGAAAAGGAATGGAATCAAAAATCAGAGGGCTTAGTATTAAGGTGAGAGGGGAAAGTTTTAGAAGGGATTTTTAGAGGCATAATTTCACACAGATGGCAGTATCATTGTGGAATGAGTTGCTGGAATTGGTTGAAGCAGGTACAGTAACAATAATTAAAAGTCACTTAGACAGGTATACGGATAAAAGATAAATGCAGATAACTTTTGTTGCAGCAGTGCAGTATAAGACATGAAAAACTACCATGAATTATAGTGCAAAAATAAAGCAAAATAAATAGTGTAAAGGAGAAGAACGAGGTAGTGTTTACAGGTTCAGCGACCTTTTTGAAATCTCAAGGCGGGGTTCTGTTCTGAAAATATTGTATGTGTATCTTCAGGCTCTTGTACCTTCTCCCCAATGGTACTAAGGAGAAGAAGGCATGCACCAGATGATGAGGGTCCTTAACAAGGGATGCTGCCTTCCTGAGGCACTGCCTTTTGAAGATGTCGTTAATGATGGGGAGGGTTGTTCCTGTGATAGAGCTGACGGAGTCTATCACTCTCTGCAGCGCCTAGTGATGCAATGCATTGGAGCTCCATACCAGGTAGTTATGCAACCACTTGTAATGTTCTCCAAGATACATCTGTTGAAATTTGCTAGAGTCTTTGGTGGCATACCAAATCTCCTCAAACTCCAAATGAAGTGTAGCCTCTGGGGAATAGCAGCCTAAGGGGAATAGAAGCAGAGAGCTTCATCATGTTACAAAGTACCTGGATCTACAATTAATGTGCTGTACCCAACAATAAGAACTGGAAATTGGGATTAGTCATAGTGGACCCAGTCTTAAAGTCCGTCATTTGTGCTGTAAGTTTATATTGTTCTGTCATTTGACTTCTGAGTTCCCAAAAAAATTACTAAATGGCTTGGTATTACTAAATGAGTTGGTTCATTTCAGATTAGTTGATGTTTGTGGATGATATTTCTGCCAGGGAGCTTGTCACTTTATGCAAATATAAATTCATTTCTGCTCATGTAACCCATCAGGCATATATTTTCATACATTTTGATTATCATTGTGATATCCTTCTCACAGATAATGTGCAGGAATGCGTAAGCATGTGGAAAATGAACATGTTGAATTACTTCCCTTCAGTAATCTGACATGGATCCTGTGCAGCGAGAGAACTCAGATAATTGATCAGTAATTCATTACGTAAGGCATCATTTTCCGCACATCTGTCACAGATGGCAAAAATATCACATTAATTGCCTGGTTGTAAGTAAAAGCCAGCAGGAAAGTAGCGGGTGTAAATTGTAAAGGAAAGAAAATGCCATTTCATAACTCAACACTGGAAGTAGACTGACTACACCAGTGGGAGACCAAACTAATGTGTTGTTTGCCTTTTTCCAAGTAGATGATGCATGGAGTATGCAAACCCTGGTTAGTTACCTTCAGGTGATGGACTTCCTTCACACATCATATTCTTGGTATATTCCCTGGGTTGCTATTATCACTGATTAAAAAGCCTCCACATTTTAAAATTAATTCCCATTTTGAGTCTCTGCTGGGCTTTTATTTTGATTGCATTCATCCTCCATGTAAGCGAGGAACTGGCTGGACACTATGTGGCAATAGTGCCGTGAGCAGTTGCCTCAGGCCAATCCTAACACATCAGTCATCTTCACGTTGATTTTGATTTCTCCAGTGGGCGCTGAAGAAACTGGCCTGGGACACTGCTGTTGTCCTGGCCTCTGGGATTACTCAGGGGAAAGTCAGATGAATCAACAACATGACAGAAAGCTGCAGGAATATATAGAATCAGAATCAGGTGATTATCAATGACATGTGTCACGAAATTGTTTGTTTTGGGGCATCAGTTCAGTGTAATACATAAAATATAACAAATGGCAATAAGAAATATAAATCTTAGGTAGTGCAGAAAGAGAGCAAAAATAATGAGGTGGAGTTCATGGGTTCATTGTCCATCCAGAAATTTGATGGGGAAGGGTAGGAAGCTGTTCCTATAATATTTTTATACAGTAATATAAATATAATATTCAACATAAAACTATACAGCAGAAAACCGGACTCAAAATGCTGGAGGAAAGCAAGACAGGGAGTATCTATGGAGGGGTATAACCAGTGGATGGTTTTAACCTGAAACATTGCCTGTTTATTCCCTTCCACAGATGCTGCCTGACTTGCTGAGTTTCTCCAGTATTTTGCGTGTGTTGCTCAAGATTTCCAGCATGTGCAGAATCTCTTGTGTTTAGCACAGGAACAGGTTCCCCAGCCCATGCTGTCTCTATCGAGCATGATGCCAAATTAAAATAATCCCTTGCTCCAGCTCGTGATCCATATCCCTCTATTCACGTGACTTACCAACAGCCTCTTAAACATCATTATTCGATATGCATCCACCACCTCTTGTGGCAGCCCGCTACACTCTGTGTAAGAAACCTGAGTATCTCCTTTAAATTTTCCCATTCTCACGATAAAACATGCCCTCTAGTGCTTGACATTGGGAAAACTAGTCTGTCTACCCGCTCTTTGCCTCTCATAATTGTATAAACTTCTATCAGGTCTCCTCTCAGCCTCTGGTGTTCCAGAGAAAAACAATTGAAGTTTGTCCAACCACTCATTACTACTACTACTACCACTACTACAACTACTACTACTACGTCGACTCAGGCCTAGGGGGCCGGCGTCGGGCAAAATTACAATTAATACCCTCCAATCCAGGCAGCATCTTGGTAAAACTCTCCTGCAAACTCTCAACACCCTCTCCAAACTCTCAACATCCTTCCTGCAATGGGGCAACCAGAAATCAACACAATAGTCATAGTAAGGCCTAACCAAAGTTTTATACAGCTGTAATATGACCTCTTGACTCTCATGTTTACTGCCCTGACTGAAAGTGAGAGAGCAAGTTTAAAGGAGCTGTACAGACTAAGATTTCATTTATACACACAGCGTTCTGTGCTTAGGACATGCAGTGGGGAAGGTGGTAGAAGCAGGCATCAGAGTAATGTTTAAGAATCTTTAGACAGGCACAGGAAAAGATGGAAAATACAGGAATATGGACCATGTGCAGGCAAATGGCATCAGTTAGATTGCCATAATGGTCAGCACACACATGGTGGGCTGAAGGGCCTATTCCTGTTTCATGTTCTAATTTTGTCCTAAATCCCATAGGACATATCTTCAGACAGTGACCTGCCAGGGGTAGCATTCTCTCTGCATACAGCCTGTCAAAACATACCACCAAGACCTGGCATGAACTTTGGACATTACTGGGCAGGGACTAGTCAATCCCCTGGCAAGAACATCACCAAGGATATCTTTGCAGCAACATGATTGATGGAACTCAGTTGGAAGCTGGTGGGTTAAAAGATTAGCTTTATTTATCACAGATGCATCGAAACATATAGTGAAATGCATCATTGTGTCAAATGAAAATACTGATGTGACTGATGGTGCTTGAAGTAACTTGAAAAATTAGCCAATTTGACTTGGTTGTCACCAATCTACTTGGGACAGGTTCATGAATGTTTTGGTGAAGAAAAGTTCATTGCACAATCCTTGCTGAGATAAAGTCCCACCTTTACACCTGGGACTCCCACTACCATGTAACATAACTATTGACCCAAATAGGATTGACTGCTCAAAGATCTAGCCAGTCAAAACATAGCATCAATAAAGAATAGTGGATCATTAAAGCAGAAACATACACCTTCTCAATCTGTAACTAGATAACCTGGCATTTCACCTGGCCATTTACTTTCTACTGTGTCGGGAAAGCAGCCAACATGATCAAGGACCCTTCTTCCACGGTCATTCTGTCTTTTACCCCTGTCATTGCAGAAAAGATACTAAAACTTGAGAACATGTATAACCAGACGTAAGGCTAGCTTCTCTCCTGCTGTTATAGAATGTTGAATGGACCACTTGTATGATAAAGATGAGCTCTTGATCTTTGCCTGTCTCTCATGGCCCTTGCACATTTTTGCCTACTTTCTCGGCAACTGTCACACTATATCCTTCATTCTGTTTCATTTTATTTCTGTTCTGCCCAGTGTCCTACACATAGAATAAAATGGGCAGCATGATAGCGTAGTGTTTAGCACAATGCTTTACAGTATCAGCAACCTGGGTTCAATTCCCACTGCTGTCTGTAAGGAGTTTGTACGTTCTCCCGGTGACCGCGTGGGTTTCCTACCATAGTCCAATGATGTACCAGTTGGTACATTAATTGGTCATTGTAAATTGTCCCATGATTAGTCTAGGGTTAAATCGGGGGACTGCTGGGCAGCGCATCTCGAAGGGCTTGAAGGCCCTATTCCGCACTGTACCTCAATAACAATAAGTAAGTGTATAGATAATGGGTTATTGGTTTATTATTGACATGTGCACCAAGATAATAGTGTTTGCGTACCATAAATACATTGACGTAGTGTTAAAGGATGAAAAAGGAGAATGCAGATATACTGTAGTATTATAGGTACAAGACAATGCTGTGCAGATAGACTGATAAAGTACAAGGGCTACAACAAGATGGAGTGGGCGATCAAGAGTTTATTTTAAACATATTAGATGGCCATTCAAGATGACCATAGACACATTCCTTTCCTTCACTGTACTTACAAACTTTGACCACTCAGGGTACACCTGTGTACACAGTGTACACCGCTATAAATAACAATGTAGTTACCTACCTCATCTGCTGTCAAACCACGACCTCTACCACCGTGCCATTTCAGTGCCTTGCCTGAGACCAGAAGAAACTGGAGAGTTGTGGACACACTCAGCAAATCACAGAAATCATCCTTCCCTCTGTGGACCGTGTCTACTGTACACTTCTCAGTGTCCTCCGTAAAGCAGCAAGCATAATCAGAGAACACACATACCCCAGACATTTTCTCTTCTCCCCCTCCTATCGGCAGAAGATAAAAAGCCTGAAGACATGTACCACCAGGCTCAAGGACAGTATCTATCACTCTGTTAAAAACTATTGAATGGTCCCCTGGTATGATAAGATGAAATCTTGACCTCACAGTTTACCTCACCATGGCCTTGCATCTTATTGTCTGCCTGCACTCTACGTTCTCTGTAACTGTAACACTTTATTCTGCATTCTGTTATTGTTTTCCCTCATGTTTCCTCAATGTGCTGTTGTAATGAAATGATCTGTAGCAATGGTATACAAGAAGGTTTTCACTGTACATTGGTACATCTGTCAGTTTTAAAAAAAAACAATTTTCCAATTTACCAAGAAGGATGTGGGAAGCAGATACATGGGAACACCACCACCTACCCTCAGGTTCCTATGCAAGTTACACAGCATCCTGGACCTGGAAGTATGTCCCTGTATCTTCATAGATGGATCAACATTCTGGAATTCCTTACCCAATGACAAGGTACCTGCACCAGAAAAATGAAAGTTCACTGGTTCAGGAAGTGTGCCTTCTCATGGCCAATTAACTTGGGCAATTAAAAGCTGACCTTAACTGCAATACACTCATCACATGGATGTACAAAATTATAGTTTCCGTGAGATGGAAAAAATGCAGGTACTAATATTAGAAAGACCTGGATTTTCAGCAAGTACATAAAAGCAAAGAGGAGGGTGTTAAATTAATAAGCAAATGCTGTAACTGTTTTGATCTTCAGTGGAGGGACTGCTGAGTGAGATGTGCATTTTAAATCTCATATGAAGCATGCCTATGGAATGAAATAAGGTTGGAATTAGAATGAAATCAAATGAAATTAAGAACACTGATGTGCTGTTGGGAGATAAAATAAGCAAGTAATAAGAGATATGATTGTTCAAATATTACAAGATAGATTCACGGCGATTAACTCACTGGGCAATATCATTTGGATCCTGATGCATGAACAGAGACCATTTTCACCTGACCTCACCTGTAATTGTTTCAACATATTCAATCACACTGTCTAGGTTAATAGTGGTTAGTTGATTTTGATGCCTTTATATTCATGTTGTTAAGAGGGTCAGCTGTTACATTACCCAGGATGAATTGCAGAAAAGGCTGTATGGGAACATCTGCTATATCCCTCCAATACTGTGGATAATGAATAACTCGGGTGTCTCCTTGTCAGTATTTGGAAGACAGATGTGCTGATTGGTGCCATTTCCAAAGGGAATCCACTCATTGCAATTCTATATCTAACACCATATTAGCTACACCTTAACCTGCAGGGAATCCAAATGGCAGGTCCACATGGAGTACAAAATCATTTAATTATTTAGCTGCCAGAGTTACTTCAAATACAACTTCCCAAATATTTGTTTTAGATCTTAACTTCATAATGAATAACCTGGAAATTGGATTACTAATATTTGAAATCTAGTGCATAAAACTGCTTGGTGTAATGAATGTGTTGGCAATGCATGTCTGTGTTTTCAATTGTAGGCATTGCTGGCAAGGTCACCCATTACTAAGTTGGCGAGGTGGTGGTGAGCTGATTTCTTGAACCTTTGCAGCCCTTCCTGTGAAGGTGCTCCTTCTGTGTTAGTGTGCAGAGAGTTTTATGATTTAGATCCAGTGAGAGTGAAGAACTGGCAATATATTTCCAAGTCATGATGGCGTGTGATGTGGAGGAGAAATGGTCGTTTGATGGTGTCCTATCTCCCTGATTAACTTTGAGGCTGTAAGTTTGGATGATGCCATTAGAATAGCCAAAATGAGTTTTTGCTGTATATTTTGTGGATGGTGCACATCACAGTTCTATTGTAAAATAGAGACTGCTGGAGGAATTCAAAGGGTCAGGCAACATCCACAAAGAGAAATGGATACTTGACGCTTTGGGTCAAGATCCTTCATCTGGACCTCAACTTAAAATGTCAACTGTCCATTGCCCTTCACAGATGCTGCCTCTCCTCCTGAGTTTTGACAGCAGTGTTTTTGTTGTTGCTTCAGAATACATCATCTGCAGTCTCTTGTCTCTGCACTTATGGTGAGCCAGTGATAGAGGGTGATGGTGTATATGGCAGTGGACAGGGTACTGGCTGAGTGGTCTGCCTTGACCTGGATGCGGACACGTTTTCTAAATGTATGGACCTTGAGCACCACTGTGAATCATCGAAGATATCTTAAAGATTGGAAAGTATTATTCAATTGTCTCGCACATTCTTCAATTGCTGTCCCACTGCTGTGGATATGATAGGGTCTTTTAAGAGACTTTTGGATAGGTACATGGAGCTTAGAAAAATAGAGGGCTATGGGTAACCCTAGTAATTTCTAAGGGAGGGACATGTTCGGCACAACTTTGTGGGCTGAAGGGCCTGTATTGTGCTGTCGGTTTTCTATGTTTCTATGTTAAAGCCTCTTGTTCTTAGCAGCACAAAGTATATAGAGAACAGAACAGTTTAGCACGGGAGCTGGACCCTCAGTCTACAATGTTGTGCCAAACCAATTAAATTAGTATATAGTTTGGTTGAGCTATTCTTCCGATCTTGACAATTTACTTGCAAACATTTCATCACAAACAGCAGGAGGACATGGTCCATGTAAGCACCATTGACATGGGTAGGACGAGTGACGAGGTTCTCCATAGGGAGTTCAGGGAGTTAGGTGCAAAGTTAAAGGGCAGAACCTCGAGAGTTGTGATCCCAGGACTGCTACCTATGCTACATGCTAGTGAGGCCAGAGCTAGGAAGATGCTACAGTTTAATACGTGGCTAAGGAGTTGGTGTAGGAAAGAGGGCTTAAAGAATTTTGGATCATTGTGCTCTCTTCCAGGGAATGTGGGGCCAGTATGGAAGGAACACACATAAAAGAAAAATACTGGTGAACGCAGCAGGCCAGGCAGCATCTATAGGAAGAGGTACAGTTAACGTTTTGGGCTGAGACCCTTTGTCAGGACTAACATAGAAGGTATAGAAGGGATGGTTTGCACCTGAACTGGAGGGGGACTAATATCTAGTGGGAAGGTTTCTTAATGCTGCACGGTGGGGTTTAAATTAGAGTTGCAGGGGGATGGGAACCAGAGTGCCAGAGCAGAGGTTGTTGAGCATAGTGCGACCTGCTGTCCTGAGCTGTGTATATTTCAGTGCAAATGTATCGTAGGAAAGGTGGATAAACTCAGGGCATGGATCAACACCTGGAATTATGATGTTATAGCCATTAGTGAGTCTTGGTTGTAGGAGGGGTAGGACTTAGCAGCTCAATATTCCAGAGTTCCGAAGTTTCAGACATGACAGAGTGGGAGGGATTAAAGGAGGAGGGGTGGCGTTACTAGTCAGGGGAAAATGTCACGGCAGTGCTCAGTCAAAACAGATTGGAGAACTGGTCTAGTGAGGTGTTATGCGTGGAGCTGAGAAATAAGAATGGTATGACCACATTAATGGGGCTATATTACAGACCACCCAACAGTCCTAGGGATTTAGAGGAAAAAATTTGTAAAGAAAAATGGCAGACTGTTGTAAGAAACATAATGTTGTTACAGTAGGTGATTTTAACTTTCCACATATTGACTGTGAATCCCATACTGTAACAGGACTAGATGGGATCGAGTTTGTCAAATGTTTTCAGGAAAATTTCCTTCATCAGTGCTTAAAGTCCCAATGAGAAAGCATGTGATACAGGATCTGCTATTGGGGAATGAGGCAGGGCAGGTGACAGGAGTCTGTGTAGGGGAACACTTTGCATCTAGTGACCACAATGCTATTAGTTTCAAAGTAAATATGGATGTTAAATAATGTTTTTGCATCTGTATTTACTCAGGAGATGGACACAGAGTCTGTAGAAGTGAGACAAAGTGGCACCAACTTAATGGACCCTGTACAGATTACAGAGGAGTAATTGTTTGTTATCTGAAGCAAATCGGGGTGGATAAATCCGCATGGCCTGAGAAGGTGTTCGTTCAGACTCTACAGGAGGCAAATGCACAAATTGCCAGGGTTGTCCTGCTGTTTAAAAAAGGCTCTAAACATAAACCAGGAAATTCTGGGCCGGTGAGTCTGACATTAGCAGTGGGAAAGCTACTGAAAGGTATTCTAAGGAACTGGATATATAAGTGCTTGAATAGACATGGACTGATTAAGGATAGTCAGCACGGCTTTGTACATGGTAGGTGGTGTCTAACCAATCTTATAGAGCTTTTCGAGGAAGTTACTAGGAAAGTTGATGAAGGCAAGACAGTGAACATTGTATACATGGACTTTAGCAAGGCACTTGACAAGGTCCCACATGGGAGATTGGTCAAAAGGATTCAGTTGCTCTGTATTTAAGATGAGATAATAAATTAGATTAGATATTGTCTTTGTGGGAGAAGCGTAGTAGCAGATGGTTGCCTCTCTGACTGAAGGTCTGTGACTAGTGGTGCGCCGCAGGGACTGGTGTGGGGCCCTTTGTTGTTTGTCAGCTATGTTAATGATCTGAATGATATTGTGGTTATCTAGATCAGAAAATTTGCAGATGACACCAAGATTGGGGTATAGTAGACAGCGAGGAAGCCTTTCATGGCTTCTAGAGGGATTTGCATCAGCTGGAAAAATGGCAGATGGAATTTAACACAGGCAAGTGTGAGGTTTTTCACTTTGGTAGGATCAACCCAGGTAGGTCTTACACCGAGAACGGTAGGGCACTGAGGGGTGTGGTGGAACAAAGGTATTTAGGAATACAGGTCTGTAATTCGTTGAAAGTAGCATCAAGGTAGATAGAGTTGTAAAGAAAGCTTTTGGCACATTGATCTTCGTAAACCAATGTATTGAGTACAGAAGAAGGGATGTTATGTTGAAATTGTACAAGATGTTGGTGAAGCCTAATTTGGAGTGTTGTGTGCAGTTTTGGTCACCTACTTACAGGAAAGATGTAAACAATATTGAAAGAGTACAGAGAAAATTTACAAAGTTTTTGCCAGGTCTGGAGGACCTGAATTTCAAAGAAAGATTGAATTGGTTAGGACTATATTCCTTAGAATGTAAAAAATGGAGAAAAGATTTAAGAGAGGTACTATATAAAATGATGAAGGGTACAGATAGGATTAATGCAAGCAGTCTTTTTCCACTGAGGTTGGATGGGACTACAACCCGAGGTCATTGGTTAAGGGTGAAAGGTGAAACATTTAAGGTGAAAATGAGGGGAAACTTCTTTACT
Source organism: Mobula hypostoma (assembly GCF_963921235.1). NCBI lineage: Eukaryota > Metazoa > Chordata > Chondrichthyes > Myliobatiformes > Myliobatidae > Mobula > Mobula hypostoma. The sequence continues at coordinate 170,604,260 of NC_086097.1, forward strand.
CAGAGGGTTGTGAGAGTGTGGAATGAGCTCTATGCAAGCTGGATCTGAACATATTAAGGAAGTTTGGATAGGTACATGGATGGTAGGGGTAAGGAGGGTTATGGTCCCGGTGCAGGTCGATGGAAGTTGGCAGTTTAAATGATTTTGGCATGGACTAGATGAGCTGAAGGGCCTGTTTCTGTTCTGTACTTCTCTATGACTCTAGTAATACCTTTCCTGATTTTGAATACCTCCATAAGTCCTCCCCTCATTCTCATGTGTTCCAGGGAATAAAGTAATAACCTATTTCACTTTTCCTTTTAACTCAGGTCCTCAAAGCCTGGGGAAACATTTGTAAATTTTCCCTGCACTCTTTCAAGCATATTGATATCTTTCCTGTAGGAAGGTGACTAGAACTGCACTCAATTCTCTAAATTCGACCTTACCTTCGTCATGTTCAAATTCACAATTTAATCGGCAAAGTGGCAGATGGAGTTAAATCTAGGCAAGTGTGGAGGTTTTGCAGTTTTGTGGGGGGAGGGGGGAAGAAAGGAGAAAGTATACAGTAAATGATAGTCACCTTAACAGTATTAATGTACAGAGGGATCTTGAGATTCAAATGCATACTTCACTAAAAGTGGCCATGCAAGTGGATAAAGTGGTAAGGAAGGCATCTTGCCTTCACTGGGAGGTTTGTTGCATGTACAAGTAAGCAAGTCACGATGCTGCTATGTAAAACTTCAGTCAGACTGCACTCGGACCATTATGTGCAGTCCTGCTCACCCTGTTATAGGAAGGATGGGAGACTGTGGAGAGGGAGTAAATGAGGTTTAGAAGGGTGCTGCCTGGATTAGACTGTAAGCTCTAAGGAAAGTTTGGACAAACAGGGTTTTTTCTCCCTAGAGCATCAGGAGTTGAGGGGAGACTTAATAGAGTTCTTAAAATTAGGAGAAGCACAGATAGAGTAGACATCCAGAATATTTTCTCCAGGGTTGACATGAGGGGTAAGTTTTTTTTAACACAGAGAGTGGTAGGAGCCTGGAATGGATTACTAAGGGGTAGTGGTGGAATCATGCAGTTTGCTGGACTTTAGGAGGCCTTTTGATTGACACATAAATATGGAGAGAATGAAGGGATATGGATGATGCATGGGAAGAGGATATTTAGTATAAATTGGCATCAAGATTGGTAAACTATCATGGGCCAAATGACTGTTCAGAGCTGTACTATGTAATGTGGTTTCCCCAGTGTGTTTCTTCACTACATTCCTTAACAGTTTCTGAAGGACAGAGCATATTTACACAGAACACTGCCACAAGAAAGCAGCATCCATCATCAAGTCCCCCAGCATCCAGGCCTTGCTCTCCTTTCACTACCACCACTGGGCAAAAGGTACAGGAACCACGGGACATAAAGACTGACTTCCCAGGACTTTGCAACTCATGTTCTCAGTATTCTTTATTTTTTATTTGCACAAATTGTCTTCTTTTGCACATTGGCTCTTTTTGTTTGCCTTTGTTTATGAATCATTTTTCATAAATTCTGTTGTGTTTCATTATTTTCTTGTAAATGCCAGCAAGAAAATGAACCTCAAGGCAGAATGTGGTAACATATACTAAGTACTTTGAAAATAAATTTACATTCACATCAACTTTGGAGGTCTCTTTTTCCCGTTCTCTGGGTAAACATGCTTCTCTTGATTTTCCTATCAGATTCATGAATAATTGTCTTATTCTAATGGCCCCCGGTGTTCCATCCACCTTATTACACCTCCTCTTGATTCTAGATTACCTCCAAGTTTTGATGAGAAGGACCATAAATAGCTTTGCTCTAATTTATAGGGGCATAAGACTTGGGGATTCAGAAGATCCAGTTCACAGGGTGTTCGACTGGAACATTTTTTCCCTTGCTTCCCTCCCCACAAGCCCAGCTCACTTCCACATACAGACTCACCTTTATCGTAATGCCATAAGGCCATAAAACATAAGAGCAGAATTAGGCCATTCGGTTCATCTTTCTTCCCAAAATAGGATTGATATTCAAATGAACTGAAGAATGCTTCCTTTGTCGCCATGTTGACATCACATATGTATTGTGGATGAATGGAATGCAAGACCTCGTACAGTGACTGAAGACAAAGGAAGTCCCATTTAGTATATTTGTAACTTGTTTGAATAAAATGTATTTTTGGCAAAAAAGGCAACTATTGCCAGCCTGTGCTCTGGGCTCTGTGAGCTGGAGCCAATATTCATATCACTGCTGATTCTTCTCAATAGTTTAATAATTCCTTTGTGCTTTTTTCAATGGGAAGTTTAATCTGACAGGTCTTCCTATACTCAGAATAGACTACTTTATGTCTGAAATAACCTTATTGAAATAGTCGTTTTGCTGAGGCAGCGTTGGGGAAATGAGGAGGGGAGGGGATAAGAGATTAGGAAATTATCAGTTAGAGGATGGCAAAGCTTAGGGAGGGAACTGGAGCCTGAAACTCACTGACTGCCTAAATGCTAGGAGAGTGGACGACATTGAGATCCCAAGGGTCTGTAAGGCTGGAGGGGGCTATAATAATAGGTCGGAATATGAAATGAATGAATTCCGGTGTTTAGGATACTGGTGCCTGAAGCCACAAATGTCAAGAGTGGAAATTCTGGGATTTTTTTTTTAGGAACTATCCACAGGAGGAAGCTACAGAGACAGAGAAGGATATGAAGAGATTTGAATACCAGGATGAGAGTTGACTATTTGAGATTATTTCCTGCAGGTCACCAAGAAAAGAGGCAATAAGCAAATGGGGCAGGGTTCAATTGATGATACAGACAGAAGAGTGCTGGCTGAGTTCAGGGGGCTGATAAGGGGAGAAGGTTGGAGCACTCAGGTCAGAATCAAAAACGGCTTTATTAGCACTGACATATGTGATGTGAAATTGGCTGTTTTGTGGTAGCAGTACCTTGTAAAAACTTAAAATTACTATAAATAACAAAAATAAATAAATTGTGCAATACTGAAGGAATAACAAGATAGTGTTCATGGATTCGTAGACTGTTGGCGCGGGGAGGAGGCTGTTACTGAATCATTCAGTATCAGCCTTCAAGCTCCTGTGCCTCCTCCCTGATAGTAGTTACGAGAAGAAGGCATGTTCTGGACAGTGAGAGTCCTTCATGATTTTCCTGAGATATAGACTCTTGAAGATAGAAAGAAACAGAGAAACATAGAAAACCCACAGCACAATATAGGCCCTTCAACCCACAAAGTTTTGCCAAACATGTCCTTGCCTTAGAAATTACCTAGGGTTACCTGTAGCCCTCTATTTTTCTAAGCTGCATGTACCTGTCCAGGAGTCTCTTAAAAGACCCTATTGTAACTGCCTCCACCACAGTCGCCGGCAGCCCATTCCATGCACTCACCACTAAAAAAAAAACCTACCCCTGACATCTACTCTGTACCTACTTCCAAGCACTTTAAAACTGTCTCCTCTCGTGACAGCCATTTCAGCCCTGGGAAAAAGCCTCTGATTATCCACATGATCATCATCTTATACACCTCTATCAGGTCACTTTTCATCCTCCGTCGCTCCAGGGAAAAAAGGGCGAGTTCGCTCAACCTATTCTCATAAGGCATACTCCTCAATCCTGGCAACATCCTTGTAAATATCCTCTGCACCCTTTCTATGGTTTCCACATCCTTCCCGTAATGAAGTGACCAGAACTGAGCACAGTACTCCAAGTGGGGTCTGACCAGGCTCCTATATAGCTGCAACATTACCTCTTGGCTCCTAAACTCAATCCCATGATTGATGAAGGCCAATGCACCGTACGCCTTCTTAGCCACAGAGTCAACCTGCGCAGCAGCTTTGAGTGTCCTATGGACTTGGACCCCAAGATCCCTCTGATCCTCCACACTGCCCAGAATCTTACCATTAATACTATATTCTGCCATCATATTTGACCTACCAAAATGAACCACCTCACACTTATCTGCGTTGAACTCCATCTGCCACTTCTTAGCCCAGTTTTGCATTCTATCGATGTCCCGCTGTGACCTCTGACATCCCTCCACACTATCCACAACACCCCCAACCTTTGTGTCATCCGAAAATTTACTAACCCATCCCCCCATTTCCTCATCCAGGTCAGTTATGAAAATCATGAGTAGGGGTCCCACTACTGATCACTGACCTCCATGCAGAATATGACCCGTCTACAACCATTCTTTGCCTTCTGTGAGCAAGCCAGTTCTGGATCCACAAAGCAATGTCCCTTTTGGATTCCATGCCTCCTTACATTCTCAATAAGCCTTGCATGGAGTACCTTATCAAATGCCTTGCTGAAATGCATATACACTACATCTATTGCTCTACCTTCATCAAAATGTTTCGTCACATCCTCAAAAAATTCAATCAGGCTCGTAAGGCCTTTGACAAAGTCATGCTGATTATTCCTAATCATATTATCCCTCTCCAAATGTTCATAAGTCCTGCCTCTCAGTATCTGGACATCAGTATCTCAAGATGTCCTCGACGGTGGGGAGAATTGTGCTTGTGTTGGAACTAGCTGAGTTAACAATCCTCTGCAGACGCTTGTGATCCTGCACATTGCAATCTCTATACCATGCTATAATACCATCAGTCAGAATGCTGTCCAACATACATCTATATAAAAAAAACTCTAACAGCCATTTGTGAAATACCAATTTCTAACAAAGTATAGCCACCGGCTTTGATTGCATCCATGTGCTGGACCCAGGATAGATCCTCCAAGGCATTGTTGCACAGGAACCTGAGGATCATGGGGTATGATCAGCACTGATTGGGGTTTCAGCTGTGGCAGGGGCAATGGCAAGTAATGAAAACAGTAAGGATTCCATAGTGTAGCAGGCTTGGGGATTTTATTTTTATGGTAGACAATTTTCTAAATGGAGAGAAAATTCAAAAATATGAGATGCAAAGGGACTTGGAAGTCCTTGAGCAAGATTCTCTAAAGGTTAATTTGCAGGTTGAGTTAGTGGTGAGGAAGGCAATTGTGATGTTAGCATTCATTTCAAGAGGACTGGAATATAAAATCAAGGATTTTATATTTATAAAGCACTGGTGAAGCCCCACTTGTTGTGAACAGTTATGGGTCCCTTATCTGATAAAAGATGTTTGGGCACCTTATAGAAATGTGGATTTGCAGACATTGGAGAGGGTTCAAAAAGGGGTCACAAAACAGATTCTGGGATTGAAAGGAATGTTTGATGGCTCTGGGCCTCTACTCACTGTTATTCAGAAGAATGACGGGTTACCTCATTGAAACCTATCAAATGTGAAAGACCTCAGTAGAGTGGATGTGGAGAGAATGTTTCCTATGGTGGGGAAGTCTAAGACCAGAGGACACTGCCTCAGAATAGAGAGACAGCTATTTAGAACAGAGATGAGGAAGAACTTCTTTAGCCAGAGAGTGGTGAATCTGTGGAATTCACTGCTACGGGTAGCTGTGGAGTCCAAGTCATTGGGTATATTTAAGGCAGATGTTGATAGACTCTTGATGAGTCAGGGCATGAAGGGAAATGGGGAGAAGGCAGGAGACTGGGCTGAAGAGAAAATGGATTAACCATGATGAAATGGGCGGAGCAGACTTGATGGGTCAAATGGCCTACTCTTCATCCTATATCTCATGGTCATTTCCGATGAGTAGATTTTCTGGATATTGGATATTGCTCCTCTTATCACACTTACATTTGTACTTGCATGCTACAGAGTAGTGTAATGCATTTCCTCGTAAACCCTGCATATTTAATGAGAACAAGAAATTTAACCTTGGGAAGCTTCAGGTTGTGAATTTCAGCTGGTATGTTTCAGCGTGCCCCAGACCTCCTGTTGTTCTCAACTCTGATCTCAGTTCTGGTCTTGCACCCTGCCCAGATTCCCAGTAATACACCTGTGAGAAGGGAAAGCAGTGGATAACTTGTCCATGAAAAACAAGGATTTGGGACAAGAGTTAAGTGCCAGCCCATCAGGATTTCCAAGCAATCAGATTTTGATATTGGTATTAGTATTGGTTTATTGTTGTCACATGCTCTGAGAGACAGTGAAAAGCTTTTGAGCAATCCGCACAAAATGCCGGAGGAACTCAGTAGGAGGAAAATGAACAGTCAACATTCCAGCCCAAAAGCCTTCATCAGGACTGCCCGACCTGCTGAGTTCCTCCAGCGTTTTGTGTGTTTTGCTCAAGATTTCCAGCATTTGCAGAATCTCTACTGTCTCAGTGAAAATGTTTTGTTTACTTGCTAGCCAGCCAGGTCATTCCATACATATAGGCAGTGAAAGGAAAAGAGAACACAGAATACAGTGTTAGAGCTGCAGAGAAAGTGCAGCGCAGGCAGACAAATCCGAGCTCATTTTTTTAGCATATGAAAAGTCCATTCAAGATTCTGAAAAAAGTGGGAGAGAAGCTATCCTTAGATATCACGTGCTACCAGTGTTTTAATGCAGTCACTATATTAAATGGTGCTTTTTGCATTCCAACCAGAAATCCTGGGGAAAATGGTGACATTAATCCACTACCACATCATAAGACAATACAAAGCTATTTGAATATAGGAGTATTTTTTTCTGCCATTGTATAGGGTAAGCCTTTGGAATTCTCTGCTCTAGTGGGTTGTGGAGGTTCATTCATCATGTTCGTTCAAAACAGAGAATGAGAATTTACTGGATTTGGGGATCAAGGAGTATAGGGATAGAGACACAAGATACTGAAGGTACTAGAATCTGGAGCAACAAGCAATCTGCTGGAAGAACTCAACAGTGTGAGCAGCATCTGTGGGAAGAAAGGAACTGTCGAAGTTTTGGTTCAAAACCCTGCACCAGGACCATGTGGGGATTGGAAAATGGATCAGTAGTAGAAAAGCAGTCATCATCGTGAAGAATGGTGGAGCAAGCCCCAAGGACCATGGGCCACTTTCAGCTCCCGGTGCTTATGGTGTTAAAGTATGTTGAATGCTATTGTATAGTCCAACAAATCTGGCCAATTTGCAGTCAGCACACCTATTTGCATTACAGTAGGTATTTGCATTGTTCTGAATACTTGCTTGGGGGGCGTATTCAAAGGCAACATTAGTTGAGAGAATATGTGTTCCTTCCCTTGAGCAAGCCCCAAACCACATTTTTACATTAACCAGATAATGAAAGAAGGTGCACGAGGGAATATTATGAGATTATGGAATATTCCAGTGGCAGACAAAGCCAGAGACACAACACAATGCATACTTCAGCCCATGCACACAATATATGGAGGCAGATCATTAAAACGAAATTGAAAAATCAACACTTTTGAATAAAGAAAATGGGATATTTATTACAGTAAACAATCTTCAAACACTCCCCAACACCTTGATAATTGGGCACATTTCATTAGCTCAATGATGCTCCAATTTCTCTGCAATGTTTAGCTCAATCATGCAGTACTGAAGGAACCACTGAGTGAGTTATCCAGTCTGTCCTGGTCTCCTGCTGTAACTTCAAGGGTTTATCCCATTTCCCCTTTGAAAGTCCTGTTGATTCTGCTTCCTTTCAAGCTGTGCGTTCTAAATAAAAACATGCTGCAGAAAATAAATGCTTCATCTCTTCATTTTCCAATTACATTAAATTCATGGCTCCTGATTACAGCTCGAGGTACCAGTTTGAATCCCAGCCGCCACACACTGACCCACGAATGGAGTGAGACACTCCTCCCCCAGAGTAGGAGGGAAAAACAAATATTCAGATGCTGGGCATCTGAATTAAGAACACCATTAAGAGATTTGTATTATCCTCAGAAGGTCAAGAAGCACCTGTGGAAACAGAAACAGTTAATGCTTTAAGCAGAGCTGAGAAGAGGAGAAAACAAGGGATACAAGAGTTGCTGTTGCAGTTGCTGGAGTCTGGAGCAAATTAACAGGTCAGGCAGCATCTGTGGAGGGAAATGGACAGTTGATGTTCAGATAAAGGATTTCAATCGGTAACATCGCCCAGCAATATGCTGCCTAAACTGCTGAGTTCCTCTAGCACTCTGTGTGTGGCGGAGAGAGAGAGAGAAAGAAAGGCAAAAAACAAGTTTGTTTGCAGGAGCAGAGGAGATTTGGGAGGAATGAGGGGAATATCTCTAATAGGATGAGATGAAATGGGGCAGTTACAAGCACATTATGCTTCAGTGTAACGCTAGTAGTAATGATGTGAGACATATATGCACATTAGAATGAACACATATACAGAAATGAGACAAATAGAGCCAACACAATTACTGGCAGGACGGAAAGAAATAAAGAGTTACCTGAAGATGGGCACTTGAGTAGCAGGAATCTAATCTATTGGTTCAAAGGCATAGGACAGACTTTAAAATCCAGATTGGGCAGGTGAACTTGGGTGTGAGGGTGAGGATTCTGTCTTTTATACCCTGTTGTGGAACCGGTCAAATGGCCCTGTATTAATTTCCCAAGCAGTAAACACCACATTAGAAATGTGTCACCGAATTTCACAAAATGCGAGTTTACGTCTTCCCGTGCTGCAGTCAGGTGAGAGTCCCCCTTTGCGCAGGCGGACAACAGTATAAATTGACATCAGGTCAGAGCAGACATCGTGAGTCGAAGGGCCTGTGCCTCTGCAGCACTGTGTGTGTCTGAGCAGCCTGTAAGAAGATCTAATTTCCCCATTTCCCTTTCCAATTCACTGAGAAAGGTACTAAGCTTCAGTTTTTAAGCAGATTTGAAATCATAAATAACTTTTTCATTGGGTAAAATACCAAACGAAAAGCATCTAAAAAGAAATGCACAAGAAAGGAAGAGAATTTAGACTAATTTATAAATAACCTGTGCTGATGTGGTATGTTAGGACTGTCCAGGTTGGACTGTTATGGTTGTATTGAATACTACTTAGCAAATGGGTTGCTATTTCATATCTATAAAGGATAGCTCTGAGAATTAATCTTCATATTCACAGGAGCTCAGTTTGGATTCAAATCATGTAGGTATCCAGCAGCGTACAACATTACTGCATGGCCTTGAGGCATTCACCTTCCATGTAGTATGCTCCCATCCCTATCTTATTAGAAATAAATAAATCATATCAAAGTGGCTCCATCCTGTATTATCACAAGGAAATGCAAAATAAGTTAGAGAGTTATAGATTCAACAAGAGGCTGCTTTTCTGTTTGTAGAGTAAAACAGCTCCAAGTTGCTTTGAATTGGAGGGTATCTGGTCATAAAGTGCAGACCTGTCATAGAATTTTCAAAGATCTGTTTGCTCCAGTATTTACTTGTGGCTGTTGGCTTAGTTTGAGTAGATACAAGATAATATTGAATATAGGAAACCCCATCTTTCCAATTAAGTGAAAGATAGATAAGCTAGTGGTGCTGGCTTAATATGGCTCCTCAAATTATCGAGACAGGTGTGCTACTGGGAAGCCTCTCCTTTAGCTCACCTAGAATTGATCACTAGATCCACCTCAGGTGATAAATTCAATCATCAAGTTTTTGGCTAGCTGACATCTGGAATGAATCTTTGAGAAGAGCAGATGGAAGACAATGTTGCAGCATGTAGTGCTGGTGCTCCACAATTCCAGAAGCCTGAGTTCAATCCTGTTCTCCAGTACAGTTCCTGTGGACTGTCCATGCGCTCCCTATGACACTGTAGATCTCAGGGTGCTCCAGTTCCATTCCACATCCCAACGATGAGTCGCATGGTTGGGTAACAGGCGACTGAACACTGTACTGTACCTCAGGTGCATGTGGGTGGTATTGGAATTGGGGGAGGGAGGGAGATGACAGGCATGTAAGAGCGAATGTTTACGGGGAGAAGAGCTGATGGGAATGCTCTGAGACTGACGTGTACTCAATGGGCTGGATGGCCTTTCTATGTTGTAAGGAAATATGATCAAATATAACCGAAGGTGGATGGGGTCCTGGATGCAGAGAGCACCCCTGAGAAGCTAGGAGTTTGTGGTGTTGAGAGCTTGGGAGTTTTGGGTGAGCTGCTAATTTAGTTACACCATTTGTAAGAATTAGGCTAAAGGCTATGATATTTCCTCGTCCTGATAGCTCATATAATATTGGGTATTAGACCACGTTAACATACTCCAGACCCAGAAGGAGAAAGTTCTTTTTGATTTTAATCTGATGCGGACATTTTTACCAAGGCCATTATTTGCCTGTTCCAACTGTAAATGCTTGCAGGGACTATGCAGAGGGCAGTTAAGAATCAATCACATTGGTTTTCTTTCATTAATTTTATGAGTTCAGATGCTATTAGCAAAGCCAGCAATTATGTCCATTCCTAACTACCCTTAAGGAGGTGGTGGTGAGCCATAGCCTTGGTGTGCTTCAGTCCTTCTGGTGATGATGCCCTCACAGTACAGTAGGGAGACTTCCAAGATATAGACTCAATGAGATTGAAGGAGTGGTGATACAATTCAGAATCCAGATGGCATATAAATGAAGGAAACAGAAAATGGTTGTAGATATTGTGGCTTTGGGGAGTGTAGTCTGGGAAAGTCTTTCAGTGCATTTTTTGTGCATGTGATGCTGCTACAAGTAGGGTTCTCATATTCCATCTGGGTAGCTTCCAACCTGATGGCATGAACATTGATTTCTTTAACTTCTAATAATTCCCCCCCCCCCCACCATATTTTTATTTCTCTCATTCTCTCTTTTTCCATTCCCTCCCCCTCTTGGTTACTCTCTTAATCCTTCTCTTCTTCTCTGCCTTCATGACCTGGCCATCACTTTCCTCTGGTTTCCCTCCTCCTTCCTTTTATTCCTTGATCCACTGTGCTCTCTTATTAGATTCCTTTTTCATCAGCCCTTTACCTCTTCCACTTCGTAAACACAAAATAATCTGCAGATGCTGGGGTCAAAGCAACACTCACAACATGCTGGAGGAACTCAGCAGGTCGGGCAGCATCCGTGGGAAAGATCGGTCGACGTTTCAGGCCGGAACGCTTCGTCAGGACTGTAGGGGGAAGGAGCAGAGGCCCCATAAAGAAGGTGGGGGGAGTGTGGGAAGGAGAAGGCTGGTAGGTTCCAGGAGAAAAGCCAGTAAGGGGAAAGATAAAGGGGTGGGGGAAGGGAGGCAGGGAGGGGATAGGCAGGAAAGGTGAAGAAAGAATAGGGGAAAACACAATGGGTAGTAGAAGGAGGCGGAACCAAGAGGGAGGTGTAGGCAGCTGGGGGAGGGGGCAGAGTGACATAGGGATAGAGACAGGGAGGGGGAGTGAATTACCGGAAATTGGAGAATTCTATGTTCATACCAAGGGGCTGGAGACTACCTAGACTGCACTTGATCTTTTTATCTCCAACTGTCGCCGAGACATCAACCATCTCAACTTCACCACTCCTCTCTCCTGTTCCAACCTCACTCCCTCTGAACGCACTGCCCTCCACTCTCTCCGCACTAATCCCAACCTCACCATCAAACCTGCTGACAAAGGTGGTGCTTTAGTAGTCTGGCGGACGGACCTCTACCTCACTGAGGCCAGACGGCAGCTCTCTGACACCTCCTCTTACTTACCCCTGGAACAGGACCCCACCAAAAAACATCAAACCATTGTCTCCCGTACCATCACCGCCCTTATCAACTCTGGAGACCTTCCATCCTCAGCCACAGAACTCATAATTCCCACACCCCGCACTGCTCGGTTTTACCTCCTCCCCAAGATCCACAAGCCTGACTGTCCCAGTAGACCCATAGTTTCTGCCTGCTCCTGTCCCACCGAAGTTGTATCTGCCTACCTGGACTCCACTTTTTCACCCATAGTTCAGTATCTCCCCACCTACATCCGAGATACATCCCATGCCCTCCACCTCTTCAATAACTTCCAGTTCTCCGGTCCCAACTGCTTCATTTCACTATGGATGTCCAATCCCTATACACCTCCATTCCCCATGAAGAAGGCCTCAAAGCCCTCCGCTACTTTCTGGATAATAGATCTCACCAGTTCCCCACCACCACTACCCTCCTCCGGTTGGTGGAACTGGTTCTCACACTCAATAACTTCTCTTTTGGCTCTTCCCACTTTCTTCAGACCAAGGGTGTAGCTATTGGAACTCACATGGGTCCTAGCTATGCCTGCCTCTTCGTTGGTTATGTGGAACAGTCTGTGCTCCAAACCTATTCTGGTACTGCTCCCCAACTTTTCCTTCGGTACATTGACGACTACATTGGTGCTGCTTCCTGCAACCATGCTGAGCTTGTCAATTTCATCGACTTTACTTCTAACTTCCACCCAGCCCTCAAATTCACTTGGTCTACCTCGGACACTTCTCTCTCCTTTCTCGATCTCTCGGTCTCCATCTCTGGAGACAGACTGTCCACTGACATCTTCTACAAGCCCACTGACTCTCATAACTACCTCAACTATACCTCTTCCCACCCTGCCACATGCAAAAATGCCAAAACTAGATAATCTACATCCTTTGTACACCATGGTTCTTTTACCCTACCATCCTTTCCCTGCCTCAATGGAACATACCAATGCAGAACACCATGCAAATATTCTCTGAACATTTGCCACATTTCTGCCAGGCATTTCCATGAGAACATCTGTTCCCAATTTATGTTCCCAAGTTCCTGCCTAATAGCATCATTTTTCCCAAATTGTCTTCTCCTATCCGTCTCCAGTGCTATGGTAAAGAAGATAGAGTTGTGATCAGTACCTCCAAAATGCTCTACCACCGAGAGATCTGGCACCTGACCAAGTTCATTTCCCAATACCAGATCAAGTACAGCCTCTCCTCTAGTTGGCTTATCTGCATATTGCATCCGGAAAGCTTCCTGAACACACCTAACAAACTCCAGCCCATCTAAACCCCTTGCTCTGAGGAGATGCCAGTCAATATTAAGAAAGTTAAAATCACCCATCACAACAACCCTATTATTATTGTACCATTCCAGAATCTGCCTCCCTGTCTGCTCCTCGATGTCTCTGGTACTATTGGGGGGGTCTATAAAAAACACCTAGTAGAGTTATTGCCCCCTTCCTGTTTCTGACTTCTACTCACAATGACTCAGTAGACAATCCCTCTATGACTTCCTCCTTTTCTGCAGCTGTGATACTATCCTTGATTAGCAATTCTACTCCCTCACCTCTTTTGCCTCCCTCCCTGTCCTTTTTGAAAAATATAAGGCTCAGCACATTCACCAGCCATTCCTGCCCCTGAGACATCCAAGTGTCTGTAATGGCCACAGTGTCATAGCTCCACGTATTGATCCATGCTCTAAGTTTATCTGCCTTGTTTATGATATTCCTTGCATTAAACTAGCCACATCTCAAACTATTTGGCTGAGTGCACCTGTGCTCTATCATCCCTCCTTCCAAACTCTCTACAAGCTGTCTCTATTTGTGTGCCAGCTGCCCCATCCTCTGCCTCTTCACTTTGGTTTCCATCCCCTTCAAATCTAGTTTAAACCCTTCCCAATAGCATTAGCAAACTGCCCTCCCAAAATATTGGTTCCCCTCCAGTTCAGGTGCAACCCTTCCCACTTGTACAGATTATGCCTTCCCCAGAAAAGTTTCCAATGATCGATGAGCTTGAAACCCTGCCCCCTGCACCATCTCCTCAGTCATTCATTCATCTGCGCTATCTTCGTGTTCTGACATTCTCTAGCTCATGTCACTGGGAGTTATTCGGGGATGACCACCTTGGAGGTCCAGCTCTTCAGCCTCCTTCATAACTCCCTAAATTTACTGTGCAGGACCTCCACCTCTCTCTTGCTTATGTCATTGGTACCAAAATGTACCATAACCTCTGGCTGCTCACCCTCCCCTTCAAGAATATCTTGTTTCCACTTAGAGACATCCTGAAGCCTAGCACCCAGGAGGCAACACACTATCCTGGCGTCCCTTTTGCTGCCACAGAATCTCCTATCTGTACCCCTAACTATTGATTCCCCTATGACTATTGCTCTGCCAGACTTCATTCTGTCCTTTAGAGACAACCACAGGGCTATTGGTCTGGCTGTTACTGCCTTGCCCAGATAGGTCATCCCCCTCAGCATTATCCAAAGGTGTAGACCTGTTGCTGAGGGGAATGACCACAGGGGGGCCCTGCACTGACTCCTTTCTCCCTTTACCTCTCTTGGTGTTCACCCATCTACTCCCTGAATCTGCACTCTGGGTGTATCCACCTGTTCAAAAGTCATATCTGTGACAAATGCACTGCCTCCCGGATGATCCTAAGTTCATCCAACTGCAGCTCCAGCTCCTTAATGTGGTCTTTCAGGAGCTGGAGTTGGCTGCACTTCCTGCAGCTGTAGTCATCAAGGCGACTATCAGGTTCCAAGAATTCCCACATCCCTCAGGACATTAGCTATTCTCCAATCCTCTGGCACCTCTCCTGTAGTTAAGGCTGATTTAAATATCGCTGCTAGGGCCCTGAAATTTCTGCACTTGCCTCCTACAGAGTCTGAGGAAACACCTTGTCAGGCCTTGTGGATTTATCCACCCTCGTTTACCTCAAGACAGCACACACCTCTGCCCCTGTAATATGTACAGGGTCCAGGACCTCATTGCTGCTTTGCTTCAATTCTACAGACTCTGTGTCCGCCTCCTGAGGAAACACAGATGCAAAAAATTCTGTTAAGGTCTCTGCCATCTCTTTTGGATCCACACATTCCGAAATTCCAGAGGGCTAATTTTGAACTTACAGAGGACCAGATTTTGTTCTTGAAATGATTCAGGCCTTGAGCTGTTGGTATAGACATGATATCAGAGATTGGGTCCCCAGGCTGGTGTATGGCTTGGAGGGCAACTTCCAGATGATAGGCGTCTCCTGTCCTTGTCCTTCCAGCTGATTAAAGGGCATGGGTTTGGAAGGTACTGTCTAAGGAATGAATTAAAGGATTATTCATCATCTGTGGCAGGAAAGACATGGAAGTGGACAGATTTATTCTAATGTGCTGAGGTGCCAAATTCATCAAACATGCTAATAATTTTGCCTGCCCTGAAACAATGAAGGAACAGCAAGTGGCTTAATTTTGTCTGACAAGTGATTAATTTGGGGATTGTGCATGGAAGGAAGTTCTCTTCAAAATTGTAGTTATTGTAATACCTTAAACTGCATATAATGATGCTCTCTTAGAGAAATAAAATACTGAGAAGATAAGAGAAAAGCACAATGAGATAGGATGCTGTGAATTTAACTGTTCTATTATTCCAGCTACATAGGACGTAGAATAGCACACAGGAAACAGGCCCTTTTGCCCACAATGTTGTGCTGAGCGACTTAAACTAGTAATTAACTGATTAACTAAACTAACTTCGTCTCCCTGCACCATATACATATTCCTCCATTTCTGGCATGTCCACATGCCTATCTACAAATCTCTTAAATGTTCAATATCTGCCGCCATGAACACCCCAGGCAGTTTATTCCATCCACCTATATGTATATATAGGTGTATATATAGCCTGTATATAAAAGCTGCCCCACACATCTCCTTTGAACGTAACCCCTTCTCACTTTAAATGCATGCTCTCTAGTATTAGACATTTCAACCCTGAAAATAAAGATAAAGGCTGTTTATGATATCTGTGCCTTTCATAATCTTACAGACCTCTGGGATTATATGATTATGAAATGCATAGATAGTGTAAACAGGGGTGCTAGTAGAGGCTGATGCATTAGGGACATTTAAGAGACTCTTAGATTGGCACATGAATGAGAAAACAGAGGACTATGCGGGAAGGAAGCGTTAGATTGTTCTTGGAGTAGGTTAAAAGGTCGGCGTATCATCATGAGTCAAAGGGCCTATACTCTACTGTTTTATGTTCCTGTCCTTTTTAAATGTGGTGACCAGAATTGAATGCAGTGTCTGATTATGGCAATAGGATAGGGACTGGTATATTGTTGTGAGGACTTATGTTGAATACATGCTTCTATCACATTACTTTAAACGAACGCAGCACTGAATATCAATAAAGCATATTGTTAACAGCTAAAAGTTTCAAATGCACAATAATCAAAAGTAGAAAAAAATCAGACTAACTTCATGTATTGGCATGTTTTAGAAATAGGTGGGAATAATAATTGTGCTTTTAATGTGGGAAAAATACACTGAAAAATAAATACCAAGCAACTGAAGAAAGTATCTAATCCAGGTGAATATTTTTGTTTTATCTGTGATTTCAGGCCAAACATCTTTGAGCAGGTGAAAGAATGCTGTTTGGAGTCTAATGATATTCTTGGCAATTCTTATTCCAGTGGATTTCTTTACTGAGCAAAGGGTTTGTTTGTCTGCCTTTGGGATATAGATCATTACTCTTTGTACACTGCTTGTAGCTTTCAAATCAATGCTGTATAAAAGCAGCAACTTGCAATTTGTATAGAGACCATTTATGACAACCGAGACTTGTATTTATATGAGGTCATTAGAATGGTAACACATTCTGCAGGAGCACAATTCAATGAATTGGTGCCGGGTGATGTCAAAAGACTTTGTATTCCCATTTTCCTTAGTGGATGCAGTCATCGCTGTCCAGGTTAACATACATTTAATGCTTATTGGCTGGGGCATTGAGTATAAAAGTCGGGAAGTCATGTTGCAGCTGTATTAAACTAAGGTGAGGCTACACTTAGAACATGATGTGGAACTCCATCCACCCCATTACAGGGAGTACATGAAGTTTTGGAGAGGGTGCAGAAAAGGTTCACAAGCCTGGATTAGAATTTATTAGCTAGAAGGAGAGTTTGGATAAACCTCTTGTTTTACCAGAAATGTTGGAGGTTGAGGGGAGATATGATAGAGGTTTATAAAATCATAAGAGAAGCACATACAGGGTAGACAGTCAGACTCATATCTCCAGGATGGAAACCTGAAATATCAGAAGGCATAACTTTAAAGTGAGAGAGAGAAGAATGTTTGTTTAGTTAGTTATTTCGTGATACAGTGAGGAGTTGGCCCTTCCGGCCCTTTGAGCCACACTGCCCCAGCAACCCCCATAAACCTGATTAATCCTAACCTAATCATGGGACAATTTACAATGTCAAATTAACCTACCCAGTATGTCTTTGGACTGTGGGAGGAAACCAGAGGGTCTGGAGAAATTCCACACTTTCCATGAGGAGGACGTATAGAGAATCCTTACAGAACAGCACCAACATTGATCACTGAACCCTGGAAAGCCCTGAGCTGTATGTTACGCTACTGTGGCACCACTAAAGGAGACGTGTGAAGATCAGACAGTGGCAGGGCCCTGGAATGTGCTGTCAGCAGACGATACAACAGCTACTTGTCAGAGGCATTTAGAAGACAAACAAACAGAAAGCGAATATAGATCTTTTGCAGCAGATAGGATTAGTTTAAATTGAAATCATGGCTGTCACAGACATTGTGGGCTGAAGGACCTGTTTTTGTGCTGTACCTCTCTATGTTTTATGTAGTTATGCAGCTGCTTATGATTTTGAATGCCTTTATGAGCTGGTGCAGTTATTATAAGAAGGCCATCACAATAGGTTACAATGAAGTCATTTGCTTTGGAGTCTCTAGTCAAAGGGCTGTTGGAGATAGAAAGTAGATGGCAGAGAACGCATCACCATATAAGAGATAGACAAATCTGGAGCACGGAGACTTGGGATAAAGGAGAAGAGATTTAGAGGGGACTTTCACCTAGAGAACAGTGAGTACCAAGAATACACTGCCTGAGAGAGTGGTGTCAGAGCCACTGACAGTGCTTAAGAAATGTCTGGACAAACACTTGAATCCTATAGATATAGAAGGTTAAAAGCCAAACATGAAGATGGGATTAATATAGATGGGAGCTTATTTGTCAGTGTTGAGATTTGGGATGAATGTTTTTTTCCACGTTGTATGACTCCATAATCCTATGGCTCCCATGAAGTATATTGATAGGCCAGATATATACAGTATGTTCCCCCAAACTGAGGACAACGCCTTAATTCCACACTCAGTGATGTTATGTATTGTAACTCCAAAATGTAAATCAAATTCAAAGGAAGACAAGAGAGTCGGGAGATAAGCCGTGCACATTATTTTTACTTTAGGCGAGACGCGCACATCACGTGGTAGCGTCATGACATGTGCAATTCACTTAACTTTTACATATAACCCATAATGAATTACTTAAATGAATAGGAATGCTTAATCAAACAACATATTTACAAAATTACTCAAATACTTGTTTATTTGTTCATTTTGTATCGTGTTACATGACCATATTGTTCTTGGCAAACTTTTCTGCCGAAGTGGTTTGCCATTACCTTCTTTTGGGCAATGCCTTTACAAGATGGGTGAAACCAGAAATTTTTAGAAGCTGGCTGGCGTTATTGGTCGCATAACCATGATTTGTGATATGCTCCAGCTGCTCATATGACCATCCACACCTGCTCCCAGGGTTTCGTGTGACCCTGATCAAGGAGGCTAAACAGGTGCTACACCTTGCAGGCTAGTGGAGGAAAGGAGCGTCCTTTGGTAGAGACATATCTCCGCCCTGCCACCCACTGAAATATTAAATATGCAAGGAAGGCAAATGCAATGTTAGCATTCATTTCCAGAAGACTTGAATATAAGAGCAAAGACATGATGCTGAGACTTTAACGTATTGGCCAGACCACAATTGGGGTATTGTGAGCACTTTTGGGCCCCTTATCTAAGAAAAGATGTGCTGGCATTGGAGAAGGTACAGAGAAAGTTCACGAGAAAGATTGTGGGAATGAAAGGGTAAATGTATGTAAATATTTGATGGCTCCAAGCCTGTACTCACTGGAGTTTAGAAGAATGAAGGGAGATCTCATTGGAACCTATCGAATATTGAAAGGCCTAGATAGAATGGATATGGGGAGAATATTTCCTGTAGTAGGTGAGGCAAGTACCAGAGGGCGTGGCCTCAGAATAGAGGGATGTCCATTTAGAACAGAGATGAGGAGGGATTTCTTTAGTCAGAGGATGGTGAATCTGTGGAATTCATTGCCATGGGTGGCTGTTATTGAGTATATTTAAAGCAGAGGTTGAAAGGTTCTTGATTAGTCAGGGCATCAGAGGTTATGGGGAGTGGGATAATAAATCAGCCCTGATTGAGTGGCAGAGCAGTTTCAGTGGTCCAAGTGGCCTAATTCTGCTCCTATGTCTTTTGGTCTAATGCTAACCTGAGAAACTACAGAGTCTGAAGAACCCAGACAGCAGCATGAGGAATACAACAACTTTAATATTCATTTTGCCTCTGGCACCTTCCATCTTGCCAAGGGGAAGGTTCACAGAGCAGTTGCCTCTGTGATGTATGTGTGTAGCTTCAGCATGCGGCGGTGGGTGGTCAATGGGTTGTTCAGTCAGAATATGAAACCATTAATTAATACATCTATGTCCTCTTGTATATACAGTGGCTGCAAGTTCCTTTATTTTAATTTTTTTACTTTTATTTAGAGATGCATCACAGTAGCAGGTCCTTCTGGTCCAGCAAGCCCACAGCACCCACTTACACCCATGTCATCACTTAACCTACTAACTGTCTGCCTCTGGAATGTGGGAGGAAACCCCCACGGCCCTGGGGAAAATGAACAAACTCTTTATAGACAGCGGCAGGAATTGAACAGAGGTCACTGGTGTTGTAATAGCATTCTGCTAACTGCTGTGCTGCCCCTTTGTGTTACAATATAGTCAGAGGATAGCACAGCACAGACACAGGCTCTTCAGCCCCTCTAGTCCATGCCAAACCATTAATCTGACTAGTCCCATCGATCTGCACTCAGACCATAGCCCTCCATCCATGATCCTATCCAAATTTCTCTAAAATGTTGAACTCAACCACCCATCCACTATTTGCACACATTTCACGCTCTCACCACCCTCTGAATGAATGTTCCCCCTCATGCTCCCTTTAAGCAGTTGACCTTTCACCCTTACCCATGACCTCTAGTTGTAATCTCACCCAAACTCAGTGGAAAAAGCCTGCTTACATTTACCCTATCTATACCCCTTATAATTTTTGTATACCTCCATCTAATCTCCTCTCAATCTTCTCTTTCCAGGGAACAAAGATCCGAACCTATTCAACCTTTCCCTATGCTGTAACTGAGGTCCTCCAGACCAGGAAACATCCTTGTAGATTTTTCTGCACCCTTTCTATCTTATTTACATCTTTCTTGTAGGTAGGTAATCAAAACAATACAAATTAGGCTTCACCAACATTCTATATAATTTGAACAAAACCACTGACAACATCTGCACACAATTTCTGATACCAATATACAAAGATACACTTTCTGATGTGTGTTGAAGAAATGAACAGATGTTGATCTAAAAAAGAACATGTTTTCTGAGGACTGACTATAATATGAACCAAGCTACAATGATCAAAACGAGATGTTTTTAGGCTAGGCAAATAAAAATACAGGTTATAGACTATCAACTTGAAATGGCATTTCTGTTTGTTTCTCTCTACGTGTGCTGCCTAACTTGATTACTTCTTGCATTCTACTTTTATTTCAGATTTTCAGTATCTGAAGTACTTTTTTGTTTTACAACATAAACACAGTGTATGGTGCAACCATGCTCAAAATCATAGCACATGGTAGACTGCATTCTTAAAGGAACACCTTTAATTGTAATTGGAATTCAAATTGCCTTTTTTTTTATTGTCAAGTGTGCTGAAATACAACAAAAAGCTGGTCTTACATACTGTTCGTGCGGATCATTGAGGTAGAATAAGGTGAAACAGTAACAGCACAAACTATGTGTAATATACAGAGATTGTGCAGTGCAGGTAGACAATAAGGTGCAAAATTATAACAAGGTAGATAGTGTGGTCAAGAGTTCATCTTGTACTAGGCAACCTTTCAATAACCTTATAACGGCAGTGTAGAATTTGATCTTGAGTAAGTAGTACGTCTTGGGTGTCAGGTTAAGGATAGCGACAAGGATGAGAGAACTGGGGTAATAATGAAGAGTTAAAAGAAGGAATTCAGTTCTGAGGTCAGCAGTCCCCAAAGGCAGAGGTCTGAGGTCCAAGGTCTGTGGGCTCTGAGAGCACAGTGAGTACTGGGGTCAGATGTTTGAGGTTAGAAGTCTCTAGATTTGAACCCAAGGTCGGTCAGCAGGTTTTGAGGTCAGAGGGCTGTGATGTTTAAGTCCTGGAGTCAAAGCCCAGACGTCGGTGAGTCTGGAGCTCGAAGTTTAGAAATTGAAGCACTAAGGTAGGCAAGTCCACATGTCAAAGCCCAAAGATTGAAGCTCCAAGATGGTAAGTCCAGAGGTCAGCAGCTCAATGCCTGTGAGTTCATGGCCATAGTCTCAAAGGTGCCCTGCCCTGGGGTGAGTGACCTGTCAGAGTGTGCTGGTAGTTGTAGGGTGCAAAAGGGATTCGTTTTGTTGTTGATATTCTTTGTTGCTATTGTGGTTTTCTTCTTGTTGCTTAAACTGTTTTGCTGATCATTGTAGGCATGCTATGTTGGCTCTGAGATGTGTGGCACTGCTTGTGGACTGGCCACAGCACATCCTCAGACTGTATTGGTTGTCAGTGCAAACAATGCATTTCGCTTTATGTTTCGCAGTACATGTGATTAACAAATATGTCTAATCTAATCTCTGCCCAATGGAAGAAGGGAGAAGGGAGTATATCCTGAACAGTTAAAAACTTGTGGGTCGGTCTGTTAATTAGCCACTGTAAATTGTTCCTTGTTTATGATGACAATTGAAGGAGTAGACACAAGATAAGAGCAGAATTAGGTCCTTCATCTCATCAAGTCTGCTCCACTATTCAATTGTGGCTGATTTCTTTTCTCAACCCTATTCTCCTGCCTTCGCCCCCTAACCTCTAATCCCCCTGACCCATCAATAACCTGTCAATCTCAGCCATAAATACACCAATTGACAGCTTCCATAGCCCTGTGTGGCAACAGATTTCACAGATTCCCCAGCCTCTGGTTGAAGGCATTCCTGCTTGTCTCAGTTTAAAAGGAATGCCCCTTTATTCTGAGGTGGTGCCCTCAGATCCTGGACTCTCCTGCTAATGGAAATATCCTCTATCGAGATCTTTCAGAATCCAGTCGGCTTGAATGAGATACCCCTCGTTCTTCTGAACTCCATCAGGTAAAGGCTCTGCACCATCAAACACCCTTCATACGTTAAGCCTTTCATTCTTGGCAGCCTGGAAGGAGTTGTGAATGAGGGGAAAACAAAAATGGGATTTGTGTAGAACTAGCATAACAGGGGTGATTGATGGTCAGAATGGACTCAATAAACCAAAGGGATGGTTCCCCTGTTGTGTGATAATCTGGATCGAGACAATTGGCTGCAAGGTGGTGAACTGAGCTCTCTGCCTTGTTTACAGAGAATCGCAAGTTAGCTAAATCAAGGTGAATGCCATCAGGGGACGCTAACTTTTGTCGATCTTCTGATTCCAGCAATAATCAAAACCTGACATTGTCACCCAATCAAAATCAAAGTCAAAAATCACATTTACTGTCATACACACAAGTACACATTTGCATAGGTGCAAAGAAAATCTTACATGCAAGAGCATCACTGGCACATAGTATCAGATGCTCAAATTTAAAAAATCGAAATCACAATTTAACAACTTAAATTGTACAAAATTGTAAAAGAAAGAACATATTTAAAACAAAACAATAACAAAGCCCAAACATGAGGAAATCTGCTGGAAATTCAAGCAACACGCACAAAAATTGCTGGTGAATGCAACAGGCCAGGCAGCATCTATAGGAACAGGTATAGTCGATGTTTCGGGCCGAGACCCTTTGTCAGGACTAACTGAAAGAAGAGATAGTAAGAGATTTGAAAGTGGGAGGGGGAGGGGGAGATCTGAAATGATAGGAGAAGACAGGAGGGGGAGGGACGGAGCTAAGAGCTGGAAAGTTGATTGGCAAAAGGGATATGAGGCTGGAGAAGGGTGAGGATCATGGGATGGGAGGCCTAGGGAGAAAGAAAGGGGGGGTGAACCCAGAGGATGGGCAAGGAGTTATAGTGAGAGGGACAGAGGGAGAAAGAGAGGAAAAAGGGGAAAGAAAAAAGTAAGTAAATACATAAGGGATGGGGTATAAAGGGGAGGTGGGGCATTAACAGAAGTTAGAGAAGTCAATGTTCATGCCATCAGGTTGGAGGCTACCCAGACGGAATAGAAGGTATTGTTCCTCCAGCCTGAGTGTGGCTTCATCTTTACAGTAGAGGAGGCCGTGGATAGACATATCAGAATGGGAATGGGATGTGGAATTAAAATGTGTGGCCACTGGGAGGTTCTGCTTTCTCTGGTGGACAAAGCGTAGGTGTTCAGCGAAATGGTCTCCCAACCTGCGTCGGGTCTCGCCAATATATAGAAGGCCGCATCGGGAGCACCGGACACAGTATATCACCCCAGCCAACTCACAGGTGAAGTGTCGCCTCACCTGGAAGGACTGTCTGGGGCTCTGAACGGTGGTGAGGGAGGAAGTGTAAGGGCATGTGTAGCACTTGTTCCGCTTACAGGGATAAGTGCTGGGAGGGAGATCGGTGGGAAGGGATGGGGGGACGAATGGACATGGGAGTCGCGTAGGGAGCGATCCCTGCGGAAAACAGAAAGGGGGGAAGGGAAAGATGTGCTTAGTGGTGGGATCCCTTTGGAGGTGGCAGAAGTTACGGAGAATTATATGTTGGACCCGGAGGCATAGGTGAGGACAAGGGGAACCCTATTCCTAGTGGGATGGCAGGAGTATGGGGTGAGAGCAGACATGTGTGAAATGGGAGAGATGTGTTTGAGAGCAGAATTGATGGTGGAGGAAGGGAAGCCCCTTTCTTTAAAAAAGGAGGACATCTCCTTCGTCCTGGAATGAAAAGCCTCATCCTGAGAGCAGATGTGGCAGAGACAGAGGAATTGCGAGAAGGGGATGGCATTTTTGCAAGAGACAGGGTGGGAAGAGTATTAGTCTAAGTAGCTGTGAGAGTTCATTGGCTTATAGTAGACATCAGTAGATAAGCTGTCTCCAGAGATAGGGACAGAAAGATCAATAAAGGGGAGGGAGATGTCAGAAATGTACCAGGTAAACTTAAGGGCAGGGTGAAAGTTGAAGGCAAAGTTAATGAAGTCAGTGAGCTCAGCATGCGTGCAGGAAGCAGCGCCAATGCAGTCATTGATGTAGCGAAGGAAAAGTGGGGGACAGATACCAGTATAGGCATGGAACATGGATTGTTCCACAAAGCCAACAAAAAGGCAGGCATAGCTGGGACCCATATGGGGGCCCATGGCTACACTAGTTTGGATGAAATGGGAGGAGCCAAAGGAGAAACTATTAAGATTAAGAGTAAGGGAGCCTTGTATCCCTTTTGCCAATCAACTTTCCAGCTCTTAGCTCCATCCCTCCCCCTCCTGTTTTCTCCTATCATTTCGGATCTCCCCCTTCCCCTCCCACTTTCAAATCTCTTACTATCTCTTCTTTCAGTTAGTCCTGATGAAGGGTTTCAGCCCGAAACGTCAACTGTACTTCTTATAGATGCTGCCTGGCCTGCTGCGTTCCACCAGCATTTTGTGTGTGTGTTGCAATAACAAAGCCCATTGAAGTGCAAAGAGGTCAAAGTGGTCAGGTTTTTGCTCTACTGAGATAGTGATTAGTATTGTGCCAGCTGGTTCAAGAAGCAAATGGTTGAAGGGAAAAGTTGTTCTTGAACTTGGACCTATGGGACTTCAGGCTTCTCAACCTCCTGCTGATGGTAGCGGCAAGAAGGTGGTGGGGATCTTTGATAGTGATAGATGTTATCTTCTGGAGATAACACCTAATGTAAACACCAGCAATGCTGAGAGGTGTTGTGGGCCGGGTCCATGACACTTCCAGTGAGAATAGTCCCTGACATGGTTCAGAGGTGGAAAATGAGAAAACTCAGTAATCCAATCCCAGACCCACAGGGATTGTATAGCACAGAAACAGACTCTTTGGCCCATTAAGTCCTCCTCAGCTATCAGTCGCATATTTATATTTATATTCTTATTTCCCTTTCATCACTCAGTTCTCGAAACAACTTACACAATGCAAATCCATGACCACTTTGATTAGTTTGAATGGCAATAGCCTTTATTTTTTTTTCTAGTTGTGTCCTTTCTGATATAATTTTTAGTAAATTGTAAATTAGTTTATTATTGTTACATGAACTGAGGTACAGTGAAATTTTTATCTTGTATACCGTTCAAACTGATAATTTTGTTACAACAGTGCACTGAGGTAGTGCAAAGGAAAACAGCAGGAGTGCAGGTTATAAACATGAGAGTCTGTAGATGCTGGAAGTCTGAAGCAACATACACAAAATACTGGAGGAACTGGTGTAGGTTGAAGTGTGTTACATTAACACACTTCAAAGTGCAGTGAGGTTTTTCTTGTGAACGTTGTGAATCTGTTGCCATCTGCCTGTGATGTGGTTGCAAGTTTTTCATTGTACTTCTGCATACAAGCAATATGATTTGAGCAAATGACAATAAATCTGACATTAACCTCATTTATTTTATTCTTCTCAGGTTCCTGTCAACTTCTAGTACAGTAGCTTTACAATGGTTATCCTTCCAACCAGTCACAGGCAGAACATATAGACAGCACCCGAGGTCAGGATTGAACACAAATCTGTAATGATGTGAGGCTATGGCTCTACCAATTGTACCACCTCCTTCCCCTCTTGTTAAAGAAGAATGCTTCCGTACTTAAGAACTATGAATCCAAGCACGGACAAGAGAAAATCTGCAGATGCTGGAAAACCGGGCAATGCACACAAGATGCTGGAGGAACTCAGCAGCCCAGGCAGCATCTATGGAAAGGAATACAGTTGACCTTGCAGGCTGAGACCCTTCACCAGGACTGGAGAAAAAAAGGAAGGTAAGGGGAGGAGCACCAGAGGGAGGTAATGGGTGGGTAAGGAGATAAGGTTAGAGAGGGAAAAGGGAATGGGGAATGGCGATGGGGCGGGGGGCAGGTGTCATTACTAAAAGTTTGAGAAATCAATGTTCATGCCATCAGGTTGGAGGTTACTCAGATGGAATACAAGGTGTTGCTCCTCCAATATGAGTGTGGCTTTCCCATTCTGACATGCCAGTCTATGGCGTCCTTTACTATTGCGATGAGGCCATACTCAGGTTGGAGGAACAGCACCTTGTATTCCAACCTGATGGCATGAGCATCGATTTCTCAAACTTCTGGTAATGCCCCCTCCACCTCCTTTACCATTCCCCATTCCCATTTCCCCCTTTCACTTTATCTCCTGACCTGCCCATCACCTCTCTTTGGTGTTCCTCCTGCTTTTCCTTCTTCCATGTCCTTCTTCCTCTCCTATAAGATTCCCCCTTCTCCAGCCCCATATCTCTTTCACCAATCAACTTTCCAGCTCTTTATTTCATCTCTCTCCTGCTCCCAGTTTTACCTGTAACCTTGTGTTTCTTCCTCCCCTCCCCCACCTTCTAGTTCTGACTTCATCTTTTTTTCTCCAGTCCTGGTGAAGGGTCTTGACCCAAAACACTGACTGTACTCTCTTTTCCATAGATGCTGCCTGACCTGCTGAGTTCCTTCAGCATTTTGTGTGAATCCAAGCATGCTCGTTGTTAGAAGGTAAAGATATTTTGTCTGCTGCTGCAGACAATGGGTTACAGGCAGAATTACTGGCAGGCTGTAAGTGAATCTCGTTGGTGCTTATGAGGTCTTGAACACACAGATGTAGAAGACATCTATGGGGAACAATGCAATCCTTTTATATGTAAATATTCCAGCACCTGAAAGCAATTCTGAATTGACAAACAGAGCAAAGGGAACAATATGTGGCAGTTATTCCCCTTAGACAGAATTGATAGCTGGTGCATTGTATGATTTTAAAGTTCTAACAATGTGATAATCATTCAATTCTAATACTTTGTTTTGAAAATAGTTGGTTAATTTTCACACGCTTGGATCCTGAACTATTCACGTAATTTTAAATTCAGTTCAACACCTGCCCCTGCACCTTCTCCATAACAGCCAGCGCAAGCCCTAAACAGCCCTTCCATTCCAGGTGGGATGGTTTTACATATGCAAATCCTGCACTGTTATTTATTGTATTTCGTGCTTCCATTGTGGCCTCCTCTGTATTGGTGAGAAGCAATGCAGATTAGGGGACCGCTTTGTTGAGCACCTTTGCTCCGTCCACCGCAGCAGCCAGGGTCTCCCAGTGGCCAGCTATTTCAATTCCACTTCCCATTCCCTCACCAATATATCTGCCCATGGCCTCCTCTACTCTCATGTTGAGACTGTTTGGAAATTAGAGGAACAGAACCTCGTAGATAGATACAACACACATCAAAGTTGCTGGTGAATGCAGCAGGCCAGGCAGCATCTCTAGGAAGAGGCGCAGTCGACGTTTCAGGCTGAGACCCTTCGTCGGATACTTTATTGAATGCAAAGGAAATTACAGTGTCACTGTAGCATTACCAGTTCACATATACAATATTAGAAGAAAAGTGAAAAGAGTAAGTGAAAAAAAATTGCCTTGATTAATCAAGACTTTCAAACATTGTGGGGACCTTTTCTGAATTATTTTCTAAACCTTTGATTTGCTGTTAAAGCACAGATGATGACTAACTATCTTTTTTTCTTTTTTTTACTAATCAGCTTCGGTCTTGGTAGTTGGTTAGATTTTTTTTATATTAATAAAATAATTTTTCAATGTCACCAACTAATTGACTTGTACGAATGTAAGGTAAGGAGTTTTTATATGCGATTTAGTTTAATGTATTGACATATATTTTTCCGTGTAATCTGTATTCTTATATATATAAATTAATGAAAATTTTGGAAAGAAAAAAATTGCCCTCAGCACAGCATTGAGTAGTTTCCAACCTAATGGCATGAACACTGAATTCTCCAAATTCTTGCAACGGCTGTCTCTATGTCCCTTTTCACTGAACCGCTGAACCACCATCTCTTTCCTGGTCCCCACTCTCTGCATCTCCACATAATCCACACACTCCTCCCACTGGATCACCTCTCCTCCTCCCTCCCTTTATTCGATGATCCACTTTACTCTCCAATCCGATTCTACCACCTTCAGCCCTTTGTCACCTCCACCTATCGTCTCCCAATATCTGATGCCATTCCCACCCACCCTCCCTCCCTTATCTGCCCATCAACCCTCACCTGGTTTCACCTAATACCTGCTGACTCTTGTTCCACTCCTTGCCCCCACCACTATATACTGGATATCTCCCCTCTTTCTTTCAGTCCAGATGATGGGTCATGACCCAAAATATTGACTGCACATTTCTCTACATAGATGCTGCCTGACCAAATGAGCTCCTCCAGTGCTTTTATGTGTTGCATGTAAATTTATCATCAGATCTGATTTATCTTACACTTGGTTAGATGTTATTTGGTAATTGTGTATGTATCAGATGTATGTATTGGTCTACATTCTGTCTCTTGAAGTTTCTATTGTGGTTAAGGAAAGACCTTCTTTTAGAAGTAGAATTTTGTATTTGTTTCAATGGGTTGAAGATAGATTGATAACTATTTTTGGGGGTAATTAGATCATTAGTGTGGCACGGACCATCATGTAATGTAAAGCTTTTAGTCTGCATGCCTTCTGGTCAGATCATTCCATATAAGTTTATCAAGGCAGTATAAGAGGGGGGAAAAACAGAATGCAGAATATAGTGTTTCAGTTACAGAGAAAGGGCAGTGCAGGCAGGCAGATAATGTACAATGGCTATGATGAGGTCATTTGGGAGATTGAGAGTTCATGTTTTATTCATACAAGAGGTTATTCTGCAAAAATGAAGCTGTCCTTGAGCCTGATGATAAATACTCTCAAGCATTTGTATCTTCTGGCCAATGGTGGGGGGTGGGGTAGAAGAGAGAATAATTGGGTTGGGTAGGGTCTTTGATTATGTTGGCTGCCAACCTGAGACAGTGGGAAGTGTAGACAGAGTTGATGGAGGGGAGATTGTCTTTTGCAACTATAATATCTGTAATTATAGACCAGAGTGAAACATTCATACATTTGTGAAGAGATGCCAAAAGTGACAGGGTCTTTGTTGCATATGGCAATCCAATAGAAACTCTTATCTGCAGAATAAACGAGGTAAAATTGTGGTCTCCTCTGCGGGAAATGTTACAATAATGGCCAGACACAGAAGATATTAAATGATTGAAAAAGTTTTAAAACTGCATATGCTGGAAACCTGAAACTAAAGAGAAAACACTGAAAACACTCAACAGGTCAAGTAGCACCTGAGGGAAAAGTTTCAGATCCAAGGCAAGGTTTTAAGAAAACTTTGTGTTAGGAATTTTCTTGAATTCTTACAAAAACTGCATATACCTTCTGTTCCTGCTGTTCTTTATCTGATAGGTTATTAATATGAAGTACATATTTGAAAGCCAATCATTTACAAGGATTTTCGGGATGGACAGGTGAGAGCAACATGCTTGAAAGCTCTTACTCAGATAACAAAAAGCCAAAATATTGCAGATGCTGGAAATCTGAAATAAAAAGCTGTAGATAATTAACAGGTCAGGCTGTTGGCAATCACTTCTTTTCCTCTTTCCTGCCCGAGTACTAAGTGGAACTGCAGAGTTGGGGAGTCATTGTACAGCATAGAAACAATCATTCAGTCCACTGCATCTATGCTGAATATCTATCATTATTGCACTTGCCTGCATTAATTCATATCCTTCTGTGCTCTGCTTATTCAAGTACCAGTCCAATACCTCTTAAATGCTGTTAGTGTTCCTGCCTCCACCATTTCCTCTGACAGCTCATCCCAGACACCAAGTGCTCTTTGTCTGAAAACCTCATCCCTCTCAACTTAAATCTATGCCTCCATAGCCCCCTGGCACCTTCCTGTACACTCATGATTGTGTGGCCACATTCTGCTCTAGTTCTGTCTTGAGGTTTGCAGGTGACACTACCGTAGTGAGATGTATCTCAAGTAATGATGAGTTGAAACACAGGAAGGACAGAGAGAGCTTAGTGCCATGGTATCATCACAGCAACATACCCTTCAGAACAGCAGAACAACAGAGCTTCTGGAAGGCTGGGGGAGTGTTGATTTGAGGGAGTTGATAACCTCAATTTCCGAGGAGTGAATATCATCAATGGACTTCCTTGGCATGGCTGGAAAGTTCACCAATGTGGCTACTTCATCAGGAGGCTAAAGGAATTTGGCATGTTCCTGTCAACACTTAGAAATGTTTATCGATACTCCATAGAAAACATCGTTTATGGATGCATAATAGCTTGGTATGACAACAGCTCTGCACGTGACTGCTATAAACTGCAGAAAGTTGTGGACTTAGATCAGCACATAATGGAAACCAGCCTCCCCTCCATGTGCTCTGTCCACACTTCTCACTGTCTCAGTAAAGCAGCCAGCTTAATCAAAGACCCTATCCACCCTGGGTATTCTTTCTCCTCCCTTTTTCCATTGGGTAGAAGATAACGAAAGCTTAAAAGCATACACCATAAAGCTCAAGGACAGCTTCTATCCTGCTGTTATAAGAGTATTGAATCTCTCTCTAGTATAACAAGATCGACTCTTGACCTCACAATCTACCTCATTATTGTAGTGCATT
The DNA here is from genome assembly GCF_963921235.1 of Mobula hypostoma. NCBI lineage: Eukaryota > Metazoa > Chordata > Chondrichthyes > Myliobatiformes > Myliobatidae > Mobula > Mobula hypostoma. Next base: position 170,634,758 of record NC_086097.1, read on the forward strand.
TAATATTTCAGTAATATTTTAAATATGTTGTTTGATTAAGCAGTGGGTACGAACATGAGTTCATAACCAGTGAATACCAGGTGAAAGTAATAATAAATAATTTTACAAAAGCAGAAGTGCCTGGCTACAGCAGAAAGATAGATGTGTTTGACTGCATAATGGATAACTGGATGATTTATATTGAATGAATTGAACAGTAGTTTGAAGCAAATGAAATAGCCCATGAAAAATGAGTGCCAGTGTTGCTGAGTGCAATGGGTAGAAAAACATACAGTTTGTGTAGAAGTTTAACTGCTTCAGCAAAGAGCTGAAATGAGCTTGATGTCGTGAACATAATGTAGGAACATTTAGAACCAAAACCATTGTTGATTGCAGAATGTTTTAGGTTTCATAAGCAGAATCAAAAGGAAGGAGAGTCCATTTCAGCTTAGTGGCTGAATTGAAGTAATTTTTAGAGCATTGTTAGTTCAGCATGGGTTTAAAGATGCACTGAGAGATTTTTTAGTTTGAGGAATTACATAAGAAAGCATTCAAAAACAGCTCCTATCTGAAGCACAAATCATATTTAAAAGAGCAGTTACAATTGCTGTATCAATGGAAACAGCAGCATGAGACACAATTGAGTTGCAGTCAGAGATGAAAGTGAACGTGAACAAAATTGCAATATCTAAACAGAAACCTTCTTGGCTGGACAAGTTATGTTGCTGTTGTGGCAAGGCTTTACGTACATCAGACCAATGTAGCTTTAATGGTGAAACTTGCAGCAAGTGCAACAAAGCAAGAAACATACAAAGAGCACCTCAGGCAGACAAAAATAAAGGTACCTGTATTCACTAGAATCAGCACAATGAGTGGTGACCTCATTTAAACCTATTGAATGGTGCAAGTCTTTGATAGGGTAGACGTAGAGTGGATGTTTCCTATGGAAGGAGAGTTTAAGACCAGAGGACACAGCCTCAAAGTAGAGGGCGTCCTTTTAGATCGGAGCTGTGGAGGAATTTCTTTGGCTAGAGAGTGGTGAATCTATGGAATTCTTCACCACAGGCAGCTGTGGAGATCATATGTTTATGTATATTTAAGACAGAGGTTGATAGGTTCTTGATTGGTCAGGGCATGAGTCAGAACAAACCTTTGTACCAAGACTTTTATAGCTGGGTGGTACAGTACAGATGTAATATGTCATATTCCATTCATTTTTAGCAAAAAGATGTGGTCCATTGTCACTGACTCCGTTTTGAAACACAGTCCTTGGGAAGAGGCTTCTTGACACATCAACAGTATGTGAGGCTGTGGTGGAGGCTATTGGGAACACTTTTGATTACTTTGTAGCTGTATCTGCTACTACCAAAAATTTGTGCCCATAAATGATCTGGCAAAATCCACATTATCCTTTGCCAGGGCTATACAGGACCATTCCCAGGGATGGAGAGGCCCTGTTATTGGTATCTTCTGAACGTGTTTTGGCATCCTGAACAGTGCATGGTGAGCTCCTGAATCTGCTGATCTATTTCAGGTCACCAGACATAGCTTCGCGCCAACACTTTCATTTTGGCTATACATAGGTCATCGGCATGTAGCTCCTCCAACACTTTAGCTCCCAGTTTGGATGGTATGATCAGTTGAGGAGAGCTGTCACGTCCACTTCCTGTCATCCCAGAGTGAACCTCTGCACCACCGTGGAGGAGGTTTCACAACCACATTTCTGACCTGCCAAGTAGAGTGATCCCCTCTAGACAGAAAAGATGTTATCCCACAAGAATACGAACTCTTCCACACCAATTAAATCATTATGCCTGAATGAGACAGTTCAAAATTTACTATGATGTGGAGGTCTAAATAGTAGTTGTATTACATAGTATTCTGTACATATAGGTAGACTAGAGAATAACGTGTTACATATTTGAGTTATGTTGCATTCTATATTGAGTTGGAGTTTATTGCTAAGCAGGAAGGAGTGCAGTGTTTTTAATATTTCAGTAATATTTGAATAATATTGTAAATATATTGTTTTGTTTTTTACATAATTTATTCTATTTAAGAAGTATGTGAATGGTATATGTCATATGGAGAGTCAAACTGAAAAAAAGAAGAGAAGAAAAACTAAGTAGGCAAATATCCCACCCCATGTTTTTAATTTCAATTAGATTCTGGAGCTACAAAACAAAAGTTATGAATTGACACATTATTGTGTACCTGCACTGCACTTTCCCTGTCGCTCACTGTTACACATTATTCTGTAGTGCAGTGTTCTTGTTCTGCATCAATCCACTGTGGAACAAATTGATCTCTATGAACAGAATGCATGGCAAGTTTTTCATTGTATCTTAGTACATGTGATGATAATTAACCAATTCCAGTTCAATTTACCTTCAGACACCCCTCCCCAGGGAAATAGCCACTGGCTGTCTACCCCATCTCTCCCTCTCACAAATGCTTCCACCATACTCTGTCTTCCAGTGATGGGCTTGTATGATGGGCCATGGTGTGGCCATCCTAGTGTGTTTCATCACTTCATGATATATTTTCAGTGCCAAAAACTTCAGTTGATGGTATTTAACACAAATCTGACGGTTAATGAGTTTGTGGTTCATTGTGGAGGTTATAGAGAGAGTGATGGACAAATCCTGGAGAGTAAGGAATTAACAATGAGGAAGTGGGGAGTGACTGGAAGACCCTGAATCATTGTTGGTCTACTGACACAGTGGACAGGACTTCTTCACAGTTGAGGGTTTAGACAGCAATGTTTTAAAGACATAAAATCACAGAGATACAGCACAGAACAGGTCCTTTAATCATGGAGTCCACACTGACCATTTGATGGTTGGGGAATCAAGAACTAGAGAGCATAGGTTTAAGGTGAATGGGAGATGCTTAGTAGGAACCTTGGGTAGGACGGCAATATTTTACACAAATGTGTTGCGTATATGGAATGCGCTGCCAGAGGAAGTGAAGTCATTGAAGTAATCTTTTAAAAGGCGCTACAGTAACAACTTTTAAAAGATACTTTGATTGGTGCATGGACGGGAAAGGTTTTAAGGGAAATGGGCCAGATTTGACCATATGGGGATCTTGGGTAGTTGGGCCAAAGGGTATGTTTTTGTGCTCAATGAGTCTATAACTCTATCACTGACTTCACCCAACCTTCAATGTTCTCCCACTCACCTACACTCTAGGGACAACTGAGCTAACAAACTGTACTCCTTTGGGATGTAGGGGGAAACCAGAGCACTCAGGTGAAACCTACTCATTCACAGAAAGGATGGGCAGATTCCACACAGACAACACCCAACGTCAGCATTGAACCCAGGCCTTTGGATCTGTGATGCAGTGCCTCTACCAATTGAACCACTGTGCCGTCTGTGACCTAGATGTAAATATACAAAGGGGAAATAAATTGCAGAAAAACCATGACCATAAACTTGATTCTAACCCGATCATTCTGCAAATCTAACCTTGCCAGTTACATTGTGAAAAGCAACCGAGTGTTCTTCATTCTGTGATGTTGAAGTGCCTCAAAATAATCTTTCTGTAGGCATGGAATTGTTATCATCTTCTGCAAAGGTGCTGCAGAATCCAGTAGGGAGTTTTGAATTCAAACTTCTGCCTCTCCACAATTCAACATCAATTTTCAATATCAAGGGAGGCTTTCTCGAAGTTGCAAGTGTCCATTCAATCCCTACACATCCCAGCACCCAGCTGAGAAACACTCCTCTTCCACCACTCTGATCCTGCTCATCAATTATTCCCATGCAGCGCAGAAGTTGGTGGCTCTGTCATGTTCAACTGCAAATAACTGTGAGACTTATGGAACTCTGCGCAGGTGATCAATGACAGAGCAGCCAGCCATAAATCTAAAACAAGAGCTGAAGCAATCAAAGGGAATTGATTCTCACCAGTTACATGTCTTCACAGATGCTCTTCCAACAGTCAGCTGTCATGAAGCGCAAGCGCAGATTATCAAACCTAGAAACATTGACTATGGAGTAGGAATGGATGGTTGGCAACTGTCCTTGAGTTAGACTCAAATTGGCATAGTGTTGACAATGTTGTACAGTACCTTGAAACTAAATACTTCAAAAACTGAACACAAGGGATTCTGCAGAGCAACACAAACAAAATGCTGGAGGAAATCAACAGGTCAGGCAGCATCCATGGAAATGAATAAACAGTCAATGTTTCGGGCTACGACCTTTTAACAAGACTGGAAAGGAAGGAGGAAGATGCCAGAGTAAAAAGGTGGGTGGAGTGTAAGCTAGGAGTGATAGATGAAGCTAGGTGGGTGAAAAAGGGAAAGGACTGGAAAAGAGGGAATCTGATCCACAGACACAGGCAGAAAGTGCCACAAATATTCAGCAGGGCAGTTAACACAAAATCTGCAGATGCTAGGGTCAAAGCAACACTCACAACACGCTGGAGGAATTCAGCAGGTTGGGCAGCATCCGTGGAAAAGTTCAGTCGATGTTTTAGGCCAGAACTCTTCGTCAGGACTGTAGAGGGAAGGGGCAGAGGCCCTATAAAGAAGGTGGGGGGAGGGTGGGAAGGAGAAGGCTGGTAGGTTCCAGGTGAAAAACCAGTAAGGGGAAAGATAAAGGGGTGGGGGAAGGAAGGCAGAGAGGTGATAGGCAGAGCTTTGTCGAGCACCTCCGCTCCGTCCGCCACAACATCTATTGCATCCAGTGCTCCCAGTGCGGCCTCCTCTACATCGGTGAAACCCGACGCAGATTGGTGGACTGCTTCGCCGAGCACCTTTGCTCCGTCCGCCAAAACAGACAAGATCTCCCAGTAGCCGCCCACTTCCACTCTGCTTCCCACTCCCATTCAGATATGTCCATACATGGCCTCCTCTACAGCCATAATGAGGCTAAACTCAGGTTGGAGGAGCAACACCTCATATACCGTCTAGATAGTCTCCAGCCCCTTGATATGAACATAGAATTCTCCAACTTCTGGTAATTCCCTCCCTCCCTCTATCCCTATTTCACTCTGCCCCCTCCCCCCCAGCTGCCTATCACCGCCCTCATAGTTCCGCCTCCTTCTACTACCCATTGTGTTTTCCCCTATTCTTTCTTCACCTTTCCTGCCTATCACCTCTCTGCCTCCCTTCCCCCACCCCTTTATCTTTCCCCTCACCTGGAACCTATCAGCCTTCTCCTTCCCACCCTCCCCCCACCTTCTTTATAGGGCCTCTGCCCCTTCCCCCTACAGTCCTGACAAAGGGTTCCGACCCAAAACGTCGACCGATCTTTTCCACGGATGCTGCCTGACCTGCTGAGTTCCTCCAGTGTGTGGTAAGTGTTGCTTCAGCAGGTCAGGTAGCATTTGCGGGAAGAGAAATGGAGTTAATATTTCAGGTTGTAGTCACTGCATCATTACAAAGAAATGTTCAAAATTGAATGAGTTTTGAGTTGAAACAAAGAAACCTGGAGAGAATAAAGGAAAAGGAGGCAGAAGAGACTATAGAAATCTGGAGCAAAACACTGCTGGAAGAACTCAGCAGGTCAGCATCAACTGTCGAGGCAAAAGGATGGTCAATATTTTAGATCCTAAACCTGCTTCAGGTCAGGGAATAAAGGGAGATAGTCTGAATGGCAGTAGTGATTATAGAAATGCCTTCTCACAAAGGCTGGTGAAGCTTTGGAAGTCTTTGACCCAGTGTGTGGTGGAAATTGGATCATCAGAAGGCAAATTGGAGCTTAGTAACTATTTGATTGATCAAGGAATGGAACAGTACAAAGAAATGATACCGGAGAAGAACTGAGGCCATCGCAGATCAGCTGCAATCATATTAAATGGTGAAGCAGGCTTGAAAGGGCTGAAGCTCTGCTGCTGCTCCTACTTCTTGTGTTCTTGGTAATGGGGCTTTTAGAGAGAGGGAAGTATGTGGAGCCAGTGTGAATAGGAAGGGAAAAATTAATTCTGAATTATCTGAGGAGGGGGAGGGAAAAAATAAAGCTGGGATTGTGTAGCTGGTAGAGCCTTTGCCTCACACAGCCAGAGACCTGGGTTCAATCCTGGCCTTGGGTGCTATCTGTGTGGAGTTTGCAAGCTCTCTTAGTGACCTTGTGTGTTTCCTCCTGTTGCTGCAGTTTCCTCAAGCATCCCAAAGATGTGCAGGTTGGGAGGTTAGTTGGTCACTGTAAATTGTCCCTAATTTGACAGTGAGAGATGCAGTCTAGGGACAGCTGATGAAAATGTGGGAAAGATTTAAAATGGGGTTAATTTAGGATTAGTGTAAATGAGTGGTTGTTTGTCAGTACTGATTTGTTGGGTTGAAGAGCCTGCTTCTGTGCTCTAACTTTCCATGATTCTAAGAACAGACTAGCTGGTTTACTGAAATGATTGAATTTCTGGTGAATCTTGATGACTGTTACATGCAGTTGGAAGGAAAGTTATTATGTCTTGAGTATAAGCAGGACATTGTTGGTACAGTGTAGGGAACCAAAGGCAAAATGGTTGGAGTAGGAGCTGCTGTTACTATTATGCCAGTGTAAGGACGATATGGTAGCATAGCAGTTAGTGTAATGTTTTATAGCACCAGCAATCGGGGGTTCAGTTCCTGCTGCTGTCCGAAAGGAATCTGAATGTTCTCCACTTGTTTCCTCTGGGTGGTCTAGATTTCTTCCACTTTTTAAACAGGTAAAGGTGAGTAAGTTGTGGGCATGCTATGTTGCACTGGAAGCAGGGTAAAACACTTGCAGTCTGCTCCGCCATATCCTCGGACTGTATTGATAATGCATTTCACTATATGCATTCCCCCCATTTCAGTGTTTCAATATACATGTGGCTAATAAAGCCAATAGTTAAAGTAATTCTGAGTGTTTTAGAGATGGGGTGCCACTTATCCTTAAGCCAGTTGAGGTCTGTGAGCAAAGAATCACAGGTAAGTGGAACAGTGTGATAGGTTTCATTTATACATTGCGGCTTGGCATGGCAACAGCTCTGCCTGAGACAGGAAGAAAGTTGTGGACACAGCTCAGCACTTCTTTGAAACTAGCCTCCCTTCTGTTGACTGTGTCTACACATCTCAATGCCTTGATAAAGCAGCCAACATAATCAAAGGCCCCACCCACCCCGGGCATACCCTTTTCTACCCTCTCCCGTAGGGCAGAAGATACAAAAGCCCGAAAGCACGTACAGCCACCGGGCGCAAGGACAGCTATCCCACAGTTGTAACACTATTGAACCGACCTCAACGGGGTCATCATCTCACAATCTGTCTTGTCATGCACGTTGCATCTTATTATTTGCCTGCACTGCACATCCCTGTAACATCTTTGAAATTCTCTTACTGGTTTTCCCATGTACTACCTCGATTTACTGATGTGATGAAATGATCTGTCAGGATGCCATTCAAAACAAAATTTTGACTGTACCTCGACGCATGTGACATAATAATAAACCAATCTACTAATTTACCATTTACCAACTTAGAAATCACTGGCACTGCTGACATTTTTTGCCCATTCATTATTACCCCTAAATAAATAAAATGGGGTCTGTGTAAGATTGGTGCAAGTGGGCGCTTTTGTCAGTGTGGACTTGATTGTTTGAAGTGCCTCTTCCTTCCCTGTGTGATTCCATGCTTCAGTAAATGAAGGAGAAAGGTAAAGGAAGCCACATTGGGACAGAAGCCACAGAGAGTTGGTCATACATGGCAAGGACAGTGTCTGCAGGCCATTAGAGCTGACTACCTGATGAGTTGATACAACAGTTTAATTGTTTTGCAGTAACCACTAGAGGCGGCCTTGTGTTACAGGGTTAATAGATTAAAGTCTGCATCACAATTTTCCATAATGCAAACTTGCTTCATAAGACCATAAGATATAGGAACAAAATTAGGCCACTTGGCCCATTGTCTTCTCCGCCATTTCATCATGGCTGATCCAATGTTCCTCTCAGTCCCAGTCCCCTGCCTTTTCTTTGTATCATTTCATGCTCTATCAACCTCTGCAAGAATCTTTCATCCTTTGCCTTACATATACATAAAGACTTGGCCTCCACAGCTGCCCGTGACAACAAATTCCACAAATTCACCACTCTCTGGCTAAAGAAGTTCCTCCTCATCTCCGATTTAAAAGGATGCCACTCTATTCTGAGGCTGTGTCCTCTGGTCTTAGACTCTTCCACCATAGGAAACATCCTTTCCACATCCACTCTATCAGGCCTTTCACCATACAATAGGTTTCAATTAGGTCACCCTTCATTCTTCTGAATTCCAGTAAATACATGCCCAGAGCCATCAAACAGTTTTCATATGACAAGCTGTTTAATCCTGGAATCATTTTCGTGAACCACCTTTGAACCCTCTCCAATTTCAGAAAATTTTTCCTAAGATAAGGGGCCCAAAATCGGTCACAGTATCCAAGTGAGGCCTCATTAGTGCCTTATAAAGTATCAACATTATATCCTTCCTTTTATATTTTAATCCTCTTGAAATGAATTTTAACATTGCATTTACCTTCCTCACCACCAACTCAACCTGCACAGGGACTCCCAAATCCCTTTAGGCCTCAGATTTTTATATTTTCTCTCCATTTAGAAATTGGTCGACCCTTCCACTTATGAATGCGTTTTGAAATACGAGTAAAAAAAAGGTTTATTCATTTACTCTTTTTTATCTGCATAGGCTTTGCAATAGGAAAATTTTATTCCATATCCCGGATTTTTGAGTAATGGTTTATCACCATTAAGCCTCCCAGCCTCTCCTGCATGGATTCTGTCTACATTTCTCACTGCTTCAGTAAATCAGGCAGCATAATCAAAGACCCTTCACACCCCAGACATCCTCTCCTCTCCTGCCCTCCCATCGAGAAGAATATGAAAAAAGCTGAAGCATGTACCAATAGATTCAAGGACAGATTCTATACTGTTGTTAGAAGACCATGGAATGGTCCATATTGCTATAAAATAGACTCTTGACCTCTATTTTGTGACAATAATAAACCAAATTATCAATTCTAGCATCCATGTACACCAACCCGACACTAAACACATTTTATTCTGCAAACATTTCCATCAACTTCCCTGGAATCCTCCAATTACCCTCATACTAAAGACCATAAGGCCACAAGACATAGTAGCAGAATTAGCCATTTGGCCCATCGAGTCCGCTCCGCCATTCAATCATGGGTGATTTTTTTTTATATATATAAGACTAAACTAAAGACAGTGTTCAATGGCTAATTAACACCTTTGTGATGTGGAAGGAAACCAGAAGTGCAGACAGAGGGTGGGATTGAACCTGAGTTACAGGAGTCGTGAGGGAACAGCTCCACCAGCTGTACCACTCTGCCACCCAGTTCAAACTTGTGCCCCGACAAATCAGAATCAGAAGCTGGTTTATTATCAGTGAGTACTTGATGCAAAATTTGTTGTTTTTGTGCCAACAACACAGTGCAAGACATCAAAAATACACGTTACAATAAAAAAACATATCGTGCAAAAGTCAAGTAGAGTGGAGAAGTAGAAAAGAGGAATAGTGTTCATGGACCATTCAGAAATCTGATGGCAGAAGACAAGAAGCTGTTCCTGAAATGTTGAATGTGAACCTTCAGGCTCTTGTACCTCTTCCCCAATGGTATTAATGAGAAGAGGGCAAGTCCCGTGTGGTGAGGGCCCTTAATGACGGATGCTGCCATCTTGAGGCACCGGCTTTTGAAGATGTCTTCAGTGGTGTTGAGGGTTGTAGCCATGATGGGGATGGCTGAACCTGCAGCCCTCTGCAGCTTCTTGCAATCTGTATGTGGAGCAAAACTCGCAATATTTCTTGACCCCTTACACTACCTGACTCCAGTGCCACCTCTGGTAACGATGATACTGTTAGCTTCACCACCAGTTATCTCTTTAAAGGCTAACATTAATGCTTCATTCCCCTCGTTGGTTGACATATTTTAGTTGACAGGACTTGAGCTGTGAGTTTCGTTTGCTACATAAAGAACAACTGCACCCGATAAACTCTTCGCAATTGTGCAGGAATTCAATTTATTTCAGGATTAGCAGACTCTCTGTGGCATGCTATCTTTCACAGCATACACAAATATATTGAGCAGGGTGCCTATTATAACACAGTCCTTTAATGTCCTTTCATTTTTTGGGAGTCATGCAAAATGTATATCATTTTCAAAGCATACCAAAGCTCTTTATCATCAGAAGGTAATTTGCAGCTAGTACAGCAGTCAAAACCGTAATCTCAGTGCAAAGAGAATTCATCAAAGGTTCAGCTCCCCCACATGCTTCTTCTTCAGATGGGATGATCAGAGAACACACTATGATGAATAGATAATTTGTGATGTGGATTCTACACAGGACTTGCACTGAATTATACCTAATACTTATCTCCAAACAAGGCTATTCACACCAAAAGAGCCTATGCTAGGGTTTATAATTGAGGCTGTGTACTTTCACCAGCTACAACCAGCCACATCTTCCCTACCCTCATCTCTTTCTGCTTTTCACAGGGACCATGCTCTCTGACTCATGCATTCCCACTCTTGCCTTCCTCTTTCCCAGGCACCGTTGGAAGTGCAACACCTGTCCCTGCACCTCCTCTCTCACTCCCCTCCAGGAACGTGAACAGCCCTTCCAGGAGAGGAGGATATTTACCTGCAACTTCTCTGATGTGGCTAGTTGAATCTGAACCTCCTGACATGGCTTCCTCTACACTGGTGAGATGAGATGGAGACTAGACGATCCTTTTGCCGAGCATCTGTCGTTTATGATCCCAGAGGGCCTGCTTCTAAGGTGGGGTAGGGTGTCCGGCAAGGCAGATGTATGGGGATATTGATTTTTTGCACAGATTGTGGTGGTGGAGGCAGATACAATGGATAAGCACATGAACTTGCAGGAACTGGAAGGATATGGATATTATATAGGCAGAAGGAATTAGTTTAGTTAAGTGTGCACAACACTGTGGGCTGAAGGGCCTGTTCCCATACTGTATTGCTCCATGGCCTTCTGAAGCACCTAGTTGCTAGCCAGGATAAGGCTAAAAGCAAACTTATGGTATAGCACCTGTTACGAGAATACACATAAAATTAAGATGTTTGCTGGCCTGGGCTAGCATCAGTGGCATCAGCAGTTGGTCTGCCACCTGCCCTCAGGGGAAGGAGAGATAAGGAACAATGGAGCAGCGTCTGGAGATGTGTAATGAAGGGATGTGGGAGGAAGAGCTGTCTGGAGCGGCTCCCCCCTTTGAACCCTGAACTGTTTGAAGTGATGGACAGGCGATACCCCAGCAGGGGGATAAAAAGGGACAGGTTCGCTAAGACAGACACACACGCCACCCGAGGTAACGAGACCCTGGAAGCGGTACGCTTCTCACGAGTGGGTGAGAAGTGCCAGACAACGACCAGGGTGGAAAGGTACGATCAGCGGGAACCCGGTGTGTGTCCGCCCTTGCCTGGGTGCCGGGTTCACTGCAGAGGATCGACCGCATCTGGAGGAGGGGTCACAGTCGGTGACCTCAGGTGACATCACTAAGGACCCGCCCAAATGCTGTTTGTGAGCCATCTCGCTGGTCTGTGAGTGAAGCCGTTCTGAATGATCAGTTGTTCCTATTCTATGTCTCTCTTCCCCCACCTTGTCCATCGCCATGGCAACGATTACTGCGAACTGAACTACAAACTGGACTGAACTTTGAGTCATTTTGAAATTGGTCATTTAACCCCTAGACAACGATAGAGCTTGATTGATGCTGTTATCTTAATTCTGTGCACATGTGTGGTTATCATTGTTGAATTGTTGCATTTATTATCCTTTCGATTACTGTGTTGCTTGTTTCTTTAATAAAACTTTCTTAGTTCTAGTACTCCAGACTCCAACTGAGTGATCCATTTCTGCTGGTTTGGCAACCCAGTTACGGGGTACGTAACACACCTCAAATTCTGTCTGGGTAGTCGACAACCTGACAGCTCAAGCATTGAATTCCCCAAATGCAGGTGAACTGCTTCTCCTCAATCCCTTTTCTCTCTTCTTTTTAATCCTTTTATACCCACCTAGCCGCCACCACCCTGTTTCTTTCCCTTTTTCCACCCACCATGTCCCACACATTCCCCTCTCTCAGTCCCTTCCCCAGTGTTTCAATTTGTCCATACCACCAGCTCCTTCATTTCGTACCATTCCTTTCAAATCAGATTCTAACATCTGCAGTCCTTTGTCTTCTCCACATTCCCTGCCCTGTGAAAAAGATCATGACCGTTCACCTTATCTGTGCCCCTTGTGATTCTATAAACTTCTATAAAGTCAACACCCAGCCTCGTCCGCTCCAGGAAAAGCAGTCCCACACTATCCAGTGCTGCTTCTTATACTGTAGCTTTTTTTCCCTGTAGCTCTTCCTCTTGCTTGGAAAATATAACTACAGTGCCTATAAAAGGTATTTACCCCCTTTGGCAGTTTTCATGTTTTATTGTTTTACAACATTGGATCACAGTGGATTCAATTTCGCTTTTTTGACACTGATCAACAGAAAAGACTCTTTCATGTCAAAGTGAAAACAAACTTCTAAAAATTGGTCTAAATTTATTACAATTATTAAGCACAAAATAATTGTTTGCATATTTACTCACCCCTTCAAGTCAGTACTTAGTAGATGCACCTTTGGAAGCAATTACAGCCTTGAGTCTGTGTGGATAGCTTGCTATCAGTTTTGCACGTCTGGACGCTGCAATTTTTCCCCATTCTTGTTTACAAAACTGCTCAAGCTCTGTCAAATTGCACGGGAATTGAGAGTGAACAGATCTTTCAAGTCCAGCCAGAAATTCTCAATTGGATTGAAGTCTGGACTCTGACTTGTCCATTGGCTTTGTGGTGTAGCTTTGCCAGGATACTGACGCACCAGCAGTTGGACCTTCCAGACACGGATGTAATTTTACTATAATCAATTGAAACACCTCGACTGCACATGGTGATCTCCATTTGACTAATTATGTGACTTCTAAAAACAGTTGGGGGCACCAGTGATGATTTGGTGTGTCTTATTGAAGGGAGAGAATATTTAGGCAATCAATTATTCTGTGTTTTATATTTGAAATTAATTTAGATCACTTTGTTGAGATCTGTTTTCACTTTCATATGGAAGTTTTTTTCTGCTGATCAGTGTCAAAAAAAGCCAATCAAATCCACTGTGATTCAATGTTGTAAACCAATAAAAATGAAAAGTTCCAAAGGGGTGGGGTGAATACTTTTTATGGGCACTGTATTAAGGTTTAAAATCAAAATGGTGCAGCTGCTGTGAATTCTGCAACAGAACTGGAAAATTTAAAAAATACTTAGCAGGCAGCTAACTTTGTCTCTAATACTGTCTGATCTGAGTATTTTTGTTCATGTAGACATTTGCAGTAACTTTAAATCAAGTCATTAAAGGGATAATGAATGAACAGTCTTATTAACAATTGCTGTTTCAGGTTCTAACCTGAGATTCCAATGGGTTCATCAAACTCCACCGTTATTCCTACTCTTGAACATGTCAAGGAACACTTCATATAGGAATGTGAAAAATACAGAAGTATTTTCAATTGTCCTGCTCTGGTGTGCAGGATCATGGAAGAATTAATGTAATTAATTAAGAAAATTATTTAATCTTGAAGAATATCATAGCCTGAGTCATTTCAGATGTACATTGGGTGTAGATTCTCAATATTCCCTCAGTGGGAAGGAGTTTAGGCAACTTTGTAAGTAGGTGAAGTGATGATGTTAGGGAGATCACAATGTAAAGAGTCAAACATTTAGGTCAGAGAAGAACTATTGGAATTCTCTACCTAGGAGACCAGCAGTGACTGACTCACTGTGTATACTCAGGAAATATGCCATAGATTCATAGCTGCCTTTCTAAAGCAGCTAAGAAAATCAAAATTATCTCTTCTTCCCCCTCCTATCAGGCAGATGATACAAAAGCCTAAAAACACATCACCATCAGCCTTAAGGACAGCTTCTGTCTCATTGTTACAACTGTCTCATAGTACTATAGTGTTGGTGCGTGGCCAAGTGGTTAAGGCGTCGGTCTAGTGATCTGAAGATCGCTAGTTCGAGCCTCAGCTGAGGCAGCGTATTGTGTCCTTGAGCAAGGCACTTAACCACACATTGCTCTGAGATGACACCGGTGCCGAGCTGTATCGGCCCTCATGTCCTTCCCTTAGACAACATCGGTGGCATGGAGAGGGGAGACTTGCAGCATGGGCAACTGCTGATCTTCCATACAACCTTGCCCAGGCCTGCACCCTAGAAACCTTCCAAGGCGCAAATCCATGGTCTTACGATACTTACAGATGCCTATATATATAGTACTATAAGACGGAGTCTTGGCCTCATAATCTATCTCGTCATGGCCTTGTACCTAATTGTTGTCCCTACCTTATTATTCTGCATTCTGTCATTGACCTCAATGTATGTTTGTGATGAATTAATCTGCATGGATGGCATACAAAATAAAGTTTGTCACTGTACTTCGGAAAATGACCATGAAGCCATACGATATAGGAGCAGAATTAGGCCAATTAGCCCATCAAGCCTGCTCTACTATTTCTCTCCATTTAGAAAATGCTTTTATTTCTGCTACCAAAGTGCATGGCCATACTCATCCCAACTCTGCCACTTCTTTGCCTATTCTCCTGATCGTCTAAGTCCTTCTGCAGCCTCCCTGCTTCCTCAACACTACCTGCCCCTTCACCTATTTTAAGATTGTCTGCAAACTTGGCCATAAAGCCATTAATTCTGTCAGACATATAACATAAAAAGGAGCAGTTCCACACAGACCCCTGAGGAACATCAGTAGTCACTGGTAGCTAATCAGAGAAGGCATCCTTTATTCCCAGTCTTACCCTCCTGCCAATCAGCCAATGCTCTACCCAAGCTAGTATTATTTCTGTAATATACAAAGGACTTTTAACTTGTTAAGCAGCCCTTGTCAAAGACCTTCTGAAAATCCAAGTAAACAACAACCACCAATACTTCTTTGTCTATCCTACTTGCTACTTCTTTAAAGAATTCCAACAGATTTGTCAGGCAAGATTTTCCCTTAAGGAAGCCGTGCTGACTTCTGCCTATTTTATCATAAGCCTCCAAGTACCCCAAAGCCACATCCTTAACAATGAACTCCAACATCTTCACAACCATTGAGGTCAGACTAACTGGCCTATAATTTCCTTCCTTCTGCCTCTCTAACTTCTTGAAGAATGCCGTGACAATTATAAACCAATTTAACGCCCTGGGAAACGTTTCACTGCTAACGTAATGGTCTTTCTGTAGAAGCGGTGTTTGGGTTATGGTCAGAGTTAACGGGTGCTTTGGAATGTGAGCTGGGTCTTTTGTTCAGCGGGAGATGAAGAGGGAAGACCCTGGAGAGAACCAGTCATAGGATATGACTCGATGGGGAGATCGTGATTCGATGGAGCCAGGTGGCGAGATCGACTGAGGATCGGTGAATTGAGCTCCAGCTGGTGTACATTTGACTGTTTAATTATAATGGGCTTTTTTCATTTTTCCTTTCTTTTCTTTACTAACCCTTTATTTAAGATTTATAACCGGGGTTTGGAGTGGGAGAGCCGTCTCAATCTCATGGGTTTGGCGGTACTGAAATGTGTCTTCCCTAGACTTATGCAGCCAAGGAAACCAGTAGGGTTTCACCAATTTCCCATTGTTCAGAGAATTTGGGAAATGGTGTTGAGGTAGAAGATCAGGCATGATCTTCCTTCTTCATATAGACATTGTTGATATTGAACATGGTGGTTTAAAATATGGAAGAAAATGTAGAACTAGAATGGGCCAAGGACTGTGGAAGCAGACAGATCAATTGTCTTTATGTGGAGTGATTTGAGCTGGTTACTGAAGAGAACTACTAATCGTCACTTGCTGGGAAGAGGGCAATAAATGGATGCTGGCCTGGAGCAGACCCAATGAAAAGCCAGTGACCTATAGCCAATGACACTGGAAAGCAATATTTGAATTTAAAAATATTTCAAATATTTTGAATATTTTGAATTTTAAAAACTGTGTTTAAAAAGACTCTTCCCATATATAAGTGAATGAAATAGCAAGGAGATCTAATTATCAAACATATCATCTACCATACAAAACTATAACTTGAGTGTTCCTCATTAGAAGAACTAAATGCACCTAATATTCTGAAAGAGGTAGCTGAGGAGATTGTGGAGGCATTAGTAATGATTTTGCAAGAATCATTAGATTCTGGTCTGGTTCTCAAGGTTCGGAAAATTACAAATATCACTCCACTCTTCAGTGGTTGGGACCACTTTTTCTTACGGTGTCTGTCAATGATTTGGATGACAGTATTGATGGCTTTGTGGCCAATTTTGTAGATGATACAAAGATAGGAGGAAGAACAGGTAGTGTTGAGGAAGCAGGAATGCTACAGAAGGACTGAGATAGATTAGGAGAATGGGCAAAAAAGTGGCAGATGGAATACAGTGTCAGGAAGTGTATGGTCCTGAACTTTGGTGGAAGGGATAAAAGTGTAGACTGTTCTCAAAACAGAAAGAAAAGTTTCAAAATCTGAGGTGCAAAGGGACTTGGGAGTCCTTGTGTAGGATTCCCTAAGGATTAAATTGCAGGTTGAGTCAGTGGTGAGGAAGGCAAATGCAATGCTGGCACTTATTTCAAGAGGACTAGAATATAAAATCCAGGATGTAATACTGAGGCTTTACAAGGAACTGGTGAGGCCTCACTTTGGTGTATTGTGAGCAATTTTGGACCCCTTATCTAAGAAAGGACATGCTGACATTGGAGAGCGTTCAAAGGAAGTTCACAAGAATGATTCTGGGAATGAAAGGCTTATCATATGAGGAGCATTTGATGGCTCTGGAGCTGTACTCGCTGGAATTTCAGGCAATTGAAGGAGGATCTCATTGAAACCTATCGAATATTGAAAGGCCTAGATAGAATGGATGTTTCATATAGTGGGGGTGTCTAGGACTAGGGGGCACAACTTTAGAATAGAGGGACTTCCATTTAAAATGGAGATGAGGAGGAATTTCTTTAGTCAGAGGGTGATGAAACTGTGGAATTCATTGTCATAGTCAGCCGTGAGAGCCAGGTCATTGGGTATTATTAAGGCAGAGGTTAATAGATTCTTGATAAATTGGGGTGTAAAAGGTTAGGATAAGGCAGGAGAATGGGATTGAGAGGGAAATGGACCAGTCATAATCAAATGGTGGAGCAAACTTGATGGGCCAAATGGCCTAATTCTGCTCCTATGCCTTATGCTTTTATATAATAGTGGGGCATCCAGTCTACATGTGAAAACTCAGTTCCGGGAATCAAGAATCAAAGATTTTAGTTGTTACCTCTGGAATGGTGACTGGTTGGGAGACAACTGATAGAAATTTATAAAATTATGAAAGGCATACCCATAGTTGATAGTCAGAATCTTTATCCCAGAGTATAATTGTCAAATACTAAAGGGTATGTATTTCAAAAGAAAGGTGAAAAGTTTTAAGGAGATGTGTGAGGTATTTTTTTAAGCAGAGTTATGGGTGCCTGGAATGGGCTAGCAGGGGTGGTGGTGGAAGAAGTTCTAAGAGTGGCCCTTACAACGCTGTTAGGTGAATACACAGGGAATGGATAGATATAGATCATGAAGAGGGATATGATTTAATCATGTCTAATTTAACAATGTCTGTGCTTGGCACAAATATTGTTCCTGTGCTGTATTCTTCTCTAATCTATGCCCTATGTTTGGAACCTAATTTTGAAAGCAAAGTACGTTACAGAGCCTCTCTTATAAAGCCAGTTTAACATTACTCACTAGGAATAAATTTCTATGTAATTCTCTATACACCATCTATTCATGTTTCCTTCAGCCAGATGGTTCAAATTTTATTTGAATTACATTCAGGTATCTAGGTTCAAATCCTACACGAGAACTTCAAACTCAAAAATAAAATTCGGCCACCACCCCCAGTGCAAGAGGTGATTTTTTTTCTGACATGTGCTAAGCTGAAGCTTCATTTGCGCCTTCAGATGGCATGCATTCTATTTGTCTTTGTTTTTGCCAAAATGTTTTTAAAGCAAGTGGTCTCAACGTGAGCTCCCACACTTGAATTATGGGACATAGGGTTGAAAAATCAAAGTAGCAGCTCCAGCCCAATCATATCTCCCGCAGCAAGATACCAGCATGTTGTGGAGAGATGTGAAGAGAGAAAAAAAATCTGTGAGGGAAATCTTGCGTGAAACAAAAATGCAGCAAGCACTCTATCTGTTGAGTAAACAATTCAACATTGCAGTAAAATAAGAATGTACAAGGTTACAAGGTGAGAAACATCTGTGAAGGCATTTGGATTGGTATTTCAAATCAAATCAGAGAGGTATATTCAGAGAAAGCTGCATGTACAAATCTAAAGAACACTTTCCCTTTGGAATAGGGATTGTTCATGTTACGCTGACACAGCAATACCAAGTATTTTCAGTCTTGACCCCAGTGAGGTCAGCTTTGATTAGTCTAGACACCACCATGCACAAATCCAAAATAGCTCTGCTTTTCTGCTCTGATCTGAGGAGCTAATTTAAATTCAGTGTGAGAGACTGGAATTCCCACAGAGTGCAGAGGAGATTGATTTCTCAAAGCAGGCAGCAATGGGTACACTCTCACCGATTCGATCAAACCCCATTCTCTCCACCACCCCATCCCCCTAAGAAACTGCAATGGTTTCCCTTTGGCTCATGTTGACCTCACTTACCAGCTTTTTTAATCCATTTAAATTCTATAAATTTGTTTCCGCCTCTGACTCTCTGCATTTTCCTTTAATACCTCCTTAATGCTGACTTAGAGTTATTGAGTTGTACGTCACGGAAATGCGTCGAATGGCTCAGCTCATCCATGTGATGAATTTATATATTTGAACTAGTCCCATATACATGCCTTTTCACTGCATAATTTTATAAGCTGCTATCAGGTCTCCCCTCAGCCTGTATTGCTCCAGAGAAAATAACTGAAGTTTTTCTATCCTCCCTTGATAGGTCATTCCCTCTAATCCAGGCAGCATCCTAGTAAGTTTCATCTGTACCTTTTCCAAATCCTCCACACGTTCCTGTAAAGGAGCATTCAGAACTTCATCCAATAGTCAAAGCACAGACTAATCACATTGTTATAGCTCTTCTTCAAAGGGGAAGGATGACCATGTCCCCAAACCTAACCACATTTTCCTGCCTGAGTATAGATTCCACTCCACTGCCAACCATTGATCTCCCCTTGGCCCCTCATTTTACGTGGTCACAGAGAGTTACACAGCTCAGAGACAGGCCTTTTAACCTAACCTATCCATGCTGACCAAGTTGTCCACCTGAGCTAGTCCCAGTTGCCCGCATTTGGCCTATAAACCTTTACTGTCCATGTAGTTGTCCAAATATCTTTAAGCATTGTAATTGTACCCACCTCTACCAATTCCCTTGGCAGCTCATCTCACATGCCACCACATTCTTCGCCAAAAGCCTGCCCCTCAGTTTTTTAAAAATCTTTTCCCACTCATTTTTATCTCATGCCCTTCAGTATTAGACTATCACCATTTTATATATGCCCCCCAGAATTTTATTATAGCATCCTATTCTCCAGTGGGAATAATTCTAGTCTATCCAATCTTTCCTTATAATTACAATCCTCTATTCCAGGCTACATCCCTGTGAATCACCTCTGTACCATGTCCTGTGCTGCTACGTCCTTTCTATAGTGTTGGTGACTTGAAATGTATGCGATATTCGAAGTGTGCCTTAGCCAATCTCTTGTATGACAGCCCCACAATGTCCCAACTCTTATACTCAATACCACTGCCTCTGATGGTGTGCAAGCCAACACTTTTTCATTACCCAATCCACCTTCAGCTCTATTTTCATGGAGCAATGAACTTGCATCACATTAATGCTTCTGTGCACTTTGTCTTTTGCTATACATATCCAGCCAGTGTTATACAAGATAGAATGCATTATCTTTCAATTGTCTTGATTACATTCCATTTGCCACTGCACCGTGCAACTTTCCGGCTGATCTATGTCATTCTCTATCTTTATCCTAAAGTAACTGTCCTCACTATCTACAACTCCACCAATCTTTGTGTGACCAGCAAAAGCTTCCTCAGACTTCTCATCCAAATCATTTATGCAACATATGGCATATAACAAAGGTTCCTACCCAGCACTAGTCACTATGGTACACCACTGGTTACAGAAAAAAATAATCATAATATGAACAAGCTTGATATAGTGCACAGAAAATTTATGAGGATGTTGCCAAGACTTGAGGACCTGAGTTATAGGGAAAAATTGAATAGCTTAGGTTAGGACTTTATTCCATGGAATGCAGGGGAAAGAGGAAGATCTTATAGAGGTATAAAAAATTGTGAGGGGTATAGGCAAGTTGAATATTTGAAGGTTTTTTTCCTTCAAAGTTAGGTGAGATGGGAACTAGAGGATTAAGGTGAAAGGTGCAGTATTTAAGGGGAATCCGAAAGGGAGTTTCTTCACTCAGATGGTGGTACAAATGTGGAACAAGCTGCCAGCAGGAGTGGTAGATGCAAGCTCCATTGTAGCATTTAAGAGAAGTTTGGATAGATACATGAATAGGAGAACTATTTAGAGCTGTTATCCAGGTGCAGGTAGACGGGAGTAAGTAGAAAATTAGGCTGGCATAGACTAGATGAGCTGAAGAGCTTGTTTCTGTGCTTTATGACTCTAACCACTACCCTCTGTCTCCTATCACCAAGCCAATTACATAATACCTTTCCTCTGACACCTATCCCTCTAAAACTGAACATCTTAAACTTTATGAGTCCTAACTTTCTGGACCAGCCTACTGTGCAGGATCTGATCCAAGTATACCATGTTTCTTACTTTGCCTTCATCAATTTATCTGTCTACACCCCTTGCTGCCTTGGAAAAGTAACTAGCATAATCAAAGTCCCTACCCGCCATGGACCTCCCTTCCACTGGGCATATAGTTTCAATATAATTATGGAGAAGGATAGGACTGGACCCAGGGCTGAGATTTTTGATTGGAGAAAGGCTAACTTTGAGGAGGTGCGAAAGGATTTAGAAGGAGTGGATTGGGACAATTTGTTTTATGGGAAGGATGTAATAGAGAAATAGAGGTCATTTAAAGGTGAAAAATTGAGGGTACAGAATCTTTATGTTCCTGTTGGGTTGAAAGGAAAGGTTAGAAGTTTGAGAGAGCCATGGTTTTCAAGGGATATTGGAAACCTGGTTCGGAAAAAGAGAGAAATCTACAATAAATATAGGCAGCTTGGAGTAAGTGAGGTGCTCGAGGAATATAAAGAATGTAAAAAGAATCTTAAGAAAGAAATTAGAAAAGCTAAAAGAAGATATGAGGTTGCTTTGGCAAGTAAGGTGAAAATAAATCCAAAGGGCTCCTACAGTTATATTAATAGCAAAAGGATAGTGAGGGATAAAATTGGTTCCTTAGAGAATTAGAGTGGATCGCTATTTGCGGAGCCAAAAGAGATGGGGGAGATTTTGAACAATTTCTTTTCTTCGGTATTCACTAATGAGAAGGATATTGAATTGTGTAAGGTAAGGGAAACAAGTAGGGTAATTATGGAAACTATGACAATTAAAGAAGAGGAAGTACTGGCACTTTTAAAGAATATAAAAGTGGATAAATCTCCGGGTCCTGACAGGATATTCCCTAGGACCTTGAGGGAAGTACGTGTAGAAATAGCAGGGACTCTGACAGAAATATTTCAAATGTCATTAGAAACGGGGATGGTGCCAGAGGATTGGCGTATTGCTCATGTGGATCCATTGTTTAAAAAAGGGTTCTAAGACTAAACCTAGCAATTATTGGCCTGTGAGTTTGACGTCAGTGGTGGGTAAAATGACGGAAAGTATTCTTAGAGATGGTATATATAATTATCTGGATAGACAGGGTCTGATTAGGAACAGTCAACATGGATTTGTGCATGGAAGGTCATGTTTGACAAATCTAACTGAATTTTTTGAGGACGTTACTTGGAAGGTTGATGAGGATAAAATGGTGGATGTTGTCTATATGGACTTCAGTAAGGCCTTTGACAAGGTTTCACACGGAAGGTTAGTTAGGAAGGTTCAATCGTTAGGTATTAATATTGAAGTAGTAAAATGGATTCGGCAGTGGCTGGATGGGAGGCACCAGAGAGTAGTGGTGGATAACTGTGTGCCAGATTGGAGGCTGGCGTCTAGTGGTGTGCCTCAGGGATCTGTACTGGGTCCAATGTTTTTGTCATATATATTAATGAACTGGATGATGGGGTGGTAAATTGGATGAGTAAGTATGCAGATGACACTAAGATATGTGGAGTTGTGGATAATGAAGTAGGTTTTCAAAGCTTGCAGAGAGATTTAGGCCAGTTAGAAGAGTGTGCTGAAAGATGGCAGATGGAGTTTAATGCTGATAGATGTGAGGTGCTACATTTTGGTAGGACTAATCAAAATAAGACATACATGGTAAATGGTAGGGCATTGAAGAATGCAGTATGAATGGAAGGATCTAGGAATAGTGGTGCATAGTTTCCTGAAGGTGGAATCTCATGTGGATAGGGTAGTGAAGAAAGCTTTCGGTATGCTGGCCTTTATAAATCAGAGCATTGAGTATAAGAGATGAGATGTAATGTTGAAATTGTACAAGGCATCGGTGAGGCCAAATTAGGAGTATTGTGTACAGTTTTGGTCACCGAATTATAGGAAAGATCTCAACAAAACAGAGAGAGTACAGAGAAGATTTATGAGAATGTTACCCGAGTTTCATCACCTAAGTTACAGAGAAAGGTTGAACAAGTTGGTTCTTTATTCTTTGGAACGTAGAAGGTTGAGGGGGGACTTGATAGAGGTATTTAAAATTATGAGGGGGATAGATAGAGTTGATGTAGATAGGCTTTTTCCATTGAGAGTGGGGGAGATTCAAACAAGAGGACATGAGTTGAGAGTTAAAGGGCAAAAGTTTAGGGGTAACATGAGGGGGAACTTCTTTACTCAGAGAGTGGTAGCTGTGTGGAACGAGCTTCCAGCAGAAGTGGTTGAGGCAGGTTCGATGTTGTTGTTTAAAGTTAAATTGGACAGCTATATGGACAGGAAAGGAATGGAGGGTTATGAGCTGAGCGCAGGTTGGTGGGACTAGGTGAGAGTAAGAGTTCGGCACGGACCAGAAGGGCCGAGATGGCCTGTTTCTGTGCTGTAATTGTTATATGGTCATAAGATACAAAAGCCTGAATACATGTACCGCCAGGCTCAAGGACAGATTCAGCTCCACTGTTATCAAATAAATCAATGGTTCCACCTTGTTTGATAAAATAGAGTCTTCACCTCACGGTCTACCTCATCATGGCCTTGTACTTTATTGTCCGTCTGCACTGCATTCTCTCCTTAACTGCAAGATTTTATTCTGTATTCTGTTATTGTTTACCTTTGTACCACCTCAATGCACTGATGCAATGAAATGCAAAACAAACGATTTCACTGTATCTTGGTACATGTGTCAATAATTTTTTTAAATAAACTGATTTCTCCAAAAAACTCAGTCAGATTTATAATGCTCATTTAATATTTACATATAATGTATTTTTTTGTCTTTGAATGTGAACTTTATCAACTATTGCTTGGATCCTGTAGAAGTTTTTAGGAAAGGTTTGGCAGGCTTAATGTCTTTAGAATTCAATAGCTATGAATTAGCTTGGAGGTGCCATGTTGGTAAGGCTATTAAAATTGTTGACAGTTTAACATCTGCAGCTGGCTATATCAATACTTCATTTAATTGATGTTCTTTACTATGCTTTTAAGATTTAAGAGCATTGATAGTGCTACTGTGGGAAGCAATCTGAAGTCTGATATTGATTATTAACCTAGTTGTGAACTGGTAATTAAATCCTTTCTCTTGATCAAGTTCCAGCAAAACAAATATACCTTTTAATCGTGTTAAATCTGGACTGCCTAATCAAATACTGTTTAATATGTTAAATTCCCCTTCACATTATGAAAACTCAGTTCATTGTGCATATTCCCTCCTTATCGTTCTCTCCCAGGTGGGACACCTTACAACAACTAAAAACTATTCTCTCTTAATCTGACTTCCCACTTTCTCAATCTTTCTTTCATCACACTTTCTCCTTTCTTTCTCTCTCACTTTGTTCCCTCTGCCTTGCTCTTTTCTCACTTTCATTCTCGTTCTCAGTCTTTCACTCTTTCCTTTTCTCCTCACTCTCTTTTCCTTCTCATTCCAATGTTGTTATTCTTGCTCCCACTCACATATTCCATGTTTCTGACCTCCCTTTTTGCTCTTAGATCACTCCCTCCTCCTTTTACACTCCCTCACTCATCTTTTCTTCAGCCTTTTGTACCTGCTGCACTATTCAATGAGATCATTGCTGATTTTTTATTTATCTCAGCACCACGTTCCTGCATTAAGTCTGTATCTCTTGATTCTTTTAATATCTAGGATCAAAGCAGTAGATTTTAAGTTTCATAAAGTGAGTAAAGTCAGGCTGAATCTGAGCTCTGTCAACCAGTTCTATTGTGAGAATAACTATGTCTTCTGAGTCACTAGAAATACCACAGACCTGGTTGTGACAACAGAATAAAAGCAGTTTGCAATAACATCAAACAGCCTTTTATCAATCATACCAACAGACTTCTCAGAACAAGCTTCAATTCTAAAATAGAAAGGAATGGTAGCTTGCCTTTTTCAGAAGTTGGAATCACAGTGCACTGTAGGAGATTACTCTGCCCATCAGACTGTTCTGGCTCTTTGTAGGTGTTTTCTGATTTGTTCCACTGCCTCCCTTTCTCCTTATCTTCTGAGATCCAATCCCCAAGAAATCACGGTTCCCCTTCAGTTGCTTTGCAAAGCAGGGAGTGGAGGCTGGAAATTGATTTATTATTGTTGCACGTACTGAGATAGATCAAAAAGGTTTTATTCTGTGGGTTCTTCAGATGTTTTCGTTTTAGTACTGCTATGTAATTATGCCATACATAATTACATAGTGTTAGTAAAAAGGAAACAGAGAGCAAAATAACGTTACAGTTACAGAGAATGTGCAGTACAAATAAACAAATGAAGTACAAGAATCAAGGTGAGATGAATTGTGAGATTGAGCTCACCTTTAACGACAAGAGATTTATTCAAGAGGCTTAAGCCAGGGCGATAGAAGCTGTCCTTGAGCCTGATAGTATGTGCTGTCAGGCTTTTGTATCTTCTGCCCAATGGAAGGAAAGAGAAGAGAGAATGGCAGGGGTGGAAAGGATCCTTGTTTATGTTCCCTGCCGCAGGAAGCGTAGACAGAATATGGAGGGGAGGCTGGTTTGCATGATGGATTGGGTTGCATTTACAACTCTCTGAAATGTCTGCTTTTTAGACGAAGCTTCAGAAACTCAACTTCCTTCTGCCTCCTTAAGTGACTAAAGAAATCTCATGATGTGGAGTGAGTTCTGGCCAATGTCTATCCCTCAATTAACGTTTCAAAGCAGCTTAATCTGTCATTGCCACAGTGTTTTTCCAACATTGTAAGCATGATTGCATTCCAGAACTCCTCAACGTCTTGGCCCGAAGCGTCAACTGTTTATTCCTCTCCATAGATGCTGCCTGACTTGTTGAATTCCTCCAGCATTTTGTCTGTGTTTCTCAAGGTTTCAAGCATATGCAGAATTGCTTGTGTCACTAACATTAAAGTAATTTTAAATAAGGATACTATAAAGTACAGTAGAAATGCAAATGTTTCTTTACAAGATCCCTCAGGAACTTGTGGACCATAAGGTAACTGATGCAGCCAGTTTATGACTTGCAGAATTCATTACTGTGGACGAGAAATTGTTGGACAGGTGGGTAGTTTTTGAGGTGATACGTTCCTTCTACTTGTTATGACTGTGGAGCTTAAATTTGTCAATGCCAACTTGGACACTTCTCTGCATTGTGAGATGCCATACACAATGGGTTCCTAGAAGTCAATAAGGAAGTGGTGCTCTATCAAGATGACTCCGAGAACTTCTGTAAAACAATTCCTTTGTCCACATGGAAATATCTTGCTGAATTCAGAACAGAGTTTCTCATTCCAGAGCTTGGTGTCAGGCATCCAGAGTCAACTGGAAACCAAGTGCGGCCTCAGAAATCTACCAATGGATTTGGGCAATTTTGTGCAGAGAGTGTATTTGGTATTGTTCCAGTGCTTCGAGAGGTTTGCTGTAAGCAGTCCAACTTTAAGAGGCATACAGTAAGGCAGAATTAATTATTGCCTACTGGGCTGGGAACTTTCTGCCACCTTTGACATCTTGATCCCCAAGTACATCTCCTCTGATTTCCTAAAGCTGTACTGGTGCACTGAAGTTAATGGTGAATTCCCACATTCATGTCTGCTTTCACTGAGGCTTCCTTAGCTTCCCTGGCTACTGTGGGGCTACAGGCTTCTCCTATCCTGTGGAAACTTGGATTGTGAACAGTTATCAGAAACAGAACACTCCTGGAACCCACGGAAGACCTGCAGAAATAGATGCATTTAAGGTGAGAGGAAGGAGCTTTAAAAGGGATATGAGGGGAAACATTTTAACACAGGGAGAATTTGATATCTGGAGCTCACTGTATGAGGAGATGATGGAGTTAGATGCAGTCTCTTTGTTAAAAAGACTTTTAGACAAATGTTAAATTGACACTGATGTCACAGTACAGAGAGATCTCTAACACCAAGGAAAATCCTACAAAACGTAATGGCCAGTCCATCACGAATAAAGCCCTCCCCACCATTGAGCCTTTCTACACAGAACATTGTTGCAGAAAAGCAGCATCCAACATCAGGGATCTCTACCACCCAGGGCATGCTCTCTTCTTGCTGCTGCCATTGGGGAGAAGGTACAGGAGCCTCAGGACTCACACAACCAGGTTCAGGAATAGTTATTACCCATAACCATCAGGCTCTTGATTGAAAGGGGATAATTTCACTCAACTTCTCTTGCCCCATCATTGAAGTGTTTCCACAACCTATGGATTCACCTTCAAGAGCTTTTCATCTCACGTTCTTGATATTTATTGGTTAGTTATTTATTATTATTGTTTCTTTCCTTTTGTATTTGCATAGTTAATTGTCTTTTGCACACTAATTGAATGCCCAAATTGGTACAGACTTTCATTTATTCTATCTCAGGGTTGTATATTGTGACATATATGTACTTTGATAATAAATTTATTTGAACATCTCTACTTCCTCAGGAGACTAAAGAAATTTGACATGTCCCTGTCAATGCTTACCAACTTTTATTGATACACCATAGAAAGCATCCAATTTGGATGCATAATGACTTAGCATGGCAGCTGCTCTGCATATGACCACAAGGAACTGCAGATAATTGTGGACACAGCTCAGTACATCTTGGGAACCACCCTCCACTCTATGGACCCTGTCTTTAATTCTCATTGCTTCAGTAAAGAAGCCATCATACCCCCACCCTGGACATTTTCTCTTCTCCCTTCTCTAATCGGGTAGAAGATACAGAAGCCTGAAAGCATGTACTGCCAATCTTAAGATCGGCTTCTATCCCACTGTGATTGGAGTCTTGAACAGACCTCTTGTACAATAAGATTGAATCTTTGCTTTACAGTTTACGTTATGATCTTGCACCTTATTGTTTACCTGCACTACACTTTCTTGGTAGCTTTTACACTTTATTCTGCATTGTTATTGTTTTACTTTGTTCTGCCTCAATGTATTGTGTAATGATTTGATCTTTATGTATAATATGTAAGACAAGCTCTTCACCGTACCCTGGAACAGGTGACAATAATAAACCAACATGAATACCAAAATAGACAAGGAATAGAAAAATAGGGATATAATGTGGACAGATTGGAATTGGTTTATTATAATCTATCCTGGACACAACACAGACATCCCACCCTGCAAAAACTCATTTCAGGGAGATAGCACCACCATTGCAGGGAGGTAGCACCCACGCACCCTCCAACCCCATATCACCACCCCACCCCCCCAACCGCTGTCGACCTCCAAGGGTGCATGTATACAGGACATTTGATTAGGAAAGAACACTACAATTTATTTGACACATATTGAAACTATTTACACAGACACACACACACACACACATATATATATTCCTTGTTGAGTATTTTGTTGACAATCTCAATGCTAATGCAAATAGCTTTTCTATTTCTTTTGCAAACTTTCCTTGTACTGTGATGTGGCTCTGCTGAAAAGAACTGTGAAATACTTGAGCAGCCTTCCCTGCGATTAGCCTCCCTAATGTGTTGAGGTCCCTAAAGGAAATAAAAGCATAAGGTGTATCCTTATTATATTGTCTTATGTAATACTTTGTTTTTGTCCAATCTGTAATCTGTAAACTGGGTATATGCAGAAAATGTGACATTAAAATATGTACTTGTATATTATCATGGAGTCATTTTAAAATTCTATTACAACTTTAAGCACGTCTTGGCCTCATCACGTAGGACATCAATACAGTAGCTCCTTAGCAGCTAGCCAGCTGGTTTAAATAACATTAGCTATGCTAATGAATGAATGACACATGTTAAACTCACCTCAACATGTCTTTTACATTTTAACCCACCATGGGCAATAGAAAAGTCACTGTTGCAAACAGTGCAGCGAGCAACACTGTCATTATTTTTGACCCCTGTTAGGCAGGGGTACGCTTTAGTGTAGTCTGGGGTGACGTATGTTTTACATTTTCTTTTTTTGAAACACTTTGCCTTGGTGGTGCAGGACACGAAACTGAAATGATGGAGAGACAGAGGTCGACTGTAGAGCCCGCCCACAGAGAAAACTGATAGGTCTACTTAGCACAAAAGGAGACTAATCAGGATGCTCGCTCTCGCTCCAGCTCCCCCTCTCCCTTTCATTTCCGGGATATTGTATATAATTTGCGGGCATCAGGGAACTGCTATTAATACGCGGGAGACTCCCGGAACTTCCGGGAGAGGTGGGATGTCTGACAACATATTGATGCATTTACAAAGAAGGCACGACAGCAATTGTACTTCAGTTGGAGTTTGAGGAGACGTGGCTTATTACTAAAGACCCTCGCAAATTTCTGAAGTTGTGCAGTGGAGAGCATTCAAACTGCTTGTATCATAGCTGTATCACTGTACATGATCAAAAAAGCTACAGAAAGTTTTAAACTCAGACAGCTCCATTATGGGCACTAACCTTCCCTCCGTCCAGGAAACCTTCAAAAGGCGATGCCTCAGAAAGGTGGCGCCCATCGTTAATGTCCACCATCACCTTGGCCATGCCCTCTTCTCATTGTTACCACCAGGGAGGAGGTACAGGGGCCTGGAGACACATACTCAATGTTTCAGGAACAGCTCCTTCTCCTCCGCTATCAGATTTCTGAATTCACAATGAACCCATGTACACTACCTCATTGTTTTTTTTTTACTTTTTTGCACTCTTTTTGCACTACCTTAAATTAATGCTTATATATATTTCTTATGTAATTTATAGTTTTGTAATTATATGTTGCAAATTACTGCTGCTGCAAAACAATTAATTTCATAAAGTATACCAGTGATATTAAATCTTTTTCTGCTTCTGAGTAGTGGCTGCCCTTGCACCTGGTGGCAAGTGCTTTCAAGCTTTTGTGTCTTCCTGATGGCAGAGGAGAGAAAAGAGAATATCCAGGGTGAATGGGATTAATGAAGATGACAAAATGTCCGGCAAGGATATGATGGGCTGAAGGGCCTGTTTCTGTACTGTATGACTCTCAGACTCTATGACTCTGAAACTGAAGTTTGAGGAAATTGCTCTGATTACCAGGCACTTGATCATATTCTCATGTAGAGTATCTGCTGTGCTGCTACTTGCCAATGTACATACATAAATAATAGAGACCCAGCACCATGGCAGGTCAGGGCCTCTCCATTACAGAGGATTTAATTTAAAATCTGTCTGTGAAATGCCCTCACTATAATTAAAATGAAGAACAACATGTGGCCTGTTTGTAGGGTTGACTCAAAGTCATGACTGCGGGGAGTGTTGGGGTGAATAGCATTAATAAAGCTTAAAGAAAAACACATAAAGAATATACCTGTAGAAAGAAACACTGATGAGTTAATGGAGGAAGGAAATTTCATGCAGAGCTAACAGTGATCAGTTGGGCTGATTAGACTGCTTCAGTGATTCTGTTCCAGGATAAATTTTTGTATGTCCTGAAGGAGTGGAGCTTCTTGTCTCCTGTTATGTACCATCAATAGTTCCTCTAATCCTTGAGCTAAGGCTTTAACTGAGACTCTCAGCATCAATGTTTAACTCCCTTGCAGTCCAGGGGTGTGGAAGTAAAAATCCATGCTCTGGTATTATCAGACAAGGAGAACTTTTCTCAGTGTCCTGGCTTCAAAATAGTACTTCTCCGATGTTACTTGCTGGTCATCATTTCACTCTGTGCTGATTGGTTGTTGAGATTCTAGCACTCACAGCAATTAGTGCACTACGAATGCACTCTGAAATGTTTCTGATATGTCTACCTTCTTTCTGAGTGGTGGCTTCTCCTTTATCAGTGGCAACAAAGGCCTTGCCTGTAGCTCATCCATTTCTCATGCCTCCCTCTCTGCTCCAGAACAGAACAAGAACAGAGCTCCCCATAGTTCCCATCTACCGCCTGACTAGACTCTGCATTCAGCCGTTCATGCCCCGCAGTTTCAACATCTTCAAAGAGGTTCCAGCATCAGTCATGTCTTTCTCTCTACTCTCCTTCCAGAATTTCACTGAGTCATACAGCACGAAAGCAGGCTCTTCAGCCCAACTGGTCTATGCTGTGATATCCATCTAAGGCTAGTCCAATTTGAGTACAATTCCTCTGAATCGTTCCTATCCGCATACTTGTCCAAATGTCTTTTAAATGTCATTGTAACTGCCTTAAATACTTCTAGCAGCTTGATCCATATATCAAGCTATAAATCCTGTCCATCCCAGGGTTCTGAAAGAGAAGGCTGAAGAGACAGTGAAGGCATTAATAATGATCTTTCAAGAATCACTAGGCTCTGGAATAGTTCTGGAAGACTGGAAAATTGCAAATGTCACTCCTCTCTAAAAAGGGAGCGAGGCAGAGGAAAGGAAATTATAGAGTAGTTAGTCTGATCTCAGTGGTTGAAGATGTTGGAGCCGAGTGTTCAGGATTGGTTTCGGGGTACTTGGAGGCACATGATAAAATGGGCCATAATCAGCATGGTTTCCTCAAGGGAAAATTTTGTCTGACAAAATTGTTGGAATTCTTTGAAGAAATAGCAAGCAGGATAGACAAAGGAGAGTCAGTTGATGTTGTGTGCTTGGATTTTCAGAAGGTCTTTGACAAGGTGCCAAACATGAGGATGCCTATCAAGTTACAAGCCCATGGTATTACGGGAAAGATTCTAACATGGATAAAGCAGTAGCTGATTGGCAGGAGGCAAAAACTGGGGATAAAGGGAGCCATTTATGGTTGGCTGACAGTGACTAGTGGTGTTCCACAGGGTCTGTGCTGGGACCAATTCTTTTTATGTTACATGTCAATGATTTGGATGATGGAACTGATGGCTTGGTTGCAAAGTTTGCAGATGATATGAAGCTAGATGGAGGGATGAAGAAGGAGAGAGGGTAAAGAAAGACTTAGATTAGGAGAATGGACAAAGAAATGGCAGATGGAATACAATGTCGGGAAGTGTATGGTCATGCACTTTGGTAGAAGAAATGAAAGGGCTGACTATTTTTTAATTGGAGAGAAAACACAAAAAACTGGGCACAAAGAGTTGAGAGTCCTTGTGCAGGATTCCCTAAAGGTTAATTTGCAGATTGAGTCTGTGGTGAGGAAGGCAAATGCGGTGTTAACATTCATTTCGACAGGACTAGAATATAAAAGCAAGGATGTAATGTTGAAACTTTATAAGGCACTGGTGAGGCCTTACTTGGAGTATTGTGAGCAGTTATGGGTCCCTTATCTGAGAAATGATGAAACTGAAGAGAGTTCAAAAGAGGTTCATGACAATGATTCCAAGATTGAACGGCTTGAATTATGAAGAGCATTTGATGGCTCTGGGCCTGTATTCACTAAAATTCAGAAGAATAAAAGGTGACCTAATTGATACCTATCAAATGGTGAAAGGCCCTGATCGAGTGGATGTGGAGAGGATGTTTTCTATGTTGGGAAAGTCAGATCAGAGGACACACCTCAGAAGGCTTCATTTCAGAATGGAGATGAGGAGGAATTTCTTCAGTTAGAGAGTGGTGAATCTGTGGAATTTTTTGTCACGGTCAGCTGAGGAAGCCAAGTCTTTATACTTAAGGCAGAGGTTGATAGATTCTTGATTGGTGAGGGTATGAAGGAATATGGGGAGAAAGTAGGAGATTGAGGCTGTGCAGAAAAATGGATCAGTCATTATGCAATGGTGAAACAGACTCGATGGGCCAACTTGCCCATTTCTGCTCCTATATCTTACGATCTTATATCCACCACCTTCAGTGTGAAAAAGTTATCTCTTAGGTCCTTTTTAAATATTTCTCATCTCACCTTACATCCATGCCCTCTAGTTCTTGACTCCCATTCCCTGGGAATCAGACTGAGTGCATTCAACCTACCTATGCCCCCCTTGATTTTATACACCTCAGTAAGGTCACCCCTCAGACTCCCATAATCCAAGGAATCAAGTTCTACTGGGACTCTTCCCTTTGTGATTCCTTGATTCAATCTTCCATCTCCATTTCTTATGACCTTTCCTACCTTAGGTACTTCAAGACTTATCCCTTTGTCTTCTCTTCTCCCACTGTCTGTGGGGGCCCAGAGTCTTTGCAGGTGAAGCAGCAACCCCCTTGCACTTCTTCCAAACCAGCAAACTGCATTTGGTGTTCAGAAAGTGGTCTCCCCTAAGTTGGAGGATACAAGCATAGACTGGGCTTGCAGAGTACATGCTCAGTTTGTAGGAGTGTCCCCGAGATTCCTGTTTCTTGCCTCTTGAATTCTTCATCCCATTCCCATTGTGACTTATTGGTCTGTGACTTTCTTCACTGTTACAATGGGCCCAATGCAGGCTTGTGGAACAACATCGCATCTTCTGGCTGAGCATGGTGAAACCTTTGGCACTCAATATCCAATTCTCCAACTCTTTCATTTTTTTTGTCTGTATCAGTCACCCATCTGCGATATTAGCTCAATGTGTTTAATTTTATTTTGTTTTTCTTTCTCATTTCCCTCTGGAAGTGGAGGACATGCACACCCTGACCTGCTGGGCCGATCCTCCTGCTCTGCATTTTGCAGCTTCCACATTCATTTGCCTATGTTCTCTCGCTCTATCCATTCTCATCCGCTCATTGAACAGACAACCTCATTTTCAGTTTCAGTTTATTCCATTGGTCACTCTGGCTACACCCTATCAGAGACTCCCCTTGTCCACCCCTCCCAACACCTTCCTGCAGCTGAATGAGCTTTTGTCTCCTTCCTTGTTCTGACAATGATGTGAAGCACTAACTCTGTTTCTCTTTCCACAGACGTGCCTGACCTGCTGACGGTTTCCATACCACAACCATCGTCCTTTTGTAAAGTCCTACAGTCTCCTGATGTTCTGAAAGGTGCTATACAAATACACATGCTGTATATGTTGGTCACCTGGTCAGATTCTCAATGTGTGCTGGTAAGATGTTCATTTTTTTTTCATTTAAAATGAGTTTCAGGTTTATTGTCTCGGCCTTTTGTTGTGAAGTTTGTCATTTTGTGGTAGCAATACAGTGCAAGACATAAAGTAATTGCTTTAAGTTCCAAGAAACTTTTTTAAACAGTACTAAAGAGGAATAGCAAATTGCATTCAGAAATATCACAGCAGATGGAAAAAAGCTGTTCGTAAAATGTTGAGTGTGGTTCTTCAAGCTCCTGAACTTTCTCCCTCATGGTAGTAATGAGAAGAGAACATCTCCTGGGTGCTGCGAGCCCTTAAAGATGGATGCCACCTTCTTGAGGCATGACCTTTTGTTGTTACAGCTAAGCTGTGATAACTTAAGAGTCATGTTTACTTATTGACCATAGAGGCAGCTTTGTTTGCAGAGTGACATTTTCAACACTTATTTGAAATCAAGGTTCTACTGAGCATACACGGGCCAGGAACACGTCAAAACAGGTTGCATCCAGAGAGTAGATACAAAGGACAGTAGTTCCTAGAATCTGAAGTGAAAAATAAGCTGCTGGAGGAACTCAGCAGTGAGGCAGTTCCTGTGGGGGCAAATGGACAGTCCATGCTTTGGTTTGAGACCTATCGTCAAGGCTGAAAGAAGAGTGGGGAGGTAGCCGCTCTCCCATCTCTATTTGCCTATCACCCCCGTCACCTCTTTATTCTGGATATCTTTCCATTAGTCTTGAAAACCACATGAAAGTTCAAATCCAGAGATTTTGACTGTCAATTTCCTTCTGCAGATGCTGCCTGACCCTCGGAATTCCTTCAACGTCTTTCATTTTGCCCAGCCAAAGAGTGACAATCTGCTTCTGCTAAAGCCCGAAGGCTCCAAAGGGCTTTACCTAGAGGACCTTCATATTTTTCCACTGTTATTCTTCATCTCCACACTCCCTCCCCACTACGAATACCCTCAGCATTCCTTGAACATCCCACCCTCCCGTCAAAAATCACGATAGCCTTACCGGCACAGCGGAGGCACTTTGGTCCATCATGTCTATGCTTGCTCTGGTATCTTGCCCTATCTATTCTATGGTTCAACAATCAGTCCTCTGGAGAAACTCAATGGCTTTCTATAGGGGAAAAGGACTGTCGAAGGTTTGGATTGAAATGTTGCATTATGACTATGCCAATTGTTTGTTGCTCCAAATTCCAACCCCTGTGTCTCCTATAAATTCTATTCTTTTCCTTGTTCTCCTCATCTATACTGATTTTCTCTCTCATTATCCATCCCATTCTCTTTCGAAAGCCCGGATGACCACTATATCCACCATTCTATAGGGAGTGAATTCCTGCTCTCTATGTGGAAGACTTCTTTTTTCACATCGCCCTTTTACCTTTTCATCTTCAAGTTAAATCATAATATTAATCTATTAAAATTAAAATATTATTTTTAAGATTAGCCACAGGTTTCCTCAGTCTGTTGGGTCTGAAAAATTCAAGAACCTGTGCACCTCTATCACATCTGGTTGACCAGAAATAGGAAGAATTTCATTAAGTTGGAAAAGGAGCAGAAAAGATTCACAAGGGCGTTGCTTGGACTGGAAGGCCTAAATTACAGGAAGAGGGGTGACATTAGAGTGGTTTTAAAATCATGAAGGTATTGATAAGGTAGACAGCACAGGGTGGGAAAATCTAAGACTAAAGAGTATGTGTTTAAGATCAGAGAGGAAATATTTAAAGGTTGAATATTTAAATGTTATAAAAGAAAGATTGTAATAGTAATTGGTACACATAATTGTCACAAGTACTGAGATGCATTGAAAAGCTGTTGTTTGCGTGCTATCGGACAGATTATGTCTGAGGGGTAAGTTTATCACACCGAGGGTGGTGAATTTATAGAATTAGCTGCCAGAGGAGCTGGTAGAAACAGGTAGAATTACAAAATTTAAAATACATTTTGACCACTACATTGATAGGAAATGTTTCGGAATATGAGCCAAATGCAGGCAAATTGCATTAGCTAAGATAGGTAAGTTGGTTGGCACAGTTGAGATGGGCTGAATGGGTTGTTTACATGCTGTGTAACTCCATGACTCTATGAGTTAACAGGCCAGGTAACATCCTTGGAAAGAAAAAACAGAATTAATGACCTCACATCTTAACAATGTGAGAAGTGATTGTATGAAATTGTTGAATTTAGTGTTGAGGTTATGAGCTTGTTTTCTCAAAGGAGGACAATTTCATCTTCAGTCTAATCCTGAAGCTGAAATCCTTCCACTGTTCACCATTCTTGTACAATGTTCCTCAAACCTACCTCTTTGATTGGGCTTCTGTTCATCTGTCCTAATGTACCACCTCATTGGTTCAATGTCAAAGTTTGTTTCATTATGCTCCTGTGAAGTACCATGGGATATTTCACTGGGTTAAGGGTAATACATAATGCAATTTGCAGTGTGTCTAATCTTAACAACTCCATTTGCAGGTTGTGTTGAAATTCACAGATTTTAGAGCTCTTTTAATCACAAGTGGCTGATGTTCTCTTCAAAGCTAATATAGTTGCAAACCTATATGATTTGCTGAAAAACTGATATCTTAGTCCCTGGAAATTTGCACTCTGTGTTTCCTTCAGTTGCATTCAGTCTGTTAGACTAGCAATATTCTTCTTTCCTGTGAAAATGAGCAAAGTGCAAGGTGCTGGCTATGTCTTTTTGCCCACCATTGCAATTCCTTTGTTGGGAGGTTTCAGCTTGATCACCCACTGTGCATGTAATCCAGGCTGACTCAATGAGTGCTGCTCTGTCTGAGTTGCAGATTTTCGGAGAAGTATTAAACTGTCTTCTCCAGTGAACAAGTTAAGAACATTACAGGATTCATGAAGGAAGCCTTTCACCAATGAGCTTCCATACCTCAGCAGCCAGAATCCCGGCATCTGAGAGCTCTTTCTGGAAGTATGATGCTGTCCGTTTAAAACATAGAGCAGTACTGCACAGACATACTGTAAACCCTTCAGCCAATGTTCCCTCGAATTTGTAATGACCAGTGTGTGCAAAAATCTTGTGCTGTACAATTTTTTGCCCAATGACAACAATGTGTGCGCTGAATTTTATATATAGAGGTATTCATTTTAACAGCGAGCAAAACACTGTCAATAAGAACTTTGATCTCCTCTGGCTTTGATTGCTTTCACTCTCGTTCATCTGCACTCTCATAAAACATAAGTAGCGGGCCTATAGTGGGTAATGAAGGATTTTCTCACTGGAGCTTTTGCACACCGTCTATTTGTGATTTGCTTGCTAAATGACACATCAAAAAGTCAAGTTTCCAAATATCACTGCACTTCTTCCCACTTGTAAATTCTCCAACAACTTTTGCATCATGACAATACACACAGGTAACACCAGTTTCTGTATTGTACATAAATATTTCTCATTGTTGCACATTTCTGACCTCATGAGCTTTCAGTATAGCATTTACTACTGTTTCAGTAAGCCATTCTGCTTTAAATAAACTAGCAGTTCTTTTGCACTTCACGCCCTTTGCTTCTTTGGAATTCGACATAGTGAATCAATAATTTCTTCAGTAAAAACAGTATAAATAAGCCAGTTCTAAAATCTACAGACACGTCATCGCAAATGCCACAGTGTCAACACCGTCCGCATCAAAACCAGAAAAGGAAGTGTATGATTGTAAAATATATTTCACATGCCAACAAGGTAGAGGGTGACAACCTTCTGTGCACAGTTTAAATTCCTTTGTGCACAAGTAGCAAAAGATGTGTGCACGCACGCATGCATGTGCACATCTTAGAGAGAACATTGCCTTCAACTCACAATGTCCTACAGAATCAATTAAATGCTTAACTAATCTCTCCTGCTTATAAAATGTCCATATCCCTCCATTCTCTGCACATTCATAGAACATAGAATAGTGCAGCACAGGAACAAGCCCTTCGAGCCACAAAGTGCCGAATGATCTAAATAAATAACTAAAGAATCAAATCCCTTCTGCCTGCACAATAAATCCTTCTATTTCCCTCATGATCATGTGCCTAACTAAATGTCTCTTAAAAATCCTTAATGTAGCTACCTCTATCACTGCCCTAAGTAATGCATTCCAGGTACCACCACTCTCTGTATAAAAAACTTGCCGCTTATATCTCCTTTGAACTTACCCCCTCTCATTTCAAATCAGGCCCTCTGGTATTAGACATTTCAACCCTGGGAAAAAGATACTGCCTGTCTATTCTATCTATGCCTCTTGTAATCTTACAAACCTCCCCTCAGCCTCTGTGACTCCAGAGAAAACAATGCAAGTTTTTCCATACTCACATTATAGCACATACTCTCTAATCCAGGCAGTATCCTGCTAAAACTATTCTGCACCCTCTCCGAAGCCTTAACATCCTTCCTGTGATGGGGTGACCAGAACTGTATGCAATACTCCAGATGCGGCCTAACTAGAGTTTTATAAAGCTGCAACATAACTTTCTGACTTTTGAACTCAGTGCCTCGACTAATAAAGACAAGCACGCCATATGCTTTTTTAACTACCCTATCAATCTATGTAGCCACTTTCAGGGTGCTATGAACTTGGACCCTAAGATCCTTCTGTCTCTTTCCACTTGAAGAACCAAAATGCAACACTTCACATTTGGCCTGGTTAAGCCCCATCTGCCAATTCTACACCCTTATCTGTAACTAATATATATCTACCGTATTCTTTGCCGGTCTTCTGTGCGACCCATAACACCAATAATCTTTGTATCATCTGCAAACTTACAAATTCACCCATCTACATTACCATCCAGGTCACTTATATACACCACAAGCAGCAGAGGTCCCAGTACAGATCTTTGCAGAACACCACTAATCACAGACCTTTACCTAAAATACTTCCCTTTGACCACTTTTCTCTGTCTTCTATGGGCAAGCCAGTTCTGAATCCAAATGGCCAATTCACCATGAATCACATGCATCTTAATCTTTTGGATGAGCCTCCCAAAAGGGAGCTTGTCAAGTGCCTTACTAAAATCCATATAAATACTATCCACAGCTCTACCTTCATCAATCATCCTCAAAAAAACTTAAGCATTTTAGTAAGACATGAATACCCCCATACAAAGCCATGCTGGTTCTCGTTGCCAAGTCACTGGGTATATTTAAGGCATAGATTGATGGGTTCCTGATTAGCCAGGACATCAAAGGGTATGGGGTGAAAGCAGTGGAGTGGGGATGACTGGAAGAATTGGATCAGCCCATGATTGAATGGCAGACTCGATGGGCCGAATGGCCTACTTCTGCTCCTATATCTTATGGTCTAATCAGGCCATGGTTCTCCAAATGTTCATAAATCCTATCCCTAAGAAAGGACGTCTATGTGACTATCTGATAGCCTCTCAGATGCCTCTGTCAATTCTATGTCCACCCTGCCTCTGGTAGCACACACCACTCTGTGTGAAAATCTTGCCCTGTACAAACTCCTTTGAACCTTCCTCTTCTCACCTTAACTGATGCCCTCTGTTATTAGACATTTCAATCTAATGTCTGACTGGAAAAAGATAATGAATGTCTACTGTGTCTATAGATACTAATGAACCTGAGCTTTCCAGCAATACAAGAAAAATGCAGGAATAACTTCAGCCACTGGAGATGGCCTTTATAACCTCACTAAAATCTTTGTCTCCATCATTTGGGGTGGACTGTAGGACACTCCCCAAAGATGTGGCTACTCAAAGAAATGCACATTAATGTTTCACTTGCGTCATGACAGCACACAAACTATGATCCCCACTGAAGGGTCATCAGCAAAGCCAACTAAATGCTTTGGGAACTCACTGGGTTGAGCAACATCTGTGAGTTGTCAATGTTTTGGATTGTGTCACGACTGAAAGTGGAGGAGAGATGGCCAGTAGAAAGAGGAGTGGGGGAGCAGTGATACAGGATCTAGGACAGAATTAGTCTCATTGAAGACCAGCACCAAATTAGGCAGTATCATTGCCTTGACACTTTGCTCAGTCTTTCTCACTGCAGTGTAGTACCTCAGCTCTCTCTGTGCAGTCTGCATGCTCTCCAGATAACCATGTGGGGTTCCCTGGGAGTTCCAGCTTTCTCTCATATCCCAATAACTTGTGGCTTGGTAGACTAATGGTCCAGCATAAATTTCCCCTGGTGTGAAGCTGAATGGCAGCATGTGGGGGAGATAATGGGAATATAAGGGCCATAGAGTGGGATAGTATGTCAGTACCTGCAGATTTACAGAGACTTGATAGATCGAAGGGCCTTTTTCTATGCTATATGGGTCTATGGCCCTAAGACTACACTGACGAAGAGTGAAGTAGCTTTCTCTGGTATGCTGTTAATTTTTGTCCCTCTATTGACATCATTGCATATGGTAACAGTCACACTGGAGACACAAGAGACTGCAGATGCTGGACTAGAGAGCAAGGAGTAAACTGCTAGAGGAACTTACTGGATCAGACAGCATCCGTGTAGAATAGGCATTTGATGTACAGGGCTGAGACCCGTTTCATATGAAAGATAGAGTGGGAGGGACGGAGCACGAGCTGGCAAACAATAGGAGGATCAAGTGGGAGGGGATAAGCAGATGAAGGTGGGAAGAGTGAAAATAATGACAGAGGCTGGAGGTGATAGCAGGCAACAAAGAGCTGAAGATGGTGGAGTCTGATAGGAGAGGAACGTGGAGCATAGAACCAAATAAGAAAAGTGGAGAAGGCAAATGGGAAGGGGATCCAGTGGAGGAGTGTTGTGCATTTTGGGCAGCTGGAGAGGGCAGAAGAAGGGAAAGAGACAGGCGGATCAGGAGGAGAGAGAAAAGGACTGACGGGAAACAGGTTACCTGAAACTGCAAAACTCAGTGTACATGCCATGCCTGGTATAGAGTACCAGGTGGAACACAAGGTGCAGTCTATTATTTTATCTGTCTTACTTTGGCACAGAATCCTATTTCTGTTGTGTTCCTAATCATCACCATCCTGCATCTGTCTACACACTCACCTGTCCCAACCCTCACCTCAC
The DNA here is from genome assembly GCF_963921235.1 of Mobula hypostoma. Lineage (NCBI taxonomy): Eukaryota > Metazoa > Chordata > Chondrichthyes > Myliobatiformes > Myliobatidae > Mobula > Mobula hypostoma. Next base: position 170,675,366 of record NC_086097.1, read on the forward strand.
TCCACCTGCCATTTCTTTTCTCTGCATCCATCCATCACCTCATTCCACCTCTCCCTCCCCTACCTGGCTCCACCTCTCTCTGTCCACCAGCCACCTATATCTCACCTCTCCATCTCCTCACTGTACTGGCTGTCAGCACTCCCCTCCTCAAGTTCAAATTCAAGTTTAATTGCTATTCAACCATACATGAATACCCATGAATACTTAGTCCTGATGTTGGGTTTTCACCCAAAACATCAAGCTATCCTCCCCCCCACAGATGCTATTTGACCCACTGAATTCCCTTAGCAGGTTGACTGTTGCATCTGCAGCCGCTTTTAGCATAGAATCTGCATCTCAAATTGTTCATTAGATACGATAGGCACTATATCAACAGAAAAGTGACTGCTTACTAATAAACAAGTAGTAAAATATGTGCTTGAAAGGAAGGTGAAGAAGGGCACTATCTTGTAAAAGGTTTTGCGGCATCTGGAACACTTTCACCTTATTGTTTCCATGCACTGCACTTTCTCTGCAGCTCTTACACTTTATTCTGCATTGCGATTGTTTTATCTTGTTTTATCACAATGCACTGTGTAATGATGAACAGTATGCAAGACAAGCTTTTCAATGTATCTCGTTACATGTGACAATAATAAAACAATTCCAATTCCAATAGTAATGTACCTTAATCCTCTTCCCAAATTTGGAAAACAGAAAACAAGCAATATCTGGGAAATTTGAGATTAAAATACCCTAAACTGGATATTTATACAATATACGTTGAAGTATGTCCCATGAAATATGAATACATTTATCAACCATTATAGAATCTAAGAAAATTGATTTTTGTTTTGTTTTGCTTCACATATCATTCGTGGTAAAGTCAATTTTCATTTCTTTTCGATCTGACCAAGGTAACTGAAGAGTCTTTTGTTGTATTTAGTTGAATGTGCATTTTTAACTATTTTCTGTGGTAACATTATGCTTTTGACGACTTTAGATGGCAGTGCTTCGGGTACCTTGGAGATATAATTGTGCTCTCTGTCATTGGTGACAGTGTGTCCCTGACCAGATTCATTAAAGCCAGTAACTGCTTTATGCACTATTGGCTCTTCATTAGGGAGGAGAGAGGTGAGGGGAGCAGAAGTGGCAAAACGGGAGGAGGTGTAAAGGAGGAAAGGGAAGAAGAGGAGGGAGGGGTGAATGAGGGTAGGAGGATGGGGACAGGAGGATACAAAGATGGAGAAAGAGGGGGAGGAACAAAAGGAGGGAGAAAGAATAAGAAGAAGGAAAGGGTTGGAAAAAAGTGCAGATGGAGTCACAAAAGACTGCAGATGCTGGAATATGGAGCAAGAAACAAACTGCTGGAGGAACTCAGCAGGTTGGGTAGCATTTGTGGAGGGAAATGAGCAGTCAGCATTTCAAATCTAGTCAAGTAAAGTCAAGTTTATTGTCATTTAACTAAATACATGTGTATATAATGTATATAACAATATAATATATATAGAAATGAGGCAAAGGTTCTCTGAAGCAGGGTGCAAAACACAGTATACACATAACACATCACACAATATAACTTATGAAGGTGAGGATAAAATCTACAGATGAAACACACATAATAACAAACTAAAGTGCATTCATATTAAATATTGCACTGGAACAGATTAATCAGTGAGTTCCTTCATTTTTACTGAAGGGGTAGGCAGTATAAAGAATTGAGGACAAGTGGTGGGGAGAAATCTGGCGAGTGAAGGGTCGATCCAGGTGAGGAGGGGTAATAGAGGGAGGAGGAAAGAGAGAGAAGCTGAAGGTGAGGGGTGGAGGTGACAAAGAACTGCCAAAGGTGGAATCTGATAGGAGAGGAAGGTGGAGCATGGAGAAGTGAGGGATGATGGGGACAGTGGGGGAAGGGACCCAGTGTGTGGGTGATGACTAGATGGAATTGGTGCAGGCGGGGAATGAAACAGGATGATGGGAGGATGAGGTGAGTGTTGGGTGGGTGCAGGAGGAACTGGGTTAGCCAAGAAGAGAGAGAAGGGACGGCAGAGGTGAGGGGAAGCAGGTCACCTTGATAGGGATTAGTGGAGAGTCAGAGTATTAGGAGGAAGGGAGTTGAGGAGAATGAGATAAGGAGGAGGGAAAGCTGTGAGGCAGGTGAATAAGGAGGGTAGGAACTGGAGAGAGTGCGGACAAAGTGAGAATGGGGAGGAGGGGAAGTGAGGAGAGAGAAGAAAGGACATAAAGTAGCAGAGGAAACTTCAGAAGGGAGGGGGTAGGAGGGAAAAATGGGAGCAAGGAGGTCTATGGGGAAGGAAAGAAGTAGAGGCAGAAGAATGAAAAAGGAGAAGAAAGATGGAGGGGAAGATTGAATGCAAAGAATTAGCGGCACATAAAGCACTTTAGGACCTTAGCGAGTCGGGCAGCATCGATGGAGGGCGCTGAACAGCTCGTAGTTTGGGCTGAGATCATTCACTAGGACTGGAAGGAAAGAGGAGAGATAGCCAGTATGAGAAGTTGGGATGGGTGAGTGAGGTGGAGCAAGGATTGGCAGGTGATAGGTGGACCAGTGGATATCACAGAGGGGCACCAATGAGGGATGGTCTCAGAGAAATCCTGGGATATCATTCGCCAGCTCTTCTCCAACCCTCTCCTCTCCTTTTTATACTAGCTAGCTCCCCTCTTTCTTTCCAGTCCTGATGAAACATCTACTGTCCATAGATATTGCTTGACTTGCTGAGTTCCTCCAGCATTTCATGTGTGCTGCAAAGTTCCAACTTCAGCAGTCTCTCTTGAGGAGCTCGGAGGAGGGGGTGTGAAGAAGGGTGGAAAGGGACAAGTGAAATAGGTTGGGACCCATCCACGGGCAGGTTACTAAGCTTCCTGTAGGAATCAGCAGTGCAGTTATTGCATCTCAATAAAACCTTGTCCTGGCATGTGTTCCAGATGGAGCTGTCACTATGGCGATGATGGACAACTGCACCCTCAATAACTACTGTATGAACCAGCTACTGTTTTGTGTCGGGCAGGACCCACCACTCTCATTGCTGAGTATTTCCCCTAGCTTTTACTGTTAAACAGCAGAAGACAGCTTTGTAAAAAGAATGTGACCACTGGGTGGGGTGAAAGTACAGAAATCTCTCAGCCCTGCAATAGAAACAAACAAAGCCTTCAGTACTTCTTGTTTTATCCTTCCCGGCGTTCCAACTAAACTGATCGGATTAGCAGAGAGTGACCTGCCGCAGAAATGCTGATGGCAAGGGCACAGGCTGAGTTAGGCTCAAATTAATGTTTCAGCACTGGAGGGGAATTGGGTATAAACTTGAAAACGAAACACTTGCAGGAATGTAGAGAAGGAGCAACAGGCTAAATTTGGAGAAACGCAAGCCGTTACAGTCTGTATTGCACTGCCCAAAAGGTAGGCGAAAGAAGACCTACTTTCCCCCCTGGGAGGATACAAAACTGGCAAAACATTGGAGAAAAGAGAGATCCACTATATTGACCTCACTAAAGACAGAATAAATCATTACAAGGATATGATATTGGTATTGGTTTAAAATTATCACATGTACCATGATGTTCATACAGATCATATCATTAAATATTTGAATAAGGTAAAACACTAACAATAAGAAATAAAGTGTAAAATTTACTGAAACAGTAGGTGGGGTATTTGATTATGCTGGCTGCTTTACTGAGGCAGCCTGAAGAATAGACAGAGTCCATAGAGTGGAGGCTCGTTCCTGTGATGTGTTGAGCTCTGTCCACAACCCTCTGCAGTCTCCTGCATTCATGTTCAGAACAGTTGTTGTACTAAGTCTTTACACATCAAGGCAGAATGTTTTCAATGATGCATGGATAAAAATTGGTAAGAGTTGACGGGGGAATGCCAAACTTATTTAGCCTCCTGAGGAAGTAGAGGCATTGGTGAACTTTTTGGCCTTGATATCAATGTGATTGGATGAGGACAGGCTATTATCAATGTGATTGGATGAGGACAAGCTATTATCAATGTGATTGGATGAGGACAGGCTAATAATCATGTTCACAACTAGAAGCCTGAAGCTCTCAACCCTCTGAACCTCAACACCATCGATGTAGACAGAAGCATGTGCACCAAACTCCATTCTGAAATCAATGACCAGCTCTTGTGCTTTCTTAACATCGAGGTAAAGGTTTTTAACATGATACTGTGTCAATGAACTCTCTATCTTCTTTTTGTGCTCCGACTCATTGTGGCGGAAGTGTTACCGCCTATCCTTATCGACTGCAGCATGTTGGTCAGGAAGTTAAGGGTCCATTGCAGAAGGAGATGAGTGCGATCTGGACTAGACATGGTGCACTGAAAGGTCTCATTCTATGTCAGTCAGTCATTTCATGCTGATCACTTGAGAAATAACTGAAATAGCATAAATTTAAAAAGTCAAAGTTTATTGTCAAATATGTGTATGCGCATATTGGTGCAATAAAAAAATATTTATTTACTTCGAATATTGCATGGAACTGACTCTTCTTTCCTAACGAGTCGCACCGTTCACCAACCCAGCTACGTAACACTAGCCTAATTTACAAAACAGGGCAATTTACAATGTTCATTAACCTACTAACCAGTATGCCTTTGGCTGTGATAGGAGACTGGGGCACCCAGAGGAAACCCAGGAAAATATACAAACTCTTTACAGACAACACCAAAATTGAATCCCAAACTCTGGAATGCCCTGTGCTGTAATAGCGTCATGCTAACTGCTGTGCTACAGTGGCAAGTAAGTGAAAAATTTACTTGCTGCAGCATCACTAGAAATCATTATTTATATACAATTTTTAAAATAAAGAAAACAATTAGAGCAAAAAAAATGGTCCATTTTAGTACAAATTGATCAAAGAGGTCATAGTGTTGCTAATCTGTAATGATTGGAGTTCTGCTGTTTGTTTCAAGAACTGAATGGTTGAAGTGAAGTATTTGTTCCTGAACCTGATAGTGTGGGATTTCAGTTTCCTGTACCGCCTGCCTGCTGGTAGCTGCAAGAAGATAGCATGGTACAAATGATGGAGATCTTTGATGATAACCATCAATTGAAAGCACGGCACTTGCTCCTTTATGGTCTTCTTTGAATAAGGACAGTTGTTCAATGAGGGGATACAGATGGTCAGTACAATTCTGTGTCTGTGTGTTACACAATTCAACTTTCAGCTACCAATGAAGCATGTTGTGATCAAAGACAAAAATGCCCTTAGGTTAAGTAATCTTCTGAACCGATCAAAATGATCCCCAAATTAATCATTCAACCATAAGCAGACATACTTTCACATGTCAGTATTCTAAGTTGTGGAATTCCTTACCTAAACCCCACTCTGCATCTTCAAGATGCTCCTCAAACCTATTTCTTAAACTACATGTTTATTAATTTTTTAATAATTTGTGTGGCATTGGTCAAATTTTATTTAATAATGCTACTTTGAAGTGAATTGGTTTATTTGTACTGGTTTATGTCTAGAGCAAACTGCACAATTAATTGTCCAAGCAGTTTATTATGGATTGCTATTCCGTATTATACTGTAAAACTAAAGACAGAATTACATCTTATTTAATTTGTCTTAAAGGACCTTATGCCAACCTGAATGTGGCTTGCCAAATGGAAAACCCATGTCAACATGCAAGCTGTCATGACAACGTCATTACCTAGCATGTCATTCTGTTCATCTCCAAGGTAACCCTTTGAAGCTATTTGCTACATCTAAATGGTATTGTCACTGTTGGCAACTGAACCATTTGACCTAACTAGCTTGACGTGGAATCTTCTCCTTCATAGGCTCCGAAGAGCACTTTTAATGATCCTACAAAATTCTTCAGACTTTTACCAATTTCACTAGCTTGTTTCAAATTTCTTCTCCTCTCATGAGATGCACACTCTTTATGCATCCAGCACTTGAAATGAATTACTATCCTGCAGTGTTAGCTGACTGTACAATTAATTCATAATCTTCAGTGCCTATTAGTGATGGGGTCATGGGAGATTTTCACTGTATAAACGAAACATATAAATGCAATGAAACAAGTCTGCTGGAGGAACATGGCAGGTAGAGCAGCATCTGTGATGAGGGGTAGGGGGGGGGTGGGAAGGAATTGCTGATGTTTCCAGTTGAGACCCTGTATCAGGACTGAGAATGGAGATGGGAGAGGTTCCTTTCTGCTTACAGACAGAGTTCAATCCCCTGAGTTCCTCCAGCAATTTGTTTTTCACCTCAGATCCCAGTAGCTGCAGTGTAATGTGCAGCCATATAAATGTAAGCAATTGTTTAATGGGACCATAAGACCATTGGAGCAATTCAGTCCACCAAATATGCTTCACTGTTCTATTATGGCTAATTAATTATTCCTCTCAACCCCATTCTCCTGCTTGCTTCCCGTAACCTTTAATGTCCTTACTAATCAAGAACCTATCAAACTCCACTTTAAGTATACCAAATACCTTCTCCTTAGTAACTCACTTCTGGCCTCTGACCCTCTTGAATTTCTGGCATATTGCTAATGTATTTCACAATGAAGAATGACACAAAATAATTATTGAGTACATCCACCCTCATTACTCTCATTATTACATCTCCAGTGCCATTTTCCAGCAGTCCAAAATCCATTCTTGCCTGTCTTTTTATATATTTGAAGAAAAACCTTTGGTATCCCCCTTTATGTAATTGGCCAGCTTACCTTATTATTTCCATTTTTTTCTCTCATTAGTTATTTTTTATTTGCCTTTTGTTGGTTTTTGACAGTTGCACAATCCTTTAGCTTCTCACTAATTTTTGCTACTTTGTATGCCTTTGCTTTTGTTGTTACGTTGTCTTTGACTTTCCTATCAGTCACATTTGCCTCATCCTCCCTTTAAAGTACTTGTTCTTCATTGGGATGAATCTATTCTACACCTTCTGAATTGCTACCAGAAATTCCAACCATTGTCATTCTGCTGTCATCCCACCAGGTGCCCTTTTCTAACCAACTTTCGCCAGCTCTGTAGTTCCCTTTGCTCCACTGTAATACTGATACATCTGATTTTAGCTTTACCCTCTCAAACTGCAGGGTGAGTTCTATCATATTATGATCACTTTCACCTAAGGGTTCCTTGACCTTAAACTCACTGATCAAATCTGTTTCTTCAGACTGAATATAAGATATATTGCCAGTAAAATACTGCACAGTTTGCATTACTCAGATATAGGCCAATTGGCTCAATAGGCCATAGTATTTATACTCTACTCAAGCATCCTCTTGTCTTTCCTGATAAAGGATGAACTCTTAAACTCCTGATCTCCCAATCTACCTCATCTTGGCCATTGCATTTTATCTGTCTACCTGCATTACACTTTCTCTATAGCTGTAACACCAAATTCTGCATTCTGATTCCTTCTTACTATCTAAGTACATAGATAGGAGAGAGTTAGAGGGCTATAGAGCAAATGTAGGTAGATGGAACTAATTGCTGGGTAACACAATCAACAGAGGAGTTGGGCCAAAGGGTTTGTTTCTGTGCTGTAAGTCTCTATAACTGTATAACATTGGTCTAAACGTGCATGAGGTGATCTGTCTGGATGGCATGCAAAACAGAAGCTTTTCACTGTATCAGTTCACGTGACAACAATAAACAAATTATTATAATAATAATCATATTAATGTAACCCTTCTTTCCCCTCTCCCTCCTCAGCCTGTCTATGATCTCAGGGATAATCAATGCCATTTACCCCAGTCACTCTCTATGGCAGTCAGTTCCTCATTCTCTCTATCCTCTGAGTAAAGAAAACTTTCCTTGCCAGGTTTCTTGGTGATTTATTGGAAGGTTTTCTAAGGAACAAGATATTTAAGTATTAGGATATACAGGGCCTGATTAGGGATAATCAACATAGTTTTCTGTGTGGTAGGCTGTGTCTAACCAATCTAGTAGAGTTTTTTGAGGAGGTTACCAGGAAACTACTACTATTACTACTACTACGTCGACTCAGGCCTAGGGGGCCGACGTTGGGCATGATGACGGACTCTCCACTTCTCCCTCTCCCTCATCAGTGTGTTCAGTTCATCCACATTAGCCACGCCGCTGTCTTCTAGGAGCGTGTTGACCATAGTCTTGGGAGGGTGCCCAGGGTTCATCCTCCCATGCTTGGGCTCCCATATGATGACTAGGCTGGCAGGTAGCTCGGGATGGCGTAGACAGTGCCCCGCTAGTTGTAGTCTTCTCACTCGATTTTAGTGGTGAGCATCGGTGGTGGTGGTGGTAGTATCACCACCACCACCACCACCACCACCACCAGCAGGAGAAGTGTTGAAGGAAAGGCAGTGGACTTTATCTACATAAACCATAGAACCATAGAACCATAGATACTACAGCACAGAAACAGGCCCTTTGGCCCTTCTTGGCTGTGCCGAACCATTTTCTGCCTTATCCCACTTACCTGCACACGGACCATATCCCTCCATACACCTCCCATCCATGTATCTGTCCAATTTATTCTTAAATGTTAAAAAAGAACCCGCATTTACCACCTCATCTGGCAGCTCATTCCATACTCCCACCACTCTCTGTGTGAAGAAGCCCCCCCTAATGTTCCCTTTAAACTTTTCCCCCTTCACCCTTAACCCATGTCCTCTGGTTTTTTTCTCCCCTTGCCTCAGTGGAAAAAGCCTGCTTGCATTCACTCTATCTATACCCATCATAATTTTATATACCTCTATCAAATCTCCCCTCATTCTTCTACGCTCCAGGGAATAAAGTCCTAACCTATTCAACCTTTCTCTGTAACTGAGTTTCTCAAGTCCCGGCAACATCCTTGTAAACCTTCTCTGCACTCTTTCAACCTTATTTATATCCTTCCTGTAATTTGGTGACCAAAACTGAACACAATACTCCAGATTCGGCCTCACCAATGCCTTATACAACCTCATCATAACATTCCAGCTCGTATACTCAATACTTCGATTAATAAAGGCCAATGTACCAAAAGCTCTCTTTACGACCCTATCTACCTGTGATGACACTTTTAGGGAATTTTGTTTAGCAAGGCCTTTGACAAAGTCCTGCATTGGAGGCTGATCCAGAAGATTCAGTCACTTGGCATTCTCAATTAAGTTGTAAAATAAATTCAACATCGGCTTAGCAATTGCTAGGGAATGACAGCAGATGGTTGCCCCTCTGATTGGAGACCTGTGACTAGTGGTGTACACTGTGGTTGGTACTGGGTTCGTGATTGTTGATCATCTATATTCATGACTTGAAAAATAATGTGATAAACCGTATCAGTAAATTTGCAGATGACTCCAATATTGGGAGTGTAGAGGATAGTGAAGAAGTCTGTCAAAGCTTGCAGTGGGATCAGGACTAGATGGAAAAATTGGCTGCAAAATGGCACATGAAAATTAATGCAGACAAGTATGAAGTGTTCTGCTTTGGGAAGTCAAACCAGAGTAGGACCTACACAGTGAACTGTAGGGCACTGAGGAGTGCAGTAAAAGAAGGGATGTGATAAAGCAGATATATAATTCCTTGAAAATTGTGTCTCAAGTAGATAAGAGTCATAAAGAGAGCTTATGACATTGGCCTTAAGATATCAATAAGATTTAAAGAGTACCGAGAAATTTTACAAGAGTGGTGCCGGGACTTGAGGACCTAAGTTATTATGAAAAGTTGAATAAGTTACGATTCAGGGGAGATTTGATAGAGATATACAAAATTATGAGGTATATAGATGCAGGCTTTTTTCACTGAGGTTGGAGGAGACTTCAACTACAGGTCCGAGGTTAAGGATGAAATGTAAAATATTTAAGGGTGACCTGAGGGGGAGATTCTTCACTCAGAAGGTGGTGTGACTGTGGAAAGAAACTGCCAGCAGAAGTGGTGGATGTAGGTTTGATTGCAGCACAAGAGAAGTTTGGATGAGTACATCAATGGGAGGGGTATGGAAGGATATAGTCCGGGTGCAGATTGATGGGACTAGGCAGAATAATAGTTCAGCACAGACTGTATGGGCTGAAGGGCCTTGATTGTCTTATACCTACGGCAAATCCTTCCCACAATGGAAACATTCTCTCTGCTTCCACAAATTTGTAAGATACCTGTTAACCTGAGATTCATTTTAATGTAGGCATCCTCAATTAATCCATATAATAATAAACGTAACAGAATCAATGAAAGACCCTCCAACTTGGGCATTCCTCCAGAGTGCAGAAGACAAAAAACTGTGCAAATACAAAAATAAATAATAATAATAAAAAAATAAGCTATAAATATTGAGAACATGAGATGAAGAGTCCTTGAAGTTGAGTTCATTGGTTGTGGGAATATTTCAGTGATTGGGCAAGTGAAGTTATCCCCTCTGGTTCAAGAGCTTGATGGTTGAGAGGTAGTAACTGCTCCTAAACCTGGTGGTATGAGTCCTGAGGCTCCTGTACCTTCTTCCTCATGGCAGCAGTGAGAAGAGAGCATGTTTTGGGTGGTGGGGTTCCCTGATGATGGACACTTCTTTTCTGCAACATCATTTCATGTGGATGTGCTGAATAGTCGGGAGGTCTTTATTCGTGGTGAACTGGGCTGTATCCACTATTTTTTGTAGGATTTGCCGTACGAGGACATTGGTATTTCCTTACCAGGCTATGATGCGGCCAGTCAATATACTCTCCACTACACATCTATGGAGGCTTATCAGGGTTTTAGTTGTCAGGTCGAATTTCTGCAAATTGCTAAGGAATTAGAGGTGCTGTAGTGCTTTCTTCATAATTGTATTTACATGCTGGGCCCAGGGCAGGTCCTCTGAAAAAATAGCACAGAGGAAATTAAAGTTGTTGACACTCTCCATCTCTGATCCTCCAATAAGGACTGGCTAATGCACATCTGAGTTCCTTCCCCTGAAGTCAATAATGAGCTCCTTGGTCTTGTTGACATTGAGTAAGATATCTAAAGTGGAGGTTGATAGGTTCTTGATTAGTAAGGGTGTCAAAAATTATGGGTAGAAGCAGGAAAATTGAGATGAGTGGAAAAATTAATCAGCCATGATTGAATAGCAGAGCAGACTTAATGGGCTGAATGACCTAATTCTGCTCCTAAGTCTAATGATTTTATGGTCCTATAATCAGAAAAGATTCTGTAGATGATAGAAATCTTGAGCAAAAGGCAGAAAGTCTGGAAGAATTCATCAACTCAGGCAGCTTCTGTGGAGGGGGCTAAACTGCAGTTCTGTGCAGTGGTGTGTTCCTGTTCTTGGAGCTCACCAATCGATCCTGTTTTCGATAGCTCCAGGAGTGGCCTGAAGATGGGTGCCTTCAGGTTGTGGCCTAATGCAGCCCTGTGGACTCGATTTCTCATCGACTTTGCAAACTGAAACATTGCAGGGAGCTGGAACAAAGACAGTGAGTGCAGCTGTCCGAGACCTCTGCACTCGGGTAATTGTCCTCTCTTTCAATGGTGAGTGAGTTGGGAGAACTTGAAATAAAAGCGGCGCTACAGAGAGACTGTAACATTGAAATAGCAACTGTTTGTCTCTCCTCTCGAGTGATATATCTCTCTCCCTCATTGCTGAGAGTGAGAGACTGAAGGATGTTGAACTGTTGGAATGAGCAGTAGCTTTTGATGGACTGTAGGCCATGGTCTCTCTTCAGGGCTTTGCTGTTGTTTGCATGGTGTGTGGTGGGAGTGCTGATGATTTCTGCTGGAATAAGTAGTGGGTGAGGGAAGAAGGAGGGCTGATGCTGCTTGTGCATGGGAGGGGGGGCGGCAAGCTTTTGGGGTTCTTTCTTTATTTCCGTCATTCATTCTTTGGGGTTTTTTTCTGCTTCAAGGCTGTCTGTAGAGAGGAAGAATTTCAGATTGTATATTTTGTGCATTCTCTGATATTCAGTGGAAGCCTTGAAACAGTCGACTATACCCTTTTAGGGAGGGAGTTATCTTTCTGCTTTTGTTTGTGGCTTTGCAGTGGTTTATCATAACTGAATAGCTTGCTATGTCACTTCAGAGGACGGCTAAGAATGCCATGGTGCTGAAGTCATGTGGATGTGTACAACAATCAGCCCCAGTCATCATTAAAGGTTGTATCACCTGAATTCAAATTGATCACATTCTGCTGTGGTGGGGTTCAAACCAACGTATCCTGAATATTAATCCAGTGCTAACACCACAGTGCCATCACCTCCCTCTCTGCGGTGTGACCCTCCCCTGCTCTGATGCCAGCTGCCACCAAGCATCAGTTCATAGGGAATTCCTGTCACTGAGAAGTATTATGTAGTTTTTAAGGATTAACTAGTAATTATAGCTTAGCCCATCATTTAAAAAATGCACCCGGATGCCTTGTAACCCAAGTAGAAAATAGTCAGGTATTTCATCTTGAAATTAGTTTGTCAGCCACTTGAATCCACATGTTAACATGTTTACCTGAGAGAGGTGCCAACAGTACAGTCTGTCAAGAAGTGTTGCATCACTGACAGCGACGACAAGATTTTCTGCATCAAACTTTACATCTGTGGAAACCACAACCTTGCTGCAATATCCATGCAGCCAAGGTGGTGAACGCAAATAATTTTGCCATTATTACTGCCACAAAATCCTTACCAGTATATCCCTAGATATTCAGATGGCCCTGGAACAGATGGCATTGTGCTTCCCTGTGTCAGTTGGTACATTTGCTTCTGCCTGTTACTGTGCTTCGCTCAGTTCTTTACTCTTTTGTCCTGTCCCTTTCTCTCTGTGCTGCACTTTCTTTACCACCCTGCTCTAGGTGTGAAATTTGGTGTAACTCAATAAATTATACAACATCGTTTCCTTCTGTTCCCTGTGGAGATATGACTATGAAACTCCAATGTCGTTAATAGTACTTTTTTGAACGGAAGCATGTCTTAATATTGAGTGTATCCAATCTAATCTTATGCTGCCATTGTGACATAGCCCCAGTTGGTGCTGTAATTTTGTTTGCTATCATTCCCGAGAAAGGGGTTCCATTCCACGCTTTGTTTTCTCTGCTGTTGTTTAGTGTGAGGTGGGGGGGCCTCCCTTCTGTTCCCAGGCTGGTGGCTGGAATTGCCCCCAATTTGTTCCGGCCCTCTCCTGCCAACCACAGAATGCAGAAGGAACTCGGGTCATTAGGCTGAGCAGGAAGCCTGACCCTGGTCTGAATGCAGAAGGTTCATCCTTTCAGCTGTGCCAATCAGGCATGTGTGTGAACACATTTACTGTGGGGAGGCGGGGCAGAGGCATCCACTAGTTCAGTGATTTAAAGCAAAATTCTCTTTTTTATGTCCCTCTCCTTTTTTTTATGTTATTCAGTTGTTTTTTGTTTGGCCTGAGAGCAGCTCTGCCAGCATCTGCCACCTCTCAAGCAACTGAGGGTTATATCTTTTTAAAGAACTGGCAGTAATTCAGTGGCAGAGAATGAATTCTTTCAAACTGAATGTTGCAACCTTGTTTTAAAGTGCATGCACACACACACACACACACACACACACACACACACCTAGAAATGCAAACACAGACACAAACCCCACACACTTACTCACCTACACAAAAGCCTACCCACACACCCACAAATACAAACACAGACACACGCACAACCATCCAGAAACACACATACTGAAATAGTGACAAAAATACACCAAGTTCGATGGCCATGTAGACACAAGAACACACACAGCCAGGTATACGGATACACACGTGAACACAGACTTGCACATATTGCAAGCATGTATAGACCCACTCTGAAACACACAGAGGCAAAGGCATACTTACCTCCTCAGTGAGCAGCTTAAAATCTGTTCTTGTGCCAATGGATCAAAACCTTGATAGGATTTACCAAGCAAACAGGATTGAAATAGTACCGGTGAAGTCACTGCAGGAATTCTATGCAGGGTATTATGCTGCAATGTTCATTCAAGGGAGTTTAACATCTCTTACTTTACCACAGATTTCTGTCGGCAGAAAGCTGCAGCAAAACATGAAGATGGTACCGAGTCTCCCACTGTCATTTTAACTACAATATCCACCCTCCATGCTACAGGCAGGACATGGTTCAAGTATAGAAAGTGCTGGAAACACTCAGCAGGTCAGGTAGCATCCATGGACAGAAATATGGATTTAGCATTTCAGTTCAAAGACTTCTGATGAAGATTATCCACCATGAAACATGAATTTTCTTTCTCTTTCTACAGGTACTGCCTGACCATCTGAGTGCTCCCAGTATTCTCTATATTTATTTTTGAATTCCATGTAAATGGATAGGATGGTAAAGAAGGCATATGGTATGCTTGCCTTCATTGGTTGGGCACAAAGTAGAAGAGTCAGGAGCTCAATGGTTAAGCCACACTTAGAGTATTATGTGTAATTCTGGTTCCTTATTACAGGAGGGATGAGGAGGGTTGGAGAGAGTGCAGAAGTTTCTGTTTAAACATCCTCTATACTGCTTGGATTAGAGGGTATCAACTTTAAGGAATGGTTGGGCAAACTTGGGTTGTTTTATATGGAGTGTATATGGCTGAGGCAAGATGTGATAGAAGTTTATAACATAATGACAGGCACAGATATACAGTCAGAAACTTCTTCCCAGGGTAGTAATGTTAAGTACTAGATCAGGGATCCCCAACCTTTTTTGCACCACGGACCGGTTTAATATTGACAATATTCTTGCGGACTGGCTGACCGGGGGAGTGGGGTGTTCAAGTCGGGTTGCAACTTTCTCAATCCCAAATAAGGGACAGAAGTAGCAGTCAAATTCCGGGACACTTGTGTTTACCCCGAGAAAGACTACCATGACCATGAAGCCTTGCGCAGGCACCTGTGTGTGCATGTGTGACATGTGTACGTGCCGATTTTTTTTCTACAAATTGGTTTTGGCTTAATCTTCCCGATTCTGTTAATTGAAACTACACTGTACATACCTTATTTCTACTTTATATAGGCTATGTATTTATCATATCATTCCTGCTTTTACTATATGTTAGTGTTATTTTAGGTTTTATGTGTTATTGGTATGATTTGGTAGGTTATTTTTTGGGTCTGGGAACGCTCAAAAAATTTTCCCATATAAGTTAATGGTAATTGCTTCTGCGCTTCATGCCATTTCGGCTTAGGAACGGTTTCAGAGGAACGCTCTACCTCAGCAGGGGAAATACGGGACAAGGGCGGTCCTGTATGGGACAAACCAATTTAGCTCAATATACGGGATGTCCCGGCTAATTTGGGACAGTTGGCAACCCTATGTTCAAGTTCAACAGCGCGTGGTGGGGAATGAGGAAAGGTGCAGCTGACTGATATCGTTTCATATTGCCAAATCATATTGTTTCTTCACGGCCCCTTAGCACATGCTTTGCGGTACCGGTCCACGGCCCGGTATTTGGGGACCGCTGTAGTAGAGGACATGCACTTAAGGTGTGAGAGGAAAGTTTAAAGGAAATATGTGGAGCAAGTTCTTTACACACAGAGTAGTAGGGTGCTGGAGCAGGCTGCCAAGAGTAGTAGTTAAAGCAGATATGATAGTAGTGTTTAAGAAGCCTTCAGATAGACACATGGCTATGCAGGGAATGGATGGATAGGGATCATGTAAAGGCAAAAAGAGATTGGGCATAATTTGACACTGTGCTCAGCCCAGACACTGTGGGCCGAAGGGTCTGTTTCTGTGCTGTACTGTTCTATGTTCTCTCTTCTGTTCCAGCATGGGTTAGAAGCAGCTGACTGAGTCATGCAGCGAAAAGCTTATATTCTCAAGACCAATGTGACCAGTTGTTAGCCAGCACAACATGAAAACACATTGTGGATTTCATCATCATAAAAATGCGGCAGATGTGAGGTTGGTCTTGATGGGGAAATTCCTCCATCTACCAATTTAACACATGTGTCAGTGGTTCAGTTCTGTGGACCCATGCCTGTGAAGAAATATACAAATATCATGGAAATAGGATCACAGCCCTAAGGAGAGATGAGGCAGGAAATGTAAACTTATCCAGCTGGGAGGAATGCATTGCTGGGGATGTAATTGAGATAGATCGAGGTAAAACTTTTATTGGTAACATACAATCTTTGGGAGAGCTCAACCTTTTGAGCAATATCTGCAAGGGGGTAAGGAATTCCCAAAGTTTCGGCTCAAAACCCTTTATCAACACTAGTGTAGGGTTTTGAACCGAAATGTTGACAGTTCCTTTCACCCTACAGATGTTGCTCGACTCGCTGAGCCCCTCCAGTGGATTATTTGTTACGCCGGAATACAGCTTTATTGTTCAAAGCTAAACATTCAAAATAAATTTAATATCAAAGTATGTATATCTTACCATGTACTACATTAAGGTTCATTTTCTTGCAGGCATTTACAGAAAAGAAGAAATACAATAGAATTTTTTGAAAAACTATACATAAACAGCCAAAGACTAACAAGCAACCAATGTGTAGTAGAAAATGAGCTGGGCAAATAAAAATAATATTGAGGACGTGAGTTCTGGAAGCTTTAAAAGAGAGTTTAACTCATATATAAGATCTTATAGTTAAAGACGTAAAAGGGACCTGCATTTATATAGTGCCAGTCCTGGCAATGTGAGGACCCAAAGCACGTATTGTTGAAGTAATTGTAGAGTGAAATCACTCCTGTGCTATGAGAATTGCGATAGGAAGTTTCCTGCTGGCAAGCTCTCACAGACAGTAATATTATATGACCATACGTTATGTTCTTTTGTGAGTGGAGCCACAAGGTATCCTTCTAGGTGTTAGCATAAGGACATTATATTCAAGAGACTCTTAATATCATGGGTAACATGTAAGCAAGACTGTAGCCACAGGTGTAATGCCAGATGACTGAAGGACAACAAATATGGTACTTTTATTCAGAAAACAGTAAGACTATAAAACATAGGAACAGAATAAGGTTATTTGGCCCAATGACTTTGCTTGCCATTCTGTCATGTTTGATTTATTATCCCTCTGAAGCCCATTCTCCTGCCTTCTCCCATTACCTTTGACACCCTGATGAATCAAAAACCTACCAACTTCTGCCTTAAGTATACCCAATGTTTTGGCTTGCACAGTCATCTCTGGCTAAAGGAATTTTTCCACATCTCTGTTCTAAATGGATGGTCCTCTATTCTGAAGCTATTCCCTCTACTTTTAGACACCACCACTACAGGAAACATACACACTACATCCACTCTATCTTGGCCTTTCAATATTCAATAAGTTTCAATGAGATCCCCCACTCATTCTTTTAAGCTTTATCGAGTACAGGCCCAGTGCTATCAAACACTCCTCAGTATGATATGTTAACCCTTTCATTTCTGGGATTATTCTCATGAACCTCCTCTGGGAACTCTTCAATTTGAGCACATCTGTTCGTAGATAAGATGCCCAAAACTGCTCACAATGCTCCAAGTGCAGTGTGACCAATGCCATATAAAGACTCAGCATTACATAATTGCTTTTATATTCTTGTCCTCTTGAAATGTATGCTAACATTGCTATTGCCTTGCTACTGCCCCCCCCCGCCTATCATTGTATTGTCTGTACACCTTGCCATAAAGCTATTAATTCCTTTGTCCAACATGAAACGAAGTAGTCTCCACAATGACCCCTGCGGAACAGCACTAGTCATTGGCTGCCAAACAGAATCCTGCCCCTTTATTCCCCCTCTTTGCCTTCTGCCTGTTAGCCAATCTATCCATGCGTGTATCTTTACCTCTTATCCTGTTAGCGGCCTCATGAAAATTGAAATAAACAACATACACTGTCTATCCTGCCTGTTAGTTTCTCAAAGAATTCCACTGATTTGCCAAACAAGATTTCCCCTCAAGGAAACCATGCTGATTTTAGCCGAGTAACACTCTCAAAATGCTGAAGGATTTCAGCAGGCCAGGCAGCATCTTTGGAAAAGAAACGTCAACAGTACTCTTTTCCATAGATGCTGCCTGGCCTGCTGAATTTCTCCAGCATTTTGTGTGTGTTGCTTGGATTTCCAGCATCTGCAGATTTTGTTTTTCTTTATGATTTTAGCCTCCTTTGTCACATGCCTCCAAGTAGCCCAAAAGCTCCATCTTAATAGTAATGGACTTCAACACCTTTCCAATCACTGAGGGCAGACTAACTGGCCTAAACTTTATTTTCTTCTGACTCCCTCCCTTTTTAAAGAGTGGAGTGACATTTTGCAATTTTCTAGTCCTCCGAACCATTCCGGAATCTAGTGACTCTTGAAAGGTCATTACTAATGCCTCCACAATCTCTTCAGCTGCCTCTTTCAGAATCATGGGGTACAGTTACTCTCAAACTTCCAGCTTCAAAAGCACCTTCTACTTAGTAATAATAAAGTCACACACAGTTCTGCCCCCTGAGGCTCACGCATTTCTGATAAGCGCTAGAGACTTCTACAATGAAGACTGATGCAAAATACTTAATTAAGTTCCTCTGCCATTTATTTGTCCACCATTACTATCTCTCCAGCCTAATTTTCCAACGGTCTGATATCCACTGCGGTATATCTGAAAAAAAATCTTTTGTATCCTCTTTTACATTTTTGAATAGTTTATCTTCATATTTCATTTTTTCTTTATGGCTTTATTCGTTGCATTCTGTTGGTTTTAAAAAAGCTTCCCGATCCTCTGTCTTCCCACTAACTTTTGCTATTTTATATGCTCTTTCTCTTGCTTTTACGTTGTCTTTGACTCCCCTATCAGCCACAGTTGCCTCATCCTTCCTTTGGAATACTTCTTTATCTTTTAAATGGATCTTTCCTGTGCCTTCCGAATTTCTCCTAAAACCTCAGCCATTGCTGTTCTGCTGTCATTCCTGCTAGTGTCCCCTTCCAATTAACTTTGACCTGCTCCTCTCTCATGCCTCTGTAATTCTCTTTATTTCACTGTAATACTGATACATCTGGTTTTATTTCTCCTTCTCAAACTACAGGTGAATTCTATTGTATTATGATCTCTGTTTCCTAAAGATTCCTGTACCTTAAGCTCCTTAATCAAATCTGGTTCATTACACAACACACAATCCAGAATTGCTGTTCCCCTAGTGGGCTCAACCACAAGCTGCTCTAAAAAGCCATCTTGTAGGCATTCAACATACTCCTTCTCTTGGATTCCAGCACCAACCTGATTTTCACAATTTACCGGCATATTGAAATCTCCCATGGCCATCCCCCATCACCGTTTATGCTCAGCCATGATCGTACTAAATGGCAGTGTAGGCTTGAAAGGCCGAATGGCCTACTCCTGCACCTATTTTCTATGTTTTCTATCACAACATTGCCCTTTTTACATGCCTTTTCTATCTGTAGTTGTAATTAGCCACAACCTGGCTACTGTTTGGGGGCCTGTATATAACTCCCACCAGGGTCATTTTACCCTTACAGTTTCTTAACTCTACCCACAAGGATTTTATATCTTCTCATCCTATGTCATCTCTTTCTAGGGATTTCATTTTGTTTTTACCAACAGAGCGACCCCATCCACTCTGCCTATTGGCCTGTCCTTTCCATACAATATGTATCCTTGGATGTTAAGCACCTAGCTATGATCTTTTAGCCATGACTCAGTGATGCCCATGCCATCATACCTACCAATCTCTAACTGAACAACATGATCATCTGCTTTATTCGGTAAACTGCATGCATTTGGATATAAAACCCTCAGCCTTCTATTTATCACCCTTCTCAATTTTGTTTCCCTGCTACTTAACTTATCCTATTTACTTTAATTTCATCTTATCATCTGCCTTTCCTTCCTCACAGTCTCACTACACACTGCCTTTGCTTGGATACCAACTGTCCTATCCTCAGTGCTATCAATCCAGTTCCCATCCCCCTACCAAATTAGTTTAAACCCTCCCCATCAGCTCTAACAAGCCTATCTGCAAGGATATTTGTCTCCCTCGGGTTCAGGTGTAACTTGCCCTTTTTGTACAGGTCGTACCTTCCCCAGAAGAGATCCCCAAGATCCTGAAGTGAATCATTTAAATATTACACACAAAGACTGACAAACAACAAATGTGCAAAAGGAGACTAACAGTACAAATACAAAAATAATTATGATAATTAAGTAAATAAGTAAATAAATAAATAATACTGAGAACATGGATTGTACAGTCCTTGAAAGTGAGACTAGAGCGTGTGGAATCAGTTCAGAGTCAAGGTGAGTGAAGATATCCAGATATCTACACTGGTTCAGCATCCTGAGTGTTGAAGGGTAATAACTGTTCTTGAAACCTGGTGAGTGACCTAGGCTTCTGTACCTGCTTCCCGATGGAAGCAGCAAGAGAAGATCATGGCCAGGATGGTGGATGCTGCTTTCTAGTTGCAGGACACTGGTAGATATGCTCAGGGTCTGATCTTTGCTTGTGATGGATGGCTGTATCCATCACTTTTTGTAGGCTTTTCCATTCTTGGGCATTGGCATTTCCATACCAGGTCATGATGCAACCAGTCAGGATACTCTTCACTGTACTTCTGCAGAAGTTTGTGAAGTTTCAGATGATATGCTGAATCTGTACAAACTTCTAAGAAAGTAGAGGTGCTGTTGTGTCTTCTTTGTAATGGCACTTACAGGCTGGTTTCAGTGTAGATCCTCTGATATAACACCAAGGAATTTAAAATTACTGATAATCTACACTTGTAATAAACAATGATTAATCAAAGGCAATCAATATGACTTTGCAGAGGATGATATTGTCTGACTAATTTGTTTAAATTTTTTGAAGATGTAATAATGCAAATCAATGAGGACCGCGTGTTGTTCATGGAGGCTACATGGACTGCAGTAAAGCCTTTGCTAAGGTCCCACATGGGAGATTGGTCCATAAGTTTAGAGCACATGGAATCCAGGACGTTGGAAAACAGGATCCAAAATTGCCTTGGCAATAGGAGGCAGAGAGTGATACTGTTTGTTACATTCATTGAAGATTTTGATACGAATGTATGAGATATGGTGAGGAAGTTTGCATATGATATGAAAACCAGCAGTGGTATTTATACTGCAGAAGGTAGTCTGAGGCAACTGTTATTGATGAGTTTATTGTTTTATTATTGTCACTTATACTGAGATACAGTGAAAAGCTTGTCTTGTGTACTGTTCACACAGATCAGACTATTACTGTGCATTGAGGTAGAACTAGTTAATAGAATAATACAGCACAGAAACAGGTCATTTGGCCCATCGAGTCTATGCTGATAGAATAATAACATACAGGATAAAGTGTAACAGCTGCAGAGAAAGTGCAGTGCAGGTAGACAATAAGGTGCAAAATCTTAATGAGGTAGATTGTGAGGTTAAGAGTCCATCTTATCATACTAGGGATCCCTTTAAAAAGTCATTTAACAGTGGGATAGAACCTGTTTTTAAGCCTGGTGATACATGCTTTCAGACTTTTGTGTCTTCTGCCTGTAGGAAGAGGCAAGAAGAAAATATGGAGAGGATAGGGAATTGGTAAGCTAGGTAGATCAACAGCAAGTAGAGTTTACCTTGTTGTATCATAACCATTAAAAATCATATCATAACCTCCCTGGTCTTGCATTCCAGCCCAGGCTAATGAAAGTTAATGAATACAAGTATGTCTTAAGCTTTCTTCATCATATTATCTATGTGTGTTAACATCTTCATGGATTCTTGGACTTATGCCAAATCAAATCTGCCTTTCATTACTGCACTGTGATTAATTGCCCCTGTAAATTGCTCCTGGTGTCGTTGGGTAACCATAAGGATCTGGGGAGATGTGATGGATTGATGAGAGAGAATTAGTCACAGGGAAATAAACAGGGGATTGGGACTGATGAGTCCGCACAGAAGCGATGGGATGAATAGACTCCTGTATTCTAAGAACAATATGAGCAATGGGGTAACAGTAATGTAATGGCTAAATTGATTAGCTAGTACCCTAAGGCTTACACTATTGATCGAGAGACAGAAGTTCAAAACCCGCCACGGCAGCTGGGGAAATTAAATTCAAGCCATTAAGTAAATCTGGAATTTAAAAAGCTTGAAACAGTAATAGAGATCATCAAGCTACTAGATGGTTGTTAAAAAACTGTCTGGCTCACTTATGTGCTTTAGGGAAAAAAATCTATCATCCTTACTCAGTATGACTGACACTCAGCTGGAGGATATGGATTTCCTCAAAGTAATTTATGGAAATTGGGGAAAAAAAAGGAAAATACTGAAGGTGATCAACATTTCAGGCAGCATCTGTGGACATATGGGTAGAGTTACTGTTTTAGCTCAGCAAATGGAAAAGTTAGACTTTTTATGTTATACTCTGAATGAGATGATGGGGGTGGGGTGGGGGGGGGGGGAGAAAAGGCTGGAAAGACATCCAGAGTATT
Source organism: Mobula hypostoma (assembly GCF_963921235.1). NCBI lineage: Eukaryota > Metazoa > Chordata > Chondrichthyes > Myliobatiformes > Myliobatidae > Mobula > Mobula hypostoma. Next base: position 170,697,650 of record NC_086097.1, read on the forward strand.
GTGTACAGTTTTGTCACACTATTGTAGGAAGTATGTCATTAAGCTGGAAAGAGTGCAGAGAAGACTTATGCCAATGCTGCCAGGACTCAAGTGCTTTAGTTAAGGAAGAGGTTGGGCACTTTGGAGCATAAGAGGCTGAGGGGTGATTTTATAGAGGTGTATAAAATAATGACAGACATGGCTAGGATGAACACACGCAGCCTTCTTTTTCCTCATAGAAATTAAGCTAAAAACTAAAGGGCATCAATTTAGGATGAAGGAGAAAGATTTAAAAGGAACCTGAGGGGCAAATTCTTCATATAGTAGGTGATGGGTGTGTAATGAGCTATCAGAGAAAGCAGTTTGGGCAAAATAACATATAAAGTCATTTGGATAACTACATGGATAGAAAAGGTTTAGGGGGCTATGGGCCAAATGTGGACAAATGTAATCAGCTTAGGTGGGAACTTGGTTTGGCCTGGAGAAATTGGGCCAAAAGGTCTACTTCCATGGTGCATTATTCTATGGCTTTGGAAAATTAAATGGTGGTGCTGGGTGAAATGTCCCAGCAAAGCATTTAAATCAGCTGCAATTGGGAATGGGCTGCAAATGTTGGCATTGACAATGAGTTTATGCTATAAATGCAGGCAGATAGTGCCATAAATATCCAGTGAAGAAATAAATAAAAAAACTAAATTAGCCAGATAATATGTTTTACATAAAATGTTTTACAGAAAAAATACCTTTGAAAAATCAGCTCTTGCATTTTTTATGTTGGACTTGAAAAACAGATGACACTTTAATTTAACCTTTCTTCCAAAATTTTGCACCTTAGGCAGTGAGGTTCTCTCTCAGTACTGCAATGGAACATCTATGCAGATTTTTGGGTTCAGGCTGTTGGAGGTGAATGTTAGCTCCCACCCTTGAGAGTCACCTCATTATCAGAACAAGACAGCCCAGAATAGATTGGCTATGATCACATTGAATGGTGGGGCAGGCTGAAGGACAGAGTCACCTGCTGCTGCTCTAATTTTCTGAAAGAGGGTTATTCAAAGTATGAAATTCTCAGCAGATCTGTTGGGCTATCATTACTGACCAATAACTTCATTTCAGGCGTTGGATTCTTATCACTGGGTGTAAGCTTTTAACTCAATCCATTCAATGTGTTCTCATTTCAAAGTTCAAAGTAAATTCACTATCAAAATATGTACCGTATAAGTCAGCATTTACAACCCGAGATTCATTTTCTTGTGGGCTTTCACAGCAGATACAAAGAAACACATTAGAATCAATAAGAAACTACACACAAATTCAAACAACCAACCAATGTGCATTAGTAGACAAACTGCAATTAAAAAAAACAAATAACAATAACAATACTAATAAATAAATAAATAGCATTGAGGATATAAGTTGTAGAGTCCTTGAAAATGAGTCTATAGGTTGTGGAATTAGTTCAGTGTTGAGGTGAATTAAGTTATCCATGCCAGTTCAGAAGCCTGATGGTTGCGGAGAAATATTTGTTCCTTAACGTGGTGGTATTGAACATAAAGCTCCTGTACCTCCTTCCCAATGACAGCAGTGAGATGGCCTTGATGATGGATACTACTTTTTTGTGGCAGTACTCCTTGTAGGTATACTCATTGGTGGTGGTGGGGGGGGGGAGGGCTTTTCTTGTGATGGACTGGGCTGTATTCACTACATTTTGTGGGCTTTTCTCTTCATGGGCAATGGTGTTTCCATACCAGGCAGGATACCCTCCAACGTACATCTATAGCAGTTTGTTATGCCAAATCTGTACAAGCTCCTAAGCAAGCAGAGGCATTGCTGCATCTTATTTGTAATGCCACTAGTATGCTGATACCTGGACAGATCCTCGGAAATGATAATGGCAAGGAATTTAAAGTTACTGATCCTCTCCACCTCCAATCCCCTCTTCCTGTGGTCAATAATCAGCTCTTTGGTTTTGCTGACACTGAGTGAGGGGTCGTTGTTGTGGCACATAAGTTAGCTGGAGCTTTCCTTGAGAATGGTGGGGTTGTGGTTAAGTTAATGGACTAACAGCAAGAAATTGGAACTGATGATTCAGAGATATGTGTTTGAATTCTGCTGTGGAACAAAGAGAATTTAAATTAAAGTAATTAAATAAATCTTGCCTAAAAGTAATAATCTTTGAATTACTGTGACAATGAAAGAACTACATTGTAAAATAAAAAAATCATTTGGTTCACTAATGTCCTACAGGGAAGGAAGTCTCTTGTCCTTACCCAGTGTGGCCTGTGTGTGTCTCCAGACCAGCTAATGGAGTTTGGTCTTAACATCCTGCTCTTAGGTAAGTAGGGATTCACCATAGATATCACATAAATTCCAACATCCCATATTATTTATTTATTTACTATATTTTTGCGATCTGTTTATTTCTGACAAGACTAGAATTGATCAGCTATCCCTAATTACCCTTGAGGAGATGGTGGTGAGCTGCTATCTTAAAACACCCATCCTTCTTAGGCATCTGAGAAAATTCTACAAGTCCACAACTATTCTTATGAACTTCAACAGACGCACTGTAGAAACTGTCCTGGTGGGTTGCATCTCAGCTTGGTATGGCATCTGCTCAGCTCTGGACCGACAGAATTTGCAGGGAATGAGCAACACTGCCCAGTCCATCACAGACTCAATACTTTCTTCCATCCAGTTCATCTTGACAATGTGCTGCTTCAGGACATCCAACAGTAACATCAAGGGTTCCTGCCACCCTGGCCATTCCTTTTTCTTTTCTGCCTTCTGGAAGAAGAAACGTAAGCTTGAAACAGCAAACAATTAGATTCAAGAACAGCTTCTTCCCCACTGCTGTCAACTCCTGAACCAGTCACCTCTTTCGCATCCTCTACCTGGTGTTGCTGCTACATTCTCAGAATACTATCTCTACCTTTTCCATGAGGGTAGAATTTATTTTTGCACCACTACCATTTGCACTACTGTACTTTGCACCATTCCATTGTTTATGCACTCTTCATCATATTTATTATTGTGTTTCTTATTACCATGTATATTGTTTACTCTGGGAACTTCATGTGAACACTGTAGTGTTAATGACAATAATGTAAACTAATTAGCCAACTAAAATCATAAAGCCGTAGAGTTGTAGAGTGTAGAAAGAGACTCACCTGTTATCCGGCACTTTATCTACAGCCAGAAAAGATTTAAGAATCTCGTTCAGAATCCTCCTTTGCCTCCCATGACAGTCTGGAATGCATTTCATTAGTGCTGGGGACTTATCAGTGCAGCACAGGATCAGGCCCTCAAGTCCACTAAGGTTATCTACCCTTAGGCCCACTAAGACAGCTAATACCACTTCTTAAGAATAGCACCCTCCCTTCCCCCCAGTTCTCCAACTACAATATCCTTCTCAATGGTTAGAACAGAAGATGTTTTCATTTGAGACATCACTTACATCCTCTGTGTCCATGCCCAGACATTGGTCTGTAATGGGTTCCTCTATTGCTGGTTATCCTTTTGCCCTTAATATATTTATTAACTCTTTGGGATCCTCATTTTTATATATATATATAAATAGCTACTGATAATATCTACATTCCTGTTGAGACTTGAACATTTAACACTATTTTTCTTTATCTAACCCCAAATATCACGACATTAAAGGTTCCTAGGTGGCCTTTCTGTTATCCATTACAAGATCATGGGGACTATGAACTCTCTCTACTTTTGATTAATTCCTTCTTGTCAGATGCAGACTAACAAGCTAGCAGTTTCTGTCAGTTTAATCTTGGTGGACAGTATGGTACTGAAATTGGCTGTCCCACAATTCTGGTTGATCGTTGATGTTTTCTGTAACTACCTCAACTTCCAGGGTCACGGTCACTCTCTCCAAAATGCTCACCCACTGACACTTCAGTCACTTTGCTAACTACATTCCCTAAGATTTGGTCCAGTACTGTCCCTTCTCCACGTGCTGGCTCATATACAGAGTCACTCCTGTACTGGTGAGCTCTGCATGTTAAGCGCTGTCTGGATTAAACAGGTCCTGCTGTATTCCCCATTGGATTTATTACCATTTGCTTTATATTAAGGTCTCTGTCATCATACGAATGAGTCAGCCTAGAGGAGTGATTCACCGTTGATAGTTTGATCATTAAGTGTCAGCACAAGTGATGTCTTTGGTCACGTTTGTCTAAGTTAAACTTGCTAAGACTGTGGAGAATAGTAGGTCTCTATACCCGGGTGGTAAACTGGCTGAGTGACTTCCCCTGCATAGTGGTGCACCTGGTAGGGGCACAACCTCACAGTGCCAGTGACCAGCTTCAATCTTCACTTCAACTGCCGTCTGCATGAAGTTTCCCCTTTCTTCCTGTGACCATGTTGGCTTCTTCCGGGTGCTCCAGGCTCCACCCATATCCCAAAGACATGTTGCTTGTTTTCTCCTGCATCGTAAAGACATGTAGGTTAATTGGCCACCATAAATTGTTCCTAGTGTGTAGGTGAGTGATATTAGCTTGGATTGGCATCATGGCTGGCACTGACATTGTGGGCTGAAGAAACTGTTCCTGTGCTGTACTGTTCTATGTTCTAACAGCCGTCCTTCCTTAAACAAGGAGAACAAAACTGTACATGGTCAGTGAAACCTTACAAAGGTGCTCTATAACTAAACCATAAATTTCTCCTTTGTGTTCCTTTCCCCTAACAATACATAATAACATAAGCTTTTGTAATTATTTTCTGTAACTGTATACCTGCCTTTCTGTGATTCGTCCATCCTGAGTACATCTGTTGAGTCTTCCTGGATCCCAAATGGGATTTGAATCCAGAACCAACAGACTCAGGTGGTTTCCTGAGCTACTACCAGCTTTCTACAGGTGGCAGAAAACCAAAGCAGAAACATTTAATAAATGAAATCCTTCTTGTATGAGCTTTGCAAGTGGCATTGTGAACTGTGAGAGAACATGCAACTTGTGTCCGCGTACGTGTTCCTGTAGGTGTCAGACCAATGAATTCATGGCCTTGGCATTAACTCCCTCATCAACACCCCTAGAGGGTGGTTTTCCATGTCCTACTCCTCATAAACCTGACATTATTCTCTATTTCCCATGTTAAACTCATGTCAGGTGTCATTCACCTATCACCCCTGTGCTCTCCCAACAACGCTTCAGCAACAATCATAGACTTCTCAAGCTTTTAGTTTCTTCTGTAGTCTGGCCTTCCTTCCAACCCTACAAACAATTTTGTCTGTCTCTGCCTCCTAAACAATTCACCTTTGCCTTCAGTCCTGTAATTCCCAATCCAGGGAATGTAAGAGCACAGAGCAGGAGCAGGCTATCCAACCTTTCAAGCCTGCTCCACTATTCAATACAATCATAGAGTCATAGAGTTGTACAGGATAGATGCAGGCCTATCGGCCCACTGTATCTGTGCTGACCATCGTAACCACTTAGACTAATCCCACTTGCCTGCATGGTTCTATTTTGCCACACTCTGTAAGGAGTTTGTATGTTTTCACTGTAACCATGTGGTTATTTTCTGGGTGCTCCAGTTTCCTCTCAACATTCCAGAAGTGTACACGTTTGTAGGCTAATTGGTCACATGGTTGTAACTGTGTGGCGCAGGCTCGCTGAGCCAGAAAGGCCTGTTACTATGGTGTTTCTAAAATAAATAAATATTCCCTTTTTTTAAAGTACCTGTCTGGATACCTATTAAATGTTATTGCTGTTCCTGCCTCTACCATCTCCACTGGCAGCTCTTTCCAGATACCAACTAGACTGTGTGAAAATGTATCCCTTGGATCTTCATTAAATCTCCTCTTCCTCATCTTAAACAGACATTATTTACCCTATTTATGCTTTTCATAATTTGAAATACCTCTATCATGCGATCCCTCAGCCACCTTTGCTCCAGGGAAGGCAGACCTAACTTAGCAGAGCTCTCCTGATAATACCAGCCCTACAATCTAGGTAACATCCTTATGAATCTTTTCGCACTCTCTTTGGCTGATCCACACCCTTCCCATAGTAGGATGACCAGAACAATAGGCAATGCTCCAAGTGCAACCCAACCAATGTTTTGGACAACCGCAACATGACTCTTGTACTCACAGATGATCACTGATCTGATTACTGTGTCCTTGGACTCTCCCCATTCCTCCTAATGCCTTTTGTGTTGAGAAATCCATTTTCCTCCTTCAAAGTCAAAGAATCCACATTCTCCACAAGTCTACCAATCTCAGTTTCACCTGCTGCGATCAAAATCATTTTCAACAATGAGGATGCCCATCTATGGTAATTGGAGAGAGGTTTCCTGACTACTTCTCAGAGGTAAGGACATCCTCAGCTGTCAGTGACCAATGAGCTACTCTTGAGAATTCTATCTGTCCAGAGGCAGAGTGAACATGATCTTTGGGGTGCAACAACTCCAAGGCAATGGCAGGGAACAGCACCAATTAAAATACAGTATATGGTCTTTGATTACATCATTTGGGAAGAAATGTGGAAAGCACCCACCCTCTCCCCCCAAACTGGTCTACCCACTGAAAGTTTTCTCCTTCTTGCACCTAGAGCCATAAAGCAATACAGCATGAAAAAGGTTCTACAAAATAAATGGTCCATGCTGACCAAGATGCCCATCTCAACTAGTCACGTTTACCCATGCTTGATCCCTATCCCTCTAAACCTTTCCTCTCCACATACCTCTCCTTGCTTGGTATTGGAATTGGTTTATTATTGTCACATATACAAAGATATACTGAAAAACATGCCTTGCATATGGCTCATACAGATCAACTCACTGCACAGTGCATTGAGGAAGAACAAAGTGAATCAATGAAAGTGCAGAATATAGTGTAAAAAACTACAGAGAAAGTGCAGTGCGGACAGACAATAAGGTGCAAGATCATAATGAGTTATATTAGAAAGTCAAATGTCTGCCTTATCATACAAAACATCCAATCAGTGATAATAGCAGGATAGAAGCTGTCCTTGAGCCTAGTGCATGTGTTTTCAGGCTTTTGTATCCTGCTCGATGGGAGAGGAGAGAAGAGAAAATGTTTAGGGTGGGTAAATATCTGAATATTGTTTTATAAAATATTGCCAAAGAACCTGTCTCCACCAGTTCCTGTTCAGAATGTTCTGAGAGATTCTCATTAAATGCAGATCTTGTTCCATATTGGAATGATTGGTAGATAAATTCAATGGCCTTCCTTCCATTTCTACATGGGCAGAGGCTCACCACACTCTGGGTGATGATATTTCTCAGATTCGTTCCAAATGTCTTATTCCATAGCATGGAACTCAGTCTCCTCTCGTCACTCTCCTTGTTGTTTACTTCCCGTCTGATGCTCCTTGAAACATAAACCTAATATCAAACTGCTTGCCAGCTTCTATAGATTGTCAATGCAGCTCAGTGGTAGCTTTGTTTGCCAGCACCCCTTAAAACACCTTGGGTCATTTTCATGTAATAAAAGGTGCCTTTTGAATGGAAGTTGTTCATAATCCTTCCATAAATGGCTGAACACATCGGTTTCTCCACTGAATTCTGCGGTAGCCTATAATTTGAAAGTCATTATGATCAATGGAAATGCTAGTAAACTGACCGATATTCTAATAGTCACAGTGGTTTCCAGAAATCATTGAAATGGTTCGTTGAGTTAATCGAGAGCCTGAAGACCCACAGTCAATGATTCGGAAACTGGTTCCTCCCCACGCCATCAGATTTTTGAATGATCCATGGACACGTGCATACCATTTTATTGTTCCTTTTTGTATACACTATTTATTTTTGTAATTCATAGTACTTTTCTATCCCTTTGCAGACAACAATTTCCATGCCAGATAAGTTAGTGATAATAAACCTGATTCTGATTCCTGGAGGCTGGATACAGAGAGAATGGTTTGCATTTACTATATGTAACATCTGTTGGAATCTGGAGTAAAAATGAATTCACCTCCTGATGCAGGATTTTGACCTTGAAATGTCGACAACTCCTTTCATCCTGCAGATGCCATTTGACTGACTGAGCTCCTCAGCAGATAGTTTGTTATCCCAAAACTCCTTACAGCCAATGGGAGGAGCAGTCACTATTATAAAATAACAGCAATTATGCACACGGACGATGTACAAAGGGAAAGTAATATGTCCAAGGGGTTGGTTAGGGGATTTCTACTTGTCAAAAGAAATCTTGCTGGTTGGAATATTTTCCATCCAGACAGAAGGCTCTTGTTATTATCATTTATAAGAGAGAACATCTCTACAGTATCAACCTAAATTTAGCACTTAGTGTCAAATGAGTGTCCCATGATACCTGTGCTGACCACGATGCCAAACTAGACTAAACCTCATTGCTTACATTTGATCAATTTCCCACCATTCTTTGTACAGTATGTTCAATTTGGACCTCTTGTACGATAAATGGACTCAGCCTCAAAATCTACCTTGTTAAGACCTTGCACATTATTGTTTACTTGCACTGCACTTTCTCTGTAGCTGTCATAATTTATTCTACATTCTGAATATTGCCTTACCTTGTTCTACCTCACTGCACTGCGTAATGATTTGTTCTGTGTGAATGGTATGGAAACAAGTGTTTCACTGTATCTCAGTACATGTGACAATAATAAAACAATTCCAATTCCAACTACTATGTCTGCTTCCACCTCCCTTGCAGGTCATTCCAGATGCCTACAACTCTCTGTGTAAAAACTTATTCCCACACAACCCCTTTAGCGATCCCGCCTCTTGCCTGAAACCTATGCCCTCTAGTACTGACATTTCCACCCTGGCAAAAAGACACTGTCATTCTAATTGATCAATTTTTCTCATAATTTTCTAAATCTCTTTTGAGTTGCCTCACACCCTCCGACACTTCAATGGAAGCATGCTAATTTTATCCAGCCTCTCATTATAGCTCATAGTCTCCAATCCAGGTGAACCTCTGGTGAACCTCTGCTGCACCCTTTCCAAAGTCTTCAAATGCTTATTGTAATGAGGGCAATCAGAACTGCAGACAACCCTCTTAACGTAGCCTCACCAAAGTTTTATACATTTGTAACATGACAGACATCTTGACTCTCATATACTCAATGGCCTAATCGATACAGGCACACATGCCATATATATTCTTTTTCATTTTGTCTACTTGTAGTGCCACTTTCAGAGGACTATAGACTGGGATCCCAAGATCCCTCTGTAAGGGATCTGCCATTATGATGCTTATCTGATGCTATGTTGCTGTGATGCTGCTACAAGAACATTTTTCATTGCACCTGTGCATCCATGTACTTATGCATTTGACAACGAACTTTGACTGGCTTTGATTTATGGTGTACTTTCCTCTTACATTTGACCTCTCAAATGCCAGCCTTCGATGGAGGAGGCAGAAATGACATGGATTTGCCAATCAACACAAGAAAAAAAACTCAACTTTGACTATTTGAATGGAGATTTGAAGGTGACCTATTTTAGGCAGTTTCGAAAGGGTGCAGAGCTTGGCTAAGAATGGGCTTCAGAGCTATTTTCAAATAGACGCTAATGATTTCTGTATCTTGAGCTTTGCTGAAAGATTCACAGGTTGATCAATTGTCTAGGAATTCTGAATGCTGATGATACATTCTCCCACAGCAACATGATCTTATTACAGACTACCATTAACACCCTGAGGTGCACTAAGACTAAGATTTATTGCGACAGGAACCCATCTTCTGTCACTAAGCTAGAATCTGGTGCATGCCACCCAAGTGAAGAGAAGCTGATGCTCGGTGGTAAATATGGATCAGGATCAGGATCAGAATCAGTTTCATTATCACTGACTCAGACGAAGTGAAATTTTCTGTTTTGTGGCAGCAATACGGTGCAAAGGCACGCAGTAAAATTACTATAAATTACAAAATAAATAGTGCAATCAATTACAAATAATAAGGTTCATGGCCTATTCAGAAATGTGATGATATAGGGGAAAAAACTGTTCCTATTACATTGTGCATGGGTCTTCAGCCTCCTGTACCCCCTCACCAATGGTAGTAACAACAAGAGGGAATGATTTGGGTGATGAAGATCCTTAATGATGGGTGCTACCTTTTTGAGTTACTTCCTGCTGAAGATGTCCTTGATAATGGGGAGGGTTACACCCATGCTGGATTTGGCTGCACCTACAACTCTCTGCAGCCTCTGGTTATCCTATGCATTGAAGCCTTAATACCACCAAGCAACATTAAATTCAACATTAAATTTTTGAATGTTAAGTGGTATGAGGTAAATGGAAATTCATAACTTGCATGTTGGCAGTCTGGTGGAATGGTGGAATGGAGGAAGTGGTTGGATCAAGCACAGTTATTGTGAAGTTAGTAGGGTCTAAATTGATACATTCTTGAAATTGTTTTGAAGTCTTTTTATTACACACAATGCTTTGTATCCTTGATTCTACCAGCCAAAGGAATCACACTGAAATACACTGTGACCATTTCTGTAAAGATTGGTCAATTTGAGATTCTTTGCCACAACTGAAATGGAATGAAATCTCCTAGAAAGCTTTGTATTTTAAGCACTTGGCAAGATTACATGTAAACAATTTGATGCTTTGTGTCAGAGGTTCAATCACTGATGGTTTCCTCTTGTAGCTGGAAGAGGCAGCACTGTACCATGTGTAGTAGCATTGTGAGTAAATTTGAAGAGGCTTTCTAATGCATGATGATACAAAATGTGCTTTGGATTTCTCTGAAAGTAATGACCAAAAGAAATCACTCTAAATTCACTGCTGGGAATATGACATGCTAGACACAGTGAAACTATTGCCAGATTCTTTACTGCTCATTCTTCATTAAGTTTTTCACTGTTAATTGAGCAATAATTTTATTGTAACAGCATACATTTACATTTAGATGGAGTCTTTAAGGAAACGAAATGCCACAGAGGACTTGACTGAAGTGATACCAGACAAAAAATTGACACCAAGCTACATTAGGAGATGGTCAAAACCATATCAATGAGGTAGACCATAAAAAGAGGATCAGGAAAAGAAATTGTTTTATAGGCCAAGGCTCTCAAGCAAAAGAATTGGAAAGCAGACTTAAGGACAGATTCTGTCCTGCTCTAGAATATGTTCTTCATCCACAAAATTTAAGTTCCTGATCCCCAATCTACCTTATCATTGCTCATGCATTCTGTTTGTTTACCCGCACTTCACTTTCTCTGTGGTTGGTACACTTTATTCTGTTTTCTGTTTTCCTTTTCCTCATGATTTGCCCGGATGGTATACAAAAAACTTTTCAATGCATCGTGATACACATAACAGCCATAATAATAATAAACCAATTCTAATCTTATTCCAAAAACTATGAACCATTCCAAAAAGTGTAAACCAAAGAAACCTACAGCTAACAGAAATTAGAAATAAAAGAATACTGAAAATGTTGGATATGATTACATTCAAATTCAAGTTCAAGTTTATTGTCATTCAACAGTATACATGCAGTATGTATTGCCAAAGGATACAACATGACCCCAGACAACACAGTACATGTAACTTACACACAACACATAAAGAAATATTATCACAAATAAATTAACAAATAATAAGATGCATTTATGACACAAGTTAAAAAGTAAATACTATAACACTACTGGATGTGATGAGACCCAGCTGGAGGCAGGGAGTTCAGTAGTCTTGAAACTGACAAAGTTGTTTCCCAACTTAAAAGTGCTTATCCTGATGCTATGGTACCTCCTGCTTCATGGTCAGAGGTCAAAGAGATTGTTGGATGGATGGGAGAGGTCACTGACATTGTTAAGGACCTGTATATGCAGTGCTCCTGATAGATATCTTGGAAGCGTGGAAGAGTGACCAGGGTGATCCTCTTAGTAGTTCTCGCAATTCTTTGTAGGGTCCTTGTGGTCAGATGCAATTTGCATTCCAGACGGTGATGCAGTTGGTCAGGACACTCTCAAAGGTGCTTCTGTAAGAATTGGTTGAAATGGAGGTAGGACGAGCCACAGTTGACTCAATCTCCTCAGGGAATCAGTGTGCCCCATCAGCATCTGTGAAGGAGGAATCAGAGTTCAAAATTCAGGTCAGTGGTCTTTGATCAGAATGAGGAAAGTAAGAAACCAAAGACATTATATGTTGCAGAGAGGGGCAGTAGTAGAGATCTGTCTGTGATCATCTGGAGAGCAAGATTGTTCAAGTGACACAATGCTGCCAGTGCTGTCTCATTGTTCAGAGGTAATCTGCTCCCAGGAGGTAAACAGAAGAAAAATGAGGGCAGTGCAAGAGAAAAATTTTAAAAACATGAAGATGGTGGATGAGCAAGATGCCAGAACAGGAGGATGCAGAGATCTTGGGGGATTATTGGCTGGAGGAGATTGCAGAGATAAAGAATGGTAACTTGAGGTAGGCAGGCAACTATAATTAGTAATTGCCTTGGTTGTAGTGGAAGTGTTCTAAGAGGTTTCCATGGGATATAATTAGACTACATGCAAGTTAAAGTTTCAGAAAACACATCAGTTGACCAAGAGCTTGATGAAAGGAAGGTTTTAGAAGCATCTTTGTGAGGGCAGTGAGACAGGATATATAATTTACTGCATGGACAGGAATGTAGGAAACCGGTATATGAAATTTGCCATAATTTCTACCACTCCCAAAATAGAATCCTTCTACTACCCATTGTGTTTTCCCCTATTCTTTCTTCACCTTTCCTGCCTATCACCTCCCTGCCTCCCTTTCCCCACCCCTTTATCTTTCCCCTTACTGGTTTTTCACCTGGAATCTACCAGCCTCCTTCCCACCCTCCCCCCACCTTCTTTATAGGGTTCCTGCCCCTTCCCTCTACAGTCCTGACGAAGGGTTCCGGCCCGAAACATCAACCGATCTTTTCCACGGATGCTGCCCGACCTGCTGAGTTCCTCCAGCATGTTGTGAGTGTTGCTTTGACCCCAGCATCTGCAGAGTATTTTATGTTTACGACCCCTGTTTCTTTCCTTGCAAGCTATTGCACCATTTACATCCTCTCATACTTTTGCATCTCCTTGAACATTCTAGCAGTTCTACAAACCCTGCCATTCATTTGTATACTGATAAAAAAGGTATGTGACTAAACTAACCTAACTATTTGTACACTCCTCAGCCTTTGAGATGGCTGACCATGTCATTCCCCTCCACCACTCTAACACCCTCACTCATATGGTTGAGAAAGGACTGGTCAGTTTCCATTGCTCTCCATTCAGTTGTGGCCGATCCTGTAATAACTTATCCTCCCCACAATGTACTTGATCCTTTTATTTCCCTCCTGTCCCTCAGCAATACCATCTGAAAGCATAATATCAGATTTACATGGACACTGAAAACACCAATGCTATCCCAAGTTTTCCTGTATCCCCTCCATCTCTGAATAATCAAACTTTAGGATTTCCTCATTCAATTGCACCTCTTTTTACTGCGCTCTTTATTTTGTGCAATTCTGGTCAGCCCTCTACAAGAAGAATGCAGAAACTTTGGAATGAGTACTGAAGAAATTCAGCAGAATGCCTCCTGGATTAGAGGGTATGAGCTATAAGGAAAAGTTCAACAAACTTTATAGAATTATGAGAGGCAGAGATAGACAGTCAGTTTCATTTTTAAATGTGAAGTACTAGAGAACAATTATTTAAGGTAAGAGGGGGAAAACCTATAAGATATGTGCAGGGTAATATTTTTATACAGTGTGGTGGGTGACCGGAACAAACAGTCAGGGGAACGCTGGAAGCAGATGTAATAATGGAATTTAAGAGGCTTTTAGATAGACGTGTGTACAGGAAATGGAAGGAAGTTTAATATGGCATTATGTTTGGCACAAACATCATGTGTCGAAGAATCTGTTCCTGTGCAGTACTGTTTTATGTTCTCTGTTCTATGTTCCTCCTTTAAAAATAGGAGAAATGAGAGAAGAACCCTTGAGGTTTTCACCAGCTCAATGCACACTGCTGATCTTATCTTGTCTTCAACTCCCTGTTTGTTGCCCATGACCCTTGACTCTTTGACTGTCCACAAATCTACTTTGAATATATTTTTGACTCAGTTCCACTGCTCTTCAGGGTTGATAATTCCTTTGAGAGAAGAAATTCTGCCCTGCCTCTATTTCAATTGGGTCTTCTCACTTTAGATTTCCCTACAAAGGGAAACAGCCCCTCAAGATCTTCCCTGACAAGGCCCTTCCTCATTCCAGCCTCATTTAACACTGAAGTCAGTTATAAAGCATTACAGCATAGAAACAGGCCATTCTGCCCATCTAGCCTATGCCAATCAGATCAACTGTCGCGTCCCATTGACTTGCACTCGGACCATACCCCTCCTAACTCCTCCCATCTATGTACATATAAATTTCTCTTAAATGTTAGGACTGAAGCCACATCTACCGCTTCTGCTGCTGACTCATTCCACACTTGCACCACCCTCTGAGTAAGGAAGTTTCCCCTCAGAAGAGTGTAAGAATTTCTTTTCATAGAGGGCAGTGAATCTTCAGAATTATCTACCTTGCAGTTGTGGAGGCTACATCTCTGGGAGTATTTAACGAGGAGTAGATAATTTGACAGAGATGGAGTGCTACAGGAAACTGGCACAGAGGAGGAGGTGAGTTGTAAGGCAGATCAGCCTTGATTATACTGAATGATGGACCAGATTTGAGGGGCCAAATGGCTTCCTCCTCCATTCTGTGTTGTTTGGCTGTATTCATGAGTAATCATGTATGGTTGAATGACACTTGAACTTGAATTGAACTGAAGTCTTCCAAATTCTCCCCTGAAGAGATAGAGCACAGAAACAGGCCTTTATATTCAGTCTACGCTGACTGTCAACAACCCTTTCACACCAATACTACATTATTCCAATTTAGTCTCTCACCTTCTCATCAGATTCTGCTGCTCACCTGGGCACTTACACACTGGGGGCAATTGAGACCGGGCAGTTATGTGACCACGTTGCACATCTTTAGGAAATGGGAGGCACCAGGACACCCCGAGAAAAGGGACACAGTCACAGCGAGAGCGTGCAAGCTCCACACAGACAAAATTCAAAGTTGAATTTATTGTCAGTGCACAGATACATGCGTGGGAAGGTACGCACAGCAGTGAAAACTTACCTGCCGCGGCATCACAGGCACATAGCATCTGTTAAGCAGCATTCAGAAGAACACAAACGTAAATTGTATGCAATACTTTTTACAAGAACGATGTTACCTGAGGTCAAGATTTGCACACAGGTGTCTAGTGCTGTGAGGCTGTGGCCCCCCCAGCTGTTCCACCGGCGCACCCTTCGATGTTTCAATAACGTGTACAGTTTGGAACAAGGCACCAGAGAAAATAGTTGAAGGGGATACAATAATATTTAAGAGTCGTGGATAGGAAAGGGGATATGGGCCAATTGCAGGCAAATGGGACTAGCTTAAATGCAGATCCTAGTCGACATGTACAAGTTGGGCTGAAGGGCCTTTTTCCCTGCTGTTTAACTCTGTTACTTGTGAAATTTCTCTTCAACCGCTGCCCCAGTCTGAACTGTTTTGGATTCCTTTCCCGCAAAGCCCCTTGGACTATTTCCCTGAATTATATTTGCCGAACATACTGCTCCAGGAGTCAGCTCCACCAATGCAAGGAGGAGCTGATCTAGATGAAGGTGGGAGGGAAATCGGTGTCAGTCAGCTCTGCAGGTAAACGCATCTTCCCTTTGATGTGGCAGACTTACATTTCTGTTTAGCTCCTGGCTGTGGGGAGGTAACATCAGGGGAAAGGATCAGGGTCATGTTGTAGACAATCAAGTTTGTTAAACCAGTGCACCTAGGGAGGGCAAACGGTCTTTACAACCCGGGAGACCACCCCCCACCCCCCGTCACCAATGCCTCTGGAAGAATGGGAATGAACGGGAATGAAGTTCTGGGAGCGGACAACCTGTAAATCCCGATTAGTTATGTGACTTTGACTTGCATCCCTCAGGAGTTCAATTCATCACTTGTTCTTTGACAAGTTGTTATTTAAAAAAATAAAACTTATGGTCTTCACGGTGGTTAGCTGCATTCAAATGCAAATAACCTCCCCCTTTCTCTCTCTCTCTCTCTCTCTCTCTCTCTCTCTCTCTTTCTCTCTTTCAATCCCTTTCTTAACCATTGCTGATCTTCGAATCCATCTGTCTTCGAGCTGATGGACTTTCTCCTAATACCTCCTTCTTTTATTGGGTCAGGGTAGCAGAGTAAGGGGAAGGGGGCCCGTCTGCTTCTCGGGATCCATCTCAGAATCTCCACCCCCCCACCCGTCCCTCCCTCCTTCATGAAATCCTGTTTGCCTGGCTGAGCTGGTTAAAACCGTCGCCCGCTCCCACACACACACACATACACACAGCGGTCCAGCCTGCCGCGTAGTGCGGCTTAACACGGGGCTCAGTCCACCCGGCGCCAAGTTGCAGGTACCAAAGCGCAGTCCCTCGTCCACACTTTAGCGGACGGACGAGGCTGAGAGGAAGCCGGGCGTCCAAGCCAAACGCCTCCGCCGACGCTGTTGATACTTAGAGAGAGGCGGATAGAAGGGGGTAAGACGAAGCTGATTTTAAACCACTTTCTCCATCCATTTGACTGATGGCTTGCATGCATAAATCTCTCAGTTCCTTGCATTAGTATTCTGCTTTCTGCAGTGTGTGTGTGTGTGTGTGTGTGTGCGTGTGTGTTTGTGTGTGCGCCCTACACATTGACTGAAAGACCCTCCGTTGATTTAGAATTCCTCTGAATCCTCTGCCTTTCTCGGGCACCCGGCTGAACAGCAGTACGTACGCCTCTTACCCGGCTCGGATACGCGGCCATCGGCTTATTGACCCAATACAGGTGAGTGCGTGTGGGCTTCGCTCAGGAAGTTAAGTCAGCCCGGCCATTCTGCTGATCATTTTAACTGCAAACATCAATTAGTTCCCCACTACCGGGCTGTCAGTCACCGGGCGAGAACCCCCGTTAAACAGGAGCTAAATATTATTGAGAGTATCCCCTTCTCAAGCATGCACACTTGCTAACTCTTGGACTCGGGGGGCAGGTGTCCTTTAACATCACCATCCGAGACTGAATGTTCCGATGTGTTGCAATAAACCGAATGTAGTTGTGTCTCTGGTTGTCCGACTTGGCTAAAGATGGGTAAAGGAACTCGTATTTGATGTTGCTCTTCGTGCGTGTGTGTGTGTCTGCTTTAGATCATGCGTTAGAAAGGGTTCATCCACGCCGCAGCCTGCGAGAAATAACTCAGTAACCATATGCAGCTTCATGCTGCGATCATTTTCTGAATTTTTAACAACATTATTCGATTCATTATTACTCCCATCGAGTTTGGAGCCCGTCTGTGCTTTGCAGAGTCTAATAATGTTGGGGAATTTGAAAGAAAGCCTTTGGACTGGCTTTAGGTACACATCTGGCTACAAATGGATATTTTCCAAACTGCAACTGTACAGATCACTTTATCTGTTTACTGTCCCTGCTTGTAATATCTGGAGAAAAGTCCTCTCAGGTATTTCTGGCACTGAATAGCCTCCAGGACGGTCAGCAATCTCACCCGTTCCATTCCCCACAATCTTTCCACTACCTTTCCAATTCCTCTTCGTGATCCCAGATTCATTCTGGTTCAGAGAGGCAGTAGGTTTCAGGTCATAACTCATCACTGTACTGTACAGGCACAAAATGTATACAAACTATTTCACTGGAGAAGTGGCTATTCATATGGCTTGTGTTAGCCAGGTGCTGTTCCACTGGTTCACAGGATAGCTACGTGTAATGTTCTGTATTGACCTGATTGCTTTGTTTGTGTTGTGTGGGGAGGGTTATCAGTGTAGTGTTTGCCTGCTGCATAGCTATCAAACTGGTCATCTGGACATGTAGGTTGCTCTGCACAGTATGCACATGAGATAGTTATTTCTGGAGAAGTTTCCACCCAAGATTTATTTTGGACCTCATGTTGCTTAGGCACTACATGGTGTGGGAGTGTGGTTGGTGAAAATCAGCCTCCATGGGGTATAAACTAATATCAGTTTTACAAGTGGTAATGTGTTGACTGATGTACCAGGCAGTTGGTATGTCCAGAAAGCTGCATTTATGAGAAGTGTTAGTTTCTACCTGGGGTGCGCTGGTGCAGCGATCAGCCAAGTGTGGGATTGGTCATACAGGAAAAAAGGATCTCTCTGTTCAGAAGGAAGGCTGAGGGGGTGGCCTAATATGGGTCTTGAAAGTGTTGATGCGTTTTACTGCATGGATGCAGAGAATGTTTTCACTTGTGGAGAAGAATACAACCAGAGGCTGTCCATACAGGGTGGTTATTGAGAAATCCACAGGGACTTCAAAAGTCCCAGCCCATTCAAAGGGGGGAGGTAGTGCAGAATGCTTTAAGAGGGAGGTGGATATGTGTAAAAGGGAGAAGGGAACAGAGAGCTGGACTGACAGAATGAACTGACAAATAGTGCTTCATATGGAGCATAAATTCCAGCATGAACTGCTTGGGCTGAATGGCCTGTTTCTGTGTTGTATATTCTATACAGTGCAATGTAATAATATAAGTGCTGTGCTATTTTATAAGAGGGAGATACATATAGAAGAGGGCTGTGTGATCATCTATGCCTATGCTTCCCACTCTATTCTTTGGCTGATTGACCTTTATCCCCAGGTTACCATCCCCCCCCCCCCAACTAGTGAAAATAATATCTTTCATCAGAGCCCTTAATAACATCAAATACCACAATTAAGTTTCCTCATAACGTTCTCTGTCATCAAGAGAACAATCCAAGAATCCAAGCTTCACCACTCACTACCCTTCCTGCTTAAGGCTCCTTATGCATTTCTGCAAGTCACTTCTTTGCCTTCTCTTTAATTTCATCCAGAACTGAACAAAGTACAGTACCCCAGCTGGTAAATTAATAAATTGGTTTATTATTGTCATATTCACTCAGTGGCCACTTTATTAGGTATAGTAGCCACTGAGTGCTTGTTCATGGTCTTCTGCTGTGTCCACTTCAAGGTTCGATGTTCACGTTTAATTGTCATTGAACCAAATATGAAAACCCATGAATACAGCCAAGCGAAGCATGATTCTTCCAGGGCCAAGGTGTAAAACACAGTACCAACAGTCATACACAGCGCAAGGGACATATAGCACATATAAGACAGCAGAAAACATCCAGTCACACAAAATATATATATAACATAGCCCAGCTCCCTGAGTCTATGAATGTTATGGCAAGAGCTAGCCCTGCAGCAGAATGCAATCCGAACTTGTTTTCCACTATGTGAACAGTAGAATGCAGCACCCAATGGATGCTACGCTGCACCGCCTCTGGCATCACCTCTCCTGGATGGCTGCAACAGGTGACACTGTCGCATGAGGCCTAGTCTGTGCTATAACTGAAGCCATGCAGCATCCCCACCATTGGTCCTGCCAATAAACCAGTGAACCAGACTTGAAGTATTCTACATTACCAATGTCTTGTGATCAAAAGAAAAATGTACAAGACAATCACTCCCCGTTAAACTGCACACTGCCTTTGCACACTGTTCCCTTTTTGTCACATTGAACCAGTCTGGTCATACTCCTCTGACCCCTTTCAGTAACAAGGCATTTTCGTCCACAGAACTGCTATCCACAGGATGTTTTTATTTTGTTTTTGCACCATTCTCAGTAAACTCTAGAGTGTTGTGTGTGTAAGTTCCAGGAGATCTACAGTTTCTGAGATAATCAAGTCACCCCAGCTGGCACCGATAATCATTCCAAAGTCAAAGTCACTTAGATCACATTTCTTTCCCATTCTGGTGTTTGACCTGAACCTCTTGACCATGTCTACATGCTTTTTTACATTGGGATGCATTAGCGAGCAGGTGTACAGGTGTACCTAATAAAGTGGACACTGAGTGTATCCTGAGGTACGGTGAACAACATTTTTATTTTT
Organism: Mobula hypostoma; assembly: GCF_963921235.1. Taxonomy (NCBI): domain Eukaryota; kingdom Metazoa; phylum Chordata; class Chondrichthyes; order Myliobatiformes; family Myliobatidae; genus Mobula; species Mobula hypostoma. The sequence goes on from NC_086097.1 coordinate 170,717,553, forward strand.
TTTTAAGTTTTTATTTTAGTTTATGTTTTAGAAATACAGCATGATAACAGGTCCTTCAGACTCAATGAGCCTGCGCCACCCGAATGATACCTATGTGACCAATTAACCTACTAACCCCTATGCCTTTGAAATGTGGGAGGAAACCAGAACACACAGAGGAAACCCATGTGATCACAAGGAGAACATACAAACTCCTTACATACATCAGTGGAAATTAAACCCAGGTCCCTGGTGCTGTTACAGGGTTGTGCTAACCATTGTGCTATTGCGCTACCTGTGTTTTGTATGCCATCCACTCCTATCAATGTCACAAAGAAGGGCAGGAACTTTATCTCCAGCCAGCATTTATCCCTCAATCAATATCAGTGAAAAGCAGAACAAAGGAATTCAACATTGCTATACATGGGAGTTCGAACAACACACACAAAATGCTGGAGGAACTCAGCACGCCAGGTAGCATCCATGGAAAAAAGTAAACGGTTAACATCTCGGCCCGAATCATCTTCATCCCTCATGAAGATGGTAGAGTTTGTCATTAAAATGTCAGGCAAAATCGATACTTGTACCCAGCTGGAAGCCGAGAAGAGTTTATTCAGAATATCCACACATCCTAGTGATCGTGTAGGAGATAAAATTAACTTTGCATATTCTACCTAGAGCTGGTAGAAAATGAGGAAAATTGCTGTTTAGATAACCAGAACCAATAAGTTATAAATACAATTTGATAGACAAGGGTTCAACAATTAGTACAACAGTTAAAAGGAGAAGATGTGCATCGAAATAAATCACAGTACAATGATCGGGCTGGAGTGCTTGGACTGAAGAGGGTCAATCCATTATCACTATGAAAATAAGACACGGTGTGGCTGCAGTGACGAAAACAAGTGATAGTTGAGTAAGAGAGTACCAATCTTACTTTTGTTGGACAGACCTCATCTGCAGTTCTGGCAATCTAATCATAAGAAGGTTCAATCGTTAAGTATTAATATTGAAGTAGTAAAATGGATTCAGCAGTGGCTGGATGGGAGATGCCAGAGAGTAGTGGTGGATAACTGTTTGTCAGATTGGAGGCCGGTGACTAGTGGTGAGCCTCAGGGATCTGTACTGGGTCCAGTGTTTGTCATAAACATTAATGATCTGGATGATGGAGTGGTAAATTGGATGAGTATGTATGCAGATGATACTAAGATAGGTGGAGTTGTGGATAATGAAGCAAGTTTTCAAAGCTTGCAGAGAGATTTAGGCCAGTTAGAAGAGTGGGCTGAAAGATGGTAGGTGGAGTTTAATGCTGATAAATGTGAGGTGCTACATTTTGGTAGTATTAATCAAAATAGGACATAGATGGCAAATGGTAGGGCATTGAAGAAAGCAGTAGAACAGAGGGATCTAGGAATAATGGTGCATAGTTCCCTGAAGGTGGAATCTCATGTGGATAGGGTGGTGAAGAAAGTTTTTGGTATGCTGGCCTTTATAAATCAGAGCATTGAGTTTAGGAGTTGGGATGTAATGTTGAAATTGTACAAGGCATTGATGAGGCCAAATTTGGAGTATTGTGTACAGTTTTGGTCACCGAATTATAGGAAAGATGTCAACAATATAGAGAGAGTACAGAGAGGACTTACGAGAATGTTACCTGGGTTTCATCACCTGAGTTACAGAGAAAGGTTGAACAAGTTGGGTCTTTATTCTTTGGAGCATAGAAGGTTGAGGGGGGACTTGATAGAGGTGTTTAAAATTATGAGGGGGATAGACAGAGTTGACGTGGGTAGGCTTTTTCCATTGAGAGTGGGGGAGACTCAAACAAGAGGACATGAGTTGAGAGTTAAAGGGCAAAAGTTTAGCGGTAACATGAGGGGGAACTTCTTTACTAGAGAGTGGTGGCTGTGTGGAACGAGCTTCCAGCAGAAGTGGTTGAGGCAGGTTCGATGTTGTCGTTTCAAGTTAAATTGGACAGCTATATGGACAGGAAAAGAATGGAGGGTTATGGGCTGAGTGAGGGTCGGTGGGACCAGGTGAGACTAAGAGTTCGGCATGGACTAGAAGATCCGAGATGGCCTGTTTCCGTGCTGTAATTGTTATATGGTTTTATATGGTTATAAGAGGAATATTATATTTTGTACTGTGCAGTTTGTGTTCAGTGTGGTAAAGGTGGCACCTCAGGCTGAATCCTACAGTGTCTTGTTAAGAACAAGCAGCTTGGAAGAGAATCAAGAGGAGATGGAACTTTTAACTCCTTCTGCATAGAGAAAAAAGGTGGATGCATCCAGTTCACCATTCCCCATATATAGAGCCTTGGTCAGGTAAAACTATCACAGGATTAGGAAGTGAAAATTCCAGGTACTATGTTCCAAAAACTTAGTGGAATAAATAGTTGGAAAAATCCTGATCTAGATCTGGTCAATGGCTGAAAGCTAAAGAAGTAGCTGGAAGGTGAAGTAAAAGTGCTGGTAATCTTAATAGTTGGTAATTAGTAATTGATTTACATTTATGGAATGAGCTGCTCGAGGATGTGGTTGAGACAGGTGCAATAAATTGGCACAGAGAAAATCTTTGTTTTGCATGCCTTCCTACAGACCGTCCCATCACAAAAGTGCTACGGGATAGTATAAGGCACAAGCAGTAATAGAATGCAAAATAAAATGTTACAGTTGGTGTTAGCGCTATAGTTTAATCTTTATTATGAATAAATGGGATTGTTATCCTTGTAGGAGGGAAAGTTGATGGAATCTGGATTGGGTGTTCAAAATCATTAAACATTTCTGGTAGAAATAGATTCTTCACATTGTTGCTTATGCAATTAATTTGGGAGATTCCATCCATCGACTCTGAGAGATTTCTAATAATTCCAGTGTCCACTTATTTTCCTATAACCTATTCCTTCTTATCTTCCTTCTAAGTATCTTGTATTCCAAGACCCCACCCCCTCAACCTTGGCGTGGGTTATAGCAGCCAGTGTACCTTCATACCTTTAACATGTGTGAAGAAAGTGACGCACTTTCCAAGAACCAAAATGGTCATAGACACCATACAGACAGTACCAAAATCAGAATCAGGTTTATTATCACTGACGTTATGATGTGAAATTTTTTTATTTTTGCAACAGCAGTGCACTGTAATACAAAATGTTTACTATAAGTTGCAATAAAAAAATAAAAAATATATAGTGCAAAAAGAGGACAAAATAGTGAGGTAGTGATCATGGGTTTATGGACCATTCAGAAATCTGATGATGGAGAGGAGGAAACTGTTCCTAAAATGTTGAGTGTGTATCTTCAGGCTCCTGTACCTCCTCCCTGATGGTAGTAATGAGAAAAGGGCATGTCCTGGATGGCGAGGCCAGTATCAAGCCCGGTCACAGGGACTGTGTGAGAGTTGCCCTGTCTACTGTCTCCACTTAATCACCCTTTAATGAAATTATGTAAAAATTTCAAAGTGCCACAATGACAGGCAATTGTTTGACTTGGTCAGCTCTCAGCTGTGATGCTGTTTGAATGTGTAACTGCTTGACAGGGAGAGAAAGTGGAAGTAATAATAACTTTCAAAGCTTAGAAAAGAATTGGGATGCCGGGTGGAGGAAAGTGAGAGTAAATGGAACTGATTAGTTTGACTTTCAAAGTGCTGAAAGTGCTGATGGGCCAATTGATCTCTTGAAGTACTTTGTTGCTTTACTATTCAATAAAGGTCAGTAGCTGAGGATGAAAGGTGTTCCCATATGTTATCACGGAAACTTACTCTGTGACCTGCAATGCTATCAGATCCCCAGAGCTGAGTTTCAAAGCTAGCCCAGGCTGTTCCACTGTGAGTGCGCGGGTCATGGAGTAATAACAGGCCCTTGGGCTCAATTAGTTCATGGCAACCAAAATATCCATTTAAACTGGTCCTATTACCTGCACTTGGCCCGTATCCACTTGAATCATTCCTCTCCGTGTTCCACACAAATGTCTTTTAAATGCTATTCCGTACTTGTTTCAACCACTTCCTCTGGCAGTTCATCCCATATACAGTGAGAAAAAGTTGTCCCTCAGATCCCCTTTAAGTCTTTTGTCTCTCATCTTAAATTCTTTGCCTTTTAGTTTTTTATTTCATGGGAATAAATGTTTGAATGCATTCAGTCTCTCTATGCCCCTCATGATTTTATACACCTCCATAAGAACAAGCCCCAGTCTCCTGCACTCCATGGAATAAAGTCCTAGGCTGCCCAAACTCTCCGAGTATCTCAGACCCTTCAGTTCTGGAAACATTCTCATCAACTTAATGACTCTTTTCAACTTAATGATATCATTCCCATAACTGGGTAACCAAAACTGTACACAATACTCCAAGTGCAGCCTCACAAAATCTTGCAAAATAATGTACCAACTCCTACACTCGCTGATGAAGTCCAATGTGTCAAATGCCTTCTTCACCAGTGTTGCTCAGGGCTCATTCATTCTTGGAAGTGGAGATGACTATGCTCTGGAAGACGTGGATGGTTTCGTATGTTTGAAGCTGGTGTGCTGACAGGACAGTGAATAACGGGGGCTAGGAGAGGGGATCGGTGGATTTGTCAACATTTTGCTGCTGCCACTGAATGACTTTTCACAACAGCAATGACAGAGATTCTTAGCTCTGAAAGCTACAATACAGAAGGAGGCCATTCAGCTCATTGTCATGGCTGGAAAGTCGCAACTGAGCCTAATTGCATCTTCCAGCACTGAATCCATTGCTCTGCAGGTCATAGTTCTTTATGTACACATCCAGACACAGCTTAAATCTGATGAGGGTTTCTGCCTTTACCAATGTCCTAGGCAATAGGTTCCGTACGCAAATTTTTCCATCTTCTAAATCCTTTTGAACTTGTATCCTCTGCTCTCTCACTAAGCTAAGGGAAGTAGCTTTTGTCCAGGCCCATCGTCATTTTACACAAGTCAATTAAGTCCCTCTTCAGGCTCCCTTTGCTCCAAAGGACATGACTTTAGCCTGCCTGGTCTTTCCTGACAGCTGACATTTTCTGTTCCAGGCAATATCTTCATGAGTTTCCTCTGTACCGCCTCCAGTGCAATCACTTCCTTCCTGTAATGTGGTGACTGGAACTGAACACTTGCTAATTCAGAGCAAGGAAATAATAAAAAGGTTGCAAAAACAATCTGGATATAAATATGGATGATATTTTCTGAGACCAGATATTGTGCACTTCTTGAAAGCATTTTGTCTTCCCTAATTAACCAATAAGATGCCTTTGTATAATTTTATAGAACAGAACAAAAGCCTCCCCTCCATAGATATCTCAGTTAATGACAAACACAACTAGAAAATTATAAAATTAAATAACAATATTACACCATATCTCACAGTGATGCAGCAGTTAGTATGAGTGTGTGAGTATTAATTTGCACCTGGTCTTAATGTGATATTAATTTGTCTTCATGATTGTTTTTTTTCTGGAGAGATCAGAGGCTAATGTAGCCCTGTTCCTACTGCATTACCTTATGTCTAGAACTGTCTTCCTCTTTTACATCTTCTGAGTGTGTACATGTATGTGTATGTCATGTTTACATGTTTGCGTGTGTGTGTGTGTGTGTGTGTGTGTTTGTGTGACTTCGTGTGTGTTTGCGTGTGTGTGTCTGTCTGACCATGAATTGCAGAAGCTGACTCCAGGATGTTTTGTCCATTTAAAAGGATCTCAAGCAAATACTCAGGACAGTTATCACTTGGAGTCTGCAGCCCGAGTTGTTGCTGTGCCATATGGCAGGGGGAGTTAATAGTGTTTGATCCCACTGACTCAAGCTAGTATAGTTGTACGCTGCTGATATCTTCTGTCCTGACTCATCACTAAGTCAGGCAAATAAACACTCGCTTTCACACAAGTGAAGGCAACTTAATTTGTTACAGTAACAATGCTGTAACAATATTTCTCTCTCTCTCTCTCTCTCTCTCTCTCTCTCTCTCTCTCTCCCCCCGCTCTCTCCCCCCACTCCCCCTCTCCCCCTCTCCCCCTCTCCCCCTCTCCCCCTCTCCCCCTCTCCCCCTCTCCCCCTCTCCCCCTCTCCCTCTCCCCCTCCCCCTCCCCCTCCCCCTCCCCCTCCCCCTCCCCTCTCCCCTCTCCCCTCTCCCTTCTCCCTTCTCCCCTCTCCCTTCTCCCCTCTCCCTTCTCCCCTCTCCCCTCTCCCCTCTCCCCTCTCCCCTCCCCACCATGGTATAGTCAGTAGAATAATTTGAAAATATTGCTGTAAAATACTAAGCAATCACCTGTGTAAATGAATGAAAATATTGCTTTCTGATCATTATTTTTTGATGGAATTCTATCTCCTTTACCATAGCATTGGAGAGGGATAGGAACAGACAAGTTAAGAAAGCGTTTAATTGGAATAAGGGGAAATATGAAGCTATCAGGCAGGAACTTGGAAACATAAACTGGGAACAGATGTTTTCAGGGGATACGTGGCAAATGTTCAGGGGATATTTGCATGGTGTTCTGCATGGGTATGCTGCAATGAGACAGGGAATGGATGGTAGGGTACAGGAATCGTGGTGTACAAAGACTGCTGAAAATCTAGTCAGGAAGAAAAGCTTACGAAAGGTTCAAAAAACAAAAGATCTAGAAGTTTATAAGGCTAGCAGAAAGGAGCTTAAAAATGAAATTAGGAGAGCCAGAAGGGGCCATGAGAAGGCCTTGGCAGACAGGATTAAGGAAAACCCCAAGGCATTCTACAAGTATGTGAAGAGCAAAAGGATAAGACGTGAGCGAATAGGACCAATCAAGTGTGGCAGTGGAAAAGTGTGTATGGAACTGGAGGAGATAGCAGAGGTACTTGATGAATACTTTGCTTCATTATTCACTACGGAAATGGATCTTGGCAATGGTAGGGATGACTTACAGTGGACTGAAAAGCTTGAGCATATAGACAGTAAGAAAGAGGATGTGCTGGAGCTTTTGGAAAGCATCAAGTTAGATAAGTCACTGGGACTGGATGAGGTATACCCCAGGCTACTGTGGGAGGTGAGGGAAGAGATTACTGAGCTTCTGGCAATGATCTTTGCATCATCAATGGGAATGGGAGAGGTTCCAGAGGACTGGAGGGTTGCAGATGTTATTCCCTTATTCAAGAAAGGGAGTAGTGATAGCCCAGGAAATTATAGACCAGTGAGTCTTACTTCAGTGGTTGGTAAATTGATGGAAAAGATCCTGAGAGGCAGGATTTATGAACATTTGGAGAGGCATAATATGATTAGGAATGGTCAGCATGGCTTTGTCAAAGGCAGGTCATGCCTTACAAGCCTGATTGAATTTTTTGAGGATGTGACTAAACTCATTGATGAATGATGTAGATGTAGTGTATATGGATTTCAGCAAGGCATTTGATAAGGTACCCCATGCAACGCTTATTGAGAAAGTAAGGAGGCATGGAATCTAAGGGGACCTTGCTTGGTGGATCCAGAACTGGCTTGCTCACAGAAAACAAAGTATGGTTGTACACATGTCATATTCTGCAAGGAGGTTGGTGACCAGCGGTGTGCCTCAGGGATCTGTTCTGGGACCCCTTCTCTTCGTGATTTTTATAAATGATCTGGATGAGGAAGTGGAGGGATGGGTTAGTAAATTTGCTGATGATAAAAAGGTTAGGGGTGTTGTGTATAGTGTGGAGGGATATCAGAGGATACAGCGGGACATTGATAGGATGCAAAACTCGGCTGAGAAGTGGCAGATGGAGTTCAACCCAGATAAGTGTGAGGTGGTTCATTTTGGTAGGTCAAATATGATGGCAGAATATAGTACAGTATTAATGGTAAAACTCTTGGCAGTGAGGAGGATCAGAGGGATCTTGGGGTCCCAGTCCACAGGACACTCAAAGCAGCTACACAGGTTGACTCTATGTTTAGGAAGGTATACGGTGCATTGGCCTTCACCAACTGTGAGATTGAGTTTAAGAGCCGAGAGGTAATTTTACAGCTATATAGGACCCTGATCAAACACCACTTGGAAAACTGTGCTCAGTTCTGATCACCTCACTACAGGAAGGATGTGGAAATTATAGAAAGGGTGCAGGGGAGATTTACAAGGATGTTGCCTGGATTGGGGAGCATGCCTAATGAGAATAGAGTAGATTAGATTCAACTTTATTGTCATTGTGCCGAGTACAGATACAAAGCCAATGAAATTCAGTTAGCATCTGACCAGAAATGCAAAGAATAGTGTTATTTTGTAAAATAACAGCAAATAAAAAGTGCTACAGCACACAAATATAAAAGTACTGAAACAGTATAATATGGGTGCAATACTGCTTAGTGCTGTGTTGTGAGGTTCAGCAGGGTCACAGCCTCAGGGAAGAAGCTCCTCCTGTGCCTGCTGGTGTGGGAGCGGAGGCTCCTGTAGTGCCTACCAGATGGGAGGAGGGTAAAAAGTCCATGGTTAGGGTGAGATGCATCCTTGATAATTATGGTAGATGTTCTCAATGGTGGGCAATTGGGTGCCAATAATCCGCTGGGCAGTTTTCACCACACGCTGGAGTACTTTGAGTGAACTCGACCTTTTCTCCTTGGAGCAACGCAGGATGAGAGGTGACCTGAAAGAGGTGTATAAAATGATAAGAGGCATTGATCATGTGGCTAGTCAGAGGCTTTTTCCCAGGGCTGAAATGGCTAACATGAGATGGCATAGTTTTAAAGTGCTTGGAAGTAGTTACAGAGGAGATGTGAGGGGTAAGTTTTTTTACGCAGAGAGTGGTGAGTATGTGGAATGGGATGCCGACGACCGTGGTGGAGGCGGATATGATAGGCTCTTTTAAGAGACTCCTGAATTGGTACATGGAGATCATAAAAATAGAGGGCTATGGGTAACCTGAGGTAATTTCTAAAGTACATGTTTGGCACAGCATTGTGGGCCAAAGGGTCTGTAGGTTTTCTTTGTTTCTATGTTTCTATGAATTCTGGGTTTAAAAGCCACTTAGAAATGTTATACTACTTGGAGTCAGTTCTACAATTTTTCATAATCCCTCAATGATGAATATTTCCTTCACTCTATTTCTCATAGAATTCTTTGTTCATAGAACACAAATTCAATTTACACATGTTTTGTAAGTTAGTATTTTAAATCCAGATGTACCTGGATTTAAATTCTGACTTCTGTGTCATACTCTGCAGAGGAAGTGAAGCATCCTTTCACCCTGCAGGTTCAACTGCTCAGCTTTGTAATTCATCAAACAGTGATATTTGCTGGCATTTTGTATTCTGAAATCCATTCATATCTTGTCATAATCTTTGTATAAAAGAACAGCAAATCTGTTAATCGTATGGTTTTCTGACTGAAAGGAAAAGACTTAAATACCCAAACCACCTTTCAGTGCATTCCAGATGGCCTTCCATTGTGGAAGTGCATTAAGAAGGTGTTGGGCGTAGAAAAGTCGGAAATATATTAGCCAATGTTGACATAACCACCTCCCAGAAACAGCAAGGGACAATGCAGAACAGACAAAAATAAAAGGGTTTCAAAAACAATCTGAATATAAATAAGGATGATACTTTCTGCAGCAGATATTTTGTACTTCTTGGAAACACTTTTTGTCTTCTCTAATTAACCAAAACGGAGTCTGGAGCAATCACTTTATCCCAGGAATTTGGCTTCATTTTAAATACTGGTTGACTCACCAGGAATATTTCCCAGCTGAAATGCAGTTTTAGTGTCATACGGCTGGAAGCCAGCCCACTTGGCCCACTATGTTCCCACAGACCAGAGGACAACCATCCGTATTAATAATTTTTCCAGTGCTTAGCCTGTACTTTTCTATGTCTGGTTGATTCAAAGTGCCGGTGTAGATATTCATAAATGCTGTCATAGACCTTGCTTCTACTGCTCTCTCTGGCTAAGCACTTACTGCTCTCTGGGAGAAGAGGGCATGTTTTGATCTCCAAATCTTTTACCTCTTACCTCTTACCCTCTGGTTTTATCTGATACTGGGAAAAGTTTATACCCCTGAAAAAGTTACATACTGTACCCCATCCCTTCTTAACCATTCCCAATCCAGGTTCAGTAGACTCGGCCTCTCCAAACACTTACTCCAGAGAGCAGAAGAGACTCAAAGTCTCATCCATGAAATAGCACCCATGATCAGAATCAATTTACTTGAGCTCAGTGGCACCCGACCAACACTGTCCTGTTTGTGTTGGCTGGGTTGGGTGAAAGAAGTATTTCAAGTAGTTAAGTTGGGTTTGGCTCAATACTCTTTCATCTGAAATGTATGAGCCCTGTCTTAACAGACCGTAACGTTGTGTGCCTGGGGTAGAATCCACTAGACAATTGTGGTTATGGCATTGGTCAGACTTGGTATGGCAACTGCTGTGCCAGAGACCCACAAGAACCCACAGAGAGTTGTGGATGCAGCTCGACACAGCATGAGAAACAACCTCCTTTCAATGAACTCTGTCTACAGTACTTGCTTCCTCGGCAGATAACATAACCAAAAAATTCCACCCATCCTAAGCATTCTCACTTGATCTCCGTCCTATGGGACAGAAGTTAGAAAAGCCTGAAAGTATGTACCACCGGGCTCAGAACCGCTTCTATTCTGCTCTTATAGGATTACTGTGTGATCAGATGGTCCCTTGACCTCTCAATCTACCTTGTTATGCCTTCCATCTTATTGTCTGCATGGACTGCACTTCCTCTGTAACTCTATATTGTGCTCTGTATTGATTTTCCCTCAACACACTGTTCTAATGAAGCAATCTGTATGGTTGGCATGCAACACAAGTTTTTCACTGCACCTTGGTGCCAGTGATAATAAAAAAGCAATTTAATTCAATTCTAGAAGCCAACCCTAGTCAATATGTCCTGAAGAGACAGACCTGTCATCCCTAGGACCAGCTTGAAGACTTTGTTCTCTGGTGCCAGACTGGAATCTCAATCTGAAATCCTGTGTTTCAGAGCTGGGACAACATTGTACAGCAAGGAAGGAGGCCATTCGACTCATCAAGGCCTTGTTAGCTCTTCGTCAAGCCCCCATCAAAAGGAACAGAAAATGTGCTGTAAAAACACAGAATTTGAAATGATCGGGGCATATTCTTTTTAGATGCAGGCTGTGTGTTTCCCGAACTATCCTAATTTACAGATTCCTGACATTTGTAGTTTTGGTTCTGATTCCTGTTCAACAAACCTTGAGTGGTTTGGTAGAGAAATGCTAGTGTTTAATGAGTTAACATCTACTAAGGTTTGAAGGTACAAAGAGAAAACTGCACTGAGGGAAAAAAGCTCTAATGCAAGAAGAATCTTCAATCCACCTTCCTTCAAACACAGTGGTGCCTTGTCACAATAGGTGGTCCATGAGTGTTATTTCCTGAGGCACTGTCACAGGCTAACCTCTAATGAGACTGCAGTAAAGTAATGTCTGCTTATCATAACAGAAACAGATGAATATTATCTAGTCACCTTCCTTATCAGATTTGCATTCAGTGACCTTGGGATTTTTATTTCACTTTTTGAAAATCTACACAATTAACCTTTATAGTTTTGTGAATAATTTCCAAGGAGAAGGATGACATTTTAAATAAAAGATAATTAAGGCTTTATACTTAAGCTATTGCACACATCAACATTAATTTTTGATTTAAAGATAAAATGTCTAAGTCATACTCTGCTTTGGGGGGATCTGAAAGGATATACTTTCTATTGGTGTTACTGATCACATTCTGATGGTACATTAAAAACAAGTATTTCTATTGTGTCTGAGAGTTAAAAGGATTTTCCATTCCGTCATCTATCATATTCACGGAAGAACTCTGATGACGATTTTTATGATTCGTGATGGACCTGGTGACATTTTTACTGCACCATCAGAGAAAGTGGAGCTAGCATATAATCTCAATGGTTTATGTAGAAAACATAGGCTACTTGGGTCATCTTATTGAGGATCAATTGTGCACCCACATGGGCTTCCTCCCCACCCTTTGATCTCATCATTTCTGCCTTGGGCTCTGTCCAGATTTTTCTCAAGTTCATATACATTTTTACTTCAACTACATCTTGTGGTTGTAAGTTCCATATTTTGGTACTGATATTAGTTTATTACTGTCTCATGTACAGAGCAAAGATACAGTGAAAAGCTTGTTTTGCACACTACTCATACAGATCAAATCATTGCATAGTGCATAAAGTGAAACAGTAACAATGCAGAATAAAGAGTAAAAGCTACAGAAAAAGTGAAGTGGAATTAAACGATAAAGTGAAACGTTAAAACAAGGTACATCGTGAGGCCAGAAGTCCATTTTATCATATGAGGTCTGTTCCAGTGTCTGATAACATTGGGATAGAAGCTGACCTTGAGTTTGGTGCCTTCAGGCTTTTGTATCTACTGCCTGATGGAAGGAGGGGAAAGAGGAATTGTCTAGGTTGGGTAGGTTCTTAGATTATGCTGTCTGTTTTATGGAGGCAGTAAGAAGTATGGGCAGAGTCCATGGAAAGGAGATTTCCTTTCTATGATGTGCAGAACTGTATCCACAACTGTCTGCAGTTTCTTGCAGTCATGTGCAGAACAGTTGCCATAAAAAAAACTGTTCTGCATCCAGGCACAATGCCTTTTATGCATTGATAAAAATTCGTAAGGATTGATGGGGACAAGGCAAATTTCTTTAGCCTCCTAAGGAAGTAAAGGTATTGGTGAGATTTCTTGGCCATGACATCAATGTGACTGAACCAGGGCAGACTAGTGGTGATGTTCACACTTTGAAACCTGAAGCTCTCCATGCTCTCAGTCTGTTGAATAGACAGGAACAAGTGAACCATCCCCTCCCCTTTTTGAAGTCAACGATGAACTCTTTTCTTTGTTGATGATGCAGGAAAGATTGCTGTCAATTTATCTTCTTCCTTTCTCTAGTGGAAGGAGCCACAGTTTTGATGTCATCTGAAGCAGTATATTCTGCATTCTATCATAGTTTTTCCCATGTGCTATCTCAGTGCACTATTGGAATAAGATGATTTACATGGATGGCATGCAAAGAAAAGTTTTTTGCTATACCACAATACATGTGACAATAATAAACCAATTTACCAATTTATTAAGCCCTTGTCATCTTTGAAAGTGTCCCCATATCCGCCGAATTACAGGGTGACCGGAAATTCAGAATCAGAGTCAGGTTTATTGTCACTGCCATGTGTCGTGACATTTGTTAACTTAGCAGCAGCAGTTCAATGCAATACATAATATAGAAGAAGAAGAAAAAATAATAATAATAAAAAATAAATAAGTAAATCAATTGCAGTATATGTATATTGAATAGATTAAAAATTGTGCAATAAACAGAACTAATATATATTAAAAAAGTGAGGTAGTGTCCAAAGGTTCAATGTCCATTTAGGAATCAGATGGCAGAGGGGAAGAAGCTGTTCCTGAATCGCTGAGTGTGTGCCTTCAGGCTTCTGTATCTCCTACCTGATGGTAACAGTGAGAAAAGGGCATGCCCTGGGAATTGGATGTCCTTAATAATGGACGCTGCCTTTCTGAGACACCGCTCCTTGAAGATGTCCTGGCTACTTTGTAGGCTAGTACCCAAGATGGAGCCGACTAAATTTACGACCCTCTGCAGCTTCTTTTGGTCCTGTGCAGTAGCCCCCCAACTCTCCATGCCATTCCAAGTGTGGCCTGTATTATATTAGTTGAACATAACTTCTTTGCTTTCTAGTTTCATTGCTTTAAGAAATGAATTCAAACCCTTTGTTGCATTTTTAAAGCCTTATTCATTTTGTTGCTATTTGGAGTAATTTATAAGACTGTGATACCCTAAGACAAGGGAGCAGAATTAGACCATTCGTCCCGTTGAGTCTTCTCTGTCTTTCAATCATGGCTGATTTATTTTCCCTCTCAATCCCATTCTCCTTTCCCCCCATCCCCACCGTAACCATTGATGCCTTTACTAATCAAGAACCTAACAACCTCTGCTTTAGGTATACCCAATGATTTAGCCAACACAGCCGTCTGTAGCAATGAATTCCACAGATTCTCCACACTCTGGCTGAAGAAATTCCTCCTCATCCCTGTTCTAAAGGGACATCCATCTGTTCTGAGGCTGTGCCCTCAGGTGCTAAACTCTACCACTGTTGAAAACATCCTCTGTCTAAGCATTTTAATATTCGGTAGGTTTATCCAGTGTCTATAAAACGTACTCACACCCCTTGGAAGTTTTCATATTTTATTGCTTTACAATGTTGCATTGCAGTGGATTTCATTTGGTTTTTTGACACTGATCAACAGAAAAAGACTCTTTCATGTCAAAATAAAAACATCTCTCTACAAGGTGATCTAAATTAATTACAAAGATACAACGCTAAATAATCGCTGCAGAAGTATTCACCCCTCTTTACTATGACACTCCAAATCATCATTGGTGCAGGCAGTTGGTTTTAAAAGTCACATAATTAGTTAAGTGGAGGTCTGTTTTTGGAGACCTGTTTGCAGTCAAGGTGTTTCAATTGATTGTAGTAAAAATACACCTGTATCTGGAAGGTCCAATTGCTGCTAAGTCAGTATCTTGGCAAAATCTACACTATAAAGTCAAAAGAGCACTCCAAACAATTCCATGAAAAAGTTATTGAAAAGCACAAGTCAGGAGATGGAGACAAGAGAATCTCCAAGTCACTGAATATCCCTTAGAGTACAGTTAAGTCAGTCATCAAGAAATGGAAGGAATATGGTACTGCTATAGTTCTGCCTAGAGTAGGTCGTCCTCAAAACCTGAGTGACCGTGCAAGAAAGGGACTAGAGACGGAAGCCACTAAGAGACCTATGACAACTCTGGAGGAATACAAGCTTCAGTGGCCATGATGGGAAAGACTGCACATACAACAACTATTGCCCGGGTGCTTCACCAGTCGCAGCTTTATGGGAGAGTGGCAAAGAGAAAGCCACTGTTGAAAAAAACTCATATGAGATCTTGGCTAGAGTTTGTCATAAGGCATGTGGGACTCTGAAGTCAGCTGGAAGAAGGTTCTATGGTCTGATGGAACCAAAATTGAGCTTTTTGACCATTAGACTAAATGTTACGTTTCGTGTAAGACAAACACCGCACATTATCAAAATCACACCATCCCTACTGGGAAGCATCGTGGTGACTGCATCATGCTGTGGAGATACTTCACTGCAGCAGGCTCTGGAAGGCTTGTGAAGGTAGAAGGTAAAATGAATGCAGAAAGATACAGGGAAATCCTAGAGGAAAATCTGATGCAGTCTGCAAGAGAACTGGGTCTTGGGAGAAGATTTGTTTTCCAGCAAGACAATAACCCCAAGCATAAAGCCAAAGCTACACAGGAATGGCTTAGAAACAACAAAGTTAATGTCCTGGAGTGACCAAGTCAAAGTCCAGACCGCAATCCAATTGAGAATTTGTGGCTGGATTTGAAAAGGGCTGTTCACTCATGATTCCCATGCAATTTGACTGAGCTTGAGCAGTTTTCGAAAGAAGAATGGGGAAAATTGCAGTGTCAGATGTGCAAAGCTGATAGAGATCTATACACACAGACTCAAGGCTGTAATTGCTTCCAAAGGTGTATCTACTAACTGACTTGAAGGGGGTGAGTAATTATACAATTATTTTGTGTTTTATATTTGTAATCAATTTAGGTCACTTTGTAGAGATCTTTTTTAACTTTAACATGAAAGAATCTTTTTCTGCTGATTAGTGTCAAAAAAGCCAAATTAAATCCACAGTTAGTCAACATTGTAAAATAATGAAAAAAAGCTTCGGGGTGGGGGGGGGTGAATACTTTTTATAGGCACCGTATACTTTCTGTATATCCTTCAAGGATGTGTGCAGGGATAAGGGGTTGGACAGTCATCTAAAACAAAACTATAACATGTAGTTCTTCTTATGTAGTGTTATATTTTGTAACTCCAATAGATAAAACTAATTGAAAGAAAACATAGAGCCAGGAATAACATGTGTACTCTAGTTTCATTTTCACTTCAAGTGAGTCATGCACATATGACGTGGTGTCACTATGACATATGCCATTCACGTACTTTTGCATATAACGTGTAATGAATTATTTAAACAAAAACAATGCTTAATCAAACAATATATTTACAGTATTACTCAAATATTACTTAAATATTAAATGCACACTTCTCCCTGCTTAACTATAAACTCCAATTCAATATAGAATGTATCTCTACTATATACTCAGTTTACTATATAATACAACAACGATATCCACATCCACAACAGAGTAAATTTTTAATTGTCCATTCAAGTCTAAAGAGTTAATTGCTGTGGGGGATTTCTTACTGTTTGGGATAACATTTTTCTGACGTGGGGGATCACTCTGCTTAGCAAGTGAGACTTGTGACTGTGAAACAATCTCAGGCTTTCTACATAATGGTTGTAGGAGTTGACTTGGGGACTGCAGGAAGTGGTTCTGACAGCTCTGGCCACCTTTCTTATCCAGCAATTGACTTTCTTATCCAGCAATTGACTGATCAATGTGTTGTCTCCAGGTGACATCAGATGCTATCTCTCCTGTGTAGGAGCGTGGTCCTGCTCTATCTTAATCTTTCCAAGTTCCCACTTTTGATCATCTCTGTAGTCCCTCTCAAGGATTGCTTGTCCAGGAGTGAAATGGGAAACCTCCTTGTTTGAGGAGCCCTCAGTTTGACTCAGTTGTTTGCCCTGCATAGATTGGGTTGGAGGTGATCCAAGCATAAGCACAAGGAGCAAACCAGAAGCAGTATAGTTGGTGAGTTGTTGGTTGTGGACTGTGCTGCATTGTGATATGCAAGGAGGAAATTGATGAGCTTCTGATTCAGTGTCAGTGAAGTGTATTCTGCTGACATTGCTTGCAGTACGTTCTTTAGACTCTGCACAAATCTTTCTGCCAAGCAATTCGTAGTTGACGGGTATGGTGCAGATGTAATATGTCTTAATACTTTCATTTTCAGGAATGACTGAAACTGTTCCATAACAAACTGTGGTCTATTGTCACTAAGCGTTCTGGAATACCAGTCCTCGAGGAGAGGCTTCTCAACACATCAGCAGTGTGCCAACCTGTAGTGGAGGCTATTGGCAACACTTCTGGCTACTTTTAGCTGCATCCACTCCTACCAAGAAATTTGTGCCCATAAGTGGCATGTCAAAGTCCACAAGAATCCTTTGCCAGGGCAATGCAGGGTATTCCCTGATATGGAGAAGTACTGCTCTTGGCATCTTCTGAATGTGCTAGGATCTCGAACAGTGCATGGTGAGCTCCTCAATTTGCTGATCTGTCCTAGGTCACTAAACAGAGTGTCAAGCATTTTGACCACTTTGAGATGACCGGCATGTAGCCCGTCCAATGCTTTAGCTCTCAGCCTGGATGGTACAATGACTCTTAATCTCTACACAAGGCAACCTTTGCAAAGGGCAAGTTCCAAAGAGCTGGTAAAAATGGAGGAACTGGAATGTCTGCTGCATATTCTAGCCTTCTAGAGTTGCCATGAAGAGCTGAAACAGAGTGGGGTCTTTTGTGGTTTCCCTTTGGTTCATCTCTGCCATAACAGGGAGACTTTCAATTTGCATTAGGGAGAATACGTCAAAGGGTGTGTCCTCTTTTGAAAATTTTTCAAGATATTTCCTTTTCCAAGGGGTAAATGGGACAATCCATCAGAATTTCTCTTGAAGTTGATCTGTAATTGTGTCCTCTAAGAAACAGAGTCCATCTCTGCATTCATCCTGCTACTGTGAATGGAACATCCTTCTGCAGTTTGAAAATGGACACTAGTGGTTGATGATCAATAAACTCTCTCCCATTTAAGAATGGTTGAAATATTTTGCACCCTGAACCGAACTCAAGGTCTCTCTGTCAATCTGTGCATAATTTTTCTCTGCAGCGCTAGGGGAATGTGATACTAAAGCCACGGGATGTTCACTTCCATCACTCATAATATGAATGAATTGAATGAATTGACTTTATTTCTTACATCCTTCACATACATGAGGAGTAAAAATCTTTATGTTACGTCTCCATCTAAATGTGCAATGTGCTATCATAGTAATTTGTAATAATTTATAATAGATAGAACAGTCAATGTAACATAGAAATACACTCAAATCAGCGTGAATTAATCAGTTTGATGGCCTGGTGGAAGAAGCTGTCCCAAAGCCTGTTGGTACTGGCTTTTATACCAAACTTCCTCAACCGTCTGAGGTGAAAGAGGTGCTGTTGTGCCTTTTTCACCATGCATCTGGTGTGTACAGATCACGTAAGGTCCTCAGTGATGTGGATGCTGAGGAACTTAAAGCTGTTTGCCTTACAATCCCAGATCCATTGATGTCAATGGGGGTTAGACCGTCTCCATTCCTCCTGTAGTCCACAAGCAGCTTCTTTGTTTTTGCAGCACTGAGGGAGAGATTGTTTTCTTGACACCACTGTGTCAGAGAGATGACTTCTTCCCTGTTGGCCACCTCATTATTGTTTGAGATTAGGCCAACCAATGTAGTGTTGTTGGCAAATTTAATTAGCAGATTAGAGCTGTGGGTGGTGACGCAGTCATGGATATACAGGGAGTAAAGGAAGGGACTGAGTACACAACCCTGAGGGACTCCTGTGTTGAGGGTCAGAGGGGCAGAGTTGAGGGAGCCCACTCTTACCACCTGCTGGTGATCTGACAGGAAGTCCAGGATCTAGCTGCACAGGGCAGGGTCAAGGCCGAGGTCTCTGAGCTTCCTGTCGAGCCTGGATGGAATTATGGTGTTGAATGCTGAACTGTAGTCCAAGAACAGCATTCTCACATAAGCATCCTTCTTCTCCAGATGTGTAAGGACAGTATGTAGAGCAGTGGCTACTGTGTTGTCTGTTGATCGATTGTGTTGGTAGGCGAACTGTAGGGGGTCCAGTTTGGGTGGTAGCAAACTGCAGATAAAATCCTTGAAGATCCTCAAAGCATTTGGTTATTATTGAGGTGAGTGCGACAGGACGCCAGTCATTCAGGTATGTTACCTTGGTCTTTTTTGGGGCAGGGACAATGGTGGATAGTTTGAAGCAGGAGGGCACTCTACACTGAGAGAGGGAGAGATTAAAAATGTCAGTAAATGCACCTGCCAGTTGTGCTGTGCACATCCTGGGTACCCACTCTAAGTGTTGTCTGGTCCCGCAGCCTTGCGACTGTTCACTCGTTGGAAACATCTGCCGTACCTCAGCCTTGGAGATGACCAGGTTGCAAGTTGAAGAGGTGGCTTTCTTTGGAGGCTCAGAGTTAGCAACATTGAACTGAGCATAAAAGAGATCGAGCTCATCTGGGAGAGAGGCTGCGCTGTTGGCGGCACCACAATGTTTGGCTTTGAAGTCAGTGATGGTATGCAGCCCTCACCACAAGTCACATGTGCTATTCGTTGTGAATCTTGACTCAATCTTGTCCCTGTATTGTGACATGACTACACCTATACCATAAGGTGAGGCATCACAGGCAAGCTTCAGTGGATCATAATGTCTGAGTACAGTGTCAGAGGTCCTTTACCTTTTGGAAAGTCACCTCACGCCGTTTCGTCTATTGCCATTTCTTCCCAATCTGTTAAAAGGCTGGAGCGCAGCAGCCAGGTTTGTCAGCAACCTGTTACAGTAATTGACATGTCCTAAAAAGGAGCGTCACTGTGACACATCCTTTTGCCTTGGGGCATCCATCACTGTTTGAATTTTCTCAGCACACTTGTGTAATCCTTGGGTGTCAATAGTGTGACCACAGTAGGTGATGTAAGCTTAAAAAACCCCACTTGTTGCAACGTGCACTGAGCCCATAATCTTCTAATCTTTTTAACACAGTCTGGAGTTTTTGAACATGTTCCTTGCCAGCCTTGTGTGTAACAGTGATCCAGATAACACTGGGTGCCTGGACAGTCTTGTAGCTCCTGTTTCATAGCTTTCTGCCAGACTGCAGGTGTGGAAGCTTCTCCAACAATAAGCTGGACTCTTCTTTCATCTCCATCTGGAGGTAGGCCTCAGCTGAATCCACTTTGCAGAAATGTTTCCTTCCAGAAAGGTTCACAGGATATCCACAATCCTGGGCAGCGGGTATTGATCTACTTTCAGTACTGGGTTGATGGTGACCTTAAAATCACCACAGATCCTTTCTTCTTGGCTACTGGGACCACTGGCTTTTCCCATGGGCTCCACTCAACTTAAAGAAGTCTTTCAGCCTCCATGCAATGGGTACTTTATTATAAGCTACCGGATGGACTTAGTAAAACTTGTGCTTGCCAGTTTCATTTAACACTATTTTACCCTTGATATGTTTGAGCTTAACAATGCCATCCTTGAACACTGCTGTGGCATCATCCAGTGCCCTTCTTAATTGACTCTATTGCAGGAGATATGGAATGAAAATGGTAGATGCATCTGCAATCAAGTTGTAGCTGTTTCAGCCTATCACAGCCCCACAATGCTGGCCCTCGCTGCTTTTACCACATACAAGCCTAATGTGGCCTGTACATTGTTGTATTTCACTGTTACAGATGTCATTCCCATAGGAGTTATTTTTTTCTCCAGTGTAAGTTGTTGGTTGGATACCTGCAGGCTTCACTGCAGTATCTATGAAATACTGTTCAAACTCATTTTGTGGAATGACTGAAACAGCTGAGCCAGTGTCCAATTCTATTTTAATTAATTTGCCGCTCACTTCTGGCATAAGTCATATTGCTTGCCTATTGTTAGTTTTCACATGTAAATCTCAAGGTTACCTAGTCCTGTGCAACTCAAAAAATAATTCAAAAATAAATTTATTATCGAAGTACATACTGCATACGTCACCACATATAACCCTTAGATTAATTTTCTTTTGACATACTCTACAACTCCATTGAACTATAGCCATTACAGAATCAATGAAAGACCACACCAACTTGGGCATTTAACTGGTGTGCAAAAGACAACAAACTGTGCAAATAAAAAAGAAAGAAATAATAATAATAATGATAATAATAAATAAAGAAGCAATAAATATCGAGAACATGAGATGAAAAACCCTTTAAAGTGAGTCCATAGGTTGTGAGAACATTTCAATGATGGGGCAAGTGAAATTAGTCTCTTTGTTTCAAGAGCCTGATGGTTGAGGGGTAGTAACTGTTCCTGAACTGGGTGGTGTGAGTCCTGAGACTCCTGCACCTTCTTCCTGATGGCAGCAGTGAGAAGAGAGCATGTTCTTGCTGCTGGGGTTCCCTGATGATGGATGCTGCTTTGTTGCCATAGCATTTCATGCAGATATACTCAGTGGTGGGGAGGACTTTACGTGTAATGAACTGGGCCGGCCGTGTCCTCTACTTTTTGTAGGATTTTCGGTTCAAAGGCATTGGTGATACAGCCAGTCAATATCTCTCCACTACACACCTATAGAAGTTTGTCCAAATTTAAGATGTCATGCCAAATCTTCGTGAACTCCTAAGGAAGTAGAGACATTACTGTGCTTTCTTTGTAATTGCACTTAAGTGCTGTGGACAGGACAGGTCCTCTGAAATAATGGTTACTGACACTCTCCACCTCCGATCCTATGATGAGGACTGGCTCATGGACCTCTGATTTCCTTCTCCTGAAGTCAATAATCAACTCCTTGGTCCTGTTGACATTGAGTAAAAGGTTGTTGTTATGGCACCACTCAACCACATTTTCAATTTCACGTGGACTGACCAAGTCACCAACAATGAGGTCCTGGCCTGCGCCCAGATACCCAGCCTCTTCACCCCGCTCCAACAATGCTGTCTCTGCTGGCAGGGCCACGTACACCGCATGTCAGACGGGAGGATCCCAAAAGACCTGCTGTACAGGGAACTGGTCTCCGGCAAGAGAGCACAAGGGTGGCCCCATCTTTGTTACAAAGACGTTTGCAAGAGAGACATGAAGTCACTGAAAATGAATGTCGAGAGGTGGGAGGATATCGCGGGGACATCACAAGCGATTGCTCTCACTGGAGGCTGGAACTACGCAGAGGTCTAATAAGAGAAGAAGAGAAGCTGAGGCTTGCTGCTGAAGAAAATCGCACTTGTTGGAAAAACAGCACCAAGACAACACTGGAGGACAGTGCCTTCAAGTGCAGTCACTGCAGTCGAGACTGTCACTCCCGTGTGGGCCTCTACAGCCACAACAGACACTGCTCTAACACAGACTGAAGCAAGACTTTCCAGGTGCAGATCCATGGTCTCGCGAGACTAACAGATGCCACCTCCACAAGAGGTTGTTGTTATGGCACCACTTAACCACATTTTCAATTTCTCTTGTACCTGCTGATTCATCACTGCATTTGATTCGGTCTATGTCAGTGGTATCATCAGCAAACTTGAATGTGGCATTGGAACTGTGCTTAGCCACACAGTTGAAAGTGTACAGCAAATTGAGCAGAGGGCTAAACATACAGTGTTTTGGTGCACCTGTGCTTATGGAGATCATGGAGGAGATGTTATGGCCAACCTGAACTGAGAGGGGTCTGCAAGTGAGGAAATCAAGGACTCAGTTGCACAAGGAGGTATTGAGGTCAAGGTCTTGGAGCTTATTGATTAGTTTTGAGGGGGTGATGGTATTGACTGCTGAGCTGTTGTTAATAAAGATTCTCCTGATGTATCCATCATGTTGCAGGGTTAAGTGAAGAGCCACTGAGATGGAATCTGCTGTGGACCTGTTGCTCCAGTAGGCAGATTGGAGCAGATATAGGTTGCTTTTCAGACAGGAGTTGATGTGTTTCATCACCAGCCTCCCAAACTCCTCATCACTGTGGATGTAAGTGCTGCTAAATGACTCACTGAGGCATGTCACCACATTCTTCTAAGGCACCGGCATAACTGAAGCTTGCTTGGAGCAGGTGGGTACCTCAGACTGCCAAAGTGAGAGTTTAAAGATTTCAGTGAACACTCCAGCCAGATAACACTCATGTCATTATCATATTTTTCATCAACAGCATGCAGATTAATGCTCTTTTTGAAAATCCAACTTGCCTTTTTATATTTTCTTTATTCTGTGCAGTCCATTAATTTTTGTCGGCCAGACATGCTCTTTTGTATGTGTCCTCCTTCGTTGCAGTTTTTTTTGCAAGTTTCATCCTTAAATCTGCATCAGTCTGGTATACATGAGCCCATGTCACAATGGTAACACTATTTCTTTGGCCAGGCAGGTTTCTGTTTAGACGTTGCAATTTTGGTCAGACACACTTCCATTCTGACTGCAACGTTGTGTCTCTGCCTGCTTTTTCTATTGATACAGCAATTTCAACTGCTCATTTAAATGTTAGCTGTGCTTCAGTTAGGAACCATTTTTTGAATGCTTTCTTCTTAGATTCCACAAACTAAATGATTTCTCAGTGCACCATTAAGCCCACTACTGAACTGGCAATGATGAGACAACCTCTTCTATTCAACCATGTAAGCTGAAATGGACTTCCCATCTTTTTGATTCTATTTATGAATCCTAAAGTGTTCTGCAATCAACAATAGTGTATGTTCTGAATGTTCCCATATTACTATCATGATATCAGCAAAGCTCATTTCGGTTGGTTTGGTTGGAGCAGTCAAAGTTCTAAGCAAACTGTATGTTTTTCCATTTAGTACACAACATAAAACTAATTGAAAGAGAAATGTGATGTCAGGAATAATGTGTATACTCTAGTTTTTACCTTAAGAGGGGCGTGTACATGTGACATGGTAACATAATGATTTATGCCATTCATGTACTATTACATATATCCCGTAATGAATTAGTTAAACAAAGAATGCTTAATCAAACAATATGTATGAAATATTACTCAAATATTAAATGCACAACAGGTATTCCGTTGGAACTGGTGATGACTTGCTTTAGTGTTGTGGGTTCTGAGGAGACTGAGGAGGTTAATGTGTGAAATCACAGAGACTTCTACTGAGGGGACAGAAGGAGAGTAGGAAGTAAGGTGATGAGGTCCTGCAACCACTTATGATTGTGTGTGTGTAAAAATACTCCTAAATGGTGTTAAGAAGAAACAGTAAGTTGATAGGCTGGTTAAAAAGAGTATGGTGTGTTGGCCTTCATTAGTTGGGGGATTGAGCTCAGACGCTACGAGGTAATGTTGTAGCTCTATAAAATTGTGGTTAGACTACAGTTCGAGCATTTTCTTCAGTTCTGGTCACCTCATTATAGGAACGATGTAGAAATATTTAGAGAAGGTGCACAGGAGATTTATTAGTTTCTTTTGTGGATTAAAGACTATGTCTCATGAGGAAAGGTTGAGCAAGCTAGGGCTTTTCTCTTTGAAAGAGGAGATGAGAGACAACTTGATAGAGGTGTACATGAGGATAAGAGGGGATAGATAGAAAGGACATCCAGCATCTTTTTCCTGGGTCAGCTATGGCCAATACAAGAGGACATAATTCTAAGGTGTTTAAAGGGAGGCTAAGGGAGGGATATTAGAGGTTTATTTTTACACAGAGAGTGGTGGGTGTGTGGAGAATGCTGGTAGAGACAGCTATTGAGGACATTTAAGAGACTCTTTGGATAGTCACATGGATGAAAAGAAAAATGGAGGGCTATGTGGAAGGGAATGGTTAGAGTGGCCTTAGAGCAGGTTAAAAGGTCACCCACAACATCATGGCTAGAGGGCTTGTACTGTGCTGTGCTGCTGTATGTTCTATGCTCTAAACCGATCGATCAACACAATTGAAAGAAAACAACAGTACTGAAGATAAAGAGTACAACCTTTGAAAGGATGGAGAACATTCAGTGTAGCATTGTGAAGGAGTAAATGAATATTCTGAAACAAGATAGGAGTAGCTAACTGAATCAAAAAATTCTTCCACTGGCACTTTACACAGCAACATCAAAGACCAGATGGTTTTATGCCTGGAGAAGAAAACACATCAAAATAAAGTTAACTGGCCAGATCTTGCTAGAATGTGGCATTTTACAGCATGCCCTGTTAATTAAACTTCTATTTCTGCATCTTTTCTGTTCAAATGTATCCTTGTCTCAGGAAGTGAGAGGTGATGATGATAGCAAGGGGCCACCCAGTGAATGACAGGACAAGACAGCTAATTCCTTAACCATTGAGAATGGAGGACTAGCAGAGTGGGAAATTATTTGGGAATGTTGAAAACAAATTGTGTATAAATACAAAGAGAGAAGGAATTGAGGGCTCAAAGGGAAAGTAGAAAAAAAATGTTAATTAAAATGTGCTATTTAAAAATATATCAGAAATAACAAGTTACGGCAAGCAAGGATAATAAGCTGTTTACTGTAAATTGTTCCTTTTCTTAGCCCCAAAATTTTGATGATACTGAATCAGAATCAGGCTTTGTAGTTACTTGCTGATGTGAAATTTGTTGTTTTGCAGCAGCAGTACAGCGTAAGACTTAAAAATTACTGTAAGTTGCAATAATTAAATATATAAATAAATAGTGCAAAAGAGTAATAATGAAGTTGTGTTCGTGGGCTGTTCAGAAATCTGATCAGCTCCTGTACCTCCTCCCTGAAGGTGTTAATAGGAGAGCATGACCGATCTGAATTAACAATTGTCAGATTGGTTAGCATTAGATTCCAGGTGAATTTCACAGCCAATTGATGTACAAATTTAGCAAGCTATTTCAAATTTCATAGGGTTGTAGGTGCAGGCTTTTGGGAAGATTGGGTAAGAGTAAAAGCAAAAGTATTGACCAGAATGATGTAAATCAAGCAGCAAGTTGTGAAGATTTACATCTCATGGTGTTCTCTTAACCCCTTGAGCTTGGCTGTCTGATTTGAGCATTAATAATGGCCAGCATCATTAACACACCCCCATTTCTCCAAAAGATTCAATGCTGTGCCAAGTTTCTAATAATGTATTTCATTTATTCTAAAAATCCTTTGAAGACTTAATTAGAAATGTTTAACGTACCAAATTCAATTGAAATTAAGCCGGAGAGTCAAGAAGGTGCAACAAGAATGATAAATTCATTGAAAATTCATCCCCAGTAGAGCTATGATTGCAAGCAGATTCTGAAGAAGCTTGTCAGCTATTTTTCCTAAAGTCAGGTATCTCTCGTCATCTAATCTCTCATTCACTCAATAAACGCATGATTAACAACCACAGTGCTGGGTGCTGGTCACCATTCATTTAAAAAAATATTCCTGTAATTCTTTGAAGATTCCCCTGTAGTGGAAGACTGTAAAATTGTACACCATAACCAATTCAATGGGATTTCCCCCAAACATCTGCTGGAATGTGCTTAGAAGTAGCGAGGGTGCTAAGCATTCTTGGAACTGTAATGAGACAGAGGAGAAGACAAGGAATTTGACAACAGAGAAGATTAGACATGAGGGATACAGATTCTATATACTGTAGCAGACCAGATTCTACTAGATCAGCCTTTCAAATCTCTTACTAGCTCTTCCTTCAGTTAGTCCTGACGAAGGGTCTCAGCCTGAAACGTCGACTGTACCTCTTCCTAGAGATGCTGCCTGGCCTGCTGCGTTCACCAGCAACTTTGATGTGTGTTGCCCAGACTGCTTGCTTGCTTTTGATTGGGGTCAGATGCATCAGGGAACGTAGTACATAGAACAGGAAACTTGGAATACAGTGTTCAGTTCTAGTTGCCTCATTATAGGAAGGATGTGGAAACATTGGAGAGGGTGCAGATAAGATTTACCAGCATTAGAGAACATGTCTAATGCCTTATGAGGAAAGATCAATTGAGCTCAAACTTCTCTCTTTGGAATAAAGGATGACAAGAGATGACTTGATAAAGGTCTAGAAGATGATAAGTGGCATAGATAGAGTGGACAACCAGCATTTGTTTTCTGCAGAGGACATCCCATTTAGCTAGTGGAGGAAAGTTTAGGGAAGATGTGTGAGGTCGGTTTTTTACATAGAAAGCGGTAAGTGCCTGGCGTGTACTGCTGGGCATGGTGGGAGAGGCTGACTCTTTAGGGACATTTAAGACAGCTTTAGATAGGCATATGGATGAATGAAAAATGAAGGGTTATATATGGTGTAGGAGGGAAGTGTTGGGTTGATCAAGGAGTAAGGTAAAAGTGCAGCACAACGCCATGGCCCATATTGTGCTGTACTATACTATCTCCCATGTTCTAGTACAGCACTGGAATGGCCATGCAGCCTACAATGTCTGTAGAAAGCATAATACCAAATTAAACTAGTTTTCTTTCATCCACATCCCTCCCTGCCTGCATGTTTATGTACCAATCTAAAAGCATTTCCAACTTCACTATTGCATCTGCTTCCACCACCACCCCTGACAGCCCATTGCAAGCACTCAGCACTCTCTGCGTGAAAGAACTTGACAAATGTAGAATTGAAAGTGGGGGTTGCCTTTGAACGCCTGATTTCATGTTTCCTTCGGAAGGTCATTTCCCACTTTTTCCTTGGGAAAAATACTGTGTGCTTTCACCCAAACTATGCAGTTCAGAAGTTCTGAGCGACTACCTGGGAAGGATAGGTTGTCTTATGTGGAAAACACAGGCACTTACCTGGACTAGGCACTTCACCTGCCAATCCATTGATGTACTTTATCATTGTGGGCAGGTTTGATAGAGGTGTGGAGAGCATTTAAACTAATTTGGCAGGGGGATGGGAACCAGAGTGATGGGACTGAGGATGCAACTAGATGCAGTGTATAGTGAGACTGTGTAAGGAAGGCGCAGGAAAAATACGTCACAAGGATTCTAAAAGGAGAATGAGGCAACTGTGGGTGACAAGGGACGTCAACGACAGCATAAGAGCAAAAGAGAAGGCATATACATAACAAAAATCAGTGGGGATGTAGAGTATTGGGAAGCTTTTAAAAACCAACAGAATGCAATTAAAAAACCAAAAGGAGAAAAAAGATTAGATTAGATTAGATTAGATTATGAGGACACTCAGTCCTCATTTATTGTCATTTAGAAATGCATGCATTAAAAAAGATGCAATGTTCCTCCAGAATGATATCACAAGAAAACACAAGACAAACCTAAAACTGACAAAACCACATAATTATAAAATATAGTTACAACAGTGCAAAGCAATATCGTAATTTGATAAAGAGCAGACCATGAGCACGGTAAAAAAAAAGTTGAAGTATGAAAGTAAGGTAGCCAATAATATAAAACAGGATACAAGAAGTTTTTTTTTTGGATATATAAAGAGTAAAAGAGAGACTAAAGTGGATATCAGACCGATGGAAAATAAAACTGGAGGTAGTAATGGGGGACAAAGAAATGGCGGCAGATTTAAAAGTATTTTGTATCAAACTCCACTGTGGAAGGCACTAGCTGTATGCCAGAAATGTGAGAGTGTCAGGTGCCAGAAATGAGTCCTGTCGAAGGGTTTCAGCTCAAAACGTCGACTGTACTTTTTTCCCCCATAGATGCTGTCTGGCCTGTTGAGTTCCTCCAGCATGTTGTGTGTGTTGCTAGGATTTCCAGCATCTGCAGATTTTCTCTTGTTTGTGCCAGAAGTGAGTGTTGTTCTATTAGTAAAGAGTGGTGCTTGGGAAGTTGAAAAGTCTGAGGGTAGGTATGTCACCTGGACCAGATGGACTACACTTCAGGGTTCTGAAAGCGGTAGCTTGAAGAGATTGAGTAGGCATTGGTAATGATCTTTCAAGAATCATTAGGTTCTGGAATAGTTTCTGAGTACAGGAAAATTGAAAATGTCACTACACTCTTTAAGAAGAGGAGGCAGAAAAAAGGAAATTATAGGCCAACTAGTCCGACTTAAGTAGTTGGAAAGATTTTGGAGTATGTTATTAAAGATTAGGTTTTGGGTACATGGAGGCCAAAATCAACATGGTTTCCTTCAGGGAAAATCTGTTTAAATTCTTTGAGGAAATAACAGGTAGGATAGACAAAGAAGAGTCAGTGGACGTTGTTCATTTGGATTTTCAGAAGGCCCTTCATAAGGTGCCACATGTGAGGCTGATTAACAAGATAAGAGCCCATGGTATTACAAGAAAGACACGAGTATGGATAGAAGATTGGCTGACTGGCAGGAGGCAAAGAGTGGGAATAAAGGGAGCCTTTTCTGGTTGGTTGCCAGTGACTAGTGGTGTTCCATAGGGTTCGATGTGGGACTGCTTCTTTTCACGTCATGTGCCAATGATTTGGATGGTTGGAAGGAATTGATGGATTTGTGGCCAAGTTTACGGCCAATATGAAGATAGGTGGAGGGACAGGTAGTGTTGAGGAAACAGAGTGCCTGAGGCAGATTGGGAGCATGAGCAAAGAAGTGGCAGGTGGAAGGCAGCATAGGGAAATGTATGGTCATGTACTTCGGTCGAACAAAAAAAATAGCATAGACTATTTTCTAAATGGGGAGCAAATTTTCAAAGAAGTGGCAGGTGGAAGGCAGCGTAGGGAAATGTATGGTCATGTACTTTGGTAGAACAAAAAAAATGGCATAGACTATTTTCTAAATGGGGAGCAAATTCAGAAATTGGAGGTGCAAAGGAAATTGAGAGTCCTAGTGCAAGTAAACCTTACAGGTTGAGTTAGTAGTAAGGAAGGCAAATGCAATGTTAGCATTCATTTTGAGAGGACTAGAATGTAAAAGCAAGGATATAAAGCCGAGGCTTTATAAGCCATTAGTCAATCCTCACTGAGTTTTGTGAACAGTTTTGGGACCCTTATCTAAGAAAAGATATGCTAGCATTGGAGTGGGTCCAGAGGACATTCACAAGAATGATCTCGGAAATGAAAGGGTTAACATATGAGGCGCGTTTGATGGCTCTCGGCCTGTATTCACTGGAGTTTAGAAGAAAGAGGAGGATCTCCTTGAAACCTATCGAATATTTAGAAGTTTGGGTAGAGTGGATGTGGGGAGGATGTTTCCTATAGTAGGTTAATCTCAGAGCAGGGGGTACAGTCTCACAGTAGAGGGCCCTTTATTTAGAACAGAGATGATGAAAAATTTCTTTAGCTAGATGACAGTGAATCTGTGGAATTCATTGCCAGAGATGACTGTGCAGGCCAAGTCATTTGGTGAGATCTGACATATATTGGGGGAAAGCTTTGTCGAGCACCATTGTTCCATCCATTGCAACAGCCAAGATCACCTGGTGGCCAGCTATTTCAGTTCCACTTCCCATTTCCGCATGACATGTCTGTCCATGGCCTTCTCTGTTGCCGTGTTGAGGCCAGAAACTGACTGAAGGAGCAGCACCTCATATTCTGTCTGGTAATCTCCATTCTGATGGCATTAACATTAATTTCCCAAACTTGTAGTAACCACTCTATGCTGTTTCCCCCACAACCCCCCTCCCATTTTACTTATCCATGTGGGCTTGTTAAACCTTCTCTTTTCCCTCCCTCACCTTCATGACCTGCCCATCACATTCACCATCCTCATTTATTCCATGGTCCACTGTCCTCTCCTATCAGATTCCATCTTCTTCAGCCCTTTTCTTATCCACTTTTCACCTCCCAGCTTCTCACATCATTCCATTTGTTCCCCTTTCCCTACCTACCTATCTTCCCCTTCTCACCTAGAATCACTTATCTCCTGCCAGCATGTGCTCCTCCCCTTCCCTCTACCTTTCTAATATGGCTTCTGCCCTCTTCATTTTCTGTCCTGATGAAGCAACTAAGCCAAAAACGTTGACTGTTCTTTTCCCTCCATAGATACTGCCTGACCTGCTGAATTTCTCAGAATCAGAATCCGGTTTATTATCAGTGGCATGCGACGTGAAATTTGTTAACTTAGCAGCAGCAGTTCAATGCAATATATCATCTAGCAGAGAAGAAAAATAATAAATAAAAAGGAAATCTATTACAGTATATGTATATTGAATAGCTTTAAAAAATGTGCAAGATACTACATATTTAAAAAAAGTGAGGTAGTGTCCAAAGATTCAATGTCCATTTTGGAATCCGATGGCAGAGGGCAAGAAGCTGTTGCTGAATCGCTGAGTGCCTTCAGGTTTCTGTACCTCCTACCTGATGGTAACAGTGAGAAAAGGTGAAAAGACAATTTCGAACGAGGTTGGAGGTGACATTGGATGCATGGCAACTCTGGCAGGGTCTGCAAGACATTACTTTCTGCAAAGCAAAATCCAATAAATAGCATGAATGACAGCAATGCTTCACTACAAGATGAACTCAACGTCTTCTATGCTCGCTTTGAAAGGGAGAACACAACTACAGCTGTGAAGATCCCTGCTGCACCTGATGACCCTGTGATCTCCATCTCAGAGGCCGATGTTAGGCTGTCTTTAAAGAGAGTGAACCCTCGCAAGGTGGAAGGTCCCGATGGAGTACCTAGTAAAGCTCTGAAAACCTGTGCCAGCCAACTAGCGGGAGTATTCAAATACTCAAGGACATTTTCAACCTTTTACCTCCACGGGCAGGAGTTCCCACTTGCTTCGAAAAGGCAACAATTATAGCAGTGCCTAAGAAGTTGTCCTATCCAAGACTGGAAGAAGCTGCAGAAGATCATGAACACAGCCCAGCACATCACACAAACCAATCTTCCATCCTTGGACTCACTTTACACCGCACGCTGTCGGAGCAGTGTTGCCAGGATAATCAAGGACACGACCCACCCAGCCAACACACTTTTCATCCCTCTTCCCTCCGGGAGAAGGCTCAGGAACTTGAAGATTTGTACAGCCAGTTTTGGGAACTGCTTCTTTCCAACTGTGATAAGACTGCTGAATGGATCCTGACCCGGATCTGGGCCGTAACTTCCAAATATCCAGACCTGTCTCAATTTTTTTGCACTACCCTACTTACCCATTTCTATTTTCTATTTATGATTTATAATTTAAATTTTTAATATTTACTATCGATTTGTACTCCAGGGAGCACGAAGCGCAGAATCAAATATCGCTGTGATGATTGTATGCTCTAGTATAAATTGTTTGGCGACAATGAAGTATAAAGTATAAAGAATAATGTGAGCTGCCTTAATGACTATCACCCGGTAGTACTCATGTTGACAGCGATGAAATGCTTTGAGAGTTTAGTCATGACTAGACTGAACTCCTGCCTCAGCAAGGATCTGGACCCAGTGCAATTTGCCTATCGCCACAATAGGTGAATGACAGATGCAATCTCAATGGCTCTCCACATGGCTTTAGACCACCGAGACAACACAAACACCTGTTCATCGACTACAGCTCAGCATTTAATACCATCATTCCCACAATCCTGATTGAGATTTTGCAGAACCTCACTCCGCAATTGGATCCATGGCTTCCTAACTGAAAGACCACATTTTGTGTGGATCGGTGATAACATCTGCTCCTTGCTGACGATCAACACTGGCGCTCCTCAGGGGTGTGTGCTTAGCCCACTGCTCTACTCTCTATATACAGCGGCTATACTTTATTAGAAGTTTGAAGAGATCTGGCATGTCAACAAATACACTCAAAAATTTCTATAGTTGTACTGTGGAGAGCATTCTGACAGGCTGCATCACTGTCTGGAATGGAGGGGCTACTACACAGAACCGAAAGAAGCTGCAGAAGGTTGTAAATTTAGTCGGCTCCATCTTGGATACTATCCTACAAAGTACCCAGGACATCTCCAGGGAGTGGTTTCTCAGAAAGGCAGCGTCCATTATTATGGACCTCCAGCACCCGGGGTATACCCTTTACTCACTGTTACCATCAGGTAGGAGGTACATTGTTTTGTGTGTGTTACTCCAGGTTTTTAATTGCAAGAGTTGAGGTGTGAGAAGGAATGAGAAGGTAGGCAAAGTCTTGAACGATATTTATAGGGTGAGGGTAATTCCTATCATTGTAGAACCTGGAACCTAGGGTGGTGCAGTAGCATAGCAGTTAGAATAATGCTTTCTAGCACCAGTGATCAGAAGATCAGGGAGGAGTTATACATTTACCCTGTGACTGAGTGCATTTCCTCCAAGTGCTCAAGTTTCCTACCACATTCCAAAAAGATGTTCTGGTTAGGTTTAGTAAGTTACATACTATGTTGGTGTCAGAAGATGTTCTGGTTAGGTTTAGTAAGTTACATGCTATGTTGGTGCCAGACGATGTTCTGGTTTAGTAAGTTGCATGCTATGTTGGTGCCAGAAGAATGGCGACACTTGTGAGCTGCCCCAGCACATCTTCAGGCTGTGCTGGTCATTAATGAAACATTTCGATTAATTTGATGTTTCGATGTACATTTGACAAATAATGCTAATCATTAATCTTTTTTCTTTAACTAAAAATAAGGGGTTGTTGGCTAAAAATAAATTCCAGGCAATTTTTTTTCCTCTTAAGTTGGTTGCATGTCTTTGGAACTAAGTTTACAATCAAATCGGTCACAAACTTATTTAATGGTTTGATAACCTTAGTAATATGAATTTATATGCTTGTATGTTTCTGTGATATATTAATCCATGGTCCTGTCTGCCCTCTTAGGCGAATGTAACAGATACCATAGACTATGTGAGAAAGAATGAAGGAGCTCCCCCAGTCTCCTGGCTAGCACATAAACCAAATGACAAAGGAGCAGAATTAGGCTATTCACCCTATTGAGTCTGCTCTGCTACTCAGTCATGGCTGATTTATATTCCCTCTTAACCCTTCTTCCTGCCTTCTCCCTGTAACTTTAATGCTGTTACTAATAAAGAACCTATCAACCTTTGCTTTAAATTTACCCAATGGCTTGGCCTCCATAGCCATCTGTGGCAATGAATTCCACAGATTTATCACCCTCTGGCTAAAGAAATTCCTCCTCATCACTGTTCTAAAGTGACATCCTAAAATTCTGAGGCTATGCTCTCTGGTCCTAGACTCTTCCACCATAGGAAACATTGTCTCCACATCCACTCTAGTTAGGCATTTCATGATTCAGTAGGTTTCCATAGGATTCCCCTCCTCCATTCTTCTAAACTCCAGTGAGTACAGGTCCAGAGCCATCAATAAATGCTCCTGATATGTTAACTCTTTTATTCCCAGAATCATTCTCGTAAACCTCCTCTGAACCCTCTCCAAAGCCAGCACAGTTTTTCTTAGATAGGGGCACAAAACTGCTCCACACTCCAAATGTGGTCTGGCCAATGCCTTATAAAGCCTCAGCAGCACATCAACCCTTTTATATTCTAGTCCTCTCAAAATAAATGCTAACATTGCATTTGTCTTCTTTAATACTGACTCAACTAGCAAGTCTATCTTAAGAGAATCCTGCACTAGGACTCTCAAACTTCCAATTTCTGAGTTCTCTCCCCATTTAGAAAATAATCTATGCCATTTTTCCTTCTACCAAATTGCATGACCATACATTTCCCTGCCCTGCATTCCACCTGCTATTTCTTTGTCCATCCTCCTAATCTGGCCGAGTCCTTCTGCAGAATCCTAGCTTCCTCAACATTTGTTATCCCTCCATCTATCTTTGTATCATCCACAGACATGGCCAAAAAGCCATCGACTCCATTATTTAGTTCATTAATGTAAAATGTAAAAAGTAGCAGACCTGATAACAACACCTGAGAACAAAACTAGTCACTGGCAGCCGTTCAGAAAAGCCTTACTCCCTGTGTGATAGCCACCAAGGCAGACAACACAGTTTCAATGAAACTTGTGTGGAGTGGGTGGGGGGGGTGTGGTTATGCTTGAAGTAAATGCTGCATATCTAACACAATTGTACTTCACTGAGTATGAAGCACCTCGTAAAAGGAATTGCAACAGTCAATGCTCTTTTTTTTTGGCAATGGGCATCTGACTGAACAGCACTCATTTTATATTTTTAATTGATCATAAGTAAAGGATTGAATAGAAGGTACCAAATGTAGAGTTGGAAGGCGGTATCCTGTGAATGTCTGATTTAATTTCAAAATAATACAATAGTCTATAAAGTGGAAAATTGTTTACCATCCCAGGACTATCTAATCATTTAACAGGGGTGAAAGTATTGAATCACTGTTTGATTTGAACATGTTCCAGAACTGACGCTACCGAAGATAATTGCTGCAAGACCAAAAGACCATGAGATATTAGGCCATTCAGCTCATTAAGGCTACTCCGCCATTCAAATGACTGATCTTTTTTACAGAAGTCCCATTCTCTTGCCTTCTCCTGTAACCCTTATCATCCTTACCAATCAAGAGCCTATCAAGCTCTGCCTTAATTAGTTCCAATAACTTGGCTTTCACAACCTTTTTAATTCTAATTTAAATTCAAAGACGAAGGGGATATTTTGATAAATAACTTAAATTTGTACAGATCTATAAGCAAAACAATGGTTATACAGTAGACGTTTGCAGGAGATGAGACTTCATTCCCTTCCTCCCACTTTTTTATTCTGCTCTTTCTCCTTCCATTCCAGTCCTGATGAAAGGTCTCAGCCCAAAACATCGACTGTTCATTCATTTCCATAGATGCTGCTTGAACTGCTGAGTTCCTCCAGGATTTTGAGTGTGTTACTTTCCATTTAAAATAGTTAGAAAGTAAAAATAAGTTTCCCTGAAAGTGGATTCACAGGTAAACAGGTTGGTGAGGAAGAATTGTCACAACATTCAAGGCGCTGAGTTTGGGATATTATGACTTAATTTACAAGATGTTGGTGAGGCCATATTTAGAGTTTTTGATACCTTGCTCGAGAAAAATTAGCACTAAGCAGGAAAGGGTGCAGAGATATACAAGAATGTAGCTGAGACTTGAGGGACTGAGTTATGGAGAGAGTCTGAGCATTTATTGGAGTGTAGATAAATGAGGGGTGATCTTATAGCGGAGTATAAAATCTTAAAGGGCATAGAGTGAATGTGCAGTCTCTTTCCCAAGATTGGGAAATCAAGATCTAGAGGGCATAAGTTTAGGGTCGGAGGGGGAGACTTAAATGAAACATGAAGGGTGACTTTTTCACCCTGACAATGGTCTGTATATGGAACCAGCTACCAGAGGAAGTAGTTGAGGAAGATACATTAATAATATTTAAAATGTACTTTTGTAGGTATATTGATTGAAAAGGTTGAGAGTGATATGGATCAAACACGATCAAATGAATCCACTTCTGATGTGCATCCTAGTTGACATGGACGATTTTTGTGCTGTATGACTATGAGTCCTTGGGTTTGGGGGGCACACTGGATGTTGGGAAATGCTTTCAAGAGTAATATTGAAAAGGAGGTGGAAGAGCACAGAAGTTAATGCTGCATCTTCCCAGATCCAGCGATCTAGGTTTGATCATAATGTTCAATGCTGTCTGTGTGGAGATAGCATATTCTACCTGTGACGGCAAATGCTTGATATCCTATCAATTTGTTAATTGTCAGCAGTGATTGACCTAAGATGTAGCTGGGTATCTCGAGAATTAGGCTAGAGGTCCAGTTAATGCACATGCAGGAGAGAATAGGGTGCAGAGAAATGAGTAGAAAGATAGGACTAAGAAATAGCGACTGAGAGTTACCAGATGGACCAAATGACATCCTTGTGAGTAATTATGGAATGATACTACATAAGTCTGTTGGTGAGCAGCTTCAAGTCTCTGGCATCAACATCTCAGTGGATGCTTCCTGGGTCCAACATATTGATGCAATCATGATGAATGCAGCTCTACTTCATTAGGAAATACAGGAGATTTAGTATGTCACCAAGAACTTCTGCAAATTTCTAATCATCATTGAGGACATCTTCATGAAGCAATGCCTCAAGTAGCTGGCATCCATCACTAAGGGCCCTCACCACCCAGGATATGCCCTCTTCTCTTTACTATTATTAGGGAGGAGGTACAGGAGCTTGGAGATCCACAGTCAACAATTCAGAAACAGCTTCTTGCCTTCCACTACGAGATTTCTTAATAGTGCATGAACTTAACCCTACCCTTCCAATTTTTGCAACTTCTTTTGAATCTTAAGATTTTACAGTAATTTTTATGTGCTGCCACAGAACAACAAATTTCACATCACATGTCAGTGACAATTCTGATTCTGGTTCTGATAACATTCCAGGGTATGGGAAAAACAATTATTGTTTCTTCAAATAGTTCTCACATACATCATTGGCCCCTTCTGTGCTGTAGTCTTCTGTGATTTTGTGGTGCATACTTTAATAGTTTGAATCTTCCTCATCCACTGATATCTTTCAAGTTATTTTTAATGAGCATATCTGTAGATTTTTCTGCCCATACAGTGGTAACTGTTAAAGGGCTGAGTCTTGGAATAAGTCACTTTAATGACTGTGATATGTTTGTCCATGTTTCTGTCAAGCATATCATAATTTAAGACAATTTTTTTTCCGAAAGAAAAGTACTAAGCCTTGACTTGGAGTGGCTAGCTAGCTGTTGGCAGTGTATGCCACTATACACTAATTCCTTGACAAATATTTTGATACAAGGGAGGATGCCATTCAATACAGTGTGATCCTTATGTATTCTTAGGGCTCTAGGCAGATTTCATGATAATTGTTGTGTCTGTGCACAATTAAAATAAAAGTACACACATGGAGATGTCTATATCTGGTGTATTCACATTGCAGAGAGAGAGAGAGAACGATGAGCATGCACAGACAACAGTGCATGCACACAACAGATCAATATGTAGTGCCAAGCGGGGAGACATCACTCTTAGAGAAATAGATCCATACATTACACTTCCTTCTCCTTTAGATTAATGCAACATAAAACTGTATATGTACAAAACATTCATTTGTCCTTTCATAAACCCATGTTCCAAACAAACATGCTTTCACAGTATCAGTCCGTAACTAACTTCACAATTCTAAAGGTTCAGTCTTTTGGGTGGCCCTCTTTTTCTTTTAGGATAGCACCTCTGGACCTGTGGAATGGCATCAGGCTTATCAGGTGTCTTGTCAACGATAACGTTCTTGTTGGGTCTCTGGGCCTGTTGAGTGGCAACAGGTTTGGTAGGCGTCTTTTCTAAAACAACATTCTCTGTTTCCAGTGTCACGTTGCTGTCAGTGACATTATCACTAAGAGGTAAGTCTGGTAATTGTGATGTGTCCATGTTGTTGGATGTAATCGACTCAGCTGTGTTCTTTGGTTGAGCATCCAGTATCTGGTCCATGTGGTGTCTTCACGTCTGATCTCCAACATCCACTGTGAATATCAATGGTCCAGCTCCTGTAGCTATCCTACCAGGTGTCCACTTGTCTTCTCAGTAATCATGTGTGAGGACTTCCTATCCAATCTCGAAGCTCCTTGCTGCTTCACTTGGCAACTGGTTGAACTGTTTATTTTGCACTTCGCTTTGAGGTCTAGTTTCAGGAGGTCTGTGGAAGGTCTCAGATTCCTGCTTATGAAGAGCATTGCAAGTGTTTGATTTGTCATCGCATGAACAGAGTTCTGATACACAAAAAGGAAGCTGTCCATCTTGTGCTGTAGAGAAATGTCCTCCTTGTCCATCACTTTAATGGATATCGTGAAGGTTAGGCTTAGCCTTTCAGCTAACCTGTTTGTTGTTGGGTGGTGAGGAGTTGACTTAAATGTCTGATGCCATTTTTCTTCGTAAACAGTCGGAATCTTTCTGACATGTATTGTGGTCTGTTGTCACTCACAATTTGTTCTGGTAAGCCATGTCTAACAAAGATAGTCCTCAGAGCGGAGATAGACCTTGCTAAGGTAGTTGACTTCATTGCTATGACCTCTGTCCACTTTGAATGAGCATCCACAGCAATCAGAAACATGGAGTCCGTGAATGTCCCAGCAAAGTCAATATGTACTCTTTGCCATTGTGATGACAGCCATTCCCATGGGCATTACATGCCTGTGGGGGTGCTTTTTGAACTTTTTGGCATCCTGAAGAGCATTTACCCAAGTCTTAAATCTGTGTATCTATTCCCGGCCATCACACGTAGCTTCGGATGAGACCCTTCATCTTGACTGTACCCAGGAGTCTTTCATGCAGATTTTCTGACACTCTGGTGTGAAGTTTATAGGGAACGACAACGTGAGATCCACACATCAGCATTCTTTGACATATCGATAGCAGGTCTCACCTCGCTGAGAACTCTGGAAACATAGGGTTACCATGAGCTTGTCATCCTTGTGCAGTGATTTCATAAACCTTTGATAATGTCAGGTCATCCTTCGTTTCTCTTTGTATTTCTGCATTTGTTACTGGCAACTGTTCCACCAATGCTGTGTGAAACACTTCTGCTGGGTCACAGTATGAAGACTTTTCTTCTTCAGTTGCCGATAGTGGAAGACATGACAAGCCATCAGTGTTGCTGTGTTGTTTGGTACCCTTGAACTCTATGTCATAAGAGTGGGCTCCTAGGAACAGTGTCCAGCATTGTAACCGGGTAGCAGTCATCACTGGAATTCCCCTCCTGGGATTGAAAATGGACACAGGGGACTGGTGATCTGTCACTAGGGTAGACTTTTGTCGATAGAGGTTGTGGTGGAACTTCTTTATTCCACAGACTAGACTAAGGGCCACTCAGTCAATCTGTATGTAGTTGCATTCTGCGCTTGTCAATAATCTTGAAGCAAATGCAATCAGCCGTTCAGATCCATCTTTCGTAATGTGTGACAAAATGGTTCCAATTCCATAAGGGGACGATAGCGTGTCAATCTGATGGGGAGGGATGGGTCATAATGGGTGAGCAATTCATCAGATGTAATTAGTCTCTTTGTTTCCTTGAATGCTCTTTCACATCTTTCTGACCATTCCCACTTTGCTCCTGTCTGTGATGGTGCATTCAATGGGTGCAGCACTAAAGCAACGTTTAGGAGAAACCGGTGGTAGTAGTTTACAAGGCCTAAGCATGACCTGAGTTGTGACACATTTTCTGGTCTGGGTGCCTGTAGCACTGCTTCAGTCTTCCCTTGTGACTTACGTAAGACATATTTGTCAATGAAATGTCCACAATATGAGATTTCCTTCTTGAAAAACGCACATTTCTCTCTCTTTGCACGCAAACCATACTCACTCAGCCCGGTAAGCACTTTACCAGGGTTCTGGAGGTGCTCTTCATCATTTTTGCCAGTCACACTGATGTCATCAAGGTAACATTGTGTTCCTGGGATACCTTAGAGCACTTGAACCATTGCTCTTTGCCAAATTGCTGGAGCTGATGTGACACCAAAGACAAGATGTTTATGCTGGAACAGTCCCTTGTGAGTGTTGATTGTTAAGGAACTTCCTGCTTAACTCCTCAACCTCCATTTGCAGATAGGCTTGTAACAAGTCAAACTATGAAAACCTCTCCCCACCTGCCAAAGATGCAAAAATGTCTTCTATTTGTGGCAGTGGATACTGCACAGTACACAGCACTGTGTTGATGCTCACCTTGAAATCCTCATATGCGAATGGCTGTGGCCTTCCCTTTCTTGATCACCGGGACAATGGGCATGGCCCAATCACTCCACTCAACCTTGGAGAGAATGCCAGATGCCTCCAAGCTCTGTAGTTCAGCATCCGCTTTAGGACGTAGTATGTAAGGCACTGGATGTGCTTTGTGGAATCTTGGTGTTGCTGCTTCATCCAGTTCAAGTCTGGCCTTAATGCCTTTGACTTTACCAATCCCTTTCTCAAATACCTTCTCATCAGCATTAAGCAGCTGTGCCAGTCTCTGGTTAGTGCTACCATTTGGGCTATCGTTGCCTGTTGATGTCACACTGAGAGCTTTGACTGAGTGCCAGTCCAGTTGGATTTTTCTCAAACATTCATGTCAGAAAAATGCTGGCCCTCCACTTTTCAATACATAAAGCTCCAACGGTTGTGTTTGGCCTCCATACATCACACTTACTTTCAGTTTGCTTTCACTTTTTGCCTGTGTAAGACTTTAGCATTGTATAGTATCTTAGAAAACAGTCTGCTGGAGTCAGCCTCTGGAATTATAGACAAAGCTGAACCTGTATCCAGCTTCATTTTCAGTTTTACACCAGACACATCTTTTGTGATCCACATCAAAGTTGCTGGTGAACGCAGCAGGCCAGGCAGCATCTCTAGGAAGAGGTACAGTCCTGACGAAGGGTGTCGGCCCGTAACAGCGACTGTACCTCTTCCTAGAGATGCTGCCTGGCCTGCTGCGTTCACCAGCAACTTTGATGTGTGTTGCTTGAATTTCCAGCATCTGCAGAATTCCTCGTGTTTCTATGGTCATAGCAATCATAGTCATACTTTATTAATCCCGGGGGAAATTGGTTTTCGTTACAGTTGCTCCATAAATAATAACTAGTAATAGAACCATAAATAGTTAAATAGTAATATGTAAATTATGCCAGTAAATTATGAAATAAGTCCAGGACCAGCCTATTGGCTCAGGGTGTCTGACCCTCCAAGGGAGGAGTTGCAAAGTTTGATGGCCACAGGCAGGAATGACCTCCTATGTCGCTCAGTGCTGCATCTCGGTGGAATGGGTCTCTGGCTGAATGTACTCCTGTGCCCACCCAGTACATTATGTAGTGGATGGGAGACATTGACCAAGATGGCATACAACTTGGATAGCATCCTCTTTTCAGACACCACCGTCAGAGAGTCCAGTTCCATCCCCACAACATCACTGGCCTTACGAATGAGTTTGTTGATTCTGTTGGTGTCTGCTACCCTCAGCCTGCTGCCCCAGCACACAACAGTAAACATGATAGCACTGGCCACCACAGACTTGTAGAACATCCTCAGCATCGTCCGGCAGATGTTAAAGTACCTCAGTCTCCTCAGGAAATACAGATGGCTCTGACCCTTCTTGTAGACAGCCTCAGTGTTCTTTGACCAGTCCAGTTTATCGTCAATTCGTATCCCCAGGTATTTGTAATCCTCCACCATGTCCACCCTGACCCCCTGGATGGAAACAGGGGTCACCAGTACCTTAGCTCTCCTCAGGTCTACCACCAGCTCCTTAGTCTTTTTCACATTAAGCTGCACTGCAGATAATTCTGCTCACACCATGTGACAAAGTTTCCTACCGTAGCCCTGTACTCAGCCTCGTCTCCCTTGCTGATGCATCCAACTATGGCAGAGTCATCCGAAAACTTCTGAAGATGACAAGACTCTGTGCAGTATTGTGATCCAAATGATTTTGTGATCTGTTTTGGTTATACTATGCAGTTTTAGGTATGACAGTTCACTTTTGCCAGACTCTGTTGTTTGATTCTGTTTTACATTCGGTAACTTTATGTAGTTGGTTAGTTTTGTATTTGAGACTTTTCACTCGGTTGTGCTTTTTGTCTGCCTTGCACATTCTTTCTATGTGACCTTGTCTGTGACATTTTCTGCATACTTTTTCTTGAACCAACAGTCATTTGCATCATGGGAGGATTTACCACATCAGTAATATCTTTGGCTTTTTGCATCATGCAGGGACAATTTGTGCATTTCACATTCTAACCTCCTTTTCTGTAGATCTGCTGCATCCTTTGCTGCAGTCTTTCACAATATTGCAATGGTCAATACCTGTTCTACGGTTAGGTCTCTTTCAGACATTAGCCTCCTTTGAGTGCTTAGATTATGCATGCCACATACAAGCCTGTCCCTTAATGCATCAGGAAGTCCATCTATAAAGTCATAGTACTGGAAAAGTTTGCGTAGTTCTGCAATGTATTCAGAAATGCTTTCATCTTTTGACTGGTTCCTTTTGTAAAATCTAAATCTCTCAGCTATTATGAGTGGTTTAGGGCTCAAGTGATTGTGTGAAATTGTAAGAATTTCATCAAACGTCATGCTTGCTGTCTTTTCAGGAGTTATTAGATTGTGTAAGAGACTGTACATTTTCGCACCCATTAAGTTAAGAAGGCCTCCTTTACTGTAAAGATGAAGCCACAGTCAGGTTGGAGGAACAACACCTTATATTCCGTCTGGGTAGCCTCCAACCTGATGGCATGAACATTGACTTCTCTAACTTCTGTGAATGCCCCACCTCCCCATTGTACCCCATTTGTTATTTATTTATATACACACATTCTTTTTTTTTTCTCTCTCTCCTTTTTCTCCCTCTGTTCCTCTGACTATACCCCTTGCCCATCCTCTGGGTTTTCCCCCCCTCCCCTTCTCCCTGGGCCTCCTGTCCCACGATCCTCTCATATCCCTTTTGAAAATCACCTGTCCAGCTCTTGGCTCCATCCCTCCCCCTCCTGTCTTTTCCTATCATTTTGGATCTCCCCCTCCCCCTCCCACTTTCAAATCTCTTACTAGCTCTTCTTTCAGTTAGTCCTGACGAAGGGTCTCAGCCCGAAATGTCGACTGTGCCTCTTCCTAGAGATGCTGCCTGGCCTGCTGCGTTCACCAGCAACTTTGATGTGTGTTGCTTGAATTTCCAGCATCTTTAGAATTCCTCGTGTTTGCAAGTTAAGAAGGGCAGGGGCTGTCTTTTGCTTTTCCACATTCACAGTACAATACAATGGCAAATGCGAGGTCATCCGCTTTGGAAGGAAAAGTGGAAAATTGCAGTATGCTGCTGTGCAGAGGGACTTGGGAGTGCTTGTGCATGAATAACAAAAGGTTGGTTTGCATGTGCAGCTGGCTATCAAGAAGGCAAATGGAATGTTAGCCTTCTTTGTTCGAGGGATTGAATTTAAGAATAAGGAGGTTATGCCGCAACTGTACGGGGTACTGGTGAGGCCACACCTCTGTACAGTTCTGGTCTTACTTGAGGAAGGATGTACTGGTTTTGGAAGCAGGGCAGAAGAGGTTCACCAGGTTGATTCCAGGGATGAGGGGGTTAGACTATGAGTTGCCTGGGACTGTACTCACTGGAATTCAGATGAATGAGAGGAGATCTTATAAAAACATAAGAAATTATGAAAGGGATAGATAAGATAGAGGCAGGAAAGTTGTTTCCACTGGTAGTTGAGACTTGAACTCCGGACATAGCCTCAGGATTCGGGGGAATAGATTTAGGATGGAGATGAGGAGGAACTGCTTTTCCCAGAGAGTGGTGAATCTGTGGAATTCTCTGCCCAATGAAACAGTGGTGGGTACCTCAGTAACTATATTTAAGACAAGGTTGGATAGAATTTTGCATGGTAGAGGAATTAAAGGTTATGAGGAAAAGGCAGGTAGGTGGAGATGAGTCCATGGTCAGATCAGCCGCGATCTTATTCAATGGTGGAGCAGGCATTATGGGCTAAATGGTCTACTCCTGCTCCTATTTCTTATGTCCTTTCAGTTCAA
The DNA here is from genome assembly GCF_963921235.1 of Mobula hypostoma. Classification (NCBI taxonomy): domain Eukaryota; kingdom Metazoa; phylum Chordata; class Chondrichthyes; order Myliobatiformes; family Myliobatidae; genus Mobula; species Mobula hypostoma. Next base: position 170,761,475 of record NC_086097.1, read on the forward strand.
CCCTCTCGATATACAACTCTCAGCCTTCATTAGCGCTATCAAATTTGTCAACTTTCGTGACTGAAGCCATCACCACATTATTTTCACTTTAACCTCAGTGCATCTTTCAATGTTGTTCATGGGTCCTTTGGCTTTCTCTCACTATTTTGTCCCATAACTGCCAGTGCAGCTTGTGGTATTTTCTGATGTTCAGGTTCATACTCATCCCTCATTTGTTGTGTCTGTGCACAACTACATATCGACTAAAATATTAGCATGCATGTGGGAGATGGCTTTACTGGGTGTATTCACATTGTAGAGAGAGAGAGGGAGAGTGAGCAAGGCGCATGTGTAGACAACAGTGCTTGAGCAGACAACAGATCAGTAGGTAGTGCTAAGGGGGGTGGGGTCATTGCTCTAAAAGAAATAGATGCATACTTTGCAATAATAGAAAGATATTTTCAATGAACTGAGTTGTGCTTACAGTTTTCAACATCACTATGAATGTTCAGTTCTTTATTTCTGTTTCAGAGAATACCTGGGAATTTGGGAAACATTCCTGATGCATAACTGAGAAGAATGCGAAATTCCAAAGTTCCTTGAATGTACTAATGTTCAGAGACATGTTAATAGCTTAATTAATTGGCCAGACTTGAACAGAGAATAACGTATAAAATTGGTATTGGTTTATTATACTCACATGTACACATACAGCTTGTTTTTACCTACTGTTCAAACGGATCAAATCATTACAAAGTGCATTGAGCTAGAATAAGGTAAAACAGTAATAATGTGGAATAAAGTGTAAAAGCTATTGAAAAAGATCAGTACAGGCAAACAAGGTCATAACAGGGTAGATAGTGAGGTAAAGTGTCCATCTTATTTTAATTTTACGAGAGGTCCTTCCATTCAAGAATCTGATAACAGTGGAATTGAAGCTGCCTGATGCCTGAAGGGGGGGAGACATATCAGAAAGGTATGTGAAAGTTGCAAAGGAATGGGACTAATTGGATGGATCTTTTAAAAAACCGGTAGAAAAACGAAGGGCTGATTGGGCCTCTCTTGCATGGGTGTGCCCTGTCCATCACTGACATTCTTTATCATAGAACATAGAACATAGAATAGTACAGCACAGTCCAGGCCCTTCAGCCCACAATGTTGTGCCGACCCTCAAACCCTGCCTCCCATATAAGCCCCCACCTTAGATTCCTCCATATACCTGTCTAGTAGTCTCTTAAACTTCACTAGTGTATCTGCCTCCACCACTGACTCAGGCAGTGCATTCCATGCACCAACCACTCTCTGAGTAAAAAACCTTCCTCTAATATCCCCCTTGAACTTCCCATCCCTTACCTTAAAGCCATGTCCTCTAGTATTGAGCAGTGGTGCCCTGGGGAAGAGGCGCTGGCTATCCACTCTATCTATTCCTCTTATTATCATGCACCACGACAAGAGAGGGAGCATGTCTCTTCAGAGCAGAAAGAGCTACAGGAGGTTTGATAGATGTGTTAAAAATCACGAATAATTTTGATAAATGTGAGAAATGATTTGCAATGGCAAAAAGCATTTGGTGAATGTCCTCCATTCACCAAATGCTTTTTGCCATTGCAAATCATTTCTCACATTTATCTGAATCCTCTTCGGATTTAAAATAATTAGCAAAAGGATCACCTGCAGAATAAGGAGAACTTGCTTTAGGTTGAAGAATTGTGATCTGGACTGTATTGCTGGAAAGTGTAGAAACAGGATCAGTCATAAATTTTAAAAGGAAATTGATTAAGTATCGATAAAGAGTAAAAACAAACTGTAGTGAAAGGGGAACAGGAATTATCCTGTTGTTCCTTGAAAGGGTTTCCATAGGCACAATGGACCAAATGGCCTCCTACTGTGCTCAGAGGATTAATGAAGCTATCTGGAACTGATGCTGACATATATGCACGTGTGTCAGTCAATCTATGAGTGATTACAGGAATCATGTGCTTTTATTTCCTACAATAACCTTTGATGTGACACCTTGTCAAATCCCTCATGAACTTCTAGCAATTCCTCTTCATCCAAAACAGTTCATTCTTCAAAGTCCTATTAAATGGTCAGATGTGATTTTCCTTTCAGAAAATAATGTTGGTTCTTTCCTGATTCCTGAAACTTAGAATTTTTCTGAGGGTCCCTGCTATGGTGCCTTCAATCAGAATCAAATCAGCTTTAACATCACTGGTATATGTCCTGAAATTTGTTGTTTTACTGCAGCAGTACATTGCAATGCATAGTAATAAAAACTATAAAGTAAAAATACACACACACACACAGAGTGTAAAAAGACAGGGAAGAATATTGACCAACACGCACAAAATGCAGGAGGGACCTAGCAGGCCAGGCAGCATCTATGGAAAAGAATCCAACTGACTTTTCGGGCCAAAATGTTGACTGTTTACTCCTTTCCATAGATGCTGCCTGGCCTGCTGAGTTTCTCCAGCATTTTGTGTGTGTTGCTTGGATTTCCAGCATCTGCAGATTTTCTCTTGTTTGTGAAAAATACTGAGGGAGTCTTCATGAGTCGATTGTCTATTCAGAAATCTGATGGCTCTTTTTAATAAGAGTTTCTATATTTCCCTGTGACATATTCCCTATGAAGTTCATTAAGACCAAGGGATTTGTCAGGCCGCAGGGCGACAACGTGCTCACTCTCATTAGGTCACACAAATCACAAGATCCCTGAATTTATCATCCCTGGGAAACATACTGACTGATAGGTCACTCATTGTCTGATGCCCTTGGCCGTTTCCTCCCCATGCCACATGTCTAATTTTCATAACCAATAAGGTAACTCAGCAGAATTAGACAGTTTGGCCCATCAAATCTGCTCCACCATTCAATCACGTCTGTTTTTTTTCTTAACCCTTATAACCATTGACCCCCTTAGCAATGAAAAGGTTATCAGTCTCTGCGTTAAATACCTGCAGTACCTTATCCCCACAGATGCACCACTTTTGTACTGAAGGAAGTTCTTCTCATTACCGTTTTAAAGAGAAAGCCATTTATTCTAAGGCTGTGCCCTGGGATCCCAATCTCTCCTACTAATGGAAACTTTCTCTGCATGTCCACCTGATCCAGGTTATTTAGTGTCCGGTAGGTTTCAATGAGATTCCCTCCTCATCCTTCTGAACTCCATTGACTTTCCTTCCTCAAATCAGTGTTTCCAATCTAATTAATCAACTGATTGACATTGTGAGCCAAACTGCATCACTGAAATCTAAACCAATTGCATCATACTAATGCAGTGCACATAGCTGACTTCTCAGGGACTGGTGTAATTTTCTTTTAGTTTGAGTGAAAGTGCAATTAGGAGAATTCTTTCTGAAGATGATAAAGACTTAACTCATTATTAAGATACTGTGGTTTCTGTCACTTCCTTGGCAATCGTGTTATATCCACGCATAGCTTGGATCCCCCTCTGGTATGTTACAACTTGTAAGATTTTAAGGACATATCTTAACTGCCTTGAATGTCCACATCCTACCAGTGATATGATAAGTATAACACAGATACACAAGTGTTCAGAATACCAGTCGATGCAGATCCATACAAAGAAGAGAATCCGAGAATATTAACGCAAACAACAGGAATTCTGCAGATGCTGGAAATTCAAGCAACATACATCAAAGTTGCTGGTGAACGCAGCAGGCCAAGCAGCATCTATAGGAAGAGGCGCAGTTGACGTTTCAGGCCGAGATGAAGGGTCTCGGCCTGAAACGTCGACTGCGCCTCTTCCTATAGATGCTGCTTGGCCTGCTGCGTTCACCAGCAACTTTGATGTATGTTCCGAGAATATTAAAATGGGTCTGCTCATCAGACAACAGCAATGAAAAGAGGAATGGAGTTAATGCACACAAGATGCTAAAGAAACTCAGCAGGTTAGGCAGCATCTATGGAGAGGAATAAAGAGTTGATGCTTTGGGCTGAGATCCTTCATCAGGTCTTTATTCCTTTCTATAGATGCTGCCTGACCTGCTGAATTCCTCCCGCATTTTGTGTGTGCTACTCTGGATTTCCATCAACTGCAGAATCTCTTGTGTTTATGAAATGCAGTTAATGTCTGGTGAAGAACTCCAACCTGAATTGTTAATCTCTTTCTCTTTCAGCAGATGCTGTCTGACCTGCTGTGTGTTTCCAGCATTTTCTGATTTTATTTCAAGAAAGGATTTTTTCATTTTGCCTTAAATGCTGGCAAGAAAATGAATTTCAAGGTAGTATATGGTAACATATACGTATTTTGATAATAAATTTAGTTTCAACTTTAAACTTAGATCTCTAGTAACTGCGGTTCATTTTTCTGTTTTATTATCACTGACATACGTTGTGAAATTTGTTGTTTTGTGGCAGCAGTACGGTGCGAGCATTAAAAAAATTATTATAAGTTACGTTTTTTTTATCGTGTCACACCAGTCACTCAGCTATTCTTGTCTGGCGCCTGGTGTCAGGATTGGTCTCCTTTCGGATTAACCGGGTCACGATATGAACATTCCTGACTCGACACTTTTTTTTTACGAGGCCAAGTGGCTAGCTCAACACTCAACCCGGCACAGATGGAAAGTGTGCTCGGGGGGGTGGCCCGACTTGGATTCTAACTCGGGAATTTAAGTTACAATTAAAGATAAAGAGTGCAAAAGAGGAACAGTGCGGTGAAGTGAGGTAGTGTTCATGGGGTTACAGACTATTCAGTAATCTGTGGCAGAGGTTATTAAACTGTCCCTAAAATGTTGAGTGTGTTCAGAGGTTTTCTCGGTGGTGGCATATCTTCTGATTTTCATATGAAGAATGTTTCTCTCTCCTGACAATCCAAGGTTCTGATTCTTTATACTAACTCAATCTCAAAATAGATGTCAACAAAATAGAGTATAGAGAAGACTTACTGGAATGTTACCTGGGTTTCATCACAAACAGAGAAAGGTTGAACAAGTTGGGTCTTTATCCTTTGGAGCGTAGAAGGTTGAGGGGGACTTGGTAGAGGTATTTAAAATTATAAGGGGGATAGATAGAGTTGACGTGGATAGGCTTTTTCCATTGAAAGTGGGGGAGATTCAAACAAGAGGACATGATTTGAGAGTTAAAGGGCAAAAGTTTAGGGGTAACAATGAGGGGGAACTTCTTTACTCAGAGAGTGGTAGCTGTGTGGAATGGGCTTCCAGCAGAAGTGGTTGAGGCAGGTTCGATGTTGTCGTTTAAAGTTAAATTGGATAGATTTACGGACAGGAAAGGAACGGAAAGTTATGGGCTGATGGAAGGTCGGTGGGACTAGGTGAGATTAAGCGTTTGGCACGGACTAGAAGGGCCGAAATGGCCTGTTTCCGTGCTGTAATTGTTATATGGTTATATAAAGAAAAAGTTACAATTCTGTAGTGCACTGAGTCAACATTTGGGTAATATGGACATAAAAAATGTATAGTGTAAATAATAATAAGGAAGAAGATATATAAAACTATAAAAGGTTGGACCCAGCTAAAAATGATCTAAATCTGAAATCATTGACTCTAATTCAAGCAAATCCCATTTGTAATTGGACTCAATTTATTTGAAAGCAAAGCATAAGTAGATCAGAATTAGTCTAATTTGCTATTGAAAATTATTTTGGAACAATCTGATGATTTAATAGAGAACAAAGATAAACTTGGTATCCAGCAGGGTAAAACCAATTGTTTTTTATTCAGCCTAGCAACCTCATTACATAATGTGTATCTATTTCAACGTCTCTCAGGCAATATTGTTGTATCATGAGTCTTGGCTTTGACTGAAAAGTTAGTCTTATTGTTTTGTCTTACTTATTTGGATCTTGCCTCTCAAGATGTTGCACAAAGTGACACTGGATGGTAAAGTAAGTTAACTGACAGGTGCTCTTGTCTTTATCTGTACCAGGTGTCCATTACACTACTTCTTCAGTGAAGTTTATTCTGCAAGAACAAGCTTCCCTGGCGCAGCCAGCAACTATTTATTATCTCTGGACTGCAGACTGACAACACTGCCCGAGGCTATTACTACCGAAACAATTGGAACTGTGGCTTGTGTTCCCGACGAAGCAACCCCACCTCCCCACTGAAGTGAAAGAATGAAGCTAAGAGACAGACAGTACTGCTATGTCCTCGCGATTGTGTCACTCTTCCTGGGACTTGGTATGACAAGTCAATCAGATCCTTCGCCTTCGTTGCCCAGACCCCACCTGACAAAGGTGCAGGAGGCTCACAGGCGGGTGAAGAGGGGCTGGGTATGGAATCAGTTCTTTGTGCTGGAGGAGTACACAGGCACAGACCCATTATATGTGGGGAAGGTAAACAAGGTCAACTGCTCTTCACCTTCTAAATGTGTTCTCAATCGATCTCCTAATTGGAACATTTGGCTTTGAATGGATGCTTAGGGGATATGGGTCTAAAAATCACTCATGAACTTGTTTAAGATTTCATTTACTGTTTTTCAAAAGAAGTATCACTTCTGAAATAAATGAGTTCCTCTAAGCTAATTGGAGAGGAATTTCTGACACAGTGCCCTGGAAGGTGAAACATTTCAGATCCTGTAACCTTCTCATTTGATGCAATGTCTTGGGGCAGAGATACATTTTGCTTCAGTTCATTCCAGCACAGAGGGAGGCCACTTGGTCTATCATGCTTGTGCTGGCTGTATGTATGATTTGTCCAATTAGCTTCACTCCCCATTTTCCTTCCTCACAGTTGGATCACATTTACCCAATTTCCATTTGAAAATTGCATTTGAACCTCAGTAGGAATTGTTTCAATTTACGAGTTACCTAGTTGAATTATTTGAGGTATCCTTCCAGTAACACAGCTTGTCCTCGACCCTTACACACCAGAGATTCTGCAGCTGCTGGACATTTGAGCAACACACACAAAATGCTGGAGAAACACAATATGTCAGGCAACATCTATAAACAGTCAACATTTTGGGCTGAGGCTCTTCATCAAGGTACATGAATCATCAACAGTTTCTTGATGAAGGGTCTTAGCCTGAAATGTGAACTGCTTATTCCTCTCCATAGATGCTGTTTATCTTGTTGAGTTCTGCCAGCATTTTGTATGTGTTGCTTTTGACTCTTCACTGCTGACTTCACAGGAAGATGATACAACACACAAAGGGGCCTTTCAGCCCACTGAGTTTCTGCTGCCTCTTTTGAAAGATCCACCCAACTAGCTTCATTTCCTTGCTTCTTCTCCAAAGTGCTGCAGGTACTTCCTGCATGTGTTTAACCAGCTAGTTTTTGAAGCCTATTGCTGAGCTGGGTCCACCACCATTCAGGCTGTTAATTCTAGGTTATCACATCTCGTTGTTTACAGTGTTTCATTATTTCCCCATTGAATACTGGGATCTCTGTGGCGATAAGAATTGCAAAGAGCTGTGATTAGAGAGGGCAAGCTGATGGTTCAGGCACTGACATAAGCACATTTAACATTTTTGAAAATAAATAAAAAGGACCAGTGAGGAAAAGCTTTTTTGAGGTTCGGTATGATGTGGAACTCACTGCCCTGCAAGGAAATAAGTAAATTTGTTTATTATAAGAACTAGGAGCAGAATTGGGCCATTTGGCACATTGAGCCTGCCCCACCATTCCATCATGGCTGATTTATTATCCCTTTCAACCCCATTCTTTTGCCTTCTCCTCATAACCTTTGATGCCCTGATTAATTAAGAACCTATCAACTTCCTCCTTGAATATACGCAATGACTTGGCCTCCATTACTGCATGTTGCAAAGAATTCCATAGATTCACCACCTGCTGGCTGGAGAAATTTACCCTTATCGCTGTTATAAATTGATGTCCCTCTATTCTGAGGCTGTGCCCTTAGGACCTAGACTCCCCCACTATAGGAAACATCCTCTCTACATCCACTCCATTCAGACCTTTCAACATTTGATAGGTTTCAATGAAATCCAGCCCACATATTTCTAAACTACAATGGGTCCAGGCCCAGAGCCATCAAATCTCCTCATAGGTTAACCCTATCATTCCTGGGATCATTCTTGTAAACCTCCTCTGAACTCAATGCCAGCACATCCTTTCTTAGATAAGGGGCCCAAAACTGCTCACAATTCTCCAAGTGCAGTCTGACCAATGCCATATAAAACCTCAGCATTACATCCTTGTTTTTGTATTCTAGCCCTCTTGAAATGAATGCTATCATTGCATTTGCCTTCCTTACCAACAACTCAACCCGCAAACTAACAGTCATGAAATCCTGCACGAGAACTCCTAAGTCACTCTGCACCTCTGATTATTAAACTTTCTCCCCATTTATGAAATAGTCCCCACCTTGATCCCTTTTGCCAACGTACATGACCACACACTTCCTGATATTATATTCCATCTGTCACTTCTTTTCTCATTCCCCCAATCTGTCTAAGTACTTTTGCTGAAACCCTGCTTCCTCAACACTCTCTGCCCTTCCACCTATCGTCATATTGTCCTTAAACTTGGCCTCAAAATCATTGATTCCTTCATCCAAATCATTGTTATAAAAGGCGAAAAGAAGCATTCTCAACACCAACCCCTGCAACACACCACTAGTCACCCACAGCTAACCAGAAAAGGCCCCCTTTATTACTAGTCTTTGCCTCCTGCCAGTCAGCCAATCTTCTATCCATTCTAGTAATACCATGGGCTTTTATTTTGTTAAGCAGCCTCATGTGTAGCACCTTGTCAAAGGCCCTCTGAAAATCCAAATAAACATCATCCACTGACTCTCTTTTGCCTATTCTGCTTGTTAATTACTCAATGAATTCCAACAGATTAGTAAAGCCAGATTTCCTGTTTGGAAAACTGTGCTGACTTTGGACTGTTTTATCATGTGCTTCCAAGTACCCCAACACCTTATCCTTAATAATAGACTGCAACAATTTTCAAACCACTGAAGTTAGGCTAACTGGCCATATTTCATTTTCTCTGCCTCCCTCCCTTCTTAAAGAGTGTAATGACATTTGCAATTTTCCAGTCCTCAGGAACTTTGGAATGGCTTAATTCTGCTCCTATATCTTATGGAACTATTCCAGAATCTTTTGATTCTTGAAAGATCATTACTAATGTCTCCACAATCTCTTCAGCTACCTCTTTCATCTGGTCCAGGTGACTTACTTACCTTCAAACTTTTCAGTTTCCCAAAGCACCTTCTCCTTTGTACTATACTCACTTCTGCTCCCTGAGACTCTCGCATCTCTAGCATTCTGCTAGTGTCATCCACCGTGAATACTGACACAAAATACTTCTTAAGTTCCTCCACCTTTACTTTGTCCAGCATTACAACCTCTCCAAAGTTTTTTTCCAGTGGTTCGAAATCCACTCACATCACTTTTTCTCCTATATATCTGAAAAATCTTTTTTCATCCTCTTTTATGTTATTGGTTAGCTTACCTTCAAATTTCATCTTTTCTCTCTCAATGGCTTTTTTAGTTGACTTCTGTTTGTTTTTAAAAGCTTTGCCATTCTCTACGTTCTTACAATTTTTTGCTATATTATATACCCTCTCTTTTGCTTTGATGCTGTCCTTGACTTCTCTTGTCAACGCAGTTGTCTCATTCTCCCTTTAGAATACCTCTTCATCTTCGGAATGTATTTTTCCTGCACCTTCTGAATTTCCCCTAGAAACACCAGCCACTGCTGTACTACAATCATCCCTGTTTGTGTCCCCTTCCAATCAACTTTGACCAGCTCCTCTCTCATCTCTAATTCCTTTTACTTGCTGCAATACTGATACATCTGATTTTAGCTTCTTCTTCTCAAACTGTAGGGTGAATTCTATCATATTCTGATCACTGGCTCCTAAAGGTTCCTTTACCTTAAACTTTCTAATCATATCTTTGTCATACATAACATCCAGTCCAGATTTGCCTATCCCTTTGTAGGGTCAACAACAAGCTGTTCCAAAAAACATCTCGTTGGTAATCTACAAAGTTCCTCTTGGGATTCAGCACCAATCTACCAGCATATTGAAATCTCCCATGATTATCGCAACATTGCCCTTTTTACATGCCTCTTCTATGTCCGATTGTAATTTGTTGCCCAAATCCTGGCTACTGTTCAGAAGCCTCTATATAATTCTCATCACAGATTTTTTTTCTTACCTTTGCAGTTTTTTAACTCTACCTACCTCTTTCTAAAGATTTGATTTCTTTTTTTTTATCAACAGAGCCACTCCCCCCTGCCTAACATCCTGTCCTTTCAATACAATGTGTATCCTTGAATGTTAAGCTCACAACTATGATCTTCTTTCAGCTAAAGCTGAGCAACTTCCAGATCATCATACCTACTAATCTCTACCTGTGCTGCAAGACCATCTACCTTATTCCATATACTCTGTGGCTTCACATGTAATACTCTCAGTTCTTTATTCACCAACTTCTTTTGCTTCTGCCCCCCTGTTGCACTTTAACATTCCACTGACTGCAATTTTGCCTTTCTTTCTTTCTGTCTGCCTGACCTTCCTAAACACTGCATCTACTTGTATATCAACTGCCCCATCTATGGCCCTATCACTCCACTACCCATCCTCTAGATGAGTTAGTTTAACCCTCCCCAACAGCTCTAGCAAACTTGCCTGCAAGGATATTGGTCTCTCTCAGGTTCAGGGGTAACCTGTCCTTTTCTCTCAGAAGAGATCACAATGATCCAGAAATCTGAAACCCTGTCCCCTGCATCCATTCTTCTGCCACACATTCATCTGCCAAATCATCCTAATCTTACCCTCACTGGCACGTAGCATGAGCACCTATATTCTCTCTTCAGGACCTCTCCCTTTTCCTACTTATGCCATGTGAACAGAAATGAATTTTGTTTTGTATGCCATCTATACAGAACATTTCATCACATCTGTGCATCTGGAAAACAATAACAGAATGCAGAATGAAGTGTTGCAGTTCAGAGAAAGTGCAGTGCAGGCAGATAAAAAGGTACAACGCCGTGATAAGGTAGATTGTGAGATCAAGAGCCCATCTTATTGTACAAGTGCACCATTCAATAGTGTTATAATAAGGGACAGAAGCTGTCCTTAAGGCTGGTGGTGTGTGCTTTCAGGTTTTTGTATATTCTGCTTGATATAAGGGTGAAGAACATAGAATCTCCAGGGTGGATAGAGCCTTTGATTATGCTGGCCTTTTCCTGAGGCAGCAAAAAGTGTAGACAGAATCAATGGAGGGAAGGCTGCTTTTTGTGATTTGCTGTGCTGCTCGCTGTAGTTCCTTGTGGTCTCTTGCAGAGCAGTTACCATGCCAAGGCTGATGTGTCCTGGTAGGATGCTTTCTATGGTACTTCTGTAAAAGCCTGTGACAGTCAATGGAGAACATGTTGAATTTCTGCAATCAGCATCTTCCAAAGATAATTGAACAGGCTGGGTCTGCTGTATGGAAGGAAAAGCACAGATCCGATAGGTCAAAGGGTCTCCTTTGTGCTATAAGAATATATAGCACAAAAATATGTGTTCTATGATCCTTTAACCAGTCACCTTAACTCCCTGTCTTACATAGAGCATTGTACTGCAACAGATCCTTTGGCCCACTTTGTCTGTGCTAACCATGCCAAGTTCAACTAATCCATTCTGCCTCTGCAATGCATGTATCTCTCCATTTTCCACCTATTTGTGTGCCTGTGTAAGAGTCTCTAAAATTTTGCTGTTCTATCTACTTCTACCACTTACCCTGGAAATGTGTTCTACTCTCTGTGTAAAAACTTGCTTTGCAAATTTCCTGTAATCCTCCCTCTCACATTAAAGCTGTGCCCTTCAGTCTTTGGCATTTCCACCTAGGGAAAGACACTCTGATTATCTATCCTATCTTTGCCTTTTATAATCTAGTACACTTCTGTCAGGCCTCTGCCTCTGACACTCTGGAGAAACCAATCCAACATTATTTTAAGCTCTCTTCTGGTTTCCAACCTCCAGCTGCTGCAGTCAGATTCTTCTCATTTCCTCCACTGGCACCCTTGAAGGTTTTGAACACTTCTCTTGAATTTTTCCTTCAGCTTTCTTTCACTCAGGAGGATAACCCCAGCCTCTGCTCCCCAAATCCGATCTCATTTCTTTACAGTTATGGAGAATGACTGGTGGGTGACTTTATTCAGGCACATAAGATTCTACAGGGACATTGTGGTAGATTTTGTGATGTTTGTACTGGTGAATGACCTTTTGACTGAGCAGGCAAACTAACAAGATGAAAGAGGTGGACACAGAGTCATAGAGTAAAACAGCACGGAAACAGGCCCTTTGGGCCATTCATTCATGCCGACCAAGATGCCCATTTGAATTAGTCTCATTTACCTATGTTTGGTCTGTGTCCCTCTAAACCTTTCCTATTCATGCCATTTAAAATAAAAGTGTGCAGGAACTCCTCTGGCAGTGGATAGTGAATCTCTGACAGAGGAGGAATTGAGGCCTGGGACAGATCAGCAATGATTGTATTGAATGGTCGGGCAGGCTTGAGGGTCTGAATTAGCCTACTGCTGGCCTACTTCCTGATAACCACAAGAGATTGTGCAGATGCTGGAAATGAAGAGCAATGCACACAAAATGCTGGGAGCAGCTTAGCAGTTCAGGCAGCATCTATGGAGGGAAATAAGACAGTTGACTTTTTGGGCTGAGACCCTTCTTCAGGACTGGAAAGGAAGGGGGAAGATACCAGAGTAAAAAGGTGGGGGGGGGAGGGAGGGAAAAGGGGACTAGCTAGAAGACGATAGGTAATGCCAGGTGAGTGAAGTCCCTTTTACTAACCTTACAGTAAAAAAAATTACAGGTAGTTGAAGAAATCAATGTTCATGTAATAATAGTGTTCACAATCAAACTAATTGTGCAGATGCAGGAAATGAAGAGGAATATATACTGCATCCTAATCATTAATTAGGACAGTGAAACATTACAAATTTCTATAAATGTGTGCTAGAGAGTATATTGCCTGATTGCATCATGGCCTGGTATGGAACTATTTTTTGAAACTTTGGACTGGATAAGTGAAGAACATTAAACATAAAGAAAAGTGCAATAGAGCTAGTAGAATATAAACCAGAGCAGCAGGATACAATACAATTAAAGGATGAACATGAAACATGTAAGTACCTGGGAAATTAACAAGCAAAGAAAATAGATCATAGCGCAATAAAGGGAAAACTTATGACAGAATTTACTTCAAGGTTTAAGAAAATCTGCCAAACAGACCTCAATAGTAAAAATATAACAAAAACAATAAACCCTCTCGCTATACCAATATTAATATATTCTTTCGGCATAATATCTTGGCCCAAAACAGATCTGGAAAATTTACAACAATAAGAATGGAAATGTCAAATTTTAGAAAACACTATGCACACTTGAACACACTTAGATTAATACTACCTGGGACAGAGGATGAAGAGAAATAACAGGCATTAAAAATTTACACCACAGTCAGAGAAAACTTCGAAGGACATACTTCCAGCAATGAAAACAGGTTTCAGCACTCCATGCCAGCATATACAATTCTGATAAGAAGTATACGCTACAAAACTTAAATGAAAGCACAACCGAGAAAAATGAAGAGATTATCGCTACAGAAGAAAAAGATAACAAATGGAAGAGCATGACCCTCCATGGATGACATCCCCATGATCTGAGCAGACTAGATGTGAACAAGGAAACATCAAACTACCTGGCTCAGAGTTGGAGACCTCTTCACAGAAATTGAAAGGTTCCTTGTAGCAATGCAAGAGCAGGTGGTTAACACAAAAAATATGGAAAATACACAACAAAAGACCAACAAATTCAAGATGATAAATGCAGAAATTCCATGAGAAACAAGAAACAATCCAACACATTATGGGATCCTGCAGCAGTTTAACTCAATCTGATTACTTACACAGGCACAATCAAGTGGCAAACATCATTCACCAAAACCTTGCTTTAAAATACAAACTCATAAAAGACACCATTCCTTACTATAAATACAAGCCTGATCCAGTTTTAGAGTCAGAGCCCTACAAATTATATTACAACTGATCCATTATTACAAATTGGACCATCCATAATAATCATCTGGATAGAATATTGCAGGATAAACAAGCAAGAACAACTTTCTTAATAGATAAAACCATTGCAAACACACATAACACACAGAAATCAATACGTGAAAAACACGAGAAATGTGCTGAATTAAAAGAAGAAATTGAAAGACTATGGAACATGAACAGGGTATACAATGTTCCAATAGTAATATCCATAACTCATATCATCCCAAAGTCACTACACATGAGCATTATTCATGTGACATTCATGTAAGTCTTCAGAAAGCCACAAAACTCCACTAAACACCACTAAAATAGTCTGAAAGTTCCTAGCCGTTGAGAAATGAGTGTGCTTTGCTATGACTGTGCTTCAGGTTCTACCAGCTTAATTCTGAGAAAAAATAAAATTAATTATAATAGCACAAAGTGCCAAGTTCAAAGCAAATATATTATCAAAGTACATATTTGTCACCATATGCAACCCTGAGATTTGTTTTCTTTCTCAGTAAATCCAAGAAACATAATGGAAGCAATGAAAGACCTCACCCCACAGGATGGACAAACAACCAATGTGCAAAAGACAACAAACTGTGTAAATACAAAAATAAAACACACAAATAATAATAATAATAATAATAGATAAATAAGCAATAAATATCAAGAACATGAGATGATGAATCCTTGAAGGTGAGTCTATAGGTTGTAGGAACAGTTCAGTGATGGGGTGAGTGAAGTTGAGTCAAGTTATCCCTAATGGTTCAAGAGCAAGCCGGTTGAGGAGTAATAAATGTTCCTGAACCTAGTGATGTGGGGGCTGAGACTCCTGTACCTTTTTCTGATGGCAGCAGTGAGAAGAGAGCATGGCCTAGGTGATGGGGTCCGTGATGATGGATGCTGTTTTCCTGTGACAGCGCTCCATGTAGATGTACTTAGTGGTGGGGAGGGCTCTACCTGTGATGAATTGGGCTGTGTGCACTTTTTGTAGGATTTTCCATTCAAGGTGATTGGTGTTTCCATGCCAGGCTGAGGTGCAGCCAGTCAATATGCTCTTCACTCCACATCTATAGACGTTTGCCATGTTTCACTGTACTAATTAATGTCTGGATGCAGTATGTATTCCATTAGCTTAATTATGGGTATTATTAGGTAAATATTCAATGAGCAAGTGTATGCCAAGTGATGTGATATGGGTAGTTGCAGATAATGGATGTTTCTGACTTAGAGTGAAATCAGCTTATGGAGAGTTTTCAAGAGCTGAAACCTTACATAACTTAGGGGCTGCCTTTATATTCTGTTCAACCTGCACAAGTGTCAATCTTGTTTAATTTGCAGATATGTATGGTTTATAAAAATACACTTCGTTATTGGAATCACAATTGTTTTATTTTTGTCAAATGTACTAAGCTACAGTGAAAAACTTTGTTTTGCATGCCATCATTTCGAAATAGAGAGTGGCTAAGTGCTTGGAATGCACTGCTGGGGATGGTGGTAGAAGCTGATAGGCACGTGGATGAAAGATAAACAGAGGATTATTCAAGGTTGTCAAGCCGAGGAGTGGTAGTGGGGACAAGTTCCCACTACTTAAAAGTGCTCCTCACGGCATGCGCTTCAAGTAGCCTCTGACAACGAAGTCCAACTCTTGGCCTTCTCGTGTGACTTAGCCTCTAAGCCCAGTGGAACTGTTTCTACTGACAGGGGAAGGGGCGAAGGCGGGTCCTGGCGCCTTAAAACCAGTGCTTCGGGTAGATGGAGCTCGTCAGCCTGGGAAGGCAGTCCATCTAAGAGAGGGAAAAATCTGATTTCAAACCTCTGCTGCCTTGTGGCCATACCCACTCATGGGAAAGGCTTTAGGAGTAAACCTGAGGACAAATCTGGAGCTGGAGACCCTAAGGCAGTCCGACGTTGCCTTCAACCTCGTTCTAGCAACTCCTGCGATGACACTAGTGCAAGCTGTATTGGCCCTTGTCCTTCCCTTGGACAACATCGGTGTCGTGGAGAGGGGAGACTTGCTGCATGGCCAACTGCCTGTCTTCCATACAACCTTGCCCAGGCCTGCACCCTGGAGAGGACACTCCAGCGTCACCTCACCGCGTCGGCACAGAGACTTTCCAGGCGCAGATCCATGATCTCGCGAGACTAACGGATGCCACCACCAATTTATAGCTCTGTTAGAAGGAAAGGTTAGACTGATTGAGGAGTAGGTTAAAATGTTGGCACAGCGCAAAGGGCCAATTTGGTGTTGTACTATTCTATATTCTATGTTCTAAACATCAAGTCCATGAGTACAGGTAATGGCTGATGTAAAGGGTAGATACAGTATTCAGTTACATGAATTATTATCCTCTCTCCCAGGGCAGTTGGGACCTGTACAAGAAGGATGGTTAGTGCCTAATTTGGAGGGGAACCAATATCCTTATGGGGAAATCTGCTAGTGCCATTTGGGAGAGTTTAAACTAGTGAGGCAGGGAGTGGGAACCAGAGAAACAGGCCAGCAAGTGAAAGTGTTGATGGAAAGATATGGGACAGGAGATGTGGGTCTGATAGGAAGGGCCGACAGCAGCAAGCAAGTGAACATGGTGAGACCGATGGTCTGGAATGTGTTTATCAGAATCAGGTATAATATCACCGGCATGTCGCAACATTTGTTTTGCAGCAGCAGTACATTACAATACATAATAATAAAAAATTATAAATGGCAATAAGAAATATGTACAGTGGATTCTGGTTAATTGGGATACATCGGGACCAGTACATTTTGGCCCAATTCCGAGGCTGCCTCAATTAGCTGATTTCATGGAAGTAGTTAAAAAGATATAAAAAGACAAACTACCATTTAATTGAGTAACAAATTATGTATTTAAATGAAATACAGAACAAATTAGAACACTGCCAAAACTACTATGGAACTATAAAACTGTGTATTAGTTCCAACAGTTATCGACAGAAGAATTGATCCAGTGTACGCTGCTGTGTTCTTTTGATTGACTGTAAATGAACAAAATCAGTGCAGCTGTGTGCAGATACGTCTATTATCTGCAGCCCAGTGCAGGTAATAAACTGCCTTCAAACAATGTTTTTGACGACTGCATCCTTCAAATCTTCATTTTCATTTTAACATTCAGGATGATTGTCAATACCTTCAAATTTTTCTTCGATTCTAACTCGTTGAGATAGTGAAATCATTTCCTTTTCACTCCAGGCCATTTCTGGCATCTTAAAGACTGAATGCTTGAAAATATAATGAGCTAAGTAGGTCTGAATTGTCTTACTGCTTATAACTTGCCAAATATCATTGACAAAAATGATTGCTTTTTGAACACAACCAGATGCAGGTGACGCTATTTAAAACTGTCCGCTTTAAGCATGTTGAACTATCCAACAGCCATACAACATAGTGCAAAAAGAGAGCAAATAAAAAGAAAGAAATATTGAGGTGGTATATATGGGTTCATTATCCATTCAGAAATCTGATGTTGGAGTGGAAGAAGCTGTCCTAAACAGTTGAGAGTGTGTCTTTAGGTTCCCATACATCTTTCTCGTGGTAACAATGAGAAGAGGGTGCGTCCAGGGTGAAGGGGATACAATCTTTTTGAGGGCCAAAGGTCCTGTTCCTGTGCTGTTGTGTTCTATCTTCTATGTTCTTGTCAGATAAAAAATGTCGTATCTCTTTCATTGCAAAATACTTAGAAGGCTAATGGATTGGGATATGTAAAAATGCTGTTCGAGGTGGGCATGTTTCACTCTGTTACTCTTGAGCTGACAAAGGAGTGGTTGTCAGCAACATAAGTTGCTGCAGTAAATGGCCACGCACCTGAGTCAGTTGCCTGTTGTATGCAATATTTCATTTAATGAAATGGGATGTCAGTGGGTGGGAGTGATACCAAACTGCCAGGCCAAACTGGGAGTGACCAAAGATGATTTTTGACACAGACATTCTCTCTCAACCTTGGACTGGATACTGGTAGACAGAGTGGTGAAGAAGCTTTTTGGCATGCTACCAGTCAGGGCACTGACTATAGAATTTAGGATGTAATGTTGCAGTCGTACAAGGCGTTGGTGAGGGTGCATTTGGAACACTCTGTTCAGTTTTGGTCACCCCTGCTAGAAGAGAGATACCATTAAGCTGGAAAGAGTGCAAAGGAGAATTACAAGGATATTGCTGGGACTTGAAGGACTGAGTTACGGAAGGCAGGTTGGGACTTTTTGTTGTAGCATAGGAGAATAAGGGGTGGTTTTATAGAGGTGTATTAAGTCATGCAGGGCATAGATAAGGATGAATGCACACAGACTTTTTTTTTCCAGATTTCAGAATTAAGAACAGGAGGGTATATGTTCAAGATGAGAGGTGAGAGAATTATTACAAAGCTGAGAGGCAGCTTTTTCACCAGAGACTGGTGAGTGGTTGAGGCAGGTTCATTAACAACATAGAACATAAAGCATAGAACAGTTCTGCAAAGTGTAGGCTGTTCAGCCCATGTTGTTCTACCAACCCTTTAACTTACTCCAAGATCTATATAACCCTTTGCTCACACATATCCCTCTATTTTTCATTTAACCATGTACCTATCTAAGAGTCTCTTAAATGTCCCTAATGCATCTGGTACATGGATAGGATGTTTATCTGGACCAAATACAACCAAATGGAGATGGGTTAGATGGGAATCTTTATCAGCGTGGACCAGTTGGGCCAAAGGGCCGGTTTTTGTGCTGTATGACTCAGGCTGGGGAACATCAACAAATGGGTCAGCTTTCTGGGAGAAGCTGTAATTAGAAAGGTAGAGTTGCGAAGGAGAGAATTTGAATGGATATGGTGTCAAGGGGAGGATGTTTGACAGTTGAAGTTCTGTTAGTTTCTTCGTGCAGGGGAGGGGTTGTTTTTTTTAGGGGGTTGGAGATCCTGCTCCATATTGTGCAGGTGAAGGGAGGTTTTGGGGGATCGGGATGCCATTCTCTTTTGTACAGGGATGGGGGTGGGCATTGATGTTTCTCTCTGAACGACTTTCATGATCTTTCTTTGTTTTGTGACTATCTGGAGAAATATAAATTTCAGAGTTGTATATGGATACATGTTTTGATTCTTTGAATTCTCTGAGATGACTGAAGTATTTGCTATAGTAGAGAAGACAGAATGGCCAATTGTACACGTACAAGTGAGCAACGAGGCAGGCAGCTTTGGAATTGAACCTACTGGAGTGGGCATCTCTGCATCAGTTGGCTTTTGTAGTGATAGACAGCACTGAGGATGAAGAAAGCTTTGGCAAAAGGTTAGGAATGTCTTTGCTTTTTAAATCGTACTAGCATTTATGTGCCAACAGTTAATGAAATGGCCTATTTAATGTGAAACCTATTGCCAGAAGAAAATCATCAGAATAAATGGTAGAGGTTCTTTTTTCAATATTTCACAGGAATTGGATGTCACTGTAAGGATATCATTTATTGTCCATTCCTATCCAACCAGCGACTAAACTGTGTGGCATGCTGGACGGTTCAGGGTTGAATTGGTTTTGGAGTCCTGCACTGGCCATGCTTTGTAAGGACAGTAGATTTCTCTCCCTGCAGGGCTGTAGTGAAGCTGAACTGATACTTCCATAGTCACCATCACTGAAAGCAAACTGTTATTCCAGATTTATTTATTAAATATCCAGCCAGTGATGGGATTCTAATTATTGCCGTAATTAAGTGGTAATTGGCAAATTGTTTTACTGTTTTCCGATGTCCTGAGGTACAGTGAAAAATGTTGTTTTGCATGCCATCCATTTCATCACATCAGTACATTGAAGTAGTACAAGGGAAACCAATGACAGAATGCAGAATAAATTTGCAGAGAAAGGGCAGCGCAGGCAGACATTAAGGTGCAAAGGCCATGAGGTAGGTTATAATGTCAAGAGTCTATTTTGTTGGATTAATCAACTGCCCAATAGCCTTATA
Source organism: Mobula hypostoma (assembly GCF_963921235.1). NCBI lineage: Eukaryota > Metazoa > Chordata > Chondrichthyes > Myliobatiformes > Myliobatidae > Mobula > Mobula hypostoma. Next base: position 170,781,396 of record NC_086097.1, read on the forward strand.
AGAGCAGATATTAAGCTGCCCTTGAGCCTGGCGGTCAGTGCTTTCAGGCTTATGATCTTCTACTCCACAGGAGAGGAGAGGAAAGAGAATGTCTGGGGTGGGTGGGGTCTTTGATCATGCTGTCTACTTTACCAAGGCAGTGAGAAGTATAGTCAAAGTCCATGGAGCAGAAGCTAGTTTCCATGATGTGCTGAGCTCTGTCCACAACTCACAGGCAGAGCAGTTGGCATACCAAGTGCGAGTTGCGAAAGAACATCAAGGAAGAAGAAGTTAAGAAGACAGACTGTTGAGGTTTAATGAAGATAGTGTGAATCATAAGCAATGTCTGGACCTGTTCAACTGAATAGCCTGTTACTGGTCGTATTACATCTTGACCCTTCTAGTTAAAAAAATTGGGAAGTGTCATTGGTTCAAATGCTGTTTAAAGTTGACATTCCAATCTTGTGATTGGTCTCCCTTTCAAAAGTAATTCATTGGGTGTGAAACCCTTGGAATGCCGAGGACTGATCTAGATGCTGTGCAAGCATCATCTTCTCTTTGTTACGGGATTTAAACCGAATGATGAGTTAAAAATGGTCACTGATGTCAGTATACATTCTGGAAGTTGTATAATATTCAATACTGATGTGTCAAACATCCTACACTATATCTAACAGAAATGTACTGGAAGAAAAATAATGAAAGTGACCACACTGCGTGAGACATGCTGCCTCACGACACCCATGTTCAATCCTGACCTCGGGTAGTGTCTATGTGGGATTTGCACATTCTTGCTGCATCCATGTGGTTTCTCTCAGGTTCTCTGGTTTCCTCCACATTCCAAAAATGCTGTTAGGTTAATTGGCCTCCGTAAATTGTCCCTAGTGTGGTAGGGAGAGACAGAATCTGAGGGAGTTAATGGGAATATGAGACACAGTTTCCGAATAAAGGTTCTCCCCTTTAAACTGAGGTAAGGAGGAATTTCTTCAGTCAGAGACTGGTGCATCTGTGGGATTTGCCGCCACTGAGAGCTGTAGAATACAAGTCAGTGGGTGTATTTAAGTCAGAGATTGATAGATTTATGATTGGTAAGGGAGTTAAGGGTTATGGGGATAAAATCTGAGGACTGAGTTGAGAAAATAAAATCAGGCATGATTGGTGGAGTAGATTTGAATAGCCTTACTCTGCTCCTATATCTAATGGTCTTAAGGAATATACAGAGAATAAAAGAAAATAGGGATTAAAGTAGCATTAGTGTAAATGGGCAAATAATGGTCAGTATAGACTCAGGAGGCTGAATGGCCTGTCTCCTTGCTGTATATCTCACTAACTCTATGCATTAAACAGGCTGTTGTGCCATCCTATTTCAATGATCACCAATCTCATGTGAAGATAAAGGCAGCAACTCTCACCCGTATTTCCGGATTGATGCGCTTTAGATAGGATATATTATTGGTGCTAAAATCATAGCATTAGGAAATTCTAGCCTCTTACTTCTCGGAGGTAATTGATATTCTAGCACAACTTTCCCTGTCTGTTCCTGGCTGTAGTCCTGTCCTTTACTATTATATTTTTCCTCCTCCATGACGTTCTCTGCATTCAAATGCTTTGTCCCAGATCCTAGCTCTGCCCAGTGTGACCTTCAGAGCAGCTGTTAGCAACATTCAAAGTCCTGCCACTCCTAGGTCAAAGGAATACGAGTGCCCCTGGTGTAGAACCTCGCTCAGGAGTTGCACTTTAGCTAAGAACACACTAAAATGGCTCCACTGGGACAATAGTCCTTCTCCAATCTGGCGACACAAGAAACTGCAGATAGTAGGATCTAGAGCAAAGACCAAGCTGCTAAAAGAATTCAGCAGGTCCGACATCATCTGTGGAGGCAAAGGGAAAAAGTCCTGATGCAGAATCCCCACCCATTACGTTAGCTGCCTCTTTGCCTCCACAGATGCTGCCTGCCCTGCTGACTGCCTTCAGCTGTTTATCTACTTGTCTAAACTGACATTGGAGATCATTGCTAAATCTACTTGATAGATGGGCATGGATCGATAGCTAGAGCATATTGCACAGCCATTGATATTGATTCTCACAAGGTATTCAACATTGACAAAGGACTGGTAGCTGAAGTTTGTAATTCAGAACCAATTATTGATCTGTTGAGGAAATAGCCTGATCAGCAGGAGGAAGGGAATAGGGATAAAAGGAGGTAGTTGAATTGAAGGAGTGTGACCAATTGTATACCTTAGATCATGGGAAGACAGTCTACAGTCAAACATGCTGATAACACAAAAGTAAGCAGATAAAGAGACAACATTAATCCCAAATAGGTACTTTTGGATTATACAATTGGGCAAAACTGTGTTAGGTGGACTTCAATGTGGATAAATGTGGGGTGATCTGCTTTAGCCTTCAATTAGTTAGGCTAAAGTAGGATCATTGCATCCACTTCTGGTCACTGCCTTGGGAGAATGGGTGGATCCCAGGGTGGGTGCAGAAAAGACTTATCAGAATGGTTCGAGGGACTAAGGTTTTCAGTTACATTAGACTCGTGAAGGCAAGTTTTTCCTAGTGCGAGAAAAGGTTTGGGAAGAAATTTGATTTACAATGTCATGACATGTTTAGATGGGAGTAAGAAGAGGGATGCTTTCCTTATCAATCAATCCTTCAAGACTTGGTTAAGCTGGAGGGGACAGGCTTAAAGAGTTGGACAAAGGGTTCGGGAGAGATGAGAAGAAATATTATTTTACTGAGAGAGTAGTCTTGATCAAGAATTTGCTGCCTTTGAGTTTCAGGAAAGAGAAGTAGATCAGGACTTTCTAAGTGGAATTAGATAGGCACAAGGGAAAGTAGCATGCAGGCACTGTTTCCTCAAAGTTGTGTGGGTGCACGGCTATGCAGTAACTGAACACATAGCCTTTGTTTCTGTGCCGTTTGCATTTTCTTTTATATAATGTTAATAAAATTTTAAAATCTGTGTTAATACAATTTTGAAATACCCTGTAATTAATCATGTTAATGAGTATAATCCATACATTTTCTGAATAAGAAACATACCACAACTTTCACTTTGGAACATTTTAGGACAGGGCTTCCCAACCTGGAGTCCACGGACCCCTCGGTTTAATGGTAAGGCTCCATGACAAAAATGGTTGGGAACCCTGATTTAGAGCTTCACCATATTTACATTGTCAATGTTTCAAGTTACAGCACTGTTACAAGTTGTAAGAGTAAACAACAGTATGGAAGCCGACAGCTAATAGACCGCCTGATGTCGCAAAATACATATAACGAAGAACATACTTAAAGTGCCATGGAGTTTTCAGACCATGTTAGAATTTCCAGCTCAGAGCAATGGTTGGTCTGCGCAGCTGTAAGAAGAATTTGGCAGGAATGTTGCATGCAGGGTTAATTGGAAAATGGCATGTGAATGCAACTGTTGGGATTACTCAACATGGAACCCCCACAGACTCAGTGGGCCAAATGGCCCCTTTGCAACGATACTTGTGTAATTCTGTGTTGGAACAGATTGCTTCCAAGTGATGAAAATGTAGAAGTCCAAGGAAACAAATTCAAGTACATAAATTATTGAAGTGTCATGGACAGGTGCAGGAAATAATCAAAAGGCTAATAGAAAGTGAGTCTTTGTATCTGGAGGACTAGTGAACAAGAATAAATAAAGGACAAAAGCAGTAACAAATACCAGGAAATTATACCTGGCAGTGTCATTGTATGAATCTTATCACATTGGCTCAACTCATTATGTTAATGTAGAAGTTAACCAGCATATTTCAAATGGATTATGGCATCCAGGAAACCAGAAGAGAGAGAAATTTCAGGTAAGCATGTTAATCATTTGTACAGTAACAATGGCTGACAATCATGTCGAGCCTTACCAGTGTTGATGTCTTGACTAAATTCGATAGACAACTCAAAATGAACTTTAATTAAAGGGAACTTCTGTGATTAAATCTAATTTATCTTGGCTTTGTTCCCTGTGATTAGATATTTCTAACTAACAATTGGTTTGTAATTAAGCCTATCGACTTTACGCAGCGTATTCTAGCTGAGTCCTTTCTCCCCACCTTCATTAGGTATAAGTGAGGTACCACAAGACTGAAAGTTAGCTAATGTTGTTCACCTGTTTAAGTAGAGCAGCAGGGATAAGCCAGGCAAGTTAGACTGGTGAGCCATAAGAGAGGATGCTTCCCATGGTGGGGTTGTCTAGGACCAGAGAGAGCAGCCTCAGAAAAGAGGGACGTCCATTTAGAACAGAGCTGAGAAGGAATTTCTTCAGCCACAGGGTAGTGAGCCTGTAGAATCTGATGCCACAGGCAGCTGTGGAGGCCAGGTGTATTTAAGGAGCAGGTTGATAGGTTGTTGATTAGTCAGGGTGTGAAACGTTATGGGGGCGAAAGCAAGAGAATGGGGTTGAGAAGGAAATAGATCAGCCACGTTGAAATGGCAGAGCAGACTTGATGGGCTGAATAGCCCAATTCTTTTCTGTTGGCTTATGGTCTTATGATCAGTGGTAGGGAAATTACTGGAGAAAATACAAAGAAAAATTTATTTTTTAAAATTTTTATTTTGAGATACAGCATTGAACAGGTCCTTCCGGCCCTTTAAACCATGCTGTCCAGCAACCCCCGTTTTAACCCCTTGAGCCGTGCTGTCCAGCAACCCCCATTTTAACCCCTTGAGCCGTGCTGTCCAGCAACCCCCATTTTAACCCCTTGAACCATGCTGTCCAGCAACCCCCGTTTTAACCCCTTGAGCCGTGCTGTCCAGCAACCCCCATTTTAACCCCTTGAACCATGCTGTCCAACAACCCCCATTTTAACTCCTTGAGCCGTGCTGTCCAGCAACCCCCGTTTTAACCCCTTGAACCATGCTGTCCAACCACCCCCGTTTTAACCCTTTGAGCTGTGCTGTCCAGCAACCCCCGTTTTAACTCTTTGAACCGTCCTGTCCAGCAACCCCCATTTTAACCCTAGCCTAATTATGGGAATTTATAATAACCAAGTAACCTCCCAACCAGAATATCTTTGGAATGTGGGAGGAAACTGGATCACCTGAAGGAAAACTCACACAGTCACAGAAGAATTTACAGACTCCTTACAGGCAACAGTGAGAATTGAACCTAGGTTGCTGGTACTGTAAAGCATTGTGCAAACCACGACACTACCATGCCTCCCCAGTACGTTCTTAAAGGCAGAAGCCAACAAAGATAGTTGGCATGGTTTTGCAGGGGAGATCCTGTCTTCCATGGAGGTAACTAGGATGCTGGATAAAGGCAGAATAATAGATGTTGTCTAACTGGATTATTGTATGACTTATGCCAAAGTCCCACGTGGGAGACTTGTCCAGGAGGTTAAGGTACATTAGTTTCAAGGTAAGCTGACTAATTGGATCTAAAGCTGACTTGGTGAGAAGTGGCAGAGGGTAGTGGTGAAAAATTACTTTTCTGACTGGAAGTCTGTGATTAGTGGTTTAAGGTAGGAATCAGTGTTGACACTCTTAATTATTTACAATGTAAATTCCCAACTTAGATGTGAATGTAGGAGGGATGATTGGTAAGTTTGTAGATAACATGTAAGTTGGTGATTTTGTGCATAGTGAGGTAGCTTGGCTATGACTACAGCTGGATATTGATCAGGTGGAAAATTGGGTGGAATATTGTTGATAGAACTGAATTTTCACAAGTCCAGTACACTTTCCAAAGTCAAATAAGATCAAGATACGCAGTACATAGTAAATGATAGGGCACTAAGGAATATTACTGAATAGAGGGTTGTTAGGATTCCCTGAAAGTGGCATCAGAGCGGTGTTTAAGGCAAATGGCATGTTTGCCTACATAGTTTGGGAACAGAATATAAAAAATGAGATGTTATGTTGCAACTTTACAAAATGTTGGTCAGACTCTACCTGGAATATGTGCTGTAAAACTTCATAACTTAAATAATTTCCCCAGTGCCCTGGTGTGCCTGTTACAGTTGTTCAGAATTCAGAATGTTTGTCCAACAACCTAACCACTGTGTTACCACTCACTAATAACTCAGGCAGAATGTTGTGTAGGTACAAGGGACCCCAGGTACTCGAATATGTGGAACTCAGCAGATCAGGCAGCATCTGTGGAGGGAAATAGATGACAGACGTTTCAGTTTGAGAATCTTCATTTAGAGAGGGTGGTCACTCAGAGATCCCACCAGTTGTCTGCACTGTGAATGGGTTTGGATGCTGGTCTGGAGTGAAGCTCACTGCCTATGGGTTCCAGCATTCCTCTCCCATCAGGCTAAATTGACTCCATTCTGAAATCACTGCACTCTGGAATTCAATATGGATTCACATTTGAAAGTAGGGCCTCAGCCAGACCCATGACAGTCAGCAGGCAGTCTTGTCAGTACATAAAGTCTCATGGTTGATGCTGGGTTAAAAAAAAATGAGTGGAAGTGTTGCTGTGCAGATGGAATGCTTAGAACCCAGCCCTCCGCTCATTTGAAGCCCTGCATTCTTTTCTTTTTCGAGGCTTGCGAACTATTAGAACACAACAACTATTCTTCAAGATGTTAAAGCGCCTGATCTGTGTGAATTTTCCTTTATTGTGGCTGTCAGACCCTTCAACTCATTGCAATTATTTTGTGAGATAAAGGGCATTGCTCAACATGCTGAACCTGACAATTAAAAGTGAAAATATTCCACCGTGTGGAAATTGTAGTGGAACATTAATGATTATTCAGGAGGCTTTTTATAGTCAAATAGACTCTGCCTGGCGATGTGAGACACTCAGAAACTAAATGGTGACAGCAATAGATGGTGAGCTGCAGGCTTCTTAAGTTCCATATGTGTTGCTGAGGCCACAAGGAGTAGTTGCAGCTCAGAAACGGTTGGGAAGGAGAGGAAGCTAATTATTGCCACTCTACAAATATCTTGAGGAACTCCCTAGGAAGGTGCAGGAAGGACTTTCTGGAATGGTTCCAGTGATAAGGAATTGAAGCTAAACGTTGGACTGGAAATATTACAGTGGTCCTCCTTAAAGCAAAAAAGGTTGGGAAGAGATTGGAAGGAATTCTAATAGGTTTAGGGAAAATAGATGGAGATAAGTTGTTCCTCCTAGCAGACAGTTCAAAGACAAAAGGACACAGAAACAAGATTTTGATTAAATGATGAACAGGGAAGTATAGAGAAGTTTTATTTAGCCAGCCGGTATATTCATAGGCCAGTATCAAAAGGAGTATGTTAAAACACCAAATTTAAATGCATTTTTATCAAAATATACAATACATTTGCCACGTCTTGGATGATAGTCATAAATGGATGTGATTATTTTTTATTATATCAATGCAACTGCTGTGAGACCAAAGACAAAGTCAAGTTTATGGGCAGGTGCAATGAAAAACTTACTTGCAAGACCATCCCAGGCACGTAGCATCAGATAAGCAGCATTCACACACAAAAAGTACAAAATAAACATAAATTCCACATAATTATTTGTGATTTTGTAATGCATGCATTTATTTCTTTTAGAGTAATGATTCCCCTTAGCACTATGTATGATCTGTTGTCTGGAGATGCATATTGAAATGTTGTCTGCACATTTCTCTCTCTCTCTCTCTCTCTCTCTGTCTCTCTCTCTCTCTCTCTCTCTCTCTCTCTCTGTCTCTGTCTCTGTCTCTCTCTCTCTCTCTCTCCAATTTGAATACACCAGTTAAAGCCATCTACCATGTGCATGCTTTTATTTTAATTGATATGTAGTTGCAAAACCATGACAGATTTTACACAACTGATTAGAATTAAAAACATGTCAATTTAGTGCAAGGTGATTGAACCAACCAGCATAATCCTAATCACTAACTTAGTATAGTGCTAAGAACCAAGTGATTCTGTATCCTACTCAATGGTAATTACAAGGAGATGGCAAACAGAGCACGGTGGGGATTTATGATGATCGATCATGACTTCCTGAGCTGGTGCTACATGTAGATACTACCAATGCCAGCACATACTTTCTTCGTTAAAGTTCCCAAAACTTCCCTCAATACTCCAAGTGGAGTTTGATCAATGCTTTATTAAGCCTCAGCATAACATCCTTGTTTATATATTCTAGTCCTCTGAAATGAATGAATAAATGCTCATACTGCATTTGCCTCCTTACTACTGACTCAACTTGAAAGATAATCTTCAGGGGATCTTGCAGAAGGACTCCCAAGTCTCTTTGCACCTCTGATTTTTGATTTTTCTCCCCATTTAGAAAATAGTCCATGCCTTTATTCCTTCTACCAAAGTGCATGAACATAGACTTTCTTATTCTATATTCTGTCTGCCACATGTTCGCCCATTCTCCCAATTTGTCTAAATCCTTCTGCAGATTCCCTGCTTCCTCAGCACTACCTGCATCTCCACCTATCTTTGTATAGTTTGCAAACATGGTGACAAAGCCATCAAATCTGTCATCAAAATCATTGACATTTAACATGAAACGAAGTAGTCCTAATACCAACCACTAGTCACCAACAAGTAACCAGAATAGGCCCTCTTTATTCCCACTCTTTGCTTCCTGCCAGTCAGCTGATCGTCTATCCATACTAGTGTCTTTCCTGTAATACCATGGGCTCTTATCTGTTAAGCTTCTTTGTGCGTAGTACCTTGTCAAGAACCTTGTGAAAACCAATAAACAACATCCACTGTCTCCCCTATATCTATCCTGACTGTTATTTCCTCAAAGAGTTCCAACAGATTTGTTAGGTAAGATTTCCCTTTAAAGAAACCATGCTGACTTTGGCCTACTTTATCATGTGCCTCCAAGTACCCCAAAACCACATCCTTAACAATTGGGTCCATCTTCCCAGCCATTGAAATCATGCTAACTGGCCTATAATTTCCTTTATTCTGCCTCCCTCCCTTTTTGAAGAGTGGAGTGACTTTTGCAATGTTCTAGTCCCCCAGAACCATTCCAGAATCTAGAGATTCATGAAAGATCATTACTAATGCATCCACAATCTCTTCAACTACCTCTTTCAGAACCCTGGGGTGTAGACCATCTGGGCAGGTGACTTATAGCATCTACCTTCAGACCTTTCAGCTTCCCAAGCACCTTCTCGTTAGTAATAGCAACAAATAAACGACATCCACTGATTCTTCTTTGTCTAACTTGTCTGTTATTTCCTCAAGTAATTCCAATGGATTTGTCTGGCAAGATCTCTCCCTCAGAAAACCATGCTGTCTTTGAACTAATATATCAGGTGCCTCAAGTACTCCAAACCCTCATCCTTAATAATAGACTCCAACATCTTTCCAACCACTGAAATCAGGTCAAAGGGTACATAATTTCATTTTTTTCACCCTTCGTCCCTTTTTAAAGAGTGGCATTATTTCTCAGTCCTCCTGAACCATTCCAGATTCTAGTGATTCTTGAAAGTTCATTACCCATGCCTTCAGAATCTCTTTAGGTACCTCATTTAGAACCCTGGGATGTAGTCTATCAGGTCTTGGTGACTTACTTACCTTCAGACCTTTCAGCTTCCCAAACACCTTCTCCTTAGTAATAACAATGACACTCACCTCTGCGTTCTGACACTCTCAAATTTCTGGCATACTGCTTGTGTCTTCTGTAGTGAAGACTGATGCTAAATGTTGAACCATACATGAATTTTCGTGAATACAGCCAATCAAGGCAGAATTACTCTGGGGCCAAGGTGCAAAAAGGGTCTTGCCATCACAAGAAGAGTGACCAAGATGGTCACTTGCTATTAGACTGTAAACCTCCTTCAACTCGGGCAGCAGCACAATGCGCAGCTCCTTCATTTTTCCGCCATTGAGCAATTTGCTGATGGGGTAGACCTGCAGTACTTTGTTCTTTATGTAGAGCAAGATCCTGCGATCATTAGAAATACATTTGAACAGGACACGAGCAGCTTTTGTTGATGCTGTGAAGCCACTTTGACCAAACACACTGCTATCTTACAGGAAAAGTCCTCCATTATTACCTCTCCAGCATCATTTTCAAGCAGTGTGATATTCAACTCTTACCTCTCTTTTACTCTTTACATATCTGAAAAAATTTTGTTATTTTTATATTACTGGCTAGTTTACCTTCATATTTTATCTTTTCTCTCCTTATGATTTTTCATTGCCTTCTGATGGTTTTCAAAAGCATCCCAATCCTCTAAGTTCTCACTAATTTTTGCAATATTATAGCCCCCTCTTTTGCTTTTATGTTGTCTTTCACTTCTCTTGTCAGCCATGGTTACCTCTTTTTCCCCTTGGAATACTTCATCTTTTGGATGTATCTATCCTGCGCCTTCCAAATAGTCCCCAGAAACTCCAGCCATTTGCTGTTCTGCTGTCATCCCTGCTGGAGTCCCCTTCCGATCAACTTTGACCATCTACTTTCTGATGCTTCTGTCATTCCTGTTACTCCACTGTAATACTGATACAACTGAATTTATCTTCTCCTTCTCAAACTGCAGGGTGAATTCTATCATATCATTCTATAATCTACCTAAAAGAAACCTTAAGCTCCCTAATCAAATTTGATTCAATACACAACACCCAATCCGGTATTGACTTTCCCCTCATGGGCTCAACCACAAGCTGCTCGAACACGTAAACATTCTACAAATTCCCTCACTTGGGATCCAGTACCAACCTGATCTCTCTAATCAACCTGCATATTGAAATCCCCCTTGACTGCTGTAACATTGCCTTTATTACATGCCTTTTCCCATTGTAATTTATATCCTATATCCTGGATACTGTTCGGAGACCTGTATAAAACTCCCATCTGGGGCTTTTTATCCTAGCAGTTTCTTAACTCTGCTGACAAGAAATCTACACCTTCGGATACTCTTTCTACTCTTTCTAAGGATTTGATTTGATTTTTTACCAACAGAGCCACCCCACCCCCTCTGCCTACCTGCCTGTCCTTTCGATGCAATGTATATTCTTGGATGTTAAGCTCCTAACTATGATCTTCATTCAGCCATAACTCAGTGATGCCCATGACATCGTACTTGATAATCTCTAGCTGCAGTGTAAGATCATCTACCTTATTCCGTATTCTGTGTGCATTCAAATATAACACCTTCAGTCTTGTATTTATCACCCTTTTCAATTTAGCCAGCATGATACACTTCAAATCACCCCACTGACTGCAATCCTGTCCTCCCTCGCAGACTCACTACACAATGCATCAACTGTATACCAACTGCCCCATCCTCAACCCTATCCATCCAGTTCCCATCCCTCCGCCAGCAATGATATTGGACCCTTTGGGTTCATGTATAATCTGCCATTTTTGTACATGTCATACCTTCCCCAGAAGAGATCCCAATGATCCAGAAATGTGAGACCCTACCTCCTGCACTAGATCCTCATTCATCTACACTGTCATCCTATTCCTGCCCTGATTAGCATATAGCACTTGGAGTAATCCAGAGATTACTACCTTTGAGGTCCTGTCCTTTAGCCTCTTCCCTAACACCCGACACTCTCTGTGCTGGACCATTTCCTGCTTTCTACTTAAGACATTGGTGCCGATATGCAGCACAACCTCTGCCTACTCACCCTCTCTCTTGAGAATCTTCTGCACCCTCTCTGAGACATCTTGGACCCTAGTACCTGGGAGAAAGCACACCATCCTGGCTTCACTTTGGCGGCCACAGAATCTGCTGCCTGTCTTCCTAACAATTGAGTCTTTGATCACGATCGCTCTGCCTGACTTTTCCCTTCCCTGCTGAGCCTCAGAGACAGCTGCAGTGCCATTGGACTGGCTGCTGCTGCTGTGTCCTGACAGGTCATTCCCCCAGCAGTATTGCTGAGGGGGAAATAGCCACAGGAGAGCCCCGTTTTGAATGCTTGTTCCCCTTATTTCTCCTGGTAGTCATCCATCTATTACCTGAAGCCTGCACTCAGGGAGTGACCACCCCAGTAAAAGTCTCAGTTATGAGGCTTTCAGCCTCCCGAAGATCCTGAATACATTCAGGTCCAGCTCAGTTTCTTGACCTTGTCAGTTAGGAGCTAAAGTTAATGTACTTTCTGCTGATGTAGTCATCAGAGAGACTGTTAGGTACCCTGAAATCCCACATCTCACAGGAGGAGCATTCCACTGACTTAACTATTATCTTGCTTACACTTGTTATACCTCTACCTTCTCAAACTTAATTTCTTCCCTGCACCTGTCCTCGCCTGAGCTCGTTGAGCTAAAGCTTGGCCCCTCTAACACTGCAAGTTGTGAACAGCAACTTAATCTTTACGGAATCCTGCCTGAGGACTTCCAACTCCCTTTGCACCTCTGAGTTCTGAAAGCTCTCCCCATTTAGAAAATAGTCTTCACTTTTTTTCCTTTTGCTGAAGTGCATGACCGTACACTTCCCTACACTGCATTTTCCATCTCCCTCTTTTCCTATTCTCCTAATCTGTCCGAGTCCTTCTCCATACTCCCTGCTTCCTTAAAACTACCTGTCCCTCAACCTACTTTATATCATTCTCAAACACAGGCACAAAACCATCAGTTCCATCATCCAAATAATTAACGAGTAACGTGAAGAGAAATGACCCCAAAACTGACCCCTGTGGAACACCACGAGTCACTGGAAGTCAACCAGAAAAGGCGCCATTTTTCTCAATCTTTGCCTCTTGCTGTTCAGCCGATCTTTTATCCATGTTGGTATCTTTCCTGTAATACCATGGACTCTTTTTTGTTTAACAGACTCATATGTGGCATCTTGTCAAAGGCCTGAAAATTCAAGTAAGTAAATTAAACTGAATCTCCTTTGTCGATCATACCTGTTATTTCCTCAAAGAAGTCCTCTTCTCATTATTGCCATCAGGGATGAGGTACAGGAACCTGAAGACCCATATTCAATGTTTAAGGAACAGCTTCTTCCCTTCTGCCATCAGATTTCATGAAAACTTCCACACTATTCCTCTTTTGCAGAGTATTTATGTATTTATTTTATTGTAACTTATAATAATCTGTTTTGCCCACACTGTACCGCTGTAACAAAATAACAAATTTCATACCTAATATCACTAACAACAAACTTGATTCAGATTCAGATTTTGAATTCTGTTTATGCTGCAAGAAGTCTTCCAGTGTGCCTTTGCATACATATATATGTGCAGATGACAGTAAACTTGTCTTTGACTTTGATGTAATATGATGCTGTGTCCAATCAAGAACCTATCAAACTCTGCCTTATATTAACCCAACGATCTGGCCTCCACAGCTACCTGTGGTAACAAATTCCACAAATTCACCAGCCTCTGGCTAAAGAAATTTCTCCACATCGCTGTTTTGAATGGACGCCCCTCTATCCTTAGGCTGTATCCTAGACTCCTCCACCATGAGAAACATCCTTTCCGCATCTAGTCTGTCTTAATCTTTCAACATTTGAAAGATTTCAATGAGATCCCCTTTTATCCTTTTAAATTCCAGCGAATACAGACCCAGATCTATCAAACGTTCCTCCCGTGATAATTCTTTTTTCCCAGAATCATACTTATGAACCACCTCTGAGCCTTCTCCAATGCGAGTACATCATTCTTTCAGATGAGAAGCCCAAAACTGTTCACAATACTCAAGGTGAGGCCTCGCCAGTACCTTATGAAGCCTCAGCAATACATCCCTGCTCTTGTATTCTAGTCCTCTTGAAATGAATGCTAACATTGCATTTGCCTTCCTCGCCACCATCCCTACCTGCAAGTTAACTTTTAGGGTGTTCTGCACAGAACTCCCAAGTCCCTTTGCATCTCAGGTTTTTTGGATTTTCTCCCCATTTAGAAAATAGTCTGCACATTTATTTCTACTACCGAAGTACATGAACATGCATTTTCCAATATTGTGTTTCATTTGCTACTATCTTGCCCATTCTCCTAATCTGTCTAAGCCCTTCTGCAGCCTACCTGTTTCCTCAACATTACCTGCTCCTCCACCAATCTTTGTATCATCTGCAAACTTGGCAACAAAGCCATCTATTCCATCATCTAAATTATTGATATACAACATGAAAAGAAGTGGTCCCAACACCATCCCCTGTGGAACACTACTAGTCACTGATGGCCAACCAGAAAAAGATCCTTTTATTCCCACCCACTGCCCCCCACCAATCAGTCAATGCTCTAACCTTGCAGTAACTTTCCTGTAATACCATGGGCTCTTAACTTGGTAAGCAGCCTCGTGTGTGGCACCTTTTCAAAGGCCTTCTGAAAGTCCAAATATACAACATCCACTACATCCCCTTTATCCCTCCTACTTGTGATCTCCTCAAAGAATTCCAACAGGTTCACCAGGCATGATTTTCCCTTAAGGAATCCATGCTGACTTTGTCCTGTGTCACCAAGTACTCCATAACCTCATCCTTAAAAATTGACTTCAACATTTCTTTGTTTTTGGAATACATCTATCCTACACCTTTATAATTTTTCCTAGAATCAAATGCCATTAGCTGCTCTGCTGTCATCCCTGCCATCATCTCCTTCCAATTCACTTTGGCCAACTCCTCTCTCATACCACTGCAATTTCCTTTACTCTACTGAAATATTGCTACATCAGACTTTACTTTCTCCCTATCAGATTTCAAGTTGAACTCAGTCATATTGTGATCACTGTCCCCTAAGGGTTCTCTTAACTTAAGCTTACTAATCATCTCCAGTTCATTACATAACACCCAATCCAGTATAGCTGATCCCCCAGTAGGCTCAATGACAAATTGCGCTAAAAAGCCATCTGATAGCCATTCATCAAACTCATTCTCTTGAGATCGTTTACCAGCCTAATTATTCCAATCGACCACATGTTAAAATCTCCCATGACTGTCATAACATTGTCCTTTTGGCACACCTTTTCTATTTCCTGTTGTAATCTGTGGTCCACATCCCAACTACTGTTTCAAGGCCTGTATACGACTGCCATCGGTGTCCGTTTACCTTTGCAGTTTTTCACCTCAACCCACAAGGATTCAAAATCTCCCAATCCTATGTCACATCTTTCTACTGATTTGACGCCATTCTTTACCAGCAGAGCTACACCACCCCCTCTGCCTACCTTCCTATCCCTCCAATACAATGTGTAACTGTGGACATTCGGCTCCCAACTACAACCATCCTTCAGGCATGGTTCAGTGATGGCCACAACATCATATCTGACTATCTCTAGTAGTGCAACAAGATCATCCACCTTTTTTTTTATACTCTTGTGCTTTTTTGATTCTTTAGCCAATTCACAGCACAGCAGCTGAGGACCAGATCTCAGAGTAAGGGCTCATCATTTGAAGAATCTCCACTCAAAACGTGCAATGTCTACTTTCCTCCACAGATACTGCCTGACCAGCTGGGTTTCTCCAACTTTTGGTGTGTTGCTCAAACCCAGCATCTGCACTCTCTTTTGTCTCCATTTAACCCTCTTCGATAGCACTAGCCAACCCTCCCTGCATGGATATTGATCCTAGTCCCACCCAAGGAGGAACCTGTCTGATCGGTGAACCTGCCTGATCTAATCTGCCACAGAAAGTGCTCTGATCTCTCTAGTCACACATCCATTTGCTCTGTCCTCCTATTCTTGAACTCATCACGTGTGACATATCCTGAGATTGGTTCCTGTGAGATTTTGTTTTTTAGTCTCCCTCCTAACATTGCTCACAGGCCTTCATCCCTTCCTCTACTCTGTCTTTGGCTTCAATATGCACCATAGCTTTTGGTTCTTCAGCCCTGTTCTTTAAGCTGCCTTGCAACCCTTCATTGACTCTTGCAATATAACATCCTGCAGTCACATCTGCAGCCATATGAATATATGTCTGCTTCTCCTCTACCTACTGCACCATTTATCCCCTTCCCTTCTCCCTGTAAAGTTGAGCCACCCATTGGTTCTGTGGCTCCAGTCTTTGCTACTCATCACAGGGGAGTACAAGACCATGAGACATAGGGGCAGAAATAGGTCAATCAGCCCAACGAGTGCTCCACCATTCAATCATGTTAGATTTACTTACCCTTCCAACCTTATCATCCTGCCTTTACCTTCGAATCCTTTATGAATCAAGCAATCTATCAAACTCGCTTTAAATATATCCAATTAGTTGGCCTTGACAGCAATCTAGGACAATGAATTACATGGTTTCTCCACCCACTGGATAAAGGAATTCATCCTCATCTCTGTTCTAAATGGGCTGTGGGGTGAACTCCCCCAATACATGTTAACCATGAAAGTCTCAACACACATGAACTTTGGTGACGTCAGCATTGCTCAAACTGTGAAACTCATAGTTCAAGATACTTTAGCACTATAATTCTTCATAATGCAGTTATGACTCACTCTATGATGCACCCTTTTTAATAAGCTTCTTGCATTTAGATGCATTGACTCCCAAGGTGAAAAACAATGAGCAGCCAATTCAATGAGATAAAAACAAACTTTCAACCAGAACTTGGCAGATAAAACAATAATTGAACAGTGGGAGGCTTTTAAAGTGAGCAGGTTTCAGACACAGTCTAGGTACATGATTTAGAAGAATAGGGAAATATAAAACAGATGACCATTGGGTAACACAGCTGTAGTGCCACCATCTCAAAGCTCTAGAGAGCCACGTTCAATCCTAACCTTGGGTGTTGACACAGTGTGGAGTTTGCATGTTTTCCTTGTGCCTTCTGCTTTCTCCCACGTGCTAAAAATATGCACATTAGTAGGTTAATTGCCTACTGTTAATTGCCTGTAGTAGGAGAATCCGGGGTAACAGCTCAGAATGTGGAGAGAGTGAACTGGGATTAGTGTAGGATCAGTGTAAGTGGCTGCTAGTTGGTTGGACTCGATGGGCCTAAGGTCCTTTTATTGTTCTGTATGACTCTGTGATCAGAAGGTAGAGAGTAAATTAGCATAAGAGAAAAGGACATATGATAGTTAAAACCACTGACAGCCAGACTGGTGGTGGGCAGTTGAAGATTCTGCCCAGGCTAAGTGCCTGCTCCTCTACTAGGGTTATGGCCATTCCTGTATGTTGCTGGGGACAGAATACACAGTGTCCATATTCATGGGCTCACTGGATGCCTTTCAGATCTGGTGGGGTGTTCATTTGAATAAACATTTTTATATATATACAAATATATATCTCTCTGTCTAAGATAGTGTCGAGGTACGTCTTCCATTGATTTGCAGCTCGGATTAAATTGTTTTTTTTTAATTGTTTAATTTTTTTATACTTCAGTGTTATTTAGGTTCGTAAGGATGGTTTTGGGAACAGAGAGGGAAGCTACGGGTCAGGTTAACTTTTAGGAACATTGAAGTGGAGAATTAGAGATAAGGCTGGAGTCTATGTCTCCACACCATGTTCAAAGATCAGTGACGTGGGCATGAGATATCCATTGTTGGATGTCAGACGTAGGTCAGGCAGAGAGGGCAAGGGCCCACTTGGGTTAGCGAGATGTCAGCAGTTTCCTGAGTCAGATTTCTATGTGGGCAGGAGGAACAAGTTCTGATGACACTCTGGGTTTGCAAATCGATGAGACCGGAGTTTGAGGCCTAGTGTTTGGTGATCAGCATGACCTGGAATTAATGCCAAGGATTGAGGCCTGAGATAAAATTTGTTACCTTATGGCACTAATACAGCGCAAGCTATAAATATTTCTATAAGTTATAAAAATAAGTATATAGAGCAAATGAGAAACAGTGAGGTGGTGTTCATGTGTTCATGGACTGTTTAGAAATCTGATGACAGAGGGGAAGATGCTGTTCCTATAATGTTGAGTGTGGGTTTTTGGTCTCTTGTACCTTGTCTATGATGGTAGTAATGAGAAGAGGATAGTCTGGTGTTGTGAATGTCCTTAATGATGGATGCTGCCTTTTTGAGTCATTGTCACTTGAAGTAATCCTCAGTAGTGGGAGGCTTGTGCCTGTCATGGAGCTGTTTAAGTCTATACCCTATGAAATGTCTTTCCATTTTGCACATCGGAGCCTCCATATCAGGGTCTTGAGGTTATATCCCCAGCTCTAGAATAACCTACCAGTAGAAACAACTTTCCTGCCTCTATCTTATCTATTCCTTTCATAAACAACAGGAAATATGCAGATGCTGGAAATTCAAGCAACATACATCAAAGTTGCTGGTGAATGCAGCAGGCCAAGCAGCATCTATAGGAAGAGGTGCAGTCGACCTTTCAGGCCGAGACCCTTATATTTCGTCTGGGTAGCCTCCACCCTGATGGCATGAACATTGACTTCTCTAACTTCCGCTAAGGTCCCACCTCCCCCTCGTACCCCATCTGTTACTCATTTTTATGCACACATTCTTCTTTCTCTCACTCTCCTTTTTCTCCCTCTGTCCCTCTGAATATACCTCTTGCCCATCCTCTGGGTCACCCCCCCTTGTCTTTCTTCCCAGACCTCCTGTCCCATGATCCTCTCGTATCCCCTTTTGCCTATCACCTGTCCAGCTCTCGGCTCTACCCCTCCCCCTCCTGTCTTCTCCTATCATTTTGGATCTCCCCCTCCCCCTCCAACTTTCAAATCCCTTACTCACTATTCCTTTCATAATGTTGTTTTTTATAAGATGCCCTCTCCTTCTAACAAATTCCAGCAAGTATACTCACAACACGCTGGAGGAACTCAGCAGGTTGGGCAGCATCCGTGGAAACGATCAGTCGACGTTTCGGGCGAGAACCCTTTGTCAGGACCCTTCCAGCAAGTATAGTCTCAAGCAACTCACTTTCTCCTTGTGGGCTAACCACCTCATCTTTGAAACAACCTGGTGAACCTTCTTGCCACTCCCTCCAAAGCTAGTATATCTTTTCTTATGTAAGGAGAT
The DNA here is from genome assembly GCF_963921235.1 of Mobula hypostoma. Taxonomy (NCBI): domain Eukaryota; kingdom Metazoa; phylum Chordata; class Chondrichthyes; order Myliobatiformes; family Myliobatidae; genus Mobula; species Mobula hypostoma. Next base: position 170,800,157 of record NC_086097.1, read on the forward strand.
CAGAACTGTATGAATATTGCAGATGTGGCCCTAGCCTTATCCTGTAAAACCCTCACTCTTAAATTCAGTCACTCTGACAATGAAGCCCAACATTTTATTTGCCTTCTTTATAACCCATTGTACTACGAATCAAGCACAAACACTCCAAAGTCCCTCCGCATAAAAGCATGCTGCAGTCTTTCACCATTTAGATAATAAACTGATTGTCTATTTTTCTCCTTTCAATTTGATTTTCTATTCAATTGTGTCATCAGCAAACTCAGATAAGCCACACTTGGTCCCTCTTCAAATCATTTATGTATATTACGAACAGCTGAGGGTCAGCTCTGACACATGCGACACTCTGCTCTCCACTGACTACCAACCAGAGAAACATCAATTTGTCTGAACTCTCTGTCTTCTATTGGTTAACCAATCCTCCATCCATGCTAATACATTACCCCTAACTCCATTAATCTTTTATGGATAAATCTTTTGCTTGACACTTTGTCAAATTCCTTCTGTAAAACCAAGTTTGCAACATTCACCTTTTCTCCTTGATCCACTGCACTCATTATATCCTCAAAGAACTCTGGTAAGTTTGTCAGACAACAGCTGCTTTCCAGAATCCATGCTGGGTCTGCCTGATGTAAGCATCTCCATACAGATGTCTTGCTATTTCTTCCTTAATGATAGCTTCAAGCATTTTCCTGACTACAGATGTTAAACTAACTGGCCTATAGTTAGCTGCCTTCTGCCTACATTATTTTTTATTGTGACATTCACTGTGTTCCATTCTGCCAGGACCTGGCCAGGTTCTAGAGAATTTTGTTATATTTTCACAAATGCCTCCACTGTAACTTCCGTCATTTCTTTGACTACTCTGGGATGCATTTCATCAGGACTTGTTTATCTTTAGGCCAACTACTTTGCTCAGGACTACATCTTTCTCAATAGTGATTATATCAAGGTCATCACATCTCATTATATCCATAACATATCTCTTTGGCATGTTAGATATGTTCTCTAGTCTGAAATCTGACACAACATAGTCATTCAAAGCCTTGGCCATTTCTGCATTGCCCAACGGTAATTCTCCCTAGCAACACAAACAAAATGCTGGAGAAGTTTCATCATGAAGGATCTTGGTCCGAAACGTCAACAATACTCTTTTCCATACATGCTGCCTGGCCTGCTGAGGTCCTCCAGCATTTTGTGCCCTTTGCTTTAGATTTTCTTGGGTTAGTAATTCTTCCTTCTCATCTTCAAAGAGACCTCCGTTGACTTCACATAGAACAGTACAGTACAGGCTCTTCAGCCTACAGTGTTTTACCAACCTTTTAACCTACTCCAAGATCAATCCAACACTCTCCCCCCTCCCACAGAACCCATAACCCATAACCTTCCATTTTTCTCTATGTGCCTATCTAAATGTCTCTAATGTATCAGCCTCTACCACCTCCCCTGGCAGTGCATTCCATGCACTACCACTCTCTGTATAGAAAATTTACTGCTGACATCTCCCTTAAACTTTCCTCCACTCACCTCTGGTATTAGTCATTGTTGCCCAGGGAAAAAGGTGTGGGCTGTTCATTCTATCTATGTCTCTTATAATCTTTCGCACTCCTATCAAGTTGCTCCACATCCTCCTACACGCCAAAAAGAAAAGCCCTAGTTCAACCTTTCTTCATAAGAAATGTTCTCTAATTCAGTCAGCATCCTGGTAAATCTCAAGTGCACCCTCTCTAAAGCTTTCACATCCTATAATGAGGCAAACAGAACTAAACACAATAATCCAAATGTGGCTTGACCAGAGTTTTATGGAGCTGCAACATTATCTTGCAGCACTTGAACTCCATCCCCTGACCAATGAAGGCCAACACACCTCACGTCGTCTTAATCACCCAATGAAAGCACAACTTTGAGGGCTCAATGGACTGGACAAGCTATTTTTTACCTGCATTATATAATTCCATAAAGCTGAATAATTATAAAAACAGATCTAATTACAAAATCCTTTACCGTCTGCTTTTTAAAAATATTTTGTAGTATTTCTCTTGTACAAAATAGAAAAAACATATAGTAAAAATTTCCCGCAGGAATTTCAAGAATCTCTGGTGACATACCAAATTTCCTCAAACTTCTAATGAAATAGAGCTGTTGGTGTATCTTTCACATGATTGCATCAGTATCTTGTGTCGGTAATGTAGTATTGTCTTAATAGGATACTGCAATCATTGAATAAAGCTCCTTTGAAAAAGGAAAAATAAAGTGAGAGCCAGACTGGTTATAGAGGTTAAGATGGGAAAAAAAATAAATAAGGGAACAAAGTGAGAATATAAGAGGAGGCTGGCATCAAGCATTAAAAGGAATCAGAAATTACTTCTTAGGCATATGAATGGGGAAGGACTTGTAAGGGAAAGGTGAGGCCAATCCGAGACTAGCAAAGAAATCTACAGACAGAGGAGGAGGACAGTCCTTCACATCAGTCTTCACCAGGGAAAAATAAGCGGCTGGAGTCATAGCAAAGGGAGTGTAATTGAGATTCTGTAAAGGGATGAGAATTGATATAAAGGAGGGTGTAACAGAGATGCTGCGCTTCATATGGATAAACTATCAGGTCCAGATTAGTTGCATCCTGAGTCATGGAGGGAGGGAGGGAGGAAGATTCAGAGGGCCTGGCTGCTATCTTTAAATCTAGTCTCAAGAGTGGCATCCGAGTGCAAGAAAGTTCAAAGAATATATGTTTGTTCAAACAATGATGCATTACAGACCAGTAGTTTAAACACTGTACTGGGGAAAATTCTAGACACGATAAAAAGAGTTAGAACTGGCAGTCACTTTTTCCCCCGGGATCAATAAAGTGTGACTATGACTATGAAGTGTGGATCAATTAGAGAAAGGCAGCCAGGACTTGGTATTGATTTTAGTTTCTTATTGTCACATACCAAGATACAGTGATAACTTTGTCTTGCACAGTATTTATGCAGATCAAATCATTACACTGTACATTGAAGTAGAACAAGTTACAACAATGACAATGCAGAATAAAGTGTAAGAGCTATTGAAAAAGTGCAGGACAGCTAAATGATAAAGTGAAAGATCATAATGAGCTAGACTGTGAGGCTAAGAGTCCATCTTATCCTACAAGAGGTCCATTCAAGAGTCAGTAACAGTGGAATGGAAGCTGCCTTTCAGCCTGGTGATACATGCCTTCAGGCTTTTGTACCTTTGGCAGGATAGGAAAGGGGAGAAGAGAGAATGTTTGGGATGCATGGGGTCTTTGATTATGCTGGCTGCTTTACTGAGGCAGTGAGAAATGTAGACAGAGTCCATAGAGGGAAGTCTGGTTCCTGTGATGTGCTGAGTTGTGTTCACAGCTCTCTGTAGTTTCTTGTGGTCATGCGTAGAGTAGTTGCTATACCAAGCTGTTATGCATCTTTTTAGAATTCTTTCTATGGTGCATCAACATATCATGTTCAACAAACGGTAAAGCTTTTTTGATGATGTTTCAGAGAGGGTTGGCAGATTGGGGTGTTGTCATATGAGGAGGGACAAAGTAGACTGAGCCCAAATGCTCCAGAGTTTTGTCAAAAAATGCTGATCTTACATAAATTCCATACAGGGCTTGACTGGCTGGAGGTGGAGTTAAATTTTTTTCCTGGCAACGGTATGTAGAACCAGTTGGTCATAATCTTAAGGAAGGGGTCATTCACTTGGACATAGAAATGAGACTGATGTTGACAGGAAGAGCCATTAGGTCTATGGATCCATCTATAGCAGGTGTTTAAAACATTTTTTATGGCATGGGCCAATACTATTAAACAAAGAACAAAGGGTCTGTGGATCTGGGGTTGGGAACCCCAGATCTATAGTATGCCAGTGCAGTACCCCTCATTTCTCTTTACTGGCTATTTCTCCTCATCAACCCAAAACATTAACTATCATACTATCTTCACACATAATGCCTGACCCACTGAGTTCTCTCTGAGGCTAATTCCTCCAGTCATTAGGGTTCACATTTGTCTGTTTCTGAGATGTTATTCCTGCATGTTGGCGAAAGACTGAAGCAGTGTTGAGTTTCATAGGACAAAAACAGAAAATGCTGGAAACACTCAACAGGTCAGACAGCATTTGTGGAGGGAGAAACGGATCTGTGATATTTTTCAGGTCTGTGACCTTAAGTCAGAAATGTGAAAGAGAGAGATTTACATGGGTTTCCAGTATCTAACTTTCCCAGGTCTTGCAATGAGTTGCAGACCTAAAAAGGAAAGTTTCTCTCATCACAGATGCTGCTTGACTTATTTTGTGTTTCTAGCTGGCTTAATTGCAGATTCCACTATCTGCATTTTTGTGATTTTTTAAGTTCCTAGTCCCTGGTATGGCTGTGGGAAATGGCTAACCTGTAGTGTAACAAATAGCACACCATTATGCAGGAACTTATAGATAGTGAAATTACTGCAAAGCAGCCAACATATTTAGAGATTCCACCTACTCTGGACATTCTCACATCCCCTCCTCTCCCATTGGGCAGAAAATAAGAAAGCTTGAAAACTCAAACTACCTGACTCAACGATAATTTTTATCTTGCTATGACATTATTGAATGGTCACCTAGTATGATAAAATTGATCCTTAATCACACAGTCTATCCCATCATGGCCTTAGTGCCTTAGTGTCTGCCTGCACTGCACTTTCTCTGTAACTGTTACACTTTATCCTGCACTCAGTTATTACCTCATTGTACAGATGAGATGAAATAAGATGATCGCATGCAAAACAATGTTTTTCATCATGCCTTGATACAGTGTTTTGGTGAAGTTATGGCAGTAGAAATAGGTGGTCTTAGTGATGGTGCAGCTTGAAGCTCACTTCAAGGTCAAAGGTAAAACCAACTTTGCCAAAAGGCTAGGCTGGTCAGGTCAAGAGTGGCCAGGACACAGAAATTGTGGTAGGGATTGGAGAGGAGGATTGTGGTTGTACTCATCAGTGCATTAAGACCCATGATACTTACATCAAGAAAGCAGTGATTTATTTATGAGATGGAAGAAGTTCTGCAGTTGCTGGAAATATTGAGCAATATACACCAAGTGCTAGAGTAACTCAGCAGATCAGGTGGTATCTATGGAGAGGAGTTATCCAGTCGGTGTTTCAAGCTGAGACTCTTCATCAGGACCTGCAATAGTCCTGATGAAAGATCTCAGTCTAAAACTTAGACTGTTTATTTTTCCTTTGGCATTCTGTGTGCATTACTATTTGTGAGGTGGAATGTTTAACCTGCTTGCAAGTTGAGACTTTGAGATTTTGCTGTAGAGTGGGCATTTTAGTCAATATTACATTATTTACAAGAAGGAACACTGAAGGAGTTTGCTGCCCACAGTTTATATTGATACCCAAGGAATGGTAGTTTAGAAATTAGAGCTTTTCCATGCTCAGATTGCAGGTAAATATGTTTCTTTTTCCCATGTTAGATCATCGTCTGTGCTACAACCAGATCTGTGATCATAGATATAAATTGGCTGATGTAGGTGCAACTTATGACTATCGTTTATTGACCCTAACAGAGAACAGATCCCACAGCGAAGAGACATGAATTACAGGGCCCCGTAGATGACACCAATCTTTCACCCCAGCCTCTTATTGCTCGGTACCATGTATAGAATATGCAGAAATATCCTGTGTTCCAGATCCATGGTAATGTAGCAGTTAGCGTGACACTATTACAGCTCGGGGCGTTGGAGTTCGAGTTCATCTCTGACATTATCTGTAAGGAGTCTGTACATCCTACCCGTGGAATGCTTGGGTTTTCTCTGAGTTCTCAGTTTTCTCCCACAGTCCAAAGACATACCAGTTAGTAGCTTAATTGGTCATTCTAAATTCTCCCATGATTAGGCTAGGATTAAATCAGGAGTTGTAGGCCGTGCAGCTGAAAGGGCCAGAAGGACCTATTCATTCTGTATGTTAATAAATGAATGAATGAATAAATAAACAAACAAACAAACACATAAATAAATAAATATATTCACCAGCTTGACAAGTTTGTTTTTATAATGGTGTGGAGCAATCACAGCATAGGCCTCAATCAGAGACAGTCATGACACGCTGGAGATTGCTGCTTACCCCTACCTAGGTTTTCCCTTACCTCCATGGTGATCTTTTCTGCGGCTGCATATAAGAACAAGAACAAGAATAAGCATCTTGGTTGACGTGGACAAACTGGGCCTGTTTCGATGCTTCATTACACTGTAACTCCATGACAGTACCAGTATATCCCTCCTTGGAGGTCAGATCCAGGTGTGGTCACTCTAGGGTTTATGTAATTATAGCAAGAGTCTTCACTCTTCAGATTCAAGGCTTTTAGTACTGTATTAATTTCTAATTGTTTGCTGCAGCTAGAGTGAGCAGCATAACAATGACATGGCAGCTGTAACTTCCATGTTCAGTGGCTTTTGGGAGCCACCCATCTTAGCATAATTTCTGTGCCTCAAATGCCACAGCTTTGAATGTACTTTACTCTTAAGTTCTCAGGAGGTCTTAGTATCACACTACTAAGAGTGTACTTAAAGATGGTGAAATTCAATTTCTAAGCCAGCACATTATGTTCTGATTGTCTTCTGACTCATTCTGTACAGTCCTGTGTATTCATGGTTAGCCTTAGGCAACACTTCACTCTTGTTCCAAAGACAAGAAGAGTGGAATGCACACCCAAAGTAGTGAGTTTGGACCAGAATGTGTCACCAGAGTGAGTTCAGGTGTGAGGGGCAGGTTTGTTACTGGAATGAGGTTTGGAGTGATAAATAGGTGTCACACACACAAAATGCTGGAGGAACTCGGCAGGCAAGGAAACATCTATGGAAATGAATCGATTGTCAACATTTCAGGCTGAGACCCTTCATCAGGACTGGAAAGGAAGGGGGATAATGCCAGATTTAAGAACGTGAGGGGGACAGGAAGGAAGACAATCTACGTTTGTAGAAGGTGATAGGTCAAGTCTGGTTGGGGGAGGGGCAATGAACTAAGAAGCTGGGAGGTGATAGGTGAAAAACAAAGAAGGACTCTCATAGGAGAGGAGAGTGGACCATGGGAGAAAGGGGAGGCACTAGGGGAGAGGATTAATAGGTGAGGAGGTAAGAGGCAGAGTGGAAGAAGGAAGGGAGAGGGGAAAAAATTAACTGGAAAGAGATATCAAAGTTCGTGGCATCAGGATGGAGCCTACCTAGATGGAATATAAGCCGTCACTCCTCCAATCTAAGAGTGGCCTCATCGTGATTGAAGAGGAGTGACATCAGAGACTGACATGTCGAAAATGGAATGGGGATAGAAATTAAAATGTTTGGCCATCAGGATATTCTGCTTTTTTTGGATGGAGTGGAGGTACTTGACAAACCTGTCCCTCAACTTACATCAGATCTCACTAATGTAGAGGAGGCCGTATCTGCAGTACCGAATATAGTAGATGATGTCAATAGACTCACAGGTGAAGTGTTGCCTCACCTGGAAAGACTGTTTGGAGCCCTGAATGGAGGTGAGGGAGGAGGTGAATGGGCAAGTGTAGCACTTCTGTCATTTGCAGGGATATATGCCAAGAGGGAGATTAGTAGAGAGGGATGAATGGACAAGGGAGTCATGGAGGCAGTGATACAGTGGAGAGCAGAGAGTGGGATGGGGGCAGGTAAAGATGTGTTTGGTGCTAGGGTCCCGCTGAAGATGGCAGAAGTTGTGGAGAATGATATGTTGGATGCAAAGGCTCATGTGGTAGGTGAGGACAAGTGGAACCCTATCCCCGTTAAGGCAGCGGATGGGGTGAGCATGGATATCTGGGAAATGGAGGAGATGTTGTTGAGGACAGTTTTAATAGTGGAGGAACGGAAGCCCCTTTTTTTTTGAAGAAGGAGGGTATTTCTAATGTTCTGGAAATGAAAGCCTCATGCTGGGATTAGATACAGTGGAGGTGAAGAAACTGAGAAAAGGGAATAGCATTTTTACAGGAGGCAGGGCGGGAAGAGGTATAGTCAAAATAGCCATGGGAATCAGTAGGTATATAAAAGATGTCAGTAGACAGATCATGAAAGGGAAGCGAGGTGTCATTAATGAACCAAAGCTAAGTGAATTTAAGGGCAGGTGTGTCACAGGACACGAGATTTTGCAGATGCTGGAAACTTGAGTAATACACATAAAATGCTGGAGGAGCTCAGCAAGTCAGGCAGCATTTATGGAAGGACATAAACAAACAATATTTTAGGTTGAGATCCTTCATCAGGATGGAAAGGAAGGAGACAGAAGCCAAAATAAGAAGGTAGAGGGAAGGAAAGGAGGACAAGGCATAGATGATAGGTGAGACCAGGTGAGGGGAAAGATGAGTGGCTTGGGAGGGGGTGGACTGATGTGAGAAGCTGCGAGTTGATAGGTGGAAGAGGTAAATGGCTGAAGAAAGAGGCATCTAATGATATAGCACAGTAGAATCAAGGGAAGCAAGTGAAGACCCAGAGGTCATGAGCATAGAGAGGAGAAGAAAAGAGGTGAGAGGGCCGCCAGAATGGGGGGTACAGGGAAGGGGGAAACAGAGGGGATTGGTTCCCGGAGGTCAGAGAAATCAATGTCCATGCTATCAGGTTGGAGGATACCCAGATGGATTAGGAGGTATTTCTCCTCAGACCTCACAGGACTCACAAGAGAGGGATTAGATGTGAGGAATATATATGCCGTATAGAGTGGTACATGTTGAGGCCTTGAAGAGAGAATATAAATAGTCATGTAGGAAGCCGAAAAACAGGACTTCAAGGGTAGTAATCTCTTGATTGTTGCCTGTGCCATGCACCGGTGAGGGTAAGATAGGATAATTTGGCAGATGAATGCATGGCTGAGGAATTGATGCAGGGAGGAGGATTTCAGATTTCTGGATCATTGAAATCTCCTCTGGGGAAGGTATGACCTGTGCAAAAAGGATGAGTTACACCTGAACCTGAGGGGGACAATATCCTTATGGGCAGATTTGCTAAGATTGTTGGGAAAAGTATAAACTAATTTGGCAGGGTAATGGGAAATGGATTGATACAATAGAGGATGGGGCAGTTAGTATACAAGTAGATGCAGTTTGTAGCGAGACCATGAGAAAGGACAGGCAGATGACAGGGCAAATGTAGTTAGTGGGATGGGATGAAGAGTGTCTTTAAACTAAATAATAGGTTCAAAAGTTCAGCAGTTTGGAAAAGTGAGGATAAAGGGAAGTGAAGGAGACTGCAGGAGAGAATATAAAAGTCTCCGGAATAAATAAAAAGCCAAAAAGTTTTTAAAGGTATGAAAATTTGATTTCTGATAACATAGATGTAAAATTGAAAAGGGTGATGAATACAGGTCTAAAGATTTTATAGTTAAATTCATGCAGTTTATGGAATAAGATAGATGATCTTGTAGCACAGTTAGAGATATACAGTTATGACGTTGTGGGCAGCACTGAGACATGGCTGAAAGGAGATTATACTTGGGAGCTTAATATCAAAGGATACACCTTCTATTGAAAGGAGAGGCAGGTAGGTAGAGTGGGTGGGGTGGCTCTGTTGGTAAAAATTAAAATTCTTAGAAAGAGATGACATAGGATCAGAATATGTTGAATCTTTGTGAGTAGAATTAAGAAATTCCAAGTGTAAAACAAGTCACATAAAGAATTCTCAACAGTAGCCTGGATGTAGGCTACAAATTACAACAGGGTATACAAAAAGGATGTATAAAAGGCAATGCTATGGTAATTATGGGGACTTCAATACCCAGGTAGATCGGGAAAATCAGCTACGTGCTGGATCCCAAGAGAAGATATTTGTAGAATGCCTCCTGGATGTCTTTTTAGAGACAGCGTAGTTTTCAGTCCATTTAGGAAAAGGCAATTCTAGACTGGGTTTTACTTAATGAACTCAATTTGATTAGAGTTTATGGTAAAGAAAGCCTTAGGAAATGGTGATCATAATATGATAGAATTCACACTGCAGTATGAGAAAAAATAAGATGAATCAGTATTACAGTAAAGTAAAGAGATCGGAGGCATGAGGGAGGAGCTGGCCAAAGTTGATTGGATGATGGCTGACAGTAATGGCTGGAGTTTCTGGGATCAATTCAGGCTCAGGATGGACACATCCCAAAGAAGAAGTATTCTAAATGCAGCATGAGACAACCATGGCTGACAAGGGAAGTTAAAGTCAGCGTAAAAGCAAAAGAAAGGGCATATAATAGAGTAAAAATTAATTGGTAGCTAGAGGACTGCGAGGCTTTTAAAAACCAACTGAAGGCAACTAAAAAAAACAATAAGGAGAGAAAAGATGAAATATGAAGATAAATTAGCCAATAATTTAAAAAAATATCAAAAGTTTTTTAGATATATAAAGAGTAAAAGAGAGGTGAGAATGGACATTGGACCTTTAGAAATGGTGCTGGAGAGGCAGTAATAGGGGACAAAGAAATGGTGGATGACTCAATAAGTATTTTAAGTCAGTCTTGACTGTGAAAGACATCAGCAGAATGCTGGAAAATCAAGAGTGTCAAGTCGCAGAAATAAGTGTAGTTGCTATTACTAAAAAGAAGGTACTTGGGAAGCTGAAAAGTCTGAGGGTAAATAAGTCACCTGGACCAGATGGTCTACACGGCAGGATTCTGAAAGAGGTAGCTGAAAAAATTGTAGAGGCATTAATATTGAGCTTTCAAGAATCACTAGATTCTGGAATGGTTCCAGAGGACTGGAAAATTGCAAATGTCACTCCACTCCATAAGGGAGTGAGGAAAAGACAGGGAATTATAGGCCAGTCAGCCAGACTACAGTGGTTAGTAAGATGCTGGAATCTATTATTAAGGATGATGTTTCGGGGTATTTTGAGGCATATGACAAAATAGGCTGAAATCAGCATTGTTTCCTTAAGGCAAATTCTTGACAGCCAAATTTGTTGAAATTCTTTGAAGAAATAACAGGCAGGATAGACAAAGGAGAATCAGTGAATATTGTTCATTGGATTTTCAGAAGGCCTTTAACAGGATGCCACACTTTAAGGCTGCTAAACAAAATATGAGCAGATGGTATTACAGGAAAGATACTAGCATGGATAGAAGATCAGCTGACTGGCAGGAGGCAGCGAGTGGGAATAAAAGGGACCTTTTCTGGTTAGCTGCTGGTGATTAGTGGTGTTTTGCAAGGGTCAGTGTTGGGACCGCTTCTTTTCACGTTATATGTGAATGATGTGGATGATGAAATTGATGGCTTTGTGACCAAGTATGCTGACAATATGAAGCTAGTGAAAAGACAGGTAGTGTTGAGGAAGCAGTGAGACTGTGGACTGACTTGGATAGATTAGGAGACAGGGCAAAGAAGTGTAGGGAAGTGCATGGTCATGAACATGTGAACAATAGCTCACTATTACTCTTATGAAATATTAATTAATTAATTAATTATTTTAGGAATGTTTTAGGACATTTTTGGAACAGTTTCTTCCCTTCCATCGTCAGATCTCTGAACGGACAATGAACCAGGCCATGAAAGCTATCTATAACCATATAACATATAACAATTACAGCATGGAATCAGACCATCTTGGCCCTACTCGTCCGTGCCGAACTCTTACTCTCACCTAGTCCCATCTACCTGCACTCAGCCCATAACCCTCTATTCCTTTCCTGTCCATATACCTGTCCAATTGTTTTTTAAATGACAAGATTGAACCTGCCTCTACCATTTCTACTGGAAGCTCGTTCCACACAGCTACCATTCTCTGAGTAAATCTGAAAACCTCTTCAATTTGTTTAATGTATCACACTTTACTGCTGCCACAGAAAAACACATTTCATGATAAATATCAGTGACAATAAACCTGATTCTAATTTGGATTCTGAAGTACAGTGTAGGTCAACAATAATAGAAGGGTAAGAGAATAGTTGGTGAATTAAAGTTATATATTATTCAATATATGTTTAAAAATTTTGACTGCAATGCCTTTGAGTAAAAGAACATCAGTGAAAGAGATACTTGATGTTCCAGACAATATCAACCCTCTGGGTAATCTTTGAAGTTACTGATCGTTATGTGAAGGCATAAAATCAAAATACAGGGCAAAATCAACTGTTTCGTAAATCTTGCCTCACAGTAATCTAATTGAGAGCTTTGCAAGTCACTCTCAAATCTGGCCCCATTGTGAAGTCCCATTTGTGAAGAGCAGTTTACACTTAACCTTGTCAGCTTTACGGGGATAGTTAGGTCTTATACCCGCGACTCGATGTTGTGAATTCCCAAAGCAATAATGAGGGATTGATGCTGTATCAGTGGGTGGTGAGTCTGAGACAAGATACTTCCTGCTCTCACGGGAGGTAGCAATAGATCCTTTCAATGACACTTCAGAGAGGAGCAGTGAGCTCTCTTTGTGTCCTGACCAGCGTGGAAGCCTTCAGCAAATATTACAGGAAAAGTTAGCACATTGCTCTCCATAGGATTTGATGTTCATGGGTTGGTTGCTACATTTTGTACATTGCATCTCAATAGTATTTAACTGCCTGTGAGATGCTGCGGGATCTTCTGAGCACATAAAAACGACATATAATGAGACTCTGATATCCCATTATCCGATTATACAGAAATTATGATGGTTCCCGATTTGGCTCATCGCATTTTGTTTTACACATACCTATTAACTTCACTAGGATCCTGTTTTCCACATTCCCTTTGAACTCACCATATTATGTCTCATGGCTACCCTTTAGCTGGAGTGTGGTCCCATTTCCCATGTTCCCTTTGAATTCACTTGGTCCTGTTTCCCACATACCCTTTAAGGTCACCAGGTCTCCGCTTCCCACACTCTGTTTAAACTTTCTGGGATCACAGGGAAATTACTGTGTAACTTCCAAAAATAAGATGGAACATCCAATAATCCAGAAAATCTGTCAGTCAGGAGCCACCAAGCCCCAAGATTGCTGGATTAATGGATTAAACTTCCAAGTTTTAATTTGAACCAGTACGTAATCTGTTACTTTCATTGAAATCCTTGAATACGTCCAAATCTAAGAAATCTTACATGGTATTGTCAAAGTCAAGGTTGAGTTTATTGTCATATGCATGAGTACATGTATGCACAGTTGCAATGTAAAACTTACTTATAGTAACATCATGGGCACAGGATATGAGATCTACAGTATTCACAAGAAAAACACAAAGTATGCATAAATTTTATAAGAAAGAACACAACTGGAACAAAAAAAAATTGAAGTCCCTTTTTAGGGCAAAGTGATCATGGTGTTGCTATACTTATGTAGCGATTAGGGTTGTGCAGGTTGTTTAGAAAATTGAATGGTTGAAGGGAAGTAGCAGTTCTTGAACCTCGTGGTGTGGAACCTCAGGCTTCTTTACGTCCTGCTCGATAATAACTGCAAGAAGATGGCATGGCCTGGATGGTGGAGATCTTTGTCGATGGACATTGCCTTATTGAGGAAGTGCTTCTTGCAGTTGTCACTAATGGTGAAGAGAAATGTATCTGTGAATTATCCAGTACTCTGCATCTTCTTACATTTCTGTGTATTCAAATTGCCATACCAAATCGTGATGCAACCAGACAGATGCTTTCAACAGTACAGCTGTAGGATTCTTTTAGCGTGTTTGATGACAACTGAACCTCCTTAACTACTTAACCACTTAAGAAAGTAAAGATATTGGCATGCCTTCCTTGTAATTGCATCCATGTTCTAATATCCAAGACTTTTGGCCACATTGTCTACTGACAGAAGAACATGTCTGCATAATGGTGTGATGTTGCTGTGTCCTGAAAAATGTTGTATTTGTTTCCCACCAGCTTCACTCTGATGTTGATCGGGGAGATGGCTCCATCAAGTACGTGCTTTCAGGAGAAGGAGCAGGTTCCATCTTTATCATCGACGAGAGCACAGGAGATATCCATGCCACCAAACGACTGGATCGTGAAGAACAGGCCTATTACGCACTACGGGCACAGGCTGTTGACCGGTTGACTAACAAACCCGTTGAACCCTTGTCAGAGTTTATCGTCAAGATTCAAGACATCAATGACAATGAGCCACGGTTTCTGGATGGACCATATTTAACCAGCATCCCTGAAATGTCTCCTGTCGGTAAGTTCAGGGAGAAGATATCACTATGCAGCCTTTTTACCTTCTACTCATTTCTCATGTCCTTCCAACAGTGACACAGACCTAAACAAACAGGACACAGACTCCCTATCAAACCTTATGAACAGCATCACCTAACAGTAGGAAATCATTGGGATTAAGGTGTGCTCATTCAGTCCAGCAAGTTTATTCCATCAGTCAATGAAATACATAACCCAAAATCATATGCCTGCCATCAATCTACATTTCTGAACAGTCCATGAACAATTTCACTATTCCTCTTCTGTGCTATTTATTTTTAAATTGTAACTTATTTAACTTTTATATCTTGCACTATACTGATGCCACAGAACAACAAATTTCATAATATATGTCAGTGGTAATAAACCTGATTCTGATTCCCATTCCCCTAATAGATTTGGTCAACACAAATGTGCTTGCATCAAATTCAAAATTCCCAGTTGATGTGGCATCAATTGCTGGCTGTGAAAAGCATTCCAAATTTCTAGCAGCTTCCAAATGCAAAAGTACTTCTGCACCTCACTCCAGAGAGACCTGGTTCCTTCATGATAGGCTACATCACTGACCCAAAAAAAATTCTCTTTATCCACCTTAATTTATCAGCTATGTTAAGAACTTGAAACTGATTAAACCACCTTTCCATTTCTAAAATTTTCAGCTTGCATAATCTCACTCCATCCAGTGTTACGTCCTCTCAAGTTCTCAAAAAATACTCCCAGTGATGCCACTGTGTTCTGACTAGGAGTTTATTATTGTTTATATGTCATTTATCCATTCTAGAGTAATGGAGTTTATAGCAGCGAAACAGGCCCTTTGGCCCACTCATCCATGCCAGTCAAGGTGTCTTCCAGAGCTAGCCTTGAAGAAGTGTCTCAGCTCGAAATGTCAACTGTTTATTACTTTCCAAAGATGCTGCCAGACCTGCTGAGTTCCTCCAGCATTTTCTGCGTGTTGCTTTGGATTTTCAGCATCTGCAGATTTTCTCCCATTTGCCTGTCGTGACCTATCTCTCTTTAAACCTTTCTTATCCACGTATCTGTGTTTTTGTAATTATGCCCATCTGTACCACTTCCACTGGCACCTTGTTCCATATTCCCACCACCCTCTGTGTGAAAACCTGCCTCTCAGATCCCCTTTAAATCTTTCCTCTCTCACCCTAAAACTAATGCCCCCAGTTTATGCTCCTAGGACAAAGGCTGAGGACATTCATCTTATCTATATTCCTCAGGATTTCATAAACCTCTGTAAGGCTGTACTCAGCCTGCTTCTCTCCAGGGAAAACAGCCCCAGCCTATCCAACCTCTGCTTATAATTAAAGCTCCTGGTCATTTTTACCACTACTCCTGTGAATCTTTTCTGCACCCTTTCCAGCTGAATGACATCCTCCTGATACAATTCTCACAGCACTCTAAGTAATGCCACACAAAACACCAAGTAAATGCACATAATACTCCAAGAAACGACGTGCAGAGCCCAAGTAGCATCACACTATACTCTAAGTAACTGCACAGAGTACTCTAAGAGCTAATTTACAGCCAAGAGGTTAAGAACTTTTCTTCCTTGGTTTTAATTGACAGGATGGGATTAATGGCATATACAGGTGACAATTAGCTGCAGCTTCATAATCTACTGCATACACTTGAGTGCCCTTCATCTGTCTATCCAGCCAGGCACTCTTCTTGTGACACAATGAAATATTCAAAGTTTGCAGGATTCGCATTAAATCTTCAGTCTGTTTTAACTTGTGCTGCTGCTTATTCAGAAAGTTCAAAGCTTTGCAGTAAAGTCATTCAACATCATGAAAAATCCAGAAGAGTAAGAAGCAAAGGCACCCATTCCAACAGTAACATTGATTAAAAGCATTTTTGGTATTGCAATTATTCATTTGAAATTAAAATTGATAAAATATCCACTTATATTTCTTCTATGAAACATGAATATTAAACCTTGTTTCCATCACGATGGAGCAGGATTGATGATCACTGAATCATGCTGTAATATCTTTGGTATAAATAATTGATAGGTTAATACAATGATGCTAAACTGCTGAGATTAATTATTAATTTATTAACTTGTAACTTGTTCAATGGCTTATCTTTTATTTTCTGTTTGCCTGACATCGGACATATCCTGAGGTGGTGCCCGTGGCTCAGCTCACCTCTCAGTATCACTGCAGGCACCTGAACACTGCAGCTCTGGGGGAATAGTGCACTGTAGGTGATAGGTGTGGCACTCCCATATATTCATAGAACAATACAACACAGGACCAGGTTCTTTGGCTCACCGTTTCTACATCGACTGTGATGCTAAATTAAACTGAATCAATTCTGCCTGCACATGTTCTATATTCATCCATTTCCTGCATATTCACAAATATACAGGATGCAACTGCCTCTTAAACTCCACTATTGTATCTGTATGCACCACTCCCCTGACAGCCATTCCAAGCACCCACCACCCTCTGTGTAAAAAAGACATGCCACTCCACCTCTCCTTTAAGCATTCCCTTTCTCGTCCTAAATATATGCTGTCTAGTAGTTTACAATTCTACCCTGGGAAACAGGTTCTGACTCTCTACCTAATCAATGCCTCTCATAATTTTATAAATTTCCATAAAGTCTTCTCTCAGCCTCCAATGCTTGAGAGAAAGCAATTTAAGGTAGTTCAGCCTCTCCTTATAGCTCATACCCTGTAACCCAAGAAGTATCCTGGCAAACAACTTCTGCACCGTTTCCAAAGCCTCCACATCCTTCCTGCAATGTTAGGCCAAGGACTGCCCACAATGGTCCATATGTAGCCTAATCAACGTTTTATATGATTTCTCCCTGTTTAATTTGTCTAATTCCAGCATAATCTTGTTTACCACTATCCCATTGTATGCCCCCAGCTTCTCTAACCTTGGAGATGAAATCTACCCATCATAGGGTCATAGAATCATAGAACACTACAGTAAAGAAACAAGACCTTCAGCCCATCTAGTCCATGCCAAACTGTTATTCTGCCTAGTCCCATTGTCCCTAACCTGGACAATATTCCTCCATATCTCTCCTGGCAATGTACTTATCTAAATTTCCCTTAATTGTTGAAATTGAACCTGTATCCCTGACTTCCTCCGGCAGCTCGTTTTGCACTCACATCACCCCCTGAGTAAAAACGTTCCCCTTTAGATTCCCCTTGAATATTCCACCTTTCATCCTTAACCTGTGACCTAGTACCACCCAACCTCAGTGGAAAACAACTGTTTATGAGAGGGTTGTGTATACTCCTCATAATTCCCTGGAACGATTGCAATAAATCCTTCCTAAAGTGATGGGCTCATACTTGGAGCAGGACTCTAGCTGTTATCTAACCTGCGTTTTATAAAGGTTCATCTACCTCATTGCTGTCTGTCCCAAAGGCACTTTCTTGCTAACTGTAAGATTTTATTCTGCACTCTGTTATTACCTCAGTGTTCTGATGTGATGAAATGATGTATATGGACAGCATGCAAAACAAGGTTTTTCACTCTACTTCAGTACAAGCTTACCGATTTACCAGTCACAACTGTAGTACAATGTTATGGAGACTAGTGTCCCACATGCTTTACTAAGCACTCTTTGAACATGTGTAGCACTTTTCCAAGCTATGTGACAGGTCCCTCACAAACTGTTCCGTTAGACTGCTGTCACAACATGGAAGCAGTCCCATCAGCCCATCAAATCTGTGCTGACCATTGTACCCGGTCCTATATATTAATCTCCAGCAATACCCCATCGAGTACCCTTCCCCACCATTTATTAGGGACTATTTGCAGTGGCAACTTAACCTATCAATCTTCATGTCTTTGGAATATGGGAGAGAGCCAGAACACCCAGAGGAAATCCATGTGGCCCCTGGGATAAACATGGAAACTCCACACAGACAGCGCTGGAGGTCAGAATTGAGCTTGGATCGTTGCAGCTGTGAGGCAGCAGCTCTATCTGCTTATAAGTGATTTGGATGAAATAGTAGATTGGTTGGTTGGTAAGTTTGCTGACTATACAGAAGTTGAAGTTGCAGACAGTAAAGAACATTATCAAGGCATGTGGTAAGACATAGATCAATTACAAAGAAGTGGCAGATTGAATTTAATCTGGGCAATTGTGAGGTGCTGCACCTTAGGAGGCCAAATGTAAGGGGAAAGTCTACAATTAATGACAGGACCCTTAAAATCCTTGATGTACAGAGGGATCTATCACTCCCTGAAAGTGGCAACATAAGTAGAGAGTGGTCGGGGCTTAAGGTACAAGCGTCAGGAAATCATATTGCATTTGTATAAAACTTTGGTTAAGCCGCACTTGTAGTATTGTGTGCAGTTCTACAGGAATGATGTGGAGACTTTGGAGAGGGTTCAGAGAGATTAATCACGGAGGATGCTACTTGAATTAAAGGATATTAACTGTAAGGAGAGATTGAGCAAACTTGGAATGTTTTGTTTGGAGTGTTGGATTCTGAAGGGAGACCATGTATAAGTTTATAGTATTATAAAGTATAGATAGGGTAGTTAGCCTGTATCTTTTTTCCCAGGGTTGAAATGTCCCAGAGCTTAGCATTAAGGGGTGAGGGGGAAAATTTAAAGGAAATATACATCACAAGTTCTTTGTAAACAGAGCATGGAAAGACTGCCCAGGGTGGTAGTGTAGCAAAATGAAAGTCAAACTTGAGTTTATTGCTGATTGCACAAGTACACATACGCACAGATGCAACAAAAATTTGCTGCAGCATCACAGGCTCATAGCATCAGAAAAACAGCATTCACAAGGAGAAAAAATAAATTATGCACAATTGCTACAAGAAAGAACATAATTAAAAAAATCAAAATCCAGTTTAATGCAAAGTAGTCAAAGTGCTTATAGTATTGCTATACTGATGAGTGTTGTGATATTTAAGAGGCTTTTCAATAGGCACATGACCATGCAGAGGATCATTAGCAGGCAGCATAGATCATGCTCAGCACAACATCATGGGTTGAAGAGCTTGTTGTTCTGCAGTACTCTTTTATGTTCTATGTTCTTACTCTAGGGGAAATTGAATCTCACCTGTGAGGTGTCTGCCTAACTTAGCTTTACAAATCGTCCTGCAAACCATAGCTAGCATGTTACTGTTACAAGGAAATC
Organism: Mobula hypostoma; assembly: GCF_963921235.1. Classification (NCBI taxonomy): domain Eukaryota; kingdom Metazoa; phylum Chordata; class Chondrichthyes; order Myliobatiformes; family Myliobatidae; genus Mobula; species Mobula hypostoma. Next base: position 170,819,394 of record NC_086097.1, read on the forward strand.
TTTGACAATGGAACTTTAAAACAAAAACTTCATGCCATCTCAAAACTTTCCTCCCTCAGGCAGTTAATCTGATCAACCATTGTAGTTATCCCCTCCAACATACACACAAGCTGCTGGAGTAACTCAGCAGGCCAGGCAGCATCTATGGAAAAAAGTACAGTTGACATTTCAGGCCGAAACCCTAAGTTTCGGCCCGAAATGTGGACTATACTTTTTTCCATAGGCGCTGCCTAGCCTGCTGGGTTCCTCCAGCATTTTGTGTGTGTTGCTCGGATTTCCAGCATCTGCAGATTTTGTCTTGTTTGTAGTTACGCCTCCCTCTCTATCTATTACTTCATTAAGTGCACTGCATTGTTAACATTTCAATGCACCCGTTATAATGCTGTTTACATTGTAAGTACAGTATGTGCTGATATCTATGCAATATTTATGCACATTTTATTCCATATCTGCACTTTAACCTCTAATGTTACTTTTATGTAATTCTTTATCTTTTATAATGTTTGAATGCTGTTTTTCCTGCATGTCACGCCCACTGATCACAGTTTCTAATACCTGTAAATGTGCATGAGGAATAAAGTTGATGAAGATTATGTATTGAATTCACTAATGTGTGATCCACTCCATTCCTGAACAGGAACCTCAGTGATACAGGTGACAGCCACTGATGCCGATGACCCCACCTATGGAAGCAGTGCCAGGGTGGTCTACAGTATCCTGCAGGGACAGCCATACTTCTCGGTGGAGCCAAAGACAGGTGACCTCATTCGCTATCCATCAGTGGAATTTACAAACATTGCAACTTCAATTGTGATATATTGTCTCAGCCAAAGTATCCTGCTTTGTCCTGCCTTGTTTTTCACTGTGCTCAGTACTAGTTGCAGATATTTTACCATGGACTTGATGATTGGTTATTCATTGCTAGCATCCAGTGGTAAATCCAGTCAGGAATTAAAATAAATCTTCTTTACTCGGGGAGGTGGGAGTAAGTGGAACTCTCTGCTGGAAAGTTATTCATGAATGACTGCAGATGTTGGAAATCTGGAATAAAACACAAGGAGACTGGAGGAGCTCTGAATATAGAGCACAGGAACAGGCCCCTCAACCCATGATACTGTTCCACTCCTGAGCTACAAGTCCATAGATTCCTGAAAGTGGTAACACAATTCAATAGGGTGGCACAGGATATAAGAACAGGGATATCATGTTACTTGTACAAGTCATTGGTGACTTAGATTTGAGCACTCTGCTGTAGGAAACAGAGGTAATCTTATAAGAGGTGTATAAAATTATGGGGATCGTAAAGAGGGTGAGTGTACACAGTTTTTTTTTACCAGGATTGGGGAATCAAGAACTAATGGATTAAGGTAAGAGGGGAAGGACCTAATTGGAACCTGAGGGGCAAATTTTTCACCCAGAGAGTGATCAGTAAATGGAATGAACTTATTATGGAGTGAGTGAGTAGGGGAGGTTTATTACCAATATTTCAAAGGCACCTGGACAGATACGTCAATAGGGAAGGTTTCGAGGGAAATGGGCTAAATACGGGCAAATAGGGCTGGCTTAGATGTGGATCTATGTCAGTATAGACCAGTTCATTGATGACCTTTATCATGCTGTGTGATTCTAAAACTCTGTATCATTCTCTCTACATTAGATAGAGTGAATCTCTTTCCTGTAGTCCTTTACCCTTTCAGTAGACCCCCACCACCATCTCTGTCCAGGCCCCTCAATGTATTATATGCTACCATGAAATTTCCCCTATTCTTCTATATTTGCTAAGAATACTGTCCAGCTTGTTTGATCTATCCTAGTCCCTTGTGTGAGAACCTTTCTCATATTTTTCTTCTGGGCTCTCTCTAAAGCCTTTATGTCCTTCCTGCAATGTGGACTCTCTTTAAAGCCTTTATGTCCTTTCTGCAGTTTAGCAAATAGAACTGAACATAAGAACCTGTTAGAGGCAAGGCAATTGTCTTATAAAATTCAGCACATCTTCCCTCCTGTCCCTTAATGGCATTATGCTGTCTCGACCTGTAATACTGACTGTCCATTTCCCTTCACAAAAGCTACGAGGGGTGATTGATAAGTTCGTGGCCTAAGGTAGAAAGAGTCAATTTTAGAAAACCTTGCTCATTTATTTTTCAACATAGTCCCCTCCTACATGTACACACTTAGTCCAGCGGTCATGGAGCATACGGATCCCTTCTTTGTAGAAGTGGTCCACAGCCGGGGTGATTGATAAGTTTGTGGCCTAAAGTAAAAGGAGATGAGTTATTAACTTCAAACTTTCTGCATTATCACTCAAAGAATTGAACTGCACGTGCATGTAACGAGAGCGTCTTGGACCTCCAGGTGGTCCACAGCAGGGGTGATTGATAAGTTCGTGGGCTAAGCTAGAAGGAGATGAGTTATACAGCTCTTGTTACATGCACATGCAGCTCAACTCTTTGAGTGAAAATGCAGAAAGTTTGAAGTTAATAACTCATCTCCTTCTACCTTAGGCCACAAACTTATCAATCACCCCTGCTGTGGACCACTTCTGGCGGTCCAAGGTGTTGACTTCTACAAAGAAGGGATCCAGGACTGCTGGACAAAGTGTGTAAATGTAGGAAAAATAAATGTGCTAGGTTTTCTAAAATTGACTCCTTCTACCTTAGGCCACAAACTTATCAATCACCCCTCATATCTGACCTGCTGATTTCCTCCACCAGTTTATTTTTTTTTGCTCTAGATTGCAGTATGTCCAGTCCCTTGTATTGCTATTGCCATCTGTTTCAAATGGACTTGGTGACTGAGGCTCCACAATCCTCTGGGGAAGAGAAATTCACCATCCTCTGGGTGAAGAAATATCTCTGTCCGAAACAACCTATCCCTATATCTGAGGTTGTGACCACAGGTTCTGAGCTTTCAACCCGGGATAAAAGTGCAGAACATCGAATTGTGCAGCATAGGAACAGGCTCTTCATCCACAATGTCTGTGCCAAACATAATGCCAAATTAAACTAATCCCTTGTTCTGTACATGATCCACATCCCTTCATTTCTTGTACTTCACAAGTCTAGCAATAACCATTGTATTGTATCTGTTCCAGGCACCTACTACTCAATTTGTTAAAAAAAAACATACTTTTCCCTTGAATTTTGTTCCTTTTGCTTTAAGACATACACTCGACTATTTGACATTTCGACCTTGGAAAGATTTTAACTGTCTACCCTATCCATGCCTCTCATAATTTTATGAACCTTTATCTGGTCTCTGCTCAGCTTTTGCTTCTCCAGAGGAAAACAAAACAAACTTGTACAATGCCTCCTTATAGGCAGCATCCACCCTGTTGACCCCTGTGAGGATTTTGAGTGTCAGTGGGAGTGGGTGTTTTTCTAGGTCTGAGGAAGGAAAAGGTAGGATGCACATCATTGGAATGTTCACTAGAAGAGCCAGCACAGGCACATTGGACAGAATTGCCTCCTTCTGTCTTATAACAGTTTCAGATTCTGCAGAAGGTTGACAAAGAATATCTAGTGTAAAAGCCTATGACTGTAATCTGATGTATCCTTTTACTACATAAGCTTGGCTGTGTGACAAGAATTACATTTCATCTGGAGCTGTTCTCCACCTGTCACACTTCAAGCTCAGTTATAGACACCAGCTGAAACTTACAATGGTTCCCCAGTCTCCACCCTCTTTCTCTGATAATCAATAATTCAGGTCGGAGGCTGTGTTCATTCAGAAATGGGGCACAGGTGAGAGCAGCAGTTGGCATAATGGCCTCTTGAGAGTTTCCCACATTAATACCCAATCTAAACCTGGCTAGTTCCAACTCAACCTGAGCCCCAGGATTTATGATTCCTTCCACATCAGACTGGGCCTGGAGGAAATTGAAGAACAGTATGCCCAAAGTCAACACTGAGCCAAGCATGAGATACACATCTTGAACAGACAGAAGACGTTTATCAGGATACTGCCTGGATTGGAAAACACGTGCTGTAATCCAGAAGAGTTCAGACAAACTTGGGGAATTTTCGCTGGAGCAGCTAAAGCTGACAGGAGACCTGATAGAGATTTTAAAAATTATGAGAGGTATAGATTGAATAGGATCATTCGGGAGGCTGAAAGAGTGATAGATAGGACATAGAGTACAGAGGGGTAGTTACACACAAGGTGCAGGACACAGGAAACAGGGTGACAGTCAGGAAGGGGAAAGGGGTTAAAGAGCCAGTGCAGAGTACCCCAGTGACCACATCCCTTAACAACAGGCACATCACTTTGGATACTCAGGTGGGATAACCTCACAGAAGAAAGTCACAGTGGTCGGGTCTCTGGCACTGAATCTGCTTCTGTGACTCATATGGGAAGAAGAGGCATGCTGTGGTGATAGGGGATTCGTGAGTTAGGGGAATGGACAGGAGGTTCTGTGGGTGAGAACAAGATTCCTGGATGGTATGGTATGTTGCCTCCTGGGTGCCGGGATCTGGGATAACTTGGATTGAGTTATCAGCATTCTTAAGTGGGAGGGTGTACAGCCAGAAGTCAAGGTCCATGTAGGTACCAATGACATGGGTAGGACGTGATGAGGTTCTGCATAGGCGGTTCAGGGAGTTGGTGCTAAGTTAAAGTGCAGGACCTCCAGGGTTGTGATCTCAGGATTGATACCTGTGCCATGTGGCAGTGAGGCTAGAACTAGGAAGATTCTAGTTTAACATGTGGCTAAGGAGTTGGTGTAGAAGGCATAAAATTGTTGGATTGTCGGTCTCTCTTCCAGGGACCTGTACAGAATGGATGATTTACACTTGAACTGGAGGGGGTCTAATATCCTAGTGAGAAGGATTGTTAATGCTGTATGGTGGGGTTTAAACTAGAGTTGCAGGGGGATGGTAACCAGAGTTCCAGAACAGATAGTGGAGAGGTTGTGGAGGCAGATGTTGCTGAGACCTCAGACAAAGTCAGGGAACAAGAGGGTGATCATGATGCCACAAAAGTGAAAAGGGCGATTACAGGCCTGAAGGTGTTGTATCTGAATACGTGCAGTACACGGAATGAGGGAGATGAACTTGCAGTACAGTTGCAGATTGGCAAGTATGATGTTGTAGGCATCACTGAATCATGGCTGAAAGGTTATAGCTAGGAGCTTAATGTCCAAGGATATGCATTGTATTGAAAGGACAGGCAGGAATGATGAGGGGGCGTCATTGCTCTATTTGTAAAAAATGAAATCAATCATTAGAAAAAGGTGACATAGGGTTGGAAGGTGTTGAATCATCCTCAATAGAACTAAGGAACTACAAGGGTAAAACGAGACTGATGGGAGTTGTATACAGACCCCCAAACAGTAGTAAGGACGTTGCCTACAAATTACAATGGGAGATAGAAAATACATGCCAAAATAGTCATGGGGGACTTCAATCTTTCATTGTTTCTGCTTCCTAAGTATAGCCCGGTCATTAAGCGTGTGAAACCCACAATGAAGACTACTAAGATCTGGCTGGAGGGTGCTGACTCTGCTCTTCAGCACCAATTCCAGCACACAGACTGGAGCGCGTTTGCTGCCCACGCCACCTCAGACTCTCAGATTAACGTTGATTTATATACCAACTCTGTCCTTGAGCACACCAACAAGTGTGTAGATAGAGTGACATCACAAAAACAAATAAAAGGTTTCTTCAATCAGAAACCATGGATGAACAGAGAAGTTCACCTGCTGCTCAAAGCCTGAGATTCAGCTTTCAGGTCTGGAGACCAGGAGGCTTACAGCTCAGCCGGGGCCAACCTGAGGAGGGGAATCTTTCAGGCTAAACACATATACAAACAGAGAATCGAGGAGCATTTCAACTCCTCGGACCCCCGGCGCATGTAAAGGTGCTGACGCGGAGCACCTTTGGCAACATGTTTGCCTGACATCACCATCATCGCTGGATGAGCTGCTGGCTGAGGTGGAGAGGGCAGAAGCAATTTTAGCTCCCAGGGTGTTCCAGCGTCGCCCCCCCATGCCGCAAGCCCGGGCCTGTATCACCGAGGCAGAGGAGACGGGTCCGACCAGCGCAGCGCCGACCTCGCCGCAGGCCACGAAACAATCTCTGCTGCCGGGGCGGCAAGGCTTATACATGGACTGCATGCTGGAGGGCATCAGATGCCATGCGTTGGTGGACACGGGGTCAACCACCACTGCCATCCATCTGGGTGCCCTCCCCAACACGGACCAGGAGCAGCCCCGTCTGGGTGGACAACGACAGTGGCTCAGCTGTCTACGGTCTCTGGCAACTGTGTGGCAATGAGAGGGAAGAGGTGGCTGCACATGGCAGTGAGGAAAATCACAGTGGAACATGAGCTATGGCTCGCCGGCATCCGGGAGTCCTGCATCATTGGCCTGGTCCTGCGGTCCTGCTGGGGAGCCCTGTGCGGATGTGTCAGGGGCAACACTCTACCTTGGCGCTGAAGCCATGCCTCTCTGGCAGGGCAGCTCCAGGAACTGGACCTAGCAGAGGCAGCAACCACCACTACCGGTCTCACAGCGGCCACAGCAGTGCAGCACACCCCTCAGGGGCCCAGCGCAATACGGAGGAACCAAGAGCAAGTGACAGTGACAGCCAGGGACAAGGTAGACCTCCCCTCCACGGACCAGCAGCTGTTCAGCGAGCAGGAGAGTGATCCATGCTGGCGTGGGTGAGGGGATGGCTGAGCATGGGGCGATGGCCGTGTGGGCAGAGGTTTCCGTCCTGGATCCAGAGACTAAAGCTCTACACTCGCAGTGGGGGGACACTGGAGATGCGCAATGGGCTGCTGTTGTCCGACAGTGATAGACATCTCCTGCAGCTGGTGGTCCCCCCGGGACTCCGTGCCACAGAGCTGATCATTTCGGAGTTGCAGAGACGTTGGGCAATCTGCGAGAATGCTTCTACTGGTCTGGGTACAGGCAGGACGTGGAGCTGTCCATGCACCTCCACGACACTTGCAAATCCCAGAAGGGGCCGGGCTACCAGTCCAGTGCACCAATGCAGCAGTGCATGGTGGGGGCCCCAGTATGGGTCTGCTTCCCCTCCTGGAGGAAGGGACTATCCCCCAGGGACCAGGAGAGGTGCTTGACCGCATCTCCAGTGTGGTATATCGGGTGCAGTTACCTGGGTAGCGGAAGGCCGTTGTGTTGCACTGGGACCAGCTGGCACCATGTCAGCCCTTGGCCAGCACTGACCCAGCGAGGCTGAAGGGAGGAAATGACACTCGGGGCACCCTGTCCCTTGCCTCACACAAACAAGGCCTCCCGTGGAGGGGCTTCAGAACACCCCAGTGCCCCAGGCAGCAGCGTCGACCCCCACTAGGACTTCTGGACTTTGTTATGGGCTCTGGGGTTCCCAAGGATGGCTGACCCCTCAGTTGGGGGCAGTATGACGCTCCAGGAGGTGGGGAGGTCTGGTCAACAGCCTGCCCCTGTATTTCTAATGACCAACACTGTTTATTGCTATTGTGTTAAAATGCTTTTGTGGGATTGTGGTGGGAAGTTCCAGTTCATTTATTGTTACGTTTTAGCTCGGGTTATGCAGTTATTCACTTGTGGGTCGCCCTAACTGTAACCGGGATGGGTGATGGTCGCCTACCCCATCTGTATGGAAATAGTGGGTTCACTCTCCAGGTCCTGGTGCCCAGTCTATTTTGTGTTTGCCACAAAAAGACAGTTGTTGAGTTTAACAAGCTTCCTCATCTGTCAATATGTACCAAATGCTCGCCACAATATAAAAACAAGGGTGTAATATTGAGACTTTATAAAGCACTGGTGGGGCTTCACTTGGAGTATTGTGAGTAGGTTTGGGTCCTTTATCTTAGAAAGGATGTACTGAAACTAGAGATGGTTCAAAGGAGGTTCACAAAAATGATTCCAGGAATGAATAGTTTGATGGCTCTGGGCCTAAATTCACTCGAACTCAGAAGAATGAGGGGTGTCCTCATTGAAACCTATTGAATGGTGAAGGGCCTTGATAGAGTGGATGTGGAGAAGATGTTTCCTGTGGTAGGAGAGTCTAAGACCAGAGGACACAACCTCAGAAAAGAGGGGCATCCATTTTGAATGGAGATGAGGAGGAATTTCTTTAGCCAGAGGGTGGTGAATTTGTGGATTTCTTTGCCACAAGCAGCTGTGGAAGCCAAGTACTTATGTATATTTAAGGCAGCGGCTGATAGATTCTTGACTAGTCAGGGCATGAAGGAATACGGGGAGAAGGCAGGAGATTGGGGCTGAGAGGAAAATTGAATCAGCTATAATGAAATGGTGGAGCAGACTCATTGGGCCAAATGGCCTAATTCTGCTCCTATTATCTTATGGTCTTGTGGTATAGTAGACAGAAAATATCTTTTCCCCAGGATTAAAACGTTGATAGCAGGGAGCGCGCATTTAACATGAGGGAGGGTAAATTCAAAGGAGATATGCAGGGCAAGTTTTTTTTTCCACAGAGAGTGGAGGGTGCCTCAGTTGCCCTGCCAGATATGGTAGTGAAGAAAGATAGCTAGAGGACTTGAGTCTCTTAGATTGGCACATGAACGTGCAGAAAATGGAGGGAAATAAATTTGTACAGGCAGAAGGGATTCGGACAGAATCAGAATCAGGTTTAGTATCACCACATATGTCATGAAATTTGTTGTTATGTGGCAGTAGTACATTGCAATACATAATATTAAAACCTGAATTACAGTTTTTTAAAAAATAAGTAGCGCAAAAAAAGGTAATGAGGTAGTGCTGATGGGTTCAATGTCCATTCATAAATCTAATGGCAGAAGTTGTTCCTGAGTGTGTGCTTTCAGGCTCCTGTACCTCCTCCCTGGTGGTAACAATGAGAGCAAGGCATGCCCTGGGTGATGGGGGCCCTTAATGATGGATGCCACTTTTTTGAGGCATCGATCCTTGAAGATGTCCTGGAAGCTGGGGAGGCTATTGCCTGTGATGGAGCTGACTGAATTTACAACTTTCTGCAGCTTATTTCGAAGCCATGCTGTGCCCCCTACCCACCCATATCAGATGGTAATGCAGCCAGTTAGAATGCTGTCCATGTACATCTGTAGAATCTTGTGATATACCAAGTCTTGAACGCCAAGTGAAATATAGCTGCTGTCCATGCCTTCTTTGTAACTGCATCGATATGTTGGGCCCATGATGGATCCCAGTGATGCTGACACCCAGGTACTTGAAATTGCTCGCTCTTTCCACTTCAGATCCCTACAGGTATATCAGGACTGGTGCGTTCCTTCATCTTTTTTTAATCAATTTTTTGTCTTGCTAAAGTTGAGTGCAAGGTCATTGCGGAAACTCCAGTCAACTGGCTGATCTTTCTCGTTCCCGTATGCCTTCTCATCACCATCTGACTTTCTGTCAACAAATTTATAGATGGCACTTGAGCTGGGCCTAGCCACACAGTCATGGGTGTAGAGAGAGCAGAGCAGTGGCTAAGCACACGTTGATTATCAACGAGGTGGAGATGTTATTTCTGATGCACACAGACTGTGGTCTCCTGGTGACGAAGTCGAGGATCCATTTACAGAGGGAGATAGAAAGGCCCAGGTTTTGGAATTTTTTTGATCAGACCTGTAGAAATGATGATGTTAAACGCTGGGCTGGAGTCAATAAATAACATCCTGACATTGTTATTTGTATTGTCCAGGTGATCCAAGGCCACATGAAGAGACAATGAGATTGTATCTGCTGTAGTGAAAGGCAAATTGCAGTGGGTCCAGGTCCTTGCTGAGTTAATTCTAGCCATAACCAGCCTCTCAAAGCTTTTCTTCACCGTAGATATGAGTGCATTCATATAATTGTTGCCCTTTTAAAGCAGATGGGAACTTCCAGCTGTAGCAATGAGAGATTGAAAATGAATTTGAATACACCTGCCAGTTGTTAGGCACAGGTTTTCAGAGCCCTCCCACCTAGCTCATTGTGGGCTGTCGCCATGTAAGCATTGATACTCTTGAAACACAATGACATCAGCCTCTGAGACAGAGATCTTCATAGCTGTAGTTTTATTCTCCCTTTCAAAGCATGCATAAAAGGCATTAAGTTCACCTGGGAGTGAAGCATCTCTGCCACTCCTGATGATAGGTTTTGCTTTGTAGGAAGTAATGGCCTCCAAACCCTGCCAGAGTTCATGTGCGCCTGATTCCACCTCTAACCTTGTTTGGAATTGTTCTTTTGCTCTTGATATAGCCCTCTGTAAGTCGTACCTGGCCTTCTTGTATAGTCCTGGATCACCAGACTCGAATGCCACATAGCTAGCCCTCAGCAGGGTACGAAACTCCTTGTTCATCCATGGCTTTTGACTTGGGTATGTAATGCATGTTCTCATAGACACACACTCATCCACACAAAATTTTAATGACGTCAGTGACAACGGTGGCGTACTCATTCAGACTCAAAGATAAATCCCTGAGTACAGTCAGTCTACTGACTCATAGCAGTCCTGTAAGCACTCCTGCACCTCCCTTGTCCGTACCTTCTTGGTCCTTACTACTGGTGCTGTGGTCTTCAGTCTCTGCCTATACACAGATAGGTGATCAGACTTTCCAAAGTGTGGGTGTGGGATAGCACGGTAAGCAATTTTGATGGTAGTTTAAAAGTGGTCTCGTGTGTTAGCTCCTTTGGATCCACAAGTGATATTTTGGAAATAATTATTTAGAGACTTTTTCAAAATGGCCTGGTTAAAATCCCCCAAAATGACGGGGAAGGCATTAGGATGTGCTGTTTCATGCCTGTTGATTATGTCACTTAGCTCATCTAGAGTCTGTTTTACACAGGCCTGAGGTGGCAGATAAAATGGAGGACACTTGATTGCTAGGTGTTCCAGGTCATGTGAGCAGAAATGGGACAGCACTGCCATATTTGTACACCACGAAGAGTTGATCATAAAGCATACTCCACATCTTCTGCCTTTGAAAGATGGAGCAGTCCTGTCTTGACGGTGAATTGTGAATCCAGAGAGCTGTATCACTGCGTCCAGAATGGCGGAGGGTATCCTGAACTCAGTGAAGCAAAAAAAAACACAACAGGTCCTAATATCCCTCAGGTAGAGCAATCTTGCACTTAGATAATCAATTTTATTTACAGAGACTACATTTACCAACAGTGTAGTCAGTAGTGGTAACGTAGAACTCTTGTCTCCTTAAAAAAAAACTTTTAAACCAACATGGCATCCTCCGTTCTGCTGTTTTAAAGGGGAACCGCACTTGCGATCAGAGACTGCCATCCGAGATTCGTTGACTTTGTGTCACAATGATTTCCTAATCACCTTAAAATTATGTCACTTACTGTATTGGTTGTCATTTGTTTAATTATTTTGGCATAATAGTCCATCCCTAACACGCAGATATCACTGTCAAATCATGGCGCTGGGTTAAACTTCTATAATTAGCAGCTGTAATTTGTCTGCATTGTAGGTTTGTGGTAGAATATAGGCATGTTGATCAAGTAATATTACAGTACAGTTCTCATGCTTTTACACAAGAATATCTTTGTCAGCCTGGACTACAGTGTCAAACATTCCTAAACTCTGAAAGCACAGGAAGATGCCATTCCAGACATTGCCATAAATTGGATTAATGTAAATGGGTGGTTGATGGTTGGTATGGACTGGATGGCCAGAAGGTCCACTGCTCAATCTCTCTGTGTGAGAAGCATTTCCAAGCCCAGATGACATTTCCATCCACTCTGTACCGCTTACCCATAATCAAATTTGAATTGACAGCTGAGAACCAGCCACCCATCTCAAGTGGTTCCTTGTCTCTGCTGAGTAAGCATCTAACACAACACAGCTGAATGCAGCTTCAGCAGCACTAAAGAAGCTTAACACCATCCAGGACATAGTAGCCCATTTGAAAGGCACACCACTTACAACCAAATTCTTTGATTTATCTCATGTCTGTTGCTTTGAATGGGCCGTGTTCTCTTGCAGTGGGTTGCACGGCTTTCTTTGTGTCACGATATTTTGCAATGAAGATGGACATCAGAATCAGGATGTACATGATGTACTGTCACTGCACTAGGCAATTCTATGAAACATCACCTTAGGCTGATGTTTCATCAAGGGACCGCTGTATTGTCATTCTGCTGAAGCCCATCTGTTCTCTCAGGCTGAACCCATGGATCTGCTTTGCAATGAGTTGTTCAGGACTACATTAACCCTAGAATAAACAATGCTAAGTCAGATATCTGATTATTTTCACATCCATTAGTCTGTAATGCACCTATTGACTGTAAAGCATATGGGGACATTATGAAAAACATGATATACTGTAAAAGTCTTTTCTTTCCCCTTAACATTAAAAAATCTGAGAAAGTGATTCAAAACTTAACTGGAGAAGGGAATTTCAACACTCTTAGAGTGAATAAATATCTTCTGCTGGTTAAATGGCCAATCCTATGTCCTGAAATGCTGGCCTATTACATCAAAATATCCAGGCAAGGTAAAGCAGTCTTGAGGTTTGGAATTCTGTCCCTAAAATTAAAATGAAAAAACCTTAGAGTTTTGCACAGAAATGGTCCTTTGACCCAACAAAAATTCAAGGATTAAAGTTCAAATTTACTATCAGAGTACATGCAGTGGCATGCAAAAGTTTGGGCACCCCTGGTCAAAATTTCCGTTACTGTGAATAGCTAAGCGAGTAAAAGATGAACTGATTTCCAAAAGGCATAAAGTTAAAGATGACACATTTCTTTAATATTTTAAGCAAAAAAACTTTTTTATTTCCATCTTTCACAGTTTCAAAATAACGAAAATGGAAACGGGCCCGAAGCAAAAGTTTGGGCACCCTGCATGGTCAGTAATTAGTAACACCCCCTTTGGCAAGTATCACAGCTTGTAAATGCTTTCTGTAGCCAGCTATGAGTCTTTCAATTCTTGTTTGGGGGTTTTCGCCCATTCTTCCTGGCAAAAGGCTTCTAGTTCTGTGAGATTCTTGGGCCGTCTTGCATGCACTGCTCTTTTGAGGTCTATCCATAGATTTTCGATGATGTTTAGGTCGGGGGACTGTGAGGGCCATGGCAAAACCTTCAGCTTGCGCCTCTTGAAGTAGTCCATTGTGGATTTTGAGGTGTGTTTAGGATCATTATCCTGTTGTAGAAGCCGTCCTCTTTTCATCTTCGGCTTTTTTGCAGACAGTGTGATGTTTGCTTACAGAATTTGCTGGTATTTAACTGAATTCATTCTTCCCTCTACCAGTGAAATGTTCCCTGTGCCACTGGCTGCAACTCAAGCCCAAAGTATGATCGATCCACCCCCGTGTGCTTAACAGTTGGAGAGGGGTTCTTTTCATGAAATTCTGCACCCTTTTTTCTCCAAACATACCTTTGCTCATTGTGGCCAAAAAGTTCCATTTTAACTTCATCAGTCCACAGGACTTGTTTCCAAAATGCATCAGGCTTGTTTAGATTTTCCTTTGAACCCTTTGAATAGAACATTCATTTTCTTGTGGGCACTCACAGTAGAGCCAAAGAAATATAGTGGAATCAATGAAAAAACTGTACACGAATAAAAATGGACAAAGAACCAATGTGCAAAAGAAGACATAGCATGCAAATGCAATAATATATAATTAAATAATTGAAATAATATTGAGAACAATATTACAAAGTGTTCCCTGACCGAGTCCTATTTGCCTGTGTTTGGCTCATATCCCCTTTAACCTTTCCTCTCTCTCAATGTCAGCAAGACCAAGAAGCTGATTATTGACTTCAGGAGGAGGAAACCAGAGGTCCATGGGCCAGTCCTCATCGGGGGGAACAGAGGTGGAAGAGTCAGCAACCTTAAATTCCTTGGTGTTAGTATTTCAGAGAACCTGTCCTGGACTCAGCACGTGGGTGCAATTACGAGAATGTACAGCGGTGCTTCTACTTCCTCAGAAATTTGTAAAGATTCGGCATGACAACAAAGACTTTGACAAACTTCTATAGATGTGTAGTGGAGAGAATATTGACTGGCTGCATCAGAGCCTGGTATGGAAACACCAATGCCCTTGAATGGAAAATCCTACAAAAAGTAGTGGATACAGCCAAGTCTTTCACAGATAAATCCATCTCAACCATTGAGCATGTCAGGAAAGCAGCATCTATCTTCAGGGATCTCCACTACCTAGGACATGCTTTCTTCTTGCTGCTGCAATTGGAAAGAAGTACAGGAGCCTCAGGACTCTCAGCACTGGGTTCAGGAACAGTTATTACCCCTCAACCATCAGCTTCTTAAACCAAAGGGGCTAACTTCACTCAGCTTCACTTGCCCCATCACAACTTATGGATTCACTTTCAAGGACTTTTCATCTCATGTTCTCAATATTTATAGCTTATTTATTTATTAATTCTTTCTCTTTGTATTTGCACATTCTATTATCTTTTGCACACTTGCTGAATGTCCTAGTTAGTGCGGTCTTTCATTGATTCCATTATGGTTATTATTCTATTATTGATTTATTGAGTATGCCCATAAGAAAATGAATCTCAGAGTTGTATATGGTGACATATATGTACTTTGATAATTAATTTACTTTGAACTTTGAATTCAAAGACATGGATTTTAAGGAGTCAAAAGATGGGAAGTAGGAAAAAGAGTTAGAGAGTAAGTGGTAGATGTGGATACAATCATGGTGTTTAAAAGCCATTTAGGCTATTAGGCTAATTTGGCTCTATAATGAGTCAACCTATAGCCGGGGAAGTAATAAATCCCTCCTGTTAGACTGTTTGGGGTAACTTATTTTTTATTCTTCCTACTTATCTTCTAATATTTATAATTGTGCGCTTGTAATGCTATTGTGACACTAATTTCCTTTGGGATCAATAAAGTATCTGTCTATCCTGCTACTTTGACAGGTACATAGTTCAAAATTCAAAGTAAATTTATTATCAAAGTACATATATGTCAACTTATACAATCCTGAGATTTGGTATTTTGTGGGCATAATCAGTAATTCCAAGGACCAAAATAGAATCAATGAAAGACTGCACCCAACAGGGCTGACAAACAACCAATGTGCAAAAGACAACAATGCGCAAACACAAAAGAAAAAAAACAATAAATTACACTGTTGTATACAGCAATGAATACAGAAGTGAATGCAAAACAACAGAATGGTATAAAGATTGTAGTTCAAACTAAAGTTATGCAAACGGAAATGTGGAGTTGCAGTACTGAAATAACGTAAAAGTGGAATTAAGAGTACTGGAATGAGGCAGCAGCACCGAGAAGAGAGATCGAATGAGTTAAATGCTCATTCCTTGCTTTTTAAGTGAAACTTATAATAATGAAACCTCATAGTTCTAGTGGGAACCCTCAACAAGACAGGGTAAAACAAAAGTTAAAGCTCTCCAATGAGTCATGGAGACCCAGGAATCGGGTTATCAATTGGTGCTGAGAAATTACAATTTGCGTTTAGTCTATGTTGAAGGTGAAGTAGAACTTGCTAACTGCTCCTGCTGACTACACACTGTTGGAGCCCAACACACTAATTAATTTTTAATCATCTTATCAACACAATGTCTAGTTTTTAAAGGGAAACTTTTTACCACTGACTGCAAGTGTTCATTATCCCTTCAGCAGAATCATTAGGAGCCCATTGGTGCCTGAGTATAGCTTGACAATGAATGGAAGATAACACATCAAAATTGGGAAAGTGTTTATAATTAGAAGACCTCAGAAAAAGAGTTGTCATCTGATGTTTAAATTGAAGAAAATTACTGATCTGAAACTTGTCTCTAACCACAATTCTTCGTAAAGTTTGGCTTCCATCTCTCATTAGTAAATAATGGAACATCTCTTGTGGATGAAACATCTATCGGAAAATCTACTATGGGATATTTTTTAAGGGAGGGATAGGCGTCCTATAGTAAACATGTCCTGTGTGCATTGATTGAAGATAGATCTATGACCATAAACTGTTTTGGGATATCAAAACAGGTAAAGAGTACAGAGATTCAGATCAATATTTTACATAAAGACTGGAAACTGCTATGACTTTTGGTTCACAGAGAAAGGAAAGAAGACAGGAGGAGTGTTGTGTATTTCATATTTCAGTAATATTTTAGTAATATTATAAATATATTGTTTGATTAGCATTCCTTGGTGTTCACATAATTCATTACAGATTATATGTTAAAACACGTGAATGGTATATGTCAGAATGCCACTACAGGTTTCCCCCGCCATCCGAAGGTAGAACGTTCCCCTGAAATGGTTTGTAAGCCAGAATGTCATAAAGTGAAAAAGCAATTACCATTTATTTATATGGGAAAGATTTGTGAGCGTTCGCAGACCCAAAAAATAACCTACCAAATCATGCCAAATAACACATAAAACCTAAAATAACTGTAATGTGTAGTAAAAGCAGGAATGATATGATAAATACATAGCCTATATAAAGTAGAAATACTTTTTTACAATCATTGCCGCACTGTCCACTGTAGCGAAAATCTCACGCAAGCGCTCTCGGCAGTAACACTCTCTCCAGTAACCTTTAAGCTATGAAGCTGCCAAATTATACCAAGTAACACAAATACACAGCCTATATAAAGTAGAAATAATGTATGTACAGTGTAGAATCACTTACTGGAATCGGGAAGACAGCACCGAGCACACTGATGATGGTGTGTTAGGCTGAGTCGTCGGAGGTTGGGATGGTGCAGTGGTCCCCAACCTCTGGGCCGTGGACCGATCTGCGAAAAATCCAGTGGTGCAGCGGGACCCAGGACGCACCCAGCACACCTTTAAGGAAAAAGCTGAAATAAACAAGCTAATTAATTAGGTGCCGCCCGACACGTAATTAACTAGCTTGTTTTTTTTGGCTTTTTTTCTTAAAGATGTGCTGGGTGCATCCTGGCTACCGCTGTACCGCTGCATTCTTCGTGGCAAAGAATCGCTCCGCGGCCTGGAGGTTGGGGTGGTGGGACACTGGGGAGTCATCTTATCATCGTATGTTTCCATTAGGGCACGCAGGTCATCTTCTTCTATGTTCGCCTGCCTCGATGTCGAAAGTCGAGGTTCATTGTCTGCTGTGGCTGATGTAGAAGGCTTGAAAAACGATAGTATGCTTGACTGCTTAGCCTTGTGCATTTTTCTATCATACAGTTCTTTGTAAGCACTCAAACCATCCTGCAAATATGCCCTAAACCTACGTATCCTTTCAAAATTAAAGTCGTATTTTTTTGCAATCATTGCTGTCAATTGCAGTGAAAATTTCACGCAGTTGCTTCACGTTCGTTCCTGGACGACTTCACTTTCAGTCTGTTCGCTACTGCATTCGGTTTTGATTGTTATCCTTTCCTCTTCCAATTGCATCAGCTCTTCATCTATCAGTTCTTGGTCATGGGATGCCAAAACCTCTTCAACATCATCTTCGTCAGCTTCCACAAGCCAAACTTACTTTGTCCTTACTTCGTTCACCACGATTATGTCTAGTTTTAGGCTAAGTGTAACACCCTTACGAGCTCTTTTAGGCTTTTCCGATACCTTAGAACTCATCTTGCTAACGGATGCTCAAAATAAATGGACATAAAGCACAGATGGTCACATGCATGTGTTTAAACAATGCTGGCTAAAGTGCAGTTCCGGAGGAGGAGCTTGACTGCTCGGGGCGCACGCTGCCTTTTTTCGTAACAGTGAAAACACCTTCTGTTAGCGAAAACAGGTAACTAATGTAGGTCTTTCATAACAGTGAGGTTTCGTAAAGCAAACGTTCGAAAAGCAGGGGACAGCTGTATATCATATGTATACGCCTCACTTAAAGTAAAAATGGTGCATACACGTTACTTCCTGCTCTGTGTTTTTCTTTCAATTAGTTTTCTCCTTTGACATTCCCAAGCAGAACAGGGGGAACACAAACATCTGTAATTGTATGGAAGGCAGGGGGGATTAAATGGTGCATAGTGAAAAAAGGGCATTCAAACAAAAGATAGACCAGGAAGAATTGTAATCAAAGCAGTAAACCTGCCTCCCCCTTGTCCCTTTCTCTCTCAGAATCAAGATTAGAATTAAGTTTATTATCATTGACATATGTTTTGAAATGTGTTGTTCTGTGGCAGCAGTACAGTGCAAGACATATTGTAAAATATTACTGTAAGTTGCAATCAGTCAATAAATACATGAGTAGATAGATAGGTACATAAATGAAGTGAAGGACAAATAGCTAGGTAGTGTTCATGGGTTCATGCACCACTCAGAAATCTGATGGTGGAGGGGAGGAAGCTATTCCTGAAAAGTTCAATGTGAATCTCCAGGCTCCAGTATCTCCTCCCTGAGAGTAGCAATGGGAAGAGAATACATCCCAGGTGACCAAAGTCATTATTGATGGATGCTGCCTTCTTGAAACACCGCCTTTTGGAGATATTGATGGTGGTGCTGTGGGTGGGGGTGGGGGGAGGGTTGTGCCTTTGATGGGACTGGCTGAATCTACAACACTTTGCAGCCTCTTTTGAACCTGAGCATTGGTGCCTCCATAGTGATGCAGCCAGTCAGAATGCTCTCCACAGAACATCTTTAGAAGTTTGTTAGAGTCTTTCCTTCTCCTCCTGATCTACCCAATTCCTCCTGCACACGTGCAACCACACTCCCTCCAACCCCTATCATGTGAGCTTCCTCTTCCATCCACTCCATCTGCCCATCATTCACATACTCCTTCCACTGGGCCCCCTTCTCCTCCTGTTCCCATCTGTCATCCCCACCTCCCTTTTTCAATTCCATGCTCCATGTTACTTTACTTTCAGATTCCATTATCTGCAGCCTCCCACTGTCATCTCCCAGCCTCTGTTGCTATTTCCACTCTCCCCTCCTCCAACTGTCTGTCACCATCTCTCAGATGGATCCATCACTTGCCAGCTCATGCTTAACCTTTGCCTGTCACCGCTTTATACAATCGCTCCTCGTTCTTTCAGTCCTGATGAGGGATCTCAATCTCAAAAGCTGATTGTTTATTTCCCTCTCCTGATCTGCTGAGCTCCTCGAGCAGTTTGTTTAGATTCCGTGTTCCAGTACCTTCACTCTCTTGTGTCTCCAAGTCAATATCTGACATAGTTAAGTTGGGAGTGCTCTTCAGAAGATGAGATACCATTCCTCAACTAACAGTGGGCTTTATTAGCGAGAGATAGAGAAGGAATAGGTGAGAGAAATAAAGTGGCTCATGACCCAAAATTCAAGGTCATTCTTGCACATTGTGCATTTTGTTTGATCTCACAGTGTAGAGCAGATCACATTGTAGGTCACCCCTACTGCTGCTAATGAGTAAGCTCTTCCCTCGGTTACCAACTCACATTAGAAATGAACCAAAAACCAAAATGCAATATAGTAAACTATTGCCAGCTCCAATCTTTCTGATCTCTTTACCCTCCATCTGCACCAGGAAACATGAGAAAATTTTTTTTTTATTACTGGAGATTATTAAAGATTTTGCAGCTAAATTGTATAAGATTCAGAACATTACAATGTGACGGAGTAAAGGAAAAATGAATTTGTGTCCTCTACGTTATTTCTTTTTATCATTTAATCTTTCAAAAGTCATAGCACTCCGTGATCATCATTAAATGTGTGGTGTTAACTAAGTTTGTCTACGAACAAAACTCTAGAATAACTAATTCTCTTTCTAATTATTTTGACCACAGAATTGTCAAGCTCAGCACATCATTAAATTGACTTAGATTATTCATCTCAATAAAACGAAGTCTGTCACTCTCACAACAATATTTTATACAGACTTCAATTTGACTTTGGCTGTTAACATTCTTATTTATAGCCTAGAAGTTCAGCTGAGTGATATAATGGTACAGCTTCTTAATTTGTGTTTGTTTCTAACACTTCCCACTGCCAATTTACACAGAGGTGCATTTTACACAGGTTAAATCTCTTTAAATCGAGGGCTGAGTGAATCAGAATGAAGTGGGTCTCTATATGGTAATATCAGATAGAGTAATTTCAGGAGTCATTTGTTCCAAGATTGGTATTGCTGCTGAGATTACATATTCAGTTTTTTTTAAATTACACTAAGATTAAGTTAAATAAAACACATGGAAACCTTGACTCTGTAAGTGGAGGCATTAATAACAAAGTTGAGGAGGTCGTGCTTTATAAATAAGCTGGGTTTATTGGCTAACTGTGAGCTTCACATTTTAGGATGGTTGACTTTGGGTCATTGCACAGGAGACTTTCTGGTGTGACCAGAGAAGGTGGTGTTCTTAAAACTAAACAAAAGGTCATTTAATGGAGATGCACAAGTGAAGTAAAAAGTTTGGCGAGGCAACGTACAGTTGATTTGAGATACAGCCTGCTCCAGGGTTATAAACACCCAATTTATGGCCACACATTCATAGGAATAAGCTTCCATGATATGATATTCAAAAATCTGACGTACATACAGAAATTTGTTCCTATAAACAGTGGAACTAGTTTTCTCTTTCTCTCCACTTTAAGTAATCGTTCTTTCTTATCGGTCTTATGTGCTTTTGATGACATTAGTTGCACCATCATTAAGGTGCGGTTGCCACGTCCAGTGTATTTTCTGACATATGGGCAAAACTGACTCATGGATGTTGGTAAAAACAGAACAGAACAGAACAGAATTCTCTTGATCCTTATTATTAAAACTGGTCAAGTCGGAATTACCCAGGAGCAGCCATATTCTACCTGCAGCTGCAGGGAAAAGGTATTGGTGCTGGGGGAAGAGGCAAAAGGAGAATCATTAACAGTTTGAGTAAATCGAGTTTTGTTTATTCTGTAAGAGTAGAACCTGCCTGTTACCTTGTGACAGTCTGTATTGATAATCCACAGTACTGCAAATGATGTACACATAGAATAAGCTCAGAAAGCACTAAGTAGTCATTGAGCCTTACTCCCTGTCTCTGTCCTTAGATTGTACGGTGTGTTTCCAACATTTTCTATTTTATTAGAGGATTAAGACAGTTAGAAGCAGACAAAATGAAATCCCTTTTAACATGGTATATTGTTGTGATCTGAAAAGAAAATTTCATAGAAATATTCGAAAGGAAATTGGATAACTACAGTACTGTGCAAAAGTCTTAGGCATATGTAAAACAATCTGCAAAGGGAAGATGCTTTCAAAAATAATAAATTGTAAAGTTTCTAAATATGAAAAAAATACTGTAAAGAGCAGTAAATTGTAAAGAACTAAATCAAATCAATATTTGGAGTGATCACCCTTTGCCTTCAAAACCATCAGTTCTCTTAGGTATACTGTCGTCCAGTTTTATTAGAAAATCGGCTGGTAGGTGGTTTGAAGCATCTTTGAGAACTTGCCAAAGTTCTTCTGCAGACTTTAGCTGTCTTGTTTGTGTTTGTCTCACCAGGTATTCCCAGACAGCCTTAATGATGTTGAGATCGGGGCTCTATGGAGGCCATACCATATAAAATATCTAAGGTTCCTTAAGACTTTTACACAGCACAGAGTCGTGGAGAAAGAACAGGGAACTATTTGAATTGCTTTTTATCTAGTAGAAGCATATAGGCTGAGTAGATTTCTTGAATTTATGATTCCATAAAATATTACATAAACATGATTGACAACTTCAAACAATCAGTAAAATTTGGGTAACACACATCAAAGTTGCTGGTGAACGCAGCAGGCCAGGCAGCATCTGTAGGAAGAGGTGCAGTCGACGTTTCAGGCCGAGACCCTTCGTCAGGACTAACTGAAGGAAGAGTGAGTAAGGGATTTGAAAGCTGGAGGGGGAGGGGGAGATGCAAAATGATAGGAGAAGACAGGAGGGGGAGGGATAGAGCCAAGAGCTGGACAGGTGATAGGCAAAAGGGGATACGAGAGGATCATGGGACAGGAGGTCTGGGAAGAAAGACAAGGGGGGGGCGGGGGACCCAGAGGATGGGCAAGAGGTATATTCAGAGGGACAGAGGGAGAAAAAGGGGCGTGAGAGAAAGAATGTGTGCATAAAAACAAGTAACAGATGGGGTACGAGGGGGAGGTATAGCCTTAGCGGAAGTTAGAGAAGTCGATGTTCATGCCATCAGGTTGCAGGCTACCCAGACGGAATATAAGGTGTTGTTCCTCCAACCTGAGTGTGGCTTCATCTTTACAGTAGAGGAAGCCGTGGATAGACATGTCAGAATGGGAATGGGATGTGGAATTAAAATGTGTGGCCACTGGGAGATCCTGCTTTCTCTGGCGGACAGAGCGTAGATGTTCAGCAAAGCGGTCTCCCAGTCTGCGTCGGGTCTCGCCAATATATAAAAGGCCACATCGGGAGCACCGGACGCAGTATGTCACCCCAGTCGACTCACAGGTGAAGTGTTGCCTCACCTGGAAGGACTGTTTGGGGCCCAGAATGGTGGTTAGGGAGGAAGTGTAAGGGCATGTGTAGCACTTGTTCCGCTTACACGGATAAGTGCCAGGAGGGAGATCAGTGGGGAGGGATGGGGGGGACGAATGGACAAGGGAGTTGTGTAGGGAGCGATCCCTGCAGAATGCAGAGAGATGGGGGGAGGGAAAGATGTGCTTAGTGGTGGGATCCCGTTGGAGGTGGCGGAAGTTATGGAGAATAATATGTTGGACCCAGAGGCTGGTGGGGTGGTAGGTGAGGACCAGGGGAACCCTATTCCTAGTGGGGTGGCGGGAGGATGGAGTGAGAGCAGATGTACGTGAAATGGGGGAGATGCATTTAAGAGCAGAGTTGATAGTGGAGGAAGGGAAGCCCACCCAGCCACACCCCTCCCCCCTCTGATCCCAGCTCTCATCCGTGCCAGGTCTTTACCATCCCCTCCGACCTTCAACTGTCAAAGGCAGAACACTCTGTTCTCAGTAAGGGCCTCACCTTTGTCCCCCCTTTGCCCACACCTCAGCGAGTTCCGTGTTCGCCATGATGCGGAACTTTTCTTCCGCCGTCTCCGTCTCCGAGCCTACTTCTTCGGCAAGGACTCTTCCACCCCCACCGATGACCCCTTCTCCCGTCTTCAACCCTCCTCTTCTTCATGGACACCCCGCTCTGGTCTTCTGCCTGCTCTGGATCTTTTTATTGCTAACTGCCGACGGGACATCAACCGTCTCAACTTCACCGCACCTTGTCCCCATTCCAACCTCACTCCTTCGGAATGCTCTGCTCTCCATTCCCTCCACACTAATCCTAACCTTATTATTAAACCCGCCGATAAGGGAGGTGCTGTTGTAGTCTGGTGTACTGACCTCTACCTTGCCGAGGCACAGCGACAACTCGCGGATACCTCCTCTTATTTACCCCTCGATTGTGACCCCACTAAGGAGCACCAGGCCATTGTCTCCCACACCATCACCGACTTTATCCACTCAGGGGATCTCCCATCCACTGCTACCAACCTTATAGTTCCCACACCCCGCACGTCCCGTTTCTACCTCCTACCCAAGATCCACAAACCTGCCTGTCCTGGCAGACCGATTGTCTCAGCTTGCTCCTGCCCCACCGAACTCATTTCTGCATACCTAGACATGGTTTTATCACCCCTTGTTCAATCCCTTCCGACCTATGTTCGCGACACTTCTCACGCTCTTAAACTTTTCGATGATTTTAAGTTCCCTGGCCCCTGCCGCTTTATTTTCACCATGAACGTCCAGTCCTTATATACTTCCATCCCCCATCAGGAAGGTCTCAAAGCTCTACGCTTCTTTTTGGATTCCAGACCTAATCAGTTCCCCTCTACCACCACTCTGCTCCGTCTAGCGGAATTAGTCCTTACTCTTAATAATTTCTCCTTTTGCTCCTCCCACTTCCTCCAAACTAAAGGTGTAGCTATGGGCACCCGTATGGGTCCTAGCTATGCCTGCCTTTTTGTTGGGTTTGTGGAACAATCTATGTTCCATGCCTATTCTGGTATCTGTCCCCCACTTTTCCTTCGCTACATCGACGACTGCATTGGTGCTGCTTCCTGCATGCATGCTGAGCTCGTTGACTTCAATAACTTTGCCTCCAACTTTCACCCTGCCCTCAAGTTTACCTGGTCCATTTCCGACACCTCCCTCCCCTTTCTAGATCTTTCTGTCTCTGTCTCTGGAGACAACTTATCCACTGATGTCTACTATCAGCCTACTGACTCTCACAGCTATCTGGACTATTCCTCTTCTCACCCTGTCTCTTGCAAAAACGCCATCCCCTTCTCGCAATTCCTCCGTCTCCGCCGCATCTACTCTCAGGATGAGGCTTTTCTTTCTAGGATGAGGGAGATGTCTTCCTTTTTTAAAGAAAGGGGCTTCCCTTCCTCCACTATCAACTCTGCTCTTAAACGCGTCTCCCCCATTTCACGTACATCTGCTCTCACTCCATCCTCCCACCACCCCACTAGGAATAGGGTTCCCCTGGTCCTCACCTACCACCCCACCAGCCTCCGGGTCCAACATATTATTCTCTGTAACTTCCACCACCTCCAACGGGATCCCACCACTAAGCACATCTTTCCCTCCCCCCCTCTCTCTGCATTCCGCAGGGATCGCTCCCTACACAACTCCCTTGTCCATTCGTCCCCCCCCCATCCCTCCCCACTGATCTCCCTCCTGGCACTTATCCGTGTAAGCGGAACAAGTGCTACACATGCCCTTACACTTCCTCCCTTACCACCATTCAGGGCCCCAAACAGTCCTTCCAGGTGAGGCAACACTTCACCTGTGAGTCGACTGGGGTGATATACTGCATCCGGTGCTCCCGATGTGGCCTTTTATATATTGGTGAGACCCGACGCAGACTGGGAGACCGCTTTGCTGAACATCTACGCTCTGTCCGCCAGAGAAAGCAGGATCTCCCAGTGGCCACACATTTTAATTCCACATCCCATTCTCATTCTGATATGTCTATCCACGGCTTCCTCTACTGTAAAGATGAAGCCACACTCAGGTTGGAGGAACAACACCTTATATTCCGTCTGGGTAGCCTCCAACCTGATGGCATGAACATCGACTTCTCTAACTTCCGCTAAGGCTCCACCTCCCCCTCGTACCCCATCTGTTACTTATTTTTATGCACACATTCTTTCTCTCACTCTCCTTTTTCTCCCTCTGTCCCTCTGAATATACCTCTTGCCCATCCTCTGGGTCCCCCCCCCCCTTGTCTTTCTTCCCGGACCTCCTGTCCCATGATCCTCTCGTATCCCCTTTTGCCTATCACCTGTCCAGCTCTCAGCTCTATCCCTCCCCCTCCTGTCTTCTCCTATCATTTTGGATCTCCCCCTCCCCCTCCAACTTTCAAATCCCTTACTCACTCTTCCTTCAGTTAGTCCTGACGAAGGGTCTCGGCCTGAAACGTCGACTGCACCTCTTGCTAGAGATGCTGCCTGGCCTGCTGCGTTCACCAGCAACTTTTATGTGTGTTGCTTGAATTTCCAGCATCTGCAGAATTCCTGTTGTTTGCAGTAAAATTTGGGTTTTTTTTTGATCGTGATTGTGTATAGTTTACCCCCAGAGAGAACCAACACACACTGAAATTAATTTCAGTTTGTTTGAGACATATGGAGAACTATCATTGATCTTTCTGGCTCTGTCTTTCAGGAATCATCAGAACAGCTCTCCCCAACATGGACAGAGAGGCCAAGGATCGCTACCTGCTGGTTATCCAGGCGAAAGATATGGTTGGACAGATGGGAGGCTTGTCCGGAACAACATCAATCACTGTTACTCTCAGTGATGTCAATGACAACCCACCACGCTTCTCTCGTAGTAAGCAAACATCTAGCCCTTTACAGATGATTACTCACCCAGAACCGCATCATGATATTTTACTTGGTTGGTCAGTGAAGGGAAAATTTCTTTCATATTTTAATTATTAACCATTAATATGTTGCAGTGGAGGTTATGCTCAGATTAACTTTTCTAATGTGTAATTCATCTGAAATTTGCAAATAGTAGCTTAAAAATTTTAAGCAAAGTTTGTATTGAGCTGTTGCACCAATGATGGGATAAGGTCTACGCATTAAACCTGTGTGAGAGTGCTGGCCACAATGGGAAGAGATCTACTTCTGTACCAACACACAAAGGAATGATGGAAGTCAGAGCATTAGGCAGCATCTGTGGAGGGAAATGGACAGCCAGTTCAGGAGCCTGGTGTTTGTAGGGTATTAACTGTTCCTGAACCTGGTGGTGTGGGAGCTAAAGCTTCTGGATCACCCACCTGATGGTAGTGGAGAGAAGAGAGCATGGCCTGGATGTTGGAAGTCTTTGATAATGGATGCTTCTTTCTTGTGGAGGCGCTCCAAGTAAATGTGTTCAATGGTGGGGAGGACTTTGCCTGTCTCCGGTCTCACCACTTACTATCCCCTCTTTATTCTGGCCACCTCCTCTCTCCACTCTCAGCCCCGAAGTAGGGATTCAATAGGAAATGTCAACATTCCTTTCCTCCCACAGTTGCTGCATGTCTCACTGAACTCTTTCAGCAGATGTTGCTCCATTTTATGGCTGGAGGGGCTATACAGTCAACTCCTTCTCCTCATTCTTTTATGTAGAGATTGTGATTGTGGAAGGTGATGACGTTTTGGTGAATGTGTTCAATAGATCCTCTGTTTGTAAACTGCTAAGTAACCAATAGAAATAATTGTGTTCAGTTTTTATGAGTTAATCAGATTTACTGCTCAGCCAGGTTTAACAAATAGCATCTTACAGTGTGCATGAGATTACATTGCCCCATAGCTGTTGAAAGACAATCACCTTTTCCACATTCTAACCTACTGCATATCCGGGCTTCACTGAAGCTAGTAGGTCAGGAGCCAGCTCATTCAGTGGTGAATATTATTTATATTATTTCATTACAATGCAGCACTCCTATACTCCTGGGCTAGAGTGTCAGCCTGGGTTTTTGTGTTTAAATCTTCAGAGTGGGATTTTAAACCAACATGCAAACTGATGAATGTTACCAATTGACACTGGTAGCAGGAATTCCTCACAGACATTGACCACGAGTAAGATAAGAAATAGTTCTGCAAATGCTGCAGATTTGCACAACATAAGATAACACTAAGATTTTCTATATTAATAATTGGATTGCATATCTCCTTGATATGCCTTGTGCCAACTTTATGGCTGTAAGAATGTTACTTTTTAATTTAACAGATGATGATGAGCTGCTCCAAACATCTAATCAAAATACGTAGAATGTGATTTGAGAACAATATTGCACAGATGAAGCAAATCGGTCCTTAACAACTGAAGATGATTAAAGACGGTGTTAGAAGAAAAGATGGAGGAGGGAAGTTGTGGAATACTATCCTTAGCTTTGATGGGAGGTTGGATAAACTTAGCTTGCTTTCTTTGGAGCATTGGAGGCGAAGGGTAGATAAATCTCATAGACGATTATAAGTTTATCAGAGATATAATGAGAAAGATAGAAAGGCAGAGACTTTTCTCTGGGGTAGAAATGTTAGATACTAGATGACCTTGCCTTGAGGTGGAAAATTTAAAGATGTGTGGGGTAAGGTTTTTTTTGATATAGAGAGTGGTGAGTACCTGGAATGCACTGTCAGGGATACTGGTGAAAGCAGACATGATAGTGGTGTTTAAGAGGCTTTTAGACAGATACATGAAAATGCAGTGAATGCAGGGATATGGACCCTGTGCAGGCAGATAGGTTTCATTTCATTTGGTTTCACCGTCAGCACAGACATGGTGAGCCATTTCTATGCTGTACAGTTCTAGTTTCCATATTTTATGTTCTAACCCAGCCAAAGAAGAAAACATTGGAAACACTCAACTGGCCAGGTGGCATCAGTGGAGAGAGAAAAACGTAGTAAGTCGTTCAGATCAAAAATTATAAGAAGCTAAAGCTTTAATGCAGACACAGAGGTAAAAGTGGAGGAATTCAGAATCACCAGTTCAGAATACAGGATTAACAATTTAAGACAAATTACAAGTGACATCTTCCTGCTACATTGTAGTCTTTCCATTTCATTTGTCGCTCAGATTGGCCCACTATTGATGCTATAGCGTCTACTCTCACTCTTTTCTGTCCCCGCATAAACAATGGTGCCTCATCTGCTAGGATGTTGTTTATTAGCTTCTGCTTGGCATTTAATTTGATCATCTCCTAGGAGCTGGTGGGCAAACTGTTCTCATTGTCTCAGCACCTTTCTCTGTAACTGGATCTCAGGCTACTTGACAGAAAGACCACAGTCAGTCCGTGCTGGCAACGACATCTCTAGCTCCATCACTCTGAGCATGTGCCCCAAGGGCTGCATGCTCTGCCTGCTGTGCTGCTGTTCGCATTGTTGACACATCACTGGACAGCTAGATTCAGTTCAAATTCAATGATGACACACAATGGTTGGCCTAATCAACAACGACAATGAGACAGCATACAGAGAGGAGATAGAGTGGTTGTTAGAATGATGCGAACACAACTTAAGTCTCAACATGGACAAGAGGAAAGAGGTGATTGTGGACTTCAGAAAGGTGTCGGCTGACCCCTCCTCACTGCACTCACGCAGCTCGTACATGGAGAGAGCTAGGAACACTAAGTTTCTGAGAGTGTACATAGTGGACAATCTCACCTGGTCCCTCAACACCACCTATATGGTCAGGAAAGCACAGCTCATCTTTAGCCCTTCAGAAAATTGGAGTGAGCAAAGCTCCCTCACCCCCATTCTAACTGATTTTTCCAGGAGCATCATTGAAAGAGTTCTGACTAGATGCATCACTGGTACAGGAATTGTAAGGCACTTGACCATTGCTGGACCGCTGGATGATTATCCAAGATATTTACCAGGAGCACTGTGTATCCAGGGTCCTTAACATTTTCAATAGTCCTCCCATCAGTACAACAATCTTTCTGACCGCCTACCTTTAGAAGGAGGTACAATAGCATTAGGACAAAGACTGTTAGGACGGAAAACAGCTTCATCCCCCAGGATATGAGACTACAGGACTCCCTGTCACCACCCAGGTCTCACCAGATACAAAGCACCATTAGTAGTATACTACATCAAAGTTGCTGGTGAACGCAACAGGCCAGGCAGCATCTCTAGGAAGAGGTGCAGTCGATGTTTCGGGCTGAGACCCTTCATCAGGACTAACTGAAGGAAGAGCTGTAAGAGATTTGAAAGTGGGAGGGGGAGGGGGAGATCCAAAATGATAGGAGAAGACAGGAGGGGGAGGGATGGAGCCAAGAGCTGGACAGGTGATAGGCAAAAGGGGATACAAGAGGATCATGGGAGAGGAGGCCCAGGGAGAAGGAAAGGGGTATATTCAGAGGGACAGAGGGAGAAAAAGGAGAGTGAGAGAAAGAATGTGTGTATATAAATAAATAACGGATGGGGTACGAGGGGGAGGTGGGGCATTAGCGGTTGTTAGTGAAGTCAATGTTCATGCCATCAGGTTGGAGGCTACCCAGACGGAACATAAGGTGTTGTTCCTCCAACCTGAGTGTGGCTTCATCTTTACAGTAGAGGAGGCCATTCTGATAGACCTATCAGAATGGGAATGGGATGTGGAATTAAAATGTGTGGCCACTGGGAGATCCTGCTTTCTCTGGCGGACAGAGCGTTGGTGTTCAACAAAGCGGTCTCCCAGCCTGCGTCGGATCTTGCCAATATATAGAAGGCCACATTGGGAGCACTGGACGCAGTATATCACCCCAGCCGACTCACAGGTGAAGTGTCGCCTCACCTGGAAGGACTGTCTGGGGCCTGAATGGTGGTAAGGGAGGAAGTGTAAGGGCATGTGTAGCACTTGTTCCGCTTACAAGGGTAAGTGCCGGGAGGGAGATCAGTGAGGAGGGATGGGGGGGACGAATGGACAAGAGAGTCGCGTAGGGAGCGATCCCTGCGGAAAGCGGGGGGGGGGAGGGAAGGATGTGCTTAGCGGTGGGATCCCGTTGGAGGTGGCGCAAGTTACGGAGAATAATATGTTGGACCCGGAGGCTGGTGGGGTGGTAGGTGAGGACCAGAAGAACCCTATTCCTGGTGGGGTGATGGGAGGATGGAGTGAGAGCAAGATGTGCGTGAAATAGGGGAGATGCGTTTGAGAGCAGAGTTGATGGTGGAGGAAGGGAAGCCCCTTTCTTTAAAAAAGGAGGACATCTCCCTCGTCCTGGAATGAAAAGCCTCATCCTGAGAGCAGATGCGGCAGAGACGGAGGAATTGGAGAAGGGGATGGCATTTTTGTAAGAGACAGGGTGAGAAGAGGAATAGTCCAGATAGCTGTGAGAGTCAGTAGGCTTATAGTAGACAAAAGTAGATAAGCTGTCTCCAGAGACAGAGACAGAAAGATCTAGAAAGGGGAGGAAGGTGTCGGAAATGGACCAGGTAAACTTGAGGGCAGGGTGAAAGTTGGAGGCAAAGTTGTTGAAGTCAACGAGCTCAGCATGCGTGCAGGAAGCAGCACTAATGCAGTCGTCGATGTAGCGAAGGAAAAGTGGGGGACAGATACCAGGATAGGTTTGGAACATAGATTGTTCCACAAAGCCAACAAAAAGACAGGCATAGCTAGGACCCACACGGGTGCCCATAGCTACACCTTTAGTTTGGAGTAAGTGGGAGGAGCCAAAGGAGAAATTATTAAGAGTAAGGACTAATTCCGCTAGACGGAGCAGAGTGGTGGTAGAGGGGAACTGATTAGGTCTGGAATCCAAAAAGAAGTGGAGAGCTTTGAGACCTTCCTGATGGGGGATGGAAGTATATAAGGACTGGACATCCATGGTGAAAATAAAGCGGTGGGGGCCAGGGAACTTAAAATCATCGAAAAGTTTAAGAGCGTGAGAAGTGTCACGAACATAGGTAGGAAGAGATTGAACAAGGGGGGATAAATCCGTGTCGATGTATACAGAAACGAGTTCGGTGGGGCAGGAGCAAGCTGAGACAATCGGTCTGCCAGGACAGGCAGGTTTGTGGATCTTGGGTAGGGGGTAGAAACGGGAAGTGCGAGGTGTGGGAACTATAAGGTTGGTAGCAGTGGATGGGAGATCCCCTGAGCGGATAAAGTCGGTGATGGTGTGGGAGATAATGGCCTGGTGTTCCTTAGTGGGGTCACGATCGAGGGGTAAATAAAAGGAGGTACCTGCGAGTTGTCGCTGTGCCTAGGCAAGGTAGAGGTCAGTACGCCAGACTACAACAGCACCCTACTTATTGGCGGGTTTCCCCTCCTTCCCCCTTTCCTTCTCCCTGGGCCTCCTGTCCCATGATCCTCTCATATTCCTTTTGCCAATCACCTGTCCAGCTCTTGGCTCCATCCCTTCCCCCCCCCATCTTCTCCTATCATTTTGGATCTCCGCCCCTCCCACTTTCAAATCTCTTACTAGCTCTTTCTTCAGTTAGTCCTGACGAAGGGTCTCGGCCCGAAACGTGGACTGTACCTCTTCCTAGAGATGCTGTCTGGCCTGCTGCGTTCACCAGCAACTTTAATGTTTGTTGCTTGAATTTCCAGCATCTGTAGAATTTCTCATGTTTCGTTTTTAAATTAGTGTTATACTATTTCTTTTTTAATTTGTGTCATAAATGAACCTTATTATTTGTTAATTTATTAGTGATAATATTACTTAATGTGTTGTGTCGGAGCTATACAGTATATACTGTGTTGTGCACCTTAGTCTGGAGGAATGTTGTTTCATTTTGTGGAGTACATATATGGTTGAAATGACAATAAGCTTGAACTTGAACTTTCCAAAGTGGGTTGCGAGTTTTCAGAAAGGAGAATTGTGGAGAGTGAATCACCCTGCTCTTTTGCTTTATCCACTTTACTCTTATGACTATGAGGCTAAGCACAGCCACAATGCCACACTTCAGTTTGCTGATGACACTACTGGCATAGGCCAAATCAAATCATTTCAGGATGCGAGGAGGAGAGGGTCAGCAACTCTAAGTTTCTTGATGTTATCATTTCAGAGGATCTGTCCTGAGCCCAGCACGTAAGTGCACCTTTGAAGAAATCATGGCCACACCTCTACTTCTTAAGAAGTTTGCAAAGATTCGACATGACATCTAAATGTTTGGCAAACTTGTATAGATGTGTAGTGGAGAGTATTCTGACTGGTTGCATCATCAGAATCAGAATCAGGTTTATTATCACCGGCATGTAAGGTGACGTTTGTTAACATAGCAGCAGCAGTTCAATGTAATTCATAATATTGCAGAGAGAGAGAAAAAAAATAATAAATAAAATAAAACATAATAATAAATAAACAAGTAAATCTATTATGTATATTGAATAGATTTTTAAAAATGTGCAAAAACAGAA
This sequence comes from Mobula hypostoma, assembly GCF_963921235.1. Classification (NCBI taxonomy): domain Eukaryota; kingdom Metazoa; phylum Chordata; class Chondrichthyes; order Myliobatiformes; family Myliobatidae; genus Mobula; species Mobula hypostoma. Next base: position 170,851,527 of record NC_086097.1, read on the forward strand.
ATACTGTGTACTAAAAAAAGTGAGCTAGTGGACTCCCACCATATAGCCCATGCTCTCTTCTTGCTGCTGCCATCTGGAAGTAGGTACAGAACCCTCAGGATCCACACTATTAGGCTCAGGAACAGTTATTACCCCCCAATCATCAGTCTTTAGAACCAGAGGGTGTAACTTCACTCAACCATCACTGAACAGTTCACTTTGGATGGATGGATTCACTTTCAAGAGCTCTTCATCTCATGTTCTCAATATTTACTGCATATATATATATATATACACACACACACACATACACACACATATATATATTTATTTGTTTGTTCGTTTTGTATTTGCACCATTTGTTGCCTTTTGTTATTTGTCTGTTGCAATGGGTGCCTTTTCATTCATTCTATGGATTTATTGAGAACTTTGAATGCCTTTGAGGCTCTGACACATTTTTAAAATATATGGGAATGAAGGGTTTATGGGGAAACAGTTAGAAAAGAGGAGCCTAAGATCAGTAAGCCAGTGATGGGCAGGCTAAGGTTGGTGTCATAGAGTTATACATTATGGAAAGCAGGCCCTTCAGCCCAACTGGTCCGTGCACAATACAGCAAACAACAGGAATTCTGCAGATGCTGGAAATTCAAGCAACACACATAAAAGTTGCTGGTGAATGCAGCAGGCCAGGCAACATCTCTAGCAAGAGGTGCAGTCGATGTTTCAGGCCGAGACCCTTCGTCAGGACTAACTGAAGGAAGAGTGAGTAAGGGATTTGAAAGTAGGAGGGGAAGGGGGAGATCCAAAATGATAGGAGAAGACAGGAGGGGGAGGGATGGAGCCAAGAGCTGGACAGGTGATAGGCAAAAGGGATACGAGAGAATCATGGGACAGGAGGTCCGGGAAGAAAGACAAGGAGGTGGTGGGGGGGGACCCAAAGGATGGGCAAGAGGTATATTCAGAGGGACAGAGGGAGAAAAAGGAGAATGAGAGAATGAATGTGTGTATAAAAATAAGTAACAGATGGGGTACGAGGGGGAGGTGGGGCATTAGCGGAAGTTAGAGAAGTCGATGTTCATGCCCTCAGGTTGGAGGCTACCCAGACGGAATATAAGGTGTTGTTCCTCCAACCTGAGTGTGGCTTCATCTTTACAGTAGAGGAGGCCGTGGATAGACATGTCAGAATGGGAATGGGATGTGGAATTAAAATGTGTGGCCACTGGGATATCCTGCTTTCTCTGGCGGACAGAGCGTAGATGTTTAGCAAAGCGGTCTCCCAGTCTGCGTCGGGTCTCGCCAATATATAAAAGGCCACATCGGGAACACCGGACGCAGTATATCACCCCAGCCGACTCGCAGGTGAAGTGTCGCCTCACCTGGAAGGACTGTTTGGGGCCCTGAATGGTGGTAAGGGAGTAAGTGTAAGGGCATGTGTAGCACTTGTTCCGCTTACACGTTTCTCCCCCATTTCACGTACATCTGCTCTCACTCCATCCTCCCGCCACCCCACTAGGAATAGGGTTCCCCTGGTCCTCACCTACCACCCCACCAGCCTCCGGGTCCAACATATTATTCTCCGTAACTTCCGCCACCTCCAACGGGATCCCACCACTAAGCACATCTTTCCCTCCCCCCCTCTCTGCATTCCGCAGGGATGGCTTCCTACGCAACTCCCTTGTCCATTCGTGCCCCCCATCCCTCCCCACTGATCTCCCTCCTGGCACTTATCCGTGTAAGCGGAACAAGTGCTACACATGCCCTTACACTTCCTCCCTTACCACCATTCAGTGCCCCAAACAGTCCTTCCAAGTGAGGCAACACTTCACCTGTGAGTCGGCTGGGGTGATATACTGCGTCCGGTGCTCCCGATGTGGCCTTTTATATATTGGCGAGACCCGATGCAGACTGGGAGACCGCTTTGCTGAACATCTACGCTCTGTCCGCCAGAGAAAGCAGGATCTCCCAGTGGCCACACATTTTAATTCCACATCCCATTCTCATTCTGATATGTCTATCCACGGCTTCCTCTACTGTAAAGATGAAGCCACACTCAGGTTGGAGGAACAACACATTATATTCCGTCTGGGTAGCCTCCAACCTGATGGTATGAACATCGACTTCTCTAACTTCCGCTAATGCCCCACCTCCCCCTCGTACCCCATCTGTTACTTATTTTTATACACACATTCTTTCTCTCACTCTCCTTTTTCTCCCTCTGTCCCTCTGAATATACCCCTTGCCCATCCTCTGGGTCCCCCCCCCACCTCCTTGTCTTTCTTCCCGGACCTCCTCTCCCATGATCCTCTTGTATCCCCTTTTGCCTATCACCTGTCCAACTCTTGGCTCCATCCCTCCCCCTCCTGTCTTCTCCTATCATTTTGCATCTCCCCCTCCCCCTCCCACTTTCAAATCCCTTACTCACCCTTCCTTCAGTTAGTCCTGACGAAGGGTCTCGGCCTGAAACGTCGACTGCACCTCTTCCTAGAGATGCTGCCTGGCCTGCTGCATTCACCAGCAACTTTTATGTGTGTTGCATGCACAATACAGGCTAGTCTGTTTGCCAGCGCTTGGTCCATATCCCTCAAAAATATTTCTTATCTATGTACCTGTCCAACTGTCTTTTGGAAGTTGTTATTGTACGTTCCTCAATTACTTCCTGTGGCAGCTGATTCCACATGGAAGTACAGGAGGTACCAAATAAAATGGCTTCTGAGTGTATGCTCAATATATTCTGCTGCTGTAGCCTATCCACTTCAAGTTTTGATTTATTGTGCGTTCAGAATTGCTATTCTGCCCACTATTGTAATGAATGGTTATTTGAGTTACTGTCACTTTCCTGTCAGCTTGAATCTGTCTGCCATTCTTCTCTGACATCTTTCATTAACAAGGCATTTTTGCCTTCAGAACTGCCACTCAGTGGATTTTTTTTTTTGTTTTTTGCACCATTCTCTGTAAATTCTAGAGACCGTTGAGTGTGAAAATCCCCGGAGATCAGGAGTTTCTGAGATAATCAAACCACCTCATCTGGCACCAATAATTATTCCACGATCAAGGTCACTTAGATCAAATTTCTTCCCCATTTTGATGTTTGGTCTGAACAACCAACTCTTGACCCATGTCTGCATGGTTTTATGCATTGAGTTGCTGCTGCACGATTGGCTAATTAGATATTTGCATTAGTGAGCAGGTGTAAAGGTATACCCTATAAAGTGGTCACTGAGCGTAGACGCCACCCTTTGTGTTAAAAATGTTGTTCCTCAATCTTTCCCCACTCACCTTAAACCTATACTCTCTAGTTTGTTTCATATATATACAGTCTCATACTGCTCTGCAAGTCTGGAGAAAGAGTTACTAGTTACACAATGTAATGCTACTTTGGTGCATGTGTAAACACTTTCAACAGAAATCCTGAACATTCATGAATAAATAAATAATAATTGGAAATGATTGAAATCAACTTTTTACAGGGAGAGTTATTCGGATTTGGTGTACTGAAGATTTAGAATCAGGTTTAATATCACTGACATATGACATGAAATTTGTTGACTTTGTGGCAGTAGTATGATGTAATACATAATAATATATAAAAATATAAATGTCAATCAGTTACAGTAAGGATATATGTCTATTAAATAGGTAAGTTAAAAATAACTCAAAACAGAAATAATAAAAAAGTGAGGTAGTGTTCATGGGTTCAATGTCCATTTAGTAATCGGAAAGGCAGAGGGGACGAAGCTGTTCCTGAGTCACTGAGTGTGTGCCTTCTGGCTTTGGTACCTCCTTCCTGATGGTAACAGTGAGAAAAGGGCATGTCCTGGGTGATGCGGGTCCTTAATAATAGACGTTGCCTTTCTGAGGCACCACACCTTGAAGCTGTCTTGGATACTATGCAGACTATTACCCATGATGGAGCTGACCAATTTTCCATCATTCTGTGGCTTCTTTCAATCCTGTGCAGTAGCACCGCACCGCCCATACCCCCCCAATACCAGACAGTGATGCAGCCTGTCAGAATGCTCTCCACGGTACATCTATAGAAGTTTTGGAGTGTTTTAGATGACAAACTAAATCTCCTCAAACTCATGAAATATAACCACTATATAATATAAACTGCTGCTACTAGTACACACGTATTTCTTTGAGATTCTGTTGTCCATACTTGTACTGATTTCATGTGCAGGTCTTCCAGCCACCCATAGACCTCTCCTGAGATGGTCAATTTTGGAATTGCTGATGAGTCTTTGCTGAAGATAATAATCTTCAGTGATCAAAAGAAGGGAGATCACTTGCCTTTCTACTTGCCCATCTGTAGGAAGATTATTACTGAGCAGAACATATTCTCAAGGATATTACTTCCAACCCAGCACACCTGCTTTCTACAGGGATTGCTGCCTCTGTGATCTCTTGTCCATTCATCCCTCCTCCCCTCTAATCTCCCTCCTGGCACTTATCTCTGCAAGCGGCCAATATGCTACTCCAGCCCATTCCCCTCCTCCCTCACCTCCATTCAGGACCCCAAACAGTCCTTCCAGGTGAATCTGCTGGGACTGTCTATTGTGTCCAGTGCTCCAGATACGGCTGGCCACCTCTATACTGTTGAGACTTTTTGTAAGCTGGGTGACTGCTTCATTGAGCACCTCTGTTCCATCCGCCAAAAATGGAACTTCCCAGTAACCAAATATTTTAATTCTGGTTACCATCCCCTTTTCAACATGTCGGTCCATGGCCACTGCTTGTGCCACGATGAGGCTGCCCTCAGGGCAGAGGAACAACTCCTCATATTCCTTCTGGGGAGACTTCAAATGATGCCATGAATATCAATTTCTGCTTCCAGTTAAAAAAAATCCCCCTTCTTATATTCCCCACTCTTGCCTCTTCTCACCTCCCTATCACCTCCCCCCTTGTGCCACTCCTCCTTCCCTTTCTCCTATGGTCCACTCTCCTCTCCTATTAGATTCCTTTCTCTCCAGTCCTTGCCCTTTCCCTCCCACCTGGCTTCATCTATCACCTTCTAGTTATCCTCTTTACCTTCCCTCCAGCTTTTAATTCTGGCTGTTATCCCCTTTCTTTTCAGTCCTAAAGAAGGTTCTAGGCCCGAAGCATTGACTGTTTGTTTATTTCCGTCGATGCTGCCTGACTTGTTGAGCTCCTCCAGCATTTTGTGTGTGTTGCTTTGGATTTCCAGCATCTGCAGAATTATGCATGTTTATTCACAAAGATATTACTGAGGAGCATATAAATTCATGATGGGCATTGAAAAGGTAAACTGTAACAGATTCTTCCAGTGTTGGGGAGCCTAAATCTGGAGACCATAGGCTTAAGGAGCAAGCAGAAAAATTTAAAGGGGGCCTGAGAGGCAAATTTTTCACACTAGAGTGTTGGCATATGGAACAAGAAATTCTAGAGATGGGAACAATTACAATGAAAAATAACTTAAATAGGTTAATGGATAACAAATGCTTTGAGGGGCATGGGCCAAGTGCAGGGGAATAGGATTAGCTCAGAGTCTGTTTGGATAGGTGGGGTTGAGGAGTCTGCTTCTATGCTGTATAACTGTGACTGAATTTGGAATTTGTAAAATCGAAAACTAGCAAGAGAAGCTACTAAACCACCAGGTTGTTGTCCAACCCCAACTGCTTAATGTTCTGCAGGGAAGGGAATTTGCCCTCTATGCCTGACTTTGACTCCGGATTCACCAAATGATTTGACGCCATCACCTCAGTCAGGGGTCACTGGGGATGGACAGTAATTCTACCATTTCCAGTGACATCCTAATCCTGTAAAACAATAAGCAAAACAGCAGCAGGCGCAATCATAAAGTCATATATTACAGCAACAGGCCCTTCATCCTACCATGTCTAAGCTGGCCATAAACCACCCATCGGCATTAACCATTCAACCCAAAGAGATTTCTCCTGTTCCATATGCCTCAAGGAGTTTGAACGTTAACTGCTCCCCAACTCGCAAACTGAAGATTCATTAACCATCTTCAAACGCAATGTTTCAACTAAAAAGATTCATCCAGTGGGACGTCTGCACCAAGCATTTTCACATTGGTAATAATGGACAAGGTGGATTTCAAACAACTGATTATATACCTTGAAGCTTTGATTTGCCTTCAGGCAAGTACACTTACTGTTCCTTTGGGATTACCCTCAGAAAAGCAATTGACTAGTCTGGCCTTCACCTTACTGGAGTTTAAAAGAAAGAGAGGTATTGCCATTGAAGCATTTTGAATTCCAAGAGGGATTAATCAGCTGGGTCGTCTAGGCCAGAACGTGAGAGTTAATTTTTTAGAGTAAGGAGCGGATATTTAGGTCTGAGATGAAGAGAAGCGGAACATAGAGGAGTACAGCACAGGAACAATACTGCACAGAATGTACTACAAGGGTGTTAGTGTTAGTGGTGACAAATATGCTAGAGACGTAAGACCATGAGACCAAAGGACATGGGAGCAGAATTAGGTCATTCAGCCCAGCAAGTCTGTTGCACCACTTCATCATGGCTGATGATAGATCCCACTGAACCCCATAGATCTGCCTTCTCGCCATATCCTTTGATGCCCTGATTAATCAGGAAACTATCAACTTTCACTTTGAATATAACCACAGACTTGGCCTCCACCACAGTCTGTGGCAGAGTATTCCACAGATTCACAACTCTCTGGCTAAAACAATTCTTCCTTACCTCTGTTCCAAAAGGTCACCCCTTTCTTCTGAGGCTGTGCCCTCTACTCTGGATACCCCCACCATAGGAAACATCCTCTCCACATCCACTTTATCTAGTCCTTTCCAACATTCGGTAGGTTTCAATGAGACCCCCTCCCCGCCGCATTCTTCTCAGTCAGTGCAGGCCCAAAGCTGCTTAATGCTTCTCATATATTAACCCCTTCATTCCTGGAATCATCCTTGTGAACCTCTTCTAGACCCTCTCCAATGACAACACATCCTTTCTGAAATATAGGACCCACAACTGTTGACAATACTTCAAGTGTGGCCTGACCATAGGGGTTCCTGGAAAGGCACATGAATATCAGAGGATGGACAGATATAGACATTGTATAGGCATAACAGATTATATTAGTTTTTAGGTTTAATTACTGGTTAAATTAATTCAACTCAACATAGTGGATACTTTGACACAAGATGTCTGTGCCACGCAGGATGCTAAATTAATCTAAATCTTCTGATACATGACCCAGATCCCTTTCTTCTCTGCTGTCTAAAAACCTTTTAAACACCGCTATCATACCTGACTCCATCACCACCCCTGCAGCCTGATTAAAGGCACCTACCACTTCTAATATAATTGTTTTCCCCCCTCACCTGAAATGCATCTCCCTTAATATTTGACTTTTCCACCCTGGGAAAAAGATTCTGACTGTCTACCCTATCTCTGCCTCTCATCACTTTATGAACTTCTGTCAGGTCTTCCCCTTAGCCTTTCCCACGTTATTCCAACCTTCTCTTATAGATCTTAAACTCCTTATAGCTTATACATCTCTTAGCTCTCTCTTCAGTATGAAGTAAAAGGATGCTATTTAAACCATCTAGTCCATGCTGGCTCTCAAAGTATTCTCCACTTTCCCGTTCCTTCACATAAATCCCTGTAACCTATTGTCAGTCACATGCCCATCGACACTAGAGGTAACTCATATGCGGAGGGGAGGGAAGAGTGAATGTGGTAGCGGTGACTGGAAGGTAATAAGCAGGGACACAAAGTCTACAAGTGTTGAAATGTGATAAGGAAGGAAGGTGAAACACACAAAATGCTGGAGGTTTTCAGCAGGTCATGCAGCATCTATGGAAATGAATACAGTCGACATTTCAGGCCGAGATGTCAACTGTCCATTCATTTCCATAGATGCTGCCTGACCTGTTGAATTCCTTCAGTATTGTGTGTGTTTTGCCTTGGATTTCTAGCATCTGCAGAATTTGTCATGTTAGTAAAGTAGATGATAATAGAACTATTAGAGATTTCAGATTGCTGTCATATACACCAGGGTGCAATGAAATTCCTTGCTCACATAAAACTCACCAACTTGAATACAGGATAGTAATAAAAACAGCAATGAGCACAACATAGAATTATAGAGTGAGCGTGGTGCTATCTGAAGTGGATCAAAAAGAAATTATGAAGTGACAGTAATGGAACAAGAGAGTGAGGTAAATTTAAGAGTCTAGAAATATTGCATCACCTCTGGAAAGGTTTATCAAAGAGATGATTGATAGCAGTGGGGAAGAAGCTGTTTTGAGTCTGATCATCTCCTGTATCTTCTCCCAAAAGGTAGAAGAGAGAAAAGGGAATGGTCGGGGAGGCAGGTATCCTTGATGATACAGTTAGCTTTCCTGAAGCAATGCACTGTGTAGATGGACTGGATGGAAGGAAGTGATGAGCTTGTGATGGACTGGGAGATGTTCACTACTCTTAGCAAATTCTGTCAGTCCAGAGCAAAGCTGTTGCCATACCAGTCTGAAATGCAACCCATCTGTAGAAGTTCAAGAGAGTCTCCCAGGACAAGCCCAAAGATCCCAGGTGTCCATGATTTTCATTCTTGATCCCTGCATTAGTGTGTTGGGCAGACGAAGTGCAAGTGGAAGCAACTGAGGGAGGGGATACAGAGGATGGGTAGCATGAAAATGTTGAGGGGGAGGATCAGCCATTTTTGATCTCAGACATTGAAAGGTCTTCTCCCTCTCCCACAGATGCTGATTGATCCCCTGCATTCCTCCAGCAGACTACTGTTTGGAGAAAGCAAGTTGGTCAAGTCGGCTGAGCGTGAGTCATAGTCATGGTCATAGTCATACTTTATTAATTCCGGGGGAAATTGGTTTTCGTTACAGTTGCACCATAAATAATAAATAGTAATAGAACCATAAATAGTTAAATAATAATATGTAAATTATGCCAGTAAATTATGAAATAAATCCAGGACCAGCCAATTGGCTCAGGGTGTCTGACCCTCCAAGGGAGGAGTTGTAAAGTTTGATGGCCGCAGGCAGGAATGACTTCCTATGACGCTCAGTGCTGCATCTCGGTGGAATGAGTCTCTGGCTGAATGTACTCCTGTGCCCACCCAGTACATTATGTAGTGGATGGGAGACATTGACCAAGATGGCATGCAACTTAGACAGCATCCTCTTTTCAGACACCACCATGAGAGAGTCCAGTTCCATCCCTACAACGTCACTGGCCTTACAAATGAGTTTGTTGATTCTGTTGGTGTCTGCTACCCTCAGCCTGCTGCCCCAGCACACAACAGCAAACAGTGTATGTGGAGGTGTGCACATTGAATCAGCCATGCCTGCAATGCACAGATTATGGAATTAATAGCTTGGCTGAGAGCTGTAGACCACTCCAAATCCACGAGCAGTCTGGTTTAGTAACTGGGTCGAGGTTTGTTGGGATGAGGGCTTGTTTAAAAAGTGGAATCGTTTGTCACTTTGAAAACAGGCTGTCCCGAAATTTATGTTGATTTAGCTCCTTAAAGAGGAACCTTATAAAAGTCACAATGAATGTACTTGCTCTCAACAAAAGCCTGTGTCATGAATATTGAAATGAAAAGACATTTTTTGGGATTTATCACCTTTCAACAGACGATTGAAAAAAGACAATCCCTAACCTGCATTTGTTTATGACCTTTATTAAGATAAAATGTGCCAATGCTCTTCTGAACAACATAGAATTTAGAACAGTATAGCACAGAAACTGGCCCTTCAGACCACAATATTGTGCTGACCTAATTAAATGGGTAATTAACTGCCTAATTAAACTAATCCCATCTGCCTACACAATGTCCATATTCCTGCATTCCTGCATATTCACATACCCATCTAGGAGCTTCTTTAACACCTCTGTCATCGTTACTTCCTCCACCTCCCCGGCAGAATATTCCAGGCACCCACCACTCTGCGAAACAAAAATGCCAACAACTCTCCTTTGACATTCCCCTCTCTCACTTTAATTGCATTCCTTCTAGTAGTAGATATTACAACCTTGGGGAAAAGATATCGGTATGGAAAGCTGAGAGGAAGGTGTGTAGCATGAGCTACCAGGCAATAGGTAGATCCAGGTGAGAAGGGGTGATTGGCAATTGGGGGAGGGGAGAATAGACTTTACATGTCAAAATCATATCTATTCCACCATTACCCTGTTGCAGGCACCTCTGCAAAAACCTTGCCCTGATCAAAAGGACATCTTGATCAGCATGAAGGAATGAGCTGAAGGCTGTTTCCCCATGCTCTATAATTCTTTAAGTCTCTATGACAATCCATAAACCTCTTACAGTTTATGAACTACTCAATAAAATTAGTATGGAGTTTGCAAGACTGTTTTAGCAACCGAGCATCAAACACGTAGATCCATGGGGGCACATGCTTTCTGGATAATTTAATGTTCATGTCATTCTGAGACCCAGAACCCTATCTTCATTTGGATGGATTGGTAGTGGTTACATTAATCAAAAGGTCTCCTCCCTGTGAAGTAACACAAATGAATGTATTATTATCCTGATTTATATGTACAGCACGTCTCTACACATACATATACAAGCATCTGCAGAATGGAAGGCTAATGGTAGTAGAAACTTGGCTTGCATTCCATCAAATATGGATATAATATATGACATAGGTTGGAACTAAAATGAGTTCTGGCTTCTGATCATTATCAAGCTCTGCTGATACAAACCAAAATTAGCAAAAGTGTAGAAAAAGTTAATGGTTTATGGCATAATCTCAGAGCTTGTTCAGGCAATTCCTCTCAGTGATTGCAAGCAGCCATTTTTTTGAATTTCATTCCTTTCTGGTAAATCCTGCATTTTTTGTTATCCTTACTCAATTTTTCTCAAAATGTGGGTTTAAAAACTACTGTGGAGCAGAGTTATTCCAATTACCTTGTTCTGAATATGCTGTCACATTTTCATCTGGGCAGATAACGACACCATATTTCCTTTCAGTAGCTTTAGTGGGCTTTTATAATATCCTGATGGTGCCATGGCTGTTAGAGGCATTTAAGCTTCTTTTCAATGGAAAGATTCTGAATTGCTGTAAGATAAATTAACCACAATGCTACCATAGAAACCTTTCATAACCTTGAAGTGGTGTGTACAGTTTTGGTGTACAGTTTTGGTTGATCTGTTCGAGAAAGGAACTAAAAATAATACTGAGTCAATGTAAGTGGATGTTGCCAGGGCTAGAACATCTGAATTACAGGGAAAGGTTGGCTAGGCCAGGTCTTCATTCCGTGGAACGTAGGAGAGGAGAGGTGTCATAATAGAAGTATTATAAATTATGAGAGGCACAGATGAGGTGGATCGTAACGTCTCCCCAGTGTAGCATAGCCCAAAATTAGAGTGCATAGGTTTAGAATGAGAGGGTAAAGATTTAAAAGGGGCCTGAGGGATAACTTTCTCAAGCAGAGGGTGGTGAATATATGAATGAGCTGCTAGAGGTAATGATTGAGGCAGGTATAACAATCTAACTTAAGATGCATGGATAGGTACGTGGAGGGGCAGAGCTTGGAGAGATATGGACCGAATGCAGGGAATTGTAACCTGTTAGGGTGGCGCCGTGGTAGGCATAGACTCATTGGACTGAAGGGCCTGTATTTCTGTTATATTGCTCTATGATGCTACAAATTTGAGTTCCTTGCTAATAACCAACTTCAAGAGTGCTATTGATTCAATCCCTGAGAAATAAGTGGTACAGAATCCTCCAAAGAGACAAAGCAGTAGCTTTGATTCTCAACAAGTCAGATGACCTCCTGCTGTCTTTGTTAGGATGTTAATTATGAGCTGCCATCAATATGGTATTGTTGCAAACTTGTTATTTCACATGAAAGGTTTTGCTGACACTAAGTGAAACAGCTTCACATAGCTCAACCTATTAGAAGGTATAAAGTAATCCAGATGTTTAATTTCCGCATCTTTTCTCTATGTTTATTTTGATGAGCTGGATGTCATTGACAAGACAAGCATTTATTATCCATCCACAATTGCCCTTGGGAAGATGATGTTGAGGTGCCTTCTTGGGCCACTGTGGTCCTTCCGGTGAAGGCATTTCCAAAAAATGCTCCAGGATTTAGAACTATCCAGCACAGAATCAGACCATATGGCCCTCATCGTCTGTGCCAAGCATGATTTAGACCAGATTCAAAGTTCAAAGTCAAATTTATTATCAGAGTACATACACGTCACCACAAACAATCCTGAGATTCTTTTTTTGCGGGTATACTTAACAAGTGAGGATGAAGAAACAGCATTATATTTCCATCAGGATGGCATAAGACTCATTCATGGGGGTAGGAACTTAGAGGGGCAGGTTTTCCCATATCCTTAATACTTCTGTCTTCTTCCTGGTGAAGGTCAGGACTTTGGAAGGAGCTATTGGAGCAGTTTACAGATGGTACACACATCAGTCTCTGTATCTCGATTGTGGAGGGGATGCTTATTGAGAGTCGAGGATGGAGTGACCATCAATCAGGAGGCTCTGACATGGATGGTGACACAAGAACCTGAAAATGCTGAAATCTGAGACCAGAGGCAATTTGCTGAGGAACAGCGGGTCGAGCAGCAACTGTGAAAGGAAATGAATTGTTGACGTTTTGGGTTAAAACCCTGCAGCGGGACTCAACTTCAAGGTATTTGACCCAAAACGTCAAAGGTTTCCTCACATAGAATCAGAATCAGCATCAAGTTTATTATCACTTACATTATGTTGTGAAACATATCCTTCACCACTGCTGCTGCCCTCACCCGCATCTCCTCCACTTCCCTATCTGTGCTCACCCTACCTTCCTGCTGCCTTTACAGTTCCTCTTGTCCTTCCTACCACCCATGAGACTTGCATCCTCTGCCATCTCCAAGGAGATCCTACCACCAAACATTTCTTTACCTTCCTCCCTCTCTCCACTTTCCACAAGAATTGCTCCATTCCTGATTCCTTTGTCCCTTCATCTCTCCCTACTAAACTCCCTCCCGGCAGCTATCCCTACAAGCAACCAAAGTGCTACACCTCCCCAGGCACCTTCTCCCTCGCCTCGATTCAAGGCAAGGCAACACTTCACCTGCATATCTGCTGGGATCATCTATTGTATTTGGTGATCCCATTGTGGCCTCCTCTACAGTGGTGAGACCCGTCGTAAATTGGGGGATTGCTTTGTCAAGCACCTCTGCTCCATCTTCCAAAAATGGAACTTCCCAAAAGCCAAACGTTTTAATTCAAATTCTGTTGGTCCATGGCCTCCTCTTGTACCATGATGAAGCTACGCTTAGGGTGGAGGAGCATCTGGGTAGTCTCCAACCTGATGGCATAAATATCGATTTCTCCTTCCAGTAAAAAAATGTTTCCCTTCCCCTCCCCTCTTCTTCTATTCCCCTCTCTAGCCTCTTATCTTTTCTCATCTGCCTATAATCTCCATCTGATGCCCCTCCTCTTTCCTTTTCTCCTATGGTCCATTCTCCTATCAGATTCCTTCCCTTTCCCACCCACCTGGCTGGACCGATTACCCTCTAGCTACCCTCCTTCCCCTCTCCCCAGCTTTTTTTATTCTGGCATATTCCTTCTTCATTTCCAATCCTAAAGAAGGGTCTTTGTCTGAAACATCGATTACTTGCTCATTTCCATTGATGTTGCCTGACTTGCTGAGTTCCTCCAGCATTTTGTGTGTGTTGCTGTGGATTTCCAGCATCTGCAGAACTTCTTTTGTTTATGTTGTAAAATTTGTTGTTTTGTGGCAGCAGTGCTGCGCAAGATATAACAAAGTATAAGTTACAATAAGAAATATAATAATTAAATAGTGCAAAGAGGAATAGTGAGTTGGTGTTTATGGGATTATGGACTTTTCAGAAGTTTGATGGAAAGGGGGAGGAAGCTATTACAAAAATGTTCAGTGTGCATCTTCAGGCTCCTGTACTTCCTCCTTAATGATAGTAATGAGACTGTGCCCTCTGGTTCTAGACTCAACCACTATAGAAAACATCCTCTCCTCATCTGCTCTGTCCAGGCCTTTCAATATTTGATAGGCTTCAATGAGATCCTGCTTCATTCCTCCAAACACCAGTGAGCACATACCCAGAGCTATTAAGCACTCCCCACATGTTAACCCGTTCATTCCCGGAACCATTCCCATGAACTTCCTCTGGATCCTCTCTATTGCCAGCACATCTCTTCCCAGATTAGGGGCCCAAAGCTGCTCACAATACTCCGTGTGTGGTCTGACCAATGCTTCAACATCACATCCTTGCAATATGGCATCAGCCTTCCCCACCACCAACTCAACCTACAAGTCAATTTTTAGGGAATCCTGCACAAGGACTCCTTAGTCCCTTCACACCTCTGATCGCCAAATTTAGAAAATAGTGAAATGTGTTGTTTTGCAGCAGCAGTACAATGTGATACATAATAAATAAACACTATAAATTACAATAAGAAATATAGGGAAAAATAGTGAGGTAATGGACATGGGTTCATCGTCCATTCATGGCTCTGCATATATAAGTGCATTAAGGCAGTACAAAGGGGAAAGCAATAATAAAGATGATGGGAACAGACACAATGAGCTTTCCAAAACTTGCCACCGAAGGACCTCTGAACAGAATGTAGTGTTATAGTTACAGAGAAAGTGCATTGCAGGCAGATAAATAGGTTGCAGAGGCCATGGCTAGTTTGACTGGTAGATCAAGAGATCATCTTTATTGTATAAAGGGTTCATTCAAGCTCCTTAAAACAGCAGGGTAGAAGCTTGGGAACACAAACCATGTGGTATGTGTCCTCACACTTTAGTATCTTCTGTCCTATGGGAGTAAGGAGAAGAGAGGATTTCTGAGTTGAGAGGTGTCTTTGATTATGTTGACCTGAGGCAAGGTATCAGTCATGAACATTGAATGATGGAGCAGGTTGGAGGAGCTGTATAATTTGCTCCTGCATCACTTATTTTTATGGACTGGTCATTCAAGAAAATGACAAAGAGGAATTTTTATCATTGTCATCCTGGATATAGGATCTGTTTTTCAAGGATGCTATCATGTTCCCAGCTCAGCAGTATAGATGGAGTTAGATATGGAAGGCATAAGTAAATCATTATTGCATTGTGTACTGAAATAAAAACAGAAATTTCTGAAAACACCCAGCAGATCAGGGAGAGAAGAAAAGAAAATAAGTTCCCAGTTCTCATGAAGAAACTTGAATGAAACTATTTTAAATCTCTTTTCTTTTTTAACCAATGCTGCCTGACTGTTGAATGTTTCAAGCATTTACTGCTATTTATTTCAGAGGTCCAGCATCTGCAGTTTTACATTGATTTCTACTTTCCCAGTGTAGACTGGCTAGACCAAGTGCTTGATTTTTGTGCTGTATATTCTTTGTAATTCAATGTGTTTGGAAATTCTCAAAACGGGTTTAGACCAATAGCTAATGACGTTAGGGAAAGAGCATGTTCGAGAAATTTTAATGGGCTGGCAAGGATGTGGGTAGAAGAGTGCAGGACATGCCCTTTTCTCATTGTTACCATCAGGAAGGAGGTATAAAAGCCGAAGGCACACACTCAACAATTCAGGGGCAGCTTCTTCCCCTCAGCCATCTGATTTCCAAATGAACATTATACCCATGAACACTATCTCACATTTTTTCTGTTTTTCGCCCTATTTTTAAATCAACTAGCTAATATACACACACATGTATATACAGTAATTGATTGATTTATCTTTTTTTATTTTTTTCTCTGTATTGCATTGTACTGTTGACAATAGGTTAACACATTTCACGACATATGGCAGTGATATTAAATCTGATTCTGATTCTTGGTGCTGTTTAATTGAAAGTTGAGGAAAGTTACGTGGTGGTATGGAGAGAGGAGCAACTGCACTGTTCTCAGCACAAGGACAATTTACAGAGAGTTGGACAGGGCCTATATGATGGAGGAATGTGAATGCATGGAGTCTCTCTCCCATTTACACTTCCTCTGTTTCTCCTCTCCCACCAGAAGCTGCATAAGAACATGTGCAAAAGCAGCCAAGCAAATTTCCTGAGTTCTTGGCCAACTGAGAGCCTCTGAGGAGAGCAGAATAAACAGCAGCAAGTCTCAAAGGCAGCAGCTGCTGCTGCAGTCAGAGCAGTGTCATCCACCTACCAAGGTTTGCAAGTCCTTATGACCTTATGGAACTGGAGGCTGATGCCCTCACATGCCATTGGCTCTCAGTGGGTGGGATAGTTGCCCTCTATGGGTCCCTAAATTTCTTCTCCCCTACCCCATTTCATTATTTAAAATAACCCCAGCAATCTCTGAAGTTTGGCCTGGATTCACAGCAGGATGAAAACACATGTTCTGCCCCGGCCTGATTCCAATACGTGGGAGCAGAGCTGACAAAACATTCCCTCTCTGATTGGCATGTTGGTGTATTTTAGACGCTGTTGGGAATATTGATTGAAAAGATAAAGGTGTAAAAGAAAGAAAAGGAAAATAAACAGACTCAAAATCAAAATGAAGTCACTTTGATTTACAAAGGTGAAACTGTATAACATGTTGAGCTTTATTGGTAAAAGGCAATTTGAGTTAAAGGAATAAAAGTGAATTATACAGACGACTTTCTCATACAGTGATTCTGCAAAGCAAATTTCTCTTCCAAATTTGCTCACACAGTAAACTTTTACCTTTATCATGGGTTAGAACATACTGTGTACAGAAAGGACATGATTGCTTTGAAGGGGTGCAGAGGACATTCACAAGCTCAAGGGAATTATAGTTATGGAGTGAGACTATCCAGCTAGGATTGTTTTCTTTTGGATGAGTAAAGAGTTAGTTGAGGTGGATAACTCTCTAGTTCAAGTTCAAGTTCAACTTTAACTATCATGCAACCATACATGAATTTAGCTAAACGAAACAGCTTTTCTCCAGGGCCAAGGTTCAAAACATATTACCAACAGCACACAGCACATAGCACATAGCACAAATAGAACATATGGTTACAATTTCAGAAAAACATTCAGCTACAAAGAAAAAAATAACACTGCCCAAGCCCCTGAGAGGCATGACTGTAGATTATCCTGGACCAGTTTGTTCTTCCATTGAGATCAGCACTGAATGAATATTGGAAGACAGCACCATAGGAATACTAAAGGACAGACCTGACAGGAGGGCCAGCATCCAACCCAGTACGGATTCCAGCACACCCAGCAGAGGTCCATGCACTTCCCCACACTGCCTCGGCTCTCCTCCTCTGGGTGACCGCAACAAAGTTCTGCATTCAAGGCGACCCCACAGCCTAGGCGTAATCCTCGCTACAATTGAAGCACTGCAGCTCCCACACTATAGATCTTGCCAATGAACCAGTAAGCCAGACGTGCTGTATTCTACATTACCAGTATCCAATGGGGTCTTGCAGTCACAATAAAAACACCCAAAACAATCACTTGCTCCATCTGTTGGATCACACATCGTCTCAGCACAATGGTGTGCAACAAGTCTAAGTGACAACTCAGCAACGGTACAAGTAAGTCCAGCGCTATTGCTATCGAGCAACTCCCTGATGGGATAGTCTTGCGGTACTTAATGTTCTTAGTATCCAGCAGTGACTTGCAATTGTAAGGAAGGCATACAAGGTGAATAAATGTTCTTTTGATTGGACCTGGAGTATCCACTGCATCCGAGTGTGCCTCCATTGTATCGGAAATCTACTTCCTCCTCATCTCCAGTCACCAGTCTCAGTCACCTGGAGTGAAGGAGGCTGAGAGGTGATCTGGTGGAGACATGTAAAATTATGAAAGACATAGATAGGGTATATCATGAGTGTCTGTTTCCCTTGTTAGGAGTGTCCAAAACTAGAATATATAGCATTAGAGTGAGAGAAGGGAGATTTAAAAGGGATCTGAGGGATAAAATTTTTCAAAGACCATTTGGTATCAGGAATAATCTTCCATACACATATTAGTTTCTTGTCTTATACACGAGGGTGCAATGACAGAAGAGATGTTGAAGCTAGGGATAGTAACAACATTTAGGAGGCATCCAGAAATAAAGATTCCTTTCCTGTTGGGGTGAGTAGAGCATTTGATGATGCATTGTCAGTACCTGCAATGTGGTTTACCCCAATGGATGGATATTAAACCAAAAGGATGGGGGTGCTGAAAGAATGGAAAAAGAGTCACTAGTCATAAGCTAAAGCACATCTGTTAATCATGGCAAATATGAAATCTGTGTGTACAGTGGAAACGTCTTTTCCAAAGTGCATACAAATAGCTGATAAAGTTTAGAAGAGAGAGAAATATTAGCTGATGCACTTTGGCAGGAGGTAGAGCACAATGTGATAGTTAATGACACCATCTGAAAGGTGCGTAGGATTGGAGGGATTTTAGTGCACTTCTGCACGAATCTTTAAAATGGCAGCATTTGTTGAAAGAGTAAACCATATGGGATCTTTGGGTTTATAAATAGAAGCACAAATACAAAAGCAGGGAAGTTATCTTCAAATTGCATTAAAAAATAACTCATTAGACCACAATAGGAAAATTACATCCATTTCTGATTACTTTTGGAAGGACATCAAGGACTTGTAGAGAGTTATGAGCAGAGAAAGTTTAAAAATTGGAAGAGGTTTAATAGAATAAATAAGGAGATACAATTTTTACTGTCAAGAATGTAATGTAACCACATAGATAGATTTAAAGTAATTGACACAAAAGCAACTGAAGGTGATGAATTTTTTTCACACTGTGGGTTGCTATTCCAGAAGTCTTGCCTAAAAAAAACAAGTTGAGATAGATTCTAAAGTAACTTTGCAAAATGAATTGGATTAAATTTCAGAAGTAAACTTGTTAGAGTTGTGGGAAAAGTGAAGACAACTCTAATCAGGTTACAACTTGAGTAGTGTACAGATCTGGTCACCGCATTACATAATTGACTCCTACAAACGTAGATTATAGACTACAGATAAAGGCTAAATCCGTTGAGCTTCAGCAGTACAAAGGAAAGGTGATGGGAGCAGACACAGCTAGCTCTCCTAAACATGCCGCCTATGAATCTCTGAACAAATCAATGACCTTGACCTCTGCTGTAACCATTCTTGACTCGTGGTGTCAAAATCATGGTGGATGGAACAGAGCTATGCGCTGTCACTGTGGGAAGGCTGTGGAGATGGTGAGGGGCTGTTGAAGAGAGCGAGTGGGGACATGATGAGCACAGTATGGGTATGGGGTAGGGGTGGGAGTAAGGAGGGGATGTGGGTGTGTCGGGTGGGTGTGGGGAAGTGGCGTGGAGAGCTTGGGGAGTGGTGTGGAGGGAGTGGCAAGAGGGTGAGTGGATGAGTGGAGGGGTGAGGGTGAGTCAGTGAATGAGGATTCACAGTCTGGACTCAGTTTCATGGTCTTCACATCTCATGGGAGGCTGTTTGAGAGGGGTTGTGGGAAGGCAGTCAGTGGTGTGGGTGGGGGTTCAGGGTGAGTGAGAGAGTGTTTAATGGGTGTGGAGTGGGGTACAAGTGTATGTGGAGGTTGTGGGGAGGCAGTCGTTGGTGGGAGGGGGAGAAGGGTGTGGAGAAGAGTTGCGAGAGCAGGTGGAGGTTGTAGGAAGGCAGTGAATGGTAAGGGGAAGGTGTTCAAAGGGTGGGGTGGGGTGAGCATCGGTGCCATTACAAAGAAAGCACCACAGTGCCTCTACTTTCTTAAAAGCTTGTGAAGACTTGGCATGTCATTTAAAACTTCTATAGCAGTGGAAATTATGTTGACTGGTTGCATTGATGGCCTGGTATGGAAACACCAAAGCTCTTGAAAAGAAAAGCCTACAGAAAGTACTGGATGCAGCCAAGTCTGACATGGGTAAAACTCTCCTCACCATTGAGTACATCTACCCTGGAGCACCGACACAGGAAAACAAAGACCCCCACCACCCAGGCCATGCTCTCTTCTCACTGCTGCCATCAGAAAGGAGGTAGAGGAGCCTCAGGATCCACATCACCAGATTCAGGAACAGTTATTACCCCTCAACCATCAGGCTCTTGAACAAACGGGTATAACTTCACTCACCACAATACCGAAATGATTCCACACATAATGGACGCACTTTCAAGGACTCTATAACTAATGTTCTCAATATTTATTACTTAGTTATTTATTGTTATTATTTTGTGTTTTGTGTTTCTATTTTTACTTGGAGTATTTGCTGCTTTTTGCACGTTGGTTATTTGTCCATCTTTGTCATGTGCAGTTTTTCAATGATTATATTGTGTTCCTTTGTATTTACTGTGCATGCCTGCAAATGGATCTCAGGGTAGTACATGATGATATATTTGTACTTTGATAATAAATTCACTTTTAACTTTGAATTTTGGGTGGGGAGGGTGAGGGAGGGTTTGTGGGAGGGTATAGAGAGTGTAGAATGGGGGTTAATGGTACAGAGTGGGAGTAGGGAGTGTGAGGAGTGGGGAAGTTGTGCGTGGCTAGAAAGTCTGTATGAGGGTATGGGAATAGCGTGGGAGGGTGGGGGAACGTATTCAGGATAGGGGGGAGTCGGGATTAATAGGAGGTATGGGGAGAGTGTGTGTGAAGGGAAGGGTTGATGGCGCAGGGATGAAGTTGGAAGTGTAAGGAGGTGAGGGGGTGAGTGGGGGAGATAGAAAGTGTATGTCAAACAGGCACTGTTATGTATGTCATGGGGAATTTCAATATGCAGGTAGATCAAGAAAACAAGGTTGGTGCTGATTTTGGATCCCCCGAGAGAGAATTTGTAGAATGCCTATGAGATGGCTTTTCAGAGCAGCTTTGGTTGAGCCCATTAGGGGATCAGCTATTCTGGATTGGGTGTTGTGAAATGAACTGGATTTGGTTAAGAAGCTTAAGGTGAAGGAACCCTTAGGAGACAGTGATCATAGCAAGATATAATTCACCCTGCAAATGGAGAGGGTGAGGCTAAAGTCAGACGTATCAGTATTACAGTGGAATAAAGGGAATTACACAGGCATGAGAGAGGAGTTGGGATGATGGCAGAGCAACTCAGAAAATCCAGGACAGATACATCCCAAAAAAGAAGTACTCTAAAGTAGGATAACATGACTGTGGCTGAAAAGGGAAGTCAAAACCAACATAAAAGAAAAGCATATAATAGAGCAAAAATTAGTGGAAAGTTTGAGGGTGGGAAGCTTTTAAAAACTGCCAGAAGCAGCTAACAAAGTCATAAGGAGGAAAAAGATGAAATATGAAGGTAAGCTAGCCAATAATATTAAAACGGATATAAAAAATTTTTCAGATATACAATATAAAGAGTAAATGAGAGACACAAGCAGTGCATTTTTCGTACCATGCAGTGATGCAGCATGTTAGGATGCCCTCTTCTGCACATCTGTAGAAGATTGTGAGTATTGATTGCATTGTCCTGTTCTCTTCAGCCTACTCAGAAAGTAGGGACTTTGGTGAGCTTTCTTGATTGTCTAGGATGTATTCTAGGACCATGAGAGTTTATCTGAGATGTACACTCCGAGGAGTTTGAAACTGCTCACAGTTTTCACTGCTGTGTTAAGGATGAAAAGAGGATTGTGAGTGGTGTGAGTTCACCTAAATTTGATAACCATCTTCCTTATCTTGTTGACATTGAGGAAGAGGTTATTTACCTGGCACCAAGCTTTGAGCTCTTCCCCCTTCTCTTTGCAGGCCTTCTCAGAAGTTTACAGAATTATTAAGGGATCCCAAAGGGCAGAGATCAATGTTGTTGGGAGTAATAGTAGAGCCCGAGTTTCAGGAGTGAATCGAGGGAACATTCCTCCATTCCACAGGCAGTGGCCAGTACTGTATCATCTGCTAATTTTAAGTCAAAGACTGGATGTTTCTTTTTAACAAAACTTTATGAGAGAAATAGTGAATTTGGCCACAGATGAAGCCTAATCACAAGAAAGACAAAAGAGCCCTTTAAAGGTCTTCGAAAAGTTGATCAAGTAGCACAAGGGTGTACTGCAGAGTGTGTTTAAGAGAATGATGGTTCTAACTGTCTTCCCACAGGGTTTTATCAATACAACGTGCCTGAGTCTTTACCTGTGACTTCCACTGTGGCCAAAATAAAAGCTCTCGATGATGACATTGGCCCAAATGCTGAGATGGAATATAAAATCATTGATGGTGATGGATACTCCGTCCTTCAGATTGCCACTGACAAGGAGACTCAGGAAGGGATCATAACTCTTCAGAAGGTAAGTCTGTTCAAACAGGCCATACTTCACTGAAATGCAAGTACAAAAGTTTTTTTGATTAAAATGAATGCCTTTAGAGAGTGAACTGAGATTGAAAAGCAGAACCAGATTTATTAAGGATGAAATATGAAAGTAATCTAGCCAATAATATAAAAGAGGATACAAAAGGTTTTTTCATATATATAAAGAATAAAAGAGAGATGCGAGTGGATATTGAGCAGCTGGAAAATGATATTGAATTTGCAATGGGTAACAAAGGAAATGGTGGGTGAACTTAATAAGTATTTTGCATCAGCCTTCACCGTGGAAGACACTGGCAGAATGCCAGGAATGCGAGAGTGTCAGGGGACAGAAGTGAGTGTTGTTGCTATTACTAAGGAAAAGGTGCTTGGGGAGCTGAAACGTCTGAAGGTTGATAAGTCACATGGACCATTTGGACTGCATCCCAGGGTTCTGAACGAGGTAGCTGAAGAGATTATGGAGGCATTAGTAATGATCTTTCAAGAATTACTAGATTCAGGAATGGTTTCAGAGGATTGGAAGATTGCAAATGTCACTCCACTTTTTAAGAAGGGAGGGAGGCAGAAGAAAGGAAATTATAGGCCTATTAGCCTGACTTCAGTAGTTGGGAAGATGTTGGAGTCCATTATTATGGATGGGCTTTCAGGGTACTTGAAGGCACATGACAAAATAGGCATGGTTTATTTAAAGAGGATTTTTGCCTGACAAACCCGTTGGAATTCATTGAGGAAATATCAGACATGTTAAACAAAGGCAAGTCAGTGAAAGTTGTTTACTTGGATTTTCAAAAGGCCTTTGACAAGGTGTTGCACATGAGGGTGCTTAACAAGATAAGACCCTACGGTATTACAGGAAAGATGGATAGAAGGTGGGCTGACTGGCAGAAGACAAAGAGTGGGAATAGAGGGGCCTTTTCTGGTTGGCTGCCCGTGACTTGTGGTGTTCTGCAGGGGTTGGTGTTGGGACCACTTCTTTTCACATTATATGTCAATGATTTGAATGAAGGAATTGATGGCTTTGTGACCATGAGTGCAGATGATATGATGATAGGTGTGGGGGGGGGGCGGGTAGTCTTGAGGAAGCAGGGTATATGCAGAAGGACTTAGACAGATTAGGATAATGGGCAACAAAGTGGCAGATGGAATATAGTGTAGGCAAGTGCATGATCGTGCATTTTGGTAAGGATTAAAGGACTATTTTTTAAAAGGGGAGAAAATTCAAAAATCAGAGGTGCAAAAAGGGACTTAAGAGTCCTCGTGCAGGATTCCTTAAAGGTTAATTTGCAGGTTCATTTGGTGGTAAGTAAGGCAAATGCGATGTTAGCAATCCTTTCAGGTGGACTAGAATGCAAAAGCAAGGATATAATGCTGAGGTTTTATAAGGCAATTGTCAGATCGCACTTGGTGTATTATGAGCAGTTTTGAGTCCCTTATCTAAGAAAGGATGTGCTGATATTGGAGAGGATTCAGAGGAGGTTCACGGGAATGATTGGGAATAAAGGAGTTTTTGTATGAGGAGTGTTTGCTGGCTCTGGGCCTGTATTTGCTGGATCTTAGAAGAATGAGGTGGGGATCTCATTGAAATGGATTGAATATTGAAAGGCCTAGACAGAGTGGATGCTTCCTACAGTGGGGGAGTATAGGAACAGCCTCAGAACAAAGGGATATCCATTTAGAACAGAGATGAGGAGGAATTTCTTTGGCCTGAAGTTGGTGAATCTGTGGAATTCACTGCACAGACAGCTGCGCAGGCCAACTATTGAGGGATATTTAAAGTGGAGGTTGATAGGTTCTTGATTAGTCAGGACATCAAAGGTTATGGGAGAAGACAGGGGAATGGGGTTGAGAGGGATAATAAATCCACCATGATATTATGGTATCTGACTGATGGGCCAAATGGTCTACGATTTTATTTTCACTGTCTTATGATATGAAATTTGTTGTTGAATGGCAGTGGTGCAGGGCAAAGACATAAAATTGCTATAAGTTACAAAAATGTAAATAGTGCAAAAATGAAATAAAAAGAGAAAGCTAGGGCTTTTCTCTTTGGAGCAAAGGATAACGAGAAGCAAGTTAATCAACATGTGTTAGATTGTAAAGGATGTGGACAAAGTGGACAGCCAGTGCCTTTTCCCCAAGCCGGCAATGGTTAATATTAGAACATGTTTGAAGGCATATTTTAAAGTGAATGGAGGAATGTTTAGGGGAGATGTCAGATGCAGGTTTTTTTACACAGAGTGGTGGATGTGTGGAATGCACTGCTAGGGGTGGTGGTACAGCTGACACATTAGGGACATTTAAGAGACTCTTACATAGACACTGGGATGAAAGGAAACTGGAGGGTTATGGAGGGAAGGTTTTGATTGAAAAGGTTTAAAGATTGGCTCAACAGCGTGGGCCAAAGGGCTTGGACTGGGCTGTATTGTTCTATGTTCTATGTTTACAATGTAATGTTCATGGGTCTATGTATCATTCAGAAGTATGATGACAGAGGGGAAGAAGCTGTTTCTGAATCATTGTGTAGGTCTTCAGGGTCCTGTACCTCCTCCCTGAGGGTAATGTAGTTCCTGAATTTGGCAGCAAGCCCTTGAGATGCAAATATTCCCCATCTTTGTCCACCAGTGAGTCCAGTGTGACTCAGTAATCTAATCATTGAGACCCGATTTAAAGGGAGGAATTGCAGACGCTGTCCTGTGGGAGCTGTGGATTCTTTCCCTACTCTTCTCACTCATGCCATTCCTCTTTGAGGGCAAAATGGATCTCTTTGAAGGAGGTGTTGTGAACAGAAGTCACAACACTATTGAGACTGGTTGGTGGCTTGTTCACCTTAGTTCTTAACTAAATCTATTTTCTTGAGGCATGCTTTCAATGTGTCTTGATCAAGTTCAAAGTTGAGTTTATGTTCATATGCACGAGTACTCTATGCACAAGTACAATAAAAACATCACAGGCACTTAGCATCAGATAAGCAGCAATCACAAGAATCACACACAGAATGCTGGAGGAACTCAGCAGGCCAGCAGCAACTATGGAAAAAAGTACAGTTGATGTTTCAGGCCGAAACATCAACTGTATGTTTTTCCATAGATGCTGCCTGGCCTGCTGAGTTCCTCCAGCATTTTATGTGTGTTGCTTGGATTTCCAGCATCTGCAGATTTTCTCTTGTTTGTGATTCACAGGAATCATTCATAATTAAAACATAAATTATGCACAAAATTACAAGAAAGATCACAATAGAACATAAAAGACCATTTTAGTGCAAACTGATCAAAGTAGTGATTGTTTTGCTAAACTGTAGTGATCAAGGTTGTGCCTGTTGCCTCCTGAACTTGCTGGTGTAGGACTTCAGGCTTCTGTACCTCCTGCCCAATGGTAGCTGTGAGAAAATGGCATAGCCCAGATGGGTGATTATCTTTGAAGATGGATGTTGCCTTCTTGATGCATTGCCTCCTGTAGATACTGTTGATGTGGGGAGGGATGTGTTGGTGTTATATTTGGCCAAGTCCACCACCTTTCCCTTTGTCTGTCAAGTGATCTGTGGCTAGGACTAAGTTTGTTTGGGAAGTTTTAAGTTGGGCATGTCCAGAGGAATTGAAGCTTGACATTGTCATGCTCAAAGACACAGATGTTTGTGCTTTACCATCTGTTTTGCTTTTGGAATATCAGATTTTTTTTCTCACTGCAGCGATGAAGTCTATAACAAGTTAACAAGTTTTTAGATGACAGATTACACGTTAATTTTCAGCACTGTCGCATATAGTTACTATCTCTTTTGTTGCTCACTGGTTTATCAGTTATAGCACAGCACACTGGCTGATTTCCAGTTTGTCTATAAATCTATAAATAACTCATATTGTCGATGGCAGTCTGACCCTGCCTTTCCGTCAATAAACCCACATCCAAACACTGTATCAAATCATCCAATTATAACTTGAAATGTTTATCATGAAATCTTAAGCACCTCAAAGGCTGAGGTATCCTGGAAACTAGTCTAGGACTTTGACACGCATCTATGTTGACATTATACAGAATTTACAGTCAGCAGCAAGTCAATGGATCTTGGACTGATTTTAATGAAGGCTGTGCATTTAGATCTAGCAATCACATAGCAAGAATTTCCCCTATGCTTATAAATGTTGCTATCATGAATCATTTCAAAGAAACCATAGAATCCCCTTTATGTCTACACTTCTCACTGCCTCAGTAAAGCAGCCAGCATAATCAAAGTCTCCACCTGCCCCAGACTCTTCTCCTGCCTCCCATCCAGCAGAAGATACAAATACCTAAAAGTGCATACGACTAAGCTCTCGGAGAGTTTCTACCCCACTGTTATAGGATTATTGAATGGTTCTCTCGTACGATCAAGTGAACTCTAGACTTCACGGTCTACTTTAATATGATCTTGCATCTTACAGTTTACCTACACTGTCTTTCTCTCTAGCTGTTGCACATTTTCCTACGTTGTTGTTTTACTTTGTACTACTTCAATGCATTGTGTAGTGATTTGATCTGTGTGAAAAGTATGCAAGACAATCTTTTCACTGTATCTTGGTTCATGTGACAATAATAATAACCCAATAAATTAACCCAATAAACAGCTGTGATGTCATCTATCTGAATAGCTGTCACTTCGAAAAATTCTCAAAGGCATCAGACCAGGAGGGAAAATAATGATGCAATTTTTAATTAAAATAGAGAATGCTGGAAATGGCAAGCCAGGAAGCATTTGTAAAGAGAGGAACAGGGTAAAGGTTTCAGGCTGATGAATTTTCCAGAAAATTCAAAGATTTTGGGCTTTTTCATTTCAGGAAGGGGGCCTGTTCCTGTGCTGTACCATTCTATTTTTTTGTTTTTATATCAGATTTCCAGCATCTGTAATATTTTACTTTATGAAAGTCAAAGGTCATCAACTTAAACACAGCACTTCTTAAAGAAATAAAACCCTTTATTCTCTGAAACTTCTGCATGAATTATAATTCATACAGAAGTAGTTATTATATTTTGATGTTTATTTAATAGGAAGACTTACTCCGCAGAGGACTTTAATGCTTGACATTACTGCTTGTCTTGCGGGGAGGGCGGTTGGAGGAGGTAGGTGGAGGCAGATATCCTCACAACTTTTAAGGAGCATCTAAAAACAAAATATTTTTGTCGCAGGACCAAGGACTGGTAAATGGGATCAGTGTAGACAGGTGCTTGAGCTTTAGTGTAGACATACTAGGACAAAAGGCCTTTTGAGGCATCTTCAAACAACAATACCTCAAGAAGGCAGCATCTACCAAGGGCCCCTATCACCCAGAAAATGCTCTCTTCTCATTGCTATCATCAAGGAGGAGGTGAACGAGTCTGAAGAGAAACACTCTACTGCTTTTTCCCTTCTGCCATCAGATTTCTGAATGGACAACGAACGCTACCATGAAGAGTGCGAGTGGAGGCCTGACCACTATTTCTTCCACATCCCTGTCCCTAAACCCTAACCTAACCCCCATCTCCACTTTCTGTCTCCAAAACCATTCCTATGAGCTGAAAAAATAAGGAAGTCTGAGCCACGATCTCGACAGAGACCGCAGCTTGCTTCTCTCTTGTCAGGATAGCTAAAACTGAATACAATATTCCAAATTCACCAATGTCTTGTACGCCTGCAGGACATCCCAGTTTCTTTACTCATGCTAAAAGACTACTTTCAAAGGACCATGCCCTTGTACTCCTAATTCTGATAAAGGGTTACAGGTCTGAAACATTAACTGTTTCTCTTTGCACAGATTCCGCTTAACCCGCTAAGCTTTGGAGCATAATCTGTTCTCATATCAGTTCAGAAGGGACTTGCGGGTGAGCAAACTGCTAGTCTTCCCTGTGATGTCCTGTGAATAAGTAATAAAACAAGATGCGTTAATATATAAAAACCCACTGTTGTGAGGTACCAGCGGGGAACTGCATTTTGCAGCAACAACTTTCATTTGGGTTTGCCACCCAGTCAGGGTTTGTGCACAGGAATAATGAGTTGTTGCGGGTTGGATGGGTACATCCATCTGAAGGCAGTGGGCTCACAGATTAATGGCAAATAGAATTGCCTTACAAGGACGTCCTGTCAAATTAAGTATTATTTGCGTCAAGCTGGATGACAGAAGAATTGAAGCTGATCCCCTTGATTGGTTTTTATTTTGCCAAACTTTAAGTGCTGCCAAGTAAGAAAATAAAAGATGAATTCTGAAACCGTTAGTCGCCAAAGCAGCTTTTAAAGGCCTCCAGAACACAGGATTAATGTCTAACGTTTCCTAATGAAAGCACAGACTACATTAAGAAGCACATATATTTGGATTAGATACTGAAAGCTTTTGGCAAGTAAGGCTTCTATTGTGTTTGATTTGTTGTCCTTTGCAGCAAGATGCTTTGCAGTTGAGTCATAGTTTGCTCATGCACTTTAGTTGCACTGTTCAACGTCACCTTGAGTGAAGCCGTTCTTCTGCTCTGAAGATCTTTCATGCAGAAATGATGTCAGCAACTTTCACCCTATCCTTGGCTTCACAGTAGTGTTACCCAATAATTGTGGCTGTCAAGCCATTTAAGGAGATAACAGAGCATTTGGCCAAAAGTTGGGCCAAACTGGTAGTCTTTTAGATGCATCTTAATGAGAGAAGGAGGAGAGTTTGTGGAGGGAATTGCAGAGCTTGAGGTCCAGGCCACAATAAACAGTGGAACAATTATGTTCAAGTGTCAGGTCAAATCAAATTGAGTTTATTGTCACGTGCACATGAATGGTGAGGTAAAGATACAATGAAAGCATGCTTGCAGCAATATAGAAGGATGCGGGCACAGACAACACTCAGAATATAAATTATATGTAAATTATACAGGACAGTTAAAGGAAAGAGATAAAAGGTCTGTACAAAAACAAGACCTTTTTGCAAAGTATACACAATCAAATTACAATCTACCATAGTCTATGCCAGTCCAATAAATGGTCCAAAAGGTTCAATTTCTGAGGTAGGGCTAGGGTTGTTCAGGTTGATTCAAGAACCAGATGGTTGTAGGATACAAGCTGTTCTGAATCAGGTGGCGTGGGTCTTCAACTTGTATGCCCCCTGCCTGATGGTAGCAGTAAGAAGAGGACATGACCCTGATGGTGGGGATCCTTGATGATAGATGCTGTATTCTTCCTATGGAGGCTGTCAATAGTATAGAGACATTGGAGAATAATAGGATCTATAATTCCCTTCCTGAACCTTTGTCCTCCCTATATTGTTTCCTTTTTAAGCGGCGACATTTTTGTGTGACAGATTAGAAGGAGCTGAGGATGATTTTCCATTCTGAAGGCAGGGTCAGATATAGCCACGCTTTCCCTTTGCTGAATTCCCATCCGTGGTAAAGGTCGCAGATGGACATTGGCCAACTGATGACTTCCTGGAAAATTTCTACCACAGGGCTCTTAATCCTTGGCCCAAATCCTACACTTTAGGAGAAGAACATTGTTTGGAAAGGGGCAGGGATGGAGAAAGGGGAAGATTACTAAAATCCACTCGACACTTGTGTTTCAAAAACAGGTTTGACTTTGAGAGCAGCTGGTGTACAGAAGTTGGTGAAGATTGCTCAGTGTTGTGGTACATCCAGACTGCTAGGAGAAAGGAAGCTGTGTTTTTTAATCATCCGACAGCATAGAGTACTGTGGGAAGCAGATGGACTCTTTGCTAGGGAAAAGATGTTGCCCAGATGGCCAGACTGTGTGAATCTAGACCTTGTGTTGACTGACATGCAGCGAGCAATACTTGTAGCTGAAGTGAATACAAGGGCTGCAGCAGGATGTTGATGGAGCGAGGCGAGCTAATTGTCAGTCCAACTGTGCGAGGTTATTTTAAAGCCATGCAAACATTGGGAGTATTCCCCAAGCCACTAAAGACAAAACACACTAACAGCATCATCACCACATTGCTGGCTATAGAAGGTGGAACATACAACTTTAAAAGTTTGAGGAAACATCATCTGTAATCATCATATTACTTTAGACAACTGTGAGGGAAAATAAATATTAAATCAGCTTTGAGCAATTAATTTAATGTTCCTATAAATTTGCATTTTTTATACCAATTTTGGATCAAAAGGATTGAGAGGAAACTCATTCTGTCTGAGGATAATCCAAGTTTTATTGACTGGAAGATTAGCCAGAGCATTTACTTATTCACCGTAGTTAATGTCGTACCCTTATTTAGGACACACAGCAGAAATTGCCAGGGAACAAGCATTATATCAGTGTTGGGATATTTATTGAGAGGGAGCATGAGAGATGGGATGTATTGCAAGAACTAACACACGGGACTGAGGATGAGCAACCCATGGTTACAAAGTAGTCCTGGTGGTAGGATGTACAGATGGAAGTGGAGGGGTGTTTCTCTGATCGGATATCTGTGATCAATAGTGTTCTGCAGTGTTGGTGCTGTCATTTTTTTTTGTATTATATATGATGCCAGAGGCCTTGGGCAAATTATCATTCCAGTTTAATTATCATTGAACCATACATATATATAGCCAGACAAAATAGTGTTCCTTTAGGGCCAAGGTGCAAAACACATTACCAACAGCACACGGCACACTACAGATAGTGCATAGCACAAACAGCACATATGGTTACAATTTCAGAAAACAAACAGTCACAATGAAGAAAAAAATACCAGTATCACTAAATCCCTGTGTGGAATAACTGGATAGGTGATAAATTGTCCTGGTCCAGCATGTTTTTTTTTCCACAGTCTCAACACTGGGCAGCAGCGAATGAACAATGGAGGGCAGCACTGTGTGAATACTGGAGAGCAGCCCTGACCAAACACCTCAGGGCAGCAATGAGTGAACACCAGTGGGTAGCACCGTCTCAGCATCTCCACCCCAGGGCACTGTCATAGGTGACCGTGATGCTTCAGGCTAGGTCTAGTCCTCACCACAACTGAGGCAACGCAGCTCTCCCACCACCAAAATCGCCAACAAACCATTGAATCGGGCTTGTAATGTTCTATATTACCAATGTCCAACAGCATCTTGTGATTACAATCAAAACATCCAGATCAACCACTCACACCTTGCACCGTCTCAGCCCAATGATACACAACAAGTCCAATCAACCACACAACAATAGTATGCAAAAAGTCCAGCTCCATCACTATTAAGCAAATTGCTGACAGGATAGCCCTGCAGTGCTTGATGTTCTTAGTATCCAGTCGTGGCTTACAATCATAAAAGAACAGAGGAGAAGAAGAAAAGCACCCAGAATGCTGTGTCTAAATGTGCTGCCAATTTAGTGGATGAACTGGAAGATGATGTAAAAAGCAGAGACAACGGTTATTCTTGATCTCCAGACCAACATTTATTCCTCAAGTCAGTTGTCACCAATGCATCAGCTGATTATCAGACAATTGACTGTGGAAGCTTGCTCTGCACAAAATGGCTGTGTAGGTTTCTCTGACACAGTAGTTAGCTATTTGCAAAGTATAGCAAACTACGTGCTATGTCCATTTGTGAATTTGCCTTTACACAATTCACAAATTTGAGATACAGAATAAATCTGCTCTGCTGGAGTTTAAGTGAAAATGATAATTAAATAAACTGTTTCTTTTCAATTCGAATTTCTTGACACTTGCATGAATGATGTGGCTTCCTGTTATGGAAAATCGTGATGCCCAACATTTTCACAGAATGTCGACTCCTCTTCTTATTTCAGAGAGTAACTATACTTCATTGGCTATCTGATCTTTAGGAGAAATTGAAAGGGACATCAGAGGCACTATAGAGAAGTAAACCTGTACATTTTATACCTGGGATTAGATAGCACAAACTGACGAAGTAAAGGTGGAACCAAGTTGAGGTTTTTAATGAGATCAAAATTTGGGTTCCATGGTGCATACTTCAGAACTGTATAATTGTTCTGCTTTTGTCAATTTTCCCAAGACCAATTTACTGTGGTAATAAGACAAAAAATACAGTTCAGCACTCACTCCTGACAGAGAATATCACTTTCTGGTAGGTAAAGATTTCAGGGATCTATTCAATTCATCTATTGGAAGAATAAGTGAGGATTTTATGGAAACATATAAAATCATAAAAGGGATAGATAAGATAGAGGCAGGAAAATTGTTTCCACTGGCAATTCAGACTAGAAGTTGGAGACATACCCTCAAAATTTAGTGGAATAGATTTAGGATCGAGATGAGGAGAAACTGCTTTCGCAGGGTAATGAATCTGTTGAATTCTCTGCCCAGCGAAGCAGTGGAGCTTACAACTGGAGTGACAAATGGATTTCAATGCAGATAAGTGTGAGGTGATGCATTTTGGAAAGTTAAACCAGTGTAGGGTTTATACTATGAATGGAGTGCAATGGAACTGAGGACTTAGGAGTAGAAATGTGTAATTCATTGGAAGTGGCATCAGAAATAAATAGGATAGTGAAAAGAGATGTTTTGTACACTGCTCGTTTCTACCTCCTACCCAAGATCCACAAATCTGACAATATGTGTAGGCTCATTGATTTTGCCTGCTCCTGCCCCACTGAACTTGTCTCCATTTTATCCTTTTTGTTTCAGACCCTTCCCATCTAGATCCATTACACTTCACGTGCTCTTGATCTCCTCAATAACTTTTAATTCCCTGGCCCTGTTTGCCTCATTTTCACTCTGGATGTCCTGTCTCAATACTCTTCTATTCCCCATCAAGAAGGCCTTAAGGCTCTCTGCTTATTTCTCAACAAATGACCCAACCAGTTCTCATCCACCATGAGCCTTCTCTAACTGGCAGAACTGGTCCTCACCCTCAGCAATTTCTCCTTTGGTTCCTCCCACTTTATCCAAACTCAAGGGGTTGCCATGAGCACCCACAAGGGCTCCAGCCATGCCTGTCTTTTGTTGGCTATGTCCCAATCTCAACACCTCATATTCCATCAAAGTAGACTCTAACCTAATGGTATGAAAATTGATTTCTCCTTCCGATAATTTTCTCCCTCCCCTTTGCTCTTCTATTACCCACTCTGGCCTCTTACTTATTCTCCTCACCTGTCTATCACCTCTCCAAGGTGTCCTGTCCTTCTTCCCTTTCTCCCATGATCCATTCTCCTCTCCTATTAGATTGCTTCTTGGGTCTCGACCCAAAACGTTCATTGTTTATTCATTTACGTAGACGCTGCGGAACTGCTGAGTTCCGCCAGCATTTTGTATGTGTTGCTCTGGAGTTCCTGCATCTGCAGAATCTGTTGTGTTTGGTGCACCGGCGTTCATCAGTCAGGGCATTGAGTGTTGAAGCTCGGATGCAACGTTGCAGCTGTGTAAGTTGTTGATGAGGCCGCACTTGGACTACTGTGTACAGCTTTAGTCATCCAGCTGTAGGAAAAATGTGGTTAAACTGGAGAAAAGGCAGAGATTGATGAGGATGTTGCCAGGACTAAAGGGCTTCAGTTATAGGGAGAGATTAGTCAGGCGAGGTCTTTTTCCTTGGAATATGAGAGAATGAGAGGTGACTTAATAGAAATGTTTAAAATTACGAGAGGCATAATTAAGGTGGATGGTACGTCTGTTTCTTGAAGAAGGGGAATCAGAAACTGAGGAGCACTGATGTAGGGTGAGGGGGAAGAGATTGAAAGGGATCCTGAGAGGCAACGTTTTCATGTAGAGGTGTTGACTATATGGAAAGAACTGCTGGAGGAAGTGGTTGAGGCAGATACAATAGTATCACTTAAGGTGCACTTAGATAGGTATATGGCAGGGCAGAGTTTGGAGAGATATGGACCGAATGATTGTTCTGTGTCTCTATGATTTTAAACATTGTCAAATGTGGCTAGCTTAATCTATATGGATAGCATGTTAAACATAGTTTTTCACTCCACTTCAGTATATATGGCAATCATAAACCAATATACCAACTTACCATTTTAGCATCTTTGTCAGCATTTGAGCAGTCAAGCCAAAACGGTCTGTTTCTATACGTAAACAACAGGAGTTCTGCAGATGCTGGAAATTCCAGCAACATACATCAAAGTTGCTGGTGAACGCAGCAGGCCAAGCAGCATTTGTAGGAAGAGGTGCAGTCGACGTTTCGGGCCGAGACCCTTTGTCAGGACTAACTGAAGGAAGAGCTAGTAAGACATTTGAGAGGGGGAGGGGGAGATCCAAAATGATAGAAGACAGGAAGGGGAGGAATGGAGCCAAGAGCTGGACAGGTGATTGGCAAAGGGGATATGAGAGGATCATGGGACAGGAGGCTCAGGGAGAAGGAAAAGGGCGGGGGGAAACACAAAGGATGGGCAAGGGGTATAGTCAGAGGGACAGAGGGAGAAAAAGGAGAGTGAGAGAAAGAATGTGTGTATATAAATAACGGATGGGATACGAGGGGGATGTGGGGCATTAGTGGAAGTTAGAGAAGGCAATGTTCATGCCATCAGGTTGGAGGCTACCCAGATGGAATATAAGGTGTTGTTCCTCCAACCTGAGTGTGGCCTCATCTTTACAGTAGAGGAGGCCGTGGATAGACATGTCAGAATAGGAATGGGATGTGAAATTAAAATGTGTGGCCACTGGGAGATCCTATTTTCTCTGGCGGACAGAGCGTAGATGTTCAGCAAAACGATCTCCCAGTCTGCGTTGGGTCTCACCAATATATAAAAGGCCACATCGGGAGCACCGGACACAGTATATCACCCCAGCCGACTCACAGGTGAAGTGTTGCCTCACCTGGAAGGACTGTCTGGGGCCCTGAATGGTGTTAAGGGAGGAAGTGTAAGGGCATGTGTAGCACTTGTTCCGCTTACAAGGATAAGTGCCAGGAGGGAGATTAATGGGGAGGGATGGGGTGACGAATGGACAAGGGAGTCGTGTAGGGAGCAATCCCTGCGGAAAGCAGAGGGGGGGAGGGAAAGATGTGCTTAGTGGTGGGATCCCGTTGGAGGCGGCGGAAGTTACGGAGAACAATATGTGGACCCGGAGGCTGGTGGGGTGGTAGGTGAGGACCAGGGGAACCCTATTCCCAGTGGGGTGGCGGGAGGATGGAGTGAGAGCAGATGTGCGTGAAATGGGGGAGATGCGTTTGAGAGCAGAGTTGATGGTGGAGGAAGGGAAGCCCCTTTCTTTAAAAAGGACATCTCCCTCGTCCTGGAATGAAAAGCCCCCAACATATTATTCTCCGTAACTTCCGCCACCTCCAACGGGATCCCACCACTAAGGCCAAGCAGCATCTGTAGGAAGAGGTGCAGTCGACGTTTCAGGCCGAGACCCTTCGTCAGGACTAACTGAAGGAAGAGTGAGTAAGGGATTTGAAAGTTGGAGGGGGAGGGGGAGATCCAATATGATAGGAGAAGACAGGAGGGGGAGGGATAGAGCTGAGAGCTGGACAGGTGATAGGCAAAAGGGGATACGAGAGGATCATGGGACAGGAGGTCCGGGAAGAAAGACAAGGGGGGGGGGGTGACCCAGAGGATGGGCAAGGGGTATATTCAGAGGGACAGAGGGAGAAAAAGGAGAGTGAGAGAAAGAATGTGTGCATAAAAATGAGTAACAGATGGGGTACGAGGGGGAGGTGGGGCCTTAGCGGAAGTTAGAGAAGTCGATGTTCATGCCATCAGGTTGGAGGCTACCCAGACGGAATATAAGGTGTTGTTCCTCCAACCTGAGTGTGGCTTCATCTTTACAGTAGAGGAGGCCGTGGATAGACATGTCAGAATGGGAATGGGATGTGGAATTAAAATGTGTGGCCACTGGGAGATCCTATTTTCTCTGGCGGACAGAGCATAGATGTTCAGCAAAGTGGTCTCCCAGTCTGCGTCG
Organism: Mobula hypostoma; assembly: GCF_963921235.1. NCBI lineage: Eukaryota > Metazoa > Chordata > Chondrichthyes > Myliobatiformes > Myliobatidae > Mobula > Mobula hypostoma. The sequence goes on from NC_086097.1 coordinate 170,887,478, forward strand.
GGTCTCGCCAATATATAAAAGGCCACATCGAGAGCACCGGACGCAGTATATCACCCCAGTCGACTCACAGGTGAAGTGATGCCTCACCTGGAAGGACTGTTTGGGGCCCTGAATGGTGGTAAGGGAGGAAGTGTAAGGGTATGTGTAGCACTTGTTCCACTTACATGGATAAGTGCCAGGAGGGAGATCAGTGGGGAGGGATGGGGGGGACGAATGGACAAGGGAGTTGTATAGGGAGCGATCCCTGTGGAATGCAGAGAGATGGGGGAGGGAAAGATGTGCTTAGTGGTGGGATCCCGTTGGAGGTGGCGGAAGTTACGGAGAATAATATGTTGGACCCGGAGGCTGGTGGGGTGGTAGGTGAGGACCAGGGGAACCCTATTCCTAGTGGGGTGGTGGGAGGATGGAGTGAGAGCAGATGTACGTGAAATGGGGGAGATGCATTTAAGAGCAGAGTTGATAGTGGAGGAAGGGAAGCCCCTTTCTTTAAAAAAGGAAGACATCTCCCTTGTCCTAGAATGAAAAGCCTCATCCTGAGAGCAGATGCGGTGGAGACGGAGGAATTGCGAGAAGGGGATGGCGTTTTTGCAAGAGACAGGGTGAGAAGAGGAATAGTCCAGATAGCTGTGAGAGTCAGTAAGCTTATAGTAGACATCAGTGGATAAGCTGTCTCCAGAGACAGAGACAGAAAGATCTAGAAAGGGGAGGGAGGTGTCGGAAATGGACCAGGTAAACTTGAGGGCAGGGTGAATATATTATGACTCTATGAATCCCCATGAAAGAGAAAAGCTTCTGCAATTCTGGGGCTACCTTCTTACTTGCATGGCTTTATGGAATATGTGTAATGAAATAGACAAATGTGTGTCCAATGATGATGTACAATAAGCTTAGAAACTTGGTTAAGATGAGGCTAAAGGCATTGGGGAATTGTCACCTGGGCAACTTTGATTGATACCTAAGTAGAAGAGTGGAGGGAAAATTACAAATAATAACATTATTATTAGTTCCAGCAGATGGAAATGTATATCATGTCTGCAAAATTAAACCTCTAGGATTATGTTACTAGGGATGATTATGAAGAATATCTTATGGAGAATGAATGGGATTGGAACAGTTAGTTTATTCTGCAATAAATGAAAAAGAAGCTGTAGATTCTGGAAATCTGAAATAAAAAGAACAGATGCTGGAGATGATGGAAACACTCAGTATGTGAGCCAGCATCCATGGAGAAAGAAACAGTTATTGTTTCAGGTTGAAGACTTTTTGTCTGGACCAATGTTTTGTGTCTTATGATGACAATTTATTTGTGCCATAAGTGAATTACTTCCTGATCTCTCTTTGTTTATCATTCTCAAGTTCAAGTTCAGTTTATTACAATTCAACCATACACTTATACTACCAACAAAACAATGTTCCCCTAGACCTTCTTCTTCTTCGGTTGTCCATCGAAATCCAATGACAACATCCACTCCTTTAACGGTGAGATCTTTGATGACTATACAGTCCTATCCTGGACCCACAAGCTCTATTGCAGGTGGGACATGTATATGTAGTAGTGGTGGTGGTACTGATGGTCGTGGTGGCAACCATGGCTGCATTTCTCCTGGCTCTCTTCTGCTGTCTTCTGGTTGTTCTTTCCATCTCCAGAATACCAACACCGTCCCTACACAGCTGTCGCCAAGTGGTACGGTCAGCAGCAACATCCTCTGGGTCCTCGGGTCTGATCTTGCACTTCCTTAAAGCATTCTTCATCTGATCCTTATAGCGCTTCTTTGGCCTTCCAGCTGAGTGTCGACCATGATGCAGCTGGCCGTATAACACTCTGTGGGGTAGCCGACGTGGGGCATCTTTATCACGTGCGCCAGCCACTGCGTCTGGCGCTGGGTGATCATGGCCTCAATACTCCTGCAGTTGGTCTTTACAAGTATTTCAGTGTGAGGCACCCGCTCACGCCAGGTAATTCCCAGGATGCGCTGGAGGCAGCTTATGTGGAAGCTCTCCAAGGACTTGATGTGATGGCTGTAGGTTACCCAAGCTTCACAGCTGTAAAGGAGGGTGGTGACACAGACCGCTTGGTATACGGTGACCTTTGTGGAGGGACGAAGGCTCCTGTTCTGAAAGACTCTATGCCGAAGTCTCTCAAAGGTAACTGATGCCTGTTTAATGCGGCTCTTTATGTCATTGTTAATGCCGTTATCCTCAGAGAGAATGCTCCCAGATATTTGAAAGATGGCACTACCGTCAGCTTTTCATCACCAACGGTGAAGGCAGGTAGAGTGGTGGGACACTGGTACTCAATTGGCAAACTACTTCTGTCTTAGTGGTATTGACAGTCAGCTCCATCCTGCTGTACGCTCTCACCACCACAGCAAGGACAGTCTGAAGATCCTCCGGAGTATGGGCCACAAGAGCACAGCCGTCCGCATACTGCAGCTTCAGGACCCGCTCTCTACGGAGTTTTTTGGTTGCGTGGAGCCTCCTGATGTCAAAGAGGTTGCTATCTAATCTGACATCCAGTGCCACACCGCTGCTGTCTTCAATCCCGTTGTGGAGAAACTTGGTAATGCACAAGAGGAAGATGTTAAAGAGCACTGGCGCTAGCACACACCCCTGCCTCACCCTTGTATGTACAAGGAAGCATCAAGGTACACAACAGAGTACGTACATAAAACTTACACATATAACACATAAAGTAATATCAGCACTAGTAAATTAATAAATAATAAGGTGCATTTATGACACAAGTTAATTGTCCATTTGTCCATTTCCTTCATCTCTCACTTTCTATCTCCGTGCATTTCCCTGAACTATCTTGCGCTCTCTGTCCCCTGCACACTGTTCATTTATCTACATTTCTTTCTTTCTCTGTCCATGTTGCCCTCAATATCTTTGCCTCTCTACCTCTTTGCCCTGGACTTGAACAGATAGGAAAGAGTGGCACCGTCATATAACGGCTGTGTAAGCCTATTTACAGTGCCAGTGACCCAGGTTCAATTTCAGTGCTGTCTGTAAGGAGTTTATATGTTCTCCCCATGACCGCATAGGTATTTGCCAGGTGCTCCAGTTTCCTCCCAAATTCCAAAGGTGTACGGGATAGTAAGTTGTGGCATGCTATGTTGGCACTGGAAGCATGGCAAGGTCTGCGGGTTGCCCCCAGCATATCTTTGGACTGCGTTGGTCAATGTAGCAAGCAACACATTTCACTCAATGTTGCAATGCATATATAACAAATATAGCTAATCTCTAAATCTCTTGTCGCAGGTGGGACTGAGGGATCCCAGATCTGAATGTAAGAAATAAAAGGAGTAGGAAGAGGCTATTCAGCCCAACAAACCCATGGTACCCTTCAGTAAGATCACAACTGCCCTGATCTTGGCCTCAATTTCATTGTCCTTCTTCATTCCCCAAACTCTTGACCAAAATTCTGTCTGACTTTTCCCTGAATGACTGAACAAACTCTCTCTAAGAAGAAATTCCTCATTTCCAACTTTCATGGGAAGCCCTTTATTCTGAAAATATGCTTCTTGGTGTCAGTATCAACAATGGGGCAAACATCCTCCTAAGACCATGGTCCAATTGCCACTCCTCCCTTCATATTCATGCAAAGATTGAGGTCTTAATAACTGAATCCTGATATCAATATCAGTGGCACAATGTCCACAGTGATACTCAGTCATGACAGATGCATTCAGACAAACAGGCAATGTATGGAATTTTCTGATCCTAATCCGAATGCAGATCAATGATGTAATGTCCTGGTTCATATTTTTACTGTTATGCTGTACGTATTTCATTCAGTGATCTGTAAGAGCTATTTGTTCTGTTTTCAGCTTGTTTAGGTTATTGATGAAGACAGGAGATGAGGAGAATTGTGTGCCTTCCAATTAGGATAGTCGAATTAAAGGGAGGTTTCTCTTGTGAGGTACACTAAGGTTGGGCTTGGAGTTTTGGTTCGAGAGGATATAAAGAGGGAAGATGCAGGAGAGAAAAGGTCGTAGGATTCGACCTGAAGCGGGACCATGATTCGATGAAGCCAGGGGTGAGATCGATTGACGATCGATAACTATGGAGAAACTTTGAGCTCCCACTTGTGCATATTTGACTGTTTCATTAAAATGGGCCCTTTTCTTTTTTTTGTTCTTTTCTTTATGAACCCTTTAGTCAAATTAAGATTCATAAAATAATCTTTTAATCATATATGGTGTACTGTCTGTTGTTTTGTGGCACTAATTTGTAACAGGGTAACAAATTACTCAGCATCCACACAAACCGAGGCTTGGGGTGGGAGAGGGCCTCAATTTCACGAGTTTGGCGGGGTTGGTGGACGTCTTCCCTAGGCTTACACAGCCAAGGAAACTAGGGGGTTTCATGAGATTAGTTGAGATGCAGAAAAAGATTGGCATCAGTGAATTGGGTCGAAGAGCCTGTTTCTGTGCTGTATGACTCTTTGAGAAGTGGCCATAAGTCTGAACATACATATGATTTCAAAGATTCAAAGAATGGTCACTGGGCCCCAGAGACCTGTTCCAATACTGTACACAGTATGAATGGGGATAATACGATTGTATCTTCAACTCCATGTTCCCTCTGTTCCCAATAATCTTTCATCCCCTTATTTTTCAGGTATTTGTCTAGAGGCATTGAGTCACAGAGCAGAACAGCACAGAAATCTTCCCTTCAGCCAATCTAGTCCATGCTGGGGAGTGGGAGCAGGAGAGGGAGAGTCTGTGCTGGCCTGGTTTTCTGCCTAGTCCCACCCATCTCCACCTGGACCATAGCCCTCCATATCTCTTTCATCCATGCACCTATTCAAAGTTCTCCTTAAAGTTACAATTGAACTCACATCTACCACTTTCCAGGCAGCTGTTGTACATTCACTCCATCTTCTGAGTGAAGAAGTCTCCATCAAAATCCTCTTTAATATTTCAGCTTTCACCCTAAACCTGTGACATTTAGTTCTAGTGTCACCCAACCTGCAGGGAAAAAGCCTGCATGAATCTATCTTTAAAAAAATATTTCAATACTGCTTCCAAGACCCTTTAAGGAAGACAGTACCAAAGCCTCACAAGCTTTGAACAGGACAAATTGCAGCTCTTATTTTTAAATAGAGCTTTGCTTCCAGATTCTCCCACAAGAGGAAACACCTTTCCCACACCCAACCTGTCAAAAGCCCTCTGAACCTGATACAAAACCTCAGAAGGGATCAGCCTCCTAGTAACAGCTAAAGCAGAAGTAACAAATTAGGGCAGCACAGTGTGTCTGAGGTACTGTAGAGCTGCTGCCTTGCAGTTCCAGACACCAGGAATTGATCCTGACCTCTAATGTTGTCTGAGAGGAATTTGCTTATCCTACCTTTGACACTGCCAGCTTCCAGGTGCTCTGGTTTCCTCCCAAATACACGTGAGTCAGAAAGTTAGCTGCTATGTTGAGTATCCTTTAGTGTAGGTGAGTAGGAGGGAAGTTAAGGTGAAGTTAGAGAAAGAGACATTGGGTGGGGGAGGGAGGAGAGAGGAGGGAGTGAGAGGGGTAGAAGTTATGGGCAGAGGAAGGAGAAGAGAGAGTGGGGAAAGGGTGAGAGAAGAAGGAGAAAGAAATGGAGAGAAGGAGAGAATGAGAGGGAGGAGGAAAGAAAAAAGGGGAGGAGAGAGAAAGGGAGGAATGGTGAGAAAGGTAAAAGGAGGGAGGGGAGGGGGAGGGAGTGGACAAAATGGCAAGTGGGAAAGAGAAGGGGAGAGAGGGGGAAAGACAGAGGATGGGAGGGGAAAGAGTCTTTGGGAATGGAGAGGCTCAGTGTGAGGAGGGAGAAAACATATGACTGGGAAATAAATAGGGGGAATGGGATTAATAGAATTTCTCTGAGAGCTGGGATAGATTTAATGAAGCAAATAGTCCTCCTTTTAGGAAACATGAAAATAATTAAATAACTATTGGCATGGTCTAAAATCACAAATAAATAATTCATTTGGAATTTTATCCATTTGGTGAGTTGTTAGATCAGCACAAAGAGCAAGTGTAACGCAGATGGATGTGGAGAGAAGCACACTGCAAACACCTTGTGAATGTTTCTGCCATTTAATTATGTGATGGGATTTACACATCAGCACTGATGTGCCTTGTTCCCTGGGTAGTTGCCATTCTCTTAATAAGCCCACATTATGCTGAGTTAATAAATAAACATATGTATAATTTCCAATCATTCGCAGGAACTGGATTTTGAAAAAAAGTCAAGTTACAGCCTGAAGATTGAGGTCACCAATACACATGTCGACTCGCAGTTTGAGGCAATGGGACCCTTCGCCGACACAGCTACAGTGAAGCTCGTGGTTGAAGATGTGGATGAGCCTCCTGAGTTCAGCTCACTGCTGTACAAAATGTCGGTGTCCGAAGCAGCGAGGGTGGGCACGGCCATTGGCACTGTCTCTGCCCATGACCCAGACAAGGCCAACAATCCTGTAAGGTACGTGCGCACAGTTCCTGGGAGGGAGGGACCGGCCCTTTGCTTTCATTCCTCCCTGAAAAATTTGCAAAGGTGCAAAGGTAAGCCCAAAGCTCTCCACAGACAATGGAGCATTCCTCCCAGTCCATGCACTGCAATAGTCAGAACACACCGGTGGTTGTCCACAGCTGTATCACTCCAATTAATGCATAGCAAGATCCTGGAATAATCCAATGTGTTGCTCACTGGATCATCCCCTTCGATGTATGCACAAGCTCTCGGGACACCCCTATGGTTGCCAAGGGAACACTCCCCATCCAATTCACACACAGGAAGTTCCCAGAATACTCCAGTGGATTTATCACTAGGCCATCTCCTCTGATGTATGCACAACGAGCTCTCAGGACAACCTTGTGGTTGCCATGGGAACAATCCCCATCCAATTCACACACAGGAAGTTCCCAGAATACTCCAATTATTTTGCCTACTGGAGTATCCCAGTCAGTTAATGCACAACAAGCTGCCAGAAAGCACCAGTGATTGCCCACTGCTTTAGTGAGGTTGACTGAGGGACACATGGCCCAAATGCTGAGGAAGAACACCCCTACACATCCTTAGAGGACATGGACTCATTCACACTCATCGGCGTGGAGAAAGGGGACAACATGTTAACAAACAGAAGCACCCTCAGCTCTTTAGAGATTTCAATGCTCTGGGAAACTGGTGCAGAAGAGGATTGAGGCCAGCATAGATCAGTCATGATCACATTGCAGAATTGAGATAAGAGGCCCGATGTTTGCGGATCTGCGGCCACAGTCTGGAAGCTGGAGGCCCAGAGGTGGCCTGTGTCTGTTTGCGTGGGAGGCTGGGAAGGGGGTTTGTTTCGCTGTTGTAGCTTGTTGTATGTGTGTTGTTCTGCTAAACATTATGGGCATGCTATGGTGCCCCCAGCACATCCTCAGATTGTGTTGGATGTTACCATAAATGACACATTTCACTGTACATGTGGTCATTAAAAAAATCTAATTAAATAAATTGCAGGGCAGGCTTGAAGGGACAAGCAGTCTCCTCCTGCTCCACGTTTCTGTACTTCTACTTTTAGCAATATCAGTGTTTGGTACACCGCATCTCAGAGACAGGTCCATTGAGGTCAAAGCTAAATGATATCTCCACTGGCAATGCAGTTAATCCACGTCTACGGCAGTTCCATGAGTCATCACCAGCCATTGCTCATGTGAAACATTAGACTAACTGATCTACCAATGACTGCCTGAACACCTGTATCAGGTTCATAGAAACACAGAAACATAGAAACATAGAAAACCTACAGCCTAATACAGGCCCTTCAGCCCACAAAGCTGTGTCGGTTCAGCTTTCACTAATTGTACAAGTCGGATCTTGTTCACTATCTGATCCACGGTGATTAGTGCTACAGCATCACAGCTCCAGGGACCTGTGTTTTATTCTGACACGGTTTGCTATTTGTGCAGAGATTTCCTTAGAGTCATCCAGTTGTATACTCCATGGTCCATGGTCCTCTCCTAATAGATTCCTTCATCTTCAGCCCTTTACCTCTTTCATCTATCCCCTCCGAGCTTCTTGCTTCCTCCTCTCACCCTCTCGTTCAAACATCCTCCTCCATCATACCCCCTCCCCCACTCACCCACCTTCCTCCTCACTTGGTCTCACCTATCGCCCGCCTGCTTGCTCTCCTTCCCCTCCCCACACCTCCTTACTCTAACTTCTGTCCCCTTCTTTTCCAGTCCTGATGAAGAGTCTCAGCCCGAAAAGTTGACTGTTTATTCCCCTCCGTAGATGCTGCCTTACCTGCTGAGTTCTTCCAGCATTTTGTGTGTGTGTTTTTTCTAAATTTTCTGTATTTACAGTCTCTCCAGTGCTGTCATTTATTTACATTATGTCTGTAGTCTTCTAAGTCTTGGCAATTTGGGTACTTGTCCAGATACTTATTAAATACTATGGGAGTATCTATCTCCTCCTCCCCTTCAGACAATGCCTTGCAGATCCAATCCACTGTCTATATGAATAAAAACCATCACACCCCCTCTAAACGTCCTCGTTCTCATGCCAACACCCTCTTGTGTCAGACACCTCAACCATGAGTTATAAGGTCATGTAGTATCAAAACATAAGCTTTTCCATGCCAACCAAGATGCCCAACTAAGCCAATCCCACTTGCCATGTTTGACCTGTATCCATCTAAACTCTTCCTATCTGTGTACCTGTTCAAGTATGTTAAGTGTTGTTAATGTAGCTGCCTTAACCACTTCCTCTGGCAGTTTATTCCAAATGTGGACCACCTTCCAAGGAATAAAGATTCTTACTACGGTATCTATCCCTCTCTCAATGTTGATTGGTGCTGGAATACGTGGCAACACCTGCATTCTGCCCCTAACACAACCTCAGATTTTGTTGGCTGTTAATGGAAACACTGCATTTTGTTGTATGTTTCAATGAACATGTGATTAATAAATAAATGTAGATGTAAATCTAAATCTAAATGACTTCCTCCTTCCACTTCCTCTTCTCCAGAGAAAACAAGTCCATCCATTCCATTCCTCCAATGCAGTCAACTTTCTGGGGTATCTCATGTGCACCCTTTCCAGTGCAGTTATATCCTTCCTGTAGCATAATGGCCAGAAGTGCCCTTTATTTTCCTTACCAATGTGTCCTCTCATGATTATGTAGATTTCCTTCAGGTGCTCTAATTTCCTCCCACATCCCAAAGACATGTGGCTTGGTAGCTTCATTGGCCACTGTAAATTGGCATTTGCGCAGGCAGGTGGTAGAACCTGGGGAAAGCTGATCCAAGTGGCATTAATGAGAAAGGATGTTTGAAAGTTGGCATATACTTGATGGGCTGAAGGGTCTCTTTCCCTGCTCTAAGATTCAATAATTCTACCTCCAGTGTACCACTTCAAGAGAGAAATCAATGGGGAAACATAAAGAAAATTAACCACTATGGCCATAAGTTATAAAACTGATGGGGCAGAGAAAAAAAGAGAAATTGAGCAGTGGCCAATACTAATCTAATTGTGTAACCAAGAGTTTTATTTTTATTAAATTTGGACATCATTGTCTGGATCGAAATTTACTGCCCATTCCTAATCAGGCCCCTGAACTGGATGGCTTACTGGGCCATTTCAGAGTGGAGCTAACTGCAAACCACTACAAAACTGACAAGAAAAACTTATTTTATGTGGCAGACACCGAAACAAAATGTTCATAATAACAGCATGCCCAGCTTGTGTGTGATTGTGTGATTAATTACACAAAGTCACGGATTCACCATGTAGAACAAATAGCTGCTTTACTTATTACCACAGCCAAGAGAATAGCCATACTCAGGACTCAAGAGGAAATAGATACAATGTTCATAAAAAGGAAATGACTTATTATGGGGTGACAAAACCATTATTTTTCTGAAGAGTATTTGCATATGATAGAAGTTTATAAAATTATGAGATGCTTTGGAAAGGATACAGAGATACAGGAGAGGTTTACCAAGATGCTGCCTGTATTAGAGGGTGCAAGTACAAGAAGAGGTTGGTCAATCCTGAGTTGTTTTCCCTGGAGTATCGGGGGTTGAAGGGAGACCTGACAGAGGTTCACAAAATTATGAATGGTACTGTACCTACAGGGTAGCTGATCTGGACCTTTTCTCCAGGATCAAAATGTTGAAAACTAGAGGGGCATAGCTTTAAGGTGAAAAAGGGAAAGTTAAGACGAGCTGTGCTGGGTAAGTTTTTTTATGCAGAGAGTGGTGGCGTGCTCTACTAGGGGTGTTAGTTTAAGCAGATATGATAGTGACATTAAAGGGGCTTTTAGGTAGATACAGGACTCTAAGGGGATGGGGGTTGGTTATGGGATTATGTGCAAGTAGAAGGGATGAGTCTAATTTGGCGTCATATTTATCACAACATCATGTACAGAAGGGTCTGTTCCTGTGCTCTAAGACCATATGATATAGGAGCAGAATTAGCCCATTCAGCCCATCAAGTGCTGTTCTATGCTCTATGAGTTTATGCTACAATCAGTCGATGTATAGTCATGATCAGCTGCATTATCCCTTTCACTTCAAATTCATTCGCATAGTTACTCCTTCGCCCTCCACTCCAAAAATGATTTCAGTGGGATATTATAATATCACCACTCTTCAGATTATAATCCAAATATTCCCCTCTACTGCTCCCTTTTAAGCTGAACCAACAAGGCTTATTGCTTGGACTAAGGACCCAAGGAGTAATTATATGTGGCCGATTCACTCTACATAAAGGTCATTTGATGGCACCTCCAACAAAAGTTGGCAATCCAGTCTACACCCAAAACCCGATCGTAGATACCTCTGTATGGATGGAATGACTGCATGCTGTTTAGTAAGCCAAAGGGATTTGAATAAACTGAAACACGTATATGATCCAAGACTAATAGTCCTTTCTTGAATTTTTTTTCATCTAGGTACTCCATAGATCGCAACACAGACTTGGAAAGATACTTTAACATTGATGCTAACACAGGAGTTATTACCATTGCTAAACCACTGGACAGGGAGACCAATGAGGAACACAATATCACAGTGTTGGCGATGGAGAGTCGTAAGTGTTTTCAAGAAATTCTTTAAGAAGAGGAAGTCTTGTGATCCCAGCTTTAATAGTGATAGGATGTCTCAAAGAGCTTTGCAGCTAACCATATAGATTTTAAGGGACAATTTAAAATTGTATACTAAGTGTGTGAGGGAGAAAGCAAGACTGGGGGATTTAGGATTTAAGGATTAATTATACCACTGGAATTCCATTTTCATTCTGGTGGCCCTCTTATCCCTTCTCTTACCCTCCTTCCCTCATGACCTTCCCATCACCTCCCTCTGGTCTGCACCTCCTTCCCTTTATTCCATGGTCTATCATCTTCCGCTATCAGATTCCTCGCTCTTCAGCCCTTTTACCTCTTTCACCTATCCTCTCCCAGCTTCTCACATTATTCCCCCCCTTCCACTTGCCCACCTTCCTCCTCACCTGGTCTCACCATCGCTTCCTCTTCCTACAACCCCACCTTCTTACTCTGGCTTCTTCTCCCTTGCTTTCCAGTCTTCAAGAAAGGTCTTGGCCCAAAACATTGACAATTTCTCCCCATAGGCGCTGCTGAGTCCATCCAGCACTTTGTGTATGTTGTTTTTGATTTCTCAGATGGCAAGCTTGTCATTTGAGGAGAGATTATGTTTTAATAGACGAGGCTTTTACACTCCTGAATTTAGAAGAGCAAGACATGATCTCATTGAAACATTCAACATTGTTATAGGGCATGACAGGGAAGTACAAAGTTGATGTTTCCCTTTTCCAGGATATATTGAATCAGGGGTCACTGTCTCAAAATAAAGGAATGGGATGTTTAAGGCAGAGATGAGAAAAGTTGTTCTTTCACCTAGTTAATCTTTGGAATTTTTCTTCCTAAAGTATGAGGCTCAGTTGCTGTGTACACTTAGGGCAGAGTTTGAAAGCATTTTAGATATTGAGTGAATCGGGGCGGGAAGGTGGTGCTGTGGTGCAGAATAGCCTCATGCTTCAAGTCCTTAGGGAGAACACGACTGCTTATCCATGGAACGATGCCGTGGGATATTTCCTGTCTCCCTGAGAAGGGAGAAATGTGGAGTGATTCGTTGCTTCATACTAGTGACAGCACAGTGATACCTCAGTAAGTGTGTACTCAAATCCATGGAGGTAGAGTCATTGAGAGAGTAATAGAGTCATACAGCACAGAAACTGGCTCTTCAGCCCATTCTGTGCGTGCCAACCAAGATGTCTGCAGAGCAAGAACCATTTGTCCCTTGTCTTTCGAAACCTCATGAATACTGTTTATCTGATGCTATGTGCCTGCAATGCTACTGCAAGTGAGCTTTTCATTGCACCTATGCATGAACTTACTTGTGCTTATGACACTAAACTTAACACTGACTTTGAACCTTTTTTACCTGTCCAAGTTGTGGAGTTATAGAGCACAGACTGTTTCTTTAGCTCACTGGCTATGTCCTATTATCAACAGCCCACTTACACTAACCCTACACTATTCCTTTTTAATTCTCCTCAAGTTCCCATCAACTTCTCCTCTCGCCCTCCACCCACCACCCCCAGATACTACCACTCACCTACACATTAGATGCAACTTAAAGTGGTTGTTCTATGGGATGTGGAAGGAAAATTGAGCACCCCACATGGTCAAAGGGAGAACATGCAGATGGCACCACAGGTTGGGATTGAACCTGGGTCTCTGAGCTTAGGGGCCAGCAGCTTCACTGGCTGGGTCAATGAGCCTCCCTACAGCCCACAGTCTCAGACAATTTTCCGCTTTATGAATGGAAAGTACTTTGGTTAATGAACAATGAAGACAAATTTAAGTTCCCAATGCAGCATTTTTATCCAACATGTCAACCACTTCCTCACCCCTCCAGATTCAATTCGACTTCCTAGTCATATACTGTCATGTCAGTCCATGGCCTCCTCCACTACCACAATGATTCCAAACTCAGGTTGGGGGAGCAACACCTCACATATCCTCCAACTTCAAGGCATGAACTTCAATCTCTCTAACTTCCAGGAATTACTCCCCCCTCCCCTCTTCTCTCTTTATCAGTTCTCCATTCTGGTTACCCTCTCACCCTTGCACTTCTCCTCAACTCCCTATGGTTCCCCTCCTCATTGGCATAATTCTATGGTCCACTGTCCTCTCATATTAGATTTCTTCTTCTTCGGCCCTTTACCTCTTCCCTCCATAACCTCCATACTTCTTATTTCATCCTGCCTCAACCACCCCTCCACCTTCCCCCTCACATGGTCTCACCTACCTCCTGCCAGCTTGTACCCTACCCCCACCTTCTTTTCCTGGTTTCTTCACCATCATTTTCAATCCTGATTAAGGTCTTGGCCTGAAACATCATCTGTTAATTCCACTCCGTTGATGTTGCCTGACCCACTGAGTTCCGGCAGGAGATAGTTTATTTCTCCAGATTCCAGCACCTACATTCTCTTGTTTTTAAGGTTTGTTGCAATAACTCACCCTCTTATTCCCAGGGTTGGAGCTGGACAATCTGAGGATTACTTGTGTGAATGTGCCTGCTGCTGACACTGTGACTGCATTGCCACTTTTCACTCCTCACAAAATCCGGCACCTATGACCGAACTTCCTATAGTTTTCCAACAGGAGATATTCTGGAGAAACAAGAGACCACAGATGCTGGAATCTGGGGCAACATATACGATGGTGAATGAACAACAGAGCATAGACAGGGTGAATGCACTTAATCTTTTTCCCAGGGTTGGGGAATCAGGAACTAGAAGGCATAGTTTTAAGGTGAGAGTGGAAAGACTGAATATGTAATTGAGGGTTATTGTTTTTTACACAAAGGATTGTATCTCTGTAAAATCAGTGGCCGGAGGAAGTGGTTGAGGCAGCTGCAGTAATAAGTTTTAGAAGCCGGTTCGACAGGTACATGATTTGGGAAGGTTTACATAGAAGATCGAACAGTACAACACAGAATGGACCCTTCGACCCACAATATTTTGGATGCCATTTCCAGAATCAATCCAACTCTTCCCTCCTATATAGCCCATAACCCTCCCTTTTTTTCATCCATGTGCCTATCTAAGAGTCTCTTAAAAGTCCCTAGTGCATCAGCTCTATCACTACTCCCAGAAGTACATTCCAGCCACATAAATCTCTCTGTGTAAAAAAAAAACTACTTCTGATATCTCCTCTGAACTCTCCTCCACTTAAATGAATGCCATTGCCTCCTGGGAAATGAAGTGTTCACTGGCCACTCTACTTGCGTTTCTTATAACCTTATACATCTCTGTCAAGTCACCTCTCATCCACCCTCACTCCAAAGAGAAAGGCTCAAGCTCACTCAATCTTTCCTTATAAGACATGTTCTCTAATTCAGGCAGCATCCTGGTAAATCTCCTCATCACACTCTCTAATTCTTCCACTCCTTCCTTTGATAAGGCGACCAGAACTGAACGCAATACTCCAAGTGCAGTTTTATAGATCTGCAAGATTACCTTGTGCTCTTGGACTTAATCCCCTCAGTAATGAAGGCCAACACATCATATACATCTTCTTAACTATCCTATCAACTTGCACAGCAACTTTGATCTCAAGATCCCTCTGTTCCTCCACTGCTAAGAATCCTACCATTAACCTTGTACCCTGCCTTCAAATGTGAAACGTAATGGGCCAAATGCTGGCAACTGGGATTAATTTGGATAGGGCATCATGGTTAAGGTGGAGCAGTTATACTGAAGGGCCTGTTTCTGTGCCATACAACTCTGTAAATCAGTGGGTCGAGTAGCCTCCATGGAGGGGAATGAACAATCAATATTTTAGGTTGACATCCTTCATCTAGACTGAAAGATGGAGGCAAAATAGCCTGTATAAAGAGGTGAGGGGAAGTGGTGGAGCAAGAGCTGGCAGGCATTAGTGGATCCAGGTGAGGAGGGGAGAAGGAGAGAGTAGAAATAGCAAAATAGGCTGGTAGGAGATAGGTGATGCTGATGAAGGGCTGCAAGTGGTGGGACCTGATTGGAAGGGAATATGGAGCATGGAACTAGATGAGGGTGACGGGTGAAGGAGTCTGCGGCTGATGTGGGAAATATTCTGACTGAGCCCATGGCAGGCTGGACCAGTTACAGATTCAGTAATTCTATTCATTCTAATCAAGAGGATTATGCAAATTTCCCACAAATTTACACCTTTTTAAAATTAATTGATTTGGATTAAATCATTAACTTAGTTTTTTTAAAAAATGTTTTAATTATTTTCAAATATGTATTTTTTAAATTTTTAACCATGTTTAAATTTTTAATAGTGGGTTTAATTATTACCAGCTTTATTTTATTTTTGATTATTTGTGAATGTTACAGGTTTTTACCAATTATTTTGACTATTCTGTTTGTCATTGCCTCTGGGGCTGTGGCTTAACTTGCTGTCTAAGGATCTTTGGGGCTAGATCTTGCCGTTCATAGTGGGATGACCATCAGTCAGGAGTTAGGGCTTATAGGGAGCAGCCTCATTTAGCGTGATGCTCAATATGGCTATAATAGAAACATAGAAACATAGAAAATAGGTGCGGGAGTAGGCCATTCGGCCTTTCGAGCCTGCACCGCCATTCAGTATGATCATGGCTGATCATCCAACTCAGAACCCTGTACCTGCCTTCTCTCCATACCCCCTGATCTCTTTAGCCACAAGAGCCATATCTAACTCCCTCTTAAATATAGCCAATGAACTGACCTCAACTGTTTGCTGTGGCAGAGAATTCCACAGATTCACAACTCTTTGTGTGAAGAAGTTTTTCCTCATCTCGGTCCTAAAATGCTTCTCCTTTATCCTCAGACTGTGATCCCTCATTCTGGACTTCCCCAACATCGGGAACAATCTTCCTACATCTAGCCTGTCCAATCCCTTTAGAATTTTATACGTTTCAATAAGATCCCCCCTCAATCTTCTAAATTCCAGAGAGTATAAGCCTAGTCGATCCAGTCTTTCATCATATGAAAGTCCTGCCATCCCAGGAATCAATCTGGTGAACCTTCTTTGTACTCCCTCTATGGCAAGAATGTCTTTCCTCAGATTAGGGGACCAAAACTGCACACAGTACTCCAGGTGTGGTCTCACCAAGGCCTTGTACAAGTGCAGTAGTACCTCCCTGCTCCTGTACTTGAATCCTCTTGCTATAAATGCCAGCATACCATTCGCCTTTTTCACTGCCTGCTGTACCTGCATGCCCACTTTCAATGACTGGTGTACAATGACACCCAGGTCTCGTTGCACCTCCCCTTTTCCTAATCGGCCACCATTCAGATGATAATCTGTTTTCCTGTTCTTGCCACCAAAGTGGATAACCTCACATTTATCCACATTAAATTGTATCTGCCATGAATTTGCCCACCCACCTACCCTATCCAAGTCACCCTGCGTCCTCTTAGCATCCTCCTCCTAGCTAACACTGCCACCCAGCTTCGTGTCATCCGCAAACTTGGAGATGCTGCATTTAATTCCCTCGTCTAAGTCATTAATATATATTGTATACAACTGGGGTCCCAGCACTGAGCCTTGCGGTACCCCACTAGTCACTGCCTGCCATTCTGAAAAGGTCCCATTTATTTCCACTCTTTGCTTCCTGTCTGCCAACCAATTCTATATCCACATCAATACCATACCCCCAATAATGCAAATTGAAATATCAGGAATATGTTATAAACCTGTCAATAAAGAAAATAATCGGATGATGTAATCTGCCTCAGCTTCTGAGCTAAGAATTAATGGAAAGTCATATCTGATTACAATTTGTCCAAGCTGATTATCTCCATTTGATCTACTGTGAAGCCCTTTAAACATTTACACAGCGGCAAGAGTGAGATGTGCACTATGGTGCATCGGACACAAATATGCACAGGAATACCTCGATGAAAAAGTTTGAGGAAGAAATGCTAGTTCCAGACCATATAACTGTTTCACAGAACATAGAACATTGAACAATACAGTACAGTACAGGCCCTTCATCCTATAAAGCTGTGCCCACCTTTCAATCTACACTATGACTGTCTTGTCTCCCTTTCTCTTCACCATTTACACCTCGGACTTCAACTACTACACAGAGTCTTGTCATCTTCAGAAGTTTTCGGATGACTCTGCCATAGTCGGATGCATCAGCAAGGGAGATGAGGCTGAGTACAGGGCTACGGTAGGAAACTTTGTCACATGGTGTCAGCAGAATTATCTACAGCTTAGTGTGAGAAAGACTAAGGAGCTGGTGGTAGACCTGAGGACAGCTAAGGTACCGGTGACCCCTGTTTCCATCCAGGGGGTCAGTGTGGACATGGTGGAGGATTACAAGTACCTGGGGATATGAATTGACAATAAACTGGACTGGTCAAAGAACACTGCGGCTGTCTACAAGAAGGATCAGAGCCGTCTCTATTTCCTGAGGAGACTGAGGTCCTTTAACACCTACTGGACGATGCTGAGGATGTTCTACGAGTCTGTGGTGGCCATTGCTATCATGTTTGCTGTTGTGTGCTGGGGCAGCAGGCTGATGGTAGCAGACACCAACAGAATCAACAAACTCATTCGTAAGGCTAGTGATGTTGTGGGGATGGAACTGGACTCTCTGACGGTGGTGTCTGAAAAGAGGGTGCTGTCCAAGTTGCGTGCTATCTTGAACAATGTCTCCCATCCACTACATAATGTACTGGGTGGGCACAGGAGTACATTCAGCCAGAGACTCATTCCACCGAGATGCAACACAGAGCATCATAGGAAGACATTCCTGCCTGTGGCCATCAAACTTTACAACTCTTCCCTTGGAGGGTCAGACACCCTGAGCCAATAGGCTGGTCCTGGACTTATTTCATAATTTACTGGCATAATTTACATATTACTATTTCACTATTTATGGTTTTTATTACTGTTTAATTATTTATGGTGCAACTGTAATGAAAACCAATTTCCCCTGGAATCAATAAAGTATGACTATGACTATGATCAACCTAACCTTCCCCTTCAAGATAGCCCTCCATCTTTCTTTCATCTATTTCAGTTTATTGAAAGCACAATAAGCCATCTTAATGAATTGCTGCATTCCTTCTGCTGAAGATGTTCTGACAGTAATGTTGGGTAGGGTGTTCCAGGAGTTGGATTCAGTGATGATGAAGGAATGACCAAGTCAGGATGGTGTACCACTTGGAAAGGAACCTGCCTGTTGTGTGTCTGCTGCCCTTGCTCTTCTTGGTAGTAGATGCTTTGGTCTTGGGAGGTGCTGAGTAACCGCAGTGTGTTTTGTAGATGGTTCACACTATGTGGAGGGATTGCGTGTTTAGGTTGGTGTATGAGGTGTTCGTTAAGTGGGTGGCTTTGCCTGGGAGAGAGTCGAGTTTCTTGAGAATTGTTGAAGCTGCACTCATCTAAGGTGATGGAGAGTATTCCGTCACACTCCTGACTTTTTGCCTTATAGATTGTGGAATGTCAGATGGTAGGAGGTGAGAAAGCCTGCTTCTTATGTGCTCTTTTAACAGTGCAATGTACGGGGCTCATTCAGTTGCATTTCTGGTCAATGGTATTGGTATTAGTATTGGTTTATTATTGTCACAGGTAGAAAGATACAGAGGAAAGTTTGTTTTGCATATTGTGCATTCAGATCATATTATTACACAGTGCATTGGGGTAGAAAAAGGCGAAACAATAGCAGAATTCAGAATAAAGTATAACACCTACTGAGAAAGTGCAGTGCAAGTAAACAGTAAAGTACAAGATCATCACAAGGTAGATGATCTTGTCGTACTATAGTATATCTTATTGCACTAGTGAACAGTGACTGTGGGGACTCAGCAGTGGTAGTGACATGGAAAGGCAATGATCAATGGTTTGTCTCTTTCTTTTTATGGAGATGTTTCCTGCTTGGCACTTCTGTGGTGTGAATGCCATTTGCCACATATTGGTCCATGTCCGATTGCTATCTATGAACTGCTGCATACAGGCACCCATTACTTTATTTGCTGGAAAATTTATTATATCAGCACATGCTCTTGCAAGTGAGAGACAGCTTCTTGGTTCATGCATAACACTGAACCTATTTGATGCATTGTATACACCACTGGTGATAAATATACACAACAATTTCATAATTAAAGATTAATGATCCCTAAGATATCACTTTGTATATTGACACAACCACACATAATTTTATCATGGGAAAGCTAGGTGCCATTAACATGAAGCAAATTCAAATCAAGGATGTACCATAGTGAGAGGTGAGAAGATTAGGATAACTACAGTGTTGCTTTCCCTGTAATGGGCAAATGCAACACTGCCAATTGCAGTGGCTGTGAACAGAGACACAAGAAATTCTGCAGATGCTGTAAATCCTGAGCAGCACACACAAAATGCTGAAGGAATCCTGTTTTAAGATGCTTGGAAGTAAGTACAGGGGAGATGTCAGGGGTAAATTTATTACGTAGAGTGGTGAGTGCGTGGAATGGGCTGTGGTGGAGGCAGACACAATAGGGTCTTTTAAGAGACTCCCGGATAGGTACATGGAGCTTAGAAAAATAGAGGGCTATAGGTAACCCTAGGTAATTTCCAAAGTAAGTACATGTTCGGCACAGCATTGTGGGCTGAAGGTCCTGTATTGTGCTGTAGTTATTCTATGTTTCTATGAATTCAGCAGGTCAGTCAGGCTGAGACCCATCATGAGGATCAGAGTCCTGACTGAATTTAATTGACCTGAACTCTGACAAATTAGCTCAGCTCAAATGATCTACTGTTCATTTTCCTCAACGAAAGCTGCCTGACCTGCTGGGTTCCTGTAGCATTTTGTGTGTATTGCTGAATGTGTGAACAGGCTAGTTCTGCTGGGAAGAAGCTAGTCAAAGGAGTCGAGTGTGGATTGGAAATATAAATTCAGTGACAATACTTAACGACTGTTTCAGTTAGCTTCTGATAAAATATGAATAGATGTTTAAGGATTCTTACAACAGCATCAAGGTACTGAAGCTTACAACCATATAAGGTTACCCTGTGTAAACCTCAGGCAGAGCCAGTATGATGTATTGGTGAAAGCAGCACTGGGTGATAGAGTAATTCCTGCAGAAGTGGTATCTAATTTAATAAGATTGCTTGGTTGTACAGATATAGAGTCAGAGAGCATGGAGTCAGGTACTTCAGCCTAACTGGTGCATACTGACCAAGTTTCCATCTGAGTTAGTCCCAGCTGACTGTGTTTGGCCCATAGCCCTCTAAATCTGTATACCTGAACAAGTGTGTTTTCAATGTTGTTAATAGCCTCTCATGGTCCCAGAACACTTTCTGCACAACCAGGAAAGCTCACCAATGCCTTTACTTTACGAGGAGGCAGTAGAGAGCTGGCCTTTGCACATCTATACTCACATCACTCTACAGATGTGCAGTAGAGAGCATCCTAACAAGCGGCATCTGTGCATAGTGTGGAAACTGCACCGCGGCGAGCAGGAGGGCTCTACATATGGTTGTCAAAACTGCCCAGTGCACCACTGGCACTAGCCTATCTACCACCAAGGACAGATAAACAGAAAGATGCTAGAAAAGGGCCTGTAACATCATGAAGGATCCCACTCACCCTACATATGGACCGCTTGACCCACTTCTATCAGGAAGGAGGCCACATAATATCCACACCAGGACCAGCAGACTTAAAAACAGTTATTTTTCCCGAGGATTAAGGCTGATGAACACCTCCACCCAGTAACCTACCCCTCCACACCTCTTCCTCTATCACTGCTTTATCACTTCCTGTCAGTCACCTTAAGTACGGATACTCCAGTGCCTGGTGTCACTTTATAAACATACCATCAATCTATGTATATAAGTTACCTTACGCATTTCTAAGTATTTATTGTGTTTTTTATATTATTATTGAATTCTTTATCTTATTGTGTTATTTTTGGGCTGCATCAGAGCCAGAGTAACAATTATTTCATTCTTCTTTAAATTGTGTACTGGAAATGACATTAAAAAATCTTGAATCTTGAATCTTGTACTTGCCTCAACCACTTTCTGTGGCAGCTTGTTCCATACACTGAACACTCCCTGTGGTGGCTCAAGGATTTCTATTAGATCTCTCCCCTCTCACCCTGAACCTATGTCCTCTAGTTCTCTAGTTTACCCCTCAGTCTCCAACACTCCAATGAATAAAGTGCCAAACGGCTCAAGCTCTCTCTGTAACACAGTCCCTCGAGTCCTGGTGACATTCTCTTAAATCTCCTCTGCACTCTTTTCAGTCTTATGTCATTTTTCCTATGGCAATATTACATAAAGTTACATATTCCAACTGTGATGTGACCAATGTCTTGGATAACTGCAACGTACCATTCTAACTTTGATACTTCATGCCGTACTGATGAAGATCAGTATGCTAAAATCCTTCTTTTCCACCTTTTCTACCTGTGATGCCACCTTTAGGGAACCAACTACTTGCATTTATAAGTCCCTCTATGTTATAAAATTCTCTTTTAACAGAGCAGTAGATGATGAATTTTGCACCCTGCTCTGATCTCAAGGTTTCATTCAATCATTCAGGTGCCTTGCCGTTCAGCGTGGGCGATCATGTCTCTCCATCCATCACGGTCCCTGACCCTCCGAATTGTAGTTGTTGCCTCCCCTGTTTCTAACCATGATGTTATTCCATCTATCATTTTCATTCTCTGTCTGCCTCTGCTTCTTTTTCCTTCCAGCTTCCCAGTTGTAACTAAATGTTCTAATGTCTCTCTTCGCATGATGTGTCCAAGGAATTTTCATTGCTGTTTTCTGATTTTTTTAAGTAATGTACGTTTTGTTTTCCTTCTCTGTAGAACTTCTTCGTGGTTATCCTGTCCGTATATGATATGCATAGTATTCTTCTGAGGAGCCACATCTCTGATGCGTTGATTCTTTTTTCCATTGCATTTGTGATGGTCCATGACTCGCAGCCATACATCAATATAGGAAGAATGTAGCAGCTGAGAGTTCTAAGGCGGATGTCAATTGCTATTTTCTTGTTCGTTAGGATGTTTCTCATTTCTGTAAATGCTGTTCTTGCCATTGCTATTCTTGCTTTTATGTCTGTTTCGCATTTGCCATCAGATGTTACCCATGATCCAAGGTACTTGAAGTTGTGAACTTGCTTCAGGATTTCATTTCCCAATACAATCCTACAGTTTGGGATATCAGGTTTAGTTGATAGTACCATTACCTCAGTTTTCTTTTTGTTTAAGGAGTCGGTGCTGTGCAATTGCTCAGCAAAAGGAGGAGTCAGGCGCTCCTTCTGTCCGATAGCCTACAGGTCACCCTTGGGCAAGGTGTAGTACCTGTTTAGCCTCCCAATCAGGGTCACGTGAAGCCATGATTTGCAGGTGATGGATGGTTTTACAAGCAGATGCTACAATTGGAATTTATGGTTGTAAAACTAAAAACGCTGGGCAGAGGAATCTGCTGATCAATGGCCAGGTTTACCCGTCCAGTATGGATGCTGCAACTGAAGAAGGCAACTGGAAACCACTTCAATATTCCCCCCTTGTACAATCATGAACTCAAATCAACTATGGTCTCAAGGTTTATTTGTAGTAATAATCTTCAGTTGACCTCTGTCCCCCACTTGAACTCAGCACATTGTCAAAGGACAGTGAGAATCACAATCAGAATCAGGTTTAACATAGTGCACGTCATGAAATGTATTACTGTCTGACAGCAGTACCATGCTCAACAAAAACAATTGCTGTAAGTTACAATAATTAGTAAATAAATAATGTGAAAGGGGAATACTGAGGTAACATGCATAGATTCATGGACTGGTCAAAAATCTGATGGTAGAGAGGAAGAAGCTGTTCCTAGTCTGTACCTCCTCCTGGGCAGTAATGAGAATAGAGCATGTCCCGAGTAGTGATGAGTGCCATCTTCCTGAGGCACCACCTTTAGAAGAGATTCTCAGTGGTGGGGAGGGCCACACCTATGATGGGCCTGGCGGTGTCAACAATCTCTGCAGCCTCTTTCAAACCTCTGTATTGAAGCCTCCATACAGATGGTGATGCAACCAATCACAATGTTGTGCACAGAATATCTGCAGAAATTTGCTGGAGTCTTTGGTGACATACCAAATCTCCTAGCTCCTAATGACGTATAACTGTGCTGTGCTTTCTTCATGATCTCATTTGTGTGGTGGGCCCAGGATAGATCCTGTGAGTTGTTGCCCAGGAACCTGAAGCTGCTCACTAATTCCACTTAGGATCCCTCAGTGAGGTCATGTGTGTGTTCTCCTGACCCCCCCCTCCTGAAGATCACCAGCTATTCCCTGGTCTTGCTGATCTGAGTGCAACGATGTTGTTGCACACTCCTCAGCCAGCCAGTCTACCTTGCTCCCATTTGCCTCTTCATTGCCATCTTCAATCAACACTACTTGGTAATTAACTTTCACCATAAGGTTAAACGTTAGGACAGGTAGCCATCATTTAAACTATTCCTAGCAGCAATGTGGCGAGGGATCCAGAAATGAGTGTGCAGAGTGGGTAATTATGTATACTGACCATGGAGAAAGAAGATATGTAAAGACAGTAATACTTCACTGATGAAGTATTTGGAAGAGGTCATTAACACAGTTGAGTGAGAGGGAAGCTGATACGCTTTCTGCAAAAAAAAACAATATCAGGGAGATGTACGAGGCATTTTTGTTAACTGAGAATGGTAGGTTCTGTAGTTGTGGCAAGGGATGCAATAGCAACTTTTAAGAAGAGACTATTATAGAGGAACGTAAACATGCAGGGAACTTAGGGATATGAAGAATTAATTTACACATACAATATGTTGGGGGAACTCAGCAGTTTAGGCAGCATCAATGGAGGGAAGTAAACGGTAGGCATTTTGGGGCGAGACCCCCTATAGATGCTGCCTGACCTGCTGAGTTCCTCCAGCATTTCGTGCATGTTGATTGAGATTTCCAGTGTCTGCAGAATTTCTTGTGTCAGGGATTAATTTAATTTGGCATCGTGTTCAGCACAGACATTGTGGGTAGAATGGCTTGTTCCTATGCTCTAGTGTTCTATGTTTTATGCTTTGGTGGATGTCAAAATTAACCAGTAGTGGACCAGTCTAAGATTGGAATATTATCTGGACTAAAGCAGAGAGAAGTTACAAGAACATGTAGGCCAGGGTATAAAGAATAGGAATTGGCTATTCAGCCCCTCAAACCTACTCTGCCATTCATAAGACCATGACTAATCTTTGATCTCAGCACCACAGATCCTACAATATATCCCTTGAGTCCCTGTTGCAGAAAGGGGAACAGAGATTTGGTACATCCAGTGGGGAACTGGAATTGCTTTACTATTGTCATAGGCACTAAGCTTGTCTTGCATACAGTTCATGCACATCAGATCATTATACAGTTCATTAAGGTAGCACAAGATAATGGAATAACAGAGTCCAGAATGAAGTGTAACAACTACAGAGAAAGTACAGTGCAGGTAAACATTAAAGTGCAAGGTGATAATGAGGTAGATTATTAAGTTAAGAGTTCATTTTATTACACTAATGAACCATAAAGCCTTAAAACAGTGAGGAAGAACTGCCATTGAGCCTGGTGGTATATACTTTCAGTATTTCAGTCTTCTGCCTGATGGCGGTTGAGGTCTTTGATTATGCTGACTGCTTCACCAAGACATCAAAATGTCTAGACAGTCCATGTAAGGGATATTGGTTCCCATGATGTGCTGAGCTGTGTCCACAACTCTGTAGTTTCTTGTGGACATGTGCAGAGCAGTTGTCATAACCAGCCATAATGGATCTGTTAAGATGGTGAATGAACAAAAATTAGTGAGAACTGATGAGGACAGAACAAATCTCTTTAGCCTCCTGAGGAATTAAAGGCATTGGCAGATTTTTTTGGGAGTGGAATCAATGTGGTTAGACCAGGACAGGCTATTGGGAAGAGTCACAACTGAGATACACCAAATGTATTGGAAACACTGGAAGTCATAAAGAGCTGATGTTACACCCAAACTCCTTACTGTACCCCTGGGTGTAAAATGTCCCCTGAACCAGCAAAGTGGAAGGGATCACTGATCATAATCAATTATTGACAGAAGCACAGTAATGGGTTCCTGGAATAACTGAGTTAAACCAACTTTGAGCTAAAAATACTGTATGCTCAAGTAATTGCTCTTGTTGGAAGAGCAGTCTGGCCTGTAATTTCATTTGAGTGTGGCCCCAGGGTGTATCTACCAAGGATAGCACAACAAACTGAATTTGAAGTCATTTAAGTGGAATTTAAAGTAATTTCAACTAATTGCAGCCACGTTAGAGGAATGATGAATGAGCTTCAGCTGGCAGTGGTCGATGTGGCTGCAGATATTGAAGGCAGGTTAGTGTGCTTATGATTGCTGTATAACTATGACTCTGGGTGAAACTAGATGAGTGACCCAGCTTGTGGGCAGGGGTTACTCTGAGAAGGCCGGCATTAATGTCAGTGCAAAAGTGCTCCAGTTACTGGCCCAGGCTACCCTGAGAACACCTCCCTAACCTAAAACGTGTGCCACGAAGGTCGATAAGGCAGAGGGTGCATGAGAGCACCACCACCTGAATGTTCTCCTCAGAATCATGCATGGAAAGATAGCACCGGTGTTTCATTGAGAATTGGAAATGGTTTATCATTGCAACATGCTCTGAAATACAGTGAAAATCTTGTCCTGCGTACTGTTTATACAGATCAGATCATTGCACAGTGTATTTAGGTAGTACAAGGAACGAAAATAACAGAATTCAGCTAGTGAAAGTGTGGGGCAGGTAGACAATAAGGTGCTAGATCATAACAAGGTAGATTGCAAGGTCAAGAGCCCATCTTATTCGCCCATCTCTGCTCCCCAACATGGCTTTAGCAGTATCGTCATCAGAAGGACTGAAGCAGCACAAAAGGCAGCTCACCATTTTCTCGAGGGCGATTACGAACAGGCAATAAATGCGGCCCTTAGCAGCAAAGTCCAGAGGCTCAAATGCATAACAAATAAGTAAAGATTTCAGGAACCCTTGTTTAAAAGGGTTACAGGCTAGACTTATACTTCTTGTGCTGCCAAGTCAGGTTATTGGTAGGTCTATTGTTGTCATATGTGCAGTGAAAGCTTTGTTTTACAGATCATCCATGCAGATCATCTTGCAACTTGTGTGCTTCGATGTAGCACAAGGGAAAAACAATAACGGAATATGGGATATGGTGTTACAGAGAAAGTGCCATGCAAATTAGAAGAAAAAAAGATAACAGTGAGACCTGGATGACTAATAACTACCCATTTATTCTAATCCAGCATTAATCCTATTTTTTATTCCCCCCACATTCTCTTCAGCTCCCTCAGATTCTACCACTTAGCTGCATGCCCTTGGGATGTGGGAGAGAAAGCCAGCACAGAGAGAAAATCTTCATGGTTAGAATCAGAATCAGGTTTATTATCGCCGACATTTGTTAACTTAGCAGCAGCAGTTCAATGCATAATCTAGCAGAGAGAGAAAAAAATAATAAATTAAATAAAAATAATAATAAATAAACATGTAAATCAATTACATATATTGAATAGATTTTTAAAAAAACATGCAAAAACAGAAATACTGTATATTTAAAAAAAATTGAGGTAGTGTCCAAAGATTCAATGTCCATTTAGGAATAGGATGGCAGAGGGGAAGAAGCTGTACCTGAATCGCTGAGTGTGTGTCTTCAGGTTTCTGTACCTCCTACCTGATGGTAACAGTGAGAAAAGGGCATGCCCTGGGTGCTGGATGTCCTTAATAATGGACGCTGCCTTTCTGAGACACCGCTCCCTGAAGATGTCCTGGGTACTTTGTAAGTTAGTGCCCAAGATGGAGCTGACTAGATTTACAACCTTCTGCAGCTTCTTTCGGTCTTGTGCAATTAGCCCCTCCATACCAGACAGTGATGCATTCTGTCAGAATGCTCTCCATGGTACAACTATAGAAGTTTTTGAGTGTATTTATTGACATGCCGAATCTCTTCAAACTCCAAATAAAGTATAGCTGCTGTCTTGCCTTCTTTATAACTACATCGATATGTTGGGACCAGGTTAGATCCTCAGAGATCTTGACTCCCAGGAACTTGAAACTGCTCACTCTCTTCAATTCTGATCCCTCTATGAGGATTGGCATGTGCTCCTTCGTCTTACCCTTCCTGAAGTCCACAATCAGCTCTTTTGTGTTACTGACGTTGAGTGCCAGGTTGTTGCTGCAACACCACTCCACTAGTTGGCATATCTCACTCCTGTACGCCCTATCGTCACCACCTGAGATTCTACCAACAATGGTTGTCTCATCAGCAAATTTGTAGATGGTATTTGAGCTATGCCTAGCCACACAGTCATGTGCATATAGAGAGTAGAGCAGTGGGCTAAGCAAACACCCCTGAGGTGCGCCAGTGTTGAATTTGTCAGCGAAGAGGATATGTTATCACCAATCCGCACAGATTGTGGTCTTCCGGTTTGGAAGTCAAGGATCCAATTACACAAGGAGGTACAGAGGCCTAGATTCTGCAACTTCTCAATCAGGATTGTGGGAATGATGGTATTAAATGCTGAGCTATAGTTGTTGAACAGTCCTGACGTGTTGTCCAAGTGGTCTAAAGCTGTGTGGAGAGCCATTGAGATTGTCTCTGCCATTGACCTATTGTGGCAATAGGCAAATTGCAATAGGTCCAGGTCCTTGCTGAAGCAGGTGTTCGGTCTAGTCATGAACAAACTCTCAAAGCATTTAATCACTGTCGATGTGAGTGCTACCGGGCGATAGTCATGCAGACCCTACCAGAGTTGCCATGCATCTGATGTCACCTACAACCCTGTTTGAAATTGTCTCCTCACCCTTGAAATAACCCTCTGAAAATCATATCTGGTTTTCTGGTACAGGCCTGGGTTGCCAGATTTGAATGTCACAGATCTAGCCTTCAGAAGACGACATACCTCCTGGTTCATCCATGGCTTTTGGTTTGGGAATGTACAGTAAGTCTTTGTGGCAGACACACATCCACACAGGTTTTAAAGAAGTCAGTATGCAGCATACTCATCCAGGTTTGAAGATGAATCCCTGAATACAGTTCAGTCCACAGATTCAAAGCAGTCCTGTAGGCACTCCTGTACTTCCCTTGTCCATACCTTCTTGGTCCTCACTGCTGGTGCCGCAGTCTTCAGTCTTTGCCTGTACTCAGGGAGTAAAAGTACAGCCAGGTGATTGGACTTCCCGTAGTGAAGGCATGGAAAAGCACGATAGGCATTCTTGATGGTGGTGTAGCAATGGTCCAGTGTGTTATTTCCTCTGGTATTGCAAGTGATCTGTTGATGGTAATTGCTTAGTGATTTTTTTTCTGACTGGCCTGGTTAAAATCTCCCAAAACGATGGTGAAGGTGTTAGGGTGCGCTGTTTCGTGCATGTTGACCCCATTGCTCAAGTCACTTAAAGCCTGTTTGACATTGGCCTGAGGTGGAATGTAAACTGCTACCAAAATGACCCCAGAGAACTACCGTGGTAGGTAAAGAGGACGGCACTTTACTGCTAGATATTCCAGGTCTGGTGAGCAGAATTGGGACAGCACTGATATATTTGTGCACCAAGAAGAGTTGATCATGAGGCATATTCCTCCACCTCTGCTTTTGAGAGACTCTATAGATCTATCCTGACGGTGTATAGTAAACCTGTCGATCTGAATCGTTGCATCCGGTATGGAAGGGGTTAACCAGGATTCCATTAAACACAGGACACACGCGGTCCTAATGTCCCTCTAATTCAGCACCCTAGCTTTAAGATCATCGATTTTATCCACCAAATACTGCACATTCGCCAGTAAGATCATTGGTATAGGGAGTTTAAAACCCCATTTCCTTAAACACACTTGTAATCCCGATCTACACGCGCCTCCTCCAAAGTGTCCTCTGGGGGCACTTCCCACCACAATTAGTGTTTTTTCCCATTGGCTTTAAGCAGCGATAATTCATTTAAACGCATTAAGACATCTTTGTTAACTGTACTGACCTTGGAAGCAGTTGTGCTTTTTAGCTGTCTCAGGCTGAAATGGGAATATTTAATTGTATCGATTGAGAGTACTGCTGCTACTCGAGTCGTGCCTAGGCGCCCCGGAGAATGTGCAAGCTGCACATTGAGAGCACTGGAGTTCAGGATTGAACTAGTGAGAATGCTTTTTGTAAGCTTTTCACTATCCGGGCGCAAGAGATCTACAAGCTCCTTGTCATTGCCTAGTGAAATGCCCGGAGAACAGCCTTGAATCAATTCAAGAAACAACAGAAAATCTGTGATATTGTATGTTGTGTTGAATTATTGTTATGCTGACATTCTTTAAAATCAGAGTTGTCCACAGCTCTGCGCATATGTTCTTACTTTTTTAATGATTTTCTATAATTTATTGTAATATTTTAGAGTTCTGCTTCTTTTTGAACATTTGGCCTTTACAGCTGTAACAGAGATGAAAGCTTATTGAACACTTGGTGTTCTCAGCTGTAAATGATATTAGTGCTTTCATCTCTGAGGCAGGTAGTCCTGAGTTCAATTCTTATTCCAGGCACTTGCTCAGATAGAATCAGGATAACATGCAGAAGTGAGGGAGTCAAGCACTGTCAGAAGTCTTTTGGATGAGATGTTAAGCCTATGCTCTATTTTATCTCTCAGTTGTATGCAAAGGGTCGCATAGCACTTGTTTGAGGAAGTTCTCCTCAATATCCCCGCCAACATTTATCCCTCACAAATTATCCTGGTATTATCAAATAGGTTTTGTGGGAGTTTATTGAGCGTAATCTGCCTGGCATATTTCTTACAACACAACAGACTGGCCTGTACATGAAGACATCCTCCAAGCTGATATAAAAACTGTGTTGATTTAAAAACAACGTAATGGTATTGGTTTATGATTGTCACACGTACCAAGACACAGTAAAATAAGCTTTGTTTGACACACAATCCATACAGATCATTTCAAAACATCAGTACATCAAGGTAGTACAAGGGAAAAGCAGTATGAGGATGCAGGATATGGTGTGGCAGTTATAGAGAAAATGTCGTGTAAATAGACCAGAAGGTGCCACAGCCACAACAAAGTAAGTTGTAAGATCACGAATTTATCTTCATCATGCAAGAGTCTTATAACAGCAGGTGAGCAGCTGTCTTTGAGCCTAGTGTAATGAGTTTTCAAGATTCAGTATCTTCCCTGATGGAAGTAGGGTGAAGAGAACATGTCTGAGCTGGGTGGGGTTTCCGATGACGTTAGCTGCTCTTTTGAGGCAATAGGAAGTGTAGACAGAGTCCATGGAGGGGTAGCTGATTTTCTTAATAGACTGGGCTGCATTCACAATTTTCTGCACTTCCCTGTGGTCTTGGGCAGACTAGTTGCCATACCAAGCAGTGACACTCCCAGACACTAATCTTTCCTTGTCCTTTGAACAGAGAATCCTGCACAAGTTGGAAGGGGATCGGTTCACATTAGCTTGGTGGATGTCAATGACAACGTCCCTGAATTTCCAATGGAGTACGAAACATTTGTTTGTGAAAATACCAACCATGGCAAGGTAAGGAAATTCATTCCCAATCATATAATATTCTTTGGCAGAAGAAGCTGATCTGGCTTTCCCCATTTCTGATCTCTCCTCCCTATAATCAGCTGATGTAGAGGACCAGCCTTGCTGATTAAATCTCATCCTCAACAATGCAGCGGTAAAAGCTATAATAGTTTTCCTATGTAGCGGTTCTTAAACATATTATACAAGAACATTTAGAGACAATTCTTTAAAAGCTATTACCATAGAGTAAATAACTAAGTAATAAATCCATAAAAAATAAAGACTAACAATAGCTTAAAACACAAATAATAACATAGAATAAAATAATAAATAATAAAGTACCTGTTTTTTCTCTTTCCATGCTCATCGAATGGTCTACAATACTTGCTGAATATTTGAAGTGTTGTGCTCAGTTTTGTTTACCCTGCTATCAGATAGATGCCATTAAGCTGGAAAGAGTGTGGAAGAGATTTACAAGGTTGTTGTGAGGACTCTAGGAAGTTATGAAGAGTCGTTGAGCAGGCTGGGACTTTATTCGTTTATTAGAGAATATGGAGTGATCTGAGAGAGTGTCTGAAATCATAAGGGGCATAAATAGTGTAAATGCATATAATCTCTTCCCTGGGATTGGTGAATCGAGATCTGGAGGGCATAGGCTTACTGTAAGTTAAGAGGTGAGAAGTAATAGGAAGCTGAGGACTGGAGGGAGGTTAGTGTATGGAATGAACTGCCGGAGCAAGTGGTTGAGGCAGGTACATTAACAACATTTAAAAGGCACTTGAATAGGAATAGTTAAAGGCATATGAGCCAAATGCATGCAAATGGAAATAGATTGAACAGGAACCTTGGTCAGCATGGACCATTTTGGCCAAAAGGCCTTTTTCTCTGCCGTACGGCTTTATGGCTGTAGTGGGATCCGAGAGGTGATCTCTCTGAGCAGTGCTGTGGAGCTGCAGCAGGGCTGTGCTTCATTGCCCATGAGACTATCACCTGCCCAATCTGCTTCAAGGTATTTATGGAATGTGATTACAGTTTACACAGGCTGTGGTTTGATCCATTGAAATCGGTGCCGTCTTAACCCTCTCTGCTGAAGTCTCATCTCTGAGTCACTCCTCCGTTAGTTCACGTCCTCTGCTAGTCCCTAAACACAAAGTTCTCTGGGAAGAGCCTCTAGATTCCCATTATCCTGCCTCCTGCAACACCCATTCTCAGAGTGCCTTAGAATTTTAGATTCTATCCTTTCTGTTACAGTCTCCTCCCACCAGAAGAAATAATTTCTGTGGATCAACTTGACACAACTGTAGGAACAAGGGGAAAGAATAGAACAATTGGCCCTTTAAGCTTCCAATTGTGTCAGTGTCCAAAAATGTACGGAGCACCACAGCCCTTGAATCCCTTATTTTCTATTCATTTTACAAGACAAGGGCATTGCTGATAACCTATCATCTTGCACACCTCCACTATATCACCTTTTAATCACTGGCTTCTTGGAAGCAAGCTGTCCTCATAGTTTTACACTATAATATTTTCAAACTTCTGCAGTTAGTCTACTGGACAAATCAACCTCCTTCCCAATTGGTTTTATAATTAAATACTTTCCAGTTGAAACATATCTACTCAATTTATTTCATGGTAAGGAGGGGCAGAAAGCTATACAGCACAGAAGATAGGACCTTCAACCCAACTAGTCCATGCCAACCAAGTTCCTACCTGAGCAAATCCCATTTGCCTGCATTCTGCCCAAATCCCTCTCAACCTTTCCTATTCATGTACCTGTTTAAATGTCTTCTAAATCTTGTAATGTACCCACCCCTACAACTTTCTCTGGCAGCCTGTTCAATATAACAACCATCCTCCCTCTGTCTGAGAAACTTGCTCCTCAGATCCCCTTTAAATCTTTCCTTTCTCACTTTAATTTTACGCCATTGAGAAAAAGACTGTAAAAATAAATTTTGTCTATGCCCCTTATGATTTCATAAACTTGTATGGGGTCACCCCTCAGCCACCTTCACTCCAGGGAAAACAATGCTAGCCTTTCCAGACTTTCCTTATATATTTCAACTCCTCCAGTCCCAGAAATATCCTTTGAAATCTTGTCTTCATTGACTCATTATCAGGAAGAGTGTCTCAGTGATGGCACCAGCATTGGCTGAATCAGAAGTGTGTGTGCAAAACTCACACAGTTCCCCAAAAAATAAGGCAGAAAGGTTTCCATGATCTGTGCTTTTGTCTGCAGTCAATATGTGGGGCAGTGGAAAAACACTGCAGCTTTCAATCCTTGTCATTCAATGATTGCTGGATCCTTTACTGCTTCGCAAGATCACAAGGAGGTATAATTAGATTAAATCATAGGGCTCTGTGGATATGATAGTAATTTAAATTAAGGAATATTCGTTTGAAGCAAATTAAAAATTAACTTGCCAAGTGAAAGATGAACTTGCAGCTTTAAAAGAAATCAGGAAGCTTTTATTTGCTGTGATCGCAATTAGAATAAAAGAAATCTAGAAAATAGACCATGAAAGACCATTCAAAATTAGTTATCATGACAGTTCCATTATATGCCCAGAAAATCCATTATACAGCAATTCTCTACATGTGGAATGAAGATAAATATTATAAGCTTAATTTAATATTCCCTATGCAATGAAAGTAAGACCTGATTTAATATCAGGTCTTTTGTGACCTTTAGACCTTCCAAAGCATTTCACGGTCAAATTAAGTATATTGGGTGTGCAGACATTGTTGTAATGTAGAAAACAAGTAAGATCTTTTACTCAAATCTTTGTCCTCTGGTTATGGACCCTTCCACTATGGGAACAGCTTTTTTTTAATTTATTTTACCGAAATTCTTCATCATTTTTTCATGATCTTCAGTTCCTCTGTTGTGCCAGGGTCAAGGTTTTAGATTTGTGGATCATTGGGACCTCTTCTAGGGCAGTATGACCAGTACAAAAGGACAAGATACACCTGAACTGAAGGGGGACTAAAATCCTTGTGGGCATGTTTGCTAGAGCTATAGGGGAGGGTTTAAGCTAATTTGGCAAGGGTATGGGAACCAGAGTGATAGTTTAGAAGATGGGGTAGTTGATGTAAAGGTAGATGTAGTGTGTGTCCAAGGAAGACTACATTGTGCAGGGTGGTGTGTCTTTTTTTAATGAGGCCGAGTTCCGAGCTCGACATCAACCCGGCGCGGATGGAGAGCGCGCTCAGGGGCGGTCAGTCACTGGATCGAAATTGGGAATCTCCGTTCTCGAGCCTGGCGCTGACCTCACTGCACCACCAGCTGACCTTTTACAATGTAACCAGTGTGTGAAAGATATTAAAGTGGAAAAGCCTTGCACAGAGACGATCCCACTCTCTTGGCCTCAGAAGTCAGGATCCAGTGGCATGAAGAATCGTTATGTCTGGCAACTTCCTTGGCTGCATTGGATGGCCGCGTCTTCTTAAGTGCTCTGCCGCACCCTACGCACTCCACAGTGCGCTGCTGCAACGCCTTCTCAGCCGTTGAATCCCCGGGGTTTCCTCCGCCTGATCCACCGAAGCAGTCTTCGCATGCTGGGATGAGCAAATTCCTATCTCACCAAGGGTTTCAGACCTGTTGGCTACCCTCACCTGCTTTAGCCGGGCTGTCGAAGCCATTGCCCGGGGTGTGGCTGCTGTTGCATACAAACAGCTTCAAGGAGCCACAGGTGAGAGCTGGGCGTTGGTGGGGACCAATAGATGACGAGCCACTCCAAGGAGTGCGACAAGCCCCCCATCTAGAGGTGCTACCCCTCTCATGCACCCCATGCACCTCGATGCAGTGTGTAGATAAGGCATAATTGCAGTCAGTTGGATGGGTTGAAATGTGTCACTTTTAGTACAAGGAATATCAGGAACAAGGGTGATAAAATTAAAGCATTGATCAGTACATGGAACTACGGTGTTGTGGGCATTGTAGAGACCTTACCGTCACAAGGGCATGAATGGCTGTTGGATGTTCTGGGGTTTGTATGTTTCAAAAGAGTCAGGGACGGAGGTAAAGGAGGTGGAAGAGTAGCATTGCTAATCAAGGACAGTCTCACAGCTGCAGGAAGGGGGGACATCATTCATTGAATCACTGTGGATGGATGTTACAAATAGGAAGCAAGCAATCACTCTATTAGGAGTATTCTATAAATTCCCCCCCAGTGGCAACAGGGTCTCTGAGGTGCTGATCGGGAGGCAGAGCAAATGGTTCAATTTAATATCAGAGAACGTATACAATATACAGCCTGAAATTCTTACTCTTTTGCAGACATTAAGATGCCAAAACCCCTCCCTACCCACCCACAAGCAGCTGCCAAAGTATTGACTCCCCCCTCCCCCCAATGCAACAGCAAAAGCACTGCCCCCCCCATGCAAGGAATAGCAAAAGCCCTGAAAGAGACCTTGATCTAGAGTCGATCAAAAACTATAGTCCATAACCCAGCATTTTGGTATCTCAGGCTCTCTCTCACCAATAAGGGAGAGAGAGAGATCACACCAGCAACAACAAAAACAAGAGACCAGCAACTCGCTGTTCCAATGTTTCAATCTTTAACGTTACTTCTTTGAGCCCCTTGACTAGAGGACTGACAGGCTTTCGTGAGAGAGAGGGAGGGGGGGAAAAGAAAGAGAAAAGAAGAAAAACAACTGCGTCTTCTTCCAACAGCAGCACACACTGACTGTTGTCCCGATGTTTCACTCTCCCACGACACTTCAGTCATTGACATCGGCAAGGAACCAGCTGTCTAGGGGGCCGCACTCTGAAGCTGCACGTCTTCCAGTCCACTCCTAGAGATACCAAAATGCCAGGCCACATAGCCATTGCAAATACCCACCGCTTGCAGAGAACCATAGTTTGAGCTGTAGCTGTAGATATTGGAAAGGTACAAAAATAAATGTGCTGTTATCATGAGTGACCAATTTCCCTGATGTTGTTTGGCACCTCCTTAGTACAAAATGCATAGATGGGGCGGAACTTATTAGGTGTGTCCAGGATGGATTCCTGACATAATAAGCAGAATTTGGGAGCAAAAATTAGAAATGCATGTACTCAGGGGAAATGGACAAAGGAAATGTGCAGGTTGTTTAGGGAGCACTTGCATGGGGTTTTGGATAATATGTCCCTTTGAGGCAAGGAAAGGGTAGAAGGGTGAGGAAATAGGTAGTCAAAAAGAAATAGAAGCATACTTAGGATTTAGAAAGCAAGGACCAGACAGGGCTCTAGAGAGTTAAAAGGTAGCCAGGAAGGAGATTAAGAATGGACGTGGGAGAGCCAGAAGGGGTCATAAGAAGATATTGGTGAGTAGGATTAAGGAAAACAACAAGGCATTCTACATGTACATGAGGAACAAGAGGATGACCAGAGTAAAGGCAGAGCGATCAAGGAAAAAAGAAGGAACATGCACTTGTAGTCAGAGGTGATAGGGGAAGTCCCTGATGAATACTTTGCTTTGATTTTCACCATTGAGATGGACCTTAATGAACGCAAGGACTATATAAAACAAGCTGATCTGCTGGAAGATGTTGATGTTAAGAAACTGTATTAATGTTCAAAAACTTCAGGATAGATAAGTCCCCAGGGCTGGATATACCTCGTGATATTACGGGAGGTGAGGGAGGAGGTTGCTGCATCTTTGGTGATGATTTTTGCATCTTCACTGGATGTAGTACCAATAGATTTGAAGGAGGCAAATGTTATGTCTTTGTTCATGAAAGGAAGTAGGGATAATCCTGGGAATTATAGAACTGAATCTTCTGGTAGTGGTTGGAAAAATATTGGAGAGGATTCTGAGAAACAAGATGTGCAAGTATTTGGAGAAGCACAGTCTAATTAGGAATAGTCAGTGTGGCTTTGAGAAGGGCAGTTGGTGCCTTACAAGGCTGATTGAATTCATTGAGGATGTGACAATGCACATTGATGAAAGTGGAGCAATGACTGTGGTGTATATGGATTTTACTAAGGCATTTAATTAGGTACCCCATTAGGCTCATTCAGAAAATCAAGAGGCAGGGTCCAGGGTAACTTCGCTGTGAGGATCCAGAAATAGCTTGCTGACAGAAAGCAGAGGGCAGTGGGAGATGGTGCATATAGATTCGGCCGAGGGGTTGGTGACCAGTGATGTTGTGCAGGGATCTGTCCCGGGACCCCTGTTCTTTGTGATTTTTATAAATTACTTGAATGAAGAAGTTGAAGAGTGAGCTAGGAAATTTGCAGTTGACACGCAGGTAGGTGGTGTTGTGGTAGGTAGAAGGCTGTTGCAGGATACAACAGGACATTGACATGATGCCGAGCTAGGCAGAGAAGGGGATGATGGAGTTGAGTTTGGAAAACTCTGAAATGAAACATTTTGGAAGGTTGAACCTGAAGACAGAGTACACAGTTAAAGGAAGGTTTCTGTGTGTGACATTGACCGAACAATCATGTATACTCTTTAAACACTCATCCCAGACCTCCTCTGTCAGTTCTATACCCAATTCATCCACCCATGCCTGTTTAAAACCTGCAGTATTCACCTGAGCTCCATTATGTAGGATCTGATAAAAATAGGATACGGCACTACGAGTAACAGGATCAAATTTATTTATTGCCTCATGTTTGGGGCTCATGTTTGTCTAAAACTAAATTAGGTATATATTTCCTAACATAATCTCAAATTTGTAAATATCTAAAAAAAACTAGATGCAGGGATATTGTAAAATGCTTGTAACTGCGCAAATGAGGCAAATTTCCATTAATATATAGGTCACCTACACTACAGATGCCTCTCTGTTTCGAGGTAGAAAGAAACAGTATCATTCAGGCCAGGCAAAAAGGAATGACTGTCACAAATCGGAGTGTCAATATAAGTTTTTGGAGCTTTAATGTGTAGTTGTATCTGCTTCCAAATTCTTATATTGTTGCCAACCACGAAGCTGTCACTAAAATGTGACTTATTAAACTGCAGTGGGGCTATTAAGGAGAGCTGGTAAGGAAGTCTTCTTACAAAGCATTCACTCTATGAGTAACCACGCTGGGCACGAGTCTTAGGTAGAGGGTGGGCCTTTTTTCCACCATGCGAGAATGGATAGGTGGGCAGCCCAGTAATACATTTTAACGTTCGGTAGGGCAAAATCACCCGCTTCCTTGGGCTTTGACAAGTGTTTTTTAGTAATTCTAATACAGTTGTACAGTTTGAAACAATACATAGACTCCATTATTCCAAAAAAAAGTTGCACAGTTTCTACCCTGATGTTTCACCAGTTTGTAATAGATGTAAATCTGTGAACAGTAATTTGTCACGTTCATTCTGGTCATGTTGTAAGCTTTATGCATACTGGGAAAATATTTTTCACTGTTTCTCTGAGGCTTTTGGGAAGCGCTGGGAACCAGACCCGCTCATAGCCATCCTGGGAGTAACAAGCTCCCTATCTTCAGCCAATATGTATGAAAAATGGCTGTATTATTTGGAATGGTGATTGCTAAGAAGTTAATCCTGCAAATGTGGAAAATGGACTCTGTGCCTATGTACGATCTGTGGCTGAGAGAACTGGCAAATACTTCACATTTGGAGAGACTGAGACTATATAATGAGGACAGAAGGGTCATCTTTGAAAGGATATGGGGCCCTGTACTGGACTTTCTCATGGGGTGAGGACTGAGGTTTTGTGGTGCGGTGCACCTCTGCTACGTATGTTTACTTGTGCCTTTATATTTTTCTCCCTTTTGCCGCTCAATATTTAATTTGATTTTGTTATGATTGTGGTTTTTGTGGATGTGCTGTATTTTTGTTTGTATGTAATAAATAAAAATAAATAATTTAAAGCAAGGTTTCTTAGCAATGTGGAGGAATAGAGCGATCTTGGGGTTCATGTCCATAAATCCCTCAAAGTTACAGCATAAATTAATAGAGTTGTTCAGAAAATGTATGATGTGTTGGCCTTCGTTAGTTGGGCAATTGAGTTCAAGGGCTACAAGGTAATGTTGCACGTCTACAAAACTCTAGTGGTGTTCTGTTCTGAAGAATGTGGAATCTTTAGAGAGGGTGCAGGGGAGATTTCCCAGAATGCAGCCTGGATTAGAGAACATGTTTTATGAGAATAGGTTGAGTGAGCTAAGGGCTTTTCTCTTCAGAGCAAAGGAGGATGAGAGGTGACTTCATACAGGTGTATGAGATGATAAGAGGCATAAATAGAGTGGATAGCCAGATACTTTTTCCTGAAGTAGAAATGACTAATATGAGAGGGCATAATTTTAAGGTGATTGGAGAAAAGTATAGGGGGATGTCAGAGGTAGGTATTTTACACAGAGTGCATGGAACACATTGTCAGGCATGTTGACAGAGTAAGATACGTTAGAGACATTTAAAAAAACTCCTAGATAGGCCCTTGAATGAAAGAAAAATGGAGGGCAGTGTAGGATAGAAGGGTTAGAAGCTTTTATAGATATGTGAAAAGAAAAAGATTGGTTAAGACAAATGTAGGTCCCTTACGGTCAGAAACAAGTGAATTGATCATGGGGAACAAGGACATGGCAGACCAATTGAATAACTACTTTGGTTCTGTCTTCACTAAGGAGGACATAAATAATCTTTCGGAAATAGTAGGGGACTGAGGGTCTAGTGAGATGGAGGAACTGAGAGAAGTACATGTTAGTAGGGAAGTGGTGTTAGGTAAATTGAAGGGATTAAAAGCAGATAAATCCCCAGGGCCAGATGGTCTGCAACCCAGAGTGCTTAAGGAAGTAGCCCAAGAAATAGTGGATGCATCAGTGATAATTTTTCAAAACTCTTTAGATTCTGGATTAGTTCCTGAGGATTGGAGGGTGGCTAATGTAACCCCACTTTTTAAAAAAGGAGGGAGAGAGAAACCAGGGAATTATAGACTGGTAAGCCTGACATCAGTGGTGGGGAAAATGCTAAAGTCAGTGATCAAAGATGTGATAACAGCACATTTGGAAAGCAGTGAAATCATCGGACAAAGTCAGCATGGATTTGTGAAAGGAAAATCATGTCTGACGAATCTCACAGAATTTTTTGAGGATGTAACTAGTAGAGTGGATAGGGGAGAACCAGTGGATGTGGTATATTTGGATTTTCAAAAGGCTTTTGACAAGGTCCCACACAGGAGATTAGTGTGCAAACTTAAAGCACACGGTATTGGGGGTATGGTATTGATGTGGATAGAGAATTGGTTGGCAGACAGGAAGCAAAGAGTGGGAATAAACGGGACCTTTTCAGAATGGCAGGCAGTGACTAGTGGGGTACCGCAAGGCTCAGTGCTGGGACCCCAGTTGTTTACAATATATATTAATGACTTAGATGAGGGAATTAAATGCAGCATCTCCAAGCTTGCGGATGACACGAAACTAGGCGGCAGTGTTAGCTGTGAGGAGGATGCTAAGAGAATGCAGGGTGACTTGGATAGGTTAGGTGAGTAGGCAAATTCATGGCAGATGCAATTTAATGTGGATAAATGTGAGGTTATCCACTTTGGTGGCAAGAACAGCAAAAACAGATTATTATCTGAATGGTGGCCGATTAGGAAAAGGGAAGGTGCAACGAGACCTGGGTGTCATTATACACCAGTCATTGAAAGTGGGCATGCAGGTACAGCAGGCAGTGAAAAAGATGAATGGTATGCTGGCATTCATTGCAAGAGGATTCGAGTACAGGAGCAGGGAGGTACTACTGCAGTTGTACAAGGCCTTGGTGAGACCACACCTGGAGTATTGTGTGCAGTTTTGGTCCCCTAATCTGAGGAAAGACATTCTTGCCATAGAGGGAGTACAAAGAAGTTTCACCAGATTGATTCCTGGGATGGCAGGACTTTCATACCATGAAAGACTGGATCAACTAGGCTTATACTCTCTGGAATTTAGAAGATTGAGGGGGGATCTTATTGAAACGTATAAAATCCTAAAGGGATTGGACAGGCTAGATGTAGGAAGACTGTTCCCGATGTTGGGGAAGTCCAGAACGAGGGATCACAGTTTGAGGATATAGGGGAAGCCTTTTAGGACTGAGATGAGGAAAAACTTCTTCACACAGAGAGCAGTGAATCTGCGGAATTGTCTGCCACAGGAAACAGCTGAGGCCAGTTCATTGGCTATATTTAAGAGGGAGTTAGATATGGCCCTTGTGGCTAAAGGGATCGGGGGTATGGGGAGAAGGCAGGTATAGGGTTCTGAGTTGGATGATCAGCCATGATCATACTGAATGGCGGTGCAGGCTCGAAGGGCCGAATGGCCTACTCCTGCACCTATTTTCTATGTTTCTATGTTAGATTGATCTTGAAGTAGCTTAAAAGGTGGGCACAACATTGTGGGTTGAAGGGGCTGTATTGTGCTGTTCTGTTCTATGTTCTAAACAAAAGCTCAGCTTTTTCCAACACCTCAAATCCCTTCATTCCAGCGATCATTCCTGTGCATCCCTTCTGAACACGACCTGAAATCTCAACAGGCTTCCTGAAGTGCAGTGAGGTACTCGCCAACAGTAGATCTGATCCTGGATTTGATGAACTTTTACCATAGCAGTCGTAAAATGAAAGAACGTCCGAAAGTTCCAATGCAAATCATGTGAACTGTGAAAGTAGATCAAAAGCCTGGTACAGCAACCCATAGAAGGATAACAAGAGATAGGCTACCTAACCTATCATTCCTGTTCCATCATTCCATGGCTGACCTGTGACTAAACTCCTTAAAGTAACCCTTTCCCCACTTCCTTAAAAGCTTTGATTTCTTAAAATCTCTGAATCTAAGGGTTATTATACTTGTCACTACTTCGATAAATCAGCCAATATAATCAAAGGTCCTACCCGACCCTGGACATTCTCTCTTCTGTCAATACAAACGGGCAGAAGATGCAAAAGCCCAAAAGCACACATCACCATGCTCAAGGACCGCTTCTCTCTCTACTGAGCAGTCTATTGAACAGTTCAGTAAGATGGACTCTTGATCTCAATGTTGTGGCCTTCTCACCTTATTGTTTACCTGCATTGTACTTTCTTTGTAACTGTAACACTTTAAGTTCAAGTTCAAGTTTAATTACTATTCAACCACACATGAATACAGCTGGATTATTTCCTCTAGGGCCAAGTTACAAAATATACAATGCACACACAGCACATTCCAGATAGCGAGCAAACATACAGTCAAGCAAAAAGAATTTATCATCCAGGTCCCTGATTGACATGTCCCGCGAATTGATGTTGTCCACAGGTGAACTCTGTTACTTTGTAGTTCTGTTGTTTTCCCTTGCATTACCTCCACACACGGTTATAATGAAATGCTCTGTATAGATAGCATATATAACAAAGTTTTTCAGTTTACCGATTTACCAATTTAACATTAACATCCAGGAGAGAACCAATGGGTGCTTGGGGAAGAGAATTCTATTTTCTCACCATTCTCTGACAGCTTTCTCACTTCCTCAACAACTTGGCTCTATTTTTTAAACCAGCAATGAAATATAGTTCTCTCTCTCTCTGCCGCACTGATCTATAAAAAATGTGAATGGAATCTCCCT
Organism: Mobula hypostoma; assembly: GCF_963921235.1. Classification (NCBI taxonomy): domain Eukaryota; kingdom Metazoa; phylum Chordata; class Chondrichthyes; order Myliobatiformes; family Myliobatidae; genus Mobula; species Mobula hypostoma. Next base: position 170,929,540 of record NC_086097.1, read on the forward strand.
TTTCACTTTCTTAATTCCGAGGAGTGCATCCCCAGTTTCTGCATCCCAAGTTACTCCTGAAAATCCATATGATAAACTACTCCTAATTATGGGTTTAGTGGGATTCTGTTTGGAACAAAGATTTCCTTTTTCATTTTTGTAGAAGTCATGCTCACAAAGTTTGAAAGTGATTTAGTTTTATTCAAGAATTACACACTCATAATTAATGGGTCTGATTTCCAACATGCAAATAGAACACAGCACCTCAAAATAGAAGCTGTCTGCCAAATGGTAACAATCTAATTGATCTCATTGACGAGAGCTCAGATTTTTTGATTATGCCAAATAATAGTTCTGGCTAACAAATGTAAATCTGTGGGAGTTTCTGAATAAATAAATAAACCTATGCATAGGGCTGTCACATCAATCAAATTGGTTGTCCGTTGAAACAGTACATTCATAAAATCACTCATCTATGGGTCACTCATACCCACTCCATCTCTGTGAATAAATTTTAATTAGTTCCAAACTACTTCCAACTAATCTACTGAAAGGAAGGTCAGGTTTAGAATCAACGCTGGAGTTGAGACCAAAACAGAGACTAAGACTGCCACCGCAGTGCAGGGGTTTCAGTGATGAACTTTCCAGCGGGAGTTCATAGAATCTCCTGACCAGGACACAGGACAGGAATAATCAGTCCACTGTGAGATGATGTTTTCAGGTGAGAGGAGAGAGAGAGATTTAATAGGAAATTTAAAAGTTAAATTTAAAAGGAGATTTAAAAGTTGCCCGTGGGTGCAACTTTTCCGTGCAGGAAGTGATCAGTAAATGGAATAAGGAAAATGGTTGAGGCAGGTACAATAAAAACATTTAAAAGGTACTTGGACAGGTACATGGATAGCAAATAGTTTAGAGGGGTGTGTGCTAGTAGCAAGCTGAGTGGTTAATATGGACAAGTTGAACCAAAGGGCCTGTTTCCATGGTGTTTAACTTCATGACTATATTGACTGTTAAATTCCCTTAAAACAAACCTGACTCACTAATTGGTATTGGTTTATTATTGATTATACGTTCCAAGATATAGTGAAAAGCTTGTCTTGCATACTGTTCATACAGATTAAATCATTACACAATGCATTGAGGCAGAACAAGGCAAAACAATAATAGGATGAAGTGTAACAGCTACAGAGAGAGTGCAGTGCAGGTAAGCAATAAGGTGTGAGATCAAGTGCCCATCTTATTGTACTAAGGAAACACTTAATAGCCTCATTATAGAGGGTAGAATCTGTCCTTGAGCCTGGTGGAATGTGTTTTCAGGCTTAATGTCCTCATAGAAACAAGCCTTTCAGCCCACCATTCTGACTCTCAAAGCCTATCCATATTTGGTCTGGTGCCTTCATGTGCTTGTTATGTGACTTGTGCTTGTCTAGATACTTCTTGTATGTTGTGACACTACCTGTCTCCACCACTCACCCGGACAATGTGTTCCAGATTCCAACCACCCGCTGGGAAAACATGTTCTTAAGGGAATGAAATGAATAAGTCAACTTAACCTAGTAGGCCAATATGTGACCCCCCTCCATACCCACCCAAATGACCTGCTCCTCAATGCTCTTTGAAATGCTAGGTAAGCTATCCAATCTGAGGGGACAACAAGGGGTGTGCAAAAAGTGCTGAAGAACAGGACGAAGCCATATCAAAGATTTCCTGAAGGCCCTTTTTATGCTGGTCTTCAACAGTCATGGCATTGAATCTTGAAGTTGTGATAATAGGTTGGAATTGTACAAGATGTAGGAGAGGTTGCACCAGGAGTATTGTGAGCAGGTTTGGTCATCTTGCTGTAGGAAAAGTGCTGTTACGCTGTGAAAAGTACAAAGGAGATTTACAATAATGTCTGCAGGTCGTGAGGGGCTGAGGTACAGAGAGAGTTTGGGCAGGTTAGGAGTTAATTCCTTGGAGCATAGGAGACTGTGAGGTGACCTTATAGGAATGTATAAAATCATAAGGGGCATAAATAAGGTGAATGAACAGTGACTTTTTCCAGAATCAAAAACTAGAGGGAACTTAGGTGAGAGGAGAAAGACTTAATCAGACTCTGAGGGGCAATCACTTCACATAATGAGTAAACATGAGGAATTCTGCAGATGCTGGAAATTCAAGCAACACACATCAAAGTTGCTGGTGAATGCAGAGGCCAGGCAGCATCTCTAGGAAGAGGTACAGTCGACGTTTTGGCCCGAGACCCTTCGTCAGTCCGTACAGATTGTTTCATTACAACAGCATACTGAGGTCATACAAGGTAAGCAATAACAGAATGCTGTATAAAATGTTAGAAATACTGAGAAAATGCAGTGCAGGCAGGCAATAAGGTGCCAAGGCCGTGATGAAGTAGATTGTGAAGTCAAGAATCATCTGTATTAGGTGATTGGTCACTAGGCTTATAACAGTGGGATAGAGCTTTCCTTGGGTCTTCTATTAATGGCACCATGCCATCAATTCCATATTCTGTATAGTATTAAGGTAGTATATTGTCAGTAATGAGCCACTGTATGATTATAATTGATGTCACTGCAACAAAGGAAGTAGTGAATAGCAGGAGTGAGGACTGGATGGAAGATGGTCGGAATTGTATTTCTCAACCATTGAGATGTACTTAGTAAATTGTAAGACTCAGTACGTATTGTGTGAGGAAAGGCTGAATGACTGTTTCCTCATTCTATGATAGCCAGCATCTTTATCTTACATTATTCGTGGCTCTTCACAAGTTTTTGGAAGTGTACATTTGCCTAACGAAGATATATTGACCTTCTGAATTTGACCTGGTATGTCGAATTGTTTCAAGTCCAAAATCAATTCTGATCTTTTACTGTAATTACAGATAATACAGAAGATCAGTGCTGTGGACAGGGATAAACCACTCAGCGGTCACCACTTTTATTTCTCCCTTGCTCCTGGGGCTGGTAATAACCTTAACTTCACGGTGCAAGATAACAGAGGTATTTATTTATATACTGCTAGATTAATGCCTGTGTATTTCATGGTTTATGACCTTTCTCTAACATGTTTACCGCTGATTCTTGATTAACGACTACCCTGTCTGCTGTATATTAATGACAGAGTAATTGGTCTCCATTGTAATTTATATATTGATTAGCTGTCAGGCCAAAAATGTTGCTGTCTTAATTATTGCAAATCCCAAAAAAAGGTGGTCTCTTTCTGCAGTTTCTGCTCCCTGAGTTGAATTTGGTAGAACTCCTGTCACTGAACCAGAAGCCCAGGACCTGAGCAGTAAGTTCAAGCTGAATTCTGAGGGAATGTCATATTGTCAGTGGCACTGGCATTTATTCAAAGAATCATCCTGCATGAGTGACAATGATCCTTTGGCTCAATTATCCGGAGCAAGGAACCATCTTAGTATTTATTCCTCAGGCATAAAATCACAGAATGATTATAGCCCAGAAGAATGCCATTCAGCCCATTGTGTCCACGCTGGCTCTTTTGTAGAGCGAATCACTTGTTGCATCCAGCTCCCAGCCTTTTCCCCATTTCACTGTGCTCTTTTATCTTGCAAGGAAATATCAAGACAGTTGGCAAAATGTTGGTCCAAAGGGGTAGGCTTTAAGGTGTGCCATAATGAGAGGTTGTAGAGAGAGTTTGTGGAGGGGACGTCAGCAGCTATTATAACAATGCAGTGATTAGGTACAGGAGTCAAATCAAGTCAAAGCAAGTTTATTATCAAAGCACAAGTAGAGTGAGGTGCATGTATAATTAAAATAATTTCCAGCAGCAGCATTACAGGCATGTTGATTCAGAAAACACACGGAATATAAATTATATGTGAATTATACTAGACAGTGAAGAAACAAGCCATAAGTGAAAAAAACCACAATCAGGGACAGGTCTATAATAGAGCAAGAGGTGGTCCATGGTGTTCCATTGCTGAGGTAGGTTTAAGCAGCACATACACTGAGTGGCCACTTCAATAGGTACACCTGTACACCTGTTTGTCAAATATCTAATCAGCCATCCATGTGGCAGGAACTCAATGCAGACATAGTCAAGTGTTCCAGTTGCTGTTCAGACCAAACATCAGAATAGGGAAGAAATAGATTCTAAGTGACTTTGATTGTTGCTGCCAAACGGGGTGGTTTGAGTATCTCAGAAACTGCTGATCTCCTGGAATTTTCATGCACAGCAGTCACTAGAATTTACAGAGAATTGTGTGAAAAATTAAACAAAGACATCCAGTGAGTGGCAGTTCTGTGGGCAAATACACCTTATTAACGAGAGTCAGAAGTGGCCAGACTGGTTCAAGATGACAGAAAAGTGACAGCAACTCAAGTAATCATGCGATACAACAGTGGTGTGCAGAAAAGCCTCTCTGAATGCACAGAATGTTAAACTTTGGAGTGTATGGGCTACAGCAGTAGAAGACCAGACCTGGTTCGACTCCTCTGGCCACTTTACTAGTTACACTCCTGTACCTAATAAAAAGGTCACTGAGTGTATATGTCCAATTACCTCTTTAAGACCACAGTGGAACTTCTCTCCATCACATCTGCAGGTAGTGCATTCTAGATTCCAACCCAACACTGCATAAAAGAAGTGTTCTGTTGTAATACAATTATTTTCTAATTGTGACCCTCCACCAATAGGAGAAGTCTCCCACTATCCCCACTGTGTCCTGAGCTCTTTGTGCATAATTCCGTCAGATCTCTTTGCAGCCTTCCTTTCAAAGAAAATGGACCCAGCCAATCAATATGAACTTGCCAGGTACATGGTAGGAAAAGTTTAGAGTGATATGGGCCAAACACGGCAAAGTGGGACTAGCTTAGGTAGGCATTTCCATCGGCATGGATGAGTTGAGCCAAAGAAGCCATTTCCATGCCATATGACTTTCTGACTCCATTAGTAAGACGCATATTATTATATTGTGGTTTGTTGGAATTTGTTGTGAACAAATTGGTCAAGTTATTTCCCCTTTACTGCAATAAAAGGGGAAAAAGCACTTCAAAAATACTTCTCTCTGGAATGACCAGAAAGGGAAGTGTGAGGTGCCATAGAAATGCAGATCTTTCTTTATCTCCCTTAGTCAGTGGAAGATACAATATCATAGGTACAGATTTTTTTTGTTGCAGTTCTTATCATCTTCAACAATATAGTTGCTAAGTTATGGTGTGATAAGAGATTGACTGAAGGTGACCCTTTTGAACCAAACCGAAAAATTAGACCGACTGAATGAATGAAAAGATATTTTATTTCCTGGTAACTCTGCAAACGATTCTGTAAATCAGGTTGAAAAGTCTCCAAAAGAGAGTGACCTCCTTCTAATGTCATGCATTTTACATTCTGATATGACAGCAGGACAAAAATGTTTTTTTGCTTTGTTAATGGCTTTTCAGTGCAAACATGTTCTTCATTGTGGAGCTGATCAATCAAAGAGTGAAGATGCTGGAGACCTGTGTCACTGAACAACACGTCCTTGTGTCATGAAATGATGGATGATGACGAGTGCTCCTCCTAATTAAGCAGTGTTGTACTCAAGGGCGTGCTGAGCTACTGAGGAAGGCAGGATTGAGAACGGGAATGCAAAGACAAATTTTATGGTGTCCATTTAAAATGAATACAGTTGAAAGAAAACAGAAGTAGTTAACAGTTGAATATATCACATGTAGCAGCTCATTGTATTGTGACACTGAGATTAAGCAAAAATACACCTTACTGACAGAGACTGGCACATAATAGGTATCCATTAGAAATGAGGAAAGAGATGCATTTATGTAATGCTTTTCACATCTTACTTTTGAACACACTGTGATTTAAAGTTAGGTGCTGAAGTTTTGTAAGTAGTTGGTGACATCCAGGCAGGTTAAATAGATTGTCTCAAATCCACCTTAATATACTTGTTTGGGGCTGGAGATTAAAGTGTTGCTCCTTGACCAAACTGAACATCAGGCTTGTATGAATGATTAAACGGACACACATCACTCCACCATTTGAGCCCAAACTGACTCTTCATTGATTTGTCTTTGGCTACATACTCAGCTTGAATCTCCAAAAGAAAAATGCTCACTATTTTTAAAGTGGATTCAGAAACAGTGACATCACAAGATCAGGCACACTTCTTTCTTTAGACCATTCGGCAATTCCATGATGGCCTATTTGTTCCATGTTCCACAACTCAGTCCCATAAGGTCCAGTGTGGCAATGGTGGCTCTTCAGCCAAACATTTGTTGCCTGCAGAAGACACTGCAGATGCTTGAATCTGGAACAAGTAAAAACAGAAAACACAGCTCTGAGTTCTTTATGAGTGTTTAGCAGTAGATATGTTATCATACCCTTGTAGCGATTAAAGTAGTTTTGAAGTGCAGAACAAAAAAAAACTTTTATATTTCTTATTGTCTAAAACTCCATCAGTGAATTCACTGAAACATCCAACAGGAAAATCAGTCACCAATTCCTCTCCAGAGACTGGGTGGAAGGTGAAATTCAATGCCATAGGTAGAGATTGAGATGATGAACAGAGATTCATTTAAGAAGCTCACTTCATGAGAAGCCAACAGGATGAGGCTTGACAGGCTGAATGGCCAGAGATTGATGGGCTGAACGGCCTCCCCAAATGCAGTACAGCTGAGCGTGAGGAATTTCATGTGGAACATAAATAGAGTTTATATTATTTGTTATACATGATGCTGGTGAGGCTGCACTTGGAGTATAACGTTCAGTTTCAATCATCCTAGTAGAGAAACAATGTTGTAAAACTGGGAAGAGTGCAGAAAAGATTTACAAGGATGTTGCCAGGATGCAAAGGACTAAGTTATAGGGAGAGGTTAAGCAGACTGGGACTTTATTCCTTGTAAAGTTGGAGACTGAGAAGTAATCATACAGAGAGATGTCTAAAATCATGAAGGACATAAATAAGGTGAATTCACATGTTTTTTCCCAGAGTTGGGGTGTAAGTTGAAAGTAAAGGGGGGAAACATTTAAGAGGAACTTAAGGGACAGCTGTTTGGCACAAAGGCTGGTATCTATGTGGGATCAGCTACCAGAGGAAGTGGTTGAGTTTGATACACTAACAATGTATAATAAACAGTGGACAGGTACAGTACATGGACAGGAAAAGAGAGATGTTTTCCAAACACTGGCAAATGAGACTACATTGGATGGGGCGTCTTAATTGGCACGGAACAGTCAGGGACAAGAGTCTGCTTGTACTGCATGACTAATGTCAATAAGATGACCCCTCTTCTAAATGAAGAACATAGATTCAACATATTCAGAGAGCTTAAATAGGTTGGTTCTTATTCTTTGAAGTTTAAAAATATGATAGATATTGTTCATGAAAAAGACAAGATCCAAAGGACCATGGCAAAGTAGATGAGATTTTTTTTACTAGTGAGACAGTTTCAGACAAGGGGACAAGGTTTCAGGATAAGGCACTGATCAATTAAAACTGAAGCATTCAAAGATCTATTCTTGCAGAGAATGGAAAGCCTCTAGAATCATCACCCAGGAGAGTTATTGAAGCTAGTTCATAAGAGGCATTTAAAGGTAAGGTAGAAAAATCTTTGAATGATAGGAGGATTGAAGGTTATAGGGAACTGGCATTGAAGATGAGTTGAGGCTGTGGTCTGTCAACCTAGTCCATCAGGAATAGATAGGGATGATATGGGGGGGATGTTTCCTATGGTGGGGGTATCCAGAATTAGAGGGCACAGGCTCAAAATTGAGGGGCGACCTTCTAGAACAGAGGTAAGGAGGATTATTTAACCAGAGAGTGGTGAGTCTGTGGAATGCTCTGCCACAGACTGTAGTGGAGGCCAAGTCCGTGGGTATATCTAAGGTGGAAGTTGATTGTTTCCTGATTGGTCAGGGCATCAAAGGATGTGGTGAGAAGGCAGGTGTAAGAGTTTGAGTGGGATCCAGGATCAGCCATGAAGGAATGGTGGAGCAGCCTCAATGGGCAGTATTGGCTAATTCTGCTCCTATGTCTTATGGTTTTATGTTCTAATGATGATCTGGTAGATCTGGTGACCTACTCTTGCTTTTAGGTTCTGAAATTCTTGGATCTTTACTTAGGGATTGACTGCATTTCTGAAGCACCTTATTGGTTGTAAAGGTTTCAGTGTGTCCTGTCTGATCACTCCAGCTCTGAATATGATCAAATGTTTTGGGTGCTTTTTATCTCTGCCCTGTGAAATTCTATGCCACTATATTTGGAACTGGAATTCCAAATTGGAATTGGCATTGGTTTATTATAGTCAAATGAACAAAGATACAATGAAAATCTTGTCTTGCATACTGTTCATATGGATCAAATCATTACATACTGCATCGAGGTAGAAGAGGGTAAAACAGAATAAAGTAGAACAGCTGTAGAGAAAGCAGGTGAATAATAAAGAGCAAGTTCTTAACGAACTAGATTGTGAAGGTCAACCATTCAATTTATCGTATTAGGGAACTAATTAATAATCTTATACACAGTGTGGTGGAAGCAGCCCTTGAACTTGTTGATACATCCTTTCATGCTTTTGCATCTTCTGTAAGATAGGAGAGGAGGGAAAGGAGTATGATTGAGGTGTGTGGGGTCTTTGAGTATGCTGGCTTTGTACAGAGGCAGTGAGAAGTATAGACAGAGTCCATAGAAGGGAGGCTGGTTTCCATGTTGTGTTGAGCTGTGTCCACAACTCTGTGTCAATAACAATTGTTCTCCATTGACAATAACCTGCAGATAACACTGCCGTAATCTTGACGAAGAGAGCTGGCTTCAGCCGACATGAGCAGGCTGTCTATTTCCTGCCTATTGTGATTGTGGACAACGGTGTTCCAGCACTGAGCAGCACCAACACTCTTACCGTGCGAGTTTGCAGTTGCGACGATGAAGGCGTGGCCCACTCATGCAATGCTGAAGCCTTTGCCCTTCCTGCTGGCCTCAGCACTGGAGCTTTCATTGCTATACTGGCCTGTGTGCTAACTCTGCTAGGTAAGTGGATCTATTGGTAATGGAACTGGTTTTATTATTGTCATGTGTTGTCAGATACAATGAAAACCCTTTTCGTCTGCATGCCATCCAATCAGATCATGCCATACGTAAATATATTGAGGTACTACAAGGAAAAGCAGAATGCAGAATATAGTAAACATAAGTGATTCTGCAGAATCTGGAAATCTTGAGTAACACACACAAATACCGGAGGAACTCAGCAAGAAAGGCAGCATCTATGAAGGGGAATGAACAGTTGACGTTTCAGGCCAAGTCCCTTCATCAGGATTTGCTGAGTTCCTCTAGCATTTTGTGTTTGTGGATGAAGAAAATAGTGTTGAAGCTATAGGGAAAGTACTTGCAGCAGCATCACAGGCACATAGCATTAGTGACACATTTTGGATCAAAACATACATTAACTATAAATTATACAAGTAGGTAAATAGCTGAGTTGATGTGTCATTGTCCTGCAAGTTGTTGCAAACATCTGGAGTGAGAGCATTTGTCTGTGGGGAGACTGTAAGTTAGATAAAGTCCCAGCTCAGTCAGTACTGGGAGCACTTGCTGGATAATTAATGCTGACTTTAATGGCATTTATCATTATTAGTAGAGATCCAGCAACTTGAAGTGGGCAAGACACAGCCAGCAATTTTTAACTGGCACTGTGTGTGCAGTTATTTCTGCTGCTCCACTGTTTAGAAAATCAGATTGCTTGGAACATCCTTGAAGGACAAGCTAGTTTTAGAAAAGTGCGGAGAAGATTAGCTTGATTAATTTCTGGAAATGAAGCATTTCCTTAAGAGGAATAGTTGGGTCTTTATTCCCTTGAGTTTGAAAGGTTTCACAGAGTAGGTAGAAGTCATTGAGAGCTACAGCTTAGGAACAATTCCATTAGTCCAGTGAGTCTGTGCCAAATATCATCCACCTGTTTATTCTAATCCTATGTTAATTCCATTTATTATTCTCCATGCTTTTTCATTAATAGTGTGAAATATTTCATAATAAAGGAATTACAGGGTAAATATTGACACAAAGATAAGGGGGCATAAGAGACTGCAGATGCTGGAATCTGGAGCAAAATTAAAAATTATGGAGGAACTCAGCAGGTTGGGCAGCAAGTGTGGAGAGAAATGGACAGGTGACATTTTGGATCGAGACCCTTCATCTGGACTGAAAGAATAGAGGGAGGATAGCTAGTATAAAAAGGTGAGGAAAAGAGGGGTTAGCAAGAGCTGCCCAGTGATTGGTAGATGTTGGTGAGGAGGAGATGATTGGTGGGGTACAGTCAGGTGGGGAGGGAAAAGTGGAAATAATGACTCCTGCCTTTCACCCCTCCTCTCCTGGAGACATATAACACCTATCAGCTCTTGCTTCACACTTCCTCTCAGCTCTCTATACTGGTAGTCTTCCCTCAACTCTTTCAGTCCAGATGAAGAGTCTCAAACTGAAACATCAAATATTTCCCTCCACAGGTCTGTCCCAAACATAAGGGATTTTAGAACTGGGTTAAGGGGAAGGATATCCTCAGAATATCTCCCCTCAGAAGATCATTAATGTTTGGGATTCTTTACCCCAGAGAACTGTGGAAACAAAGCCATTAAAAAAAAGTTGAAACATATCGAATTATATGTATATGGATGGAAATTAGGGGCAGCAAGGATTATGACATCTGACAGGAAAGCAGAACTGATGATAAAGATCAGACTAGCCATGGATTTATTGGATGGTGAAGAAGGCTGTGTATGGACAACTTGAGATGAGTTTTACATAAAGCTCATTCATAATGATCAATTTCTCAGCCAGGGTTCAACTAAAACAGATTGGTGCTCCTGTTCTTCACATCCCTTTCCCATTTCTGTTACACCGTGAGGCAGATTTCTGAATTACTGAGGCACGATATGATTACATTAGTGCTGCCCTGTGAATGCTAAGTGTGTGAATTATGTGCCTCCACATTACACACAGCAAGGAGTAAAGACTGGTTGTGGAAAGGTAATTACAGTTGTGCTTTTAACAGAGAATCACTCAATGTCCAAACATATCCAGTTTCCATTTGGAACCTCTGAACTGTGATTCCAAATGAGATGAGATGAGATAGAGGTGATGAACTTGCTGCCGGAGAGGCAAACCAGTTGACCATTTTGGAACTAAGACTGGTATTGGTATTGGTGTATTATTGTCACATGTACCAAGATGCAGTAAAAAGCTTGTCTGTTCATAGAGGTCAAATCATTACACACTGTATTGAGATAGAACAAGGTAAAATAATAACAGTACAGAATAAGGTGCAAAAGCTACTGGAAAAGTGTAGTGCAGGAAAATGAAAAAATGCAAGATCATAATGAGGTAGATTGTGAGGCTGAGATTCCATCTTGCCTTATAAGATGTCCAATCAAGATTCTGATAACAGTGGGATAGGAAGTAACCTTAAGCCTGGTGGTATGTGCTCTCAGGCTTTTGTATCTTCTGCCTGATAAGAGAGGGGAGAAGAGGGAAAGTCCAGGGAGGGTGAATCCTTTGATTATGCAGGTTGCTTTACTGAGGCAGTGAGAAACATCAACAGAAACCAGAGAGGAGAGGCTAGTTTCTGTGATGTGCTCAGCTATATCCACAACTCTGCAGTTTTTTTCAGTCATGTGTGGAGTAGCTGCCATACTAAGCTGTTATGCATCCAGATAGGATGCTTCCCATGGTTCATCAATAAAAATTGGTAAGGGCCGACAGGGACTTGCTGAATCTCTTTATCCTCCAGTCATTAGAGACATTGGTGATTTTCTTGACCATAATATCAATGTGGTTGGACTAGTACAGGCTATTCGTGATGCTTACACCTAGGAACTTGAAGCTTTCAATCATCTCAACCTCATCACCATTGACGTAGTAAGGAGCATGTGCACTGCCCCCCACCCTTTCTGAAGTCATACTTGATAAGGTTCATTTTTGTTGAGGAAAGGGATTTGGAACTAGATTGTGTCAATCTGAAACCCTCAAGATGAGCCACTGAGTGTGTTGAGGTAGATTTCAGGAAATATAGGCTGGTAAGTCTGACATCAGTAGTGGGAAAGTTATTGGAAGGTATTCTAAGGATCAGATATCTAAGTATTTGGATAGACAGTGACTGATTAGGGATGGTCAGCTTGGCTTTGTATGTGTGTGGTAGGTCATGTCTTTTTTGAAGAAGTTACTAGGAAAATTGATAAAGGCAAGGCAGTAGAATTTAATTAGGCATTTTACAAGGTCCTGCATGCAAGGCTGGTCAAGAAGGTTCAGTCGCTCTGCATTTAAATGAGATAATAAATTGGATTAGACATTGACTTTGTGGGAGAAGCCAGAGAGTGGTAGTAAATTGTTGCCTCATTGTCTGGAGGCCTGTGACTAGTGAAGTGTCACAGGGATCGGTGATGGGTCTATTGCTGTTCGTCATCTATATCAACGATCTGGATGATAATATGGTTAACTAGATCAGCAAATTTACGGATGACATCGAGATTGGAGGTGTAGTGGACAGTGAGGAAGACTACTAGAGATTGTAGTGGGATTTTGGACGAGTTGAAAAAATGGGCTGAAAAAGGGCAGGTGATATTTAATGCATACAAGTGCAATGAGATGCACTTCCGTAAAACTGACTCGGGTAGGTCTTACACCGTGAACAATAGGGCACAGAAGAGTGCTATAGAACAAAGAGATCTGGGAATACAGGTCACAGGAATAATTAATCTAAAGTGGTGTCATAGGTCAATAGGATTGTAAGGAAAGCTTTTGGTACATGGTCTTCATAAATCGAAGTATTGTGTACAGGAGATGGGATGTTATGTGAAGTTGTGTAAGACATTGATGGGGCCTAATTTGGAGTATTTTGTGCAGTTTTGGTCACCTATCAACAGGAAAGATATAAGTATTGTTGAAAGAATACAGAGAAAATTTTCAAGGATGTTGCCAGGACTGGAGGACCTGAGTTATAAGGAAAGGTTAGGTTAGGACATTATTTCTTGGAACATAGAAGACTGAGGAGAGATATGATAGAGATATATAAAATCATGAGGGGTATAGATAGGGCAAATGTAGGCGGGCTTTTTCCACTGAGGTTTGGTGGGACTACAACTAGAAGTCATAGGTTAAGGGTGAAAGGTGACAAGTTTAAGAGGAACATGAGGGAAAACTTCTTCACTCAGGATGTCGTAGGATGTGGAACAAAGTGCCAGCACAAGTGGTGTATATGAGCTTGATTTCAACTTGTAAGAGAAGTTTGCATGGGTACATGGATGGTACAGGTATGGAGGGATATAGTCCTGGTATAGATCAATAGAAATAGGCAGTTTCAATGGTTCAGCATGGACTAGATGGGCCACAGAACTTGTTCCTGTGCTGTACTTTTCTATGACTCTATGAAGGAACCAAGGGTTATAGGGATCAGACAAGCTGTGATGTTGTTAAATGGCTGAAATTCTGATAAAAAACAAAATTTGGTGACTTTAACTCAAGGCATATCCATTATAATTGATTTCTCAGCAAAGGTGCAATCTGGCATCTCATTACAGGTGCACAAAACTTTGACTTGGAGTACAATGTGTAGTTCTGTTTGTCACACCATAAGTAAGATATGATTAAGGTAAGGTGAAATACATCTGTGGTGAAGGGATAATTTCAAATGCGATGCTCGGGAAATGATTTTTTTCTATATGGAGAGTGTTAGGAGCCTAGAATTATGGTGGCAGAGGTAAATAGGACAGAGGTTAGCTCTTAGATAGATACATGAATGTGCGAAGAATAGTGGGATATAGGCATTGTGTAGGCAGAAGGGATTAGTTTAGGTAGGTATTTATTTAGAGACGTAATTAGTTTGACACACCATCATGGGTCAAAGGGCATGTCAGTATGGATTAGCAACAACATCTCTTCCAAGTTCACCATCAGCACTGAGGCACAAGAAGGCTGTGTGCTTTGCTCCTGATTTACTCACTTTATACCTGTGGCTAAGCACAGCTCCTTTGCTATATTGAAGTTTGCTGATAACACCATTTTTGTTGGCTGAAACAAAGGTGGTGATGAATCAGCATATAGGAGGGAAATGAAAATCTGTTTGAATGCCACAACAGCTACCTCTCAGCCAATGTCAGCAAAACCAAAGAGCTGCAGAGGGAAGGAAAAGAGGTACATGAGCCAGTCCTCATCAGGAAATCAAAGGTGGAGAGGATCAGTAGCTTTAAATCCCATGGCACTAGGATATCCTGGGACCAGCATACAAGTGCTATCAGAAAGGTGGCACAACAGTACCTCTTTTATTATCTTAGAAGTTCATGTAGATTGAATATGTCATCAAAATCGCTAACAAACTTTTATAGATGCACAGTTGAGAGTATCCAAACTGGTTATGCCAAGGCCTGGTATGAGAATACCAATGCCCAAGAATGGAGAAGTCTGCAGAAAGCATGGATAAAGCCCTCCCCACCACTGAGCATGTTTACATGGAATGCTACCAGAAGAAAACTGCATTCATCAAGGACCCCCACCATCCAGACCATGCTCTCTTGCTACTGCCATCAGACAAGAGGTTCAGAAGCCTCCTCCCACACCACCAGGTTCAAGAACAGTAATTACCCTACAACCATCAAGCTCCTGAACGGGCGAGGATAACTACACTCCCCACAATTCTGAACTGATTCTACATGATTCTGTTGTATTTCTTTATTTTCCTGTAAATGCCTGCAAGGAAATGAAACTTAACACGGTCTATGACAACGTATGTATGTACATACTGTATGCATGTGTACATACATATGTACTGTATATGTACATTGATAATAATTTTTACTTTGTCGTTCCTGTGCTGAACTTTTCTGCTTTTCAATGTTACCTGCTCTTTGTTCTATAGAGGGGATGCAGAAGATGTCCATGTGGATGTTCCCGGGATTGGACAGCTTGAATTATAATAAGGGATTAGATAGACCTGAATTATTTTCCCTAAAGTAAGAAGGCCGAAAGGTGACCTGTAGAGGTCTATAAAATTATGAGAGGCATAGTTAGGGTAGCTATCACAGTCTTTATCCCAGAGTAGAGGCTGCAGTTTTAAGGTGAGAGGGGAAAAAATGGAAGGGGATCTGATGAATAAGTTTTTCACAGAAGTTGTGGTAGATATGTGGAGTATGTTTTCAGACAAAGTGGTAGAGGCAGGTACAATTGTAAAGTCTAAAAGACATTTGGACAGGGATAGGAAAGTTTAGTGGGATATGTGTCAAACACAGTCAAATGGGATTAACATAGTTGGGCATCTTGTTTATCACGGACAAATTGGGCCAAAGGCACTGCTTCTGTGCTGAATAATGTCAATGAGTCTATTAGACCCCATCTTCAATTAGAATTGTAAATGGTTTATTAGTATCACATTTGCTGAAGTACAATGAAAATCTTGTTTTCCATACTGTCCACAGTGCATTGAGGTAGTACATGGAAAAATAATAACAGAATACAAAATAAAGTGCAACAGCCACAGGGAAAGTGCACACGAGAGAAAATCTGCAGATGCTGGAATCCGAGCAGCACACATAAAATGCTGGAGGAACTCAGCAGGCCAGGCAGCATCTATGGAGAAAAGCATATCAATGTTTCAGGCCAAAACCCTTTCACAGGCAGAGAGAATGCAGTGCAGCTAGGCAATAAGGTGCAAGATGATAATAAGGCAAATTGTGAGGTCAAATCCATCTTATTACACGAGGGAACCATTCAATGGACTTATAACAGTACAGTAGAAGTTGTCCTTGAGCCTGGTGGTAGATGCTTTCAGGCTTTTGTAACTTCTGCTCGATGGGAGGAGAAGAAGAAAGAATGTCTGTGGTGGGTGGTAGACAGAATTGATTATGCTGTCTGCTTTTCTGAGCGAGAAATGTAGACAGAATCCATAGAGGAGAGAAGGTATAGTTTCAAAGGGTGAACCGGCCTCCTGATGCAGCACAATGTGACTTATTTTCACTTTTGTCCCACAGTCCTCGTTCTGTTTATTGTGACTCTGCGCCGACGTAAGAAGGAATCATTGGTATTCGATGAAGAGAAAGACATCAGAGAGAATATCGTCCGCTACGATGATGAAGGTGGGGGTGAGGAGGACACAGAGGCCTTTGACATGGCAGCTCTGAGGAACCTCAACTTCATTCAGGATGTGAAAACCCGACGAGACGTGACGCCAGAGATCCAGCTGTTCTCAAAACCGCCCCACAAGATGTCCCCTGAGAACATCATCTTTGGGGAGTTTATCTGGGAGAGGATGAAAAGTGCAGACACTGACCCCAGCGCCCCTCCTTATGACTCGCTACAGACCTACGCTTTTGAGGGGAACGGCTCGGTGGCAGAGTCACTGAGCTCCTTAGAGTCCATTAGTTCAGCATCAGACCAGAACTATGATTACCTCACTGACTGGGGACCCCGGTTCAAAAAGCTGGCGGACATGTACGGCAGTCCGAAGGACAGTGCAAACTCTTAATCACACTGGCTAAACAATCGCACTGATTTTGTATTCTTGTCAGTTGCAGGACAGTGTCGGAGAAACAAGAAAAAGTAACAGGGAACCATTTTTTAAGAGTCTTGCTTTGCCTCTTTTTAGGTGGTAACTGCATCATTTGAATTCCCATGGAAACCATTCAAAGCAACCAGTTCATGAGCGCAGTGTTTGAAATTTCTCAATATGAATGTGTTGGATAGCCACCGTGCTGGGTTGCAAACATTACCTCTTCTGATTTGTACAGGAGAGTTTATCTTTTTGATTTGTTAGGCATTGATCTATTTATATTAATGATTCAAACCCTTCTCTTACATATTCCAGCCTTGGCACTGGGACATTGTAGGCATGGGGTTTGGTGGGATAACTCTTTCCTTGGCTAGAAGAGGCATGAGGGGATGAAAAGCCTCCTTCTGTGCAGTAAATTTCTATGGGAATAAATGTTTCTTTTCCCCCTTCAACTCCGGAATGTGTGGATGAAATAAAGCATGAAGGAATTTAATTATAGTAAATTAACAGAACATTTTTCATCTCCATTAGACACTTAAGAATTACAAGGAATTGTTTTTTACTGGGCTGATATGCTTGGTGAGCTGCTTGGCCAACAAAAAGAAGAATAATAAAAATTGTTTCTAAATGTCAAAATTGGAAACTTCATCGTATGTCATAATCTGTGGGAAGAAAATTCTGGTGCAGTTTTGTAGACAATCATTACTCCATGGTTCAGTAGATTTGCTTCCATTTGTAGATATATGAATAATAAAAAAAATGGGTTTTGTAATAGGATATTAAAAAGTGTCATTACAATTGGTCATACCTGTATAGTTTTCAATAAAATAATGTAAATGAATATAGTTTATGTACCTAGTTCATCAGTGTGCCTTTATTTCAATTTATACCATTCCATTAGGTTTTTCCCTTGTCTTTATCTTTAGTATTTCCACACACCCAGCTTTTCCCTCTGGGAGGAAAAGTTCAACAACTGGAATTGGATTACCTGTGAATGTCTCTTTAAGAATGGGTAGAACTGGATACAACCTTAAATTCTGTCCTGATGCTGGGATTCGACACAAAACATTGACTGTTCCTTCACCTCTGCAGATGCTTTTTGAAGTCTCTTGTGTCTCCATAGAACTCTCAAAGCATGGAATGAGGTTGTTTGGTCCATCTTGCCTATACCAGCTCTTCATTTTTAAGTAACTGTTGAGCTTCCGATTGAATATTAAACCTGCTTCCATCAGAAAGCTCATAATAAAAAACACCTTTTGGTCAACCCTCTTGTCCCACGGTTTCTGAACATGTTCAGCAATTCCTGAGGGTGAACCTTCAACACCTGAGTATTTGGTGCATAACTTTGTGAGTTGCTGGTACAATTCTAAAGCCCTCTTCAAGAAAGCTAATGGTAAACAAGATTTTTGCCTGGTTTGCACTTCAACATTGGTTGTTGGGATCTTTCAGGAAAGTAGCATTGAGGCATAAGTCAAGCACAAAGTTAAGGATCAATGGAGCAGTCTGGACCTTGCCTCAGAGAGTGTAAGGGAGGTATGATCAGTGCTAGAATTGTTAGTCAGGTCCATAGGCTATGAACAGGGAAAAAAATCAACAAAATGAATTTCCGCAGAATATTTCCATGCCTTTCCATTCAGATATTTCCAGAAATTAAGTGAAATGGGCCTTCAGTTCAACTGGTCCAAGCCAACCAAAATGCCCATCTGAACTAGTCTTATCTGCCTGCATTTGGCCCATATCCCTTTGAACCTTCTGTATTTGACCAAGTGTCTTAAAATTTTTAGTGTACCTGCTTCAACTGCTTCCTCTGGAAGTTCATTTCATGTGCAAATCGCCCTCTAAGTGAAACGGTTGCTCCTCAGGTTCCTCTTAAATCTCTCACCTCTCATCTTAAATCTATGCCTTTTAGTTCTTGATATGCCAATCCTGGTAAAAAGATTGTGGACGTTCATCCTAGCCATGCCACTCGTGATTTCATATGTCTTTGCCGGATCATCCCTTATTCTCTTCGGCTCCAATGAATAAAGTCTAGCCTGCTCAACCTCTCTTTATAATGAGTGTTACTGAACAGAGGGAACTTGGGGAAGAAGTATCTAGTGTCGTGAAAATAGGAGCTCGGGTAGACAAAGTATTGTGAATGGTAAATGGCATAATTTTCCTCATTGGCAGAGGCACTGAGCATAAGATTTGGGAACCATGTTACAAAACATTTGGTAGGCTGCACTTGGAGCATTGTGTGCAGATCTGGTCACCACACAAGAGGAAGACATGATTAAGCTACAGTAGGTGCAGAAAAGGTTCACAAGGTTGTTACCCAGATTGGAAGTCTTTTTATTTGGAGATACAGGTCCCTCCGGCCCATCAAGACCGCATGCCACTCAATAACACCCATGTGGCCAATCCGTATGTCTTTGGAATGTGGGAGGAAACTGGAGCACAGGAAGAAAACCCACACAGTCACAGGGAGAGTGTACAAACTGCTTACAGGCAGCGGTGGGAATCAAACCTGGATTGCTGGTACTGTAATATCATTACGAAGCCCCTAAGGTCTTGAGTGACCAGGAGAGGGTGGATAGTACAGGTCTATTTCAAAGTTCAAAGTGAATTTATTATCAAGGTATGTATACAGTATGTTACCATATACTACTTTGAGACTCATTTTCTTGCAGGCATTTACAGCAACAAAATTTTTCAGAGAGCTATATATAAACAAAGACTGACAAACCACACTGTGCAAAAGAAGGCATATTGTGCCAATAAACATATCAATGAGAATATGAGTTGCAAAGGTTTTTGAAACTAAGTCTATGGATCAATTTTCCCTGGTGCAAAGGATGCTGAGAGGTGGTAAGATAGAGATCTATTAAAATTGTGTGGTGCACAGACAGGGTTGATAACCAGTGCATGGTTCCAATGATAATAGGGGCGCCTAAACTAAAGGGCACAGGGAAAAGATTTATTTGGAAACTTGAGCGGTAAGTCTTTCATAAAAAAAATAGAGCTGGTATTGGGAACGAGCTGCCAGAGGACAGAGCTGAGGCAGGTCAGTTAAGAAGTATCTGGACTGCTACTCATGTAATCATAGAGAGATATATAATTCAGAGTCAGAATCTGGTTTATTATCATTGGCATGTATTGTGAAGTTTGTTAATTTAGCAGCAGCAGTTCAATGCAATACAGAATATAGAAGGAAACAAAAGTAAAAATAAATAAATAAGTAAATCAATTACAGTATATGTATATTGAATAGATTAGAAGTCATGCAAAAGCAGAAATAATGTATATTTAAAAAGTGAAATAATTTTACGGGATCAATATCCATTTTGGAATCCGATGGCAGAAGGGAAGAAGTTGTTCCTGAATCACTGAGTGTGTGCCTTCAGGTTTTGGTACCTCCTAACTGATGGTAACGGTGAGAAAAGGGCATGCCCTGAGTGCTAGGGGTCCATAATAATGGACACTGCCTTTCTGAGACACCGCTCCGTGAAGATGTTCTGGGTGCTTTGTAGGCTAGTACCCAAGATGGAGCCGACTAAATTTACGACCCTCTGCAGCTTCTTTCAATCCTGTGCAGTAGTCCCCCCATACCAGACAGTGACGCAGCCTGTCAGAATGCTCTCCACGGTTCATCTATAGAAGTTTTTGAGTGTTTTTGTTGACATACCAGATCTCTTCAAACTCCTAATGAAGTATAGTTGCTGTCTTGCCTTCTTTATAGATGCATCGATATTTTGGGACCAGGTTAGATCCTCAGAGATCTTGACACCCAGGAACTTGAAACTGCTCACTCTCTCCACTTCTGATCCCTCTATGAGGATTGGTATGTGTTCCTTCATCTTACCCTTCCTGAAGTCCACAATCAGCACTTTTGTCTTACTGACATTGAGTGCAAGGATGTTGCTGCAGCACCACTCCACTAGTTGGTCTATCTCACTCCTGTATGCCCTCTCATCTTCATCTGAGATTCTACCAACAATGGTTGTATCATCAGCAAATTTATAGATGGTATTTGAGCTATGCTTAGCCGCACATGGGTATAGAGACAGTAGAGCAGTAGGCTAAGCACACACCCCTGAGGTGAACCAGTGTTGATCATCAGCGAGGTGGAGATATTATCACAAATCCGCACAGATTGCAGTCTTCCATTTAGGAAGTTGAGGATCCAATTGCAGAGGGAGATACCAAGGCCTAGGTTCTGTAACTTCCCAATCAGGACTGTGGTAATGATGGTGTTAAATGCTGAGCTATAGTAAATGAACAGCATCCTGACATAGATGTTTGTATTGTCCAGGTGGTCTAAGGCCGTGTGAAGAGCCATTGAGATTGTGTCTGCCATTGACCTATTGTGGTGATAGGCAAATTGCAGTGGGTCCAGTTCCTTGCTGAAGCAGGAATTAGTGTAACCATGACCAACCTCTCAAAGCATTTCATCACTTTTAGATGTGGGTGCTACTGGTGATAGTCATTAAGGCAGATCACAATAAGACGAGGATTTTTCCCTGTCTCTGTGTTGCTACTCCTCTGAGATTTCTCCCAGTTAATAAGTTCTGCAAAAGTAAGGGCAAGGGCAGTATTAATGCAGGAGTGGCTGTGGGACGTTCCAGGGTTTAGATGTTTTAAAAGGCAAAAGAGGTTGGGGAGTGGCACTGTATAATGTAACAGCTGCAGAGAGTGAAGGTCAGTAGTGAATTCCTGAGTCAGTAGTGGGGCTAGAAGTCAGAAAAAGGAATGGAGCAGTCACTCTAACAGAGTATTCTATAGGTCCCCAGCAACAAAGATACTGAGGAGCAGATCAAGCGGCAGGTTTTAGAGAGATGTGAAAATAACCGGGTTGTTGTTATGGGTGACTTCAACTTCCTTATTACACTTCCTTAGTGCAAAAGGTTTAGATGGGGCAGAATTTGTTATGTGTGTCCAGGAAGGCTTCCTGATACAACATGAGGATAGGCTGACTAGAGGAGAGGCCATTCGGCATATAGTACTAACAATGAACCTGGTCAGGTGACAGATATCTCGGTGAGTGAGCATTTTGGAGACAGTGACCACAACTCCGTGATTATTCCCATAGACTTTCACAGGGACAGGAGCAGATTGCATGCCAAAGTACTTAACTGATGAAGGGTGAATGGCAATGCTATAAGGAAGGAACTTGGGAGCACAAATTGGGAACAGATGTACTCAATGGAATGCACAACGGAAATGTGAAGTTTATTTAGGGAGCTTGTATGGGGTTCTGAATAGGTTTGTCCCTTTGAGACAGGGAAAGGATGGTGGAGTGAAGGATCGTGGTTGACAAGAAACGTGAACATCTAGTGAAATGTAAGAAAGAAGCACAGCTATAGTTCTGGAAGCAAGGATCAGACAGGGATTTCGAGAGTTATAAGGTAGCCAGGAAGGAGTTTGTAAGACCATAAGATCATAAGATATAGGAGCAGAAGTAGGCCATTTGATCCCTGCTTAAGGGACTTTGGAGAGCTAGAAGGGGGCATGAGATGGCCTTGGCAAATAGGATTAAGGAAAACCCCTAAGCATTCTCCATAATCATGAAGAATAGGAATATGACCAGAGTAAGTATAGGATCGAACAGCGATCAGAGAGGAAACATATGCCTGCAGCTGGAGGAGGTAGGAGAATTCAGTATTCACCAGTGAGAGGGACATTGATGAATGTGAGCACAGTGTAGAACAAGCTAATATGCAGAAACATGTCGACATTATCAAATTCTGGAAACCTGAAAAACATTAGGATAAAGAAGCATAAAGATATACCCCAGGTTGCTACAGAAGCGAGAGAGGAGATGGCTGCACACTTGTGGTGATCTTTGTATCCTCACTAGCCACAACAATAAAAATATCATAGAGTCATAAAACACTATGATACAGGCCCTTCAGCCCATGATGAACTATAATTCTGCCCATTCCCATCGACCGGCATGTGGACCATAGTTCTCCATACCCCTCCCATCCATATATTTATCCAAACCTCTTAACTGTTGAAATTGAACCTGTTGGAGCTTATCCACATTACTCGTCCCCTCTTTCTCCTTAGGCTCAAGCCTCAGGCAAAGAAGAGAGCATTGCAAGCAAAGCAACATCTGATATAAGCATTACCATTGAAAGCTGGCTGTAAACAATACCTCACTCTGTAGTTTGTGGGGAGGCCACCTCCATGATGTCAGTTTTCACTGTTAGCTGTTGCCCCAGAGTCTTCGTGCAAATGGGCATCACGGTCTGCCTGAATGAGTTGGGATGAAAGGACCTTTGATCCTGTCATTTACTGATTCAAAAATGAAAGGAGTGAGAAGAGGAGGAATATATGGGAAGACAAGCCTGCAACAATCTGTTGGAGGTGTGCAGTAGGTCAAGCAGCATCTGTTGGGGAAATGGAATTACTAATGTTTCAGGTTGAAATCCTGCAGTGGAGATGTGAGATGTCCAGTATAAAAAGGAGGGTGGGAGGGCTGATTGTGGACTGGGACAAGGTGAACAGTGGTGGGCAGATAGAGCCTGATATAGGAGAGGGAAGGATAGATGGAAGGTGGTGGCAGAAAAGAAAAGAGAAACAGATAGAAGGAGGTGGAGGGGGAGGAAGGTGAAGAAGGCTGGGAAGGGAAGTTAAGGCTGTTTCCTTTAGTATGACAGCAGAAAATATTGGAAACACTCAGCAGGCCGGTTAGCATCTTTGGGAAACAATACAGTTATGTTTCAGGTCAATGTATCAGAACTGGGAAGGGGAATTTTACTTAGTGATGCAAAGGTTACATGAGAGAATTAAGAGATGTACTTGTAGCCTGGGGAAAAGTACACACTCAGGACAACAAATACTTTTTTAGGTTTTAATTCCTTTTCTGTTTTAGATGTTTAAGTGCCAGAAGAGGGTCGCGAAAGAAAACGATCAAACTTAGAACCAGACAAGAGGAATTTTGCAGATACTGGAAATTCAAGCAACACAAAAAGTTGCTGGTAAACGCAGCAGGCCAGGCAGCATCTCTAGGAAGAGGTACAGTTGATGTTTCGGGCCGAGAACCTTCGTCAGGACTAACAGAAGGAAGAGTTAGTAAGAGATTTGAAAGTGGGAGGGGGAGGGAGAGATCCAAAATGATAGGAGAAGACAGGAGGGGGAGGGATGGAGCCAAGAGCTGGACAGGTGATTGGCAAAGGGGATATGAGAGGATCATGGGACAGGAGGACCAGGGAGAAGGAAAAGGAGGGGGGGAACCAGAGGATGGGCAATGGGTATAGTCAGAGGGACAGAGGGAGAAAAAGGAGAGTAAGAGAAAGAATGTATGTATAAAAACAAATAGCGGATGGGGTATGAGGGGGAGATGGGGCATTAGTGGAAGTTAGAGAAGTCAATGTTCATGCCATCAGGTTGGAGGCTACCCAGACGGAATATAAGGTGTTGTTCCTCCAACCTGAGTGTGGCTTCATCTTTACAGTAGAGGAGGCCGTGGATAGACATGTCAGAATGGGAATGGGATGTGGACTTAAAATGTGTGGCCACTGGGAGATCCTGGTTTATTGCAGAAATGAGTTTGGTGAGGCAGGAGCAAGCTGAGACAATAGGTCTGCCAGGACAGGCAGGTTTGTGGATCTTGGGTAGGAGGTAGAAACGGGAAGTGCGAGGTGTGGGAACTATAATGTTGGTAGCAGTGGATGGGAGATCCCCTGAGCGGATATTGGCGCTCCCGATGTGGCCTTCTTTATATTGGCGAGACCTGACGCAGACTGGGAGACCGTTTTGCTGAACACCTACGCTCTGTCTGTCGTGACATCACTGTCTCCCTTAAAGGCACAGACAACTATTCTAGCATTACCCGGATGGATGCCTAAGTACACTTTTAACGATACTGAATAAGATCCTATGGTCACCAGGTTACATACTCTTGACACTTGAATAAACCTGCAAGTGTTGTGCTGCCCGAATAGGAGCTAGGCAACAAATCATACAGATGGGGTTGTTCTTTGTGAAGGAATGGGGTTAAAATGAAATATGAGAGCATTGTCCAAGGTAATGAAAAGCCTGGTAAAGGTAGATGGAGAAAGATTTTTAATATAAGTGTTTGTTACTATCTTGAATCCACTACCAAAATGTGGGGAAATAGATTGAATAAAAGGAACACTGCAGGTGCCAGGAGTCTGAAATAAAATTAAGTCACGACATTTACATTAGACTAATGTTGTTTGATTACAGCTCTACCTTCTGTACCATAATTCCAAGCAAACTCATCTCCAAATTCCTAATCCTAAGCCTCAATACCACCCGTTGCAATGGGGTCCTGGACCCCCTGACCAATAGAAAGCAATTAGTAAGGATAGGCATCATGATCATCCTCAGCACTGATGCTCCATAAGTCTGTGTTCACAGGCCCCAACTCTACTCTTTCTACATTCACAACTGTGAGGCCAGATTCTGCTTAACTCCTTCTACAAGCTTACGGGTGACACCACCATATGTGGGCTAATCACAAATAATAATGAAATTGAGTACAGGAGAGAGATAGTAACATGGTACCCATAAGACCATAAGATGTAAGGACAGAATTAAGCCATTCAGCCCATCAAGTCTACTCCATAATTCCATCATGGTTCGTTTATTATCCATCTCAACCCTATTCTCCTGTCTTCTCCCCGTAAACTTGGATGCCCATACTAATCAAGAAACTATAAACCTCTACTTTAAATAAACTCAATGACTTGGCTTCCACAGCCTCCAGTAATTCCACAGATTCACCCCTTCTGGCTAAAGAAATTCCTCCTCATCTCCATTCTAAAGGGATGTCCTTGTATTTTGAGGCAGTGCCCACTAGTCATAGACTCCTCCACTATAGGAAGCATCCTGTCCATGTCCATTCTTCTTAGGCCATTATGATATCGATAGGTTTCAATGAGATCCACCCTCATTCTTCTAATCTCCAGTCAGTACAGGCCTGGAGCCGTCAAATGCTCCTTATATGTTAACCCTTTCATTTCAGGGATCATTCTCATGAACTTCCTCAGGACCTTCTCCAATACCAACACGTCTTTTCTTAAAACTGCTCACAATTTCCAAGTGTGATCTGACCAATGTTTTATAAATCCTCAGCATTACATCTCTGCTTTCATATTTTTAACTTTGCATTTGCCTTCCTTACCACTGACTAAATCAGCAAATTAACCTTTAGGGAATCCTGCACGAAGATTCCCAAGTCCCTTTGCATCTCTGGTTTCTGAATTTGTTCCCCATTTAGAAAATAGTTAACGCCTTTATTCGTCCTACCAAAGTAAATGTCCACACAATTGCACACTATATTCTAACTGCAATTTCTTTACTCATTATCCTTCTGCAGACTCCCTGCATCCTCAACACTACCTGCCCACCCTGAACAACAACCTCACTGTTAGCAAAACAAGAGTTGGTCATTGATTTCAGGAAGGGTTGGTGCATTTTCCACTTACATCAATGGTGCTGAGATCGAGACGGCTGAAAGTTTTAAGTTCCTCAGAGTGCATTATACCAATAGCCTGATCTGGTGAAGCCAAATAGACGTCACCACTAATTACCACTTGTATACAAGGACACTGAGGTCTCTTTAAAACATCAACATCTCCTGATATATCACCAATTTAAAAAGAAACACTCTGCTTCTTTAGCTTATGCACCAAAGTGTATGGCCACACATTTTTCCACATTGTATTCGAGTTTTCACAGAAAAAATGTTTTCATATTTCCTTAGAAGCCTTTTTACATATTCCTCCCTACTCTCAGACCCATTTAACTTTGTATTATTGGCAACTTTAGAAATTTGATATTTGGACCTTTCAGTCAAATTACTCATAAACATTGTGAGTAACTAGGACCCATGCCCTACTCTTCTAGACACAAGAACACGAGAACCTATCATCAAACAACAGGAATTCTGCAGATACTGGAAATTCAAGCAACACACATCAAAGTTGTTGGTGAACGCAGCAGGCCAGGCAGCATCTCTAGGAAGAGGTGCAGTCGATGTTTCAGGCCGAGACCCTTCGTCAGGACCTATCATCAGTCTGGTTTCAACCTGAAACTCTGACCACCCGTTTCCCTCCACGTCATGATGCTGCTCCAGCTACTGAGATCCTCCAGCAGTCTGTTTGTTGCTCAACACTTAATGGACAGTTAGACAGGTGCATGGATAGGAAAGGTTTACAGGGATGTGGGCTAACTGTATATAAATGAGACAAGCTTAGTCAGCAATGATGAGTTGGGCTGCAGGGAATGTTTTCATGCTGTATCTCTATGGCATTTTGATTCTATAAATGAATCTCTATGACGGTTACATGAGCTGAAAGCGAATATCACGACTGGCTAAGGGAGCTTCGAGCTTCCAATTGTTACTAACAGATGAAGAGCTACCCTTGCACATCAATGTGAAGTTGCGTCTGATCTTTTCCTTATATGACACTTCACTGCAGAAGGCTTCACACTGCAGTGCAGGTTAGAGGGAGACAAACCAAGAGGCAGATTTCAGAGAATGAAACAATAGAACTATGATCAGAGTTAAAAGAACAAGCAAAATAAAAAAAATATGGTTCGAATTTAATTCCATCTGCAAAATCACCATTACACCTAAAAAGATATTTAAAAGATAAAGACACCTATCCATGATTTTTGTGGTTATTGATAGCATGCCACATCACAATGTCAAATAGCATTGTCCATTCTTCCAAGTATACTATATGTGCCTTTTGATGTATAAATTGTTTCCATCTTCAGTCTGATTAGAAAGTTTCACCGAGTGGGAGAAGAGACAAGAACCAGGAATGGAGTACCAGAGGTGGACTAAATTATGAGAAAAATATATTTGCATTGATGCCATAATGAGTTCCTCCGGCAATAACTCTTTATTAAATCCTTCTTTACCTATTAAATGGAGAACAAATGCTCGATATAAAATGTAAGTTTTGTTTTCCAATTTTACTAAATTGTTAAACTGGGATAGTTTGTAAATTATCCCAGCAGTCTCCTTTCACCATCTACAAAGGAACTAATGCTTCATTAGTGAACACAAAATCACAGTTGTAACCTATGGTTATCACACAAAGACAAATGCAATTACACCAGCTTTCTACATCAGTGTGAAATCACATCAGTACCAGGTCACAGAACAGGACTTCTGCTCTGATTGATTTTAGAAGCAGACACACAACATGCACATTAAAAATATAAGTTAAATATAAATTATACAAAATTATACAGGAAAAAACACAATTCAAACAAAAAAAAAGTCCATTGCAGTGTCATAGTGGTCAAGGTGGTTATAATGTTGCTAGACGAAGATAGCAATCAGGGTTGTCTAGGTTGTCTATATCTGAGTAGTTGAAGGGAAGCAGCTGTTCTTAAACCTGGGATAGTGTGAGGTAGTCAGGCTCCTCTACCTGCTGCCCATTGGCAGATGGCATGGTCCAGATGGTGGGAATCTTTGATGATGAATGCTGTCTTCTTGAGGCCTTGCACCCTCAGATAATACCAATGGTGGGGAGGGAAGCACTCATAATATATTTTACTGAGGGCACTACTCTCTAAATTCTTACTTTCTTGTGCTTTCATTTTCCTATATCATGATGCAACCAGTCAAGATGTAAGAGAGAAGTTAGAGGGAAGGGGATTGATCTGAGAGCTGGCATGAACTCGAAGGGTAGAATAGTCACATTAGGAAAGCTGAGACACCAGACTGAAGCAACTCTGGCTCGGCAGGATCATGCATCCAGCTGTTCAAGCAGCCAAGCTCGAGAAACAAGTTCAAGGTCGAAGACAAGACCAATAAAGCAGGTCTGTCAGGTTACTGCATTTCACAATTTTAAACAAAAATTCCTTTGCTTGAGGGAATGGGAAGAAACTAAGAAGAGGAGAGAAAGAAAGTTTTAAATAATACAGGATACTGACAGTATGTCCACAACACTCCAGAGGAGACAAGCCTCTCCATCACAACCTTTCAGAAGCCACAACCAACTGTTTAAAGTGATCATCCAAAACAGGGTGTGGAGATGGCCAAGTAGAGCAAGATATGCCTGTGAATTGATTCCTGTCATGGAGCTGATCAGGCTTGGAAACTGGTCAGCCAGCAACCA
Organism: Mobula hypostoma; assembly: GCF_963921235.1. Classification (NCBI taxonomy): domain Eukaryota; kingdom Metazoa; phylum Chordata; class Chondrichthyes; order Myliobatiformes; family Myliobatidae; genus Mobula; species Mobula hypostoma. Next base: position 170,958,089 of record NC_086097.1, read on the forward strand.
TGAAGGGAGAAAGGCAGATTAAGGCTTCATTTTGATACATTGAAAACACTGAATCAGAAACAGGTTTATTATCATTGACATATCACAAAACTTGTGGCAACAGAAAATTGCAAAAAAAAAGCTATAAGTTACAAAAAAAAAGATAATGCAAAAGATAAAAAATGAGGTAGTATTCATGGGTTCAGAAATTTGATGGCAGAGGGGAAGAAGCTGTCCTTAAACAATGAGTGTGCATCTTCAGGCGAACCCCCTTCCTAATGTAATGAGAAGAGTATATGTCCTGGACAGTGAGGGTCTTCGGAGTAGGAAATAGGAGTAGGCCTAGGTCATTTGGCTCTTGAATATGCTCTGCTCTTTAATGACCATCAAAATTCAATATCCTTTTCCAGCTTTCTCCCTATAGTTAATGAATGTGTTCCAGAAGCTAAGAATAATAAACACAAGAAATTCTTCACATGCTGGGAATGCAAAACAAAGCATACCAAAATGCTGGAGGATCTCAGCAGATCTGGCAGAATCAAAGGAAATGAACAAGCAGTCAATGTTTCGAGCTGAGGCCCGACTTCAGGACTGGAAAGGAAGTGGGTAGATGCCAGAATAAAAAAGGTGGGGGGGGGAGGAGAAGGAGGTTAGCTAGAAAGTGTTAGGTGAAGCCAGGCAGGAGGGAAAGGAATTTGAAAAGAGCGGAAAGTGGACTATAGGAGAAAGAGAAGGGGAAGTGATAGGCAGATGAGAAGAGGTAAGAGGCCAGAATGGGAATAGAAGAATAGGGGAGGGGTGGGACTATTTTACCAGAAGGGGAAATCAGTATTCATGTCTAGAGATTGGAGGCTACCCAGATGGAATATAAGCTGATGATCCTCCACCCTGAGCATGGCTTCACTGTGGCACATGAGGAGGTCATGTACCGACATGTCGGAACAGGAATGGAAATCAGAATTGAAGAGTTTTGCCAGAGGAAAACTCAGCTTTTGGTGAATGGAACAGAGGTGCTAAACAAAGCGGACCCCCAATTTATAACGGGTCTTACCAATGAAGAGGAAGTCACATTGAGAGCACCAGATACAATAGATAACCCCGGCAGATTTGCAGGTGAAGTGTTGCCTCATCTGGAAGGATTGTTTGGGGCTCTGAATAGAGGGGAGGGAGGAGGTAAACAAGCAGATGCAGCGCTTTGGCCACTTGCAGGGATAAGTGCCAGGCGGTAAGTTTGTGGAGGGACGAGTGGACGAGGGAATCGCAGAGGGATCAATCCCTGCTGATAGCGGGGGCAGGGGAGTAGAGGGGGGGAGTAAAGATGTGTTTGGTAACAGGATCACTTTGGAGGCCGCGGAAATTGCAGAGGACAATGTATTGGATGTGGAGGCTTTTGTAGTGGTGGCTAAGGACAAGAGGAACTCCATCACTGTTAAGGCAGCGGGAAGCTGAGGTGCGCATGAATGTTCAGGAAATGGAGGAGATGTGGGTGAGGGCAACATCAACGGTGAAGGAATAGAAACCACATTCTTTGAAGAAAGAGAACATCTCTGATGTCCTGGAAAGGAAAGCATCATCCTGGGAACAGATGAGGCAGAGAAAAAGGAAATGAGAAAAGAGAATAGTATTTTTACAGGAGGCAGGGTGGGAAGGGGTATAGTCAAGACAGCCATGGGAATTGGTAGGTTTATTAAAGACGTCAGTTGATAATCTATCTCCAGAGAGTTTGCTCCTGTACATTGCAGCCTCCCTACCAGGTGATGATGCAATTGGTCAGAATGCTGTCTATCATGCATCTATAGAAATTTGCTAGAGTCTTGGGTGACCTACTGAACCTGCTCAATCTCTTGTTAAAGTATAGCCGCTGATGGGTTTTTCTCATGATTGCAACAATATGTTGGGCTCACTTTATACGACCACCCTCAGTATCCAAAAGTTTCCCTTAGGTCTATTTTTTTTAAACCTTTCCCCTCTGGTTCTTGGTTTTGCATGGCTTCACCCAATCTATGGACTTGATATAGGATGAACCCAGTCCTTACTGAAGAATGGAACAGACTTGAGAGGCTGAAGGGCCTACTCTTACTCCTAGTCTTTCTCCCTCATGCCAATTCTAGCAGAAAGATATTATAATATTATATTATTACAACATTAGCTATGACCTGTGCAAGCACCTTCTGCAGCAGGGCAAGATCGATGAGACTGCAGTGTTTCAAAGCAGAACCTCACTTAACAGGCAAAATAATATTGCTTTAATTTAAAATATTTCTTAATGTGTTGAAGAAAGGCAAAGTTTGATTAAGGCACAAATGTATTAATAAGATATAAGCATTCAACACCAAAGGAACAACCCACTGCCCATGAATAATCCAATTTTATCATAACTTTTCCATTTTAAATGGAATTATTTCCCTCTTAGCCTAGCAACCAGGGCAGCAAAATGGTGCAACAGTCACCGCTTCTGCTTTGCAACTCCAGGGATTCATGTTCAATCCTGACTCCTGCTACTGTCCATGTGGAGTTTGAATGTTCTCCTTGTACAAGACATTGGGGAGGTCACTATTAGAATATAGTGTACAGTTTTGATTACCCTGCTATAAGATAGATGCCATTAAACTGGAAAGAGTGTAAGGAGAGTTGCAAGAATGATGGCCGCACTCGAGGGACTGAATTATGGACTAATGCTGAGCAGGTTAGGATTTTGCTTGTTGGAGCGTAGGAGACTGAGAAGTGATTGTATGGAGGCAGTGCATAGACAGGGTGAATATGCACAGTCTTTTTCCCAGGGTTGTGTAATCAAGAACTAGAGGGCATAGATTTAAGGAGAAAGAGAAAAGATTTAGTCAGAACCTGAGGGGCTACTTTGTCACCCAAAGGGTGGTCCTTAAATGGAATGGGGTTTGCTGGCTCGGGGCCTGGGCAGCTTGCAATCACTAAGGGAACAATGAATTCAAGATTGATCAAGACTTTTTACAGGATAATCTCAGGGTAGCAGTCCATCACCTGAAGCTTAATAGAAGTTGGATGATGCAACAAGACAATGATCCAAAAGACAAGAGTGAATCAACAACAGAGTGATTTTTAAAAAAAGAAAATTTGTGTTTTGGAATGGCTGAGTCAAGCTCCTGACCTTAATCCAATGGAATTGTTGTAGAAGGCCCTGAAGCAAGCTGTTCATGCCAGGAAGCCCACCAACATCCCAGAGCTGAAGCAGTTATGTAAGGACTCCTTGTGCAGGATTCCTTAAATGTTAACTTGAAGTTTGAGTCAGTGGTAAGGAAAGCAAGTGCAATATTAGCATTTGTCTCAAGAGAACTAGAGTATAAGAGCAAGGTTGTGATGCTGAGGCTTAATAAGGCATTGGTCAGACTGCACTTGGAGTATTATGAGCAGTTTTGGGCCTCTTATCTAAGAAAAGATGTGCTGGTATTGGAGAGGGTCCAGAGGAAGTTCATGAGAATGATTCCAAGAAAAAAGGGTTAACCTGTTAGGAGCATTTGACATCTATGGGCCAGTATTCACCAGAATTTAGAAGAATGAGGGGTTTCTCATTGAAACCTATTGATTATTGAAAGGCCTAGACAGAATGGATGTTTCCTATAGTGGGTGAGTCTTGGGCTAGAGAGCACAGCCTCAGAATACAGGGACATCCTGAGATAAGAAGAAATTTCTTTAGCAAGATGGTAAATGAATCTATGGCTTTCATTGCCATGGACAGCTATGAAGGGTCATTGAATGTATTTAAATTTTTTGTTTGAGTGGTTCTTGATTATTCAGTTACCCTCCCCCATATTTTGCATATCCCTATAAGACCTCCCCAGTTCTCCTGTGTTCCATAGAAAATAGTCCCAACTTATTCATCTTTTTGTTATAAATACAAATTCAAATTGTTAAGAAAACTACCTCTCCTTCAACGTCGCAGAAACAAAGCAGCTGGTTGTGGACTACAAGAGGAATGGAGACAGACTAACCCCTATTGACATCAATGGATCTGGGGTGAACAGCTTGAAATTTCCTGGCATGAAAATCACCGGCTGTGTGGAGAAAAAGGCACAAGAGCACCTCTTTCACCTCAGATAGTTGAAGAAGTTTAGTATGGACCCCCAAATTCTAAGAACTTTCTACAGGAGATCAACTGAGATCAGCCTGACTGGCTGCATCACTGTCTGGTATGGGAACTGCACTTCCCTCAATCGCAGGACCCTGCAGAGAGTGGTGCAGGCAGCCCAGTGCATCTGTAGATGTGAACTTCCCACTATTCAGGACATTTACAAAGACGGGTGTGTAAAAAGGAAGGATCATTGGGGACCCGAGGCACCCCAACCACAAACTGTTCCAGCTGCTACCATCCGGGAAACGGTACCGCAACGTAAGAGCCAGGGCCAACAAGGTCCGGGACAGTTTCTTCCACCAGGCCATCAGAATGAATAATTCATGCTGGTACAATTGTATTTCTATGTTATATTGACTGTCCTATTGTACGTACTATTTATTACAAATTACTATAAATTGCACATTGCATATTTAGACGGAGATGTAACGTAAAGATTTTTACTCCTTATTTATATGAAGGATGTAAGTAATAAAGTCAATTCAATTCAATTCAATTATCTTTCAACCATACATGAATACAGCCGAACAAAAGAGCCTTCCTCTGGAACCGAGGTTGGAAACGAACGCAGCACATTCAAAACAGTGAGCAAAAAAAAGTCACGCAAAAAGAACATATATATATATATATATATATATAGCTCAAGTCCCTGAGCGACATGTCCTGCAACTTCTCAGCAGTGCACAAACATATGCATGCAATCCAGCCTGTCATTCCACCAATCGAACACTGGAGGGCAGCACTGATTGGAGAGGCCAGCCACCAACTGAGTACGGATGCCACGCTACACTGCATCTGGCATCTCCTCTCCTGGTCTGCAGCAGCAGGCAAGCCCTCAGCTTGTGGCCTAGTCCTCAGAACAGCAGAGGACACACAGCTCCCAGTCAGTTTGTCGCACCATGAAACAAGGGAAACAGGTCTGCAGCATATTACATCATCAATGTCCAACAGGGTCTTGCAATCGCATGAGAAATATCCAAGATAAATACACTGCACACTACCTTTGCACACCAACTTTGATGCCTTCAATGCCTTGCTACAGAGGCAATATCATGGTCTGCACCCAGTCCAGCACCTCCATCAATGAGGAGCTCACTGATGGGGTACACCTGCAGTATCCGAAGTTCTTGGAGTCCAGCATTGTCTTACAAACTTACAAGACATTTAACAAAGAAAAAAAAACTCAGGTATAAATCAGGTCCTCAAGTCCTTGCAACATCAATGTAAATTTTCTCTGCATTCTTTCAAACTTACTGATATTATTACTGAGGTAGATGACCAGATCTGCGCACGATAACTTAATTTGGCCTCACCAAAGTCTTATACAACTTTGATAAAACATTCTTACTCCTGTATTCAAGTTAAAAATGGTAAATTGATAAATTGGTTTATTACTGTCACATGTTCTGACATATAATGTAAAACTTTATTTTGCATATCGTCCATGCAGGTCATTTCATCACATCAGTACACTGAGGTGGTTTAAGCAACGTAAGAGGGTAGAATATAGGGTTGCAGTTACAGAGAAAGTATGATGCGAACAAATAACAAGGTGCAAGACTATTTTGAGTAAGATTATGATGTCAGTAGTCCATCTTATTGTAGAACAGGTCCCAGTATTCTTACAACAATCTGGTAGAAGCTGTTCTTGAGCCTGGTTATAAGTGCTTCAAAGATTTTGTACCTTCTGCTTGATGGGTAGAGGGAGAAGTCAGAATGATTGGGGTGGGAACAGGTCACTGGTAATGCTGGGTACTTTACTGAGGCAGCAAGAAGCGTAGACAGAGACCAAGGAGGGGAGGCAGTTTCCTGTGATGTGCTGGGCGGTGTACACAACTCTTTACACTTTCTTGCAGTCTCAGGTAGAACAATTGTCATACTAAGTCAAATATGGAGCGTCTCTAAAAATTGTAGTGGTTTATTGGAAACATGCTGAATTTCTTTACACTCCTGAGGAAATAGAGTGGTCAGTTTTGTGGGCTGGGTCAGCTTCAAATGCTCATGGAAATCCAATATAAACTGAACGCAAGTTTTCTGGAAATTTCCCAATCCGTTTTGTTAGTTTGCAACAAAATCAAGCAGGTTAGACCATAAGACCATAAGACATAGTAGCAGAATTAGGCCACTTGGCCCATTAACCCTGCTCCGCCATTCCATCATGCATGATTTATTATCCTTCTCAACCTCATTCTCATACCTTCTCCCCCTAACCTTTGACACACACACTAATCAAGAACCTATCAACCTCCACTTTAATTATACCCCATGACTTGACCTCCAGAGCCGCCTGTGGCAATGAATTCCACGGATTTACTACCACGTGGCTAAAGAAATCAATGTTCTAAATGGACATCCCTCTGATCTGAGGCTGTGTGCTCTGGTCTTAGATTCACCATTGTTACAGTGGTCTGATTTTGGATCAATAGACTCGGGCAAGAATAGACTTGGACAAGCACAGGCAGAGGATCTTTTAGTACATAGCTAGTGAGCTGAGAATGGGTCCAGAGTTAGTGGTATGTTCCTCGTGTGACATGTGGGAAACTTGAGAGACCTCCAGTCTCCCTGATAACTGCATCTGCACAAAGTGCACAGAGCTGCGACTCTTTAGAGACTATGTTAAGGAACTGGATCTGCTGCTCAATGTCCTTTGGCCCATATAGGAAAATGAAGAGGGGATATATAGGAGCTACAGGGATACCAAGTCTCATCAAACTCCTGATGAAGTATAGCAACAGGCATACCTTTGTCATGATTGTATCAATATGTTATGCCCAGGATAGATCCTCTGCGATGACAACCTCCAGGAAGTTGAAACTGCTCACCCTTTCCACAGCTGACCCTTCAATAAGGGTTGTTATGTGCTCTCTCGACTCCCCCTTCCTGAATTCCACATCAGCTCCTTGGTCTTGCTGATGCCAAGTGCCAGGTTTTTGCTATGAGATATATTTCCAAGTCTGGATGATATAAGTCTTGATGGGGAACATGCAAGTGGTGGGATTCTCACAAATCTGTTGCTCCTCATCCAGTAGGTTATGGCTGTTGTGGGTATGGGGTGGGTAGCTGTGAGTAAATGTAAGCAGGTGAACAATTGCAGATGAGACACATTGCACCCACAGTGGAGGGTACAGCTGCTTTGATTACAATTAAATAGTACAACTTATTCTCAGATGTTCAGACCTAGAGGTGACTGCTCTTGCTGAAAACTGGTGCAATAGTAGTTGGCAGATCATGGAATTAATCACACTCTGTTGGGAGGAATCCAATTTCAATGCCCACATTCTTCCAGAGAGCAAACATAATCCAACTTGGAGATCAATCTTTTTTTTTGCAAGTTACATTAACAGGAAATATATTAGTTCCTGGCCAAGGTATGTTCTCCCTGACAAAAATTAGCAAAGTGATTTACCAGTCTGGGAAAAAAAATGGTTAACCTCAGAGTGCCAGATTCTTTCTTCAATGTCAGCAAGTTCAACTCAGTATTATGAAAAAAATTGCTCTGGTTTGAGCAGATGGAATGGAAGTATTTGAAAGGAGCTTTAAACAACTACTTAACTTTCAGTCAATAAAAATATGAAGGGACCTAATTATAGGGAGAGGTTGGGCAGGCTAGGACTTTACTCCTTGGAGTGTGTGAGATAGAAAGATAATCTGATCGAGCTGTTCAAGATCATGAGGAGCAGAGAATGCGTGAATGAACAGAATCTTTTCCCCACAGTTGTGAGATCAAAAACTAGAGCGATTAGGTTTAAGGTGAAAGAGGAGGAATTTACCAGGAACCTGAGGGGCAAATTTTACACACAGAAGGTGGTGCATATATGAAACAAGCTTCCAGAGGATGTAGTTGAGAGAGATACAGTAACAAAATCTAAATGACATTTGGACAACTACGTGGATAAGTCATCAAATTAGTCAGTTCCATCTTGGGTACTAACCTCCGCAGTACCCAAGACATCTTCAAGGAGTGGTACCTCAGGAAGGTGGCATCCTTTATTAAGGACTCTCATCACCCAAGGCATGACCTCTTCTCATTGTTACTGTCAGGAAGGAGGTACAGAAGCCTGAAGGCACACTCAGTGATTCAGGAACAGCTTCTTCCCCTCTGCCATACGGTTCCTAAATGGACATTGAACCCATGAACACTACCTCACTTTTTTAATATATATTAGTGCAAAAAACAGAAATATTTTTAATCTATTCAATATATATGCACACACAGTTCCTATAAAAAGTACTCGCCCCCCGAAAGTTTTTATGTTTTATTGTTGCAGCATTGAATCACAGTGGATTTAATTTGGCATTTTTTTTACACTGATCAACAGAAAATGATTCTTTTGTGTCAAAGTGATAACAATCTCAACAAAGTGATCTAAATTAATTTCGAATATAAAACACAAAATAATTGATGGCATAAGTATTCATCGGCTTTAATATGACATGCCAAATCATCACTGGAGCAGACAATTGGTTTTAGAAGTAGATAATTGGTTAAATGGAGATCACCTGTGTGCAGTCAAGGTGATTTAATTGATTGTGGTAAAAATAAGCCTGGATCTGGAAGGGCTAACTGTTGGTGAGTTGGTATCCTGGCAAAAACTACACCATGAAGACAAGCAAACAAACACTCCAAGCAACTCCATGAAAAAGTTTTTGAAAAGCACAAGGCAGGAGATGGATACAACAAAATTTTCTAGTTACAGAATGTCCCTTGGAGTGCAGTTAGGTCAATTATCAAGAAATAGAAAGAATATGGCACAGCTGTTGTCTGCCTGGAGCAGGCCGTCCTCAGAAACTGAGTGACTGTGTAGGAAAGGGATTAGTGAGGGAGGCCACCAAAAGACCTATGACAACTCTGGAAGAGTTACAAGCTTCAGTGGCTGAGATGGGAGAGACTGTGCATCTAAGAACTGTTGCCCGGGTGCTTCACCAGTTTCAACTTTATGGGTGACCAGCAAAAAGAAAGCCACTGTTGGAAAAAAAAACACTCACATGAAATCGCAGCTATAGTTTGCTAGAAGGCATGTGGGAGATTGTGAAGTCAGCTGGAAGAAGGTTTTATGTTCTGATTAAACCAAAATTGAGCTTTTTGGCCATCAGACTAAATGCTATGTTTGGCAGAAGCCAAACACAGCACATCATCAAAAACTCACTATCCCTACCGTGAAGCAAGGTGGTGTGGGAATGCTTCACTGCAGCAGGCCCTGGAAGGCTTGTGAAGATAAAGGGTAAAATAAATGCAGTAAAATACAGGGAAAGCCTGGACAAAAACCTGATGCAGTTTGCAAGAAAACTGCAACTTGGGAGAAGATTTGACCCCAAGCATCAAGACAAAGCTACACAGGAATGGCTTAAAAACAACAAAGGTAATGTCCTGGAGTGACCAAGTCAGAGTCCAGACCTCAATCCAAGGGAGAATTTGTGGTTGGACTTGAAAAGGGCTGTTCGCTCACGATCGTCGTGGAATTTGACAGATCCTGAGCAGTTTTGTGAAGAAGAATGGAGAATAATGCAGTGTCCAGATATGCAAAGCTGATAGAGACCTATCCACACAGACTCAAGGCTGTAATTGCTGCCAAAGTTGTATCTACTAAATACTGACTTGAAGGGGGTGAGTAATTTTGGAATCAATTATTTTGTGTTTTATATTTATAATTAATTTAGATCACGTTGTTGAGATCTGTTTTCACTTTGACACGAAGAAGTTGTTTTCTCTTGATCAGTGTCATAAAAGCCAAATTAAATCCACTGAGATTCAATGTTGTAAAACACAAACTTCCAAGGGGGTAAATACTTTTTCTAGGCACTGTACCTATGGTTATTTATTTATTTATTTTTCTTTTCTATATTACCATGTATTGCATCAAACTGCTGCCACTAAGTTAATAAATGCCACGAGACATGCTAATGATAATAAACTTGATTCTGATAGGAAAGAGTTGGAAGGATGTGTACCAATCACAGGCAGCGTAGACCAGCTGAGACAGGCATCTTGTTTGGCATGGATGAGCTGTGATGTTGATGATGATTGAAAATCAATGACTTGAAGAGACAGTTCAGATCGTCATGTGATGGAAAAGTATAGTGATTATACTCACATTTATACGGATGGTGCAAAGGAACCTGAAACAGGAGTGACAGGGTTTGGGGTGGTAATACCAGCAAAAGAAATTGGAATCAGCAGAAGAACATCTAATAAGTTAGGGGTGTTTACAGTGGAGATGCTGGCAGTGTTGGTTGCGTTGCAATGGGTGCAGAAAGCCAGACAAGCCAAAGCATTGATATGTTCAGATTCATCCTCAGTTCTAGCAAGTTTAAGGTCTTTTCACACAAACAGTCAGCAAGATGTACTTTATGAAGTCCTTCAGTTAGTTACAATAATTGCAAATCAGGGAGGTCAGGTAAAATTTCTATGGGTTCCAGCACATGTAGGGGTGAAGGGGTATGAGAGGGTGGATGAGTTGGCAAGGAGGGCGTTAAAGAAAGAAAATGTGGAAATGCACATTAGTATCAGTAAAGCAGAGGTTAAGTGTGTAATCTAGGAAAAAGTCAACCGAATGTGGCAAGAAAGATAGGACAGGGAGGGGAAAGGGAGGCATTTATATCAAATACAAAAGAGTGTTGCAGTTACTAGGGTAGGTAATGGAAACAGAAGAGAGGAAATTGTGTGGACTAGGTTAAGGCTGGGGCATTGTGCATTAAACAAAACATTGAAAATGATAGGGAAACACCAGACAGGATTGTGTGAGGAATGTCAGGAAGAGGAGTCAGTAGAACATGTAGTTCTGAGTTGCAGGAAATATGGGATACAGAGAGAGATGATGAGAAATAAATTAAGGGAGTTGGGGATGCAGGAATTCACATTAAAAGGGTTGCTGGGCATGGGTGAGAGAGCACAAGTCCTGGTATTTTTAGCGTTTTTAAGGAGTACAGGGGTTTTTTATAGAATATGACGAATAAACAGGAATAGGATGGATGGTCAAAGATGGGAGGGTGGTGTAGGTTTGTATATATATATGTGTGTGTGTGTATATATGTATATGTGCGTGTGTGTGCGTGCGTATGTGTGTGCGTGCGTATGTGTGTGCGTGCGTGTGTGTGTGCGTGCGTATATATGTGTGTGCGTGCGTATATATGTGTGTGTATGTGTATGTATATATATGTATGTGTATGTATATATGTGTATGTGTGTGTGTATGTGTGTGCGTGCGTGTGTGCGTGCGTGTGTGCGTGCGTGTGTGCGTGCGTGTGTATATATGTATGTGTATATATATGTAGATGTGTATATATGTATGTGTGTGTATATATATGTATATGTGTATATATGTATGTGTATGTATATATATGTATGTGTATGTATATGTATGTGTATGTATATGTGTATGTATATGTGTATGTATATGTGTATATATGTATATGTGTATGTATATGTGTATATATGTATATGTGTATATGTGTATGTGTGTGTATATATGTATGTGTGTGTATATATGTATATGTATGTGTATGTATATGTGTATATATGTATATGTGTATGTATATGTGTATATATGTATATGTGTATATGTGTATGTGTGTGTATATATGTATGTGTGTGTATATATGTATATGTATGTGTGTGTATATGTGTGTGTATGTATATGTATGTGTATGTATATGTATGTGTATGTATATGTATGTGTGTGTGTGTATATGTATGTGTGTGTGTGTATATGTATGTGTGTGTGTGTATATATGTGTGTGTATGTGTATATATGTGTGTGTATGTGTATATATGTGTATGTATGTGTGTGTATGTGTATGTATGTGTATGTATGTGTATGTATGTGTATGTATGTGTATGTATATGTATGTATGTGTGTGTGTATATGTATATGTGTGTGCGTGCGTATGTGTGTGTGTGCGTGCGTGTGTGCGTGTATGTGTGTGTGCGTGTATGTGTGTGTGTATATATGTGTGTGTATATGTATGTATGTGTGTGTATATATGTATATGTGTGTATATATGTGTATGTGTGTATATGTATGTGTATGTGTGTGTATATATGTGTATGTATGTGTATATGTATGTGTATGTATATGTATGTATGTGTATGTATGTGTGTGTGTGTATATGTATGTGTGTGTGTGTATATGTATGTGTGTGTGTATATATGTGTGTGTATATGTGTGTGTATGTATGTGTATATATGTATATGTGTATGTATGTGTGTGTATGTATATGTGTGTATATGTATGTGTGTGTATATGTGTGTATACGTGTATATGTATGTATACGTGTGTATGTATATATGTATATGTATATATAAAATGTATATGTATGTATATGTGTGCGCGTGCGCGCGATTGGGTGAAGGGATTTAGAATGTATGTTTAGTGCACATTCTGGAGCAGAGGGTGGCGGTAATGCACCATTAAGCTGGATGCCAACCGCCGTAAAACAAGATACAGACAGACAGACAGACAGTTTAGATCTTGCATCTTGTATAGATTCCCTTTAGGAACAGAAACCACACAGGTAAATAAATTTAATTGTGCTAAAATGAGTTAAAGTTTGTATTGGATTAATGAAAAGGCTTGTAATGTAGTCATAGTCATACTTTATTAATTCCTGGGGAAACTGGTTTTTGTTACAGTTGTTCCATAAGTAATAAATAGTAATAGAACCATAAATAGTTAAATAGTAATTCGTAAATTATGCCAGGAAATAAGTCCAGGACCAGCCTATTGGCTCTGGATGTCTGACCCTCCAAGGGTGGAGTTGTAAAGTTTGATGGCCACAGGCAGGAATGACTTCCTATGACGCTCAGTGCTGCATCTCAGTGGAATGAGTCTCTGGCTGAATGTACTCCTGTGTCCACCCAGTACATTATGTAGTGGATGGGAGATATTGACCAAGATGGCATGCAACTTAGAAAGCATCCTTTTTTCAGACAACACCGTGAGAGAGTCCAGTTCCATCCCCACAACATCACTGGCCTTACAAATGAAGTTCCATCCCCACAACATCACTGGCCTTACAAATGCCAAAGTGAACATTAAGTTTGAGGAATTTAAAATTGTATGAAGGAGTAAGAAATTGATAGAGGGAATATGGGATCCAACAAGGGACAAAACAATTGATTGTAAATGTCTCTTTAGATATGTGAAGGTATGTGGCTTGTATAGGAGTTTGATGGAGAGTCAGCAAGCCTCAAAGAATATCTGGTGACTTGCAACTGCCCTCTGAAATAGACCAGCAAATGTCTCAATTCAAGGGATGGATACTAAATATCGGCCCTGCCGTTATACCCAGGGAGAAAAAAGAAAAGGATCCTTTATTTTTAAATTTCCATTTGTGTTATATAGGGAATTAGGGGTCCAATGAAAAGGTGGAATTTAAGATATTAATAGTAAGGATGTAGCACTGGAGAGATTAATGGGACAAAAAGATGACAGCTCCCCTGGACCTGATGGCCTACATCTTAGAGTTTTAAAGGAGGCAGTCACTGAGATGGTTGATGCATTGATTCTAATCTATTGAATTCCCTGGGACTGAGAATGATCCCCACAGACTAGAAGGTAACATATGCAACCCTGTAGTTGTTGAAAAGAAGAAGAGCTTGACGTTAGTAGAGAGAACAGAATTTATTATTAGTCTCATTGTAAGAGCGAATAAAGAAAATCATGATATGTGGCAGAGTCGGCATGAAATTGTGAAAGAGGATTCTATTACACATATCTAATTGATTAGTTTATTATTGTCTCTTGGACAAAGATTTAGTGGAAAGCTTTTGTTTGCATGGCATTTAGGCGGATCATGCCATACATTAGTATGTCAAAGTAATGCTGTTGGCCAGAAGGGATGACAGTCTATAAATTAGTGGATTTGAATGAATCAACGTCAGGGAAGCACTCAAACCAGTTGTCTTTGTTTCACCACCACCCCCATTTTGTGAATTCTGAACTTTCTTTTATGGACTTTGTTTCTCCCACCCCCCCCCACCCGTTTTGAGAACAGATTCTAAATGTGAGACCATTCTCAGGTTTAGTCCTGCTAGTCCTGACGAAGGGTCTCAGCCTGAAACATCGACTGTACCTCTTCCTAGAGATGCTGCCTGGCCTGCTGCGTTCACTAGCAACTTTGATGTGTGTTGCCTGTAATCCTGTTAGACTCTGTCTGGATTGCCTAGTTTAATTGATTTGGATAAATCAAAGTTGAAACAACACAAGTAGACAAGGCTGGGTTGGGGTGGGGGGTGGGGGGGACAGTAGAACCATGAAACAATGTTAGTTGTAACCTTGGACTAGGACCAAAAAGAAGGTAACCCAGGTAGGACAGGTGACTTGAGCTAATGGTTCAAATGATTATTATCAAAGTATACAACTCAGTTCTCTGGGTAGCAATGAAACTAAGAACAAAAAGAAAGGGAGCTCGATCATCAACCCCAAAAATCCCACCTCCCTGCAAAAAAAACATGAACAAGAATGAAACAAGTGCATCAACCCCAAAATATCCCCTCCCACACAAGAACTGTGCAAAATAGATCAACCACATCAACCCCCAAATCCCTCCTCCCGCACAAAAAAACGAGCAAAATGGATCGGGCAGATCAACTCCCTCCTCCCTCCTCCCACACAAAATAAAAGTGAATAAAACAGATCAGGCACATCGACCCTCAAATCCTTCTTCCTGCACACAAGAAAAACAAACAAAACAGATCAGGCATATCAACCCCCAATTCTCTCCTCCCTGCATTAAAAAAACAGAAGTTGGCTGAAATAACACAGAATATATAAAGATTCAAGATTCAAAGATTCAAAAAACTTTATTGTCATTCTAACCGTACATCAGCTCTGCAGGGCAGAATGAGACAGCGTTTCTCAGGAGCAGTGCAATCATAACATAACTAACGCAACACTAAATAATAAACATAACAATAAGTAGTAAAACACAACAGCCACATGTCAGTTAAAATCAAGTTATAAGTGTCCAGTGCAAGTTAAAAGTGTCCAAAGCAGAGTCAGGTCGAGCAGCTATTTAGCAGTCTGACTGCCTGTGGCAGGAAGCTGTTTAGTAGCCTTGTGGTTTTAGTTTTGATGCTCCTGTAACGTTTGCCTGATGGCAGAAGAACAAACAGTTCATGGAGAGGGTGTGAGGGGTCTTTAATGATGTACCGTGTCTTCTGGAGGCATCGACTCTGAAAGAGGTCTTGGACAGAAGGTAGGGAGACCCCAATGACCTTCTCTGCTCCCCTAACCACCCTCTGCAAGGCTTTTTTGTCGACAGCACTGCAGCTGGAGTACCAGGTTGTGATGCAAAAGTCAGCACACTCTCAACCACGCCTCTGTAGAATGTAGTTAAGATGTTAGTGGGGAGTGATGCTTGTTTAAGCTTCCTTAGAAACTGCAATCTCTGGTCCCGTTTCACAATCCCAGTGGTGTTCCTGGACCAGGTGAGATTGTCTGAGGTCTGCACCCCAAGGAACTTGATGATTTCCACTCTCTCCACTGTGGAGTCGCTGATACTGAGAGGTGTGTGCTCTGGCTGAGGCTGTCTGAAATCGACGATCATCTCCTTGGTTTTGGTGACATTAAGCATCAAGTTGATATCACTGCACCAGCTCTCTAGGTGTTTGACCTCCTCCCTACAAGCCTGAAAAATAGAGTCTATAGTCCAAAGACTGCATCCAAAGCTCAGAAAAACCTGGGACAGCAGCAGGCTCTTCCCTCTCTGGTAAAGATGGGCAACCGGCACTTGCCCTCCACACTCACTTTGATGCTTCAATTTCCCTCATCACTTTAATCGGTGAACAATGGGAACTTTAGATGGTGAAATAGAGCCAAACATCAGCTTGCGCCTTGTCCTGCAGCCTGTCTACCATGAGGTGCGTTCACACTGCATCTGCCTCCTCTCAGACTGCAGAGCACTAAAGCACCCAAACCATCTCCAAATAACAAAACACAGGCTCCAGCACTTCCAGAATCACATTCAAGATGAGAAACAATTGTAAAAGACATAAAAGAAGTGGGGAAAAATGGTTTTATGATCTACCCAGAAGATGTCAATCAAAGGAGCATTGTATGCAGGCTCCATCTTGACCAGAAGGTTGGGGATTCACTAGTTCAACTGATAAAAGTCCATAAGACATACAAGCAGAATTGGGCTATTCAGCCCATTGAGTCTGCTCCATCATGGTTGATCCCAGATCCCATTCAACCCCATATCGCCTTCTCGCTATATCCTTTGATGCCCTGACCAAGCAGGAAATAATGAACTTCTGCCTTAATTGTACACGTGGTCTGTGGCAGAGCATTCCATGGATTCATAACTCTGGCTAAAAAAAATTCCTTTTTACCTCTGTTTTAAAAGGCTGCCCCCCAGTTCTGAGGCTGTGCCCTCTAGTTCTGGATACCCCCACCATAGAAAACATCCTCTCCACATGCACCCTTTCTAGTCCTTTTAACATTCGGTAGGTTTCAGTGAGATCCCCCCCGCCCCCCGCATTCTTCTGATTTCCAGTGAGTACAGGCCCAAAACTATCAAATGCTCCACATATGTTAACCCCTTCATTCCCAGAATCATCCTCCTGGACACTCTCCAATGATGATACATCACTTCTGAGATATGAGGCCCGAAACTGTTGATAATACTCCAAGTATGGTCTGACTAGTGTCTTATAAATTCTCAGCATTATCTCCTTGTTTTTATATTCTCTTCCCCTTGTGATATCAGAATCGGGTTTATTATCATCTGAATGTGTCGTGAAATTTGTTAACTTAGCAGCAGCAATTCAATGTAATACATAATATAGAAGAAAATAAATGAATTACAGTACACATATATTGAATAGATTAAAAATTGTACAAAAACAGAAATAATATATATTAAAAAAGTGAGGTAGTGTCCAAGGGTTCAATGTTGATTTAGGAATTGGCTGGCAGAGGGGAAGAAACTATTCCTGAATCACTGAGTGTGTGCCTTCAGCTTCTGTACCTCCTACCTGATGGTAACAGTGAGAAAAGGGCATGCCCTGGGTACTGGAGGTCCTTAATAATGGACACTGCCTTTCTGAGACACTACTCCTTAAAGATGTCCTGGGTACTTTGTAGACTAGTACCCAAGATGGAGCTGACTAAATTTACAACCCTCTGCAGTTTCTTTCAGTCCTGTGTAGTAGCCTCCCCACCCCCTCATGCCAGACAGTGATGCAGCCTGTCAGAATTCTCTCCAGGATCCATATATAGAAGTTTTTGAGTGTATTTGTTGACATACCAAATCTCTTCAAACTCCTAATGAACTATAGTCGCTGTCTAACCTTCTTTATAAAGTTAGTTAAGTTGAAGTCTGTCCCAAGCCTTGTAGGCTCATCAGGCCAGTGTTTATGCCGGTTTCCGTGGAGTGAAGCGACTGAGAGTACTAGACTCTCCACCCCACTGGATAGGACGTCAGTCTATCGCAAGGTTACCCCCAACATTTTGCTGGTACCCATTTTCAGCTGGGTGGACTGAAGTAGTGTGTGGTTAAGTGCCTTGCTCAAGTACACAACATGCTGCCTCGGCTCGGGCTTGAACTCACGACCTTCAGAGCACTAGTCCAATGCCTTAACCACTTGGCCATGTGCCACACTCTTTCTTTATAACTGCATCGATATGTTGGGACCAGGTTAGCTACTCAGAGATCTTGACAGCCAGGAATTTGAAAATGCTCACTCTGTTCACTTCTGATCCCTCTGAGGATTGGTATGTGTTCCTTCATCTTACCCTTCTGTAAGTCCACAATCAGCTCTTTTGTCTTACTGACGTTGAGTGCCATGTTGTTGCTGTGACACCGCTCCACTAGTTGGCATATCTCGCTCCTATATGCCCCCTCATCACCATCTGAGATTCTACCAACAACTGTTGTATCGTCAGCAAATTTATAGATGGTATTTGAGCTATGCCTAGCCACACAGTCATGTGTATATAGAGAGTAGGGCAGTGGGCTAAGCACACACCCCTGAGGTGCGCCAGTGTTGATCGTCAGTGAGGAGGATATGTTATCACCAATCCACACAGATTGTGGTCTTCTGGTTAGGAAGTCATTGATCCAATTGTAGAGGGAGGTACAGAGGCTCAGATTCTGCAACTTCTCAATTAGGATTGTGGGAATGATGGTATTAAATGCTGAGCTATAATCAGTGAACATCCTGGCATAGATGTTTGTGTTGTCAAGGTGGTCTAAAGCCATGTGAGGAGCCATTGAGGTTTCATCTGCTGTTGACCTATTGTGGTGATATGAAATTTGCAATGGGTCCAGGTCCTTGCTGAGGCAGGAATTCAGTCTAGTCATGACCAGCCTCAAAGCATTCCACCACTGCAGATGGGAGTGCTACCGGGTGATAGTTATTAAGGCAGCTCACGTTATTCTTCTTTAGCACTGGCATAACTGTTGCCTTTTTTGAAGCAGTTGGGAACTTCCACCTGTAGCAGTGAGAGATTGAAAATGTCCTTGAATATTCCTGTCAGTTGGTCAGCACAGGTTTTCAGAGCCTTACCAGGTACTCCATCGGGACCTTCCACCTTTCGAGGGTTCACTCTCTTTAAAAACAGCCTAGGCTTCTGAGTCAGAGATCACAGGGTCATCAGGTGCAGCAGGAATCTTCACAGCTGCAGTTATATTTTCCCTTTCAAAGTGTGCATGGAAGGAATTGAGTTCATCTGGTAGTGAAGCATCACTGCCATTCATTCTATTGGGTTTCATTTTGTAGGAAGTAATGTCTGTCTTGCAAACCCTGCCAGAGTTGTTGTACATCCAATGTCACCTCCAACCTCATTTGAAATTGTCTCTTCACCCTTGAAATAGCCCTTCGCAAATCATACCTGGTTTTCTGAAAAAGGCCTGAGTCGTCAGACTTGAATGCCAAAGATCTATCCTTCAGCAGACGATGTACCTCCTGGTACATCCACGGCTTTTGGTTTGGGAATGTACAGTAAGTCTTTGTGGGCACACACTCATCCACATAGGTTTTAATGAAGTCGGTAACAACTGCAGAATATTCATCCAGGTTCGAAGATGAATCCCTGAATACAGTTTAGTCCACCAGTCCTGTAGGCTCTTCTGTGCCTCTCTTGTCCATACCTTTTTTGGTCCTCACTACTGCTGCTGTAGTCTTCAGTCTCTGCCTAGTATTGCAAGTGATCTATCGATAGTAATTGCCTAGTGATTCTTTTTCAGACTGGTTAAAATCTCTCAAAATGATGCCAACATTGCATTTGCCTTCTAACCTTCTGGGAGTCTTGCACAAGGATTCCCAAGTCCCTCTGTACCTCTGATGTTTGAACTTTCACCTCATTTAGATAATAGTCCGCTCCATTGTTCCTTTTACCAAAATGAACGATCGTACATTTCCCAACGCTATATTCCATCTGCCACTTTTCTTTTACCTATTCTTCCCATTTGTCTAATTCTTCCTGCAATCGCATTGCTTCCTCAGGACCACCTACCCCTCCACCTATCTTCGTATCATCTTTGCCACAAAGCCATCAATTCCATTATCTAAATCACTGTCAAACAATGTGAAAAGTAGCATCCCAATACTGACCTGAGGAACACCACTAGTCACTGGCAGCAACCTGAAACAGCTCCCTGTATTCCCCTTCACTGCCTCCTGCCTGTCAACCATTCCTCTATCCATGCCAGTATCTTTCCTGCAATGCCCTAGGAGTCAGGAGCTCCAAATGCGTAATGGTGGTAACTCTGTAGGAGTCCAACTATGGCAGGTTTGAGGTGCCCCACAGACACATGAGGAACTGAAATAGGACCACAAGGGGCATGTGGCCTGCAGCTGAATCTCCTTCTTAACTGGTAATATCTTTTCTGATCTCTGACTGTTTGTGGAAGGTCAGGAAAACTTGGCTGGTGAGCACACAAGGTATTTGGTGTATGAATTCACATATTAGTTTAGGCAATAAAGGTACTTATCAGTAAATACAGAGCTCTCTGTGTCTCACTGATCATTATTCCAAGGTGTGACTCTTGTAACTGCACAAAAAGTCACTTCCTCTGGCAGCCACCTTTGGCAATAAATTCCATAAATTCGCTACCCTCTGGCTAAAGAAATTCCTCATCTCTGATCTTCTATTCTGAAGCTGTGCTGTCTGGTTCTAGACTCGCCCACTTTCACACCATTGGGTTTTGGTGTGGATCGCATGCACTTAGGAAGGTGCGGACTTTAAAGATCAGACAACAGGCTGCAATAGCACACACAATGCAAGGATAGTTATTGTGTGACTGAGGTGGAAAATGTTCAGAAACAGTGCAAAAAAAAAAGGCAGAATAACAAAAATTACAAAAAGGATATATATCATCAGACCATTGGGACTGCAGCTCCAAAACATCAGTCTGAAATAGTAACACCTCACCTTTCCATACCCCTTCTCCCTCTTCATTTACACCAAAATGAGCCTTTAAGTCAAGACCTCCTTACTTGGAGAAAAAGCGTAGTCCATTCTTTGGAATGCGGGGGGGAGTTGTTACCATGAGCCTGGAAAATTACACAAAAACCAAAACAAAATATTTCACATCCCTCTTCACAATCACAACTGCCCACAAATACGTTCATCACAATGAGATTACGATGACATTGCGCAACAAAATCAGTCGACAACTAATCATTTTCCAGGAGCCAGCACTCTTCCCCATCCCCCAAAATGAACTCTTCACTGAGCCAGCATAGAGCATGTCCCACCGCAAATGGGCATCTTTTTTTAAAGACACCCCACCCATCAGTCGGGTAGTCTCGCTGAAACAGGAAGCAACAACAAGACAGATGCTTTACAGAATGTCACTGTCCTGGAGTGTGCAAGTACCAACAAAAGTGTTTACGCTACATGTTAGCCAAGTGTGTGCACCCGATAAGCTTAATATCAGCACTGCCACACAAGGATAATGAGAATTACAGGGCTACTGGGTCAGTGGGGCGGGAGGGAGAAATTACTTGTGCAGATCTGGTCCGTCAAACCCACAATGGGAAACATCCTTTCCACATCCACTCTATCTAGGCCTTTCAATATTTCTTATGTTTTAATAAGATTCCCTCCTCGTTCCTCAAACTCCAGTGAGTACAGGTCAAGGACAATCAAATACTCCTCAAACATTAACCGTTTCATTCTGGAATCTTTCTCGCGAAATTCCTCTGGGCCCTCTCCAAAGCCGGCACATCTTCACTTAGGTAAAATGCCTAAAATTGCTCATAATACTCTAAGTTCATTCTGGCCAATGCCTTGTAAAGCCTTAGCATCACATCTTTGTTCTTGTATTTTTGTCCTCTTGGGAAAAAAAGGCAAATGCAATATTAACATTCCTTGCCACCAGCTCAACCTGCAAGTTAACCTTCAGAGAATTCTGCACGAGGACTCACGTAATGCTGCACCTCTATTTTTTGAATTTTCTTCCCATTTTAAAAATAGTCTATGACTTTGTTCCTTCTACCAAAGTGCATGACCATGCGCATCCCAACACCGTAGTCCATCTGCCCATTCTTTGCCCGTTTTCCCAAGTCTTTCTGCAGACTCCCTGCTTCCTCAGCAATCCCTGCCCCTTCACACACTTTCAGAGGTTCAAAGGTCCAATTTAATGTCATAGAAATGTATACAACATACATCCTGAAATGCTTTTTTTCCGCAACCATCCACAAAAAACACAACCACACTTGGAGTATTGTGTGCAGGAATGAAAGGGTTATGGTATGAAGAATGTCTGGCAACTCTTGGGCTGTATTCCCTGGAGTTCAGGAGAATGAAGGGGGATCTCATAGAAACATCCCAAATTACTAGTCTGGTATTTCATCTCTTGCAGATATTGAGAGTGGCTACAAAGAAACAGAATAGAATCAGTGAAAAACTAAACACAAAAGTGGACAATCAACCAATGTGCAAAAGTAGATGAACTGTGCAAATAAAAAAACAAATAATCATCAAATATGCAAAATTTGTTAATACTCCCAACAATATTATATTACCACAATATTTAGGAAAACTTGAAACATTTGAAGAACTACACACAGGAACATAACACCAAACACAGATAATTACCTTTGTGTCTAATATCTGGTTATACAGGGTGACACACAATCACGAAGCAAGATGGAGGATTAGGAATACACTTACATAACTGAAGACATGCAAACACTGAAGTTACAATGGATATGATCAAAGCAGTTATAAAAAAAGTACTCTCAACTGGAAAAGTACCAGCAGTGATAATAATAGTTATTGGTATTAAAAATTGTTAACTTTCATTTGTACCTATTAATATATCAATAATTTTCTTAAAAATCCTGAAAAAGTTCTCCTGTAGGTAAGAGAATGTAAAACTTGTATCTTACCTAAAGGAGAAACCACAAATAGCCTTTCAAAGTATCGTCCTATTATTGTTTACGAATTATATATAAAATTGTGACATCATGCATCTTGCAACTAATCACCACTTAGATAACCATAATATACTTACAGAAGAGCAGAAAAGGTGCTGTAAGGGTATGAAAGGATGTAAAGAACAACTGGTAATAGATTCTGTAATTCTAAACCAAGCCTGGCAGAAAAGCAGAAATCTTTCATGTTTTATTGACTACCAAAAAACCTGTTCTCCAATTTACTGAATTGGGTGAAAATTGGGTATCAAATCAGAAACAACCAAATGAATTATACCTTGACACACCTTCTATACATGGATGATTTGAAATTATATGCTCTTTCATCAGTGAAGCTAAAGCAATTAGTTCAAATATTAGAACTATTTTCTAAAGCTGTAAACATGAACTTTGGACTAAATAAGTGCAGCACATTAAACATAAAGAGAGGTGCAATAGAGCTAGTAGAATATAAAACAGTGGCAGAATACAATGCAACCGATGGATGAATATGAAACACAAGTATTTGGGATATTGACAAAGAAAGAAAATAGATCATACTGTGACAAAGGGAAAGCTTTCAACAGAATTTACTTCACGGCTTAAGAAAATCTGCCAAACAGATCCCAATGGTAAAAATATAACAAAGGCAATAAACCCTCTCACTATACCTTTTTTAAAGTATTTTTTGGCATAATACCTGAAACCAATCCGAAAAATTTAAGAAAAATAAGAACTGAAATGATTAATTTTAGACAACACTATGTGCTCTCGAACACACTTAGATTAACAATACTTGGGATGGAAGAGGAATAACGGACATTAAAAAATTTACACAACAGTCATACAAAACGTCTAAGGATACATTTTCAACAATGAAGACAGGATTCAACACTCCACGTGACATGAGCAATTCCTTTAAACTTAAATAAAAGCACAACTCTGATAAAGAAGAAACTATCACTACAGAAGGAAAAGTGAAACAATGGAAGAGCATGATCTTCTGTGGAAGACATCTTCATGATCTGGACAGACTAGGTGTTGACAAGGAAGTGTTGAATGCCTGGCTCAGTGTTGGACAATTAAAAAATTGAGAAATTAGTTTGCTTGGCCCAACGTTTCCTTCTATAGTGATAATTTCTTCACTTTCTGGGTTGTGCTTTCATTTAAGTTTAGTGATGTGTACCTCTTCCCAGAAGCAGAGGGGTTCCTTGTGACAATGCAGAACCAGGTGGTTAACACAACAAATGATCAAAAATACAAAATGAAAAGCCAACAAATTCAGGATGATAAAACAGAAAATGCCAAGAGAAACCAGAAACAATCCAACACATAACAGGATCTTGAACCTGGTCAACTGTCAGATCTCTCAGTGGGAGAGCATTTTGGAGATAGTGATCACAATTCTATCTCCTCTTCCATAGCATTGGAGAGGGATAGGAACAGATAAGTTAGGAAAGCGCATAATTGGAGTAAGGGGAAATATGAAGCTATTAGGCAGGAACTTGGAAGCATAAATTGGGAATATATGTTTTCAGGGAAATGTATGGCAGAAAAGTGGCAAATGTTCAGGGGATATTTGCATGATGTTCTGCATAGGTACATTCCAATGAAACAGGGAAAGGATGGCAGAGTACAGGAACCATGGTGTACAAAGGCTGTTGAAAATCTAGTCAAGAAGAGAAGAAAAGCTTACAAAAGGTTCAAAAAACTATGTAATGATAGAGATTTAGAAGATTATAAGGCTAGCAGGAAACAGCTTGAGAATGAAATTAGGAGTGCCGGAAGGGGCCAAAAGAAGGCCTTGGTGAGTAGGATTAAAGAAAACCCAAGGTATTCTACAAGTATGTGAAGAGCAAGAGGATAAGACGTGAGAGAATAGGACCAATCAAGTGTGACAGTGGAAAAGTGTGTATGGAACCAGAGGAGATAGCAGAGGTACTTAATGAATACTTTGCTTCAGTATTCACTATGGAAAAGTATCTTGACGATTGTAGGGACGATTTGCTGCAGATTGAAAAGCTTGAACATGTAGATATTAAGAAAGAGGATGTGCTGGAGCTTTTGGATAAATGAGATAAGTCTCAGGGACCGAACAGTATGTACCTCAGGCTACTGTGGGAGGTGAGGGAGAAGATTGCTGAGCCTCTGGCAATGATCCTTGCATCATCAATGGGGATGGGAGAGTTTCCAGAGGATTGGAGGATTGCAGATGTTGTTCCCTTATTCAAGAAAGGGAGTAGAGATAGCCCAGGAAATTATAGACCAGTGAGTCTTCCTTCAGTAGTTGGTAAATTGTTGGAAAAGATCCTGTGAGGCAGGATTTATGAATATTTGTAGAGGCATAATATGATCAGAAACAGTCAACATGGCTTTGTCAAAGGCAGGTCATGCTTTACAAGCCTGATGGAATTTTTTGAGGATGGGACTAAACACATTAATGAAGGTAGAGCAGTAGATGTAGTGCATATGGATTTCAGCAAGGTATTTGATAAGGTGCCCCATGCAAGGCTTATTGAGAAAGTAAAGAGGCATGGAATCCAAGGTGACATTGCTTTTTTGATCCAGAGTTGGCTTGTCCACAGAAGGCAAAAATTGCTTGTAGACAGGTCATATTCTGCATGGAGGTCAGTGACCAGTGGTGTGCCTCAGGGATCTGTTCTGGGACCCCTTCACTTGGTGATTTTTATAAATGACCTAGATGAAGAAGTGGAGGGATGGGTTAGTAAATTTGCTGATGACACAAAGGTTGGGGATGCTGTGGATAATTGGGAGGGTTGTCAGAGGTTACCTTGGGACATTGATATGATGCAAAACTGAGCTGAGAAGTGGCAGATGGAGTTCAACCCAGATAAGTGTGAAGTGGTTCATTTTGGTAGGTCAAATATGATGGCAGAATATAGTATTAATGGTAAGACTCATGGCAGTGTGGAGGATCAGAGTGATCTTGGGGTCCGAGTCCATAGGACACTCAAATCTGCTGCGCAGGTTGACTCTGGGTTAAGAAAGCATATGGTGCATGACCTTCAATCGTGGGATTGAGCTAATGAGCTGAGAAGTAATGTTACAGATATATAGGGCCCTGGTCAGACCTCACTTGGAGTGCTGTGCTCAGTTCTGGTCACCTCACTACAGGAAGGATGTGGAAGCCATAGAAAAGGTGCAGAGGAGATTTACAAGGTTGTCTCCTGGATTGGGGAGCATGCCTTATGAGAATAGGTCAAGTGAACTCGGCCTTTTCTCCTTGGAGTGGCAAAGGATGAGAGGTGCACTGATAGAGGTGTAGAAGATGATGAGAGGCATTGATCGTGTGGATAGTCCGAGGCATTTTCCCAGGACTGAAATGGCTAACATGAGAGGGCATAATTTTAAGGTGCTTGGAAGAAGGTACAGAGGAGATGTCAGGGGTAAGTTTTTTTTTTACACAGAGAGTGGTGAGTGCATGGAAAGGGCTGCCGGCAACAGTGGTGGAGGCGGATATGATACGGCCTTTTAAGAGACTTTTGGATAGGTACATAGAGCTTAGAAAAATAGAGGGCTATGGGTACCCTAGGTAATTTCTAAAGTAAGTACATGTTTGCCACAGCATTGTGGGTTTTTTGTTTGTGTTTCTATCTTGCAGCAATATAACTGAATCTGATTACCTACACAGGCATAATCAAGTGGCAAAAATCATTCATCAAAAACTTTAAACTACAACTCATAAAAGACAGCATTCCTTACTGTAAAATCAAGACTGATTAAGTTTTGGAGTCAGAACCTTACAAATTATATTGGAACAGATCAATTATTATGGATAGGACAATCTATAATAACCATCAGGATGTAATATTACAGGATAAACAAGCAAGATATAGCAATTCCAAACAGACGTTACATACAGAAATCAATAAGTGAAAAACATCAGAAATATGCTGAATTAAAAGAGGAAATTGAAAGACTATGTAACTTGGTCAGGGTATACACTGTCCCAATGGTAATATCTATGACTGGTATCATCCTAAAGTCACTACACTATAGCATTAAACAATTAGGCCTACACAACAATATTTATGTAAATCTCCAGAAAGCCACAATACCAAACACCACTAGAATAGTCTGAAAGCTCCTAGCAATTGAGAACTGAATGTGCTTGGCTATGCCCACATTTCAGGTTTTAGCAGTTTGAGCTGAGAAAATTTAAAATGATGGTGATGGATAGTGGAGGTCCTTGATCCTGTTTTCTTGTGGAAGCCTATGTTTAACAGTGGATATGTTCAACAGCGGGGAGGGTTTTCCCTGTGATGGACTATGCTGTGTCCCTTACTTTTTGTAGGCTTTTTCATTCATGTGCACTACTTCCATACCCATGCCATGATGCAACCAGTCAGATTTTGCACTGTGCATCTTTAGAAATTACTAGGCTTACCATAGCCCTCTATTTTTCTAAGCTCCATGTACCTATCCAAAAGTCTCTTAAAAGACCCTATCATATCTGCCTCTACCACTGTTGCTGGCAGCCCATTCCACGCACTCAGCACTCTGTGTTTTTTTAATAAAAAAAACAAACCTTACCCCTGACATCTCCTCCGTACCTACTCCCCAGCATCTTAAACCTGTGTCCTCTTATGGCAAACATTTCAGCCCTGGGGAAAAAGCCTCTGACTATCCACACAATCAATGCCTCTCATTATCTTATACACATTTATAACAGATGATCTGTTGGTCAAAGTGAGCATAAAAGGCATTGAGCTCATCTGGGAGTGAAACCTTGTTATCACACATGTCGCTTGGTTTTGCCTCATAGGAGATGATAGCATTTTAGGTACAATGGGTCTGCTTCTGGCTTTCAGCTAACCTTTATGATACTCAGGATTCCTGCCTCTTAAATCTTTTCATTGCAATACCCCAGTCTCTCTCCAGAAGAGTGCTCACCCAAGCAGCATGAACCAACGTTCTCAGGTAACCTGACGTTAAACATCCAACTTATTTTTTACCAATTCCATCCTGAAGCAAAAACGACTGTGCCTCAATTGTGCCTTGCCATCTGGTGGCATTGGCATGGAGGCAGCAGATGATCACAAGGCCTTTAATATGCATCTGCATGCTGTTCAGGTCTCCCATTGAGAAATGTTGACACAGAAGCTGCCTTGTAAACATTGAGTTTGGTCTAGCACTTAGTTAAAGTTTATTGCCTGTGCGTCTCATCAAACAGCCCAGCGCTTACGCTGCCTTCCTCACTGTTCTCAGCTGTTTAGACTCAGCGATGATGTTGAATGGGTGTTTACGGGAACTCCACTGTTTATCAGCTGTGTATTTTGGCTTCAATCCCTGGCTGCAGAGAGAAAATGATGGGGTTCAAACTCATCCCGTGTTGTACATGCTAAGCATGCGACATTATAAATTCTGCTTAGTCAACCTCATTTCCGGGCTCTGTAAGCTTCAATGCAAGTACGTCACTGTATTCTGCTTTTAGCACACACAACAGGGGGCAAATTTCTCAATTCTGATCACCTCATTTGCGTTCATTTTCAACAGTGAGTAGACTTTCAAATAATGTCTCTAATTCTGCAGAGCTTTTTCTGGTTATAAGAACGTTAGGAATATGAATGAGAAAAGAAACAGACAATTAGGAATATGCCATTCAGAATTTGGAATTTGGTTGAACATTTAATGGTATTCCCTATCTCAGTACCATATTCCCAATCTCTACGTAAACCCTGTTATGCCTTCCGTGTCTTTGTCCTCCATACGTGTATTCAGTAATTTGGCCATGGGAGACCCTGTCATAAAAAAACTTCACGCATTCATCAAGAAAAAATTCTTTCATCTCATGCCTAAATCTCCTACCTTGAAACTTAATCCAGTGATCCTTTGAAGTTGACCTTCTAGTCAGGGGAAACCTTCTCCCCACAGGTATTACAGCAAAGATACTAGCACGGATGGAAGATTGGCGGATTGTCAGGAGGCAAAGAGTGGGAGTAAAGGGAGCTTATTCTGATTGGGTGCTGGTGACAACCAATATGAGGGCTGCTTCTTGTTATGTTATATGATGATGATTTGGAGGACGGAATTAATGTTTTTACGGCCATATTTACAGATGATAGAGATAAAGCAAGAGGTGGAGTGGAGTAATGATGGTGCTAAATGACGACTCCTTTGCTCACATCTTTGGTAACAGCTCTATTTCCATCTTTAATATCTTTATTTTTTCCTTTTAAGGGTTGTTTGGAAGACTCTGACCTGGAGTTACATGATGACTTCAGTTCTTTGCAGGAATGGGACCCACTCTCAGGGTTTTATAACCGACCGTTGTTGTTTGGCACATCAAGGGCTCGGCCTAAGAGTCTGGCTTGGATTTGGAAGCCAAGGATCTTGGGCCTCGGCAGATGGGCGGATCGAGGGTCGGTGTCATGGCAGGAGACCGGTGTGTCGTCGGAGGAGTTGGTGGGGAGGGGGAGGATATCTGCTGTGTACCTGGAAACTCGAAATCTTTGAGATCTTCTGGCACAGAGCTTGAAAAAAGCGACATAACAGACTTTTAACATCATAAACCAGCGAGTTGTTTGTTATGTCTCCCTGCTCGCTGTGAAACGGAGACACTTCCTTCTCCCTTATTAGGGAGAGAGAGGGAGCCTGAGGTATGTCGTATACTGGGTGAAACGCGAAATCTTTAGGGTAACTGTAAGTCTGTGTCTTTGCTATTTCTTTGCTCACGCTTGAGTGCTCAGTGGCGGGTGCCAATGCTTTTTTTCTGCCAGTTGGGGGAGGGGAGATTGTCACTTGCTGCCGCTTATGCACAGGAGGAAGAAGAACTGGGGGGGCGGACTTTGGCATTCTAACATTTAACTGTCGTTCATTCTTTGGGGCACTCCTCTGTTTTCGTGGATGGTTGCGAAGAAAAATCATTTCTGGTTGTATATTGTATACATTTCTCTGCACACAAACTGTACACAATACTCCAAGTGTGGTCTCACAAGCAGTTTATAGAGCCTCAACATCACATCCCTGCTCTTGTATTCTATACCTTTAGAAATGAATGCCAACATTGTATTTACCCTCTTCACCACTGGAGGTTAACCTTTAAGGTATCCTGCACAAGGAATACCAAGTCCTTTTGCACCTCTACATTTTGAATTCTCTCCCCATCTAAATAATAGTCTGCCTGTTTATTTCTTCCACCAAAGTGCATGACCATACACTTTCCAACATTGTATTTCATTTGCCACTTCTTTGCCCATTCTCCTAAACTATCTAAGTCTCTCTGCAGGCTCTCTGTTTCCTCAACAGCACCCGCTCCTCCACCTATCTTTGTATCATTGGCAAATTTAGCCACAAATCCATTAATCCCATAGTCCAAATCATTGACATACATCGTAAAAAGCAGCGGTCCCAACACTGACTCCTATGGAACTCCACTGGTAACTGTCAGCCAGCCAGAATAGGATCTCTGTCGATCAGCCAATGCTTCAACCATGCTAGTAACTTCCCTGTAATTCTATAGGCTCCTACATCGCTAAGCAGCCTCATGTGCAGCACTTGTCAAAGGACTTCTGAAAATCCAAGTACACCACATCTACTGCATCTCCTTTGTCTACCCTGCTAATAATTTCCTCAAAAAATTGCAGAAGTTTAGTCAGGCAGGATTTTCCTTTCAGGAAACCACTGCTGTTTCAATTGTGTTGTAGCACAAGAAGGAGAAAAGTGTGACTCCCCATCTAGTGGCAGCACCCAACTCCTGTCCATGTGCCCAGGATGCAGAATAAACCCATGCTGGTGAACAATACATCGATAGGCCTGTGATGTGATCAATGTGTTGCAAATAAATCCGTGAACAAATTAAAGAAAAGCCAGCTTTGAGGTGTTGCGATTTGAGAGATCAAATATAAAGTGAGAGAAGATGGTTATAGGCAGAAGCCTTAATAGTGTTGATGTGCTGATGGTGCTTTAGGAGCAAGTCCATGGCTCTGTGAAAGTGGCTGCACATATTAATAAGATATTACGGAATGAACATTGCATGCTTTTATTAGACGAAGCACTGGGCTCAAGGGTAAAGAATGTAATGTTGCCTTATAATAGAACTCTAGTTAGTCCCCATCTGGAGTACTGCATTCAGTTCCGATCATCTCATCATAGCAAAGCTGTCAAGGCTTTGGAGATGGTGCAGAAAAGGTTTACCAGGATGCTGCCTGGATTAGAGGGCATATACTATAAACACAGGGGTTGGACAAACTTGGCTTGTTTTCTCTGAAGTGGTGGAGGCTGAGAGAAGATCTGATTTTTGAATTTATAATCAAAGAATGTATAAATTATACAACTTCAAAGGTTTCAAAGGCACATTTAATGTCAGAAATGCATACAATATACATCCTGAAATGTTTTTTCTTCGCAACCATCCACAGAAACAAAGGAGTGCCCCAACGAATGAACAACAGCTAAATGTTAGAACCCCAAAGTACCCCCCCAGCTCCCCTCCCTCCTGAGCATAAGCGGCAGCAATCAATGAATCCCCTCCCCCAACCTGCAAAAAAAAAGCATCAGCACCCACCACCAAGCTCTCAAGCATGCAGCGAAAGCAATAGCAAAGACACAGACTTGCAGAGCTCCAAAGACTCTGCTTTCACCCAGTATTTGACATACCACAGGTTCTCTCTCTCCCTACTGAGGGAAAAAGCGATGTCTCCGTTTCAAAGAGATGTCACCTTGAGACTTATAAACTTCTAAGAGTAGATAACTGGTATCTTTTTCCTAGAGCCAGTATGTCAAATATAAAGATGAAGATTAAGTATATTTGTCATATGTACATTGAAACATAACCACGAAATATATTGTTTGGTCAATAAACAACACAGTCCAAGAATATGCTGGGGGCAGCCTGCAAGTGTAGCCAACAGAGCACATCCAGAAATTACTACCCTAAACTGTACATCTTTTCGAATGTGGCTGGAAAGTGGAGTACATGGAGGAGACCCACACGGTCACAAACTCCTTACAGGCAGTGCCAGTAATTAAGCCCTGAATCACTGGCACTGTAAAACCCTGTGCTAACCACAAAGCTACCATGTCCCCTGTATATTATATTAATTCTAGAGGGATTCATTTAAGGTGAGCGGGGATAAAGTTGAAAGCAGATGTGCAGGGCAATTTTTCACTCAGACTGATGGGTGCCTGGTGTGGTAGTGGAGGCAAATACAACAATGGGTATTTTAAAGATAGACACATGACTGTGTGGAGAATGGAGGGATGGTGGACATTGTGTAGGCAGAAGGGATTAGTTTAGATAAATACTTAGATACTGGTATAGTTAGTTTGGCACTACATTGCAGGCTGAAGGGCCTTTTCTATGTTCTGCTTTCTGAATGAAGTCTGAAATGGGTCACTTTGGTAACGCACAATGTAGGTGGGTTTGCTGAGTTCTTCCAGCATTTTGTGTGGGTTTTTTGGATTCCCAGCATCTGCAGATTTTCTTTTGCTTGACATAGGTGGGATGACACCTCCAGCGTTCAGTTTTAACTGAATTCCTTACTCAACTAGGGCAGTTTAGCACTTCTAGTCATAGATAATAAAGCTCCCAACCCAAGGCACTTCCAATGTTACTGTCACTTCTACGAACATGGAAGTGTGCGTGTGTGTGTGTATAATGTATGATGAATAGAAATGGATGGTTAATGGTGATGTGGACTCAGTGCCAGCGGAACTCAACAAGTCAGGTAGCTTCTATGGAGGCTAATGAAGTGTCGATGTTTCAGGCTGAGACCTTTCAGGGCTAGAAAGGAAGGGATAAAAGAAAGCCAGAATAAGAAGGCGGTGGAAGGAGGGAGGTGATATGTAGAAGAGCTAAAGGGCTGAGAAGAAGGAACCTGATAGTAGATGACAGTGGACCATGGAATAAAGGGAAGTAGGTGGAGAACCAGAGAGAGGTGATAGGCAGGTTATGAGGGCAAGGGAGGGGCCTGTTTCCAAATTGTATCTCTCTAGAAATCTCTAACTCCAGTAATTGAAATGATTAAAGCCATTTGATAAAATGCAAATAAATAAACACATAAGTTCCCACATCCTTCCCCAGAATCTTGTCACCCTCCAGTTAAATAGATCAGGGATATTGCACGAGTTCAACCTCACCTGATATAAGATAGTAGCAGACTCCCCACCACCAGCTTTTAGGTGAAGTTCAATGGATGACCATATTGGAAGAAATAATTTGTAAGTCAAGTGAAGCATATTGCTGTGTGCTCAAGTACAGTGAGGTACAGCAGTGTTCATCCAATGACTTCTGTGTATTCCAGATATGACCCAGATTGGACAGTCATGTGTTGTGCTTATTTTGCAGTTGTGTGAGACTGTCACTGACATTCTGCAATAATCAATCTTCAGGTCTCAAGATGTACATAGAATGTGTATTGTCTTGCAAATAATCACTTTGTTGAAGATATTTCTGAGTATATCAATAATGTGTCTTGATGTATTTTGGTAGACAATATGAAAAATCATTGCTCTTTATAGAGTCACAGAGTCACGTAGAAGAAACAGGTCCTTCAGCCCATCACATATATGCTAACCAAGTGCTAACCAAGTACCATATCCGATGTGGACTTTGGTGACAATGGATTTCCATATAGACCTATCCTTCGTTTTTTGGATGACTTCCATTTCCTCGATGTGTAGCCACCTGGCTATGCTTTTGATGTACATAAGCCAAAGTCTTCCTCTAGGTTTGCTCCCCTCAATCTTTCCAGAGAGTATGAGTTTTTCTAGTTCATCTTTCCGCATGACGTGTCCTAGGAATCTGAGTTGTCTTTCTTTTATGAGTGATCGAACTGCTTGGGCTCTTCTGAGAACTTCTTCATTTGATGTGTGTGTGTGTGTCCATGATATTTTTAACATTCTCCTGTAGAACCATAATGCAGTTGCTTCTAGTCGCTTTTCCATTGCTGGAGAAATGATCCAGCATTCACTTCCATAAGTCAGGATAGAATAAATGTACCACTGCAGTATTCTGTTTTTAGTGTATGTGCTCATCTTTCTGTCTGTTAATATGGTCTTCATTTTTTGGAAAACTTCTTTCGCCATTGCTATTCTGTATTTGATATCTGTGTCGCACCTGCCATTACTTGTTAGGCTGCCAAGGTATTTGAATTTGTTGACTTGTTTGATGTTTGTATTTCTGATCTTGATCAAACATTGTGGGATGTTTGTCTTTCTGGAGATGACCATGCTTTCTGTCGTCTTGGTGTTGATTAAGAGGCCTCTGCGATTACTTTCTGCTGCCACTATAGTGAGTAGTTCTTGAAGTTTTGTTTCTGAGTCAGCTATTAGTACGATGTTATCAGCATATCTGATGTTATTTATATTATGGCCTCCAATTGGGAATCCTTTGATGTCTTTGAAACTTCTTAAGATATTTTCACTATACAGGTTGAATAAGTCTGGCAAAAAGACACAACCTTGCCTGACTCCTCTCATGATATTCACATACTCACCCACTTCTTCTATTCTGATGGATGCTGTCTGGTTCCAGTATAAGTTTCTCAAGAAACGTATATCTTTCCCATCTATGTCAAGATCTTGAAGCATTTCCAGAAGATCTTGCTGTCTGACAGTGTCAAAAGCTTTTGTATAGTCAATGAAACATAGGTAGATGTCTTTTTGTACCTGGATGGCTCGTTCACAGATCATCCATAGCATGAAAATTGCATTTCTGGTTCCAGTGTTTTCCACAAAGCCGCATTGTTCTTTACTGATGTCTGGTTTTATACAGTGTCTTGTTCTCATCGCGATTACTCTGAGAATAATTTTTGTCACGTGGCTCATCAGGCTTATTGTACGATGTAACTCGCATTCTGTTGCTCCCTCTTTCTTTGGAAGTGTGACGAACACTGATTTACTTAAATCATCAGGTATCTCCCCATGATCATAGATTTCATTTGCTATTTCTGTTATTTTCTCTATTCCAAAATCTTCTAAGGCCAGTATCATTTCAACAGCGATGTTGTCTGGACCAGTTGTTCTGTTATGTTTTGTTTTATTTACGGCCGCTCGAATTTCTGATTTTAGAATGCTAGGTCCTTCAAGATTCTTCTTCATGTTCGGTTTTTCTCCTCTTTGGTCTTCAAAAAGTTCTTTTATATATTCTGTCTATCTGTTTAGGATTTCCTCTTTGTTCATAATGTTCTTTTGCCTTGATGCATCCACTTGCTGAGCAAGGTAATTTCCCTGTTAGTTCTTTAATCTTATTGTGCATCAACTTTGTTCCAGAGTTATGGGTTTGTAGCATTTCTATCTTGGAGCATTTCTCACTTAGCCATCTGTCTTTAGCTTCTCTGCATTTTCTTTTTATTGTCTTATCAAGATGTTTGTATTCTTCGCTGTCTCTTAGTTTGATTGTCTGTTTTTGTTGCATCAATTGTATTATATCTTCAGTTATCCATTTCTTCTTACTTTTCCGTTCTTTTCGTGGGATGGTTTCTTTTGCAGCTACAACCATGGATTCCTTCAGTATGTCCCAGGAAGATTTGCCTCCTTTATCCTGCATCAATTGAAAAGTTTTTCACCTTGATTGTGTATTCTGTTTTCAGATGAGGGTTGTTTTGTAGTTGTTGATAATCCAGTGATTCTGATCTTTTTGGTTTCTTTAATTTTCTCATCTTTATTTTCATTTTGCAAATGACTGGTACGTGGTCGTTTCCACAGTCTGCTCCAGGGTAGCTTTTAGATTGAGTTGTCGAGTTTTTGCATATTATACTGATCTAATTTACCAGCACTTGGTCCATAGCCTTCTATGCTTTGGTGATTCACCTGGCACTTTGATACTGTTGTGACAGTTGCCTCCCTCCAACACCCACTCAGATAAAGTATTTCAGATTCCGAAAAATGTTCTGCACGTCTCATCAAAACCCCAAAGTTCTAGACCACTCTGTTTCGAAAAAGAGCTTTTCACTATTGGTACTATTATAACTTTTTTGTGTGTGTGATCTTGATTGCACGCACAAACGCACGCGCCACACACACACACACACACACACACACACACACACACACACACACACACACACACACTCTCCACCACTCTAAATAAAACTAAGCCGGCTGATCCTGTCTCTCCTCATAACTGCAACATTTAATCACATCCTACACACCCTTGTCAATTTTTCTGTACTCAGCATGGGAAAGCTATTAAAACTCACTCAAATCAAGGTCCCTTATTAGTCATGTTTAAAGCACTGGGTTTTGTTTGGCCAACTATTTACTGAGAGATTGAATTCAGGATCCAGGCCAATCTCATGAAATTGATGCTAAAGTGTGAATTCCATTCTCTATGGCTTGATGACTCACGTTGAGCTCCAGCATTAACAGTAATTACATAGTTTTCCCCTGTTGTTGAGCTTTCACCCAGTTGCCAAACCAATTTAATGAGAAAACTATCACTAACATTTCTAAGGCTGGTTTGCCCCTGGTTTAAAAAGTGCATGTGAGGGACCAATTAAAAGCTTGAATCCAGCACACATTGTTCTCATTTCTCAGAGGATGTACTTAAATTCTCCCAAGCACTCATGGATAATGTAAGATCCTAGAGCATGTTATTGATAAGGTACAGGAGGAACTGCTTGGCAATGATATCCTTGCTTATGTTTCTTCTGAATTCCTCCCAATCTCCCTTGATCTATTACTGATATGACTAGGAAGGATGGATGGATCCCAGATATTGAATGAGAAAGATTCCTGAATGCTTCAAAGAATAATCAAGGGCACAGCTTGTATCGAAAGAACAGACAGAGGGGTTGGGGAGGCTCCACTAGTTTAAAAAAGGAAATCAAATCCTTCGAAAAAGGTGACATAGGATTGAAAGATGTAGAATCTTTATGGGTAGAGTTAAGAAACAGTAAGGATAAAAAGACTCTGATCGGAGTTGTATGCAAACCCCCAGCCAGCAGCCAGGAAGTGGAATACAAATTTCAATGGGAAATAAAAAAAAGTGATGTAATAAGGACAATGCCACAATAGTCAAGGGGGATTTCAGTATGCAATTAGATTGGGAAAATCAGGTTGGTGCTGGATCCAAAGAGAGGGAATTTGTGGAATGCCTACGAGGTGGCTGTTTAGAGCAGCTTGTGGTGGCATCCACTAGGAAAATGGCAATTCCAGATTGAATTGATTTTGGATTAGAGAGTTTAAGGTAAATGAACCCTTAGGAGGCAGTGATCATAATATGATAGAATTCACCCTGCAGTTTGAGAAGCTAAAGTCAAATGCATCAGTATTACAGTAGAGTAAAGGGAATTAGAGAGGTATGAGAGAGGAGCCGGCCAAGGTTGATTGGAAGGGAAAACCAGCAGGGATGATGGCAAATCAGCAATGAGTGGAGTTTCTAGGGGAAATATGGAAGGCGCAGGAAAAATGATTTCAAAAGATGAATAAGTATTCTAAAGGCAGGATAGGGCAACCATGGGTGATAAGAGAAGTGGAAAACAACATAAAGCAAAAGACAACATAAAGGTAAAAAGAGGGCATATAATATAGTAAAGTAAGTGGGAGTCTATAGGATTGGGACGCTTTTAAAAACCACCAGAAATAAGAAAGCAATAAGGAGCAAAGAGATGAAATATGAAAGTAAGCTAGCCAAAAATGTCAAAGAGAACACCAAAAGTTTTTCAGATATGAGTTTTTTTAAAAAAAAAAAGGCAAGACTGGATATTGGACTGCTGGAAAAGGACGCTGAGGAGGTAGTTATGGTGGACAAACTTGAAAAGTATTTTATGTCAGTCTTCACAGTCCTCCTTCAAGAGATAAGAAGGGTGAGCAGCTTCAAGTTCCTGGATGTCGACATCACTGAGGATCTATCCTGATCCCAATATATTGATGCAATTCCAATAAAGGCACAACAGTGTCTATATTTCATTAGGAGCTTGAGGAGAATTGGTGTGTCACCAAAAACTCGCAAATTTCGACAGAGGTACCATGGGGAGCATTCTAATTGGATGCACCACCATCTGGTATGGAGGGACCACCGCACAGAATCAGAAGAAAGCAACAGATTTCTAAATTCAGCCAGCTGTATTATAGGCACC
Source organism: Mobula hypostoma (assembly GCF_963921235.1). Classification (NCBI taxonomy): domain Eukaryota; kingdom Metazoa; phylum Chordata; class Chondrichthyes; order Myliobatiformes; family Myliobatidae; genus Mobula; species Mobula hypostoma. The sequence goes on from NC_086097.1 coordinate 170,995,581, forward strand.
AGCCTCTTCAGCATCCAGGAATCCATTAAAAGGCAATGTCTCAAGAAGGTGGCATCCATCATTAAGAACCTCCATTCTCTCCTCATTGAGAAGAGAATACCAAAATCCTACCTCATCAAGGAAGAGGTAGAGGAGCAAGAAGACATTCAATGTTTAGATACAGCTTCATTCCCTCCGCCATCAGATTTTTGAATGGACAATGAACCCATGAGCACTTCCCCAGTATGTTTCCCCTTTCATTTTGCATTACATATTTAAGTTATTTTTATATATACTTGTTGTAATTTATAGTTTTTATTACTATCTGTTGTGATGTTCTGCTGCTGCGAAACAACAAATATCATGGCATATGACGATGATATTAAACCTGATTCTGAATATGATTCTGTGGAAGGCACTAGCAGTCTGCTAACAATTCAAGAGTGTTAGGGGGTAGAAGTGAGTGTAGTTGCTATCACTAAGGAGAGGGTGCTAAAGAAACTGAAGGGTCTGAAGGTAGATAAGCTACCTGTATCAGATTGACTACACCCCAGTGTCTGTAAAATGCTCTTTTAAGAATCATTAGACTCTGAAATGGTTCCAGAGGACTGGGAAATTGAAAATTTCACCCCACTCTTTAAGAAAGGAGGAAAGCAGAAGAAAGGAAATTATAGGCCAGTTAACCTGACCAGTGGTTGGAAACATGTTGGAGTCTATTACTAAGGATGAGGTTTCAGGGTTCTTGAAAGTAATGATAAAATAGGCCAAAGTTTCTTATGTCAAAGTCTGCTTGACAAACTTCTTGGAATTCTTTGAGGAATTAACAGGCAGGAAAGACAAAGGAGAGTTGGTGGATTTTTTTTTTGAATTTTAATAAGGCTACTTAACAAGCTAAGAGCCCATGGTATTACAGGAGAGATACTAGTATGAATAGAAGACTGGCTGATTGGCAGGAGGCAAAGAGTTGGAATATAGGAGGCCTATTCTGGTTGGCTGATGGTGACAAGTGGTGTTCTGTAGGCCTTGATATTGGGATTGTTCCTTTTCATGTTATATGTCAATGATTTGGTGATGGAATTGATGGCTTTGTGGCTACGTTTGTCGATGATACAAAATAGATGGACGGGCAAGTAATATTGAGGAAGCCGGGTCTGCAGAAAGACTTGGACAGATTGTGAGAATGGGCAAAGAAGTGGCAGATGGAGTAAGGTGTGCAGAAATGTACGGTCATACAGTTTGGTAGAAGGAATAAAGGTGAAGGCCATTTTCTAAACTGGGAGAAAAGTCAAAAATCAGAGGTGCAATTGTATTATTTTTTGTAACTCGAAACCATAAAGCTAATTGAAAGGAAAAAGACAGGCAGAGGGTATCAATCTACCTTTCGTACTGGGTTGATGGTAACCTTAAAACAAATCCTGACAAATCCATTCTTCTTGGCTACTGGGACCACTGGTATTGCCCAGGGGCAATTTTTCCAATAGGCTTTACCTTTTCGCCAGTATAAGGTCTTAGCTGGGTGTCTACAGACTTCAGTTTAGAATATTTGGAAGGCCATTCAAATTCATTTTGTGGAAGGAATGAAACAGCTGAGCAAGTGTTCAATTCCACTTTAATTAATTTGATATTTACTTCTGGAATAAGCTCTATTGCTTGCCTATTGTTAGTTTTCATATTTAAATCTTAAGGCTAGCCAGTCCTGTGTTACTCTCATCATTATCAGATTTTTCATCAACAAAAAAGATCAGTAGTCTTTCTGAAACTGCATTTTCACTTTTTAACTTTTTCTCTTTTCTGTGCAATTCATTTATTTTTGTATGCCCGATGTACTCTTTGTATGTGTCCTACTTTGTTGCATTTTCTGCAAGTTTTTCCTTTAAATCTGTATTAAACTGGTGTATGTTAGACCCTGCCGCAACAGTAACATAAGTTTATCAGCCAGGCAGGTTTCTGCCTAGAGCCGATTCTGCAATTTTGTTCACATTCACTTTCACTCCTAACTATAACTCAGTTGTATCTCTTCATGTGGTTTCCATTGAAACATCAATTTCTAATGCTCTTTTAAATGTAAGTTGCGCTTCAGTTAGGAGTCATTTGTGAATGCTTTCTTGTAGGACTCCACAAACTAAATGATCTCTCAGTACATCATTAAGCCCATCACTTAACTGGCAATAATCGGACAATCTCTTCAATTTTGCCACGTGTACTGAAATGGACTCTCCTTTTGGCTTCTACTTATGAAACCTAAAGTATTCTACAATCAAAATGGGTTCAATTCTAAATGTTCCTGTATTATATCCATAATATCAACAAAGCTCATTTCGGCTGATTTGGTTGGAGCTGTTAAACATCGAAACAAACTTTATGCCTTTAAACCCTAATGCCCTCAACAAAACTGGTACTTGTTTCTCATTGGCTGTTGTATTTGCTTTATAAGGCTGCTTAATTAACTCAGTCAGCATATCCCAGTTATTTGTCGTGTAATCAAACGTGTCAATTTGTCCAATGTAGCCAGCCATTTCTGCTCTTTTTTAAAAATCATTATTATCACCTGGTGTTTATTGTTTATGAACCAGAGAATTTTTTAATTTTCTGACGCCTTTTAAACTTGTTTATCTTCCCTTTCGTGAAGAAAATATGCTACTCCAAAGAAAAAGAAAGTTCTGTGCTTTTATAAAACTTTAACATCTTGATGCACTTCAACAGAAAGATAGTTGTCTCTACTTAGTTTAAAAATTTCTCATTGACACTTATGTTTTGTAACTCTAAAAGGAAAAAAGACTGGAGCCCAGAACTTGTTTTAGTTTCATTTTTACTTTAAGTAAGGTATGTATATATGCATGATGTGGTAGGGTCATGACCAATTTACTTATCTTTATATATAACCCGTAATGATTTATTTAAATGAAGAAGAATGTTTATTTAAGCAATATATTTACAATGTTACTCAAATACTACTGAAATATTAAATACAAAACAAAAGGAACTTGGGAGTCTTTGCAACACACATCAAAGTTGCTGGTGAACGCAGCAGGTCAGGCAGCATCTGTAGGAAGAGGTGCAGTCGACGTCCTGACGAAGGGTCTCGGCCTGAAACGTCGACTGCACCAGGCACCTCTTCCTACAGATGCTGCCTGGCCTGCTGCGTTCACCAGCAACTTTGATGTGTGTTGCATGAATTTCCAGCATCTGCAGAATTCCTGTTGTTTGGGAGTCTTTGTGCAGGATACCCTAAAGATTAACTTGCAGATGGTGAGGAAGGCAAATGCAATGTTGGTATTCATTTCAAGAGGTCGAGAATACAAGAGCAAGGATGTGATGCTGAGCCTTTATAAGACAATGGTCAGACCATACTTTTGGGCCCCTTATCTAAGAAAAGATATACTGGCATTGGAGAGGTTCCAAAGGAGGTCCAATATAATAATTCCAGGAATGAAAGCGTTGATCTATGAGGAGCATTTGATAGTTCTGGGCCTGTATTCAGGAGTTTAGAAGAATGAGGTAGTGGTGGAGGGATATCTCATTGTAACCTATCAAGTACTGAAAGATCTGGGTAAAATGGATGTGGACCAGAGGGCACAGCCTCAGAACAGAGAGACGTCAATTTAGAGCGGGTTACGAGGAATTTCTTTATTAGAGGGAGATGAATCTATAGAATTCATTACAACAGATGGATGTGCAGGTAAAGTCAATGGGTATTTTTAAGGATTTTTGGATAGTTCCTTGATTAATCAGATGATGGGGAGAAGGCAGGAGAATGAGGTTGGGAAGGATAATAATTTCAGCTATGATGCAATGACGGAGCAGGTACAATTGGATAAATGGCCTAATTCTGCTCTTGTGTCTTTTGGTCTTATGGTTTTTTTTTTTAACGTTCTTCCAGAAATGAGGGATTCATGGATAGACAGGAGAGGTTGGGAAGAAGTCTGATGTGTATAAGATTGTCAGGATTAAAGAGAGTCCATAGTGGTAAGATGTTCTGAATGTCCTATGGTTTAAGGACCATGGTGTTTTAATTCAAAGTTTTGGACCAAAAATACAAGCAGATATGAGGAAAACATTTTTACATCATGTGGCTATGATGTGGAACTCACTGCTTCTAGGAGGGGTGGAAACAATGGTGTGTACTTCAGAGAGAAGTGGATAAGTATTTGAAGATTCAAGTACATTTATTATCAAAGAATGTATAAATCATAGAACCCTGAGATTTGCTTGCTCACAGGTAGCCACAAAGCATGAAACCTGAAAGAACCCAATTAAAGAAAAAAAATAAGTCTAACTCTTGATGCACAAGAAAATTTTAAAAAAGTCATGCAAACAATTGAAGCGATGAAGTGAATTGAACAATTCAAGCATTCTGAACAATAATTGAGTCCTCAGATCTGAAACCCAGAGCAGCCCAGAGTAGGCCCAAAGCCTCATTGTTCAGTTCATCACATTAGCTGGCATGGAGCACAGCAGCTGGAGCTGTCTTCATAGCCTCAGCATCGTGGAGATAACCATCACAGAGAATGAGCATAATAGGTTGTTGTCCTGACCAATGCCCTGCCTTTTCAGTCCGTCTGGGCCAGTGTTTAAACTGACCCAACCATGGAACAGAGAAAGGCTCAGTGCCCTGGAAAGAGGACTGAAGGTTGCAGAGAGCAACCTCTGATCTGGACTGGCATTTAAATTGTCAAAACAGCGTAAGATACCTTGCACTAGGACCCAGGAACCACTGCTGTGAAGGGCCCCTGACCTAGACCACGCTGCCCAGCAACTCACTCTGGACCCAGATTTTGTCTCGCAGTCTGAAGCTGCTCTCAAGCTCTTCAAATTGGCTCAGCATCCAGAGCGGTCCAACCTTGCACCCAGGCCAGTAGAACGAGGATTGAAATCGAATCGCCACTGCCTGGTCTGATTTCTCCTTGCACCCAGGAAGTTGTATGAGCATCGAAATTGAATCTCCTCTGCCTGAGCTGACTTCTCCTCGTGTCTTCTCCAGAGCGATTCAGCCTTGCTCCTGGGCCAACTGCATGGACATTGGAAATCCAACTGCAACGAACAATAGTGTGGATTATTATCTAAACGGGGAGAAAATTCAAACATCAGAGGTGCAGAGGAACTTGGATATCTATGTGCAAGACTCCCAGAAGGTTAATTCACAGGTTGAGTCTGTGGTAAAGAAGGCAAATGCAATATTGGAATTTATTTCAAGGGGAATAATATAAAAATAAGGAGATAATCTTGAAGCTTTGTAAGACACTAGTCAGGCTGCACGTGGAGTATTGTCAACAGGTTTGGACCCCGTATCTCAGAAAGGATGTATTGTCATTGAAGAGAGTCCAGAGGAGGTCAAGGGGACAATTCTGGGAATGAAGGGGTTAACATATTAGGGGCATCTGGCAGCTTTGGGCTCACTGGAATTAAGAAGAATGTGTGAGGATCTCATTGATACATATCAAATGTTGAAAGGACTAGATAAGGTAGATGTGGAGAAGATGGTTCTTCCAGTGGGTGTATCCAGAACTAGAGGGCACAGCCTCAAAATTGAGGGGCAACCTTTTAGAAAAAAGTAAGGAGGGATTTTTGTAGCCAAAGAGTGGTGAATCTGTGGAATGCTCTGCCACAGACTGTGGTGGAGGCTAAGTCCGTGAGTATATTTAAAGCAGAAGTTGATAGATTCCTGATTGCTCAGGGCATCAAGGGATATAGTGATAGGGCAGGTGTATGGGGTTGAATGGCATCTGGGATCAGCCATGATGAAATAGCAGAGTGGACTTAATTGGCTGAATGGCCTAATTCTGCTCCCATGTCTTATGGTCTTTTGGATTCATCCCCTGAACTCTCCTCACCATTGCTTGCCCCTTCATTGTTTATGGCAATAATTTAACACAATTTACCTTAGAAAGGGATTTTTAGTGATGTTTTTAGTCAGATTTCTAAGCTTTTTGACTACCAGGAAGCTGTTGCACATGCTTGGTAGTGCCAGCTTAACCAGAATTGAGAGAAAATATGGTTTATGAGGAAAGGTTGATTAAGCTAGTATATTTCACTTTGGACTGAAGGAAAGGTGACTTGATAGAGCTGCATAAGATGAGAAGATGCATAATTAGAGTGGGCAGCCAGCTCCTTTTTCCCAACACTGTTATATTTAATAGCTGAGGGTATCCTTTAAAAGAGAATAGAGGAAATTTCAGGGGTAGTTTTTTTTAACCTCAGTGCTAAGTGCCTGGAATGCACTGCTGTTGGTGATGAGAGGCTGGTACATTGGAGGCAGTTAAGGGGCAATTAGATTTGCACATGGATGAATGAAAAATGGTGGGTTATGGGCTATAGAGGAGGGAGGTGTTATAATAATCGAGTAGGGTAGAAGTTCAGCACAACATCATGGGCCAAAAGGTCCATACTTTGCTGTACTAATATGTAGATCTATGAAGAAGGAGCAGGACAGTGGGTTTGATGTGCTTGGTCTATCAGAAGCTGATAGAGAGTTGATGGATTGAATTCTCTCCTTCAGTGTGGTAATAATCATATGTTGTGAAGTAGTGGGAAGAAGGTGTCAAACAATTTATAGAAACAATTCAGCAGGTCACACAGCAATCGGACCTTAGACAGGGCTTCAACACAAAACCTCTTACAAATGTAGATTGTTTGTTGCTCCAGATTACAACATTGCAGTCTCATGTGTCGCTCTAGAAGGAAGTTATTGAATGGAGAAACACAAAAGATTTCATTGGGCAAACAGGATTAATAATGATGGTTAATAATTAACTCAGTCATCAAAGGAGATCAAAATGTTTCTCCAGATGCTGGAAATCTTGAGCAACACACACAAAATACTGGAGAAGCTTAGCAGGTCAAGCGGCATCTATGAGGGGAAATGATGGTTCCTGATGAATGGTCTTGGCCTGAAACTGTTTATTTCAGGTTTCTATTATCTGCATCCCTGTAGGATATTTGACTTTGATTTCTCCCCTGTTTTGGATTTATAGAGTTATGTAACATGGGAACAGGCCCTTCAATACAAATGGTTCATGATGACCAAGACTAAGCTAATCCATTTGCCAGAATTTTATCCTGTCAACAGTGTGTACCTCTCCAAGTTCCTTTTGAATGTTGTTTTCATACCCATCTCAATGACCTCCTCTGACAGCTCATTCCATAGACAGACCAGCCTCTGGGTTAAAAAGCTGTCTCTCAAGTTTTGATTAAATACCTCTCCTCTTACCCTAAACCTATGCCCTCCAGTTCCTGATTTTGCCAACCTTATGCATTGAATTTATCTATGTTCCCCTCCAGCACCAAGAATAAGATCGAGGTTCAAGTCCTGCCGTTGTCTGAGAGGAGTTTGTACATTTTCTCCATGACCATGTTCATTTCCTATGGCTGTTCCAGTTTCCCCCTACATTCTAAAGACCTGCATTTAGGGTTAGTAAGTTGTGCGTGCTGGAGATGTGGTAACTCGTGCTGATTTGATTTGATGAAATGGCACATTTACCGTGTGTTTCCATGTACATGTGACAATCAGCATGTGATAAGCTCTTTCCAGCTTAATGGCATCTTTCCTACAGCACAGTGACCAAAACTGAATACAATATTGATAACATGGCCTCACCAACATCTTGTACAACTGCGATATAACAGCCCAATTGTCTGACAAAGACCAGCATGCCAAAAGCCTTCACTACCTTAAACCACCAATGACGCCACTTTCAGGAAAGCAGGTACTCGAAGTCCTAGGTCCCCCCCATTCTAGAGCACTACTGTTCACTGTGAATGACCAACCCTGATTTGTCTCCCCAAAATGCATCACTTTCTACTTGTCTAAATTAAACTCCATTTGCCCATCTTTGACTTTCACAGCTGATCAAAATGCCTCTGTAAATCCTACAATGAAATAAGACAAGAAATAATTAGTGTTGAATATAAGAAATGAGTTGGCCATTCAAATCCACTTGCAGATCTGCCTTTCAATTAGATCATGATTGATCTTTTAACTCAGCACGATTTTTGTCACTAACTCTATATCCCTGAATCTTTTACTGTCTTCTCATTCCCCCCCACCCCCATCCCTGTGATGACTGCACTCAGAGACTGCACATCCAGAGCCATCTTGGGTAGACAGTTCAAAGATTCACCCTGTGAAATTTCTCCTTGTTTCAATGTCGAATGGTTGTTCCAGTACTGAGTCTGTGACCCTTCTGTTCTCTTGACTGCACCAGGAACACTACTAACTCTCTTGCATGGATAATGAAGAGCAGGCAGTTCGGGAAAGACGTAACCAAGGCTGCAGCAGGAAACTTGTGGTTTCTTTGATTAATGAGTAAATCTATAAGCTTAACATGGCTAAGCTTTGTTTTATACAAGCATAAATTTTAACCTTTTGCTGCCACCTGTGATAAAATGAACCTTAAATCGAAATATCTTAAACTGCAGGCACTAAAAAATGATAATGATGTCTGCGAGTACCTAGTCATTGCCAAACATTGTTTTGCAATTGTTTGTAAAGGATTGGCTTAAAAAGATGAGGCAAGATATTAGATTGAGCAGTGAACATTTATCAGCCAAGGTTGAAGGAGAATATTGGATTAGATTATGTGGAGAGATTACATACACTCGGCTGCTATTCCACAGAATATATTAGGTTGAGAGGTATAATTGCTTCTAGGATTTTGAAAGGGACTAATAGAGTAGGTGGAGAGGAATTTTTTTACAAAGACAAGGTGGAGAGACAAGGACAACAGAGTCAGCCAGTCAGGTGCAATGAATATAACCCAAAAGTGGTTCATAGCTCAAACATCTGGGCTAAATCCCATCAGTCCTGTTTATAACTCTTAAGGCTGATTTATACTTGTGTGTCAACTCAATGCCGTAGGTACGGCATTGCCGCGAACCCTACGCAGAGCCTACGTGGATCCCTACGCCGTAGCCTGACGCGCACCTTTCCCAAAATGTAACTACGCATCGCAGCAACGCAGACCGCAACAACTGTGATTGGTCTGCCTGGTAGCATCGCATTTCCTCCTACGCTGCAATAGCTTCCCATTGGGCGACTGAAGGGCAGGGAAGGAACTCTGGCTGCAATGCTTTCCATAAAGCTTTACAGACCTCTGAAATTATGGAGGACACATTTCGCTTTTATGACAAAAGACGCTCGCTTTAAACTTGTTTAGCCCAAGAAAGACTACCAAGACCATGAAGCCTTGCATGGGCAGGTGTGTGCGTATGCAGAGCAACGCAGACACACCAAAGCACAAGTATAAATGCTCACAACGTGCGTAGGTTACGGCATCAAGTTGACGCACAAGTATAATTTAGCCTTTACTGTACTGCATTTCTCACCACCTCTTCCTCTTCAACTGGAATATTTTGGAAAAGAGTGATAGCACTGTCCAGAGTCGTAGAATCACAGGAATTTATTGAAGATTTTGAGGTGATTGTATCTGTGTTGGCTTAAAAAAAAGGATGCTTCTCAGCATATTATTCTGCATCTTTTCAAAGTGAGTGGTAAATCTTCGGAAATCTCTGCATTGGAAGATGGCGAAAGCTAGATTAATGGAGTATCTAAAAAAAGGTTTGATAATTTTTCAAAAAATTGTGGAACCGAGAGTTGTGCAAACTGGCTTAGAAGACAAGCCGAGGCTTGAGGTAAACCAGCCATGAACATATAACATACAAATTTACCTGTCCAGGCAGACCCATTGTTTCTGCTTGTTTCTGCCCCACTGAATTTACATCTTCCTACCTCGGCCCTGTTTTATCCCCCTGGTTCAGTCCTTTCCTACCTACATCTGTAACACTTCACACACTTCAGATCTTTTCAATGACTTCAAGGTCCCACGCCCCGATTGTCTCATTTTCACTATGGACATCCAATCCCTGTTAATCTTCATCCTTCAAAGGAGGGCCTCGTTGCTTCGTTGTAGGCAACAGACCCAGTCCGTTTTGTTCAGCCACCACTATCCTCTGTCTGATGGAACTGGTTTGCACTCTCAATAATTTTTCTTTTGGTTCCTCCCATTTCCTTCAAACCAAAGGTGTAGCCATGGGCACTCACATGGGTCCCAGCGATGCCTTCCTCTTTGTCAGCTACATGGAACAGTCTATATTCCAAGCCTACATCGGTATCTCTTCCTAGCTTTTCCTATGCTACGGCACTGACTGATTTGGCACTGCTTCCTGCACCAATGCCGAGCTCATTGGCTTCATCAACTTTGCCTCTGACTTCCACCCTGCACTCAAATCTACTTGGTCCATTTCTGACCTCCCTCCCCTTACTCAATCTCAGTCTCTATCTCTCGAGACAGTGTATCTACTATTATTTTTGATAAACCCACTGACTCTAACAGCTACCTGGACAATACATCTTCCCACCCTGTTACTTTAAAAAAACGCTACCCCCGTCTCTCAATTCTTCTGTCTCTGCCGCATCTGCTTTCAGGATGAGGCTTTTTATTCCAGAACTAATGAGGTGTCCTCACTCAAAGAAGAGCTATCCTCCCTCCAATATCAACACTGCCCTCACCCCCATCTCTTCCATTTCATGCACATCCACCCTCACCCCATCCTCCCGCCACCCCACGTAAGATAGGATTCCTCCTGACCTCACCTACCAGCCTACTAGCCTCTGCATCCAGCACATAATCCTCTGCAGCTTATACAAGCTCCAATGCGATCCCACAACAAAACACATCTTTCCCTCCCCCACTTTCTACTTTCCACAGGGATCACTCTCTACATGACTCCCTTGTCCATTTGTCCCTCCCCATTGACTTCCCTCCTGGTACTTATCCTTGCAAGCAGGACATGGGCCATACCTCCTCCCCCTTTCCCAGTTTCACCTATCACCTACCACCTTTACTTTACTTTTCCTCCCTTTTCCCCAGCCTCTTGCTCTGACTTTTCTTTTTTTAATCCAGCCCTGAAGAAGAGCCTTGGCCCAAAATGTTGACTGTTTACTCTTTTCCATAGATGTTGCCTGCCCTGCAGAATTCTTCCAACATTTTGTGTATATAGCGTAGTAGGGCAGGTTTGAGGTGTTACTCCTGATCCTAGTGTGCACTTGTGGAGATGATGGCTCACCAGGTGATTGATCAGGTGCTCTTTGATGGTGACGAGATTTTCTCTTCCCCCACCATTTTCTGGCAGTGAGTTTCATGCAACAAACTTCAGTATCTGCTGAAGGAATTCAGCAGGTTGTGCAGCATCTACGGAGGAAAAAGGAATCGTGGATTCTCCCAGATCAAAATCCTGCTCGTGAAGAGTTTTGACCTGAAATGTCACAATTCACAGATTCTGTTCAACCTGCTGAGTTCCTGGTTGTTTCTCCAGATTCCAGCATCTGTAGTCTCTTGTGAAAATCTAGAGTTTCAGACGCTACCAAAGTTCTTCAGCGTTGCTCTCTCTTTCTACCAAATTAACTTATATCTACTTTCCCAACTGTTGTCCTCTCAGCTAAGGGAATCTGCTCATTTCCATTTGCTGTGCTAAGATTTTCTTATTAGTCACCCCAAATAATTCTCACTTCAGCCTACCTTTTTCTCACAGGAATCAACACCAACCTAGACACACTCCATGTCCAGCAATATCCTCTCGGATCTTCTTATCCTTCTCGTGGAAGGAGGGTAAGTGTTTTTCAGATGCTCCAAGATTCATAGCTTGGTACAACAGGCCCTTCAGCCCAACTCGTCAATGCCTGCCAAGATGTCTACCTGAGCCTTATTTGGCCATATTTGATGAATATCCCTCTAAAATCTTCCTATCCGTGTAACTGTCCAACTTCTTTTAAACATTGTAATTGTATCTGTCTCTATCACTGCATCTTGTAGCTCATTTGATAATCCCAACACTCTCTGTATGAAAGTCTTAACTCTTTGATCCCTCTTAAATCTTTCCCTTCTCACTTTAAATGTGTGTCCAATACTTTTAGACTCTTTACCCTGCGTAAAACAATGACAACCCATCTTATCAATGCATGATTTTATAAACACGCTTCTGTTTTGTTTATCCTAATTGTGGAATGTAACTAAAGAACTAAAAATCGGCAAAGTTATGTTAAACTTGTGTAGACTCTGTGGAGCCATTGCTTCACTGCTCATGTGACCTATATTCAATCTTGACTTCTGGTGCTTTCTGTGTAGAGATTGCCTATTGTCGCTATGAATGTGTGTGCTTCTTTTGGGTGCCTCTGGTTTCCTCCTACATCCCAAAGACATGCTAATTCAAAATTCAAAGATCAAAGTTTAAAGTAAATTTATTATCAAAGTATGTACTTCATTGGCCACCATTGACTACTCTGAGATTAATTTTTGTGCAGGCCTTCTCAGTAAATACAAAGAAACACCATCCAATCAATAAGAAACTGCACACAACAAAGATGGGCAAATAACCAATGTACAAAAGGCAACAGATTGTACAAGTACAAAAAGAATAAGCAAAAAAATGATAGATGGACAGATAGGCATTGAGAACGTGAGTTGTTGAGTCCTTCAAAGTGAATCCATTGGTTGTGAAATCAGTTCAGTATTGTGATGAGTAAAAATTATTCACTTTGATTTAGGAGTCTTATGGTTGAGGGCTAATAACTTCCTGAATCTGGTCATATGGGACCTCAAGCCCCTGTAGCTCCTTCCTGATGGCAGCAACAAGAAGAGTGCATGGCCTGAATGGTTGGGGTTCTTGATGATAAATGCTACTTTCCTGTGACAGTGTTTCTTATAGATGTGCTCAGCGGTGACGAGGGCTTTACCTGTGATGGACTGGACTGTATCATTTACTTTTAGTAAACTTCTCAAGGGCACTGGTACTTCCATACTAGGCTGTGATGCCTCCATTCAGTAAACTTTCCACTGTGCATCTATAGAAGATTGCCAAAGTTTTAGATGACATGCCAAATCTTCACAAGCGTCTAAGGAAGCAGAGGTGCTGCTGTATGTTCTTCATAATGGCACTTGTATGCTGGACCCAGGGTAGATCCTCTGAAATGATAATGCCGAGGAATTCAAAGTTACTGACTCTCAGTACCTCTGATCTGCTGATGAGGACTGGCTCATCTGATGAGGATTGATTGACCACTGTATGTGGATAACTGAATGATAGCTGTGGGACTTATGTTATTCGTCACCCACCCAAAGTATCTTTAATTCTATGATTGGTCACCCGAAGTAACATTTCATGGGAATGTGAGGAGAATAGAAAGCAGATTGGGAAGGAATTGTTCTCAGAGCTAGGACAGAAAAGATTATATATTCTCCTGCATTGTGAAATTCTAACTAGTTCACAATTGGAGCACTATGGGAAAAGTTCAACAAGGTTTCATGGGATATTGTTAGAAATGAGATCTGAAAGTTATAGGAAAGTGCGAAACTAGTTAAAGCTCATTCCTCAAGAAAAGAGACTATTGGGTAATGTGATAGAGCCCTCAACCATTGTGGAATAGCTTAATGGAAAGGAATATTCAAAACAAAGTCATAAATGTAGGAAAATTGCAATGTTAAAAGATATTCACAGGGAAGTTTAGAGTAGGCGAAGAAGTTTAGCTCAGGTAGGCAGCTAGGTTGGCATTTCTGTGTTGTTCATCTTGGTAGCTCTAAGATGATCACTAATGTCTAAGATGATCGAGGCACGACTGCGCAAGCACGTGGATGTCAGCGAGTTAGACCAGTGGGAAGAGTTTAAAAGGAGGACAGCTTTATAGAGCAAGCATCAGAGGAGCGGGTGACAGAGTAGAGGGAATCAGAGTAGGATCGAGAACGGGTTGAGGCAAGATACATTATTTGTGTAGAATAGAAACAGGATGCATGTCTGGGAGGCTGGTGTTCTGTACTGGGTGTCAGATGTGGGATGTCCAGGAGACTCCCAGCCTCCCAGATGGCTACATCTGCACTAAGTGTGTCGAGCTGCAGCTCCTTAGGGACCGGGTTGGGGAACTGGAGATGCAGCTTGATGACCTTCGTCTGGTCAGGGAAAGTGAGGAGGTGATAGAGAGGAGCTATAGGCAAGTAGTCACAACTGTGTCTCGGGAGACAGATACCAGGGGACAGCCCTGTGGCTGTCCCCCTTAACAATAAGTAGTCTTGTTTGAGTACTGCTGGGGAAGATGGTCTACTTGGGGGAAGCAACAGAGGCTGGCCTTGTGGCTCAGAAGAGTAGGGAAAGAAAGAAGGCAGCATTAATAGGGTGCCCTATAGCTAGGGGGTCAGACAGGCGATTCTGTGGATGCAGGAAAGAAACATGGATGGTAGATTGCCTCCCAGTTGCGAGGGTCTGGGATGATTCTGATCGCGTCCATGATATCCTGAAGTGGTACATATTGGTACCAAAGACATAGGTAGGAAAAGGGAAGAGGTCCTGAAAACAGACTACAGGGAGTTAGGAAGGAAGTTGAGAAGCAGGACCTCAAAGGTAGTAATCTCGGGATTACTGCCTGCGCCACGCAACAGTGAGTATAGGAATAGAGTGAGGTGGAGGGTAAATATGTGGCTGAGGGATTGGAGCAGGGGACAGAGATTCAGATTTCTGGATCATTGGGACCTCTTTTGGGGCAGGCGTGACCTGTGCAAAAAGGACGAGTTGCACTTGAATCTGAGGGGGACCAATATCCTGGCAGGGAGGTTTGCTGAGGCTATTGGGGAGAGTTTAAACTAGAATTGCTGGGGGGTGGGATGGAGGAAGGGGCGGTTGGCTCACAAATAGAGAAAACTTGGAGACAGTGCAAGAGGAAGGATAGGCAGCTGATAGAGAAGGGATGCGCTCAGACTGATGGTTTGAAGTGTGTATTTTAATGCAAGGAGCAAAGTGGATGAGTTTAGAGCATGGATCAGTACTTGGAGCTATGATGTTGTGGCCATTACAGAAACTTGAATGGCTCAGGGGCAGGAATGGTTACATAGAGTGCCAGGCTTTAGATATTTCAAAAAGGTCAAGGAGGGATGCAAAAGAGGTGGGGTGTGGCATTGTTGATCAGAGATAGTGTCATGGCTGTAGAAAAGGAGGAAGTCATGGAGGGTTTGTTGAATGAGTCTCTGTGGGTGGAAGTTAGAAACAGGAAGGGGTCAATAACTCTACTGGGTGTTTTTTTTTTAATAGACCATCCAATAGTAACAGGGGCATCAAGGAGCAGAGAGGGAGACAGATTCTGGAAAGGTGTAATAATAATAGGGTTGTCATGGTGGGAGATTTTAATTTCCCAAATATTGTTTAGCATCTCCCTAGAGCAAGGGGTTTAGATGGGGTGGAGTTTGTTAGGTGTGTTCAGGAAGGTTTCCTGACACAATATGTAGATAAGCCTACAAGAGGAGAGGCTGAACTTGATCTGGTATTGGGAAATGAATCTGGTGAGGTGTCAGGTCTCTCAGTGGGAGAGCATTTTGGAGACAGTGATCACAATTCTATCTCTTTTACCATAGTAATGGAGAGTGATAGGAACAGACAAGTTGGGAAAGCGTTTAATTGGATAAGGGGAAATGTGAAGCTACCAGGTAGGAACTTTGAAGTATAAATTGGGAAAAGATATTCTCAGGGAAATACATGGCAGAAATGTGTCAAGTGTTCAGGGGATATTAGTGTGGCATTCTGCATAGGTACACTCCACTGCGACAAGGAAAGGATGGTAGGGTGCAAGAACCATGGTGTACAAAGGCTGTTGAAAATCTAGTCAAGAAGAAGAGAAAAGTTTACGAAAGGATCAAAAAAACTAGGTAATGATAGAGATCTATAAGATTATAAAGAAGAAGCTTAAGAACGAAATTAGGAGAGCCAGAAGGGGCCATGAGAAGGCCTTGGCAAGTAGGATTAAGGAAAACCCCAAGGCATTCTACAAGTATGTGAAGAGCAAGAGGATAAGACATGAGAGAATAGGACCAATCAAGTGTGATGGCGGAAAAGTGTGTATGGAACCAGAGGAGATGACTGAGGTACTTAATGAATACTTTGCTTCATTATTCACTATGGAAAAGGATCCTGGCGATTGTAGGGATGACTTACAGCAGATTGAAAAGCTTGAGCATATAGATATTAAGAAAGAGGATGTGCTGGAGCTTTTGGAAAGCATCAAGTTGGATAACTATTTGGGACCAGACGAAATGTACCCAGGCTTCTATGGGAGGCAAGGGAGGAGATTGCTGAGCCTCTGGTAATGATCTTTGCATCATCAATGGGGACAAAAGCGGTTCCGGAGGATTGGAGGGTTGCAGATGTTGTTCCCTTATTCAAGTAAGGGAGTAGAGTTAGCCCAGGAAATTATAGGCCAGTGAGTCTTACTTCAGTGGTTGGTAAGTTGATGGAAAAGATCCTGTGAGGAAGGATTTATGAATGTTTGGAGAGGTATAATATGATTAGCAATAGTCAGCATGGTTTTATCAAAGGTATGTTGTGCCTTACGAGCCTGATTGAATTTTTTAAGGATATGACTAAAAATATTGATGAAGGTAGAACCGTAGATGTAGTATATATGAATTTTAGCAAGGTATTTGATAAGGTACCCCATGCAAGGCTTATTGAGAAAGTAAGGAGGCATGGGATCCAAGGAACCTTGCTTTGTGGATCCAGACTTGGTTTGCCCACAGAAGGCAAAAAGTGGTTGTAGGCAGGTCATATTCTGCATGGAGGTCAGTGACCAGTGGTGTACCTCAGAGATCTGTTCTGGGACCCCTTCACTTTGTGATTTTTATAAATGACCTAGATGAAGAAGTGGAGGGATGGGTTAGTAAATTTGCTGATGACACAGAGGTTGGAGGTGTTGTGGATAGTGTGGAGGGCTGTCAGAGGTTACAGTGGAACATTGATAGGATGCAAAACTGGGCTAAGAAGTGGCAGATGGAGTTCAACCCAGATAAGTGTGAGGTGGTTCATCTTGGTAGGTCAAATATGATGGCAGCGTATGGTATTAATGGTAAGTCTCTTGGCAGTGTGGAGGATCAGTGGGATCTTTGGGTCCGTGTCCATAGGACACTCAAAGCTGTTGTGCAGGTTGACACTGGTTAAGAAGGCATACTGTGTCTTGGCCTTCATCAACTGTGGGATTCAGTTTAAGAACCGAGAGGTAATGTTACAGCTATATAGGACCCTGGTCAGACCCCACTTGGAGTACTGTGCTCAGTTCTGGTCATCTCACTACAGGAAGGATGTGGAAACCATAGAAAGGGTGCAGAGGAGATTTAAAAGGATGTTGCCTGGATTGGGGAGCATGCCTTACGAGAACAGGTCGAGTGAACTCTGCCTTTTCTCCTTGGAGCAGTGAAGGATGAGAGGTGACCTGATAGAGGTG
This sequence comes from Mobula hypostoma, assembly GCF_963921235.1. NCBI lineage: Eukaryota > Metazoa > Chordata > Chondrichthyes > Myliobatiformes > Myliobatidae > Mobula > Mobula hypostoma. The sequence goes on from NC_086097.1 coordinate 171,012,805, forward strand.
TACAAGATGATGAGAGGCATTGATCGTGTGGATAGTCAGAGGCTTTTTCCCAGGGCTGAAATGGCTAACATGAGGGGGCACAGTTTTAAGCTGCTTGGAAATAGGTACAGAGGAGATGTCAGTGGTAAATTTTTTGTGCAGAGAGTGATGAGTGTGTGGAATGGGCTGCCGGCGACTGTGGTGGAGGCGGATATGATAGGGTCTTTTAAGAGACTCCTGGATAGGTACGTAGAGCTTAGAAAAATAGAGGGCTATGGGTAACCCAAGGTAATTTCTAAAGTTAGGACATGTTCGGCACAGCATCGTGGGCCGAAGGGCCCGTATTGTGCTGTATGTTTTGTATGTTTCCATCTCCAAAGAGGAATTCGGGAGAAAAGTCAGTGACAGGTGAGAACTTGTGTTACAAGAGTGAATGGGATATATGGTGGCATTGTGGTTTATTACGAGACTAGTAACAAAGTAATCCTGGTTCACTGGTTCTACAAGGCTAAGCATCTACTGGCTGCACAATAGGGAGTTGGTCAGTTCATTCAGTTTGCAGAGAAATCCACAGTCCATTCTTTTCCTACTTCCTGCTATCCCTTCAAGTTCACTTTCTCTTGTTTGCCATCAATAGTACTGATGGCCTCCATTTCGACCTCATCATTTGTTGCTTTTCTCTTTCTTCCTCATACCCATAGACACAGTGTGGCAAAGGCTAATACTAGAGGACAGCCTTTTATTGAGTGCAGGACATTTTAGGGGAGATGTCAGAGGTAAGTTTTTTATACAGAGAGTGGTAAGTGTCTGGAATGCACTTCCAGGGCATGGTGGTGGATGCAGATACAGTAAGGATATTAAAGGGACTTTAGACATATAGATGAAAGAAATGGTGAGTTATAGGCTGTGTAGGAGGGAAGGGTTAAATCGATTGTGGAGTATGTTGAAAGATCGGCACAACTTTGGGGATCAAAAGACCCACACTGCTGTACTGCTGTACTGTTCTAACCCTTCTTTATCCTGAGCTCTGTCTGTTCACTCCTGATACTATCAGGAGAACTTCTCATCCTACCCAAACTAAAAATCAGTCATCAACTTCAACACCCAGTACTTCCCATCTCAGCACACCAGCTGGGGGTGTTTTAACTTCGTCATTTGCAAACTTTTGTCAGTATGTTGACAAAGAAACAGCTGGGTTATCAATGAAGCCCAAGAATGGCTCAAAGTCATGGAAGGGAATCAGCCTCCCCTACCTGGTCAGCAGTATAAGTGAGTCCAAAGTGGTTGCCTCTGAAGCAGCCTCCGAAGTCAAGGGATTATAAGAGGTGAGTGATAAATGCTAGCCTTGTCAATGACTGTTGTCATATGTGAGGGCAAGGAACAGAATGGTCTATTGACAGAGAGAGTCAAAGCTTCTGTATTGATTGAACAACAAGCACAGCTGCACTTCCTAAAGGACTGTAGCGTTCCTGTACAGGGTGCACAGTCAACATCATTAAAGGAAAACTGATCCATCAAACATTTTGCATACTTGTAGGCAGAGGTGCTGTCAAAATCTAAAACTGCAAGAGGCATCATTTCACAGTACATTTACTTCCAATTAGCAATATTTCAACTTTTCTTTCAAACTTAATTTGCACTTGCAAACCTCAGGCACAGGAACTAATTTCAATTGAATAATTTCAGTGGGATGAAATTCAGTCTGGTTCTACACAGGGTAATCCACTCTGTCATAAGTACTTTGGCCGTGAAGATGATTTAAATGATTGCTATTCATTCTTGAAAGCAGAAGTCCCAAACAAGTACTTAGTCACTACCCTGTTCACCCAGCTTCCAAATTTTTCATTCTGTGCTATTCATAATCAGTGACCCACACTATCCAGGCCATGCAGTCTTCTCCTTGCTGCCATCAGGGAGGAGGTACAGGAACCTGGAGACCCATACCTCACGGTACAACAGCAGTTTCTTCCCACTGTTATCAGGTTCTGAAACCGACTGGGAAAAACCCTAACACTACCTCAGACTATATTATTTTTCTCTCCTTCTCTCAGTCTTGTTATTATGTTTATTTTGTTGCTTAGTGTGCACACCTTGAGTTAATTTATGTTAATTTAAGTTTATGGTAATGTACAATATGTCTGACTGTCTAGTTATGCACTATGCTGCAAAAAGCTCATTTTTGCCATTTTCTGTGTTTGTGTGTCTCTATGAGGAGCATAATTATGGATTTCATGAGGATATAGGCAGATCAGAGGAATAGGTAGATATGTGGCAGATGAAGTATATTGAAGAAAAATTGCTACATGCTTCGGATGAAGAGAGGCAGTATAAATTGGAGGCACAAGCAATTGCCGATGGTGGAATCTGCAGCCACAAACAATCTGCTGGAGGAACTCAACAGATCAGGCAGCATCTGTGAGGGAGAAGGAATCATTGATTTGTTTTGATTCAAAATCCTGCTGCCAGGTCGAGCAATACAAACTGAAAAGGTACAAGATCAGATAGATCTTAACTAAATCATTGGGCTATTTTACAGAGGAAGCAGTTAAGTCTTTCCTTTCTTACTTAAGGAAGGCCTGAGTGGCAAATGCGGATGTGAGGAACAACATTTACACATAGAGGATGGTGAGAATGGGAGCTGAGCTGCCGAGGAAGTTATGGTTTAAGTACAGCATTTAAAAGACACTGAGATAGGGACATAGATAGGAACAGTTTAGAGCGAGAGTCATGAGACTGCAGAGTTTAACGGAGCAACACATACTAAATGGTTGAGGAACTCGGCAAGTCAGTCAGCATCCATGGAGGGAATCAAACCATCAACATTTCTGGCTGAGACTGGAAAGAAAGGGAGCAGAAGCCAGAATAAGAAAGTAGGTGGAGGGCAAGGAATATGGCGGGAAGAAAAGGAGTCTTCTGAAGTTAAAAAATCAATGTTCATGACATCGGGTTGGTGGCTACTCAGACGGAATATGAAATGTTTCTCCTTCAACCCGAGTTCGGCCTCATTGTGGCAGTAGAGGAGGTCATGGACAGGCATGTCAGAATGGGAATGGGTAGCGACCAGGAGACAAACAGAACAAAGGTGCCTGACAAAGCAATCTTGCAATCTGCGTTGGGTGTCACAAATGTAGAGGTGGCTGCACAGGGACACTAGATACAATAAATTACCCTGACCGATTCACAGGTCTGGACCAAAACTTTGACAGTTCCTTTTCTCCCTCAAATGTTGCTTGACCTGATTTCCTCCAACAGATTTTTTGTTGGAACATAAAATAATAAAGCATGGAAGAATAATCTGTAGCAACAGAATCCTCAATACACAATGTTGTGTTAAACTATACCTTGCAGGGCTATGGGCTCAGCTCAAGCAACAGGGCTGGTTCAGTTCGGCAAGTTGGTCAACATTCTACCCAGGGTCTGTTTCTCTGTATAACTCCATGACTCTATAAAAATCAAGGGAATGTGAAACTGGCAGAGAAGGGGAGAAGAAGGCTGGAGCAGCTCAGTAATGTTAGCTGGGCAGGATCAAAGGGCTGAGTGGCTGTTTCCTTGTGTTATTAATTAGTATCATTTGTTGAGTGTGATAAGACAGGATGAGAAACATCCCTGATCTTGGGCTTGAAGACCGAGTGGGTACACAGCAACATTTCCCTTTGGTGTAAGTGTAAAAGAACTAAAGGGTATAGAATAAAGTTGCTGGGCTAAAAGTCCACCTTTGAAATGAGGGAACGCATACTGTTGGTACACCATTATAACTGGGTATGGGATAGTTGCTGTCCTGGGGTGCATTGGAGACGTGTGTTGTTGTGATGCTTAGAGAGGTTCTGGATAAGTATACAAAAGGCAAGAGCATGCAGGGCTAAGGAAGGTGGTGGGGAGTCAGTCAAGCTGAATTGACTTTAACCTGAGCTAGAATACACTTGATGGGTTGAATGGCCTCCTGTTTCATTCTGTAATTCTTTTATCATTTCAAAGCAGGAAACAAGATTAAACTGCTTTAGAGTAAACGTTCAGTTGTTCATTCATTACATGTAGAATTAGATTCGGGTGTGTGTGTGTCAGATATAGTTTCCCTCTATTCTAAGGCTGTGTCCTCTGCTCTTAACTCTCCCACCAGAGGAAACATCCTGTCCACATCCACTCTATCAATACCTTTCACCATTCAAGTGGTTTCAGTGAGATCACCCCTCATTCTTCTGAATTCAAGTGAATACAGGCCCAGAGCCATCAAACACTCTTCATTTGCCAGGCCATTCAAACTTGGAATCATTTTCGTGAACCTCCTTTGAACACCCTCCAGTTTCAGCACATCTTTTGTAAGATAAGGGGCCAAAAACTGCTCTCAATACTCCAATGAGGCCTCACCAGCACTTTGTATCACTTGTCACCAACATTACATCCTTCCTTTTATATTCTAGTCCTCTTGAAATGAATGCTAACATTGCATTTGCCTTCCTGCATGAGGATTCCCAAATAACTTTGCACCACAGTTTTTTGTATTTTCTCTCAATTTAGAAAATAGTCAACCCTTTTATTTCTTCTACCAAAGTGCATGACCATACACTTCCTGACACTGTATTCCACCTGCCATTTCTTTGCCAGTTCTCCTAATCTGACTATTATTCTGTACCCTCTCTACTTCCTCAAAGGTACCTGGCCTCCACCTATCTTCATATTGTCTGCAAACTTTGTAACAAAGCCATCAATTCTATCATCCAAACCATTGACATGAAATGTAAAAATAAATTGGTCCTAACAGAGAATCTGTGGAAAATCACTTGTCACCAGCAGCCAACCACAAAAGGCTCCCTTTATTTCCACTTTTTGCCTCCTGCCAATCAGCCACTGGGGTATTCATGCAAGAATTTTTGCTGTAATAGAGCTTTAACTAGTGGCCAATCTGGACATTGGGAGTTTGGAGAGGAGGGGACTTCAATCAGGTTCACTGTCCAATGATAAAATGCAGGAACGGGTTGCGGCAGCATAATAGAGCTTTGAGAAGCGACCGATCACCACTTGAGATTGATAAGTAAAATCAAATTAAAGGAAGGCAGGGGTAAGCTGTCGTCTGAGTGGACATAGAGTGGTATTCTTAAGGATTTAGCTCTTTGAGGCTTCAGTGAAGACAGGCTTCACTCAGAGAAAGCAAAGGAAAGAAAGGCTCAAGTTTTCTTGTTCTCTTCATTATATCTATGCAGTTAGGACAATAGGAATGAAAGGCAAGAGAGTTAAATACTCCTCTTATGGGATGTGGGAAGGCAGAAAGCGACCTCCAGTGTCCCTGAAAACTACAACTGTGAGAAGTGCATCCAGCTGCAGCTTCTAACCAATCACATTAGGGAGTTGGAGCTAGAACTGGATGAACTTCACATCATTCGGGAGGGTGGTGGGGTGATAGATAGGACAAGTAGAGAGATAGTTACATCCAAGGTGCAGGAAAAAGGAAACTGGGTGACAGTCAGGAACGAAAAAGGGGTTAAGGAGCCAGTGCAGAGTACCTCTGTAACCACCTCAATAACGGGTATATCACTTTGGATACTCTTGAGGGGAGGGTGTCCTAACAGAGGAAAGTTACATTGGTAGTGTGTTTAGCATTGAGTCAGGCTCTGTAATTCAAAAGCCGGGGGGGGGAGGAGAAGAGGTATGCTGCGGTGATAGGGGGTTTGTTAGTTAGGGGAACGGACAGGAGGTTTTGTGGGCAAGAACGAGATTCCCATTTGGTATGTTGCCTCCCGGGTGCCAGAGTCCTGATATCTCGAATTGAGTGTTCAGCATTCTCAAGTGGGTGGGTGAACAGCCAGAGTTCCGAGGTTCTGCATAGGGAGTTCACTATGAGGATTGTAACATTGCCCTTTTGGCACGCATTTTCTATCTTCCATTATAATTTGTAGGCCACAAACTTACTTTTTTTTCCAGGGGGGTGGTCTGTATATAACTCCCCTCAGGGTCTTTTTACCCTTGCAGTTCCTTAGCTCTATCCACAATGATTGTTTTTTGCTGGTGGAGGGAGAGGGGGATGGTTGCTTGCTGCAGTTTATGTGCGGGAGGGGGGACCCAGGGGGTGGACTTTGGGGTTCTCACGTTTAACTGTCGTTCATTCTTTGGGGCACTTCTGTTTTCGTGGATGTTTGCGAAGAAAAAGCAAGTCAGGATGTATATTGTATCTATTTCTCTGACATTAAATTTGACCTTTGAACATTGTCCGACCCTATGTCACCTCTTTCTAATGATCTGATTTCATTTTTTACCAACAGAGCAACACCACCTCCTTTGCCTTCCTGCCTATCCTTTCAATACAAAGTGTATCTTTGGACATTAAGTTCCCAGCTACAAACTGCTTTCAGCCATGATTCACTGATGCCTATAGCATCATACCTGCCAATTTGTAACTGTGCTGGAAGTTCCATATTCCGTATACTACACACATTCAGATACAATGCCTTCAGTCCTGTATTCCTTTTTTGATTTTTGTCTGCCTTTTATGTTGCAACTCATCCTGTTGACTGCAATTTTGCTCTATCAACAGCCTCTCCTTGCTACACGTTGCCTCTGTTTGTCAACCAGCCACCTCATCTTCAGCACTATTATCTGCCTTTCCTACAATACCTCTTTCATTGAAATACATGCAGCTCAGGACACTAGTCGCACCATGCTCAGCCTTTTTGACTCCTAACTTTGTCTGAAATCTTACCAACATCTACCTTCACAACCTCTACACTAACAGTTCTGGCACTCTGCTTCCCATCCCCCTGCAACTCTAGTTTAAACCCCAACATGCAGCATTAACAAACCTTCCTGCTAGAATATTTGTCCTCTGCCAGTTCAAGTGAAAACTGCCCCTTCTGTGCAGGTTCCACCTTCCTTGGAAGAGAGCCCAATGATCCAAAACTCTTAAGCTCTTCTTCCTACACCAACTCCTTAGCCACATATTAAACTGTATAATATTCCTAGTCTGGCCTCACAGGGAGCAATCCTGAGATCACAACCTTGGAGGTCCTGCCCTTTAACTTGACACCTAACTCCCTGACCTCCCTATGCAGAACCTCGTCACTTGTCCTACCCATTTCCTTGGTTCCTATATGGACCATGGCTTCTGGCTGTTCACTCACCCACTTTAGAATACTGAAGACTTGATCTGAGAAATCCTGGACGCTGGCTCTGGGAGCCAACATGCCATCCGGGAATCTTGTTCTCGCCCACAGAACCTCCTGCCCATTTCCCTACCTAACGAATCCCCTGTCACTACAGTATGCCACTTCTCCGCCCTTCCCTTCTGAATCACCGAGGCAGAGTCAGTGCCAGAGATCTGATCATTGTGACTTTCCTCTGTTAGGGCTTCTCCCACCGCCCCCCGCCCCCCCACCACCCCAACAGCATCCAAAGTGTTGTTGAGGGGGATGGCCGCAGGGGTACTTTGCACAGGCTTGTTAGCACCTTTCCCCTTCCTATCACCCAGTTTCCTCTGTCCTGCACCTTGGGTGTAACTATCTCCCTATATGCCCTGTTTGTCACCCCATCATCCTCCCGTAAGATCATCCAGTTCCAGTCCCAGCTCCAACTCCCTAATGCGGATTATTAGAAGTTGCAGCTACTTTGCAGTTGTAGCTGTCAGAGACACTGGAGGTCTCCCTCTCTTCTCACATCCCACAAGAGGAGTATTCATCTATTCTGCCTGAAAACTCTACTAGCAACACATACAAAATGCTGAAGGAACTCAGCAGGCCCCGCAACGTCTGTGGAAAAGAATACAGTTGACATTTCGGGCCAAGACACTTCAGCAGGCCCCCAACATTGACTATACTCTGTTCCATAGATTCTGCTTGACCTGCTGAATTCCTCCAGCATTTTTTTTTTGTGTGTGTCTGTCTAGGTTTTCCAGCATCTGTAGATTTTCTCTTGTTTGGCATCTCTACTATCCTAGCTGAGCAGATATAAAGAAGGGAAAGAAAAATAAAACTTGATTTCTCTGACTGAATCCTCTCTTCTCCGAAGCCTCGAAGAGCTAAAGCCTCCAGAACACCACTCTGACTCTGTCCACTCAGACAGGTTCCACTGATTGCAGCTGGACTAGTGTATAAAAGATCAATTATGTCTGATGTTCCTGTCGGCATCTTAACAGCACTGACTAGAGGAAAAAAGTTTCCCTGTCCAGAACTTTGGATCACTACCAAGGTCATTAGCAGTGATAAATTACTTTCAACATATTGTATAATAAATCTTCACAGCAGGGTTCCAAACAGCATAAGCCCAAAGCATCACACCACCTGATTCAGACCTAGGTCAGGAGCTACAGAAAGAGCTGATCAATAGATTGGTTTAAAATACGACAAAGAATAAAATACTGTATTTAAGCAAAGAATAATACTTCATATACTGCATATTTATTGCACAAAAATTGCAAATGTTTGAAATATGAGATCTGAGCAGGTCAAAACATCAAGTCTACAGATGCCTGAAGTTCACACCATCAGCTACTTTCCTTCAACGATTCAGTTCATGAAGCAACCAGCACAAGCCTAATCACTGTACTTTAGCAACCCTTTGATCATTGTGTACTAAAATGGACATTTTTGTGTTTTACTTATCTCTCTGTAAAAGTCATGTATAATTTATGATTGACTTTTTTTCTTGTGAATGCTGTTTATCTGCTACTATGTGCCCGTGATGCTGCAAGCAAGTTTTCCATTGTACCTGAAGATGTCAATGAACTTGACTTTGAGGTGTGATTGTGAGTTTCTTTCTATGAGGTGAGATTGAGACATATGGGCCTACAGCCTTTTGGTTTAGAGGAGGTTAACTCCCTGAAATGCAGAGAGTTCTAGTAAATTCATAGATTAGATTTAGAGCTCATATTTTCCCTGATTCTGGTTAGGCATTGAAGCCCTAGTCACAGCCTCAAGATAAGGAGTTGGCTATTCAGGACAATGATGAGATCAAATTTTTTTCACTCTGAGAGTGGCTTTGTTTTTCTTTTTACTACCTTGATGTACTTGTGTTTGGAATAATCTATCTGTTTGGCACATAAATACCATAAATCCAAATGACCATATGACGTAGGAGCAGAATTGGGCCATTTGACCAATTGGGTTAGTTCCACCATTCTACTGCGGTTGATTTATTCTCCCACCTTCTCCCCTTAACTTCTGTTGCATGACTGATCAAGAGCGTTTCAACCCCCACTTTAAATATAGTGCACCCAGTGAGTTGGCCTCCACAGCTGTCCGTAGGAATCAATTCCACAGATTCACCACACTCTAACTAAAGAAATTCCTTCTCATCTAAAGGGACATCCCTCCCTATTTGGAGGCTGTGCCCTCTGGTTCTAGAATCCCCCACCATAAGATACATCCTCTCCACATCCACTCTATCTAGACTTTTCAGTATTCAATAGGTTTCAATGAGATGTCCATCACCTGATTCTTCTGAACTCCAGCAAGTACAGGTCCAGAGGCATCAAATGCTCCTCATATGTTAACCCTTTAATTCCTGGAATCATTCTTGTGTTTTTGTGAACCACCTCTGGACCCTTTCCATGTCAGCACATCTTCTCTTAGATAAGGGGCTTAGAACTGCTCAATTACTCCTAGTGCAGCTCGACCATTACCTTATAACATTATATCTTTGTTTTTATATTCTGGATTTCTAGAAATGCCTAAACATTTGAACATCTAATGAATGCTAATATTGCATTTGCCTTCCTTAAAACTGATAACCTGCAAGTTAACATTTAGGGAGTCTTGCCCAAGAATTCCTAAGTCCTGTTGCACCTCTGATTTTTTTTTTAATTACTCTCCATTTAGAAAATGGTATATGCCTTTAACCCTTATACCAATGTACAGGGCATACACTTATCTAAACTACATTCTGTCTGTTACTTCTTTGCCCATTCTCTCTAAGTCCTACTGCAGACTATCTGCTTCCTCAACACTACCTAACTCTCCATCTATCTTCATATTGTCTGCAAACTTGGCCACAGAGTTATCAATTTCATCATCCAAATCGTGATAGAAACAGGAAAAGAAGAGGTCCTAACACTGACCCCTGTGGAACACCACTAGTTACCAACATCCAAGCAGAAAAGGCTTCCTTTATTCTGGGTTGAGACAACAGAGGCTAATGGAGAAGAGAAGTTATAAGCCTTGTCTGCCACCTCTCATTGTGGGCAATGTGAGATTGCTGGGTAATAAAATAGATGAATTGACGGCACTCGTCAGGAGTCAGAGAACATTTCGGGAAAGCAGTGTCATGTGTTTTACTGAAATGTGGCTGCATGAGGACATACCCGATCAAAGTGTTTCTATAGAGGGCTTCCGACCGTTCAAGCTGACCGGAATTGCGCTGAGAGCAGTAAGAGTAAAGGAGGGGTCTTGCGGTTCTGGTAAACAACAGATGGTGCAATCCTGGGCATATTACGATCAAGGAATGTGTTTGTAGCCCGGATATTGAACTTTTTGCTGTTGGACTACGGCCATATAATTTGCCAAGGGAAATCTTGCATGCAATTGTGGTTGTTGTGTACATCCCTCCCTCTGCCAACCCGACGTCGGCGTGTAACATCATTTACACTGTCATAGCCAGATTACAAACTCAGCACCTAAGTGACCTCATTACCATCTCGGGTGATTTCAACCAGGTTACCATGGCTAGAACACTGCCCAACTTCATGCAGTATGTGAGCTGTACAACCAGAGGGGAGAGGACTCTGGATTCGATGTACGCTAACGTTAAGGGTGCATACAGCACGCTACGTGCTTCTGGTGAAGAGTAAACCTGCAACCTCGAGGACAGTGAGAAAATGGTCGGAGGAGGCTTATGAGGTGCTCCAGGGTTGTTTGAGGTGACAGACTGGCAGGCACTCTGTGAGCCACATGGAGAGGATATTGATGGGCTCACAGAATGCATCACTGATTACATCAACTTCTGTGTGGACTGCAATGTTCCAACAAGAACTGTCCTTTGTTATTCAAATAACAAGCCATGGGTAACAAAGGACATTAAGGACATTCTGAATGCTAAAAAGAGGGCATTTAGAAATGGAAATAGGGAGGAGCTGAGGGCAATACAGAGGGACCTGAAAGCCAGGATCAGGGAGGCTAAAGACAGGTACAGGAGGAAGTTTGAGTGGAAACTCCAGCAGAACAACATGAGAGAGGTCTGGAGGGGGATGAGGACCATCACTGAGTTCCGGCAGACTAGCAACAGAGGAGCTGAAGGCAGTGTGGACAGGGCCAACGAACTTAACCTGTTCTTTAACAGATTTGACATTGTGACCCCTGCCCATCCCCCACATGAGTCATCTGTTGTCGGCCCCCAATCAACATATATTCCACTCTCCCCTCCTACCCCTCCTCACAGTCCCCCACCCTACTCTCATGACTATACCCTTTCCCCACACGAAACCACCACGGTGGGCTTCACGGCTGAACAGGTGAGAAAACAGCTGAAACGTCTCAACCCAAGCAAGGCTGCAGGTCTGGATGGTGTCAGTACCAGGGTGCTCAAACCCTGTGCCCCTCAGCTATATGGAGTACTTCGCCATGTCTTCAACCTGAGCCTGAGGCTCCGGAGGGTTCCTGTACTGTGGAAAACGTCCTGCCTCGTCCCTGTGCCGAAGACGCCGCGCCCCAGCGGCCTCAATGACTACAGACCGGTGGCATTGACCTCCCACATCATGAAGACCCTGGAGAGACTTGTTCTGGAGCTGCTTCGGCCTATGGTCAGGCCACACTTAGATCCTCTCCAGTTCGCCTACCAGCCCCAACTAGGAGTTGAGGATGCCATTGTCTACCTGCTGAACCGTGTCTACGCCCACTTGGACAAGCCAGTGAGCACTGTGAGGGTCATGTTTTTTGTCTTCTCCAGTACGTTCAACACCATCTGCCCTGCTCTGCTGGGGGAGAAGCTGACAGCGATGCAGGTGGATGCTTTCCTGGTGTGATGGATTCTTGATTACCTGATTAGCAGACCACAGTACGTGTGCTTGCAACACTGTTTGTCCGACAGAGTGATCAGCAACACTGGGGCTCCACAGGGGACTGTCTTGTCTCCCTTTCTCTTCACCATTTACACCTCGGAGTTCAACTACTGCACAGAGTCTTGTCATTTTCAGAAGTTTTCTGATGACTCTGCCATAGTTGGATGCATCAGCAAGAGAGATGAGGCTGAGTACAGGACTACAGTGGGAAACTATCACATGGTGTGAGCAGAATTATCTGCAGCTTAATGTGAAAAAGACTAAGGAGCTGGTAGTAGACCTGAGGAGAGCTAGGGTACCGGTGACCCCTGTTTCCATCCAGGGGGTCCGTGTGGAGATGGTGGAGGATTACAAATACCTGGGGATACGAATTGACAATAAACTGGACTGGTCAAAGAACACTGAGGCTGTCTACAAGAAGGGTCAGAGCCATCTCTATTTTCTGAGGAGACTGAGGTCCTTTAACATCTGCCGGACGATGCTGAGGATGTTCTACGAGTCTGTGGTGGCCAGTGCTATCATGTTTGCTGTTGTGTGCTGGGGCAGCAGGCTGAGGGTAGCAGACACCAACAGGATCAACAAACTCATCCGTAAGGCCAGTGATGTTGTGGGGATGGAACTGGACTCTCTCATAGTGGTGTCTGAAAAGAGGATGCTGTCTAAGTTGCATGCCATCTTGGTCAATGTCTCCCATCCACTACATAATGTACTGGGTGGGCACAGGAGTACATTCAGCTAGAGACTCATTCCACCGAGATGTAACACAGAGCGTCATAGAAAGCCATTCCTGCCTGTGGTCATCAAACTTTATAACTCCTCCTTTGGAGGGTCAGACACCCTGAGCCAATAGACTGGTCCTGGTCTTATTTCCTGGCATAATTTACTATTTAACTACTTATGGTTCTATTAATATTTAATTATTTATGGTGCAACTGTAACAAAAAACAACTTCCCCTGGGATCAATAAAGTATGACCATGACACTTGTTTTACTTTATTGATTTTTTTTATAAGTTTCTATAATACAACAAAAAAACAGTAAAAAAAAAGGTTTATACAGTGCAAAACAAACATATCAATTGTACAGTTCATAACAGTTAAGGAAAAGCACCCATAGCAGAATCGTATAAAGTTAGTTACCACCCCACACTCCCACTACCCAACTCCAAGCCAACCTTACCATATATAGAAAAGTTGATCAGAAATTTTATCACCACAGGGCTGTATTTATAAAACAACGGTATGTTGCCTACTACCTGAGCTATAATATGTTTACACATCAATAAAAAAAACAGTAAGTCTTAACTGAAAGAAGCTGGAAGTAAGGGATTTAAATGTAAAAGAAAAAAAGAGGAGGGATAAACCCTTAATCTAAATGGGAATTATGAAAATATTCAAGAAAAGGTCCCCACACCTTTTGGAACTTTATGTCCAAATTAAGTGAATAAAGAATCTTCTCAAGGTCTAGGCAGGACATAATGTCTCTGAGCCATTGAGCATGAATAGTTGGGGCAACATCTCTCCACCTAAGAAGGCCTGCATGTCTGGCCAAAAGAGACGCAAAAGGCAATGTATGATGTTCAGTCAGACTCAGATGCAAGCCAACTTCTCCCCAGGTGCCATAAAGAGCAATCAGAGGGTTAGGTTCCAAATAGCAATTAAGTATATGGGATAAAGTTAAAAAGACATCTCTCCAGAATTTCTCCAAGCTAGGACAAGCCCAGTACATATAAATAAGGGAAGCCTGAACTGTAAAGGGCGATGGCGAGCACATAAAGAAGTTGAATTAATTGACTTGAGAATTGAATCCCAAATCTCATTGGACAGAGAAAAAATTAAATCATGCTCCCAGGCAGTTTTAATTTTGTCAAAGGGGGCTTGCCTCAAAATCGCTAACATATCTCGAAAAGTGGATATTAAACCTTTACCCAAAGGATTCATATGAAGAAACAAGTCCACAACATTTTTATCGGGTACATCAGGAAAGTTTGGTATTAAAGGGTTGATAAAATGTCTAATTTAGAGGTATCTGAAGAAATGAGTGTTGGGTAGGTTGAACTTTACAGACAGTTGTTCAAATGTTGCGAAGCGATCTTCAAAGCATCTAATGCCCTTTCTATGCCAGTCTTGAAATGTGAAATCCTGCATAGAAGGCTGAAAAAGATGATTATGTAGAATAGGACTAGAGAGAGAAGACCATTATATTTTCTGAACTGAGCCCATATTCTCAGAGTGTGTCTGATGACAGGATTAACAATTGATTTGGGCAGATAGCAAGGAAGTGCGGATCCAAGAAGTGCGGGAATGGAGAGGACACTTACCTTGTTAAGCAGCCTCGTGTGGTATTCTGTCAAAGGTCTTCTAAAAATCCAAGTAAAGAATGGCCACTGATTTTCCTTTGTCTATCCTGCCTGTTACGTCCTCAAAAAAAAATTCCAACAGATTTGTCAGGCAAGCTTTCCCCTTAAGGAAATCATGCTGGAAAAAAAAACTTTTCACTATATCTTGGTAGATGTGACAATAATAAACCAAATGCAGTTATAATTACAATTGTGAAGTTTTGTAATTATTTATAACAAAGAACTTTGGAAGGTTGGTGGCTTAGTATGCTGTTGAGGAGTCACTGAGATATCAAAGAAATCAGAATCAGTGCAAAGGAATTGGTTCTGAAGTAAAAGATCAACCATGATCTCACTAAGTGATTGAACAGGCATGATGGACAAAGTCTTACTCCTCCTCCTCTTTCCAATGTTCTACAGGTTGACGTCCCTTCATCAGACTTCATAATGGTTAGAGATCATTGTTTCAGACAGAGAAAATAGGGGACAAAGGAGTGGAAAAGGAGGACTGAGAAAGGTTAAAGGCAGGAGGGGTGAAAAATAAAAACGTAAGACCATAAGACAAAGGAGCAGAAGTAGGCCATTCGGCCCATTGAGTCTGCTCTGCCATTTTATCATGAGCTGATCCATTCTCCTATTTAGTCCCATTCCCCCAACCTTCTCACCATGACCTTTGATGCCCTGGCTACTCAGATACCTATCAATCTCGGCCTTAAATACGCCCATTGACTTGGGGCCTCCACTGCTGCCCGTGGCAACAAATTCCATAGATTCACCACCCTCTGACTAAAAAAATTTCTTTGCATTTCTGTTCTGAATGGGCGCCCTTCAATCCTTAAGTCATGCCCTCTCATGCTAGACTCCCCCATCATGGGAAACAACTTTGCCACATCCACTCTGTCCATGCCTTTCAACGTTCGAAATGTTTCTATGAGTTCTCCCCTCATTCTTCTAAACTCCAAGGAATACAGTCCAAGAGCAGACAAACGTTCTTCATATGTTAACCCTCTCATTCCCGGAATCATTCTAGTGAATCTTCTCTGTACCCTCTCCAACGTCAGCACATCCTTTCCTAAATAAGGAGACCAAAACTGCCCACGGTACTCCAAGTGAGGTCTCACCAGCGCCTTATAGAGCCTCAACATCACATCCCTGCTCCTATACTCTATTCCTCTAGAAATAAATGCCAACATTGCATTCACCTTCTTCACTACTGACTCAACCTGGAGGTTAACTTTAAGGGTATCCTGTACGAGGACTCCCAAGGCCCGCTGCATCTCAGAACTTTGAATTCTTTTCCCATCTAAATAATAGTCTGCCCGTTTATTTTTTCTGCCAAAGTGCATAACCATACACTTTCCAACATTGTACTTCATTTGCCACTTCTCTGCCCATTCTTCCAATCCTTCCTAGTCTCTTTGCAGCCTCTCCATTTCCTCAGCACTACCGGCCCCCCCCCATCTATCTTCATAATGTCAGCAACATGAAGAAGCTTATCTGAACTTCACTGAAAATGTTTGCATTTGTCTTAAGGAAAGAAAGGGAGATATTAGCATATAGGGAGATTCCATGATTTGGAAAGGAATTACATAATTTATGTTTTAGTCCCAAATAAAGTATTCCCCAGACATTCATAACTCTAAATTTATGCCCCTAATGTGAGATGTCATATTATATTTGACATTTTAATTTTTTATTTATGCATTGGATGTGGATTTTGTTGCCATCTATTTTCCACACATTAATGGAATGTTCCTTACTACATTTCATTCTCCAAATTGGACAGGTAAAAATCTCTTGAAGCATGCTAACAATTTCTGGATGAACTCTTTGTCAGCAAAACCTCAAAGGGGAGGAATGGAACTGAGAGCAGAAATGATCAAACATCATCATCAGAAAGAATTCCTCTCTCCTGCAGTTCAAGGGCAGAGAGCTGATCTGTTGGATATCCTTCAGATTACAGAACATGTTGAACCAATGGATAGAGGGAAGATGTTTCCATGTGTGATAGATTCAATACTTGGAATAAATCCTACAGAGAATTCTGGAGAATCTGCTTTACTCGAAATAAGAACATGACTGTGGAAATACAAATTCTCCAAAAGCACAGTAGCTTTTCTTTAGCAGAAAAGTCATTCTTTAGCAGATAACGCCTCTTGGGAAATCAATGCTCAAGTATAGCTCCTGACACATACAAAGGTAAAAATTAATCAGAAAATTGGTCCTTCAGAGTTAGTTGTGGTGAACTGGTCAATTCCTCACTGTGGTGTTAAAACACTATAAATTTAAATTTAATTCCAGATTTTGACCACATGATCAAATGCAAAAGTACAAGTTGTTATCGTGGTGGGACTCTACAGATGTAATTACAGTCTAATGGGGACGATGAATCCACCTACCATTGAATGGGAAATTGTGCCAGGAGACTGCAATCTCCTGACATCTCCTGAGTACATTAAATTAATAAATTGGTTTATTATTGTCATATGCACCAAGATATAGTGAAAAACCTTTGCCATACGCAAGTATATCAAGATAATAACGAGTGTAGAATATAAACACAAAAAATTCTGCAGATGCTATGAAGTTTGAGCAACACACACAATGTGCTGGAGGATCTCAGCAAGTCAGGCAGCATCTATGGAAATGAACAAATAGTCGACTTTTCAGGCCTGAAAACTGTTTTCCCTCCATAGATGCTGCCTGACTTGTTGAGTTCTTTCAGCACTGTGACAGTGTAGAATATAGTCATGTGTGAAGTTCTAACCTCAAATGAAGACCTTAAGTCCTATCTGATTTAAATAGTGACAAGTACCCTCACAAAAGTTAGGTTATACTGTAACCTTACAAGCAAGTTTGTTATCTTACAAGCAAATTTACATTCCTGTTTATTCTCCGCAGTGAGATTAGCTAGCAGTACCTACTCTCTGAGTGGTGGGTCCTCCCTCTTTACCAAGGAGAAGATACTTCCAGCTATCAAAGTAGTTTAAAATGCACTTTATTTATTTTCAGTTTTACAAGTTCAAGTCCAAACAACATTCTTAAAACACATTTAAAACCCAGAGGATTTCTATCTTAAACATTTCCAAATTACAATCCACTTCTACAATAAAGAGTTTCCAAAACACAGATACAATTCCTATAAAATGTAAAGACATACCTCTGAGTTGTAGATGAAACAGAGGAATGGATTTTGGTTCACCCTATGTTTCTTTCATGCTTCATGATGCTCTTTAAGCATTTCTAATAACTCTGAATTGCTCTGTTCATTTATGCAGTTTCTTTGCCACTTGGGTGACTCCTCACATGTGTGATATGCTTCCAGATGCCTTTTTACAGAAACAGTCTAAAAGCTTCTTGGAGGCAAAGATCCCAAGTATCACAATTAATGCTGTGAAGCTAAATCCGCTGAGTATATAAACCTTCCAGTGTATTACTAGATCAGTTATTCATATGCTACTTGATTGTCTCCATCAGGTCTGTAAGCTGCCTTGAATTAAATAAATTTGCCAGCATTGTCTCGTTAGAAACCAGCCCAACTAAATACTCCATTATCTTATACTACACCTCTTCAGCAATAAGACAGTGCAGTGACCCATCATCCTGTTTTCTATAGACAATATATCTGTTTGCAAACCAAAGGTGTGTTTTTTCACAGCTTCAAGCTAATTAATGTTTTCCATTTACATTAAGAACTGTAAACTGGCTCCCGTTTACGGCCAGAAACTAAACAATGAATATTAGTTGACATTTTACCTTACAACTGGTTGATCTTTACTAATGGCAGCTGCTGTGTTTAGAAAGCTAATCTTGTCATAAAAACAAGAGATTCTCAGCCGAGGAAGCAAATATCCATCATAGAGGGAGCTGTATAAAACGTTGGTTGAAATATTGTGTCCAGTTCTGCTCATCAGATTACAGGAAGGCTTTTGAAGAATGTAGAAGAGGTGCACCAGGATGTGACCTGTATTAGAAGATTAAGAACTATCAGGAGAGGTTGGATGAGTCTGAAATGTTATCTCTGGAGCATTAGAGGCTGAGGGGGCAACCTGATAGATGTATGTAGAGTTAGGAGAGGCACAGTCACTAGAAGGCATAGCTTAGACAATAGACAATAGGTGCAGGAGTAGGCCATTCGGCCCTTTGAGCCAGCACCGCCATTCACTGTGATAATGGCTGATCATTCACAATCAGTATCCAGTTCCTGCCTTATCCCCATAACCTTTGATTCCGCTATCTTTAAGAGCTTTATCCATCTCTTTCTTGAAAGCATCCAGAGACTTGGCCTCCACAGCCTTCTGGGGCAGAGCATTCCATATATCCACCACTCTCTGGGTGAAAAAGTTTTTCCTCAACTCCGTTCTAAATGGCCCACCCCTCATTCTTAAACTGTGGCCTCTGGTTCTGGACTCACCCATCGGCGGGAACATGCTTCCTGCCTCTAGCGTGTCCAATCCCTTAATAATCTTATATGTTTCAATAAGATCCCCTCTCAGCCTTCTAAATTCCAGAGTATACAAGCCCAGTCGCTCCAATCTTTCGACATATGTCAGTCCTGCCATCCCGAGAATTAACCCTGTGAACCTACGCTGCACTCCCTCAATAACAAGAATGTCCTTCCTCAAATTTGGAGACCAAAACTGCACACAGTACTCCAGGTGTGGTCTCACCAGGGCCCTGTACAGCTGCAGAAGGACCTCTTTGCTCTTATACTCAATTCCCCTTGTTATGAAGGCCAGCATGCCATTAGCTTTCTTCACTGCCTGCTGTACTTGCATGCTTGCTTTCAGTGACTGATGTACAAGAACACCTGGATCTCGTTGTACTTTCCCTTTTCCTAGCTTGACTCCATTTAGATAATAATCTGCCTTCCTGTTCTTACCACCAAAGTGGATAATCTCACATTTATCCACATTAAACTGCATCTGCCATGCATCTGCCCACTCACCCAGCCTGTCCAAGTCACCCTGCATTCTCATAACATCCTCCTCACATTTCACACTGCCACCCAGCTTTGTGTCATCGGCAAATCTGCTAATGTTACTTTTAATTCCCTCATCCCTCAGTTTGAAGATGAAAGGAAGAAAGTTTAAAGGAGGTTTATGAGGGAAGTATTTTCATGCAGACAGTTCAAAATTCAAGGTACATTTATTATCAAAGTATTTACTGTATATGATATACACACTGCATTCAATGCAATCTTAGCATTCTTTGATTTCTTAAGCTATAGAGATACAATCACCATCAATCCCTTTCACTCCTTCATCAAATCTACTTTTAATTGGATATGAGTTTATTATTGTCACATGTACCAAGATACAGGGAAAATTTTGCATGCCATCCAGACAGATCATTCCAAGCATCAGTACATTGAGGTAGTACAAAATGAAAAAACAATAACAGAATGAAGAATATAGGGTTACAGTTACAGACAAAGATCTGTACATAAATACTTCAAGGCAGTAAAAAGGAAAATGCAATGCAGAATATAGTGTTACAATTGCAAATAAAGTGCGATGCAGACAGGCAATGGGTGCAATGGCTGTGATGAGATGGACTCTGATCAAGTGTTCATCTTTATCTTGCAAGAAATCCATTCAAGAGTTTTATAACAGTGGGATTGAAGCTGTCTTTGAGTCTGGCAGTGAGTTTTCAAGCTTTTTTCTGACGGAAGGGGAGAGAGGAGAGAACTATGAGAGTGGGTGTGGTCTTTAATTGAAAAGCAGAAAGAGTTCAGCAAGCTTGGAAGAAAAGGGAGAGCTTGGTAACTGGCGATAAAGGGCTCGAGCCCAATAAAGAAGCTCAGTGAGTTTCCACTCCACAGAACCCACTGCAACTTGGAGATCCAGTGGAGAGTCATCTGGTGCCAGAGTGGACATATTGGGGCATGATGGAGTTGTGGTAAGATGCTCCTCCTTTATTTCTGCAATTTTCTTCAACACCAACCTACTAAGGTCTTTCTTACCTCCAGTTCTGATCATGAACTTAATCATCAATGGCAGTCATGATTTCAACTACCAGAACTCTAAGCTTTGGAATCCCCCCAAACCTTTCCATTACTTACATTTCCTTAAGAAGCTTTTTGCTCATCTGGCCTAAAATCTCTTTAAGTAGCAAAATAACAACTTTTATGATACTTCAAGGAATACTTATACTTCATACTTTATTGTCGCCAAACAATTGATACTAGAACGTACAATCATCACAGCGATATTTGATTCTGCGCTTCCCGCTCCCTGGATTACAAATCAATAGTGAATATTAAAAATTTAAATTAAAAATCATAAATAGAAAATATAAAAATGGAAAGTAAGGTAGTGCAAAAAAAAAACGAGTGGCAGGTCCGGATATTTGGAGGGTACGGCCCAGATCCAGGTCAGGATCCGTTCAGGATCTGTCTTAGCACAGTTGGAAAGAAGCTGTTCCAAAATCTGGCCGTACGAGTCTTCAAGCTCCTGAGCCTTCTCCCCGAAGGAAGAGGAACGAAAAGTGTGTTGGCTGGGTGGGTCGTGTCCTTAATTATCCTGGCAGCACTGCTCCGACAGCGTGCGGTGTTAAAGTGAGTCCAAGGACGGAAGATTGGTTTGTGTGATGTGCTGCGCCGTGTTCATGATCTTCTGCAGCTTCTTCCAGTCTTGGACAGGACAACTTCCATACCAGGTTGTGATGCACCCTAGAAGAATGCTTTCTACGGTGCATCTATAAAAGTAAGTGAGGGTTTTAGGGAACAGGCCAAATTTCTTTAGCTTTCTCAGGAAGTAAAGGCGCTGGTGGGTCTTCTTGGTAGTGGACTCTGCTTGGTTGGACCAAGTCAGGTCATTTGTGGTATTGACTCCGAGGAACTTAAAGCTTTTGACCTGTTCCACTTGCGCACCACTGATGTAAATTGAGTCGTGCAGTCCGCTACTCCTTCTGAAATCAACAACCAGTTCTTTCATCTTGCTGACGTTGAGGGATAGGTTATTGTCTTTGCACTATGCCACCAGGTTCTTAATTTCCTCTCTGTACTCAAACTCATCATTACCCAAGATACGGCCTACAATTGTTGTGTCATCAGCAAACTTATATATTGAGTTTGATGGAAACTTGGCTACACAATCATGGGTGTACAGTGAGTACAGCAGAGGGCTAAGTACACAGCCTTGTGGGGCACCGGTGCTCAGAGTGATTGTAGAGGAGAGCTCGTCCCCTATTTTTACAGCCTGGGTCCTGTCTGTGAGGAAGTTGAAGATCCAGCTGCAGATCTGAGTGCTAAGGCCCAGGTTCCGGAGCTTAGGAATCAGTTTATTTGGAATGATGGTATTAAAAGCAGAACTGTAGTCAGTGAAAAGGAGCCTTATGTATGTGTTTTTATTCTCCAGGTGTTCTTTGGGTTGGATTTTCCACATCTTCTAATCTTGTGTCCAGAACATAGAACCTTATGAAGATGTTGTCGCAATCACAAGGAATGTATGCCAGGGGCTCTATTTTGTTCAGCGTTAGAGGAGATTCAGTATGTCACCAAAGACTTTTACAAATTTCTATATATGTACAGTGGGGAGTATCTTGCCAGGTTGCATCAAAGCCTGGTATAGACACTCTAATGTACAAGGATGAAAGAGATTTCGGCTCCATCACAAGTACACCCCTCCCTATCATTGAGGACATCTTCAAGAAGAGATTCTTCAAGTAGGTGGCAGTCATCATTAAGGACACGCACCATCAGGATAAACCTGATTCTGATTCTGACACTGAGCCCACTTGACCCATTGCATTGTGCCAGCTCCCTTAGAACCTAATTTAGTTCCACAGCCCCATAGCCTTGTTAATTAGTCCTCCACTCACCAGCACTTGTATCCTTTCACAATTCCTAGGGATCTTCGAGCACCCTTTCACTTGAGTGCATAAGATCCAAATAGTCTTATCCATTGCGGAATTGTTACCTGCAATCTTAATTTCAATGACTGTCACATAAATGTGTGTTGGACCATTGACAGCCCTGGTATAATATTATGTAAAAACAAATCAAATTCTCAAAATAGATAAGTGGCTGTCAGAAGTGGAGAGGCAATAGCTAAATTTTCCTCATTAAAACACATTCAAATTACACTGCTGCTCATTGTGGGGTGACAGAGCTGTGAAATAAGTAGAAATGTGCCAGAAGCATCATGGAAAAAAGGAAGCCAATGTCTTTTCTTGGGACAGAGATCAAGGAGATTAAACTGATTACCTCAGCTATCAGATCAGTCACCTCTTTTATAGTTCCCCAATGTACCATTCTATTGTGGGGGTTGCAGCAAGTTTGGCATGCACAGGTTGTGTGTGAATTTAATCTACAATGCATTCTTGCCTCTTTCACATTACACTTAATGATGAATTTTAAACTCCACCTCACTATTTCCCACTCAAGGCCCTTTGAATTTCTTAAACAGGCAATCCTGAGCCACTTGAATCTGAAGACATGGGCCTCAGGTGCAATAGAATTACCTCAGCAAATAACCAACCTTTGCCTACAGTGTCAAACTTTTCCAGAAGGCATGAAAATGCCTCAGGAAGGCATTATCCATCACTAAGGACCTTCACCATCTAGTACATGCCCTCTTCTCATTACTACAATCGGGGTGGAGGTACAGGAGCCTAATTAACCATGCTCAGTGATTTAGGAACAGCTTTTCTCCCCCCAGGCCATAAGATTTCTAAAGGGTCCATGAACCTATGAATACTCATAGTTATTCTCTTTTCTTCCCTTTCCCATCAGACAGACAATGCAAAAGCCTGAAAGTACATACCACCAGGCTCGAGGACCACTTCTACTCCACCGTTGAATGATTCCCTCATATGATAGGATAGACTCATGACTTCACAATTTACCTCATATGATCTTGCACTTTATTTTCTATCTGTGCCTCATTTTCTCTGTAGCTGTTCTGCACTACTTTATTCTTCATCCTGGTATTGTTTTGGCTCGTACTGCCTCGATGCAGCATGTAATTAATTGACCCGTATGAACAGTACGCAAGACAAGTTTTTCAGTGTACCTCAGTACATGTGACTACCTCATGCACCGTACAATGAATTGTCCAATATGAAACCCTATGCAAGTAAGCTTTTCACTCTATCTCAGTTTGTGTGACAATAATAAACCAACTCTAATTGCAAAAGTAGAGGTGCTGGGCATTAGCTGAACAACTTATAAGACTTCTCCTAAGCCCCTCAGACTCTTCCGTTGCTATTGTACACAGACTTTGTGCAAAGCTCAGAAGTTTAATTTCCCTGCAATGTAAGAGCTCTAATATTTAATTTGTGTCAAAGCAGATGGAGTTTTTATAATTTCAGTTTCATTGATTTAAACCTTGACACACTCAGCAGTCCAGCAATAAAGAATAAACATGTTTCTCCACAGCTGTTTGCAGAAGTCCATGGTCAATGCTATGAAGCATGTTGGCTCATCAATATGTTAATGCCCAGGAATTTAAAACTGCTGACACTCCACTGCCGATACCCCAATGTTGACAGACATATGTTCAGCATCCTTCCCCTTAAAGTTAACAATCAGCTCATCAGTTCTACTGATGTTGAGTGAAAGGTTGTTATTATGGTACCTCTCAGCCAGGTGATCTACATCACTCCAAAAAACTGACTTATTACCACCTGTGAAACAGCCAGCAGAGGTGTTATCAGCAGATTTGTATACGGCTTTGGAGTTGTCATCATCATCGGGTGACATGCCCAGTTTGAGCTTTGACTGCTATGGTCCACACTCCTGTTTTGGGTCAAGTGGATCAATTCGTTGGTATTCATTTCCAGTTCTCTGGCTGCTGTCTCCATCATCATTTGTCTTCCTCTTGCTTTCTTCTCTTCAATCTTTCCCATAATTACCGTGCATTCTAACTCCTCTTTCCTAATCACATGTCCAATGAAGTTACATATATGGTTGGAGGAGCAACACCTCAGATACCATCTGGGTAGTCTCCAGCCCCTTAGTATGAACATTGAATTCCCTCCCCATCTCAGTTTCACTCTGCCCCATCCCCCAGCTGCCTATCACCTCCCTCATGGTTCAGCCTCCTCCTACTACCCATTGTGTTTTCCCCTATTCCTTCTTCATCTTTCCCGCCTATCCCCTCCCCCACCCCTTTATCTTTCCCCTTACTGGTTTTTCACCTGGCACCTACCAGTCTTCTCCTTCCCACCCTCCCCCCACCTTCTTTATAGGGCCTCTGCCCCTTCCCTCTTCAGTCCTGATGAAGGGTTCCGGCCCAAAATGTTGACTGATCATTTCCACGGCTGCTGCCCGACCTGCTGAATTCCTCCAGCATGTTGTGAGTGTTGTTTTGACCCCAGCATCTGCAGAGTATTTTGTGTTTAAAATGTACATAATTTTCTGCTGCTGCAGCCCATCCACTTCAAGGTTCAACATGCTATGTATTCAGCGATGCTCTTCTGCACACCACTGTTGTAATGCGTGGTTATATGGTTACTCTCACTTTCCTCTCAGCTTGAACCAGTCTGGACATTTTGCTCTGATCTCTCTCATTAGCAAGGTGTTTTCACCCACAGAACTGGTATTCACTGGATGTCCTTTGTTTTTGCACCATTCTCTGTAAGCTCTAGATTCGTTTGTGTGTGACAATCCCAAGAGATCAGCAGCTTCTGAGATACTCAAAACACCCCATCTGGCACCAACAATCATTCAGCAGTCAAAGTAACTTAGATCTCTTTTCTTCCTCATTCTGATGTTTGATCTGAGCAACAAATGAACCTCTTGCCTCGTATTATGTGTTCTTATGCATTGAATTGCTGCCACAATATTAGCTGATTAGATATTTGTATTATTGAGCAGATGTAAAGGTGTACCTAATAAGGAGGCCACTAAGTGGGGAAAAAAAAGGGTTAGGTTATTTAGACCCCTCAGTTAATGGTGTTGAATTCCCCTGGCTGTCTTTGTCATTCTGGGTGGTACAAGTCACCAGTTTTGGAGATGGTGCTGGAGGAGACTGGCTGAGGAACTACATGATATATTGAAGGTGCTGTATACTGCAGCCACATTGTGGGGAGTGGACGCTTAAGGTGGTGAATGCAGATTCTCTATCTGGGTTTGTGTCAGTCTTAATGAGTGTTGTTGGAGCTGCACTCAACTTGGCAAGCAACGTTATGATGATCAAGGAAAAAGCTTTAGTTTAGGGGTATTAATGGTGATACAACATTAGGGAACATTGTCTGTTGCAAGGGTTGACTTTATCTAACTGAGAAAGCAAATGAGGCTCTAAGTTTTGATACCTTCAAGTTCCAAGTCATTCATATCTCCAACAACCTGATCCAATCCCTCTGTATGGATGAGGTAATTGTCTGAAAAGATTCGACTTGTCCACTAGGATTCTCTTGAACTTCTGCAGATGTGCTATAGAACAAATCCTGATGGGTCGCATCACACCTGGTACACAACTACTCTGCTCTAGACCAATGGAACCTAGCGAGTGGCGAACACTGCTCACTAACAGAGCTGGCTTTAGATTTACTCATCACATTTACATTGAAACGTACAATGAAATGTGTCATTTGTGTTCACAACCACCACACCCAAGGATGTGCTGGGGGCAGCCTGCAAATGTCGCCACTTATTCAGTTGCCAATGCAACATGCCCACAATGCGACACAACAGAAGCATCAACAGCAGCAAAACAAAACAAGACAGTAACTGCAAAACAAGCTCCTTTCTCCCCACCTCCTCCCCAATACACAAAAAGCTTCCAACATATCAAGGATGCCTGTCACCCTGGCCATTCCTTTTCTCTCTTCTACCTTCTGGGAGAAGATGCAGCAGCTTGAAAGCCTGGATGAACACACTTAAGAACAGCTTCTTCCCCACTGATATTAGATTCCTGAACCTAATATTTCTTTCTTATCCCCCTTCTCACTTGTACTATCACATTCTCAGACTCTTAATTCCATCTCTCTCTCTTATTCCATTATTGTCAGTTTAGCACTTTTTACACTATGGCAGACTGCACCCCAATCTTTGCACCATATTGCTGTTTTGTGCTCATCACTGTATTTATTGTTGTATTTATTATTCCCATGTCTACTGCTTAATCTATGAGCTCCACACCAGCAATGAATTTCATTGCATCCTGGTGTATGTGAAAACAAACTACTCTGAATCTGACCTCAAGGAACCCGGCACTCCCTCTGTATTCCAACGAATGCATTAACTCTGTGTGGGATAATGATATTTAACCCTTGACATTTAACTCTCAGCCACAGGCGACACACAGCAGACTGACTGATAGCTACAAACCTTTACATACTGTGTGGTTTATGATTTATTTCTTCAGGAAGTCCCTACTGCTAAGGAGAAAGAAATGACAGGCTGTCTTGGGTTACTGTTGATGAAGATTTAAGCCTGCTTGAATTTTCACTAATTCTTTTTGGCCTGACAGATTAACTCAAGGACTGCATGGGAATGATTGGAAAATTTCCTGCCTGTATAAGGGGGTTCATGTCTTCCATCAACACATAATTATAGCATAATAAAGTTTTATAGCAGAAGAATTTATGCCAGGATTGAATATTGTTGCCTGATACTAAAAAGAATTATACCATTATTACTGCTATATGCCGCACAGCCATACGTGCTGCTTCTCACTATCCTTGCCTGTGGAAATATGTCCAGTCCATTTACGGATTTTGCATTTTGCCCTTGTCCTCATTTCCGCCTTGATAATCTCCACTGCAGACTGCAAGGGAAGAATCATTGCTCTATATATTGTATATATGTCAGGCATTTCCAAAGAGAGCAAAACAGACATTTCACATCACACATTTTTATATTATACAGTGCCCAATCAGACCCTTCAGCCCTCCATGATGATGCTGACCATCAAGTACCCATCCACACTGATTCCATTCATTTGTTTCCCTACTTGGTTAAACACTTTAAGGATGTGAGAGTCCCCATTTCCACTACCAGTCCAAGGCAGTGTGTTCCAGATTCCAACCACACTCGCTTTGCATATATTTATTTAGTCGTTTATTCATCAGTTGGACCAGCATTTATTGCGACTTTAAATTGCTCCCATAAATGCTTTGTTAGTTCAGTTTTGCTGAACTAACACACAGACACACACACATGCGGGCACACAGACAGACACAAACACACGGGCACACAGACAGACACACAGTACACTGCCTGCACATAGTTGATAATTGATTTATTACTGTTGTATGAAAAATTTTGTTTTGCATGCCTTCTATACAGATGATTTCATACATAAGGTTATTGAGGTAGGACAAAAGGGAAAACAGTAACAGAATGCAGAATATAGTGTAACGGTTACAGAGGAAGTGCACTGCAGGTAGACAATAAGACACAATGGTGAGGTAGGTAAAGGGATTAAGAGTCCGTCTTTATCATAGAGCAGTTCCATTCAAGAGACTTAGAACAGCGCAATAGAAGCTGTTCTTGAGTCTGGCTACACTTACTCCCAAGCTGCCTGACAGAAGAGAGGAAAAGGGAGAGTATCTAGAGTGCGATAGGTCCTTGATTATGTTCATAAACACAAGAGATTCTGCAGATGTTGGAAATACAGAGCAACAAACATAAAGTGCTGGAGGAACTCAGCAGGTCAGGTAGCATCTATGGAAAGGCATAAATAGTTGATTTGGGCTGAAAGCCTTCATCAGGACTGAAATGAAAGGAGGAAGAAACCAGAATAAGAAGGTGGGGGAGGGCAAGAATAAGGAGTACAAGCTGACAGTTGATAGGTGAAACTTGGAGGGGGGGTGCAGATAGGTGGGTGGGAGAGGGAGAATGAAGTGAGAATCTGGGAACTGATAGGTAGAAGAAGTAAATGGCTGAAGAAGAAGTGATCCCTTTGATTATGTTGCCTGCTTTGTTTTTGAAGCAGTGGATTATCTGTTCAGGTGTCTCGGCCTTAGGTATGAGTTCAGAAACAAAATTAGCATGACATTTCCTCGTTGGGATAATTTGCCCCCTCCAACCTTTGCAGCCTGTTGAAGGACACACTTTGCTTTTCTCTGCAGTGATCAACATTATGATCGAGAATTTTCCAAAGATGAATATATTCGTGTTGGAAAAGATACACGGACCATTTCCTTAACAGTTTGTAATCAAAGTACTACATTCTATTTAGAAGAATGTTTATTTCAAGCATTACACGTGTAATGAAAAACTTAAATTGTTAAACAAGCAAGCGAGAATTGGTCGCACAACTTCAAACATCTGGAGCAGGGTTTTGAGACAGCTGTAAACACTGTGGGTCATAATTCTTCTTTGCACCCATTAGTGAAAATGGCTTCTGCTGTGACTGGACTCTGTAATTTGGTCATTAACTTTCGAGCAGTTTCCTTTTGCTTTACGTGTTTCACTGGATGCTAATGGCCATCTGGTACTTGTTAAATGGTCTGTTCTTTGTTAAATAAATGAAATTAGCAAAGGTACCTGTGTGATCAACTGAGAGAGCGAGAGACAGGTAGCGTGAGATTGCAGCTTTCCTAGTATTGAAAGGGGCTGCTTTAGTCCAAGGGGTTTCAATGGAGCTGAATTTGTTAGGTGATTTCAGGAAAGTTTTTTGGGACAACATGTACATAGTCCTACAAAAGACCTAAGTGCAGGGTGAGGAAGTCAAAAAGGCTCAGGGCATTCCCAGTAACTGGATCTTCACTGAGGATTGATGAACAATGGGACAGTGGGATTCAAGCTAACAGTTACCTGAAAGTGGGAGCAAAGTAGAGGGGGAGCTG
This sequence comes from Mobula hypostoma, assembly GCF_963921235.1. Lineage (NCBI taxonomy): Eukaryota > Metazoa > Chordata > Chondrichthyes > Myliobatiformes > Myliobatidae > Mobula > Mobula hypostoma. The sequence continues at coordinate 171,041,838 of NC_086097.1, forward strand.
ACGAAGGCAAATGGTAGGCTAGGTAGGCTGTAGAAGAGATTTTTAGATTTAGATTTATTTATAACATGCAGATTGAAACATACTGTACAGTGAAATGGGTCACTTACATTAACAAGCACAGCATCGAAGGATTTGCTGGGGGCTGCCCACTGGAAATGGGAAAGGGAGAGGGAGCGGAAAGGGGGAAGATGGAGTGGCAAAGTGGGTGAAGGGAGTGGCAGTGGGGAGAACAGAGAGCAGCAAGTGGGGTGGGGATGGGAGAAGGAGTGGGAAGGGAGAGAGACTGGATAGGCTAAATTTGAAGTGAAGGATGATGAGGGACGACCTGATGGGGTATATCAAATGATAAGAGTGAAGTCCAAATCTTTTTACTGTGATAGGGATATCAAAATAGAGAAGTGAGGAAACAGAGGGAAAAAGAGAGGGAGGTAGGGAGAGATGAAAGGAGAGAGAAAAAGGGAAAGGTAGGTTGAGATGAAGAGGGAAAGAGAAGTGGAAGGAGACAGAGAGAAGTAGGTAGAGAGAGAGGGGGATGTAAACTGATAAATTCGTAAATTGGTTTATTATTATCACGTGTACTGAGGAACAATGAAAGGCTTTGTTTTGCATGGCATCAATACAGAACATTTCATTACATCAGTGCATTACGGTCATAGAATTAAGATTTAAAAGTTAGCGGACAATATTTACAGAAATAATGAGTAGATTTGCAGAGAGCAGTTTGGCCAGAAGTATAAGAGAGAGAGAGAGACGGTAATCACTTGTGAGAAAAAGATCTGGAAACTATTATTAAAGAATCTGGAACAAAGCAAGGTTGCATCATCTGACTAGCTTCTCCATCATCGCAACGATGTTGTAGTGTGGAAAGTTTCTGAGGAACCTCTTTGAATGAAAGCCACGTAATCAGAATCAAGTTTATTATCATGGACATTTTTTGTGAAATGATTTGTTTTGAGGCAGCAGTACAGCGCAAGACATCAAAATTCACATAAGTTCCAACATCAGCAAACAGACAGGGAGATAGATAAATAGCGCAAAAGAGTATGTAATAGTGAAATAGTGTCCACGGTCCATGGACTGTTCAGAAATCTGATGGCGGAAGGGAAGAAGCTTTCGGTTTAAGATGGCACTGGTGAAGCATAGTGACTACTCTGCTGGTAGCAAACAAAATAAACAAAACTACTAGCTACTACATTAACGCAAACATAAGGAAATCTGCAGATGCTGGAATTTCAAGCAACACACATCAAAGTTGCTGGTGAACGCAGCAGGCCAGGCAGCATCTCTAGGAAGAGGTACAGTCGACGTTTTGGGCCAAGACTCTTCGTCAGGACTAACTGAAAGAAGAGGTAGTAAGAGATTTGAAAGTGGGAGGGGGAGGGGGAGATCTGAAATGATAGGAGAAGACAGGAGGGGGAGGGATGGAGCCAAGAGCTGGACAGGTGATTGGCAAAAGGGGTATGAGAGGATCATGGGACGGGAGGCCGAGGGAGAAGGAAAAGGGGGGGGGGGAGCCCAGAGGATGGGCAAGGGGTATAGTCAGAGGGACAGAGGGAGAAGAAGGAGAAAGAGAAAAAGAATGTGTGTATATAAATAAACAGATGGGGTACAAGGGGGAGGTGCTTTCTGCAGGGATCACTCCCTACATAACTCCCTTGTCCATTCGTTCCCCCCCATCCCTCCCCACCGACCTCCCTCCTGGCACTTATCCGTGTAAGCTGAACAAGTGCTACACATGCCCTTACAGTTCCTCCCTCACCACCATTCAGGGCCCCAGACAGTCCTTCCAGGAGAGGCGACACTTCACCTGTGAGTCAGCTGGGGTGATATACCGCGTCCAGTGCTCCCGATGTGGCCTTCTATATATTGGCGAGACACAACACAGACTGGGAGATTGTTTCGCTGAACACCTACGCTCTGTCCGCCAGAGAAAGCAGGATCTCCCAGTGGCCACACATTTTAATTCCATGTCCCATTCCCATTCTGATATGTCTATCCACGGCCTCCTCTACTGTAAAGATGAAGCCATACTCAGGTTGGAGGAACAACACCTTATATTCCATCTGGGTAGCCTCCAAACTGATGGCATGAACATTGACTTCTCTAACTTCTGCTAATGCCCCACCTCCCCCTCATACCCCATCCGTTATTTACTTATATACACACATTCTTTTTCTCTCTCTCCTTTTTCTCCCTCTGACTATACGCCTTGCCCATCCTCTGGTTCCCCCCCCCTTTCCTTTCTCCCTAGGCCTCCCGTCCCATGATCCTCTCGTATCCCTTTTGCCAATCAACTGTCCAGCTCTTCGCTCCATCCCTCCCCCTCCTGTCTTCTCCTATCTTCTCCTATCTTTTTGGATCTCCCCCTCCAACTCCCACTTTCAAATCTCTTACTAACTTTTCCTTCAGTTAGTCCTGACGAAGAGTCTCGGCCTGAAACGTCGACTGTACCTCTTCCTAGCGATGCTGCCTGGCCTGCTGCGTTCACCGGCAACTTTTATATGAGCTACTTCATTAATCACACTTTTTCTGGTAAACAGTCACTGCAATCAATAGCCTGTAACTTCCCTTTCGGAGTTGAGCTTTTGAACTCTCTGTGTGGCCCGGCATTTTTGCTGAAGTCTTGAAGGTGCAGGACGGGACGAATTGAAATGGTGGGATCTGGGCCTGAGAGTGGGGAACAAGCCAATGTTTGTTTGTCGTTGGAGCGGACGAAGGCAATTCAATATGACAGAACTGAGGGAAGCAGAGTCAAGGTGGTGGGGCCCAGACCCAGGCCTGAGAGTGAGGAAACACCCGAGGTTTGACCGATTTAAGTACCAGGCTGAATTGGAATGATTGGATATGGGCCAAATTAAGGTGTTGAGGCCCAGGCCCGAGTCTGAGAGCAAGGAACAACCAGAGACTTGAATGGTTTAAGCGCCAGGCCAGATTGAAATGTTCAGGGAGTCAGGGTCATAAGCAAGGGATAGGTCAGTTCAGCTCCCTGCCCCGCAAAGTTTACTCATCTCTGCACTGAACTGAACCTGTGGCCTGCAACTAATGGGCTTCTGGACTGGCTGCAGTGATGACTGGCTTCCTGGCTGTGGACTCACTTTCATGAACTTCAGCTCTGAATGTTAGTTGCTTACTTTCTTTGTACTTCTGCAAGTTGGGAGTTTGATGGTCTTTTTTTATGGGTTCCATTGAGTTTCTTTGTTTTGTGGCTGCCTATAAGGAGGTGAATCTAGTATACATACTTTGATAATAAATGTACTTTGTACTTTGTACTCCTAAATTGTTCAGTGTGGGTCTTTAAGCTCCTGATGGTAGTAATGAGAAGAAGTTAAATCCCGGATGGTGAGGGTCCTCAATAGTGGATGCTGTCCTGTAAGTTTTTACTTAATTTAATAAATAAGCCCCATGACAGACCAACTCTGGATCTCCAACTTTCAGTCCTTGGCTCTGACGCTGGACTCGCAGACTCATAGACATCAGGCCTGCAACCAGTGGACTCACCAGTCTTTGAGTATTGACCACAGGACTTGCTGATCACGGGCCTCCGAACCCTGGACCCCCTAACCACTGGATTTCGACCTCAGGACACACCAATTACTGGTGGAAACTGGAGCATCAGGGGAGACTTGCACAGTGACAGAAAAAAACCTGGATTCTCTACAAATCTGCAGCACCAGAGTTTAGGAATGAACCCATGTGACTAGAGCTGTGAGACAACGAGATTTAAACCTGTGCCTCTGTCTTCAACAGAATCTTCAAAGCAAGTATATTCTTGCCTAGCGTAATCAAAAGAATTGAAGATGCTGCATAAAAACAGAGTAACTTAAACAATAAAAACAGAAACATTTGATGGTGTCTATTAGTGAAATATTAACTCTGTGTCCCTTTCCACAGATACTGTTGAGTTTCCAGCATTTCCTGGTTTTTATTTCATATTCCTGTGTGAAATGAAGCAGCACGTTGAGCTCTCATCAATGAGTTGTGTTGTGACAATAAGACTTCTGTACCCTTATTTCTTTATTGGTTAAGAAGGATGTTTTTCAGGAAGGAAATAAATACTTTGCTGGTAAGAGCTGCTTGGAATTATGCAGAGGGTTTGAAGGGTATTATTTTCTTGCTTTACATTATGATGGTTTCCTCCTTCAAACTGTTTATGATGGCATTACTTAAGATGCAGCAATAAATATGGGGAGGATGTTGGTGGGTGGGAGATGTCTTGGTGGGAGTTGGAGACTTCATCATCAGATCAATGTGTTGTTGATATAAGTGAATGCAAATGCTGACCTGAATCAGGCTGCTTAACCTTGTAATCCTTCTCAACAAAGTTATTCTAAAGAGCTTGGAAAAACAGGCTGTAATATTTTGCCACCTTAAGCTCCTTAGAATATGTGATCAAAATTTCATAGTCTATTTTCATATCATTGTGTAAGCAATGTGAGTTCATGGCATAATCAGCAGGGAAAGTGGAGTATTTATCTGGATGAATCATCCTATCCAGATGCACCACGGTTTAGTTTGGTAACTGCCCCGTCCAGGACCGCAAGGCACTGCAGGGAGTTGTGGACACAGCTCTGCCCCATCCTGTCTCGAGATTCAGGATGCAAGATTCAAGTCTATCTGTCACATGTACCTCAAACCTACAGTGAAATGCATCATTTGCGTAAGCAACCGGTGCATTCCAGCGCCAAAATAGCATACCCACAATATTCGGCAGAACAACACAGAACATAAAAAAAAAAGCAAACAACAATAGCAAAAACAAGCCCCATTCTTTGCTCCCACCTATGGACATACACAGTCCTTTAATACCAGGACATGCCTCCAGCTTCACCCTCAGGCCTGCAGACACTGGGCTTTAAATTCCCCAGTAGACTCAGAGATTTGCAGACTTGGGCTCCAGCCAACAAATAATAATGCTACCATTAAGTACCCATCTACAGTATACTAATCCCATTTACCACCACTTGGTTCACAATCTTCTATGCCTTAGCAATTCTGGTGCTTGTTCAGATACTTTGTAAGTGTTGTGAGTACAGTTAATCCTTTCTAATCCAGACAGTGTCCTGGTGAAACACTTTTGCACCCTGATTAAAGCCTCCACATCCTTTCTGTAATGCACAGAACATGTGGCTGGAGTAGTTGAATTTCAGGCCAATGGTGACACCCAGGTTATTGATAGAGGAGGATATTTCATTGGAAGATATCATTAGACCAGTTTTGGCAGGTATTACAAATAGAAGACAGCCTAATGAAAGTGATCTTGTTTTATTTTTGAAGAGATTGGATTCCAACAGATTTACTCTGCAACCCTGACATCTCTGGTGCTCACTTCAGGGCATTGAAGTGATTGACAGCCTTTGTTGAAAGGTGATGACCTGCTCTGTCATGGCAATGATTGAAGATTTCCCCTTCCAAGGGGGGGGGGTGAGGTTTTCTACTTGCGATCTTAGTTATTTATTTTCTTTATTTTTAGATGCAGTACAGAACTGGTCCTTAAAGCCTTCAACCTGCGCTGCCAGCAACCCCCAATTTAACCATAGCCTAATCATGGAACAATTTACAATGACAAATAAATCAACTAACTGGTACATTTTTGGACTCTGGGAAGAAATCCTGAGCACCCAGAGAAAACCTGCATATTTAAAGGGGAGGACTACAGACTCCTTACGGTAAATGCTGGGATTGAACTCTGAACCCTGATGCCTGAGCTGTAATAGTGTGACGCTAACTGCTCCACTACCGTGCTGTCTATTAGTGCTGTGACAACTTCTCCCTCTTCTACTTTTCTGAGAAGGTTGTAGCAATAAAACGAGCTGCTGGAGGAACTCATTGGGTCTTGCTGCAAATGTAGAAGGAATTGGACAATGCTTCTGGTCAAGGCCTTTCATCAGAACTGGAAAGTGGAGATGGGGAGAGCCGGATGCTGACTGACTTACTTATTTCCTCAAGCAGCTCACTTGGTTTTGCTCCATACTTCCAGCATCTGCAGTCCCGCATGTCTCCATTGCAGCAAGGTTGCCCCCATAATGAGTGCACTTTTTCTGTTCATCCTTCCCAAACACAACAGCGACTGAAAGAAGTACATTAACGTACTTGGCTTCTAAAACCGGAGGGCGTAAGGCTTATGTAAGAGATTTTTCATTCTGAGAGTGACTATTCTCTGGAATGTACTACTAGAGTGGGTGCTGGCTGGTGAGATAAATGCTGGAGTGCTACAGACCTAATGCTGATACACATGATTAGTATAGATGGGGACTTGATAGGTGGCATAGACATGATGGGTTGAATAGTCTGTTTCTGTCCTGGATGACTCTTTTCCTTGAACTCTTACTGAAAATAGCATTGAATCCAGAGTCCCTTACTTTATGAGTTGGTCATCCCCAAATTAAACTAAATTTAGTAATTCACAAGTGCAGAGTGCTGGGAGGAGGCAGCGAATGTCAGAGGGGAGGTTTGTTGGTCATGGCAGGTATATCTGGTCACTGTAACACGTGCTAAATAAACAGAGCAATGGAGCATGGGCATGGTCCAGTGAGTCCTTGCTGACCATATTTCTCACCCCTTCAGTCACAACTTCCATATCCCTCTAAATCCCACCCCTGCATGCACCTATCTAAGTACGTCTTAAATGATATTATTATACCTGCCTCAACCAATTCCTCTGGCAGCTCACGGCATTTGCTTGTCACTCTCAGTACGAAGAAGTTGCCACTCAGCTCCCTTGAAAATCTTGCCCTCTCAACTAGTAATCCAGATGGTAAGATTAAGAATCCAGAGTCATCAATTCAAACCCCACAGTAACAAGAGTAGAATCTAAATTCTATAATTTTATAAACTTGGAATAAATAATTCATATCGGTAATGTATCTGAGAAATGACTAGATTTTAATAAAAACCCATCGGGGTCAATGACATCCTTCAGGGAAGGAAATCTGCCAACCTTAACTTCTATATAAATCTACTTCATTGTGGTTGACTGAACTGCCTTCTGAAATGGAAGAGCAAACGACTCAGTTCTTGAGGCAGTTTGGATGGTCAATAAATTGGAAGTTGAATTATTATTGTCACATGTATGAAGGTACAGTGAAAAGCCTTGTTTGTTTGCTAGCCGAACAGATCATTCCATACAGAAGTATATCAAAAGAAACACAGAATGCAGAATATACTTTTGTAGTTCCAGAGAAAGTGCAAGGGCACCACAAGATAGATTAGGAAAGCAAAGTTCAAAGTAAATTTATTATCAAAATACTTGTATGTCACCATATACAACTCTGAGATTCACATCCGTAATAGAATAACAACCATAACAGAAATAATGAAACACCACATCAACAGGGGCATTTAACCAGTGTGTGAAAGACAACAAAATGTGCCAATGCAAGGAGAATTAAATAATAATAATAAATAAATAAGCAACAAATGTCAAGAACATGAAATGGAGAGTCCTCGAAAGTGAGTCCACAGGCTGTGGGAACATTTCAATGATGGAGCAAGTAAAGCTTGAGTGAAGTTGTCTCCTTTGGTTCAAGAGCCTGATGTTTGAGGGGTAATAACTATTCCTGAACCTGGTGGCGTGAGTCCTGGGGGTCTTGTACATTCTTTCTGAAGGCAACAGCAAAAACACAACTGGGTGGTGGGAATTCCTGACGATGGATGTTGCTTTCCTGCGCTAACACTTCGTGTTGACGTGCTCAATTGTAGGGATGGCTTTACCTGTGATAGACTTGGCCATATCCACATGTTTTGGTAAGATTTTCCACTCAAGGGCTTTGGTGCTTCCATACCAGGCTGTGAAGCAGCCAGTCAATGAACACCCCACAACATATCTATAGAAGTTTGTCAATATTTTAGATATTATGTCGAATCGTAACAAATCCCTAAGAAAGTAGAGATGCTGTTGTGGTTTCTTTGCAATTTCATTTACGTGGTGGGCCCAGATCAAGTCTTCTGAAAAGATAACACCAAAGAATTTAAATTTGCTGACCCTCTCCACCTCTGATCCTCAGATGAGAATTGGTTCATTGTTTCTCCTCCTGAAGTCAATAATCAGCTTTTTGGTCTTGCTGACATTGAGTAACAGGTTGTTGTTATGGCACCAGTCAGCCAGATTTTCAATCTCCCTCCCATACGCTGATTCATCAGCACCTTTGATTTGGCCTGGGTCAGTGGTGTTGTCAGCAAACTTGAATATGGCATTGGAGCTATACTTAGCCATACAGTCATAAGCATAAGCAAGTAGAGCAGAGGGCTAAGCCCACAGCCTTGTGGTGCACCTGTGCTAATGAAGATCATGAAGAAGTAGAGTTTAGCATCTGAGAGGTCCATTGCAGAGTCTGATTACAACAGAATAAATTCCAGCTTTCTCAGTGTTGTTAATTCATAGCAGCAACTGCTTGCATTGTCATAAACAAGAGAAAGTCTACAAATGCTGGAAATCCAAAGCAACACACACAAAATACTGGAGGAACTCAGCAGATTAGGTAGCATCTTCAGAAATAAATAAATAGCTGAGATCCTTCTTTAGAACTGAGGAGAAAGGAGAAGACGCCAGAATAAAAAGGTGGGGGGGGGAGGGGGTTAGCTGGTTGGTGATAGGTGAGACTAGGTGGGTGGGAAAGGTCAAGGGCTAAGAAGGAATTTGATAGGAGAGGGGTATGGACTGTGTGAGTAAAGGAAGTAGGGGGCGGGGGGGTTGATAGGCAGGTGAGAAGAGGTAAAAGGTCAAATTGGGGAATGGGAGGGGAGATTTTTTTACTGGAAAGGGAAATCGGTATTTATGCCATCAGGTTGGAGTCTACTCAGAAGGAATACAGGAGTTTTTCCTCTGCCCTGAGGGTGACCTCACTGTGACACAAGAAGTGGCTATGGACCGACATGTCGAAATGGGAATGGGAATCAGAATTAAAATATTTGGCCACTGGGAAGCTCCGCTTTTGGTGGATGGAACGGAGGTACTAGATGAAGCAGTGGCCCAGTTTACAACAAGTCTCACCCTTGTAAAGGAAGCTGCATTGGGAGCACCAGACACAATAGACGAACCCAGCAGATTCACAGATGAACTGTTGCCCCACTTGGCAAGACTGTTTGGGGTCCTGAATGGATGTGAGGGAGGATGTGTATGGCAGGGACTGCTTGCAGGAATAAGTGCCTGGAGGGAGATCAGAGGGGAGGGATGAATGGACAGGGAATTGTGGAGGGAGTGATCCCTGCGGAAAGCAGGACGGTTGGAAATGAAGATACACTTAGTGGGAAATTATTGTAATGCACTAATTTTCACACTTAATGAGATTTGAACAAATGCCAATGGCATTCCTCATGGATAAGTGTGTCTTCTGAACAACTGGATTGACCATTGGGATTCCTGAGGTGTCACATTTGATAAACGGTGTGGGAACGGATTATGCTAGCTGTCCTGCCAAGGCAGTGGGAGGTGTAGATGGAGTTAATGGAGGAAAGGCTTGTTTACAGATGCACCACAGAAAGCTTCCTATCCAGATGCATAACAGCTTTGTACGGCAACTGCTCTGTCCATGACAGCAAGGAACTGCAGAGTTGTGAACACGACCCAGTCCATCACGATAGACAGACTTTATCAACTCTGTCTACACTTTCCACTTATTTGGAAAAGCAGTCAATGTCATCAAGGATTTCTCCCATCCTCGCCATTCTCTCTTCTGCCCTTCCTATCGGATAAAGGATATAAAAGTTGAGGACCTGTACCACCAAACTCTAAAATAGCTTTTATCAATCCAGCTGTTAAAGACTTGAATAGATCTCTTATAATATGATAAAGAAGAACTCTTGAGCTGTCATTCTACCTTGCACCTTATTGTCTGCCTGCGCTGCACGTTCTCTGTGACTGTAACACCATATTCTGCTTTCTGCTATTATTTTTCCCATTGTACTAACTCGATGTACTTATGGAATGAATGGTTTGGGGAGATTAGGTATGTCACCAAAGACTTGCAAATTTCTGCAGATGTACTGTGGAGAGCATTTGAACTGGTTGCATCACTGTCTGGTGTGGAGGGGCCACGGCACATGATTGGAAAAAGCTGCAGAGGGCTGTAAACTCAGTCAGCTCCATCATGAGCAATAACCTCCCCACCATGGAGGATATCTTCAAAATGTGATGCCTCAAAAAGGTGGCATCCATCATTAAGGAAACCTTACCAGCCAGGATACGCCCACTTCTTGTTACTACCATCAAGGAGGAGGTAAATACTCAATATGCCAGGGACAGCTTTTTCTCCTCTGCCATCGGATTTCTGAATGGTCAGTGAATGCATGAACACTAATACAGTGCAATACATAAAAGATACTATAAATTACAATAAAATATACAATGCAGGTATATTTATTATGTATGTGACTACTGCAAAACAACATATTTCGTGACATACTGTATGTCAATGAATAATAAAGCTGATTCTGATTCTGATCTGTCTGGAGATACACAAACAATGTTTTTCATTGTAGTTTGGTACACGTGACAATAAGAAACTAACTACCAATTGCCTAATTGACATAATCAAATTCCACTCTGGAGAAGACCAAATTTCAATACCCTCCAGAATCCTAACGAGTGGCTTATGAATGTGACAGGTACACTGAGAGCCTAGTCGTTTGCAAAGTCAGAAAGTAGCAGCACTTTAATGCTTCCTAGCACTCTATTAATCATAGCTTTCACATCGGTCCTTCTGGTTTTCTCAGCCTCATAAATGTATTTACTTCAGTTTAAATTCTGCCCTGCTTTCTTATTTTTCTAAAGAAAATGCTTCTTTTAACTAACTTTCCAATCATAGCAATCCCCTCTCTCATCATGGGAAATGTGAGATCGCTGGGGAATAAAATGGTCGAACTGACGGTGCTTGTCAGGAGTCAGAGAACATTTCGGGAGAGCAGTGTCATGTGTTTTACTGAAACATGGCTGCACGAGGACATACCCGATCAAAGTGTTCCCATAGAGGGCTTCCAGACCGTTCGAGCTGACCGGAATTGCACTGAGAGCGGTAAGCGTAAAGGAGGGGGGCTTGCGGTTCTGGTAAACAACAGATGGTGCAATCCTGGGCATATTACGGTCAAGGAACGCGTTTCTAGCCTGGATATTGAACTTTTTGCTGTTGGACTCTGGCCATATTATTTGCCAAGGGAAATCTCGCCTGCAATTGTGGTTGTAGTGTACATCCCTCCCTCTGCTAACCCGACGTCGGTGTGTAACATCATTTACACCGTCATAGCCATATTACAAACCCAGCACTCGAGTGCCCTCATTACCATCTCGGGTGACTTCAACCATGTTACCATGGCTAGAACACTGCCCAACTTCACGCAGTATGTGAGCTGTACAACCAGAGGGGAGAGGACGATGCTGAGGATGTTCTACGAGTCTGTGGTGGCCAGTGCGATCATGTTTGCTGTTGTGTGCTGGGGCAGCAGGCTGAGGGTAGCAGACACCAACAGAATCAACAAACTCATTCGGAAGGCCAGTGATGTTGTGGGGATGGAACTGGACTCTCTCATGGTGGTGTCTGAAAAGAGGATGCTGTCTAAGTTGCATGCCACCTTGGACAATGTCTCCCATCCACTACATAATGTACTGGGTGGGCACAGGAGTACATTCAGCCAGAGACTCATTCCATCGAGATGCAACACAGAGCGTCATAGGAAGTCATTCCTGTCTGTGGCCATCAAACTTTACAATTCCTCCCTTGGAAGGTCAGACACCCTGAGCCAATAGGCTGGTCCTGGACTTATTTCATAATTTACTGGCATAATTTACATATTACTATTTAACTATTTATGGTTTTATTACTATTTATTATTTATGGCGCAACTGTAACGAAAACCAATTTCCCCCGGGATCAATAAAGTATGACTATGACTATTCTATGCTATCATATGTCAGACCTGATGTCATTTTCCAACAATCCCCAAAAATGAAGGTCAGGTCAGTACGTGCTGAGGATGAAGACCTGTGATCTTTGAAGTCTAGAATCATGATCAACCGACCCAGAGGACGAGGGCTGGTGATCCCCGATCAGGGTGGTAGGTAAGAAGAAGTTTATTTTGTTGTGTCTGCCTTGCTGTATGTTGGCTGCACATTGTTCTGCTGAACATTGCGGACATGCTATGTCGGCACTGGAACTGTGGTGACACTTGTGGGTTGTCCACAGCACATTACTGGACTGTGTTGGTTGTTAACATAAACAACACATTTCACTGTATGTTTTGATGTACATGTAACCAATCTAAATCTTTCCTGTAGTGTGGTGTTGGGAGTACATGTATGTACTGTATGTAAGTGGGCATAAAGAAAGAGTTAAATTTGATTCCTCCTTGGTATATGTTAAAATGTGTAACACAATACGGAAGTTTGTAAGACAAAATAATGTTTGTCTGGAAAATGACAATATTTTAAGGAAGTAGAAGAAAACCATTGCACAGCATTTGTTTTGAGAACTTGGTGTGAGTACCGTCTATAGCCTCAAGAGTAGATAATGTTGAAAAACATGCTTTTGTGGAAAAATAATGGGGTAAAAGTTACGTTAGATTTTTGAAGGCAATTTCTTTGTGCAAGTGGTGAATCTTCTCTTAGGCAGGGTCGTGACTAGTGCTAAGGGTTGGAGATAGATCATGAAAAGAGAGAGAGAGAGAGAGAGAGAGAGAGAAAGAAAAAAAAGGGAGAGTAAGCTATTGGGCATTTGCAGCTCCCTCAGGCTGTATATTGTGTGGAGTGGCTTAGTGATCGGTTGGTAAGTATCACTTTTTCTCTTTTATTACCTTATTCATCATTTTTCTTTCCTTTTGTATTTTATTCTTTATTTGACTCTTATGATGTAATCTCTTATAACCTTTAACATGTGCACAGTGTCTCCTCAGTTTATGGATATTACTTGATGATTAATCAGAAAAGAACAAGAATAAATCTTAGAATATTTTTCGTACAGTGGGTCATGTGAGCCTCTTATGTTCAACCTCATCATATGTGTTGGGTAAATGTTAGTTGTTATATACCCTGCGATAATAGTCACGTTACACTTCAGAGCTCACTGTAACTTCTGAGTGCTATTATAGGTACGTGAGGAATAGAAGCAGGAGTCAGCTATATAGACCTTTGAACCTGCTCTCTGCCATTCATTGGGTTCAGGGCAGATATTCAACCTCAGCTCTATCCCCACATCCTTCAATTCCCTTAACACCTTGAAATCTAATCATCTCTGTCTTTTATGAAGATGAATGGTGCTTCCATAACCATCTGAGGTAAAGAATTCCAAAGTTTCTCCAGCCTCCGAGTGAAGGAATTTCTCTTTATCTCAGTTCTAAACTGCCTGGCCTTTGCTCTCAAACTGTGAACAGCGGTCTGGTTGAGGAAATATCTTCCCTGCACTGAGTAATTTTATGTTTCAATCATAGCTCTTCTAAACTCTTGATGGCACAATTCCAGTCTACTCAAACTCTCCTCATACTGCAACTCCCATCCCAGGATTAGTCTGATGAACTTCACTCTATGGCAAGCAGATTATGTTGGGAGGGAGACTGAAAGTGTACACAGTATTCCAGGTATAGTATCAGCTATATGATTACAATGGAAACATAGAGTCATAGAGTTATACAGCACAGAAACAGGCCCTTTGGCTCATCTCATCCATGCTGGAAAACGTTCCTCCCTGAGCTCAGCCCATTTACACTAATCCCTCTAAATGGGGAGTTCTCAGCCTGCGGTCCATGGACACCTCTGTTGGGGTTGGGGTCTGTGGCATAAAAAAAGATTAGGTATCTCTGCTCTAAACATAAATGTTCAAAAGTCTTTAGAACTTTGTAATTGTGTTCATTACTACCAGTTGCTCTGCCAGCTTGTTCCATATACCCACCACCCTCGACATTCCCCCCGCCACCCCCAGTGTGAAAAAATGTGCTGCTCGGGGACCTGGTAAATCTTTCTCCTTTTACTTTAAACCCATGTCCTCTACTTTCAGACTTCCTTGTCCTTGGAAAGGGACTGCAACCATCCACCTCATCTATGCCACATGATTTTGTAAACTTCTATAAGGTCACCTTCCAGCTTCAAGGAAAGCAGCCTATCCAGTTTCTCCTTATAACTCAAGCCTTCCAGTCCCAACAACATCCTTGTGAATCTTTTCTTCACGGATCTGAATCAGCAAATGTGTGACAGTGGCTGGATTGTCAATAAAACTTCCTTATTAGTGTAATCAGATCCACTGGAAATTATCTACACCATAAGATTGATCCGCAGGTATGACTATTGACAACAAGCATATCCATAGCAGCCAACACTAATCTGATCCAGAAACAAAATGGTGCTTTAATGAAACTCTTTGATTAACTAGTGGATATTACTGATTGGCAGTGCTGGCCACTGAGATGGATATTAACTTCCTGGGCTGGGGGGCTTCTCATGTTTTGCCAAACTCGTTTTCTGAACACAGCAGATGCCACTTGTAAGATTAAACAGATGCAAGTAAACTTCCAGCCAATATTGCTCTGTGTAGCTTCTGGTCATAAATGAGAGCCAGTCTTCAGTTCTTAAAATGTAAATGGCAAGCAATGATCAGTTTGAAGTTAAAACAAAGTGCTATAGGGCAGTTTTGCAAACTAGCTTTTTATATAGCCAGACACTCTGTAGTAAGTAACTGCATCTAGTTTATTATTGCTTGAGAGGTGCGGTATAAGATAATGGGCTATTTAATTTGTCTTGTTTCAAAACGAAAAAGTTGACTAAGTTGTTTAGCTCAAGGAAGCTTGCAGACCAGATGGATAATATCATTTAGCATATCAAATAACTCATGTATTTATAGTTGGAAGGTTTATGTTCTCAGAGAAGTTAGTTTTACAGTGTTAGTGGTAGGTAACTGAAATCTGTGTCTCCAAAAAGCTTGTATACCATTTGTGTACAGAGGATATCTGAGAAAGGACCATATGAGTGTGAAGTCCCCCAAGTGGAAGAAGCAGTGTAAGTGAAGAGAGCAGTTTAGAATTATTAGGAATTGGGTAAGGAACATCAAGAAGCATGAAAGAAATACAGGGTGAACTAAAATTATTTCTTTGGCTTTGGTTTCTGTGATGGACAATTCGTGAATCTGCATCATTGGTAGGTATTTTTAGTTTGTAGGAATTAGATTAGATTAGATTAGATTATGAGGACACGCAGTCCTCTTTTATTGTCATTTAGTAATGCATGCATTAAGAAATGATACAATGCTTTTCCAGAATATCACAGAAACACATGACAAACCGACTTAAAAACTGACAAAAACCACATAATTATAACATATAGTTACAACAGTGCAAAGCAATATCGTAATTTGATAAGAACAGACCATGGCACGGTAAAAGTCTCAAAGTCTCTCGAAAGTCCCATCATCTCACGCAGACGGTGAACCTCCAGCGTCGCAAACTTGCAGGTGCAGCATCCTGGAAGCATCCAACCACAGTCCGACTCCAACCCCGTCCAAAAACTCCGAGCCTCTGACCAGCTCCCCGACGCCGAGCACCGAGCACCGAGCACCATCTCTGCAAAGCGTTTCGACCCCAGCCCCGGCAACAGGCAAAGCCGAGGATTTGGGGCCTTCCCCTCTGGAGATTCTCGATTGCACAGTAGCAGCAGCAGCGAAACGGGCATTTCAGAAGTTTCTCCAGGTGTTCCTCTGTGCTTCTCATGTCTGTCTCCATCAAATCCGGATTGTGCACGGCCCCTAGTTAACACATATGATATCATTCGGAACGGCCACGCGCGCTGCATCACGCCGCCATCTTCTCCTCCCTCCTGTGCTTTGGAAATCCTTTGTGTTTTAGGTATGGTTTGTATTTTGGAAGTGGTTTGTAATTTGGAAATGTTTAAGGTAGAAATCCTCCATGATGTTCAAATTTGTTTTAACAGTGTTGTTTGGATTTAAATGTGTATCACTGAAAATAAATGAACTGTGTTTTAAACTACTTTGCTAGTTGTAAGTACCTTCCCCTTGGTAAGGAGAGGAGACCCACCACTCAAATAGTGGGTATTGGCAGCTAAACTCACTGTGGGGAATAAACAGGGAATTGAACTAGTCTTTGAAGTTTGGGTTGTTACAGAATAATCTCCCTTTAGTGAGGGATCACTAGATCAGATAGTGCTTAAGGTCTTTGTTTGGGTTTAGAACTTAACAGTCAGCAAACCCATAACTATCACACCACATTTGGTCAAGTTTTCAGAGGTCAGGGCAGGAAAACGAATGGAAATCAAAGTCCAGAGCACACGAGTTGATAGGAGCCACCCATCTACAGGAAAGCTTGAAGAAGTGCAGAGAAAATTCGCAACAACTTTGCCAGGACTTGTGACCTGAGTTATAGAGAAAGGATTAATAGGCTAGAACTTAATTCCCTGAAGTGCAGGAGAATGTGTGGTGATCTTATAGTGGTATATTAAATTATGAGGAGTATAGAAATGGTGGTTTCATGTTGGCATTTTCCCTTCTGGTTGAGTGAGACTAGAACTAGGGTGAAAGGGTAATCTGAGAGGAAAGTTCGTCAGTCAAGTGTGGAACAAGCTACCAACTGAAATGGGAGATGTTGGTTCATTTGTAATAGCCAAGAGAAGATTGGAGAAGTACATGGATAGGAAGGGTTTGGAGCGATATTATGTGGGTGCAGTTAGATAGGACTAGGCAGAAGACCAGATTGGCACAGACTAGGTGAGCCAAAGAGTCTGTTTCTATGCTGTTTCTATCACTCTAGGACTCTAAATCTACATGGGCAACTGCAACTATACAAGATAAAAGACAGCCAGTTCCAGGGATGGTGGGTTTGTAGATTAATTGATTGCTATAAATTTCCCTGGTGTGTCAGTGAATGGTAGAATCTGGGGCACATTAATGGGACTGTGGTGAGAATAAAGATGGGATGAGTGTAGCATTGGTGTAAATGGATGGTTGTTGGCGAGCTCAGATGTGATGGGCCGAGAGGTCTGCTTCTGTGCTGTATCTCTCTATCATCATCATCATAGCTTGTCACACCAGACAGCCAGCCACTCTAGTGTTGTTTGGTTGATGTTGAGCAGGTCAGTGTCAGCTAAATCAGGTGAGAGTGGCCAGTTGCACAGAACGTGTTCAATGTTCTGCACCCTTTCGCCACACTCACAGGACTCACTGGTCTTTAAACCCCACTTCACCATATTGTCTCCCGTCCTACAAACTCCTGCTCTCGCTCTGTTGAGAGTGCACCACTTCCGTCTGTCAAGCAGTGGCCCGTCTGGTAACATTTCTGTGGGGTCTTGCACTGTATTGTTTAGTGGGGCTCTGGCTTCTGTTTGTTGCCAGAGGTCGATCCTGTATGTTTGGGAGGGATGTTCTGTGTGGTAGTTCCTCTACTGTAGCAAAGCTTTTCCACGACTTTAGGCGGTTGGAAACTGGCACATGATGACATAGTGGGTGCCGTGGATCCGAGTTCTGTTTACCTTTTTCAATTATTGTTGTAGTGTGTCTTTGGATCTCTGGGGGAGCAATGCCTGCAAGTCTGTAAATGATGTTACTGGGTGTGGGTGCAGTGTGCCCGTGATTATTCAGCTGGCTTCATTAAGCAACGGGTCTATTTTCTTCGCATGGGCTGATCTGCCCCACACAGGTGCACAGTATTCTGCAGGTGCATAGCAGAGTGCTAGGGCAGTTGATTTAAGTGTGTGAGCATTAGCTCCCCATTTCGTGCCTGCTAATATTTCCAAGAGAGAATTGCGAGAGCCAACTTTCCCTCGGAGTTTTTGGATGTGGGTGGCAAATGAGAGCATCCTATCCAGTGTCACGCCCAGATAAATGGGAGTCGGATGGTGTTCGAGCTCCTCCCCACACCAAATGATTTTGAGTTTCCGAGCTGCTTCTCGATTCCTCAGGTGGAATGCACAAACTTGAGTTTTTGATGGATTTGGGTTCAGAGACCATTTTTCATAATACTGCTTCATTGCTTTGAGGACTGCTGTAAGTCATACTTCAACTTCTTGGAAGGAGTTAGTTTGTGTTGCTATGCATAGGTTGTCTGCAGAGATAAACCTGAGTGTTAGGAAAGATTGGTTGGTCATTTGTGTAGACATTAAATAGTAGAGGTGTCAGGACTGATCCCTCTGGTAGTCCGTTCTTTTGTGGACACCACCTACTCCTAATTCCATTCATTTCTACATAAAATCTATGATTTTCTAGGAGGCTTCTTATTACTTTGACTGTGGTTTTGTTCTTTAACATTTTAGATAATTTCAGTAGAATGTCTCTGTGATTCACTATGACTATAGCACAGAGACCACTGAATTAAAGTCAGTTCAGCACACAGGAAATCTGAGCATTACAATTTCACTACTTAGGCAGTAAACAGGACCAAATGGCATCATAACTGCAGACAGGCTGTTTGAACAGCCTCAGGGTGTACAATCCAACATGCAAGTTACTCACAACTTACATGGAAAGAATGGAGTTGTGTTTTTTATGGCTCACAATATTCTTGAGATGAAGGACCATGTTATGAATGTGTAAGCATCAAAGTTGGCTGTGAGGCATTGAGAGAAATCTATCATGTTGACAGTGGTTGGCTCTGGGACCAAGCACACATGGCTTGGTTGCTCCACTAAAAGATAGTCACTTCACAGGATTACTTCAGACCACAAACATTTCATGCAGCAAAAAGTTATAAACTAAACACAAATAATCAGAGAACAGAGGAAGTAGTATGTTGCCTTACTGAAGAGTGAAGGAGTTCTTCAGATATGAAGCCTCTTGACAAGCACTTGAGTCTTTCAGGCACAGAAGACTATGGATCAAATGATTTAATGGGACCAGTATATGGGCTACATGGACATAATGGGCTGAAAGGCATCCATCATCAAGGATTCTTGCCATCCGGGACATGCTCTCTTCTCGCGGCTACCATTGGGAAGGAGATACAGGAGCCTTAGGTCCCACACCACCAGGTTCAGGCAAGTTATTATCCTTCAACCATAGGCTCCTAAATCAGCATGGATAATTTCACTCATTGCAACACTGAACTGATTCCACAACCTATCACCTCACTTTCAAGGACTTTGCAACTTATGTTCTCAAAATTTATTTATTTATTTGTCTGTTTATTTGCTTATTTCTTTATTTATGTATTTTTTTGTATTTGCACAATTCGTCTTCCTTTGCACATGGGATGTTTATCAGTCTTTGCAGTTTTTCATTGATTCAGTTGTATTTCTTTATTCTAGTATGAATGTCTGCAACAGAATGAGTCTCTGGGTAGAAGTACATGGTGGCATAAATGTACTTTGATAATTAAATTTATTTTGAACTTTGAATTTTCGAGAAGGGGTATACGGTAACAGTAGGCAAACACAAATACCGAGACCAGTGCTACAGAGAAAGCGCAATGATCGAACAAAACACAAAGACTCTACCTAATATTAATGCTGGCACAGAGTGTGCATTTGTGTAATGAGTTACAATACTGGGAAGCAATAGAATTTTAATTTCTCATTGCCAATCAACAACCAATGGAAAGAAATAAATATTCACATAACAGCAGAATGTTGCATCATGGGTTAAGTTACAGTCATAGATGCAAACCCCCTACCCTTGGGAGAGAGTACACATAGTTTCAAATCCTACCCAGAGTGGTCCTGAAGGGTTTGGGCAAATAGAGCGCATGTTATATTGCAAAGTACAACAAGGGGAAAGATTTAAAAGGGACATAAGTTGCAACTTCTCCATTCAGAATGTGGTCCGTAGCTGGAATGAACTGTCAGAGAAAGTGGTTGAGGCAGGTACATTGAGAATATTGAGACAGGAACATGGACAGGAATGACTCAGAGGGATCTGAGTGAAATGCTGGCAAATAGGACTAACAAATAATCTGTTGGAATAACTCAGTGGATTGATCAGCATATTTGTGAGGGAAATGAATTCTCAGTGTTTCAGGTTGAGACCCTGTCAGGCCTCAAACAACCAACGTTCAAAAGAAGACAAACTGTGCAAATAGAAAAAAAACTTACCTCCCACAGATGCAGCCAGACTCCTTGATTTCCTCCAGCAGTTTGTCTGTGTCCTATATTCTAGTATCTGTAGTCTATCAGGCAAGGCTAGCTTAAGTTGGAATCTTGGTCAGCATGGACCTGTTGGGCAGTAGAGCCTGCTTCGGTGCTGAATGACTATGGCTCTCTGTGAAATTACCAATACTTGCAGCTAACTACACTGCAGAAAGAGCACTCACATAGAGATTCTTAGTAGGTGATGGATGCACACTTCTGCAGATGATCATTTTTTTTTATCAGATCTTTAGAACTTGCTCAGCAATAATGCAGGACATGCCCATGAAAATGGCCAATTGGCAATCTCACTGGCTCTCACAGCTACCTTGACTTCCCGCCCCTATCACTTGTAAAAATGTCATTGCCTTTTCTCAGTTCCTCTGTCTCTGCCACATCTGTTCCCAGGATGACCCTTTCTTTTCCAGAACATCAGAGATGTCCTCCTTCTTCAAAGAACAGGGTTTCTCTTCCTCTGTCATTGATGATGCCCTCACCTGCATCTCCTCCATTCTCTGGATATCCACGCTCACCCCATCTTCACGCCACCTTAACAGGAATAGAGTTCTTCTTGTCCTTACCTACCACGAGCCTGCACATCCAACGCATTAGTCTCTGCAACTTCCATCATGTTCAACAGGATTATACCACCAAACACATTTGTACTCCCCCACTGTTTCCTTTCTGCAGGGATTGCTCCCTCTGATTCCCTTGTCCAGTCATCCCTCCCCCACTGATCACACTCCTGGCATTTATCTCTGTAAGCATAAGCAGTGCTACACCTGTCCATTCACCTCTTCCCTCACCTCTATTCAGGGTCCCAAACAGTCCTTCACCTATGCATTTGTCGGGGTCATCTATCGTATCCGATGCTTTTGGTGTGACCTCCTCCACCTCGGTGAGACCCACCGTAGATTGGGGTGCTGCTTTGTCGAGCATCTTCACTCCATCTTCAGCAAGCAGGATTTCCCAGTGGCCATTCATTTAGATGTCCTCTACTGCCACAATGAGGCCTCTCTCTGCATAGAGGAGCAACATCTCATTTTCCATCTGGGTAGCCTTCAACGTGACACCAGGAACATCAATTCCTCTAACTTCGGGCAATTTCCTTCCCTTTCTCTCTTTTTTCATTTCCCACTGTGGTTCCCCTCTTACCTCTTCCCCACTCCTCACCTGCCTATCCCTCCTCCTTCCCTTTTTTCCATGGCGCTCCCTCCACGCTTATCAAATTCCTTTTTCTCCAGCCCTTTACCTTTCCCACCTACCAGCTTCTCACTTCATCCCCCAACACCCCACTCACCTGGCTGCCCCTTTTCCCTTCTGGCTTTTACTCTTTCTCCTCTCCCCACTTTCTTATTCTGGGTTCTTCCCCATTCCTTTCCAGTCCTAATGAAGGGTCTCGTCAACTGTTTATTCTCTTCCATAGCTTCTCCAGTATTTTGTGTAGGTTGCTAGGTTAGCTGGCCACTCTGAATTGCCCCTGGCATGTAGGTGAGTAGTGAAATTTCTGAGTGGGGGCAGGAAGCTATTGATGGGAGCAGGAGGAAAATTAAATGGGTTAGTGTGAAGATTGGCCTGTTTCTGTGCTGTATCTCTCTGCAAAGGCACAGGTACAAAATAAGAGGGAAGACAGTTAAAAGAGACCTGAGAGGTGACTACTTTACACAGAGGACAGTGGGTACCTGGAATGAGCTGCCAGGGGAAGTGTCAGAAGCGGGTATGATTGCAGTGTTTAAGAGGCATTTGGATAGACATATGGAGGGGAAGGACTCAGAGGGATATGAGCCGAATGCAGGCAACTGGGTCTAACAAGAAGGACGCTGTAGTCAGTATGGATCCTTTGGGCCGAAGACCCCTTTTCCAGACTGCATTACTTTGACTCAATGAGCATTCATTCTCTTCTCTGTGATCACTGGATAGTTTGGAACCAAAGCCTGTACAGGGACTTTATAGATAATTCAGAAGTATAGAGGAGAGACAAACTAACCAGGGTTGCATAAGCCGGAGAAACATATTGTGACTACAGCTAGATTAAGAGGCAGTTGTGTACCCACCAGACTAAGTGGCTTTATTTACAGTGTAACTTTTTCTCAAATGAAGCATTCAGCACAGCGCATGAATTGCAAAACATCTTTCACATCAGCCTATGCGATGACTGGTCCTATTGTAAGGCTTAATAATTCACTGCATTTCAGTCTCAGAAGCTCCTCCAGTCAGCAGCACTGTCAGCGTTATGTTAATGAATTTCAGTTTGCCGGGGAATGTGAAGGCAATGTCAATAGCTTCTACTTCAACAGCCTCAGTGCACCTGAACCCAGTCAATGCAACATCAGTCTTCTGTGGAGTGAACAAGTGGTAAGCACCTGGCCCAGATGGTGTCCCTGGCCATATCTTTAGATCCTTTGTGGATCAGCTGGTGGGGTTATTTGCAAACATCATTAACAGCTCCCGATTTCAATATGAGGTTCCTACTTGCTTTAAGAAGGCCACTTTCATCTAGTACGTCAGAAAACAAGGTAAATTGCTTAAGTGAATACAGGAGAGATGCAGGATATCTGTAACACACACACACACACACACACACACACACACACACACACACACACACACACACACCCACCCACAAAAAAGGCTGGAGGAATTCAGCAGGTCAGGCAGCATTTACTGAGGGAGGGAGGGAAACACAAAATGCTGGAGGAACTCAGAAGATCAGGCAGCACCTATGGAGAGGAATAAACAGTTGATGTTTCAGGCCGAGATCCTCCATCAGCTCTCAGCCCAAACCACTGACTGTTTATTCATTTACATAGATGCTGCCTGACCTGCTGAGTTCTTGCTGCATTTTGAGTGCCTTGCCCTGGATTTCCAGCATCTGCAGAATCACGTGTGTTTATAATTTACAGAGGCAAAAAGATAATCAATGTTTCAGGCTGAGACCCTTCATCAGGACTGGAAATTTTTGGAAACCACTTCCCTCTGCTTTTATCACCCCATTCCCCTGTTTCATCTTGTGCTTGTAGCCTCTTAATCCCTTCCCCCTTCCCCCCTCCCCCCTCCCCCCCACACCCTACCCCCACGCCCCACCCCCACGCTCTCGACAGCACGTCTTCTTCACATCCCTCCCTCTGATTCCCTGCATCTTTCCCTTTTTTCCACTGTCTATTGTTCTCTCCTGTCAGATTCCTTCATCTTCAGCTGTTGCCTATTCCATCTCTCACCACTGTTTTTCCCCCTCACCTGGACTCTCCCATCATTCACCACCTCCTGCTCCTCCCTCTCCTTCTATCATTTCCTTCTGGCTTCTGCCCTCTTTCTTTCCCTGCCTGATGAAGGATCTCAGCCTGAAACATCGACTGCTTCTGCCTGACTTACTGAGTTCCTCCAGCCCTTTGTATGTATGTATTTCTCTCCATGTATGCTGCATAGCTTGCTAAGTTCCTCCAGCATTTTGTGTGTGTTGTGCGTTAATGGCACCGTCCAGTGGCTCTGCCATCTACCATCAGGAAGTGCTTCAAGAGGCCAGTTATAGCACACATCAACTCCAGTCTCTCTGACAACCTTGACCCACTACAATTCACCAACTGCTGAAACAGGTCTATGGGAAACACCATCTCCCTGGACCTGAACTCATCCCTGGAGCAATTGGACAGTAAAGACACCCATGATTGATTATTACTTATTGACTATAGCTCCACCTCCAATTCCAAGCAAATTCTGATACCTGGGCTCGTCACCTCTCTCTGCCACTGGATCCTTGACTTTCTAACCAGCAGAGTGCCATCAGTGAGGATTGACAGGAACACCCTCACCACAATTATTCTCAACGCAGGTTGTGTACTAAGCTCCCTAATGTACTCCCTGTGCTCTCATGACTTTACAGCCAGATTCTAATCTAATTCCATCTACAATTTGCAGTTGACACCACCATAGTGGGCCAAATCTCAAGTAATAAGAGTAAAAGAAAGAGGCGAGCTTAGTGACATATTGTCAATGCAACAACCTTTCCCCCAATGTCAACAAATTAAAAGAGTTGGTCTTTACCTTCAGAAAGGGGGCAAGTGCACGTTCTCCTGTTGGTAGCAATGGTATTGAATTTAAGAGGGTTGAGAGCTTCAGATACCTTGGACAGAACATCATTAATAGCCTGTCCTGGTCCAACCACATAGATGTCATGGCCAAGAAAGCTCACCATTGCCACTACTGCCTCAGGAGACTAAAGGAATTTGACATGACTCTTTTAACATTCACCAATTTTTATTGATGCACCATAGAAAAGATGCTATCCAGAAGCAGCTTGGCTTGGTATGGCAACTGCTCTACTTGTGACCTCAGGAAACTATAGAGTTGTGGACACAGCTCAGCGCATCTCTAAAACCAGCCTCCCTTCCATGGATTCTGTCTACACTTCTCACTAGCTCAGCAAGGTAGCCTGCATAATCAATGACTTGATCTACCTCAACCATCTCTCTTCTCTGCTCTCCCATCTGAGGAGCATCAGATACAAAAGCCTGAAAGCACATTCAAAGACTGAAAGATTCAAAGTACATTTATTATCAAAGTATGTATAAAGAATACAACACTGAGATTTATCTTCCCACAGGCAGCTATGAAACAAAGAAACACCATGGAACCCGATCAAAGAAAATATCAAACACCAAACAGGTAAAAAAAAACAAATTGCACCAACGGCAAAAAGTGAATAGCAAACTTCCGGAGTCCAGGGGTACTCAGTTGAGTTCAGCTCAGCTCAGCGCCACTCCAATAGCTTACTGCAGGCCACAGAGGCAATCTTTGCCAAAACACATTTTTCCTGTGCCTGTGTAGCTTTCTGAGTGTTCTGGTTGCTTCTCATGTCTCAATGATGTACAGGCTTGTAGGTCAACTGCAACTCTCCTGTAGCTGGTAATTGATGGGCTTATATTAGGGAACAACTGAAACAAAGAGACTGAAGGGAATGGTTTGCATGTAAGCATAAACTTAATGGGCTGAATGGCCTCCTCAATGCCATAAGAAAATATAAGGTTGAATTTAAGGGAGTGCTTTGTCTGAAGGTCAGGAGGCTGAAGCTACTCTTCTTTTTGATTTACTTTATTTTAATGTCCTTAATTGTTCCTTACTTGGAGGCAGTTAAAATTCATGAACATCGATCAGTCCAGTTTGATCCTGTTCCTCTTAAGATTTGCTGAAATCTTTTAATTTATTTAAAGTATTTAAATATCAGATATCAAAATATCTTTTAAATGTTGTTTTAGTCTGAGAGGATTTGTTTGGAATATGAAGAGAATAAAGGTGGATTACTGTACGCTTAGTTCAAGTGGTTGGCAAAGACGATGTGGTTGTTTCCAGGTTGTGTGTTTCCCTTTCATTCACTGTATGTGAGGTCTGCTGAGAGTTTCATCTGCACGAGTGGTACCACCTGTCCACAGACCCTGCAGTGATGGAAAAGCATGGAGTGGCAAAGCCGTTTAATCATAGGATTGCCCCTCAGAACTCTGGGCCAAAAATGCAGAAACATGAGTTCAAATACCACCTTAGCAAATGCAGAATTGAAATTTAAGTAATTAAATAAATGATTATTTTAGCAAGAGATAGCTCCAGTAATGGTAACTATGATGCATTACAGGAAAAATCTGGAGGCTTTTAAAAGGTTTACCAGGAATGTAGGCACAAGGGACTACAGATGCTGGAATCTGGAGCAACACAAAAGGAACTGCAGGAATTCAGCGAGTCAGACAGCATCTGTGGAGGGAAGTGGATAGTTATTGTTTTGTGCTGGGACCCTGATCCAAAATGGCGAATGTCCATTCCCCATAGATGCTGAGTTCCTCCACCACCTTTTGTGTTGCTTTAGCTTTGCCAGGATGCTGCCTGGATTAGAGGTTATTAATTATATGGAGAATTTGGTCTGGAGCATCAGAAGTTGAGGGGATACCTGACAGAGGTTTATAAAATTATTAGAGGTGAGAGAGCAGTCAGGGTCAGGCATCCATAGGTGCCAGCATTGCTGGTGTCCACATCCTGTAAACTAGTAGGTAATGAACATCTCTGGAACTAGCATTCAGCTGTGTACTAACAATCTTAGATGTCATTCTGCACATCTGGGCTCCTCTGTGAACATAAAAAAATATGCTGCCGATGCTGGAAATATTAAAAAAAATCAAAAGCTGCTGAAGATATTCAGCAGATCAGACCATATGTATGGGAAGAGAAAACCTCCTGTTCCACACACCCTACAGCTCAATACGCTTCTTTTATTTCCTTCCTGGCTTTGACAAAGGGGTTCTGACTTCAAACGTTGATCTTGTTTCTTTTCCCACCGATGCGGTCTGAACTGCTGGGTGTTTTCATAAGATCAGAAGACTGAAGGAGCATAATTAGGTCATTCAGTCCACTGTGTGCTCTGCCATTCAATCATGACTGATTTATTTTCCTTTCAATTCCATTCTCCTGCCTTGTCTCTGTAACTTTTGACATCCTTACTAATCAAGAACCTATCAACATCTGTTTTAGATATAAACAATGACAACCTTCAGCACTACCTGTGGCAATATATTCCACTGATTCACCAACCTCTAGCTAAAGGAATTCCTAAAGGAACATCCTTCCTTTGAGACTTCCATGAGACTGTACCCTCTGGTCCTAGACTCTCCCACAATTGGAAACATCCTTTTTACGTCCACTCTATCTAGATATTTCAATATCAATCAGGTTTCAATGAGATCCCTCAAATGCTTCTCATACATTAATCCTTTCATTCCCAGGATCATTCTTGTAAACTTGAAGACTCTCTTCAATGCCAGTACATTGGGGGCCCAAAACTTCTTACAATACTCCAAGCATTCCCAGCATTAAATCCTTGCTATTATATCCTACTCCTCTCCAAATGTATGCTAACATTACTTTTGCCTTTTTTGAAATAAGTGACTCAGTCTGCAACTTTACCTTTAGAGAATTTTGCACTAGGAATCCTAAGTCCCTTTACACTTTCAATTTCTGAATTTGCTCCCTGTGAGGAGAATAGTCTATGTCTTTATTCCTTCGACCAAAGTACATGACCATAGACTACATTACACTGAATTCCATCTGCCATTTCTTTGCCCATTCTCCTAATCATTTTGAGTCATTCTGTAGGCTCACTGCTTCCTCCACCTATCTTTCTCCTCCACCTACGTTTCAGGAATTTTCTGCCTTTGTTTCAGTCTCTTCTGTGTATTAACACAGCCATGGAACAAATAATGGACTTTGAGAAGATTGCTGGAAATTCATGCCTTCCATTAATTGTTACCAAATGTTTTGAGTATGGAGGGACATAGGATAGTATAGAAAAGGGGTGATAAAGTAAAAGATCAGCCTGATCTTACTGAATAGTCTGGTAAGCAATGGCTTGCATATGCTTTTACCTCTCATACTTTCTTGTTTATCATGGATTTATTCCAAAAATTGAGTCATAAATTGCACAAAAGTGTGTCCCCATGTGATATATGTCAGTCAGAATATTAACACTCCTAGAAGATTTTTCATATATTATTTTTAAGGTTAGGAATAGTTTAACATTTTTTAAATTAAGTGTCTGCATTAACATTAAAAGAATGGGAAGGTGTTCCTCAAATGGCCAGGTCCTTGCTTATATTGGAGAAGCCATTAACTGGGGCCCAGATGCTTGTCCACCTGTTGAGTTTATTTTCTAATGGAGAAAAATTGCCTTGGACACATCATTTTCAAATATGGTAAATCTCAGTAAGTCTGCAAGTAAGGACTATATTAAATGATGAATGACCCAATGTAGATTATTTGTCAATCTGTCAGGCAGAACCAGAGCGGTAAATCTTTTAAATCTCTGGATAAACTTCAGCTGGAGGCTATGTGCTATTGACTGTTTATAATGGATGTCAGGGGAGTAGAGAGAAGGGGTGGTAGATCAGAAGGGTGCCAGGGATGAAGGACTTCAGTTCTGTAGAGAAACTGAAGAAAGCTCACCTTGGACAGAGATTGAGAGGGGTGTTAGGGTTTTGCATACAGTTCTAGCTGCAACATTACTATTTACTGAGCGTCATGCAAACAAGGAATTTCATCACACACAGGTATATATGCAATAAATTAATTCAATATAAATTTCACTTTAGGAATGATTGAGTGAACTCGGCCTTTTTTTCTTTGGAGCGATGGAGGATGAGAGTTGACCTGATAGAGGTGAAGATGATGAGAGGCATTGATCATGTGGATAGTCAGAAGCTTTATCACAGGACTGAAATGGCTCGCATGAGAGGGCACAGTTTTAAGGTGCTTGGAAGTAGGTACAGAGCAGATGTCGGGTAAGTTTTTAAAAAGAAATATGCAGAGAGTGGTGAGTGTGTGGAATGGGCCGCCGGCAACAATGGTGGAGGCGGAAACAATAGGGTATTTTAAGAGACTCCTGGGCAGGTATATGGAGCTCAAAAAAATAGAGGACTATGGGTAACCCTAGATAATTTCTAAGGTAAGGACATGTTCGGCACAGCTTTGTGGGCCGGACGGCCTGTATTGTGCGTAGGTTTTCTATGTTCTATTGTGTAGAAGAGGTGATTCCAGGGATGAGGTATTTTAGTTATGCAGATGTCATAAAAACTAGGTTTGTTCTTGGAATGACATTGTCGCAAGGAGATCTGGTCATGAGGTCTACTCCACTTGTGGAGTGGGTCAAGGAAAAGGTGATAATGGATGTGATTAGCAACAGTGTCACTCCAGTTTTC
Organism: Mobula hypostoma; assembly: GCF_963921235.1. Lineage (NCBI taxonomy): Eukaryota > Metazoa > Chordata > Chondrichthyes > Myliobatiformes > Myliobatidae > Mobula > Mobula hypostoma. The sequence continues at coordinate 171,070,602 of NC_086097.1, forward strand.
TATTAGAAACTAGAGATTGGGATGTTCTCAAAGACACTTTGAGAAAGTTGTGTGCAAGAAATTGCAGAGAGTTGAGGACAAAATCCAACACATCTGCTGTATATTCTGTTCACATCTGACTGCATGGCCAAACAACCAAGTAGTCTCATTATCAAGTTCACTGATGACATGACAGTGGTGGGGATCATCACCAACAAAAATGAGACGGCCTACAGGGAGGAGGTGGAAGAACCTAAGGCCTGCTGCCAGGCAAATAACCTCTTTTTCAATGTCAACAAGAGTAGAGAGATGGTTATCGATTTCAAGTGAACTTGCACCACTCACACCTCTCCTTGAGTTGGAGCTTAGCAGTAGAAACTGCGAACAGGTTCAAACTTCTGGGAGTTCCCATCTCACACATACTCTCATGGTCCCAGAACACATTCTACACAATGAAAAAAGCTCACCAATGCCTCTATTTTTTGAGGAGGCTGAAGAGAGCTGGACTATGCACATCAAAACTCATGTCCTTCTACAAATATGTAGTAGAGAGCATCCTATCATGCTGCATCACTTCTTGACTTGGAAACTGCACTGTGGCAAAAAGCAAGGATCTACAGTGGGTGGTAAAAACTGCCCAACATATCACCAACATCAGCCTACCCACCATCAAGGAGATATATGTAGAAAGGTGCTGGAATAAGGCCAGCAATATCATGAAGGATCCCACACACCCACCTTGCTCATGGACTGTTTGTCCCACTCCCATCAGGGAGGAGGCTATATAACATCCACACCAGAACCACTAGACTCAAAAACAGTTACTTTTCCCAAGCAGTAAGGCTGATCAACACCTCCACCCACTAACCCACCCCACTCCACCCCTCCCACCATCACCACTTTATCATTTCCTATCAGAGTCTCCTCATGTATGGGCACTCCTTTGCCTAGCAACGTTTTAGGGATGTATTATATACATATATCTTATGTATTTTTAATCATTGTATATATTTTGCTGTTTTCTTTATCTTATTGTGTTGTTTTTTGTGCTGCATTGGACCTGGAGTAACAATTATTTTGTTCTCCTTTACACCTGTGTACTGGAAATGACTTTAAACATTTGTGATCTTGATCACAGAAACAAGCCTCCCTGCCATGGGTTCAATCTATACTTCTCACTGCCTCAGTAATGCTGGCAATATACTCAAAGACCCCACTCACCCCAGACATTCTCTCTTCTTACTTTCCCATCAGAAAGATAGTACAAATGTCAGGCCTGGCCAGGTGTCCACCTTCCAGTCTCCACCCAGCTAACAAGAGTCATCTGCCACTTGTCTCCAACCCATTATCTCCAGCCGATTCAAACCCAGCTGTCATCCGCAGCCCTAGTTCACTTATTTGAACCAGCTAGCCTCAACCAGTTGTTCCCAGCCTTCAGTTACCTTGTTACCTACGGGTTTTGTATCTGTTCCATCTTGTTTTGTGGCCCCTCATGGCTTGTTATTTTGCAGTTGATAATTAAAGTTATGCCTCACCACTAAATCGTCTCTGCTGCTCTGCTTTTGAGTCAAGCCTCCCGTACATTTCCTGACAGGATAAGTGAACCATTGATTTACCCACGAGCACATGATCCAGGAGCAGTAGGAAACCATTGACCATCTGCTCACCACTCTCATCCAACTCTCTCGTTCAGTACAATAAAACTGCGACCGTCAACCTCTGAACCGTGGATTCCGGTACCTTCACACCGGATGCTGCAACTTCCTGTCCCAGTGTGTCTTACACTTTGACCTCCAGCCACCTCTGTGTTCTATAGACTGAACCAAGTTTGCCTTCGTTATCTGTCTTTTGACTGGTGAAGCTCTGACCTGAGCCGCTGCTAAATTGGACGATAAAACTACTATTTGCAATAAATATAAGATAATTCTCAGCTGGCCTATTACTATCACAGTCTCTCAGAGCACTTGAAAGACCAGATGTCTACACAGGAGATGCCCACTAAGCTGGAAAGCCTCATCACTCTGATCCTCTGAATTACCCTCCAGATAATCAGCCAGAGCCACAATTCTGCTCCTAGAAGGATTTCAGGCTGCAGGCCCCTTATCATCAACATCTTCAGAACCCATGCAGTTAGGAAAAACTTCCTTAACCCTCCAAGAGTATCAGCTGAGAAAAAAAAAATTGTGTGTTTACTGCAAAGCCACAGTTCACCCGTGCATCAAATGGCCATTGTGTCCCGGAAGCAGCACAACCAGATAAAAATGAGGGGCGTTCTATCTGTTAAACTCCCTCTGTTCCTCTTTTCAGCACGATAGTCTAAGTCGCTCTCACTATCCTCCAAACCCTGAGGCTTTACACACACAGGAGGATCTGGTAGATTCCGGCACAGCAGGGAACTCATTGGGCTGGACTCCGTTTGTGCAGCTTGTACTCCCTCCTAAGCCTATTTCTCACCTCTTTGCATCATGGCCATTGACAAAGATCCGCTGGGGTCTGGGATAGTCAGAGCATACACGTGAGCATTGGAGGGCAACTTCTGTCCACCCAGTTCCTCCTGATTGACTAACCCAATACTCATCTTGGGTTATCCTTAGCTCTCCTCTCAAAACCCTCACTTTACCTGGTTATCCGGCTCACTGCTGAGTGAACCCCCACCTGCCTACAATCTCAGTTAGCCTCCCCCCTTGAAACCCCCTTCAGTAAAAGGGAGGTCGCACCTTGCTTCCTCAAAGACCACACGACTGCGTGATTGACTTCTTCCAGGGCACCACCTTTCCCTGAGGTTCTCCCTCTCCCCCTCCCCCCGAGCCCCAAATCATGAATGATTATATTGCTGAAGCACTACAACATGGCTTCAATCACCTATCCCAGTCCCCAGCTGCTGCAGTTTTATCCTTTGTCAAAAAGCATGAAGGGAATCTTCGGCCCTGCATTGACCACTGTGGACTTAACAAAATCACCATCAAGAGCTGCTACCCTCTTCCCTTGATAGATAGCTCACTCGAACACTCCACAGGGCCCATATCTTCATGAAACTGGATCTATGGAGCACATACAACTTGATCCACATTTGCTAGGGGACGAGTGGAAGATGGTGTTCATAATTTGCCACTATGAATACTGGGTCTTGCCTTTCAGACTGTCCAATAGTCCAGCCATTTTCCAAGCCTTCAGCAATGAAATTCTCCAAGACATGCTACACAGGTATGTGTTCATTTACTGGATAACATCCTCATCTTCTCCAAGAACCCCAAGCCCATGTCTGTCACTTTGGTCAATCCTTCAGCACCTCCTCAAAAACCAACTGCACTGCAAGTTAGAAAAATGTCACTTCCACATCCCAGTTATCTCTTTCCTGTGTTATGTCCTTTCAGCCCAAGACATCAGCTATGGACACGGAGGACGAGCGTGCCATTGTTGAATGGCTCCAACTGTGCTCCCTCAAACAGCTGCAATTTTTCTCCAAGTTATACCTTGGGTTCATCAGAAACTAAAGCTCCTCTCACCACCCTCACTAAGTCACCTACCTCACAGATAGCCTGCTCTGTTGCCACAGACCACACTTTCAAGGAGCTCAAGTGATGCTTCACCACTGCTCCCATCCTCCGCTACCTGAAACTCATTGGACTTTTTGTGGTAGAGGTGGACGGATCTGACGTGAGTGCCGGGTCTTTCCTTTCCCAATAAGGATTGGATGAAAAGACACACCCTTGTGCCTTCTTCTCGCGCAAGTTGAACTCTACACCGTACCGATACAAAGTAGCAGATGGAGCTACTCGCAATCAAGTGGGCCCTGGAGGAATAGAGACATTGGCTGGTGGGGAACATTGGCCTCGTCCAGATCTGGACTGGCTACCAGAATTTCATATCCATTCAACAGACCTGCAAATTCAACCCATGTTGGATTCTCTAGGCCTTATTCTTCAAGCAAGTCAACTTCATCATCTCCTATTGATCCCGATCCAAGAACACTAAGGCAGACACAAAGTCATTATAGTACGACCAAACTGAAAATGAAATCGATCCTCAGCCCATCATTTCATTTTCTCAGATCCAGCCCCATTCGTTGGGGACCTTGAGAACTAGATCTGCCAGGCCCTACAGCACAAGCCTGCTCTGGCAGACACGCTGGACAACCACATACTTGCCAGTGACTGTGCAGTCTGAGCAACTCCAGTAGTTCCACTCCTCAGCCCTCTCTGAACATTTAGGCACATGATGGCCTCTGGATTTTCTGCAACACCTGTTCTGGTGGCCGACTACGATCGCAGTTTGTTGCTGTCCCTGCTGGACCCTCGATGCTCATGGTCCCATATCACCATGGGGTTGCCTCCTTCTGATGGGCCCTGGTGATCACGACAGTGATGGACTGGTTCTTCAATGTGGCCCATTTCATTGCTCTCCACAAACTTCTGTCAGCCATTGAGATAGCAGACCTGTTTCCCCAACATGTAGGTCACCTCCACAGCTTCCCCCAGGACATTGTTCTGGACTGAGGCCTACAATTCATTTCCCACTTCTAATGAGCCTTCTGCTCCCTCCTCCCCACCTCAGTGAGTTTGGCCCAAGGCTATCATCTGCAGGCCTATGGTCAGTCAATCACAAAGTGGAGAAGTTTCTACAATGCTTCGCTTCCTCAAACCTTTCCACATGGAAGAAGTTTAGCTCTGAGCTGAGCTGTTCCACGATCTACACACCTCTTCTGCCACAGGTATGTCACCCATTGAAGTGCTTCATGGCTACCAATCCCCATTATTCCTCACAGAGGAACAAGTGGTGGAAGTTCAGTCTACCAGGACCGGGTCCTGGTTCGCTGCTGAAGAGGAAAGGAGGGCCATCCTAGGTACTTGCTGCATCTAGCCAGACTTCTCCAGCCTGGGGAGCATATCTGGCTGTCCACCTGAGATCTGTGCCTGTGTACTGACTTCCACAAGTTCATTGGTCCCTTCAAGATTACCCATCACATCAATGCAGTCAGTTATTGTCTCCAGCTGCCATTGTCCCTTAGTGTCACACCTACCTTCTACATATCCTGCCTCAAATCCATTGTCCATGGAACACTCAACTCACCTGAGTCTAAACCTCTAACGCCCAAGATGGTGGAAGGCAATCCAGTGTACTCGATTTGCCAGTGGACAGATTCATGTCAGCATGAATGGTGTATGCAGTACCTGGCCATGGCCTGGCCATAGAAGAGCGTTTCCTGTCTAGACTGCACAAGCAGGCTCTTCCCAGTCTCCACCCAGCTAACAAGAGTCACCTGCCACTCATTTCCAACTCAGCACCTGCAGCCTATTTAAACCCAACTCTCCTCCACAGTCCTTGTTCATTCATTTGAACCAGCCAGCCTTAACCAATTGCTCTTATCCTTCAATTACCTTGTTGCCTGTGAGGTAAGTATCTGATCCCTCTTGTTTTGTGGCTCCTGTGGCTTGTTATTTTGCAGTTGATTATTGTAGTTATTACTCCTGCTAAATCTGCTCTGCTTTTGGGTCAAGCATGCTCCACATTTCCTGACAACAAAAGCCTGAAAACAAGTACCACCAAGCTCATGGACAGCTTCTGTCCCACTATTGTAAGGCTATTAAATAGTTGCCTTGTGCAATAAAATGGCTTTGACCTCACTATCATGACCTTAATCTTATTGTCTGCCTGCACTGCATTTCTCTGTAGGCTGCATTTTGTTATTGTTTTATCCTGCACTACCTTGATGCACTGTAGGAATGAACTAATCTGTGTAAAAGGCATGCAAAACAAAAATTTTCACTCTATTTCAGTTCACTCAAACTCCACAGAACACTACCTCACATAGTTTTGACTTGTTACAAAGTGGTCATTCAATTCTTAATTGTTATTTATGAAAATGACAAAAATTCATTCTAAACATCACTTAAGGCTTCTCAACAGCAGCCATCATTACAGTAAACATTCAATCAGCCAATGCGAACGCTATACATACACACTGAGCCTATCACAGCCAATCACATATTAGTTCATGCTCTGCCTTTCCAATGAGTGTAATCGTTCTTGCCAATTTATTCCATTTTTCTCACCCATAATGTCTAGAAAACGGCCTGCAACTTCCAGTGAGTGTAGTACATCTAAGATGTCCAGGAAAAGCATTAACATAGATGTGAAACTGCAAGTGATACGGCGTTTGGAAGCTGGTGAGCATCAGATTGACGTTGGTGCCTTTTTGAAATTTGCAATGTTCATTGATAATGACCCTGACTGGGAGCGAAGCAATAAGGCAAAGAGAGGTGTGCTCGACAGGATTTCCTGCTATCGAGAGCTGCTTCATGAGAGGAAACTAAAGCAAAGGCAGTCAAATATCGACGCCTACTTGAAGAAGAAGCCAAAGGTAGAGGAGGACCCACAGCCTGGACCCTCCTCTAAGCTGTAACCACCGCCTGCTTCCCCCGCTGCCGCTGCGATGTGTTGATCCTCCATTGATGTACAGGTTAGGCCTATTTGCGAGTAGTGTTTGTTACTCAACAAATTACTGTGTATACGTGAAATAATATATCATACATCTCAGGTTTGTTTTTTTAAAAAAATCAGGCACACATGTCCAAAGGTTTCAAAGGTACATTTAATGTCAGTGAAATGTATACAATATACATCTTGAAATGCCTTTTCTTCGCAACCATCCAAGAAAACAGAGGGGTGCGCCAAAGAATGAATGACAGTTAAGTGTTAGAACCCCAAAGTCCCCACCAGCTCCCCTCCCTCCTGCATGTAAGCGGCAGCAAGCCACAATCCCCCCCTCCCTCTACGGGCAAAAAAAGCATCGGCACTCGCCACCGAGCACTTAAGCATGCAGCAAAGACACAGACTTGCAGTAACCCCAAAGACTTCGTGTTTCACCCGGTATTCGACATACCTAATAATGGAGAAAGAGGTGTCTCCATTTTCACAGCGGACGGGGAGACATAACAAACAACTCATTGGTTTACGATGTTAGAAGTTCATTACATCACTTTTTTTTCGAGCTCTGTGCCCAAAGACCTGGGCAAACAGCTGTACATATACCGACTCCCCCGATGACACACAGGTCTCCTGCCGTGACTCCGACCTTCGATCTGCCTGTCTTCAGAGCCCTGACATCCTAGGCCTCCAAAGCTGAGTCAGACTCTTAGGCTGAGCCCTTGGCGTGCCGGACAACAATGGCTGGTTATGAAACCCCAAGAGCGGGTCCCATTCCCATAAAGAACCGTAGTCAGTGTGTAACTCCAGGTTAGCATCTTCAAAAGAACCCTGGAAGGAAAAAAAATATTAAAGATGGAAACAGAGCTGTTTCCGAAGATGCAAGTGAAGGAGTCACTGTTTTTAACGCCATCACTCTGCTCAGCCTTCCATTTGCGTAATGTTATAATGACCCTGCATAGCGCTGAGTTACATAGTGCTCCACCTCCGAGGAACACATCCTCAGCATTAAGCGGGGGCTGGGTGTGCATGTATGTGACAATAATAAATTTGTTTACCAACATCGCACCAAATCCCAACAAGTCCCTAGAGAAGGAGAGAAGGAAAATTTGGGATGGTGTTGGTTGTTGGGACCATTCAGAAATTCAGTGTAAACAGAAAGGAATTCTCCTCCGCATGTGCCTGTTCCATCAACTACCTCTTGTGGAAGGTTCTGTCGTAGCCACAATGACCTCATTTGCAATCCTAAGTAACTGGAGAGGAAGCAGGTAATCCTATATCCCAAGGAATCATTTAGGAAGAACATGTGCAGAGAAAACCACACACAATTTCACATAATCAGGTTATTGGAAATTAATCTTGTTCCACCATTTCAGAATCGGAATCTTCTGCTTGAAGATTCGTGCAATCAATGATTGGATTCAAATATGCTCAATGACTCTTGTAGCAAGTTCAGAATTTCAAATACTCTCTGGGTGAGAAAGTTTTTCCTGAGCTTCCCATTGGATTTATTAGCAACCACCTTATTTTCCTGGCCCCCAGCTGTGGATTCACCTTAAAATGTTTCTGTCAAATCTGTCAATCCTGTTTTCTAATTGCCCCTCAGACTTTTTCTGTTTTTTCATTCTACCCTGACACATCTAACTTCCCAACACAGGTGCTGTTCTAATCAGTCTTTTTTTGCCTTGTTCGTTGTCCATGAAATCAGCCAGTCCCCTTCTCACTTTCCCAGGTGGTACTGTCAGGTTTCACTCATTACTCTAGTAAAGGAGTGACCCTTAACTTGGGCTTATTTTTACCCAGGCACTAGCTGGCACTGTTTAAAATTTCCTTCAGAACAAAAGAATGTTTAATTTAAGACTCTGCCTGGCTCTCTTCAATGAAGCTATTAAATCGTGCAGGGTCATTTTATCAAGTTTCTTTCAGTAATCTTAATTCAAAGGTTCAAGGTTCAAAGGTCATGTTTAATGTCAGAGAAATGTGTACAATGTACATCCTGAAATACTTGTTCTTCGCAAAATATCCACAAAAACAGAGAAGTGCCCTAAAGAATGAACGACAGTTAAATGTTAGAACCTCAAAGTCCCCCCCCCACGTAAGCAGCAGTGAGCAACGATCCCCTCTCCCCTGATCAGCAAAAATAAATGCGCACCGGTACAATCACCGAGCCCAAGCGTGTGCTAAGCGATAGCAAAGATACAGACCTTGCAATTACCCCAAAAGCTTCGCATTTCATCCGAATTCGACAACCCACAGGTTCTCTCTCTCTTGAATTCGACAACCCACAGGCAAGGGAGAGGTAGGTGTCCCACAGCGAGCGGGAGACATAACAACAATCCGCTGGTTTACCATCTTAAAAGTCGTTTTGTTGCTTTTTTTGAGCTCTGTGTCCGAAGATCGCAAAGACCTCAGGTTTTCAGGCCCACAGCGAAAGATTTTCCGGCCTCCCTGACGGCACATGAGTCTCCGGCTGTGACACTGACTCTTGATCACAGCCCCGAGCTCTTAGGCTTCTGAACACGATCAAGATTCTCAGGCCAAACCCCTGGCATGTTGAATAGCGGCCAGCCGTGGAACCTCGAGAAAGGTTCCCATTCCCACAAAGAAACGAAGCCTGCGTGTAACTCCAGGTCAGAGTCTTCAAAAGAGCCCTGAAAGGAAAAAAATAAAGATATTAGAGGTAGAAATAGCGCTGTTTCCAAAGGTGCAAGTAAAGGAGTTGCCATTAGGTGCCATCATTCCCCCTAAGCTTCAGGGTACAAATCAGCATGGGATTGGACACCATTTAAGATAGACTATTAAAACACAGCAGGTCTTAAATGTATCAAGAAATACCTCTGATGCAAGGAATGTCACTTTGGGCAGAAAGAGGAGACTATTCTTCATTCAAAGGGTGGTGAATCTTTTGAAATGGAACATAGAGCAATATAGCACTGAAAATGAAGTGCCGTAGTGTAGTGGTTACTACAACGCCCCAGGAATTGAGAGTTCAATCCGGACCTTCTCTATAAGGAGTCCCTGTGGAATGTGGGGATTTTCTCCGGGTCCTCCTGTTTCCTCCCACAGTCCAAAGATATACTGGGTAGGAAAATTGATCATTGTAAATTGCCCTTTGATTAGGTTATGGTTAAAATGGGATCGTCTGGGGTTTCCAGGCGGTGTGGCTCAAAGGATCAGAAGGACCCTATTCCGCTGTGAATCTCTAAATACAGTATAGTAAAATAAAATAAAATTGCCCTTTGGCCCATGGCATTTTGCCAAACTAATTAAACTAACGACACTTTAATCCTAGCTGCCTTCTCATGATCTATATCCCTCCATTCTTTGTATATTTATGTCTTTATCTAGGAGCCTCTTACATGCCTTTGTCATATGTACCTCCATCATCCACTCTGGCAGTTCATTCTAGGCATCTATTACCAGCTAAAGAAATACTCAGTACATCTCCTTTGAACTTGCCCCCCATCACATAATGTATTAGCCCAAGTGTATTAGATATTTCAACCCTGAAAACAGATTCTCACTGTGCCTCTCCTAATTTTATAAACCTCTATCAAGCCTGCTCAAACTACGTCAGCTTTACTTTAGCCAACTCTGCTTATAGCTCATACCCTAATCCAGACAACATTGAGGTAAACATCTCTTGCACTGTCTTCCAAATAATGGAATTAGAACAGGAAAATTATGTTGAGGTAAACAATCAGCTGTGATCTTATTGACTGGCAAAGGGGGCCAAAAGTGTCTCTCCTGCTCCTGTTATGTTAGTAATGGTATTGGCTCGTTATTTTTAAGTGTGCTGATATACAATGGAAAGCTTTTGTCCGCATGTCAGATCAAGCTGTACCATAAGTAGCTCAAGGTAGTAAAAAAAATATAAAATATGGTGTTGCAGTTACAGAGGAAGTGCAGTGCAGTTAGTCAAATCAAGTTCAGTGCAGTCGGACAAATCAAGTGCAGTGCAGTCAGACAAATCAAGTTCAGTGCAGTCGGACAAATCAATTTCAGTGCAGTCAGACAAATCAAGTGCAGTGCAGTCAGACAAATCAAGTTCAGTGAAGTCGGACAAATCAAGTGCAGTGAAGTTGGACAAATCAAGTGCAGTGCAGTCAGATAAATCAAGTGCAGTGCAGTCAGATAAATCAAGTGCAGTGAAGTCGGACAAATCAAGTGCAGTGCAGTCAGATAAATCAAGTGCAGTGCAGTCAGACAAATCAAGTGCAGTGAAGTCAGACAAATCAATTTCAGTGCAGTCAGACAAATCAAGTGCAGTGAAGTCAGACAAATCAAGTGCAGTGAAGTCAGACAAATCAATTTCAGTGCAGTCAGACAAATCAAGTGCAGTGCAGTCAGACAAATCTAGTGCAGTGCAGTCAGACAAATCTAGTACAGTGAAGTCAGACAAATCTAGTACAGTGAAGTCGGACAAATCAAGTTCAGTGAAGTCAGACAAATCAAGTGCAGTGCAGTCAGGGAAATCAATTTCAGTGCAGTCAGACAAATCTAGTGCAGTGAAGTCAGACAAATCAAGTGCAGTGAAGTCAGACAAATCAATTTCAGTGCAGTCAGACAAATCAAGTGCAGTCCAGTCAGACAAATCTAGTGCAGTGCAGTCAGACAAATCTAGTACAGTGAAGTCAGACAAATCTAGTACAGTGAAGTCGGACAAATCAAGTTCAGTGAAGTCAGACAAATCAAGTGCAGTGCAGTCAGGGAAATCAATTTCAGTGCAGTCAGACAAATCTAGTGCAGTGAAGTCAGACAAATCAAGTGCAGTGAAGTCAGACAAATCAATTTCGGTGCAGTCAGGCAAATCAAGTGTAGTGAAGTCAGACAAATCAATTTCAGTGCAGTCAGACAAATCGTGCAGTGCAGTCAGACAAATCAAGTGCAGTGCAGTCAGACAAATCTAGTGCAGTGCAGTCAGACAAATCAAGTGCAGTGAAGTCAGACAAATCAATTTCAGTGCAGTCAGACAAATCATGTGCAGTGCAGTCAGACAAATCAAGTGCAGTGCAGTCAGACAAATCTAGTGCAGTGAAGTCAGACAAATCAAGTGCAGTGAAGTCAGACAAATCAATTTCGGTGCAGTCAGGCAAATCAAGTGTAGTGAAGTCAGACAAATCAATTTCAGTGCAGTCAGACAAATCGTGCAGTGCAGTCAGACAAATCAAGTGCAGTGCAGTCAGACAAATCTAGTGCAGTGCAGTCAGACAAATCAAGTGCAGTGAAGTCAGACAAATCAATTTCAGTGCAGTCAGACAAATCATGTGCAGTGCAGTCAGACAAATCAAGTGCAGGGCAGTCAGACAAATCTAGTGCAGTGAAGTCAGACAAATCAAGTGCAGTGAAGTCAGACAAATCAATTTCGGTGCAGTCAGGCAAATCAAGTGTAGTGAAGTCAGACAAATCAATTTCAGTGCAGTCAGACAAATCATGTGCAGTGCAGTCAGACAAATCAAGTGCAGTGCAGTCAGACAAATCAAGTGCAGTGCAGTCAGACAAATCAAGTGCAGTGAAGTCAGACAAATCAAGTGCAGTGAAGTCAGACAAATCAATTTCAGTGCAGTCAGACAAATCAAGTGCAGTGCAGTCAGACAAATCAAGTGCAGTGCAGTCAGACAAATCAAGTGCAGTGCAGTCAGACAAATCAAGTGCAGTGAAGTCAGACAAATCAAGTGCAGTGAAGTCAGACAAATCAATTTCGGTGCAGTCAGGCAAATCAAGTGTAGTGAAGTCAGACAAATCAATTTCAGTGCAGTCAGACAAATCAAGTGCAGTGCAGTCAGACAAATCAAGTGCAGTGCAGTCAGACAAATCTAGTGCAGTGCAGTCGGACAAATCTAGTGCAGTACAGTCAGGCAAATCAAGTGCAGTGCAGTCAGACAAATCAAGTGCAGTGAAGTCGGACAAATCAATTTCAGTGCAGTCAGACAAATCAAGTGCAGTGCAGTCAGACAAATCAAGTGCAGTGCAGTCAGACAAATCTAGTGCAGTGCAGTCGGACAAATCTAGTGCAGTACAGTCATGCAAATCAAGTGCAGTGAAGTCAGATAAATCAAGTGCAGTGAAGTCAGGCAAATCAATTTCAGTGCAGTCAGACAAATCAAGTGCAGTGCAGTCAGACAAATCTAGTGCAGTGCAGTCAGACAAATCTAGTGCAGTGCAGTCGGACAAATCTAGTGCAGTACAGTCAGGCAAATCAAGTGCAGTGAAGTCAGATAAATCAAGTGCAGTGAAGTCAGGCAAATCAAGTGCAGTGAAGTCAGATAAATCAAGTGCAGTGCAGTCAGGCAAATCAAGTGCAGTGCAGTCGGACAAATCAAATGCAGTGCAGTCGGGCAAATCAAATGCAGTGTAGTCAGGCAAAACAACTGCAGTGAAGTCAGACAAATCTAGTGCAGTGAAGTCGGACAAATCAAGTGCAGTGAAGTTAGACAAATCAAGTGCAAGAACCACGACAAAGATCCGAAAGAAAGCAGGAAGTAATACGTATTTTATTCTGTTGCACCATAAATAGTTTTAATTCAAATTGATGATAACTGAAATAGATTTTAGCAGAAATTTAAAGTGTAAGGATCAGTGTAATTTATAGAATCACAGATTTACAGCACAGAAACAGGCCCTTTGAACCGTCTAATCTGTGCCGACCTGGTCTCTGCCTACATCGACCTACACCTGGCCACAGCCCTCCATACCTCTCTGATCCGTGTACTTATCCAAGCTTCTCTTAAGTTTCACAACTGAACACACATAAACAACTTCCACTGGCATCTTGTTCCACACTCGTACCACCCCTCAGATTCCTCTTAAATATTTCCCATTTCACGCTGCAGCTATGATCTCTAATTTTAGTCTCACACAACCTGTAAGGAAAAAGCCTGCAAGCATCCACCCTATCCATGGCCTCATAATTGTACACCTCTATAAGATCTCCCCTCATTCTCCTGCACTCCAGGGAATGAAGTCCGAACCTATGAAACTTTTCCCTATAACTCAGGTGCTAAAGTCCAGGCAACATCCTTGTTTTATCACACCTAGGGTGTTACGTCTCTATCCTACTCGAAAAACAGAATCTCCACTACTTAATGCTTAAATAACAATGGATTTTGTGTTTCATTATTCGATCTTGATGCTTCAGAACACCGTTGAGAAAATTCACTAGAAGGACTGCAGCAGAGGAGAGTGTGGCTCATGGCCATTTTTTCATGTGGTACTTTATGGGAGGGTATTAAATTCTGGTTTTGATTCCAAGAGAAGGGGCCAGGAAATCCATGCAGAATCACAAAACAATTACAGCTAATGAGGAACACATTCTGCCCATGTGTCCTAATCTGCTCAATGTAAGAGCAATTTAGCCGCTCCCAATTCCTGTCTTCTCCCCATTGCTTACAAATTATTTTCATTCAGATATTGTCCCTTTACAAGCTCCAGTTGAGTTTGTCTCCACTGGCTGTGCATCCAAATCTAAACTATGAACAGTATAACCAAGTTTCTCCCAATCACAAACAAGAGAAAATCTGCAGATGCTAGAAATCCAAGCAACACACACAGAATGCTGGAGGAACTCAGCAGGTTAGGCAGCATCTATGGAAGAGTACAGTCGACGCTTTGGGCCGAGACCCTTCATTAAAACTGGAGAAAAAGACGAGGAGTCAGAGTAAGAAAGTTAGAGGAGGGAAGAAAGAACCACAAGGTGATAGGTGAAATTGGGAGGGGGTAGGGGTGAATTAAAGTTCTGGAAGTTGATTGGTGAAAGAGATCCAGGGCGGGAGAAGGGGAAATCTGATAGGAAAGGACAGGAGGCCTTGGAAGATAGAAAAGGGGGATGAGCACCAGAGGGAAGTGATAGGCAAACAAGGAGATAAGGTGAGAGAGGGAAATGGGAATGAGGAATGCTGAAGAAGGGGGAGGGGGTCCTTACTGGAAGTTTGAGAAATCGATGTTCATGCCATAAGGTGTTGCTCTTCCAACTTGAGTGTGGTCTCATCGCGACAGTAGAGGAGGCCATGGACTGTGATGTTGGAATGGAAATGGCAAGTGGAATTTAAATGGGTGGCCACTGGGAGATCCCACTTTTCTGGCAGAAGCAGAATAAGTGCTCAGCGACGCGGTCTCCCAATATGTGTTGGGGATCACTGATACAGCGAGAGCAACGGACAGAGTATATGACCCCAACAGGCTCACAGGTGAAGTGTCGCCTCACCTGGAAGCACTGTTTGGGGCCCTGAGTGATAGTGAGGGAGGAGGTGTAGGGACAGGTGTAGCACTTGTTCTGCTTGCAAGGATAAGTGTCAGAAGGGAGATCAGTGGAGGGGGGGGAGTAAATGGATGAGGGGGTTGAATAGAGAGCGATCCCTGTGGAATGCAGAAAGTGGGGGAGGGGGAGGGAAAGATGTGCTTGATGGTGGGATCCCACAGGAGATGGCGGAAGTTACGGAGGATTATGTACTGGATATAGAGGCTGGTGGGGTGGTAGGTGAGGACAAGAGGAATCCTATCCTTGGTGGGGTGGCGGACGATGGGGTGAAGGCAGATTTGCACGAAATGGAAGAGATGTGGGTGAGGACAGCATTGATGGTGGAGGAAGGGAAGCCTCTTTCCTTGAAGAAGGAGGACATCTCCTTCTTTCCAAAATGAATGCCTCATTCTGACAGCAGATGCAGTGGAGATGGAGGAATTGAGAGAAGGGGATATTTTACATGTAACAGAGTGGGGAGAGGTATAGTCCAGGTAGCTGTGAGAATCAGCGGATTTATGATGGACACCAGTAGATAAGCTGTCTCCAAAGATAGAGGAAGGGAGATGGAGAAAGGGGAGGGAGGTGGTGGAAATGTACCAGGTAAATTTGAGGGCAGGGTAGAAATTGGAGGCAAAGTTGATGAAGTCATGTGGGTGTCGTCATGTCAGTTTTTGCCAATTATCTTCATTCAATACTCCTTGTTTTTTGACCTTTTTCATCAATGTGATCAGTATTCCTCTGCCTAACTTTAATATATTTTGATTCCTCACAATTGTCTCTGCTACAAGAAAGTAACCTAAGTTCTTCATATCTGTAAATATTTTTATGAAAGTTGATGGTTCTGGATGGTGAGAAAGGTTGTCTAAAACAGGATGTAGATCATTTGGAAAGTTGGCCAGACCATTGCAGATGAATTTAATCCCATTAATTGTGAAGTGATACATTTTTGGAAATCAAATAAGGTCAGATTTAAACAGTATATGGTAGGGCACTCGAATCTGAATCAGCATCAGAACCAGAATCCGTTTTATTATCACTGGCAAATGACATAAATGTGTTGTTTTTCAGTAGCAGTACAGTGGAATACATAAAAATTACTGTCATTTAGAATAAGAAATATATGAAAAATAAATGAATTGTGCAAAATGAGAGCAAAATAGTGATGAGGTATTCATGGATTCAGGGACCTTTCAGGAATCTGATGATGGAGGGGAAGAAGCTGAAAATATTGAGTGTGCATCTATAGGTTCCTGTATCTCTTCCAGGATGATAGTAATGAGAAGAGAACATGTCCTGGATGGAGAGGATCTATCAAGGACATCGATGAACAGAAGTACCTTGGTATTCAAGAATAACATAGGTAGATAGAGTGGTGAAGAAGGCATATAGCATACTTGCCTTCATTGGTTAGGGCAAACAGTTAAAAAAGTTGGGACAATGTGTTGTGAATTTACAAAACCCTGTTTAGACAACACTTGGAGATGCAGCTGTGTGCATTTCTGGTCATCACACTGTGGAAAGGATATGATTGTGCCGGACTATATGCCGAGGAAATCCACTGGGATGATGTCTGGAATGGAAGACCTTAATTATGAGTAAAGACTGGATTGTTTGAGTCTGTTTTTCCAGAATGAAGAAGGCTGAGAGATGAGCTGATAGAGCTATGTAAAATTATATGGGCATTAATGGGGTTGAATATTTTTCCATGGTAGAGGTAGTAATAATAGCAGGGCATCGATTTAAGGTGAAAAAGAAAATATTTCAGAGGGAAAAAAGAACTTGAGGTGAAAGTTTTTACATAGACATGTTTAATATCTGGAACAACATACATCAAAGTTGCTGGTGAACGCAGCAGGCCAGGCAGCATCTATAGGAAGAAGCGCAGTCGACGTTTCAGGCCGAGACCCTTCGTTAATATCTGGAGCTCTGCTGGAGGAGGTGATGAAGTCAAGAACAGTTGCACTGTTTAAGAGTTATTTAGACAGGCTCTGAAATAGGCAAGAGTGTGGACCTAAAGTGGGAAAATTGGATGGCATGGATCTGTGGACTGCTCTATACTCGATGACTCTATTGTTCTATGACCTTTCTGCACTTTCTCCAAAACTACCACATCTTCCCAATGTTTGTCACCTAGAACTGGCCACAACAATGTGACTAAAACTTCTGTCTTATAAGGGTTTTCGCAGGGTTTTCCTGCTCATGTAGTCTGCCCTTCGATTTATAAAACACAGGATACTGATTGCTTTTAAACTTCTCTCTCAACCTTCTCAACTTAAAAAAACTATGCATATAACTTGCAGATCTCACTGTTGTGCCCCTTTTATAACTTCATGAGGCTCACAAACAGCTTCTACATTTATATGACTATTGGTTAGTTCCATTGTACAATATATTGGACTCCTGACCTCACAACCTACCTTGTTATGATCTTGCACTTTAATGTTTACTTGCTCTGCTCTTTCTCTGTGGCTCTTAAACTTTATTCTGTCTCGTTATTGTCTTGCCTTGCTCTATCTCAATGCACTGTACGATGATCCAATTTGTATGAACCATATGCAAGACATGTTTCCATTTCAAAGTTCAAAATTCAAAATAAATGTATTAACAAAGTACATATACGTCACCAAATACAACCCTGAGATTTACTTTCTTGCCTTCTTTCACAAAGAATGCAAGAAAGACAAGATAATCAATAAAAGAGGACACCCAACAGGATGGACAACCAATGTGCAAAAGACAACAAATAGTGTAAATTCCCCCCAAAAAAAGAAAAAATAATAATAAATAAATAACAGTGATAATAATAAACCAATTCCGCCTTCTAGTTTTCTACAGTTGCTTCCTTGGTGGTAGATGTCACAGGTTTGGGAGATATTCCTGACTAACATCAGAGAGTTAGTTTAGAGAGCATAGGTTTAAGGTGAGAGGAGAACAAAATTTAAAGGGGATTGGTGGGGGGTTGAGGGGGGGTGATCAACAGCCTCATACATAAGGTGGTGCGTACATGGACTAAGCTGCAAGGTGAAATGTTTGAGGTAGGTACAATAACAACAGTTAAAGACATTCAGAAAGGTAAAAGAGAGATATGGGTAAAATGTCGGGATTCGCTAAGGGAGACATTTTGATCTGCATAGAGGAGTTGGACCGAAGGGCCTGGAGAGTACTGTTCTCCATGAGTGACTGCAATGATTAGGGGACATAATGCTAACAGAGGAACTGACTGCAAATTGCATAGGATTTGTATGCTAAATCTTACTGTAAAATATACCCTCAATAATGATGAAACTTGTTACAAATGCCCTGGATATAAATTCAGAAGTTGAGCATCTCTGGATCTTCTTGATCGATTTACGTTACTCTGCCATTTGGTTTGGATACATGGCATATTTCCTGGGCCTTTCCTTAATTATTATGCTCCACTTGCACATTAATTGGCCATTAAATTTGCTTTAGAACATAAGTGTGTGTACTTTACAATCTAAGAACCCTTTCAACGTCACAATGGTTGTTAAAGTAAAGCTGCACATCAGCCCTTCCCTCGAAGGAAATGATATTAACTGTTCATTCACTCTTGCTAATTTCTTCACAAGTATTGCAAATTTATTGCGTTCATTAATTTATTGTTACTAATTTCAATCTGTTGTTGACTCTTACAATCCAATCTTTGGATTCTTCTCTATGGTGCATTTAGATTAGATTATGAGGACACTCAGTTCTCGTTTATTGTCATCTAGAAATGCATGCATGCATTAAGAAATGATACAATGTTCCTCCAGAGTGATATCACAAAAAAACCAAAGACTAACACTGACAAGACCACATAATTATAACATATAGTTACAGCAGTGCAAAGCAATACCATAATTTGATAAAGAGCAGACCATGGGAACGGTAAAAAAAAAGTCTCAAAGTTCCGATCGACTCCCGATAGTCCCCGATAGCAGACGGCAGAAGGGAGAAACTCTCTCTGTCATAAACCTCCAAGCACCGACAACCATCGATGCATTGGAAGCACCGACCACAGCCGACTCTGAGTCCATCCGAAAACTTTGAGCCTCTGACCAGCCCTTCGACACCAAGCACCAAGGACCATCTCTGCTGAGCACTTCGACCCTGGCCCTGGCCACCAAGCAACAGGCAAAGCCGAGGATTCGGGGCCTTCCCCTCCGGAGATTCTGGATCACACAGTAACAGCTGCAGCGTAAAAGGCATTTCAGATGTTCCTCCATTCTCTCACGTCTGTCTCCATCAAATCAGAATTGTGCACAACACCCTACTTGACAGATTACAGATATCATTCACCGGAGTGGCCGCACAAGTTGAATCGCGCCGCCATCTTCTCCTCCTTTCAGAACCTGATTTTATTCTAGTTCACTCAGTCATCATCTTTCCTCTCTTCCTTTCATAAATTTAATTGACCCAAGGAAATGTGCGGAGAGCAGGGGACTGGATTGCAGGTAGTGCTGCTGCCTCAGAGCTCCAGTGACGTGAAGTTGATTGTGATCATGGAGAGCTTGCACATTAGTGTCATGGAGTCTGGAACTGGAAACTGGAATTGGTTTATTTTTGTCACACGTACTGAAGTTTAGTAACAATCTTGACCTGCATACTGTTCATACAGATCAATTCATTACACAGTGCATTGAGGTGGTATGAAATAAAACAGTTACCATCTGCCCTCCCCACTTCGCTTCCTTAATTCCATGCCCCACCTTCCTATCCTATCAGATTCCATCATCACCAGCCCTTTGTTACTATATCTACTCTTCCCTCCTCCATTTCCTCATCACTTTGATCCACCTATCGTGCCAGCCTGCTTTGCTGCTTCTCACAGGAATTCAGAAAAATGAGAAGAGATCTTATAGAAACACATAAAGTTTATGAGAGGAACAGATAAGAAAGAGGCAGGACTGTTGTTTTAAATTGTAGGTAAGAATAGAACTAGGGGACATAGCCTCAGGATTAGGAAGAATTGGATGAATTGAGAAGAAACTGCTTTTCCCAGAGAGTAGTGCATCCTTTACCTAGGGAGGTAGGAAAGTCTCCCTTATTAAATATAGTTAAGATGCAGTTAGATTTATACATAGCAGGGAAATTAAGGGTTATGGGGGAAAAGGCAGATGTTGTTGTGGAGTTGAAAAAAAGGTGGAGATGAATTCACAGCCAGACCTATTTTGATCTTGTTGAATGGTGGAGCAGCCTCAACAGGCCAAATGGCCTATTCCTGCTCCTGTTTCTTAAGTACTTATATTCTCATGCCAACTCTGCCATGGACGGTGCCAAGCCAAGACAGGAAAGGAGGAGGGCTAGGCATGAGACTAGCAAATGATCCTGTTAAAACCCTGTGATACAGAAATTCAGGCTGAAACTCTAAAGTCCTCATCCCGGGGAGATGATGGACACACCACGAGATGGGTTACACCTGGAGGCAATGTGAAATCTGTCACAGGAGAACACTGGTGGGCTACTTCTGGAGCCCAAGCCTCAGTAAGGGTGATGGGGCTTAAGTATGTTCTTATGTTCCCTCTTCCTTCCTCATTTATACCGTTCCTCACCTAGACCTACCTATTAATTGCCAGCTCTTGCTCTACCCCTTTTTGCACCTCTTTATACTGGCTATCTCCCCTCTATCTTTTAGTTCAGATGAAGGGTCTCAACCCCAAATGGTTACTGTCCATTTCCCTCCAGAGATGCTGCCGGACTTGCTGAATTCCCCTCGCACCTTCTTTGTTGCTCCAGATCCAGGTCTCTGCAGTCTTTTGTGTTTCCTCTTGATGTTCTGTTTTACTCTTGTATTCAGAAGCCAATTCTTTTCAGTGAGTTGGCTGCTGTAAATGACCCAGGAGCAGGTGGGTTGAAAGAGAACCAGTGGAGAGCTCAGGAGTGTGCGAGGGAGAATAGGTAAACGGAAGATATGGGGGAATGGGATTGATGGGACTACTCAAGAATCAAGAATCCGGTTTGTTATCACTGACATTTGTCAGGATATTCATTGTTTTGTATCAACAATAGAGAGCAAGGCATAAATCATTTCTAAAAATAAATCTTAAAAAGTGAAAAAGAGGAGTAGCGAGGTCGTGTTCCTGGGTTCACAGAGCGTTCAGAAATTTGATGGCAGAGAGGAAAAAGATGTTCCTAAAATATTGATTGTGGGTTTTCAGGCTCCTTTACCTCCTCCCTGATGGTAGCAATCTGAAGAGAGTTAGCATTGAATTGATGGCTTGAATGGTCTTGTGTGTTGAGAGGAAGTATGAATATTGTAAATACGTTTGGTTGGTCCTATTATTCACAGAGCTTTCCAAGGCCTACAGCTTGTATGTTCCACCCAGTTTATGATATTGGCAAATTCAATAAGTCTACATTTGGTTCTTTTATCCAGATCAATGATGAGTACTGTGAATGCCCATTGAAAGCTGATGAATGCATCATGTTGTTAGTTTAGCTCCCTGAGCCTTTAATATCCTTGAGTTCAAACATGCTGCCTCATGGAGATATGCTTAACCAAGTATTAAACAAACATCAATGATAACATTACCCCTCCAGCAAGAGTATACAGAGATGTTGCAAAGCATTGAAATCAATCCCACAAGAATTTTCTTTGTCACATTGCAAGTTGTCAGATTTATTATGAAGAATATAATGTTTAAGTGTAAAACTAATGTAACAGGCTAGAACCTTGAAATTACAGGGAAGGCTTCCACACGTAGGTAGAGATATTTTTTTAAACCTTGTATCCATCTTCATTGCTTTCTCTGGAGACTTTCTGGCAGAGTACAGGGAGCATTTGTTGCTCTTCCATCTCAGCTCACTAATGCCTCGTTCAGACATTGCCAGGATTTCTTGGCTCTTGATCTCACAACAGCTTTGGTGCGGTCAATGAGCTGAATTTGTTGACTTAACAATGAAGAGAGTCAGGTCCATTTATTTCTTGTATTTCCCTCATTTTATGTTTGTGCTTGAAATATTTCTCCCACAGTCCTCTACTTATAGATTAATTCAGTAATACACCATGGAAACAACCCCTTTGGACCAAATCCTCCATGCCGGCCACGGTGCCCACCAAGATGTTCCCATTTGCCTGCCTTTAGTCCATATCCCTCACATCCCCTCATATCCATGTGCTTATCCAATTGGCTTCCACCATCTTCTTGACCTCAGCAACCTTGGCTTCAAATATTACCCACATCTCCTCTTTCAGTCCTTTGTCAATTATTGCAAATCTTCAGCCTCTGGATTCCTTCTGAGAGGAAAGAGTCCCATTTTGACTTTGACCAGTTCTGTTCCTTCCACTGCTGCCACACTTGTTGCAAGCCATGGTTTCCACAAGTCATTCCTTTGTGACTGTCACCTGTGACACAGCAGAGCAGATGAACTCTTGATCTCTCGATCTACCTCATCATGGCCCCTGATCCTTACTTGTGTGCCTGCACTGCACTTTCTCTCTAACTGCAGCACAGTATTCTGCATTCTTTTTTATTTTCCTTTTGCAATATCTTGACATACTGAATGATCTCTTCGATGCCATGCAAACAAAAGCTTTTGAAGATATCTTGGAACATGAAAACATATAATAAAACCAATTACCCATTTTACAAGAGAATCCCTCTCCTCCACACACTACCATGAACAGGTATCTTGCAGTGTATTTGGAATATATTTGATTTTAGTTTTATGCTTTCTTTCAATGTACGAGAACAATCTGACAGCAGAAACCATTCAACCAATTGACTCAGTGCCAGCTCTTTCTGCAAACAAGTTAGTCTTGTTCACCAGTCCTTTCCATAGTGAAGTTTATTTTTCTTCAAGTGTCTAAGAAGGCTTTGAAAGCTTTCTTGTTTCCACCATATACCAGCAGTTCAGATGTAGGCTCTCAACCTGAAATGTTGGTGCAGGTGCTGGTACACCCATGGAATCCCTCCAGCAGATTGTTTGTTGCTCTACATTCCAGCATCTGCAGTCACTTGTGCCCATACTTACAGGTGCTTTGTTCCAGGACAGAACCAGTCTCCGGCTTGAAAAAAAATCTCTATATCTCCTCTGTCTTGCTTCTTATACCTGGCCCTTGAACTCTTCAACAATACTTTTACTGCTTCCACAGGAAGGAGAACCACCTTTGAAAAAATCTCCTTTCACAAGTCTAGTGGATATAGTCAGTCAACAAAGCATTTGGTCACTAACACAGAAACATTTTACTGTGTGTCTTCTATTCATGGGCCCAGTGTATCTGCAACTAGAACTATTTATTCATCTGCAGGTCAGCCAATTAAACAGCAAAGGAGTCATAGAGTAAAAGCAGCATGGAAACAGGCCCTTCGGCCCAACAGTTTCATGCTGACTACAGCATATTCCCTGCTTATCCAAGTTGCCTGTGCTTGGCACATAGCTCACAGGCTGTTCCCTTCTGTGCACCTATCCAAATGCCTCTTGAAGTTGTATACACCTGGACATAGAACACAGGGGTAAGATGGTGCTTGCTGCAATTGGGATATTGTTCAGCATTATGTCCATGTCAACAATGCATGTTCACTTCCCTATTCCTTACAGAGTAGAAATGGGCCATTTCCCATGGAGTATATGCTGGCTGACAGAGAAATTCTGTTCTCCCACTGGTTTTAACTGTGCCCTTATCTCCCTCTGTTATCTACCACCCACCCACCAAAAGAAATGTACTGTGGACGTTTAACCTAGTGACTCTCAAGCCTTTGGAACATGTAGGAAAATAGAGCAGCTAAGGGAAACCCATGTGGCCACAGAGAGAACATGAAAACTTCACACAGACAGCATCCAAGGTTGGGATTAAACCCAGATTATTGGAGTACTGAGGCAGCAGCTTTACAAGCTGTGCATTGTCCTGCTCTTGCTACACACACACATACATGTGCATACAAACAAACAGACATACATACATATGTGCCTGTGCTCACAGACCGACAGACAGACGGACACACACATATACTGTGTGGAGCCGATACACAAAACTCAGGGAGTTTTGGGAAGCCTACTCGTCATGTTTCAAGGTGTTACTTACTGTTGGTGGCCAAGAAAAGGTCCACTTCACTCAACAGTTACATGGAGTTTAAAAGAATGAGGAGTGAACTTACTAAAATAGTTAAGATCCTGATGGGGACAGTCTTAAACAAGGGGATAGAATTACAAAATTAGGGGGTAGTCACTCAGCTGTGTAGGAACTTCTTTACCGAGAGGGTGAGCACTGTTGCTAACTGCAGTCTAGATAAGGAGTTTTGACCAGAAATATTGCATGTCCATTACCCTCCATAGATTCTGCTCACTCATGAAGTTCCTCCAGCAGTTTGTTTGTTGATCCAGATTCCAACATCTGCAGACTCTTGTTTGTTCCAGAGGGTGTTGAATCTCTGGAATTCTCTACCTTGGATGGCTGCGAAGGTACTTAAGAAATAAAATGAACTTTTGAAAGATTTGGGAATCAAGCTCTTTGGCGAGCTAGCAGAAAAGAGGAGATAAGGCCTGAGATAGATCAGTTATAATCATGTTGAAAGGCAGGGCAGGCGTGAGGGTCAAAGTGCCTACTTCTGCATCTATATTGTGGTCTTCTTGAGGCAGTTCCTCTTATAAATACTACAAATGGTGTAGAAGGATGACCTGTGATGGATCATGCAAGGTCTATGATATCTATCATCTATCATCAAAGATCCCATCATTTGGGCCATACCATCTTCTTGCCATTGGGCAGGAGATACAGAAAACTGAAGTCCAACACTGTAAAATTCAAGAACATTGGGTCGCTGGTGTTCAGTTAACACATCCCTATCAGAGCTCCAGTGATGGGTTCGGTTCCTGCTGCTGTCTGTAAGGAGGTTGTGTCATCTCACTATGACTGTGTGGGTTTTCTCTAGGTGTTCCCACATTCCAAAGACATACGATTTTATTGGTTAGTTGGTGACATGGGTGCAGTTGGGTGGCACGGGCTCATTGGGCTGGAAGAGAATGTTATTGTGCTGCACCTCCAAATAAAAGAAAATAAAAATACAGTTCTTAAACTAATTGGCACAATCCTATTCACTCCCTTGGTACAGCAACGCGAGAACCATTTCAGATTTTTTTTTGATTTAACTGTGATTTCTTCAAATAAATTGTGTAAAGTTTATCTTTAATTTATGGTTTTCTTGTGAATGCTGCTTATCTGATGCTATGTGCCTGTGATACTGTTGCAAATAAGTTTTTCATTGCACCTGTGCATACATCTAATTGTGTAGATCACAATAAACTTGACTTTGACTTAATTTGTTCTTGTGTTTTTATTACAGCTCTCAGGAGAGCATGCTCATTA
Source organism: Mobula hypostoma (assembly GCF_963921235.1). NCBI lineage: Eukaryota > Metazoa > Chordata > Chondrichthyes > Myliobatiformes > Myliobatidae > Mobula > Mobula hypostoma. The sequence goes on from NC_086097.1 coordinate 171,095,555, forward strand.
ATTCCATTCCATTCCCTGCTATTTATTTCCTTGTAATTCTTGCAAACATGCCCATCAACTGCTCTTTTATTCCTCTTGCTACTCACCTACATACCAGGGGGTGACTTATAATGGCCAAGTGACCATAGAAAAACTACAGCACAGAAACAGGCCTTTTGGCCCTTCTTGGCTGTGCCGAACCATTTTCTGCCTAGTCCCACTGAGCTGCACACGGACCATATCTCTCCATACACCTCCCATCCATGTATCTGTCCAATTTATTCTTAAATGTTAAAAAAGAACCTGCATTTACCACCTCGTCTGGCAGCTCATTCCATACTCCCACCACTCTCTGTGTGAAGAAGCCCTCCCTAATGTTCCCTTTAAACTTTTCCCCCCTCACCTTTAACCCATGTCCTCTGGTTTTTTTCTCCCCTTGCCTCAGTGGAAAAAGCCTGCTTGCATTCACTCTATCTATACCCATCATAATTTTATATACCTCTATCAAATCTCCCCTCATTCTTCTACGCTCCAGGGAATAAAGTCCTAACCTATTCAACCTTTCTCTGTAACTGAGTTTCTCAAGTCTTGGCAACATCCTTGTAAACCTTCTCTGCACTCTTTCAACCTTACTTATATCCTTCCTGTAATTTGGTGACCAAAACTGAACACAATACTCCAGATTCGGCCTCACCAATGCCTTATATAACTTCATCATAACATTACTTTGATTAATAAAGGCCAATGTACCAAAAGCTCTCTTTACGACCCTATCTACCTGTGATGCCACTTTTAGGGAATTTTGTATCTGTATTCCCAGATTCCTCTGTTCTACTGCACTCCTCAGTGCCTTACCATTAACCCTGTATGTTCTACCTTGGTTTGTCCTTCCAACATGGAATACCTCACACTTGTCTGTATTAAACTCCATCTGCCGTTTTTCAGCCCATTTTTCCAGCTGGTCCAAGTCCCTCTGCAGGCTCTGAAAACCTTCCTCACTGTCTACTACACCTCCAATCTTTGTATCATCAGCAAATTTGCTGATCCAATTTACCACATTATCATCCAGATCATTGATATAGATGACAAATAACAATGGACCCAGCACTGATCCCTGTGGCACAGGGACCTACCAATGTGTATAGCTTCAGGATGTGGGAGGAAATCAGAGGAATTCCATGGGGTCACAGGGAGAATGCTCAGGCTCCACATGGTCAACACCAGAGCTCACATCAAACCCCAGTTACTGAAGCTGTAAGGCAGCAGTACTAACTTTTCTGCCACTGTGCAGCCCTGACACCAACCAACTCCATTTGGGACAAAGAACAGGGTCAGGTCCTTCAGCCCACAATGTGTTCACTGAACGCAATGGCAAATTAATCTAAATCTCTTCTGCCTGTGTGTGGTCCACATCGCTCCATTCCCTACATGATAATGTGTCTAACAGACTCTTAAATGGCACTCCTGCCTGCTTCCACCACCACTCCTGGCACCCCATTCCAAGCACCCACCATTCTCTGGGTAAGTCAGCTTATCCCTCACACCCCCTTTAAACCTTTCCGTTTCTTATCTTGGATGCTTGTCATCTAGTACTTGACATTTCTACCATGAAAAAGAGATTTAAAATGAGGTGACCTTTTGGTGTAGGTTTATTATCGTCACATGTACCAACATAGCTTGAAAAAGTTGAAACAGTGGCAATACAGAAAAAAAGTTTAAAAAAACTACTGAGAGAGTGCAGTGCAGGCAAACGATAAAGGGGAAGAACATAATGAGGTAAATTGTGAGGTCAAGAGTAAAGAGGACCATTCCAGAATCTGATACCAGTGGGATAGAAGCTATCCTTGAGACTGGTGATAGGTACTTCCAGGCTCTTCTATCTTTCTGAGCAATGGGAAAGAGGAGAAGAGACAATGTCCAGGGTGTATAGGGTCTTCAATGATGCTGCCTGCTTTACTGAGACAGCATGAAATATGGACAGTGTCCATAGAGGGGAGGCTCTTTCCTTTGATGTGCTGAGCTCAGTTCTCAATTCTCTACAGTTTCTTTGATCAATAAACAATTTAATTTTTAGATCAAAGCAGAAAAAAATTACCCAATCTGTATAAATGTTTCACATTGTTTTTTTTAACTGTTTACTGTGCTGTGCATTCAGTACATCCCATTTGCAGTGCGTATGTAAAGCAAATGATTTGCGTGCCTGTGTTTTATATAACTGCTATTCTGCCTTCCCCCATCCAGCTCACTTCAGTGATTCCATGACTTAAGTCTTTCCATAATAGTTTAAGCAGTTGAGTTTAACTGCTGCTGTGGGTCAGTATTATGAATGGATTTATGACACAGGCTCATCATCTGATTTTGTTTATACTCATACTTATGATGAACGTTTCCATTATCTCATCAGCTGGGGGACTAGAGCGCAAAGACCTTCCTCATGCAGTGAAGCAGTCATCATACTTTACTGCTTTGTTCTTTTGCCAGCAGGAAACACAGCCCTCTGCTCCCTCCACCACCCACCCCCACAACGAAACACCTGCCAAAACTGCACAATGAACTACTGCAGACATGAGAGATTGCAGATGTTGGAATCTGGGGCCAGAGAAAAAAGTGCTGGAGGAACTCTGTGGATTAGGTAGATTCTGTGGAGGGCCCACCAATCTTCTACCAACATTTCCCCTTCTCCCTCATCTGCTTGTGACCACTCCTCACCTGTCAAGGTCTTGCTTCTCCTTCCTCATCCTTTATACTGCCAGTGTCTCCTCTATATTTTCCAGATGGATCGTCTTGACTCAAAATGTGTTTTATCTATTTTTCTACAGAGATACTGCCTGACCCACTGATTTCTTCCAGCATCTTGTTTTTAAAACAACTATCACTGGGTTGTGGGCACATTAGACTAAGTTTTGAAAAAAATACTAAATGTGTAATGTCACACACCACTGATCTCACTATCTTCTGTATCTGGAAGGTTTTACCTGACTGCAACAATGTCAGTCAGAATGCTCTCCACTGTACATCTATAAAAAAAATTGCAGGAGTCCTTGGTAACATACGAAATACAATTTCCTAATTCCTATTTCTTCTAATTCCCTTCTTGAGTTCTTTTCTAGCTTCTTTATAATCCTCCAGGGTTTCATTTGATTTTTATCTCCTAAACCTTTATAAGATTTTGGAAGCAAAAATCAAATGTTAAAGACAAGATGACAATAAATTTTGATCGTAACTGCCATTGATAAAAAGTGCTTTGATTCAAGATTCAAGATTTAAGACTGTTTAATGTTATTTCCAGTACACTGGTGTAAAGGAGAACATAATAATTGTTACTCCAGATCCAATGCACCACAAAAAAAAACATAATAATAAGAAACACACACAATAAATATAAATGGATAAGATAGCTTATATTCATGGATAGACTGTACATCCATAAAGTGACATACATAAGGTGACTCTTTATTTTTGTTATCCAGCAAATGTAAATGTCTAATTTTCCTTCTCAAGAAGAACTAACAATAGTTCATTTAGCATGACAGAGTACTACAGGAACAGTCACTTCAGATTTCTGAATGGCCCATGAACCCATAAATACCACCACACTATTCCTCTTGGCATTATTTAATCATTCACTTACTTGTTTATTGTAACTTATAATTATATTCTATTTTGTACTGTACTGCTGCCATGAAATAACAAATTTCACAACATATGTCAGTGAATGATAAACTTGATAAACCTGATTCACTTGTCAGTGTTGGCTGGACAATGGCCGTTTTTCATGCTGAACTCAGACACTGAGCTGCACTCACCTGCTCTGTCCTGTACTGACCTGCACGGACCTGCACTTGCCTGCTCTGATCTGTTCTCACCTGCTTTCACCTGCACTGACCAGCACTCACCTGCAGTCATTTATTGATCTGCACTCACCTGCACTGACCAGCACTCACCTGCAGTCATTTATTGATCTGCACTCACCTGCACTGACCAGCACTGACTTTCACTGACCTGCACTCACACACTGTGGAAGCTCTTCACCTTGTCTGCTAGAGCAAACCCATGCCTTCCTTCATCCCTCCTGATTTTCCTCTTGTGCTCTCTTGCATTTCTTATATTCCCAAGTATCTCATTTGTTCCTGCCTGCCTATACCTATTGTGCACCTTTTTCTTTTTCTCAACCAGAGCCTCAATATGTCTCAAAAACCAAGACTGCCTAAACCTGTTATCCTTTTCTTTTATTTTCTTTTTTGACCTAATCAGTTCCCCTCTACCACCACTCTGCTCCGTCTAGCGGAATTAGTCCTTACTCTTAATAATTTCTCCTTTTGCTCCTCCCATTTCCTCCAAACTAAAGGTGTAGCTATGGGCACCCGTATGGGTCCTAGCTATGCCTGCCTTTTTGTTGGGTTTGTGGAACAATCTATGTTCCGTGCCTATTCTGGTATCTGTCCCCCACTTTTCCTTCGCTACATCGACAACTGCGTTGGCGCTGCTTCCTGCACGCATGCAGAACTCGTTGACTTTATTAACTTTGCCTCCAACTTTCACCCTGCCCTCAAGTTTACCTGGTCCATTTCCAACACCTCCCTCCCCTTTCTAGATCTTTCTGTCCCTGTCTCTGGAGACAGCTTATCCATTGATGTCTACTATAAGCCTACTGACTCACACAGCTATCTGGACTATTCCTCTTCTCACCCTGTCTCTTGCAAAAACGCCATCCCCTTCTCGCAATTCCTCCGTCTCTGCCGCATCTGCTCTCAGGATGAGGCTTTTCATTCTAGGACGAGGGAGATGCCTTCATTTTTTAAAGAAAGGGGCTTCCCTTCCTCCACTATCAACTCTGCTCTTAAACGCATCTCCTCCATTTCACGTACATCTGCTCTCACTCCATCCTCCCACCACCCCACTAGGAATAGGGTTCCCCTGGTCCTCACCTACCACCCCACCAGCCTCCGGGTCCAACATATTATTCCCCATAACTTCCGCCACCTCCAACGGGATCCCACCACTAAGCACATCTTTCCCTCCCCCCCTCTCTCTGCATTCCGCAGGGATCGCTCCCTACACAACTCCCTTGTCCATTCGTCCCCCCCATCCCTCCCCACTGATCTCCCTCCTGGCGCTTATCCGTGTAAGCGGAACAAGTGCTACACATGGCCTTACACTTCCTCCCTTACCACCATTCAGGGCCCCAAACAGTCCTTCCAGGTGAGGCATCACTTCACCTGTGAGTCGACTGGGGTGATATACTGCGTCCGGTGCTCCCGATGTGGCCTTTTATATATTGGTGAGACCCGACGCAGACTGGGAGACCGCTTTGCTGAACATCTACGCTCTGTCCACCAGAGAAAGCAGGATCTCCCAGTGGCCACACATTTTAATTCCACATCCCATTCCCATTCTGACATGTCTATCCACGGCCTCCTCTACTGTAAAGATGAAGCCACAATCAGGTTGGAGGAACAACACCTTATATTCCGTCTGGGTAGCCTCCAACCTGATGGCATGAACATCGACTTCTCTAACTTCCGCTAAGGCCCCACCTCCCCCTTGTACCCCATCTGTTACTCTTTTTATGCACACATTCTTTCTCTCACTCTCCTTTTTCTCCCTCTGTCCCTCTGAATATACCTCTTGCCCATCCTCTGGGTCAACCCCCCCCCCTTGTCTTTCTTCCCGGACCTCCTGTCCCATGATCCTCTCGTATCCCCTTTTGCCTATCACCTGTCCAGCTCTCGGCTCTATCCCTCCCCCTCCTGTCTTCTCCTATCATTTTGCATCTCCCCCTCCCCCTCCAGCTTTCAAATCCCTTACTCACTCTTCCTTCAGTTAGTCCTGATGAAGGGTCTCGGCCTGAAACGTCGACTGCGCCTCTTCCTATAGATGCTGCTTGGCCTGCTGCGTTCACCAGCAACTTTGATGTATGTTGATCCTTTTCTTTTATTCTGACAGGTACATACAAACTTCGTTTGTTCAAAATTTTACTTCTGAAGGCCTCCCATTGTCAGAATATACCTGCCCCAATCCACAAGTGCCAGATTCTTTCTGATACCATTTCTGCTTCACCACTTCTTGGGAACCTTGCAAACAATGAAATATTTTGGGAGTGTGGAAATTTTTGGGAGTGTGTAATGTGGGAAACACTGCAACAAACATATGTTTAGCAAGTTCATATGTACAGCATTGTGGGCATGTGGCCAAGTGGTTAAGGCATTCGACTAGTGATCTGAAGGTCATGAGTTCGAACCCCAGCTGAGGCAGCATGTTGTGTCCTTGAGCAAGGCACTTAACCACACAGTGCTCTGCGACGACACTGGTGCCAAACTGTATCGGCCCTTGCCCTTCCCTTGGACAACATCGGTGTCATGGAGAGGGGAGACTTGCAGCATGGGCAACTGCCAGTCTTCCATACAACCTTGCCCAGGCCTGCGCCCTGGAGAGGGAAGACTTTCCAGGCACAGATCCGTGGTCTCGCAAGACTAACGGTTGCCTTTACTTTTACTTTTATGTACAGCATTGTGAGGAGGAACTACCAAACTCAAGGACAGCTTCTATCCCACTGTCATACTCTTTAACGGAATCCGTGTATGATAAGATGGACTCTTGGCCTCACAATCTCACAATCTACCTCATTATGTTCTTGCCCTTTATCGTTTACCTACTCTGCAATTTTATAGTAGCTTTTTCACTTTATTCTGCATTGTTGTTGATTTTAGCTTATTCTAGCTCAATACAGCTTGTAATGATTTGATATACACAAACAGTATGTAAGAACAGCTTTACACTGTTTCATGGTACATGTGGCAATAATAAACAATAACTATATCAATACCAATGAACAGCGATTGAAGTGCAAGAAAAGCAGAGAATGTTAAAAAATAATCATTAGGTCAGGCAGTATCTGTGTAGCGAGAAATAGAGTTAATCTTTCAGGGAATATGGCAAACTCTATTAGCAGGGAAGTTGTGACAGGGCTGTTGGTAATTAATAAAGAGGGGTGGGCCGAGACAACAACACTTTCTCTGGCAGTGCATTCCAGCTACTCACCACTCTCTGGATGAAAAGAGTTCCCTTGCATTCCTCTCTAAAACTCAATGAGAACAAAAAACAACTAAGTCCTTTTTCATGCTTATGCTGTTGCTATCCTGAGTTAATAACTAGAATTGTACGCATTAGTTCAAGAACCAAATGCTTGAAAAGAAATAGGTATATCAAATCATGGAGAACATAGACAGGATGAGTGGTCTTTTTTCCAGGATTGGGGAATCAAAGTCTAGAGGCCACAGTTTTAAGGTTAGGGGTGAATTATTTATTAAGAATTTGAGTGCAACATTTGGAGCTCAGAAAAATAGAGGGCTATGGGTAACTCTAGGTCATTTCTAAGATAAGGACACGTTCGACACAGCTTTGTGGACCGAAGGGCCTGTATTGTGCTGTAGGTTTTCTATGTTCCTATGTTTAACATTTTTGTGTGATAGACACATGGAACCAGCTGCCAGAGGAAGTGGTTGGGGCAGGTATATTAGTTAAACTTAAAGGTGTTTGTGGACAGGTAGATGGATGACTAGAATTTGGACGGATATGGGCCAATCGCTGTGAAGTGGGCTTAGCATGAATAGACACCTTGGTTGGCATGGACAAGTATGGACCAAAGGGCCCTCTTCTGTCTTGTACAATTCTATGACTCTATGCATATGTACATTTTCAATCCGCCAACGTAACTTCTAGAGGCGTCTGCTCTGAACCTTGTGTTACACTTACACCGATGTTTATGCCTTTCATATTTTCTCACATTTCTAAAGTTCAGCATGATTAAATCACTGGATCTCTACACTCTCTCTGAGGAAGCATGAACAGAAGGCGATGTGATAGTGGCAGCAAATGCTTTTTTGCTGCATCCAATTTTCATCAAACATCATTTTTGTTGCTGAAGAAACAGACGTGGTTAATCCTTGGCTAATTTGATCTGGCCCAGTCCCAGTACAACTGTCTCTCTAACCTTCAGCATACTACCTTCAGAATTGCCTCTTCCAGAAGACCATAGGTGCTCAGATGCTGCGTATGTTCTGAGAAGAAAATCATTTGTTTATGCAGAACATTTCATCACCCTCCTCTTTCAGTCAACCAGTCAAGAAATTGAGAACTTTTGTATAAATTATAGCAGTTTTTCTTGTGAATGTTTATCGTATACTATTTGCTTGTTTTTTGCCTGTTTTTTTTTCTTCTGTATGTTGTTTATCTTATGCTATGTGCCTGTGATGAGTAAATTTTCTCATTGCACCTGTGTATATGACATTAATCTCAACTTTTAATTTAGAATTAATTTCATAGAATCGTGTCACATGGATTGTTGTCACATATTAATGAAGGAATTGTCATAAACTTCCTGCAATCAGCAGATGGGATAGATAGATATGGAGAATGCATGCAGGCTTTTTCAAATTGGAAGAGACTAGAACTAAATGTCATAGGTTTAGGGTGAAAGGTGAAATATTTAAGGAGAATCTGAGTAGAACTTCACTCAGAGGATGGTGTAAGTGTGGAACAGTAGAAGTGATTTATGTGGGTTCAGTTGTAATATTTAAGAGAAGTTTGGATATGTACTGAACATGGATGAGAAGGGTATAGGAGGGCTGTGATCCAGGTGCAGGTAGTTGGGACAAGGCGGAAGACCAGGTTAGCATGGACTAGGTGGACTGAAGGTGCTGTTATATTCTATGAAACTATAGTCCCACAAACAGCAATTACTAGATAATCCACGTATGCTCATTGTGAAAAAGGTTTGGATTTTAGCAGAATCAAAGAGTGCGGAGTCAGAGTGGAAAAGCGGATTTCACATCAAAGAGTTATCATAGACTTCATGAGTGATGGGTCTGTGTTCCCTTTACCTGCATGTAAGATAAGTTAAGAGAATACCATAAACTGTCAGCAGGTTAGTCTGCATCTGTAAAGAGAGAATTGCAGAGGTAGCACTTGGGAGAGAGAAAAGCAGAGTAAATGCTTAAATGCTGGAGGAAATTTCAAATGTCTGCCAAATTTTCTGTGAAGATTTTAGTTGTAGAGTTGTACAACATGGAAATGTGGAAGTAGTCTCTTTGGCCAATTGTCCATGCATTCGTTTACACATTCTCCAATAAACTATTTTACTTTTCCTACATTCCCATCAACTCCCTTCAGGTTTTATAATTAACCTATCTACACTCCAAGCAATTTACAGTTTAACTTACAAAATAAAACATCTTTTGAATGATTCTTCTATCCTTTAATACACTTAACTGACTCTCTCTAAAAAGGGTGTACATTTTGCTCTCATAGAATCACATAGCATGAAAACAGACCCTTTGGTTTAACTGGCTATGCCAACCAAGATGCCCTATCCAATCTATCTCAATTGCCAGTGTTTGGCCATCTTCTAAACTTTTTCCTATCCCATATACCTGCCAAGTGTCTTTTTAAAAGTTGTTATTGTACTTACCACTTCCTCTGCAGCTCATTCTACTGTGTAAAATGTTGCCCCATAAGTTCCTATTAAATCTCTCACCTCTTATCTTAGTCCTATAGAAAATATTAAGTATATTCACCTTACAAAATCAATTCTGTCCAATATCCAAAAATAACTCAGTGTTCCAGAGAAACCTGAAATTTCTCCTTACAATTCTATAGAGTCCTGCAGGCAAGCTGTGCTCCTTCCGAGACCAATATATTCCTAACTTACAAAAAGACAGCTTGTAGATCACAAGCCAATAAATCTTAGTTCCTGATGAATGTCACTTGCCAGGAAAAATCTAAAAGTTAATATAAATTACCATAGAACCATAGAAACTACAGCACAGAAACAGGCCCTTTGGCCCTTCTTGGCTGTGCCGAACCATTTTCTGCCTAGTCCCACTGAACTGCACATGGACCATATCCCTCCATACACCTCCCATCCATGTATCTGTCCAATTTATTCTTAAATGTTAAAAAAGAACCCGCATTTACCACTTCGTCTGGCAGCTCATTCCATACTCCCACCACTCTCTGTGTGAAGAAGCCCCCCCTAATGTTCCCTTTAAACTTTTCCCCCCTCACCCTTAACCCATGTCCTCTGGTTTTTTTCTCCCCTTGCCTCAGTGGAAAAAGCCTGCTTGCATTCACTTTATCTATACCCATGATAATTTTATATACCGATAATTTTTAATTATCGACTCTTCCACTCTGGTGGTTTCCTGTTCCTTCACATCGTCCCTCAACTGCTGTTGTGACTCCTGCTTTACAACAGTGAATGGCCTTTAGGCTTTTGAAAGTACTTTGGAAGTGAAGCTAGCCTATTCTATTTTGTAAACCTGTAGAATATCTTACAGCTGGTTCTTGGCCCCTCTTTAGATCAAAATGTTTCACCTTTAAGCACTCTGTCCATTTTTGACAGTCTCAGATACAAGATGCAACTACAAAATCATTCACAGACTTTCTAGCAGTCTCACACTTTCTAAGAAAGATGTTATGCATTTTTGCTTCTAACAGATGTTAGTAGTAAAGATATCTCATGGATTGCAGTGATGTTAGAGAGTTACAAAGTGCCCCTTCACTGGAGCTTCTTATTGCTTCCCCTGCGGTACTAATGGTTCCAAAACAGCCTGATTTATGACTACATCTGACTTTTACTAAAAAATACTATAAGATGTTCCTTTGAATGGGAGCCTAGGGGCAGTTCTTAGATAAGCTAACATTATTCCATTAAAATTCCAAGATGAGTTAAATTGTCCCCATAAGTTCAAGACAAATGAGCTAGTTCCTGCCTCAGACCCTTATATCACTACTGATCCATTGCAGTGCTCGTTGACAGGATGTACTGTTTGTCTTGACCTCATCCTGTTTGGGGGTTATTCTGTGCAGCTGGTGCGGCAGAGAACACTCTGGAGTATTGTGCCTATTTCTGTTCTGGTCCCTTGGTGAACAACCTTGCTTTGAGGACAATGGGAGGCAATTGTTCGAACATATTACATTCAAATATTACATCACATACAATATTGGATAACATGCAAGATGGATTACCACTTTTAGATCAGGCTTTACACTTTACACTGCAAACCAACACCAACACCAACAAATACCAATGCCAACAATCATTTTAGTGTGTTAAGGAAACAAAACCATAAGACCATTCAACCCACCAAGTCTGCTCTGCCATTTGATCACGACTTATTTATTTTCCCATGGATCTCCATCCTCCTGCCTTATTCCATTAAACTTAGATGTTCTAAGTAATTAAGAACCTCTCAACCAACCCAATATATACCTAATGACTTAGTCTCCAAAGCTGTCTGTGATAATTAAATCCACAATTCCATCACCCTGTAGCAGAAGCACCCAGACTTGCAGCATGGTAGTGCTGTGTAATGCCTTACTACGTTAACAAAATCGGTTCAATTCCCGCTATACTCTTTAAGAAGTCTACATTCTCCCCTGACTGCATGGGTTTCCTCTGGGTGCTCCAGTTTCCTCCCACGTTCCAAAAGACATATAGGTTAGTAATTTGAGGGCATGCTATGTTGGCGGCAGAAGTGGGCTTATGGGCTGCTCCCAGCACACTATGTTGCTCATTCATGCAAACAACACACTTCACCGTATGCACATGCAAGAAATAAAGTTGATCTCTAATATGATATCTTACTTCTGTAAATAAATTCATCTTCATCTCTGTTCTCAAGGGATATTCTTCTATTCTTAATCTGTGTGCTCTGGTCCTAGACTCTCCCAATATTGGAAACACATTCTCCATGTATACTCCATCTGGGATTTGAAGATGTTGGAGTCCATTATTAAGCTTGGGATTTTGAGGTACCTGGAGGCACATTATAAAATAGGCCAATGTCAGTATGATTTCCTTGAGGGGAAATCTTGCCTGACATATTTATTGGAATTCTTTGAGGAAATAACAATCAGGATAGGCAAAAGAGAGTCAGTGGATGTTGTTTACTTGGATTTTCAGAAGGCCTTTGAAAAGGTGCCACACATGAGGCTGCTAAGCAAGATAAAGCCCATGGTACTACAGAAAAGATGCTAGCATGGATAGAATATTGGCTGACTGGCAGGAGGCAGAAAGTGGGAACAAAGGGGACCTTTCCTGGTTGGCAGTCAGTGGCTAGTGGTGTTCTACAGGGATCAGTGTTGGGACTGCTTGTTTAACGTTATATGTCAATGATTTGCATGATGGAGTTGATGGCTTTGTGGTCATATTTGTAGACAATATAAAGATAGGTGGAGTGGCAGATGGCGTTGAGGAAGCAGGGTGTCTGCAGAAGGACTTAGACAGATTGAGAGAATGAGCAAAGAAGTGACAGATGGAATATAGTGTAGAGAACTGCAGAAGGAGTAAAGGCATAAATTATTTTCTAAATGGGGACAAAATTCAAAAATCAGAGGTGCAAAGGGACTTGAAGGTCTTTGTGCAGGACTGCCTAAAGCTTAACTTGCAGGTTGAGCCAGTGGTAAGATGGCAAATGCAATGTTAGCATTCGTTTTGAGAGGATTTCAAATATAAAAGCAAGGATGTAATGCTAAGCCTTTATAAGGCATTGGTCAGAGGGTACGTGGAATATTGTGAACATTGTTGGGCGCCTTGTCTAAGAAAAGATGTGCTGGCTTTGGAGAAGGTCCAGTGGATGTTTACAAGAATGATTCTGGGAATGAAAAGGTTTACATATGTTTGATGGCTCTGGGCCTGTACTCACATGAAATTAGAAGAATGAAGGTCGATCACAGTCAGAATCAGGTTTAATATCATTAGCATATGTTGTGAATTTTTTGTTTTTGCAGCAGCAATACAATGAAATACATAGAAAAAGACAAAAAATGAATTACAATAAGTATATATATATATATATATTAGTTAAATTAAACAATTTATGCAAAAATTAAAATTAAAAAGTGATGAAGTAGTGTTTATGGGTTCAATGTCCATTCAGAAATTGGATGGCAAAGGGGAAAACAGCTGCTTCTGAATCGTTAAGTGTGTGACTTCAGGCTTGTGTTCTTCCTTCCTGATGATAGCAATGAGAACAAGGCATGATCTCATTGAAACTTATCAAATATTGAATGACCTAGATAATGGTAATGTGGAGAGAATGTTTACTATAATGGGGTAGTCTAGGCCAGAGGGCACTGCCTCAGGACAGAAGGACATCCATCTAGAATGGAAATGAGTAGGAATTGCTTTAACCAGAGGGTAGTGAATATGTGGAATTCATTGTCACAGACAGCTGCAGAGACCAAGTCATTGGGTATATTTAAAGAGGAGGTTGGTCAGATCAAGATTAGTCAAGGCATTAAAAGGTTAAGAGGAGAAAGCAGTGGAGTTTGGGTTGAGAGGGATAATAAAATAGCCATGGTGGAATGGTGGCGCTCACTCAATGGGCTGAATGGACTAATTCTGCTCCTATGTGTTATGGTCTTATTATAGTCTTGCAGATGGTTCAAATTTTAGATGGTAAGAATCAAATCGAGTTTACTGTCAACACATGCAGAAGTACAAATATACAAACTAGAGCAGAGTGTTGTCTAAAACCAGAAATCTTTGTGTTAATACTTCGCCAAGCAGTTCCAGTCTCTTCTTGGTCTCATCAATGTAGCAAAGATCACATCAGGAGCACCATGTACAGTAGACGAGGTGGGAGGAGGTGCAAATGAATCTTTGCCTAATCTAGATGATATTTGGAAAATCTGTTTTGGTTCCTTAATGGCATTCAAGAAAGACGTGTAAGGACAAATGTTACGCGTCTTGCAACTGGAGAGGGAAGATGTGGGTGGGGAGGGATGAGTGGGCCAGAAGGTCACAGAGGGTATGGTCCCTGTGGAGCTGGAAGGTGGTAGGGAGGAACAGATGTAGCTGGTGGTGAGATCTTGTTGCAGCTGGCAGAAATGAGAAGCAATGACAGGACAAAGAGAGGAGAGATGAGAGAAGTTTCTATCAATCACAGAAGATGGGAAGCTATGCTTCCTGAAAAAGTGGGACATTTCAGATGTCCTGGAAACAGTCTCAACTTGAGTGAAGATGTGGCAGAGATGGAGAAACTGTGAGAAAGGGATGGCATCCTTACAGGAGGCAGGTTGGGAAGAGGTGTCATCAAAGTAGCTGTGGTACTTGGACAGTTTGTCTCCTGAGATTCCACTACCAGACCCATGTTCAACTTTCGAAAGGACTCACACAAAAGGTGTTGGTGGGACTCAGCAGGTCAGGCAGCATTTATAGAGACCATCAGCCTTGGAAGCAGTCCAGCAAGTGTGCCTTCTCTAGGATCTTCACATCCTTCCTAAACTTAGTTGACCCAAACTGAATGCAATAATTTGGCTGTGGCATCATCAAAAGATCAGAGCACAATGTAGACAGAAGCACTCAGCAGGTCAGGAACGCCCATGGAAAGATAAGCAGTTTCTCTCTACATAGATGCTGCTTGATATGCTGAGTGTTTCCAGCATTTTCTGTGATCATTTCAGATTCCCTTTATCCACAGTTTCTTCCAGTTTCATCCAGGCCTATTGACCTAAAAAGTCTTTGCCAGTTTATCACCCATTTAAACCTTCTACGTCCATTCAACATACCCTTAAACCCTTTCCCCAGCTAAATGATTAAATACATCTCCACATTTGACTTCAGCTAGTTCCTGTGGAAGTGAGTTCCATACTCTAATCCCTCTGTATAATGAGGCTTCTGAACTCCTAATTGGATTAACTATCTGGTATTTTATGGAAGTAAAAAAAAGATAGGAAACATTGACTGTCAAGGAATCTTGATCCTTCCTGTGCTAATCTAACAGCAATCATAGATCATAGAACATAGAACAGTCAACACAGGAGCAGGTCCTTCTGCTCCCAGCATAATGCCAAATTAAACTGAATCCTTTCTGCCTTTATATGATCCATATCACTCCCTTTTTCAATTAAACATGCCTTTTAAATGTCACTGTCATATCTGCTTCCACCACTTCCCCGGCAGTCCATTCCAGATACTGTACTTACCGATCTGTGTGAGCCAACCACCTCCTTTAAATTTCCCCCACTCACCTTATGTCCTCTAGTACTTTACATTTCTACTCTGGCAAAAGATATTCTGACTTCTTAAACCTATCTATGCCTCTCATAATTTTATAAACTTCCATCAGGTCTCTCCTCAGTCTTTGAAGCTCCAGAGAAAACAACCCCACTCAGTGTATAAATTAACCTGCTTCAAACTCATTAGATCTCCACAGTAGAGTGCAAATGAGCTCTGATGACTCAACACTTGAATAGGTGAAAAATAGATGGTCTACAGTGAAACTTTTGAATGATTGAACTGAAAACAGCTTCAAGAATTCTTCAGTTAATAGTGTGTTCCTACAGCAAAGATATTTGCTCCTTCATCAAGCCATTATACTCAGACCATTAAGTTGTTTGCTCCAGGTTATCACTATCTCATCACTGTTTGGGGAATTAAATTAATAGAATGCATAATATTTAAGGAATGTTTTACCAGCAACAGATTTGTGCTGGTTTCATGGTCACCGGACTCACAGAATGAATGGCAGGAGGTCACCATGTCACGTTTGAATATTTAATTCATTTTGTGGGTGAAAGGAATAAGATCCTTAATTTCTCTCCCCAGTGCACACGGTTGCAAAACTATGGGTGAGCACATTGACTTTACCATTCAACCCGAAACTGTTTCTTAAATATTGATCATTTGCAAATTTCTATAGGTGGGCCAACGGCAGCATTCTAACTGGTTGCATAGGATTGAAAAAACTGGCAGAAAGTTGTAAACTCTGCCAGTTCCGTCATGAGCACCTGCCTCCCCAGCATCCAGGACATCTTCAAAAGGTGATGTCTCAAAAAGGCGGCATCCATTTTTAACGATCACCTTCACGCAGAATATGCCCTCTTCTCATTGCTAGCATCAAGTGTGGGAGCCTATAGACATAGATTCAATTATTCAACTATTCTTCCCCCCTGCTATCAGATTTCTGAATGGACAATAAACCCATGAAGGCTACCTCACCATTTAAAAAAATAGTTTTGCTTTTTTTGCAATACTTATGTAATTTAATTTTTATATATACTTACTGTAGTTTATAGTTTATTATTATTATGTATTGTAATCTACTGCTGCCGCAAACCAACAAATTTCACAACATATGCCAGTGATATTAATCCTGAATCTAATTCTGTTTCTGTTTGTGACTCCCAGTGTTAGAGTGATGAAGTTACTAATCTAATAAACGGAGAACTTGCTTATTGATTCATAAACACTGGTTCTGATCCTGTTGAGGCTGCTGTTGAATTCAAATGCTATACTAGCAGTGAAAATTAGTTTACAAAGCTAAAGCAATACACATAAAATGCTGGAGCAGCAGATTAGACAGCATCTATGGAAATGTTTAAACAGTTGACGTTTTGGCTGAGGCGCTTCCTTGGAATTGGAAATGAAGGGAGAACAAGCCAAAATAAAAAGGTGAGGAAGGGGAAGGAGGATAGCAAAAAGGTGATAGATCAGGCCAGGTGTGTAGGACAGGTAAAGGAGGAAGGAACCTGGGGGAGGTGATAGGCAGGTGAGAAGAGGTAAGTAGCCAGAGTGGGAAATAGAAGAAGAAGGGAGGGGAAAGATTTTTTTTTTCAGGAAAAATCTATATTCATGTTATCAAGTTGGAGGCTAGCCAGATGGAATATAAGATGTTGCTCCTCCACCCTGAAGATGGCCTCATTGTGGCACAAAAGGAGGCCATGGACTAACATGCCAAAATGGGAATGGGAATGAGAATTAAAAAAATTTCCTACCGGGAAGTTCAGCTTTTGCTGGATGAAGCGGAGGTGCTCGACAAACGGTCCCACAATTTACAACAGGTCTCACCAATGTGGAGGAGGCTGCATTAAGATCATCTTGCACAACAGATGACCCCAGCAGATTTGCAGATGAAGTGTTGGTTCAGACTGTTTGGGGCCCTGAATGGAGATGAGGGAGGAGGTGAGTGGGCAGGTGTAGTCTTTTGGCCGCTTGCAGGGATAAATGCTGGAAGAGAGATTAGTGGGAAGGACGAATGAACAAGGGAATCACGGAGGGGAGGGGGTGATCCCTGCAGAAAGTGGAGGGGGAAGGTATAGATGTGTTTGGTGGTTAGATCCCTTTTGAGGTGATGGAAGTTGCAAAGAATAATGTGTTGGATGTGGAGGCTCATGGGGTGGTAGGTGAGAACAAGAGGAACTCTATCACTGTTATGGTGGTGGGAAAATGTGTTGAGGACAGATGTTCGGAAAATAGAGGAGACGCATGTGAGGGCAGCATTAGTGGTGGAGGAAGGGAAACCCCATTCTTTGAAGAAGGAGGACACCTCGGATGTTCTGGAAAGGAAAGCCACATCCTGGTAACAGATACATTGAAGATGAAGGAACTGAGAAAAGGGAATAGCATTTTTACAGGAAGTACAGTGGGAAGAGGTATAGTCAAGATAACCATGGGAATTGGTAGGTTTATAAAAGATGTCAGTTGACAGTTTGTCTCCAGAGATAGAGACAGAGGTTAGAAAATTAGATTACAAATCTAGTTTATTCTATTGTGAAAACCTACCTAGTTCATTAATATTCTTCTCTGTCCTTAACAGATCTAGCTTTCACATAAAACAAAGACAGAAAGTGCTGAAAGTAAGTCAAACAGCATATGTGGAGAGAGGAAAAGAGTTAACGTATCAGATCAAAGATCTTTCTTCAGAATGGGAAAAAGAGAGAACATAAACAGAAGAGATTCTGCACACACTGGAAATCTTGGGCAATGCACATAAATGCTGTGGGGGGGGGGATTCAGCAAGTTTAGCAGCATGTATGAAGGGGAATGAAAAGTTGATGTTTCAGGCTGAGGTTCTTCATCAGGATTGGAAAGGAAGGGAGCAGAAGCCAGGATAAGAAGGCAGGGTAGGGAAAGGAGTACAAGCTGGCAGCTAATAGATGAAATAGAGAGAAACATGTCATGTTAAGGTTGCAGAGAACATGAAGGAAGGATGGATAGGGTAAAGGGAATATATCCAATAGGGTGCTGTGGAGTTAAACTGTCTATGAAGCCATAGAGAAGTCATGTTATTCAGTGCAGAGATGGGCCTTTCAAAATTACGAGGGGTGTAGATAGGGTGAATGCCAGCAGGCTTTTTCCACTGGGACTACAACCAGAGGTTGTGGGTTAAGTGTGAAAGATGAAAAGTTTAAGGGGAACATGAGAGGAAGCTTCTTTGCTCAGAGCATTGTGAGAATGTGGAACAGGCTGTCAGTGCAAGTAGTACATGTGGGCTCGATTTCAGCGTTTAGGAGAACTTTGGATAGTACATGGATGGTAGGGGTATAGAGGGCTATAATCCCGATGCAGCTATCAGGGAGGAGTTACAAGAGCCTGAAGATCCCCACTTCAAGTTTTAAAAACAGCTCCTTCTCTGTCATCAGATTTCTGAATGGTCCATGAACCCATGAGCATTACCTCACTGTTCTTCTATTGCACTATTCATTTTTTGTAACTTACATTAATTTTTAGGTCTTACACTGTATCGCTGCATAAAACAGCAAATTGCATGAAATATGCTGATGGTAAAAGACATTCTAGTTCTGATTCTAAGGCTACGTCCACGCTACGCTGGATAATTTTGAAAACTAGGCTTTTTCTCTTTGTTTTGACCCTCTGTCCACACTAAAATGGCGTTTTCATCCCTTGAAAATGGAGATTTTCAGAAACGGTCTCCAGAGTAAATAAATCTGAAAACGCCTAATATCCGTTGCAGTGTGTATGGGGTAACCGGAGCTTTTTAAAACGGCTGTCATGACGTGCCGGAACAGATGGCGGCAGCACGGCATTTCATTGTTTTATTATTATTATTATTACTTTATTGTCGCCAAACAGTTGATCCTAGAGCGTACAATCATCACAGCGATATTTGATTCTGTGCTTCGCTGAACCTAACAATTTCAGAACAGCCGGCAACGAGACTGAAGCCAGAAGAGTTAGAAATGTTCTCACCAAGTACTTTGACCCATAGCTTACTGAATAAATAAGTATACTCACTTTGCCCTGTTTTCTGTCCTTCCTTGTATGAAGGTAAGGACAGAAAACACCCTCCGCCACCTCCAGTTTAAATTCCATGTGGAATACTTTGGAGGATCAAGAACCAAGAACCAAGGTGGTTTACCTTGCAAGTACTTCTCTGACAATAGATGTGTAACAGCCTAATGTAACATTGTATGGAAATACAAGATAACACTGATGCAGACATGTTTTTATACATTTAACAAGGTACTTTATTAATGCAGCAGAGTCAGTCAGTTTTTCAATGCTCGTCGTCAGCTGGGTCATACTGTCGGTGAACTCCCTGTTGGTTGCCTCCATACGCTCCAGTATTTGTTTTTTTTAGTTTTAAGTCCTCCTGTCCTCAAACGCGTACCAAGTATACCATTTCCTCTTCGCTTGTTTTCTGTGTGTCCTGTGCATGCCCAGTAGGAGGAGATTCGCCCAAATATCCAGCTAATGTGGACAGAGATATTTTGAAAAACGCTTAGTGTGGACGCCTGTCATTTTTACTCGAAACCGGCGTTTTCAAAGTTATCCGGCGTGGTGTGGACGTAGCCTAAAAGTTTCAGAACAGTCATCCTGGGAGCTTACAGCTGCCCTACTATTGTTTGGGATGCAGACAGAAAGAAATAATTAACATTTCAGGTAATTAACTTTACAGAGACACTACCCCTCTTACTTTCTCAACAAGTATTCCTGACCTGCTGAGTTTTCACATAATTTTCTGCCTTTATTTTGGGGTTGTCGAGATCTGCAATATTGTGCTTATGTACCATAGTCATTGGGACTAAATTCAGGAAATTTAGTTCAGGAAAACTTGCTGCCTTGTTCGTTAAGTATCATGGATCAGTATATTTAATTCTATCCGCCAATACCTCTACCCAGTCTATTCAATAGCTGTGGAAAGAAAATCTTACATGGTCAAAGCCCCTCTTAACTAGCCATCTCCATTTCCTCTGAGGGGGGAGGACATCAGTGGACCTGTATGTCTAGGTAGTAGATTAAAAATAGAAAGATGATTTATTTATCATCTTTTCGAGTTGAGATAATGCATCATCTAGCTAAAACGTGAACTGCGTTTCCACAAATGCTGCCTTGACTGCTAAATAATTTTAGTATTTTATTTTTACTTTAAAAGATGAGCCTTCTGTCTTTAATAAGTTAAAGCAGCTAACATAATCAAAGGCCCCACCCTCCAATCTTCCCCATCCCATCACACAGAAGACACAAAAGCCTGAAAGGATGTTACCACCAGGCTGAAGGTCAGCTACTATTCCACTGTTATAAGACTAGTACCTTAAGGTGGACTCTTGACCTCACAATCTACCTCAGCATGGTCTTGCACCTTATAGTCTGTCTGCACTGCACTTTCCCTGTAGCTGTAACTCATTTTTCTTCAGTAAATGTACTGCTGTAATGAAACGGTATGACTGCATGGCATGTAAAACAAATTTGTTTTGTCACTGTAGCTCTGTACGTACAATGGAAGGTAAGCCAATTTACCCATTTACCAGATTTACCAATTTCGATGTGTTAAATTATATTACAGTTCAGAGCTATACTGATCGAAGTGATAGGCTAATCAAAGTTGAATCTGGCAAGATACAAAGGCTGCACTTTGTGATATTGCACAAAAAAAAACTTTATTATTATTTTGTAGCTCACTGACTGGTTCAGCACAGCAAGAGGTCATCGATCCATTGAGCCTAGACCGTTCATTGAAGGAGCTGTCCAACAGCATTAGCAGTACATAGCAGAGCTGAAGCCTCATGATTCCAGTGACCCAGATCTAATCCTGACCTCCAGTGCCATGTGGACTGTGCACATTCTCTCTGTGACCATATGGGCTTCCGCCAGGTGTTCTGGTTTCAATCCACATGCCAAAGGTATCCAAATTCTTCATGGGTTATTGGTATTGGTCTATTATTGTCACATGTGCCACATTACAGTGAAAAGCTTGGCTTGTATGTAGTTGAAAGATCAAATCCTTACACAGTACTTTGAGCTAGATTAAAGTACAATAATAACAAAAAATAAAGTATAAAAGTTACGGAAAAATGCAAATATAGTGCAAGATCGGAATGAGATAGATTGTGAGGCTAAGACTCCATCTTATTATACAAGAGGTCTATTCAAGAGTGTGATAAGAGTGGAATTGAGACTATCCTTGAGCCAGGTTTATATGCTGTCAGGCTTTTGTATCTTTTCCCTGATAGGAGAGGGGAGAAGAAAGAATGTCCTGGCTCAGTAGGATCTTTGATTATGCTGGCTGCTTTATTGAGACAGTAAACAGTATAGACAGATTCCACAGAGGGGTGGCTTGTTCCTGTGATGTGCTGAACTGTGTCTACAACACAGTGCAGTTTCTTGCCATGACATGCAGAATAGTTGAGAGTCGACGGGGACGTGCCAAATTTCTTTAGCCACCTGAAGAAGTAGAAATGTTGGTGAGCTTTCTTGGCCATGGCATCAATGTGGTTAAACCTGGACAGGCTATTGGTGATGCTCACAAAGAGGAACCTGAAGCTCTCAACTCTGTTGTCCTCGGCACCGTTGACGCAGACTCTGATATATGTCTTCCAGACACTCACCCTTCTGTTATTTTAAACAACTTATACTTAGCTGCTACATCAGAAACATTCATAATTGTTGCTTTTTCAAAACTTGGCACACATCCAAGTGCAATTCTCCAAAAGATATTGCTTCTGTGTTAAATTAATGTGCTCACAAGACACAAAATGCCAACGGAAGGCAAATTAACACATCAGCAGCCATGCAGTGGGAGATCTGCCTGTTCCCAATGGTGCTGCTTAATGGGGCTGTCTCAATGAGTGCTCGGATATTTTTCGATTACCAGTCAGAATCATGTGTGTTTAATCTGAAGTGATAAGGAGGAAGATCAAGTCATTGTGGCTGACAAATTATACTCTTGGTGTAAACAACCAGAAAAGCAAATCTGCACTTATACACATGACAAGCAATATTTTAGCACACACTGTTAGCAATCAACGTTGGAATGGGGGTGAAAATAAATGAACTGTGCTTTAAACTACTTTGTTAGCCGGAAGCACATTCTCCTTGGTAAGGAGGGGGAACCCACCACTGAAATAATGGATATTGAGGCAGGATCATTCGCCGGGATCTTGATGAATGACAGGACAAGCTTGAGGTCTCAGTGTCCTGCTCCTTCTCAATCTCCTACTTCCCTCTGAGGCAAAGAAGGAGTCATTCTGTAAAGATTTGGAGTCACATATAGACCAGGTTGGGTAAGGAGGACAAATTCCCTTAAGGTTTCCACAACAATTTGGTGGGTTTATGGTTATCATTCATGTTTTTAAAATCCAGATTGACTTAAAATACTGAATTTTAAATCCCCGGTGACTGTGGTGAGATTCAAGCTGGTTGAATGTTTTTGGTCTTTAGCTGAACCATCATTGACTTAGCCACTACACTCCCATGGATGGTGATGAGCTCAATTAGAGGTGATAAATGAAACTTGAACTTGCCTGAATTAGGGAGAGGTACTGTGGATTTTGGAAATGTGATTACCCTGAAGTGCTTGGTATTGGAGTACAGTGTGGTGCAGTAGGTAGGTACCATAGTGACCACAGTTTTCAACCCCGACCTTAGATGCTGCTTGTGTGGAATTTGCATTCTCCCTGTGATTTTCAGAGCGATTCCTCACATGATAGACATGTGCTGGTTGGTACATTAACTGGCGCTATAAATTGCCATTCATGTGGGTGAGTGATAGGAATATCAGGGGGAACAAATGAATCCAGGGGACAGAGTAGTCTATGGGGAAGTAAGTGCTTGAGTAGTCAATGGGGAAAGGCTTTGGTTCAACAGATTTTGCTGAGAGCAGGCAGACCCTTGAAGTAAATTTCTTGCAGGTTTGTTTTTCATTTTCTTTTTCTACTACAGTCGACCTTCACTAATCCAACTACTTGTAATCCGGTTCCTTGGATAATCTGGCACTGATTATGCTTAATGTGATCCTTCTGTAATTCGGCATTTTCACTAATCCGGCACTCCTCAGGTCCCAATGGTGCCGGATTAGTGAAGGTCGACCTGTAACACATAGCTAGTGCAGGGAGAATGGATTTAGGGTTAGTGTCATGTGCTTTGTGTGAGATGTTGGAACTCTGGGAGATCTCCAGTCTCCCTGAAAACTACATCTGCACAAAATGGATTGAGCTGCACTTAGAGACCATATCAAGGAACTGGAGCTGCAGCTGGATGACCTTTGACTCATACGGGAGAATGAGGGGGTGGTAGATAGGAACTACAGAGCTGTAGTCACCCCTAAGTTGCAGGGGTCAGGTGGCTGGGTGACTGTCAGGAGAGGGAAAGGTAATAGGCAGCCAGTACAGAGTACTCCTGTGGCCGTTCCCCTCTATAATAAGTATAATAATTTAGAAATTGTTAGGGGGTGGGAATTACCTACCAAAGGAAGCTGCAGCAGCTGGGGTCTCTGGCACAGTGCCTGGCGATGTGGCTTAGAAGGGAAGTGGGAGAAGAGGAGTGCAATATTGATAGAGGGTTCCATAGTTTTTTAAAAAAGGATTCATTTACAGGATATGGATATCGCCAGCTAAGCCAACATTTATTTCCCATCCCTAGTTGCCCTTGAGAAGGTGGTGATGAACTGCCTTCTTGAACCTCTGCAGTCCCTGAGGTGTAGGTACACCCACAGTGCTGTTAGGGAGGGAATTCCATGATTTTGACCCAGCAACAATGAAGGAACGGTGATATGTTTCCACGTCAAGATGGTGAGTGACTTGGAGGGGATTTCCAAGTGGTGGTGTTCCCAGGTATCTACTGTTCTCGTCCTTCTAGATGGTAGTGGTCTTGGGTCTGGAAGGTGCTGCCTTAGGAACTTTGGTGTGTTGTTGCAGTGCATCTTGTAGATAGTACATGATCTGCTGCAACTGTTCATCGATGGTAGAGGGATTGGATGCTTGTGAAAGGAGTAGCAATCGAGTGGGCTGCCTTGTACTGGATGGTGTCAAACTTCTTGAGTGTTGATGGAGCTGCACTCACCCAGGCGAGCGGCGACTATTCCATTACACTTCTGACCTGAGCCTTGTAGATGGTGGACAGGTTTTGGGGAGTCAGGAGATGAGTTATATGCTGCAGGATTCCTACCCTTTGACCTATTCTGGTAGCCACAGTTTTTATATGGCTAGACCCGTTCAGTTTCCTGTCAATGGTAACCCACAGGAAGTTGATAGTAAGGGATTCAGTGACGGTGACACCACTGAATGTCAAGAGACGATGGTTAGAGCCTCTCTTGTTGTAGATGGTCATTGCCTGGCACTTGCATGGCTCGAATGTTACTTGCCATTTTGTCAGCCCAAGCCTGGATATTGTCCAGGTCCTGGTGCATTTGGGTATGAACTGCTTCACTATCTGAGGAGTCACGAATGGTGCGGAATGTTGTGCAGTCATCTGCGATCATCCCCACTTCTGACCTTGTGATGGAAGGTCATTGATGAAGCAGCTGAAGATAGTTAGTCCTAGGACACTTCCCTGAGGAACTCCTGCAGTGACGTCTTGAGGATCAGATGATTAACCTCCAACCATCACAACCATCTTCCTTTGTGTCAGGTATGATTCTAACCAGTGCAGCATTCTCCCCCATTGAGTTAGGGGAGCAGAAAAGAGGGTCTGTGGATGTGAAAGAGACACCCGGATGGCATTTTTCCTCCTAGGTGTCAGGGTCAGGGATGTCTCAGGTAGGTCCTCAGCCTCCTAAAGGGGAGACAGTGAATAGCTGGAAATTATGGTACATATTGATACAAATGTCAGAGTTAGGAAAAGAGATGCAGTTCTGAAGAGAGAATATTGGGAGTTAGGTAGAAAGCTGAAAAACAGGACCCAAAAGACAGAAAGTTGTAATCTCTAAATTGCTGCTTGTGCCACACAGCAGTAAGGGTAGGAATATGACAATTTGGCAGATGAATGTGTGACCAAGGAAATGGTGCAGAGGGCAATATTTCAGATTTCTGGATCACAGAGATCACAACTTGGGAAGCTATGTCTAGAAAAAAGAGAACGGGTTACACCTGAACTCAAGGAGCACCAATATCCATGCAGGCAGTTTTGACTTTGCATTATACAACCTTAAGATTTGTCTCTTAACAGGCAGCCTCAAAACAAAAAAAAACAAAAGAACCATTTGAAAAAGAGACCATCAAGCACCCAATGTGCAGAGAAACAAAAGCAAATCATGCAAACAACAAACGCAAGCAAATAGCGTTCTGTACTGATGTTCCCAAAGAGAGATCCTTCGTTCAGAGCAGACAAGAGTAATCATCATGGAACAGCGAGCTGAACTGGCCTGTCCCTCACCTTGGGCCCAAAACCCTGACCTTTTCAGTCCCGTGGCTGACAAGGGAAATCAAAGGTAGCATAAAGGAAACAGGAAGGGCATATAATATAGCAAAAATTATTGGGAAGTTAGATTACGAAGCTTTTAAAAACCAACAGAAGGCAACTAAAAAAGCCATAAGGTGAGAAAGGATGAAATATGAAGGTAAGCTAGTCAATAATATAAAAGAGGGTACCAAAAATTTTCTTCTGATCTATGAAGAGTAAAAGAGAAATGAGAGCGGAAATTAGACCACTGAAAGATGACATTGGAGAGGGTGCAAAAGGGGACAAAGAAATGGCAGAACGAATCTAAACTATTTTGTGTCAGTTTTTGCTGCGGAAGACAAAAGCAGTTTGACAGAAAGTGTCAGGAGCAGAAGTAAGTGTAGTTGCTATCACTAAGGAGAAGGTGCTTGGGCATCTGATAAATCTGAAGGTAGACAAGTCACCTGGACCAGAACGACTGCACCTTGGGTTCTGAAAGAGGCAGCTGAAGAGATTGTGGATGCATTAATGGCGATCTTCCAAGAATCACAAGATTCTGGAATGAAGACTGGAAAACTAGAAGACCCGAAAATTACAAATGTCATTCCAGATTAAGAAGGGAGAGAGGCAGCAGAAAGGAAATTATAGGCTAGTTAGCCTGACCTCAGTGGTTGGAAAGATGTTCATGCCCATTATTAAGAATAAGGTTTCAGGGTACTTGGAGGCATATGCGAAAGTAGGCCAAACTCAGCATGGTTTCAGGAAATCAGGCCTGACAAATTTGTTGGAATTCTTTGAGAAAGTAAACAGGCAAGATAGAAAGGAGAGTCAGTGGACGTTGTTTATTTGGATTTTCAAATGGCCTTGGGTAAAGTGCATGAGGGTGGTAACAAGATAAAGACCTATGCTATTATAGGAAAGATACTAGCATGGATAGAAGACCAGCTGACTGGCAGGAGGCAAAGAGTGGCAATAAAGGGGGCCTTCTTTGGTTTGGTTGACTGCTGGTGATTAGTAGTTTCTGCAGGAGTCAGTGTTGGGACTGCTTCTTTTCACGTTATATGTCAATGATTTGAATGACGGAACTTAGTGATTTGTGGCCAACTTTGTGGACGATACTAAGATAGGTGGAGAGGCAGGCAGTATTGAGAAAGAAGGGACTCTGCAGGAGGACTTAGACAGAATAGGATAGTCGACGAAGTGGCAGATGGAATATAGCACAGGTAAACGTGTGGTCATGAACTTTGGTAGAAGGAATAAAGGCAAAGACTATTTTCTAAACAGGGAGAAAATCCAAAAATCAGAAGTACAATGGGTCTTTGGAGTCCTTGTGTAGGAATCCCTGAAGGTTAACTTGGAGGCTGAATTGGTAGCAAGAAAGGCAAATCGGATGTTAGCATTAATTTTGAGAGGACTAGAATATAAAAAGCAAGATATAATGCTGAGTGTTTATAAGACATTGGTCAGACTGCATTATGTTGTGAGCAGTTGTAGGCCCTAAAAAGGTGTGCTGGCATTGGAGAAGGTCTAGAGGAGGTTCGTGAGAATGGTTCCAGGAACAGAAGGGTTAACGTATGAGGAACTTTTATTAACTCTTAGCTTGTACATGCTGGAGTTTAGAAAAATGAGCTGGGAACTTATTGAAGCCTCTCCAATTTTGAAAGGCCGAGACAGAATGGATGTGTCAAGGATGTTTCTGCAGTGGGTGAGTTTAAGAGCACAGGGCACGAAGCGATGTCCATTTAGAACAGCGATAAGTACCAATTTCTTTAGCCAGAGGCTGGTGAATCTTTGAAATTCATTGCCATGTATGGCTGTGGAGGCCAAGTCATTGGGTATATTTAAAGTGGAGTTTGAAAAGCAGTGGGCATCAAAAGTTATGGGGAGAAGGCAGGAGAATGGGGTTGAGAGCATTAATGAATCAGCCATGTTTGAATTGCAGAGCAAACTCAATGAGGTGAATGGCCTAATTTTGCTCCTGTGCCTTATAGTCTTATAACAAAGCCAAATACAAACGGGAGGAACAACACCTTATATTACATCTGCATAGACTGTTACGTACCCCGTAACTGGGTTGCCAAACCAGCAGAAATGGATCACTCAGTTGGAGTCTGGAGTACTAGAACTAAGAAAGTTTTATTAAAGAAACAAGCAACACTAATCGAAAGGAAAATAAATGCAACAGTTCAGCAATGATAAACACACATGTGCACAGAATTAAGATAACAGGATCAATCAAGCTCTATCGTTGTCTAGGGGTAAATGACCAATTTCAAAGTGACGCAAAGTTCAGTCCAATTTAGTTCAGTTCGCAATAATCGTTGCCGTGGCAATGGACAATGTAGGGGGAAAGAGAGAGAGAACAAGAACGAATGATCATTCAAAACGGCTTCCACACACAGACCTGCGATATTGCTCACAAGCAGCTTTCGGGCGAGTCCTTTGTGATGTTATCTGAGATCACCGACTGTGACCCCTCCTCCAGATGCAGTTGATCCTCTGCAGTGAACCCGGCACCCAAGCAAGGGTGGACACACACCGGGTTCCCGCTGATCGTACCTTTCCACCCTGTGCGTCTATGGCTTGGTTCCGCAACAGCCTTCCAAACGACTCCCGCCGACTTGCGGGGGGGGACACCGCTTCCAGGGTCTCGTTACCTCGTGGTGTCATGTGTGTCTTGCCTTAGCGAACCTGTCCCTTTTTATCCCCCTGCTTGTCCATCACTTCAAATAGTTCAGGGTTCAAAGGGGGAGCCGCTCTAGACGGCTCTCTCTCCCGTCCCTTCATTACACATCTCCAAATGCTGTTCCACTGTCTTCCTTATCTCTCTCTCTCCTGAAGACAGGTGGCAGACCAACTGCTGATCACACAGGACAGCTAACATCTATGTGTATTCTTGTCACAAGACAAACCTGATGACATTAACATCAATGTCCCTAACTTCCAGCAATTTCTTTCCTTTTCCTCCTCTCTCTCTCTATTTCCCCTCTCAGCTCTTCTCTTCTTCTCATTTGCCCATCATCATCCTCCTGCTCCCTTTCTCCTTCCTTTTCTTCTATGGTCTACTATCCTCTCCTATTAGATTTCTTCTTCTTTAGCCTCTTATCTTTTCCACCTATCACCTCCCAGCTTCTTACTTTATCCCCCTCCTCCCACCCACCCACCTTCTCCTTCACGTACCTCACCTATCACTTACCTGGTTGTGCTCCTTCTCCACCTCTGACCTTCTTATTCTGACTTCTTCCCCCTTCCTTGTCAGTCCTGATAAAGGCTCTTGGTGCAAAATGCCGACTGTTTAATCCCCTCCCTGGATGCTGACTGACCTGCTGAGTTCCTCCAACATTTTGAATGTGTTGTTCATGGTGCTCTTCTTGAGGTAATCTGACTAGCTTGCATTTGGTTGATACCCCTCTCAACCTTTGGGTAATAACTTGGGTAACCTCTGAGTGACCAGAATTAATTGCAATCCTCCAGATGCAGCAATAGAGTCATAGAGTCAAAGAGTACTACAGCAGGAGTACAGACTTTTTTCTCAACAAGTCCATGCTCACCACATTGTGCACCTAAGTTCTAATATCCTGCATTTGGTTCTTATCCCTTTAAGATCTGCCCCTTCATGTACCCATCCAAGACCTGCCTCAACCACTCATCTGACAGCTCGCTCCATATGCTCAACACCCTCTGTATGCAAAAGTTACTTCTCAGGTCCCTTTTAATTCGTTCCCCTCTCATCCTAAATTTATGCTCCTACACTGGAGCAAGGCTATTATTATCCATAATATTTGTATCTCTCATAGCTTTAAATATTTTGATTAAGACACCCTTCATTCTCGTAGGTTCCAAGGAACAAATGCCTAGCCTGGCTAACCTCTCCCTACAACTCTGGCCCTCTAGTCCTGGCAATATCCTCATGAATCTTTTCGGTACACTGTATTCCAAGTGCAGTCTTCACAATGACTATACAACTGCAATATCATGTTCCAACTCCTGTATTCAGTGCCTTACCTGACGAAAGCCAGAATACGGATTGACTTTTTCACCACCCTGTCTACCTGTGGTACTGCTTTCAATGAACTATGCTCTTCCATTCAGAGCACTAGTCCTCTGATGGCTTGACTTTCAAGATGCATGACCTCATACTTATCTGTACTGATATCCATATGCCATACCTCTTCCCACTTCCCTAACTGATCAAGGTCCTCCTGTAATCTGCATTAACTATCTTTCCTATCAACAACTCTGTCTAATTTCATGCCATTTGCAAATTTGGAGATAAAGCCTTGTGCATTCACATCTAAATTATTTATATAAATAGCAAGTAACAAGGGTCCAAACTCTGAACCCTACATCACACCACTAGTTACCAGCCTCTATTCTGAGGAACAACCTTCAAACTCTTCCAGGATTCCATGGGACCAAACCTTCCAGACTGGATTTCCATGTGAGACCTTTGTCGAAGGCCAAATAGACAATATGCAGTGCCCTCCCCACATCTATCCTGTTGGTTACTTCTCTAAAGAACTCTGAAAGATGCGTTAAATATGCCTGCCCATGCATTAGGCCATGCTGACTCATCCTAATCAGATGCTGTAGTAAAAGCAAGAATGCCATTTACCTGCTCCTATACCTCCACCCTCACTATCATTCAGGGCCCCAAATGGTCCTTCCAAGTGAGGTGACACTTCACCTGCGAGTCTGTTGAGGTCATCTACTGTATCTGGTGCTCCCGGTGTGACCTCCTGAAGGGTTTTAGCTTGAAACATCGACTGTACTCTTTTACATGGATCCTCCCTGGCCTACTGAGTTCCTCCAGCATTTTGTGTGTGTGTTGCTTTGATTTCCAACATCTGCAGATTTTCTCATCTAAATGCCATATGCTGGCCTTACATCCATCAATGTTCAGCCATTTACAAGGAACTTTGTCTGTACATCAGCATTATGAAAGGTCCTGTCATTAATTGGGTGCTTTTCTTTACATTTGATCTTATTAATAATCATTCTAGAGGCCACACACTGGAAGTGGGCAACGGAGTAGACTACATCACAAACTACATATTCTTTCTGTCCCTCCAGTTACCACCAGCACTGTCCATGGAAGAGTCTCCAGCTCCCTCACTAGCTCCATCAGGTGGCTTAGAAAACAGGAACAGGAGGCATCATAAACACAAGGGATCCTGCTGATGTTGGAAAGCTTGAGCAACACTCAAACAATAATTGTTAATTCCCCTCCATAGATGCAGCCTGACTTACTGAGTTCCTTTAGCATTATCTGTGTGTTGCTCAGGAATGAGAGGGAGTGTCATCGCAAGAGACAGCCAAAAAAGAAGAAAGTCCAGTTATTGAATCTGTAAGTACTGATAGTGGAGGAGGCAAGCAAGAAAAATAGAGGTATTTCACTCTCCTGCTCAAGGGCATCAGAAGCCCACTACCTGATTTTGGATTTAATGGAACACAGACTTGCTCAAGCAGGAAAACTTCAAGGTTGCTACTGTCTTGGCATCCATTCAAGACATCTACCTAAATGACCGATCATCCTTGACTCTCATGAAGGACATTTATTTTTACACTTAAGTCCAAGGATCTCAGAGAAAATTACTTCTTGCAATCAGGAACAAAATGTTGCCAATTGGTTGTCATGGTTTCCATAACAGTTGTATAAGTAGAGCATTTGTGTGCAAGTTGGCTGCGTATTTGTATTTACACTGAAGCACATTTGTCTGAAGCAATCATCGGATAAATGTGACATAGCAACCAGGTCAGGAAAAATGCAAGAACATGGACATTCAGAATAACCTTGGGACACCATGTCACAGTATACTAATACCCAAGTATTCTAAAGAAAACACTCTCCCCCTTCCCATGGAACCTTCCAGAACAACTGCAGAAGATGAAACACCTGTCCTTTTCCTTGTGCCTTTTTTACATATCAGATCCTGAGCATTCTTTCCAAGTGATTTATATGCACGTATTCCAGTTTCTGTAGTTATAAAAAATGTTCCTTAAAATGGTCAAAATAAATGCAAGCTGGGTGATCATTTTGCTCAGTCTACTAGAATGATCTTGAACTTCTGTTCCCTGCTACTGCTACCTACCATCTTTTTCCTCCTGCTTATTTGCTGTCTATGACCTCCTATAGGTTAACAGAAATCATCTCAGCTGTCATCCCTGCAATGAATTCCTCATCATTGTGATTAAGCTAGAGGACGCAGAAAGGATTCACAAGGATGCTGCCAGTATTGGAGGGCTTCAGGTGTAAGGAGATGCCTCGAGTGGCTGCCTGGTCATCGAAAGATGAAGCGTGGAAGCATGCCCTTCAGTCCATCAGACACCCATTTAAATTAATCTGGCATCAGTCCCTTTTTTAATTCACAGTAACTGCCCCTTGATTGAAACACTCACCATACCTCAGGGACAATTTACAGTGGCCAATTAATCCACCAACCCACTAATCTTTCAGAGCACCCAGAAGAAATCCATGCTGTTACAGTGAGACCATGTAAACTTTACACTGACGGCATGTGAGGAAGATTTGCTTGTTAAATTGTTGCTCTATTGAGGCAGATTTTGTGCAAAGGAGAGGAAATCTTGAGAAATACACCTTTCTGAAGGGAAGGAGCAGTCACAACCGGATGAGTTGGAATTACTGGTTGTTCCCAAAGTAGAAACTCAATCTTGAAATCTTTAAACCTTATGGTTTACAGGTAAGGTAGTGGCTGTATGTGCTGTGTCACTGTGCTGCCCCTGTATTCTTGCTTCTATTTCTTAAACTCTAAGAAAATGTTCTAAGGAGGTTACAAAAGGGTTTAATGATGTTTCCTTGAAAAAATGTTTAGTTATTGTCCACTGCACTCCAATTTAACCAAGAAAATATATTTTTTATAAAAAGCTATTCACAAATAATTTAAAATCAGGTTTCTTATGAGAGGAAGATTGGCAACGTGATTCCAAATGCAGACTTAAAACAAGAATAAACTTAGCTTGATTAATCAAACAGCACATCTTTAAATAGATTAAGGAATTACTTTGTAAAGCACATATTTTAAGGAACATTTGCTTTTTTAAATTGTTGCTTTATTGAGGTAGATCTTGTGCAAAGGGTAGGAAATCTTGAGAAATACACCTTTCTAAAGGGAAGGAGCAGTCACAACAGTATGCATTGGAATTACTGATTGTTCCCAAAGTAGAAACTCAATCTTGAAATCTTTAAACCTTACTGTTTTAAATTATTGGGTTAACATTGTAAAACTTTATTCAAAGTCACACTGGCTTCACATGCAATTTCCAAGAGATTTAAACCAATTTTAACAGAATAATTTCGAAACTGGAGCCCATGGTGCATAGATTTTATGCAAAAAATTATGCCTGTTTTAGTGTGAAAGTGCCCATTTTCAGTGGAAATCTCATGCATTAGGAAATTAGATCAGGCAGTGATTCACTCAGCATAACTGACATGTCTCCAGTGTTATTCACATATGTGACATAAGCAATATGTGCAACACTCACCTCTGCCTCACTGATGGAAGCTGTGAGTTTTACTCATAGTCAGACAAGGAGAAAAACCCACCCAACAAAGAAATCAAGACAGTTCCATTGAAGTTCCGCTCTATGTATCTGCCAACCTCACTTTTTATTGATGGTTTCTCAGGATTTTACTGGGATTGGAGGACCTGATTTATAAGGAGAGACTGGCTAAACTGGGAATTTTTTCTCTTGAGTATAGGAGGTTGAAGGTTGACTCTATAGAGGAATATAAATCATGATGTGAGAAGGGAAAGATTTAAAAGGGACCTAAAAGAGAATTTTTTCAAATAGATGGTGGTAGATAAATGGAGCAGGCTGCCATGGGAAGTGGTAGAGAAAGGTCTTAATAAAACTTTTATAAGATATTTTGATAGGTGGATGGAAAGGAAAGGTTTTGAGGTGTATGTACTGCACCAAATGCAGGTAAGTAAGGCTAGCTTAGATAAGTCAGGCTGAAGATCTGTTCCGTGTTGTATAAGAAACTATGATTCATAGGCAAACCAACACGTTGGAAATCTGAAATAAAATCCGAAAGTTGCTGAAAATGGTCAATGGTAAGACAGCACCTGTGGATAGAAAAAGAGTTAATGTTCCATGACAATGAACTATTCTGATGAAAGACTGTCAATAAAATTGGTAAATTAATAAATTGATTTATTATTGTCACATTTACTGAGATGCAGTGAAAAATTCACCTGGCATACCATTCATACAGATCAGTTCATTACAACAATGCATTGAGGTATCACCAGGTAAAACAATAACAGTGTGCAGAATAAAGTGCTACAGTGACAGAAAAAATGTTGTAGACAATATGGTTCAAAGTCATAAGGAAGTTAACTGAAGTTAAGGGTCCGTCTCATCATATAAGGGGGCCGTTCAATATTCTTACAACAGTAGAACAGAAGCTGTCTTTAATTCTGGTAGTCTGTGCTTTCAGGCTTTTGTATCTTCTGCTTGATGGGAGAGGGGAGAAAAGAGAGTGTTCGGTTTGAGTGGGGTCTTTGACTATGTTGCTCTTTCTGATTGAGGCAGTGAGAAGTGTGGATGGAATCCATGAAGGGTAGGATTGTTTCCTTGGCGTATTGAGATGAGTCCACACTCTCTGCAGCTTTTTGCACTGACGTGCAGAGTGGTTGCTATGCTAAGCCTTGTTGCATCCAGATAGGATGCTTTCTATGATGCATCGATAAAAATTGCTGAGGATCAAAGGGGTGATGCCCAAATCTTTTTAGTTTCCTAAGTAGAGATGATGGTCAAGGCTGATATAATATAGGCAATCTAATCATAGGAAGATTCAATTGTTAGGTATTAATATTGAAGTAGTAAAATGGATTCAGCAGTGGCTGGATGGGAGACGCCAGAGAGTAGTGGTGGATAACTGTTTGTCAGGTTGGAGTCCGGTGACTAGTAGTGTGCCTCAGGGATCTGTATTGGGTCCAGTGTTGTTTGTCATATACATTAGTGATCTGGATGATGGGGTGGTAAATTGGATTCGTAAGTATGCAGATGATACTAAAATAGGTGGCGTTGTGGATAATGAAGTACGTTTTCAAAGCTTGCAGAGAGATTTAGGCCAGTTAGAAGAGTGGGCTGAAAGCTGGCAGATGGAGTTTAATG
This sequence comes from Mobula hypostoma, assembly GCF_963921235.1. Classification (NCBI taxonomy): domain Eukaryota; kingdom Metazoa; phylum Chordata; class Chondrichthyes; order Myliobatiformes; family Myliobatidae; genus Mobula; species Mobula hypostoma. The sequence goes on from NC_086097.1 coordinate 171,130,080, forward strand.
CTGATAAGTGTGAGGTGCTACATTTTGGTAGGACTAATCAAAATAGGACATACATGGTAAATGGTAGGGCATTGAGGAGTGCAGTAGGACAGAGTGATCTAGGAATAATGGTGCATAGTTCCCTGAAGGTGGAATCTCATGTGGATAGGGTGGTGAAGAAAGCTTTTGATATGCTGGCCTTTATAAATCAGAGCGTTGAGTATAGGAGTTGGGATGTAATGTTAAAATTGTACAAGGCATTGGTGAGGCCAAATTTGGAGTATTGTGTACAGTTCTGGTCACCAAATTATAGGAAATGTCAACAAAATAGAGAGAGTACAGAGGAGATTTATTAGAATGTTACTTGTGTTTCAGCACCTAAGTTACAGAGAAAGGTTGAACAAGTTGGGTCTTTATTCTTTGGCGCGTAGAAGGTTGAGGGGGGACTTGATAGAGGTATTTAAAATTATGAGGGGGATAGATAGAGTTGACGTGGATAGGCTTTTTCCATTGAGAGTAGGGGAGATTCAAACAAGAGGACATGAGTTGAGAGTTAAAGGGCAAAAGTTTAGGGGTAACATCAGGGGGAACTTCTTTACTCAGAGAGTGGTAGCTGTGTGGAACGAGCTTCCAGTAGAAGTGGTAGAGGCAGGTTCGAATTTTTGTCATTTAGAAAATTTGGGTAGCTATATGGACAGGAAAGGAATGGAGGGTTATGGGCTGAGTGCAGGTAGATGGTACTAGGTGAGAGTAAGCATTCGGCATGGACTAGAAGTGCCGAGATAGCCTGTTTCTGTGCTGTAATCGTTATATGGTTATATGGTTATAGAAGTAGAAGGTGGGGGGAAGGGAGGAAGAAACACGGGGTAATAGGTGAAACCAGGAGTGGGGAATGGCAAATAAAGAGCTAGGAGATTGATAGATGAAAGAGATACAGGGCTGGAGAAAGGAGAGTCTGACAGGAGAGGACAGAAGGCCATGGAACAAAGAAAAGGGGGAGGAGCAATAGAGAGAAGTGATGGGCTGGTAAGGAGATAGGGTGAGAGAGGGAAAAGGGAATGTGGAATGGTGAAGGAAGGTGGGGAGGGGCCATTACTGGATGTTCGAGAGATCAAAGTTCATGCCATCAGGTTGGAGGGTACCCAGACGGAATATAAGGTGTTGCTCCTACAACCTGAGTGCGGCCTCATTGTGACAGTAAAGGAGGCTATGGACAGACATGTTGCAATGGGAATAGGAAGTGGAATTAAAATGGATGGGGTGGCCACCGGGAGATCATGTTTTTTCTGACGAATGGAACATAGGTACTCGGTGAAGTGGTCTCCCAATCTATGTCAGGACTCACCGATATACATGAGGCCACACTAGGATCACCGGACACCATAGATGACCACAACAGACTTACAGGTGAAATGTTGCCTCACCTGCAAGGACTGATTCAGGCCCTGATTGGTAGTCAGGAAGGAGATGCAACTTGCCCACTCTAACCCTACACCTATGCCCTCCAGTATTAAATATTTCTACCCTAGGAAAAAGGGCTCTGCTTCTCATAACCTTATGTACTTCTATCAGCTCCGGAGAAGACAATTCAAGTTTATCCAGCCCCCCTGTAGCTGATATTCTCTCATTCAGGCAACATCCTGACCTGCTGAGCATTTCTTGAACTTCTCTGTATTTTTATTTCAAACTTTTGCTTTTCAGTGCCTCCGGAGGAACCTAGAAACCTGAGGTAAGAACAAGCTTTCTCAGTTTTAATAAGATTACAGCCAATCCTGAATTCTATATTCCCACCTGCCATCAGTAACCTATCACCTCCTTGCTTATAAAGAATCTATCAAACTCTACATTAAAAATATTCAAAGGTATCTGGCTTTTGAGGAGAAACTTCTACAACTCCAGGAGAGAAGAAAAAATTGAAAACCCCTCAGGAACTAAGATGGTTTGAATGGAAGCGTGATTTTACGTAGATCAAAGAGCATGTTGCCTTTTGAAGTTGTAATCATTAACAGGCATTGGTGTCCCAGAGGTTTGGTGACTTTCTTCATGTTCCTTGCAATGTTGTTAAGGGTGTAATTCCGAATATGGCTATTGGATAGAATGTAAGCGGGGCCAGAGCTGATGGCTGCCTTGGCTCTGTGGACAGTTTTAGAAAGCTGTGGGATCGAGTTCCACATCAGAGACATGTGGTGAATTACTATGTTCCGGGTCAGTCACAGATCTCTCAGTGGGTGAGCATCTGGGCGACAGTGACCACCGCTCCCTGGCCTTTAACATTATCATGGAAAAGGATAGAATCATACAGGACAGAAAAATTGTTAATTGGGGAAGGGCAAATTATGAGGCTATAAGGCTGGAACTTGCGGGTGTGAATTGGGATGATGTTTTTACAGGGAAATGTACTATGGACACGTGGTCGATGTTTAGGGATCTCTTGCTGGATGTTAGGGATAAATTTGTCCTGGTGAGGAAGATAAAGAATGGTAGGTTGAAGGAACCATGAGTGACTAGTGAGATTGAAAATCTAGTCAGGTGGAAGAAGGCAGCATACATGAGGTTTTGGAAGCAAGGATCAGATGGGTCTATTGAGGAATATAGGGTAGCAAGAAAGGAGCTTAAGAAGGGGCTGAGGAGAGCAAAAAGGGGGCATAAGAAAGCCTTGGCGAGTAGGATAAAGGAAAACCCCAAGGCATTCTTCATTTATGTGAAGAACAAAAGGATGACAGGAGTGAAGGTAGGACCGATTAGAGATAAAGGTGGGAAGATGTGCTTGGAGGGACTGCGGAAGTGAGCGAGGTCCTCAATGAATACTTCTCTTCGGTATTCACCAATGAGAGGGAACTTGATGACAGTGAGGACATTATGAGTGAGGGTGATGTTCTGGAGCATGTTGATATTAAGGGAGAGGAGGTGTTGGAGTTGTTAAGATACATTAGGACGAATAAGTCCCTGGGGCCTGACGAAATATTCCCCACGCTGCTCCACAAGGCAAGGGAAAAGATTGCTGAGCCTCTGGCTAGGATCTTTATGTCCTCGTTGTCCACAGGAGTGATACTGGAGGATTGGAGGGAGGCGAATATTGTCCCCTTGTTCAAAAAAGGTGGTTGTGATAGTCTGGGTAATTATAGACCAGTGAGCCTTACATCTGTGGTGGGAAAGCTGTTGGAAAAGATTCTTAGAGATAGGATCTATGGGCATTTAGAGATCATGGTCTGATCAGGGACAGTCAACATGGCTTTGTGAAGGACAGATCGTGTCTAACAAATCTGATAGAGTTCTTTGAGGAGGTGACCAGGCATATAGATGAGGGTAGTGCAGTGGATGTGATCTACATGGATTTTAGTAAGGCATTTGTCAAGGTTCCACATGGTAGGCTTATTCAGAAATTCAGAAGGCATGGGATCCAGGGGAGATTGGCCAGGTGGATTCAGAATTGGCTCGCTGGCAGAAAGCAGAGGGTCGTGGTGGAAGGAGTACATTTGGATTGGAGGGTTGTGACTAGTGGTGTCCCACAAGGATCGGTTCTGGGACCTCGGCTTTTTGTGATTTTTATTAACAACCTGGATGTGGGGGTAGAAGGGTGGGTTGGCAAGTTTGCAGACGACACAAAGGTTGGTGGTGTGGTGGATAGTGTAGAGGATTGTCGAAGATTGCAGAGAGACATTGATAGGTTGCAGAATTGGGCTGAGAAGTGGCAGATGGAGTTCAACCCGGAGAAGTGTGAGGTGTTTCACTTTGGAAGGATAAACTCCAAGGCAGAGTACAAAGTAAATGGCAGGATACTTGGTAGTGTGGAGGAGCAGAGGGATTTTCGGGTACATGTCCACAGATCCCTGGAAGTTGTCTCACAGGTAGATAGGGTAGTTAAGAAAGCTTATAGGATGTTAGCTTTCATAAGTTGAGGGATAGAGTTTAAGAGTCGCAGGTAATGATGCAGCTCTATAAAACTCTGGTTAGGCCACACTTGGAGTTCTGTGTCCAGTTCTGGTCACCTCACTATAGGAAGGATGTGGAAGTATTGGAAAGAGTACAGAGGAGATTTACCAGGATGCTGCCTGGTTTAGAGAGTATGCATTATGGTCAGAGATTGAGGGAGCTAGGGCTTTATTCTTTGGAGAGAAGGAGGATGAGAGGAGACATGATAGAGGTATACAAGATATTAAGAGGAATAGATAGAGTGGACAGCCAGTGCCTCTTCCCCAGGGCACCACTGCTCAGTACATGAGGACATGGCTTTAAGGTAAGGGGTGGGAAGTTCAAGAGGGATATTAGAGGAAGGTTTTTCACTCAGAGAGTGGTTGGTGCGTGGAATGCACTGCCTGAGGCAGATACACTAGTTAAAATTAAGAGACAGCTAGACAGGTATATGGAGGAATTTAAGGTTGGGGGTTATATGGGAGGCAGGGTTTAAGGGTCGGCACAATATTGTGGGCCGACGGGCCAGTACTGTGCTGTACTATTCTATGTTCTATGTTCTATGTTCCACTAACGATCTGCTGAACTCAGCAGATAGAGCACAATCCATGGCAGGAAAGGAACTGTCCCAGTTTCTGGTCCAGATGCAAGGTTTTCAACCCAAAGTACTGATATTTTCTTTTCTCCCTCAGATGTTGTCTGATCTGCTGAGTTTCTGCAGCAGATTGTTGCTCCAGATTCTGCAGTTTCTTGTGCCTCCGCAGTGTATGAGGTTGCAATATTGTCAGAGGGCTTTGCTCTAGGAGGCTATTAGGCCCATTGCGTCTATGCCAGCTCTGAGCATACCTATTGGTCTCATTCGCCAGTTGTTTTTCCCATAACCTATTCTCTCTCATTTACGCATTAGCTACCCCTTACTCCCCTACAGCCCATCTTCATCGGCAGTAATTTACAGTGGATATTTAACCTACTTACCATCATGTCGTTGGGATGTGGGAGGAAACTAGAGCAAACAGGGAAATGCTTACGGTCACAAAGAGAACGAGCTAATTCCATACAGTCATCACCTGAGGTTAGGATCAGACCAGGCTCACTGGAGGTGGAAGTGCCACCCTGCTGTTCCCCTTGGCTGCTCTTACTACACTTCCATGCCTCCTAGGTGTTCTGGTGTCTCTCAGATGACATGGTTGGCAGAGGCTCTCTTGGGTGAACATAAAAGGCCTTGCAACTCTGTTTTGAAGAAGCAGGGGATTTCTTACACAGTCTTCAGGCTGATTATCTGAAGACAGATCACTGCTGATGAGAATATTGTGTAGTAATTGGCAGCCATGTTTTCCACATTACAAACATGACTGCAATTCCAATATATGCAGGGACAGGAAAAGTGTTCTGGAGATTCCTGTTGCCCTTAAGGGTGTGTTACAGCTGCAATTCTTTACTACTGCTACGTCGACTCAGGCCTAGGGGACCGGCATCGGGCAATTTCTTTACTGTGTTTTAAGGTAAGGATTTGGAACAGGATAATATGATCCAGCTCTTTAGATCTGTTTTGCCATGCATAACATCAGCTTCATTTTCTCACACTATCTCCAAATTCCTTACTTTCTTTAAGATCCAGATATTTTTCAATTTTTTCCCCTTAAGAACTCCACGACAGAATCTCCATTGCTTTCAGAGTGGAGAATTCCAAAAATTCACCAACCACTGAGGGAAGAAATTTGGCCTCTTCTGAGTTGGAAACGGCTGAATCTTTATTCCGAGACTCTGAACCCTGGACCCAATCTCTTCAGCTAAAGAAGCACCCTCCTTGCATCCTGCAAGTTGACCCCCATAAGAATTTTGAAAGCTGCAATGAGACAAACTTATGCTCGTCCTGTTTATAATGAGCACATTATTTACATTATTTCCTACCAAGTAATCAATTTTCATTCAGCCTGCTCTGCACTTCGCTCTGGAGGAAATTATTTATAGCTTATTAATAAATTACCGCATCAACATCTCTGTTTCCTCAGTGCTATCCCTGAGGTCATGCTGTGCATGACTAACTGAATGAACTGGGAGATATAAATAAATGTTTGGGACGGACGCTTCACTAAGCTATTTTAGCCAATTGATAATCTCTGTGGCAAACAATAGGATCCATCACTGTACATAGAGAAATACAGTTGCTCCTGCTACTTTGAGACAAATATGCAAGTCACTACAGCCTGATCCAAAAAGAGACAATTTTGTGTCCTGCTATATCTATCACCAATGGAGCAGAAAATTATTTGTCAGAGTATCCTGAAATGACCTTAGCTTATTATCCCTTGCCTGGGATTCATTCACAGTCCAGAACAGAACTTATAAACATTTCCCGTTTCTTCAGTTCTTGCAAAGACACAAGGAAATCTTCCTTGCTTTTGAATCTGCTAGGCTCCTGTAGAGCATGCAAGTGCCTGTGCTAGAGATTTAAATTGGTAATTTGGTTTATTATTGTCACATACACTGAGATACAGTGATAAACTTTGTTTTGCATGCCATCCATGTAGGTCATTTCATTGCATCAGTACATGGGAAAGACAGTAACAGAATGCAGAATGACATGTTACAGTCACAGAGAAAGTGCAATGCAGGCAGAAAATAAGGTGCGAGGGCATGATGAGGTAAATTGTGAGGTCAAGAATCGTCTCGTAATAATGGAACAGACAAGGTTGAATCCCTGTCAATTACGTTAGAGGGGAAACCATGATTTAGTATGGCACCTTGGAGGTTTGGAATTGAAGGTGGCATCATTAGAATAGATACATTAGGATAAGAAAACTGGGAGAATGGAATTGGGTCTTTACCGGAAATGTGGAGGAGGAAATGTAAGCAAAGTAACTGTAGTTATCTAAGGACTAGTTGTAACCCTCTTGTAATTGAGAAAGAACAGACAATGAAGATAAGGGACGTTTTTTTCTCTGTACCTCAGTACATATGACAAAGATAAACCTATTTATCAATTTTATCTACACTCCTCCTCTGACCCGCTCTCCTCCCACCCATACCAACGACAGGATTCCGCTCACCCTACCAGTTCTAAGTTCCTAGGGTGTAAATATCACGAACAATTTGTCCTGGTCCAGCCTTATAGATGCACAGTTGAGAAAGTAGACCAGTGCCTCTACTTCCTCAGAAGTCTAAGGAAATTTGGCATGTCCCTGGTGACTTTTATTAATTTTTACTATAGAAGGCCTTCTAACCAGATGCATTACAGCTTGGTAATTGGCAAGAGTTGTGAACAGAGCCTATCACAGTCTATCACACAAATCAGCCGCTCCTCCATTCAGTCTGTCTGAACTTTCACTGCCTTGGGAAAGCAACATAGTCATAGATCCCTCTCACCCCACTCATTCTCTGTCTCCCCTCTCCCGTTGGGCAGAATATACAAAAAAGCATCGGGCTCTATCAGAAGGACAGCTTGTAACCTGATGTGTGAGACTATTGAATGGATCTCTCACATGCTAAAAGCTGAACCCTTGATAGCTCAATCTACCTCGTGTGGGCCCTTGGACTTTCTTTTTGTCTTTCTGCACTGTACTTTCTACATAAGTGCAGATTTAAATTCTGCTTCTCTTTCTACTATCTTGAGTTATTGATAATAAATCTGTTTCTGATTCTTATGTACTTATTTAAGATATGATTTGTCATGATAGCACACATGCAAAAGCTTTTCCTGTATCTCGGTATATCGGATAATAATAAACTAATACTAAATTCACTTTCAATATAGATCATCAAGCGCAGTACGTTCTAAAAACATATGAACACTAAAGCACAGTAAAGGCCCTTCTGCCCACGATGTTTTGCTGACCTATATAAACCTACTCTATAATCAATCTAAACCTTCCCACCTACACAGACCGTAACCTTCCATATTTCTTACATCCATGTGTCTACCTAAGGGTCTCTTAAAGGTCCCTATTGTATCAGCCTTTACCATCACTTCTGGCGTGCGTTCCAGCCACCTACCACTCTCTGTTTAAAAAGAACTATCTCTCAAATGGTTGAGATGGTTCCATTTATGATCAGAGAATGTATACAGTATATATCCTGAAATACTTAGTCTCTGCAGCCATCCATGAAAAACAGAACTCCAAAAGAATCGACATGGAATTGCTCGGTAGCGTGAAGGTGCCGGTGCGGTCTGACACACGGCCGTGGGCGGGTGAATATTTCTCTTTTTTTTAAAAAAAAAAAAAAAAGAATCGACATAAAAATATTAGAACTCCAAAGCCCCCTCTCCCCTTCCCCCGTGCCAGCAAAGGATCAATACATCAACCTCCTTCCTCCCCCCAATCATTTCAGCAAAAAAACACCAGTGTCCACCACTCATCAAGCAATAACAAAACCCCCAAAGAGGGACCATGATCTGCAGTCAACAAAATACTATAGTTTACGCAATAGTTCAACATGCCTCAGGTTCTCTCTCACTAACAAGATACAGAGAAATGTCACCCATTTCACAGCAAAAGAGAAACTAACAGTCGCTGCGATGGTGTTACCGTCTGCCACGTTGTATTTTATTCTGAGATTCTCTGACTCAAGAATTATCAGCAAACTCTCCCCACCATCGAGAGAAAGAGAGAGAGAGTACGATCACTCGCGTACAGAGACAGCCATCCACACATCCGCCGCAGCGAAGTCGTGATGGTCCTTCTCCCGCGACGCCTCAGGCAGCAACATTGGCCTGGAATTGGTCATCTACAGGGCTGCACCTGGAGGTGCCATCTTCCAAGCCGTGTCTGGGGAATGTTGGAAAATGGCCGGCCAGTGAGGTCCAGAAGCGGGAACTTATCTGTGTGAGAAACTGCAGTATTGAGTGCCACTGCCGATCAGGCACCTCAGTAGAACCCTAGCCACCCTGAAAAGGAACAAAAAGAGATATTAAGTAGAAGAATTTAAGCTGTTTCTGCAGATGAGCTCAAAGAGGCAGCTGCTTGCCCACTCTGATATCTCCCTTAAACTTTTTTCTACTCACATTTAAGTTATGTCCTTTGGTATTAGTTAGTGCTGACCTGAGAAAAAAGTGCTGGCTGTCCATTCTGTCTTTGGTCCTCCTAATTTTACAGAATGCATCTGTATCATCTCTTGTCTCATCCTCCTTCACACCAAAGAGGAAACAACTGGATCATCCTCATGATATACCAAAAAACATGTTTCACATCTCCTTCCAACACCACCAACCATTCCCCTTCTTATCATGGTTTCTTAAACATCACCATAAAACGTACCCCTATACTTCTTCCCATTCCACCATCTGAGAAAACAACACCTCTTCCAGGTGAAGCAAAGATTCACTTGCTTAAATCGGCACCTTACAATGTGATCTTGACTACTTTGGTGAAAATAAGCAAAATGAGATTGGGTGGCAGCTCTATTCAGTTTCCATTTCAATTTAAATGCCATTTAAATTGTCTGTCCCTCTTGCATTGTGACTTACCAAAGAAAGTCAACAGAAGCTAGAAGAATAACATCATGTCTCCTACTTCAATCCAATGCAATTTTCAGGAGTCAACATTGAATTCAACCACTACAGAGAATCACAAACAAGAAAAAATCTGCAGATGCTGGAAATCCAAGCAATATACACAAAATTCTGGTGGAGTTCAGCAGGCCAGGCAATATCTATGGAAAAGAGTAAAGAGACAATGTTTCGGCCAAGACCCTTTGTCGAGACTTGATGAAGTTTCTCAACCTGAAACGTTGATGGTTAACTCTTTTCCATAGATGCTGCCTGGCCTGCTGAGTTCCTTCAGCATCTTGCATGTGTTCACTTCAGAGAATTGCCATTCACATTTCCAGCATTCAATATTTCCTTGTTATCCTCTTCTGATGCTCAAGGTATAATCAATCTCCCCTTGTTTACGCCTCACTCAAACGGGCGGCACAGTAGCCCAGATGGCAGAGCCTCTGCCTCACAGTGCCAGAGACCTGAATTCAATCACATTATTTCATCACATCAATGCATGCATTGAAGCAGTACAAGGAAAAAAAAAACAGTAAGAGAATGACAATGTAATGTTTCAGTTACAGGGAGTTACATCAGATTTCTAGCATGGTTTTTGCTTTTCAACTAGGTTTTGAAATTCTAAATTTATTTCATTACCTGAATTTAAATTCCCAGCAACAATGGTGGGATTTGAACTTGTGCTCTCAGATGAGTAGTTCAACCTTACCGATAATTGCCCATTAAATTAAATGGGCCACAGTCAACCCCACAGTTTTGGTTGCTTTTCACCATCATTGCTGCCTGAACTGCTGAACATCTTCAAGATGCAGTGCCTCAAGAAGGTGGCATCTATCATGAAGGATCATCAACATCCAGGACATGCCTTCTTGTTACTACCATCAGGGAGGAGGTACAGAAACAGATGACCCACGCTCAATGTTTAAAGAACAGTTTCTTCCCCTCTGCCATCAGATTTCTAAATGGTCCATGATCCTATGTATAAACACTACCTCACTATTCCTCTTTCATTCTATCTATTTATTATTCTGAATTAAAGTTTTTTGAATTTCTTGCACTGTACTGTTGTCATGAAAAAAACAATTTTCATGACATGTCCCAGTGGAAAGGGGCCAGTGAGTGAGTGGGCCAGTGAAGGAGTGGAGCTTTGAGACTTTGACTTGAGAGATTCTGGTAGTTTTGCCAGTTGGTCTGTGCAATCAAGTCAATCAAGATTTGAGTAGATCAGCAGAAAGCTGTTGATTAGACAATCAAGATTTGAATAGCTCAGACTCAGCAGAAAGCAGCTGATTGGGCAATTGAGGTCAGGTGACCAAGCATTTTGAAAAGTTCAAACAGATAAATAGAGGGATAGCTCAAGTAAAGCAGCCTGTGGAAAGTGGTGAGTGAGTGAGTGAGTGAGTGAGTGAAGTGAAGTGAAGTGAAGTGAAGTGAAGTGAAGTGAAGTGAAGTGAAGTGAAGTGAAGTGAAGTGAAGTGAAGTGAAGTGAAGTGAAGTGAAGTGAAGTGAAGTGAAGTGAAGTGAAGTGAAGTGAAGTGAAGTGAAGTGAGTGAGTGAGGCGAAGCGAGGCTTTGAGGCTTTGACTTGAGAGGCTTTGAGAGGGAACTTGATGACGGTGAGGACAATATGAGTGAGGTTGATGTTCTGGAGCATGTTGATATTAAGAGAGAGAAGGTGTTGGAGTTGTTAAAATACATTAGGTTGGATAAGTCCCTGGGGCCTGATGGAATATTCCCCAGGCATGAGGCAAGGGAAAAGATTGTTGAGCCTCTGGCTAGGATCTTTATGTCCTTGTTGTCCATGGGAATAGTACTGGAGGATTGGAAGGAGGTGAATGTTGTCCCCTTGATCAAAAAAAGTAGTAGGGATAGTCCAGGTAATTATATACCAGTGAGCCTTACGTCTGTGATGGGAAAGCTGTTGGAAAAGATTCTTAGGAATAGGATCTATGGGTATTTAGAGAATCATGGTCTGATCAGGGACAGTCAGCATGGCTTTGTGAAGGGCAGATCATGTCTAACAAGCCTGATAGAGTTCTTTGAGGAGGTGACCAGGCATATAGATGAGGTTAGTTCAGTGGATGTGATCTATATGGATTTTAGTAAGGCATTTACAAGGTTCCACACAGTAGGCTTATTCAGAAAGTTAGAAGGCATGGGATCCAGGGAAGTTTGGCCAGGTGGATTCAGAATTGGCTTGCCTGCAGAAGGCAGAGGATTGTGGTGGAGGGAGTACATTCAGATTGGAGGATTGTGACTAGCGGTGTCCTACAAGGATCTATTCTGGGACCTCTACTTTTTGTAATTTTTATTAATGACCTGGATGTGGGGGTAGAAGGATGGGTTGGCAAGTTTGCAGACGACACAAAGGTTGGTGGTGTTGTAGATAGTGTAGAAGATTCTCGAAGATTGCAGAGAGACATTGATAGGATGCAGAATTGGGCTGAGAAGTGGCAGATGGAGTTCAACCCGGAGAAGTGTGAGGTGGTACACTTTGGAAGGACAAACTCCAAGGCAGAGTACAAAGTAAATGGCAGGATACTTGGTAGTGTGGAGGAGCAGAGGGATCTGGGGGTACATGTCCACAGATCCCTGAAAGTTGCCTCACAGGTGGATAGGGTAGTTAAGAATGCTTATGGGGTGTTAGCTTTCTTAAGTTGAGGGATAGAGTATAAGAGTCGCGATGTAATGATGCAGCTCTATAAAACTCTGGTTAGGCCACACTTGGAGTACTGTGTCCAGTTCTGGTCACCTCACTATAGGAAGGATGTGGAAGTATTGGAAAGAGTACAGAGGAGATTTACCAGGATGCTGCCTGGTTTAGAGAGTATGCATTATGGTCAGAGATTGAGGGAGCTAGGGCTTTATTCTTTGGAGAGAAGGAGGATGAGAGGAGACATGATAGATGTGTACAAGATAATAAGAGGAATAGATAGAGTGGATAGCCAGCACCTCTTCCCCAGGGCACCACTGCTCAATACAAGAGGACATGGATTTAAGGTAAGGGGTGGGAAGTTCAAGGGGGATATTAGAGGAAGGTTTTTTACTCAGAGTGGTTGGTGCATGGAATGCACTGCCTGAGTCAGTGGTGGAGGCAGATACACTAGTGAAGTTTAAGAGACTACTAGACAGGTATATGGAGGAATTTAAGGTGGGGGTTATATGGGAGGCAGGGTTTGAGGGCCGGCACAACATTGTGGGCCGAAGGGCCTGTACTATGCTGTACTGTTCTATGTTCTAAATCTGATTCTTTATTTTTCCATCATTTTCTGTTTTTAATTCAAGGGTGAGGTTCAAATACTCATCTCTGCAAAGAGCATGGTGGAAACTCTCCCTCAAGTGCCAACGGAGGCTAAGCAGCTGAGTTAATCCCAGGCACATGGGGAAACAAATGTGGTTGGAACATACCCCAAGTTCTATCCCACTATATGAAGGAACAGATTAGAAGGGACAATAGGTTCTTCCAATCCCACTTCATCATATCATTAAATGTCTCTCACTGTGAGACAATAAATCTAATTTTCATCTTCACTTGGTCACTCATGAACTGTGAAGAAAGGAGTAAATGAGGAAACTGTAGCTATTTAATTGTTCCATTTTTGCTGTTCAGATATTATGCTTGGAAGGAGCTGCTGGATGATTGCAAATTTTAATAGCTTCTCTTTTGCAAGGAGCACACATCCACAGAGCATTTTCCAGGTCCTGAGTGAAAATTATTTTGCTTTTTCTCTGTCTAGAACATTTAAGAAACAGTTAAATCTCTTCTGAGTTTCCAGTCTGCGTCAGCTATAGGGTGTCCCTTGCAGGATTTGGCCTGCGATCAAATTAGGCAGCACGGTATTGTGTCATGGGCTGGGAGAGAGGGAGGTGAGATACTGCTGGTTCCCTGTAGCTTAGGAATCAAATTCATCATAATCACATTGTTAACTATCACAGAGCATGACTCCAGCCATTATAATCAGACCTCGCTGGCATCTAATCAGACACCACACATCTAGTCATTATAGGAAAGAAAACCACATTTTACCCAGTCAATAGAAGGCACTCACAAACTGCTCTCTGTACTTTAAGAAAGAGAATTGGAGCAGGAATTTCTTGTCTGTTGTACATATTAATGTCTGCCGTTTGGACTCTGCTTCTGAAAGTAATAGTGCTGTTGCAATCAGATTGGAGTCTAGAACAAGGGAAGTTTTGTTACAATTGTCAGTGGTCATACCTGGAATACTGTGTGCAGTTTTAGCCCCTTACTTTAGAAAGGATATAGTAGCGTTGGTGGCAGTCCAAAGCAGATTCACCCAGCTAGTTCATTGGGATGAGAGTTGTCTTATCAAGAGAGGCTAGACTGAGTCTTTATTCATTGGCATATAAAAGAATGAGGAGTGATTTTATTGAAACATACAGTATAAGGTTCTAATGGGGTAAATGGGGGTGGATTTTTTCCCAGAAACAAACACTGATGGTATATATGACAATAATAAAATATACCAATACTAATAAAAATGCGTAGGGGCTTCACAAGTCCAGCAGCATCTGTGGAGGGAAATAAACGGTTGACTTTATAGACCAAAATCCTTCATCAGCACTGGAAAGGAATGAGGCAGAAGCCAGATAAGAATGGGGGAGAGAAAGAGTACAAGCTGATAGGTGATAGGTGAGACCTAGACAGGGGGAAGGTGAATGGGGATGATGTAAGAAGCTGGGAGGGGATGGGTGGAAGAGGTAAAGCCCTAAAGGAGAAAGAATTTAATAGGAGGGTTCAATGGACCCTGAAATAAAGCGGAGGTGGGGAATGAGAGGGAGCTGATGAGCAGATCATGTGGGAGGAGGAGTGAAGAAGAAGGGGTGAGAGGAACACTAGATACAGTAGAGGGCAGAACACAGAAGGGAGATGTTACTAGAAGTTAGAAAAATCACTAAGGTTGGAGACCACCCAGACAAAATATGAGATGTTGCTCCTCCAGCCTGCTTTTGCTCTTGGTGTCACTGCATCTCGATTCATGTAACCATGCGACACTGTCATATCAGAATTTTTTTTCCTCAGCAGTAATGGTGTTCTCGGTGTTGGATTTCTCTCTGAGCCAGAGAGAGCTATAGCTTCAAATCCCAATAGACTTGAAACTATTCTACAGAAATCTAGGCCAAGGTTCCAGCAAGTTCTGAGGCAGTGCAGCATTGCTGAAGGTGCAATCTAACGTTGAATCATTAAACAGAAACCCCAACTACTTTTTGCCAATAGCTGTAAAAGATCACTTCCCACCAATTAGAAGGACAGCAGTCATTCCAGTGAAGTGACAGAGGAGACTGCAGATGTTGGAGTTTGAAGCAGCAACCAAAATGTGAGAGGAAATCTTGGGGCAAAGAAGGATAACCTTGTAGAGCTGTATAAAATTATTACAGGCGTAGATAGAGTGAAGCTGCACAGTTTTTCACCCCCCGACAGACATGGTGTCATGAACTAGAACCATTTTAAGTGGGAATGAACAGAATTAAAAGGAACCTGAGGGGCAACTTTTTCACAGAGTGGTGGGTATAAAGAATGTGCTATCAGAGGAAATGGTTGAGGTAGTTAAATTACAATGTTTAACAGGAACTTGGATATGTCCATGGATAGGAAAGGTTTAGAGGGATTTGGTTTCACATACAGACAGTTGGGAATACCTTAGAAGGGCAACTTGGTCAGTATAGACGTGTTGGACTGAGGGGCCCATTTCTGTGCTACATGGTTATCAAACTACAACTCAGCATCTGTGGAGCGAATTTGATAGTCAACATTTTGGGTCGAGACTCTTTATCTGGACTGAAAGATACGGGGAGGTAAACAGTATTAAGAAGGGAATGGGTGTGGCAAGTGAGTAGTGGATACATGTGAGAAGAGGTGACTGGCAGGTGGAGGAGGGGAGAGTAGGGATAGTGACAGAGATTTGGAGGTGATGGTTAGTGGTAATAAAGGGTGGTGGAAGTTGAAGCATGGAACGAAATAAGAGATGGTAATAGTGGGGGAGGGGACCCAGTGGGAAGAATGTGATGGGCTGTTGACTGCGTGGAGGACGGAAGGGAGCCAAAGTGTTGGGAGTGGTTTGGGATGGGTGCAGGAGCAACTGATTAGATCAAGAGGTGAGAGAAAAGGAAGAGGAGAGTGAGTAATTCATTTGCATTTGGGGAATTCAATTTTCATGCCACCGGCTGTACCACTCACCCCACTTCTTCCAGTTGTCCTGCCCAGTCTTTAATTCCTCATTTGGCATTACTTAAAGACAAACAGAAATCTAGTCATTATCACATTGCTGTTTGTGGGACCTAACAGGGGAAATGTGTCTTTTATGTTTGCAATCCTGTTGCGTACACAATAGACAAATCTAGAATTGCTGTTACTGTGCTTCTAAAGTGCTTGATTGGCTATTAAGTGGTTTGGGATATAGTGAATGGCCGACTAGGTATTCATTTTCATAGATGCTGCCTGACCTGCTGAGTTCCTCCAGCATTTTGTGTGTGTTGCATAGTGAAAACTGCTATTTAAATGTATCATTTTATTGTGCGCTAAAGTGCCAAAGGGTTCCCTTATGTTTTGAGAAGAGTTTTCATTTGATTGACTGAACTGTCCAACTTCAAAAGCACATTTAGCACCATTTTTTAAGAGTTTTGGTTGCCATGGAAATACATCAGAGGGAGATTGGGTTGAGTGCAGAGAATTCAAAGTGCAGTGCAAAGAGATGTTTGAAAGAAATCCTTTGTTCTAAATCCACAAAAGATCCATTAATGGCCAAAGTTGTTGCACAGATGCGGCAAAACCTCAGTAAAAGTGTTATTTCCTGCAAAGAAAAACTTAAAAGAGAATGAAGGAAACATGGCCGACCCTACGGATCACTGTTGCTGTAAAGGAATCCAATAAGCAAAGTTCTGATGGATTTAGTAGAGTACGGCACATCGTTAACAACGCAGGAAAGTGTCACTGCTACTGATGAAGGGTCTCAGCCCAAACTATCGACTGTTCATTTCTCTCTATATATGCACCCTGACTTCTAGGTTTCCAGCATCTGCAGAATCTCATATTTCTCAAAGTTCCAGTGGTAGGTCACTTCAGAGGAGGTTGATTTGATAACTGATGAGGGATAAAAATTAGATTTTCAAGACTCGATCTTCATTAAAATAGTGAAATTAGATATTTCATGACCATAAGACATAGGAGCAGAATTAGGCCATCTGGCCCATCAGGTCTGCTCCACCATTCAATCAAGGCTATTCTTTTTTTTAATCTCCTCAACCCCAGTTCTCAACCTTCTCCCCGTAACCTTTAATGCCATGTCCAATCAAGAACCTATCGATCTCTGCCTTAAATGCACCCAGCGACCTGGCCTCCACAGCTGCATGTGACAACAAATTTCACAAATTCACCACCCTTTGGCTAAAGAAATTTCTCTGCATCTCCTTTTTGAAAGAGCACCCTTCTATCCTGAGACTGTGCTCTCTTGTCCTAGACTCTCCCACCATGGGAAACATCCTTTCCCACATCTACTCTGTCTAGGCCTTTCAAGATTCTAAAAGTTTCAATGAGATCCCCCTCATTGAATCTCCTTCTGAATTCCAGTGAGTACAGACCCAGAGCCATCAAACGTTCCTCGTATGATAACCCTTTCATTTCGGGAATCATCCTTGTGAACCTCATCTGGACACCTCCAATGCCAGCACATCTTTTCTAAGATGAGGAGCCCAAAACTGTTCACAATACTCAAGGTGAGTCCTCACCCGTGTCTTATAAAGCCTCAGCATCACATCCTTGCTCTTGTGTTCTAGACCTCTTGAAATGAATGCCAACATGACATTTGCCTTCTTCACCACCGACTCGACCAGCAAGTTAACCTTCAGGGTGTTCTGCACAAGGACTCCCAAGTCCCTCTGCACCTCAGATTCCTGGATTTTCTCCCCTTTTAGAAAATAGTCCACACATTTATTTCTACTACCAAAGTGCAAGACCATACATTTTCCAACATTGTATTTCGTTTGCCACTTCCTTGCCGATTCTCCTAATCTGTGTAAGTCCTAGTGCATCCTACCTGTTTCTTCAACACTACCTGCCCTCCACCAATCTTCGTATCATCTGCATTTTGCTTGAACACTTGAGCTTTCAATTTACCCTGTGCCTTATTCGTCCTTTTCTACTGCACTGACTCTGTAACTGTAATACTTCATTCTTTTCTCTTATCATTTTTATTTAGTACTGCCTTGACATACAGAATAATCTTTCTAGGTGGCATGCAAACCAAAGCTTTTTCACTGCATCTTAGGGATGTGACAATAGTAAACTAGCTTCTGGTTAGCAGTCATCAATGTCCTCCCTTTAGCAGAGGAGACCTTGGTTTAACATCTCACCTGAAAAATAGAATCTCCAAAAATATGGCTGCATTGAAAGTACAAACCTAGGTCTTGTTCTGATGTCTTACATGTTAGACTCCAATGCCTCAGTGGTTATAGAGGCTTAGAGTTGTACAGATTAGAAATAGGCCCTGGCTAATTCCAAATTTGAAATAATTTCAATGATGGAATTATTCTGATAGGAAAGGAGGCCATTTGGTTTATTGAGCCTAATTTAGCCTCCAGTGGGGCAAACTCATCAGTCCCATTCTCCCAAACTTTCCATGGACCCCTGCAAATTATTCTCTCTTAAGTACTTAATCCACTCCATTGCTGTAGAGGAAAGAATAGTGAGGGCCAATAACTAGACCATAAGATGATAAAGCAATAATAGTAGAATTAGGCTATTCAGACCTTTGAGTCTATTCTGCCATTTGATTTATTTTCTCTCTCAGCCCCATTCTCCTGCCTTCTTCTCATAACCTTTGACACTATTAACAGTCAAGATTCTACCAAACTCTGCTTTAAATACTCCCAATGGCTTGATCTGTGGCAATGAGTTTCACAGAATCACCACCCTCTGGCTAAAGAAATTTCTCCTCATCTGTTCTAATTGGATGTCCTTCTATTCTGAGGTGTAGTTAATAGTGTCATTCCCATGTTACTCAGCCAATCCCACATGAAGCCATTTTCACTGCATTAATTATGCACTAACATATGCGGAATGAAGAATAAACAAGAAGAAAACGTTTACCAGATACTTGCCTCGCCCAAGCCTGATCTCATTGAAGTCTGATGAGCCAAAGCCACTCTAACACTGGCTCACTCACACAATGGTCACTCTGCTTGCCCCTGCCATATTTTTATTTGCCATTTCAAAAAAATTCTATACACTGAGTGCAGTTCAAATTCCAAAAACTGCCACAAAGCGCTGCTTCGTTAATCTTCAATCATGGACCCATGTGAAGCCACAGCTGCTTCTTATGCTCCTGTTCAGTGCTTGAGTGCAGTCCAAAGGTAGGAGATACTGGAGCTGTTTAAATTAGTAGCCCTGGAGGTTGAATTACCAATTCAGAGAGCCATGTTCAATTCTCAACATAGCAGCTGTGGATTTTAAATTACTGTAATAATCTGGAATTAAAGGGGTAAACCAGTCACTAGTTATAATCATCGCATGAGATCAAGCTGTGGATTGTTCAAGTCTGGTTGACTGATGTTCTTCAGGGAAAGAAACTCATCTTTATCCAGTCTGTCTTACATTCAATTCAAGTTTAATTGTCACTCAACCACACATGAACACTTGAATACAGCCAACTGAAACTGCACTACTCCAGGGTCAAGGTACAAAACACAATACCAACAGTCAAACACAGCACAATGCACACAGAAGATAGCAAACACAATGGTATCACAACCACACAACAAAAGAGTTTAAACTCGCACTATCAATCCTCAGTTGACCACAATACAGCATGTCCCCCTCCGAATGAACACTGGTAGGGGTGGCTCCAGCCTGGACACTGCACCAAAGTTGAAAGTCCAAAGTAAAATTTATTATCAGAGTGCATACGTGTCACCATATATAATCCTGAGATTCTTTTCTGTGGGCATACATAGTATATCTATAGAACAGTAACTGTAAACTGTAAACATCAGGAACTGTGAACTGTAAACAAACTGTGCAAACACAGATATAAATAAATAGCAATAAATAACAAGCAGGAAATAACAGTATAACTGAGTCCTTAAATAAGTGTAGTTATCCCCTTTTGTTCAACAGCCTGATGGGTGAAGGGGTAGTAACTGTTCTTGAACCTGGTGGTGTGAGTCCTGAGGGACCTGTACCTGTTACCTGATGGCAGTAGTGAGAAAAGAGCATAGCCTGGCTGGTGAGGAACTTTGATGATAATGCTGCTTTTCTATGGCAACATTTCATGTAGATGTGCTCAATGGTTGGGAGGGTTTTACCCCTGATGTACTGGGCTGAATCCAACACCCTTTGTAGGACTTTCCGCTCAAAGGCTTTGGTGTTCCCATACCAGGCCATAATGCAGCCAGTCAATACACTTTCCACCACACTTCTATAGAAGCTCGCCAAATTTTTCAATGATATGCCGAACCTCCACAGACTCCTGAGGAAGTAGAGAGACTATAGTGCTTTCTTTGCAATAATATTTATATGATGTGTCCAGGACAGGACCTCTGAGATAGTGACACTCAGGAATTTAGTTACTGACCCTCTCCACCTCTGATCTCCTGATGATTACGGGCTCAGGGACCTCTGGTTTCCCTCTCCTGAAGTCTACAATCAGTTCCTTGGTCTTATTGACATTGAGTGAGAGGTTGTTATTATTACACCACTCAGTCAAGTTTTCAATCTCCATTCTGTATGCTGAATCATCACCACCTTTGATACAGCCCACAACAGTGGTGTTGTCAGCAAACTTGTATCTGGTTTGGAGCTGTACTTAGCCACACAGTCCTAGGTGTAAAGTAAGTAGAGCAGGTGAAGTATACATCTCTGTGGTGCTCCTGTGCTGATAGAGATTCGGGTGGAGGAGATATTTTTGCCAATCCAAGTCTTTCAAGTGAGGAAATCCAGGATTCCATTGCACAAGGTGGTATTTATTAATTTACTGATTAGTTTTGAGGGGACGATTGTGTTAAGTGCCAAGCTATAATCAATAAAGAGCATCCTGATGTATGCATCTTTGCTGTCCAGATGTTCCAGGGTTGAGAGAAGAGCCAACAAGATAGCATCTGCTGTAGACCTGTCGCTTCGGTAGGCAAGCTGGAACAGATCCAAGTCACCATTCAGACAGGAGCTGATTTGCTTCAATACCAGCCTCTCAAAGCACTTCATCTCCATGGTTGTAAATGCCAGCAGGTGATAGTCATCTAGAAAGGTTACCACACTCTTCTTGGGCACCAGTGCAATTGAAGCCTGGTTGAAGCAGGTTAGCACTACACACGGCTGAGCAGAAGGCTGAAGATATCTCTGAATACACCAGTCATTTGGTTGGTACAGGCCTCCAGTATTTGGCCTGGTTCTCCGTCCAGGCCCGATGTTTTCCTTGGATTCACTGTATTGAAGGCAGCCCACATGTTATCTTCAGATACTGAGACAAAACAATCATCAGGAGACATGGGGATGTGCAATAGTTCCTCCTTGTTCTTGTGACCAAAGCGAGCATAGAAGGCATTGAGCTCATCTGGAAGTGAAGCTCTGCTGTTTCCCATGTTGCAAGATTTAGCTTTGTATTTAAACCCTGCCACAGCTGTCGAGCATTCCTCCTTGATTCCAGTCTAGTCTGGAATCTCCATTTCACTCAAGATAGCTTTCCGGAAATCATACCTGTACCTCTTGTAGCATTCTTGATCTCCAGACTTGAATTTCTCTGATCTGGTTCTCAGCAGGTTTCAGACTTCATCGTTCATCCAGGGCTTCTGACTGGGGAAACACTGAACGATTTCCTGGGGAAACACTGAACGATTTCCTGGGGAAACACTGAACGATTTCCTGGGAACACACTCATCTACAGTTCTTCTAATATAATCTGTAATGACCCTGGTGTAGTCATTCAGGTCCTCAGATGAGTTCTTGAACACAGCCCAGTCCACTAACTCAAGGCAATCCTGTTACCATTTGTCTGCCTCCCACGATCACCTCTTGGTTGTCTTGTCTCTGGAGCCTTGCTCTTTAGGCTCTGTTGTATACAGTTAGCAGAACTACAGCAAAATGATCTGACTTGCTGGTGGTCTTAGGAAGTAGTGTAGCAGTGGTCCAGTATGTTAGGACCTCTGGTGTAATAGGTTACATGTTGGTGATAATCGGACAGGGTTTTCTTCAAAAAGGCCTGGTTAAAGTTGGCAAATATAATTTGAAATGTGTCGGAATGGACCATCTTTTGCTTACAGACGCCATTGTGCAGTTTTGCAAGTTCTTGCTTATAAATGGCTGCTGGTGATATGTAAACTGCAGTTTGGATCATGGCTGACAACTCCCAAGGCAAATAGAATGGTGTACCTTTAATCATTAGTCAGGGGAACAATAAGTTGACATAATACTAACATCCATGCACCAACGAGAACTGACTAAAAAGCATACACTGTCACCTCTTTCCTTACCAGAATTCAAGGTTTGATCCATTCTTAGAATCGTAAAACCTTCTGGTTGGTTAGCTGTGTCTAGCGTGTTCACTGTTAACCAAGTCTCACTGCAACAAACAACTGAGATCTGCCTCATCTGCCTCTGATACAGCAGCCTTGCCCAAAGATGATCAATCTTATTTTCAAGTGACGGTACGTTCGCGAACAAGATGGTGGTTAGAGGTGGCCTCATCCCTCTGCACTTCAACCGGGTTTGGATCCCACCTCTACCGCCACGTTTTCAACCTTGATCCTTAAAGGCGCCACACTTAACTGCTCCAAATTTAACCTTCGAACGTGAGATTTCGTAGTCCATTGTTAAGAGGAAATTTAAGTGCTGCAGATTGTGGCAAAAGTAGTTGAAAAGGAGTATATTTAAGAAGAAAACTAGTACAAAATCCTGCAGTCCGCGGAGAGTCACTGATGTACACTGGCGCCATGTTTAATGCCACACCGCCCCCCGTGAAGTGCCCCCACCTGCCCCCCGAGGCAACACCATGGCTTGAGGTCTAGCCCTTGCACATATAAGACAACAAGCCCATTTAGAGTATCAGTAAAGATACAAACACAAAATATATGTGTATGTAGTCCAGACCGCAATCTTTGGTTGACCACAATAGATCGTGGCAGCACCGACTCCAACCTAGACGCCACGCCCCACCACCCCCGGCGGAGCGCACTCGCTCTGATGCCGCCCCCCCCCCCCAGGCAACACCGTGGCTTGAAGCCCACCCCTCCCATATCCCAGATAACAAGCCTATTTTGAATATCGGTAAAACACAACCACACGAAATACACATGTATATACTCCAGACCATTAGTCTATTGAAATATTCAGCAATCACAACAGAGCTCGTCTTTTGGCAAGCGTTCACTGAGGAGCGGGCTGCAATAACTCCAACCCGATGGTGTGATGGTGCGCCATGCCACCCCTGGTGAAGCGCGCCAGCGTGAACATCTCTCCTCCAGCAGCTTATATCTCCAGCTGCATCAATGGGGCTGACTTAGGTGGTGTTGCAACTCACTTGGTTTACAGTCCTGACAACTATATATGGGTTGTACAGTAATGCTGCAAATGAACAAGAAGGAAAGATAGAAAAAAAGAAAGAAAGTGAGAAAGAAATAAATAAAGAAAAAATGAAGGTAAATGCCATATTAATCTCTATGACGAGGTTGTTTGTGTTGATTTAAAGAGCACACTTTTCCTCAATTGCTTTCTGGTGGATTTTGACTGATGAGACATGCTCTATTGGTTAGCTTCTCATGTTGCATTATCAAAACTAACATTGTAATCTATAAATTAATGATTAGATTTCAGCTGGAGTATTATGTTCAGTTCTGGACTCTACATCTTGGGAAAGAAATCATAGTCTGACAACGGTAATGTACAACATTAGCCTGAATGATATCAAGGGTGAGGGACCTCAATTGCACAAAGAGCTCAGATCTGCTGAGTTATCCCCTTATCACAAGGATGACTGAAGAGAGATACAACAGAGATACTGAAATGTTTACCAGACTGGTCCTAAGGATAATAGACTTCAGCATTATTATAAGACTGGAGGAGATGAGGTTTTGTCACAGACGCCCATTCATTCTCCAGCATATTCAATTATTTCAACTTATGTACAGTTCTAAGGCTATCACCTTTTAAATAAACTCTCTATTGATGGATGGAAACTTCTGTGCATTTATGTATTCACAAAGGCATTAAAATTGGGAATGCTTCAACAGTGGACGTGGTGGAAGAAAATTTGACAGTAACAAATTGTATTACTTCTTGGAATAAAACTTGCAGGACTTCAGGGAAAGAGCAGTATAGTAGGGCTGACAAAACTTCTGTCAAAGAGCACACACAGACACAGTGGGTTCAATATCTTCCTTGGAGGAACCATATGATTCGTGATTCATCAAGGTTAATTGATCCCCAGGTTCATTTGCTGCCTCACAAATGATGCTTAAACACAGTTTATTCCCATCAATTTTCCATCTGGGCCTCTGCACGTAGAGTCTCATTCTGTGCTACTATGACTTGTTTAAATTAACCAAGGTCCTTGGGCATATACTCATCTATGTTTGGGAATTTGGCATTGGTAATTGGTTTATTACTGTCATAGATATCAAAATAGAGTAAAAAAAGCTTTTGTTTGTGTTAATTCAGACAGATCATCCCAGTCACAAGTACATTAAGGCTATGTCCACACTACGCCGGATAGTTCTGAAAACAAAGTTTTTTCTCTTTGTTTTGACCTTCCATCCACACTGAAATGGCATTTTCATCTCCCGAAAATGGAGATTTACAAAAACACTCTCCAGAGTGTGTAAATTTGAAAGTGATTGTTTCGCGTTGTAGTGTGGACAGGGTAAACGGAGAGATTTAAAAACATTGTTATGACAACACCACAACAACAATGCTTTTTCTGCTTCTACTTGGGACTGCACAAGCACTGCCGGATGGCTGTTCTTGGTTCTTGGTTCTCGATACTCCAAAATATTCCGCATGGAATTTAAACTGGTGGTGGCTTTCAAGCTGATCCCCTCGGTTTCTCTGTTTGCATCCTCTGTTCTTCTGCCCGTACCCTCAGGTCTCCCAGTCTGCGGTGGTCGTACCCTCGATCTCTGGTACCCTGGGGTCTCCAAGCCAGCTCTGTCGCTGACTGACCACTGCTTTTATAACGCGCAGTTGGTGTGAACGGCGTGAGAGTTAAATTGTGAAGCGAGCTTTTTTGACTAGATCCCCTAAATTGATTTGATTGAATCTATCTTTAAAAATATTAATGTCAGAAATACTGTGCAGGTCTGGCGGCAGAAGATTCCACTCTCTTGGTTCTTGATCCTCCAAAATATTCCGCATGGAATTTAAACTGGAGATGGCGGAGGGTGGGATTAAGAAGGAGATTTTTGAAGAAGAAAAGCTGCCTTAAATTTAATTGGGTTTGGTTGTGTGACTGTGTTAGGATTAAGAATATTCCATGCTTTAATTGTGCGGGGGAAAAATGAATTGCTGTACACATCTGACTTGGTTGTTAGTATTTCAAATTGAGTTGAGTGCCCTCGTCTGCTCCTAATAGGTTTGGGTTTGATGTGGGATTGGTAGTCTATGTCGAGTTGATCATTTAACATTTTGTAACTGTTGATAATGTTGATCTTGGGTAGAGGTTGGCTTCATGCGTGTGTTGTTTACTTCATTGTCTACATTAATAGCTTGTTTGGAATTAAACATCTCCATTGCTTTGCTGACTTTGTAGTCGTTTGTAACTTGCAGAAACACCTCGACTTCATTGTCTGTCTAAACGAAGAAGTCTGGTCTGCTTTCTCCAGCGGAGGTTTTCCTTGTATTCCTTGAAGACATTTTTGAAAACTTTCTTTTGCTGCTGTTGTAGGTGCTCTAGTTTTTGACCAATGGAAATAGCATAACGCCGCCGCGGAAATGTAAATATTATACCATTTCCCCTTCGCTTGTTTTCTGTAGATGTGTCTGTGCTTTCCCAGTAGGAGGAGATTCATCCAAATACCTACTTTAGTGTGGACAGAGATATTTTGAAAAACGGCTAGTGTGGACACCTGTTGTTTTTACTCGAAACCAGCGTTTTCAAAATTATCCGGTCTAGTGTGGACGTTGTCTAAGATAGTAAACAAGGAAAACAGAATGCAGAACATATTGCTACATTTACTGTTGGCAGACATATGAAGTGCAAGGGCCATGGTGAGGTAAATTGAGAAATCAAGAATTCAAGATTTCATCATTTAACATGAGAGGTTTATTTAAGAGTTTGTTAGGATTCTTGGCGTGGCTTCTATAAAGATCATGGCCAGACAATGATTCCAGCTCTCTCCCCTAACCCCCTGTGTCCTTCAGTCATAGCTGAAGATCTCAGTACAAACAAAAGGAAGAGTGTGATAGCATTTGAGAGGATGCTGAGGTTGGTGGGCCTTCAATAATGTCAATAGGGCTAACATTTGATACTCAACAATGTTTACTAGCAGAGACTATCCCAACCGGGGCTATTCCCTTCGATGCAGAAGAGTTTGAGGGTGGACCTAAATGGGACATTATTTTGAGAGGCCTAGAAAGAGTGAACAGGAACAGCATTACAGAGTTGAGCAAAAAGGTATTTCACCAGCGAATGATGTAGAATTTACCACTTAAAGGGTGGTGGAAGTAGAATCTCTCCTCATCAGATAATAACCAGATGTGCATCAAGGGCCATGACCCATTTGGGCTGCAGAACAAGCACTGGGAAATGTGAGTAACCTCAGGTTAATTTTTAGCCGATGTGCAGACAATGGGCAGAATGATCTCCAAAACATACACGATTCTATCAATCTGCCTGTCTACTCACAGCTTATCCTCTGAGAGATGAAGATGAGGTCTGATGCCTTGCGCAAAGCACACAAAATATTGGAGGAACTCAGCATCTATGGAGGGAAATGAACAGTCGATGTTTCAGGTCAAGATTTTTAGTCAGGACTGATGCCCTGTTGGTGTCATCAAGATTCTGATATGAGCAGCACTTGTAGAACGCAAATCAGGTGCCCACATCTATCCAATTACTTCCTTCACAAAAAAAAAATTGTCTAAAGAAATGATACATGATAAAATCTCAAGTCATGAAAGGAAGTTTTGCATTGTTTTCTACCTTCTCTATAAAAAGAAACTGACGTTATATGATTGATAGGAATATTCGCTTGAATCTCAATGGACGAGGTGACCATTCTCCTTCACACTCCATCACAGTGACAGTTGGCAATGGATTGAATACAAAGGCTTATTAAGAATACCAAGAGCTCCAGTAAATGTTGATATTTGTTTTCAACCAGTGGTACAGTCACAAGCAAAATTAACAGCTGTCAAAATGACCTTGGATGTTAAAGCCTGAAGTTTTAAATGCACTAAGATACCAGGAACTTGCATTTGTATACACCGTATGAAGATTTCATATTTCTAAGAATCCTGATGAGTCCTGATGAAAGTTCTTGGCCTGAAATGTCAATTGTTTTCATTCACATAGATGCCGCCTGATCTGCTGAGTTCCTTCAGCATTTTGTGTGTTTTATTCTGGATTTCCAGCATCAGCAGTATCTCTTGTGTTCATATCTCTACAGCTTCTTTAATGATGTCAACTTAATACACTGGGCCATAAAATAAAGTATTTTTGGAGTGTAATCACTGACATATTGTTGAGAAGTTGTAGCCAGTTTGTGCACAGTAAGATCCCATTAAAATCCTAATCTACCCGGTTCTCTCTCTACATTCATCCCTGCCCCCACCACACAGTTTCATTCTCCTTCTCCAACTACTCCATCTGCCCATCACCCACACGCCCTCCCAACTGTTTCTCCTCCCCCACTCCCCTCCCTAACTTAACTCAATGCTCCACCTTCTCAAATTCTAACATATACAGCCTATCATTGTGTCCACTAATCACCACCCATTCTCCACTGCTATTTCCACTTGTCCCTCTTTAATCTACTTATCACTCCTCCTCACCTGGATCCACCTATCACTTGCCATCTCTTTCTCCACTTCCTCCCTTCACCAATTTATACTGGCTATCTCCCTTCTATCTGTCAGTCCTGAAACAAGGGCCTCAGCTTGGAAAGTACATTGTCTATATCTCTTCACAGATGCTGCCTGGCCTCCAGGGTTCTTCCATCATCTTGTGTGTGTGTTGCTTTCATGAAAGCACTGTAATAGCAATAATTTATAATGATACTGGTTGGTAGGTGACTGTTAGACAGGGTATTCTGAGGGTTCTTGATAGGGTAAGTGTGAAGAGAGTTTTTCCTCTTGTGACAGAATCTGTAACTAGGGGTCACTATTTAATGATAAAGCGCTTACTATTTAATATTGAGATGAAGTGGAATTTCTTCAGTTAGAACGTTGTGAGCATGTGAAATTCTCTGCTTCAGGGTGTGGGAAGAGGATCTGAAGAAACTTGATAATCAGAAGGATGAAAGGTAAAGGTATCTAGCAGAAGATGGGAATGTGAAGTTAATTTTGCAGTCACATGACTGAATAGGTTCTCTATTCTTAATTCATTTCAAATAGGAATATGGGATCTTCCTGTCTGAGAGGAGACAGCATGATCTGTCATGTTCAAGGAGACCATCATCAAGTGTACAAAATGTTGGTGAGACCACACTTGCAGTATTGTGTTCAGTTTCAGTCACCCAGCCATACAAAGGATATCATTAATCTGGAAAGGATGCGGAATAAAGGTTACAGGGATATTTCCGGGACTAGACAGTTTGAATTGTAAAGAGAGACTGCAAAGATTGGGGCTTTTCCTGGCGTGCAGGAAGCTGAGGGGTCACCTTCTATTGGATTGTAAAATGTTGAGGGGTGTCGATATAATGAATGGTTACTGTCTTTTCCGCGGGGTAGGAGTGTTGAACACTGAAGGTCACAGGTATAAGGTGAGGGGTGATTGAGTTAAAGGAGAAATGAGAGGCACCTTTTTCCACACAGAGGATGGTAGGTACTGTATGTGGAATGAGGTGCTAGAAGAAGTGGTAGAGATGGGAAAAAATACATTGTTTAAAAGATATTTTCACAGTGGATGGATTGGAAAAGTTTAGAGGGGTGAGGGCTGTATAACTCTGTTTCCATAACTCTAAGTGAAAAATTGCCCAGGAAGGACTGGACTATAGGATCATTAATTTTCATCCGTGTTCATGCAAAACCTAAACACAAGCCAAGTGGTAAATTTACCAACAACAGCAATTTGCATTTCTATAGCATCTGCAACACAACAAATCCACAGGATGATTCCACTATGTCCAATGTTCAGAATGTAAATTGGTGAATTGGTTTACTATTGTCATGTATACTAAGGTACAGTGAAAATCTCCTCTTTCACACTGTCCACACAGATCAATTTATTGAGGTAGTACAAGGGAAATCAAAACCAGAGTGCAGATACAGTGTTACAGTTACAGAGAAAGTGCAGTGCAGGCAGACAGGTGCCAGTTCATAATGAGCAACACACATAAAAGTTGCTGGTGAACACAGCAGGCCAGGCAGCATCTCTAGGAAGAGGTACAGTCAACGTTTCAGGCCGAGACCCTTCGTCAGGGCTAACTGAAAGAAGAGCTAGTAAGAGATGTGAAAGTGGGAGGGGGAGGGGGAGGGGGAGATCCAAAATGATAGGAGAAGACAGGAGGGGGAGGGATGGAGCCAAGAGCTGGACAGTTGATTGGCAAAAGGGGTATGAGAGGATCATGGGAGGGGAGGCCTAGGGAGAAAGAAAAGGGGAAGGGGGTGAAAAACAGAGGATGGGCAAGGGGTAGTATAGTGAGGGGGACATATCCTCTCATATCCCTTTTGCCAATCAACTGTCCAGCTCTTGGCTCCATCCCTCCCCCTCCTGTCTTCTATCATTTCAGATCTCTCCCTCCCCCTCTCACTTTCAAATCTCTTACTAGCTCTCCTTTCAGTTAGTCTTGACGAAGAGTCTCGGCCCGAAACGTCGACTGCACCTCTTCCTAGAGATGCTGCCTGGCCTGCTGCGTTCACCAGCAACTTTTATGTGTGTTGCTTGAAATTCCAGCATCTGCAGATTTCCTCGTGTTCAAGTTCATAATGAGGTAGGTTGTAGGGTCAAGAGTGCATCTTATCATATTAGGGAACTATTCTATTGTTTTGTAACATATAAATTGATAAACTGGTAAACTGGCTTATTAGCATCACATGTACCAAGGTATACAGAAAATCTTGCCTTTTGCACTGTCTATACAGCTCAATGCATTACCACAGGACAATGAGGTAATAACAGAGAGCAGAAAAATGTTTTATGGTTACAGAGAAAGTACAGTGCAGTTAGAAAATAAGGATCAAGATCATAACATAAGTAGTAAGAGAGTGCATCTGATCATACATAAGATGAACCCAGTATTCATATATAAGATATATTTTATTTTAAATTTTTTTAATCCTTAAGGAAGGCAAAATCAAGGTGGCAAAGACTTCCAAAAATCAATATACGTTTGTTTTTAAACAGCAGCAAATCCAGTCTCCCCCGCTGCTCCCCTCGTTCTGCTTCACAACCATTCATGTTGTCATCAGTCAATGAAGTGTTGACTGACAGATGGTTCTGACTCGGCTAAAAGCCTTGGGAAGACAGCATGGATCTGTAGTTCACAGGATGCCTAGGGAGAGTTTTAGTTTTTTTTTCTTTTCACACCTGCCAGTTGGACATGAAAGCATTTTTTATGTAGCAGCTATTTCATAGGAGATTTATATTTCCTTGTTATAATAAACACCAAGTAATCCTATCTCTGAAAGTATGAATTAGGACCAAGAGAAGACTACTCAGCTTCTCAAGCCTGCCCTTGTGTGTTTTAAGACCATGGCTGATCTGACTGTAACCAGAACTCCGAGCTTCTGTCAGCCTGCAGTAACCTCTCGTCCCTCATTCATCATGAGTTTTTCCAACACCTGAGGACTTCAGGAGGTGAGTTATAGAGAAAGGTTGAATAGGTTAGGACATTATTCCCTGGAGTACAGGAGAATGGCGGGGGTTGATCATAAAGAGGTATACCAAATTATGAGACTATAGCTAGGATGAATGCTTGCAGGCTTTTTCCCTTCAGGTAGAGTGAGACTAGAATTAGAGATCATAGGTTTAGAGTGAATGGTGAAATATTTAAAGGGAACATGAGGGGGAACTTCCTCACTTGGAGGGTTGTGTGAGTGTGCAACAAGCTGCCAGTGGATGTGGTAGATGCAGGCTTGATTGTTATGTATAAGAGATGTTTGGATAGATACATTGTTGAGGGAGGTATAGAGGGCCATGGTCTGCATGCAGGTAGATGGGACTAGGCAAAAAACCAGGCTTGGCATGGACCAGATGGGCTGAATTCCCTGATTCTGTGCTGTGGTGCTCTATGACTTTATGATTCTATATCTCAATTTTAAATTAATCCAAGATTCAGCTTGCACTATCAATGGAACATGGGAGTTCCAAAGAATTTCTGAGAGAGAAGAAACTATTACCTTATCTTTCTTAAGTGGGCAAATCTTTATTTTTAGAGAGTTCTGGATTCTCTCACAAAAGGAAACATCTTCTCATCACCCACCCTGTCAAAATCTCTTAGGATCTTAATATACCAGAAAATGAGCTGCTGGAGGAACTTCAGTGGGCAGGGAACATTGGGAAAGGGCCGTCGGCATTTCATATCAAGACATATTGGCTATGTCCAGTTAACTGTCTATTTCCCCCCACAGGTGCTGCCTGACCCACTAAGTTCCACCAATATTCCTTTTATTTGCTACAGGTTCCAGCTTCTGCAGTCTCTTATGCCTTCTGAATGCTATATGTTTATACTTGATCTCCTCGCAATCTTCTGAACTCCAATATATATACAAACATGGTGTGTCCTACCTTCTGACATATGATAAGCTATCTATTCCTGTATTAGTTATTTCTGGACTGCTTCCAAGGCATTAATATCCTCTTATTAGTAAAGAGATCCACATTGTGCATGTTTCTCCAGCTGTGGTCTCACCTGAAGCATATTATCCCCTCATTTTGTTCAGTTTCCTTCTGTTAGTTTTCATAATTAGTTGCTGTAAAAGTGTATGAGAATCAGAATTAGATTTATTATCACTAACTTTGATGTGAAGTTTGTTGTTATATGGCAGTACTACAGTGCAAAAACAAAATCTTGCTATAAATTAAAATCGTGCAAATGAAAAGGAATTAAAAGATGGTGGTCATGGTTTCATGAACTGTTCAGAAATCTGATGGTGAAGGGGAAGAAACTGTTTATGAATCATTGAGTTTAGGTCTTCAGGCTCCTGTACTTCCTCTCCAATAGTAGCTATGAGAAGACAGCATGTCCTGGATGGCAAGGACACTTCTAGATTGATGCAGCCTTCCTGAGGCACCACCTCTTGAAGATGGTCTCAATGGTGGAGATCTGGCTGAGTCTGCAGCTGTCAGCAGCCTGTTGTGCACTGGAGCTTCCATATCAGGCTGTGATGCAACCAGTCAGAATTCCCTTCTCCAAGTACAGCTACAGAAATTTATAGCAGTCTTTCATGACATACCAAATCTCCTCAAACTCATAATGGAGTGTAAGTTTACTCCTTAAAAGAAATAGAAATCAAATAGTTTTGTGTGGAGTGTTGAACTACTATAGTCTTGGAGTTGGACACAACCAATTTTCCTGCAATCTAGGCAAGATATTAAGTTTAGTGAACCTCAGTTCACTCAAAGGATCACCAGTGAGATTGCATATGATCAGGGAAATAGAGAACTTCCTTCTTTCACTTAGGCCATTTAGGTGTCCAGACCATCAAAGGCATTAGGTGAATAAAAAGTTTAAGTAGACAATGTTCTAGCATCATTCAGTGTCAGGGAGCACCTCTCTCTGCCCACATTCAGAAATTCTGATGTTGCTACTGATTGTCAAATACCCTCACCGTGTAATGGTATCTTCACAGATAGCAATTCTGTTAATCCCTCTGTGGTTTTGGATGCTTAATCAGAATGTATTTGGGAAGGAAGCAGAAAGGATGATAGGAGGAAAGAAGGAATTGAACTAGAGTGGGGGAGAGAGAGTGAAGGAAAGTGAAAAAGAAAAAAGGCAAAAAAGAGTGAAAGAGAAAATGAAAGTAGGTAAGGGGGAAAGGCACCAAATTTTATCATTTATTCAAGTAGCTGGAACCAACAGAAAAAGATAATATGGCTTCATTCTGTACAATCTACCTCTTCATGATACCACCTGTACTTCCTGCACTGTATTTTCTTTGCAGATGTTACACTTTATTCTGCATTCTGTTACTGAGTTACCTTGTTCTACCTCAATACACTGTGTAATGAATTGATCTGTATGAACAATATGCAAGACAATTTTTTTCACTGTACCTTGGTACATGTGACAATAATAAACCAATTGCAATTTCAGTCCTATAACGAGTGTTATTCATGTAATGCTCCTGCATAGTACAGTCCTCACAACTGAAGTACTGACTCAGTGACACCTTCACAAGGAAATCCTCATGGAAAATCCACTGGAAAACAGCATTGATGTTGCTAGAAGCAAACAATATCCCTTGCTCAGAGAGAAGTCATTTGACCCATCAAGTCCATGCCAGCATTTAATTTTCAGAGAATGCCCTTGCTCAAACATCTATCTTCACTCAGATTAAACTTTGTTTACTCCCTGCCTGCTTATTTTATGACATTGATCTTGATTTGGCAGGACAGGTGAGAGCCATGTTATGACTGGGTAATGGAATTTTGCCCTCACCAAGTTCTCTAATCGCCTCCCTACAAATTCACTCTCATGGAAGTTGTGTGAAGTAGTAAATAAATAAAAACAAGATTTACTTTTTTCAATTGGTGTTTCTTGACATTTGAACAGCTGATGTGGATTTGTGATATGGAAAATTGTGAAGCACTCTATGCTCAGAGAATGCCATTCACCACTCTGGAGCTTGGGTCATCTGTAATGTTAAATATTTGGCAATTTAAAAACATTGATGATTGAAAGAGTAACATCACTGAGAAAAGATTCTTCCTCTGTTCACTGTGAAAGGGTACTAGGCTGGCTGCACAGTCAACTTCTTCCAAGTCAGAGAGACCTCTATCTCCATGTAGGGACTTTTCCCACAGAACTTTCTATCTTGAAGTGTTGCCTGTAGGAGAGAGTCTCACAGGATTAGTTTTGTCCAAATGCAGGAACAAAGTCTTCACACTTGTGACCTCTAATGCTAATCAAGGAAGCATCCAGCCTCCAGCTCAAATGAGTCAAAGCTTCGCTGGATGAAAGAACAGTGTTCACTTTCAAGTCGAGTCAACTTTAGCCTTTTGTCTTCGGCATGAGAGATAGAGAATTAATGCTCAGACTACAAACAAGCTGCTACTCTTTCATTTACAATTGCACCAAAATATAATTCCAAGACCATTTTCATAAGGAAGAGTAAGAGATTTCTTCCTGTTACTTACCTAAGGTCTATTCCTTCAATTACCATCAATAAATCTAGTCCTCAGCTGGCTTAATAGAGGTGGATAAAAACATGAGGAGCTTTAATGGGATAACATGCTCAGATTTTTTCCCAGGTGTAGTGAAAAAATGTCAGCGGGCATTAGTTTAAGACGAGAAGGGAAAGGTTCAAAGGGGACCCGAGGGCAACTTCTTCACACCAATGGTGGTAAGCTCTTAGAGGAAATGATTGAGGGAGGTGCATTAACAACATTTAAAAAGTCAGACAGGTGAATGGATTGGAAAGGTAGAGAGGGATATGGGCCAAATATGGGCAGTTGAGGTGAGCTTAAATGGGAATCTTGGTCAACATGGATCAGTTGGGTTGAAAGGCCTCTTTCTGTGTTGTATGACTCTATGACTTGGTCATCACATTGCTGTGTGGAAATTGACTGAGTCATCTCACGCAAGTACTTTGCAGTTCTAATGCACTCTTATCTTACCAGCTACCTCACTCTAAGGATCATTTACCTTAATGCTGTGTTGACGGAAGCTCACATTGCCTTTTCCAGCAGAGAGTTCCAGACCTTCCCTGTCATCTGGGAATTCTGACATGCCAGGCCATGGCCTCTTCTACTGCCATGATGAGCCACACTCAGATTAGAGGAGCAACACCTTATATCCTGTTTGAGTAGCCTCCAACCTGATGGCATAAACAGGGGATTGCCCCCCTTCACTATTCCCCATTCTCATTTCCCTCTCTCACCTTCTCTTCTTACTTACCCATTATCTCCCTTCCTCTGGTGCTCCTCCCACTTCCCTTTCTTCCATGGTCTTACTTCAGCCCCTACTCATCTCCTGGTTTCACCTATCACTTGCTGTTTTGCACTTCTCCCTTCCCTCCCCCACCTTCTTACTCTGATGTATCCCCTTCCTTTTCAGTCCTGATAAAGGAACTTGGCCTGAAACGCTGACTGTACTCTTTTCCATAGATGCTGCCTGGTCTGCTAAGCTCCTCCAGCATTTTATGTCTGTTGCTCTCCACATCCACTCTCTCCAGGCCTTTAACTGTGGTTTGAAACAATCAGTAAAATGTGAGCATTATTCAAGAGATCACTTTAGTCTGAAAGGCAAATTTGGCAACCAGTGTTCAATTAAACTTGAATGTGTCTTGAAATGCTCATTAGAAACTTGGAACTATAGTGCCTAAAAGCTGGCTGGATGTAATTTTCATGTGTGAGCTTCACTTCCTCTGAGGGTTGGCACACAGCTGCCATCTTACAAGGCTCAGCAGCTAAAGCATAGGGCATACAGGTCGCTGGATAGTTTGTGGAGTGCAATGAAGGACACCCAGAGGAAGCAGGAGGTCCTGTGGCTACAGAAGAGGAGAACACAACCTTATCCACCCCTCCTTTGCTCTAATCTTTCTCTATCTGGTTTTCTGTCTTCCTTCCATTCCTCTGGATAACTGGGTGGCAAATTTGGGTAGTTTGAGGCCAAAGGCTCACAGAGTCAAAGGCCAGGGTTTGATCCTCACTTTGACTGCTGCCTCTTGTGGAGTTTGCATGTTCTCCCTTTGACTGTGTGGGTGGTCCGGTCTCATAGAACAGTGAGGCACAGTAACAGGCCCTTCGGCCCACAATGTTGTGCTGAACCAATTGGATTAGCAATCAAATGGCTAACTAAACTAATCTGTTCTGCCTACAGAATATCCGTATCCTTCCATTTTATTCACATTCACGTGCCTATCCAACCGTTTCTTGAAAGTCTCTAATGCTTCTGCCTCTATCAACACCCCAGCCAGCACATTCTAGGCACCCACCATTCTGTGTAAAAAAAAACTAGCCCCTCACATCACCCTTGCAAAGTTATATTGCCTGTCTACTTTATATATGCCTCTTGTAATCTTATAAATCGCTATCGAATCTCCCTGCAGCCTTCACTGCTCCAGAGGAAACAGCCCAAGTTTGTCCAACCTCTCCTTGTAGCACGTGCCTTCTAATCCAGGCAGCATCTTGATAAATATCTTCTGAATTCTCTCCAAAGCCTTGACATACTTCCTATAATGGGATGATCAGAACTGTATGCAATACTCCAGATGTGGGCTAACTAGAGTTTTATAAGGTTGCAACATAACTTCATGACCTTTCAACTAAGTGCCTCGACTGATAAAGGCAAGCATGCTATATTATCTTCTTAGCCATGCTTTCAGGGAGTTCTGAACTTGGATCTAAAGATCCCTCTGCTTATCAACACTGTTAGGGTTCTTGCCCTTAACGGTTTACTAACTCTTTACATTTGATCTGACAATGTGCAACACTTCACATTTGCTTGGGTTAAACTCCATCTGCCATTTCCCAGCCCATATCTGCAACTGATCTATATCCCGCTGTGTTCTTTGTCAGCCATCTACAATATCCACATCACCACCGATCTTTGTATCATCTGAAAACTTACCAACCCACCCATCTACTGTACATTTTCATCCGGGTCATTTCTATAAATCACAAATAGAAAAGGTCCCAGTACATATCCCCAAGGATCACTACTAATCACAGGCCTCTAGTGAGAATAAGTCCCTTCAACCACTACCCTCTGCTTTCTACTAGCAAGCCAGTTCTAAATTCAAACAGCAATTCACCATGGATCCCATGCATCTTAATCTTCTTGCTAAGCCTCCCATGAGGGTTATTGTCAAATATCTTACTAAGATCCATGTGAACAACATCCACAGCTCTACCTTCATCAATCACGCTTTTCACCTCATCAAAAAACTTAAGTTAGTATGACACGACTTGCCTCACACAAAGCCATTCTCTCTCTAATTAGGCCTTAGTTTTCCAAATGCTCATAAATCCTATTCCTATGAATTCTCTCCAATAACTTCCCTACTACTGACATGAGACTCGCCGGTCTATAGTTTCCAAGATTATCCCTGATTCCCTTCTTGAACAGTGGAACAACATTAGCTACTCACCCATCCTCTGGGACCTCGCCTGTATCTAGACAGGACACAAAGATATTGGTCAAGCACTAACAAACTTCTCTTGCCTCTGTCAACAACCTGGGGTACATCTCATCTGGCCTGGGGACTTACCCACCTTAATTCTCTTTAAGAGACCCAACACTAGCTGTACCTTTATCTTGAAATGCCTTAGCATTTCAATACACTCACACTGATCTCCCTGTCCTCCATGCCCTTCTCCTTTGTAAATGCTGATGTAAAGTACTTATTAAGTACTCTGTATCCTATGTTGGGAGTGTCTAAGACCTGAGGATACAGCCTCAGTATAGAGGGGCATCCTTTTAGAGTGGAGATGAGGATTAATTTCTTTAGCCAGAGAATAGTGAATCTATGGAATTCATTGGCCCAGGCAGCTGTGGAGGCTAAGTCATCATGTACATTTAAGGCACAGGTTGATAGAATCTTGATTGTTCAGTGATGAAGGGATATGGGGGGAATAGGCAGAAGTTTGGGGCTGGGAGGAAAAATAGATCAGCCATGATGAAATTGTGGAGCAGACTCAAAGGGACAAATGGCCTATATCAAATGCTCCTATATCTTATGGTCTTATGGTATCCAAGCAAATGATCCCTCCACAAATGTCTCCTCATATATTCCCAAGTCACAGATTACTCACTATGGATTCCCCTAGTGAAGGTGAGTGGCGGCCTCTGAGGAGGAATTGATGGGAATGTGATGACAATTAACAAAAAAATGTGAATAATGTCAGATTAAAGGTTGATAGGCCAAAGGGCCTGTTTCTGTGCTGTATCTCTTCATAGATCTATGAAACCTCTATTTTACTGGAGTCTCTAGAGATGCAGCTCGTTAGCTCTTTGCTAATGGCCATCAGACTCAGAGGTGAGAAAACCACCCTTTTCAGACTCCGTGTGTCCAGGGTCGATATGACTTGGTCCCAACAAGTGCGGAAGTTGGGATATCCTACCCACCCAAACCCCAATCTGTGTGAATACTGTGTAACTACTGCCCCCTTGTACTTCCTGTCAGCAAGGAATAACAGACTGTATGCTGCATACAATTAAAAAGTAAGTATCCCTAGAAATGTCGGCTTTAGCGAACAGTTAGTAAGAAAAATAAAATAAAATAAAAAAGGCTCAATACAGTTAACCCAGTCCAAATGTACACACAAGTGGGAGCTCATCTTGAAGTTGGACCCACTGTCTGCATG
Organism: Mobula hypostoma; assembly: GCF_963921235.1. Classification (NCBI taxonomy): domain Eukaryota; kingdom Metazoa; phylum Chordata; class Chondrichthyes; order Myliobatiformes; family Myliobatidae; genus Mobula; species Mobula hypostoma. The sequence goes on from NC_086097.1 coordinate 171,168,086, forward strand.
AAAGCACACTCCACCTTCCAAGTGTCACTTGAAATCCACCAAGAACAAATGGGCTCCCCCACAGGAGTACTGGTCCTTCCTCTGTGAAGCCATTCATCTGCACCAAGCACCTTGTGCAACGGGAAGGGCATCATCAGCTATCTTCATTCCTGTCTCCTCCCAGCTCCCACCAAAAAGACCTTGATCTGCACTAGTGTCCATCACAAAAACCTCGCAGTCCAGGGATTCTCTAGAACCTTCTCCCAATGCCACCATCATGATTGACCAACATTCCTAAGTTGAACAACGTAGTTCCTTACCTTTAGCTCAAACTCAAACTTGCTAAAAGCAGAACAGACTGTTCTTACAGAGCTGCTACAATGAAATACCTACAGCAGAGTAGTAAAAGTCTTAGGCAGGGCGTTATATCTATAGCCAGGAAGAAAATTCTCTGCATTCCCTCTCCCTAATTACTCCTATAAGAAGCCCAATTAGCAGGAGTCACACAGCTCTTAGTCTTTTCAACGTTGTCAGGAGATCTTTAAGAAATATTCCAAATTGGTGGATCTCTCAGCAACTTGCTTCCAATGATTTCTTCAGTACTCCAGCAAAAACATGTGACAAAAGGATGTTTATTCTGTTTCTCATACCACAGGTCCCGCCTGACCAATTGATGCCTTCTAGCATTTTCTGTCTTTATTTCAGATTTCTGGTACTTGCAATTTTTTTTGAATTTCAATGACCATCAAAAGTTGAAAATGAAATTCAAGCCTTCATTTACCAGCAGGCAGAAAGTACAGTTGCCAGAAGCCCCACAACACTAGGCTCTAGAACAGCTACTTCCGTTCAGTCATTCTGTATTTGAATCAACTAGCTCAGCCCTAATCATTACCTCAGTATAGAAGCACGCTGACCATTTTGCTCTATAACAGACCTTTTTTGTTCTAACGATATTTTTTCTTGTATAATTTTTTTTAATCTTACATATCTCATGCAAGTGCTGTCTCGAATGCTATTTGCTCGTGATGCTGCTGCAAACACTTGATTGCACCTGCACATACGTGTACTTATGCATATGATAATAAATTTAACTTTGATCTAAACATACATTAATGAATATCAAGATTACCTATATCTCCATTTCTCAAGTAATTAATTCTGTCTGAATTTAATATTTCATTAGTTAATTGTTGACATTCTAATTAAGTATCTACAGTATCAAATGCTTTATAAAAAGAGCTGCAATCAATTAATTAATCAATTTCTGCTTAGGCATCAACATTTTTCCACCAAGATGTTCATAATTTGCTCTAAGTGAGGGATATCAGCATTATTTTGTTCTTAGTCAAGGTGTTGATGTTAGCAGAGACTGCTGATTAAAACAATAATCTCCGGAATTCCTCCTCACTACACAAGTGAGCTCTAACTGTCTTATAACCATCCTTGGGGAGCAGTTCCCAAAACTGGCTCCAACCCTCCTGCCAAGGTAATGCCCAATCCTAAATGTGTCAAAACTGAAACAAAAACTGCAAATGCTAGAAATCTGAAATAATAATCATCTGGTCTGATCTTCCTCAATAACATAGATTCCCTTTATTCCACCCATTTCCCTTCCCACCTTCTCACTTCCTATTTTCTGTCTTCTATTTGCTGCTCTCTTTTTCAGTCCAGATGAAGTGTCCTGGACCAGAAGTGTCAATTGCATTTCTTTCCACAGATGCTATAGGACCTATGGAGTTCTTACAACATTTTTTATCTTTTTATTCATTCTAAGGGCTTGTCTGATGACTTTTAGCAGTGAAAGCATATGGGAAAGTTGATCCTTTGTTTTTTGGGCCGCTGTAATTTTACCAACATTAAAAAAAACACAATCATAACCAATAAACAGGAATTCACATTGCAAATATCCATAGGTCAAAATAACATAATGTATTATAAATTTCCAGCTGTCTAAAGCTAACATAATTGCTGCAAATAGACTTGTTGAACTGTCTATTAAATTTTTGCACATACACTGAAACTGCATGAAAGAACCATGAAGTACAATGAGTTTCATTCTTTTTGATACCAGCAAGCTCCTCAGCAGAATCTGAGAAAGTAGTTTCTTTTGCTGCTGATAATCAGCCACAATACAGCTCTTATCCTGTCCCTTTTCCAAGGCCAATGGTACTTTGATCTCTGGTGTTTGAAGTGACAATTCTCAACAAGGAGAAGCTAATATCCATTAGCTCTGAGCACAATAGGAGAGTCTATCTGCTTCTCCAATGAAATTGGGCAGAGAAGGGCTTCCCCAGGGCAACGGTGAAAGGTTACTATCAGAAGTTGTAAGTAAGTCACAATTGCTTCCTTCACTGTCAGAGACCCGTCTCACCTCACTCGCTGGTGAATGACAGCCTCATAAATAAGGGGAAGACATACATAAACAGCTTCTAATCCAGCGAATACATCAGGGACCAAACTTCAGTGTAGTAAATGGGAGCAAGCCTGAGTGTGAAAGGATCACAGGGTGCATTGTGCATTGTGCTGCATACGTTCTGAAAGCCTGTGAAAGAGTATCATCTTCAAAGTTCTCTTACCCAGTTGATTTGGATCAAAATGACAAAAAGCTCTCGGAAGAATGAAATTAACACAATTAGCTTCCAAGTCTGATTGTGTAGTGTAACGCCCAGCAGTTATAATTTTTGTTCTGTAAAAATCTATTTTAATATTCCTCACATTCTGCCAATTACGTTGATGAAAAGATGATAATGGTGACATAGTTTGTACATCTTTATCAAAGCACCAGTTAATAATATTGATAGCAGCTTATTTATAAAATACTTGATATTATGTGAAATTTATTCAGCTTTACATGTAACACAATTAATTTTTGAGGTTATATTATTTGAACACCAGAGACACAGACACTTTCAATGTCATATTAGGTGTGTAGGTATAAGAAAACATTAAAATTGATAAATCATTTCTCAGCTAACTTTAAAAGATATGATTTCATAAGAAAATACACCAACAAGGAATAGATTGATTGTTTACTCATCCTTCCATTTTTCTGACTATTATTAGTACCAATTCTAATTAATACACTCTAAAGGTTCACACTGGGTCGCAGACCAGAAACTGATTTTCTTAGATGATTGCTTTAATTAGCTCTGAATCTCATAAAGCAAGATAAAAATTTACCAGATGATCCACCAGTCATTAGCACATAAGGTTTCAGCTTTCATGCTACTCCTATTTAATTGCAAAACTATCCTACGAGTAGAGGACAAAAAATCGTCAAAGAGGATTCCTAGCTGAGGGTTGCCACAACAACTACCCCTTGCTCAAAATCAGCAAAGCTGAAGAGTTGATTGTTGTCTTCATGTAGGGGAAGGAGCACAAACATACATCAGTCTAATTTGGGGGCTCGGTGGTGGAGAGGACTATTTGCTTTAAATTGTTGGGCGTTAACATATTGCATGATCCATCCTAGTCCAAGCACATAGAAGCAATTACAAGGAAAGTGTGCCAGTATCCTTACTGGAACATATGACAATAATCTGAATCTAGCTAGGAGATTAAGAAGATGTAGCTTGTCACTCTAGTCAACTTCTATGGATATGCTGCCGCACTCCCAATCACTACTTCAGTACAGCAACACTATGACCACTTTGCAACTTTGGAATTTTGTTCTACTTAACATAGAACATAGAACATAGAATAGTACAGCACACTACAGGCCCTTTGGCCCACAATGTTGTGCCGACCCTCAAACCCTGCCTCCCATATAACCCCCCACCTTAAATTCCTCCATATACCTGTCTAGTAGTTTCTTAAACTTCACGAGTGTATCTGCCTCCACCACTGACTCAGGCAGTGCATTCCACGCACCAACCACTCTCTGAGTAAAAAAAACTTTCCTCTAATATCCCCCTTGAATTTCCCACCCCTTACCTTAAAGTCATGTCCTCTTGTACTGAGCAGTGGTGTCCTGGGGAAGAGGCGCTGGCTATCCACTCTATCTATTCCTCTTATTATCTCGTACACCTCTATCATATCTTCTCTCATCTTCCTTCTCTCCAAAGAGTAAAGCCCTAGCTCCCTTAATCTCCAATCATAATGCATACTCTCTAAACCAGGCAGCATCCCGGTAAATCTCCTCTGTACCCTTTCCAATGCTTCCACATCCTTCCTGTAGTGAGGCAACCAGAACTGGACACAGTACTCCAGTTGTGGCCTAACTAGTGTTTTATAGAGCTGCATCATTACATCGCGACTCTTAAATTCTATCCCTCGACTTATGAAAGCTAACATCCCATAAGCTTTCTTAACTACCTATCTACCTGTGAGGCAACTTTCAGGGATCTGTGGACATGTACCCCCAGATCCCTCTGCTCCTCCACACTACCAAGTATCCTGCCATTTACTTTGTACTCTGCCTTGGAGTTTGTCCTTCCAAAGTGTACCACCTCACACTTCTCCGGGTTGAACTCCATCTGCCACTTCTCAGCCCACTTCTGCATCCTATCAATGTCTCTCTACAATCTTCGACAATCCTCTACACTATCTACAACACCACCAACCTTTGTGTCATCTGCAAACTTGCCAACCCATCCCTCTACCCCCACATCCAGGTCATTAATAAAAATCATGAAAAGTAGAGGTCCCAGAACAGATCCTTGTGGGACACCAGTAGTTACAATCCTCCGATATGAATGTACTCCCTCCACCATGACCCTCTGCCTTCTGCAGGCAAACCAATTCTGAATCCACCTGGCCAAACTTCCCTGGACCCCATGCCTTCTAACTTTCTGAATAAGCCTACCATGTGGAACCTTGTCAAATGCCTTACTAAAATCCATATAGATCACATCCACTGTACTACCCTCATCTATATGCCTGGTCATCTCCTCAAAGAACTCTATCAGGCTTGTTAGACACGATCTGCCCTTCACAAAGCCATGCTGACTGTCCCTGATCAGACCATGATTCTCTAAATGCCCATAGATCCTATCTCTAAGAATCTTTTCTAGCAGCTTTCCCACCACAGACGTAAGGCTCACTGGTCTATAATTACCCGGAATATCCCTTGTACTTGTATTCTTTCTTGTAAAAATTGTCTATAATTTACAATTATCTCATGAATGTTATGTGTTTATGATGAAACTACAGTAAGATTTTCATTGCACCAGTGCATTGATGCATTTGTGCATATGACAATAAACTTGACTTTGACCCTCTTTGTGAATGTTCCATAGATGTACCACCTCTCTCCCTTAGGGTGGTAGTTGGGGATGGGGGTGGTGGAATGTGGCTCTTTGGAAACTTAGTACCAAGAAGCTTCATTACTGAGGATATTCAAGGCAAACAACCATGTTTTCTTTTAGGTCTGAAGGGAAAGAAGTGATGTGAGATCTTGTAAGAAATTGGTAAAAGCTCAGCCACAATCTTACTGAATTATGAAATATGTGCATGAAGTTGAGTGGTTCCGTTTCTGTTTTTCTTATAAAAGTCAATTTCATCACACTTTCCTATCACCAATGGATCTGTGAATTTTGCATTTTTGAACCCCAAGAAATGATGGCTCATCATCTGCCACAAATTCACTTACCAGCTGATCCCCAGTCACTAGGAGCCCACCATTCCATGGATTGCAGCCTTTAATAACCTCACCACAGCATTCAAGTTCTCTGAGATAAACGATTCCAAAGACTTACAGCCTTCAGAACTGAGACATTTCTCTTCACTTCAATCACGTGTCCCACGGTTCTACACCAACAGTTCCAAACGTGGGAGATGTCACCCTCCCCTTCTGAGTATCAAAGATTACAGGAAGTTCTGTGAGGCTTTTGTCATAAGATAGTAGAGTCATATAGCAGGGAAAACAGGCCTTCCAGCCCTGTTAGTCCAGGCTAACCAAGTGATCCACTTAAAAGGTCCCATTTGCCTGCGTTTGATCTGGATGCTCTCTATCCATGTACCCTGGTACAGAGTTTCGACACAAAATGTTGACAATTTCTTTCCTTCCACAGACATTGCACAACCCACTGAGCTCCCCCATAACATTGCTTCTTGCTCCAGATCTCAGCATCTCCAGTCACTGTATCTCTATCCACTTACTTGTCCAACTGGCTTTCAACAATTGTTATAGTATCTCTCTCTGGGATAGCATTCCATATCTACCCTATCTATGCATCTCATAATTTTTATACAAAATTCTACTTTATTGTGTCATTTCCATTTAGACATAGCAGCAACTTTCTAGATTCCACTGGTGCCTGGATGAGAAGAATTTTAGACCAAAGACTATAAGTCCCAGGTGTATAATTAGGCCATTCAGCCCATCAATTCTGCCCCACCATTCCATCATGGCTGATTTATTGTCCCTCTCAACCCCGAATGTGGATTGATCCTGAATTTATTATCCTAGGAATCACAAAAACTGTTGGCTCAATGGTAGCGGGAGATAACATTAGCACCAGCGAATAATCCAGTTAGATCAGTTGCCATGTATGGTTTCTTTCATTCAATGCTACTGATAAGTAGGATATGGAAAATGGCTTATAAGTCTCCTGCTGAGGTAATTACACAAATAAAATTTTAAAAAAAGAACATTTAGTGGTAGAGGCAGATGCATTAGGGATTTTTAAGAGACGTTTATTTAGATAGGCACATGAAACTGAGGAAGATAGATAGATATGGACATTATGTTGGCAGAAGAAATTAGTTTAGTTGGCCATTTGATTATTAATTTAATTGGATCTTCACATCATCGTGAGCTAAAGACATATTTCTGTGCTGCATTGTTCTATGTTCTATGTTCTGTAACGTATCCAGCATAAAGGTAGGCTCAGGGATCTATGGAGAGCCCCAGGACTAATAAGTGACAATGAGAAGGTCAGTATTTTATTGAGGTCTATTTATGTGTGCATGTGCTAACAAGTGGAGTTTTTCTCAAGAAAGGCCAGGAACCATCCCTGAATATCAGCCTTGTACTGAGCATGACTCAACTAAAGCACCAGGATTTTTCTGCCAAGTCAAACTAGCACTGTCATTTTGCAGGAGCATGTCATAAATATCTGCTACAATACCTGTTCATAGTTCTTTATGTGTAAATAAATGGATTAATTAAAACTTCTTTTATGTAAGGAAATATTGTTATACATGTAGCAGGTTACATGCAACAACCATGGCATATTCTGACAAAGACAAGGAGTCCTTCTATCACGAACTGGCTGAAGTAACTGATAATGTCCCTAGGGCAGACAAGCTGCTCATCTTGGGGGATTTCAATGCCAGGGTAGGCAAGGATCACAGTACCTATGAAGGTGTCATTGGCAAATTTGGTAAAGGCAAAAAGAACACCAATGGTGACCTTATGCTAAACTTTTGCGCTCAGAGGGAATTGTGAGTTACCAACACTTTATTTTGTCAACCTGAGAAGAAGTACTTCACTAGATGCACCCAAGGTCAAAGCATCTCCATTTGCTTGACTACATTGTGACTCGCAGAGCAGATATGCCGGAGGTTCTATCGACAAAAGCAATGTGTGGAGCAGAGTGCTCATCTGATCATTACATGATACGATCACAACCTAGACTTAAACTGCTGCTGCCAAGGTGAAAAACGCCCAGTGAGGCACCCAAGAAATTGGATGTCAACAAGTTGGCCAGTGAGGAACATCAGTGGAGACTTGGCACAGCATTGACATTATCTCTCCAAGAAGACAAAAGCCCTCTCAATGACCCAACCAATATTGAAAAATGCTGGAAGCAGCTCAAGAAAGCCATCCATTCAACTGCAAGTGCGGTGCTTGGTCACACTAAGAGAAAAACTCCTGACTGGTTTCAAGAACAAAATGTTTCAATTCAAGAGCTGTTGAAGATGAAACAAAGGCTTTATATGTGTCATTTGAAAGAGAGCTCTGAAAGAAGCAAAGCAGCATTTAAGACCGTGAAAGCCAAAGTTCAAAGGGAGATCAGGGCTATAAAGAACAACTGGTGGAATAAGAAAGCGGAAGAACTGCAAGCAATGTCAGACGGGAATAATTACCATGGGCTCTTCTCAGGACTGAAAGCTATCTATGGTCCAAGAAGCAATACAGTGGCCCCAGTAAAAACTGCAGATGGGAGCAAGCTATGCACTGACAGGGAAGACATCATTGAGTAATGGAGGGAACACTTCTGTAACCTTCTAAACCAACAAGGTGCGGCTGACTGCAATGCATGTAAAAGACTCACAATTAGACCGGTAAGAGAAGAGGTATGTGAACTCATCACTATGACAACTTAATAAGGCTTTAAAAGACACCAGAAGTGGTAAAGCACCCGGGCAAGACATCATTCCATCAGATGTACTGAAGCAAGGTGGTCCTGCTCTGAAGACTGAACTGTTGAACTTATATAATGCTTGTTGGCAGAGACAATGTCTCCTTCAGGACTTCAAAGATGCGCTGATAGTCACCATCCATAAGAAGAAAGGTGACTGTAGTGTTTGTGGAAACCACTGAGGAATCTCCCTTCTGTCCACAGCTGGCAAGGTTATGGCGAAGATACTGCTCCACCGGCTCTAGATCATCTCAGAAGATGTGCTTCCTGAAAGCCAATGTGGCTTTAGGGCTGGAAGAGCAACCACTGACATAATTTTTACTTTGAGGCAACTCCAGGAGAAGGCGGTAGAACAGCAGCAACCATTGTACATTGTCTTTGTTGATTTCTCACAAGCATTTGATACAGTGGAGAGAGAAACACTCTAGGAGGTGCTCATGGCTGACCAGATAGGCTGGTTACGATGATCAAGTTACTTCATGAGAACATGTCTGGCAAAGTATCTATCGGAGGAGAAATCAGCAAAGCCTTCACCATGAACCATGGGGTAAAGCAGGGATGCGTTCTTGCTCCAACTTTGTTCACACCATATCTTGCTGCAGTTTTGGAAATAATGGACCACAATTTGGACAATGGTGTGTACATCAGGACTTGCTCAGATGGAAAATTGTTCAACCTGTCAAGATTCAAAGCCTCAACCAAATCAAGAGAGGTATGTGTCAGAGAGCTTCTGTATGCAGACGGCTCAGCCCTGGTGTTAATGTGATTCAAGAAATTGTAGACCGCTTCTCGTTTGCTGCCACTCTTTTTGGCCTAGGAATCAATGTCTCCAAAACCGAACTTCTGTACCAGCCTCTTCATCTGTGTAGTCCCAGTGAGACCCAGCCACCAGTCATATCGGTCAATGGGGTAGTGCTGAAATATTCTGACTCTTTCACATACTTAGGAAGTGCTGTGACCAACACCAACTCATCAGATCTGGAAGTTGAGAGGAGAATTCAATCAGCTACAAAAGTCCTTGGTGCTTTGCAGAAGCGACTTTGGTCTTGCCACGACATTAAAATGGCAACCAAGGTCAAAGTGTATAACACAGCTGTTTTACCATCTCTGCTTTATTCAACTGAAACAATGACATTGTATCAGAGGCACTTCAAGAAATTGACCAAGACACAACATAGGCATTTACGCCAAATATTACACATCAAGTGGCAAGAGAGGGTACCAGATGTGGAGGTGCTCAAGCGTGCTGGGACAGTCAGCGTAGAATCACTCATTACAGCTTCTCAGCTGCGTTAGACTGGTCATGTCACAAAAATGAGCGATGATCGTTTACCCAAAGCTGTTTTCTCTGGTGAGCTACCTGAAGGAAAGAGGAAGCATGGTGGTCAGAAGCTGCCCTACAAAGATGTGCTCAAGCACCACATGAAGAACACTGACATGAATGTCAACACCCGGGAGAAAGATGCTTTGCACAGAAGAGGCTGGCACTGCATTGTCAAGAAATCAATCCCAGCTATCGAGGAGAAAAGGCAGAAGAAATATGAAGCAGGTCATGAACGCAGACATTCGGTGCTAGACCAGTCAAATCATAAATGCAACCGATGTGGGAGACAGTGCCGATCCAGTGCTGGTCTTGTGGCCCATAAATGTGCCTGCAGAGACTAAACTCTCAGCACAGTCAACATCGAAATCGATGGACAGCCGAAGAAAAGAAGATGTTGCCAAATGAAGACAAAATCAAACCAATGTTGTACTTTTATGTTTCCTTATGACCCTAATTTTTCATCTATGCAACACACTGTCTTGTCTTGCAACACACAATCATCGTTCTTGCTTTCTTTGTCAGTCCCTCTGGAATTGAGCATATTTCAATGAATTCGTCCCTGGTCCAATGAGTGTAGAACAATTCTATTCAGTCTCAAAAACTGAGCAAGGCTCTCTGATCCCAGGACTCAGTCTACCAATACCAGTATGAGAGGCCTCCCCAAGGTTTTCTTGCAGTGAACAATGATTAATGATGTATGGTTTTTACCTAATGTACTTTAGTCTAATTCCTCTACATTCAAGTGTTGTTTAAGCAGGATTAAGTAAGAAGAGAAACAAAGACACATGTTTTCCCCAAGTTAAAGGAAATGAGAAAATTATGCATTTATGTCCCAAATGACTGATCCTCTAATGATCCTAGGGGAGTACAAGGTCTGGGATCATGATTTGAAGGGAAATGATTTCATTAAGTAGGAATTTTAACAGAAATGCTGATCATACCAGAGCAGGCTAGGAAACAGAACTGGATACAGCACAAAAGGGACCATTCAGCCCTTTGCACACATGCTGGTTCTCTGTGGGAACTGTCCAAAATTCCAAAAATTTTCTCTGCTTGTCAAAAGTCAAAGTCAAGTTTACTGATATCTGAACAAATGGATACATGTGATGGAAAACTTACAACAGCATCACAGGCACATAACATCATATAATTAACATTCACAAGATAAACATAAATTAAACACATTTTTATGAAGAAAGAACACACTTGGAATAAAGCAGAAAGAAGGGAAATAATGAGGGACAGGTTAAGTACGTTAGACCATAAGACCATAAGACCATAAGATATAGGAGCAGAAGTAAGCCACTTGGCTCATCAAGTCTGCTCCGGCATTCTATCATGGGCTGATCCAATTCTTCCAGTCATCCCCACTCCCCTGCCTTCTCCCTGTACCCTTTGATGCCCTGGCTAATCAAGAACATATCTATCTCTGCCTTAAATGGACCCAATAACTTGGCCTCCACAACCACTCATAGCAACAAATTCCACAGATTTACCATCCTCTGACTGAAGTAATTTCTCCGCATCTCTGTTTTAAATGGACATCCTTCAATCCTGAAGTCATGCCCTCATGTCCTAGACTCCCCTACCATGGGAAATAACTTTGCTACATCCAATCTGTTCAGACCTCTTAACATTTGGAATGTTTTTATGAGATACCCCCTCATTTCACTGTCTGTGAAAAATCATATGGCCTCTACTTTCAGGATGAGGTGATGAATTAGGAAGTTCATGGACTGTATTGGGTGGCTTCTGTCTGGAAAAGATGGTGAAAGCATGGGTTATTTTTATTGTTCATTGTGTAGTTATTCTGATATTTTTTTTAGAGGTGTATAAGATGATGAGAGGCATTGATCATGTGGATACTCAGAGGCTTTTTCCCAGGGCTGAAATGGTTGCCACAAGAGGACACAGGTTTAAGGTGCCGGGGAGTAAGTACAGAAGAGATGTCAGGGGTAAGTTTTTTTACGCAGAGAGTAGTGAGCACGTGGAATGGGTTGCTGGCAAGGGTAGTGGAGATGGATACAATAGGGTCTTTTCAATCTCTTTATTAATTTTAGAATATATGAACAAAACATAGCAATGATACAAATAATAGGAGATAAATTGTTACACTTACAAACAGTAATTGTAAAGTCCAATATTGAAATTTGACAAAGCTCCCAATTATGTAAAACTAACAACGGATAAAACAGATCAAAAAAAAACTAAAAAAAACATGAAAAAGAAAAAAAAAACCAAAACCAAAAAGAAAACCCCAACCCAAAAGAAAGACAAAATTAATCAACTAAACTAAAAGACTTGGGCAAATCTAAGAACTTAAAAATGAAAAAGAAGAAAACCTCAGTGCCAACGACTCCATTCCCCTCACGATAGGGTCTTTTAAGAGACTTTTGGATAGGTACATGGAGCTTAGAAAAATAGAGGGCTGTGGGTAAGCCTAGTAATTTCTAAGGTAGGGACCTGTTTGGCACAACTTTGTGGGCCAAAGGGCTTGTATTGTGCTGTAGGTTTTCTATGTTTCTATGTTTCTATTTTTCATTTCCCTGAACTCCAGGGAATACAGCCCAAGAGCTGCCTGACGTTCTTCATAAGGTTACCTTTTCACTCCTGGAATCATTCTCGTGAATCTTCTCTGAATCCTCTCCAATGTCAGTATATCCTTTCTAAAACAAGGAGTACAAAGCTGCATACAATACTCCCAGTGTGGTCTCACGAATGTCTTATAGAGCTTCAACATCATACCCCTGCTCCAATATTCCAGACCTCCAGAAAAGAATGCCAACATTGCATTCGCCTTCTTCACCACCGACTCAACCTGGAGGTTAACCTTTTGAGTATCCTGCACAAGGACTCCCAAGTCCCTTTGCATCTCTGCATTTTGAATTTTATCCCATCTAAATAATAGTCTGCCTGTTTATTTCTTCCACCAAAGTGCATGATCATACACTTTCCACATTGTATTTCATTTGTCACTTCTTTGCCCATTCCCCTAAACTATCTAGGTCTCTCTGCAGGCTCTCTGTTTCCACAACACTATCCGCTCCTCCACCTACCTTTATATCCTTGGCAAATTTAGCCACAAATCCATTAATATTGTAGTCCAAATTATTGACATACATCATAAAAAGCAGTGGTCCCAACGCTGACCCCTATGGAACTCCACTGGTAACCGACAGCCAGCCAGAATAGGATCCCTTTATTCCCACTCTCTGTTTTTTGCCAAACATCCAGTGCTCCACCCATACTAGTAAACCCCCTGTAATTCCATGGGCTCTTATCTTGCTAAGCAGCCTCATGATCGACACCTTGTCAAAGGCCTTCTGAAAATCCAAGTACACCACATCTACTGCATCTCCTTTGTCTACCCTGCCTGTAATTTCCTCAAAAAATTTCAGTAGGTTAGCCAGGCAGGATCTTCCTTTCAGGAAACCATGCTGGCTTTGGCCTATCTTGTCACATGCCTCCAGATATTCTGTAATCTCGTCCCTTACAATCGATTCCAACAACTTCCCAACCACTTATGTCAAGCTAACAGGTCTATAGAAATATATGGAAATATAAGGATGGAGATAAAGGGAAAGTGAGAATAAGAAAAGTTAAGAAAGACAGCAGAATCAACAGAGCAGAAAGCTCAAGAAAAAGTGAAATAGGAATTGATATGGGAGGTGAGGGGAGTAATGAACTAAAAGTATTGTATATGAATGCACGGAGTATAAGAAATAAAGTGGATGAGCTTGAGGCACAGTTGGAAATTGGTAAGTATGATGTTGTGGGAATAAGAGACATGGCTTCAAGTGGACAGGGCCTGGGAAATGAATATTCAAGGGTATACGTCCTATCGAAAGGACAGGCTGATACGCAGAGGGGGTGGGGTGGCTTATTGGTGAGGAATGATATTCAGTCCCTTGCGAGGGGGGACATAGAATCAGGAGACGTAGAGTCAGTATGGATAGAACTGAGAATTTCTAAGGGTAGAAAGACCCTAATGGGAGTTATCTACAGGCCCCCAAACAGTAGCCTGGAAGCACGGTGTAAGTTGAATCAAGAGTTAAAATTGGCATGTCACAAAGGTAATGCTACAGTTGTTATGGGGGATTTCAACATGCAGGTAGACTGGAGGAATCAGGTTGGTACTGGACCCAAGAAAGGGAGTCTGTGGAGTCCCTCCGAGATGGATTCTTAGAACAGCTTGTACTGGAGCCTACCAGAGAGAACGCAATTCTAGATTTAGTGTTGTGCAATGAACCGGTTTTGATCAGGGACCTCGAGGCAAAGGAGCCATTAGGAGGTAGTGACCATAATATGATAAGTTTTAATCTACAATTTGAGAGGGAGAAGGGAAACTCAGAAGTGTCAGTATTACAGTTGAACAAAGGGAACTATGGTGCTATGAGGGAGGAGCTGGCCAAAGTTCAATGGAACAATACTCTAACAGGGATGACAGTGGAACAGCAATGGCAAGTGTTTCTGTGAATAATGCGGAAGAAACATAGAAACATAGAAACATAGAAAATAGGTGCAGGAGTAGGCCATTCGGCCCTTCGAGCCTGCACTGCCATTTATTATGATCATGGCTGATCATCCAACTCAGAACCCCGCCCCAGCCTTCCCTCCATACCCCCTGACCCCTGTAGCCCCAAGGGCCATATCTAACTCCCTCTTAAATATAGCCAATGAACTGGCCTCAACTGTTTCCTGTGGCAGAGAATTCCACAGATTCACCACTCTCTGTGTGAAGAAGTTTTTCCTAATCTCAGTCCTAAAAGGCTTCCCCTCTATCCTCAAACTGTGGCCCCACGTTCTGGACTTCCCCAACATCGGGAACAATCTTCCTGCATCTAGCCTGTCCAATCCCTTTAGGATTTTATACTTTTCAATCAGATCCCCCCTCAATCTTCTAAATTCCAACGAGTACAAGCCCAGTTCATCCAGTCTTTCTTCATATGAAAGTCCTGCCATCCCAGGAATCAATCTAGTGAACCTTCTTTGTACTCCCTCTATGGCAAGGATGTCTTTCCTCAGGTTAGGGAACCAAAACTGCACACAATACTCCAGGTGTGGTCTCACCAAGGCCTTGTACAACTGCAGTAGTACCTCCCTGCTCCTGTACTCGAATCCTCTCGCTATAAATGCCAGCATACCATTTGCCTTTTTCACCGCCTGCTGTACCTGCATGCCCACTTTCAATGACTGGTGTATAATGACACCCAGGTCTCGTTGCACCTCCCCTTTTCCTAATCGGCCACCATTCAGATAATAATCTGTTTTCCTATTTTTGCCACCAAAGTGGATAACTTCACATTTATCCACATTAAATTGCATCTGCCATGAATTTGCCCACTCACCCAACCTATCCAAGTCACCCTGCATCCTCTTAGCATCCTCCTCACAGCTAACACTGCCACCCAGCTTCGTGTCATCCGCAAACTTGGAGATGCTGCATTTAATTCCCTCATCCAAGTCATTAATATATATTGTAAACAACTGGGGTCCCAGCACTGAGCCTTGCGGTACCCCACTAGTCACCGCCTGCCATTCTGAAAAGGTCCCGTTTATTCCCACTCTTTGCTACCTGTCTGCTAACCAATTCTCCACCCACACCAATACCTTACCCCCAATACCGTGTGCTTTAAGTTTGCACACTAATCTCCTGTGTGGGACCTTGTCAAAAGCCTTTTGAAAATCCAAATATACCACATCCACTGGTTCTCCCCTATCCACTCTACTAGTTACATCCTCAAAAAATTCTATGAGATTCGTCAGACATGATTTTCCTTTCACAAATCCATGCTGACTTTGTCCGATCATTTTACCGCTTTCCAAATGTGCTGTTATCACATCCTTGATAATTGACTCCAGCAGTTAGCCCACCACCGACGTTAGGCTAACCGGTCTATAATTCCCCGGTTTCTCTCTCCCTCCTTTTTTAAAAAGTGGAGTTACATTAGCCACCCTCCAATCCTCAGGAAGTAGTCCAGAATCTAACGAGTTTTGAAAAATTATAACTAATGCATCCACTATTTCTTGGGCTACTTCCTTAAGCACTCTGGGATGCAGACCATCTGGCCCTGGGGATTTATCTGCCTTCAATCCCTTCAATTCACCTAATACCACTTCCCTACTAACATGTATTTCGCTCAGTTCCTCCATCTCACTGGACCCTCTGTCCCCTACTATTTCTGGAAGATTATTTATGTCTTCCTTAGTGAAGACAGAACCAAAGTAATTATTCAATTGGTCTGCCATGTCCTTGCTCCCCATAATCAATTCACCTGTTTCTGACTGTAGGGGACCTACATTTGTCTTTACCAGTCTTTTCCTTTTTACATATCTATAAAAGCTTTTACAGTCCGTTTTTATGTTCCCCGCCAGTTTTCTCTCATAATCTTTTTTCGCCTTCCTAATTAAGCCCTTTGTCCTCCTCTGCTGAACTCTGAATTTCTCCCAGTCCTCAGGTGAGCCACTTTCTCTAGCTAATTTGTATGCTTCTTCTTTGGAATTGATACTATCCCTAATTTCTCTTGTCAGCCACGGGTGCACTACCTTCCTTGATTTATTCTTTTGCCAAACTGGGATGAACAATTGTTGTAGTTCATCCATGCAACCTTTAAATGCTTGCCATTGCATATCCACCGTCAATCCTTTAAGTGTCATTTGCCAGTCTATCTTAGCTAATTCACGTCTCATACCTTCAAAGTTACCCCTCTTTAAGTTCAGAACCTTTGTTTCTGAAGGTGCAGGATCAGTTCATTCCAAAGAGGAAGAAAGATCCTAAGGGGAGTAAGGGGAGGCCGTGGCTGACAAGGGAAATAATGGACAGTATAAAAATAAAAGAGAAGAAGTATAACATAGCAAAGACGAGTGAGAAGCCGGAGGATTGGGAAACTTTTAAAGAGCAACAGAAGGTAACTAAAAAAGCAATACGTGGAGAAAAAATTAGGTATGAAGGTAGACTAACCAAGAATATAAAGGAAGATAGTAAAAGCTTCTTTAGGTATGTGAAAAGGAAAAAAATAGTTAAGACCAAAATTGGGCCCTTGAAGACAGAAATAGGTGAATGTATTATGGGGAACAAGGAGTTGAACAGGTACTTTGGATCTGTCTTCACTAGGGAAGACACAAACAATCTCCCAGATATAATAGTGGCCAAAGGACCTAGGGTAATGGATGAACTGAAGGAAATTTATATTAAGCGGGAAATGGTGTTGGATAGATTGTTGGGTCTGAAGGCTGATAAGTCCCCGGGACCTGATGGTCTGCATCCCAGGGTACTTAAGGAGGTGGCTTTAGAAATCGTGGATGCATTGGTAATCATTTTCCAATGTTCTATAGATTCAGGATCAGTTCCTGTGGATTGGAGGGTGGCTAATGTTGTCCCTCTCTTCAAGAAGGGAGGAAGAGAGAAAACCGGGAATTATAGACCGGTTAGCCTGACGTCGGTGCTGGGAAAAATGCTGGAGTCAATTATAAAAGATGAAATTACGACACATCTGGATAGCAGTAACAGGATCGGTCTGAGTCAGCATGGATTTACGAAGGAGAAATTGTGCTTGACTAATCTTCTGGAATTTTTTGAGGATGTAACTATGAAAATGGACAAGGGAGAGCCAGTGGATATAGTGTACCTGGACTTTCAGAAAGCCTTTGATAAGGTCCCACATAGGAGATTAGAGGGCAAAATTAGGGCACATGGTATTGAGGGCAGAGTACTGACATGGATTGAAAATTGGCTGGCTGACAGAAAACAAAGAGTAGCGATTAACGGGTCCCTTTCGGAATGGCAGGTGACCAGTGGGGTACCACAGGGTTCAGTGCTGGGACCGCAGCTGTTTACAATATATATTAATGATTTAGATGAGGGAATTAAAAGTAACATTAGCAAATTTGCCGATGACACAAAGTAGGGTGGCAGTGTGAAATGTAAGGAGGATGTTATGAGAATGCAGGGTGATTTGGACAGGCTGGGTGAGTGGGCAGATGCAGTTTAATGTGGATAAATGTGAGGTTATCCACTTTGGTGGTAAGAACAGGAAGGCAGATTATTATCTAAATGGAGTCAAGTTAGGAAAAGGGGAAGTACAACGGGATCTAGGTGTTCTTGTACATCAGTCACCGAAAGCAAGCATGCAGGTACAGCAGGCAGTGAGGAAAGCTAATGGCATGCTGGCCTTCATAACAAGGGGAATTGAGTATAAGAGCAAAGGGGTCCTTCTGCAGCTGTACAGGGCCCTGGTGAGACCACACCTGGAGTATCGTGTGCAGTTTTGGTCTCCAAATTTGAGGAAGGGCATTCTTACTATTGAGGGAGTGCAGCGTCGGTTCACATGGTTAATTCCTGGGATGGCGGGACTGTCATATGTTGAAAGATTGGAGCGACTGGGCTTGTATACTCTGGAATTTAGAAGGCTGAGAGGGAATCTTATTGAAACATATAAGATTATTAAGGGATTAGACATGCTGGAGGCAGGAAACATGTTCCCGCTGATGGGTGAGTCCAGAACCAAAGGCCACAGTTTAAGAATAAGGGGTAGGCCATTTAGAACGGTGTTGAGGAAAAACTTTTTCACCCAGAGAGTGGTGGATATATGGAATGCTCTGCCCCAGAAGGCTGTAAGGCTGTGGAGGCCAAGTCTCTGGATGCTTTCAAGAAAGAGATGGATAGAGCTCTTAAAGATAGCGAAATCAAAGGTTATGGGGATAAGGCAGGAATTGGATACTGATTGTGGATAATCAGCCATGATCACAGTGAATGGCAGTGCTGGCTCGAAGGCCCGAATGGTCTGCTCCTGCATCTATTGTCTGTTGTCTGTAGATTCCTTTTTGCTGGCTCCTACCCTCCTTAAATAGCAGAGTAACATTTGCAATTTTTCAATCATCCAGTACAATGCCAGAATCTATCGATTCTTGAAAGATCATCGTTAATGACTCTGCAATCTCTCCAGCTACTTCCTTCAGAAACTGAGGGTGCATTCCATCAGGTCCAGGAGATGTATCCACCCTCAGACCATTAAGCTTCCTGAGCACCTTCTCAGTTGTAATCTTCACTGCACATACTTCACTTCCCTGACACTCTTGAATGCCCGGTATATTGCAGATGTCTTCCACTGTGAAGACTGATGCAAAATACGCATTCAATTTCTCTGGCATCTCTGCGCCTCTCATTACAGTTTATCCAGCATCATTTTGTATTGGCCCTATATCTACCCTCAACTCTCTTTTACCCTTTATATAATTAAAAAAGCTTTTAGTATCTATTTTAGTATTTGGTATATTAAAATATCGAAACTCACTGCAAAGGGCACACTTGAAATGTGGTGACATAGAGCAGCTATAACTGATAACATTAAAAAGATAAAGCCCAGGAAAGAGGAGCAGGAACGAATTAACTAGCTCAAATTTGCAGCAACATTCAGTAACATTATGGCCGCTTCTATCTTGGCTGCAGTACCACGTACCCTCACATTTCCTGCATCCATCGACACTCTTGCTGCTGAAATAGCCATCACTCTCCTCTTCAACATTTTCAATAACTCTACCGTGCTCTGGAACAGAGACTTCTAAAGCTTCACCACCCTCCAAGGGGAAAGGAGGGATCTGAACACAAGGACATGAGTTGCGTAAGTGGATTGAAAGGTGAGGAAGAACAAAGCCGAGGCAATGGTGCTTGCTGACGAACTTCAAATTATTCATTACCTTGGCTATTCAGTCTTAATCCCAAATGGCCAGTACAATTTTAGGGATAACAGTTTGATTGATAACTCTATAGGCACTCTAGAACAGGTTGGGAAATCAACTATCATTGTCTTGAATACCATCAGTGCTTGAGGTACAGCCTGAAGCTGTGTTCTTCTGAACACCTTAACTCATATGCCCTCTCAAAGGGGCAACTTCCATTCTGAGATATGCTTTCAGAAAACTCTTTTCTACTGCATGCTCATTCTCATATCCATTAACCCAGACCTCCCTGGAATCTATTTGCACTCTCAAGCATCTCCTTTTCAATATCAGTGATCACCTGTTCTCCGTCACTACAATGCTTCTTCAATTCAAGTCTTGTGCCCAACACTGCTTTTTTCATTATTCCACTACAAGAAGTTTTTCCTTCAGCTATTTGCCTACGAGATTTACTTAACTTACTTCCCATTTTTCCATTTTCTATTTATAATTTATAATTTAAATTTTTAATATTTACTAATTTTAACTATTTTTAATATTTTTAATATTAAATATTTGTAATCCAGGGAGTGTGAAGCGCAGAATCAAATATCACTGTGATGATTGTACATTCTAGTACCAATTGTTTGGCAACAATAAAGTATAAAGTATAAAGTGTAAAGATTCAAGTACATTCTTGCCTTTGACACCTACCTTCCTCCTCCTTTCCCACTGCAATGCTTAGTTATTTCAAAGGCAAAATTTTGAGAGTGCAGAGTTTGTATGTTCCTGCCAGGATTAAAGGCAAAGTTAACAGGCATAGGGAACCTTGGTTTTCAAGGGATATTGGCGATTTGGTTAAGAAAAAGAGAGAGGTGTATAGCAGGTACAGGCAACAAAGAACAAATGAGGTACTTGAAGAGTATAGAAAACGTAAGAAAATACTAAAGAAGAAAATCCGGAAGGCAAAAAGAAGATGTGAGGTTGCTTTGGCAGATAATTTGAAGGTAAACCCGAAGGATTGTTACAAGTATATTAAGAATAAAAGGATGGTAAGGGACAAAATTGGTCCCCTAGGAGATCAAAGTGACCGTCTATGTGTGGAGCCTCACAAGATGGGGGAGATCTGAAACAGTTTTTTTGCATCAGTATTTACTCAGGAAACTGGCATAGCATATCTGGAAGGAAGGGAAACAAGCAGTAGTGTCATGGAAGGTATAGAGATTAAAGAGGAGGAGGTGTTTGCTGCCTTACAGTGAATAAAGGTAGATAAATCCCCAGGCCTGACATGATATTTCCTCGGACCTTGAGAGAGACTAGTGTAGAAATTGCATGGACCCTGGCAGAAATACTTAAAATGTCCTTAGCCACGGGTGCGGTGCTGGAGGATTGGAGGGTAGCTCATATTGTTCCGTTGTTTAAAAAGGGCTCCAAAAGTAAACCAGGTAATTACAGGCCGGTGAGCCTGATATCAGTAGTAGGTCAATTATTGGAAGGTGTTCTGAGAGGTCGGATATACAAGTATTTGGACAGCCAAGGACTGATTAAGGATAGTCAGCATGGCTTTGTGTGTGGTAGATCGTGCTTAACGAATCTTGTAGAGTGTTTCGAGGAGGTTACCAAGAAAGTAAATGAAGGAGCGGCTGTGGATGTTGTCTACATGGACTTTAGTAAGGCCTTTGACAAGGTCCCACATGGCAGGTTAGTTCAGAAGGTTCAGACACTAGGTATCCATGGAGAGGTTGTAAACTGGATTTGAAATTGGCTGTGTGGGAGAAGACAGAGTGGTAGTGGACGATTGCTTCTCAGACTGGAAACCTGTGATTAGTGGTGTGCCTCAGGGATCTGTGCTGGGGCCATTGTTGTTTGTTGTTTACATCAATGATCTAGATGATAACGTGGTAAATTAAATCAGCAAGTTTGCTGATAACACTAAGCTTGGAGGCATTGTGGACAGCAAGGAAGGCTTTCAAAGCTTGCAGAGTGATCTGGACCGACTGGAAAAATGGGCCAGAAAATGGCAGATGGAATTTAATGCAGACAAGTGTGAGGTGTTGCGTTTTGGAAGGACAAATCAAGGTAGGACATACACAGTAAACGGTAGGGCACTGAGAAGTGCGGAGGAACAGAGGGATCTGGGAGTTCAGATACATAAATCCCTGAAAGTGGCGTCACAGGTGGACAGCGTTGTAAAGAAGGCTTTTGGCATCCTGGCATTCATAATTCAAAGTACTGAGTACAGGAGTTGGGATGTTATGGTGAGGTTGTATAAGATGCTGGTGAGGCAAAATTTGGAGTATTGTGTGCAGTTCTGGTCACCTAACTATAGGAAAGATATCAGTAAGACTGAAAGAGTGCAGAGAAGATTTACTAGGATGTTGCCCGGTCTTCAGGAGTTGAGTTACAAGGAAAGATTGAACAGGTTAGGACTTTATTCCTTGGAGCGTAGAAGAATGGCGGGGGGCGGGATTTGATAGAGATTTACAACAGTATGAGGGATATAGACAGAGTAAATGCAAGTAGGCTCTTTCCACTTAGATTAGGAGATATAAATACGAGAGGACATGGCTTTAGGGTGAAAGCGGAAAGGTTTAGGGGGAACAGTAGGGGGAACTTCTTCACTCAGAGAGTGGTGGGAGTGTGGAACGAGCTGCCATCTGACGTGGTAAATGCGGGCTCACTCTTAAGTTTTAAGAATAAAATGGATAGATACATGGATGGGAGAGGTCTAGAGGGTTATGGACTGAGTGCAGGTCAATGGGACTAGCGGAATAAAGTTTTGGCACAGAACTTAAAGGGTTGAATGGCCTGTTTTCTTTGCTGTAGTGTTCTATGATTCTATGGTTCTATGGGATTTGTCACCAGATTTGATGACCATTTCTTCAGAAATGTGGGTTTAGATTCCACCCGAGCATTTGGGGAAACTTGTTTCAGGGATTTAAGTAAAATTGTAAGAGCATTAGACCATAGGACCATAAGACATACCAACAGAATTAGGCCATTCAGCCCATCGAGTCTTCTGCATTATTTCATCATGGCTGATCCATTTCCCTCTTAACCCTATCCTCCAGCCTTCTCCCTGTAACTTTTCACATCCTGACTAATCAAGAACCTGTCAAACTCCACATTAAATATACCCAATGATCTGCCCTCCACAACAGCCTGTGACAATGAATTCCACATAATCACCACCATCTAGCTAAAGAAATTCCTTGTCTCCATACTAAATGGACATCCTTCTATTCTGAGGCTGCGTCCTCTGGTCCTAGATAAATGGTGACATTGGTGACATAGGGTGACATCGAAAGCAGTTATTGAGGGCTGTAGACTCAGCCATCTCTAACATAGGCAAAACCTTCCCCATCATCGAGGACATCTGAATCTTGGTGTCTCAGGAAGCTGATGATCACCATCATACAGGACAAACACTATTCTCTTCACTTCTCTTGGGGAGGAGGTACAGGAGCCTGAAGATGCACGGTCAGTTATTCAGAAGAGACTCTTCTTCTCCATCATCAGATTTCTGAAAGGTCCATGATCTCATGAACACTTCCTCACTATTCCTCTTTTGCATTACTTTTTATAGTACTTTTAACTGTAGCTTATAGTAATTTGCATATCTTGCACTGTCCTGATGCCACAGAAGCGGCAAATTTCATAACATATGTTTGTGATAATGAACCTGATTCTGATTCTGCAATGATGTCCTAATCGTAGGAATGACTAATAGAAAGAATATGCTCACATCAGACTTTGGCCATTCTTTAAACAGTGTGCTTATTGGCATCATTTGAGATGGTTCAATGTGAGGTACTCCTGAATGAATGGCCTAATATATGAACAATCATTACTTTGAAATTATAAATGAAGGTGACTATATCACAAAGACATTACATTCCAGAGACATTTTATTTGTCTTTCTCAATGCTGGTCTTTCATGAAGTAATTGTTTTAGTTTTGGAGCCATATTGCTTCCCTTGGTCTTTCTTGGAGTTCCTTTCCATTTATTATTAAAAGCAACAACTATCAAAATGTACATTCATACAGCACCTTCAGTATAGCAACATGATCTACTTTGCAGGAGCATTAGCAAGCAAAAGTTAAAACTCATCTCTATTAAAGGGAAGAGACACAGAGAGATACAACATGGAAAACGGCCCTTTGGAGTCCTCACTGATCTTTGTGAGAAATATAGTAAGTTAAACCAGGGCTGGAAATATGCATTAATTGGTAGGGGTCTGGAAAGTACTGTAGATGAGAGAGAGAATTCTGGGTACAGGCGCATGGTTCCCTGAAAGTAAAGACACAGGTTAGTGGGGTGATGAAGAAGGCCTCTGGTGTGCTTGCCTTCCTTGGTCAAGATAATATGAATACTGGAAATGGGACATCAAGTTATAGCTGTACAGGATACTGGTAAGGCCACTGCCATCTGGTAAGGACTCGATTGTGTACAGCTTTTGCTGCCATTCCATTAAACTTGAAAAAGTGCAATACAGATATTGATATTTTTATTGGTTTATTATTGTCACATGTAGCAAGATACAGTGAAAAGCTTGCAAATGGAATCATTACACAGTTCGTAGGGCTAGAATACGGGAAAACAATAACATTGCAGAATAAGGCATAAAAGCGACAGAAAAAGTGCAGTGCAGGTAAACGGTCGTATGCAGGATTAAAAAAGAGATTATGGGGTCTGATGTTTTAAGTGATAAGAAGAGACTGGATGGGCCAGAACTTTTTGCTCTGAAAGTAGGAGGCTGAGGGGAGGTACATAGATGTTTATAAAATCAGGAGGGGCATAGACAAAGTGAATAGTCACAGTGGTATCCCCAGGTAATGGAGTCCATAACTAGAGGGTACCTTTGAAATCGAGAGGGAAAAGATTTAAGAGGGAAAGAGGGGCAATTTCTTCACATAGAAAGTGGTGTATGCGTGGTATGAGCCAGGAAAAGTGGTCAAAGATTTATTACAGCATGGATAAGAATGACTTACAGGGATAGAGGACAAATTCAGGCAAATGAGACCAGTCCAGTCAGGCAACTTGGTAATCATAAACAAGTTGGGCCAAATGGCCTGTTTCCAACCTGTTTAACTCCATGATGCATTCCTTTCAATTGCCCCAGGATTTAACCCTACCTTCATGCGAGGTATAATTTATCATGGGTATTTAACCCACCAACCTCTGCGGCCTTGGGAAGAGGGGAAAATCTGGAGCAGCTGGGCAAATGCCGAATTTCCACAGGGAGAATGTGCAA
Source organism: Mobula hypostoma (assembly GCF_963921235.1). Classification (NCBI taxonomy): domain Eukaryota; kingdom Metazoa; phylum Chordata; class Chondrichthyes; order Myliobatiformes; family Myliobatidae; genus Mobula; species Mobula hypostoma. The sequence goes on from NC_086097.1 coordinate 171,192,607, forward strand.
ATGCCACACAGGCGGTACAGGAGACCAGACTTGAACCGGGATCCACTGGCAATCTGAGACAGCGACTCTACTATCTGCACCATTGTGTCACCTACTGGGATAGTGGTCTGAAAGTGAGGTCATCTGGTAAACTTTCATAAAGCCTCTCAAAGGAGAATGTGGTTTAGGGAATGAATTGTAGAGTGAGGGGTGGGAGTGATTGAAGCTGGGGACTTCAGAGAATTGTCAGATTGGGAGAGATTACAGAGGGAATTGGAATTGCAGTTCATTTATTATTGTTGCATTTACTGAGGTACAGTCAAAAACTTGTCTTGCACACAATCCATACAGATCATTTCATTACAACAGTGCATTGAGGTAATGCAAGGGAAAACAGTAACAGAATACAGATTAAGTGTTACAATTAACAATTATACAGTGCAGTGCAGGTAGACAATAAGGTGCAGGTTCATTACAGGGTACAGTAGATTGTGAGGTCTAGAGTCCATCTTATCATACTAGTGAACTATTCAATAATTGTATAACAGAGCCTAGAAGTGGTCCTTGAGCTTGGTGGTATGTAATTTCAGGCTTTTGTATCTTCTGCCTGATGAGAAAGGGGAAATGAGAGAACATCCAGGGTGGGTGAGGTCTTTGATTATGCTGGCTGCTTTACCAAGCGTAGACAGGTAGTGACAAGTGTAGACAGAGTCCAAGGAGGGGAGCCTGGTCTCCGTGATGTGCTGAGTTGTGTCCACAATTCTGATAATTCTTGTGGTTTCGGGCAGAGCAGTTTCCGTGCTAAGCCGTGATGCTTCTGGATAGGATGCTTTCTATATTGCATTGATAAATATTGGTAAGGGTCTAAGCCTTAGACTGTAAGGGGATGTGTCAAATTTCTTCAGCCTTCTGAAGAAGTAGAGGCACTGGTGAGCTTTCCTGGACTTGGTGTCAATGTGGTTGGACCAGGACAGGGTATTGGTAATGCTCATTCCTAGGAAGTTGAAGAGTTCAGCATTCTCAATCTCAAATCCACTGATGTAAATACGGACATGTGCACTGCCCCCTTTGACCTTGAGGGGAGTTTGAACTTAATGACGAGAATTTTAAAGTTGGTGCTTTGGTTGACTGCCGGGACAGGCATGGTTAGCAAGTACAGAGGTGAGGCGTAAATAGGATTTGTTGGAAGCTGAGTAATGGAACAGGAGTGGTGGATACTCAGCCTAGATCCAAAGGAGAAGAAAGGCGATGTAGGAAGAAGCAAGTGAACAGAACTAATGTCCTGCATCTACAGTTAATGCCCTAGATGTGCAGTTCATGCAGGACAATTAATGGTGGAGCTAGTGGAGAAAATGAAGTTGTTCTTCTTTGAACAGAGAAGGCAGAAGTGAGAGTTTCATGGAAGTTTTCAAAATCATGATGAAGAGAGAATTATTGACCGCATAGTGGAAGGACAAAATCATAATCCAAAGTAAAATTAAGGAATTTCTTACACAGTGAGTTGAAGCGATTGGAAAGACTTTTTTTGGAAGTCCATAATAATTCCATAATAGCTCTTCAAAGCAAATTGGGCAAGCACTAAAACAAGGAAAGAAAATTCGAAGTTTAAAATAACTTTATTATCAAAGCACATATATGTTACCACTTACTAGTCTGAGATTCGTTTTCTTGCAGGCATTAACAGGAAAAACAAGAAGTAAGATAAAATTTATGAAAAACTACATTCAGTGGCCAATCTATTCAGTGCACCTGTACACCTGCTTATTAATACAAATATCTAACCTGCCAATCATGTACCAGCAACTCGATGTATAAGAACATGCAGACGTGGTCAAGAGGTTCAGTTGTAGTTCAGACTAAATATTGGAATGGAGAAGAAATGTGATTTAAGTAACTTTGATCATGGAATGTTCTTGGTGTAGTTGGGGTTGTTTGCGTATCTCATAAATTGCTGATCTGCTCAGATTTTCACGCATAACAATCTCTAGAGTTTGCAGGGAAAGTGCGAAGACAAAAACATTCTGTGAGCAGCAGTTCTAGTGAAGAAAACACCTTGTTAATGAAAGAGGTCAGTGGAGAATGGCAAGAGTGGTTCAAGCTGACAGGAAGGCAATAGTAGCTCAAATAACCATGTGTTACAACAGTAGTGTGCAGAAGAGCATTCTGTACACACAAAACATCAATCCTTGAAGTGGATGGGCTACAGCAGCAGAAGACTATAAACATACAGAAAAACACTCAGTAATCAATTTATTAGCTCCAAGAGGTTCCTTATGAAGTGTCCACTGAGTGCATACATAAACAGACAAAGACTGTCAATAATCCATGTCCGAAAGAAGAAAAACTGTGCAAACAGAAGTTGTGTACATACATCTATTGATGCTTCTGGACACATCTTCAGTGATGTTCTTGGAATCATCGGGTGTCTTGGGTCTTTCAACATCATACAACCTCCTCCAGGTGAACCAGCCGGGGCTGATCAGACCCCAGCTTGTGTCCAGATGGCTAGCTACTTATGACGCCATGGCTCCCCTCTTTTGAGCCACAGCCATCTTGAGGCCCTCTCTGCCGCATCAGTGGTACTGTGGATGGCTGTCCTCTTCCTCTCTCCCTCGATGCCCAAAATGCTGAAAGCTCTAACTAAAGAACGGGCTATGAATCCCCTACAACCAACCTCCCCTGGGAGACACCTCGATCTCCATCCAGCCTGCTGACAGTTGCTGACCAGTCCTGCGTACTTGGAGAGCTTCCTTTCAAAGGCCTCTTCCAAGCAATCTTCCCATGGGACTGTCAGCTCCAGCAGCACCACTTGCTTAGTAGACTCAGACACTAGGACAATGTCTGGTTGCAGGGTGGTGGCTGCGTTATGGTTGGGGAACTTCAGCTGCCCTTCGAGGTCCACCAACAACTGCCAGTCCCTTGCAGAGGTCAGAATGCCTGCAGATGTTCTTTTGGCAGATATTGGCTGCTCCCCAGCTCTGACAAAGGCAATGGTTTGCTTGGAGGGTCGGGACCGCTTCGCCCACTCAACTCCTGTGCTGACGGCTTCAGTGATGGTCTTCAGGACCTGATCATGCCTCCACCTGTACCGTCCCTCACCAAGTGCCCTTGCACAGCCGCTGAGGATGTGCTCCAGGGTTCCTCACTTGGAGAACAGCGGGCACGCAGATGACTCTGCTTACCCCATGTGTGCAGGTTTGATGGGCTTGGAAGCACATCGTACACTGCCTGGAAGAGAAATTGGATGTGGTGTGGTTCGGCTTTTCAAAGATCAGCCCAGGTCACTTTCCTCTCAACTGCATTCTCCCATCTTGTCCAAGCTCCCTGTTGCTTCATTCCCACCGCCTTGCAGGCTCTCATCTCCTCCACTACTGCTCTCACCTCCTCCTGAACTAGACGACGCCTTTCCTTCCCTCTGGTGTCCATTTGGGGAGTTGGAAAGGATCCTAGCCCAGCTCGGCCTCGTGTGACCCCTCCCACCAGCCTCCTGTGACGCAGCCTCGCCTCTGCCTCCTGAACAGCTTCCTCTGCCCTCCACTTCCTGCCAGTACTTACTTGGATCCCTGCTCTAGCCACTTTCGGGTCACTTGAGTCCCTATACTGTAGCACTTCTCTGGCTCTTGTTACCTTGAATTCTTCCTCCAAGGATTTGAAGGGCAGTTGCAGTTTGTTGTGGTGTCCACAGAGTGCGATGCTGCTCAGGCTCTTTGGCAGCCCCAGCCATCTCCTGAGGTGGTTGCTAACCCTCCTCTCTAAGGTTTTGACTGTCGAGATCAGAACTGCATAGATGAGGAGGGGCCACAGGATTCTGAGAAGAATGCCATGCTGATACACCCAGGCTTTAAACTTCCCAGGTAGGCCAGACTTGTCCACAGATTTCATCCAGCCATCCAACTCAGTTCAGGTTGCCTGAATGGATGTTGTGTCCCTTAAAGAGCTGTCAAAATCTTTGCCTAAGCTCTTGACTGTGATGGTTGGGATGGCTGTGCCTGCAATGCTGAACCGGAACTTGTTCTCTGTCTTCCCTTTCCTCAGCACCATCGATCTTGATTTGGCAGGTTTGAAATGCATCCGGGCCCACTCCACCAGCTTTTCGAGCCCTTGCAGAATCCACCAGCAGCCTGGGACTGATTCTGTGGTGACTGTGAGGTCATCCATGAATGCCCTGATAGGTGGTTGCCGTTGAGCGGAATTCATTCTGGGCCCTCTGCACTCTGGTTCAGCGGACTTAGTGAGCATGTTCATGGCTAGGGAGAACAGTGTCACTGAGATGGTGCACCCTGTGATGATGCCAATCTCCACCTTGTGCCAGGTTGATGTAATTGCTCCTGAAGAGACCCTCATCCTGAAGTTGCTGTAATAATCAGTGATAAGGTCTCTGATTCTGCTGGGGACGTGATATTTGGTCAACGTGAGCTGCACCGGTTTGTGCGGAATGGAGCCATATGCATTTGCCAGGTCAAGCCACAAAACTGACAAGTTGCCCTTGTTCTCTCTGGCCTCCCTGATGAGCTGTGTCACCACACCGATGTGCTCCAGTCAGCCCTGCATCCCTGAAATGCCACCCTTCTGGACTGATGTATCAATATAGGTGTTCTTTGCTAGGTAGGTGCACAGTCGGTTAGAAACGGCACTGAAGAAGATCTTTGCCTCGACACACAGCAGGGAGATGATGCGAAACTGATCTATCTGGGTGGCATTTTCCTCCTTCGGGACCCACACCCCTTCAGCCACTCTCCACTGTTCTGGGATCTTCCCCCTTCTCCAGAAGATTCTCAGGATCTTCCACAGACGCAGCAGGAGTTTGGGGCAGTTCTTGTACACTTTGTACGAGGTGTTGCTGGGTCCTGGAGCCGAGCTTGCCCTTGCTTTGCGGACGACCTCTCTGACTTCCTTTAGCTGCAGCTCTGACATGTCGAACTGCACATCCGGTTCAGGTGGGTCCATTAGGATGTTGCACTCTCCCAACTCCTGCTCTCTTTCAGGATCATTATATATCTTCTTCAGATGTTGGTCTATGTCTTCCTGCGAACAGGCCAGTTTCCCACTGCGCTTCTCCCCCAGCAACTCCTTGGTGAACTTGAAGGGGTTGGCGATAAAGGCAGCACGTTTTCGGGCCCTTTCACGACGCCGCCTCCGATGCCACTCTGCCCAGCGGAGGACCCTGATCTTCTTTCGTAGTATGCACATCAGCTGGGCCAAGCCAATGCGCTCCTCTTCTCCTGCCTCCTTGTATTGGGACTTCAGCGCTTTCATCTCCTGCCTGATGTTGTGGATCCTCAATGCTCTTTGGTTCTTCGAGTAAGATGTTTTGGAGCCTTCCTTCTCCTCTTCTCCAAACCGTTCAGCTGCGATACTGACAATAATTGTTGTCATGGATTGCAGCTTCCTATCAACCCCTCCCTTTGCCGTTGCCTCCAGAATTTGGTTAACATCTTCATCAAACTGCTTCCACAGTGAAGTCATGTTAGCTTCAGGCCACTTGATCCGCCTCCTGTTAGACTTCATGTTAGAGGCATTAGTTTGCAACACTTAGAGGTTCTGGGCACTATGGGGTGACTCCAGGCCTGGCCCCTCCTTCGTCTCACCAGGTTGGACACCTGCGCGTTGTGCTGCTGCTGCTCCCGCCAAACACTTCATCCTCGCTTGGTGGATCTCCAAGCCGCGATCGTTCTTGCAGATTTTGCCACATGCACACTGCTTCCTCATCGTCGTCTGTTCATTGCCTTGGTCTGATGTCATTGTGTCCATCCAACTGGGGTGCTCATCCTTCCCCCCTCTCGGGCACCCCTGGGGGTATCTTTCCCTTAGATTCATTGTAGCTTTTGTGGGGGTCCTCCTCTCAGAGGACACAGATTGGGTTGCCAGCCCGTTCTGCCCTGGTTGCCGTCTCTCCGGACTGTCACTGACTCTTCAGTCGTCACCCCTCTTTTCGCGGTTGTCACCCAGTCTTTTCTGGTTGTCACTGATGAACTCAGGGTGTAAGCTGTGTACATACATCTAGTAAATAATACCGAGAACACGAGTTGTAAAGAGTCCTTGAAGATGAGTCTGTAGGTCACAGAATCAGTTCAGAGTAATGGTGATTGAAATTATCCACATCTGTTCAGGAGAAATTTCCCTGGGATATTGGGGAAGCCCTGGGGATGGAAAGAAAGAAAAAAATATATAATTTATAAGGACATAGAAGGTCTGTATTTGCTGGAATCTGCAGAAACACAGAAGGCCAGTTGAAGAGTCTCAACCTTAAACAATGACTGTCCATTTCCCTCCATAGATGCTGCCTGAGTGGAGGAACCGCACAGGTAGGCATGATGGTGAAGAAGACACTTGCACGCTCGCCTTCATCATTAAGTGTAGAATTTTGGATATTATGCAAAGATTGGAGAGGCCGCATTTAGAATTTTGTATTGGGTGTTGACCAACACCCAATACAATATATCTCCTATAGAAAAGATGTCATTAACCTAGAAAAAGTGAAGAAGAGATTTGCAAGGATGTTGCTGGTATGGTAGAGATGGAGTTACGTAGAGAGGTTGAGCACGTTGTGACTTTTTTCAATAGCGTGTGGGAGAATGAGGTGTGTAAAATATGAGGAGCCAAGATCGAGCGAATGTACATAGTTTTTTGCCCAAGATTGTGGTGTCAAGGACTAGAGGGCATAGGTTTAAGGTGAGAGGGGAAGGATTTAATAAGAACCTGAGGAGCAACTTTACATACAGAGGATAATCAATATATGGAATGAGCTGCCAGAGGAAGTGGTTGAAGCAAGTACATTAATAACATTTAAAAACTTTCTTAGACATGTACATAGATGGGAAAGGTTTAGAGGGATATGGGGGAATCGTGGTCAAATGGGACTCGCTAAGATAGAACCTATTTTTCATTTGGTTAATAACTCATCTATTTGTGTCTGTCATTCCTTGATACAGTTCAATGTAGTGCATCGGGCCCATATGTCAAAGGATAAACTAGCGCGTAGTTTTTCCAATATCAATCCTATTTGTGACAGATGTGACATTGAGGTTGCCACCTTAACTCATATGCATTGGTCTTGTATAAAGCTAGATAACTTTTGGAGAGATGTTTTTAAAATGCTATCAAAAGTCTTGGATCTGGATCTACAACCTAATTTGCTTATGGCAATTTTTGGGATTATCCCATCGGAAGCAGGAAATATTCCTTTTTGCGCTCAAAGTATGCTAACCTTTTCGACTTTATTGGCTAGGAGAGCCATTTTATTGAAGTGGAAGGATTCTAATCCACCCACGGAGTTTTATTGGCTCTCCTCCATTATGTCCTGTTTAAGTTTAGAGAAAATAAGAAGTCGGACATTTGATACATCCTTTAAATTTGAGCAAATCAGGCGACCTTTTATCCAATATTTTCATTTAATTCGATTTATTACTCTTTCAATTTTTTTTTGAAGTTTTAGATTTGATCAGAAAGTCTTACTTTTTTTGTGTGGTCATAACCTCAAAATAGACTGCCCGGGCCCTTTTTTTGTTTCTTTTATTTTACAGTGTAGTGGTTTTTTTTCTTCATTTAAAATTCAATGTTTTTTCTTTCCTCTTCATGAACTGATAAGAGGAGAATGGTTGTTTTCTTTTTTTTATTGTATATTTTATACTAGCTTAACAATATGTATGATTTTGATAATGTCTATCTTAATTTCGGTTTGTATTGTTATTGATATATATATTTGAAATAATTCTCCTCTTGTTTGTATTTATGTTCCTTTTTAATTAATAAAAAGATTCATAAAGAAAGAACTTTGGTCGGCATGGATCAACTGGGCCTAAAGGCCTGTTTCTGGGCTGTTTTTATGAAATACTCTTGGACTTTTGAGTTCCTCTAGCATATGGTATATTGCACCTGACTCCAATATCTGCAATCTCTGTGGGACATCTGCATCTGCAGTGGGGCACCATGGTAGCATAGTGATTAATGCAATGCTATTACAGCTCAGGGCATCAGAGTTCGGAGTTCATTCCCAGCATCACTTGTAAGAAGTTTCTGTATGTCCTCCCCACAGAATGCATGGGTTTTCTCTGGTCCTCCACTTTCCTCCCACAGTCCAAAGATCTTCCCAGTAGGTTAATTGGTCATTGTAATTTGTCCCATGATTAGTTTAGGATTATACCAGAGTTTTCGCAGTTGCTGGGCAGTGCGGCTCGGGAGTCGGAAAGGCCTATTCAGCATTGTGTCTACAATAAATAAATAAATAGACTTTCTCCTGTCTCTCTTTGGTTTCACCTTTTCCCAGTCCTGATGAAGGTTCTTAGATCAGACACAATGACTTGGTGTTCCCCTCCACAGTTGGTGACTGACCTAATGAACATCCCCAACACTTTCTAATTTTAATTACGGTGAGTGTGCAGGCACAGACTGGGAAAGGGTGACTGATTTCACTTTGATCATTTGGCTCATTGTTCTCTCTTGACTTCTGTCAAACTATCTCTTCTGTCCTTCCCGCTCTACACTCTTTCCCCAGAGCCTATAAATTATTTTTCCTCAGCTGTTTGTTGTGCATACAATTCCCTTCTGAAAGGCCTGATTGAAATTATTACCAGCACCTTTCCAACAGAGTTCCAGGTCATTACCATTCCCTAAGTAATAAATGCTTTTTCTGAAATTCCCACATCTTTTGACCTTCACTATAAATTGTATTCTTAATTGTGTATTTGTTGAAAATTTGGTAATGGAGGAAATGAATTAGAATGGATTGAAATTCAGCTGCCTCATAGAAGACAGGGACTTGGAATAAATGAGTCATTGTCAGTCTGGAAGGAGGTACAGTTTCTGGATTCTGTAACGGGGCTCTCTGTAATCCTCCATTTTATTATTGCTTTTCCCTTGTACTACCTCAATATATGGATACGGTGAAATTATCAGAATGGATGGCATGCAAAATAAGGTTGTCACTGTATCTTGATATGTGTGACAATATTAAACCAATTTATTAATTTAACTAGCTAACCGGTTTGGCCACATCTGGAGCATTGCATTCAATTCTTGTTGCTTCATTATAGGAAGGACATGTAGACTTTAGAGAGGGTGCAGAAGAGGTTTACCAAGATGCTGCCTAGATTACAGGGCATGTGTTCTGGAGTGGAGGAGGCTGAGGGAATATAGGATTGAAGTTTATAATGTCCTGAGAGGCACAGATAGAGTAAATATCTGATATCGTTTTTTACCCCATGGTCGAAATGTTTGACACTAGAGGGCCTGCATTTGGGATGAGAGGGCTGTCCTAACAGAAGCTTGGGCTTGTATTCCTTGCAGCTTCAAAGAATGGGGACTGACCATACTCAAACAGAGAATACAGGGGTTGACAAGTGATGTTAGGATGCTTTCACCAGTGGAAGAGCCTCAAAGGAACATAATTACATAATGGTCGGTCATTCAAAACTAAGGTACATATAAATTTCTTCTCACAGAAAATGTTGAAACTCTGGAACTCTCTGCCCCAGTGGGTGGTAGAAACTAAATCATTAGAAGTATGAAGTGGTGGCCATCAATGGATTGACAGATAGTGCCATAGCCACAGCTCTACACACCATCTTTTCACATCTGGAGAAGAGGGATGCTTATGTCAGAATGCTGTTCTTGGACTACAGTTCAGCATTCAAGACCATAATTCCCTCCAGGCTTGACAAGAAGCTCAGAGAACTCAGCCTTCACCCTGCCTTGTGCAGATGGATCTTGGACTTCCTGTCAGATTGCTGGCAGGTGGTAAGAGTGGGCTCCCTCACCTCTGCCCCTCTGACCCTCAACACAGGTGCCCCTCAGGGCTGTGTCCTAAGCCCCCTCCTTTACTCTCTGTATACCCATGACTGTGTCACCACCCACAGCTCCAATCTGCTAAATAAATTTGCTGACGATGCTATATTGAAGGCCTTATCTCAAATGATAATGAGGCAGCCTACAGAGAGGAAGTCATCACCCTGACACAGTGGTATCAAGAAAACAACCTCTTCCTCAATGTCTCAAAAACAAAGGAGCTGGTTCTGGACAACAGGAGGAACAGAGAGAGGCTAACCCCTATGACATCAATGGATCTGGGGTTGAGAGGGTGAACAGCTTTGAGTTCTTCAGAGTACACATCACCGAGGATCTCACGTGGTCTGTACATGTTGTGTGGTGAGAAAAGCACAACAGCGCCTCTTTCATCTCAGATGGTTTAAGAAGTTTGGCACGAGTCCCCAGATGCTAAGGACTTTCTAAAGGGGCACAATTGAGAGCACTCTGACTGGATGCATCACTGCCTGGTATGGGAACTGTACTTCCCTCAATCGCAGGACTCTGCAGAGAGTGGAGCAGACAGCCCAGCACATCGGCAGATGTGAACTTTCCACTATTCGCGACATTTACAGAGACAAGTGCGTAAGAAGGGCCCAAAGGATCATTGGGGACCCGAGTCACCTCAACCGCCAACTGTTCCAGCTGCTACCATCTGGGAAACGGTACCGCAGCATTAAAGCCAGGACAAACAGGCTCCAGAACAGCTTCTTCCACTAGGCCATCAGACTGATTCATTCACACTGATACAATTGTATTTCTATGCTATATTGACTGTCCTGTTGTACATACTGTTTGTTACAAATTACAATAAATTGCACAATTAGATGGAGACATAACATAAAGATTTTTACTTCTCATGTATGTGAAGGATGTAAGAAAAAAATCAAATCAATTCAATTCAATTCAAATCATGGCTGAAAGATGGTTGTAGTTGGGAGCTAAATATCCAAGGTTACAAGTTGTAACAGAGGGATAGGATGGTAGACAGAGGGGGTGGTGTGGCTCTCCTGGTAAAGAATGGCATCAAATCAGTAGAAAGATGTGACGTAGGATTGGAAGATATTCAATCCTTGTGGGTGAGTAAAAAGACTGCAAGGGTAAAAGAATCCTGGTGGCAGTTATCTACAGGCCTCCCAACAGTAGCTGGGATGTGGACCACAGATTACGACCGGAAATAGAAATGGCGTGTCAAAAGGGCAATGTTATGATAGTCATGGGAGATTTCAACATGCAGATCCATTGGGAAAATCAGGTTGAAAATGGATCTCACGAGAGTGAGTTTGTTGAATGCCTACAAGATGACTTTTTAAAGGAGTTTGTCGTTGAGCCTACTAGGGGATCAGCTATACCGGATTGGATGTAAAAGAACCCTTAGGAACCAGTGATCACAATATGATTGAAAGCAGACTTGATGGGCCAAATGGCCTAATTCTGCTCCTATGTCTTATGGTCTAAGTAGTTAAAGTGGTGGATAAATATTGGAATGATTGTTGCATAGAAGGGTATGGAGAAATAGTACAAAGAAGGAGTTGTGGCCACAATAGTGGAATCAAATTTAAGGTGAGAACAGCAGATTTCCTTCCCAGGGTAGCCAAGTAGATCATAAGACCATAAGACATAGCAGAATTTGATCATTTAGTCTATCAAGTTTGCTCTACCATTGGATCATGGCTGACTTATTTTCCCTCTCAAACCCTTTTACCAAGATTCACCACCATCTGGCACAGAAAGTCTTCCTTATCTCTGTTCTAAAGGGATGCCCTTCTATTCTGAGGTTGTAACCTCTGGTCCTCGACTCTCCCAATATTAGAAACATCCTCTCCATTTCCACTCTATCTTGGTTTTTCAATATTCGATAGGTTCAGTGAGATCCCCCTCCATTCTTCTGAACTCCAGTGAGTGCAGACCATCCAATACTCCTCATAAGTTAACCCTTTCTTTCCTGGGATCATTCTCATGAATCACATCTGGAACATCATGAAGCTGCTCATAATGCTCTAAATGTGGCCAAACCAATGGTTTAAAAATACTTAACATTACATCCTTGCTTTTATCTGACAGCTGTTTGAAAACAATTCGATAGTTCTGTTGTCCTGATTCATCTGCTAATGGAAACAACTTCCTTTGACTTGTCCCGCTATAAAATCTCATCTCAACTGTCTTTGTTCTAAACAGAACAACTCAGGCCTAATCCAAGACACAGAGATTCAGCCAAGGGTTTCCAAACTTTTTTATGCCTTGAACCCCTACCATTAACCAGATGTCTGCAGGCCCCAGGTTGGGAACCCTTGGAGTCAGTAAATGCTGGAGATCTTGAGCAACACAACAAAGTGCTGAAGGGACTGAACAGGTTAGGCAGTATCAATGGAGTAAAATGAGTAAATAATGCCCTGGGCAGGGATCTTCCCTTCATCAGGGCATCCTATTCTCTGCCTTTCACTCTGTGATAACCTCTCTTCCATTCTTGGCTGTCAGCAGTCTGGGTCCATGGAGGTTTGGGCCAGAGATAATCTTGGTCTTGTAGAAAATGGTTAAGAGATCCAGGATCTAATTGGTGAGCAAGCACAAAGCATTCTTGTATTGGAATCTCTACCTTGCCTCAAGGGAAAAGGAAATACTCTGCAGGCATCTGGAAGTACTGTGACCGAAAGAGCAGACATCGAAGAGAAAGTGTGCATCCACTTACTGATTACCACAATATGTTCAAATTCTTCAACAGTGCCAAGACCTGCTCAGGCTTCAATATCCCACTTGTGGTTGATAGCATATTTTACATAGATTTAGATTAAGTTCCCTGCTTTTTGTCTCATGCATGTACTCACGAATCCCATGACCCAATCCACTTTACTAACCAGCCTCACGATAAGCCCTGCCATATTCAATGATTTGCACACATATCCACCCGGTCTCTCTGTTGCTGCACATCCTTTAATACGATGCTATTAAGGCTGCATTGTCTCAACTCAGTCTTCCAACCAAATAGTGTCCTGTTAATTTAATATAGTTCACATAATGTATTTTCCTGCACCTTAAAATTATTGGGTGAGAAATCACGGGGTGTGCATCCTCCCTGCTGATATATGCTTCCAGCAGGAGTGGGGTCTCAGCCTCTGTGAAAAGCACAGAGTAGGATATGCAGCTGTGACAGAAAGGTTTCTTTATTAGAATGGTAGCTAGAATCAGACTGCCTCGAAGGACGAGTCAGGGAGTTTTATTGCAAGAGCCAAGTGTTGCTTTATGAAATAAGCCAAGAATTTGTCAATCAAAGCCAGAATCTCCAATGGTTAAATAAGGTGAATCTTTTCTCTTTTCAGTCATACTCTTCTCGAGCAAATACCGGTAACTCATTTCCACTTTAATCAAAGAGGATTAGTACTGTGAAGATCAAGTTAATATCTGTGTATTAATTTTGACATCCACCTCACCTAGCTAACTAAAATATGGAGAAATATTATCAATGATGTAAAGCCTGACAGGATGACATGTCACATCATCTCATTATCACGAATTTAAACAACAAGAAATGATGCATAAAATTAAAAAGGCTAATGGCATAAATGATTGCTGAAATGCTACAGTCAGTAAAACGATGTGCAATAGTTCTCTACACTGTGCAGCTATTATACCCATCGTATATAAAATATCATTAGCTGATCTTGTACCAGCTGTGCGATCTAAACAAACACATTCCAGAGCAATGTGTTTGCAAAGATAAGCCTACCATAAATGATGTTTTTCTCCATGTAAGCTATCTCAAAGGATTTATAATTTAGCATATGACCCTCATGGGATGCTTTGATACATAATCAAAGTTATAACAGACTGTGGAGTCAGGCTTTAGAAGCAACCAGAGCTCAAACATTCTGATTAAAGAACTCAAAAAATGTGTCAGGCTCAACACTCAACACTTCTCGTATCTCAGATGATCAGTAGTTGAAACCCTCAATCTGTGGTTCTTACATCTGGACCCAAATCTCAGAACAAAGTATTGGACCCTGTCCCTCATTCCATGAACCTGAGCTCATATAAAACTCTCATATCCATGCCCCAATTAGGACCAACTCCCATCATCCATCATCCTGTGTTCACCGGCCTTCACTGAAAAAAAACTCCCTAGTAATATTCTTATTCTTGTTTACTGATTATGCAGTCACAGAGACATACAACACAGAAATGAACCCTGCAGCCTCCGCATCACAATGAATTTTCCAATCTATACTAATCCCATTTGCATGTATTAGGATCATATCCTCTGCTTTATCTATTCAAGAACCTCTGTAAACATCTCTTAAACATAGTTCAAGTTCAAGTTCAACTTTAATTGTCATTCAACCGTACATGAAAACCCATGAATACAGACAAATGAAACAGTGTTCCTCTGGGGCCACAGTGCAAAGTATAGCACCAACATTCATACACAGCTCAAGGCACATATAAGAGAGTAGTAAACATACAATCACACAAGCGATATATAATATAGACAAAGTCCCTGAGTCTGTAGATGTTGTCGGCAAGAACAAGCTCACAGCAGTTCGCATGTGAGAGCAATCCAGCTTGTCTTCCCCTGAGCGAGCACTGGAGAGCAGCACCGAATGGAAAAGGCAACCTCAATCCAGCCTGGACACCACGCCACACCGCCCCCAAAGTTACATCTCCTGTGCGGCTGCAACAGGTGACACCGCGGCATGAGACCCACTCCGCATTATAACCAAGGGCACGCAGCTACCCAACATCGGTCTCACCAATAAACTAGTGAACTGGACTTGTAGTATTCTACATTTCCAACGTCCAACAGGGTCTTGCAATCACAGGAAAGATGTCCAAGACAGCTGTTTGCTGCTAAACCGCACACCATCTTCACGCACCAACTCTGACTCCTGTCTGTAGCAGGCAGCAACACGTTCCGCACCAAGTCTGGCTCGTCTGCTAATGAGCAACGCACTGATGGAGTAGGCATACAGTACTTGAAGTTCTTAATGTCCAGCAGTGTCATAAAATTGTAAAAAAGACTTTTGAAATAGATAATAACACCTTTGGTTTGCCCTGTAGAGGCTGCTGTGTCTGAGTGTGCGACCGTCTTACCGGACAATGTAGTAATTCTGTCTGACTCCATCAGCTCCTTTGGCAGGAGGTTCCAGATATCAACAGTATCAACAGCTCTCTGTGTAAATAATTTACCTCTCATATCCCCTGTTAAACTCCTTCCTCTCACCTTCAAACCATGCCCTTTTGTTTTTAATATCACTTCCTTGGAAACTAGATTCTGACTCTATTTATGCCACTTACAAATTTCATAAACTTCAATCATGTCACCTTCTCAGCCTCGTTTGCTCCAAAGATAAACATGCCAGCCTCTCTAGGCTCTTGCCATAACTGAAGCCCTTCAATCCAGGTAACATCCTTTCAAGTATTCTCCCTTTTCTCCACCTCAGCCTGTAATCCTCCAACTTTGGGTTCTTTATTTGCTGCACCTGGGAGTGCCTTCTGTTGCAGAGACCTTTAGCTTTGCAATTTTCCTCCTTTAACATCTATGCCTCTCCTTCTTCTGGACATAAGACACAGAACATAGAAAAGTACAGCACAGTAATGGCCCTTCGGTACACAAAGTTGTGCTAACACTTTAACCTACTCCAAGATCAATCTAACCCTTCACCCTCACGATCCTTCAGTTTTCGTTCACCCATGTGTCTCTTAAATTTCTCTAATATATCTGTCTCTAACACCTCTCTTGACACCATGTTCCATGCATTCACCACTCTCTATGGAAAAAAATATCTACCTCTGACATCCCCCCTATGCTTCCTCCACACATCTTCGAATTATGCCCTCTCATTTTTGCCCTGGGAATAAGACAGTAGCTGTGCACTCTTCCAATACCTCTTGTCATATTATACAGCTCTATCAAGCTACCTCTCATCCTTCTTCACTCCAAAGAGAAAAACATTAGGTCACTCAACCTCTCCTCATTAGACATACTCTCTAAACCAGGCAGCATCTTGTTAAATCTCCTCTGCACATCTTTTTACATCATTGCAATAATGAAGCAACCACGACTGAATAGAATATTCCAAACATGGTATAAACAGACTTTTATAAAGTTGCAACAATATCTTGCAACTCTCTACACGCTGAGAATCCTGTGGTTAACTCTGTAACACTCTCTTCAAGTTTGACCTTCCAAAGTGTATCACTTACTTTACTTTATTGTCGCCAAACAATTGATACTAGAGCGTACAATCATTGCAGCCATATTTGATTCTGCGCTTCACGCTCCCTGGAGTACAAATCGATAGTAAATAGTAAAAATTTAAATTATAAATCATAAATAGAAAATAGAAAAGGGAAAGAAAAGGTCGTGTAAAAAAACCGAGGTGCAGGTCCGGATATTTGGAGGGTACGACCCAGATCCGGGTCAGGATCGTTCAGCAATCTTATCACAGTTGGAAAGAAGCTGTTCCCAAATCTGTCTGTACGAGTCTTCAAGCTCCTGAGCCTCCTCCCGGAGGGAAGAGGGACAAAAAGTGTGTTGGCTGGGTGGGCCGTGTCCTTGATTATCCTGGCAGCACTGCTCCGACAGCGTGCAGTGTAAAGTGAGTCCAAGGATGGAAGATTGGTTTGTGTGATGTGCTGGGCTGTGTTCACGATCTTCTGCAGTTTCTTCCGGTCTTGGACAGGACAACTTCCATACCAGGTTGTGTTGCACCCTAGAAGAATGCTTTCTACGGTGCATCTATAAAAATTAGTGAAGGTTTTAGGGGACAGGCCAAATTTCTTTAGCTTTCTCAGGAAGTAAAGGCTCTGGTGGGCCTTCTTGGTAGTGGACTCTGCTTGGTTGGACCAAGTCAGGTCATTTGTGATATTGACCCCAAGGAACTTAAAGCTTTTGACCTGTTCCACTTGTGCACCACTGATGTAAATGGGGTCGTGCAGTCCGCTACTCCTTCTGAAGTCGACAACCAATTCCTTCATCTTGCTGATGTTGAGGGATAAGTTATTCATGATTTTTGGGATTGAACTCCATCTGCCACTTCTCAGCTCGGCACAACATCCTTTCTACGTCCTGTTGTAACCGATGACACTAGCCACACCAGGACCAAGATTTGTGTCATCTGCAAACTTACTTACTTTGCACATTCAATTTCAGCTTTCTCAGCAATTTTTTGTCACCTATCTTAATATCTCTAAATGTGGCTTGACATCAGGTGTGGCCTGGTGGCAGTTGTTGTACAATACATAAGTGTTCCTGTCACACTCTGTGCTCAAGAAGTAGAAGAATTTCCTTTAACGTGCATCGTCTTCGCAAATAACTTAGCATTAAATACATTCATCCCCTTGGGATTTAGATTTTATGGATGCAAGAAGGAAGTTTTAAAAAGGATTGAGATTTCTCAGTGCATTTCAATTTAACTTTGCCAATGAAGTTTATGTCCACATTGACTCAAGCTTTAATTCTTAAATTATTACAAGATGATACAAGGATTCAAAGGAAATCAGTTGAACATGCTATCTTCTTGTTACAACCATCAATGAGGACGTAGTGGAAACTGAAAACATACACTCAAAGTTTTAGGAGTAGCTTCTTCCCTTCCACCATCAGACTTTTGAACAGACCAATAAAACCATGTACCTCAGTATTTTTTGCTCACTTTTTGCACTAGGTATTTAGTTATACATAAAATAGTAAGCACATTTCCAGCTGAGACACTCAGAAACATTCCATCTGTGGTGTAGTGAGTGGCATGGTAGTGTAGTGGCTAGCACAGTGTTTTACAGCACAAGTGACCCCATTGAAATTGTGCCGCTGGCTGAATGGAGCTTGTACCTTCTCACTGTGACTGCGTGGGCTTCTTTCACGTGCTCTGGTTTCTTCCGGTCCAAAGACGTACCGGTTGGTAGGTTAATTGGTCATTGTAAATTGTCCCTTGGTTAGGCAAAGATTAAATGGGATTGCATTTCATTGTCCCTACATTAGTGTGCTGTTCCAATCACTGCATTTGAGGAAGTGAGGGAAGTTCTCAAGGCTGCAGAAGGTACTTACTGGGATGTTTCCAGGGGCAAAGGATTTCAGCTCCAAACCTGGACTGAACTTAACTCTTCTCCTTGGGTGGAAGAAGTTTAGGAGGTGAGTTGTTAAAGATGGATTCAACTAGTTTAGATTGGTTAAGTAGAGGCCAGATGTTCCCATTGGCAGAAGGTTCATGGACCACAGGGCAGAGAATTAAACTTCTGAGGTAAGGATACAAAAAGAATGTGAAGTGAACTATCTCAACACTGGGAGCACACAAGAGATTTGCAGATGCTGGAAATCCAGAGCAACACATACAATTCTGGAGGAACTCAGCAAGTCAGGCAGCATCTATGAAGTGAAATTCGTTGGGACAGGAAAACAAGGGGACGTTAGGAGTAGTTCTGTATAATTTACTTTTAATTTATCTTTTCCTGTGAATGCTGTGTCTCTAGTGCTATGTGCCTGTGATGCTGCTGCAAGTAAATTTTTCATTGCACCTAGGCATATGATAATAAACTTGACTTTGGCTTTGACTTTGATCCAGAGCTCACAGTATGCAGAGATAAGTCAATCTGTGCCATCTACAGGCCCTTAGACATTTTGTGAGGGAGAGTAATTTGCAGGGCATGATGAAAGAATGTGGACAGTGAGATGAGACTGATGGATTTGCTGTATTAGGATCTTTGTGCTGTAACAATCCCTTGGCTCCATACTTATAACATTAGAATATCCTCAGGTCAATGGAAGAAACTGCAGAAGTTTTATCAAAGGAAGTAGACTTAGGTATTTATTGCTGCTCACCTATCAGAGCTTTAAGGAGCTGGTAAACTGGAAACCTCATGTGGAAGTCAGTAGTCGTATTAGAAAGTGTAAATGATTGGTAATATTTGTGTGAGAATTACAACTGGAATGTTTCTGAATGTCTCAGCTGGAAATGGATCAGAAATGATTGTCATTTGAGTAGTTAGTTCCATGGCGTCATTGAGTCATGGAGATATATAGCATGGAAACAACTCATTCATGTTGAGCAAGATGTCCAACCACCATAGTCCAGGAACTGAAACGTAATGCACTCCTTCTTGTAGTTGGACCTGAAGTATTCCTGTCACCTGCAAAATAGTCAATGAAGTCCTGTGTATGGCATTTCCTATGGCTGCATGATGATAACATTCTCTGATAAACAAGGTCTGTAACCGGTCAGTCCGTAGCAGACTCGTCACTTCCTTCCTACCAGTCCATCTGCATGGTGTCTTGTTTCATAACATTCTCAGCAATGATGCCTGTCAACTTGATCATCCCCTCTTCTCTCTTCGACTTTCTGGAGCTTGAAAGCTCTGACAATGAAACTCAAGAATGGCTTCTTCCCCACTGCTATCAGACTCCTGAATCAAACACCTTTTTCACAAACCCTCCCCAGCAATGCTGCCATATTCTTGGATTCTTAATTCTGCCTTTCTTTTGGCTATTATCACTTCAGAATTTTTTTGTACTATTCCAGATTGCAATACAATCTTTTCACTTTCTGTTGTTTAGTGCTCATCGCTGTTTCCATTGCAGTATTTATTATTTCCATGCATGCTGTTTATTCTGTGAGCTTCATGCAAGCAAGGGATTTCATTGCATCCTGGTGTGAATGACAATAAACTAATCTGAATATAGATTTGAATGTAAAACCAATCTGTTTAGACAAGATGTTGCAGATGATACAGTACCAGGTAGCAGTGCAGATTCCAAAGATTTTACGAGGGGGGATTGATAAGTTCGTGGCCTAAGGTAGAAGGAGTCAATTTTAGAAAACCTAGCACATTTATTTTCCAACATAGTCCCCTCCTACATGTACACACTTAGTCCAGCGGTCATGGAACATACGGATCCCTTCTTTGTAGGAGTGGTCCACAGCAGGGGTGATTGATAAATTCGTGACCTAAGGAGATGAGTTATTAACTTCAAACTTTCTGCATTATCACTCAAAGAGTTGAACTGCACGTGCATGTAACGAGAGCGTCTTGGACCTCCAGGTGGTCCACAGCAGAGGTGACTAATAAGTTCGTGGCCTTAGGTAGAAGGAGATGAGTTATACAGCTCTAGTTACATGCACTTGCAGTTCAACTCTTTAAGTGAAAATGTAGAAAGCTTGAAGTTAATAACTCATCTCCTTCTACCGTAGGCCACGAACTTATCAATCATCCCCGCTTTGAACCACTTCTGGAGGTCCAAGACGCCGACCTCCACAAAGAAGGGATCCGTATGCTCCATGACTGCTGGACTAAGTGTATAAATGTAGGAAAAATAAATGTGCTAGGTTTTCTAAAATTGACTCCTTCTACCCTAGGCCACGAACTTATCAATCACCCCTCGTACCAGACAGACCAGTCAGGGAAGTCTAACTGAAGTCTTCTAACAGAACTTGGTATGAAACATTTCACACGAGGAAGTAAGCAATCAAAACAGAGATAAAATATTGTTCTGAAAAAAATAGTAAAGTGGGATCTTTATGCCATAGGTTTCAGTTGCAAAGGTTTTAGTTCAAAGTTCAAAATAAATTTATTATCAAAGTACATATATGTCACCATATAAGACCCTGAGATTCTTTTTCTTGCAGGCGTGTACAGTAAATCCAAAAAGCACAGTAGAATCACTGAAAGACCATGCCTATCAGGATGGACAAACAACAAATGAGCAGAATACATCAAACTGAAAATACAAAAAGAAAAGCTGAAAATAAATAACGTAAGTAAATAAATAAGCAATAAACATGTAGAACGTGAGATGAAGAATCCTTGAAAGTGAGACCAAAGGTTGTGAGAACAATTCATTGTTGTGGCAAGTGAAGTTGAGTGAAATTATCCCCACTGGCTCAAGAGCAGTTATATAGAGAGACAGGAGATGCTAAGGGTCTGGAGGTTTCTGGAGCTGAAGAGATTTGATACAAAGTCATAAATAGTTGGCAAAAAATCAAAGGCAGAATGTGGAGCTGTGATCTGAATTTACAGTCTCATAAGGATAGTGGAAGCAGATTAAATCATGATTTTTAAATATTTGAAGGAGGTATGTTTGCAGGGAGATGGGGAAAGGGACTTGATACTGAGGCTAACTGAATGGGTTTTCTGAAGAGCCAGGTACAATGGTCTGAATGGCCTCATTTTTGCCAAATTATTTGACAGTTCTGTTCTGAGAAATGCATTGGTAGGAATGTTTAGAACTCTACTGTATATTGCATTAAAAATAATCTTCCTCTGATATAAATGATGAATGCATTGTTTACAATCCAGCTCAACAACATGGCAAAAATTGAACTAGCAATCTCAGTTGATAGAGTAATTGGTATAAGTAGTGACAGGTGATGCCTTGAACCTTCAAAGACCTTAAGACATAATCGCAGAATTAGGCCATTGGGCTTACTGAGTATGCTCTGCTATTCGATCATGGCTGATTTATTACTCCCTCTCAATCCCATTCTCATGGCTTCTTGCGGTAACCTTTGACATCCTTGCTGATCAAGAGCCTGTCAACAATTATGGTTGGCAGAGCAGCGTAGAAGCTCATGTTATGCTTTACAGAACCAATGAGAGTGGAGAAATTTGATAAGTACCTAAGGGTCATCCTATACACCCAGAGGAAGCTCAGTATATGGAAGAGCTGCCAGAGGAAGTGAGTGAGGCAGGTACATTAATGACACTTGGATACTTGGACAGATACATGAATAGGAAAGATCTAGAAGGATATGGGCAAATGGCACTAGTTTAGATGGGGATCTCATTTTGGCTGAATGTTCTGTTTCTGTGCAACATGACACTATGATCCTACTCTTCCATCCCTTATACTTGAGAGGACTGTCCTATCAAGAGATTCTAAACAGATTGTATCTGTATTCCTTGGAGTTTAGAAGAATGTGTGTGATCCTCTTGTGACAGGTAAGATGGTTTGACAGGTTAACTATTGACTGTTTTTATACCAGTGGAGATCAGGCGGTAGACGTATTAAATGAAGGTGCACAGAAATTAATTTTTGTAGAGGGTAGCGAATCTCTGGGATTTTTAACCTTGGAGTATGGTGGAAGCCAGAAGATTAAAAGTATTAAAGGTAAAGGTAGATAAATTTTAGTTTGTTCGGGGGATTGGCAACTGTTGAGGAATCGGCACAAAAGCCTCCAGTAGATTGAATGGTGGGCTGAGTTGTCCTCTCGAGGGGCTGAGTTGTCCTCTCAAGGGGCTGAGTTGTCCTCTCGAGGGGCTGAGTTGTCCTCTCGAGGGGCTGAGTTGGCCTCTCGAGGGGCTGATTTGGCCTATTAAAGGGCTGATTGTCCTCTTGAGGGGCTGATTGTCCTATTGAGGGGCTGATTGTCCTCTCGAGGGGCAGAATTGGCCTATTGAGGGGCTGATTGGCCTCTTGAGGGGCTGAGTTGGCCTATTGAGGGACTGATTGGCCTCTCGAGGGGCTGAGTTGGCCTATGAGGGGCTGATTGGCCTATTGAGGGGCTGATTTGGCCTATTCCTACTCCGACTTTATTGAGGTTTTGCATGTTTGTAATCAAAGTATATAAATTTCAAAATATCTTGCCCATCTCAAATGAATGCTGCCTCATAAATTTCAAATTGAAGTAAACATTAACAGATGCATTGCTTAAGCTGCACAAAAGGTGCTAGAATAGTCCGAGAAGTGGGTGATTGGCTGAAAGCGCCGTAAGGCCTGGTCAGATGAACTAAAAAGACTTGTTCATTCCTAATGAGATCAAATCACTGCTGCAACTGTGGGGCTTGAGGGTGATTAAGTAGTTTACCAAGACAAGTTTTGAAATGTACAGCATGAAGTAGCTGGGTTTATATGTTTCCTGTAGATATCTCTGCTCAGAGAAACAAAATTGAATCTGCACACAATTTTTCAAGAGGATTTTGTGAGCATAAACAAGACAAAGTTGTGATGCGAAAGGAAAATGTTTTAGTAAATCATTTTTCATTCCTCTCGAGCTCACGCTGCTGTCCTCTATTGGTTGTTACTGACGGGAATCATTGTTCAACCTGTCACCAGTTAGATCAGGACTTTCATCACACCACTGCAGAAACATCATGAATTACACTCTGAGCTCTGTCAAAAAAAAAAGCAGAATTAAGCAGCCAGAAGCAAGGTTATTTGTTAACAACTGGAGCCACGCGTGTGCATATAGCTCATGATCATTTATGATTCACTGGTTGTCCTGAATAAATCAGACATCAGACAGTTTGAGGCAAGTAACTGAAGAATAAAAGAGCAATGTGCAATATAGTTTTCAACTAAATCCAAGAACTTTTGTGCATTTTATTGAAGTGGCAACTTGTCGTCAGAAAATATGCTGGTAAAATTCAAAACTAGTTTCAAAAACTCAACAGGTACAAGAGACAGCGGATGCTAGAACCCAAAGTGCGTGGCTCCATCTGTCACTCATCCTTTACTACTCCTCAGCACTTCTGGTCCCTGTCTCACTCCACCAACTTTCCTCTTTATGATGACCCTCTTCCCTCTCCACTCTCAGTCCTAAAATAAACTCTGAACACCAGCAATTCTTTAGCCCAATGATGCTGCTCAATCCATTAAATTCCTCCAGCGGTTTGTAATTTTCCTCATAGCTTCAAGATTCCTGCCAATAGTTTAAGAACATGATAGAAGTCATAAAGAGGTACAGCACAGAGACAGGCAACAACCTTCAAGCTCTCATTTATGCTAATCCCATTTTATTCTCCCCATATTCCCTTTAACTGCCCCCAGATTCTAACGCTGACCCTCACACTGGAGGCAATTTACAGTGGCCAATTAATTTACCAATCCACAGTTTTTCCAAATGAAGGAGGAAAGCAGAGTGCCCAGGAGAAATCGACACAGGCACAAGGAGAATGAGCAATCTTCGCACACTGGAGGCCAGGATCAAATCCTGGTCAGTGGAGCTATGAGACTTTAGCACCATTAGCTGCTTCACTCTGCATCCCAATGTCTCTGTGAAGGCACTGTCTTTACAAAATTCATAAAGGACTTCCTAAAATCAGGAAATGCCAATTCCTTGTAGAATATGTAGATGCATTCTACATCTGTTAAGGTATATGCAGAGAGCAAAGGAAGTCGAGATTTTAATAAAAGAGTCTCAGTTTACCTTTATGTACTGTGGCAATCCACTTTCTGGCACACACGAACCGGCTCACGAAACAGTGCGCGCCAGCAAAGAGGCTGGCCCCAAAAAGGGCGCCAGGCCATCTTCACCAGCAGGGGGAAAATCCCGCGTGTGGAAGGGGTCTGGGAATATGCATTCCCCACAGCAGTCCCGCCCCAGAGAGGGCGGGAACGGGAAGGCTTTAAAGGAGGCCACGAAGTTTGAATAAATCTCTGTATCGCAGCTCCAACTCACCAACTCCGTGTGGTTATTCTAGCGCTGTGTGTAGCACACCACTACATTTGGTGACCCCGACGACCCAAACGATACTTGGGCCAGAGATGACCGACGCCACATCTGTTCACTCAGTTTCATTACAACTGCCAAGCTTTTGGCCGCTGAGATCTCGTCTGTGGTTTGAACAGGCAGAAGCACAATTCCACATTCGGCAGATAACCTCGGAGTCCACTCGTTACTACTACGTGCTGAGCTCCCTCGACCAAGAGACTGCTGTACAAGTTGAGGAGTTTATACAGTCGCCCCCGGAGAACGTCAAATACACAGCATTCAAAGCCCTGCTCATAAGGACTTTCGGACTCTCACGGCGCGAACGAGCACGCCGCTTAATGCACCTGGATGGTTTGGGAGACAGGCCGCCGTCGGCACTAATGAACGAAATGCTGGCCCTGGCTGAAGGACACAAAGCCTGCCTCATGTTTGAGCAGGCGTTCCTAGAGCAACTGCCCGAGGACATATGCCTGCTGCTGTCCGACGCAGATTTCAGCAACCCCCAGGAGGTGGCGGCCCGGGCAGATGTGCTGTGGAAAGCCAAGAAGGAGAGAGGGGCATCCGTCGCACAGATCACCAAGCCGCGTGCCCAACGGCAGACCAGACCAGACCAGGCCCGGCAGCAGAGCCCAACGAACAATGGTGCTTCTACCACCAGCGGTGGGGCACAGAGGCCCGCCGCTGTAGACCACCCTGCAAATTCCCGGGAAACGCCAAGGCCCAGCCGCCGCCGATTGCTGCGGCGGCTGGCCATTAGGACAGCCTCCTGTATGTCTGGGACAAGCAGTCGGGACGCCGATTTTTGGTCGACACCAGAGCGGAGATCAGCGTTTTACCTCCAACGAGTTACGACACCCGCAACAGAAAACCCGGACCCACCCTGAGGGCCGCAAATGGCAGCACAATACGAACCTGCAGCACCTGCACGGTGCGGCTACAGTTCAGCTCCAGCCGGTTCACGTGGGACTTCACACTGGCTGCCGTGGCCCAACCACTCCTGGGGGGGGGGATTTTCTGCGAGCCCACAACCTGCTGGTCGACCTGCAAGGGAAGCGATTAGTCCACGCCAAGACTTTTCAAACGTTCTCCCTGTGTGAAGCAAAGTTGCCAGCCCCACACTTGGACTCCATCACGCTGTCCGGCGACGAATTCACCAGGGTCCTGGTGGATTTCCCATCAGTTCTGACACCGCAGTTCACGGCAGCCATGCCCAGACACGGAGTACAGCACCACATCCCGACCCAGGGACCACCCCTCCACGCCTGTGCTCGAAGGCTTCCCCCGGACAAGCTCCAACTGGTGAAGGAGGAGTTCAAGAAGATGGAGGAATTGGGGATCATACGACGGTCCGACAGCCCATGGGCCTCCCCGCTCCCTGCCCAAGGCAACGGGGGGCTGGAGACCATGCGGTGACTACCACAGACTGAATGAGGCTACAACGCCAGACCGCTACCCTGTGCCACACATTCAAGACTTTGCAGCAAACCTACATGGCGCAAGGATCTGCACAACTCGTCAGCCGAGTTGGTGTACGGCGCACCCCTGGTCGTCCCAGGAGAGTTCATACCAGCCCCAAGGGGGCAAGAGGAAGAACCCACAGCAGTCCTGGACAGACTACGGGAGAGGCTCGGTAACCTGGCCCCCATACCCACTTCACAGCACGGACAGAGCCCGACCTGCGTACCCAAAGACCTGCAGAACTGTAAGTTTCTTTTTGTACGACGGGGTGGACACCAGGCACCGCTACAGCGGCCCTACGAGGGGCTGTTTAAGGTCATCAGGAGCAACGGGTCCACGTTCGTGCAGGACGTTGGGGGGAGAGAGGAGGTTTTCACGGTGGACCGACTCAAACCGGCCCATGTGGACTTGGCGCAGCCGGTCCAGGCTCAGGCACCGCGGCGCAGGGGCAGACCTCCCAAACAGAGGCCGATCCAGACTGTGGACATTGGGGGAGGTATCGCCGGTTCTGGGGGGGGTGGGTTATGTGGCGACCCACTTTCTGGCACACACGAACCGGCTCACGAAACAGCGCGCGTCGGCAAAGAGGCCGGCCCCAAAAAGTGCACCAGGCCATCCTCACCAGCAGGGGGAAAATCCCGCGCGCGGAAAGGGTCTGGGAATATGCATTCCCCACAGCAGTCCCGCCCCAGGGAGGGTGGGAACAGGAAGGCTTTAAAGCAGGCCGTGAAGTTTGAGTAAATTTCTTTATCGCAACTCCAACTCACCAACTCCATGTGGTTATTCTAGCGCTGTGTGTAGCGCACCGCTACATTAACTTAATATTAAGAAAAAGAAAGGTTAAATTTTGTTTTATTTTTCTTTCAGGCTTTAGACATTACTGCCTAGGTTGACATTTAATTCACATCCTTTCAGCCCTTGAGAAGGTGATGGTGAGTACTCTTCTTGAACTATTGAGGACTTTTTTGGAAAAGGAAGGTCTGAAAGTAGGGTCTTAACTTCAAGTCTTAATCATTCTAATGCTCTGTGAGATACTTCTAGGGTTGAGACCAAGTGAAGATGAAGGAACAATAAAATATTTCTAAGCCAGGAAGGTACATGACTTGCAGAAGAACCTGTAGGTGATGGTGTTACCATGTGCCTCGTGAACTTGTCCTTCTTGGTGTTGAAGTAGATGGGTTAGATGAGTTAGAGGTAAGGAACTGCAGTGCAGTTTGTAAATGTGCACACTGCGGCAACAGGACACCAGTGGTAGAGGGGTTGGCATGCCTGGTAGTTGGGACACCAGTGGTAGAGGGGATGGCATGCCTGGTAGTTGGGACACCAGTGGTAGAGGGGATGGCATGCCTGGTAGTTAGGACACCAGTGGTAGAGGGGATGGTATGCCTGGTAGCTGGGACACCAGTGGTAGAGGGGTTGGCATGCCTGGTACTTGGGACACCAGTGGTGGAGGGGGTGGTATACCTGGTATTTGGGACACCAGTGATAGAGGGGATGGTATGCCTGGTACTTGGGACACCAGTGGTAGAGATGGTATGCCTGGTACTTGGGACACCAGTGGTAGAGGGGATGGCATGCCTGGTACTTGGGACACCAGTGGTAGAGCGGTTGGCATGCCTGGTAGTTGGTGGTATTGATCTGCTGGAGTGTTGTTGAGAACTCCATTCATCCAGGCAAGTGGAGATTATTGAATCATATTCCTGTTTTATGCCTATAGTTGGAGGGAAGGTCTCAAGTTGTCAGGTAGTGGGCGACTTGAAGCAGAACATCCTGCTGTCTTGCTTTGTATTATTCTAGCTGGTCCAATCAGATTTATGTTTAATGGTAGCCCCCAGAACATTGACAGTGGAGGATTTTGTGATGGTAATACCACTAATAAACAGAGAAAAGTGAAGAGTGATAAAACAACAAGAAATAAAAATTCAAATCCTCCATTCCCAACATCACAACCAATAACTTATCAACTACAGAACGACACTTCACAGTAACATTTGTTGCCTTTCAGGACCAGAGGGCATTGCATGAATATAAATGCCTTTATTAAAATGGTACTTATGTTGTTAATTACTGGTTCTATCTTTCTGGACTGAGATTAATTGGTGATTAATGCATAATACAACGGCTTCATGAAACTGATAGGTAAGTGTTTCCTCAGGAGTAACTGCACCAATCATTCAGTGACTTCTGTGCACTACAAGTCACATGGCATGTCTCCCTCTTCACAAGCGGATACGTGATCCAAATTTATTAAATTCTTAAGTTTACCCTTAGTTCTTCTTCGGCACTGGAGGAATGATGCAAGATACCTATTGTATATGTGTAAGGATGAGTCTACTTCCCCAGGAGGCTAAAGAAATCAGTTATGACTTCTTGATCCTTACCAAATGTTATTGATGCACCATAGAAAACGTCCTATCTGGATGCATAATGACTTGGTATGGCAACTGATCTGCATGTGACCACAAGAAACTGCAGAGGGCCACGGATGTGGTTCAGTATATCACAGAAACCAGCCTCCCCTCTGGACTCTTATATTTCTCACTGCAGTCAACATAATCAAAGTCCTCACTCACCCCAAACATTTTCTCTTCTCCCCTTCCCGTCGGGCAGGAGATATAAAAGCCTGAAACCTCATACCACCAGGCTCAAGAACAGTTTCCACCTCATCGTTATAAGACTATTAATTAGTTCCCTAGACCTCACCATCAACCTTTTTAATGATCTTGCACCTTATTGTTTATCTGACTGAAGTTTATTTGTAGCTGTTACACTTCATTTTGCATTGCTGTTGGCTTACTTCAATGTTCTGTGCAATGATCTGATCTGTTGTGAACATTATGCAAGACAAGCTTTTCACTAGATCTCAGTATATGTGGCAATAATAAACCAGCTTCAATTCCAAAAGCCAGCTTTCATCAGGTACTGTGACTCTTCATACATTGGTGCATTCAGGCACTGCAGTTCAAGAAAAAGTATAGTCTGTTTAAAGCTCCATCTCAGTTGATTTTCTTATGCAACCAGTAAAAGAAAGGGAAACTTATGGTCCTGGGAAACAAGTAAACCAATTCTAATACACACAAGTATCTCAGTTCTGAGCAGAACTTGTTTTGATCAGCTTCACCAGTTTTACAGGGACATCAATCATTGTTAGTGCTTGATGGAAGAATAACATGGCACATCAAAGAAAGGTTGAAACACATCTCTATCCAAACTTTTTGAAGTATTTTTATGACTAATACTATCTCCAGCAGAGGCAAACTTCAAAATTGTAGACCACAAGATGTTTATCATATCTTAATGCTAAATTACTGATTTGAGTGTGAATCCTCTTTCCCTTTCTCTCTCTCTCTCTCTCTTTCTCTCTCTCTCTCACTCACACACACATTCTCTCATTCTCTCTTTCTTTCTCCCTTTGTCTCTCCCTCAGGCTACGTCCACACTAGACCAGATAAATCCGTAACGGAAGTTTTTCCTCTTCGTTTTGACCCTCCATCCTCACTGAAACGGCGTTTTCCTCCCCCGAAAACAGAGCTTTTCTAAAATGCTCTCCAGAGTGTGTAAATCTGAAAACTCCGGTTGGCCGTTGTAGTGTGTACGGGGTAACCGGAACTTTCTAAAAACGCTGTCGTGACGTGCCAGAACAGATGGTGGCGGCAGCGTGGCATTTCATTGCTTTTTTGAACGCATATAGCGGTCGAGGATGTTGTTGTATTTGGTTTGGCATGACTCCCAGTCCACGTTCTCCACTGCTTTGCTGACTTTGTAGTCATTTGTAACTCGTAGAAGCAGCTCAACTTCATCATCTGTCCAAACGAGGAAATCCGGTCTGCTTTTTCCAGCGTAAACACGAGGAATTCTGCAGATGCTGGAGATTCAAGCAACACATATCAAAGTTGCTGGTGAACGCAGCTAAGGGTTAGTCCTGACAAAGGGTCTCAGCCCGAAACGTCGACTGTACCTCTTCCTAGAGATGCTGCCTGGCCTGCTGCGTTCACCAGCAACTTTGATGTGTGTTGCTCCTTCTTCCAGCGGAGGTTTTCTTTGTATTCCTTGAAGACATTGTTGAAAACTTTCTTTCGCTGTTATTGTAGGTACTCTAGTTTTTGACCAATGGAAATAGCACAACGCCGCCACGGAAAATGAAATAGTATACCATTTCCTTTTCGCTTGTTTTCTGTGGATGTGTCCTGCGCATGCCCAGTAGGAGGAGATTCGCCCAAATACCCGTTTTAATGTGGACAGAGGTATTTTCAAAAATGCCTGGTGTGGACGCCTATTGTTTTTACGCGAAACCAGCGTTTTAAAAATCATCCGGTTTAGTGTGGACATAGCCTCACAGACTTTATGGCAGATTTGTGAACACCACACATTTCATTGCATAACGAGAATCAATCTTCTCTCCATTGACTATCTACTTCCTGCTACCTTGGGATAGCAGTTAACATTATCAAAGACCCCACCCACACCAACATTCTCTCCTCTCACTCTCCCATTGAGCAGAAGCTAAAAACGTCTGAAAGCACCTACCACCAGGCTTCTACACTTTTATTATAAGACACTTGAACAGAACTCTCGTATGATAAATATGAACTTTTGATCTCATAATCTACCTCATCGTGCCTCTTATACTTTATCTGCCAACCTGCAATTTCGTGAACAATTTCGAGTCTCTGGTGTTAATATCTCTGAGGACCTCACCTGGTCCCAACATATTGATGCAGTTATAAAGAAAGCAAGACAGTGGCTATATTTCATTATGATTTTGAGGAGATTTGGTATGTCGTTTAAAACACTCAAAAATTTCTACAGATGTACCCTGGAGAGCATTCTGACTGGCTGCATCACTGTTTGGTATGGAGGGGAGGTGCTACTGCACAAGATCGAAATAAGCTTGCAGACAGTTATTAAATTAGTCAGCTCCATCATGGGTACTAGTATCTGTAGTATCCAAGACACCTTCAAGGAGCAATGACTCAAAAAGTGACATCCATCATTAAGGACCCCCAGCACCCAGGACATGCCTTCTTCTCATTGTTACCATCAGGAAGGAAGTACAGAAGCCTGAAGATACACACAGCATTTCAGGAACAGCTTGTTCCTCGCTGAATGGACATTGCATCCATAGACACTATCTCACTACTTCTTTATTTCTGTTCTTGCACTAGTTATTTAATTTATCTATTTAATATACATATATATTATGTCATTTACAGTTTTTTATACATATTTATCATGTGTTGCATTGTACTGTTGCTGCAAAGTTATCGAACTTCATGATATGTGCCAGGGATATTAAACCTGATCCTGATTCTAACTTTCTCAAACTGTAACACTATTATTTGCATTCTGTACTGACTTTGCTTTTGTACCATCTCAGTGTACAGTACGAAATACTCTGACTGTGTGTCATATAAAGGCTTTTCACAGAATCTAGCATAAGTGATAATAATAAACCAATTAGTATTGCAGACATTTCTAGTTTAATGTCAGCTTTTTGACATTGTCCCACTTCCCAAAAGCTGCTGATACGGTCATCTGCAGTTCTCGCCATCTATGGTAGGGTTCCATTCCTGCAAACTGTTCATAACCCAGGCAGTCTGCAGGTCAGAAATGTGGCCATGAACTGAGTTTCCAGATGGCAGAAGATATTTGCTGCCAAATCCATCCAGTCAGTCTCCCTAACAATTGTCAATTGTTCCTATATATGGAACACACACACACATAACGCCGAAGGTTTGGGCCAAGGCCTTTCATCAGGCTCAAGATGAAGGGACTCAGCCCAAAACATTTATCTCCATAGATGCTGCCTGACCTGCTGAGTTCCTCCAGCATTATGTGCATGTTTCTTCAGATTCCAGCATCTGCAGTCTCTCTTGTGTCTTCACATGAATGGGCTGTGCATATATTGAGCATTGGTAACGTGGTGTGTATCTATTTAGTTTTTTAAAATGTCAGCCTCATATTTTGGAACAATCATGAAGGTAGATATCAATGTAAGCCTTTCTCATGTCTTAATAGTAAAGGAACTGACACCATTGTGGCAGATATGGATTAATGTTCCAGCTACGTTGAATAGTAATTGTGTCTTTTTACATCAATATCATTGAACATCCTGAATGTAGTTTGTTAAGAATGTTCAATTTGTGGTTCAGATTGTGGAATGTGGTTGTTGAACTGGTTTATAAAGTGATTCTAATCATTCAGTTCAGAAAAGAACATTCAGAAGGAAGTACATTCAGAACTCAAGGATCAATGTTGTTGAGATAGATTGTTCACCAAAAAGTGTCAGAAATTACACTTAAGGCTAAGTTTATATTCACTGTTTGTTAAGTGCTTCTGCAGATCAATAGTTATCTTTGTGTTTCATGGATTAATACCTAATGGAAACATATCAACATTAATATTGTTTGGAAATAAGAATAATGTGTTATGCAATATTACAATAATGATACTGTTTTTATTAATAGGAATCTGTTTATAAGTATGAAAATGCTATGGAGGTGTATAAAATCATGAGGGGTGTATTTAGGATGAATGTACAAAGTCTCTTCCCCAAAGTTGGAACTAGAACGAAAGTGCATAGCTTTAAAGGGAAAGGTGAACAATTTAATAGACATTTGAATGGCATGTTTTTTACACAGATGGTGGTATGTATATGGAATAACCTGCCTGAAGAAGTGTTTGAGGTAGGTACAACAACCAATTCAAAAAGCCATTTGGACAGGTATATGGATAGAAAAAGTTTTGAAGGATATGGCTGAAATGCAGGCAAATGAGACTAGTTTGGATATGTAGCTTGGTCTGCACAAGCCACTTAGGCTAAACGGCCTGTTTCATGATTCTATCACATACCAGAGAGGCAATACAAGCCAGAATGATATGGAGCAAGCAACACACACAAAATACTGGAGGAACTCAGCAGGCCAAGCAGCATCTATGGAAAAGAGTACAGTTGACGTTTCGGGTTGAGACACTTCATCAGGATTGGAGCAGATGAAGGGTCTCAGCCTGAAACTTTGACTGTATTCTTTTCTATAGATGCTGCCTGGCCTGCTGAGTTCCTCCAGCATTTTGTGTGTGTTGCTTGGATTTCCAGCATCTGCAGATTTCCTTTTTTTTATGATATGGAGCAAAATCACTTGGAAAGCAATGTGAACCTGGTTGAACCTGGTTCCTGGAATTTGAATCACATTATTATTGCCATACGTACTGAAGTATAGTCAAAAACTCTGTTCAAATTTCAAAGTAAATTTATTAGCAAGTTATGTACGTGCCACCATATACTGCTCTGAGATTCATTTTCTTACAAATATGCTCAGTAGAACAAAGCAATACAATAGAATCAATGAAAAACTACACCCAACCAAACTGTACAACCCACATAGGAGATTAGTGGGCAAAATTAGGGCAGATGGTATTGGGGCAGAGTACTGACATGGCTGGCTGACAGGAAACAAAGAGTAGCGATCACTTTCAGAACGGCAGGCGGTGACCAGTGGGGTACCGCAGGGTTCAGTGCTGGGACCGCAGCTGTTTACAATACACATTAATGATTTAGATGAAGGGATTAAAAGTAACATTAGCAAATTTGCAGATGACACAGAGCTGGGTGGCAGTGTGAAATGTGAGGAGGATGTTATGAGAATGCAGGGTGACTTGGACAGGCTGGGTGAGTGGGCGGATGCATGGCAGATGCAGTTTAATGTGGATAAATGTGAGGTTATCCACTTTGGTGGTAAGAACAAGAAGGCAGATTATTATCTAAATGGAGTCAAGTTAGGAAAAGGGGAAGCACAACAAGATCTAGGTGTTCTTGTACATCAGTCACTGAACGCAAGCATGCAGGTACAGCAGGCCGTGAAGAAAGTTAATGGCATGCTGGCCTTCATAACAAGGGGAATTGCGTATAAGAGCAAAGAGGTCCTTCTGCAGCTATACAGGGCCCTGGTGAGACCACACCTGGAGTATCGTGTGCAGTTTTGGTCTCCAAATTTGAGGAAGGACGTTCTTGCTATTGAGGGGGTGCAGCGTAGGTTCACAAGGTTAATTCCTGGGATGGCAGGACTGTCATATGTTGAACGATTGGAGCGACTGGACTTATATACACTGTAATTTAGAAGGATGAGAGGGGATCTGATTGAACATATAAGATTATTAAGGGATTGGACACGCTGGAGGCAGGAAGCATGTTCCCGCTGATGGGTGAGTCCAGAACCAAAGGCCACAGTTTAAAAATAAGGTGTAGGCCGTTTAGAACGGAGTTGAGGAAAAACTTTTTCACCCAGAGAGTGGTGGATATGTGGAATGCTCTGCCCCAGAAGGCAGTGGAGGCCAAGTCTCTGGATGCTTTCAAGAAAGAGGTGGATAGAGCTCTTACTGATAACGGAATCAAAGGTTAAGGGGATAAGACAGGAACTGGATACTGATTGTGGATGATCTGCCATGATCACAGTGAATGGCAGTGCTGGATCGAAGGGCCAAATGGCCTGCTCCTGCACCTATTGTCTATTGTCAAACACTGCAAAGCAACCAATGTGCAGAAGAAGACATGCCATCCATACAGATCACTTAATTACATCAGTACATTGAGGTGGTACAAGAGAAAAAAATACCAGAATGCAGAATAAAGTGTTACAGTTACAGAGAAAATGCAGTGCAGGCAGACAGTGAGGTGCAAGACCATAACAGGGTAGATTGTGAGGACACGGCTCAATCTTAACATGCTCGGAGATTATTCAATAGTCTCATAACAGTGGGATAGAAGCTGTTCTAGAGTCTGGTGGAACAGGCTTTTATATCTTCTGCCTGATGGGATGGTGGCGGGGGGAAGAGAAGAGAGAATGACTCCGGTGGGTGGGGTCGGTGAAAATGTTGACAGCTTTACTGAGGCAGCGAGATATGTAGACACAGTCCATGGAGGGAGGCTGGTTTCTGTGATGTGCTGAGCTGTGTACTCAACTCTCTGCAGATTCTTGTGGTTCCAGGCAGAGCAGGTGCCATATGAAGTGGTGATGCATCCAGATGAGATGCTGTTTATTGCACATTGATAAAAATTAGTGAGAGTCAAAGGGAACACACCAAATTTCCTCAGCCTTCTGAAAAAAAGGTTCTAAGGTTTATTTAATATCAAAGCATGCAACTCTGAAATGCTTCTTCTCTAGGTAGCCATTAAACCAAGAAAGAAAAGAAAGGCAGCTCGATCATCAGCCCCCAAATCCCCCTTCCCCACAGAAAAACACAAACAAAAATGGAACAGACACATCATCCTCAAATCCCTCCTCCCGCACAAAAAACGAGAAACATCGGTCAAAATACACAGAATATAAAAAATATAAGACTGAAAAGAGATATCTATAGTTCAAGTCCACATCCAAAATGCAGAAAAGCTGGGTAACATCATCCCCTCTTCAGGAGCATAGCAGAGAGATCCTCAGCGATCAAACGACAGGCAGCTGGCATTCACCCTCCACACTCATCTCAATGCTTCAATCTCACTCATTGTTTTAGTCAGCGCACAATGGAAACTTAAATCAGTGAAAATCAGGCTGTGTGCTACGAGGTTTATGCACACTACTTCTTTCTCCCGAAATCCTCTTGGAGACTGCAGAGCACTGGAACAAACAAACGATCTCCTAACTTTCACATTTGCCTCGCTGTTTCAATCTCCCTTGTCGCTTTAATCAGCGAAATGGAGCTGAACATCAGCTCATGCTTCATCCCTCAACCTGCCTGCCATGAGATTCGCTCACCCTGCCTCTGCTTCCCAGAATCCTCTCTGAGACTGCAGAGCACTGGAACACCCAAACCATCTCCAAACAGCAAATCACAGGCTCCAACAGTTCCAGAAATACATTCAAGATGAAAAGCAAACATAACAGGCATAGAGCAAGTGATCTATCCAGTTGTACGGAGACTCCTTCTTGACTGGAATCGGAATTAATTCAGAATAGAGACAGTAGCCATGTTATCTACATGGTTGGTCCAGGAGGGTTATTATTGGTGGTCATTCATAGTAACTTAAAGCTCTTAAACTTGAAATTTGAAGGTAACACATGTTCCTATTCATCCCAATATTCTGGATGTAAAGTATTGCTTTGCAGGACTTCAATTTTAACCAACTTGACAATATTTTGCAGGATACCAGATGAACTTTATCATTGGAATCAAACACCAATGTTTCAATTACCCAACATAGTAACACTTTCAGTGCTACGGTGACTTTGGTCTTGCTTACTGCAGTCCAGTTGTGCAATAATTCCACTTAGTGATCAATCTCCAGGTTGTACATTTGTGTACTCTGTACCTGTGACTTGAATACATTGATATTTCTCAGTGTCCTCAGATGCACTAGGCTCAGGAATTTGGTGCTGAGCAAACAAATGTACATTTCTGTCCACCTTTCTGCACTCTCTCACTGTGTAAACACATTAAAGGCCATTAACATACATTAATGCTTGTTTAGTTTGGTAAGGACTCAGTCCGTCTAAACCAAAGGAAGAACTCAGTCACTGGCTGCTTCATTTTTGAAATGTCCCAATGCACAGTCATTGTGCTGAAACATTTAACACTCTTGCTACACATGCTACCTGACCTACTGAGTGCTTCCAGCATGTTTTGTTTTACTTCAGGCTATTAATATATTTTCCCTCTGAAATCCCAAAGATGATCTGTTAGGTCAGTTGACTGGCCACTGAAATTGCTCTCAGTCAGTGAGTGGTGGAGTATGAAGAGAATTGATCGGAATCTGGGAACAATAAAATGGGATTAATGTAGAATTAGTTTGAAAATGCTGCTCAGCATCGACTTGATGGGCCAAAGGGCCTATTCAAGTTCTGTGTGATTCTATGACCATCACTTTTCCCGATGAAATAAATATCTACTGTTCCCCTGCCTTCCCCCTTTCAAAGCCATTTTCTTTGTCTTGTCCAACTTAAAATCAACATTAGCTCTCTCTTTCCTAGTTTCGCTGAAGTGCCTTCTGCCTGAGATATTCCACAAATGCTGACCAAGTATTTCCTGCATATTCTGTATCTTATTTCAGATTTCAAGTAGCAGCAGTTAATGGATTTTCACATTTCAATTATACTATCATCCTGTTATAGACTTTACTTTCATTAACAAAACTCTATTGATAAAAAGATGGGAAATTAATTGTACCAGAAGTGTACCAAATTTTTACCACTTCAGTTTTTCTATTTTCTATTAAAAAAATGGCACAAGTTCATATTATCAAAGCAAGGAATGGCAAATGATAGAAATCTGAAACAAAAACAGGGAATTCTGGAAACACTCAGCAGGTCAGACAGCATCCATGGAGAAGGTATTAGAGCTACCAACACAGGATGCTCTTGGGGTGATTGAGCTTCGGTGTTAATCAGACAAAGTCCATCCACATTTAATACAGACCATCCCTGGGTTATGGACCCAACCTATGGATGCCCATACATATGA
Source organism: Mobula hypostoma (assembly GCF_963921235.1). Classification (NCBI taxonomy): domain Eukaryota; kingdom Metazoa; phylum Chordata; class Chondrichthyes; order Myliobatiformes; family Myliobatidae; genus Mobula; species Mobula hypostoma. The sequence goes on from NC_086097.1 coordinate 171,229,713, forward strand.
AAGAGGCCCCACAATTATCAAATTAAAAAGTCCGATGTATGTACACGGATGCTTTCTTTGGAACAGCAGAGTTAGCTTTTCTCATTATGCATCGCACCTTATTGCATACTAGCACTGCATTTGCTCTGTAGCTGTTGCACTTTATTCTGCATTCTGTTATTGTTTTCCCTTGCATCATCTCCAGGCAGTCTTGTAATGAATTGATCTGTGTGAACAGTATGCAAGATTGTAACACTGAACATTCATGCATGTGACAATAGGAAACCAATTCTAATTCCACTTCCAATTCACTCTCTCTCCACTTTCAGTAATTGTTCTTTTTTTTTATCAGTCTTGCATATTTTGATGTTGTTCATTACAATGCTCTGGAGGTGTGGTACCATATTGAGGAATTTTTGTGCATTTGCCAACCTATGGATAAAATCAATTGAAAAAATGGAACCTATTTATTGCCCAAGGCAGCCTATGCAGTACATCATTTCTAATGAAGAAGCAAATCACTACAGGTCCCTCCTAAATTGCTGTCTGAAGCTGCTCACGTTACTGAAGTTAACAAGACAATTAATGCAGGATTGGTGTAAAGGATGTAGACGGTCACTGAGGACTCGATGATTGAAAGTCCTATTTCCATGTTATTCTGTTCATCACTCTTCATCACTCCAAGCTCTATAAGATATAGCCTTACAAAGCTAAACCAGAGCCTTTGCTTTGAACAATATGCAGTCCTCAGGGAAGTCTTCAATGTTCATCTGCAATGATATTTGTTCAGGCAGAACACTCTTTAACCTTCAACCAGTATCTGAATGCTTGATAGACCTAGTACTTGAAGTGAACATTGATCTCCAAGCCAACCAGCTGTCAGGTATTAACCTATATTCATGTTGTGTCCTACAAAACTGAACTACAGCCTCCAGGCAGAGACCATGTCGTTATTGTTGGAGGTATTAACACTCAACAATAATGATCAACTAGGCACAGGGAGAATCCGTATTCACTGACAAATACCATTATTGGCTCAAGTAGCAAACACATGAGTTTGCAAAACCAAATACCAGAGCACATAATCACTAGGCCTCTCTGATCCTTCCTGAACAAAGAACAGAAACAGTAATACCCGGAAAAAGGAGTCTACACTGGCCAGGTATTCCTCTTGATCCCAGTGTATTCTCCACATTTTCAATGTGGGGTCATCCTTGTCCACGATGGTTGGTCTCCAGAGTTGTCACAGTCTGTACTGCTGAAATCTTCCATTCTTACCCTTTTCCTTGTCAGGTCAATTGGTTATGTTTTGATTTCATTGGCTCGGGTTCATCTTACTGACCTGTGTCAGCTTCTTATTGGATCTGGCCCAAGCCAACAAGCAGTATTACTTTATGGCTCTTCCTCCCAGAGTTGTGCCCTGGAGAACTTCTTTTGTTCTTTCCAACTCAGACTGATTCAGACCAATCCAGCCAGGTCAGCCAAAGACTGGACACAGGTCACTTCAGAACACAGGCTGTGCTTTCTACAATCCTGCCATTTTTATGCAACCGGATTACCAACTTCTTAACTGGAAATGGTCTCAGGTTTAGTGGATCATCACCAAAAACTCATTGTGTCCACATTCAATTACTCTGATTAAGCCATGCCTGAGCAAGAATCAATTCAGCAAACTGTTCACAAAATGGTAGCTGCAAGAACCGTCCTGTAAATTGTCAGCCTCCATTCTTTCAACCACATGCTTTGTCTGCTTCCACTATCCTTGCCTCATTTCTGTTTGCTGTTTTGCATATTTTAGTTCTTTCTCCCCAATACTAAGAGGGTGACGTAGTCAGGCAGCTAGTAGTGCTGTTGCTTCATAGACCCAAAAACCTAGGTTCAGTCCTGACTGCAGGTGCTCTCTGTGTGAAGTTTGCACATTCTCCCTGTGACTGTGGGGGTCTAATTTCCTCACACATTCCAAAGGCATGTAAATGAACTATACATTACAGATTGCCCGAATTTATAGATGAGTGAAAGAATCTGAGGGTGATGGGTTTATTGATGGAACATTTAGGAGAATAAGTAGGTTGTGGTATGAATTATGTAAAAGTGAATGGAGGGGACTGCTTCCGTGCTTTATGTCTCTGTGATTCTCTGACCACAAAGTATACTTAACACCAGTCTCAGGGTATCACTGCGACATTGGCAAGTGGTGACCATTGAACATGAAAGCCTACAAGGACCTTGGAAACTTCTTGAGCAACTCCTAAAAATAAGATTATAGTAAGGAGTTGTGGTCACAGCCCAGCACATCACGGAAATGTCTATCTCCTCCATGGACTCCATCTATAGTCCTCACCCCCTTGAGAAAGCAGCTTATATAATCAAAGACCCAGATATTCTCCCTCTTCTCTCCTGTCAGGCAGAAGACACAGAAGCTTAATAACATACACCACTAGGTTCAAGGACAACTTCAATGCCACTGTTATAAGACTCATGAACGGACATCTTGTATGATAAAGATGAACTCTTGTTCACACAATCTATCTCATTATGCCTGCACCTTATTGTCTGCCTGCATTACACTTATTTTGTAAATGTAACACTTTACTCTGAATACTGTTAATACTTTTCCCCTGCACTACCTTGATCTACTGATGTTTTGGAATTATATATATGGATGGCACGAATAACAGTTTTTTCCTGTATCTTTGAACATATGGCAATAATAAACCATTTACCAATGACTGTCACAAGAGATTCTGCAAATACTGGAAATCAGAACAATATGCACACAAAATGTTGGAAGAACTCAGCAAGTCAGACAGCATCTGTAGAGGGGAATAAATAGTTGATGTTTTGGCTGAGAGTCTTCATCAGGACTCTGTTTCTACTTTTTCTTAGCTTCTTTGCATCTGCCCTTGAATTCAGATCAGTGTTTTGTTCCCCTTGGACTCTTCCTTTCCAATTTTAATGCTCTGCCTGATCTTCAGACTGTCTTTTCAAAGTCTCCACCTTCTACATTCCTCCCCATGACTGGTTCAGTGGATCTGGCTCCACTAATGGAACTAAATCTCTAACCTTCATTACTTGTGCCCTGAAGCTTTGATTCTGAGAGAGGATGACTGGGGTATTCAATTCTCTGGGATGTGAAACAATTTATCGGCAAAATTGCACAATATGTCTGATGCATTTTCCAATCCTTTTTTATTTATTTCTCAGCTAAACAACAGAGCACATAAATTTCCTGAATTATATTTCTCCAAAGCCCTCTTACAGAATTTACTGCTCTCACCAACATCCCGATTCAATCAGGATTCAATCGAACCATCTCTCCCAGTGAGTGACTACACTGCTCCTCATTCTTTTTCTCTGTTTCTTTCAGTAGCTGTCTTGTTGGCACTTAATCACCTGTCAGCACCAAGAAAAAGCATTCGGCCCTTCACGTTTTGACCAGCTCCTCTTCTTGTCTCCATAGCCCTATAAGATGTCCTGTATTTTTAAATTTTACTCAAGCAAATTTCAGTATCAGAATTGGAATCAGATTTAATGTCACTCTTATATGTTATGAAATCTGTTGTTGTGTGGCAGCAGTACATTGCAGTACATAATAATAAAAACTGTAAATCACAGCAAGAAGTACATATATATTTAAAAAGTTAAATTAAATAAGTAGTGGAAAAAGAGAATAAAAAGTAATGAAGTAGTGTTCGTGGTTCAATGGTCCATTCAGAAATCTGATGGCAGAGGGAAAGAAGCTGTTCCTGAGTTGTTGAGTGGTTGAGTGTGTGCCTTCAGGTGTCTGTACCTCCTCCCTGATGGTAGCAATGATAGGATATATCAATAGTAAGTGTTAAATGGAGTGTCAATCCAGTTAAAATATGCAACATGATCTCTTTTTCATATTTTTCTTAATCTCTCTTGTTCTACCTCTTCTACTTCCATATCTTTCCTTCTTCTTCCATATCTTTACTTATTTCTCGCCTTCTTTCATCCTATTTTTTCCCTTCTACCTCTTTTTATCTTTCTCACTCTTTCTCCTTTTCAGATTTCACTCTTTTTTGCTTTACTGCTCCTCGCTGTTTCTCTCACTGCCCTTTCTCTCAGTATTCTGTCCATGGCTGCCAGGAAGAACTGAAACACAGGGCCCTAAGCCCCTTCCCACCACCCCACCATCTTCTGGCTAAAGTACAATCTCTGGAAAATAAAACAAGGAATAATTTGGGAACAGCTTCTTCCCTCTGCCATCACACTTCTGAATGGTCCACGAACACTATCTTGTTCTTCCTTTTCTTTGTTTATGTTTATATTTTATAGATTTTTATGTATTTGCAATACTATAATCAATAAATATTGAGAACATGAAGATGACAATTCCTTAAAAGTGTGTTGATAGGTTCTGGGAACAATTCAGTGATAAAGCAGCTGAAGTTGAGTGACGGTATTTCCTCTAGTCCAAGAGATTGATGGATGAGGTGTAGAACTGAAACTGGTGGTGTGAGCTCTGAGGCTGCTGTATCTTCTTCCTGATGGCAGCAGCGAGAAGAGAGCAGGACCTGGGTGGTGGGGGTCCCTGATGAAGAATGCTGGTTTCCTGCAAAAACGCTCCATATAGATGATGGGGAGTGCTTTAACCATGATGGACTGGGCTGTGTCCACTACCTTTTGTAGGATTTTCCATTCAAAGGCATTGGTGCTTCCATACCAGGCTGTGGTGCAGGCAGTCAATATACCCTCCACTTTATACCTGTAGAAGTTTGTCAAAGTTTTAGATGTCATGCTAAATCTTCGCAAACTTCCAAGGAAGTAGAGGCACTGCCGTGCTTACTTCATAATTGCACTTATGTGCTGGATCAAGGCGGGTCCTCTGAAATGAATTTAATGATTTAAAGTTGCTGAGGACTGGCTCATGGACCTCCAGTTTCCTCCTCCTGAAGTCAATAATCAGCTCCTTGGTCATGCTGACACTGCGTAAGAGATTGTTGTTATGGCAGATTTTCAATTCGCCTCCTTTATGATGATTCATCATTATCTTTGACTCGGCTGATGACAGCAGTGTCATCAGCAAATTTAAAAATGGTATTGGAGTTGTGCTCAGTCACACAGTCATAAGGGTAAAGCAAGTAGAGCACACAACCTTGCAGAGAACCGGTGCTGATGGAGATTATAGAGGGAATGTTATTACCAATCCAAACTGACTGGAAATTGAGTATTCAATTACACAAGGAGGTATTAAGAATATACAGAGAATGAAGCCATATGGATCACCTGCAGGCAGAAGGGATATAGTTTAATTTTGCATCGTGTTCAGTGCAGACATTGTGGGCCAAATGGCCTGTTCTTGTGCTGTACTGTTCTTTGTTCTATATCCTATAAATCACTGTCTATGCACTGTTGTGATACTCTCTATTGTTGATAAAATCTCAGCTGCAACAAGGAGGCACACAAGAGTTAGATAGATGGGCTGATTGAGTTGAGTCGCTACAATAACCTAACATCAGCAAGTCCAAGGGATTGACTTTGGACTTCAGGATGAAGTTGGGAAGCACACAGCAACTCTCATTGAGGGGTCAGAGGTGGAACGGGAAAGCAGCTTTATGTCCCTGGGTGTCACGAAGAAGGCAAACCTGTGGCTCTACTTTATTAGGAGTTTGAGGAGATTTGGAATGTCACCAAAGTCTCTTGCGAATTTCTACAGATATACAATGGAAAGAATTCAGACTGATTTCATCACAGCCTGATGTGAATGCTCCAATGCATATGATGGAAAGAGACTGCAGAGTACTGTAAATTCAGACAGTTTCATCAAAGGCACAACCCTCCCCAGCATCAAGGACATCTTCAAATGGTGGTGCTTCAAGTGGGCGGCATCGACCATTAAGAAGCCTCACGATCCAGGACATGCCCTCTTCTCATTAGTATAATCAAAGAGGAGGTACAGGAGCCTGAAAACCCTCAATAATTCTGAAACAGTTTCCTCTCTTCTGCCATCAGATTTTCGAATGGTCCGGTGAATCCATGAATACTACCTCGTTAATCCTTTATTTTGCACTATTTATTTTGTAATTGATAGTAATTTTACATTTTTGTTGCTGTACTGTTGCTGCAAAATAATACATTTAATACCTTATAAGAACGTGATGACAAACCTGATTCAGAGTCTGACCTCTTTTCAGCTTAGCCCTGTGCTGTAAATGTCTCTGTTGTGGGTATTGATCTCCCTCTGCCCACCCTATCCATGTGCATCAGAATACTGCTTACCCCCCACCCCCTGTCTCTTTGGCTCCAAGGAAACACAGCCCACATGATCTGGTCTCTTCTGGTATCTCAAACAGACTGAACACAATAGAAAAGTTACAATTAATAAAACTCAATACTTCTCTCAAATTTGTTCATCATCAGAAAAAAACATTAAAAATACAACAATATTGATTATCCTGTAATCAGGTTCTATTATAAGATTCATTTTTTATACAGAGTAATACTGTTTTATACTATATCCATGAAGGGCTCGTTCATCTTAATGCAGTTAATTATAGTTTCAAAATATGTTTGGATATAAATTTGAATTGTTCGCTGTTTGCCTACAGTAAATATTTGGTTGATCTGGATTAGACTGTGTAATCGCATTTCTGTGTATTAACAAGTGATTTACTTTGAAGTATTGCTGAGTAGCATGTAATGTCTATCTCCAATCTATCTGTGAGTCATCTGTGGCCTTGATCAGTGAACATGTCCGTGGTGCCAGTATTGCTTATGCTATTGGTTAGGATTTGTGGGATTTAAGCTCATACAGGAAAGTCAGGATGGTCTATGGCTTGGAGCAGATGTTGGACTTGGTGGAGCTCCCACCTGCCTGCTTGGGTGGTAGAGGCTGTGAAATTGGGAGGACGACCTTTTACATGAGTTGCTAAGTCCTGAGGGCCAGTTGTTGGGAAAGCTTGGGCAGGCTGGAACCTTATTCCTGGGAATGTGGGGCACTGGCAAGTGACCTTACAGAGGTGTATTGATTCATAATGTACAGAGGTGTATTGAAATCAAACCCACATCCATCACTTCTGCTGGCAGTTTGTTCACACACCCCATCACTCTCTAAGTGAAGAAGCTCCCCCTCATATTCCCTTTAAACATTTCACCTTTCACCCTTAACCTATGGCCTCTCAATGTACTCTCACCCAATCTCAGTGGAAAAAAGCCTGCTTGCATTTACCCTATCTATACATCCCATAATTTTGTATACCTCTATCTCCCCTCAGCCTTCTACATTCAAGGGAAAGTCCTAATCTATTCAACCTTTCCCTTTAACTCAGGTCCTCAAGTCTCTGTAACATCCTTGTTAAATATTTTCTGTACTCTTTCAATCTTGTTTATAACTTTCCTGAAGGTAGATGACCAAAACTACACACAATACTTCAAATTTGGCCTCACCAGCGTGAATACAATTTCAACATAACATCCCAGCTCCTGTACTCAGAACATTGATTTCTGAAGGCCAATGTGCCAAAAGCTTTCTTTATTACCTTATCAACCTGTGACACCACTTTTAAGGATTTATGGATCTGTATTTTCAGATACTTCTGTTCTACCACACTCCTTGGTACCCATCTGTTTGTCATGTAAGATCTGCCCTGCTTGTCCTCCCAAAGTGCAACACCTCACACTTGTCTGCATTAAATTTCATCTGCTATTTTTCGGCCCATTTTCCCAGCTGGTCCATATCCCACTGCAAGCTTTGAAAGCCTTCCTCACTGTCCGCTACACCCTCACTATTGATGACATCCTCAAAATTTGCTGATCCAGTTTACCATATTATCAACCAAATCATTGATATAGATGACAAACAACAATGGACCCAGCACCAATCCTTGTGGCACTCCAGTAATCAAAGGCCTCTGGTCGGACAGGCAGCTATCTACAACCACTCCCTGGTTTCTTCTGTGAAGCCGAAGTCTACTCCAATGTACTACCTCATCCTGAATGCCAAATGGCTGAACTTTCTTCACCAACCTCAATTTCAATTACAGGATACAAATATGCTAAAAAAAAGTCCTAAAGCTGCCCAATTCATGAGATTTTAAATATAGAATAAATAATTGATTTCATCCCAAATCAGAATAAAATGTTGCTCTCATTTCATTGAGAAATCTGCACCAAGTGACAGAAAGTCATTGAGCCACTCAGTTCTTCAAAGGGTTTTATCTATCAATACATTCTTGCCTTATTAGTCCTTCCAAAATATCTCATCCTACATTCTTGGGGCTTTAGTTGCATCTGCATTTTCTCTACCCTTTCTGATCCATGACTGTCTACAAGAGTGAAAGAAGGATTGAACTGTAAAGCACCAAGATCTTGCTGGGCAAGGTCATGTGATACCTCAGTCAGGGGCTGTACTGCTCAAGGATAATATTCCACTTGTGAGGAGCTTTCAGCTCTCATTGGAAGTCCCGTGAACTGAAACACTTCATGAATTATGGTCAAATAACTTAAAGGCATTCATAAAAGTGAAATTAAAACATGTGATTTCACAACTGTTTATACCTTGTGTGTTTCGAATGCACTGCTGTATGACAGGTGCATAAACATAACATAGGAAGGGTGCAGCTTGCAATGTGGCTATGTTATTTTGACAACAGAAGATAAGATGAGCTAAGAAGTATCTGGTATTTGATCCTGTATAGCACAAATAATTGCAATGACAACTGGATCAAATCCAGACAAGACCGTGTCCTACTGGTTTCATGTCGGATTGATCTTGCCTTTTCTTAACAGCAATAACCCTGGTTAGGACCCTCATGAATTTAAATAAAAGCAGCACAGTATTACTGCAAGATTAGAAAGAAAACTGATGATTTACACCATTATTTTAAAAGCCATGATATTAACAACTAAAGCAAAGTTTATTTGCAATTATAGTTGTAATAATAATAATATCTACAATGGTAGGATCTGATTTTAAAGATGAGGAAGAGTTCTGTTGCTATGGTTCTACCTTTAGAATAGTATAATACAGGAATTAGGAATAGGAGGAGGCCACTTGACCACTCAAGCTGCTCCACCCATCAATAAGATTATGGTGACAGATATTTGTCTCAATTCTGTCTTCCTGCCAGCCACCCACAACCATTATCTCCTGTGTAGATTAAAAATCAACCTGTCTCTCCTCTGGGAGGAATTTTCAGGGAATGGTGAATACTGCCCAGTTCATCATAAGCTTGTCACTCCTTTCCATCTAGTCGATCTTCATGCTGTGTTACTTCAGGAAGGCTAACATCATTGTCGATGATACCTGCTACCCCTGGCCATTCTCTTTTCTCACTGTTTATATTCTTGGAAAAGATACAGGAACTAAGAAGCCCCGAAACTAGGCTCAGGAACAACATTTTCCCTGCTGCTATCAGACTCCTGAGTGAATCACATCCCCTACATTCTTAAACCTTTAATTTCTACTTATTTCGGTTATTCCATTATTATCACTTTTGCATTTCTTTTTGCCCGAGCTCAGTTTTTATCACTGTACTATGCACCATTCTGTTTTGTTCTCATCACCGTATGTATGTTTCTAATGATCATTATCATATGTTCTGTTTACTGTGTGAGCTAGTCACAAACAAGGAATTTCACTGCATCCCAAGCATATGACTGTTACCAGGATTTAACCCAAAATGATAATGATCAGTTAGGCAAAGAGAGAATCCGTATTTACTGTCAAGCACCTTTCAAAGTTCAAAGTAAATTTCTTATCAAACTACATGTACATCACAATAGGCAACCCTAAGATTTGTTTTCTTGCAGGCATATTCAGGAAATCCAAGAAATACAATAGAATCAGGGAAAGACTGAATCCAACAGTATGGACAAAGAACCGATGTGCCAAGACCAGCAAACTGTGCAAATACAAAAGAGAAAATTATTAATAAATAAATAAATAAGCAATAACTATCCAGAACATGAGATAAAAAGTCATTGAAAGTCAGTCCACAGGTTGTGGGAGAAAAGAGCATGGCTCAGTTGGTAAACTCATGAATTTACAGAACTACGACTGTGTATGCACATCCACTAGGTTTCCCTGACCGACCGTGGACAAGCAAAAAGAGAAAAGGTAATACCCTGGAAATGGAGTCTACACTGGCCAGGCTTTCTTCTTGATCAGGATGTTGTCTGCATGTCTTTGATGTGGGGTCATCAGCTTCTGCGATGGTTGGTCTCCACACAGTTGTCACTGCCTATACTCCCAAAGTACTATATTCTAATTCTTTTCCATATCAGATCAATCTATGATGGTTCAATTTTGTTGGCTTAAGGTCATTTGACTGACCTGTATCAGATCCTTACTGGAAGTAGCCCATAGCTATAAGCAGTATTGCTTTATGGCTCTTCCTTCAGCCTTGTGCCTTAGGTACTTCCTTTTGTTCTTTCCAACAAAAAAAAAAGTGGTTCAAGCAAGTTCAACCAGGTGAGACAAACATTAGGCACAGCCATCCAGATAACAGGCTGTTACTTCTGTAAACCTACGTTTCGCATAGATCTTCTTATCCTAAAATGGTTTCTGCAGAAAACTCATTGTGTCAATGCTTAGTTCCTCTGATTAAGTTATCCCTGACCAAGAACCAGGTCACCAAACAGTTCACAAAATGGTGGCTGCAAGAACAGTCTCACAAAATGGCTGCCTCCATTCCTGCAACCACTTGGCAAAAACAAAGACTTTTGCATTGTCTGTTTCCACTGCCCTTGCCTCATTCCTGTTCACTGATTTGTATATTATAGTTCTTTCTGGCCAACATAACAAATCTGAAGGTGAATATATTCAGCGATGTAATCTTCTAGCATGATGAAGAAGGGAACAATATAAAAAAATAAATTTCAACTGTGAGACCCCCAGTTTAGATTTCCCCATCAGGACAAATGTTCCTTTAGAAATTCCCTCATGCTCTTATGTGTTTTAGTAGGATCACCTTACATTCTCATGTATCACCAAAATTTTCCATTACTTCAGATACTTACATTTCAAAGTTGGCAGCTGATATAAATACTTAAATAATAAGAAAAATGGGTAAAGCAAACTGTAAAAATAAATAAAATAAGATCAGTAAATGTTTCACAGTTCCGATGAAAGTTTATCATAACATTAACTCTGTTTTTCTCACAGATGCCACCTGACTTGCTGAATATCTGGAGCATTTTCGTTTTCTTTTTCAGATTCATGGTACTGTGTTTCTTTTTCCAGTTTTCAAGAATTGGGATTTCCTAGCAGGACCAGCATTCATAGCCAATTCCTAATTATCTATAAGAAGATAACAGTGAGTTATCTTCTTGTTTCACTTTAGTACATATGGTGAATAATTCCGTAGTTCTGTATGCAGGGTGTAAGGAGTTGGGATGATCAGACCCAAACTATTTGCGTGTCCAGGAGATGTGGTAATAAGCATACAAGCACAAGAAAGTAACTAAGCTATATTTATTATCATAAAATAGAAAGCTCAAATAAATCACACAAAATACTATGTAGTAAGTTACAAAGACTTCCACATAGATTTCAGGGCTCACAATTCTTAGTCGCCACTTGACCGTCGCTGTTGTCAGGCAAACTCTGAGTTCTGACTCGTGAAGTCACCCTGGTTCTTCTGCACCTATCATGATTCCTCAGTCTAGGCGAAGTCTAAAAAGAAGAGGAAGGTACCCCAATAAATAGGAGTTCCACAAGCATAGAGAGGCACACAGGGACAGACAAACTCTTTGATCTTTTGTTCTCATGTCTCTAACTCCGTATGGTTTTTGTAGGAGTTTGACAAGTGTAGAAAGATACACAGAGATGGACAAACTCTAACAACAGGAATTCTGCAGATGCTGGAAATTCAAGCAACACACATAAAAGTTGTATCACCAGACGGAGAAACAGCAGTGTTCGAGCTCCTAGCTGGTGTGCTGCAAGGAGACACTCTGGCACCCTACATCTTTATAATCGTCCCTGATTACGCTCTGCGTCAAGCTACCAAAGATCATGACTAGCTTGATTTTACCAGTAAACCAGGGTTAAACAAAAGAGTCAGACCAGTTACGTTCACAGATCTAGATTTTGCCGATGACATAGTCCTGCTCTCTGACCAGATGGAGGAAGCACAGCAGCTGCTGTCAAAAGTAGAAATTGAGTGCAGTAGAGTTGCACTTCACCTAAATGCTAAAAAAACAGAGTACATGGCGTTTAACTGCGACGAAGGTACTCTCAAGACCATAGAGAATGATACCATTAAGAATGTCTTTGACTTCAAGTACCTCGGGTCAAGAATGATGAGTTTGGAGAAGGACATAAAGATACGGAAGGCGCTGGCGTGGAGGGCTATGAACGACATGAAGGAAATCTGGAGGTCGAACCTGACCGAAGGGCTTAAAAAGAGGATTTTCATAGCAGTCATAGAGTCCATTCTCATGTACGGATGCGAGACGCGGATACTCACCAAGACGATGCGAAAGTCTCTAGATGGTTGCTATACACGAAAGCTCCGGATGGCTCTTGGCGTGAGTTGGCAACAGCACATGACGAACATCGAGCTCTATAACAACCTACCGATGCTCACCACTAAAATCAAGGCGAGAAGACTGCAACTAGTGGGGCACTGTCTACGCCACCCCGAGCTATTTGCCAGCCTAATCATCATATGGGAGCCCAAGCACGGGAGAATGAATCCTGGGCACCCTCCCAAGACTATGGTCAACACGCTCCCAGAAGATAGCGGCGCGGCTAATGTAGGTGAACTGAAAAACTGATGAGGGAGAGGGAGAAGTGGAGAGTCCGTCATCGTACCTGACGCCGGCCCCCTAGGCCTGAGTCGACATAGTAGTAGTAATAGTAGTTGTATGTGGTGAGATGTATGTCCTCTACTCTGATAATAAATTTTACTTTTAACTTTGAACTTTGAAGTTTATTTCATAGAACAGAAAACGCAGATGAGATTGTAAACAACCTTGGACTGTTTCTTTTCTATTCTATTTTCATATAAATTTAATTACTAATGAAGTTTATCTTGAAATTTAAAAAAATCTTTTTCCCCACAATTGCTGCCTGGTCCACTGAGTTTTTGCAGTTTTCTGTTTTATTTCGGACCTTGCTCTGTTTTTGACTGGATTGTTGGGAGTACATCATGGAATTTTAAGGCTGTGGCACCATGCAGGTGAAAACCATTAAGGTGATAGTTTGAGAGGTCCATAAGAGTCCAAAGGAGAAATAATATGTAATTACTGTGATTTTAATTATAATAACTTCTGCTAATGCCTCCAGAGTTTTATTAACCATTAAACACTTTTCCTTAATTTTTGAGACAGATTACCCTCAGCGTATCTGGAAACACAGTTTCTGTTTTATCTTCTGTGACAGGTACCACAGATCATAAGCTTTGATGCTTTCTGGGATACATGATAAGATCCAAACTTCTGGTAAATCCTTCTGCCTAATCCTGCCCAGATCCAAAATGTCAGCCCTGAGGCAGCAGCAGAGTCAGTTCTACTTTTTAATTAGCTTTTCCTTTTGAACAAATACTACAAGGGTAACTTTCTGCATTACATGTACGTTAATTCAGTAATCACGATCTCAGGCAATAATCTACTAACATAACTTGCCTACAGCACAGCAGGTTTTTCAGGGAGACTGCTCCTATGACATTTCGCAAACCCGTTGCTTTTGCAAGTAACCAATGAAATTTCAAATAATAAAAAGCAGCAAAGTGTGAACCCTGAAAATGACAGCAATGTTGTTAAACCCAGCCGGAATGGGAATAAATCACACTCAGTCATATCTGTGTATTACACTGGCCTGTCATATACTGTTCTATTTATGCCACTATCCTCCACTCACTGCTCTCTGCTGGAATAATCAACCATTTTTATTCCAGTGCCTATATACCTCCATCCCCAACCAGGAAGGTCTCAAAGCTCTCCACTTCTTTTTGGATTCCAGACCTAACCAGTTCCCCTCTACCACCACCCTCCTCCGTCTAGCGGAATTAGTCCTTACTCTCAATAATTTCTCCTTTGGCTCTTCCCACTTCCTCCAAATTAAAGGTGTAGCCATGGGCACCCGTATGGGTCCCAGCTATGCCTGCCTTTTCGTTGGCTTTGTGGAACAGTCCATGTTCCAAGCCTATTCTGGTATCGGTCCCCCACTTTTCCTTCGCTACATTGACGACTGCATTGGCGCTGCCTCCTGCACGCATGCTGAGCTCGTTGACTTCATTAACTTTGCCTCCAACTTTCACCCTGCCCTCAAATTTACCTGGTCCATTTCTGACACCTCCCTCCCCTTTCTTGATCTTTCTGTCTCTTGTGACGAGAATACACATAAAATTAAGATGTTTGCTGGCCTGGGTTAGCATCAGTGACATCAGCAAGTGGTCTGCCACCTGCCCTCAGGGGAAGGAGAGATAAGGAACAATGGAGCAGCGTCTGGAGATGTGTAATGAAGGGACGGGGGAGAGAGAGCTGTCTGGAGCGGCTCCCCCCTTTTGAACCTTGAACTGTTTGAAGTGATGGACAGGCGATGCCCCAGCAGGGGGATAAAAAGGGACCGGTTCGCTAAGGCAGGACACACGACACCTGAGGTAACGAGACCTTGGAAGTGGTACGCCTCTCACGAGTCGGTGAGAAGTATCAGACAACGCCCGGGGTGGAAAGGTACGATCAGCGGGAACCCGGTGTGTGTCCGCCCTTGCTTGGGTGCCGGGTTCACTGCAGAGGATCGACCGCATCTGGAGGAGGGGTCACAGTCGGTGACCTCAGGTGACATCACCAAGGACCCGCCCAAAATCGCCGGTCTGTGAGTGAAGCCGTGTCTGAATGATCAGTTGTTCCTGTTCCCTCTCTCTCTCCCCCCACGTTGTCCATCGCCATGGCAACGATTACTGCGAACTGAACTACTAAACTGGACTGAACTTTGAGTCACTTTGAAATTTGGTCATTTACCCCCAGACAACGATAGAGCTTGATTGATGCTGTTATCTTAATTCTGTGCACATGTGTGTTTATCATTGCTGAACTGTTGCATTTATTATCCTTTCGATTACTGTGTTGCTTATTTCTTTAATAAAACTTTCTTAGTTCTAGTACTCCAGACTCCAACTGAGTGATCCATTTCTGCTGGTTTGGCAACCCAGTTACGGGGTACGTAACATAAGTGGGGGCTCGTCCGGGATTTTGAACGCTAAATTTGGGACAGAGTAAATTGATTGGGTTAAAATTCCCGAAAGAAAGAAAAGGCAAACAGCAGAAATGGAGGCTGAGGAATTTATAAAGGCGCCGACCTTGGAGGCATTAGAGGATGCCAGAAAATCGGAATTGGTAGCTGTGGCCAAACGGTTGAATCTTGCTAAGGTGAAGTCGACAATGAGGAGAGAGGAGATACACAGAGCTATTGTAGAGCACTATATATCTAAAGGTGTGTTTCCCCAAGGTGAGCTGGGGGTGGTGTCTATTGAAAAACCTGCTGGAGACGCGGTACAGGTACAGCTTGAAAAACTGAGACTCGAGCACGAGTTCCGGGTACGGCAGTTAGAACACGAAGAGAAGGAGAGAGAGTTAGAAAGGCAAGAGAGAGAAAGACAGTTGGAGAGAGAAGAGAAAGAGAGGGACAGACAGTTAGAGAGAGAGGAGAAAGAGAGGGACAGACAATTGGAGAGAGAGGAGAAACAGAGGGAAAGGGAATTTGAGCTGGAGAAGTTAAAGATAAGGGCCGAGCAGGGGCTCGTGCCGAACCAAGGTGGAGGGTTCCGGGCGACCCAGGAGGTTAGGCTGGTTCCCCCATTTGACGATACCGACATGGATCGGTACTTTCTCCACTTCGAAGAAGTGGCTATAAGTCAGGACTGGCCGAGGGATAAGTGGGTTGTCTTACTTCAGAGTGTACTGAAAGGGAAAGCCCAACAAGCTTACTCAGCTTTGTCCACGGAAGATGCCCAGAGGTATGAGGTGGTGAAAGAGGCCATCCTCAGGATTTATGAGTTGGTCCTGGAGGCATACCGGCAGAGGTTCCGGAATGCGAGGAAACAGTGGGACCGCACGTATTTGGAGTTTGCCCGTGAGATGCAAACATATTGTGAGCGTTGCTGTGCCTCGAAGGGGGTAGAGGGGGATTATGACAGACTGCTGCAGCTGATCCTGATTGAGCAGTTTAAAGGTTGTGTCCCTGAGGGTATGAGACCCTACCTCGATGAGAAAGAGGCAGCCACGATAGCCGCAACTGCTAAGTTAGCGGATGAGTATGCGTTGACGCATAAAATGAAGTTTGCCCGAGTAAAGGCTACCAGAAGGGTAGTCAGGACGGCGGGGAGAGTCCGCCGGAAAAGTCAGAAAGTAAGCCGGGGACTAGTGAAAAGGATAAGGTAGACGGGGAGCAGTCTGGTCGGAAGTCTCCTGGGGTCGTCTGTTATAATTGTGGGAAAGTCGGACACTTTGCGTCCAGGTGCTTTGCCCCAAAGAAGGAGACGGGAAAAGGAAAAACAGCAATGTTGAATGGCCGTATCGAGCTGTTAAGCGAACCGCTAGGGAAGGACAGGTCTGAAAAAGTCCAGGAAGAAGCGCGAGAGGTTTATCTCGGCCGGACTGGTGTCAGTGAAGGAGAGGTTAAAACCAGTTCCAGTGTGGATCTGGAGAGACACGGGAGCGTGTCAGTCACTAATACTGAAGAGTGTATTAGAGTTTAGCTCAGAGACTGAGACTGGGGAGGTAGAGGTCAAAGGTGTTGGGGAAGGGACAGAGTCAGTCCCTTTGCACCAGATACACTTACAGAGCAACCTGGTCTCTGGACTAGTCACGATCGGGGTGAGGTCCGAATTACCGATGAAAGACGTGGAAGTCTTGCTCGGTAATGACATCGCCGGAGGAATCGTGTTCCCAGTCGTGAGATTGACAGGTCAGCCCGCCAGCATTGAGGCCCCGCCCATGGACTCACAGGTTCATCACGGGCCCGCGATAGTGAATTTAGCTGAAACATTTCTGCCAACCTTGTATGAGACAAGGGGTAGTGAGGGAGCTGGGACGAACGTAGCAGTAGCCAGGAAAGAATTTGTGCAGACGCAGGAGCGAGACGAGGGGCTGATGGTTTTGGCAGAGACCGCTCTCTCTGACACAGCCTTGACAAGCTATTGTGCGGAGGAGGAAGTGCTAAGGAAGAAAGGGAAATCAAGTACAGTATCCGCAGATGAGGAATGGGGGGTGGTGCAAAAGAGTTATGGAGATGAGGTTTTTAACATGGCCCACGAGGTACCCCCCGGTGAACATTTTGCGGTGCTGGAGGAAACAGTTGGTGGAATCATGAAAGAGATTTACCGGCTGCCCAGGGGGAAAAATGTTATTGATCATGACCGACGCGAACTGAGACGATCACCGGCTTTTGATATGCTAACAAACCTAGTCGGTGTTAGCGTGGAAATCAATGAAGCTAGGGGCCCCCTGATAAGAGGAAAAAAACATTTTGAAAAGATTAGTGTGGGATCGATCAGATGGGAGAAGGCTATTGTTTTGGCCAGGTCTACTGATAAGGTCTCTCCCTTAATCCCCGAACAAAGCGAATCTTTAGAAGAAGTAATTAAACGACTCGTGCCCGTGTGTTTGATTGTCCCGAGGAAATGCAAAGAACTGGGACGTTGGGTGATGTCTGTTACAATAGGGCAGCCTAGTAAAGAACACGCATATATAATGAGTAATTCAGTGACTAAAGGGCTGATGAACACAGAGGTGTGTATTGGCAATTTAATATGGCTGTCTGAAGCCAGCTTGATAGTGAACCTTGAAAAAAAAATGAATTCGGCCACACGAGGGTCACTTACCTGGGAATTGTCGTGACACAGGGGCAGCTGGCAGCGATGCAAGCTACAGTGCAGGCTATCGCTGACCTCCCAACCCCGACAGACAAGAGGGCCCTCAGAAGGCTCTTGGAGATGGTGGGGTACTGCAGGAAGTTTTGCAATAACTCTGCGGTCAATACCCGTCCCCCTCCTACTAAGCCCTTGCGAGAGAAAACTGAGTCGGAATGGGACGACCCTTGTTATTGTGGTCCGGGACAAAACCAAATGAGAGGTTACATTGGTCGCAATTCATCAGTGTTTTTGGCCACTATGAAGTTTGCTGAGTTGGAGCCTGGTCTAAGGGATTATTAATAACACGTGTAAAAGGGACAGAAAATGTGATGACTGTCTGTCAAGGTGTTGACAGCTTCAAACTCGCTGTGTTAGCCAAATAGCTGATAAAGATGTATATTTGTGTATGTATCAAATAATGTAGTCATGTTTGTAATTTTTACCTCCCGGTAAAAATCCTTAAAAGGGGGGAAGTGTGACGAGAATACACATAAAATTAAGATGTTTGCTGGCCTGGGTTAGCATCAGTGACATCAGCAAGTGGTCTGCCACCTGCCCTCAGGGGAAGGAGAGATAAGGAACAATGGAGCAGCGTCTGGAGATGTGTAATGAAGTGACGGGGGAGAGAGAGCTGTCTGGAGCGGCTCCCCCCTTTGAAGCTTGAACTGTTTGAAGTGATGGACAGGCGATGCCCCAGCAGGGGGATAAAAAGGGACCGGTTCGCTAAGGCAGGACACACGACACCCGAGGTAACGAGACCCTGGAAGCGGTACGCCTCTCACGAGTCGGTGAGAAGTATCAGACAACACCCGGGGTGGAAAGGTACGATCAGCGGGAACCCGGTGTGTGTCCGCCCTTGCTTGGGTGCCGGGTTCACTGCAGAGGATCGACCGCATCTGGAGGAGGGGTCACAGTCGGTGACCTCAGGTGACATCACCAAGGACCCGCCCAAAATCACCGGTCTGTGAGTGAAGCCGTGTCTGAATGATCAGTTGTTCCTGTTCCCTCTCTCTCTTCCCCCACGTTGTCCATCGCCATGGCAACGATTACTGCAAACTGAACTACTAAACTGGACTGAACTTTGAGTCACTTTGAAATTTGGTCATTTACCCCTAGACAACGATAGAGCTTGATTGATGCTGTTATCTTGATTCTGTGCACATGTGTGTTTATCATTGCTGAACTGTTGCATTTATTATCCTTTCGATTACTGTGTTGCTTATTTCTTTAATAAAACTTTCTTAGTTCTAGTACTCCAGACTCCAACTGAGTGATCCATTTCTGCTGGTTTGGCAACCCAGTTACGGGGTACGTAACACTCTATCTCTGGAGACAGCTTATCTACTGATGTTTACTATAAGCCTACTGACTCTCACAGCTATCTGGACTATTCCTCTTCTTACCCTGTCTCTTGCAAAAATGCCATCCCCTTCTCGCAATTCCTTCGTCTCCGCCGCATCTGCTCTCAGGATGAGGCTTTTCATTCCAGGACGAGGGAGATGTCCTCCTTTTATAAAGGGAGGGGCTTCCCTTCCTCCACCATCAACTCTGCTCTCAAACGCATCTCTCCCATTTCACGCACATCTGCACTCACCCCATCCTACCGCCACCCCACTAGGGATAGGGTTCCTCTTGTCCTCACCTACCACCCAAGAGCCTCCAGGTCCAACATATAATTCTCCATAACTTCCGCCACCTCCAATG
The DNA here is from genome assembly GCF_963921235.1 of Mobula hypostoma. Taxonomy (NCBI): domain Eukaryota; kingdom Metazoa; phylum Chordata; class Chondrichthyes; order Myliobatiformes; family Myliobatidae; genus Mobula; species Mobula hypostoma. The sequence goes on from NC_086097.1 coordinate 171,249,218, forward strand.
GGATCCCACCACTAAACATATCTTTCTCTCACCCCCTCTTTCTGCTTTCCACAGGGATTGCTCCCTACGCAACACCCTTGTCCATTCATTCCCCCCCCCCCATCCCTCCCCACTGATCTCCCTCCTGGAACTTATTCTTGTCAGCGGAACAAGTGCTACACATGCCCTTACACTTCCTCCCTTACCACCATTCAGGGCCCCAGACAGTCCTTCCAGGTGAGGCGACACTTCAGCTGTGAGTCGGCTGGGGTGATATACTGCGTCCAGTGCTCCCGATGTGGCCTTCTATATATTGGTGAAACCCGATGTAGACTGGGAGACCATTTCACTGAACACCTACGCTCTGTCCGCCAGAGAAAGCAGGATCTCCCAGTGGCCACACATTTTAATTCCACGTCCCATTCCCATTCTGATATGTCTATCCACGGCTTCCTCTACTGTCAAGATGAAGTCACATTCAGGTTGGAGGAACAACAGCTTATATTCTGTCTGGGTAGCCTCCAACCTGATGGCATGAACATTAACTTCTCTAACTTCCGTTAATGCCCCACCTCCCATTCTTACCCCATACCTTATTTATTTATTTGTTTGTTTGTTTGTTTATTTATTGTTTTTCCCCTTTTTTTCTCTCTCTGTCCCTCTTACAATAACTCCTTGCCTGCTCTCCATCTTCCTCTGGTGATCCCCTCTCCCTTTCTTTCTCCCTGGGCCTCCCGTCCCATGATCCTCTCCCTTCTGCAGCCTTGTATCCCTTTTGCCAATCAACTTTCCAGCTGTTAGCCTCATCCCTCGCCCCCGTCTTCTCCTATCATTTCGGATCTCCCCCTCCCCCCCACCTTCAAATCTCCTACTATCTCTTCTTTCAGCTAGTCCTGACGAAGGGTCTCAGCCCGAAATGTCGACTGTGCTTCTTCCTATAGATGCTGCCTGGCCTGCTGCATTCCATGAGCATTTTGTGTGTGTTGCTTGAATTTCCAGCATCTGCAGATTTCCTCGTGTTAACCTTTTTTGCTGACTGCTTTTGCTTTAGCCATGAATTTCAATTGCTGCGATTCATCATGATTCTTCTGAAATCAGCACTGTAGATTTTTGCTGCAAAGCACTTTGAAATAGACCTAGTTTGCAAAATAAATAAATTTTGTCTCATGTGAGTCACACCCCTCCTGCAACTGACTGGTTGACACAGTGGTGAAGAGGCGTGAATTCTGGAATAGAATAAGAATTGAGATGCCCTATTACATTTTCAGTATGTTAGCAACTGCCGTTACCACAGTTTTGGCAATGATTCATTGTTAATTGTATTAAAGTCTTACAATCCCTCTTTAGTGCAGTGTATAACAGCTATTTCTTTGATATCTACATTGTGCTAATTTAATGTCTCATTAGAAATGCCTCAAGCAATGCAGTAAATAGAAAAGGTTTGAAAGTCTGATTCATCCTTCTATGCATTGCTTCTTCATTTGTTTTCTGCAGTGTTTACTCAATCATTCTGTCTTGGAGATAAGAAATGTTTGATAAGGTGTCATTGGCAGAACAGCAGGTTGGAGTACTTCACTAATTTCACTGTGTTTTCTGACTGAAATCTCCCTGGAAGCTGGAGACCCTGTGATACACTTTACCTCTCTGGTCTGGTGCCACATCATCCTAATAACAAGAATTCTGTGTTAAATCTTGTTAACAGACTAATGCATGGTCATGATGAAGGGTCTCGGCTCAAAACATCGACTGTTTACTCTTTTCCATAGCTGCTGCCTGGCTTGCTGAGTTCCTCCAGCATTTTGTGTGTGTTGCTAATGCCTGTTTAATCACCCTCTGAGTGACTTTGTCTTCTGCCAGTCATATCCATCTTTGTTCTGCACTGATGTTCTCCATCGCTGTTTCTGTTGTCTCTTTGCTGAACTTTCCTTAACTTCCATAGGAGGACCAGCAAAGTTCAACAGATATACAGTAGATGCAGTGTATCCTGACTGGTTGAATCACCACCTGGTGTGGAGGCTCCACTGCAATGGGTCACAAGAGGCTGCAAGGGGGTTGTAGAGTTAGCCAGCTCCATCACAGACACAGCCCTCCCCACCATCGAGGGCATCTTCCGAAGGCAGTGCCTCAAGAAGGAGACATTCATCATGAAGGATCATCACTGTCCAGAACATGTCCTTTTAAGACCATAAGACCGTAAGATGTAGGAGCAGAATTAGGCTATTTGGCCCATCGAGTTTGCTCCACCCTTTCATCATGGCTAATACACTTTCCCTCTCAGCCCCAATCTCATGCATTCTCCCTGTATTCCTTCATGCCCTAATCGATAACGAATCTATCAACCTCTGCTTTATGTATACCCAATGAATTGGCCTCTTCAGCCACTTGTGGCAACAAATTCCATAGATTCACCACTCTCTGGCTAAAGAAATTCTTCCTAATCTCCATTCTAAAATGACTCTCCTCTAATTTGAGACTGTGTCCTCTAGTCTTAGACTCCCCTACCATGGGAAACATCCTCTCCGCAGCCATTCTGTCAAAGCCATTCAATAATCAATAGGTTTCAATGAGGTTACCCCTCATTCTTTTGAATTCCAGTGAGTACAGGCCAGAGACATCAAACAGTCTTCATAAGACAAGCCTTTCAAGCCCAAAATTATTTTTGTGAACCTCCTTTGAAACCTCTCCAATGTCGACATATCCTTTCTTAGATAAGGGGCACAAAACTCATCACAATACTCCAAGGGAGGTTTCTGCAGTGCCTTTTAAAGCCTCAGTATTACATCTTTGTGTTTATATTCTAGTCCTCTTGAAATGAATGATAATACCACATTTACCTTCCTCACCACCAACTCAACCTGCAAATTACCTTTTAGAAAATCCTGCACAAGGCCTCCCAAGTCCCTATGCATCTCAAATTTTTGAAATTTCTCTCCGTTTATTTCTTCTACCAAATTGTGTGACCATACATTTCCTGACACTGTATTCCATCTGCCACTTCTTTGCCAATTCTCCCAATCTGTCTAAGTACTTCCGTAGCCTCTCTATTTCCTCAAGACTACCTGCCCCTCCATTTATTTTCATTTCATCTGCAAATTGTGCCACAAAGACATCAGTTCAGTCATCCAAGTCATTGACAAATAACACAAAAAGAATCAGTCCCAACACAGACCTGTGTGGAACACCACTAGTCACCAGCAGCCAATCACAAAAGGCTCGCTTTATTCTCACGCTTTGACTCCTGCCGATCAGTCACTGCTTTATCCATTCTTGAATCTTTCCTGTAATACCATGGGCTCTTAACTTGTTAAGCAGCTTCAAGTGTGGCATCTTGTCAAAAGCTTTCTCCGATTCTCCTGTGTCTATCCTGCTTGTTATTTCTTTAAAGAATCCCATCAGATTTGTCAGGCAAGATTTTCCCTTGAGGAGTCCATGATGACTACAGTGTATCCAACTACCCTGAAACAACATCCTTAACAATCGACTCCAACATTTTCCCAATCACTGAGATAGACTAACTGACCTATAATTTCCTTTCTTCTGCCTCTCTCCCTTCTTGAAGAGTGGAATGACCTTTGCAATTTTCCATTCCTCCGAAATCATGCCAGAATCAATTGATCCTTGAAAGATCATTACTAATGCTCCATAATATCTTCAGCAACCTTTTTCAAACCCTGGTGTGTAAACTATCTGGTACAGGTGACTTATCTACTTTCAGACCACTCAGTTTTCCAAGACGCTTCTCCCAAGTAATGGCAACTTCACACATGTCTGCCTACTGACACACTCAAACCTATGGCATACTGCTCATGTCTTCATGTCTTTGTACTACACCTGTCCCTACACCTCCTGTCTTGCCACCATTCAGAGCCCCAGGCAGTCCTTCCAGGTGAGGCAACACTTCACTTGTGAGTCTGTTGGTGTCATCTATTGCATCCGGTGCTCCCAGTGTGGCTTCCTCTACATCGGTGAAACCCGACGCAGATTGGGGGACTGCTTCTTCGAGCACCTCCGCTCCATCCTCCAGAACAGACAGGATCTCCCAGTTGCCACCCACTTCAATTCTGCTTCACATTCCCATTCAGATATATCCATACATGGCCTCCTCTACTGCCATGATGAGGCTAAACTCAGGTTGGAGGAGCAACACCTCATATACCGTCTAGGTAGTCTCTAGCCACTTGGTATGAATGTAGAATTCTCCAACTTCCGGTAATTCCCTCCCCCTCCCTTCCCCTATCCCTATGTCACTCTGCCCCCTCCCCCAGCTGCCTATCACTTCCCTCATGGTTCCGCCTCCTTCTACTACCCATTGTGTTTTCCCCTATTCCTTCTTCACCTTTCCTGCCTATCACCTCCCGGCTTCCCTTCCCCCACCCCTTTATCTTTCCCCTTACTGGTTTTTCACCTGGAACCTACCAGCCTTCTCCTTCCCACCCTCCCCCCACCTTCTTTATAGGGCCTCTGTCCCTTCCCTCTACAGTCCTGACAAAGGGTTCTGGCCTGAAACGTTGATTGATCGTTTCCAAGGATGCTGCCCTTGAGTTCCTCCAGTGTGTTGTGAGTGTTGCTCATGTCTTCCGTAGTGAAGACTGATGCAAAATACTTATTCAGTTCTTCTGCCATTTCTGTGTCCCCCAATACTACCTCTCCAGTGTCATTATTTTAGTGGTCTGATATTCACTCTCACCTCTCTTTTACACTTCATGTATCTGAAGAAACTTTTGATATTCTCTATAATATTATTGGCTAGCTTACCTTTGTATTCCATCTTTTCCCTCTTAATCGCCTTTTTAATTTTAGTTTTTTAGTTGCCTTCTGTTAGTATTTAAAGTCTTCCCAGTCCTCTAACTTCCCATTATTTTGTGCATTATTATATACCCTCGCTTTGGCTTTTATGGTGGCTCTTGTTAGCCATGGTTGTGTCATCTTGCCTTTTGAATACTACTTCCTCTTTGGGATGTATATACCCTGTGCCTTCCAAATTGTTTCCGGAAATTCCAGCCATTGCTGCTCTGCCGTAATCCCTGCCAGTGTTCTTTTCCAATCAACTCTGGCCAACTCCTCTTTCGTGCCTCTGTAATTCCCTTTATTCCACTGTAATACTGACACCTCTCACTTCAGTCTCTCCTTCTCAAATTGCATGGCGAATTCTTTCATATTATGATCACTTCTTCCCTAAGGGTTCTTTTACCTTAAATGTTCAAATCAATTCTGGTTCATTGCATATCGCCTAATTCAGAATAAATGATCCGCTAATGGTCTCAGCCAAGAACTGCTCTAAAAAGCCAACTCGTAGGCATTCTAGAAATTCCCCTGGTTGGGATCCAGCACCAACCTGGTTTTCCCAATCTACCTGCATACTGAAATTCCCGCATGACTATTGTAAATTTGCCTTTATGGCAAGCATTTTCAATCTCCCACTGTAATTTGTAGACCACATCCTTACGACTGTTTGGGAGTCTGTATATAACTCCTATCAGAGTATTTTTACCCTTGCAGTTCTTAACTTTACCCACAACAATTCAACACCTTCTGACCCTAAGTCACCTCTTTCTATTGATTTTATTTAATTTTTCACCAACAGAGCCACACCACACACTCTGCCAACCTGGCTGTCCTTTCAATACAATGTGTATTCTTGGACATTAAGCTCCCAGCTATAATCTTTATTCAGCCACAAATTCATTGATTCCCACAACATCATACATACCAGTCTGCAACTATGCTACAGGTTCATCTACCTTATTCCATATACAGCGCGCATTCAAATATAACAGCTACATTCCTGTATTCAACCTGTTCGATTTTGTCCACCTTTTACATTGCAACTCATTCTGTTGACTGCCCTTTTACCCTGTCAGCAGCCTCACTACGCATTGCCTGTTAGTAAACCAAATACCTCATCTCAGCACTATCACTCTGCTTCCCATCCCCCTGCCATATTTGTTTAAACCCTCCTGAACAACTCTAGCAAACCTGCCTGCAAGGGTATTGGTCCCCTTCAAGTTCAGGTGTAACCAGTCCCTTTTGTACAGGCTGTACCTTCTCCAGAAGAAATCCCAATGATTCATAAATCTGAACCCCTGCTCCCTGTACCAGTTCCTCGGCCACACATACATCTGCTAAATTATTCTAGTGTTACCCTCACTGGTACTTGGCACATTCAGCAATCCAGAAATTACTACCCTGGAGGTCCTGTTTTTCAGTTTTCTATATGGCTCCTTAAAATTTCTCTTCAGAATCTCTGCACTTTTTCTACCTATGTCATTGGTGCCAATATGTACTAAGACTACTAGCTGTTCACCCTATCCCTTTAGAATGCCATAGACTCAACCCAAGACATGCCTGACCCTGGAACTTAAGAAGGAAAATACCAACTGGGTGTCTCTGTCTTGCCCACAGAATCTCATCTTTTCCTCTGACTATGGAATTTCCCACCACTGCTGTCCTCTCCACCTCTCTCCTCTTTTGAGCCACAACACCGGACTCAGTGCCAGAGACCTGATCACTGCGGCTCCCCCAGTACTTCATCCCCCACAACAGTGTCTAAAGTGGTATACTTATTATTGAGGGGAACAGCCACAGGCTATGCATTTCTCATTCTCCCATATGAGCTGAAGATCATCGAGCTGCAGCTCCAGTTCCATGACACATTCTCTGAGGAGAATGCTGCTGCCTGGCTTGCTGAGTTCCTCCAGCATTTTGTGTGTGTTGCTAATGCCTGTTTAATCACCCTCTGAGTGACTTTGTCTTCTGCCAGTCATATCCATCTTTGTTCTGCACTGATGTTCTCCATCGCTGTTTCTGTTGTCTCTTTGCTGAACTTTCCTTAACTTCCATAGGAGGACCAGCAAAGTTCAACAGATATACAGTAGATGCAGTGTATCCTGACTGGTTGAATCACCACCTGGTGTGGAGGCTCCACTGCAATGGGTCACAAGAGGCTGCAAGGGGGTTGTAGAGTTAGCCAGCTCCATCACAGACACAGCCCTCCCCACCATCGAGGGCATCTTCCGAAGGCAGTGCCTCAAGAAGGAGACATTCATCATGAAGGATCATCACTGTCCAGAACATGTCCTTTTAAGACCATAAGACCGTAAGATGTAGGAGCAGAATTAGGCTATTTGGCCCATCGAGTTTGCTCCACCCTTTCATCATGGCTAATACACTTTCCCTCTCAGCCCCAATCTCATGCATTCTCCCTGTATTCCTTCATGCCCTAATCGATAACGAATCTATCAACCTCTGCTTTATGTATACCCAATGAATTGGCCTCTTCAGCCACTTGTGGCAACAAATTCCATAGATTCACCACTCTCTGGCTAAAGAAATTCTTCCTAATCTCCATTCTAAAATGACTCTCCTCTAATTTGAGACTGTGTCCTCTAGTCTTAGACTCCCCTACCATGGGAAACATCCTCTCCGCAGCCATTCTGTCAAAGCCATTCAATAATCAATAGGTTTCAATGAGGTTACCCCTCATTCTTTTGAATTCCAGTGAGTACAGGCCAGAGACATCAAACAGTCTTCATAAGACAAGCCTTTCAAGCCCAAAATTATTTTTGTGAACCTCCTTTGAAACCTCTCCAATGTCGACATATCCTTTCTTAGATAAGGGGCACAAAACTCATCACAATACTCCAAGGGAGGTTTCTGCAGTGCCTTTTAAAGCCTCAGTATTACATCTTTGTGTTTATATTCTAGTCCTCTTGAAATGAATGATAATACCACATTTACCTTCCTCACCACCAACTCAACCTGCAAATTACCTTTTAGAAAATCCTGCACAAGGCCTCCCAAGTCCCTATGCATCTCAAATTTTTGAAATTTCTCTCCGTTTATTTCTTCTACCAAATTGTGTGACCATACATTTCCTGACACTGTATTCCATCTGCCACTTCTTTGCCAATTCTCCCAATCTGTCTAAGTACTTCCGTAGCCTCTCTATTTCCTCAAGACTACCTGCCCCTCCATTTATTTTCATTTCATCTGCAAATTGTGCCACAAAGACATCAGTTCAGTCATCCAAGTCATTGACAAATAACACAAAAAGAATCAGTCCCAACACAGACCTGTGTGGAACACCACTAGTCACCAGCAGCCAATCACAAAAGGCTCGCTTTATTCTCACGCTTTGACTCCTGCCGATCAGTCACTGCTTTATCCATTCTTGAATCTTTCCTGTAATACCATGGGCTCTTAACTTGTTAAGCAGCTTCAAGTGTGGCATCTTGTCAAAAGCTTTCTCCGATTCTCCTGTGTCTATCCTGCTTGTTATTTCTTTAAAGAATCCCATCAGATTTGTCAGGCAAGATTTTCCCTTGAGGAGTCCATGATGACTACAGTGTATCCAACTACCCTGAAACAACATCCTTAACAATCGACTCCAACATTTTCCCAATCACTGAGATAGACTAACTGACCTATTAATTTCCTTTCTTCTGCCTCTCTCCCTTCTTGAAGAGTGGAATGACCTTTGCAATTTTCCATTCCTCCGAAATCATGCCAGAATCAATTGATCCTTGAAAGATCATTACTAATGCTCCATAATATCTTCAGCAACCTTTTTCAAACCCTGGTGTGTAAACTATCTGGTACAGGTGACTTATCTACTTTCAGACCACTCAGTTTTCCAAGACGCTTCTCCCAAGTAATGGCAACTTCACACATGTCTGCCTACTGACACACTCAAACCTATGGCATACTGCTCATGTCTTCATGTCTTTGTACTACACCTGTCCCTACACCTCCTGTCTTGCCACCATTCAGAGCCCCAGGCAGTCCTTCCAGGTGAGGCAACACTTCACTTGTGAGTCTGTTGGTGTCATCTATTGCATCCGGTGCTCCCAGTGTGGCTTCCTCTACATCGGTGAAACCCGACGCAGATTGGGGGACTGCTTCTTCGAGCACCTCCGCTCCATCCTCCAGAACAGACAGGATCTCCCAGTTGCCACCCACTTCAATTCTGCTTCACATTCCCATTCAGATATATCCATACATGGCCTCCTCTACTGCCATGATGAGGCTAAACTCAGGTTGGAGGAGCAACACCTCATATACCGTCTAGGTAGTCTCTAGCCACTTGGTATGAATGTAGAATTCTCCAACTTCCGGTAATTCCCTCCCCCTCCCTTCCCCTATCCCTATGTCACTCTGCCCCCTCCCCCAGCTGCCTATCACTTCCCTCATGGTTCCGCCTCCTTCTACTACCCATTGTGTTTTCCCCTATTCCTTCTTCACCTTTCCTGCCTATCACCTCCCGGCTTCCCTTCCCCCACCCCTTTATCTTTCCCCTTACTGGTTTTTCACCTGGAACCTACCAGCCTTCTCCTTCCCACCCTCCCCCCACCTTCTTTATAGGGCCTCTGTCCCTTCCCTCTACAGTCCTGACAAAGGGTTCTGGCCTGAAACGTTGATTGATCGTTTCCAAGGATGCTGCCCTTGAGTTCCTCCAGTGTGTTGTGAGTGTTGCTCATGTCTTCCGTAGTGAAGACTGATGCAAAATACTTATTCAGTTCTTCTGCCATTTCTGTGTCCCCCAATACTACCTCTCCAGTGTCATTATTTTAGTGGTCTGATATTCACTCTCACCTCTCTTTTACACTTCATGTATCTGAAGAAACTTTTGATATTCTCTATAATATTATTGGCTAGCTTACCTTTGTATTCCATCTTTTCCCTCTTAATCGCCTTTTTAATTTTAGTTTTTTAGTTGCCTTCTGTTAGTATTTAAAGTCTTCCCAGTCCTCTAACTTCCCATTATTTTGTGCATTATTATATACCCTCGCTTTGGCTTTTATGGTGGCTCTTGTTAGCCATGGTTGTGTCATCTTGCCTTTTGAATACTACTTCCTCTTTGGGATGTATATACCCTGTGCCTTCCAAATTGTTTCCGGAAATTCCAGCCATTGCTGCTCTGCCGTAATCCCTGCCAGTGTTCTTTTCCAATCAACTCTGGCCAACTCCTCTTTCGTGCCTCTGTAATTCCCTTTATTCCACTGTAATACTGACACCTCTCACTTCAGTCTCTCCTTCTCAAATTGCATGGCGAATTCTTTCATATTATGATCACTTCTTCCCTAAGGGTTCTTTTACCTTAAATGTTCAAATCAATTCTGGTTCATTGCATATCGCCTAATTCAGAATAAATGATCCGCTAATGGTCTCAGCCAAGAACTGCTCTAAAAAGCCAACTCGTAGGCATTCTAGAAATTCCCCTGGTTGGGATCCAGCACCAACCTGGTTTTCCCAATCTACCTGCATACTGAAATTCCCGCATGACTATTGTAAATTTGCCTTTATGGCAAGCATTTTCAATCTCCCACTGTAATTTGTAGACCACATCCTTACGACTGTTTGGGAGTCTGTATATAACTCCTATCAGAGTATTTTTACCCTTGCAGTTCTTAACTTTACCCACAACAATTCAACACCTTCTGACCCTAAGTCACCTCTTTCTATTGATTTTATTTAATTTTTCACCAACAGAGCCACACCACACACTCTGCCAACCTGGCTGTCCTTTCAATACAATGTGTATTCTTGGACATTAAGCTCCCAGCTATAATCTTTATTCAGCCACAAATTCATTGATTCCCACAACATCATACATACCAGTCTGCAACTATGCTACAGGTTCATCTACCTTATTCCATATACAGCGCGCATTCAAATATAACAGCTACATTCCTGTATTCAACCTGTTCGATTTTGTCCACCTTTTACATTGCAACTCATTCTGTTGACTGCCCTTTTACCCTGTCAGCAGCCTCACTACGCATTGCCTGTTAGTAAACCAAATACCTCATCTCAGCACTATCACTCTGCTTCCCATCCCCCTGCCATATTTGTTTAAACCCTCCTGAACAACTCTAGCAAACCTGCCTGCAAGGGTATTGGTCCCCTTCAAGTTCAGGTGTAACCAGTCCCTTTTGTACAGGCTGTACCTTCTCCAGAAGAAATCCCAATGATTCATAAATCTGAACCCCTGCTCCCTGTACCAGTTCCTCGGCCACACATACATCTGCTAAATTATTCTAGTGTTACCCTCACTGGTACTTGGCACATTCAGCAATCCAGAAATTACTACCCTGGAGGTCCTGTTTTTCAGTTTTCTATATGGCTCCTTAAAATTTCTCTTCAGAATCTCTGCACTTTTTCTACCTATGTCATTGGTGCCAATATGTACTAAGACTACTAGCTGTTCACCCTATCCCTTTAGAATGCCATAGACTCAACCCAAGACATGCCTGACCCTGGAACTTAAGAAGGAAAATACCAACTGGGTGTCTCTGTCTTGCCCACAGAATCTCATCTTTTCCTCTGACTATGGAATTTCCCACCACTGCTGTCCTCTCCACCTCTCTCCTCTTTTGAGCCACAACACCGGACTCAGTGCCAGAGACCTGATCACTGCGGCTCCCCCAGTACTTCATCCCCCACAACAGTGTCTAAAGTGGTATACTTATTATTGAGGGGAACAGCCACAGGCTATGCATTTCTCATTCTCCCATATGAGCTGAAGATCATCGAGCTGCAGCTCCAGTTCCATGACACATTCTCTGAGGAGCAGCAGAAGTCTTCCAGAATTGCCACATCTTACACACAGTATCACACACTGCCCCCGGAGCCATTCTCTCTACACTACTATCCTCTAACAGATGAGGGATGATGGATTAAGAACAAAGAGAAACACTTACCAGATGCTTTACCTCAACCAAGCCTGATGAGCCGAAGCCACTCTAAACACTGATCTACTCACTACTCTGCTTGCCCTGGAGTTACGTTTATTCACCCTTTCTAATGAATCCCACTCGGTGACTGGTTGCAGTCCAACTCCGAAGAACTGCCGCCAAGTTCTGCTTTTTTAATCTTGAGTGTGGACCTGATTGAAAAGGTAGTTCTCATTATTAACATCGGGGAGGAGGTACTGAAGCCTGAAGACCCACACCCATTGTCTACGGACAGCTTTTTCCAATCTGCCATCAAATTTCTTAATGGTCCATGAGCACTACCTAGCTATTAATCATTTGCACTATTTATTAGTTTATTTTGTTTGTAACATATTAATTTTTATGCCTTGCACTGTACTGCTGCCACAAAACAACAAATTTCATGACATATATCAATGATAATAAACTTAGTTCTGATTCTCATTCTCAAGTTCCATTCACTTCTCAGCAGTTGTGCCCTGTACCTGACAATGAGGCAATGAAGTGCATACGACCGGCCTTCCACCAACGGGAACAGGCACAAAACTTGTCCATTTGAGTGATGTGGGTTTTCTAGTCTGTCTTCACCTCTGCTCATTGTTTTCTACAATATTCCACCTGGGTAGCTCCAACTTGATGGCATGAACAGTAATTTCACCAACTTCCTGTAATTTTTCCCCTCCCCCACTGTTTGTTTATTCCCCACTCCGGCCCCTTCTTAGCTCTTTTCTTCTCCTTACCTGCCTATCCTGGTACCCCTCCTCCTTCCCTTTCTGTCATGGTCCACTCTCCTCTCATATCAGACTCCTTTTCTGGTCCTTTACCTTTTCCATCTATCATCTTCCAGCTTCTTCCTTCATTCCCCCCATCTCCACCATCCACCCAGCTTCAACCATCACCTTTTAGCTTGTAGTCCTGCCTCTTGCCCCAGCTTTTTATTCTGGCGTCTTGCCCCTTCTTTTCCAGTCCCGATGAAAGCTTTTAGTCCGAATCATCAACTCTTTTATTCATTTCCATAGATGCTGCATGACCTGCTGAGTTCCTCCAGCACTTTATGTATGTTGTTCTTGATTTCCAGCATCTGCAGAATCTCTTGTGTTTTTTTTTAATAGTAAGCTGGCAACTTTTAAAACTCCCCCTAGGCATCAAGAAGTTTTCTAGCAAAATAGTTACTGGCAACAAACCCAAAGTAGTTCTGCGGATTCGGCAAAAAAAATAGGTTGGTTTCAAAATTAGGTCACAATAATTAGGAGCATAAATTAAGTGCTGCTTTTCTAACTTTGCAATAATGACTGTTATTCAATAGTATTTAATTGGCTGCCTGAATTTTTGAGATGTAAGAGGCACTAAGCAGAACGTTTATTCTCACTGACATATGTCATGAAATTCAATGTTTTGTGCAGCAACACAGTGGAAAACATTTTAAAAATTACTGTCATTTACAATGTCCTATTGTTTACTTAGATCAATACTTAACTTTTAAGATAGCGTTTCAGATTTCTGGGTCACTGAGATCGCTACTGGGAAGGTTTGAACTGTACAAAAAAGGTGAGCCATATCTTAACTTGGGGGCCCCAATATTCTTGTGGGTAAGTTTTCTAGAGCTGTTGGGGAGGGTTTAAACTAATTTGGCAGAGGGATGGGAACTGGAGTGATAGGGTTGAAGATGGGGCAGTTAGTGTACAAGTTAATGGATTATGTATTGAGACTGAGGAAGGACAGGCAGATCATGGGGCAAAATTGCAGTCAGTGGGATGAGTTCTATGAAATTCTATGAAACACCATGGGGGGAAAACAAAAAGGGTGGTAAATACAGTACTAAAGATGTTACATTTGAATGGATGCAGTATATGGAATATAATAGATGATCCTGTGGTGCATTTAGAGATGGGCAGCTACGACACATGGACATCACTGCGTCATGACTAAAATAACATCATAATTGGGAGCTTAACGTCCAAGGATACACATTGTATTGAATGGACAGGCAGGTAGCTCTGTTGGTAGAGAATTAATCAAATCCTTTGAAAGAGGTGATGTAAGATCAGAAGATGTGGAAGCTTTGTGGGCAGAGTTAAGAAACTGCAAGGGTAAAGAGACTCTGATGAGAGTTAGTTATACAGACCTCTGAACCGTAGTCAGGGTGTGAGATGTAAATTAAAATGGGATATAGAAAATGTATGTAATAAAGGCAGTGTTACAATAGCCATGGGGATTTCAATATGCAGACAGATTGAGAAAATCTGGGTGGTGCTGGATCCCAAGAAGGGAAATTTGTAGAATGTCTGAGCTAGAGCGGTTTGTGGTTGAACCCACTACGGGAAAGGTATTTCTGGATTGGATGTTCTGTAAGGAACACAATTTTATTAGGGAGCTTAAGGTAAAGGACCCTCAGGTGTCAGTGATTGTAATATAATAGTATTCACACTACAGCTTAAGAGGGAGAAGCTAAAGTCAGATGTATCAGTATTACAGTGGAGTAAAGGGAATTATGCCTTTGCAATTCGCCTACCGAAGCAACAGATCAATGGCAGATGCCATCTCTCTGGCCCTACTTTCCTCTTTAGAACACCTGGAGAATAAAGACGCATATGTAAGGCTCCTTTTCATTGACTACAGCTCTGTCTTTAATACCATCATTCCAAATAAACTGATTCCTAAGCTCTGGAACCTGGGTCTTAGCACTCAGATCTGCAGCTGGATCTTCAACTTCCTCACAGACAGGACCCAGGCTCTAAAAATAGGGGACAAGCTCTCCTCTACAATAAATCTGAGCACCGGTGCCCCACAAGGCTGTGTACTCAGCCCCCTGCTGTACTCACTGTACACCCATGATTGTGTAGCCAAGTTTCCATCGAACTCAATATACAAGTTTGCTGATGACACCACAATTGTAGGCCGTATCTCGGGTAATGGTGAGTTTGAGTACAGAGAGGAAATTAAGAACCTGGTGGCATGGTGTGAAGACAATAACCTATCCCTCGACATCGGCAAGATGAAGGAATTGGTTGTTGACTTCAGAAGGATTAGTGGACTGCACGACCCCATTTACATCGGTGATGCGCAAGTGAAACAGGTCAAAAGCTTTAAGTTCCTCAGGGTCAATATCACAAATGACCTGACTTGGTCCAACCAAGCAGAGTCCACTGCCAAGAAGGCCCACCAGTGCCTTTACTTCCTGAGAAAGCTAAAGAAATTTGGCCTGTCCCCTAAAACCTTCACTAATTTTTATAGATGCACCGTAGAAAGCATTCTTCTAGGGTGCATCACAACCTGGCATGGAAATTGTCCTGTCCAAGACTGGAAGAAACTGCAGAAGATCGTGAACACAGCCCAGCACATCACACAAACCAATCTTCCATCCTTGGACTCACTTTACACTGCACGCTGTCGGAGCAGTGCTGCCAGGATAATCAAGGACACGACCCACCCAGCCAACACACTTTTTGTCCCTCTTCCCTCTGGGAGAAGGTTCAGAAGTTTGAAGACTCGTACAGCCAGATTTGGGAACAGCTTCTTTCCAACTGTGATAAGATTGCTGAATGGTTCCTGACCCGGATCTGGGCTGTACTCTCCAAATATCCGGACCTGCCTCTCGGTTTTTTTGCACTACCTTACTTTCCCTTTTCAATTTTCTATTCATGATTTATAATTTAAATTTTTACTATTTACTATCGATTTGTATTCCAGGGAGCGCGAAGCGCAGAATCAAATATCGCTGTGATGATTGTACGCTCTAGTATCAATTGTTTGGCCACAATAAAGTAAAGTACAGAGGCTTGAAAGAGAAGCTGGCTAAAGTTACTTGGAAGAGGACACTAGCAGGGCTGATGACAAAACAGCAATAGCTGGAGTTTCAGTGGGGGGGGGGGCAATTTGGAAGGCTCAGGATAGATCACCCTAAAGATGAAGATGTATTTTAAAGGGAGGATGAAGCAAATGCGGCTGATAAAGGAAGACAAAAGCGAAAGAGAGGGTATATAATGTAGCAAAAGTTAATCAGAAGTTAGATGATTGGGAAACTTTAAAAAAAACAATGGAAGGCAACTAAAAACGCCATAAGGAGAGAAAAGATTAAATATGAAGGAAAGCTAGCCGATAATATTAAAGAGGGTACAAAAAAAGTATTTTCAGATGCATAAAGAATAAAAGAAAGGCAAGAGTGAATATTGGATCGCTGAAAAATGACACTGGAGAGGTAGTAATGGGAACAAAGAAATAGTGGATGAACACAGTAGGTATTTTGCATCAGTTTTCACTGCGTTGTGTCAGAAATTTGAGAGTGTCAGGGGGCAGAAGTGAGTGTACTTGCTAGTACTAAGGAGAAGGTGCTTGGGAAGCTGAATGCTGAAGGTGGATAAGAACTGCACCGTGGAGTTCTGAAGGAGGTAGCTGCAGAGATTGTGGAAGCATTAGTAATGACCTTTCAAGAATCATTAGAAGATTCTGGAATGGTCCTGGAGCACTGGAAAGCTTCAAATGTCACTCCACCCTTTAAGAAGAGGAAAACAGAAGAAAATAAATTCTAGGCCAGTTAACCTGACCAGTAGTTGAGAAGGTGTTAGAGTCATTTGATAAGGAAGATGTTTTGGGGTACTTGGATGCACATAATAAAATAGGCCAAGTCAGCATTGTTTCCTTCCAAGGAAATATTACCTGACAAATTGATTGGAAATCTTTGAGAAAATAACAAGCAGGCTAGACAAGGGAGAGTCAGTGGATGTTGTGTTCATTGATTTTTAGAAAGCCTTTGATAAGGTGCCGCACGTAAGTTTGCTCATGAAGCTGAGAGCCCATGGTATTACTGCACAGACAGAAGATTAGCTGACTGGTAGGAGGCAAAGATTGGGAATAAAGGGGGCCTTTTCTGATTGGCTACTGGTCACTAGTGGTGTTTAGCATGGGTCAGTGTTGGGACTGCTTCTTTTCATATTATACAATTTAGATGACGGACTTGACGACTTTGTGGCCAAGTTTGCAGGTAATTCTGAGGTTATGGAGGGGCAGAGAGGATTAAGGAAGCATGGAGTCTGCAGGCAGACTTAGCCAAATTAGAAGAATGGGTAAAGAAGTGGCAGATGGAATATAGTGTAGGGAAATATATGGTCATGTACTTTGGTAAAAGGAATAGACTATCTTTGTCATAGACTGTTTTCTAAATGGGGAGAAAATTCAAAAATCTGAGCTGCAAAAGGACTTGGGAGACGTCATGTAGGATTTCCTGAAAGTTAACTTGTAGGTTGAGTCTGAGGTAAGGAAGTCAAATGTAATGTTAACATTTCTTGTTACTTGTTACATATACCTGTCACGGTGCATTCTCCAGATACTTTATAAGGTAACCGTAGCCTTCAACCAGGAGCAGATGTCATCAGGTGGTTCCCAACCTTCACAGAGTGTTTCGACCCTTAACCACAACAATCTCCAGTTGGTGGGCTGGCAGTGGTGGCCAAATCACTACCCATCTGCTCCTGGCTTCCAGCTTCCCTCCTCTCACCTACTCCAAATCCAACAAGAGGCTCGTTCTGCCTCTTCCCCCATCCTACGAGCTGCTTGTTTTTGCTCCTTTTGTCCAGGCCCAGAGCTGACAACAACCACCATGCTGATTTGGATTGGAAACCTCTGCAGCCGATCTCCACAGGGAACAACCATGCCTGCCATCCCTTGTCTTTACACTCCTGCACTAAGGGCTGGTACTTCAAGGCCTTTCTCTCGTGGGCCTCTTCCCATCCCTCCTCCCACGGCACAGTCAGCTCAACCAAATTTACTTTCTTGTCTTCAGCTGACCACAGTACAATGTCCGGGCATAGGGTTGTGTGCACCACATACGGGAACTGCAACCTCTTTCCCACATCGACCCTCATCTCCAGGATCTGGCCATTAGCAGCAGATTGGGCTTTGGTTGTTTGGTTACAAGAGGCCTGGCTCCCTCTTTGATGAAGGTGATGGCCTTCCTCAAATCTGTGCCAGCCGTCCTCTTCTTGCATCTCTCCCGCTCTAGTGTGTCAGCAAGAGCCAGAAGCACCTTATCATAGTGCCACCTATACCGTCCTTGAGT
Organism: Mobula hypostoma; assembly: GCF_963921235.1. Taxonomy (NCBI): domain Eukaryota; kingdom Metazoa; phylum Chordata; class Chondrichthyes; order Myliobatiformes; family Myliobatidae; genus Mobula; species Mobula hypostoma. The sequence goes on from NC_086097.1 coordinate 171,266,963, forward strand.
TAGAGCTATTTTACACCCGGACAGTATATGAGCCCTTTTGATCACAGAGCTTACAGTTTGGGTCCTCTCTCATCCCCCGCGTGTACAGATGTAATGGTGAAGGAAGGGTGTCATACACGGATTGCAAGAGGAAGGAAATACAGAAGGGCTCCAGTCTCCATAACTCTGCCCATGAGATCTTGCACTTGGGAAGATTCCATTTTGTCCAGGTACCCTGGGACCCTTGTTCCACTGCCTTTGACATCCGCTTCTCTTCCTCACGGATCCGTACTTCTGCCTGTACCATGTCTCGCCTATTCCTCATGCTTGTGTTTCCCCATTGCTGGAAGTGAACTGAGCTGAGGCCTTGCCGCCCGACGATGATATCTCACAGCTTCAGAGAACGTACTGTCTGCTCCACAGCTGCGTTGGCTGCCCATTTGCACCCAGATGTGGTTGTAATGCCTGCTTGCTTTACCAAGCCATCATTGGAATCTCTCAAGCTTAATAAGGCTCTGCATTTTGCTACCTTGAATTCCTCCACAACAGATGATGGGGAAGTTGCAGTTGCCCAGATCGAATGTAGAGGCCCACTGAAGAGAAGCTTGGGGGAACTCCCAACCATCTCCGCAGGTGCTTGTTGGTTTTCCTCTCGATGCCCTCTACGGCAGTCATGGGGAACTCATAAAGTGTGAAGAGCCAGAGAAGCCTGGGCAGAATGCCGTATTGGCACAGCCTGGTCTTGAACTTAGAGTACTAGAATATAAAAGCAAGAATGTAATGCTGAGGCTTTATAAGGCACTGGTCAGACTGCTCTTGGAGTATTGGGAGCAGGTTTCGGTCACTTATCCATGAAAAAATGTGTTGACATTTTACAGTGTCCAGAGGAGGTTCAGAAGAATGATTCTGGAAATGAAAAGGTTAATGTTTGAGGAGCATTTGATGGCTCAGGCTCTGTACTCTCTGGAGTTCAGGAGAATGAGTGGGGAATCTGATTGAAACCTATCACATATTGAAAGGCCCAGATAGACTGACGGGTGGCAGGATGGGGATATATTTCTACCAAAGGATGTGTAAGGCATTCCTCCCTTCCGCTAGCCTGTGGGTCACCCTTGGGCAAGATGTTGCTTAGCCTCCTGATCAGGGTCACAGTAAGCCATGGGAGCAGGTGGGGAATGAACTGCTCGTACACATCGCAAGTCTTGGTTATGCGACCGCTGACATCAGGCAGATAATCTCTGAAGAGTTTTGATAATATATGGGGTTACACATCTTGTAAAGATACGGTCCAAAAGAAGGCAATGGCAAATCACTTCTGCAGAGAAAAATTGCCAAGGACAATCATGGTCACTAGACCATGATCGCCTATGTCTTTCAACGCGGCATATAATGATGGTGATGAGATTGACTGGAAGTGGAGAGGATGTTTCCCTGTAGTGGTGGAGTCTAGAACCAGAAAGTACAGCCTCTGAATAAAGGAACTTCTATTTAGAACGGAGATCAGGTGGAGTTACTTTAGCCGGAGGTTGTTTTATCTGTGGAATTCATTGCCACAGACAGCTGTAGAGGCCAAGTCATTGCATATGCTTAAAGCAGAGATTGCTAGTTTCTTGATTGGTGAATGTGTCAAAGGTTATGAAGAGAAGGCAGGAGAATGGATTTGAGAGGGATAATTAATCAGCCATGATGGAATGGCCGAGTAGACTCGAAAGGCCAAATCACCCAATTCTGCTCTAATCACAAACCTCCCCTCCCCCACCACGTCATCATCTTGTAGCTGCCATCAAGTAGGAGGTACAGAAGCCTGAAGTCCCATGCCACCAGCTTCAAGACAGCTACATCCCCTTTACCATTCAATTCTTGAGCCAACCAACAAAAACTAATCACTACAGCTTAGCAACATGTCAACATTGATCACTTTGTACCACAACGGATTTGGTTCTAATTGTGTTCTTTGTTGTATAATTTTGTACAATTTATATTAACAACATATAAGAAATAGGAGCAGGAGTCGGCCACCTGGCCCGTCGAGCCTGCACTGCCATTCAATAAGATCATGGCTGATCTGACCATGGACTCATCTCCACCTACCTGCCTTTTTCTCATAACCCTTAATTCCCCTGCTATGCAACAGTATTGATAATTTATGCTTTCTTATGAATATGATGCATTTGATATTATGTGCCTGTGATGTGGCTGCAATACATTTTTTCACAGCACCTATACATATTGTTCATGCACTTGTCCATATGACAATAAACTCAACTTTGACTTTATCTTGACTCTCCTCACTAACTTTCTGTTCTTCCATTCCCCTAGAACATCAAAATCTTTCAATTCTCTTCTTGAATATAGCCAAAATAGGAGCCACCAAGTAATAGCTCCTTCCAAACCCACAGCTTCTACTACTAAGTTCAAGGGCAACAGGTGCTTAGGAACATTACTACTTCCATGTTTTGCAGAAAATCACTCAGCTCAGTGACTTCTATTAGTTGTTTCTTCACCACCATGGCTCTAATTCCTGGAGCTCTCTCCCCAAAAGCACAGTGGGAGCTCCATCAGACTGCAGGTATTTGATGGAAAAGCTCATCGTCATGGCTCGAGATCAGTTCGGAAAGGGTAAGAAATGTTGATCTTGTTAGAAATGCATAGGTAACAAAAAAGCATGGAAATAAGTCAGTTTTAGAATCATAGAGTAACGCAGCATAGAAACAGACTTCAGCCCAACTGATCCATGCTTATTCACAGCATCCTCCCCTGCTAGTTCCAGTTATACACATACGGCTCATAATCCTACAAGACCATTCTTTCCATCGACCTATTCAAATGCCTATTAATTGTTGTAATTGTACACAAACAATCACATCCTCTGGAAACTCATTCCACATTCTCACTATCCTCTGTATAAAAATTACCTCTCCAGCCTCTTTTAAATTTCTTTGTTCTTATCTTCTAACTATGGCCTCAAGATGGTGACTCCCCAACCCTGGGGAAAAGTCTATAACCATCCACTTTCTTTGTACCCCTCATTATTTTCTAAACTTTTGTGAGGTCACCCCTCATTCTCCTGCACTCCAAGGAGTAAGGATCCAGCATGAACATCTGCTTCCCATAACAGAATTAGACTTTCTAATCTAGGCAGCATCCTCATAATTCTCCTCTGCACCTTCTCCAGTTTGACAATGTCTTTCCTATAACAAGGTGACCAAAACTGTACATAATACTGCCCAACAGCTTATGTACTGTACCTGAAGCATAATGTCCCTGCTACTAAACCTGATGCCTTTAGTGGTGAAGACCAGCATGTTAAATGGCACCCTGTCCATTTGTGTGGCTTCTTTCAGTGAATGGTGCATTTGTCCTCCCAGCCTCTTCCACAACACTCATCAGTGCCCTATCATTCATATTATAGCTGTTATCCCAGTTTGAATATCCAAAATGCATCACCTCACACTCATCTAAGTTGAAATTCATTTGCTATTCCTCAGCCCATGTCCCTTTTTATCACAACTTTAAGCTGATCCTGGGGCTTTGCATCAACACACGGTCTTTATCGCAGAGTTGGGGATCAAGAACTAAAGAATATAGGTTTAAAGAGAGGGGGACGTTAATAGGAACCTGTTGAGAAATATTTTTACACAAAGTGGAGTGAGCTGCCAGTGGTTGAGGCAGGTAAAATAACAATGCTTGGAAGACGGGTACATGGCAAGGATATTGACCATATGCTGGCAAATAGGACAAGTATCGATGGGACATCTTGGTCGACAGAGACCAGTTACACCAAAGGGCCTGTTTCCATACTGTATTGCTGTTGAACTCTATGACCCTGTAACATCATAATGAGGCCAATGCCTCTCTTGTGATTGGCTCTTGCAGTGATTGTGTCAGAACTGGGGAGCGGAAAACAAGCTCGAAGACTGTGTTCCCAAGCAGAAGGAACATTATCATTTTATGTGTCAACCAATAACATAATCAGTATAATTTTGGTTCCATTTAGGCTTCGCTTACTTTGACATTGAAGCATGAGATTGTTACTTGAAGGTGATATATAATATCTGCAAAATAAAATGTTACTAATTATTATAAATGTAATTCTACATTCAAAGTGGACAGTTATTTATTTTACAAACCCTATTAGTTTTATATGCCACACGTCAGCTGCTGTTCGAACACAGTATATTAATATTAATTATGATTAGAAAGTGTTTTTTATTAAAAACATGTCTTATTAGCCAGCATGGATGGGGGGCATCTTGGGGAATGGTGTATAATATGAATCCAAAGCAGAGTGGTGGTTAGAAACAGAGGTCCTTTAAAGGTCAAATAGTTTCAAGCAAGAAATCATGAAAATATATTGCATTATATATTTCACTTTTAATGTGGTAAGCTATCCTCAGGATCTTTACAGGAATAATATTCAAGGTCTTACAAAAGCTATGTGCAGAAATACTGATGCAGATGACACAAGGTAGCAGGAGCAGGAAGGAGATAGGGAGATGGAAATGTTATTAAAATCTTGGAGAGATCCCCAGCAATGATCTTATCTCCAAAACTGGAAGGAGTCAATTTTAGTAAGGCTTTTGACAAAGTCCCTCATGGGAGGCTAATCCAGAAGATTAAGATGCGTGGGGTCCGTGGTGAATTTGTGGTTTGGATTCAGAAATGGCTTGCGCATAGAAGACAGAGGGTAGTGGTTGAGGGGACTTATTTGAGCTGGAGGTCTGTAATTAGTGGAGCTCACAAAGATCTGTGCTGGGACCTCTGCTGTTTGTGATGTATGTAAATGACCTGGAAGAAAATGTAGATGAGTGAGTTAATAAATTTGCAGATAATACCAAGATTGGTAGAGTTGTGGATAGTGTAGAAGATTGACAAGGAATATAACATAATATAGGTTAGATGCAGATACAGGCAGAGAAATAGCAGATGGAGTTTAACCTAGATAAATGTGAGGTGTTGCACCTTGGTAGAGCAAATGCAAGGAGACAGTACACTGTTAAGGGCAAGATCCTTAACATTGTTGCTGAGCAGAGAGATCTTGGGATCCAAGTTCATAGTTCCTTGAAAGTAGCTACACAGGTTGCTAAGGTGGTGAAGAAGGTTTATGAAATGCTTGCTTTTATTAGTTGAAGCATTGACTTCAAAAATCAGGATGTCATGTTGCAACTTTATAAAACTCTGGTTAGACCATATCTGGAGTATTGCATACAGATCTGGTGGCTCCACTATAGGGAGGATGTTGAGGCTTTGGAGAGGGTGCAGAAGAGGTTTACCAGGATGCTGCCTGGTTTAGAGGGCATGTGTTATCAGAAGAGGTTGGATAAACTTGGGTTGTTTTCTCTGGAGTGCTAGAGGCTGAGAGGAAATCCGATAGAGGTTTGCAAGACTATGAGAGGCATAGGTAGAGTGGACAGAGTATATCTGTTTCCCAGGGTTTAAATGTCTGAAACCAGAGGGCATGCATTAAAGGTGAGGGCAGGTAGGTACAAGCGGGATGTGAGGGGTAAGTTTTTTGACTCAGAGATGGTGGATGCCTGGAACGCACTGCCTGGTATGGTAGTAGAGGCAAATATTTGAAAGATCGGGAAACTGAAGGTGATGGGGTACTGGCCAGAAGAGGACTGAGGCAGCAATGATCAGCCAATTCAGGACTGAGTTATGGGGCAGCAGCTTTACCCACAATCCCATTGTGCAACCCCTTGTTTTACTGGAAGTGAACTCAATACTCAATAGTCTTGAAACAATTTAGACGCTCAGGAATGATTAAAAAATCATAAATATGAATCAAACTTTAAAAATGAAACATTAAAAATACAGTTAACTAAAAGCATTTAAGTGCACTTATAAATAACAAAACAATAATTCATAGAAGATCTGTGGTCCAGAACTAGCTGCATCTCTAACCAAGTTGTTCCTGTACAATTACAACTTTATTCATTTTCTAGTAAAATTTATCTGTTAATTATTGTCGGCACCTGTCACTGTAAGCAAGTTTTGATTGTACCTGTACCTCACTGTACACGTGCACATGACAATAAACTCAACTTGATTTCACACTGGCATTTACTAGCTGATGTTACAAAGAACAAGAGAGATTAATTCTGCTAATTGAAATTAATTTAAAATCTGTCAGAAAACATGTACTACCAAGCTCATAGACAGCTTCTATCCCGTCAATTGAACAGTCCCTTCATACAATGAGATGGACTCGATCTTACAATCTACCTTGTTATGCCCTTGCAATTCATTGTCTGCCTGCTCTGTATATTCTGTGTGACTGAAACACTTTTTTTCTGTATTCTGTTATTGCTTTCCCTTTTTCTGTCTCAGTGCATTGTTGTAATGAAATGATCTGTACAGATGGTATGCAAAACAAAATTTTTCACAGTGTCAATAAAAAAAAACAAATTTAACAATTTATCGGTCTGGGAGATATTGCAACCACAAGTCTTTCCTTCCCCTTTTAATGGGATGATATGGGATAAATATTTTGTGAAATTTCATTTCCAGCATGGAATCAGAGCTCTGGATTTCTGCCCGTCTGTAAAAATACTGACAAGACCACAGTGTGGTGAGATACCTTTGCTTGTTTCCCAGAATCTTGCCTTGAACTAAACTCAGGAAAGTTCACTCTTTTTCCAATAAATATTGATTTCCCTTTCAGCAAGCTGCTGTTAATTCCCAGCTATAGAGAATACCCTTTTTCCCTTTGCATCTATCAAAGTATATTAATATTATTATTGTACACATAACTTTTAGTCTTATTTTGCTGCAGGTATCAATGAACTCTTCAATAAAACTGCAAACTGCTCCTAAATCTAACAGATTTTCAATGAGTTAATCTAGATCCCTTAAATCATTCACACACATTCACCATTCTCCTATATTACAACAATGCTGCATTTCAAGAAAACAGTTCTTTGATTGTGGTACAGAATTCCAAAGACTTGTGACCCTTTGAGAAAGGAAATTCCTCTTCATCTTTGTCATAAGAGTGTGTCCCTTGCTGGATATTCCAGAAATCATTTAAAGTGCCATATAGTTTACCAAGTTAAAAATAAAAAAAAACACAGATGCCGGAAATCAGAAGTACCAGCAGAGATTAGGGGAACACTTAGTAAATCAAACAGCACTTGGGAAATAGAGCAGTTATTGCTTCAGTTCTGGGACCATTCATCAGAAATAGGAAAGAACAGAAGAAAATAAAAATAAGAGAAACCTACCAAGTTCCTCAACCTGCCTTACCTTTCAATATGTTGTGACTGATCTCACAGAAGTTTATGAAATCATAAGTGGTATGGATAATGTAGGCATTCATCATCTTTTCCGCAGGGTTGGGGAGTCGAAAACTATATGGCACAGTTACAAGATAAGAGCGAAGGGATTCAAAAGAGACCTGAGAAGTAACCTTCACACAGAGATAACTTCACTCATTCCAGTGAGTATGATGCCAATATTTAATAGGCACTTGGATAGGTATTAGGAAGGAGGGCCTTGCAAGGTTATATGCCTTACATGGGCATATTGGACTTGCAGGGAGGATGCTCGGGTCAGCATGGGGCAGTTGGGCTGAAGGGTCTGTTTCCCTGTTGTATGAATCTATGACTTGATGACTCTGTCCAACCTCAATTCCCCATCTGTACTAGTTCCATATTGCCCTCAATTCCTTTGCCTTTCAAATATTTATCCATCTCATAAAATATCTGATGATCCGGATTCCACCAACATCGAAGGCAGAGAGCTCCAGGGATTCACCCCCCTCTGAGAAAAGAAATTATTGCACACTTTAATTTTCAATGACCTGCCACTTATTTCGTAGCTACATTGCTTGTTTGTGACTCTCAAGATAATTTACAGTAGGAGAGAAGGAGGGATGAATGAGAAGGAGGGAACATGAATATACCTGTCTGGGTGGCACTGAATAAGTTAATTTAACAGCAGGAGTAGTAGTCTAGGATTAGAAGTGCTCCTAATTTACACGAACAGCTACTCCCACTATTATGTAGAACTGAATTGAAACATTCAATTATAAAAAGAGACTGTATACTGAATAGATATCTAATACTGGAATCAGGGGCAAAAAGAAAGCAAACTGCTGAAGGAACTCGGTGAACCAGGCAGCATCTTTGAAGGTAGAGGGATAGTCAATGTGCCAGGACAAGACTCTTTATTAGAAGAGAAATGGCTGAAAACTGAGGGGTAAGAGGAGTAATAGCCAGTAAAAGAGATGAGAGGAGGGGGAAGAGCAGGGGTTGACAGGTGAAGGTTGGCAACAGGTGAGGATGGGAGATCTGGGCAGATGAGGTCAGGCAGGGAAGGGAGAGAGATGGAATTGAGAGACAGTAATTGGTGGAGGCACCTCAAAGCACAGCCTCAGAATACAAGATTAGAATAAAGATTAGGAGGAATTTCTTTATAGAGGGTGGCAAATCTGTAGAATTTATTGACACCAATGGTTGTGGAGGCCAAGAGATTGGATACATTTAAAGTGGAGGATGATAGGTTCTTGATTAATCTGGGCATCACAGATTGTAGGGAGAAGGCAGAAGAATGGGTTTGAGAGGGTTGATCAATTGGCAGAACAAACTTAGCAGGTCAAATGACCTAATCCTGCTCCTACATCTTATGGTCTTATGGGTTCTAGGGATATAGGCCAAATATAGGCAAATTACAGTAACTTTGATGTGAATCTTGGCTGGCATAGCTTGGTTGGGATGAGGGCCTGTTTCTGTACTACGTGAATCAATGAATCTATGACCTTGCTTGGTTTCCTTGATGGTGGAAAGAGCAGTGGTGGTATGGCAAAAGATGATTTTAATGTTTCTAACTTTTTTATTTCATGGAGAAAGTGTTAATTGTCTATTCCATCTGTTGAATTTGATGATATCATACCAATATTTGGAAAAATAGGGAAATCTCCCCAGAGCATTGCTCATGTTTAGCCTTCAATCAACATTAAAAACAGATTCTTAGACCACTATTAAATTGGTTTTCATGGCAGTCTGCTCTACACACGTCATAGGCTTCATCATAAACTATCTTCCCCATCACTGAGGACATCTTCAAAACACAGTGTCTCAAGAAGGCAGCATCTATCATTAAGGGTCTTCTCCATCCAGGTTATGTCCTCTTCTCATTTTTATCATCAGGGAGGAGGTACAGGAGTCAGAATACCTATTCTCGATGTTTTAGGAACAGCTTCTTCCCTTAATGCCATCAGATTTCTGTATGATCCATGAATCTATGAGCACTACCTTGCTATTCTTCCTTTGCACTGTTTGTTTGTTTATTTATTGTAACTTGTGGTAACTTTTATGTCTTGCCACAAAACAACAAATGGCAGTACTAAATAAACCCGAACAAGAGGAAATCTGCAGATGCTGGAAATCCAAGCAACATGCACAAAATGCTGGAGGAACTCAGCAGTCCAGGCAGCATCTATGGAAAAGAATAAACAGTCGACGTCCCAAAATGTCGACTGTTTACTCTTTTCCATAGATGCTGCCTGGCCTGCTGGGTTCCTCCAGCATTTTGTGTGTGTTGCATTAATAAACCTGATACTTCTTCTGACGCATTACTTGCTGCATTTTAAAGATTTCATTTTGTGGTGAGTACTTTGAAATGTCCTAAAAGGTATTTTATCATTTTTTTGATTGCTATGCAATACAACCAGCTTTCTTTGAATTAAAATAATGAGACAATTTATTGGTGAAGAGCAGATAAATAAAAAACAATTTGAATGATTAAATTGAAACTCCAGACTAAGATACTAAAATCAGGTTTTGTTAATAGTAACATTCATATGTTCATCACTGAATATATAGTTTAAATATTTGAATGTGATTAGGCACATCTGGAACCATCATGTGACAACCAGACCTATCAGTGTTAGATCCCTTGGTATTGCTGCAAAGAGGAGTTGAAGAATTCACCCCATTCTTCTGTCACTGATTAAATATCAACTCATTGCTCATTAAAGATGATTAGAATGTGGGATCTCTATGTACATAATCTGGCAGAAGATACAAAAACTGAAAAACATGAACCACCAGACTCAAGGACAGCTTCTATCCCATACTAATAAGACTCCTAAGTGGACCTCTTGTACAGAAAAAGATGAACTCTTGATTGCAGTGTATTTAAAATTTCAGAAATATTAGAGTAATATTGTAAATATAGTGTTCGATTAAGCATTCTTTGTTTACATGACTCAGTATGGGTTATGTGTAAGAAGTATGTATATGAATGGCATGCGGCACTATGCCACCACGCACTATATGTGCGCCTTATTAAAATAAAAAGAGCAAAAAGACCTAAGTAGACAAGTACCCCAGCTCCTCTGTTTTCTTTCAATTAGTTTTATGGAGTTAGAAAACATAACGGTGGTGATGAGGAAGTTCTAAAATGAACCTGAGATGACTAACTACTGTACCTGTTGAAGTACATTGTGTTTTTCTTTGGAAGATGGAAGAGATGTTTGAGAGAGTTAAACTAAAGGTAGAAATTAACAAACAATGAGTACCGCCACAGGCAGATACACAGAGAGTATAGTGTTATAATAATAATAATAATAATAATAATAATAATAATAAATGTTACAGGAGTACATCCAGTTGTCAATATCTGAAAGGTAGACTCATTTGATTGCACAACAGATAACAGGATGATGTATACTAATAAATTAAGTAGTATTTTGAAGCAAATGAAATAGCTGATGAAAAATAATTGCCAGTGCTGCTGAATGTAAAGGGTGGAAAAACATAGTTTGCTTAGATGCTTAACTGCTTCAACCAAACCAGCTGAAATGGACTTTACTGATACCATGAACGTAAAGCAGTATAACTTAGAACCAAAACCATTGTTGATTGCAGAAGTGAACAGCAAATTAATTAAAATTTAATTGGACACTGACTCGGCTGTTCAGTCATTGCACAGTATAGTTTCAATGGCATTTCACAGATACTGAACTGAAGTCTGCAGATATCTAACTAAGAATGTCTGCTGAAGAAAAGACACTTTTCTGGGACTGTCATTCATAATAGTGAAATACAACAATGACCAACGAGCCTCATTGGGCTTGTATGTGGTAAAAACAGGACGGCCAGCCTTGTGGGCTGTGATTGATTGAGACAATTAGAGATCCATTCACCATTTACAGCACATACCACATCCCCTTGCGACAGAGTCAACTGAAAGTGAATTAAGAGGATACTATATGATGCCACAACAGTGTTCAAGGATGGTATTGAAAACGCAAACATACCAAAGGTAAAATAATGTTAAATTAAAATGCCACACCCAAGCTTCACAAAGCCTGTCTGATGCCAGTGATCCCCAAACTCCGGGCTGCGAAGCATGCAGTGGTACATTGGTAGCTGGGACGCACCCAACACATCTTTAAGAAAAAAGCCGAAATAAACAAGTTAATTAATTAGGTGCCGCCTGGCACGTAAATGTTAGCCCAGATCAGAGGCAATTGCTGATTTCACTTGCTCTACAAAATCGGCAATCGCCTCTGATCTGGGCTGACATTTATGTGCCGGGCGGCACCTAATTAATTAGCTTGTTTATTTTGGCTTTTTTCTTAAAGATGTGCTGGGTGCGTCCCAGCTACCACTGCATCCCTGAATGCTTCGGGGCCTGGTATCGGTCCCTGGCCCGGAGGTTGGGGACGACTGCCTTATACCATCAGTGATAAAGCAGCCAGTGAGCTAGATCACATAGAGGCTGAAGGAATTCTTTCCAAGGTTGAGTGGATCCCATGGGCAACACCAGTGGTCCCCGTAGCCAAGAAAACTGAGCTTGTCAGGATCTGTGATGACTTTAAGGTCACCATCAACCCAGTACTGAAAGTGGCTAAATGCCCTCTGCCCAGGATAGTTCAAAGTTAAAAGTACATTTATTATCAAAGTATAGATTTGTCACCATATACAATATTGAGATTCATTTTCTTGTGGGCATACTCAATTATTTCACAATAGAACAATAACCATATTAAAATCATTGGGAGACTTCACCAACTTGTGCATTCAACCAGTGTGAAAAAGAAACAAACTGGACAAATACAAAAAGTAAGAAACAATAATACTAAATAAATAAATAAGAATTAAATATCAATAACATGATACAAAGAGTCCTTGAAAGTGATGGGGCAAGTGAAATTGAATGAAGTTATATGCTTTCGTTCAAAAGCCCAATGGTTTAGGTAATATCTATTCCTGAACCTTGTGGTGTGAGTCCGAAGACTCTTGTACCTTCTTCCTGATGGCAGCAACAAGAAGAGAGCATGACCTGGGTGGTGGGGGTCCCTGATGATAGAAGATGCTTTCCTGAAACAATGTTTTATGTAGATGTCCTCAGTTGTGGGGAGGGCTTTATCCATGATGGACTGGTCAATATCTACTTATTTGTGTTGGATTTTCCATTCAAGGACATTGGTGTTTTTATACCAGACTGTGATGCATCCAGTCAATATACTCTCCACTACACACCTATAGAAGTTTTTCGAAGTTTTAGATGTCTTTACTTTACTTTATTGTCGCCAGACAATTGATATTAGAGCGTACAATCATCACAGCAATATTTGATTCTGCGCTTTGCATTCCCTGGATTACAAATCAATAGTAAATATTAAAAATTTAAATTATAAATCATAAATAGAAAATAGAAAAGGGAAAGTAAGGTAGAGCAAAAAGAAACCGAGAGGCAGATCTGGATATTTGGAGGGTACGGCCCAGATCCAGGTCAGGATCCGTTCAGCAGTCTTATCACAGTTGGAAAGAAGCTGTTCCCAAATCTGGCTGTATGAGTCTTCAAGCTCCTGAGCCTTCTCCTGGAGGGAAGTGGGATGAAAAGTGTGTTGGCTGGGTGGGTCGTGTCCTTGATTATCCTGGCAGCACTGCTCCGACAGCGTGCGGAGTAAAGTGAGTCCAGGATGGAAGATTGATTTGTGTGATGTGCTGCGCTGTGTTCACAATCTTCTGCAGCTTCTTCCGGTCGTGGACAGGACAACTTCCATACCAAGTTGTGATGCACCATAGAAGAATGTTTTCTACGGTGCATCTATAAAAATTAGTGAGGGTTTTAGGGGACAGGCCAAATTTCTTTAGCTTTCTCAGGAAGTAAAGGCTCTGGTGGGCCTTCTTGGCAGTGGACTCTGCTTGGTTGGACCAAGTCAGGTCATTTGTGATATTGACCCCGAGGAATTTAAAGCTTTTGACCTGTTCCACTTGCGCACCACTGATGTAAATGGGGTCGTGCGGTCCGCTACTCCTTCTGAAGTCAACAACAAATTCCTTTGTCTTGCTAACGTTGAGGGATAGGTTATTGTCTTCGCACCATGCCACCAGGTTCTTAATTTCCTCTCTGTATTCAAACTCGTTATTACCCGAGATACGGCCGACAATTGTTGTGTCATCAGCAAATCTTGCTGAATCTTCACAAACTCCTAAGGGAGTAGGGGTACTGCCACGCTTTCTTCGTGATTGCATTTATTGCAGGGCCCAAGACAGGTCCTCTGAAGTAATAACACTGAGGAACTTAAAGTTGCTTAGCCGCTCCACCTCTGATTCTCCGATGAAGACTGGCTCATAGATTTCTGATTTCCTTCTCCTGATGTCAATAATCAGCTCCTTGGTCAAGCTGACACTGTCAAATTGTTGTGGCATTACTCAGCCAAATTTTAAATCTCTCTGTCTTATATGCTGATTCATCACCACCTTTGATTCGGTCTATGACAGTGATGTCATTAGCAAACTTGAATATCACTTTGGAGCTGTAATTAGCCACACACTCATATGTGTAAGGCGAGTAGAACAGGGGCTCAGCACACAGCCTCGTGGTGCATCTGTGCTGATGGACATTGTGGAGGGGATGTTGTTGCCAATCCAATCTGACTGGGGTCTGCAAGAGAGGAAATCAAGGATCCAATTGCACAAGGAGGTATTGTGGCCAAGGTCTTGAAGCATACTGATTGGTTTTGATGGGATGATGGTACTGAATGCCGAGCTGTAGTCAATAGAGATCTTGATGTGTGCAGCTTTGCTGTCTAGATGTTTCAGGATTGAGTGAAGAGTCAGTGCAATTACATCTGCTGGAGATCTGTTACTCTGGTAAGCAAATTGGAGCAGTTCCAAGTCGCTTCTCAGGCAGTTGATACATTTCATTATTACCCTCTCAAAACACTTCATCACTGTGGATGTAAGTACTACTGGACCATAATTATTGAGGCAGGATACCACGTCCTTCTTAGGCGCGCGTATAATTGAATCCTGCATAAAGCAGGTAGGTACCTCAGACTGCTAAAGGGAGAGAGTTTAGAGGTCTCAGGGAACACTCCAGCCAATTGATCAGCATACATTTTTAGTGCTTGGCCAGGTTCCCAATCTGGGCTGGATTCAGGATTCCCTAAATATTAATTTACATGTTGACTCATTGGTGAGGAGGGCAAATGCAATGTTAACATTCAATTCGAGACTCCTTTGCTTGCATCTTCAGAAAGAGCTCTATCTCTATCTTTAATACCTCTTTTTTTTCCTTTTCAGGGTTCTTTTGAAGACCCTGACCTGGAGTTACATGCTGACTTTGGTTCTTTGTGGAACTGGGACCCGCTCTCAGGGCCTCACAACCAGCCACTTTTCGATACGCCGAGGATGCGGTCTGGAAGACTAGCGCGTCTTCAGGGTGCCAGATTTTTGTGGCTCTGGAGGCGGGCAGACGCAAAGTTGGTGCCACCTCCTGATGTGTTGTGGGAGTACACAGAAGATCAAAAGCAGCGAGCTGGCTGCTGGCTGTGTGCCCAGAGACCTGGGTTCTTTGGGCACAGAGTTTGGCAAAAGCGACGCAACAGACTTTTAACACCATAATCGGCGAGTTGTTTTGTTATGTCTCCCCTCTCGCTGTGAAATGGGGACACCTCTTTTTCCCTTACTAGGGAGAGAGAGAGAGATTGCGGTATGTCAAATTACCGGGTGAACGAGTAGTCTTTGGGGTATTGCAAGTCTGTGTCTTTATTAATGCTTTGTTGCATGCAAAGGAGGAGTTTCTTTTGCCAGAAGGTGATGAATTTGTGGAATTCAGTGTTACAGGCATCTGTGGAAGCCAGGTCATTGGATGTATTTCAGGCGGCATTCTTGATTCGGGGCGTAAGAAGTTACAGAGAGAAGGCAGGGGAATGGGGTTGAGAAGGAAATGCATCAGTCATGATGAAATTGCGGAGCGGAGTTGATGGGCAGAATGGCCTAATTATGCTGCTATGTCTTATGGTCTTTTGGTCTTTTTGTGGATTCACTTTCCTGAAGGTTGCTTGCACGTTGGCCTCAGAGTCTGAAATCACAGGATCATTGAGATTTCATGATGGTCCATGTTTTAACAAATGGTCAAAGGGAACATAAAAGGCATTGATTTCATCTGGAAGTGAAGCCCTGTTGTTGCCTATGTCGCTTGATTTAACTTTATAAAGCGATGATGGTATTCAAAATTCTGCCACAACTGTCGAGCATCCATTTATTCAAGTTTAGTCTGGAATTGCCACTTCGTCCCTGAGGTGGTTTTCCAGAGATTGTACCTGGACCTGTTGTAACTTTCTTGGTCACCAGACTTGAATTCCTCTGATCTGGCCCTCAGCAGATTGTGGACCTCATGATTCATCCAGGACTGCTGGTTGGGGAAACTCTGAATCATATTGTGAGGTAATATTTGTCTACAGCTGTTTTAATAAAGATCATGACAACCGTAGTATATCCATTCAGATCTACAGATGGGTCCTTGAACATGGCCCAATCTCACTATTATGGTAGAGGTGATCCAGGAGGAAACCAGAAAAGATCCCACATTGTCTCAGCTCTAAATGGCCACACAAAATGGCTGGAATGTGCAGCAGAACTTCCATTTCACCTATTTTACCAGCACCGGAATGAACTTGTTTTGACAGGGTTGCCTTATGTGGGAACTCTGAGTTGTTGAATTTTGAATTTTGAATTTTGAATCTGGAGCTAAAGATTTTCAGGAGCTTTAAGCTGGTCATCCAGGCATGGTCGAAATGAAAGTATTGGCTCGAAGCTTTGCTGTTGGCCTAGGATAAATCAGCAAATCGAGCAGTTGTTATGCACTTTGGGATGCCAACACATCTAGTAATGCTAAGAGCAGTTCCTCTCTATCCCTGGAAATGGCCTGCATTGCATTGGCAGAGGATTCATGAGGATTTTGCTGTACCATTCATGGACACAAATATCTTGGTAGTAGTGGATGCAGCTACAAAGTGCCAGAAGTGTTCCCAATAGCTTCCACTGCAGCCTTGCCCACTGTTAATATGTTGAGAAGCCTCTTCACAAGGACTGGTGTCCCAGAACACTTAGTCACTGACAATGGACCACATTTCATTTAAAAAAAAATTATTCTTTTATGGGATATGGACGTCGCCAGCTAAGCTAACATTTAATGCCCACCCCTAGTTGCCCTTGAGAAGATGGTGATGAGCTGCCTTCTTGAACTGCTGCAGTCCCTGAGATGTAGGTACACCCACAGTGCTGTTAGGGAGGGAATTCCATGATTTTGACCCAGTGACAATGAAGGGACGGTGATATGTTTCCAACTCAGGATAGTGAGTGACTTGGAGGGGGAGTTCCAGGTGGTGGTGTTCCCAGGTATCTACTGTTCTCATCCTTCTAGATGGTAGTGGTCGTGGGTCTGGAAGGTGCTGCCTTAGGAACTTTGGTGTGTTGTGTGAATCTTGTAGATAGTACGCACTGCTGCAACTGTTTGTTGATGGTGGAGGGATTAAATGTTTGTGAGAGGGGTACCAATCAAGTGGGCTGTCTTGTACTGGATGGTGTCAAGTTTCTTGAGTGTTGATGGAGCTGCACCCATCCAGGTGAGTTTCGAGTATTCAATTACACTCCTGACCTGAGCCTTGTAGATGGTGGACAGGCTTTGGGGAAACAGGAGGTGAGTTAGATGCCGCAGGATTCCTAGCTTTTGACATACTCTGCTAGCCACGGTGTTTATATGGCTAGATCCATTCAGTTTCCTGTCAATGGTTACACCCCAAAAGTTGATAGTAGAGGATCTTGTTGTGCTGATGCCATAAGACCATACAACCATAAAACATTGGAGCAGAATAGGCTATCCAGCCCATCGAGTCTGCTCCGCCATTCAATCATGGCTGATCCTTTTTTTCCCTCCCCCTCAACCCCAGTTCCCTGCCTTCTCCCTGTAACCTTTGATGCCATGTCCAATCAGGAAACTATCAATTGCTGCTTTAAATACACCCAAAGAACTGGTCTCCACAGCTGCATGTTGCAACAAATTACACAAATTCACTAATCTTTGGCTGAAGAAATTTCTCCGCATTTCTGTTTTGAAAGGGTGCCTTCTATCCTGAGGCTATGCCCTTTTGTCCTAGTCTCTCTCACCATGGGAAACATCCTTTCCATATCTACTCTGTCTAAGACTTTCAACATTCAAAAGGTTTCAGTGAGATCACCCTCATCCTTTTGAATTCCAGTGAGTACAGACCCAGAGCCAAAAAAATGTTCTTCGTATGATAACCCTTTCATTCCTGGCATCGTCCTTGTGAAACTCTTCTGGACCCTTTCCAATGCCAGCATATCTTTTCGAAGATGAGGGGCCCAAAACTGTCACTATATTCAAGGTGAGTCCTCACCTTATAAAGCCTCAGCACCACATCCTTGCTCTTGTATTCTAGACCTCTTGAAATGAATGCTAACATGGCATTTGCCTTCCTCACCACCGACTCAATGTGCAAGTTAACCTTCAGGGTGTTCTGCACCAATCAACCAATGGTCTAACCATGTTAGTAACTTTCCTGTAATACCACGGACTCTTAATTTGTCAAAGGCCTTCGGAAAGTCCAAATATACAACATCCACTGCATCCTCTTTATCTATCCTACTTGTAATCTCCTCAAAGGATTCCAACAGGTTTGTCAGGCAAGACTGACACAAAATACTCAGTTCATCAGCCATCTCCTTGTCTCGAGTTATTATTTCTCCTGCCTCATTTTCTAGTGGTCCTATATCCACGTGCATCTCCCTTTTATTTTTAACATACAGTACTTGAAAAAACTTTTACTATCCACTTTGATATTATTTGCTAGCTTGCTTCCATATTTCATCTTTTCCCTTCTAATGATTTTTTTAGTTGCTCTGTGTAGGTTTTTTAAAATTTCCCAATCCGCTATCTTCCCATTATTTTTTGCTATGTTGTATGCCCTTTCTTTTTCTTTTACAATAGCTTTGAATTCCCTTGTCAGCCATGGTTGTACCATGTTACCATTTGAGTATTTCTTCATTTTTGGAATACACATGTCCTGCACTTTCCTCATTTTTTCCAGAAACGGATGCCATTGCTGCTCTGCTGACATCCTTGCCAGCAGCTTCTTCCAATTTACTTTGCCCACATTTTCTCTCATGTCACTGTAATTTCCCTTACTCCACTGACATACTGCTACATCAGACTTTACTTACTCCCTATCAAATTTCAAGTAAACATAATCATACTGTGATCACTGTACTGGTTCCTAAGGGCTATTTTACTTTAAGCTCCCTAATCACCACCAGTTTATTACATAACACCCAATCCGGTATAGCTGATCCCCGAGTTGGTTCAGTGACAAGCTGCTCTAAAAAGTTATCTCTTAGGCATTCAACAAACTCATTCTCTTTGAGATTCATTACCAACCTGATTTTCCCAATTGACCTGCATGTTAAAATCTCCCATGACTACCATAACATTGCCCTTTTGACTCGCCTTTTCTATTTCCTGTTGTAACCTGTGGTCCACCTCCCAGCCATTGTTGGGAGGCCTGTATATAACTGCCATTAACGTCCTTTTACCCTTGCAGTTTCAGAATTCAACATCTTCCAATCCTATGTCACATTTTTCTGTTGATTTGATGCCATTCTTTACCGGTAGAGCCACGCCGTCCCCTCTGCCTACCTTCCTATCCCTCCTATATAATGTGTAACCTTGGACATTCAGCTTCCAACTACAACTATCCTTCAGCCACGATTCAGTGATGGCCACAACATCATACCTGGCAATCTGTACTATTGCAACAAGATCATCCACCTTATTTCTTATACTACGCGCATTTAGATACAACACCTTGAGTACCGTATTTGCTAACCTTTCTGACTCTGCATCCCTAATGCTTTGATACTTAGCCTGTTGGCTGCAACTAAGTCCCATCATATGCCTGCCCTTCCTGACAGTCTGACCGCATACTATCTTTAGTTTTTCACCATCTGTCCTCTCCTGGGTCCCTTCATTCTGGTTCCCTTCCCCCTGCCAAACTAGTTTAAACCCTCCCCAACAGCTCCAATAAACCTGCCTGTGAGAATATTGGCTCCCCTTCGGGTTCAGGTGCAACCTGTCACTTTTGAACAGGTCATACCTTCCCCAGAAGAGATCCCAATTATCCAAGAACCTGAAGCCCTGCCCCCTGCACCAGCTTCTCAGCCACGCATTTATATGCTAAATCATCCTGTTTCACTGGCACGTGGTATAGGCAGCAATCCAGAAATTACTACCCAGGAGGTCCTGCTTCTCTGCTTTCTACCTAGCTCTCTAAATTCTCTTTTCAGGACCTCATTGCTTTTCCTTCCTATGTCATTGGTATCAATATGTACCAAGACATCTGGCTGCTCCCCCTCCCTCTCCAAAATGTTGTGGATGCAGTCTGAGGCATTCCTGACCCTGGCACCTAGGAAGCAACATGCCATCTGGGTGTCCCGTTCACGTCCACACAATCTCCTGAATCTTCCCTTCACTATTCCTCTCACATATCACTGAGTGTCAAGGGACGATGGTTAGAGCCTCTCTTGTTGGAGATGGTCATTGCCTGGCACTTGCATGGCTCGAATGTTACTTACCAGTTGCCAGTTCAAGCCTGGATATTGTCCAGGTCCTGCTATATTTGGGTATAAACTGCTTTGCTATCTGATGAGTCATGAATGGTGTAGAACATTGTGCAGTCATCTGTGAACATCCCCACTTCTGACCTTATGATGGTAGGAAGGTCATTGATGAAGCAGCTGTGGATGGTTGGTCCTGGGACAATTCCCTGAGGAACTCCAGCAGTGATGTTCTGAGGATGAGCTGACTGACCTCCAACCACTACAACCGTTTTCCTTTGTGTCAGGTATGATTCCAACCAGCAGAGAGTTTTCCCCTGTTCTGGAACATTTTCAGTCATTCCTGAAAATGAATGCAAAATACATTTTACATCTGCACTTTCCCACCCAGCTACAAATGACTTGGTGAAAGGTTTGTCCAGAGTCTAAAGATGGCACTGCAAGCAATGTCAGCAGAACACACTGCACTGAAGCAGAAGATCTCCAATTTCTTCTTTGCATATCACAAAGCAGCACACTCCACAACCAATAACTCACCAGCTATGCTGTTTCTGGGTCATCCCTTTTGGACACACTTGGATCTCCTCAAACCCAATCTTAGAAGGGATAGGCAGGATAAACAGCTGAGACAAATTGAGGGCTTCTCGAACAAGGAGGTTCAATGTTTCACTCCTGGACAAACAGTCCCGGTGAGAGACTACAGGAAAGGTCAAAACTGGGTACTTGGCAAGATTAAGGACAGACTTGGAGCACTCTCCTACACAGTGGAGTTTTGCATCTGATATCATCTGGAGCTGACACATTGATCAGTTGAGGAGAGTCGTCAACTGTTAGAGAAGAAAGGTGTCCAATCACTTCCTGCCGTCCCAGAGACAACTCCTACAACCACTATGATGGAAGCCCCAGAACTGGAGATTGCCTCACAGCCACAAGTCTCACATGCCAAGCAGAGACCCCCCTCCCCCACCTGTCAGGAAGACATTATCCCACAAGAGTAAGAAATACTCCACAGCGTTTAAATCTTTAGGTCTGAATGGGACAACTTAAAACTTGCTATGCTGTGGATATTTATATAGTAGTTGTATTATATTGTATACTATGCATATATACACAACGTATAAGTAAATAGAGAGCAATATGTTATGTATTTGAGTTGGGATGCATTCTGTATTAAGTTGAAGTTTATAGCTGAGTAGGGAGGAGTGTACTTAATACTTCAGTAATATTTGAGTAATATTGTAAATATATAATTTGATTAAGCATTATTAATTCATTTATATGTAAGAAGTACATGAATGGTATATGTCATTATGTCATATGTGACAAAAATAAAGGGGAAAAAAATAAGTAGACAAGTTTCTTGGCCCTTGTGCTTTCTTTCAGTTAGCTTCTAGAGTTAAAAACATGACATTGATCTCCCAGTCTATCTTGTTATGCTCCTTGCACCTTATTTGTCTGTATGCTCTGCACTTTCTCTGTAACTGCAATATCATATTCTCTACTCCGTTTTCATTTTATTTATTCTGTGTAGTTATGTATGGCGTGATCTGTCTGGAGACCATGCAAACAGAAGATTATCACTTTATCTCAGTACAACTGGCAATAATAAACTAATAGCCCTGCTATTTACTTAAATTTCCTTTGAATAAAGGTAAAGCACCAGATGTACGCAAATATGCCATTTGCCTTGAAATAATTTGAGAGTGTTCTGAGTTGGGAAAAGATGATAAATGCGTATCAGTCCCTTTATCGTCTTAAAACTGCAGTAACGTTTTGTTTGGTGATGACAATTCTGTTCGCACTTTTCACCAAAATGTTTTATTACACTAATTTATAGGGTCAATCCATGTACTTGGGGAGGGAGGGGAATAGAGAGCCCTACTAATTTTCATTTTCAGATAGCTTACTCTCCTTTTTAATATATTTTACTACTCTGCTAATTCTTCTTTTGAAAGTTCAAAGTAAATTTATTATCAAATTACATCAGCAACCGTATGCAACCCAGAGATTCATTTTCTTTTGGGCATAATCAATAGATCCAATAACCATAATAGAATCAATGAAAGACTGCACCCAACAGGGAGGACACCAGTGTGCAAAAGAAAACAAATTGCAAATACAAAAGGAAAATAATGAAATAATAGTAATAATAAATAAATAAGAAATAAATGTTGAGGACATGAGATGAAGAGCCCTTGAAAGTGACTCCGTAGGTTGTGGGAACAGTTCAGTGATGGGGCAAATGAAGCTGAGTGAAGTTATTCCCTCTGGTTCAAGAGCCTAATAGTTGAGGGGTAATAATTGTTCCTGAACCTGGTGGTGTGAGTCCTGAAACAGTTACTACCCTTCAATTCAAGCATTCATTTCAAGAGGTCTAGAATACACAAGCAGGGATCTGATGCTGAGGCTTTATAAGGCATTGGTGATGCCTCACCATGAGTACTGTGAACAGTTCTGTGCTACTCGTCTAAGAAAGGATGTGCTGACATTGGAGTAGGTTCAGAGAAGGTTCACAAGAATGATTCTGGGAATGAAAGGGTTATCATACAAGGAACATTTGATAGCTCTGGGTTTATACTCACTGGAATTTAGAAGGATGAGGGAGGATCTCATTGAAATCTTTCGAACATTGAAATACCTTGACAGAATAGATGTGGAAAAGATGTTTCCCATGAAGGGGAGGTCTAGGACATGAGGGTACTGCATCAGGATAGAGGGCTGTCCATTTAAAACAGAGATGTGGGGATATTTCTTTTGCCAGAGGGTGGTGAATTTGTGGAATTTGTTACCACAGGCAGCTGTAGAAGCCAGGTTGTTGGATGTATTTAAGACAGAGCTTGATAATTCTTGATTGGACAGAGTGTCAGAGGTTATGGGAGAAGGCCGGGGAGTGGGGCTGAGGAGGGAAAGAAAGGATCAGCCGTGATTGAATGGCAGAGTGGACTCAATGGGCCAAATGGCCTAATTCTGCTCCTACGTCTTATAGATGATGGACTTATGTCTAAGCATCAGTGTCTTGAACCAGAGGGAGGATGTTACAATGTTGTCATTGAGTCAAACATAAGTTCCTGAATCCAAATATCATCCAATGTTTGTATTCTGTAGATTGTTTGGTATTTATGACAGTGTCTTAGCTTTAAAATGTGGTTCTTCAGAATATTGTGAAGTATTCTTCTATCAAGTGAATGCAATTGTATCTTATGCAGTGGCACTGAAGTAAAAGATCAATCATGATCTTATGGAATAGAGCAGGTAGATGATACTCAATGACCTAGTTCTGCAATGAGAGCATTATTTTGATGGATTTGGATGGGTTATTTTAAAAGTCTATCCAGAGCTTTGACTGCCTGGAGGAGACATATCTTTTGATCCTGTGTGAATATCAGGTACATCAGGAGCTGTTAGCAGAAGGATTGGATCTTGTGAAGGATGAAGAAAGATTGTGGACCCCTGGCACATTTGGTGAAGAAGGGCCTGGAGCCGTGGGAGAGGGCAATAAGCTACCAGGTCAGGACAGAGATGGTGAAGTGCAAGACATGGAATGTAAACTGTAAGGAGAAGTGGTGAAAGGAATGGACATACCTGATATCTTGGTTGGAGCCGAAGATCTCACAATCAGATTCTCTTGGTTCCAACAATAATAGAGTCACAGAATCATACAGCACAGAAATAGGACCTTTGGAACACCTCATACACACCAACCAGGATTCCCATCTAAGCTACCCTCATTTAGCTTTGTTTGGCCTTCATTCCTCTAAATCTTTCCTATCTATGTACCAAGTATCTTTTGAATGTTGTTAGAGTACCAGCCTCAACCACTTCCTCTGGCAGCTTGTCTCTTATTTGCACCATCCCCTGTATGAAAAGCTGCCATTTAGACTCCTCTTCTAGGAATAAGACAGCGCACATTCACTACCAAATACCCCTCATATTTTATGTACCTCTATAAGATCACTTTACAGACTCCTACGTTCCAAGGAATAAAGTCCCAGTATTTCTCAATCTCCCTTCTTAACTTTGTCCCTTGTATCCGAGCAGCACCCATATAAATCTCCTCTACACTCTTTCCAGCTGTATGGCACCCTTCCTATAACAGGGTGGCCAAAATTGAACACCATGCTGTAAATGCGCAATCTCCAGCATCTTGTGCAACTGTAAAATCATATTCCAACTTTCCAACTTTTATACTCAATGGCCTGACTTATGAAGGCCAGCATGTCTGTACCTGAGATCTCAACTTGGAGGCCTGGAGACTGAATTGGAAGTCACGGGGGATAAGATGGCAGTGAGGACACGTCCTGAGGAAGGATTTGTGGCTGTAGTGCCCAGTCTTGGAAATAACAAGTTTGAAGAGCAAAAGAGCAGTAGAAACCATTGAGGGGAGCGCTAAGAGAGAGCAGCAAGTGGAGAGCATTCCTGCATCACAGCCGAGTACAGAAGCTCCAATGCACAGGACTGAAAAAGATTGAAGAAGTTGCCAGCTCCATCACAGACACAACCCCGCCCCCCGCCCCCCATCAAGGACGCCTTTAACAGGCGGCATCATCATTAAGGATGCTCACCCTCTTCTCGGGGAGGAGGTATAGAAACCTGGAGACCAACCCTTATTGTGTTAGGAACAACTTCTTCTCTACCATCAGGTTTCTGAACAGTCCATGAATACCACCATGCTATTCCTCTTCAGCATTATTTATTTATTTTTTGCAGCTCACATTCGTTTTTATGTTCTACACTGTACTTTTGCCACAAACCAACATATTTTATGGTGTATGTTATTAATAATAAACCTGGTTCTGTTTCATTTTTAAATAGAGTTAGTCTTCTCTAATAATAATTTAACCACATTGTACTTACGTATAAGCATAACATATGCCCTTTTAAACACAGCCAATTCCCAGCCCAATCTCCATCATTAGGATTTACAATGCAGCCTTGGAAGTGCACCTGGTGTCAATGTAATATAAATTAACTTGTAAAAGCCTATTTTGGGGATTTTTAGCAGGATGCAGAATGTAATTGAACTAATAATGAGTGCTTTATTAGTTATTGTTTTTTTCCACACTATCATTTGCAATCATGTAGTTAGTAATTAATTGCTGCTGTGCAGATGGTAAACCTTTAATCATTGTATGTCTGAGCATTCAGAAATTAATGTGTGGCAATTAGCATTTAGGGGGTTTTCAGACAACTTAATAGATGGAAAACTATACTCTTCATTGTATATCCTCCTCATAACTTTTTTTCATAATGCAACATGCCAGCAATTTTATTGTATTTGGTGGTAATAGTCCAAGGGTTAATGATTTGCTTTGCAATCTCTATTAGCATGACAAATTTCCCACAAAGGGCATGAAAAAATGTTGAAATGCTGAATGAGAAAGAACTATAAAGAGAGCAAGGCTGCCCATAACAGTCACTTCACTGAGATGCTCGGACCATACATTAGGGCTACACAATTGGATTTTTGTCCCAAGTTCAACAAGGTTGCTGGAAGAAAATGCTATGAATGTTGACGAAATTGATTACTGGCAAGTGAAAGACAAAACTGTCATTTTGAGTTGAAAATATGTTAGGTCACAATGTCTGTGGTTCCATCCAGATTCAGTATTGCATATAGAAGCTCTCCTTGTTAAGGTTTAATCTACTATATGTTGTTCTGTTTCACAAAGACACAAGCAAAGCCCATGAGTCAATGCCTTCATCTTATCTACACCAGCTTTTCATTGCTTGTTGGTTAAATTTGGCAAGTCATAATTGGTACATGTGAGAAGAGGGTCTCTATCGGTCAGTATAGACAATGGACATCGCTTCTGTTTCTGCTTGGTACTGTGCAAGCACTGCCGGACGGCTGTTATAACGCACAGTCGTTGTGAACGTCGTGGGAGTTATATTGTAAAGTAATCTTTTTTGACTTGATCCCCTAAATCAATTTGATTGAGTCTATCTTTAAAAATATTAATGTCCTAGCTGTCTTGATACCCAAGCCTGGGCAATACGATATGAGAGCAAGCTGTTGCCCGTGGAGCAAACTCTCCTTCTCCATGCATCTGATGAACCCAAAGGAACGGCAGAGACTTATAGAGTTTGGTACCAGCAGCATTGCAGTAGTCACTAGTCCATATTGAACTTAATGTAAGACTGCCTTAGGGACTCGAGCTCTGGACTTTTCCCTCAAGGTTTACTCCTGAAGCCTTCCCCATGATTGAGTATAGCCACAAGGCAGCAAAGTTTTGAGATCAGAGTTTTCCTTCTCCTAGATGAGCTGCCAACCACACCTGATGAGCCCCATCTGCCGGAAGCGACGGGTTTTAAGGCACCAGTAACCCGCCTTTGCCCCTTCTCCTGTCAATAGAAATTGTTCTGTCAGGCTTAGTAACTAAGCCACATGTGAAGGCCAGGAACTGGACTTGGTTGTCAGTGTCTAACTGAGGTGCAGGCCATTGGGAGTATTTAATAAGTAGAGGGTGCTTGTCCCCATTACTACCTCCAGCTATTACAACCTTAAGGAACCGTGGTACATACAGTTGCAATATGTTAATAGCACCACATCTCAAGAAGGCAGGAAAGAGGATTCAAAATGATATAGGTGGACACTTACTTTGACTAATTATATACTCTAGGTCACAAGTAATTTCTGTTTACTGAGCAAAAACTGGAAAATGCAAAAGCTGCTCTTCAATTTCTGCTTAATACACAGAACATCCTTCTAAGAGGCGGCTACAAGCAGATTTCCATCACCACTGACAGTTCATCAGGAATTTATGGCAAAAAAATCTGCTTCAAGTCTGCTGATGATACACAAATGTGTTGTCCAAGGTAATGGGAAGATTTTTCTCATGATTGAACAACACAAAGTTAGATTAGAGGTTTCACTCTTCTCAATGTTTCCATCATTTTCTGACCAACTAGTGGGAGCACAGAAGGGAATACAATGACAGAAATTCATCTTCAGTCAGGAGAGAAAAAAATCAAACCTTCTGAGGTCAGAGGAACTGAATGTCAGAAGTGGGGAGAAACAAACAATGCCTGCTGTTCTCCACATTTAATGAACTCATTGGCCTGGTATGGAAACTCCAATGCACAGGAATTAAAACGCCCACAGAGAATGGTGGACTCAGCAAATTGTATCATGGGTACAAACCTCCCCTCTAGCAGGGAGGTTTGCAAAAGGCAAATGTCATCCATAATCAGGGCCTCCAATCACCTGAATCTCCAATCACCTTTTCTCCCTGGTACCATCTGGCAAAGTACACAGAAAATGAAGCTACATGCCTCAAGGCTGGCCAATAGTATATTTCCCCACTGCCATCAGGTTCTTGAATCGACCTGACAAACTTTATAATATTACCACGGGCTATAAATTTTCTCTCTCTCCTTAATCTTACTTTACTGTCATTATGTTTATTTTGTTATTTTACACTGATATTAGTTATGTATAATTTATGATCATTTATGTATATGATAATTTCTGTTTCTGTCCTGTGCTGCTGCTGCAAAAAGCTAATTTTCATGGCATTTATACCCGTTGTATATATGCCAATGCCAATAATAAACATAAAACACCATTTTTAAGATAATCAGTTTTGAAGAATTGTTGTTGATTGTCAGAAAGTCTTGAGCCCTGTCCTTGGTATGTCTTCAACACGCCTCTACATTAATCCTAACCCCAAGACATTCTTTCCCTAAATCTTCAAACTCTCATTCCCTTTTTCAGTACTTTCTTAAAACATTCTTTCATTATCATTCTTCAACTAACTTTCTGAATAAAATATTTGCTGTTTTAAAAATGCTTGAATAGCCCTGTGATGTGATTAGCAGCACAAGGCTTTACAACTCCAGAGACCCAGATACAATCCAGACCTGGAGCTATTTGTGTGGTGCACACACTTCTATCTGTGACGTATGCATTTCTATCAGGTGCTTTGGTTCAAATCCCAAAAAAACATGCTAGCTGATGGATTAATTGGCCACTGTCACAGTATTTTTGTGAAAAAGTAAATATAAAATTTAAAAACTCTCATTTCTTGGCTTCAGGTTATGGAAAGATGCTCTGGACTATTTACTTGGAGCATCCTCCCATAACACAGTGGTAATTGTAGTTAGTATTCTAAGAATTCTGAATTATTCCGGGAGTCTGCCATTTTCAGCCAGAGGAGCATTGCTGGTAACTATGGAACATTAATGGTCCTAATATAGAACATAGAACATAGACCAGCATAGCACAGACCTACTGATGAATGGAAAGTTCTCATCGGTGATGATTAAGAGTCACAATGAAGGGTCTCAGCCTGAAATGTCAACCATTTATTCCCTTCCATACATGCTGCCTGAGTGCTGAGTTCCTCCAGCATTTTGTGTGCATTGCTTCGCATAATGTGGCATTCATTAAAAAGGTACAGTCAAGTTATTTTTATTTTTGTTTATTTGTCTTTATTTTACTTTATTTATGAAACATAGGTCGTAGAAAATTGAATAGCTCAGCACAGGAACAAGCCCTTTCGCCCACAATGTTGTGCTAAATTAATTAAATTCATAACTAAATGCCCATCTAAACTAATCTCCTCTGTCTACTAATGCCTGTATTCTTCCATTCCCGGCACATTGATGCACCTGTCTAAGAGCTTCTTAAGCACATCTATTGTATCTGCATCCAGGGCCACCCCAGGCAGCTCTTGACAGGCACTCACCACTTTCTGTGTAAAGAATCTTGCAAAGTACATCCTCTTTAAGCTCACCCCTCACTTTAAATTCATGCCCTCTGGTGTATCAGAATTTAGCTTCATGCACTCAGTAGGAGCAGGGTAATTACAGGTAGGGTGTCCAAAGTACTCTTTCCCATTTCCCATTTTAATGCTCCATTTGTTTCAGAGTCAGTGTATCATCCAGGTTATGTATCATGGTCAAGAATTTCCAGAGGTTCTGGTAGAGGATCTCTAAGAATAGTTTATAAAAAGTGTCAGATGTGATACAGTGTAATTTCCTTTCTCTCTGTGAAAACATGCTCATGGATGACTGCATCTGACAGCATCTAAAATGTCCTGATTTCAGAGAAAAATGTCCAGAGGCCTCAGTTCTCATTTCTATTTTAGGAAGGAAAGATGAAAACAGAAGAAGGGAAGTAAGAGAAGGGAAGCAGGTAGTTGGGACTAGACAAAAGATCAGGTTGGCATGGACTAGATGGGCCAAAGGGCCTGTTTCTCTGCTCTAGTACTCTATGACTTTATGATTCTCAGTGCTTCTTAAAATGATACTATTGCACCTGCCCCAACTACTTTCTCTGACAGCTCGTTCCATGCCCTCTGTGTGAGAGAAAATGTCCGAAGAACAGGCACAAGTACAATGGGTCAAAAGTCCCTTGTCAACTCTGTGGTTCTGACTTTTGGGCAAAGAGTCAGGATGAATAATGATATTGTCTATAATCAAATACACAGTGTGATGCTTGTTTCAGTAAGGACTGAAGCAAAAGTTTCATGAATGCAAAGTGTTGAGATAAAGGTTCTGATAATAACATGACTGATGTGTTTGTCTCTGAGACCACAGAGGGAAGATGCATTGGAATGGAATTGCACACTGCAGTCCAGGACATTGGGTGTAGGAGAATGAATAAAATGCAAATCTCTTCCTCGTGAGGGGCAACTAGTTTAAATGATCTTGGAGGTTAGATATCACTGAGTCAGCTGCAATTACAGCAGACAGCTGGACAAAATATAATAGGAGGTTTGTTCTAACCAAACACATTGCAACAAGATTAAACTGAACAAAGTACTAGTCATGTCTCTGCAGATTATTTTTATAGTTTTTATGTTCAAACATTACATTAGAAATAAAACATTAATAAGCATCTCATGAAGTTTAAAATTTACCTTTAAGGGCAGTAACTCTGTTATATTTTCTAATCATAACATAATCAGTTGACCACTTGACCACATAGACATGGTGGCCAAAAACACACACCTGTTCCCCCATTTTCTCAAAAAGCTAAGCAAACTTGACATATCTCAAATGGCTCTCATGAATTTTTATAAGAGCAACATAGAAAGCATTCTGTCCAGATGCATTATGGCTTGGCATGGTAACTGTTCTGTGTGTGGCCATAAAAGACAAGAGAGTTGTGGCCAGAGCTCAGCATATTACCAAAACCAACCTCCCTCCATGGACTCTGTCTATACTTCCCACTGCTCTGGGATAGCAGCCAGCATAATCATAGGTATCACCCATTCCAGACATTCTTTCCTCCCCCGCCCCCCCTCTCATCAGGCAGAAGATACAAAGCTTGAAAGCACACACCACCAGGTCCAAGGACAACTTCTATCCTGCAGTTATAAAATTCTCATATAGTCACCTAGTAAAACAAGATGGGCTCTTGAATTCCCAGTCTACCTTTTCATGACCTTGCACCTTATTATCTGCACTTTCTTGGTGACTGTAACACTTTATTCTGCATTCAAGTGATAGTGAGGTCAGTAGTCAATAGGCTGGGAGATCTGTGGGGAGAGGTCAGCAGAACGAGATGTCAAGGGGTGGAAGTCAGTGGAGTGACAGGTTAATGAGTGAGGGATCAGTGTGTGTGGAGAGATTGGAAGGGTGAGACGTCAGTGGGGTGAGAACTTAATAGGATCCAGCAATTGAGATAGATTGAAGTCCCATTTGACATTACGATGCAGAATTTGGTCAGAGTTCCTACCATCCTGATTGGTGCATCATTTGAGGGAGAGAATGACACACTTCAGATTTCTGGCCTCTTGTAAAATTGCTTTCCAATCAGTTTTCTCTGGAAGTTATGCAGGAAGCATGTGAAGAAGATAGGACTCACAGATCTGATGTGGGAACTAAACTTTGGAAGCAGAGTGATGGCCATTGTCAGAGTGACTGCACAGTGGTTAGTTGTGGTTTGTAGAGACAGCCATATCTAAATTCTCCATCTGACTTTCACCTCTCCTCTCCTGGATTCACTTATCACCTGACAGCCCTGACTCCAGTTCTTCTCCTCACCTCTTTATACTGACTATCTCCTCTTTATCTTTTATTCCAGGTGAAAGGACCAAAAACAATGACGTCCATTTCCCTTCACAGATGCTGCTCGACCCATTGACCTCATACTGCTTGTTGGCTCTTACTTCAAATTTCCACACCTGCAGTCTTCTGTATCTCCGCTCCCAATGAGTGAGGGGACATGAGGTTTTTCTACTTCCCCCTTGCATTGGATATTGAAGTAGGTGGATATATTTGTTGGGAAGATTAACTGTATCTTTCTCTCTCCACAAATTAACAAATTTGTTATCTATGAATAATTTACAGAATGTCACGCACATTAAAAAGCAATTGCTTGGGTTTGTCCTCTTGACTTGCATCCTGCTCTTTAATTCGTCTGTCATTGTCAGTTATGTTAATCCAACTTTAATCACTCTGTTTAATTACTAACCCTCTTGTATGCCTGTGGTTTAATTCTTCATACAGTCTACATCACTGGATGCTGTGATAAAATTTTTATCAGCAAATTTCAGGCAGCTGTGACAAAATGTTTATTCCATCACTGCAGTTTATAACATTTAAATGGGTTTCCTGTGAGAAAGAATATTATGTAAGTGTGCATGATTGTCTGAGATTTCCTGTTGAAGGGTGGGTGGGAGCCAACAGTCCCTCAAACTGACATAAAACCACACATTCCTTTGGCATTGCAGTTTGTCCGTGATTCACCTTATCAAGAACCTCATTGTTTATTGACAACATTAGGCTTCAAGCAACAAGCCGAAATAATGTTATTGAGTCCGGCCTGTTAATGGGCAAAGTCTTATCTTGAAGGTGCAGCTCACACAAAAGCCAGGAAAATATAATGAATTAAATACTGGTCACAAAGTCCAGTGCTTCTGCATCTCATTGTTAGGAAGTACTTGAATTCCACATTTAGCTGCACTGTACCACAGGAGATGGTCAATGGAAGAGAACCAAGTGTCCAGGTGCTACATCTTTGAAAAACAAAAATGCTGAAGTTGTCTCTATAATTAATTGAGCAGTGTGACAGTTTGATCTCAGCATCACAAAGTGATCTTCTAGCCTGTGCTTGCTTTGGTGTGACATTGAAAGGTGTAGGAGCAGAATTAGGCCATTCGGCACATCGAGACTCCTCCGCCATTCTATCAGGGCTGATTTATTATTTCCTCTCAATACCATTCTCCTGCTTTATCCCCGTAAACTTTGATGCCCTTACTCATCAAGAAGTTGTCAAAATCTGCTTTAAATATACCCATTAACACAAACTTCACAGCCATTTGTGGCAATGAATTCTGAAGATTCACCATCCTCTGGCTAAAGAAATTCCTCCTCAGTTCTGACCTTTACGGATGTCCTTCTATTCTGAGGCTGTGCCCTCTGGCCCTAAACTCTTCCACTAATAGATACATCCTCTCTAGCTCCAATCTATTTAGGTTTTTCGATATTTGTTAGGTTTCGATGAAGAATCAATTGTACTTCTAAACCAGCGAGTACAGGTTCAGAGCCAGCAAACACTCCTCATTGATTAACCCCTTTATTCCAAGGATTGCTCTCAGAAACCTCCTCTGGGCATGACACAGGACCGCAGAGATATTCCATCACAGGCATGACCGGCATAGGGTCATGTAGTCACGATTTACGCAGCACAGAAACAGGCCCTTCAGTTCAGCATTCCTGTGCTGACCATCATGTATCAATATTACAAGGTTACAAATACCAGATTTATATTGGCCATATACAGTACATAGGAATGAACCCCCATAAAGTAATCAAACACCACTGTCTTGTAATATCACAGGCTGCCAGTTTCACCATGGGACACGACTTCAAGGAGTTGCTTTAGAAATTTACAACCTGTTGATGTGGTGATATCACGTGTCATGTGTAAGAACGTGATCGGACAGAGTTCGGAGCATGCTCAGAAATGACAGAATGATCTGGAAACTTGTATGTTAAAAACGTGGTTGCTGTTGCTGTTGTAAATAAAAGTTCTAGTTTTAATTCTTCCAGAATATGGTTTGTTCTTAGTAACCCACGGTACGTGTAAAGAACACAACATGGTGTCAGAAGTCAGTCTGGAAGAATAATTTGTTTCGCTAACACAGGAGAAGCGAAGATAATTGAAAAAAAGAGTACAAACTTTTTCATTATTTGCTAACAGCTTTAAAAATGGAACTTTTGCAACCCCCATCGACGCTTCAGCTGACTGGAAACGTAGCTGAAAACTGGAAAAGATTTAAACAACGTTTTGAAATTTATTCATCGGCGATCAGAGCAGATAATAAAATGGAGAAAACAAAAGCTGCACTTCTACTCCATGTGATAGGGGACGATACAATTGAGGTATATAACCATTTTACTTTTTAAAATGGAGATAATTTGAACCTAAAAGCGATAATCGACAAATTTGACGCATTTTGTATACCAAAGTGTAATGTGACGTATGAGAGCTATAAATTTTTCAAATGTCAGCAGAGACCTGGTCAAACAATTGATCAATTTGTTATGGAGCTGAGAAACCACATTAAGAATTGCGAGGTTGTAGAGCTTACAGATTCTCTCATTAAGGGCAGAATTGTTCGCGGCATTCTGGATAATGGTCTGAGAGAAAAACTGTTAGAACAAGATTTGAATTTGGAAAAGATTGCGGCACTCTATAAAGCTTCTGAGACCGTGACGTCACAGACTAAAGAGCTTTTTATTGAGAACTGCAACGTACATGCTGTGCGCTAACATATTAGAAAAACTAATAAAACGGCAACAGAACCGACAGAAAACAAGACGTCATCTGAAAGAAAAAAATTTTGTGATCGCTGTGGGCGGGAGCACTGACCTAAAAAGCGTCCAACATATCAGAAAATGTAAAACAACTGTGGTAAGAGTAATCATTTTTCATGCTGTTGCAGAAGTAGAAAGGAAATAAAACACGTAAATGCAGTGCTTGAAAATGAACGCGAAGAGTTTTACATAGATGTGCTTTGTGAAAACAAACAAAGTAAGAATGACTGGACTATGCCATTACAAGTGAACCAAAACAATATTCTGTTTAAACTGGATACTGGAGCACAAGTAAATGTTCTTGGAAAATCTGAGTTTAATGCATTAAAGACAAGACCAAAGTTACATCAGACAAATATAAAAGTGACTGAGTATTCAAGTGTAGACATTCCAGTTAAAGGAGCATGTGTGGCAAAATTATCACACAAAAATATTGAGCACATACTTTCATTTGTGGTAGTGCCAAAAAATGTACAGTCAATATTGGGTTTATCTGCCTGTGAGAGACAGAATTTAGTGAAAAGAGTTTTGGTCCTGGATAGTGACACAGAGTCAGAATACAGTGACTCAATAAAAGAGAATATAAAAGTAGTAGCTGCAGTGTCAGAAACGACCAAACAGAAGGCAATTGATGATGTGAAAAAGCAAAGGCAGGAGGAGGTTGCTTCAAGGCAAGCGATGATGAAAGAGACACTGAGAGAATATGAGATTCAGTTTCATCACCGTCTAGAGCAAGAATGCTCACAGTGGGCACAGTATAAGGAAGCAGTGGAATGTGAATTGACTGATCTAAGGAGACATTTGTCTGAAGGACAAGGAGATGAAGTAAAGATACAAGACAAAATGAACACATGGACACAGAAAGCTACAGTACTTGAAGAAGTACAACCCAGATCATACATGGTCCAAACAGAAGAAGGAGCAGTGTTAAGAAGGAATTGCAAAGACTTTAAGAAAGAGCCAGCTTCAGCGTTTCAGTTAACTGATGCAGACCAGATGAAACACAAGAACTAGAAGGTCTACTCGTGTTCGTAAACCCCTAGAGAGACTGATAGAGTCATGTTAATTTATGTGTTTGTTCTGATCAATGTTGCTAATTGTTTTTCTTTTTAAGGAAAGGAAGATGTGGTGATATCACATGTCATATGTAAGAACGTGATTGGACAGAGTTCGGAGCATGCTCAGAAATGACAGAATGATCTGGAAACTTGTATGTTAAAAACGTGGTTGCTGTTGCTGTTGTAAATAAAAGTTCTAGTTTTAATTCTTCCAGAATATGGTTTGTTCTTAGTAACCACGGTACGTATAAAGAACACAACAGTTGATACCTGTTCAATGATACTCGATCAAAGAATGTAACATACACTGATAGTTCAAGCTCATCAAAATTAGGCACAGAGTGGGGGATATCCTGGTTTTGTACCATTGCAACTAGGTAGAGAAAGACAATAAATAAATGTTCAGGCAGCGCCTCAAGAAGTTATCATTAAGAACCTTCACTATCTGGATTACGCCATCTTCTCATTACTACCAGTGTGGAGGAGGTACAGGAGTCTAAAGACCCAAACTCAACATTTTAGGAACAGCTTCTTCCCTCCCCACTCAGATTTTTGAATGTTCCATGATCTCATGACCATGATTCTTCTTTCCTTTTTTCCCCTCTTTTCTTCACTATTCCTCTTTTGCAGTACTTATTTACTTGTATTTTAATTGTAATTGATAGTAATTTATTATGCCTTGTATTGTACTGCTGCCACAAAAACAAGAAATTTCACAATTTTGTCAGTGATAACAGACCTAATTCTGACTCTGATTCTGGTTCATTCATTGCAATGGTATAGAAAATACGAATACAGGTGTCCCCCGCTTTTCGAACATTCGCTTTACGAAACCTCACTGTTATGAAAGACCTACATTAGTACCCTGTTTTCGCTAACAGAAGGTTTTTTCACTGTTACGAAAAAAGCAGTGCGCGAGAAATGGCGGTGTGTGAAAAAAAAGCAGCGCGCGCCCTGAGCAGCTAAGCTCCTCCCCCGGAACTGCATTCTAGCCGCCATTGCTTAAACACGTGCTTTATCTCGATTTATTTTGTGCATCCATTAACAAAATGAGTTTGAAGGTATTGGAAAAGCCTAAAAGAACTCATAAGGGTGTTACACTTAGCGTAAAACTAGACATAATTAAGCGTTTCAATCATGGTGAACGAAGTAAGGACATTGTCCGCGCGTTGAACTTGCACCATTCGCACTATTTATACGCAGAGAGAAAAAATCTTGAAAGCTGCCGATGTTACTGTTGGTTCTGCTCGTAGCAAAGTGGTCTCTCGTAGTCGGCATCCAGTAATGGATAAAATGGAAAGTCTATTGCTTGAGTGGATTGATGGGTGTACAAAACATGGTGTTCCTTTAAGTTATCTTATACTTGAGAAATCAGTCAGTCTTTTTAATAAGCTGAAACAGAAAGCGCTGGCCGATGGTGATGAAAGTATTGCAAAAGTGGAATTTAAAGGTAGTTACGGGTGGTTTGATCGGTTTCTGAGACGAGGGCAGCTTCATAGTTTAACGGTTACAGGAGAGAGTGTTTCGGCTGATACTGAAGCTGCTGAAAGGTTCCCAGCAGAACTGAAGAAAATATTACAGAAGGTGGTTATTCATATAAGCAAGTGTTTAACTGTGGTGAAACTGCAATTTATTGGAAAAAATTGCCGAGTAAGACATTTATTTTGAAAGAAGAAAAGCAGGCTAAGGGACACAAGGTATCAAAGGACAGGTTTACCCTAATGCCTATTATTAACGCCACTAAGCCTCTACTAGTGTACCATTCAGAAAATCCGAGGGCACTTAAAGGCGTTGATAAGAAACCACTTCCCGTTGTGTCTCGTTCACATCCAAGCAGTTGGTACACCCAAGTGCTTTTTTTCTGAGTACATGAGCAGATGCGTTAGTCCTTTTGTTGAAAAATACTGCAGAGAAAATAACCTCCATAGTAGGTGTCTTGTGATTGTCGATAATTGTGCTGCTCATCCGCCTGGCATTACCGAGTATGGCGGTAACATTCATGTTGCGTTCTTACCGCCGAATACGACATCGTTGCTGCAGCCGTGCGACCAAGGCCTAATAGCCACAATTAAGGCTTACTATGCGCAAAATGTGATGCGTTTTATTGTAAGTGCTATTGATAGAGAGGGCAACTCTGAAGCATCTTTGCAAGAGATCTGGAAAGACTACAATATAAAACTGGCAATCACCAGCATTGGAGATGCTCTTGATAGGCTAACAGTCTCGATGAGAAATGGCGTTTGGAGGAAGCTATGTCCCAAAGCAGTGAACGATTTTAAAGGCTTCGAACCATCGACAATGAAAACGACAATAGTGAGCTTGGCTAAGGAGGCAGGGTTTGTGGAAGTTGACGAAGATGATGTTGAAGAGGTTTTGGCATCCCATGACCAAGAATTGACAGATGAAGAGCTGATGCAATTGCAAGAGGAAAGGATAACAATCGAAACTGAACGCAGTAGTGAAAATGAAGTCGTCCAGGGACTGAACGTGAAGCAGTTGCATGAGATTTTCGCTGTGATT
Organism: Mobula hypostoma; assembly: GCF_963921235.1. NCBI lineage: Eukaryota > Metazoa > Chordata > Chondrichthyes > Myliobatiformes > Myliobatidae > Mobula > Mobula hypostoma. Next base: position 171,304,164 of record NC_086097.1, read on the forward strand.
GACAGCACTGCAATGATTGCAGAAAAGTATGACTTTAATTTTGAAAGGTCATGTAGGTTTAGGGCAGGTTTGCAGGATGTTTTGAGTGCTTACAAAGAACTCTATGATCTAAAAATGCGCGAGGCTCAGCAGTCAAGTATACTGTCGTTTTTCAAGCCTTGCACATCAGCCACAGCAGACGACGAACCTCAACCTTCGACACCGAGGCAGGCAGACATAGAAGAAGATGACCTGGCTGCCCTATTGGAAATAGACTACGATGAGATGACACCCCAGTCTCCTCTACGTCCCACCACCCCAATTTCCGATGACTCAGCCTAACACACCATTCCGATGCCCGTAAGTGAAACTACACTGCACATACATTATTTCTACTTTATATAGGTTGTGTATTTTTGTGTTATTTAGTATGATTTGTTATTTGGTATGATTTGCCTGCCTCATAGCTTAAAGGTTACTGGAGAGAGTGCTTCTGCCGACCGTGCCTGCACCGACAGCGCTTCCGCCGACAGCGCTTCTGCCGAGAGCGCATGCGTGAGATTTTCGTTGCGCTAGATTGTGCTTCAATGATTGCAAAAAGTATTTCTACTTTATATGGGCTGTGTATTTTTGTGTTATTTAGTATGATTTGTTATTTGGTATGATTTGGCAGCCTCATAGCTTAAAGGTTACTGGAGAGAGAGCTTCTGTCGCGAGCGCATGCGTGAGATTTTCGCTGCGCTAGACAGTACTTCAATGATTGCAAAAAGTATTTCTACTTTATATAGGCTGTGTATTTATCATATCATTCCTGCTTTTACTATATGTTACTGTTATTTTAGGTTTTATGTGTTATTTGGCATGATTTGGTAGGTTATTTTTTGGGTCTGGAAACGCTCAGAAATTTTTCCCATATTAATAAATGGTAATTGCTTCTTCACTTTACGACATTTCGGCTTACGAGCTGTTTCATTGGAGTGCTGTACCTTCAGATGGGGGGGGAAACCTGTATTGCATCAAGGGATTTCGTGTGGTTTCTGAATAACAGACAGAATTGACTTATAAAAAGCCTATAAAAACAGAACCTGTTCATAACTCAAGGACAGCCTATGAAGTCATTTCCTAGCACTTGGCAATTTAAGTGCTTTTCTAGGTACTTCCGAAATGGGGTGGGAGTACCTGGCTCTACTTATTCTTCACCAAAGAACCTAATTATTAGTCACAGCAATGCAGAAAATGTGACACTGAACGCTGTCCTATGCCAGTATTTGGGGGGGGGTGTCTTAACATGGGAATTTCTTCATCATGGCAGAGTCTAAATCCTGGGATGCCCAACATCAAGGTGAGAGAAATTTCATCAGAAGGAGTGTAGTGGTTTAAAGGAGGCAGCTCATGACCACTCCACTTAGAGTCATATAACACTACAGCACAGAAACAGGAATGCCTTGTCAACTCTGGGGACTTATCCACCCTAATTTATCTCAAGACAGAAAAAAACCCTCCTCCTCTGTAATCGCATAGGATCTATGACCCTGCTGCTGCATGCCTCACTTCAAGAGACTCAGTGTCCACCTCCCAAGTAAATACAGCTGCAAAGAATGCATTTAAGATCTCTCCCGTCTCTTTCAGCTCCACACATAGTGTTACAGTACGCACCTGACTGTGCTAGTCTCTAGGGTTTAGACGCTCCGATACTCCAGAGTATGGATAGCTGGCACGGCCCATTTAAAGATCCTGGCTTGCTCCGCTAGTTGGCGGGTATGTTCTGGTGCCAAGGTTTGCATATCCAAAGAGCTCAGATTCAGTGCCTAACTGTCAGCTGAACTTTGATTCAGTCTACGATTGCATGTAGGATTTCTTATCCTTTTGGATTCTTGTCTCGTCTCATCAGGTTCCCATCTAGCCTCTAGTCAAGAACCCTGCTCTCATCTCAGTCTCAAAACCTTTTCTCGATTGTAGTCTTGGATACAGCAGCATTTGGGTCCTTATCAGCCTTGCCTAGGCCTCTTGTCACAGCATAAATTACCACTCTGATCTTCCAGAGGACCAATTTTGATCCTTTCAATCTTTTTGCTCTTAATATATCTGTAGAAGTCCTTTGGATTATCCTTCACTTTGTCTGCTAGAATAACCTCATGCCTTCTTTTAGCCTTCTTGATTCTTTCAAAAGTGTTCTCTTGCATGTCTTGAGGTATTCCTCAAATGCCTCATTTATTCCTACCTGCCTATAGCTGCTATGCACTTCCTTCTTTTTCTTAGCACGCTCTCAATATCTGTCAGGCACTAAGGTTTCCGTAAACCTGCCATCCTTGCCATTTATTTTGACAAGAACATACAAACTGTGTTCTCAAAATTTTACTTTTGAAAGCCACCCACTAACCAACGAGCCCCAAAACACTGAGCTGCCAGTTCTGTCCCTCCTGCAACCAAGTTTCAATAATGGCTACAATGTCGTAATTCCACAAGCTGATCCATTCCTAACCTCATCCACCCTCGTCCATGTATTGAAACATCCACAGCTCAGAACATTAGCCTCACCATGCTTGACCTTTTGATTTCTATCTTTGTATATAGGGTTAACGACATTTTTATCCCTGTTATCTGTTTTGGCACTCTGGTTCCAACCCTCTGCAACTTAAAACCCCATGCAGCACTAGCAAACCTTCTCACAGGGATACTAGAGCCCTCCTGTTTAGGTGCAAACCGTCCCTTCCGTACAGGTCCCACTTTCTCTGCAAGAGAGCTCAATGATCCAAAGATGAAAAGCCCTCAAACTCCTCAGCCACATGTTAAATTGTATGATTTTTCTACTTCTGGCCTCACTAGCATGTGGCATGGGTAGCAATCCTGAGATCACAACACTGGAAGTCCTGTCCTTTAACTTAGCACCTAGGGCCTTGAACTCATTTTGTAACTCACTTTTGTCACCTGTCTTACCCATGTCAATGAAGGCGACGTGGACCACGACCTCTGGCTGCTCACCCTCCCAATTAAAAATGTTGCGGACTCAATCCAAGACATCCGACCCTGGCACCCTGGGGCAACATACCATCAAAGAATCTTGTTCTCATTTACAGAACCTCCTTTCTGTTCTCCTAATGAACGAATCCCCTATCATTTCAGCTCGCCTCTTCTCTCACATTTCCCTTCCAAGCCACAGCATCAGACTCAGTGTCAAAGACCTGTCCACTGTAACCTCCTCTGCAAGGTCATTTCCCCTCAAAAGGTTCCAAAGCAGTATTCCTGTTATTGAGGGGAAAGGCTATAGGGGCACTCTGCATCGTCTGCCTCTTCCCTTTCCCCATCCTGATGGTCACCTAGTTACCTGTGTCCTGCATCTTGGGTGTAACTACTGCACCTCCTTGTATGCCCTGTCTATCAGGCTCCCGAATGAACCAGTTCCAACTCCTTAACGTGGTCTGTTAGAAGCTGGAGCTGGATGCCTTCTCACATCATGCATTTCAGTATCCAGCCTGGCATCACCATACTCTAAATGTGCAACAAGAAAGAAAGAATAAATAAATAACAAAACAAAATCTACTTCCAGCCTATGCTTCTTCTAGCAGAAGCCTCGATGAGCAAAAGCCTAAACTCTATCCTTTAACACCATCCCACTCACACTTTGCTGAAACCTAATTTCTTTTTATTGGACCTTGCAAGTGCCTGATTATGCGCAATCCAATGTCTCCTCAGGAACTGTTGTGCGCAAAATGTGCTGACTATCCCCACTCACTTCTTTTAAACTGTCTCTCCCCCTACATAATCCAATGTCACTTTAGGAACTGTGACAAGCAAATCTGGGACACTTTCTCATGCTGGCTAAATGCTGGCTTATCCAGTGAAGCAATGTTTTGAGAACTGAAAGGAAGGTATCTTGCGGAAATGTTAAAAATCTCATGAAATTGTATCCCAGTTGCCTTCTAACTGGTCCACAGTGCAAGCATGAGTCCATTACATGGAGCCTATGTGAAATATTATTTTAAGTTCTAGGTGACAAGTCAACATAGGAAATTCAGGTGGACCCCTGCATTATAGAGGTTTGGGTAACAGAAATTCATTCTTATGCAATTCACAAATCAGCACCAAAATTGTGAGATACAGAAAAACAATTCGCTCTCACGGAATTTATACTTCAATTTTTATTTTATTTTCAGATTTCTTGGTGCATGCACAAATGATGTGGCTTTTCATTAAGAAAAACCGCAACATGAATTGTTTTCCTGGAATGCAACATCCCAGTAATGTGAGTGTCAATGATGTTGATATTGTTTTGAAATTGATGCCAAATTTCAGAAAAAGAGGGCTTGAAGTCAACTCTTTGGTTGTTGAAAAGGTTTAATGATAAAATAATAAAAGGTTATCTTTAACTAAAATTTAAAGTTTATTACTTTGCCTCATTATGACAACAGACAATTTAAAGGATTTATCTGTTTCAGTTATTAACTTGTGACAGTGTTTGTGGCTGTTCTCAAACTTCTCCTCAGCACAGATAGCTCACTGGGCCACTTCATAATCAGTCATATTTCTTGGGGTCTGGAGTCACATTGTGGGCAGCAATGTTGCAAAAGATACAAAGAAGCTTCAGTGGGATATGGACAGGCTAAGTGAATGGGCCAAGAATATAATGTGGGAAAATTTGAAGTCATTCAGAACAAATAGAATGGTGGAGTAGTTTTAAAAAGTTCAATAATTCAGTGTTTGAAAATTCATAGTAATCCAGCATGTAAACAAGCTTCAGTGCAACACACAAAGTGCTGGAGGGACCCAGGAGGTCAGGCAGCATTTAGACAAGAAAATGGACAAGTGATCTTTCATGTCAAGACCATTCAGCCTATTTTGTCCATGCCAATCAAGATGCCTACCTACACTAGTCCCATTTACCTGCATTTGGCCCATTTCTTTCTAAAATGTGTTGTTTGGGACACTGAGTATAAAAATTGGCAAGTTGTGTTGCAGCTGCACAGACACAGAGGACCTACTGGTGGGTTCCTTCTGCTGCTTACTGAAACAATTTCCCTTCTTGTATCTTTACTTTCACTTTCAGATCCCTATGGAAGAACATCTAGGGTCCTCTGAATGCCATCTCCTTTCAAACTCTCACCATTAAAAAGATACGCTCCTTTTTCTTATTGTTCTCTACGAAATTAGATGACCACATTTTTCTACATGATCTTCCACTTTCTATGTCCTTGGCCATTTGCCTTAACCCCTCTATATGGTCCTGAATCTTTTCTCCATCTATCTCATAAATCTCACATCAGAAAATTTTAATATATTACACGTGGTCCTCCGACCAAAATTATTACTTGCTGCAGGATCTGGGCCAGCTGGAAAAATGGACTGAAAAATGACAGATGGAACTTAATGCAGACGTATTAACGTATTGCACTTTGGGAGGACAAATCAGCATAGTACTTACACTGTGAACAATAGGGCACTGAGGAGTGTGGTAGAACTGAATGATCTGAGAATATAGTTCCATAGGTTGTAAGGTTGTAAGAAGATATTTTGGAACGTTGGCCTTCAGAAATCAAAGTATCGTGCACAGAAGTTGGGATGTTATGTACATGTTGTATAAGACGTTGGTGAGACCTAATTTGATAGAGGTACAGTATAAAAAATTATGAGGGATATAGATAGGGTAAATGCAAGCAAGCCTTTTCCCTGAGGTAGGGTGAGACTAGAACTCGAGGCCATGGGTTAAGGAGGAAAGGTGAAATGTTTAAGGGGAACATGAGGGGGATCTTCTTCACTCAGAGGGCGATGAGAGTGTGGACCAAAATGCCAGTGAAAGTGGAAAATACGGGTTCAATTTCAACATTTAAGAGAAATTTGGATAAATATATAGATGGGATGGGGTATGGAAGTTATGGTCAAGTCAACGAGACAAGGCAGAATAATAGATTGAATAGAATAGATGGGCCAAAGAGCCAATGCTCTATGACTTTATTACTATGGATTGTGATCAGCTAGGGCTCCCCCTGTGTTATGCCACTCACCATAAACATCTAAACCAAAATGACCCATTTATTCCTACACTTTGCAGTCTGTCTTGGATTCAAAGCTTGCTCCACCCAAATATGTTATCCCAGGACCGCATGCTCTAATTTCATTTAACAATCTCCTGTATCAAGCCTTATCAAAGACCTTCTGAAAAAATAAACACATCACAATCAGAATTATATTTATTATCACAGACATATGTTGTGAAATTTGTTGTTTTGAGACAGCAGTTCAACGCATAAAATTATTATAAATTATAAGAGATAGAAAGCTACAGTAGATAGGTAAATACATAAGTAAGTAAATAGAGAAATAAATAAGTTATGTAAGAGAGGAATAGTGAGATAGTTTCGTGAACTCATGGACAGTTCAGAAAACTGATGGCAGAAGGGAAGAAGCTATTCCTAAAATATTGAGTATAGAACATTGGGTTACTGTACCTCCTCCCGGATGGTAGTAATTAGAAGAGGAAATGTCTTGGATGGTAAGGGGCCTTAGTGATGGATGCTGCCTTCTTGTGGCACCAGCTTTTGAAGATGTACTCCATGGTGAGGAGGGTAATGCCTCTGATGGAGCTGGCTGAGTGAACAACCTTTTACAGTCTCGTTCAATCTTGTGCATTGGAGCCTCCATACTAGGCAATTACCAACCAGTAAGAATCCTCTCCACAGGACATCTGCAGTACATCTCTAGAAATTTGCTATAGCCTTTGGTAATATACCAAATCTCATCAAACTCCTAATGAAGTATAGCCACTGGCATGCCTTCTTCATGATTGTATTAATATTTTGGGGATATATCCTCTGAGAATTTTGTTTCCTCTCTATCTTTTCTGTTCGTTATTACATCAAAAAACTTCTAATGGATTTGTCCAACATGATTCCCTTTCAATGTCTATATTGACTCTCCCTAATCCTATTAGTTTGCTTTTGCCAGGCAATGATTATCTCCAGAGAGAGTTTGTCTTCCACTGAGTGCTCATTATTAGTATATGAGGAGCAACCAGGGACTTAACCAATTCAGCCAAGTAAATGCTGTGGCTCTTACAGCAGGACAGAGGCTGGGGATCATGTGGAGCTACTTTTACTTACTGTCCATCATGCTAAGGTGCTTCTCTTGTGACTATCTGATTTCTCCATCCCTGCAAAAGGAGTTTAGTTTCTCACTTCTCTCCTCAGGATTTTCATTCCCATTTTTGATAGAACTTAATCATTTGAAATTGGCAGCGGACTTGTGAGATAATCACACCCACATCCTACCATCTCTTTCCTCCAGGCACTGCTCTAAGGTTCTTCCATTATTTCTCATATTTATTTCTGGTTTCAAACTACTATTATGGCTGTTCTTCTTTTATGTTTTTATACACATATAGCTGTGAATATGACTAGCATTTTTTGTCCAATGTTATTCTCATAGTTCAGCACATTGCTGTGGATCTCAAACTGCATGTAGTCAAACCAGCAAGGGGTATATAACATGGGTTCAGGGGAGGCATGGTAGCTTATCACTGTTACAGTGCCAGCAACCTGGGTTCAATTCGGCCACTGTCTGTAAAGAGTCTATATGTTTTCTCTGTAATGGCGTGAGTTTCCTTGGATATCCCAAAGACGTATGGCAATATGTTAGTTGGCCACATGGGTGTAGTTGGGAAGTGTGGGCTTGTTGAGCCTGAAGTGTCTGTTACCATGCTATATCTCCAAATTTAAAATTAAAAGAAGAAGCAGAGGTATAAAGTGAAAGGTAAGAAGCTCAGAGGAAATTAGAGGAGGCATTGAAAGTGATAGAAATATGGTAAGCTGTTTTAATAATGTCACATGTACCCAGGTGCTGTGAAAACTTGTCTTGCATACCATCCATACAAATCAATTTATTATAAAATTGCATTCAGTAATACAGGGAAAACAACAGAATGCAGAATAAAGTGTTACAGTTAAAGAGAATTTGCAGTGCAGGTAGACAATAAGTTGCCAAGTCATAACAAGGTAGAATAAGGTACAATATGGCTAACACAAGAGGGCACAGTTTTAAGGTGCTTAGGAGCAGATACAGAGGCGATGCCAGGGGTAAGTTTTTTAATGCGGAGTGTGGTGAGGACGTGGAATGGGCTGCCAGCGACGGCGGTGGAGGTGGAAACAATAGGGTCTTTTAAGAGATTCCTGCATTGGTACATGGAGCTTAGAAAAATAGAGGGTTATGGGTAACCCTAGGTAATTTCTAAAATAAGTACATGTTCGACACTGCATCGTAGGACGAAGTGCCTTCATTGTGCTGTAGGTTTTCCATGTTTCTATGTTTCTAAGGTCAAGATCTTATTGTACAAGTGGACTGTTTAATAGTCTCATAACAGTGGGGTTGAAGAGGTCCTTGGACCTAGTGGTATGTGTTTTCAGGCCTTTGTACCTCCTGCCCAATGGGAGAGGGGAGAAGAGAGAAAGAGAGAAAGACTAAAGTGGGTTAGGTCTTTGATTATGCTGATAGAAAGGTGCTATCAGAGTAGATAGAATACAGGGTGGTTTCTGTGACGTACTTAGCTGTGTCCACAATTCTCTGCAGTTTCTTGTGGTCATGGGAAGAGCAGTTGCAATACTAAGCTGTGATGCATTTGGAACGTGCTGCCTGGGGAAGTGCTGGAGGCAGATACCCTGAAAACATTAAAGAAGCAACCTGACAAGCACATGAAAAGCAGAGAAGCCTATGGTCTAAATGTGGGTAAATGGGACGATTATAGATATGTACTGTTATGACATGCACCCAACCGGGCTAGCTCCCGGCTTTTAGATGCTCTAACTCTGCAGAATATGGATAGCCGGCAATGCCCCTTTAAGGGCTCAGGACCGTCCTGCTAAATGGCAGTTGAGTTTTGGTGACAAGATTAAGTATTTAAAGAGCATCTGAACTGAGGTTCAGTGCTCAGTCATAAGCTTAACTAGAGATACCATCTAGCATTTTGTTTTTGCTCAGGTCTCATTCCAGCTTAATATCATGTCTCAATTCCAGCCACGGATACTCCAGCAGTTGGGTCCAAACCATTCTTATCAAGGTCTCTCATCACAGTACAATTAAGCCAACATGGATCTAGCCACAGCAAGTGGGTTTCCATGGAGAACTTGGAGATACATGACCTCCAGGCCGCTGTATACTAGCTATTGCAAGGAGGATACCAGAGTCATTTGGATGAGGCTGTTGGTCACACTGTGGAGCCAGTACATCTTCCAACCCCAGAGAGATTCAACAGAGAACTGGGTTCTTGCTGTGGCTTCCTCACTCAATGCTCATTGGTGTCTGAACTCCAGCCATCCCAGTTCTCTTCAGAATGTGAAAAAGTAGCCTTCATGATCTCTCTCTTGACCTCTCCACATTGGCAATGAAAGTTGGAGATCTGTGTGGATATGGAGGAATTCATGAGCACCATGAGAAAGGTATTTTCTCATCCCACAAGCGCAAACAGAAGCTGCATCAGGGAAGTTGGTCTGTGGCCAATTATGCTATTGATTTCCGAATTCTGGCTCAAGGGAGTTGTTGGAACAGGGATGCTTTGGCAACTCTGTACCACCATGGACTCCAGGATGAACTAAAGGATGCCCTCACCTTGGGACAGCCAACAGGTGGCTTAGAGGTCCTCATCGACCAGTCCGTCTCCCTTGAAATTCATCGAACAGAGCGTAAGAGAGACTACATTATGAGGCCAAAGAGGGCTAGCCTGAGCCTGGCCACAATCCATTGCGGTTCTATGAACCCCTCCCCCCCCCAAGTCGGATGATAACTAGCCTGTCTCCTGCTTGGGTCTCTGTTGAGCCCATGCAGATCAGTTACACAGGGCTCTCTGCCGGTGAGTGGTCCTGGCATCGGAATCAAGGCTGCTGCTATTATTTTGAGGAAGCAGGTCACCTGTGGGCTGAATGTCTGAAGCTGCTGGTGCCTGGAGAACTGTTAGGACTATCCAGCATTGAGAGGACTATGAAGGTAGCAACCACTAGGCCCAATCCCATGGATTCTGGTTTCAGTTGGGTAAGAACGAGGCAAGCGAAGGCTTTTGTGGATTCTGGAGAAGTGGGTAATTTTCTGGGTTTAGAAACCACTCGTTGGCTCAACATGCCACTAGTACTCTAGGCTGTCCCACCATAACCCATCCGTGGGCTGGATGGAGGGGAGGATCATTGATTGGTCCAGTTATTGTGAGAGGGTATGTTTGCGGAATGGTGTTCTGACCCCCAGATTCTCCTGAGACCAATGACCAACTAAGGGACAGATTTCAGTGTGAGGTAACCCAAAGCTTAAGGAATCCAGATTCCAGGTCCTGTCTAAAGGGAAGTCTCCGAAACACAGACCCTTGGAACCTGCTCCCAGGGATGCAAGGACCACCTGTAACACCTCGTTACCATTACCTGAGGATGTGAGGGAGGAAACTTGAAGGTCAGTCGAACCACCCCTACCACGTAATACGTCTCAGGAGTCATCTTTGTAGGAAGGTTCAGAAGAACTTGCAATAAACAGGCCGGTCAAATTCGTTCCATATAAAAGGACTTGGAAGAGTTCTTCAGCAAGGGAAAGGCCTCGACTCTCCCCACACACCAACCCAACAACTGTGTTATAGATCCTCTGCCTGGTACTTGTCCTCCACATGGTCGAGTATACACGCTCTCAGGTCCAGAGAGAAGTGCAATGGAAGAATATGTAAAGGAAGTTCATGCAATGGGATTCATTCAGCACTCCACCTCATCAGCCTGTGCAGGCTACTTCTTCGTACAAAAGAACAATAGGAGCCTGCGGCCATATATTGATTATAGAGGATTAAACCGCATAGCAGTCCAGAATTGCTACCCCCTTCCACTCATGAATACTGCCTTTGAGATTCTCCAAGGAGCTAGAGTATTCATTAAGCTATATCTGCAGGGTACATACAATCTGATCTGTATAAGGAAAGGCAATGAGTGGAAGACCACATTCAATACACTGATGGATCACTACGAGTACCTGGTTATGCCCTTTGGCCTTGCAAACACTCCAGCAGCTTTTCAGGCCTTTATAAACAACATGCTCTGGGATTCTCTCCATAAGCATGCCCTTGTCTACTTGGATGATATCCTAATCTTATTTAAATCTGTGGAGAAGCACATCACTCATGTCAGGGATGTTTGAAAGAGGCTTTTAGACCATGGTTTTATATCAAGTTGGAGAAGTCTGAATTTCACGTGATGACCATTTTATTTTTGGGTTTCATCAACTCCAATGGCAATCTCAAGATGGACCCTACCAAGACCCAGGCAGTCAGAGACTGGCCACAACCATCCAGTATCAAGCAAGTCCAACAATCCTGGGGTTTGCTAACTTTTACTAGCCATTCATCAGGAACTTCAGCTCAGTGGCAGCTCCACTGATGGCTGTAACTAAGAGATCTATGAGCCCCTTTGCCTGGACTACCGAGGCAGAAGCTGTTTTTGCAGAGCTTAAACACCTGTTAACATCAGCTCCCATCTTGGGTTCACCTAACCCAGGCTTTCCCTTCGTCATGGGGTGGATGCCTAGGACATCAAAGTTGGTGCAGTGTTGTCTCAACGGTCACCTTTGGACAGTAAACTGCACCCATATGCATTCCTCTCCAGGCAGCTATCCGTAGCACAGAGAAACTACGACATTGGGAAACAGGAGCTATTAGTTGTTAAGTTGGCATTGGAGGATAGACATCATTGGCTTGAGGGAGCCAAGAACCCTTTCACTGTTTAGACAGACCACAAGTAACTGGCTTATATTCAGGAGGTCAAGAGACTGAACTCCAGGCAGGCTAGGTGCCCTCTTTACTGTTATAACTTTGCCCTAACCTATCAACCAGGTCAAAGAATTGAAACCAGATGCTTTGTCTCGTCAGTTTGACAAACGCAGAGAGAGGAGCAAATGTATCACCATTTTGCCTTAAGTGAAGGTGGTAGCACCAAGCCCAGGCACAAGGGGAGACTCCGAGTCGCCTGTTTGTCGCAAGCTCCGTAAGGTCATAGGTACCCCAGTGGGGACATTCATCAAGAATGACCACACACCTGGAGATTGCCAGGACCCATGCGTTGATCAAGGGAAGGTATTGGTGACCCAGAATGGCGAAAGAGGTTCAACAGCATGTGCAGGTATGCGGGTGTGCGCCCGGAACAAGGAGTCCTGTACACAATCTCAAGGGCTCCTGTGTCCTCTACCTGTTCCAGACAGCCCATGGACGCACATCTCCAAGGACTTTATGTCACAGGTCTTTCACCTTCCAGGGGGAAGACTGTGATCATGATCATTATTAATCAATTTTCAAAGGCCTGCAGATTGATTGTCTTGAACAAGTTACCATCTGTGATGGAGACCGCCAAAATTGTCCTTGACCAGGTCTTCAGATTCCATAGTTTTCCGGTGGACATAGTCACAAATCACAGTCCACAATTCGCATCATATTTCTGGAGGGCATTTTGAAAGCCAGTTGGGGCAACAATGAGTCTTTCCTCTGGGTTTCACCCACAGGGCAACGGCTAGCTGGAGTGGGTCAACCAAGATATGGAAAGTACCCTAAGCTGCCTGGCCTCTGAAAGACTAGACGAGTGGTATGACCATTTGATGTGGGCACAGGTTGTCCACAACACCTTAAGGCATTCAGGGCACGGTATGTCCCCTTTTGAATGCCAGCCTGAGTATTCTTTGCCATTCCTCCCTGAGCAGGAGGCCGAGGTTGGGGTTCTTGCAGCTGAAGTTTTTTTCTGATGCTGCAAGGAGAAATGGACTAGGGCAAGGGAGGTTTTGTTAGCTTCTACCCGGAAGGCTGAAATAAAGGCTAACCTCAAGAGAAGACAGGGACCAGTCTTGCAGCCTGGGCAACAGGTCTGGCTGTTGACTCAGGATCTACTTCTCCAGGTGGAATCAAGGAAATTGGTTCCTATGTTCATTGGACCTTTCCAGATTCTTAGGAAGGTAAACCCTGTGGCTTACACCTTGCTTGCCCTTAAGATCAATCCCACTTTCCATATTTCCAAGTTGAAGCCTGTGAACACCAGTCCCTTAGCCCCAGTAGATTTGTTGATGGTAAACAGGTTTTCACTGTAAAAAGAGTTATGGATTCACAAACTTTTCAGGGTGGTCAGCATTTCCTCATGAACTGGGAGGAATTCAGACCCGAGGAACAGTGCTGGGTTCCTGAAGGGGACTCCTTAGGACCAGGTCTCATCCATGGCTACCATCATCAATTTCTCTGAGCAGCCAGGCCTGTAGGGGAGGTGGGTCCTGCTATGTCACGCACACAAACACACAAGCTCCTAACGTTTAGACACGTTAGCTCTCTGGAATATGGATAGCTGGCGTGGCCCCTGTAAGGGTTCAGAGCCATACTGCTAATGGCAATTATGTTCTGTGCACCATGATTAAGTATTTAAAGATTACCTGAACTGAGGTCTGGTGCTCAATCTAACTAGAGATATTGTCTACTGTTTTGTCTTTGCTCAGTTCCCTTTCCAGCTTAATGCCATGTCTTGATTCCGGCCTTAGACACTCCAGCACTTGAGTCAAACAACCTTGTTAAGGTCTCTCATCACAGTACAGTGCCAGGCTTTGACATGGTTATGTTGCATGTCTCCATGAATCCAAGAAAGGACAACAGATTTTTGACTCTGAAGCATCAAATGGGATTTTTATCACAACCTAACAGAGTTATGGTTAGACTTAATGGACCTAGCTTTATCTCTCCCCGCTAATTTAATTCTTCAGTTTAAATTACCCACTTGTCATGAGGAGATTTGAACTCATGTCTCCAGATCAATGCCTGCTAATCCAGAAATTCAACCACTTTGCAACTATTCATACATTTTTCCAGTATTGGGGAATCAAGGAATAGAGAGTAGAGATTTAAGGTGGGAAGGGTGAGATTTAATAGGAACTTGAAGGACAACTTTTTTTTACATGAAGAGTGATATCTATGTGGAAACTTGAATCATCAAAGAAGGCTTGAATATTATCACTGCTTATAACGATAAATCAAGCAATAGAGGAGACAACAGGGCTTCAGTTCCAGATGAGCTCAATGCCTTCTATGTTCCCTTTGACCATCAAAACATGGAGCTTCTATCATGAACTCCTACAACTCCTGATATCCTGTGATTTCAGTCTCTGAGACCAACTTATGAGCTGCCTTCAGGAGGGTACACCCTACAAAAAGCATTCAGCCCTGATGGAGTACCTGTCCAAGAACTAAAGACCTGTGCTGATCAACTGGCTAAAATATTTACTGAGATCTTCAACCTCTCAATGCAGCAGTCTGAGGTACACTCCTGCTTCAAACAGGCTTCAATTATACTAGTGCCTTAGAAGAACTTGGTAACTTGCCTCAATGACTATCGTCCAGTTGCACTTACATCCACAGTGATCAAAGTGTTTTGAGAGGTTGGTGATAAAACATATCAATTCTTGCCTGAGAAGAAAATTGGATCCACTCCAATTTGCCTACTGGAGAAGCAGGTCCGCAGCAGATGCCATCTCCTTGGCTCTTCACTCAACTGAGGAACATTTGGACAGCAAAGGTGCATACATGAAGATGCCCTTTATTGACTACAGCTTGATATTCAATACCATCATCCCCTTAAAGCTAATCAATAAGCTTCAAGGACTTGGCATCAATACCTTCTTGTGCAATTCAATCCTTGATTTCCTCACTTGCAGACCTCAGTCACTTCAGTTTGGCAACAACATCTCCTCCATGATCTTCATCAGCACAGGTGCACTATAAGGCTGTGTGCCTAGCTCCCTGCTCCACTCACTTTACACTTATGACTATGAGGCTAAGTACAGCTCCAATGCCATATCTAAGTTTGCTGATGACACCACTGTCATAGGCTGAATCAAAGGTGGTGATGAATCAGCATATAGGAGCGAGAATGAAAATCTAGCTGAGAGGTGCCATGACAACGACATCTTACTTAATGTCAGCAATACCATGGAGCTGATTATTGACCAAGAGGAGGAAACCAGAGGTCCATGAGCCAGTCCTTATCAGAGGATTAGAGGTGGAGAGAGTCAGCAATGATAATTTCTTTGGTGTTATTATTTGGGAGGATCTATCCTGACCCCAGCATGTAAATGTAATTATGAAGAAAGTGCAGCAACACTTCTATTCCTTAGGAGTTTGCAAATATTTGGTATGACATCTAAAACTATGACAAACTTCTATTGATGTGTAGTGCAGAGTATATTGACTGGCTGCATCACAGCCTAATGTGGAAACACTAATTCCCTTGAACAGAAAATCTTACAACAAGTGCTGGATATAGCCCCGTCCTCCCCATTGAGCACTTCTACATGAAGCAGTGTTGCAGGAAGGCAGCATCCATCATCAGGGAACCCCACCACCCAGGACATGCTCTTTTGTCACTGCTGCCATTAGTAAGAAGGTACAGGAGCCTCAGGAGTCACACAACTAGGCCAAGAACAATTATTACCCCTCAACCATCAGGCTCTTGAACCAAAGGAGATAACTTCACTGAACTTTATTTGCCCCCTTCACTGAACTGTTCCCTCAACCAATGGGCTCATTTTCATGGACACTTCATCTCATTGTCTTGATGTATATTGCTTATTTATTTATTATCATTATTATTTATTTTGTTTTGTATTTGCACAGTTCATTGTCTTTTGCACATTGGGCAAATGCCCAAGTTGATGTGGTCTTTTATAGATTATATTATGGTTATTCTAATATTATGGTTTTATTAGGTATTCCTCCTAGGAAATGAATCTCAGGGTTGTATATGGTGATATATATGTACTTTGATAATACGTTTACTTTGAACTTTGAATCAGCTGCTGGAGGAAATGGTTGAGGAAGGTACAATAAGAACTTTAATAAACAGTTAGACAGGTACACGGGATTTGGGCTGAAAGGCCTGTTTCCATTCTGGATAATTCTAGGATCTTTTCTTCAAAAAGAAAATGATATCAAGCAACAATGCACATTTTAGATCAGATTATGAGAACACGCAGTCCTCATTTATTGTCATTTAGAAATGCATGCATGCATTAAGAAATGATACAATGTTCCTCCAGTGTGATATCACAGAAAAACAGGACAAACCAAAGACTAACACTGACAGAACCACATAATTATAACATATAGTTACAGCAGTGCAAAGCAATACCATAATTTGATAAAGAGCAGACCATGGACATGGTAAAAAAAAAGTCTCAAAGTCCCGATCGATTCCCGAGTCCCCGCTAGCAGGTGGCAAAAGGGAGAAACTCCCTGCCATAAACCTCCAGGCACCGACAACTGCCGACGCATTGGAAGCACCCGACCACAGCCGACACTGAGTCCGTCCGTCCGAAAACTTCGAGCCTCCGACCAGCCCCTCTGATACAGTCTCCCGAGCGCCATCAACTTCACCCCAGCCGCCAAAACAAGCAAAGCCGAGGATTCGGGGCCTTCTCCTCCAGAGATTCCGGACCACACAGTAGCAGCGGCAGCGAAGTAGGCATTTCAGAAGTTTCTCCAGATGTTCCTCCGTACTCTCACGTCTGCCTCCATCAAATCAGGATTGTGCACGGTACCCTACTTGACACATAACAAATATCATTCACCGGAGTGGCCGCGCACACTGCATCGCGCCACCATCTTCTCCTCCTCCCTTCCTTCCTTCTAACACAGAAGTGAAAATGAGAACTGATCTGAATTTCAGAACTGAAAGTACATTATACATGAAAAGAGAGAATTTAAGAGACTATCAGTGCAATCAATTTGAAGATAATCTGGAACCAAATGTAGCATCTTGAACTTGTTCCTGTGCTACACCATTCTATGTTCACTGGTTAGTAAGCACCTTGGGTCCATTTCTGGTCATTTGGAAGTAACAGTATTCTGCAATGACAACATATCATAAGGGAGAGTTTAACTACTACCTTCAACATTCAATTGCTGATGCTCCACTGTAAGTATTCTGGAGGTCACCGACAACCAGAAGATCAAATGGACCAGTCCCATGAATCCACAGCAGCAGGTCACAAGCTGGCTATCCTGTAAGGAATGACTCCTTTCCTGACACCACAACATCATGGAGGCGAGATTATCAAGATTGGGGCCGAGAAGAAAATTGAATCAGCCATGATGAAAAGGCAGAGCAGACTCAATGGATCAAATGGCCTAATTCTGCTCCTATATTTTATGGTCTTGTGGTCTTACGGAGAGGTTTAAGGGAAACATGAAGGTAAACTTCTTCACTCAGGGTTGTGAGAGTGTGGAACGAGCTGGCAGTGCAAGTGGAGCATACAAGCTTCATTTCAAACTTTAAGAGAAGTTAGGTTAAGTACATGGATGGTAGGGGTCCAGAGGGTAATGGTCCGGGTGTAGGTTGATGGGAGTAGGCAGTTTAAATGGTTTGGCACAAACTAGATCGACTGAAGGGTTTGTTTCTGTACAGTACTTTTCTATGACTCTGATCTCACCCAGCTACCTCCTTCAAAACCCTGGGGTGTAGTCCATCTTGGGTTAGACTGAATAACAGCTGCAGAGAAAGTGCACTGCAGATAAACAACAAAATGCAGATCATAACAAGGTAGATTGGGAGGTCAAGAGTCCAAGTTATCGCACTGGGGGACAATTTGCTAGTTTTAATTGTGGGGTTGAAGTTGTACTGGTGGTAAGTGCTTTCAAGCTTTTGAAGCCTGGGGCAGATCAGCCATGAACGTGTTGACTGGTGGGACATACCTGAGAGCCAGTTGTTCTCACTAATGCCCCTATTTTCTAATGTTCTTCGCTCTCTTTTTCTCTGCATTTAGGTGCTGTCCTTCCTGCAGAATATTTCGAGTTTTATTTTTACTGCAGAAATTCTGAATTTTTTTTGGCTTCTTTAGGAATAACAGTGAGTGAAGTCCCATTGGCACAAGAACTGGTTGAATTCTTGGAACACAGAGCACAGAACAGAACACAAGAGTACCGCAAAGGAATAGGCCCTTTGGCCCAGAATATTATATCATGTTAATTAAGTTAATGATGTCTAATTACATGAATCCCTTCTGCCACCACATAGTTCCTATCCCTCTATTCTCAGCACATGGTTCCTATCCCTCCATTCTCAGCACATTCATGGGCTTATCTAGGAGCCTCTTAAAACAACTATCATAATTACCTCCACCACCACTCCTGGTGATGTCTTCCAGGCACATATTACTCTCTGTGCAAGAAAACATGCCCTCTACTTCTCCCTTGGACGTTGCCCTCTCACTTTAAGTGCGAAGAAAATATCACTAGCCTTCGTGTCCAGCACATAATTCTTCGTAACGTATGCCATCTCCAACAGAACCCCTCCACCAAACACATCTTTCCCTCCCCCTCATTTTCCACTGGCATCGCTCCCTATGCAACTCCCTTCTACATTCGTCCCTCCCCACTGATCTCCCTCTGGCACTTGTCCTTGCAAGCAGAACAAGTGCCACACCTTCCCCTGCACCTCTGCCCTCACTGTCATTCAGGGCCCCCTATCGTCTTTCCACGTGAGGTGACACTTCACCTGTGAGTCTTTTGGTTCATCTACAATATCTGGTGAGGGCTTTTGTACATCAGTGAGACCCGACGTAGATTGGGAAACCGTTTCGCCGAGCACCTACGCTCAATCCCTCTGGAAAAAAAACAAGATCTCCCGATGGCTACTTCCCATTCCAACATGTCAGATTAAAGGCCTCCTCTACTGCCACGATGAGGCCACACTCAGGTTGGAGGAGCAACACTTGTATTTCGTCTGGGTAGCCTCCAACCTGATGGTATGAACATCAATTTCTCGAAATTCCAGAAATGCCTCTCCCACCCCCCTTCACCATTCCCCATTACTCATTTCCCTCGCTCAACCTACCTTCCCATCACCTCCCTCAAATGCTCCTCCTCCTTCCCTTTCTTCCATGGCCTTCTGTCCTCTCCTTTCAGATTTTCCCTTCTCCAGCCTTTTATCTCTTTCACCAATCAACTTCAGCTCTTTACTTCATCCCCCCCCTCAGTTCCACCTATCACCTACTACCTTGTATGTCTTCCTCCCCTCCCACCACCTTCTTACTCTGACTTCTCATCTTTTTTTTTCTCCGATCCTGATGAAGGGTCTTAGCCTGAAATACCGGCTGCTTAATCTTTTCTGTAGATGTTGCCTGGCCGGCTGAATCCCTCCAGCATGTAGTGTGTATTGCTGAGAATATATCAGCTGTCTGCTGTATCTCTGCCTCTCATCAATTTATAAACTGCTGTCATTTCTCTGCTTAACCTCTGCTGCTTCAGTGAAAGCAACTAAGTTTGTCCAATCTCTTATACAGTTGCCCTTGAATCCAGGCAGCATCCTGATGAACCTCTCCCGCACTTCTCCAAGGCCTCCACATCTTTCCTCTAATAGAACAATCAGAATTGAATGCAATATTCTGGATGCAGCCTAACCAGAGCCTTTTAAATCTGCAACTTAACTTCCTGACTCAATGCTTCAACCAAGTAAGACAATAATTGGGCAAATTCTGTGTCCTAAAATATGCACTAATTGCCAACTAATTGAGTTTTGCAGAATTTTGAGTGATGGCGGGAGCAGGCAGGAATATAGAAAGAAGTCATGGATTAACCATGCAACACACACAAAATGCTGGAGGAGTTCAGGGCAGGCCAGGCAGCATCCATGGAAAAGAGTACAGTTGGTATTTTGGGCCACGTCCCTTCATCTGGTCCTGATGAGCCCCAATGAAGGGTCTTGCCCAAAGATATCACCTGTTTTCTCTTTTCCATAGATGTCGTCTAGCCTGTTGAGTTCCTCCAGCATTTCTGTGTGTTGCTTGAACATATTGCTTTGGAAATGGTATAGCATATTATAAACATAGTTCAAAATAGTTACTTTCTTTCTCAAGATCGTAGTTTTCCCCAAAAGGTCAAAAGTACATAATGTGAGGGAAAAACGTTTGGTGGAGGCAGCATCTGTGGAGGCAAAGGGATAGTCAGTGTTTCAGGTCAACATCCTGCATCAGGACAGGAGTGCAGATTTCAAATAGCCAACGTAGAGAGATGAGAGGGAGGGTTGAGATGAGAGCTCACAGGGAATAGGTGGTACCAGGTGGAAATGTAATGGTCATCCTTCAATAAGTTGCAATAAATTGTGGTGTAGATGTTTATTCTCAGTCCCCGGCACTCAGCAGGTTTTGTGGGGTCCAGCAATGGAGTGTGTCTCCCAGCTTTTTGTTTAGTTCCTTTCCTTCTCCATTAGGAATATGTGCACTCTATAATGGGTGCAAGTCAAACAGATTGGAGGTTCCAGTCAATTATAATTACAATTACCAATGCTCTCAGCACCACTCCCCCACCTCAAATCCAACCGCCTACAATCTCACCTAAACCATCAGCTGCATGCTCACCTTACAGAATTTCTGTGGGTTGAAGGAAAGTTGTCCATAATAATACATTCTGAATAATACAGTACCATCACAAACTGCTAAAAAGAAGGCTCAAGGTGTCCCCTCCAATGTACTGAGATTCTATCTGTCCAATCCTTCAGTAGTCTGACTTGATAAAGGATCTGAGAATCATTACCTTCTTTTGGGCCATGGAGTAGAGAGGTAATAATTTTCAAAGATTACTTTTGTATTAACTCCTTTCATATAGCCACCTAGTAAACTGCCTTTTCCAAAAGCAGCCTTCTAGAAAGCTCTTCAGAGCTACTAAAACAAAAACTTTGTGCCATCTTAAAAGTTTTGCCCCCGCAGGCAGTTAATCTGATCAACTATCCTAATTAGCCCCTCCCCCTCTATCTCTAATCCCCATCACTGCACTCAAAACCACATTTTATAACGTAGTTTACATTGTAAATACATGCTGATATTTATGTATTTATGCACATGTTATTCCATATCCATACTTTAACCTCTAACCTTATTTTTTCTATCTTTCTTTATTCGTTATAATTGTTGACTGTTGATTTTTGTTGCATGTTGTGCCCTGACCAACACACCAGGGCAATTTCCTAATACATGTAAATGCATGTGGTGAATAAAGTTGATTCTTGATCATTGATCCTTGGTCCTTGATTATTTTTAAATTATTTACATCAATTTTAGCAGTTTCTTAAAATTTCTTGACTATCAGAGATGTCTACAAACTATAAAAAAAAGAAAACTGATGAAGCTTCTCAGACTTGAAACATCTCCTCTCACAACAGATTATGACTGACATGCTGAGAGTTTCTAGCATCTCAGGTTTTTATTATTAAGAAAGAAGTTCATATGTCTGACAAGAGGAAAAGCCCCCACTACTCCCACCCCCATCCCCAGACCCTGATCTCCACTCAATCCAACTTCAGCACTGCCTCCTTTCAAAGTTTCCCTGCTATCTGCGAATCAGATTTAATGTGACCATCATATGCCTTGAAATGTGTTATTTTGTGGCAGCAGTAAATTGTAACAGAGGGATGGGAACCAGTGCAGAGAGACAGAGGGGTGTAAAGTGAGCATAGAAGCAAAAAGTACAAAGGAGAAAAGTAAAAGTGGCAGGCCGACAAATCCAGGGAAAGCATTAAAAAGGGCCACTTTTCAACATAATTGTATAAGGGCTAAGAGAGTTGTAAAAGAGCGCCTGAAGGCTTTATGTGTCAATGCAAGGAGCATTCGTAATAAAGTGGATGAATTGAAAGTGCAGATTGTTATTAGTGATTATGATATAGTTGGGATCACAGAGACATGGCTCCAGGGTGACCAGGGATGGGAGCTCAACGTTCAAGGATATTCAATATTCAGGAGGGATAGACATGAAGGAAGGGGAGGTGGGGTGGCGTTGCTGGTTAAAGAAGAGATTAACGCAATAGAAAGGAAGGACATAAGCCGGGAAGATGTGGAATCGATATGGGTAGAGCTGCGTAACACTAAGGGCAGAAGACGCTGGTGGGAGTTGTGTACAGGCCACCTAACAGTAGTAGTGAGGTCGGAGATGGTATTAAACAGGAAATTAGAAATGTGTGCAATAAAGGAACAGCAGTTATAATGGGTGACTTCAATCTACATGTAGACTGGGTGAACCAAATTGGTAAAGGTGCTGAGGAAGAGGATTTCTTGGAATGTATGCGGGATGGTTTTTTGAACCAACATGTCGAGGAACCAACTAGAGAGCAGGCTATTCTGGACTGGGTTTTGAGCAATGAGGAAGGGTTAATTAGCAATCTTGTCGTGAGAGGCCCCTTGGGTAAGAGTGACCATAATATGGTGGAATTCTTCATTAAGATGGAGAGTGAGATAGTTAATTCAGAAACAAAGGTTCTGAACTTAAAGAGGGGTAACTTTGAAGGTATGAGACGTGAATTAGCTAAGATAGACTGGCAAATGACACTTAAAGGATTGACGGTGGATATGCAATGGCAAGCATTTAAAGGTTGCATGGATGAACTACAACAATTGTTCATCCCAGTTTGGCAAAAGAATAAATCAAGGAAGGTAGTGCACCCGTGGCTGACAAGAGAAATTAGGGATAGTATCAATTCCAAAGAAGTAGCATACAAATTAGCCAGAGAATGTGGCTCACCTGAGGACTGGGAGAAATTCAGAGTTCAGCAGAGGAGGACAAAGGGCTTAATTAGGAAGGGGAAAAAAGATTATGAGAGAAAACTGGCGGGGAACATAAAAACGGACTGTAAAAGCTTTTATAGATATGTAAAAAGGAAAAGACTGGTAAAGACAAATGTAGGTCCCCTGCAGACAGAAACAGGTGAATTGATTATGGGGAGCAAGGACATGGCAGACCAATTGAATAATTACTTTGGTTCTGTCTTCACTAAGGAGGACATAAATAATCTTCCAGAAATAGTAAGGGACAGAGGGTCCAGTGAGATGGAGGAACTGAGTGAAATACATGTTAGTAGGGAAGTGGTGTTAGGTAAATTGAAGGGATTGAAGGCAGATAAATCCTCAGGGCCAGATGGTCTGCATCCTAGAGTGCTTAAGGAAGTAGCCCAAGAAATAGTGGATGCATTAGTGATAATTTTTCAAAACTCGTCAGATTCTGGACTAGTTCCTGAGGATTGGAGGGTGGCTAATGTAACTCCACTTTTTAAAAAAGGAGGGAGAGAGAAACCGGGGAATTATAGACCGGTTAGCCTAACGTCGGTGGTGGGGAAACTGCTGGAGTCAGCTGTCAAGGATGTGATAACAGCACATTTGGAAAGCGGTGAAATGATCGGACAATGTCAGCATGGATTTGTGAAAGGAAAATCATGTCTGACGAATCTCATAGAATTTTTTGAGGATCTAACTAGTAGAGTGGATAGGGGAGAACCAGTGGATGTGGTATATTTGGATTTTCAAAAAGCTTTTGACAAGGTCCCACACAGGAGATTAGTGTGCAAACTTAAAGCACACGGTATTGGGGGTAAGGTATTGGTGTGGGTGGAGAATTGGTTAGCAGACAGGAAGCAAAGAGTGGGAATAAACGGGACCTTTTCAGAATGGCAGGCGGTGACTAGTGGGGTACCGCAAGGCTCAGTGCTGGGACCCCAGTTGTTTACAATATATATTAATGACTTGGATGAGGGAATTAAATGCAGCATCTCCAAGTTTGCGGATGACACAAAGCTGGGTGGCAGTGTTAGCAGTGAGGAGGATGCTAAGAGGATGCAGGGTGACTTGGATAGGTTGGGTGAGTGGGCAAACTCATGGCAGATGCAATTTAATGTGGATAAATGTGAAGTTATCCACTTTGGTGGCAAAAATAGGAAAACAGATTATTATCTGAATGGTGGCCGATTAGGAAAAGGGGAGGTGCAACGAGACCTGGGTGTCATTATACACCAGTTATTGAAAGTGGGCATGCAGGTACAGCAGGCGGTGAAAAAGGCAAATGGTATGCTGGCATTTATAGCGAGAGGATTCGAGTACAGGAGCAGGGAGTTACTACTGCAGTTGTACAAGGCCTTGGTGAGACCACACCTGGAGTATTGTGTGCAGTTTTGGTCCCCTAATCTGAGGAAAGACATCTTTGCCATAGAGGGAGTACAAAGAAGGTTCACCAGATTGATTCCTGGGATGGCAGGACTTTCATATGAAGAAAGACTGGATGAACTGGGCTTGTACTCATTGGAATTTAGAAGATTGAGGGGGGATCTGATTGAAACGTATAAGATCCTAAAGGGATTGGACAGGCTGGATGCAGGAAGATTGTTCCCGATGTTGGGGAAGTCCAGAACGAGGGATCACAGTTTGAGGATAGAGGGGAAGCCTTTTAGGACCGAGATTAGGAAAAACTTCTTCACACAGAGAGTGGTGAATCTGTGGAATTCTCTGCCACAGGAAACTGTTGAGGCCAGTTCATTGGCTATGTTTAAGAGGGAGTTAGATATGGCCCTTGTGGCTACAGGGGTCAGGGGGTATGGAGGGAAGGCTGGGGCGGGGTTCTGAGTTGGATGATCAGCCATGATCATAATAAATGGCGGTGCAGGCTCGAAGGGCCGAATGGCCTACTCCTGCACCTATTTTCTGTGTTTCTATGTTTCTATGTAATACATAATAATAAAAACAACAAATTAAAAGAAGAAAAATCTATACAAAAATAAATTAAATAAGTAGTGCAAAAAGAGAGGGAAAATACTAAGGAAGTATTCATGGGTTTATTGTCCATTCAGAAATCTGATGTTGGAGGGGAAGAAGCTGTTCCTGAAATGTTGAGTGTGTGTATTCAGGTTCCTGTACCTCCTCCTTGATGGCAGCAATGAGAAGAGGGTATTTCCTATCTGATGAGAGTCCTTAATGACTGATGCTGCCTTTTTGGAGGGATCACCTTTTGAAGGTCTCCTGGATGCTCTGGAGACTAGTGTCTCTTCCTAGAGATGCTGCCTGGCCTGCTGCGTTCACCAGCAACTTTGATGTGTGTTGCTTGAATTTCCAGCATCAGCAGAATTCCTCGTGTTTACTTCTGTACATAAGTTGTGTTATGAGTCTTGTCACTAAATGTACTGTATATATTCATCTTACATTTGTCCTCCCAAAGTGCAACATTTTGTACTTAAGTAGATGGATAGCAAAGGTCTGCACATATGTAAGATAAATGAATACAAATGGTAGGCATCTTGGTTGGCATAAATGAGTTGGGCTGAAGGGCCCATTTCTATGCTGCAAAATTCTATGTATCTATAGTCACTGAAACCTTGCTCTGCGTTTTGCACACTCTTCCCGAGTGTATGGATGGATCCACTCCAACATCTCTCCATATCTGCCCCAAGTAAGTGTGGGTGGGCATGGCCTTGACCAGTTATCCTAGGTGATGTGATGGATAAGAAGGAGGAGGAGAAGATGGCGATGCAACGGCAGCATGCGCGGCCACCTCGGTGGTGATGTCTGTTATCTGTCAAGTAGGTGACCGCGCACAATTCTGATTTGATGGAGACAGACGTGAGAGTACGGAGGAACATCTGGAAAACTTCTGAAATGCCAGCTTCACTGCCACTGCTACTATGTGGTAACCGGAATCTCCGGAGCAGAAGGCCCCAAAATCCTTGACTTTGCGTGTTTCAGCAGCCGGGGCGAGGTGGAAGGCACTCGGCAGAGGATGGTGCTCGGGAGGCTGGTTGAAAGCTCGAAGTTTTCGGACGGATGGACTCAGTGTCGGCTGCTTCCAAGGCATCGGCAAGTTGACGGTGCCTGGAGGTTTATGGCAGGGAGTTTCTCCCTTTTGCCGCCTGCTATCGGGGACTCAGGATTCGATCAACTTGGGGACTTTTGAGACTTTATTTACTGTGCCCATGTTTTGTTCTTCATCAAATTATGGCATTGCTTTACACTGCTGTAACTATATGTTATAATTATGTGGTTCTGTCAGTGTTAGTCTTTGGTTTGTCCTGTTTTCTGTGATATCACTCCGGAGAAACATTGTATCATTTCTTAATGCATGTATGCATTTCTAAATGACAATAAAAGATGACTGAGTGTTCTCATAATCTAATAATTATAACCCATTCTGATCCCAGTTTCCCATATTTGGAAATATCTCCAACCACAATGCTATTGAGTAAATTTTTAAGAATGACTTCCTACATTCTGGGTAAGCTAGCTATTAATGGACATCATTGATAAACAAGAGCTTAGAGTCTTGTTTCACCACAACTGCTGGTTGAAGAACAATTACTCAGCTTTTGTTAAAGAGGTCAGCTGTGCAACTGAAAAACGTGATTGAGCTGCTGATCTTTAAAGCTAATCTTTAAACTCAGAGAAGGCCTCAATTCAGACTGAAAAAAGAATGCAAATGTACACTTATTATGTCTGGGGGATTAGTTGCAGTATCAGTGTTCACTATAAAATATAAAGATATGTCTCCCTTCAGGACAGGACTAACATAGGAAGAAGGGGAAATGTAAATTACTGTGCCATATAATAGCTCATACAGTCATCGAATCATAAAGTCATAGAGTACTACAGCACAAAAACAGCCCTTCTGTGCCATCCAGTCCATGACAACCCATTCTTCTGCCTAGTCCCATCAACCTGCACCCAGACCATATCACTCCAAACCCTTCCTATCTACATTCCTATCCAAACTTCTCTTAAATGTTACAATTGAGCCAATATTCACCACTTCTTCTTGAAGCTCATTCCACACTCTACATCACCTTCTAAGTGAAGAGATACTATGGCATGGCTTGCAAGTGTTGGCACCGGAAGTATGCCACCACATGTGGGCAGTCCCCGGCACATCCTCGGACTCTGCTGGCTATTGACACAAAAACAACAGGTTTCACTGTATGTTTCAATGTACATGTAAGAAATAAAGCTTATCTTTAATTTTAAGAAATTTCCCCACACATTCCCCTTAAAATTTTACTTTTTTACCCTAAACCTATGACCATCGGTCTCACCCAACCTGAGGAGAAAAATCCTGCATGCCTTTGCTCCATTTATATCACTCATAATTTTGTATACCTCTATAAATCTCTGCTAATTCTCCTGTGCTCCAGGGGAATGAAGTCCTAACCAATTTAATCTTTCCCTATAACTCAAGTCCTGAAGTCCCAGCAACATCCTTGTAATTTATCTCTGCAGATTTTCGAGTTTATTGATATTTTTCTTATGATAGATGACCAGATCTGTACACAATACTCTACATGACTTCACTAGTGTCCTGTCCAACTTCAACATAACATCCCAACTCCTCCACTCAATGACCTGAGCCAAGTCAACTGCTCTCTACAGAAAAGTATTGTCCTGTTATGCCTCACTTTTAGAAGAATGGAGTGAACTGAACTATTCACTGTTTGTGGGCTTTCTCAACCTCAGTGAAATGTTCAGTGCTCTCAACCAAAAGGGACTGAGAAGGATCATTGCAAAAGTGCCTCATGCCAAACTCCACTACCAGTCTATAAGTGCAGTTACCGTCGGGTTGGGGGTACGGAAGTCCGAAGTCCCAAATTCAAGAATAGGTACTTCCCTTAAATATTTGGTTCTTGGATAAGCACATTGATGAAAGAAAAATGGAGGGTTATAGATTTTGTTGGAAGGAAATTTAGATTGATCACGAAGTAAGTTAAAGGCCTTTATTGTGCTGTACTGTTCTATATTCTATAACGACATACATACTAGTTTGTAACTAACCAGATCAGCAGAAACCCTTCCCACAGCATCTTGACTCAGAGGAGGCTCCAGACCTCTTCCTCAATGTACAGTAATTTCATATCTCAATTTGAATGAACTTCTTGCTGGAGAGACAGATGCATAGAAGTAAAATGGAGGGCTATGTGGGAGGGAAGGGTTATATTGATCTTGGTATAGGTTAAGAGGTCGACACATCACTGTGTGCCAAAGGCCTGTACTGTACTGTTCTGTTCATATTCTATACTTAGCAGGGGTTTAGGATGATGTGGCTGAAACTGGTTTTCAAATGAGTTGGCAATAGAAATTTTGAAAAATCTGAACAAACACACTGGACAGCAAATTTTTTTGAAAGTGTTGTTTCCTCAGATTTTTTTTTTTGGTTCATGATAGACCGCTTGAAGCTGAGCACAAATGTAATTTCAGACTACTTGTATCACATAGGAATTTGGAGAAACAAATTAACTTGTATTGAATATAATGCATTTCATTGCATAATGGTGCTGATGCCATTAATGGTGTAAAATTTCAACTAAGCTAAAAATGTTCTGGCTAAAGAAATTTCTCTGTATCTCTGTTTTAAATGGATGCCCCTCTATCCTGAGGCTGTGCCCTGTTGTCCTAGACTCCCCCACCATGGGAAACATCCTTTCCAAATCTACTCTGTCCAGGCCTTTCAACAGTCAAAAGGTTTCAGTGAGATATCCCCTTATCCTTCTAAATTCCAACAAGTACAGGCACAAAGCCATCAAACATTCCTCATACGATAACCCCTTCATTCCCGGAATCATCTTTGTGAACCTCCTCTGAACCCTTTCTGATACCAGCACATTTTTCTTTAGATGAGGAGCCCAGAACTGTTCACAATACTCAAAGTGAGGCCTCACTAGTGTGTTATAAAGCCTCAGCATTACCTCCCTGCTCTTGTATTCCAGACCTCCTGAAATGAATGCCAACATTGCATTTGCCTTCCTCACCATCAACTCTACCTGCAAGCTAACCTTCAGGGTGTTCTGCACAAGGGTTCCCAATCCCGTTGCATCTCAGATTTTTGGATTTTCTCCTTGTTTAGAAAATTTATTTCTACTACTAAAGTGAATGAACATGCATTTTCCAGTATTGTATCTTAGTTGCCATTCACCTAATCTGTCTATGTCCTTCTGCAGCCCACCTGTTTCCTGAACACTTCCTGTCCCTCCACCAAGCTTCGTATCATCTGCAAAGTTGGCCACAAAACCATCAATTCCATCATCAAAATCACTGACATTTAACATAGAAAGAAGTTGTCCCAACACTGCCCCTTGTGGAACACAACTACTCACCAGCAGCCAGCTAGAAAAAGCTCCCTTGATTCTCACTCTTCACCTCCTGCCCTACCCAATGCTCTATTCATGCTAGTTTCTCTCTTGTAATACCATGGGTTCTCCTTTCCCATCTAGCAGAAGATAGAAGAACTTGAAAACAAGCACAAGAGTTAAGGAAAACTTCTAAACCATGGTTTTGACATTGAAACATGCAGTGAAATGTGTAAACACAAGGAAATCTGCAGATGCTGGAAATTTAAGCAACACACACAAAATGCTGGTGAATGCAGCAGCCCAGGCAGCATCTATAGGAAGAGGTACAGTCGACGCTTCAGGCCGAGACCCTTCGTCAGGACTAATTGGAAGAGAAGATTTAAAGTTCTTCAGCGTAGGCATCACTGGAAGAGGCTTCACAGTAGTTAATTTAAATACGCAACACGAGGAAATCTGCGGATGCTGGAAATTCAAGCAACGCACCCAAAATGCTGGTGGAATGCAGCAGGCCAGGCAGCATCTATAGGAAGAAGCACAGTCAACGTTTCAAGCCGAGACCCTTCGTCAGGACTAACAGTTAGTCCTGACGGAGGGTCTCAGCCTGAAATGTTGACTGTGCTTCTTCCTATAGATGCTGCCTGGCTTGCTGCGTTCCACCAGCATTTTGAGAGTGAAATGTGCAATTTGCGTTAAAAACCAACACAACATGAGTATGTTCTGGAGACAGCGCGCAAGTGGCGTCGTACTCTCCGGTGCCAACATTGCACACCCACGATGTTCAGCAGTAGAATACAAATAACAGCAGCACAACAACAGAACAGCAAAACAAGTCCCTTTACTCCCTCCCTCCCACTCACACATATAGAGAGGCCTCTAACCCCAGGATCGGACAGCTCTGGGCAGTCTCCAGTGGACTCACAGACTTAGAGACATCGAGCCTTCAATTTCCCCATGTACTCACAGCCCCAGACCCATCAGGCCTTGATTTTCCGACTCGCTGACTTTGGCCTTCGACTATCGTGAGTTGATCTTTGTTATCGACCCCAGACATTCAGCAATAACAGGCCAGGAACTCCCGTCCTCATTGACGCATTGACCTAGGGGTCACTGGCCTTTGTGCATCCTACACAATATTTATCCTTCCTTACACAAGGAGCGTCCACTCCTCTGAACAACATGTCACTAAAGAGCTGTACAATCTCAGCAGGACTTCCTATCACTCATATTCCAACTCTTCTGCAATAAAGGGCAAGCATACCATTTTTCTTCTAAGAGTGCATTAAACCCCCACTGTATGCAAATATTTTCAAATTTCTCATTGTTTAAAAATATTTTCACTGTTATTCCTAACTAGATGCATAATATAATACTTGTCAAGTTCTTGGTGTTCACTTAACCCAGCTACAGAATTTCAGTCCTTCATCAGCCCGAAATGCCAAATGTTTATTCTCCTCCATAGATGCTGACTAACCTGTTGAGTTCCTCTAGTATTTTGTATATGCTGATCCATTTATTTAGCACTGCTTTTTTGCTTTCTCCCCTTAAAAATCTTCTACTCTTTTAATATATTCCCCCCACCATCCTAAGCCCATAAAACCTTTTGTATATAACAACCTTTTTAGTGGTACTTCATCAAATGCTTTTTGACAATCTTTTTCCACTGGCTCCCCTGCAGCCATCCTGCTGATTTATCTTCAAAAGTACTCTTTTCTATTTGACAAACACTATTTCCCTATCATAAAACCATATTGATTCTATCTAATCACATCAAAAATTTCTAAGTGCCATGTTAGAATGTCCTAAATGATCGATTCCAGCACTTTATCACCCAAAGATGTCAAGTGAATCATTTAATGATTTCCTCTGTTTTCTCTCTCCATTGTTCAAAAGCTGTATTACACTTTTCTCCTTCAAGTCTGGTGGGGCTACTCAGGAATCTAGGAAATTTTGGAAGATCCTCACTCTAAATCAACTAATTCTTCAGTCGTTCATTTCAAAGTCCTTTAGATGCACTTCTCAATTATAAAACTAAAGGGATTACTAAGTATTAATTTCACCTAATTTCTCCACTACATTCACTATAATAACATCAATAACTTTAAGCTTCTCAAATAAAATAATGAAGTTCCTCTCCCACTTACTTCCTTGCCTCCTCTGCTCTCTCACATGCCCATCAATGTCCCTCTTGACTCTGCTAGCACTCAACTGCACTAGGGATAATTTACAAGACTAATTAACCTAACAACCAGAACCTTTTCAAGATGTGGGAGGAAACTGGAGTCCATGGCGTCAGAGGAATAACTTGTAAATTCCATGCAGACAGCACCAGGGATCAAGATTGAACATCTGTTACTGAAGCTGTCAGGCAGTAGCACTAACTGCCATGCATGTTGGTGTATGGAGGGATCTTGCTGCCGTAGTTCATCAACAAATAAGAGACAAATGGTACCTTGTTTTTAATATAAGTGGGTTGACATTCAAAAATGGTGAAGTCTTGCTGAGACTGTAAACATGACATTTCAATAGTGGGCACAGTGTGGACTTCTTACTTAAGAAAGATTCATTGCATTTATCCACACTCTCCTTAAAAACACTGCTGCTGTCCATTTCTGCCACCCCATGTTAGCAAGTACCATGTATACTCTCTGGATAGGAATATTTCTCCTGAATAGTTAGAGAATTTATTAGAAAGTGATTAATATTCATATTCTGCTGTTTAAGATTCCACCATTTTACCTTTTAACATGCTTTTCCTGAGCAATTTCACAGAAAACAAGAAATTAATGTGCCAAACTAACTTCCACAGTAGAGCCTGATAAATAGTAAAGTATTTACATTAATCATAAATGAAGATAGATCTTCCAAATGTCTTTGGCTTTTGAGGACCAATGGAAAACTGGTGCCAAGCAGAATTAAACTGTTTTTGTCAGATAATTGCATGTTGAACCTCACCAGTGAAGAGTTGCTGTGCCAATTCCCTGCAAAATTGCTTTTCAGAACAACTACATTTAAAATTAAAAATTTAAATATTAGATATTACATAAGCAAGAAGCTTTTCTAACAGTTACAAGTATTTAATTAATCTCTGACATTTTATTTTTTTACACAGAGATTTCTATTTCTGTCCTGTGCTGACTATAGTTGTGACTAACATCTAATGGTTTGAAGAAAGCAGTGCAAGAAACTTTGCTTGTTCATTCAAAGTCAAGTGTGAGTTAGACTCAGCAGTCTATATTATAATTAACTGGCCTCCGGGAATGAATGAGCAGTTTCCTCCAGGAAGAAGGGATGCAGGTAACAGACGGATATGGACCTAAAATTACTTGCTTGTTACTCTGTGATGAATACTAGGGGGAGGTGGTGCATCCTGATGACTCTGGGAGGGGAGGAGATCCTGGACCTCAAAAACTCCTTCTAATAATTTACCTCTTTCAGTTCAACTTCTTCATGTCCTCCAGAGAGCTTGGGTTTGAAGTGAGAGGGAAAGATTTAATAGGAACCTGAGAGGCAACTGACTTTTGCGTGGAGGGTGTTGGGAATGAGCTACCAGGGGAAGTGGTTGAAGCAGGTACAATAACTGCACTTGAAAGACAATTGGACAGATTCATGGATAGGAAAGTATCAGAAGGATAAGGGCCAAATTGAGGCAACAGAGAACTAGATTAGATGAGAATATTGGTTTCCCATTCCTATGAAGTATGACTCTATGACTCTACAACTGGGAAACCAGAGGCTGAGTGGGTGACTGTCTTACTGAACAGCTTGTTCGATTGGCAAATGTCATTTGTCACTTTAACTCTCTGCTTCACTCCCAATCTGCCCTGCAAACTGTGGTTTCTTGCTTCCCTGCACTGTTACAGCACAGTCAATTCAAGTTCGAGGAACAGCAGTTCAGGCTCTGAATGGGTACATAACTACTCCGAGGAAATGATTTTAGTCAACTTCAGAGTGTGATTCTTCACCTGTTAACTAGACATTGAGACACAACATGTTACAACATGGAAACAGGCCCTTCAGCCCATTGAGTGTATGCTGAGCAGCAAGTTCCCATTTTTATGCTGATCCTACCCCAACCCATTTTATTCTCTCCACAGTTGTGTCAACATCTCCAGAATCTACCACCTACCTGCATATTAGGGATGATTTACAGTGGCCAATAAACCGATCATCCGTTAGCCTTTGGTTTCAGAAGGAAATCAGAGCACCCAGAGGAAACATGTGCAGTCACTAGGAGAATGGCAGAAACAGTACTGGAGACCAGTAATAAAGCTTGCCTTTAGATATTCATGGAATCCAGGAATTCAGGGGTTACTTCAGGAAAATAATGGAGGTAAATAGCCGTGATTATATTGAACTGCAGCAGAGATGTGAGAGACCAAATGGTTAAATGGCCTAGTCTCGCTTCCAATTGTTCTGCCCTTATCTTAAGTAAAAATGCTGAAAATACTGAGCAAGACAGACAGCAGCAGTGGATGGAGACAGGTCCATGAGTTTTCAACAGAAGTTCTCATCTCTTACAATCATAGAGCCATAGAGCACTAGAGCACAGAAACAAGCTGTTTGTCCTATCCAGCCCATGCCAACTTGTTTTTAGACCTATTCCCATCTTCCCACACCCAGACCTTAGCCCTTCATACTTCTCTCATCCACGTACCTACCCATACCCAACTTCTCTTCTTTTCCCTTTGCCAGTCTTCTTGTAACTGAGCCTCCTTCAGATTCTCAGTGTCCATTCTGTAAAGTTATTGTAAGTAAACTAAATCGTATATATTTGTAATTGGAGTACAATAGTAGGTGGTCTTGATAGACTTGACAAGAACATTGGTGAGACAACCCCTGAAGTGAAGAAGGCAATTATGGTCTGCTAATTTAAGAGGAAACCTTTAAATTAGAAGTAGCCCAGGGGATATTCTTGCATTGGAAGTGATCCAGTCCAGAGAAAATTCATCAGTCTGGTTTCTCTTGGAATGTTGAAACATTTGGATTGAAACTCTCTGCAGAATGGAAAATCAGGAGGAGTTATTGTTGAAACCTAATGATCTGAAGAAGATTATATGAGGAAATTAGTTCTCCTGCTGAAGAGAAGGCCATAGGCAGAAATAGTCCCTGAACAAGGGGGAAATGCCTCACTCAGCAGCTTGTGAATCTTTAAAGTTCTCTTTAATGCGGAGGCTGAGTCATATTGTGAATGTAATGGTTGGCAGAGACCTGCTTGGCTGAAGAGCTCTTAAAATGTTGTATAACTGTGAGGTGGATTGACTAAAGGGCCTTCAAGAGATATGTAGGTAAGATGGGAAGTGGACATGATGCAAAATCCATTGGTCTTAATGGATGGAAGAGAAGTCCAGAGAAGCAGGAAGGGAAATCTTATAATCTACTCAGGCTCTTAATTGTGTTGCCCATTGTTTACGTTAGTTGCTTGTTCTCCACCATCTTTTTCAACCTCATGGTTTCAAGGACCTGAAACCTTTCTTCATCCTCTGCTACTGTTTGGCTTAGTAAGTATTTTCAGCATTTATATTTAAGATAAGGGCATAACAATTGGGTGCTTAGTTGGTACTTATTAAGTGTCTTGAGAGCATCCTTTCAGGCAGTGACTTCCAGACCCTTATCTTCCTCTGGAAAAACAAATCTTCTGATCTTTCTCCCTTAATGCCCTGCCTTCTAGATAGAAACTTTTTGTATATTGCTAATTCACTCTTTCATAAAGTACTCTGGCACCTTGCTGATAGAATGATATCTAAATTTGTTACTTATAAGTAAGTAGATGCAAAAAGGATTTCATGCTAGTGCAGCTTTTAGAGCCGTTGCCTCACAGTGTCAGAGACGCCACCTCACCCGCAGTCTTTTTGGAGTTTTGCGTGTTCTCCCCCTGACGGTATAGGTTTCACAAGATCACAAGACAAAGGAGCAGAAGTGGGCCATTCGGCCCATCGAGTCTGCTCCGCAGCTCCCCCATGAGCTAAACTATTCACCCATCTAGTTCCAATTTCCGGCTTTTTCCCCATATCCCTTGATACCCTGACTAATTAGATACCCGTCAATCTCCTCCTTAAACACCCTCAATGATCGGGCCTCCACAGCTGTATGTGGCAACGAATTCCACAAATCCATGACCCTCTGGCTAAAAAAAATTCTCCTCATCTCTGTTTTAACTGGGTACCCTCTAATTCTAAGACTATGGCCTCTTGTCCTGGACTCACCCACCAAGGGAAACAACCTTTCCACATCTACTCTGTCCAACCCTTTCAACATTCGAAATGTTTCTATGAGATCCCCTCTCATTCTTCTATACTCTAATGAATACAATCCAAGAGCTGACAAACGCTCCTCATACGTTAGCCCCTGCATTCCAGGAATCATCCTCGTAAATCTTCTCTGAACTCTCTCCAACATCAGTACATCCTTTCTAAGATAGGGGGCCTAAAACTGCACACAGTATTCCAAATGAGGTCTCACTAATGTCCCACAGAGCCTCATCAACACCTCCTTACTCTTATACACTATTCCTCTTGAAATGAATGCCAACATAGCATTCGCTTTCCTTACCGCCAATCCAACTTTGTGGTTAAACTTTAGGGTATCCTGCACTAGGACCCCCAAGTCCCTTTGCACTTCTGATTTTTGAATTTTTTCCCCATCTAAATAATAATCTGCCCGATTACTTCTTCTTCCGAAATGTACAATCGTACAGGTTTCCTTCCACATCTGTAGGATACTGTATGTAAACTAGCAGGACACTGAGTTTTGCCCCTAGTCTGTAACTGAGCAGTAGAATTTGAAGATAAAATGGGGAAAAAATGGTTGAGCAAGCAGGGGATTTTCTCCTTAGAGTGAAGAAGGATGAAAGACAACTTGATAGAGATGTATAAGAGGCATAGATAGAATGAACAGCCAGCACCTTCTTCCCAGGATGTCAATAGCTTATGCTTTTCATTTTTATGATCCAGAAGGAGGTACAGAATTATGAATGCACACACTCAATGATCCTGGAACAGCTTCTTCCTCTCTGCCATCTGATTCCTAAATGGACATTGAACCCATGAACACTCCCCACCTTTAAATAATTATTTCTGTCTTTGCACTATTTTTAATTTAACTATTTAATATGTGTAAATATACTTTCTGTAATTGATTGACTTTTTTCCTCCTATATTATCATGTATCACTCTGTACTGCCCCTAAATTAACAAATTTCATGACATATGCCAGTGATATTAAACCTGATTCTGATTCTGATTTTATTATCATATATCCTTTTATGGTGAGTGGAAGAAGGTTTAGGGCAGATGTCAGATGTAGGTATTTTATACAGAGAGTAGTAAGTGTGTGGAATGTACTGCTGGGGGTAGTGATGCAGGCTAATATATTATGGACATTTAAGACAATCCTAGATAGGGGATACATTAAATAAAAATGTTAGGGTTATGTGCTAGATAGGAGGGAAAGATTAGATTGATCATGGAGCAGTTTTATGTTGATCAGCAGATCATGGGTTCAAGGGTGCATACTGTGCTGTACTGTCTTATGGCTCTATAAAAATGAGGATTAATGGAGGATTATTTTATCTGAGGGTTGATGGGTGGTGTGGACACTGGACTGAAGAACAAGTTTCAATGCTGTATGACTCTAAATCTATCCTCGGTCAGGGGTACTAAACATATTATTTGTTAACTGCTGCCATTCTAATCTGGTTTCAAAATATTGAAATACTGTCTAACAGCAGGATAGAATCTGTCCTTGAACCTGGAGGCATGTGTTTTCAAACATTTGTTTTTCTCTGCCTGATGGGAGGAGATAGAAGAGAGAACGCTCGGATGGGAGCAGTTTTGATTCTCTTGGAATGGTTTATTGAGGCAGCAGGAAGTGAAGACAGAATCAATGGAGGGTTTCCATGATGTGATAGCTGTGTACATAACCCATTGCATTTCCTTGTGGTCTTGGCAGTGCAGTTGCTATTCCAAGCCGTGGTGCCTCAGGATAGAACGATTTCTGTAGTGTGTCAATAAAAATCAGTAAGCGTCAACAGGGACATGCTGAATTTCTTTGGCCTCCTGGAGAAGTAGAACAAACCTCCATAAATTAACAGCTTTAGGAATATAGCAGGGCTTGTGAATTTTGTATGTTGTCCAATGCATTAGATCTCTTATCTGAGTTAAAATCTAGTTCAGACTGCTGTAATATGGATATACTCAATTTTAGGGGAAGTATCATTTTAGATAATGTTGAATGGATTAGCTGATCTCTCAATAAACAAGAACCAAAAGAAAAAGAAAAAAAATGCCCAACAGGACACGAAGAAGTATTAAATTGGCAAAGTCTTCTGACTTTGGTAGAGGATGAGTTACTGAACCTGGGGTTGTGTTATGTTATTGCCAATTAACACACTGTGAAACTTGACTCAGGAGCTGTGATACACTTGTCCTGAAGGATTTGTGATGTTGGTTTTATTCACAGATGTCAGTGCTAACAATTCTTTAGAAGCAAAATTCATGAAACATATATAGCACAGTGGAAAAGGCAAGGATGGAAGGGTATCCAAATACATCCTAATCCTTTTTTCTGGATAAAACAATAAAATGTTTAAGTATTGATCAGGAATAATTTACTGAGTTGTATATTCAACTCCCAGCTCTTGCATTTTGTGTTGGGCTGTTTTGGGATGATTTTGGGAAACAGATTGGTGATTATGATCTTCATCATGATTTCAACCATTAGCAATAATTCTTTTGGCAGCAACCTGATAGAGGAAAATGGTTGTTGAGTGGTTTGGCCCAAAACTGTAATAAAATGTCATGACTGCAGTGAGGAGAGAGCTAGGGCTTACTGAGGTAATTGTTCAATGATTACAAAGACAATACAAAAAAAAGACAAATTTGAAATGAACCAAAGGTGCAAAACCATCTGTGTTGCTTTTTCAATTAATTTATTTTGCAAAATCTGGCTGGTGCAAAGGAGCATCCACTGAGTGGCTTTAGAGGCCATTCCTGAGTGCATTTCGGTTAACTACGTTGCAGAGTCCTGATGTGTGAACAAACTCCTATAAAATTATTAAATTTTTAAGCATGACATAGATACATGCAGCATATTCACCTGGATTCACATGCAGACACAATGAACAGGTGAGTAATGAACAGGTTTTAACAGGTACCCTTTAAGTCAGTTTTGTCCATAAGTCAGAAAATAAAGCAGCCAGCATAATCAAAGACATCAGATGCCCTCTCTTTTCCCCTCTTCTATTGGGCAGAAGCCTGGAAGCACATAGCACCAGGCACAAGGAGAGCTTCTACTTTGCTGTTATAAGACTATTAAATAGATCCTTAGTGAAATACTGTTCACCTTGTTATGATCTTACACCTGATTGGTTACCTGTGTTGCACTTTCTCTGAAGCTACTACACTTTATTCATCATTATTATTGCTTTACTTTGTTCTGCTTTAAAGCACCGTGTAGTGATCTGATCTGTGTAAAGAGTATGCAAGCAAAGCTTCTCACCGTATGTCAGTAAATGTGACTTTAATATTCTAATTCCAAAAATACACAACAATTATTTTTCCCCTTTGCATTCTTTTCACTGCCAATACTTCTGGACACTAAAAGGACCATGAGAGGAATAGAACTCTTTCCTTAGAAAGTATGTGCGTGATCAACTTTGCAAGTAATAGGATTACATCCAAATAAGTGTGAAATGGCCAGATGAAGGAACTAAATGAAGAAGAAAGAAAAATCTCTTGACCTTTAATCAAACCTATTAGCAGAGTCTGGCTGCATCTGCTTTATAATTAATGTGCTAATGTGGCTTTGCCTCACCTCTTGCGATGTTACTGAGATAAGGTGTTATGTAGTTGCTTCCAGCTTCCTCGTTCTGTCACTTAAGTTTGATCCTCCAACACAGCTTATCATTATCTCAATGAAAATCAGTAGAGAATTTTTAATGTCTATCATAGCAAATGCACAGCCTTAATTTGCAGTCATTAAACACACCTTGAACTCATCAAAATATTCATGAATTGCTTGTGTAACCAGTTTTGAGCAGTTCAATTAGAATTTGCACTTAACCTAGAAACATAATTATAAAGTAAAGGAATATTTCATTTTTACCAAACTGATCATTAAGAGATTAAGAGTTATTGGACATGTTTCAGAATTGGACAACTTTAACTGGATCGAAGCCTGTAATGGAGTGCTTGCTACTGTTTCTTAAAGAAAACTGTAAGATTGTGTAACATTATAACCATCACCAAGCAAATTCACGAGAGCTTAAAAAACTCTCCACAAGCTTTCATTTCTTTTTCATTTTTTCAGCACTGTTGACAAAGCCAGGGTTTGTTGCCTACCCCTAATTGCCCTTATGAAGGAGGAGGTGGTGAATTGCCATCTATAAGTCATAGTTTTACGTATGGAAACAGTATCAAACTAAATGCCCATCTAAGCTAGTCCCATTTGCCTTTAAAATCTTCTATCTTGAAGTGCAGCAATCCTTATGGTGAATAGGACCATTGCCCTGTTATAAACAGTTAAGCACTAAAGATGAAGAGAAAGGAGACTGTAGATGCTAGAATTTGAAGTGATAAACAAAATGCTGGAGGAACTAAGTGGATAAAGCAACATCTCAGGGGGAAATGGACAGTCGACATTTTGGGTTAAGACTTTTCACTGGCACCCTTCAAGTGGACAGTCCAGATAATTGTTCTCGACCTGAACTGTCTATTTACCTCCACAGATGCTGCCTGAGCCCCTGAATTCCTCTAGCAGATTGTCTAAAGTAATTAGAACTGTATTCTGCGCAGTTTAAAAGAATAAGAGGTGATCATACTATAACACCGAAAGGCTTGACAGGGTCAATGTTGAGATGTTTCCACTAGAGGGAGATGCTCCAATGAGAAGACATAGTTACAAGTTCAAGGACTAATCATTTAAAACTGAGGTATGTGGGACCTTCTTTTCACAGACTCTATTGACCTCTGGGATTCACTTTCTTGGCAGGTTGTGAACACTAGATAAATGGGTGTATTTAAAGAGGAAAGAAATACTTTTTTGAAAGATTGGGGAATGATGGATGATGGGAATCTGTCATAGAAGAGTTGATGCCAAGGACAGTTAAGCCATGATCGTGTTGAGTGGTGGACAGTGAGCCAGTAGGTTAAGTAGGTTTGCTTTGTCATCCAATAAAAACTTCAGCAGATGTGCTGTTAAAAGTAACCTGACTGTTTGCATCATGATTTTGTACAGCAATTCCAACACATATGAGCATAAGTGAGTGAAGAGAGTAGAGACCACAGTCTGGTCCATTAGGGCACAGCCATTCCTACCATTGATAAATTCTACAAGAGCTGCTGCCGCACGGAAAAGGCATCCGTTAGTCTTGCGAAACCATGGATCTGCGCCTGGAAAGTCTTCACTCTCCAGGGCGCAGGCCTGGGCAAGGTTGTATGGAAGACCAGCAGTTGCCCATGCTGCAAGTCTCCCCTCTCCATGACACCAATGTGGTCCAAGGGAAGGGCATTAGGACCCATACAGCTTGGCACTAGTATCATCGCAGAGCAATGTGTGATTAAGTGCCTTGCTCAAGGACACAACACGTTCCCTCGGCTGGGGCTCGAACTCACGACCTTCAGGTAGCTAGTCCAATACCTTGATCACTTGGCCACGTGCCTCACGAAAAGGCATCTATTATCAAGGATCCCTATCATCCTGGCTATCCATCTTATCACTGCTGCCGTTGATCAGGAGGCACAGAAGCCTGAAGTCCCTCTTCATCAGTTTCAGGAACAGCTATTTTCCTACAACCATCAGGTTCTTGAACAGACTTGAATAACTCTAACCCTAATTCAGCAACGTAGCACTACAGACTGCCTCTTTCAAGACTGTGACTATGTAACTTATATCTGATTGTATCTTTGCTGCAGATATAAACTGTACATTACCATGTGGTTTCGTTCAATAAACTGCTACATTGATGAATTGGTTCATTATTTTCACATGTACCAAGGTCCAATGAATTCCTGCCAAATATATGGACCATTTCATCACATCGATGCATTGAGGGTGCTTTCAGATTTTTGTATCTTCTGCCTGATGGGAGAGGGGAGAAGAGAGAATGTCTAGGATGTGTGGACTTTGATTATGCTGGCTGCTTTACTGAGGCAGTGGGAAATATAGACAAAGTTAATGGAAGGGAGACAAATTTCTGTGATGTCCACATTTCTCTGCAGTTGCCATAATACACTGTGATCCATCGAGATAGGATATTTTCGATAGTCCATTGATAAAAATTGGTGAGAGTAAACAAGGACACTTGGTGAGATGGGAGGGGGAAAGGCAGTGAGAGTGTGCAGAAACAATGACATAATATCTCCCTCCCTACCCACCTGTGACCATCCCTGTGCAAACAGTGACTCTACCTCTTCTAGACGCAACCTCATATCAGTCCTGTGCTGCAGGAATTTGCCTCTTGCATTGGAATGTTTGTGTGTAGAGACCTTCACGTTTGTTGACTATTTGGAAATAAAATCAGCATTTATTAATTATTGCCTCATGTATCAACATGCATAGAAAATCTTGTCTTGCATATTGTGTATACAGATCATATCAGTACACAGTGCATTGATGTAGTTCTATGTAAAACAATAACAGAATGCAGAATGAAGTGCAATAGTAACAGAAAAGGTGCAGTACAGGTGGACAATAAGGTGCAAGATCAGAATAAGATAGATTATGAGGTCAGAAGTCTTATGACTTTCTTCCAGCTCTCCTTGACAAGTAGGAGTGCATAGTGACAATGCGTACTTTGGACAGTATGGTTAATATGGTTTCAAGTAGTCTACAGACAAATCTATTGGGGTAGGCAAGTATCTCCAAAAGAAACAAGTACGGATTGGACAATAATTCTCATCCCCTGTAACACCCTCATCGGTCATGTCTTCACCCACACCAATACACCACAATTGTCCTCAGATGTGGTGACAAAACTATGCAACTTCATGCTTCTGATGGAGTCTAAATGTTTGGCTGAGTAGCCAATGACTACCTGGGTATACTGTATCTGATACTTGCACTAATAAACAACAAGTTTGACCTAAGCACAAGCCAATCAATGCTTGAAAGGCGTGGGTGACTCTCAGACATAAGACAGCCCATACAATAGAATTACTAGGTTTTTTTTGCTGTAATGTGGAATCAAGGACATTATTAAATTCAGTAGGATAAAGCGAAAAAGAAAGTTATATTACTTCAGTAACATTACCACTAATTTATTTTCTGATGTTATCTGAAACGTTTATCTTTGGAAGATAAATGCATTATCACTGTGGACTGAAATATTGCCCATGGCAATGACTCATTTATGAGCTGCTGTGAATACACACAATGCTTTGAGTATCACCAAAACCACTTCCATCTTTGTTCAAAGACACATAAGGGATGTGTTCAAAGTTCAAATACTGCCTTTCCATTTTTGTTTAATTTCTTACTCATCAGTGGTAGATAAAATAACGATTGTGATCCCCTGTGCTCATTTGCAAGCCTTTAACTGATTGCTAACTCCCTGTCTCTTTAATTAGTCATTTGACAAGTCAATTAACTAATTTTAAACCTACTGATTCCCACAGCTATCTTGACTACACCTCTTCCCACTGTTTCCTGTAACAATGTTATTCCTTTTCTCCGTTGCTTCATCTCCACCACACCCGTTCTCAGGATGAGGCTTTCCTTTCCAAGACGTCAGGGATGTTCTTCTTCTTCAAAAAAAAGTGGTTTCCCTTCTTCTATCATTGATGCTGCTTTCATTTGCATCTCCTCCATTTCCCAGACATTCGCGCTCAACCAATCATTCCATCTTCCCATCACCTTAACAGTGATAGAATTCCTCTTGTGTTTGCCTTCAACCCCATGAGCCTTCACATCCAACACATCATTCTCCGTATCTCCAAATGGATCCTACCACCAAACATATCTTTAACTGCCCCTCCACTCTCCGCTTTCTGTAAGGATTGCTCCCTCCATGATTCCCTTGTCCATTCATCCCTCCCCACTAATCTCCTTCCTGACACTTTTCCCTGCAAGCGGAAGAAGTGCTACACCTCCCTATTCACCTCACCTCCATTCAGAGCCTTCCAAATGAGGCATCACTTAATCTATGAATTTGTGTTATCTACTGTATCCGGTGCTCCTGATATGGCCTCCTTTACATTGGTGAAAACGTAGTAAATTGGGGGACTGCTTCATCAAGCACCTCTGCTCGAGAAGTAGAACTTCCTCAAGGCCCAAAGTTTTAATTTTGATTTACATCCTGTTCCAACATGTCGATCTATGGCCTCCTCTTGTGCCATGATGAAGCCACCCTCAGGGTGGAGGAGCAACAGCTTATATTCTGTCTGGGTAGCCTCTAACCTGATGATATTAATATTAATTTCTTCTTCTGGTTAAAAAATATTCCCACCCCCTCTCCTCTTCTTCTATTCCTTACTCTGGTCTCTTACCTCTTCTCTACCTGCC
Organism: Mobula hypostoma; assembly: GCF_963921235.1. NCBI lineage: Eukaryota > Metazoa > Chordata > Chondrichthyes > Myliobatiformes > Myliobatidae > Mobula > Mobula hypostoma. The sequence continues at coordinate 171,347,510 of NC_086097.1, forward strand.
TATCACCTCCCCTTGGTGCCCCTCCTCTTTCCCTTTCTACTATGGCCCACTCTCCTCTCCTATCAGATTCCTTCATCCCCAACCATATGCCATTCCTACATACCTGGCTTCACTATCACCTTCTAACTATCTTCATTCCGCTCCCTCCAACTTTTTATTTTGGTATTTTCTCCCTTCCTTTCCAGTCTTGAAGAAAGGTCTCAGCCCAAAACGTCAACTGTGTTTTCATTTCCGTGGATGCTGCCTGACCTGCTGAGTTCATCCAGCATTTTGTGTGTGCTACTTTGGATTTCTCCCATCTTTAGTAATTCTGACAAGAAGATGCATTATTAGAATTCTGATGTTAATAATGAAGTTACAGTTACCAGATGAACTATATAATGTTTGTTCACTTAGTGGGAACAGTTTGTAGAGTGGATCTGTCACAGCAATTATACGTAGCCTCCTATTTCTGGCAAGATGGTGGTGGTTATTTAAAAAAGGAGCTTTGAGAGCAATTGTCCATTGTACATGGCCTATCAGCGGCATCAACAGAGCTCTACCAAGAAGGATTTCTGGCAAGTTGGCAGTCGGGGCAGTGCTAAGGTGGTGCTAGCTGGTGCTATAGCCCCAGCAGAAATTGCAATAGCACCAGCGTAGCACCACCAAGAAATTAACTGCAATTTCACATACAAATTGCAGCTGCTTTGCTTTCTCTGTACAGTTTTGAATACAGCTTGTTTCTCCAGTTGATCTGGTGAAAGAGCGCCCCCAATTACTATAGCACCCACGCAGCAAAAAAAGTTATAAACTCTGTCAGATCCACTCTACACTTCTGCTTATTCGTTTGTTGTCAATGTCTTGCCGTTGCTGTCCTCAGATCAGTTAAGCTGATCTAAGATCACTTAAGGTGGTGATGTCACTCACTCTCACTCACACGAGAGATTGATAGTATACATCCAGGCGCAGATCCATGGTCTCGCGAGACTAACGGATGCCACACGCACACATTGTGCTTTTACAAGCTAGCGTCGGCCTGGCACATGCATTATTTTGGCAGCATGAAAAATGGATCAATTTTTAGTGAGATAACGGTCTCATCCAGAGTAATCAGTGGTGTCTCAGCCTGAGCCTGTCTTAATTGAAAGTGACATCCAGAAAGAAGTAAGTGGGGATGAGGACGACAGCAGTTCATTGAAGGAGTGTGAGGACGAAGTAGAAGAACAAGAAATGGAGTGGGATTCGGAAGAGAACGTGGATGAAGCTGCTCTTAGTGCTAGTGGGAATACTGTTAGCGATGTTAGCCAGCAGCCTGAGGAAGGACCCCGTCGGCCAGCATTGAAAAAGTACCCTTCGCTGCTCACAACAGTTTGGTAATCAGCAAAGGAGCTTTATTCGTGGCTGGTTTGACTGACTAGAATATTGGATCACGAAAGATACTACGTTCTGCTTCGCATGCAGGTACTTCCTGTGTGGAAGACATGGGCTCCATTCTGAGTCTACCTTCACTGTCACCGGTTACTGTAACTGGTGGAAAGCTACAACAGCTTTCAAAACCCACCATGTAAGTGCAGCTCATATGTTTGCTATGGAGGTACGGGCCAAATTCAGATTAAGAAAACAAGATGGTTTGAAATTGGGAAATATGCTCAACAAAGGACATGCATAGATTGTCCAAGAAAATCGTGAGTATATGAGAGCAGTGGCTGAGTCTCCAGCAAGGACAGACAGTGAATGACACAGTGGAATTTCTAGCTCTAATGAGACCCTACCATGATTCATTTATAGATTTATACAAACTAATCTGCATATCACTGACTCTACCTGTGACATCTGCCTCATGCAAACGGAGTTTCTCTTGCCTCAGAGGCCTCAAAAACTACCTAAGGAATAGCAGCGGCGATGCTCAGAACAGCAACTTGGCCCTGTTGGCCATAAACAGCCGGAGGACCAAAGCACTTGACATCCAGAAAATCATTGATGCTTTCACCACCAATCACAACAACAGACAGATTGTGCTTCTCTGAAAACATCAATGGTGAGTGCAGTTGATTTTTAAAAAAAAAATTGGGCCAAGACTAATGCTGATTATTATTATTATTTTGTGGTGGATACCCCATAGTCCTTATGTTTCCTGAAAATCCTAAAATATTACATTTACTGCTATTAAGCCTACTGGTTTTGCTTAGACTTCCAAGCGGTGATTCTGCTGACTTTTGTTTTAAATTCAGTAGCCAAATTAATTGAGGTATTGCATGGTCAGAGTATGATTTGTCCAACTCCTCGTAAAGCCTTGCATCTGTTGTTTGCCTTATCTGACTTTAATAACAGTGTATGTTTTGGCATTGTCTGTCTATGTAATGTGAATAGCAGTGGAGATTGTGGGTTAGTGTTGTATTTTTCAGTTGAAAAGCACGCATTTGACGCTGATTGCGGGATTGGTGGATGATTCACATTGTGCGCTGTGGGTCGGATGCTCTGTTGGTTTGTATGTTTATGCTCTGTGTAGCCTGGGTTGTCTCTGATGCTGTTGACACTGTCACAGTTCACTTCTATATTATATCTATCAATTGCTGTTGCCTGTGAATCAACAAAGGCATTTATAGTAGGCACATAATGCTTGAAACTGACTTTGAACACCAGGTGTCTGGCCTTGCAAATACATATTACCATACAGTCCATCCCTCAGCACCATCACTAAATAATTCAGCCCCATTGTAGCACCAGCAAGAAAAAATCTCTGGCACCGCCACCGTAGGTGGTGGTTATTTAAAAAGGAAGCTTTGAGAGCATTTGTCCATTGTACGTGGCCTATCAGAAGTGTCAACAGAGATTTACTAAGAGGTATTCCTGGCAGGTTGGCGGCAGTTATTTAAAAGAGGCCGTGGCTAGGAAGAGATGTTAGCTCCGTGTAAAGCGTCTGTCAAGGTTTCTTTTTTGTTTTTATTCCTCTCTTACTGTATCATTTAAATGGCTATGGTGTGCTCTTCGTGCCGGATGTTGGAGAACTGGGAGACCCAGTGCGTGAAGTGCATCCGGCTGCAGCACCTTGAAGACTGTGTTAGGGATCTGGAGCAGCAACTGGATGACTTTCAGCTTGTGCGAGGGAGTGAGGATATAATTGATCAAAGTTACAGAGAATTAGTCACCCCGAAGTTGCAGGAGGCGACTAGCTGGGTGATTGTCAGGAGAAATGGAAATAGGCATTTAGAGCAGAGCACCCCTGTGGCCATTCCCCTCAAAAAGAAGTATCCCACTTTGGATACTTTTGTGGAGGATGATCTCCTGCGAGAACGCCATGGTGACAGGGTTACAGGTACTAGGCATGGGTCCATGGTGCAGAAGGGAAAGAGAGAGAAGAAGGGAATGGTAATGATAGGGGACTCGATAGTAAGGGGAACAGACAGGGGATTCTGTGGACGTGAACAGGATGTGAACAACATACCTGGGATGGTTTGTTGCCTCCCAGGTGCCAGGGTCAGGGACATCTCAGATCACATCCACAACATTTTGGAGAGGGAGGGGAAGTGGCCAAATGTCTTGGTACATATTGGTACCAATAAAATAGGAAGGAAAAGCAATGCGGTCCTGAAAAGAGAATTTAGAGAGCTAAGTCGAAATCGGAGAAGCAGGACATCCCGGATTGTAGTTTCTGGATTACTGCCTATGCCACACGCCAGTGAGGGTAGAAACAGAATGATTTGGCAGATAAATGTGTGGCTGAGCAGCTGGTGCAGGGGGCAGGGCTTCAGGTTCTTGGATCATTGGGATCTCTTCCGGGGGAGGTATGACTTGTTCAACAGTGACGGGTTGCACCTGAACCTGAGGGAGACCAATGTTCTCGCGGGCAGGTTTGTTAGAACTGTTGGGGAGGGTTTAAACTAACTTGGCAGGGAGGCGGGAACTGGAGTGATGGGACTCAGGATAGGACAGATGGTAAAAAAATAAAGATAGCATGCGGTCAGACTGTCAGGAAGGGCAGGCCGGTGATGGGACTTAGTTGCAGCCAACAGGCTGAGTATCAAATCATTAGGGATGCAGAATCAGAAAGGATAGCAAATATGGTACTCAAGGTGTTGTATCTGAATGCGCATAGTATAAGAAATAAGGTAGATGATCTTGTTGCAATAGTACAGATTGCCAGGTATGATGTTGTGACCATCACTGAATCGTGGCTGAAGAATGGTTGTAGTTGGGAGCTGAATGTCCAAAGTTACATGTTATATCGGAGAGATTGGAAGACAGGCAGAGGGAGTGGTGTGGCTCTACTGGTAAAGAATGGCATGAAATCAGTAGAAAGATGTAACATAGGATCGGAGGCTGTTGAATCCTTGTGGGTTGAGTTAAGAAACTGCAAGGGTAAAAGGACATTGGTGACAGTTATATACAGGCCTCCCAACAGTGGCTGGGAGGTGGACCACAGGTTACAACAGGAAATAGAAAAGGCGAGTCAAAAGGGCAATGTTATGGTAGTCATGGGAGATTTAAACATGCAGGTCAATTGGGAAAATCAGGTTGGTAATGGATCGCAAGACAGTGAGTTTGTTGAATGCCTAAGAGATAGCTTTTTAGAGCAGTTTGTCATTAAGCCAACTAGGGGATCAGCTATACCGGCTTGGGTGTTATGTAATGAACCAGAAACAATTAGGGAGAGAAAGGCAAATGAACCCTTAGGAACCAGTGATCATTTGCAATTTGATAGGAAGAAAGTAAAGTCTGACGTAGCAGTAGTTCAGTGGAGGAAGGGAAATTACAGTGATATGAGAGAGGAATTGGCCAAATTGGTCAAAGCAGGAATGTCAGCAGAGCAGCAATGATGTGTGTTTCTGGGGGAAATGAGGAAGGTGAGGGACACGTGTATTCCAAAAATGAAGAAATACTCAAATTGTAAAATAGCCCAACAGTGGCTGACAAGGAAAGTCAAAGCAATTGTAAAACCAAAAGAAAGGCCATACAACAAAGCAAAAATTAGACAGAAGGTAGAGAATTGGGAAGTTTTGAAAAATCTACAGAGAACAACTAAAAAAATCATTAGAAGGAAAAATTGAAATATAAAAGCAAGCTAGCAAATACCATCAAAGTGGATAGTAAAAGATTTTTCAAATGTTAAAAATAAAAGAGAGATGGATATAGGACCACTAGAAAATGAGGCAGAAAAAATAATAACGGGGGACAAAGGGATGGCTGATGAACTAAATGATTATTTTGCATCAGTCTTCACTGTGAAAGACACCAGCAGTATGCCTGATGTTGTAGTGTGTGTAGGAAGAGAAGTGGGTGCAGTTACTGTTACAGCCTGATGAACTGGTTGGAATTCTTTGAGGGGGTTACAAGTAGGATAGATAAAGGGGATGCAGTGGATCTTATATATTTGGACTTCCAGAAGCCCTTTGACAAGGTGCAACACATGAGGCTGTTTACCAAGTAAAGAGCCCATGGTATTACAGGAAAGTTACTACCATGATTAGAGCATTGGCTGATTGGTAGGAGGCAGTGAGTGGGAATAAAAGGATCCTTTTCTGGTTGGCTGTCAGTGACTAGTGGCGTTCTGCAGGGGTTAGTGTTGCGACCGCTTCTTTTTATGCTGTATATGAACATTTCAGATGATGAAGTACTTGTCTTTGTTGCCAAGTTTGCAGATGATACAAAGAATGGTGGAGGGGCAGGTAGTGTTGAGGAAACAGGTAAGATGCAGTCGGACTTAGACAGATTAGGAGAATGGGCAAGAAAGTGGCAAATGAAATATAATATTGGAAAATGCATGGTCATACATTTTAGTAGTAGAAATAAATGCGCAGACTATTTTCTAAATGGGGAGAAAATCCAAAAATCTGGGATTCAACGGGACTTGGGAGTCCTTGTGCGGAACACCCTGAAGGTTAACTTGTGGGTTGAGTTGGTGGTGAGGAAGCCAAATGCCATGTTAGTATTCATTTCAAGAGGTCTAGAATACAAGAGCAAGGATGTGATACTGAGGCTTTATAAGGCATTGGTGAGGCCTCACCTTGAGTATTGTGAACAGTTTTGGGCCTCTCATCTTAGAAAAGTTGTGCTGGCATTGGAGAGGGTCCAGAGGAGGTTCACAAGGATGATTCCAGGAATGAAAGGTTTATCATTCGAGGAATGTTTGATGACTGGGTCTGTACTCACTGGAATTCAGAAGAATAAGGGAATCACATTGAAAACTTTCGAATGTTGAAAGGCCTAGACAGAGTAGATGTGAAAAGGATATTTCCCATGGTGGGAGAGTCTAGGACAAGGGAGCACAGCCTCAGGATAGAGGGGAGCCCTTTCAAAACAGAGATGCGGAGAAATTTCTTTAGCTAAAGGGTGGTGAATTTGTGTAATTTGTTGCCACATGCAGCTGTGAAGGCCAGATCATTGGGTGTATTTAGGCAGAGATTGATAGGTTCTTGATTGGACATCGCATCAAAGTTTACGGGGAGAAGGCCGGGAACTGGGGTCGAGGAAGAGATTAAAAAAAGGATCAGCCATGAGTAAATGGTGGAGCAGACTCAATGGGCCAGATGGCCTAATTCTGCTCTTATGTCTTATGGTCTAATATGTGATGTTGTGGGATGGATAGGATCATCATCGACACCAGTCTGCTGTTGAACTGAACATCTACCCACCTGTTCTAATCGGAATGAGAAATGAAGTGACCGCCGGCTGATGTGTAGACCCCGGAATCCTCCACCAAGAGAGCTGAAAAAAACTGTGGAGTGTTGTGGATACAGCTGAGCACATCACCTCAGAAATCAGCCTCCCCTTCATGCACTGTGTCAACTCTTCTCATTACCTCAGTAAAGCAGCCAGCAAAATCAAAGACTCAAAGACATCCAATTCCCCCCTCCCCCCCCCCCCCACCATCCCACCCTGGACATTTTCTGTTCTAGAATTAGTATCGGAATTGAAATTGTCTTTTTTTTTAATTGTCACACCTATGACTAACCACAAAATTTCCAGTGCACCTTCACTATTCCTCGCACACGGTAGAATGTCAGGTCCTCGAGTGGGGAAAGTTTAAGTAAAAGTTTGGGTCACAGAGAGTGTCAAGTGTCTGGAACCGGCTGCTGGGGGGAATGGTGAAAGTAGATATGATAGAGGTGATTCAGAGTCGATTGGATATATACACAAATCTCCAGGGAATGGAATGATATAGATCATGAACAGGCAAAAAAAATTTAGTGTAATTTGGCATTGTGTTCAGCATAGACATTGTGTGTTGAAGGGCCTGTTCCTGTACTATACTGTTCTCTAAGTCTCTTTGAATGATCTTTGCCCACTCATTTACTACATCTCTATTCTCCTGTGCTTTCTTCATAAGATACACTCTTATTAATCATAGTGACATTAGCAAATCTAGCAACCATGCCTTCTGTGCCTCTATCTGAGCCATATATCTTTTATTAAACCTTTACACAACAGTTGGGAGCCAGTTGAGGGATCGTATGCCATTCATAGGCCCAAAAGCGTAAGAAGATGATAGCTGTGGAGAGGGAACAAAGGAGATTTCTGGAACATTTCCAGGTGGGCAGGTCACAGGTTTTCAAGGAAGCTGGGGAAGCCGGAGCTGTATCCTTAGAGCAGGGAGATTAGAAACTGTTATGACAGAAGTGTTTAAACATCCAGCAAGAGAGCACCTGCGTACAATGCTCCCTCAGTTGACATCTTCTGGATAGACCATGAAACTCTTGATTTCACTTCTTTTATATCTGTTTTTAATCTTAAGTGTGTTTCTGGAACTGTTAGAGCCTGCGATTTACAGTTTGGAATCAAGAGAGTGATCCATTGGTTTGCTGTTTCTGAGAAGATTCCGGGAAGCAGCGAGTGTGAGCCATGAGGTGAAGAGACTATGAGATGGGGCACAAGCTGATGTTCACTGAATAATGCTTGCATTACTTGCTGAGAAAAGTGATGAAGTTTGAAACATCGAGGCGAATGCAGGAGGTGAGCTCCAACTACCTGTCTTTTATTTGCTGATGGGAACATTCTGCTGCCAGAGGGGGAGTCTGTGTGGCCTATTTCCATGCCTAGAGGTTGGGCCTCTGCGTTCCGGTGGTGTCTCTCTCTTTCAATGATGTCAAAGGATGTTACCAAGGTTTTGTGTTTACGAATTTGCACTATGAACTGTTTAGTCTTATAGTTTTTATATTCTGTGTTTTCCCCTGCTTTTCCTTGTTGTTGTTTTTGTGTGGAGGGAGGGGCTTTGGGGAATTGAAGTTTTTGTTGCATTTTGTGTGGGGGGAGAGGGGTCTTGGGATTGATGTTCTTGTTTGTTTCTGTTAGATTTTTGTGTAGGGAAGGGCATTTTGGGGGTCAATGTTCTTGTTGCATTCTGTGTGAGGGTAGGAAGGTTTGGAGGAGGGGTTGATTATCATGTTATGTGTGGGGGGGGCGAGTTTGCTGTTTCTCTTTGAAATGACTTCCATGGTTTTTCTTTGTTTCGTGGCTGTCTGAAGAAGAAGAATCTTAAAGTTGTATAAGGTATACACATTTTGATAATGATTGAACATTTGAACCTATGAATCTTTGAACCTTTAAGGTCATAGAAGTCTTCGAAAAGGTAAATAAGGAGAGGCCACAGATTTAATCAGATTGATTAATATTCAGAAAGGAAAATATACCTTCTGGAAACAGTGGTTAGGACTTAAGGCTCACAGACTGACAGAAAGGTATATTCAATAGGTCCAAATGACGAGTCTCGACCTGAAACGTAGACTGTCCATTTCCATCCACAGATGCTGCCTGATCCGCTGAGTTGCCCCAGCAGTTTGTTGTTCCAGGTTTTAGCATCTGCAGTCTCTTGTGTTACAAATTCAAATAGAGTCTTCAAAGGAAACTGGATTCTTAGTGGAGGGGAAGAAATGTAGGAATCTGGAGATGGAGTTGGGGAGTGGAATTAAATGATTATTCTGCATAGATGTTGTGGACCAAATGGGCTTCTGTACTTTTCTGTTCCATAATTCCATGTACTAATGGAAGTTTGGCTGTGTAGAATCATGGAATTATTATATAACAGGAGAAGGATATTTGGCTCATCAACTCTATGTTAGCTCCTAGTAAAATCAGTTTAATAATACCATTTGCACTCAACTATTCTATAAGATATTCTCCCTTAAATCTATCCAATTTATGATATATTCTCCCTTGGATGTTACCCAATTTCCTTTTCAATAACTGGTCTGATTCTCTTCTGAGCAATTCCAAAGTAAAGCATTCATCCCTTTTCATCACTGTCCCTTTTATCGTTTGTGAAAATGTTTAAATATGTGCCCCATAAACACTCAAATGACTGCAACAGTCCATAAAAATCAGGAGCAAAAAGTGGAAATTATTTGTTGCTCTGCAAGAGCTGGCATCAACTCGTTGGACCTAATGGTTAATTTCTATGCCATAGATTTGAAATTTTATGGTTGTAAAACTGCTGAAACTGTCACACAGAAATCACTGACAGTCTTCTGGAATGAGTGGCTTGTCCATGTGTTTGGTGAGGTTATAAGATGAGGGGAGTATTGGAGCTACTCTTTTCTAACAGAGGGATGGGTACCCGGTGGGGGGGGGGGGTGCTGTTGACTAAACACACGGTTAATAAAACTCTGAGTAATTAATCCTTGTGATCGGATGGTAGTGGCAGTCAGGGTTAGGTAAAACTCCCTTAGGAAGTGGAGATGTAAAGCACTGGGCAGAATGGAGCACAGTAATGGGAGGGACCAGAGCCCCTTGACATTGAGCTCTAAGTACAGGTTTATACGGTGATAATAACAGCCTGCCAGAGGATTCTGAACCGCCACTATGGTAGGTCATTTGGTTAAGACAGCATCTCCCAATTAAATGGGGTGATGTTGCCTTTATTGGGATGGACAGCTGGAGGTACCATAAATGCAGCCATTCGGTTGCCGAAAGGGTTGGAGTACGAGGGAAAATGTAAGCATAGCCCGGTGGGGAAACTGAATAAACAGACAAGGTGTGGTAGATCCTACATGAACCATAAGATGTTTTAAGGCATGGGTCCTAAAGGAACAGATCAATGGAGTTTTTACTCCCATGCGATGTGGAAGGTACACTGTGAGAGGAAGGGAACTGTTTAAGGGAGGGACATCTTCTGAGGCCTCCCCCACTAAGGATTCATCTGATACTTTGTCAGATTCCACATCTTGTGATCTGGGTTCCCGATATCCCTTGCTGGAAACTTTACAAAGGGAGCTGACAGGTCTCCAGCAGCAGTAGGGTCAGGCAAAGGGTGTGCCCTCTTGCCCCGCTCACATGGGGATGGGGTCAGGGCTCCTGGCGGATATATTCAGCGGCCCTTTCCCAGCCAGGGATGCAAGTGCCTTCCGTGCTCATTGTGGTGCGTTGACAGAAAGGAAAATGAGTAGCAAATGCACACCAGCAGCAAGAACACCATCATTCCACGTAACCCTGACAGGTAGCAGGGTCCCCGAGCTACAATAGAGGGTTTAGGGGGTTCCCTTCTTTCTGCCCAGGTGGCTACCTGCAAGTGGCCATTGGATTGTACCAGCCAGGACCTAGGACTGTCTTGGCAGCGATATTTCCCGAGTGCATTCTGGGTATGAATGTGCTGAAGGGTAGATCCCTGCAAACAAGTAAGGGTCACTTTACCTTTGGGGTGCCCCGGCTTAAGATATTGATGAGATTGCCCAAGTGGGAGCCTTTGGCGATTCTGCTTCCCTCGAGAGTGATCAACACCAAACAGTTCTTGATTCCGGGAGGCAACAAAGAGACTGGGGAGACTATAGGTGCCCTGTTGTGGGAAAGAGTCAGTCACCCCGTCACTTACCTCTCTAACAGCCCGGTATGGCCAGTGGGGAAGGGGATGGAGCACGGCACATGACGGTTGACTATTGACAGTTGAACAAGCATGCACCACCCCTCACAGCAGCTGCCTCAGATATGGTGACCATTATTGAGGAAATAGGGGGTAGGAAAGGGAACCACTGGTATGCGGTAGATGTCCTGTCCAATGACTTTTCCTCCATTTCCAAGTCTGGAATCACAGGACCAGCTCACCTTCATATGGGATGGTCGCAGCAACACTTTTCACTGCCTCCCCCAGGGGTATGTACACAATCTCACGTTGTGCCACTGCATAGTAGCTCAAGATTTATAGGGGATACAGCTAGATCCCAGTATCGCTGTACCCCACTATATAGACAATGTGCTGTTCCACGGGCCCTCACAGGATGAGGTGGTTACCTCTCTGAGGAAGCGGGGTTAGTCCATCAACTCTGATAAGATACAAGGCCAAGTCAGGATGTTCTATTCCCGGTCATTTTGTAGCATTCTGGACAGTGCAAGATACCTGATAAGACCAACTGAATGATCTTGAATGCTATGGATCCCACCTCCAGGAGTAGATGTAGCAATTTGTAGGGCTCCTTGTGTATTGGCGCCAACATACCCACACCTGCCCATGATATTATCACCCCTATAACAGGTCTCATGCAAAAAGACCACTTTCCAATGGGGCCTTTGAGACTGACAACAGGCAATGGAACGGGTCTCCCATTAGTCCCCCGACAGAGTGGACACCCTTTGAGACTGCCACAGGCAGTGGAAAGAGTCTCTATTATCCCTAGACAGAGTGGACACTCTTTGAGACTGCAGTTTTCAGCTAGCCCTGGAGTGGTCAAGTGGAGCCTGTGACAGGTGCCGAAAGGGTGACGTTTCCCCTTGGGGATTTTTGGACAAAGACTTTCCCCAAGGCAGAGACCCAATGTATCCCCTTCCAGAGGCAGTTTTAGGCCTGCTATTGGGCCCTCCTGGGCACTAAACACCAGACAGCCTCTGAGTCAGTTGTAATACGACTGCATCTCCCTATCATACAGTGGGTGAAGTCTGACAATACATTTTACACAGAGGGACATGCCCAGCAGTCTTCAGTCATTAACTGGAAACGGTACATTGCAGTCAGGCAGAGAAAGGTCCTGATAGGCTGAGCCGTCTCCATGGATAGGTCATCCACCTGCCTGATAACAACCGTTTCACTCACGATGACATCCCTACAATTGACCCCCTCACCCATACAGTGGGGTAAGGTGTAAGATGATCTGACCCCTGAGGAGAAGCAACATGTCTGGTTCACCAATGGCTCCAACTATTGATGGGATGGCAAGCAGTGGTGGAGGGCCACCATTTCCACCCTGCGATGTGCAAGGTAATAAATGAGCAGGAGGGAATGTGTGGGTCCATACAATTGGCCTGAAAAGTGGCTGGGCCTATTAGAGTCCACACCTTTTGGGACTTTGAGGATGCCATACTGTATATAGAGCTGCTCAGATCAGAATGGCCACAGTGTGCTCCGAGGTGCAGGACAGCGGTGGCCTGGTGGTCTGGGCACACCAGAAAAGTGGCCACTTAGGTGTGGATGGGATAAGGAAATGGCCAGATGCTTGGGGAGTATCTCTAACTTATGACAAGGCCGAAATGGCAGCAATAAGTTGATAATTTGCCTGACCTGCCAACAGATTAAGGCCAGGAGATGGGCAGCAGGTCCATCAGGACACATCTGAAGGGATACAGGAGGTGGTCAGGTCTGGCAGATAGATTATGTTGGGCCTCAGCCATAACAAATTAAAGAGCAGTATGTGCTGACCATAGTTGATACGTAATTCAGAGCCCAGTGACCATGCTGACCAGTAAAACACAATAAAAGGATTACAGTGCTTGTCATCCATGTATGGGATTCCCTAGGAGATTCTATCAGGCTCACATATTGCAGGAGCTAACATCCAGGATTGGGCTGTAAAATCCAGCACTTTGTGGGTGTATCAAATCCCATAATACCTGCAAGCAGTGGGGCTGATCAAAAGCATGAATGGGTAGTTGAAGAAATAGATTAAGCTATTGACCCCTACCCACTCCCTCCAGGAGTGTCTGTGTGTGCAGCAGCAAGTGATGGGCCACCTGAACTCATGGCCAGTGAGTCTGGGTAGGTCCCAAATGCCCCAACGTTTAGAAGTGTCAGACCCTCCAAAGCTTGAAAAAGTGAAGTTGGAAGAGGAATCGGGGTAAGTCGGGTGCAGCAACCACTTGGGTCCACTGGAGCACAGGGAGATTGTGGCACACAGGCCAGGGAATATGCGATTGGTGCTGTTACCGGGGGAGCTGGGAATGACATGTCCAAGTACCCAATGATTAACCAGGTGGGAGTAAGTGTGTGTCTCCCTACACTGCAGAATGGCGAAGTGGTGGGTGCTGATGGCAATGGTGATGACACTGATCTGTGGTGGGAGGTTCTATAACATGTTCCTGTGGATGGCGTGTAAATATGCAAACAGAACCAATGTGTCGGACTGCTGGACTTCAATGAGAACTCTGCCCTACACAGCAGAAGGAATCCCATTAAAACCAATCTTCTGTGGTCTGATCAATGATTTATCGAACCTCAGCATTACATCCTTGTTTTTATATTCGAGTCTTCTTGAAATGAATGCTAACACTGCATTTGTGCTGCTTGCTGCTGACTCAAACTGCATATTAACTTTTAGGAATCCTGCACTTCTCCTCTTTTACCTCTGATCTCAGAAATTACTCCATGTTTAGAAAATAGCTTATGACATTATTCCTCCTTGTTATGTGCATGGCCAGACACTACCCAAAACTGTATTTGAAATTGGTCGATTTAATGTTAAGTTCCAAAATCTGTAAAGTCCTGTTCAGTGTGTTTCCATTGGGCCCCATTGGAACAGTGTAGAAACCCAGTGACTGCAAAGTCAGAGTGAGAACTGACAACAGACACTGGACTCTGGAGCCACAGACTGCTGGAGGAACTCAGCAAGTCAAGCAGCATCTGTAGAGTTAAATGGCCAGTCGATGTTTTGGGTCAAGACCCTTTGTTTAACTCAAATAAACAGAAACCAGAAACCTCAGAAGATCATCAGTGAGGGAGGGTATTACAGAACCTCTGATGGAGAGAGCAGGAAAGGTTCTTCAAATTCAGCGTACCGTGAAGAAACGTCACAGTGAAGTAGTACAATAGGGACACAAGAGACTGTAGATAATGGATCTGCAGCAACAAGCAAATTACTGAAGGAAGCCAGTGAATCAGGCAGCATCTGTGGAGAGAAACAGAAAATCAGCATTTTGGGTTCAAACTCTTCATTTGATAATTAAAGTGACAAGAACCGCAGGGTAAATTGTAAGGAGGTACCCTACAGAGTGGTGGTCTGTTTGGTCACTGAGTACATAGGAAGCTGAGGCTGAACCATTTTGCAACACAAAGAATGAAGGTATTAGATACAAAATGTGCAATATATCAGCCCTGATCTAACTGAATGATAACTTGAAGGCTATTCCTGGCGTACTCCAGCTCCCATCCCTCTTCTTTCTGAGGTTTGTGGGTATTTGGCAGTCAATCAAAAACTGTGATTTGTAAGGCTTGGTTGTGGAAGTGTCTGGGACAATGACAAATAGAGGGAGTTAAGACACATATTGGCACAATTGAAATGAATGAGGAGACACTCTTGTGGTTTTGCTTCTGTTCCAAAGGTTAACTTGAGAAACAGTAGACCACTAACCCTCCTAACATCTGCAACAAATCATTAGAAATAACGAGAAGAAAGGGTATGAGTGTTAATACCATTTTAATTGCTTTAAATATAAATGGAATTATGTATCACTAGTAATGCCTCATTGCAGAGACTCTTAGAATTCAGTCAGATTCTACGACCAATACTTAAATGCTGGGCTCTGGATTGTTTGAGAAAATAAAAATGATTATTTCCATCTTCATTCATGACTTACTAACAATCTCTTGGTCACAGACAGTTTTAAACTCGTGATTTCAAAGAATGCAATTTATTTAAGGGAATGGGAAGAAGACATAAATCCAATGGTAACTCATCAGCTGTAATAATCCTTTGGTATTTGTCATGTCACTAAAGAGCCTTGCAGGCAGCATAAATTTACATGGGGTAAGGAAGGTATTATAGTATTAAGAGCAGAGATTCCAATTAAGTGCACACAGCAGAGCAGCTTAGAAAATGTACAACGAGGAAGAAATTCAAAGGGTCAAATCAGCCTCCTTGTAAATCTCCAATCATAATTGGGGATTATGTGCCTTGGTCATGTTCAGTTAGTTTCAGTCTTGGTTCTGACTCAATGTTAGACATTCAAATCCCAGCAGAGAGGTTTGTGTACTAAAAAAAATCTAGGTTGAATGTCAAGTGACTGTGACGCCGTCTTCTGTAGTTAATGTCTGCCTCTCAGGTGAGTGTGAAGAAACCTGAAAGCAATAAAGAGAAGGGAGAAGGGCAGTTCTCTGGTGCAGTAAAACAAGCTGCTGGAGGAGCCCAGTGGGCCAGGCAGAGTCCATGGGAGGGAAATGGACCACTGCTGTTTCAGACTGAGGCCATTCACCTGGTTTGAAACAGTAGACGGGAGATGGTATGGATAAACAGGTAATGGGATGGAAGATGTGGCAAGCGATGGATGATGCAGGCAAGGAGAGGTTGAAATGCAGCTGCAGTCAAATAGGGGAGGGAAGGGTGGAGAGAGGATAAAGAGCTTGCAGGTAATAGCTGGAGGCAGGTGGTGGAATCTGATAGGACAGGGAGGTGGAACATGGAACCAAATAAATGAGGTATGGAGATAAGATGAAGAGAGTACATGAACGGGGCCCAACGGGAGAAGTATTCGGGTAATAAACTGATAGAGTGGATGGAGGAATTCGGTGACAGAGGGCTGCGGTTACAAAGAAGGGTGTATGCATGAGAGGACCTGAGTTGATCAGAAAGGGTGAGAAAGAGACAGTATTTTATGGTCAGTATTTACCCCTCAGGGGACATCATTTGCATGCCCTGTGTTGAATCGCTGCACTTTGACACAAAGCAGCTCATCAGCTGTAATGTATGAGTTAAAATGTATGTGATGCTGAGAGGGATTGACAGGAAGATGCCAAGGAGATGTTTCCTTTGTCTGGAGACTAGACTTGGAGGATATAATCTCAGGGCTAGTGTCGACCATTTGGGAGTAAAACTGGAGCAAGGCTCCTTGAATTCCATTCATTAGCAAAGAATCATGCAGAAATACAGCACAGAAACTGCTCGTACAGCCCACCAGACTGCACCATCTTGTTACTTGTTACATACACCTGTTAGGGTGCATCCTCCAGATACTTTATAAGGTAACCATAGCCTTCAGCCAGGAGCAGGTGTCATCAGGTGATTCCCATCCTTCACCGAGTGTTTCAACCCTTAACCACGACACTCTCCAGTTGGTGGGCCAGCAGTGGTGGCCAAATCACGGTCCATCTGTTCCTGGCTTCCAGCTTCCCTCCTCTCGCCTACTCCAAATCCAACAAGAGGCTCGTTCTGCCTCTTCCCCCATCCTAGGATTGAGGAATAAGGATAAACCTCAATGCCATATACATGATTTAGGAATTTAAGAATTTGTGTTGGTTGTGGTGTGAAATGCGGCCTAAAGAGATTAAAGAATGGATATAGAATATGGAATCAAGCAGTTTTGGGCCCCTTACCGAATAAAGTATGTGCTGGATTTGGAGAGGGTTCAAAGGCCATTCATGAGAATGATTCTGGGAATGGAAGGGATATCATATGAGGAGCACTTGATGGCTCTGTGCCTGTGCTCGCTGGACTTTAGCAGAATGAGGGGGATTCCCATTGAAGCCTATCAAATGATGAACGGCCCAGAGAGAGTGGATATGGAGAGGATGGTTCCTATAGTGTGGAAGTCCAGGACAAGATGGCACAGCATCAGAATGTAAGGGCATCATTTAGAACTGAGATGAGGAAGAATTTCTTTAGCCAGAGGGTGATGAATCTGTGGAACTCATCGCCACAGATGGCTGTAGAGGCCAGGTCATTTTGTGCATTTAAGGCGGAGGTTGAGATTCTTGATAAGCCAGGGTGTGAAAGGTTATGGGGATAAGGGAGGAGAATGATTTTGAGAGGGAAATAGATCAGCCATGATCAAATGGTGCAGCAGACTTGATGGACTGAATGGCCTAATTCTACTCCTATGTCTTATGATTTTATGGAATAAATGTACATGAATACGTAAATACCAGTGAGTATTTACAATGTAAACATCATTATAAAATGTGGTTTAATGTGTTTACAATGCAGTGCAGTGACTGCAGTAATAGTTAGAAGAGTGTGGTGGTCTAACCAGAATGGCTGATTAGATAAACTGCCTGGAGGAAGAAACTTAAGATGGCATGAAGCTTTTGTTTTGTTTTTGTTGAAGGGAGATTTTGTTTTGTTTTTGTTGAAAGGAGATTTTGAAAAAGGCATTTTACAGGGTGGGTCGTGTCCATCTCCCCCACCCCCACTATTTATACTGATCCAACATTATTCCCATTCTTCTCTGCCCATATCCTCAGCTCCACCCAGATTCTACCACTCACGTCCATGAGTAGTGGCCATTTAACATACAGACTCATATCTTTGGCATTTGGGAGGAAACCAGAGCTCCCAGAGGAGACCCATGCACACACAGCAAAAATGTGTAGTTTCCACACAGAAGTTGGTCTGAAAACATGTGAGTGCTGTGAGGCAGTGGCTGTGCCGGCCGCCCCATGGTATAGCTCTTCATTCAATTCGTGTTAGATCTGTGCTTAAGTAAGTACTCAAATCAGTATAGGCAGTATGTTGCAGCTCATGGGCTATGGATCTAATATGCCCACTCTTCAATAGATATAGCAGCACACTTGGGTGCAGTGACTTCTACTGGGTCAATGAAAGGTGTTATTGTCCTTTTAAATGTATTTTCTATGATCACAAGATATTCCATGCAGGAATGCTGCAAGTCCAATTCATTGGTTTATCAGTGAATGGCGGGGGAGCTTCATGGCCTCGGTCATAGCAAGGACCAGGCCTCAAGCCTCAGTGTCGCCTGTTCGCAGCTACTCAGGCATCGGAGTTAGGCACTGCACCGGAATGCTGGAGGTAGTGTGGCGTGGTGTCCATGCTAGAGTCAGCGGTGCTCCCAGTGTTCAACTGGCAGAAGTCAAGCTGTAGTGTTTTGGACTACAGACTATTGCAGTGGGCTCAGGAACTTGGATTATATTTCTTTCTGTGATTACTATCTTAAATGTGCTGGCTATCTTATACATGTTATATGTCCCTTGTGCTGTGTATGACTGTTAGTATTGTGTTTTGCACCTTGGCCCTGGACTAATGCTATTTCATCTGGCTGTATTCGTGCACATTGATGTATGGTTGAATGACAATTATACTTCAGCTTGAACCTGAAATGGAGTGAATTTCAATCGAACTACATGCAACAGGGCAATGAGATGTGTAGCTTCAAAGAGCATAAAAAACAAGAAATTTCTGAAATATAAGATGGAACAATACCCATTAACTATTGCAAATAGTAACAATTGTACATTGTTGGCAAACATTCTCGAGAACTTTTAACTTAAAAATTTGTCATTACCTCCTTAGTTCTTGTCTTTTGGCATATTCTGGGTCAGTATAATTGTGTTAGTAGCTGTATATATTACACCCCCCCCCACTAATGCCGGCAAGGCACTGCATGCACTCTACAGCACCATCAGTGACTTTCAATCCAAAAACCCTGATGGTATCTTCATTGTCGCTGGTGACTTTAACCATGCAAACCTAAAAACAGTCCTGCCGAAATTTCACCAGCATGTTGGTTTTGCTACAAGAAGCAAGTGAGGCTCCTTCCCCCCGTCTTAACTGCATTTTTCAGGAGAACCATTGAGAGTGTCCTGGCAAGTTACATCTCCATTTGGTATGGAAACAGCAGGAAGAAGGTACAGGGGCCTTATAGTCTGTGAGCCAGTAGGGTTGGTCGGTACGATCCGAGGGAAATAATGCTCATAGTGATTTTTGGCAAGGTATACATCTCTAGAGTTAGAAAATATGTGACAGCTTTATTACTTCAAAGAAGTAATCACTTTTTGTATTGTTACGTACCCCGTAACTGGGTTGCCAAACCAGCAGAAATGGATCACTCAGTTGGAGTCTGGAGTACTAGAACTAAGAAAGTTTTATTAAAGAAACAAGCAACACAGTAATCGAAAGGATAATAAATGCAACAATTCAACAATGATAACCACACATGTGCACAGAATTAAGATAACAGCATCAATCAAGCTCTATCGTTGTCTAGGGGTAAATGACCAATTTCAAAATGACTCAAAGTTCAGTCCAGTTAGTAGTTCAGTTCGCAGTAATCGTTGCCATGGCGATGGACAAGGTGGGGGAAGAGAGACATAGAATAGGAACAACTGATCATTCAGAATGGCTTCACTCACAGACCAGCGAGATGGCTCACAAACAGCATTTGGGGCGGGTCCTTGGTGATGTCACCTGAGGTCACCGACTGTGACCCCTCCTCCAGATGCGGTCGATCCTCTGCAGTGAACCCGGCACCCAGGCAAGGGCGGACACACACCGGGTTCCCGCTGATCGTACCTTTCCACCCTTGTCGTTGTCTGGCACTTCTCACCCACTCGTGAGAGGCGCACCGCTTCCAGGGTCTCGTTACCTCGGGTGGCGTGTGTGTCTGTCTTAGCGAACCTGTCCCTTTTTATCCCCCTGCTGGGGTATCGCCTGTCCATCACTTCAAACAGTTCAGGGTTCAAAGGGAGGAGCCGCTCCAGACAGCTCTCTCTCCCACATCCCTTCATTACACAACTCCAGACGCTGCTCCATTGTTCCTTATCTCTCCTTCCCCTGAGGGCAGGTGGCAGACCAACTGCTGATGCCACTGATGCTAGCCCAGGCCAGCAAACATCTTAATTTTATGTGTATTCTCGTAACAGTATATATTCCAGATTAACATCAGTACAGCAGAAAATGTTACCCCCCCCCCAAAAGGTAAAAAACCTCATTTGGAAAGATTTCTGGAGTTTTATCAATGTCATGATATTTTCCATATTGTATCAAATCAAAACAATCTTAAGCTTTTGTCATAGCATATAGAATTACAGTACAATAATTCAAATGTGGAGTTCTACATGGCCATAACCTAGGCCCCATTTGGTTGTAAAATGAATATATAAACGTATTTAATCAAAGACTGCTTTCCATATTTTGTTTTCCATACTTTCATAACCTATTAATAATCATAATAATTTTCCAAGTCTTCCACATCTTCCACCTCTTCATCTGAACTTTCCACACTCTCTGAGGTGGATGCCTAGTTCTCACAGTCTGCCAGTCTACACATGTCAGTACACCTGAGGCCATTTGCAACACACATACATCTTGCGAGTGAACATTTTTTTGGACAGTTACAGGCCAGTAGATCCCGGATGGCATCGGGTGCTGGCTGGCCTTCCATCCAGTGCACTACCAACTGTTCAGCTTCCTCTTCTCTCTCCATCTTCCATCCTCTGCCAACAGGGCTTGGCACTTGTGCGTCCTTCTCCAAACATCTTCTCCATGTACCAGCCTGGTAGTTGGCATGCTGTGCATGTTTTGTTAAGCAGTCCTTGCATGGTGGGAGTTGATGACTTTCGATTCCACCTTTTTTGGCACAGTAAAGGTGATACCTGAGCCCATCGACCTTGGTGGTCGACGCTTTTGGGGCATACAGGAGACATGTAAGTGTCTCCAGTTTGTCCATCAGCTCTGGGGAGAGGTCCCATTCCTGTCCTAACTCTGAGAATGTGTCCTGAGTTTCCCTGCTGCTGATCAGTCAGAAGTTTTAGGGCACTTGTCTTCCCTTTGCCTGCAAAAGCACCTACAGTGTCATATCCTGTATATGTGTGCAACCCGATGAGAGCCCTACAAACCTCTATGCCAACAGTGGTAGCAACCTTCCTAATGTCTACAAGCCTTGTACAGGTTCTAGTGCCACACTTCTGGAACAATGGGGCCTCAATCCTGTCACAAAATGCTAAAGACATGAAAAAGACTTCTGTGTCTTCTGAGCAGACCACTACAGATTGGTATCCCTCTCTTGTGGCATGGGCAGCATGGAGAAGTAGGTGGCCATCTGCTTCTTCTTGTTGACCCGGAAGAGCTGACACCTCCTCACTGTCTTGAGACGTGATTCTGTAACATTTGTCATTCACAGTTGCATACAGAATCTTCTCCTGTAGCTTTGCTCTGTACTCCGCCTTCCTCCATTCATGGACTATGAAGCTAATGAGACTATTTTTGTTACTGACTTTGGTCAGCGAGCTCATTCACTGCCTCACCATCCGTGTGCCTGTGATACCTTGCAAGTCATGACCAGTCTCTTCATCCCGTAGAGATCTTTCACTATTCTTTATAGAGTTCTCCTTGTATGTGTCAAACACAACATTGATTCTGCTACTCTGACTGCCTTCCCTCAGAGCCATACCCAGAATTGTCACAGCAACATCTCTGAAAGTAATTTGATCACCTTTCACTCTTTGGACCAAGTTTATTCCATCAATGACTGTAGCAGAGTTTCCTGGGAGTTGCTCTTCTACTGCTACATTTTTCTGCAAGGTTGTGGCTTTATTTGTCTTTCTCAGCAATCCTTCTGGTGTGGACAGGGCCCAAGGCAATGGTCCAAGGGGATGAGAAAGGATATCCTCCATACGTAGACTGCGCCCTTGTGCCATCACTATGATATGCATCCAAACAAAGACCTGTCTGCTTTCAAGATGATCGCCCTCCCATTTGATTTCACTTCTCTCTTCTTACACATATCACTGAATGTTTTCAGCTTGTTGGTTTTCACTGGGTCATGGAATTTCTTTGCTGGTGGGTCTTCCTCTAGCCTCTCATCCTTGAAGGTTGCTTAGCATTGCTCACCAATCACATATGCCTTCATCAGGTCGGAGGCAACATCCTTGGGGCTGCCTTTGGCATAGAGATGCTAATGAGGTCCCAATTCTCTGCAAATGGGTTGACCATTCATGTATGAAGCTAACCACTGCTGAAACTACTTCCTCAACTTTCTGGATTCTTGACCGCTGCAGCTCCGCATGACAAAGCTCTGATTTGTTGCCTTGCACCATCTCCGTTAACTGTCCCACTGCGGTGTTCAGCTGTTATGTCGTAACGCTTGATAGCTCCAGCATTCAGGCTGAACCGTGATGTACCTCCAGGAGTCTGTGTGTGTCTTTGTTCACTGTGGCTTCAATAGCCTGGTCCACAGGGATCTGCCCAAAGGGGTTGTTACTTGACAGTTGCACTGAGAATTGGCCTGTCTTGAAGCCCTCACACACAGAAGGATTCTTCTCTGGGAGGTTCATCATCTGAGCAAAGTAAGGGGACAGGTACCTGGCATAATTCATCTTACCATAGGCAAAGCACCATGGGACCATGGTTCTTATAGCATGGAGGTTACCATGCAAGCTACCACTGCTGCAATGTTATCACATATTTTCTAGCACTAGGGGTGTATACCTTGCCAAAAATCATGATAAGGATTATTTCCCCCAGATGGAACCGGTGGCCCAAATTTGGGGTCCTAGTTCATGGACTATTAGGATTCATGCCACTGAGTTCAGGAATAGTTACTACCCCTCAGTCTTCAAGCTCTTGAACCAGAAGGGATAACTTCACTCAACTTCGTTTGCTGCATCACTGAACTGTTTCCACATCCCAAGGACTCACTATCAAGGACTCTTCATCTCATGTTCTTGATATTTATTGCTTATTTATTTTTTTCTTTTGTATTTGCACAGTTCGTTGTCTTTTACATATTGTTTGTCTGTCCCGTTGGGTGTGGTCTTTCACTTTGTGTCTGTTAGATTTATTGTGTATGCCTGCAAGAAAATTAATTTCAGGGTTGTATATGGTGATATATATGCACTGTAAATACTTTGATAATAAATTTACTCTGAACTTTTCTCTGTTGCTCCCCAAGACGCTGGAATTTGATGTTCTCAGTGGTTTTCCTGTCTCTCCGGCTTCATCTCGGCTACAGTGTAATAAGCCTTCACCTGTACTCCTAAACCTGAGGTGACCTGTATCTTCAGAAGCTCTCATCACCTCCATGTAACTGTAAGGAAGCCAGCTCATCCTGAGCCAGATTCTGACCGTGGGAAGCGTACTTGTTCCTGAGGGGTTTTGATAGTGTGGATGTGGAGAAGATGTAGATATGAATAAGAAGCATTTGTTCCCTTGAACGTGTTCCATCATTTAATGACTGACCTAACTGCAACCTCAACACTATATTTCAGTCTACCTGTGGTGAATTTTCATGCAACAAGCTATCTCTAACTTAAATTATTCACAAATTGTTACCAACATCAGTAGTAAGGAATGAAAAAAATTAATGCAATTATGTGGGTCCCCTGGAATCAGAAATATACTTGTAACTGAAATGACAGAATAATTAAACAAATATTTTTGTTTAGTTTTCAAATAATTGTTAAGGGACCAGAATCAAGAATCACCATCATGTATAATATCACCAGCATATGTTGTGAAATTTGTAAACGATGTGACAGCAGTACAATGCAATAGATGATACTATAGAAAAAAACTGTGATTTATGTCCATTTAGGAATCATATGGCAGAGGGGAAGAAGCTGTTCCTGAATTGCTGAGTATGTGCCTTCAGGCTTCTGTACCTCCTTCCTGACGGCAGCAATGAGAAGAAGGCACCAGGGATCTAATGGGGAGAAGGTGATTGGAGGAGTTGTGAACAGTATTAGCGAATATTGTGGGATATAGAACCCTTATAGATTTGGGAAGAGAAGACCACAAGACCATTAAACATAGGGGGCAGAATAAGGCCATTTGACCCATTGATTCTGCTCTTCCTTTTGATCATGGCTGATATATTTTCCCTCTTAACCTCATTCTCCTGCCTTCTCCTCATCATTAGAAATCAAGAAATTGTCAACCACTGCTTTAAATGTACACAATGACTTATCCTCCACAGCCATCTGTGACAATAATTTCCACAGCTTCACCACTCTCTGGCTAAATAAATTCCTCCTCATCTCCGTTCTAAAGGGATGAACTATTCTGAGGCTGAGTCTGCTGAATAACTCAAATGGCAGAAGAGTTCAATCTGAACAAGTGAGAGCTGTTGCACTTTGGTGTTGGTGGGGGGGTGGGGGAGGTGTCAAATAAAAGGAGGGAGTATGCAGTTACTGTTAGACCTCATGATATTGAGGTACAGAATGATCCTGGGGACCAGATCCATAGTTCACTGAAAGTAGCTACCCAGATTGTTAAGGTGGTCAGGAAGGCATGTTTGCCTTCATTGGTAAGGGTGCTGAGTAGAAGAGTAAGGATGTAATGCTGCAGGTATACAATTTTTTAATCAGGCCATATTTAGAGTATTATGTGCAGTCCTGAAGAAGGGTCTTGGCCCAAAACATTAACTGTTAATATATTTCCATGGATGTTCTGTGACCTTCTGAGTTCCTTCAGCATCTTGTGTGTGTTGCTCTGAATTTTCAGTAGCTGCAGAATCTCTCGCGTGTATTATGTGCAGTTCTGGTTGTCCCATTATAGAAGGATGTGGAGACTATGCTGAGGGTACAGAAGAGTTTTACCAGGATGTTGCCAGATTAGAGTGTATCAAATACAAGGAAAATGGACAAACATGGGTTATTTTCTCCGGAGCAGTAGAAGCAGAGGGGAGACCTGATAGAGGTTTCTAAAATTATGAGAAGTAAAGGTAGGTTTTCTCCAGGGCTGAAATACCAAACAGCTGAAGAAATGCCCCTAAGGTTAGAGGGAGAATGTTTAAAGGTAATGTGAAGGGCGCATTTTTATTTACGCAGGGTGTGGTAGGTACTTGGAATGAGTTACCAGGAGTAGTAGTGGAAGTAACTAGTCTGGTGGAGTTTAAGGGACCTGTAGATAGATGAATGAATATGAAGGGCATTGAGGGATATGGATGGTACACAGGAAGAGGATGTTCAGTATAAATCGGCATCAACATCAGCATATCCCTATGGGCCAAGTGGTTTGTCCTGCACTGTACTGTTCTATGTTCAAACTAAAGGAGATCAGCATTATTAAGAAATTGAGATTTAAGCCAGTCAGTGACCTGTAAACACAAAATAATCTGCAGATGCTGTAAAAGATCAAAGCAACACTTTCAGTACGCTGGATGAACTCAGCAGGTCGGGCAGCATCAGTCAGAAATGATGAGTCGATGTTTCAGGCCGGAACCCTTCGTCAGGACACTGACACTTCAGTCAGAGACCTGCCTTGATCTTGTGAACCACAGAGTAATAAACTAGGTGCCATAGAAATAGAAGTGCTTTTATTGCTATTTTCCAGAATTTTATAGATCATGAAGTTTCTAGAAATTGAAGAGTGGCATGAAAGTCAGGAAACTATAGATTGATTAGCATAAAATGAACAGTAGGCCACATGCTGGAGGTTCCTATAAAGAATTGGATAACAGTACACCTTCACAATATCAGTAGATGACTCAAAGTCAACATAGACTGCTGGAAAGGAAATCATGTTTGACAAACCAGTCCTTTGAGGCCGTAACTGGCACAAGAGATAAGGGAAATTTAGTGATGTGTACTTGGATTTTCAGAAAGCCTTTGATAAAATCCTGCATAAAGGAGATACAAGAGGCTGCAGATGCTGGGGATCAGAAGCAACAAATAACATGCTGAAGGAACTCAGTGGGTCAGGTAACATCAGTGGAGGGAAATGGACTGAGAACAATTCAGGTTGAGACAACTTATCTAGCCTGAAAGATTGAGAGGAGATAGCCAATGTAAAGAAGTGAGGGAAAAGGGTATGGCAAGATCTGGCAAGTGAAGGGAGGTACTAGGCAGACGGGGGGGGGGGGAGTAGTGACAGAGGCTCGGAGGTGATAGGTGGAGGCAACAGAGGACAGCAGATGATGGAATATGATAGGAAAGGAAGATGGAGCGTGGAGGTGGTGTGGGCCAGTAGGAACAGGTAGGAGACCGAGTGGGAGGAGAGTATGTTTGATGGGCTGCTGGAGTGTGTAGTGGAGGGAACAGAAACAGGATAATGGAGACTGAAGTAGATGTAAAAGGAACTGGGTTGGTCAGAAGAAGAGAGAAAAGGTTAAGATTGGGAGCAATTTACCTGAAAATGGATATTTCAAAATTCATGCCATTGGGCTGTAGACTACCCAGGCGGAATGTGATATGCTGTTCGTCCAGTTTGCATATAGCCTCACTCTGGCAGTGGACATAAATTCTTTCTGTGGTATGGATTATTCCCATTATAAAATAACCACCAGATTCTACAGAAAATGAATAGCAACTTGACCCAGTTATTGGAGACAAACTATTTTATTTTATACACATATATAAATAGAAATATAGGATAAAAAGAAATATATATTTCAAATTTACAGGGAACAGAATTTATTTCTTATGCAACAAAGCACTTTGTCATTGATACTCAAAAGCTAACAAATCTAAAGCACAAACATAGATGTTCTCAAATGTATACAAAATATGTTAAATAATGGAATAAATTTTTAAGTTTCTGTAGCAATGAAAATATTAATATTGCCCATACTTCTAGTAACAATTTGCATCGCCCCACTTTTACTTCTGCTTGTTGGAAGGGGTAATTACCTGGAAAAGGAGTGTCTTCTCCACCTCAGGGATCCAAACCTCACCCACTGAATGCATCCAGAATTTTCTGTTATCATTATAGATTATGGATGTTAGGTTATGTATTTAATTTTAAAAACAAATTGTCAAAATCAGGACTGAAGTGTTACAATCTCTTGATCTAGCTGATGACCATTCAGATTTGATAAATTATGCCAATGTTGTCATCAGATTTATGGGTCGAGTATGGGCAGCAGAATTCATTGCACTTTCTGTACATTCTAAATCAACAGCAAACTAGCTAGTTAATTATAAAGCATTTGAACTTATCCATAAATCATCAAACTCTTGATCACAATAAATGTCCCCAACTCTCCTTTAAACTCCTCCTCTTGAAGGATTTCGTCACCTGGTTTTGTACTTCTATGGTAAAGTGATGATGGCACCAAACAGCAACTCCTTTGCTTGTATCTTCGGAAACAGCTTTATTTCTATCTTTGATATCTTTTTTTTTCCTTTTCGAGGTTTTTTTGAAGACCCTAGCCTGGAGTTACACTCTGACTTCAGTTCTTTGCAGGAATGGGACCTGCTGTCAGGGCCTCACCACCAGCTACTTTTTTGATATCCCAAGGACGTGGCCTGGAAGACTAGTGTGCCTTCAGTGAACTGGATTTTCATGGCTCTGGAGATGGGCTGATTCAAGGCCGGTGCCCCTGACTGAGGTGTCATGGGAGAACATGGAACATCAGGAGCAGCGGGTTAGCTGCTGTGAGTTGTTTGTCCAGAGAGCTGAGCTTTCTGGGTGCAGAGCTTGAAAAAGCGGTGCAACAGACTTTTAACGTCATCAATCAGTGAGTTGTTTATTACGCCTGCCCTCGCGCTGTGAAACGGGGACATCTCTTTTTCCCCTATAGGGAGAGAAAGAGCCTGTGGTATGTCGAATTACCGGGTGAACGAGTAGACTTTAGGGTACTGCAAGTCTGTCTTTATTGATGCTTTGCTGCACACTTGAGTGCTTGGTGGGGGGCGCCAATGCTTTTTGTTGGTGGGGGCGGTGGTGGGGTCATTGCCTTTCTGCTGCTTGTGTATGAGAGGAAACGTTTAACTATCATTCATTCTTTGGGGCACTCCTCTGTTTTCGTGGATGTTTGCAAAGAAAAAGAATTTCAGGATGTATATTGTATACATTTCTCTGACATTAAATATACCTATTGAAACCTAAAACAGAGGAGTCGATGGACCTAGTAAAGGTTTAGTCACCTATTTTGTACATCTATGGTAAAGCTGAGAAAGCGATAAACCTAGTGAGGGTTTAGTCACCTGTTTTTTGTATGTCTATGGTAAAACAGAGGAGATGATGGACCTAGTGAGGGTTTAGTCACCTGTTTTTGTACGTCTGTAGTAAAACAGAGAAGGTGATGGACCGAGTGAGGGCAAATGGAATTAGTGTAGATCTGATGAGCTGAAGGGCCTGTTTCTATGCTGAACAAATCCAAAACTCTCAGAATGAGTGTTTCCATTGTAGCTTAGTCTCAACAGGCATGATAAAATTCTTGTGAAATATGTTGGCATCTTTGACGATTCAACCTTACAAAACTATAGAAAGATGATGACCCTTTTGTGCATTGAATTGGTAGTAGCTCTGTGTAACAGGAATTCATTGATCAAATTGCCTTAAATTCTCCTTATAGTTTGACACCTTACTCAAGTACTGCCAGTCCACATTTCAAAGCTACAATTAAATTTGTCTTCACTATTATATCTACTAGCATATTCCAGATTTGAACCATGAAGAAACTTTGTCTTCCTTTTCACTTTTGGTTCTTTTGCTAGTTACATTTGTTCAATGCCTTCTAGTTCTTGATCCACGCCACTGGTGAGAACAGCTTTTCTCTACCTGATCAGTCTATACCCTTCATTATCTTAAATACCTCCATTAGATTCTATTGCAATGTTCTTCATTTGAAGGAGAACAACTTTTCTCTATGATTAACGTACATTCTCTTGGAACATTTTTAGTAAATCTCTTCTGCACTCCTTCAAAAGTTTACAGCTTTCCCAGTGTGTTGTGCCCAGAAATGGATCCTCTCAGTCAGCTCCACCACTGCTTGTGTTCTTCTTAGTCTTAGCCTATCTCAAACATTCCTTGTTCCCTCAGTTTTTTCTCATTCTTGGCAACGTAAACTATGTTTGATTTATAACATGTCCTACAAGAACATCCATGATGAGGGACAGGGAATTATGGTGGCCCAAATGAAAGGACTCAACTTCAAACATAAACTGTCCATTTCCCTCCACAGATGCCGCTGGATCTTTAGAGTTCTTCCAGTTCTTTTGTGTGTTGCTTCAGCCTCCAGCATCTGCTGCCTTTTGTGTCCACTGTTCTAATGACGCTCAGCATTAGAGCAAGGAAGAGCATCTCACCTTTTGGCCAGATGCATCATAGTCCACTAGACTCTACACTTCAGATGATCAGCCTTTACAGTTTGTATCAGAACTGGCCAGCTCTGATGAAAGATTGTCAACCTGAAATGTAAATGATTCCCTCTGTGCGCCCTCCACAGATGGCTACTTCCAGCATTCGCCGATTTTATTTCAGGCTTCTAGTGGCTGCTGTTTTTTTGACATTGTACATACTTTCAGGTCAGAAATAGGACAACTGGTGTAAGGATAAAAGAAAGCTGAGGAGAGTCTGGAACTCTCCCTATAAACAGATGGTGAGGGCGGAAACCTTCAGACATTTAAAAACCGTTTTGCTGAATGTAATAAATCCCAAAATGATCACAGAACTATCAGACCATGATGAACACAATGGACCAAACAGTCTCCTACTCTGCTATTAATATTTATGACTATGATTATATGGTTAACATCTAGTACAAGCTTAAAGACCTGCTGAAGTGCTCCAGCATTTTGTGTGTGTTGCTTTGTATTTCCAGCATCTGCAGAATTTCTCATGTTTATGGTATGTTGAAAAGGAACTCCAAAGATATATGAAGACAATCAATGTTATTGCTTCTGCTGAAATTGCTACATTGTGAAATAGATTACAATTATGGAACTAGTGGGCTGAATGACCTGTTTCTCAGCTGTGTAGCTCTATTCACCGAAAGTCACGTCACAGGTAGACAAGTGGGCAAAGAAGGCTTTTGGCATACTGTCCTTCATCAGCCAAGGCAATGAGTACAGAGGTCAGAACATTATGTTGCAGTTGTACAAGATATTAGTGAGACTGCATTTGAAATATTGTGAACAGATCTGGTCACCCCGTTACAGGAAAAATGCCACCTAGTCAGAAAGAATGCAAAGGAAATTCACGAGGACTTGAGGGTCTGAGTTATGGAGAAAACTTGAACAGATTGAGACTTTTTTCATTGGAATGAGGGGTGATCTTATGGAGGTGTTAAAATCATGAATGCACACAGTAATTGCATCAGAGTTGGGGAATCAAGAACTAGAGGCCATAGACTGAGGGTGAGAGGGGAGAGATTTAATAAGAACTTGTGGGGTAAACTTTTCACCCCAAGGGTAGTCAGTATCAGAATGAGCTGCCAGAGGAAGTGGTCGAGGGAGGTACACTTACAACATTAATGTGTTTAAACAGCGACATAGATAAGAAAGATTTAGAGAGATAGCCCAAAAGCAGGCAAATGAAACCAGCTTAGTTGGGAATACTGGTTGGCATGGAACCGTTGAGCCGAAGGACCCGTTTCTGTGCCTTACGACTCTACAACTATAATCCAACTGTCACCTCTGGTTAGAAGAAATTGATCTAAACGATAACACTTACCGGGGCTATACACAGAAAAAAATATCTATAGTGTGCAAGTAGCTTTCTGTAATGTAGAGGTTAAATCCATAGAGATGGTACTCAGTATAAACAGGAGGCTGATAAATTTATCATAATGGAATACAAAATGTGGTTTTAGATAATGGTATAATGGATAAGCTGTGTACAATCTGACAGATGAAGATCTTTTCTAGCTCATCCCCAAACACTGCAAACAGTGGGGTTCAACTGTATGCAAAATGCCACCTTGGAACTGTGCAAAGATAGAAATAACTGCACAATTTTCTTTCTATTCATCTATTAGTTCAATTTCTGCAGATACAATTGAAGTGATTGTTGGAAATATTTCCACTGACAGCACTTACTGTATAAATGTTGGTTTAGGGATTCCTTGCCCAGTGGCGCCCTCGATAAATATAAAAAGCGGCAGCTTAATAAAATCTTCATCTTAAATTGTATGAGCAAGTTTACAGTTATTCCCAGCAACCGTACCTTGCAATAGGAATAAAGAGAAAGTTCAACGCTATATTACTACTAAGCTGGTATTCATCGGCTGGGGAGGAATAATTTATTTAAACAATGGCAGTTAAAATTGATACACACGGGGAAAAAAATCTCCAGTTTACAAATGTGTGTGTGTATATATATATATAAACTAATTGCATTCTTCTCATGCTAACCAAAGATGAAGAAAAGAGTTGTATTTATATAGTGCCCTTCACAAACTCAGGATATACTGAAGTGCTCCATATTTGGAGGTTGTCACTGTGATATTGAAGGAAACAATAAACAGGGGCATCTGCATTTCACCAGCCCACATATGGATCCACCTATTGCCTGCCAACTCTTCCCTCTACCTCTTTATACTGGTTCCCTCTCCTCATCTTTTCAGACTAGATGTAGGGTCTCAACTGTAACCGCTGATTGTCGAATTCCCTCCACAGATGCCACCTGATCCATTGAAATTCTCCAGTGTTTTCTGTGTTGTTCCAGATTCTAGCATCTGTAGCTTCTTGTGTCTCCACTCAGCTCTAGGTGTCTGCTAAATCATGGTTGATAAAGACATACAGCCACAACAATAACCTCTCACTCAATGTCAGCAAGACCAATGAGCTGATTATTGACTTCAGGAGGAGAAAACTGGAGGTCCATGAGCCAGTCCTCATTGGGAGATCAGAGGTGGAGAGGGTCAACAATGTTAAATTCCTTGATGTTATCATTTCAGAGGATCTGTCCTGGATCCAGCCCTCCGGTGAAAAATGATATCGTATCAGTTAAATAGGCGCCATGGACAATTCTAATTTGATGGAGAGGGATGTGAAAGCACAGAGGAACATCTGGAAAAATTTCTGAAACGCTCATTCGCTGCTGTCATTACTGCGCAGTTGGGAATCTTTCGGAGGGAAGGCCTCAAAATCCCCGGCTTTGCCTGCTGTTGGCGACCAAGAAGGAGGTCGAATCGTTCAGATAGAGATGGTGCTCAGTACTCGGTGTCGGAGAGCTGATCAGAGCTCGAAGTTTTCGGATGACTCAGAGCCGGACCGTGGTTGGATATGGCAGGGAGAGTTTTTCTTCCTTCTCCCGTCTGTGTGAGATGTGGGACATTTGAGAGACTTTGAACTTTTGCTGTGCTCATGGACTTCTTCATCAAGTTATGGTATTGTTGCACTGTTGTAACTATATGTTATAATTATGTGGTTTTGTTAGTTTTTTCAGTCTTGGTCTGTCCTGTGTTTTGTGATATCACACCGGAGGAAATATTGTATCATTTCTTAATGCATGCATTGCTAAATGACAATAAGAAAAGGACTGTGTGTCTTCATAATCTAATCTAAATCTAAGTGCCATTACGAAGGAAGTACAACAGTGCCTCTAGTTCCTTAGAAGTTTGCAAACATTCAGCATGACTTCTTAAACTTTGACAAACTTCGAGAAGTGAGATTATATTGACTGGTTGCATCACAGACTGGTATGGAAACACCAATGCCCTTGAACAGAAAATCCTACAAAAAGCAGTGGATATGAGTCAGTCAATCATGAATAAAGCCCTCCCCACTATTGAACATATATACATAAGACGCTGTCACAGGAAAACAGCATCTATTATCAAGGACCCCCACCATCCAGGCCATGCTCTTTTCTGGCATCAGGAAGGTGGTACAGGAGCCTCAGGGCTCATACCACCAGATTCAGGAACAGTTACTACCACCTTCAATCAGGCTCTTGAACCAGAGGGGACAACTTTATTCATCTTCTCTTGCCCCATCACTGACTGTTTCTACAATCTATGGACTCACTTTCAAGGATTTTTTCATCTCATTTCTCGATATGTATTGCTTTTTAATTTTTTTCTTTCGTATTTGCACAGTTTGTTGTATTTTTCACATTGGCTGTTTATCCGTCCTGTTGTTTGTCTGTCCTCCTGGGCACTGTCTTTCATTGGTTCTATTGTGCTTCTTAGACTTATTGTGTATGCCCACAAGAAAATGAATCACAGGGTTGTGTATGTACTTCAATAACAAATTTGCTTTGAACTTTAAGCATTGAAACAGACCCTACAGCCCATCTCACCCATGCTGATCTTTTCCTTCAGTGACACTTTTCTTATCCCATATACTTTCATATCCATCATCTCTGCCTTGAATAGACCCAGTGACTGATCTTCCATGGACCTGTTGGGTATTCACTCCTCCCTGGATGAAGAAATGAGGCCCTGACCCCTCATTCTAGACATGCCAAATTGATAGGATTTGGGTGATAGGTGAAATATTTAAGGAGGTCCTGAGAGGGAATCTCTTCACTTAGCGGGTGATACTAGTGTGAAACAAGCTACTAGCGATGTGGAAAATGTGGACTAATTACAACATTTAAGAGAAGTTTAGATTGATATATGGATGACAGGGGAATGGAGGGATTTGGTCCAGGTGCAGGTAGATAGGACGAGGCAAAACAATGGGCCAGCACTGACTAGATGGGCTAAAGGACTCGTTTCAGTTCTGTAGTATTCTATGTCTCTAAATTAGTGAACACATTCACCTCACGTCTCCCTTGTTGGACCCTGTAGGAAAGTTTTACATTGCGATGCAATTGCCTCACATTCTTCAAAACAATGGAAGATGAGCGAAGCCCTACCGCCCCCCACCCCGCCACATGCACCTCCAACAACCCATTCCCTCCCAAGCCTGTTCCACCATACCATGAGGTCATGACTGATCTGCACATTAACTCCATATGCTTAAAACTAAATCTATCATTCCTAAGATGAAAACTCACTGTCCATGCAGCCACAATTTCTATTTGCAGAAGAAAAATCAAAGGGTATCGCTTTAAGGTGAGAAGGGAAAGATCTAAAAGGACACAAATTACAACTCCATAGCCTAGAGGGTTATGCATATATGGAGTGATTTGTTAGAGGAAGTAGTTGAGATAGGTACGTTGACAGCATTTAAAAGACACTCAGATAAGTGCATGGATAGGAAAGTTTTGAATGGATATGTGCCACACAAGGACAAATGGAATTAGCTTAGGTAGGCACCTTGGTCAGCATGGACCTTTTTGGGGACAGCACTGTGTCTATGCTCTTTGGTTCTATGATTCTTTAAGTGAGTTCCAAATTTCTACCATCCTGTATGTACAGACATATTTCTTGATGTTAGAACTGAAATTAAACCAGGGAAAGCTGGAAATATTCAGCAGGTCAGGCAGCAACTATGTAGAGAGTATCAGATAAGATTAACGCCAACCTGAAACGTTAACTGAGATTCAATCTCCACAGCTGCTACCCAATTTGCTGAGTGTTCCCCACCCAGTTTGATTTTAGATTTTCACAATCTACAATTATTTTTCCCTTTGCTTATTAAGTTCTGAGCTCAGTAATTATACTCCTTAGTAGAATACTGTCATCTCAGTTCCAAAAATTCAGGCTTTCAGAGACAATTTATAAAGAAATTTAATTTCCAGGACAGTTAATGAATGAGAGAAAATTAATCTGTTGTCACACAGCTCAGCCCAAAGTCTTAAGTTAATCAACTTTTGATGCAATAAATGTTTTGGCTGAATGTGGAAGCTTTAGAGAAGTCAGAGCATATTTACCAGGATGCTGCCTAGCTTTGAAAGCATGTCTTATGAGGAAAGGTCGAGAAAGCTAGGACTGTTCTCTTTGGAGCAAAGCAGGATGATAGTCAACTTAACAGAGGTGAATAAGATGATAAGAGACATAGACAGAGAGGACAGCCTGTGCCTTTTTCGTAGAGCAGTGGTGGCTAATACCAGTGAGGATCCTTTTAAGGTGAGTGGAGGGAAGTTTAGGGGAGATGTCAGAGGTAGGTTTTAACTCAGAGCGAAGCAAGTGCCTGGAACGCACTGCCAGGGTGTTGGTAGAGGCAGATACATTAGGGACATTTAACAGACTCTTAGATAAGCACATAGAAGAAAAACAAATGGAGGATTATGAGCTTTATATGAGGGAAGGGTTAGGTTGATCGTAGGGTAGGTTAAAAGGTCAATACAACATCAGGTACTGAAGGGCTATGTTCATTTGCACAAACAGACTTCATTTCTACCAGTGCCCAGGAAGAATGTGGTAGCCAGCCTCAATGACTATCATCCAGTAGCACTTCCATCCTCTGTGATGAAATGCTTTGAGACGTTAGTGATGAAGCGTGCCAATTCCTGCCTGAAGAGCAACTTGGATCTGTTCCAATTTACCTACCATCACAACAGGTCAACAGCAGATGCCACTTCAATGGCACTCCACTCAACCCTGGAACATCTGGACAGTCAAGATGCATGCATCAGGATGCTCTTCTTTGACTACAGCTCAGCATTCAATATCATCATCCCCTCAAGACTAATCAATAAGCTCCAAGACTTAGGCCTCAATGCAATTGGATCATCATTCTTCCCACTTGTAGACCCCAGTCGGCTCAGATTGGCAACATCATCTCCCCCACAATCTACGTCAGCACAGGTGCACCACAAGGCCGTGTGCTTAGCCCCTATTTTACTCGCTTTACACTTATGACTGTACGGCTAAGCACAGCTCCAATGCCACATTTAAGTTTACTGATGACACTAATGTCGTGGGCCAAATCAAAGGTGGTGACAAATCAGGATATAGGAGGGAGATCGAAAATCTGGCTCAGTGATGCTACAACAGCAATCTCTTAATGTCAACAAAGCCAAAGATCTGATTATTGACCACAGGAGGGGGAAGCTGGACATCCAGGAGCCAATCCTCATAAGGGGATCTGAGTTGGAGAGGGTCAGCAACTTTAAATTACTCAGCATTATCATTTCAGAGGATCTGTCTTGGGTCCAGCATGTAATCACTAGTACAAAGAAGGCACGGCCATGCCTTTACTTTCTTAAAACTGTGTGTAGATTCAGCATGTCACCTCAAACTTTGAAAAACTTTTATAGGATGAGCAGCGGAGAGTGTAAAGACTGGTTATGTCATGGCTTCTTATGGGAATACCAATTTTCCCGAAAGGAAATGGCTTCAAAAAGTAGTGGATACAGCCCAGTGCATCACAGGTAAAACCCTCCCCACAATTGAGCACATTTACAAGGAGCACTTTCACAGGAAAGCAGCATACATCATCAAGGACCTCCAACATCCAGGCCATGCCCTCTTCTCTTTGCTGCCATCAGGAAGGAGGTACAGAAAATTGGATAGGCAAGAACTATCTACGGGAATAAGGGTGAGGGGACACTTGACTGCAACTTAATATCGCAAGGGGTTCTGACAGCATGGATTCAGATTTCTTGATGATATACTGTAGATGGGGGCCAAGCCAGTCTATACCAGCTGGATTAACCCACTGCAGAGGAGTAAGTGTAACCAAACGCACAGTGCTGAGGATATGGGACTGGGAGAGGAACCTTACAACGCAGCTGAGTGGGTCAATTGGATTGCTCTGTGAGCTGGCACAGAGTGGACCAATCAATCTGTCTGTTAATCCATGTCATTCGTATGGCCAACTTGTCTACCTGCACCTTCTCAGGAATTGCAGCACTATATTCTGCATTCTGCTTTGTTCTTTACTACCTCAGTGTAATTGCGTACAGAATGTGATGCTTGGATGGCACGCAAAACGAAAACACATCACTGCTTTTGTGCATATTGCTGGAGAAACTCAACCGCTTGAGCAGTATTTGTTGACATTTTGGGTCGAAATCCTGTATCACAATTGAGAATGAAAGGGCAGGTGGCCAGTATAAAGAGGTGGGGGGGGGAGGGAGTCTAAGGTGATCGGTTGACTGAGAGATGACAGGTTGTGTCAGGAGTTTGGAGTTAGTTGGAGTTGGGACAGTGGAGTGAAATGGGGGGAGTGGGATGGTGGAATGTGAAATATCTGGAATGAGAAATGAGATAAGCAACAACATGAAGGACCACCAGGGCTAGGCTGTGATAAGTAAAGGTGAATAGAGAAGCCATTAGGGGAGAGGGGAATGGCAGATGGAATCAAAACCAGAGAGGGGATGGATGGTGAAATTGTGGATGGACTGTGGTTGGATGGTGGAAAGTAAGCCAGAAGTTTGACTGAGTGAATAAATAAGAACAGAAAATGCTGGAAATATTCAGCAGGTTGGGAAGAGCAACAGAGTTAATTTTTCAGGTTGAAGGCACTTCATCAGAACTGGGAAGGAGAAAAAAGAGGCACACTGAACTGGAGGGAGGATCACAGGGTTATAGCGGGTGTGTCTCTGATAGGGTAAAACTGGGATCTACACAGAGATTAACTGTAAACAAGGCTACATTGGAGCATCAGTAGCTGAGAAGAGACCGATAGAAGTGCATAAGATTATAAGAGGCACAAATAAATAGTTTGATCTATTTCCCAGGTCTGAAGTTTCTAATACTTTCAGACATGCATTTAAGGTGAGAGGGATGAAAGTTCAAAAGGTATGTGCCTGGCAAGTCTTTTTTAAAATATAGAGCCTGGAATGTGCTGCCAGGTGTGATGATGGAGGCAGGTGCAATGGAGGCAGTTAATTAGTTCCTAGATAAGCACATTAATATACAGAGAACGAAGAGATATTGATCATGTGCAGGCAGAAGGGATGGCACAATATCATGGGTTGAGGGTTATGTTCCTGTGCTATACTATACTACGGTTTAGATTCTAAAGTGACTTGGTCAGTGAGTGAGAGAAAGGAGATATAGAGTGAGAACACAGGCAAAAGAAATTAGACAAGAGAATGCAGGAGTTAGAAATGCAGAGCAGGAAGACATGGTCAGATCAGGCTGGGCTTCTTCCCCACTTCCAGAGAGAGAACAATGGAAAATAAAACACAATAAACTGAGCCAATATCACCAATGGATGAGTGATACAAAATGTGGCTTGCACTCAGAGCTGCTTATTGCTGAGAATTCTGTAACAAATGGTGAGAGTCTGTTTCCATTGGTTGGATAGATAGTAACAAGAGAGAAATAAATTAAATCAGTCACCAATAAAAGAGCATTTTGATCACTGGAGCTATGGAATGAACAATCTTTCCGTTAACTGTGAGTACTGTTTGTAAAGTGAGCTGGTTCAGTATCAGTATTATTTCCTGCCTAGACATTGATAGGTCACATAAGCATCCCTAATAGGGTCCTAATCACTATTAAATTGCTACTGTCACGATAGTGCAGTCAGAAGTGCTCTTCTGAGATTGGTTTGGTGCTGAGCAAGTTTTGCTTTACACCGTACAAGGCAGTCTTGGTAATGCATGAGACAGGCGCTGCGTGACTGAAATGGAAAGTATCCTGTCTTGCTGAATAAGCGCAAAACTGCTCTAGGAAAGCTACAGGAAAACACAACAAAAGCAGGGTGATTAAAAAACTCTGCAGCTTAACTGGTAAGACTACTGACTCATAATCAAAAGGTTAAGGGTTCAAATCCCCCTCTGGGGAATACAGAACAACAAGTGGAGTATGTTATTATATTGGAGCAGTTGCCTTTTCAGAAGGATTGCTAAAGCAAGAACAGTCTGTTTTCTCAGGTGGATCTAAAGGATCTCACAATGCTATTTTGAAGCAGAAAAGGACAGTTCTGCCTGGTCTCCTGGTTAACATCAGTCCCACAGCTAGAATCAAAAAATGATTAGCTGGCTATTTTCATATTGCTGTTTCCAGGAGCTTGCAGTATGTGCAAATTGGCCAATATAATTCCTACACTACAATAGTGACTTGCAACTCATAAATACCTTGCTGATTAAAAAGTGCTTCAGGACATCTGTAGTGAAGGGTGTTATAGAAGTCTAAGGCCGGCTTTCTTAAAATTTGAAATATTCTCTTACTGATCCACAAAATGCACCAATCTACACACTTCCATCAGAATTTACACTGAAATGTTTTGTTGTAAATGAGTTAGTGCCTTTGTTAGAACAGCTTAGAAGATCTGGGTAACAGATTGTGCACTGCATCATCTTGAATGTTAGTTATCTGCATAACGCCAGATCCCCTCAATGCATCTTCCTCATCACCCTCCACTATCACCACACCCCTAAGTACTGTGCAACCTTGAAAAGATGATGTTTCTAGTGAGTGGCAACATCTCCATTTAGTATTGTATCTGAAAGAGGCCACCATGAGTGTCAGTTTAGTTCATGTATTCATGACCCTAGAGGGTAAGAGAACCCATAATCTACTGACCAATGGTAGAAAGACACTGAACCTGTAGATGTGGCTGACCTCTGACCCATGAGCTTAGGAAATGGAGGAACACTAATTCAAATTCCGTTGGTGCTCAAAATTTTACACCAACGAATTCAGAATGCTAAATAAATCACTTCATTTTGTCTTTAGTTTGCAATGTTCCAAGTCCATGTCAGGTGAGAACTGACATGAAAAGGATCTTCAGCAGTCACATTCTCCACAGATTCCCACTGAAGCCCATTTGTTATCCCAGTGTCGCTGATGAATTTTTCCATTGCTCTGGATTCACGCCAAGAATTTCAGGTTCCAAACATCTAATGAGAAGCAATCTTCTGAAAGTGGAAAGTGGTAAAAGTTTTTTTGCATCAGAAGGAATGCCCAGATGTAAGCAGGCACAGTAGGTGAATGAGGCGACATCAAAAGCACGGGGATGACCTCAACAGAGATACTCACGACTGCCTCCTGCCTTCATGAGGCTGTGTCATAGTTCCCATACAGTTCAGCCAGGTGGTGGAATCGGGGACCCCAGTCGCAGAGATAATCGTAAGGTGGGTCTGAACTAGAGGCTATTGAAGAGATTGAACTTAGGGATCCTGCCAGTGAGCCACTCCCCTCAAATGCATAGGTCTGCAGGGAATCATAAGGGAGAGCAGAGGGATCCGTGTCCGCTTCCCTCAGCCTGTCGTTGATAAACTCTCGGAATACAGCAGCATCAGGCCCCAACCCAAGAGACTGCCTGCATACTGACCGAACTTCTGATTTTACGTTGTCACGGAGCTTGGCTGCTCGCCTCATGTGAGACCCTCTCAGGGTAGCAATGTTGAAAGCCTGGGTGTCCTCCTCTCCGCCTCCTTCGTCGTCGTATCTGATAATGTTCTCACACACATCGTCACCTTCGTCAGCTGACTGAGGCTCCTTCTTGTGTTGCCTGAGCGTAAGGAGGAGGAGAATAATTGCTGAGGAGGAAAACAAAAGAAAGTTGCGTTACAGGTAGACAAGGTGGTGAGGATAGCTTTTGTCACACTAACCTTCAGCAGTCAGAGAACTGAGTATCAAAGAATGTTATGTTACAGTTGTACAAGATGGTGATAAATTTGGAGTATCACGTTTTATTTTGGTCAGCATTTTAGAGGGAAGATGGTATTAAACTGGAAAGAGTGCAGAAGAGATTAGCAAGAATTTTCCTGGGACTCAAGGGACTTGGTTGTAGAGAGAGAGTGAGAAGGTTGGGACTTTATTCATTGGAATCTGGCAGAATGACTGGTGAGAGCTGTGCTAAGTCATGAGAGATATAAATACGGTGAGCACACAAAAGTCTTTTTTTCCCAGGGTTGGGGAATCAAAATCTAGAGTGCATAGGTTTAACGTGAGAGGGGAGAGATTCAAGAGGAACACGAGTGGCAATGTTTTTACCTAGAGAGTGGCCCATATATTCCATATATAGCCAAGCTACCAGAGGAAATGTTTGAAGCATTTAAAGGACACTTGGACAAGTACCTGAATAGGAGTTTAGACTGACAAGGGCAAATGGGATTAGCTTAGATGGGTATCTTGGACGTCATGGATTAGTCGTAATTTGAAAAGATTCAGCTGGCCATTTGCAATACGATGATAACTTGAAGCAGGATCCAGCAACCAACATTGTAGCTGGACTTCAACCACACTGAACATGTCACACAGCACCTTTCAATACACAAGGTGCTGGAAGATTTGAAACTTTTTATTCATTGAAGAGATGTGAGCTTTTCAGGCTAAGACAACATTTAATTGTCCATCCCTATTTTTCCTCGGAGACAAAAGAGGCAACAGAGATGGAAAATGCTAGAATCTGGAATAACTCATAAGACTGGTGGCACTACATATGTCAGGTCAGGTACCAGCATCCTTTGAAAAGGTAGTGATGAGCTGGTTTCTTGAACTGCTACAGTGTTTGAGTTGTGAGTACTATCCACAATGTTATTAGTGAGTTAAAATCTTGGAAATCTCTCAGTGAAAGAATATAGTTCCAAGTATGGATGGTGAGAGCCTTGGAGGGAATTTTCCAGATAGGGACTTGGGACTCCACCTATCGAAGACATCTTCTGTTCGCCATGACATCTAAAAGTTCGACAGACTACCATGGGTGTGTAAGGGTGGGAATATTGACTGGCTGCATCATAGCCTGGTATGGAAACACCAATGCCCTTGAATGGAAAATCGTACAAAAAGTAAAGGATACAGCCCAGTCCATCATGGGTAAGGCCCTTCCAACCATTGAGCACATTTACACAAAGTGTTGTTGCAGGAAAGCAGCATCTAACATCTGGGACCTCAATCACCCACGTCATGCTCTTCTCGCTGCTGCCATTAGGCAGAAGGTACAGGAGCCTCAGGACCTCACCATCAGCTTCAGGAACAGTTACTACTCCTCAATCATCAGGCTTTTGAACCAGTGGCAACAACTTCACTCAACTTCACTTGCCCCATCACTGAACTGTTCCCACAACCAATGGACTCACTTTCAAGGACTCCATCGCATGTCCTCGATATTTATTGCTTATTTATTTATCATCATTATTTCTTTTTTCATTTGTATTTGCAGTTTGTTGTCTTTTGTATATTTTTTTTGTCTTCCCTGTTGGGTGTGATCTTTCATTAATCCTATTATGGTTCTTGGATTAACTGAGTATGCTCTAAAGAAAACAAATCTCAGGGTTGTATACGGTGATATATGTACTTTGATAATAACTTCACTTTGAGCTTTGACCTGCAGACTTAATTTCAAGGTCTCTTTACAACTCATGGTCTCAGTATTATATTTTTTTGAATTGCATTGTCTGCCTTATTTTGTATATTGGTTTATTGTCTGTCTTTGTCTGTTATGTATAGTTTTTTTTTTGTAAATACTATTATAGTTCTCTTTTATCCCTTTTAAAGGCCTGCAAGAAAATGAATCTCAAGTTAGGATATAGTAATATATACTGTACGTGCTTGGGTAATAAATTTACTTTGACCTTAAAAGAATCCAGTGATTGGAACTTCACAACTTTTGGGATGGAGCATTAGACAGTTTGATGACCCTTACACTGAGCCCTCCAGCACACCTCAGCCAAGGAGGACGGGTTGCACTTGAATCTGAGGGGGACCAATATCCTGGCAGGGAGGTTTGCAAAAGCTATTGGGGAGAGTTTAAACTAGAATTGCTGGGGGGTGAGAACCAAACTGAAGAGACAGAGGAAGAGGTGGTTGGCTCACATATAGACAAAGCTTGGAAACAGTGCGAGAGGGAGGATAGGCAGGTGATAGAGAAGGGATATGCTCAGACCAATGGTTTGAGATGTGTTATTTTAATGCAAGAAGCATCATGAACAAATCGGATGAGCTTAGAGCGTGGATCAGTACTTGGAGCTATGATGTTGTGGCCATTACAGAGATTTGGATGCCTCAGGGGCAGGAATGGTTACTCAGAGTGCCAGGCTTTAGATGCTTGAGAAAGGATAGGGAGGGAGGCAAAAGAGGTGGGGGCTTGGCACTGTTGATCAGAGATAGTGTCACGGCTGCAGAAAAGGAGGAAGTCATGGAGGGATTGTCTACTGAGTCTCTGTGGGTGGAAGTTAGAAACAGGAAGCGGTCAATAACTCTACTGGGTGTTTTTTATAGACCACCCAATAGTAACAGGGACATCGAGGAGCAGATAGGGAGACAGTTTCTAGAAAGGTGTAATAATAACAGGGTTATTGTGGTGGGAGATTTAAATTTCTCAAATATTGATTGGCATCTTCTTACAGTAAGGGGTTTAGATGGAGTGGAGTTTGTTAGGTGTGTTCGGAAGATTTCCTGACACAATAAGCCTACAAGAGGAGAGGCTGTACTTGTTCTGGTATTGGGAAATGAACCTGGTCAGGTGTCAGGTCTCTCAGTGGGAGAGCATTTTGGAGACAGTGATCACAATTCTATCTCCTTTACCACAACATTGGAGAAGGACAGGAACAGGCAAGTTAGGAAAGCGTTTAATTGGAGTAAGGGGAAATATGAAGCAACAGGTAGGAACTTGGAAGCATAAAATGGGAACAGATGTTCTCAGGAAAATGTATGGCAGAAATGTGGCAAATATTCAGGGGATATTTGTGTGGTGTTCTGCATAGGTACGTTCCAATGAGACTGAAAGGATGGTAGGCTACAGGAACCATGGTGTACAAAGGTTGTTGAAAATCTGGTCAAGAAGAAAAGAAAAGCTTGCGAAAGGTTCAAAAAACTAGGTAATGATAGATATCTAGAAGATTATAAGGCTTAAGAATGAAACTAGGAGAGCCAGAAGGGGCCATGAGAAGACCTTGGTGAACAGCATTAAAGAAAACCCCAAGGCATTCTACAAGTATGTGAAGAGCAAGAGGATAAGATGTGAGAGAATAGGACCAATCAAGTGTGACAGTGGAAAAGTTTGTATGGAACCAGAGGAGATAGCAGAGGTACTTAATGAATACTTTGCTTCAGTATTCACTACAGAAAAAGATCTTGGTGATTGTAGGGATGACTTACAGATAATTGAAAAGCTTGAGCATATAGACATGGAGAAAGAGGGTGTACTGGAGCTTTTTGAAAGCATCAAGTTGGATGTCTCTGGGACCGGATGAGAGGTACCCCAGGCTACTGTGGGAGGCGAGGGATGAGATTGCTGAGCCTCTGGCAATGATCTTTGCATCATCAATTGGGACAGAAGAGGTTCCAGAGGATTGGAGGGTTGTAGATGTTATTCCCTTATTCAAGAAAGGGAGTAGAGATAGCCCGGGATATTATAGACCAGTATGTCCTTACTTCAGTGGTTGGTAAGTTGATGGAAAAGATCCTGAGAGGCAGGATTTACGAACATTTGGAGAGTCATAATATGTTTTGGAATAGTTAACATGGCTTTGTCAAATTTAGAGAAGTGGATGTAGTGTATATGGATTTCAGCAAGGCATTTGAT
Source organism: Mobula hypostoma (assembly GCF_963921235.1). Lineage (NCBI taxonomy): Eukaryota > Metazoa > Chordata > Chondrichthyes > Myliobatiformes > Myliobatidae > Mobula > Mobula hypostoma. Next base: position 171,391,332 of record NC_086097.1, read on the forward strand.
AAGGTACCCCATGGAAAGCTTATTGAGAAAGTAAGGATGGAGGCATAGGATCCAAGGGGACCTTGTTTTGTGGATCCAGAACTGGCTCACCCACAGAAGGCAAAGAGTGGTTGTAGATGGGTCATATTCTGCATGGAGGTCAGTGACCAGTGGTGTACCTCTGGGATCTGTTCTGGTACCCCTTCTCTTCATGATTTTTATAAATGACCTAGATGAGGAAGTGGAGGGATGGGTTAGTAAATTTGCTGATGACCTCACTACAGGAAGGATGAGGAAACTATAGAAAGGGTGCAGAGGAGGTTTACAAGGATGTTGCCTGGATTGGGGAGCATGCTTTATGAGAACAGGTTGAGTGAACTCAGCCTTTTCTCCTTGTAGCGTCGGAGGATGAGAGGTGACCTGATAGAGCTGTATAAGATGATGAGAGGCATTGATCGTGTGGATAATCAGAGGCTTTTTCCCAGGGCTAAAATGGCTAGTACAAGAGGGCACAGTTTTAAGGTGCTTGGAAGCAGGTACAGAGGAGATGTCAGCACTAAGATTTTTACACAGAGAGTGGTGAGTGTGTGGAATGGGCTGCCAGCGATGGTGGTGAAGGCAGATATGATAGGGTCTTTTAAGAGACTCCTGAATAGGTACATGGAGCTTAGAAAAATAGAGGGCTATGGGTAACCCTAGGTAATTTTTAAAGTATGTATGTGTTCGGCACAGCATTGTGGGCCAAAAGGCCTGTATTGTGCTGTAGGTTTTCTATGTTTCTTTCCCACCAGTGGGAGCTAGCATTTGCTGTTATTTATTCACCTCAATCCATCAGTGTAAGCCTCCCTTCCCTTCTTCACATGTTTGCCCAGCCTGCCATGAAATGAGAAAATACTATTGGGTTCACCACTCCCTGCAGATTGTCTCCCATTCTCACGACTTCAGACATCCTACCCTGCAAAAACTCATTTCAGGGAGGTAGCAACATCAACTTGCGGGAGACTCCCGGAACTTCCGGGAGAGATGGGATGTCTGCACTGTAGCTCCTTAGCAGCTAGCCAGCTAGTTTAAATAACGTTAGCTATGCTAATGAGGAAAAGACACCTGTTAAACTCACCTCAACATGTCTTTTACATTTTAACCCACCATAGGCAATAGAAAAGTCACTGTTGCAAACAGTGCAGCCAGCAACACTGTCATTATTTTGACCCTTATTAGGCAGGGGTACACTTTAGTGTAGTCTGGGGTGACGTACGTTTTATATTTGCTTATTTTGGAACACTCTGCCATGGCGTTCTCTCTCTCTCTGTCTCTCTCTCTCTCTCTCTCTTGTGGTCGCTCTTGCTCTCTCTCTCTCTCTCTCTCGTGGTCGCTCTCACACTGTCTCGCTTCCTCGCTCATTCTCAAAAAAATTGATTTGCGGGATATTGTATATAATTTGTGGGCACCAGGGAGCCACTATTAATATTTGGGAGTCTCCCAGAACTTCCGGGAGAGGTGGGATATCTGCTACTTTTTCACTAAGGAGGGAATTTGTAAGTTTAGCTACCTGTTTTATAACTTGACATGATTAATGTTGTTCCAAGATCGCAAGTCCTGATGTGAAGCACCCCCCCACATACTTTTCATCCCCACGGGTGACACACAGTGCTAGTAGAAAGGCAGTGAGCTTCCTCACCTAATATCATCAGAAGGCAGACTACCACAGCAATGAGAGCTCCTGTGCTAAGGCCAGCAGGTAGCAGTAAAGTCTCAGCGTTGCATAGTTGGCCAACGCCATTGTTACTGCATTTACACACAAAGACAGTGAGGGTATTGGTGCTGCTCCGAGAAGGCATCCCATTATCCTCAATCAGGATGGGCAGCAAGTAAAAGGCCTGTGACCGCCGATTAAATCCAGTTGTCCGTGTCAGAATTGCAGCGGTGTTATCTGCAGACCAAGACAATACACAAAATCTTTGTTAGGCAAAACAGTAAAATAAAATTACAGTAATTTAATAAACTGTTATTATCATATATTGAGGTACAGTGAAAGACTGCTATGTACGCCATTCCTACAGATTGATCCTTCATTTAGTACTTCGAGGACGGACTCGGGAAAAGCATCAAAAATATTACAGAGAAAGTGCTAGGTCTTTACGAGGATGATTAGTGAGGTCAAGAGTTCATCTTAAGAAGTGAGGGGATCATTCAATAGTCTTTTAACAATGGGATAGAAGGCATCCTTAAGCTTTAGTTCTATGTGCTTTCAGTTTTTGTATCTTCTGTCCAAAGGGAGTGAGAAGAGAGAATGTCTAGAGTGGTTGGGACATTGATTATGTTCTTTGCTTTACTGAGGCAGCAAGAAATGTAGACAGAGTCCATGGAGAGAGTGCTGGTTTCAGGGTCTGCTGAGCCGTGCCCACAATCCTCTATAGTTTCAAGTGATTACGTGCAGAGCAGTTGCCATATCAAGCTGAAACGTATCCAGATGGAATGCTTTCTGTAATATATTGATAAATATTGGTGAGAGACAAGGGGGACATGCCAAATTTCTTTAGCCTCCTGAGGGTGTAGAGGCACTGGTGAGCTTTCTTATCTGTGGCATCCATGTAGCTGAAACATGACAGGTTATTGGTGATGTTTATCCCAGGGAACTTCAAGCTCTCAACCATCTCTACCTCAGCACCATTGATGGAAACAGGTGTGTCCACTTTCCCACTTCCTGAAGTCAATAACTGGCTCTTCTCAGTGTATGTGGCAAAGAGAACACCCAGCATATTCTCCATGGGTTAATATCAAAAGACATATGACACAACACAGTGGTACATTAAGTCAAAGTCACTCTCGGTTGACATTCCTCCAATTTACATCCAGTCACAATGTCTGCTTGGATAACAAACATTATCCCTGTGGAACTATATATAAAGCATGCATAGGTTATTTGGCCCAACTTGAACATGCTGTTGACAAGGGCCTCCATCTGCACTTCCTCTTCATTCACAGAGCCACCTATTCCTTCTGTTTCAAGTGTCCATCTACATTGCCAAAGTACCTGCGGCTTTAGTTCACCATGTCATATTCTGACCATTCTGTCCATGGTCTCTTGAACTGCCACACTGAGGCCCAATGCAAACCTAAGGGACAACACCTCATATTCGGACATATTCCAGTCTTCAGGATTCAATATCAAATCCACTAATTTAAGATTACTCACTTTCTGTTTATATCAGAATTGTCCAACTCTACTCAATATCATACAATCAGATCATTAGGCAAATCATTCTTTCTTGCGCAGAGAAAATAGAAGGTGGAGTTTGATCTGGGCAAGGATGAGTTGCTGCACTTTGGAAGATCAAACAAGGGGAAAACAGTTTAAAAGGCAGGACCCTTAACAGAGTTGAATGTACCAAGGAAGAAGAAAGAATGAGCGGATTAAGCTGAGTCTTTATCAATTGAGTCCATCTGATCAATTGCAAGGGAGTAGAAGATCCCTTAGAATAACGATGCATCTCAGTGTGTACACGAGAAATTAAACTGTATTAGGTAGCTAAAAGAACAGAAGACACTAGAAATATTCAGGTCAGTTTGCATCAGTGGGAAAAAGAATCACCCTTCTGGGTCAGAGATCCTTTGTTAAATACTCAACAGCCTGGCCTGCTGAGCATTTACAGCATTTTCTCTGTCTGTCGTAGATTCCTGACATCCGCAGCATTTGGTTTTCATGTGCCAATTGACTTAAATGAAACCACCACATTTAAAAAAAAAAGTTACAGGACATACAACAAGAAAAGAGCTCAGAGTTTCTCTAGAGCACTTTGGTAAGTTACAGTATTTTGGGGGCAGAAACATTTCACTCCCTCTGACAAAAGCAGAGACACACATCCATCTGCAGTTCCTGTAGGATTGGCATTGCCCTTTACTGAATGCCAAGGTTCATGGACCTATCACAATGATCCTATATCACACTACAAAATGCACGGAAGACGTCCTGCCTCGACCCTGTGCCGAAGACGCCGCGCCCCAGTGGCCTCAATGACTACAGACCGGTGGCATTGACCTCCCACATCATGAAGACCCTGGAGAGACTTGTTCTGGAGCTGCTCTGGCCTATGGCCAGGCCACACTTAGATCCCCTCCAGATCACCTACCAGCCCCGACTAGGAGTTGAGGATGCCATTGTCTACCTGCTGAACCGTGTCTACGCCCACCTGGACAAGCCAGCGAGCACTGTGAGGGTCATGTTTTTTAACTTCTCCAGTGCGTTCAACACCATCCACCCTGCTCTGCTGGGAGAGAAGCTGACAGTGATGCAGGTGGATGCTTCCCTGGTATCATGGATCCTTGATTACCTGATTGGCAGACCACAGTACGTGTGCTTGCAACACTGTGTGTCCGACAGAGTGATCAGCAGCACTGGGGCTCCACAGGGGACTGTCTTGTCTCCCTTTCTCTTCACCATTTACACCTCGGACTTCAACTACTGCACAGAGTCTTGTCATCTTCAGAAGTTTTCTGATGACTCTGCCATAGTTGGATGCATCAGCAAGGGAGATGAGGCTGAGTACAGGGCTACAGTAGGAAACTTTGTCACATGGTGTGAGCAGAATTATCTGCAGCTTAATGTGAAAAAGACTAAGGAGCTAGTGGTAGACCTGAGGAGGGCTAAGGCACCGGTGACCCCTGTTTCCATCCAGGGGGGTCAGTGTGGACATGGTGGAGGATTACAAATACCTGGGGATACGAATTGACAAAAACTGGACTGGTCAAAGAACACTGAGGCTGTCTACAAGAAGGGTCAAAGCCGTCTCTATTTCCTGAGGAGACTGAGGTCCTTTAACATCTGTCGGACGATGCTGAGGATGTTCTACGAGTCTGTGGTGGCCAGTGCTATCATGTTTGCTGTTGTGTGTTGGGGCAGCAGGCTAAGGGTAGCAGACACCAACAGAATCAACAAACTCATTCGGAAGGCCAGTGATGTTGTGGGGATGGAACTGGACTCTCTGATGGTGGTGTCTGAAAAGAGGATGCTGTCAAGTTGCATGCCATCTTGGACAATGTCTCCCATCCACTACATAATGTACTTTTTGGGCACAGGAGTACATTCAGCCAGAGACTCATTCCACCGAGATGCAGCACAGAGCGTCATAGGAAGTCATTCCTGCCTGTGGCCATAAAACTTTACAACTCCTCCCTTGGAGGGTCAGACACCCTGAGCCAATAGGCTGGTCCTGGACTTATTTCCTGGCATAATTTACATATTACTATTTAATTATTTATGGTTTTATTACTATTTAATTATTTATGGTTTTATTACTATTTAATTATTTATGGTGCAACTGTAACGAAAACCAATTTCCCTCAGGATTAATAAAGTATGATAAAGTATAACTACGACTATGACTATGACTAATGTGCAGCTGCCAAGAGGGCAACTTAAGTTAAATCATGTGCTCAGTAGGGAGTAGCACAAAAAGCCAGAGACATCAGCAGACCTAGCCCTGACCACAACTCTGCATGGCACTGGAATTGGTTTATTATTGTCACATGTAACACGATATAGGGAAAAACTTGTCTTGCATGCTGTTCATACAGATCAAATCATTGAGGCAGAATGAAGTGGAACAACTACAGAAAAAGTGCAGTGCAGGTAAACAATAAGATGCAAGGTGGACAGTGAGCTGAATTGTAAGGTTAAGAGTCCAACTTATCATACAAGGGAACTATTCAACAGTCTTATAGTAGCAGGATGAAAGTTGCCCTTCAGCCTGGGGGAACGCACGTTCAGGTTCGTGTACCTTCTGATCAATCGAAGAGGGAAGAAGAGAGAACATCCAGGTGTAAGAGGTTTATTTATTATGCCGACTGCTTTACTAAGGCAGTAAGTGTACAGTCCAGAGAGGGGAGGCTGGTTCTTCTAATGCTTTGAGCTGCATCCACAACTCTGCAGTTTCTTGCAGCCATGTGCAGAGCAGTTGCCATGCAGAGGCATTATGCATCCAGATAGGATGCTTTCAATGATGCATCAATAAAAATTCAAAGTTCAAAGTTCAAACTATATTTATTATCAAAGTACATATACTGTATGTCACCATATACAACCCAGAGTTTCAGTTTCCTGTGGGCATGAACAGTAAATAAAAGAAACACAATAGAATTCATGAAAAACTGAATACAACAGAACAAGCAACCAAAGTACAAAGGACAATGAACTGTGCAAATAGAAAAAGAAAAGAAAAAATAATAATAATAATACTTAAGCAGTAAATATTGAAAACATGAGATTGAGTTCTTGAAAGTGACTCCATAGGTTGTAGGAACATTTCAGTGATGGGGCAAGTGAAGTTGAGTGAAGTTATCTCCTCCGGTTCAAAAACCTGATGATTGAGGGGTAATAACTGGTCCCGAACCTCGTGGTTTGGATCCTAAGGGTCCTGTACCTCCTCCTTGATGGCAGCAGCGAGAAGAAAGCATGGCCTGAATGTTGGGAGTACTTGATGATAGTTGCTGCTTTCCTGTGGATTGGAGAGAATCAAACGAACATGCCAACTTCTTTTGCCTTTTGAGGAAATAGATAGATACATTGATATCTTTCCGTTGCCATGGCATCTACATAGTTGGATCACGACGGGTTATTGGTGATGTTCACTCCTAGGAATTTAAAGCTTTCAGCCCTCTTAAACCTACCTTGATTATCTCTGACAGTGAAGTTGAGACTACTGGTAGCATCTGTAGCAAGAGTGAAGCGGAAATGTTGGCCCTCCACCGGATCATCCTTGTCCACTGCACTGATAGTCTGAATGAGCTGAAGAGGGAAAGATTCAAATATCAGCCTAACATAGAAACATAGAAACATAGAAAATAGGTGCAGGAGTAGGCCATTCGGCCCTTCGAGCCTGCACCGCCATTTATTATGATCATGGCTGATCATCCAACTCAGAACCCAGCCTTCCCTCCATACCCCCTGACCCCTGTAGCCACAAGGGCCATATCTAACTTCCTGTTAAACATAGCTAATGAACTGGCCTCAACAGTTTGCTGTGGCAGAGAATTCCACAGATTCACCACTCTCTGTGTGAAGAAGTTTTTCCTAATCTCGGTCCTAAAAGGCTTCCCCTCTATCCTCAAACTGTGACCCCTCGTTCTGGACCTCCCCAACATCGGGAACAATCTTCCCGCATCTAGCCTGTCCAATCCCTTTAGGATCTTATACGTTTCAATCAGATCCCCCCTCAATCTTCTAAATTCCAACGAGTACAAGCCCAGTTCATCCAGTCTTTCTTCATATGAAAGACCTGCCATCCCAGGAATCAATCTGGTGAACCTTCTTTGTACTCCCTCTATGGCAAAGATGTCTTTCCTCAGATTAGGGGACCAAAACTGCACACAATACTCCAGGTGTGGTCTCACCAAGGCCTTGTACAACTGCAGTAGTACCTCCCTGCTCCTGTACTCGAATCCTCTCGCTATAAATGCCAGCATACCGTTCGCCTTTTTCACCGCCTGCTGTACCTGCATGCCCACTTTCAATGACTGGTGTATAATGACACCCAGGTCTCGTTGCACCTCCCCTTTTCCTAATCGGCCACCATTCAGATAATAATCTGTTTTCCTATTTTTGCCACCAAAGTGGATAACTTCACATTTATCCACATTAAATTGCATCTGCCATGAGTTTGCCCACTCACCCAACCTATCCAAGTCACCCTGCATCCTCTTAGCATCCTCCTCACTGCTAACACTGCCACCCAGCTTCGTGTCATCCGCAAACTTGGAGATGCTGCATTTAATTCCCTCATCCAAGTCATTAATATATACTGTAAACAACTGGGGTCCCAGCACTGAGCCTTGCGGTACCCCACTAGTCACCGCCTGCCATTCTGAAAAGGTCCCGTTTATTCCCACTCTTTGTTTCCTGTCTGCTAACCAATTCTCCACCCACACCAATACCTTACCCCCAATACCGTGTGCTTTAAGTTTGCACACTAATCTCCTGTGTGGGACCTTGTCAAAAGCCTTTTGAAAATCCAAATATACCACATCCACTGGTTCTCCCCTATCCACTCTACTAGTTACATCCTCAAAAAATTCTATGAGATTCGTCAGACATGATTTTCCTTTCACAAATCCATGCTGACTTTGTCCGATCATTTCACCGCTTTCCAAATGTGCTGTTATCACATCCTTGATAACTGACTCCAGCAGTTTCCCCACCACCGACGTTAGGCTAACCGGCCTATAATTCCCCGGTTTCTCTCTCCCTCCTTTTTTAAAAAGTGGGGTTACATTAGCCACCCTCCAATCCTCAGGAACTAGTCCAGAATCTAACGAGTTTTGAAAAATTATCACTAATGCATCCACTATTTCTTGGGCTACTTCCTTAAGCACTCTGGGATGCAGACCATCTGGCCCTGGGGATTTATCTGCCTTCAATCCCTTCAATTTACCTAACACCACTTCCCTACTAACATGTATTTCGCTCGGTTCCTCCATCTCACTGGACCCTCTGTCCCTTACTATTTCTGGAAGATTATTTATGTCCTCCTTAGTGAAGACAGAACCAAAGTAATTATTCAATTGGTCTGCCATGTCCTTGCTCCCCATAATCAATTCACCTGTTTCTGTTTGCAGGGGACCTACATTTGTCTTTATCAGTCTTTTCCTTTTTACATATCTATAAAAGCTTTTACAGTCCGTTTTTATGTTCTCTGCCAGTTTTCTCTCATAATCTTTTTTCCCCTTCCTAATTAAGCCCTTTGTCCTCCTCTGCTGAACTCTGAATTTCTCCCAGTCCTCAGGTGAGCCACTTTCTCTGGCTAATTTGTATGCTACTTCTTTGGAATTGATACTATCCCTAATTTCTCTTGTCAGCCACGGGTGCACTACCTTCCTTGATTTATTCTTTTGCCAAACTGGGATGAACAATTGTTGTAGTTCATCCATGCAACCTTTAAATGCCTGCCATTGCATATCCACCGTCAATCCTTTAAGTGTCATATGCCAGTCTATCTTAGCTAATTCACGTCTCATACCTTCAAAGTTACCCCTCTTTAAGTTCAGAACCTTTGTTTCTGAATTAACTATGTCACTCTCCATCTTAATGAAGAATTCCACCATATTATGGTCACTCTTACCCAAGGGGCCTCTCACGACAAGATTGCTAATTAACCCTTCCTCATTGCTCAAAACCCAGTCCAGAATAGCCTGCTCTCTAGTTGGTTCCTTGACATGTTGGTTCAAAAAACCATCCCGCATACATTCCAAGAAATCCTCTTCCTCAGCACCTTTACCAATTTGGTTCACCCAGTCTACATGTAGATTGAAGTCACCCATTATAACTGCTGTTCCTTTATTGCACACATTTCTAATTTCCTGTTTAATACCATCTCCGACATGGAACTAAACATCTCAGCTCCCCCTATGATTGACAGGAGCTGGATTGTGGTTGCAGGATGGAATGGACGTTTAAATATTCTCTTTTGAAGCCATTTGGAGTCAATATGTGCCATTCTAGTCAATTCATTACAGAAAGGATGCAGAGTTTTTGGAAAGGTTCACTGGGATGCTGCCTACGGTAGAGGGTTTGTGTTATAAGGAGAGGATGCACAAACTTAGGTTGTTGACTCCAGAGTGCTAGACACTGAGCAGAGAAGTGAGAGAAAGTTTTTAAAACTATATATGGCTTAGAGTCTTTTTTTTGCCAGGGTGCTATTGTCAAATACTAGAGGGTATTGCTTTAAATAAGGAGTTGGGATGGGTGGCGAAGAAGTTTAAAGGACATGTACAGGGCTAACTTTTTAAAAATATGTACAGAGAATGATTAGTATCTGGAATGTACAAGCAGGAGTAGTGGCTGAAGCAGGCACAAGAGTGACATTTAAGACTCAAAGTCATTTTTTTTTATCATATCCACAAGTACATGTATGCACAGGTGCAATGAAAATCTTACTTGCAGCAGCATCACAGACATATAGTATCAGAAGCACACATTTACCATAAAACCATAAAATATAGAAGCAAAATTAGGCCATTTGGCCCATTGAGTCTGTTCCACCATTTCATTATGGCTGATCCAATTTTCCTCTCAGCCCCCATTTCCTGCCTTCTCCCCATATTCCTTCATGCCCTGACCAATCAAGTATCTATCAGCCTCTGCCTTAAATATACATAAAGCCTTGGCCTCCACAGCTGCCTGTGGCCAAGAATTCCATAGATTCAGCGCTCTCTGTCCAAAGAAATCCCTCCTCTGATCGCCCTCTATTCTGAGGCTGTGTCCTTGGGTCTTAGACTTACACCATTGGAATCATCCTCTCCACATCCACTCTGTCATGGCCTTTCACCATTCGATAAGCTTCAATGAGGTCATCCCTCATTCTCTTGAATTCCATAAATACAGGCCATTCAATCCTGGAATCATTTTCATGGATCTCCTTTGAAATCTCTCCAGTTTCAGTACATCTTTTCTAAGATAAGGGGGCCCAGAAGTGCTCACAATACTCTGTGAGACCTCAGCAATGCTCAGCATTCCAGACTCTAGTGATTCTTGAAAGATCATTACTAATGCTTCAATAATCTCTTCAGGGACCACTTTTAGAACCTTGGGGTGTACACCATTATTTACCGTCAAACCTTTTATTTTCCCAAGAACCTTCTCTCTAGTATTGGTAACTTCACACACTTCATGACCCCTGATACTTTGAATTTCCACCATTCTGCTGGTGTCTCCCAGAGTGAAGACTGATACAAAATACTTACTCAGTTCATCCACCATTTCCTTGGCCCCCATTCCACCCCTCCAGCATCATTTTCCCTCAGTCCGATATCCACTCTCACCTCTCTTTTGTACTTTATGTATCTGAAGAAACATTTGGCATCCTATTTAATATTATTGGCTAGCTTACTTTTGTATTCCATCTTTACTATCTTAATGACTTTTTTTTTAGTTGCCTTCTGTTGGTTTTTAAAAACTTCCCAATCCTGTAACTTCCTACTAATTTTTGCTCTATTATATGCCCTCTCTTGGCTTTTATGTTGGCTTTGATTTCTCTTGTTAAACACAGTTACGTCATCTTTCCTTTTGAATACCTTTTCCTCTTTGGGATGTATATACCCTGTGGCTTCTGAATCGCTTCCAAAAATTCCAGCTATTGCTGCTCTGCCGTCATCCCTGCCAGCATACTTTTCCAAACAATTCTAGCCAACTCCTTTCAATGCCTCCGTAATTCCCTTTACTCCACTTAATACAAATACATCTGACATTAGCTTCCCCTTTTCAAATTTCTTGATCACTTTCCCCCAAAGGTTCTTTTACCTCAAGGTGTCTAATCCTACCCAAGTCATTGGTACTTACATAGACCATAACCTCTGGCCGTTCACTCTCCCACTTAAGAATCCTGAGCACTTGATCAGAGTTGTCCCTGGCTCTGGCACCAGGGAGGTGACATAACATCCGGGAATCTTGTTCTTGCCCACAGACCCTGCCGTCCGTTCCTCTAACTGATGAATCCCCTATCACCAGAACATGCCTTTTCTTCTCCCCTTCCCTACTGCATCACAGAGCCGGACTCAGTGTTAGAGACCAAACAGCCAAATCAGCGGCAGGAGCAGGTCACAGGGATGAGGTTTCACACAGGTCTGCGACGCTTGTTTAAAAGTACAGAAGAGACAAGCGGGGTGGCCATTGCTGGAGTAGGCCAGTAGTGAGAATAGGAGTGTCAGGCTTTGGCTCAAAGGAGATTTTGGCTCCGGATAAGTTTCTGTTAAGGTTCACTTTTTTTCTCTCACTGTACCTAGTGTAGAAAATGGTTGTTGTGTGTTTTTCATGCCAGATATTAGAGTCCTGGGAGACCCAAAGTCTGTGTGAAAAGCATCTGGCTGCAGCTCCTTGGACACCGTGTTAGGGATCTGGAGCAGTAGCTGGATGACCTTCAGCTTGTACAGGAGAGGAGATCATCGATTGCAATTACAGGGAGGTAGTCAGCCCGAAGTTGCAGGAGGCGAGTAGCTGGGTGACTGTCAGAAGAAACGGAAATGTGAATAGGCAGTTAGTGCGGAGCACCCCAATGGCTGTTTCCCCTCAATAATAAGTATACTGTTTTGTGGGGGCTGACCTTCCAGGGGAATGCCACAGAGACCTGTTTATTGGCACTGAGCATAGCTCGTGGTCCTGAAGGAATAGAGGGAGAAGAGGCAAGTGGTAGTGACAGGGGACTCAAAAGTCAGGGGAACAGACAGGATATTCTGTGGATGTGAACGGGACACACAAATGGTATGTTGCCTCCCTGTTGCCATGGTCAGTGACATCTTGGATCATGTCTACAACATTTTCGAGAGGGAGGGAGAGTAGCTAGATGTCTTGGTATATATTGGTACCAATGATATGGGAAGGAAAAGCAAAGAGATTCTGTGAAGAGAATTTAGACAGTTAGAGAATTTAGAAAGCTGAGAAGCAGGACCTCCTGGGAAGTAATTACTGGATTGCTGTCTGTGCCACATGCCAGTGAGAGTAGAAACAGGATGATTTGGCAGATTAATGCCTGGCTGAGAAACTGGTGCTGGGGCAGGGCTTTTCGTTCCTGATTTATTGGGATCTCTTCTGGGAGGGGTATGGCCTGTTCAAAAGTGACAGGTTGCACCTGAACCTGAGGGGAACCAATATTCTCGCAGGCAAGTTTGTTAGAGCTTTTGGGGAGGGTTTAAACTAATTTGACAGGGGAGTGGGAACCAGAGTGAAGGGACTCAGGATAGGATGGATGGTAAAAAAGGAAAGATAGCATGTTGTCAGATTGTCAGGAAGGGCAGGCAGATTATAGGACATAATTGCAGCCAGCAGGGTGAGTATCAGTGCACTAGGGATGCAGAATCAAAAAGGATAGCAAATACAGTACTCAAAGTGTTGTATCTCAATGCATGGAGTATAAGAAATAAGGTGGATGATCTTGTTGCACTATACAGATTGTCAGGTATGATGCTGTGGCCATCACTGAATCGTGGCTGAAGGATGATTATATTTGGGAGCTGAATGTCCAAGGTTACACGTTGTACCGGAGGGATAGGAAGGTAGGCAGAGAGGGTAACATAGCTCTGCTGGTGAAGAATGGTATCAAATCAATGGAAAGATGTGGCATAGGATCAGAAGATGTAGAATCCTTGTGGGTTGAGTTAAGAAACTGCAAGGGTGAAAGGATCCTGACAGCAGTTATATTCCGGCCTCCCAACAGTAGCTGGGATGTGGACCACAGATCACAATAGGAAATAGAAAAGGCATGTCGAAAGGGCAATGTTATGATAGTCACGGGAGATTTCAACACGCAGGTCATTTGGGAAAATCAGGTTGGAAATGGATCTCAAGAGAGTGAGTTTGCTGAATGCCTATGAGATGGCTTTTTAGAGAAATTTGTTGTTGAGCCTACGAGGGGATTAGCTATACTGGATTAGGTATAAAGTAATGAACTGGAGCTGATTAGGGATCTTAAGGTAACAGAAACTTTTGGAGGCAGTGATCACAATATGATTGAGTTCAACTTGAAATTTGATTGGGAGAAAGTAATTTTGAGGGATAGGAGGTGGATTCTCATTGAGACCTTTTGTAAGTTGAAAAGCCTAGACAGACTAGAAGTGGAAAGGATGTTTCCCATAGTGGAGGAGTCTAGAACAAAAGGGCACAGCTTCAGGATAAAGGGGCGTTTATTTAAAACAAAAATGCAGAGAAATTTCTTTAGCAACAGGGTGGTGAATTTGTGGGATTTATTACCACAGGCAGCTATGGAGGCCAGGTCGTTGGATGTATTTAAGGCAGAGCTTGATAGGTTCCTGATTGGAGATGACATCAAAGGTTACGGGAAAAAGGCAAAGTAGTGTGGCTGAGGAGGGGAAAAAAAAGGATCAGCTATGATTAAGTGGTGGAGTAGACTCGAAGGGCCAAAAGGTTAAATTCTGCTGCTATGTCTTATGGTCCCGACCACTGTGAGTTCCTCTGTTAGGTCAACCCCTCCAATAGCAGCCAAAGTGATATTCCTGTTGTTAAGGAGAATGACCAGAAGGGTACTCTGCTCTGGCTCCTTAACTCATTTTCCCTTCCGGATTGTCACCCAGTTTCCTGCTTCCTGCACCTTGGATGTAACTACCTCTGTATATATGTCCTATCTATCACACCCTCAGTCTCCTAAATGATCCGGAGTTCATCCAGTTCCAGCTCCAACTCCTTAACGTGGATTGTTAGAAGCTGCAGCTGGATGCACTTCTCGCAGCTGTAATCAGAGACACTGGAGGTCTCCCTGCCTTCCCACATTCCCGCAAGAGGAGCATTCCACTATCCTGCCTGGCATCTCTACTGTCCGAGCTGAGCAGATATAAAGAAAGGAAGGAGAAAAAAGAACTTAACCTAGATCTTTTCTTTTCTTTACCTTCTCAGATTGAAGCCTCTGTTCGTGGAGCCTTGAAAAGCTAAAGCCTCAAGATCACCACTCTGACTCTGTTCTCTCAGACGATGGGCACTGCACTTGTCCCTGCCTTCCTTTAATTTACTCTTCCTAATTAATCACAAATGCAGATCAGCTTTATTGTGCTGCAGCAACGATCCACTGCTCCCTTTTCTACTTGAGCAGTGGACCTGAGTGAAACCCCCTCCTCTCAAAAGTTTCAATGTCTGGACTAGTTGCTGGTCAAAGCACTATTTCGAAGAGAAAAAATTCCACGTGAAAGAACACAACTAGAGGAAAGCAAAATCCATTGTAGTGGAAAGTGCTCACAATGTTTTTACACAGGTAATGATAAGAGTTGTGCAGGTTCGTTCAAGAACTGAATGGTTAAAGGAAAGTAGCTGTGGTAGATGAGGGAATTCAGGCTTCTGTACCTCATGCTGAATGGCAGCTATGAGAAGCAATACACACAAAATACTGGAGGAACTCAGCAGGGAAGATAGCATCTACGGAAAAGAGTAAACCGTCGACTTTTTTGGGATAAGATCCTTTATCAGGAAGGAAGGAAAAAAACTCTGGGAAGTCGATTGGTGAAAGAGATAAAGGGCTGGTAAAGGGGGAATCTGATAGGAGAGGACAGAAGGCCATGGAAGAAAGGGAAGGGGGGAGGAGCACCAGAGGAACGTGATGGTCAGGTGAGGAAATAAGGTGACAGAGGGAAATGGGAATAGAGAATGGTGAGGGAGCGGGAAGCAATAACAGAAGTTTGAGAAATCGATGTGCATGCCATCAGATTGGAGGCTATCCAGAAGGAATATGAGGTGTTGATCCTCCAACATGAGTGTAGTCATACTGCAGGAGTAGAGGAGGCCGTGGACTGACATGTTGGAATGTGAATGGGAAGTCGACTTGAAATGGGAGGAGAGGGGCAGGAGGAGGGGAGGGGGAGAGGGGAGAGGGGAGGTGGTAGCCGACAAAAAGGCAGGCATAGTTAAGACCCATGCAAATACCTGTGGCTACACCTTTTATTTGAAGGAAGTAGGAGGAGCCAAAAGAGAAATTATATATAATATAGATATAGAGAGAGAGAGAGAGAGAGATATATAGAGATAGAGAGAGAGATAGAGAGAGAGATAGAGAGAGAGATAGAGAGAGAGATAGAGAGAGAGATAGAGATAGAGAGAGAGAGAGAGAGAGAGAGAGAGAGAGAGAGATAGAGATAGAGATAGAGATAGAGATAGAGAGAACGAGAACAAGAACAAACCAGTTATGCTAGATGGTGGAGAATGGTGGAAGAGGGGAATTGTTTGGGTCTGGTGTCCAGAAGGCAGCAGAGAGCTTTGAGGCCTTCCTGTTGGGGGATAGAGGTGTATAGAGACTGGATGTTTCATAGTGAAAATGAAGCAGCTGGTCTGGGTAGTGGGGATCTTTGTTGATTTACATGCAAGGAAGGTAGAAGTGTGAATCATGCACAGGCAGAAGTACAATTCAAATTGGTACTATGGTTGGAAAAGACATCATGGACTGAAGGGCCTGTGACTCAGTGACAGTCCATACTGATCTATGTTCACAGCTCTGATGAGGGATGGTGCTACTCTTTACACCCTCAAGTCAGTCTTTCACTCTGATTGATGGGAAAGATTTATGAAGATTGATGGATGCTTCGAAGTCATTGTTTCACACCCTTAATGTCAACAAGATCAGAGATATATAAAAAAATCACATAGGCTGTGGGGACTATGGGAAGATTTAATCTCAGTATATAAAATTATCACTGGTCTGCACAAAGTCAACAGCAAGGGCAAACTCTCCTGAGCACAGGGGAAAATGGAGCATCCATTCAAAATAATTATTTAAAGGACTGGTGGAGGAGGCGGCGGGTGTGAGGCAGAATAATATCGCCCCATCAGTGGTGAAATTCACTGCCCAAAGGAACGGTGGAGACACAAAACTCAGCAAGTTACTTAATTACTTGCGTGAAATCTTGAAGTGCCAGGACTCACACAGGTGAGGTTCAGGAGCTGGGAAGTGGATGTCCGTTTGTTTTGTCAACACGGATAAGGTGGACCAAGTGGCCTTCTGCTCTCTAAGGTGTGATTTCTTTGTGTTTTTAAATGCACTGAAAGCAAAAACTCGGCACAGAAGCTGCCTGACTTCCTGTGTGTGTGTGTCTGCCAGTGGCTACTGAATGAGTCCGGTGCAAAGTAAATCATGGTAAAATGGTGCATAAAAGAATCTTATTTCTCTGCTGAATGCTCCACTGACTTTTTGGAACACATTGTTTCCCCATAAAGGATTGAAATTGGTGATTCTCAGATGAACAGGAACAGACAAGCTGGAGAAGCTTTGCAGGCACCGTGGTCTCTGCACACTCGATACTGGAGGCTTGCTTAACTCCAGCTGTTCCTTTCAATTGGTAAGCTGATTTGTTGTCCAACATCACTTGTAGGATTCGTTTTAGCAAGTTAGAATGATAAATGATAACTAGGTGATGCGGAATGGGAGAGCTCAGACGAGCTGGAGATACTCTCTTGTGGACATTAAGTGCCAAGTTTAAAAAACAACCGGGGCCTATTGGAACTTATCTATGGAGCAGGAAATTGCTTGGGTTATTAGTAACTTAGCAAGGGCCGAAAAAAAGAAGCGAGCTACAGGCAGAGCAGCCATTGTGGGAACAGACATTGTTGGAGTTGGGCAGTGTTAGAGTAATCATGCTTTTGCTCAACCAGCTTTGGTGAGAACAGGCGTAGGCTAAACCGTAAGCTTGAGAAGTTAGGGTTATAACAAGTGTAGGCAAGATGTAGTTCAGGCAGTCGAATGCTTCTCTTGGGAGATGTGGGACTTTAGGGTGCCTGACAATCTCCCTGATGACCACATCTGCAGGAAGTACGTCCAACTGCAGCTCCTGACTGATACGGTTAAGGAACTGGAGCCAGAGCTGGATGTACTCAAGGCCATCTAGGTGGCGGAAAATGTCATACTGAGGTGGTCACACCGAGACTGTGGGCTTCAGATACTAGATGGGTGACTACCAGCAGAAGTGAAGTGAATAAACAGTCAGTGCAGATTTCCCCTATGGCCATAGGACTCAGCAACAAGCATACCCCTTTGGATACTGCTGGGGGGGATGACCTATCAGGACACAGCAGCAGCTGCCAGCCCAGTGGCACTGTGGCCGGCTCTGAGGCTCAGCAGGGAAGGATAAAGTCAGGCAGAGCGATAGTGATTGGAGACTTGATAATTCGGGAGATGGACAAAAGATTCTGCTGCAAGAAATTCGCCAGGGTGGTGTGTTGTGTCCCAGATGTTAGGGTCAAGGATGTCTCAGAGGGGCTGGAATTGGAATGGTCGGAGGAGGGTTACATAGAAACATAGAAAACCTACAGCACAATACAAGACCTTTGACCCACAATGCTGTGCCGAACATGTATTTATTTTAGAAATTACCTAGGGTTACCTATAGCCCTCTATTTTTCTAAACTCCATGTAACTCTCCAGGAGTCTCTTAAAAGACCCTATCATATCCACCTCCATCACCATTGCCGGCAGTCCATTCCACGCACTTACCACTCTGCGTAAAAACTTACCCCTGACATCTCCTTTGTAGCTTCTTCCAAGCACCTTAAAACTATGCCTTCTTGTGATAGCCATTTCAGCCCTGGGAAAAAGCCTCTGACTATCTTGGTGGATATTGGGAAAAATAAGAATGTGAAGAAACGAACAGGATAGGCCATTTAGCCTCTCTTGTCTGTTGTGCTTATAACTCCAGCACCACCTTCTTAAACCATCTCCATATCCCTTGATTAATTTATTGGGTAAAACTCCATCAGGCCTTGAAGATCCTGTTGCAGAAGGCATTGGATTAAATTCTGAACTTTACCGTAAATGGAAATATTACCAATTTCCATTTACCTGAGTGTTCTGGGGACCCATAAAATGATTCAGACCTTAATTTTAGACTTCCCATTTCTTCTCCGAGTCTTTGCAAGACCATCTGACATAGAAGCACCACCCCACCCCATTCTCCCACCTCTGCCCGTAACCATGAAGCCCTTTACCAATAACATTATATCACTGCCTCAAATACACTCATTGATTTGGCTTCCACATCTCTCTGTGCAACAAATTCTACGGATTCACCACCTTCTGGCAGAAGAAATTCCATATCTCAGTTCTAAAGGAATGCCCTATAATTCTGAGCCTGCGCCCTCAGATTCTGGACTCTCCTACTAATGGAAACATTTTTTCCACTTCCAATCCATCCAGGTGTTCCAGTATTCTCCAGGTATAACAATCCAAGGCTGTAACTTTTCATGTGAACAATTACTGTCCTTTTTCTGCCAACTCATTCTAAATTGATCCAATTACCCTCTCCCCAGAACTCCATAAATCTTTTTCTGACAAGTGCTTATCTAGTGTTCTTTTCAACATAATTGAATCTGTTCCAGCAGGTCTGCAGAGTCTTGTCACATATAAACAGACCTATCAGCCCACTGAATCTCTGCTGACCATCACACGCCCAATGACACTAAATCCATATTCTACTCCTTGGATCTGCATTGGATCTCCTCCCACCCAGATCATACTGCTATCTCCCCATTACAGTTAAATAATCTACCAGCCACCACATCATCAGAAACTGGAACACACAGAGGAAACCCATAGAGTCACAGGAAGAACGTGCAATCTCCACATTGACAGCACTCAATGTTAGGATCGAAACTGGGCCTTTGGAGCCGTGAGACACCATTGCACTATTGTGTTGCCTCCAGATACCAGCATTTATCTCTCCATAAATTCTGCTACTTAGGCCATGAAATATTTTGTGTATTAAATAAAGTATCAACAATGAGGACCCTGAAATCAGTAGATCATAACATAATCTTTCATTGATTTTTTTGACAACTCATATGTAATACCTAACCCAAAGTCCACTCAATTAGATAGGTAAACTTCCCTCAAATCAAGGACCACACCCCATGGAGTGAATTCAAAAAACTCCTGAAATGATACTTGCATCTCCCACATGGCAAGTGAGAATAATTTGCAACAGGAACAGCCTCCTGTTTCTGGGGATTGCTTACCTGCCCGTACTTTGCATTTTCACACACAAATGTTTCATAGGGAATTGGAAACATCGGAGAGTGATCATTCTTATCCAGGACTCCTATGTGTACCAAAACAGAGGTAATCTTCTTTGAGTCATCTGGAGAAAGGAAGGGATAATGAAGAAGGGTTTACTAATATTTATACCTCTTTTTCCTCTAAGCCTAATCACTTCTCTTCTGACAATTTTGCTCAATGCCTGCCATTGCTTAAAGACTGTTGCTGATTTTAAAAGATTTTCCATTTGTTTCACTCATGGCAACAGACCCTTCAATCTGAAGATCAGTGTCCATTTACATTAATCCTAAACTGATCCCATTTAATTCTCCCTACAATCCTATAATCTAATCACCCACAAATTCTCCCATTAGGGTTAATTAACTTACCAACTTGTCTACTTTTGGGATATGGAAGGAATTGAAGCGTCCAGGGGAATCAATGCAATCACAGTGAGAACATGCATTAGACAGTGCCAGAGATCAGAATTGAACCTGGGATATTGGAGCTATGAGGCGATATACCATTGTGCCAGCCAGAATGAGCTGATTAGTTGGATTGTCTTTTTAACACCAGTTTCTGAATTTGATCATCTATTAGGCGGAGAAGATGGCGGCACGACGGTGGCGCGTGTGACCTCTCCGGTGACGAATATCTGTTATCTGTCAAGTAGGGGACCGTGCACAATTCTGATTTGATGGAGATGGACGTGAGAGTACAGAGGAACATCTGGAAAACTTCTGAAATGCCCGCTTCGCTGCCGCTGCTACTGTGTTGTAACCGGAATCTCCAGAGCAGAAGGCCCCGAAATTCTTGGCTTTGCTTGTTTCAGCGGCCGGGGCAAGGTCGAAGGTGCTCGGCAGACGATAGCACTCAGGAGGCTATATTGGAGGGGCTGGTCGGAGGCTCGAAGTTTTTGGACGGATGGACTCAGTGTCGGCTGTGGTCGGCTGCTTCCAAGGCATCGACAAGTTGACGGTGCCTGGAGGTTTATGGCAGGGAGTTTCTCCCTTTTGCCACCTGCTATCAGGGACTCGGGAGTCGATCGACTCAGGGACTTTTCAGACCTTTTTTACCGTGCCCATGGTTTGTTCTTCATGAAATTATGGTATTGCTTTGCACTGCTGTAACTGTATGTTATAATTATGTGGTTCTGTCAGTGTTAGTCTTTGGTTTGTCCTGTTTTCTGTGATATCTCTCTGGAGAAACATTGTATCATTTATTAATGCATGTATGCATTATAAATGACAATAAAAGAGGACTGAGTGTTCTCATAATCTAAATCTAAGCTCACAGTATTGATTGAGTAGTGACTCAGTGTGACGAGAATACACATAAAATTAAGATGTTTGCTGGCCTGGGTTAGCATCAGTGACATCAGCAAGTGGTCTGCCACCTGTCCCCAGGGGAAGGAGAGATAAGGAACAATGGAGCAGCGTCTGGAGATGTGTAATGAAGGGACGGGGGAGAGAGAGCTGTCTGGAGCGGCTCCCCCCTTTGAACCTTGAACTGTTTGAAGTGATGGACAGGCGATACCCCAGCAGGGGGATAAAAAGGGACCGGTTCGCTAAGGCAGGACACACGCCACCCGAGGTAACGAGACCCAGGAAGCGGTACGCCTCTGACGAGTCGGTGGGAAGTACTAGACAACGGCCAGGGTGGAAAGGTACGATCAGCGGGAACCCGGTGTGTGTCCGCCCTTGCCTGGGTGCCGGGTTCTCTGCAGAGGATCGACCGCATCTGGAGGAGGGGTCACAGTCGGTGACCTCAGGTGACATCACCAAGGACCTGCCCAAAAGCTGCTTGTGAGCCATATCGCCGGTCTGTGAGTGAAGCCATGTCTGAATGATCAGTTGTTACTGTTCTCCCTCTCTCTCTCCCCCCACGTTGTCCATCGCCATGGAAACGATTACTGCGAACTGAACTACTAAACTGGACTGAACTTTGAGTCACTTTGAAATTTGGTCATTTACCCCTAGATAACGATAGAGCTTGATTGATGCTGTTATCTTAATTCTGTGCACATGTGTGTTTATAATCGCTGAACTGTTGCATTTATTATCCTTTCGATTACTGTGTTGCTTGTTTCTTTAATAAAACTTTCTTAGTTCTAGTACTCCAGACTCCAACTGAGTGATCCATTTCTGCTGGTTTGGCAACCCAGTTACGGGGTACGTAACACTCAGTAATAACAAGTTATGTTTTATATAATTTACCACATGATATGTAGGCATCACAGGTAGAAGAGATACTACCCTTTTGTAACTGTCCCTGAAAAACGTGCTGAACCATCTTCTGGAACATCTGCAGACCTGGTAATGTAGGTTCTCCTAGATATGGGATTCTTAGGCTGAAACCTAGTAATGAGGAACAGTGAGATATACCCAAAACTAATTGGTGTGTAAGTGTTATCCTTCAAAGTACTTGCATGATTACTTACATGATAGTACCTCATTTAAATAGAGATGATGAGTGATTCGTGGTCTCAAGGACACAGAAAACTAGAAGTAATAGGATATTTATTATAACATGCAGATAATATGAAATGGAACAAGTAATCATACTTGACAGTTTGATTGCAATTTTGAACCTCTTCCATGAATGGTATTGGTTTGTTGCCATGTACTGATATAAGGTAAAATGAAACTATGTGCGCCACCCAAGCCGATCATACCATGAGTGTATTGAGGTAGTAAAAACAAAATAGAATGCAGAAGGTACTGTTGCAGCCATGGAGAAAGTGCATTTCAGGTTGGCAAATAAACTGCAAGGGTCATGAGTAGATCGGGAGATCAGTTGTTCATCTTTAACATAGAAGAGGTCCATTCAATAGTCTTATAACATTACCAATTATACCAATTTTTATCAATGCACCATAGAAAGCATTCTGTCTGGATGCATAAAGGCTTGGTATGACAACTGCTGTGGACACAGCTCAGCATATCGCAGGAACCAGTCTCCCCTCGACGGATCTATACTTCAAACTGCTGCAGTAAAGTAACCTGCATAATTAAAAATCTCACCCACCTCAGACATTCTTTCTTTTCCCCTCTCCAATCGAGCAGAAGATACAAAAGCCTGAAGTCATGTACCACCAGGCCCAAGGACAGCTTCTATCCCACTGTTATCAGACTCTTGTATGGACTTTTTGTTCCAAAATATGGATCTTAGGCCTTGCAACCTACCTCATTATGATCTTGCTTTTTATTGTTTACCTTCATTACACTCTTCTGGTAGCTTTTACTCTTTATTTTTCATTGTTATTGTTTTACATTATTCTTTCTCAATGCACTGTGTAATGATTTGATCTGCATAAACAAGCTTTTTACTGTATCTTGGTACGTGACAATAATAAACCAATGCCAATATAACCACAAGGTAGAAAGTGTACTTGAGTTTAGTGCTATGTGCTTTCAAACTTTTGTATCTTCTGTTCAATGGGAGAGGGCAGGGAGATGAGAGAATAACAAGGGTGGGAGGGGTGTCCTTGGTTATGTCGACTACTTTTCCAAGGAAAAAGGAAATGTAGATGGAGTCAAGGGAGGGAAAGCTAAATTACATGATGGACTGGGATAAGAATAGAAAATTGAAATTATGAGAGAATTTGCTAGATACAGTTTAGCATAGAGTCACCACACTCCAGCACCATTGATTGTGTGGTAATTGTATGTTTTATATCTAATGTCAATGGATTTTTATTAACCAAAACTATTAAGGAATAAGGAATATTAGGTTAGGTCACAGATTGATTATGCTTCCAAATGATAGAACTGGTTAGGGAAGATGTGGACTGAATGGTGTTCTCTTCCTCAGAGATGCAGGAAGATGGAAGATCAAATCTTCCTCTCTCATCTAAGCAACACACAAAAAAATGTTGGAGGGACTCAGCAGGCCTGACAGCATCTATGGAAAAGAGTAAATAGTTGACATTTCAGGCCGAGACCCTTCAACAGGACTGGTAAAAAAAAGATGAGAAGTCAGCTCAAGAAGTTGGGGGAGGGGAGGAAGAAATACAAGGTAGTAGATGATAGGTGAAACAGGGAGAGGGATGAAGTAAAGAGCTGGGAAGTCATTTGGTGAAAGAGATAAAGGGCTGGAGAAAAGGGATAAGGGGGAATCGGAAAGGAGAGGACAGAAGGCCATGGAAGAAAGGGAAGGGGGAACAGCACCAGAGAGAGGTAAAGAGATAAGGTGAGAGAGGGAAATGGGAATGGGAAAGGATGAAGGTGGATGGGGGGAGCATTACAGAAGATCAAAAAATTGATGTTCATGCCATCAGGTTGGAGGTTACCCAGATGGAGTATAAGATGCTGCTCCTGCAACCTGTGTGTGACCTCATCACAGCAGTAAAAGAGGCCATGGACTGACGTGTCAGAATGGGAATGGGAAGTAGATTAAAATGGGCGGCCACTGGGAGATCCCGCTTTTTCTGGGGGACAGAGCATAAGTACTCAAAGCAGTCTCCCAATCTACGCCAGGTCTCACCAATATACAGGAGGCCACACTGGATACAGTAGATGACCCCAACAGACTCACAGGTGAAGTGTCGCCTCACCTGGATGAACTGTTTGGGGCCCTGAGTGGTAGTGAGGAAGGAGGTGTAGGGGCAGGTGTTGCACCTGTACCACTTGCAAGGATAAGTGCCAGGAGGGAGATCAGTCGGGAGGGATGAATGGACAAGGGAGCCATGTAGAGAGCGATCCTAGTGGAAAGCAGAAAGTGAGGGGGAGGGAAAGATGTGCTTGGTTGTGGTATTCTGATGGAGAAGGTGGAAGTTATGGAGCATTATTTGCTGGATGTGCAGGCAGGTGGATGGTGTGAAGGCAGATGTGTGTGAAATGGAAGAAATGTGGTTGAGGGCAGTATTGATGGTGGAGGAAGGGAATCCCCTTTCTTTGAGCAGGGAGGACATCTCCTTAGTTCTGGAATGAAAAACCTCATCCTGAGATCAGATACGACAGGGACGGAGGAGTTGAGAGAAGGGGATGGTGTTTTTATAAGTAACGGTGAGAAGAGGTATAGTCCAGGTAGCTGTGAGAATCAGTGGGTTTATTAAAGATATAGGTAGATAAGCTGATGCAAGAGATGGAAACAACAATTGAGAAAGGGGTGGGAGGTAAATTTGAGGGCAGGGTGGACGTTGGAGGCAAAGTTGATGAAGTCAACAAACTTGGCCTAAGTGCTGGAAACAGCACCAATGCAGTCATTGATATAGCATAAGAAAAGTAGGGGCATGATACTGGTGTAGGCTTGCAACATAGACTGTTCCACATTGCTGTAAAAAAGACAGACACAGCTAGGACCCAAGTGAGTGCCCATGGCTACACCTCTTGTTTGAAGGAAGTGGGAGGAGCCAAAGGAGAAATTATTGGGAGTTAGGACAAGCTCTGCAGATGGAAGAAAGTGGTGGTGAGGGGGAGCTGGGTTGCGTATGGTATCAAGAAAGAAAAGGCGAGTTTTGAGGCCTTTCTGGTGGGGGATGGAGGAGTATAGGGACTTGACATCCATAGTGAAAATAAGATGATTGGGGAACTTGAAATAATTGAAAAGATCAAGAGCCTGTGAAGTGTCAGTGTTGTAGGTAGGAAGGAACTGAACCAGGGGATATAAAACTGAGTTGAGGTATGCAGGTACAAGTTCAGAGGACTAGGAACAAGCAGAAACAATAGGTCTACCTGGACAGGCAGGTTTATAGATCTTGAGTAGGAGAAAGAAATAGGAGTTGCAGGGTTAAGGAACTATGAGGTTGCTGGTAGTGGACAGGAGATCCCCAAAGTTAATAAAGTCGGTGATGGTGTGGGAGACAATGGCCTGGTGCTCCTTAGTGGAGTTCATTTTGAAGGGTAGGTAAGTGGAGGTGTCTGACTGTTGTTGCCTGGCCTCTGCAAGGTAGAGTTCAGTCCACCAGACTTCAACGGCACTCCCCTTATCTGCGGGTTTGTTGCTGAGTGTGGAGAGACTGGAAAGCAATGCGTTCGGAAGGAGTGAGGTTGGAATAGGAGAGAGGAGTAGTGAAGTCAAGATGGCTGATGGCTCTTTGGCAGTAGTGGGGTCCTGTCTGAGGGGTAGGTAATCCCATATACAACTTTTTCTCATCAATCCTTCACTGTGCTATCTCTTGTCTTGTTGTGTGGTGTTGTTCTTC
Organism: Mobula hypostoma; assembly: GCF_963921235.1. Classification (NCBI taxonomy): domain Eukaryota; kingdom Metazoa; phylum Chordata; class Chondrichthyes; order Myliobatiformes; family Myliobatidae; genus Mobula; species Mobula hypostoma. The sequence goes on from NC_086097.1 coordinate 171,416,958, forward strand.
TCATCGGCACTGGTTTTCCATCTGGTTTATGGGTTTAAAGAAAAGGTTCAGGTCTCTAACGAGCTGTTATAAATGTCTGGCATGGAAGGCAATGCACCCAAAATGGGTAAGTGTGATTAGAATAGACAGGTACAATGATCAGCATGAACACCCTCAGCTGAAGAACCCATTTCTGTGTTGCACCACCCTATGATTCTCTATGATGAGGAGGTGCTGGACTGCTTGAATCTGTATTGAAGTACTACTCAAGAAATTAGTCCTACTAACTGCTTTTGATGGAGATAGATCACATAACATAATAAATGAACTGAAAGGATTAACATAATAACATTATTGCCTTCCACCGTGTGCCAGGTTTTGAGGACGTTCAAGTTTTGGATGCTGAAGAGAGAATGATGGTCAGATTAATGGCTCTAGGTAATACACACAAAATGCTCGAGAAGGATTACAGCTCAATATGTTGACTATTTACTCTTTTCTATAGATGCTGCCTGGTCTGCTGAGTTCCTCCAGCATTTTGTGTGTGTTGCTTGGATTTCCAGCATCTGCCGATCTTCTCTTGTTTGAGATTAATGTCTCTGTTCATTCTGCTTTGCAAACTATAGGTAATAGCAGCTTTCTGATTGTATTACTAGATTAATAATCCAGAACTATCAAACAATGCACAGAAAAATCTCAATGCAATTGGAAAAATGTTTAAGCAATGGAATTGTTACTGAATTACAACTCCTTCCTTGTACATGTAAAATACAAGACCCTCATCAGAACTGTTATGAACTAAATTAAAGAAATTAACAAAATAATTATTTGGTGAAATTCAGCCTGATGTAGGAAGCTGCTATTGAAAATCAAAAACTAGATGATTAAGAACGAACTTTTAAAATGGAAACAAAATAGTCGATGGTGTAAATCTGAAAGAGAACTGTAAAGTGCTGGAAACACTCAGTAGGTCAGGCAGCACCATTGGCGAGTGAATGAGAGTTAACATTCCAATTTAATGATTATTTCAAAGACACCCGACCTGCCGAATGGCTCCAGCATTTATTGGTGTTACTGAGTATGAACTTACTTGCTTCTGAAGCCCACACTGATACATTGTACCAAGGGATCTCCTCTCGGTCAAGGGATTGAGAAGTTATGATGGTCCCGTTGTTTGCATCAATGATGAAGGCACCACCCATATTTGTCTGACGATTAATGGAATACCTGCACAGGAAGCAAACCACCCAATTTTAAAACATTTTGTCTTTGTAATGTAAATCCACAGCAGCACCGCACACTCTACAAATAAATAGTCTTCCCAAAATAAATTTGATTAGAATTCAATCTCTTTCCTGAACTTAAGTTAAAAGCAGCAAAATCTCATTTTTAAACAACGCAATCTCCAGACTGACAGAGCTGAATCATAGTTGAGCATTCACTTGCAAACATATTTATTGCAATAAAAATTTGGCAAGCTTCAAGTACCCTCCTCTCTGTTCAAAGTACAGAGCATTTCAGACACAGGGTTACTGGACTGAAACAATAACTATTTTCTTCTCTTCAGATGCTGCCTGACTGAATTGGCTATTGTGAGCTTATGTTAGAACTTCTATATGTATATGATACTGTTTAGACCATTTAATATATACTTTGTTGTGAACTTGAAGTTCAATGATCTGGAAGACTATGGACCAAGCAGGAGCTGACACACTGGCTCTTTCTTGATTGGCATGGAAACAATAGTCCGATTGGCCTTGTGACTTAATTTTATCAACTGGAATAAAATAAATTGAAATAATCCTCCTGGGCGGGGGGAGAACATGGTGGCATGACGGCAGCGTGTGCGGCCACTTCGGTGATGATACCTGTTATCTGTCAAGTAGGGGACCATGCACAATTCTGATTTGATGGAGATAGACGTGAGAGTACAGAGGAACATCTGGAAAATTTCTGAAATGCCCGCTTCGCTGCCACTGCTACTGTGTGGTAACCAGTATCTCTGGAGCTGAAGGCCTCGAAATCCTCGGCTTTGCGTGTTTCAGCGGCCGGGGAGAGGTCGAAGGTGCTCGGCAGAGGATGGCGCTCGGGAGGCTGTATCAGAGAGGCTGGTCGGAAGCTCGAAGTTTTTCGGACGGATGGACTCAGTGTCGGCTGTGGTCGGCTGCTTCCAAGGTATTGGCAAGTTGACGGTGCCTGGAGGTTTATGGCAGAGAGCTTCTCCCTTTTGCCGCCTGCTATCGGGGACTCAGGAGTCGATCGACTCGGGACTTTGAGACTTTATTTTTACCGTGCCTATGGTCTGTTCTTCATCAAATTATGGTATTGTTTTGCACTGCTGTAACTATATGTTTTAATTATGTGGTTCTGTCAGTGTTAGTCTTTGGTACGTCCTGTTTTCTGTGATATCACTCCAGAGAAACATTGTATCACTTCTTAATGCATGTATGCATTTCTAAATGACAATAAAAGAGGACTGAGTGTTCTCATAATCTAATCTAAATACACCAGTTGAGATCCAAACTATAATTGACACAAATACACAAAGTGCTTTGAGAAAACATCAGGAAGTCACAAGCGATTCTGCATATGCTAGAAATCTTGAGCAACACACATATAAAATGCTGGAGGATCTCAGCACGTCAGGCAGCAACTGTGGCAGGAAATGGAAATCAAGCTTCCAGTCTGAGATCCTTCATCATCACTGGCCTGCTGAGTTTCTCCAGAATTTCACATGATACCACCTGTTGATCCACCATTTCAATGCTGATGATTAAGAACCTATCAGTGCTAATCCTATTAACCAACACTACGCACAACCTTTTAAACACTGAGGAGTTGTGCTCATATAGATAGTTTGACATCTTTAGAAAGTTTCTGCCTCCACAGCTCTCAGAGAGTGTATTCTAGAACAATTGATGTTTTATTCCATTCTGTCACCATGGAAACAGATGCAGGGAGCATCACCTTGCATCTTTCCTGCTTATTACACATTGCCAATGGACAAGCATTACTGTTAGGGATTATTCTGGAGTGATTAAATTATGGAGAACATAATTATGGATTAATTAAAATCCATAACTGGTTCTCCGTTGTCTATCCTGTCTGTTATATCCTCAAAGAATTTCAGCATATTTGTCGGGGAATTTCCGCTTAAGGAAACTTTGCTGACTTTGGCATTTTATTGTGTGCCTCCAAGTGCTCTGAGATAAAGCCTATATACAATATAACTTTAACTGAGATTTTAAATGTACTGTTATTGGTTGATTATTGTCACATGTACTCCAATACAGTGAAGCACTTGTCACGTGTACAGTTCATACACATCGAATCATTACACAGTGCATTGTGATAGAACAAGGTAAAACAATAACAGAATACAGAACATAACAGCTACAGAGAAAGTACCATGCAGGTAAACAATAAGGGGCAAGAACATAGTGAGGTAGATTGCGAAGTCAAGAGTCCAAATTATTGTTCCAGGGAACCACTTAAGTAGTCCTATGAAACTAGTCATTGGGTATAGGACATTCTGATCCTGTACCATAGAAACTGCACAGCGGAAGACAATAGATAAATGTTCATATTAATTGGAGCCCATTGAAAACTTCAGGATGTGTGCAGGAAAGACATTCAATGGCCATTTCCTGTATAAAACCCATTTTAAAATGTATATCCCAGACTCTTAATGCATAATTGAGGACAACAACACACACACAAAATGCTGGAGGAACCCAGCAGGCTGGGCAGCCTCTGTGGAAAAAAGTACAGTCGACGTTTCAGGCTAAATGAGGACATGTCTGATTTGTCTCTATTAGGCCCAGGTCTGATCTGATTAGTTGTATTGTATGTTAAGGGAGACATAGCATAATACTGTAACAAAGGAGGGCATATTTGGGAGCTAGGAGATTGTGCTCAGAAGCACTTGTGAACAGACACCAGCACTGAAAATTCAAAGGGCTTGAAGGTTTCAAGGCAGCTGAAGAAATTGTGGTGATATTAGCAGTGATCTTTCAAGACTCAACAGATTTTGGAATGGTTCAAAATGAAAAAAAGCAAATGTTGCACCACTCCTTAAAAAGGGAAGGAGGGAAAAGACAGGAAAGTATATACTAGTCAGCCTCACTTCGTTAACTGGTAACATAATGGACTCCATTATTAAGGATGAGGTGTCAGTATACCTAGATGCACACAATAAAATGCTGGTGTCACTATAGTTTCCTTTAGGGAAAATCATCCCTGACAAATATGTTAGAATTCTTTGAGGAAACAACAGGAAAGGTAATAACAAGACCTTGGTCAGACCCCACTTGGAGTACTGTGTTCGATTCAGGTCACCTCACTGCAGGAAGGATGTGAATACTATACGAAGAGTGCAGAGGAGATTTACAAGGATGTTGCCTGGATTGGGGAGCATGCCTTATGAGAATAGGTTGAGTGAACTTAGTCTTTTCTCTTTGGAGCGACGGAGGATGAGGGGTGACCTGATAGAGGTGTATAAGATTATGAGAGGCATTGATCATGCTGATAGCCAGAGGTTTTTTCCCAGAGCTGAAATAGCTAACATGAAGGGGCATAGTTTTAAGGTGCTTAGAACTAGGTACAGAGGGGATGTCAGGGCTATGTTTTTTTTACAGAGAGTCGTGGTGCGTGGAATGCAATGCTGGTGATGGCAGTGGAGGCGGATACAATAGGGCCTTATAAGAGACCCTTAGATAGGTACATAGAGTTTAGGAAAATGCGGTAGGGTAATTCTAGGCAGTTTCTAGAGCAGATTACATGGTTGACACACCATTGTGGGCTGAAGGGCCTGTAACATTCAGTAGCTTTCTATGTTCTATATTCTAAAGACAAAGGAGAGTTAGAGGACGTAGATTATTTGCATTTTCAGAAGGGCTTAAACAAGGTGTTGAACATGAAGCTGCTGAACAAGAGTATGTGGTATTACAGGAAAAGATACTAACAGGGTAAGAAGATTGGCTGACTAGCAATAGGGAAAGAGTGGGAATAGATGTGTCTTCTAGATGGCTGCAGATGACTAGAGGTGTTCCACAGGGGTCAGTGTTGGGACCGCTTCTTTTCACGTTATATGTTTATGATTTGGATGATGGAATTGATGGCTTTATGGCCAAATTTGTGGAAGATACAATGATAGGTGGAGGGGCAGGTAGTGTTGAGGAAGCAGAAAGTCAGCAGAAGAACTTAGACAGATTAGGAGGATGAGCAAAGAAATGACAGATGGAATACAGCAGAGGGATGAGTATGTTTATTGCACTTTGGTAGAAGGAGTAAAGGCATAGACACCTTTCTATATGGGAAGCAAATTCAGTAGTCAGAGGTGCAAAGGGCTTGGGAGTTCCAGTGCAGGATTCCCTGAAGGTTAACTTACAGTTTGAGTCAGCAGTAGGAAAGGCGAATGCAATTCATTTTGAGATGATTAATGTATAACTACAAAGATATAATGCTTAGAATTTACAAAAATATTGGTCAGACCACACTGAATTCTTTTGGGCCCCATATGTAAGTAAGCATGTGCTGGCACTGGAAAGGATCCAAAGGAGTTTTACAAGAATAATCCCAGGAATGAATGGCTTAATGTTTTGGGCCTGTATCTACCAAATATTGTAAGAACTAGACAGAGTGGATGTGGAGAGGATGTTTCCAATAATGGGGAAGTCTAGGACCTGGAGGGCACAGCTTTAGAATGCTGTGGAGTACAAGTTATTAGGTATATTTAAAGAGGAAGTTGATCAGTTCCTGATCAGAATCAGGTTTCATATCACTGGCATATGTTATGAAATTTGTTAACTTTATGGCAGCAATACATGATAAATTAATATAGAGAGAAAAAAAACAAGTTGCTTTAAGTATATATACGTATGTATGTATATGTGTACCAAGTATTATTTATAATACTTATTTTAACTTAACTACTTTTTATATATATATATATATACACAAAATAGTTAAGTTAAAATAAGTATTATAAATAAAAACCGAAATAAAAAAGCATGGGATAGTGTTCATGGATTCAATGTCCATTTAGAAATCGAATGGCAGAGGGGAAGAAGCTACTCCTGAATTGCTGAGTTCCTGTTTCCTGACGGTAACAGCGTGAAGAGGGCATGTACTAGGTTGTGGGAATCCTTAATGATAGACATCACCTTCCTAAGGCACCTCCCCTTGAAGATATCTTGGATTCTAAGGAGGCTAGGACCCATGATGGAGCTGATTAATTTTACTCAGCTATGGAGGGAAAGGTAGGAGAATGGGGTTGAGGGGGAAAATAATTCAGTATGATCAAATAGCTGAGCACTCTATGGCTTGAGTAGTCTGATTCTGCTCCCATGTATTATGCTAATATTGAACCCCCCCCCACCCCCCACCGCTATCTTCATAGCTAAACAGTAAGAAAAGTCTGTTTAACCTTGAAAGCAGTTTCAGAAATGGTTGACTATTGAAGGCAGAGACATGAAAGTATTTCCTCTGTGGGTGTTGAATCTTTGGAATTCATTGACCTAGAGGGCTTGTGTGGGGAGCTAAGGTTTTCGTGAGGACCTGAAATGGGTAATAGTTGTTTAATGAGAGTTATTAATCATATAAGAGTTCCCTATGCTTTTTCCTTGTGATTCGCTCTTCATATTGCAGTCTCCCAGTGCTTTCCATTTAAACTTGTTAAGTTTTCTTTGATTGACTGAGGATTTCCCTGTTACTTGTATTATTTAAGCAGATGGTTATCACGGGGCCCTAGTTTTGAGAATCTTTGTCTCACAGTGTCACTCAGCTGAACCACTGATGTTCTTTTGGAATTCATATGAATAGACTCTGATTGCTGTCTCTACATTGGAATCTATCTTTCCTCTGCACTTGAGTTCCCACATCGTGAGCAGTAGAGCAATGGATGCTGTGTCAATGAATATGATCAGAGCAGAGATGAACCAATTTTTGGATTACTGAAGTGTTAATAGTCACAAAGGGAACTGGAGCTGAGACCCAAATCAGATCAGTTATCTGTTAGTGGGGTAGCATCAAGGTTCTGAAAGGTAAACTTCTGCTCCTTATCCTTTTTGGAATTGATGTAGATTCAAAGGTTCTCAGAAATCAAGGAGGTTATGGCCATTTTACTTAGTGTTACAAGAACAAAGAAAGGCAAAGAAAAAGTTGTAATAATCTCCAACTTAGATTAGAGATAAAGCACACTGCTAGTACATAACATATGAAATAACCAGGTTCAAGTGGTGTGACACCTGCTGCAGAAAAACTGAAGCTTCTAGAAAATACAGAATAAGTTGTATTAGAAAATTTACTGAACAATTGCACACATACACTATTGGTGATTACATAAAAATCAGAAGCAAGCAAAGGAAAGTTAAACTACAACAAAAATAACAATTCTACACTCTAATCCAACACCCTTGACATACTTGTGTATGGAATAATCTGTGCAATAGCATGCAGAAAGTAGTGTTTCATTATATCTCGAGTTACACACACACACACACAATACTGCAGAAACTCAACAGGTCAGGCAGCATCTTTGGAAGAGAAAGAACAGTCAATGATTGTGACAGAGACCCTTTGTCAGGACTGGATTGAAGAGCAGAAGAAGCCAGAATTAAAAAGGTGGGGGTACAGGGAGGAGTTCATGCCTGTAGGTGATAGGTGAGACCAGGTGACAGGGAAGGTGGCTGGTGCATGCGACAATAATAATCAAAATAATCTTCAGTTTTCTCTGCTAGTGAGAATACACCACAACACTTCAATTATTGGAAAATAATGTAAACATGCTTAAACCAGATTACATACCATACATCTGCTCAAATGTAAGGAGCTAAGTTTCTTCTTTTATCAACCACCTCAGCCCTTAAAGCTTTTTGCCAAGGTGGCTTCACGCGAGGAACAATGGTGTCCTGTTGTTACTGAACAAGTCACCGTTACCTCAGTAATACATGTTAACCTCACATAGTAGAACACAAAAGCCTTACGCACTAGATTTCTGACCAAATCTTGATGCAATTGACTCATTTGACTAAGCTGACAAGAAATTGAACTGCACAAGTTTAACCCTGCAAGAGAAAATCTGCAGATGTTGGAAATCTGAGCAAAACACACAAAATGCTGAAGGAAATCAGTAGGCCAGGCAGCATCCATGGAAAAAGGTATGGTTGACATTTCGGGCCGATTCCTCCATCTCCATTGTATCTGCTACGCCATCCTCTTTTCTCAATTCCTCCTTCTCCACCACATGTGCTCTCACGATGAGGCTTTTCATTCTTGCTTCTAATTTTATGTAATGTCCTCCTTTTTCAAAGAAAGGGGCTTCCTTTCTGCCACCATCGAAGTTGCCCTCAACCGCATCTCTTCCATTTCATGCACCTCTGCTCTGACCCCACCCTTCCACCACCCTACCAGGGATAGGCTTCTCTTGTCCTCACTTACCACCCCACCAGCCTCTACGTCCAGCACATAATTATCCGAAACTTTCGCCATCTCCAACGGGATCCCATCACCAAGCAGATTTTTCCGTCCCCCCACTTTCTGCTTTCCGCAGGGATTATTCTTTATGCGACTCCCTTGTCTATTCATCCCTCCCCAGTGATCTCCCTCCTGGCAAGTGGAACAAGTGCTACACATGTCCCTACACCTCCTTCCTCACTACCATCCAGGGCCCTAAACAGTCCTTCCAGGTAAGGCGACACTTCACCTGTGAGTCTGTTGGGGTCATTTACTGTGTTTGGTGTTCCCAGTGTGGCCTCCTGTAGATTGGTGAGACCCGATGTACATTGAGAGACCATTTCGTCAAGCACCTGCGTTCCATATGCCAGAAAAGACAGGATCTCTCAGTAGCCACGCATTTGAATTACACTTACACTTCCCATTCCCATATGTCCATCCGTGGCCTCCACTGCCGTGATGAGGCCACACTTAGTTTGGAGGAATAACACCTTATATTCCGTTTGGATAGCCTCCAACCTGATGGTATGAACATCGATTTCTCAAATTTCCAGTAATTTCTTCCCAACCCCCTCTTCTCCATTTCCCATCCCCTTTTCACTTTTGCACCTCACGTCCTTGCCCACTCATTGTCTTCCTCTGGTGCTCCTTTCCCCCCTTTCTTTCTTCCATGGCCTTCTCTCTCTTTCCCTAATCAACTTCCCGGCTCTTTACTTCATTCCTCCCCTTCCAGGTTTCATATGTCACCTAGTGGTTCTCTCTCTCTCCCCCCCCCCCACCTTTTAAATCTACCCCTCAGCCTTTTTTCTCCAGTCCTGCCGAAGAATTTCAGCCCGGACTGTCAACAGTACTTTTTTTTTCCATAGATACTGTTTGGCCTGCTGAGTTCCTCCAGCATTTTGTTTGTGTTGCTAAGTTTAACCCTGAAGTCCTTTTCCTGAGGATTGGTACTTTGTTATTAATAAAATATCTCCCATCTTTATTATTCACTTGATTCTGGAGGTCACTAGTAATGTGCCTCAGTCACGAATCTCCCAATTGATGCTGCTGTTAATTGCTTCTAACTGCAATCTGTTGAGCTCTCAATGTTTCAGCAAACATTCATCCCACAGTGCAGAAAAATATCTCTAGTCAGTATCAAATTGTTGTTTCTGGGATCTAGCTGTGTGCACATCATCTACTCTCTTCCTTCTGTTCTACAATGACTTCAACATAACGCATCTGTTGGATAGTTCCTTGTATCTTCCTGAGATTGTGAAAGTTGCTATACAAATGCAAGATCTTTGCTTACTTCCTCTGCCATTGATGCATATTCTAATTATTACAGAGTCAAACAGCACACTTAGCAATTAGTCCTGCCTGTGGTGTCATTTCTCCAATAAGCATCCCAAACAACAAGTGATTGTGTACAATAGCACAATGTCTTGAATTTCAAAAATCTGGATTAAATGCTTAACAAAAGTTTATAAAATTATGAAGAACATTGAGGTAGTGATAGAAGTAGACATGAGGAATTTAAGAGGCTGAATATGCAAGGATTGTAAGGATATGGGTCATGTTCAGGCTCAAGAGATTTAGTTTAATTCAAAATAGTGTTCAGCACACACATCCTGGGCCATTGGGTCAGTTCCTGTACTGTACTGTTCTCTGGTCTTGAATAGAATACCATAGAAACAAACTCTTCCAATGGAATTGTCCATGGTGAGCAAGATGCCCATCTAAAAGTAACCCCATATGCCATTGAAACTTTCCTATCTATGTACCTGTCCAATTGTCTTTTAAAATTGCACCCAGCTCAACTGATTCCTGTGGCAGTTTGTACTACATACACACCACCCTGTGAGAAGTTGCCCCTCAGACTTCAAATTGTACCTTCCACCTTAAACATGTGCCTTCTAATTCTTTTAAGTTTCCCTTCCCTGTGAAACAGATTGCGCATTCACTATATCTTTCCCTCCATGATTTTATACATTATAATAAGTTCATTTCAAAGGCTCCTACACCTCAACAAATAAATTCCTCCTGCAATTCAGGCCCTCAAGTGTTGGAAATGTTTTTGTAGATCTTCCTTGTCCACTTTCTAGCTAAATGACATGTTTTACATCGCAGGGTAACCGAAACCATTCACTATCACCGAAACCACGCAGCCTCACTAATGAGCTCATGGCAGCCAGTGTTCAATTTCTATCAAGTAAATTAAATGGGACCAGCTTAGGTGGGAATCTTGGTCAGCATGGACCAGTTGGACCGAAGGACCTGTTTCCATGTTGCACAACTAAAGTCTGATGTTAAACGTAACATTTCAATGATGATATCCACAGAAATCACATCATCAAATTCTAGTGTGATCTCTCAGAAGGGGTGAAGGAACCTTGCCATTCTTTTGGATGGCCAGTATATATGCAACTCCCCACTTACAGAACGTCTTTTGCACTCTTCTGATATGATCCAATGATCCACTTAGTTTAAAAAGCAATTAGGGTAGGTAATTAATGCAATCATGCACATATCTTTGAAATAAATATCAAAAAAAAGAAACATGACTTTAAGGTGTGCTGATTCATTGCTGCTGTACACACCTGGATAAAGGAAAATAAAAATTTCTGTCTTCCCTGCTTCAATATTGACAGGAGTATTCTGCTGGTTTAGGGAGATATGTTTGATATGTTCCTTGTGAATATGCCCACAGAAGCAGCAGATAATGCAAGCAAGTCTAAAGCCGGAGTAACAACATCACTAAATGATGTCAATAATGAACTAGCAACAAGACACTCGCAAGTGAGTCAATTACGGCGAAATCTTTGAAAGTTCATTAAGCACAACGTGAAAACAGGATGACAACTAATAATGGTTGCTTGTTTTAAGTGTTTATCTGGTCCTCCTGACTATTTTCATTGTCTTGAATTTATTTATATTGTTCAAAGAAGCGAAATAGCAAGGCTTAAGTGTGCAATTTCCTCCTCTGTTGTCACAGAAGCAGCAGGGGTTCCTGTAATCAGGATTGCATGGAGAATTTACACACTGCTTAATGGAATTGGCAATCAGCTCCATCATTCTGAAGCATCGCCTACCTGATTGAATTGTTTGCTGCGTCGGGGTCCCTGGCAGTCACCTCTCCTACAAAGGCTCCTGGCTCCCGGTTTTCGTGAACCCAGAAAGTGTACGTGGAAGAGAGAAAGAGCGGGGCCTCGTCGACGTCAAGCACATTGATCTTCACACTGGTTGTATCTTTAAATCGTTCCAGCCGGAGCTGCCGTGGGTCAATGTGCTTGTTGAGCACTTTCACCCTGAGGCTAAACCACCTTTTGGCCTCATAGTCCAGAGTCTGAAGGAAAGTACAGAAAGGATTCTGTTAACTCTCTAATCATTACTGATTCCAAAAACATCAGGTTATTGATCAGCCACACATTCCAACACAGATAACTTGCCAGCCACATGATTAAAGGCCTGCTTGTTCCTTTGAGTAGTTCTGCCATTCAGTTTTAATTAACCAGATTGTGGGCATCACTCACATTTGGTACCTTGCTTCGGGAGTAACACAGTGAGAATGGAGAGTGGTTACGAATTGATCATCTATTAGTGTAGGGCTTCCAAATAAGAGGAAAGTGACATGTAGAGCCTGACATTAGGAAAAAATTTCAATGTTACTGGAAATTACTTTAGAATTGAGCCATACATCAAAGTCAAGTTTATGACGTAGGTGAAGGAATAGGCCATTTTCTTAATAGGCCTTTGATGCCCTTATTAATCAAGAGCATATCTACCTCAACTTTAAATACGCCCAATGATTTTCCCTCCACAGCCATCTATAACAATGAATTTGACAGATACACCACCCTCTGGCTAAAGAAATTTCTCCTCACCTCCATACTATGAAGACATCTTTCTATTCTGAGGCTGTGCCCTCAGGTTCTGGACAGTTCCACTATTTCAATCATCCTTTTCATGTCTACCAGGCCATTTAATATTCGGTAAGTTTCAATGAGATTCCCCTTCATTCTTCTTAGCTCCACTGAGTACAGACCCAGAATCATCAAAAGGCTCCTCATATGTTAACCTTTCCATTCCTGTAAACCTCCTCCAGGCTCTCTTCAATGCCAACACATTCTTTCTCAGATACAAGGCCCAAAACTGCTCACAACATACCAAGTGAGGTCTGACCACTGCTTATAAATTCTCAGCATTACACTGTTGCTTATATATCCTACTTTTCTCAAATTAATGAAAAATTACATTTGCTTTTCTTATTACCGACTTAACCTGCAAGTTAATCTTTAGGGAACCCTGCATGACCCCTTGTATCTCCGATTCCTGAATTTGCTCTGTTTAGAAAATAGTCTTTGCTTTTATTCCTTCCACCAAAGATCATAACGTTTCAACCCCCAACACTGTTTCTATCTGCTGCTTCTTTGCCCATTTTCATAGCTTGTCTGAGACCTTCTGTAGCCTCTTTGTTTCCTCAATACTGCCTGCCCCTCCACTTACTTTGCATCACCTACAAACCTGGCCACAAAACCATCAACTCCATTATCCAGATCAATAACATATAACATGTAAAGTAGCTGTCCCAACCATGATGCTTGCAGAACACCACTACTCACTGGCAGCCAACAAGAAAATGCCCCCTTTATTTACACTCTTTGTCTTCTGCCAGTCAGCCAAGCTTCTGTCCATGCTGCACTTTTTCTATTGTATTATGTACAACAATATATATGGTCAGGAGCAATGAAAAACTTACTTGCAGCTGCATCACAGGTGCACTGCTTTAGAGACACAATGTTCAGAAGAAAAAAGACAAATGAAACATAAATTATACAAAGAATACATGGAGGAACAGAATCGGAGGAAGAACAATAAATCCAATTGTAGTGCAAAGCGAGGTAGTGTTTTTGCCGATGCGTTCAATAACTGAATCGTTGAAAGGAAGCAGATATTTTTGAATCAGTGGTGTGGGTCTTCAGTCCTGTCTGATGGCAGCTGCAAGGAGATGGCATGGGCCAGATGGTGGGGATCTTTAACAATGTATCTTGCCTTCTTGACATAGTGTCTCAGAGAAGCATTACTGCCCATCTCTAATTTCCCTTGATAACACAGAGCACAATAGGAGTAGCTGCAGGCCACCTGCCCTTTTGAGACTGTCCACCGTTGAATGGGTTCACATCCCTCGTTGTCATCATACCTTGGAAATGAACAATCAAGCCAAATTGGACAGCCCATTCCACCGGGCAGTAATCATTCTCTGCTGAGGGTAGGTAAGGACCATCCACTCATTCCGTGGACGTGACGCGTTAAACCACAAAAAGCCAACATGAAGAAATGTAACATCGATATCAACGTCAACAATTGGGAAACCAATGCCAAGGACAGGAAACTCTGGCAAGCCATCATCCAAGAAGGAATAGCAACTTTCAAAGCTAACAGATGTGCAGAATTACAAGAAAAGGGAAGAAAATGGAAAGAGAGGCAGCAACAACCAAAGCCCAATCTGCCATTGGAACTACCTGTCCTGAATGCGGAAGAATTTTCAAAGTCAAGATTGGACTCATAAGCCGCTTGAGAGCCCATAAGTAGATCAACAGAACGAAGACCATCATCCTCGACCTCCAGGGTTAGCCACGATGACCTCTTCTGTACCAGTTCCTCATCCCCCTCAGTTCTCAAATCTTTCAAAAATTCCAGCACTAAGAGGCTTGGACTCTTGATAGGGAGATGTGACTTCAAATCCCACCATTGAAACTAGAAAAGTTAAATTCAAAGACTTAAATAAATCTGACATTTTAAATCTGGTAGTAGGATTGCTTATTTTATTTTTTTCAGAAGACTTCAAGTTCCTGGTACACCTGGTATTTATTGTCATTCCCTAATGGGTTTTGAATCTAGGTTGGAGTTTTGAATCATTTATGTTAAGCATACAACTACTGCCTATAAACGTCCCATCTGCTGGGAGCAAGATATTCCAGGGATATCAACATCCCATCTGCTCTATTAAGTGAAAAAACCCTGTTGTCCTTGCTTGGTCTGACTAGAATGTAGCTCTAGACTGCTTTGTAGTAATGGCAACCCTTTTTCATTGAACTACCCTACCTATGTTGCCTTACTTTGCCTGTTTTTGCCAAACTTTGATTTCTCTAGACTGTATAGTTTCAAACTTTGGCTACCATTCAGCCATGCTTGTGTAATGGAAATTAGATCACACTGATTTATGAATATTTGCCACATTAACTCCCATTCAGCTTTTTGCAAATGCATTGTGCATTTAGATATACTGCTTACAGATTTAAACTTATAACATTTTTCCCAGAAAGCATTTTGCTTCAGGAGTTAATGTAGAAAGCAAATAAAATAGGCAGTCTAAACAAAGGTAGGCATTAAATTGTGTCAGAGCAAAGAAAGATGTTAAATTGGAAAATCATCATACGAAATGCGTAAATGGGCAAAAAAGGTCAGTGAGTTTAAAAAGGGGGCCCTTTACGTTTTTGATGATACCAGCTTTTTTAGGTTTTGGAATGGTTGCAGTATATTTATAGGAAGGAAAGGTGATCTCACATCCTTAAAAAAAGGAGAGAGAAAGCAGGAAAAATGCTAGAATCTGTAATTGTCATGGTCCCATCTGGCAAATCCCCATCTTGCTATTACCCCCTTAATTGGGCCTTAATCCCCTCGTCCGATTTCCAATTATTCCCAGTTCCACTAATTACAGCACACCTGGTTTCCATTAGTGAACATAGGATAAAACTCGTGTGGTACAGCCATACTTTGCCAGTTTGTTGGCTGACTCCAGAGTGAGTAGACCTTGTTTCCTGATTCCTTGGGATTGACAGTTCTAAGCTCTGTATCATTTCTGGGATACTCTATGTAAACCTCAACTCTGTATGAAGACTCTCCTGGATACTGGTTCCCTGTTTGCGGTGGTGCTAATGCCTCACGACTGCCTCTGCGCCTGTGTCCTGCACTTGGGTTTGTCCTCAGCCTCATCTGTGCAACAGAATGAACTAGCCAAGAATGAACCCAGCAGACACAGACCCTGTGCAATAGGCCCTCGATAGCTAGGGATACCTACTGGGTGCCCGCAACCAGCTGCTCAGAGAAATCACGGAAAACTTCTGTGTGCTGTCCACGAATGTGAGGAAGGTCAGTGAGCAGGTTGACTGGCTATTTGCTTCCCTTACTCCGTCCCTTCCAAGAACCCTGACTAACCAAACTGCACAGCCTGGGATGGCTACGCCCCTTGGATAGGCAACACACTCCCCTCAAGAGCTGTATGTACCCAAACTGAAACCCTACACTGGGGACCTAGGGAAGTGCTGGGCCTTCTTATTACAATGCTCTTTGGTCTTTGAGCAACAGCCACATACATACACCTTGGACAGATTGAAGATTGCATACTTCATGGGGCTGTTACGAGGTGATGCCTTGGCATAGGCCACCATGTCTGGAACAACTGCCCAGAGGTCTGTTCCTCCTTCGTCTCTGAAATGAGGAACGTCGTTAAACAGCCCATTCGCGGTAAGGACGCCACTAAGCGCTTGCTAACTCTCAGTCAGGGCTTGTGAAGCGTAGCTAAATACTCCACTGAGTTCCAAACATTAGCGCCGACTCTGGGTGGAATGACGAGGCACTACGGGAAGTGTTCCGACAGGGCCTCTCAGATAAGATAAAAGATGAACGGGCAGCGAGGGATGATGCAGACAGCCTGGACTCTCTAATCTCTCCAGCCACCAGGCCCAATAAGAGTGTCTAACCAGTCGCCCCGCTCCTCGGGTCAGCCCACGTCCCACCTTACCATCTTCAGCCAGCCTCCCTTCCCCAGCCGCTTCAACTATGGTTCCTGCTCCGACCGTCCCCACTACCCTGGGAGAGGAACCGATGAAGCTGGGACAGAACCATCTCTCCCCTGCTGAACGACTTCAGAGGCGGAGAGCTGGGGATCATTACCATTGCGGCCAGCCATGACATTTCCGGGATACCTGTCCTCGTCAGCCAAAAGGGAGAGCTCACCAGTAGAAAGGGGGACCCTGGTGAGCCGGATGACACTCCCTTCAGTCCGCCAGACCTGATGCAGATCCCAGCTACCATGAATTATCAACAACAGTCCCTGTCCCTATGTGCCTTGGTGGATTCCCGAGGGAAATCTGCTGGGTGAGGACAGAACCTCCCGGGCCGGAATACCTCGGGCCCCATTAAGTATCCCTCTGGAAGCCCTGGCACTGGATGGAAAACTGCTGGCTCAGATTACCCACTGTACGCCACCCCTGACCTTCATTCTGTCTGGAAACCATCAAGAGGAGGTACAATTTAATCTCATCCATTCTCCTCAAGCTCTTGTAGTTCTAGGATATCCCTGGCTGAACCACCACAACCCCTACATCGACTGGTCTACCGGGAGGATAGCCAGCTGGAGCCTGTTTTGCCACTCCACCTGTCTGCGGTCGGCTCCATCCCCTAGGGAGATTGCCGCAACCCCATCTGTCTTGGAACCTCTCGACTTGTCCAGAGTCCCCGCAGAATGCCATGACCTGGGATAGGTATTCAACAAACAACAGGCTCTTTCCCTGCCTCTGCACTGCCCATATGATTGCACTATCGACCTTCTCCCCGGGGCCTCGTTACCCACCAGTTGTCTTTATAACTTAGCCGGACCAGAAAGAGGCCATGGAGAAATACATTCATGAGTCCCTCGTGGCGGGCATTATTCGACCTTCATCCTCCCCGGTGAGTGCCGGTTTCTTCTTTGCAGAGAAGAAGGATGAGTCGCTTCATCCCTGTATTGATTACTGAGGTCTAAACAATATAACAGTTAAAAATAAGTACCCACTACCCCACATTAACTCGGCATTTGAACCACTTAACGGGGCCACCATCTTCTCGAAGTTGGATCTTCGTAGCGCCTACCATCTAGTCAGGATGAGGGATGGAAATGAGTGGAAGATGGCCTTTAATATACCTTTGGACCACTTCAAGTACTTGGTCATGCCGTTTGGCCTCACCAGTGCCCCTGCTGTTTTTCAAGCCCTAATCAATGATGTATTGAGGGACTTTCTTAATCACTGTGTTCGTCTACCTAGATGATATCTTAATATTTTCTAGCAGCCCCCAGAAACACACTCACCATGTCCATCTAGTCCTCCAGAGACTGTGGGAGAACAAGTTACTTGTGAAGGCAGAGAAATGTGAGTTCCACGTCCCTTCGGTCAGCTTCCTGGGCTACATCATCGAGAGCGGGCAGGTGAGGGCAGATCCTGAGAAGATCCAGGCGATGGAAGAATGGCCCAGACCCACAACCCGCAAGCAACTTCAGCGGATTTTGGGGTTTGCAAACTTTTATCGCCAAGTTATCAGGGATTACAGTCGGGTGGCGGCGCCCCTTACCCGACTTACCTCGCCTACCACACCTTTTTGTTGGGACTCAGAGGCTGATTCAGCATTCACTGACCCGAAGAGGCGGTTCACAACTGCTCCCGTCCTGGTCCAACCGGACCCCTCATGTCAATTCATTGTTGTGGCTGACTCCTGTGACTCAGAGGTAGGAGCAGTCCTGTCCCAACGATCAAGTACGGATGTAAAGCTTCATCCCTGTGCCGCCTTTACTCACCGACTGTCCCCCGCTGAGCAGAATTACGACGTGGGGAATCAGGAAATACTGGCAGTCAAGCTAGGGTTGGAGGAGTGGAGGCACTGGCTGGAGGGGGCAGAACACCTGCTTATTGTGTGGACTGATCATAAGAACCTGGGATATATTCAGACCGCCAAACGTTTGAACTCCCGCCAGGCCTATTGGGCATCATTTTTTTGGATGGTTCAAGTTTTCCCTCACATACCATCCAGGGTCCAAGAACAGGAAACCTGACACGCTCTCCCGCTAATACAACTCCAAGGAGGACACTTCCAGCCCAGAGACTATCCTCCCACCATCCTGTGTGGTGGCAACCCTCACTTGGAAGATTGAGTCCATAGTAAAGGAAGCCCAACGGTTTGACCCTGACCCCACCAATGGACCCACTGATCGCCTTTCTGTGCCTGATTCCGTCAGATCTCAGGTTCTCCGGTGGGAGCGCACATCTCAGTTAGCCTGCCACCTCGGGAGTGATCGGACACTGACTCTCCTGAAAAAACACTTTTGGTGGCCTTCCATGGAGGCGGATACCCATTCCTATGATTCTGCATGTTCCGTCTCTGCCCATGGGAAAAGCCTCCCATTGGCCACCTACGGGATTACTTCATCCCCTACCTGTCCCTAGTCATCCTTGGTCGTACATCACCCTAGATTTTGTCACCGGTCTACCCTCTTCACACAGAAACACCACTGTACTCACCGTGGTAGACTGGTTCTCCAAGCCGGTACACTTTGTAGCCCTCCCTAAACTCTCTTCTGCTCAGGAAACCGCAGACTTTCTCGTCCATCACGTCTTCCGCCTCCATGGAATCCCCACGGACATCATCTCCGATCAAGGTCCGCAATTCATCTCGCAGGTATGCAAGGCCTTCTGTCAAGCCTCAGGTGCCTCGGTCAGCCTGTCATCCGGCTTCCAACCACAGACGAACGGGCAAACGGAACAGGTCAACCAGGACTTGGAGGCGACACTACGTTGTATTACAACCAACAGCCCGTCTACCTGGAGTGACCATCGCGCGTAGGTTGAGTACGCGCACAACTCTCTGGTTAGTACTGCCATCAGAACGTCTCCCTTCGAGTGCTCCCTTGGGTACCAACCCCCGCAGTTCCCCACACAAGAAGAGATTGCAGTGCCATCTGTTCAGGCCCATATCAATCGGTGCCACAAGGTTTGGGAGGACACGCACGGCCCTGCTCAGATCAACTAATCGCAATAGGAGAATTGCTGATCGACACCGGACTCCTGCGCCTGAGTATCAACCCGGGCAGATGGTTTGGCTTTCATCCAAAGATATCCCTCTCAAAAACGAGCCTAAGAAACTCGCCCCTCACTTCCTGGGACCTTTCAAGGTCAAAAGTATCATCAACCCCACAGCAGTCCGACTTACACTACCAAGATCTATGCACATCCACCCTACTTTTCATGTTTCCCAATTAAAACCACTTTCAGTCAGCCCCTTGTGTCCTCCAACTGAAACCCCTCCACCCGCCCGGATCAACGACAAACATCCGGCAGCTACTAGATGTGCGCCGTCGGGGCAGGGGCCTCCAATACCTGGTCGACTGGGAAGGGTACGGCCCAGAGGAGTGTTCCTGGGCTCCCTGATCCTTCATCCTGGACCCCTCTCTCATCCAAGACTTCCATTGGGACCATCCGGACAAGCCTGGAGATTCGCCTGGAGTCACCCGTTGGGGGGGTGGGGGTGGTGGGTACTATCATGGTCCCGTCCAGCAATTCCCCATCTTGCTAGTACCCTCTTAATTGTGCCTTAATCCCCTCAGCTAATTACCAATCATTCCCAGTTCCACTAATTACAGCACACCTGCTTCCCATTAGCGAACATAGGATAAAACTCGGGTGGCACTGCCATGCTTTGCCAGTTTGTTGGTCGACTCTGGTGTGAATAAACCTTGTTTCCTGATTCCTTGGGACTGTCAGTTCTAAGCTCCGTATCATTTCCTGGATACTCTACGTAAACCTTGTCTCCGTAGACTCTCCTGGATACCGGTTCCCCGATCGTGGCGGTGCCAACGCCTCACGACTCTACCTCCGTGCCTGTGTCCTGTACTTGGGTTCGACCTCAGCCTTGTCCTTGCAACAATAATATAGAATAATTGTATAAAATCTGATCACCAGACTCGAGGGCAACTTTTGACCCAGTGCTATCAGACTCTTGAATGGATCGTTCAATTGCTAAAGCTGCACTCTTGATCTCCAAGTCTACCTCATTAATCCCTTGCACTTGCGTGCTGCACTTTCTCTAAAGCTGAATCAGAACCCGATTTATTATCACTGCCATACATTGAAACATTTGTTGTTTTGTGGCAGCAATGCAGTGCAGTACCTAAACATTAGAATAAGTTACAATAAGAATATATTAAAATAAATACAGGTCCACAATCCCTATCTGAAATCCGAAAAGCTCTGAAAACCGAAGTTTTTTTTTTGTGGAGCGTGTCGTAGCAAGGCATGTTTGGCTTTCCAACTGCTGACGTCACTCAGGTGTGACGTGGCCGCACTAGCAGAGGCCGCCAGACGTCAGTTGTGATTCAGCGCTCGTACTGGTTACACGTGCATTTGCTGTTCGCTGATATTTTGTGTTCACTGTTGACTTTGTGTTTAATTTCACTGTGAAAATGTCAAAACGAGCTGCAGATACCCCTATGGGTAACAATGAGAGAAAGAGAAGGAAGCATCTATCATTATTAATAACGCAGGAAGTGGAGTTATTGCAGAAGCTTGATCGTGGTGTGTCTGTGCAGCGTCTTACTGAAGAATATGGTGTCGGAACTACTACTGTATATGATTTAAAGAAACAGTAAGACAAGTTACTGCAGTTTTATAGTGACAGTGATGACCATAAACTAATGAAAAATAGGAAGACACTGCATAGGACAGAAAATGAAGATCTTGACCGTGTGTTGATTGAGTGGATTAGACAAAAAGAAGTGAACGTATGCCACTGAATGGCATGTTGATCATGAAACAAGCTAGAATATATCATGATGAACTGTCAATATTCAGAGGGTTGGCTGCAAAAATTTAAGAAGCGTCATGGAATAAAATATCTGAAAATCTGTGGTGAGGAAGCTTCTGCTGATCATGAAGCAGCTGAAAATTACACTGACGAATTTGCCAAGATAATATCTGATGAAAACCTTAGCCCTGAACACATTTACAATGCTGATGAAACAGCTTTGTACTGGCACTGCGTCCCTAGAAAAACATTAACACGGCTGATGAGAGAGCACCAAAAGGTTTTTAAGATGCCAAGGACAGATTAACTATTCTTGGGTGTGCCAATGCAGAAGGCACACACAAGGTGAAATTGGCAGTGATTGGAAAAAGCCAACATCCGAAATGTAAGAGAGCGCGGACTGGAAAAACCCGGAAGTTCCCTCTCCAGCACTCGTTGTTTGAGCATGTACAGACTTCTTTTCTTGTCATTATTCCCTAAAAAAATACAGTATAACAACTATTTACATAGCAATTACATTGTATTAGGTATAACAAGTAATCTAGAGATGATTTAAAGTATACGGGAGGATGTGCGTGGGTCCGGAGCTCCCCCGGGTCCTAAAGTCCACCCATACTGAGACTGAGACAGACAGGTTAATTATCAATATAATTTTCAATTTTCTGAAATCCAAAAAATTCTGAATTCCGAAATTCAACTGGCCCCAAGAATTTTGGATAAGGGATTGTGGACCTGTAAATAATGCAAAAAGAGAGCAAATTAGTGAGTTAGTCTTCAGAAATCTGATGGTGG
The DNA here is from genome assembly GCF_963921235.1 of Mobula hypostoma. Classification (NCBI taxonomy): domain Eukaryota; kingdom Metazoa; phylum Chordata; class Chondrichthyes; order Myliobatiformes; family Myliobatidae; genus Mobula; species Mobula hypostoma. Next base: position 171,438,774 of record NC_086097.1, read on the forward strand.
AGGGGAAGAACAATGAGGCTACTGCACCTCCTTTCAGATGATAGTAATGAGAGGAGGGCATGCCCTAGCTGGTTAGGGTCCTACATAATGGATGCTGAATTCTTCAGGCATCAGCTTTTGAAGATGCCCTTGATGGTAGAGAGGCTTGTGCCCATGATGGAGCTGGCTGAATTTATAACCCACTTCAGCTTTCTCTAATCCTTTGTCTCTATACCAGATGGTAATGCAAACCACAGATCATCTGTGGAAAATTACAGAGTCCTTGGTGACAAACCAAATCACTTCAAATTCCTAAGAATTATCACTGCCGGTGTACCTTCTTCATAATTGCATCAATTGTTGAGCCAAGGGTAAATCTTCAAATATGTTGACACTCAGGAACTTGAAGCTGCTCCCCCTTTCCACTGCTGATCACTTGATCTTGACTGCCTTGTGTTATCTTGATTTCCTCTTCCTCAGGTCACTAGTCAATTCCTTGGTGGTACTGACAGTGAGAGTAATCTGCTACACTATGTTCTGAATTCTGCATTTTTGTTTCATTTTTGACTTCAGTGTACTAATGTATGGCATGCTCTGCCTGGGTTAGCATGCAAACATGAGCTTTCCACTGTGTTTTGGTACATGAGATAATCAAGAATCAATATCAATCAATCCTAAAATCAAAGTTCAAAGTATGTATATTATATACATCCTTGGGATTCATTTCCTTATAGGCAGTCACAAAACAAAGACACCCAATAAAACCTTTCAAAAAGGACCATTGAACACCCTATGTGCAGAGAAGAAAACAAATCGTACAAACAATAAAGTAATAAGCAAATGATATTCAGAACTGAAGTGAGTCCACAGCCACGAAGCCAGTCACCACTGCAGTTGATCCTAGAACTTATTAGTTGCAGGTGTAGAGGTGAGTAAACATCACTGAACAGCGAGCTGAAGACTGGCACATCCCTCACCTCCGGCCTTTCCCTTTTGGCCTGGCACTTAAATTGGTCAAACCTCAGGTTGTTGCTCGCATTCAGGTCTTTGCCCTGCTGCCTCACTTCAGTTCTGCCGCTTCAAATCACCTCCAAGTCCCCTCCGGCATAGAGTTGCCAACTGTCCAGTATTAGCTGGGACTCTGGTATATTGGGCTAAATTGGTTTGTCCCTTATGGGACCACCCCCTCCCCCGCCGTCCCTTATTTCCCCCACTAAGTAGAGTGTTCCTATGAAACCTTTCGTGCCAAAATGGCGTAACGCGAAGAAGCAATTACCATTAATTTATATGGGAAAAATTTTTGAGCATTCCCAGACCCAAAAAAAACAACGAAATAACACATAAAACCTAAAATAACACTAACATACAGTAAAAGCATAAAACGATATGATAAATACACAGCCCATATAAAGTAGAAATAATGTATGTACAGTGTAGTTTCACTGAACAGAATTGCCAAAACCGACTTGTAGAAAAAAAATCGGCACGTACACACGTCACACATGCACACACAGGTGCCCATGCAAGGCTTCATGGTCATGGTAGCCTTTCTCAGGGTAAACACAAGTGTCCCGTATTTGCCTGCTACTTTTGTCCCTTATTTGGAAGTGAGAAAGTTAGCAATCCTACTCCGGCAGCCAAACATTGGCTGATTCCCCACTCTCGGGCACGAGTCCAGCAGCCTTGATTCGGCCCAATACACCACACCACAACCATCCTACACCTTTGTAACTTCTGTTCACAATACAAAAATACCAAGTCATACAGCCGGTTCAAAAGCTAATTTCTAAAAAGGAAGCTACGGACTATTGATTAGAGTGATCATGGTCCAGAAAAAGTGTGATTAATAAAGTAATTAATAGCTGCTTTTACTGCCAGCAAGTCATCGCTATGTTTAATCAGCACCATCATAAACCGGAAAATCCTAGTAAATGACAATATGATTGAGTAGAGTCAGGGTGGTTTCATGAATGGGGAAGTACATTTAACTAATCAATTGGAGTTCTTTGAAAATATATCTAGTAGAGTGGATATGAGAGAACCAATGCATATGGTGTACTTGGATTTTCAGAAGGATTTTGATAAGTTCCCACATGGAAGCTTGGTGAACAAGATGCACATAGAACTTTGGATGTAATGTGCCAGTGTGGATTAAGATCTGGTTAAGTGATAGGGATGAACTAATTTTTCTCAATTTGGTAGGCTGTGCCTGGCAGGATTCCAGAACAATTGAAGCTTGGGTCCTGACCATATACAATCTGCACATCAATGTAGTGGACGGGACCAAATATAACAGATCCAAGTTTGTGCAAGACATGAACCGAAGTGAGAATGCGAGTATTGTTGCTGAGACTTCGGGGGCATATGGAAAAGGAAGTATCAGCATAGAGTAACAGAGTCATAGATTTATGCAGCATGAAAACAGGCCATTCAGCCCAAATTGTCCATGCTGACCAAGATGTCTATGTAAACTAATCCTTTTTGCCTGCCTTTGACACATATCCCTTTGAACCTTTTCCATCTATTGACATGCCTAAATATCTTTTAAACATTTTGATTGCACCTGCCTCTACAGCTTGCACTGGCACCTTGTTCCATATACCAATCACACTATCTGAAAAAGCTTTCCAACAGCTCCCTTTTAATTCCTTCCCCTGTCATCATAAACCTCTGTGCTTTAGTTTTAGACTCACATACCCCTGGAAAAAGACTGCAACTTTCTACTCTGAACCTCCTAGTTTTTTAAACCTATATTTGATCACCCCTCAGCCTCCTTCACTCCAAGGAAAACAGTCTTTACATGTAACTCAAGCCTTCTACTCCAGACAATATTCCTATCAATCTTTTCTTCACTATCTCCAGCTTAATCACAAAGTTCCTATAGCGTAGTTACCAGAACTGCACACAATACTCCAAGGATAGTGAACCAATGATTTATATGATCATAACATAACATCCCACTCCTGTAACTCAGTGCCTTAACTGATGTAGGCAAGCATGGTGTTCATCTTCTTCACCACTCTACTTAACCGTGTTGTCACTGAAGGAAATTTGCACATTTTTCCCTAGATCACACTGTTCAATAAACCTTCCCAGGACCCTATCATTCACTTTGTAAGCCCTGGTCTAGTTTATCTTTCCAAAATGCTGCATCTGGCAGTTGTCTGATTTAGATTCCAACAGCCATTCCCTTTTCCCATTTCTCATTTCTCATTGTTCTAACTTTCTTCATTGTCTACTATAGCAATTCTGCTCATATTTCTTATATAAAAATTTAATTACAATACACAGTATTTCTCATGTAATGTAGGTTACAGTAGGCTATTGAAAGATTCAGTACTGAGCTGAGAAGAGGAAGATGGAGTTTAATCTGGAGAAGTGTGAACTGATACACTTTGGAAGATGAAACTTGAAGGTAGGGTACAGGTTAATGGCAGGATTCTCAGCAGAGGGAAGGAACACCAAGGTTGATGTCCATAATCTCTCAAAGTTGACTTGCAAGTTGACTGGGTAGTTAAGGTGTATGGTGCATTGAGCTTTCTTAGTTGGGAGATTGAATTCAAGAGCCACAAGGTAATATTATAGCTCTATGAACAGTGGTGAGACCACTCTTGGAATATTGAGTTCGGTTCTGGTCACTTCACTATAACAAGTATTACCAAGATGCTGCCTGGATTAGAGAGCAGATTTTATGAAGATAGATTGAGAGGCTTGTGTTTTTCTCTTTGGAGCGAAGGTGACTTGACAGAGGTATACATGATATTAAGAGGCATCCCATGTCTTCCCACCCATAAAAATGCCATCCCCTTCTCTCAATTCCTCTGTCTCTGCTGCATCTGCTCTCAGGATGAGGCTTTTCATTCCAGAACTAAGCAGATGTCCTTCTCCATCACAGAAAGGGACTTCCCTTCCTCCACTACCAAAGCTGCATCTCTTCCATTTTGAGCACGTCGGCCTTCACTCCATCCTTCTGCCACCCCCACCAGGGATAGAGTTCCTCTCACCCTCATTTTCCATTCCACCAGTAACTTCAACCATCTCCAACAGGATCCCATCCCCAAACACATCTTTCCCTCCCCCTCACTTTCTGCTTTCTGCAGGGATCGCTCCCTATGCAACTATCTTGTCCATTCATCCTTTTCCCTGATCTCCTGTCTGGCAGTTATCCATGCAAGCAGAACAAGTGCCTCGTCTGCCCCTAAATCTCCTCCCTCACTACCATTCAGAGCCCCAAACAGTCCTTTCAGGTGAGGCGACACTTCACCTGTGAGTCTGTTGGGGTCATCTACTGTGTCCGGTGCTCCCGGTGTGGCCTCCTGTACATCAGAGAGACCTGATGTAGATTGGGAGATGGCTTCATCGAGCACCAATACTCCAGAAAAAGCAGGATCTCCGGGTGGCCACCCATTTAAATTCCACTTCCCATTCCCATCCCAACATACCAGTCCATGGCCATCTCAACTGCTGCGATGAGGCCACGTTCAGGTTGGAGGAGCAACACCTTATATTCTGCCTGGGAAGCCTCCAACTTGATGGCATGAACATCAATTTCTTCAGCTTCTGGCAATGCTTCCCCACCCCCTTTCCTTCACCATTCCTCATTCCAATTTTCCCCCCTCACCTATCTCCTTACCTGCCCATCACCTCCCTCTGGTGCTCCTCCCTCTTTTCTTCCATGGCCTTCTGTCCCCTCCTATCAGATTTCCCATTCTGCAGCCCTGTATCTCTTTCACCAATCACCTTCCCAACCCTTTACTTCACCTAACACCTTGTGCTTCTACCTCCCTCACCACCCACCTCCTTACTCTGACTAATCTTTTTTCTCCAGTGCTGATGAAGGATCTCGGGCGGAAGCATTGACTGTGCTCTTTTCCATAGATGCTGCCTGGCCTGCTGAGTTCCTCTGCCTTGTGTGTGTTGCTTGGATTTCCAGCGTCTGCAGATTTTCCCTTGTTTGTGTTGAGGCATAGATCAAGTAGAGAGCTAAAGACTGTTTCCCAGGGCAGAAAACAGCTAATATCAGGGGGCATCATTTTAAAGTGATTGGAGGAAAGTGTAGGGGGCGATGTCAGAGGTAATTTTTTTTTGCACAGAGTGTGGTGGGTGCATGGAATCCTCTGCATCAGATGGTGGTGGAGGCAGATACATTAGACATATTAGAAACTCTTAGATAGGCACATGGATAATAGAAAAATGTTGGGGTATGTAGGACAGAGGGTTAGATTGATCTTAGATTAAGTTAAAAGGATGACCCAACATCATGGGCCACAGGGCCTGTACTGTGCCTCATTGCTCTCCTTTTTATGTTCTACGTTCCAGATCTGATGAGCAATGAGTACATAGGGGCTGAACTAGTTCCCTTGACCTGCTAATGAATAATCAAAGGCTAAGATTCAAGATAATATTCTGCTATTATAGTTCTGAGAGCAAGAGGGGGAACCTTGTAACTTTCATGAGTGAGAATAGGGAACTTGTTACCTCTATATACACTGACCTGAGTTAGACTGCATTGAATTAATTCAGCAGAGGAAGCAGATTTAATAGGCATTTTCAAAAGGAAAGAGATAGTTCTTGATGGGGAAAGCAATGGGGAAAGAGAAGGATATGGGATTAATTCCAGCAAGACCAAATAATCTCCTGAGAAGAGCTTATTCACCATATAGTATACGCCGGGTATGCATTAGATCCTTTTTCCTGAAAGGGCAAATAGAGGAAATAAACTGCCAATTTTTACATAGTAAAAGACAGTGATTATAATACTGATAAGTGATTCCAGAAACATTAGGACCGTGGAAATAAATTAAGCTTCGAAAGTGCATATAAAACAGTGATGCAGGTCTCGGGCTGATCAATTAACAGAATGGATTGGGATCTTCCTTGTACTGAACAGAATAGATTACAGAGCAAGTTGTTTTATTTTTTTGAGAAAGCTGGAAATTTTAATGCAGGTTCAAATCCAATCCTCAATTGAAAATAGGAGTACATTTTGGTTTAAGCCTTGTGTTTGCTCATTTCACATAGAGCTTAAGATGCCTAACATTTTGTGTGGAGCTGAACAGGGGAGCTTGACATTGTGGAAACTAGAAAAACTTAAGGAACTCAGAAGAATAAGGGAGGGAGGAGAAGATGGCGGTGTGACGCAGCGCACGCGGCCGTTCCGAATGAATATCGATATGTGTAACTAAGGGTGCCATGCACAATCCGGATTTGATGGGAACAGCCATGAAGTGCAGAGGAATATCTGGAGAAACTTCTGAAATGCCTGCTTCACTGCCGGTGCTACTGTGCGATCGAGAATCTCCAGAGACGAAGGCCCCAAATCCTCGGCTTTGTGTATCGCCTGTTGCCGGGGTCGGGGTCGAAACGCTCAGCAGGGATTCTGCTCGGTGCTCGGTGCTGAATAGGTGGTCGGAGGCTTGGAGTTTTTTGGATGGACTCAGAGTCAGACTGTGGTTGGATGCTTCCGGGATGCTGCATCGGCAGGTTGGCGGCACTGGAGGTTTACCATGAGATGATGGGACTTTCGAGAGACTCTGAGACTTTTACTATGCCATGGTCTGTTCTTATCAAATTACGGTATTGCTTTGCACTGTTCTAACTATATGTTACAATTATGTGGTTTTTGTTAGTTTTTAAGTCGGTTTGTCATGTGTTTTTGTGATATCATTCTGGAAAAACATTTTTATCATTTCTTAATGCATGAATTACTAAATGACAATAAAAGGGGACTGCGTGTCCTCATAATCATAAGTCACATGATTAATTCATTAGCGTGATACACATACAGAAAGTGGGTTCAAATACCACCAAAGCAATTGAGAAATTTTAATTAATGAATTTGAGGCAGTATATAAAAAAAACCTGGTTTTAAAAGTGGTGGTAATGAAACTATTGGACTCTTGAGCAACACGTACACAATTCTGGGGGAACTTTGCAAGTCAGTCAACATCTATGGAGGGAAATAAACAGTTGATGTTTCAGGCTGAAACCCTTCACCTGGACCCTAAACTTTGATTGAAATCAAGCCTGAAACTTCAACTTTTTATTCCCCTCCATAGACGTTGCTTGACTTGCTGAGTCCCCCTGACATTTTTGTGTGTTTTGCCCAAACTATTGGACTGTTGTGATAGAACCCATTCACACAGAAAGAAATTGGCCATCTTTACCAAATGTAGTCCATATGAAACCCCAAACCCACCAAATGTAGTTGACTCTTAACTGTTTCCTTGACTTCGGGCATGTAAGGATGGAAATAACTGTTTGTAATGTGAGCAATCTGTATTTGAATTCCAAAAAACAAAAATCATCTGCACCAAACCTTCTTTAGAATGATGACACCTTCTTGGCTCTCACTATTTGTAAGTATGCCAAATGTATCCGAGCCATCACTGCCTTCTACAGTGTAGGTCATTTCTGTATTTTGTCCAATGTCGGCATCAGTAGCCATCACCTTCCCGATGGTGGTCTCGATATCGGCCGATTCTGGCACGGAAAAGTGGTACCACTCTAAAAAAGAGAAAGTAAATCCAATGCAATCAGTGACAAAGGTCCCTCTACAACACCATGCAGCTGCTGGAAGGTACTAAAGCAAGAAGTGAACACACATAGGTAATGTTGAAACATGTTCTTAGTGTCACAGGCAAAAGGCAAATGTGGGCCAGTAGTAGCTACAATCTGTTCTGAGGTACCAGTGATAATACAGGTTAGATCAGAGACTAGATTAGTTTAGCTTATTGTCATATATACCAATATTCAATTAAATGCCTTGCTTGCGTGAAGCCCAGAGTAAAATATGTTACATATCATAAATCTAATGTTAAATACAGTGATGAGCAAAAAGCAATTCAATGGCGCAAACATAGTCGTACAGTCTGTAGTCCTACCAAAAAATCAATGATAAAGTACAGAGGTATGGGGAGAAAACATTTCCAGATACAACCAGAATTATTTTGCTGGAGGAACTCAACAGGTTGAGCAGCATCTGTGGGAGGAAAGAAATTGCCAACATTACCGGTCAAGGCAAAAATAAAAAGACTCAGCCCAAAACATTGACCATCCTTTTGCCTCTACAGCTGACACTCAATCTGTTGAGTTGTTCCAAGTGTTTTCTAATTGCTCCAAATTCAAGTGTCTGCAGTCTCCTGTGTCTCCACAGTCAGAATCTACCTCTGTCACACAATAGTGAGCGAAATTTTCCACTCCCCACAGTAGTGAGATGACATTTCAAATTCCTGCTAAAATTCTTTCCAATGTCACAAATGTAAGATCTTCCAATCAGATGATGTGATGGAAATCAATAAAACTCCTGTTGCTTGAAACTTTGTTAGTTGGTAATAGTTTATTATTGTCACATGCAGTGAAAAGCTTTGTATTCATGCCATCCAGGCATGTATTCCATTCATCAATATATCAAGGTAGTACAAAAGGGAAAAAAATACTGAATGCAGAATATTGTACAGAGAAAGTGCATTGCAGGTAAATAAATTAAGCGCAGGGGCCATGGTGAGGTTGACTGAGGGATCGAGAGTTCATCTTTATTGTATAAGAAATTCATATTCAAGAATCTGATAATAGCAAGATAGAAGCTGTCCTTGAGCCTGGTGGTGAGTAGAAAATCCTCGACATGCTCCACGGGTCAGACAGCCTCTACGGGGTCACTAGCAAGGTTAAAACTGCAGATCGAAGCCCCTTCATCAGAAGTCAGGTGCAATAGTTTAAATTCTTTGAACCAATATATTCCTTGGAAAGTGGAACCCTAATGCAGTTTAATTAATCACAATACCATATTACAAAAGTATGTATTGCTGGGATGAGTGGTTTAAAATCCCTGATATTTGTGAGACCATGTTGAACCACTTAGCAGCTTCACTGAAAGACACCTCATTTCTTTGAATGTTGAATTAATTTTTTCAAAGTGAATTGGTATCTTTGGAAAAAGTAAAACAAAGGAGACTGCAGATGTTGGAATCTGGAAGAGAATACAGAAACTGCAAAAACTCGGTAGGCCAAGCAGCATCTGTAGAGTCAAGAGACATAAATCCATATTTTAGATTGAGACCTTGCCTCGCAAATGTTGACTCAAACCTTCAACGATGCTGCTTGACTCCACCCCCAACCTCACCCTAAATTTCTTCCAGCATCTGGTTTTATGTTCAAAGAAAATGAAATGCAGTTTGAGGTTCCTTCCTCAATGACCAGGATCTCAAACTGTTACCTGGTGTGAATGTGGCCAATTTGTGGGCAGATGCTAATCCTGACAATTTGATGAGTTAGCTCTTTCTTGTGAGGGAATTAAAATCAAAAGTGTGGTCACTGATAAACACAGTTGAGAAATTCTATTGTTGAGAAAAATTAGTTCAATGATGCAGCAGTGTCTGAGGTGAATATGACCGAGGCACTTACAGAGCAACAAGTAGTAAACACCTCTTGGAAAAAGGAACAGTATGGTGCGACAATAGAGTGAGGGAAAATGATTGCATGGCCCATCGGCACTGGTACAGCTTTGTTAGACCAAATGAAAATCAGCAGTAGGTTTAACATCACTGGCATATGTCGTGAAATTTGTTTTTATGTGGCAGCAGTACATTACAATACATTATAATAAATTATAGCAAGTATATATATTAAGAAGTTACATTAAATAGGTAGTTTAAAAAGGGAAAAAACAGTGAGATAGTATTTATGGGTTCAATGTCCATTGTGAAATCTGATAGCAGAGTGAACGATATTATTCCTGAATCATTGGGTGTGTGCCTTCAGGACAAAACCAAAGAACTGTTTTCTGAGTTTAATGCATACCTCTATATCACCATTCTAACAATGAAAAAGTCCAATAGGAGATTGCAATACTAATGCACTAAGGTCAAGGCTCTTGTGCTTGGAATAGTTTCACACTTCTTATGTGCCATGCTTTTCATAGTCTTATGAGCCTATGGTATCCTTTGGCCAATAAAAGCATACTTTCAAAGTAGTGTCATTGTTTTAAATGTAGGAAAAACAATTCCCGCAGAGCAAGCTCCCACAAGCAGCAATATGATCATACTGGGATAAATTGCTTTTCTGATGCCGAACGCAGGATAAATATTGGTCAGGAAACTGGGGAGAACTGCCTTGCTGCTTCTTCCAAAACAGCAACATTTGATTTTTAACACCTCCAAGAGGAGGCAATTTCTTGGTTCACTACCTTGCATAACAGATGGCACCTCTGACAGTGTAGCACATTCTCATAGGGTGTTAGTCTAGATTTTCTTGTGGCACTCCTGAAGGGGGGACTTGAATCTACAGCCAGGAGTTGCTACTTCTGATTCTGAGTGGTATAATTTCCTCTCGTAATAGATACATGTGTGGTAGCTTACTGAGGTAGAAAAGTCCTCACAATCAATTGTGTGTTTAAGTACTTCAATGTGCAACAGACCAAACTTTTAGCAATTGATACATGTTTATATTTTCTTTAAGTGATGGGTTTCTAGTGTTTCTTTGTGGATTGACACCGATTCTCTCAACCCATCACAGCATCTACTTGATATTATATCTTCACTTGCTGTGGAGTGCCATCTGCTGCAGACTCAAGGGAAAATATAATAGTGAGTTCAGATGGTGGTAACAAGCTGTCACTGGCTGATTTTTGGATGGAGGCAATCCATTTGCACTGCACTAGAAGTGAACTGGCCCTCAGGGCAGACATTTTGAGAATAAAACTCCAATTATCCAGATTGTGTAGGGAACCAGTGTGCCTACCACCAGCAGTTTGGGAAGCAATTGGTAATGAATGCAACAGAGGAAAATATAAAGCATTGGAGCAACACAAAAAATCTCAGGCAGATAAAAACAGTATTGTGTTTATTGTGTTTGGGTTTGGTCACTCTGCTACAGGAGCAATGCTATTAAGCTCTAAAGAGGGTAAAATATTTTTACAAGGCGTGTGAGGGCTTCAGGGACTGAGTTATATGAAGAGATCATACAGACTGTGCCTTTACTCCTTGGAGTTTTGGAGAATGAAGAGTGATCTCAATAAGGAAAATAAAATTGTGAGGGGCGTAGATAGGGTGAGCAGTTTTCTTCCAGGGTTGTGGAATTGAAAACTGGAGGCCATAGTGCCAAAGTTAAGGGTGAGAAGATTAGTAAGAACATGGAGGAATGGTTTTTATCCAGCAGGTAACATTGTTTGACCGGATTGAAATTCTGGTTGAATGGCGCCCCAACAACCTCTTACTCCAACGTTTGTAAAATCAAAGAGCTGATTATTGACTACAGGATGTGGAAACTGGAGATCATGAGCCAGTCTTCGTTAAGGGATCAGAGGTGGAGAGGGTCAGTAATTTTAAATTGCTTGGCATTATCATTTCAGAGGATCTATCCTGGGACCAGAACATATGACCCATTACAAAGAAGGCATAGCAGTGCCTTTACTTAGAGGTTTGCACAGATTTGGTAGAGCAAACTTCTAAAGGTACACAGTGTCCTGACAATCTCCATCACAACCTGGTATGGTAACACCAATGCCCATTAATGGAAAAGCCCTTAAAAGGTAATGGATACAGCCCTGTTTATCACAGGAAAAGCCTTTCCCACAATTGAGCACATCTATAAGCAGCACTGCCTCAAGAAAACAGCGTCCATCATCAGAGACCCAAACCATCCAGGCATGCTCTCTTTTCCCTGCTGATATTGGCAAGGGGGAATGGGAACTTTAGCTTCAACAGCACCAGGTTTAGGAACATTTATTATCCTTCAATCGTCAGGCTCTTGAACCTGCGTGGAAAACTTCACTCACCTCAAAACTGAACTGATTCCACAACCTATGGACTCAAGTTCAAGGACTCCACTACCCAGCTTCTCAGTAATATGTATTTATTTATTATTATCTATGTTTTTGTATTTACATAGTTTTTCTTCTTTTGCACATTGGTTGTTTGAGAGTTCTGTGCATCAGTTGTTAGAAGCATTGAGGAAGGTACTCCATACGTGCTGAAGAAGCACATGGACAGGTAGATGGATGACAAGAATTTAGAGGGCCTGGGAAATGGGATTGGACAGCATGGATGTGCATGGTTTTAAGGGCTCTTTTCTGAGCTGTGCAACTCTGTCTCTATGACTTCAATGAATGAAAGCTAACACTGGCCATCTACTTCTGAACGAGTGCAATGTTTGGTTGCAAATGTCAGAAGGTTCAACAGTACAATGTTCCTAATTGCATGCAAATTTGATTAAAGTGAAACTTGCATTTATATAATGCCTTTCAGGGTATAAAACTGTGCTTTAGAGCCAATTAAGTATTTTGTAATGTGTCATCATTATGGTAATGAAAGACGTTGCTTAGAATTTCCAGCATCTGTAGAATCACTTATGTTTATGATCAGCGGCCAATTTACAACCCGGAACTTACTATGTACAGGAAAGTGACAAGGTAATGTGTGTTTGTCATGTTGATTACAGAGTAACTGTCAACTGGGAGACATATGTACACTGTACATTTAATTGTATACATTCATGACACTGTATGACTTCTGACGTGGTGGAAACCATTTTGAGAGTAGTTAATGCAGTACAGGAAACAGAAAAGAACAAATAATACATCTGGATCATAGATTTAAATGTGTGCACTACATAATAAGGAGAAAATCTCCAGCGAGTAAAACATAAGTTAAAATATGAGTAATTGTATGTTGTTCTGGTTACTTGGGGTATTGTCTGCAGCTCTGGTCAGCACACTATAGGAAAGACTGCCCATAACCCCAATCCTGCCTTCGCAACAGATCACCTCTTGCATTACCATTTACTTGTCTCTGATAGTGTTTTGGTTTGCACTAATGTCCTGTATTACTAATGTATAATTTTATGTTCTATGTGCTCCATGCGTCTGTGAAGCTGCAGCAAGCAGGTTTTTCACTGAACCTGTACTTCAACATACTTTCGCTTATGACAATAACCTTGACTTGATGTGACATATTTAAGTTGGAGGGGAGCAGAAAATCTTCACAAGAACCTTGGCTGGACTGAAGGCTTGAGCTATTAGGAGAGATACAATAGATGAAGTCTGTTTCCCTGGAGCAAGAGAGGCTGAGAGGTGACATGAAAGAGCAATGAGACACATAGATTGACTCAGATAGCCAGCGTTTGTTTCCCATGGTAGGAGAGTCTAAAATTAGAGGGCATAGATTTAAGCTGATAGCGGAGAGGTTTGAAAGGGGTTCTGAAAAGTTTATTTATTTATTTATTGAGATATTGTGTGGAGTAGGCCCTTGTGGCTCAGCCAGGCCACACAGTAAACCGATTTAACCCTAGCTTAACTACAGGGCAATTTACAGTAATCAATTAACCTACCAATCAGTAAGTCCTTGGACTGTGGGAGGAAACTGGAGCACCCTGGTTGTACTGTAAAGTGCTCTGCTAACTGCTACGCTACAGTGCAGCCTCAATTACAAGACAATTTTTCACACAAAGATTAGTTAGTATCTGGAATGAGCTGCCAGAGGAGGAAGTGAACATTTAACAACATTTAAGAGGTACTTGAATAAGCAGAGCATAGAGGGCTAAGGAATTAATGAAGATTGGTGTAATTGGTGTAGATAGTCATGCTAGTTATCATAGACACGGTGGGCTGAAGGTATTGTCCTTATGCTGTAAAAGTCAATAACTATGAGGAATAATATTTATAGAAAAATTATGAGCATGACATAAGCAATTCTTCCATGATTCAGAATAAGTGACAATTACACATTTACAAAATAGGCTTCCTGAGAGATCTGAGGATGCTTCCCTTCTGTTAGAGACCAACATCTCAAACAATGAGGTATGGTAGCATACAGTGAGTCACCAAACTAACAGCCTAGCTTTTGAAACACACTGATCCATCAGCATTAGTTTAAATCCCACCATCACAACAGGGAAATTTAAATTCAAGATATTAGTTAAAGAAAAATATATTCACTGTAACACTCAGCATGAAGCTTGTGGATTGTTGTAAAATCTTTTGGTTCATTAAATGATCCTTAGAGAAGGAAATCTGCTGCCATTTCTCCGCCTGTTCTACCTCTCACATGCGGTGATGCCTTATGTTTGTGGTCCTGGTGAAATGAGGTAAAGTGGTAAAATGGTTTAATATTGTCACATGTACTGAGGTGCAATGATCTGTTTTGCATGCCATTCTTATAGATCATTTCAGGTAGTACAATGAAAAAAAACTCTCGCAGTTATAGTTAAGGTTCAGTGCAGGCAGGCAGTAAGGTGCAAGGCCATGATGAGGTAAAGTCCATCCTATTGTAACAGCAGCAATGGGGCAGCTTCTTCCCAATGCGACTAGAGAGAAAAGAGAATGTCCAAGGTGGGTGGAGTCTTTGATTATGTTTTGTGTTTATGCTTTGCTGAAGCAGTAAGAAACATAGACAGAGTCCCTGGAAGGAAGGCTGGTTTCCATGGTATGCTGAGCAACGACCATAACTCTGTGCAGTTTCTTATGGACGTGGGTAAAGATGTTCCTATACTAAGCCATAATGCATCTGAATAAAATGCTTTCTGTGGTGCACCAATAAAAAATGGTGAGGGTCAAAGGAGACGTGCCAAATTTCCGCAACTTCCTGAGGAAATAAAGGCACTGGTGCACTTTCTTGACTGCCAATGACAACACCATGATCCAAGCATCTATTGGTATGACAACCTAACTGTGATTCCCAGCCAGCTGAGCACATGATGATGGAACAAACCAGGAATCTCCAGCACTGGGATGTCTTTATCCATCAGGAACGTTTACTTCATAGCAGACCTACAAAGGGCTTAGTATTAATTAAGCCGTGCAACAGAACCTAGGAATGGGGGCCTAGTACCTTTCGATGCATCTCAAAGCACTTTACAGACAATTAAACTTTTTTGAAGCTTTGTTACTGTTTTAGTATAGGAATCATGACAATCAATATGTGGACAGCGAGCTCCTGCATACAGAAATAAGTGAATGATCTGACTATCTTTGACTGAAGGTAAATATTGTCCAGGACACTGGGACAGCACACTTGCTCTTCTACAAAAAAAAAAGGTGTATCCTTTCCATTCACGAGAGACGGGACATTGACCCTTAGTCTACCATTTCATTGGAAGGATAGCACCTCCAGATGTATAGCATTACCAGAGTCCTGCAACGAAGTATTAGCCTAGACTTTTCTGCAGGATTAAACGTCAGGAGTTAAAGGACTCTGCAAAGATCTCCTGATCTTGAAACAATTTTCTCTATCTTTATTACGTCGACAGTTTGTCACTCCAGGTGGTCGTTGCAAATAAATTTCCCTTCATGTTTTCATGAGATGTTCTGGTTATAAATTTATGCTAATGGAGACAGGAAGACATAATGCGGTGTCTTCAGTATTTATAACTGATGTGATACTGAGAGATCTCATTGAGCTGAGAACGTACTTACTGTGTTGGAATTTTGGTCCATTGTCATTAACATCAGATAAGGTGATGGTCACAGTTGTTGTCCCCGAGAGACCTCCTTTCAATCCAGCCATGTCCTTTGCCTCAACAATAACCATGTAATGTTCTTTGACCTCTCTATCCATGTTAGGTAAAGCTACACGAATAATTCCTGTGGAAAACATTCCACTCTTGATTAAAAAGGAATCATTCCTCCTTGTACAACATATCAGATAACCAAAAACAATAGCACACAATTTATAATTGGTTTCATTATCTCCTGTTAGCCGTGGTCGCAATTCTAGGGGATTTTCCCATGAGATTTGTAAAAAGGTAATTTCTGCTCATACAAGTAATTTAAAGTTCTTTCAATTCCATGAAATGACATTTCAGCTAGCTAAATCAGGGCAGACCTATTTTGTTGAATATTTCTATGTAGGACACTTAAGGCATTGAAAAAATGTGTGTCAACTCTAAATGAATGAAATATCATCATCTTTGCAATTTCCAAGCATTTGAACCATCAAGGCACAGAAGGCAGCAGAACAAACGCTGGTAGATGGTACTAGAATACAACAGGTGGGTATTTGATGTTCGACATGCGCACGGTGGACTGAAGGGCCACTTTCTATGCTGTATAGTTCTATGCCTCTATAACTGGTAACATCTCCCTCACGTTCCCACAACGTCAGATGATATGTGGCAAAGAACAGAAAGCTGGAGGAGTCCAGTGCATCAGGCAGCATTTGTGGAGAAAAATTTCCAAATTTTTCAACCAAATTTCCAGCTTCAGATGCATCAACTAGACTGAAAGGCTGGAGCCAGTATAAAAAAAGTTGGAGGGGAGGGATGGAGCAGGAGTTGGTACATGAGCAGGTGGATCCAGGTGAGGAGAGCAAATGGTAGAGGGGAGAGTGACACTATTCCCAATGTTTGTTGCTCCAGATGTTGGCATCAATTGTCTCCACATGACTCAACGGTTTCAACCAGTCTTACTTCTTCACTTTCCGTTGTGCAACATGGAGCCGTACTTCTGTACAACGCAGAAAGGGGCCTTCATGCACTCTACATGTGAAAAGTTTAAACTTTCATGGGCTTTAAAATTCCCTCTCATCTTGAACCCTCATTTTTTAAACTTTTGACTGATTTTGAACATCTTCCCTATCTCGAAATCTAATGAATCTTCACCGCACTCCCTCTACAAAAAGGATATAATTTCCTGGAAAATATGAATGGTTGAAAGATCTTTATTGCAGTCTTGCAGACAGAGGTGTTTAGTGAAGACACCATGAAAGACACTAGCAGTACGGTGAAAGTTCCAGGTGTCAGGAAGCATGACGTGTGTGAAGTTACCATATCTAGAGAGATGATTCTTGGGAAACAAAGGTCTCAAGGTAGATAGGTCAACTGGACAACACGGTGTAAACCCTGGGGTTCTGAAAGAGGTGGCTGAAGTGATTGTGGAGGCGTTAGTAATGATCCATCAAGAATCACTAGATTCTGGAAGACTGAAAAATTTCAAATGTCACTCCACTCTTCAAGAGGAAAGCAAGGCAAAAGAAAGGAAACTATAAGCCAGTTAGTATGACTTCAGTGGCTTGGAAGAAGTTGGAGTCGATTATTGGAAGATGTTGAGGTCTCAGAGTACTAGGAGGCACATGATAAAATAGGATGTAGTCAGCTTGATTTCCTCAAGGAAAAATCTTGCCTGACAAATCTGTTGGAATACTTTGAAGAAATAACAAACAGGATAGACAAAGGAAAATTGGTTGATGTTATGTACTTAGATTTTCAGAATGCCTTTAACATGGTGCCACACGTGAGGCTCCTTAACAAGAAATGAGCCTATGGTTTACAGGAAAGCTTCTAGCATGGATAAAGCAGTGGCTGATTGACAGGAGGCAAGGAGTTGAAATAAGGGAGCCTTTTCTCGTTGGCTGCCAGTGACTAGTGTGTTCCATAGGCGTTTGTGTTGGGACCGATTCTTTTACATTATATGTCAATGATTTAAATGAATTGATAGCTTTGATGCAAAGTTTGCAGACAATATGAAGATAGGTGGAGGGACAGGGAGTTTTGAGGAAGTAGAGAGGCTACAGAAGGACCTAGACAGATTAGAGGAATGAGCAAAGAAATGGCAGGTGGAATACAGTGTCGGGAAGTGCATGGTCCTGCACTTTGGTAGAAGAAATGAAAGGGTTGACTATTTTCTGAATGGAGAGAAAATACAAAAAAAAAATGAGATACAAAAGGACATGGAGGTCCTTGTGCAGGATTCCCTAAAGGTTAGTTTGCAGGTTGAGTTTGTGGTAAGGAAGGCCAATGCAAGGTTGGCATTCATTTCAAGAGGACTAGGACATAAAAGCAAGGATATAATGTTGTGACTTGATAAAGCAATGGTGAGGCCTCCCTTGGAGTATCGTGAGCTGTTTTGGGCCCCCTACCTTAGAAAGGATGTGCTAAAACTGGAGAAGGTTCAAAGGAGGTTCACGAAAATGATTCCAGCGTTGAATAGCTTGTCATATGAAGAGCGTTTGATGGCTCCGGGTCTGTATTTGCTGAAATTCAGAAGAATGAGGGGTGACTTCATTGAAACCTATCAAATGGTGAAGGGCCTTGATAGATTGGATGTGGAGAGGATGTTTCCTTTGGTGGGAGAATCTAAGACCAGTGGACACAGCCTCAGAATAGAGGGGCATCCTTTTAGATAAGGAGGAACTTCTTTAGAAAGAGAGTGGTGAATCTGTAAAATTATGTCACTGACAGCTGTAGAGAACAAGTTTTTACATATATTTAAGGCAGATATTGATAGATTCTTGATTATTGTGGCCATCCCTGAAACTTGGCTAAATGATGGCTGCAATTGGGAGCTGAACGTCCAAGGATATACGATGTATCAGAAAGATAGGTTAGTAGGCAGAGGGGTGTTGTGGCCCTGTGTATAAGAAATAATATTAAATCATTAGAAAGGGATGACATAGGATCAGAAGGTGTAGAGTCTCTCTGGGTTGAGTTAAGAAATGGCAAGGGTTAAAAGACCCTAATGGCAGTTGTATCGAGGCCTCCAAACAACAGCCGGGACGTGGATTACAAATTACAACAGAAGATAGAAAAGGCATGTCAGAACGGCAATGTCATGATAATTGTTGGGGATTTTAACATGAAGGTGGCATGGGAAAACCAGGCCAGTACTGGACCTCAAGAGAGAATTTGTAAAGTGTCTAAGGGATGGCTTTTTAAAACAGCTTGGTGTTGAGCCCACTGGGGGATCGGCTGTGCTGGACTAGATATTGTTCAATGATCTGGAGGTGATAAGAGAGCTTAAGGTTAAGGAACCCTTAGGAAACAGTGATCACAATATGATAGAGTTCACGTTGAAATTTGAGAAGCAGAAACTAAATTCCAAAGTGTCGGTATTTCAGCGGAATAAAGGAAATTTCAATTTCATGAAAGGGGAACTGGCCAAAGTTGACTGGAAAAGGACACTAGCAGGAAGGACAGCAGAACAGCAATGGCTGGAGTTTCTGTGAAAAATGAGGAATGTGCAAAATAGATATATTCCAAATAAGAAGAAATTTTTTAATGGAAGAAGGACACTACCATGGCTGACAAGTGAAGTCAGAACCAAATTAAATGCAAAAGAGAGGGTATAGAAGGAAGCCAAAGCTAGTGGGAGGATGGAAGCTTGAGGGGCTTTGAAAAACTTGAAGAAAACTAAGAAGGTCATTAGGAAGGAAAAGATGAATTATGAAAGGAAATTGGCAATTTATATCAAAAAAGATACTAAAAGCTTTTTTAAGTATATAAGGGGTAAATGAGAGTTGAGGGTAGATATAGGACCAATAGAAAATTACGCTGGAAACATTGTAATGAAAGACACAGGGATGGCATAGGAACTGAATGGGTATTTTGTATCAGTCTTCACGTTGGAAGACATCAGCAGTATACTAGACATTCAAGAGATCAGGGAAGTGAAGTACAGGGGGGGGGGTGATTGATAAGTTTGTGGCCTAAGGTAGAAGGAGATGTTATTAACTTCGAGCTTTCTGCATAATCACTCAAAGAGTTGAACTGCATGTGCATGTAATGAGAACTGTATAACTCATCTCCTTCTACCTTAGGCCACAAACTTATCAATCACCCCTCGTGTGTGCAGTGAAAATTATGAGTGAAAAGGTGCTCAGGAGGCTTAATGGTCTGAGGGTGGATAAATCTCCCGGACCTGGTGGAATGCACTTTTGGGTTTTGAAGGAAGTAGCTGGAGAGATTGCAGAAGCATTAACGATGATCTTTCAAGAATCGATAAATTTTGGCATTGTACCGGATGACTGGAAAATTGCAAATGTTACTCCACTTTTTAAGAAGGGTGGGAGGCAGCAGAAAAGAAACTATAGACCTGTGAGCCTGACATCAGTTGTCGGGAAGTTGTTGGAATCGATTGTTAGGGATGAGAATACAAAGTACCTGGAGGCATATGATAAGATAAGCCAAAGCCAGCATGGTTTTCTGAAAGGAAAATCATGCCTGACTAACCTACTGCAATTTTTTGAGAAAATTACAAGCAGGGTAGTCATAGGAGATGCAGTGGATGTGGTGTACTTGGATTTTCAGAAGACCTTTGACAAAGTGCCACACATGAAGCTGCTTAGCAGGATAAGAGCCCATGGGATTACAGGAAAGTTACGAGCATGGGTGGAGCATTGGCTGATCGGCAGAAAACAGAGAGTGGGAATAAAGGGATCCTATTCTGGCTGGCTGCCGGTTACCAGTGGAGGTCCACAGGAGTTGGTGTTGGAACCGCTGCTTTTTACAATGTATGTCGATGATTTGGACTATGGGATTGATGGATTTGTGGCTAATATTTGCTGCTGATACAAAGATAGCTGGAGGAGCAGGTAGTGCTGAGGAAACAGAGAGCCTGCAGAGAGACTTAGATAGTTTAGGGGAATGGGCAAAGAAATAGCAAATGAAATACAATGTTGGAAAGTGTATGGTCATGCACTTTGGTGGAAGAAATAAACGGGCAGACTGTTATTTAGATGGGGAGAGAATTCAAAATGCAGAGATGCAAAGTGACTTGGGAGTCTTTGTGCAAGACACCCTGAAGGTTAACCTCTGGGTAGAGTCAGCGGTGAAGAAGGTGAATGCAATGTTGGCATTCATTTCTAGAGGTATAGAATATAGGATCAGGGATGTGATGTTGAGGCTCTATAAAGCACTCGTGAGACCACACTTGGAGCATTGTGTGCAGTTTTGGGCTCCTTATTTTAGAAAGTATGTGCTGATATTGGAGAGGGTTCAGACAAGATTCATGAGAATGATTCCAGGAATGAAAAGGTTACCATACGAGGAACGTCTGGCAGTTCTTGGGCTGTGTTCCCTGGAGTTCAGGAGAATGAGTGGGGATCTCATAGAAACATTCCGAACGTTAAAAGACCTGAACAGATTAGATATTGCAAAGTTATTTCCCATGGTAGAGGAGTCTAAGACAAGAGATGCTGAGAAATTACTTTAGTCAGAGGGTGGTAAATCTGTGGAATTTGTTGCCACAAGTGGCTGTGGAGGCCAAGTCATTGGGTGCATTTAAGGCAGAGATAGACAAGTTCTTGATTAGCCAGGACATCAAGGGTATGGGGAGAAGGCAGGGGAGTGGAATGGCAGAAAGAATTGGATCAGCCCAAGATTGAATGGTGGAGCAGACTTGGTGGGCCAAAATGACCTACTTCTGCTCCTATATCTTATGGTCGGGGCACATAGGGATATGGGGAGAAGGCAAGATATTGGGGCTGAGAGGAAAATTATATCAGCCATGATGAAATGATGACACAGACTCGATGGGCCAAATGGCCCAACTGTGCTCCTATATCTTAAGTTGTTATGGTGACTCACGGACTGATGTGAGAGACCAAACAAATTAAGGTATGTTACAGCAACAAGAACAGCCCACTGCAATAAGATTAGCTCAAGCCTGAGCTCTGTGGAAAGGTTGTGTAGACTGGGATTTTATTCCCTGGACCGTAGGAGATTGAGGGGTGACCCAATTGAGATATACAAGATAATGTGTGATGAAGACAGTCTGCTTCCAAGGGAGGGGGTACTAAAAACAAGAGGGCAAAGGTTTAAGTTGAGAAGTGAGCAATCAGGAGCCCCTCAGGTTCCTGTTAAATGTCTGCCCTCTCACCTTAAACCTATGTCCTCTAGTTCTTGGTTCCCCAACCCTAGAAGAAAGATTGTGCGCATGAACCTTAACTGTGCCCCACATGATTTGATATCTTGTTTTTTTTATATACAAGAACTTTTGCCACAAGTTTGCTTTGCTCCTCCAGCAGTGTTATACGCATTGATAGAGCAGTCATCCGGGCAAAAGAAAAGTCATTGTATTAAAGAACAAATCTTCCTCAAATGCAGGGAACAAAATGTATCCAGATAAACCAACAATGTTGAGGATCAAATAGCAAGTGTAAAGCATTTTGTACTGGAGGCTGTACAAATCGCTCAGGGGTGGATTACCACAGGTTAAAACAAAGATAAAAAAGAAGTACTGTTGGAGTTTATCACTTTTGAAGGAAAATTAGCATTCTAAATTAGCTGAAAAAATTCATCTCTTTGGAATGTGTGCAGATGCTACTGTCATTAGTATTCACCACCTTTCTTCCAATTACATTGTAACAATTCGTATTCCCCTGCCATGATTCTGACTGCAGGTTCCGAAACGGTAAGAAACTATTTAAAGAAAAATACGTTTTTTCCCCCTTTTCTTTAGGGAATGCTACAGAGAAAAAAAAATGTTATTTATATTATTTTGAAGACCCTTAACTGCACTGGCTAGGTTACACCTCGATTATTATGTGCAGCACTGATCACATTATCAGAAAGAAGTGGTCGCAATGGAGAGAATGCAGAAGGAGATTCACCAGGATGGACACTCAGTTATCTGGAGACAACAAATAGTCTTGGCTTGTTTTCCCTGAGGGTACTGGGGGGTGATCTCATGCAGGGATATAAAATTGAGGCATAATTTACCCCGATATTCAGAATCTGTTTCCCATGGTAGGGTGTAAGTTTGAGAGAGGAAGGAGCTTTAAAGGGATTTGAAGAAATTATAGAAAGGATAGATAGAGCAGACAGAATCTTGTTCTCATGGTAGGGTATCAAAATAAGAGGGCAGAGGCTTAAGGTGAGAGGAAGGTGTCTTAAAGGAGATTTGATGGAAAGACTACCCTGCCCTGCAGAGAATGCTTGATATCTGGAACTCACTTCCAGAAAAGGTGGAGGAATAAATACAAAGGCAATACTTAAGTGATTTTTAGACAGGAACATAATAGGCAAGGCATAGAAGGATACAGTTTTAATGCAGGCAAATTGGATTAATGCAGAAGTGGAAAACAATCAGCATGGATGTGATGGGATGAGGGGCCTATTTCTATGCTTTTTGAGTCCCTGGCTGTATAACAGTCACAACTGCAAGGATATTTTTGAAGTTACCATTACACTGAACAGTTCCACAGATGACAATAGTCAGATAATATTGACTAATTACCAAATGCTGGTGAAGAAAACAGGGAGAGATCCCCAATTACTCTTTGAAATAGTATCAAGATGCCTGCAATGTCTCACTGAGGAAAAAGAGCCTTTGTTGTTTATCCTTCCTGATAGTGTAGCATGACATTCAGTCAGCCTGTAGTTTTGTCTTCAATTCTCTGCAGCAGAGAGCAACAAGTAATTTCCATGACATGTTGAAATGACTACTCTTCTATGCAGCTCCCAATGTGACAGAACTCCCTTTATTTTCTGAATGACTTTACTCCCAAAAGAACTCAAGCAGCTCAACACCGTCCAGGACATAATGGCACTGTGTGCACTACCTTAAACAGAAGCATGTGGAGACTTTGGGGGAGTGTGAAGAACAATTTTCCCAGTGTGTTTCCTGGATTCAAGGCTGTGAGCTAAAAGCAGAGGTTGCACAACAGGTTGTTTTCTCTGGAGTGTCGAAAGTAAAGATTAGAAAGTATGGATTTATAAAATTATGATAGGCATAGATATGGCAAACCAAACACAAAAAAGAGAAAATCTGCAAATACTGGAAATCCAAACAGCACACACACAAAATACTGGAAGAACTCAGCAAGCCAGGCAGCATCTACGGAAAAGAGTACAGTCAATGTTTCAGGCCGAGACCCTTCATCAGGACTTCATGCGGAGATCGTCGACTTTATTAACTTTGCGTCCAACTTCCACCCTGCCCTCAAATTCACCTGGTCTGTTTCCGACACCTCCCCTTTCTCAATCTCTGTCTCTATCTCTGGAGACAGCTTCCCACCAATTCTCACAGCTACCTCGACTATACCTCTTCCTACCTTGTTACTTCTAAAAATACCATCCTCTTCTCTCAATTCCTCCATCTCTGCCGCATCTGTTCTCAGGATGAGGCATTCATTTAAGAACTGAAGAGATGTCCTCCTTTTTCAAAGAAAGGGGGTCCCCTTCCTCCACCATCAATGCTGCCCTCAACGGCATCTCTTCTATTTCACGCACGTCTGCCCTCACCCCATCCCCCTGCCACCCCACCAGGGATAGGGTTCCTCTTGTCCTCACCTATCACCCCACCAGCCTCCCCGCCCTACATGCAATTCTGTGTAACTTCCGCCATTTCCAGTGGGATTCCACCAAGCACATCTTTCCCTCCCCCCCATTTCTGCTTTACGCAGTGATTGCTCTCTACTCAACTCCTTTGTCCATTCGTCCCTCCCCACTGATCTCCCTCCTAACACTTATCCTTGCAAGTAGAACAAGTGCTAAACATGCCCCTACATCTCCTCCCTCCAAACAATCCTTCCAGGTGAGGTGCTACTTCACCAGTGAGTATGTTGAGGTCATCTACTGTATTTAGTGCTCCCTGTCTATCAGCGAGACCCGACACAGATTGGGAGACAGCTTCGATGAGCACCTATGCTCTATCCACCAGAAGAAGCAGGATCTCCCAGTGGACACCCATTTTAATTCGGCTTCCCATTTCAATTCCAATATGTGAGTCCCAGACCTCCTTGACTCTTGCAATGAGGCCACCCTCAGGTTGAAAGAACAGCATCTTGCATTCCGTCTGGGCAGCCTGCACCCTGATGGCATGAACATCGATTTCTCGAACTTTTGGTAATGCCCCCCGCCCCCATTTCACTATTCACCATTCCTCATTCCTATTTCCCTCTTTTACCTTATTACCTCTGTCTGGTGCTCCTCCCCCTTTTCTTTCTTCCATGGCCTTCTGTCCTCTCTTATCACATTACCCCTTCTCCAGCTCTTTATCTCTTTCATCAATCGACATCAACTTTTTAGCAGTTTACTTCATCACTTCCCCTCCCCCTGCCCACTTCACCTATCACCCTGTGGTTCTTCCTCCCCTCCCCTCAGATTCTTACTCTGAATCTTCATCTTTTCTTCCAGTCCCAATGTAGGGTCTCGGCCCGAAACGTCAACCGTAGTCTTCTCCATAGATGCTGCCTGGCCTGCTGAGTCCCTCCAACATTTCATGTGTGTTGCATAAATAGCATAGATCCTTTTTCCCAGGGTAGAAATGTCAAGTACTAGAGGAAATGCAGTCAATGTGAGAGGGAGGGAGTGGTGGAAGCAGATGCAGTAGTGACATTCAAGATGCTGTCAGAGAGATACATAGATATGCAGGGAACAGAGAGATGAACAGATGCAGAAGAGATTTTGTTTATTTCAATATCATTTTCTGTGCAGACATTGTGGGCTGAAGAGCCTTTTCCTGTGAATTACTCAATGTTCTATGATGGCATTGGGTTTGATGACTGCGAAGTTTTAAGCTCAAATGAAAACCTAAAGCCTTACTGGATATATAGTAAACAACTATGAGCCCCCTCACTAAAGGGAGATTATACTGTAACTACCCAACCTTCAAAGACTAGTTTATTTTTCCATTTAATCTCCACAGTGAATTTAGCTGCCAAAATCCACAATTAGATCTGTGGGTCCCCTTACCCTACCAAGGAGAAGATACTTCCAGCTAATAAACAAGTTTAAAAAACAGCTATTTTATTTTCAGTGAAACAAATCCAAACATTCTTAAAACACGTTTAAAGCTCAGAGGATTTTAAAACAAAGCATTTTCATAACACAAAGATTTTTAAACCTAAAACAATTCCCAAATCATAAAGCACAAAACATGTCTGAATTATGAAGGATTTCTCAAATATAAAGAATTTTCAAAACACACCTACAATTCTTATAAACTAAAAAGACAAAGACTAACAAGTCATCTGTCACAGAAACTAAAGCTGGAGGAATAGATTTGCTTTGTGTTTTGCCCATATTTCTTTATGTTCTTGCTCTCTATAATTATAGCCATTTTCTACCACTGGTGTGACTTCACAAGCATCCGATATTTCCTCAGATTTTTTTTTAACATAAATGCTCTGAAAGCATTTTCAGAGACAGTTACCAGCTAATCCTGTAAAAAGCTAACTTTTCCAAGTATATAAAACTTACAACTATAAACACATTAGTTATTGATATAGTTAGTTAGGCATCTGTTAGTCTCATGAGACCATGGATTTGCGCCTTGGAAGGTTTCCAGGGCGCAGGCCTGGGCAAGGTTGTGTGGAAGACGTGCAGTTGCCCATGCTGTGAGTCTCCCCTCTCCACGCCACCGATGTTGTCCAAGGGAAGGGCATTAGGATCCATACAGGTTGGCACCGATGCCGTCGCAGAGCAATGTGTGGTTAAGTGCCCTGCTCAAGGACACAACACACTGCCTCAGCCAAGGCTCAAACTAGCAACCTTCAGATCATTAGACAAAGGCCTTAACCACTTGGCCACGCGCCAGCTATTGATAGAGTAAATTATATTATTCATCTGTTCTGTAAGTTTCCTTGAACCAAGTAACTTAAGAGATGGCTTGTCTGTTTGAAACAACCCAAATTAAACAACCCATTGTCATATACTACTCTTTGAGCAATAATAAAGCAGGTGTAGTGAGGTACCAACTGCTTCTTCACAGACAGTTTCTTCTATCGACAGAGCTTGTTTGCAAAACTGTTTTATAGGCAGTACTTTTAACTTCAAGCTGATTACTTATTTTTGAAAGCAAGCTTAGCAAACATGATATCTCTTGCACCAGATGGTGAATATCCATCACAATTCTGTTATTCTCCAAGTCAAAAACCACCTGATCTAGAAATATTTTGTGGTTTCCTCATTATTGCTGGTTCTACTTATTTTAGCAACCTCTTAACATCATGAATATATGAATTTTAGCATCAAACAATACCTATGAAGCTATGGATTAGAATGAGGGGTAGCCCAAGTGTCTCTTTGAAACATAATTGCTGGTACATTTCTTGTTCAATGAGACAAAGAGTGAGTGGTTAGGAGCAATTGGCTAGAAGTTTCCTACGGTGACACAAATACCTCAGAGTGGTGTTGTTGTTGTTCAGTCGTTTAGTTGAGTTCGACTGTTCATGACCTCATGGACCATAGGGTCCATAAGGTTTTCATGGAAAGATACGGAAGTAGATTGCCAGGCCTTTCTTCCATGCAGATACTGCTGCTGCTCAGGTTGGGACCCAGCTGGGTTTGAACTCAGGACCATCTAACTTGAAGTCCAGTGCTGATGCCACTACACCACCAGCTGGCCCATAGAGTGGTGTAGAAGAGAAAAAGGCCTTTTGGTCCAGCATGTCCATGCTAAACTTTGTGTCCATCTACAGTTATCCCATTTGCCCACATTAGGACCATTTCCTTAAGTGCTTTGACTATTTACTTGCCTGTCTAAATGTTTATTATATTTAATATCTGCTTCTGCCTCCACCACTTCCTCTGGCAGCAAGTTCCAGATATCAACTACACTCTTTGTGAAAACATACCCCTCATGTCCTTTTTATAGTTCCTTTCTTTCACCTTAATCATATCTCCTCCTATTTTGATGCGCTCAGCCTCCTTC
Source organism: Mobula hypostoma (assembly GCF_963921235.1). Lineage (NCBI taxonomy): Eukaryota > Metazoa > Chordata > Chondrichthyes > Myliobatiformes > Myliobatidae > Mobula > Mobula hypostoma. The sequence continues at coordinate 171,466,114 of NC_086097.1, forward strand.
ACTCCAGGGTAAACAAACCCAGCTTACCCAAGCTTTCCTCGTAACTAAAGACCTATAGTCCTGACCACATCTGGTGAGGCTCTTCTTCATTCTCTCCAGCACAACATATCTCCTATAATGTGGTGACCAAAAATTACCCAGTACTCAAAATATAGTCTAACCAAGGTTTTGTAAAGTTGCAACATAACATCCCAACTTTTGAAATTTTATGTATCTGAAAACTCTAGTCATGATCTAGTTGAATGGCTCAGGTTGCTGAAAGGATAACCGGTTCTTTTTCTTTTATCCTGTTCCTGTTACAAAGAATGTAATTCCTTTATATTTTAATACCAATTTGAAATATGTTTCTCATCTTGATTGTATATTACCACTCATTATTCAAGCTTATTGGGGAAGACCGTCACACTATGAGGTACAAGACTCTAGTATTACCTGTTGTTGGTTCTATCAGGAAGTATGGTTGTCCTTGAAGTATACGGTACACAATCCTGGCATGGGCCCCAAATGAGGGGTCGTCAGAATCTGTAGCTGTTACTTGGGTAACTGAAGTTCCTGCACACAGTTCAAGGAACACATTCATTAAACATTTCTCGCACACTCTTTTCCATTCAAATCCTCTCCTGTTAAAATGAATATACAGCATCAAACACATATGGCAGTAAAAATGTCTTCCATTTATATAGCACCTTGCTTTATGTGTAAAAAAATCAAGGCCTTTAGAAGAGCTCAGTAGGTTAGGTGAAGGGAGGTTAGGTGAGTTTCTCTTGGCTAAGGAGCCCTGAATCGATAGTCTCAGAATAAGTGGTCAGCCATATTGAAGATGAGATGAACTTTTTTTTCCACTCTGAGTGGTGAATATTTGTAATTTTGCACCATGGTAAGCTATTTTTGAGATTGTTTGAAATATACTGATAGGTTTATGTATATTAAATGAATTAATGGATTTGTAGTTAGCGCAGGACATTTGAGCAAAGCCATAATCTTAACAAATGGTGCAATAGGTTCAATGCCTAGAATGGCTCCTACCACTTATGCTGCTGTTAACAAACAGAATTATGATGAAACCCAATGTGGTAAAATTATGTGCTCTATTATATGTAACAAAAATGCATCATGTAGTGTTGTACAGGTCCTCCTGGGATCTATTTCGTGTAGACACACAGCTAATGATTGGCACAGATTTAGGAACTGAAAGGCAAAAGCAGTTTGAGGGGCTGAATGGCCAGTCCTGTGCTTATTTTTTTTATGGAAAGTTCAAAGGAGTTGTGCAGGGCAAGTTTATTGACTTACACAGAGTGACAGGTGCTTGGAATGCACTACTTGGAATGGTGTTGCAGGCAGATATGATAGGCTATTAGAGACGCACAGGAATGTGCAGGAAATAGAAGGATATGGGCATGTGTAAGCAGAAGGGATTAGTGTAGGGTGCATTTCATTACTTATTTAATTTGATCAGTACAGTATTGTGGGCTAAAGGACTTGTTCATGTATTGTGCCATTCTGTCTTCTATTTTGCAGAAATATAGTGCGAGTATGTACAATCAAACTAATCCGTCCCATTTCCCTCATCTATTAGAGTCATTGTCTAGTAGAGACAATGGTACAATAAGTAACCACTATTTATATAGAACCTTTAATGTATCTATCATATCTATCAGCCAACTAGTAGCGATTGCTGTACACCCAAAGCTCAGTTGGAGAGGTGAGGTGATGATCAGAGCTGCACATAATATTCTTGGTGCTTACCGTCAGGTGACATTTCAGGGACGGTGGCAACATAAGGACCATCCAGAAACCTGGGTTCATTGTCGTTGATATCCTGGACTTTGATGTTGAATTCAGACTCTGGTTCAACAAGCTCATTGGTTGCCTTATTTATCACTTGTGCCCGCAATGTGTAGAAGGGTTTTTCCTCTCGGTCCAGCTTCTTCATGAGATAGATGTCTCCTTTATCCTCCACAATAGTGAATATGGTGCCAGCTCCTTCACCGCTCAGGGTATATCTCAGAGTACCATTACCATTGTCTGAATCAGAATGTAGCTGTGGGTATAAAGTTATCCAGGCAATTTTAAGGTTGCAATTTCACTGGTAATGCAGGGAAACCACCATGACTCCAGCAAAACTCATCACAACACAATATTAACAATAATTCCACCTTACACTGAAACATCACTGTATTCAAAACAGCTGGCTTTGAAAACTTGTAGCTGTCCAAAAATTGGATGCAATGTGCTCACTCTCAGGGATGGCAGGAATTTACTGCAGACAAGTTTGAGGTGTTGCAGATTGGGAAGATAAACAGTGTAGGACTTATGCAAGGAATGGTAAAACACTGAAAGTGCAGTAGAAGAAAGATCTGAAGATTCAGATTCATAATTTCTTAAAAGTGGTGTCACAGGTAGATAGGGTCATAAAGAAAGTTTTTGGCACATTGGCCTTCCTAAATCAGAGCACTAAGTACAGGAGTTGGGATGTTATGTTGAATTTGTGCAAGATGTTGGTGAGGAAAATATGGAGTATTGTGTGCATTTCTCCTTACCTACCTACAGCAAAAATATTGAAAGGGTACTGAAAGAGAAAATTTACAGCGATGTTTCCGGGAAATGTCCTGAATTAGAGGGAAAGGTTGAATAGGTTAGGAGTGCAGTAGACCGAGATGAGATTTGATAGAGGTATACAAATATTATGAGGGTATAGAAAGGATAAATGCAAGCAGATTGAGTGAGACTAGAACTAAGATCATAGGTGAAGTATAAAATGTGAAATATTTAAGAGGAACCTGGGGGGTTGGGGATTTCTTTACTCAGATGGTGTTGTGTGTATGGCACGAATTTCTAGTGGAAGTGATGGATGCGGGTTCAATTACAACACTTAAGGGAAGCATGGATAAGTACATGGACTAGATGGACAGAAGGGCCTGTTTCTGTGCTGTAGTGCTCAATGACTATGAATTTAAATTCCATACGCCAGCCTGCAAAATGCTATAATGAAATGAAGAGTTTATGATGGCACACATTATGAATTTACATTGCATAATACCACCTCTGACTATATTGGTATTGGTGTATTTTTCTACATGTACCAAGATACAGTGAAAGGCTTGTCTTGCATAGTGTTTATGCAGATCAAATCATTGCACAGTGCACTGAAGGTAGGACAAGGTAAAACAATAACAATGCAGAATCAAGTGTAACAGTTATGGAGAAAGTGCAGGGCAGTAAACAATGAGGAGCAGGCTAGTAATGTAGTGGATTGTGAGGTCAAGGATCCATGTTATCATACACAAAGTTAGTTCAAGAATCTAATAACAGTGGGACAGACACTGTCATTGAGCCTAGCAGTACATCCTTTTGTAACTTCTACCCATCAAGAGAGGGGAGAACAGCGAATGCCCAGAGTGGATGGAGTCTTCGATTATTCTGAGTTCTTTACTGAGGCAGCAAGAAGTATAAACAGAGTGTGTTGTGGAGAAGCTGGTTTCCATGATGTGCTGAAATGTCCATAACTCTCTGCCACTCTTGTGGTCACAGCAGAGCTGTTGCTATATCAAGCCATTACATGTCCAGATAGAATTCTTGCTCTTGATTAAAATTGGTAAAGGTCAATGGGGACATGCCATGGAGTAAAGTCTAATTTATTGGTTCTAATTGTGTTCTTTCTTTAACAATTCTTGAATAAATTTATGTTTATTTTATGTATTCTTCTAAAAAGGTTATATCTCTAACACTATATGCCTGTGATGATCCTGTAAGTTTTTTAGTTGCACTTGTACTTGTGCATATGATAGTAAACTCTACTTGGCTTCGTACTGCAGGTGCAATGTTCCACCCAGTTGTCACAAAATGGACAATATTATGCCAAATATCTTTATTGTGAAACCATTACACCAGATGTCAGTTGCTTAAACTTCAGCAAGGTGATACAGAATGACATGGTTTATCAGTTCCATAGCAAGCTCCTTTCATGGAATATTATGCCCCAAGTTACGTCATCCAATATATTCTAACACTGAGCTCTTTTATAACTCTTCATATCTCTCACTGAAATAGAAATGAGCAGGGACAAGGTTTCTGCTTCGCAGATGTCCAAAACAAGTACTATAATTTGTAGGCACAACAACACTCTGGTGAAAGTATTGGACTCCCCTCCACAAAGCCTGAATTATTGATCCAAGGACTCTGAGAGTTGGGGAATTACCACTCAAGCAACCTAAAATAAAACCCTTGTCAGTGGTGACCAGGGAACTATTGATTTTCATAAAAATCTATCGCTGAGGAGATACAGGAGCTTTAAGACCCTTATTGTTCTGGCAGAAGGGATTAGTTTAATAGGGCATTTGATTACTAATTTAATTAGTTTGGCACTACATTGACGGCCAAAGAGCCTGAGGGCCTGTTCCTGTTCTGTACTGTTCTATGTTCTAAATTCTTGTGATATTTACACAGAGGAACTTAATGTTCTCAATTTTCAGAGTGTGTGGAAACCTGATTCAATTCTGAAGCTGAGTGGCTTACTTCTGGGTTGTAAAGAAAAATGAAAAATACAATCTGAAATTTTGGTTAAAGTAAATGATAAATAGAGCTATGTGATATTTATGCATGAAATCAGGCACAGAATATTAGACCTAGTGGTTTGTATAGAATCATAGGGTCATCCGGCACAGAAGCTCGTCTTTTGGCCCAATTGGTCCATGCCAACCAAGATTCTCATTTGTCCCATTGGACCGCATTTGGCCCATTTCTCTTTAAACATTTCCTATCTATTTACCTGTCCAGATGTCTTTTAAATGCTATTATTGTATCTGCCTCAACCACTTCCTTTGGCAGCTCATTCAATAGACTGTGCATCTTCTGTGTGAAAAGGTTGCCCATCGGGGTTGCAAATAAGTATCTCCCCCTCACTTTAAACTGAAGCAGCCATTTCTGTGCCAAAGATCCTACATATAGGGTTCTGCCTGTACATGATCCCTGTGCCTCCATTCCCTGAATAAATAGTGCAGATAGCTCAACAAGTAGGATTTTAAGGACTATCTTTCAGTACGAGAGAGAGAGAAAGAAAGTCGAGGACATAGGGAGATGATGCTCTAATGAGGTAACTATAAACTGAATGAGTGATCACAGAAGATCTCTGGTTATCCCATTACACTGAGCCCTCTCCTTGGCCTATCTCCACAGCCCCTCCTTTACCTTTGCTTAATAAAATCTATAAATATCACATTTAAAATTTACAATAGATCCAATGTTATTTGCCATTGGAGGAACAGAAGTCCAGAAATTGACATTCTGAGTGTGGAAATGAACACTATCTGTAAAGGCTGGCTCTAATTTTAGCTTGTCTCCTTGTCCTAGATTCCCCAGCCAGGAGAGTTAGTATTTTTTCTACATAGTAACAGTTCTACTTCACATCATGAAATCTTCAGTCCATTATCATTTAACAAGGTGCACAAGTGTTCTTTAAAGTTTAACACGAATTTCAAATATAGAAGAATACAGCAAAGTAACAGGCCCTTCAGACCACAATGTCTGCTTGAACACAGTGTTGAAGTAAACTGAATCCCATCTGCTTGCACATGATTGGTATCTGCCCCCGTCCCCACACACCTATCCTTGCATATTCATATGTCTAACAGTCTCCTAAATAGCACAGTCATACCTGCTTCCACCAATACCCATGGCATCTTGCTCCAGGCACCTACCACTCTGTTAAAAAACTGCACACAATACTCCAAGTGCAACCATTTTATATAGCTGTAGCATGACTTCTTCACTCTTATACTCAATGTGCTGAGCAAGGAAGCCAATCATGTCATATGTCTTTTTACCACCTTATCCACTTGAGGCCAGTTTCAGGGACCCATGGACTTGGACCTCAAACTCTCTGTACATCAATGCCTTTAAGGGTCCTACCATTATCTATGTACTTCCTCCTTACATTTGACCTCCCTTATTATTCTGATAAATGCAGCAAGGTAAGCATAATCTTCCATATATCTCAGAACTGCTCTTAATGCTCCAGGTCTGATTTCAGGTCTTTGTATCATTCTGGTACAACTTTCCTGTTTTTATCTTCCGGTTTACTGACAGCCATCCATCTGCATTTATGACTATGTTCCACACCTGATCATATTGGTGAGAGGAGGCAAGCTGAAACAGGGAGTTGTTCAGGGTATTTTTTTCATTACACATAGTGGTGGGTGCCTGCAACACACAGCTGGGGTAGTGATGGAAACAGACGTATTAGAGGCATTTAAGAGTCGGTTAGATAGGCACACGAATATCTAGGGATATAGATCATGTACAGGGTGAAGAACTTTAGTTCATCATGCTTGACACAGACATTGTGAGCTGAATTACTGTTCCTATGGTTTACTGTTTATGTTACATGTTTTATAAAGCTTTTCTCTTCTTTTTTCAAGCTCTAGAACTAACATGTTAGAGGAATTGTCTCAACAATCCAATGGATTCATGTTCAATTTTAATTGTATTTCAACCATACACATAAATACAGCCAAACAAAACAACATTCTTTTGGGTGCAAAACACAGAACCAACAATCATAAACAACACATATAATTATGATAGCAGAGAAGCCTACAGTTACAAACAAGTATTTAAAAATTCGTAATACAGCCCAAGTCCCTGAGTGTCATGGCCTGTAGATTGATGGCGCTTGAATGTTGTCCTGGAGCCATGTTTCTACAAGAATAGCCCACAGAAGTTCCTTACTATGCATAGTGCAGCCTCAGGTGAAGGCAATCCAGCTTGTCTCCCACTGAGCTGACAGTGAGAGACAACACCGATGGGAGAATCCAGTGGCATATAGTCAGCGCCAGCATCTCCTTCCTCGGCAGCTGCAACAGGCAGCCCCGAGGCACGAACGAGGACCTTGTCCGTGCACACAATCAAGGCCATGCGGCTTCCCCACCAGTCTCACCAACGAACTAGCAAATCAGAATCACAGTGCGGTATTCTATATTACCAATGTCCAACAGGGTTTTGCAATTACAACAAAAACGTCCACACCCTCCATTCAATTATACACTGGCTCTGCGCAACACTTTGTGTGATTATACTAACACATTATTAACTTTAAAAATGATCTTAAAACCAGTGGCTCACCTTCCCAATGTAGAGTCGATTCTCTATGACTTGCTCTTCTAAGACAAAGAACTGGTTCCACACCCACTTCCGCTTGACACGATGCTGAGGGTGATGGTGATTCCCGACCTTGTGGTGCTCTGAGTAAACCAGGGTCATCAGCCAACATCCCACGAGAATGGCCCACCAGTTGCGCCAGCTTAACATTACTGGTGAGCAGGGAGTGATTCACATGAAGGAAATAATCGGGGCAGATGTTCGATGGATAATAACTACATCTAAACTTCTTCCCTTATAATGCAGTCTGAAAATCAGTTGAACGCTTCATATTTCTGGAAGTAAAGAACAAGTTGAGTCATAATGTCAGAGTCATCTAGTCATCGGGTAGACCCTTCAGCCCATTGAATTTGTGCTGGCCAGTAAGTGCACACTTGCTTTGGATCCATCTCTTGCTTTGATAACGTGAACTGGTAACATTGACCACTCAGCTTTCACACTGTGCTATTTAGCTTCTAGACAATATTTTAATATGTCCAATGTTGCAGAAGGGGTTAGTTTGGCTTAGCATCATGGTGGATCATATAGCATCATATTTTGGGCTGAAGGACCAGTTCCTGTGCTGTGTTTGAAGTAATTCAGACTTGGGATTTTTAATTACCTATTTCCCCATGGTTCCCACAATGCTTTTCAATATTCACATTTATATTTATTCACTTTCAAAAGTCTTCATTTGATTTGCTTCCTGCAGCATTTTAGGCACAACATTCCAGATTGCAACAGGCTCCAGCGTTAAATATTGTCCGCTGTCATTGCTCCTGTCAATGGCTTCAAGTCTGTCTCCTTATTCCCATTCATTAGCTGTGTTTACTTCTGCAAACAGCTATAAAAATAGATTCTGTCTCAGATAGTATTGTCCTGTTGTTCTTAGAGATGGTCACCATAGATGTTTCTAGATTTGAGGACATTTAATTTTTCCAATCACCCATATAATACACAGACAGAGGTTGATGTGGTGACAAATATGACAAAGGCATTTAAGAGGCATTTGAGAAGCACATGTATGTGTAGAGAGTGGATCTAGGCAGAAGGCATTGGTTTAGTTTGGTGTATAATTAATTAACTGAAAGACTGAGGAAACTTTAAAAAGCAACAAAGAACTACTAAGCAAGTAATAAGGAAGGGGAAGGTAGATTATGAAAGTAAACTATCATAAAATGTAACAACAGGTAGGAAAAGTTTCTATAATTTTAGAACATAGAATAGTACAGCACATTATAGGCCCTTCAGCCCACAATGTTGTGCTGACCCTCAAACCCTGCCTCCCATATAACCACCCCCCACCTTAAATTCCTCCATATGCCTGTCTAGTAGTCTCTTAAACTTCACTAGTGTATCTGCCTCCACCACTGACTCAGGCAGTGCATTCCATGCACCAACCACTCTCTGAGTAAAAAACTTTCCTCTAATATCCCCCTTGAACTTCCCACCCTTTACCTTAAAGCCATGTCCTCTTGTATTGAGCAGTGGTGCCCTGGGAAGAGGCACTGGCTATCCACTCTATCTATTCCTCTTATTATCTTGTACACGTCTATCATGTCTCCTCTCGCCCTCCTTCTCTCCAAAGAGTAAAGCCCTAGTTCCCTTAATCTCTGATCATAATGCATACTCTCTAAACCAGGCAGCATCCTGGTAAATCTCCTCTGTACCCTTTCCAATGCTTCCACACCTTATATAAGGTGGAAAAGGGTGGCTAAAGTGAACTTAAGTCTCTTGGAAGATGAGAAAGGAGAAATAATATTGGCTTAATGTAGAAATGTTGAGGCCTTGAATGACTATTTTGTGTCAGTTTTGATAATGGAGGACACGTCTAACATGCCAAAGAGAGATGTTATGGATATGATGGGAGATGATGACTTTGATACAGTCACTGTCACTAAAGGAGTAGTGATGAGCAAATTAGTGGGCCTAAAGTTAAACAAGTCCCGTGGTCCTGATGGGATGCATCCCAAGGATACTGAAAGACATGGCAGAAGATATAGTAGACAATTTTGCGTTAATTTACAAATTTTCTATAGTCAGGAAAATGTTTGAAACTATCATTAAGGAAGAAATAGTGAGTCATCTAGATAGATTTCCACCAGGCAGACAGCATAGATTCATGACAGGTCCTGTTTGACAAACTTACTATAATTCTATGAGGATATAATGGGCATAGTGGATAGAGGGGAACAGTGGATGTTTTATACCTAGATTTCCAGAAACCATCTGATATGCTGCCATATAAAAGATTTAACCATGAGATAATGATGCATGGAGATGTGAGTAATGAATTAGCATGGATAAAGGATTGGTTAACCAACAGAAGACAGAGTTAGGGCAAATAGGTGTTTCTCTGGTTGGCAGTCGGTGGTAAGCAGAGTGCCACAGGTATTGGTGCTAGGTCCAGAACTGTTCATGATATACACTGATGACGTGGAAGAATGGATCAAGTGTTAGTAAACCTAGGTTTGCTGATGACACTAACTTGAGTGGAAAAAAAATTGTGCAGTGGATGCGAAAATTCTGCAGAGAAATATAGATAGGGTAAGTGAGTGAGCAAGAGCCTAGCAGATGAGTACAGTGTTATCAACTTTGGAATGAAAAGTAGAAGATCAAATTATTATTTAAATGTTTAAAACCATACCGTGCTGTTGAGCCGAGGGACTCGAGAGTGCCTGTGCATAAATTGCAAAAGTTGATTTGCAGGGGTAAGAGCTGATCAAGAAGGCAAATGGAATGTTAGTCTTCAGTTCTAGAGGGTATGAATTTATGCTGGGAGGTTGTGCTGTAACTGTACAAGGTGCTGGTGAGGCTTTACCTGGAGTTCTCGTCGCCACAGCGGACAAAAACATTTTGGGTTTGGAGGCAGTGCAGAGTAAGTTCAGGAGTCTGTTTCTGGAGATACAGGGATTAGCCCATGAGGAGAAACAGCCTCCTGGGACTAGCTGGAATTCAGAAGAGTGAAGTGGGGATTTGAAAGAAACATAAAATTATGAAAGGGCTAGATAAGATAGAAACAGGAATATTGTTTTCACTGGTAAGTGAGACCAGAACAAGTGCAGATGGCCTCCTGAGTTGGGGAAATAGACTTAGGATGCAGATGAGGAGAAATGCCTTTTCCCAAAGAATAGTGAATCTGTGGAATCCTCTGCCCAGGGAAGCAGTGAAAGTGACCTCATTAAATATACTTAATTTGCAGTTAGATTTTTGCAAAGCAGGGGGATTAAGAGTGATAGGAAAACAGAAGATAGATGGAGCTGAGTCCACAGCCAGATCAGCCATGATCATACTGAATGGTGAGCAAGCTCAATGGGCCAGGTGGCCTACTCCTGCTCCTAACATTTATGCCTGGATGAGTAGTAGAATCTGGGGGAACTGGTGGGAATAATGGGAGAATAAAATGACATCAGTGCAGGACTAGTGTAAATAGGTGCTTAGTAGCTGTGGTGAACCCCTGGGCTATTTCCATGCTGTATGGCTCTGCAGTTCTGTGTTAAATCACCTGTCCAGTTTCATTTCCTAAGATAAGATCAATTACTGTCCATCTCTAGTAAGAATACTGATGTTGTTTCAAAAATATTCAAGTTTATTTAACAAATTCCAATCTACCAAAGTTCCTTGCACTATAATCCCAGTCAGTATTCAAAAAGTTAAAATCCCCTCTAACATAACCGTAATTGTTCTTACACCTATTTGCAATTTGCTTACCTCTTGTACCTAATAACGTGGTCTCTAAGAGTATGTACATGGCCCTCTGCTGCTGTAGCCAATGCACTTCAAGGTTGAATGCGTTGTTCACTGAGAGATACTCTTCTACGCACCACTGTTGTAACACATGGTTATTGGAATTGCTATCACCTTCCTGTCAGCTTGAACCAGCCTGGCCATTCTTTTCTGACCTCTCTCATTAACAAGGCACTGCCACTCACTGGTTTTGTTTGCTTTTCACACCATTCTCTGTAAATTATAAAGGCTGTTGTGTGTGAATCCGAGGAAATCAGCGGTTTCTGAGATATTCAAACCACCTCGGCTGCCACCAACAAATATTCTACAGACAAAGTCACCTAGATCACAATTTTTCCCCACTCTGCTGTTTGGTCTGAACAACAGACTTAACAAAGTCTGCATGCTTTTATGCATTGAGTTGCTCACACACGATTGGCTGATTAGATAAATAGATTAAGGACTAGGTATACAGGTGCACCAAGTAGCCACTGAGTGTTTCTGTTGTCTCTGCTTACTGTTATTAACTCAGCAAAGTGATAGATCTGCCCTTATTCTTAAATTCTACCCATTTTGTGTAGACGATCTCCTTAATCTCTGGTGTGACCCGAATTCTCTGTCATGCCTGAACCTGGTTTACAGAGTATGCATTATGATCAGAGATTAAGGGAGCTAGGGCTTTACTCTTTGGAGAGAAGGAGGATGAGAGGAGACATGATAGAGGTGTACAAGATGATAAGAGGAATAGATAGAGTGGATAGTCAGCGCCTCTTCCCCAGGGCACTACTGCTCAATACCAGAGGACATGGCTTTAAGGTAAGGGGTGGGAAGTTCAAGGGGGATATTAGAGGAAGGTTTTTTACTCAGAGAGTGGTTGGTGCGTGGAATGCACTGCCTGAGACAGTGGTGGAGGCAGATACACTAGTGAAGTTTAAGAGACTACTAGACAGGCATATGGAGGAATTTAAGGTGGGGGCAGGGTTATATGGGAGGCAGGGTTTGAGGGTCGGCACAACATTGTGGGCTGAAAGGCCTGTGCTGTGCTGTACTATTTTATGTTCTATGTACTATGTTCTCTGTTCTGGAACAATAAGCTGCTAGTTCTGCCCGTCACTTAACTACTGTTCTGTGACCGCAGTAACATAATAGGTCCAAGTGTTGATCCATCTATAGAATGAGTTCTGGTCTATATACTTACGTTTAGTGCACCCTGATATAAGGAGGACTGATCAAGGCAATAGCTCAACTGTAAATCTTCTCACAATGATTAAATATCTTCCAGATGGAATGCAATCGATATTCAGAATATGAAACTACATTAAGATAACATTAGCTACTCATGGACTGTATTTTGTTTTACATTTGAGATTGGATGTAAGTGCAAATTGCTCTTGTAATCACCTTGTTATTGATGGCTTAGGATTCAACTTCATTGAAATTTTCTGCACAAAATATATCATATTGATTCTAATGTCAGTCCATTCCATGCTTTCTTTGACCACTGGAACATCTTACCCAATTGACTGTGCTCTGTATCACTGCCACTCCTCTCAGAATGTCCCCTATCCAGAGAGAACACAGAGGAGATTTACAGAAATATCATAGAGTCACAGAGTACTACAGCAAGAAACAAACCCTTTGGCCCATCCACTTCAAACCAACCCAATCTTCTGTCCAGTCCCACCTACCTGCACTCAGATCAAGTCCCTCGAAGTCTCTCTCAACCATGTACTTATCCAAACTTGTCTTAGCTGTTACAATTGAATGTGCATTTGACAGCTAGTTCCGCACTCTCACCAGGGATGACGTCCCTTGATTACAAAGGAGAGGTGTAGTTGTCTTTGTTGAAACAAGAGAAGGCTGAGAGCAGGTTTAATTGAGATGAGGTAGAGTTGGGAAGGATTTCCCTGACCAGAGAAGAAAATGCATAGGAGGCAAAATAGAAGGTAGCTGATGGATTATTGTAGGTGGTTGATGTGCTATTTTTATACTAGTGTAAAAATGGGTGATCAGCACAGATCTAGAATAGTCACAGACTCCTAGAATCCTACAGCATAGAAACAGGCCACTCAGTTCAACTAGTCTACGACAACCAGTGAGAATCCTCTGTATTAATCCCATCTCCCAGAACTTGGTCAATACTCTCTATGCCTTTTGTGATTCAAGTGCTGGCATTTCTTAGGCACTTTTTAAATGCTTTTAGTGACCTGGCTTCTCAGGACATGCACTTTCAGTACTTAACAGTCTCCGGATGAAGACAGGTGCCTCACATCCCCTCAACATCTCTTCTCCCTTACCCTAAATCTGTGCCTTCTAATTTTATCTACCTCTGATAAAGGGATTTTTCCTGCATTCTTACAGGGGCATCTTCTTCAGAGCAAAGGGGAGTTTGTATTTGAATGAGTTGCCAGAAATAGCATATTAACAATATTTAAAAGCCATCTAGATAAGGATGTGGGTAGGACAGGTTTGGAGGACTGCAGGCCAAACTTGGGTAGATGGGTCTAGGTCACTGGGAAACACATGGATGAGCTGGGCTGAGTGGCCTGTTTCTGTGCTGTATGACTATGACTCTTTAGTCGTTCTGGTTAAAAAAACAGAGCTTACAAGAAATAGCAGCTCATTTATTTTATGAAGTGTTCACTGTGCTCTTTAGATAATGACTGGATCTAAATTTCCTTCAGCAATGAAACAGTGGGGAAGGATTCAATGCATAACAGGAAACACATTCCTAGGTTAGAAATGAGGCAAATAGGTTCTTGCTCTGCGGCAGATAAATATCTCTCCTGTAAATGAGTTTGAATGCATTAAACCTAAAAAAAGATAATTTGAGTAAGTGGTAGTGGCTTGAATGTGCAATATGAAAGAGGGGCTTGCTAGTCGGTCTATTGAACCTGAGTGAGGGTTCAATGTTAAATATATTTTCTCCTCCATTTGCCAGCACTCCCAACAGGACTGAATTCAAAAAGCAAGACCGCAGAAAAAGTCGGCAAAGGAAATAAGTCTGTGGAACAGCTGCACTGTTCTACTTTCGAGTCAGTCAGAATTAACTGGCTCATCTTGTTCTGTGCCTTCCACAAGTCAATGTTTTTAAAATGAAAAGGAAAAGTGCAGCCTGAGAAGCCGCCTTCTCTGCCTGTCAGTTTAATTGATGCCACAAGTTGTCCTTTTTGTGAACACAGCTTTTCCGAGGATTTGAATGTATTATCTTTGGTAGTGACTAACTTCTATATCATTGCAATCAATGCACTGTCAGTCTGACACCAACCAGTTTAGCTCTGACTTTTTCTTAGGCCTGGTATAAAATTATATTCCCACTGGCTCCACAGCACCCTGCTACCTGAGCACTGCCTCTTTTTGCGTTATCTCAGAATCGGCTTTATTGTTACCGATAAATGTTGTAAAATTTGTTGTTTTGCACCAGCAGTACAATGCAATACATAAAAAGTACCACATTGCGAGAATATACTGTATTAAAAATAAATAAGCAGTGAAAAAAGAGAATAGTGAGGTAGTGATCATGGGTTTATGGACCGTTTATGGATCTATCCCATGAGTGTCGTGGAATAGTACAGCACAGAAACAGACCCTTCAGCCCACTGTCTGCATGTTGGCCTATACAGCTCCCATTTACATGGAATAGTACAGCACAGAAACAGACCATTCGGCGCACTGTCTGCATGTTGGCCTATACAGCTCCCATTTACATGGAATAGTACAGCACAGAAACAGACCATTCGGCCCACTGTCTGCATGTTGGCCTATACAGCTCCCATTTACATGCATTTTGTTTTCTGTCCCTTAACGATTTAAGGGCTTACTTGTTACTTGTTGCATACACCTGTTAGGGTGCATTCTCCAGTTACCTTATAAGGTAACTGTAGCCTTCAGCCAGAACCAGATGTCATCAGGTGGTTCCCAACCTTCACCAAGTGTTTCGACCCTTAACCACAACACTCTCCAGTTGGTGGGCCGGCAGTGGTGGCCAAATCACTGCCCATCTGCTCCTGGCTTCCAGTTTCCCTCCTCTCACCTACTCCAAATCCAACAAGAGGCTCGTTCTGCCTCTTCCCCCATCCTACGGGCTGCTTGTTTTTGCTCCTTTTGTCCAGGCCCAGAGCTGACAACAACCACCATGCTGATTTGGCTGGGAAACCTCTGCAGCCGATCTCCACAGGGAACAACCATGCCTGCCATCCCTTGTCTTTACACTCCTGCGCTAAGAGCTGGTACTTCAAGGACTTTCTCTCGTAGGCCTCTTCCCATCCCTCCTCCCATGGCACAGTCAGCTCAACAAGAATTATTTTCTTGTCTTCGGTTGACCACAGTACAATGTCCGGGCGTAGGGTTGTATGCACCACATCCAGGAACGGCAACCTCCTTCCCACATCGACCCTCATCTCCCAGGACCTGTCCGTTAGCAGCAGATTGGGCTTTGGTTGTTTGGTTACGAAAAGCCTAGCTCCCTCTTTGATGAAGGTGATGGCCTTCCTCAAATCTGTGCCAGCCGTCCTCTTCTTGCATCTCTCCGGCTCTAGTGTCAGCAAGAACGAGAAGCACCTTATCATAGTGCCACCTATACCGTCCTCGAGTTAGAGCTGTTTTACACCCGGACAGTATATGAGCCAGTGTTCCCTTTTGACCACAGAGCTTACAGTTTGGGTCCTCTCTCATCCCCCGTGTGTACAGATGTCATGGTGAAGGAAGGGTGTCATACACAGATTGCAAGAGGAAGGAAATACAGAAGGACTCCAGTCTCCATAACTCTGCCGATAAGATCTTGTGCTTAGGCAGATCCCATTTTGTCCAGGCACCCTGGGACCCTTGTTCTACTGCCTTTGACATCTGCTTCTCTTCCTCACAGATCCATACTTCTGCCTGTAACATGTCTCGCCTGTTCTTTATGCTTGCGTTTTCCCACTGCTGGAAGTGAGGTGAACCGAGGCCTTGCCGCTCATTGATCCACATCTAGACCCGCTCTGGTGTATCTTGAGCCCTCTGATGTTCTTGCAGATTTTCCCGCAATGACACCTTACAGTGAATTCCTCTCCGGTCAGTGTTGTTTGCTTTAGCTTCCTCTGCTTCCTGTCCTGGCCATTGCCAAATACTTCTTAAATGTTGTGAGAATACCTGCCTCCACCACCCCTTCAAACAATGTGTTCCAGATTTCAACCAGTTACTAGATTAATAAATTATTCTTGAAATCCCCTATAAACTTCTAACTGCTCAACTTAAATCTGTCCCCACTTATTTTAGGCACCTCAGCTATGAAAATAAATGTTTCCTTCTATCTGCCCTATCTTGTGTACACTTGTGCTGATGGAGATTATGGAGGAGATGTTGTTGCCAATCCAAGTAGACTGGGGTCTGCAAGTGAGAAAATTGAAGATCCAGTTCCACAAGGAGGTATTGAGGCCTAGGTTTTGAAGCTTAGTGATTGGTTTTGAGAGGATGATAGTATTGAAATCTGAGCTGTAGTCAATGAAGATCATCCTGATGCATGATTCTTGAGGTTTAAGATATCGGTGAACACTTCAGCCAGTTGATCAGCAGAGGTCTTTAGTACTCGACCAGGTACCCCATCTGGGCTGGATGTTGGCCTCAGAGGCGGAAATCACAGGGTCATTGTGGGCTCTGGGTGTTTGTGAAGGTACCTCCTTGTTTTGATGGTCAAAGTGTGTATAAAACACATTGAGATCATTCGGGAGCAAAGCCTTGTTGTCAACTTTGTCAGAAAAACACACAAAATCCAGACTTTTATGTGTATTGCTCGGGTTTCCAATATCTGCAGATTTTCTCTTGTTTGTTACCTATGTCAGTTTGTTTCACTTTGTAGGAGGTGATGGCATTCAAGCCCTACCACAACTGTTGATCATCCTTCAGTGATTCACTTTGGTCCGGAATTGCCACTTCGCCCATGAGGTGACTTTGCAGAGATCATACCTGGACCTCTTGTATTTTACTTAGTCATTAGACCTGAATGCCACTGGTCTGGTCATCAGCAGATTGCAGATCTCATGGTTCATACAGGACTTCTGATTAGGGAAGATTTTGAGTGATATTCTGGGGATACACTCATTTACAACTGTTTTTATAAAGTCTGTGCCAAACATGGTGCATTGGTTCGAATCCTCTGATGAGTCCTTGAACATGGCCCAGTCCGCTAACTTGAAGTAATCTAGTATCCGCTCCTTTGCCTTCCACGGCCAACTCTTTGTTGTCCTAATCTCTGCAGCCTTGTCTTTAATGTTTGCCTGTATTCAGGATAACTAAGTGATCAGATTTCCTGAAATGCAGTCTATGCATGGGACAGTAGGCATTCCTAATCATGGTATAGCAGTAGTTGAGTGTATTGGGAACCCTGGTGCTACAGTTGATACGTTGATAATAATTGGGCAGAGATTCCTTCATACACATCTGACTGAAGTCCCCTACAATGATTTGAAAAACATTGGGATAAGATGATTCTTGTTCAATACACAGAGTGCCTGCTTAACATTGGATTGTGCTGGTATGTAAACTGTGCTCAGGATCATGGAGGAGAACTCTCCCGGTAAGTAGAACAGTCGGCACCTAGTAGATCAGATGTTCCAGGCCAGGTAAACAAGAATGTAATAAGGCCGCTCAACAAAGAATTTATCATGAAACACAGACCCTCAGCGTCTGCCTTCTCCAAATCAGCAGTTTGGTCCATTTGGTATATCAAGAAACCCTTGGGTCTAACGGACATATCCGCCATATCTCTGTGAAACACAATAATTCTGCATTTCTCTCCGGTAGAGCAACCTTGCCCTTACGTCCTCAGTCTTGCTCTCTAGTGACTGCACTGATGCTGGGTGGATGAAATTTTATGCCTCCTTTTTTAAGCCTGGCTTGGAGTCAGTCCTCCCCTCCTCCCTTTCTTTCGTCATCTTAAAGAATGCCTGAGGGTTAAGTCTGCCTGAGTCCTTCAGAAGATGGTGAAATTGCTAGTTAATTCAGATGGTTCAAAGGTATATTACTTAAAGAGAAATTACAGGCTGCAGATTGCAGTGAGAATAGTTGAGTAGTTCAAAAAAGTATATTTAGAAGTTTTGTAAGGTGCCTGTAACATGTCACTGTGGCTCACCAGCACCATCTTGCACCACAAGGCTACGTGCTTAGACTCCTTCTCTACTCACCTTATATTTATATGGTGTGGGGCTAAGCACACTTCCAAAGCCATATTTAAATTTTGCTGTCATTGGCCCAATCAAAGTGATGACAAATCAGCAAAAAGGAGAGAGATTGTAAATCTGGCTAAGTGGTGCCACATTAACAACCTCTCACTCAATGTCAGCAAGAGCAAGGAGCAGATTATTAAAATGAGGACAAGAATACTGGAAGTCCATGAGCCAGTCCTCATCAGGAAGTCAGAGGTAGAAAGGGTCAGCAGTTTTAAATTCCTCAGTGTTTTCATTTCAGAGGATCTATCGTAGTTCCAACAGGTAATTGCCATTATGAAGAAAACATGGCAGTGTCTCTACTTCCATAGAAGTTTGTGAAGATTCAGCATGCCACATAAAATGTTGATAAATCTCTAGATATGCATGGTGGAGAGTATATTGACTAGTTGCATCATTGTCTAGTATAGACACACAAATGCCCTTGAATGGACAAGCCTACAAAAAGTAGTGGATGTGGCCCAGTCCATTACAGGTGGAGCCGTTCCCACAACTGAAAGCATCTGCATGGAGCACTGTAGCAGGAAAGCAGTATCCATCGTCAAGGAATCACACCATGTTCTCTTCTCACTGCTGTCATCAGGAAGGAGGTAGAAGAGACTTTGGCCCACACCACCAGGCTCAGGAAAATACCCCTCAACCATCAGGCTCTTGAACCAGAGAGGATAACTTCACTCACCCCATCACTGAAACGTTCCACAACCTATGGACTCACTTTCAAGGACTCTCCATCTCATGTTCTCGATATTTATTGCTTATTTATTTATATACATTTTGGATTTTCACATTGATTGTTTGTCCGTCCTATTACAGGGTGGTCTTTCTTTGATTTTAGAGTCATAGAGTCCTTGAGAAGCGCAGCGTTTAACCTGCCTGATGCCAGTGACTGGCACTAGGACCTTAGCCCTCCATATCACTACTGTCCACTTACCTATCCAAACTTCTCTTAAACACCGAAATTGAGATTGCATGGATCACTTGTGCTGGCAGCTCATTCCAGACTCTTACGACCCTCTGAGTGAAGAAGTTTCCCCTCATGTTCCTCTTAAACTTCTCACCTTTCACCCTTAAGCCATGACCTCTGGTTGTAGTCCCACCCAACCTCAGTGGAAAAAGCCTGCCTGCATTTACCCTATCTATACCCTTCATAATTTTGTGTACCTCTAACAAATCTCCTCTCTGTCTTCTACGTTCTAAAGAATACAGTCCTAACCTATTCAATCTTTCTTATAACTCAGGTCCTCTAGAACTGGCAACATCCTTGTAAATTTTCTCTGCACTCTTTCAATCTTGCTTACATCTTTCTAATAGGTAGGTGACCAAAGCTGCAAACAATGCTGCAAATTAGGCCTCACCAATGACTTATACAACTTCAACATCTTCTGTACTTAACACATTGATTTATGAAATCCAATGTGCCTAAAGATTTCTTTATCACCCTATCTACCTGTGATGCCACCTTCAACAAATTATGCACCTGTATTCCCAGATCCCTTTGTTTTACTATTATATTGTGTTTCTATTGTGTTTCTTGTTTTACTGTGAAAATGAAAATGAATCTCAGGGTTGCATATGGTGAGATTTATATTTTGGTAATAAATTCACTTTGAGCTTTGAAGTATACCCCTCGTAAGGGAGGTGCTTGGAATGCTTGCTTTTGTTATTCAGGAATTCAGGAGTTCAGACGTCATGTTACAGATGCACAAAGTATCGGAAAAGCCACATTTGGAGTACTGAGTTCTGGTTGCCTAGCTCTGGGAAGAACCGCATTGAACTAGAGAGGTTGCAAAAGAGATTTACAAAGATGTTACCAGGACTGGAGGGCTTGAGTTATAATGATAGCCTAGGACTTTTTTTCCTTTGAAAATAAAGGGTCTAGGGGAGGCCTTATGAATTTACTGTATATAAAATCATGAGGGGCATGCATAAAGGGAATTACCAAAGTATTTTCAGGAAACAAAGGGAGTCCAAAACTAGAGGGCACAGATTTAATTTGAAAGGGCAAAGATTTAAAAAAAGGCACAAGAGAGATTCTGCAGATGCTGGAAATCTTGACCAACACACACAAGGTGCTGGAGGAACTCAGCATCTACGGAGGGAAGTAGTCAACATTTCAAGCTGAGGTCATAGCTCCTCCAGCATTTAGTGTGTGTTGCTCAGGATTTAAAATGGTTCTGAGGGGATTTTCATCCCCAGGGTGGTATACGGATGGAATTGGCAGAGGAAGTGGTAGAAGCAAGCACAATAATGATATTTCAAGGCAGTTGAACAGTTAGAAAGATAGGAAAGGTTTAGAGGGATATGAGCCAAACACAGACAAGTGGGACTAAGTCAGTTAGGGTGAAGGAGGAACCTGCTGCATGGGCAACAACTTGTTCTCATATCGTAATGCCCTAGCTCGCGTATTGATGACAACTAGGACACAGCATCCGTGGTCAACCCCAAACACTGGAGGACTCCTAGATTTAAGGTTGGGAGTGAAAGGAAAAATTAACAAGGAATTACAAGGCAGGTTTCTCACACAGAGAGTGATAGGAGTGGTGTGTGACTGTTTCACCTCGGGGTACGTGGTGGAAACAGATACAATAGCAACATTTAGGATGTATTTGAGCAGTCACATGGACAGTAAGGGAATAGAAGGATATAGATCATGTACAAATAGTTGGGATTAAGTTGGATTGGCGTCATAGTCTGCATAGGCACTGTGGGCCAAATTGTTCCACGTCCTATGTGCTTTTAATCACTGTTCAGTACAAGGAGAGATTAGCAGATTTTCACACAAAGAGCAATGTGATCATAACCAACCACTGTTCTGGCAACATTGAGTGAGGGATAAATATTATCAGGGCTGCTGGCAGGACTCCCTGCCTCTTCTGTGAAAGCCTGCTCTGGGTCACATACTGCGTGCTACGACACCTCATCTGAAACCCAGCATGATTGTGTGGCGCTCACTCTGCACCTCTGTGTTAACCCAGCATTTTTGTCTGCGAACTTCTGGCATGGGAATTGAACCTACAAGATTTTGCTTAAGAGGAAAAGTGGTATTACCCATGAAGTCAGACTTGGCTCTATTATCGGACAGGCAAGAAACGGCAGATGCTGGAATCTGGAGCAACAGACAAAATACTTGAAGAACTCAGTGGGTCAGATAGCATCTATGGAGAGGAATGTCCAGATGACATTTTGGGTCAAGTCCCCTCATCTGCAAAGTTCCACCAGTGTGTTGTATGTTGTTAGCTCTCTATAACTGTTTAAAAGGCAGTTTTTCAGATGCGATCGTTAGCAGTCAGCAACAGTATTATATAGTGACTGAGTGGAAAAATCTTTTATTTTGCAAAGTGATGCTGATAAAAAAATAGCATCTCATGAACTTAAGTGGTGAGATCCCTGGAACCCACTCGAAGTAAATAGGAATGAGCTGATATATAATTTTTTCTAAACAATCTTATAGTTTCAGAATGTAAATTGTTTGGTTTTGATAGAGGCTCTGAGGTACGGGTTAAAACACTATAGAGCTGTGTTCATGCCATCAAATTCATTGATGGGGAACGGTTAAAATTCAGAGCACATATCGCTGGCTCGTGTGTAAATCTACATTGAAAGAATGTTTATTCCCATTCTGTTACTGCAAATAATATCGGCTATAGGCAGTATTGAAGAATGAGGCTCATTATTATCCAATCCTCCATCCCCAAACCTTCCTGGGAAGAAGACTGCAAACAAAGGGACCTAGTGAATGCTGGGCTGGTTTTGAAAGGGAAAGTGAAAGAGAGAGAAAAGGAGACGATGAAAGGAAGGAGGAGGCAGGGTGTTGAAGGATGGCATGAAGGAAGGGGAGGAAGGAAAAAGAAAAGGTAAAGGAGAGAGAAAGTAAGAAAGGTATGGTGGAAGGGAGAGATGGAAGGAGGAAAGCAGCAAAGGAGGGGACAAGGAAAGAGGAAAGGAGGAAGGGGAAGAAGGAGGCAATATGTGAAGAAAGAAATGATGTAGGGAAGGAAGGAGTGAGAAAAGGAAGAATGCAGGGAATGGAAGAAGGAAGGAACTGATAATGGAAGAAGGAGATGAAGGAAAGGAAGGTATTGATATTGGTACTGGCATTAATTTATTATTGTCGCATGTACCTACATACAGTGAAAAGCTTGTCTTGCATACTATTCATGCAGATCAAATTGTTACACAGTGCTTGGGGTAGAACAAGGTAAAACAATAACAGAATGCAGAATGAAGTCTAACAACTATAGAGAAAGTGAAGTGCAGGTAAACAATAAAGTGCAAGATCATACCAAGGTAAATTGTGAGGTCAAGGGACCATCTTATTGCATTAGAGAACTACTTAATAGTCTTATGACAGCTTGATAGAAGCTATCCTTGAGCCTGGTGATATGGGCTTTCGTGCTTTTATATCTTCTGCCCAATGGGAAGGGGAAAAACATTGGCTACCTTCTCTCTACTCTTTCAATCCAGATGAAGGTCTCAACTTGAAATGTCACTGCCCAGTTCCCTCCAAAGATATTATCTAAGTTCTTCCAGCATCTTTTTTGTTGCTGCTGTTTTGTATTTTGTTTTCTCAGTGGAGTCGTAAAATGGAGACACAAGAGACTGCAGATACTGGAGTCTGGAACAGAAAATAAAATGCTGGAGGAACTCAGTTAGGGAGCTTCTGCAAGCAATAATGAAGGTCATAGCCTGGAAATTAACCATTTGTTTCCCTCCACAGATGCTGCTCAACCTGCTGAGTTATTCTGGTAGTTTGATTTTTACGATGTTGTATTTCTTGAATTTCTTTTGTTCATGAATACATTTTGTTTTTGAAATTAAGCATGCTTTGGGGAAAGAACATGGCCTAAGATTCTGTTAAGATTTGGACACTGAGTGTGTAACGCATGGAATGGTATCTCAAACATCACTTATGTGTATTGTTAAACTGTGTTGTTGCATTACAGTAATATTGTATGTATTAAATAGATGGCACAATAAATCTAGGGAAAGGTATGTACAGACTTCCTATGTAATCTCCATCTACTCATTTACTTATTTGTCTCCATGTCTGTTTTCTTATTTATTTAATATTTATTCATTTATTCGGTTATTATAAATTAGTAACTTTTTTAAGTCTTGCACAGTGCTACTGCCACAAAGCAAGAAATTACATGACACATGTTAGTGATAATGAAACTGATTCTAATTCCAATTCTGAATATTTTTGAAATTTTAAAAAATGTAATGTTAAAGCCTTTATCAGAAGAACATGCTGATAAAGGGTCTCCAACATGAATCATTACTCCTCTTTCTCTCCACAGGTGCTGTCTGACCTCCGAGCGCTTCTGTCACTTTGTGCTTTTATTTGTACAGAGTCTGCTGTTCAGCGCGACTGCTCCCACAAGGGACCCGTGCAAGCATGACTTGTATCATTTCATAGCAATTTCTTGTTTCAGATTGTCCAGTTTTGATGCTGGATATATTTAGGTGGGTTGTTTTTAAATATTTGATTAATTTGCATGATGTTCTCACTTCTCACAGGTAGAGTTCTGTTGTAGATGTCTCCAACTTCAGATTCCACACTGCATAATAGGGCCACTGACACAGAATTAGACCCCCGGGAATATTGATAGCGCAATTTTTACGCTACTTCCTATGCAGACAATTACAGGGTCAATTATTATGAACCAAGGCCAGATGTAATGGCTGAGACACAGTGAAGTGATCCATAGGAGATTGTATTGAGTTCGTGAGATAGCAAACTCCATTGCTAACAGATTCCAGTCCTTTCACTCTCATGGAGTAAGAATTGCCCATTTGGTTTGAGAAGACAAATTTGTTGAGAAGCACTAGACTCCAGAAATTAAAGGTACTACTTTGGGTAAAACTTTACTTTTGCCCTCATACTAAATGAGTTGAAAATGAATTTCTTCTCACCTTTTGTTCAGCTGCCTCATGACTACAAAAGCAACAAAGGGTAAACAGTGGTGCTAGAAAGTTTGTGAACCCTGTAGAATTTTCCCTATTTTTGTATAACCTAAAATGTGATCAGATCTTCATGTAAGTCCCAAACTAAATAAAGAAAACCCAATTAAATAAATAACACAAAAATTATATTTGTTCATTTATTTATTTAGAAAAATGATTCCATATTACATGCAACACACATCAAAGTTGCTGGTGAATGCAGCAGGCCAGGCAGCATCTCTAGGAAGAGGTACAGTCGACCTTTCAAGCCGAGACCCTTCATCAGGCATTCACCAGCAACTTTGATGTGTGTTGCTTGAATTTCGAGCATCTGCAGAATTCCTGTTGTTCCATATTACATGTATTTGTTGGAAAAAGTATGTGAAATTTTACATTCAGTAACTGGTGTGACCCCCTTGTACAGCAATGACTTCAACAGAGCATTTGTGGTAACGGTTGATTCGTCCTGCACATCAGCTTGGAGGAATTTAGATGCATTCCTCCTTACAAAACTGCTTCAACACTGGGGTGTTGGTGAGCTTCCTTGCAGAACTACTGCTTTGGGTCTGTCCACAGCATTTCTATAGGATTAAGTTCAGGACTTTGACTTGGTCATTCCAAAACACAAATTTTCTTCTTTTTAAACCATTCTGTTGTTAACTTACTCTTGTCTTTCTGATCATTGTCTTGTTGCATTATTCAACTTCTATTCAGCTTCAGGTGATGGACTTCCAACCCTGACGTTATCCAGTAAAATGTCTTGATGAATTAAAGCAGCCTCAAACCATGATGCTCCTTCCACCATTCTTCACGGATGGGATGAGGCACTGGTGTTGGTGTGCAGTACCGTTTTTCCTCCAAACAGAGCAATGTGCATTTCTTCCACAAAGTTCAACTTTTGTCTCATCTGTCCACAGAATATTGTCCCAGGAGTGCTGTAGAACATCCACGTGGTCCTTTGCAAATTTGAGTTTTGGAGAGCAGTGGTTTCCTTCATGGTGTCCTTCCATGAACACCATTCTTGTTCAGTGTTTTCTTTATAATAGGTACATGAACAGAGATTTCACCAAGTTCTAAAGATTTCTGCAGGTCTTTTGCTGTTACCTTTGGGTTCTTTTTCACCTCCTTCAGCAATGCAAATTGTGCTGTTGGTGTGATCTTTGCAGGATACCCACTCCTAAGGAGAGTAGCAACAGTACTGAGTTTCCACCATCTGCAGACAGTTTCTCTTACTGTGGACTAATGAGCACTCTGGTCTTTAGATATGCTTTCGTAGCCTTTTCCAGCTATATGCATCTCTACAATTCCTCTAAGGTCCTCTGAAAGTTGTTTTGATTGAGGCGTGGTGTACATAAGCAGATCTTTCTTGAGAAGAGCAGGCTCTGTCAGTAACCTGACTTTGTGTGTCTTTTTTATAGGGCAAGGCACCCCTATAGCCCACACCTCCAATCTCATCTCATTGATTGGAACAGCTGACTCCAAATAGCTTTTGTGGAAAGCATTACCCCTGAGGTTCACATACATTTTCCAACAAATATATGTAATATTGGATTATTTTTCTTAATGAAAAAATGAACAAGTATAATGTTATTTGTACTATTTATTTAATTGGGTTCTCTTTATCTAGTTTTAGGACATATGAAGAACTGATCACATTTCAGGTTATATTTATGCAGAGATAGAGGAAATTCTACAGGGTTCACAAACTTTTATAGCATCACTGTAGTTTTAAGATGAGAGGGCAAGGATTTACAGAGAGAGAGGTGGGTGCTTGAAACAGGCTGCCAAAGATAGTGGTGGAAAAGTACAACAGTGTTTTTCAGGAGGATTTTAGATAGTCACATGAACAAGTAAGGAATGGAGGGACATGGACAGTGCTAGCCGGAGCGCACGGGAGCGCTTCTGGCACCTCTTTAAGAAAAAAAGCCGAAATAAACAAGCTAATTAATTAGGTGCCGCCCAGGGTGATTTGGGTATCTCAGAAACTGCTGATCTCCAGGGATTTTTACACACAACAGACTCTGGAGTTTACAAAGAGTGGTGCCAAAAACAAAAAAAAGAAATCTAGCGAGTGGATTTAACAAGATGTTTTCACTCACAAAACAGCCACTCACTGAATGCTTTTTTTTGTTTTTGGCACCATTCTTTGTAAACTCCAGAGTCTGTTGTGCGTAAAAATCCCTAGAGATCAGCAGTTTCTGAGATACTCAAATCACCCTGGGTGGCACCTAGTTAATTAGCTTGTTTATTTTGGCTTTTTTCTTAAGGAAGTGCCGGATGTGCTCTGGTGTGCTCTGTCTAGCACTGTACCCCTGGACATGGACCACCTCCAGGCAAAAGTTTAAGTTAACACAAAATAATCTGCAGATGCTGTGATCAAAGCAACACTTTCAGTATGCTGGATGAACTCAGCAGGTCAGGCAGCATAAGTTAGAAACGATGAGTCGACGTTTCGGGCGGAACACTTCGTCAGGACTGAAGAATGAAAGATGGGGAAGGATTTGAAGAATGCTTGTAGCTTCAGTTGAAAGACCAGTAACTTGAAAGACAAAGGGATGGGGGAGGGGGAGCATTGACATCATAGCCCTTGAAAACAATGGGCAGTTGAAGTCTTGAAAACAATGGGTAGTAGAAGGTTTAAATTGGCATTAAAAGTTTAAAATTTTAAATTGGCATTCATGCTCAGTACAATCATTGTGGGCTGAAGGCTCTATTCCTGTGCTGTACTGCTGATGAGACCATGGTCTAACAAGATGAAAAAGTTGCTCCTTAGGTTCCTATTAGATACCTCCCCTCTCAGTTTAGATTCATATTAAATATCTCCCCTCTAGTCTTGATTCCTCAATCCTGGGAAGAAGACTGGCCACATTCACCCTATCTATACCCCTTATAAGTTTGTACATTTCAGTGGATGTGGAATAATTCTTATTAAAGGCAGAGATTTGGTTTAAATCAGCTCCAGATGGTGTCAACTACCCAGTCTTAGAACTGCACCACTTGGATATGCATCAAAGCAACCACAGAGCCAGAATCTGTAATCCAATAATGACCTGAATTTGTGCCCCAAGGTTGAAGTGTGCCGAATACTAGACTTAAGGGTCCTGTCTTAAATGATGTATTGAAGCAAGAAGTGTGAGAGGCGATTTTATTAAAACATAAACTTTTGAGAAGGGTTGACAATGAAGGACATTTTCCTTCAGTGTCAGATTCCATAATATGGGCCACTGTTTCAGAATTTAGGTGCTGATTTAAGCCAGGGATATGAATTTTTTGTTTCATGCATTGGACTGTTATTCACTGAAACTCTCTACCTTAAAGAGCTGTGGAAGCTAGTCACCAAGTAAATTGAAGGTGAAGGTAGAGTTTTAGGTAATAGAGTTAATGTGGTCAGGGCATAAGATTAGAGTTGAGACCAGGAATCAGTCGCGCCTTGGTGACTTCTCAAGCGACTGGGTTCTTATGTTTTTCATCAGTCATAATCCATCAGAATTTATTCCTCCTCATAGTTGCTTTCCAGTCCTGATGATCTACCTCCACCCCACCACTTATTCTTTCCTTTCTCAGCTTTGTATCCAGCAAAACATTACTGTTACGGCAATACAATTTTGCGGAGTATATATAGATTGGCGAATTTGCCCCCGAGTGATGCAAGATGATTTCAAATCCGATAAAGGCACATTTTTTTTTCACAAATCCTTGGTCGTTGATTCCTTGCCTGATCTGTTACTGATCTTCTGATGATAGGTTTGTCTCTTATTCTTGTTGCCAAAGACATTTTCAGTTTATACATCCACCACCCTGACCTGCAGGAAAGAATTAAGGCTTTCTTTGGAAGGACTTGATGCAGAAAAATGAGAGTAATCTTTGATCCCATTTTTATCTCCAGTGATGATTGGTTGCAATGTGTCTTCCATTTTAGACAAAGGTTTTATTGATTGTGAGGAAAAACAATCTGTTAAATGCCACAACAAGAGTTGGTGAGCAGCTAGGAGGCAGTGAGTATGGATAATGGGTACTGTATTAACTCAAACTGTCAGGATGAGACTTGTGTCCGCAAGGAGTCTGTGGGGTTTCTCACAACATCTATCAGTGGCTTGACTAAAAGAATGGAGAACCTTATATCCAGATTTGTTGATGTAATCTAGTCAGCAGGAACAGTGCAGATAGTGGGGGGAAGCTTCCAAAGAGATGTTAAAAGAATAAATGAATGGGCAAGATTGTGGCAGATGAGGTTCAATGCGGAAAAGAAAGTCTTTGGCTCTAGGTCTAAAACAAAGATAGATTTATGTGTTTTGTGAATAGGAAAGACCAAGGAACTGTGAAGAAGATTTGAGGGTCCTTGCACAGGGGTAATAAGTGGGACTCGATGGGCTGAATGGTCTAGTTCTGATCCTATGTCTTATGCTCTTATGAATCATTGAGAACTGATGGATTGGAGGCAATGTCATTTTAAAAAGGCCAGCTTTAGACCATTTTGGATGATTGAATGAGGAGAAATTTCTTTACTCACTGAACCTTCTTGTATATTAGAGAAACCAAAGAATATAAGGATATTCCCTAAGTGGTGGTAAGTTGCGAGTTAAACCACGATCTTGATCAACAGTGGAACAGACTCAATGGGACAAAGAACCTACTTCTGTTTACCACAACCAAGACAAGCATTTTGTTATAAATTTCACATTTATTTATTTTGTTACGTGAATGCAAATTCCTCAGGAAACTTGGCAGGATTCAAACTTATACTTCTGGATCAAAGATGCAAGAATGTGCAGGAGAACTCACACATGGTGTACAGTTCTAGTTGCTATGCAGAACACAATAACACCAGGGACCTCACATGGTAATGCCGCAAGATGTGGCCAGGAGTCTTTCGGTTAAAGGAGGAGAATTGAGACAGTGGATCCATTTCCCTTGGAGCAGAGAAGGCTGAAGGAGGAGCTGAACAATATGTTAAAAGATATGGATTGGGGGTCTAGAGTAGATCAGGGTTCCACAACTGGGGTTCTACAGAACCCTAGGATTCCATGAGAGGCAACTAGGGGATCTATGAGAGATCATGATTTTAAAAAATCAATATCACTTTCTGAACTTCTTGCAACATGCAATGCCAGCACTCGCAGTGATGGGCAGTGATCGAGCAGCCCCTTTAGTAATTTCGTTAGAGGTCCCTCAGCCCAGTATGGACTGTGTTTATTTGCTTGAGTCCATTCTCAGCTTTTGATGGAAGATAGAGGAGGCCATTGATAATTGATGAGCACTGTATTGCATGGAGGAGAGGATGGTAGGCTGATAATTGGTGACCACTGTACTGCACAGAGGAGAAGACAGTAGGCTGATAATTGGTGAGCACTGTATTGCACGGAGGAGAGGACGGTAGGCTGATAATTGATGAGCACTGTATTGCATGGAGGAGAGGACGGTAGGCTGATAATTGGTGACCACTGTACTGCACAGAGGAGAAGACAGTAGGCTGATAATTGGTGAGCACTGTATTGCACAGAGGAGAGGACGGTAGGCTGATAATTGGTGAGCACTGTATTGCACAGAGGAGAGGACGGTAGGCTGATAATTGGTGAGCACTGTATTGCACAGAGGAGAGGACGGTAGGCTGATAATTGGTGAGCACTGTACTGCATGGAGGAGAGGACAGTAGGCTGATAATTGGTGAGCATTTTACTGCACAGAGGAGAAGACAGTAAGCTGATAATTGGTGAGCACTGTATTGCACGGAGGAGAGGACGGTAGGCTGATAATTGGTGAGCACTGTATTGCATGGAGGAGAGGACGGTAGGCTGATAATTGGTGAGCACTGTATTGCACGGAGGAGAGGACGGTAGGCTGATAATTGGTGAGCACTGTACTGAACAGAGGAGAAGACAGTAGGCTGATAATTGATGAGCACTGTATTGCACGGAGGAGAGGACGGTAGGCTAATGAGGAGCCTGCAGTGCACTTTCTAAGCATTGAATGACATCAGCCTCTCCCTGCCGAATTAGCCCCCACCCCAACTTCCCCTTACACACCACCAACTGACTTATGGGAGTGAACAAATGACTGGCATAGTAGAAAATTGGAGTGAAAGTTTCATTCTGAAGATGGTCCAACATGGCCATTTTTGTAGAGGAGGTGTGAGGCGGAAGAAGAGAATTTTAGGCCTACGGACAATTCTGATTAAGGCGATTGATGAAGAATCAGAACTTTCTGAGTCTTTTCACTTTACTAGTACAACACCAGACAGAAAAAATCCATCTTTACAATGAAAACTACTTATCAATGGGTTTTACACAATCTGCTGTTCCAAGTTGTCCTATTCCATGTGCCTAGTCTGTGGAAAGCAACTTTCAAATGTAGCAAAGGCTCTAGTAACATTGTAAAGACACTTAACTACAAATCACAGCTGTATGACATGTAAAATGCTGATTAATTAAACGACTATTGGATTCTCAAAACAAACAAAATAAAGTCAGTCAGTAAAAGAAATCAGGACACAAGTTATTTAGTAGCTTTAATACCAGTTTCACTTGAAAAACCATGTGAAAACCTGGACAAAGAGCACAGCAATCTCCTGCTACAGACAGAAATCCGGTGGCTTAGCAGAGGAAGAGTTCTCGACAGGGCATTTGAGCTGAAAGGTGAATTGCAGGAGTACTTTCAAGAAAACACTAGGCCAGACTTTGCTTTGAAGATGAAGAATGGTTGTTGAAAATAGCCACGTAACATACATTTTCATCACATGAACTAGTTGAACAAGTATCTGCAAGACCCTGGAGAAAATATTTTGACTTCAAGTTACAAGATTCTTGGATTTAGAAGGAATTGAAACTTGGAAAAATCATGTTGTAAAAGGAAAACTTGAAATGTTTCCACTGTTGCTTGGGCTTGAGAGGGAGGAAGGATATCAGAAAATCATGAGTCTTATTGAAAACCACCTGGAAGAACTACAGAAGAAGATTGAGCATTATTTTCCCTCCCTTTGAACACAAGTGTACGACTGGATGAGGGACCATTTCTCTGAATCTTCTGCTTAGCCTGAGAACTTGACTTTGAGAGAAGAGGAAGAACTTTGTGAGCTGCACTCCGATCGTGCACTTAAGATGAGATTTACTGACTTGCCCCTGGACAAGTTCTGAATTTCTGTGAAAAAAAGAGTATCCAGCCATTCATTAGAAAGCAATTAACATTTTGTTGCAGTTTTCAACTTCTTTCATGTGTGAGCAAGCTTCGTCTTGCTTAATAAGCATCAAAAGCAAGGACAGAAATTGTCTCATTTCAGTTGAAGATGAAATCTGTGTGTGCTTATCTTAAATTTGAACCAGAATTGAGAAATGTATTATGTTTGCTTTATGAATTTTTAAAATTTATGAAAGGGAAAGAAAGAGTAATTTCAAGAAAGATAAGCTAATCTTAACTATCCTTATTTTTAAAGTAATGTGTGTGTGTGCATGTGTCGTGAAATGAGGAGGAAGTTAAGGGTCAACCAAGTTGATGGGCTATGAGTCAGATATAGGCCAGACCAACTAGAGGTCCCCTTCTTTGAACGACATTGATAAAACCTACTTACCAACCGAACATTTGACTTAGTGTGATTTTGTGCCAAATATATTGCTCATCTTTTTGCTTGCAAAGAGCTTTTGTCATGGTAGTTCATCTCAAAGTGTTGCTCAGATTTTTTGAAAAATGAGCAGGTTTTAAAGGATATCCTAGAGAAAATGAAAGGGGCAGAGCAATGGAGCGGGTTAAGACAAAGGTCCAGATTTTAGGCAACTGTTGGTGTCAGGGTCAATTGAAGTTGTGAATTGCAACTGACTGCATTTGCCTCAGGGATACCATAGAATGAGTCCGTGGGGAGATCTGAAAGCAATGTGGTGAGTTATAAAATCTGTATGTTCACGGAATGGGTCGGTGAACACAAGACTAATGGTGCATAGGACCACCTACGAGCATAGATCTAGGATACCACTAGTAACTTCGAACGAAAATATTCATAACTTCTGCAGATCCATAAAGATCAGTAAAGATCAGCAAAAAGACCAGGATAGAATATAGTGTTCTCAGTAGCACCATTAATATGTTTACCCAGCAAGTAACAAACAAATACACATCCCAATATATTAATTTTATGTGTCAGTTAGTAGCAGTAATAAAGAATTGCTGAAGCAAAAATGTGATTTTAGTAATTCTGGCAGAGTCCTTGAGTTCTACGTATAACAAAATTGCTATTTCAGTTTTTATTAAAGTGATTACATCCTAAGTGTATTTAAATGTGACACTTGATGGCATTGCTATGGGTTAATGACATTAATTACCTTTGTCCAGTGCTATGATATTTTATTATTGAAGATATTTTTATTTACTGCTTGTTGAACTTCATAATGGATGCCTATGTAACGTTTTAAAGTATTATAGAGTCCTATTGCAAAATAATCTGTTTGACATTGCACAGTTAATTGTATTCTCTGAATAAAATTGTTTTTGACTTTGTTTCCCTTGTCCAAAATGGGTTCACTACTCACTGGTTAAACTTCTTTTAAATGTAATCATCTCCTTTTGTAAGTTTTTCTCTTTCTTGTAATAAGATGCTTTTTGGTATTTAAAAAAGTACACACACTTTAAACAATATCTTCACAAAGATCAGATATCTCACTAACTATTTACCTGAGTATCAGACACTTCTAACACAGTAATGAGTATATTGTTTACACACTAACTTACAAATTCATCTTTCGTGAGTACTTTAGCAATTATAAGAAAATAGGAACTAGAAGCAGGAATAGCTG
Organism: Mobula hypostoma; assembly: GCF_963921235.1. Lineage (NCBI taxonomy): Eukaryota > Metazoa > Chordata > Chondrichthyes > Myliobatiformes > Myliobatidae > Mobula > Mobula hypostoma. Next base: position 171,498,899 of record NC_086097.1, read on the forward strand.
ATAATACCTCAGTTCCACTTCCCTGCACTAATGGTATATTCCTGAATATTGAATATTTTTATTATTTTTAACTTCTGGCTAGGCACAGCTCCAATGTCGAATTTAAGTTTTCTGATGAGACCATGGTCTAACGATGATTCAAAAGTGATGACGAATCAGCATATAGAAGGGAGACTGAAAATCTGACTGAGAGGTGCCACAATAACAACCTCTCACTCAATATCAGCACAAGACCAAGGAGCTAATTATTGACATGAGCGGGAAGAAACTGGAGGTCCATGAATCAATCTTCATCACAGGATCAGAGTTGGAGTGGGTCAGCAACTTTAAATTCCTCTGAGTTATTATTTTGGAGGACCTGCCCTCAGCCCAGCACATAAGTGCATTTACAAAGAAAACATGTTAGTGCCTTTACTTCCTTAGGAGTTTACAAAAATTTGGCATACCATCTAAAACTTTGGCAAACTGCTATAGATACTGTATGTAATGGAAAGTATATTGCATGGCTGTATCAGAGCCTGGTATGGAAACACCAATGCCCTTGAATGGAAAATGCTACAAAAAAGTAGCTGATACAGCCCAGTCCATCACAGGTAAAGCCCTCTCCATCACAGAGCATGTCTACACAAAGCATTGTTACAGGAAAGCAGCATCCATCATCAGGGACCCCCACCACCCAGGACATGTTTTTTTTCTTGCTGCTGCCATCAGGAAGAAGGTTCAGGAGCCTCAGGACTCTCATCAACTGGTTCATGAATAGTTATTACTCCTCAACCATCAGGCTCATGAAACAAGAGATAACTTCACTTCATCATTAAAATGCTCCCACAATCTATGGACTCAGTTTCAAGGACTCTTCATCTTTTGATCTCAATATTTATTGCTTCAATATTTATTATTATTATTTCTTTCTTTTTCAATTTGCACAGTTTATCATCTTTTGCACACAGGTTGAAGGCCCAAGTTGGTTCGGTCTTTTATTGATTCTATCATAGTTAATATTTATTATGGATTTATTGAATATGCCTGCAAGAAAATGGTGACAGATATGTAGTTTGATAATAAATTTACTTTGAACTTTAAACTTTGAATACACACAGTGACTGAGTGTCCTCAGCCCTCTTGTAATGAGAATTCAAAAAGCTCACTCCTTTGAGTGAAGAGGTTTCTTTCCATATCTTTACCCCTTATTTTGAGACTGTGATGCCCAGACCAACTCACTCCTGTCAGAGGACATGTCACCTCCACTTTATCCTTCAATAGGACCATGTCAATAGGACTCTTTAGGTTGTTATAAGGTTGTTATAGCCAAGTGTGGTAGTGGGCATAAGCTCCCACCAACTATTAAAATGCTCCCAATGGCATACATGTCAAATAGCCTCTGACAACTGAGTCCAGCTCCTGGTCTTCATGTGTGGCTTAGCTACTAGGCTCAGTGGAACCATTACCCACTCATGAGGAAGGCCTATGGAAAAAGTCAAAACTGGAGTCCCTAAGGCAATCCTACATTGAGTTCAACATTGACTCGCAATTCCTGCATTGCCCCTGGTGCCAAATTGCATTGGATTCATCAGCTGCATGGAGAGGGGAAGCCTGTTGCATGGGCAACAGCTTTCTCTGCATACCGTAATGCCCTGACTGGCATATCACTTAGGCAGATATATGCTCTTGGTTCTAGAGAATACAAAGTCGATCTCTGTATCTCCGTCTTATTAGACGATTCCCAATTCCCAGGCAAATCTACACTATATTTCTGTTATCCTAACTACATCCAGAGATTAGTTCAAGTTCTTTTTCAAAGCCATCACTGGTGTATTTGCTTCCATTACCTTTACAGGCATTAATTCATAACATATTTTGTTTTCTTTGTATTGATCTTGTCTCAACAACCACTGATTTGTGTCTCTGAACATCAGCTTTTTTGAAAACAGATTCTCCTTCCTTATCCAATCAATGATCCTTGTAACCTCTGCCTGGAGAAGAGCCTTAGATTTGGAATCTGTGTGTAGGGGGATATCTGGTGGAACAATGAAAAGATTTGTACTGAAAGGGGGATACACTAAAAGTGGACATTCTTCTGAAGGCATTTTAAGCGGAGAGACCAATATATGCAATGAAGAAATGGGACAGGGTGGCGGGGGGGGGGGGTGGCGGGGAAGCCAGAAGGATTGACTCCAGGAGGAAGGAAGGGTAAGAAGATTTTGGAGAATGGTCAGGATTGTCCAGAGACTGGTGCAGCGAGAAAAATTCTGAGGACTTTGGGAATAATTTTATTTTTTCTTCTTCCTTTACATGTCCAGAGAAAGCAATGGCAGAGAGGATGTGTTTTGGTTCCACAGCACCGTTGACAGCATTTGTGCCCATGGAATAGATGTCTTCAGGCCATCCTTTATAACCAGGTCCAGGGCAGGACTTTAGAGTGTGCTTTAGTGACTGTGCCTTGATATATTGTTTGGTCAGTAGGTAATGCTACATCTCATCAATAAATTGACCCTCTTCCATTCCTTTTACAACTGCAGCTTGATGATGCCCAAATATTGAAATTATATGAGGTATTTAGGCAGGCAGAATCAGAATTAGGTTTATTGTAATTGTCTTACAAGAAAGTAGTTGTGATAGAGGGATCTAGCCCATGTGTAGGCAATGGGTTTAGTCTAAAACGGCATCTTAGACAGTGCAGGTTTTGTGAGCTGAAGTGCCTGTTCCTGTGTTGCACTACACTGCTCTATCTTCTATGCACTGCTTTGGGAGCAGAACAGGACTCCATATGGTCACACAGTAGATACAGTTATTTCCAAATACAGCAACAACCCCTGGCTGAGTTGACTGCCCTCAGCTCAGCACATCACAGGAACCAACCTCACCTCTGTGGACTCTTTCCACACTTCTCACTGCCTCAGTAAAGCAGCCAGCATAATCCAAGACCCCACAAACCCCAGACATTCTTCCTTCTCCCCTTTCCTATTGGGCCGAATATGCAAAAGCCTGAAAGCACATTCCACCAGGTTCAAGGAGAGCTTCTATCCCACTGTTACCAGACCTCTTACATGATAAGATAGTTTCATGGCCTTGCAATTTACCTCATTATGATCTAGTACTTAATTGTTTGTCTGGACTGCACAATGCACTGTGTAATGATTTGATCTATATAAACAGTTTGCAAGACAAGCTTTTCACTGCATCTTGGTACATATGACAATAATAAACCAATACCAACACCCTACTCCAACAGCTTACGATGTCTTGTACTGTTACAATAGGGCCCAAAGCAAATGTAATGGACAGCAGCTCATCTTCTGTCTGGGCACACTGTAGCTTTCTGATCTCAATAATGACTTCAAGAACTCCGTCTGTTTAAGCCATCCACCTTCAATATTAGCTTTCCTTTGTTTTCTTTTTTTTTCTTATTTTGTTCTGGGAGTAGAGAACATGACAACTCTGATCAGTTGGGTAAGGCCTCGTGTTTAGCATTTCACATTCCTGCATTCATCTATCAATGTTCTGTTAACTCTCTGTAACTGCTGCATTCACTCAATGACCAGATAACGTTGCTCCTTGATAATCCCAATGGTTACCTCATGTTTACCCATCACACAGAAACCAGACTCCCTTCCATGGATTCTGTTACACTGTTTGCTGCCTCGGTAAAGCAGCCAGCAAGATGCCTCCTACCCTGTACCCTTTTCCCCTCTGTCATTGCACAAAAAATACAAAATCCTGAAATAGTATACCTCCAGACTCAAAGACAGCTTCTATCCTGCTATTATAAGACTACTGAAGAGTTCTCTAGCCTGATAAGATGGAATCTTGATCTTACACTCTACCTCATTATGATATCTACCCTGTACTGTACTTGCTCTGTTACTGTACACCTTATTCTGCATTGTTATTGTTTTGCCTTGTACTATCAATGTAATGTTGTAACAAACGGAACTGCATGTGTCATATGCAAAAGAAGTTTTTCACTGTAGCTTGGTACATGTGACAATAATAAAGGAGTGTATAAATTTACAACCCTCCTGCAACTGAGAAAGCTTCTTTTGCCTCCTGTCTATTTCTGACAAAAAGTGTTTGACCTGAAACATTGTCTGCTTTTCGACCTCCACCTGTCTGGACTGGGGTAGGAGGAAGAAAATTTAACTGAGGTTGGGTTGAATCTGAAGATGGCTCACAAAGATTAGTGGAGCTGGAGCATGTGGGCAGGGTTTGAACTGCTGTCAGACTGCATGCTAGTAGCTTATTTGGTCACTGTAAGTTGAAGGTGAAGAGTAGAAGCTGGGGGAGAGTTAATGGGAATGCATAGAGAATAAGGTGGTATCAGTACACAAGTGATATTATTTCCAATAATATCGTTACTCATAGAGCAAATGCTTTGTAAGAAGACTTCCTTACCAGCTCTCCTTAATAGCCCCACTGCAGTTAATAAGTCACATTTTAGTAACAGCTTCGTGGTTGGCAGCGCTATAAGAATTTGGAAGCAGATTCAACTAAACATTAAGGCCCCAAAAACTTATATTGACACTCCGATTTGTGACAATCATTCCTTTTTGCCTGGCCTGAATGATACTGTTTTTTCTACCTGGAAACAGAGAGGCATCTGCAGTGCAGGTGACCTATATATTAATGGAAACTCTGGCTCATCTGCGCAGTTACAAGCAGTTTACAATATCCCTGCATCTAGTTTTTTTAGATATTTACAAATTTGAGATTATGTTAGGAAATATATACCTAACTTCAAAGTTTTAGACAAACATGAGTTCCTGGAGGCAATAAATAAATTTGATCCTGTTACTCGTAGTCTGGTATCCTATTTTTATCAGATCCTACATAATGGAGCTCGCGTGAATACTGCAGGTTTTAAACAGGCGTGGGTGGATGAATTGGGTATAGAACTGACAGAGGAGGTCTGGGATGAGTGTGTAAAGAGTATACATGCTTGTTCGGTCAATGTCAGACACAGACTTATACAGTTTAAAACAATACATAGACTCCATTATTCCAAAGAAAAGTTGCACAGTTTCTACCCTGATGTTTCACCAGTTGTAATAGATGTAAATCTGTGAACGGCAACTTGTCACATTCATTCTCGTCATGTTGTAAACTTTATGCATACTGGAAAAGTATTTTTCACTGTTTCTCTGAGGCTTTTGGGAAGCGCTGGGAACCAGACCTGCTCATAGCCATCCTTGGAGTAACAAGCTCCCTATCTTCAGCCAATATGTATGAAAAATGGCTGTATTATTTGGAATGGTGATTGCTAAGAAGTTAATCCTGCAAATGTGGAAAATGGACTCTGCCTACATACGATCTGTAGCTGAGAGAACTGGCAAATACTTTACATTCAGAGAGACTGAGACTATATAATGAGGACAGAGGAGACATCTTTGAAAGGATATGGGGCCCTGTAATGGACTTTCTCACGGGGTGAGAACTGAGGTTTTTTTGGCGTGGTGAACCTCTGCTGTGTATGTTTACATTTGCCTTTATATTTTTCTCACTTTTGCTGCTCAATATTTAATTTGATTTTGTTATGGTTGTGGTTTTTGTGGATGTGCTGTATTTTTTGTGTCATTTTTGTTTGTTTGTAATAAATAAAAATAAAAATATATAATCTAAATTTGGTATTACTACAACAATGGTATTAGTTCCAAGTAAGTGGCATTAGTACATTTATGCAAGGAGGGAGCAATTTGAAAAGAACAAGACTCATCGGAAGTGAGTCATAATTTGAAGCAATAAGTGAGTGAGAGTGAAACATCAATGCAAGGCATGAGCCATTTGAAAGGAAGAAGCCTTGTCAGGAGTACGTTTTAATTGAGCCAAGAAAAAGAAGGAAGGTTTAAGCGGAGTGGCTATTGCTGGAACAGGCCAGAGCAATAGTGGGAGGTTTTTGCTCAGCAGGCTCAGCAAGAACTGACTTGGGAAAGCACAGGTAGAGGTTCTAAGCAAGTCTCTACTAAACTTTTTCCTCTTTCCTTGTCTATCAGTACATAGCTAGTGCAATGAGGGGTCCAGTGTTAGTGGTATGTTGTCTGTGTGAGATGTGGGAACTTTGGAAGACCTTAAGTCTCCCTGATAACTACATCTGCAGGAAGTACACCGAGCTGCAACTTCTTAGAAACTATGTTAATGAACTGGAGCTGCAGCTTGATGACCATGGGCTCACACGGGAGAATGAGGAGGTGATAGCTAGGAGCCACAGAAAGGTAGGCACCCCAGAGTCACAGAAGGCAGGTACCCTGGGTGACTGTCAGGAGAAGACAAAGAATACACAGCCAGTTCAGAGTACCCCTGTGGCCGCTCCCCTGAATAATAAATATAAAGCCACGGATACTGTTGGGGGGTCGTTGGGGATGACCTACCGGGGAGAAGCTGCAGGTCTCTGGCACTGGCACTGAGTCTAGCTCTGTGGCTCAGAAGGGAAAGAGGGAGAAGAGAAGTACATTAGTGATAGGGTATTCCATAGGTTAGAGGAACAGACAGGAGAAAAAGAAACCCGAATGATATTTTGCCTCCCGGGTGCCAGGATCAGAGATGTTTTGTACTGGGTTCACAGCATTCTAAATTGGGGGTGGGGGGGTGAGCAGCCAGAAACATGGTACATATTGGTACCAACAACATATGGAGAAAAAAGAGTGAAGGTCCTGAAGAAAGAATATGGAGAGTTGGATAGAAAGCTGAAAAGCAGGATCTCCAGGGTAGTAATCTCTGGAATGCTGTCTGGAACATCTGCCAGTGAGGGTAAGAACAGGATAATTTGGCAGATGAATGCATGGCTGAGCAGTTGGTGCAGGGGACAGGGTTTCAGATTTCTAGATCATTGGGATCTCTTTTGAGGGAAGTATAACCTGTACAAAGTAGACATGTGCCGGTCGTGCATGCAGCCTGGTACAGCCGTTCTGATCTATTCTTACTTTCTTCTTCTTACTTTTTAATTTATGTTATTTTTTGTATTTTTTTCTCTCGCGATAACACGTCGAAGCTGCACCCTCTCTAACATGCTGGTAGAGAGAGTTTTATTTGGGTTTTCTTTAGCGCTGGAAATGGTTACATCCCGACACGCGGGACAGAAGCAAGGTTTCATTGTGTATTCCACGGACCAGCAAATACTGGCCGGTTTAGCAAGCAGAGTGGCGGACACCTCTGTTGAAATCCGGAGGAAAACACACAGAGGATGCAGAGGGGGATCACAAAGTTGAGGAAAGAGGACTGGGTCGAGACAACAGAGACTTTTGAAGAAGAGGAGTTCGGTGGGTAATACCATTCTGGCTGACCGGAAGTGCACTGAGAGCGGTCAGCGTAAAGAAGTTGGGTGCTTACTGATCTAGTTAACAACAGATGGTACAATCGAGGAACGATCGAGGAACGTGTTTGCAGACTGGATATTGAACTTTTTACTGTTGGACTTCGGCCACATTCCACCGTGATACAACACTTGGCGGCACGGGAGGTCGTTCCTGCCTGTGGCCATCGAACGTGCAGCTCCTCCCGTGGAGGGTCAGACACCCTGAGCCAATTGACTGGTCCTGGACTTATTTTCCACCTGGCATAGTTTGCATTTTGTTGTTTGATTGTTGGGGGTTTTTGTATTGCTATATTCACGCTCTATTCTTGGTTGGTGTGGCGGTAACAAAACCAAATTTCCCTTGGGATTAATAAAGTATATCTATCTATCTATCTACCTAAACCCAAGGGGGAGCAATATCCTTGCAGGCAGGTTAGCTAGAGTGGTTAGGGAAGGTTTAAACTATGATGTGGACATGACTGAGTCGTCACTGAAAGAAGATCATAGTTGGGAACTTAACATCTAAGGATACTTTATACCTTATACTTTATTGTCGCCAAACAATTAATACAACATACAATCATCACAGCGATATTTGATTCTGTGCTTCCCGCTCCCCGGAATACAAACCAACAGTAAATATTAAAAATTTAAATTATAAATCATAAATAGAAAATAGAAAATGGAAAGTAAGGTAGTGCTAAAAAAAATCGAGAGGCAAGTCCGGATATTTGGAGGTTACGGCCCAGATCCGGGTCAGGATCCGTTCAGCAGTCTTATCACGGTTGAAAAGAACCTGTTCCCAAATCTGGCCGTACGAGTCTTCAAGCTCCTGAGCCTTCTCCCAGATGGAAGAGGAATGAAAAGTGTGTTGGCTGGGTGGGTCATGTCCTTGATTATCCTGACAGCACTGCTTCGACAGCGTGCGGTGTAAGGTGAGTCCAAGGACGGCAGATTGGTTTGTGTGATGTGCTGGGCTGTGTTCATGATCTTCTGCAGCTTCTTCTGGTCTTGGACAGGACAACTTCCATACTGGGTTGTGATGCACCCTACGGTGCATCTAAAAAAAGAGGGTTTTAGGGGACAGGCCAAACTTCTTTACCTTTCTCAGGAAGTAAAGGCGCTGGTGGGCCTTCTTGGCAGTGGACTCTGCTTGGTTGGACCAAGTCAGATCATTTGTGATACTGACCCCAAGGAACTTAAAGCTTTTGACCTGTTCCACTTGCGCACCACTGATACACTTTGTATCAAAAGGTAGGCAGAGGATGTAGGGTGGCTCGGTTGGTAAAAAATGAAATCAAATTCTTACATAAAGGTGATATAGGATTAGTTGATGTAAATCCTTGTAAGTAGAGTTAAGAAATTGCAATGGTAAAAAGACCCTGAAGGGACTTATATACAGGCTCGTACGGGGGTTACAAATTACAACAGGAGATAGAGAATGCTTGTCAAAAGGACAATGTTATGATAGCAATGGGGGATTTCAATATGTAGGTAGATTGGGAAAACTAGGTTGGTGCTGCATCCCAAGAGAGGCCATTTGTAGTACGCTTATGAGATGTCTTTTTAGAGCAACTTGTGGTTGAGCCCACTTAGGGGAAAGATAATTCTAGATTGGGAGTTGGTAATGAACCTAATTTGAATAGGGTGCTTAAGGTAAAGAAACATTTAGTGCTCATTTCACCTTTTAAATTGCTGAATTACTTCTGATGAAGATATTAGAACAGTTTCTCCAATTCTCCTGTTTCAGGTAGCCTACTCTCCTACCTCTTTTCTCTCTCCTCCTGATCTACACAGATCCTCCTACACTTAGCCTCTTATCATCCAGCCCCAAGTTTCTTTCTCATCTCCACCCATTCCACCTGCCCATCATCCACACATTTCTCGTTGTCTCGTTTACAACTCCCTCCGCGTATCCCACCTCCTTTATTCGTTTCGCTGCTTCACCTTGCAGTCCTTTCAGATTCCATCATCTTCACCCCTTTACTGTCTCCACCTTTCTCCTCTTAGCCTACTTTGCTACTTCCATCCTTCCCTCCTTCATCTGCCTTTCATCCTTTCTCACCTAGATCCACCTATCGCTTGCCGGCTGTTGCCACACCCCTCCTGCTCACTCTTTTATACTGCCCACCTCCCCTCTATCTTTCAGACTCTCGTCCCGAAATTTCAACTGTCCATTTTCCTCTGCCGATGCTGCCTGACCTGCTGATTTCATCCAGCATCATTTCTTTTTGCTATTGATCTGGATTTTTTTTTGTGGAAAATAATATTAAACAATAATGAGAAATAATGCTGAGGAACAGCATCCAACAGAGTGTTACAGTTACAGGGGATGCGCAGTGCAGGCCGAAAATAGGGCAATATCATAATGAGGTACGTTGTAAGGAAGATTGTGAGAACTGAAATTAAAAAGACTTTGTGGGGAAGGTCCATAATGCTACGAGGTTCCTCCAACATATTACGTTCCTACAGTGATGTTGGGAAAGGTGTTCCACTATTTAGACTCTGCAGCAACAAAGGATTGGGAATGTGGGTTTAAATTAGAATCGTATGCAACTTGCAAGCGGTGGGATTTCTATGTTCCCAGTAGTCTTGTCCTTGGTTGCCAAGATGCAGAGTCATTGTCAGAGTAACTTCAGTGTATTTTGTAGATGATGCACACTGTACTCGCTGTGCATTGATGGGAGAGGGAGTGAATGTTGAAATTGTTGATAGGGTTGCCAATCAAAATGGCTTCTTTGACCCGGAATCTGTCAAAGTCTCAAGCTTTGCTGGAATAATCCTCTTCCAGGAAAAATGGGATAAAAATTACAGTGAAGGTTTTGAATTTTGATGATTTTCGTTCTGTAGCTCAGTGCCAAGATTTTAAAGGTTTCATAAAGACCCTTTCATAAAAAAATCACACATATCCTTCAGCCTTTAATATAGAAGTGAATCATATACAACTCAGATTAAATGCAATACTTCAATGTACTATAACATACTGACAAGATGTTTCCTTTACAAAATGTCAGCTGTGGCTCAGTAAGTACAACTCTCAGCTCTGAGTGAATATGTTACCCACTCAAGGTCAATTCCTGAGACCTGACTGTGACCATGTGGGCTTACATTGCAGAACTGAAGGAAGCTGCACTCTGTAGCCTGCATCTCAAGTGCTAACTCGTGCCTGCCTTCTCCATCAAAATATGGAGAGCACAGGACACAATCTTGAAGAACAGCAGGGTAGTTTCTCCTTGTGTCACATCCTGTATTTATCCTTCAATCAGCATCAGATTCTGATCATTCTCATGTGACAGGTTGTGGGAGCTTGCTGCAAGCACATTGGCTGTCATGTTTCCCGTTGTAGAACAGTGACAACACTTCAAAAAGGACTTCAGTTTCTACAGAGCATTTGAGGCACTTGAGGTTTGTGAAGTGCTGCAGAAATGCAGTCTTTCTTTGAAAGAATCTTACAGAATAGAAATAATATCCTCAGAGTACTGAGTTCACACTGACAAACAAGAATCCATTTACACATAACCTATAAAAAAACATTTTCATTCTCTCCACTGCCCCTAGATTCTACTACTCACTTACACACAAGTTAGTCACCAATTAACCCAGCAGTGTGTAAGATTTAATTACATCCTCTCAGCTGGTCATCACTGAGAGAAGATGGCCCCAGTGCCTATCAGATGCATCCACCTCTACCACAAATCTTCCAGAGGGGTTTGAATGGCAGAGAACAGGAGTGGTGGTGAAATGTCCCTTGACTCCTCAAAAGCATTGTCTGTGCCAACAGACCTGATTATCTGTGAGGGAGGTAAGAGCCACAGTAATTTGGCTGAGGAAACAACTGTAGAAGTTGGAGAAGCCCGAGAAGTGATGTAGCTGATTGAGGGAACAGTATGGGGGGGCCATTCAATGATAACAGACAACCTCTCTGGGTCCGTGGTTATGCTTTGGGGTGAAAGGATGTAACACAGGAAGGAAATGACTGGGATGCAGAACTGGCACTTCTCTAACTTGCAGTAGAGTTGGCTTTCGAGGAGACATTGAAGGACTGTGCAGATGTGACGGATGTGGTCTTGGCGTTCCTTGGAGAAGATTAGGGTGTCGTTGAGGTAGACAAACACATAGCTGTGTAGCACGTCTCAGAAAATCTCTTGAATGATGGCTTGGGAAATGACTGAAGTGTTGGATATTCTGAAAGGCAGTACTCGTGGTGGCCAGTGGGTGTTATAAATGCCATCTTCCACTCATCCCCCTGGTGGTTGCAGATTAGGTTGTACGTACTCCAGTCTGGTAAAGATCTGGACCCCATGGCGTGTTTTAAATGTGCTATCAATCAAGGGGCGAGCGTAGCAGTACTTAATGGTGATTTTGTTGAGTTTATGATAATCAATGCAGGGACAGAGACCCACAACTTTCTTTTAGACAAAGAATAATCCTGCACTGGTTGAATGAAGCCATGCTGTAGTGCTTCAGCAATGTAGTCATTAATGGCTTCGCCTCAAGAGGGGAGGGGGAGAACAGATGACCTCGGGGGGAGTGATTGCACAGCCGTGTGGTCTGTGAGGCAGCAGGTTCTCACTTTCCTTTTACTGAGGTTGATGGCTAAGTCGTAGTGTTCCTGCTGGAGTTTGGTGAAGTTGAGGGTTTACTCCATCTTCAGATGTACAGCATGAACATCTTGTAGGTTTTTGCAAGTGAATTGATGTGAGGCATTTAAAGTTTACAAAAAAGAAAGAGAACAACATATTTATTGAACATCAAAACCTGAACGCAAATTGTGTTGAAGTCCTTTACGTTACCATATCATCACGTCAGACCAGCCTCTTAAAGTGAACCCCAACTCATCGTTAGTGGTTATGAATTATGTGCGTTTCCACCAACTACATTACCCTACAAACTGAGTTTGCAGGCAGGTGGGTCCCCACCTCAGCAGCGAACCAGATGATGAGGCGAAGTGAGGGTTGTGAGTAGAGACCAGGGGCTACTCAAGATGAGAGGAGTGTTGTGTGAGTCAATAAGGAGGAACTGGGTGGATTCACAGTACTCCCCGATACTCAAATGCCCAGCCTGTGAGCACACTCTGACTATCCCAAACACCAAAGGACATTTGTCAATGGCCGTACTGCAGAAGGGGTGAGAGATAGGCTCGGTGGGGAGTCCACAGTGCACACATAGAGTCCTGTCTCGAAAGTTGTCTGATGCGCTGGAATCCACCAGAGTCTCCTGTGTGCATAGAGCTGTTGGGGTGTGGAGGAGGATGGAGGGGGTGAGTCAGGCATCGGTGCTGGAATGAGAGACTGGAGAGTGCTTTCCAGATAAAAACCCCCTCATCTCTACCTGGTGGAGTTGTTTTCACAGACAGAGTGGCTCTGCGGTGAGTGCACAAGTTGTTTCTCCACTGATGTTCATGCTTTTCTGGGGGTTAAGAGAGTTCTCTCTGACTGCATGGGTTCTGGATGCATTGATAATGAGGGTTCTGCAGCCTGAAATTGTTCTGGGAATGGAACTGGGGTGCTGGCTGATGATGTAGAGGGTTGTTCCATAAGACCCTTGTCAACATGGACAGCCAGAGCGATAAGGCTTTGAAGGTTGTTCGGTATTTCCCAGGTAGACAGTTCATCTTTCAAGTGGTCTGAGAGTCTGTGACAGTAATGGGCCAGCAGCACTTTTCCATCCCAGTTACACTCCACTGCGAGGGTTGTGAATTCCTCCGTGTAATCCAGCACGAAGCGTTAAGTGTTGGGACTGGCCAAGTATCCAATCTGCCTTCTCCTTTCTACTTCTTGGATGGTTGAAAATTCAGCGCATCTCAGCAGTGAAACCCTCATACTTCTTGCAGATGGTGGTTTTATTGACCCATTTAGCGGTAGGCCAGATCCGAGCATACTCAGTCTAGAGAGATGACAAAGGCAGTCTGGCTCGGTCCATGGAATACAGAGCTGGCTACAACTCGAAGTGAAAGGTGCACTGGGACAGGAAGTGAGGCATCAGGATGGGGATCTGTCAATGTGTTTGGGCACCAGGATCCATGGCTCTGAGGGAGGTTGACTGGCATGGCGTTGCTGTAATAAGACGGAAAGTTGGTTGAGAGTGACGAACAGATGGTCAATGGTTTTCTGCTGCTCCTGCATCATGTGTTCATGTCAGCTGATGACTTCCTTGAGGCGAGCATATTCTGCTAAGTAAATCACCAGTTCACCCACCCTGTCGGGAAATGTAGAGGAGACGACCCAAATGCAGAGCAGCAGAGATGATTTAGCAGTGAGCAATAACTTTACTGATAAACTGCATAATAACAAGCCACAAGGGGCCCTGAAACAAGAGATAATGGATAGTTAACATGACAAAGCAACTGAAGACTAGGAGCATGGTTGGTTTGAATAAGTGAACAAGGATTGTGGACGAGAGCTGGGTTTAAGTGGACTGCAGGGGATGAGTTAGAAACGTGGCAGATGATTCGTGTTAGCCGGGTGGAGATTGGGATGTGTCTGCCAGTATAGATGCATTTGGGGCATTTAAGAGTCTCTTAGATAGGAACATAGATGAAAGAAAAATGGAAAGTTATGCGCTGTGTAGGAGGGAAGGGTTCAGTTGATAATGGAGTAGGTTAAAATGTCAGCACTAGATCGTTGGCTGAAGGGCTCATATTGTACAATTTTCTGTTGGAGAAAATTAAAGTACCCAGTGGAAACCCATATAGTCGGAGGGAAAATGTGTAAACCCTACGCAGAGAACATTGGAGGTCACGATTAAACCCAGGTCATAGGAACTGTGAGGTGTCAGTGCTACTGTGCTGCCTGTTTCTTTGTGTCACCAATACCAGCATTCAGAAAAAGGAGCTTCCAGTAAAATTAAGCATAAATGTATAGAGACAAGAGCTCAGAAATATTCAGACCGTAGGACAAAGAACAGCACAGCATGGTAACAAGACCTTCAGCCTACAGTATTTGCGTCAATAATGCTAACATTTTAAACTAATTCTAACTGCCTGCATATATTCAGGTTCCTCTACTCCCTACCTGTTCACGTGCCCATCTAAATATCTTTCAAATATTCTATCATATCTGCATCCACCACTACCCCTGGCAGAGCAATCCAGGCACCTCCTATTCTCAGTGTTAGATAAAACTTGTATCATAAATCTCTTTTACAGTCACCTCTCTTACCTTAAAAGATATTTTCACTCCGGGTAAGAGAAGCTGCCCTTTCTATGCCTTTCATAATTTTGTAAACTTCTATCAGGTCACCCCTCAGCCTTCAATGTTTTTGAGAAAATAATCCTAGTTTGTCCAGACTCACATTCAGGCAATATCCTGAAGAACATCTTCAGCACCTCTGCAAGCCTTGGTATACGCTCTGTGATGGGGAGACAGACTTTGTGTGATCATGTGACCAGCAGATTCACACAGAGCTGCACACACTGACTTTGTGTGATCATGTGACCAGCAGATTCACTTGATGAGCTCGCTGGCATTGATTTCCACCGTATTCTGTCTATCATATTGCAGTGTATTGATGTTGTACAATACTTAAATATGCTCGGAGCTGTAAGGGTCTGCAGATGCTGGAACCTGGAGCATCAAACAATATGCTGCAATAACTCAATGGATCAAGCATCATCTCTGCAAGTAAAAGAAATGTCCATATTTTGAGTCATGGCTTGAGCAAGGTTTTGACCCAAAGCATTAACATTTCCTTTCTCCCCACAGATTCAACTTGACCTGCTGATTTACTCCAACAGATTGCTTGTTATTGTGATGAATTCATCCTGTCAGTAAACAGCATAAGTACTTCATGCTCTATAGTTGCTGTTCATAACAAATTACGGACACTTGTTCACGGTTTCTGGTGTCTTCATGTTATTGTTATTTGTGCTCATGCAAACTAACTGTCCTAAACTTGTTGCAGTTCACCTCCAGGTAGGAGAGAGATGAATTAAAGAGCTGGGAAGTTGATTGGGAAAGAGATACAGGGCTGGAGAAGGGGGAATCTAACAGGAGAGGACAAAAGGCCATGGAAGAAAGAAAAGGGGGAGGAGCACCAGAGGGAGGTGATGGGCAGCCAAAGAGATAAGGTGAGAGAGGGAAAAGGGGATGGGGAATGGTGAAGGGGGGTATGCATTTCCAAAAGTTTGAGAAATCGATGTTAATGTCATCAGGTTGGAAGCTACACAGACCGGATCATACTGGAATGGGAAAGAGAAGTGGGAATAAGATGGGTAGCCACTGGGAGATCCTACTTTATCTGGTGGACACACCATAGGTGCTCAGCGATATACAGGAGGCCACACTGGGAGCACTGGATACAGTAGATGAGCCAACAGACTCACAAGTGAAGTGTTGCCTCACCTGGAAGAACTGTTGTGGCCCTGAATGGTAGTGAAGGAACAGGTGTAGTTCAACAACAATTTCGTCCCCACTGTCATCAGGTTCTTGAATCAACCTGTAAAACCCTCCTTTTACCTTGGTCTATTTTCCCTCAACTTATACTGATATTGTTATGTTCATATTTGTTTATTGTGACTGTAAGTTAACTAATTTATGTTAATATAAGTTGAAGTTAATTTAGGGCTGTCAAGTTTGTAATGTACTGTGCTGCTGCAAAAAAAACCTAAAAAAACCCTAAATTTCATGGCATATGCCAGCTTCGCTGCCGCTGCTACTGTGTGGTAACCAGTATCTCCGGAGCTGAAGGCCCCGAAGTCCTCGGCTTTGCGTGTTTCAGCGGCCGGGGAGAGGTCGAAGGCACTCGGCAGAGGATGGCGCTCGGGAGGCTGTATTAGAGAGGCTGGTTGGAAGCTCGAAGTTTTCGGACGGATGGACTCAGTGTCGGCTGTGGTCGGCTGCTTCCAAGGCATTGGCAAGTTGACGGTACCTGGAGGTTTATGGCAGGGAGTTTCTCCCTTTTGCAGCCTGCTATCGGGGACTCGGAAGTCGATCGACTCGGGGACTTTTGAGACTTTATTTACCGTGCCCATGGTTTGTTCTTCATCAAATTATGATATTGCTTTGCACTGTTGTAACTATATGCCATAATTACGTGGTTCTGTCAGTATTAGTCTTTGGTCTGTCCTGTTTTCTGTGATATCACTCCGGAGAAACATTGTATCATTTCTTAATACATGTATGCATTTCTAAATGGCAATAAAAGAGGACTGAGTGTTCTCATAATCTAATCTAATATGTACCCAGGGTAAGCATGCCCATGACAATAAACTTG
This sequence comes from Mobula hypostoma, assembly GCF_963921235.1. NCBI lineage: Eukaryota > Metazoa > Chordata > Chondrichthyes > Myliobatiformes > Myliobatidae > Mobula > Mobula hypostoma. Next base: position 171,515,397 of record NC_086097.1, read on the forward strand.
AACTTGAAATACAGTTTAAGGGTGATCAGAATTTCTGCCTCTCTCACTTCTTCAGGCAATGAGATCCCCATCACCAGCACCTGTGGGGTGAAAATATTTTTAAACTCACCTCCCCTCTAATCTTCTATAGGATCATTTTAAATCTCTACCCTGGCTTTTGACTCCACTGCTAAGTGAAATTTGTCTCTCCTGTTCACTCGATTGTGGCCTCTTGTAATTTTATACATCTCAATTAAGTCTCACTCATTCTCTTCTCTCCCAAAGGAACAACCACATCTATCATAAGAGCTACAAATGTTTCTGCCTTGGTAACCTCTTCATAAATCTTCAATGAAATCATCTTGTTTCAGTAACGTGGTGATCCAAGCTGCATACTCATAGAATCGTAAAGACATACAGCACAGGAAGAGGTTGTCTTCCCAGCTCGGGGATATGCAACAGCCAAAAAAACACTAGTTCGGTCATAGGAAGAGTGTGCGAGCTCCACACAGGCAATACTGGATCTCAGGATTGAACCTGGGTCACTGGAGCTGCAGGATGGTAGCCATACACGCTAGCTGTGTCACTATGCTCTGGTCTAACTAATGTTGAATACATTTCTTGCATGACTTTACATTCTGCAGTAAAGGAAATCATTAAAAAACTAACTGCAAGCATTGGAAATCTTAAACCAGGGAGGCACTCAGCAGATCAGACAGCATCCATGGGGAGAGAAACAGAGTCAATGTTTTGGGTTTATACTTTATACTTTACACTTTATTGTTGCCAAACAATTGGTACCACAACGTACAATCATCACGGTGATATTTGATTCTGCGCTTCACACTCCCTGGATTACAAATATTAAATATTAAAAATAGTTAAAATTAGTAAATATTAAAAATTTAAATTATAAATCATAAATAGAAAATAGAAAAATGGTAAGTAAGTTAGTGCAAAAAAAGCGAGAGGTAGATCGGGATATTTGGAGGGTACGGCCCAGATTTGGGTCAGGATCCGTTCAGCAGTCTTATCACAATTGGAAAGAAGCTGCTCCCAAATCGGGCCGTACCAGTCTTCAAGCTCCTGAACCTTCTCCCGGCGGGAAGAGGGACGAAAAGTCTGTTGGCTGGGTGGGTTGTGTCCTTGACTATCCTGGCAGCACTGCTCCGACAGCGTGGGGTGTAAAGTGAGTCCACGGACGGGAGATTGGTTTGCTTGATGTGCTACGCCGTGTTCACGATCTTCTGCAGCTTCTTTCGGTCTTGGACAGGACAACGTTCATACCAGGTTGTGATGCACCCTAGAAGAATGCTTTCTACAGTGCATCTATAAAAATTAGTGAGGGTTTTAGGGGATAGGCAAAATTTCTTTAGTTCTCTCAGGAAGTAAAGGCGCTGGTGGGCCTTCTTGGCAGTGAACTCTGCTTGATTGGACCAAGTCAGGTCATTTGTGATATTGATCCCGAAGAACTTAATGCTTTTGACCTGTTCCACTTGCACACCACCGATGTAAATGGGGTCGTGCAGTCCGCTACTCCTTCTGAAGTCAACAACCAATTCCTTTGTCATTCTGATTTCATTCCTCTTTATGCTTTGTGCCTTGCACCATGGTTAATAAAGAAAGATCCCATAGGTTATCTTAACTATATTCCAACCTATTCAACAGCAGTTATGGATCCGTACACATCAAGTTCAAGGACATGCTCAGGTTTATTGACATTCAACTGTACACGAGTATGAGACTAAATGAAACAATGTTCCTCTAGGACCAAGGTGCAAAACATAGTATATATATCACATACAAAACACACAATTATACCAATACAAGTAACAGATAATGCAAAAATATTCTGTCGATGTACAAGTTGACAAAAAGTACACGTACAACCTAGAGGTAAATATGCCACATTATTAATATTACTAGCACTGTCATAAGTAATATGTACTGGGTGGTAGCAGGGTGTTGAGAAGTCTCACAGCCTGGGGAAGAAGCTACTACCCAGCCTAACAGTCCTTGTCCTTATTTCTGTAGTACTGTACCTTCTGTTTGATGGTAAGAAGTTAAAGAGATTGTGGGACTTTCTACAATCTACTTCTTTCATCCTTTGTTAATCTCACTAACAATTTTGATTCAGCTGGGAAAATCATTACTGTGCTAAATTAATTCTAGATCAGTATGAGTGGGACTGGAATATTAGCTCCAAGGAATCTCACAGATAGCAATCTTCCAGTCATGAAAGTATCTATCAATTATCATCTCTATTTCCTGCCTTTAAGCCAACTGTAGATGTAGCTTGGGGCAAAAAATAAATTGTAGGAAGAACTCAGCAGGTCAAGATGCAAAGAGATGATCAACATTTCAAGTCGTAGACCTTGCATCAGGACAACACAAGGCTCCCCACCATTGAGGACATCTTCAAGATGCCTCAAGAAGGCAACATCCATCATTAAGGATACCCAACACCCTGGACATACATGAAGTACCAATGCCTTAAGATGCACACTCAATGTTTTAGGAACGGCTTCTTCCCTTCTGACGTCCAGTTTCTGAATGTTTCATGAACACTAGCTCACTATTCCTCTTTTGCACTAATTATTTAATCTGTTTGTTTGCTTGTTTATTTATTTATTATTGTAACATAATAAATGTTTATATCTTGCACTGTACTGCTGCCAGAGAACAGCAAATTTCATGGTATATGTCAGTGATAGTAAACCTGATTCTGCAGATGTTGGAATCTAGTGCAAAAATTCAAACTGCTGGAAGAACTCAGTGGGTCAATCAGCAACTGTGGAGGCAAAAGAATGGTAGATATTTTGGATTTAGATCCAATTCTCCCCACTCGCCTTTAAATTTGCAATGGTTTGTATTTGTTTCACCAGCTTGCCATGTAGGACTTCGGTAAACCTTTGCTGAACTTCATGAAGATCACATTAAAATGACTGCCGTCACTAACACACCTTGTTATCTCCTCAGGAAATCCAATCATGACGCACATTCATGCTAACTTCCCCTGACTAGTCTGGGCCTTTCCAAATGTACCTTATAATGGACTCCAATACATAAAAGCAGTCAAACCACCTGGTCACAATTACATGGTTTAACCCTTCACCCCCTTTTAAATCGAGGTACAACACAAACTTTTGAAGTATTTGAAATTTTGAGTGCTTTTTGTGCCTTCTTTTACACTAGTCTTTTATACTTGTTCAAGATGCCCACCCACTGATTGCAGTGGTTGACTACAGTCTCTTCCTACTGTCTTCATTTTCACAGGTGCTCCCGTGATGTTGAGTGTGTCTTATGTCCTACCCATAAATGAGTATGTTAGAGAACCTACAGAGCTACAGTACAAAAATGGAAAGATTAAGTGATTCAATTCAGTACTTTACAATTGTGTATAGGCAGGTAGATGACTGGATATGTTCATTGACAATGTTTTTTTATGATAAATACACTTTCAAATAGATTAATGAAGCTGTACTAACTCCCTGTTCTTAAAAAATATTCAGACTTTTAACTTAATAGGCTTGTTGTATTCCACTGCCAGATTTCACCAATGATCTCATATTGAGTATTATATGCAAACTTGAAAAGTGATCTAATCAACACAACTTCAAGAAGAATTTGGACATTATTTCCTTATTATGTTCAAATATTGTCTCATTTTCACACATTAGTTAAAAATATCAGGTATACATTTTATACATTGTCAAATGTAAAACATTTTGTGGAAAAGCTCAGATTTCAGTATGAAGATTCTGATCAAATTCAAAAAAATTCCACGTTATCTCCATCAAGTATTATCTATAGTTCTGTCCAAATTACATTGAATTAACTGGTTGCGTTTCATGCATAAACACTTAAAAGCTCTCAAGTATTTTCACTTACATCATGAATTGCTAATGTATTTGGAAAATTAAATAGTATCACTTTGAATTTTACTCTCTGAACAAACAATGCGGAATATATTATTCAACTTACAATGATCCCACAGTATAAATACTGTAAGTAAAAATGCAGCATGCTCAAAAATACTCAAGGACAGTTTACCTTGGATAGAATGTGCAGCAATTTGTTCCAGTCCACACATAAAGCTCATACAGACGTACAACCACAGGCAGAACCGGCTTGAACTTTTCCTGTTCTGTGTATGTTTCTGTGGAGAACTATCCACTCTTGAAAGTTACCCAGCTGAAGAGTCCAGTTCTCCCAAAAAAGCATCTGGACAGTACACCTATCTAAGCATTCTTCTTGATGGTTTTGCTGGCTGTCAGCTCTTGTGTCCCGTGAGAAGTACTTGGCAGTCAGAAAAAGAACTTCTGTCATGCATGAGTCAGCCACTGCTGATTGTGATGCAGATAGCCCAAGCCAAGTGCAGTACAAATGGAATTTCTCCGAGAAAAATCAAGAGCTCATTGGGGGAAAAAATGAGCTAGTCTTGCAAAGAGGCAATTCATCCTGTGCTGAAGTACTTGCAAGTGCAAGGAATGTGTCTTTCATTCGGTGATTAGTCAGAGAGAAAGCGATCGGTTTAGGAACTGGGAGGAGGGCCTTCAAAGAAAACAGCAGCAAACTTTGCCTTTCCTCCTCCAACACTCTGACCATTATTCCTTTTGGAAACATAACCGTCTATTACTCTGCGTAGCCCTAGGAATTCCTGGCCACAAGCTGCTCTGCTTTCATCCAATTCCTATTTACACACGTCTTTTAGAGCCAGCACACTAGTGTCTGTATTTAAGTTCATGGACACCCTTGGAATGTAAATGCACGTGGTTAGAAGGTATGTCTCTTCGGTTAAGCACAGCACCAGCTCTGAATTCTATGATTAAGTGGAATCAAAGAAATGTTTGTATTCCTTCTTGTGTTATTTTTAAAGGCAGGATTTGCTGATCTGGTGGTTTTTGCTCTCAGAGAAATATAGAAGCACAGAGCATGTATGGAAACCACTTGGTTCACCAGGTCTGCAATAATTCTTTGTGAGAGCAAGCTGATTAATAAAAACAGAAGATGCTGGAAGCAATTCAGTGAGTCAGGCAATATCTGCAGAGGGAGACAGAATTAACAATTGAAGGATATATGTTGAATAACTTTATTTTGGATTTCCAACATCTGCAATTTTTAACAATTTCCAGTCATTTCCCTGACTTTCTCCCTATTCACAGTAAACCTTCCAAATACATTTCCACACTATTTTTGAAAGATGTTATTGAACGTGCTTCCTTTAGCGTGGACCAGTGTGGTCCAGACACCAGCAGCTCACTGCTTTAGACAAAAAAAAAGTGGTCTTTCCTTATCTACTTTGGGTACTTGAGCAAATTATTGCAATCAGGGTCCTTTAACACTGACCCTTCTGTCACTCAAAATTGTTTTTCCTGACACAGACACAATAGGCTGAAAGGCGTCCCTGTATACAGTAACTATTCTATGAGATTGGTGTCGTTAAGCATTTTGGTCAGCACTGATGAGAATCGGAATCAGTTTTACTATGGCGTGAAATTTGTTGTTTTGCGACTTAACTACAGCACATGGCCTGAGTCTGTCAGTGCTGGTAGAAGTATATGACATAAGCTATTTTGAACAGTTTATTGAACACCTCTCTATTCCAAAAGACTTAAGAAAGTTTGTCTGCATTTATAGCATAAACTGAGAAAAATCTTTAGCTGTTGCACTTCATTCTGTATTCCGTTATTGTTTTACCTTGTACTACCTCAGTCCACTGTTTTACTGGTGCATGAATGGTAATGCAAGACAAGCTATTCTCTGCACCTGAGTACATGTAACAATAGTAAACCAATTGATCAAGCTACCAGGCTTACTCCCATTTTTCCAGCCTTGGGGAATCAAGAACAAGAATGCACAGGTTTAAGATGAGAGGGAAGAATTTGAAGGGCAGAAATTTTACACAGAGGATGGTACATTTATGGAATGAACTGCCACAGGAAGCTGTTGATGCAATCAGAAGGAAAGTGTGCCAGAGTCTTCATTTTCTTCAGAGGTTAAGGGGTACAGTTTCTCATGGAGCAGTAACAAACTTCTACAGATAAAATGGTGGAAGAACTCCTGAATTTTGTGTGTGTTGCTTGGATTTCCAGCGTCTGCAGATTTTCTCTTGTTTGTGATTGGACAATTTCTATAGATGTACTGCTGAACATATCTTGACTGGTTGACCAGTTGTATCATGGTCTGGTACAGCAATTCAGATGTGCAGGAACATAGAAGCTGCAGAGATTTGTGAACTCAGTCCAGTATATCACATCCCTCCCCTCCAACAGTCATATCTACATTGCGTACTGCCTCAACAAGAGAACGTCTACCATCAAAGATCTGCACTGTCTTCTTCCAGCTAACGTTGGGGCAGGTAGTACAGAAACCTGAAGTCCCACACCACCAAATTCAAGGACAGCTCCTTCCCTTCAACTAGCAAATCCCTAATCACTGTAGTTTAGAAATACTACGACCACTTCAACTACTTTGCACTGAAATGGACTTTGTTTTGTTTTTATAGTAATTGTGTATTCTTGTAAAAACATGCAATTGTGATGTTTAATTTTTGTTTTCTTCTGATGCTACGTGATGCTGTTGAAAGTAAGCTTCTCATTTCACCTCTACATAAATGTACTTGTGTAAATGACAATAGACTTGACTCTGACATTGATTCTGTCCTGGGGTTTAAATGGGAGAAAGGAAATATGATAAAATACTGTGGAAAATATTATATTTTTTATTCCTTGGAGTCTATATATGCTTCCTGATTTGAAAACAAGCTTTTTTTAAATTATTTAAACAGCAGCTTTTAAATGTCTTTGAATATCAGAAATATTTAAAAACCTTGTCAGCATTTCAATCAATTAATCAAAGTACATTTATTATCAAAGAACGTATAAATTATACATCTTGAGATGTATACAGGCAGCCACAAAACAAGAAACCAGAAGAACCCAATTTAAAAAAAAGAAAGACCATAGCTTCTGTGCAGAGAAAGAGGAATAAAACACATACATCATGCAAATGTCAGCATTCTGAACCAAATGGAATCCTTAGATTCACTCCCTGGAGCAGCCCAAGTAGTAGGCCCAAGCCTCGATCTCAAATTCATCATAAACACTGCGAAAACACTGCAGAGACGATAGCCACTGGAGAGAGGAAAGAATATTGTGGGAGAGCAATCGTAATCAGCCCAGCCCTTGCCTCCAAACTTGGGCTTTCCAGTGTATCTAGATGGCTTTTAAATTGTCCAAGCACCGAGTAGTGCCTCGCTCTAGGACCCAGGCCCCAGCATAGCAACACACCCAGGCCACACAGCTCAAAGCTGTTCTCGATCTCACCGAATTGGTTCAGAGCTTGGAATGATTCAACCTTACACCTGGGTTAGGTGGACGGGCATTTAAACTCTTTCACATTGACTCCTCTCCAAATCATTCACTCTAACTCCGACAGTGATACCAACTCTGCCCGTGACCACGTCTTGAACACGTTGCACTCGAGCTTTACACTGCTCCTGAATGGCCCATCCCATGAATTAGCTTCACCTCTGCTTGCTTCTTCACTGTTTGCTATGATAGGTGACCCCAATTTACTTCAGAAAAAGCTTTATTAGTAATGGATTTAGTCGTATATTTTACCTTCTGATCTACCAGTAAGCTGTCGCACAGCTTCAGTAGTGCCATCTTAAACTGAAGATCTTAAATCAGAAGAGGTAACTATAGGGAAATATTGGACAAAGCTGGGTTGGTCTCCCTATGGCATTGGAAGCTGAGGAGAGACCTGATAGTGTTTTTTTAATTATGAGAGGCATAGGTAAGTAGGCAGTTAGAATAATTTCCCCAGGGAAGAAATGTCATATACCAGAGGTCATAGCTTATAAGATTAGAGGGGTGTCATTTAAAGGCAACATGAATGATATGTTTTTTACAGAGAGCAGTAGGTGTCTAGGATAGACTACCAGGGGTAGTAATGGGAGCAGGCAGCATGGTGGAATTTAAGAAGCTTTTACACAGACACATGATTCTGAAGTAACTGGAAGGATACCGATGATATATTGGAAGAGAACGTATATTATAAGTTGGCATCAAGACCGATGCAACACCATGTGGTGAATGGCTATCCAGTGTTGTACTGTTCTACATTTATTGACAGTAGGTGAGGTTCTGCCCCTAGCCCACCTATCTATCATAGGTCTTTAGGGAGCAGGCATCAGGAAGTTAGCTTCACTTGTTGAAGCCCCAGTTAGGCATGGAAAGTGAGCTCATTTGGCTCTTTTTCACGAAGCAGTTTCGGGGTGGAAGGAAATAATGGACATCAGTCATGGATGGGCCAATTCTATCTTGGTTTTATAAAAAATCAAAACTACCCGCAGAACCCAGAAATCTGAAAGAAAAACATGAAGAAAGACTCAGCAGGTCAAGCAGCATCTATGCAGAGAAGTAACTGATACTCTTTCCACAGAAGCAATGTGGCCTGATAGGTTTTGCAGCCATTTCAGTTTTGCTTCACCTTGAGTCAACATTTTGTTCTGAGGAAGTCTTCCATCCATGGAAATGTTCCAGTAAATCTTCTCTGCAATAATTAGAACTCTCATACAGTTGAACTATTAGGTGGGACATCAAGCTTTTGATAGACTTTGGGTGATCACTGACTGTTATGTGGACCAGGGGCTTTGGATGATCTTGGAAGTTAACTAACATGAATGCTGCATTGACCTCAATCTTTAGTTAGGTAGTAAAGTCACCTTTGATGGATACATTTCCATAGCTGCCATCACTCCTCAGAATAGGGTGGGTCTAAAATGAAGGGAGAACTGTTCTGTGATGACAGAAAACCTACAAGTAATCATTGGAGACTGGGGTGCCAAGGCTCAGAGTTCCATCAGCACTGAGGAGTGCCTGGATGGAGAGAGTGAGGTCTGCAGCCTTAGGATGGAGACTGAGGAGTCACAGTCAGAGCAAAACCTTCCATCCTGTAACAAAACATCACAGGAAACTTTTTGGGTGAGTCACTGAACAGCTCAGCCATTGTTCCTCAAGGATACGTTCTGGAAAATTGGTTCTTTTGCACATTTTTGTAAGCCTGGGTGAACAGTGTTATAGAGAGACATACAGTAGTATCATATAGCACAGAAACAGGCCCTTTGACTCAACTTCTCCATACTGACCAGGATGCCCATCTAGCATTTGGCTCATAACCTTCTAAACTTCTCTTATCTCCATTTGATTCCATCAGCCCATCTACCTCTCTTCAGCTATCACCTGCTTGCTTTTCCTCCACTCCCTATCCTTACCTTGTTATACTGGCTATCTTCCCTGTACCCTTTCAGCTCAGAAGAAGAATCTTGATCTAAAACATTGACTGTCTATTTCCCAGTGAGTTTCCCTTAGCAGCTCATTCCTTGCTCCTGATTCTGGTATCTGCAGTTTGAAATTGGAATTGGTTTATTATTGTCACATGTACCAGCATATAGTGAAAGGCTTGTGTTGTGTATTGTTCATACAGGTAAAATCCTTTTTCCTTTGTACATTGAGGTAGTAGAAGGGAAAATAATACCAGAATGCAGAATCAAGTGTTACAGTTACAGAGGAAGTGCAGGCTATGAGGTCCCATAACGAGGTAAATTGTGAAGTCAAGAATCTGTCTTATCCAACTAGGGAACCATTCAATGGTCTTATAATAGCTGAATAGAAGCTGACCTTGAGCTGGGTGATACGTGCTTTCAGGTTTTTGTTTCTTCTCCCCAATGCGGTTGGAGAAGAGAGAATGTCCGGTGTAGGTAGGGTCTCCTTTCCATCATATGGGATAAAATTGTGACATTGTTGTGTTTCCTCAGTAATCTGCAGGAAAACAGATCTCCCTGTTAAAGCCCATTGGTGCTGGAAAGAGGGAGCAATTCTGTAGCTGTATCCTAGTGAGCATTTGTATGTTCTGGAGAGGGACAAAGAGAAACATACCTAAACTGATAATTCATTTTGCAGCAGCTCCCTCCTGTGCTGTTAAAATACTCAGACTTCTTAACAATTTACAGCAATAAATAACTGCAAGACATCTAGGTTGCTCTTCATCTGCCCTTGCTATATTTTCCAGGAAGATATCACTTTCATCTTGTCATGCTTCTGTCAGACAATGCCAAGGGAAACTTTTGAGATTCCCACGTGTATTTCTTCTGGTAAAGTAACAAAACAAGCCTTCAATGTCAAAAACAAAATTGAGGAGGTTTTCATTGTAAAATGAAATTTAACTTCTTGCAAACTGAGGATCTGTGAAAACAATCACCATGTCTGCATGAAGAACCCACTCACAGCACAAGGAGAAGACTTCAGGGGTTTGCCTCAAGGACCACAGGTTTAATGATAAACAGGGTTCGGTCTCAGTATTTCACTTCGCAAGGACAGAAAATGAGTTGCTGGAGGAAGGCAATGTGTGAAGCAGCATCTGTGGAGGGAGATGGGCACTTCATCTGCAGTGACTCCAGCTGCTTGGTATCTTCAGCAATCGCAGGTGTGTGTGTGTGTGTATGATGCACTGCAATATAACCAGTAATTCAAACAAAGAAAAGAACTCAGTAAAAATAGCTCATATTGTGTAAAATGGCATGACTTACTGTTGTTTGGTTTACAGACAGCCAGTTTTTTTTCTCCAGAAGCAAGCAAACTGAATGCTCTACCCTGTACATTAGTATAACTCAAGGCACGGTAGTGTGGTGGTCAGCACAGTTCTTTACAGTACAGGTGACCCAGGTTCATTTCCCACTGCCGCCTGTAAAGAGTTTGTACATTCTCCATGTGACTGTGTGGGTCTCGTCTGGGTGCTCAGCAATCTTGTCTCTTGCCTCCTTCAATGACCTGGTGTAAGTCCCATCAGGCCCTGGGGACTTATCTGCCTTAATACTCATTAGGGTGCCCAACACTTCTTCCACCTTGACCTCTAAATGTCCTACCATATTTATACACTCAGCTCTGATCTCCTGGTGCTCCATATCCTTTTCATTGGTAAATACTGAAGCAAAGTACTCATTAAGTACCTCAGTCACATTCTGCACATCCAAGCAAATTATCATCCCCTTTCCGTAGTTATCCTCTTGCCATTGATGTATGTATAGAATGCTTTGGGATTCATCTAGCTTGCCAAGGACTTTTCATGGCCCCTCCTGGCTTTCCTAGTTCCCTTCTTTAGTTCTCTTCTGGCTTCTTTATACTCCTTGTGTGCTTTGTTTGATCCTAACTTCTGAAACTCGACATAATTTTCCTTTTCCTTCTTAACTAAATTTATCACCTCTCTGGACATCCAAGGTTCTCTTATCTTTCCATCCCCATCCTTCCTCCTAACAGGAACATACCTTTCCTGTCCTCTGTGCAATTGATCTTTAAATACCCTCCACATGTCTCATGCACCAGAACCAATAAGCGGTTCTTAGTTCCTGCCTAATGCCCTCATAATTTGCCCTACTCCAGTTCAAATCTCTCCCACAAGGACCAGGCCTATCCCTATCTATAGTTATCGTGAACATGTTGATTAATCTTTTCTGAGCTCCTTCTGGTGCTACCACATCCTTCCTGTCGTGTGCTGACCAGGACTACACGCAGTATTCCAAGTGCAGCCTATCAACGATTTCTACATCTGTTACATGGTATCCCAACGACTATACTCAGTGCCTTGGCTGATGAAGTCAAGCATACTGTGCGCCTTATTTTCCGCTCTGTATACCTGTGTCTCCAATTTCAGAGAAATATGGAATAGGCTACAGTCCACATGAGTAAGATGCTTACTTGAGCAGCATCACAGTCACATAGCTTCGTATAAGCAGCATTCACAAAAGAAGCATAAACTAAACATAACTTATTCCTAAATTTTACAAGAAATAACGCAGGTTGAACAAAAAAAATGTAAGTATAAAGTTTTAAGTGCTAAGAGCTCGCACACACACACACACACACACACACACACACACACACACAAAATGTATATTTGTTGTGAAAGGGAACCAGAGCACTTAGAGAAAAACCAAACAATCACAGTGATAGTGTCAAACTCCATACAGACAGCACCTACAGTTGAAGTCAGAAGTTTACATACACCTTAGCCAAATACATTTAAACTCAGTTTTTCACAATTCCTGAAATTTAATCCTAGAAAACATTTCCTGTCTTAGGTCAGTTAGGATCACTACTGTATTTTAAGAATGTTAAGTGTCAGAATAATATTAGAGAGAATGATTTATTTCAGCTTTTATTTCTTTCATTACTTTCCCAGTTGGTCAGAAGTTTGCATACACTTAGTATTTGGTAGCATTACCTTTAAATTGTTTAACTTGGGTCAAATGTTTTGGGTAGCCTTCCACAAGCTTCTCACAGTAAGTTGCTGGAACTTTGTTCCATTCCTCCAGACAGAACTGGTGTAACTGAGTCAGGTTTATAGGCCTCCTTGCTCGCACACACTTTTTCAGTTCTGCCCACAAATTTTCTATTGGATTGAGGTCAGGGCTTTGTGATGGTCACTCCAATACCTTGACTTTGTTGTCCTTAAGCAATTTTGCCACAACTTTGGAGGTATGCTTGGGGTCGTTGTCCATTTGGAAGACTCATTTGTGACCAAGCTTTAACTTCCTGGCTGATGTCTTGATGTCTTCAATATATCCACATAATTTTCCTTCCTCATGATGCCATCTAGTTTGTGAAGTGCACCAGTCCCTCCTGCAGCAAAGCACCCCCACAACATGATGCTGCCACCCCCATGCTTCACGGTTGAGATGGTGTTCTTCAGCTTGCAAGCCTCAGCGTTTTTCCTCCAAACAGTAGTCATTATGGCCAAACAATTCAATTTTTGTTTCATCAGACTAGAGGACATTTCTCCAGAAAGTAAGATCTTTCTCCCCATGTGCACTTGCAAACTGTAGCTTGGCTTTTTTTTAATGGCGGTTTTGGAGCAGTGGTTTCTTCCTTGCTGAGTTGCCTTTCAGGTTATGTCGATATAGGACTCATTTTACTGTGGACATAGATACTTCTGTACCTGTTTCCTCCAGCATCTTCACAAGGTCCTTTGCTGTTGTTCTGGGATTGATTTGCACTTTTTGCGCCAAAGTACATTTCATCTCTAGAAGACAGAATGCGTCTCCTTTCTGAGCGGTATGACGGCTGCGTGGTCCCATGGTGTTTATACTTGCATACTGTTGTTTGTACAGATGAACGTGGTACCTTCAGGCATTTATAAATTGCTCCCAAGGATGAACCAGACTTGACATCATTTTCTGACCTCAATCTGATAGAAAATTTGTGAGCAGAACTGAAAAAGCGTGTGCGAGCAAGGAGGCCTACAAACCTGACTCAGTTACACCAGTTCTGTCTGGAGGAATGGAACAAAATTCCAGCAACTTACTGTGAGAAGCTTGTGGAAGGCTACCCAAAATGTTTGACCCAAGTTAAACAATTTAAAGGCAATGCTACCAAATACTAACAAAGTGTATGTAAACTTCTGACCTACTGGAAAAGTGATGAAAGAAATAAAAGCTGAAATAAATCATTCTCTCTACTATTATTCTGACATTTCACATTCTTAAAATAAAGTAGTGATCCTAACTGACCTAAGACAGGGAATGTTTTCTAGGATTAAATGTCAGGAATAGTGAAAACTTGAGTTAAGTGTATTTGGCTATGGTGTATGTAAACTTCTCACTTCAACTGTATGGTCAGGTTGAACCTGAGTCACTGTAGCTGTGAGGTAGCAGTGATTGTTCATTTTGTCCTGACATTTCCTCACTTGAGCATGTCATATTTAGTTTGATAATGCTCCTCAGAACATCTTGCAACAATAATACATATGCCAGTGTGGGTGTTGACATACTTCATAGCAGTCCAATATTACCTGCTATGTCAATAGAAATTTAGCTTATTAAATGAAGGCATTTAAAATATGCTGGTCCAAATGGGTAAATTACTAGGTGCACTAGATATTGTACCTGAATAAAATGTTATAGTATCACTGAAAGGCAGCATCATTTCAGCAAAGAAAGAATATAGCACAGCAAATGATTTCTTTGCAAACTGCCTTTCACACTGTTTTGTGGGCATTATTTCCAGATAATCTATACCTTGGAGATGACATCTTGTTATTGATTCTGGCAGTCTAGGATTAACCCTGCGCATGTTGACAACTGTGATTTAGTCAGATTGAAGGTTTGTACCCAATTTAGCAAGAGCAGGATTCATAGTCAGCACACGCCTTCTCTGCATATCACTTGAGAATTTTTTAGCAGATTGAGGTGAGGTGATCTCCCGTTTCTTCCACATCGATGTATATAGCATTTCTCCAGGGAAGATCAGATAGAAATTTATAAGATTATGAGAGGCATAGATGGAGTAGAGAGCTGGTATCTTTTTCCCAGGGTCAATATGTCTAATAGTTGAAGACATGCATTAAAAATGAGAAAGTGGCTAAGTTGAAAGGGGACATATTGGGCAAGTTTTATTGTTCATAAAGTGGTGAGTGCCTGGAATCTGCTGCCAGAGATGGCACTGAGGCAAGTATGATAGCCGCATTTAGAGGCTCTTAGATAGGCACTTGAATGTACAGAGAATGGAGGGATATGGATGTGTAGGCAGAAGGGACAAGATAAGTTAGGCTTTTAATTACTAGTTCAACTAGCCTGCTAAAACATGACTGAAGGGCTTGCTCCTGTAGTGTACTGTTCTATATTCTATGTTCCTCTATATTCAATCAATAGATTAAAACACCATAATCTGGAACTCTAGGAAATTAGGTGGCACTGGAAGACCAAATTTTCAAGACCATTTGATGTTATTCACCATGAATATGGGATTACATGGTTTATGTTTTATAAGAAAGGCAAGAAGAGGGGGCGAAACCACTTTGTTTATTCCCTTTAATCTCTGTTTTAAAGGGACGTCCTTCTAGTCTGAGGGTGTGACCTCTGGTTCCAGATGCACACACCACAGAAACATACTCCACACATCCACTCTATCTAGGTCCTTCAATATCCAACAGGTCTCAATGAGAACTACCCCCCCCCCACCAATTCTTCTAAACTCGAGCAAGTATGGAATATTTCATTCACGGAATCATTCACGTGAACCTCCTCTGAACCAATGCTAGAACATCCTTCATCAGATAAGGGGCCCAAAACTGTTCACAGTACTCCTAGTACAGTCTGAACAATGCTTTCTATAGCCTCGGTATTAGATCTTTGTTTTTATATTCTATTCCTCTAAAAGTGAATGCTAACATTGCATTTTCCTACCTAACCACTGAGTCAGCCTGCAAGTTAACCTACAGGGTATCCTGCTCAAGGACTCCCAAGTCCCTTTGCTCCTCTGATTTCTGAATTCGCTTCATGTTTAGAAAAGAATCTATACCTTTATTCCTTAAACCATAAGTCAGAGGAGTAGAATCGGGCCATTTAGCCCATCGAGTCTGCTTCTGCCATACCATCATGGTTGACCCAGATCCTTCTCAACCCCATAAACCTGCCTTCAATTTTTGCTTTAAATATACCCATGACCTTGGCCTCCACAACTGTTTGTGGCAGAGCCTTCTACAGATTCACTATTCTCTGACTAAAAAAATCCTCCTTAGTTCTGTTCTAAAGGGTTATCTCTCAATTTTGAGGTTGTGCCCTCTAGTTCTGGACACCTCACCATAGGAAACATCCTCTCCATATCCACCTTGCCTAGTCCTTCCAATCAGTAGGTTTCAATGAGATACCCCTCTGCTTTACCAAAGTGCATGACCATACGCTTTTCCACACTGTGTTCCATCTGCTACTTCTTTGGCTTTTCTTCTAATCTGCCTAAGTCCTCCAGCAGACTACCTGTTTCCTCAAAACTACCTACCTCTCCACCTATCTTTGATTTGTCTGCAAAGCTATCAATTCCATCATCCAAATCATTAATGTATAACATGAAAGAAAGTGGTCCCAGCATAGACCTCCATGGAACATCAATAGTCACTGACAGCCAGACAGAAAAGGCCCCTTAGTTCCCACACTTTGCCTCCTGCCAATCAGCAAATCATCTATCCATACTCGTATAATTCCTGTAATACCATGCGGTACTACACGGTGCAGAAAATATTTTGTCACTGAGGTGTGGGGAAAGATGGTTCCATCATTTTGGGCAGCAGAAACCTGTGCATCTGTAGACCTCAGGAAGGTAGAAAGGATTGTGAATTCTCTTAACATTGAATACTGTTCTGGTGAGCTGCTGAACAGGTAAAAATCCTTTCAAATCCAAAATCTGTTGCAGATAAGCAAAACACGTGAAAGTGACTGGTGCTAACATTGAGGTGATCTAGCAATCTTCAGTTACTTTCCTCCAAAGAAACAGACCTAATCAACAATGCGATGTGGAAATACATTAGCTACACTTGTTCAGCAAACACACAGACTCACCTAAAAACTTAATTAGTATGTGGATAAAGTGCATAAGAGCTCTGATGTATCAATGGACATAATTAAATTGAAGTTTTTTCCCTTGATATTTGAGAATTGCTGAGAGGTGCTCACATCTGAAGCACAGAACTATCTAAAAGTCATTATTGACACAGACTAAAATAAATGAGTGGTGCAGTGGTGCAGCAGGCAGAGAAACTGGCTCACAGAGATCACAACCTTGAGTGCTGTCTGTGAGAAGCATTCTCCTTGTGACCTCAGGGTTTTGTCTGGGTGCTCCAGAACCCATTAAAAAAAGACCAACAAACACCCAATGTGCAGAGAGAAAACAAACACACATCGTGCAAATAAAATATCTGGAGGTATTGAAGGGGAATATGGGGAGAATAAAATAGGATTGGTATAGAACGAGAGTAGATTGATAGTTGATGGTCAGTGTGCACTTGGGCTGAATGAAGGACCTGTTTTAGTGCTGTATGACTCAGTGACTCTCCAAAACTAATTTAAACTTGGATTGGTCGTTCTCCATCATATCTGACAATGACAGGAAATGTTTGTGGGAGGGTTTTTAAAGAGGAAAAGCCACTGCACTGGGACAGTTTCGCTCTCTCGACTTCAGAATTCTGAGTCCAGTAGTATGAACAAGCATCACAAACAGGGGTCTTCCTTACTTAGAGTGGATGATCATGACGTCTTCTGTGCCTTGTTATGCCTCTGGCTGTCCACAGAGGGTTGTAGTACCATCTTTCTAGCCACTGGATCTCATGGTAGATCTTATCCGCACAGTTGGCTAGAGCTGACTTCACATGCAAGGACAGACATGTCCCCATCTCACCGGGGTATGAGGTTGCCAGCTACACTCACCTGGTTTAGCCCACCTGGTGAAGCAGTGTATGGGGTGTGGATGCAAACAGATTCTTGAAGCCACAGGTGGAGACCAAATGTGAGTGAGCCCCTTCACCAGAGGTGCTACCCCTCCCTGGACACCCCATTTAAAATAGGCCATGTTTATTTTCTTTCAAACTTTGATGCTAATCTTGGGAACCTACAAGCAAGAATGACAGACTTAAGAATGTCAGCAGGTGCAGGTCGGTTTGGAAACCTGGAACAGATCATTCGTAACAAGTCATTGCTGAGGCTACACATGAGAGACTACAGCAAAGATACCATTAAGCTGGAAAGAATGCAGCAAAGACTTACAAGATTGCCAGCGCCTGGAGACTGGCATATAAGGAGAAATTGGGCAGGCTAGGATTTTATTCGTTGGAGTGTAAGAGACTGAGGGTGATCTGATAGAGAGTAAAATAATCATGAAGGACATAGAAAGGGTGAATATACAGAGTCTTTTCTCTCAGGGGTGGGAAACTAAGAATTTATGGGCATAGATTTAAAGTGAGAAGGAAAAATGTAATAGGAACCTGAGTGGCAGTTTTTCCACAGGGAGGGTGGTGCATATATGGAACGAACTACAGAGGAAGTGATTAAAGGAGGTACAATACAATACTTTAAAAATATTTGGATAGGTACATGGATTTGAGGTTTAGAGGGATGTGAGCCAAACACAGGCAAATAGGACCAACATAGATTGAGTATCATGGATGGTATGGACTAGTTGGCCTGAAAGTTGTGCTTCCGTGCTGTACTGCTCTGTAACTATGGCTCAGTGCAGGACACATGCTGTAGATTTCAGGACTGCTGTAGGAAGCATGTCAGCCACTTGCACTTTGTTAGGCTGACCCTGATGACAGTTTTTGGTGTTGCTCTGTGAAACGATGGAATCAGCAGAGCTACTGTCTCCTGTCTCCAGAGACCCAGGTTCAGTCCTGACCTCAGGTCTGGTGTTTGTGTGTTCTCGCCATGAATGCACCAGGTGCTCCAGTTACTTCCCGCATGCCAAAGATGTTGCTAGCCTATAGATGAGTGCTAAAATCTGGGGGGAGTTGATGTGACAAAAAATAACTAATGAACTGGGATTGATGGAATTGCTCTGGCTGTCGGTTTGGTCCTGATGGGTTGAATGTCTTCCTTCTATATCACAAGGTTTAAAAAAACCTTTCACTTTGACTTTCTGTCTCATTAAGCTAATCTCACCTCCAGTTCTAAATACCCTTGTCACATCTATTTTGCTGACTGTCATTATTTCTTTATTCTCCCCTATTTCATCATGCCTCCCCAAATTCTACATGCACCTACACAAGGGGGCGAGGGGCTGGGGGAGTTAATTTCACACGTAGTTAAATCATGTACGTATAATTTATTAATTTGTTGATGTTAACATATGTTTGTCTTTGTGATTCTCTGTGATACAGCGGCAAAAAGCTAATTTTCATGGCATGTATGTCTTGACATTTCCAAGTTGAAACCTGAAACACTCACAGTCGGTAGCAGCCTTTAGATCAGCTCTCCATGGCCAAATCATTTCAGCCCGTAGAAACAGGTGGAGACAATTTAAACCTTCAAACTTTTCCACTAGTCAGTGAGATTAGACCATAGAACAGTATAGCACAGGAACAGAAACATGAGCAAATCTGTAGATGCTGGAAATCCAAAGCAACGCACACAAAATGCTGGAGGAACTCAGCAGGCCAGCCAGTATCTACGAAAAAGGTTAAACAAGTGTGTTTACTCTTTTCAATCAATACTGCCCGGCCTATTGAGTACTTCCAGCATTTTGTGTGTGTTGCTTTGGCACAGGAACAGGACCTTCAGTCCATTATGTCTGCCATGTCCATTGCTTCAATCTAAACTAAGATGATCTACTTCCATGTCCTGAGCCCTGAACGTACATGCAATCATAAGAAAGTGCACCAGCATGCTTACTTTCTTACAAGGTAAAGAATCAGAATCAGGTTTATTATCACCGGCATGTTACGTGAAATTTGTTAACTTAGGACAGAGGTCCCCAACCTTTTTTGCACCGCGGCCTGGTTTAATATTGACAATATTCTTGTGGATTGACTGACCCGGGGTTGGGGGGGGGGCGCGGTGTTCAAGTAGGGTTAAACTCACCTCAACATGTCTTTTACAGTTAAGGTTGCCAACTTTCTCACTTCCAAATAAGGGACAAAATTAGCAGTCAAATCCCGGGACACTTTACCCCAGGAAAGACTACCATGACCATGAAGCCTTGCGCAGGCACCTGTGTGCGCATGCGTGACGTACACGTACATGCCAATTTTTTTTCCCACAAATCGGTTTTGGCTTAATCTTCCCAACTATACTGTACATACATTATTTCTACTTGATATAGGCTGTATATTTATCATATCGTTCCTGCTTTTACGATATATTAATGCTATTTTCGGTTTTATGTGTTATTTGGTATGATTTGATAGGTTATTTTTGGGGTCTGGGAATGCTCAAAAATTTTTCCCATGTAAATTAATGATAACAGCTTCTTCGCTTTATGCCATTTCGGCATGAAAGGCTTCATAGGAACGCTTTACCTTAGCGGGGAAATACAGGACAAGGGTGGTCCCGTATGGGACAAACCAATTTAGCTCAGTATATGGGATGTCCGGCACATACGGAACAGTTGGCAATCCTATGTTCAAGTTCAACAGTGCGTGACAGGGAATGAGGAGAGGTGCAGCTGACTCATAATCGTTTCCTCACGGCCCGGTAGCACATGCTTTGCGGCCCAGTACCGGTCCGCAGCCCGGTGGTTGGGGATCGCTGACTTAGGAGATTTGGCTTATCACCAGTCAACAAACTTCAGCAAATGTACCGTTGAACACAATCTGACTGGCTGCATCATCGTCTGGTAGAGTAATTCGAATCTGCAAAAATGTAAGAAGCTGCAGAGAGTAGAGGTCACTGCCCAATATATTATGGCTATATCCTGCCCCACCACTGATAATGTCCATAGGAGTTGCTACCACAAGAAAGTAACATCCATTATCAAACATACCACCATCCGAGCCATGCCATCTTCTCACAGCTACCGACGGGCAGGAAGTACAGAATCCTGGAGACACCCACACCAACAGGTTCAAGACCAGCTACTTCCCTTCAATTAGCAAATCACTAGCCACTGTTGTTTAGACCATAAGACCATAAGATATAGCAGCAAAATTAGACCATTTGACCCATCGAGCCTGCCCCTGAGAAAAAAAGACTGCGTATTCACCCTTTCTATGCCCTTCATGATTATTTTACTCCCTATCACAGCTGATCCAATCTTTCTCTCAGCTCCAATATCCTGCCTTCTCCCTATATCCCTTTGTGTCCTGACCAATCAAGAATCTAGCAAACTCTGCCTTAAATATCTATAAAGAATTGGCTTCCAAGCTTAGACTCTCCTACCATAGGAAACATCCCTTCCACTCTATCAAGGCCCTTCACCATTCAATAGGTTTCAATGAGGTCACCCCTCATTCTTCTCAATTCTAATGAATACAGGCTCAGAACCATCAAACACTCTTCATATGACAAGCCATTCAATCCTGGAATCATTTTCGTGAACCTCCTTTGAACCTCCTCCATTTTCAGTACATCCTTTCAAAGATAAGGGGCCCAAAAGTGCTCACAATATTCCAAGTCAGGCCTCACCAGTGTCTTATATACTGTAGTTTCAACATTGTATCCTTGCTTTTATTTTGTATTTCTCTTGAAATGAACGCTAACATCACATTTACCTTCCTCACCGCAGACTCAACTATCAAAATAATCTTTAGGTAATCCTGCACAAGACCCCTTAGTCTATTTGGGCCTCAGTTTGTTAATATTTTCTCTCCATTTAATAATAGTCAACCCTTTAGTTTCTTCTACCAAAGTGCATGACCATACACTTCCTGAAACTGTACTTCTTTGCCACTTTACTTCTCTTAATCTATCTAAATTCTTCTGTAGCGTCTCTACGTCTTCAAAACTACCTGTTCCTCCCCCATCTTAATTTTGTCTGCAAACTTTGCATCAAAGCCATCAACTCCTTCATCCAAATCATTGACATATAATGTAAGAAGAATCGGTCCCAACACATACCCCTCTGGAACACCACTAGTGACCGACAGCCAGCCTGAAAAGGCTCTCTTTTTTCCCACTCTTTGCCTCATGTAAATCAGCTACTGTTTTAATCCATGCTAGAATCTTACCGGTAATACTATAGGCCCGTAACTTGTTAAGCAGCCTCATGTGCAGCACCTTGTCAAAGGCCTTCTGAAAGTCCAAGTACACAACATCAACCAATTCTCCTTTGTCTATCCTGCTTGTTGTTTCT
Organism: Mobula hypostoma; assembly: GCF_963921235.1. Classification (NCBI taxonomy): domain Eukaryota; kingdom Metazoa; phylum Chordata; class Chondrichthyes; order Myliobatiformes; family Myliobatidae; genus Mobula; species Mobula hypostoma. The sequence continues at coordinate 171,536,987 of NC_086097.1, forward strand.
TCAAAGAATTCAACAGATTTGTCAGGGAAGATTTTCCCCTGAGGTTGTTGGGAAGTTGTTGGAGTTGATTGTCAAGGATGAGGTTACAGAGTACCTGGAGGCATATGACAAGATAGGCAGAACTCAGCATGGATTCCTTAAAGGAAAATCCTGCCTGACAAACCTATTACAATTTTTTAAGGAAATTACAAGTAGGCTAGACAACGGATGTTGTATATTTGGATTTTCAGAAGGCCTTTGACAAGGTGCCACACATGAGGCTACTTAACAAGTTAAGAGCCCATGAAATTACGGGAAAGTTACATACATGGATAGAGCCTTGGCTGATTGGCAGGAAACAGAGAGTGGGACAGAGTGGTTGGCTGCCGGTTATCAGTGGTGTTCCACAGGGGTCCGTGATGGGTCCGCTTCTTTTTACATTGTACATCAACGATTTGGATTATGGAATAGATGGCTTTGTGGCTAAGTTTGCTGACGATACAAAGATAGGTGGAGGGGCTGGTAGTGCTGAGGAAACGGAGAGTCTGCAGGGAGACTTGGATAGATTGGAAGAATGGGCAAAGAAGTGTCAAATGAAATACAATGTTGGAAAGTGTATGGTTATGCACTTTGGCAGAAGAAATAAACGTACAGACTATTATTTAAATGGGGAAAGAATTCAAAGTTCTGAAATGTAATGGGACTTGGGAGTCCTCGTACAGGATACCCTTAGGTTAACCTCCAGGTTGAGTCAGTGGTGAAAAAGACGAATGCAATGTTGGCATTCATTTCTAGAGGAATAGAGTATAGGTGCAGGGATGTGATGTTGAGGCTCTATAAGGTGCTGGTGAGAGTTCACTTGGAGTATTGTGGGCAGTTTTGGTCTCCTTATTTAAGAAAGGATGTGCTGACGTTGGAGAGGGTACAGAGATGATTCACTAGAATGATTCCGGGAATGAGAGAGTTAACATATGAGGAACGTTTGTCCGCTCTTGGACTGTATTCCTTGGAGTTTAGAAGAATGAGGGGAGACCTCATAGAAACATTTCGAATGTTGAAAGGCATGGACAGAGTGGATGCGGCAAAGTTGTTTCACATGATAGGGGAGTCTAGTACGAGAGGGCATGACTTAAGGACTGAGGGGCGCCCATTCAGAACAGAAATGCAAAGAAATTTTTTTAGTCAGAGGGTGGTGAATCTATGGAATTTGTTGCTACGGGCAGCAGTGGAGGCCAAGTCATTGGGTGTATTTAAGGCAGAGATTGATAGGTATCTGAGTAGCCAGGGCATCAATGGTTATGGTGAGAAGGCGGGGGAGTGGGACTAAATGGGAGAATGGATCAGCTCATGATAAAATGGCGGAGCAGACTCGATGGGCCGAATGGCCAACTTCTACTCCTTTCTCTTATGGTCTTATGGAAACCGTGCTGACTATGGCCTATTTTATCATGTGCCTCCAAGTACCTGAGACCTCATTCTTAATAATTGACTCCAACATCTTCCTAACCACTGAAGTAAGACTAACTGGCCTATAATGTCCTTTCTTTTGCCTCTCTCCTTTCTTGAAGAGTGGAGTGTCATTTGCAATTTTCCAATCTCTTGGAACCATTCCAGAATCTGGTGATTATTAATAATGCTTCCACAATCTCTTCAGCCCCCTTTTTCAGAACCCTGGGGTGTACACCAACTGGTCCAGGTGACTTATATACCTTCAAATCTTTCAGTTTCCCAAGAACCTTCTCTCTGGTTATGGTAACTTCAGACACTTAATGTTCCCCTGACATATGGAATTTCCACCATACAATAGACAATAGGTGCAGGAGTAGGGCATTCGGCCCTTCGAGCCAGCACCGCCATTCACTGTGATCATGGCTGATCATCCACAATCAGTACCCTGTTCCTGCCTTCTCCCTATATCCCTTAACCCCGCTATCATTAAGAGCTAACTCTTTCTTGAAAGCATCCAGAGAATTGGCCTCCACTGCCTTCTGAGGCAGAGCATTCCACAGATCCACAACTCCCTGAGTGAAAAAGTTTTTCCTCAACTCCGTTCTAAATGGCCCACCCCTTATTCTCAAATTGTGGCCTCTGGTTCTGGACCCCCCCAACATTGGGAACGTTTCCTGCCTCTAGCATGTCCAATCCCTTAATAATCTTATATGTTTCAATCAGATCCCCTCTCATCCTTCTAAATTCCAGTGTATACAAGCCCAGTCACTCCAATCTTTCAACATATGACAGTCCCGCCATCCTGGGAATTAACCTCGTGCACCTCCGCTGCACTCCCTCAATGGCAAGAATGTCCTTCCTCAAATTTGGAGACCAAAATTGTACACAATACTCCAGATGTGGTCTCACCAGGGCCCTGTACAACTGCAGAAGGACCTCTTTGCTCCTATTCTCAACTCCCCTTGTTATGAAGGCCAACATGCCATTAGCTTTCTTCACTGCCTGCTGTACCTGCATGCTTACCTTCAGTGACTGATGAACAAGGACACCAAGATCTTGTTGTACCTCCCCTTTTCCTAACTTGACACCATTCAAATAATAATCTGCCTTCCTGTTCTTGGTACCAAAGTGGATAACCTCACAGTTATCCTCATTAAACTGCATCTGCCATGCATCTGCCCACTCACCCAACCTGTCCAAGTCATCCTGCATTATCTCAACATCCTCTGCACATTTCACACTGCCACCCAGCTCTGTGTCATCTGCAAATTTGCTAATGTTACTTTTAATCCCTTCATCTAAATCATTAATGTATATTGTAAGTAGCTGCAGTCCCAGCACCGAGCCTTGCGGTACCCCACTAGTCACTGCCTGCCATTCTGAAAGGGACCTGTTAATCCCTACTCTTTGTTTCCTGTCTGCCAACCAATTTACGATCCATGTCAGTACCCTACCCCCAATACCATGTGCTCTAATTTTGCCCACTAATCTCCTATGTAGGACTTTATCAAAGGCTTTATGAAAGTCCAGGTACACTACATCCACTGGCTGTCCCTTGTCCATTTTCTTATTTTCATCCTCAAAAAATTCCAGAAGATTAGTCAAGCATGATTTCCCCTTCGTAAATCCATGCTGACTCAGACCGATCCTCTTACTGCTATCCAAATGTGCTGCTATTTCATCCTTTATAATTGACTCCAGCATCTTCCCCACCACTGATGTCAGGCTAACTGGTCTATAATTCCCTGTTTTCTCTCTCCCTCCTTTCTTAAAATGTAGGATAACATTAGCTACCCTCCAGTGCTCAGGAACTGATCCTGAATCTACAGAACATTGGAAAATAATTACCAATGCATCCATGATTTCTAGAGCCACCTCCTTAAGTACCGTGGGGTGCAGACCATCAAGCCCTGGGGATTTACCAGCCATCAGTCCCATCAGTCTATCCAACACCATTTTCTGCCTAATGTGAATCTCCTTCAGTTCTTCTATTTCCCTAGGTCCTCCGGCCACTATTACATCTGGGAGATTGTTTGTGTCTTCCTTAGTGAAGACAGATCCAAAGTACCTGTTCAACTCGTCTGCCATTTCCTTGTTCCCCATAATAAATTCACCCGTTTCTGTCTTCAAGGGCCCAACTTTGGTCTTAAATAATTTTTTCCTCTTCACATATCTAAAGAAGCTTTTACTATCCTCCTTTATATTCTTGGCTAGCCTGCCTTCATATCTCATCTTTTCTCCCCGTATTGCCTTTTTAGTTATCCTCTATTGCTCTTTAAAAGTTTCCCAATCCTCTGGCTTCCCGCTCATCTTTGCTATGTTATACTTCTTCTCTTTTATTTTTATACTATCCTTGACTTCCCTTGTCAGCCACGGTCGCCCCTTACTCCCCTTAGAATCTTCCTTCCTCTTTGGAATGAACTGATCCTGCACCTTCCGCATTATTCCTAGAAACACCTGCCATTGTTGTTCCACTGTCTTCCCTGCTAGGATGTCTTTCCAGTCTGCTGGTGTCCATACTGCTACTGTCTTCGACCATGAAGACTGATACAAAAGAACTTATTCAGTTCGTCCACCATTTCATTGATTCCTATTACTTCCTCTCCAGCATCATTTTCCAGAATTCTGATATCCACTCTTGCCTCTCTATTACACTTTAGTATCTGAAGAAACTTCTGGTACCTTCTTTCATATTATTGGCTACCTTACTTTCATATTCCATCTTCTTAATGACTTCTTAGTTGCCCCGTTGTTGGCCAGAAAGACTGACAATCTACAAATCAGTGAATTCAAATGAATCAAGAACGTTGGAAGAAGTCTTGGTTCTTGCCGCATGCTTGGGGATGGAGGCTGCCATTTTGTGAAGACACTCTATTCTCCATTTTGCGAGCTTGACCTGCTGGGCTTAATCAATGTTTTAAAGAAGACACGATGACTCGTCAGGTAATCTGCTGGACTGGAAATCATTTCCAAATAAGAAGCTATTTGTGAGATGTTCCTTGGTTGGCTATAACATGCAGGTTTGTGAATGTTGGGGTTGATGCCTGCCTGAAGTGATTCGAGCTCATTGCTGATTGAGAACAAACAGCCTTAAATTATCGACTGTCACTTGAAGGGAAGAGGGCAATAAATTGAGCAGAGCCAATAACAAGGTGTTAAGGACAGACTCACGGCCTGTGGCCAATGACTCTGGAATGCGATGTTTGAATTGATAAGGAACGGATATAAAAGTGGATGCTTTGTGTGTGCTGGTAGCGGTAACCATCGCAGATACAAGCGTGAGTAACTCTGTGTGAAACACATGGCTAGTGAATCAGCATAACGGGGAACGCCTGGCCAGTGTAAACTCCTTTGCCCAGGTGATACCTTTGCTATTCTTTGACTGTTCAGGAGAGTCAGGAATACTTAGTGGGTGTGCACACAAGGTACTTAGTGTATGAATTTACGTACCAGTTAGTTTGAACAATAAAGGTACTTGTCAGTAAATACAGATCTCTCTGTGCCTCACTAAGCATCACTGTAAATAAAAGTACTATTTTTTTTTACAACACTGTTGATTTTTAAAAGCTTCCCAATCCTCTAACTTCCCTCTAATTTTTGCTCTATTATATGCTCTCTCTTTGGCTTTTATCTTGGCTTTGACATCTCTTGTCAGACATAATTGTATCATTTTTCCTTTAGAATACTTGTTTCTCTTTGGGATATATTTATCCAGTGCTTCCCGAATTGCTTCCAGAAATTCCAGCCATTGCTACTCTGCCATCATCCCTGCCAGTCTTTTTTTTTGATCAAATCTGGCCAACTGCCCTTTTGTGCCTCTACAATTCCCTCTACTCCACTGTAATACTGATACATCTGACATTAATGCCTCCTTCTCTAATTTCAGGGTGAATTTGATCATATGATCACTTGGCCCAGAGATTTCTTTTACCTTAGGCTCTGTAATCAATTCTGGATCATTACACAACACCCAATCCTGAATAGCTGAACCCATAGTGGGGTCAAAAAAAGCTGTTCTAAAAAGCCATCTCGTAAGCACTCTAGAAATTCCCCCACCTGAAATCCAGCACCAACCTGATTATCCCAACCTACCTGCATATTGAAATTCCCCATGACTACAGTAACATTCCCCTTTTGACATGCATTTGCTATCTCCTGCAACACTCTGGGCACTGTGACCACTGCGTACTAAAATAGAATGGGTTATTTTGTTTTCATGGAAAAGACTTTAGGAGTAAACCCCAAGGAAAAATCCAGACCTGGAGTCCCTAAGGCAGTCCTGTGATGAGTTCAACACTGACTGGCAACTTCTGTGACACTGCTAAACTGTATCAGTCTCCACCGTTCCTTCAGATTCATCAGTTGTGGGGGGTGGGGGCGGTGGGATGGGATGTATGTTACAGGGCAGTAACGTACTGCCCTGGCTCGCATATCACATTAACAGGTAGGGTGCAATATCCATGGTAAGCACATCCAATGGAGGCCTCAGTTGTGTTTTCAGAACTAAATGACTACCATCCAGTGGCACTGATGCCAATCATCGTGAAGTGCTTTGAACAGCTGATAATGGCACATATCAAAAACCTCATACATGCCACAGTGGATACTCAGCAATATGTTTACTGACAGCACTTCTCTGTAAAAGATGCTATAGCATCTGTCATGCACCTATCCCAGCTACAACTAGAAAACAAGGACGCCTATTTAAGAATGCTCTTTCTGGATTTCAGTTTGGTATTCAGTACTTTTGTCCTTCGGGCCCTGGTGAACAAACTGCTACTCCTCAGTCTAAATGCACCATTGTGAAACTGGCCATCAGACAGGAAGGCTCTACAACAGGTAGTCAAAATTGTCCATTGTATTACTGGCACCAGCCTACCTGCCATCAAGGACGTTTATACAGAAAGGTGCCAGAAAAGGGCCATGAAGGACCATGAAGGTTTCCACACACCCTGCTCATGGACAGTTACCCCAAGCAGTAATGATGATCAACACCTCCACCCACTATCTCTACCAGTTCTTTGTTATTTCCCATCAGTCACCTTATGTACAGCCAAGCATCAGTTTATGGACATGTAATCATTCTATGTATATAAGCTATTTTGTGTATTGTTATTTATAGTGTGTTTTTTATTATTATTCTGTTCTTTATCTTTTGTGTTGTTCTATGTGCTGCATTGGATCCAGAGTAACAAGAGTTCTCCTTACCCTTGTGTACAGGAAATGACATTAAACAATCTTGAATCTTGAAAAACATGTATAGTTTATGTTTAGTTTATGCCTGTGATACATGTAATTGTGTATAAGACAATAAACTCAACTTTGACCCTGACTTGTTATATGATCCATATCATTCTTCATTCCTCCTCTGCCTTTTCATGTACCTATCTAAATGCTGCTTAAACGTTGCTAACATCTGCTTCCACCACCTCCCTCAGCAGCATTTTCCAGGTGCCTACCACTTTCAGTTTACAAATCTTCCCTTGAACATCTTTAAACTTTTCCTCACTCACCGTAAATATATGTCCTATGGTATTTGACATTTTGAGCCCAGGAGAAGTATTTTCTCTCTACCTGATCTAATGTGTTCACTTCTATCAGTTCCAACGCTCCAGAGAATACAATCCAATCTATCCAACCTGTCATTATAGCTAATACTCTCCAATTCAACATCATCCTGGTGAACCTCCAAATCTATCACATCCTTTCTGTAATTCAGCAAACAACTACACACAGTACTCCATATATGGACTAACCAAAGCTTTGTACGCCTGTAACATAATGTGTCAATTTTTAGACCTAGTGCCCCAAGCAATGAAGTCAAGCACCCTGTATGCATTCCTATGAATTGTGTTGCCGATTCCAGTCAGGTACCACAAGATCCCTTTGTGCATCAATGCTCTTAAAGATGGTGTCATTTAATGGATACTTGCATTTGAACTCTAGAAATGTACGACCTTACACTTGCTTGGATTAAACTCAATCTTTCATTTCTCTGCACCGTGTCCTTTGTAATCTTTTGCTAATCAGACCAACTAAATTTCTGTCCAGATCATTCATATATTAAAAAAAAACACACAATGGCCAATTAACTGACCAACCTACCTATTTGGGAATGTAGAGGGAAACCAGAGCACCTGGATGAAACCCATACCATCACAAGGAAAGTGTACAGACAGAACTGAATCTGAGTCAATGATACTGTGTGCCATTGGCTGTACTAGCTGAATAATGGCTTGATAAGGAAACTACTTAGCCTGTGACTGTAAGAAACTGCAGAGCGTTGTGATCACTGCTCAGCTCATCACAGATATTAGCCTCCTCCCAAAGGACTCTGTCTATATTTCTCCTTGCCTTGGTAAAGCAGCCAGCATAATAAAAGACCCCATTCACCTGGACATTCTCTCTTTTTCTCCTCCCATTAGGTAGAAGATACAAAAGCCTGAAAGCACTTACCACCAGGCTCAAGGTCAGTTTCTATCCAGTCGTTATTAAACTATTAAATAGTTTCCTGACACTTTACATTGGGCTATTGACCTCCCAATCTGTCTTGTGATCTTGCACCTTATTGTTTACCTGTACTGTGCTTTCTCTGTAGCTGTTACATTTATTCTGCACTGTTAATGTTTTATTTTTTTCTACCTCAATGCACCGTGTAATGATCTGGTCTGTATAAGCAGCATGCTTGACAAACTTTTCACTGTGTCTCAGTACATCTGGCAATAATAAACCAATTCTGAAAATGAGAGCACTAGATCCCTCCCTTCCATGCCCTGAATATTCATATTCTGGTCATTATGCGAATTTCTCCCTCCACCACCAGTTTTGGCAGGAACCAGCCCCACCCCTATAAAGTTGTTTGAAAGTAAGCAAACAACTCAGTGGAAACACAGAAGACATCACAGACAGAATGGCTGCTGTGCCAACTTGAAAGGTGAAAAGAAAATATACAAGTTACACCTTGTTGACTTTGGCAAGCGTCACAATCTCACAGAAGTCTCTAAAGGGAGCTGGTCTCATGCATTTAAATTGTCAGCTTGGTGCAGGGTGGGTGATATTCACTTCCTGCCTGAGGTGTTATGGTTTTAAAATTATCCCACACAAGATCGGATTGGAGCTGAAAACACCTTCACAGTCAGGTCCTTTGCAGTGCGGTTATATAATCTGACCATTTTATTTCTCCACAGGAGTCATTATCATTGTCTTTTTTTGGTATGGGAAGAAGTATTTAATTTCCTGGAAGGTCATTTATTGTTACAGATAGGGAGAGATGAATGCCTTAAAATGGCACATCTCATTTATTTATTCTTTCACCACATATGAATGTTTGATAAAGCCAGTATATATTGTCCTTCTTTAATTACCCCTGAACTGACTCAGAGAGCACAGAACAGGCCCTTCAGACCAAGCTCTTTAAACTAGTACCTAAATGCCTAATTAAACTAAACCCTTCTGACTTCACAATGTTCCTATCACTCCATTCTCTGCATAAACACATGCCTATCTAAGAGCCTCTTAACTACCCCTGTTGTGTTTACCTCCATCACTCCTAGCAGTGCATTCCAGGCACCCAATATTCTGTGTAAAAATAGCCCTGCACATCTCCTTTCAAATTACTTCCTACCCCATCTTAGCTTATATGCATGCTCTCTATTATTAGACATTTCAATCCTGGAGAAAGATACTGGCTGTCTACTTTATCAATGCCTCTCATAATTATAAATTTCTATCAGGTCTTCCCTCAACTTCTGCCTCTCCAGAGGAAACAGCCCAAGTTTTTCCAACCTCCCTGTATAGTAATGTCCTTTAAATCAGACAGGATCCTTCTGCAACCTCTCCAAAGCGTCCAAATCCTTCCTGATGAGTTGACTAGAACTGAATGCAATACTCCAGATGCAGCCCAGCAGACTTTTATACAAAAGCAATGTAACTCAATGGACTCTTGAACTCCATTTTTTTAGGAGATACAGCATGGGTACTTTTGCTACTTAGGAAGCTGGGTGACATCAGATGGCAGGTGCGACATGGACATCAAAAGAAGAATAGGGATAGCAAAAGACACCTTTATGAGAATGAAGAGTGTACTGACCAACACTAAACTAGGCATGACAACCTGCCTCAGAGTACTGAAATGTTACGTTTATCCAGTTATGATATATGGCTCAGAATGTTGGGCAATATCTAGTGACATGAGGAAACGAATTGAAGTAGCAGAGATGTGGTTTTTGAGGATGCAAAGAATATCATGGATGAAACGAATATGTAACGAGGATGTCATGAACAGAGCAAGCACAAAAAGAGAAATAATGTATGAGATCACAAAAAGGCAATGTAACTTCATTGGACATGTGATTAGGAAAGAGGAGTTAGAATACACGGTAATTATGGGAAAGATTGAAGGGAAGAAAGCAAGAGGAAGACAAAGACAAATAATGATGGAGACAGCAGCCAGAGAACTGGAAATGAATACCAATGAATTGATCCACTTGACCTGAAACAGGAGTGTGTGGGCCATGGCAGTCAAAGCTCAAACTGGGCATGGCACCTAATAATGATGATGACAGCATGGGTAACGGGCTCTTTTGGCTGAACAAGCCCACTGTCCATTACACCCATGTGATCATTTAACGTACAAACCTGTACGCCTTTACAGTGTGGGAGGGAAACCGAAGCATCGGAGGAAACCCAGACGTTCACAGGGAGAGCAGATAAACTCCCTATGGAGAGCAGTGGGAATTAGTCCTTTGAGTAATAAAGGACCTTCTTTACCACCTATTAACTTGTGTAGACACTTTCACTATGGGCTTTGACCCCAGATCCCTCTATACGTCAATGTTGTTAAGGGTCTTGCCTTTAACAGTGTACTGTCCCTAATTATAAGCAATTGGAAGTCAGTAAGTGAATGACAACCACATTAGTGGGTTTGGAGTTACATATGTAATCAGATCTAACATACTTCTATCCCTAATAGCTGGTATAGAATCCGGTGTTTTTTTTTGCAACGTCTATGAGTTTCAGGTCAAGCCAAGTCGAGTTTATTGTTGTGTGGATAGTACAGTGAGGTAGGGGTACAATGGAAAGTTTGCTTGCATCAACATTATAGGCATCTGGGTTCAGGCAACACACAGAATATAAGCTATACATAAATTATATCAGTGACAAGAGAGAGAGATCAAAGCATAATGCAAAAACAAGACCTTAATGCAAAAAATACATAATCAGAGACAAGTCCGCAAGTCCATAACGTAAGAGGTGTTTTGGGATGTTCCATTGCTGAGGTAAGGTTATGGATGTACAGATTGGTTCAGAAGCTTAATGGCTGTAGAAAAGTAGCTTTTCTTGAAAATAATGATGTGGGACTTCAACTTCTGTGTCACCTGTCTGACAGTAGCAGTGAAAAGAGGGAGTGACCTGAATATTGGGGATCCCTGATGATAGATTCTGTCTGCTTGTGGGAGAGCCTCCCGTAGATGCTGTCAATGGTGAGGAGGGCTGTGTCTGTGAAGGACCAGGATGAGCCCACTACTCTTTACAGCCTCTAGCATTCTTGCATAATGGCATTTCCATACCAGCCAACCAGAATACTTACAGCAGTGCATCTGCAAAGATTTGTTAAAGTATTTGGTAACATGCCAAATCTCCTTGAGCTTCAGAGAAAATAGATGTGTGGTCATGATTACCAATAATGGCTTTTAAATTCCAGATGTCTTTAATTACTTGAATCTAAATTCTTCAGCTACAGTAGTAGGTTATGAACTTAATCCTCTGGGTCAATGTACCTCACAATACTATTCTAGTTACTTAGTTACCATTCTAACATACTCATTGTCTGCTCTGAATACAAGTCCTGCCAGTTAACTCATGAAGCTCTCTCCCCAACATTGCTGTGGGAGTACCATCACTAGAGGGGCTGCAGCAGTTCAAAGTGCCTCATCACCAAATTCTTGGGGACAGTTACAGAGGGGCAGTAAACGGTGGCCTTGCCACTGTCGGACACATCCAGGGAGTGAAGGAAATGAGGTTCTTTTCCCTACTTGTCAGTTGTTGTTGCCAAGCTTCCATGATTGCCTTGAAATTATTGTTCCATCACCAACAAAGAGCCAGACTTATACTGCTGTAGTACTGGTCACCTACCTTCTCAGCAAGTCCCATGAGGGTTCCTAACTGAGCAGTCATTACTGTTCAGAGGTGGGATGTGCAATAGTCATTTCATGCACAGTAAAATCCCCAAAATATGAATGTTACAATGACCAGAAAACCTTTGATTCTGTGACATGGTGTGTTAAGGGCAATGTTTTCAGTACATTCTATCTCCTAGATTGGTGGGGTTGATACATATGGGATGCTTAAGTAATTCAGTGATTTAACATGAGGCACATCAAGACCTTGCTGCACCCCCTCACTGGACCTCTTGCAGTTGGCGTACCGTCCCAACTGTTCAACAGAAGACACCATTGCCATCACCCTCCACCGGGCCCTAACCCACCTGGACAAAAAAGACACATACGTTCGAATGCTGTTCATAGACTTCAGTTCAGCATTCAACACAATCATTCCTCAGAAACTAATTGGAAAGCTGAGCCAACTGGGCCTGAACACCTCCCTCTGCAACTGGATCCTAGACTTCCTGACTGGGAGACCTCAGTCAGTCCGGATCAGGAGCAGCATCTCCAACACCATTACACTGAGCACGGGCCCCCCAGGGCTGTGTGCTCAGTCCACTACTGTTCACTCTGCTGACCCACAACTGTGCTGCAACACACAGCTCGAATCACATCATCAAGTTCACCGATGACACGACCATGGTGGGTCTCATCAGCAAGAATGATGAGTCAGCATACAGAGAGGAGGTGCAGCGGCTAACGGACTGGTGCAGAGCCAACAACCTGTCTCTGAATGTGAACAAAACAAAAGAGATGGTTGTTGACTTTAGGAGGACTCCGAGCAACCACTCTCCGCTAAACATCGACGATTCCTCTGTAGAGATCGTTAGGAGCACCAAATTTCTTGGTGTTGACCTGGCGGAGAATGTCACCTGGTCCCTCAACACCAGATCCATAGCAAAGAAAGCCCAGCAGCGTCTCTACTTTCTGCGAAGGCTGAGAAAAGTCCATCTCTCACCCCCCATCCTCACCACATTCTACAGAGGATGTACTGAGAGCATCCTGAGCAGCTGCATCACTGCCTGGTTCGGAAATTGCACCGTCTCGGATCGCAAGACCCTGCAGCGGATAGTGAGGTCAGCTGAGATCATCGGGGTCTCTCTTCCCGCCATTACAGACATTTACACCACACGCTGCATCCGTAAAGCAAACAGCATTATGAAGGACCCCACGCACCCCTCATACAAACTCTTCTCCCTCCTGCCATCTGGCAAAAGGCACCGAAGCATTCGGGCTCTCACGACCAGGCTATGTAACAGTTTCTTCCCCCCAAGCCATCCCAGAGCCTGGACTGACACCAACCTACTGCCCTCTATTGTGCCTATTGTCTTGTTTATTATTTATTGTAATGCCTGCACTGTTTTGTGCACTTTATGCAGTCCTGAGTAGGTCTGTAGACTTGTGTAGTTTTTGTGTTGTTTTTACGTAGTTCAGTGTAGTTTTTGTATTGTTTCATGTAGCACCATGGTCCTGAAAAATGTTGTCTTGTTTTTACTGTGTACTGTACCAGCAGTTATGGTCAAAATGACAATAAAAAGTGATTTGATTTGACTTGACTTGAGTAGTTGGACATTCTCCCTTCACCCTCCTTCCATCGGATAGAAGATACGAAAGTCTGAAAGCACGCAACACCCAGCTTAAGGACAGCTTCTACATCACTGTTATAATTCTATTAAATAGTTCCTTCATAGAATAAATTGGACTCTTGACCTCACAATCTATCTCATTATAATCTTGCATCTTATTGTTTATCTGCATTGTACATTTATGTAGCTGTTACACCTTATTCTGCATTGTCATTGTCTTACCATGTTCTACCTCAATGCACAATGTAATGATCTAATCTGTATGAACAATATGCAAGAAAAGCTTTTCATTGTAACTTGATACATATAATAACCTAATCTGAGTTCCAATTCCAATTCAATACTTCCTCTGGTGGGAGATGTTAGAAGGCTGAGAACTGAGACAGCCTGTTTAGTGGTGATGTCAGGAAGAAGATTGAAGATCAGGAGCTCACTACTGGAAAACCTGTTAAGCAGGAAGGAGAGTCAGTTTGGTCAAATAAAACATTCAAATCTTTCCAATTTCAAAATTTGAAATTCCAAAATTTCAAATTCATATTTGCTAGTGATGAACTCTCAATCTCTCCATTGGGTGGAATTTACACATTCTCCCTGTGATCGCCTGTTGCTCTGGTTTCCTTTCATAGAAAATAGGTGCAGGAGTAGGCCATTCGGCCCTTCGAGCCTGCACCGCCATTCAGTATGATCATGGCTGATCATCCAACTCAGAACCCTGTACCAGCTTTCCCTCCATACCCCCGATCCCTTTAGCCACAAGGGCCATATCTAACTCCCTCTTAAATATAGCCAATGAACTGGCCTCAACTGTTTCCTGTGGCAGAGAATTCCGCAGATTTACCACTGTCTGTGTGAGGAAGATTTTCCTAATCTCGGTCCTAAAAGGCTTCCCCTTTATCTTCAAACTGTGACCTCTCGTTCTGGACTTCCCCAACATCGGGAACAATCTTTCTGCATCTAGCCTGTCCAATCTCTTTAGGATTTTATACGTTTCAATCAGATCCCCCCTCAATCTTCTAAATTCCAACGAGTACAAGCCCAGTTCATCCAGTCTTTCATCATATGAAAGTCCTACCATCCCAGGAATTAATCTGGTGAATCTTCTTTGTACTCCCTCTATGGCAAGGATGTCTTTCCTCAGATTAGGGGACCAAAACTGCACACAATACTCCAGGTGTGGTCTCACCAAGGCCTTGTACAACTGCAGTAGTACCTCCCTGCTCCTGTACTCGAATCCTCTTGCTATAAATGCCAGCATACCATTCGCCTTTTTCACCGCCTGCTCTACCTGCATGCCCACTTTCAATGACTGGTGTATAATGACACCCAGGTCTCGTTGCACCTCCTCTTTTCCTAATCGGCCACCATTCAGTTAATAATCTGTTTTCCTGTTTTTGCCATCAAAGTGGATAACCTCACATTTATCCACATTAAATTGCATCTGGCATGAATTTGCCCACTCACCTAACCTATTCAAGTCACCCTGCATCCTCTTAGCATCCTCCTCACAGCTAACATTGCCGCCCAGCTTCGTGTCATCCGCAAACTTGGAGATGCTGTATTTAATTCCCTCATCCAAGTCATTAATATATATTGTAAACAACTGGGGTCCCAGCACTGAGCCTTGCGGTACCCCACTAGTCACTGCCTGCCATTCTGAAAAGGTACCATTTATTCCCACTCTTTGCTTCCTGTCTGCCAACCAATTCTCTATCCATATCAATACCTTACCCCCAATACCATGTGCTTTAAGTTTGCACACTAATCTCCTGTGTGGGACCTTGTCAAAAGCCTTTTGAAAATCCAAATATACCACATCCACTGGTTCTCCCCTATCCACTCTACTAGTTACATCCTCAAAAAATTCTATGAGATTTGTCAGACATGATTTTCCTTTCACAAATCCATGCTGACTTTGTCCGATCATTTCACCGCTTTCCAAATGTGCTGTTATCATATCCTTGATAACTGACTCCAGCAGTTTCCCCACCACTGACGTTAGGCTAACCGGTCTATAATTCCCCGGTTTCTCTCTCCCTCCTTTTTTAAAAAGTGGGGTTACATTAGCCACCCTCCAATCCTCAGGAACTAGTCCAGAATCTAACGAGTTTTGAAAAATTATCACTTCATAACCTAAAGGCATGTTGGTAGGTTAGCTGGCTACTCTATGTGATCCATTAGACTTAATATCCAAAATGCCAAACTCAAGGTTGAATTTATTGTCTTATGCACATGTACATTTATGCACAAATACAGTGAAGAACTTAATTGCAACAGCATTACTGACACAGCACATCGGATAAGTGGAATTCACAAGAAAAAAACATACACATAAATTATACATAATTTTTGCAAGAAAGAACATAATTAGAACAAAAATATCTATTTTAGTGCAATGTAATCGAAGTGGTGTTAATGCTGTTAAAGTTCAGTTTGTTGGTTCAAGAACCGAATTGTTGAAAGGATGTAGTGGTTCTTTAACCTGGTGGTATTGGACTTCTCAGACTTCTGTGTCTTCTGCCCAATGGTAGCAGAGAGAAGATGGCATGTCCTGGATGGTGGGGATCTTTAATGACAGACATTGCCTTCTTGACATAAGATGTAGGAGTTCAGTTAAGTTATTCAGCCCATCAAGTTTGTTCTGCCATTTGACATTGGCTGATTTATTTTCCTTCTTAACCTCATTGAGGTAGTATCTTCAGTAGACCCTTACGATGCATAGGAGAGAGGTACCCATGATCTATTTGGCTGACTCCACTACTTTCTGCAGCTTTTTTATGCTCCCGTGCATTCAAATTACTATAGCAGACAATGATGCAGGCAGTCCGGATACGATCAACTATACATTTGTTGAAAACGAACATTTGTGAAGCTGAGTAAGTGGGAGTGGAGATTGAAGGCAGCAGGGAATGAAATTGATGGGATTATTCTGCTGAGAACTAGAATGAAGTGACTGGCTTCCTACTGTGTTGTAAGCAAGTAGCTGGAGTTAAAATTCCTATAAGCTATTAACTAATACAATAATAAAAACAGAAATTGCATCATCTGTGTAAAGAGAAGCATTTAATTACATTTAATTGGCATTTCCACTCTGGGATAAAGACCATTTACTCTATTTATACCTCTCAAAATTTTTATATACTTCCATCAGATCAGCCTTCAGACTCTGTGCTCAAGAGAAAGCAATGATTAAAAGACACTTGAACAGGTGCATGGATGGGCAAGGTTTGGAGGAATATGGGCCAAATATGGGGCCAGCTCAAGTTGGCAAGTTGGTTGGTATGGATGAGTTGGGTTGAAGGACACATTTTTCTGCTGTTTAATTTTATGGCCATATGAATAAGGCAATAGAGGTCTATCCAACCTCACTTTATATATAATACACTTAAATCTTCTATACCCTCTCCAAAGTCTCCACATCCTTCCTTTAGTGAAGTGACCAGAAATGGATATAATGCTCCAAATGGGGTCTAACCAATGTTCTATATGCTTGCGACAATACTTGGAGCTTTTAAACTCAGTGACCTGCTGATGAAGGCAAGCAGGCCGTACACCTTCTTTCCACCTGGTCTACTTGTGTTGCCACTTTTAGGCAACTATTGACTTCTACCCCAAGATCCTTTTGTACATTAATGACCCCAAATGTCCTGCCAATTATTGTATATTTCCCTCTTGCATTTGACCTCCCAACGTACATCACCTCATGTTTGTCTGGATTCATCTCCTTCCTATTGCATCTGTTACTTCTAAAAAACAAATAGACTCTCCTGATATTGGGTTTGACTGTGACAAACTATTCCTCCAAAGATTAAAATAGAAAAGACAGGAAACACTCAGCAGATCAAGCAAAACCTAAAACTGTTTGCTTTCTTTTCTCTCCACAGCTGCCCAACCTGTGGAGTGTTTCCAGCATCTTATGTTAAATTGGCTTGATATTGTCAATTTACATGCCATCCACCCAGGTCATCCCAAAGCAAAAGTACCTGAAAATGGAAAAACAACAACAGAAAGTAAAATATAGTTACAGAGGAAGTGCAGTGTAGGCAAATAAATCAGATGCAAGGGCCACATCAAGGTAGCTTGAGAGGTCAAGAGTACTTTATCACACAAGCAATTTATTCAAGAGTCTCACAGCAGTGGAATAGAAGCTGCACTTGAGCCTGGAGGTACATGCTTTCAAAGCTTTTCTCTCTTCTTTCCTTTACTTGCTTTAGTTTCAGATGATCGAGGACGTACTGATAAAACACAGTAGGTCCAGCAGCATCTATGGTAAGGGAAACACTTAACATTTCAGGACGATGAAACTTCAGTAGAACTGAGCAAAAAATAAAGCAAGTTAGCCTAGGTAACAGAGGTCGTAAAGAAATGAGAATCAAAAAATGCATCTGTTACAGACATAGGAGAAAGCTCATAAATCAATCCTATCAGTTCCAATTCCCCTGTTTATTTTCCTGTGATCTACACTCTTCACAAAGTCGTTAGCACACCCTCGTTTCTTCCACCAGTCACCCATGTGGGCAATAACTTACAGCAGGCATGTGAACTTAACCTGAATATGTGTGGGGAACCAGATCACCTGGACCTACAAGGTCACAATGAGATTAAAAAATAGACAGCTTTGGGGTCAGGATCAAGCCTGGGGTCACATCGAGGCGGCTGCACGTCCTGCTGTAACTCCTCCTCTTGAAGCATTCCTCAAATTCTGATCTCATGAGCATCTTGGAAGTTAAGTCTCTTCCCTCTGCTTTTTGATAGCAATGCCTTTAACTAACTGTGGATTGGAATCAGAATTGAATTTATTATTATTATTGTGAAATGTGTTGTTTTGAGGCAGCAGAACAGTACAAGACATAAACATTACAATAGGTTACAATATAAATAAGTAAGTAGCACTTAAGAGGAACAGTGAGATAGTGTTCGTAGGTTCATGGCAGTTCAGAAATCTGATGGCAAAGGGGACTAAAACATTGAGTGTGTGTCATCAGGCTCCTATACCTCCTCCATGATGGGGAATTTCCTCTTAACTCCCTTCCACCTCTTCTCTCTCAGGATATTTTCAGTAACTGGCCTTTCTGACTAAAGTTCTTTCCACCTGATCTCAACACTACTTTGCTAAAGTTTGTTGATGACCCCCCCCCCCCCACCCTTATGTTATTTCAGGGCATTTTTCTGTGTTAAAAACATTTTATAAATGGAAATGCTTGTCATAATCTCTGCAAATGTCTTTCCACTAGTTTTGAGCAAAGCAGTCTCAGAGTTCCATAATG
Organism: Mobula hypostoma; assembly: GCF_963921235.1. Taxonomy (NCBI): domain Eukaryota; kingdom Metazoa; phylum Chordata; class Chondrichthyes; order Myliobatiformes; family Myliobatidae; genus Mobula; species Mobula hypostoma. The sequence continues at coordinate 171,555,428 of NC_086097.1, forward strand.
ACTTTTGCACTCTACATCCAGTCTCACAGCAGCCTCCTGGCATCACAACAGAAGCTAAAATGTCAGCACACAATGGGAACTTTATTTGACCATTTAGTTTCTGGCAGGATTGGGTACTTGGAGCTCGATTAATGTCAGGTTTTGGAGCACAATTAGTCATATGTCATGTACTCTGAGTGACCAGATCCAGATGTTTAACTGAGCAAGACAATCCAGCCTTTTCAAATAAGCGGCAAACTCTCCCTGATGGCGCCATAGTTAGAGGCGATTAACTCAAAAGCAACTTTTTTTAAAGAGTTCTGAAAAGAGCAACAAACACAAGAGACTGTAGATGCTGGAATCTGAAGCAACAAACTCGGTTAGGACATGCTATGAGAAATTGGGTTAAGGATTTATTTCCTGGAGTATAGAAGAATGAGGGGAGATTTGTACAGAGGTGTAGAAGATTATGAGAGTTATTGATAGGGTTTATGCAAACAGCTTTTTCCACTGATGTCGGGGAAGACTAGAACTAGAGGTTTCCCAATTAACCAATTTCCCCTGGGATCAATAAAGTATCACTATGACTAGGTTAAGGGATAAAGGTGAAATATTTAAGTGGAACCCGAGGGGGGACTTCATCACTCAGAGAGTGTTGTGTGTGTAGAATGGGCTGTGAGCAGAAGTGGTGGATGTGAGTTCGATTGCAACATTTAAGAGAAGTTTGAATAAGTACATGGGTGGGAGTGGTATGAAGGGTCAAGGCAGAACAACAGTTCAACATGGACCAGATGGGCTGAAGGGCATGTTTCCTTGCTGTAGTGCTCTATGACTCTAAACAATCTGCTGGTGGAACTCTTAGGATGAGCAGCGCCTGTTGGGGGAGGGTGGAATTTTTGACATTTTCCTGCATTAGCACTCAGAGTGGGGAGCGGTTTTGCCCTAAAGTGTCAACAATTATTTTCCTTCTGCAGATATTGCTCTACCTACTGAGTTAGTCCCAGCAGATTGTTTGTTGCATTATCAAGTGGAGATGGAACTAAGGAACAGGGCAGTGGTCGGTTGAGTTAATGTGTCCAAACACGCTCTGTGGAGCAGCTGTGAATAAAACAAAGACGTATCTTTGATTATGATCTGTTGAATGGTGGAAATTCAAAGCAGCAGGGGCCATTTGGACATGGGTGACAAAGTCACCTGGGGAAACTGCTGATGCGTCTCGTTCTGCGGCTCACCTTTGCAGCCCTGTATATCATACCATTTCAAATAATCAGCGGTTGTGAGGATTGACAGTGGAGAAGGTGAGATGGAAGTTTTGACTCTTAGTGCATGGATATAGACCACTGATTTCCAGACAAAAGCCTCCAGACTCCTTTGATGATGCTTTCAGCTCTGTGTCAGGGCTTCATCCATCTCCTAAGCCCCTGTAGAATCTCATCCATGCATAGCGCAAATATAATTATGCTGCAGAGCCCTGACTCTTGAAATCCATGCATAATTCTTGGGACCAGACAGATTAAATGTCGGCATTGAAATCACCAATTTATACAGTGATCTGTATGTAAGACAGAAACATACATGCAGAGGCTGTAACGACATTAAATCTAATTTCCATCAAGTGAGAGTATATTGGATTTTAAATCCTTACCAAATTATAAAAAAAGGTCTTGTCAGAAGAAGTGAGGAGCCTATAATGGAAAATGTTAATCCCTCTTCCCATTTAACCTCCTGAAAACCATGGTACTGTTTCAAATAGAAATAGGAATACAAAGCAGTTGGATTTTGATTTATTCAGAGAATATACAGTGGATACTGAGAGGGAGAACCCAATCTCTCTGATTCTGTATTAATACTGTTCTTTACTCACAGAAGGCTCTTTGAATTTTTTTTTTCTCTGTTGGACATTTTATCAATAACAAGGGCAGTGGCTTAAAAAGGACTGTGAGCACAATGTCTTTTACAGAGATATTCTGTAAAAAGGAATGGCTGTTATCCAGAAACTTCCATTCAGATTATAAAATAGGAGATACAAATGCATTCAGCTTTCGTCACCCTGCCATAGAAAAGATGTTACAGAACTAGAAAGGCCGCAGAAAAAGAATTTAGAAGAATGTTGCCTGGACTTAAGGGCCTGAGTCAGAGAGAGAGGCTGTACAGGCAAGGGCATTTGTTCTTAAAGCATAAGAGAACGAAATATCTAATGAAGATGTGTAAAATTGTGTGGGGTATAGATAAAGTGAATACACTCAGTCTTTTTCCCAGGGTTGGGGATTTAGGAACATAAGAGTAAAGGTTTAAGGTGAAAGGGAGAACATTTAATAAGACCCTGAGGAGAATTTTTTACTTGGAAGATGGTGTGTATATGGAATGAACTGTGGAAGGAAGTGGCTGAGGCTGGTGTAATGACAAGTTTTAAAAGACAAATACAGGGTTAGAAAAGTTTAGAGTAGGGGTTCCCAACCTTTTTATGCCATGGATCCCCACCATTAACCAAGGGTTCCGTGGACCCATGGTTCAGACAGATCTGGGCCAAATGCTGGCTTGGATGGACATCTTGGTAGGCTTGTATGAGTTGGATTGAAGGTCTTGTTTCTGTGCTTTATAACTATGACTCAATATAGAAGGGATGGTGGAATGAAGGTTGCAAATTGTCATTTCCCACTGCACTTTTGATGACAGGTATTTGAGTGCTGTTATGTTACTGGCTGTTAATTTAGTGACCTAGACTGAGAATGTGTGTTCCAGTTTAAGTGTAGTTAATTCAATAATTAAATCACCTTATAGAAGTTTATAAGATTATGTGAGGCTCAGATAGGATAGAGAATCTGAATCTTTTACCCTAGAGTAAAAATTTCAAATACTAGAAAACATGCATTTAAGGTGAGAGGAGGAGTGGTGGAGGGGTTGAGTTTAAAGGCGATATGAGATCAAAGATTCTTTTTAACACAGAGATCAGAGGGTGCCCAGGCAGCCCACTAGGGTTGTAGTGGAAGTGTATATGATAGTGGAAGTAAAGAGGCTGGATTGGAAGGATATTGATCATGTGAATGCAGAAGTGATCTGGATTAATTTGACATTATATTCTGCACAAACATCATGGGCTAAGGTGCCTATTCAATGCTGCATTGCTCTATGCAGTAAACTCTGGAAATCTAAAGCTAATATTAGAAATGGTGACACTAAACTATGGAATTACATATATGGAAAATCCATCGGATTCACTAATGCATCTTTTGCGAAGGATATCTTCCTGGAGCTGGTTTCTCGAAACTGTAGCTTCATGTTGATTTTTGCACGCTGGGTGAAGTGACTCCACAAACTGATTAGAGATGAGCAATGATCGTTGGACTGTAACCGCAAGAAAATAGCAACAAAATTGAACACCCCACCTACCTCAGGCATTCTCTTTTCTCCTCCCATCAGAAAAACAGTATGCAAGACAAGGTTTCTGTTGTATCTCATGTGACAATAAACCAATTTACCAACTTGCTCATCCTATCAGTAGATAAGGCTTTTTAAAACAATTGCTACTTAGAAAATGTGACAAACCTCTTCTTGATTGTAACTGTAACTGAAAGGTTTGATACAGGATTCCACATTGCTTTGAGTTTAGGAATATCTGAGGCGATCTAGCATTACCTTGCAAGGAATGAGGTATAATCATCAATAACCAAATCTAGGAGGCACAGACCCATGGGCTGATCTGCACCAGAGTTTTTAGAGATGCCTGCAATAAATGTCAGTGTTTTTTCAAAGCCTGTTTTGCTTTTAAATGCCGAAGTCCTGATGGTCATCTGAAGACCTTGGATGCCCAACTCACCCTCAGCAACCCCTGAACAGCTGCTTCTAATGTTCTCTCACCCAACTCTACAATTGTTCGAAAGAAGTCTCACGCAAGTGCACGCTGTTGATAAGAAATGCCAGTTCTCTTCATCCATTGCCCCCTACCCCCCACTCTGGTGGAGATCCAGTCTGAAGGATTGAAGGCCTGTGATGCATTGAGATCTATTATCCTAGACCAAATTCTCCTCCCTGTAGTTCAGTCTCCCAACCTTCATCACAGTGTCCTGTATTCCAGCTTCTATGCAGACACAGTTCAAGCAGGTTTACTCTGTATTTCTCATTTCCCAGTAGATACCCATTCCTCTGGAAGCAGCAAGAAGAACAACTTGCATTCAGTATCTAAACTATGAACAATCACAGTAAAGGTAGTGCTACTGCCTTACATTTGCAGTCACTGAAGATGTCTGAGTGTATGCTTGTGCAGAATTCCTTGGTTCGTGGCAGGGAGTGTTGCTGGTAAATTCTAGAGGATCTTGAGTTCATAAACAGAGAAACTGAGTATACAGGCAGGTTAGATATGTTAAGTCTTTACAAAACACTGGTTCGGCCATAATTCCAACTGCAAGGGTTTCTTCTGTGTTCGCCAGTCTCCTCCCACATTCCAAAGGCCTGCTGGTTATTACTTTAAGTTACCTGTTAGGGGCAGGTGATTTTTGAATCATCAGGGAGCTCATAGGTACGTCAGATGATCTTAGGGACATCACTGATTATTTCGTTCACACCTGCTTTTTATTTATTTTCAGTTCGATCTGATATGCGTGTGCTTCTTATGATATTGCTCTGTTGCTACATCATGTGAAGCCTCATCTTTCAATGCCTTTGGTACAGTGACACAGCTACCAGGGTGCCTCCTGGCAGTGCCAGTAACGTAGGTTCAATCCTGTGCTTGAGTGCTGTTCATGTGGAATTTGGCTCACTTGTCTTCATTGGTCAGGGCATTGAGTACAGGAGTTGAGACATCATGTAGAAAATGTACAAACTGTTGTCTAGACCACAGTACTTCATTACTCCTCTTTTTCACTGCTTAGTTGTATTTTGTAACTTATGGTAACTTACAAGAAAGATTTGGAACAGAGCTGAGGAACAATATTTTCACACAGAGGGTGGTGGGTATGTGGAATAAGCTGCCAGAAGAAGTGGTAGAGGTGGATACAATTACAATGTTTTAAGGACACTTGGAAAGGTATATGGATTGAGGGATATGGGACAAATGCAGGCAACTGGACCTACCTCAGGTAGACATTGCCAGTGGCATGCATGAATTGTGCCGGAAGGCCTTTATCTGCGCCCTATGAATCCTTGCACACCTTCCATAAGACCATGAAATATTGGAGCAGAATTAGCCCATTTGGCCCATTGACTCTGCTCCGCCATTTCATCACGGCTGATCCATTTTCCCTCTCAGCCCCAGTCTCCTGTCTTCTCCCCACAAACCTTCATGCCCTGACTAATCAAACTCTACCTTAAATATACCCAATGACTTGGCCTCCACTGCCACCAGTGGCAAAGAATTCCACAAATTCACCACTCTCTGGCTAAAGAAATTCCTCATCTCCATTCTAAAAGGATGTCCCTCTATTCTGAGGCTGTGTCCCCTGGTCTTAGATTCCCCCACCATAGGAAATGGACAGAGAAGTTCCCACAACTGTGATTTATCTCCAGGTGCTCAAGTTTCCTCCATTTAACGGAGATGTGCAGATTACCCGCAGGTTTGGGGTCTTGTGGATAGTGTGGAGGGCTGTCAGAGGTTACAGTGGGACATCTATAGGATGCAAAACTGGGCTGAGAAGTGGCAGATGGAGTTCAACCCAGACAAGTGTGAGCTGGTTCATTTTGGTAGGTCAACTATGGTGGCAGAATATGGTATTAATGGTAAGACTCTCGGCAGTGTAAAGGATCGGGGGATCTTGGGGTCCAAGTCCACAGGACACTCAAAGCTGCTGCGCAGGTTGACTCTGTGGTTCAGAAGGCATACAGTGCATTGGCCTTCATCAATCGTGGGATTGAGTTTAAGAGCCGAAAGGTAATGTTACAGCTATATAGGACCCTGGTTAGATCCCACTTGGAGTACTGTGCTCAGTTCTGGTCGCCTCACCAGAAGTATGTGGAAACGATAGAAAGGGTGCATAGGAGACTTACAAGGATGTTGCCTGGATTGGGGAGTATGCCTTATGAGAATAGGTTGAGTAAACTCGGCCTTTTTTCCTTGGAGCAACGGAAGATGAGAGGTGACCTGATAGAGGTGTATAAGATGATGAAAGGCATTGATCATGTGGATTATCAAAGCCTTTTTCCCAAGGCTGAAATGGTTAACGTGAGAGGGCACAGTTTTAAGGTGCTTGGAAGCAGGGATAGAAGAGATGTCAGGAGTAAGTTTTTTACGCAGAGAGTGGTGAGTGCCGGCAACAGTGGTGGAGGCGGATATGATAGGGTCTTTTAAGAAGCTCCTGGATAGGTACATGGAGCTTGGAAAAATAAAGGGCTATGGGTAACCCTAGGTAATTTTTAAAGTAAGTACATATTTGGCACAGCATTGTGGGTCAAAGGGCCTGTATTTTACTGTAGGTTTTCTATGTTTCTATGTTTTTATGGGTCAATTGGTGATTGTCAGTTGTTCCTCGAGTGTTGGCAAATCGTAGAAACAGGGAGAGTTAATAAGAATGTGAGAATGAAATGGATTTAGTGTAACTTAGTGAAGACTCCAATGATTGAATGTCTTGTCTCCACATTGTACAATGTTACAGCTTCATCTTGGACTGGTTGCCATTTTTAGTCCCAATCCATCATGCACAGATCTTTCCATCTCCAATTATCTGCTAACACTGCTGCCTATTTACTTCTATGTTGAAAAATGCTGTCGATTTTTCCCTTGTGTTCCCCAAATGAGCAAAATTGCAACATCAGGTCAGAGATTATGTCAAGGGCAGTTTGCCAATCCTGATGACAGATCACCAGCCTGAAACATTAAACCTCTTTCCCTCTCTGCATTGTTTGTCTAGTATTTCCACCATCTCCTGCTTTGGTAAGGCAAGAATGTTTGTCTCTGAAAAGAGTCTAGACAGTTCAAACGAGTATTTCTCCTTCTGGGCTCAATAGGCAGGGTACAGTTGCCATAAATGCAATCAACCAGTTAGTCAAGAGCTCTCACAATGTCAGCAGATTAACCACAAATTTATTTCTCAAATGTTAGGATGGGATTGAATCTTATAAATCAATATACACATTCTCAGTGGAGAGAATCAAAAGAATGAATGCTGACAGGCAGTAATTTTTGATAAAGGATATAAGACCTCACAAGTAAAATCATCTCTTTCAGAATTGGTGATGTCTTTGTTACAATTTAAAAGCCACTGCTCTCACCAACTTGGTGATACCAGTGGATGGTGTGAGATGCCTTGCACTATTTTACATAAATTAAAGGTGTTATGTAAATATTAATGGTCATTAAATTGGCAAATTTGTTTATTATTGTCACATGTAATGAGGTACAGTGAAATGATCTCTGTGGTGTGCCAGCCATACAGATCATTTCATCACATCAGTGCATTGTGGTTGTACAGGGGAAAGGCAATAGAATAATGCAGAATAAAGTATTACTGTTACAGAAAAAGTGCAGTGAAGGCAAGCAATATGTTGCAAGGCCATGACAGCGTAGACTGTGAGATCAGGAATGTCAGACCTGCACATCTCCCAATCTCCACCCAATTTACAGAAGTCACCTGCCACTTGTTTCTAACTCATCACTTGCAACCTATTTAAACACACCTCTCATCTACAGTCCTTGCTCACTCATTCTAGCCAATTTTCAGTTACTTCATTGGCCCAGCCTTCAGTTACCTTGTTGCCGTGTTGTGTTAAGTACCCATTCACTCTTGTCTTTGGACCCTCGTGGTTTGCTATTTTGCAGTTTATTATCAAAGCGATTGCTCACTGCTAAACCATCTTCAATATTCTGCGTTTGGGTCAAGACATCTTTACATTTCCTGACGGAGTCCATGTTAGTGTTCAAAAAGTATGTTCATTAGTCTTGTAGCAGTAGGATAGAGGCTGTCCTTGAGTTTAGTGGTAAATGCTTTCAGGGATTTGTATTTTGTGTGGAGTAGCAGGGAGAACATCAGAAGCATCTGGTCTGAGAGGAATTCTTATTTGGTTAGTTGTTTTATCGAGTCAGCAGAGTTGCTTCTGAAATTGAATCAAGCACAAATTTTGTGAAAATTAGACATGGCTAAATATACCCAAAACTTTCTGAGCTTCCGTTAGCTCCTGGGACTCTCAAATATAGGATCTAATATGTGCAGCTATTTGTTGAGAACATTTGGCTTGTGTAGCAGGGATGTTCACTGCACTAAATGATTCCACTGCCTTGATTTTACATTCACACTGTTTCACTGTCAGGTTTTACTTATCTGCATTAATACACCTGCAGGAACATTCTGTTTTTAAAGTGAAATCTCAGCATTACATCATCACCTGACATCTGCGAAGGAAGAGCATAATACTGTTGTCATTTGTTAACAATTTAATGTAAAATGTTCTTGCTACTGTTGTGTACATCTGAGTTAGACACAACTATAACATCCTGTAGATTCAGCACTTGCACTACCAGTAGAAGCCAAAGGAAGTGAACTTGACCAATATTTCAAAATGTATTTTATTGGGATCTTGGCATCCTGTAAGGTCAATATTTATTGCTGAAGGACAAAGGCGTTTTGGCAAACTGGTTCCACAATTGGCTTGGAAGTGGGAGACAGTGGATAATGTTTCTCTGACTGGAATTCTGTAATGAGTTGTGTACCTTGAGGACTGATGTTGGGAGTTTAGTTGTTTGTCATGTATGTCATTGACTTGGATGTCCTGATAGATGATGAAAGTAGCTTTCCTACTGCAGGGGCTTTCATAAGGAGGGGATATAATTTCAGAATAATGGATCAATATTTAAGACACATGAGGAGGAATTTCTCCCCTCTGAACATCACAAACTTTTGCAATTCTCCAAACTGGAGTGCTGTGGAATATTCAGGGTTAAACCTACAGAAGGGTTAGGGATTGAAGAAGGTGGCGCTGTGACCAAGAGCAGGGTTTATTACTAATGTTATTGTCATAGTGCAATAAAAAAAAAGACATGCTTGTAGCAGCCAATTAGCCTATCAAAGTCAACCGACATGCCCTTGGGATGTAAAAAGAGACCCAAGTACCCACAGGTAACTGATGCAGTCAAAGGAAGAACATGTAAATGCCAGAGAAACAAGACCCAAGGTCTGCATTGAACCTGGATCTCTCGAGCTGTGAAGGGATAGCTGTACAGAATGACTGCGGTAATTAGAATGGTCAGATGATACTGAGGTATCTCCTACAGTGAAAAAATGCCCAAATCAGTCTCTTTCCTGTGAGGAGTTTGTATGTTCTCTTCGTGGCTGTGTGTGTTTCCTGCAGGTGCTCTGGTTTCCTCCCAGTTGTTCTGTTAATTGTTCATTGTAAATTGACCTGTGATTACGCTCGGATTAAAAACTGGGGATTAATGGGTGGCATGGCTTGAAGGGCCGGTAGGGCCTACTCTGTGCTGTATCTCAATAAATAAATAATTCTTGGATTATGCAGTAAGAACACATTGTTCTGAAACGTATTGCTTCTAAGAAAGCAGTTCTAAATAGCTCACGAAATAATTAATTCCTTCCATTATTGTTAGTGTACCAACTTCTGAGGAATTTAAAGACAAAACACAACAATGGTAATTTGGGTTGAGGAAGCAGTGATTTGATAGATACTGTAGGCAGATGGTTGGTGAAACTATTTCAACACTTGGCTTTGGTGCCCCCAATTTTGTGTTCCTGCCCCATTCCCATTAAAGCAGCGAAGCATGGAGTGCTCCCTGGTCAGAAGGGGTTTGATCCTAATCCACCTTGTTCTCTCTCAATGATCGTGATCCTCATCTCTCTACACCTCCATCAGCTCCTTTCCTTATTGAGAACACCAAAGGTTCAGTAGATTCTCTGACCCACTGAACTCTACTTTCTATGGACAATGCAAACAGTGCACAACAGACACCAGCATTTGAGTTGATCTGTTAGACTTGCTTTCCCAGGTTTAAGCTACCAACTGGAAGGAGTGCAGAAAAGGTCTACAGGGACATTGCCAGGATTAGAAGACCTAACTTATTGGAAAAAGTCAATCAGGCTAAGTATTTATTCTTTGGTACATAGGAGAATGAAGGGTGGCCTTCCAGAAGTATTCAAAATTATTTGAGGAAATCCTGGATGGCAACAGTCATTTCCTCAGGGTAGGGGAGTTCAAAACCTATGGGCATAGATTTAGAGTGAGAGTGGAAAGATTTAAAATTAACCTAAGGGGCAATATTTTCATGCGGAGGGTGGTGTATATATGGAAATTCCTCAACACAAAATAATCTGCAGATGCTGGGGTCAAAGCAACACTCACAACACGCTGGAGGAACTCAGCAGGTCGGGCAGCATCCGTAGAAAAGATCAGTGGATGTTTCGGGCCGGAACCGTTCGTCAGGACGGAAATTCCTGATGGGTGCAGGTGCAATCATATCATTTAAGAAGCTCTTAGATGGAGGAGCAGAGCCCAAAGGCATGTGGGCTGAACACTGGAAATTGTCTTTATGTGTTTGACTCTACACTAACTTTGAGTCACTGGATTTCAATTAACCATTTCTACCTGGTTACCCAATTACTAGGGAAACGCAGAGTCTCTTGTACATCACTTCATGTCAACAAAAATTTATAAGCCTCAGAGAATTTAGCTGCAAAGCTAACTTCATACATTTTTAAAATGAAGATAGTATCACCCTCTTAGTCACCTAAATTTTAGAATAAATAAAGACAAATGACTGGTAGGAGAATCAATGAATGAGCGTCTTAGAGAAAGGAAAAGGCGATAGAGGAATTCTTTTCTACAGAGTTGTTTTGATTTTGAATGGAGAACCTGGCAAAACAGAGGTAGCAGTCTCAAATTGGAACTTCAAGAGGGAAGAGAATAAAAGTATAATAGGTCAGAAAAGGGGAATGGTAAAATTGGATAAATTGGAGAACCCAGCTCTGAGAACCTAAAGGAGCTGGTGGAAATAAAATGGTTTATAATAAGAATTGAATAAAAGTGGAAACATGATAGTCACACAAACCTGATGGGCTGAAGGGCTTGATCTCAGTGCTAAGACCCAGCATGAGGAATGTGGAAAGTATTAGGGACTAAATTAGATGTGCTCCTTCAGAAACAGATTTGTCAGAGGAAATATTTCCCCCAGGTTATGGTTGTTATATGGGAATAGTATTGATGGAAGGGATCCCATAACAAATGGAGAATAAATTGAGTCAGGAGCAGCTGGACAGGACCGTAAGACCATAAGACATAGGAGCAGAGAGAGGCCATTCAACCCATCATATTGCTCTGCCATTCAATTATGGCTAATTTACTTTCCTTTTCAACCCCATTCTACTGTCTTCTCCCTATAACCTTTGATGTACTTTGAGTGGTGATATAAAGAAGTTCATATAAGGGTAGTAACAATCTGGAACTCTCCACCCTTAAAATTGACTGAGATTGTATTTCAACATTGCAATTGATAGATTTTTTACAGTAATTTTAATTAAGAGTTTGGAGACAATATATAACTTTTAATAATTTATTTCTCTACATGGTTCACTTAGGACCTCACCGTTATCTTTTAGCACAAAGCACAGTTTGCACTTATTGCCCTTAATAAACAGAGCCGATTATTCCTTTACACCGTAAGATCATAAGATATAGAAGTAGATATATTTAATTTGGCCCATTGAGTCTGCTCTGCCATTTCATCATGGCTGATCCAATTTTTCTCTCAGCCCCAATCTCTTTCCTTCTTCCCATATGCCTTCATCCCCTGACCAATCAAGAAACTATCAACCTCTACTTTCAATATACATAAAGGCTTCACCTGCACAGCTGCCATGGCAAAGAGTTCCACAAATTCACCACTCTCTGGCCAAAGGAATTCTTCCTCATTTCTGCTCTAAAAGGATATCCCTGTGTCCTCTAGTCTTAGACTCTCCCACCATATGAAACATCTTCTCCACATCCACTCTATCAAGGCCTTTTACCATTCGATAGGTTTCAATGAGGTCACCCCACATTCTTCTGAACTCTAGTAACTACAGACCCAGATCCATCTTAATATGACAAGCCATTCAATCCGGGAATCATTTTTGTGAACCTCCTTGGAACCCTCACCAGTTTCAGCACAGTCTTTCTCAGATAGGGGCCCTAAACTGCTCACAATACACCAAGTGAGGCCTCATCAGTGTCAAAAATTGCATCCTTATTTTTATATTCTAGTCCTCTTGAAATGAATGCTAACATCACACTTGCCTTCCTCATCACAGACTCAACCTGCAAATTAACCCTTAGGGAACCCTGCACAAGGACTCCCAACTCCCTTTGCACCTCAGTTTTTTGTATTTTCTATCCATTTATAAAATACTCAACTCTTTCACTTCTTAGAAACATAGAAAACCTACAGCACAATACAGGCCCTTCGTCCCACAAAACTGTGCTGAACATGTCCTTACCTTAGAAGTACCTAGGCTTACATATAGCCCTCTATTTTTCTAAGCTCCATGTACCTATGCAGCAGTTTCTTAAAAGACGCTATCATTTCCACCTCCACCACCGCCGCCGGCAGCCCATTCCACGCACTCACCACTCTCTGCGTAAAAAAACTTACCCCTGACATCTCCTGTGCACCTTCTTCCAATCACCTTAAAACTATGCCCTCTCGTGCTAGCCACCTTCTATCAAAGTGCATGACCATACACTTCCTGACATGGGATTCCAACTGCCAATTCTTTGCCCAATCTCCTAATCTAAGTCCTTCTGTACCTTCTCTGCGTCCTCAAACTATCCACCCCTCCATCTGTCTTCATATCCTCTGCAAACTTTGCAACAAAACCATCAATTCCATCATCCAAGTCATTGACATATAATGTAAAAAGAATCAGTCCAAACACAGACCCCTGCGGAACACCTCTAGTCAGCAGTAGCCAACCAAAAAAGGCTCCCTTTATTCCCATACTTTGCCACCTCCAGTCAGCCACTGTTTTATCTATGATAGAATCTTTCCTTTAATACCATGGGCTCAGAGCCTGTTAAGCAGCCTTACGTGTGGCACCTTGTCGAAGGCCTTCTGAAAATCTACGTGTACAACATCAACCAATTCTACTTTGTCTATCCTGCTTGTTATTTCTTCAAAGAATTCCAATAGATTTGTCGGGCAAGATTTTCCCTTGAGGAAACCATGCTGATTACAGCCTGTTTTATCATGTGTCTTCAAGTACACTGAGACCTCATCCTTAATAATCGACCTCAACACCTTCGCAACCACTGAGGTCAGATTAACTGGGCTACAGTTTCCTTTCTTCTGCCTCTCTCCCTTCTTGAAGAGTGGAGTGAGATTTGTAATTCACCAGTCTTCTGAAACCATTCCAGATCTAATGATTCTTGAAAGATCATTCCTAATGCCCCCACAATCTCTTCAGCCACCTCTTTCAGAACATTGGGGTGTACACTATCTAGTCTAGATGACTTATCTATCTTCAGACCTTGCAATTTCCCAAGAACCTTCTCTCTGGTAATGGTAACTTTACATGCTTCATGATCCCTGACACTTGGAATTTCCACCATACTGCCAGTGTCTTTCGAAGTGAAGACTGACGCAAAATACTTATTCGGTTTATCCATCATTTCCTTGTCCCCCATTACTGCCTCTCCAGCATCATTTTCCAGTGGTCCAATATTCACTCATGCCTCTCTTTTACTCTTATGTATCTGAAGAAACTTTTGATAGTGTCTTTAATATTCTTGGCTAGCTTACTTTTGTATTCCATCTTTATTTTCTTAATGACCTTTTTAGCTGCCTTCTGTTCATTTCAAAAGCTTCCTAATCCTCTAACATCCCGTTAATTTAAACTCCATTACATGCTCTCTCTTTGGCTTTTATGTCAGCTTTGACTTCTCTTATTAACCATGGTTGTGTCAGCTTGCTTTTAGAATACTTCTTCCTCTTTGGGATGAATGTATCCTGTGCCTTCCAAATTGCTTCCAGAAATTCCAGCCAATGCGACTCTGCCATCATACCTTCCAGTGTTCTTTTCCAATCAATTCTGGTCAACACCTCTCTCATGCCTTTGTAATTCCCTTTACTTCCCTGTAATCATGATATATTTGACTTTAGTCTCTCCTTCTCAAATTTCAGGGTGAATTCAATCATATTATGATCACTTGTCCAAAAGGGCTCTTTTACTTTAATCTCTCTAATCAAATCTGGTTCATTGCACAGCATCCAATCCAGAATAGCTGATCCTCTAGTGAGTTCAACCATAATTGCTCTAAAAAAAAACTATCTCATAGGCGTTCTAGAAAATCCCCCTCTTGGAATCCTGCCCCAATCTACCTGCATATTGAAATCCCCCATGAATATTGTAGCATTGCCCTTTTGGCATGCATTTTCTATCTCCTTTGTAATTTGTAGGCCACATCCTTACTACAGTTTGGTAGTCTATATACAACTCCCATCTGGGTCTTTTTACCTTTGCAAGTCCTTAGCTCTATCCATAATGATTCAATACCTCCTAACCTAAGTGTCACCTCTTTCTTATGATTTTGATTTCTTTTTTTACCAACAGAGCAACACCATCTCCTCTGCCTTCCTGCCTGCCCTTTTAATACAATATATATCCTTGGAAATTAAGCTCCCAGATATAAACTTCTTTCAGCCATGATTCAGTGATGTCAACAACATCATACATGTCAGTCTGCAACTGTTCTGCAAGTTCATCTACTTTATTCCGTATGCTGCTCACATTCAGATATAATACCTTCAGTCCTGTATCTATCCTTTTCAATTTTGTCTGCCTCTTATGTTAAAACTCATCCTGTTGACTTCAGATTTGTCCTCTCAGCAGCCTCTTTTCAGTACACATTGCCACGGTTTGTAAACCAGCTGCCTCACCTTCAGCTCTATCATCCACCTTTCCTATGATACTTCTTACATTGAAATATACGCAGTTCAGGACATTAGTCACACCACGCTCAACCTTTTGATTCTTAACTTTGTCTGAAGTCTTACATACATCTGCTCCACAAGCTCTCCACTGACTGCTCTGTCTCTTTGGTTCCCATCCCCCTGCCACTGTAGTTTAAATCCCATCATGTAGCATTTATATCCTAGTGGGAAGGTTTGTTAGTCCCCCTCCAGTTCCAATGCAAACTTTCCCTTCTATACAGGTCCTACTTGGCCTGGAAGAGAGCCTAATGATCCAAAATTCTTATGCCCTCCCTCCTACACCAAATGCTGAGCCACGTATTAAACTGTATAATCGTCCTAGTTCTGGCCTCTCTAGCACGTGGTGATCTTGTCATTTGTCTTACCCATGACATTGGTCCCTAAATGGACCATGATCTTTGGCTGTTCGCCCTCCCACTTAAGAATGCTGAGATTCCCAATTTGAGATGTCCCAGACCCTGGTACCGGGGAGGCAACGTACTATCCGGGAATCTCATTCTCGCGCACAGAACCTCCTGTCTGTTCCCCTAGCCAATAAATCACCTATTACCACAGCGTACTTCTTCTCCCCCCTTCCCTTGTGAGTCACAGAGGCGGTCTGAGTGCTAGAGATACTGTTAGGAGAACTCCCGCAGCTGTATCCAAAATGTTGAGTATGATAGCCACAGGCCAGTACTCTACCCTAGCTCCTTCCCTCTTCCTGACTGTTACCGAGTTTCCTGTGTCCTGCACCTCTCTGTATGTCCTATTTATCACCCCTTCAGCTTCCTAAATGATCTGCAGTTCATCGAGTTCCAGCTCCAACTGCTTAATGCAGATTGTTAGAATCTCAGCTGCATGTACTTCTCACTGGAGGTCTCGGCGCCTTCCCACATCCTGCAAAATATCCAGCCTGTAACACATACATAAAAGGCTTTCAGGTTTATCTTAATCCTGCCTGCAGAGATTTCTTGTCCGCTCTTTACCTTCCTAATTTCCTTTATATGTGGAAGGAAAGTGATTAAATCAGAGGACAACCAGCATCAAAGATAGTAAGGAGAGATCTTAATCAAGTCAGAAATGATAGGATGGGATTCATGGATACTAGCAGAATTATAGGGAGAAAATTGTTGACAAAAAGGTCTAGCTTTCCCACTTGCTGCTGGCACAAGCACAACCAGAAAAAGCATGCGAGTGATGAAAGCAGCAGGTTGTGCTGCAGCTTCACAGAACCCAGTGACCCGGCTTCGATCCTTAATTCTGTGTGCCTGTGTGGAGTTTGTCTTCTTCTCCTTGGGTGGTGTGGTTTCTTCCCACATCCCAAGAATGTGTAAATGATGTTATTGAGATGTATAAGATTCTGAGGAAGGAGAATTTGTTGAAATTTCACTTGGTGAGGAAATGAAGATGTAGAGACATAATCAGAATCAGGATTATTTTCACTGAGTTAAATGACATGAAACTGGTTATTTTGTTACAACAGTACAGTTCACACATGTAAAATTACTATAAATTACAAAAATAAGTAGAACAATGAGGTAGTGTTCATTTGGATTATGGATGGCTCAGAAATCTCTAGGCAGGCAGAAAGGATCTATTCCTGAATCAATCTTCAGGGTCCCCCAATGGCAGTAACAAGAAGAGGGCATGTCCTGGATGGTGATGGTCCTTACTGATTGATGCCCCCTTCTTGAGGCAACCCCACTTGGAGATACCCTCTAGTTGTGCCTTAATTGAGAGTTTGTTGAGGCTTTGGAGAGGGTGCAGAAGAGGTTTACCAGAAAGCTGCTTGGATTAAATGGCAAGTGTTGTAAGGAAAGTTTGGATTATTTTTTCTGGAGCAGCCGAGGCTGAGGGGAAACATGATTGAGTTTTATAAGATTATGACAGGCATAGATAAAGTAGTCAGATGGTATCATGTTCCCAGGATTGAAATGTCTAATACAAATGGGCATGCACTTAAGATGAGAGGAGGTAATTCAAAGGAAATATACAGGGGAATTTTTTTTTACAGAGAGGGAGGTGGGTACCTGGAATGCCCTGTCTGGGGTGGTGGCGGAGTCAAGTATGATAGAAGCATTGACAGTAAGAGTCTCTTAAAAAGGCATATGAATGTGCAGGAAACAGAGGATATGGACATTTTGTGTGCAGAAGGGAACAGTTACATCGGGCAGTTTATTACTAATTTAATTAAATTGGTGCAACATCATGGACCTAAGGCTCTGTTACTGTGCTGAACTAAGTTTTATGTTCGGTGTTCTACGTATGTATTTAAGGCTGCAAAGGATTTAGAACCATAGAACCATAGAAACTACAGCACAGAAACAGGCCCTTTGGCCCTTCTTGGCTGTGCCGAACCATTTTCTGCCTAGTCCCACTGACCTGCACACGGACCATATCCCTCCATACACCTCCCATCCATATATCTGGCCAATTTATTCTTAAGTGTTAAAAAAGAACCCGCATTTACCACCTCGTCTGGCAGCTCATTCCATACTCCCACTACTCTCTGTGTGAAGAAGCCCCCCCTAACGTTCCCTTTAAACTTTTCCCCCCTCACCCTTAACCCATGTCCTCTGTTTTTTTTCTCCCCTTGCCTCAGTGGAAAAAGCCTGCTTGCATTCACTCTATCTATACCCATCATAATTTTATATACCTCTATCAAATCTTCCCCTCATTCTTCTACGCTCCAGGGAATAAAGTCCTAACCTATTCAACCTTTCTCTGTAACTGAGTTTCTCAAGTCCCGGCAACATCCTTGTAAACCTTCTCTGCACTCTTTCAACCTTATTTATATCCTTCCTGTAATTTGGTGACCAAAACTGAACACAATACTCTAGATTCGGCCTCACCAATGCCTTATACAACCTCATCATAACATTCCAGCTCTTATACTCAATACTTCGATTAATAAAGGCCAATGTACCAAAAGCTCTCTTTACGACCCTATCTACCTGTGACGACACTTTTAGGGAATTTTGTATCTGTATTCCCAGATCCCTCTGTTCCACTGCACTCCTCAGTGCCTTACCATTAACCCTGTATGTTCTACGTTGGTTTGTCCTTCCAACGTGCAATACCTCACACTTGTCAGTATTAAACTCCATCTGCCATTTTTCAGCCCATTTTTCCAGCTGGTCCAAGTCCCTCTGCAGGCTCTGAAAACCTTCCTCACTGTCTACTACACCTCCAATCTTTGTGTCATCAGCAAACTTGCTGATCCAATTTACCACATTATCATCCAGATCATTGATATAGATGACAAATAACAATGGACCCAGCACTGATCCCTGTGGCACACCACTAGTCACAGGCCTCGACTCAGAGAAGCAATTCTCTACCACCACTCTCTGGCTTCTTCCATCGAGCCAATGTCTAATCCAATTTACCACCTCTCCATGTATACCTAGCGACTGAATTTTCCTAACTAACCTCCCATGCAGGACCTTGCTGAAGTCCATGTAGACAATATCCACTGCCTTCCATTCATCCACTTTCCTGGTAACCTCCTCGAAAAACTCCAACAGATTGGTCAAACATGACCTACCATGCACAAAGCCATGTTGACTCTCCCTAATAAGCCCCTGTCTATCCAAATGCTTGTAGATTCTGTCTCTTAGTACTCCCTCCAATAACTTACCTACTACTGACGTTAAACTCACCGGCCTATAATTTCCCGGATTACTTTTCGATCCTTTTTTAAACAACGGAACAACATGAGCCACTCTCCAATCCTCCGGCACTTCACCCGTAGACAGCGACATTTTAAATATTTCTGCTAGGGCCCCCGCAATTTCAACACTAGTCTCCTTCAAGGTCCAAGGGAACACTCTGTCAGGTCCCGGGGATTTATCCACTTTAATTTTCCTCAAGACAGTAAGCACCTCCTCCTTTTCAATCTGTACAGTTTCCATGGTCTCACTACTTGATTCCCTCAATTCCATAGATTTCCATAGATTTCTTGGATGAAAGATATCCAAAGTTTTTGGGAATTATGCAGGAAGATGGAGTTTCTAGTTGAAGTTAGAGCAATCATGATCTTAATGGTTGGTAGAACTGGCTTAAGAAGTTTTTTTATTTTATTGAGATACAGCATAGAATATGGCCTTCCAACCTTTCGAGCCATACCATCGAGCAATCCCTTGATTTAACCCTAGCCTAATCACAAGACAATTTACAATGACCAATTAGCCTACTAACTGGTACATCTTTGGATTGTGGGAGGATACCAGAGCACCTGGTGCAAACCCACGTGATCATGGTCAAGATCAAAGTTCATCGTCATGTGCAGAAGTACATGTTGTGCGCAGGTAGGATAAAAAAGTTATTTATAGCATCAGATACACCAAATTCTCAAGAATCAGAATCAGAATCGGGTTTAATATCACTGACATATGTTGTGAAATTTGTTGTTTTGTGGCAGCATACATTGCAATACATAATATAAAGTATAAATTACAATAAGAAGTATATATATAATGAAACTTAAATTAAGTAAGTCGTGCAAAAAGAGAGGGGGGAAATTACTGAGGTAGTGTTCATTGGTTCATTGCCCATTTGGAAATCTGATTGCAGAGGGGAAGAAGCTGTTCCTGAAATGTTGAGTGTGTGTCTTCAGGCTCCAATACCTCCTCCTTTAAGGTAGCAATGAGAAGATAGCATGTCCAGGGTTATGACCATCTTTGATGAACAATGCCACCTTTTTGAGACATCAGCTTTGGAATGTGTCCTGGATGCTGGGATGGCTAGTGCGCATAATGGAGCTGACAGAGTTTACAACTTTCTTTGATCCTGTGCATTGGCCTCTCCATACCAGGTGGTCACGCAACCTCTTAGAATGCTCTGCATTGTACATCCGTGGAAATTTGCGAGTATCTTTGGTAACGTAACAACTCTCCCCAAACTTCTGACGAAATATAGCCACTCTCATGCCTTCTTTGTAATTGCATCAATATGTTGGGCTCAGGATAGATCTTTGGAAAATTTGACAATCAGGAACTCGAAACTGCTCACCCTTTCCACTTCTGATCTGTCGATGAGGATTGGTATGTGTTTCCTAGATTTCACCTTCCTGATGTCCACAATCAATTCTTTGGTCTTACTGACATTGAGTCCAAGGTTATGGCTGTGATACCACTCAACCAGCTGACTTATCTCATTCATATACACCTCCTCACCAACATCTGAAATTCTGCTAACAATAGCTGTGTCATTGGCAATTTTATGGATGACATTGGAGCTTTGCCTAGCCACACAATCATGGGTGTAAAGATAGCTGAGCAATGTGGGCTAAGCACACATCCTTGAGGTGCACTACTGTTGATTGTCAGAGGGACGATGTTACTTCCAATCTGCAAAGACTTTGATCTCCCAGGGAGGAGGTCAAGGTGCGGGTTTTGGAGCTTGTTAATTAGTATTGAGGATATGATTGTTTTGAACACTGAACTGTAGTCAATAAACAGCAGCCTGATGTAGGTATTGTTATTGTCCAAATGATCCAAGGTCAAGTGGATAGCCAGTGACATTGTAACCGCTGTAGACTTATTGTGGCAATAGGTAAGTAGCAGAGAGTCCAGGTCTTTGCTTAGGCAGGAATTGATTCTAGCCATGACCAACCTCTCAAAGCACTTCATCATACAGATCTGAGTACACATTTAGATGTGTAGTAGTTGTGAGTCACAGTAGATGTAACAACATAAATTATACAAAATAATTTGGACAAACAGATGAACTCTTATTTCTCTGTTCTTACCAAGAGATTCAAACTATACAATAGGAACCTGATCTCCTACAGAGGTCTGGTCTCTAGCAAGCTGACCTGTTCTATTTTTAATCCTGCCAGAGCACTCTGCATTGTTCAAAGAGTGACCAATCCAAGCTATCAGAACAAGCTCCTACATCAATTAGTTTTAGCTTCTCATTCTGCACTCCCTGAAACTAACCTCCAGTCCCTACCTCTGTTAATAGCTTCCCTCTCCTCTTTGTTCTCCAGCCTTGTGGGTTTTGAAGGTTTTACACTGAATGCTGACTACTGGACTTGAGCCAAGAGACTGGAATCAAATTCAGGAACCTAACCGACATTTCAACATTTTGTGATTAGTAAGCAACACCAGGAGTGAGATTATCACCTTGACCTCAATGCCCATGGTTTGTTGCTTTTTCCATTTATGTTAGTTAACAGTTAAAAATTGCAAGTTGTGTAGCAATTATACACAATCTTAGTATTCAGTAACATAAATAGTTTTTTATGCAGTATTGAGGGAACAAGGAAGTGATGGTCTCAGAAAGGATGCAGGGAAGGATTACCAGAATGGTATCAGGGTCGGGCTACGATTAGACTGGAGACTTTGGTATGGTGGGCAACAAGCAATTAGCTAGACTATTTCAGTAACATCTATAAGTGGAGGGGGAGAGGACATTTCAGGTAAAAACCCCATTGTGCCTAGCGCCACTTTATGAACATAAAATGAATCTATGTATATAAGCTTTTTTATATATTTATACTTACTAAATATTTTTAAAATTACATTCTTTATCTTATTGTATTTCTTTTGGTCCTGCATCAGATCCAGAGTAACAATTATTTCATTGTCCTTTACACTTATGTACTGGAAATGACATTAAACAATCTTGAATCTTGAGAACAGAGTCGAGAGGGGAGATAGTCAGTATAAAAAGGAAGAGAGGTGAGACATAAGTCTAAGGTGATTGGACTGAAGGGTACAGGATTACAGAAAGGTTGTGCCAGGTTTGAGAGAGGAGTGGGGATGGTGTTGGAAGGCAGAGAAAGAGGGAAAATAAAATGAGAGGCAAATGGATTGAGGTAGGGGAGGGGGGTAGAGCTTGGAAAGAGCTGCTGGAGGGTGTTAAGTAAGAACGCAAAGGATTACCAATGCTGAACTCAGAAAAGTAAAGGAGGTGAGATTGCAAATGTTCAGGCAGAGGTAAATGGCAGAAAGAACCTCTTCCCCAACCTTGTTCCATCAGTAACTCACTTTTCCTTTCTCTATGTCCACCTCATTCTATCATCCACTTGTCACTGTCTCTCAACTCCATCACTAATCCCCTCTCTTTCATGGCACAACCTGTCTATCATTTTTCATTCTTCCCCAGTCTTTCAATCACTTCGAACTCCTGTCTCACCTCTCCCATTCCTCTGCCAAGCAGGTTTCCTGTCACCATCGGACATGACAGACAACAACCATTATTATTACTAGCTTATTATTGTCACATATAGCGAGGATAGCAAGGAAGCTTGTCTCGTATTCTGTTTACACGGATTGAATCATTACATAGTGCATTGAGCTAGAATAACTTTAAGTGATTTTTCTTTCATCCAGACAAATTTATCAGCCTCTGGGTTCAGGTGCAGACTAGAATGAACTTTGTTTAATTTTGTACCAGAGCAGACCTCTGACCTGGTGATTATGAGATGAAGTGATAAAGCCAATTGCAGTAAAACTCTGCTTATCCAGCACTTTCAGAATCTTGGACACACAAAGAACTGCAGATGTTGGAAGCTGGAGCAACACAGTGCCAGTGGAACTCAGTGAGTCCGGCAGCAAATGTGAAGGGAAATGGGCAGCTAATGTTGCGTGTCGAGACTCTTCATTTGGATCCTTTGTCAGTCCAGAGGACAGGCTTTGACCCAAAATGTTGACTATCCATTTCCTTCCACAGATGTCTAAACTGAGTTTCTTGAGGTCTTCGTGAAGAAGTTCACGATCTCGGTGGAGCAGAATGAGCAGATTTTCTGCATTATTGGGTATTTTCTCATTCAATCCCAACACAACTTTTAAATCAAACAAAAACCTGCAGGAGCTCAATGGGTCAGACAGCATCTACAGAGGGAAGTGGACAGTCTGTATTCTGGGTCAAAATCTTTGATCAGCACCTGAAACATTGATTGCCCATTTCCCTCCACAGAGGCTGCATGTCCTGTTGAGTACCTCTATTGTTTGTTTATTTCTCCAGATTTCCAGCATCTGCATGTACCCTTGTCTATCCATGTTTTAATTCACTTTCATTGGGTATTAAATAGCATTATAATGACCTCACTGGAGAGTCCAATAAGTTTAGAAGGAGCATGGGAAACAAGGCCTAGCTCAGTTTAAAGAGTGTACAGGGGGAAAGGGCCACAGAGATGAGTGGAAGCATAGGCCCACAAATCCAGTGAGTTGGAATTAAATGCAGGAACTGAGTACCATTATGTCACAGAAGGAAAAATCTTGTTTTTTTTTCATACCATGACATTAACACAAATCAGATCAGTCTCTCATCTTAAGTATTGACAGGCGTTTGGACTTATGGTTTTATTATCATCACAGAGATCAAGCCACTTACAAATCAAACTGTCAAATAAAAGTTGAGCTACCTGTCCATCTGTTCTCTGCCCTTTCATTCTGTTGTGCCACTCTCCATGGTTCAGGCGCTGAAAGCTTCTGACACAGCAGTGCCCAGAGACATTGACAGCAGGGGGGAACATCTGAGTACAGTGGCAAGTCCAGTCAAGAAGCCTCCTTGAAAAGTTAATAAACTGGTTCTGAAACTTGGTGATTCTCTCCATGAGATGAAAATCAAAGGAACTGCAAATACTGTTAATCTGAAACAAAAACAGAAAATGCAGGAAACACTCAGCAGGTCAGGCAAAATCTGTGGGGATTCAACCAGAAAAATTAACTCTGCTTCTCTTTTCACAGATGCTGCCAGATCTGCTGAGTGTTTCCAACATTTTCTGTCTTGTCTCCTCTCAGAAATTGTGTTCACCTGACTTTGTAAAAAATAAAAAAGGGTTCTCTCATTCTAACTTTTAAAAGTAATTCATGAGCAATGTGTAATGGTATTGGAATTGGTTTTGTCACATGTACAGAAGTACAGTGTAGCACTTGTCTTGCATATTGTTTATACAGATCAAATCATTACCTATTGAGCTGGAATAAGGTAAAACAATATCAATGCAGAATAACATATAAAAGCTACTAAAAGTGCAGTACAGGTAAACAATAAAGTGCAAGATCATAACGAGGTAGATTGTAAAGCTGAGTCAAACTTATTGTACAAGAGGCCCATTCAAGAGACTGATAGTGGCTGGAGAGGGAGAAACTGTTGGTAACTTTGTCAGCTTGGATGATGTGGGCTGAAGGGAGAGTTTCCCTTTCCTATGACTTGGTGATATTTCTTTGACTCTCTTAAGTAAACAAATTATGATCTTTCCCTCCTAATTAAAGCCCTTTCAATCTCTTCTGCTCCAAGGAAAACAGTCATTTATTTTTAAGTTCATTTTTGGGACCGGTCATTACCTGCAAGACCAGCATTAATTGCCTATCCCGAACTGCCCTTGAAGGCAGTAATGAGCTGCTTTGGTGAACTGCTCCAGATCTTCTGCTAAATGTAATCCCATGGTGCATGAGATGTTCTAGTGTTTAGATCCAGTGACAATGAAGGAATGGTGATATATATTCCAAGTCATGATGGCATGTGACTTGGAAAAGACCCTTGAATCTAAGAGCAGAACACAGGAAGGTCTAGATTATGTACACAAATCTTGTCCACTTCCTCAGAAAACTAAGGAAATTTGGCATGTTTCTGATTACCCTCACATATTTTTATTTGTGCTCTAAAGAAAGCATCCTATATGGATGCACCATAGCTTGCTACGACAACTGGTCTGCCTAAGATTGCAAGAAACAGCAAAAAGTGCTGGCACAGTTCAGTTTGTCATGAAAACCAGCCTTCCCTCCATTGACTCTGTCTACACTTCCTGCTGCTGCAGGAAGACTGCCAAGATATCAAAGAGACCTCCTACTCTGGCATTTTTCTCTTCTCCCTCCTTCCTTTATGCAAAAGATACAAAAGCTTGTGAATATGTACTGCTAGGCTCATGGACGGCTTCCATCACACTGCTAAAAGACCTGAATAGGTCGATTATAAGCTAATGATGAACTTTTGATCTCTCAAGCTACATCACTGAGGTCCTTCTACCAATAAAGAAATGACTAATTCTATTCTGCAGTCACTTAAAATGGCCATCCTAGTTAAATCGAGTGGATTAGATCCATGATATTTTTTTCAGTGTACCCTGTCCATTGAGTGGAAGGAAATACACTAAGGTCATAAAAAAAGGAGAGAAATAAAGGAAATAATAATATCAACACTGAGGAACAAGGGATATAAAATTCTCTCCTGTCATTGTTGGTTCACTGGGTTTTATCAGAGCTCCCGGGTGTGATAAATATGATGTGTTTGCAGGTTCTGTTCAGTTGCTCTCCAAGGTGAAACAAAGCAAGTTCTAGTAGCAGTCAGAAACTAAAGTTAGTGACCTTTGCAAACAGTAAAACGTCTATTGGAAAACCATTTTTCTTGTTAAAATGTAAATTAGTAACTTGGTTTAATATTGTCACATGTACAGAGATACAGTGAAACGTATTGTTTTGCATGCCATCCATACAGATCACTTCATCACATCAGTGAATTGAACTAATACAAGGGGAAAATAGTGTCAAAATAGAATGCAAAATAAAGTGTTACAGAGAAGGTGCAGAGCACTTAGACAGTAAGGTGCAAGATTGCAACAAAATAGATTGTGAAGTCTAGAGTACATCTTATCATTGAAGGGAACCATTCAATCGTCTTACAACAGCAGGATAGAAGTTGTCCTTAAACCTGGTGGAATGTGTTTTCAGCCATTTTCATCTTCTGTCCAAAGTACTTGTATATGGAATGATTTGTCTGGATTGCATTCAGACAAGAGTTTTTTAGTGATTCTAGGTACATGTGATAATAATAAGCCAGTTACTAATTCTATCCTTCAATCACTTGCAATGAACAAGGGGGAGAATAGTGAATGTCTGGGGTGGGTGGGGTCTTTAATTACGCTGGCTGTTTTACTGAGGCAGCAAGAAGTAAAAAGTCCATAGAGAGGAGGCTATTTTCCATGATGTGCTGAGCTGTGTCCGCAAATCGCGGTAGTTTCCTGCGTCGTTGGGCAGAGCAGCTTGCTGCATTGTATTAGATTTTGTAAAGTATTGGATGAATGTCTGAACAGTTTAAAATTACAATTTAACTCTTGGTCTGCTCACAGCATGCAACATGTGCATAGTCAGAGGCTTTTTCCCAGGGCTGAAATGATTGCCACAAGAGGACACAGGTTTAAGGTGCTGGGGAGTAGGTACAGAGGAGATGCCGGGGTAAGTCTTTTACTCAGAGAGTGGTGAGTGCGTGGAATGGGCTGCTGGCAACGGTGGTGGAGGCGGAAATGATAGGGTCTTTTAAGAGACTTGTAGATAGGTACATGGAGCTTAGCAAAATAGAGGGCTATAGGTAAGCCTAGTAATTTCTAAGGTAGGGACATGTTCGGCACAACTCTGTGGGCCAAAGGGCCTGTATTGTGCTGTAGGTTTTCTATGTTTCTATGTCTGTAGAAGATAAACACTGTAGGCTTGCTAATGTCCAATGCTTTTTGATAGCAGCTGGATTATTTCTTCGTCATAGACACCATTAACGTAAGGATGTCTGTTAATGACTGAATGTCTGTTGGTAAGTTTGAGAGCTAGTCGATGGATTCTTTCTCAGCGTCTGTCAAATTGGATTGATGGATTCTTTTTTGAATTCAAACTTATTGCTTATATGTAATATTAATGTTCTTTTGTAACTAAAGGAATGTTAAGTCCAAAACATTGTTGGACTGATGGATGAGGAATGAGCATTAAAATTCCTATTTGATTTGTAAGGGCATGCTGAACAACGTGTGGATGAACACATGTGTTGTTTGAATGAAAGAAATTAGGCTGAGTTAATGGCATGAGAACAAATGATCAAACAGCTTGTCTGTCTGTGTGTCTTTCCATGATTGTAGAACTCGTATTTATGAAGGTACCTTTCTCTCAGTGCTTTGGACTTCACTTAGACTGGAGATTCATGATCAGTGCAAAGACCCAGGGTGGTTTAACGAGTTAGTTGGAATTTGGAGCTCCCCCCAAAGCAACAACAAGCAAGTGGTGACTAAGAATCTTGAGCCCTGAAATATTTGTGACTTACTACATAGTATTTTGTGTGGTTTATTTGTATTTTTTATTTTATGATAATAAATTAGGCTTAAATTATTTTGTGCATCTATGTTTATTACCACATCTCCTGGATGTTCAAATTATTTGGGTTTGATCAACCCAGCCCATTACACCTGCTATACCAAGCTGTAATGAATCCAAGTTTGCTACATTCTAAGTTTTTGATATGGTCTATGGTTTGCTGTATGTTAATATAGAACAGAAAACACAGAACAGCACAGGTCCATCAACCTAACCCTAACTCTCCCCACCCACGTAGGCCTCCATTTTGAGTCTCTTAAATATCACTAATGTTTCCACCTCTACCAGAAGCCCTGGCAATGCGTTCCATGCACTTACCTCTGTGCGTAAAACAAAACAAACAAACAAAACCCTTCCTCTGATATCCACCTTTGCTCAAAAGAGAAAAGCTTTATCTCACTCAACCTTTCCTGATAAGACATGCCATCCAGTCAAGGGAGCGTCCTGGTAAATCTCCTCAACACCCTCTCGAAAGCTTCCAATTTTTTTCTATAATGAGGTAACTAGAACTGAACACAACACTCTAAATGTGGTCGAACCAGAACTTTATAAAGCTGCAACATTACTTCACAGCTCTTGAACTCAATCTCTCAACTAATGAAGGCCATACACCTTTTTAACAACCTTATCAACTTGGGCGGCAACTCTGAGAGATCTATAAACATGGACCCCAAGTTCCCTTTGTTCCTCCATTCTGCATTCAGGTTTGACCCTTCATTGTGTATCATCTCACACATTTCTGATTTGAATTTCATCTCCCATATCTCAGCCTCAGCATTGCCTCCTATTAATATCCCATTGTAACCTACGACAACCTTTAAAGATAAAGATGAAAGTTAGCTTTATTTGTCGCATGCCGTAATACCAACATTTACAGTGAAATGTGTTGTTTGCATCAGAGACCAGCACAGTCTGGGGATGTGCTGGAGGCAGCCGGCAAGGGTCACCTTGCTTCTGGCACCAGTGTAGCAAGCCCACAACTTTACGAACCCCTAACCATTACGTCCTTTGAAGTGTGGCACCTGGAGGAAACCCATGCGATCAGATATACAAGAACATATAAATTCCTTCAAGACAGTGGCAGGAATTGAACCCCAATCTTCGGACTGCTGCTGCTGTAAAGCTTTATGCTAACCTTTACGATACACTATCCATAACACCACCAACTTTTGTGTCATCTGCAAACTTACTAACCCACTCTTCCACTTCCTCATCCAAGACATTTATAAGAATCACAGAGAATAGATCCCTGTAAAACATTACTAGTCATGGAATTCCAGGCAAAATATATTCCGTCCACTACCACCCTCTCCCTTCTGTGGGCAAATCCATGCCTGTGTATTTAACATGGAAATTGCTGTGTGCATCTCTGCACAGACGCAGGGGAGTGAAAGAATAGGGTGCAGACAGCAAGCATAAAGAACTAAGAGGGAGGGGTTGGCCAGTGATAGGTGGGAGATTAGGAGAGGGGAGAGTGGAGGTAGTGACAGAGGCTGGAAGGTATTACGTGGAGGCAACAGCAGATGGAATCTAATAGGATAGGAAAATGAGGTGTGGGTTCACGTTAGGAATGTGGTAAGGGTGAAAGGAGCTGAGGTGGGGGTGGAGGCGCCCCACTGGAAGGTGTGTGTTGGTAATTCACAGATGGAGTGGCTGAGGAAGAGGAGAGAAGCCAGGTGATTGGTGGAAATGGCGAGGGTTATAAGAAAGGTGAGTATGACAGAACCTGGTTTGATCGGTAGGAGAGAAAGGAAGAGAGTGGGAGCAAGTCACCTGAAACTGGAGAATACAGTATTGTTACTGGCAAGATAGAGAGTATTCTCTATATTGATAGCTTGACATCAGTGGTTGGAAAGTTGTTGGAGTCGATTGTCAAGGGTGAGGTTACAGACTACCTGGAGGCATATGACAAGATAGGCAGAACTCAGCATGGATTCCTTAAAGGAAAATCCTGCCTGACAAACCTATTACAATTTTTTGAGGAAATTACTGGTAGGCTAGATATGGGAGATGCAGTGGATGTTGTATATTTGGATTTTCAGAAGGCCTTTGACAAGGTGCCACACATGAGACTACTTAACAAGATAAAAGCGCATGGAATTATGGGAAAGTTACATACGTGGATAGAACGTTGGCTGATTGGCAGGAAACAGAGAGTGGGAATAAAGGGATCCTATTCTGGTTGGCTGCCGGTTACCAGTGGTGTTCCACAGGGGTTCGTGTGGGGGCCGCTTCTTTTTACATTGTACACCAACAATTTGGATTATGGAATAGATGGCGTTGTGGCTAAGTTTGCTGATAATACGAAGATAGGTGGAGGGGCCGGTAGTGCTGAGGAAACAGAAAGTCTGCAGAGAGACTTGGATAGATTGGAAGAATGGGCAAAGAAGTGGCAAATGAAGTACAATGTTGGAAAGTGTATGGTTATGCACTTTGGCAGAAGTAATAAACGGGCAGACTATTATTTAAATGGGGAAAGAATTCAAAGTTCTGAGATGCAATGGGACTTGGGAGTCCTTGTACAGGATACCCTTAAGGTTAACCTCCAGGTTGAGTCGGTGGTGAAGAAGGCGAATGCAATGTTGGCATTCATTTCTAGAGGAATAGAGTATAGGAGCAGGGATGTGATGTTGAGGCTCTATAAGGCACTGGTTAGACCTCACTTGGAGTACTGTGGGCAGTTTTGGTCTCCTTATTTAAGAAAGGATGTGCTGACGTTGGAGAGGGTACAGAGAAGATTCACGAGAATGATTCCGGGAATGAGAGGGTTAACGTATGAGGAACGTTTGTCCGCTCTTGGACTGTATTCCTTGGAGTTTTGAAGAATGAGGGGAGACCTTATAGAAACATTTCGAATGTTGAAAGGCATGGACAGAGTGGATGTGGCAAAGTTGTTTCCCATGATGGGGGAGTCTACTACGAGAGGGCATGACTTAAGGATTGAAGGGCGCCCATTCAGAACAGAAATGCAAAGAAATTTTTTTAGCCAGAGGGTGGTGAATCTATGGAATTTGTTGCCACGGGCAGCAGTGGAGGCCAAGTCATTGGGTGTATTTAAGGCAGAGATTGATAGGTATCTGAGTAGCCAGGGCATCAATGGTTATGGTGAGAAGGCGTGGGAGTGGGACTAAATGGGAGAATGGATCAGCTCATGATAAAATGGCAGAGCAGATGCGATAGGCCGAGTGGCCGACTTCTGCTCCTTTGTCTTATGGTCTTATGGTTATTCAGGTCACCTGAAACCAGAGAATACAGTATTATTGTTGTCAGCCTGTAGACTATTCCGGTCACCTAAAACTGGAGAATACAGTATTATTGCTGTCAGGCTGCAGACTGTTCCGCTGACATGAAACTGGAGAATACGGTATTATTGCTGTCAGGGTGTAGACTATTAGGGTCACCTGAAACTGGAGAATACAATATTATTGCTGTCAGACTGCAGACTATTCGGGTCACCTGAAACCAGAGAATACCATATTATTGCTGGCAGACTGGAGACTATTTGGGTCACCTGAAACTGGAGAAGACTGGCAGGATGCAGACTATTCGGGTGGAATATGAGGTTCTGTTTCTTCAGTCTGCATCCAACTTAAAGTAGGCAGGATAAACCGGACCAGGATTTCTCAGCTGGGGTTCTGCGAGAGATTGCGATTTAAAAAAAATAAACATCATTTTGTTTTTACTTTGCACGATGTGCTAGCGCCTGTAGTGGTGGGCTGTGACCAAGCAGGCCCATAGCAATCTTGGTCGCAGTCTCTCAGCCAGTTTGGCAGTGCACAGTGGGACTGTGTTTGAGTCCTCTCCCTCCTGAATTACCTCCCCAAACCTCCCCTTACTGACTGACTTATGGGATTGAAGTGTAGGAGAAAATTGGAGGTAAATCTTCATTGTATAGATGGTCCACTGTGTGATTTTTGAAGAGGAGGTGTAAGATGAAGGTGGAGGATTCTAGGCCTAGGCCTATGGACAATTCTGATGAGGTTAATGATGAAGAATTACAATCTTCTGAGTCATTTCACTGCACTAGTGCAATAATGGACACAAAAAGTCCGTATTTACAACAAAAGCTACTTACCAATGGGTTTTACATAGACTGGTGATCCAGGTTGTAAAAGGACTCAAGAAGCGAGTTACTTAGTAACAGAACTTATTGCCCAGAAAAGGAAAAGTCACACAGTTGGTGAGAACATAAAGATGCCAGCATGTAAAATTATAGTGGCTGAAAGACTAGGACAAAATGAAGTATGAGAAATTGAAAAGGGTTCACTTTCAAACAAGACGATAAGTTGACATATTGATGACATGTCACATGATGCATAAGATGTCTTGTGTGAGAAACTGAAAAACAGCAGCTTCTCTATCCAGGTTGAGGAGTCAACAGATTTCACCAATAAATGTCATATTGTAGCATTTGTAAGATTTGTAAATGATGGTGAAATTCAAGAAAACTTTTTTTCTGTTGTAAAGAGCTGCCCAAAGCAAGTAAAAAACCATGATACGTTTAATGTTTTGCCATCATATCTGGAAACAAAAAGTCTGACTTGGAGGAACTGTATTGACATCTGTATTGATAGTGCCCCATCAATGGTTAGCTCGATGAGAGGTTTTGTTTCTCTTGTTAAAATAAAAGGAAATCCTGACATTGTCACAACACACTGCTTTCTTCACAGAGAGGAGCTGATGTCAAAAACTCTTGGAGATGAAATGAAAAACGTTCGGAATGATGCTACAGAAATGGTTAACTTTTTAAACAAAGACCAGTTTACTCAAGAATGTTTGAAAAAATGCATAGAAACCCAGACAAAGAACACACCAATCTCTTGCTACATATGGAAATCTGACGGTTTAGCAGAGGAAGTATTCTCAACGGGGTGTTTGAGCTGAAGGGTGAATTGCAGGAGAGACATTCACAAAAGTTATAGGCCAGATCTTGCTGAGTGCATTGAAGATGAAGAATGGCTGCAGAAATTAGCCTACTTAATAGTTATTTTTCATCATATGAACTAGTTGAACAAGTTTTTACAAGGGCCTGGAGAAAATATTTTGACTACAGGTGACAAGATTCTTGAATTTAAAAGGAAATTGAATCTTTGAAAAAATATGTTGCAAAAGCAAATCTTGAAATGTTTCCACTGCTGCTTGGGTTTGAGAATGAGGAAAGATATCAGAAAGTTTCAAGTCTTATTGGAAACCACCTGGAAGAACTGCAGAAAAATTTGAACAATATTTTTCCTCCCTTTGAACACAAGTGTACGACTGGGTGAGGAACCTTTCTCTGAATCTTCTGCTCAGCTTGAGAACTTCTCTTTGAGAAAATAGGAAGAACTTTGTGAGATGCAGTCTGATCAGGCACTCAAGATTATATTTACTGATCTGCCCCTAGACAATTTTTGAATTTCTGAGAAAGAAGAGTATCCTGCCATTCATAGGAAAGCAATGAACATTTTGCTGCAGTTTTCAACTTCTTGACAAACATCAAGAGCAAGGATAGAAATCGCCTCATTTCAGTTGAAAGTGAAGTCCGTGTGTACTTGAATTGAGTATTTGTGCAGCAAAAAACAAGCTCAGGTTTCACACGCTAGGCCTGGATTTGAGTCTGATGATGTTACTAAATAAGAAAATGTTTTTTTCAAAATCCTGCATAAAATTGTGTCTTAGGCTATATTTTTATTTATATTGCTTTGGCTTATGGTTTTCAGTAACTTCACTATTTAACATGGTCAATAAATTTTCATGTCGTAAATAGCATTAATTAAAATCAATTTATAGCCTTTATTTAAAAGAAATCTACTGAGCCTACCTTTAGAAAATTAAATCTCATTTTGGCTTAAGCCAGTTATTTAACAGAAGTTTATGTTTGCCTTAGAGTTTTTAAAATTTATAAAAGGGTAAGAAAGCGACTAATTTCAAAAAAAGTAAGCTAAACATAACTACCTGTGTTTTTTTCAAGAAAGGCTGGCTAAAAATTCATTCTCTACTAGACAATTATTTTTGGATTATTATATCTACAAATTATTGATCACGCTAATGTATTGTGAGCTGTAGATATAATAATTTTTACACAGGGGTTCCCTGAGACCTGAAAATTATTCCAAGGGTTCCTCTAGGGCAAAAAGGTTGAGAAAGGCTGAGAAAGACTTTGTCTTTCAATTGTTTTCTATCAGACAAATCACAAAGGACTGGGACATCTGCCATAGTGGTGTTGACCAAAGCAGAGTCAATTCTGATAGCATGTGACATATGACTTCACTGGTTACTTTATGGGTTAAGCAGGAATAAGTCATAGAGAGATACAATTAGGAAACCATTTGACCATTGGACCAATGGACCTTCAGGCATTTGAGCCTGTGCCCACTATCAGCCACCCATTTACACTAATCCTATTTTAGCCCACATACCCATCAAATTCCCCAGATTCACCACTCACCAATTTTCAGCAGCCAATGAACATTCCAACCTCTGCATCTTTGGGATGTGGGAGGAAACTCAGGCATTCGGAGGACACATATGTAGTGTGATTAAAGCTAATTTTTATCTTTATCAGTCCAAGGCTGGAAAGACAAAAATGATGCTAGTGATGAAATGCTTAACATATGAGGGGTATTTGATAGCTCTGGATGTGCACTCAGCAGAGTTCTGAGGGGTGACCGGGATCTCAACGGAAGCTGACAAATGCTGAAAGGTGTGGGTGGAGTTGATGTGTTAAGTCTAGGATGCAAGGACACATTCTCAGAATGAAGGGATGACCCTTTGGAACTAAGATAAGGAGGAATTTCTTCAGAGGATGGTGTATCCTTGGAATGGGTCACTACAAAGAACTGTAGAGGCTAAGTATCTGGGTGTATTGAAGGCATAGATTGTTAGGTTCTTGCTTAATATGGGAGTTAAGGGATACAGGGAGAAGGCAGGACAATGGAACTAAAAATAAAACAGCAATGACTGAATAGTGGAGCAGGCTCAATTCAGATTAATTCTGCTCCTATACATACGTATGACCTTACAGATGTCACAGGGAGAAGATAGAGGCTCCAAGCAGACAAGACCAGAAGTCAAGAACAAATGAGAGTCTTTGACACTGTGAGTGTGCTTTCAAGTAAGGATATGATAAATGAGTAGAAGTGGACATTACAGCCACTTCAGAGGGATCTTCCTTTTAACGTTTGATTTTTAGAGATTCACCACTGGTTTAATTTACTCAGCTCTCCAAAGCCTGTTCAATTGAATACACGTGAAAATAATGTTACAATGTGCAATTAATAGTCTCCGTTAGATCTCCTGATGCAAGTATACCCATGGGATGACATTACACAGCCCAATCTGTCATTAAAAAAACCTTCTCTCTTCCAGTGACTCTGTCTACACTTCCCACTGCAGAAAACCTACTTTTCTCATTTATGTAAAAACTGGCCAACGCTGCTGGAAGCGTATCAACCTGCAGCACTAACTCAGTTTATTTTTCTCTTTCCAAAGATACTGCCTGACCTCCTCAATATTTCCATGCTGTCTAGCTTTTACTTCAGTGCAAGGGCAGTTTGGAACTGCTCTTGCTGACGTGTCTCAGACCAGAGGGCATAGGTTTAAAGGTAACGTTTCTGGGTCACTTGGGGATTCCAGAGAGTCATTGCAATCTGAAACATTCTCTGTGTGTGGTGTAGGCAGGTACTCTTAGAAAGTTTAAGAAGCAACTGGACAAACACCAAGGTATCATGCAAGGACCAAGGAGCAGTATGGCTCTGGATAGGCCATTCAGCCCATAATGCCATGCTGATCTTAATGTCCATTTATACTAAATGTTATCTTCCTGTCCATCATCCATATCCCATCAGCTGGTAAATGTGATTAGACCAGGTATATGTGTGATACTCAGCATGGTCTTGATAGGCTGATATGGCTCACTGACTCTCTGGTAATATGATTCAAGCTCTTCTGAGGCATGTAACAGCTAAGACTTTCATGGAAGGAGTTATAAACAATTTTTAATTTGGAAGTCTCGTCTATGTTAGAATTAATTCATTTCTTTAAAACATGATTATTTTATTTTACTCAATAACGAAAGCACCACTCCATAAAAAAGCAAATATTAAATGGCTTTGAAATGTTTTAGTAATCACATTGGACACTGTTTTAGCTTCTGATTAAAATTAATCTTTATTTTTACACAAAGTAATATGCTAAATTACTTTATGCATTTCGCACATTCATTAAAAGATGGCAGAAGAGATTAGTTTAACTGATTATTTAGTTGACTAATGGGTAATGAGATATTGTCTCCATGATCTTTTCTGCAGTGCAGCCTGAGTTGTAACCTCCCTCTGGCTGGAGTCTGACAAAGTGGCTGCCAACTGTCACCATGCTATAGCAAAGACATCACCAAGCTGGAAAGAATGCAAAGAAGATTTATGAAAATTCTGCCAGGTACAGAGGGCTGGAGTTACAGGGAGAGGTTGTTCAGGCTAGCTCATTATTCTCTGTTATGTAGGAGAGTGAGGGTTGACTTTAGAGAAATGTTGAAAATTAAGGGACCAATAAGCTAGATGGTAGCTAGAAGGTAAGGGAGTCCAAAACTAGGGCTGTGGATTTAGGGCAAGAGAAGGAAAGATTTCAAAGGGATCTTAGGGTCAACTTTTTCACTCAGAGGGTAGTGAATGTATGGGATGAACTGCCAGAGGAAGTGGTTGAGGCAAGTATAATCATATCATTTAAGAAAGACCTGGTTAGACACATGAGGGGTGGGGGCTTGAGTTAGATGCAAGAAAATGGGACTAGCTGGGCAGACAACTTTGTCAGCTTGGACTGGTTGGGTCAAAGGGCCTGTAAATATGTTATATTAGTCTATGACTGAGTCTAATTCGCCTTATGGTGTGTGTAACTCTCGCTTCGGCTAGTGGATTAATACAGGGCGTGACAGCCCCCGGCCTGGCCAAACTTAAGAAATCTCATTTGGGTGGATGCTGCACGATGTGTCCCTTGTTACAAATTAGTACCCTGAAATAACAAACAGTACACAATATGCGATTAAACTATAGGCTTTATAATTCTTACTTTGGCTATATGGTTAGTAAAGAAACAAAAAAAAAGGGAAAAAAAGGCCCAATCTTATTAAACAGTCTGTGTGCAATGTTGGAGCTCACTGATAAGTCGATCGTCCACCATCCACTTCCTCCAATCGTCGCTGCCCTTCGGACCCTCGCTCCAAGTCCACCCCATCTGGTGGTCTACCAACTCTCCCCATTCGAGTCTTCTCTCCTCGTCTCTCCCTGGCAAAAGATCGTGAAAATCTCTCTTCCAGCTCACAAGAAAGAACAACAGCATTCCAAACCCCATAATCTCTAGTCATAACCCAAACATTGCTGCTACAGAGAAACCATTATATTATCAGTGAAACCTTACAGCGTGTTACACAGCAGTGAAACCCTACAGCATGTTACATATGTAATAAGTCACCATTGCAATCTTCAAGATGCTGGAGGAACTCAACAGGTCAGGCAGTTCCTATGGAGGGAAATGGATAGTCAATGTTTCGGGTCACAACACTTCATCTGCAGTCTTCCTCTCCAAACACAGGATCTTAACCTTGAAATGTCGACTGTCCAATCCCCTTCACAGATGCTGTCTGACCTGTGAACTCCTCCAGCATCTTGAGTCTTGCTCCAGATTCCAACATCTACATTCTCTTGTGCCTCTGCTTACCATGAGGAGACTGGAGACTGGAGGATGTAGATGCTTGACTGAAGGCAGTTTCTCAGTCACTGCAATGCATCGATCCTTACAGGTTAGACAGTGAATTCATTAACAGAGAGCCCAGCCCAAACAACAGGCAGCTCATTGACAGAGGCAGGAGTCCTTGTCGAAGGTAGTTGATTCTGCACACATGAGAGCTTAAGCCCCATTCGTGCTGAGCTTGTCAAGGTTCTGCAACAAACAAATGATGCAGTGCAGAATTAAGCAACAAGAAAATCCTTCCTGGAACTTCCTCACATTTATTATGTAACTGTTTCCTTTTTACTTCAAGAGACTCCCTCATCACTGAAAAGGGTTGCATCACTTTTTAATGCACTGTCTTATTACTGCAAACCCTTATAAATTATAGACCAGTGGCAATCTTCCACCTTCTCTAAGGAACAAACTTGCATCTCAATGATATTTTGTGACTTTATTGAACTTGAGGCTTTCCAAACCATCCTCATCTTTCGAAGTACTTTTGAGCTCCTACATACTATGGGGAAAATACCAGCTAGTAATCTGCATGGGCAGAAAAGAGAAGGTGATGAAATAATCCATGTACTATTAACGATAATTGAGAGATAATTAATGACAAGGATACCTTCAGCATAGTGTTTCGATTGGGTTATTATTGGCACATGTACTGAGTTACAGTCAGAAGCTTTACTTTTGAGTGCCATCCTGAAGGATCATTCCATGCATAAGTACACTGAGGCTGTAAAAGGACAACAGAATGCAGACTATAGTGTTACAGTTACAGAGAAGGCACAGTGCAGATAGCAAATAAATTCAAGGGCCATGGTGACATAGAGCGGGAGATGAAGGTCACAGCATTTAAAGTAGGAGAGGCCTGTTCAGGACATAACAATGGGATAGAAGCTGCCGTTGAGTCTGGTGGTATTGCTGTCAAGCATTTGGGTTTGCAGCCTGATGGAAGAGGGGAGATAAGGGGATGACTAGAATTGGGAGGTGGAGGGGTCCTTGATGTGATGGCTGTTTCACCAAGGCAGCGTGAAATCCGTCCTGATGAAGGGTCAGGGTCCAAAATGTCGGCTGTTTATTTCCAGCCACAAATGCTCCCTGACCTGCTGAATTCTTCCAGCATTTTGTGTGTGATGCTCAAGGTCTCCAGCATCAAAGCTCAAAGTAAATTTATTATCAAAGTACAAATATGTCGCTATATACAACAGAGAGATTCATTTTCTTATGGGAATACCCAATAAATTTAATAACCATAATAAAATCAATGAAAGATAACTAATGTACAAAAGACAAAAAACTGTGCAAATACAAAAAGAGAAAAAAGAAATAATAATAATAATAAATACATAGGAGGTTGACAAGCAAAGAAAGTAGATCATGGAGTGATAAAGGGAAAACTTTTGACAGAATTTAGACCATAAGCCATAGGAGCAGAATTAGGCTATTCTGTCCTTGGAATCTGCTCTGCTATTTCACCATGGCTGATCAATTTCCCTCTTAACCCATTTTCCTGCCTTCTCCCCATAACCTTTCATGCCCTAACTCATCAAGAACATACAAAATCTGCCTTAATACACATAATGGCCTGGCCTCCACAGCTGCTTGTGGCAATGTCCCACTATTCTGAGGCTGTGTCCTTTGGTCTGAGACTCCCCCACCTTAGGAAACATCCTCTCCACATCCACTCTATCTAGACCTTTCAACATTCGACAGGTTTCAATGTGATCCTCCCTCATTTATCTAAATTCCAGTGAGTAAAGGCCCAGAGCCATCAATCGCCATCGCTCCTCATATGATAAGCCTTTCATTCCTGGAATCATTCTTGTGAACCTCCTCTAAACTCTCTGATGACAGAACATCCTTTCTTAATTATGAGGCCCAAAACTGCTCATAATACTCCAAGTGATGCTTCACCAGTGCTTTATAAAGCCTTAGCATTATATCTTTGCTTTTATATTCTAGTCCTCTGGAAATGAATATTAACATTGTATTTGCCTTCCTCACCATTGACTCAACCTGCAAAATAATCTTTAGGGAATCCAAATAAGGACTTCTAAGTCCCTTTGCACCTCGAATATTTGAATTTTCTCCCCGTTTAGGAAACAGTTTTTACTTTTATTCCTTCAACCAAAGTGC
The DNA here is from genome assembly GCF_963921235.1 of Mobula hypostoma. Taxonomy (NCBI): domain Eukaryota; kingdom Metazoa; phylum Chordata; class Chondrichthyes; order Myliobatiformes; family Myliobatidae; genus Mobula; species Mobula hypostoma. The sequence goes on from NC_086097.1 coordinate 171,594,209, forward strand.
GTAACCATACACTTCTCAAAACTGTATTCCATTTGCCACTTCTTAATCCATTCTCCTAATCTGTCTAAATCCTTCTGTAGTCTCCTTGCTCCTCAACACTGCCTGTACCTCTACATATCTTTGTATTGTCTGCAAACTCGGCCACAGAGCCATCAATTCTGACATCTAAAATCAACCATTGTGGGACGCCACTAGTCACAGGCAGTCATCAGAAAATGCTTCCTTTATTCCCGCTCTTTAATTCCTATCAGCCAATGCTCTGTCCATACTAGTATCTTTCCTGTAATACCATGGGCAGCACCTTGAGCGGTCTCATGAGCGGCACCTTGTCAAAGGCCTTCTGAAAATCCAAGTACATAACATCTTCCAATTCTCCTTTGTTATTTCTTCAAAGTATTCCAAACGATTTTTCAGGCAAGATTTTCCCTTGAGAAAACCATGCTGACTTTGGCCTATTTTACTATATGCCTCCAAGTACAATCTTAACAAAAAGCCACATCCTTAACAATCAATTCCAACATCTTCTCAGTCACTGAGATCAAGCTAACTGGCATATAATTTCCTTTCTTCTGACCACCTCCCTTCTTGAACGGTGGAGTGACATTTGGAATTCTTCAGTCCTCTAGAACTAATGCCTCCGGAATCTCTTCAGCCAACACTTTCAGAACTCTGATGTGTACACCATCTGGTGCAGGTGATTTATCTACCTCCAGACCTTTCAGTTGCCCAAGAACCTTCTCTCTAGTAATGGTAACTTCACACACTTCATGACCCCTGACACTTGGAACTCAAAGCTGGAGACCTCTTCCCAGAAATCGTGACAATTCAGGACCAGATGGTTAACACAAAACTTATCAAAAATATATAATAAGGGATCATCAAATTCAATATAATAAACATAGAAAAGGCCAAGAGAAACCTGAAACAATCCAACACATTACAGGAACCTGCAGCACTTTAGCTCAATCTGATTACCTAGGCAGGCACAATCAAGTGGGAAAATCAGTCACCAAAATCTTTGCTCTAAAATACAAACTCATAAAAGGCAACATACCTTACTATAAATACAAGCATGATCCAGTTTTAGAGTTGGAATCCTTCAGATTATATAATGACTGATTCATTATTGTAGATAGGAGAATACATAATAATCATCCGGATATAATGTTACAGGATAAACAAGCAAGAACAATTTACTTAATAGATATAACCATTCCAAACACACATAACATACAGAAATCAATAAATGAAAAATATCAGCAATATGCTGAATTAAAGGAGGAAATTGAAAGACTATGGAACACAAACAGGCTATACATTATCTCAACAGATATTCCTACAACTGGTATCATCCCAAAGTCATTACACAATAGCACCAAACAATTAGGGCTACAAAAATATTTCTGTAAGTCCCCAGAAAGCTACAATACTAAACGTCACGAGAATAGTCCAATAGTAATTGAGAAATGAATGTGCTTGGCTATGCCCTTCCCTCAGGTTTTACCAGCTTGAGCTGGAGAGAAAAAGTAATAAATATCAAGAGCATGAGATGAAGAGAGCAGAATATCCTGTGTCTCGAGCCTGACTGCTTAATATCTTCCTTTACCTCCCACCCAACACATTGGCCACCACTCCCCATTCTCCATCTCTGCCTTGTTCCCAGGAGTAGTGATGGAAGCCAATAGGATAGGGGTGCTTGAGTTTATTAGACCATGAATATGCAGGGAATCAAAGGATATGGTTCATGTCCATTCAGAAGAAATTTAGTTTAATTTGTCATCATGGTTAGCATAAACATCATGGGCTGAAGGGCCTGTTGCTGTGCTGTACTGTTCTATGTTTTATGTTTAACTCCCTTCCCTGTTCACTGGAAGCATCAATGAATTCTCTTACTTCAATGTTACTGCCACACAACAATGCCGACCTTCTAAACTCCCTTTGCACCACTATCCAATCACCTTGTCTCCCCGACCAGCTTTCCACCAAAATCCAAGCATTATAAGTCTCACAATCCCCTGCCACAAGGATCCAGTATGAATTATCATGTTCCACCCCATCCCAAAGCAAGAATCACTACTCCACGCATATACACATCTTGTACTTGAAGTGAGGTGCAGAAAGATTTTGAGACAAGTACTTTTTATATTTTTGGATGTTTACTTTTGAAGCACAACTTAATGTTTAGCTTTCACAGTGCAACAGGAAAACTGCTGTGCCCAAGGATGCAAAGAATTGCAGCGAATTGTGAATGATGACCTGTGCATCACACAAACCAGCCCCCTTTACACTGACCTCCACCACCTCAGAAAAGCAGCCAATGTAATCAAGGACCTCCTCCCCCCTCACATTAGGAAGCTGATGCAAAAGCTTGAGAACACATGCCCCCAAGCTCAATAAAAGCTGTAGTAAGACTCTTGAACGGACCTCTTGTATAATATAGGTGAACTCTTCATCTCATAATCTACCTCGTCTGGGCCTTTGCACATATTCTATCCACCTGCACTGTATTTCCTTTGTAGCTGTAACACTATATTATACATTATCTGTTTTACCTTGATGTTCTTATGCATGGAATGATCAGTATGGATGGCCAGCAAACATAAGCTTTTCACTATGTCTCAGTACATGTGATCATAATAAACCCATTACCACAACCTCAATAAAGCAGAATCATTATTGGATGTGTAGAATAGGTTGCCTGGAATGGAGAGGCTCAAAGATGAGGGAAGACTGGTCTGTCTGGATTAGTTTGCCTTGGAATGGCTAAGGAGTTGATTGAAGTGCATGAAATTGTGCAAGGTCTAGATAGAGTAGACAGCATTAAACTTTTTACCACATCAGAGATATCTAAAATCAGAGATCATAGTTATAAGTCAAGGAGTAAAGGGACATATTTGGCATAATTTTGTGGGCCAAAGGGCCTGTATTGTGCTGTAGGTTTTCTATGTTTCTATGTTTCTATGTTTATGGAGAATGAAAGAAGAAAGTTTTCCCAAATACAAGAAAATCTGCTAATGCTGCAAATCCAAAGCAACACACACAAAATGCTGGAGGAACTCAGCAGTGTAGGCAGTGTCTATGGAAAAGAATAAACAGTCAACATTTCAAGATTTTTGCCTGGATGGTGGGGAGAGTCTGGTATGCAATGAATGAGTGGGTGGTGGAGGCAGAGATTCTCACAACATTTAGGATATATCAGGGCATACACTGGAATTGCCAAGACATAGAAGGCTACAGACCAAGCACTGGTGAACAGGATTTATTTCAATAATCGCTGCTGGTGTGAACAGTGTGGACAAAAGGCCTGCTTCTGTTTTGTATGACTCACAACTATGATTGTTCCTTTAGCTGAAAATCTCCTGGGATAACATAAGGCAAAGCATTATAAAAATGTCATTTTTATACAAGTTGTTGTTTTTCTTTTACTGTTTTGTTTTGTTCACACCCATTGTGGTGTTCCATCAATACTTTCAATTACCTCTGAGAGTGCCCCCTGAAAATAAACATGTAGAAAGCAGTGTAGGTAAAAGTTAAGAGCTGTAATCAGCCTTCAGGCAGGAGAACCACATTTAATTTTATGTTGTGTTCTCAAAGGAACGAGGCACCAAGGAAACCCTCTTCCAGCAGAAGAGAAACAATCACAGTACCCAATTCAAGGCTGAATTGGTGAGAACAATATAATGGGGCTTATTATACGATGTGATTTCAGATTGAACCAGGCAATGGAGTGCTAATCACCTAGAAAGCAGTTGAGTCATTTCATATTTATTGGTGATGCTTGGGAGAATTCAGCGGGCCCAGCTTAGTCTTTGCCCATTTGCAGTGAAGAAACTGAAGATGATAAAGGAAATACAAGTGTTCCACTTCATTTTGTGACGACTTAATGGAAAGTGACTCGGGTGATAAGAAAAATGCTATCTTGAATGTAGGAGAATGCATTTGCTTATCTGTCATTGTTTAGCCCAGTAAGAAACAGAATATTTGTGACAGGCCAATAGAATTAGCTGGTACATTGAAGCACAATGTGCTTCATTTTTCTCCTAACGTATCCCCATAATTAAACCTTTGAAAAATGCGCATTTGTCATTTTATCATACTGTCATTGGGTATCCCGAAAGGACAGAACTTTGTTTCAGTTAGCAAGATTTCACCCTAATAGAGTTGAACTGTATGATAAATATCTCCTGTAAATAAATGTTGTCATTTTAAAGGGATCTGCTGAGCTTATGAGGCCTTAGTGACATTTATAGAGAAAAGATAAAATCCATGCTAACAACTTTCAAAAACCTGTGGCATTCTACTCAATGAGAGCTGTCAAGTCAGGAATATAAGTGACCTGTTTGTTTTCGATTATTATTTGAATATTATTGTTCCAGTGTTTCCAATCAGCGTAAGAGATACAGTTGTTCAAAGCAGTTTGTGTATCTCGGTCATGCTTGATCCAAACTTCCACCCATTCCTCTTTCCACCTTTACTGTTTTTGGAATATTATGAGTAATTTTCAGCCCCCGGTGGTGGGCCTAGATCGACCAGATGAAGTTCACTAGAATGATCTCAGGAATAAAAGGTTTAATACATTAGATTAGTTTAGATTATGAGGACACTCAGTCCTTGTTTAGACCATAAGACCATAAGACCATAAGACAAAGGAGCAGAAGTCGGCCATTTGGCCCATCGAGTCTGCTCCACCATTTTATCATGAGCTGATCCATTCTCCCACTTAGTCCCACTCCCCCGTCTTTTCACCATAACCTTTGATCCCCTGGCTACTCAGATACCTATCAATCGCTGCCTTAAATACACCCAATGACTTGGCCTCCACTGCTGCCCGTGGCAACAAATTCCATAGATTCACCACCTTATTTCTGTTCTAAATGGGCACCCTTCAATCCTTAAGTCATGTCTTCTCGTACTAGACTCCTCCATCATGGGAAACAACTTTGCCACATCCACCCTGTCCATGCCTTTCAACATTCGAAATGTTTCTATAAGGTCTCCCCTCATTCTTCGAAACTCCAAGGAATACAGTCCAAGAGCGGACAAACATTCCTCATATGTTAACCCTCTCATTCCCGGAATTATTCTAGTGAATCTTCTCTGTACCCTCTCCAACGTCAGCACATCCTTTCTTAAATAAGGAGAACAAAACTGCCCACAGTACTCCAAGTGAGGTCTCACCAGCGCCTTATAGAGCCTCAACATCACATCCCTCCTCCTATACTCTATTCCTCTAGAAATGAATGCCAACATTGCATTCGCCTTCTTCACTACTGACTCAACCTGGAGGTTAACCTTAAGGGTATTCTGTACAAGGACTCCCAACTCCCGCTGCATCTCAGAACTTTGAATTCTTTCCCCATTTAAATAATAGTCTGTCTGTTTATTACTTCTGCCAAAGTGCATAACCATACACTTTCCAACATTGTACTTCATTTGACACTTCTCTGCCTATTCTTCCAATCTATCCAAGTCTCTCTGCAGACTTTCTGTTTCCTCAGCACTACCAGCCCCTCCACCTATTTTCGTATCATCAGCAAACTTAGCCACAAAGCCATCTATTCCATAATCCAAATCGTTGATGTACAATGTAAAAAGAAGCGGCCCCAACACGGACCCTTGTTGAACACCACCGGTAACCGGCAGCCAACCAGAATAGGATCCCTTTATTCCCACTCTCTGTTTCCTGCCAATCAGCCAACGCTCTATCCACGTATGTAACTCTCCCGTAATTCCATGCACTTTTATCTTGTTAAGTAGCCTCATGTGTGGCACCTTGTCAAAGGCCTTCTGAAAATCCAAATATACAACATCCACTGCATCTCCCTTGTCTAGCCTACTGGTAATTTCCTCAAAAAATTGTAATAGGTTTGTCAGGCAGGATTTTCCTTTAAGGAATCCATGCTGAGTTCTGCCTATCTTGTCATATGCCTCCAGGTACTCTGTAACCTCATCCTTGACAATCGACTCCAACAACTTCCCAACCACCAATGTCAAGCTAACAGGTCTATAATTTCTTTTTTGCTTCCTTGCTCCCTTCTTAAATAGCGGAGTGATATTTGCAATCTTCCAGTCCTCCGGAACCATGCCAGAATCTATCGACTTTTGAAAGATCATTGCTAATGCCTCCGCAATCTCCACAGCTACTTCCTTCAGAACACGCGGGTGCATTCCATCTGGTCCGGGAGATTTATCTACCTTAGGACTATTCAGTTTCCTGAGTCCTTTCTCTGTTGTAATTGTGACTGTGCACACTTCTCTTCCCTGCCACCTTTGAGTGTCCGGTATACTGCTGATGTCTTCCTCAGTGAAGACTGATGCAAAATACTCATTCAGTCCCTCTGCCATCTCCTTATCTCCCATTACAATTTCTCCAGCATCATTTTCTATCAGTCTTATATCTACTCTCACCTGTCTTTTACTCTGTATATACTTGAAAATGCTTTTAGTATCCTCTTTGATATTATTTGCTAGCTTCCTTTCATAGTTAATCTTTTCTCTCTTGATGACCTTCTTAGTTCCCTTTTGTAAGGTTTTAAAAACTTCCCAATCCTCTGTCTTCCCATTAATTTTCGCTTCCTTGTATGCCCTCTCCTTTGCTTTAACTTTGGCTTTGACTTCTCTTGTCAACCACGGTTGCATCTTTTTTCCATCGAAAATTTCTTCTTTTCTGGAATATACCTCTTTTGCACCTTCCTCACTTCTCGCATAAACTCCAGCCACTGCTGCTCTGCCGTCTTTCCTGCCAGTGTCCCTTTCCAGTCAACTTTGGCCAGTTCCTCTCTCATGCCACTGTAATTTCCTTTACTCCACTGAAATACCGACACATCAGATTTTGGCTTCTCTTTTTCAAATGTCACAGTGAACTCAATCATGTTATGATCACTGCCTCCTAAGGGTTCCTTCACCTCAATCTCTCCAATCACCTCCGGTTCATTACACAATACCCAATCCAGTACAGCCGATCCCTTTGTGGGCTCAACAACAAGCTGTTCTAAAAAACTATCTCGCAGACATTCTACAAATTCTCTCTCTTGAGATCCAGTGCCGACCTGATTTTCCCAATCCACTCGCATGTTAAAATCCCCCACAATTATCATAATATTGCCCTTCTGACAAGCCTTTTCTATTTCCTGTTGTAATTTGTAGTCCACATCCCTGCAGCTGTTTGGAGGCCTATAAATAACTGCCATCAGGGTCCTTTTACCCTTGCAATTTCTTAGCTCATTTTGACATTTTTGCTTTGACATAATTTATATGTGGTTTCCAGCTTAATTTATTATTTATTACCACTCCTAAAAATTTCACTATGAAGGAAACAGATCCACCCACATGAAAGCAGTGTACCATGGAGGAGATGGTGGCAGTATTATGAATACCAACTTATTTGTGCCTTCTAACCAGTTCTGTTTCTTCTCTGAAACACACGGGGAAGACTGCATCAACACACTTACTGCATGGTGGATGAACTCAGCGGATTGGGCAACATCTATGGAGGAAGATGTACAATTGGCATATTGGGCAAAGACCATTCTCCCCTCTCCCCCCTCTCCCCCCTTTCCCCCACTCTCCCCCCTCTCCCCTCCCCCTTTCATCTACCCAGCCCAACCTCAACTGTGCTATCCTGCTGTTTTCAGACACTTGAATGGACTCGCGCTCTAAGGATGAATTCTTGATCTCCCAATCTGCCTCATCATGTCCCGTGCATTTATTTGTCTTGCTGTGGTGTTTTTTCTGTAACTACATCATTTTTTTCCAATCTGTTTTTGCTACCACAAGATACTTATTTACATAGTGATCTACCTGGATGACATGCAGACAAGATCTTTTCATTTATCTCAGTACACATGACAATAATAAACCAACACCAATATCCATTTCGACACACTTCAGTTTCATAGAACCAGACTCATAGTATTGAAATAGCACAGAAGGACTCTATTCAACCCCTATAAATATTTATTTTGCAGTCTCATTATCTTCCCAACTCTTATCTCTGAGCCCTGCAAATCCTTCACTTTCAAGCACCCTTTTGAAAGTCCTGATGAATTTCTGATCATTACTTCATTACTTCACTCTGCATAAAAAGTTCTTCCTCATGATACCTCAGTTGCACCCCTCCCGTATCCTCGCCCAAACTCATGCTCACTGATCTGTAAACTTACAAGTGCTCCTATCCATCAACCTCTCCTTAATCTTCACGCCCCAAGGATAAGAACCCAAATGCACTCACCTAACCTTGTACATGAAATGCCCCATTTTTAGAACTATTCCAGTTAATCCCTTCCACACTTTCATTAGGAACTTGAAATCTTTTCTTACACTTGATGACCAGAACTGGATGTAATTTTTGACTCATATCCTAACCAGTGCAGGAATGAGAATCAGGATCAGATTTGTCATCATTGTCTTAATTGCTATGGTTCCTTAAGGTTGTCATAGTTGGGGGGTGGAGGGGCCTTTGCATTAGTGGAGATGAACTTTCACTACCTATTTGATGCTCCCTATGGTGTGCATCTCAAATAGCCTCTGACAACCAAGTCCACCTCCTGGCTTAGCTACTTAGCCCGGTGGAACCATCTCTACTGACAGGAGAACAGGCGAAGGTTGGTTACAAATGCCTTAAAACCAGCCAATCCAGGCAGATGGAGCTTGCCAGCTGTGGTTGGTCGATCATCTTGGAGAAGGAAAGCTCTGATTTCAAATTTTCACTGCCTTGCGGCTACACCTACACATGGGGACGACTTCAGGAGTAAACCCTGAGGGAAAAATCCAGAGCTGGAGTCCCTAAGGCAGTCCTATGTTGAGTTCAATGCTGACTGGCAACTTCTTGACTGGTGCTAAAGTGTATTGGCCTCTGCCATTCGTTTGGAATCATTAGTTGTGTGGAGAGGGGGAGTCTGCTGCATGGGTCTTCATATTGTTCTTGCTCTTCATATTGGGCTACCCTGGCTTTTGTATCAACTACACAGATAGTTGGGGCGCAGTATCCATGGTCGACCCCAACCAGCGGAGGGTCTCTCTATATGAAGTGAAATTCATTGTTCTGTGGCACCGGTATAGTGCAGAGATGAAATTACTATAAAGGTCAAAATAAATAAATGAATTGTGCAAAATATGATTAATGAGCTTGTGTCTATGAGTTCATAGTATGTTCAGTTATCTGATGGCAGAGGGGAAGACGCTGTTCCTGAATCACTGAGTGTGATTCTTCATGCTTCTCTACCTCCTCCCTACTGTAATTTTGAACAGCTTCAATACTGATTCATGGAGCAAAACAGCACAGATAAAAGACGCATCTAGTCCATGCCAGCTCAATCTTCTGCTTAGTTCCATTTACCTGCACCTGGACATTATCCCTCCAAATTCTTCTATCTATCCAAACTTCTCTGAGATGTTACAGTTGAACCTGCATCCTGATAGCGAAGGAATTTCAGAGGCTCTGATTATTAGTGCTACTGGAAATCTGAGGACTGCTGTCATTGTACTTATGTTTAGATAGGGAGTAAGAGGTCCACTAAATAATAACAGACCATTTTGTTTAATTTTGATGACTGAAATATGATTGGAATCCATCGTAAATGACAGTGTAAGACTTCACTTAGAAAGGTGCTGATTAATTGGTAGTATAGTGGTTAGCACAAAGCTTTATTGTACAGGTGATGTGGGTTCAATTCCTGTCGCTGCCTGTAAGGAGTTTGTACGTTCTCCCCGTGACCACATGGGTCTCCTCCAGGTACCCTGGTTTCCTCCCACATTCCAAAGGTATACTGGTTGGTAGGTTAATTAGTCATTGTAAATTGTCCCATGATTAGGCTAGGTTTAGATTGGGAGATTGAAGGACCAGAAGGGCCTACTCCAAGCTGAATCTCAAATAAATAAATAAATAAATAAATAAATGGTGATAGTCTGCATGGATTTCCAAAGGAAATGGCATATCTGACAAAAGAATAATTTCTTCGAGGAAGTGAAGTTGAGGATTGTTGATGGCAGTGTGTTTGGTAGAAACATAGGGCATGAGTTGGCCATTTTCTCCTCCCAGCCTTTTCCTCCACTTAATATGATCTTGAGTGATCATCAATCACAATCTATCCTCCTACTTTCTCCACATCTCCTCGGTGTGGCTTCAGCTGGAAATTTATCATTTCCTTTTCAAACAAAGCTTGATATGTTTTTCATAAATATGCTCCAGTCTACATGGATTTCATTAAGATTTGCAACAAGGTCTCCCTCAACAGGCTGGTCAATGGAGTTCCCATAGGATTCATGGGAGGATAGCAAATTGGATTCAAGGGAGAGTGACAAATTGGATCCAGTGCAACTAGAATAGCTATGGAGGGAATTGAATAGATGAGACTTCAGGCTGAGGCCCTTCATCAGGATTTTGTTCCAGCAAGCAACAGGTAATGATTCACAGGTATCTCTATAACTCGAAGGGTGTAAGCCAGTTCCATTTAAACTCTCAAATCAGCCACAAATCTTTTCTGCACTAATTTCTTTCTGTGTAATTGACATAGCATCTTGTTGTAGGCTATGATTTGGGTCTGGGGTACTAACTGGTGTCACCTTGCTTTCTCAAGTTTCACCAGCATCTGGAGTACATCAGCAATAGTTGAATGGACCAGTGATAGACTGAACAAACACTAGCCTGCTTGTATCTGGCATGTCAGTAACGCGTTCTTAACTGAGTAGAAAGGGATTGATCTCTCCTGAAACCAATGCAGAAGTTCTTAGCAGATAGTGCAAGGTGACACTGAGGGATGGCTGCACTGTTCGATTAAACTGCAGTTCTCATTCTCAGCTAGACACCGCAGATCCATGACATTATGAGCTCCAAAATCTAGCTCTGAATTAACATCATGAAACAAATTAACTGGTCATCATCATGTCACAGGTACTTGCCATGCACACCTTGACCATTGTGTTTCCTGCATTAACACAAATAAAATTTGAGAAATACTCAAATGACTGCAAATCATTTTGGGACAGGTCAAATTGTGAGTGACATTATAAAAACCGAAGTCTTTCTTCTTGCTAATGTAAGTGACTGCAGATGCTGGATTCTGGAGTAACAAATATCTTGGTCGGAGTGTGGTTGAAGAGCCAAAGGATGGAAGAAAGACGGGGATCAGTGCAAGAACATTTCACAGAACTCTGTCAAACAGGAGGACAACTTCTTCAAAGATGGCAGACCTTGAAAAGACTTCTGATTCCGAGTTTCCATCCAAAATGTTCATAATTCTTTCACTCACACAGACACTGCTCTATCTGCTGAGTTCCTCCAGCAGACTGTTTGTTACTCTCTCTTGTTCTCAATTGGGGTAAACCCTGACCATATACATTTGTGTAAAGCAGGTTACAATAAATTGAGAGATTTGATCAGCTGGCTGACAACCTATAGTGCAATCACATAAAGGTCTATACCTAACAACTTGAAGCAGGAATACATTTGCACATTTACCAGACAGCTATGTGGTCTCATAATCTTTAGTCAGTCAGGAATAAATATCAGTATATGACATATTTTCCAGCTGCATGTTCTTAGTCTAGTCTCCTCTCCTCATCTGAGACATTTCAAAAGGCAACAACAGCAACTCATAAAAATTGTAAGTTCTGGTACCTGAAATGAACAATAAAGATTGCTTGGAATCTCCTCTATTGAATTTTATAATTGGAATGGTAACAATCCTTCCATTAAAAATCACAAGTCTGGAAAAGTTACAATTACATAATAAAACAGCACCTTCAGAACAGAACCTCAACACAGTTTTGTATTTTAGATAGCACATTATTTCAACTCCGATGTGCTAGTATCTTTTGAAGAAGGTTACATGTGAGTCTCTGCAATACTAAAACTTTTCCTTTTTTTTTAAACTGGTATAAGGATTTATGAAATTGAGTTGTACTATTTGAATGCAGGCTAAAAGCAGTATTATTACAGTCTAAAGATTAGTTTAATCAGCAATGCATTAAATAAAGCAGAAAACCTGCCACATTTACCTTCCTGATTCCCATCTTCATTCACATCACATTAATTGCCAGAAGCGTCATTTACACCACAGGTAATCTAGGCACAAAACACTCTGATATGACAGATCTTTTTTTATATATATATAGACACCTCATTTGTGCATTTCTAATTTAAAGCTATCAAGATATTTCTCAAGCATGCTTTAATATCCTGGAGGCATTAAAATCTGCAGTGTAAAGGCTGGCATACATTAGAAATTGGATCAGGAGTTGGCCATTCACCCTCTCAAGTTCTGCTGTTCTATAATATCACAGCTGATCTGATCTCAGCCTCTTTTCTTCCCGATACTCTGAAGTCTAAAAGTCTCAGCCTAATGATTCGTTCATCATAGTATCCACAGGATTCTACATATTATCTACAGGATACTATGGAGTATCTACAGGAGGTGCTGCCTCAAGAAGGTGACATCGATCATCAAAGATCTCCACCAGTTGGGCCATGTCATCTGCTTGCAGCTACTAGTGGGCAGGAGAAGTCTGATGATTCACATCAGCAGGTTCAAGAACAGCTATTTCCCCTCAACTAATTGGTTCTTAAACAAACTAGCAAAAAAAAAGGTTCTTTGAACCTTTGAACCTTTGAACCTATCACCAGAACACAGTGACCACAATGAGTTCTATCACTTTGCACAAAAATGGACTTGGTTCTTTTTTTATTCTAATTTTGTTCTTTCTTATAAAAATCGTGTTTAATTTATGTCTTTCTTGTGAATGCTGCTGAAATAATGCTATGAGTCTGTGATGTTGCTGCAAATAATGTTTACATTGCACATATATTTACACATATAATAATAAACTCAATTTTGACTTTTCATATCTTTTAGAGAAAGAAATTCTCCTCATTTCAGACTAAAGTGTCCCTGACATCATTATATTGGATTATTACTATCAAGTGTAATTGATAATTTTCTAATTGGTAACTTTTTTTGTCACACTTGCTGAAGTATAGTGCAAAACTTTGTCTTCCACGCTGTCCTGGCAGATCATTCCAAAACAGAAGTTCACAGGGAAAACCAATGACAGAATGCATATTATAGTGTTACAGTATAGTTGCCATTACAGGGAAGGTGCAGTGCAGATGCACTGATTTACAGTGAGGAACTTTTGCTTGCAGGTGATCCTGATGGATCATAACACATATAATTGCATCAAGGAAATAAAAGAAAGCAGAATGCAGAATTTTGTGTAGCAACTACAAAGAAAGTGCAATGCAGATAAACAAATAAAATGCAAGGGCCATGACAAGGTGGAATGGAAGATACAAATTTATCTTTAGCGTATAAGCAGTACATTTGATCAGCAAGATAGTATCTGCCTTTGAGTCTGTGGTACTTTTTTCCCAAGCTTTTGCATCTTCTGCCTAACAGGATAAGGGAGAAGAGAGAAGCACTGAGGTGTGATTGGTCCTTGATTATGTTGTACAATGAATCTAAGATTCCTAATTTTAGGTTCCCACCAGACGAAACATCCTTGAGTCAGAAGAAACATCTACCTTCTCAAGACTCCTCATGTGGCAGGAAATGTAGATGAGGCTTGACCCGAAATCAATGCAGTGGTGAGCAATAACTTTAATAATCAACTGCAAACTAACAAGCCACTAAGGGCCACAAAACAAGAGAGAACAGTTACTAAAAAACACAGACAACAAGGTAACTGGCTGGTTTGATCAGGGAACAAGAACTGTAGCTATTGTTAGTTAGGTGGGAGGTGCCTGTCTGTACAGGCCTGACATTGTGATCAAATACTTCCAGGACGATTTGATAATCTATAGCAGCGGTCCCCAACCACCGGGCCCTCGAGGAAACGATATGATTTGGTGATATGAGTCAGCTGCACCTTTCCTCATTCCCTGTCATGGCCACTGTTGAGCTTGAATGCACGCATGCGTCATCCATGTCAGCGCGGGAAGGAGATCAACTCCTCGAGCTTTCAAATGACGGCAGGCTGAAAAGTATATTTGACATAACATCTCTGCCAGCATTCTGGATCAAAGTCAAGGCTAAATATCCTGAGATAGACACGAAAGCACTGAAAAGGTTGCTTCCATTTCCAACATACCTCTGCAATGAATGCAACGAAAACTAAATTGTGGAATAGACTGGACATAAGGAACCCTCTTCCAGTATCGCTGTCTCCCGTCACCCTTCGATGGGACCGTCTTGTTGCAGGGAAACAAGCCCAGGGCTCCCACTGATTCAGCCATATTGGTGTGTTGCAATGATTTGATATGTTCATACGGGGAAAATACGTTACTTAAAATGTTATGATGCTATTCACTTATAAGTGACTTATATAACCATATAACCATATAACAATTACAACATGGAAACAGGCCATCTTGGCCCTTCTAGTCCGTGCCGAACGCTACTCTCACCAAGTTCCACCGACCTGCACTCAGCCCATAACCCTCCATTCCTTTCCTGTCCATATACCTATCCAATTTTTCTTTAAATGATAATATCGAACCTGCCCCTACCACTTCTACTGGAAGTTGGTTCAATATTTACTTCAAGCTCCCCTGTCCTCCCCTGATAATTGACATATTCATGTGAGGAAAATATGCGCTGTGTGTTTAATATTAAATTTGTTAGATTACCCTTTTAGAAACGAAATTGAGTGTATTAGCCACTTATCACCTATATTCCGGTCGTGATTAACACCCCCACCCGAACAGAATCGCCAAAAACGATTTGTAGAAAAAAATCAGCATGTACACACATGCGCACTGGTGCCCGCTCAAGGCTTCATGGTAATTGTATATTTGTAGTCTTTCTCTGGGTACACACAACATATTTGATTGCTACTCTTGTCCGTTGGCAATCCTACCCCCCCCCCCCCAACCCCGGGTCGACCTGTCTGCAAGAATATTGTCAATAATAAACCGGTCTGTGTTGCAAAAAAGGTTGGGGACCTCTGACCTATAGTGTTTTTGAGAGGGTAACACATATATGTTAAATATACGAAAACCACTTGCCAAATAATCAAAGAAAGACCATTATTTTGAAATCAGTTTACTTTGGATGCAGAGAACTTCATAACATTTGAGGTATTAATATGGTAGTTCTGTACATTGCCAATGGTTGCATTTCCATTAAGACAGCACTATTGGATATGGCTCAGTGGATCAAATTCTTGATCAATATTTGCCATTTTGGTAGGATTCTTACTTTGAGGTGTTCTGCCATATTCCTACTGATTGGTAGCTTTGTGCTATTGGCTCCTTATTTTATTGCTTGAGAACAATTGAAGAGACTTGGGTATAGAATTCCAGACTGACATTTCCATTAAGTACTATGTGAATGATCCTCCAGCAGAGGCATAGTCAAGTAGAGGTCTTACCTACTCTTTCATGTGTGTGGAGTTAGTTCTCCCAAAAGTATTTGGTCAGAACTTAGAAGATAGATACCTGGTTGAGTGCAGGGGGTCTTTATATCTTTTTTTATCTATTAAAAACTAACTTCTTAAGTGAGTATTTTTAAGTTATTGCAAATGGAGCAATTATTCACAGCCGTTCCAAAGACATTGATTTAATTCTGAGTCAGACATAATTCTGAAAGGCATAGTTATGGATTCTTTTTAATAAAAAGCAGATGTCAGGTACTTAAAGAGATGAACAGCCAGATCAAAGAGTGATCAATGAAATTGTACAGAGGGACAGAGAGTGATGGGCAACATAGAAGGGAAAGAGAGAAACAGTAGACGACTCAGTCTCCTCTACCCTAACATTAGTTTATTATTGTCACATGTGTTAAGATACAGTGAGAAGATTTTGCCTTGCATACAATCAGATCATAATATAAATAGAACTTAGGTAGAAAATAGAACTTAGAATGCAGAATTTAGTACTACAGTGACAAAGAAAGTGCAGTAGCCACAACGAGGTAGATTGGGAGATCAAAACTTTGTCCTTTAGTGTATTTGAGATCCATTCAAGTAGGGGGAATAGATGTTGTCCTTAAGTATGGTGATTTGTGTGGTTAGCCGCTTATATACTCTGCCTGACAAGAGAAGAGAGAAGAGTGGATGCTTGGGGTGGGAGGTTTCTTTGATTATACGGGCTGCTTTTCTGCAGTAAGCAGCAGTTTTGGTCTCCTCATCTAAGAAAAGATGTGCTGGCATTGGAAAACATTCAGAGGAGGTTCACAAGGACAATTTCCTCAATAAAAGGGTTATCATACAAGGAACATTTGATGGCTCTGGGTCTGGACTCACTGGAATGTTGAAGGATGAGGGGTGATCTCATTGAAACCTTTCAAATGTTGAAAGGCCTAGACAGAGTAGATGTGAAAAGGATATTTCCCATGGTGGGGAAGTCTAGGACAAGAAGGCACAGCCTCAGGATAGAGGGCCATCCATTTAAAACAGAGATAAGGAGAAATTTCTTTAGCCAGGGGATGGTGAATTTGTGGAATTTATTACCACATGCAGCTGTGAAGGCCAGGTTTTTGGGTGTTTTTTAAGGCAGAGTTTGATAGGTTCTTTATTGGACACAGCATCAAAGGTTACGGGGAGAAGGCCAGGGAGTGGGACTGAGGAGGGGGAAAAAGGATCAGCCATGACGAAATGGTGGAGCAGGCTCGATGGGCCAAATGGCCTAATTCTGCTTGTATGTCTTATGGTCTTATGGTGTAGATAGAGAGAATGGGAGGAGGGGACGCTGGTTTTTATGATGGACTATACTGAGTTTACAACTTCTGCCATTTCATATGGTATTGCACAGTGCAGATTTAATGCTAGGCTTTGATGCAACTGGATAGATGTTTCCTGAAGTGCACCTATAATCTTGCAGAGCCATTTGGGGACATGCCTTATTTCATTAGTCTTCTGAGGAAGTGGATATATAGGTATGCTTTTTAGGCCATATCATACGTGTTGCTGGATCAGGAAAGCTAATAGGTTAGTTATACCTTGAAGCTCTCAACCATCTCCACCTTGGTACCATTGAACTGGAATTCAGAACTGATGTATTATTGTCACATGTTCTGAGATGCAATGAAAGCTTGTCTTGCATACTGTTCATACAGATCAAATCATTACACAGTGCATTGAGACAGAACAAGGTAAAACAATAACAAGGCAGAGTAAAGAGTAAAAGCTACAGGGAAAGAGCAGTGCAAATAAACAGCAAGTTGCAAGCTCAGACAGAGTCATGTACGCCACTCATTTCCAAAAGAAAATGGCCAGCTCTTTTGACTTGTGCCAGTTCATTTTCTGACAAGGTTAACCTCATTGAGATAGGCAATGAGACAAAGCAGAAAATAACCTAAGTTCAAGCAAGAAAATGGTTGAATGCTGGCCTCATCTTATTCGGAGTATTTCCTCTTAAAAAATAATTCTTGTCAAAATATCAAAATGCTGAATAAAAGGTAACAAAAATGACATTGTTGCCAATCAAGGTCTGTGGACAGAAAAACAATGATAGGAACAGCAGGGAAAAGGACAGCTAGACCCTGCTTCTCTGCACTCAGATAAAATTAGGCAGTCCAATCACTGCATGTGCATTAAATCCTGTGCATGGGTTGACTGGGTTCCATTGAAGCAGAGACTATCAGAGTTGGAAGTTACAGACTCTTGCTGTGACCAACACAGTTGGAAAGAAATTGACTGAGCTTGTGAGCGAGGGTGTGGAAGAGAAGGTAGACTTCTCCACGCAGTTAAATTATGCATCCTTTAAAAACTGTAAAATTCTGTCAGTTACATATGATATTGCTGATTTATTCCTGTATAGATTTGATCCTTATGGCTTATCAGGAATGAAATGACATTATCATTAGTGTCGTAGAGTTATACAGCACAGAAACAGACCATTTAGCCCAACTTGTCCATGCTGACCAAGATTTCATTTAAGCAAGCTCCATTTACCAGTGTTTGGCCTGTATCCTCCTAAACCTTTCCTGTCTATGTACCTGTCCGAGAGAATTTTAGAAGTTGGTATTTTACCTGCCTCAACCACTTGCTTCGGCAGCTCATTCCACAGGGATACCACTCTTTGTGTAAAAATGCTGCCTCGGAAGTGCCGATTAAACGTCTTCCTAAATTTAACCAAGTTGCCCCTTGGCTCTCTATACCTACCCACGTACTTGTCTAAGTTTGGACCAAAGAGCTGAATCCCAAAGGTGGGAGCAAGTGCACTTAACATCTAGGCAGGAGCTGACCAAATACAGTGGCTAGAGTAAGTGGTCTTTTCTCCCAGGTTGGGGAAGCAAAGACTAGAAGACAAAGTACAGAATCAAACCCAGAATCAAGTTTATTATTGCTGACATAGTTTAAGAAATGTGTTTTAGAGGCAGCAGCAATGAAAAGACATAAAATTACTAAAAATTACAAAATAAATTATAAAAATTCCACAAAAGCAATAATGATGTAGTGTTCATGGGTTCATGAACTGTTCAGAAATCTGATGGTGGAGGGTAAGAAACTATTCCTAAAACGTGTGTGTACTTTCATGCTCCTGTACCTCCTCACAGATGGTAGTCATGAGAAGAGGGTATGTCCTGGGCGGTGACTCTCCTGGTTGAGTCTACAATCTTCTGCTGTCTCTTTTGATATAGGAAAAAGTTTAGTATGAAATTGAGGGGCAACTTTTTTGAATACAGTGAGTGATAGATCTATGGAACCAACTGCCAAGTGGTTAAGGCAAGTATATTAGACACATTGATTAAGTTTGTGATCAGGCCTATAGACGCCAATAGGTGTCAAGTGCTAGGAAATGGAATAGTTTGAAACAAACAAACAAACAAATAATTAAATAAATATAATTTTATTTTTAATTAATTAATTAATTTACACATGTACATTTTGGTCAGCATGGACATGTGAACATGTATGGGCCAAAGAGCCTTTTTTTATATTGTGTGAACCAATGACTTTAGGTCAGTAGCATCTAAAGTGCTCCAGCAGTTGGAGACATTCCTTGTCAAAAGAAAGATATCTGTGGTAGTCAGATATCAATTATCCCAGTCCCAGGACATCACAGCAATGGTTCCTTGTACCAGTGCCCTGGACAAAACAGTCTTCAGCTGTTTCCTTCATGACCTTCCTTCATCAAGAGATCAGAATTGTAGATGTTCGCACAAATTTCAGTTCCATTCCCAGCTCCTCATTTACTGAAGCAGTCTATTCCGAATGACTTGGAGAATATTCAAGCATGGACCGATAAGCACAAAGTATCATTCACATCACAGCAATGCCAGGAATTCTGGATCTAACCACCTACCCATAGCATTCAGTGGCATTGGAATCACTGAGTCTCTCATCATCAACATCCTCCAGGAAAAGGGAAAGAGTAGACTATTATTTAAATAGCAAAAAATTGCACCATGCTGCTGTGCAGAGGGACTCGGGAGTGTTTGTGCGTGAATCACAAAAGGTTTGCAGGTGCAGCAGGCTATCAAGAAGGCAAAAGGAATGTTGGCCTTCATTGCTAGAGGGATTGAATTTAAGAGCAGGGAGGTTATGCTGCAACTGTACAGAGTACTGGTGAGGTTGCATCTGAAGTAATGTATGCAGTTCTGCTCTCCTTACTTGAAGGAGGATATACTGGCTTTGGAGGCGGTGCAGAGGAGGTTCACCAGGTTGATTCCAGAGCTATAGGGGTTTGACTATGAGGAGGGATTGGGTTGCCTGAGAATTCAGAAGAATGAGAGGAGATCTTATAAAAACATATAAAATTATGCAAGGGATAGATAAGATAGAGACAAGAATGTTGTTTCCATTGGTAGGTGAGATGAAAACTAGGGGACATAGCCTCAAGATTCGGGGGAGTAGATTTAGGGCAGAGATGAGGAGGAACTGCTTTTCCCAGAGCTTGGTGAATCTGTGGAATTCTCTGCCCAATGAAGCAGTGGAGGTTACTTCAGAAAATATATTCAAGGCAAGGTTGGATAGATTTTAGATTTTCTCATAGTAGGGGTGTTAAGGGTTATGGGGAAAAGGCAGATAAGTGGAGATGAGTCCATGGCCAGATCAGCCATGATCTTATTGAATGGCAGTGCAGGCTCGACAGGCCAGATGTCCGACTCCCACTCCTATTTCTTATGTTCTTATGTCCAAGTCACCAATGACTGAAAGGCCAACAGGACTGGCCAGGTAGATACTAAGGTTACTCTAGATCAGGTCAGATGTTGGGTATCCTGCAGAAAATGACAACTCCTCTTGGCACTGCAAAGATTATCCACCATCTGCAAGGCATGAAACTATTTGCACCACTTGCTTGGACGATGATTGTTCCAATAGGTTCTTGATTGGTAAGGGGGTTAATAGTTATGAGGAGAAGGCAGTAAAATGGGGGTCAAAATTAATAATCTATAATTGAATGGAAGAGCAGACTTGATAGGTTCCTATAACTCATAGTCTTATAAGCTAACAACTCTCAGAATGCTCAACGTCATCCAGAGCAATGCAGCTTATTAGGTTGGCAAGAATCAATTACCTTTATAAGAGTACCTGACCATTGCCTACTTCAAGCAGTTAGGAAGAGACAATAAATGATTTGATTTTTATGAACTCATTTTTTTACCATGCGTCCCTTGGACTTTAAGAGTCAACAAACAGCCTTCTAGATCCACAAATGTTAAGGTTGGGGTAAATTTGATTTTTGACAGGTTGTCTAGTCAATATAGTTCATTCAGGAAAATCTAGCTCTTAAAACTGAGTGGACAGTCCAGTCTGAGAATTCATTGCAGGTGATTTGGGGAAAGATGCAACAATTCCAATATTCCAAGAACTGAATAAAGGGTCATCTCAATGGAATATCTAGTGAGCATACTTAGGAAACACGTAAGTAACATGTAAAAACAATGACTTTTGAAGAGGCAACAGTAATGTTAAGCTAGGATTTCATATACTTCATTGAAGGGTCAATGTTGGAAAAAGTCAGCAGCATCACATTCCTAGGTGTCAACATCTCAGAAAATCTGTCCTGGGTCACCACATTGATGCAATCATGAAGAAGGTGTGCCAGCTGCGTGACTTCACTAGAAGTCTGAGGGGTTTGGTATATCACCAAATACTCCAGCAAATTTGTATAGGTGTACAGTTGGTAACATTCTGACTGATTGCATCACAGACTGATATGGAGTCTCCAAGGTGATGGATCAAAGAGGCTGCAGAGGGTTCCATCAAAGGCATAGCGCTCCCCACCATTGAGGACGCTTCAAAGGATAGTGCCTTAAGAAGGCAACTTCCAGCATTAAGGATCCCAACCATCCAGGAAATGCCCTCTTCTCATTACTATCATCAAGGAGAAAGAATGGGAGGCTCAAGACCCATACTCAATGATTTAGGAGCAGCTTCCTCCCCTCTTCCATCAGTTTTTGGAATGGTTCATATCCATCTTTTGCGCGGTATATTTACTTGGTTCTACTAGAACCTATAGTATATTTTATGTTTTCAACTGTACTGCTGCCACAGAACAACAAATTTTACAGCATATGTCAGTGAGAATACACTGGATTCTGATTCTGAATCAGGAGTCCACTCAGGAAGATCTACCTCTGAAAACTGACTAGATGGTCTTGTATGAAAATTTACGGCTCATGATATGGGAAAGATGCAAAAATAATCTTTTTGTATCTGAATTTACTGCATTTAACATATCACATGAGGGTTTCCTGAGTATGCTCACTTGACCTTCTACTGAAGCACAACTTTAATCCAGTTCTTGGGAAACACACATGTGATGGGTTGAACACAATTATTTTTAAAAGGGCAACAGCGGTGTTAAATATGGATATTTATGCTCCTGTGTGGAATTCTGTGCTATGCCTTCAAACATTATTGCAACAATTCCTACAGTCAAATGGTCTTTGGAATCAATTCTACTGAAAGCTGAGTTTATTGTTCTCCAATTCCACAAGTCTGCTAGTGATAACACTCACATCTCTCGACACATGATCTGCCTCTAAACTGTCAAATTTCTAATCTCAGATTAGACAGGCAGGACAGAGTCAAAGAGTCATACAACAGAGAATCAGGCCTTCAGCACAATGCATCTATGCAAACCATAGTGCCTACCTGAGTGACCGCCATTTTCCCATGTCTGTGAGACGCTGCCTGAGTTATCCACTGTTTTCTGCCTACGCTTCATTATAAAGGGTTGACCATTTCAGATTGGCATCAGAAGGAATTTCTTCACCCATAAGGTAGTGAATTTTTGCAATTCCTTGCCCATAAGGGTTACAGTAACCCATACAAGGCAGATGTTAATAGATTTTTATATTGATATTAATAAGACAAACATTTCTGGTATTAGTGCGGGGAAGTGTCCCTTTGGAGAAAGATCAACCATAAACTTATGGATAGTAGAATTGGCATGCTGGGCCATATCACCTGCACCTGCTTCTGTTTCTTAAGAGCTGGTGAGCTGGTGTAGATTACAGTAATCTAAGAATTGGTGCAAAGTTAATATCATATTTGAAGCACAAGAAACTACAGATACTAGAATCTGCAACAACATGCAAAACAATGGAGGAATTCAAGAGGCCAGCAGCCTCTATCAAAGGAGAGGGACAGTCAATGTTTTGAAAGAAAAAGGGGAGCTGACCAGTATAACTTGGAATCAGAATCAGGTTTATTATCACCAGCATGTCATGAAATTTGGTGGCAGAAGTACTGTGCAATGCATAAAACTTACTATCAGTTACAAACAAACAACAGATAGAAAGATAGCGCAAAAGATGAATAATCAAGTAGTACTAATCAGTCAGTAAACCATTCAGATGTTTGGAAATCTGATGTTGTATGGGAAGAAGTTACTTCTGTGAGTATTCAGACTTCTGTTTCTCCTCTCCTATTATAATTATGAGAAAGAGTACATCCCGGATGCTGAGGATTCTTAAAGATGGATACCATCACCTTGAGACACTGCCATTTGAAAATGTCCTTAATGCTGTGGTGGGATGTGCCCCAGATGATGCTGACTGAGGCTACGTCCACACTAGACTGGATAATTTTGAAAACGGCGGTTTTGAGTAAAAACGACAGGCGTCCACACTAGGCATTTTTCAAAATATCTCTGTCCATATTAAAACGGTTATTTGGGCAAATCTACTCCTACTGGGCATGCAGAAAACAAGCGAAGAGGACATGGTATAATATTTACGTATTTGTGGCAGCATTGTGCTATTTCAATTGGTGAAAAACTAGAGTACCAACAGCAATAGCAAAAGAAAGTTTTCAACAATGTCTTCGAGGAATACAAAGAAAACCTCCGCTGGAAAAAGCAGACCGGACTTCTTCGTTTGGACAGACAATGAAGTCGAGCTGTTTCTGCGAGTTACAAACGACTACAAAGTCAGCAAAGCAGTGGAGAACATGGAGGTGTTTAACTTCAAACAAGCTATTAACGTAGACAATAAAGTAAACAACACACGCATGAAGCCGTCCTCTACTCAAGATCAACAAGAGAGTGGAATCTTCTGCCGCCAGACCTGCGCAGTATTTCTGACATTAATATTTTTAAAGATAGACTCAATCAAATCAATTTAGGAGATCTAGTCAAAAAAGCTCACTTTACAATTTAACTCTCACGCCGTTTACACTGACTGAGCATTATAACAGCCATTGCCAAGCAGAAGCAGAAAAAGCATTGTTGTTGTGGTGTTGTCATGACAGCATTTTAAAATATCTCTGTTTACCCCGTACACACTACAACACGCAACAATCATTTTCAAATATACACACTCTGGAGAGTGTTTTAGAAAAGCTCCATTTTCGGGGGTTGAAAATGCTGTTTCAATGTGGACGGAGGGTCAAAACGAAGAGAAAAAGCTTCGTTTTCAGAATTATCCGGCGTAGTGTGGACGTAGCCTGAGTCTACAAACCCTGCAGTGGAGCCTCCATACCAGGTTATAATTCTGATCAGAATGCTGTCTACTATACATCTGTAGACCTTTGCTAGAGTGTTTGGTGATGTACTAAATCTCCTCAGACTTCTCAAGCAGAGGGAAGGGTTGTAGCAAAATCTAGCAGTTGATTGCTGGATCCAAGTGAGGGGGATGATGGGCAGATAAGGGAATGATGACAGAGGGAGGAAGAAATCATTCCTATTCTTCACCCCTCCTTCATTTACCAACTCTTGCTCCACTCCTTCCCTTCACCTCTTTATATTGGCTATCTAATCTCTTTATTGCAGCCCAGCTGGAAAGTCATTACTCAAAACAATAATTATCTATTTCCCTCTTGTAAAAGTTACTTTATATACATTTTTGGTCAACTCAAAATTTTTTGTGTCAAACCATTTCCATTCACAAAACCACTTTGAATCATATCACCATGAAATAGCACTCCAAAATCAACACTGCAAGATGAAATTACACACGATCTAATCATACGTTTAACCAACAGCTCTGCCTGCGGCATTTTCATGCCAAATGAATGCATCTTTCCTTCAGACCTTTTCATGGAGATGTTGGTTTCAGGCAATAAATCCAGGTACTCTTACTGTATATTACACCTATAAATTATTTATATGTTCTTCTTTATTTTAGATCTTTTTTTTACTCTCCAGTAGGCGAGAACAGAAGAGAAGGTCCAGATGGGTCAGGTACCAGGAGAGACTAGATGTCACAATGGTGCTGGGAGCAGCTTTAAAAGTCTGGGGAAGGCTCTTGAACTACAGAAGGCAATTCTGGTGGTAGTATAAGTAGAAGGTTAAAAAAAAACCCTGTAAAATAAACAGGGGAATCATAGTTATAGAATTACAGAGTACTACAGCATAGAAACAGGCCCTTCGGCCCATCTAATCATACCAACAATTTTCTGCCTAGTCCTATCTACACCCACCTGGAGCATATCCCACCAAATCCCTCCCATCCATGTACTAATCCAAACCTTTCTTAAATATTATAAATGAAATCACATCTATCATTTCTGTTGGCAACTTCTTCCATACTCACACTACCATCTGAGTTTCCCTTCAGATTCTTCTCAAATATTTCGCCCTCCACGCTAAAATTATGACCTCCTGTTGTAGTCTTGTTCAAGTTATGGGGAAAAAATTTGCTTGTACTGACCCTGTCTATACGCTCATAATTTTGTATACTGCTGTAAGATCTCTCCTTATTCTCATGTGCACCAGCGACTCTTGTCACAGCTGCCACAGAGAATGGGTGCAGTCGTAGGCAAGCAGCTGAAAGAAGGGTCTTTTTAACCTTGCAGTTTCTTAACTCGACCCACAATGCTTCTATATTTTCTGATCCTATATCACCTCTTTCTTAAAATTTGATTTCATTTTTACCAACAGAGCCATCCCATCACTTTGCTTACTTGCCTGTCCTTTCGAAACAATACGTATGCTTGGAAGTTAAGCTTCTAATTACTATCTTCTTTCAGGCACTTTCTTCCAACCATGATCATTTTTTTTTCCCTGTGGTGGATTGGGCTGTATCCATTACTTTTCAGAGGCTCTTTTATTCTTGTGCATTTGTATTTCCATACCAGGCCGTGATGCAACTAGTCAGGATACTCTCCACTGTGCATCTATAGAAATTCGTCAAAGTTTTTGATGGTATGCTGAATCTATACAAACTTCTAAGAAAGTAGAGGTGCTGTGTGCCATCTTTGTACTGGCACTTACATGCTGGTCACAGGACAGATCTTCTGATATGATAATGCCAAGGATTTTGAATTTGCTGACCCTCTCCACCCTTGATCTCCTAATTTGGACTAGCTCATAGATCTCTGGTTTTCTCCTCTTACAGTCAATAATGATGTCTGATCAATAATGATGGGTGATTGTGATTGATTTTAGGAGGAAGCGGACGGTAATGAGTCCTGTATACATTCTGGGAGAAGAAGTCAAGGTGGTGGAGGAGTAAAAGTACTTGGGTGTTCACCTCTACAACAGACCTGACTGGAAAACCAACACCAAGGCTGTTTACAAGAAAGGGATGAGCAGACTCTATTTTTTTAGGAAGCTGAGATCCTTCAATGTGTGCAGCAAGATGTTGGAGATCTTTTACCAGTCTGTTGTAGCGAATGCAGTTTTCTTTGTGGCTTTATGTTGGGTGAGCAGCATCGGTGCTGGTGGTGTAAAAAGACTAAATAAACTCATCAAAAGGGCTGGATCCGTCCATGGCTACAACCCAGACTCCTTTGAGTTAGTGGTGGAGAGGAGGTTACCAAGCAAATTGTTATCCATTATGGACAACCTGTCATGACAACTGAATAAGTAGCAGAGCTCCATTTCAAACAGGCTCATTCAGCTCCTCTGTCAAGGATTGTTACAGAAAATCTTTCCTTCCAAATGTAGCAAGCATATACAACAGTTCATCTCTGTGCAACAGGCTAACACACATCATAGTACAATAGTCTCCGTTTTTTTATTTTGTACATTATTGCACAGTATTGCACCTTATTGCACATTGGTAAATTACTATTGTGTATTTTATTATTCTGTACTTTATTATTGGTTAATGTTATTATTATATTTATTATTATTTACTATTATTGTTAATTGTGTTTTAAAATTTTGCTACTGTACAAAATAATTTCCCACGGGATCAATAGAGTTCTTCTTCTTATTATTATTATTATTATTATTATTATTAATCAGATTTTGGTTTTGCTGATATTGAATGAGAGGTTGTTGTTGTGGCACCATTCAAGCAGATTTTCATTCTCCCTCCTATATGCTAATTTATTACAACCTTTAATTCAGCCAGTAACAGTGGTGTTGTCAGCACAATTGATTATAGCTTTGGAGCTGTACTTATCCTCATAGTCATAAGTATGAAGTAAGTAGAGAAGGCTTATCATATAGCCTTGTGCAGATGGTGATTGTGGAGGAAACATTGCAAATTTGTACTGATTGGACTTTCGAAGCAAGGAAATTAAGGATCTAGTTACACAAGGAGGTACTGAGGACTAGGTCTTGTAGCTTATTGATACATTTCAAGGAAATGATAATGTTGAATGCTGAGGTATAGTCAATGAATTTTCATCCTGATTTATGCATTTTCATTGTCCAGATGTTCCAGAGCTGAGTGAAAGGACAATGAAATGGTATCTGCTGTGGACCTGTTGTAACAGTGGGCAAATTGGAGCAGATCCAAGTCATTCCTCAGGCAGGAGTTGATATGCTTCATGGCCAGCCTCTTACAGCACTTTATCACAGTGGATGTACTACTGGGATTGCAGGCTATCACATCACGAGGAGGAGGAGAAAAATAGCTAAGCAAATGCCATATTCTTCCAAACATCCACAGATTCAGGGATGGTACCTAAGGCCTGGAGTACTCCAGAAGTATTCTAATCAGGAGTAGAATTCGCAATTATTCAGGTAAGCATGGATGAATCAGCAAAAACCAATACCAATTCTTAAAGCCCATTCATATCCATCTCATAGAATCCTTTGATAAAGCAGGTGAAAATGTGACTGAAGAATACATGGTTGATGTTAGATATATTGGCTCTAAAAGGAATTTAATAAAGTGGCACATAGTGAACATATCAAGATTAAAGAACACAGAATAGAAGGTGGCATATGAAGAGAAAATTGACTATCAATGCAGGTAATAGTAGTGATTAGAGAGACATATGCAATGATCTTCCTCCATTATTATGACCACTGCTTCTCCTGGGTATATATTAATGACTTAGACTTGGCTGAACGGGGTACAATTTGCTTTTGGCATGTAGCTTAAACCTAGGAGACATAGAGAACTGTGAAGGGACATACTAGCAGTTTTCAAAGAGATTAAGGCAGGCTGGTGATTGATGACATTTAGAGCTGTGAAATATGATGGGCTACATCTTTTTAGAAGAAGAAAAGGGATATTTTAAATTAGAGGGCATAATACTAAAGTGAATACATGTGGTTAGTGAGATCTGGAAGTATATGTATATAGTTCAGTGACATTGTTTGGACTGGCAGAAAGACAGGGACCATACAGAGATACAGAGACCAGAGCAAAAGTTAGAAAAGAGAAAATTCCAAGTGGAATATAGAAAAGTCAAATGCAAAGGGTACAAAATTGCTAGATTCTAGATTGACAATGCGTGTAAGGGTACTTTATCCGAACACCCGTAGTATTCAAAAGAAGCTCAGTGGACTTGTGGAGCAACAAAGTACAAAGGGGTATGACTTTATGGTTATTACAGAAAAGATGTTGCAAGATAGAGACGACTGGGAATTAAATATCCAGTGGTATCAGGTAATACAGAAGGATAATCAGGAAGGTAAGGGAGGTGGGGTGATGTTCTTAAGTTTGAATAAATCAGAGCAATAGTGAGAGACAATATAAAATTCAAGAAGTAGAATTTTGAGTCCCTCTAGGTATATATTAGGAATAGTAATGGAAATTTCACTGGTGGGAGTTGTTTATAGGCCACTGAATAATAACATAACAGAAGCACGGGAAATAGACCATGAAATATCTGAAACACACACGAATGGAACGGCAGTTATGTGGGAGGACTATAACTCGTACAGAGTTTTGTCGAATCAAGTTGGTCGAGGCTGTCTTGAAGTGCACTCATAGAATTCCTCAGTGATAACTTTCTTGTGTAGCATGTTAGTGAAACTACAATGGAAAGTGCCACCCTAGATCTGACCCTGTGGAATAAGAAAGGGAAAATTAATGATCTTATAATTAGGAATCTTCTTGGAAAAAGTGCTCACAGAATGATTAAATTTCTCACAAAGAGGATGCAATATTGCAATATAAAACCAATGTATTGTGCTTAAACAAAATGGGATGAGGTTGGAGCCAGCTAACATAGAATGGAACACAGGATACGTTGTGGGATAGTTGAGGAACAGTGAAAGACTTTCAAAGAACTATTTCACCATGTTCAATGAAAGCATATTCCAGTAAAAAATAAGGACAGTAGGGTTGGGGAGAGCCAGCCTTGGATAACTAAGTAAATAAAATAAAGTATCAAACTAAAGGCTCATTCATACAAAGTTTCCAAGAGTTTTGGGAAACTGGAAGATTGAGAATACTTTAAAGAGCAATAAAAAAAACATCAAGCAAGCATTAAGGAAAGGGAAGATAGATTATGAAAGTAAACTAGCACCACATATAAAACAAAACAGTAAACATTTTTATAATTATAAGAAGCAGCAATGGTGGTTAAAATGAACATAGGTCCCTTGAAAGATGAGAACTGGAATTAATAATGGGAAATGGGAAAATATGACTATCTTGTGTCAGTCTTCACAGTAAAAGACGTCTGACATGCCGAAGAAGATGGTCTGAAAGCAAGGGGAGGTAAAGACCTCAGTACAATCATGCAAGAGGTAATGATGAGCAAACTAACAGGCTTAAAGGTGGACAAGTCCCCTGATCCTGATGGGATGCATCCTGGGATACTGACAGAAATGGTGAAAGTTATAGTAGACATGCTTGTGATAATTTTTCCAAAATTCCTTATACTCTGGGCAGGTCCTGGTAGATTGGAAGACAGAGAATATCATGCCATTGTTTAAAAAAAGATGTAGGCAAACAGCAGGTAACAATAGGCCAGTTAGCTTAACATCTGCAATCAGGAAAATGCTTTTAAGTTATGATTAAGGAAAGATAACATGACATATGGATAGAAGTGGTTCCATCAGGCAGGCACAGAATGGTTTCATGAAGGGCAAGTCTTGTTTGAGCAACTTGCTGGAGTTCTTTGAGGATATCATGATCTCAGTGAATAAAAGGGAACAGGTGGATTCTGAACACTTGGATTCCAGAAGGTGGTCGATAAGGTGCCACATAAATGACTTATTCATAAGATGCATGGGGTTGGGGTTCTTGTATTAACACAGATAGAGGATTGGTTAGTCAACAAATGGAAGGGAGTTGGGATAAACGGGTGTTGGCAATCAGTGGAGAGCAAAGTGCAACAGGGGTCAGTGCTGGACCCACAAATATTCGCAAGATATAGGAACAATTTTGTAGAGTGGGCCAAGTATAGCAGAACTAAGTTTTCTGATGACACAAAAGTGAGCAGAAAAGCAAATTGTGCAGAGGATGTGGAAAGTCTGCAGAGAAAAATAGATAGGGTAAGTGAGTGGGTAAATGTTTGGCAGATGGAGTACAATGTTGATCTATGTGAGTGATAGATTGCAGTGACATATTTGGAAGAAAAACTAGATCAGAATATTATTTAAATAATGAAAGATCACAGTATGCTGTTGTGCAGAGAGATCTGGGAGTGCTTGTGCATGAATTATAAAAGATTGGTTTTCAGGGAAACAGGTTATCAAGAACGCAAATGGAATATTGACCTTCATTGCAAGAGGGATTGAATTTAAGAGCAGGGAGATTATGCTGCAACTGTACAGGGTACTGATAAGGTTGTCCCTGGAGCACTGCATGCATTTTGGAGACAGTACAGAGGAGGTAAACCAGATTGGTTCAGGAGATAAGGGTGTTGGCTTATGAAGAGAGATTGAGTGTCCTGGGACTATATTTGCTAGCATTCAAATAAATAAAGATGCAATCTCATAGAAGTATATTAAACTATGAAAGGGATATATAGGATAGAGTAGGAAAGATGTTTTCACTGGTTAGTAAGACTAGAACTAGGGGACATAACCTCAAGGATTGGGGGAATAGATTTAGGACTGAGATCAGGAGAAATTGCTTTTACTGGAGAGAAGTAATTCTGTAAAAATGTGTTCTCTGGAAGCAGTTCAAAGTTTAAAGTAAATTTATTCTCAAAGTACATATATGTCACCATACACAACCCTGAGATTAATTTCCTTGTGGGCATACTCAGTAAATCCAAGAATCATTAGAGAGTCAATGAAAGACTGCACTCAGCAGTGCAAACTACCAATGTGCAAAAGACCATGCAAATACAAAAGAAAAAAAGAATAATCATAATAAATAAATAAGCAATAAATATCAAGAACATGAGATGGAGAATCTTTGAAAGTGAGTCCATAGGTTGTGGAAACAGTTCAGTGATGAGCCAAGTGAAGTCGAGTGAAGTTATCCTCACTGTTTCAAGAGACTGATGGTTGAGGGCTAATAATTGTTCCTGAACCTATTGCTGTGAGTCCTGAAGCTCCTGTATCTTCTTCCTGGTGGCAGTAGTGATCCTTCTTAGCGTGTCGCACCAGACAGTCAGCCATTTTTGTCTGGCGCATAGTGTCAGGATTTGTCTCCTTTCTGATTAACCGGGTCACGATATGAATGTTCCTGACTCGACCCATGTTTTTTACGAGGCCAAGTGGCTAGCTCGACGCTCAACCCAGCATGGATGGAAAGTGTGCTTGGTGGGTGGCCCGACTTAGATTCGAACTTGGGAGCCTTCACTCCGAAGATCGATGCTGATGCCACTGCGCCACCAGCAGTAGTGGTAAGACAGCATCACCTGGGTGATGGGGGTTCTTAATGGTGGATGCTACTTTCCTGTGACAATGCTTTGTGTAGATACGCTCAATGGAGGGGAGGGCTTTACCCATGATGGACTGGGCCATATCCACTACTTTTTGTAGCTACTCAGTAGAGGTTACTTGATTAAATAAATCTTAGCAACAGCTTCTTCCTCATGACCATTAGATTTTAAATGGACAATGAACCCATGTACACTGCCTTACTATTTGTTTCTTTTTCTTTGCTCTCTTTTTGCACTAATTATTTATGTATACGATACTATGCAAGTCTTAGGCATATATATATTGCTAGTGTGTTCACGACTTTTGAAAGGAACTGTACTTGTCATCATGGAATGAAGATCAAGTTTGTAAATCTGGTGGGAGCAAAGGATGTTGGGAATGATGAATGTGGAGTGCCAATGGAGGATTGTGGGACTGGTGACAAAGAAGGAGTGCTGGGGCGGGGGAGGGGGGAGGTGCAGGTAGTCATACTTTATTGATCCCGGGGGAAATCCCGAGGTGCAGATACAACCAGTTCTGAGACACAGGGGAAGGTCACTTGATCGCAAACAGTTGGTTTAGTGATCATTACAGAATGTCTCTCTTGTGCTACCTGCACTCTCCACTCTCCTTTCTCTTTTTCTCAACCATGATTCTCCTCTCCCTGCCCTCTTCCCAATCTCAGACCACAATAGAGACTCATATCAGAATCAGGTTTATCATCACTCAAATACGTCATGAAATTTGTTTCTTTTGTTGCAGCAGTACAATGCAATACATAAAATTACTACAGTATTATGCAAGTTTTAGGCATCCTAGCTGAAATAGCAATGACCTTATTGAATTGAGGAGCAGGCTCGATGGGCCAGATGGCCTACTCCTGCTTCTAATTCTATGTTCTTATATTTTTATGGCAGGCTGAGAAAGAGATTTCAAAAGTATGTTGTATGCTGGGTTTTATAAAGGAGATCACAGAGAGCAAGAAGAAAATGTCATGGTGGACCTTTATACAATGCAAAAAGGTAAACTGGAGAAAGAACCCAAAGGATTAGACTGCATCGGTGGAGACAGGGAGAAGCTTGATATTTCAGGATAAGACCTTATATCATGACTAAGAGTGTAGAGGGATGATGCCCAGTACATGGAAATGAGGGATGGTTGGGGCAGGGACAGTTTGGTGCTAGGTGAAATCAGGTAAAGGAGGGATAATGGGTAGGTGGAACCACGTGAGGAAGGAAATTAGTAAAGGGTGAATGAAAGAAGAAGAATCTCATGTGGATTGGTTTGTGGGTGATGGTGGTTGGAACTGGGTGGTTTGGGTAATGTACCTGGGTAATCAGATGGAGGGAGATTTGGAAGGGGTAAGCAAAAGGAGAGAGAACTCAGGGAAATTGGTGTGAGCGGGAAAGGAACACTATCTTGACTACAAGAATGATATTTTCAGTTCTGGATGCTGCTCTTTAGGAAAGATGCAAAGTGAGTTCAGATCTGGAGCAGAAGAGGTATTTCAGGGCTTCCAACAGCAGAAACTTTGCTTCCGGCTTCTGAGGCCTTGCTGTTGTTTGTGGCCTTCGCTGCCCTGTGGAAGGGCTCTCAGGCGTAGAGAGCTGGCCCAGATGGACACACTGGACACTGAGTGGGTGAGGCCTAAGATGACTGGGCCAAATAAATGTCCCTGTTCCGGATCCAGCTGAAGGCTGATATTTACTTATAGGGTATCCCAGGGCTCAATGTGTAAACTACAGTTGTTGGATTGGAGATGGTGATATCCAGAAGGTTCTTCGGAAGTAAAATCTGAAGTGAAAACAACCATTTTATTGGATGTTATGGGGAAATGGCAGATAGTTGAGCTGAAGGGTCAACCATGATCTTATTGAATGGTGGAACAGACTCAACAGGCCTAATTGCCTACTGCTGCTCCTATTTCTTGAGTTCATCATGGTAGAGGTGGGACGGTCAGCCTGATTCAGCATGTAAAGCAGATAAGTAAGGAACTGTAACTGTAATGAACTGCAGGTGGTTGTACCTGGCAATAACTGACCAGCTGTAACTATGTCTGGCTGTAAACTGGCTATAACTGTGACTGTAACAAAAGAATATGAGCACATGGTTTGCTTTCATATTGCAAACTGGCTTGGACCAGTTAGAGAAAAGAAATGAGTTTATCAGGTGCAACACACACAAAATGCTGAAGGAACTCAGCAATTCAGACAGCATTATGGAGAGGAATAAACAGCTGATGTTTCAGGCCGAGACTCTTCATCAGTTTATCTGGCACTGATTCAATCACACTTCAGATTCTCAGACATAAAAACTGCAAGAGTATGTGGTTTCAGGACAGGGAAATAAAAGGGTAGAAATCAGAATAAGAAGGTTGGGTTCTGGGATAAAGTACAAGCTGACAGCTGATAAGTGAAACCAAATGAGGGGTAAGGAGGGTAGGTGGAAGAGGAAGTACAAAGCTGGGAGGTGATAGGTGGAAAAAGTAAAGGGCTGAAGAAGAAGGAACCTGATAGGAGAGGACAGCGGACTATGGAAGAAAGGGAAAGAGGAGGGAAAGAGGAGGGAACAGAGGGAGGCGATGGGCAGGTGAGAAGAAGTGGAAACTAATCTCAGCATTGCTGCCAACTTTGGTTCCACATTAAAAATGTTACATAAAGAAGAGGACCTCCTATAGACAATGCCAGCCTCTCTCTAGGAATAAAAGTGGAAAGATTGTAAGAGTCGTGCACTTCGCTCAGTTGACCATACCATATGAAATTTGACTTTAACAATTTGAAGACTTTTCGGCTATCAGTTCATGCTTCAGTCAGAGATCCTATAATCTCTTTTCCAGAATGTTTCCAATTTGTAATGAGAACAAGCTCTCCAAATCCCCACCAGCCGAGTCTGATTTGCAAATATCATTTTGAACATGATTTAGTTTATTTTATTCTTGAATCCAATGGACACAGCTGCAAAAATGATCTTCAGTCCGATTCACTTTGTGGTGAGGTAGAACAGCAGCTTCTCTTTCTCTCTTTGCAATTTATGAACAGTGTTTCCTTTTCTGTACCTATTAGAAGATAAGAAATGGTAGTAAAAGTAGGTCATTCAGTCCTACCAACTTGTTCCACTTTTCCATATCAATACTCTCATGCACAATTCCCTCCTGGTAATTCATAAGTCTATCAATATATTCAAAAACCTGGCATTCTCGCACCAGGGATTGCAGAGATTCACAACGTTCCAAGAACTGGCTAGGAATTTTTCACATAGATGAAGGGTGACCTTATGGAGGTTTATAAAATTATGAGTGGCATCGGTAAGGTGGATAGTCTCAGTCCTCCGGGGGGGGGGGGGTGTCTAAAACTAGAGGACATAGGTTTAAGGTGAGAAAGCAGAAATTTAAAGGTTACTTGAGGGGTCAACATTTTCACACAGAGTATATATGGAATGTGCTGCCAGAGGAATAGGTAAAGGTGGGTACAATTCATAACACTGATAAAAAAACATTTGAGTGAGTGCTTGGACAAGAGAAGTTGAGACAGGTATGGGCCTAACGCAGGCATATGAAACTGGCTCAGGCAGGAAACTTGTTCAACATGGATAAATGGGGCAGAAGGCCCTATTTCCATGCTGTATAACTCTATGGTTCTTATAAGATTAGATTGCTCCTTGGTTAACATATGCACAGTATTTAATGTACGGTCTTTCCAGAAGCATTTGCTATAAAGGTATATAGCAACAGCAGTTACTCAGCTGAGAATACTTTCAACTCCATATTAGAAAGTTGTGTGATGATGTTGATTGAAGCAATGTTTTCAAACTGAGGAATGAAAGGTTCAGATGGCAGCATGGATTATAGAACTGCCAGTTCCTTTACTGCAGAGACAATCCAGAGGCACAGGTTTAGAACCTAGCCTCGATGCTAGGGAGTTAAAATTCAATCAGTAATGTAAATATGGAATTAATGACACCCAAGCTATCATAACAGGTAATATGATTCACCAATAGACAAGTGGATTCAATCTGAAACATTGCCTGTTCTCTATTCACATATGATACCTCACTTACTGAGTGTTTTCAACATTCGTTTTTGTTTCAGAATTTCAGCATCTGCAGTTTTAAAAAAAATTTTTTGAAGCACTGACACCCCTTATCTGTTTTCCTTGTCCTCCCTAGCCTATACTTGTCTTCAAACCTATACTTGAGTGGCTATACTTCATTCTGAATGGTTGCATCACAGCGTGCTATGAAGGTTCAATGCACAGAATCGAAAAAAGCTGCACAGCCAATTCTGCAGAGCCAATTCCATCATGGCAGTAGCCTCCCCACCATCGAGAACGTCCTCAGCATGCGGTGCCTCAAATATGCAGCACCCGTCACTGGGACCCTCGCCATCCAGGGCATGCCCTCTTCTCACTGCTGCCATCAGGGAGGAGGTAGGGCAACCTGAAGATGCATACTCAGCAGCTTAGAAACAGCTTCTTCCCTGCACCATCAGATTTATGAACAGTCCGTGGACTCTCTCACTATTTCGCTCTCTTTCTGCACTACTTATTTAGTTGTTTTATATTTCTTATTGTAACTTAGAGTACTTCCTGTGCATTCTGTGAGAATCATGCCGTAGAGAATAAAACACTTTTACAACAAGGTCTATTTTGAGGCAAAAAGTGCTGTGTATCTTCAGTTTTTAAGTCATAAACCTCCTTGGAACTCTCTGCATCAAGGAGGTAGTCACTCTGGGCACAAGACTGCATCGAGAAACAACAATGGGTAAATTAACATATGGAAAACAAACAAGTTCAAGAGTTGAATGTTTTGAATACATCTCAGAGAGAGGACAGATTGATGGACTGATTCCAAGTCTGGAGAGAAGGATGGAAATGAAATACAATGTGGAATTGTTGCCTGGTTGAGCAGAAATAACAGATCTTTCTTTATCTTTGGGGAATTTTGTTATTCATATAATAGTACTGAATATTCAGTTACAACAAAGACAGTAAACTAGATCATATTCCAATTAAACATCTGTCAATAAATGAAGGCACATCTACAAAAGAGAGAGAGAATGAATTTCTTTCTCTCTCTACAACCAATATCAAATTTAAATATAAGAAATTAAAAGTTAAAAACAAAGAGTATAGACAGAAATGCTGGAGCCAATGGAATCCTAGGCCAGAGGATATCAGCAATAAAAGAAGGCAGTTTCAGATCAAGGGAAATACTTTGCTTTGGGTGTAGCCAGGGTTGCTGTGAGAATAAACTGTAAGCTATCTGTTTGTAAATTGATAATTTAGTTTATTATTTTCACGTGTACTGCGGTACAGTGGAAAATTTTCATACATGCCATTCACATACAGTATTTCATCACTGAGGTAATGCAAAGAGAAAGCAATTACAGAATACAGGATGGAGTGTGGCATATACAAAGGTAATGCAGCGCAGGCAGGCAATAAACTGCCAGGACGTAACAAGGTAGATTGGAAGATCAAGAGTTCATCTTATCACGCTAGGGAACAATTCAAAAGCCTTATAACAGTGGGATAGAAACTGTCCTTGAGCCTAGTGCTGTGTGCTTTCAGGCCTTTTTATCTTCTGCCCAATGAGGAGAGAAGTGAGAATGTCTGGGTGGCTGGGATCTTTGACTATGCTGGCTGCTTTACCAAGACTGAGAGAGGTGCAGACAAAGTTCATGGAGGGGATGTTCGTCCACAACTATCTGCAGTTTCTTGCAGTCTCAGGCAGATCAGCTGTCACAGCAAACTGTGGTGCATCCAGATAGGATGTTTTCTTAAATAAAAATCAATCAGTGTCAAAGGGACTTGCTAAGGGGGAGGGGGAGAGAGAGAGTGATAGAGGGAGGTAGAGGTAGATAGATGGATAGAAAGAGTGGGAAAGAGAGAAATAGCACAGAAGCTGGCCCTTTGACTTAACTAGTGCATGCCAATTAACTTTTTTTTACCTGAGCTGGTCTTAGTTCCCTGTGTTTGCTCCATTCGAATCCCCTTTATTCTTTCTCCCCTCACCTTATATGAATGACCTCCAGTTTTACACTACCTCACCCTGGGATCCATCCTCCTTATCTATAGCCCTTATGACTTTTATATACCTATTTTAATACCTTCAGCCTCCTACATGGTAGGAGAAATTCCTCAGCCTATCCCATTATAGACCAGCCTTCCAGTTCTGGTAACGCCCTAGTGAATCTTTCCTGCATTCCCTCCAGATTAATGGCCTTTTCTGCTACTGGGGGACCAGAAATGCACACAATACTCCAGGTGTGGTGTCACCAATACTTTGTACATCTGTAACGTAACATCCCAACTCTTGTCCTCAGCTCCCTGACCAATGGGGGCAAGCATACTAAATGGCTTTGTCATCACCCTGTTTAGTTCTGTTGCCACTACCTACTATAGATAAAGAAAGAGAGAAAAATAGAGGAAGAGAGAAAAGAAAGCACAAGAGAAAAAATTAGTGAGAGAGAGTGAGAAAGAGAGCAAGAAAGATAGAGAATGAGGGGGGAGAGAAAGTGAGCAAGAGAAAGAGGAGAGAGAGTGAGAGTAGAGAGGCAGCAAGGGGGCACAGTGATTATAAGAGATGGAGCAAAAGAAAGAGAGGGAGAGAATGGAGAAAGAATGAGATAGAGGGGGACAGAGAGGGCAAGAATGTGAAAGAGAGGGAGAAAGAGAGAACACATAAAGGGATGTAAAAGCACATTGCACCCTTCTAAACTTAGGATTGAATCGTACCGATACAGGTAAATATTTTTCTTTGTTTGCATCAGAGCGGGTCAGTTCTGCTGTCATATTAGCTCAGCTAATTTGCCCAAAATCATATAAAGTACATATAAAGCACACATGCCTCCCTTCCTATGATTTAGTTCTGGGATTCAATGACACAAAATCTGGAGAAGGAGAAACAAATGTGTCAGGTAGTAATTAATGTCTAGAGATCATGTACTGCCAGGTATTAAAGCAGAAGGCAGGAGAGATGATGCATGACAGTGCAAATTGAGTTATTTCGGTAAACAGGTTAAGAAGATCAAGTATAAGATTTTGTACAAGACTACCAGTACTGTGTGCAGGATTTGTTGCTCCATTATAACAAAGACATCATTAATCTAGAACAAGTATAACAATGCTGCCAGGATTGGAAGGCCTTAATTATAGAGAGAAATTGGGTCGGCTAGGACTTTATTCCTTGTAATATACAGTAGTAGATTGAGGGGTGACCTTATAGAGATGTATAAGATCATAGAGTCATACAACACAAAAACAGGCCCTTCAGCCCATTAAGTCGACACCAGCCTGACCTTCTGCCTAGTCCCATCTTCCTACACTTTGACTATATCCCTTCATATCCTCTCATCTGTGTATTCAGACTGTATTTCGTTTGCTCCCTCACAACCTGTATGTATAACCATATACACACTTATATGTATGTTTTTCGCTCAGAGAATGATCAGTATATGGAACGAGCTGTCAGCGTGAGTGGTTGAGGCAGGTACAATAACTACAATAACAACATCTCAAAGGCACGCGGACAGGTACATGGATAGGAAAGGTTTAGAGGACAAATGTGCCCAAGTGGGGCTGCCTTCGAGTGGAGTCTTGCGCAACCCAGTGTAGTTGAGTCAAAGGGCCTGTTTCCATACTGTATGACTCTATGACTCTATTACTCTAAGCCATGGATACATTACGATAAATTTATGTTAACTTCTGTTTCTCTTAATTGTAATGTACTGTACTGGTACTGCAAAAAGCTAATTTTCATGACATTTATACCCTGGGTATGTATGTCCAGGACAATAAACCTGAACTTGTACTGAAAATCAGTTCTGATAAATGATCTTCGCCATAAAACATTAACCATTTCTCCTTCCATTGACTTTGACATCTACTGAGTTTTTCCATCACTTTCTGTTTCAGGCCAAATGGCCTATTGATGGAAAGATCAGTGTTACTCAATAACTGAGGAGAACTCCCATGCTCTTTTGTTCAATGAAATGCTGACCTACTTCAAGAGGACAGTTGAAGGTCAACCATGTTATCATGGGTTTGGGGAGCAGAACTCCTGCCCTGAAGCACATAGTGAACTTACTGATTTTTGTTGACCACTCCGTAGTTTCATGCTGATCACTTCATGACCTCCTGAGATAGCAGAAATGATGAAGCACAGGACAGAAGATTCTGACACTGCAGTAAAATTGTGGCATGGCAAAACTCACCTGTTATTAGATGGCATCATATAAACATAGTACACCATCCTGATCTCATACCATCAAAGGCCAAGGGGATAGCCACTGAATCAGTTTAAGCATCATCCGATTTCATTTTGATGATACTTTTATCGGGCTGATTTTGAGCTGCTGGAAATGAAGAATCATGCATGAGGACAAAAGCTATTATTTTCATGAATTGACCTGGGGTTATATATAAAAAGATAGGGCTTTATAGCAATTGTTTCAGCAAAGAGAAAAACAATAACCGACTTATTTATTTGAAACACTGCAGGTAATTATAGATATAGGAAATTCAAAGTAAGCATTTACAAGTGACTAAGTATTATTGGCATTCATATTACACAACACTTTAGTATGATGTTATTTATTATCGATGAGTGACGTTAAAAATGATCACAGCACCAGAACTGTACAATATTGCTAAAAGGATACAGAGGCACAGGAAAGATCTATCAAAGTGACAACAGAACTATGA
The DNA here is from genome assembly GCF_963921235.1 of Mobula hypostoma. Taxonomy (NCBI): domain Eukaryota; kingdom Metazoa; phylum Chordata; class Chondrichthyes; order Myliobatiformes; family Myliobatidae; genus Mobula; species Mobula hypostoma. Next base: position 171,634,253 of record NC_086097.1, read on the forward strand.
GGCTTAACTTATCAAGAAAGATTGAACAGAGTGAGAGACCTTTCTCTGGAACAGAGGTTGAGGTGAAGTGATAGCTACCTTTAACATTATAAACTTGCTAAGGAAAAGTGGCAGTGGCAAAATGGTTTTGTAACTGGACTAGAAATCCAGAGGAATGAACAATTCACTGAAGGAACTTAACATGTCGAGCAGCATCCTGGGAAAGGAATGAATTATCAATGGTTTGGATTAAAACTCCACATCAGGACCTGAGATGTTGCCAATCCAGAGGCTTGGATCAATGATCAGGAACATAGCTTCTAATCCCATCACTGTGCATAAATTTAAAGTTAATTTCAAAAAGATATTCCAGTTAAATAAAAAACTAGGATCACAAAATCTGAAATAGCTTGCAACAACTACAAATTATTAAACCATATCCAAGCTGATTCCACACACAATTAATCTCACTCCCTGTCCTCTCCCCATAACCCTGCAAACATTTTCCAGATATATGCAAAACAAGCTTGTCACTGTAGCTTAGTACATGTGATAATAATAAAACAATTCCAATTCCATAAGACCATAAGATATAGGAGCAGAATAAGGCCCTTTGGCCCATTGAGTCTGCTTCACCATTACATCATGGCTGATCCATTTTCCCTCTCAACTCCAGACTCTTGCCTTCTCCCTGTATCCTTTCATGCCCTGACTAATCAAGAATCTATCAACCACTGCCTTAAATACACCCAATGACTTGGCCTCTACAACCACCTGTGGCAATAAATTCCACAGATTCACTACTCTCTGGCGAAAGAAATTCCCCCTCATCTCCATTCTAAATGGACGCCCCTCTATTTTGATTATAGATTAGATTTGATTAGATTATGAAGACACGCAGTCCTCTTTTATTGTCATTTAGTAATGCATGCATTAAGAAATGATACAATATTCCTCCAGTGTGATATCACAGAAACACAGGACAGACCAAGACTGAAAAACTAACAAGAACCACATAATTATAACATATAGTTACAACAGTGCAACAATACCATAACTTGATGTAGAACAGGCCATGGGCACAGTAAAAAAGTTCCTCTAGCCTTAGATTCCCTAAATTCTATAACTTCAATGATAGATGCCTCCTATTTTGTTACTCTGCCAATAATCTTCACTCTGTATCATTTGGTTTTTGACCCGCCTGGGAAATGTTCCTGATTACTTTGCCTGGAAGGAAGAGAACTGAGTTGATGGATTAAGGCAATTACAAGAGTTTTGAAACAGAGTTATTTGTGAATTAACCTGAATCTAGTCCTGAACAACCTAATAGGAAGAAACTGTGGCAGGATGTCAGAATGATCACCCAGGCTAATAATGGAATATTAAATAGTGGATGATAGAGGAAGAGTATAATTTTAAGTTATCTATAATAGAAAATATATAACAAATGGCCCTCATGAGCACAAAATAGAATGATCAGAAATGCTTTTCTGTGAATAGAAATTGTCCTTTAGTCTGCATGATTAATTGTACAAGATAGAAACATAGAAAACCTACAGCACAATACAGGCCCTTCGGCCCAAAAAGCTATGCCGATCATGTCCTTACCTTAGAAATTAGCAAGGGTCACCCATAGCTCTCTATTTTTCTAAGCTCCATGTACCTATCCAGGAGTCTCTTAAAAAACCCTATCATATCTGCCTCCACCACCATTGCTGGCAGTCCATTTCACACACTCACCACTCTCTGCGTAAAAAACTTACCCCGATACCTCCTGTGTGCCTACTTCCAAGCACCTTAAAACTATGCCCTCTTGTGCTAGTCATTTCAGCCCTGGGAAAAAGCCTCTGACTATCCACACAATCAATCCACACACAATCTTATACACCTCCATCAGGTCACCTCTCATTGTCCGTCGCTCCAAGGAGGAAAGGCCGAGTTCACTCAACCTATTCTCATAAGGCATGCTCCCCATTCCAGGCAACATCCTTGTAAATTTCCTCTGCACCCTTTCTATGATTTCCACATCGTTCCTGTAGTGTGGTGACCAGAACCGAGCACAGTACTCCAAGTGGGGTCTGACCAGGGTCTATATAGCTGCAACATTACCTCTTGGCTCCTAAACTCAATCCCACGATTGATGAAGGCCAATGCACCATATGCCTTCTTAACCACAGAGTCTACCTGTGCAGCAGACTTGAGTGTCCTATGGACTCGGACCCCCAAGATCCCTCTGATCCTCCACACTGCCAAGAGTCTTACCATTAATACTATATTCTGTCATTATGTTTGACCTACCAAAATGAACCACCTCACACTTATCTGGGTTGATCTCCATACCTCGACACTGTTTTATCCCCCCTTGTTCAATCCCCTCCCACCTATGTTCGTAACACTTCTCACGCTCTGAATCTTTTCAATGATTTTAAGTTCCCTGGCCCCCACCACTTTATTTTCACCATGGATGTTCAGTCCCTATATACCTCCATCCCCCACCAGGAAGGTCGGAAAGCTCTCCACTTCTTTTTGGATTCCAGACCTAACCAGTTCCCCTCTACCACAACTCTCCTCTGTCTAGCTGAATTAGTCCTTCTCTTAACAATTTCTCCTTTGGCTCCTCCCACTTCCTCCAAACTAAAGGTATAGCCATGGGCACCCGTATGGATCCCAGCTATGCCTGCCTTTTTGTTGGCTTTGTGGAATAATCCATGTTCCAAGCCTATTCTGGTATCTGTCCCCCTCTTTTCCTTTGCTACATCGATGACTGCATTGGTGCTGCTTCCTGCACGCATGCTGAGCTCGTTGACTTTATTAACTTTGCCTCCAACTTTCACCCTGCCCTCAAGTTTACGTGGTCTATTTCCAACACCTCCCTCCCCTTTCTTGATCTTTCTGTCTCTATATCTGGAGACAGCTTATCTATTGATGTCTACTATAAGCCTACGGACTCTCACAACTACCTGGACTATACCTCTTCCCACCCTGTCGCTTGCAAAAATGCCATCCCCTTCTCGCAATTCCTCCATCTCCACCACATCTGCTCTCAGGATGAGGCTTCTCATTCCAGGACAAAGGAGATGTCTTCCCTTTTTAAACAAAGGAGCTTCCCTTCCTCTACCATCAACTCTGCTGTCAAACGCATCTCTCCCATCTCACGCACATCTGCTCTCACCCCATCCTCCTGCCACCCCACTAGGAATAGGGTTCCCCTTGTCCTCACCTACCACCCCACCAGCCTCCGGGTCCAACATAATATTCTCCGTAACTTCCGTCACTTCCAACGGGATCCCACCACTACGCACATCTTTCCCTCTCCCCCTCCTTTCTGCTTTCCACAGGAATTGCTCCCTACGTGATTCCCTTGTCCATTCATCCCCTCCATCCCTTCCCACCAATTTCCCTCCCAGCACTTATCCTTGTAAGCGGAACAAGTGCTACACATGCCCTTACACTTCCTCCCTTACCACCATTCAGGGCCCCAGACAGTCCTTCCAGGTGAGGCAACACTTCACCTGTGAGTGGGCTGGTGTGATATACTGCATCTGGTGCTCCTGGTGCGGCCTTCTATATATTGGCGAGACCCAACGCAGTCTGGGAGACCGTTTCACTGAACACCTACGCTCTTTCTGCCAGAGAAAGCAAAATCTAATCAGTGGCCACACATTTTAATTCCACGTCCCATTCCCATTCTGATATGTCTATCCACGGCCTCTTCTACTGTCAAAATGAAACCACACTCAGGTTGGAGGAACAACACCTTATATATTCTGTCTGGGTAGCCTCCAACCTGATGGCATAAATATTGACTTCTCTAACTTTCGTTAATGCCCCTCCTACCCTTCACACCTCATCCCTTATTTATTTATTTAATATATTTTTTTATTTTCCCCCCTTTTTACCTTTCTCTATTTTCTCCCTCTGTCCCTCTCACGATAATTCCTTGCCTGCTCTCCACCCTCCGGGCTCCCCTCCCCCCTTCTCTCTCTCCCCAGGCTCCCCGTCCCATGATCCTCTCCCTTCTTCAGTCTGCTATCTCTTTTGCCAATCAGCTTTCCAGCTCTTAGATCCACACCTCCCCTCCTGTCTTCTCCTATCATTTCAGATCTCCCCCTCCCCTCCTACTTTCAAATCTCTTACTATCACTTCTTTCAGTTAGTCTTGTTGAAGGGTCCCGGTCCGAAACGTCAACTGTACCTCTTCTTATAGATGTTGCCTGGCCTGCTGCGTTCCACCAGCATTTTTTGTGTGTGTTGCTTGATCTCCATCTGCCACTTCTCAGCCCAGTTTTGCATCCTATCAATGTCCCCCTGTGACCTCTGACGGGCCCTCCACACTATCCACAAGACATAGAAACATAGAAACATAGAAAATAGGTGCAGGAGTAGGCCATTCGGCCCTTTGATCCATTTATTATGATCATGGCTGATCATCCAACTCAGAACCCCGCCCCAGCCTTCCCTCCATACCCCCTGATCCCTTTAGCCACAAGGGCCATATCTAACTCCCTCTTAAATATAGCCAATGAACTGGCCTCAACTGTTTCCTGTGGCAGAGAATTCCACAGATTCACCACTCTCTGTGTGAAGAAGTTTTTCTAATATCGGTCCTAAAAGGCTTCCCCTTTATCCTCAAACTGTGACCCCTTGTTCTGGACTTCCCCAACATCGGGAACAATCTTCCTGCATCTAGCCTGTCCAATCCCTTTAGGATTTTATATGTTTCAATCAGATCCCCCCTCAATCTTCTAAATTCCAGCGAGTACAAGCCCAGTTCATCCAGTCTTTCTTCATATGAAAATCCTGCCATCCCAGGAATCAATCTGGTGAACCTTCTTTGTACTCCCTCTATGGCAAGGATGTCTTTCCTCAGATTAGGGGACCAAAACTGCACACAATACTCCAGGTGTGGTCTCACCAAGGCCTTGTACAACTGCAGTAGTACCTCCCTGCTCCTGTACTCGAATCCTCTTGCTATAAATGCCAGCATACCATTCGCCTTTTTCACCGCCTGCTCTACCTGCATGCCCACTTTCAATGACTGGTGTATAATGACACCCAGGTCTCGTTGCACCTCCCCTTTTCCTAATCGGCCACCATTCAGATAATAATCTGTTTTCCTATTTTTGCCACCAAAGTGGATAACTTCACATTTATCCACATTAAATTGCATCTGTCATGAATTTGCCCACTCACCCAACCTATCCAAGTCACCCTGCATCCTCTTAGCATCCTCCTCACAGCTAACACTGCCACCCAGCTTCGAGTCATCCGCAAACTTGGAGATGCTGCATTTAATTCCCTCATCCAAGTCACTAATATATATTGTAAACAACTGGGGTCCCAGCACTGAGCCTTGCGGTACCCCACTAGTCACTGCCTGCCATTCTGAAAAGGTCCCGTTTATTCCCACTCTTTGCTTCCTGTCTGCTAACCAATTCTCCATCCACATCAATACCTTACCCCCAATACCGTGTGCTTTATGTTTGCACACTAATCTCCTGTGTGGGACCTTGTCAAAAGCCTTTTGAAAATCCAAATATACCACATCCACTGGTTCTCCCCTATCCACTCTACTAGTTACATCCTCAAAAAATTCTATGAGATTCGTCAGACATGATTTTCCTTTCACAAATCCATGCTGACTTTGTCCGTTGATTTCACCGCTTTCCAAATGTGCTGTTATCACATCTTTGATAACTGACTCCAGCAGTTTCCCCATCAGCGACGTTAGGCTAACCTGTCTATAATTCCCCAGTTTCTCTCTCCCTCCTTTTTTAAAAAGTGGGGTTACATTAGCCACCCTCCAATCCTCAGGAACTAGTCCAGAATCTAACGAGTTTTGAAAAATTATCACTAATGCATCCACTATTTCTTGGGCTACTTCCTTAAGCACTCTGGGATGCAGACCATCTGGCCCTGGGGATTTATCTGCCTTCAATCCCTTCAATTTACCTAACACCACTTCCCTACTAACAAGTATTTCGCTCAGTTCCTCCATCTCACTGGACCCTCTGTCCCCTACTATTTCTGGAAGATTATTTATGTCCTCCTTAGTGAAGACAGAACCAAAGTAATTATTCAATTGGTCTGCCATGTCCTTGCTCCCCATAATCAATTCACCTGTTTCTGTCTGTAGGGGACCTACATTTGTCTTTACCAGTCTTTTCCTTTTTACATACCCCCAACCTTTGTGTCATGCCTCCACTTCCTCATCCAGGTCACTTACAAAAATCACGAAGAGTAGGGGTCTCAGAACAGACCTTTGAGGCACACCACTGGCCATCGACCTCCATGCAGAATATGACCCATCTACAACCACTCTTTGCCTTCTGTGGGCAAGCCAGTTCTGGATCCATAAAGCAATGTCCCCTTGGATCCCATGCCTCCTTACTTTCTCAATAAGCCTTACATGGGGTACTTTGTCAAATGCCTTGCTGAAATCCATATACACTATGTTGGAGAGGCCTCACATAGAATTTTATGCTCAGTTTCCTATTATCTTGTTTATAGGAAAGAAATCATTAAACAAGAAAGAATGCAAAGCAGATCTACAAAAATGTTACTAGAACTCAAGAACCTGAGTTCTAAGGATGGGCCAAGCAGGCAGGGAATTTATTCTTTGGAGTGTAGGCGACTGAAGGGTGAATTTATAGAGGTGTATAAAATTATGATGTGAGGTGTAGATAGGGTGAATACATAGTCTTTTTATTGGAGAAAGAGAATCAAAATCTGGTGGGCATAGGTTTGATATGGTGCGGGGGCAGTGGGGGGGGGAAGATTTAAAGGATAGTTGAGGGGCAACATCTCCAAGCAGGGGATGGTGAGTACATGGAAAGAAGGGCCGGAGAAAGTAGTTGAGGCAGGTACAATAACAGCATTTAAAAGACATTTCAGAAAAGGTTTAGAGGGATATGGAACAAATGAGGGCAAATGGGATTAGCTTGGGGTCACTTTGGTTGGCATGGACAAGTTAGCCTGAAGGGCCTGTTTCTGTTGTTGATCTATGACTCCCAAAAAGAAACATCAGGGGAGATAAAAGGTCAGAGGGGATCAAATGTCCAGAGTTCTGTGGGATTCTAGAGGAAAGGATACATTAGAACATAGAACATAGAAATCTACAGCAGGTTACAGTTCCTTTGGCCCATGATGTTGTCCCGACCATGTAACCTACTCTAGAAAATGTCTAGAATTACTCTACCACCTAGTCTGCTATTTTTCTAAGCTCCATGTACCTATCCAAGAGTCTCTTAAAAGACCCTATTGTATCCACCTCTACCCCTGTCACTCGTTGTGCATTACATCACCCCCCACTCTGTGTGAAAAACTTACTTCTGACATCCCACACGCACCTACTTCCAAGCACCTTAAAACTATGACCCCTCATGTTAGCCATTTCAGCACGGAAAAATCCTCTGGCTATCCACACAATCAATGCCTCTCATCATCTTACACACCTAACTTGGATGGGAATGTCAAGAGATACTGATGAAGGAGGTGGAGGGATGCCGCTGGGAGGTAGTGGATAGGTCAGAAAGGGGAGTCATGTGAAGAACATTACATAAGTTTGGTTTCAGACAGTTATCATGGGGATGGCAAGAGATTGTGGGTGTGGATGATGAATATTATGTGTATACCTTCACAAAGTTTAACACATTGATGAGAACTCAGGGGAGATGGCTTTGCTCTTCAAAGCCCACAAGCAGTGCTAGTGAATGACTTATTTACCTTATGGTTTAGTGAAGGAAACTAAGCTGGAGAGTGCAAAAAAAAAACCTTACAGATCCTGGAAACCTGACGTAAAAGGACTCAGTGAGTCAGGCAGCATCTGGGGAAGAGAAACAGAGTTAGTATTTCAATTCAAAGCCTTCTGTGAAAGTTAAACTTGAATATGGGGAAACAAAAAAAAACACAAGGCCGGACCTGATCCCTGTCTCTGTTAAATACAATGGTACACAGGATCCAGATGAAATTCTTTAACATTCACTTCATATGCATCTAGTGGTGGGGTTGGAAGACTCCCCTGTACTCCAGGCTTATGTAGTAACCATCAGTAGGTGCAAGTTAAGTTGTGCTGTAAATACTCGGTAGTTAGATCATCTAATGAAGTTTGATCCCGGTTTATCAATACTACTAGGTTCTCTGCTCTATGTAGTCTTCATACGTCTGCAGAATTAACTCACAAGAGCTGAGGAACTGAAGAGCATCTTTAAGGCATGAGTTACTGACGACAATATTCTGAGAATTCCCCAAATCCCATTTTTCATCCAGACCACAAAACCTGCTTATCTTCAGTGTAAATTTGGTCTTACACCTTCATCAAGTTATATACACACTTGGACTTGGACTGAAATTTATAGTGAATTACCGAATATTAATCCTTTCAGATTCAGATTCATTTATTTATCATATGTACATTGAGACGTACAGTGTAATGATGGGGGCAGCTCGCAAGTATCACCACACGTTCTGGCACCAGCAATATGTACCCACAATGCTCGACAGAACAATACAGAACACTACAAGCAATAAAGCAACAACAGCAAAACAGCCCCATTCCTCCCTACTACCAACCACCCATCAACTCACATATACAGTCGTCCATTTCCAGGACAGGCCACCTTCTGCCTCCAGCGGACGTTGTGAATTTGCAGACACTAGGCATCAATTTCTCCGGTGCTTTTGCAGAGACTAGGAGACCCAGGCTTCTGCACTCTTCCAGAGTTTCAATCAACTTTTTGGTTTGATCTTTGGTATCGACCTAGGATTCGCCAAGAACAACGAATGAGGACCCAGAACACTAAGTCTCAAACTAGAGACTTGCCGATGATGACACTCTGGACACTAAGCCGCAAGCTCACATGCCAAGTGGGTCATTGGCCCTTGTACCACTGCCCACATGGAACTCCAATCCCAGAACCTGCCGAGTACTTTCTGGACTGAGAGTCACCAGTCTTCATCCTTGCTGGTCTGCTGGCTGACATCTGACCACAGATGCCCCATGTCCAAATTACTGGAATTGAATGTAGAGCAGAGGCCTAGACTTTGGCTTGACCTCGAATTTCCCCACATCTTGTCCCTAAACCCTAAGCTGACATCTAACTCCCCTAAATCGTCCCCACAAACCTAAAAAAAAAACTAAAATCCAAGCAACTAACTCTGAGTCATGACCTTGATGGAAGCCAGAGCTCAGGACCACCTTGACAGGAAGTTTTCAGTGTTCCTGTTAGTAAGCATATCTGATGTATTTCACTCACCTGTATTTTTGAAGGTTATGAATTAATAGTACAGTCAACCTTCACTAATCTGACTACATGTAATCCAGTTCCTTCGATAATCTGGCACTGATTGTGCTTAATGTGATCCTTCTGTAATTCAGCATTTTCACTAATCCGGCACTCCTCAGATTCCAATAGTGCCGGATTAGTGAAGGTCAACCTGTCGCACAAATTCACCTCCACGGATATCTACATGAAGAATTCCAAATATCTTTTCTAATATGGAAATGATTTACAGAGTACAAGTTTGGAAGCCATAGCAACTTGCCAAGCTTCTTTGACAACATCTCCTAAAGCTACATACTTTATCTCACAGTATCTCGTAGGATATGGGCAGAGGTGCCTGGGATCAGGCATACTTGCAGGTTCTGCTCAGACCCACGTTATCCTGATATTGGGAAACAATTTGCTAATCTTTCACTAGTGCTGGGTCTCCCGAGAGCCTGCAATTTTTGAAGGGCAGTTGGGGATGGGCAGTAAATGCTGACTAACACTGAGGGAATGAAATGCAAACAGTACATCTGCTGATAGTGTATCAGTCGAAAGTAAAGATGACACAAGCGATTCTGTAGATGCTGGAATCTTGAGCAACACACATTAAAAGCTGGAGAAACTCAGCAGGTCAGGCAGCATCTATGGAGGGAAATGAATAGTCAATGTTTTGGTCTGAGATCTAATGAAGGACCTTAGCCGAAAAAAATTGACTGTTTTTCCCCTGACCTGCAGATTTCCTCCAGAATTTTGTGTGTGTTGCTTAAAATTAAAGATGATATGAACATCATCCATGATACAAAAAAGTCAACCTACTCAGCAAGATTGGGTTGCTGAAAGAGCAAATGAGACAAATATTATATTTCAACTATGACATTTCTCAGTAAACAATAACTGCAGTTAATTGCAGTGAGAGAAGGATAGTTTCCTTAACATTTCATGCCAGATCAATTCAACAGCAGATGCTATTGCATTGGCTCTTCACTCAGCAGTGGAATATCTGGAGAGCAAAGTGCACACATCAGGATGCTCCTTATCAACTACAGCTCCATATTCAATATCATCATTCCCTGAAAACTAATCAATGAGCTTCAAGACCTTGGCCTCAATACCCCCTTGTGCAAATGGATCCTTGGTTTCCTTACTTGCAGACTGCAGTCAGATCAGATTGACAACAACATCCCCTCCACAACCTCCATCAGCACAGGTACACCATAAGACTGTGTGCCTAGCCCCCTGCTCTACTCCATTTACACTTATGACCATGAGGATAAGCACAGCTTCAATATCATATTGACGTTTGTTGACAACCCCACTGTCATTGGCTGAATCAAAGTTGCTGATAAATCAGCACACAGGAGGGAGATTGAAAAATCTGGCTGAGTAGTGCCACAACAACAACCTCTCACTCAATGTCAGCAAGACAAAGGAGCTGATTATTGGCTTCAGGAGGAGGAAACCAGGGGTCTATGAGCCATTCCTCATCATGCGATCAGAGATGAAAAGGGTCAGCAACTTTAAGTTCATGATCACTTCAGAGGACCTTTGGTGGGCTCAGCACATAAGTGCAGTTATGAAGAAAGCACAGAAATGTCTCTACTTTCTTTGATGTTTGCAAAGATTCAGCATGGCGTCTAAAATCTCTACAATCATCTATAGATATCTGGTGGAGAATATGTTGATTGGTTTCATCATGGCTTGGTATGGAAACACTATTGCTCTTGAATGGAAAATCCTGCAAAAAGTAATGGATACAGTCCAGTCCATCATGGGTAAAGCTCTCCCCACCATTGAGCACATCTACACAGAGCACTGTGGCAAGAAAGCAGCATTCATCATCAAGGACCTTTACCACCTGGGGCATGCCATCTAGAAGAAAGTATAGAAGCCTCAGGACTTACACCACCAGGTTCAGGAGCACTTACTGTCTATCAACCATCAGGCTCTTGAACCAATGGGGATAACTTCACTCAACTTCACTCGCCCCATTTCTAAGCTGTTCTCACAAAATACGAGCTCACTTTCAAAGACCCTTCATCTTATGTTCTCAATATTTATTACTTATTTATTTATTATTATTATTATTTCTTTTTTTATTTTGTTTTTGTACAATTTGTTGTCTTGTGCACATTGGTTGTTTGACCATCCTGTTGGGTGCAGTCTTTCATTGATTCATTTATGTTTCTTAGATTTACTGAGTATGTTCGCAATGAAACAAACCTCAGGGTTTATATGGTGTCATATATGTACTTTGATAATAAATTTACTTTGAACTTGGAATTCTCAGACAAATACTCCAGGTAAGATTGTTAAGGTCATGACAAAAGCATCTCCGCTTCTGGCTGGAAATAGAATTTTCACTATCTGCAGCCTTAATTTTTTCACAAAATCCCACTGTTAAATATTGAATGAACAGCTCTGAGGAAGTACTACATTTAGAATCTTAAAGTCATAGAGTACTACAGCACAGAATCAGACTATTTAGTCCACTTAATTCTTGCCAACATAGTATTCTGCCATCTAGCAGCACCCACACCATAGATCTCCAAATCCTTCCATCCATGTACCTATCTGGATTTCTCTTTAATGTTACCCATTGAATCCACATCTACTACTTCCCCTAACAATTCATTCCACACTCGCACCACAGTCTAAGTGAAGAAGATCCACCTCAGGTCAGATTCCACTGAAGTATTTCTACCTTTCACTGTAAGCAATGTTCTCTAGCTCTAGACTCACCCAACCTGAAGGGGAAAAGCCTGCACACTTTCACTCTGTCTATACCTCACGATTTTGTATAACCAAATGCATTTTAGAAATCTGTGTCCCTGTTGAGGAGCCATTCCAGTGTATATTTCTTACAATTGGATCAAAGCTCAGAGGTCACCGAATCCGGAGGTTGAAGCCCAAGTGCGGCAATTCCAAAGTGAAAACCTGAAAGTTAAAGTGCTAGGTTGGTGAGTCCGAAGGTCAGAGACCCAATGTCTGCAAGACTGGGGTCATGATCTGGAGGTCAGAGGCCCAGAGGCGTCTTGAACTGGGTTTGGATGGCCTCCTGCATATGTGATGGGTAACTTGAAAAGGGGTTGGTTATGATATTGTTGCTTGTCGTATGTTAACTGTGTGTTGTTCTGCTGAACATTGTGAGAATGCTATGTTGTGGGCTGTCCCTGGAATATTCTCATATTGTGTTGGTTGTTAATGCAAACTCCACGTTTCAATGTGCATGTGATTAATAAATAAATATCATCTATGATTCGCTTAGTACTGCTTCAGATTGTGTCGGCCCTCTACTTTGCACTCGTCATTGTATTTCTTGTTATATTTGTTATTACCATGTATAGAGTTTACTTTGTGAGCTTCATTTGAGCAAACAATTCCATTGCACCCTGGTGTAGGTGACATTAAACTAAACTGAATCTGTATCGTTCCAAGAATAATTAAGGAGGCAGTTAAGAATCAGCTGCATGTTTAGCTACAGTGTTTCATATAAACCAGACCAACAAAGGAGATAAGATTTCATTCCCTAATGAATCTGATGGGTTTTAAAGAGAAATCCAGCAGCTTTGTGATTACAATACAGATTTTTTAGTCAATTCTGGATTGGTTCATGGATGATGGCTGATGGAAAGACAAGTGACTGTAAGTTGGTTGGTACTTTGGCCATTGTAACTCTCCTGTTTACAGTGAGGCAAGTTGATAGGAAAGTGGGGATATGGTTAGGGTAGGAATTGTGTAAAAATAGGTGCTTAGTGATTATCACTGTTCCCTCTATCAGTCTATGACTCTATTAGTGACACCTCTCCAGAAATGCAGGGAGTCAGCGGAATTAAGTCCATAAACTCAGAGGAGAAAAGCTAAACAACTTTGCTGAAGTTACATAAAGATGAATTAAAAGTTAACTGTGAACTTCTCTAAGGGTTCAGTTGATATTAACCTTTTTGAGGATTCTTTGTGCATTTGATACCAACTGACCTGCTGAAGTCACCATCCTACTTTATTATAGCACTGAGAAATGCTCCCACCCATATGTTATTCCCTATCTAATCATAGATTCCACAATATGAAATGAAAGTGTCTTGGCTTTGAAAGTGACACGTACTTCAGAATTTGCAGGGCATGACCTGCAGGATTATTTATTTTTGGATGATATTAATACTGGGGCTACGTGTCTGCATGAAGAAAATTGCCAAAGAAACACAACTGGGAGAATAAGAATATAAGTGGGTCACTGACTGTGACATTTCGTGGACAGATATGCTTCCTCTCGCTTGCTCTAGACATCTCTTCATTATCAGAGACAGAGTACCGAGATACAACCACTGCAGAGGAGGCAAGATCATTTCCTTTTGCTGAGCACTTTGCTTCCCTTGGGTCACTTTACCAGCCGTTCCATTTACTCTGACAAGCATCCCCAGTGGCATAATCTCACTTGTGACCAACTGCAACACAGAAATCTTTTGCCTTCAACAAAGCTTATGCACTGAAAATTCAAAAGACGCAATGGTTGTCGCATTAACCTCCAAACTACTTGCAAAGATAAGAGGAACTTTGTCCAAGTAATTCAACAGAAAGAAGCTAATATGAGCCTGCTCCACCAATGGACTCTCTCTCTCTCAAAGTTTACTTCTGGTCAAAGGGTACAGGGATATTGATTCCCAACATGGAAGGAGATTGCAATCAGACCATCTCTTTTGAAAATGTACTTTAAACTTGGCAAGCTCGCCCTATTATTCCTTATAAATAATTCATATATACTGTAATTGTGATCATTTTAACAAAAGAAGGTTTTGTTGCAAAAATCCAATCCAACTAAGTACTGCTCCATCAGAGATAGCTTTACTGGTGAAGACATGCCAGTGGCTGTACTTCATTAGGAGATTAAGGAGATTTGGTAAGTCACCAAAGACGCTATCAGAAGTACAACCCTTTCCGCCATTCAGGACAACTTCAAAAGGAGGTGCCCCAAGAAGGCACACCCATCAGTAGCAGCCATCGCCATCCGGGATGTGTCCGCTTCTCATTGCAACCATCAGGCAGAAGGTACAGGAGCCTGAAGATCCACTCTCAGTGTTTTGAAAAGCGCTTTTTCCACTCTGCCATGAGATTTCTGAATGGTCCATGAGCTCATGAACATTACTTTGTTATTCCTCTTTTGCTCGGCTTGTTCTTTTATTATTATTGTAATTTATAGTAACTTGTTCTGCCTGCACTGCATTGCTGCTAAAGAACAACAAATTTCATGGCTTACAGTATGACGGTAACAAAAGAAACATAGAAACATAGAAAATAGGTGCAGGAGTAGGCCATTCGGCCCTTTGAACCTGCACCGCCATTCAGTATGATCATGGCTGATCATCCAACTCAGAACCATGTACCTTCTTTCTCTCCATACCCCCGATCCCTTTAGCCACAAGGGCCATATCTAACTCCCTCTTAAATATAGCCAATGAACTGGCCTCAACTGTTTCCTGTGGCAGAGAATTCCACAGATTCACCACTCTCTGTGTGAAGAAGTTTTTCCTCATCTCGATCCTAAAAGGCTTCCCCTTTATCCTTAAACTGTGACCCCTCGTTCTGGACTTCCCCAACATCGGGAACAATCTTCCTGCATCTAGCCTGTCCAATCCCTTTAGAATTTCATACGTTTCAATAAGATCCCCCTTCAATCTTCTAAATTCCAGCAAGTATAAGCCTAGTTAATCCAGTCTTTCTTCATATGAAAGTCCTGCCATCCCAGGAATCAATCTGGTGAACCTTCTTTGTACTCCCTCTATGGCAAGAATGTCTTTCCTCAGATTAGGGGACCAAAACTGCACACAATACTCCAGGTGTGGTCTCACCAAGGCCTTGTACAACTGCAGCACAACCTCCCTGCTCCTGCACTTGAATCCTCTTGCTATGAATGCCAACATACCACTTGCCTTTTTCACCGCCTGCTGTACCTGCATGCCCACTTTCAATGACTGGTGTATAATGACACCCAGGTCTCATTGCACCTCCCCTTTTCCTAATCGGCCACCATTGGGATAATAATGTTTTCCTGTTCTTGCCACCAAAGTGGATAACCTCACATTTATCCACATTAAATTGTATCTGCCATGAATTTTCCCACTCACCTAACCTATCCGAGTCACCCTGCATCCTCTTAGCATCCTCCTCACAGCTAACACTGCCACCCAGCTTCGTGTCATCCGCAAACTTGGAGATGCTGCATTTAATTCCCTTGTCTAAGTCATTTATATTGTAAACAACTGGGATCCCAGCACTGAGCTTTGCGGTACCCCACTAGTCACTGCCTGCCATTCTGAAAAGGTCCCGTTTATTCCCACTCTTTGCTTCCTGTCTGCCAACCAATTCTCTATCCACATCAATACCATACCCCCAATATCGTGTGCTTTAAGTTTGCACATTAATCTCCTGTGTGGAACCTTGTCAAAGGCCTTTTGAAAATCCAAATATACCACATTCACAGGTTCTCCCCTATCTACTCTACTAGTTACATTCTCAAAAAATTCTATAAGATTCGTCAGACATGATTTTCCTTTCACAAATCCATGCTGACTTTGTCCGATGAATTCACTGCTTTCCAAATGTGCTGTTATCACATAAACCTGATTCTGATTCTCATTCAGTCCACTATCAATCTTCAGCACAGGGATTGGTGATGCCATTACCAATGGCATCAAAAGGCAATTCTTCACCATTAATCTGTTCACTGGCTTTGTCAAAAGTAAGGATATAGAAGACTTTGACAGGGTGGAAAAGTTCACCAGATAACTGACTGGATTGGAGAGCAAGTGCTTTAAGAAAAGGTTGGACAAACTTGGATTGTTTTCTCTGGAGCATTAGAGGCTGAAGTTTATAAAATTATTAGAGGCTTGGATAAGGTAGACTAAACAATCAGAATGTTTTTCCCAGAGTAGATATGTCAAGTGCTACTATAAGGCATAAATTTATGCTGTGTAACTTTAAGGTTTAAGAGAAACTGATGGGTAAATGTTTTACTCAGACTGTGGTAGGAGCCTTGAATATGTTTCCACAGATGGTGGAGGAAGCTGATATAATTGTCATATTTTAAAGACATTTAGACAGGGACATGAGCATGCAGGGATGGAGTCTTATCAACCTGGCACTCAACATCAGTAAGACTTAAGAGCTGATTGTGGACTTCCGGAAGGGTAAGACAAAGGAACACGTACCAATCCTCATAGAAGGATCAGAAGTGGAGAGAGTGAGCAATTTCAAGTTCCTGGGTGTCAAGATCTCAAAGGAGCTAACCTGGTCCCAACATATTGATGCAGTTATAAAGAAGGCAAGACAGCAGCTATACTTCTTTAGGAGTTTGAAGAGATTTGGTATGTCAACAAATACACTCAAAAACTTCTATAGATGTACCATGGTGAGCATTCTGATAGGCTGCTTTACTGTCTGGTATGGGGGGGGCGGAATTTGGGGGGGCTACTGCACAGGACCGAAAGAAGCTGCAGAGGGTTGTAAATTTAGTCGGCTCCATCTTGGGTACTAGCCTACAAAGTACCCCGTACATCTTCAAGGAGTGATGTCTCAGAAAGGCAGCATCCATTATTAAGGACCTCCTGCATCCAGGGCATGCCCTTTTCTCACTGTTACCATCAGGTAGGAGGTACAGAAGCCTGAAGGCACACACTCAGTGATTCAGGAACAGCTTCTTCCCCTCTGCCATTGTTTCCTAAATGGACATTGAACCCGTGAACACGACCTCACTTTTTTAAAATATATAGTATTTCTGTTTTAAGCACAACTTTTAAACGATGCAATATACATATGCTATAATTGATTTACTTACTTATTTATTATTATTATTTAATGTTGTGTTTTTTTTCTTCTGTATTATGTATTGTATTGAACTGCTGCTGCTAAGCTAACAAATTTCACGTCACATGCCGGTGATCATAAACTTGATTCTGATTCTGACTCTGATGTGGATCATTTGCAGACAGACAGGTTAATAGGTTAAGTTTAATTTGATATCGTGGTTCAACACAGACACTGTGGGCTAAGGGGCTTGTTCCTGTGTTGTTCTGCTGTTCTACATCCAATGTTCAATAAGTATTCCATTGAACTTGTATTCCAGTGGTTGGGGTCATATTGTGCATCACAGCAGATGGTTGTATCTGCTAGAGATCGTTTTTCCCAGACCCCAAAAATCACTGCAGTTCCTCAGGGCAGTGCCTGGAACCGACACAACTGTACTTGTTTTGTCAATGACCTGCCCTGCATCGCAAGGGCAGGAATGGGGATGTTCACTGATGTTTGTGCCATGACCATTTCTATTTGCAGCTTCTCTATCAATGAAGCACTCCATATCTCTTAAGCATACTTTCTCTCTTGTTCCTCTTGCTCTCTCTTCTCTTTTCCCTCTCTTTCTCAATCCCCCCTCTCTTCTTTTCTGCCTCCCTCTCTCCTGCCTCTCTCATCCCCTTTCACTCTCTCTCCCTTCCTTCCTCCCTCTCCCATTCCCTCTCCTCCCCCCACCCTTACACACTCCAACTTGTTCCTTTTTACTCACCCCATCTTGGTTTTCCTTCTCACACTGTCCCATCCCCTTCAACTTTCCTCAACTTCCTCTTACACAACCCACATATCCCTTGATTCCCTGAAGCCCCACTGCTCACCGCTTTTCAGCAATTCAGATTTCACAGCTTTCTGAGGTGGAGAATTCCAATGATTCACATCCCACTGTCTATACTTCTAGACTCAGTAAAACAGCCAACATAATCAAAGATCCTACCCATTCCAGACATTCACTCTTCTCCCACAGGGCAGAAGATACAAATCCTGAAAATACATTACACCAGGCTCAAGGACAGCTCTTATCCCACTGTTGTAAGAGTATTGAATAGTCCCCGTATATGATACAATAGATTTTTGACCTCACAGTCTACCTCATTGTGACCTTGCAGTTTATTGTTTGTCTGCATTGCACTTTTTCTCTACTCTAATACTTTATTAACCAGTGTAATAACCATATTTATTTTACTTTATTATTAACCATTTTAATTGGATAAGATGGTACCAATAAGTGGTGACACTTTATGTGCAGCTTTGATGGGAATCATCAAATATCCTATTTAGAACTACTACAGCTGAAATCCAAAGTCACAGCCTTAGGTATTTCAGTTAGCAACATTGCTTTAAGGTGTTTAAAAAGCCTATCGATACTCAAAATCGATGGATCCTGGACTAAAGACTCAGGTTGGTTGCAGTTCCCCTTTAAGAAAATGAAAGCGGATTGGCATGCTCAGTTGAAATGCTAAGGCTTTAAACCTACTTCTAACTATGCTGCTGGAGAATGTGCAGTCTCTGGAAAATAAAACTGAAGACCACAGAGCAAGATTATAGTACCAGGGGGACATCAGGGACTGCTGAGTACTTTGCTTCATGGAAACATGGCTGTCCCCCATCATTTCAGATGCAGCATTGCAGCCTGATGGGTTCAACGTTCTCCGTAAAGATAGGCCATCTCAGCATTTTAAAGATAGAAGAGGTGGAGTATACTTTATGAATAACTCATCGTGGTACACAAACGTGGTGGATCTGTCTGTGTCCTGCTCACCCGACCTGGAACATGTAGCAGTCAGTGTCATCCTTCTTATCTGCAGAGGGATCTTTCCACAATCATCTTGATGGAGGTGTACCAGGCCAATGTCAGGCAGATACTGGAGGAACTGAGAACTGTAATCAGTAGGCATGAAACAGCATACCGCGATGCCTTTCCTATCATTGCAGGGGATTTCAACCAGGCCAGCTTGAAGAAGTCTTTGAACATCTACCACCAACATATCACCAGTAGAACCACGGAAGCTAACACACTTGACCACTGCTATACCACCTTCAAGAATGCTTATAATGCCATCCCTCACCCATACTTTGGGAAGTCCGATCACCTGGCTGTTCATCTGCTCCTAGCACCAGTGGTGAGGACCAAGAAAGTATGGTCAAGAGAGGCAGAGGAGCATTTACATGACTGTTTTGAATCAGTGGACCAGACAATATTCAGGGATTCATCTTCAAATTTGAATGAATATACCATAGTTGTCACTGACTGCATCAAGACCTGAATGGATGAATGTGGGCATTCAAGAACATAATAAACATACCCAACCAAAAGCATGGATGGCCCATGAGATTCATAGTCTGCTGAGGACTGGATCTGTGACATTCAAGACCAGTGATCCAGAACTATACAAGAAGTATAGCTGGTGGATACAGAATTGGATGCACGTCAACTCTGGCAGGGTTTGCAGGCCATACTTCTTACAAAGAGACACCCTCCTACATTGTGATGGATGTGATGCTTCACTCTCAGATGAGCTCAATGCCTTTTATGTACACTTTGAAAGAAAGAATTAAACCACACGTGTGAATCCCTGCAGTATCTGGAGACTCTGTTACCACTGTCTCGGAGGCCAACGTCAGAACATCTTTGAAGAGGGTAAACTCTCTCAAGGCATCAATTCTTGATGGTGTACCTGGTAGGATTCTGAAAACCTGTGCCAACAAACTGGTGGAAGTGTTCCAGGTTATCTTCAAACTCTCACTGCTGCAGTTGGAAGTTCTCACCTGCTTCAGAAAGCTCACAATCATACCAGTGCCAAAGAAGAACAGGGTGAGCTGCCTCAATGACTATAGCTCAGTCATTCATATCTATTTTGATGAAGTTCTTTGAGAGATTGGTCATGGCTAGAATCAATTCCTGTCTAAACGAGGACCTGGACCAACTCCAGTTTGCCCTTCGCCACAATAGGTCTGCAGTGGATGCAATCTCATTGGCATTGGATCACTTAGAGAATAGTGATATTAATAGTAATACATACATCAGCTGCTGTTTATTGATTATAGATCAGCGTTCAACACAATAATACCCTCAGTTCTAATCAACAAACTCCAAAACCTGGGCCTCTGTAACTCGCTCTACAATTGACTTCCTCACCAGGAGACCACAGTCTGTGTGTAGCAGAAGTAACATCTCCTCCTCACTGACAATCAACACTAACGCACTTGAAGAATCCGTGCTTAGCCCTCTACTCTACTGTTCCTGCACACATGACTGTGCGGCTAGGCACAGCTCGAATGCCATCAATAAATTTGCTGATGTCACAGCCATTGTTGGCAGAATTTCAAATGGTGACGAGGTGGTGTACAGGAGTGAGATAGATCAGCTGTCTGAGTGATGTCATAACAACAACATGCACTCAACGTCAGTAAGACCAAGGAACTGATTGTAGACTTCAGGAAGAGGAAATCGAGGGATCACTGGTAGAAATTGTGAGCAGTTTCAAATTCTTGGGTGTCAACATCTCTGAAGATCTGTTGATGCAATTGCAAAGAAGACATGATGGTGGCTATATTTCATGAGGAGTTTGAGGAAACATGGTATGTCACCAAAGACTTCCATAAATTTCTATTGATGTAATGTGGAGATCATTCTAACTGGTTTCATCACTATCTAGTATGGAAGGGTCACTACATGTGAATTGGAAAGAGCTGCAGAAAGTTGTAAACTCAGCCAGCCCCATCATGGGCACCAGCCTTCAAAGCATTAGTACATCTTCAAAGGGCAATCCTTCAAAAAGGTGGCATCCATCATTAAGGACCACCATCACCAAGGACATGCCCTCTTCTCATTGATACCATCACTTGTCAGATCACCTGACGGTGGTAGGAATCGACTCCCTCACCTCTGCCCCTCTGACCCTCAACACAGGTGCCCCTCAGGTTTGGTGTACTAAGCCCCCTCCTTTACTCTCTGTATACCCCTGACTGTGTCACCACCCACAACTCCAATCTGCTAATTAAATTTGCTGATGACACGACACTGATTGGCCTAACCTATGATAATAATGAGGCAGCCTACAGAGAATAAGTCACCATCCTGACACAGTGGTATCAAGAAAACAACCTCTCCCTCAATGTCGCAAAACAAAAGAGCTGGTTCTGGACTACAGGAGGAATGGAGATAGGCTAGCCCCTATTGACATCAATAGATCTGGGGTTGAGAGAGTGAACAGCTTTAAGTTCCTCAGTATAAACATCACCAAGGATCTCACGTGGTCTGTACATACCGGATGTGTGGTGAAAAAGGCACAACAGTGTGGGTGTGGGCCCCCAGATCATAAGGGTTTTCTATAAGGGCACAATTGGGAGCTTCCTGACTGGCTGCATCACTGCCTGGTACGGGAACTGTACTTCCCTCAATCACAGGACTCTGCAGAGAGTGGTGTGGACAGCCTAGTGCAGCTGTAGAGGTGTTCCCACTATTCGGGACATTTACAGAGACAAGCGTGTAAAAAGGGCCCGAAGGATCATTGGGGACTCGAGTCACCCCAACCATAAACTGTTCCATCTGCTGCCATCCGGGAAATGGTACCACAGCATAAAAGCCAGGACCAACAGGCTCCGGGACAGCTTCTTCCACCAAGTCATCAGACTGCTTAACTCATGCTGAAACAACTTATATTGACTGTCCTGTTGTACATACTATTTATTATAAATTACGATAAACTGCACATTGCACATTCAGATAGAGAAGTAATTTAAGGGTTGTTACTCCTCGTGTATGTGAAGGATGTAAATAATGAAGTCAATTCAATTCAATTCAATTATGGAGGAGGTACAGGAGCCTGAAGACACACACTCAATATTTCAGGAAGACCATAAGATAAAGAAGCAAAAGTAGGATGTTTGGCCCATCAAGTCTGCTCCGCCATTCAATCATGGGCTGATCCGATTCTTCCAGTCATCCCCACTCCCTTGCCTCCACCCCATACCCTTTGATGCCCTGGCTAATCAAGAACCAATCTGTCTCTGCCTTAAATACACTCAATGACTTTGCCTCCACAGCCACTCGTGGCAACAAATTCCACTGATTTACCTCCCTCAGACTAAAGTAATTTCTCCACATCTCAGTTCTAAATGGGCGTCCTTCAATCCTGAAGTCGTGCCCTCTTGTCCTAGAATCCCTACCATGGGAAATAACTTTGCCAAAGGTAATAGCTTCTTCTGAGTAGACAACGAATACATGAACACTACCTCACTATTATTTTCCTCCTGTTTTGCACTTGTTTTTCAGTCATATAGGAGGGAGATTGAACATCTGGCTGAGCGGTGCCACAGCAACAACCTCTTACACAATGTCAGCAAGACAAAGAACCTAATTATTAACTTCAGGAGGAGGAAACCAGAGGTTCATGATTCGCTTCTCATTGGAAGATCAAAGGTGAGGAAGGTTAGTAACTTTAAATTTCTTGACATTATCACTTCAGATGGCCTGTCCTGGGCCCAGTACATAAGAGCAATTATAAAGCATACACAGCAGCATCTCTACTTCCTTATGAGTTTGTGAAGATTCGAAATGAGAGCTAAAACTCTGAAAAACTTCTATAGATGTGTAGTGGAGAGTATATTGATTGCATCACAACCTGATATGGAAACACCAACGCCCTCGAAAGGAAAATCCTAGACAAATAGTGGATATAGCTCAGTACATCAACGTACGTGGAGCGTTGTCACAGGAAAGCAGCATCTATCATTAAGGACTCACACCACCTAGGCTCTTCTCTCACTGCTGCCATCAGAAAGAACCTATGGAAACCTTAGGACTCACACCACCAGGTTCAGGAACAGTCATTAACCCTCAACCATCGGGCTCTTAAACCAAGGGGGATAACTTCACTCAACTTCACTTGCCTCATTGCTTAAAATATTCTCACAACCTTTACACTCATTTATCAGAAACCTTCATTTCATATTCTCAATATATATTGTTTTTTATTTATTATTATTTCTTTCTTTTTCTGTTTGCTTACTTTGCTGTCTTTTGCACATTGGTTGTGTACCCAGTTAGAGTGGTCTTTCATTTATTCTATTATGGTAATTGGATTTATTGAGTACGCCCACAAGAAAATTAATCTCTAGGTTGTATACAGTGACACATAGGTATTTTGATAACAAATCTACTTCAAACTTTGAACTTTGGATTTAATTTATATATTAGATTGGATTAGATTATGAGGACACACACTCTTCTTTTATTGTCATTTAGTAATGCATGCATTAAGAAATGATACAATATTCCTCCGGTGTGATATCACAGAAACACAGGACAGACCAAGACTGAAAAACTAACAAAAACCACATAATTATAACATATAGTTACAACAGTGCAACAATACCATAACTTGATGAAGAACAGGCCATGGCACAGTAAAAAAGTTCAAAGTCTCCCGAAAGTCCCACGTCTCACGCAGACGAGAGAAGGAAGGAAAATCTCCCTGCCATGCCTGACCACAGTTGGACTCTGAGTCGTCCGAAAACTTTGAGCTCTGATCAGCCCTCTGACACCGAGTACCGAGTGCCATCTCTATCTGAACGCTTCGACCTCAGCCTCGGTCGCCAGCAGCAAGCAAAGCCGCAGATTTTGCGGCCTTCCCTCCGGAGATTCTCGATCGCACAGTAGCAGCGGCAGCGAACCGGCATTTCAGAAATTTCTCCAGATGTTCCTCTGTGCTTTCACGTCTGTCTCTTTCAAATCAGAATTGTCCACGGCCCCTATTTAACAGATACGATACTATATATACTTATTTCAATGTACTGCTGCTGCAAAGCAGCAAATTTCATGACCTATGTCAGAGATATTAAACCTGATTCTGATTCTATTCTGTATACTCTTATTGTTTTACCTTGTACGACCTCAACACACTGTGCAATGAATTAATTTGTTGAATGGTATATAGGGCATGGATTTCACGGTACATTGGTACATGTGATAATAATATACCAATCTACCCATTTCGTGTGAAGATTTTGACTGACACCACTGTGAATGACCATCACATCATTCTGAGACTGTGAGTGATGGCTCTCAACTCTCCAGCCAAGGTTCTGCCTTCAAATTGCCAAACCCTATAAAAATTCTGTCTGTTTCAATGAGATTACCCCTCCTTCCAACAAACTCCAGAGAGTACAGGCTCAGTCCGCTTAACCTCTTTATGAACAAAAAATACTCCATCGTAGGAAACAGTCTGGTGAACCTTTACCACACTGATTCTACTGCATGTACCTCCTTTCTGAGAAAGAGTATTCCAGATGCTGTCTCAGTGGAACCCATGTAATTAGAGCAAAAAGTCTTTACTCTTGAAATCAAATCCTTTCACATTGAAGACCAGCATATGACCTACCTTCCTAATAGTTTGCTGAATCTACAAGCTAGCTTTCAGTGATTCCTGTACAAAGACACACAGGTTTCTTTGAATGTGAAGACCTTTCATTCTCTCAATACTCAGTCAACCCTAATCACTATCATTTAGCAATGATGTGACAACATTGATCACTTTGCACTAAAATGCACTTTTTTTTGCTTCTAATTGTGTTCTTCCTTGGAGGATAACCAAACTGGCACTCGAATGGTGATTCCATGCACAGAATGCTGTACGGTGTTGTGGTTGACCTCTGCCCACATCAAATGGTATTTCTGAAGCCAGGCATCTTAGGGAATGTCCTAAATCTTGGTTGATCTGCTGTGTCTGGCCATTGGACGGTGGTTGAAACCCAGAGGAAAGGCTTGCTGTTTTGCCCATATCAGCATACAGAATGCCCTCCAGAAATGTGATGCAAATTGTGGATTACAATCTGAGAAGATATCCACTGGGAAACCATGAATCCAGCAGGCCTGGTCCAGAACAATTTTGGCTGTTTCCTGCTTCCGGTGGTAGCATCTCTGAGGTAAAGAACTTGCAGGCTTTTGAAAACTGATCAACAATTAGCATGATGACTGTCTTCCCTTTGGATGGTAGAAGACCCATCACAAAGTCCATGGAGACATGTGCCCATGGTCTTTCCAGAACAGGTAGGGGGTGGAGGAGCCTTTGAGGATGGGTACGGGGCTACTTGTTCCGAGAGCACACCTCGCAGGTTTCCACATACTGCCGAACCTCTTTTGTCATTACAGGCCACCAATACCTGCTCTTGATAAACTTGAAGGTCCTGACAATCCCTGGGTATGCAGTCATTCTCGATGAATGTCTCCATTGGAGTTCTTAGGAACAGGTGGAACTTGGGAATAACAGCAGATCCAGAGGAATCTCCCCTTGCCCTTAGGCCTTGTGAACAAGAGCATCCATTCCCCAACAAATTGGCACTACCATCCTGGGCTGGGGCAAAATGGTGGTAGGCAGCACCTCTCCTTCTGGTTTGTCAAACTGACAGAACAGGGCATCTGGCTTCTCGTTCTTTGATCCTGGTTGATAAGATAGGATGGAATCAAAGTGGTTAAAGAGCAAACCATTTGGCCTTCCTAGAAATCAGCCTCTTGGCCTCCCGAACATAAGCCAGGTTCTTGTGGTAACAGACCAAACAATCAAAGTGTTCTTGGCCCCTCTAGAGAGTGACGCCATTCCTTCAAAGCTAACTTAAATGCAAGAAGCTCCCGAATCCCAGAGTTGTTGTACCTTTCTGCCAGGAAGGGCTGCCTGGAGAAGAATGCCCACATTTGCAGTTTACCATCCAAAAGTGATCATTGAGACAAGGTGGCACCCACTCTGACATCTGAGGCATCCACCTCCACAGTGAAGACAAGGTCTAGGTTAGGAGAAACCAACATGGGAACCATTGTGAACTGCTGTTTAAGCTCTGTAAAATCAGCCTCTGCTTCAGTAGTCCAGACAAAAGGGCCCGTGGAACTCTTAGTTAGAGCCATCAGTGGAGCTGCTACCCAACTGAAGTTCCTAATGAACTTCTGGAAGAGGTCTGAAAAACCCCAGGAATTGTTGGACTTGTTTAATACTAAGATAGGTGGCATTGTGGATAATGAAGTAGGTTTTCAAAGCTTGCAGAGAGATTTCGGCCAGTTAGAAGAGTGGGCTGAAAGATGGCAGATGGAGTTTAACGCTGATAAATGTGAGGTGCTACACTTTAGTAGGACTAATCAAAATAGGATATAGATGGTAAATGGTAGGGCATTGAAGAATGCTGTAGAACAGAGGGATCTAGGAATAATGGTGCATAGTTCCCTGAAGGTGGAATCTCATGTGGATAGGGTGGTGAAGAAAGCTTTTGCTATGCTGGCCTTCATTAATCAGAGCATTGAGTATAGGAGTTGGGATGTAATGTTGAAATTGTATAAGGCATTGGTAAGGCCAAATTTGGAGTATTGTGTACAGTTCTGGTCACCGAATTATAGGAAAGATGTCAATAAAATTGAGAGAGTACAGAGGAGGTTTACTAAAATGTTGCCTGGGTTTCATCTCCTAAGTTATAGAGAAAGGTTGAACAAGTTAGGTCTTTATTCTTGGGAGCGTAGAAAGTTGAGGGGGTATTTGATAGAGGTCTTTAAAATTATGAAGAGGATTGATAGAGTTGACGTGGATAGGCTTTTTCCATTGAGAATGGGGGAGATTCAAACAAGAGGACATGAGTTGAGAGTTAAAGGGCAAAAGTTTAGGGGTAACATGAGGGGGAACTTCTTTACTCAGAGAGTGGTGGCTGTATGGATCGAGCTTCCAGCAGAAGTGGTTGAGGCAGGTTTGATGTTGTCGTTTAAAGTTAAATTGAATAGCTATATGGACAGGAAAGGAATGGAGGCTTATGGGCTGAGTGCAGGTCGGTGGGACTAGGTGAGAGTAAGAGTTCGGCACGGACTAGAAGGGCCAAGATAGCCTGTTTCCGTGCTGTAATTGTTATATGGTTATATGGTTTAATACTGGATGATAGTGGCCAGTCTCTGATCACCTGGGTCTTGGTAGGGTTCATCTTGAGATGGACACTGAAGAAGCTGAAACCCAAAAATAAGACAGTCGTCATGTGAAACTCAGACTTCTTCAACATGTCATAAAGTCCATGGTCTAGAAGCCTCTCTAAAGTGTCCCTGACGTGAGCGATGTGCTCCTCCATGGACTTCAAGAAGATTAGGATATCATCCAAGTAGACGAAGGCATACTCATGGAGAGTATCCCAGAGCATGTCATTTATAAAGACCTGGAAAATGATTGAAGCATCTGCAAGGCTGAAGAGCAAAACGGGTACTCGTCGTACCCTGTCGGTGTATTGAATGCAGTCTTCCAATCATCACCTTCTCTTATATGGACCAGATTGTATACATTCCATAGGTCTAGTTTTGTGAATATTCTTGCTCCTTGGAACATCTCGAAGTCCGTATTCATGAGCGGAAGGGGGTAGCAATTCTTGGCCATTATGTAGTTTAATCCCCTATAATCACTGCACAGTCACAGACTTACCATCTTCCTTTCGTACAAACAAGAAGCCTGAACCAGCGGATGACGGAGGGCTGAATGAAGCCCATGGCAAGAGCCTCCTTTATGTACTCCTCCATGGTGGTTCTCTCTGGGTCTGAGAGTGCATACAACTGACCCTGCGGGAAACAAGTACCAGGCAGCAGGTCTATAGCACAGTTGTAAGGTCAGTGTGGTGGAATAGTCAAGGCCCTTCCCTTGCTGAAGGCCTCCACCAAGACTGAAGGGATTTCAACCAGTTTGGGTGTTGATATCTCCTCCGGACCTTCCCTCAAGGATGACTTGAGGTTTCTTAGGTGGCAGGAGTGATTCGACAAACCTCACAGTCCCCTTCCTCGGTTCACAAAGCTCATTCGTAGAAACAGTGGGCAAATCAGAGTCCCAATCCCTGTCGGTATCTTCAGGCAATGGCAGCGAGGCACTACAGATGGTCCTTGACCGTGCCCTGCCACCCCGGAGATCGGCTTCAAGGATCAGCATAATGCAGGCTTTCCTTTCCTTGAGACCTGACTGCTGGATTGCTGGATTCCTTAAGCTTAACTGCAAGTTTTCCAGACTCCTCAGGCTTCTCCTTAGTCCCCTCCTGAATGAGAGATTCCCTCTCTGTAGTGCCCATGGGGTTCTGTCTAGACAGTGTCAGGACTCAGTCTCCAGAAGGTCCCAGATTACCTCGCACTAAAGGCTGCACCCTTATCTGTTGTTGGTCTCCGGAGAGTCTGGGTGTCGGAACACCAGGCTGCAAACAACCCCTCTTACAATGACTGGACAAAGCAATGGTTCTCTCCTCCCTCCAGTCCATGGAATGGTTATGCTGGGACAGCCAAGTGTTTCTGAGAATCAGGTGTATGAGTGGAGAGCCAATAACGTCTTACACATGATCCGCTATGCTTATCTATAAAACCACAGTCTGTTGCTGGATCTGCTCAGAATCTAGCAGGCGGCCGTCCAAGACAATTGCTGGCAAGGACTGCCTCAAATCTCACAGCGGTATCTCTGTGGGCAGCGGTATCTCTGTAGAACTGATAGGCAATTTCCCTATTCAGAAAATTACCTGTTGCCCCAGAGTCCTCAAAAGCTCTCTCCTCCCTCAAGTTCTTACCCCAAATGAACTCCATCTTTAGCATGAAACCAAAATCTGTGAAATTGGAGTAGTGGCTGCTACCGTCACATTCCTCTTGACACTGGACGGTCTTTGCACTTTCCAGACGGTTGCTACCTGGGACATTCAGCCTGCAGGTAACCAACTTCCCTACAGCAAAAGCAGTGATGTTGACTCCAACGCCGGAACTTCTCATTGATGGAGAGCCTAGTGCAACCAACCTGTATGGGTTTGACTGGATCTTGAACAGATGATCAACTGGTTATGGATCATGGTCGTGGTCCGAGATTAGGGAGTGGAACTGCAATGTGTAGGGACCGGGCTTGGATTGGCTCTCTTCAACCTGCTGAAGTGGTCCCACTTTTGCTCTTCCAGATGATTATCAAGACAGATAGACTGGTTGGCTAGAACATGTAAATTCTCTGCTGGCTCTCCCAAGGCGAGGGCATCCTTCAGTTCATCTTGAAATCTGTGGTGGTATAGCGTGGCCTTGGCCTTCCCGTTCCAACAACCCTCCTGGGCCAAGGTCTGAAATTCGATCGCCTAGTCGGTCACTGACCGTCCCCACTGGCGAATCCTCATCAGGCGGTCCAATACTTTCCACATGGCAGCCATGAATTCCTCTGAATCTGAGCAAATCTCTGACCCACATTTCCAACGTGGACGCCCAGGCCAGGGTTTCTCCATGCAGGACAGAGATATTGAAGGCCACTTTTCCGTGCTCAGAAGGGAACCAGGATGGCTGGAGCTCGAACACTAATGAGCATTGGGTGAGGAAGCTGAGGCAAAACCTGGGTCACCATTGAATCTCCCTGGGCTTGGATGATGTGCTGGCTCCACAGAACAACCAACAGGCTCTCTCGAGTGACCCTGGCTTCCTCCTTGTGAAAGCTGATGATCGAGTACCCGGAGGTTGTGAATCTCCAGGCCCTGTCTGGAATTCATTTCTCTGTGGCTGGCCACAGCAGACAAAAGTTTCTGATATTCCATTGGGTCCATGTTGGCTCAATCGTACTGTGATGAGAGTCCTTGACAAGGATGGTTTGGACCCAAATGCTGGGGTGTCTGAAACAGAGATCGAGACGCAGTATAAAAATGGATCTGAGCACAAAATAAACACTAGATGAAATCGCTAGTAGGCTCACAATTGCGCACCAAACCTCAGTTCAGATGTTCCTTAAATACTCAATTTGTGGCACCCAAAACATGATTACCAATTAGTTGGACTGTCCTGAACCCTTAAAGAGGCTGTGCCAGCTATCCATACCCCAGAGAGTTAGGGCATCTAAATCCCGGAAACTGGTGTGGTTGGGAGTGTCTCATAACACTATGACTCAATGACTGCAATCTTTCCTGTTCTCTTGCTTTATTAGCCAGCAATGTAAGACAGTCTAGTGAAGCTATAATGGTGGTATTAATTATCCCATGCTGATACTTTGTATGTTTCACTGCTTCTCAGTGACAGGAGCATCCAGTTATTCAGAAGGAGGTTGTGCATATAGCACTGCCCCATGCAGTTATAATAGAGGCTACACCTGCTGTGGAAATGATGCTATGTCTTTTGATTTAATTACACTTTGTTAAATGTTTGCTATCCACTTTATCAGCTCCATTTCATTCTGTAAGCCTGTTCAGCATTGTGCTGTCTTGATCCCATCTAAAGCAAGGCCAGACAGTACACTGCGTAAATAAGCAATAATCTACATCAGAACATAATAATCTGTTGTAAACCCTCTATTAAACACTTTACCATATGGAAAGAGACCCACAGAAGGCAACACTGATAAATGTTCATTGTCTGATATACAAATGCCTGTCAGTCTCTTGAATAATAGCTTCCTCTGCATGCATTACACCATGACCATCATTTTTTAACATTTAAAATATGCCAGAATCAGAAAGGACATATGTTGCTTACAATCATTTCCATGATGCTTGCTTTTCTCTTTATCAAACATTACAAATTCTATTTCCTCACTTTAACAGTTCACATGGTTGCTTTTGGCTTTGGTGCTTAGTTTAAATGTAATCCTTACAATATAGGCATTACATTTTACCACAGGCAAAAGTGGCAGCAATTTGATCCTGCAGGATCCTCACTGCCTTGGTAAAGCAGTCAACATAATCTAAGACCACACCAACCTCAAATATTCTCTCTTCTCCCCCACTTCCATTGCACAGAAGACAGAAAGCCTGAACGCATACACCAGCAAGCTGAAGGACATCTTCCATCCTGTTTGTATAAGATTATTGAACAGTACTTCAGTACGATGAGATGGACTCTTGAACTCATAATCTACCTCATCATGGCCTTGCATCTTATTGTCTGTCTGCAGTGCACTTTCTCTGTAACTGTAACACTTTATCGCATGTTCTGTTATTGCTTTACCTTGTACTCTGGCAGACTTTGCAGGCCATTACTTCCTATAAAGCGAAACCCAACACCATAAATGGCAGTGATACTTTATTACCAGGCGAGCAGAATGCCTTTTACACCTGGATTGAAAGGCAGAATGTAATTATATCTGCGAGGGCCCCTGCTGCACCCCGTGACCATGGTGATCTCTGTCTCGGGGGCTGCCATCAAGGTGTCTTTCAGGAGCGTGAACCATCGCATGGCGGCAGGGCTTGATGGAGCATCTGGTAAGTTTCTGAAAACTTGTGCCAACCAACTGGCAGGTGTATTCAAAAGCACTTTCAATCTCTCACTGCTACATTAGGAATTTCCCACCTGTTTCAAAAAGTAACGATTACCCAAGAAGAGTAGTGTGAACTGCCTCAATGATTATCATCCAGTAGCACTCACATCTATGGCAATTAAATGTTTTGAGGGGTTGGTCATAGCTAGAAACAACTCCAGCCTCAGCTAGGAACTGTACCCACTGCAATTTTCCTATCGCCACAATAGGTCTACGGCAGATGCAATCTCAATGGCTCTCCACCTGGCCTTAGATCTCCTGGACAACACAAACACCTATGTCAGGATGCTGTTCATTGACTACAGCTCAGGGTTTGATGCCATCATTCCTATAATTCTGATCAAAAAGCTACAGAACCTGGGCTTCTGTACCTCCCTCCCTCTGCAATTGGATCCTTGACTTCAAGAAGACCACAATCCGTGCAGATTGATATAACATATCTATCTCACTAATGGTCAACACTGGCACACCTCAGTTTGCTCAGCCTACTGTTCTAGTCTCTCTAGACCCATAACTATGTGACTAGACATAACTCAGATGGCATCCATAAATTTGCTGATGATACAACCATTGTTGACAGAAGCTCAGAGAGGGCATACAGAAGCGAGGTATACCAGCTAGTTGAGTGGTGTCGCAGCAACAACCTTGCACTCTGCAACAGTAAGACCAAAGAGCTGATTGTGGACTTCAGAAAGGGTAAGACAAGAGAACATGAACCGGTCCTCGAAGAGAGACCATAAGCAGAGAGAGTGAGCAGCTTCAAGTTCCTGGGGGTCAAGATCTCTGAGGATCTAACCTGGTCCCAACATATCGATGCAACTATAAAGAAGGCAAGACAGCGACTACATTAGATTAGGAGTTTGAGGAGGTTTTGTTTTTCACCTAAAATATTTGAAAACTTCTACAGATGTACTATGGATTGCATTCTAACGGGCTGCATCACTGTTTTGTTGAGGGGGCAACTGCACAGGATCAAAAGAAGCAACAGAAAATTTTTAAATTAATTATCTCTATCATGGGTACCAGCTTCCATAGTATCCAAGTAATCTTCAAAGAGCGGTGCCTCAGAAAGGCGGCATCCATTATTAAGGACCCCCATCACCCAGGACTTGTCCCCTTCTCATTGTTACTGTCAGGAAGGAGGTACAGAAGCCTGAAGGCACACTTTCAATGAACAGCTTCTTCCCCTGTGCCATCCAATTTCTCAGTAGCCATTGAACCCAAGAACACTACCTCACATTTTAATTATTTCTGTTTTTGCACTATATTTAATTTCACTATTTAATATACATATATACACTTACTGTAATTGATTTATTTTTTTCTGATATTTATCACATATTGCTTGGGACTGCTGCTGCTAAGTTAACAAATTTCATGACCCATTCCGGTGATATTAAACCTGATTCTGATTCTGATACGACCCCAATACACTGCATAATGAAATGATCTGCACAGATAGCATTCAAAACAAAGATTTTCAGTGTACCTCAGTACATGCAACAAAAATAAAGCAATTTACCAAATATAATATCGGCTTTGTCTCAGTAAGAACTTGGATAGAATAGAATATCATCTTACTGAAACATACTAAACTTTGATAAACTTTGGTAGGGCAGACTTTGAGTCAGTATTTCCTCTGCATGTTTGGAAGTAGGGGTCATGGTGTCATTACAAAGACAAGAAATCTTCCTTCTGGGGAATATTGCAACTTTGAATTTTTCACTGAAGATAGCTATAGAGGCTCAGTTAATGAAAGTGTTTGAGACAGAGATAGGTACAGAGGGATGTACCCAGGGATCTTCAGTTCCAATTTCATAACTCCCTGAAAGTGGATGCATAAGTTAGTAGGGTGGTGAAGAGCAACCAAGCAACCTGCTGAATGAATTCAGCAGGTTGAGCATTGTGGGATGAAAGGAAATGCCAATGTTTTGGGTCAAAATCTTGCATCATGACTGAGAATGGAGAGGCAAGGTGAGCATATAAATAGGAGAGGGGAAGGATGAGAAAGGATTCAAAAGTGATTGGTGGACTGTGGAAGGGGTAAGATGACAGGCAGAGAGGTAGGGGACAGAGCATGGATGAAGTTGGAAGACAGTTGCAGGCGAATGGAGGAGGTCAAAAAGATAGAGTAAAAATTCTTGGCAGTAATGTGCTGCTAGGGCTGGTGGAAGCAAGTACAATAGAGGTGTTTACGCAATGAATGGATGGATTTTGATCATATGCTGGCAGAAAGGATGTGTGTCATTAACTGAATTAGTTCAGCACAGTATTGTGGCTGAAGGACTTGTTCCTGTGCTATGCTGTTCTAGGTTGGCTTTGGTGACAGCACAGAAAGTTATCAGTCAGCTTAGGGTTTTAGGGACGAGGTCGAGAAAAATTTAGAGGCCAGTGTTTGGAGTCCGAGTGGTCTGTGGTAGAAGGTCAGCGATCTGGGAGATCAGGTTGGGAGGCACAGCAGAGGCCAGCAATTCTCAGGTCACCAACTCCAGAGTCAGAGATCTTATGGACAGTAGTTATAAGGGCCAGTGAATTTCCCCCTCTCCCCGGTCACTGGAGCTGGAGGTCCATGTGAGTCCAGAAGTTAGATTGTGAAGGTCAAACCCATGAGTGGTGAGTCTAGGGTCAAGGCCTCAAAGTCAAACCCATGATCAGTGAGTCCTGGCGTAGGTTCACAGAGGGCAAAGCTGAAGGTCAAAGTTCAGGGCTCGGCAAGTCCAGAGGTAGAAGTCCAAAGGTTGATTGGCAAAGTTGGCAAGTCTAGAGGTAGAAGCCTGAAGGTTGAAGGCCCAGTACCTGTGAGTCTGAGAATCTGAGGCCAAGGACTGGAGGCCTGGAGACAACCTGTCCTGATGTTGGAGGCCTGTCTGTGTATGTGAGTGGGTGGGTGAGCAGGAGGCTGAGAAAGGGGCTTGTTTTGCTTTTGCTACATGTTTTGTTCTGCTGAACATTATGGGCATGCTATGTTGGCGCAAGAATGTGTAGCAACACTTGTAGGCTGTCCCCAGCGCATCCTTGTGTGTGTTTCCTGTTAATGCAGATGACACATTTCATTATGTTTTGAAGTTCATGTGATAAATAAATCTGAATCTATAGTACATTTTTGATAGGAGGCAGGGAATATAGATACAACGGATAATTAAGGAATATGAATGGAATGTTGCACATTCTCTATAACATCTGCTTGTTATGTAATACACCTTTCATTCAAATCCCCTTGAAAACTCTTTACTCACTTATGCCCTGTCATGGGTAAAACTGTTAACTATTTACTTTATCTCTGCATCTTATGATCTTATAGACTTTTATCAGGCCATGCCCCAGCCTAAAAGGAAAACAATAATTTCACACAATCTCTCCTTCTACCCTTACTGCTTTCCTTGGGGAATATTTGCACCTGATATTTCTGTTTGTTCATCTAGTAGTGTTGCACTTTTGAAGAGTGAAATGATTGGTTCATCAATGCCTCTATTTTCTCAGAAGGCTAAGGAAACTTGGAGTTCCCCTGATGATGCTTGCAAGTTTTTACAGATGCACCTTAGAAAGCATCCTAACCGGATGCAATTGCTCTGTTCAAATTCTCCCCTTTCCCCTTCAGCCCGTAGAATGATTGCATTTCTTACTTTAATGGCGAAAAGATGTATTTTACAACATTGGAAAGAGCTTAATGCTCCAACTACCTTTTTTTGGTTTTCTCAGACGATTTTATGTTTGAATTTGGAGAAAATTAGAAGTAACCTTTATGATTCTTCATTTAAATTTGAACAGATTTGGGGACCTTTTATTCGATATTTTCATTTAATGTAATATTTACCCTTCTTGTTTTTTTTTCACTGTTTTTAATGGAGGTCGGGATTGAGGACGTGATTTTAAGTTTAACTCTGTTTGGTTTCAAGTTAGCCCATTGCTTTGCTTTGCTTTTAGTTAGTTGCACGGTGGGTTTTTTTTTGGGGGTTTTTTTTCTTTTTTTTTCCATTGATATATATAAAATTTAGTATACTATTATGTTATCTTGGTTTCTTATGTTTAAATTACATTGTTTGTAGTTTTTTTTTGGTATTGATACCTTTTGGAATTTTATTATACTTTAACATTGTATTAATGTTTATATGGCTTACCTTTTTTGTATACTTAATAAAAAGATTTAAAAAGAAAGAAAGAACAAATTCGCAAAACATTGCAGACTCAGCCCAGTCCATTGTGCAAACCAGCCTCCTCTCTGTTGACTGCACCTATGCTTCCCTCTGCTTTATCAAGAGCGTCCCCCACCTTGGTCATGCTCTCCGATCCACTCCTCCCATAAGGCAGAAGATACAAAAGCTTGAAAGCACCTATCACCAGGTTCAAGGAGAGCATTTATCCTGCTATTATCTTTTCATTTGCTAAAGATGAACTCTTGATCTCCCAGTCCATCTCGCTGTGGCCCTTGCACTTTATTTGACTACCTGCTCTGCTCTTTCTCTGTAACTATATTCTGCACTCCGTTTACTTTCTTTTTGTACTACATCAATCAAATTATGTATGGAATGATCTGTTTGGATGACACCCAAGCAAAAGTTTTCCATTGTACCTCAGTGTGTGTGACAGTAATATACCAATACCAATAGCAAGTTTCAAAGATTGACTATGCCTAGGTTAGAGTTAGAGCTGTTGTTATCCTGGTTACTTGGTATTGAACTTTGAGTTTTTGAGCATCTGTTTCAAAGAACGTGACTTGCATGCCTTTAGAACTCCAAGACATCCAAAGTACCTTGCATTATACTGTTCAATGCAAATGTTCCTGTCTTCTGAACAAATTTAAAATAAACTTAACAGATGGAACTGCTCTGTACTGGGGCTGGAGAAAGCAGACTAAATTGGAGACTGCCTGAGCCCACAGGACAACACATTGATAGAGCCACTGCTTCGCAGCACCAGAAATCTGAGTCTAATTCTGACCTCGGGTGCTGTCTGTGTGAAGTTTGCATGCTCTCCCTGAGACTATATGGGTACCTTCCCACATCCCAAAGATGTGCAGGTTGGCAGATTAATTGGCCACTGTAAATAGCCCCTAGCATGTAGGAAGGTGGTATAATCTGAATGCAGTTCATGATAACGTGGACAGCATAAAATAGGATTAATGAAGGATTAGTGGAAAAGCTACTTGATATAGTCAACAGAGGCTTGATGGTTTGAAGCCTGTTTCCAAGATGTATCTCACTTTAATTCTGTTGCTACAACTTTTTCTGTCAGACAAATCCCTTCGGTTCACAATAGTGTCGTGATCAGCGCATTAGCGGAGGTTTCTCAACTGGAAGCAGACAGCAGAGGAACAGATGGCAGACCCATCATTGCACAACCTGATGAAGATGGCAGGATGGAGGTCAGCACTAGACCTCTGTTTAATTCATTCAGAAGCAGGATGCAAAAGCAGTTTTTAATCCCTTTAACAAATGACAGAGTTAACTATGCAGCCTTCCCTCTGTAGTATAGCACAGTTTGGCTTTTACTGAGGTACCATTGAAGCAGAGTGCTTGGAATGTATTCTCATTCGAGGAACTTTGTTTAAATTTAATTAAGTGATCCCTCATAGATTAAGATTGCATTTGTTGTCCAACAAGTGTAACTTTTGTAGTAACTTTACAAACTCATACACATTTGGCTTATTGTAAATACAAAGCATCCAAGGTTGTACTTTGCCAGCGTTAGACTATAATAAAACTGCTGCCTACTCTGAGAAATCCTTTTAAGTTACTAGACTAAGGTCCAAAACACACTTTTCTCTCACACTCTATTTACATTCTTCCGGAATGATTAGTTACAATGAACAAGCATTCACTTCCTCTCTTAGGAATGACAGCAATTGGATCACGTGGCAACCTTTGTGCCACCACAAACATTCCCTGTGTTCTCTCCACTCCTCCATATCTCTGCAACTTAAAAGGTGCTAATTTTCTCACTTATCCAATTCTGATGAAAGATCATTTATCTGATAATTAAACTGTGTTTCACTCTCCACAGGTGCTACATGTGCGGAACAGAAATGCAGGGCCTTAGACAGCAAGACCCTACAGAGGACAGTAGCAAATGCTGAGGTGATCATTCGAGTCTCCCTCCTTCTTATTTGTGATATTTACTGGGAGCATTGCAGACAAAGGGCCCAGAGCATTGGTGAGGATCCCTACCACCTATCCCACAATCTCTTTGACCCACTACCATCAGGAAGAAGGTACAGAAGTCTCAGGACTAGGACTGCCAGACGGTACCAGCTTCGTCATTTGGGCTGTGAGACTAATGAATGCTCTGACACCAGCGACGTCTCGCCACTAGGACAGCAAGCTGTTTACAGTCAACACACACAAAATGCTGGAGGAACTCAGCAGGCCAGGCAGCATCTATGGAAAAGAGTACAGTCGATGTTTCGGGCCAAGACCCTTCGGACTGCTTCTTGTTTGGTGTCGACATCATGCAGCGTCGCAAGTGTTTGATTATAGTTGGCCACTGGTGGTATATACACTGGAGTGAGGATTACACATGAGAATTCCTGAGGTCAATTGAATGGACGGCATTTAATCATTTGGTGCTCCAAGTCAGGGAAGCACTAGGCCCAGGGAAGAGTCTTGTCCGAACCGAAACGTCAGCTGTCCTCTTTCCCATAGATGTTACCTGAGTTCCTCCAACATTTTGTGTGTGTTGCTTTGGATCTCCAGCATCTGCAGATTTTCTCTTGTCTGAGCTGTTGACAGTACTGTTTACCTGTGCTGAGCTTTACTACATGCATTTTGAATTATATTTTATTAACTTATTATAATATAATATGTTGGTTTACATGCTGTGTGTGATATATGCTATGTGGGTACACCATGATATGGAGGAATTTTTTTTTGTTTGGTTGTATATATGTAAGTCAGATGACAATAAACTTGAGCGTGAACTTGTGCGTGACCAGTTGAATATCATCAGAATTTTGTCTGTATATTTCCTCATTTGAAAGCCGTTATTCTGCACTTCAATGTCCAAACCCTTCTCCTTTGATATCGTGATGCTCAGAGCATACAATGAGAGAAGGTAGATCCTTCCTGACTGCACCAGGCGGTTTCAATGCAACACCTGTGCAGATCCATTGAAAAGGACGGTATGGCCATTTGATTACTTTATGCCTGCTCTGCCGTTCATTCAGCACTACTTTCGTGTAGGTCGCCCCTTATCCATTGATTCCTTAATATCAATGTCAGACTACTGTTTACAGCTCCACTTTCAAAACTAAGAATCCTCTCAAACTCATCTCCAAATTCCTAGACGTGGGACTCAACACCTCCCAATGTAATGGTATCTTTGACTTCCTGACCAACAGACTGCAATGAGTAATAATAGATAGCAATACCTCCAAGCCGATTATCCTCAACACTGCTGGCCCACAGGGCTGAGTCCTCAGCCACTATTTTACTGTCTATACACTCACAATTGTTTTAAATTCTATTCTAACTCCACCTACAAGTTTGCAGATGCCACCACCATAGTGGGCCAAATATCAGATACCGATGAGCTGGAGTACTAGAATGAGATAGAGAGCGTAATAACATGGTGTCATGATGACAACCTTTCCCTCAGTGTTAGCAAAACAAAAGATCTGGTCATTGACATTAGAAATGGGGGCAGTGGACATGCTCCTGTTTGCATCAATGGTGCTGTGGTCAAGAAGATAGAGAGCTCAGAGCTTCAAATTCTTAGGTGTGAATATTATCAATAACCTGTTCTAGCCCAACCACATTGATAACACGA
Source organism: Mobula hypostoma (assembly GCF_963921235.1). NCBI lineage: Eukaryota > Metazoa > Chordata > Chondrichthyes > Myliobatiformes > Myliobatidae > Mobula > Mobula hypostoma. Next base: position 171,673,346 of record NC_086097.1, read on the forward strand.
CCAAAAAAAGCACACATACGCTACAATTCATCCAGAGGCTAAAGAATTTTGGCATGTCCTGTTCGGCCCACTGCAATTTTTATAGATACAAAGTAGGAAGCATCCATGCTGGATGCATTATGGCTTGGTATGGCAACAAGACCCGGATCACAAGTATCTGCAGAGAGTAATGACACAGCTCAGTTCATCACAGAAACCAGCCTCCTCCCCATGGACTCTGTCTACACTGCTTGCTGCCTTGAAAAAACAGCCAGCATAATTAAAGACTACACTCACCCTGGACATTTTATCTTCTACCCCCTCCCATTGGGCAGAAGATACAAAAACCTGAAAGTACATACCACAATGCTCAAGAACAATTTCTATTCTTAAAGTGAAAATTGATAGTTTCCCGATTGGTCAGGGCTTCAAAGGTTATGGCAAGAAGGCAAGTGTATGGGGTTGAGTGGAATCCGGGATCAGCCAGGATGGAATGGCAGAACAGACTCGATGGGCTGATTGGCCTAATTCTGCTCCTACATCTTATGAGCTTATCCCACTATTATAAGACTGTTGATCAGTATAATAAAATTGACTCTTAACCTCATAATCCACCTTGTTATGACCTTATACCTTATTGTCTACTTGCACTGTACTTTCTCTGCAGCTGGAACACATTATTGCACATTCTGTTCTTGTTTTCCCTTGAGCAGTACTGCTTCAATTCTCTGTTGCACTGAACTGATCTTTATAGATACAAAATCTCGGTACATGTGACAATAATAAGCCAATTTGCCAGTTCCCCAATTTAAAGCAATATGGATAGAGAGACGTTGAAGGTGAGAATTTCCATGTTTGGTTTTGTGGCAGCTTATGGCTTGGACATCTATAATGGAGTGAATAACATTCAAGGTACACAGTAGAAAGGGATGAGAGAAGGGTAGTGGTGCCAGTGGGAATAATACTGGAGGATGTCATTAACACAAATGTTCCAAAACTCCCCCAGAGATTATAGTATTGTTTAATTGAACCAATCTGCATGGAATCTAGCTTGTGTTGGTTTTTAAACTGGGCAGCTATCAACCAAACAAGTCCTCAAGGGGTGCATGGATTGAAGTGGACTAGCTCAATACTGTGGTCCCAGGAGAAGAGTAACAGCCTTCATATAACCAGGAGACAACGAGAAACACTGGAAGTGCCTTCTCAGTGTAGGTCTACAGTCTGACCTGGCACTCTGACCCCAGCCATAATAAGACAAAAGAAGACAGAATGCCTTCATACAACAGAACTATACAACAGGGAGCACATGGAATGGATTCTCACTGTCTTCACTGTAGGGTCTGAGAATCCCTCTCCACAGATGCTTCCTAGCAAGCTGAGTACTTGGAGCATTTTCTACTCTTTATATCAGATTTTAATCTACAATGTCTATGATTTTCTTTATGATAGTACTGGATCTGCTACCCTGACTAAATCAAATTTTATGTACCTTCTAATCCAGGCAGTATCCTGGGAAACCTCAGCACTCTCTCCAAAGCCTTGATACTCTTCTTCTTTTGATCGCTGGTGAGATCACTCTGCTACAGAGAAGGGAGACTGCCTTTTGATCGCTGGTGAGATCACTCTGCTACAGAGAAGGGAGACTGCCTTTTGATCGCTGGTGAGATCACTCTGCTACAGAGAAGGGAGACTGCCTTTTGATCGCTGGTGAGGACGCTCAGCTATGGAGAGGGAAGACCGCCTTTTGATCACTGATGGGATCACTCACTGTCAGAAAGGGAAAGGCCTGCCACTGTGCCTGGAGAATGTTCCCAGGTTTTCTGCATTCTGGATACGGACTTGGACTATAGAATTTTTTTTCAGTTTTATAGTTTTTTATATTCTGTGCTTTTCACCCAGACTTTCTCAGTTTTTTGTGTGTGGGGAAAGGGATTTGGAGGTTGATGATCATGCTGCCATTATTTTCTTCCTTGGTTTTGTGGCTATCCGGAGAAGAGTTGTGTACTTTGATAATAAATTTACTTTTGAACCTTTGATCTTTGATCTATATCCAGCTGTGTTCTTTGCCAGTCATCTATACTATCTACAACACCATCAATCTTTGTATAATCTGCAAAATTACTAACACACCCATCCACATTTTCAACCAGGTCATTTATATACATCACAAACAGAAAAGGTCCCAGTAAAGATCCCTGCAGAACACTACTAACACAGGTCTCCAGGAAAAATAAGTCCCTTCGACCACCACTCTCATTTTTCTATGGGCAAACCATTTCTGAATCCAAACTGCTAATTCACCATTGATCCGATGCATCTTAGTCTTCTGAATGAGCCTGTCTGGAGAGATCTTGTCAAATGCCTTCCTAAAATCCATGTTTCTCTCTGGCTATCCATCCCATAGGATGATGATGGTTCCTTTCAGTCAGTTAATCGGGTTTGATATGTGCGTCCTGAAGTGGCTGTAAAGCCAATCCTTGACAGGCACTGCTTGCCACATACTTGGCAGATGAGGCCTGGAGGGGCAGCAGGGGCAGAAGCTCTGTTGTGGTGCTTCCTGTGCCTTTCCTCTGTTGCCTCATTGAACTTGTTCTCAGCAGCATCCACACCTTTCCTGATGGCGTCCCTCCACTGTGAGCGATCTTGAGCCAGATCCTCCCATGTTGATGGGGCAATGTCAGCTTTCTTGAGGCTCCTTTGCAGAACATCCTTGTACCATAGTCGCTGGCCTCTTCGTTTTCGGGTTCCACTGGACAGTTGACCGTACAAGATGTCCTTGGGCAGTCTTCCGTCAGGCAGGCTGACAACATGTCCTGCCCAGTGCAGTTGGGCTGACATCATCAAGATTGAAACTGCTGGCATTCCGGCTTGAGAGAGGACCTTGGTATTGGAGACCTTGTCTCGCCAGGTGATCTTCATCAGAGAACGTAGGTGACGCTGCTGCAGTTGGTCAAGCTGGCGTAAGTGTCTCTGATATGGGCACCATGTCTCACATCCGTATAACAAGGTTGATATGACAACGGCCCTGCATACCTTGCACTTAGTGACCAACCTGATGTTCTGTGACCATACTCAATCTCTTAGCTAAGCAAAGGCAAAGCAGGCCTTTCTGGTTTTTGACTCAATCTGTACATCCAGAGAAGTTGAGGATGTTATTATGCTGCCCAGATAGCAAAACTTGTTGACAGCATTGAGACAAATATCATCAATGAGGACAGTTGGTTCTTCGTAGCTTGAGCCAGGAGCCGGTTGGTACAAAACTTCTGTCTTTTTCAGGCTGATTGTCAGTCCGAAGCTTTTGGCTGCACTGGCAAAGTGACTGGTGATCTCCTGTAAGTCTTTGAGAGAGTGGGCAACCAGTGCACAGTCATCAGCAAACTGTAGCTCATGCGCCACAACGTCCCTGACTTTTGTTTTTGCTCACAGTCTTGCAAGGTTGAGGAACCCGCCATCAGCCCTCGTTTGTAGGAAGACCCCTAACTTCAAGTCTGATGTGGCATCCTGAAGAACAGCTGTGAAGAATAGTCCAAACAGAGTAGGAGCCAGAACACAACCCTGTTTTATGCTGTTGCTGATCAAAAATGGGTCTGACAACTCACCACACATGTTGATGTGGCCTTCCATGCTTTCGTGGAACTGACGGATGATGTTGGTTAGGCGTGGGGGGAAACCGAATTCTGGTAGGAGCTTCCACAAGCCATCTCTACCAATAGTGTCAAACGCTTTGGTTAGATCAACAAATGTGACATAGAGACTTCTCTGCTGCTCAACACATTTCCCTTGGAGCTGCCTCAGTGAAAAGATCATGTCCACTGTACTATGGCCTGTTCGAAAACCACACTGGCTTTCTGGAAGGATGTTGTCACTGATGTTGGACACCAAGCGTCTAAGGGTGATCTTCGCGAGGCATTTTCCGGCAACTGATAGAAGAGAGATGCATCTTAATCTTCTGAATGAGCCTGTCATGAGAGATCTTGTCAAATGCCTTCTTAAAATCCATGCAGACAATATCAACAGCTCTACTGTCATCAGTCATCCTTGTCCTTTCTTCTAACTGGAACGTACCTGTCCAGTACTCCGTGCAGTTGGTCTTTAAACACCCTGCATATGTCAGATGTGGACTTGCCAAAAAAAAACAGCTGTTCCCAATTAACTCTTCCTAGTTCCTGTCTAATGCTGACATAATGCTGGCTCTGCTCCAATTTAATGCTCTTTCACAAGGTCCATACTTAGCTTTTTCTATATCTATCCTAGAACTTAAGGAGATGTGGTCACTGTTCCTTAACTGCTTACCCACTGAAAGGTCCGTCACCTGGCCAAGCTCTTTACTCAACAGCAGATCAGTGCAGTCACTCCTCTTGTTGGACTACCTACATATTGATTTAAGAAATCTTCTTGGATGCACCGAACAAATTTTGCCACATCTGAACCTCGTACACTCAGATGGTCCCAGTTTATATTGGGGAAGTTGAAGTTTCCCTATGCCAACAACACCATTCCTTTACAATTGTCATTAATCTACCTCCATATGTGTTTCTCAATACCCCGCGGGCTACTGGGGTGTCTGTAGTACAATCCCACCAGAGTGATTGCACCCTTCCTATTTTGGGTTTTCAGTGGACTCCATTATGTTCCCTCTGAGTGCAGCTGTGATATTGTCCCCGATTGGTAGTGTATCTCCCCCACCTCTTTTGCTGCCTCTCCATCTTTTCAAAAATACTGAAATCCTGGGACATTAAGCACCCATTCATGTCCCTCTCTCAATCACACCTCTGTAATAGCCACAACATCATAATTCCATGTACTGATCCATGTTCTAACTTTACCTGTAATACTCCGAGCATTAAAACACACCCTTCAAACTATCCATCCTATCGTATCTATTACTTTGCTACTGCCTGTTTTTACTAGCCCTGACATTCAACTTCCTTTTCATCTCTCCACTTTATGACCAGGTTTAGGTGCAACGTGTCCCTCTTGTACAGATCACTCCTGCCCCAAAAGAGGTTTCAATGAAACAAGAACCTGAAAACCTGCCCCCTGCACCAGTTCCTCAGGCATGGATTCATCTATAGTATCATCCTAATCCTGCCCTGACTAGTGCTTGGCACCTGGAGTAATCCAGGGGTTACTACCTTGGAGGTCCTGCTCTTCCGCCTCTTTCTTATCTCTCTATACTCTCTGTGCAGGACCTCTTCCCCCTCTCTACCTATGATATTAGTGCCAATATGCACCATAATCTTTGGTTGTTTCCCACCCCTTCAGAACATTCTGCAGCTGCTCCAAGACATCCTGGACCCTAATAGCTGGGAGGCAGCACACCATCCTGGCATCTCTTTCTCAGCTACAAAATCTCTTGTCTTCTCTTGTCGAGTCACCGATCACCATTGTCGTTACCCTTCGCTGCTGGGCCTCAGAGCTGGCCACAGCGTCACAGGCCTGGCTGCAGCTGCTGTGCCCTGGTAGGTCATTCCCCCCACCCCCAACAATATCCAGAGAGGTACATTTGTTGCTGAGGGGAATGGCCACAGATGAACTCTGCACTAACTGCTAACTCCCCTTAGTTCTCCTGTTGGTCACCCATCTACTATCTGAAGGCTACACTCTGAGCATGGCCACCTCAGTAAAAATTTCATCTATAAGATTTTCAAACTCCAGGATGGTCCTGAGTACATCCAGCTCCAGCCACAGTTCCTTGACTTTGTCAGTCAGGAGCTGAAATTAGGTGCATTTCCTGAATATGTACTCATGAGGAAGACTGAAAACTCACATCTCACAGGAGGGGCACTCTCCCACCTTAATAATACCACCTGCATTGAACTAAAGACTGAAGATTTACAGACAATAAAAAGCTTTCCTGTTCTTACCTGTGCCTTCTCTCTGAAACCTTGCACTCACCTGGGTCACCTACTCAGCCTCTTCTCACTGAGCTTGTTATACCTTTGGCTCAAACTTCTCAGACTCAAGTTCCACAATCAAAACAAATGATTCATCACCCTTTTCCTGCACCTGTTCTTGATGAAGCTTGTTCACCCAAAGCCTGACCACTCTAACACTGCCCACATACACAATGGCCGCTCTCACAAGAGTCACTCTGCTTACACCTCACATCTTTTTACTGACTCAAATAGGTCTTTTACACTTAAATGGTAAGTGTGTGGAATGCACTGCCAGGGGTGATGGGAGAGTCAGATATAATAGGGAGAGTTAAGAGACTCTTGGGTAGACGTATGGATGAGAGAAAAGTGGACTGAAGAGGCTGTACTGTGCTGTGATCATTTGTATATCACTGCTGGAATGATCTGACCTCCATTCTTTAATATTTCTTCCCTTTGTATGCTTTTTTCTTTGCTTTTCCCACTACAATTTAGCACCTTAACAACACTTCAGCTTTTGTTGTTTATTCCTAATATCCCTTGAACTAAGAGTCAGCAGAGTCAAGTCAAGTTTAATGCCATGAGCATGGTGAGGTACAGGTACAATGAAAAACTTGATTGCAGCACATCACAGCCAAATACATACAGACAATACAAAAAATAAACTGTCAATAAATTACACAAGGATTAGACAATGGGTGACAAAATCATAGACAGAGAGAAAAGAAAACTGTGCAAATCAATATTTCAGTGCACAAAAAATACAAAGATACAATCAGAGTTATGTCCATAGCAATGCAGGAAATAATTGTCAACAACCAACATCACACAGAGAAGGAAACACGGTATCTTTACCCAGTCTGTCTTTAAGATTCGAAGGTGTTCATTATTGAAGTAGGGTTATGATTGGGCAGGTTGATTGAAGAACCTAATGGTTATAGGAGAGTTAGCTGGTCCTGAGCCTGCATGATGTGGGACCTCACATATTTTATAATCACATATTCTAGGTTCTCACATAAGCCATAGAAACAATTATTTCATTCTCCTTTAAACTTGTGAAATGGAAATGACATTAAACAATTTTGAATCTTGAAGAGAGACTGGGTAAAGATACTATGTTTCCTTCTCCATGTGATATTGGTTCCTGACAGTTATTTCCTTCTGCCTTACTATGGTTGCAAGCTTATTCAGAATCCTTTGAGTAGCTAGAATCATTAGTTTCCAAATCCCTCATTCGCTGCACATGCAGGAGATCAAAGGATTGCAACAGTGTTTGTCATGGTTGTTCTCCAGCTCTCTGTCATCATGGATTATCAAGAATAATCATCAACCATTAAGTATATTAGTCATGGAATCAGGGAATCATTACACTGTGAGATTCAAATCCACACTAGTAAGAGCAATCCAATCACTCCTGTTCCCAGTATTCTCCTTGTAGCCCTGAATCTCCCTTTAAATCTCTTCCATATCTCTCTGACTCCCTTTTAAAGACAAAGATTAAATCTATCTCCACCACTCACCCAGGCTATGAAACCCCCAGGTGATTACTGTCAGGGATCTTCACAGCAACTTGGTGACCTACAATCTTTCCAGATTAATATAATTTCTCTCATTCTTTCCCTTTGATTAATGCCTTTTATGTCGGTCTGTATTTGTGCACCATTTTACTCAAAACCTTTGTCAGCCAGAATGATCTCACGCTCAAAGATAAAGGTCAAAGTCAGAACATTCAGAACGTTCAAATGCTCCATTTCTATGATGCCATTGTATCTTAGCATGGTTTAAATGGCAGCAAATTACATTCTTAATAATCATTCATGCATAGTCACATGCAAAGCAGTTCAGATGGTGATTCAACTCGCTCCCCCTAACACCATACCCAGGCAGGAATCCAGCTCAGATCTCCAACAATGGCCTTTTCTTCAAGATGGCATCACTACCCAGAATGGAAATCAAAAACAAAGAGCCAGTTGGAGGTTATCAAGCAGATGGTAAAGTTAAGTGCAGACACTTAGTTCAATTTTGTTTACAAAGAATGCACCATTCTGAGATGCAATTCAGCTACTGTGTCAGTCAGTTGTGCGGTTAGCTCGCTTGGCCAATGAATCCTTGGCCCATGCTTCAATACAGTTCAGAGAGAGTGTAACACAGGGTCTGTGAGCCCCATTCAAAAACTACATGCTATTTTTTGTGCTTCCTGCACACAATCAGATCCTAATGTACTGCAAGATAACGAGCATCCTGATGCATGCATCTTTGCTGTCCAGATGTTCCAGGGTTGAGTGAAGAGCTAGTGAAATGGCATCTTCTGTGGACCTGTTGTGCCGGTATGCAAATTGGAGCTAATCCAAGTTGCTTCTCAACCAAGTCGAGTTCCTCACTTGCAGACCGCAGTCAGTCAGAATGGAAACAACATCTCATCCACAATCTCCATCAGCACAAGTACACCACAAGGCTGTGTGCTTAGCCCCTTGCTCTACTCACTTTATATGTATAACTGTGAAGCTAACACAGCTTCAATGCTATACTCAAGTTTGCTGCTAGTTTTGGTTAACGTCTATGCTCCCAACATGGACTGCCCGAAATTTTACAAATTATTATTTAATTTGTTCCCAAATTTGAATGAATTTTCACTAATCTCGGGCAGGGATCTTAATACTTGTTTATCCCCATCTTTGGACCATTCGGCTCCTTTACGGATCTTACCCAATAAATCTGCAACCTTGATTAACTCATTCCTTTCAGATTCCAGGTTGACGGACATTTGGCGTTTTTTGCATCCTCAGGAAAAAGATTTTTCTTTTTTTTCACATGTTCATCGTTCCTATTCAAGAATTGATTATTTTTTTTATTGACTCTCGTCTTATTTTCTCTGAAATTCAGAGTTCAGCAGAGGAGGACAAAAGGCTTAATTAGGAAGGGGAAAAAAGATTATGAGAGAAAACTGGCAGGGAACATAAAAACGGACTGTAAAAGCTTTTATAGATATGTAAAAAGGAAAAGACTGGTAAAGACAAATAAGACAAATGTAGGTCCCCTGCAGACAGAAACAGGTGAATTGATTATGGGGAGCAAGGACATGGCAGACCAATTGAATAATTATTTTGGTTCTGTCTTCACTAAGGAGGACATAAATAATCTTCCAGAAATAGTAGGGGACAGAGGGTCCAGTGAGATGGAGGAACTGAGTGAAATACATGTTAGTAGGGAAGTGGTGTTAGGTAAATTGAAGGGATTGAAGGCAGATAAATCCTCAGGGCCAGATGGTCTGCATCCTAGAGTGCTTAAGGAAGTAGCCCAAGAAATAGTGGATGCATTAGTGATAATTTTTCAAAACTCTTTACATTCTGGACTAGTTCCTGAGGATTGGAGGGTGGCTAATGTAACTCCACTTTTTAAAAAAGGAGGGAGAGAGAAACTGGGGAATTATAGACCGGTTAGCCTAACGTCGGTGGTGAGGAAACTGCTGGAGTCAGTTATCAAGGATGTGATAACAGCACATTTGGAAAGCGGTGAAATGATCGGACAAAGTCAGCATGGATTTGTGAAAGGAAAATCATGTCTGACGAATCTCATAGAATTTTTTGAGGATGTAACTAGTAGATGTGGTATATTTGGATTTTCAAAAGGCTTTTGACAAGGTCCCACACAGGAGATTAGTGTGCAAACTTAAAGCACACGGTATTGGGGGTAAGGTATTGGTGTGGGTGGAGAATTGGTTGGCAGACAGGAAGCAAAGAGTGGGAATAAACGGGACCTTTTCAGAATGGCAGGCGGTGACTAGTGGGGTACCGCAAGGCTCAGTGCTGGGACCCCAGTTGTTTACAATATATATTAATGACTTGGATGAGGGAATTAAATGCAGCATCTCCAAGTTTGCGGATGACACAAAGCTGGGCGGCAGTGTTAGCTGTGAGGAGGATGCTAAGAGGATGCAGGGTGACTTGGATAGGTTGGGTGAGTGGGCAAATTCATGGCAGATGCAATTTAATGTGGATAAATGTGAAGTTATCCACTTTGGTGGCAAAAATAGGAAAACAGATTATTATCTGAATGGTGGCCGATTAGGAAAAGGGGAGGTGCAGCGAGACCTGGGTGTCATTATACACCAGTCATTGAAAGTGGGCATGCAGGTACAGCAGGCGGTGAAAAAGGCGAATGGTATGCTGGCATTTATAGCGAGAGGATTCGAGTACAGGAGCAGGGAGGTACTACTGCAGTTGTACAAGGCCTTGGTGAGACCACACCTGGAGTATTGTGTGCAGTTTTGGTCCCCTAATCTGAGGAAAGACATCCTTGCCATAGAGGGAGTACAAAGAAGGTTCACCAGATTGATTCCTGGGATGGCAGGACTTTCATATGAAGAAAGACTGGATGAACTGGGCTTGTACTCGTTGGAATTTAGAAGATTGAGGGGGGATCTGATTGAAACGTATAAGATCCTAAAGGGATTGGACAGGCTAGATGCAGGAAGATTGTTCCCGATGTTGGGGAAGTCCAGAACGAGGGGCCACAGTTTGAGGATAGAGGGGAAGCCTTTTAGGACCGAGATTAGGAAAAACTTCTTCACACAGAGAGTGGTGAATCTGTGGAATTCTCTGCCACAGGAAACAGTTGAGGCCAGTTCATTGGCTATATTTAAGAGGGAGTTAGATATGGCCCTTGTGGCTATGGGGGTCAGGGGGTATGGAGGGAAGGCTGGGGCGGGGTTCTGAGTTGGATGATCAGCCATGATCATAATAAATGGCGGTGCAGGCTCGAAGGGACGAATGGCCTACTCCTGCACCTATTTTCTATGTTTCTATGTTTCTTCAGTGGTTAAATGTGAATATGACTCTATAACGATTTCGGATCGTGCTCCATTTAAGCTTTCTATTAAAATACTGGCCAATACACAAAATAATAGACAATGGCATTTTAATTCACTGTTGCTTCAGGACTCGGATTTTGTTAACTTTATGAATGAACAGATTGATCTCTTTTTTACAATCAACTATACAGAAGATATTTCTTTGAACATCCTTTGGGATACTTTTAAAGCTTATATTCCTGGTGAGATCATCTCATACTCTGCTGCTTTGAGGAAGAGGTTGAAGGACGAGGAGCTGGTTATTGTGGACAAGATTAAGGAAATTGATAAGAAGTATGCTACAGCTCCCTCTGAGAAGTTGTATAAACAAAGAACTGAACTTCAAATGGAACACAGTTTATTACTTTCATCCTCGATTGCAAATCAATTAATGAAAACAAGAAGCGAATTTTATATACATAGTGACAAAGTTGGTAAACTGTTGGCTAATCAGTTGAAGACTAACTATACTAAATTTCAAATTAATCAGATTTATAATCAAAAAGATCAACTGATATTTGATCAAGCTGAAAATCAATCCTTTTTTGATTTTTATTCCTCCCTATATCAATCAGAGTTTCCACGAGACTCTAAATATATGTATGTCTTTTTAGATAACCTCGATTTCCCTAAGATTTCACATGATGTATCTTCTATGCCAGACACTTCTTTTACCACTGATGAGATTAAGAATGTTATTTTCTCTATGAGCCCGGGGAAAGCTCCTGGTCCTGATGGGTTTACTGCGGAATTCTATAAATTTTTTGCATCTTCAATTGGTTCCCTTGGTTACTCAGGGTTCTGGAGGCCTCATTAAAACTTGGTAAACTTCCCGAATCCTTCTATAGAGCATCGATCTCTTTAATATTAAAGAAGGATAAAGATCCTGCTCAATGCGCATCTTATAGACCAATATCCTTATTAAATGTTGACTCTAAAATTTTTTCTAAATTATTAGCAAACAGATTAGAAAAAGCACTTCCTTATATTATTTTGGAAGACCAAACGGGTTTTATTAAAGGTCGCTACTCTTTTTATAACATTCGCACACTGTTAAACATTGTTTATACCCCCTCACAAAATGATCCTGAGTGCGTCATTTCCTTAGACCCTGAAAAGGCCTTTGACAGAGTTGAATGGCCTTACTTATTTAAGGTGCTTGAAATGTTTAATTTCAGCCCAAAATTTATATCCTGGATCAAACTGTTATATCATTCTCCTATGGCCTCAGTTCGTACTAACTCTTTAAACTCACCTTTTTTCCCTCTTTTTTGAGGTACCAGACAAGGTTGTCCTCTTAGTCCTTTATTATTTGATATTGCATTAGAACCTCTTGCAATTGCTATTCGAGAATCTCCAAATATTATTGGGATAACTCGGGGTTTAAAGTCCCATAAAGTATCACTCTATGCTGATGACTTACTTTTATATATTTCTAATCCTCAAAAATCTATCCCTGCTGCTTTAGATTTATTAGCACAATTTAGTCTTTTTTCAGGTTATAAGCTAAATCTCAGTAAGAGTGAACTTTTCCCGATTAATAAGCAAGTTCCCTTATATCAGAATCTCCCGTTTAAATTGGTTAATAATCATTTATCATATCTTGGGATTAAAATTACCTGTAAACATAAAGATTTATTTAAGACTAATTTCCTACCCTTAATTGATCGCATTACTCAACTTTCATTTAAATGGTCTCTATTTTATTTAACTTTGATTGGTCGTATTAATGCTGTTAAGATGTTTATTCTGCCAAAATTTTTATGTGTATTTCAGGCATTACCGATTTTTGTTCCAAAATCTTTTTTTGACAAAGTTGACTCTAAAATTTCTTCATTTATTTGGCAAAATAAAAACCCGAGATTGGGTAAAATACGTCTACAGAAAGCTAAGAGAGATGGAGGCTTGGCATTACCTAACTTTAGATTCTATTATTGGGCAATTAATATTCCACACATGAAATTTTGGTTACTTGATCAAGATACACTATCCATTCCTAAATGGGTAGTATTGGAATTACAATCTGCTCAAGGTTATGCACTTGGCTCCATTTTAGGTTCTTCTCTTCCTTTCGATTTGAAACGCCACAAACAGGTTTGTAATCTGATAGTTAAATATACCTTACGTATTTGGTTTCAATTCCGAAAATTTTTCGATCTTAATCAATTTGGGCTTGCGATTCCTATTTTAGGCAACATATTCTTTCCTCCCTCTTCCATGGACCGTGCCTTTCAAATTTGGAAGACTAATGGTATTTCATGGTTTTTGGATTTATTTTTAGATGGTTCCCTTATGTCTTTCGAACAATTGTCTAACAAATATAACTTACCAAGAATACATTCTTTTAGATATCTCCAAGTTAGAAATTTCCTAAGTACTATACTCTCTTCCTTTCCGACGCTACCTCCTACATATACTTTAGATACTATAATTAACCTTAATCCATGTCAGAAAGGTGTAACGGCTATTATTTATAATACTATTATGAAACTTAGGAAAGCTCCATTCGATAAGAGTAGGTCAGATTGGGAAAAGAAATTGGGCGGATGACTGGGCGCATATTTTACAACTAGTCAATACTTCCTCTATTTGTTCTAAACACTCCCTAATTCAATTTAAAGTTGTCCATAGAGCACATCATGTCTAAAGATAAATTAGCTCGTTTTTATTCTCATATTAACCCTCTTTGTGACAGATGTCATGGGGAGATAGCTTCCTTAACTCATATGTTTTGGTCCTGTCCTACTTTGGAAACTTTTTGGAAAGACATTTTTAATATTATTTCAAAGGTATTGAATATAGATATTTCTCCCCATCCTATTACTGCTATCTTTGGATTACCTAAAATTTCCAGTAATCTTTCCCCTTCAGCCCGTAGAATGATTGCATTTCTTACTATAATGGCGAAAAGATGTATTTTACAACATTGGAAGGAGATTAATGCTCTAACTACATTCTTTTGGTTTTCCCAGACGATACTATGTTTAAATTTGGAGAAAATTAGAAGTAATCTTTATGATTCTTCAGTTAAATTTGAACAGACCTGGAGATCTTTTATTCAACATCTTCATTTAATGTAACTTTTTTTCTCTCTCTGTCTATATTTACATTCTCTTCTTGCTTTTTAACTGTTTTTAATGGAGGTCGGATTTGAGGACATGATTGTTTTAAGTTGTTTAACTCTACTTGATACCTAGTTAGCCCATTTCTTTGCTTTGCTTTTTAGATTAGTTGCACGGTGGGGGTTTTTTTGGGTTTTTTTTTTGTTTTTTTTTCTTTTCCTTATTGACATGTATGAAAATTAGTATACTATTATATTACCTTGTTATTTTATATCTAAACTGCACTGTTTGTACTAACTTCTTTTTGTGTATTAATATCTCTTGTAAAGTTATATTGCAGCAGTGTATTAGTGCCTACATGGTTTACCTTCTGTGTACTAATTCATTAAAAAGATTTAAAAAGAAAGTTTGCTGCTGACACCATTGTCATTGGCCAAATTAAAAGTGGTGATAACTCAGCAAATAGGAGGGAAATTGAAAATCTGGCTGGGTGGTACCTCAACTACCTTTCACTCAATGTCAGCAAGGCTGAAGAGCTGATTACTGACTTCAGGAGGAGGAAACCAGAGGTTGATGAGCCAATGTTCATTGGGGGATCAGAGATGGAGAAGGTTAGCAGTGTAATGATCAACTATAAATTCCTCAGTGTTATCACTTCAGAGGATTTGTCCTAGACCCAGCACATAAATGCAATTATAAAGAGAACACATCACCTCCTCTACTTCCTTAGGTGTTTGTGATGATTCAGCATGACACGTAAGACTTTAACACACTTCTATAGATGTGTGGTGAACTGTATATTGACCAGTTGCATCACAGACAGGTATAGAAACACAAAGCCCTTGAATGGAATATTCTACAAAAAGTAGTGGATACAGCCCAGTCCTTCATGGGTAAAGCCCTCCCCACCATTGAGCACAGCAACATACAGCGCTGACACAGGAAAATAGCATTCATCATCATGGACCTCCACCACCTAGGCCATAATCTCTTCTCGCTGCTGCAATCAAGAAGAATGTATGGGAGCCTCGAGATCCACATCACCAGATTCAGTAGTAGTTATTAACCCTCAACCATCAGGCTCATGAACCAGAGGGGATATCACTCTGCTTCACTCGTTCCATCAACGATCATTCCCACAACCTATAGACTCACATTCAAGGACTCTTCATTTCATGTTTTCGATATTTATTGATTGTTATTATTTATCTTCCTCTTTTGTATTTGGACAGATTGTTGTCTTTTGCACAATCATTGATTGTCCCTCATGTTGGGTGCGGTCTTTCATTGATTCTATTGTGTTTCTTGGAGTTACTGTATATGCTGGCAAGAAAATGAATCTCAGATTGTTTATGGTGACATATATGTACTTTGATAATAAATTTACTTTGAACTTTGAAGGTGTTGAACTACATTCTCATTACCACCATCAGGGAGAAGGTACAGGAACCTGAAGACACGCACTCAATGTTTTAGGAACAGCTTCCTCCTCTCCACCATCAGATTTCTGAATGATTCCTGCACTTATGAATACTACCTTGCTATTTTACTTTTTGCTACTCATGCCACATGTTAGTGAGTCCAGAACCAGGAAGATCATATAGTTTGATACGTGGCTAAGGAGTAGGTGCGAGAAGGAGGGCAGAAGATTTTTGGATGACTGGGCTCTCTTCCAGGGAAGGAGGAACCTGTACAGAAGGGATGGTTTGCACCTGAACAGGAAGGGTTCTGAAAATCCATGTACACATCAACCGATTCTCCTTTGTCTATCCCGCTTCAAAGAATTCCAACAGATTCATCAGGCAAGATTTTCCCTTGAGGAAACCATGCTGACTAAGCAATAAAGTGATATTGATAGGTGTATGCAGGTCCGGTGCAGGTCGATGGGAGTAAGCAGTTTAAATGCTTTCAGCATGGACTAGGTGAGCTGAAGGGCCTGTTTCTGTGCTGTATGTCTCTTTACGTCAGTGATAGTAAACCTTATTCTGACAAAATGTTTCACTTCATTTAAATAATAATTTGTTTTATCATTCTTCCTTCCAAAGTGGCTAACCTCATACTGTCCCACATCATACTTCATCTGCCAGCTTCTTGCCTACTCATGTCACCCATGTGAAACCTTTGTAGGCTTTGTGTTCACTCAACCTTCTCATGCTCTTCCGCAATGTGTTACGTCTAGACATTTTGCTCCGGTCAGCAGGCCCCGATGAAGAGATCTCATAGATTACTATAGTCATATAGCACAGAAACGTTATATCTGTCCCGACCATCAACCATCCCTTTACACCAACCACACATTATTTTCGGTTTATTGCATCCAGGTTAAAACCAACTAACCCCAATACCTCATCAAATTCCACCACTTACCTATATTTGAAGTTGTTCAGCATGGAAACAGGCCGTTCGGCCCGACTCATCCAAGCTGACCCAGGGTTCTCCCTGACCTGGTCTTATTTGCCTGTATTTGACCCATATCCAAATGTCTTATCTACTACACCCCTCATGTGTTACAAGCCACACCCAACTGCACTAGCTCCCGGCGTTTAGATGCTCTAACTCTCTGGAGTATGGATAGTTAGTGCGGCCCCTTTGAGTGTTCAGGACCATCCTACTAATAGGCAATCACATTTTGGCACCAAGAATTCAGTATTTAAAGAGCACCTGAAGGGAGCCTTGGTGCTCAATTGTAAGCTCATCAAGAGATGTCATTTAATATTTTGTTTTGTGATCATTTCTCATTCTAGTTTTAAGGACCACGCTCGATCCTTGCCTCGGATACTCCAGCATTTGGGTCATAGCCATTCTCGTCCAGGCCTCTCCTCACATCATGATTTTGTACACCTCTACGATGTCACCTCTCAGCCTTCTTCCTTCAAGGGAAAACAGCCCCAACCTTTTCAGGCAACACACACAAAATGCTGGAGGAACTCAGCAGGCCTAGCAGCATTGATGAAAAAGAGTACAGTTGACATTTCAGGCCAAGACCCTTCAGCAGGACTAGAGAGAAAAAAAGATGAGTAGATTTAAAGGGTGGGGGAGGGGAGACAGAAACACAAGATGTTACGTGAAACTGGGAGGGGAAGGGGTGAATGAAGTAAAAAGCTGGGAAATTGATTGATGAAAGGGATACATGGCTGGAGAAGGAGAAATCTAATAGGAGAGGACAGAAGGTCATGAAAGAAAGAAAACCAGAGAGAAATGATGGGCATGCAAGGAGATAAGGTGAGAGAGGGAAAAGGAGATGGGGAATGGGGAAGGGGGGTGCCATTACCGGAAGTTGGAGAAATCAATTTTCATGTCATTAGGTTGGAGGCACCCAGATGGAGTATAAGGTGTTGTTCCTCCAACCTGATTGTGGCCTCATCACGAAAGTAAGTTGAGGAGGCCATGGGTATATACGTCGGAATGGGAATGGGAAGTGGTGTGGTAGAGGGAGGCGAGCATCTTTCTTTGAAGGAGGACATCTCCTTTGTTCTGCAATGAAAGCCTTATCCTGAGAATGTAAGTGGCGGAGATGGAGGAACTGAGAGAAGGGGATGGCATTTTTACAAGTAACAGGGTGGGAAGAGGTATAGCCCAGGTAGCTGTGAGAGTCCATGGGTTAATAATAGATATTAGTAGATAAGCTGTCTCCAGAGATAGAGACAGAGAGGTTGAGAAGGGGGAGGGAGATGTCAGAAACGGACCAGGTAAATTTGAGGGCATGGTGGAAGTTCGAAGTGAAGCTGATGAAGTTGACAAGTTCTGCATGGGTGCAGGAAGCAGCACAATGCAGTCATCAATGTAGCATAGAAAAAGTGGGGGATGGCCACCAGTGTAGGCTTGGAACATAGACTGTTCCACATAGCCGACAAAAAGGCAGGCATAGCTGTGACCCATGCGAGAGCTCAAGGCTACATCTTTTGTTTGAAGGAAGTGGGAGGAACCAAAGGAGAAATTATTAAGAATGAGGACAAGTTCTGCTAGACGGAGGACAGTGGTGGTGGAGGAGATCTGGTTAAGTCTGGTGTCCAGAAAGAAATGGAGAGCTCTGAAGCCTACTTGGTGGGAGATGGAGGTGTATAGGAACTGGACATCCATAGTAAAATAAGATGATAGAGGCCAGGGAACTTAAAATCATTGAAAAGATCCAGAGTGTGTGAAGTGTCACGGATGTAGGTAGGAAGGGACTGAACTGTGGGGGGGGAATCAAACAGAGCTGAGGTATGCAGATATGAGTTCAGTGCGGAAGAACAAGCTGAAACAATGGGTCTACCTGGACAAGCAGGTTTATGGATCTTGAGTAAGAGGTAGAAACTGGAGATGCGGGATGCAGGAACTATGAGATTGCTGGCATTGGATGGGAGATCCCCAGAGCTAATAAGGTCAGTGATGGTGTGGGAGACAATAGTCTGGTGCTTCTTAGTAGGATTCTGTTTGAGGGGTAAGTAAGAGGAGTTGTCTGAGAGTTGTCACTGTGCCTCAGCAAGGTAGGGGTCAGTATACCAGACTACACAAAATGCTGGAGGAATTCAGCAGGCCAGACAGATCCATGGAAAAGAGTAAAGTCGATGTTAATGGCCTACCCTCTCTCCTTCATCATACCCCATCTCCTTTTCCCTCTCTCACCTTATCTCTTTGCCTGCCCTCTTATGCTCCTCCCCCATTTTCTTTCTTCCATGGCCCTCTGTCCTCTCCTATTAGATTTACCCTTCTCCAGCTCTTTATCTCTTTCATCAATCGACTTCCCAGCTCTTTATTTCACCCCTCCCCCTCCCAGTTTCACCTATCACCTTGTGTTTTTCCCACCCCTCCCCCTGCCTCTTAAATCCACTCCTCACCTTTTGTTCTTCAGTCCAGCCGATGGGTCTCAGCTTGAAACGTCTCTTTTCCATAGATGCTGTCTGCCCTGCTGAGTTCCTCCAGCATTTTGAGTATTTTACTTGGATTTTCAGCACCTGCAGATTTTCTCTTGTTTCCCAAACTATTCTGCCTCTCTTTATCTCCTGTCCTGTCAACACCCTGGTGAATGTTTTCTGCATCCTCACTAGCTTCAGCAGATCCATTCTGTAGTGTGCTGAACAGAACTGTGCACAATATTCCATATGCAGATTCACCAACACTTTGTACAGTCGTAAGATGACACCTCAACTCCTGTACTTATTGCAGTGCTCTGACCAAAGAGGGCAAGCCTGTCAAACGTCTTCTTCACTACCTTGCATACCTATGTCTCCACTTATAGCGAAGCATGCACTTGAATCCAAGAACTCTCTGTTCTACAGCACAGTCCTGGGGCCTGGCCTAGTTTAACATACCAACAGGCAACAATTTGCAGTTTTCTGAGTTAAATTCTATTTGTCATTCCTTGATCTACTTTCCTCGTTAATCAAGATCCTGCTGTAATCTTATCTAGCCTTATTTGCTACTCAATGCTCTGGTCAATGAAGCCAAGTGTTCCAGCTGTGGTCTCATTAAAGTCAGACTGCATCAAAACTTCCCTGCTTTTTACTTCATGCATCTTATGGCAGAGGCCTGGAAAGCTCGATGCAAATTTGGAAAGACCTATACATTTTGGAAAAACTCTACACAAATGCAAACTTTTCTTCTCTCATTTATAAACTGCTTGGTACTCTCAGGAAGCCCAATGTGGTGAAAAGTTGAAAAGACCAGCCTTGGTGGCAGCATTATAGAGTCAAACAACATGGAAAAAGGCTTTGGCCCATGGTGTGTATGTGGTCAAGAAATGCATTCTACACTAATTCCAGTTTCAGTACTCGACCAAGGGTATGAATGTGGTCATGAAGTGCATTCTACACAAATATGAGTTTCAATGCTGGCCCATGGTGTGTATGAGGCCGTGAAGTGCAGTCTATATGAATTCCAGTTTCAGTACTTGGCCCATGGTGTGTATGTGGTCATGAAGTGCATTCTACACTAATTCCACTTTCAATGCTTGGCCCATGTCTTCTATACCATGATGGTTTAAATGTTCATCTAATTATTTCTTACATACTGTGAGAATACATGCCTGTGTCACTGTTCAAGTATTTTCAACACTGTTCTATGTGGGAGAAACAATCTTCAAATCCCATTGGAGTCTCCAATCCCTTATCTCAGGTCTTTGTCCTCTAGTTGCAGACACTTCTGCTGGGGAAAGGTTTCTCACCATCAAGCTGTGCTTCTCATAACTTTATATATCTCAGTCAAAATTCCCATACCCTTCTCTGCTTAACAAAAACAAACCCAGCTTTTCCTTATAATCAAAACATCCTATCCCAGGGAGTGCCCTTGTGAATCTGCTCTCTACTCTCTCCAGTGTGTAAAGACCAGAACAGAACACAATATTCCAGCTGTAGCCTAGCCAATGTTTTATATATAGTTATTCCATACCCTGTCTGCTCTTGTCGTCTACATTTGACAAATGAAGACAAGTACCCTGCATGCCTTCTTAACTGTCTATCTACCTTTGCTACCACCATCAAGGATCCAATATTTCTCTTTTCCTCAGTTTTTTCTACATTGTACCCCATCAAACACATTACAGCTCTTCCTTCACAGTATGTATTGTGCACATGGCCAAGTGATTAAGGCCACGTGATCTGAAGGTCTAGTGATCTGAAGGTCGCTAGTTCGAGCCTCAGCTGTGGCAGCGTATTTGTGTCCTTGGGCAAAGCACTTAACCACACATTGCTCTAGTGACTGTGCGAGGAGTGGCGTCCCACACAGACTTCCAATCTGTGCCTTGTAAGGCATGAAAATGACCGACGCAGGCCTCTCATGGTCTGAGTCGACGTTCCCTCCTCTCACAGTACTCCTTCTATCCCACTACACCTCTTTGGACACAGTATCCTATTACACCCCTTCCTACACAGATCTCCATTACATCCCGCCCTACACAGTACATCATCGAATCTATGACGCTGCCTCTTACACTGATGTATCCCATCAAATCCATTCACTCTTTCAAGTACAGTATCAAATTATATCCATTTTAGTCCTTCCCACACAATATCCTATTAAATCCATTTACCCTGTCCTACACAGTATGCTATCAGAGCCTTACGACCCTCCCCAGACTCCCATTGAAACCCCAAACCTTCCTATACAATATCCCATCACACTAATTCCACCCCTTGCTATACAGTACCCCTCACATCCATCATTTGTCCTACTATCTCCTTTGATCTCCTCTCAGAGTTGATTTTGCTGAAATCTCTCTCTAAATCCTGCCCCTCTTCCATAATTCTGTGCAATCCTTCCAAGACTCTGTGTCCTGTAATCGTCCTCAGCCCTGTCTCACATCTGTTTATATTCCAACCAGCCCACAGTGCTGTGTAATGCCCATTGAACTTACACCACCAAATATCTCTGGCTTTTATCACCCTGCTTCCCTTGTTGATTTATTGTCTTTATCTTACAGAAAGATATCGTTGAAGATCATCCCATTGATGAACTCTTATATAAGTTAATCATAGTACAAGCTGGAATTACTTGGAGACAAATTTTTGCCATTCACCAGATATCAGAGGTTCATTGCAATTGGTATTACAGACTATGCTTGTGCTGTTATTAATGGTCAGTGCATGTTTTAGCTCTTTCCGGGACAGTCACAGCTAGGAAACTACCTGCTGATGAAATGCAGTTGGTTTTCTTCCCTTGGGCAGTCAGAGACCATTAGGCAGCGATCAGAACATGCACGTGCCTTTCATAACCTCACAATGTCAGGTACAGGCATTGAAGGTGGAGCTGCCCCTCGGATTCCTGTGCCTGTAGGCACAATGTAAATGTAAATTCCTGTGACTTGTAGGCACAATGCAAAGTAAATGAACTGAGTGATTCTGAACCAATCTTGACTAAATTTTGTAAGGAAAACAGCAAAACTGATCACCAGTAGTTGAACTTCATAAAACATAGTTGGAATATTTTGTACGTTTCTTAGTTGCCAAACTATATGAGGGAGATAGTCACGCAAACACGAGGAAATCTGCAGATGGTGGAAATTCGAGCAACACACATCAAAGTTGCTGGTGAACGCAGCAGGCCAGGCAGCATCTCTAGGAAGAGGTACCGTCGACGATTCGGGCCGAGATCCTTTGTCAGGACTAACTGAAAGAAGAGTAGTAAGAGATTTGAAAGTGGGAGGGGGAGGGGGAGATCCAAAATGATAGGAGAAGACAGGAGAGTGAATCTGTCCTGTCCCATGATCCTCTCATATCCCTTTTGCCAATCAACTGTCCAGCTCCTGGCTCCATCCCTCCCCCTCCTGTCTTCTCCTATCATTTTGGATCTCCCCCTTCGCCTCCCATTTTCAAATCTCTTACCAGCTCTTGCTTCAGTTAGTCCTGACGAAGGGTCTCAGCCCGAAACGTCGACTGTACCTCTTCCTATAGATGCTGCCTGGCCTGCTGCGTTCACCAGCAACTTTGATGTGTGTTGAGAAAGATAGTTAGAAGGATGGTGACCTGGGAGGTCATTGGGATATTCAAGACTTCAGGGAACAAGGATATAATGTCACAACCTCCTCTCTTTCATCAAACACCTTTAATAATTATGGAAGTGGCCTTACAACACACACGCGGTTACGGTATTCTAACTAGGTATTAAGGCCATCTAACCAGGATTTTTGAGATAGATGTCAAGCACAACTGGAAGATTATCAATTCAGTGAAAGACACTCATTGGTCTGCTGAAACCTGTTTGCCTTTCAGCATGGTGAGGTACACCTAAGGGAGTGCTGCCAGCTGGCACATTCGGGGCTGTAGGAATGTGTCCTGAGGGATGCACTGAAGCTTAACCCAGCCAGTGGGGAAGGACTGCAATCAACAGCCTTCTATTATCAGATATGGTGGGGCTGAGCCAATTGGGGAAGCTTGTGGCGACCCACTTTCTAGCACACACGAACCGGCTCACGAAACAGCGCGCGCCGGCAGAGAGGCCGGCCCCAAAAAAGGGCGCCAGGCCATCTTCACCAGCAGGGGGAAAATCCCTTCCGCGGAAAGGGTCTGGGAATATGCATTCCCCACAGCAGTCCCGCCCAGGGAGGGCAGGAACAGGAAGGCTTTAAAGCAGGCCGCGAAGTTTGAATAAATCTCTTTCATCGCAACTCCAACTCATCGACTACGTGTTGTTATTCTAGCGCTATGTGTAGCACACCACTACAATTGGTGACCCCGACGGCCCAAACAAAATTTGGACCAGAGATGACTGACGCCACATCTGTTCATGCAGTTTTGTTAAAACTGCCAAGCTTCTGGACGCTGCGACTCCGCTTATGGTTCGAACAAGCAGAAGCACAATTCCACATTCGGCAGATAACCTCGGAGTCCACTCGCTACTACTACGTGCTGAGCTCCCTCGACCAGGAGACTGCTGCACAAGTTGAGGAGTTTATACAGTCGCCCCCGGAGGACGGCAAATACACAGCATTCAAAGCCCTGCTCATAAGGACTTTCGGACTCTCACGGCACGAGCGTGCTGCCCACTTAATGCACCTGGATGGTTTGGGAGACAGGCTGTCGTCAGCATTAATGAACGAAATGCTGGCCCTGGCTGAAGGACACAAACCCTGCCTCATGTTTGAGCAGGCGTTCCTAGAGCAACTGCCCGAGGACATATGCCTGCTGCTGTCTGATGCAGATTTCAGCAACCCCCGGGAGGTGGCGGCCCGGGCAGATGTGCTGTGGAATGCCAGGAAAGAGAGAGGGGCATCCGTCGCACAGATCACCAAGCCGCGTGCCCAAAGGCAGACCAGACCAGGCCCGGCAGCAGAGCCTACAAAACCCGGCGACGGGAGTGAGGAGCCCAATGAACAATGGTGCTTCTACCACCAGCGATGGGGCACAGAAATTCCCGGGAAACGCCAAGGCCCAGCCGCCGCTGATGGCTATGGCGGCTGGCCATCAGGGCAGCCTCCTGTATGTCTGGGACAAGCAGTTGGGACGCCGCTTTTGGTCAACACCGGAGCGGAGATCAGCGTTTTACCTCTAACGAGTTACGACACCCGCAACAGAGAACTGGGACCCACCCTGAGGGCCGCAAATGGCAGCACAATACGAACCTACGGCACCCGCACGGTGCGGCTACAGTTCAGCTCCAGCCGGTTCACGTGGGACTTCACACTGGCCGCCGTGGCCCAACCACTCCTGGGGGCAGATTTTCTATGAGCCCACAGCCTACTGGTCGACCTGCAAGAGAAGCGACTAGTCCACGCCAAGACTTTTCAAACGTTCTCCCTGGGTGAAGCACAGTTGCCAGCCCCACACCTGGACTCCATCATGCTGTCCAACGACGAATTCCCCAGGGTCCTGGCCGATTTCCCATCAGTTCTAACATCGCAGTTCACGGCAGCCATGCCCAGACACGGAGTACAGCACCACATCCCGACCCAGGGACCATCCCTCCACGCCCGTGCTCGAAGGCTTCCCCCGGACAAGCTCCAACTGGCAAAGGAGGAGTTCAAGAAGATGGAGGAATTGGGGATCACACGATGGTCCGACAACCCATGGGCCTCCCCCCTGCACATGGTGCCCAAGGCAATGGGGGGCTGGAGACCATGCGGCGACGACCACAGGCTGAACGAAGCTACAACACCAGACCGCTACCCTGTGCCGCACATTCAAGATTTTGCAGCAAACCTACACGGTGCAAGGATCTTTTCCAAGGTAGACCTTGTCTGGGAATACCATCAAATCCCGGTACATCCAGACGACATCCCCAAAACAGCACTCATCACCCCGTTCGGCCTTTTCGAATTCCTCCGAATGCTGTCCGGCCTAAAGAATGCCGCACAGATTTTCCAGCAGTTAATGGACGCAGTGGGACGCGACCTGGACTTTGCATTCATCTATTTGGACGACATCCTCATAGCCAGCAGTAGTCGTCAAGAGCATCTGACCCACCTCCGTCAACTCTACGCCCGACTGAGTGAGTTCAGCCTTACAATCAACCCAGCCAAATGCCAGTTCATACTCAACACCATCGACTTCCTAGGCCACAGGATTACTAAAGACGGGGCAACCCCTCTGCCCGCCAAGGTAGACGCGGTCCGCCACTTCCCCCGACCCAACACAACCAAAGGCCTGCAGGAATTCGTGGGTATGGTGAATTTCTACCACCGTTTCCACCCCTCAGCAGTCCGAATCATGCATCCCCTGTTCACCCTGAAGTCGGGTAAGGGCAAGGACATTACCTGGGACGAAGAGGCCGCGGCCGCTTTCGTTAAAACCAAAGAAGCCTTGGCAAACGCCGCGATGCTAGTGCACCCCAGAACAGTCGTTCCTACTGCCCTCACGGTGGACGCATCCAACACAGCAGTCGGTGGAGTGCTGGAACAACTCATCGAGGGTCGCTGGCAACCCCTGGCGTTCTTCAGCAAACATCTACGACCACCTGAACTCAAATACAGTGCTTTTGACCGGGAGCTATTGGCACTATACCTGGCAATCCGGCATTTCAGGTACTTCTTAGAAGGTCGGCCCTTCACCACGTTCACGGACCACAAACCGTTTACCTTTGCGTTCACGAAGGTGTCCGACCCCTGGTCGTCTCGCCAGCAGCGACATCTGTCTACATCTCCGAGTACACGACGGACATCCGGCAAGTCTCGGGAAAGGACAGTGTCGTGGCAGACGCACTATCCAGACCTACCATACAGGCCCTGTCCCAGGGGGTGGACTATGCAGCACTGGCGGAGGCACAGCAGGCAGACGATGAGATCCCTATTACAGAACTGCGGTCTCCGGTTTGCAGCTCCAAGACCTCCCCGTAGGCCCAGGTGAGAGGACCCTATGTGTGACGTAGCTACCGGCCAACCCCGCCCCGTCATCCCGGCAGCCTGGCGCCAGCGGGTTTTCAACTCCATTCACAACTTAGCGCACCCCTCCATCAGGACAACCATCCAGCTGGTCTCCAATAGGTTCGTGTGGTATGGACTTCGTAAACAGGTTAGTGAATGGGCCAAAACATGCATGCAGTGCCAATCGGCCGAGGTGCAGCGGCACACCAAGGCTCCGCCACAGCAGTTCGAACCCACCCGCCGGAGGTTCAACCACATTCATGTGGATATCGTGGGGCCCCTGCCAGTGTCGCGAGGAGCGCGGTACCTCCTAACTATGATAGACCGGTTCACCAGATGGCCAGAGGCGGTCCTGCTCACCGACACCACCTCCGAATCCTGCGCCCGAGCACTGATCACAACCTGGGTAGCCCGCTTCAGGGTACCGGCCCACATTACCTCCGACAGAGGCGCCCAGTTCACCTCCAGCCTGTGGTCAGCTATGGCCAGCCTTTTAGGATCGCAGCTACACCACACAACTGCCTACCACCCACAGGCAAACGGACTAGTGGAGCGCTTCCACCGTCACCTGAAATCAGCTCTCATGGCCCGCCTGGAAGAGCCTAACTGGGTGGACGAACTTCCCTGGGTCCTGTTCGGAATCCTCACGGTGCCCAAGGAAGATCTACACACCTCGTCGGCCGAGTTGGTGTACGGAACACCTCAGTAGTCCCAGGAGAGTTCATACCAGCCCCAAGGGGGCAAGAGGAAGAACCCACAGCAGTCCTGGACAGACTACGGGAGAGGCTCGGTAACCTGGCCCCCATACCCACTTCACAGCACGGACAGAGCCCGACCTGCCTACCCAAAGACCTGCAGAACTGTAAGTTTCTTTTTGTACGACGGGGCGGACACTGGGCACCGCTACAGCGGCCCTACGAGGGGCCGTTTAAGGTGATCAGGAACAACGGGTCCACGTTCGTGCTGGACGTTGGGGGGAGAGAGGAGGTTTTCACGGTGGACCGACTTAAACCAGCCCATGTGGACTTGGTGCAGCTGGTTCGGGCTCAGGCACCGCGGCGCAGGGGCAGACCTCCCAAACAGAGGCCGATCCAGACTGTGGACACCAGGCCATCTTCACCAGCAGGGGGAAAATCCCGCGCGCGGAAAGGGTCTGGGAATATGCATTCCCTACAGCAGTCCCGCCCGGGGAGGGTGGGAACGGGAAGGCTTTAAAGGAGGCCGCGAAGTTTGAATAAATCTCTTTTATCGCAACTCCAACTCACCGACTACCTGTCGTTATTCTAGCGCTGTGTGTAGCACATCGCTACAAGCTCCTCAAACAATGAAATGATGTATCACATCAGGGGACCGCATGAGTGGTAATGGAGCTGTGATTTTAAAAAAATGTTAATACTACTAAATATATTGACTAAATGACATTAAAAATATCAAATGTTTTACACTGTTGCTTTCTATAGAAAAATTGTTATATACAAAAAATGTTATTATTGAAATAAAAAGAGTATCCTTTAAGTATCAATGGGGAAAATATAAATCAGTGTTAGTCTGTTCCAAAGCTTTTCTTGCTTTGTTACAGCTTGAAGAGTTTCCTGTGTTCTCTTTCCTTTACCTCTGATCTAGAACAAAGCTTGTAGTTATTTATCAATGTGTTCCCATTTGTCCCCCATTGGGATCTATATTTGATGTGCCCTGATCATTGTGACAAGTGGAATAAAATAGCTGGTATCTAAGAAATGAGATTTGTCTTTGTTGCTAGACTTCAAGAAGAGTTTATCTGTATATCCGTAAATCAGGGAATTATTTCAAGAATAAAACTAACATGTATTCTCAACAATGGAGCTTTGTACGTTTCTGAAATTGGTATCAAAACTATAGAAGCCATCGACACATTAAAAGTGATTAAATTTATGACAAGAAAAACAATTTCTTTTGCACATTACAGAAATTATTTTAATCTAAAAGATGAATGGTTTTGTATTTTCATTAAACGCCGCTCACATTTTCACTCGCTCTGATCATCTGTGACTATTTAATGAATAACTTTGAATCCTTTCTTTATGTTGTTAATTACAGCCGAGTTGGAAAATAATTAATTCTTTTTAAATGTAAGTCAGCCATTTAATCAATTCCTGATGAACACAGATTAAGCACAAATGATCCAGCCTTCTTATTGGTGGCCTTTAATTGTTGTCCTTGCAATTCGGCTAAATTACTTCTGGAAATCAATTTTTCCTCACAAATTTGTCCCACTTTATTAGATTTTAGTACATTGTTAAAAGAAAAACCCAGTGGACTTGACAATGTTACAGTGAGCTAAAAAAATGATTACATATGAAACTGTCATTCATCTTTTAAGGAAATGCAGAACATAATAACAATCGACATTCTGCTGTAAATCCATTTTGTTCGATAGTACAGTCTGCTTAGCTGACCAGTGCTTCAAAAATTACATTTCCATTATTGGGGTCTTACAATGCTTCATTTCTTGATGTGTTTGGTTTATTGGATCTGGGCATTGTTGGCAAGGCCAATGTTTGTTGCTCCCTTCGATTTGAGATCGCTGCTGGACGTTCAGGATCCAGCGAATAATCAGACCAGATATATATTCAGCAGATTTCCTCTGAAGTGTATTACTGAGTCGGATAAATTTCATCACAATCCTTTCCCAATTGTGATAAGAAACGACTGATCATAGCTTTATAATTCAAATTTTATTGAATTACTCGAATTTAAATTCCCCAATTACATCAACGATTCAAATTCATGCTTAAACACTAATATTCTTGGCTTCTGGATACCAGTAACATAGCCATTGCACTTATTGCTGTGATCTTTAATATCTTTAATGAGGAATTTCTTTTCAAACAGTAATGTTATGATATTGAACTGAGCATTGTAACTTTGGGATAACACGTTATGCTTGCCCTGTGAGGCACTGTGAACTTTGATAGATCCACATATCACCTACACCTCTTGCTCACTCAGACTGTAAGTATCTGTTACCCACAATCCCAGTGATTTAAAGTACTTCTAATTCAACAAAGACAAGCTGTCCCAAGAAAGCCACCTTCAGTAGTCAAGGTTTACCATTCCTGGGGAATGACTCAGTAATAGATTCATGTACCCTTCATTGAATCGATAATTTCTGTAACAAAACAGCAGCCAAATTGTTATTAGCAAGCTCCTACAGATGCAATGCAATAATGACCAAAGCTGCTCTTTGGTGGTGTTACTGAGCGCTAAGAACTAGTTCCAGAAGGTAGTCCATGTTGATCTTCAAGTAAGGAGCCGCACATTGATGATGTATTTAATATGCCTGTCCCACAATTCCAATCACTTGAGTTCAATCCCAACATCTGGTGCAGTCTGTGTGAAGTCTGCACATCCTCCTTTTCACTATGATGATTTTCCCGAGGTAACCCTGTTAGCTTCCACATCCCAAAGTAATGCTGAGTGTGATTAACTGGCTACTGTGAATTATCCTTAGTGCAGGTGACTGGTGGGAGAACCGACATATGTTATTGAGCATAAGTGACAGAGAAATAAGAGTGAGACTAAGTTAAGAGTTAAGAGTATATTTAGTAGCAAAATATGCATACATGATTTGTCTCCTTACAGGCAGCCACAAATCAAAGAAACCCAAAAGAACTCATCAAATAAAAGAAGACAGCCAAACACTCAATTGTGCAGAGAGAGAAAAATAACAAATCATACAAACAATAAAAGTAAGCAAATAGTATTCTGAACAAAACTGAGTCCTCAGACATGAAGCCCAGAGCAGCTGGAGTAGGCTATAGCTTCAACCTCAGTTCAGCGCAGAGCTGAGTAAATGTTGTGGAGCAGTGAGCAGAACCAGGCTGACCCTTGCCCCTTGTCCCAACACATTGCCTTTTCAATTCATCTGGCCCAGCGTTTAAATCATCCAAACATGGGGTCGTTCCTCGGAGTAGGAGTAGGACTAGGACCTGGGTCCTGTCGCATCGATATGCTTGGGGCCTGGACTCCACTGCCACTTTTTGGCCTGACACTTAGATTGATCAAACCTTCCCCTCTGCCCCAACTTTGCGTCGAACATGTCTCAACCTCGCCTCGACTTCAGCTCACAGTACCATGCTTTGACCCTTGACTCAGCCTTTTTTTTTGCTCACTTCTGCATTGTTTGCGTTGCGCATTTATCATAAATTTGACAAGAAAGAGTGTTATTAATAAAGTATTTAGTTGTATTCTTTGTTTTGTTTGCCACCAGTACGTAGTCGCTGGGCTTCACCGGCAACATCTTAAACCAGGACTAAGAAAGCTGCTGTGAGATCCAGGGTAGAATCAATGAGTCAAATGTCCTCATTTTATGTCATATGGAAATACAGGACCCTGGGTCTTTCATAATTGCCCAAGAAGGTAGTCGAGGCTACAGTTTAGAAAAGTTGTCTATCAGATCATGCAACAGGGCAGCACTTGTATAGTATTTCACCAGATCATTGGATGAGATTCTGTGACATGGGTTAAGGGTGAGGGAGGAAAAGTTTAAAGGGAACATTAGGGGGGGCTTCTTCACACAGAGAGTGGTGGGAGTATGGAATGAGCTGCCAGATGAGGTGGTAAATGCGGGTTCTTTTTTAACATTTAAGAATAAATTGGACAGATACATGGATGGGAGGTGTATGGAGGGATATGGTCCGCGTGCAGGTCAGTGGGACTGGGCAGAAAATGGTTCGGCACAGCCAAGAAGGGCCAAAAGGCCTGTTTCTGTGCTGTAGTTTCTATGGTTTTCTATGGTTTCTGTAGTGGATTTGAATCCAAAGGTACTTTTGAACTATAGCCAATTAAAATAGTAGCGGTCAGGAAAGGCTGCATAGGTTAGGACAAGTTTCCCTGTAAAGCAGAGGTCAGGAAAATAATTTTGAGTATTTTAAAAACAACCAGCAGATCAGGCAGCATCTCCAGAGAGAAGAAGTGTTAATGTTTCAGGTCAATAACCTTCCTTTATAATTAGGAAAGGGAAGAAGGTTTTGGAGAAGTTGCAGAGGAGGTTTGTTAAGACATCTCTTGGATTGAAGTCTTAGCTAAGGAAATTTGGAATATTTTCTCTGGAGAGGAGACTGAGTGGCGCTTGATGGAAGTATACAAAGTTATGAAATGTGAAGATGGGGTAGACAGTCAAAATCCTTTCCCCTAGAGTGGAAAGTACCAATTCTAGAGGGCATTGTTTTAAGGTGAGAGGGAGAACTTCAAAGGAGATGAAAAACAAGTTTTTCTTCAATATCTTGTGCTCCTGTCTCATCATTCTCCTTCTTATCTTACTACAGGCCATCTCCCCTCACTTCTAATGAAGGGTTTCAACATGAATCATTGGTAATTCCTTCCCCCTCACAGATGCTGCTTGACCCAAGGAGTTCCTCCAGTAGACTGTTGCTGCAAATTTCAGGCCAGTCGTTCCCTGTTCCCAAATACCCAACTATACAATAATTGGTTAATATTCCATCTGCTCACATTATGCATTATTAAAGAGATCCACAATCATCACAATCATTCACATTACCATTAAATTACTTACTGTAAGCTTTAATGCACGTTTCAGAATAAGTAATAAAACTGTTGCATAATCTATTATGTTTCAGTAGGATTTAGACACTTGTCGTAATTAGCAAAAGGAAGAGGAATACAGAAAGTTCTCCTGTTTGAGAGCTCCTTTCTGTGCTCTTATTTATGGAAGTCTCTTGATAGTAAAAGTGTGTATTTTCCAGATTCATGGCATTACGCTGGTATAACTCTTGTAAGTTAACAGTCATTACCACTGACAGTTCTATTCAACAGCAGCTAATAAAACAGAAATAAAGCATGAGATGTTTTCTTAAACATAATATCCACAAATAACCTTGCTGGTAATATTTAAACATGCTTAAAGGAAGTGATATTGTTCACAGGTAATATTCTTCAAAGGCTAGGAATAAGTTTCAAACAAAGTTGTGAAGTGGAATGAGTTGCGAATGAACCACCGACCAGAAAATCCTGTTGATATTGGTGATCATTGATTATGCACCAAATAATGGTTATCAGACATTGATGCAAATCTAGACTGATGTTCCAGTGCAGAATGAGGGCAGTTATTTGCTTCTAGGGAAGTGTTATTAATATAAAAGTTAAGTAGAACCTGTCTTTTTTTAATTTTTGATTTAAGGAGAAATATCTTGCTTGGTTCATTATTGTTTTTGTAAAATCAGCTAATTCTGATTAAAATACTCCTTTCAATAAGATGAATCAACTGCAGGTCTCTTTTGGCCTTTGAGCTCAATCAAATTAAAATGACAAACCTATGAACTGATGTGATCTACCTGCGCACCTATGCTCAATTTGTGATGAAGCTGTTCTGCAGTTTGAAATCTACTTCACTTCAGAAGAACACATGCACGAGATAGCACTGAAGACAGGCCTGAACTCCATTTTTTTTCAGAAAACTGGTGGCTTACACCACTTATGCCTCTGCTTTATTTCAGCATGCATGGCCTTAGGAACAAATGTACTTTGTGACTTTCTGTTTGCAATGATATATGGATTTTGTTCATCAAGCCACTGGCTACTCAGTTGAATACTGAAAGATTAAGACTTCAGACACAAATCTTGGTCTATGGGCAGCAGTGATGCCTTCCTTTATAAATAGTCAGAGACTTTGACTTCCCCTAACAGGCAGCTAAAGACACAGGAAAAATACCATAACGTTGTGAAATTTTCCAGGTTTCCTGGTAGGAAAGTTAATGATGATGTTGCCTTCCAGGTGATCATCCCAAGTGCTGAGACTATGCTTATACTCATTCAGCTACATTAGGTACTGTAGGCCAAACACTGTCACCCGATTCCCAAAGCAGATGGGACTCCAAGTTCACTAGTGTGAAGGGATCCCCAAATAGATCGAGAAAAAGATTCAAGAATGTCTTCAAAGCCTCCTTGCAGAAATGCAATGTTTCCACTGTTTTCTAGAAATCTTGGGACAATGGACCCTGACTGTGGAGATGGAGGATTTGAGATGGTATTGAGAGAGAGCAATGGAAATCCTATTTCAGCCTCAGGAGCATACCTCTCAAACTTCTAGTAAGCTATGACCTGTCCGATCTGTTGCGGGGTCAGTGGTGCCAACTTAGCCTCAGTCACCTCAAAACCTATCAAACTGGAGTGAAGGCAAATTATCCTTGATCCTACAACTGCCTCAGCAAAATCAGGAACAGCTTAACAGTTCTTACTGAGTGGCAGCAAATGGCCAGGAAAATGGGACCAGCTCAGGAAGGACAGCTTGGTCAGTACGGATGAGTTAGGCTAAGGAATCATTTCCCTTCTGTATAATGATGACTTGATTATAGTTATAACTCTAGTTAAACTAGGTTGTAAGTTTATTCTGGATTGTCTTTGCTTTTCTGCCAGTACCTCTATGTACCACTGCCATGAAATGATCTGTATGGATGGCATGCAAAACAAAGTTTTCACTGTACTGTGGTACATGTGACAATCATAAACCAATTTTCCAATTGCCAAAAAGAACTCTGGACCTTGTGTGACTCCAATTCTACATCCTCCCCCCACCAGTAGAAAAATCCTATCATGATGGACACATCAAATGCTCTCAGAACTTCACAGGGTTCAAGAAAATTACCTCACCCTCTGGCATTCTCAAACATCTATGCTTTAGTTCTTCTCAATGGTGGGTGTCATGGCCTTTCCTTTTACTTATCAGAATATGCCACGTGCTAAGCGATTTTGAAAAAGTGCATTTAAAACAATTTTTTTCAGAGAAACAGATTCCTTTGTTCCATACATTTGTAACTTTCTTTTTCAAATGAATAGAAAGAAAGCTTTGAAGACATTTCATTTCTCAGATATTTTTTCCTCAGTGGTGTACTGTAATTTATTATTTTGAACACAAAATAGGAGGGAGGCTACTGCACGAGATCGAAGCAGTTACAGAAACTTGTAAAATTAGTCAGCTCCATCATGGGTACTAGCCTCCGTAGCATCCAAGACATCTTCAAGGAGAGGGACCTTACAAGGGTGGCGTCCATCGTTAAGGAACCCCAACACTCAGGACATAGAAACATAGAAAACCTACAGCACAATACAGGCCCTTCAGCCCACAAAGCTGTGCCGAACATGTCCTTATCTTAGAACTATATAGGCCTACCTATAGCCCTCTATTTCTCTAAGCTCCACGTACCTATCCAGGAGTCTCTTAAAAGACCCTATCATTCCCGCCTCCGCCACCGCCACCGGCAGCCCATTCCACGCATTCATCTCTCCCTGCATAAAAAACTTAGCCCTGACATCTCCTCTGTACCTACTTCCAAGCACATCAAAATTATGTCCTCTCGTGCTAACCATTTCAGCCCTGAGAAAAATCCTCTGACTATCCACACAATCAATGCCTCTCATTATCTTGTACAACTCTATCAGGGCACCTCTCATCCTTCACCGCTC
Organism: Mobula hypostoma; assembly: GCF_963921235.1. NCBI lineage: Eukaryota > Metazoa > Chordata > Chondrichthyes > Myliobatiformes > Myliobatidae > Mobula > Mobula hypostoma. The sequence continues at coordinate 171,707,345 of NC_086097.1, forward strand.
CAAGGAGAAAAGCCCGAGTTCACTCAACCCATTCTCACAAGTCATGCTCCCCAATCCAAGCATCATCCTTGTAAATCTCCTCTTCACCCTTTCTATGGTTTCCACATCCTTCCTGTAGTGATGCGACCAGAATTGAGCACAGTACTCCGAGTGGGGTCTGACCAGGGTCCTATATAGATGCAACATTACCTCTCAGCTCTTAAACTCAATCCCACGGTTGATGAAGGTCAATGCACCGTATGCCTTCTTAACCACAGTCAACCTGCTTGGGGACTCAGACCCCAAGATCTCTCTGATCCTCCAAACTGCCAAGACTCTTACCATTAATACTTATATTCTGCCATCATATTTGACCTACCAAAATGAACCACCTCACACTTATCTGGGTTGAACTCCATCTGCCACTTCTCAGCCCAGTTTGGCATCCTATCAATATCCCGCTGTAACCTCTGACAGCCCTCCACACTATCCACAACACCCCCAACGTTTGTGTCATCAGCAAATTTACTAACCCATCCCTCCATTTTCTCATCCAGGTCTTTTATAAAAATCATGAAGAGAACGGGTCCCAGAACAGATCCCTGAGACACACCACTGATTACCAACATCCATGCAGAATATGACCCATCTAGAACCACTCTTTGCTTTCTGTGGGTAAGCCAGTTCTGGATCCACAAAGCAATGTCCCCTTGGATCCCTTGCCTCAATAAGCCTTGTATGGGATGCCTTATCAAATACTTTGCTGAAATCCATATACACTACACCTATGGCTCTACCTTCATCAATGTGCTTAATCACATCCTCAAAAAGTTCAATCAGGCTCATAAGGCACGACCTGCCTTTGACAAAGCCATGCTGACTATTCCTAATCATATTATACCTCTCCAAATGTTCATAAATCCTGCCTCTCAGGATCTTCTCCAACAACTTACCAACCACTGAAGTAAGACTCATTGGTCTATAATTTCCTGGGCTATCTCTACTCCCTTTCTTGAATAAGGGAACAACATCCGCAACCCTCCAATCCTGCAGAACCCCTCCCGTTCCCATTGATGATGTAAAGATCATTGCCAGAGGCTCAGCAATCTCCTCCCTCGCCTGAGGTACATCCCAACCGGTCCCCATGACTTATCCAACTTGATGCTTTCCAAAAGCTCCAGCACATCCTCTTCCTTAATATCTACATGCTCAGGCTTTTCAGTCCACTGCAAATCATCCCTACAATTGCCAAGATCCTTTTCCGTAGTGAATACTGAAGCAAAGTATTCACTAAGTCCTTCTGCTATCTCCTCCGGTTCCACACGCACGTTTCCACTATCACACTTGATTGGTCCTATTCTCTCACATCTTATCCTCTTGCTGTTCACATACTTGTAAAATGCCTTGGGTTCTTTTCCATAATCCTGTCGGCCAAGGCCTTCTCATGGCCCCTTCTGGCTCTCCTAATTTCATTCTTAAGCTCCTTCCTGCTAGCCTTTCCGGCTAAGCCCCTTCAGCAGGACTAATAGTTTTAGCCTGAAACGCCAACTGTACTCTTTTCCATAGATGCTGCCTGGTCTGCTGAGTTCCTCCAGCATTTTGTTTGTGTTGCTTGGATTTCCAGTACCTGCAGGTTTTCTCTTGTTTGCAATTTCACATTGTTTAAGTCCATGATATTAAATCTAATTCAGCTCCTTGTTCTCAGCACATAGACTCTGATTCAACATTGTGCTGCCCTGCCTTTAGTTCCATTTTTCTGAATCATTGCTCAGTTTCAGATCTGTAGGAGCAAAAGGAAAGATCACTCAAGAGTTGATATTCCAAATAACGGGTGATTTACTAAAAACTGGTACGCACCAGGAGTCCAGTCACTGCTAAATCTACCTGAGCATGTATTTGTAGAGATTTCACTTTCTCAGTTGATGAGAATACCAGCAAATCTTCACTTTGATAACAGAAAAAGTTAATTAAGTAATGAACTAGGTCCTGATTACAGAATAAACTGATATTCACAGGACTAACAGTAAATTCAATTTTCTATTACAACAATGGGTGCACACTATAATATAACTTACGATACTCCTGAACCGTCATTACTGCTACATTCCATTCCCCATGTCACTGCTTTACCTGTTACCATATTAGCACAATCCACATCTCTATTTACTCGTTACTAGCCCTCATTATTCCTTCCCATACAACAGTCCCCCTCTTGGCCCTTGGACTGAAATGGCCAGAAGGGCCTAAAGATTAAATCCCTAACAGGACCCTTGTTAAGCCTAGTAAATGACAATGCCTCTAATGTCAATTCTCTACCTGCTTTCATAGTACACACACTAAAATGGTAACGGTCATTTAAATAAACAGCTAAACAACAACCATAATATGAGAGATAAGTCGAATCCAGGGATGGATTTCTATATTCAAACCATAATTTCAAATACTGCCCCAAAGGGTCAGGTTTTCTAGAGCCACCGTGGCTCCATTTTCATGATCTGTTATCCTTTTCTGCGGGACGTCCCATTTCTTAATGACTTCCTTAGGGAGGAGGTGATAGCAGCGTGCCACACGCACGTAGCTCTCCGGTGAAAATGATATCGTATCCATCAAATAGGGGCCATGGACAATTCTGATTTGATGGAGACAGACGTGAAAGTACAGAGGAACATCTGGAGAAATTTCTGAAAGACCAGTTCGCTGCTGCTGTTACTGCGTGATCGAAAATCTTCCGGAGGGAAGGTCTCAAAATCCCCTGCTTTGCCTGTTGCTGGTGACCGAGACTGAGGTCGAATCGTTCGGATAGAGATGGTGCTCGGTACTCGGTGTCAGAGGGCTGATCGGAGGCTCAAATTTTTCGGACTGTGGTCGGGCATGGCAGGGAGAGTTTTTTTCCTTCTCCCGTTTGCGGGAGATGTGGGACTTTCCAGAAACTTTGAACTTTTTTACTGTGCCATGGGCTGCTCTTCATCAAGTTATGGTACTGTTGCACTGTTGTAACTATATATTATAATTATGTGGTTTTGTTAGTTTTTTCAGTCTTGGTCTGTCCTGTGTTTTGTGATATCGCACCCGAGAAATATTGTATCATTTCTTAATGCATGCGTTACTAAATGACAATAAAAGAGGACTGCGTGTCCTCATAATCTAATCTAATCTAATCTTCTAGGATGATCTTTTCCCAATCAGCAGTAAAGTGTGGAATGGGTGGCAATTCTGTGCCACATCCTTGTGCAATTTTTTGTCTACGTCACTACCATAAACAGTAAACTGCGTCTCCAGCATTCCTGCTTAGGCAAGCTCTGCACCGCAATAGTTAATTTGGCTGAGATGTACTGGTTGCCACATTATAGCTGTTGCAATGCCCATTCTAATATGCTCTTGCTGATACTGCGATGTGGTAAGTAGATGTTCTTTATTAAAGTTAATTTCAGGAAGATTTAATTTTTTAACATCATTATGAGCAGGGAACGGTTATCATACAGTATGTAGCAAAATCTCATTCCGTCAGGCCTCTTCTTACAATCTCCTGTGTTCATGCCCAATGATTACCCCTTTGGTGACATTGCATCAAGTTGACCCCCATCTTCACTTGTGTAACTCGATTGCATAGGTCAGTGGGTTGCTTAGAGATATCCAAGTCCCTCAAGGTATTTTCAATATTATGCGCTCTCATGAGAGAGTACACCTGATTGTCGTATCAGAGACTGCTACAACATACGGTAGACTCCTCATTTTCGCAGTCTTTCAAGACATGATTAGTCAAGAGTGAGATCTCAAATGTGGCTCACGGGGGCACCTTCACCCACCCATTCTTTCGATTCTTTTGGCTGGAAGTCTAACACCCAGCATCCCCCCACCCTTCTAACTGCAGAATGTCTGCCCCGACTACAGACAAAAATCAGGCAGCGTATATTGTACACTGCATCTGCATTTTGATCACGGCCTCGGATAGCATTGCTCACTCTCTCAATAACATCATTAGTTATATATTTTAGTGGCTGCAATAACTAGATAGTTTCCAACTCCACTTCTGCCCCTTGCTTCCCTATTCTACTAACTTATCCCAAGTCACCATAGTTTTGCTTTATAATCTCCTTTAGCTTCCGCCAGAGTGAACTGATCTGCGTTTTTATTTCTACTGTATCTAAAGTATTGATTGTGGAGACCTTGCTGAGCATCCTGCTCCTAACAACTCTACCAGGCCAGGCCCCTTTTCCTCCTTGGCCTCTCTGTCCTAAACTCACTATGAGTAACTTGCCTGTAGAGTACCAGCACATGCCTGTAGCCTGGTACCACAATAACTCTTTCACTCCTATTATCCAACCCTATACCTATACCCCCAGTGTCCGACACTGTGGTGTTCTTTTGGTAGCAGGGATACCTCAGTGATCGATTCCCAAACCAAGCGGCCCCGTCGCGTTACCATACGAGCTTCATTGCCGCACCTCAGTGTTTCGTGAATGGTTATGACAAGAATAAGCACGGGATCCCCCTCTCGCGCACACCCAATCCTCACCTGGATCCCCCCACCGAGCGCTGGGCGGTTTTCAAATGTCCATTTCACAGCAGCGCATACTATTACGTCTCTCATATCGAAAGGCATAGCCTTGGTACACCCCACAGCTGGTCATTCTTCGTTATTCCCTCGGTTTACAGTCTGCATTTTACTTGCTCTCGAGAGATAGTATCTCAAAAGAATGGCACATTCACTTATCCAAATTCTTCTGAGTGTTGTTTGTAGGGATCCCTGTTTACTGTTCCTGTAGAAATACGTTTGCATTGTTAAATCATTTCTGCCCAAGGTGTCTTTTCAGGTGGGACCAGTGTTTCCACATTGGCCGTTCCTTTGTTTCTCCTAGGGCACATATTTCTCCAGTCAAGATGGCCATACGGTCCTCCCCATCTGTGTCCTGGTTTTCTGGTACAATTTTAACCATTACCTGATCTCTCGCTTCTGGCAGGTTCCCCTTCACTTGGGCATTCTCGTGCTCCAGTCCCGCATTCTCTGTCGATCAATTACTTCCTCTTTTAGACCATGCAGATGAATGGCTAACTCCCGTACAAAGTAGATAATCCAGTCCTTACCATTGCAGCTCTACAGTCCTACTGTAATTATCCTCCAATCGTTGCATAGCCCGTCCTGTCGTTAATTTAAGAGGAATAAATCTTGTCCCACGAACAGGGCTCGCTCGTAGTTTCATCAGCACTGTTGGTAAGACCAACTTTCCCCGGCCTTCGCTAAGCTCCCTTTTAGGGTACGATTCAATTTCCCAATCATGCCAGATCTCCGAGGTCAGTATGGAATGTGAAACTTCTATTTGACCCCTAACGACTTGATTGTCTCCGCGGTAAAACGTGACCCCTGCTCCGAATCAAGGCTGGCCAGTGTTCTCCGCCTGGGTATTACCTCCTCAGCTTGCACACGGGTTGCTGTCTTAGCGGAGCAATCCCCATATGGGAACGCTTGCAGCCACCTGGTGAACCGATCAGCAATCATCAAACAATACCATTTACCCTTGGGTTGGAGTAATGGCCCTGTGAAGTCCATCTGACGTTGTTCTCATGGATCGTTAGGCCGTGGCTGATGCCCTAGTCGGATATTAACTGCTTTACCTGTGTCACATTGGGCCCAAGTTATTACCTGCTGGCAGAATTAAGCTGTATCTCTCCCCACCACCAGCCACAACCAGTATCTTTATAGCTGGGTTCTCATCTTATTCCACCCTATGTCAGCTAAACCGTGGTGGGTTTTAACAAATGATGTCTGATGCACTCCAGGGCTATCACACTGTCACCTTTTCACTACATCACATCTTTTTGCACTGCTCCTGTCTGTTCCCAAATCCACTATTCCTCTGAAGACGCCGTTTCCTGTATAGCCTTTGAATCTTCCTCCTTCGCCTCCCCGATCATCGCTACCTCCACTGGGACAGGACCACATTCCTCCACAATTGCCTTAGCTGCCTGTTCAGCAAACAGATTTCCCTTTTGCTCAGGGATGTCCACCCTTCTGTGTGGCTTAATCTTCATGACTGCCACTGTCTGGGGCAGTTCAGCAGTTTCAACTAACTCCTTCCCCATTTCTTCACAATGTATATGCCCTCCTGATGAGGTTGTATACCCACTCCCTGCACAGGCTGCCCTGTAATCATGTACTACTTCAAATGGGTGTCTACCGTCTGTGAAAATGTTCACCTTTTTTGTCCTTACCAAATATAAGGGCCTCTGTTGGCGCTTTCAGTTCTGTCACCTGTGCTGACCTGGGGCCCGGGAGTTCTCCTGGCAGTAGTTTCCCTCCATTATCTAAAACAATCCATTCTGTTCCTGGACTACCGTCATGGACCCATCTACAAAAAGGGTCAACATACTACTCCCTCTAAGGACCTTTCTCCTGTGACTGACTCCTCAGGTCCTGGCTTTAGTGACATGCACACATGCAGGGATCCACCTTGTCTTATCAAACTGGCTGGGTTAATCTAACTATGTTGCAATGGGGCGTAGGGAAGCGGACCCAAGTGTAGGACACAGGCACGGAGAGCGGGTTAGGATCCTTACGCGGACTTGAACGTTGACTTGGACTCGGAGCCTGGACTTGGACATGACTTGAACACCGAGCGACAAAACTAAACAATGACAGACAATCCGTATCGTGGCTTGAAGCAGCAGCAAACGGCCTGCAGTACTCAGCCGTACACAAGACGACAAAAACGACAGACAATTAGTATCACGGTTCGGAGCAGCGGCAAATGGTCTGCAATACTCAGCCAGACATATCACGACAAAACAAACAATGACAGACAATTCGTATCGCGGCTTGGAGTAGCGACAAATGGCCTGCAATCCTCAGCCGGACAAGAGACGACAAAAACCAACAACGACAGTCCATTCATATCTCAACTCCGGGTAACATGTGAAGCGGCAAACAGCCAGCAAAACTCAGCTGGACGGCAGAGTCTCGACTCGACCCAGGAACTGCGAATGGCAGACTCTCAACTCGACTCATTCTCAATGGCTTGGAACGAGCATGGCTGCACTGCTGAGGTGACGAACCAGCAGCGAGTAGATGTAAGCCGAAGTTTTAATGCTGCCGGTTCGAATGAGGATCAGGTGCCCTAATCAAGGAGCCCAGTGGAACACGGGGAAAAGGAAATTAACTGAAATAAGGAGTCAACGGACCAGACTGTGACAAACTATCCCTTCTATCTGTACTTATTGTATGCAGGTAACAATACCGCATCCCATTTCACTTGCCTGCTGTCGGACATTGCCTGACAGCGCAATGTTCTCCAGGAGAGTGACAACGTCATGAGATGTGTGCAAGACTATTTGATTTCTAACCCATCAGAGTAATAGGTTCTGACGCTTGAACGACCCAAATTGCATACATGCAGTCCTGGTGCTACAGGGCCCCATTTACAGAATAATATGCTATAGGCCATAGCTTGTCACCTTGTTCTTGACGTACAAGAGCTTTATAAAACTCCCTCTGGTTGTCATAAAAAAATATGGATCGATCTGTTCATTTCCGGCAAACTCAAACCCGGTACCTCAGGTAGAATTTGCTTTAGACGCGAAATGGTTTGATCTAACTCCAGCATCCATTCCACCTGTTCTTTGCCCTGTTCCCCTCTTCTTACCAGAGCGGGTTCGAGGTTCGGCGAGCTCAGCGTAACTTTCCACAAAACTGCAACCGTAATTTAGGAGCCCTGAAGTATGACGGATTCCTTTCACTGTTTACGGGTGGGGGAGTTTAAGAATTGCTTCTTTACGTTCCTTGGATATTACTTTCTCACCTGTTTAATCTTGTGTCTCAAATATACAACTTCAGACTGTCCAAACTGTACCTTGGAAGGGTTTACCTTCAGTCCCGCATTTTCGATAACCTGTAACATCCTCAAAACCACTCGAATGTGCTATTTCTCTCCCGGAGATGAATATCATCCAGGTTTTACAAAATACCGCTACTAGTATCTGCCAAGGGAACATGGGCAATTATTTTAGCCACACGTCGATGGAAAATGGCGAGACTGTAATGAAAACCCAAAAGCAACTTTGTCCAAGTCTCCTGTCTCTGGATGGCAAAAGCTAACTTATCCTATCAGGATATACTGGAATTGATCACATACCACTTGCAATATCTGAGATAGTAAAAATATCCTGTTCTGGCCTCAGGCCATTCAAAACTTAGATGGGTTTGTCACTATAGTGACACATTTGCTCAGAGAGGTACAATCAATGGTTAGCCGGTAGGGTTGGCTTGGCTTAGGTGCTGACCATTTTGGGGAAATTATGCGGGAAATGGTTGGCCAGATTACTCCTCTTTGTTGCAGTTCTGTGGCTATCATTACCACTACAACCTCTGCTTCAATTTTAATGGGGTACTGTCTAAGAGGTGGGTGTGATTGTCCTTCTATTCGAATGGGTGTCATCTCATCGAGGTCACAGTCCTGTTTGTGAGTGGCCCATATGTAAGGATATGCTACCGAGGGCCGATACTTGTCACTTCGTCTGGAGTTGTTTTAACTTCTCTGCCGAGATCTGGAAAATGGGTCCCGCTACACTACCTCTACAGCTTCTTCAACCTTTGTGAAAAAGCATTTCTCATCATTTCGTTTGACAGTGGGTAATTCATTTAGCAACGTCTGTTCCTCCATTGCTGTAAATGGTTCTTCCACCCTGGACTCTGCTGCACTATTCCCTATTCTCTTCCAGACAACCCAGAGGAGTGCCAACTCTGAGGCACCAGCTGCATCAGCCAAATCATCCCTAGCTATATACGTACATGTGCCTTACTAAGACTTTTGCACACTACCTTATGTCTCAAATAACGGTTTGTGAATCAATTCCCCAATTCGATTGCAACCCAAAACCACCTGGACCCCGTCTGCCAGTTACCCAGACACCCAAAATTGGTTAGTCAATTGATTCCTCGATTCAATTGCAACCTATAGCCACCTGGACCCAGTCTGCCAGTTATCTTTACACCTCAATCCCCTGGCCTCTGACACCAAATTCCTCAAGCTCCAAAGTCTATTTGTACCAGAACTTACAGTTGCAGTCAACTATGGGTTATACCCCAATTTAACTGGATAGCATCTCAAACACACTCACCCAACCAGGAGCCTCATAGTCGGTTGGGATCCAATGGGAGATCATGCCAACTACTCCAATTTGAGGAGTAAGCTGAAAGATAATGGAGTTGGTGCTCAAAATACAGGCCATTTATTAAAATCTGGAGGACCAGTCAAAACTGATCTACCCGAGCATGAATTTGGTAGGGCTTTGACATTCTCAGTTGATGAGATTACCAGTAAAATCACATTTTGATAACAGAATGGTGGTTACAGGAAGATTTAATTAAGTAACAGACTAGGTCCTGATTACAGAGACAAATGATTGCCCGCAAGTCTAACAGTAAATCCAGTTTTCTATTACAATTATTGGTGCCTGCTATTACATAATTGCTGAAACTCATGAAACTTGGAAATCATCACTGCTACTTTACATGTCTTTGCTTCTAGGCATTCTTTGTGGTTTCCTGTTACCACATTAGAACAGTTCACTAGTTACTAGCCCTCACTATTTTCCTCTACAGCACCGTCCTATTCCTCAGTTGATATAACCCCACCCCAATAGCACTAGTAATGCTGCCTGTGAGGTCATTGTTTTCAGCCAGTTGAGGGGCTGGTCCCTACGCTCTAAGAATCAAAAGTAATCCTAATCACTGGGGGCACTTAAAGAGAAAGTATTTATAATTACAAAACATCAAGGAACGGAGGACTATGGGGAATAGATGCAAAGGAGGAATTGAGATCAGCATGTATCAGCTATGATCATATTGAATGATATGACAGCCTCGAGGAACTGAATAGCCTATTCCTGCAACCAGTTTCTTATCCTTTCTCCTGCAACATTGTCTGTGAGAGCACTCTCCTCCTTCTTCTTTTCCCACTGATGCATGGAAATTTGGAGATTACTACCTTTCATCTCTTGCTTCTCAATCACTTTCTTAGCTCATGTAAATCTGCAGAACATCATCCCTCTAACATCAGAATGATTGGTTCTGATACGAAGCATGACCTTAGGTTTTTATCTGCCTGTCTTCCCCAGCCACTGAATGATAGAACTTAACCTGGGCAAATATGTGGTATTATCTGATGTCAACACAGACACTCACCATCTGACTTCCCTTTCTGAACAATCTTCTCCAGTGATAATTAATTTTTCTTTTCCATAGGAAAATGGCAAACTGGAAGGAGATTAAACTGAGTGTGATAACGCAACAAGAGAGCTAGGAAGAGTCAAAAGGGAAGATCTATTTTTGTTGACCGAAGAACTCAGAGAATGTTTGATAGGACTAGAAGGGAGTTGCAAAAAATTCTCACGATGCATGCTGAGGAGTTCACCATCCAAGAGGGTGGTGGATGGAAAAACTCACTGAGTCATTGTGTACATGTTAGGTTTTTCGTTGACTGTTAAATACCAGAGTTAAAAGGTATCTGGTTGAGCTCCAGAAGGCCTTGACTCCTTGGAAAGCTAAGGAAATTTGGCCTGACCCTGTTCACCCTCACCAACCTTTACACAAGTACCACTGAAAGCATCTTATTCAGATGCTTCATGGTTTCATTTGGCAACTGCGCAGCCCAAAACCACAAGAAATTGTGGAGAACAACAGGAATTCTGCAGATGCTGGAAATTCAAGCAACACACATCAAAGTTGCTGGTGAACGCAGCAGGCCAAGCAGCATCTATAGGAAGAGGCGCAGTCGACGTTTCAGGCCGAGACCCTTCGTCAGGACTAACTGAAGGAAGAGTGAGTAAGGGATTTGAAAGCTGGAGGGGGAGGGGGAGGGGGAGATGCAAAATGATAGGAGAAGACAGGAGGGGGAGGGATAGAGCCGAGAGCTGGACAGGTGATAGGCAAAAGGGGATACGAGAGGATCATGGGACAGGAATCCGGGAAGAAAGACAAGGGGGGGGGTGACCCAGAGGATGGGCAAGAGGTATATTCAGAGGGACAGAGGGAGAAAAAGGAGAGTGAGAGAAAGAATGTGTGCATAAAAATGAGTAACAGATGGGGTACGAGGGGGAGGTGGGGCCTTAGCGGAAGTTAGAGAAGTCGATGTTCATGCCATCAGGTTGGAGGCTACCCAGACGGAATATAAGGTGTTGTTCCTCCAACCTGAGTGTGGCTTCATCTTTACAGTAGAGGAGGCCGTGGATAGACATGTCAGAATGGGATGGGATGTGGAATTAAAATGTGTGGCCACTGGGAGATCCTGCTTTCTCTGGCGGACAGAGCGTAGATATTCAGCAAAGCGGTCTCCCAGTCTGCGTCGGGTCTCACCAATATATAAAAGGCCACATCGGGAGCACTGGACGCAGTATATCACCCCAGTCGACTCACAGGTGAAGTGATGCCTCACCTGGAAGGACTGTTTGGGGCCCTGAATGGTGGTAAGGGAGGAAGTGTAAGGGCATGTGTAGCACTTGTTCCGCTTAGACGGATAAGTGCCAGGAGAGAGATCAGTGGAGAGGGATGGGGGGGACGAATGGACAAGGGAGTTGTGTAGGGAGCGATCCCTGCGGAATGCAGAGAGAGGGGGGGAGGGAAAGATGTGCTTAGTGGTGGGATCCCGTTGGAGGTGGCGGAAGTTACGGAGAATAATATGTTGGACCTGGAGGCTGGTGGGGTGGTAGGTGAGGACCAGGGGAACCCTATTCCTAGTGGGGTGGTGGGAGGATGGAGTGAGAGCAGATGTACGTGAAATGGGGGAGATGCGTTTGAGAGCAGAGTTGATGGTGGAGGAAGGGAAGCCCCTTTCTTTAAAAAATGAAGACATCTCCCTCGTCCTAGAATGAAAAGCCTCATCCTGAGAGCAGATGCGGCGGAGACGGAAGAATTGCGAGAAGGGGATGGCGTTTTTGCAAGAGACAGGGTGAGAAGAGGAATAGTCCAGATAGCTGTGAGAGTCAGTAGGCTTATAGCACACATCAGTGGATAAGCTGTCTCCAGAGACAGAGACAGAAAGATCTAGAAAGGGGAGGGAGGTGTCGGAAATGGACCAGGTAAACTTGAGGGCAGGGTGAAAGTTGGAGGCAAAGTTAATAAAGTCAACGAGTTCTGCATGCGTGCAGGAAGCAGCGCCAATGCAGTCGTCGATGTAGCGAAGGAAAAGTGGGGGACAGATACCAGAATAGGCACGGAACATAGATTGTTCCACAAACCCAACAAAAAGGCAGGCATAGCTAGGACCCATACGGGTGCCCATAGCTACACCTTTAGTTTGGAGGAAATGGGAGGAGCAAAAGGAGAAATTATTAAGAGTAAGGACTAATTCCGCTAGACGGAGCAGAGTGGTGGTAGAGGGGAACTGGTTAGATTAAGAAATTGTGGAGAGTTGTGAATGTAGCTCAGTCCATTACACAAACCAATCTCCTCTCCATGGACTCTTCCTATACTCCCACTGTCTCAGAAAAGCAGCTAATTTAACCTGGGACCTTCCAGCCCTGGTCATTCTATTTGCTCCCCTCTCCTGTCAGGAAGAAGCTACAAAAGTTTGAGAACATATACCACCAGGCTCAAACACAGCTTCTATCCCACTGTTATAAGATTCATGAACAGTCACCCTGTATGATCAAGGTGAACTCTTGACCTTTCAATCTACCTCTGTTGTGGCCCTTACTCATTATTTGTCTACCTGCACCAAACTTTCTCAGTATGGGTAACACTATATTCTGCATTGTTAGTACTCTTCCCTTGTATTACATTTATCAATATACTTGTCCATAGAACGATCTGTATGGATGATATACAAAACAAAGCTTTTCACTGTATCTTGGTATTTTCACAATAATGAACTAATTACTGAAGATCTATTTCTATGATAAGGAATTTTTAAGAACATAAGATCATATGATACAAGAGCACAAGTATGCCATTTGGCCCATCGAGTCTGCTCTGCCTTTTTATTGTGGCTGATCCATTCTTCCTCTCAGGCCCAATCTCCTGCCTTCCCCCACCCCACCCTATATCCCTTCATGCCCTGACCAATCAAGAATCTATCAATCACTGATTTAAATACACATAAAGATTTGACCTCCAGAGCTGCCTATGGTAATAAGTTCCACAGATTCACTAGTCTCTGGCTGAGGAAATTCCTTTTCATCTTCATTCTACAAAAACATCCCTCTATTCTGAAGCTGTATCCTCTGGTCTTAGACAATCCGACCATAGGAAATATCCTTTCCTCTTCCAGTCTATCAAGGCCTTTCACCATTCAATAGGTTTCAATTAGGTCACCTCTCATTTTCCTGAATTCCAATGAATACAGGCCCAAGCCATCAAATGCTCTTCATAAAACAAGCCATTTAATCCTGGGATTATTTTCATAAACCTCCGTTGAACCCTCGCTGGTTTCAGCACATCCTTTCTAAGATAATGAGCCCAAAACTGCTCGCAATACTCCAAGTGAGGCCTCACCAGTGCTTTATAAAATCACAACATTACACTTTGCTTTTATATTCTGGTCCTCTGGAAATGAATGCTAACATCACATTTGCCTTCCTCACCACAGATTCAATCTGCAAAGAAACCTTTAAGGAATCCTGCGCAAGGACTCCCAAATCCTTTTGCAACTCAGATTTTTGTAGTTTCTTTCCATTTAGAAAGCAGTCAATCCTTTCATTTCTTCTGCCAAAGTGCAAGGACATACACTTCCCAATGCTGTAGTCCATCTGACACTTCTTTGACCATTCTCCTAATCAGTCTAAGTTCTACTGTAGCCTCTCTATTTCCTCAAATCTACCTGTCCTTCCATATATCTTTCTGTCATCTGCAAACTTTGCAACAATGTCATCAATTCCATCATCCAAATAATTGACATAATGTATAAAGCAAAAAACTTCGTCCCAACAGACTCCTGTGGAACACCATTACTCACTGGTAGCCAACCAGAAAATGCTCCCTTTATTCCCATTCTTTGCCTCCTACCAATCAGCCACAGCTTTATCCATGTCCGTTTCTTTCCTGTAATATCTTGGTCTCATATCTTGTTAACCATAGCTTGTCAAGGGTCTTCAGAAAATCCAAGTACACAAGATCAATCAATTCTGCTTTGTTTATCCTGTTTGCTATTTCTTCAAAAAATTCCAACAGATTTATCAGGTAAGATTCTGGCCAACACCTCTCATATGCCTCTCTAATTCCCATTATTCCACTGTAATTCTGATACATTTGACTTTAGCTTCTCTTTCTCAAATTTCAGGGTGAATTCTACCATTGTTGGTAGAATCGCAGGTGGTGACGAGAGGACATACAGGAGTGAGATATGCCAACTAGTGGAATGGTGCCGCAGCAACAACCTGGCACTCAACATCAGTAAGACAAAAGGGCTGACAGTGGACTTCAGGAAGGGTAAGACGAAGGAACACAGACCAATCCTCATAGAGGGATCAGAAGTGTAGAGAGTGAGCAGTTTCAAGTTCCTGGATGTCAAGATCTCTGAGGACCTAACCTGGTCCCAACTTATCAATGCAGTTATAAAGAAGGCAAGAGAGCGACTATATCTCATTAGGAGTTTGAAGCGATTTGGTGCGTCAATAAGTACACTCAAAGACTTCTACAGATGTACCGTGGAGAGCATTCTGACAGGCTGCATCACTGTCTGGTATGGAAGGACTACTGCACAGGACCGAAAGAAGCTGCAGAGGGTTGTAAATTTAGTCAACTCCATCTTGGGTACTAGTCTACAAAGTGCCCAGGACATCTTCAAGGAGCATTGTCTCAGAAAGGCAGCATCCATTATTAAGGACATCCAGCTCCCAGGGCATGTCCTTTTCTCACTGTTACCATCAGGTAGGAGGTACAGAAGCCTGAAGGTACACCACTCAGTGATTCAGGAACAGCTTCTTCCCCTCTGCCATCCAATTCCTAAATGGATATTGAACCCTTGAACACTACCTCACTTTTTTAATATATATTATTTCTATTTTTTGCATAATTTTAATCAATTCAATATACATGTACTATAATTCAGCAGGCCAGGCAGCATCTCTAGGAAGAGGTACAGTCGACGTTTCAGGCCAAGACCCTTCGTAGGGACTAACTGAAAGAAGAGCTAGTAAAAGATTTGAAAGTGGGAGGGGGAGGGGAAGATCCAAAATGATAGAAGACAGGAGGGGGAGGGATGGAGCCAAGAGCTGGACAGGTGATTGGCAAAAGGGATATGAGAGGATCATGGGACAGGAGGCCTAGGGAGAAAGAAAAGGGGGAGGGGGGAAGCCCAGACGATGGCAAGGGGTATAGTCAGAGGGACAGAGGGAGAAAAAGGAGAGTGAGAGAAAGAATGTGTGTATATAAATAAATAACGGATGGGGTATAAGGGGGAGGTGGGGCATTAGCAGAAGTTTGAGAAGTCAATGTTCATGTCATCAGGTTGGAGGCTACCCAAACGGAATATAAAGTGCTGTTCCTCCAACCTGAGTGTGGCTTCATCTTTACAGTAGAGGAGGCTGTGAATAGACATATCAGAATGGGAATGGGACGTGGAATTAAAATGTGTGGCCACTGGGAGATCCTGCTTTCTCTGGCGGACAGAGCGTAGATGTTCAGTGAAACAACCTCCCAGCCTGCGTCGGGTCTCACCAATATATAGAAGGCCACATCGGGAGCACCGGACGCAGTATATCACCCCAGCCAACTCACAGGTGAAGTGTCGCCTCACCTGGAAGGACTGTCTGGGGCCCTGAATGGTAGTGAGGGAGGAAGTGTAAGGGCATGTGTAAAGCACTTGTTCCGCTTACAAGGATAAGTGCCAGGAGGGAGATCAGTGGGGAGGGATGGGGGGGGACGAATGGACAAGGGAGTCGCGTAGGGAGCGATCCCTGCGGAAAGCGGGGGGGTGGGGGAAGATGTGCTTAGTGGTTGGAGGTGGCGGAAGTTACGGAGAATTATATGTCGGACCTGGAGGCTGGTGGGGTGGTAGGTGAGGACCAGGGGAACCCTATCCCTTGTGGGGTGGCGGGAGGATGGAGTGAGAGCAGATGTGCGTGAAATGGGGGAGATGCATTTGAGAGCAGAGTTGATGGTGGAGGAAGGGAAGCCCCTTTCTTTAAAAAAGGAGGACATCTCCTCCATTGCTCCCTACGCGACTCCCTTGTCCATTTGTACCCCCCATCCCTCCCCACCGATCTCCCTCCTGGCACTTATCCTTGTCAGTGGAACAAGTGCTACACATGGCCTTACACTTCCTCCCTCACTACCATTCAGGGCCCCAGACAGTCCTTCCAGGTGAGGCGACACTTCACCTGTGAGTCGGCTGGGGTGATATACTGCGTCCAGTGCTCCCGATGTGGCCTTTTATATATTGGTGAGACCCAACGCAGGCTGGGAGATTGTTTCACTGAACACTTACGCTCTGTCCGCCAGAGAAAGCAGGATCTCCCAGTGGCCACACATTTTAATTTCACGTCCCATTCCCATTCTGATATGTTTATCCACAGCCTCCTCTACTGTAAAGATGAAGCCACACTCAGGTTGGAAGAACAGCACCTTATATTCTGTCTGAGTAGCCTCCACCCTGATGGCATGAACATTGACTTCTCAAACTTCCGCTAATGCCCCACCTCCCCCTCGTAGCCCATCCGTTATTTATTTATTTATATACACACTTTCTTTTTCTCTCTCTCCGTTTTCTCCCTCTGTCCCTCTCACTATACCCTTTGCCCATCCTCTGGGCTTCCCCCTCCCCCTTTTCTTTCTCCCTAGGCCTCCTGTCCCATGATCCTCTCATATCCCCTTTGCCAATCACCTGTCCAGCTCTTGGTTCCATCCCTCCCCCTCCTGTCTTCTCCTATCATTTTGGATCTCCCCCTTCCCCTCCCACTTTCAAACCTCTTACTAACTCTTCCTTCAGTTAGTCCTGACAAAGGGTCTCGGCCCGAAACGTTGACTGTACCTCTGCCTGCCCTGCTGCGTTCACCAGCAACTTTTATGTGTGTTGGTTGAAATTCCAGCATCTGCAGATTTCCTCGTATATACTGTAATCGATTGATTGATTGATTGATTGATTTTTCTATATTATGTATTGCATCAAACTGTTGCTGCTAAGTTAACAAATTTCATAACACATGTTGATGATAATAAACCTGATTCTGTTATTATGATCACTTGCCCCTAAAGGTTCTTTTACCTTCAGCTCTCTAATCAATTATGGCTCATTGCACAACACTCAATCCAGAATACCTGGTCTCCTAGTGAGCTCAACCATGAGCTGCTCTAAAATGCCATATCATAGGCATTCTAGAAATTACCCCTCTTGGAATCCTGCACCAACCTACCTGCATACTGAAATCCCCCATGACTATTGTAACATTGCCCTTTTGGCCTGCATTTTCTATTAACCATTGTAACTTGTAGACCACATCCTTACTGCTATTCGATAGGGGTGGGGAGCATCTGTTTATAACTCCCATCAGTGTCTTTTTCCCCTTCCAGTTCCTTAGCTCCATCCTCAACAATTCAACACCTTCTGACCCTATGTCAACTCTGCCTTTCTCCCTGTCTTTTTGATACAATATATATCCTAGGACATTAAGCTTCCAGTTATAATCTTTTTCAGACATGATTCAGTGAAGCCTACAACATCATACTTGCCAATCTGTAACTGTGCTGCAAATTCATCAACCTTATTCTGTATACTGTGCGCATTCAAATATAACGCCTTCGGTCCTGTCTTCACCCTTATCAATTTTTTTTGCTTTTTACATTGCAACTCACCCTGCTGACTGCAATTTTGACCTATTATCAGCCTCTGCTTACTAGGAGTCTCACTACACATTGCCTCTGTTTATAAACTAATTACCTCATTTTCAGCACTGCACTTTGATTCCCAATTCCTGCCAAGTTAGTTCAAACCCACCCGAACAACTCTAGCCAACCTGCCCTCAAAGATATTGGACCCTTTCAGATTCAGGTGTAACCCATCCCTTTTGTATTGGTTTATACCTTCCCCAGAAGAGATCCCAATGATCCGTAAATCCGTAAATCTGAACCCTGCCCCCTGCACCAGTTCCTCAGCCACCCATTCACCTGCCAAATCATACTATTCTTATCCTCACTGGCATGTGGCACAGACGGCAATCCTGAGATTACTACTCTGAGGGGCCTGTTTCTCAACTTTCTACCTAGCTCACTAAAATCTCTCTTCAGGATCTCCTCACCATGTCTACCTATGTCATTGGTGCCAATATGTACCAGGACTTAGCCTCGTCCTTGAGAATGCCATAGACGCGATCCGAGACATCCCTGATCTTGGCACTTGGGAGACAACATACCATCCAGATGTCCCTGTCGCGCCCACAGAACCTCATCTCTGTTCCTCTGACTAAAAAAATCTCCTCTCAACACTGCAGTCCTCTTCACCTCTCTGCTCTTCTGAGCCACAGCAGCAGACTCAGTGTCAGAGACCCAGTCACTGTGGCTCCTGCCAGTAGGTTGTCCCCCTCAATAGTATCTCAAGTTATATACTTATAACTGAGGGGAACAGCCACAGCTGCACTCTGTACTGTGAGAGTACAATTGATTGCTGTATTCAAGAAAGTGGAAGTCAGAGAACTCAGACCAGTCCTCATCGAGTGATAAGAGAATTTATCCAACACATTGATGGAAAAATGAAGAAGGTATGCCAACAGCTATACTTTGTGAGGAGTTTGAGGAAACCTGTTATGTCAAGGTTCTTGCAAATTCCAATTGATAAATGGTGGAGGGCATTATCGCAGCCTGGTATGGAGGCCCCAATGCACAGGATTACAGGAGACCGCAGCGGACTGCAGACTCAGGCAGTTCCATCATAGGCACCCCGCCCCACCACCAAACACATCTTCAAGGCGTCATGTCTGAGGAAGGTGGCATTCGTTACTAAAGACTCTCACCATCTGAGACATGTGTTCTTCTTATTACTACCATCAGGGAGGAGGCACAGGAGCTGGAAGATCCACACTTAATGATTTAGGAACAGCTACTTCCTTTCTGCTGCAATATTTCAGAACGATCTGTGAACCCATGTTACAACCTTATTATTCCTTTTTTTGCACTATTCATTAATTTTGCAATTTATTGTCATTTTTATGTCTTTGCATTGTATTGCTGCTGCAAAACAACAAAATTCATGTCAGATAAGTCAATGACAATAAATCTGATTCTCATTCTCTGTATGATGGGGTGAATGGCTCCTTCCATAACATAAAACTTCATGAAAGTAAATTTTATTGTGCAGACACAAGCAACGGCTGATGTTGGAATTTGGAGTAAGAAACAAACAGAAGAAATCAGCAGATCGGGGAACATCTCTGGATGTACCACCCTTTTGTCACACCTCTGTCTCATCTTTATTTTCAGGCAACCTTCCCTCTACACTCTCAGTCCTGATATACAGTCTTGACCTGAAATATTAATCATCCCTTTGTCTTCACGGATGCTGCTTGACCAGCTGAGTTCCTCCTGTAATTGCTTTTTTTTAAATCTAAATCTTTGCCTTTCTGTCTAACAAGGCTATGCTTTAGTACTGGAACAAGGAGAATTCCTCTGCAGCTAACTTAATCAATTGTTCATTTTTATTTGCTGTATTTGTCTGTGTATTTGGTGTTTTTGCAATAAAAAAAACTCTGACTGTCTCAACTGATTTTAGCAGTCAGAGACATTCAAGGTTTTGTTTGCATTAACTGTTCTGACCAAGCTTAACCAACCATTAAATCTTTCAGTGTTTGAGGGTAGGGCTTGCTTTGGTTCATTTCAGACAGAAAACACAAAAACTGCAGCCCACAAACAGATTTCTGTCCCAAAGAGGAAAGGAAGTTAGAAGCGCAATACTCATGATTTCTTTGCTAATAGTGATGAGGCCATAAGACTTAAGAGCTGACAGGCCATTTGGCCATCAAGACTGCTCTACCATTCAATCATAGCTGATTTATTTGGCCTCCTATTCTCCTGCTTTCTCCTTGTAACTTTGACACCCTTACTAATCGAGAGCCTATCAATTTTGGCTTTATATTTATCAAATGGCTTAGCTTCCACAGCTGTCTCAGGCAATGAAGCCCACAGATTCTCCACCCTATGACTAAAGAAATCCCTCTCATCTCTGTTCTAAAGGGATGTCCTTGTACCTTAAAGCTGTAATGTGTCATTTTTAGGATGACCACAAGGATAATCAACAGAACAGATCAACAGTGTTGCTTAGCACACTGAGTCTCCCTCGCCATTTGATCATGTCTGATTAATATCCTGGGACACCTAAGAAAGCATCAGATTTTGTTTTAAATATACTTAATTTCTTGGACTCCACAAGAAGTTATCTATGGCAATGAATGCCACAGATTCACCAGCCTCTGGGCAAAAAAATTCCTCGTCATCTCCGTTATAAGGTACGTCCCTGTATTCTGAGGCTTTGATGTCTTGATTTGAGGTTGATCGCAAAAACTGATTCACCTGAGGTGAGTTTAGAACCAGGACCCCATGATGGAACTGGCTCAGTTTGCAACCCTCTGCAGCTTTTTCAAATCCTGGGTAGTGGCCTGCCATACCAGATGTTGATGCAATCAGTCAGAATGTTCTCCATAATACATCTGTAGGCTTTGGTAACACCGAATCTCCTCAAACTATTAATGAAGTATAACTGCAGATGCGCCATTTTTGTAATTGCTACAATATGTTGGGGCCAGAATACTTCTTAAGAGATCTTAAGCTGATGTAAAAGCAAAAGAAAGGGCCCATAACAAAGCAAAAATTAGTGGGAAGACAGAGGATTGGAAAGCTTTTAAAAACCTACAGAGAACTACTGTACTAAAATAATCATTAGGAGGTAAAAGATTAAATATGAAAACAAGCTAGCAAACAATATCAAAGTGGATAGTGAAAGCTTTTCCAAGTATGTTAAAAATAAAAGAGAGATGAAAGTGGATATAGGACTGCCAGAAAATGAGGCTGGAGAAATAATAATGGGGTACAAGGAGATGGCAGATGAACTAAATGAGTATTTTGCGTCAGTCTTCACAATGGAAGGCACTAGCTTTCTGCCAGTTGTTGAAGGGTATGAGGGCATACAAGTGAGTGCACTTACTACTACAAGAGAGAAGGTGCTCAAAAAGCTAAAAGACCTAAGGGTGCATAAGTCACCCAGACCAGATGAACTGCACCCTGGGGTTCTGAAAGAGGTAGCGGTAGAGATTGTGGAGGCATTAGTAATGATCTTTCAGAAATCATCGGACTCTGGCATGGTGACAGAGGACTGAAAAATTGCAAATGTTACTCCACTCTATAAAAAAGGAGGAAGGCAACAGAAAGGAAATGATAGACCAGTTAGCCTGACCTCAGTGATTGGGAAGATATTGAAGTCAATAGTTAAGGATGAGGTTGTGGAGTACTTGGTGATACAGGACAAGAAAGGACAAAGTTATCATGGTTTTCTTAAGGGAAAATCTTGCCTGATGAACTTGTTGGAATTCTCTGAGAAGATTACATGTAGGGTAGATAAAGGGGATGCAGTGGATGTTGTATATTTGGACTTTCAGAATGCCTTTGACAATGTGCCATACATGAGGCTGCTTATCAAGTTAAGAGCCTATGGCATTACAGGGGAGTAATTAGCATGGTTAGAGCATTGGCTGGTTGGTCGGAGGCAGCAAGTAGGAATAAAAAGATCTTTTCTGGTTAGCTGTCAGTGACTAGTGGTGTTCCGCAGGGGTCGGTGTTGGGACTGCTTCTTTTTATGCTATATATGAATAATTTAGATGATGGAATAGATGAATTTCTTGCCAAGTTTGCAGATGATATGAAGATTGGTGGAGGAGCAATTAGTGTGTTACGTACCAGCAGCAATAGATCACACATTGAGTCAGGTTTTAATGTTCAAACCACTATCTTTATTAGTATCTACTTAAAATATAAAAGATTAAATGAAATAAACAGAAGTTAACAGTGTTACGTGTTCGTGGGACTCCCAAACTGTCAAGCTTAGGAACAGTTCTTAAAGACTTAAGATGGCAAAGTAGAGAGGTCCAGTAATCCACGGAATAAATGAGGGAAGAGATTTGTAAATCCACGTTAAAATGTAAAGAGAAGGCGATTACAGGAATTCCACAGGTTCCACATCAGGAAAACGAAGTAACAGTCGCCAATTCGAGTCGAGTCGAGTCGAGTCGTTCCGAAATCCATGTAGAAACATCACAAGGTGAGTCACAGAATAATCCCTTCGCACAAGTGGTTACCACATAGCACACCCAAATCCAGGCAAGGGTTAACAAGAGTGGTCGCCACAGGATACTCCAACAAAATCCACATATGGATAGTAGGAAGTGACAGTCACACATCCAATGTGCACTATGTGCCGTTACTCAACCCAGTCCTTTGGGCATGGGAAAGTATCAGAATTTACCCATATCATAGCAAGCTGACGTCCTGACAGCCCGCTTTCTCCCTCTCTCCTTACTCCTGAAAAATCCCAGCAGTCTGTCACAGCTTGTTATACTGATGTCATAGTCCTGCCTCATACAGGCGTTTCAAAGTGACACTCACAGTAAACAAAACCATGGTCATGTAACAGTGTTGAGGAAACAGGTAGGCTACAGAAGGACTTGGACAGATTAGGAGAATGGGCAAGAGAGTGGCAAATGAAATACTTGTCAGAAAATGCATGGTCATGTACTTTGGTAGTAGAAATAAATGTGCAGACTATTTTTTAAATGTGGAGAAAATCCAGAAATTTGAGATGCAAAGGAACTTGGGAGTCTTTGTACAGAACACCTTAAACATTAACTTGCAGGTAGAGTCGGTGGTGAGGAAGGCATATGCAATGTTAGCTTTCAAAGGTTGAAAGGCCTAGACAGAGTAGATGTGGAAAGGATGTTTCCCATGGTGGGGGAGTCTAGGACAAGAGGGTACAGCCTCAGGATAGAGGGGCATCCATTTAAACCAGAGATGCAAAGAAATTTCTTTAGCCAGAGGTTGGTAAGTTTGTGGAATTTGTTGACACAGGCAGCTGTGGAGGTCAGGTCGTTGGGTGTATTTAAGGCAGAGCTTGATAGGTTCTTGATTGGTTATGGGGAGGAAGTCTGGGAATGTGTCTGAGGAGGGGCAAAAAGGATCAGCCATGACTGAATGGCACAACAGACTCAATGGGCCAAATGGCCTTTCTCGGCTCCTGATCTTACGGTCTCACATTGACACCTAGGAACTTGGAACTGCTCAACCTTTCCACTGGAGGTCCCTTGATGAGGACTGGTGTATATCCCCTTCATTTCCCCTTTCTGAAATCCATAACCAATTCCTTGGTCTTGCTGATGATGAGTGGAAAGCTGTTGTTGTGACACCACTTAACCAGCTGATATATCACATACATGCCTCCTTGTCACCATCTGAGTTTCTACAAACAACAGTGGTGTCATCAGTAAACTTATCAATGGTGTTTGAGCTGTACCTGGCCACACAGTCATGGGTGTCGAGAGAGTAGAGCAGTGGGATAAGCACACATCCCTGAGGTGCAGTGGTGTTGATTATCAGTGAGGAGGAAGTGTTATTTCCGATCCTTGAACATTCCCACTTGCTGGTTGGCACTGGTTTTCACCTAACACCTTGTGCAGTTTCAACAGCTTGAAAGATGTTCTGATGTCGGCCTTTGAGACTAATATCACAGGGTTAGCAGACGCTGCAGGGGTGTCACTGACAATTTTATAGATGCTGTTTGAGCTGTGCCTAGCCATACAATCGTGAGTGTAGAGGAGTTAGAACAGTGTGTTAAGCATGCATTTTCGAGGTGTGCCTGTGTTATAATCGGCACATGAAGATTGATTGCATTGAAGTTCATGAAACTGGATTTCAGAAGCTGAGTTTAAAATATAGCTGTAGTATGTTACCTGTTCAAGCATGGCCTAACAAGGACAAACTTGCACTCCTGTCTTTGTTCAAGAACTTCAAAATAGAACTCATATCCCAAAGCACATTCTGTCAAAATACCTCAACCCCAGAACTTTGAGCAACAAGACTTACTGTGCCAAAATGACACTTATTGGGGTGTCTGTCATTTACAAATCAGTGTCACGTATTTATTGAGGATAGAAAATTAAAACATTTTCCAAACCACCACTCCAATTTTGATTCAAGTATTGAGAGGTTAGAACTGAATTTGAACGTATGTAATGCTACTCCCTTTTTGATGTAATGTCATTCACCTTGACATTTTAACTCAGTTGTTCTCCCTACAGATACTGCTTAACTTGCTCAACATTTGCAGCATTTATTCTTTCTAGTTTAGATCGCCAGCATTTGAATTCAGAATTCAGAGAAGGCAAGTTATATGTTAGGGTATGAATCTGCTTCAGTTATTTTAATCATAACAACAATGTAATATTGTTTCAAGTGGAAGAGACCAACATCCTGAAATAAAAAGGATAAAGATAATATGCACATTCAGGCAAAATAGAATGTAGAAAAGTTATAATAATATAAATACTAATTAAGATAATTTATGTACTGTGTCCATGTACCTATAGTAAAATAATGTAAGGCAGAGAAAGCTGGATTTATGCATTAGCTGTGTTAGCTTCTGTGAAGAGAGAAATAGACTGAGGTTGGAATCAGATTTAAAAGGGAACTGAGGGACAAATTTTTTTCACCCAGAGGGTGGTGAGTATTTGGAACAAATTGGCAGATGAAATGTTTGAGGTAGGTAAAACAGTAGCACTTGGATAGGGGTGGGGCTCAGAGGGATATGGGCCAAATACAGGAAATGGTGACTAGCTAGGTAGGAACCATGGTTAACAGGCACCTGTTGGGCCGAAGGGCCAGTATCTGTGCCGTACTGCTCTATGACTCTGAGGGTGGGAAAAGGAACTCAATTAAGAAAGAGAAAAGAAAAAGAAAGGGAAAAGAACTTAAACATTTATTTTACAACAAAGCTCCGTAAATTGCTGCCTGAGGAATAAGATTTTGCAATTTAAATGTTCAACCTGTGTGCCTAAAATGTAAATTTTCACAGTGAGTTTAATGGGCAATTAATGAGGAAATACAGTGAATTATTCAGAATATCAATGTAACTGAGACCAAGATGCTGATTGGGTGGCAGTGTAAAGCAGTCCGCAAATGCTGGAGATTTGTAATTCACAGCATAAATTGCACTCCTCTGACTTTGCAGATTGATTTGCACATTAACAACAGTGTGAGTTGTCAATTTGAACATTATTTTCCTAACAAGATCTGACTTGTGTTTTCCACCTACAGTGCTCTATCAGTGAACCCTAACTGTGATAGGACAATATTGGTTTCAGCACTGGAAACTATTTTTACTTTATTAATCTGTTTTACTAGCTTTAAATTCAGAGGGCAGCATGAGATAGAGTTTGGAACGATTGGGGGTGTGATACTATTAGAACCTCAATTCCTTGCACCTCAAGGGATTCTAATGGAAACTTCTGCTCATTAAAACAGACATTGTTGGAGGGAAGAGAACTTTATTTTTCAGGAGATATAATTAGGCAGTATAAGTCATTAGCTTAACTTTACTTCTTGCTCTAGTATATAATGAACATCCAGTAGATTAGTGGTCAAAGTAGACAATTCCTGCCAAAAACTAAAATTTCAGAGAACATGTATTGAAAAAGCTTCATCTTCTGCACAATTGTTACAGACTTAAACTTTTCATCCATTGCACATAGACATTAACCAAGTCATTCTAGGATATTTAGCGCACAACTCCAGCCAGGACATTTCATGCACCAATACAGCCTTGGGTAATTTACCAATTTATTTGTGCTGGTTCCTCCATTCAACAAATTGTTCTGGACAACTCACCAACGAACTAATTCTGGGCGATTCATTAACCAACTGAAAAGGACCACATCATGCCAATCCCATTTACCCAGCTTGTGGTAAGTTACAACATAAAGTCATAAGTCATATTCATTGTCATT
Organism: Mobula hypostoma; assembly: GCF_963921235.1. Lineage (NCBI taxonomy): Eukaryota > Metazoa > Chordata > Chondrichthyes > Myliobatiformes > Myliobatidae > Mobula > Mobula hypostoma. Next base: position 171,733,283 of record NC_086097.1, read on the forward strand.
GGAAGAGAATATATCTGGCATGATTAGTTAGTTTGCAGTTTATGAGCAGGAAAAGTTATAAACGAATATTTGTCAAACAGTCGGGCGGTGCCAATGGGCCAACTCAACTATGCTGACCAAGATACCCGTACAGACAAACCTATGAATCTATAAATCCAAGAGTTCATTCAAGCACTTAGTAAAAAGTGGGTGTTTCTGCCTTTACCACCCTTTCAAGCAGAGTTCCAGACACATCATGATAAGTACAATAATTTTTGCAATTAACTTAAACAAATGTCCCTCCTATCCTCCATGAAACACACACACACACACTTAATTACCCATGGCTAAGGGAATTGATCTTCACACCCACTTGTCCACAGCTTCAAATAAATTTGTAAATGTAATAATTCTCAATTAAATATTGCTTCATTCTTTGATTTAAAGCAACTCAGACTATTATTTATTACACCTTAATTTCCTCTGGTCTTGCAATATTCTCGTATTAGTCTTGTCTGGTATCATGCACGGGTGCATTAATAAAGAAATACCCTTAGAGTGTTTGTGCTGCACATGACAGAAGACAAACTTTTTTATTCAGTTGTGAAATTGCTGATCTCTGACCTCACAACTTGGTAGATTGCTTTATAATTGACACATATACTGAGGTCCAGCGAAAAACTTTGTTTCACATGCCAGAAGAGAAAAGTAGTAACAGAATGCAGAGTATGCTATAGAATTACAGTTACAAAGAAAGTATAGTGCAGGCAGACAATAAAGTGCAAGGTCATGACAAAGGAGATTGTGAAGTTAACAGAATATCTTATGGTATGAATCAACTCCTGCCTAAGCAAGGACCTGGACCAGATGCAATTTACCAGTCACCACAATAGGTCTAAAGTGAATGTAATCTCTCTGGTTACCACTCAACCTTGAATCACCTGGATAATGGCAATGCCTACATCAGGCTGCTGTTTATTAATTATAACTCAGTGCTCAATACAATCATATCCTCATTTCTAATTGATAAGATCCAAAACCTGAGCCTTTGTACCTCCCTCTGCAACTAGATCGTTAACTTTCTCATCAGGAGACTACAGTCAGTGTGGATCAGAAACAACTTGTCATTCCCACTGACAATCAATACTGGTGCACCTCAATGATGTATGATTAGGCCACTTCTCTACTTTCTCTACATCCATGACTGTTTGGCCAGGCATAGGTCAAGCACCGTCTATAAATTTGCCAATGACACAACTATTGTTGGCAGAATTTCAGATGGTGACGAGCAGACATGAAATAGATCAGCGAGCTGAGTGGTGTCACACCAACAATCTTAGTCTCTAAGTCAGTAAGACCAAGAAATTGATCATGGACTTCAGGAAGAGGAAGTCGAGGGAACACACACCAGTTCTCATTGAGGGATCAGAGTGGAAAGGGTGAGCAGTTTCAAGTTCCTGGGTGTCAACACCTCTGAAGGTCTGTGTGGGGCCAACATTCTGATACAATTACAAATAAGGTATGGCAGCGGCAATATCTCTTTAAGAGTTTGAGGAGACTTGGTACGTCACCAAAGACGGGGAAACCTCTTTGATGTACCATAGAGAGCATTCTAATTCATTGTATTACCACCTGGTATGGAAGGACCACTGCACAGGATTGAAAAAAGCTGCAGAAAGTTGTAAACTCAGCCAACTCCATCATGGGCACTAGCCTCCCCAGCACTGAGAACATCTTCAAAAGGCAATGCCTCAAAAAGCATCGATCATTAAGGGCCCCATCACCCAGAAATGCCCTCTTCTCACTATTAATATCAAGGAAGAAGTACAGGAGCCTGAAGACACACACTCAACATTTTGGGAACAGCTTCTTCCCCTCCACCATCAGAATTTTGAATGGACAATGAACCCATATACACTGCCTCACTATTTCTTTTCACTTTCTCTCTCTCTTTTTACACTACTTATTTAATTTAATTGATCTACATTTATATTTCTTACTGTAATATATAGATTTTTATTATGTACTGCAATGTACTGCTGCTGCAAAACAACAAATTGCATGACAAACACGAGAAAACCTACCGATACAGGGAATCCAAAGCAACACCCACAAAAAGCTAGGGGAGGTCAGCAGGCCAGGCAATGACTGGTTATTCTTTTTCATCGATAGTGCCTGACCTGCTGAGTTCCTTCAGCATTTTGTGTGTGTTAAATTGCATGATGTATGCCAGTGATTTTAAACCTGATTCCAATTCTGCTGCAAGAGGTCTGTTCAATAGTCTACAACAATGGGATAGAAGCTGTCTTGTGCTTGGCTGTATGTCTTTACAGGTTTCTGTATTTTTTGGGATTGGGGAGGGATGAAGAGAGAATGACTGATGTGGGTGGGATCTTTGATTATGCTGGCTGCTTTACCAAGTCTGTGGGAAGTGTAGACAGAGTCCATGGAGAAAAGGTTGGTTCCCATGATGTGTTAATCTTTGTCCACAGTCCTCTGGAGTTTCTTGTGATCTTGGGGCAGAGCAGCTGATATACCAAGCTTGATGCCTTCTATAATGCACCTATTTATTAATCTTCTCAATGCTTCCCACTGGAGCTCAGCTCTAGAGGATTCCTGGCATTCAATAACTGTGACGTCATCAGGTTTGCCAACTAGTCAGACAGAAGCACAGACAGTAAATCAAAAGGAATAAACACCAATTTCAATTATAATGGCTAAATAACAATTGGAACAAAAGCTAATGTGATTAATGTAAAGACATCATAAATAATCTCACAAACAAATTAAATAATCACTTCTATTTTACAATATTCTTATGAAGGAGTTACACTAATCATACATACAATTCATTTTGTGGGAACAGATAATTTATCAAGCAGTCATTATGGCTTAGTGTGCTATTTGAAGCATATTTAGAACTGATACAATAAAACACATGGTGTTAAGAATATTTTACTGTGGGAACAATTTGTAAATGTGTAAATAATTAAATTTTTTGCTGTTCAAGTAATTTCCCTTGATGCTAATGGAGGAAAGTACAAACAGGGCACCTTATAGAGTGGGTGGGGCTGAGCCACTGATAGCCATTTTTGGATTTCCACATATAGATATGCTCCATAGAAGAGCAGGCAAAGACTGATCATCATCTCTTTCATTCCACTACACATTCAGGAATAATCCCAAATACTGACAGCTGCATAACTGCCAAACTTCAACTGATTCTGAAAGGTTACACCACAGATTAACTTAACAAGAAGTTAAGGGAAATAGTATCTGCCCAAAAGGTTCTACAACATAATAATGATGAGCAAAGTGTTGTCCCAGGTGCAGAGGTCAATATGTACTCATCAACCGACAGCACTAAAAAGAACTCCATTTGCCATTATCACTCGGCTGTTCTGTTGAATTTTGATGTATTTTTTGCTTTGCACTGGAGACGACATTTCATCCATCAAGATTGCTAAAGAATTCAGAATTATTCCCACTGATCTATGCAATTCCCCAATATCCTTTGATAATATATCATAATCTAAAAGATACACAGGCTCCAGTTTATTAACATGAGTAAACATTTTAAATTCTTACAATAGTCTGCATGACACACTGCTCCTCATCTCTTACCTCACCCTGTCAGTGACAAGTGCAAGCTGATGACTTCTCTCAGCAGACCCAGGCCTTCCTTAATTATCTCAGCACTTTACTAATTCAAACATAAACAATTAAATCTCCTCTGTTGCTGGGGGATATTGTTTTAAATGTTAAAGTGTCAGCTCAGGGAGTGGGGACGATGTGGATTTATTACTGCAAGTTGTAGTGAAGGGAGAGGGGGCAGAGGATGTGTTTTGAGCAGGATATAGCCAAACACAAAAGCATATGTGAATGCAAAAGCAAGAGCAGGCCATTCAGCCCAACTGACTACTTCACCGTACAGCAAGCTAATGTCCCCAGTGCCACTTTCCAGCTTGAACCGCATAATCTTTAGGTCCTGTAATTTCTAAAGATTATCAATCCCTGTCTTGAATGTACTCAGCAACTGAGACTCCACAACCAGCTTTTCAATTTACAAACCTTTTCTTAATTAAATATTCCAGGAATCGTTTTGTGAATTGAGAAATAATGGACCTAATTACTCAAATGAATTATACCGAGAGTTTGCATGCAGTACCGTTCTCCATCAAGACGCGAAGCCTCATAAGTCTCTTTTAACCATTTACCTCATTTACCTCTCACCGCAAGTCTATGCTCTCTAGTATTCAACATTTCCACCTTGGGAAAAGGACTCTATCTACCCTAAACACAAGCTGCCAGAAATATTGAGTAACACACACAAAATGCTGGAGGAACTCAGCAAGTTTGGCACCATCCATAGAGGGGAGTAAAGAGTCAAAGTTTTGGGTTGAGAATCCTGTTTCTGCCTCTCATAGTATTACTGTCAGATCTCCCCTCAGCTTCTAATGCTGGAGAGAAAATTATCCAAGTTTGTCTAAGCTCTCCTCATAACTAATACACAAGCATGTCATACAAATTCTCTTCTAAATTGCCCCAAGATCCCTCCTTCTACTTCTTGTAGCCCTGGAAAAGCAGCCAACATAATCAAAGCCTCCCCCAACCCCAAACGTTCTCTCTTGTTTTGCCATCCCTTTGAAGTTTTCCATTTTCTGTATGCTCTTTGGATTTTCACCATCTGCAGCTTCCATTTCCTGAGTAAATAATTTAGTACAAATCAGATGTTTCCCTGTCAGGCAGTCATTAATCCCATCCTGCCTCCAAGGCACTAGTTAAGATAGTTGTGGTAGTAGCCTCAATGCTTCTGATTTTATTCTTGCATTTGAATCCCATTCATTGACCTGGCTACAATATTAATTGCTCTCTCTGCTGTTTTTGATTTTGTTTAAATGTTACACCTTTTTCTGTGATTAAAGAAGCAACACCTTCAAAGTTAACTTGCAGGTTGAGTTAGTCGTGAGGAAGGCAAAAGCAATATCAGCACTCATTTTGAGAGGACTAGAATATAAAAGCAACAATGTAATGCTGAGATTTTAAAAGGCATTGGTCATACAGCACTTGGAGTATTGTGAACAGTTTTGGGCCCCTTATCTAAGGAAGGATGGGCTGGCATTGGAGAGGGTCCAGAGGAGGTTCATGAGAATGATCCCAGGAATGAAAGGGTTAACATATGTGGAATGTTTAATGGCTGTGGGCTTGTACTCACTAGAATTTCAATGAATAAGTGGTGATCTCATTGAAATGTATCAAATATTAAAAGGCCTAGATAGAGTGGATGTGGAGAGAATAGTACCTATAGTGGCACAGACTAAGGCCAAAGGGTATTGCCACAGATACGAGAATGTCCCTTTAAAAAGGAGACAAAAGCAAATTTCCTGTAGCCAGAGTGTGGTAGTCACTTTACACTTATGACTGTGTGGCTAAGTATAGCTCCAACACCAAAACAATTTTGATGATGACACAACCATTGTGGATTGTATCAAAGGGGCTGGGAGGTGTAATAACAACTACTGCTCACTCAATGTCAACAACACCAAGGAACTGTTTGCAGACTTCAGGAGAGGGAAACCAGGGGTCCATGAGCCAGTAACCATCAGAGGATCAGAGGTGGTGAGGGTCAATGACTTTAAATTCCTGAGTGTCATTATCTCAAAGGACCTGTCCAGGACGCATCATAAAAGTGTACTTGAAAGAAAGCATGACAGCACCTCTATTTCCTCAAGAGCCTCCGGAGCTTCAGCGTGTCATCAATAACCTTGACAAACTTCTACAGATGTGTGGTAGTAAGTGTACTGACTGGCTGCATTACAGCCTGGTATGGGAATACCAAAACATTTGAGTGTAAAATTCTACAAAAGGTAGAGGATTCAGCCCAGCATATCACGGGTAAAGCCCTCCAAACCACTGAGCACATCTACATGAAACATTGCCGTAGAAAAGCAGCATCCACCATCAAAGATCCTCACCACCCAGGCCATGAGCATTTCTCATTGCTGCCATCAGGTAGAATGTACAAGAGCCTCAGGACTCGCACCACCAAGTTCAAGAACAGTTACTCAACCATCAGGCTCTTGAACAAAGGTAGCTAACTACACTCATTCTATTTCTGGTGTTCCCACAACTGATGGTCTCGCTTTAAGGACTCTTTATCTTGTTATTTTATGTTCTCTTTATTTATGGCTATTTATTTTTATTTGTCTTTGCACAGTTTGTTGTTCATTGATCCTGGTTACAGTTAGTTTTCTATAGATTTGCTAAGTATGCCCACAGGAAAAAAAGAATCTTAAGGTTGCATGTGGTAACATGAATGTACTCTGATAATAAATTTTACTTTGTACTTTACTTTTATGTTGAATCTATGGAGTTCATTGCCACAGATGGCGTGGAGGCGAAGTCATTGGGTATATTTAAGACAAAGGGTCCTTGATTAGTAAAGTCTTACGGTCTTAATCGAGCTGGGAATGACGGAGGGAGAGCCCCCAGTTTTTGCTTGCTTTGAAGAGCTTAGTTCCCTCTGAACATGCTAGGCGATTAAGCTTGGAGGTGATATGAATGATTTTGATTCCAAGTGGGAGACACAGTTCACTGGGTCATAGCAAGTTATTGAACTGATGAGTAATTTATCTGCAGTGCACTGTAAATTTTAACAATGTGTGAAAGAAACAAAATGTAGCTATGGATAAATTATTAATTGGAACCAGTCACCTATTGAAGGATCTGTTCATCTTGTGGTTTGATGGAACACTCAAAAGAATAGCTCATGTTTGCCTTGTTTGGCAAGCAAGCTAGATTCTAGCCAAATAGAACTGAAAGGTACTGATAATGATTCAATAGTCTGGCTTAAATTTCTTTTCTATTCATTTTCAATTAATTCCCTGAGGGACAAAATTTGAGTACTTTGGAAATTTTTGTTGATTAATTGCCACGAAACAGAGGACAACATTTAACACACAAGTAGTTGGGGCTGAATATCTTGAAGAAAGAGAGTTGGAATATTTCAGGATGTGTTGCCTTAAGAAAGCAATACACACACAAAATGCTGGAGGAATTTTGCAGGTCAGGCAGCATCTAGGAAAACAGTATAGTCAACATTCCGGGAATGTTTTCCAGCATCTGCACATTTTCTCTTGTTTACCTTAAGAAAGGTTCAGTTGTAGTATTCAAAAGAACGTTGGATTCATACTCAAAGTTGTAGAAGTGTAGATCACTCAAGCATAAAAATCAGGATATGGAGATCTGAAACACGTTACCAGACAATTGAATAGTTTTGTTGAGGAACCAGGAGAGATTCCAAGAGTGGTAACATCGGAATAATATTTCATCTTCACAACACTGAAATCAAATTAAACTTTCTAACCAATGAATGTTTAATAAGCCTCTATCACAGTCCTGAAAATTTGGATGAAAAGAAGTTTCAGTCTGAGTTCAGTCGATTTAGTCTATGAATGACAGTACCATGGTATAACTGGTAATGCTGATGCCTCAAAGCTCCAGCAACCCTTTCAATCCTGACCTCAGATGTTATCTGTGTTAAACTGTCATGTTAGAACATGGAACATAGAACAGTACAGCACCCGAACAGGCCTTTAGGCCCACAATGTTGTGTTAAAGTAAAGAAACTAATGACTTTATAATCTAATTTCATTAATTTTAAAAGTTGTTACTGTCCCTTCCTCAACCATGTCCTCTGGCAGGTCACGCCACATACATGACACTTATGTAAAAATGGTCCCCATCCTATTAAATCTCTCTCTCAGGTCCTCTAGTTAATGATTCCCCCAACCGTGAGAAAAAAAAACTAAGTGCATTCTATGACCTTCATGATGTTACACTCGTCTATAACATCACCTCTTAGTCTTCTATACTCCAAGGAATGAAGACCAAGCCCGTCCAACTTCTCCCCATAACCCCGTCCACTAAGTCCTGGCAATATCCTTGTACAGTAAATCTCTTCTGCATTCTTTCTACTTTAATAATAACTTTCCTGTAGCAGGAGGACCATAACTAAGCTCAGTACTCCAAATGCTGCCCCTCCAGCATCCCAGTTATGCAATGAGCTCACACGATATGATCAACTCTTAACTTCATAATATATCTCATTACAATCTTACATTTTATTGTTTACCTGCACTGCACTTTTTCTGTGGCTATTACACTTTATTCTGCCTTGTTATTGTTTTACCTTGTTCTATCTCAATGCACTGTGTAATGATTTGATCTGTATGAATAGTAAGCAAGACAAGCTTTTCACTGTATTCTTGGTACATGTGACAATAATAAACTAATGCCAACTATCACCGGGCCCCACAGTAATGTAGCGGTTAGCTATTACAGCTTGGGGTGTTCCAGAGTTCAGAGTTCAACACCGTAACTCCCATCAGGCTCCACAAGAAGCTCAGAGACCTCGGCCTTCACCCTGCCTTGTGTAGCTGGATCCGGGACTTTCTGTCAGATCGCTGGTAAGTGGCAGGAGTGGGCTCCCTCATTCTGCCCTCTGACCCTCAACACAGGAGCCCCCCCATCCCAAGACTGTGTCCTAAGCCCCCTCCTTTGCTCTCTGCATACCTATGACTGTGTCATCACCCACAGCTCCAATCTGCTAATTAAAATTGCTGATGAAACTACACTAATTGGCCTAATCTCAAACAATAACGAGACAGCCTACAGAGAAGAAGTCATCACCCTGACACAGTGGTGTCAAAAAAACACCTCTCCGTCAATGTTGCAAAAACAAGGGAGCTGGTTGTGGACTACAGGAAGAATGGAGACAGGTTAACCCCTATTGACATCAATCAATCTGGGGTTGAGAGGTTGAACAGCTTTAAATTCCTCAGCATACACATCTGTACAAACCGCCTCTGTGATGAAAAAGGCGTAACATAGAAAATAGGTGCAGCAGTAGGCCATTCGGCCCTTCGAGCCTGCACCACCATTCAGTATGATCATGGCTGATCATCCAACTCAGAACCCTGTACCAGCCTTCCCTCCATACCCCGATCCCTTTAGCCACAAGGGCCATATCTAACTCCCTCTTAAATATAGCCAATGAACTGGCCTCAACTGTTTCCTGTGGCAGAGAATTCCACAGATTCACCACTCTCTGTGTGAAGAAGTTTTTCCTAATCTCGGTCCTAAAAGGCTTCCCCTTTATCCTCAAACTGTAACAGCACCTCTTTCACCTCAGGCGGTTGAAATAGTTTGGTATGGGCCCCCAGATCCTAAGAACTTTCTACAGAGGCACAATTGAGAGCATCCTGACTGGCTGCATCACTGCCCGGTATGGGAACTGTACTTCCCTCAATCGCAGGACTCTGCAGAGAGTAGAGCCGGCAACCCAGTGCATCTGTAAATGTGAGCGTCCCACTATTCAGAACATTTACAACGACAAGTGTGCAAAAAGGGCCTGAAGGATCACTGGGGACCCAAATCACCCCAACCACAAACTGCTCCAGCTGCTACCATCCGGGAAACAGTTCCGCAGCATAAAAGCCAGGACCAACAGGCTCCGGGACAGCTTCTTCCACCAGGCCATCAGACTGATTAATTAATTCATGCTAATACAATCATATTTCTATGTTATATTAACTGTCCTGTTGTACATACTATTTATTATAAATTACTATAAATTGCACACTGCACATTTAGATGGAGACATAAAGTAAAGATTTTTACTCCTCATCTATATGAAGGATATAAGTAATAAAGTCAATTCAATTCAATTAATTCTGTTGTCATCTGTCAGAAGTTTGTATGCTCTCCCATTGAACTGCCTGGCTTAGCTCTGGGTGGTCCGTTTTCTCCCACAGTGAATGATAATGGGAATGTGAGGGGGAGTAAGCTGGAGGAAACTGAGTGAATGTGAAGTTATTCAGATAATTGCCCAAGGATCAATACATAAAATGGCCTTCCTTCCATAATGTCAGAAAAGTATGAGAAGATTATACTTTGGCAACATGACCATTTCAAAGAAGCTTGCAAAATCATCTTTCCTGACAGATTTTTATTAGCTCTGTCATAAGAGAGTGAGACAGATAGGCATTTGTGATGATCTAGCAACTTCCATTTCATTTCTCAGAGAATTTTTTTCCAGTTAAATTACATTAATTGGTTGTGAAGGGTACTACACATATTGCTGTAAAGATATGGGTGGCACAGAATCAGTAGGAAATATCAGAAAATGTTTTATTTTACTGGCTTGATAACATGCCTGGAAGGTTTGTGTTGTACCTGTCAGATTTCTGTCTGTCAAGCGTGTTTAGTTTTACTTTCAAATAAGCAACTTTACATTAAAATCATAGCTGGGTTATTGAAGGGATAATATCAGAAAGTACCAGACTGTATGGAATTTGTAGGTGTCTGCAACTCTTGCACTAAATGTGATTGATGCTTGGGGAGCTGTGGTTGAAAACGTCAGAGCAGAGATAGGATTTTTCTACACAAGAGGAAGGAAGGAAGCTGAGTGAATTGTGTTATGATACTGATCGATCACTAAGGACACTCACCACCCAGGATATGCCCGCTTCTCATTACTATCATCAGGGAGGAGGTAGAGGAGTCTGAACACCCATACTCAATTCAGAACTAGCTTCTTCCCCTCCGTCATCAGATTTCTGAATGGCCCATTAACCCATGAAAACTAATTGATATTTGCTATTACATTTTGTAGTAATTTTATGTCTTCCCAGTCATTGTGGGGGGTTTCAACCAGGCCAGCTTGAAGTAGCCTCTGAACAACTAGCACCAACGTATCAACTGTGGAGCCAGAAGAGCCAATACACTTGACCACTGTTAAAGCACCATCAAGAATGCTTACCGTGCCATCCCATGCCCACACTTTGGAAAGTCCAATCACCCGGCTGTACTTCTATTCCTGGCGTATAGGCTGAGACTAAAGATCGCAGCGCCAGTGTTGAGGACCAAGAAGGTACGGTCAAGGTAGGTGGAGGAGTGCTTACAAGACTGCTTCGAGTTGGTTGTCTGGACAATATTCAGGCAATCATCTTCAAGTGTGAATGAATATACCACAGTTGTCTCCGACCTCATCAAAATGTGTGGGGATGAGTGTGGGCCTTCGAGAATACACCTGACATAACCAAACCAAAAGACGAGGGTGAACCAGGAGATCTGTAGTCTGCTGAGGGCTAGATCTGTGGCATTTAAGACCAGTGATCCAGAATTATGAAGTCCAGGTACAAAATATTGAATCCTATTTTAGGAGCATAAAAACAATTTCAATTGATGAATAAGCTCTTCTCGGGCTTCCAGCCAGGTACAGACATCGATTTTAACCAACATTTCAATGACAAACTCTGCCAACTTCATCAGGGATGATGTCTGGGCAGTCTAGTCTGGTGGTATTTATATTACCATTGTCCATCACTCCTGATTGTTTAGTCCTCATCCAATCAGGTTTCTGCTGCCCCACCTTGCATGAGGACTAACCAATCAGGAGGGACCAAAGATGGGGGTATAAATACCACCAGACTACACATGCCCAGGCATCACCCCTGATGAAGATGGCAAAGTTTGTCATCGGAAGTCGGTTAATATCGATACCTGTACCTGGATGGAAGCCTGAGAAGAGTTTATTCGTCATATACGCCGGGAAAGGAACCTGATTGAGGTTAGAGGTGGAATCGGATGCACATCAGCTCTGGCAGGGCTTGTAGGCCATTACTTTCTACAAAGCGAAACCTAACATAATAATAGCTTTCATACATGAAGGTGTAGACTCAAACTGCTTTACATAGATTGTAAAAATAAATCAATACAGTCATAAAAGTACGAGACTAAGTTAAAGATAATAAGTAAAGACAAACATTATATGCAAAAAAAATGTAATCTAACAAACCAATTTATATAAATACAATCAACATCAGTGTCATGGTCCAGATCGGGTTCTCTTTAAATTCACTTTGTTTTGAGTTACGATCCGGACATTTGACTCTCTGTTTCCTTTTGGTTCCCTGTTTTCCCGTGTCCCTCGGGCTTGGTGATTAGAGGCAATTTACTCTCGGCTGAACCAGCAGTCTGTAAGTCTCCGGATTTCAGCCGTTCTGCACAAGAGCGTTAACGAAGTCACCGAAGGTAGTGCGAGCCAATGTCATCTGGCCGGAGCCAACTAAGTTTCTTGCCAGAGCAAGCCTAGTCTCCTCCCGAAGCAAGTGCCAGCAAGCTCCCTTCCCTTGCCAGAGTGGGTCAGTCAAAGTTAACCCGCCAGGGTGAGTCAAGAGCTCGCCACTGCTTGGAGCGTACTTGTGCTCAATTATAGTACTGTCTATCGTTGTGTGGTCTCCGTATCCACATCCTGCGTCTAAAAGGGGTCCCAGCCCTGTACCCTGGAAGGGTCCTGACCCTGTGTCAAGAAGAGTCCCGACCCTGTCCAGAGTCTAAGGTGGATTCCTGGCTCCGGGGGTTTCAGGTATCAAGTCCTGGCTCCGGTGGTTTCAAGTATCAAGTCCTGGCTCCGGAGGTTTCAAGTATCGAGTCCTGGCTCCGGGGGTTTCAGGTATCAAGTCCTGGCTCCAGGGGTTTCAGGTATCGAGTCCTGGCTCTGGGGGTTTCAGGTATCAAGTCCTGGCTCCGGAGGTTTCAAGTATCAAGTCCTGGCTCCGGGGGTTTCAAGTATCGAGTCCTGGCTCCGGGGGTTTCAGGTATCAAGTCCTGGCTCCAGGGGTTTCAGGTATCGAGTCCTGGCTCTGGGGGTTTCAGGTATCGAGTCCTGGCTCCGGGGGTTTCAGGTATCAAGTCTTGGCTCCGAGGTCCGTGTTCTGAGTCCTGGCTCTGAGGTCCGTGTTCCGAGTCCTAGCCCAGACCCTTAGACCCAGCCTAGTCCAGGGCCTGAGTCCTTGTCGATTACACTGTTCCTGCTTCTGCTTTTCTCTGCTTGTAATGAGCAATAAACTCAATTTAGTTAACCTCACAAGACGCGTTTGTGTCTTGCATTTGGATCCACACTTGCTCCCAACCTTGTGACACACAGGCATTAAGTAATCATATAAGTAGGCCAAATTTAAAAAGTAGATTTCGAAGTGTTTTGAAATGTTTCACAGTACTAGCCTGGTGAAACTCAGATTGTAGAGTATTCCAGATTTTTGGTGCTTAAGAACAAAAGACTGACTGTATCACCATTTCTTACATGCTTCACAAACCAGTATTCGTGGATTTAAGATTACAACTTGGGATGTAAGGGGATAGACACTCCAAAATATACAAAGGAGCTAGATTATTCAGAGTTTTGAATACAATTAAGAATATTATAAAATTGATCCTAAAGGACACAGGCTGCCAATGTGAAATGTGCTTAGATTTTCTTTTTTTTTGGGTAAGATTCTTGCTGCTGTATTTTGAACAAGCTGCAACCCATTTCTATCTTTATGAGGCAGTCCTGAAAAGAAAGCATTACAGTCATTCAATTGGCTAAAAACAAAAGCATGTACCAATTTTTCTGCATCTTGAGATATTATAAATATTTAAACTCTTGCAATGTTCCCTAAATGAAAGAATGCAGTCTTAGTAATATGGTTAATACGTGATTTGAAATTTAGCTCAGAGTCAATAATAACACCAAATTCTTTACTTCTATCTTGATTTGTAAGAACAGATGATCAAGTTTATTACTAAGATTCAAACTTTTTTATTGCTACCAAGAATCAAAATTACTGTTTTTTCCCCTATTTAGTTTAAGGCAATTCGAACTCATCCATTCTGTAATGCTAGTAAGACACCAGACCAGAGGACTGAGAACCTCACAGTCATCTGGATATCATGAATGGCAGTGATGTTTCACTCTCAGGTGAGCTAAACACCTTTTATCCACCCTTTGGAAGGGAGAAAAAAACCACATCTATACAAATCCCTGCAGCATCTGGTGACTCTGTGATCTCCGTTTCAGAGGTTGACATCAGAACCCCTTTCGTGAGGATGAACTTTCACAAGGCGTCAGGCCCTGATGGTGTACCTGGTAGGGCTCTGAAAACTGGTGCCAGCCTGCTGGTGGGAGTGTTCAAGATAATCTTCAATCTCTCACTACTATTCCCATCTGCTTCAAAAGTGCGACAATCATACCAGCGCCTAAGAAGAGCAAGCAAGCAAGTTTATTTGTATAGGCATCCATTAGTTTCATGAGACCATGGATTTGCACCTTGGAAGGTTTCCAGGGCGCAGGCCTGGACAAGTTTGTATGGAAGACCGGCAGTTGCCCATGCTGTAAGTCTCCCGTCTCCACGCCACTGATGTTGTCTAGTCCCATGCTGGTGCGTGGCCAAGAGGTTAAGGCATCGGTCTAGTGATCTGAAGGTCGCTAGTTCGAGCCTTAGCTGAGGCAGCGTGTTGTGTCCTTGAACATTGTTTTGCGACAGCACCGGTGCCGAGTTGTATCGGCCCTAGTGCCCTTCCCTTGGACAACATCGGTTTCAAATTTTCAAAACTTCTAAGGAAGTAAAAATGCTACTGTGCTTCCTTCATAATTGCACTTACATGCTGGGCACAGGGTGTGTCCTCCAAATTAATAACACCAAGAAATTTGAATTTGCTGGCACTCTTCTCCTCTGATCTTCCAATGAGGACTTGCTCATGGACTTCTGGTTTCCTCCTCCTGAAGTCAATAATCAGCTCCTTGGTCTTGCTGACATTGTGTAAGAGGTTGTTGTTATGACACCACTCTGCCAGATTTTCAATCTCCCTCCCATATGCAGATTCGTCACCACCTTTGATTCAGCCTACGACAGTAGTGTCATCAGCAAACTTGAATATGGCATTGGAACTGTGCAGAGCCATGCAGTCATAGTGGTAAAGACAGTAGAGTGGAGCACATTGCCTTTTGGTGCAACTGTGCTGATGGAGATTGTGGAGGAATTGCTGTTACCAATGCGAACTGACTGGGATCTGCATGTGAGGAAATCAAGGATGCAATTGCACAATGAGGTATTGAGGATAAGATTGTGAAGCTCATTGATTAGTTTTGATGGGATGATGGTATTGAACATTGAGCTGTAGTCAATAATGAACATCCTGATGTATGCATCTTTGCTGTCCAGATGTTCTAGAGTTGAATAACGAGCCAGTGAGATGGCATCTGCTGTGGACCTGTTACTCTGGTAGGCAAATTGGAATGGATCCAAATCACTTCTCAGGCAAGGGTTGATATGTTTCAACACCAACCTCTCAAAACACTTCATCACTGTGGATTTAAGTGCTACTGGGCAGTAGCCATTGAGGCCGGTTACCACACTCTTCTTAGGCACCATTATGAGTAAAGTCTGCTTCAGGCCGGTGGGTACCTTTGACTGTTGTAGCGAGAGGTTAAAGATCTCCGTGAACATTCCAGCTAGTTGTTCAGTTCAGGTACTTGGCCAGGTACCCCATCGGGGCCGGATGTTTTTTGTCAGTTCACTCTCCTGGAGACTGCTCGCATGTCGACCTCAGAGACTGAAATCACAGGAAAATGGGAGTTTGTGATGGCTCCTCCATGTTTTTATACTGTCAAAGTGAGCAGAGAAGGCATTGGGCTCATCTAATAACAAAATCCTGCTGTCATCAGTGTCACTTGATTTTACTTCATAAGGGATGCAAGCATTCAAGCCCTGCCACAACTGTTGGGCAAACTTTATTGATCAAGTTTAGTCCCAAATTGCCACATCACCTGTAAGATCACTTTCCTGAGATCATACCTTGACCTCTTGTAAGATGCTTGGTCACAGACTCAAACGCCTCTGACTTGGCCTTCAGCCAATTGTAGATCCCATGGTTCATCCAGGGTTTCTGGTTGGGGTAGCTTCTGAAAGATTTTCTGGGGACATGCTCACCTACAACTGTTTTAATAAAATCTGCGACCATTATGTTATATTCATTCAGATTGGCAGATAAGTCCTTGAACACGGCCCTGTCTACCGACTCAAAATAATTCAGTAGCTGCTCCTCTGCCTCCCATGACCACTTCTTTTTGTCCTAATCTCTGGAGATTTTCTCTTCAGCCTCTGCATGTAATGCAGGCAGGAGAAGGATGGCCAAGTGATCACAATTACTGAAAAGTGGTCTGGACATGGAGCAGTAAGGATGCCTTCTCTTAGTTTGGTGGCCTGGTGTTGGGACCTCTGGAGCTACAGGTTATATCCTGATGGTAATTGGTCAAGGGTTTCTTCAAACAATCCTGTTTGAAGACCCCGACTATGATTTGAAATGCATTGGGATAGACTGCTTCTTATTTGGAGCCAACATCATGCAGTGTCCCAAGCACCTGATTATCGTCAGCCACTGGTGGTATACAAACTGTGGTTAGGTTATGGAGAACTCCTGAGGTAAGTTGAATGGATGGCACTTGACCATTAGGTCTTCAAGGCCAGTGGAACACAAGTTTGACAAAATCACCACATCAGAGCACCACCAAATTTTGTTTATCATGAAACACACACCTCTACCTTTTGCCTTTTCCGAATCAGCAGTTTGGTCTATCCTGTAAATCGAGAAGACCTTGGGTCCGATTGCCGTATCTGGCATGCTGAAAGCAAGCCATTTCTCGATTATACATGCAACACAACAATTTCTCATTTCCCTCAGAAACAACAATTTTGTCCTTGGCTCCTCAGTCTTGTTCTCTGGCGACTGTACATGTGTTAATAAGATTCTGGTTAAAGGGAATCTCATTCCTTTGTGTTTCATCCTGGCTTTGAGACCTCCCTTCTGCCCTGCTTCTGGCCGTGGTGATGAACCTTTGTCCACTTAAAGGTGCTGTACCTGTTTTCTTGAGAGTTAAGTCTGCTGAGCCCGTCTGAAGATTATGAAATCTGTAGTTGATTCAGTCATTTTAAAAGTACATTTAAAGGGAAGTTATATGCTGCAAAACACAATAAAAAGAGTAATTCAAAAGAGGTATATTTAGAAGTATTGCACATAGCCTGCAGAACATTGCCATGGTACACCGGCACCATCTTGCCAGAAGTGAATGATAAATTAATTAAAATGGAATTGGACACTGGCTTGGCTGTTTCAAACATTCCACAAAATGAGTCTGAATGACATTTCTTAGATACTAAGCTGAAGCTTATGGATATCCAACTAAGAACTTATACTGGAGAAAAAAAGTCTTGTGGGAATGACATTTGTAACAGTAAAGTGCAGCAACCGACAAGCCACATTGGGCTTGTATGTGGTAAAAACAGAAGGACCAGCATTGTGGGGACGTGATTGACTGAAGTAACTACTAATTGATTGGAGATCTATCCACCATTTGCATGCCACACCCCCTGCAATAGAATCAACTGAAAGTGAATAAAGAAAGTTAATGGTTCATACCACAGCATTGTTCAGGGATGGCACTGGAATACTTAACCATATCAAGAGTAAAATAGTGTTAAATGAAAATGCCACACCTACATTTTACAAAGCTTGTCTGGTTCCTTATATCGCCCAGGATAAAGAAGTCAGTGAACTAGATCATATGGAGGCTAAAGGAATTCTTTCCAAGGTAGAGTGGAGCTCATGCGCAATGCCAGTTATACCAGTAGTCAGGAAGAATTGCGTCTGTCAGGATCTGTGACGATTCTAAGGTCAACATCAACTCAGTACTGTAAGTAGATCAATACCCTCTGCCCAGCAGAGAGGGCATCTCTGCAAAGATATCATTGTTACCGTTAAGGATGCAAGAAACATCTCCAAAATCCCAAGACAGTGTTAAAAATGATCAGACAATTATACGCTCAGAGCATGACATAACGAGTGTGAATTCTTTAAAACAAGCATGACTTACTGCGGTCACACCACTGATGCAAAAAGATTACACAAGTGGGCTGAGAAAATTCAAGCAGTGGTGGATGCCCCAAGGCCAAATGACGTGATACAGTAATGCTCCTTTTTAGGATTTGTCAATACTATAACAGGTTCCTGCCAAATCTGGCTAGTATGCTCCACCCCTTGAACTCATTACTACAGTTCATAAAGAAATGGAAATAGACAAAACACTGTGAGGTAGCTTTCAAAAAGGCAAAGGAATTGGTGACGTCAGACACTGTACTCACACATTATGATGCACATTGTCCAGTGAAGCTTATCTGTGACACTTTGCCTCTTGGTAAAGGTGCTGTCGTGTAATGTTATGAGTGATGGACGTGAATTCCCCATAGCTTTTACATCATGTTCCTTTACCACTGTAGAGAAACATTTACATATAGTTTGACAGAGAGGCCTTGAGTCTGGTTTGCTGTGTAAAATACTTCAACCTGTACCTGTTCAGGATAGAGTTTACCCTCTTTACTGATCATCAATCACTTGTGTCCATTTTCAATCCGCAGAAGGAAGTTCCACAAACAAATGCACAGATGACTCTGCTTATTAGAGGACACAGTTATAAGACCAAATTCAAGATGGTGACTAATCATGGAAATGTGAATGGAAAAGGAAATATCTAAAAAGAGGACATTCCTCTTGACATATTCTCCCCAACACAAATCAAAAGTCTTCATATTAAGGTAGAGATGATCCAAAGTTCAAAGTATTATTATCAAAGTACATATGTGTCATGATATTCAACCCTGAGATACATTTGCCTGGGTGCATACTCAATAAATATAATGACCATAATAAAATCAATAAAAGATCACATCTGCACCATATCACCCAGCTACAAATGGGTAGTGGAAAGGTTTTCCAGAGTCTAAAGAATGCATAGTGAGCGGTATCAGAAGACTTCTGGATAACTGGGACCTCCTCTGGAGTGCTTGGGACCAGTACAAAAGGGATGGGTTGCACTTGAATCTGATGGGGACCAATATTCTTGTGGGCAGGTTTACTAGAGCTGTTGGGAGTGTTTTAAACTAATATGACAGGGGTATGGGAACCAGTGTAATAGAGCTGAGGATGAGCCAGCGGGTTTAAAAGTAAATGATGGGTGTAATATCAGTGTAAGGAAAGACAAGTCAATGATTGGGTACAAATGCAGACGTAGCAAAGAGTTACATTATACTACAGAAGCAAAATTCAAAAGGGCTAAGAATGCAGGACTTAAGGTGTTGTACGTAAATACGTGTAGCATTCAGAATAAGGTGGACAAACTCATGGCACAATTAGAGATTGGTCAGTATGATGTTGTGTGCATCACTGAGTCATGGCTGAAAGAAGGCTATAGCTAAGAGCTTAACATCAAAGGAAATACTTTGTATCGAAAAGACAGGCAGGAAGACATAGGCAGTGGTGGGGTTCTGTTGGTAAGAGATGGAATTACATCTTTAGCAAGAGGTGACATAGGGTCAGAGAATGTTAAATCTTTGTGGCTGGAGTTAAGAAACTGCAAGGGCAAAAAAATTTATGGGAATTATATATAGGCCTCCAAATATTAGCCAAGATGTGGGGTTGAGATTGCAAAGGGAGCTGGAAAGTGCCTTTAATAAGGATAATGACACAATTGTAATGAGGGACTTCAATACGCAAGGGGATTGGGAAATCAGGTTGGTGTTGGATCGCAAGAGAGAGAATCTGTTGACTGGCTACCAGATGGCTTTTCAGAGCAGCTTGTGCTTGAGCCTACTCAGGGAAAGGCTATCTTAGATTGGGCGTTGTGTGATAATCCAGATCTTATTAGGGAGTTTAACGTAAATGAACCTTAGGAGGCAATGATCATAATGTGATTGAATTCATACTGCAGTTTGAGAGGGAGAAGCATGCATCAGTATCGCAATGGAATAAAGGAAATTACAGAGGCATGAAAGAGGAGATTGCCCAGGTGGATTGGAGGAGAACATTGAAGGGGAAGCTGGCAGAGGAGAGATGGCTGAAGTTTCTGGGAGTAGTTCACATGGTGCTGGATAGGTACATCCCACAGAGGAAGAAGTTCTCAAATGGCAGAGGTAGGCAACTGTGGCTAACAAAGGAAGTTAAAGGTTGCACAGAAGTCAAGGAAAAGGCATATAAGGTAGCAAAAGTGAGTGGGAAGTTGAACGATTGGGAGCTTTTAAAATCCAACAAAAGGCAATGAGAAACACTATAAGAAGGGAAAAGATGAAATATGAGGGCAGACTGGCCAATAATACAAAGCAGGATAGCAAAATGTTTTTCAGTTACATGTAGGGTAAAAGGGAGGTGAGAGCTGATATTGGATCACTGGAAGATAATGCTGATGAGGTAGTAATGGGGGACAAAGAAATGGCAGAGTAACTTAATGTGTACTTAGAATCTGTTTTCACTGTGGAAGACACAAGCAGTGTGTCAGAGGTCTGTGAGTGTCAGGGAGCAGGAATGAGTGCCATTGCTCTTATAAAGGAAAAAGTGCTAGACAAATTCAAAGTTCTTAAGGTGGATAAGTCACCTGGACCAGATGGACTGCATCCCAAAGTCCTGGGAGAGGATGCTAAAGAAATAACGGATGCATTGTTAATGATCTTTCAAGATTGCAAATGTCACTCCACTCTTTAATAAGGGAGGAAGGCAAAAGAAAGGAAATTATAGGCCAGTTTGCCTAACCTCAGTGGTTGGGCATGTGTAGGAATCTATTATTAAGGATGAGGTTTCAAGGTACTTGGATACTAATGGTAAAATAAGTCAAAGTCAGCATGTTTTCTGTTAAGAGAAATCTTGCCTCACAAATCTGTTAGAGTTCTTTGAGGAAGTAACAAGCAGGGTGGACAAAGTAGAGGCAGTGGATATCATTTACTTGGATTTACAGAAGGCGTTTGATAAGGTGCCACACATGAGGCTGCTTAACAAGTTAAAATCCTGTGGCATTACAGGAAAGATATTGGCATGGATAGTGGAATGAGGCAGTGAGCGGAAACAAAGTGGCCTTTTCGTGTTGGCTGCCAGTGACTAATGGTGTTCCTCAGGGCACAGTATTGGGAGCACTACTTTTCAGATTGTTTGTCAATGATTTGGATAATGGAATTGATGGCTTTGTGGCAAATTTTGCGGGTGGTTCAATGATAGGTGGAGGGGTTGGTAGTGCCGAGGAAGCAATGCAATTGCAGAAGTGCTTTGACAAATTGGAAGAACGGGCAAAAAAGTGGCAGATGGAATACAACGCTGGAAAATGTATGATTTGCACTTTGGTAAAAGGTACAATAGTGTGGACTATTATCTAAATGGGGAGAAGGTTCAAACATCAGAGGTGCAGAGGAACTTAGGAGTCCTCGTGCAAGACTCCCAGAAGGTTAATTTGCAGCTTGAGTTTGTAATAAATGCAATGTTGGCATTTATTTCAAGGGAATAGAATATAAAAGAAAGGAGATAATGCTGAGCCTTTATAAGTCACTAGTCAGGCCACACTTGGAGTATTGTCAACAGTTTTGGGCCCCATATCTCAGAAAGGATGTGTTGTCATTGGAAAGACTCCAGAGGAAGTTCAAGAGGATGATTCCGAGAATGAAGGGGTTAACGTATGAGGAGTGATTGGTAGCTTTATGTCTGTACTCAATGAGATTTAGAAGGATGCAGGGGGATATCATTGAAACCTACAGAATGCTGAAAGGACTAGAGAGGGTGGATGTGGAGAGAATGTTTCCTATGGTGGCGTATCCAAAACTAAAGGCGACTATTTAGAACAGAGCAAGGAGGAATTTTTTAGCCAGAGAGTAGTAAATCTGTGGAATGTTCTGCCACAGACTGCAGTGGAGGCCAAGTCCATGCACATATTTAAGGTAGAAGTTGATAATTTCCTGATCGGTCAGGGCATCAAGGGATATGGCGAGAAGGCAGGTGTATGGGGTTGAATGGGATCTGGGATCAGCCATGATGGAATGGCGGAACAGACTCAATGGACTGAATGGCCTGATTCTCCTCCTTTGTCTTATGGTCTAACACACTGCACTGACGCTGAATTTAGAAACTCACCAATTTCCTCCTTGCACGTTGCAATGCAGCAAACTCCCACAACCAACAACTTACCAGCAATCTTGTTTATGCGTCATCCCTTGCATTCATGCTCAGTCCTTCTCAGAAGGATTATACAGGATAAACATTTGTGCAAATTGAGGGCTCCTCAAACAAGGAGGTTTGATGTTTTGCTTCTGGACAAGCAGTCTTGGCAAGGGACTACAGAGGTAATCAAAAGTGGGTACTCGAAAAGACTAAGTACAGAACTAGACCACAGTGCAGTTTGTGTCTGATGTCATCTGGAGCCAAGATATTGATCAGTTGAGGAGAGCAAAGTTAATTGTTCGAGGATAAAGGTGTCCCAAGCTATCAGAACCACTTCCTATAATTCCAGAGTGAACACCTACTACCACCAGAGAGGAGAGAGACCCCAGAACCTGAGATTGTTTCACCCCCACAAGTCTCACCTGCCAAGCAAGAATACCCCTTCTTTTCAGGAAAGACATTATCTCACAAGAGTAAGAAATCCTCCAGAGCAATTAGCGATTTAGGCCTGATTGGGATATTTTAAAATCTACTATGCTGTGGATGTCTACAGTATATAGTGGTTGTATTATATAGTGTACTGTATAGTTTAGATGCATTCTATATTGAGTTGGAGTTTATAGCTGAGGAGGGAGGAGTGTTGGGTATTTAATACTTCAGTATTGTTTGAGTAATATTGTAAAGATGTTGCTCGATTAAATATTCTTTGCTGTTTACATAATGCATTGTGGGTTATATGTAAAAGTATGTGAATGGCATATGGCATCACACCACTACATTTAAATATGCACCTTTCTTGAAATACAAACAAAGATAGGCACACGTTATCAATGCTCTATGCTTTCCTCTCAATTTGTTTAATGTTTAGAGTTACAAAGCTTAACAATTTGTACACCAGATGTGACATCAGAACCAACATTTATTG
The DNA here is from genome assembly GCF_963921235.1 of Mobula hypostoma. Lineage (NCBI taxonomy): Eukaryota > Metazoa > Chordata > Chondrichthyes > Myliobatiformes > Myliobatidae > Mobula > Mobula hypostoma. Next base: position 171,756,036 of record NC_086097.1, read on the forward strand.
CCCATCCCTAATTACCCTCTGAACCAAGGAGGCAGTTAGCAGCCAGCTTCAGCGGTGGATCTGAAATCACATACAAGGCTGGGTAAAGAAGAAAAGTTTTTATTTTCTCTGAAGGGCAATCAGCAGGAATCCATGAGTTTTTACAACGAAGTGTGCAGTTCCAGTTATTATGTTACAGGAGGGATGTGATTAAGCCAGAATTAGGCTGAGAGGTGACCTTATAAAGGTTTATAAAATCACAAGGGGCATAGATAAGCAACATACATCAAAGTGGCTGGTGAACGCAGCAGGCCAAGCAGCATCTGTAGGAAGAGGTACAGTCGACGTTTCAGGCCGAGACCCTTCGTCAGGACTAACTGAAGGAAGAGTGAGTAAGGGATTTGAAAGTTGGAGGGGGAGGAGGAGATCCAAAATGATAGGAGAGGACAGGAGGGGGAGGGATAGAGCCGAGTGCTGGACAGGTGATAGGCAAAAGGGGATACGAGAGGATCATGGGACAGGAGGTCCAGGAAGAAAGACAAGGGGGGGGTGTGACCCAGAGGATGGGCAAGAGGTATATTCAGAGGGACAGAGGGAGAAAAAGGAGAGTGAGAGAGAGGGGCATAGATAATGTGGATTGTCACAGACTTTTTCTTAGGGTAGGGAGTCAAAATGCTACTGGCATCGGTTTAGGTGACAAGGAAAGATTTAAAATGAAACATGAGGGGCAAATTTTAAGAGAAGGGCTGGTGGGTGTATGGAACAAATGGCCACAGAAAGTGGTATAGCAGGAAACAGTAACAATGTTTAAAAGACATTGAGACAGGTATATGGATAGGAAAGATTTAGAGGGAAAATGATAATTGGTTAATTATTCTCCCATGTACTAAGATACCGTGAAAATTCACTGTTTTCCATGCTAGCCATACAGATAATTTCAAAATGATGGATCATTGAGGTAATATGAAAGGAAAAAGCAATAGCAGAATGCAGAATATAGTGGATAGTTACAAAGTGCAGTGCAGATAGACAACTAAACTGCAAGGGACATGACAAGGTAGATTGTGAGTCAAAAGTTCATCTTTATCATACAAGAAGTCCATTCAAGAGTCTTATAACAGTGAGACAGAAGCTGCTCTTGGTAGGTGTTTTCAAACTTTTGAATCTTGTTACTAGTGGAAGGGGGCAGAAAAGAGAATGTCTGGGTGGGAGGGTTTTTTTAATTATGCTGGCTGCTTTCCCAGGGCAGGGGGAAATCTACTGTGATGAAATACTTTGAGGGGCTGGTTTTGGCTAGAACCAAATCCTGTCTAAGTAAGGACCTGGACCAGTTGCAATATACTTATTGTCACAATAGGTCTCCAGTGGATGCAATCTCACTGGTTCTCCACTTGGACAATAGCAATACCAAAGTCAGGCTGCAGTTCATTGACTACGGCTCAGTGGTCAACACAATCATACCCTCAGTTCTTACCAACAAACTCCAAAACCTGGGCCTCTATACATCCCTCTGAAACTGGATCCTTGATTTTCTCTTCAGGAGGCCTCAGTCAGTGCAGATTGAAAAACACTATCCCCTTCTTGCTGACTATCAATGCTGGCCACTACTTTATTTTCTCTATCCCATAGGTTCTGTGGCCAGGCAGAGCTCAAACACAATCTATAAGTTTGCAGATGACACAATTATTGTTGATATAATTTCCGATGGTGATGAGGAGGCGTACTGGAGTGAGGTAGATCAGCTGGTTCAGTGGTGTCGCAGCAACAACCTTACACTCAACATCAGTAAAACCAAGGATTTGATTGTGGACTTCAGGAAAAGGAAATCGAAGGAACACACACCAGTTCTCTTCGAGGGATCAGAAGTAGAAAGGATGAACAGTTTCAAGTTCCTGGCTGTCAAAATCTCTGTGGATCTTTCCTGGGCCTAGTACATCAATGCAATTAGAAATAAGGCACAACAGTGACTATATTTTACTAGGAGTTTGAGGAGAATTGGTATGTCACCAAAGACACTTGCAAATTTCTACAGACTTGGAGAGCATTCTAACTGGTTGCATCACTGTCTGGTATGTGGGGGCCACTGCACAGGATCGTAAAAAGCTGCAGAAAGTTGTAAAGTCAGCCAGCTCCATGGTGGGTAGCAGCCTCCTCAGCATCGAGAACACCATCAAAAGATAATGCCTGGAAAGGCTGCTCCATCATAAAGGACCCCCATCACCCAGGACGTGCCCTCTTCTCACTGTTACCATCAAGGAGGAGGTAGGGGAGTCAAAAGACACACTCAACATTTCAGGAACAGCTTCTTCCCCTCCGCCATAAGATGAACACTATCTCAGTATTTTTCTACCTCTCTTTGCACTACTTACTTAATTTAGTTTTCTATTTTATATACTGCATACTTATTGTCATTTATATCTTTTATTTTTATGCATTGCTATGTACTGCTGTAGCAAACAACAAATTTCATGACACATGCCACTGATATTAATCCTGATCCTGAGTGTACACAGAGTCCATGAGCATGAAGCTGGTTTCCATGATGTGTCCACAACTCTGCAATTTCTTGAGGTCTTGGACAGTGTCATACAAAGCTGTGATACTTTCTAAGGTACATTTATAAAAGTTGCTGACTATCAAGAGAAACATGCCTAATTTCCTTGGCTTTCTGAGCAAGTAGATGATTGAGTGTTTTCTTGACCATGGCATCTACCTGACCAGGACAGGCTATTAGTGATCATAAGACATAAGACATAAGACCTTAAGACATGGGGGCAGAATTAGGCCATTTAGCCCATCAAATACGCTAATGTTAATGCTTAGGAACTTCAAACTTTCAGCCTTTTCTACCTCAACACCATTCATACGTACGGGACATGGACATGTGCTCCTCAATGCTTTCCGAAGTCAATGATGAGCTCTTTAGTTTTTCTGACATTGAGGAACAGATTGTTGTCGTGATACCATGCTACTTGGCTCTCTGTCTCCTTCCTGTAAATCAGCGCATTGTTATTTGAAATCCAGCCCATCATGGTGGTGCTATCTGCAGACTTGGAGATGGAGGTAGAGCAGAATCTGCCCACACATTTGTGAGTGTATAGCTGAGTGAGGATACAACTTTGAGGGGCACCAGTGTATACGTTAATCATGGCTGAGGTGTTGCTGCCTGCCCCTATTGATTGTGGTCTATTGGTCAGACATGGGCCAAGTGCAGGCAAATAGGACTAGCTCAGGTAGGCATCTTGGTCACTATGGATGAGTTGAGCCAGAGCAACTGTTTCTGTGCTGGGCATTTCTATGTCTCCACGTCCCTGTCATACACTCAGCAGGTTAAGAAAGAGAAATTAATTTAAATATAGGAAGGATGTGGAACTTTAGAGAGGGTGCAGAGAGATTTACTAGCATGTTGCCTGGATTAGAGGCAAATCTTACAAATAAAGATTGAGCGAACTAGGTGAACTAGAGCTTTTCTCTTTGGACTTGACTTGATGGAGGTGTATAAAATGATAAAAGGCGTAGATAGTGTGGATAACAAATGCCTTTCTTTTCCCATGATGGAAATGACTGAAATGAGAGGGCATAATTTTAAGATGATTGGAGGAAAGTATAGATGGGATATCAAGTTTTTTATATGAAGAGTGGTAGGCTCATGGAAGACAATGCCAGAGGTGGTGATGGAAACAAATACTGTACATCAGGGACATTTAAGAGACTCATAGGTAGGCACATGGATAAAAGAAACATGGAGGATGACATGGGAGTGAAACATTAGAATGAACTTGGAATAGGTTAAAAACTCAGCACAACATCATGGGCTGACGGGCCTGTACTGTGCAGTGTTCTATGTTCTATGTGTGATGTTTTATTGTCTAATGTTTTTTTGCTGAACTTAACCATGTTGCCCTACTTAAGAATTTTCATGTGGCCATTGGCCCTGCTGATCTCAGTTGCTTGTTTGGCTATTCAGGTGGCAGCTGAGAATCAACCAAATTGTTGTAGGTCAGATGTCACATATAGAGGCCCAAGTGTGTCAGAATGGAAGATTTTCTTCTTTGAAGGACACAAGTAAGCCAGTTTGGGGTTTACCAACATTTATCAGCCCTTTTTTAAAAATCATTCTAGAAAAATAGTGGTGGCTTCAAACATAGATTTTTGGATCTGGCTAGACCAGCTACCCCTTAACTACCATACTGCCATGCTCCATACATCAATAGAATGTTATAATTCTGCTGGTGAAAGGTGTTGAATAAAGGAGAGAACAATGAGCCTACAACCACAAAGTCCTGTGTACCTGTGAACTGCACAGACTGCAAAGTGTCCTGGGCACAACACAGAACTAGATTTCCCTCCATGGACTTTGCGCTTCTTGCTGCCTCAGTAAAGCAATCGACATAATCAATGATCCCACTCACACCAGACATTCTCTCTTCCCCCCACCCCGTCAGGCAGAAGATAATAAAAACCCTGAAATCACATACCTCAAGGACAGCTTCTGCCCCATTGTTATAAGACAATTGTATGGCCTCCTAGTAAAATAAGATGGACTCTTACTTTGTAATCTACTTTATCCATACTTTGCACCTTCTTTCAGCCTACATTGCACTTTCTCTGTGACTGTAACACTTCATTCAATAAGATGGAGTCTTGACCTCACAGTCAACCTCATTATGTTCCTGTACCTTATGGTCGGTCTGCATTGTCAGTCCTCCATAGTTGTTGCACTTTATTCTGCATTTTGTTATTGTTTTAACTTGTACTAGTTTAGTGCACTCTGTAACAAACAGCAGCGGTGCCAGAGATTTTTTCTTGCTGGTGCTACAGTGGGGCTGAATTATTCAGTGATGTTGCTGAGGGATGTGCTGTATGGTAATATGTATTCACGAGGCCAGATGCGTGGCGTTCAAAAGTCAGTTTCAAGCATTATGTGCCTACTATAAATGCCCCTGTTGATTCACAAGCAACAGCAATTGATAAATATAATATAGAAGTGACCTGTGACAGTGTCAACAGCATCAGAGACAACCTAGGCTACACAGAGCATAAACAAACAAACCAACAGAGCATTCAACCCACAGTGCATAACGTGAATCACGCACCAATCCCGCAATCAGCGTTAAGTGCGTGCTTTTCAACTGAAAAACACAACACTAACCCACAATCTCCACTGCTATTCGCATTACATAGACAGAAAATGCCAAAGGATACACCATTGTTAAAGTCAAATAAGGAAAACAACAGATGCAAGGCTTTACCAGGAGTTGGACAAATCATAGTCTGACCATGCAATACCTCAATTAATTCAGCTACTGAATTTCAAACAAAAAATCAACAGAATCACTGCTTGGAAGTCTAAGCAAAATCAATAGGCTTAATAGCAGTAAATGTAACAGTTTAGGATTTGCAAGAAACATAAGGACTATGGGGTATCCACCACAAAATAATAACAATAAATAGCATTAATCTTGGCCCAAACTTTAAAAAAAATAAAATGCACTCACCATTGATGTTTTCAGAGAAGTACAATCCGTCTGTTGTTGTGATTGGTGGCGAAAGCATCGATTTTCTGGATGTCATGTGCTTTGGTCCTCTGGCTGTTTATGGCCAACAGGGCCAAGTTGCTGTTCCGAGCATCGCCGCTGCTATTCCTTAGGTAGTTGTTGAGGCATCTGAGCAAGTGAAACTCCGTTTGCATGAGGCAGATGTCACAGGTAGAGTCAGTGATATGCAGATTAGTTTGTGTAAATCTATAAATGCATCGCGGTAGGGTCTCATTGGAGCTAGAAGTTCCACTGTGTCATTCACTGTCTGTCCTTGCTAGAGACTCAACCACTGCTCTCATATACTCACGACTTTCTAGGACAATCTATGCATGTCCTTTGTCGAGCATATTTCCCAATCTTGAACCGTCTTGTTTTCTCAATCTGAATTCGGCCCATGCCTCCATAGCAAACTTATGAGCTGCACTCACATGGTGGGTTTTGAAAGCTGTTGTAGCTTTCCGTCAGTTGCAGTAACTGGTGACAGTGAAGGTGGACTCAGAATGGAACCCATGTCCTCCTCACAGGAAATGCCTGCATGCGAAGCAGAATGTAGTTTCTTACATGATCGAATATTCCAGTCAGTCAAACCAGCCACGAATAAAACTCCTTTGCTAATTGCCAAACTGTTGCGAGCAGCGAAAGGTACTTTTTCAATGCTGGCCGACGGGCTCCTTCCTCAGGCTGCTGGCTAACATCGCTAACAGTATTCCCACTAGCACTAAGAGCAGTTTCATCCACGTTTTCTTCCAAATCCCGCTCCATTTCTTGTTCCTGTACTTCGCCTTCACACTCCTTCAATGAATTGCAGTCGTCCTCATCCCCACTTACTTCTTTCTGCATGTCACTTTCAATTAAGACAGGCTCAGGTTGAGACACCACTGATTACTCTGGATGAGGTCATTTTCTCACTAAAAATCGATCCATTTTCCACGCCGGCCAAAATAACGCACGTGCCACGCCGATGTTAGCTTGTAAAAGCACAATGTGTGTGTGTGTGTGTGTGTGTGGGGGGTGGCATCCGTTAGTCTCGTGAGACCATGGATCTGCGCCTGGATGTATACCATCAATCTCTCGCGTGAGTGAGAGTGAGTGACGTCACCACCTTAAGTGATCTTAGATCAGCTTAACTGATCTGAGGACAGCAACGGCAAGACATTGACAATGAACGAATACGTAGAAGTGTAGAGTGGATCTGACAGAGTTTATAACTTTATTGCTGCATGGGTGCTATGGTAATTGGGGGTGCTGTTTCACTAGATCAACTGGGGAAGCAAGCTGTATTCAAAACTATAGAGAGAAAGCAAAGCAACTGCAATTTGTATGTGAAATTTCAGTTAATTTCTTGGTGGTGCTACGCTGGTGCTATTGCAATTTCTGCTGGGGCTATAGCACCAGCTAGCACCACCTTAATACCACCCGGGTAACAAATTGATCTGCATTACCAGTATGCAAGATAAGCTTTTCACTGTATCTCTGTACATGTGACAATAATAAAACAATTTACCTGTTGACCATTGAGTTTCATGGGTGAAATAAAAGGGAGAAGAGTTGCTCCTGCTGATTAACCACTGTGGAAACATTGGCCTCCAGCTGTATTCACCTCTTCACTCTTGGCCCACTGTCTTTCAACAAAACTACATCACTGGAGCTGATTAAAAGTCTAATATTCTTCCACAAATTCAACACTGAGGATCAAAAATAATTTTGTCCTTTCCCATAAAGTCTTGTTTAATTTGGACGATGGGGAAATGAGGATTAGGAATTTTAGAATCATGTATTTATTGAAGCAAAGAAATAAGCCATTCGACCTATTGAGCTAATGCCTGCTCCTAGTAGAGCAATCCCATCAGTCCCATGCCTCTGATCTTACCCCAATACCTTACAAAATATTTGCATCAACTCCCCCCAGGATTCTACATCCACCTACACACTAGAAACAATTTATAGTGGCCCATGAACTCATCAACCCGCATATCTTTGTGGCATTCAAAGAAACCAAAGCACCTGAAGAAATTCACATGATCACATGAAGAACATGCAAACTCCACGATGACAGCACACCTGGATTGACCCATGTCACTCACACAGCATTGCAGTGGCTCTACTAGCTGCACTGCTGTGTTGGCCTAGTTCTGGTTCCTCAAAGAGCAATTCCTTACCTGGTCTGGACTCCATGTGACTCCAGATGTTATTTTGTTAACCATGAAGCATGAAATACCCTCTACCATAACTACTGTGGACAATAAGTAACAAGGCTTTCATCATGCGTAAAGAAATTTTGTCAGTCTATCACAATCACAATGAGATCACCTTCTGTGACTAAAGTTAAACATAGACCTAAAATGAAATAGTCTTCTTTTCCAGACAAAATACATGTACTTTAGAGCAGTATTTATTTCTAGAATAGATTAATTAAGTAATTGCATCATTCCCCAGAGTACAGTTCAAGTGCAGAGAGAATCCCAGCTCCATGTGCAGTAATGATTTGTTATAAATTATGTTGTTATTGGAGTGCAGAGATTTGCATTTGTATAAATTTAAACACATTGATTTGCATATGAAGTACATCTATATCCAGAAATGTTATGACAGTTTCAATGTAACCTAGATCAAGAACCAGATCCTTTGCAAGGAGAGCTCCTCCTGATCCTTGTAGACCCCCTTTTTAATCATGACTAGCCTGCCACATTCACACCTCTCATTTTGTGCCGTTGGGTCGTTTTCTATTAGGTCCTTCATGTGATTTCAGCTTTTTAAAAATAATTTCTTTGTATTTTTGTATATTTTACTTAAGTCCTTTAGTTAGAATGCCATGTACATTATGCAATGGATCCCACTAAAAGATTTATTTAACTCACTTAACTGAAGTCACATTATCTGCTGTGTGGGAAATATTCTGCAACTGTTTAAAAAATATAAAAATAATCTGAAAAGAATTAATTTAATTAAGACGTGTTTTTGTAAGGACTGAAAAGCTTGTGCAGACACTAAACATTTGAACTAATTATTTAAATGAAATAAATGCTGCTTTTTGGAAAGTCAAACCAAGATAGGACTTGTACAGTGAATGTTCAGGCCCTGGGGAATATTGTAGAAGCGAGGGATCTAGGAATACAGATACATAGTTTTATGAAAACAGTGTCACAGGTAGACAGGGTGATGAATAATGTATTTGGCATTCTGGCCTTCATCAGTCAGGGCATTGAATGTAGGAGCTGGGACTTTATGTCACAGATGCACAGGATATTGGTGACACTGTGCGTGCAGTACTGTGTTCAGTTTTGGTTGCCCTGTTAACGGAAAAGCATCATTAAAATGAAAAGAGTGCTAAAAAAAATTTACGAGAATGCTGCCAGGACTGAGTTATAGGGAGAAGCTGGGCAGACTTGTCTTTATTCCTTGGAACATAGGGAATTGAGAGGTAGCTTTTTAGAGATATGTAAAATCATGAGATGAATAGATAGATCAAATCAGGTAGTCTTTTCTCTAATAAAGGGAAACCAAAAACTATAAGGCACAAGTTTAATTGAAGAAATGAAGAAGGGAAGTCAAACCTAATGTAAAAGCAAAAGAAAAGGCATACGACAAAGCAAAAATTAGCAGAAAGATAGAGGATTGGGAAATTCTTTAAAACCTACAGAGAGCAACTAAAAGAATCATTAGGAAGGGAAAAATTAAATATAAAAGCAAGCTAGCAAATAATGTCAAAGGAGATTGTAAAATCTTTTTCAAGTATGCAAAAAAAATAAAAGAGAGATGAGAGTGGATATAGGACCACTAGAAAATGAGGCTGGAGAAATAATAACAGGGGCAAAGATATGACAAATGAACTAAATAAGTATTTTCCATCATTCTTTACTGTGGAAGACACCAGCAATGTGCCTGATATTGAAGGATGTGAGGGAAGAGAAGTGAGTGCAGTTAATATTACAAGACAGAAGGTGCTCAAAAATCTGAAAGACCTAAGGGTATATATGTCACCCGGACCAGATAAACTGCACCCTAGGATTCTGAAAGAGATAGTGGTAGAGATTGAGGAGGCATTAATTATGATCTTTCTGTAGCCCCCCGACCACCCTCAGGGTCACTTGGCTCGCTGTCATCTAGGGAAACAGCCCTCGGCCCCGCCAAACTGGGTAATTAGTATGGGTGATGTACCTCACCCCGCCCAAATAACAGACAATACACCAGATACGATTAAATGATTTACAGTTTATAGATATTACTGGAACTATATAATTAATAGAGAATAAAATATAAAAGGAAAATAAAAGGCGCCACACTTGTCAAAGTTCAATCTGTTCGTGCACAAACAGCTGGAGCTCAGGACCCTTCTTCTTCACCCTGCGACCCGTCGGACCACCTCGACCGGCCACCTGGGACCAACAATGGTCCACAGGAGTCCGTCTCCGTCTCCTCGCCGAACGCCCTCCTCGGGGTCCGACCCCGTTAGCAGACTCACAGCACCTTGTCCATCCTCTGCCTCTCTCTACCGCCTTCCCCCCCCCGCAAAACCCTGCGCATACAGTATCTTCAAATACACCAAAAACATAACAACTATACCAATTGGTTTGTAACATATCCTTATCACACTCCTAACCCAAAACAAGCTGCTAGCGCAAAACTTTCTCAGCGTTTAACATGACAAAGAAGCATTCCCAAGTAAAACATAACAAAGAAGCCATTTTAATTAGCCTACGCAGTAACATAAGAGACGAAACCCCCTTACATTTCAAAAATCATTAGACTTTGAAGTTATAGACCAGTTAGCCTGACCTCAGTGGTTGGGAAGATGTTGAAGTCAATTGTTAAGGATGAGGTTATGAGATACTTAGAGCCACAGGACAAGATAGGGCAAAGTCAGCATGATTTCCATAAAGGAAAATCTTGCCTGATGAACCTGTTGGAATTCTTCGAGGAGATTACAAGTAGGATACATAAAGGGGATGCAGTGGTTGTTGTATATTTGGACTTTCAGAAGGCCTTTGACAAGGTGCCACATGAGGCTTTTTACCAAGCTTAGAGCTCATGGCATTACAGGAAAGTTATTGGCGTGGTTAGTGCATTGGCTGTTTGGTAGGAGGCAGCAAGTGGGAATAAAAGGATCCTTTTTTGTTTGGCTGCCAGTGACTAGTGGTGTTCCGCAGGGTCTGGTGTTGGAACCGCTTCTCTTTATGCTGTATTTAAATGATTTGAACCATGGAATAAAAGATTTTGTTGCCAAGTTTGCATATGATATGAAGTTTGGTGGAGGGACTGGTAGTGTTGAGGAAACAGGAAGGCTGCAGAAAGACAGATTAAGAGAATGGGCAAGAAAGTGGGAAATGAAATACAATGATGGAAAGTGTGGGAAGAAGGCCGGGGAGTGGGGCTGAGGAGGGGAAAAAAGGATCAGCCATGATCGAGTGGTGGAGCTGAATCAATGGGTGAAATGGCCTAATTCTCCTCCTAAGTCTTATGGTCTTAAGAAACACTTAGAAAAGACCTGAGGGGCAACTTCTTCACATCAAGGATGCAGGATATATGGAGCAAGCTGCCAGAGACAGTGGCTGAGGGAGATACTGTAGTAATTTGGTTAAGTACATGGATAGGATAATTTTGAAGAATATGGGCAAATGGGCACTATGGTTGGCATGGATAATTTACCTCTGGATAAGGGTCTGTTGATTTGAATGAAGCAGCGATGTTTTTGATGGTTTGGCAGACTCAGTGGTGGGTTCCCAGATAGTGAGATGAATGATCTGTGAAGGTCTGTGCTGCTTTGTGTGTTCCACTGCACTGGGTAGTTACATCAACACAACAGGTTGAGAGATATCATTACTTGCTTCCCCTGCACGAGCAATGGACTGTGGGATTCTATGCAGAACCACAGTTAAGTTTTTCTTTCATTTTGTTGGGATCTAGTCATCAATGGCAATTGTGAAACTTTCACTAAATCCTTAGGTGCCCTTGATCTGAGTGGACTCTTGCACCTTTCTCAGAAAGTCATCCCAGGATGAAGGGTGCTCTACAGTAGATCTGAGATCAGAAGCATTCTCTTCATCTTGTGCAAATCCCTAACTCAGGAGGTGACAGAGGACAAGTCATTGAACGCACACAGAGTGATAGTGTTACGCAGAATAGAAACAGACCCTTTGGAATACCTGAGCTATTAGCATTTGTCTCATAGTTACTGTAAGTACATTTGGACTTTAAAATGTTGACTACAAATCACCAGAATGCTAGTTAAAATCCTACTATTTGGTCTGCTCTCATTTATTTACTAAAACATAGAATATAAAAGAAAATCAAAGGTTATTTTGGACAGGCTATAACTTGATTACTACATAAATTCTGATCATTTCATTTAAGGAATGGTGAAATAGCACCAAAGTGTTTGTGGCATGGTGGTTCAGTGGGTAGAGTTCCAGAGACCCAGGTTCAATCCTAAAGTTTGCATGACCTCCCTGGGATTGAGCGTGGTTCCTCCAAGTGCTTCAGCTTCGTCCCTCAGCCCAGACATGTGAGTTGGTGGGAAAAATTTACAGCAGCCAATTAACCTTAGTGTGCAGGTGGGTGGTAGGATTGGAGAAGCTGGTGTGAATGTAGGGAGTTGGTCATTCAGTGTAAATATGTTGGCATGGATCTAATAGACTGAAGAACATAATTTCTACATAACAGCTTAGTATAGCAACTTCCCTGCCCATGACCAGAAACTGCAGAGAGTTGTGGACATGGCTTGCAGAAACCAGCCTCCCCTTCATGGACTCTGCCTATTCTTCTTGTTGCATCAATAAAGCACGCAGTATAATTAAAGGCTCCACCCACCCCAGACATTCTTTTCCCTCTTCTTTTGGACAGAAGATACAAAAGCATGAAAACATGTACCACCGGGCTTAAGAAGAGCTGCAAGGCCACCATTGTGAGAGTACTAAAGGGCTCCCTAAGCCAATAAATTGAACTCTTAACCTCAATCTACCTGATTATGACCTTGCCCCCTAAAGTTTATCTGCACTGCACTATCTCTGTAGCTGTTTCACTTTATTCTGCATTGTTCTTGCTTTACCCTGTTCTACCTCAATGCATTATGTAATAAGCTGATCTGTATGAACAGTATGCAAGACAATTGTTTTAATGTGTCTCGCTATATGTGATATTAATAAACCAATTCCAATTATTTTATGACCCTGGAAGATTTACAAGGGTGATGTCAGGGCTGGAAAACAATCCCACCCTACCCAGTCACCTCAGCACAATACATTGCATCCTATTTAACATGTCTGTCACTCAGATTCATCCATCAACTGGAAGAATGAGACACTCACTGCTTTATCAACATCAATCAAGATACTGATCACAGTGTCCTTATTAAAATTGTTTGCTGCTTTAATCCCGACCTCCTGCTGACAAATTCCAAAGAAAGCACAGCTGCAACATAATTAATTGGGTGAAATAAATTTACCAAGTTTAATGAAGTTGTCCTTGAGATAAACAAGACGACATTACTTTCCTGCTTCACAATTGTGAGAGCATCATTCTTTCAAGTCATCAACTGTAGTGTTCAAAATCATTCCTTAAGTTTTTAGAACGGCTCCCGAGATGAAGGGTAGGATTGGGGGAAGGGGTCTGTTTCTTCTTTGGAATTTTTTTAAAAATCCGCTGATCTCTGTAGTGAAAATGAAATTCTTAGATTGTAGAATCCAGATTGCAGCCCCTACAGGATGCAAGACAGCAACTCACCTTAGGTAACACGTTCCAAACCCATCACCTCTAACATTAGAAAGACAAGGACTGCAAGGGCATGGGGGAATGCCACCATTTGGAAGTTGCACTTCAAACCGCACACCAACCTGACTTGGAAGTAATCGGCATTTCTCCTCCTTCACTGGGTCAAAGTACTGGAACTTCCTCCCTAATGGCATTGTGTATACCCAAATCTCAAGGAGTGCAGCAGCTCACTGCCATCTTCTCAAGGGCAGCTTAGGCTGGGCAATAAGACACTGGTTCAGCCTGTGAGGCCCACAGGACATGAGTTATAGGGAAAGGTTGAAGAGAACATTTAAACATAAAACAGTAGCGCATAATACAAGCCCTTCAGTCCATGATTTTGTGCTGAGCTTTTAATCTACTGCGAGGTCAATTAAATATAACCATATAACAATTACAGCACAGAATCAGGCCATCTCGGCCCTTCTAGTCCATGCTGAACTCTTACTCTCACCTGGTCCCACCGACCTGCACTCAGCCCGTAACCCTCCATTCCTTTCCTGTCCATATAGCGGTCCAATTTAACTTTAAACGACAACATCGAACCTGCCTCAACCACTTCTGCTGGAAGCTCGTTCCACACAGCTACCACTCTCTGAGTAAAGAAGTTACCCCTAAACTAAATGATAAGGCTATAAGATGTAGGAGCAGTATTAGGCCATTTGGCCCATCAAGTCTGTTCCATCTTTTCATTACGGCTGATTCATTTTCTTTCCCAAGCCCAGTCTCTTGCTTTCTCCCCGAATTCCTTCATGCCCTGACCAATCAAAAATTTATCAACCTCAGCCTTAAAAGTACATTAAGACTTGGACTCCACAGCCACCTGGAAACAAATTTCACAGATTCAAAACCCACTGGCTAAAGAAATTCCCCCTCATCTCTCTTCTAAAAGTATCATCCTGGGTCCTCTGGTCCTGGACTTTCTTACCATAGCAAACATTCCCTGCACATCCATTCTACTAAGGTCTTTCATCATTCAATAGGTTAGGTCACTCCTCATTCTTCTGAATTCGAGTGAACACAGACCTAGAGCCATCAAACACTTTTCATATGACAAGCCATTCAATCCTGGAATCATCTTTGTGAACCTCCTTTAAACCCTCTCCAATGTCAACACATCCTTTCTAAGATAATGGGCCCAAAACTGCTCACAATACTCCAAGTGAGGCCTCGCCAATGCTTATAAAGCCTCAACATTATATCCTTGCTTTTATATTCTAGTCCTCTTGAAATGAATGCTAACATTGCATTTGACTTCCTCACCATAGACTCAACTTGCAAATTAATCTTTAGGGAATCCTGCACAAGGACTCTCAAGTCCCTTTGAGCCTCATATTTTTGAATTTTCTCTCCATTTAGAAAATACTCTACCCTTTTATTTCTTCTACCAAAGTGCATGACCATACATTTCCTGACACTATGTTCCATCTGCCACTTCTTTACCTTTTCTCCTGATCTGTCTAAGTCCTTCCGTAGCCTTTATACTTCTGCAAAACTAACCTACCCTCCACCTATCTGTGTATCATTTGCAAATTTTGCAACAAAGCTATTAATTCCACCATTCAAGTCATTGACATATAACATTAAACATAATCAGTCAACCCAGACCCCTGAAGAACACTACTAGTCACTGGCAGCCAACCAGAGAAGTTTCCCTTTATTCCCACTCTTTGCCTCTTGCACTGCTTTATCCGTGCTAGTATTCTTCCTGTAATTCTATAAGCTCTTAACCTGTTAAGCAGGCTCACGTGTGGCACCTTGTCAAAGACCTGAAAATCCAAATACACACCAACCAATTCTCTATTGTCTATCCTGCTTGCTATTTTGCAAAGAATTCCAACAGATTTGGCAGTCAAGATTTCCCCTTGAGGAAATCATGCTGACTATGGGCTAGTTTACCATTTGCCTCCAAGTACCCTGAAACCACATCTTTAACAACCACCTCCAACATCTTCCCAACTACTGAGGTCAGTCTAACTGACCAATAGTTTCCTTTCTTCTGCCTCTCTCCCTTCTGGAAGAGTAGAGTGACACTTGCAATTTTCCAGTCTTCCAGAACCATTCCAGAATCTAGTGATTCTTGAAAGATTATTACTAATGCCTCCATAATCTCTTCAGCCACCTCTTTCAGAACCCTGGGGTGTACACCATCCGGTCCAGGTGACTTATCTACCTTCAGTTCTTTCAGTTTCCCAGGAAAGTTCTCCCTAGCAATCACAAATTCAAACAATTCTGCCTCCTGACTCTGGAAATTCCACTATACTGCTTGTGTCTTCCACAGTGAGGTCTGACGCAAAATACTTTAAGTCTGTCCACCATTTCCTTGTTCCGCATTACTACCGCTCCAGCATCATTTTCCAGCAGTCCAATATCTGCTCTTACCTCTCTCTTACACTTTATATATCTGGAGAATCTTTTGGTATCCTCTATAATATTATTGGCTAGCTTACTTTCTTATTCCATCTTTTCCTTCTTAATAACTTTTATAGTTGGCTTCTGCTGGTTTTTAAAAGCTTCCTAATCCTCTAACTTCTCACTGTTTTTCCTCTATTATATGCCCTCTCTTTGGCTTTTATGTTGGCTTTGACTCTGTTGTTAGCTACGGTTGTGCAATCTTTCCTTTAGAATACTTCTTTGTTTTCAGGATGTATATATCCTGTGCCTTCCAAATTACTTCCAGAAATTCTAGCCATTGCTGCTCTGCTGTCATCCCTGCCAGTGTTCTTTTCCAATCAATTTTGGCCAACTGCTCTCTTAGGCCTCTGTAGTTCTCTTTACTCAAATGTATATTATTCCCTTCCACATAAGCATATGAATGAAAGATCAATCAAGGGCTAACTAGGAGTCTCCTAAATGTCATTAATATATCAGCTTCTACCACCACACCTGGCCTCAGTTAAGACTTTATTCCCTAGAGCATGGGAGAATGAGGGAAGACCTTCTAAAGTTATACAAAATTATGAGGGGTATACATGGGGTGAATGCATGCAGGCTTTTTTTACCCTGAAGTTGGGTGGGAGGGGAACTAGAGGTCATATCTTTTGGGTGGAAGGTGAAGCATTCTAGGGGAATCTGACAGGAAGCTGCCAGCAGTAGCATAAGATGAGGGTCCAATTGTGATTTAAGACAAGCTTGGGTAGGTACATGAATGAGTGGGCTTGGAAGGAAACGGTCCATGTTTTAGGTAGATGGGACTAGAAAGATCAGGTTATCTTGAACTACAGGGGCCAAAGGGCCTGTTTTGTGTTGTAGTACTCTATCCCTTGAATTAGTATTAAAAATCATGCCGTTAGATGCAGAGTAAGTGTGGGTGGAGATGGAAAAGTGTGCCAGTCTATTGCAGGAAGAATGGTCTCTTCAGAATGCTGGGAGAGTGGGGAGCGGGGAGGGAGATGGGATGGGGTGAGATGATGCATGCAGTAGCAGCATCGCTTTGAATGTGACAGAAATCACAGGATGGTATGGAGGCTAGTGGAATGGAAGTTCAGAGGAAGGGATCTTTACACATCTAAGAGGGCAGAGGCTAGAAGGAATGTGTGAAACAGAGAAGACATGGCTGAGAACACTATCAACTACAATAGAAGTGAAGTCATGGTTGGAGAAAAAAACAACAATGGAAAGCCTTGCAATCGGAACAAGAAATATCCGTCCTACTGAAGGGTCTCTGCCCAAAACGTCAACTGTACTCAGCATTTTGTGTGTGTTGCTTCGATTTTCAGCATCTGCGGATTTTCTCTTGCAAGCAATATCCATCAACACTTTCTCCAAGTTAAATATCACAGAGCCACTTTCTTGTTCAATTATTTAATCTCCAAAGAAGTTTCAAAGACACTGAATTTCTGTAACTAAGGCCAATAGGTTCTATCTTTGAAGTATTAATCAGCTTCCCTATGATGCCACATCCTTAGATTTAAACTGCTGCATAAAAGTAAATCCAATTACACACAGAATGAAAATTAAATCTCTTACCATTGAAATATCTTGCTTGCACAGCTATGCAAACTCAGATCAACATTTTAAGGCTTCTTGTTAAAATAGATGCTGAAGGATTTCATATCAGGAAACGTCCAGGAGACTTGAAACAAAAGCAGTGCAGCCAAGACAATTAACAGAGAGCGATAGCATTAGTAATAACTACATAATAATGAAGCAAGAGAGAACAGGTACTAAATACCACAGGGAACAAGGTAACTGAAGTTAGGAGCAACTGGGTGAGGCTTGCTGGTTCAATGGGTGAACAAGGACAGTGGATGCGAGCTGGGTTTAAATAGGCTGCAGGTGATGAGTTGAAAACAAGTGGCAGGTGATTTATTAGCTGGGTGGAGACTGGGAAATTGGGAGCTGCCTGCCTGTGCAGGCCTGACAGGACAAATCCTCTTCCCCCCCCCCCCCACCATCCTCGCCCCTCAGCCTGCATCCAAAGGCCCAGGATGATCTGGATGGGTCTGGTCAAAACTTTTGATGAACGACGGATGCAAGGAGAAACTGGACAGCATCCAAGAACCCTACTTTGAGCTGTACCCTTCCAGGTACTGCACACTCCACCTATGATGACAGGAATCTATCAGCTGACGATCTGTGTACACTGGACCACCTTCCACCATCCTTGACTCTGGAGGTGCAGGCTCAGGTGGGTTGTACGGTCCATGGACTACAGGCTTGTGGCAGGACATGTGGAAGTTAGGTGTGATGCTATGGGACGGCAACAGCTGGAGGTGGTAAATGACTAATTTGATGTATGCGTAACCCTGAAGGTACCAATGAATCAGGGTGAGAGTTTGCGGCAGTCGGTGCACAGGGGGAGATCTCGGGTGGACAGCCAGACGGAGTAGTCTGGCTGTGTGCCAGCAGAGCTTGGCCTGATGGCAGTTGGTGTGGTTGGCAGCCAGAATGGCTCTCTATGCCCTCTTTCAAATATTCCAGCAGCAGCAAATGAAACACCTGGCAGATGGGATTTCCACCATTGGCTCCTCCACAGGAACATCAGGTGTTGATACCCATGAAGCAATTCAAAGGATGACATACCCATGGCAGATGATGTGTGTAGGTTGTGAGACAGTTCAGCCCATAGCAGAAACTTCTTCCATGTGGAAGGATTAGAGGTGGTGAATCGTCGCAGAAACCTCTTCACTTGCTGATTTGCTCTTCCTCACTGACTGTAGACCTACAGATGATAGCCAGAGGACAAACTCACTGAGGTGCAGAGGAGGAAGCAAAAGGCTCGACAGAAGCTGGAGATGAATTGTGGTTCCTGGTCCGACACAATGACCCGAGAGAAACCATGGAGGCAAACTACCTGTTGGAGAACCAGGTCTGCCATCTCAGTGGCTAATGGAAATTTGGAGAGTGCGATGTTAAGTGGGCACATCTTAGAGAACTAGTCCACCACTGTCAGTGGCCTCATCAGAAAGTGGCAAACCCATGACAAAGTCCATGGTGATGTGGGGCCATGGGCATTGGGGCACAGGTAAGGGCCATAGGAGCCAAAAGGACTGCTGTTTGGATGAATTGGACTGGACACACTGAGGGCAGGCAGATGTACTTCTACGACCGTGACAGACCATCGGAAACAGCACGACAAAAAATCCATGGTTTTTCATGCATCTGGATAGCTAGAGAGGGGTAAGGAGTGGGCCCACTGGAGTGCCAAAGAGCACATGGACACCAGCATATACATGCAGTTGTCAGGAGTGTCGGCTGGAGCAGGCTCATGCTGTAGGGCTTGGCAGTTCTGGTTCTCACGGTCCCAGATGCATCAGGGTGAGGATCTGGGAGGTGGGGATGGTGTAACCGAACCATTTTGGCAGGGCATCTGCCTTACTGTTCTTGGAGCCAGGTCAGTAGGAGATTTGTTTGAAGTAAAGGGCTCAACGAGCCTGAGTTGGTGGGTCTTGTGAATGGATATGAGGTTCAAGTAGTCAGTCTAGATCAGGAAAGGCTTGGTTTTTCCCATCAGCTGATGTCCACACTCCTACAAGGCCCATTTAATGGTGAGGAGCTCCCTGTCTCTTACTGCATAATGACACTGTATAAAGTTGTACTTGCATGAGACAAAGGCACAAGAGTATGGCTTCTTGTCTGATTCTTCATGGGAGAGGATGGCCCCAACACCCAAGTCAGATGCATCCACCTCTATCACAAATGATCCAGAGGCTTTGGATGGCAGAGAATGGGAACAGCGGTGAAGCATCTCTTGAGCTCCTTGAAAACGTGATCCATTGCAGTAGGCCAGGGTATCTGTGAGGTACACAGTGGACTGAGCTAGAGGAAGGTAAAGCAATAACAATGCAGAATGAACGTAAAAGCTACTGATAAAGTGCATTGCAATAAATGATAAATTGCAATATGATAACAAGGTTGATTGTGAGGCCAAGAGTTTATCTCATCATAAAAGAGTTCTGTTCAAGGGTCTGATCACTGTAGGATAGAAAGTGTCTTTGAACCTATAAGGTTACAAAATGGACCTCTCATATGGTAAGACCTCACATTTACCTTCTCACAACTCTGCACCTTATTATCTATCCACACTGTAACACAATGTCCCAACTCATGTACTGAAGATCTGATAAATGGTCTCAGCCCAAAATGTCAACTCTTTATTCCACTCCATAGATGCTGCCTGACCTCCTGTGTTCCTCCAGCACTTTTTATGGTTACTCTGGATTTCCAGCATCTGTAGAATCCCGTGTGTTTATGATCCTATACTCAATGACCTAACTGATGTAGGCAGGCTTGCCAAATGTCTTCTTCAATACCTTCTCCACCTATGTCATTAATTTAAAAGAACCATGTCCAGGTCTTGTTATTTTACAACACTCTCCAGAACTCTATCATTTACTGTCAAGTCCTGCCCAGGATTAACTGACGAAAATAATTACTAGCTAAATAATTAAAATATTAAACTGTGGATAGTGAAGATGACTGGGAAAGAATACAGCGCGATATAGATCAGTTGCAGATCTGGGAAGAAAAATGGCAGATGGAGTTTAACTTGGCCAAGTGTGAAGTATTGCATCTTGATAGGTCAAGATGGCAGCTCGACTGGTCGCAATGGTTTCTACAGGGTCAACAAGAGGTGTTACCGTTATACTTAAATGTACATCTAATGATTGCAAAATCCTGCTATTCATTAAGAACTCAAAGGACTGCAGGTCTACAGCATCAACGAGTTGCTCGCTGGCGGTGATAATGAAGGAGCTGCGCAACGTGCTGCTGCCTGAGTCGATGGAGGCTCACAGTCAAATAGTGAGTGGCCATCATGGTCGCTTTTCTTGTGATCTCAAGACCCCTTTGGACATTGTTAATGCGGTATGCTGCAATCAGTAAATAAATCAATTCGCTTATTTACTGAATGGGAGCAGGGGCGGATGGAGGGGGCCAAATCCTCCGTCCGAGCGAGGATTAAGCCTGAAGCCGCCACAGTGTTGCCTGTTTGCTGCTACCTGGAGTGAGGGGACAAAGCCATTGCACTTCACCAGGGGCGGTGTGCCACAGAGTTCAGCACGGGGTCAGGACTGCCCTCCCAGAGTTTCGTTCGGCAGAAGACAAGTTCTGTTGTGGCCGACTGCAGATTGTTTAGCGGCACTCAATGGACTTGGGCCTCAAGCTGTGGGGTCACTTACCTTTCAGACACCAGAGGAAAGGCGTTCAAGCTATCGTGCTCTACCAGAAGTGGCATAGTGCAGTGGTGGAAGATTTTAAATGGACTGAGGAGTCAGGACTACATACATATATATTTCTCTGCTTGTGTTTTTACTAATATTCTATATGTACTTGTTTATCCAGGGACTGGACCTCAAAACCATGGATTCGCTTAGCGGGAGCTGGGCGTTGGGACGAGGACTGGGCCTCAAAGCCATGGTGTCACCTGGTGGGTGTTAGGGGCCAGTCAACAGATATCAGTGGGCTGGGGGGTCTGGACTATATATATTTTTACTGACATTCTACATGGGCTTGTTGACTTGTATGCATCAAGCCACAGTGTCATCAGGGTGGTGGGAGATGATGAGCCTCAAGACACTTATTACATGATTGTTGTGTGTGTACTGTGTCCGACTGTTAGTTATGTGTCTTTGCACCTTGACCCCATAGTAACGCTGTCTCATTTGGCTGGATTCATGAGTATTCATATATGGTTAAATGACAATTAAACTTGAAGTGAATTGAATTGAATTGAAATGTAAAAAGACAGTACACTTAACAGTGTTGATATACAGAGAGATCTTGAGATCCAAACTCATAGCTCCCGACAGTGGCTACATGGGATCATAGGGTGGTTAAGAAGACATATGGCAGGCTTGCCTTTATTAGACAAGGCATTGAGTTCAAAAGTCAGGAAGTTATGTTCCAGCTTTATAAACCTCTGATTAGCCACATTTGGGGTATTGCATACAGATCTAGTCACCCCATTATATGAAAGACGGTGAGGCTTTGGAGGGGGTGGTGAAGAGGTTTACCAAAATGCTGCCTGGATCAGAGGATATGTGCTGTAACAAGAGGCTGGACAAACTTTGACTGTTTTCTTTGGAGTGGCAGGGCTGAGGGGAGATCCTACAAAGGTTTATAATATTATGAGAAGCATAGAAGAGTAGACGGACAACATCTTTTTCCCAGGGTTGAAATGTCTAATAACAAAGAACATGCATTTAAGGTGAGAGGGGATCATTTTAAAGGAGACGTGAGAGGCAAGCTTTTTTTTACACAGAGTGTGCTGCCTGGGCTGGTGGTGAGGTGGTTACAGCGACTTTTAAGAGGCGTTAAGATAGGCACCTGAATGTGAGGGAAATGGAGAGATATGGATATCATGTAGGCATAAGGGGTTAGTTTAGTTGGCCATTTGAATGCTAATTTATTTGGTTCGGCACAACATTGTGGGCCAATGCTCTTGTTTCTGTGTTAGACTGGTTCAAAGGTTCATTTATTATCAAAGTATGCAACTCTGAAAATCTTCTTCTCCTGGTAACCATGAAACCAAGAAAAAAAGGAAAGGCAGCATGATCTCCAACCTTAAATTCCCCCTGCCCACACAAATAAAAACAAACAAAATGGAACAGGCACGTCAACCGTCAAATCCCAGCTCCTGCACAAAAATCAAACAAACAGAACATGTACATCAACCTGAAATTGCTCCTCCTGCACAAAATAAACAAGAAAGGTCAGGAGGAAAACACAGAATATAAAAAAACTATAAGACTGAAAAAAGTCTATAGTCCAAGTCCACATCCAGAACATAGAAAACCTGGGTAACATTCTCCGGGCTCAATGGCAGCCTTTCCCCTCTCCGATAGCAGCGATTAAAAGGCAGTCTCCCTCTCTTACAGCAAAGCAATCCCCCCAGCGATTAAAAGGCAGCCTCCCCTCTCCAGGAGAAGAGTGGTTAAAAAACAAATACCTTCCGCATTCATCTCGATGTTTTGATTTCCCTCGACTCTTTAATCAGCGAACAATGGAAGCTTTATTCGGCGAAATGGAGTCCAACATTGGCTCATGCCCTGTCCCACAGACTGTTTGTTCTATGTTCTAAATTCTAAAATGCAACTTGTCCAATTTTAAAGTTCAAGTTCAAAGTATATTTATTATCAAAGTATGTGTTAAGCTATACAACCTTGAGATTTGTCTCCATACAGTCACAAAACAGGAAACCCGAAAGGACCCATTAAAAACAGACCCTAATGTGCAGAGAGAGAGAAAAAGCACAAATTGGTGCAAACAATAAAAACCAGTAAGAGCATTCAGAACAAAAGTGAGTCCATAGACACGAAACCCAGAGCAGGACCACGGCCTCATGCTCAGTTCATCACACAGTGGAGCAGGCTGAAGTGGTGTGGAAAGAAGTACTGAAGTGATAATAACGGGATATCCAAGAGAGGTTGAGTTAAGACTCTGAGAACGTGGCAGCGCCACCAGGAAGGTGGTGTGAAAGAGGTGATTGGTTTAGGAGTCTGATAGCAGCGGGGAAGCAGCTGATCTTGTGACTCATTGTGTGGATATTCAAACTCCTACACCTTCTCCCAGAAGGTAGAGGAGAGAAAAGAAAATGGCAAGGGTTACAGATATACCATTAACTTTCCCGAAGCGATGCATTGTGAAGATGGACTGGATGGAAGGAGGTGAGGAGTCAGTGATGGACTGCGCAGATCAGAATACTGTTTACCTGAGCCCCTCCTTTGGTCTAGGTTGACCATGGATGACACATCCTAGCTGAATACATGATACGCAAGCTAGGGCAGTACAATATGGAGACCAGGCTGTTGCCCACTCCATACAGACGATGAATCCACAGGAATGGCAGAGACCCATACAGTTTGGCACCAACGACAGCACAGGAGTTGACAGTCAGCATTAAACTTAACATAGGACATAGAACATTACAGCACAGGAAAAGGCCATTCAATCTATAATGTTGTGCCGAACCAACTAAAATGCAAATCAAAAACACCCAAACACTAATCCCTCCTACCTAAACCATGTCAATATCCCTCCATCTTCATTACATCCATGTGCCTATCCAAACATCTCTTAAAAGCCTCCAATGTCTTTGCCTCTTTCCACCATACCAGGCAGCGCATTCCAAGTATCCACCACTCTCTGAGTAAAAAATTTCCCCCTCACATCCCCTTTGAACTTACTCCCTCTCGTCTTCAGTGCATGCCCTCTGGTATTAAACATTTCAACCCTGGGAAACAGATACTCTCTGTCCACTCTATCTATACCTCTCATAATCCTGTAAACCTCTATCTCCCTTCAGTCTCCGGCGCTCAGTAACAACAACCCAAGTTTATCCAGTCTCCCATGATAGCACATGCCCTCTAAACTAGGCAGGATTCTTATAAACCTTTTCTTCACCCTCTCCAAAACTTCAACATCTTTCCTATAGTGGGGCAAATAGAATTGTACACAGTACTCCAGATGTGGCCGAACCAGAGTTTTAAAACATTGCAACATGACCTCTTACTTTTGAACTCACTGCCTCGAATAATAAGAGAAAGCATTCCAGAAGTCTTCTTGACCACCTTATCAACCTGTGTAGCCACTTTCAAGGGGCTATGAATTTGGATCCCAAGATCCCTCTGTTCAGCCCTTAACAGTGTACCATCTCTTTGTATTTGCCCTATCAAGGTGCAACTCATCACACTTGTCCGGGTAAAACTCCATCTGCCATTTCTCTGCCCATATCTGCAACAGATCTATATCGCACTGTATACTTTGCCGGTCTCCTACACTATCCACAACCCCACCAATCTTGGTATCATCTGCAAATTTACTAATCCACCCATCCATATTCCCCCCCTCCCCCTTTTCCTTCTCCCTGGGCCTCCTGCCCATGATCCTTTCATATCCCTTTTACCAATCACCTGTCCAGCTCTTGGCTCCATCCCTCCCCCTTCTGTCTTCTCCTATCATTTTGGATCTCCCCCTCGGCCTCCCACTTTCCACTTACTAGCTCTTCCTTCAGTTAGTCCTGGCGAAGGGTCTCAGTCCAAAACGTTGACTGTACCTCTTCCTAGAGATGCTGCCTGGCCTGTTGCGTTCACCAGCAACTTTGATGTATGTTGCATATTTTCATCCAGGTTATTTATATACTGTACATCACAAACAGCAGAGGTCCCAGAGCAGATTCCTGCAGAACACCACTAATTACAGACCTCCAGCTTGCATAAGTCCCTTCAACCACTACCCTCTGTTGCCGACGTACAAGCCAGTTCTGAATCGAAATAGCCAATTTGCTGCGCATCCCATGCAGCGCAGCGTAATCTTCTGGATTAGCCTTCCATGAGGGACTTTGTCAAACACCCCATGTATTTCCAAATGCTCATATATCCAATCCCTAAGAATCTTCTCTAGCAATCTCCCTACCACTAATGTGAGACTCACTGGTCTATAGTTGCCAGGATTTTCCCTTGTTCTCTTCTTAACATTATTCACTCCTCAGTCCTCCACAACTGCCTTATGCATTTCAGCTCTGGATTTTTCCTTGGGGTTTACTCCCGAAGTTTTCCCTGTGAGTGGGTATAGCCTCAAAGCAGCGGAGGTTTGAGATCATTGTTTTCTTTCTCCTAGATAAGCTGCCAACCACGGCTGACAAGCCCATCTGCCTGAAGCGACTGTTTTTAAGGCGCCAGTAACACACTTTTGCCCCTTTTGCTGTCAGCAGAAACGGTTCTGCCAGGCTTTGTAGCTAAGCTACATGTGAAGGCCAAGAGTTGAACTTGATTGTCAGAGGCTAAATGAGACACATGCCATTGGGAGTATTTAATAGGTTGTGGAAGTTTATCTCTACTACATCCCCTGGCTCTGACAACATTAAAGAATCAAATCTACTAAAACTAAGAATAATAAAGGGCTCTAAGCTGATGACTATTCCGTCACACTCTTGACCAGGACTTGACAGATGCTGGAAAGGATTTGGGGTGTTAGGAGATGAGCAACATTGCACAAAACAGCATCTCTCAAGGAGAAACCAGTGGCCAACGTGATCTTTTCAGTTCATTCTTTAATTGGGATATTTCTTCAATGTCTTGAAACAAATATTGAAAGAAAATGCACTTCTGTGGTGATTTTCATACTTCTGTCTATTGCAAATGGCTTTACAATGAGTTATGAGCAAAGAAGGATTTGCATTTATGCAGCTCCTTTATCCACCTCAGATTATTCCAAGCAATGAAGGATGCTAGAATACAATGAAATCAGAGCAGGATTAGGCCACCAGGCCTCTCAAGCCTGCCCCATCTTTCAATATGATGATTACTGATCTATGCTGGCCTCTTGTCCCATTCAGATATTCAACCCTCAATTCCTCAATCTTTCAATTATTTATCCATCTCCACCTTAATGACCTGTACTCCACCACACTCATGGGCTGAGAATGCCAGATATTAGCCTACTCATGAGAGAAGGAATTTCTCTATGTTTCTGATGTGTTACTCTTTTATGAAGTTTGGAAGTGTTCAGCAGGACAGGCATTCCACACAAAGGAAAGACAACATACAATTTATGGACAATGAGCTTCCATAAACAATAAAGTGATAAAGGTTAGATAATCTGTTTTGGAGGGTTAAGTGCTTATTGGGGCACTAGGGATAAAAAGCAATAATTTTTACATTTATCTTAGGCAGTAGAAGGGCTTCAAGTTAATATCATATTTGAAACTATGCATCTCACTCCACCATATCATCCTGAGGTCAGTCTGAATCCCCTTGGCTCAGCTCCTGAAGTGACGCATGAACATTAAGCCTCGCACCTTCCAGTTCTGAAGTGAGACTGCATCTACAGTTCATGCAATTCAAATTCCATTTCTAATTTGGGAATGAAATGCAGCTTTAGGGAAAACTGAGAAGTTTTTTGAAGAATTATACCATTACCTGAATTTATTCTGGAAAATTGCACAGAATGTGCATAGCCTTCAGTATTACAACCACATTAATCAGAATAATAACCAGTGATTCATGTGGAGTCATGTTTGAAATTGGGAGACATGGAATTCCTGCAGATGCTGGATTCTTGAGCAAACACAGAGCCTTTCAATGGTCTTAACCTGAAACATCAAATGTCCTCTTTCCTCCATAGATGCTGCCTGATTGGCTGAGTTACTCCAGCAGCTCTTTCTTTGCCTTTGAAATTGTTAGCAACTGATTAGTACAGAGTTTCACAACATTCACACCTTTCACAACATTCCAAAATCTACTACGACTGATAGATTATCTTTGAAGTGTGCCGTTACAGGCTTTACTTTAATTTATTCATTCATTGGTTGTGGCCCCATTTGCCAGCATTTATTCCCAATCCCTAATAACCCCTGGATTGAGGGGGTTCCTGGGCCATTTCAAACGTTAAACTCCATTTACCTAGACTGGTGGGCCCGGAGTCACACCTGTGTGAGACTGAGCATTGGCATTTGTATTGGTTTATTATTGTCACATGCATCAAGAGACAGTAGAAAGCTTGTCTTGCACACTGTTCATACAGATTAAATCATCTTCAGCAGACAGTTTGGTGCTCCAGATTCTAGCATCTGCAGCCTCTTGTGTCTCAACAACTTTGTATTGTGTTTTATTGACATTAAAAGTGAGGTCAGAAAACCAGTAAGTAGACGGATTCAAGCCCACTGCTATCAGCAGAGTACAAACAACAGAAAATTAGAGTCTTGCAACATCAGATATTGCTGGTGAACTCAGGCTAGGGTCTCCAGGCTTCTGTCCCTCCTGCCTGGTGGCAGCAGTGAGAGAAATGCATGAACAGGATGGTGGGGGTCCCAGATGATGGATGGCACCTTCCTCAGACAAAACCTTTCGCTGGTGTCTTCAATGCTGGAGAAAGTTTTACCTATGATAAAAATGGCTGAGCCTGCCTCTCTCAGTCCCTTCCCCACTCCCATCAGGTTTTGACTGAACTGATAAACACTAATACTACCTCAAACTATATTTCTTATTCTATCAACTTGCACCATTTTGCTGTTTATTGTGTCTTGTAAATTAAGTACAGTTTACAGTTTACATTGATTTATGTTTTTCATCTTTATTATATTATGTATGTGCTGATGCTACAAACAGCTAATCTTCTTGGCATTTATACCTTATGCCTATGAGAATGAGCTTGAATATTCAAATCACCAAACCCTTCTGTTCCTGTGCATCGGAGTTTCCATACCACATCACAATGCACTCAGAGTGTTTTCCACTGTTATTCATGACCATCTAAATGCAAATAGTAAATAGTTACAAATAGCAACTATTTTTAGTTCATATCACCATTAAAGGTTTCCATATTTTAGCCCTAATCTAAGTGCACAATATTCAGAGGTCCTTTTAAACTTTACTTAACATCTAACTATAGCACTCTCTTACAACTAAGTATAGACTCAGTTTTCTCTACTTGTTACAGGATCATGGAAATGGAAGGAAATCATTAAGCCCTTCAGCTTGTCATCACTTCATGGCTGATCAGTATGTGAATCAAGTTACCACCTTTGACCCATATCCCTCAATACCTTTATTAAACTAACATCTATTGATTGCAATCTTGCAAATTTCAATTAGCCTGGTCTCTTCAATCATTGTTTTTTAACAGTGGAGAGTTCCAAATGTTGAAAAGGAATTGTGTCAATCAAGATCTGTAAACATGATTATCTGGTTGCTATCAAATTGCTGTTTCAGGGATCTTCATGTCTGCTGCTGCCCCATAGCTCTGCAGCAGTGACTAATCTTTAAAAGTACTTCATAGAGCTTAGGTTTTTATGTTTTCTTTATGAACACAGATTTGTCCTGTCTAATATAGGAAAGATGTGGCACTGTAGAACATGTGAAAAGGAGATTCGCCAGAACTGGAGCATTACAGTTATAAGGAATGACCAGTTGGTCTGGGTTTGTTTTCCCTGGATAATTTCCCTCTAATTTTTTTATATAGTTGCATGGACCAACCACTGCCCTGAGCAGGAAATTTTTACATGGCCTGAAAACTGCACGACACTTTAAAAGTTTAAATGTTCTGAATATTCCAGCTGCACAGCAACAAAGGCTGTGTGTGCAGGAGCATTTCAGCTGCTGCGTGACTGTGCACCCACACAGCTTAGAGGAACAGTACTGTGTCATTACAGGATAGAGCTATATAAAATTATGAGGGCAGTAGATAGTAAAAAAAAATTCCCATAGTGGGGGGTTTCAAAGACAAGAAGTTTAAGATGACAAATTGGTATTTGAGAGTATTATGAGGAGGAATTTTTTGTACAGTCTTGTTAGGCAGGGGATTGAGTTCAAGAGCTGTAAGGTAATGTTGCAGCTCTATAAAACTCAGGATAGGTCACACTTGGAGTATTATGCTCAGTTCTGGTCACTCTTTATGAGAAGGATTTGAAAAGCTTTAGAAAGGGTACAGAAGAGATTTATCAGGATGCTGCCTGCGTTAGGGAACAAGACTTTTAAGGAAAGATTGAGAGTGCTTGGGTTTTTCTTCTTGGAGTGAAGGTGGTTGGTGTTTGGGACATGCTGCTAAAGATGCCCTCTAGGAAGATTCCCTCATGACATTTGTAAAGCATCTAAATGAGTACCTGAATTGCCAAGGCATAGAAGAGTATAATCCAATATGGATAAATGGGATTTGTGTTGGTAGGTACAAGATATGGCCTGGGCATGGTAGGCCAAAGGGCCTGTTTCTGGGCTGTCCAACTCTATTTCTATGGGTTAAGTAGTCTATCTCCTATTATAAAATCATTTCTGTATGAACTGCTTTTCCCACCAGTTCAGCTGGCCTCTCGGTATAAAACATCTTCAATGTACTAGATGCACCATGTGCCATTCCACAGAAGGTGCTGCAGTTTTTTTGTTCCACACAGGCCATTCTGATTCCAGCTCCCAAACCCTCAAC
Organism: Mobula hypostoma; assembly: GCF_963921235.1. NCBI lineage: Eukaryota > Metazoa > Chordata > Chondrichthyes > Myliobatiformes > Myliobatidae > Mobula > Mobula hypostoma. The sequence continues at coordinate 171,785,660 of NC_086097.1, forward strand.
TTCTTTAACCTCTATATCCTCTGCCAACAGGATAGACAAGGGCAGCAGATCCATGGAAAAATGACTCATTGCATTTTCATCATGCTTCTCTGCAATGAGAACGGTTAAGAGGGTTTTGCAGAAAATGGAGAAAGTGTGCATCAAGAAGCGATAAAAATGATTAAAAGATTGTTAATACTAAAAAAACGTTCATTATGAAGTATGTACCTCCTGTGTCTGAAGAATTAACATAAAATCAACATAGAACATGACAGCACAATACAAGCTCTTTGGCCCATGATCAATAACTCTTCCCTTCCACATGGCCCTCCATTTATCTTTCATCCATGAATGTAAGTGTCTCTTAAATGTCCCTAACGTATCTGTCTCTTCCAGCACCCCTGGCAGCACGTTCCATTCACCAACCAGTCTCTGTGTAAAAACCCTACCTTGACATTCCCCCTATACTTTCCTCCAGTCAGATTAAATTTATGTCCTCTTGTATTAGCCATTGCTGCCCTAAGAACAAGGTGCTGGCTGTCCACTCTATAAATTCCTCTTATCATCTTATACACTTCAATCAAGTCACCTCTTCACTCCAAAAAGAAAAACCCTAGCACCCCTAAAAGTCTTGTTCCCTAATCCAGGCAGCATCCTGATAAATCTCTTCTGTACCCTTTCTAAAGCTTTCAAATCCTTCCTATAAAGAGTGATCAGAACTGAACATAATACTCCAAGTGTGACCTATCCTGAGTTTTATAGAGCTTACAGCTCCTGAACTTAATCTCCTGACTAACGAAGACCAACACACCATATGTCTTCTTAACCATCTTATCAACTTGCATGGTAGCTTTGGTCAAAGTAGCCACCACAGATCCCACAGAACCTCCACTGACTAGAGGGGGAGGTAGGTGGACAAGACGTGGGGCAAGTTTAGGAGCCGGATGGAATGCATACAACAGTGACAAATTTCAACCACCCAAAAGGGAACCAAGCTGATTACAAGTGAAATAACTAATTAATATAATAGAACTTAATTTGCATAACTAAATATGAAAGCACTGTACATTTTAAATCACCAAGGCTGAACAAAAACCTTATGCTGAAAAGAAATAAGTCTTTGTACTTGAGAGCTTACTTCATTGAGTGTGTTCCACTTGCAGTGTTCAATACAGAAAGAAAATCATTGAAGCATTAATTGTCAAGCAAAGCTGATTCACATGAATGATGTACATACATTATGTAAAAGAACATGGAACAATTAAATGTGTTGTCTTTGTCACTTTAATCTGGGTAATTGTGACAGTTTTATGATGATTCAATTAGAAGGTTTCCTTTGACATAAAATCTGCCGCCAATTTAGATCTCTAACTTGCTTGTAATTAATTAAGTTGGCAGTCGTTATGTAAGATGCTTGTTGTTTGATTATATGGAAGCTATTTCCTGGCAGTAACAACTGAATCTTAGTCTCAATGCTTTTACCAACAGGGGACAATGCTACAGCCCAGTTTCAAGGTTGGCAATTCATTATCTTCATGGTCCATCTGCTGTTTTCTTTGTCAGTTGAAATAAAGTGTGATCATAAACAATGTTATGTATTACATTTCTTTAGCACCTATCACATCCACAAGAACAAAAGAAAATAGAAGCAGGAGTAAGCCAAATATCCCCATTAACCTGCCCTGCAATTCAAAATGATGGATCTAATCCTCTTCTGTGCCAGTTCCTCATCACTCTCAATTCCTCAATTTTCAAATATTTACATATCTACCTCCCTTTTAAATATATCTAATGATCTAGTCTCCATTTTAGATTAGATTAGACTAGATTATGAGGACACGCAGTCCTCTTTTATTGTCATTTAGTAATGCATGCATTAAGAAATGATACAATATTCTTCCGATGTGATATCACAGAAACACAGGACAGACCAAGACTGTAAAACTAACAGAAACCACATAATTATAACATATACAAACAGGTGCAAGCAATACCATAACGTGATGAAGAACAGGCCGTTAGTACGGTAAAAAGTTCAAAGTCTCTCAAAAGTCCCACATCTCACGCAGACAGGAGAAGGAAGAAAACTCTCCCTGCCATAATCGACCACAGTCCGAATCTGAGTCGTCCGAAAACTTTGAGCTCTGACCAGCCCTCCGACACCGAGCACCGAGCACCACCCCTGCCGAACACTTCGACCCCAGCCCGGCTGCCAGCAGCAGGCAAAGCCGAGGATTTTGGGGCCTTCCCTCCGGAGAGTCTCAATCGCACAGTAGCAGCGGCAGCAAACCGGGCATTTCAGAAGTTATTCCAGATGTTCCTCCGTGCTCTCACGGCTGTCTCCATAAAATAAGAATTGTGCATGGCCCCTATTTCACAAATACGATATCATTTCACCCGAGAGGCTACGCGCGCTGCGTCGCGCCGCCATCTTCTCCTCCCGACTCTTAGAGGAGAGAGTTTCAGAGATTCACTACTTCCTGAGAGAAGAATGCTCATCTACCTCAGCTCTAGATGAATGGCTCCTTATCTTGTAGCTATGTCCCCTTGTTTGTGATTCTCCCACTAGCGCAAACATCTCAACACCCACCTGGCCATGCCATCTTTCTTCAATGTGCTCTGAAGTCAATATATTGAATTGAAGCAGGGTAAAGCAATGAAAAATTCCCATCATCCAGGTTATGCTATTATATGCAGCTACATTCTCGCAGGAGATACCAAAGCCTGAATTCCCAAAGCACCAGGTTTAACAACATCCTTCAACCATTTAGTTCTCGAAACAACCAGCACGATCCCAAACACTACAATTTAACAACAATATGACCACTTTGATCAATTTGCACAAAACTTGACTTTTTATTTGTTCTAATTATATTCTTTATTGTAAAAATTGTCTATAATGTACAGTGGCATGCAAAAGTTTGGGCACCTCGGTCAAAATTTCTGTTATTGTGAATAGCTAAGCGAGTAAAAGATGACCTGATTTCCAAAAGGCATAAAGTTAAAGATGACACATTTCTTTAATATTTTAAGCAAGATTTCTTTTTTATTTCCATTTTTTATAGTTTCAAAATAACAAAAAAGGAAAAGGGCCCAAAGCAAATGTTTGGGCACCCTGCATTTTCAATACTTAGTAACACCCCCTTTGGCAAGTATCACAGCTTGTAAACGCTTTCTGTAGCCAGCTATGAGTCTTTCAATTCTTGTTTGGGGGATTTTCTCCCATTCTTCCTTGAAAAAGGCTTCTAGTTCTGTGAGATTCTTGGGCCGTCTTGCATGCACTGCTCTTTTAAGGTCTAGCCATAGATTCTCGATGATGTTTAGGTCAGGGGGACTGTGAGGGCCATGGCAAAACCTTCAGCTTGTGCCTCTTGAGGTAGTCCACTGTGGATTTTGAGGTGTGTTTATGATCATTATCCTTTTGTAGAAGCCATCCTCTTTTCATCTTCAGCTTTTTTACAGATGGTGTGATGTTTGTTTCCAGAATTTGCTGGTATTTAATTGAATTCATTCTTTCCTCTACCAGTGAAATGTTCCCTGTGCCACTGGCTGCAACACAAGCCCAAAGCATAATCGATCCACCCCCATGCTTAACAGTTGGAGAGGGGTTCTTTTCTTGAAATTCTGCACCCTTTTTTCTCCAAACATAGCTTCACTCATTGCAGCCAAAAAGTTTTATTTTAACTTCATCAGTTCACAGGACTGATTTCCAAAATGCATCAGGCTTGTTTAGATGTTCCTTTGCAAACTTCTGACGCTGAATTTTGTGGTGAGGATACAGGAAATCTTTTCTTCTGATGATTCTTCCATGAAGATCATATTGGTGCAGGTGTCGCTGCACAGTAGAACAGTGCACCACCACTCCAGAGTCTGCTAAATCCTCCTGAAGGTCTTTTGCAGTCAAACGGAGGTTTTGATTTGCCTTTCTAGCAATCCTACAGGCAGTTCTCTCGGAAAGTTTTCTTGGTCTTCCAGATCTCAACTTGACGTCTACCATTCCTGTTAACTGCCATTTCTTAATTACATTATGAACTGAGGAAACGGCTACCTGAAAACGCTTTGCTGTCTTCTTATAGCCTTCTCCTGTTTTGTGGGCATCAATTATTTTAATTTTCAGAGTGCTAGGCAGCTCTTTAGAGGACCCCATGGCTGCTGATTGTTGGGACAAGATTTCAGGAGTTAGGGTATTTATAAAGCTTTGAAATTTGCATCACCTGGCCTTTCCTAACGATGACTGTGAACAAGCCATAGCCCTAACAAGCTAATTGAGGTCTGAGACCTTAGTAAAAGTTATCTAAGAGCTCAAATCTCTTGGAATGCCCTAACTTTTACATGGTGCTCCTTTCCTTTTTTTCACTCTAAAATTGTACAAAACAAAAATAATAAACCAATCTTGCTTAAAATGTTGAAAAGAATGTTTCATCTTTAACTTTATGACTTTTGGAGATCAGTTCATCTACTACTCACTTAACTATTCACAGTAACAGAAATTTTGACCAGGGGTGCCCAAACTTTTGCATGCCACTGTATGTTTACTTTATGATTTTCTTGTAAATGCTGTTAATCTAAGTGCTTGTGAAGCTTTTCATTGCACCTGTGAAACCTGTGGTTGAACAAATGTATGACGATAAAGTTGACATTGACGTTGACTTTGAAAGCACACTTTGGTGAGGCTTCACTTGGAGTATTATGTTCAGTTTTGGTCACATCACTTAGGAGAATGAAAAGAGAAGATATTCACAAGAATATGGCCAGGAGTTGAGGGACTGTGTTGTAGGGAAAGGTTGGGCAGGCCAGAGCTTTCTTCTTTGGATTGTAAGAGAGACTGAGAGCTGATCTTATAGAGGTGATTAAATCACGAAGGACATAGAAAGGGTGAATACACTCAGTCTTTTTTCTAGAGTTGGAGTATCAAGAACTAGACAGCATAGTGGAGAGAGGGAAAATTTAATAGGAACTTGAAGATCAACTCTTTTACACAAAGGCTATTATGCATGTGGAATGAGCTGCCACAGGAAGAAGCTGAGGAAGGTGCAATGTTTAAAGGACAGCTGGACAGATACATGAATAGGAAAGTTTTCGAGCAGGGTTCCCAACCTGGACCTCTCAGTTAATGAGCGGGATCCGTGGCATAAGAAGGTTGGGAACCCCTGTTTTGGAGGGATATAATTTGGAGAGGGTACAGAAGAGGTTTACCAGGATGTTGCCTGGATTAGACAGCATGTACTAGAAGGAAAGGTTGGACAAGATTTGGTTGTTTTGGTGATAAATAGGTGAAGATGATGGGCTATGGTAGGAGAAGAAGATTAATTATGGAAGCAGATGAGGAAGGTGGGGAGGGCAGATGAGAACAATGGGGAATGGGAACCAATAGAAGGAATGTGTGGGTGATGAGCAGATGCAGTCGGTAGAGGATAGGGTTGCTATCAGTTCCTTTCATCTGGTTTCATGTATCTCCCTACCTTTTTATACTAGATCTTTCAGTCTAGATGAAGGGCTTCAACCCAAAATGGTGACTGCCTGTTCCCCTCACATAGATGCTGCTCAACATAATATGTTTCTCCAGCAGATTGCTTGTGACCCCAGATTCTCGCAACTCCAGTCTCTCGTGTCTCCATGGCTGAGGAGTCTAGAACCAGGGGAGGCAGACGCAAAGTGAGAAGTCAGTCATTCACTTTAGCGACAAGAGGCAATTTCTTCATCCACTGGTGAATCTTTGGAATTCCCATCCAGAGGGTTGTGGAGGCTCTGAAACTAAGTACATGCAAAGTATAGACTTGAAAACGTTTGCACAACATTGTGAGTCAAAGGGACCATACTGTACTGTACTGTTTTATGATTACATAATGATGCTGAAAAACTAATACATACCTTTATTAGATAACTGATAAACTGACTAGATAACTGCAACACACTTTTAACTGAGCTTCCAAAGTAATCTATTGACAAACTTCAATGCATGCAGAAAGTCACTGTTAGACTTTTAACCAAAACCAGGATGAGGGAATGTATCACTCCCATCCTAGCTAATCTTCATTGGCTTTCTGTGTCTTTTAGCAATGATTTTAAAGTTCTCTTACTTGATTTTAAAGTTTTCAGTGGTCTGGAACCGGAATACACCACAGAATCACTTTCACTTTATAATCCTGCTCGAGTTCTCAGATCTTCTTCAGCTGGTCTCTTAAATTTGAACAATCTCCCTCACGGGGTAATGGGCAGGTCAACTTTTTTGTACTATACTCCTAAACTGTAAGTCCAATACCTAGAATTATAAGGGATAGAGATTCAGTTGACACTTTTAAGAACCAGCTCAAAACCTATTTATTTAACCTTGCTTTTAATGAATATCATTTTGTCTTTCATTTTCATGTTTGCTCTTTATCCCGTTGTAACCCACTTTAACTACATTGTATGAACAGTTCTCTATAAATAAGTTACCTTTATTATTCCACTGTGAGACATGTAAGGCCAGAGAAACTGTAGTTCATTAAATACTGATTTACAGTATATGCATCCTTCATCAGTGTAACTACAAGATCTTATCTCAACGTAATATAAGAAATGCTTCAGTACAGTACTTACTCAGACACATGTGAATAATCATAAGGCAAATCCTATATCCAACCCCTGACTTATCCTGCAGTCAGGATGACAAATTGCATTTGCATTTACTTTCCAAACTGTGCCTGCAAGTCAAAAATAAGCCAAAGGCACCAACCTTTGCAGGATGGAAATGTCAAAGGAAGTGACATTCTTTGCTCGGTCGCCTTAAGCTTTCTAATAAACATCCCATATTATTGCAAGACACATTGGAGCTGGGAGAAGCATTGATGCAGAGAAGTAACCCCAACAATTATCAATGCTTATCATCTCGTTTGAGTGATGATAAAAGACAGTGAATGTGATGCACAGTGGTGAAGCTACTAGAGCCACTGCCTCACATCTCCAGTGACCCAGGTTGAATCCTGACCTCAAGCACTATCTCTGTTGAGTTTGCATGTTCTCCATGTGACTGCACAGGTTTCTCCTGTGTGTCCTTGTTTCCACTCACATCCTAAAAGCATGCCAGTTGCTGCAAATTGCCCCTCATGCAGGGATCTGAGGGGAATTGATGAGAATATGGAGAGAATAATTTGGAGTTAGTGTAGGATTAAAGAAAATTGGTGGTTGCTGATTAATGTGGCCCACTAGGCCTGCTTCTAATGCTGTATGACTCCATAATCTCCAAATGAATATAGGAAACTGAAGTAAACACAAGTGATTCTGCACATGCTGGAAATCTTGAGCAAATCTTTATCTGGACCCTAAAAAGAGCCCCAGCTTGAAACATCAACTGTATGTTCCCCTCCATAGATGCTGCCTGACTTACTGATCTCCTCTAGCATTTTGCATGTGCTGCATAAAAACTGAATGGGTTGGATATCAGAAATTTAAACAGAAAATGCTAGAAACATTCAGCAGAATCTGTGGAAGGAGAAATAGAGTGAATGCTTCAAATGAAGTGTGTTTTATTAAAGCTGGGAAAGGTAGGAATCAAATGAAGTTGCAAAGAATATGTAAAGGGGGTAGGATGGATAGGACAAAATAAATGTCTCTGACAGGGTGAGGCCAGGGATGGTGTGGGGACAAGTTATGGAGCTGACCTGCTTAATGAGTTAAAAGAGGTGGTAGGAGATTGCAAAATGCAACAAAAATGTTGGTAGAGAGTAAGAACACAAACAAAGGAATGCGATAAAAGTATGAATTGCAAGGCTGTAGATAACACCCATTCGATCAGTCTGTGATGATAGGTGAGAGGAAATCAGCCAATGTCACAGACGAATGACTTGCAGCATAAATGGCTATTTTATTTTCTTTCTTTCCTGCTTCAGAGCAAGGGTCCTCGAGCTGAAAAATTATCTTAGATGCTGCTGAGTGTGTCCAATATTTTCTATTTTTATTTACGGTAATAGACAGCTTCGACATTGATTTTGTTAGAGTAATCTTCATGCCAGTTTGCGAATGTTGATGTGGGTTTAACACAACAGTAAATCTTTTCAGACAGTAAATTAAAATGCCAGTGGTAAGGAGGATACTCCAATTATACTTAGTGATGCTACAAATTCCAAAATCAGTAAAAGGGCAGTGAAATTCTAGAGTTCAAATATACAAATCTTATGAAAAGTGGGAGGACAAATTGATGATTGTCTGAGGCTGAAGCATTTTACAGATGGAAGCATTGAAGCTGAAAAGGGAAGATTTACAGCAGTGTCTGTCTACCTTAGTGGCTACGTGCTGACCTGTTTTTAACAGTGTGCTTTAGAAGGTTGTCAAGGCTAAGAAAAGATTTACTAAGATGATAATGAGGTTGAGGGGCTTCTTCTGTAAGCAGAGTGTAGAGAGCAGGCTGGGAGATAAGTTGATAGTCCTTCCTGCTGTCTGGCAAGGGTTCAAAAGCTCAGGGGATATGTTACTAGACTGGTAATTCATTGGTCTTAACTAATTATACAGAGACAAGTGGCCGAATCCCACTAACACAGCTGGGTATGTTCAATTAAAGAAACTTGGATTTTAAAAAATAGTTTCTGCAAAGGTGATCATGCAGCATTAAAAACTTAAATAAAAAGCTAAAATGCTGGGGAAACTCAACAGGTCAGATAACATCGGGGGAAATAAAAACAAAGTTAACATTTCAAGTCAAAGACTATTCATCAGCACTGGAAGAGAGAATACAGGAAAGTCATTTTAAATTGAAGATAGGTGGCAGGGAGGGAAGAAAGGGCAAAGGAATTATCTTTGGTAAGATGAGACCAAGTCAAATGGGTAAATGGGAAATGGGCCAGAAAGACTGTGAATCTGCTTCATTGTCAGTGATGTTTGTCACTAATTTCAACACTGTGTAATATGCCCAGCAGGAGAGAGGAAAAAAAAAACCCTGATTCAATACCACAGATGGAAGAATAGAAATGGTGATGGGATCATAGAGTTATACAGCCTCAGCTCAGTTTGTCCATGATGACCAAGTTGCCTGCCTGAGCCAGACTGATTTGACTGTATTTGGCCCATATACCTCCAAATGTTTCCTACCTATGAACCTGTCTAAATGCCTTTTAAATATTATAACTGTACCGGCCTCTACCACTTCTTCTGTCAAGAAATTCTACACATACACCACCTCCCTATGAAAATCTTGTCCCACAGATTCCTTTTAAATCATTCATCTCTCACCTTAAACCTACCGTATGTCCTCTAGTTTTAAACTCCCATCATTTTACAAACCTTTATAAGGTCACACTTGAGCCTCTTATGCTCCGGGGAACAAAATCCCCAGCCCATCCAATCTCTACTTACTTCTCTAGTTCTTCAGTCTCAGTAACATCCTTATGAATCCCTTCTGAACCTTCTCGAGTCTAATTCAAGATTCCAGATTCAAGATTTATTATTGAGCATGAGTGTAAAGGAGAACATCAGTACACAGGTGTAAATGAGAATAAAATGATTGTTACTTTAGTTGCAAAGCAGCATAAAAAACACAATAAATATAAATATAAAACCAATGCTATGAAGCACTATGTACAAGTATCTGTTGGGTATGGTCATATATACATCTTTCCTAATTACTGGATAACCAGAACTTCACACAATTCTCCATATATGTTACGAAGCAGGTTCTGATACAGAAAGATAAAAAGCAGGTTATGTAAATTTGGAGAATTAGGTATTGAATCCAGAATGCTGAAATGTGTCCGAACAGAGGACGGGGTGCTCAAGCTTATGTTGTACCTTATTGCAGCACTACAGGAGGACATGAAGAGGTTAGTGTGGAGTCGGATGGAGAATGACAATACCAGGCAATGTGAAGCTAGGGTCACTACTGTGCACTGAACACAGAACGTCAGCAAAGTGATCACCCAATCTGTGTTTGGTTTCTCCACTGCAATGTGAACTCTGAATGCGGTCCATGAGATTGGAAAAAGTGCAAGTGAATGTTGTTTCCCCTGAATGGAACATTTGAGTCTCAAAGAGTTGGAAAAGACATTTTAGCAGTGTGTGGGAAAATACCGTAACACAGGGAGGGGTTTGTAAAGAGGCAAGTGTAAAGCAGGCAGTTGTGAAGGGAGTGATCCTTCAAAACACTGAAATGGGAAGAGAATATGTGACTGGAGATCAAATCAAAATCAGAATAAGAATGAGAATCAGGTTTATTATCATTTGTAAAATTTCTTGATTTGTGGCAGCAATAAAGAGCAGTACATAAAATTTACTTTCTTAGAATAAGAATGTCTTAAAAAAAATAAATAGTTCAAAAAGAGAGCAAATTAGTGACGTCCTGTTCTGTTTCCTCTCCTCTTTGTCTGCAGCTTAAAATGTGTTTCATATCTAACTTTTCTTGGTTCAGATGAACAGTCGTGTACATGCAACACTAATACTCCTTCTCTCTGCACAGATCTTGCCCCCCCTCCCCGCTCTTCCTTTATTCCAACGTAGAGTTTATTTGTGAGTAAGTGCAACTTGCTTGCTCTGTTAACGACAGCTCCTGTCACTTTGCTGATGATTGAGCATAAACTGATGGGGAGGTAATTAGTTCAATTGCCTCCTGATTTTAGTGAACTGGATAATCCTAGACAATTGTCCATATATTCTGGTTGATGACAGTGTTATAACAGTACTGGAACAGCTTGGCTAGGTGCCCAGGTCCACAGAACTAGAGCTGGGATGTTGCCTCATTCCATAGCTTTCAGTGGTTCTTGTATGTTGTCACTTTCTGAAATGGGTAAGATGAATCAAACTGGCTTATTGATTGATAGAGAAAATGTGCCAGAGTCTTTACTTTCACAGGAGGTTAAGGGGGGGTTCAGCTTGTCACTGAAAACTTTAACAAACTTCTAAAGATGTACTGTTAAAAAATTCCTGATGATTACACCATCGTTTGGCAATAGAATGCAGAGGAATCTAAGAAACTGTAGACAGCAGTTGTCTCTGTCCAATATTTTACGAGTACAACCTTCCCCACCATCAGTAGAATGTACAGGAGATGCTACTTTAAGAAAAACACAAAAAATGCTGGAAGAACTCAGCTGGCCAGGAAGCATCAATGGAAAAAAATACAGTTGTCATTTCGGGCTGAGACCCTTCAGCAAAACTGGAGAAGAAAAGATGAGGGGTAGAGTTGATAGGTAGGGCAAGGGGTGGGAGAAACACAAGGTGATCGGTGAAAACCAGGAGGAGAAAGGGTGGAGTAAAGAGTTGGGAAGCTTATTTGATGAAAGAGATACAGGGCTGGAGAAGAAGGAGTCTGATAGGAGAGGACAGAAGGCCATGGAGGAAAGAAAAGGGGGGAGGAGGACAACCAGAGGGAGGCGATGGGCAGGTAAGGAGATAAGGTGAGAGAGTGCAAAGGGCATGGTGAATGGTGAAGGAGAGGGGGGCCATTACCAGAAGTTTGAAATTGATGTTCATGCCATCAGTTTGTAGTCTATCCAGATGGAAAATAAAATGTTGTTCCTCCAGACTGAGTGTAGCTTCATCACAACAGTGGATAGACATATTGGAATGGGAATGCGAAGTGGAATTAAAATGGGTGGCCACTGGGAGATCCCACTTTTTCTGGCGAACAGAGTTCAGGGTTTCAAACAGTCTTTCCAGATGAGGCAACCCTTCACCTGTGAGTCTGTTGGAGTCATATACTGTGTCCAGTGCTCCCGGTGTGGCCTCCTGTATATCGGTAAGACCCGATGCAGGTTGGGGTACTGCTTCACCAAGCACCTAAGCTCAGAAAATTGGGTACTGCTGAACGTGAGTGTTATTTAAACTTCGTTCTGCCTAAGAACCTGGGTGACCTATTGTTTAACAAAACTGTCCAACAGCTAACAAGAATTTTAGGAGAGCAGTCTTCACTCTTCAGTGTTCAGTACCAATGCCTAAAACTCATTAAACATGATGCTAATGACTTCATCACATATGCTGGTGTCATCAATCACAAATGTAATAAGTACAAGCTGGGCAACATGACTGAATCACAGTTCAAATGTCTGATTTTTATTTGCGACTTCAGTGATGCAGAAATTCACAAACGGCTGCTGGCCAAACTGGAGCCAGACCCTGATATGACTTTATAAGTCGTCACTCAAGACGGTCAATCAACCTGAAACACGATTTCAACCTGGTCAAACAGAACCATGTCAATGCAGTTTCTAGTGGCACAGACATCAACACTGAGCAGGTCTCCAAGCGGCAAACATCATGTTGGAACTGTGCTGTGATGCATTATGCAAGAATCTGGCAATACAAAAAACATATTTGCAACAAATGCCAATGCCATGGTCACAAAGAAGGCTTTTGCCATCCTTCACATTGTCTAAACCAGTGAAGCACAAGGAGAAGAAGTTTCCAAAGCCATCAAAATCTACAAATAATTTAATAGTCAAGTTCAAAGTTGACTGTGCTCCCAAGAAGAAGGTACGTCAATGAATTTATCAACAATCAGTTGGTTAAGCTACAACTTGAATAAGCATCAGACATCACTATTGTCTCCAAACGCACATGGCGGGCACTTGGGTTCCCACCAGTCAAATCAACTCATCACTCCGTCTGCAGTGTATCAGATGGAACCTTCCAGCTGACTGGCGAACTGCATTGCATGGTGAAACTGAACGGTCACCAAATCAAAGGTGTGTCTTACCTAACAGACCAACCAGATCTGAACGTCCTTGACAGTGACTGGATGGACAAGCTTGATCTTTGGAACAATAATCTGTACAAAGACATTGGCCATTCTAATCATGTCATTCAATGCCGTACCAACATCCGTACATGTGGCCGTACAGTAACAACAGCAGCTGTGCTTTGCTGCAGTGTTTCTAAAAGGTTTAGGTTGCTGCACCAAACTGCAAGCAGAAGTCCATCTCCAGCCAGATGCAGAGCCAGTCTTTTGTCCCAAAAGACCGGTAGCATATGCTGTCTTACCAGTCATGGAGCAAGAGCTAGATTGGTTGCAACAAGCTGTTGTAATCAAAGCTATCAACTACAGTGAGTTGTGCACAGACTTCTCAACCGGTCGCAATGTGGCTCTGGAGACACACCAGTACCCTCTACTGGTACCGGTCGATCTCTTCGCAAAATTGAATGGTGGTTGGTACTTTGTGAAGTTGCACTTAGCTGAAGTCTATCTCCAGGTAGATGTGGCAGAAAATTAACAAAAGCTTTTCACCATTTCAACACATAAGGGGTTGCTTTCCTTCCTCCCTCTTCCTTTCAGGGTAAAGGTGGCTCCTTCAGTTTTCCAACAGCTTATGAACACCATGGTATTGATGGTGTTGCCACTTACCTCAATGACAGTATTGTGATCAATTAGACTGAACTATGTCAATGCCTGGAGTATGTTTTGAATAAACTGCAAGACTTTAGATTATGACTTCAGGCAGAAAAATGTAGCTTCATGATGTCTTCAATCAAGTATCTGGGATTCATCATAGATGAGCAGGGTCATTGCCCAGATTCCAAAACCATCACTGCTATTTTGAAGATGCCTCCACCATCAGATGTCAGCACTTTATGATCATTTTGGGCATGACCAGTCATTATTTAGCATTTCTTTCATCAACACCCTGGCTGAGGGAACCACTCAATACCCTGCTCAACAAGAGTTCCACGTGGAAATGGTCCAAATAATGGCAAGAGGCTTTTGATCAAGTGAGGAATATGTTGTCATCTGACCTTCTCTGGACACATTTCAACATAGAGTTGCTAATCTCCATCACAACGGATGTGTCCGATGACAGGGTAGGAGCTATTATATGATATGTCTTTTCTGATGGTCCTGAAAAAACTGTTATGCATGCGGCCAGATCACTGACCGCAGCAGAAAGGAACTATGGATAAATCAAGAAGGAAGCCTTGGCAATTAAATAGTCATGCTTTGGGATATACAGTTGAGTTTTGAGCTTGAGATTTTTTAGTTGCATGGTTTCAGTGAATAGAGGAGTAATTCAAGTTCTGGCATTGTCCTATCTCCTGGCTTTGGCTCTCATTAGTAGTTAAAGCTGAGTGAATACAACAGAAATATACTGTATCACCATTCCTTCACTGTCGCTGGGTCTACATCCTGGAAGCCTCTCCCTGACAGCATTATCAATGTTGCCACACCTCAAAGACAGCAGCAGTTCAGGAGGACAGGTTATCATGACCTTTTCAAGGCCAATTAAGGATGGACAATTAATGCTGGCTCAGCCTGCAAAGCCCACATCCCCTGAATGATTAAAAAAAAGAGATAATTTCTGACTCTAGAAAACTCATGATAGTATGCTTACTATCCACTTCCTGGTGAAGGGCTGTCTTCAGCAATGGTGCATACTATCAAATGAACCTGTAACCTCAGCAAAATCACAGAAATCTACTGAAGGAGACCTTTTGGACCATTGCATCCACATATGCCCAATCAACATCATTCATTCAATTACCTATCAGCCTACTCTCAATCATCTGCAAAGTGACAGAAACTGCCATCAGCAGTGCAAACAAGTAGTACTCACAATTAAATTGCTCATTGAAGTAAAATATACAAAAAAAAACAGCAGATCAAGCAGCAGCTGTGGAGAGAGAAACAAATAACACCAGGTCAATGATCTTTCATTAATTAAAAAGGAAACAACCCTCAGAGTTGTGGAAATGAGTAAAAGATAAAGCGAATTAAGGAATTGTCCGTCTCCTGGTGATGATGGAGCTTACTGAGAGACAGTAGTGAAGGCTTATTAAATGCAAATGCTTTTCATACCTGTTTCCCGATGCTCAGTTGGGTTTTGCCAGGACCACTTGTCTCAAAATTCATTACAGTTTTGGTCCAAATAAGCTGTCAGAGGAGGTGGTAGAGGAAGATACAAATACAATATTTATAACACACTTGGACATGCATTTTGATAGGAAAACCTCTTTTTATGTTGTACTGCTATGTGTTCTATGCAATAGGCATCGTATTTAATAATATACAATATAGTACTATATATATATATTTTACACTCGCTCTGCCCCCGACACTCTTGAATTTCTGGGATACTGCTAGTGTCTTCCACAGTGAAGATGGATGCAAATTACATATATATTATAACGGAATGCCAGAAATTCAAGAGTGTCAGGGGGCAGAAGTGAGTGTATTTGCTATCACTAAGAAGAATGCACTTGGAAAGCTAAAAAGTCTGAAGGTAGCTAAATCAACTGGACCAGATGGATTACACACTGGGGTTCTAAAAGAGGTAGCTGAAGAGATTGTGGAGGCATTAGTAGGAATCTTTCAAGAAACACTAAATTCTGGAATGGTTCCAGGGGACTGGAAAATTGCAAATGTCATTCGACTTTAAGAGGGGAGGGAGGCAGAGAAAGAAAATGATAGGCCAGTTAGCCTGACTTCAGTGGTTGGGAAGGCATTGAAGTCCATTTTTAAGGATGTGGTTTCAGGGTACTTGGAGGCACATGATAAATTAGGCCAAAGTCAGTATGGTTTCATTAAGGGAACATCTTGCCTGACAAACCTGTTGGAATTCCTTGAGGGAATAACAGGTAGGATAGACAAAGGAAAGTCAGTAGATGGTGTTTTACTTCAATTTTCAGAAGGCCGTTGACCAGGTGCTGCACGTGAGGCTGCTTAACAAGACGAGAACCCATGGTATTACAAGAAATATACTAGCATAGATAGAAGATTGGCTGATTGGCAGGAGGCAAAGAATGGGGATAAAGGGGGCCTATTCTGGTTGGCTATCAATAACGTGGTGTTCCATAGGGGTCTGTATTGGAACTGCTTCTTTTCACATTATGTCAAAAATTTGGATGACAGAATTGATGGCATTGTGGCCAGGTTTGTGGACGGGATGAAGATAGTTGTAGAGGCAAGTAGTGTTGGGGAAGCAGGGAGGGTGCAACAGGACTTGGACAGATCGGAGAATAGGCAAAGAAGTAACAGATGGAACATAGTGTAAGGAAATGTAGAGGGAGTAAATATGTGGACTATTTTCTAAACGAGGAGGAAGTTTAAAAATCAGAGGTGCAAAGGGACTTGGGAGTCCTTCTGCAAGATTTCTATAGGGATCAGGGGGTATGGAGGGAAGGCTGGTACAGGGTTCTGAGTTGGATGATCAGCCATGATCATACTGAATGGTGGTGCAGGCTCGAAGGGCCAAATGGCCTACTCCTGCACCTATTTTCTATGTTTCTATGTTTAAGATTCCTTAAAGGTTAACTTGCAAGTTCAGTCAGTGGTAAGGAAGCCAAATGCAATCGTTGCATTTATTTCAAGAGGACTAAAATATAAGATCAAAGAAGACCAAAGCTGAGGCTTTATAACAAAATGGTCAGACTGCACAGAGCATTGTCAGCAGTTTTACACTCCTTATCTAAGAAAAGATGTGCTGACATTGAAGACGGTCTGAAGAAAGTTCACGAGAATGATTCAGGGAATGAAGGAGTTAATATATGAGGAGCATTTGATGGCTCAGGGCCTGCACTCACTGGAGTTTAGAAGAATGAGGGGGAAATCATTGAAACCTATTGAATATTGAAAGACCTAGACAGAGCAGATGTGAAGAAGATGTTTCCTATAGTGGATGAGTCTTGGACCAGAGAGCACATACTCAGATTAATTAGTTAGTTAGTTACTGCCTGTTACACCACTGGCATTTAGGGCAACAATGGAGAGTCTCCTTCTCTGTCTATCCTTGGCCCTCTTTGCTATTGTGCCCCACGTGTGCTTCTGGCTCCTCTTTTCTGGCTCTACTGTATGGTCTTTGGTCTCCCGCATTTTCTCTATCCTGCAGGGGTCCAGTGAAATGGAGTCTTGATGATGGAGTTGGCCTCTCCTTACCAGGTGCCCAATCCATCTCCAACATTTCCTCATGATGATTGTGGCCATGTCTTCTTGGTGACACTGTAGGAATAGGGCATGGTTGGAGTTCTTCCTTGGCCAAAAAGTACGAAGGATCTTCCGGAAGCTCATTGTGTGGAGTGACGACAGCTTGGCAAGGTCACTCTCTGTCATGCACCTGCATTCTGACCCATACAAGAGTGTGGACAGAACACAGCTTTGGTACAGCTTCACCTTTGTGTGGATGCTGTACTTGGTTGATCACCATATGTTGCTCATTGATCTGAAGACATTCCTAGCTTTACTGAGTCTGCAACGGATGTCATCCTTGGTCCCACATCTTGCTGAGTGATACTGCCCAGGTAGGTGTATCTGTCAGTGCTGGGTAAGCCAACACAATATGCCTTGATGGGAGGAGGAGACTCTACATTGTGGGTCATGGTCTCATTCTTTCTCTGGCTGACTCTGAGTTCAACCTGTCCACCAAAGTTACACAGGCACTGAGTTTTCTCTTAAGTGTGCTAGCATTTATGTAACAGTAATGCAAAGTCATCCGCAAAGTCAAGGTCTTCTAAAGTAGAGAAAAGGGTCCACCTAATGTCTCTCTGCTTTTCTTTTGCTGTTTGGCTCATAACCCCGTCAATCACCAGGTTAAATGATGTCACAGACATCACACAGTCTTGCTGGACTGCTGTCTTGACTTTAAAGTTCAAATTGCAGTCTCGAACTGTGCAGGTGAAGTTAGCACAGACACTTTAGGTAAGGTGATAATTTTGGAAGGGATCCCGTATGACGTGAGAATTCGCCAGCGGCTCTCCATGTGGATGCTATCAAAAGCCTTTTCAATGGCCAGGAAACTCACACACAGTTGTCTCTGCCAGTCTGTGCACTGTTCCATGATGTTGTGAAGATCTGGTTGACACAGCCTCTGTTTCTCCTGAAGCCAGCTTGCTCTTTCCTCAAGCACACATCAACAGCATCGGTAATCTGTTGGATAATGACTTTGGCAAGAATCTTGCTGGGCACTGACAAAAGTGTGATACTACACCAGTTGTTCTAATCACTTAGTGCTCCTTTCTTGGAGATCTAACAATAACCCTCTTTGTCCAGTTCTTGGGTAATTGTCTCCATTCCCAGATTAAAGTAAACAGTGTTTACAGGATGACTGCTGCAATTTTGGTTCAGCTTTGAATGGTTTGGCATTCAAATTGTCCTGTCCTCGAGCTTTGCTGTTCTTTAATGATTTACTTGCAGCAACAATCTCTTTTTTTCTTGGGTGGATCTGTGTTGATGTCAATGTCCTCAGCTGCCTTTTGTATGTCAGGTTCTTCACTTGGTGGTGGTCTATTCAGTAATTCTCTGAAATACTCTGTCCATTGAGCTTCTTGTTCTTTCTCAGTTGTTAAAAACAGACTGTTCTTATCTCTCACAGGACCACTGGAACTTTCCAACACCAATTTTGAAATCTTATATATATTTCCCTGATCATCTCAAATGGCTGCTGCTTCTGCCTCTTCATCAAGGTCTTCCTTGTAGAATCTCTTATCATTTCTTACAGGTCTTTTCACTTTCTTGTTAGCTTCAGTATACGATAGTTGAAGTTTCTCCTTGATTCATGTTGACTTCGCACTTAACACTTTCTTCTTAATTTTCTGTCTTTTGTCTAAGGTAGTCCATGTTTCCTGCTGTATCCATTCTTTGTTGTTCTTTGCAGCTCTGTAACCTACACAAGCCCCACTAATCTCCTTGAAGATTCAGGTAATTCATTTCCACATTATTTCAATTCTACCTACTGACACATCCTCATCAAGGTTCTGCAAGGCCCAGGATGTGTTCTTCAGCTGAATGGTGAAGACAGATCTCACACTGGTGTCCTTCAGCTTTTCAACATCAAATCATCTTCGTACATGTGTTCTTGTCCCAGTGCTTCTCAACTTGAGTTTCATAACTGCTACAACAATGTGGTGATCACTTCCTGTACTTGTTCTCCTCTTCTTTCACCCTTACACCCTACAAGAATCGTCTCTGTGTACCATTGATCATTATATGGTCAAACTGGTTCTTGTCACATCCATTGGGTGAGCATCATGTCAGCTTGTGGATTTGATAGTGTGGAAAGCGTGTCCCTCCTATGACCAGATTTTTCAATGCACAGAATTCCACCGGTCTTTCACCATTGTTATTCATCGCTCCACATCCATGTGTGCCCATGACCCAAGTGAAGTAGGAGTTGTTACTTCCCACTTTGGGGTTTAGATCTCCCATGACGATGATTATGTCCTGGTATGGTGTTACCTCCAATTGCAGCTGTTTGTGGAAAATGTCCTTTTCTTCAAGGTCATTATTGTTAGTTTGAGCATAGCACTGGATCACAGTCACACTCACTTGCTTCCCTTTCACTCTGACTCTCATCTGCCTACTATTGATTGGTTTCCACTCCAGCAAGCACTTCTCAATGTCTTTCTTCAAAATGACAGCTAATCCACCATGATGCTGACCATCTTCCCTTCCTGAGTATAAAACTGTTTCACCAGTTGCTGCCTTTAGTCTGCCAGATCCTGTCCATCTGCTTTCACTGATGCCAGTATACAGTATGTAGGTTGTAACGACACATTTCTGCAATTATTTGTGCTTGTTGGACATGGTTCATACATTCCAAAAAACAACTTTGGTCTTAATCTTAGCAGTGTTCATGGCTTCCTTCCTCGTGCCAGTAGCTTCCTCTCGATTTTCACTACTGTCAATCATGCAAGTCCCAGGAAGAAGCTCTGGAATACCATCACACACAGATAAAGGATTCTTCATTGTTGTTCCTATGACAATTTTTTTGAAAATCAGAGTTCTTAGCCCAGAGCTGAACCCCTGTACCTGGAGGAGTGGTGGACCACTCTTAGTCTGGCATCTACCCTTGTTTTGCATAGGTGACCCTACAAAGAGCTAAAACACAAGGCACTGACTCTGGCCAACATAGCTCTCTGGGTCATCGAAGCACACAAGCCTTCAAACCCTATGACAAGGCTGTGGTCCTCTTGGAGGACAGCCTCAGATTAGATGGATGTCTATTTAGAATTGAGATAGGAAGGAACTTCTTTAGCCAGAGGGTGGTAAATCTGAGATATTCATTGCAACGGATGCAGAGGAGGCCATGTCATGGAGTATATTTAAAGCAGAAGTTATAGGTTCTTGGTTGGTCAGGTTGCCAAAGATTATGGGGAGAAAGCAGGAGAATGGAGTTAAGAGGGACAATAAATCAATCCTGATGGAATGGCGGAGCAGTGTTGATTTGCCAAGTGGCCTGATTCTGCTTCTATGTCTTACAGTCTTATACAGGAATTATATTACAAATGTATATGTAGGAGCATGTGATTGTTATATTTGCAAGAATGTTATAGTGAGTATAAATAAAAATTAAATAAACTGTTGGTAAATTGGTTTATTTTTAAGACGTACTGAGATACAGTGAAAAACTTTGTTTTGCAACCTGTTCATACAGATCATATTATCACATCAGTACATCAAAGCAGTAAAAGGAAAAGCAATAACGGAATACAGAATGAAGTGTTACAGCTATAGAGAAATTGTAACACAGGCGACAATAAGGTGCAAGGGCCATGGCGAGGATCCAACTTATCATACATGTAGGGATGGCATCGTCTCTGACGGGTATATTTAGAACCAGGACTCACTGCCTCAAAGTAATGTCTCATCCATTTCAAGCCAGAGATGAATTGAGATTTCTTCCTTTATAGGGCAGTGAAAATTTGCTGTATCCCTCTATCCTAAGTGACATGTATGTTCATCAGAGACAGATTTAAGGGACTCGAGTGGTATATGATTGTAGGACAGTGGTGCTGAGGGAAAAGTTTGGTCATGGCCTTATTAAATTATAGAGCATGCAAGAGAGCTTGAACAGTCCATCCAGAATATCATTAGGTATAGGAGCAGAATTAGGCCATTTGGTCCGTCAATTCTGCTTCATCATTCTGTACTGTACTTTTCTATGATTCTTTTCGATTTCATGGCTGATTTCTTTCAAACACATTCACCTGCCTTCTCCTCATAACCTTCAACCCCCTTACCAATCAATAACTATCAAACTCTGCTTGAAGTATACCTAATGATTTGGCCTCCACTGCCCTCTGTGGAAACAGATTTCACAGATTCACCACCCTCTGGCTGAAGAAATTCCTCCATATCTCAGTTCTAAAGAGGCATCCCTTTAATCTGAGGCTGTGCCCTCAGATCATAGACTCTCCTACTAATATAAACATCCAACCCATGTCCACTCCGTCCAGCATATTTCGATGAGCTCCCTCATCGTCCTTTTGAACTCCATCAAGTACAGGCCCAGAGATATCAAACACTTCACATATATTGAGTTTTTTGTTCCTAGGATTATCCATGTGAAGCTTCTCCGGAACCACTCCAGTGCTAGCACATCTTTACTTAGATTTCTATTTCAATGCTTCGATGTACAGTACTGTGTAAGAAATTTCAGGCTGAGTCTTGTATGTTCTATTTTCCAGAGAAGGATTTTCCCCGGTTACATGTCAGTTGTGTCAGTAAGTGCAGTATTAAATTTTCATGAAACTTTCTTGTAAATGATATTCCTTGGTTTTTCTTTGTCTTATCAAGAACTGCTTTCTAAATTTGTGTGAACTGAGCATTGTTTCATATACTTTATTTACATGTCATGGCTTTTGTGTGGAATTCTCATTCAAAATTAAATTAAGATGAGTATGTGGAGAGGAACTGAAGTGAACTGTCAGGCTGAACTGTCAAATATACCAAAGACAGCGTAGTACTACTTATTCAACTAATTAATGCATTGCAAGCCATTTGCAGCAGAAAGATTATTGACCTGCACTTGGTATTTAAAGGTAATTACAAACGCCCAGGAATTTAGTAATAATAACTTAATTAAATTAGTCACGAAAAATAGCTAATCTCCTGGTTCAATAGTTTCCTTGCCAACTTTGCTGGGCAACCAGAGCCCAGTCTCCACCCCCTCAAATGGTGTAACTACATTTCTGTAATTTGGATGGCCTCCAACAATGGCACAGCATGTACAGCCACAGTTTCACAGCTCCAGGGACACTGGTTCAATACTGATCTCCAGTGCTGTGACTGGATGGGATTCTTCCCACATCCCAAATGGTAGGCTAATTGAACATTGCAACTTGTGCCAAGTGTGTGGCTGAATGTGAGGACCTAGAAGGAATTAATGGGAATGTTAGGAGACAGACTGGACATGAAATACCAAAGGGGAACTGGAGGATGGTATTCATCTCTAAGAGGGGATAAGGTCACAGCTAATCTATGGCAAAACACCATACTGTCACTTTGCTCTACATCTCTTAATTCTAGCTTTTGGAAATCTATTAACCTCAGGTTTAAATTCAACAATTATCCAAGGATAGGATGCCAAATACAGAAGAGAATGTGGGGCAGAGCTGTTTTACACTGCGAGGAACTGTAGTCCAGAGTTTAGACACAGAATCTACAGATGCTGAAAATCCGAAACTAAAACACAACATGCTCAGAGCCACAGCTGTTCAGGCAATGTCTGTGGAGAGGGAAACAGAGTCAATTAGCCTCATTAACCAGATAACTTCATTGATAACTTGTTCCCAAGATAAATCTAACCATATCCTTTCAGAATATTCCCCTTGCCTTACCCCTTTCCTTTCCTCTCTTCAACATTAAACTATAGTTTCTTCTTTTTCAGTTTGATTAAGGATCTTTGCTCCAAAACATTAACACTCCATAGATGCTGATTAACCTACTGAGTGTTTCCAAAAATTTCTGAAAACTAAGTGGATTCTTTTTGATTTACTTAAAATATTCTCAATGTTCTTGAATATTTTTATTCTATAAATTTTGAAGAAGTTGCATGATTTTAACAGGTTCCCAGATATATTACAATTGCAAATGCAAGAGATGTCCACAAAGATTCATACTGCCTGCTTTGACAGGCATAAGAGACAAGATGGGGGACAGGCACAAGACAGTTGTGAGTGGAGATGGCTGCCTGCATTAAAACAGACCCTACAGTGCACTTGTTCATTTCGGTCTCCGAGAGGTAGACTGCATTAGATGTAGAACAAACATTAAAGGCCCATGCTGGTGACTTTAAAGCAACAGAACTCATTGCATAATGGTGAGTAACTTGGGCTGGAACAAGAGCAAGTCTGAATCAATTTATTTTCACACATGGCTGACAGTTCTGCTGCAGTCAGCTAGCCTTCAGACAACACAACTTGAATTTATATTCCACCATTAACATAAAGATGCCCTAATGTGCTTTAAAACATAGCAATAAATGATCAAGCAGATGCTGCGCAATGTAAGAAAGGACTGAGGAGATGACAAAATACTTTGTCTCAGTAATGACAGTCTTAGCTAGAAAAGAGAAAAATCTGGAAAAGTTATGGCTAAAGGCTAAATGATAGGAGTTGTTATAATTGTTAAAGAGTTGAAGATGGACTGAAACTAAAGTAATTAAAAACAGCTCCAATTGTAGGGCCTTCGGCAAACTCAGGAGAGAGGATTCTACCTCATTATAGCCTTGAACCTTATTGTCTGCCTTCACTGCATTTTCTCTGTAACTAACATTTTACTCTACATTGTGTCATTGTTTACTACCTCAATGCACTGTTGTAATGAAATAATCTTTATGCAAATCGAAGTACCTTGGTACAGTACATGTGACAGTAATAAGCCAATTTGCCAACTTACCAATATGAAACCACACCCTCAAGGTGTAGTTGGAGTGAAGACCATCAAGGCACTTCATAGGAAGCAGGATATTCTTATTGACATGGGATCAGCATAAATAGGAGCAGTAGTCACAAGTCCCTGTTCAGTCAGATCACAACCAATGTGTTCTTACTTTAACTTCACTTTCCTGCCCATTCCTCATCACGGGTGACTACTTTCAGGATAAAAACTTGTCTCAGCCTCTGAAGAAGGGAATTTCAAAGATTCATCAGCTTTTGAGAGAATAAATTTCTGTGCAGTGTACTCAATGAACTGTTGCCACCTTAAGTACATAGAACATAGAATATACAGCACAATATGAGTCTCTTGGCCCATCATGTTGCACCAGCCTTTTAATCTACTCCACAATCTAGCTCACCATTCGCTCCTACACAGTCCGTCACCCTCCATTTTTCTTTGATCCATGTGCTTATCCAAGAGTCTCTTAAATGTCCCTAAAGTATCTGCCTCTATCACCACCCAAGCAGGGCATTCCAGACACATACCACTCTCTGTGTAAAACAGACTTCTCCCCTAAACTTTCTGCCACTCATCATAAAATGATACTATCTGGAATTACCCACTGCTTCCCTGGGAAAAAGGCACTGGCTGTCCACTCTATCTATGCCTTTTATGATATTATACATGTTATAAATTTGATATGATATTATATCAAGTTGCCTCTCATCTTCCCCCATTCCAAAGAGGAAAACCCCAGCTTGCTCAGCTTTTCCTCATAAGACATGTTCTCTAATTATGTTCCTACTTCTTACATGTTTTCAAAGTAGTCAACCCTTTCGGAGGTAAGGAAGAAAATTTATACAGGTAGAATGAGACATGATGTGAAGACAGCAAAGGCTAGATAGTCTGAATGGTCTTTAGACTCACAAGAACAGAGAAACAGTTCCCCTGTTGAATTAATAAACAAATGTCAACCTCATTAGGTTGATTAATGCAGGTTTTCAGACAATTCTGTTTCTCCTCATTAAAATCATTCTGCCTTCCTGTAGAAAAGTTCAAGTCTTGTTTCTGTTGTTTCTTTGTTCATGCAGCAGATTTCAAAGTATGTAGCCCTGTGGGTAAGGCCAGGCATTAAAGATACTTGTGAAAAAAAAAGTCCTGGATCAATATTGGATTGAACTATCAGAAGCAACTGTGATCCATAACTGCTTCTTGAAGATTGGTTGAATTATGTCAACATTTTGTAAAGTAGTTCAACATCCAGCAGCAATGACATCACAATTTCTATCCTATTGCAGAAACCCAGAAGAACTACAAACTAGGTATTTTTCAGACAAAAGAGACTACAGATGCCAAAATCTGGAACGAAATATAGAGCTCTGGAAGAACTCTGTTGGTTAAAGCTCAAAGTTCAAAATAAATTTATTATAAAAGTACATGTATGTCACTATATATAAACCCTGAGATTCATTTTCTTGTATGCATACTCAATAAATCTACAGAATAATAGATTCTATAGAATAATAACAGAATCAATGAAAGACTGCTCAACTTGGTGTTCAACCAGTGTGCAGAAGACAACAAACTATGCAAATACAAAAGAAGGAAATAATAATAATAAATAAATAAACAATAAATATTGAGAACGAGATGAAGAGTCTTTAAAAGTCC
Organism: Mobula hypostoma; assembly: GCF_963921235.1. Classification (NCBI taxonomy): domain Eukaryota; kingdom Metazoa; phylum Chordata; class Chondrichthyes; order Myliobatiformes; family Myliobatidae; genus Mobula; species Mobula hypostoma. Next base: position 171,810,858 of record NC_086097.1, read on the forward strand.
ATAGCTTGTGCGAACATTTCAATGATGGGACAAATGAAGTTGAATAAAGTTATCCCCTTTGATTCAAGAGCCTAATGGCTGAGGGATAATAACTGTTCCTGAACTTGGTGATGTGAGTCCTGAGGCTCCTGTAACTTCCCCCTGATGGCAGCAGTGAGAAGAGGGTATGCCCTTGTGGTGTGGGTCCCTGATGACCGATGCTGCTTCCTGCGACAGCATTTCACGTTGATGTGGTCAATGGTGCGGTGAGCTTTACCTGTGATAGACTGGACCATATCAACTATTTTTATAGGATTTTCCACTCAGGGGCATTGGTGTTTCCATACCAGGCTGTGATGCAGCCAGTCGATATATAGTCAATTTCCCTCGGGGTCAATAAAGTATGACTACTCTCCATTGCACATCTATAGAAATTTGTCAAATTTTTAGGTGTCAGGCTGAATCTCTGCAAATTCTTAAGGAAATAAAGATGATATTAGGCATGTTGGACCACGTGGGGAGGACTGGAATAGAGGCTGAAACTGGGGAGGGTGAAGGGGATGGGAAAAGAAGCAAACTAGAGGGACAGGTAAGCGTTTGTGGGGATACGGGTTACCTCACATCGGAAATGTATTCAGGATAAATTAATGAAGTATATTTAGGTTCAGGTACATTATAGATTATTTGCTTTCTTGGAAGAAGTAACCTAATGCTTGCCATGACAATACTCTTCACAAAGATACGTTGATGTGGATGATCATGAATCATATCATCACATTACAGGAATTTGTAAATGATAGGAGAAAGACTGAATAAGTATCATTTTCAAAAGATTCTGCTCAGGGTCATGCGAGAAGAAAAGCAGCAGAAGGTCATGGTGCAAGGCAGTGGTGGAATGTCAGAAGGGAGGACACTGGTGCAGTGCGTAACGATCTGACACGAGTGTGCAGTTATGCCCCAAGTGCAGAGGGAGAGACGCTGAAGCAGATGAGCAGTTCACTGAATTTTAATAAGAACTGTGCAGCACAAAAGAAAAAGCAATAAACTTTAGGCCAAAAGGGCTGTTAACTAAAAATCTCAAACTGAAAGCTAACATCAACAATGAGGCTTGGAAGCAGTAACTTAATGCTAAATAAATTCCGCTCCTTTACTGTGTCAATATAAATGGTGTCTTCTTTCCCGGAACAAGGACAAAGGTAAGGAGTGAATGTTCACAGCGAATGTTCACGTTGCTGTTCTTTTGGTCAACAAGACATAAATGAGAGGAAGGGAGTTAAATACAACCACAATGAAATGCTAATTGGCTGAAATGTGCATACTCACGAGCATGATTGCCGACTCTGTTCAGCAGCCTGCCTGCGAGGGCACCCAGACACTGTGTCAGAGTCTGTGGTTTGTCAGGGCCCCCCTCCCTACGCGCAGTTCTTGAGGTGCTAGAGGCCTGTGCTCACTAGAAGTCCTGGATAAGAAGCTTATCCAGGATGTCATGGGCCAGAACCCAAAAGCATTCCTCAGGGACATATCCCTCCCAATCCATGAGATACTGGACTGCTCTGCACCCAGCAAGATGTCAGAAGGCATCACACGTAATAGACCTGAGACCCTCCAACAAGTGGTGAGGGTGTGGCTGGAGCAAGAGGGGAGGAAACCATGGGCTTGAGCTCGTAAACATGGAACATTGGGTGAACTTCATCAATGAATGTAAGTACAGACTCTGTTGCTAGCTTTCTCTACTACAAATGGTTCCATGTAGCATGGGGCCAGCTTGCGGCTGTCAACTTTCGAAAGAAGATCTCTAGACATTAGCCAGACTTTCTCCCCTGGCTTGAGTGGCCTCACATATCAGCAGAGCTGATCAGCCTGCTAGACATATTGTTTCTGAGTGCAGAGCAGAGAAGCTCTGGGCTTCATCTGCAGTTGTAGTTTTGGACCAACTGTTCAGAAGCAGGAACTCCAGTCTTTGGTCTGGGAAGAGCAATGGCTAGGATCCCTTCTGGCATTCAAAGGAGGATATAACAGTGGAGGATAACTGGAAATCATTGTGGCTAATATCTGCACAAACTAGTTGGAAAATCCAGGTCATGGGGTTGGAATAGACAAGGCAGCACATGGTTGTCTCCAGCTCCTGATTCACTTTCTCAGTCTGACCATTAGATTGGGGGTGGAAACCAGACAAAAGGCTGGCTGTGGCTCACAAAAGAGAACAGAAAGCTTTCCAAAACCAGGATATGAGCTGTGCTCCTCCATCAGACACTGTGTCCTCAGGGAAACCATGCAGCCTGAACGTGTGCTAAACCATGAGGTTGGAAATCTCATGAGCCGATGGAAGTTTATGGAGAGCAATGAAGTGGGCATCTTTGGAGACCAGTCCACAACACCAGAATGGTAATGTTTCCATCTGACGAGTGCAGACCAGAAATGAAATCCACCAAGAGGTGAAACCAAGGGTGGTGAGACACAGGCAGCAGGCAGAGCAGACCTGAAGGGTGCTGACGTGATGTTTTGTTCTGGGCTCAAGTGGAACAGGCAGAGATAAAGTCATGGACATCTTGGAATATAGACAGCCACCAAAATTGGCTTTTTATAAATCGAAGGGTCCACTGAGTTCCCAGATAGCCAACTAGACGGGAAGAGTAACCAGACTCCAACACCCTGGGGTGCACAGTGGCAGGGATTAACAGCTGTTTCAGAGGCCCCCCCCCCCCACCTGGGTCTGGATCTGACTGTGCGCAGCCCTTACCAATGCCCATTTTTCCCATGTCTCCAGAGCTACAATGCATGAGTGTGGAAGGATGGGCTCTGAATTGGAGTTGTCTTCAGAGGTGTCAAACTGGCAGGAGGGAGCATCAACCTTGGTATTCTTGCTGACAGAATGGTAGGTGAGAGTGAAATTAAACCGGGTGAAGAAGAGAAGCCAACAAGCTTAATGGAGTTGAGCTTTTTGGTGTCCTGAATCTAAGAGAGGTTCTTGTGATCTGTCCATACCAGAAAAGCATGCTCTGCCCCCTCTAACCAGTGTCAGCATACTTCCAGGCATCCTTAACAGTTTTTAGTTCCCAAAATTGTAGTTTCACTCAGCAGGAGTCAAGCATGGGGTAAAAAAGCACAGTAATGCAGCTGATTCTCCACAGAGGAGCACTGGAGAGTACAGCTCCAACCTTTAATCTGATGCATCAACCTCAATGATGAATGGATGGGATGGGCCTGGATGTTCGATTCTAGGGCACTGGTGAAATATCACTTTAATTCTGAGAACGTTTGGTCTGCTTCAGTTGTCCAGAGGAATTCTGCAGAGGTCTTCCTGGTGAGTGCATCATGGGAGGTACAATGGAACTGAAGTTTGATGAAGCAGCGATAAAGATTTGCAAACCCCATGAAGCAACTCACCTGTTTGATCACTTGATGACTGCATGAACTTTACATGGGTCTATTTGATTTCTGGAAGGGGTGAGGATATAGTCCAAGAATAACACCTGCTCTTTGTGGAACTCACACTTCTCTGGCTTGGCACAAAGTTTGTTCTCGAGGAGCTATATGAGAACCCTCTGGACATGCTGGCTGTTTTCCTGTTGAGAGTGGGAATAGATAACAATGTCATCCAAATATACAAAAACTAACTGATTCAACATGCCCTAGAGCACATTGTTAACCAAGGCTTGAAAAATAGCAGGGCATTGGCTAGACCTAAAGGCATCACGACGTGCTCAGAATGGCCAGTGGAGATGTTGAATGCTGTCTTCCACTCATCTCCTTCTCGGATAAGAACCAGGATGTAAGCATTGCGCAGATCTTTCTTGGAAAATATCATTGCTCCCTGGAGATGTCCAAACATAGAGGTAAGCAGGGGAAGAACGTAGTGGTTTTTCACTGTAATGTGATTGAGGGGCCGATAATCAATTCAGGGGCAGAGCTTGTCATGCTATTTGCTCAAATAAGAAACCCACCCATGCTGGGGGAGGTTGACAGACGAATAAGTCCCTAAGGCCAATGCCTCCTTGATGTATTCTTCCATGGCTACTGTTTAAGGACGAAAGAGGAAAAATCCAGCCCTGCGGAAGACTAGTACTGGGTAAGAGGTCAAAGGCACAGTTATGGGGCCAATGTGGAGGCAGGAACGTGGCCTTCTTACCGAAGACCTCAAGAATACCAGCATATTCAGCTGGAGCTTCAGGAACATGCACAGTAGCAGTTCACACAGGAGGGCATATGCTGACAGGGGCTTAAGCTGGACCCAGACAAGTAGACAGGTATGATGGTCCCCACTCTCAGAGTGTATTTAGGGACCAATCAATCCTTGGGTTGTGTTGACATTGCCGGGGAAGACAAAGCACCAGCAGCAATTTAGGTGAATCAACACGACAGAAGGAAAGCTATCCCCTATGCTGAACGAGTTCTGTGGAAAGGTGGATCTTGCCAGTGCCCAGAGGCCAACTATCCAGAGTCTTGACATCAATACTCTCTCTCAATTGTTGAGTCTCTCCATCTATGAGCCAGAGAGATATCCATGAGCTGCCCTAGAATCAATAAATGTCTAAAGCTCTTAGTTCTGGAACCACCATGACAACGAAGCTGGGAGCATTACACAATTAAGGGAAGATGCTTGCAGGGATACTCAACACATCAGAATTCCCCTTCCTGTTGGCGGGTATCGTCTTTTACTGGGCACCTGGGGACATGATGCTTGGAAGTGTCCTAGATTGCTACAGAAGAGGCAGGAATCTGTTCCCTGCAACAATTTTGTTCCTCCTGAAATAGGTGCATGCACCCCACCTGCACAGTCTTCTCTGCAGATTGTGTACTGGCTGATGAGGAAGAGGGGGAAGACAGAAGGTGATCTAAAGAGTAGGAAGCTCGGGGCATTCTGTCTCTGTGCTACTCAGTTGCCCGGATGTCACTTTCAAATGGCCAAATTTAGCAGGTCATCCAGGCTGTCCTGCTCATCCAGCACTACGATCTCATTCTAAGCCACTCCACTCAGCCCAGACTTGAAAGCAGTGATGAGGTGTCTCTTGTTCCACCCTGTCTCAACCTCAACTGTGCAGAACTTTACTGTGTGTTCCCTCACTGCACCTCTTCCTTGGCACAGGTCGAGCAGTTGGTGGGTTGCTTCCTGACCCCATACTGGAAGATTAAACACTCTTTTGAAATTAACCACAAATTGGGATATAAACACCTACAATGGTTGTTACATAGGCTTACATACAACATTTTGGACCAGAAGAAATGGTCCAGAAGAGATATATGGAAATTATTATTAATCCACTATTATTACTATTTTTCTTAACAACTAATATCATTACTTAGCCTAATAGATTAGAATTTCAACTGCACATAATTATCTATTTAAGTGTCTAATTTCTTTTTATATCATCTTAATGTGTACTTAGGAATGTATAAATAATTATAGTTTTATACATATATATAAAAAAAATGGAAAAGCTTAAACATGTGAAAAAAGTTCATGATACTTGTGAGTTCCTTATCCAAATAAAAATAAAAAATTTTTAAAAAAAGAAATTAACCACAAATTGTTTGAAGAACTCAGGTGCATGGGAACCTTGTTCTCATACAGCATTGACAGGCTGAGTGGGGATCCATCAAAGAGATTCACCATGTATGCCAGTTTACGCACATGATTACCAAACTTGCTTGGTTGGGCTTGGAAAGTCAGCTCACACTGCGCAATAAAGTTGTTGCAGCCATCATGATAACCATCATCTGCCTGGTGGAACAATACTCGCTTCTGATCCGGAAACTGCTCAGGGAAACAGGGCATTAGTGACTGAGGCTGATGAGACTACTGCAGAGGAAGATGTTGGGCATGCTAAGCATGGGATTGTCTTGGATGAAGGCTGTTGCTGCTGAATTGCATCAACAGGAGTGGTTATAGCTGCCACCTGATTCTGGCTGTCACTAGTGAGTCACTGTTTATCATGTTCGGACTGGGCCTGCCACTCTGAAAGTAACTGTTGCACTGCACAGGCCATTGACTTCATTGATTTCAACTTTCCCACCACCTGACCCATGATCTTTGGTTTTGACTGGGCTTGCTGCTCTACGAGTAGTTGTTGCACCCAGCCTCTACTGACTTCAGCTTCTCTCCGACTTACCCAATGAAAATCAGGGCCGAGATTGCCACTTGCTCCATTTTAGTGGTTGATTCTTCCTGACACAAGTGTACAGTTAGGCCCCAAGTGCAGAGGGAGAGTCAATGAAGTGGGTGAACAGTCTCTGAACTTTAATAAGAACTGTGCAGAACAATAGGAAAAACGATAAATACTAGACCAACAAGACCATTAACTAAAACTCTCAAGCTGAAAGCTAGCACAGATACTGCAGCTCAGAAGCAGTAAATTAATACTAAATAAATTCTGCTCCTTTACAGCACCAATCTAAATGGTAGACTTCTTTCCTGGGACAAGAACAAAGGTAAGTCGGGAGTGTTCACGTCGCCGTGCTTTTGGTTTAGAATCAACAAGACTGAATATAGAGAAAGGAAGTTATTATACAACAACAATGAAACACTAATCGGCTGAAACAAGCATACCCACAAGCATGATTGCTGACACCGTTCAGCAGCCAGCTCATGAGTGAGCTCAGTCTCCGCTGCAGAGTGCAGGGTTGTGTCATGTTTACAACAAAGGACATAGGTAACAATCACTCACATGACCCTTGTGATCTGCCCTGCCATTCAATAATATCAGTTGATGCTTTAACTAAAATCTGCTCTTACATCTTTGCCTTGATTCCTTAACTGTCTAAAACCCTACTGATCTAAGTCTTAAATAATCAATGCATAAGCATTTACTCATGGGGTACAAAATGTAAATGATATATTATAATGTGAATCAGCCAAGTGTGCACCATTTCCCAGATGTGAGTCCCTGCTATGCCTCCAACTATTCTGCTCCAGACTATCCAGCACCACCTGGGTACTAATGCTAAATTTGTTGAAAATGTTTGCGCAATGTAATAGCAGAAGTTGAGAAGTGGAAGTATGAGGCTGATGGAAAGATCTACAATGTAATAATGGTGGAGTACAATAGAACACTTGGTCAATATGAATATCTGGTAGAAGCAAAGGGTGTTGGGAATTGCAAAGGTGGAGTACCACGGGAGGGATGTTGGACAGCTGGCAGAGAAGAGCCAGGGGCAGGGGGGTGGTGCGGGTGCAGACTGACCTAGCCCAGAGACAGTTGGCAAGATCACCGGATTCCAACCAATTGGTTTATTGATCATCTCTGTTGCTTCATGCTCCATCCCATTTCTCTTCCACTATTCCCAGACATGATTCCCCTCTCTTTGTCTCCTTCCCATTCTCAGTCCTCAATAGAGACCCATATCAGAATCAGGACTATCATTACTCACGTATGTCATGAAATTTGATTTTTTTTTGCAGCAGTACAGTGCAGTATATAAAATTACTAGAGTACTGCACAAAAGTATTAGGCAGCCTAACTATATGTCTATAAACAAATTTCTACAAATTGATCTAAATTTATTACAATTATTAAACACAAAATAATTGATAGTGTAATTACTCACACACTTCAAGTCAGTATTTAGTAGATGCACCCTTGGCAGAAATTGCAGCCTTGAGTCTGTGTGCATAAATCTTTATCTGCATTGCAGATCTGGACGCTACCATTTTTCCCCATTCCTCTTTACAAAACTACTCATGTTCTGTCAGATTGCATAGGGATCATGAGAGCCACAAATCCAGCCACAAATTCTCAGTTAGATTGAGGTCTGGACTCTGATTTGGCCACTCCAGGACATTAACTTTGTTGTTTTTAAACCATTCTTGTGTAGCTTTGGCTTTAGGCTTGGGTTTATTGTCTTGCTGGAAAACAAATCTTCTCCCAAGTTGCAGTTGTCTTGCAAACTGCTTCAGGTTTTCTGCCAGAATTTCCCTGCATTCATTTTACCCTCTGTCTTCACAAGCCTTCCAGGGTCTGCTGCAGTGAAGCATCCTGTCAGTGATGCAGCCACCACTATGCTTCACTATAGGGAATATGTGCTTTTGATGATGTGCAGTGTTTGGCTTATGCCAAACATAGCGTTTAGTCTGATGGCCAAGTAGCTCATATTTTGGTTTCATCAGATCATAGAACCTTTTACCAGTTCACTTCAGAGTCTCCCACATGACTTCTGGAAAACTCTAGCCAAGATTTCATGTGAGTTTTTTCAACAGTGGCCTTTTTTTGCCACTCTCCCATAAAGCTGAGACTGGTGAAGCACTTGGGTGACAGTTATTCTAAACAAAGTCTCTTCCATCTTAACCACTGAAGACTGTAATTCCTTTAGAATTGTCAGAGGCCTCCCTCACTTGTCCCCTTCTTGCATGGTCAGTCAGTTTTTGAGAACGGCCCGCTCTAGGCAGATTTACAACTGTGCCATATTCTTTCCATTTCTTGATGATATTCGGTGACCTGGAAATTTTCTTGTATCCATTTCCTGACTTGTGCTTTTCAATCAATTTTAACCAATTTCCCCCGGGATCAATAAAGTATGACTATGACTATGAATAACCTTCTTACGGAGTTGTTTGGTGTGTTCTTTTGTCTTCATGGTGTAGTTTTTGCCAGATGCTGACTCACCAGCAGCTGGACCTTCCAGATACAGGTGTATTTTTACCATAATCAATTGAAACACCTTGACTGCACACGGTGACTTCCAGTTAACTAATCACGTGACTTCTAAAACTAATTGGCTGCACTCATGATGATTGGGTGTGTCTTATTAAAGGGGCCAAATACTTATGCAATTAATTATTTTGTGTTTTATATTTGTGATCAATTTAGATCACTTTGTAGAGATCTGTTTTCACTTTGACACGAAAGAATCTTTTTCTATTGATCAGTGTCAAAAAAAGCCAAATTAAATCCATTGTGATTCAGTGTTGTAAAACAATGAAAATGAAAACTTCCAAGGGGGCTGAGTACTTTTTATAAGCACTGTATCCATATATATATGCTAAGACTTTTGCAAGGTACTGTATTTTTAGATATCGAGGCAAACACAGTACACGTATCAGTTCCACCATCAAAGACATCTTCATGAAATGGTGTCTAAGAAGATTATATCAATCATGTAGGACTCTCACCATCAGGTACATGCCCTCTTCTTGTCACTACTATCAAGAAGGAGGAGCAAGAACCTGAGGATCAAAACTCGATTATTCAGAAACAGGTTCTACATTTCTGCCATCAGATTTCTGAATGGTTCTTGAACCCCTGAGCTCACAATACCTCATTATTCTTTACTATGGACTATTTACTTATTTTTGTAACGTAATTTTACATTTTTGCACTGTACTGCTGATGCAAAAGAACAAATTTCATATCATATATAGGGGATGAGAACCAGAGCGCCAGAACAGGTAGTGGAGAGGTTGTGGAGGCAGATGTTGGTAAGACCTCAGACAAAGTTAGGAGTCAACAGGTTGAGGATGGTGCGACTAGCGTCATGAGCTGGGTATACTTCAATGCAAGAAGTATCATAGGAAAGTCAGATGATTGTGCTGAAGAGGTAGATGGCTTGCAGAGGCAATCTGTAGTGAGGAGAGGTTGCTGATAAGACAAAATTGCAGTCAACAGGATTATTTGCAATGTAAAAAGTGGACAAATCGAAATGGGTGAATTCAGAACTGAAGGTGTTATATTTGAATGTGCGCAGTGTATAGAATAAGGTAGAAGAACTTGTAGCACAGTTACAGATTGGCATGTATGATGTTGTAGGCATCACTGAATCCTGGCTGAAAGAAGATTATAGCTGGGAGCTTATTGTCCAAGGATACACATTGTATCAAAAGGACAGACATGAAGGCAGAAGGGGCGGCTTTGCTCGGTTGGTAAAAAAAGAAATCAAGTCATTAGAAAGAGGTGACATAGTTTTGTAAGGTGTTGAATCATTGTGGATAGAGCTAAGGAACTGCAAAGATGAAAAGATCTTGAAAAGAGTTGTATACAGAACCACAAACACTAGTAAGGATGCAAATTACAATGGGAGATAGAAAATCCATGCCAAAAGGGCAGTGTTACAATATTTCTAGAGTATTTCAATATGCAGGTAAATTGGGAAAATAAGGTTGGTGCTGGATTACAGGAGGGAGAATTTCTAGAGTGCTATGAATTGGCTTTTAAGAACAGCTCGTGGTCGAGCCCACCTGGGGATTAGCTATTCTGGTCAGATGTATCAGTATTACAGTGGAGTAAAGGAAATTACAGAGACATGAGAGAGAAATTGGCGATAATTAATTGGAAGAGAACACTAGCAGGGAGGATAGCAGAGTAGCAATGGCTGGAATTTCCAGAAGTAATTCAGAAGGCACGGGATATATACATCCCAAAGAGGAAGAAGTATTCTGCAGGCAAAACATCACCACTGTTGCTAACAAGAGAGGTCAAAGCCACCATAAAAGTAAAAGAGAGAGCATATAATAGAGCAAAAATTAATGGGAAGTTAAAGGATTAGGAAGCTTTTAAAAACCAGTAGAAGATAACTAAAAAGTCAATAAGAAGGTAAAGATTGAATAAGAAAGTAAGCTAGCCAATAATATTAAAGAGGATTCCAAAAGTTTCTTCAGATACATAAAGTATAAAAGAGAGGCGAGAGTGGATATCAGATCGCTGGCGAGGTTGAAATGGGGGAGCCAGGAAACGGCAGATGAACTGCATAACTATTTTGTAAAGTTTTCACTGTGTAAGTCACTATTACCATGGTGGAAGTTCCAGGAGTCAGGGGTCATAAAGTATGTGAAGTTACCTTATTAGAGAGAAGGTTTTTGGGAAACTGAAAAGTCTGAAAATAGATAAGTCATCAGGACCAGATAGCGTACAGGGTTCTGAAAGAATTAACTGAAGAGATTGTGGAGATATTAGTAATGATCTTTCAAGAATCACTTGATTCTGGAATGGTTCCAGAAGACTGGAAAATTGCAAATGTCACTCCACTCTTCAAGAAGGCAGAGAGGAGGAAGAAAGGAAACTATAGGCTAGTTAGTCTGACTTCAGTGGTTGGGAAGATGTTGGAGTTGGTTATTAAGGATACTTGGAGGCACATGATAAAGTAGGTTGTAATCAGCATGGTTCCTCAATGGAAAACCTTGCCTGGCAAATCTGTTGAAGTTTTTTGAGAAGTAACAAGCAGGATAGACAAGGGAGAATTAGTTGATGTTTTGCACTTAGTTTTTCAGAAAGCCTTTGATGAGGCGCCACGCATGAGGTACAAAGGAACTTGGGAGTCCTTGTGCAGGATTCCCTAAAGGTTAACTCACAGGCTGAATGTGTGATGAGGAAGGTACTGTAAATGTGATGTTAGCATTCATTTCAAGAGGACTAGTAAATAACAGCAAGGATGTAATGTTAAGACTTTTTAAAGCACTGATGAGGCTTCATTTGGAGTATTGTGAACAGTTTTGGGCCCCTTACCTTTGAAAGGATATGCTGAAACTGGGGAGGGTTCAAAGGAGGTTCAGGAAATTGATTCCAGGATTGAACAGCTTGTCAAATGAAGAGCATTTGACGGCTCTGGGCCTGTATTCATTTGAATTCGGAAGAATGAGAGGGTGACCTCATTGAAGCCGATTGAATGGTGAAAAGACTTGATAGAGTGGATGTGGAGAGGATGTTTCTTTGAGTGGGAGAGTCGAGGACCAGAAGACATAACCTCAGAATGGAGGGGCATCCTTTTAGAATGGAGATAAGGAGGAATTTCTTTAGCCAGAGAATGCTGAATCTGTGGAATTCTTTGCCACAAGCAGCTGTGGAGGCCAAGTCTTTATGTATATTTAAGGCAGAGGTTGATAGATTCTTGATTGGTCAAGGCATGAAGAGATACGGGGGGGGGTGGGGGTGATGGCAGGCGACTGGGGCTGAGGGGAATATTGGATCAGCCATGATGAAATGGTGCAGCAGACTGGATGGGCCAAATGACCTAATTTTGCTTCTAATATCCAACAGTCCTATAAGTCAGTGATAATAAATCTAATTCTGAGTCTGACACAGAAAAATGACAATGTGGTAAAAGTTCAGCCATGCTATTATTGAATGGCAGAAGAGGCATGAGGTTTATTCCTGCTTTGATTTCCTCTTCTGTTCTCAGCATGTAAAATACCCCATTGTTCATTAATGTCGTTCTCCACTTCTTCTAAGTATCTTTGCCTCTTCTTTACTCTTTCTTCCCAATGAGGACCTAGGAAGAACAAATCAGCATATCAGTACCACAAAATTCATAAATTCATCCATAAATAATAACACCATCAATCATAATGGCACACCATAGGACAGAGCATTTCAGCTACAGCCCCTATCACAAGATGGATGATTGATGGTGCAGCTTTTTGAGTTTTTTTTAATAATTAAAAACATGCTGGGTTTTGATTACCTCTGAATGAATATTACTAAATTGTTTGAACCCCCAGCAAAGGACGCGAGGCTGAAACAGAACAGATCTCACAACACTGCAGGAGTTTCAATTATTTTAAAATGTATATGAGGTGGACCTGATTTATGCTCGATTAGAGGTTTTGATAACGATTTCCCATCCTACCCATACAGTGCTTGTTGGTCTTACTCCCTTTTAAGTTTTCTTGATCCACTTCCCCTCCTTCAATGCCTTTTTGGAGACATACTGTTTGAATTTTAATGCAAAGTTTAATATGCAAACAGTGTCTGTGAAGATAAAGAAAATGAGCATGGAATTACCTTGTTAAACCCCATTTATATGCAAGTAGAACTCAGTTTAACAATGCAGCTTTAAATGCAGCTGGGATAAATCAAGATCCTCTTTACTTGCACTCAAATTAAAAGATAAATAAATTGGTTAGAACATAGCCTCTTACTGATTTAAGAACTGTCCAAGCAATTGAGGTTCTCATTTAATACTTAGCCTATTTATTTGCTCAACTTAAATAGGAGGTCATGTTGTATCTAGTGGTTCTGGCAGTGATATGGCCCTCCTTGTAAGCTCCTTCCTTCACAGCTGGAATCTCACTCTACTGCAAACTGCCCTTGAGGTAGTTGTGGTGCAGATGAGATGATCATTAACCTGTTGTGTTAACCTCTTTGACTGCGTGCTTGCCAAGAAGGTCTGGAAATTGATTCAGTGTTCCCTGTTGAGGTACACTCTGAGCAGTTCTTTGTCATCTGTGGCTATTCCCAGCGATCCATAATGAGACAAACATCAGCGGTCGCTGGAAGACCATCAACTCGGTGCAAGATGCATTTTGGTCAGCTTGAAACATGTCAGTCTTGCAGTGAGAAGAAGATGTCTGCCAGCTGGTGTTTTCCAGGGTGCAGGACCGCGTACAGAAGATCAATGCAGCCAACTCAAAGGCCCAGTGGGAAAAGGACATATTGAGGTCTTGTTGACTCTCAGATCCTCATGGATGCATTGTTTAAAGAAGAACTGTGTTAGAGAACGCGTTGGGTTGATGGTTGCATCATGGTCTGCCCCCGCAGTTCCGGAGAGTAAGAGCATAAAAGGCTGAAGAGAGTAGCAGACTCAACACAATACATCATTGGCACATCCCTATCCACCATCGAAAGAATCTACATGAGGTGCTGCCTCATCTATCATCAAAACCTCCCACCGTCCAGGTCCTGGCATCTTCCCCAGACACCATCAGGCAGGAAGTTCAGAAGCCTGAAGTTCCGCACAAGCAGGATCAAGAACAGTTACTTTCCTTCCACCATTCAATCCTTGAACCAGCCTGTACAACCCTAATCATAACCTCAGTCTGGCAACTCTGCATTTTGATCACATTGCACTACAATATTTAGTTCTAAAGTGCTGGGGTTTTTTGCACTTTTTTTAATAAATTATGTTTAATTTATGTTTTTCTTGTGAATGCTGTGCCTCTAATACAATTTTCCTGTGATGTATTTGTTTATAATTTTATTGATACAAAGTTTTTATTACAACTGTGCATACATGCACTTGTGCAAATGGGAATAAACTCAACTTTGATTTAGACATTAAATGTAAAGAAAGATGGGTATTGTCTGCATTTAATGTCTATATATTATGAGTAAAATAGATTTTTGAAATATTCTGTGCCACTGTCAATAAAAGAAAATTTCCTGTATGCCTTCTGGTGGTTGTGTGAAAAAGCCTTCAAATTACTGAACCACTCTTCTCTAATTTTAATCTTATGACATCTGCTCATTCACCTTGCTGTAAGCATTAAAATCTCCTCCCATGTCTAGTTTACTTTATGATTAAGTCAATTATAATTTGCCTTTGGACTACACCAAGGGTTTTAAACTCTGATAATTATTTAGAAACCTGCAACTAAGGAGCAGGCCATTTGCTCCATCTGTATTATTGCTTCGTACTTACTTCATTCACCTGTTCCTCTCTCCATGGAAGCTGCCCAATCCAATGAGTATTTTATAGCACTCCCTGCTTTTGTTTCAGACTTTCAACATCAGTGGTATTTTGATTTTTGTCTACTTCATCCAACCCATTCAATGTCACTCTCTAAAGTGAGCATTTGATTTTGCGGAAGTTGTTTAATTAGCAGAGAGTGAATATTACTTCATGCTCCAGATTTAATTAGTTTGCTGTACTTTGTGGCATACATTATCTCTTAGGATAATTACAGTGCATTATTTTCCTCTCTAACTAGTGTGATGATGACCGATAAATATTTATATGGAAGTTTAGATTTAAAAATTATAAAACTGTAGATGGCAGATACTCACACTTTGCCGGGATGAAATTCTTAAAGAGCAGAGTGCACAGCCTAAGGGTGAAAGGGGAAAAGTTAAAAGGAGATATATGGGGCACGTTTCTTTACACAAACGGTATTAGTTGCCTGGAATTTTCTGCCAGGGGAGGTGATGGAAGCAAATATGATGGTGATATTAAAGAGGCATTCCGAGAGCCATGTGAATAGGCAGGGAGAGGAGCGATATGGATCACGTGCAGGCAGATAGAATTAGTTTCATCTGACATCCTGGTCAATGCAGACATTGTGAGCTGCAGGGCTTGTTCTTTTACCATACTGTGCTAAGTTCTATAAAACTACAATTACATACACTCTGATGTTCGCAATGCGTAAAACAGCAATGCAGAACCTGCTCCTTTATCTCTCATGCAGAGGAACGCTAGAAGCTGCAGAGAGTAATGGACTCAGCCCAATACAACATGGGAACATCTCTCCCCACCATCAAATGTATCGACATGAGGCACTACCTGAACAAAGCAACATTCATCCACAAAGATCCCCACCATCTGGTCCGTGCCATCTTCTCACAGCTAACACCAGGCAGGAGGTACAGAAGCCTGAAGTCCCACCGAACCAGGTTCACAAACAACTACTTCCCTTCAACCATGTGGTTCCTGAACAAACCTAATCACTAACTCAGTACAGCAACAGTACGACCAATTTGACTGCTTTGCACTACGATAGTCTTTGTTTGTTTGTGTTCTAATCATGTTCATTCTTGTAAAAAAATTCTGCATAATTTATTCCTTCCTTCTGAATAATGCCTGGGATGCAGCTACAAGTAAGTTTTCCATTGAACATACATATATGACAATAAACCCGACTGTGAACTTTGACTTTTCTTCTCCTCCCGCCATCCAGGGACAGTGTGGACAGGGCAAATGAACTTAACCTGTTCCTTAACAGATTTGACAGTGTGGCCCCTGTCCATCCCGCACATGAGCCATCTGTTGTTGGCCCCAAACCAACACATATTCCACTCTCCCCTCCTACCCCTCCTCACAGTCCCCCACCCTGCTCTCATGACTATACCCCTTCCCCACACGAAACGACCACGGTGGGCTTCACAGCTCTACAGGTGAGAAGACAGCTGAAACGTCTCAACCCAAGCAAGGCTGCAGGACCAGATGGTGTCAGTACCAGGGTATTCAAAGCCTGTGCCCCTCAGCTATGTGGAGTACTTCGCCATGTATTCAACCTGAGCCTGAGGCTCCAGAGGGTTCCCGTATTGTGGAAGACGTCCTGCCTCGTCCCTGTGCCGAAGACACCGCGCCCCAGCGGCCTCAATGACTACAGACCGGTGGCATTGACCTCCCACATCATGAAGACCCTGGAGAGACTTGTTCTGGAGCTACTCCGGCCTATGGTCAGGCCACACTTAGATCCCCTCCAGTTCGCCTACCAACCCCGACTAGGAGTTGAGGATGCCATCGTCTTCCTGCTGAACCGTGTCTACGCCCACCTGGACAAGCCAGCGAGCACTGTGAGGGTCATGTTTTTTGACTTCTCCAGTGCGTTCAACACCATCCACCCTGCTCTGCTGGGGGAGAAGCTGACAGCGATGCAGGTGGATGCTCCCCTGGTATCATGGATTCTTGATTACCTGTCTGGTAGACCACAGTACGTGTGCTTGCAACACTGTGTGTCCGACAGAGTGATCAGCAGCACTGGGGCTCCACAAGGAACTGTCTTGTCTCCCTTTCTCTTCACCATATACACCTCAGACTTCAACTACTACACAGAGTCTTGTCATCTTCAGAAGTTTTTGGATGACTCTGCCATAGTGGGATGCATCAGCAAGGGAGATGAGGCTGAGTACAGGGCTACGGCAGGAAACTTTGTCACATGGTGTGAGCAGAATTATCTGCAGCTTAATATGAAAAAGACTAAGGAGCTGGTGGTAGACCTGAGGAGAGCTAAGGTACCGGTGACCCCTGTTTCCATCCAGGGGGTCAGTGTGGACATGGTGGAGGATTACAAATACCTGGGGATACGAATTGACAATAAACTGGACAGGTCAAAGAACACTCAGGCTGTCTACAAGAAGGGTCAGAGCCGTCTCTATTTCCTGAGGAGACTGAGGTCCTTTAACATCTGCCGGACCATGCTGAGGATGTTCTACGAGTCTGTGGTGGCCAGTGCTATCATGTTTGCTGTTGTGTGCTGGGGCAGCAGGCTGAGGGTAGCAGACACGAACAGAATCAACAAACTCATTCGTAAAGCCAGTGATGTTGTGGGGATGGAACTGGACTCTTTCACGGTGGTGTCTGAAAAGAGGATGCTGTCTTAGTTGCATGCCATCTTGGACAATGTCTCCCATCCACTACATAATGTACTGGGTGGGCACAGGAGTACATTCAGCCAGAGACTCATTCCATCGAGATGCAGCACAGAGCATCATAGGAAGTCAATCCTGCCTGTGGCCATCAAACTTTACAACTCCTCCCTTGGAGGGTCAGACAACCTGAGCCAATAGGCTGGTCCTGGATTTATTTCCTAATTCACATATTACTATTTAACTATTTATGGTTCTATTACTATTTATTATTTATGGAGCAACTGTAATGAAAACCAATTTCCCCCGGGATTAATAAAGAATGACTATGACTATAACCAAACTTTCCTTCTATTTGATGAAGAATTTACTTGCACTTCTTTCAATTTAACCTCCTGCATCCGGTGTTCACAGTGTGGTCTCCCCTTCACTGCAGTAACCAAACACAGATCAGACCCTAGGCATCTAGCTTCCTGTTGCATTACTCCTCTATTGCACCTCTGCCTATGATTTTCTTGAATTTGATTTCTTGCACTGTTACAATGAAACCCAGTGTAAGCACAATGAGCAGCAGATCATTGTTTGACCATGGACATTGCAGCCACCAGTCTTTCTTATTTGTGTTAGAACCAATGCTGCAACGTCACTCTGTAACATTAATTGGTTTTTTCTCTCTCCACAAGTGCTGCCTGACCTGCTGAGTACTTATCTCTTTTAGTTCCGATTTCCAGCAACTGCTGTGTTTTAGGTATTTCATGGTTTCATAGTTGACTGGAAGGAGCTGAAACTGAAAGTTGGGAAGCATTTAAGCCTGAAATAGTGAGAGTTGAAGGTCTATGTGCTCCCGCAAGGGTGAATGGAACTAACAGCAAATCCAGGGAATACTGGAAGTCAAGGCATACTGATAGTTGTGTAAAGAAAAAAGTGCAAGCTAATGCAAGTACAGAACTGAATCAGGGGATGCTCTCTGGAGTATAGAAAGTATATGGTAATTAGGGAGGCAACTTAAAATTGAACAAAGCGCATAAAGTCCTGATGATTCGAGGCCTGGCGGTATCTTACTTCAAGAAGGACAATAAGGATTAACCAGTATAGCCAGTTAGTCTTACATCAGTGGTAGGGAAGTTATTTAAGCATGGTAACATTTTTGATGGACAGGAATAATCCACACTTGGGGAAGTGAGGATCAGTCAGTATAACTGTAGGAAGATTGATTAGTAAGTATGTACAGAACACATCACAAAAGTTGTCAATGTTGCCGCAAAGTGAGCAAGAAGTTAAATGAAGACATCAATCATTGGTAACTTGCACAGAGTAAGTGAAGATAATGGGAAATTTCGGCATATACAGGAGGGTGAGGAGATAATCGATCAGAGTTACAGGGAAGTAGTCACCCCGAAGTTGCAGGAGGCGAGTATTGGGTGACTGTCAGGAGAAATGGAAATGTGAATAGGCAGTTAGCGCAGACCACCCCTGTGGCCATTCCCCTCAAAAAGAAGTATACAGTTTTGGATACTGTTGTGGGGGATGACCTCCCAGGGGAATGCCACAGAGACTAGGTTACTGGCACTAAGCATGGGTCCATGGGTGGAGAAGGTAAAGAAGGAGAAGAGAGGAGCGATACTGTTAGGGTATTCAATAGTCAGGGGAACAGACAGGAGATTCTGTGGACGTGAATGGGAAACCCAAATGGTATGTTGCCTCCCAGGTGCCAGGGTCAGGACATCTTTGAGCATTTTAGAGGGAGAGAGAGCAACCAGATGGCTTGGTAAATATCGGTACCAATGACATAAGAAGGAAAAGCAATGAGGTCCTGAAGAGAGAATTTAGAGAACTAGGTAGAAAGCTGAGAAGCAAGCCCACCAGGATAGTAATTTCTGGATTGCTGCCTGTGCCACGTGCTAGTGAGGGTAGAAACAAGAAGACCTAGCAGATAAATGCGTGGCTGAGAAGCTGGTGCAGGGATGGGACTTCAGGCTCTTAGATCATTGGGATCTCTTCTGGGGGAGATATGACCTGTACAAAAGGGACAGGTTGCACCTGAACCAGGGGAGTCCAATATTCTTGTAGGGAGGTTTGTTAGGGAGGGTTTAAACTAATCTGGCAAGGGATTTAAACCAGAATGAAGGGACTCTGGATGGGAACGGATGGTAAAAAAGCAAAGATAGTGTGCAGTCAGACTGTCAGGAAGGACAGGTAGATGATAGGACAAAATTGCAGCCATTAGGGATGCAAGATCAAAAAGGGTAGCAAATACGGCACTCAAAGTGTTATACCTCAATGCATGGAGTATAAGAAATAGTTTGATGATCTTGTTACAGTATTGCAGATTGTCAGGCATGATGCTGTGGCCATCACTGAATCATGGCTGAAGAATGGTTGTAATTGGGAGCTGAATGTCCAGGGTTATACATTATATCAGAGAGGAAGGAAGGCAAGCAGAAGGGGTGGCATGGCTCTGCTGGTAAAGAATGGCATCAAATCAATGGAAAGATGTGACATAGGATCGGAAGATGTTGAATCCTTGTGGATTGAGTTAAGAAGCTTCAATGGTAAAAGGACCCTGATGGCTGTTATATCCTGAACTCCCAACAGTAGCTGGGATGTGGACCACAGATTACAACAGGAAGTAGAAAAGGTGTGTCAAAAGGACAATGTTATGATAAACATAGGACTGCGGAGACCATGTCATTGTCTACATTGAAAGTGGATGTTGATTTAAATCAGTCATGATCAAATGGTAGAGCAGACTGGATGAACTCAATGACTTAATTCTGCCACTGTATCTTATATCTTATGGTCTTTGGTCTTGAATAAGGACCTTGAATATCCAGTACATGTCTTCTTCTTATTACTACCATGGGGAAGAAGTACATGAGCCTTAAGATCCACACTCATCGGAAATAGCTTCTTCCACTCTGCCATCAGTACATTAACTGGTGAGCACCACCCACTATCTCATTACCTTTTTTTCACTATTCATTTATTTTTTTTTTGTAATTTAAATTAATTTTATGTCTTTTTTTGCACTGCTGCAGCAAAACTACAAAATTTACATAATCTAAGTCAGAAATAATAAATCTGATTCTGACTCAGGACTAGGTCAATGGTTAATGTGGATGAATAGTCTTTTGTGCTCACAAAGACTTACTGTACATTCCCAAACCAAAAGCTGTAGATGAACCAGGAGGTACATCGCCTGCTGAAGGCTAGATCTGTGGTATTCAAGTCTGGCAACCCAGGCCTGTATCAGAAAAACCAGGCTGATTTCTGGAGGGCTATTTCAAGTGCAAAGAGACAATTTCAAATGAGGTTGGAGGCGACATTGGAAGCACGGCAACTCTGGCAGGGTTTGTAGGTCATTACTTCCTGCAAAGCGAAACCCAGTAGCATGAATGGCAGCAATGCTTCACTCCCAGGTGAACTCAATGCTTCTATGCCCGCTTTGAAAGGGAGAATACAACTACCGCTGTGAAGATTCCTGTTGCACCTGATGACCCTGTGATCTCTGTCTCAGAGGCCGACGTTAGGTTGCCTTTAAAGAGAGTGAACCCTCACAAGGTGGAAGGTCCAGATGGAGAACCTAGTAAGGCTCTGAAAACCTGTGTCAATCAACTAGTGGGAGTATTTAAGGACATTTTCAACCTCTCACTGCTACAGGCGGAAGCTCCTACTTGCTTCAAAAGGCAACAATTATACCAGTGCCGAAGAAGAATAATGTGAGCTGCCTAAATAACTATTGCCTGGCAGCACTCACATCAACAGTGATTAAATGCTTTGAGAAGTTGGTCATGACTAGACTGAACTCCTGCCTCAGCAAGGACCTGGACCCACTGCAATTTGCCTATGACCACAATAGGTCAATGGCAGACGCAATTTCAATGGTTCTCCACACGGCTTTAAACCACCTGGACAACACAAACACCTATGTCAGGATGCTGCTCATCGACTATAGCTCGGCATTTAATACCATTGTTCCCACAATCCTGATGGAGAAGTTGCAGAACCTGGGCCTCTGTACCTCCCTCTGCAACTGGATCCTTGACTTCCTAATCGGAAGACTACAATCTGTGCGGATTGGTGATAACGTATCCTCCTCGCAGACGATCAATACTGGCGCATCTCAGGGATATGCACTTAGCCCACTGCTTTACTCTCTATATACACATGACTGCGTGGGTAGGCATAGATCAATCACCATCTATAAATTTGCTGATGATACAACTATTATTGGCAGAATCTCAGGTGGTGATAAGAGGGTATACAGGAATGAGATGTGCCAACTAGTGGAGTGGTGCTACAGCAACAACCTGGCACTCAACGTCAGTAAGACAAAAGAGCTGATTGTGGACTTCAGGAAGGGTAAGACAAAGGAACACATACCAATCCTCAGAGAGGGATCAGAAGTGGAGATGTTCCTGGGTGTCAAGATTTCTGAGGATCTAACCTGGTTCCAACATATAGATGTAGTTATAAAGAAAGCAAGACAGCGGCTATACTTCATTAGGAGTTTGAAGAGATTTTGTATGTCAACAAATACACTTAAAAACTTCTATAGTTGTACCATGGAGAGCATTCTGACAGGCTGCATCACTGTCTGGTATGGAGGGGCTACTGCACAGGACCAGAAGAAGCTGCAGAGGGTTGTAAATTTAGTCAGCTCCATCTTGGGTACTAGCCTACAAAGTACTGAAGACATCTTCAGGGAGCGGTGTCTCAGAAAGGCAGCGTCCATTATTAAGGACCTCCAGCACCCAAGGTATGCCCTTTTCTCACTGCTATTATCAGGTCAGAGGTACAGAGGCTTGAAGGCACACACTCAGTGATTCAGGAACAGCTTCTTCCCCTCTTCCATCCGATTCTTAAATGGACGTTGAACCCTTGGACACCACCTCCTGTTTCTTTATTAATATATAATATTTCTGAGTTTTGCACATTTTTGATCTATTCAATATACGTATGCTGTAATTGATTTACTTATTTTTTTATTATTATAATATTTGGTTTATTAATTTTTTTCCTCTCTTCTATATTATGTTTTGCATTGAACTGCTGCTGCTAATTTAACAAATTTCACCTCACATGCCAGTGATAATAAACCTGATTCTGATAGAAAATTGGTATTGGGAGCTCTTTTATTACTTGACACTATATGGTGCAAGAATTTATTAATCTTGTATCGGAAAGGTGACTTATGGAGATGTGAGTGCCAGCTGATTCCCACTAGATATCCAGTCACATAGAATACTGAAATGTGTGCTGATAATCCCACAGTAATCTTCGACAGATTTCTTAAAAGGCAACTTGAATTAATGACAGTGTGTAACTTGAGGCTGTATTGGTGTTATCTTCATTAGCTTCCTGCAAAACAGTTCATAATTATAAAGACATAGGTTGCTCTGTCCAAAGCAAACACTGCTTTAGGAGCTGGATGTGATTACCAAGGGAATTTCAGTAGTAGGGCAAATCTGCTGCAAGCATAAAAATTGTCATTTCTCCTATCCCACTGACATAATTGTGACTTTTACAAATTATTTGAATAAATATTTGAAAGTTTTTTAAAAAGTACAATCTCAAGAAAGAACTTGGAAATGGAACAATGGCAAAGAAACGTCATCATCTTGTAGAGAAACAAGCCCTTTGGCCCATTATGTTGATACTGATCTTCTATGCTGAATCTATTTACCAGGACAGCCTTCTATGCCTTGGCAATTCAGGTGCTTCACCAGATATCTTTTCCCTCTACCACCCAATTAGAAAGGTTACTTCAACTATCTTCTGAGTAAGAAGTTCTTCCTTAGATCCCTCTTGTCCTCTTATTCCTTCAACTAATTCTATGTCCTCTGCCACAGGGAAATGTTTCCTACTATTTAACCTATCTAAGTCCCTCATAATTTTGGGTACTTCAATCTAGGCTCCTTGTGCTCACCCTCCTCGACTCCAAGGAAAAGAAACCCAGCCCATCCAGTTCTCGGAAGTGTAACACTCCATGACACGGGTGCATCTCTTCTGCACCCTTCCCTGTGTAATGATGTCCTTCCTGTGATGTGGTGACCAGAACTACACACAGTTTGCTAGCTGTGGTGAAATCAGTGTTTAACAAAATCATGCCAGGACTTCCAGCTCTTGTATTCTATGTAGCAGCTAATGAAGTCTGACATATCATTAACCTGATATATCTGTGCTTCTCTTTTTTGGATCCTTTTCCCTCTGTTCCTCAGTACTCTTTAAGGCCTCATCATTCATTGCGTAGTTATAAGACTATTGAGTGGTTCCCTAGAACAAGAAGATAAACTCTTGACCTCACAATCTACCTCATTATGATCTTGCATTTAATGTCACCTGCACAGCATTTTCTCTGCAGCTCTTACACTATAACCTGCACCTGTTATTGTTTTACCTTGTACTACTTCAATGTACTGGGTAATGGCTTGATCTGTATGAACAATATGAAAGAAAAGCTTTTTCCTATACCTTGGTACAAATGACAATAGTAAATCAATTCCATTTTCTTTACTAGTCCTCCTAAAGTACATCACCTCATACTTACCAAGATAACTTTTCATCTTAGACTGTAACACTATAAGACATTCGAGCAGAATTAGGCCATTTTGCCCATCGAGTGTGCTCTACCATTCAATCATGGCTGATCCTTTTTTCCCTTCCTCAATCCCATTCCCCAGCCTTCCTCCCATAATCTTTGACACCAGGTCCAATCAAGAACCTATCAATCTCTGCCTTAAATACACCCAACGACCTACCTCCTCAGCTGCCTGTGTTAAGAAATTCCACAAATTCACCACCCTCTGGCTAAAGACATTTCTCTGCCTCTCTGTTTGCTTTCATATTTCATCTTTTCTCTTCTAATGATTCCTTTAGTTGCTCTTGGTAGGTTTTTAAAAGCTTTCCAATCCTCTGTCTTCCCACTAATTTTTGCCCTGTTGTAAGCCCTCTCTTTTGTTTTTACATTGGTTTTGACATCCCTTGTCAGCCACAGTTGTACTATTGTGCCATTTGAGTATTTCTTCATTTTTGGAGTACGTATGTCCTGCACTGTCCTCATTTTCCCCAGAAACTCATGCCATTTCTTCTCTGCTGTCATCCCTGCCAGCAACTCCTTCTAATTTACTTTGGCTCTCCTGTGGTAACCATTTCCTGGTAAGGGTGCTTGGAAATTACAATGGACATTTACAAAATGGAGAAGATAACAGCATCTGTTAATCATAAGTTGGAACAATTTGATTCATACTGGGAAAAATGGTTTAACTACATAACACCTCACAGGCCTGATTTTATTCTCACAAGTCAATGAATACGTTGTAAAAAAAAGATCACTCCCTACGTTGAACATATTTTTTTTGATTCTTCTTTCTTTCCTCTCCTTTCTATAGGTGTATACCTCAGATAAATATTATGTGGAGATTTGTGACAAATATGACTATATGATATATATGTACAGTATCTGAATTACATCTTATGGAAATGTTTGTTTGATGATGAACTTCAATAAAAAATAAATTACAAAAAAAAACTAATTTACTTTGGCCAATTCCTCTCTTATACCACTGTAATTTCCTTTACTTCACTGAAATACTGCTCCACCAGACTTTACTTTCTCCCCATCAACTTTCAAGTTGAACTCATTCATATTGTGAACACTGCCTCCTAAGGGCTCTTATACCCTAAACTCCCTAATCACCTCTGGTTCATTACATAACACCCAATCCAGTATAGCTGATCCCCTAGTAGGTTCAATGACAAGCTGCTCTAAAAAGCCATCTGGTAGGCATTCAACAAACTCACTCTGCCACTGTACAGGGTACTGGTGAGGCTGCACCCGGAGTACTGTGTGCAGTTCTGGTCTCCTTACTTGAGGAAGGATATACTGGCTTTGGAGGCAGTGCAGAGTAGGTTCACCAGGTTGATTCCAGAGATGAGGGGGCTAGACTATATGAGGAAAGATTGAGTCACATGGGACTGTACTCACTGAAATTCAGAAGAATGAGAGGAGATTTTATAAAAACATATAAAATAATGAAAGGGATAGATAAGATAGAGGCAGGAAAGTTGTTTCCACTGGTAGGTGAGACTAGAACTAGGGGACATAGCCTCAAGATTTGGGGGAGTAGATTTAGGATGGAGATGAGGAGCAACTGCTTTTCCCAGAGAGTGATGAATCTCTAGAATTCTCTGCCTAATGAAACAGTGGAGGCTACATTAGTAAATATATTGAAGACAAGGTTGAATGGATTTTTGCATAGCAGGGGAATTAAGGGTTATGGGGGAAAAGGCAGAAAGGTGGAGATGAATCCATGGATAGATCAGCCATGATCTAATTGAATGGCGGAGCAGGCTCAACGGGCCAGATGGCCTACTCCTACTCCTGCTCCTGTTTCTTAGGTTGTTATGTATATGCTCTCTCATGAGACCCATTACCAACCTGATTTTCCCACTGGACCTGCATGCTAAAATCTCCCATGACATTGTTCTTGCAGTTTTGTGCATTGGAGCCTCCATACCAGGCTGTGATGTAACCAGTCAGAATGCTCTCCGTGCATTCATGTATAAAAGAAGCGTAAGAAACATTAAGCATGGCCTATCTCTCCAGATTTTCAAACATCCAACCTTGTTAAGTAATTGTTACTATGGAAAAGTGCAGAGAAGTTTTATGAGAATGATGCCAGAACTCGAAGCTCTGAGTTCTAGGGTGAGATTAGGCAGGCTAGGACATCATTCCTTGGAACATAGGAAACTCTGTGGTGACCTTATAGGGGTGTAAAACAAATTTGAGGGGCACAATAGAGTGAAGACACAGTCCTTTTCTCAAAGATAGCAAATCCAAAACTACAGTTCTAAATGCAATAGATTGGTCAGTTTGAGGTTATAAGTCTGGGAGAGGCAGATGAACCAAGAAATAATGGCATTGATAATAGTTTTATTATATCTATGGGGTATATGGGGTGTCAGGGAGGGTTAGCACCTCTGGTGGGGGAACATGTCGCGTCCTTTTCAGGGCGGTTAGTCCCCCTTTAGTCCCCACCTGGCACTCAGATCTCACCTGTGGCTCCCCGTAGCTGTTTGCATGCGACAGCGGCCACACCCCGGGCAACGGCTTCGACAAGCCGGCTAAACCAGGTGAGGGTAGCCGACGGGTCTCAAACCCTCTGTGAGATAGGGAATTGTCTATCCCAACATGTGAAGACAGACTCCAGCGGATTGAGCGGACGAGACCAATGGAAGGTCCAACGGTCAAGAAGGCGGTCTCTGCAAGCGTTGTGGAACGTGTAGAGCAGGACAAGACACAGAAGACGTCCTGGTCATCCACTGCGCCTAGTCCTATCTCCAGCCGTCTAGACTCTGTCTTGCCACTGGACCCAGATGGGAATTGGGAAGAGAGAGTGAGGCTGATGCTGCACAACTCTCCCTCACTTAAATCCAAATCACGCGCTAGTCTCGACACCATCATTATGGTGTTGAGGTCCTCATCGACGTCGACGATGGACGAACAACGTTATATCTATAGTGAATCTGGTCACTCCTTCATTGTTTGCTAATTTGGGTGATTTTGATTTGGGCAGCCTGCAGGTAATGAACACTGTGCTGAACTGAAATATGCCTTTTGATTTTGAGTTTTTTATCCTGTGTTTCTGCTCTTTTTTTTACATTACCATTTGAGTAACTTGCATTTTTCTTGTTTTTTTGTTTCGTGGCTGTCTTGTGGGAAGATGAATCTCAGGGTTGTATACTGCATATATACTTTGATAATAAATGTACTTCCAATCTTTGAATCCTTGAATAGGGAAAGGCCTAGAGGGATAGGGGCCAAAAGTGAGCAAGTGGGACTAGCTTTGTGGACACCATGGTCAGCGTGGATGAGTTATTCTGAAGGGCTGTTTTGTAGTGGATAACTCAATGGCTCTATGACTCTTATTGTACAAGGAGAGAACCAAGTAAGATAATTGTACACCCTTTGGGCACATCTCCGAAACCCTCAAATTTCTAGAAGGAGCAGAGCATCGGCAAATGCCACCTCCAATTATCCTCTGCGTGTCTCAGAAGTATTCTCACTGTCACTGATACAGAAAGGTCCTGTTTCAATGTTGTATTACTTTGTGATTGTAATATTACATATTATAAAATAATATATTTTTAAAATTTTTAATATCTATTTGAAGAGTCTTTAAATGGCCCTGACTTTCAGTTCAATGACCATGTCAATGATAGGACGTTCTGAAGCTTTTCCTCACTGTATAATGGGTTTCCTACCAGATGTGGCAGGTTAGTTTGTCAGAGATTCAGCATGGAAACAGTGCAACACTCACAACACACTGGAGGAACTCAGCAGGTCGGGCAGCATCTGTGGAAACGAACAGTCAACATTTCAGGACGGAACCTTTCATCAGGAGGTTCCGGCCCGAAACGTTGACTGTTCGTTTCCACGGATGCTGCCCGACCTGCTGAGTTCCTCCAGCATGTTGTGAGTGTTGTTTTGACCCCAGCATCTGCAGAGTGTTTTGTGTTTATGAAAACAGTGCACCTTGGGAGCTGAGTCCAGACAGCCGGTCGGGTCCCAAACTAACCAGCCCATTATCTTGGAAATCACAGCGCCAGATTCTGCTCAATGCCAAAATGATCATTATTTCATTCACAGCTTATTATCAAATGAAGCAGCACTTTGGGCTATGGAGAAAGAGTTCAAACACTCAAGCAAGGTGACTAGCTATGGGATTAGCTTAGGTGGGGATTTCGGTCGGCATGGACAAGTGGAACTGAGGGCTTGTTTTTATGATGTGTGATTCTATAGGGTTGGTAAGTTGCAAATAACACTCATGCCATACAATTGCAAGGCATTCACTATCTACAAGATAAAAATCTAACCACTTAGCCTTGACTGGTGACCAAACATCCTGCTTGAGAATCTCAATGGGTTGAGCAGTCTCTGTGGAGTTGTTAACATTTCAGGTTGAAGCCCTGCATCAGGCCTGAGAGTGGCGAGGAATCACAACACTCCATTTTACATGACTTGGGTAACCCAAACCATCCATAATTGCTCCCGAAATGAGCAACAATAAAAGCTGATTCAGATTTTGGTGTTGATTTATTATTGCCACGTGCCTAGAGATACAGTGAAAAGCTTTTGTTTGTCTGCCATCTAGACAGATCATTCCATGCATAAGTACATTGAAGAAAACAATGCAGAATGCAATGCAGCCACCAACCTACTGGAGGAACTCAGTGAGTCAAGCAGCATCTGTGGGGTGACGGGGGAAGGAATTGCCAATGTTTCAGGTCAAAATCCTGCATCAGGGCTGGGAGTAGAGAGAGAGAAGATGGCCAGATTAAAGAGAAGAGAGGAGAGTGCTGATATAGGAGACCAAGATGATTGCTGAATTAAAGAGGGGAGAAAGATGATGTGCCAGTTAGTGGAGGGGAGGGAGTGGAGTTAGGAAAGAGTAACAAGTGGATGTTGGATGAGGTAAATAAAGAAAAAACTGAGAAGCAGATGGAATAAAGTGGGAGGGGAGGAGTGTGAAGGTTAGAGAGAGCTGCTGGAGGGAGGTAAGCAGGGTCGGTCACAAAGGGATCACAGTTCTGAACTCTTGTGTATAAAAGGTGATAATGGGGACAATTATGAGATAGGTCAATCACTGACTCTTTCAGTAGGAACAGCCTAAGCTCCTCCTTTGTCTCATTACTGCATCCATGATTACAAGAGTAAGTCAGCAGTTGGATATACTGCGGAAAGTAACTCGCCTCCTGAATATACCAAAGTCTTTCCACCATCAACCAAACACCTCCAAAGTATGGTGGAAATTTACATCCTTTAACACTCCAGAGCCTTGACTACACCAATTGACTGGCACCCCATCCAACTTCTAAGCAGATACTCACTCCACCACAAGCAAATAGTGACAGTAGTGTACATCAGCTGCAAAATGCACTGCAGTTACTTATTATTCCTTGAAGGATAAACAAGTTGATGCCTTGGGCCAAGAATCTTCATCAAGATTGATAAAGGATCTCATCCTAAAACATCATGGTTTATTCCCTTTGATAGATGGTGCCTGAACTTGAGGGTTTCTCTAGCATTTTGCAAGTATTGTTCAAGATTTCCAGGATCTGCAGAATCTCCTGTGTCCGTTCGCTCTTTCAATGCTGCCAGCACCTCACAGTCTGGAAAGTCAAAGGCAATTGGCCGAGAATCATCACCACCAACAAGTTCTCTAAGTCATACACTTTCTTAAGCACCTCTACTTCCACAGAAGATTGAGGAAATTCACCAGTGACCCTCATCAATCTTTACAGATGTACCATAGAAAGCATCCCATTCAGATACATCACAGCTTGGTACAGCAAATACTCTGCTCAAGATCACACGACACTGAACTTGTGAATGCAGCCCAATCCATCTCAAGAACCAGCCTTCCCTCCATGGACTCCGTCTACACTTCGTGCTGCCTCAGGAGAACAGCCAACATAATCAAAGAACATCCCAACTCAGCCATCCCAGTCACTCTCTCTTCTCTACCCTGCTGTTGGGCAGAAGATATAAAAGCTTGGGAACACACACCACCAGGCTCAAGAACATCTTCTGCCTCAATGTATTAAGACACTTCAGTGGACTGTTGTACATTGAAGATGAAAGTTGGGTCTCTCAGTCTACCTCGTTTGACCCTTGCATTTTATTTGTAGTACTGTACTTTCTCTAACTACATATTCTGGATTCTGTTTCTTCTTGTATTTTGCAGAGAAAATTTACAAAGGTGTTGAAATAATTTGAGGACTTGAGTTATAGGGAAAGGTTGAATAGGTTAGTACATTGTTCATTAGAATGTAGAAGACTGAGGAGACATTTGATTGAGGTAGACAAAATTACGAGGGGTATAGATTGGGTAAATGAAAGCAGGCTTTTCCCACTGAGGTTGGGTGAGATTACAACCAGAGATCGGCGGATAAGGGTGAAAGGTGAAATATTTAATGGGAACATGAGAGGGAACTCCTTCACTCAGAGGATGGTGAGAGTGTGGAAACTGGTGAATGCGGGTTCAATTTCAGCATGTTTTTTAGAGAAATTTGGATAGGTACTTGGATGGGAAGTGTATGTAAGGGCCATAGTCTGCATGTAGTTCAATGTAACTAGACAGATTAATGGGTCAACATGGACTAGATGGGCCAAAGGGCCTGTTTCTGTGCTGTAGTGTGCTATGACTCGATGACACTACTGTATCTCAATATACTTACATATGGAGTGGTCTGCCTGGATGACATGTAAACAAAGGTTTTTCACAATGTCTTCCTACATGTGACAATAATAAATTCTCAATTGCCAATGGATATATACTCAATGCTGCCTGTGAGGAATTTGTACGTTCTCCCCGTGATCATGTGGGTTTGTTTCCTGCAGGGGCTCCGGTTTCCTGTTACACTCCAAAGACACATCAGTCGGAAGGTAAATTAATCATTGCAAATTGTCCCAAGATTAGGATAGCATTAAATTGGTGGGTTGCTGTGCAACGTGACTCGAAGGGTTGCTGGGGCCTATTCCACGCTGTATTTCACTGGTCCAATACTGCTTGGTCTAAATCCTGGAATTCCTTCTCCAACAGCATGTAAACTCACCCGAATTACAATAGTTGTAAAAGATAGCACATCACCACCTTCTCAAGGGCAACCAAGTCTGGGCCATAACTGCAGTCCTCGCTTGTAACACCCACATCGTGTAACTGAACATGGAGAAAAATGTGCTGGTCAAACCTTATTGCAGACTAGAAATTAGCAGGTGTAATAAATCTACAGCAACACTCTTGTGGTTTGCATTGAGCAATTACTGCAGACTTACTGCCAAAACAGACTTGAATAAATGGTTCAATTGTATGTCACAGTGGAGCACCCTTGGGTCTCATTGTCCATTTAGGAAGAGAGTTAAAAACAAATTAAAAATTGCCCCAAATGGTATGTTCTCCACAGCCAAAAGGAATACTCAAATGAGCTAAATTAACTGTGTTAAAGCAGCAGTAAGGTCACAGCTACATCAAGTTCTGATCAGTATGTTACAGGAAGGAAATGATAGAATGAGAGAGGATTCAAAAGGAGGTTTATAATGTAAATGAATAACATTGTATTTTAAGGTTGGAGAAGTATAGGTGTGAGGAAAGGTGATATGTTATCCTTCAATGAGAGAAAGCTGCGGGACTTTTGACTGTGGCTGCAAAATTAAAAGTAGTCTAGATATACTGACTAGGAAACTCCTACACATCTAAACAGAGAGATAATTAGCTTGAGTCAAAGATTTAAAATACACGAGGAAGGACTAGGGTTGAAAATATTATTTTTAATTTAATGAGTGATGGGGATCTGGAGCCCACAGTCTGAAAGTGAAGTGGATCTGGTTTCCTCTCCACATCAAAGAATCTGGATAAACAGTCGAAGAGCTATTGTCAGCAGGCTACCAAACAAGAATAGGGAAATGTTATTAATCCTGACAGAACTTCATGTTAGCAAGAAAATGAGGTAGTGAATAATATCATTCTGTTAATAAGAGTTTGTGGAACGTCAGGAGTATAATCTCTACTCATGCTTCACTCAAATTATTGATTATTGCTGTCAATAAAGAGTTTGTTAGCAAAAGAAATGAAGAGCTCCCAGCAATTACATTGTGACAGTAAGTATGAGTCCCCTTACAGTTAGAGACAGAGAAATTCTAATGCAGGTAATGGCACAAAGATAAATAAATATTCTGCATCCATTTTCATGGTTGAAGATACATCAAATACACCTAAAATTAGTGGAGAGTCAAGAGTCTAAAGACACTTTCTAAAATATGTGCCATTAATCACCTTTTAATGCTGATGAGTACTTGAAAAAAATTTAAATAGAAACAATATCATCCATTGCTGGAGGAACTCAGCGGGTCAGGCAGAATCCATGGGAATGAACAAATAATCAACATTTCAAGCCAAGACCCTTCTTCAGCACTGGAAAGGAAGGGGAAAGACACCAGAATAAAAAGGTGGGGGGAGAGGAAGGAGGATCGCTAGAAGGTGCAGCCAGACGGGTGGGAAAGGTAAAGAGCTGGAGAGGAAGGAATCTGATAGGAGAGGAGATTGGCCAATAGGAGAAAGGGCACCAGCGGAGGTGACAGACAGGTGAGAAAATATAAGAGGTGAGAGTGGGGAATAGAAGAAAAAGGGAGGGGGAGGAATTTTTTTATTGGAAGGAGAGATAAATATTCATGCCATTAGGTTAGAGGATACCCAGTCAGAATATAAGCGTTGCTCTTCCATCCTGAGGGTGGCCTCATCGTGGCACAAGAGGAGGCCATGGACTGACATGTTGGAACAGAAATGGGAATTGGAATTAAAATGTTATCCATTTACTGTTTTTGCACAAGTTCTTGACTCTGGTCAAATAAATGCAATAGCTGACCTAACACTTGTTCTCCCCAGAGTGAATTTAAAGCAGCGAAGTAAGGTATCAGAGTCTTACAGCCTGTAAAGAAGCCATTCAGCCCATCGAGTCAATGTCGACCATTAAGCACCCATTAATTCTACACCAGTCACATTTTATTTTCCTCCCATTCTGAGCAGTTGCCCTCAGATTATACTACTCAACCACACACAGTAGTGACTAACCTAATGACCCACATGCCTTTGGGATGTGGGACAGTCATCGAAAGGGAAGGATATAACACTGAGACCATTGTGTCTATCAAGCACCTTTTGTTTGTACTTTATTCTTACCCTCACCCATGTTTTTCTCCCCCAGTCCCATCAGTTTGACCCCAGGTTCTACAACTTGTCTATGGTTTAGGAGCAATTTACACCAGTCAGCCATCCAACATACCAGCACATCTTTGTGACGTGTGAGGAAAGTGGAGCATCGAGAGGAAGCCCATGTGGTCACAGGCAGAACATGCAAACTCCACACAAATAGCAGTGGAAATCAGGACCAAGCTAGAGTGAAGGGAACCATGAGGCAGTGGCTCTACTGGTTGAGACATTGTGGCTTCAGAGGGCAGCTAAGAATCCACCACATTGTTGTGTGTCGGGAATCACATGCAGGCCAGACCAGGTGAGGTTTGTGGATCTCCTCCCTGCAAGAGTCTGTCCGTCCAACAAATGACATTGCTTTGTCCTGGCCACCATTTAGATCTTGCCATGTTTGGATTCAAACTCAAATCCCCATAAGTTTGCCCAGGATTATTAATGCAGTGATACAACCATTATGCCATTGCCTCCTCAATATTAATTCATCATTTAGTTGTGTTCATCCGCTTCCCAGGGCTGGTGACCTTATCCATTCAAAAGGGGTGATTGCTCAGATATCAGCCCAGGTAGGCACTGGTGGATGGATGTGAGTCACATCACACTCTCTGTCCAGTGGTTCACTGGTCTATCAACGATAAAGTTAAAGTGCAGTTAAGTCAAAGTCAAAGTATGTATACTTTATACAACCTTGAGTTTCGTCTTCTCAAAGTTAATGAAACCCAATAAACCCAGAAACCAAGGAAACTCAATAGAACCCAAAACAAAAGGAGATCGTCAAACACCCAACATGCAGAGAGGAAAAACAAGCCATACAAACAATAAAAGTAAGCAACTGATATTCAGAACTGAAGTTCACAAAAGTGAGTCCACACTGTGATAGTTGCAGGCCATAGACACGGTTCAGTGCAGAGATGAGTACACCTCAAGGAGCAGCGAGCTAAAGTTCAGTGCAAAGTTGAGTAAAACGCACAGAACAGCAATTTGAACTGGCCCATCCCTTACCTCTGTCTCCGGTACCCTGTATTTTTCAATCTAGTGCGAAGCTTAAATTGTCCTGACCTTGCTCCCAGACCCTATCGTTTCAATACACTCTTGGGCTGGTGCCCTGCTATCTCGATTCAGCCCATACCCAACTTTTCCAATTCAGCTCAGCACATAAATCGATCCAGCCTCGGATTTTCTTTGCTCTTGGGTGTGGGTCCGGACCCCACCGCTTGACTCTGCATCACCTCGCTCTCCTCCCCTCGGTTCTGCTGAATCAAATTGCCTCCAAATCCACACCAACCAAACATCGGGTCATTCCCGCTCTACCACCTTGATTCAGCCCATACACACCATACCCCATACATCCTGCACCTTTGAGACTTCAGTTCCCACTGCAAACATGCCAGGTCATACAGGCAGTTCAAAAGCTCAATTCCGACAGGGAAGTTACCGTCTATCATTTGCAGTGATCGTTTAGCAGAAGAAGTGTAATTAATGATGTTTTTATGTAGCTATTTTCTTTCTTTTATTTGCCACTAGCAAGCAATCACTGAGCACCACCAGCACCATCCTAAATCAGTGGTGAGATGTGCTAGCATCTCCGACCTTCAGCACACAGCCCCGCTCTGCACTCCTCTGAAGTGTGAAGAGCTAACACCTTGCTAATTCAAGGATTTGCCCAGGTATTTCTTCAATGCTGTAGGAATACCTCCTTTTACAAACTTCCTCAGGCAATGTGGTCCTGATCCAAGCCATCTGCTGGTTAAAAAATTACTACCTCAGATCCCCACCACACTACCAATCCCTTCCTTTAAATCTTTGCCCTCTTGTTTTAAATGCCTGCACTATGGATTAAGGTTTCTTACTACCTGTGCAATCCATGTCCCTTGTAAGTATGTACGCATCTATCAGTTCCTCTGTTAGCCGCCGAGTAAAACAAGCCCAGTCTTTCCAGTCTCTGCTCATTTCCTTTCTCCTTCAGATGATCTTAATTCTTTAGAATTTCTCAGAGGGCTGTGGAAGAAAACACTGAACATTTCTAAAAGGCAGGTAGATTCCTAATAAAAAACTGGGGGTGATGTGATGGTGATGGGTTTGCTGTCCATGAAGTTCTGAACGCAAACAAAGATTATAAGCCCTATTTGATATAGATAGTTACAAGTGCCCTCACTAAAGAGAAACTTTACACCAGCCAACCCCTCTTCAAAGGCTAGATCACTTCCCTAGTTATCCTCCACAGCGAGTTCAGCTACCAATATCCACTATTTGAGCAATGGGTCCTCTCTCACTACAAGGGAAGAAATCCTTTCTGCTAACAAAGTAGCTTAAACACAGTTCATTTATTTTTCATAATGCATGTTTAAATTTAGATAAAATTAAAAATTTAAACATACACAGTTCATTTAAAACTCACAGAGAACTTCTATCTTATAAGAGACTTGCAGTTTACAAACATTTTCTAAACACAAAGGATTTCCAAACAAAGTACAATTCCTATAAGCTTGTAACATGGGAGAGCAGGTTCGAGGGTCCAATGAATGAAACAGGAGACACAAATTTAAAAATGGGTGTGTGAGGTATTGATTTAACAAAATCAGGCATCTAGCTAAACAAGTATTCGACTCAGCTACCCAAAACCACTACACCGTACATTCAGTTACCCTTTAAACGAATAGATACTCTGCTAAACTCCCCTGATTTATAAAACCCAAGAAGTAACATGCTACAAACAGATACTTAACTAAACAAACCGCAAAGGGCCCATCTATGTCTTCAATGCTCTGTCTCAGCGGTTCTTCAGGACTGGTCACAAATTCAGCCTGAAGTCGGGCCCCCTGGGTGGCAGGAAAGAAAGAGAGTGAACCCTCTGTAGGTGCCATATTTATACACCCAGGGTCCCCGAATCTGGAGGTGGGCTCTATTGTGCCCAAAAGCCAACCAATGGGTAAAGAGCATCACAAACTTTAAATGAAGCAGTCTGCACAATGGAAGCAGCGTTCAAACGGAATAAACTACGATGCCAGAGCACAAAGCTCAAAAGACAAAAAACAAGTTGCAGAAAAATAGGTCATCCATCACCGAAGTCAAAGGCAGAGGAATGGATTCTAGTCACCCCATCTTTCTGTCTTTCTTGCTGTCATCCCTTAAACATTCCTGACAAGCCTGACTGCTCTACAATATATATACTGTTATTTTTTTGCTACTTGGTGTCTTTGCACACTTGTGATATTTTTCAGATACCTTTGCTGTAAAATTCATACAGATGGTCTAAAAATGTCTGGGAACAAAGATCCTAGACATCTAAAATTAATGTTGTGAGGCCGATTGTCTGAGTAAACAAATCTCCCAACTATTGGTAGGTTGACCACCACAAATCCGGAATGATTGGGACCTGTAGACCGCTGGATTCGTGATTTTACAGAATCACTAGGTTTAAATAAATAAACACCTCACCCTACCTTTAAGGTACCCTGTAAATAGTGCAAGTTGGGTAATGAAGGAAAAATGAACTACAAATGAAAATCAAGTGAAATTTATTGAAGTACAGTACAGGCAAAATACCTTA
Organism: Mobula hypostoma; assembly: GCF_963921235.1. Taxonomy (NCBI): domain Eukaryota; kingdom Metazoa; phylum Chordata; class Chondrichthyes; order Myliobatiformes; family Myliobatidae; genus Mobula; species Mobula hypostoma. Next base: position 171,847,163 of record NC_086097.1, read on the forward strand.
CAATGTATCTGTATTTACTTACATCAGAAGATTGGCTATTGCCAGTTCCAAAGTAAAGAGTTGGATTGTACAACTAAACAAAATGACATGTCTGAAAGTGGGGGTCACCAGGATTGTCTTGTGTTTCATCTTAGATGATTGGATCTCCATGACCTGATAAAGTTGTCACAGCACTTTCAAGAACTGATGTCAGTTACAATCCATCCTTTTTTGTTGGCGCAGTAAATTACTGGAAACCACTTCGTACCTTTGAAAGCCCTGGGACATAATCTTTTGTCAATGACTAACGACTTACATCTGTGGGCTCTTGTAGCATTAGAGCAGCCCAACACAGTGATACGATCTTTTGATGCTTTACAACCTGTTGATGATTCTGCATCATCTGGTGACAGTGTGGGTCTTCGAGTACAAGGCCAACTTAAGGCAGATTTGTCCGCATTGTAGACATGCTCAAGATTTAAATTTTCATCAGAAAATGACTTAGCAAACTCATCAACAAACACAGCAGCTGCTTCCTTGTCTATTGATCATTTTTCACCACACACTGCATGAAATTTTATGCCATGTTACTGCTTAAAATGCTGAAGCCACCCTTCACTGTAATCACACTCACAATCCTTCATTAAATAATTTCACTTGCTCCTTCACCATCGCTTTTGACAGTTCTACACCTTTGCAGATGCAGAGTTTAAAACATTTTATGAGAACTTTATCTAGTTGTGAACATCTTCCATCTTTTATTGTTTTCCTTATGCTCATCTGTTTTCTGATTCGCTGTCAGAAAAGAACTGAAGTAACTTAATTTGTTTCTTTATATCATAAACTGTTATACAGGTCACATATTATTTTCATGGACACACCACTGTTGAGTATTTGCAGAACTTCCACCTTATCTTGTTTTAATAACGTATTGTGTTTGCGCTTTACACCACAAGAAACACTTGCTTTATTCACTGAAGACATGAGTGGGGCTAGATAAGCACAGGCTATAAAAATAAATGCAGAGTAACACAGGGGAATGACTTGCTTCTTTTAAAGACCATACCAACAGCCGATTCTGCTAATGGTGGCGATAGATTGGTGCGGTGACACAGGAAATTTGGAATTAGGCTGGTGAAAATGATGTCCAAACCAGTGGTGGAATCAGATTACTGATTGCCAGATTTGATGTGGTTGACCTGTACTAAGTGATAGTATCATTTTGATCTGCAAACTTCCTTGAGCTAAATAACTTAGCCAGTGTTATCTGGTTTGATGCAAGCTGATTAACACAACCCCGTTGTCTTACACTTAGTAGCCAGCCCCATCCTGTGGGCCAGCAGCCTGTTTGAAAAGCTGTCCTTTTAACTTGAGACAGGTTATTGCTAGCAATTTGCTTTAGGACCTGAAGACTGGTTCTTGTTTATGACAAGAAGCTGAGCAAGGAATGTTGGTTGGGAGTTTAACTTACTCAAAAACAACTCCTTAAATCCTGGAAGAGCCAGTTGCTGTGTTAGAAAGCTGAGTTTGGCAAAAAGCCCCCTGGTCGCTGGACAATGAATATCCATCACAGTGAAAGATTGCTAGAATCAGAATCAAATTGGAATCTGATTTATTATCACTGACTTAGGTTATCTGAAATATTTTGTGGAGACAGTACGGTTAAACAACATCTATAAATTACAAAACAATGTATTAAGTATTGCAAAAGAAAAGGAATAATGAGGTAGTGCTCATGGGTTCATAGACAAATATAGATCTTATAGTGGAAGGGATAAAGCTGTTTTTGAACCATTGTATGTAGGCATCAGCCTCCTGTACTTCCTCCTTGCTGGTAGGAATGAGAAGTGGGAATGTCCTGGGTGGTGAGGGTCTTTAATGATGGATGCTGCTTTCTTGAGACACCACTTCTTGAAGATATCATCGATGGTAAAACTAATCCGTATCTCTTGTTTGCTTTAATATCCAGAAATATATTGATCTCTGTTTTGAAAATAGTCAGTAGCAAAGCCTTCACAACTCCCTTGGCAACTCGTAAATTGGTATATTATTATCACATGTTCTGAAGTGCAGTAAAAAATCTTTGTTTTGCATGCCATCCATACAGATCATTCCAAAGCATAAATACATTGTGGGGGTGCAAAGGGAAAAGCAATAACAGTATGCAGAATATAGAGTTACAGTCACTGTTAGAGAGACAGTGCAGTGCTGGTAGACTATAAAGTATAAAAGCCACAATGAGGTCAATTGGGAGATCAAGAGCTCATCTTTATTGTAAAAGAGATTCATTCAATAGCCTTAAAACAGTGGGATGGAATCTGGCCATACGTGATTTCAGGCTTTTGTATGCCAGATGGGAGAGGGGAGAAGAGAGAATGTCCGGGTTGGGAGGTATTTCTGAATACGTTGGCTGCTTTTGCTGTGAAGGGAGTGGAGGATGAGGAATTCAAAATTTATGGACAAAAACTGGGGATGTGTGCTGTTTATTCAAAGGTCTGAGACAGATGCAATGGACCAGATGGTCTGTGTGATGTAAGGTTTTATGGAGCAGAAATCTGAGGTCTGATATGCATTAAGTATGCTTCAAAGATTTCTTCTGAAACTTGGCTACTACTTAAACGTCGATCACATATTATGGCCGTGGGAGAATGCCAATTGTGAGACCGCCATCAGAGGTGTTCTGGAGAATATGGGCAAGTTCATCCTGAACTGAATGCACTGAAGGGTGCTATTATTTGTGGTACTTTGACTCGTAGAGTCATATGGCACGGAAATTGGCCTTACAGCCCAATAAGCCCAAGCCATCAAGGACTTGTTTGCACTAATCCCATATTAGCCCTATTTGATCCTCTGCACATTCCCATTGATCCTGCCCACACGAGGGGCAGCTCACAAAGGGAAAGACATCCCTGTCTTTGGACTATGGGAAGAAATCGTATCACCCACACGGTCACAGGCAGAACATGCAAACTCCACACTGACAGCCTCTCTATGTGGTATCAGAAAAGAAAACCAAAATGTGTTGTTTATAGTCTGAGAATAAAATCATCGTGCTTCTATCTCATTATGAATTATCCCTTTCATCTCACTGCAAGATTTTGAAGCTTATTTAAAACCAGCAGAATTGCTATCAGAGAATGGTTTCAGCACAGGAAAGGCAATTTGATCTACTGATCCTGTACTAGTTCAATGTAAGCTTGACCAAAGCCCCAAACTCAGCAAACTCTTTCCTTTCTGATACACACCCAGTTTGTTATTGAGCAACGCACACAAAAAGCTGGAGGAACTCAGCAGGAAAAGAGTCTCGGTTCGAAACGTGGACTGTTTACTTTTTTCCGTAGATGCAGCCTGGCCTGCTGAGTTCCTCCAGCTTTTTGTGTGTGTTGCTTGGATTTCCAGCATCTGCAGGTTTTCTCCAGTTTGCTTTGGAAACTGTGTCTACTGCTTACAGGGTGGTACAATTCAAATTCTCCCTATTCATAATTTTTTATAAATCTGTTTCCTCACACCACTTTGGATTCTTTTCCCATTCATTCTGCATCCTTTTGCAAAACAGTAACAGTTTCTCTCTCTCTAATCGTAGAACACAGAACAGTACAGCATAGGATCAGGTCCTTTGGCCCAAGATGTTAATTAAGCCAATGACGCCTAATTAAACTAATCCCTTCAGCCTGCACATTGTCCATTTCTCTTCATTCTCTGCATATTCATGTACCCGTCTAAGAGCCTCTTTGTCACATCTGTTTCCACATCCACCCTGTGTAAAATCTTGACCTGCACATCCCTGTATTTTTCCCTCTCACCTTACTTACATGACCTCTGTTATTAGACAACTGTTATTCAATAAAAACTTCTCTATTACATCTCTTTGCTAAATCCTTTGATCCTTGGGGAACAACCACATTTTCTCTACTAGTTTATCTGTAGAACTGAAATCCCTCATCTATGGAACCATTTTGGATCCTTGACAAAATCTTACTGACAGTATCAAGAAATGGACACAATATTCAGGGTTGTGTTAGAACCAAGGCTCCTCAAGAATTCTTTGTTCATGTAGTTCGTGGACTGTGAGCTTGGGCCCTTTTGCATTCAATGTAGAACAGAGAAGGTTGCCAAAAATTCTTAGAGGCTCATCATGACTTCATTACTCTTGCATTTTAGTGGTTGCCAGGAAATGAAGCTTGGGCAATTTCTCTGTGTAAGGGTTACAGAACTATTGGATATGAGGACCAGTGGGACTGTTGATGACGTTATATCAAGGTTTATGGGATTAGGTCAGGAAAGTGACACTGAGATAAAAGATCAGACACCAGTCCCTTCCCTTCCTCAGGAGGCTCAGGAAATTCAGCATGTCCATGATGACTCTCACCAACTTGCACTGATGCACCAGAGAAAACATCCTATCCAGATGTATCGCTACTTGGTATGCCTGACACTGCAAGAAACTGTGGAGATTAGTGAACACATTCCAGTCCATCACACAAACCAGACTCTCCTCCATTGACTCCATCTAAACTTCCCACTGATTGAGGAAATAAGCCAGTGTAATCAAGAACCCCTCCCACACCAGTCTTCTCCCTTCTCCCCTCTTCCTTCAAACAGAAGATATGAATATTGAGACTATGTACCCACCAAGTCAAGGACAGTTTCTAACCCATGTCATCAGGCCTTTGAACAGACTTCTCATGTACTAAAGATGAAATCCTGGTTTCCTAATCTACCCTTCATGGTCCTAGCACCTCATTTGTCTCCCTGCACTGCACTCTTTCTGTTGCTGTAACATTATATCCTGCTTTCTGTTTTGCTTTTATAACACTGATGCACGTATATATGAAATGATCTGTCTAGGTGGCAATGTCAACAAAAACTTTTCACTGTATCTTGATATTATTGCAATAATAAACCAATAACATGACCAATACCCTTCAGAATGGTGGAGCAATAAAGAGGATCTGAATAGCCTTCTTACATTTCTATTTCTTAGGAAAACCCCTTTTACTGGGCATCCCTAGAAATGCGGCTCACTAGCCCCGGCTAACAGCCTCTGAATTCTGCAGCAAGAATCTTCCTTTCTCAGGCTTTGTACATCTAGGGTGTATATGACATTGGTCCTGCCAAATCCGTAGGGTTGAGATGTCCCTCCCACACAAACCCCGGTTTGTGTGAATGCTGTGTGATTTACATGCCAGTCAGCATGAAATAACAGATCACAAACTGCATACAATATAAAGTATATTTTTGAGCGTTAACTTAACCAAACAGTGAGTAAAGAAAAGAAAGTAAAAAACAATAGGGGCCCATTATAATTAAACAGTCAAATGTGCACAGTTTGGAGCTCAAATCTTCCAAAAGCCACATTCACAGATCTTTAGTAGACCTCCCAGCGGGTCTCCATTGAATCATATTTTCCCACCAGATCGAATCCTATGACCGGTTCTCTCCAGCGTTTTCGCTCTTCATCTCCTGCCAAGCAAAGAGCAAGACCCTCACCACACCTCTCCCCCCAGCGCTCTCTGGAACTTTCTCCTAGTTCCACTATCCTAATTGGACGACACACATTCCTAAGCATCCCTTATCTTCAGTGGTAACCCAAACAGGCTGAAAGTTGAACCGACTGCTCTTACAGAACTGCTAAAATGAAATACCTGCAGCAAAGCAGTAAAAATGGGAACCAGGGTGTTACATTTATGTTCTTGTGATCTATTTAATGGTGGTTTCCCTTATATGAAATGTGTTCTTGCTGTAGGTCTGGTTACAGGAGCTGCTTTAAGACAGCTGGAAGTAGAAACCAAAATAGACCACTCGACTCCTCATGCCTGCTCCATTATTCAATAAGACAATCTTTCACCTCGGTGCTGATAACCTCATATTCCTTGATCTCCTTAATCAATTCATTAAAAATTCCAACCATCTGCAACATGCCATCTTCCAAAACCAGTCTGAAGAACAGAAACAACATCCATCCTGCTGTTATCAGACAATTGCACAGTCCCCCGGAACAATAAAACAGATCCTGACACTCCCCAACTTTGTCATGTCCTTGCACCTTATTGCCTGCCTGTACTGCACGTTCTCTGTAAATGTCACACATTATTTTGCATTCTGCTATTGTTTTCTCCTGTATACCTCAATGTACCGATGTAATGAAATGATCTGTCTGGATGGCATGTCAAACAAAGTCTTTCACCATATCTCGCTGCATAAGACAATAATAAATCAATTTACCTGTTTGCCATTGGACAGGACGTACAGAAGCCTGAAGTCCCATACCATCAGAACTGTTACCTCCCTCAACTATTCAGTTCTTGAACTAACTGGCACAAACCACTACCTCAGTAAAGCAACACTATGACCACTTTAAACTGACCACTTCTCACTTCAACTAACTTTATAAAAATTCTAATTGTATTTTTTCTTGTTGAAATGTTGAGAACCTCTCGCTTTGGCAGTCTGAGGTGCCCACCTGCTTCAAGTAGGCTTCAATTATTCCAATGCCTTAGAAGAACACGGCTTCAATGACTCAGTACCGGTGATGTCCACTGTGATGAAGTGCTTTGAGAGGCTGGTGATGAAACATATGAAATCCTGCCTGGGAAGTGACTTGGATCCGCTCCAATTTTCCTGCCGTCGCAACACGTTCACTGCAGATGTCATTTCCTTGTCCCTTCACTCAACCCTGGAACATTTGGACTGCAAAGTTGCATACATCAGGATGCTTTTCATCAACTATGGCTCAGCATTCAATACTATCATACACCCTCTAAATTAATCAATAATCTTCAAGTCCTTGTCTCTAATACCTCGTTGTGCAATTGGATCCTCGACTTCCACACTTGCAGACACCAGTCAGTTTGGATTTGCACAGCCTCTATCAGCACAAGTGCACCACAAGGCTGTGTCCCTAGGTGCTTAGCTCCCTGCTCTACTCGCCTTACACTCATGGCTAAGAGGCGAAGCACAGTTCCAATGCCATATTCAAGTCTGCTGACAACACCACCGTCTCTGGCCGAATCAAAGGTGGTAATGAATCAGCATATAGGATGGACATTGTAAATTCTATAGCTATGTGATGGAGAATATATTGACTGCCCGCATCACAACTTGGTATGGAAACAGCAATGCTCTTGAATGAGAACTCCTACAAAAGGTAGTCCACCGTGGGTAAGGCCCTCCCTACCGTTAAGAACATCCACACGGAGAACTGTGCCGGAAAATAGCATCCATCATCAATGACCTCCATCTCATCTCGCGGCTGCCAACAGGGAGAAGGTACAGGAGCCTCAGGAACCACACCACCAGGTTCAGGAACAGTTACTACCCCTCAGCAATCAGGCTGTTGAACCAGAGGGGTAAATTCACTCAACTTTACTTACCCCATCATTGAACTGTTCGCACAACCTATGGACTCAACTTCAAGGACTCTTCCTATCAGGTTCTAGATATCTGTTGCTTCTTTATTTATTATTAATTATTATAATTATTACTTTTTCTTTTGTATTTGTTGCCTTTTGAATATTGGTTGTTTGCCCATCCTGTTGGATGAGGTCTTTCATTGATTCTATTGTGTTTCTTGAATTTACTGTGAATGCCTACAAGAAAGCCAATCTCGGGCCGGCTGGTGGCGCAATGACATCAGCGCCAGACTCTGGAACGGAGGTTCCTGGGTTCGAACCCAGTCGGGGCCGCTCCCGAGTACGCTTTCCATCCATGCCGGGTTGAGTGTCGAGATCACAACTCGACCTCGTAAAGTAAAAAAGGAAAAATACTGCGAAATGTCTGCGTGAGGAGTGGTGCGTCACACAGTCTCTCTCTCTCTCTCGCTCCGTGCCTTGTAAAGGTATAAAAAAGACATTGTCCTGTCAACATCGCACACACACGCATGCACACGCCAAAAAAAAGTGCATCTCAGGGTTGCATATGGTGACATATATGTACTTTGATAATAAATTTATTTTGAACCTTGCTTTGGAATTTGCATACTGTTTGTTTATGTTTTTCTTTTGAATGCTGTGTCTCTAATGCTACATACCCATGATGTTGATGCAAGTAGGTTTTTCATTGCACCTGTGCATATATGTACTTTGACATTCATATCTGCAAAAATACTTTGAACACTGTTCCAGGAGCTGTTGCATTACCCTGAAACAAAGGATCTTTTATTGACAGCACTGTGGCAGTTGGAAGAGCCTCTATCTCAGAACTCCAGAGTCACGGGATAGATGCTATCTGTGTAGAGTTTGCATGCCTTGTTTTCGCAAGGTGCTCCAGTTTCCTCCGATATCCAAAAATATGCAGCATGGTAGATAAATTGACTGCTGTAAATTTCCCCTGGTGTGTAGGTGAGCAGAGGGATCCAGGGGGAGAGGGGGAGTTGCTGGGAATCTAGAGAGAATGAAATGGGTCGGGCTGGGGTCAGTGTAAATGGGTGATTGATGGTCAGAATGCACTCAGTGTCCAAAGGGCCTGTTCCCATTCTGTGTCTCCCTATGACTTGCTAACTGTTCGAACTTCCATAAAAAGAAGAAAATCTGCAAAAGCTGCTGATTGTGTGGGGCTAATAGCACTGCTGAAATCTGATTTTACTTTTCTCTGTAGGAGTGGTTGCTTAGTTAGCAGAGAGCAGCGGGTGAGGGCTCTGCATTCAGTGATGCTGCACCTCCCTCTAGTGGTTGTTTGTAACACAGCAGCAAAGATACAGAAGCTGAGGTGCAGGGATCAGGAACAGAAAACTCAGCTCACCCGAGGTTTTTTCACAGAACTTCAATTCATCAGACACATACAGTTGAAGTCAGAAGTTTACATATACCTTAGCCAAATATATTTAAACTCAGTTTTTCACAATTCCTGACATTTAATCCAAGAAAACATACCCTGCCTTAGGTCATTTAGGATCACTACTTTATTTTAAGAATGTGAAATGTCAGAATAATAGTAGAGAGAATGATTTATTTCAGCTTTTATTTCTTTCATCACTTTCCCAGTGGGTCAGAAGTTTACATACACTTTGTTAGTATTTGGTAGCATTGCCTTTAAATTGTTTAACTTGGGTCAAACCTTTTGGGTCGCCTTCCACAGTAAATCGCTGGAACTTTGTTCCATTCGTCCAGACAGAACTGGTGTAACTGAGTCAGGTTTGTAGGCCTCTTTGCCCACACATGCTTTTTCAGTTCTGCCCACAAATTTTCCTTCGGATTGAGGTCAGGGCTTTGTGATGGCCACTCCAATACCTTGACTTTGTTGTCCTTAAGCAATTTTGCCACAACTTTGGAGGTATGCTTGGGGTCATCGTCCATTTGGAAGACCCATTTGTGACCGAGCTTTAACTTCCTGGCTGATGCCTAGAGATCTTGCTTCAATATATCCACATAATTTTCCTTCCTCATGATGCCATCTATTTTGAGAAGTGCACCAGACCCTCCTGTAGCAAAGTACCCCCACAACATGATGCTGCCACCCCCATGCTTCACGGTTGGGATGGTGTTCTTCGGCTTGCAAGTCTCACCCTTTTGCCTCCAAACATAATGATGGTCATTATGGTCAAACAGTTCAATTTTTGTTTCATCAGACCAGAGGACATTTCTCCAAAAAGTAAGATCTTTGTCCCCGTGTGCACTTGCAAACTGTAGTCTGGCTTTTTTATGGCGGTTTTGGAGCAGTGGCTTCTTCCTTGCTGAGCAGCCTTTCAGGTTATGTCGATATAGAACTCGTTTTACTGTAGATATAGATATTTGTTTACCTGTTTCCTCCAGCATCTTCACAACGTCCTTTGCTGCTGTTCTGGGATTGATTTACACTTCTTTGTGCCAAAGTATGTTCATCTCTAGGAGACAGAATGCGTCTCCTTCCTGAGCGGTATGACGGCTGTGTGGTCCTATAGTGTTTATGCTTGTGTACTATTGTTTGTACAGATGAACGTGGTACATTCAGGTGTTTGGAAATTGCTCCCAAGGATGAACCAGACTTGACATCATTTTCTGACCTCAATCCGACAGAAAATTTGTGGGCAGAACTGAAAAAGCGTGTGCGAGCAAGGAGGCCTACAAACCTGACTCAGTTACATCAGTTCTTTCTGGAGGAATGGAACAAAATTTCAGCAATTTACTGTGGAAGGCTACCCAAAATGTTTGACCCAAGCTAAACAATTTAAAGGCAATGCTGCCAAATACTAACAAAGTGTATGTAAACTTCTGACCCACTGGGAAAGTGATGAAAGAAATAAAAGCTGAAATAAATCATTCTCCCTACTATTATTCTGTTATTTCTTAAAATAAAGTAGTGATCCTAACTGACAGGGAATGTTTTCTAGGATTAAATGTCAGGAATTGTGGAAAAACTGAGTTTAAATATATTTGGCTAAGGTGTATGTAAACTTCTGACTTCAACTGTATATAAAGGGTAAAAGAGAGTTGAAGGTAGATATAGGACTAATAGAAAATGTCGCTGGAGATATCGTAATGAGAGACACAGATGGCAGAGGAACTGAATGTGTATTTTGCATCAGTCTTCTCAGTGGAAGACATCTGCAGTATACCGGACATTCAAGAGTGTCAGGAAAGTGAAGTACTGTATGTGCAGTCAAAATTAGGACTGAGAAGGTGCTCAGGAAGCTTAATGTTCTGAGGATGGATGAATCTCCTGGACCTGATGGAATCAGGTTCTGAAAGAAGTAGCTGGAGAGATTACGGAGGTATTAACAATGATCTTTCAAGAATCAATAGGTTCTGGCATTGTACCAGATGACTAGAAAATTGCAAATGTTAATCCACTATTTAAGAAGGGCGGGAGGCAGCAAAAAGAAAACTATAGACCTGTTAGCCTGACGTCAGTGGTTGGGAAGTTGTTGGAATCGATTGTTAGGGATGAGATTATGGAATACCTGGAAGCACATGACAAGATAGGTCAAAGCCAGCATGGTTTCCTGAAAGGAAAATCCTGCTTGACAAACCTACTGCAATTTTTTGAGGAAATTACAAGCAGGGAAGACAAAGATGCAGTAGATATGGTGTACAGAAGGTCTTTGACAAGGTGCCACACATGAGGCTGCTTAGCAAGATAAGGGCCTGTAGAATTACAGGGAAGTTACTAGCATGGGTGGAGCATTGGCTGATCGGCAGAAAACAGAGAGTGGGAATAAAGGGATCCTATTCTGGCTGGTTGCTGATTACCAGTAGAGTTCCACAGGGGTCAGTGTTGGGACTGCTGCTTTTTACGATGTATGTCAATGATTTGGACTATGGATTAATGGATTTGTGGCTATATTTGCCAATGATACAAAGATAGGTGGAGGACTGCGTAGTGTTGAGGAAACAGAGAGCCTGCAGAGAGACTTAGTTTAAGGGAATGGGCAAAGAAATGGCAAATGGAATACAATGTTGGAAAGTGTATCGTCATGCACTCTGGTGGAAGAAATAAACAAGCAGACTATTATTTAGATGGGGAAAGAATTCAAAATGCAGAGATGCAAAGAGACTTGGGAGTCCTTATGCAGGATACCCTAAAGGTTAACCTCCAGGTTGAGTCGGTGGTGAAGAAGGCAAATTAAATTTTGGCATTCATTTCCAGAGGTATAGAATATAAGAGCAGGGGTGTGATGTTGAGGCCTAAAAGGCACTAGTGAGACCACACTTGGGGTATTGTGTGCAGTTTTGTGTTCCTTATTTTAGAAAGGATATATTGACATTGGAGAGGGTTCAGAGAAGATTCATGAGAATGATTCCAGGAATGAAAAGTTATCGTGTGAGGAACATCTGACAGCTCTTGGGCTGTATTCCCTGGAGTTCAGGAGAATGAGGGGGAATCTCATAGAAACATTCTGAATGTTAAAAGGCCTGAACAGATTAGTTATGGCAAAGTAATTTCCCATGGTAGGGGATTCTAGGACAAGAGAACATGACTTCAGGATTGAAGGACATCCATTTAGAACAGAGATGCAGAGAAATGATTTTAGTCAGAAGGTGGTAGATCTATGGAATTTGTTGCCACAAGTGGCTGTGGAAGCCAAGTCATTGGGTGCATTTAAGACAGAGATTGATAGGTTCTTGATTAGCCACAGCATCAAAGGGTATGGGGAGAAGGCAGGGGAGTGGGGATAACTAGAAGAATTGGATCAGCCCATGATTGAATGGCAGAACATACTCGATGGGCCAAATGGCCTATTTCTGCTCCTATATCTTACAGTCTTATGACTGTGTGACTACGTACAGTTCCACTTCTGTTTTTAAGTCTGCTGACAACACTGCTGGTTTTGGTCGAATCCAACATGGTGTTGAATTGGCATACAGGAGGGAAATTGAAAACATGGTTAAATAGTGTCACAATAACAACCTATAGCTCGACATCAGCAAAATTACAGAGCTGATTATTGACTACAGGAAGAAAAGCTGGAGGTCTATGAGATAGTCCTTATTAGAGGATCGGAGGAAGAGAGGGTCAGTAATTTTAAATTCCTTGGCATTATTATATCAGAAGATCTGGCCTGGGACCAGCACATAAGCGCCATTACAAAGAAGACACAACAGTGCCTCAACTTGAGTAGAAGTTTGCGCAGATGCAGCAGGCCACCTAAGACTTTGAAAAGCTTCTATAGATGCACACTGGAGAATATGCTGACTGATGCATTATGGCCTAATATAGAAACATCAATATCCAGGAATGGAAACATCTACATACTTTGGTGAATACGGCCCAGACCATCACAGGCAAAGCCACGAAGCACATTTACAAAGCGCACCACCACAAGAAAGCAGCATCCTTCGTCAAGGGCTCCCATCACCCCGGCCATCTCACAGCCACCATCATGCAGGAGGTACAGGAGCCTTAGATTCCACTCCACTTGGTTCAGGAACAGTTATTACCCTACAACCATCCTGGCTGGCTCCATACACTTCACACACCGGGGCTCAGAAATGATTCCACAACCTACAAACTTAATTTCAAGGACTCATGTTCTCGGTTTTATTTATTTATTTGTTTATGTTTAATTGCACAATCTGTCTTCTATTGCACATTGTTTGTCTGTCAGTCTGTGTTTATACATAATTTTTCATAAGTTATATTATATTTGTTTCCCTTTCAATGCCTGCAAAATAGCAGGTAGAATATGGGTAACACAGTGTACAGTACTTTGTTAATAAATTTACCTTCACTATTACGTTTGACACTCTCTATCACGCTGATTAGTATAATGGTGCTCAGACCAAAACTCGGGCCTGAAGTCTACATAACGGAATTTACAAACGTATATTTGGCTGAAAATAACTGAGAAACTACAATTAAAAATGTGACCCAAAAGAGATTACAGATGCTGGAGGTCTGACGAACACACACAAAATGCTGGAAGAAGTCAGCAGGCCAGGTGGCACCTATGGAGGGAAATGAACAGTTGATATTTCGGGCCGAGACCCTTCATTTGGACTAAACAAAGATACGGGGCAGCACGGTAGTATAGTGGCTAGCACAGCGCTTTACAGTACAGGTGATCCAGGTTCAATTCCCACTGCTGTCTGTAAGGAGTCTATACGTTCTCCCTGTGACTACGTGGGTTTCCTCTGGGTGCTCCGGTTTCCTCCCACGGTCCAAAGATGTACCGGTTAGTAGGTTAATTGGTGTTTGTAAATTGTCCTGTGATTAGGCTCAGATTAAAAAAGGGGATTGCTGGGTGGCATGGGTCAAAAGGCCAGAAGGACCTATTCCATACTGTATCTCAATAAATTATCTCCGCTCAGTCTTTCAATCCAGATTAAGGGAATTGACTTGAAATGATAATTGACTAATTCCCTCCAAAGATTCCGTCTCACCAGTAGAGTTTCTCCAGCTCTTCGTGTGTTTAATGGGAATAAACAGGCATTTTCTCAAGCTATCAGGCTTTAGCTGTTGATGTACTGCAGAACATGGAGCCTAGGGTCCAGTATTCAGTGATGAAATTCAACGTTGTATTTAGACAGCCAGTAGTCCATAGAAAGAGTATTTGAAATTTAAGACCTTAGATCTGATGCAAAACTCATGGTCTATCAGACAACATTGCCCTCTTACATTCTTCTGTCACCTGGACTATTTAAAACAGGCTTCACAAACCATTGGAAAGATACTACCAATACTGCTTGCAAAATCCTGCACCTTTACTGGAAGTGTCAGCAATCCAATGTCAGTGAAGTGTTCCAGGCTGACATCCCTTAATTTAACACATTCAGCAATGTTGGGAGACTAAACGATATACATTAGAACCCTAAAGCAGAGAATCTAATTTCAGATCTGGCAGGGGTCCCGAACCTTTTTTGCCCGCGGACCAGTTTAATATTGACGGTATTCTTGCTGACCAGCCAACAGGTGGGGGGTGTTCAATTTCAACAGTGCGTGACAGGGAATGAGGAGGTGTAGCTGACTCATATCATTTCATATCGCCAAATCATATCATTTCCTCACAGCCCGGTACCAGTCCACGGCCTGGAGGTTGGGGACCACTGTGTTAGGGGAAGAATTTTCAGGCTAGAAATTCAAGAATGTACTCAAAGCTTCCTGGAAGGACTCAGAGTAAGGAGTAGAACATTTGGAATTCAGAGGAGAAGAGATTTCTTCACTCAGGGAGTGTTGGATCTTGGGAGAGGAACCAAAGGAGAGATGATGGACATGTGGTGCTGGAGGCAGATACAAACAGAGGCATTTAATTGGTTCTAAGACAGTCACAGGCATGTACAGGGAATGGAGGGATATGGACGTTTTGGTAGGCAGAAAATATTAGTTTAATTAGGCATTTATTTACTAATATAATTAGTTTAGCACAACATTATGGGCTAGAGGGCCTATTCCTGTGTTATACTGTTCTGTTCTAATTACTTCCAGCACATCTTTGAGATGAGAGGCAATCCAGACTACCTGGAGGAAACCCAAGGTCACAAGGACATTGAGTAAGTTTCTCAAAATGACATTGGAGGTTATGATTAAACCCAACATTCTGCATGGAATTTACCGAGCACAGACTAGAGTGCCATTGATCTGCCTTGAAACATTGGGAGTGTGTGAGGGTAGTACATTAGAGAGGACATGCTCATTTTGAAGAGTTGTCAGATTAGTTCCTCCAAAACAAGAGGAAGACACCAAAGGGTTACATTATGAAATTGCATAAGTTAGGGTTGTATCCCCTGGAACTTTCAGAGCAATGGATGATTTGATTGGTGTTTGCAAGAAATGGAGGGAGGAGAAGATGGCAGCACGACACAGCGCGCGTGGCCGTTCCGAATGAATATCGCATGTGTTAACTAGGGGGCCGTGAACAATCCCGATTTGATGGAGACAGCCATGAGAAGCACGGAGGAACACCTGGAGTAACTTCTGAAATGCCCGCTTCGCTGCCGCTGCTACGGTGTGATCAAGAATCTCTGGAGGGAAGGCCCCAAATCCTCGGGGTCGAAGTGCTCGGCAGAGATGGTGCTCGGTGCTCGGTGTCGGAGAGCTGGTCAGAGGCCCGGAGTTTTTCGGACGGACTTGGAGTCGGACTGTGGTCGGATGCTTCCGGGATGCTGCACGGGCAAGTTGGCGGCGCTGGAGGTTTACCGTCTGCGTGAGATGATGGGACTTTCGACAGATTTTGAGACTTTTACCGTGCCATGGTCTGTTCTTATCAAATTACGATATTGCTTTGCACTGTTGTAACTATATGTTATAATTATGTGGTTTTTGATAGTTTTTAAGTCGGTTTGTCATGTGTTTCTGTGATATCATTCTGGAAAAAACATTGTATTATTTCTTAATGCATGCATTACTAAATGACAACAAAAGAGGACGGTGTGTCCTCATAATCTAATCTAATCTAAAAGTTAAACGGGGAAGCAAAAGGATAAATAAAACTCATTGATCTGAAACATTGAATTTGTTTCTCTTTCCATAGGTGTTGTCTGACCTGCTGTGTTTACCTGACATTTTTCCTGATTTTTTTATGGGGGAAAATACTCCAGTAGATGGGGTGTCTGGGACTGGGGGCAGAGACAAAATATTATCTCAGGCTTAAATATGTGTCTAAAATTCACTTCTGCATATGGCAATTGGTGCCAAGTAATTGTTAATTTTGGTTCTGAATTGATGAATTTCTTCTCCCCAACAGTATCAAGAGACATTGGTAAATGGTAGAAAAATAGACACAAGAAAATAGGAGCAGGAGTTGGCCACTCGACCATTCAAGCCCCCCCCCCCATTGAATATATCACTGTTCCCAGACTTCAACTCCAATTCTGGAATTGGAGGGTGCCTCCATTGCCCTCAGTTCCCTGATCTTCCAAAACATATCCCCTATCTTTAAGTACCTCCATTGATCTAACTTCCATAACCTAGTGATGAGAGAATTCCAGAAATTCCTTGCAACAGGAGAAGAAATTCCTATACATCTCACTTTTAAGTGACTATCTCCCAATCTTACAACTATGTTCCTTCAATCAATACTCTCTTGCTTCTAGAAACAGCACAACATCTACCCTGTCATATCCCCTTATGCTCTTTTATGTATGTTGGGAAATTATTTTATTATTATTACATGTACTGAGGTACAGTAAAAACTCTGTTTAACATGACATCCATACCGACCATTTCATCACATCAGTATATCGAAGTAGTATAATAACAGAATGCAATACAGGACGCAGAATAAAGTGTTATAGTTACAGAGAAAGTGTAGTGCAGGTAGACAATAAGGTGTAAGACTATGACAAGGTATATTGTGAGGTCAAGAGTCCATCTTATTGTACAAGATATCCATTCACTAGCATAATAAAAGATGCCCTTGAACCTGGTAGTATGCAATATCAGGCTTTTGCATCAGAGAAGAGAGAATAGCCAGCATAGGAGAGTCCTTTTATTATGTTGGCTGCTTTACTGAGCCAAAGTCCATGCAGGGGAGGCTGATTTTTATAATGCACTGAGCGGTGGACACAGCTCTCCGCAGCTTCTTGCATTCACAGGCAGAGAAGTTGCTGTACCGAGCCACGATGCATCTGGCTATGATGCTTTCTAGGGTGCACCCATTTCTAGGGGTCATTCCAAGTTTCTTTAGCCTCCTGAGGAAGCAAAGGTACTGGGTGCACTTTCTTGGTTGTGGCGTCTGCGTGGATGGATTAGAAAAAACTGTTGGTGATGTTCACTCCTGGGAACGTGAACTCTCACCCACTCAACCCCAGCTCCATTGATATAAAAAGGACACCACTTCTGGTAGTCAATGACCAGTTCTTCCATTTTGCTAACGCAGTGTCAATAACCCCATGACAACATTGGAGCCATCTTATTATGCATGAATAAGATCACCCCTCATTCCTCTAAATTCCAAAGACTACAGATCCAATTTATTTGATTGTTCATGATAGGACAGCTGTCTTATCCCAAACATTAACCTAGTAAATCTATTTCATGAACAAAGAGTCCACAACTGTGCCATGTGTGGAATCTCTAATACCCTGTACAATTGTAATAGTATTTCCTCCATTCATAAATTTCAATACCCCTACATTTAGAACACCTCAGGCAATGATCTTATTGGATGCTAGAATAGAATCAAGAGTTGAATGACCTTCTCCTTTCCCGATATTGCAATGATCCTGTGTCCTCCCTTTTAACTTCATTACACCCTTATTAATTAGAGCATATACTATAAACTTCTCCTAACTATGGCATATCCTGTCTTATTTTATTTTAATTTATCCAATATTTTAGTGCTATTTAGGCCCCTGCCATGCCTCGTTTTCTTCTGATAAACTGTCCTATTCACTGTTAAATTATCATGTCAACCCATTCGTGTTCTTGTAACTTAAATCTGTGCATTCATTTAGAACACAAGATGCATTCAACTCACTCAGTTTAATTAGAAGCTGTCTGTCACACTAGATTATCTGTAATCCTCCTTGTCTGATTCATGTAAAGCAGGAAACCATTGTCTCAATGTATCCTGGGTTGAGCAGAATATAAGGATGGGTCTTCTTTCCCTTGAGGCTATGTTGTCATTCAATTCCTGGTCCACAATTTAACTCTATCCTACCAGACTCTATCAACTGCTGCCTATGTTTCCTCCACCTATCATTTCCCAGTTTCTGGCACTATTTCCATTCTCCCCTTCTCTATCTGCCTGTCACCTGGATGCACCTATCACCTGCCACCGCTTGCTCTATTTCTTTAGACTGACTCCCCTCTATCCTACATTTCAGATGAAGGGTCTCAACCTGAGTCAACAACCGTGCTTTTCTGTCCATAGATAGTGCCTAACCAGTTGAGTTCCTTCTGTGTTTTATGTGCTGTTCCACATCCAGCATCTGCAGTGTCTTTTGTCTCCACTTAACCGCATCTTCCTATCTTGCCTTTGTGATTTTAATAAATTAAGTTAAGAAAACTCAGAGTCCTTTCTCCTTCCTTCCCACCCTCTTCAATTTGAAACTCTCTTGTTTCTTATCTTCTTTTGAAAGTCTTCCACTTGAAACGTGAATTCTCTCTCTCTCTCTCTCCCCCCTTACACAAATTTGGCCTATATCCACCTAAACTTTTCCTATCCATCAAAGTGCCCGAATGCCTTTTAAGTGTCATGATTGTGTCCCCCTCCCCACTCACCCGAAAACAATCTCTGCCCCTTTCTCTGCTTCTTTAACTATCATAAAAGTTTTTACCGCTTTTGGTGGCAACTCATTTCATCTATTCCTCTTCCCCTGTGTGAAAGTGTTACCTCTCATGTTTTTTTATATCTTTATTTTCTCACT
The DNA here is from genome assembly GCF_963921235.1 of Mobula hypostoma. Classification (NCBI taxonomy): domain Eukaryota; kingdom Metazoa; phylum Chordata; class Chondrichthyes; order Myliobatiformes; family Myliobatidae; genus Mobula; species Mobula hypostoma. The sequence goes on from NC_086097.1 coordinate 171,865,864, forward strand.
TTAATCCATTTTTGGACTCCTCTACTCTGGGCTTTTCACTGTAATTATACCCCTCATGAGTTTATATACCTAACGATGCCCCTCATCCCACTTACGTTCCAAAGGAAGACACTGCAGCCTATTCAATCTCTCCTAACACCAAAGCCTTACATTCCCCTTAACAGCCCTGTTAATCTTCTGTCCTTCCTCTCTGGTTTATGACATCCTTCCTACAGAAGGGTTACGAGAATTACACACCATACTCTAAACATGGCTTTACCAACATCTTGTACAACTGTAACACAGCAGGTCAATTCTTGGACTCAATATTCTTAGATCCCCTCATCCACCCGCCTCCTTCTCCTCTCTTTAACAATCTAGTCTTCATTTTCTATCTCTTATTCTGTTTTTGATTTGACCCAAAATCACAATTTTCTTCCTCATCATTTTCCTGTTTCTTCCGATCTCACTGATTAAGGTGTCAGACGTTGCTGTGGGCCACAGATGCCCACAGTGCCCTTGCCGAATTACAGTCAGGCTACGTCCACACTACGCCAGATAATTTTGAAAACGAAGCTTTTTCTCTTCGTTTTGACCCTCTGTCCACCCTAAAACGGTGTTTTCATCCCTCGAAAATGGAGATTTTCAGAAACGGTCTCCAGAGTGAATAAATCTGAAAACGCCTAATATCCGTTGCAGTGTGTACGGGGTAACCGGAGCTTTTTAAAACCGCTGTCACGACGTGCCGGAACAAATGGCGGCAGCGTGGCATTTCACTGTTTTCTTATTATTATTACTACTTTATTGTCGCCAAACGATTGATACTAGAGCGTACAATCATCACAGCGATATTTAATTCTGCGCTTCGCAGAACCTAACAATACCAGAACAGACGGCAACGAGACTGAAGCCAGAAGAGTTAGAAATGTACTCACCAAATACTTTGACCCATAGCTTACTGAATAAATAAGTATACTCACTTTGCCCTGTTTTCTGTCCTTGCTTGTGTGAAGGTGGTTTACCTATTTATGCCAGTCCTTCTCTGACAATAGATGTGTAACAGCCTAATGTAACATTGTATGGAAATACAAGATAACACTGGTGTAGACATGTTTTATACATTTAACAAGGTGCTTTATTCATGCAACAGAGTTAGTCAGTTTTTCAATGTTCGTCGTCAGCCGGGTTTACCGTCTGTGAACTCCCTGTCGGTTGCCTCCATATGCTCCAGTATTTGTTCTTTTTAGTTTTAAGTCCTCCTGCGCGAGAGCCAAGACCAATTCCTTTTATGTTTTTCTACTCTGTAACTGGACAAACTAACACTAAGTATAGTTTCCTCTTCGCTTGTTTTCTGTGTGTCCTGCGCGTGCCCAGTAGAGGAGATCCGCCCAAATATCCCTGTTAGTGTGGACAGAGATATTTTGAAAAACGCTTAGTGTGTACGCCTGTCGTTTTTACTCGAAACCGGCATTTTCAGAATGATCCAGCGTAGTGTGGACGTAGCCTCAGTTTACTCTTCCTGCAGCAAAGTGGAAACAGCCCTCTAAACTGAGGGATTGGAGGGCAAACCCAACAAGCAGGTCCTGCTGCTCAATTCAATTCAAGTTTAATTGCCATTCCAATTTACATGAATACCTATGATCAGCCAAACGAGACAGCATTACTACAGGCTCAAAGTGCTAAAACACATTAACAACCCCCAAACCCACCTACTGGCCCTGACGCCCATTAAGCAAATCCGTGGGCTTGAGACCGAGTCCTCGCCCCAACACTGGACTTCCACTAAGCGAATCCATGGCTTTGAGGCCCGGTCTTTGCATAACAAGCGCATACAGAATATTAGTAAAAACACACCCTCAGTATGTATACAGTCTAGACCTCTCAGAGCATTTGAAATCTTCAGTCAACCACAGCTGCGCTTCTCTGCCCCCAGTAGAGTACACCAGCTTGGACACCTTTCCCCCGGTGGCTGAAAAACAAGCAACCCTGCAGCTTGAGGCCTGAGTCCATAGAGTGCACCAAAATAAATCCGCAATTGGCCACAACATAGCTTCAGAGATCTTCTTCCATCAAGTGAAACCCCGGGAGGCAGTGCTAACTCTGTTCTGGATGCCACACCACACTGCCCCCAATGAAGAGTAATGGCCTCGTTCTCTCACTCCAGGCAGCTGCAAACAGGTGACATCATGGCTTCAGGCCTCATCCTCACTATGGCCAAAGCTCCCCCACCATCCACCCCTGCTCTCATCCAATAAATCAGCAAATTGAACTTGCGGCGTTCCACATTAACAATGTCCAAAGGGGTCTTGCGATCACAAAAAAAAGCGACCATGACAGCTGCTCACTATTTGACTGTAGGCCTCCATCGACTCAGGCAGCCACGCATTGCTCAGCTCCTTCATTATCTCCGCCTGCAAACAATTCACTGATGGTGTAGACCTGCAGTCCTTTAAGCTCTCAATGAATAGCAGGAATTTGTGATCATTAGAAGTACATTTAAGTAGAACAGTAGCACCTTTTGCTGACCGTGTACAAATTGCGGTGACTAGTCGCGCCGCCTTCTTGCCAGAAGTACGTATAGTGAGAGCCAACAGATTCTGGGCCTCTGTAGACCAGCATCTTCTTAACGATGCTAATTATCTGACATTCCTTTAGATTTCTGATTTTCAAATCAAAGACAGTAAAGGTCACTACTCTGTTTCTGGGTCATTAAAATACCTAAAACCGAAGAACTTACCATCTTTTCTTCAACAAAATATGTACGTTTCTCATTATAAATGTGAGCCTCACCCAGAGGCTGTACTTGGATGAATGTTTCATGGGTCAGTGTTTAAGAGGCACAGTGGTCATTTCTATTTAGTGTGCTCCAGTCTTTTTAATAATGAATCTGATCCTGTAAAGGGAAAGCAAATCGTTTAAGCATTTACATAGCACCTTCTCCAAATAATTCATGAGAATGTACGAACATCACCATAAAACACAGGGGACAGATTACTAACATGCTACCTGACCTGAAATAGGATAAAGTGCTTTCCATATCATTTTCACTCATATCCCTTGTGAAGTAGCTGACACCTGATCTTTCATCCAGTTTCATTGGTGAGTTACTGATTAACATTTCAATTGAAGTTTGCGAAATGGTCCTCTTCTAACACCTCCTCCCATTTACCTGCTCTGGGTCATAAATTATACATGGCGTCTTCATCAATCTTTTAAATTGGCCTTTTAACGTTAGCACATATTTTCACTGATCTTCTCATTTTGTTCATTTTTCCCTTGGCATCTGATGAAGGCAGGGCCATGCACTGCTTACAAAATAAGATTCAAAAAGAGGTCGTGAAGCAAAGGGATTTCAGAGAGGAAATGCTCAAATAATTAAAAATGAATCGTTCACAGTTAAGAAGGACAGAGAAAGAGAAAAATCAGTGTTATTCTAGAGTTGCAAACAGAGGGTTAAGGCTACACTTGTATTGAACCTTGGTTAGACCAAGCTTGTATGCATCTCTGTCACTATATTAAAATTTGGCAATTGGCTAAATTGGTCCGTTTCCCCGAGCACCTGCACTCCATCCGCCAGAAGAAGCAAGATCTCCAAATGGTCACACATTTTATTCCACTTCGACATGTCAATCCATGGCCTCTTCTACTGTCATGATGAGGCCACACTCAGGTTGGAGGAACAACACCTTATATTCAATCTAGGTAGCCTCCAACCTGATGGCATCAACATCGATTTCTCGAACTTCCAGAAATGGCCTCCACCCCTCTCCTTCACCATTCCTCATCCCCTTTTCCCCTATCTCCTTGACTGGCTATCACCTCCCTCTGGTGATCCTCCCCCTTTTTCTTTCTTTCATACCCTTCTGTCCTCTCCTATCAAACTCCCCCTTCTCCAGCCCTGTATCTCTTTCACCAATCAAATTCCCAGCTGTCTACCTCATCTCTCCCCATCCCATTTTCACCGATCACCTTGTGTTTCTCTCTTCCCTCCCCCACCTTTCAAATCTACTCCTCATCCTTCTTTTCTTCGGTCCTGCCGAAGGGTCTCGGCCTGAAATGTCGATGGTACTTTTTTCCATAGATGCTGTTTGGCCTGCTGAGTCCCTCCAGAATTTTGTGTGTGTTGCTTGGATTTCCAGTATCTGCAGATTTTCTTTTGTTTGTAAATTGGTCCACTTTTGTCAAATGTGCCAAGGTACTGTGAAAAACTTTGTTTTCATGCCATCCATACTCATAACTTCATTACATCAGTGCATCAAAATAATACAAGGGAAAATTAATAACGGAATGCTGAAATTTGACTAAAAGCATTATTATTAACACCTTTTCTGAAGTGAATTGTGGTAAACTATCACCATAAACAACAAAGAGGCAAGTGAAGGCGAAGCGAATTTGAAGGAAGAGCCATGCTGTTGCACTGCAAAATCGACGCAGATGGAGTTGGAGAGGAGGAGCTGAGGCAGAGGAGTTTTGATGCCCGTACAACTAACCCCGGGTATGAGGTTGGATCGCTCTAAACAATGAGCCGATTTGGAGAGGTCAAGAATGGCAGCATGATCTAGGCAGGGCCTGGATCCTAATGATCGAACAAATTATACAAATGATTGTCTCAAACTTTGAACTGCAGCACCCTGTTGGACATTGGTAATGTAAATGCAAGTCCATTTCATTGGCTCATTGGTGAGACCAACGGTTGGGAAGCTGCATAGCCTCGGTTGTTGCGCAGATCAATCCCATGCAGGGCTGAGGGGCTGGCCCCGCCCATTGGTGCTGCCCTCTGGTGTTCGCACGGTGGAAGACAAGTTGTACTGCAATTGTCTACTGCTGCACTAGAGCATAGTGAGGATTACTGTGCGCTTGTTCCAGGACAACATCCCTTGCACCATCAATCTACAGGCCATGACTTGGGCTATATATTTTCTGTGACTGTATGCATTTCTGCTATTGTAACTGTGCTATACGTACTGTGTGCTGGGTGTGATTGTTGGTATTGTGTTTTGTACCCTGGCCCCAGAGGAACGCTGTTTCATTTGTGCCCTGGCCCCAGAGGAACGCTGTTTCATTTGGCGTGTTCATGTGTATGGTTGCTTGACAATTAAACTTGAACTAAGGTAAAACAATAACAATGCAGAATAAAGTTACTGAAAACGGGCAGTGGAGATCAAGAGGTAAATTGTGAGTCTAGAATCTATCATCTTATTTATTTTAGTTTATTTAGTGAATTAGCATGAAGTAGACCCTTCCGGCCTTTTGAGCCACACTGTCCCAGCAACCCCGACACCTTTTACATGATTATCCTGTCCTATGACTTCAGCAGCAGGTATTGAGGTAACATCGTACATCCTAAATACAGTAGACATCTCTTTATTGAAGGTCCTAAGACCTGTGGACATTCTGTTCACAGCCTCATGATATTCCCTGTGTATTCTAAAGCCTCTTCCAAACCACTTAAAAAGTGTTGATGTTTATATGTTGTGTATTTAAGGGACTACCAGGACTTACAAATAAGGAGTAGGAAGGAAGCCATTTGACCTATTAACTCTCCTCTGTCATCTAAAAAGATCATAGCTGATCTCTACAAATTACTGCCAAATTACTCCATAACCCTTGACATCCCAACAGTCCTAAAATTCCACAGTCATGAACATTGCTCAGCTTCCATACACTCAAGGTGGAGAATTCAAAGATTCACGGTTCCCTTACAGGAGAAACCCCTGGTGAATCTCTTCTTCTCTCCCTCTAATGCTGCTCCATCCTTCTTCTAAAATGGTGACCAGAATGGTACACAATACACCAAGCATGGTTTAACCAACATTTAGTGCTGCAATATCTTGACATTCTTCTCCGTGGATTGTTACCTTGTCATGGTGGAGAAGCTTGTGTGGTCCTGTGATCCCGAGAGCAATGCCGTCTGGAGCTATGCTCCTGGTAGGGTCACCCATAGCGGTAAGGTCGAGGGTGAGGTCCCTGACAAAGTACTATCCAACTAAGACCTCAACGGTGGAACAGGCGGATGAAGTTACTTCGAACTCAACCGCTGTGAAGGCGGATGAAGGCTGCAACAAATCCATCAGCTCCAATCATCGTGGTTTCCATGCCATTGGAATCAGTTGGTTGATTTGTGAAGTATCGTGTGCTTCTTGGAGTGCAACATCAAGTACACGTTAAACAAATACACGCACAAGCGTCTTCACTCTGTGGGCCACTTCTTCAGAACGAAGACCATCATCCTCGACCTCGAGGGATAGCCACCACAACAACGATTATGACATTGTAACTCTTATATTCAATGTAACGGCCTGTCAGTGCAAGCATGCCAAATGCTTTCTTCACTATCTTTTCCTCATTTTCAAAAATCAATCAACGTGCACCACAAGCGTTCTCTGTATATGAACACTTATGTGGAGACATAAAAAAACAGCGTTTGCTGGAATCTGGAGTAAAGTTAAGCTGCTGAAAAATAACTAATTGATTGTTCCAGTGGTTTATTTTTAACATTCGTGTGGTCCCTGTCAATTACTGTATATTACCTGTCAACATTTGATATCTTAAAATGCAATATTGCACAACTGTCAATTGAATCAAGACTTCCTGATTTCCATCGTCTATCCCCTTACAATGAATGTAAACATTACTTTTGCCTTCATAATTGATTATTCTAACTACATACAATCTTCTAGTGTATTATGTGTGAGAATTATTATGTCTCTCTGCATCACAACATTCTGCTCTCTCCATAAAAGCAACTTTATGCTTCTCGATTATTTTATCCTGTTTTAACACCATTAACCAGGAGAGAATTTCAAGGCAAAAGAGTCAATTTTTTTGGAAAGTTACAGATCTGAAACAGTGGCTGGTGATCACTGACAGTAAAAGATGAGTTTTAATTGAGCATTAGGCAGGTACAAGTGAACTTTCAAAGCTTAGTACAGTGTCCTATTGGGAGAGATTTAACATTCAGAAAGAAACTGGTCTTCTAACTATCCTAATTCAATCATAGCCTTTCCCACTGCACCCATTATTTTCCATATTTTTATGACAAAAAAGCATTCCATTAAGTCTATGCTGTCTTTCAAAAGCTGTCCCATCTGTCCCTTATTTCTTTGTAACCTCTTCTCCCTCACATATCGATCAACCATCTCCCCATTACTTCTCCATCACCTGCCTACATATTAGGGGCAATTCACAGTGCTGAATGAACCTACCAACCTGCACAACTTTGTGATGTGGGAGGAAGCTGGCACGCCTGCATAGAAGTCAGCACGAGAGCATAACACTTTATAGCGTCGGTGGTCAGGGATCATTTCCCATCACTGTCTGGAAAAAAAAATTATAATTTCTCCCTGCGACTGCGTGGGTTTCCTCCAGATGCTCCAATTTCAACCCATATTCCAAAGACAAACGGGTTAGGGTTAGTATGTTGTGGGCAAGCTATTTAGAAACATAGAAACATAGAAAATAGGTGCAAGAGTAGGCCATTCGGCCCTTTGAGCCTGCACCGCCATTCAATATGATCATGACTGATCATCCAACTCAGAACCCTGTACCTGCCTTCTCTCCATACCCCCTGATCCCTTTAGCCACAAGGACCATATCTAACTTGCTCTTAAACATAGCCAATGAACTGGCCTCAACTGTTTCCTGTGTCAGAGAATTCCACAGATTCACCACTCTCTGTGTGAAGAAGTTTTTCCTCATCTCGGTCCTAAAAGGCTTCCCCTTTATCCTTAAACTGTGACCCCTCGTTCTGGACTACCCCAACATTGGGAACAATCTTCCTGCATCTAGCCTGTCCAATCCTTTTAGGATTTTATACATTTCAATAAGATCCCCCCTCAATCTTCTAAATTCCATCGAGTATGAGCCTAGTTCACCCAGTCTTTCATCATATGAAAGTCCTGCCATCCCAGGAATCAATCTGGTGAACCTTCTTTGTACTCCCTCTATGGCAAGAATGTCTTTCCTTTGATTAGGGGACCAAAACTGCACACAATACTCCAGGTGTGGTCTCATCAAGGCCTTGTACAACTGCAGTAGTACCTCCCTGCTCCTGTATTCGAATCCTCTTGCTATGAATGCCAGCATACCATTCGCCTTTTTCACCGCCTGCTGTACCTGCATGCCCACTTTCAATGACTGGTGTATAATGACACCCAGGTCTCATTTCACCTCCCCTTTTCCTAATCGGTCACCATTCAGATAATAATCTGTTTTCCTGTTTTTACCACCAAGTGGATAATCTCACATTTATCCACATTAAATTGCATCTGCCATGAATTTGCCCACTCACCTAACCTATCCAAGTCACCCTGCATCCTCTGAGCATCCTCCTCACAGCTAACGCTGTCGCCCAGCTTCGTGTCATCCGCAAACTTGGAGAAGCTGCATTTAATTCCCTCATCTAAGTCATTAATATATATTGTAAACAACTGGGGTCCCAGCACTGAGCCTTGCGGTACCCCACTAGTCGCTGCCTGCCATTCTGAAAAGGTCCCGTTTATTCCCACTCTTTGCTTCCTGTCTGCCAACCAATTCTCTATCCACATCAATACCATACTCCCAATACCACGTGCTTTAAGTTTGCACAATAATCTCCTGTGTGGGACCTTGTCAAAAGCCTTTTGAAAATCCAAGGATACCACATCCACTGGTTCTCCCCTATCCACTCTACTAGTTACATCCTCAAAAAATTCTATGAGATTCGTCAGACATGATTTTCCTTTCACAAATCCATGCTGACTTTGTCCGATCATTTCACCGCTTTCCAAATGTGCTGTTGTCACATCTTTGATAACTGACTCTAGCATTTTCCCCACCACCGATGTTAGGCTAACCGGTCTATAATTCCATGGTTTCTCTCTCCCACCTTTTTTAAAAAGCGGTGTTACATTAGCCACCCTCCAATCCTCAGGAACTAGTCCAGTATCTAAAGAGTTTTGAAAAATTATCACTAATGCACCCACTATTTCTTGGGCTACTTCCTTAAGCACTCTGGGATGCAGACCATCTGGCCCTGGGGATTTATCTGCCTTTAAATCCTTCAATTTACCTAACACCACTTCCCTACTAACATGTATTTCCCTCAGTTCCTCCATCTCACTAGACCCTCGGTCCCCTACTATTTCCAGAAGATTATTTATGTCCTCCTTAATGACGACAGAACCAAAGTAGTTATTCAATTGGTCCGCCATGTCCTTGTTCCCCATGATCAATCCACCTGTTTCTGACAGTAAGGGACCTACATTTGTCTTAACCAATCTTTTTTCTTTTCACATATCTATAAAAGCTTTTACAGTCAGTTTTTATGTTCCCTGCCAGCTTTCTCTCATAATCTTTTTCCCCTTTCCTAATTAAGCCCTTTGTCCTCCTCTGCTGGACTCTGACTTTCTCCCAGTCCTCTGGTGAGCCGCTTTTTCTGGCTAATTTGTATGTTTCTTCTTTGGAATTGATACTATCCCTAATTTCCCTTGTCAGCCACGGGTACACTACCTTCCCTGGTTTATTCTTTTGCCAAACTGGGATGAAGAATTGTTGTGGTTCATCCATGCGATCCTTAAATGCTTGCCATTGCATATCTACCGTCAACCCTTTACGTATCATTTGCCAGTCTATTTTTAGCTAATTCACGTCTCATACCTTCAAAGTTACCCTTCTTTAAGTTCAGAACCTTTGTTTCTGAATTAACTATGTCACTCTCCATCTTAATGAAGAATTCCACCATATTATGGTCACTCTTACCCAAGGGGCCTCTCACGACAAGATTGCTAATTAACCCTTCCTCAGTGCTCAATACCCAGTCTAGAATTACCTGCTTTCTAGTTGGTTCCTCGACATGTTGGTTCAGAAAACCATCCCGCATACATTCCAAGAAATCCTCTTTCTCAGCACCCTTACCAATTTGGTTCACCCAATCTATATGTAGATTGAAGTCACCCATTATAACTGCTGTTCCTTTATTGCACGCATTTCTAATTTCCTGTTTAATGCTATCCCCAACCTCACTACTACTGTTAGGTGGCCTGTACACAACTCCCACCAGCGTTTTCTGCCCCTTAGTGTTATGCAGCTCTACCCATATCGATTCCACATCCTCCCGGCTAATGTCCTTCCTTTCTATTGCATTAATCTCTCCTCTAACCAGCAATGCCTCCCCACCTCCTTTTCTTTCATGTCTATCCCTCCTGAATATTGAATATCCCTGAATGTTGAGCTCCTATCCTTGGTCACCCTGGAGTCATGTCTCTGTGATCCCAACTATATCATATTCATTAATAACAATCTGCACTTTCAATTCATCCACCTTAGGCACTGGAAGCATGGCAACACTTGTAGGCTGTCTCCAGTACATCCTTAGATTGTGTTAATCATTGACGTAAATGACATATTTCACTGTATGCTTTGATATTCGATGTACATGTGGCAATCTTATCTCTATCTTTTATCTCACTGTCACAGGAGGTAAAGATAATCTCCACAGAGGCAGAGTTTGGGATTGAACCTGGGTCTCTGGCATTGTGAGGCAGTGACTCTACTAGGTGTACCACCCTGTTAGCCCAAAGTTCCAGCCTATATCCTATTAACTAACTCAAAAAATAACATTCTGATTATCTCTTGTTTGAATCCTTCCCCCTTACCTCTATATTATTTTATAATTTCATCTTTCTTCTATCTGAATGCATCACAACTTGATATGGCAACTACTCTACTCAAGACCACATGAAACTTCAGCGTGGATACAACGCAGCACATCATGGAAGCTAGCCTTCCCTCCAGGAGCTCTGTCTATACTTCTCACTGCCTCAGTAAATCAGCCAGCATAATCAAAGACTCCTTCCAACCTCCATCCCCACATTCCCACCAGGCCGAAGATTAAACAGCCTGACAGCTCAGACCACGAGGCTCAAGGACAGCCTCCGTTTTGCTTTTGTTAGACTATTAAGTGGTTCCTTAGTGCAATAAAATGGACCTTTGGCCTCATAATCTACTTCACCATGGACCAAGAGCAAGGATTGACCTGTTGTTTAGCTAATTTAAGTGCCGGACCAGATTGAAAAAGCCAGAGGCAAGGGATGGCCAGTGTTCAGCTCACTGCTTTGTATGGTTTACTTGTCCCTGCGCTGAACGAGGCTATAGCCTGCGACTAATGGACCCCTGGATCGGCTGCACTGTGACTGACTTCATGGCTGTGGACTCACTTCAAAATGTTTACTCTTATTGTTTTTATGAGTTGTTTTTTTCTTCATATTGGGTGTTTTATGCTCTTTTTTTTAAAAAAAAGAGGTTGTATTGGTTTTTTTTTGTTTTCTGGCTGCCTGTAAGGAGACAAATCTCAAGTTTGTATATAGTATACATTCTTTGAAAATAAATGTACTTTAAACTTTGCGCCTTATTGTCTGCCTTCACTGCACTTTCTCTGTAACTGTAACACTTCATTCAAAGATTCAAAGTACATTTATTATCAAAGAATGTATAAATTATACAACCTTGAGACTGACCTGCTTACAGGCAGCCACAATGAAAGAAACCTGAAAGAACCCAATTTTAAAAAACAGAAATAAAGATCAATACCCAATGCACAGAGAAAAAGAGAAAAGCACAAATCATGCAAACAATAAAAGCGAGCTTCAACATTTTGAATCAAAATTAGACCCGAATCCCTGGAGCAGTCTGGGGTAGGCCCAAACCTTGGTCTCAGTTCATCATATTAGCAGAGCAAATCGCCATGATGTTGCGCAGAGAGGAATGAATGTTGTGGGAGAGTGAACAACATCAGCCTGACTCTCGCCTCCAGTCCGACACCCTGCCTTTCCAGTTCATCCAGTGCTCCTGACATGGCCTCCACTACATTGGTGAGACCAAGTGCAGACTGGGCAACTTCTTTGCTGACCACCTGCACTCAGTCCACCGTGATTTTCTGGAGCTAATGATGGCCAGCCATTTATTTCTCCTCCCCATTCCCACATCAACCTGTCTGTCTTCGGCCTCCTCCGCTGCCCAGGTGAAGCTAGAGATATTCTGTCTGGGTAGCCTGCAAACTGATAGCATGAGCACTGAATTCTCCAGTTCAGATAAAGTGCTCCCCCTCTGAACCCTTTCTCTCTCCTCCTGATCAACTAGTTCCCCTGAACCCACACTAAACTCCAACAATCGTTTCCCCCTTTCCATCCACACCATTTGTCTGTCACCCACACAATCCTCCCATTTAGTCCTCTCTGAACCCACCCCCCCACCTGTTCTAATCTGTCCTCCTCATCTGCCTTATATGGTTCCATGCTCCATCACCTTTCCCTGTCAGGTTCCACTTATCTCCTCCCAGCAAAGGGTGGTTGTAGATGGTTCGTATTCTGCATGGAGGTCGGTGACCAGTGGTGTTCCACAGGGATCTGTTCTGGGACCCCTTCTCAGCGTGATTTTTATGAATGACCTGGATCAGGAAGTAGAGGAGTGGTTTAGTAGGTTTGCTGATGACACAAAAGTTGGGGGTGTTGTGGTTAGTCTAGAGGGTTGTCAGAGTTTACAATGAGACATTGATAGGATGCAGAACTGGGCGGAGAAGTGGCAGATGGAGTTCAACCTAGGTAAGTGTGAAATGGTTCACTTTGGTAGGTCAAATTTGAAGACAGAATATAATAAAAATGGTCAGACTCTTGGCAGTGTGGAGGATCAGAGAGATCTTGGGGCCCATATCCATAGGACACTCAAAGCTGCAACGCAGGATGACAGTGTTGTTAAGAAGGCATATGGTGTGTTGATCTTCATCAACTTTGGGAATGAGCTCAAGAGCCGCGAGTTAATGTTACAGCTACATAAGACCTCAGTTAGACTGCACTTGGAGTACTGTGTTCAGTTCTGGTGGCCTCACTACAGGAAGGATGTGGATACTATAGACAGAGTGTAGAGGAGATTTACAAGGATGTTGCCTGGATTGAAGAGTGTGCCTTATGAGAATAGGTTCAGTGTACTTGGCCTCTTCTCCTTGCAAAGACAGAGGATAAGAGATGACCTGATAGAGGTGTATAAGATGATGAGAGGCATTGATCGTGTGGCTAGCCAGAGGCTTTTTCCCAGGGTTGAAATGCCTAACATGAGGGGGCATAGTTTCAATGTGCTTGGAAGAAGGTACAGAAGTGATGTCAGAGGTAAGTTTTCATACACAGACTGGTGGGTGCATGCAATACACTGCCAGCGATGGTGGTAGAGGTGGATACAATAGGGTCTTTTAAGAGACTTGTAGATAGGTACGTGGATAGCTTAGAGAAATAGAGAGCTTTGCGATAAGGAAATTCTAGGCAGTTTCTAGAGTAAGTTACATGGTTGGCACAACATTGTGGGCCAAAGGGTCTGCAATGTGCTTTTATGTTCTATGTTCTATCTGTCGGCAATTCCTCACTTCCCCTGATCACCAGACTCAATCTGCTAATTAACAGTTCTTCACTTGGATCCACCTATCACCCCTTGCTCCAATCCTTCCTCTCACATCTTTATAGTGGAAGAAGTATCCTGATGAAGGGTCTCGGTCTGAACTTCAACTGTTTATTCATTTCCACAGATGCTGCCTGACCTGGTGAGTTCCACCAGCATTTTGTACGTGTTGCTCTTTATACCCACGACCTTCCCTCTATCTTTCAGTCCAGATGAAGGGTTCAAACTGAACTGTGAACTATCCTCTTCACGTCACAGATGCTGCATCTTGCGCATTGCGCCAGATTCCAGATCTGCTGTCTTTTGCGTCAACACGTTTGTACACAGTAATGTATACTGGTTAAAATAGGAAGGTGGTTGGGATGCAGAAATAATATTTAAGTGCCTAAGACTTTTGCACAGAAGAAGCATAGAAATCTACAGCACATTACAGGCCCTTCGGCCCACAACATTGTGCGAACCACGTAACCTACTCTAGAAACTGCCTAGAATTTCCCTACCGCATACGTCAGTTTTTTTACTGCATGTGTCAGGCATAATCCTATGACTGAGGGCTTCATATCATTTATGACTCGTGAAGGGCAACACTTTCGGAAATATTTTGCTGCCATCTCAACTAAAAGTCATAATCCTGCAAATGGAACAATTTAGACAGATCCTTTCATGCCTTTGAACATACTACATTAACCTATCTTTGTGTGGGCCATCTGTAATATCAAAAAGGTTACAAGAAGTTAGTATATGGTAAGTTGATTTATTACCGTCAGATGTACCAAGGTTCAGTGAAAAACTTCATTTTGCATGCCATCCATGTAGACCATTTCATTAAATCAGTGCATTGAGGTAGTACAATACAAAAAGGGAAAACAATAATAGAATGCAGATCAGCACATAATAGTTTCAGAGAAAGTGCAGTGCAGGCAGATAATGAGGTGCAAGACCACGAGATAGATTATGAGGTCAGAATGTGCTGAGGTGTGTCCACAACTTTCAGCAGTTTCTTGCAGTTTTGGGCAGAGAAGTTGCCATGATGCATTTGGCTAGAATGTTTTTTATGGTGCATTGATGAATATTGGTGACATGCCAAATTTCCTTAGCCTCCTGAGGAAGTAGAGGCATTGATGAGCTTTCTTAGCCACAACATCCATGTGCTGGACCAGGCCAGATTATTGGTGATGTCCACTCCTAGGAACCTGAAGCTCTCAACTTTCTCGACCTCAGCTCTGTTGATGTAAGCAGGAGCATGTGCATCACCCCACCTCCTGAAGTCTTTAGCCAAATCTTTTGTTTTTCTAACAATGAGGGACACCATGACACCATGCAACTGATAGCTATATATATATATAAAATATCTCTCTCTCTCTCTCTCTTTTCTTCCAGTACTCAACTGGGCTGAGAAGTGGCAGATGGAATTCAACCTGGAGAAGTTTGAGGTGGTACACTTTGGAAGGACAAACTCCAAGGCAGAGTACAAAGTAAATGGCAGGATACTTGGTAGTGTGGAAGAGCAGAGGGATCTAGGGGTACATGTCCACAGATCCCTGAAAGTTGCCTCACAGGTAGATAGGGTAGATAACAAAGCTTATGGGGTGTTAGCTTTCATAAGTCGAGGGATAGAGTTTAAGAGTCACAGGGTAATGATGCAGCTCTATAAAACTCTGGTTAGGCCACACTTGGAGTACTGTGTCCAGTTCTGGTCGCCTCACTATAGGAAGGATGTGGAAGCATTGGAAAGGGTACAGAGGAGACTTACCAGGATGCTGCCTGGTTTAGAGAGTATGGATTATGATCAGAGATTAAGGGAGCTAGGGCTTTACTCTTTGAAGAGAAGGAGGATGAAAGGAGACATGATAGAGGTATACAAGGTATTAAGAGGAATAGATAGAGTGGACAGCCCGGGCCTCTTCCCCAGGGCACCACTGCTCAATACAAGAGGACATGGCTTTAAGGTAAGGGGTGGGAAGTTCAAGGGGGATATTAGAGGAAGGTTTTTTACTCAGAGAGTAGTTGGTGCGTGGAATACACTGCCTGAGTCAGTGGTGGAGACAGATACACTAGTGAAATTTAAGAGACTACTAGACAGGTATATGGAGGAATTTAAGGTGGGGGGGTTATATGGGAGGCAGGGTTTGATGGTTGGCACATAACATTGTGGGCCGAAGGGCCTGTACTGTACTGTACTATTCTATGTTCTATGTACTCCAATTAACTGTTATTTGGGATTTGCACATTATGGTGACATCTACAAACCTGCAGATGGAATTTGAGCAGAATCTGGCTACACAGCCACACAGCACAGAGTAGAGTAGGTAGCTGAGGATGCAACCTTATGGGGCACATGTGTTGGGATAATCGTGGCAGAGGTGTTGTGGTCTGTTGGTCAGGAAGTCAAGGATCCCAGGGAAATATTCACTTCGAAGTCTAAGCGTTTGGAGGTTTATCTGCAAGGAATTATATATTAAGGGAAGCTATAGTCAACAAACAATAGTCTATTGCCAGTGCCTTTACTGACGCTCCAGAGATAAATGTAAGTCCAAGGAGACACAATGCTAACCTAATCACAAACAAGAGAGAATCCACAGATGCTGGAAATCCAAGCAACACACATAAAATTCTTGAGGAAGTCAGCAGGCCAGGCAGCACCAATGGAAAAGAGTACAGCTGATGTTTCAGGCCAGTACACTTCTTCAGTCCTGATGAAGGGTCTCAGCGGATATTCCGACTATACTCTTTTCCATAGATGCTACCTGGCCTGCTGAGGTCCTCCAGCATTTTGTGGGGGTTGTCGATGGTAGCCTGCTCAATGGTAGATGAATTGCAGTTGGTCATGGTTATCTGATGCATGCAATTACCAGTCTCACAAAGTACTTCATGATGATAAATGCTAGAGCCATTGGTTGGTAATCGTTAAGGCACCTCACTTTATTTTCTTAGCTTTCAGGATTTTTAATGTTCAAAGTACTGAACATTATTCAGTAATTGGTATAATATAGTACTATTGCATACACTGTTAATTCACTAAAACTTATGTGAATCTTTGTGTTTATGTGTAATGAACAATGTAAAATCCACACTCTTAAATTATGATGGATAATGTACCAAAGATGTGTTAAAATATTGTGATTAAAGGCACTTGCTACAGTGATTTGTCAAATGTTATTTGTACTTATCATGTGACTAAAAGTTGCT
This sequence comes from Mobula hypostoma, assembly GCF_963921235.1. Classification (NCBI taxonomy): domain Eukaryota; kingdom Metazoa; phylum Chordata; class Chondrichthyes; order Myliobatiformes; family Myliobatidae; genus Mobula; species Mobula hypostoma. Next base: position 171,882,454 of record NC_086097.1, read on the forward strand.
TTTACACAAAGACTGTGAATTTCCACTGATTCAGTGGACTTCTCCTTTTGACTGGGACAATGAGTCTGCCAAAGGGCAATGACAGGGAGAGTTTTCTTTAAGTGTTCTGTTTCTGATGTCCTGACAGCAGAAAGGAGGTGAGATCACTGTTTTGTTTCCTGGACTGATTGTGTGAACTTATACTCCAGATTCAATTGTGTGCAGGGTCAGGGGCTGTTGTGTCCATTGTTCTTATGAGTTACCAACAACAGAAATAAAAACTGCATTTATTCATTTGAGTGCAAATTTTTTTTTGTTTTCTTTTGTTACTGGTCACTTATATGTGACAACTAAAACAATTTCTCAGTCCTATTGATTGGATCTGGTTGTATTCAGCCAGAATTTTACAACACATTATACGTTTTCTGAAAGCCTTAATTATTCTTCCTGCATCATGATAGAACCACTAATCAGATTATATATGTCAAAATCATAGCCCTTCATTATCAGAAACCATTGAACCGCTGAAACACTCTGTTAACTTCTGTATTTTGTATTCAGTATTTTTTCTCAATGGCAGGTCAATTTAATGAACTGAGATTGGTTTCTTCAGATGCCAATGGGGATCTTGGGCAGGGTGGGGGCTTGAACTAATGACATTGGTCAAAGGTCTGGAATTCTAACTGCTGGTCCAATGGTTTAACCACAGTGAAACATCTCCCAGCAGTGGATCATTTGCTTCCAGCAGAACTTCAGTTAATGAGTGTGTGATATGCGTCAGAGCTTACTTCTGAGGTAAAATTGTCTTGTCTTTCTCCCTTGCTGTACAACCATTGCCTACCCATTTCCCAGATTTTCTTCCAGCTCAATAATATCACTGGCCCTGTAAAACAACTGGCCCCTTTAAATGGTATGTGAATAATTCAGCATTGTTAGATATTGCCTGTCTTCAAACCTTGCTTATGCTCAACACCCTGTTGTCGTTCTTTGCCAACCAGAGTGTTACTGTGGGACTCAATATCAAGCATCTTCAGACGCTTGAAATATAATATGCATTAAAGACAGAAAATACGGGAAACATTCAGAAGGCCAAGCAGAGCATCCAAGGAAACTTTACTTCTCAAGCACTTTTTATATTGGAAAAATTTTAAACTGATTTCATTGTATCTTCTGTGGGAAAGATGTTAATAAATGACAAAGAGTGCAGAAAGACATTTCAAAAAATTTGAGGGACAGAATTAAAGGAAAGGTTATAGGACTGTTTTCCTTGGAGCACAGGGGTTTGAAGTGTGACGTCATAGAGGTGTATAACAATAGGGGTGGCATAGTAGTGTAGCAATTAATGTAATGCTATTACAACACCCGCGACCTGGGTTCAATTCCCTGCACTATCGCAAAGAGTTTGTACATTCTCCCGTAACCCTGTGGGTTTTCCCTGGCTGCTTCAGTCTCCTCCCACATTCCAAAGCCGTAGGGGGGTGTACTTGGGTGGTGAGGGACTGTTGGGCCAGAATTGCCTGTCATCATGCTGTTTGAGGCATTGATCACGTGGATAGTCAGAGGCTTTTTCCCAGGGCTGAAATGGTTAGCACGGGAGAGCACATTTTTAAGGTGCTTGGAAGTAGGTACAGACGAGATGTCAGGGGTAGGTTTTTTACGCAGAGAGTGGTGAGTGTATGGAATGGGCTGCCTGCGATGGTGGTGGAGGTGGATATAATAGGGTCTTTTAAGAGACTCCTGGATAGGTACATAGAGCTCAGAAAAATAGAGGGCTATGGGTAACCCCAGGTAATTTCTCTGGTAAGGACATATTCGGCACAGCTTTGTGGGCCGAAGGGCCTGTATTGTGCTGTATGTTTTCTATGTTTCTATGTATCACTAAATAAATAAATAGACTTGTTACATACACCTGTTAGGGTGCATTCTCTAGTTACCTTATAAGGTAACCGCAGCCTTCAGCCAGAAGCAGATATCATCAGGTGGTTCCCAACCTTCACCGAGTGTTTCGACCCTTAACCACAACACTCTCCAGTTCGTGGGCCAGCAGTGGTGGCCAAATCACTGCCCATTTGCTCCTGGCTTCCAGCTTCCCTCCTCTTGCCTACTCCAAATCCAACAAGAGGCTCGTTCTGCCTCTTCCCCCATCCTACGGGCTGCTTGTTTTTTGCTCCTTTCGTCCAGGCCCAGATCTGACAATAACCGCCATGCTGATTTGGCTGGGAAACCTCTGCAGCCGATCTCCACAGGGAACAACCATGCCTGCCATCCCTTGTCTTTACACTCCTGCACTAAGAGCTGGTACTCAAGGCCTTTCTCTTGTGGGCCTCTTCCCATCCCTCTTCCCACGGCACAGTCAGTTTAACCAGAATTATTTTCTTGTCTTCGGTTGACCACAGTACAATGTCCGGGCGTAGGGTTGTGTGCACCATATCCGGGAACTGCAACCTCCTTCCCACTTCGACCCTCATCTCCCAGGACCTGGCTATTAGCAGCAGATTGGGCTTTGGTTGTTTGGTTACGAAAGGCCTGGCTCCCTCTTTGACGAAGGTGATGGCCTTCCTCAAATCTGTGCCAGCCGTCCTCTTCTTGCATCTCTCCCTCTCTAGTGTGTCAGCAAGAGCGAGAAGCACTTTATCATGAGGGGCAGAGTTTGGTGAATGCACTCAGTCTTTTTCCCAAGGTACGTGAATCACGAATTAGAGAGCATAAGTTTAAGGTGAGAAGGGAAAGATTTAATAGAAAGTTGTGTTTTTTTTAAACACGAAGTGTGGTATGTATGAGGAAAGAGCTGCCAGAAGAAGTGGTTGGGGCAAGTACAATAGCAACTTTTAAAAAAAATAATTAGATAGGAACATGGATAGGAAAAATTTGAGGGATATTGACAAAATGTGGGCAATTGGACTAGCTTAAGTGGGCATATTGACTGATAGAGATCAGATGGGCCGAAGGGTCTTTTCTGTGTCATGTGACTGTTTGACTTTTATTTGAACTGGGACAAGCATGTTTTGAGTTGCAAATGACAGGGAGGGTGGGGAAAGTGAAGGGCAGAGAAAGGGAACAAAGGGAAAAAGGAACAGAATTAGGCATTTGGCCCATCGAGTCTGCTCTGCCCTTTGACCATGATTGATTAATTCGGGGTGGCGCAGTAATGTGGCAGTAGTAGTAGTGACCCGGGTTCAATTCAGACCGCTGTCTGTAAGGAGTTTGTATATTCTCCCTGTGACCATGTGGGTTTCCTCTTGTTGCTCTCGTTCCTTCCCACCCGTGGATTAGTAGGATAATTAACCACAGAGGTGTAACTAGCTGATACGGGGTTCATTGGGCCAGAAGGGCTCATTACCATACTGTATTTCTAAATAAAAGTAAATCAACATCAGAATCGGGTTTAATATTACCAGCATATGAAATTTGAAATTTGGTGCTTTGTGGCAGCAGTACAGCGCAATATGTAATAAAACTATACAATACAATAAGTATATATTTTTTTTTAAATAAGCAGTGCAAAAATAAAGGGAAAAAAAAGTGAGGTAGGGTTCATGGGTTCATTGTCCATTCAGAAATTTGATGGCGGAGGGGAAGAAGCTGTTCCTGAGACATTGAGTGTGTGTCTTCAGGTTCCTGTACCTCCTCCTTGATGGTAGCAATGAGAAGAGGGTGTGTCCTGGGTGATGGGGGTCCTCAGTGATAGATTTCTAAGGTGTCCTCTAGGTGCGCTGGTTTCCTCCCACATTTCTCAGTCATGCAGGTTCGTAGGTTAATTTGTCACATGGGTGTAACTGGGCAGTGTGAGCTCATAGGGGTGTAAGGGCCTGTTGCGGAGATATATTTCCAAAATAAATAATTCCTTGTTTTTGTTTGACTTTGAAATCAGCTGAAATAGTGTTAATATTGATCGTCTCTCTACGTCTCTCTCTGTCTCTCCCTGAATCTCTCTCTGAGCTGGGCTGAGTACCTAAGAAGATGATTTCCCTCTGTTTGCACTTGTGAACTTCAGTGTTTGGGACCATCTTTTCCCTCTTTGCTGTTTACAACCATAACATTTTCCAGAGCCCTACAATGACTATAATCTAGGACAGGCTGTTCAGAGATTCAGACATGAAATTAAGACAAATATTGCAGATATTGGAAGTCTGATATTAAAGCAGAACATGTTGGAAACAGTCAGCAGGTCAGGCAGCTGTACTCCCTGTGGAGAGAGCAAGCTTACAGATGACGTTACTGTAGCGGGCCTGATCTCAAATAATAATGAGATGACGGACAGGAAGGAGACAGGGAACTCTAGTGGCATTGTATCATGACAAGAACCTTTCCCACAATGTCAGAAAAACAAGCAAGCTGGCCACTGACTTCAGGAAGCAGGGAGGAACCCATGCCCCTCTATCGGTGACGCTGAGGTGGAGATGATTGAGAGCTTCAAATTGCTAAGTGTAGACATTACCAATAGCCTGTCCTGTTCCAATCTCATAGATACCAAGAAAGCTCACCAATGCCTCTGTTTCGGCAGAAGGATAAATACATTCAGCATGTTCCCATTGACCCTCATAATTTTTACAATGCACCATAGAAAATATCACAACAGGGTATAGCTACTGATCTGTCTAAGACTACAAGAAATTGCAGAGTTGTGGACACAGCTGAGCTCATCACACAAACCAGTGACTCTGCTTACACTTCTTACTGCCTTATGAAAGCAGTTAACATAATCAAAGAGCTTTCCCACCCCCATCATTCTTTCCTCTCCTGTTGGGGTGAAGATACAAAAGCTTGACAGCAGGCATCACCAGACTTGTTGTTCCATTTGGCATGGCCGAGGAGGGGGCAGAAGCAAGTCTGTTCATTTGGGGGCCGGGGTTGGCATCAGGCTAAAGGGCAGTTTCTACCCTGCTGCTATAAAACTCTTGAATTGACCTCTTGTACGTTAGGGATGGACTCTTGACCTCACAATCTACCATACCATGTTCCTTATATCCTATCGTCTACCTGAAAACATTTGTTCTGGAAGTTTAGCATTCTGTTGTTGTTTTTTCCTTGTACTACCTCAATGTCCTTATGCTTTCAATTGATCTGCATGGATGCCAAACAAAACAAAGCTTCTCATTCCACCTCAGCTTACGTGATGATAATAAACCATATGTCAATACCAACAGCATTAAAACTTTCAGGCCAAGAACTCTTCAGAGAATTTTTCTCAATGCATCTTTCTGTTAGGGCCAAACAATGTCAGAACTGTAGACTATCTTCGTTGCCAATTGCCATGGATACTGGTCTTTTCTGTGAGTGCTCATGACCTTGAATTGGAATAATGGCAACAGGACACCAGGGATTTGAAATAAGTGTGTGTAATTTACTCTTTTCTCACAGAACACCTCATTATTGGTACCTATATGCTGTGATGTCATTACCTCCTATACTCACATGACTTATTTACATATTATACATAAATGAATCATAATCACATTATTCTCTGTTTCTTAAATGTATTCTATTAGTTTCATTGAGGTGAGTTCCAAAGGTTTCAAAGGTTCAAATGTACATTTAATGTCAGAGAAATATATACAATATACACCTTGAAATGCTTTTTCTTCACAACCATCCACGAAAACAAAGGAGTGCCCCAAAGAATGAATGACAGTTAAATGTTAGAACCCCAAAGATCCCCCTGCTCCCCCCTCCCTTGCGTAAGTGGCAGCAACAATGCCCCCTCCCCCTACCAGCAAAAAAAAAGGTTGGCACCCGTCACCAAGCAGTCAAGCATGAGCAAGCAACGGTAAGGACATAGTCTTTCAGTTACCCCAAAGATTTCATGTTTCACCCAGTATTCGACATACCACAGGCTATCTCTCTCCCTAATAAGCGAGGAAGAGGTGTCTCCGTTTCTGTAGCAGAATACAATGCCTTGACGATGCAGCTCTTTTATTATTACCACTGTTACGTACTCCGTAACTGGGTTGCCAAACCAGCAGAAATGGACCACTTAGTTGGAGTCTGGATTACTGGAACTAAGAAAGTTTTATTAAAGAAATAAACAACACAGTACTCTAATCATAAGGATATAAATGCAACAGGTTAGCAATGATAAAACACACGTGTACACAGAACTAGGATAATAGGATCAATCAAGCTCTATCGCAGTCTAGGGGTAAAATGATCAGTCTCAAGTGACACAGAGTTCAGTTCAATTTCAGTTCACAGTAATCGCCATCGTGCCGTTGGGGAGAGAGAGAGAGCGAATGAATATGCAAATCGGATTCCAAACAGACCTTTGATATTCGTCGCAGTTAGCTTTTGGGCGAGCCCTTTGGAATGTCTTCTGAGTTCACCGACTGTGACCCCTCCGCTCTAGATACGATCGTTCTTCTGCGGTGAACCCGGCACCCAGGCAAGGGTGGATACACACACTGGGTTCCCGCCCAACTGCACCTTTCCACCCTGTGCGTCTATGGCTGGTCCAGTGACCAGACCTCCAAAACTCCCACCAACTTGTGGGGGCACACCGCTTCCAGGGTCTCATTACCTCGTGGTGTCGTGTGTCTTGCCTTAGCGAATCTGTTCCTTTTATCCCCCTGCTGGGGTATCGCCTGTCCATCAAACTTCAAAGCAACCGGTCTCTGACAATACTCGGAACTGTGTCTCCTTTTGGTAATCTCTCTCATCTCTCTCTTATTAGCATTTTGAATGTTCCCCATTGTCCTCTTATCGGCATCAATCTTCTGATAATTTGGTTTGTTGTCACACTACCAAGAACAGATCTCTAGGCATCTTTGTGCACAGACTGAAGTTGTTTGTATTCCTTTTGTGTGAGGTATAATAGACTCATAAAGTCTCGTGACATGAATATAGACCATTCAGCCCAGCAAGTCTATGCTGACCATCAAACATCCACTTAATCCTACAGTACAATAATCCCTAAAATTCTCTTCACATTCTTATTGACTTCTTCCCAGATTCTAGCCAGTTAATCCTCCAACCCACACACGGAACAAAAACAGAAATGTTGGAAAACTCAGTGGTGTAAATGGTGTTTGATGGTGAGCACGGACTTGCTGAGCTGAAAGGTTTATTTCTATGCTTCATGATTCTATGCCTCGAGCAGTGAGGGTTTTTGTATCATAGAACCTAACATTGTCATCTGAGGATGCAAAATGGGTAAAAGTGAGTGAAGAAAATAAGGAAGACTGGCACAAATGGAGCACTTAGGTCATTACAAAACTTCTTTCAGCTATTGAAGTAATTCTGGATTGTGGCCACTATTTAAGTCTGGAAAGGTTCTGTTCTCTCAATAATTAACTGTGGGAAGGCGTCAGCAGAGTTGTCACAAAGCCAAAGGCTTAGCTTCAAGACCTGCGCTAAATTGGTGGGTACAAGCTCCCATTTCTGATTTCCATCTGGTGACTACATGATTATCAGAAAGGATCTTTTCCATTTGCTCAGGAAGTTCACAGCAGAATAGATTTTTTTGTTTCTTAATTGACCTAAAAAGCCAGAAATGCATATCAAGGGAATTAACATTGGGAAAGACAAATGTTGGAAAGTAAAATAGCCTAGTGCTTGAGGCATACTCCTTTGTTTCCAAGCCAAATGCCATTCCAATTTGAAAATATTTCTGTGTTGCTTTCAATTTAAATATACTGTCATATCCACTTCTACCAGTAGCCCAGCAGACCAGTCCAGGAACCCAACATGCTCTATGTAAATAACTTGCCCCACACATCTCCTTTAAATGCTTCCTGCTTTCATCTTAAAGCCATGTGTTTCTATTTGACACTTGTACCCTGGAATTAGCCTGCCTGTCTAATCAACCTATACCGCCATTTTTGGAAACTTCTATCAGGCCTCCCCTCAGACCCCGCCAAGAAAAGAACCCAAGTCTGTCCCACCTCCTATTAAGGCTCATACACTCTAATCTGGGCAGCATCTTAGTAATGCTCCTTTACACCTTCGCCAAAGTCTCCACATTCTTCTTGTAGTGGGGTGATCAAAGCTGCACACAATACCACCAAAGCAGGCCCTTCAGCCTATTGAGTCCATGACAACCTTTGCATTAATATTACACTAATGATGATGTGGTGGCATCAGCACTGGCCTTTGAGGCAGATGGTCCTGAGTTCAAATCTGACTGGGTCCCAACCTGGGCAGCAGCAGTATTTGCACATACTCTACTTCTGTATCTCGCCACAAAAGCCCTACAGAAAACTACACCATCTGTAGGGTCGCTATGAACCAATGATGTCTCAATGGCACTCATCAACAACAACAATCCCATTCCATTTTCCTCATTTTGTGTGAAGTGAGTGAGGCCCTCCACCGATTGGGGCCAACCATGAATGCTGTATCTCAGATGTCTACATGATGTGTAAGCCAGGGCAGTACGATGTGAAGAAGCTATTGCCCACATAGAAGGCCCTCCCCCACTCCACATAGCTGATGAATCCAAGGGAACACCAGAGACCGATACAGTTTAGTACCGGTGGCATCGCAGGAGTTGCCCGTCTGCGTAGAGCTCAACTAGGGACTGCCTCAGGGACTCCAGCTCCAGATTTTTACTCAGGGTTTACTCCTGAAGCCTTCTCCATGAGTGGGTATAGCTGCAAGACAGTGGCGGTTTGAGATTAGTCCTTCTTCTCTTAGATGAGCTGCTGACTACTCCCATCTGTCCAAAGTGACTGGTTTAAGGGGCCAGTAACCCACCTTTGCCCCTTCTCCTGTCAGTAGAAATGGGTCTACCAGACTTAATAGCTAAGCCACACATGCCACAACATGAAGACCTGGAGCTGGACTTAGGTGTTGGAGGCAGTTATGAGATGCACTTCATTGGGAGTATTTAATAGAAAGTGGGAGCTTATCCCTATTAGCACAGCCCACCACCCCGGCTATAGGAACCTTAAGGAACCAATATCACATTAAATGACTTCAGATTTTACCCTAAACAACAGGACAATTTACAGTGGGATCAATAAATCTATCAATCTGTTGGGATAAGGGAGGAAACCAGAGAGCACCCAGAAGAATCCCATGCAGCAACAGGGAGAAGGTGCAAACTCTGCAGAGACAGCACCCAAGATCAGGACTGAAATTGGCTCTCCAATGTTGTGAGGCAGCAACTCCACCAGCTGCACCACCATGATCTCTGATTGCCTATTCAGTTTTCTACTGCTCCAAATGATCTCGTGTCTGTCATTTGTACTCATACACTGAGCAACCCCCTTTCTGCTTTCTCATTAAGGATTCCTTGGCACTATTTTGTACAAGAGCAAGAAGGTTCCCACCTAATGCCCTACGTGGTATTTAGCCCTTAATCAATGAAGAAAAGTTAATGTGGTCATCATTACTTTGCTAACAACAGGAATTCTGCAGATGCTGGAAATTCAAGCAACACACATCAAAGTTGCTGGTGAATGCAGCAGGCCAAGCAGCATCTATAGGAAGAGGCGCAGTCGACGTTTCAGGCCGAGACCCTTCGTCAGGACTAACTGAAGGAAGGGTGAGTAAGGGATTTGAAAGCTGGAGGGGGAGGGGGAGGGGGAGATGCAAAATGATAGGAGAAGACAGGAGGGGGAGGGATAGAGCCGAGAGCTGGACAGGTGATAGGCAAAAGGGGATACGAGAGGATCATGGGACTGGAGGTCCGGGAAGAAAGACGGGGGGGGGGTGACCCAGAGGATGGGCAAGAGGTATATTCAGAGGGACAGAGGGAGAAAAAGGAGAGTGAGAGAAAGAATGTGTGCATAAAAATGAGTAACAGATGGGGTACGAGGGGGAGGTGGGGCCTAGCGGAAGTTAGAGAAGTCAATGTTCATGCCATCAGGTTGGAGGCTACCCAGACGGAATATAAGGTGTTGTTCCTCCAACCTGAGTGTGGCTTCATCTTTACAGTAGAGGAGGCCGTGGATAGACATGTCAGAATGGGAATGGGATGTGGAATTAAAATGTGTGGCCACTGGGAGATCCTGCTTTCTCTGGCGGACAGAGCGTAGATGTTCAGCAAAGCGGTCTCCCAGTCTGCGTCGGGTCTCACCAATATATAAAAGGCCACATAGGGAGCACCGGACGCAGTATATCACCCCAGTCGACTCACAGGTGAAGTGATGCCTCACCTGGAAGGACTGTTTGGGGCCCTGAATAGTGGTAAGGGAGGAAGTGTAAGGGCATGTGTAGCACTTGTTCCGCTTACACGGATAAGTGCCAGGAGGGAGATCAGTGGGGAGGGATGGGGGGGACGAATGGACAAGGGAGTTGTGTAGGGAGCGATCCCTGCGGAATGCAGAGAGGGGGGGGAGGGAAAGATGTGCTTAGTGGTGGGATCCCGTTGGAGGTGGTGGAAGTTACGGACAATAATATGTTGGACCCGGAGGCTGGTGGGGTGGTAGGTGAGGACCAGGGGAACCCTATTCCTAGTGGGGTGGTGGGAGGATGGAGTGAGAGCAGATGTACGTGAAATGGGGGAGATGCGTTTAAGAGCAGAGTTGATAGTGGAGGAAGGGAAGCCCCTTTCTTTAAAAAATGAAGACATCTCCCTCATCCTAGAATGCTATTTGTAGGAGCTTGCTTTGATCTTAAAAAAATGCCACATTCTTATAACAGTGAGTACAGTTCAAAAAGTTGGCTTTAAAACATTGTGGAATATTCCAAATGCATGAAGGACAACAGAAAAAAAACAACACAACAATTTCAGAAGGTATCACGGTCTACCTCATTATGGCCTTGCACCATTTTATCTACCTGAACCGCATTTTCTCTGTAACTGAAACAAGTTACTCTCTGTTCTATTATTGTTTTATTTTGCACCTCGTCAGTGCCCTGTGGCAATGAATTGATCTTTGTGAAAAGTACAAAAGAATCTCAATACATGTGAAAATAATAAACCGATTTAGCAATTTACAATTAAGTTATAACTAACCTTTTAATTTTCCTTCTCGCAAATGATGCCATAATCTCAAGTGTTCTCACTGCATTCTTTGATCACTGTGTTACATTATTGTCTGTTGGACATTATTCATTTTCCCCTAAGATTGACAGTCCTAATCCTTATTCCAGTTTTTTACTTCTAAGTGTTATCACTATTCCTTTTTTCATTCAGAAACAGTCGCAGTGAGTATGCTGTACCTATCAATGCCATGCATTCACTCAGTAGTCACCTCAAATGTGAATGTGAACCTTTCATCATCACATCAGCCCTTGACTGCAGCTTCAAATGGCCCAGAACACAAGCTTGATGAGTTCTCCCTATAGTACGAACACGATGCTCAAACTCACACAAATGCTGAAGATTTACAGGATATTGTCACTTTACTGGGAACATGAAGAGATACCTTTTCAATTGTATAGATCTAGTGAATGGTCCTTATCGTAGACAACAAGGAAACCCTCTTACAGAGAAGAGACAATTGGTCCACCATTTATTTCAGATGCTTCAGGACAATTGCAGTCAATTCAGTTAACAGCCGTGGTATTTCACGATTTCTCCCACAGGTCACTGTGTTGATGCTATCGTGCAGAAGCTGAAGTGCCAAGATGCAACTTAAGTGTCCACTTGCACACATTCTTTATGTGAAATCTCACGTGAAAACCATTTTGTGCATGTTAGGTGACAACAGTAATACTCGCTGTATTGATCAGCTGTTCAGAAATCGATATAGCATTGTAGGAGTGATTCATCTTAACATTGTAACATTTGCCCAGTGTCAGACAGTCATTGATTGATAGCACAAGAGATTCTGCAAATGCTGGAAATTTTAAGCAATGCACACAAAATACTGGAGGGTCTCAGTAGGTCAGGCAGATTCTTTGGAAGGGAATAAACAGTCAGCGTTTCTGATTTAGACCATTCACTAGGACTGGCAAGAAAGAGGGGAGATGGCCAGTTCTGGAAAAAAAAGCAGGAAGATGAAAAACCACAGCCCCAAACATCGACTGTTTATTTCCCTCCATTGATGCTGCCTGAGCTGCTGAGTTCCTCCAGCACTTAGTGTGTGTAACTCAATTATCAGTGTTATCAGTTGCACAGAAACTATTTCAGGTTTGACTGATGGAAATAGCTAATCAAATGCAACCTAAAACCTGTGTTTGTCACTCACAACAAAGCAAGTCCTAGAGCAAGTTAATAAAGAAGCAACACACCAAATGCTAGTGGAACTCAATGGACCAGATAGCAGGAAAATGGACAGATGATGTTTTGGATCAAGACCTATCATTGGGACTGTAAAAAATGACAGAAGATAACAGGTACTAGAAAAAAAGAGAGGAGATAACGAGTGGCACAGAGACCAAACAGGCCAGACCATTATGTGGGATGTAGGCCAGGACATATACAGGCAAAATAAATCATAAATTTCCAGTATCACTATTGAATTCTATGGTTCCTTAAGGTTGTCATAGTCAGGGGAGTTAGTGGGGATAAGTTCCCTCTACCTATTAAATACTCCCAGTGGTGTGAGTTTCAAATAATCTCTGACAACCAAGTCTAGCTCCTGTCCTCCATGTGTGGCTTAGCTACTAAGCCTGATGGAACCACTCATACTGAAGGGGAAGGGGCAAAGGTGGGCAACTGACACCATAAAACTTGTGACTTTAGGCAGATGGGGCTCATTAGCTGTGGTTGGTAGCACATCTAAGAGAATGAAAACTCTGATCTCAAAACCTGCAGCTATACCCACTCACAGGGAAGGCTTTGGAAGTAAACCCAAAGAAAGATCTGGAGTTGGAGTCCCTAAGGCAGTCCAACACTGAGTTCAGTACTGATTTGCAACTCCTCTGACATCGCTGGTGCAAAACTGTATCGATCTCTGCCATTCCTTTGGATTCATCAGCTGAATGGAAAGGGGGAACCTGCTGCATGGGCAACAGCCCGCTGTTCATATCGTACTGCCCTGGTTTGTGAATCATGTAGAGACTAGGTTGCAACATCCACGGTCAAACCCAACCAATTGAAGGCCTCATTGAAATCTACAGCTTCATTTTCTCTGGAGACACAACAGACTGCAGATGCTGGAAGCCTGAGCAACACACACAAAATGCTTTAGGAACTCGGTGGATCAGTCAGCATCTGTGGATAGACATGGACTATCAATGCTTTAGATTCAGAAGCTTCACTTGGATTGAAAAAAGAGGGAAGATAATCAACATAAAGAGGTGGAGAGATGGGATGAAGCAAGAGCTGGCAGGTGATAAATGATCCAGTGAGGAAGGGGGTCACAGGAAGATGGAGGAAGAGAGAGTGGAAAGAATGGCAAGGCTGGCAGGTGATAGGTGGAGGCAACAGAGGGCTGCAGATTGTGGAAAAGGTTGTGGAGCATAGAACTAGATAAGAGGGAAGTAGTGGGCAGAGGGAAGCCAGTGAGAGGAATGACTTTGTCTGACTACGGCCATAAGACCATAAGACATTGGAGCAGAACTAGGCCATTCAGTCCATCAAGTCTGGTCCACCAATTGATCATGGCTGATTCATTTCCCTCTTAACCCCATTCTTCTGCCTTCTCCCCGTAACATATCACCTGACTAATCAAGAACCTATCAACCTCAGCCTTAAGTATACCCGATGACCTGACCTCTAAAGCCGCCTGTGGAAACAATTCCACAGACTCACTAGCCTCTGGCTAAAAAAATTCCTCCTCATCCCTTTTCTAAATGGATGCCGCTCTATTATGAGTCTGTGCCCTTTGGCCTGAAACCCCTACCATAGGAAACATTCTCTCCATATCCACTCAATCTGGGCCTTTCAACTCTCGATAAGTTTCAACGAGATCCCCTCATTCTTCTAAATTCCACGGAGTACAAGCCGAGAGCCATCAAATGCTCCTCATATGATAGGGCTTTCATTCTAAGAATCATTTTCATGAACCTCCTTTGAAACCTTTCCAATGTCAGCTAATCCTTTCTTAGATAACGGGCCTAAAACTGCTCATAATGCTCCAAGTGAGGCGTTCCTCAGTGATCTTGAGCAAATGCAATCAGGCATTCAGGTTCATCTTTCATAATGTGTGACCAAATGGCTTCAATGCCAATCTGATGGGCAGGGATGGTTCATAATAGGCGAGCAGTACATTGGGTGTTATTAGCTTCTCTGTTTCCTAGAATGCTTTTTCACTTCTTTCTTACCATTCCCACTTTGCTCTGTCTGTAACAGTGCATTCAATGTATGCAGTACTGTAGCAATGTTTGGGAGAAACCAGTGGTGTAAGTTTACAAGGCCCAAGTATGACCTGAGTTGTGACACATCTTCCAGTTTGGGTGCTTGTAGCACTGCTTCAGTCTTCTCTTGTGATTTATGTAAGCCATGCTTGTCAATGACGTATCCACAATATGAGATTTCATTCTTGAAAAACTCACGTTTGTCTCTCTTTGCACACAGACCATACTCCCTCAGCCTGGTAAGCATTTTACCAAGGTTCTGGAGGTACTTCATCGTACTTGCCAGTCACGATGATGTTATCAAGGTAACCACGAGGAAATCTACAGATGCTGGAATTTCAAGCAACACACATAAAAGTTGCTGGTGAACGCAGCAGGTCAGGCAGCATCTCTAGGAAGAGGTACAGTCGATGTTTCAGGCCGAGACCCTTCGTCAGGACTAACTGAAGGAAGAGTTAGTAAGAGATTTGAAAGTGGGAGGGGGAGGGGGAGATCCAAAATGATAGGAGAAGACAGGAGGGGGAGGGATGGAGCCAAGAGCTGGACAGTTGATTGGCAAAAGGGATATGAGAGGCTCATGGGACGGGAGGCCGAGGGAGAAAGAAAGAGGGGGGAAGCCCAGAGGATGGGCAAGGAATGTAGTTAGAGAGACAGAGGGAGAAAAAGGAGAGAGAGAAAAAGAATACATATATATATATATATATATATATATATATATATATATATATAAATAAATAACGGATGGGGTACAAGGGGGAGGTGGGGCATTAACAGAAGTTAGAGAAGTCAATGTTCATGCCATCAGGTTGGAGGCTACCCAGATGGAATATAAGGTGTTGTTATATTCCGTCTGGGTAGCCTTCAACCTGATGGCATGAACATTGACTTCCCTAACTTCCATTAATGCCCCACCTCCCCCTCATACCCCGTCCGCCATTTATTAACCATTGCCGGCTTGGGGAAAAGGCACTGGCTATCCACTTTGTCCACGTCCTTTACAATCTAAGACATGTTGAATAAGCAACCTACGCAACTCCCTTGTCCATTCGTCCCCAGCATCCCTCCCCACTGATCTCCCTCCAAGCACTTATCCTTGTAAGTGGAACAAGTGCTACACATGCCTTTACACTTCCTCCCTCTCTACCATTCAGGGCCCCAGACAGTCCTTCCAGGTGAGGCGACACTTCACCTGTGATTCGGCTGGGGTGATATACTGCGTCCGGTGCTCCCGATGCGGCCTTCTATATATGTTGGCGAGATCCAACGCAGACTGGGAGATCATTTCGCTGAACACCTACGCTCTGTCCGCCAGAGAAAGCAGGATCTCCCAGTGGCCACACATTTTAAATCCACGTCCCATTCCCATTCTGATATGTCTATCCATGGCCTCCTCTACTGTAAAGATGAAGCCACACTCAGGCTGGAGAAACAACACCTTATATTCCGTCTGGGTAGCCTCCAACCTGATGGCATGACCATCGACTTCTCAAACTTCTGCTAATGCCCCACCTCCCCCTCGTACCCCATCTGTTATTTATTTATTTATATACACACATTCTTTCTCTCACTCTCCTTTTTCTCCCACTGTCCCTCTGACTATACCCCTTGCCCATCGTCTGGGCTTCCCCCTCCCCCTTTTCTTTCTCCCTAGGCCACCTGTCCCATGATCCTCTCATATCTCTTTTGCCAACCAATTGTCCAGCTCTTGGCTCCATCCCTCCCCCTCATGTCTTCTATCATTTTGGATCTACCCCTCCCCCTCCCACTTTTAAATCTCTTACTAGCTCTTCTTTCAGTTAGTCCTGACGAAGAGTCTCAGCCCGAAACGTTGACTGTACCTCTTCCTATAGATGCTGCCTGGCCTTCTGCATTCACCAGCAACTTTTATGTGTGTTGTTATCAAGGTAACCTTGTGTTCCTGGGATATCTTGGAGTACTTGGTCTATTGCTCTTGGCCAAATTGCTGGAGCTGATGCAACACCAAAGACAAGACAATTATGCTGGAACACTCCCTTGTGAGTGTCGATTATGAGGAACTTCCTGCTTGACTTCTCAATCTCTATTTGCAGGTAGGCCTGTGACATCAATCCTTGAAAACTTCTCCCCGCCTGACAAAGATGCAATAATGTCTTCTGTTTATGACAGGGGATACTACACAGTACGCAGCACCAGGTTGATGCTCACCTTGAAATCCCCACATATGTGAACAGCTCTGGCCTTCCCTTTCTTATGACCGGGACAATGCGCATGGCCCAATCACTCCACTCAACCTTGGAAAGAATTTCAGATTGCCTCCAAGCTCTGCAGTTCAGCATCCACTTTAGGACATAATGCATAAGGCACTGTGTGCACTTCGTGGAATTCTGGTGTTGCTGTTTCATCCAGTTCAATTCTGGCCTTCATGTCTTTGAGTTTACCAATCCCCTCCTCAAACATCTTCTCATCAGCGTTAAGCCGCTGTGCCAGTCTCTGGTTAGTGCTACCATTTGGGCTGCTGTTGCCTGTTGATGTCACACTGAGAGCTTTGATTGCGTGCCAGTCCAGTTGGATTTTTCACAACCATTCACGTCAAAAAAGAGCTAGCCTCCACTTTTCAATACATAAAGCTCCAACTGTTGTGTTTGACTAAATTTACTTTTAGTTTGCACTTTTGGCCTGTGTAAGTCTTTAGCATCACTGAGGTCTTCGCTAATAGTATCTTAGAAAATAGTCTGTTACAGACACATTCTTTTTCTCTCTCTCCTTTTTTTCCCTCTGTCCCTCTCACTATACCTCTTGCCCATCCTCTGGGATTTGCCCACCCTTTCCCTTTTCCTTCCCCCTAGGCCTCCTGTCCCATGATCCTCTCGTATCCCTTTTGCCAATCACCTGTCCAGCTCTTGGCTCCATCCCTCCCCCTCCTGTCTTCTCCTATCATTTTGTATCTCCCCCTCCCCCTCCCACTTTCAAATCTCTTACTCACTCTTCCTTCAGTTAGTCCTGATGAAGGGTCTCGGCCCGACACGTCGACTGTACCTCTTCCTAGAGATGCTGCCTGGCCTATTGCGTTCACCAGCAACTTTTATGTGTGTTGTAGTCAGTCTCTGAAATTATGGATTAAGCTGACCCTGTTTCCAGCCCCATTTTCAGCTTTACACTGGACACATCGATTGTGATCCAGATGATTTTGTGACCTGCTTCAGTATTACTAAGCAGTTCTAGGCATGACAGTTCACCTTTGTCAGACTCTATGGTGTCTGATTCTGTTTTACATTTGGTAACTTTATGTATTTGACCATAAGACCATAAGGTATAGGAGCAGAATTAGGCCATTTGGCCCATTGAACCTACTCCACCATTCAATCGTGGCTGACCCTTTTTTCCCCTCCTCATCTCCATTCCCCGGCCTTCTCCCCATAACTTTTGATGCTGTGTCCAAATTTGCTTAGTTTTGTGTTTGAGACTTTTCACTCAGTAGTGCTTTTTGTCTGCCTTGCACATTCTCTCTATGTGACCTTGTCTGTCACATTTTCTGCCGAATGTTTCTTTGAATCAACAGTCATTTACATCATGCAAGGATTTGCCACATCGATGATCTCTTTGGCTTTTTGCACCTTTCAGGGACATTTTGTGCATTTCACATTCTAACCTCCTTTTCTGTAGTTCTGTTGCATCATTTGCTGCAGTCTCTGATGATATTGCAAGAATCAATGCCCTTATAAAGTTAGGTCTCTTGTTGTCAGTAGCCTTGTTTGAGCGCTTTGATTATGCATGCCACATATAAGCCTGTCCCTTAATGCATCAGAAAGTCCATCTCTAAAGTCACATTACTGAGAAAGTTTGTGCAGTTCTGCAATGTATTCAGAAATGCTTCCATTTCCTGACAGGTTCCTTTTGTACAATCTAAATCTTTCAGTGATTACCAGCGTTTCCCTCCTAATGTAACAGTTTCTCTGTAGCAGCAGTGTTTGGGTTATGACCAGAGATAACGGGGGCTTTGGAATATGCGCCATCCAATGAGAGGTGCGTTGTTTCTTTCTTGTGTGTCTGAGAGGAGATAGTTGCAGGCTTTTGTTCAGTGGATGGAGAGAGAGGATGCCAGAACAGGGAGGTCATAGACTGCAGGACTGTATGGATGTGGAATGGGGTCGGGAGTTGACGACACCCAGAGGAAATCGATGGAGAATGAACAGATGGGAAAACCGTGAGCTCCAACGTTGTGCATTAGACTGTTTCATGAAAATGGGCCCTTTCTCTTTTTTGTTTCTTTACTAACCCTATAGTCAAATTAAGAATTATAAAGCTCAATCGTTTAATTGCATATTGTGCACTGTTTGTTATTTTGTGGTACTGATTTGTAACAGGGGAACACATCATGCAGCATCTACTCAAATGAGATTTCTTCGGTTTGGCAGCGCTGGAGAGTATCTTTCCCTAGATTATCACAGCCCACTGAACCTAAGAGTTACACTAATCTGCGTGAGAGACTACCTTCTTGGGCTCATTAAGCTAAAAAGTGTAGAGATTTCTTTTGCTCTTCCACGTTGTTCGCATTACAATACAGTTCAACCCTCTCGATATACGACTCCCAGCCTTCAACAGTGCTGTTAAATTCATCAGCTTTCCTGACTAAAGCCATCAGCACATTATTTTCACTTTAAATTTAGCGCGTCTTTCACTATTACTCACAGGTCCTTCAGCTGTCTCGTGCTGTTTAACTCTCACTGTTCTGTCCCGTAACTGTTGGTGCAGCTTGTGATATTTTCTGACATTCAGGTTCGTACTCATCACCAATTTTTTGTGTCAGTACACAACTACCTGTCTATATTTAAATAAAAGCACACACACAGGAGATGGTTTTAACTGGTGTATTCACATTGCAGCGAGAGAGAGAGAACAATGTGCATGTGTAGACAACAGCACATAGATCCATACTTTTCAGAAGTGGCAAGGGTGCTACTTTTGGAGTTGCTTTGTTGGCTGCGCGTTGTTCTGCTGAATATTGTGGGCATGCTGTGTTGGCGCTGGAATGTACGGTGACACTTGCCCCCGCACATCCACAGATTGTGTTCGCTGTAATTGACATATTACGCTGTATGTTTGAATGTACATGTGACAAATAAATCTAATAATCTTGTTTGTGTTGTTGACCTTCATTATCATCATGGGGTTTTATCAAGTTATTGGTTTATAATTATTATTGCCAAATGTACCAAGATACAGTGAAAATGTTGTCTTGTATATTGCTCATACATATCAAATTATTTCCTAGTGCATTGAGATAGAACAAGGTAAAACATTAACAATAATGGTGAACAAGAGTAGGATTGGTGGTTAATTCTGTTTTGTTTATTGGTTAAAACTAAAAATACTCAAGTCTAGTTATGATGCAAGTATCTGATTTTTACCAGTTTTAAATTTGTAAATTCACCACTAGATGACACTAAACATCAACTATCCAAACCTTCAGTGGCAAGAAACAAATTGCTGGAGGAACTCAGTGTGTTATGCAGCATCCTTGGAAACAAAGGGACTGTTCATATTTTGGGATGAGGGTCCAGATATATGTAAGGGGTTGAGTAACAAATGGATCTAACTTTCTTTTCCAAGCTCCATCAGGAGAAGAAGTGGCCCAACAATCAGATGAAAGGGTTCAAAAACATGCTTAAAACTTCCACGCAAAGCTCACCACAACACGTTGGTATGGCAACCGCTCTGCCCAATACCACAGGAAATTACAGAGAGTTGTGAACTCCATCATGCTAACCAGCCTCCACTCCATAGACTCTGTCTATATTTCCCGCTGCCTTGGGAAAGCAGCCAACATAGTCAAAGTCCGCTTACACCCTGGTCATTTGCTTTATTCCCCCTTCCATTAGGAAAAAGATACAGAAATTTGAGAGCATGCAGCACCAGCCTCAAGGACAGCTTCTATTCTGCTGTTGCAAGACTGTTGAATAGACCTCTTACACGATAAAGATCTCTCAATTCTTCATGAGAGCTTTTGTACCTATTTGTCTGCCTGAACTGTACTGTCTCTGTAACTGTACCACAATATTGTGCATTCCCTGTTATTGTGTTTCTTTTTGTACTACATCAACATACTTATGGTTGGAATGATCTGAATCCATGGTGCACAAACAAAAGCTTTTTAATGTATCTCAGTACATGTGACAATAATAAATCAATCGCCAATCACTAATTACCAGTGTCAGAGACCCACGTACACCAATGATCACTTCAACCCTCCTCCTCTTCTTGGACACGCCCCTCTGTTTCTCTGCTTGCTCCAGATCTCTTCATCTCTCATTGTTGATTCAGCAGGCTCGATGCCAGCACTCCTCTCTTGTCCTCAAACCTAGCCCCTTTGAACACACTGCCCTTCACTCTGTCCACATCAATCCCCACCACACTATCAAACCTGTCGATAAAGGGGGTGCTGTTGTATGGTGGAAAACCGACCTCTACCTTGCTGAGGCAAAGCAGCAACACTCAGATAACTCCACTTACTTATCCTTGAAAAGGACCCCTCTCCAGACTATCAGAAAATTGTCTCCGACACCACTAACCTCATCAACTCTGAAGAACTCCCATCCACTCTCACCAAACTTACAGTTCCCTTACCCCGCACTGCTCACTTCTACCTCCTCCCCAAGATCCACAAATCTGACTGTGTGAGTCAGCCCTTTGTTTCTGCCTGCTCCTGCCTCATTGAACCTGGGTCTGCATACTTTGACTCCATTCTATCCCACTTAGTTAAGCCCCTTCCCACCCACATCTGCCTATACACATCCTGTCCCCCCTCAACAACATTCAGTCCTTAGGCACTGACTGCTTCATTTTCACCATTAATGTCCAGTCCCTATGCACTTCTGTCCCCCATCATGACGACCTTAAAGCTCTCAGATTCTTTCTCAACAATAGACATGAACAATTCCCCTCCACCACCAGCTTCCTCCATTTGTCAGGACTGGTCCTCACCCTCAACAATTTCTCCTTCAGCTCCTCCCTCTTTCTCCAAACACAAGGGGTAGCCATGGGCACCCACATGGGCCCTAGCTATGCTTGCCTTTTCATTGGTAGCACGGAACAGTTCATGTTCCAAGCCTTCCTTGGCAATGCTCCCCAGATCTTTCTGTGCTACATTGCCAACTGAATTGGTGCTGCTTCATGCACCCATGCTGAGCTCATCAGTTTCATGAACTTTTCCCCCAACTTCCACTCTGCCCTTGAATTCACTTGGTCCATTTCTAACACCTCTTTCCTCTTACTCAATCTCACGAGAAAAACTTTTCTCAACTTTCTAAAATCAAAATCATTCAGTCTTTTCCAACCAGAGCCCCTGGATGAACTATGAGTTTGCAATCTGCTGAGGGCCAGATCAGTAGTAATCAGATCGGGTGACCAAGTAAGACACAAGAGGACCAGGTACGATTGCCTGAAAGCATCTCATGTGTGAAGTGGCAATTCTGGACTAAACTTGAATCACTGAGGGATGCTCAACAGCTGTGGAAATGATTAAATGGTATTAACTATTCGAAGTGAAAGCAAGTGACAGAGGTGACAACATGGTTTTGTTCCCAAATGAGTTCAATGCCTTCTATGCTCACTTCAACCATCAAAACGTGGAGGAATTGTCACAAACTCCCACAGCCCCCGATGACCTTGTGATGTCATTCTCTGAGGCCAATGTGACAGCATCCTTCAGGAGAGTAAATCCACGAAAAGCACGTGGCCCAGGTCGGGTATCTGGCCGAGTATTAAAGACCTATGCTGATTATCTGGCTGGAGTGTTCAACAATATCGTTAACCTCTCCGTTTGGCAATCTGAGGTACCCACTTGCTTTCAGCTGGCTTCAGTTATACCGGTGCCAATAACGAATGTGATAGCCGGCCTCAATGACTATCTCCCAGTAGCACTTACATCCACAGTCATGAAATGCTTTGACAGGTTGGTGATGAAACTTTTCACTCCTGCCTGAGAAGCAACTTGGATCTGCTCCATTTTGCCACCAGCACAACAGGTCTACTGCAGATGTCATTTCATTGGCTCTTCACTCAACCCTGGAACATCTGGACCGCAAAGATGCCTACGTCAGGTTGCTCTTTATTGACTGCAGCTCCCTATTCAATACTATCATCCCCTTAAAACTAATCAATAAGCTTCAAGACCTTGGATCAATACTTCCTCGTGCAATTGGATTCTTGATTTGCAAATCAGTTAGGATTAGCGACAACAACTCCTCCACGACCTCCATCAGCAATGGCGCACTGAAAGGCTGTATGCTTAGCCCCCTGCTCTATTCATTTTATACTTATGACCATAGTTTCCTCTAAGCTGTGCGTGTGTGCGCGCACACGTTTTTCAACCAGCGCACAAAGGAAATTAATGTGCGCACAAAAGGTTAGTTACCTAAAATAATGTAGTAGTTAATAATTATACTTATCGAAGTAATCTTTTAGCTAACTGTTTCTGTTAACTAGATTTTCAAATACCACAATGCTCATCACTAATTTACGTCACCTCACTTTTTCTGTTCTGGTTTGTACAGCTGTATCACGGCGGCAGCCATGTTTGGCGGACAGTGTTCATATTGTAAAGTTTACTATGATCTGTTTCAAATCCTGTAGTTAGCTTACTAAGTTTTTATTGGAAAAAAATACTGATTCACTATGTCAAATTCAAAAGAAGCGAAGGGCGTGAAGCGCAAAAGAACTGCAAATTTGTTTAAAGTTGAATGGCTTAACAAAATAGCAGAAACTGCTACACTGAAAGCTCATGAGGTCATGAACATTCAGCTACGAGAAATATTTATGTATAATTCGGAAACTGTTTGTATTGTCGTGATGCGAAAGTTGCTGGAGAATTTGCTAATGGAAAGAAGTGGGGTGATATTTGGAAACTTGACTTTTTGAAGCATCATTTGGCAAGTAAATCACATTTGGATGGTGTACAAAAGCTCAGGCAACAGAACCCGTCATTACCTTTTACAGGAGTGCTACGCATGTTACGGTTGAGTGCAGATGAGCGAGAGCGAAGACGATCAAACCCAGAGAAGATCAAAGTTGAGGTACAAGAATGGTCAGCTTTTGATTTCTCCGTAATTGCAGATTGGGACTTCACATTTGACGATCGACAAGTTAATGCTTTATGTCTAAAATATCATGATTTTCTAGCTGAAAATATTGTAATAGTTAGACAGTTTAATGATTTCAAATTTTCCGTGCAAGAAAAAATTAAACCAAACTGATTTCAAACTTTGCTCAAATGGTGTCGTTTGTACTTCAAAATGAACAGTTTTGCGACCTTGCACAGTTGATGGACATTGGGGGAACCTTTCTTGTGTCTAGTGCGGACTGTGAGCGAGGCTTTAGCCTAATGAATCAACTCGAAAACAAGCTGAGAAACTGTTTAGGTGAATATCATTTGGGTATATTAATGAGAATCAAAAGACAGAAGAGAGAAAAAATAACAGAGTGACTTAATATGTATGTTATTTTGTTGTTATTCTGTGCAGTTTTATGTCAAGTATTTTGTAAACCTAACATAAACTGTGCAATGTGTGCATTCAGTGCGCACATACTTTTGTCACAGGAGAAAAATTTGCACAACATAAGATTTTTGTGCACACTGACTACTAAAAATTAGAGGGAACATTGCTTATGACTGTGAATCTTTGCATAGCTCTAATGCCATACTTAAGTTTGCAGATGACACCACTGTCGTAGGCCAAACCAAAGGTGGTGATGAATCAGCACATGAGGAAGATCGGAAATCTGATTGATTCATGCCACAACAACAACCTCTCACTCAATATCAGCAAGGCCATGGAGCTGATTATTGACTTCAGGAGGAGGAAACTGGAGGTCCATGAGACAGTAAAGCCCTCCCCGTCATTCAGATATCTACATGGAACTCAGTTGCATTAAAGCAGCATACATCATCAAAGACCCCCATCAGCCAGGTCAGCTTTCTTCTCACTATTACCATCAGGAAGATGGTACAGGAGCTTCTGGACCCACGCCACAAGGTACAGCCATTATTAGCTCGCAGACATAAAGCCTCTTGAACCAGTGAGAATAACTCCACTCAACGTCACTCCACTGTTCGCATAACCTATGTACTCACTTTCAAGGACTCATCTCACGTTCTCGATTATTGATTGCCTAGGTATTTATTATTATTATTGCTATTTTTTTGTTTTGTATTTGTACAGTTTGTTGTCTTTTGCATGTTGACTGTTTGCCCATTCTGTTTTGTGCAGTCTTTCATTGATTCTTTTATGTTTCTTAGATCTACTGAGTCCGCCTACCAGAAAATGACCCTCAAGGTTGTATATGATGACATATATGTACTTTGATAATATATTTACTTGGAACTTTGAACTCTGTCTCTTCTTCTGGAGACAAACTGTGTACTGATACCTTTTATAAACCTACCAATTCCCACTGCGAACTTGACTATCCCTTCTCTACCCTCAAACAAGAGAAAACCTGCAGATGCTGTAAATCCAAGCAACACACACAGAAAGGAACTCAGCAGGTCAGGTCGCATCTATGGAAAAGAATACAGTCGACATTTCCGGCCAAGACCCATTGTTCCTTTTCCACTGTTTCCTATAAAAATGGTATTCCCTTTTCTCAGTTCATCTCTGCAGCATCTGTCCCTAGGATGAGGCTTTCCTTCTCAGGACATCAGAGATGGGATTTCCCTTCCTCCACCATTGATGCTATTCTCTCCTATAATTCCTCCATTTCCCAGTCATCTGTGTTCACCCCATCTTCCCTCTGCCTTAACAGGGATAATGTTTTTCTTGTCCTCATCTATCATCCCATGAGACTCTGCATCCAACACTTCATTTTTCAGAACTTCTGCCATCTGTAATAGGATCCTACCACCAAAGATATCTTTACCTCCCACCCTACCCTTTGCCTTCTACAGTGATCACTCCCTCCATGATTCATTTGTCCATTCAAGCCTCCCCATCTTCCTCCAGGCTCATATCCCCGCAAGCAACAGAAATGCTACACCTGCCCATTCACCTCCTCCTTCACATCCATTCAGGGGTCCAAATAGTCCTTCCAGGTGAGGCAACACTTCACTTGTGAATCTGTTGGAGTTGTCTACAAAATCAGGTGATCCTGATGAGGCCTCCTCAGCAGTGGTGAGACCTGACAAAGGTTGGGGGACTGCTTTGTCGAGCATCTCCTCTCCATTCACATTAAGCAGAATTTCCTGGTGGCCAGCTGTTTTAATTCCAATTCCCATACCCATTCTGACATGTTGGTCCATGGCCTGTCATGATGACGCCACTCTCAAAGTGGAGGAGCTACTCCTCATACTCCTCCTAGGTAACCTCTAACCTGATGGCATGTACATCGATTTCCCTTCTGGTATATTTTACTCTCCCTTCCCTATCTTCTATTCTTCCCTTGCCCTCTTACCTCTTTTCTACACTTACTTATCATTTGCCCCTGCTGCCCCTCCTCCTTCCCTTTCTCCCATGGTCCACTCTCCTCTCCTATCAGATTCCTTCTTCTACAGCACTTTGCTTTTTCCACCTATCATCTCCCAACCTCATACTTCACACTCCCTCTTCCACCCACCTGGATTCACGTATGATCTTCTAGCTTGTCCTACTCCCACTCCCCATACCCTTTTATTATAGCATCTTCCCCCTTCATTTCCAGTCCTGATGAAGGATTTCAGCCTGAAATGTTGACTGTTACTCTTTTCCATAGATGCTGCAGGACCTGCAGAGTTCCTTCAGCAAGTTGTGTATGTTGCTCTGAATTTCCAGCATTTGCAGGATCTCTTGTGTTTACCAATTGTCTTTTGATTACCGAGTATCTTTAATACATCAAAGTGATGAAAGAACTTTAGGTATCTCAAGGCGGTAAATCAGGACCATGCAGAAATCCAGGTTAAATAGCGGAGTAAAACACCATGTCTCAAATTACCAACTTGCATGTCCAATCAGGTACCTCCTACCCTATTTGTAGAAGATTCTGTGTAACAGTGAATCAGGTTTGTGGTCTGGCAAGTGAGACAGAAACCATTGACTGTGAATAAGTGCATTTATTTACAAACAGTTAAAATTCAACCAATCATTCATGTTCCCCTAGTTATAGAAACTACAAAACTGAATATTCAACAAACATACTTAGCTAAAAGCGCATGTAGAGCTTACCTTCCCAATGGTTAAGTGCACCACTTGCCTTAAAGGAAGAGAGAAGGAACTTTCTACACATGCTGTCTATATACCCAGATATTTGAAACTGGACACCAGGCAGCTAACCAATGGGAAAAGCGGATGCAGTTTCTAATCTAACCAATTATGATGGAAGTGACTTTCAAAAATCAGAATAAGCCACACCCCCCACAGGATAGTATGCGGTTCTAATATTGGCCTCATCCGTCACCCTAGTACACACAGAACCAGAGCAGAAGCAAGTCACACTCGATCCTGAGAGAATCTGTCTAAGAAGCTCTAGTTCACTGTGAGGAGGGGTCAACTGTTCAACTCATCATAAAACCAAGCAACACACACAAAATGCTGGAAGAACTCAGCAGGCTAGGCAGTATCTATGGAAAACATCACAGCCAACGTTTCTGGCCGAGACCTTCAGTGAGTCTTCACAAACTCATCAATGAGTTTCTCTGCTGAATCGTGATCAGCAGAAACTTTAACTTTCAAATTACCTTCAATTTTCAGTTTGTCGTGATTGATCTTTGCTTATTTGATGATTAGCATAGCTTTAGTCAGCATATGTTCACTCCGACGCTGATGATACATGATCAAGATCTTCATTTTTCACTTTATGGAGTGTTTTTCTATTTTTCGTTAACCTGTTCATTACATTTGAGAAGTCACTTCTCAGAACTGTCTGTGATGCATATCACCTGGAAATCTTCCTTGTGGAATTTCTCTTTTGTGATATCAACATCAGAGCTCAAAAAAAATTTGGATCTCAAAGGCTTTGGGATTTTGGAATTTTGGATAAGGAATACTCAACCTGTAGCAGCGAGATAGAAGCTATCCTTGTTGGTGCATGTGCTTTTATCTTCTGCATAAGGGGAAAAGAAAGAATGACTGGGGTGGGAGAGGCCCTTTGTTATGTTAGTTGCTTTCCCAAGGCGGCAGGAAGTGTAGACAAAGTTATTGGAGAGGAGATTGTCTTGCATGATAGACTGGACTGCGTACACAACACTCTACAACTTTTTAGAGTATTGGCCAGAATTGTTGCCATATGAAGGTGTAGTGCATCCAGATAGGTTTATTTCTATAGTACATCTGTAAATGATTCCATGGCATCGTCTTAAACAAAAGAATAATACTTCTCCCTAATATTCCTCAATCAATGTCAATAAAGATAAAGCAATTTCTATTCATGATCACATTGATGTTTGTGGATCTCACTGCAGACACAGGGCCTTGGTTACTGCTTTACAACTTTGACTATACTTCAGAAAGGGTCCTAATTATCTGTGAATCACTTTGAGATATCCTGAAAGTGATGTGAAAGAAGCTATATAAATTTCTAATCAACACAGACAGTTTAATATACTGGTGGTATTCTACCTCCATTACAAGTCTCATGTGTCTTTGTAGCACTAAGAAGTATACTCAGGAAGTTGCCATTGCTCATTTTATCTCATTACTTTACAAACTGACATGTCTACAGTTTGGAATTAAATCTAACAGATAATCTGCCTGGTAATATAACTACACAATGGATAAATCACTGTTTGGCAATGTTCCATTTAGCCAATATCTATGACAATTTTTCTTTGTTTGTAAGTTTAAACCCTTAACAGAAATACTGAACGAATATTTCAAGGAGCCTCTGAGATGACATCTCCGGAGGGAATCATTATCTCAGGAATTTCATTCAGTTCTAGTGATCCAATTACAGGAGTGACTTGGGGGTTTGAAAAGGGTGCAGAAGTGTGTCAGTAGGATATGTCCTGGATTAGAAAGAATTAACTATAGGGAGACTTTGGACAAACTTGTTTATCTTGTTGATCTTTTCAGAATGGCAGGCGGTGACTAGTGGGGTACCGCAAGGCTCAGTGCTGGGACCCCAGTTGTTTACAATATATATTAATGACTTGGATGAGGGAATTAAATGCAGCATCTCCAAGTTTGTGGATGACACGAAGCTGGGTGGCAGTGTTAGCAGTGAGGAGGATGCTAAGAGGATGTAGGGTGACTTGGATAGGTTGGGTGAGTGGGCAAATTCATGGCAGATGCAATTTAATGTGGATAAATGTGAAGTTATCCACTTTGGTGGCAAAAATAGGAAAACAGATTGTTATCTGAATGGTGGCCGATTAGGTAAAGGGGAGGTGCAACGAGACCTGGGTGTCATTATACACCAGTCATTGAAAGTGGGCATGCAGGTACAGCAGGCGGTGAAAAAGGCAAATGGTATGCTGGCATTTATAGCGAGAGGATTCGAGTACAGGAGCAGGGACGTACTACTGCAGTTGTACAAGGCCTTGGTGAGACCACACCTGGAGTATTGTGTGCAGTTTTGGTCCCCTAATCTGAGGAAAGACATCTTTTCCATAGAAGGAGTACAAAGAAGGTTCACCAGATTGATTCCTGGGATGGCGGGACTTTCATATGAAGAAAGACTGGATGAATTGGGCTTGTACTCGTTGGAATTTAGAAGATTGAGGGGGGATCTGATTGAAACGTATAAGATCCTAAAGGGATTGGACAGACTAGATGCAGGAAGATTGTTCCCGATGTTGGGGAAGTCCAGAACAAGGGGTCACAGTTTGAGGATAGAGGGGAAGCCTTTTAGGACCGAGATTAGGAAAAACTTCTTCACACAGAGAGTGGTGAATCTGTGGAATTCTCTGCCACAGGAAACTGTTGAGGCCAGTTCATTGGCTATATTTAAGAGGGAGTTAGATATGGCCCTTGTGGCTACGGGGGTCAGGGGGTATGGAGGGAAGGCTGGGGTGGGGTTCTGAGTTGGATGATCAGCCATGATCATAATAAATGGCGGTGCAGGCTCGAAGGGCCGAATGGCCTACTCCTGCACCTATTTTCTATGTTTCTATCTTCTCTAAAACATGGGAAACTCAGAGGACACTAATAGAAATTTAGAAACATAGACATACAAAAAATCTACAACACAATACAGGCCCTTCGGCCCACAAAGTTGTGGCGAACATGTCGCTACCTTAGAAATTACTGGACTTCCCCATAGCCCTCTACTTTTCTAAGCTCCATGTACCTATCTAAAAGTCTCTTAAAAGACCCTAACGTATCCACCTCCACCACCGTCGATGGCAGCCCATTCCATGCACCCACCACTCTCTGAGTAAAAAACTTACCCCTGACATCTCCTCTGTACCTACTCCCCAAGAGGACCTTAAACCTGTGTCCTCTTATGGCAACCATTTCAGCCCTGGGAAAAAGCCTCTGACTATCCACACGATCAATGCCTCTCATCATCTTATACACCTCTATCAGGTCACTTCTCATCCTCCGTCGCTCCAAGGAGAAAAGGCCGAGTTCACACAACCTTTTTTCATAATGCATGCTCCACAATCCAGGCAACATCCTTGTAAATCTCCTCTGTACCTTGTCTATGGCTTCCACATCCTTCCTGTAGTGAGGCGACCAGAACTGAGCACAGTACTCCAAGTGGGGTCTGACCAGGGTCCTATATAGCTGCAACATCACCTCTCGGCTCCTAAATTCAATTCCTTGAGTAATGAAGGCCTTCTTAACCACGGCTTCAACATGCGCAGCTGCTTTGAGCGTCCTATGGACTCAGACCCAAAGATCCCTCTGATCCTCCACACTGCCAAGAGTCTTCCCACTAATACTATATTCTGCCATCATACTTGACCAACCAAAATGAACCACTTCACACTTACCTGTTGTTGAACTCCATCTGCCACTTCTCAGCCCAGTTTTGCATCCTATCAATGTCCCGCTGTAACCTCTGACAGCCCTCCACACTATCCACAACACCTCCAAACTTTGTGTCATCAGCAAACTTACTAACACGTCCGTCCACTTCCTCATCCAGGTCACATAAAAATCATATAGAAACATAGAAAATAGGTGCAGGAGCAGGTCATTCGGCCCTTCGAGCCTGCACCGCTATTTGGTATGATCATGGCTGATCATCCAACTCAGAACCCTGTACCTGCCTTCTCTGATCCCTTTAGCCACAAGGGCCATACCTAACTTCCTCTTAAATATAGCCAATGAACTGGCCTCAACTGTTTCCTGTGGCAGAGAATTCCACAGATTCACCACTCTCTGTGTGAAGTTTTTCCTCATCTCGGCTTCCCCTTTATCCTTAAACTGTGACCCCTCGTTCTGGACTTCCCCAACATCAGGAACAATCTTCCTGCATCTAGCCTGTCCAATCCTTTTAGGATTTTATACGTTTCAATAAGATCCCCCCTCAATCTTCTAAATTCCATCGAGTATGAGCCTAGTTCATCCAGTCTTTCATCATATGAAAGTCCTGCCATCCCAGGAATCAATCTGGTGAACCTTCTTTGTACTCCCTCTATGGCAAGAATGTCTTTCCTCAGATTAGAGGACAAAACCTGCACACAATACTCCAGGTGTGGTCTCACCAAGGCCTTGTACAACTGCAATAGTACCTCCCTGCTCCTGTACTCGACTCCTCTTGTTATGAATGCCAGCATACCATTCACCTTTTTCACCGCCTGCTGTACCTGCATGCCCACCTTCAATGACTGGTGTATAATGACACCCAGGTCTCGTTGCACCTCCCCTTTTCCTAATCGGTCACCATTCAGATAATAATCTGTTCTCCTGTTTTTGCCACCAAAGTGGATAATCTCACATTTATCCACATTAAATTGCATCTGCCATGAATTTGCCCACTCACCTAACCTATCCAAGTCACCCTGCATCCTCTTAGCACCCTCCTCACAGCTAACACTGCCGCCCAGCTTCGTGTCATCTGCAAACTTGGAACTGCTGCATTTAGTTCCCTCATCCAAGTCATTAATATATATTGTAAACAACTGGAGTCCCAGGACTGAGCCTTGCGGTACCCCACTAGTCACTGCCTGCCATTCTGAAAAGGTCCCGTTTATTCCCACTCTTTGCTTCCTGTCTGCCAACCAATTCCCTATCCATATCAATACCATACCCCCAATAACGTGTGCTTTAAGTTTGCACAATAATCTCCTGTGTGGGACCTTATCAAAAGCCTTTTGAAAATCCAAGTATACCACATCCACTGGTTCTCCCCTATCCACTCTACTAGTTACATCCTCAAAAAATTCTATGAGATTCGTCAGACATGATTTTCCTCTCCCAAATCCATGCTGACTTTGTCCGATGATTTCACCGCTTTCCAAATGTGCTGTTGTCACGTCTTTGATAACTGACTCTAGCATTTTCCCCACCACCGATGTTAGGCTAACCGGTCTATAGTTCCTCAGTTTCTCTCTCCCTCCTTTTTTAAAAAGCGGGGTTATATTAGCCACCCTCCGATCCTCAGGAACTAGTCCAGAATCTAAAGAGTTTTGAAAATTTATCACTAATGCATCCACTATTTCTTGGGCTACTTCTTAAGCACTCTGGGATGCAGACCATCTGGCCCTGGGGATTTATCTGCCTTTAATCCCTTCAATTTACCTAACACCACTTCCCTACTAACATGTATTTCCCTCAGTTCCTCCATCTCACTAGACCCTTGGTCCCCTACTATTTCCGGAAGATTATTTATGTCCTCCTTAGTGAAGACAGAACCAAAGTAGTTATTCAATTGGTTTGCCATGTCCTTGTTCACCATGATCAATTCACCTGTTTCTGACTGTAAGGGACCTACATTTGTCTTAACCAATCTTTTTCTTTTCACATATCTATAAAAGCTTTTACAGTCTGTTTTTATGTTCCCTGTCAGTTTTCTCTCATAATCTTTTTTCCCTTTCCTAATTAAGCCCTTTGTCCTCCTCTGCTGGACTCTGAATTTCTCCCAGTCCTCAGGTGAGCCGCTTTTTCTGGCTAATTTGTATGTTTCTTCTTTGGAATTGATACTATCCCTAATTTCCCTTGTCAGCCACGGGTGCACTACTTTCCCTGGTTTATTCTTTTGCCAAACTGGGATGAACAATTGTTGTAGTTCATCCATACGATCTTTAAATGCTTGCCATTGCATATCCACTGTCAACCCTTTAAGCATCATTTGCCAGTCTATTTTAGCTAATTCACGTCTCATACCTTCAAAGTTACCCTTCTTTAAGTTCAGAACCTTTGTTTCTGAATTAACTATGTCACTCTCCATCTTAATGAAGAATTCCACCATATTATGGTAACTCTTACCCAAGGGGCCTCTCACGACAAGATTGCTAATTAACCCTTCCTCATTGCTCAATACCCAGTTTAGAATGGCCTGCTCTCTAGTTGGTTCCTCGACATGTTGGTTCAAAAAACCATCCCACATACATTCCAAGAAATCCTCTTCCTCAGCACCCTTACCAATTTGGTTCACCCAATCTATATGTAGATTGAAGTCACCCATTATAACTGCTGTTTCTTTATTGCACACATTTCTAATTTCCTGTTTAATGCCATCCCCAACCTCACTACTACTGTTAGGTGGCCTGTACACAACTCCCACCAGCATTTTCTGCCCCTTAGTGTTATGCAGCTCTACCCATATCAATTCCACATCCTCCCGGCTAATGTCCTTCCTTTCTATTGCGTTAATCTCCTCGCTAGCCAGCAATGCTACCTCACCTCCTTTTCTTTCATGTCCATCCCTCCTGAATATTGAATATCCCTGAATGTTGAGCTCCCATCCTTGGTCACCCTGGAACCATGTCTCCGTGATCCCAACTATATCATATTCATTATTAACAATCTGCACTTTTAATTCACCCACCTTGTTACAAATGCTCCTTGCATTGACACATAAAGCCTTCAGGCTTGCTTTTACAACACTCTTAGCCCTTATACAGTTATGTTGAAAAGTGGCCCTTTTTGATTTTTGCCCTGGATTTGCTGGCCTGCCAGTTTTACTTTTCACCTTACTACTTTTTGCTTCTACTCTCATTTTACACCCCTCTGTCTCTCTGCACTTGTTCCCATCCCCCTGCCACGTTAGTTTAAATCCTCCTGAACAACAGTAGTAAACGCCCCCCCCCCCCCCAGGACATTGGTTCCAGTCCAGCCCAGGTGCAGACCGTCCTGTTTGTACCAGTCCCACCTCCTCCAGAACTGGTTCCAATGCCCCAGAAATTTGAATCCCTCCCACTTGCACCATTTTTCAAGCCACGTAGTCATCTGATATATCCTCCTCTCCTATAGAGAGTGAGTTGAGTCTTCAGGTGAGCTGATGCCGTCGATCTTCTCGTCGTCCTCCGAAATCCTTCACAAGTCACCGACTGTGCCTTTAACCGGGGGACCGGTTTTCCTGTGGTGGAGCTATCACCCTGGCAAGGGTGGACACATAGACAACTCCCCACTAG
Source organism: Mobula hypostoma (assembly GCF_963921235.1). Taxonomy (NCBI): domain Eukaryota; kingdom Metazoa; phylum Chordata; class Chondrichthyes; order Myliobatiformes; family Myliobatidae; genus Mobula; species Mobula hypostoma. The sequence goes on from NC_086097.1 coordinate 171,916,028, forward strand.
TCAACCCCTTCCTCAGCAGTGGAATAGCAATTTGGATCGATCCGCCTGATTGATCCTCCAAAACCCACTTTCTCTGCTGGCACAACAATGCTCATTCAGTGTCCAGATCATGTGTCTGAGGTCTATATCATCTGACCTCCCATTTATTTCACCAGGCTGAGCATCACCTGTCATTCAAAGAGTCCCTCCCTCCTTTGTCTGCAAAGAAGTGCAAGCAGGCAACAAGTCCTTGAAAGTAACATCAACAATCTGCCTTTGGTCACCATAGCAACCTTCGAGCTGCTCGGTGCTGTCTCCAACTCCAAACTCAGTAAAAATCCAAAGTTACTTCCAAGGCCTTACAGTGACAGTCCAACTGTTAATCTTCGTCTCTCTTTCCTTTCCAAACAAACCAGCAATGATGAATGTCTCTCTCTGTCTCTCTTCAATCAGATAATAGGGGCACTCCTGGATCCCCTCACACCGCTGCAGACCATTCTTTTTTTAAAGGAACCTACCTGGCCTTACCTCACTTGGAGCGAAGCTCGTCCTCAGCCTCTGCTCGCCGAAGCCTCTCGAGACAAAGCCTTCCTACTCTGTCACCCTCTACCCCCGAACATTTGCCACATTTCTTCCGTACTTTTCCTTGAGAACATCTGTTCCCAATTTAACCTTCCAATTTCCTGCCTGATAGCCTCATAAATTCCCCTTACTCCAATTAAACCCTTTTCTAACTTGTCTGTTCCTATCCCTCTCCAATGCTATTGTAAAGAAGATAGAGTTATGATAACTATCTCCAAAATGCTCTCCCACTGTGAGATCTGACACCTGACCAAGTTCATTTCCCAATACCAAATCAAGTACAGTCTCTCCTCTAGTAGGCTTATCTACATATTGTGTCAAGAAACCTTCCTGAACACACCTAACAAACTCCACGCCATCTAAACCCCTTGCTCTAGGGAGATGCCAATGATATTTGGGAAATTAAAATCTTCCATCACAATAACTCTTATTATTACACCTTTCCACGATCTGTTTCCCTATCTGCTCCTTGGTATTCCTGTTACTATTGGGCGGCCTATAAAAAACACCCTGTAGGGTTATTGACCCTTTCCTGTTCCTAACCTCCACCCACAGAGACTCCGTAGACAATCCCTCCATGACGTCCACCTTTTCTGCAGCCGTGATACTATCTCTGGTCAGGTCAATCATCTGAGTGCTGCTGGTACCATGTAACCAGAACTATCTGTCCCATGGTTGGGTGGTTGGCGACCAAACTGGCTCCCCCACCAGGCTTGCCTGGTGAGGAGGGTGGCTAGACACCCTGCAGGACGAAAAACAAGACCTGTCAAAGGGTGGATGAACCCTCTCGTAGGGTCAACAGCCATCTAGCAAACACGTGCCATGAAGCGCGGAAAGGGCATCCCTTGCATCGAAGCTTGGTCTAGCCATCACTTCAATAGAACTTCCCCCAGCCGTCTTGGACCTCACCACGCTGCTGGATTTGGGAGGGGATGTCGAGGGTCGGTCAGTGCAACCCCCTACTCACCTAAAATCCATTCACGCACACGCTGTTCCTTTCTGAGGAGTGAGGTATCCTAAACCCGACTAACTGACTGAAAGGAACCATCATCGTCTTATGGGATGGATAGCCAGAGAGAGAGAGATCTCTGATCAACAGTGCCACACCCCCACCTCTTTTGCCTCTCTCCCTGTCCTTTCTGAAACATGTAAAACCCGGCACTTGAAGTAACTATTCCTGTCCCTGAACCATCCAAGTCTCTGTAATGGCCACCACATCATAGATCCAAGTACTGATCCATGCTCTAAGCTCATCCGCTTTGTTCACAATACTCCTCGCGTTAAAATAGACACATCTCAAACCGTCCATCTGAGCGCATCCCTTCTCTATCACCTGCCTAACCTCCCTCTCGCACTGTCTCCAAGCTTTCGCTATTTGTGAGCCAACCGCCTCTTCCCCAGTCTCTTCAGTTCAGTTCCCACCCCCCAACAATTCTAGTTTAAACTTCCCCAGTAGCCTTAGCAAACATCCCCGCCAGGATATTGGTCCCCCTGGGATTCAAGTGCAACCCTTCCTTTTTGTACAGGTCACACCTGCCCCAAAAGAGGTCCCAGTGATTCAGAAATCTGAATCCCTACCCCCTGCTCCAATCCCTCAGCCACGCATTTATCCTCCGCTTATTCTATTCCTGTTCTCACTGTCGCGTGGCACAGGCAGTAATCCCGAGATCACTACCTTTGTGGTCCTGCTTCTTCAAGGTCCAGATCTGATCTGGAATTGGAAAATGATATCAGTTTTCACAACAAGCAGAGAGCTCCAAAGATTCAGTGCCCTCTGAGAGAAAAAATTTCAATACCCCTCAGTTTCAAATTATAGGCCCCTTATTTCTGGCTGTTTCTGTTTGTTTGTGACTCTTCCTCGAATGATCTCAACATCCTCCCTATCAAACTATCCTTAGGATTTATATGTCCAAATAAGATCATGCCTCATTCTTGTTATTTCAACTTCACTCTCAGCCAAAAGAAAGCAACTCAAATTTCTGTAATTCCTTGGCAGGGCAGACCTTTCAGTGCATTGAGTCTAGATTTGAGCACAGAGCAATCACATTGCGCATATCATTTCACCTGTAAACAATTCTCCCCATTAACTCTCTCTAGTTTCTATCAGCCACCTTACATTTAAAATGGCCAGTTAACCTATACTTCTTAGGACGTGGGAGGGACCTAGAACACCCTGAGGAAACCCATGCAGCCACAGGGAGGATGTGTAAACTCCACAGAGACAGCACGAAGATTACAAGGAGCAGGACGAGACCACTAAGCCACTCCAAGCCTTTTCAATTCAACCCTCCCATTCAATATGATCATGGCTCTCCTAAGCTTATCTCAGCTTCCTCTCTGTGTCAGTTCCCCACCACCCTCAATTTCTGAATCTTTCAGAAGGCGTATGGTGTGTTGACCTTCATTAAGATTCAAAGTACATTTATTATCAAAGAATGTATAAGTTATAGAGCCTTGAGATTTTTCTGCTTACAGGCAGCTGCAAAGCAAGAAACCTGAAAGAGCAAAATTTGAAAAACTGAAGACCAACACCCAATGTGCAGAGAAAGAGAAGAAAACGCAAATCATGCCAACAATAGAAGTGAGCAACAGCATTCCAAACCAGAATGAATCCTTAGATCTAAATCCCCAGAGCAATGTAGAATGGTTCTTTCTACTTTCATTAATTGTGCAAAAACTATTTTGGACCCAGAGAATCTCCCCGAGGAAATAAAATGATTACACACAAAGTTCCTACAGAATTGAAGGAATTCAATTGGTCCTTAAAAGGGCCAACAGGAAAAATCAGGAAACTTAACAACAAGGAGGAACCTGTCTTCCCTATATTTCCATGGTTTCTGGAAGGATCACTAGGATCCTGAAGAAATACCGGATTAATACCATCCATATACCTGTAAGTTAAGCTCAAATCACAGTTTATGCAGGTCATAGATGAATCTGGGACTCAGATTAGATGGCAATTACAGGATCCCCTGTGAATGCAGAGCAGCATATATGTGACAACCTGCATCAAGGAGCACAGAAGGTGTAGCCATTTGAGTTAGCTGGAGAAATCGGCGGTAGCAGAACATTGTATTCGAAATGACCATAGGATTGACTTCAACTGCACCACACCAATAGCTTTTGGGACTGCCTGGTAAAGGAAGCCAGTGAAATAAAACTAGAGGAAAAGAATTTTAACAAAGATGAAGTTCTGGCTTTAATAAGAGCTGGAATTCAATTGTAAACAAGGAGGGAGAGCGGTAACCTGATTGGACGAGGACTAACTAGTCAGGAGGGATGGATGGCGGGGGTAGAAACACCACTGGACTAGACATGCCTAGGCTTCATCCCTGATGAAGATGGTAGAGTTTGTCATTGAAACGTTGGTTATAATCACTACATATACCCAGCTGGAAGCTCAAGAAGAGTCTATTCATTGATCTGTCTCCTTCAATATATCCAATGTTCTGTCCTACACCGCAATGGAAGACAAACAACATATGGGTGTACCCCCACCTCAACAACTGCAACGGATCGTGAAGACAGCTCACCGCCACCTGCTCATGGGCAACTAGGGACAGGCAATTAAATGCTAGGAATAAGAACCTACAATGGACCAGCCCATGGGTACCGTTCTTACATTGCACTCGTCCATCTTTGCATTGAAAATAAAAGCAAAACGGGTGGTGGAAATGTAAAATAAAAGCAGAGGATGCATGAAAATTTCAGCAGGTCAGTCAGCATGTGTAGGGAGAGTAATTGAGTCAACAATTCAGGTTGAAGGCCCTGCAGAAGTGGTAGGAGACTAAAGAAGCTTATTCAGCTGCAGAGAGAGCAGGAGAAAGGATTGAGTAAAACTGAGGACCATGGGGGATGAGCGGTAAATAATGTTGACTGGTCAATGAGTGACTGGGAGCATTTGGATATTGAGAAAATTGACAGAAGGACATAAGGCTTGCAAAATGCAAAAAAGGAGGATATGCCTGGCTGATCATTCTAGGATTGTCAACCACTTGCATAGAAAGAAAAAAAAAGGAAGTGGTTAATAAAATGCTGGAGGAACTCAGCAGCTCAGGTAGCGTGTATGGAAATAAATAGATAGTTGACATGACGTTTTGGCCTGAGACCCTTCTTTACTGAGAAGGAATAGGGAACAGGCCAGAATTAAAAGGTGAGGGGGGTGAGGGGAAAGAGGCTAGTTGAAAAGTGATAGGTGAGGCCAGATGGGTGGGAAAGGTCAAGGGTTGTAGAAGAAAGAATCTGATAGGAGAAGAGAATGGACTATAGGAAAAAGAGAAGGAGGAGGGGACCTAGGGGGAAGTCATAGGAAGGTGAGAAGTAAAAGGTCAGATTGGAGAATGCGGGGGAGGGGGGTAGGTGGTGGGAGAAATTTGTTTACTGGAATGAGGAATCATGCCATCAGGTTGGAGGCTACCTGGACAGAATAAAAGGTGTTGCTCCTCCACCCTGAGGGTGGCCTCATCTTGGCACAAGAGAAAGCCATGGACCAGCACATCAGAATGGAAAAGGGAATCGGAATTAAGGTGTTTGGCCACCAGGAAGTCCTGCTTGCGCCAGATGGTGCAGAGATACTCGACAAAACAGTCTCACTAATATGGAGGAGGCCACATTGGGAGCATCAGACACAATAGATGACCACAGCCAACTCCAGTGAAGTGTTGCCACACCCGTAAGGACTGTGTGGGGACCTGATGGAGGTGAAGGAGGAGGTGAACAGGCAAGTGTAGCACCTAGGCCACTTGCAGGGATAAGTGCCGGGAGGGAGATTAGTGGGGAGGAAGAAATGGACAAAGGAATCGCCCAGAGAACCATCCCTGCGGAAAGGAGTGGGGTTTAGTAAAGATATGTTTAGGGGTAGAATCCCTTTGGAGATGGTGGAAGTTGTGGAAGATATTGTGTATTGGATGTGGAGGCTGTTGGGGTAGTAGGTAAGGACAAGAGAAACTCCATCAATAGTGGAGGAAGATAAGCTCTGTTCTTCAAAGGAGGAGGACACCTCTGATGTCTTGGAGTGGAAAGTCATGTACTGAGAACAGACACAGCAGAAGTGAAAAAACTGAGAGAATTTATTTATTGAGAATAGGCCCTTCTGGCCCTTCGATCCAATTTGCCCAGCAAACCCCCAATTTAATCCTAGCCTAATCACGGGACAATTTAGAATGTCCAATTACCCTACTAGCCAGTATGTCTTTGGACTGTGGGAGGAAACTGGAGCACCCATGCAGTCATGGGGAGAACATACAAACTCCTCACAGGCAGAGGCGTGTCTGTACTGTAAAGCATTGTGCTAACCACTATGTTACTGTGTCATCAGGGAACAGCATTTTTACAGGAGATGAGTGGGGTGGGGGGGAAGAAGTATAATCGAAATAATGGTATCAGTAAGTTTATAAAAGATGTTGGTTGACAGTTTGACTCCAGAGATGGAGACAAAGAGATTGAGAAAGGGAAGGGGGCGTGTCGTGGGAGCTGGAAGATCTAAGGCTGTGTGCCCAGAGACCTGAGATCTTTGGGCACAGAGCTCAGAAAAAGCAACGCAACAGACTTTTAACATCGTAAACTAGCAAGTTGTTTGCTGTGTCTCCCCTCTCACTGTGAAACAAAGACATTTCTTTCTCCCTTATTAGGTAGGGAGAGAACCTGTGGTATGGCGAATACCAGGTGAATGTGTAGTCTTTGGGGTAATGCAAATCTGTGTCTTTGCTGTTGCTTTTGCTGCACGCTTGAGTGCTCAGTGATGGGTGCCAATGCTTTTCTTTTGCCTGTAGAGGGAGGGGGTATCATTGCTTGCTGCTGCTTACACACTGGAGGGAGGGAAGCTGGGGGGGACTTTGAGGCTCTAACATTTAACTGTCATAAATTCATTGGGGCACTCCTCTGTTTTCATGGATGATTGCGAAGAAAAAATATTTCAGAATGTATATTGTGTACATTTCTCTGACATTAAATGTACCTTTGAAACCTTTGAAGGTATCAGAAATAGACCAAGTGAATTCGGAGGCAAAATTGATTAAATTGAAGAGCTCAGCATGGGTGTATGAAGCAGCACCAATGCAGTCACCAATGTAGTGGAGTAAGTGTTGGGAAGCATTACCAGAGAAGGACTCAGACATCGATTATTCTACGCAGCCAGTGAATAGGCAGACATAGCTGGGGGCCATGCTAGTGGCCATGGTTACCCCTTAGGTTTGGAGATGGTGGAAGGAGTTGAAGAAAATATTGTCCAGAGTGAGGACCAGTTCTGCCAGATGGAGGAGGGTGGTGATTAAGGGGGATTGGTTGATTATTTTGTCAAGAAAAAAGTGAAAGGTTTTGAGGCCTTCGTGATGAGGGATAGACCTGAATAGGGACTGAATATCCATGGTGAAGATGAGGCTGTTTGGTCCAGGGAGTTGAAAGTTACTGAGGAGATCGAGGGCATGAGAAGTGCTGTAGACGTAGGTGGGAAGGGATTGAACCAAGGGGGATAGAATGGAGTTGAGCTATGAGGACATAAATTCAGTGGGGCAGGAGCAAGCAGAGACAATAGGCTTACCCAGACAGTCAGGTTTGTGGGATCTTGGGTAGGATGTAGAAGCGAGCAGTGTGGGATAAGGCATCTATGAGTTTGTTGACCATGGATAGGTGTTCTCCAGAGTGGATGAAGTCAGTGATAGTGTCAGAAACAGTTTTCTGCTAGACTGGAGTGGGGTCTTCTTTGAGGAGTAGATATGAGGAGGTGTCTGAGAGTTACTGCCTGGCATCAGCAAGGTAGAGGGCAGCGCACAACACTACAACTGCACTCTCTCTGTCTGTGGATTTGATGGTAAGGTTGGCATTGGTGGGGAGAGAGTGGAGGGCAGTGGTTAATAAACAAGCAGGATGAGCCATATGTGCCTTGGATGTCATACAATGAATGTGCATGAGAGGGAGCTATAGTATCACTGAATACGCACTTTACCCTTCCAATGTAACCAATCCCAGAAAGAAAGGCTCAGCAGTCTTGTAACCCCGACCAGAGCACTCCACAGGGAATGATGCACACTCTATGTTGATTCAGATAACACAGCAAGATGCTACACACTAATTGCTCTTTAGTCAGCTGTCAAAAGTTTGCCTAGTGACAGCTCTTGCACTCTCCATAATGAGTAACATGGGAGTTTCTTACATTCAATGTTTGCAGCAGGCTTCCCTTAGTCACATAATGATACAGCACAGAAACAGACCCTTCAGCCCAACTCTTCCATGCTGACCAAGATGCCTATCTAAGCCAGTCTGATTTTGCCCATGTTTGGATCATATTCCTCTAAGATATTTCCGCTCCATGTACCTGTCAAAGTGTCTTTTAAGTGTGGTTAATGCACTTGCCCCAACCCTATGCCCTCCATCTACAGACCATCTCTGGGTGAAAAAGTTGCCCCTCACTTTCCTATTAAATATCTCTGCTTTCACCTTAAACCAATGTCCTCTAGTTCATAATTCCCTTACTCAGTGAAAAAACAGTGTGGAATTCAAATGGAAGACTGTTCTTATAACACTGCAACTCTTCCCTTGTAATGTTACAGGTCATCAGCCTTCATCACAGAATAGCTATTGTGATTACAAGGCTGGGACTGATCAAAGTTGAAGTCAATGTTGAACTTATTGTCATGTGCACAATTACATGTACAGATGGAATAAAAAACTTACTTGTAGCAGCATCACAGACACAAGGCATCATATAAGCAGCATTCACAAGATAAGCATAAATTAAACTTAAGTTAATCACAACTTTTACAAGAAATAACACAATTAAAGCAAAAAAAAAAGAAATTAGTGCAAAGTGATCAAAGTGATCATGGTGTGAAATTGCAGAGATTAGTGTCATGTTTTGTAACTCCAAAACATAAAAACTAATTGAAATAAAACACAAGGCCAGGATGACTTGTGTCTGTTAGTTTCATTTTTTACTTAAAGCGAGGCATGGACGTTAGACGTGGTGGCATGATAACGTATGCTATTCACTTATTTTTACATATAACCCATTTAAATGAACAAGAATGCTTAATCAAACAATATATTTGCAATATTACTCAAATAATACTGAAATATTAAACACACAACAATTAGGGTTGTGCCAGTTACAGCCTTCATGGGGTAGTACCCCATGGTAGATACTGCCAATGGTAGGGAGGAATATGCCCATGATAAGTAGTAGGCAAAGTCCACTACTTACCATTTCATCATTTCACAGATGTTAAGTGACTGAGTGTTAAGCCTTCTTCTTATGCTGAATATCTGGAACAGGTCTTCAGATTGAGTGGGGGAAACTTCTTCCTAGTTATATGCAGCTGATCTGTGATCTGAGTTTAAGGATCTCATGGTCCATCTGTGGTATGGCTATGGAATAAAGAATTGAATTGTAATTACAGGTAGAAGCAAAGGATAATGCATGAATACAAAAGTGTGAGAGTGTACTTTGAATGGACTAAGAGAAGGGGAACAGGTGGGTAATAGGTTGGGACAGATGCTACAGAATGCTTGTATCACCTTTGGGTGTTGTGGAAAAAGTCTGTTACTTAGAGTTAATGGATTGGGTGAAACTTTATGATTCCAGTCTGCTAAAATGCTCGAGGAAAAGCTTGACTGTTCCTTTTTAAAATACATGGGGCACTAAGCACGAAGCCTAGTAATTATACTGAGCATGTTGTGTAAGCTTTGTCAGTCATAGAGTTATAGAGGCATACAGTATGGAGACAGGCCATTCAGCTCAACCTGTCCATTCCAAACAAACTGTCCACTTAGGCTAGTCCCACTTCACTGCATCTTAAGACCATAAGACCAAGAATCAGGCCATCTGGCTGCTCCACCATTCAATCACAACTGATTTTTTAAAAAGTTTCAGCTCCATTCTCCCACCTTCACCTCATAACCAATAATCCTCCTACCAGTCAGGAGCCTATCAATCTCCGCTTGAAATGCACCCAATGACATGATCATGGCAATGAATTACACATTTTCCCGCTACTTTTCCTATCCATCCACCTGTCTTTTTAATATTATAATTGTAATTGTAACTGCCTCCCCCACCACTTCCTCTGGCAGCTCAATCCACATACCCATGACCTTCTATGTAAAAATATTTCCCTTCCGATCCCCCTTAAAAACTTCTGCTCTCAGATTAAACATATGACCTCCAGTTTTAGACTCCTGCACCCTGTAAAATTGCTGTGACCATTCAGTTTATCGCTGCCCCTCACAATTTTGTAAACCTCGATACGGTCACCCCTCAGCCTCTATCTCTCCAAGGAAAAAAACCCCAGCTTATCCCGGTTCTCCTTACAAACCCTTTTAGATACAGTAACATCCTCACAAATCCACCCTTAACAGTAAGGTGCTGAGATAACCTCCAGTTCTCTATTCAACACAATCTTTCTAGTATAGGGCATTTCATGAATTAATTTATCAGTGAAAAATATTTGAATCAAAGAATCATGGTACTATTGGAGCAGAGAGGAAGGCATTCAGGCCACCAAACCTCCCAGCAACATATACAGCAATCTGTTCAGTCCCTGCCCCTGTACCTTCCCATAGTCTTGCATATCATTCCTCCTTGACTCCATTGAATTCCTTTTCAAGTCACAAATTAATACTGCTTCCCCATTACTTCAGTTCCAGATCATATGACATATCTTTTGGACACAGGAGCAGAAATTTGCCATTCAGCCCATCGAGGCTGCTCTGCCATTTGATCTTGGCAGATTTATTTTCCCTCTCAACTCCACTCCCCTGTCTTCTCCCTGTAACATTTGATGCTCTTTCCTGATCAAAAAACTATCAAATTCCACAAAAAAATCCATGCAGTGACCCAACCTCTACACCCATCTATGAGAATCAATGATGTGGATTCTCCACCATCTGGCTAAAGAAATTCCTCCTCGTCTCTGTTCTAAAGGGATGTCCTATTCTGAGGATGCGACATCTGGCCCTAGACTTCCTCACTGCAGCAAACACGCTCTCCACATCCATTCTATCTAGGCCTTTCCATAATCAGTTAGTTTTAATGAGATCCCTTAAGCAAGTACAGGCACAGGGCTATCAAGTGCTCCACATAGATTGACCCTTTCATTCCCAGGTTCCTTCTCATAAATCTCCCCTGGATCCTCTCCAATCGCAGCATATCCTTTCTTAGATACGAAGCCCAAAACTCTCCAGATGTGGTCTGCCTTATAAAGTCACAGCATTATATCTTTGGTTTTATATTCTAGTCCTCTCAAAATGAATGCTCACATTGCATTTGCTTTCCTTACTACTGAGTCAACATGCAAGTTAACCTTTAGGGAATACTATACTAGGGCATTGAAGTCGCTTTGCACCTCTGATTTCTGAATTTGCTCCCTGTTTATTTTCTAATGCCTTTATTCCTCCTATAAAAGTGTACTGTCATATCAGGGGCAGCTCGGTAGCGTAGTGGTTAGCCCAACATTTTACATTACAGGTGACCCGGATTCAATTCCCACCACAGCCTATAAGGAGTTTGAACGTTCTCCCCAGGTGACCGCTGGGTTTCCTCCAGGTGCTCTGGTTTCCTCCCACAGTCCAAAGACATACCAGTTGGTCAGCTAATTGGCCATTGTAAGTTGTCCTGTGATTAGGCTAGGATTAAATCAGAGGATTGCTGGGCAGCACAACTGGAAGGGCCAGAAGGGCCTACTCCGCACTGTATGTCAATAAATGAATAAATGCTCTTCCCTACACTGCATTTCACCTGCCACTTCCTTGCCTGTTCTAATTGGTCCGAGTCATTCTGCCGACTCCTCACGTCCCCAACACTACCCGTCCCTCCACTTTATGGTCTTCTGAATTATAGAGACCATTTGTAGAGACTGCTGTCTACACTATTGGAAAGGGTGCAGAGGAGGTTCACCAGAATGTTGCCTGGATGGGATGTCTCGGTTATGAGGGGATTCTGGATAGGCTGAACGGAGGAGGCTGAGGGGAGGACCAAAAAGAAAGCTAGGAGGGGTACATAATCAACATTGCAAATACTTTTCTTCCATGGCTGTGATGTCTAAGACAAGATAGCATGAGTTTTAGGTGAGGTGCTTAGTGACAATCTGAGGGAGATTTGTTTTTACACAGTTTGTGGTTGGAATCTGGAATACGTTGTATGAGGGTGATGGAGGCAGAGACATCCTCAACTTTTAAGAAGCATTTAGACAGCACTTGAGGTTCACTGAAGCATAGAAAGCTCAGGAACTTATGCGGGGAAATGGGATTAGTGTAGTTGGGTGCAACAGTCAGCATGAACAGAACATAGAGCACAGAACTGTAAGCATAGTAACCGGCCCCTTGCTCCATGAAATAGAAGAAAATAAATTAATAATCAAATGTCCAAATAAATGCATCCCTTCGGCCTGCACGTCATCATATGTCTCTATTTCCTGCACATTCACATGCCCATCTAAGAGCCTCTTGAACACTTCTGCTCCAGTTGCATTCACCACCACCCCAGAAGCACTTTCCAGGCACCCACTACTCTCTGTGTAAAACACTTGCCATACATATGCCTCTGGAATTTACCCTCTCTCACTTTAAATGCATCTGTTGAAAGGAATGGTTCACAGGGACATTCCTCCCCACCATCAGTAGTATCAACAGAAGCACTACTTCAAAAATGCAACATCAAAGATCCCCACCATCTGGGCCATGCTATCTACTCACAGTTACTACCAGGCAGAAGGTACAAATGTCTAAAGTCCCACACCAGCAGGTTCAAGAACAGCCATTTCCCTTCAACCATCCTTGAGCCAACTGGCAAAATCATAATGACTATAGTTCAGCAACATTATGATCACATTGCACTAAAATGGACTCCTTTTTGTTTCTCTCTACTTGTGTTCTTTCTTGTAACAAAAGTGTTTTATTTATGTTTAATTTATGCCTTTCTTGAGAATGTGCTTGTATGATGCTATTTGCCAGTGATACTGTAGCAAGTAAGTTTTTCCTTGGGGTAGTATATACATGACGAATCTCATAGAATTTTTTGAGGATGTAACTAGTAGAGTGGATAGGGGAGAACCAGTGGATGTGGTATATTTGGATTTTCAAAAGGCTTTTGACAAGGTCCCACACAGGAGATTAGTGTGCAAACTTAAAGCACACGGTATTGGGGGTAAGGTATTGGTGTGGGTGGAGAATTGGTTAGCAGACAGGAAGCAAAGAGTGGGAATAAACGGGACCTTTTCAGAATGGCAGGCAGTGACTAGTGGGGTACCGCAAGGCTCAGTGCTGGGACCCCAGTTGTTTACAATATATATTAATGACTTGGATGAGGGAATTAAATGCAGCATCTCCAAGTTTGCGGATGACACGAAGCTGGGTGGCAGTGTTAGCAGTGAGGAGGATGCTAAGAGGATGCAGGGTGACTTGGATAGGTTGGGTGAGTGGGCAAATTCATGGCAGATGCAATTTAATGTGGATAAATGTGAAGTTATCCACTTTGGTGGCAAAAATAGGAAAACAGATTATTATCTGAATGGTGGCCGATTAGGAAAAGGGGAGGTGCAACGAGACCTGGGTGTCATTATACACCAGTCATTGAAAGTGGGCATGCAGGTACAGCAGGCGGTGAAAAAGGCGAATGGTATGCTGGCATTTATAGCGAGAGGATTCGAGTATAGGAGCAGGGAGGTACTACTGCAGTTGTACAAGGCCTTGGTGAGACCACACCTGGAGTATTGTGTGCAGTTTTGGTCCCCTAATCTGAGGAAAGACATCCTTGCCATAGAGGGAGTACAAAGAAGGTTCACCAGATTGATTCCTGGGATGGCAGGACTTTCATATGAAGAAAGACTGGATGAACTGGGCTTGTACTCGTTGGAATTTAGAAGATTGAGGGGGGATCTGATTGAAACATATAAGATCCTAAAGGCATTGGACAGGCTAGATGCAGGAAGATTGTTCCCGATGTTAGGGAAGACCAGAACGAGGGGCCACAGTTTGAGGATAGAGGGGAAGCCTTTTAGGACCGAGATTAGGAAAAACTTCTTCACACAGAGAGTGGTGAATCTGTGGAATTCTCTGCCACAGGAAACTGTTGAGGCCAGTTCATTGGCTATATTTAAGAGGGAGTTAGATATGGCCCTTGTGGCTACGGGGGTCAGGGGGTATGGAGGGAAGGCTGGGGCGGGGTTCTGAGTTGGATGATCAGCCATGATCATAATAAATGGCGGTGCAGGCTCGAAGGGCCGAATGGCCTACTCCTGCACCTATTTTCTATGTTTCTATGTTTCTATGACAATAAACATGACTTTGATTTTGACATTTTAGGTTGAAACCCTGGACACATATGATTATGTGGTTGATGGTCAGCATGAATTCAATGGGCAGAAGGGTCTGTCCATTTCTTTCTGGTAGAAAGGTGAGAGTTCATCACCTTTTTGATGTGTTCTAAAAACATGTTTTCATAAACAATATGCAAAAATATTTAGTTCTGAAATATAGAATTATTTTGGCTTTTTAAAACTGAAGTAATTTCCCCAAGAGAAAGCAGAAATCTCATTGAAAAAAAATGCATCAATATATGAAAATGGAGAATTGATTTGAAGTGTAAATGGATAAAACCTATCAAATGAAACTTTAACTGGAATACTGTACAACAGGAACTGTCTGCTGACAGGAAACAGAGGAGAGAGCTGGGTCACACATATATCATGTTGAATGAGAATTCAGATGTCAGTAATGCCGTGAAAGGTGCAATACGGGATACAGAATTGATTCATTCAGCGGCTTAACGTGCTGCTGGCAGTAAATAATTTATGGGTAGTCATAATATATGTCGAAAGGCCAACTAACGTGTTTATTAACGCAGTTTATCAAATTCAGGGGAATGGTGTGTCCTTTACTAGTTCACCAGTATCGTAGGTTTACCCCACAAACCTTTTACAACCAAATCACATTATGAGAGACATAAATAAGAACACAGCAAAGAAACTGTTCCTGAATCATTAAGTATATGTTTTCATGCTCCTGTGCCTCCTCCCTGACAGTAGTAATGAGAAAGGGGCATGTCCCTGACACTGGATGAATGTCAGCTTCTTGCGCTGCTGACTCGTAAACATGTCCTCGATGGTGGGGTGGGTTCTGGCCATGACAGAGTTGGTCGAGTCTACAGCCCTTTGCGTCTTCCTGTGGTCCTGTGCATTGGAGCCTCCATAACAGGCTGTGATGCAACCAGTCAGAATGCTCTCCACCATACATGCATAGAAACGTGCAAGGGTCTTTGGGGACATACCAAATCTCCTCAACCTCCTAATGAAGTATAGCTGCTGGCATGACTATTTTGCTGGCCGGCTGGTGGCATAGTGGCATCAGCACCGGACTTCGGAGCGAAGGCTCCCGAGTTTGAATCCAGCCGGCTCCCTTGCACGCTTTCCATACGTGCTGGGTTGAGTGTCGAGCCAGCAACTCAGCCTCATAAAAATAAGAAAGCCTGCTAAAAAAAACGGCGTCATGACAACGTCCCGATGACTCCACTCGGAGTTAAAGGCTTTCTTCTTGACTATTTTGCAATTGTATCTGTATGTTGGAGCAATTATAGATCATTTTTAGATGTTGAAGCCCAGGAACAGCAGCACCTGGAAGAAATCCAGAGGGAGAGCTTACGAATTCCAGACAGGATTGAACCCGGTTCCCTGAAGCATGAGGTAACAGATCTGCTGGCATAACCCTACAGCACCCATGATTAGGGTTCAATTCCTGCCACTGTCTGTAAGGAGTCTGCATGTTCTCCCGATGACCACATGGGCTTCTTCCTACTGCTCTGGTTTCTTCCCTCATTCCAAAGACGTATGGGTTAGTATGTGTAAACAGGTTGTGGGCATGTTATGTTTGGACCAGAAGAGTGGTGAATCCAGCGCATCCTCAGACTGTGTTAGTTATTGAAGCAAAACCATGCATTTCACTGTATGCTTCAATGTAAAGGTGACAAATAAAGCTAATCATTATATTTTATTAGCTGTGCCCCTGTTCATACCTTATGTGTATCCATATGCAGTCTCCGAAACTATCCATGATATACAGTTGAAGTCAGAAATTTACATACACCTTAGCCAAATACAATTAAACTCAGTTTTTCACAATTCCTGACATTTAATCCTAGAAAACATTCCCTGCCTTAGGTCTGTTAGGATCACTACTTTATTTTAAGAATGTGAAATGTCAGAATAAAAGTAGAGAGAATGATTTATTTCAGCTTTTATTTCTTTCATCACTTTCCCAGTAGGTCAGAAGTTTACATACACTTTGTTAGTATTTGGTAGCATTGCCTTTAAATGGTTTAACTTGGGTCAAGTGTTTTGAGTAGCCTTCCACAGTAAATTGCTGGAATTTTGTTCCATTCCTCCAGACAGAACTGCTGTAACTGAGTCAGGTTTGTAGGCCTCCTTGCTCGCACACGCTTTTTCAGTTCTGCCCACAAATTTTCTGTCGGATTGAGGTCAGAAAATGATGTCAAGTCTAGTTCATCCTTGGGAGCAATTTCCAAACACCTGAAGGTACCACGTTCATCTGTACAAACAATAGTACGCAAGTATAAACACCATGGGACCACACAGCCGTCATACCGCTCAGGAAGGAGACGCAATCTGTCTCCTAGAGATGAACATACTTTGGCGCGAAAAGTGCAAATCAATCCCAGAACAGCAGCAAAGGACGTTGTGAAGATACTGGAGGAAACAGGTAGACAAGTATCTATACCCACAGTAAAATGAGTCGAATATCGACATAACCTGAAAGGCTGCTCAGCAAGGAAGAAGCCACTGCTCCAAAACTGCCATAAAAAAGCCAGACTTCAGTTTGCAAGTGCACACGGGGACAAAGATCTTACTCTTTGGAGAAATGTCCTCTGGTCTGATGAAACAAAAATTGAACTGTTTGACCATAATGACCATCATTATGTTTGGAGAAAAAAGGGTGAGGCTTGCAAGCCGAAGAACACCATCCCAACCGTGGAGCATGGGGGCGGCAGCATCATGTTGTGGGGGTGCTTTGCTGCAGGAGGGACTGGTGCACTTCACAAAATAGATGGCATCATGAGGAAGGAAAATTATGTGGATATATTGAAGCCACATCTCAAGACATCAGCCAGCAAGTTAAAGCCCGGTTGCAAATGGGTCGGAGTTCGGAGATCCCCTGAGCGGATAAAGTCAGTGATGGTGTGGGAGACAATGGCCTGGTGCTCCTTAGTGGGGTCACGATCGAGGGGTAAATAAGAGGAGGTATCCGCGAGTTGTTGCTGTGCCTCGGCAAGGTAGAAGTCAGTAAGCCAGACTACAACAGCACCCCCCTTATCGGCGGGTTTAATAATAAGGTTAGGATTAGTGCGGAGGGAGTGGAGAGCAGAGCCTGTATTTAACAAAATCCCCACATCCACCCTGTGCATTTGACCAATATTTCATATTTCATATCTATTTTTTCCATTATCTTGCACTCAGTCTTGAACATCCTTTCCACAACATGGATTCTATCAGTTCCTTGTGGACCATTTAATCCCTTCAGACACTTAGTTTTACAGTTCTCCCCACATTCTTATTAGCTCCACCAGGTTCCTTCCCTCAGATTTACTATCAACGACTTTATCCGCTCAGGGGATCTCCCATCCACTGCTACCAACCTTATAGTTCCCACACCCCGCACTTCCCGTTTCTGCCTCCTACCCAAGATCCACAAACCTGCCTGTCCTGGCAGACCTATTGTCTCAGCTTGCTCCTGCCCCACCGAACTCGTTTCTGTATACATCGACACGGATTTATCCCCCCTTGTTCAATCCCTTCCTACCTATGTTCGTGACACTTCTCACGCTCTTAAACTTTTCGATGATTTTAAGTTCCCTGGCCCCCACCGCTTTATTTTCACCATGGATGTCCAGTCCCTATATACTTCCATCCCCCATCAGGATGGTCTCAAAGCTCTCCACTTCTTTTTGGATTCCAGACCTAATCAGTTCCCCTCTACCACCACTCTGCTCCGTCTAGCAGAATTAGTCCTTACTCTTAATAATTTCTCCTTTGGCTCCTCCCACTTCCTCCAAACTAAAGGTGTAGCTATGGGCACCCGTGTGGGTCCTAGCTATGCCTGTCTTTTTGTTGGCTTTGTGGAACAATCTATGTTCCGTGCCTATTCTGGTATCTGCCCCCACTTTTCCTTCGCTACATCGACGACTGCATTGGCGCTGCTTCCTGCACGCATGCAGAACTCGTTGACTTTATTAACTTTGCCTCCAACTTTCACCCTGCCCTCAAGTCTACCTGGTCCATTTCCGACACCTCCCTCCCCTTTCTAGATCTTTCTGTCTCTGTCTCTGGAGACAGCTTATCCACTGATGTCTACTATAAGCCTACTGACTCTCACAGCTATCTGGACTATTCCTCTTCTCACCCTGTCTCTTGTAAAAACGCCATCCCCTTCTCGCAATTCCTCCGTCTCCGCCGCATCTGCTCTCAGGATGAGGCTTTTCATTCTAGGACGAGGGAGATGTCTTCATTTTTTAAAGAAAGGGGCTTCCCTTCCTCCACTATCAACTCTGCTCTTAAACGCATCTCCCCCATTTCACGTACATCTGCTGTCACTCCATCCTCCCACCACCCCACTAGGAATAGGGTTCCCCTGGTCCTCACCTACCACCCCACCAGCCTCTGGGTCCAACATATTATTCTCCGTAACTTCTGCCACCTCCAACGGGATCCCACCACTAAGCACATCTTTCCCTCCCCCCCTCTCTCTGCATTCCACAGGGATCGCTCCCTACACAACTCCCTTGTCCATTCGTTTCCCCCCCCATCCCTCCCCACTGATCTCCCTCCTGGCACTTATCCGTGTAAGCGGAACAAGTGCTACACATGCCCTTACACTTCCTCCCTTACCACCATTCAGGGCCCCAAACAGTCCTTCCAGGTGAGGCATCACTTCACCTGTGAGTCGACTGGGGTGATATACTGCGTCCGGTGCTCCCGATGTGGCCTTTTATATATTGGTGAGACCCGACGCAGACTGGGAGACCGCTTTGCTGAACATCTACGCTCTGTCCGCCAGAGAAAGCAGGATCTCCCAGTGGCCACACATTTTAATTCCACATCCCATTCCCATTCTGACATGTCTATCCACGGCCTCCTCTACTGTAAAGATGAAGCCACACTCAGGTTGGAGGAACAACACCTTATATTCCGTATGGGTAGCCTCCAACCTGATGGCATGAACATTGACTTCTCTAACTTCCGCTAGGCCCCACCTCCCCCTCGTACCCCATCTGTTACTCTTTTTTATGCACACATTCTTTCTCTCACTCTCCTTTTTCTCCCTCTGTCCCTCTGAATATACCTCTTGCCCATCCTCTGGGTCACCCCCCCCGTCTTTCTTCCCAGACCTCCTGTCCCATGATCCTCTCGTATCCCCTTTTGCCTATCACCTGTCCAGCTCTTGGCTCTATCCCTCCCCCTCCTGTCTTCTCTTATCATTTTGCATCTCCCCCTCCCCCTCCACTTTCAAATCCCTTACTCACTCTTCCTTCAGTTAGTCCTGACTAAGGGTCTCGGCCTGAAACGTCGACTGCGCCTCTTCCTATAGATGCTGCCTGGCCTGCTGCGTTCACCAGCAACTTTGATGTGTGTTGCTTGAATTTCCAGCATCTGCAGAATTCCTGTTGTTTAAGACAGGGAATGTTTTCTAGGATTAAGTGTCAGGAATTGTGAAAAACTGAGTTTAAATGTGTTTGGCTAAGGTGTATGTAAACTTCTGACTTCAACTGTACACTTGACCAGATGATGCTGAGTCAGGGTTAAGATTCTAATGCCAGTCATGGGATCCTCACTGTCACACAAAACTTTTCCAGCTACATACCATCCAATAATCTTACCACCTTTATTACAGATGATAGTCCACCAGGCCAAGGATGTTGTGGGCAGACTCAAAAACAGAAGCAGGTTTATTATCACTGACATGAGTTATGAAATTCTTTGTACTTTGGCAGCAGCACAGTGCTGGCATAACTAATTACTTTAAATTACAGTACAATAACAAACGAACAAACAAACAGTCCACCAGAGAAATACTGATATCGTATTCATGGGTTCACGGACTGTTTAAAAGTCTAATGGCAGAGGGCAAGAAGCTGTTCTTAAAAGTTTGGGAGTAGATTTTCAGGCTCCTGCCTCCTGCACCCTCTCCCTGATGATGGTTGTGAGAAGAGGGCACCTCATGGATGAGGAAGATCCATAATGATGAATGTCACCTTCTGAAGTCACCTTCAACGGTGGGGAGGATTGTGCCCATGATGGACTTGGCTGAGCCTAGGGTCCTCCGAAGTTCTCTTACAATCCTGTGCATTGGAGCAACCAGTCAAAATGCTTTAAATACAGGTGGTGGATACCATGGAGCTCCCTGATGCAAGGCATTTCCCCACTGATGTTAAATGCCTACAATGATCGATGACGGTCGAACAGTTGGAAAATGACTACCACATTGATACAATGTTGAAGGCACACCAGGTGCTATGCTTCATTAAGAGTTTGAAGAGATTTGGTATGACACTAAAGACTCTAGTAAATTTTTACAGATGTACTGTGAAGAGCTTTCACCTACCTGGTACAGAGGCTTCACAATGCACACAATCATAAAAGACCTCAGGAGACTGACAACCAGCACTCAACATTTTAGGAACAGCTTCTTCCTCTCTGCAATCAGATTTCTGAATGGTCTGTGAATCCATGAACACACTAACTCACTATTCCTCTTTTATATTAGCTATTTATTTAGTTTTATTTTAATTTATAGTAATTTGTTATGCCTGCACTGTGCTGTTGCTACAAAACAACAAATTTCCTGACTATTGCAAGTGACAATAAATCTGATACCAATTTTCAATCTCAAATTTTTAAATACTTCACATAAATCAAAAATATAAATGAAAATATTTGAGTAAAAGTAATTCAGAAATACTCCTGTAAATCAATTAAAATATTAACATTAACAAAGGGAGAATATCAAACATCTGAACATCCCAATTAAAGTTGACTAAATTCAATCAAGTTAGTATGACACAGCTTCCCCCGAACCATGCCATACTGGTTCTCCCTAATTAGACCATAGTTTTCTAAAAGCTCATAAATCCTATCCCTAAGAATTCTCCCCAGTAACTTCCCTACCACTGACGTGAAACTCACCGGTCTGTTGTTTACAGGGCTATCCCTTCTTGAATAATAGAGCAACACTGTCTACTCACCAGCTCTCCAGGAACTCAGCTGTGGCTGGAGAGGACACAAAGCTTTTGACCAAGGCCCCAGCATTCTCATCTCCTGTCTCCTTCCATAACCCAGGGTATATCCCAGCAGGACCTGGGGATTTATCCAACACCACTACCCTTTTTATCTCAAAATGCCCTAGTGAATCAATCAACTTGGCTCTGTTCTCTCTATCCTCCACATTCTTTTTCTTGATAAATACGGATGTAAAGTACTCATTAAGTACCTCACCTATACCCTCAGCATCCAAGCATTCCCTCTTTATCTTGAGGGGGCCTACCCTCTGCCTAGTTATCCTCTTACTCTTGATGTATCAGAATCAGGATTATTATCACTGGCATTTGTCGTGAAATTTGTTAATTTAGCAGCAACAGTTCAATGCAATACATAATATAGAAGAAGAATAATAAAAAATAAATAAATCAATTACAGTACCTGTATATTGAATGGATAAAAATTGTGCAAAAACAGAAATAATATATTTAAAAAGTGAGATAATGTTCATGGGTTCAATGTCCATTTAAGAATTAATTGGATGGCAGACAGGCAGAAGCTGTTCCTGAATCACTAAGTGTGTGCCTTCAGGCTTCTGTACCTCCCACCTGATGGTAACAGTGAGAAAAGGGCATGCCCTGGGTGCTGGGGTCCTTAATAATGGACGCTGCCTTTCTGAGACACTGCTCCCTGAAGATGTCCTGGGTACTTTGTAGGCTAGTACCCAAGATAGAGCTGACTAAATTTTTGACCCTTTGCAGCTTCTTTTGGTCCTGTGGAGTAGTACCCCCCCCCCCCCACCGCCATACCAGACAGTGATGCAGCCTGTCAGAATGCTCTCCACAGTATATCTGTAGACATTTTTAAGTGTTTCTATTGACATACCAAATCTCTTCAAACTCCTAATAAAGTATGGTCACTGTCTTGTCTTCTTTATAGCTGCATCGATATGTTATGACCAAGTTAGGTCCTCAGAGATCTTGACATCCAGAAACTTGAAAATGCTCACTCTCTCCTCCTCTGATCCCTATGAGGACTGGTATGTGTTCCTTCATCTTACCCTTCCTGAAGTCCACAGTCAGCTCTTTTGTCTTACTGACGTTGAGTGCCAGGTTGTTTCTGTAACACTACTCCACTAGTTGGTGTGTCTCGCTCCTGTATGTCCTTTTATCTCCATCTGCGGTTCTACCAACAACGGTTATATGATCAGCAAATTTATAGATGGTATTTGAGCTATGCCTAGCCACACAGTTATGGGTATACAGAGAGTAGATCAGTGGGCTAAGCGCACACCCCTGAGGTGCACCAGTGTTGATCGGCAGCAATGAGGAGATATTATCACCAATCCGCACAGGTTGTGGTCTTCCGGTTAGGAAGACAAGGATCTAATTGCAGAGGAAGGTAGAGAGGCCCAGGTTCTGTAACTTATCAATCAGGATTGTGGGGATGATGGTGTTAAATGCTATAGTCGCTAGACAGCATCTTGACATAGGCGTTTGTATTGTCCAGGTGATCTAAGGCCATGTGAAGAGCTATTGAGATTGCATCTGCTGTTGACCTATTGTGGCGATAAGCAAATTGCAGTGGGTCCAAGTCCTTGCTGAGGCAGGAGTTCAGTCTAGTCACGACCTACCTTCCAAAGCATTTTACCACTGTAGATGTGAGTGCTACCAGGTGATAGTCATCATGGCAGCTCACATTATTACTTAGAATGCCTTGGGATTCTCTTAACTCATCCTTGCCGAGGACTTTTCATAGTCCCTCCTGCCTTTCCTAATTCACTTGAGTTCTTTTCTGGCTCTGTTTTATTCTAGCTTTCTTCACCTTAAGTACATACTGTGACCCAACCTGCTCTACCTTCTAAGCTGGAAAGAATTCTAGAGACTCACCACCTACTGGGACAAGAAATTTCTAAACATCTCACTATTAATTGACTGACTCCCTAGACTTCCACTAGTGTAAAGATTTTGGAATCTATCCTGTCTACCTTATCAATACTGCTTAGGATCCTGTGCATTTGAAAAAGGTCACCTTTTATTCTTCAAACTGTCTAGCCTCTTTTGATAGTACAAGGAACTCCTCTCATCCAAGGAATTAGTCCAGTGAATCTCCATACAACTGCTTCAAATGCTAATAATTTCATTTTCCACATTAGAATAATCAAGGCCAAATTGTTCTTGTTCTGACAAAGTTGAGGACAGATTTCTTCTAAGGGACCTTTACACAATGACAAGGAATTCCTTGTATTCTACCATGCATCAAAACTGATGCAACTTCTTATGAGCAGCAGTTAGCAGTAATAGAGAGATAAAGAACTGCCTCTTTTACTACTAAAATCCAAAATGATTTATAGGAAGGTATGCTCCACTTCATTGAACAACAGTAAATCTTTGCAATTAGCAGCGAGGTGAGTAAGCCAGGATAATAAATACTGCTGACAATTTTATAGCAAAGCACCAATATTTATTGCAGAATTAGACAAGCTATTCTGACTACACAATTAGCTTCTGGCTTTGGTAAAGATGATTGAATGTGCCCTACATCTGAGGCATTAACTTTGAACCGAAGGTGCAATGGTCTATTTGGTACTTTGTGTTTCCTCTGTCACTTAATGCAATCATGGTTGATCTTTTACCATTGCTTCAGTTTTTTTTCCTTTCTCCCTTGGCTATCCTTAATATTCAAGAAGCAAACAGCTTCTCCCTTTAACATACGTGGTAACTGAGCTTCTATATCCTTAGAAAATTTTACAATGTCATGGACCCTGCAGGCCTGGGCACCCATAGTTCAGAATCAGAATTAGGTTTATTATCATCAGCATGTGACGTGAAATTTGTTAACTTAGCAGCAGCAGCTCAATGGAATACATAATCTAGCAGAGAAAAAAAATTATAATAATAATAATAAATAAAAATTTTAAAATAATAATAAATAAACATGTAAATCAATTACATATATTGAATAGATTTTTAAAATGTGCAAAAATAGAAATACTGTATATTAAAAAAGTGAGGTAGTGTCCAAACATTCAATGTCCATTTAGGCATCGGATGGCAGAGGGGAAGAAGCTGTTCCTGAATCACTGAGTGTGCGCTTTCAGGTTTCTGTACCTCCCACCTGATGGTAACAATGAGAAAAGAGGATGCCCTGGGTGCTGGAGGTCCTTAATAATGGACGCTGCCTTTCTGAGACACCACTTCCTGAAGGTGTCCTGGGTACTTTGTAGGCTAGTACCCAAGATGTCAATTGTTCTCTTATCTGGAGTCCATAAGACCATAAGATATAGGAGCATAATTAGGCAATTTGGCCCATTGAGTCTACTCCACCATTTAATCATGGTTGATCCTTTTTTTCCCTCCTCAGCCCCACTCTCCAGCCTTCTCCCTGTAACATTTGATGCCATGTCCAATCAAAATATCTTCTTACCACAGTCCTTACTTTAAATCAGAATTAGATTTATTATCCTCAACTTAGATGAGGTGAAACTTGTTAGTAATTCTGATTCAGCCTTTTGAATTTTCTGCCTAAGAAGTTTATAGATGTTCATTTGCCAAGTATATTAAAAGCAGAAACTGTTAGCTTTAAGTCTGTGATCACTGATCCTAAACATATTCATCAAATACAATAAAAGCATTTAAGAGACTCTTAGATAGGTACTTGAATGTGCAGGAAATGAAAGGATGTGTATCATGTGCAGGCAGAAGGAACTAGTTTAATTTTGCTGCAGTTTTGCCCTTTTCCTGTGACGTATGTTCGGTGTTCCACGTGCCGTGTTCATTGCTCTATGTTCTATGTACTTTTCGGGTTTACAGAAGTGCTGGAGTGGGAGACTAATTGAAAAGATCTTTAAATACACAACTCAGGCATAATCAGCACCCCTTTGTTGGTTTTATTCATTTGCAGAACACAGGCTCAACTGAAACATATAGAAGATACAGAATAATACAATACAGGAGCAGGCTTTTCCGGTCCCAATATCTGTGCTGACCATAACACCAAAGTAAACTAAACCTATCTACTTGCACATAAAGATGCAAGAGAGACTGCAGTTGCTGGAAATCTGGAGCAATACACACAAAATGCTGGAGGAATTTAGCAGGGCAGGCAACATCTGTGGAGGAGAGTAAACAGTCAACATTCTGTGTACCAGTCTTGTGAAGGAACTTGGTCTGAAACATTGACTGTACATTTCTCTCTATAGATGCTTCAGTCAGGCATTACCCAGACTGCACCGGGAGTATGGTGAGCAGTTTCTGGTCCCTTATCTAAGAAAGGACCAGAGGGCACAGCCTCAGAAAGGAGGGGCAAACTACTTAGAACAGAGAGGAGGAGGAATTTCTTATGCCAGAACGTGGTGTATCTGTGCAATTCATTAATACAGATGGCTGTGCTGGCCTGATCATTGAGTGTATTTAAAGCAGAAGTTGATAAGTTCTCGATTAGTTAGGGTGTTGTAAGTGATGGGGTAAAGACATGAGAATGAGATTGAGAGTGATAAATCAGCCATCATGGAATGGTGGAGCAGACTTGATGGGCCAAATGGCCTAATTCTACTTCTACTCTTATGGACTTAAGGTCTTATGCTGCCTGACCTGCTGAGTTCCTGAAGTGTTTTTTTTGTGTGTTGCCTACATATGGTTCATTTTCTTCCACTTCCTAAATGTTCTAAATGCCTGTCTAAATGCTCTTACATGCCTCTTTTGTTCTCACTTCCACCATGAATGTTGCCAGGGTTGGAGGGACTGAGATATGGAGAGAGTTTGAATAGGTTGAGACTTCATTAGTGGGCAGAAACCGGAGAAGAGTTTGATATTATAAAGGTGTATGAAACCATGAAGGACATCAAAATGATGAATGCAGACACTCGTTTTCCCAGGGTTGGGAAATCATAAACCTTGACGGTCAGAGGAGAGGTTCAATAGAAACCTGAGGGGCAAGGTTTTCAACCACGGAGTGGACTTTATATGGAATGAACTGCCAGAGAAGTGGTTGAGGCAGGTATGATTAAAAAAAAAACATTTAAAAGACACTTATACAGGGAAATGGGCAGGTAAGGTTTAAAGCGAACTGAGACAAATATGGGCAAATAGGACTTGATTGGATAGGAATCTTGGTTGGCATGGATTAACTGGGCTGAAGGGTGTGTTTCTGAGCTGCATAAATCTCTGACTATATCACTATAGCATGTACCAACAAGCTTAAGGACAGCTTCTATCCCACTGTTATAAGGATTTTGAATGGACATCTCATACAATATAAATGAACACTTAATCATAGCCCTTGCACTTTATTTGTCCATCGCTATTTGTCCATTTTCTCTATAGCTCTAACACTACATTCTGTATTCTGTTATTGTTTTTTTTTAACTTTTTGCTTTTGTACTGCCTCAAAGTTCTTATACTGTATATGGCATATTCTGTCTGGATAGAATGCAAACAAAAGTTTTACTTGTGACAACAATAAACTAGTTACCTATTACTATGTAACGCGCTGTAAGGTTTCACTGCTAATGTAATGGCCTCTCTGTAATGTTTCACTCCTAAGGTAATGGCTTCTCTGTAGCAGCAATGTTTGGGTTATGACTAGAGATAGCGGGAGCTTTGGAATGTGTGCTATCCAATGAGAGGGATGTTGCTCTTTCTTGTGGGTCTGGGAGCAGGGATTTCATGGTCTTTTGTTGGGGAGAGATGAGGAAAGAAGACACGAATGGAGAGAATTAGTAGACTGCCGGGCAGAGTGGACTTGGAGAGAGGGTCTGAGGGTCAGCTATGCGCGGCGGAGGGCGACAGGGAACAAATAAATGGAACCATGAGCTCCAGCGTTGTGCATTAGACTTTCATGAGAATGGGCCCTTTTCTTTTCTGTTTCTTTACTAACCATATAGTCAAATTAAGAATTATAAAGCTCAATTGTTTAATTGCATATTGTCTACTGTTTTGTTATTTCATGCTACTGATATGTAACAGGGGAACACATCACACAGCATCCACCCAAACAGGATTTTCTAAGTTTTGCCGGGCCGAGAACTGTCTTCCCCTGGATTAAGCTGCTAGCCGAACTGAAAGTTACAACTATAATTGAAAAGAAAGCAGGGAACCACTTTGTAACCTTCAAACCACAGACAGGAGAAGATAACAGTAACAAAACTGTTCATGAAGATAGCCATTCAGAGCTTTTTTGGCATTTCACCTTCAATACATTTTTTTCCATAGATCTTGAGAGTGAAGATCTTGAGGGTCTTGTAATGATTTGTTCTATCAGACACTAATGCACATGTTAAAGATTTAAGTGGATCACAGGACTTCTTTGTAAATCTTCCATCGGACAGACTTTAGAATATATTTTTTAAAAAGTTGCCCGAGATTAATTTTTTAAAAATTGAAGTGTAAAGTTGAAGGAAAATGTTTTGAAAAACTGATGGTTTAAGAATTTGGCACACAACAGAGTTGCTGAATTGTGGCTAAGGAAAAATTGCTTATTGATATGCCAAGCAATTCGGCCAACATCTGCTATTGCTACAGCTGCACTTTAGAAGTTAATTTCAAGAAATGCCAACCAACAGCTGATTGAGATCGTGATGTCTTTAAAACAGATATGTAATTTAAATATGTGAAATAAACTTTCCCTTTCTTCTCCAGGCCAAGACTATTCTAATATTATGTACAATTCACACATAAAAGTAGTTTGAAAAAAGGCATGAAAATGCTTCAGGAAACTATAAATATGTTAATCTGACATTGTGAAAAAGATCTAATTAAAATAAAGTATTTCTTCCTCTAGTATCCTTCCATAAGACTTTTTGCATGTTAATGTTTGGAAAGAATAAGGATTCAGACCATGAAAGTTGAAATATTGTGGTGGACCTGCCTGCTGAAGGTACGTGTTGAGACAGTTCAGAGAGAGAATAATGAAGCAGTATGTTCCCATGAGTAATAAAAATGTCCTTTCATTATTAATCATGTTTATGCAAGAAAGAAGAGTGTTATTAGCATCTGCACAAATATACATATCAATTAATGGATTCAAAGCAGAAATATGACTTAATTATGTATTCATATTAACTGTGCACAGTTTCTTCACATCATGCACTGTACTGCATCATATTATTCAGAACCCACATATCCAGTTCTTAATTCTTCTTTGGGGTGAAACATCTGCCTGTCAAGACACCTCAGAATTTTGTTTCTCATAAAGTCTCATTGTTTCACATTCTTCTGAAATTCACTGAGAACAGATGAAATCTGCTCAAAGCTTCTTCAAAAGACAATTCATTTCATCCCAGGAATTTAACCAGAAAACGTTCTCTGAGCTGCCTCTATTGCAGCTTACTTGCCTCCTTAACTTCTTGAACTATGAAATTAAACGATGAAGAAAAATAAAGGAGAACTCTTCAAGCAAAAATCTGATACTCAAAGAGAGGCAAAGGGATTGGGAGAAAGTTTCTCCTCCAGTTTTTGCTTCTTAATCACATCATATCAACTCCCTCCACTCCTATGGACCATCTGAAGCTCTGGAATTTCCTCCCTGAATTACCTCAACTTCCAAACTCTCACTCCCCAGTAAGATGCATCTTAAATTTTCAACTGATTTTTTTCATTGCTTTCTCAAAGTCCGCTTGTTTTGCTTAGAACCGATCTTCTGTTTTGGTTATACCTCTGTAGGTAACTTGGAATGTTTTTACTGTATTAAATGGCAGTTGCTCTTAAATTTAAGTACATTCAAATACCTCATAATTATTCTCCAGGTAAGAACAGTTTCAAGCAGACTTTTTCTAGAATGGAACAATTAAGATCACTGTAGCATACATCCCTTATTAAAAAGGTGCTTACACTGTTAACTGCCAGACCTGAGCTTAACTGGTAATTAACAGACAAAAGTAGTAATTCCATGAAAATCATGGGGAGATTTTTCAGTGTAATTATCAGTCTTACTTTTCCAGATTGGGTTCATACTAGAACATCTGCTTCAGTAATCACAGACAAAATATTCTGTTTCGCACAACTATGTAGGCATGGCAGGTTAAATGACTCAGAAAAGCTGACACAGTCTCCAGGAAAGTCATGTAACTGAAAATTGCCACCTGCAAGAGGCAGTAAGCAAGACTATGAGCAAGTTGCTTTTAATCCATGTAGAATGTCCATTTGAGGATCATTGCCCTGAAGTATTAACTATGTTTCTCCACAGATGCTGCCTGATTTGTTGCTTATTTCCAACATCTTCTCCATTTTCTCTGGAAGTTCAGGAATTTTGAAACTTACAGGCTTCCCAGGTTATGAACACCTGACCTATAGACATCCATAAGTACAAACAAACTCCTATAAGCATTATTAAATTGAAATGATATTCAGTCTTTTTACCTCAAGCCTATCAAAACCAGCCATGAAGCATGGGGCATCATCATTCAGTACCACTTGAACTAGGCAGAGGAAGAAAATATATAAATGTTCACGTTAATTGGTACTCATCAACATCATTCATTACAATACCATTGCAAGAGGTTTTGTGCACTTCCCAACTTGCAGACAACTTATTGACCTATGGACATTTAGAAACATGGAACGCATTGGTAACCGGAATGCAGCCTGTTTCAATTTTTCTGCAAGGGATAAAAGCCAGTGTTTTGTGCATGGCAAAGTGTGAGTGTAATGGGGCATTGATATATCACCATTTAAACTGTAGGTGTTTCTCACAACATATTTTGAACACTGTCAGCACTGCCTTTTGTCAGTGAAGGAAAAGGGTACTGGAGGACCAAGTCCTCAGAAATGACAATAAGTCCTATTCACTTCACTTATGATTGTGAAGGTAAGTACAGCTCCAATGCCATATTTAAGTTTGCTGATGATATCACTGTCATTGGGCAAATCAGAGGTGGTGAGAAATCAGCATTTAGGAGGGAGACTGAAAATCTGGTTGAGTGGTATCACAACAACAACCTCTCACTCAATGCCAGCAAGACCAAGAAGTTGACTATTGACTTTAGGAGAAGGAAACCAAAGGTCTTTGAGCCAGTCCTCACCAGGGATCAAAGGGGGAAAGGATTAGCAACTTTATATTCCTCAGTGTTATCATTTCAAAAGATCTGTCCTCCATCCAGCCATTATGAAAAAGCATGACTTCACCTTTACTTTCATAGACATTTGCGAAGTTTGCTTTGTCATCTAAAAATTTGACAAATTTCTATCGATGTGCAGTGGAGAGTACGTTGACAGATTACATCACGGCCGGATATGGAAACACCAATGCCCTTGAATGGAAAAACCTACAAAAAATAGTGGATACAGCCCAGTCCATCACAGTAAAGCCCTCCCCACCATTTATCATACAGTACATGGAGTGCTGTTGCAGAAAAGCAGCATCTTTCAAGACCCTCTCCCCATCCAGGTCATGCTCACTTCTCACTGCTGCCATCAGGAAGGAGGTACAAGACCCACACCACCAGGTTCAGGAACAGTGATTACCCCTCAACCTTCCTGCTCTTGAACCAGTGGAGATAACTTCACTCAACTTCAGTCACTCCATCACCGAACTGTTCCCATGACCTTCAGACTCACTTTCAAGGACACTTCATCTCATGTTCTTAGTATTTATTGCCTATTTATTTATTTACTTATTATTCTGATTTTTTTTCTCTTTTATTTTCACAGATTGTTGCATTTGTATGTTTGTTGCTTGGCCATCTTATTGCGTGTAAATTTTCAGTGAATCTATTGTTTTTCTTTGTGTTTACTGTGAATGCTCACAAGAAAATGAATCTCAGGCTTGTACGTGGTGACATATATGTGCTTTCATAATAAATTTACTTTTTTTTGAATGTTGGTGTACTGGGCGGCAGAGATTCCTGCCCTCCTGTATGCCTCAGAGACCTGGATTACTTACAACAGGCACCTCAAGGCACTGAAAAGACACCAGCAAGTGCCGCCACTGCTAAGTCATCCAGATAAGCAAACCATCACCAGTATCCTCTTTATGGCAAGATTGTCAGCACTGAAGCCTAGTTACTATCAGATGGTTAAGCCAGACCCTCTAGGTCATTCACATACCCAGCAGCAGACTTCCAAACAAGACTCTTTATTCTGAGACATGAAAGCGAATTACCAAGTGTACAGAGAAAAATATTCCAGGCTATGCTCAAGGAAGTGCAACTTTCCCACTGATGCTTGGGAACTGCTATCCTGTGACCACCCAAGGTGCAGAAGAAGCAATCAAGATAGTAACTGGTTTATTATTGCCACAGGTACTGTGGTACAATGAAAAGCTTTTGTTTTCATGCCGTTCAGAGCATTCCCTACCTTGAGGCAGTACAAAAGGAAAGAAAAAGAATGTAAAATATAATGCTGCAGTTCTATTGAAAGTGTAGTGCGTGGAGACAAATGAAGTGCAAGGGCCATGATCTGGTAGACTGGGAGATCAAGAGTTTATCTTTATTGTACAAGAAGTTAGTTCGAGAGTCTGATAACAGCAGGATAGAAGTTGTCCTTAACTCTGGTGATGCATATGCTGAAGTTTTTGTTCCTTCTGCAGAGAGGGAAGAAAAGGGAATGACAATCGGGGCAGCAGTCCTTGATTGTGCTGGCTGCTTCACTGAGGCTGGGCAGGAAAGGTAAACAGAGCCAATGGCAAAGAGGCTGTTTTTTTCTGATAGACTGAGCTCCATCTACAACTCTCTGAAATTTCTTGTGGCCCTGCACAGAGCAATTGCTATGTCAAACAGAATATTACATTGGTGTATCTGTAAAATATGGTGCACTGGAGACAGGCTGAATTTCCTCAGCCTCCTGAGATAATAGATGCCTCAGATATGGAGAGATAGCTACCCAGAGTGCATTGTGTTTATTTTTATGCTTAAATTCAGTGTGGCAGGAATGTATTTACTGCTGAATGATAGCAGAAACAATTTAGCTGAATTGATAATCAATGACAGATGTTCAGATGTTTATTCACATGCCAGCTGTTCTGTATGGCAGAATTCAGCAGGGTGAATTAATTCTTGTATCCTTGATCAGACTGCTGGGCAGCAGGAAGTGCAGGCTTCTTGTCAGCAAGAAGTCCATGAGCCAGGAGGGTTGGTCGGTACCATCTGAGGGGAATAATGCTCATACAGATTTTTGGCAAGGTGTACATCTCTAGAGTTAGAAAATATGGGATAGCATTGCACCAGTGGTAGCTTTATTTACTTCAAATAAGTAATCACTTTTTGTACATATTCCATATTAACATCAGTACAGCAGAAAATGTTACCCCACCCCCCAAAAGGTAAAAAACCTCATTTGGAGAGATTTCTGTTTTATCAATGTCATGGTATTTTCCATATTGTTATATCAAATCAGAACAATCCTAAGCTTTTGTCATAGCATATAGAATTACAGTACAATAATTCAAATGTGGAGTTCCACATGGCTATAACCTAGGCCCCATTTGGTTGTAAAATGAACATATTTAATCAAAGACTGCTTTCCATACTTTGTTTTCCATACTTTCATAACCTATTAATAATCATAATAATTTTCCATCTTCCCCGTCTTCCACATCTTCATCTGAACTTTCCACACTCTCTGAGATGGATGCCTGGTTCTCACAGTCTGCCAGTCTACACAATATTTCAAAACAGCTGAGCATATAGCATGCTCCACACTGATCTTACTATCCTCAACATACTTTTCCTTGACACAGAGTACTCATTTAAGATGCGGCTTACATCCTCTACCTTCAAGCACACCACCCGTCCTTTCAATTGAGAGGAACTGTTTCTATTGGCAGAGGGTCAAAACCACAGGATGTAGAATGAAGGTGAACCACAATAGAACTGAAAATGACAACAGGAGCTGTGTCCATCCATAGTGAGAGTTTGTGTCCTGGAATGCAGCGACAAGGAAGGCAGATTAATTTATGGCTTTAAAAGCCAGATGGATTGCATCAGAACTTGCAGGGCTTTGTGGACAGGGCAGGGAGCAGACTAGCTGGACTACAGTTATATGCATCCAGTATGGCAGCGACTGTTCCGTGATTTTGTGTTAATACAGCTGCACACAATGATTATGTTATACTCACCACTGAAAGCAATTTTGCTCAGAAAATGCATTGAAAGAAGAAACTCTCTCCAGTATCATCAGAAAGATAAATGAAATGTAACCCTCTGCACACATTATCTGGTACAAGGCAGATTCATTGATTGTCCGAGCATGAATAACCTTGACAATCAGAAGAAAGCAGAAAGAAGTGATTGCAAATGTATTCCAATTGAGTGAGGGTGAAAACAATCTCCTCAGTCAGCTGACTGCCCCAACCCATCTGAGAACTGTGCTTCCGAGAAGTGGTTCATTGGCTGATGCACCTCCTTTATAATCCATGCCCTTAGACTTCCTTGTGGTGCACTGTGTGTCTTGATACTTTCCATATCCCTCCTGAGCATTACCCAGGATGGGATCGTGTTGCATCACTTCCATTTAAGTAGCACATCACAGGAAAACACTGGTGCATCCAAAGGAAACCCACAAGGTTAATTGGCCTCTGAAAATTGTTCCTAGCACAGATGAGAGGTAGGGCAACAGGAGAGTTAATTGGAAAAGGTCACAGAGAAAATTGTTAGGAGTGTGGTAGAAATGCTCTCAGAGCTAACATGGGCTCAATGGGCCAAATGGTCTTACACAAAGATGTAAGGAAATATGAAGGCTTTTGCCAGATAAAGGACAGTCAGAGCAGAGTAATAGAATGGCAGACGATGGGAGTTAGGGGATCATCCAGCTGTGCTGTTATTGATTAGTGGAACTAGCTCAGAAGACTGAAAGGTTTACACAGAGATACAAGAGATCCTGAAAATGCCGGAAATCTTCATCAAAATGTACAAAATTGCTGGAGGAACTTAACAGGTCAGGCAGTATCTCTGATGGGAAATGAAGAGTTTCCTCCTTTCCCAATGTCTTTGTTGGATCACTGGAATCTTTGTTGCTTATGTTGGATCACTGGAACCTTTGAAATAGCATTTCCATAGATTCCGCTTGAGAGCTGTTACAATGTGGTCGTGTTCCTGAACTAGATTCAAGATTCAAGCTTGTTTATTGTCATTCTCCAGTACACAGGGTGTAAAAGAGAATGAAAATATTGTTACTCCAGATTCTAAACAGCATTAATTGCTCACAATAGGCATTAGGAACCCAAAAGGCAGGAGGAGAGAGAGCAGCGCGCCACATATGCGCAGCCCTCTGGTGAAAAATGATATTGTATCTGTTAAATAGGGGCTGTGGACAATTCTGATTTGATGGAGATGGACGTGAAAGCACAGAGGAACATCTGGAGAAATTTCTGAAACGCTCGTTCACTGCTGTCGTTACTGCTGGGTCGGGAATCTTCCGGAGGGAAGGCCTCAAAATCCCTGGCTTTGCCTGATGTTGGCGACCGAGATTGAGGTCGAATCGTTCGGACAGAGATGGCACTCAGTACTCGGTGTCAGAGAGCTGATTCGGAGGCTCGAAGTTTTCAGATTGTGGTCGGGCATGGCAGAGAGAGTTTTTCTTCCTTCTCCCGTCTGCGTGAGATGTGGGACATTTGAGAGACTTTGAATTTTTTACTGTGCTCATGGACTTCTTCATCAAGTTATGGTATTGTTGCACTGTTGTAACTATATGTTATAATTATGTGGTTTTGTCAGTTTTTTCAGTCTTGGTCTGTCCTGTGTTTTGTGATATCACACCGGAGGAAATAGTGTATCATTTCTTAATGCATGCATTACTAAATGGCAATAAAAGAGGACTGCGTGTCTTCATAATCTAATTAAAAAACATTTAAAAAACACAATAAATATATACAGGACAGGAGTGAAGTAGATTAGCTGTTTGAGTAATGTTGCAATAACACCCTTGCTCTCAGTGTCAGTACGACCAAGGAATTGGTTGTGGTCTTCAGGAAGGGAAGTTGAGTGAACACACACCAGTTTTCATCAATGATCAGCAGTGGAAAAGGTGAGCAGTTTCATGTTCCTGGGTGTCAACATCTCTGAAAATCTATCCTGGGGCCAACATATTGATGCAATTACAATGGCATGGCAGCAGCTATATTTCATTTGGAATTTGAGGAAACTTGATATTTCACCAAAGGCTCTCAAAAATTGCTACAGGTATACCACGGAGAGCATTCTAACTGGTTGCATCACTGCCTGGCATGGAGGAGCCACTGCACAGGATCAGAAAAAACTAACTGCAGGACGTTGTAATTTCATCATGTTTACCAGCCTTCCCAGCATCAAAGGCGATGCCTCAAGAAGGTGACATCCATCATTAAGGACCCCCATCCCCTCCTCTCATTACTGCCATCAGGGAAAAGGTATAGGAGCCGGAAGACATATTCAACGTTTCAGGAACAGCATCTTCCCATCTGCCATCAAATTTCTGAATGGACAATGAACCCATGCATACTATTTTCATTCTCTTTTTTTTGCATTACTTAATTAATTTAGTTTTTATATACACTGTGTATTTCTTATTGTAATAGATAGCATTTTTAGTATTATATATTACATTATACAGGGAGGAGAGGATGTCGGCACGACGCAGCACGCACAGCCTCTCTGGTGAAATGATATCGTATTTGTTAAATAGGGTACCGTGCACAATTCTGATTTGATGGAGACAGCCGTGAGAAGCACGGAGGAACATCTAGAGAAACTTCTGAAATGCCCGGTTCGTTGCCGCTGCTACTGTGCGATCGAGAATCTCCGGAGGGAAGGCCCCAAATCCTTGGCTTTGCCTGCTGTTGGTGGCCGGGGCTGGGGTCACAGCGCACAGCAGAGATGGTGCTTGGTGCTAGGTGTCAAAGGGCTGGTTGGAGGCTCGATGTTTTCGGATGACTCAGAGTCGGACTCTGGTCGGGCATGGCAGGGAGCGTTTTCTTCCTTTTCCCGTCTGCGTGAGATGTGGGACTTTCGAGAGACTTTGAACTTTTTTTTACCGTGCCCATGGCCTGTTCTTCATCAAGTTATGGTATTGCTTGCACTGTTGTAACTATATGTTATAATTTTGTGGTTTTTGTCAGTTTTTCAGTCTTGGTCCGTCTTGTGTTTCTGTGATATCACACCGGAGGAATATTGTATCATTTCTTAATGCATGCATTACTAAATGACAATAAAAGAGGACTGCGTGTCCTCATAATCTAATCTAATTATACTGCTGCTGAGAACAACAAATTCCACAACATATGCCAGTGAATTTAAACCTGATTTTGAAATATAACAGCAATCCTATAAAACACAATGTATAAGCAACTGTTATATACTGTGCACAGACTGAATGTATGTACATAAATTGATACTAGGTGGCATCACATCTAGCTTCAGAATAAATAGGTTAACTCTCAACCACATTAAGATTAGACTGACTGGAAATGTAGCCAAACAATGATGTATCCCAACCTCATGCCTGAAAGTAGTAGCAATGATGGAAAAGAGCAAGTTAGAGTTTAATTTCACTCGACCAGAAATATATATTTAATGTCATTAAAATGTGATCCTTTTTAATACATTTAACCGAAGCTGTAAATGGTTTTGTTAATGAAACAACTGTTGAACACTCATTTGAATTTCGTACCAATAAGATAAAATGAGATTCTAAGCTGATCCATTATTTGCGTGTCATCACTTATAATGTGCAGTGCCAATGTGTTATGCATCTTCAATTATCATTCACGGGTCATGAGTTTTCGCTCACAAGCCTTGCTAATTCACAGCCATTCCTAATTGCCTTTGAGAAGGTGGTGATGAGCCTCCTTCTTCAACCACTGCACTCCTTCCAGGATTCGACTTCGAAGGACTGGCGATGCATTTCCAACTCAGACTGGTTTATGACTTGAAGGGGAGCCCGCAGATCATGATGTTCACATGTGACTACTGCCATTGTCCTTGATGGTAGAAACTGCAGGTTTGAGAGTTTGCTGTCAGCATTGTTTGGACAAGTGATATTTTCTAACTATTACACAAGTACAGCTATGCTGGTGAAAATAATCAGCATTCTCCCTGATTAAGATATTTAAATTGGTTGAAATGTTGGACTGTAAACAGGTCCTTTGATGCGTGAAATCTATTGAAAAAGAGGGTTACCTTAGCGTTAAATTTAAGGAGTGACTGGATAGGTAGGGGTTATTTTCCCTGAAACACAAGAGGCTGTGAGTGACCGTGTAGAGGTATATAAAATCAGGAGGGACATAGATAAGGTGTACAGTCACAGTCTTCTCCACAGGGTAGTCTTAAACTAGATATCATAGGCTTACTGTAAGAATGGATAGATTTAAATGAGACCTGAGGGTCAAGATTTTCAGAGTGATGAGAATATGGAATGAACTGCCCAGAGAAAGTGGTAGAAATGTATACAACTGCAATATTTAAAAAAAACATTTGCACAGGTTCATCAATATAAAGTTTAGAGAATACGGGTCAAATATAGGGAGATGGGGCTTGCTTAGATCGACATCCTGGTCAGCATGTGTGAGTTAAGCTAACAGTCCTGTTCTTGTCTGTATTACTTTTGCAACTTGTGTGCAGAGATGATGTCATGATGTATTGCACACCTTGGATAATAGCTATCAGGCAATGGAAAGGGCCCAAAGTGCTACTGAGATTGAGGGGTCAATCAAAATTACCAAGGCTATGGTTCACATTAAATATACTGTAACTGTACAGCTGACCTTATCCCACAGTCCTGCTATAAGCAACGCATTACACATACTATGGTCTCATTATAAACAAAAGAGATTCTGCAGATGCTGGAGATCTTGAGTCAGCCTCCACCCACCCAAGCCTCCCACACCTCCATCCAAGTCAAGTCAAGTCAAGTCAAGTCGCTTTTTATTGTCATTTCGACCATAAACTGCTGGTACAGTTCACAGTAAAAATGAAACAACACTTCTCCAGGACCCTGGTGCTACAGGAAACAACACAAATCTACATTAGACTAAGTGAGACAACACAAGGCTACACTAGACTACATAAGACAACAAAAAAACTACACAGGACTACATAAAATGCACAAAACAGTGCAGGGCAGTACAATAAATAATAAAAAAGAGAATAGGCACAGTAGAGAACAAATTACGATATAATAATAAATTATGTAAATGTCAGTCTAGTCTCTGGGTATTAAGGAGTCTAATGGCTTGGGGGAAGAAACTGTTGCACAGTCTGGTCATGAGAGCCCGAATGCCTTTTGCCAGATGGCAGGAGGGAGAAGAGTTTGTATGAGGGGTGTGTGGGGTCCTTCACAATGCTGTTGGCTTTACGGATGCAGCGTGTAGTGTAAATGTCTGTAATGGTGGGTAGAGAGACCCCGATGATCTCAGCTGACCTCACTATCCGCTGCAGGGTCTTGCGATCTGAGACAGTGCAATTCCCAAACCAGGCAGTGATGCAGCTGCTCAGGATGCTCTCGATACATTCTCTGTAGAATGTGGTGAGGATGGGGGGTGGGAGATGGACTTTTCTCGGCCTTCACAGAAAGTAGAGACGCTGCTGGGCTTTCTTGGCTACGGAGCTGGTGTTAAGGGACCAGGTGAGATTCTCCGCCACGTGAACACCAAGAAATTTGGTGCTCTTAACGATCTCATACGGAAGAGCCGTCAATGTTCAGCGGAGAGTGGTCGCTCCGTGCTCTCCTGAAGTCAACAACCATCTCTTTTGTTTTGTTCACATTCAGAGACAGGTTGTTTGCTCTGCACCGGCCCGTTAGCCGCTGCACCTCCTCTCTGTATGCTGACTCATCGTTCTTGCTGATGAGACCCACCATGGTCGTGTCATCGGCGAACTTGATGATGTGGTTTGAGCTGTGTGTTGCAGCACAGTCGTGGGTCAGCAGAGTGAACAGCAGTGGACTGAGCACACAACCCTGGGGGGCGGGGGGGGCCCGTGCTCAGGGTAATGGTGTTGGAGATGCTGCTCCCGATCCAGACTGACTGAGGTCTCCCAATCAGGAAGTCTAGGATCCAATTGCAAAGGGAGATGTTCAGGCCCGGCAGTTTCAGCTTTCCAATCAGGTGCTGATGAAAGATTGTGTTGAATGCTGAACTGAAGTCTATAAACAGCATTCGAACGTACGTCTTTTTTGTCCAGGTGGTTGAGGGCCAGGTGGAGGGTGCTAGCGATGACGTCGTCTGTTGAGCAGTTGGGTCGGTACACGAACTGCAGGGGGTCCAGTGAGGGGGGCAGCAGGGTCTTGATGTGCCTCACGACAAGCCTCTCGAAACACTTCATGATGATGGATGTGAGTGCAACGGGACAGTAGTCGTTGAGGCAGGACACTGAAGACTTCTTCCGCATGGGGACGATCCACACATTCAGCCACAGGTACTTCCTTTCATCCCACACCGCTCTTCTATACCTCCACTCCTCCCTCCCACACCTCTACCCACCCAAACATGCCACCTCAAGCTGCTCCCTCCCAAAACTCCACCTCCACCCTCCCAAACACTTCCACCTGACTTCCACCATTGGTCCCAGTGAATGATCCATGACGCCGAGCTGTGTATTCAGAAGCACTTCATCCAGATCCTATACATCACTGAGTTGCTCACTCACTACCAACCTGGATTGAAAAGATGAGGTACTCTATTTTTTTGTAAATTTTAATTCCAATAGTGTTCAATTAACATATACAGGTCGACCTTCACTAATCTGACTACCTGTAATCCGGTTCCTTCGATAATCTGGCACTGATTATACTTACTGTGATCCTTCTGTAATTCGGTATTTTCACTAATCCGGCACTCCTCAGGTCCCAATGGTGCCAGATTAGTGAAGGTCGACCTGTATATACTTAGGTCTGTTTTTCAAAAAAATGTATTATTTTGTTTTCTTTACCTGAAACTATTTTTTCTTTTGCTTATTTATTCCATTGCAACTGTTTGTAAAGGTCTCTAATCATCAGAAATAGTTTGTAATGTTGTTGACAACACAAGCTATTGAAATGACATTGTGGACATGAGGATAATGCCTGAGGACCAGTTAGTGCCAGCAAAAGATCACCACAGCAACAAGGCCTTGAAGACAATTGAAGCTGGAGAGGCAGAAAAATTAGAATGGCCATTGGAGAGTAATTTTGTAATAGTTATTATCATTAGTGTTTACTT
Organism: Mobula hypostoma; assembly: GCF_963921235.1. Taxonomy (NCBI): domain Eukaryota; kingdom Metazoa; phylum Chordata; class Chondrichthyes; order Myliobatiformes; family Myliobatidae; genus Mobula; species Mobula hypostoma. The sequence continues at coordinate 171,955,945 of NC_086097.1, forward strand.
AAAGCAACTTAATGGTCTTTAAATGCATTGAATCGCCACTTTAGGCAGGAGGTGAGAAATGCCTTAGGCTTGCATCTGCTCAGAGGTCACCAGTGTGTCCTAGAGCAGGGAATTTTGGATCTGTCTCCTGATGCCTAGTCTTCAATTATGGACCTCTCCCCTTATGGGTGGCTACAGCAGTGCAGACTTCGGGTTGGGCAGTGAGGAGTTACAACAGTCATTGGTTGACCATGTCACCTCAGAAGAGGATGCGTGGCCTTGAATGCTCTTACAGGTTTGAAGTTTGGTCTCTCCTTCAATGACACCAATTCCTACTGCCTTCAGAAAAGCAGTCAACATAAACAAAGACCACTTCCACCACGGTCATTTTCTCTTCTCCCCTCTCCCATCAGGAAGAAAATACAAAAGTTTTAGAACACATTCTACTAGGTTTGAGGACAGCTTCTAACCCACTGTGATAAGATTCTTGTATGGACCTCTTGTACTTAAAAGATGATCTATTGATCTCTGAATCTTATGGTGCCTGTACCTTATTTCTACTTTCAATTGTAACACCACATTCTGATTTTTATTTCCTACATCACAGTCCAATGTATGGAAAGATCTATCTGGATGGTACACCAATAAATCTTTTCACTGTATCTCAGTACATGTGATGATAATAAACCAATTCCACGTTAAAAAATACCCACCCCCAACCTTGCCTTGTGTCAAAGTTTGTCGAGGAGTTTCAGGGTTACACCAGCTGTGGCCTCACTGCACCACCAGACAGCTCCAGATTCAGAAGGCCACCTCATTCAACCTCCACATCTGGCGCAGATGTGTGTTGATGGGTGACAATCATGGGCAGTAAGTTCAAATACTGGGCAAGGTCCAGCTGGATTTGGCCCATCTACAGTATCCATAAGACAATATGTCCATATTCATTATGACGTAAGTACCTGTAATTTGGCCCATCAACTCAATGCTGGTTCACAGACCAATTTTGACCTCCATAACAATTTTCCTGTAACCTAAAATGAGACATTCTAATCAACTTCCCCTCAGATGCTCCTGCCCAGCCACCTACAACAGGGGTTCCCAACATTTTTTGCACTGTGGACCGGTTAAATATTGATAATATTCTTGCGTTCCGGCCGACCCGGGGGGGGGGGGGGGGGAGGGTTGCCAACGGACAAGAGTAGCAGTCAAATACGTTGTGTTTACCAAGAGAAAGACTACAATGACCATGAAGCATTGCGCGGGCACCAGTGTGCATGCGTACTCCTTCCCTTTTTTCCCCTGCAAATTGTTTTGGCGATTCTCGTCGGGTGGGGGGGGGGTGGTAGTGTGTTAATCACGACCGGAATATCGGTGATAAGTGGCTAATACACTCAGTTTCGTTTCTAAAAGAGTTTATCTAACGAATTTAATATTAAACACACAACGCATATTTTCCTTGCATGAATATAGTGATAATTATCAGGGGAGGACGGGAGTTTGAAGTAAGTATTGAAGGAACTTCCAGTAGAAGTGGTAGAGGCAGGTTCGATATTATCATTTAAAGAAAAATTGGATAGGTATATGGACAGGAAAGGAATGGAGAGTTATGGGCTGAGTGCAGGTCGGTGGGACTAGAGTAGCGTTCGGCGCGGACTAGAAGGGCAGAGATCGCCTATTTCCGTGCTGTAATTGTTATATGGTTAAATAAGTAAGTCAATAGCATCATACCATTTTAAGTAACGTTTGGATATTAAACGCACAGCACATAGTTTCCCCGTATGAATGTATAAAATCATTGCAACATACCAATATCGCTGAATCAGTGGGAGCCCTGGGCTTGTTTCCCTACAACAACACGGTCCTATTGAGGGGTGATGGGAGGCAGCGATACTCGAAGGGGGTTCCTTATGTCCAGTCTATTCCACAATTTAGTTTTCGTTGCATTCATTGCAGAAAACTCTGCTTCGCAGAAATATGTTGGAAGCAACGTTTTCAGTACTTTCGTAGCTATCTCAGGATATTTAGACTTGACTTTGATCCGGAATGCCGGCAGAGATGTTATGTAAAACATACTTTTCAGCCCGCCGTCATTTGCGAGCTCGAGGAGTCGATCTTCCCGCGCTGACATGGATGATGAGCGGGTAATGACCTCGCATGCGTAATGGCTCAACAGTGGCCGTGACAGGGAATGAGGAAAGGTGCAGCTGACTCCTATCGCCAAATCATATCGTTTCCTCACGGCCCGGTAGCGTATGCTTTGCGGCCCGGTGGTTGGGGACCGCTGACCAACAATGTTAATTTACAGTACTCTGCAAAAGTCTTAGGCACGTTAGATTTTTTAATGTAAGTCTTGTTTTAGAGTTTTTTGTCTTCTGCATTAGTGTGTCAGTAGAAAAGAGTAAATTTTAGGTTTCCAGTCATTTTCCAAAATATGAAATGTTACAGAGGATTTTTTTTATTTTGTTAAAGAAAGTAACATATTCAAACAAAAACTTGTTTACTTTGTAGGTATGTAGCCCACTGCATGATTAAACAAAGATAACAAACAGGTACTAATGAGTTGAATGGACTAAACTGATGAGCTGAAACAGAAACAGATGTGGAAGGAATCAATCTGAGCAAAGGACAAAAAAAAACCAACAGGTGAGGGTGTAGCAGATGTGTCAGTTTAACCTTCAAATCATCAATTCTTACACTATGGGAAGAGTGAGCATAACAACAAGATACAAGGTGGTCATCCTCCATCAGCAAGGTCTCTCCAAAGAAGAAATTTTGCAGCAGACAGGAGTTTCAAGATGTGCTGACCAGACTCTTCTGATAAAGTATAAAGAAATGGGCAAGACTAAGGACTTGAAATGCAGTGAATGGACATGAAAACTGAATGCAACAGATGAGAGATACATCAAACTGACACCCCTTCTAAGTCGGAAGTAGTCCAGCACTCAATAGAACCCATGTATACCCCTCTACAGTCCAAAGAAGTCTTGTCAGAAATGGTCTTCATGGAAGAGTTCCTGCCAAAAAGCCATTGCTCCGAAGTGGGAACAAAACCAAGAGGTTCACCTAAACACAAAAACATAAGGACTTGGATGCTGAACAATGGCTGCAAGTGCTCTGGACTGATAAGAAAAAATTTGAAATTTTTGGCTCAAACAGGAGGTAGTTTGTCTGTAGAATAGCTGGAGAGTGCTACATGGATGAATGTGTGCAGCCACCAATGAAGTATGGTTGAGTTTCCTTGCAGGTTTGGGACTGTATGCAAATGGAGTTGATGATCTGGTCAGAGTCAATGGAATCCTCAATGCTGAGAAGTACAAGCAGATTCTCATTCATCACACAATATTATTAGGGAGGCATATGATAGGTCCCAACTTCATTCTGCAGCAGGACAATGACCCCAAATACATGGCCAAGGTCATAAAGAACTATCTTCAGCATAAAGAAGAACAAGGATTTCTGCAGCAGATGATATAGCCTCCTTGGAGCCCTGATCTCAACATCGTTGAGTCTGTCTGAGATTACCTGGAGTGACAGAAGCAAGTGAGAGAGCCAAAGTCTGCAGAAGAACAGTGGCAAGTTCTCCAAGATGCTTGGAACAACCTACCAGCCGATTTTCTTATAAAACTGCACAACAGTGTATTCAACAACTGATGCTGTTTTAAAAGGAAAAGGTGGACATACCAAATAGTGATCTAATTTAGTTTTTTTTTACTGTTTATGATCTTTATTGTAATTTTTTGATATTTAGGAACTTTTCATTACTTTTGAAAATATCTTCACTTCGCAGATTTGTTTTTTAAATGTGCCTAAATTTTTTTGCACAGTACTGTGCAATGGATAATTAACCTAGCAGCACAGCTTTCTAGGTAAAAGGGTTAAGGGCTCAGGGGAGAGGTGGAAGAATTGGGTTGAGGGAGAAAAATAATTAGCCATGATCAAACAGTGGAACAGACTCAAAGGGCCATTCCCCCTCCCCTTCATCATTCCCCATTCCCGTTTCCCTCTCTCATCTTATCTCCTTACCTGCCCATCACCTCCCTCTGATGCTCCTCCTCCTTCCCTTTCATCCATGGTCTTCTATCCTCTCCTATCTCTTTCCCCCTTCTCCAGCCCTTTATCCCTTTCACTAATCAACTTCCCAGCAATATACTTCACCCCTCCCCCTCTTCCGGTTTCACCTGTCACCTATCACCTCGTACTTGTTCATCCCCTACCTCCCCCCCCCCACCACCTTCTTACTCTGACTTCTCATCTTTTTTTTCCAGTCCTGATGAAGGGTCTCGGCCTGAAATATTAACAATTTACTCTTTTCCATAGATGCTGCCTAGCCCGCTTGAGCTCCCCCAGCATTTTGTGTGTGGTGCTTTAGATTTCCAGTATCTGCAGATTTACTCGTGTTTGTAATTCTGCTCCTATATATTATGGTTTTATCTTTAGGGTGCAGGATAAATCTAGAGTATTTGTAGAAATCCCACACAGTCAAAGGGAGTATATGCAAACTCCACACAGTCAAACCTGGAGGTCAGTAATAAAGGCGGAACACTGGAGCTGTTAGGCACTGCACTGCCAGATGTTTGGCTGTAGGTTGCTTGAAATCAGAGATTAGGTCAAAGTAGTGAATGCTTATTTTATAGTAGGCTTCTGCAGAGTGAGAGAGTATGAATTTGTACAACATAACTCAGTGCACCCTGATCTAGCTTTCCCTGGCATCAAATAATCACTCTGTGCTCCATGCTTAATCCATTCATTAACCAGTCTCACTATATTACAGCAAAGGATTAGACTCACATCATCAACTGTGATCATTCTCAACAAAACATGGTCTAAAAATATACTTCAGTGCTGCTTGTACCGAGGACAACGTGAAGCATTTTACAGACAGATATTGATTCATATGACATCCTAATTTTAAGAATTATGTTGTCTTTCGTGCTCATTATACTAATTCCTGGTGATGCTTCAGTTCTTGATCCTGTATATTCCTCCTGAATTTGATTGGGTTCTGACTGATGTGCAGCTATCCCAGTAGATCCAAGCAATATGCTGTCTGCCAGGGTCTGAGAGGCAAGGTATGAGTGAGTATAGAAAGGTAAATCAATTCCGTGCTGTTTACTTGAGCTGCGCAATTTAATTTCTGGACGCCTGGCTATAGCTTCATTTCCCCATTGATCCAGATGTTCTCCCCTTAGTTTAAAGTCATTTCAGCTCTCCAGCAACAACACGCTGTGTGTATCAAATCTCGCTTTCCTGAACAGCATCAGGGGATATCACAGGAGGATTGGATTGAGGGGGTTTGAAAGAGGAGACCGAAGGATGGAGGGAATTCTAGAATTGAGTGGCATAATGGTGCAGCAAATCAGAGACAAGAGATTCTGCAGATTCTAGAAATCTTGAGAAATGCACACAAAATGCTGGAAAATCTCACCAGATCGAGTGGCATCTAGGGAGGGGAATAAACAGTCAACATTTTGGGCTGAGGCCCTTCAGCAGGATTAAAAAGAGAGGACGCAGAATCCAAAATAAGAAGGCGAGGGAAGTGGAGGGGAGAGGGGAGAGGGGGGATACAAGCTGCCAGGTGATATATGAGATGAGGGGGAATAAGGTGAGGGGGGTGGGTGAATGACTTAAGAAGCTGGGAGGTGAACAGTAGAAGAGGTGAAGGGCTGAAGAAGAAGGAATCTAACAAGAGAAGACAGTAGGCCTTGGAATAAAGAGAAAGAGGTGGGGAACCTGAGGGAGCTGATGAGCATGCCATAAGGGTGAGAGAGGAGAAGAGAATGGGTCAGAGGATAACCAGATTGGAGGAAAACAAAACTCAGAATGGAGTATAAGCCTACTTGGTTCAGAGATCATGGCATTGCTAACTAAGCCACAGCTGCTAGCACCAGCAATATCTCCTGGAACAGTGATTAATGGCTTCACCAACCTTTCCCTGAGGTACTACTCCAGTCAGTGCAGTGCTTACTTCCAATGTCTCCTCTTACCAGACCAGCCATCCTCAATGTCACACACTATCAACTCCTGTCAGAGCCACTAATTTACGCTTCACATCTGGAATTCATTTCTTTTGTCTGACATTGGAACTGGGTCTGAGTGTGCTGGTTTGAACTGAGGGTTATTGAACTGTTGACTATCACTGCCACTTGACAGCGCAGTTGATTGGGAGCTGACTTATGAGATGGTATATGGCTCTGTTTGATTTTGTCCTGCTTTTTACAAATAGAAGAGACAGTACAGGAGATGATTATGCCCATTGGCCTATAATGTCTATGCTGAACACAATGCTAGATTAAACTCATTTTCTTTTACCTGTACATGATCCATATCCCATCATGCCCTGCAATTCATGTGTCCATCTACAGCCGTTTGAACACTACTGTCAGATCAGCTTCCACCAATCTCCTGGTAGCCTGCTCCAAGCACCCACCACTTTCGTTGTTTAAAAAAAACAACAGCAACATTCCCTATTTCACTTTCAATGTATGCCCTCTGGTATTTGACATTTCTATTCAAGGAGAAATAGTTTGATTGTCTACCCTACCTATGCCTCTCAAATTGTATAAACTTCTATCAGGATCCCCTCAATGTCCTCCACTCCAGAGAAAGGGTAATTAAATGCTGACTCAGCCTGCAACGCCCACACGTCTTGAATGAAGATAGAATAAGCTTGATAGATAAATTTGTTAAAGGAACCTAATTATGCCATCTTGAAGCTATTCCTTAGGAATGAAGCATTCAATAATCAGCAGTCCGATTCTGCTACCATTCTTGATAGATCTCCCTACCCCATGGCCTCCAGCTTAGCTCCAAAAGACTGAAACTATTGTAAGGGATCTAAGCATTTAGGAAAATAAATATACACACTAAAAACTTCAGGGAGCAGCAGCTACTTGAAGCTTGGTTGCAGAGGTTCCAAATCCACTTCGCCACTGGTTCAAAGTCACACATAGTGAACCTGCTGCACTGAATGTTTAATCTGCAGAATTACACTAATGATAGGGCACTTCGGGGATATTCAGTCCTGCAGAGATGTGTGTGTGGCTGATATATATAGAGAAGCACAGAGAGTGAGTGAGCAGGTGAGAACGAGTATGCGTGTGTCAGAGATAGGTTGGGGTAGACAACAGGAATTCTGCAGATGCTGGAAATTCAAGCAACATACATCAAAGTTGCTGGTGAACGCAGCAGGCCAGGCAGCATCTATAGGAAGAGGCGCAGTCGACGTTTCAGGCCGAGACCCTTCGTCAGGACTAACTGAAGGAAGAGTGAGTAAGGGATTTGAAAGCTGGAGGGGGAGGGGGAGATGCAAAATGATAGGAGAAGACAGGAGGGGGAGGGATGGAGCCGAGAGCTGGACAGGTGATAGGCAGAAGGGGATACGAGAGGATCATGGGACAGGAGGTCCGGGAAGAAAGACGGGGGGGGGGCGACCCAGAGGATGGGCAAGAGGTATATTCAGAGGGACAGAGGGAGAAAAAGGAGAGTGAGAGAAAGAATGTGTGCATTAAAAAGAGTAACAGATGGGGTACGAGGGGGAGGTGGGGCCTAGCGGAAGTTAGAGAAGTCAATGTTCATGCCATCAGGTTGGAGGCTACCCAGACGGAATATAAGGTGTTGTTCCTCCAACCTGAGTGTGGCTTCATCTTTACAGTAGAGGAGGCCGTGGATAGACATGTCAGAATGGGAATGGGATGTGGAATTAAAATGTGTGGCCACTGGGAGATCCTGCTTTCTCTGGCGGACAGAGCGTAGATGTTCAGCAAAGCGGTCTCCCAGTCTGCGTCGGGTCTCACCAATATATAAAAGGCCACATCGGGAGCACCGGACGCAGTATATCACCCCAGTCGACTCACAGGTGAAGTGATGCCTCACCTGGAAGGACTGTTTGGGGCCCTGAATGGTGGTAAGGGAGGAAGTGTAAGGGCATGTGTAGCACTTGTTCCGCTTACACGGATAAGTGCCAGCAGGGAGATCAGTGGGGAGGGATGGGGGGGACGAATGGACAAGGGAGTTGTGTAGGGAGCGATCCCTGCGGAATGCAGAGAGAGGCGGGGAGGGAAAGATATGCTTAGTGGTGGGATCCCGTTGGAGGTGACGGAAGTTACGGAGAATAATATGTTGGACCCGGAGGCTGGTGGGGTGGTAGGTGAGGACCAGGGGAACCCTATTCCTAGTGGGGTGGTGGGAGGATGGAGTGAGAGCAGATGTACGTGAAATGGGGGAGATGCGTTTAAGAGCAGGGTTGATAGTGGAGGAAGGGAAGCCCCTTTCTTTAAAAAATGAAGACATCTCCCTCGTCCTAGAATGAAAAGCCTCATCCTGAGAGCAGATGCGGCGGAGACGGAGGAATTGCGAGAAGGGGATGGCGTTTTTGCAAGAGACAGGGTGAGAAGAGGAATAGTCCAGATAGTTGTGAGAGTCAGTAGGCTTATAGTAGACATCAGTGGATAAGCTGTCTCCAGAGACAGAGACAGAAAGATCTAGAAAGGGGAGGGAGGTGTCAGAAATGGACCAGGTAAACTTGAGGGCAGGGTGAAAGTTGGAGGCAAAGTTAATAAAGTCAACGAGTTCTGCATGCGTGCAGGAAGCAGCGCCAATGCAGTCGTCGATGTAGCGAAGGAAAAGTGGGGGCAGATACCAGAATAGGCACGGAACATAGATTGTTCCACAAACCCAACAAAAAGGCAGGCATAGCTAGGACCCATACGGGTGCCCATAGCTACACCTTTAGTTTGGAGGAAATGGGAGGAGCAAAAGGAGAAATTATTAAGAGTAAGGACTAATTCTGCTAGACGGAGCAGAGTGGTGGTAGAGGGGAACTGATTAGGTCTGGAATCCAAAAAGAAGCGTAGAGCTTTGAGACCTTCCTGATGGGGGATGGAAGTATATCGGGACTGGACATCCAAGGTGAAAATAAAGCGGTGGGGGCCAGGGAACTTAAAATCATCGAAAAGTTTAAGAGCGTGAGAAGTGTCACGAACATAGGTCGGAAGGGATTGAACAAGGGGTGATAAAACAGTGTCGAGGTATGCAGAAACGAGTTCGGTGGGGCAGGAGCAAGCTGAGACAATAGGTCGGCCAGGACAGGCAGGTTTGTGGATCTTGGGTAGGAGGTAGAAACGGGAAGTGCGGGGTGTGGGAACTATAAGGTTGGTAGCAGTGGATGGGAGATCCCCTGAGCGGATAAAGTCGTTGATAGTGTGGGAGACAATGGCCTAGTGCTCCTTAGTGGGGTCACGATCGAGGGGTAAATAAGAGGAGGTATCCGCGAGTTGTCGCTGTGCCTCGGCAAGGTAGAGGTCAGTACGCCAGACTACAACAGCACCCCCCTTATCAGCGGGTTTAATAATAATGTTAGGATTAGTGCGGAGGGAGTGGAGAGCAGAGCGTTCCGAAGGAGTGAGGTTGGAATGGGGACAAGGTGCGGTGAAGTCGAGACGGTTGATGTCCCGTCGGCAGTTGGCAATAAAGAGATCCAGAGCAGGCAGAAGACCAGAGCGGGGTGTCCATGAAGAAGAGGAGGGATGAAGACGGGAGAAGGGGTCATCGGTGGGGGTGGAAGAGTCCTTGCCGAAGAAGTAGGCTCGGAGACGGAGACGGCGGAAGAAAAGTTCCGCATCATGGCGAACACGGAACTCGCTGAGGTGTGGGCGAAGGGGGACAAACGTGAGGCCCTTACTGAGAACAGAGCGTTCTGCCTCCGACAGTTGAAGGTCGGAGGGGATGGTAAAGACCCGGCACGGATGAGAGCTGGGATCAGAGGGGGGAGGGGGGAGGCTGGGGGTGTCAATGGAGAGGGGAGGGTTGGGGTGAGAGGAAGATGGAGCCTCTGAGGGCCCAGGAGTTGACGGTGGGATCTGAGGAAGACGGGGCTGCGGAGTGGTGGTGGGGGAAGGGGAGACGGGAGTCACAACAGCAGCACATAAAGACCCGGCCTGGAGTTCAAGGCTGGAGTCGCAGTTGGTGGTTGCGCGATCGCTTTGAATGTCTCCATGGTCGTTGCTGGAGTCTGGGTTTTGAATATGTCCTGAGGTGTTGGAGCCGCCGAGACCAACGGCAGGGGCCGCAACCGAAAGTTCATGCCTGCTAGCGTCGGGGCCGGCAGGCTCTGCAGTCCGTAGATGTAAGATCTTGCGATCTTTGCCTAACATGACAAAGTCAAAGAAACGGCGATTGCAGGCGTGGATCCGACGGAGGATGAAATAGCGGGTAGGACCATTACAGACGGCGAAGAAAGTGTCCCGAAGGTGTGGAAGGGTCTGGGATAGGGACACCAAGTACCTCCTCATGGCGGAGAGCGTCGCCTTCAGAGCTTGACGGGAGAAGCGGCGAGAGGCAGAGTCAATGAAATGTGAGTACCTGGGATCCTCAGAAGGTCCAAATTGAGAGGCTTGGAAACGAATCCTAAAACCAACTGGAGTAAGTTGGCGACGGAGGCACGTTCCAAGAAAGGATACATGGCAATGATAGCGAGTTTGAGTCAAAGTCTGGTCGAAAAGTTGAAGAGCCGAAGAAATCACAGATGGGGAGCAGTGAGAGATGGTTTCACTGAACTCCCGTCGAAGAGAGGATCTAAACTTCTTCGGTGTAGGCATCACCGGAAGAGGCTTCGCAGTAGTGAATTTAAACGCAAACAACAGGAATTCTGCAGATGCTGGAAATTCAAGCAACATACATCAAAGTTGCTGGTGAACGCAGCAGGCCAGGCAGCATCTATAGGAAGAGGCGCAGTCGACGTTTCAGGCCGAGACCCTTCGTCAGGACTAACTGAAGGAAGAGTGAGTAAGGGATTTGAAAGCTGGAGGGGGAGGGGGAGATTGGGGTAGGAAGGGTAGCGATGGGGAGGCGAAAGGTGGAGGCAACAAAGGGCTGTAGATGGTGGAATCAGATAAGACAAAGCAGTGGACAAATGGGAACAGAGAGGTGGGCTGTGGGAATAGGGAAGAAAGATGGACAAGTACTGGGCTGAGGGCAGGTAGAGTAGGTGTGGGAACAGGGTGATGAGGGATGGAGGTTGGACACAACCAACGCTTTCCAGCTCTTGTTCTATCCCTTCCTCTCATCTCTATATATAGATGATTTCCTTCGACTTCTTCAATCCAGATGAAGGGTCTCAGCCCAAAATGTTGACTGTCCATTTCCTTCCACAGATCCTGCCTGATCCACTAAATTCCACAGGCAGCTTGTTTTTGTTCTGGACTCCAGCATGTGCATCTCAAATCTCAATTTTAGTTAATCAATCCCCTACCATGACAATCCATTAGCCCCCACCTACATCTCTGGGGATATCTTGTCAAAGACCATCTACCCATACAAACATACTACTTCCACCAGTTCACCTTTATCCACTCTATTTGTTGAAGCTAATTTATGAAACAAAATTTCCCTTTCATTGTGACATGTTCTTTCTTGATCATGTCATGCATTTCAAAGATTCTAAATCAATTTATTATCAAAGTATGTATGCAGTCTGCAACCCTGATATTTGTCTTCCCACAGACAGTTACAAAACAAAGAAAACCATGGAACCTGTTCAAAGAAAAACATCAGACCCCTAATGTGCAGAGAACAAATTGTACAATCTGCACAAAAAAGAGCAAAAAACACAGAATGTAAATTATCAAACCAGTCATCAAAAAAATCCAGAAATATTCAATTCAGCTCAGTTCAGTTCGATCCAGCACCATGCTGTTCATTGACTGCAGGCTGCAACACCAGTCTGCCCTGATCAAAGCCACACAAAATTGTGAAAAAAAGGAGCAACCACAAGCTAGAAACACATCACAACGTGAGCCACAGAGTCCAATCCACAAACTGCAGTGTTTAAACCTTGTCTAAGACCCAAGTCTCTGAGACCTTGTCCCAGCAGCATTGAGCGAGAGGGAGAGGATGATCAAACAAACAAAGGCACCTTATTCCAGTAGCAGCGAGTGTGTGAGAGAGAGAGAGATTGAGATAGAGAGAGAGAGAGAGCGTGCCTTCCTCAACAATTTAAACAGTAAGATCGGTGATAAATAGAGTTGATCATGGACTTCCTCCCCATCTCCATGCTTGGAAACAGCAAAGCACCAGACCACTCAATCGGCCCGAGACCACACAATCAAACTGTCGATTGCAGGCTTCAATAGCAGCATAATCACATTTGAAAGATGAAGAAGAGGCATAAGAAGTGAAAGAAGCTGTTTTGTGTCTGAAGGCTGTCTCCCTTGGTTGCATTCTTTGCTGGTGCCATCATCTCCAGTGAATCATTTCCATCCTCTTGCTAAGGAAATTGCTCCTCATCTCAGCTTTAAATAGATGCCCTTCTATTCCGAGGCTGTGCCCTTTAGTTCTAGACTCTCCCACTGTCGGAAACATCTTCTCCATACCTGATTCCATCTGGTATGTAATCGGTTTATTGTTGTCACAGTGAAAAGTTTTTGTTTGCATGCCATCCAGTCAGATCATTCCACACATATCTACATTGAAGTAGCTAAAGTAAAGAAAAACAGAATGCAGAACATAGTGTTACAATTGCTCTGGTAAGGCTTCATCTTTCCTTTTACTTGTTCCCATTATCACTTTCCTTATTTATCAGATTCCACCACTGGTAGCTCTTTTTTTTCTTTTTGTGACTGTATGTTTTTCTGAAATCTTAGCCAATGTGTTATGCGCAGTGTGCTGTGTGCTGTGGGTGATGTGTCTTGTACTTTGGCCTTGGAGGAACACTGTTTTGCTTGCCTATGTTCATGTACAGTTGAATGATAATTGAACTTGAACTTGAACTCTTGGCTCCACATTCACCCTCCCTTCTCCGCATCTGGATGCATCTGTCCTCATTTTTCCTTGTTTGCTTGCACCTATCCTTAATTTGCCTCTGTATCCGCACTCCTCCAGATAACCTCTCCTTTATCACTCAGCCCTCCATGGTCCACTCATCACTTACTGAGTTCTGTCTCACCCCTACCCTCCACTCAGTCTTGATACAGGGTCTCATATGAAACATCGGCAGTTTCTCTCCCTCCACAGCCACTCCTCAAGCCACTGAGTACTTCCAGCAGTCAGGCTTTTTTTTTGCTGCTAACTAATCAAAGCATGGATGTGGTGAGTTGAGGGAAGGTAGGAAGAGATTTCCCTGTAGGGCACTGTGGACAAGGTTGATTGGTCTTTTTCTGTTCTCTATGTTATTGCTTGGCATTTACTTTTGAACAGAGGCTGTTCTTGACAGCAATTAATAGTGTGTCAATACTGTTGAGGTGTTTCTGAGATGGAGAATAAGGAGCAATTAAATTGTAGTCTCTTTTTTTCACATAGCACTTGATTTAAGTTCAACCATGCATTCAGTGGGGAAAGATAACAGAACAGCCTTGCTAAATTGCAGTTATAGTAAATGATTCTTACACTATTAGTGGTCACTCGTCACATACCTACTCAAAGTCAATGCAGGTGTAACATTAAGCCACATGATATAGACCGACCCTCATGATCTGATGCACTTTAACGACAACTCGTCAGCTTCTCATTCAATATACTGGAGAAGTTCACATTTCATCACTACTGACTTCTATTTTAAAATAAGGATTGGTGGTGAGGAGTTGAATCTAATTGGTAATTAATTGATTATTGCCGTGTGTAACATGATACTGTACACTGAAATACTTCATTTTGCATGCCATCCATACAGATCATTCTGTGGATACAGAAGTACCCTGAGGTAGCACTGAGGGAAAAACAATAACAAAATGCAGAATGTAATGTTACAATTGCAGAGAAAGTACAATGCAAAGGTGCAAAGCCCACTTCATTGTAAGTTATGAGATTAATTTAGAGTTCAAGAAGTCTGTTCAAGAGATTGATAACAGCAGGATAGAACCTGTCCTTGAACCTGTGGTACACGTTACCAAGTTTGTGTGTCTTCTGCAAAATGGAAGGGGGAAGAAGAGAGAATGAACAGGGAAAGAGGGGCAGTTTATTATGTTAGCTGCTTTCCTGAGGCAGTGGGAAGTGTAGACATAGTCCATGGAGGGGACGAGCTGAGCTATGTTCACAACTCTCTGCAGCTACTTGCGGTCATGGGCAGATCAATAGCCATACCAAGATGTGTTGCATCTGGATTGGATGCTTCCAGTGGTGCATCAATTAAAATGTGTGACAGCCAAGAAAGCATTTCATTCAGCAACTGCTCTTGAATCAAAAGTTGTAGGGCATTTCCACTGGTATTGTCAAGTATAGAAGAAACAGGCATGGTAGAACCGAGAAATGTCATACATATTATCCTGCTATAAATGTAATGGGGCTATTTACACTGAGGTATTAGCACAAAAGCAGGCCATCTGATTGCAGTAACATAGTAGTTAATATTACTGAACTGGGTCCTGTTACAAGCATAAGAATGTTAAAACCCAAACAGGAGTTGGACATTTTGCCTTTTATAATCTGCTCCATCAATTAATAATGATCTCTTATCCCAACACCACTTTTCCGCACTAGCTTGATATTCATTGATCTGGTATTGGTATTGGTTTATTATTGTCACATTGGATAATTATCGAGATGTAGTGAAAAGCTTTTTTTTGAGTGCTATCAGATCATTTCATACATAATTACACTGAAGTAGTTAAAAAATGCAGAATATAGCGTTACAGTTACAGAGAAAGTACAGACACAGATAGTCAAGTAAAGTGCAAGAGCCACGACATCATAGATCAAGAGTTTGAGAGTTCATCTTTTAGCATATGAGAGGTCCATTAAGTGTCTAATAAGTGAGATAGGAGCTGTCCTTGAATCTGGTGATGTATGCTCTCAGGTTTTTGTATCTCTGACGAAGGGAAAGGGCAGAAAAGGGAATAATCTGGATGGGAGCCATTGCTGATTATGCTGGCTGCTTTCCTGAAGCAGCAGGAAGTATAGGTGACGTCAATGAGGGAGGATGGTTTAAACACCAATCAATCAATTGTATGTCTCAAACATGCTCATCCACTGAACCCCCACATCCTACTTGGGAAGAGAATTCCAAGGCACAAGAGATTCTGCAGGTGCTGGAACTCTTAAGTACAAATTGCTGGACGAACTCAACTAATCAGGCAGCATCTATCAAGGCAAATAAACAATCAACTTCCAGGCCAAGATCCTTCATCAGAGCTCATCTAGTCTTCACCTAGACCTGATGAAGGGTCTCGTCCCGAAATGTTCACTTTTTTTTACCCCTCTATAAATGCTGCCTGATTTGCAGAATATTTTGTGTGTGAGCTAGAGAAATTCAAGGACATTTACTCTCTGGAATGTAATATTTATTTTCATCTCATGGTGAAGTTTTTTCTCCTGAAACTGTGACTCCTGATTCTAGACAGCCCTGCTAAGGTGAACATATTGATGCACCAACCCTGTCAAATCCTAAGAGAAGATTGTATGTCTCCAAGAAATTACCTCTCATTTTCCTAGTGTGTGGGCTGAATTTTCTGAATCTCATCATTTGCTAACAGTCATTCTAGGAATCCGTCTGATAAATAGTTATTGTTCTTACTCCATTGCAAGTCTGTCCATAGGCTGGTGATCAGATCAGGTCTGTGCAAAATGTTCAAATTCAGTTTTATCAGACTTCAGTACTCCTGTAATCATTATTTTGTAATAAAGACCAACATACCATTTACCTTCCTAAATCTTTGCTGCATCTACATGCTAGTTTTCAGTCATTCATATGCAAGGATAATCGGGAGGAGAAGATGGCGGGAGGAGAAGATGGTGGCGCAGCGCAGCACGCACAGCTCTCCGGTGAAATTATATCGTATCCGTTAAATAGGGGCCATGGACAATTCTGATTTGATGGAGACAGTCGTGAAAGCAAAGAGGAACATCTGGAGAAATTTCTGAAATGCAGGTTCACTGCTGCTGTTACTGGGCAATCGAGAATCTTCCAGAGGGAAGGCCCCAATATTCCTGGCTTTGCCTGCTGCTGGCGACCGAGATTGAGGTCGAATCGTTCGGATAGAGATGGCGCTCGGTACTCGGTGTCGGAGGGCTGATCAGAGGCTTGAAGTTTTCGGACGACTCAGAGTCGGACTGTGGTCGGGCATGGCAGGGAGAGTTTTCTTCCTTCTCCCATCTGTGTGAGATGTGGGACATTTGAGAGACTTTGAACTTTTTACTGTGCTCATGGACTGTTCTTCATCAAGTTATGGTATTGTTGCACTGTTGTAACTATATGTTATAATTATGTGGTTTTGTTAGTTTTTTCAGTCTTGGTCTGTCCTGTGTTTTGTGATATCACACTGGAGAAATATTGTATCATTTCTTAATACATGCATTACTAAATGACAATAAAAGAGGACTGCGTGTCCTCATAATCTAATCTAATCTAATAATCTGGTCCCCATTAACACCAATATTAATATCGTGAGCTTTAATTTTGTTTCATAATCTCTAGTGTGGCATCTTATAAATGACTTCCTAAAGGTAACTATTTCATCTGGGTTCCTCTTATCTGTTCAGTTTGGCAATGCCTCACAAAACTCCACAAAGCTGTCAAATGTGACTTCCCTTTTATGATTCCATGTTGATTCTGACCAATTCTGTAATTATTTTCTTCCTTGATATTAAGTTCCAGTAGTTTCCCTACCACCAATTGTAAGACCACATGACCATAAGACATAGGAAAATAATTAGGCCATTCAGCCCATCAAATCTGATCACCACTCGATCATGGCTGATTTATTATCCCTCTCAACTCTATTCTCCTGCCTTCTTCCCATAGCCTTTCACACTTTTACCAATCAACCTCTGCTTCAAATTTACCAAATGACCTGATGTTCTTAGCCATCTGTGGTAATGAATACCAGTTTCACGAGCTTCTGGCCGAAAAAATTCCTCCTCATCTCCATTCTAAAGTAAAGTCCTTCTATTCTGACGCTGTGCCCTCTGGTCCTAGATTCCCTACTATGGGAAACATCCTCTCCACATCCACTCTTTTTAGGCCTTTCAATATTCAGTAGGTTTCAATGAAATCCCCTTTCATTCTTGTAAACTCACGTGAGTATCAAATGCTCTTTATACGTTAAACCTTTCATTCCCAGGTTCATTATTGCAAATCTCCTCTGGACCTTCTCCAGTGCCAGCACATCATACCTTAGATATGGGGCCCAAAAGAACTCATTATACTTAATTTTAGGTCATTCCATTGAATGTTTTCAAAAATAACAGAGCAATAAATCCTTGCTTTTATATTATAGACATAGAGTCATAGAAAAGGCCTCTTGAAATGAATGCTAACTTTGCAGTTGCCTTATCACTGACTCAATTTGAAAGTTAACCTTTAGGGAATAACCTACACAAGGACTCCCAAGGCCCTTTGCACCTCTGATTTCTGAATTTGCTCCCCATTTATAAAGTAGTCTGCACCTTCATTCCTTCTACTGAAGTGCATGGCAATGCAATTTCCTACACTGTATTCCATCTGTCACTTCTTTGCCCACTCTTCTAATACGTCCAAGTCATTTTGCAGACTTTCTGCTTCTTCAACACTGTCTGCCCATCCACCAATCTCTGAATTATCCACAAACTTTGCCAAAAAGAAGCCATGAATTCCATCATCCAGTTGATTAACATATAAATTGAAAAGTAGCAGACCCAACACTGTCTCCTGCGGAACTCCAGCAGCCAAGCAGAAAAAGCTCCCTTTAGTCACACTCTTTGCCTTCTGCTAGTCAGCTAATCTGTCCATGCTAATGTCTTTCCCATGACACCATGGGCTCTTATCTTGTTTAACAGTCTCATGAGTGGCACCTTGTCAAATGTGACTAGGTTATCTGTAATTATCTGTAGATTAACTGCATAGCTTCTTATTTTATCTCTCCATTCTTTCTTAACTAGTGGTTTTACATTTACTGAGCTCTCCAAATTATTTTAGAATCAATGGAATTTTTGGAAGATGACAACTGGTGCATCCGCTTCCTCCTGAACCCATGTGGATAACTTCAATCAGCAGTATTCTGAAGTGATTTTACAACCTACAGACTCACTTTCCACTTTACAAGTCACATTCAGGTATTACATTTTATTTGCACAGCTTGTCTTCTTTTGCACATTTATTGTTTGTCAGTCTTTATCTGTTTACATATAGTTTTTCATAAATTCTATTGTTTTGTTTTCTTGTAAATTCCTGTAAATAAATGAATCTCAAGGTAATATAGAAACAAATACAGTACATATTTTGATAATATATGTACCTAGATCATTGAACTTTGAACCTAATGTAGCCACCCCATTCCAAACCTTGGGTTGCAGATCATCAGGACGTGAGGATTCAACAGTTATCAGTTCCATTAAATTTTCCAACTCCTATATTTTATAAATTAAAATGATTTTCTTTCAGAGTGTCCAGAAGAAGTTCACAACAATGATCCCAGTAATGAATTTAAATCTTAACATAAGAGGAACATTTGATGTCTCTGGGCTTGTAATTGATAGAATTCAGAACAATGGGTGGGGGAAGGAAATCTCATTAAAAACTATCAGATGCTGAATAGCCTGGATAGAGTTTCCATTGGTGGGACAGTCTAGGGTTTGAGGGCTTAGCCTCAGAATAAATGAATGTCTCTTAAAAACTGTGTATGTGAGTGTGAATGTGTATGTGTGTCGTGTCTATCCCTCGAGGTCGAGGATAATGGTCTTCGTTCTGAAGAAGTGGCCCACAGAGTGAAGATGCCTGTGCATGTATTTGTTTAATGTGTACTTGATGTTGCATTCCAAGAAGCACATGATTCTTCACAAATCAACCAACTGATTCCAATGGCATGGAAACCACAACGATTGGAACTGATGGATTTGTTGCAGCTTCATCCGACTTCACAGCCGTTGAGTTCGAAGTAACTTCGTCCACCTGTTCCACCATTGAGGTCTTGGTTGGATTGTTCTTTGTCAGGGACCTCACCCTCAACCTTACTGCCATGGGTGACCCTACCAGGAGCATAGCTCTAGACGGCATTGCTCTCAGGATTACAGGACCACACAAGCTTCTCCACCACGACAGAGTGACAATCCACAGAGAACCACAAGGATGTGTGTATATCATTTAAGATGGAGGATAAATACTGACCTTGCTGGTGACAGATCCACAAAGATGAGGAAATTCCTTCTCTGGGCATTAATTCTCATTAAGCTACTGAAAGCAATAGCAAATTATCTCTAAAACTCTGCCCGCAACTTATCTTTCATTTGGCATTGCTAAAATACAAATGATCTAAGTATTATCACATTGATTTTTAATGGCCCATAATTTGTCTACTGCTTTTCATGTCACAGAGGATTCTGAACTCAGAGAGACAATAATCATTGATAAGGGTGAAGGTAAATTCAGCTCATATTTCCAGTGTAGTGTAAAACTATTCTGGCAATTTCTGGAGGCTGGCAATTAAATAACTTGTGCAGGCAAAAGCCAATCAAGATCTAAAAGCAGCTAAGCTGGAATGGCTACAATCCAAACTGATTCTTAAGAGAAAATATCCTCAACCTAGATCAATTTAAAGAGATAAAAGCATGAGCCAGTGGATAAATTGCTTGAATGTACAGTAAATTGTTCCTTCAGACTGGAAAGTCAGAATGAGTTTGAGGTCAAAGAGTAATTGTTGCCTTTGAGAATATATATTGATTTTTAAGAAGACACGACTGAGAAATTGATGCCTTTCTACTGCAATTTCTCCCAGGGCATTGGATATACCTTATCCATTTTACTTCTTCTGATTTGATGAGGTATCTTATTCCGAAAGATTTATTTTTTGAATTGTGACTGCTTTCTCTGAATATAAAAATGAACAGCTTCAAAGGGTTGGTCTGAGAGAAGGGTCTTCAAGATTATGGAGACCTAAGAAAATGCAGATGACAGAATCTGGAGCAACACGTGATCCAGAAAAAGACATCTGTGGTGGGGGCAGGAACTGTCAAAATTACAATTATTGCTTTTGTCCCTTATACCCTCCCTACCTCCCCAGAAATGCTGCTCAACCTGTTGAGTTCTTCTAGCAGATTTCTCGGGGAATATGAATTCCTTTTAGTCTATCTGTGAATACTAACAGTGGTGCGTTCATCACAGAGAGGGGAAAGTAGAATTTAGAGTGTAACTGATTCAACCTTTTCCAAGGCACACTATCAATGATACAATATAAAAATTATTTCCAAATGAAGTAGCTCTTTTAAGCTGGAAAACAAGAGACAGAACTAATACCAATGAAACCCCTTTTTACTCGGCGTCTCTAGAAATGCAGCCTGTTAACCCCTCGCTAACAGCCACCAGACTTGGTGGTGAGAAAATCACTTTTCTCAGACTCTGTACTTCTAGAGTAGATATGACTTGGGTCCTGCCAAGCGCATGAGGTTGGGAAGTCTCACCCACCCAAACCTCGATCTGTGTGAATACTGTGTAATTTACAACCCTCATGCAATCATCTGACAGCATACAATTATAAAGAAAGTATATTTATGATTGTTAGCTTAACCAAACAGTTGTCAAAGAAGAGAAAGAAAAAAAAACAAAAGGGTCCATCATAATTAAATAGTCAAATGTGCACAGGTCGAAGCTCAAATCTTCCAAAACCTGTTGTGTCCAATGTATTCATGGCGCCAACTCACTTACCGATCCCCGGTAGAATTCCCTTCGTGGGTTCCATTGGATCATGTATTCCCACCGGATTGGACCTTACAGTCGGTTCGCTCAAGGTTCCCTCTCCATCTCCTGCTGAAAAAGACCTCGGACCACTTCAGTGTCCGTCACAAAACCTCCCCCCCCAGCATTCTCTACAACCTTCTCCCAGATCCACCACCCTAATTAGATGACACAACATTGCTAAGCATCCCTTATCTTTAACAGTAACTCAAACACTACCAGCAGAACTCACTGCTTCTATAGAAAACTATTACATGAAATACCCTACCGCGTTAGCAGTAAAATCTTTACCAGGGTGTTACACCAACAATTAAATGAGATTCAATACATATTGCAGGAAGCTGAGCCCAAAACCTAAGCTAGCACTTGAGTGCAGCAATGTCAGTATGCCGCACAGTCACAAACTAATCTGCAGATGCTGGGGTCAAAGCAACACTCACAACACGCTGGAGGAACTCAGCAGGTCGGGCAGCATCCGTGGAAAAGATCAGTCGACGTTTCGGGCCGGAACCCTTCGTCAGGACTGTAGAGGGAAGGGACAGAGGCCCCATAAAGAAGGTGGGGGGAGGGTGGGAAGGAGAAGGCTGATAGGTTCCAGGTGAAAAACCGGTAAGGGGAAGCATAAAGGGATGGGAGAAGGGAGGCAGGGAGGTGATAGGCAGGAAAGGTGAAGAAGGCATAGGGGAAAACACAATGGGTAGTAGAAGGAGGCAGAACCATGAGGGAGGTAATAGGCAGCTGGGGGAGGGGGCAGAGTGACATAGGGATACAGGAAGGGAGGGGCAGGGAATTACCGGAAGAATATACCATCTTGGTAGTCTCCAGCCCCTTGGTATGAACATAGAATTCTCCAACTTCCGGTAATTCCCTGCCCCTCCCTTCCTCTACCCCTATGTCACTCTGCCCCCTCCCCCAGCTGCCTATCACCTCCCTCATGGTTCCGCCTCCTTCTACTACCCATTGTGTTTTCCCCTATTCCTTCTTCACCTTTCCTGCCTGTCACCTCCCTGCTTCTCCTCCCCCACCCCTTTATCTTTCCCCTTACTAGTTTTTCACCAGGAACCTACCAGCCTTCTCCTTCCCACCCTCCCCACACCTTCTTTATAGGGCCTCTGCCCCTTCCCTCTACAGTACTGACAAAGGGTTCCGGCCCGAAACGTTGACCGATCTTTTCCACGGATGCTGCCCGACCTGCTGAGTTCCTCCAGCGTGTGGTGAGTGTTGCCGCACAGTCACAACTGCTTTCCTTCAATGTGATGCTAAAATTTGTTTACCTCACACATCACTCCCCAAACGTTTAAAGGATGTTTGGACAGGCACATATTGTTTAGACAAGTGTTGAGGTTGAGAGATTCAAGTTCCCAGGAGTGAACATCATCTTGTCCTTCTTGTTCTGGTACAATCACATTGATATCATGGCCAAGAAAGCTCACCAACATTTCTGTTTTCTCAGGAGGCTAAAATAATGCAGTATATCCCCGTTGATCCTGAATGATTTTTATCAGTCAGCATAGACAACATCCTACTAGGATGGAAACAATTTGGCATGGCAACTGCTCTGCACGTGATCACAAGAAATTGCAGAGCTATGGACCCAGCTCAGCCCATCAGGGTAACCAGCCTCCCCTCCAGCGACTCCATTTATACTTCTCCCTGCCTCGGGAAAGCAGCCAGCATAAGCCAAGACCCTACCCGCCCTGAACATTGTCTTTTATCCCCACCAGCACTGGGCAAAAGATACAAAAGCCTGAAAGAACACGTCACCAGGCTCAAAGACAGCTTCTACCCCACTGTTATAAGACTATTAAATGGTTCCCAAGTACTGTAAGGTGACTCTTGATCTCACAAACAAATTTGTTATGTTTTTACACCTTACTGTTTACCTGCACTGTACATTCTCTGTAGCTGATATGCATTATTCTGCATTGTGTTGTTGTTTACCTTGTTCTATCTCAGTCCACTGTGGAATTATTTGATCTGTTTGAATAGTATGGAAGACAAGCTTTTCGCTGTATTTTAGTACATGTGACAGTAATGAACCAAAACCAATGCCATTTCCAACATGTAGAGAAAACGCCCCGAGTGATATTTGCCAAGCAGAGCCAAAGGGAACCAGTTCAGATTGACATTTTGGTTGGCATGGACAAGCTAGGCCAAGTGGCCGGTTCTAAAACAGACATTCTGTTCCAGGTCTTGCCCTGGGAAGAGGCTATTGAGTGTATAGAGGAGATAATTAAAGGATGTATTAAATCAAGTTTATTGTCACGTGCATTAATGCAGTGCAATAATTAATGCACATGATAACATCCTGGAGATTGTTTTAGAACAGACAGACCAAGGAGTATAAGTACATAGTTCCCTGGTAGTGGCATCACTGAGAGAAAAGGAGATAAAAAGGCCTTTGGCATGCTGTTCTTGATCGGTCTTAATTGGGTGCAGAAGATGGAAAGAGATGTTGCATTTGTACAAAATATAATTGAGGTGACACTTGGAATGTTGACTTCAGTCTTGGTCATCCTACTACAGCAGAGATGCCATTCAGCTTGAATGAGTATAGAAAAGATATACGAGAATGTTTCCAGGACTTGAGGAACTGGGTTATAGGGAGAGGTTGGGCAGGTTGGGACTTAATTCCTTGAAGCATCAGTCTGAAAAAGGTGTATAACATTGTGAGGAAGAATGCATGCAGTCCTTTTCCCGGAGTTGAAGAATCATGAACTAGACAGTATAGGTTTAAGGTGAAAGAGGGATGATTTAATGGGAACCTGACCATTAACATTTCCGCATGGATGGCGGTCCATGCATGGAATATGCTGCCAAAGGGAGTGGTTGAGCCTGATACAATAATAAAATTGAGAAGACATTTAGACAGGTACATGCAACACCCACAAAATGCTGAAGGAATTCAGCGGGCCAGGCAGCATCTATGGAAGAGAATACAGTCGAGATGCTGCCTGGCCTGTTGAGTTCCTCCAGCATTTTGTGTGTGTTGCTCTGATTTCCAGCATCTGCAGATTTGCTCTTATTTGTGGTTGGAGAGGTAAGGATTGAAAGAGACATGGGTCAAATGCTGGCAAATGGCACTAGCAGATGGGCATCAGGATCAGCAGGGACCAGTTGGGCTGAAGAGCCTGTTTCTATGCTGTTAAACTTGGAAAGCTGGCACATGACCTCACAAAGTGAAGAAGAGACTTTAAAGGTGGCCCAGAGGAACTCAAGCCCATGCCCAGATCACAGAGAAGCCCAGTGTGAATGATGAAAGCACCTTCCAAACAATCCCAGCTCCTGCCAGGTCAGACAGAGTGTACTGTCACATGCACAAGTATGGTGAAGAACACTACAGTGAAAACCTGCTTGTAACAGCACATAGGCTCAGACAGCAACACACAGAATAGATTATACATAAATCATTCATAAATTATAAAAGACAATAAAGAAACAAAACTCTTCAAAACAGGATGTTAATGTGAAAAAAAAACAAGGTCAGTGACAAGTGCATGACAGTGCAAGTTAAGTTCTGTGGTTTTCCACGGCTGAGATAGGGTTACAGTTGTGCAGGCTGGTTCAAGAATGCGACAATTGTAGGAAAGAAGCTGATCCTGAACCTAACAGGGTGGGACTTCAGGCTTCTGTACCTCCTGTCTGAGGATAGCAGCAGGAAGAGAGCATGACTCAGACAGTGGGGCTCCATGATGATAGATGCTGCTTTCCTGAGTCTGTGCTTCTTGTAGGTGCTTTCATCAAGCACCTCCTAACCATCTTTGGAAGAGTTTCCAGACCCTACATCAGCCACTTCAGAATTCATAAAACCGGAGTGAGAGCAAATTGTCCTCGTTCCCGAAAGACTACTCAGGAAAGAGAAGAACGTTTAGTACAGAAACAGAAAAAAGGTCATTTTGAACCAGGCAAAATATCATGATGGATTCATATTTATCCAGAGATGAGATTAGATTGTTCTGCACCTTATTGATCCCGGGAGGAAAATGGATAAATTGTTAGAAATGTACTGATCATTAATAATGTGCGCTTGTTCACATATTGTTCATTATATTGGAGAAGTTCTGTATTCACATTAGTTCTCTATAAATGGGTAAGGCATCAGAGGAATCAGTCCTGCACATATTGTAGCACGGAGGTATGCCAGCTAGTGTGGCTGTTAGAACAAATCATGCTATACATTAAAAAATATGAGTGAGCTGCCAGACCATGGCAGCAGGATGCTTATCCTTATTCCTGGTAATCATGCCATATAAAGGATTGGTGTAGATGGACTAAAAGTTCAGTATGGATATGATGGGATGAAGAGCACGTTTCTGTGTAATGTAAGTCCTTGACCATGAGCTCTAATATCAATTGCATGGTATCGCACTTATTTGAAAGCTCTCTTATACGGAAAGCTCGGGAAAATGGGCTACTTTAATAGTAGTACTTGACTCCACCACTAGCCCTGGTAGCACATTCTAGGCACCCACAGATCTCTGTGTAAAATAAATCTTGCCCCAACATCTACTTTGAAACTGCCCAAGCTACCTTAAATGCATGCTGACTAGTGTTAGACACTTTCAGCCTGATATAAAGGTATCAGCTGTCACCTGGGGTGCTGAACTGATAACACACACAAAAATGTTGTTGCCATGTGGTATGCAGTGCCGATTCTTTAAACCCACCCATAATAAGAGGACACATAACGATTATCTTTATTGCTATGATACAGTGAATGATTTCTGCAACCTGGAAATACTAAGATATTTTCAGAGGAAACATTTTGCACCAGCTTGGTGCCACCTATATGTGAGAGAACAAATTTCATGACACATGCTGGTGATAATAAACTTGATTCTGATTCTGAGAGAACACGTGACTTTGGATGATGTGCTTTGAAAGCTTTGCAGACCTAGCATACATAACAGTATTTGGATTGTAAATGTTTATAATAACAATTCTATTTAGAAGAGATGTTATTTTTCAAAGGATTAATATTAATAATTTTTGAACATTTCTATTAATGTCACTCTTATAATTTTATTGATGGTAAAACAATGAATATACATAATCAAGCAACAGGTCTCACACTTTTTCCTTTAAAAAGTACATAATTATTGTTAATAATTCATTAACCATTGATAATCCAGTGTGCAGGAAACTCGTGGTGGGTAGGCTGGACGATAGGGCACAAGCCGATGTTTGGCTCCATTTTGCTGATTAAAGCTCCCATTGTCCGCTGATTCAAGCGACGAGGGAGATTGAAGCATTGAAGCAAATGAAGAGGGGTGAGTGCTGACTGCCTGTCTTTTGATCGCTCTGTACCAGAGAGGGAAAGGTCAGCCGCTGGCTCTGGAGAGTGTTCCCCAGCTTTTTCTGCATCTGGGATGTGACTTTGGATATAGATACTCTTTTTCAGTCTTATAGTTTTTACATTCTGTTTTCTTTCACCTGATCTTCTTAGTTTTTTTTTGTGCTGGGAAAGGGATTTGAGGATCAATGTACCTGATCCACTACAGTGGATATAGTGTATGTGGATTTCAGTAAGGCATTTGATAAGGTTGCCCATGAAAGGCTCATTCAGAAAGTAATGAGGCATGGGATCCAAGGAGACCTTGCTTTATTCTTTCAGAATTGGCTTGCCCAGAGAAGGTAAAGGCTGGTTGTAGATGGTTCGTATTCTGCACGGAGGACGGTGTCCAGTGCTATTCTGCAGGAATCTGTTCCGGGACCCTTCCTCTTTGCGATTTTTATAACTGACCTGGATGAGGAAGAAGAAGGGTGGGTTAGTACGTTTGCTGATGACAAAAGTTGAGGGTGTTGTGATTATGATTAGGAATAGTCAGCATGGCTTTGTCAAAGGCAGCTCGTGCCTTATGAGACTGACTGAATTTTTTGAGGATGTGACTAAACACATTGATGAAGGTAGAGCTGTAGATGTAGTGTATATGGATTACAGCAAGACATTTGATAAGGTACACCATGCAAGGCTTATTGAGAAAGTGAGGAGGCATGGGATCCAAGGGAACATTGCTTTGTGGATCCAGGACTGGCTTGCCCATAGAAGGCAAACAGTAGTTGTAGATGAGTCATATTCTGCATGGAGGTCAGTGACCAGTGGTGTGCCTCAGGGATCTGTTCTGGGACCCCCACTCTTCATGATTTTTATAAATGACCTGGATGAGGAAGTGGAGAGATGGGTTAGTAAGTTTGCTGATGATACAAGGGTTGGGGGTGTTGTGGATAGTGTGGAGGGCTGTCAGAGGTTACAGTGCGACATTGATAGGATATAAAACTTGGCTGAGAAGTGGCAGATGGAGTTCAACCCAGATGAGTGTGAGGTGGTTCATTTTGGTGGGTCAAATATGATGGCAGAATATGGTATTAATGGTAAGACTCTTGGCAGTGTGGAGGATCAGCGAGATTTTGGGGTCCATGTCCATAGGACACTCAAAGTTGTTACACAGGTTGACAGTGTTGTTAAGAAGGCATATGGTGTGATGGCATTTGTCAACTGTGGGACTGAGTTCAAGAGCACTGAGGTAATGTTACAGCTATATAAGACCTTAGTTAGACCCTACTCGGAGTACTGTGCTCAGTTCTGGTCACCTCACTACAGGAAGGATGTAGATACTATAGAGAGAATGCAGAGGAGAATTAGAAGGATGTTGCTTGGATTGGAGAGCATGCCTTATCAGAACAGGTTGAGTGAACTTGGCCTTTTCTCCTTGGAGCAATGGAGCATGAAGCGACCTGATAGAGGTATATAAGATGATGAGGAGCATTGATCTTGTGGATAGCCAGAGGCTTTTTCCCAGGGCTGAAATGGCTAACACAAGGGGGCATAGTTTCACGGTGTCTGGAAATAGGTACCAAGGGGATGTCAGAGGTAAGTTTTTCACACAGAGAATGGTGGGTGCATGGATTGCACTGCCAGTGACAGTGGTGGAGGCAAATACAACAGGGTCTTTTAAGAGCCTCTTAGATAGGTACATGGAGCTTTGAAAAATAGAGGGCTATGCAGTAGGGAAATTCTAGGCAAATTCTAGAGTAGGTTACATGGTTGGAACAACATTGTGGGCCAAAGGGCCTGTACTGCACTGCAGATTTTTATGTTCTATGTTCTATGTTCTGTGATCCATTTTGTTCATTTTTTTGTGAGGGAGGAGGGATTTGAGGGTCCATGTGCCTGATCAGCTTTAACTGGTTTTTGTGTGAGAGGAGGGATTGAGGGGTCGATGTGACTGATCCATATTGATTGGTTTTTGTTTGAGACGAGGGATTTGGGGGTTGATGCGTCTGTTCCGCTTCCCTACAATTTTGTTTGTGGAGAGGTGAGATTTGGGGGTTGATGGTCAAGCTGCCTTTCTCTTCGTCTTGGTTTCATGGCTACCTGGAAATCTGAAGAATTTTAGAGTTGTATACTTTGATAATAAATGAAACTTTGAACCTTTGATAATCTATGCTCAAAGTTACCATAGCAAGTAAGTGTATATTTATAGAAGATTTTTACCAACTTGGGCACACACTCTCTTAAAGGCTCTCCATCCCTGGTTTACACTATATATGCCTCTCATAATCTTATAAACTTTAATCAGTTTTCCACTCAGCCTACACTGCTGCAAAGAAAACAACAGCTATTTGTCCACTCTCTCCTTAGAGCAACTCATGTTCCTCTAGCTCCCCCTCTCTTCCTCTCCTTCTTCCTCTCTTTAACCGGCATGACTAACATCGACTCACAGTGTTAAAATCATAATTCTCATGATCAAGTCCATCTATAATATTTCCCCTCACTGCTTCTGTAAGGAGGTTACTTTCACCTTCTGAGCCCACTTACGTTTCCCCATTCTATTCTCCTAAATATCCCCAATTCTGCCAACCCTTCAATACTGGCTGCAGTCTCAAATACCAGGGTCCAGAGCTTCAGAATTCCTTCCCTCAAATTCTTGATTTCTCCCTCGCTCTTAAAATTGACTACATTCATAGTCAGTTTGACTATCAGAATCAGAATCAGGTTTATTATCACCAGCATGTGTCGTGAAATTTGATAATTTAACAGGAGCAGTTCAATACAATACATAATATAGAAGAGAAAAAATAAAATAACTAATTAATACATACATACATACATAAATAAATAAATAACAGTATACATATATTGTATAGATTAAAGAATGGCCAAACAAAACCAGAAATAATATATATTAAAAAATATGGGGTAGTGTTTAAGGATTCAATAACCATTTAGGAATCGGATGGCAGTGGGAAAGAATCTGTTCCTGAATCGCTGAGTGTGTGCCTTCAAGTTTCTGTGCCTCCTACCTGATGGTAACAGTGAGAAAAGGGCATGCCCTGGGTGCTGGACGTCCTTAATAATAGACACTGCCTTTCTGAGACACCACTCCTTGAAGATGTCCTGGGTACTTTGTAGGCTAGTACCCAAGATAGAGCTGACCAAATTTTCAACCCTCTGCAGCTTCTTTCAGTCCTGTGCAGTAGCCTCTCCATACCAGACGGTGATGCAGCCTGTCAGAATGCGCTCCATGGTACATCAATAGAAGTTTTTGAGTGTATTTGTTGACATACCAAATCTCTCCAAACTTCTAATGAAGTATAGTCGCTGTCTTGCCTTTATAACTGCCTCAATATATTGGGACCAGGTTAGGTCCTCAGACATCTTGACACCCAGGAACTTGAAGCTACTATTCTCTCCACTTCTGATCCTTCTATGAGGATTGGTATGTGTTCCTTTGTCTTGTCCTTCCTGAAGTCCACAATCAGCTCTTTCATCTTACTGACTACATCTGTAACCAATAGTCAAGTCAAATTTGTTATCATTATCATTTGTACAAGTACATGCATACATAGGTGTAATAAAAAAATTGCCTGCACCAGAAAGATAGGCACAAAACATAGACACAATTTTCACAACTGAAAACATAAATTAAACATAAAATATACAAGAATTGTAGAAGAAAGTGCACAATTAGTATCAATAAAATGTTCATTGCTGTGCCAAATGGTCCAAGTGTTGCTGTACTGATGAAGTAATTAGGGTTGTACAAGAGCCAAATGATTGAAGAGAAGTAGCTGCTGGTGATGTGGGACTTGAGGCTTCTATAGCTCCTACCCAATGGTGGCTGCAAGAAGATAACATAGCCAGGATAGTGATGATCTTTGATGCCTTCTTGAAGCAAAACCTCCAGTAGATATAACCAATGTGAGGAGAGATGGTCTGGTGATGTTTTGGGCAGAGTCCACTACACACTGCATCTTCTTGTATTCCTACTCATTTGAAATTACATACCGGACCATGAGGTAACTAGTCAGGATACTTTCAACTGTACGTCTGTAGATGTTAATTGGGAATTAAGACATAAGGGATTTGTATGGGCATGTACACGTTTGTAGATGGATTAAGACAATAAGATCATAAGATATAGGAGTAGAATTACTAACAAGAGAGGATCTTGCAGATGCTGGAAATCCAAGTAACACACACACACAAAATCTGGAGGACTTCAGCAGGCCACGCAGCATCTATGGAAAAAAGTACAGTCGATGTTTCCAGCCGAGACCCTTCGGCAGGACTGGAGAAAAAAGGATGAGGAGTAGATTTAAACGGTGGGGGAGGGGAAAGAGAAACACAAGCTAATAAGTGAAACTGGGAGGGGGAGGAATGAGGTAAATAGCTGAGAAGTTGATTGGTAAAAGAGATACAGGGCTGGAGAAGAGGGAATCTGACAGATAGGGACAGAAGGCATGGAAGAAAGAAAAGGGGCCGAGAAGCACCATAGGGAGGCGATGGGCAGGCAAGATAAGGTGAGAGAGGGAAAACGGGATGGGAACTAGTGAAGGAGGAGTTGGGGGGGGGGCTGTTAGGGGTCATTACCAGAAGTTCGAGAAATCAATGTTCATACCATCAGGTTGGAGGTTACCCAGACGAAATACTGTTCCTCCACCCTGAGTGTGCCCTCATCATGACAGTAGAGGAAACCATGGATTGACATATCGGAATGGGCATGGGAAGTGGAATTGAAATGGGTGGCCACTGGGAGATCTTGCTTCTTCTGGAGCACGAAGTGTAGGTGCTCAGCAAAATGGTCTCCCAGTCTATGTTGGGTCTCACTGATATATAGGAGGCCACACTGGGAGCACTGGGCACAGTATATAACCCCACCAGACTCACAAGTGAAGTGTCGCCTCACCTGGAAGGACTGTTTGATGCCCTGAATGGTAGTGAGGGAGAAAATGTAGGAGCTTGTGTAGCATTTGTTCCGCTTGCAAGGATAAGGGCCAGCAAAATTAGGCCATTTGACCCATCAAGTCTGCTCTGCCATTTCATCATATCAGATCCAATTTTTCTCTCAGCCCCAAGCTCCTGCCTTCTGCCCTTACCTCTTCATGCCCTAACCAATCAAGAATCTATCAACCTCTGCCTTAAATGTACATAAAGACTTGGCCTCCACAGCTGCCTGTGGAAAAGAATTCCACAGATTCGCCACTCTCTGGCTAACAAAATTCCTCATCTCTGTTCTAAAAGGATGGCCCTTATAAGGGCTTACACATGATCTTGCTGAAGACTTAAAGAAGTATAACCTATTGCTACTCTTATACCTTATAAACTCCATCCATTTTTGTCACCAGCCTTGATCCCAATTTGTATAAAATTTGTTTTTGAATTTTATTTGAACGTCCTTGAATGTTTTATTGATTTAAGAGTGCAATATAAGTGCAAGATGGCCAGAGTGATGGATAACAGTGTGTCTTCAGACACATTCCTGGTAAATAATGGTGTGAAACAAGACACTTTTCATTTAAAAGTTATAGCTTAGTCATTTCTCTGAACACAGACCAGTGTCACACATCTGCTGTGAGACTCCATGGGATGAGGGACAAAAGCTGGTGCAGCTCTCCAGAACTCATTATATCATTAAGCACAGATTTAATTCCACAGCCTTGACCCGCAAAGTAATAGCACATTGTCTCAAATCTGCTACATTCAGCAGTACTCCAAATCATGCCACGTCACAGCTCTGCTACACTGATGATCTTTTGCTTCCAAATTTACATGTATTTCTTGTCATTCCACCATAACTATGATCCACTCCCTGGTGTTGTACTTCCAGTAGTGCTGACTATCCCTGGGGTTAGCAGTGGCTCAGTGTAGAACATATTCAGCTGTGAGCCTGGATGTTGGAAATTCCAATCCCATTCTGGAGGCTTATCAAAGCAGAACTTTTCTAAGTTCAAAGTTCTATAAATTAATTATCACATATATGTCACCATATATACTACCTTGAGATTCATTTTCTTGCAGGCAGTTACAGGGAAAATTAATAAATACAATAGGCTATAGATAAAGACTGACAATGTGCAAGAGAAGACAAGCTTTGCAAATAAAAATAATACTGAGAACCTGGGTTTTGAAAGTGTCCTTGAAAGTGAGTCTGTAGGCCATTTCAGGAGCCTGCTGGTAGTGGGATAATAACTGTTCCTAAACTTGGTGGTGTGGGACATAAGCTTCTGTACCTCCTTCCTGATGGTAATAACAAGATGAGGGTATGGCTTGGGAGGTGGGGTTTCTTGATGATGGATGCTGTTTTCTTGTGGCAATGCTCCTTGTAGATGAGCTCAATGGTGGGGGAAGACTTTGCCTGTGCTCACAGCACATACTTACATATGTTGGTAGTTCACTCAAACAACACTTTTCACTTTATGCTTCAATGTATTTGCCATAAATAAATGAATCTGAATGGACTGGGCTGTATCTACCACTTTCTGTAGCCGTTTCCATTGCTGGGTATTGATGGTACCATACCAGGCTGTAATGCAGCCAGCTGGCATGCTCCCCACTGTGTGTATATAGAAGTTTGTCAATGTTTTTGCTGATATGATGGATCTACACAAACTTATAAGAAAGTAGAGGCACTGTTGTGCCTTCCTTGTTATGGCACTAATGTGCCGGTCCCAGGACAGATCCTTTGATACGATAACACAAAGGAATCTAAAACTATTGATTCTTTCCATTCCCAAAATGAGGAATAGCTCATGGGCCTCCAGCTTCTTCCTCCTGTAAGTGATAGACAGCTCTTTGGTTTTGGTGATTTTGAGTAAGCAGTTGTTGTTCAATTATTGTTCCAAGAATAATATTTGTTTCAGATTAGTTTATTGTCATATACATGAGGGTGCAAAGAAATTCCTTGCTGATGTGAAACTCACAGAGCAACAATATTCATGGTAAGAAGAAATACAGCAATAACTGACCACTGGTAAATAGCTTGATGTTTCACATGTATCGCGATGCAGTGAAAAGCTTTTTGTTGTGGCACCCATTTCTCACATAAGCTGATTGAGTAAGTACAAAAGTAAAGCCAAACAGACTGCAGGATATAGTGTTACAGGCCCAAAGAAAGCACAGTGAAGGTATACAAATGAAGTGCAAGGGCCATGATGACGACAAAACAGATTGTCTTCCAAGACAATCACTAGATAGGTTTTCTTACCCACAATCAGGTGATTTCATGTTCCCCACTATTGATTCAAATTGTTGGATCTATACCCCAATTCCTGACTGTTTCATAATTGGATTATAACTCCTGTAGTTAGACCATTGGTCCAGTCTCTTGATTAAATTCATGATTGCCCCCACCAGCCAAATACCAGAAGGAATTTGATTCGAGAGCAGAAGCGATTTGGAGCGGGCATAGGAGAAATTTACTAGGATGCTGGGAGAGATTCGATCTTCTTGGGGATTAGGAGAGACATAGAGAGTGCAGACAGACAGTATCTTTTTTTCCCCTGAGGATTGAAATGTCTAATATGAGAGTGCATGCATTTACAGTGAGAGAGTGTAAGTTGAAGAGAGGAGGGCAAGGCAAGATTTTTTAACGCAGAGTGATAGGTGTCTGGAATGCATTGGCAGGGGCGGTAGTGAAAGAAAATACAATAGGGATGTTTGAGGCTTTTCGAGAGATACATGGATGTGGAGAGAATGGAGGCACATAGACGTTTTTTAGATAGAAAGGATTAGTTTAGTTAGGCACTTAGATACTTGTTTAATTAGTTCAACACAACATTGTGTACTGAAGGGCCTGTTCTAATGCTGTACTGTTCTATAATCTATGTCATTACCACAGTAACAGATCAAATGGTATTCTGGGCAGAAATGGTGTGACCTTTTCTTTAGACACTGAAACCTGGCTAAAATTCCTGGAAAATTCAAACTCCCTCCCACACATCCCCAGCATGGATTTTCAATTATTCTTCAAAAACACTGCCTTGGCTTTCTTCTAAGCTCTGTCACCTCGAGCATGGATAGTATAGCACTTTCAAAGACAGTTGATCAGCTCCCGTTTTATGTGCATTTCTTTTATGTGTTGAATTGAAATCTGTGGGTTGAGACCAGCTCTTCAATTTAATTCCCTCAGCTTCAAGAAGAGGTTTACTTCAGTGACCTGTGGAGCCAGAGTAACCCAATCATGTCACAACATCTTCCTTAAAGATTACTTTGATGTCAGTGATGCCCAAACTCCAGAAACAAAGCATTAAATTACTTTCTCTCTGACTCTGTCATCCCTAAAAAATCATATAAATATGCAACTTGAGCTCCTTCACACCAATCTGCACGCGAATTCGGTTAAAAAAGAGTGACTAAATTGTAGCAGTAAACACAGCCAAAAATGAGATAATATGGAGAATGAGCAATTTAAATAAATGCTTGGGCATTTATATCTTGAGCTTCAAGTTTATTCCCAGTCTCACTGTCAAAGAAATGACATTTTGATTGTAGACTAAGGCAAAGAAAAATAAATAAATGATCAACAAACAACCTACCTGAGGACCTCAGCAGATCAAGACCCTGCTACTGGCTGTCCACAAATTTATGCCTCTCATCATCTTATAAACTTCTAACTGCCACTGCAGAGAAAACAACATCAGTCTGTCTCTCCTTAGTGTACCCAATATACTTAGCATCTTCCCCTCTCTTTCCCTGTCCAAGCATCTGCAGAGGAAAATGGACACAGTGATTTGGACTGACACCCTTCATCTGGATTGAAAGCTTGGAGGAGAGATGATCACTATAAAGAGCGAGGGGAAGGGATGCAGTAAGAGCTGGCAAGTGATGTACAAATTTTGCAGATGATGGAAATCTTAAGCAGCACGTACCAGCAGTGATTGATAAGTTTGTGGCCTAAGGTAGAAGGAGTCAATTTTAGAAAACCTAGCACATTTATTTTTCAACATAGTCCCCTCCTACATTTACACACTTAGACCAGCGGTCGTGGAGCATACGGATCTTGGACCTCCAGAAAGTGTCCACAGCAGGGGTGATTGATAAGTTTGAGGCCTAAGGCAGAAGGAGATGAGTTATACAGCTCTTTTTACATGCACATGCAGGTCAACTCTTTGAGTGATTATGCAGAAAGCTTGAAGTTAATAACTCATCTCCTTCTATCTTAAGCCACGAACTTATCAATCACACCTGATGGGTTATTAACTTTAAACTTTCTGCATAGTCACTCAAAGAGTTGACCTGTATGTGCATGTAACGAGAACTGTATAACTCATCTCCTTCTATCTTAGGCCATGAACTTATCAATCACCCCTCGTAAAATTCTGGAGAAACTCAGCAGGTCAGGCCACATCAATGGAGGAGAATAAACAGTCCTTTTCTGATGAAGGGACTCAGCCAAAGCAGCAGGTGATTATTTTCCTCTTTACTTTCAGCCTGACTTGCTGAGTAACTCCTGCATTCTCTGTGTGTTGCACAAGTGACACGTGGATCTGGGTGAGGAGGCTTGATAGGTGGATCTGTGTGAGGAGGGGTGATAGGTGGATCTAGGTGAGGAGAGGTGATAGGTGGATCTGGATGAGGAGGCTTGATAGGTGGATCTGGGTGAGAATGGGTGATAGGTGGATGAAGGAAGGGAGAGTGGAGATAACAAAAGAAGTGGATTGCTGCATTTCATGATCCCAAGATATTACAAAAGAAGCAATTCAAAATATCAGGACAGTACCATAATTACTCAGGAAAAACATTGAACAATCAGAGGTGTGTGGGCTATGTTGTAATGGACTTCTATTTTTCTTAATGGTATTGCCGGTGGATGGTGTGGCCAAAACAGCAAAATTTCAAACTAATAATGAAAGGTTTAGGAGATCACCAGCCCCTCAATGAAATACATCTTGGTTCCATTCAGATCACACAGCAGTGGGTCAAGTTGTTCCAGTGACTACAGTTAATGCTGGTTCCTGGCATGGATTATAGTGAGGAGGTTATTGCTCATGGGATCAATGGGTAAACAACTGTGTGATAATCAGATGTTAAGGAGCAAGGACAAGGAGAGTAGTGGTGTCCTCTCCAAATCCATCCTATCTAGTCCTTTCAGCATTTGGTTTCAATGAGATGCCCATGCAATCTTCTAAATTCCAATGTGTACAGGCTCAAAGCTGCCAAACGCTCCTCATATGTTAACCCCTTCATTTCCAGAATCATCCTCGTGAACCTCCTCTGGATTCTCTCCAATGATAACACATCTTTTCTGAAATATGGGGCCCAAAACTGTTGACAATACTCCAAGTGTGGCCTGGCAAGTGTCTTGTAAAGCCTGAGCATTATCTCCTTGATTTTATATTCTATACCCCTTGGAATAAATTCCCACATTATATTTGCAATCTTTATCATGGACTCAACCTATAAATTAACCTGGCAGTCTTGCACAAGGACTCCTAAGTCCCTCTGCACCTCTGATGTTTGAATTTTCTCCCTGTGTAGATAACAGTCTGCATCTATATTCCTTTTACCAAAATGCATTATCATACATTTTCCAACACTATATTCCATCTGCCACTTTTTTGCCTATTCTTCCAATTTGTCTAAGTGCTTCTGCAATTGCATTGCTTCCTCAACACTATCTACCCCTCCACCTATCTTCGTATCATCTGCAAACTTTCCTACAAAGCCATCAATTCCATTATCTAAATCACTGACAAACGAAGTGAAAATTAGCAGTCCCCTTATTGACCTTAGAGGAACACCACTAGTCACTGGCAGTCAACCAGAAAAGGCCCCTCTTATTCCCATTCACTGCCTCCTACCTCTCAGCCATTCCTCTATCCATGCCAGTATCTTTCCTGTAAAGCCATATGATTTTAACTTGTTAAGCAGCCTCACGTGCGGAACCTTAGCAAATGCCTTCTGAAAATCGAAGTAAATGACATCTGTTCCCTCTCCTTTGTCCATCCTTCTTGTTACTTCCTTGAAGAACTCCAACAGATTTGTCAAGCAAGATTTCCCTTTACAGAAACCATGATGACTTTGTCTTATTTTATCATTAGTTTCCAAGTACCCCAAAACTTCATTCTTAATAATGGAATCCAACACTTTCTCAACCACTGGTGTTAGGCTAACTGGCCTATTATTTCCTTTCTTTTGCCTTCCTCCCTTCTTAAAGTGTGGAGTGACATTTACAATTTTCCAGTCCTCTGGAATTATGCCAAAATCAAGTGATTCTTGAAAGATCATAACCAATGCATCCCTTATCTCTTCAGCAACCTCTTTCAGAACTCTGGGATGTAGTCCATCTGGTCCAGGTGACTTATCTACCTTCAGACTTTTCAGTTTGCCTAGCACTTTTTCCTTTGTAATAGAAATGGCACTCACTTCTGCTCCCTGACATTCACCGACCTCTGGCATGCTGCTAGTGTCTGCCACAGTGAAGACTGAAGCAAGTACTCATTAAGTTCATCTGCCACTTCTTTGTCCCCAATTACTACATCACCAGCATCATTTTCCAGTGAAACACACACAAAATGCTGGAGAAACTCAGCAGTCCAGGCAGCATCTATGGAAAAAAGTCCAGGTCGACATTTCGGCCTGGCCCGCTGAGTTCCTCCAGCATTTTGTGTGTGTTGCTCGTATTTCCAGCATCTGCAGGCTTACTCTTTTTTTCCATTTTCCAATGGTCTGATATCAGCTCTCACCTCCCTTTTATTCTTTATATAACTGAAAACACTTTTGGTATCCTGTTTTATATTATTGGGTAGTTTGCCCTTCTTATGGCTTTCTTAGTTGCTTTTTGTTGGAGTTTAAAACTTCCCAATCATCCAACTCCCCACTCACTTTTGCTACATTATATGCCCTTTCCTTGGGTTTTACGCAGTCCTTAACTTCCTTTGTCAGCCACACTTGCCTATCCCTGCCATTTGAGAACAACTTCTTCTGTGGGACATATCTAACCAACACTTTGTGAACTATTCCCAGAAACTTCAGCCATCTCTGCTCTGACATCATCCCCACCAGTATCCTCCTCCAATCCACCTGGGCAAGCTCCTCTCTCTTGCCTCTGTAGTTCCCTTTATTCTATTGTGATACTGATACATGCAATTTATGCTTCTCCCTCTCAAACTGCAGTATGAATTCAATCATATTATGATTACTGCCTCCTAAGGGTTCCTTTACATTAAACTGCCTAATAAGATCTGAGTTATTACACAATACCCATTCTAAGATAGCCTTTCCACGAGTAGGCTCAAGCACAATCTACTTGAAAAAGCCATTTTGTAAGTATTAAACAAATTCCCTCTTCTTGTGATCCGGCACCAACCTAACTTTCCCATTCCCCTTGCATATTGAAGTCCCCCATTACAATTGTGACATGCCTTTTCCAACTCCCTTTGCAATCTCAACCTCATAGCTTGTCTACTCTTTGGAGGCCTATATATGATTCCCATTATAGTTTTTTTACCCTTGCAGGTTCACCCACAAAGATTCAACATTCTCTGACCCTACTTCTTTCTAAAGAAGTAATTCCATCTCTTACCAACAGAGTCACACCACCATCTATGCCTTCCTGCCTTTCCTTTTGATACAAAGTATATCCTTTGATATTAAGCTCCCAACTATGGCCTTCTTTCAGCCACGACTCACTGATGCCCACAACGTCATACTGACCACAAGTTCATCCACCTTATTCCAAATGCTTTGCACTTTAATTACAGCACCTTCAATCCTGCATTCTTCAGTAGATAGCGGGCCTCTGGAAAAGGTGCTGGAGCAGTAGTAATAGGGTTCAAGGAAATAGCTGACAAACTAAATAAATACTTCACATTTATCTTCACTGTGGAATACACTAGCAGTATGCCAGAAGTTCAAGGAGCATCAAGGGCAGAAGTGTTTGCAATTGCTATTGCTATTATAGAAGGTGCTTGGGAAGTTGAGAGGTCTGAAGGTGGATATGTCACCTGGATGAGACAGACTACATCCAGGGTTCTGAACAAGGTTACTGGGGAAAACGCTGAGGCATAGGTAATGATCTTTCAAGAATCACTAGGTTCTGGTGTGGTTCCAGGGAACTGAAAAATTGCAAATGCCATTCCACTGTTCAAGAAGGGACTAAGGCAGATGAAAGGAAATTATAGGCCAGTTAGCCTGACCACAGTGATTGGGCAGATGTTGGATTCGATTGTTAAGGATGAGGTCTCAGGACACGTAGAGGTACATGATGAAATCGGCCGTAGTCAGCATGGTTTCCATAAGGGAAAACTTTACCTGACAAATCTGTTGGATTTCTTTGAAGAAATAACAAGAAGAATCGCTGGATGTTGTGTCCTTCAGCTTTCAGAGGGCTTTTGATAAGGTGCCATTATGAGACTGTTTAGCAAGATAAGAGCCCATAGTATTACAGCAAAGATACTAACATGGATAGAACATTGGCTGATTGGCAGGAGGCAAAGAATGGGAATAAAAGGAAACCATTCTGGTTGGCTGCCAGTGACTAATGCTGTTCTGCAGATGTCGGTGTTGGGACTTATTCATTTTACATTATATAACAGAGAAGGAGAAGCTAGGAAAGTTGGCACGAGTGGTTTTTGCAGGCCCAGGCAACTTCTACCAGTTGGGCCATGAAACAGTTTATTCTTCACAAGGATTATTCCGCAACTGAAGGGGTTAACATATGGGGACTGTTTGGCAGTTTTGGGCCTGTACTCACTGGAATTTAGAAGAATGCAGGTGGGGGGGGGGGATCTCACTGAAACCTACCAAATGTTGAAAGAACTAGATAAGGTGGATGTGGAGAAGATGTCTCCTATGGTGGGGGTGTCCAGAACTAGAGGGCACAACCTCAAAATTGAGGGGCGACCTTTTAGAACAGAAGTAAGGAGGAATTTTTTTAGCCAGAGAGAAATGAATCTGTGGGATGCTCTGCCACAGACTGCAGTGGAGGCCAAGTCTGTAGGTGTATGTAAAGTGGAAGTTGATAGTTTCCAGATGGGTCAGGGCATCAAAGGATATGGCAAGAAGGCAGGTGTATGGGGTTGAGTGGGATCCAGAATCAGCTATGATAGAATGGCCTAATTCTGCTCCTTTGTCTTATAGTCTTATGGTTTTACTCTCACCTCTCTTTTACTCTTTAATATCAGAAATAACTTTTGCTATCCTGTTTAACATTATTTGTTAGTTTATTTTCATATTTCATCTTTTCCCTCCTTATGACTTTTTAGCTGCCTTCCATTGGTTTTTAAAAGCTTCCCAGTCCTCTAACTTCTTACTATTTGTTATCTTATTATCTACCCTCTCTTTGGCTTTTATGTTGGCTATGACTTCCCTTGTCAGCCACAGTTGCATCATCCTGTCTTTGTGAAGTATCTATCCTGCACCTTCCAAATCTCTCCCAGAAACTCCAGCTGCTGCTGTTCCGCTGTCATCTCTGCTAGTGTCCCATACTAATTAACTTTGGCCAGCTCCTCTCTCATGCTTCTACAATTCCCTTTACTCCACCTTAATACTGATATATCTGATTTTAGCTTCTTCTTCTCAAATTGCAAGGTGAAGTCTATCATATTATGACCACTGTCTTCTCATGGTTCCTTTACCTTAAGTTCCCTAATCAAATCCAGTTCATGACACAACACCCAATCCAGAATAGCCTTTCCCATAGTGGGAATCTAATAGGTATTCTACAAATTCTTGCTCTTGGGATGCAGCACCAACCTAATTTTCCTAATCTACCTGTATATCTTGGTACATGTGACAATAAAAAAACAATGCCAATACCAATACCATCACGATATTGAATGGTGGGGCAGGTTTGGTGTACCTGTTGGTCAATTTCTGCTTCTGCTTTTCTTGGTGATATGACCAGCACCAATAGGATAGTCTGCTTGGCCAAGGCCATTCTGCTCCTTGTGGCTATTGTGCCTTTCACTATGATTATGGGGTTTCTGCTCCAACCCAATATTGTTTGGTTCTCTAACAATCCATTGTTCTCTGTCTGGGGATACAAAAAACAACATTTGAAAGACAATTGGACAGGTATGTGGATAAGATAGTTTTAGAGGAACTAGGGCCAGACTAGAGTAAGTGGGATTAATGTAGACAGAACCTTGATCAGCACAGAGAAGCTGGGCTGAAGGACCCGTTTCCATGATGTATATCTCCAGAAATCTGTGAACCTATGAGCATACTCAGTAGAAAATTCCAAACATTCACTGCCTTCTGGGTGAAAAAAATTCTCCTCACCTGTGTCCTGAATGGCAGCCATGATCCCCCTTCTCTAGTATGTTTCAGAGATGGAGACACCATTCAGAAGAATCATCAGCGTTTTGGGTAGATGCCACCATTGCTGTCCTCACAAAATTCCTCCAAACCAACTGGCAGAATATGTTAAAATAGCGTCAGTGTTCCCACCTTGGCTAATCACCACCCCCTACCCCCATCATCCATGCTCCAGCTCTGTACAACCAGCTCCAATGGATTGGAAGGCAAAATGACATTGCCTTTTAGCATTTTTAAACATTATCAGTTTATAATCAAATTGACGTCCAGGGTGACTTGTTTCCAGAACATTCCTGAGGATCTTCATAAGCTGACAAAATGCCGTGCAGGGCCATGGGGACATAGAATATAGACCAGTACAGCACAGGAACAGGATTTTTGGCCCATTAAGTTGTACTGAACTGATTAAAGTTGTAATTAAATGCCTCCTAAACTAGTCCCTTTTGTCTATATTTCTCCAATCCCTGCACATTCATGTCCCTATCAAAGATCCTCTTAAATGCTTCTATTGTACTTGTATCCACATCAACATCTGGTAGCACATTCCTGGTACCCACCACTCTCTGTGTAAAAAAGATCTTGCTACATACAACTCCTTGAACCTACGTCCTCTCACTTTAAATGCATTTGGTCTGGTATTAGATGTTTCAGCCTTGGGAAAAGATTATTGACTGTCTATGTATGCCTCTTATAATCCTATAAACCTCTATTAGGCTTTCCATCAGCCTTTGAAGCTTCAGAAGAAGCAACTTAAGTTTGTCAAACCTCTCCACATAGCTCATGCCCTTTAATCCAGGCAATATTCTGGTGAACCAGAGGTTGGAGAGTCCAAAGGTCAAAAGCCAGTTTGGAAAGTTCAGATGCCAAAGTCATAAGGTCCACAAGTCTAGAGGTTGGGGGCAACCTGTCCTGGGTGAGGGAGTGGGAAAGGGCTTTGTTTTGCTGTTGTTGTTTGTTGTATGTTGGCTATGTGTTGTTCTGCTGAACATGGTGGGTATGCTGTGGTGAACATGCTGTGTTGGCACCAGAATATGTGTTGGCACTTGTGGGCAACCACCAGCACATCCTCAGATTGTGTTGGTTGTTAATGCAAATGATGCATTTCACTGTATGTTTCATTATACATGTGATTAATAAATACATCTAATCCTCTTGTCCACCCTCTCCAAAGCCTCCATCCCCTTCCTGTAATGGGGTGATCAGAATTGAATGCAATATTCCAGATGCAGCCAAACCAGGAGAGGCAGGTGGTTCTTGATGGCTGGGAGATGGGTGTTGGACATAATGAATTGCATGATCGGACACTTTGTAAATGACTTCTGTGCTCTAAGGTAGGTGTTCATCACCACAGAAACTTGCATTTACCCATTGCCACATCTATCACTCTGCAGACAGAGCAAAGAGCAGCCCAGGGCACCACTCAGGAAAATTACCCAGGCATATTCATCATGCAGTGCGTGCAAATATTCAAGCAGTAGATGAAAATCTTTGTGAATGGTCCTGTTTTTTTTGTGATGTCTAAAAAGAAGACAGATGTCAAAATTTAAGAAGGGAATTCTCTCTCCTGGACAGCTGGAATAACTTGGCTATTAACTCTCTATGGGTGGTTTTCTTTTGTATTTGAAAGTTTAAAATTTTACAGCAGGCGGGAGTTATGGAACCAGGCCCTTTGTTTTAACCTATCCTTGCTGAACAAGATGCCCATCTAAGCGAATCGCATTTCTGTGGGTTTGGCCCATATACCGCTTTCCTATCCATGTACCTGTCAAAGTACCTTTTAAATGTTAGACCATAAGACCATAAGACATAGAAACAGAATTAGGCCATTTGCCCTATTGAACTAACCCTGCTTTCGATGATGGCTGATTTATTTTCCCTCTCTACCCCATTCTCTTGCTTTTTCTCCATAATCTTGGATGCCCTTACTAATCAAGAACCCATCCACCTCTGCTTTAAGCATACACAATTACTTTGCCTCTACAGCTGTCTATGGCAAGAATTTCACAGTTTCACCATCCACTAGCTAAAGAAATTCCTCCTCCTCTCTTTTCTAAAAGGATATTTTTCAATTCTGACATTGTGCCCTCTAATCCTAGACTCACCCACTATTTGAAACATTTGCTGCATATCCATCCTGTCTAGGCTCTTCAATGTTCGGCAGGTTTCAATGAGACCCCTCCTCATTCTTTTGGACTCCAGTGAGTACAGGCCCAGAGTTATCAAACACCCCACATGTTAACCCCTTCATTCCCAGGATCATTCTCGTAAACCTCCTCTGGGTAAGCTACAATGCCAGTACAACTTTTCTTAAACATGAGCCCCGAAACTGCTCTCAAAAATCCAAATACATTTGACCAATGCCTTATAAAATCTCAGTTGTTATTGTACCTGCGTCAAACATTTCCTCTGACAGCTCAACTCATACATGGACCACCCTCTATGTGAAGAAGTTCTGCTCAGGTCCCTTTTAAATATTTCCCCGCTCACTTTCAACACATACACTCTTTGGAGATGGGAAGGAGGTGGCTGATGCACCAGCTGTGACCAGATCCCAAATGACTTGTATTCAACGACATTCTTCTCCACAGACTTTTCTCTCGGGGAAGGGTGGGGAAGCATGATTCTGTTGGATCAAACACTCATGGTGATGTAGGCAGAGCCATCCTTCACAAGGCTGGGGACAGGGAGCAACAATTGGTGTCTGCTGGCCCCGTGTCCATATTGATGCCGTGTCATAAATAAGTGATGGCAAAATAAATGTGACAGTCTGAATAGGCTTTCGTTCTATGGCCTCACAGGTAGACAGGGTAATGGAGAAGGTATTTGACCTGCTGGCTTTCATCACTCAAGGCACCGAGTACAGAAGTTGGGATGTTATGTTTCAGTTGTTGGTGAAGCCACACCTGGAGTATTGTGTTTGGTTTTGGGTACCCAATTACAGGAAATACATCATTAAGCTAGAGAGTTCAAAGAAGATTTCTGAAAATGTTATCAGGACTGGAAGGTCTGAGTTCTAGAAAGAGGTTGGACAAACTAGGTTTTTATTCCTTGGACCATTGGAGACTGAGGGGTGACCTTATAGGGTGTATAAAATCATGCACATTGCGGTTGCCATAGCAAGCTGTGATCCATGGGTATTGGTATTAGGTTATTATTGTCACATGTAGCAAAATACAGTGAAAAGTGTGTCTTGCATACTGTTCATACAGTACAAATTATCTTACAGTACATTGAAAAAAAAGGTAAAAAAAAATACAATGTGTAATAAAGTGTAAAAGCTACCTAGAGATTATAATACGCATTAACAATAAAATGCTTAATCATTACGAGGTAGATTGTGAGGCCAAGAGTCCACATTATCATACAAAATGTGCATTCAAGAGTTTGCATGAATGCCTTATTTGCATTCTGTGCTATTCAATGGCTCTGAATATATATGCAGCTCAAGCTCCTTCATATCAATCTGCATGTGAATATGGTTAAAGGATAGAGTGACTGAATTGTTACAGTAGAGACAGCCACCAAATGAAATAATATGGTGAGTAAGCAATCGAAATAAATGTTTGGCATTTATACTTAGGGTTTTAAGTTAATTCCCAGTCTCACTGTCAAAGGAATGACATTACCACTGTGGACTAAGGAAAACAGATAAAGAACGAGGGTGCAGCTGGATTCATTCTGCCCATTTCTGG
This sequence comes from Mobula hypostoma, assembly GCF_963921235.1. NCBI lineage: Eukaryota > Metazoa > Chordata > Chondrichthyes > Myliobatiformes > Myliobatidae > Mobula > Mobula hypostoma. The sequence goes on from NC_086097.1 coordinate 172,000,793, forward strand.
TCAAGTTACTTGAGAAAGGATGGGAAAGGTTTCAGAAGGAGCAAAAAGTATTTAGTGCAACTCCAATAAATAAAACTACTGGTAACTTGAAACAAAAACTGAAAAACTGGATACGCTCAGGCAGCTACTGTGGAGAAAGAAAGAGGCCAAAGTCAGGAGAATCTGATGAAAGGTCTTCAACATGAAATGTTAACTCTTTTTCTCTCTCCACAGATACTGCCAAGTGTTCTTAACCCATTGCCACAGTCATTGAGGATCTCCAGAATATTCAAGTCAGCACCAAGGCCAGGGGCGCAGTGCTAGCCAGAGCACGCCCGGCACCTCTTTAAGAAAAAGGCCGAAATAAACAAGCTAATTAATTAGGTACCGCCCAGGGTGATTTGGGTATCTCAGAAACTGCTGATCTCCTGGAATTTTTACACACAACAGACTCTGGAGTTTACAAAGAATGGTGCCAAAAACAAAAAAAAATCCAAGAGTGGATTGAACAAGATGTTTTCGCTCACAGAACAGCCACTTGCTGGATTTTTTTTTTGTTTCTGGCACCATTCTTTGTAAACTCCAGAGTCTGTTGTGCGTAAAAATCCCAGGAGATCAGCAGTTTCTGAGATACTCAAATCACCCAGGGCGGCACCTAATTAATTAGCTTGTTTATTTCGGCTTTTTTCATAAAGAGGTGCCAGACGCGCTCCAGCTAGCACTGCGCCCCTGACCAAGGCTGTGTAGAAGGGTGCTCCCTACCCAATCCTATCCACACAACAGGCCCACCATACACTACCCTAACATGGTTGCAGTGGGGCTGAAACAATCTGCAGTGTGCATTTGCCAAGAAGTTCAGCAACATCTTCTCCCCTTCCACCATCAGATTTCTGAATAATCTATGAATCATTACGTCATTATTCCTTTATTTGGCACAATTTATTTATTGTTTACTTTACAAGAATTTTAAGTCTTTGCAAATCACGTAAACCAGTGATAATAAACCTGATTCTGATTCTGACTCTGATTTGGAAGGAGATGCAATGGTCTTTGACAACACTCACAGCAGGTGTAACACAGGATTCCACAGCTGTTCCTCAGAAAGTAAACACTGTGGGTGCACTTTTCTTTCCGGGGGAGGGTATCGTTGCCTTACTGCTGCTTATGTGCGGTGCGGGGGGACATTGGGGTTCTCACGTTTAATTCGCTCATTCTTTGGGGCACTTCTATGTTTTCATGGATGTTTTGTGAAGAAAAATCATTTCAAGATGTATATTGTATACATTTCTCAGACAATAAATTGAACCTTTGAACCAGTTGTTTTACCAGAATGTCTTATGAGGTGATGTTGAGCAAGCTAAGGCTTTTGTCCTTCAAGAGAAGGAGGATGAGAGGTGACTTAATAGAGGTGTATAAAATGATAGTAAGCATTGTTAAAATGGACAGCCAGAGACTTATTCTCAGGGTGGAAATGGTTAATATGAGAGGCCATAATTTTAAAGTGATTGGAGAAAAATATAGGGGTGTCAGAGGTTGTTTTTTATATAGAGAGTGGTTGGGTGTGGAATGCACTGTCAAGGATGGTGGTAGATGCACATAGATGAAGGACATTTAAAAGACTTTAGATAGGCAAATAGATGAAAGAAAAGTGAGTTCTGTGTGGGAGGGAAGGTTTAGATTGATCTTGGAGTAGTGAAAAGGTCGGCAAAACGTCATGAACTGAAGGGCCTGTACTGTGTTTTTTACTCGATGTTCTATGTTGCTGGAAGATTATCAGCTTAGTGGAGAACACTGTAAGGAACTGCCCACAACCAAATGCTGCCAACTGTCGCATTCCAAAGTACAGGAAAATATCCTGAAGGAATATCTTGCAAAGGTTCCACAGGCCTCAATTTCTGGCCCAAAGCCTTTACCAACAGTGTGGCTGTTATCATTGTAGTAGAAAACCTTCAAACCTACTGCTCACGCAATTTATATGAAAGAAAGGTTGGTGATATGCTCATGATTCGGATTAGTTTATTGTCATATACACCAGGATGGAATGAAATTCCTTGCCCACAGGAAGATCATTGAGTAAACAGTATATAGGATAATAATAATAATAATAATAAATACAACAATGAATACCACAACAAGTTCAAAGCAGCAGAAGTATAGTATGCCACCTTCTGTATATTGGTGAGACCCGACGCAGACTGGGAGACCGTTTCGCTGAACACCTACGCTCTGTCCGCCAGTGGCCACACATTTTAATTCCACATCCCATTCCCATTCTGATATGTCAATCCATGGCCTCCTCTACTGTCAAGATGAAGCCACACTCAGGCTGGAGGAACAACACCTTATATTCTGTCTGGGTAGCCTCCAACCTGTTGGCATGAACATTGATTTCTCTAACTTCTGCTAATGCCCCTCCTCCCCTTCTTACCCCATCCCCTATTTTATTTATTTATTACTCCCCTCCTCCCTTCTTTCTCTCTCTTTCTGTCTCACAATCACTCCTTGCCTGCTTTCCATCTTCCTCTGGTGCTCCCCTCCCTCTTCGTGTCTCCAGCTTTGTTTCCCTTTAGCCAATTTACTTCCCGGCTCTTAGCTCCATCCCTCCCCCTCCTGTCTTCTCCTATCATTTTGGATCTCCCCCTCCCTCTTTCAAATCTCTTACTAGCTCTTCTTTCAGTTAGTCCTGACGAAGGGTCTTGGCCTGAAACGTCAGCTGTACCTCTTCCTATAGATGCTGCCTGGCCTGCTGTGTTCTACCAGCATTTTGTGTGTGTTTCTTGAATTTCCAGCATCTGCAGATTTTCTCATGTTTGAGGTATAGTATTACAAGGTATAGTATTGTAATCCAAAGTAGTGCAAGGGAAATGCCAAGGTGACAAAAATAGAATAATAGAATGAGGTAGAATTAAGTATCTGAGAACACGGCAGCACCACTCACAAGGTGATTGGTTCAGAAGTCTGATAACAGTGGGGACAAAGATGTTCTTGAGTCTGGGTGCTCAGGCTTTCTAAGTCCGTCCTGTATCTTCTCCCAGAAGGTAGAAGAGAAAAAGGGGAATGGCCAGGGTGGCAGCTATCTTTGACAATACTTTTAGCCTTCCTGAAGCAATACACTGTGGAGATGGACTGCATAGAAGTGAGGAGTAATTCAGGTGCATTAATTGAATGGTTTCTCTTATACTCTGAAGTGTGATATATTACACAAATTATATATTTGCAAAAATAAAGTATATTTCTGAAAGAAAAAGTTATTCCTGTATGCCCTATCATTTCCAATAAATAATTGGAACCAGATTGTCCCTTAACTCAAGTAAATATAATACTGCTTCTTACAGAGCTTGCTGATTACTTTCCACTTGGTGTTCACACATGCCAGTTCTGTGCAATTAGCAGCATGAAATGGAATTATTGTGATGTTCCAGCTTTTCCCTCTCCATTTAGAAACTCAGGCATCAGTCGGCTTGCTGTGTAATTCATCTTCTGCCTGAGCTTTGTTGTGTTGAATTCTCAGTTTTCATCTTCACTACACCACAATGGACACTCATATTAAAAGGCTGTCAGAAAATATTCATGATATCCGGCAGAGATAAATGCTTGAATTATTCACGCTGTTCCACACAGAGTTGTGAGCAATATTTTCAGTACAGAAGTCTGAAAACCCTCTCATGTATTTGGACTGAGGACAGTTGTAGCCTTGGCAAACACAGCAGGATATTTTTTTTGATCTTTCAGTGTCACGGTGTGCGCTCACAGGACTGGACCTGAGTGCAGAAGAACGGCAGGCTCTCTCTGTCACAGCAGTTGCTGGCACCAACTCAACCCGGGTGCAGTGGAAGGTAGCCTCAGTCACAGGAAGAGCCGACAATGACACAACTCCAGGATCAGTTAAGGACGACTCTAGTTAGGATAACGATGAGTAAATGCACGTGCTCAAGAAACCTAAGAAGCACAGCGCTCTACAGCGAGCAGCAGAGGCTCGCAGGACTCTTGACTTTCAAAAGTTACACAACTGTTCTCCCTTCTTAACTCTCTCTTCCAATGTCCACACAATCCCATCTTGTCAGAAGGTCTGTGACCCCCTTCCTTTATTTATTCCTATGTAGACCATTTGGCTAGGGGCTTATCATTTATGACCAAAGTTCTCTCTAATTTTTTGTTACAGCAGCATGGAGCAGCCATTGCCCTGTGTAGGAAACTTTTACATGGCCTGGAAACTGTGTGGTAATTTAAATGTTTTGTTTAAATGTCGGTGTTCAGTGAGCCAGTGGTTTATTAACAAAGAGCTGCTGACTTCCATTCTGTGTTCATTGTTACTATTTGTAACAGTGTTGTACCTTGAAACACTGGCCAATGTAAGTATGCTGAAGCTCTAAAATGTTGCAATGTAAAGGTTGTGGTACATTTATTACTTAGAAAATTTCTGGATTATATTCATTAACACATAATTAATTGCAGGGTATTTCACAATTATATTAAGATACACATAAATTTCAAAACTATATTAACATTACATAAAGAAAATTCCAGCAGTGTGACAACAAAGGCTATGTGCACAGGAGCATTTCAGTTACTGTGTGGCTGTGCATCTGTGCAGTTTAGTGATTAGTGTATATGGCCCATGCACAGTTAGTCTTAAGGATATGGTAGCGCCATGGTTATAAGACAAATACAGGGTGCAGCAGTTTGATCTAAAACTGGTGTATTTTGCCTAAACAAGAGAGACTACAATGGGATGTGGCAGGAGTTGGCTAGTGTAGACCGGGAACAAAGGCTAAGTGGTAGGATAGTTGAAAAACAATGAAAGACTTTCAAGGAGATTTTTCACACTGTTCAGCAAAAGTATATTCCAGTTAGAAGCAAGGGTGGTAAGAGTAGGGAGAGCCAATCTTGGATGACTAAGGAAATAATAGAAGACATCAAACCGAAAGCTCATGCATACAAAGTCGCCATGAGCAGTGGGAAAGTGGAAGATTGTGAAAACTTTAAAAAGCAATAATGAACCACTATGCAAGCAATAAGGAAAGGGAAGATAGATTATGAAAGTAAACTAGTGCCAAATATAAAACAAGCAGAAAAGAGTGACTAAAGTGAACATAGGTTCCTTGGAAGATGAGAAAGAGGAAGTAATATTGGTTAATGTGGAAATAGTTGAGACACTGGTTGACCATTTAGTGTTGGTCTTCATGGTGCTGGATGCATATAACATGCCAAAGAGAGATTTATGTATGAGATTGAGGTGAGGACTGTGAAGAGCAAACTAGTGAGCAAAAAGGCAAAAAATTCCCTGATCCTGACAGGATGCATCCCAGGGTACTGAAAGAAATGGCAGAGGTTAAAGTAGCTACACTTATGATAATTTGGCAAAATTCTCTGAACTCTGGGCAGGTCCTAACGAACTGGAAGACAGCAAGTATCATACCACTGTTTAAAAAAAGGATGCAGGCAAAAGGTGGGAAACTATAGGCCAGTTGGCTTAACCCCCATAACTGGGAAATTGCTTGAAGCTATTACTAAGAAAGACATAGTGAGATACCTAGATAGAGGCGGTATCACGAACTAGACACAGCATGGATTCGTGAAGGGCAGTTCCTGTGTGGCAAACTTACTGGAATACTTTAACTGAATAATAAGAACAGTGGACAGAGGGGAACATGTGGATGTTGTATAGCTGAATTTCCAGAATGTGTTTGATAAGCTGCTGCATAAAAGACTTATCCATAAGATAAGGATATATGAAGTTGGGGGTAATGTATTAGCATGGATAAAGGACGGGTTAACCAACAAAAGTCAGAGAGTTAGGATAAGTAGGTGTTTCTTGGGTTGGTAGTCAGTGGTGGGTCGCAGGGGTCATTTCTGGGTTCACAACCGTTCACAATATTTGGAAAAAGGGACCAAGTGTCACGTATCTCAGTGTGCTGATGTCACAAAATTAAGTGGAAACGCTAATCCTAGAGAGAATGCAGAGAGATTAAGTGAGTGGGCAAAGGTCTGGCAGATGGAGTGCAGTGATGGTAAATACAAGGTCATCCACTTTGGAAGGAAAAGTAGGAGATCAGATTATTATTTAAATGCTGAAGGATTGCTATAAGCTGTTGTACAGAGGGCCTTGGAAGTGCATGGGCATGATTCACTAAAGGTTGGAACAGGTCATCAAGAAGGCTAATGGAATGTTCACATTCATTGCTAGAGAGATTGAATTTAAGAGCAGCGAGGTTATGCTGCAACTGTACAGGGTACTGGTGAGGCCACACCTGGAATACTGTGTGCTGTTATGGACTTGTGGCGACCCACTTTCTAGCACACACGAACCGGCTCACGAAACAGCGCGCGCAGGCAGAGGGCCAGCCCCAAAAAGGGCGCCAGGCCATCTTCACCAGCAGGGGGAAAATCCCACGTGCAGAAAGGGTCTGGGAATATGCATTCCCCACAGCAGTCCCGCCTCAGGGAGGGCGGGAACAGGAAGGCTTTAAAGCAGGCCGCGAAGTTTGAATAAATCTCTTTATCGCAACTCCAACTCACCAACTCCGTGTGGTTATTCTAGCGCTGTGTGTAGCACACCGCCACATTTGGTGACCCTGACGGCCCAAACGATATTTGGGCCAGAGATGACCGACGCCACATCTGTTCACGCAGTTTTGTTACAACTGCCAAGCTTTTGGCTGCTGAGACTCCGTCTGTGGTTTGAACAGGCAGAAGCACAATTCCACATTCGGCAGATAACCTCGGAGTCCACTTGTTACTACTACGTGCTGAGCTCCCTCGACCAAGAGACTGCTGCACAAGTTGAGGAGTTTATACAGTTGCCACCGGAGAACGGCAAATACACAGCATTCAAAGCCCAGCTCATAAGGACTTTCGGACTCTCACGGCGCGAACGAGCACGCCGCTTACTGCACCTGGATGGTTTGGGAGACAGGCCGCCGTCGGCACTAATGAACGAAATGCTGGCCCTGGCTGAAAGACACAAACCCTGCCTCATGTTTGAGCAGGTGTTCCTAGAGCAACTGCCCGAGGACATATGCCTGCTGCTGTCCGACGCAGATTTCAGTGACCCCCGGGAGGTGGCGGCCCGGGCAGATGTGCTGTGGAATGCCAAGAAGGAGAGAGGGGCGTCCGTCGCACAGATCACCAAGCCGCGTGCCCAACGGCAGACCAGACCAGGCCCGGCAGCAGAGCCCAACGAACAATGGTGCTTCTACCACCAGCGGTGGGGCACAGAGGCCCGCCGCTGTAGACCACCCTGCAAATTCCCGGGAAACGCCAAGGCCCAGCCGCCGCCGATTGCTGCGGCGGCTGGCCATCAGGACAGCCTCCTGTATGTCTGAGACAAGCAGTCGGGACGCCGATTTTTGGTCGACACCGGAGCGGAGATCAGCGCTTTACCTCCAACGAGTTACGACACCCGCAACAGAGAACCCGGACCCACCCTGAGGGCCGCAAATGGCAGCACAATACGAACCTACGGCACCTGCACGGTGTGGCTACAGTTCAGCTCCAGCCGGTTCACGTGGGACTTCACACTGGCTGCCGTGGCCCAACCACTCCTGGGGGCGGATTTTCTGCGAGCCCACAGCCTGCTGGTCGACCTGCAAGGGAAGCGATTAGTCCACGCCAAGACTTTTCAAACGTTCTCCCTGGGTGAAGCTAAGTTGCCAGCCCCACACCTGGATTCCATCACACTGTTCGACGATGAATTCACCGGGGTCCTGGCAGATTTCCCATCAGTACTGACAGCACAGTTCATGGCAGCCATGCCCAGACACGGAGTACAGCACCAGATCCCGACCCAGGGACCACCCCTCCACGCCCGTGCTCGAAGGCTTTCCCCGGACAAGCTCCAACTGGCGAAGGAGGAGTTCAAGAAGATGGAGGAATTGGGGATCATACGACGGTCCGACAGCCCCTGGGCCTCCCCGCTGCATATGGTGCCCAAGGCAACGAGGGGCTGGAGACCATGCGGCGACGACCACAGACTGAACGAAGCTACAACGCCAGACCGCTACCCTGTGCCGCACATTCAAGACTTTGCAGCAAACCTACACGGCGCAAGGATCTTTTCCAAGGTAGATCTCGTCTGGGGATACCATCAAATCCCGGTACATCCGGACGACATCCCCAAAACTGCACTCATCACCCTGTTTGGACTTTTCGAATTCCTCCGAATGCCGTTTGGTCTAAAGAATGCTGCACAGACGTTCCAGCGGCTAATGGACGCGGTGGGACGCGACCTGGACTTTGCATTCATCTATTTGGACGACATCCTCATAGCCAGCAGTAGTCGTCAAGAGCATCTGTCCCACCTCCGTCAACTCTACGCCCGACTGAGCGAATTCGGCCTTACAATCAACCCGGCCAAATGTCAGTTCGGACTCGACACCATCGACTTCCTGGGCCACAGGATTACTAAAGATGGGGCAACCCCGCTGCCCGCCAAGGTAGACGCGGTCCGCAACTTTCCCCGACCCAACGCAATCAAAGGCTTGCAGGAATTCGTGGGTATGGTGAATTTCTACCACCGTTTCCTCCCCTCAGCAACCCGAACCATGCGCCCCTTCTTCACTCTAATGTCGGGTAAGGGCAAGGACATTACCTGGGACAAAGAGGCTGCAGCCGCTTTCGTTAAAACCAAAGAAGCCTTGGCAAACGCTGCGATGCTAGTGCACCCCAGAACGGACGGTTCCTACTGCCCTCACGGTGGACGCATCCAACACAGCAGTCGGTGGAGTGCTGGAACAACTCATCGAGGGTCGCTGGTAACCCCTGGCATTCTTCAGCAAACACCTACGACCACCTGAACTTAAATACAGTGCTTTCGACCGGGAGCTATTGGCACTATACCTGGCAATCCAGCATGTCAGGTACTTCTTAGAAGGTAGGCCCTTCACTGCATTTACAGACCAGAAACTGCTTACCTTTGCGTTCACGAAGGTGTCCGACCCCTGGTCGTCCCGCCAGCAGTGACATCTGTCCTACATCTCCGAGTACACGACGGACATCCGGCATGTCTCGGGAAAGGACAACGTTGTGGCCAACGCACTATCCAGACCTACCATACAGGGCCTGTCCCGGGGGTGGACTGTGCAGCGCTGGCAGAGGCATAGCAGGCAGACGCTGAGATCCCTAGTTACAGGACTGCGGTCTCCAGTTTGCAGCTCCAAGACCTCCCCATAGGCCCAGGTGAGAGGACCTTATGTGTGACGTAGCTACCGGCCAACCCCGCCCGTCGTCCCAGCAGCCTGGCGGCGGCGGGTTTTTGACTCCATTCACAACTTAGCGCACCCCTCCATCAGGACAACCATCCAGCTGGTTGCCAACAGGTTCATGTGGCATGGACTGCGTAAACAGGTCAGTGAATGGGCCAAAACGTGCATGCAGTGCCAAATGGCCAAGGTGCAGCGGCACACCAAGGCTCCGCCGCAGCGGTTCGAACCCACCCGCTGGAGGTTCGACCACATTCATGTGGATATCGTGGGGCCCCTGCCAGTGTCGCGAGGAGTGCCGTAGCTCCTAACTATGGTAGACCGGTTCACCAGATGGCCAAAGGCAGTCCCGTTCACTGACACCACCTCCGAATCCTGTGCCTGAGCACTGATCGCAACCTGGGTAGCCCACTTCGGGGTACCGGCCCACATTACCTCCGACAGGGGCGCCCAGTTCAACTCCAGCCTGTGGTCAGCTATGGCCAGCCTTTTAGGATCGCAGCTACACCACACAACTGCCTACCACCCACAGTCGAACGGACTAGTGGAGCGTTTCCACCGTCACCTGAAGTCGGCTCTCATGGCCTGCCTGGAAGGGCCTAACTGGGTGGACGAGCTTTCCTGGGTCCTGCTCAGAATCTGCACAGCGCCCAAGGAAGATCTGCACACCTCATCGGCCAAGTTGGTGTACGGCGCGCCCCTGGTCGTCCCAGGACAGTTCATACCAGCCCCAAGGGGGCAAGAGGAAGAACACACAGCAGTCCTGGACAGACTACGGGAGAGGCTCGGTAACCTGGCCGCCATCCCCACTTCACAGCACGGACAGAGCCCGACCTGCAGAACTGTAAGTTTCTTTTTGTACGACGGGGTGGACACCGGGCACCGCTACAGCGGCCCTACGAGGGGCCATTTAAAGTGATCAGGAACAATGGGTCCACGTTCGTGCTGGACATTAGTGGGAGAGAGGAGGTTTTCACGATGGACCGACTCAAACCGGCCCATGTGGACTTGGCGCAGCCGGTCCAGGCTCAGGCACCGCGGCGCAGGGGCAGACCTCCCAAATAGAGGCCGATACAGACTGTGGACATTGGGGGAGGTATCACCGGTTCTCGGGGGGGCAGGGTTATGTGGTGACCCACTTTCTAGCACACACGAACCGGCTCACGAAACAATGCGCGCAGGCAGAGGGTTGGCCCCAAAAAAGGCGCCAGGCCATCTTCACTAGCAGGGAGAAAATCCTGTCACGGAAAGGGTCTGGGAATAGGCATTCTCCACAGCAGTCCTGCCCCAGGAAGGGCGGGAAGGGGAAGGCTTTAAAGCAGGCCGCGAAGTTTGAGTAAATCTCTTTATCGCAACTCCAACCCACCGACTCCGTGTGGTTATTCTAGCGCTGTGTGTAGCACATCGCTAGACTCCTTATTTGAGGAAATATATGGCTTTGGAGTTGTGACAGAGGAGGTTCACCAGGTTGATTCTGGAGAGGAAGGGTTAGCCTTTGAGGAGAGATTGAGTCACTTGGAATTGAACTTGCTGAAATCTCTGGATGACTTACCCAATGTCATGATTGCCATTTTACTGCATACCACTCATAATGTCACCCTTCCAAGTAATCATCATCCCAGTAACATGGCATTAGATATTATTATTCTACTAAATTAAAATGATAAATCTTCACAGAGTATAGTTTTAGGATGGTCAACTTAATCTGGTCCTCTGCAAGAAAATGTATCTTCTTTGATAAGCAAGTTGAAATTGCAAAGAAAGGCAAGCATAAAGTTAAACGGTGCAGAAGAAAACCATTCAACCCTTCCTGAATGTATTAACCCTTCTTAAGGTTCAAAGTCCAAAGTAAATTTATTATCCAAGTGTGTATATGCTACCATATGCTGCCTTGAAATACATTTTCTTGCAGATATTTACAGGAAGAAAGAAATACAATGTAATTTTATGAAAACCTATACATGATTAGACAAAGACTGACAAATAAGCAATGTGCAAAAGAAAATAATACTGAGAGCATGTGTTGTAACAAGTTAGTAATGTGAATCCAGTTAATCCCATTGTCCTGCAAATATTTGGCAGAGAACACTTGCTAGAGTGATGTTTGGAATGGGTGCATTGTCTTAGGAAGAAGAGTTGGACAGAGTGAGCATGTATCTGCTGGAGGTTAGGAGAGTGAGAAGAGACAGGATTGAAACATATACAATCCTGCGTGGTCCTGAGAAGCTGGATGTGAAGATACTGTTGAAGACAGGTTACAATCAGATCAGCCATGCATTTAATGAATGGCAGAGCAGGTTTGAGGGGCCAAGTGGCCTATTCCTGTTCATTATAGAGTCACAGTTATTAAAGTCAACAGATGGAAACAGGCCTTACCAACTAATTTGCCTAAGTGAGCTAGTCCAATTTGCCTGTGCTTTGCCCGCTTTGACATGGTGACAGGAAGAAGCAGGTAGTGTCAGAAGGGTTTTTCTGATTGGATATCTCCGGCTGTTGGTGTACGACAGGGATCGGTGGCAGGATTACGAGAGGCATAGGTAGGGTAGACAGTCAGAAACTTTTCCACAGGATATAAATATCAAATATCAAACAACATACTTTTAATGTGGCGGGGGGAGGGAGTTGTGAGAAATTTAATAGTGATATAAAGGACAGAGAGAGGTGGGTGCCTGTAATAGGTTACCAGGATAGTAGTGGAAACAGACAATTTGGTGGAGTTTAGGAGGGTCTTTGATAGACGTATGAATATGAAGGAATAAAGGGATGTGGATGATACACAGGAGGAGGAGATTTAGAATAAATTGGCATCAAAACTTGCACTACATCATGGGCTGAATGGCCTGTCCGGTGTTGTACTGTTCTACGTTCTTTGTTAAGGAAGAATTTTTTTATCCAGTGCATCTCTGCCTGAGGGGGTGGTGGACACAAGTACTTTCACAACATCTGCAAATTATCTGCAAACTTCAAGGTATATTAGGTTACGAACTAAGTGCTGGTAAATGGGATTAGTATAGATGGGTAATAATTATCTGCATGCACATGATGGATCGAAGGGCCTGTATCTCTATAATATTTTATCACAGTTCCTGGTCCTTGTACCCCTTTTTAAAAAAACACCATTTAATTTGCATTGCCTCCTCTCGTTCTTCCTTATAAAGACTCTCCATACTACAGTGAAGATGACTCAACTTTTGACTAAAGAACAGGGAAAAGGTGAAGCAATACTGTAACTATTTGGTGCACGTTTGAAGACTTGAATCATTGGCAACATGGTTAAATGCTTAATAGGTGGAAAAACAATAAATGCTGGACACTCTCAGCAGCTTAATCAATGTTTGTTGAGTACTTTCAATATTTCCTGGCTTTATTTCAGATTCCCTGTGTTTGCAGTTGTACAAGTGGTTCCTGGAATGGGACGAATTCTGGATTATATGGGAAGTTGAGGGGTTAAGCAACGAGGCATACAGGGAGGTCGTTACATCCAAGCTACAGTACACAGGTGACTGATGGACCGTCAGAAGGGAGAAGGGAGATAGGCAGCTGGTGCAGAGTAGCCATGTGGCAATTCCCCTCAATAACACATATTCCACTTTGGATGCTGTTGGGGGAGATGACCTGGCAGAGGAAAGTCACAGCTGTCAGGTCGCTGACTATGCTATTGCAATATATTAAAGACCACCCAGCAGTCCACTGAGAGATCACAGACTGTTTCAAGAAACATAAGGTTGTGATAGTAGGTGATTTTAACTTACTATATGTTGATTGGGACTTCCATCCTGTAAAAGGGCAGGATGGGACAGTGTTTGTCAAAAGTGTTCAGGGAAGTTTCATTTATCAGTACATAGAGGTCCCAACCAGAGAAAGTGTGATATTGGATCTGCTATTAGGGAATGTGACAGTGCAGGTGACAGAGGTTTGTGCAAGGGAATACTTTGGATTTTGTGATCATAATATCATTAGTTTCAAAATAATTATGGAGAAGAATTAGTCTGGTCTTTGGGTTGAGATTCTAAATGCTTTTATCCTTCTTGTGGGTGCCACAGTGGCACAGCAGTTAGCATGATGCTATTACAGCTTGGGGCATTGGAGTTCAGAGTTCAATTCTGATGTCGCCTGTAAGGACTCTGTATGTCCTCCCTGTGGAATGTCTGGTTTTTCCCTGGGTGTTCCAGTTTCCTTCCACAGTCCAAACAAGTACCAGGCAAGTTAATTGGTCATTGTAAATTGTCATGTGATTAGGTTATGGTTAATCAGGTTTGTTGGGGGCTGCTGGGCCAACCAGTCTTGAAAGGCCAGAAGGGCCTACTCCATGCTGTATTACTGAATAAAGTAAGTACAACAAAATACATAAATAAATTGGAGAATTAGAAAGGAGCTGGCAAGTGTAAATTGGGACAGATTGTTTTCTGGCAAAGATGTACTTGGTTAATGGGAGGCATTCAAAACTGAGTTTGTATGTTCCTGTCAGAATAGAAGGCAAGTATAAAATGTTTAGCACCGGCTGGTGGCATCAGCGCCGGACTTTGGAGTGAAGGCTCCCGAGTTTGAATCCAGCTGGCTCCCTTGCATGCTTTCCATCTGTGTTGGGTTGAGCGTTGAGCTAGCAACTCAGCCTCGTAAAAATAAGAAAGCCCGCTGAAAAAAAAGCCATCATCATGGCGTCCCAATGACTCCACTCAGAGTTAAGGGCTTTCTTCATCTTCTTCATAAAAGGTTTAGGGAACATTGGATTTTGAGAGATATTGAGGCCCTCGTTAAGAAGAAGAGATGCACTGCAGTTATAGACAGCAGGAACAAATTAGGTATTTGAGGAGTATAAGAAATGTAAGAGAACATCTAAGGAAAAGAAGGCTACAGGAAGGTATGAGGAAGAAGGTAAAGGAGAATATCAAGGGCTTGTACAGATACATTAAGAGTAAAAGGATAGCAAAGAACAAAATGGTTCTCTGGAAGATCTGAGTGGTCACCTATACATGGAGCCAAAAGAGATGGAAGAGATCTTAAAAGGATTGTTTTAATCTGTATTACTCGGGAGCCAGACACAGAGTCTATAGAAGTGAGGCAAAGCAGAGTAGGGTCATGGACAGCAGAAAGATTACAGAAGAGGGGGCTTTGCTATCTTAAGGAAAATTAGGGTGGATAAATCCCCAGGTCTGAAAAAAGGTTCCCTCAGACCCTGTGGGAGGCTAGTGCAGAAATTGCAGGGACCCAAGCAGAGCTATTTAAAACATCCTTTGCCATGAGTGAGGTGCCAGAGAACTGGAGGATACCCAATGTTGTTCTGTTGTTTATGAAAGGCTTTAAGAATAAATCAGGAAGTTATAGGCTGGTGAGCCTGACGTCAGTGGGTAAGTTATTGGAAGGTATTCTTAGGGACAACATATTTGGATAGACAGGGAAAGATTAAGGGTAGTCAGCATGGCCTTCTGTATGGTAGGTCGTGTGTAACCAATCTCATAGTTTTTTGAGGAAGTTACCAGGAAAGTTGATGAAGGCAAGACAGTAGATGTTGTCTAAATGGACTTTAAAAAAGCATTTGACAAGGTCCCGCATGAGAGGTTGGTCTAGAAGGTTCATTTGCTTGGTGTCCAAGATGAGGTAGTAGTGCTTAGAGGACTGCTCTGAGTCAGTGCACTAATCAATATTCGGGGATTCATCTTCAAGTCAGAATGAATATGCCACAGTTGTTACCAACCTCATCAGGACCTGTGTGAATGACTGTGTGCCTTTGAGAATATACCGGACATAACCAACCAAAAGCAGTGGATGTACCAGGAGATTCATAGTCTGCTGAGGGCTAGATTTGTGGCATTCAAGACCAGTGATTCAGAATTATACAAGAAGTCCAGGTACGACCTTTAGAAGGCTACTTGTAAAAAAAAATCAATTCAGATTGAAGTTAAAGATGTAATTGGATGCACATCAACTCTGGCAGGGTATGCCCTACAAAGCAAAATCTAACAATGGCTGTGTTGCTTCATACTCCTGATCTCAGTCTTTTAATCATCATTTCAAAGGGGGAAAAAGACTACACTATGCCAGTCCCCGCAGCATCTGGTGACCCTGTGGTCTCTGTGTCAGAGGCTGATGTCAGAACATCTTTCGAGAGGGTGAGCTCTCACAAGGTGCCAGGCCCTGATGGTGTTCTTGGTGGGGCTCTGAAGACTTGTGCCAACTAACTGGTGGAAGTGTTCAAGGACATCTTCAGTTCCTCACTGCTGCAGCCAGAGGTTCCTACTCGGACGGCAGTCACACCAGTGCCCAAGGACAGCAGGGTCAGCTGTCTCAATGACGACCGTCCAGTGGTACTCACATCTACCGTGAAGTGCTTTGAGAGGTTGATCATGGCTAGGATCAACTCCTGCTTAAGCAGGGACCTGGACTCACTGCAGTTTGCCTATCACCACAATAGGTTTAAGTGAATGCAATCTCACTGTCCCTCCACTTGACCTTGGATCACCAGGAGAATACTTACGTCAGGCTGCTGTTCATTAATTACTGCTCAGCGTTCAGCAGAATCATTCCCTCAGTTATAATCAACAAGCTCCAAAACCTGGTCCTCTGTACCTCACTCTGCAACTGGATCCTTGACTTCCTCTCAGTCTGTGCTGATCTGAAATAACATCTCGTCCTCGCTGACAATCAACACTGGTACACCTCAAGCATACGTACTTAGCCCACTGCTCTACTCTCTCTAAATCCATGGCTGTGTGACTAGGCACAGCTCAAATGCCATCTATAAATTTGCTGATGACACAACTATCGTTGGCAGAATTTCAGATGGTGATGAGGAGGTGTACAGGAGTGAGATAGATCAGCAAGTTGAGTGGTGTCGCAACAACCTGGCACTCAACATCAGTAAAGTCAAAGGAATTGATTGTAGACTTCAGGAAGGGGAAGTTGATGGAAGACACAGCAGTCCCCACGGAGGAATCAGCAGTGGAAAGGGTGAGCTGTTTCAAGTTCCTGGGTGTCAGCATCTCTGTAGATCTATCCTGAGCCCACCATATTGATGAAATTACAAGGAAGTCATGACAGCAGCTATATTTCATTTGGAATTTGAGAAGATTTGGTATGTTCACAAAAGATACTCACAAATTTCTACAGATGTACCAGGGAGAGTATTCTGACTGGTTGTATCACTGTTTGGTATGGAGCGGCCACTGTACAGGATTGGAAAAAGCTGCAGAAAATTGTAAACAGCCAGCTACACCGTTAGCACTCACCTCCCCAGCATCGAAAGGCAATACTTCAAAAAGTTGGAATTCATCAGCCAGGACATGACCTCTTCTCATTACTAACATCAAGGATGAGGTACAAGATTCTGAAGACACACAGTCAATGTTTCAGGAACAGCTTCTTCCCCTCCAGCATCAGATTTATAAATGGACAATGAGCCCATGTACACTACTTCACTATTACTTTCCTCTCTTTTGGCACTACTTATTTAATATAATTTTAAATATATACTTCTCATATAATTTATAGTTCTTTAAAATATTATTATGTATTGCAATGCATTCCTGCTGTAAAACAACAAATCTCACGACATATTAAACCTGATTCCAGTTATGAAATTGGATTAGACATTGGCTTTGCAGCAGAAGCCAGAGAGAGGTAGTAGGTGGTTGCCTCTCTGACTGGAGGCTTGTGATTAGTTGTGTCAGTCAGTCAGTCAGTCAGTGGGTGCCGTCCCAAATCCGGGGTTGGTGGCTATGCACCTCCATCTTCTTTGATCTTGCGACAGCACCGAGTACAGCCTCTCCTCCAGTTTGTTCTCGCTGGCCGCCTTGGCACCGCCGCTGCCCCCGTTGAACTCGAGCCCGAGGCTGTGTCAGCTTCCAGTTACGGCCGCTTCTTCGAGCTCAGCCCTTCCTTAGGCCGAGGCCTTGGGCAGGTCCAGGCACTCGGTGCAACATCCAAGTTCATCATATCTCTTCTAACTAGGTGCATAGCATACGATTCGTAGATACATGGTGAGGCTTTAATCTCTTTTTAAATCTTTTTATTGAATAAGTATACAAAAAGGTAAACCATATAAACATTAATACAATGTTAAAATATAATAAAATTCCAGAAGGTATCAATACCAAAAAAAATACTACAAACAATGTAATTTAAACATAAAAAACCAAGATAACATAATAGTATACTAAATTTTATATATATATCAATGGAAAAAAAAGAAAAAAAAACCCCCCAAAAAAAACCCACCGTGCAACTAACTAAAAGCAAAGCAAAGCAAAGCAATGGGCTAACTTGAAACCAAACAGAGTTAAACTTAAAATCACGTCCTCAATCCCGACCTCCATTAAAAACAGTGAAAAAAAACAAGAAGGGGCTTTAATCTCTTCCACGGAAGATGGCCGTTGGCTCACAAGGAGCTCATCTGCCCTTTGTCAGGTCTTGTTTTTTTTCAGTCCTGCAGGGTGTCCTCACACCCTCCTCACCAGACTAAGTCCAGTGGGAGAGCCGGCCCAATTCACCGACCACTCGACCACGGCCCCCGGCTGAGCGCTGGGCGCCCGCCCCCCAACAAATCTCTCCAAGCGTCCGGCGCCCCACTGAAAACCATGGTCAATCGGCTGGCGACCAAACTGGAAGTGGTGTACAGCAAGGATTTGTGCTGGGTCCACTGTTTATCAAATTTATCACTGACCTGTGTGATAATGTGGTAAATTGGGTCGGAAAAGTTGCAGATAACACCAAGGTTGGGGGTGCAGTATGCAGTGAAGAAGACTATCAAAGCTTGCTGAGGAATCTGGAGCTGCTGGAAAGTAGGCTGAGAAATGACAAATGGAATTTAATACAGACAAGTTTGTGGCATTGCACTTTGGTAGGCCCAACCAGGGTAGGACTTAAAAGTAAGCAGTAGGGCACTAAAGAGTGCCATAGAACAGAGAGATATGGGAATACAAATCGATAATTCTTTGAAAATGGTGTCCCAGGTAGTGTTGTAAGAAATCTTTCAGCACATTGGTTTTCATCAACCAAAGTATTGAGTACAAGAGTTGGGATGTTATGTTGAAGTTGTTGAAATTGTTGAAGGGGGTTGTGAGGCCTAATTTGGAGAATTGTGTGCAGTTTTGGTCATCTACCTGCAGGAAAGATATCAGTAAGATTGACAGAGCGCAGAGAAAATTTACAAGGATGTTGCCAAGACTTAAGCAGCTGAGTTATAGGGAAAGATTGAATAAGTTAGGACATCATTCCCTAGAGTGTAGGAGAATGAGGGGAGATTTGAGAGAGGTATGGAAAATTATGAAGAGTATAGTTAGGGTAAATGCAAGCAGGCTTTTCCTTTTGAGATTGGGAGACCCAATCTTGTACATGTACAGTTCTGGTCATCTGATTAAATAAAAGAGGAGGTTAAGAGTGCAGAGATTTACAAGGATGATGCCAGGACTAGGGGGCCTGAGTTATAGGGACAGCTCAGCCAGGCTAGGTCCTTTTTCCTTTAGAATGTCGGAAAATGAGGGAAGGCCTTGTAGAAGTGTTTAAAATTATGAGAGGCACAAATAAGGTGGATGGTAACAGTCTTTTCTCCAAGACAGGTCAGAGGGTACAAGTTTAGGGTGAAAGGGGAAAGATTTAAAAGGAACCTGAGGGGCAAACGAGTTATATAGACGATGGTGAGTATATGGAATGAGCTGCCAGACAAGTATAACTGTATCATTTAAGAAGCACTTCCATAGATTCATGGAGGGATGTGGGCAAATGAAGGAAATTTGTACTAGTTTGCTGAGCACTGTGTTTGGCATGGTCTGGCTGAGCTGAAGGGCTTGCATCCATGTTATTTCGCTCTGTGCAATGTTTTTGATTTCCAGTCACTCAGCTAAAACTCTGCTGCAAACTGTCTCAAAGCATGCAGTGAGCATGAAGTGTCAAGAGTGTAGCGAGCCCAGGAAGTACTTCTCTAAAGAATAATAAGACATATTCAACAAGATATATTGCTGCCAAGCACTAAAGCAAAAAGAAGATAAATGCATGAGTGGATTCAAATTAGAAATGAACTGAAGTGAAGGAAACATTTAAGATTAATCTGCTGGCACAGGTTTTTCTTATTTTTTTGAAGTATAATTTAGACAAAACTCATGCTGAAATCTTCTGTAACTTACTCATTTCTATTCAACAATAGCTTTCAGTTATGAAGAGGCCTATATGGTTAGGCAGCCCAGGTTTGATGCTGAACCACTTAAGAAGGCCGTGAGGTGTTCAATCTATAACACAGACATAAAGACAGATGTTGAAGGAGGAAAATGCAGAGAGAATCAGAGAGAATCTGCAAGACTACTGGACACACAACCACAGGTTAGAGTTGAGGGATACTAGACTTCTGCAGGAATGGCCCCTTGATGAAAAAAGAAGCACGGCAGGAAAAGAGGAGGGAATAATGGGAATGGGGGGGGGTCAGGGACATGGAGATAGGTGAGAGGTGATTTTTTAAAAGAGAGCCAAGGGACCACTACTTCACAAGGACAGTATGTATATGGAATTAGCTGCCAGAGAAAGTGGTTGAAGCAGGCAGAAGAACATCATTCAACTCATTTGGGTAAGTACATAGATAAGAGAAGTTTAGAGGGAGAACAGCCAAATGTGAGCAAATAGAGCCAGTTTAGGTGGGGACCAGGGTCAACATTGACTAAGTGGGTCACAAGGCCTGTTTCTATGCTTTGTTATTCTATGACTCTGTGAACTTTAGGTCTTAAATTCAAGGCATTATGGGACAAGACGCAGGGAGTAATGTTAATGAGAGAGCAGGATAGAGAGAGAATTTCAGATACTTTGATAGCACTGGAGAGGATGTCCGGGAGATTTACAAAGAACATAGAACAGGACAGGATAGGAATGGGCCCTTTGCCCCACAGTATCTGTGCTAACCATGATGCCAATTTAAATTGCACATCTGCTTACACGTAGTTATTATCCTTCCATTCCAATCTCTGTCTAAACGCCTATTAAACATTGCTAAATGTATTTGCTTCCACCATTCCCCCCCCCAGCACCAGTGTTCAAAGCACTTAAAGAAGGTGCTAAGACTGTAAAACTAGAAGACTGGATAAGCTAGGATTGTTGTCTTTTGAAAAGGAGCAGGCAGAGGAGGGGAAACTTATTGGATGTGTACAAAACTATGAGCAGTCTACAAGGAGTAGTCTGGAAGGATCACAGAGGTCAAAAACTCAAAGGCAAATATGTAAGATAATGGGTAGAAGGACTAGGGGAGCAATGAAGAAGATTGCGGGAGCCTTGAGCTAACTGTCTGAAAGGGTGGTAGAGGCAGAAATACTAATAGGTGTGTACTTGAAGAATGATGACCTTCAGGGATGTGGACATAATGCTGGAAGGTGGGGTTCAGCTGGGTACATGAGAACGTAAGATACAGAAGCTGATGTGGGCCATTTGGCTGCTTGAACCTCCTTCACTATTCATTAACTGATCTTCAGTGCTCTCTGGAGACTTTCATAACCCCATATTCCTAGAATCCTTTAATTTCTCACAAGGTTTTCAGTGTCATCTGCACTCAGCAATTGTACCTTGACATTCATCTTGGGTAGAGATTTCCAAAGTTTTATTGTCCTCTACGTGACAAGATGTCTGTCCTACACACTTTGTGACTATGACTCTTGACTCCAGGCACCCCAGCTAGGCGAACAGAGCTCAAAAGAGTTCAAGATGTTTGAGAAAATTTGTTATGTCACCAATGACTCGTGCAAATTTCTACAGATGTACTGTGGAGTGCGTTCTGATTTGTTGCACCATTGTCTGATATGGAGGCACCAATAGACAGGATTGTAAGAGGTTTCAGAGGATTGTAAGAGGTTTCAGAGGGTTGTAGACTCAACCAGCTCCATCACAGGCACAAACCTCCCCACCATCGAGGACAACTTCAAAAGGCAGTGCCTCAAGCAGGTGGCATCCAACATGAAGGATCCTCACATGCCCTCTTCAGGGCATAGGGACAAGGCCCACTCTCAACATTTTAGGAATAGCTTCTTCCTCTCTGTCATCAGATTTCTGACTGGTCCGTAGACTCATGAATATTATCTGGCTATTCCTCTTTTGCACTACTTGTTTTGTTATTGTAGCTTATAGTAATTTTCTATGCCTGAACTCTATTGCCTTCCCAAAATAACAAATTTTTCAATTTATGTCAGTGACAATAAACCTGATTCTGTGTATATGCCTAGTCTGTTTAATCTTACCCCATGGGATAAACCCAATTCGAGGAATTAGTCTGACGAAGCTTTGTTCACACATATGACTCCCCTTCAGTAAGGCGATCAGACTTGAACACAATACTCCAGTTGTGGTTTTCCCAGAGCCCATTATAATCCCAGTGTGATGTCTCTACCCTTGAACTCAAATCTTTTTGTAATTAAGGACAACATACCATCTTCTTTCCTATTGATCAAATGAAGGGATATGGGGTTAATATAAATGAGTACAATGCTCAGTATGGACATGAAGAAGTGAAGGACGTGCTTCTGTGCTATATGATTTGATGACTCTCTATGAGTCTAGTGTTGGAATGCAAGAAGCATCCCTCCCATACTGTCACACAGCACAGAATCATGTCCTTCAGCACACTATGTTCACCCCAGCCATTAATAATACTCCTCTGAGGCAGTCCTGGCTCGCTAAGACCACTTTGCCTAATTACAAAAAAAATGTCAGACGATTGCTGGCATTGGAAATTTTCCTAATAAAATTGGTAGCTGCCTGAAAATTTTTAGAAGAGACTAAGGTTATAGTATCCAGTGAAGGAAAA
This sequence comes from Mobula hypostoma, assembly GCF_963921235.1. Lineage (NCBI taxonomy): Eukaryota > Metazoa > Chordata > Chondrichthyes > Myliobatiformes > Myliobatidae > Mobula > Mobula hypostoma. The sequence goes on from NC_086097.1 coordinate 172,022,741, forward strand.
TTAGTAACGACAGTCTTCAGCTCTGACCTCCAAAGGATACGATTGCTCCTGACAGTTTGTGTTTGCTCCTTCCAACTCATCTGAGTGGAACAAAACAGAACTTAACATGTGAAATGTTGCCACATGGATGATTCCTCCCTTTGCTCCCATGGGAGGGAGTTGGTACCTGAGAACTTACTGCATTCCCTTGGTAAGTGATGCCAAATTCACTCAAGTTAGCATTAGCTGGCATCATAGTTTAGAGCAGTTGCCAGTGGTCAGGCTGTATCCCAAGTGGAATAGGAACACAAGACTGGTAGCAGCTGTCATGAAAACTTGCTGCTTTTGAAAGGAATCTGCTCCTTCCTCTGGGTACGACCTCCATCATCTTTAGGTCCTTCTATGGCAGATGTTGACCTTTTCCTCTTTCTCATTTCTTGCTTCTACATAATAAATAAGAGGTAAGCACGGGAGCTAATCTTAGAGCCTGCTCTGCTCTGCTGTAAAATGAAGGCTGATCTGATCTCAGCCTCAGGTCCAGTCCCAATAACCCCAGACTCACCTGTCACTCAAAGCCTTGAATCTACACAACAACCTTGAATAAAGAATTTCAAAGATTCACAACTGTCTGACAAAAGAATTTCTTCCTTATTTCCATCTGAAAAGGGGCATCCCTTTGTTCTCTGATCCTATGACCTCATATCCCCTCAATGCTCTGAGAAACTTATGCATCATTGAGAACATATGTAATGCTTTCAAACTCCACAGAGTAAAAATCATTCTCCTGAATTAAGCCTCAAAACACAGTTGAACTTAGAACATAGAAGAATACAGTACAGGACAGGACCTGCAGCCCATAGTGTTGTACTAAACTAATTAATGCTGAACCCTTGGACTGCCTCACTTTTTAAATATATATTATTTCTGTTTTTTGCACGATTTTTAATCTATTCAATATACATATACTGTAATTAATTTACTTAGAAACATAGAAACCTTCAGCACAATACAGGCCCTTCGGCCCACAAAGCTGTGCCGAACATGTCCTTACCTTAGAAATTACCTAGAGTTACCCATAGCCCTCTATTTTTCTAAGCTCCATGTACCTATCCAGGAGTCTCTTGAAAGACCCTGTCGTATCTGCTTCCACTACTGTCGCTGGCAGCCCATTCCAAGCACTCACCATCCTCTGCGTAAAAAACTTACCCCTGACATCTCCGCTGTACCTACTTCCAAGCACCTTAAAACTGTGCCCTCTCATGCTAGTCATTTCAGCCCTGGGAAAAAGCCTCTGACTATCGACATCATCAATACCTCTCATCATCTTATACACCTCTATCAGGTCACCTCTCATGCTCTGTCTCTCAAAGGAGAAAAGGCAGAGTTCACTCAATCTATTCTCATAAGGCATGCTCTCCAATCTAGGCAACATCCTTGTAGATCTCCTCTGCACACTTTCTATGGCTTCCGCACCCTTTCTGTAGTGAGGCGACCAGAACTGAGCACAGTACTCCAAGAGGGGTCTGACCAGGGTCCTATATAGGTGCAACATTACCTTCCGGCTCCTAAACTTAATCCCACGTTGATGAAGGCCAATGCACCATATGCCTTCTTAACCACAGAGTCAATCTGGGCAGCAGCTTTGAGTGGACTATGGACTTGGACCCCAAGATCCCTCTGATCCTCCACACTGCCAAGAGTCTTACCATTAATACTATACTCTGCCATCATATTTGACCTACCAAAATGAACCACTTCACATTTACCTGGGTTGAATTCTATCTGCCACTTCTCAGCCCAGTTTTGCATCCTATCAATGTCCTGCTGTAACCTCTGACAGCCCTCCACACTATCCACAACACCCCCAACCATTGTATCATTAGCAAATTTGCTAACCCATCCCACTACTTCTTCATCCAGATCATTTATAAAAATCACAAAGAGCAGGAATCCCAGAATAGATCCCTGAGGCACACCACTGGTCACTGGCCTCCATGCAGAATATGACCTGTCTACAACCACTCTTTGCCTTCTGTAGGCAAGCCAGTTCTGGATCCACAAAGCAATGTCCCCTTGGATCCCATGCCTCCTTACTTTCTCAATAAGCCTTGCATGAGGTACCTTATCAAATGCCTTGCTGAAATCCATATACACTACATCTACTGCTCTACCTTCATCAATATGTTGAGTCACCTTCCCAAAAAATTCAGTCAGGCTCGTAAGGCACAACCTGCCTTTGACAAAGCAATGCTGATGATTCCTAATCATATTACGCCTCTCCAAGTGTTCATAAATCCTGCCTCTCAAGATCTTTTCCATCAACTTATCAACCAGTGAAGTAAGACTCAATGGTCTATAATTTCCTGGGCTATCTCTACTCCCTTCTTGAATAATGGTACGACATCCTCAACCCTCCAATCCTCTGGAATCTCTCCCATCCCCATTGATGTTGCAAAGATCATTGCCAGAGGCTCCGTGATTTCCTCCCTTGCCTCCCACAGTACCCTGGGGTACATCTCATCCAGTCCCGGTGACTTATCCACCTTGGTGCTTTCCAAAAGCTCCAGTACATCCTCTTCCCTAATACCTGCATGCTCAAGCTATTCAGTCCACTGCAAGTCATCCCTACAATCACCAAGATCATTTTCCGTAGTGAATATTGAAGCAAAGTATTCATTAAGTACCGCTGCTATCTCCTCCGGTTCCATACACACTTTTCCATTGTCACACTTGATTGGTCCTATTCTCTCATGTCTTATCCTCTTGTTCTTCACATACTTGTAGAATGCCTTGGAGTTTTCCTTAATCCTGTCCACCAAGGCCTTCTCATGGCCCCTTCTGGCTCTCCTAATTTCATTCTTAAGCTCCTTCCTACTAGCCTTATAATCTTCTGGATCTCTATCATAACCTAATTTTTTTGAACCTTTCATAAGCTTTTCTTTTCTTCTTGACTAGATTTACAACAGCTTTTGTACACCTCGGTTCCTGTACCCTACCATCCTTTCCCTGTCTCATTGGAACGTACCTATGCAGAACTCCACGCAAATAACCCCTGAGCATTTGCCACATTTCTGACGTACATTTCCCTGAGAACATCTGTTCCCAAATTATGCTTCCAAGTTCCTGCCTGATAACCTCATATTTCCCCTTACTCCAATTAAACGCTTTCCTAACTTGTCTATTCCTATCCCTCTCCAATGCTATGGTAAAGGAGATAGAATAATGATCACCATCTCCAGAATGCTCTTCCACTGAGAGATCTGACACCTGACCAGCTTCATTTCCCAATACCAGATCAAGTACAGCCTCTCCTCTTGTAGGCTTATCTACATATTGTGTCAAGAAACCTTCCTGAACACACCCCATCTAAACCCCTCACTCTAGGGAGATGCCAATCAATATTTGGGAAATTAAAATCTCCCAGCACAATAACCCTGTAATTATTACACCTCTCCAGAATCTGTCTCCGTATCTGCTCCTCAATATCCCTGTTACTATTGGGTGGTCTATAAAAAACACCCAGTAGAGTTATTGGCCACTTCCTGTTCCTAACTTCCACCCACAGAGATTCAGTAGACAATCTCTCCATGACTTCCTCCTTTTCTGTAGCTGTGACACTATCTCTGATCAACAGTGCCACACTACCACCTCTTTTGCCTCCCTCCCTGTCCTTTCTGAAACATCTAAAGTCATAGCTCCAAGTACTCATCCATGCTCTAAGCTCATCCACTTTGTTCACAATACTCTTTGCAGTAAAATAGACACATCTCAAACCATCGGTCTGAGTGCGTCCCTTCTCTATCACCTGCCTATCCTCCCTCTCGCACTGTCTCCAAGCTTTCTCTATTTGTGAGCCAACCGCCCTTCCTCCATCTCTTCAGTTTGGTTCCCACCCCCCCAGCAATTCTCGTTTAAACTCTCCCCAGTAGCCTTAGCAAACCTCCCCACCAGGATATTGGTCCCCCTGGGATTCAAGTACAACCCGTCCTTTTTGTGCAGGTCACACCTGCCCCAAAAGAGGTCCCAATGATCCAGAAACCTGAATCTCTGCCCCTGCTCCAATCTCTCAGCCACGTATTTATCTTCCACCTCACTCTATTCCTATACTCACTGACACGTGGCACAGGCAGTAATCCTGAGATGACTACCTTTGTGATACTGCTTCTCAACTTCCTTCCTAACTCCCCATAGTCTGCTTTCAGGACCTCCTCCATTTTCCTGCCTATGTCGTTGGTACCAATATGTACCACGACCTCTGGCTGTTCTCCTTCCCACTTCAGGGTATCGTGGACGCAATCAAAGAGGCAAACTACCATCCATGCTTCTTTCCTGCACCCACAGAATCGCCTGTCTGACCCCTAACTACAGAGTACCCTATCACTACTGCTTTCCTCTTCCTTTCCCTACCCTTCTGAGCCACAGGGCCAGACTCTGTGCAAGAGACACCCCCACGTAGGCAGTCCCCCCCCACAACAGTACTCAAACAGGAGTACTTATTTATTTATTATTTTATTTTGTTTTTTCTTCTTCTATATTATGTATTGCATTGAACTGCTGCTGCTAAGTTAACAGATTTCACATCGCATGCCTGTGATAATGAACCTGATTCTGAATCTGAATTAAAGAAAGGGAGATTAGCTTTGTTTGTCACACATATATCCAAACATAGAATGAAATGCATCACTTGCATCAAATCAGCGAGGATTGTGCTGGGCATTCTGCAAGAGTCACCACACTTCTGTCACCAACAGTGCATGCCCACAACTTATTAACCCTTACCCACATACCTTTGGAATGGGGCAAGATCCCGAGCCCCTGGAGGAAACCCACGTTGTCACATACTAACTCTCTACAGACAGCATGAGGAATCAAACCCGATTATACAGCTGCACTACCCCAATGCCTAACCTATCCAATCCATTCTGCTACACAGCATCTATACCTCTCCATTATCTGCACATTTTATTTGCCTCCACTACTGCTCCTTTGAAGTTAGCCGCTCTGAACTTAAATGCATGCCCTCTAGCATTAAATATTTGGGAAAATCATACTGGCTGTATCCATGCCTCTCATAATCTTATAAACTTCTATCAGCCTCCATCATTGTGAATTTGATGCACTTCCCTTTTGTAGTATTTGAAGTAAGATCTAAATATGTTTGAACTCCACAATAATTCAATACAACGAAAGTCACTTCTAGCTTTCACCCCCCTCTGTGTCTCGCAATGGTTTATTCTGACACTACAGACCTCTCTCTATCAGGCGAGTTAATTCCCCGAAGCTCAGTGTCAACAGCAGCACCCTGCCTTAACAAGTGGCTGTGGAAATTCAGAGAAATAATTGTAGCAGTGATGGGCTATATAAATATTAGAAGAAGCAGAATGGGACGAATGCCCTTCTATGTTCCTACTTATGGCTCAGGCAGACTGATCTTCTCATTAACTATTGATGATTGGGTCATTGTATAAGGCTGTTGAAGCCCAGGGCCTTGGGGGTGCCATCATTGATCACTGCCTCTTGCCCAGTACCAGTTCTAACACAAGATAGCCAAATGGATCACAGTCAGCAGGCTCCACATTAACCCATCCCAGTCCTAGACTTTCAGCTCTGACGTTCCCTGCTGAGGCTCACAGTATGCTCAAAGTGGCTGTGCAAATACAACTTGCTGGATCATGCTCATTTCTAACTAATAATTGCATGGAACACTTGGGGCCATCTCCTTCACTTGAATTGCTTCATTTTGATACTTTTAATGAAGTAGTGCCCCACTTAACGGTGTGATTAATAGGAATTTCTTACTGAGGGCAAAAAAAAAAGTTATTACTAAATTCAGATCACGGCAGTGGGGGGAAACAGAGGGCATGGGATGAACTGAAATAATATCCCAAGTTCAATGGGTTAAGTGACCTTCCAGAGAGTCTCTTTCCCCTCTCCCCGCCCCCCCACCTTTTTATTCAAACATCTCCCCCTTCCTTTCCAGACTTGAAGAAGGGTCTCAGCACAAAACATCGACTGTTTACTCTTTTGCATAGATGCTGCCTGACCTGCTGAGTTCCTCCAGCATTTTGTGCATGTTGCTCAGCTTAGTTTGTTTCTGTGAGTAGCTAAGAGTAGATTCAATCCTCCAACCACCTGCTAATTAATATAAGAAACTGATAATTCAACCTGCCTTACAATTCCACATGGGCTCCCCCTTTTGATCTTCTCGTTCAGCTTAGAGCTGCAACAAGTCCTCTGATTATTAATGTGCTGATGAATTGCTCTCGAGGAGGGAGGTGTACAATTGAAAATCCTTCCAGATATCCACCAATGAATTTTCCAAGTGCTCCACCTTAAATTCTCAGTTTACCTGTTTATGTTCTCTGCGTGTGCGTTAATCAGTTTTTGGTCTAGCACAGCAACTGCAATTTCCAATGGCAAAACATACTGAGTTAATTCAATTGAATTACAATCGACCAGGCATTAATTATAAGTTACACAGAAAGTATTAGAGGTAGATGATCAAAAGGTTAGTCAAGGAGCAGTGCTTTAAGGAGTTTCTTAAAAGAGGCAAGAGAGGCAAAATGTTGGAGAGGTTAGGGGAGAGAATTTTAGAGCTGAATGTTGAAGGCACATTAGCCCATACAGGCTAATGAAATGTCATAGGGAGAAATAGCATGGAAACAGATCCTTCAGCCCATCAAATCTATGCTATCAATCAATCATTTCAAACAATAATATTAATCATATTTTTGAATTTCTCCACATTTCCATCAACTCCTCCCAGCTTCTAAATATTGCTAATGTGCCCATCTCAACTAGCATTGCTTACAATTCATTCTAAATACACACCACCTTTTGTGTGAAGGAGCGGCCCTGATATGCTTTTAAATCTCTTGCCTCTGATCTAAAAGTATACCCTTTTGTTTCCTCCTTAGGGAAAAAATCTTTCACTCTGTCTATGAGTCTCATAATCTTTTATACCTAAGACAGAGAGAGGGAGGGAGGGTGGGCAGGTGGGGGGGGGAGAGGAAAGGGAGGGACAGAGGGAGGGGGAGAGAGAGGGGGGAATGGGGGAGAGAGAGAGAGAAAGGGAGTGGGGGAAGAGGGAGGGGGAGAGAGAGAGAGGGAGAGAGAGAGAGAGGGAGAAAGAGAGAGAAAGACAGTGTCTATGAGAATCTATTGCCTTGGCAATGAACTTACAATTAACTTGCAGCAGATTAATTAGAAAATACTGTTCTTCATCAGATGTGTCCTGCTGGGTTGTGGTGAAAGGTCATGTGAATCCAATCCCCAGGGAGTAATATTCCTCTATATTTTCTCTCTGTTACTTCACTTGGATGCAGCACAGAGGAGACCAGGCAGTTTCTTCATTAATGGCATTAACCACAAGACATTAAATATTACTGCAGGAGTCCCCTTTCTTGAAGGAAATTATAATAAGCAATGACTCAAATCAGTAAAGGCTCATAGAGCACTCCATAAAATATGAGTCAATGCCCATAACATCACAGTAAATGGCTAGTCATTAACTGCCTTGAATGTCTTTAAGTTGCTGATGCTCTTGGCCTTTCTCCCCTTGGTTCTTGTCTCACTGCCACTTCTGTTTTATTAATTCAGTATCAAACATGAGTTTATTGTCATGTGCACAGTACGTGTATCCATAGGTGCAATTAAAAGCTCATTTGCAGCAACATCACAGGCACAAAGCATTAGTTACAAGAAAAAATATAAATTATACAAATTTTTGCCAAGGAAGCACAATTTGAACAAAAAACAAGTCCACTGCAACACAAGGTGGTCATAGTGTTTTTATTACTGAAGTAATGATTAGGATTACCTAATTGCTGAAGAGAAGATGTTCTCAAACCCGGCAGTGTGGGACTTCAGGCTTCTGTACCTTCTGCCTCTCCTCTGTCAGACTAGAAGTGGCACAAGCAGTGACCTTTATCCTAGCTCTCTGCCTTCTCAGTTATCTGTGACTTCTCTTTCCACTCCCATCACTCCATGCATTTTTGGAAGCCAAAAAGGGGTAGGACGTCTACAGAACATAGAGACCATATTACATTAAAGTAGTACAAGAAAAACAATATCAGAATGAAACTTGAAGTGTTACAGTTACTGAGAAAGTGGAGTGCAGGCAGTCAATGAGGTAGAAGGTCACAATATGGTAGATTGTGAGGTGAAGAGTTCATCACCATGGGATGCTCCCATGGTGGGGGAGTCTATGACAAGAGGGCACAGCCTCAGGATAGAGGGGCATCCATTTAAAACAGAGATGCGGAGAAATTTCTTTAGCCAGAGGGTGGTGAATTTGTGGAATTTGTTACCACAGGAAGCTGTGGAGGCCAGGTCCTTCAGTGTATTTAAGGCAGAGATTGATAGGTTCTTGATTGGACACGACATCGAAGGTTATGGGAAGAAGGTTGGGGAGTGGGGCTGACGAAGGGAAAATAAAGGATCTGCCATGATGAATAGTGGATCAGAATCAATGGGCTAAATGGCGTAATTCTGGTCCTTTGTCTTATGGTCTAAGGAGATGGTTTAATAGTCTTACATTGAAGTATACTGAGTGTGGAAGGAAGCCAGTGTGTGTTCATTATTGAAGGATGGTGCAGAGCACACCAGGACGCCAGCATGCAGGATATTGAAACAAGCATTATTGATAACCCTGGCTGTACAGAATTTAAGCTTCTCCCATGTGAGAGTAGGTAACTGAGTAGCCTAGGAATAACACTATTAACCACCAGTACAACCCGAGCACCCAAAAAAAATCCATGCGGTCACAGGGAGAACATGCAAACCCCATACAGACTCATCAGGTTGGGAAGTATCTGTGGAGCCTTAAACAAAGTAAATATTTCGGCTTGATAGCCTTACATCAACCTGAAAAGTTAACTCTGTGGTTTTAATACTAAGTTTTTTTTTTACCGGTTGAATTGAAAGGTCTTAGACCCAAAATAATGACTCTGTGTTTCTGTCTATAGATGCTGCCTGACCAGCTGAGTATTTCTGATGTTTACTGTTTTGATTTCAGATTTTCAGCTTTTGCTTTTTTTAACTTTTCATCAGATCTATTTGTGACTACTCTTCCAAACTACACCAGGCACTTAGTGATCCTTTGAGGCAGTGAAAGGAGCTATACAAATGTAGAACTCAACAAATGAATTCACACAACATAGACAACTCACCAAAGGACTTGGGGCAAGAGTGCATGAGGGAGGCAGGGAAATAGAAAGGTGCATTAAAGGGTCAATGGAAACTCAAGAGGATAACTAACTCCAGTACAAATAAATTAATCCAAGTTTGAAAGAGGCCTCCTATGTATTTGGTTACATTAACCTCTTATGACGACTTTCAGTGGGTTTTATTAGCTGAATGCTGAAACAGAAATTTCTTGTCTCCTTTGCTGGAAATAAATAAGTACATGTAGAAAAATTGGCAACCATCACCCTTAATTCAGCAGGTCCCCAAGGAATCTTACCAAATCTTACAAATGCACTATAGAAAGCATACTGTCTAGATACATCACAGACTGGAATGGAATCTGCTCTGCCTGAGACTGTAAGAAATTGCAGAGAGTTGTGAATGCAGCCCAGTCCAACCGTCAAACTAGCCACCCCCAAATGACTCTTTTTGCACTTTCTACTCTAACAGGAAAACAGTCAACATAATCACTGATCCCTCCCACTGCAACCAACCCTCTCCCCACCCCTACCCCCATCATTCTCTCTTCTCTCCCCTCCCTTTGGGAAGAAGAAACAAGTGCTTGAAAGGACATACTATCAAGCTCAAGGGTGGCTTCTATTCTGATGTTATCAAGTTCATGAACAGACTGCCTGACCACGAATGATGAATTCTTGATCTCCCAATCTACCTCATTGTGGCTCTTGCACTATATTTATTAACCTGCACTGCACTTTTTCTGTATATGCAACACTAGATTTTATGGTCTCCTTTCTTTTTACTTCCTCAATGTACTTATAATCTGCCTGGATGATACTCAGATAAAGTTTTTCACTCTATCTTGACAATAATAAACTGATATCAATAATAAACCAATATCAAACAGCTCCACATCAGAATTGAAACTAGCAAAGTGTTATCTGGGACAAATGGGATAAAGGAACACAAACCCCGTAGAGTTATTTAATTAAAATCTCCAATTGCTAAAATATTATTCTTGCACTGTTGGTTCAGCAGTGCCCTTGTGACACTTGCACTATATTCCTCCTATTATCTGCAAAATGTGTCAGTCATTTATCTCACTTTACTCTTTTCTCTCGAAGAGGAAGTAAACTTTGCATTAAAACCAATGGTGAAAAGGGGAAAAGATCTATGAATTTGGAACCTTATAAGTCTGACAGCAGCCAGCATCAGACTCCTATAAATTTCTATTGATGTATTTTAGCACTTCTGCATGAGTAATCATTGTTTTTTTTTCTCTAAATTGCACTGAAAAGCCATAGATTTAGAATCATGCATTTAACGAATACATATATTTGCAAGTTAGATCAAATTGATTCCTTGCCCATTTGTCAGTAGCTCCTCTGGGCAGCCACTCCTGCCTGAGTGAATTGGAAGATCATACTTTCAAACAGCACCATGGAGATTCTTAGCGCAGGAATCCAGACTGACATTCTTATTGGATGTGCTACCTTTCAGATAAAATGTTAAATGAAAGTCCTGCCAGCATTCCCCCATGGGATGTAAAAGGTGTGATGCTACACAGAGTGTCTATTTAATTAGTCTGGTATGTTACTAATAAATAATTGCTGTATGCCTTCAGGAGACTGGAGACTTCATTCTTTCAGCTGAATTATTATAAACTTCACCTTGCGAGGATATATTTCTCATGCAGTTCCCATTTTTCAATTGCTTATTATGATAATTTATGGTACTAATATTTGGGTTTTACTTTTCTTCAACTATTGGAACAAGCTAAAAATTTACAAATACTACCAGTGCAGATAAAGAATAATTAAGTAAAATTGCTATCCTCTTTTTGAAGGAAAATAAGTTCATTCACATACTGTGGATATCAGCTGCATTCATAGAGCCATACAGTATGCAACCAGGCCCTTCAGCCCAACTTATCCAGGCCAACAGTGTTGTCAGGTAAGCTTGTCCCATTTGGCCACATGTAATCCTCAGAACCTCTTCCATCCATGTACAGATCTAGATGGCTTATACATGTCGCTCATGTCATTAACACTGGAAATGCAGTGACAACCAACAGTCACAGTTTTTGGTGAACAAGTTTTTAAAAAATATACGGACACTGGATTTTCACTCTAAAACTTGAACTCTGTTTCTTCTCCACAGATGCTGCCTGAGCTGTTGAGTGTTTCCAGAGTTTTGTGTGTGTATTATAGGCATTAATGGTCAGAGAATCAGTAATTAGTGTATCAACAGAAAAGCAATTGTTTGCATGCTGGACAGACAGATCATTTCAGACATGAATACATCAAGGAAATGCAAAAAGAAAAAAAATATGAATGTATAATATAATGTTTACAGATTAGAGTGAAAGTAAGCACTGGTAGACAAATGCACTGCAAGGGCCAAGACAAGGTAGACTAAGAGGTCAAGAGTTCTTCTTAATCGCATAAGAGATCAGTTCTAGAGTCCAGTAGCAGCAGGATAACTGCCCGTGAACTCATGTTCTCAAGCTTTTGTAAGCCTGATGGGAGGGGAGAGAAGTGAGAATTCATGTTAATTAAGTTGCCCGCTTTTCCAAGGCAGAGGAACTGTAGACAGAATAAGTAGAGGGGAAATGGGTTTGTTTGATGGACTGGGCTGCGTACACAACTCACTGCAATTTTCTTGTGGTCTCTGGCAGAGCAATTGCCATCCCAAGCTGTGATGTATTCAGATAGGATGCTTTCTATGGTTTCTATGCTTTGAGGAAGTGAATAAGTATTTTGCGTCAGTCTTCACTGTGGAAGACACCAGTAGCATGCAAGAAAAGCAAAAGTGTCAGGGGGCAGAAGTGGGTTTAACTGCTATTACTAAAGAGAAGGTGCTTGGGAAACTTAAAAGTCTAGAGGTAGATAAGTCACTTAGATCCAGTGAACTACACCCCAGAGTTCTGAAAGGGGTAGCTAAAGTGATGGTGGTCGCATTAGCAATGATCTTTCAAGAATCACCAGATTCTTGAATGGTTCCAGAAGACGGGAAAATTGCAAATGTCACTGCATTCTTTAAGAAGTGAGGGAAGAAAAAGCAGGAAATTATAGGCTTGATAGCCTGACTTCAGTGGTTGGCAAGATGCTGGAGTCCATTATTAAGGATGAGGTTTTGAGGCACTTGGAAGCATGCACAAACTAATCTGAAGTCAGCGTGTTTTCCTTAAGAAGAAATCTTGCCTGACAAACCTGTTGAAATTCTTTGAGGAAATAATAGGCAAGAGAGTTAGTGGATGTTGTTTACTTGGATTCTCAGAAGGACTTTGACAAGATGCCACAGATGAAGCTGCCATGTATTACAGGAAAGATACCAGCAGGGATAGAAGATTGGCTGACTGGCAAAAGGCAAAAAATGTGAATAAAGGTATTTTTTCTAGTTGGTTGCCATTTGTGTTGGGCACGTGGCCAAGTGGTTAAGGCATTCATCTAGTGATCTGAAGGTCGCTAGTTCGAGCCTCAGCTGTGGCAGCGTGTTTGTGTCCTTGAGCAAGGCACTTAACCACACATTGCTCTAGTGTCTGTGCGAGGAGTGGCGACCCACACAGACTTCCAATCTGTGTCTTGTAAGGCATGAAAATGCCCGACGCAGGCCTCTCATGGTCTGAATCGATGTTCCCTCCCCTCCCTGCCATTTATTAGTGGTTGCAGGTGGCACTGATGGGTCCACTACCTTTTACATTATATGTTAATTATCTCGATGATGGAATTGATGGCTTTGTAGTCAGATTTGGAGATAATACCAAGATTTGTGGTGGAGCAGGTATTGATGGGGATACAGGAGTCTGCTGAAGGACTTAGATAGATTAAGAGAATGGGCAAAGAAGTGGAAGATGGAAAATAGTGTAGGGTTCTCAGTAATATTAGCAGGACTGTTATCTGTTAATTGCCTATTACAGAATGGCTTCTCTGAAGTGTTAAACTAAAATGGTCGGTCATACTGTTAACTGCTGATTAAGGAGTTCTTCGTGGTGGTATGTTTGGGTTATAGTTAGTGATAATGGAAATTGTTATTCGTTTGCTAGCCAATGGAAGTCATGTTATGCTATCTTGTATGTCTGTGCTGAGCTGAGGATTGGGGGCTTTTCGGGAGGCGAGCAGAGAGGATGGACGTGCAGGGAACGGACAGCGATTCCAGGGCGGCAGATACCAGGCCTCGGGGATTCGGATGGTGGCCGGAATCTCGGAAGGATGTTGTGGATGGAATTGGAGGCGTGAGCTCCAACATATTAAAATATTACGTGCACAAGACTGATAAGTTACTTATGTGGCACCTTTTCTTTTAGTTGTTGCTACTAACCCAGCACCAAAAATTGCTATAAAGTATAATTCTTTACTCGCCCTTGGTATATTGTTTGATATTTGTGTCATGGCTGATCCTTGGGTGCCTCACACCATATCCGCACCAAAGCATTTGCACTGTTTGTTGGGGTCAACGGCTATTCACCCTAGGCAACGGGAGTCAGTTGGGGCAAAGGTGTTACAATAGTGTTAAGAAGTGCATGGTCATGCACTATGGTAGAAGGAATATAGCTTTCGACTATTTTCTAAATGGGAAGCAAATTCAGAAGTCAGTGCAAAGAGACTTGAGAGTTCTAGTGACGAATTACCTGAAGATGAACTTGCAGATGGAGTCAGTAATAAAGAAAGCAAATACTATGTCAGCATTCATTTCCAGACGACTAGAATATAAAAAAAAAGCACATAACCTGGAGCCTCAATAAAACATTAGCCAGATCACATTTGAAGTATTGCGAGCAGTTTTAGGGCCCATATCCAAGAAAGGATGTAATGGCATTGGAGAAGGTTCAAAAGAGGTTCACGAGAATAGTCCTGAAAATAAATGAGTTAATGTAAGAGGGCCTGTACTTGCTGGAGTTTAGAAGAAAGAAGGGGGATTTCATTGAAACCTACCGAATAATGAAAGGCCTAGAGAGAGTAAGTGCGGAGAGGATATGTTGAATGGGGGGAGAGACTGCAACCAGAAGTTGCAGCCTCAGAATAGAAAGATCTTCCTTTTGAACAGAGATGAGGGGGAACTTCTTTAGCCAGAGGGTGGCGAATCTGGGCAATTCATTGCCACAGATGTGTGTGGAGACTGAGTCATCCGGTATATTTAAAGTGGAGGTTGACAGGTTCTTGATTAGTAAGGGTGCCAGATTTTGCCGGGAGAAGGCATGAGAATGGGGTTTAGAGGGAAAATGAATCACCCTTGATCAAATAGTCGAACAGGCTCAATGGGCCAAATGGCCTGTTTATGCTCCTATGTTTTACAGGCCTAATCTTATGACTTTTGATTCATCTGTAAAAATTGGTGGGAATCACTGGGGATACGCTGAATTTCATTAACCTTCTGAGGAAGTAGGGGTGCCGGCGTGCTTTCTTGGCCATAGTGTCCACAAGCCTGGACCAGTACAAAGACAAACCCAAGGACGAAACTCAAACTTCTCCCCCTATATTGCTTAGTGAGCTGGATGGCTTTTGTACCAATTTAGTGGTTTTGTGGCGACCCACTTTCTAGCGCACGCCGGCAGGGAGGCCGGCCCCAAATAGGGCGCCAGGCCATCTTCACCAGCAGGGGGAAAATCCCACGCACGGAAAGGGTCTGCGAATATGCTTTCCCCACAGCAGTCCCGCCTGGGGAGGGCGGGAACGGGAAGGCTTTAAAGGAGGCCGCGAAGTTTGAATAAATCTCTTTCATCGCAACTCCAACTCACCGACTCCGTGTGGTTATTCTAGCGCTGCGTGTAGCACACCACTACAGTTTCATAATTATAATTATTATTGTTATATTTTAAATTCCAGATCTATTTAATTATTCATTTTCAAATTCTCCAGCCACAATAGTGAAAGGAAAAATCCTGGAAATACTCAGCAGATCAGGCAGCAACAATTTAGAGAGAAACACTTACTGTTTGCAGTCTTCAACTCATGTTGACCATTTCCGATAGCCCCATTCACTTACAAACATGTTTGACCCATATCCCACCTCGAAACTGTGTCCTGTCAATGTCTTGTACAATTGCTACACCTGTGGTCATGCAGTTCCAGAGAACAGGAAGCTTATGGTTTTATGGGAAGGTTGCCCAAGCTGACTTTAAGCTAGTTGAAGATCCACATCCACAAATCTAGCTGGGCCTGGCCTTCAGTCTGAGCTGGAGACCTTTTCAGTCTGCAGGTTACCATTCCTGTGCATAAGCAGCCATTGTCTGTATTCAGCTCTCCACAACCAGTGCTGTTAGTATCAGTAAAAGTGAGCACTCACAAGAGGCAGCAATATTCTCATGCTATTGCTGCATTTTTATCTGGAAGATTCTTATTCGGAGAGGTTGTTGTCCAGAATAGATTCTGTTTGCTCTCAAATTTGTATGTGTGTGTTATAAAATTACCTATTGAGTTGTATGGTTTCTTGTACTTACACCTCATTGGCTCACACAGTGTGGTTAATAATCCTTCTTGCCTTTCTCGCTGATTGGTTGACTGCTAATTAATTTTTTAACATAAGCATACAAATTGCATTTGATGTTTCTGTTGTCAGCTGAAAAGCTCTTCAAGTTCCAAATGTTTATTCTGGGGTCTGATGAATGATTTCCTTTGTGATTTGCAGAGATCATCCAGGAATCACACACTCCAACATGATTATGCATGCAGTGAAGTTAGAGAAAAGATTATTTTAAATCCCACTAATCCTGTTGCAAGCAGTAAGTGCTCAGTGGAGAAACATATTGAGAAAGCGAAATTCGCATTTGTGTTGTTTCAGAGTACCAGAGCAAGATAATACTAACTGCTTAAATTCTCCTGACATGGATGAGTCTAAAGTAGGTTTTAAGTTGGCAATCAACAACTTACAGACTGCATAGAATCTTGCTGCATTTAGACGGAACAAACCAGGCATAGGTGTACCACCACCTGGAGTATTCTGTACAGCTTTGGTCACCCTGCTATAGGAAAAACATCATTAAGCTAAAAAGGGCACAAGGAAGACTTATGAGAAGGTCGCCATGATTCCAGAACTTCAGTTATAGGGAGAGGTTAATCAAGCTTGGACTTTTTTGTCTGGAGCATAGGAGACTGAGTGGATATCTTATAGTGGAGTATAAGATCATGAAGGGCATAGATAGGGTGAATAACAATATTCCTCATTTATAATCATTCTCAGCTCCAATATACTATGCCCATATACAGTGCCTCCCCTCCCCTTAGAAGTTTTCATGTTTTATTGTTTAGTAATATTGAATCACAGTGGATTTAATTTAGCTTTTTTGACACTGATCAACAGAAAAAGACACTTTTTTGTCAAAGTGAAAACAGATCTCTACAAAGTGATCTAAGTTAATTACAAATATAAAACACAAAATAATTGTTTGCATAAGTATTCACCCACTTCAATATGACACACCAAATCATCACTGGTACAGCCAATTGGTTATAAAAGTCACATAATTAGTTAAATGGAGATCTGTTTTTGGAGACCTGTGTGCAGTCAAAGAGTTTCAACTGATTGTAGAAACATCTTTACATGGGAGGTCCAACTGCTGGTGAGTCAGTATCCTAGCAAAAACTACACCATGAAGACAAAAAAAACACGCCAAGCAACTCTGTGAAAAAGTCTTTGAAAAGCACAAGTTAGGAGATGGATACAAGAAAATTTACAAGTCACTGAATATCCCTTAGAGTACAGTTAAGTCAAATATCAAGAAATGGAAGGAATATGGCACAGCTGTAAATCGCCTAGAGCAGGTCATTCTCAAAAGATGAGTGACTGTGCAAGAAAGTGACTTGTAAGGAGGCTACCAAGAGACCCATGACAACTCTGGAGGAGTTACAAGCTTCAGTGGCTGAGATGGGAGAGACTGTGCATACAACTGTTGCCCGCGGGGTGGGGTGGGGGGGTCACTATTCGCAGCTTTATGGGAGAGTGGCAAAGAGAAAGCCACTGTTGAATAAAACACACATGAAATCTCAGCTGGAGTTTGCCAGAAAGCATGTGGGAGACTCTGAAGTCAGCTGGAAGAAGGTTCTATGCTCTGATGTAACCAAAACTGAGCTCTTTGGCCAACAGACCTATTGCTATGTTTGGCGTAAGCCAAACATTGAATCTTTGGACACTACCCCACTTTTTTTTTTAAATATACAGTATTTCTGTTTTTGCACTTTTTAAAATCTATTCAATATACATAATTGATTTACTTGTTTTTTATTATTTTTTCTCTCTGCTAGATTATGTATTACATTGAACTGCTGCTGCTAAGTTAACAAATTTTATGTCACATACCGGTGATAATAAACCTGATTCTGACACTAAACATCAAGAACACATCACCTCTACCATGAAGCATGGTGGTGGGTGCATCATGCTGTGGGGAGGCTCCACTACAGCAGGCTCTGGAAGGCTTGTGAATATAGAGAGTGAAATGAATGCAGCAAAATACAGGGAAATCCTGGAGGAAAACGTGATGCAGTCTGCAAGAGAACTGCAACTTGGGAGAAGATAAGCTTTCCAGCAAGAAAATGACCCCAAGCATAAAGCCAAAGCTGCACAGGAATGGCTTAAAAGCAACAAAATTAATGTCCTGGAGTGGCCAAATCAGAGGCCAGACAACAATCCAATTGAAAATTTGTGGCTGGACTTGAAAAGGGCTGTTCACTCATAATCCCCATGCAGTCTGACAGAGCTTGCGCAGTTTTGTAAAGAAGAATGGGGAAAAATTACAGTGTCCAGATGTGCAAAGCTGATAGAGATCTATACACACAGACTCAAGGCTGTAATTGCTGCCAAAGGTGCATCTACTGAATACTGACTAAAAGGAGGTGAACACTTATGCTGGCGGAATGTGGGAATGTCCTGAGTGGATGGCGTCTTTGATTTTGCTGGCTCTGTATTGTAGACAGAGTCCATGGAGGGGAGGCAGGGAAGTAGGTAAATATGCTGTATGCAGGCATTTCCCCCTCAGGTTGGGTGAGACTAGAACTACAGGTCATAGGTTTAGAGTGAAAGATGAAATATTTAAGGGGAAGCTGTGGGTAACTTATTCACTCAGAGGGTAGTGCATGTGTGGAACAATCTGCCGGTGGAAGTGGTGGAGATGGATTCATTTGCAACATTTGTCATCAGAATCAAGGTCAGATTTATTCACCAACGTTTGTCATGAAATTTGCTGTTTTGTAGCTGCAGTAAAGTGCAAGAGATAAATTGGGAGATCAAGAATTGAACTTAAACAAGTAAGAAGTTTGTTCAAAAGTCTAATAACAGTGGAATAAAAGCTGTCCTTGAGCCTGGTGGTTCATGTTCTCAGGTTTCTGTATTTTCTGCCTGAAAGAAGAGGGAGAAAGAGACTGATCAGGATGGGAGGTGTTCTTGATTATGTTGGCTGCTTTCCCGTGGCAAATATAGACAGTATAAATGGAGGAGAGACAAGTTTTACTTCAGACATTCAGAATCCACAGTATTTTCATATCTGTGAGGCACTTCTGTTTGATTCACTCCACACACCACAGCCTGCTGTATGAATGTCATACATGGAACTGAAATCTACTAGAGAGAAGCAAACCTTCAAGGAACAGGGCTGGTAAGAATTCCAGCCCACCCATCATCATGCCAATGTACCAACAGACAGACAGAATGAAGCTAATGCTTCACGGACTGTTGGCACTCCCAGAATGTCCCTCTATTTATATGCCATTTGCCTGTGAAAACAAATGGATGTACTGGCCAGGAATTTCCTTGGGACTGGGTGTATAATGTTAACATACTACTATTTTTCCAGTAAGATCCAATTCAAAGCATTTAAATAAGTCAATAATATAGCAGTTATAAACGAAGTTGTGTACATGTACCCCTCTTCCTATCTGCTAGTGTATGGGAACTGAGAAAGGAATAAAGGACCCAGCAACAATACTTCTTTCAGCACTACAAACTATCATGCAGATGTGAAACCCTGCTCTAAAGTAAGTCCCATTGTTTTAAAGCCAAGGATGGGATCAATTAGATCTCAGAGGCAATCTGGAAGGGATACATTTATCTGAATATGAATCTTAGATACAAACACTGAGGGTACGAGCAAGGCCTTCTGTTCATTTTCCAGAATTTAAGTGTGCTTAATTTCTAGGTTCAAAGGAAAAGTAGGGCATCACAAAATATATCAAAGTTTGCAGGGGAATCAAGCATCTTCATTCTGGGCACTCAGTAATTGTCTCTGCATGAATCCACCTCAGCCTTGTAGCTAATCATAACTTCTATGATTTTTGGTGACTAAATGTATTGAACTTGTTTAAAGCCATCAGATTTGCTAATGTCCCTTACAAAAAGAAAAGCGCCATCCCCTTGATCTGAGTTTACACAGAAGCATAATCCCATGGCATTGTGACTGCAAACAAGCAAACAAAGAATTAGGAGCAAGAGTAGGCCACTTAATCCCTCAAGCCTTTCCACCATTCAATAAGATCATGGTTGATCTGATTGTAACATCAGGTCAGTTTATAATGGGCCAATTTATCATTTAGGGCAAGTGAAAGAAGGGATGGGCAATAAATACTGGTCTTACTCTTTAGATCCATATTCCATGAATGAAGTTGGAAGGGTTACAGGGAAAGTCATGAACAGCTGCAGCCTGTGGAATGAGATTCAGATCAGCCAACTGACTATAGACTGGACATTTTAGTATGCCTGAACTTCTCCAGTCAGAAAGTCACGGATGTTCAGAGAATGTCCATGTTCAAGGTCAAACCTGAATGATTTTAACCACTGGTGGAATCTAAGGGCGAGGGCTGAAGTTCAAATGGACATTCATGATGATCTTCCTGATGTTCAAAGCCTCTCTGGATCACAGCTTGGTATGGCAACTGCTCTACCCAAGACTGCAAGGAATTGTAGAGTTAGGAACACAGCCCAGTCCATCATAAAAACCAGCCTCCGCTCCACTGACTCTGGCTGAACATCCTGCTGCTCTGGGAGAGCAGCATGATTTAGGAGCCCTCTCTCTCCTCCTCACTCCCATTGGGTAGAAGGTACAAAAGCTCAAAAACACATCACCAGACTCAAGGACAGCTTCTACCCCACTGTTATCAGACTCTTGAATGAACCTCCCATGCTAATGAATTCTTGATCTCCCAATCTATCTCAACAGCCTTTTGCACTTTATTTGTCCACCTGCACTGCACTTTCTCTGTAACTGCAAGTTTTAGGAATTCTGTTTTTCTTTTTACTATCTAATTACGGAAGTTATCTGTGTGGATAGCATGGAAGCAAAAGCTTTTCAAAGTCCTTCCATACATGTGACAATAAAACCCATAGCACTCTTATGCTCTGTCCTTACAAATTCAGCAGTGGAGACTGTGTCAAGCTCTTTCACGCAACATCAAAAGAATTTTAAAACAGGCACACTTGTTCGTTTGGATTCCCTTACAGTTTCCAGAGCCAATAACAGCTGAATGCCAAACTCCAGAGGTAAGAACTAAGAAAGAGGGCCTTTGTGACATCATAACTAAATGTAGAAGTGTTGATGGAGCACAAGCAACTTGACAAAGGTCTGGATTGTAGAATCATTAGCTCACAAACTGCAGATCTGTGCCTACTCTTTGAAGTAACCCTGTAACATGTTTATGGGTTTGGCCAGCTGCCACAAAGGGCTACTGGGTCATTCTGCATCTGCTCTGTTCTGTTCTGGTGTCCATGTTGTCAAGTTATTGATTCATACAGCACCGAAACTGGCCCTTCAGCTCACTAGAACCATCCTACTCATTGTACCATTGCTGATCCCATTTACTATCACTCGGTCTGTGTCTACAGAAGGGTTACACGTGCTAGAGTAGATGCAAGGGGTATGGGAAGCGGGGGGAATACAAGAATGAAAGGTGTCACACCTGTCAAATGACTGAATAGAGATTCACGGAGTTATACTGCATGGAAACAGGCCCGTCCATCCCAGTCATCCATACTGTTAAAGATGCGTATATGTGCTAACACTTCTTGCCTGCATTTGGCCCATAATCCCGCTAAACCAGGGAATCCCAATCTTTTTTATGCCATGGACCCTTACCATTAACCCTGAGGGGTCTGTGGACCCCAGTTTGGGAACTCCTGCTCTAAACCTGTCTAAATAACTTCTAATTCTAAGTGTACGCACTTCCACCCCTTCCTCTGATGACTCATTCTACATACCGACCACCTGATTTAAATAGTTGCTCCCCAGATCTTCCATCAGTATTTCCTCTCTCACCTTAAACCTCTATCCCTTAGTGTCAGACTCCCTTACCTTGGGAAAAAGACTGACTGTCTACCTGCCTATGCCTCTCAATTTCATAAACCTCTATAAGGTCACCCCCTAACTTCTGGAGAAAATAGTTCGTCAATGCAGTCTCTCCAGCTGCTAAAGCCCTCCCAAGTCTAGGCAACATTTGATAAATTTTCTTGCCTCCTCTCTACCTTAGAATAAGATGAAAGGAGATTGTTGGGAACTATGAGAATTTGATCATATAGGAACAGGAGGCCAAAATTGGAAAAATAATTAAAGAACAGACCCCAATGCAAACAATAGGGGAACTCAGATGAACATTACACAGCATGTGATCAGAAAGTACAAAGTGTGAGACTGGGGAATTAATAATGGAAAACAGGAATTGACAGATAAACTAAATGTATTTTACAGCAGCCTTCACCAGCAATGTCCCAGAAATTGGGAATGGGGAGAACTTGGGAAAATAACAATCAACAGGAAAGTGGGTACTAGGCAAGTTGTTGGAGCTGCAAACTGTTGGGTCTCTGTATACCTGCACTGCACTGCACATCCACAGTAACTGCAGCACTATCCTGGGACAAAGGGCCTATCCTGTGTGGTACTGTTCTATAGTCCAGATGAAGGGTACCAATAGGTATAGGAGCAGCACTGTTTAAGGAAGCTGTCACAATGGGGGTGCTGGGAACAGACCCAAATGCAAGACACAGACACTGAAGTACAAGGAACAGGACTTGACAGGATTCAGACCAGGAGCAGGGACCAGAACACAGACTTGGGCTAGGGAAAGCAGGACCAGGACTAGAAACCATGGACTAGGAGACAAGGCTTCAACTCCAAGCCCAAGACTGGACAAGGACACAGAACATGGGTCTTGCCTCAGCTCAGACCCCAGAACCAGGCAAGGCCATGACATGGCTTCAGGACAGGAAGTGGCTGGGGTCTGGGACCCTGAGCTTGGCTGCCAGCTGGGGTCTGGGACCATCCATTGTGTAACAGCAGAGCAGCTGGACTTAGCCAACAGAGGCAAAGACAAGACAGGTTTCCCCACAGGGCAACCGCAGAACAGCCTGACTTACCCCACAGAGGCAAGGACAAGACAAGACAGATCCCCCACAGGGCAACAGCAAAACAGCCTGGCTTATCCCACAGAGGTGAGGACAAGAAGAGATAACACCAAAGAACAACAGACAGTTCCATCTCTGGTCCAGGGTAGCTCTAAGTCTCAGTTCAGCCAGCAACCTCAGCTGGCTACAGAAACAGCCAGATCCCTACCTAGCTCAGAGTCACTGGCAGCCACTCAGCTGGCCTGGGAAACAGTCAAATCCATACCACAAAGACAGCTCCAACTACTGACAGCAAGGATCCATGAAGGGATGTTTCCCCAACACAGCCTAAAGATGGCAATTGGCTACTCTAGCCATCCACCAGCAGATAACTCCCAGGGGATCTTGACAAAACAAACCAGCAGCCCACACTCAAACCCAAGGCTACTTATATTCCAAGCCCCAAGATGGAAATCAGGTGCCTATGATTAACTCAAACAAGGGACAGCTGGAAGACCTGGAGTCCTGAGTCCACGGACCATACCGTGAACTCAGACTTCACGGACTGGACTATGACAGAAGCAGGGAATCTACAGAAGGACTTAACCAAGATGAGAAGAATCTTAGTTTTTAATGTGAGATTGGGAGGCCGTTGATAATTGGTGAGTGCTATATTGCATGGAGGGGAGGATGGTAGGCTGATGAGGAGCATGAAGTGTATTTTCCTAGCATGGAATGGACTTGGCTAATTTGGGCTGTGACGTCAACCTCTCCCTCCCGAATTACCTCCTCCAACTTCCCCTTAAGTGCCAATGACTGACTAATAGGAGTGAACAAACCCTACCGGTGTAGTAGAAAACTGGGGGGAAATTTTCATTCTAAAGAAGGAAATTTTACGTGCCATGACTCAGTTGCTGGCGTACCAATTTGCTGTTGTTGTAAACATTGCAAAAGGTTAATTGTGTCGATTAGAAGTGAATTGTACTGTATTCATATGTTTTGCAGTTTTCTCATTTAATTATTTATTATGCCATCCTTTTTTATATTTTATTAACCCCTGTGAATTACAGACATGTCTGACAGTCCAATGTGGCGATTTTAGAAGATGAGGTGCGAGATAGAAGAGGAGGATTCTAGGCCTTGACCTATGGGCAATTCTGATGAGGTTAGTAATGAAAAATTACAGTCTTCTGGGTCATTTCACTGCACTAGTGCAACAATGGACACAAGAAAAGTCCACCTTTGCAATGAAAGCTACTTATCAATGGGTTTTACATGGATAGGTGATTCAAGTTGTCCTATTCCATTGTGCCTAGTCTGTACATTTACAACTTACTGATCACGCTAACGTACTGTGAGCTGTAGGTATAATCATTTTTAACCAGGGATTCCCTAAGACCTGAAAATTATTTCAGGGGTTCCTCCAGGGCAAAAAGGCTGCTATAGACTATATCTAAATGGGGGTGGAGGGGAGTTCAGAAATTAGAGGTTCAACATGACCTGAGGGTCGCAGTGCAGGATTCCCTCAAGGTAAACTTGCAGGTTGAGTCAGTAGTAAGGAAGGCAAATGTAATATTAGCATTTATTCCAAAAGGACTAAAAAAATAAAAGCAAGGGTGTACTTCTGAGGCTTTATAAGGCATTGGTCAGACCACATTTGGAGTATTGTGAGGAACTTTGGGCCCAAATCTAAAAGATATAGTGACAATGGAGAAGGAGGAGGTTCATGTGAATGATCCTGGGTACTAAAGAGTTAATGTATGAGAAGAGTTTGATGGCACAGGGCCTGTACTTGCTGGAGTTTAGAAGAATGAGGGGGTATCTCTCTGAAACTCACTGAAATTCGCAAGGCCTAGATAGAGTGGACTTCAAGAAGACATTTCAAATAGTGGGAGAGTCTAGGATCAGAGGGCACAACCTCAGAATAGAAGGACATCCCTTTAGAACAGGTGAGGAGGAACTTCTTTAGCTAGAGGAAGGTGAATCTGTGAAATGCATTGCTACGTACATTGTTATTGGGTATACAGTATTTAAAGTGGAGGTTGATGGGTTCCTAATTAGTAACGGTGGCAAAAGTTTTGGGGAGAAAGCAGGAGAATGACATTGAGAGGGAAAATAAATCAGTCGTGATAGAATGGTGGAATGGACTTGATGGGCTGAATGGCCTAATTCAGCTACTATGCTTTATAGTTTTAGTGACTCTCTTTTTCCCTCCACAGATATTGGCTGGTCCTTTGAGTTCCTCCAGCATCTTCTGTGTTGCACTACACTCCACTACACTCTGCATTCTGGCTTTTTTTTACTGAGTCAATGGAAATCTGCTTGGCATCATCTGGCACAGAAAACTAAACATTGTCTTTTTTTATATTCAAAGCTTATTCAATGATTGCAATATTATAACAAAAACATGCATACAATACTGAAGACTACATAAAACACATTATTTACAGTTTCAGATTAAAATACCATTATTAATATCTATAACACATTTGAGCCTTTGTGGGCCCACCTTTCCCACAGATCCCCCATTGTACCCATGGATACCACGTGCTCCTTCCCTATGGCACCCGGACTTGAAGACAACCCCGAAAGAGGGTCAGGTAGTCACCTCGGACAAAACCCTTGACTGCCCGCCACCTTTACTGCATCTTGGTGCACATGACAATAATACACCAAGACCAAGGATGGGTTTCATCCTGGCTTCTTAAAAGAAGTAACTACTGAGCTGATTGATGTGCTGGTTTTAATTCCCCCTAAATCAGCCATTGTAACTACTTTTTCCAAAAAGGGATACAGAAAGTAGGAAACTACAAGGCTGCTAGCCTAACGTATGTCATTAGGAAAAGATTAGTTTATTATAAAGACATCATTCATAAAAGAGTAAATTGAAAACATCAGGGTGATCTTACAGGGTCAGAGTGGTTTAGCAAACGTGGCAGAATGTCATTACTCATTTGTAAAAGAACTGAACACAAAATTCGAAGAAGTGAGGATTCAGTTATTCGAAGTATTCGTGTGACCATGACTGGAGTATTATGTACAGTACTCATTCTCTTCTCTAAGGAGGCAATTTGAAGGAGACTTACTAAACCTGCTGAGTATTCTGGCTAGTTGCATCACACCTTGATATGGAGGCATCCATCACTGAGGACCCTCTCCATCCAGGATATGCCCTCTTCATTTTATTCTGTCGGGGAGGTGGTACAGGAAACCCACGCTCAATGATTTAGGAACAACTTTTTCCTTTCCGCTGTCAGATTTCTAAATGGTCCATGAACCCATGAACACGACCTCGCTATTCCTTTATTTTACAATTCATTTATTTTTACAACTTGCAGTATATTTTTATGCCTTTGCATTGTACTGGTACTGTGAAGCGACAAGTTTCACATCACATAAGTCAGTGTAATAAATCTGATTCTTATTCTGAAGACAAACTGTAGAATAGGCTGATAAGGGATGATTGAACAGATGAGCTTATATCCACAGGAAATTATGAAGATGAGAGGGGACTTCACTGAACTGTTGAGTGTTTTGAGAATTTTTGACAGGATGGATGTAAAAGGGATGTTAGAGTACCTAGGACTAGGATTTGCTGTTTAAATGTAAAGAGTTACCTATTTAAGACAACCAGAGCAATTATGATTCTCTCATATGTTGCAAGTCCATAAGAACATAAGATATAGGAGTAGAACTAAGCCATTTGGCCCGTCGAGTCTGATCCACCATTAAATCATGGGCTGATCCAGTTCTTGCAGTCATCCCCACTCCCCTGCCTTCTCCCCATACTCTTTGATGCCCTGGCTAATCAAAAAACTATCTATCTCTGCCTTAAATGCACCCTAAGACTTGGCTTCCACAGCCGCTCATGGCAACGAATTCCACAGATTTACCACCCTCTGACTAAAGTAATTCCTCTGCATCGCTGTTCTAAATGGACATCCTTCAATCCTGAAGTCGTGCCCTCTTGTTCTAGGCTCCCTTACCACGGGAAATAACTTTGCTATATCTAATCTGTTCAGGCCTTTTAACATTCAGAATGTTTCTATGAGATCGCCCCTCATTCTTCTGAACTCCAGGGAATATAGCCCAAGAGCTGCCAGACATTTCCTCATATGGTAATCCTTTCATTCCTGGAATCATTCTCATGAATCTTCTCTGAATCCTCTCCAATGCCAGTATATCCTTTCTAAAATAAGGAGCGCGAAACCGCACAAATGCTCCAAGTGTGATCTCATGAGTGCCTTACAGAGCCTCAACATCACATCTCTGTTCTTATATTCTATACCTATAGAAATGAATGCCAACATTGCATTCACCTTCTGCACCACCGACTCAACCCTTTGGGGTATCCTGCACAAGGACTCCCAAGTCCCTTTGCATCTTTAATTTTGAATTCTCTTCCCATCTAAATAATAATCTGCCTGTTTATTTCTTCCACCAAAGTTCATGACCATACATTTTCCAACATTGTATTTCATTTGTCACTTGTTTGCCCACTTCCCTAATTCTCTCTGCAGGCTCTCTGTTTCCTCAACACTACCTGCTCCTCCACCTATCTTTGTATCATCAGCAAATTTAGCCATAAATCCATTAATCCCACAGTTCAAATCATTGACATACATCGTAAAAAGCAATGGTCCCAACACCAACCCCTGTGGAACTCCACTGATAATCGGCAGCCAGACAGAATAGGATCCCTTTACTCCCACTCTCTGTTTTCTACCAATCATCCAGTGCTCCACCCATGCTAGTAACTCCCCTGTAATTCCATGGGCTCTTATCTTGCTAAGCAGCCTCATGTGTGGCACCTTGTCAAAGGCCTTCTGAAAATCCAAGTACACCACATCTATTGCATCTCCTTTGTCTATCCTGCTTGTAATTTCCTCAAAAAATTGTAGTAGGTTAGTCAGGCAGGATTTTCCTTTCAGGAAACCTGAAAGGTTTGGCCTATCTTGTCATGTGCTTCCAGGTATTCCATAATCTCATCCCTAACAATTGATTCTAACAAATTCCCGACCACTGATGTCAGGCTAACAGGTCTATAGTTTCCTTTCTGCTGCCTCCCACCCTTCTTAAATAGCAGAGTAACATTTGGAATTTTCCAGTCATCTGGTACAATGCCAGGATCTATTGATTCTTGAAAGATCATTGTTAATTCCTCTGCAATCTCTCCAGCTACTTCCTTCAGAACCTGAGGGTGCATTCCATCAGCTGCAGGAGATTTATCCACCCCCAGACCATTAAGCTGCTTGTGCACCTTCTCAGTCATAACTTTCACTGCACATTCTTTACTTCTCTGACACTCTTGAATGTCTGGTATACTGCTGATGTCTTCAGCTGTGAAGACTGATGCAAAATACACACTCAGTTCCTTTTTGCAAGTTTTTAAAAGCTTCCCAATCCTCTATCTTCCCACTAACTTTGGCTTCCTTGTATGCCTCTCTTTTGCTTTTACTTTGGCTCTGATTTCACTTGTCAGCCATGGTAGTATCCTTCTTCCATTCGAAAATTTCTTCTTATTTGAAATATATGTCTTGCACTTTCCTCATTTTTCACAGAAACTCCAGCCATTGCTGCTCTGCTGTCCTTCCTGCTAATGTCCCTTTCCAGTCAACCTTGGCCAGTTCCCCTCTTATGCCATTGTAATTTCATTTATTCCACTGAAATACCGACACATTGGAATTTGGTTTCTCCTTCTCAAATTTCACAGTAAACTCCATCATATTGTGACCACTGTGCCCTAAGGATTCCTTAACCTTAAGCTCTCTTATCATTTCTGGATCATTGCACAACACTCAATTCAGCACAGCCAATCCCTTAGTGGGATCAACAACAAGCTATTCTAAAAAGCCATCGCTTAAACATTCTACAAATTCTCTCTCTTGAGGTCCAGTACTGGCCTGATTTTCCCAATCCACTTTCATGTTAAAATCCCCAATGATTATCATGACATTGCCCTTCTGACACATCTTTTCTATCTTCAGCTGTAATTTGTAATCCACATCCCGGCTGCTGTTTGGAGGCCTGTATACAACTGCTATTAGGGTCCTTTTACCCTTGCCATTTCTTAACTCAACCCATAGAGACTCTACACCTTCCAATCCTATGTCATCCCTTTCTAATGATTTAATATTATTTCTTATACACAGGGCCACATATCCTCGAACATTCAACTCCCAATGGCAGCCATCCTTTAGCCAAGTTTCAGAAATGGCCACAACATCATATTTCCCAATTTGTAGTTGAATTTCAAGATTGTCCATTTTATTTCTTATGCTGTGTGCATTAAAATACAACACTTTCAGTCCAGTATTTGCTGCTTTCTGTTTTAACTGCACCACGCCTCTATTGCCTTGTAACTCATCCCACTGGCTGTGATTATGCTTCACCTCCTGCCTGTCCTTTCTATCATCTCTGTTGCACGCTATCTTTGACTTATTTCTGTTTTCCCCTTTCTCAGCCCTATCACTCCAGTTCCCATCCCCCTGCCAAATTCATTTAAACCCTCCCTAACAACTCTATTAAACCTGCCTGCTAGGATATTGGACCCCTTTGGGTTCAGGTGTAACCCATCCTTTTTGTACAGGTTGTATCTCCCCCCAGAAGATGCCCGAATGTTCCAAGAACCCAAAGCCCTGCCCCTTACACCAGTCTCTCAGCCACACATTAATATGCCTGATCATGCTATTCTTGCGCTCGTTAGCAAGGCTCTGGAACTCTCTTCCTCAAAAGGCAATGGAAGCAGAGACTTTGAGAATTTTTAAGACAAACGTAGATAAGTTCTTGATTATCATAGAGCATGGTGGTAGTTGGAAATATGTAATAGGTGACAGGCAGATCAGACACAATCTTACTAACTGCTGAAGCAGGTTCCAGAGGCCGAGGAGCCTGCTCCTGCTCTAGTTTATAACCATAGTTGCCCCTTGCTTTGTCAAAGCTCTCTTAGACTGAGTTTGACCCTGATACCTAATCCAGACTCACCTCTACTACATTGTGCCAGTCAATAACTAGGCTGTTTCTTCTCATTCTGCAGGGTGAGCTGTGCAGATTTAAAAAAGCTTTCCAAGAAAATCGATGCCTTTGTGTTCTAAATGTTTGAACCTGTACCAAACGTATGGGAGTAATGGTTATTTTATAGGTTAGTAATAGAAGACCAGGCTAACAATCTAGTAACTCAAATTCAAGTCCCAGTATTGATTTATAACTCAGTTAACAATCTAGTCTTAGCAATAGAGACAGACTCTTTGGCCCAAAACATCCATGCCAATGAAGGTGCATGTGTGAGCTAGTCCCACTTGTCTGCATTTGACCCACTTCTATCTAAACCTGTCCTGTCCATGTGCCTTTTGTAACTTTAATCATTATAATTGTACCTGCTTCTACTAATTCTTCTAACAGCTCATCTATATACCCACTACTTTTTGTGAACAAATTGCCTCCACACCTCCTTTGAACCTTTCCCCTCTCACCTTAAACCTAAGCCCTCTAGTTTTAGGCTCTTCTACTCAAGGAAAAGGCTGTGACCATCTAACATTTTTGTCCATCATGATTTTATAAACGTCTATCACTCTTCATCCTGCTCTGTTTAGGAAAAACAATTTCTGTCTGTACACACTCTATAGACAGTTCTCATTCCCAGCAGCACAAATCCATGGACACCAACGGGATTAAAGAATATAGAGATCATGAAATTACAGTCATTTACTGTTAGTGAACGCTGCTGATGAAATTGCAATGCTGGGATCAGGATCAAGAAACAAAGTACTGGAGGACTCAATGGATCAAGCAGTATCTGTGGGGGTAAATTGGCAGTTCATGTGATATGAACCCCACCCTTCCTCTCATCTCTTTACACTACCTCCCCTCTACTCTTTCAATCCAAGTAAAGGGTCTTGGACCAAAACATCAGCTGTCCATTTGATTTGAAACTTGAGGTTGGCCAGCAGTTTGTATTTTGCTGGTATTCACAAAGATGACTTCCAAATTTGAATGTTGTAAAACCAAGCTGATTTACCCTATTCTTCAAGGAAAGGAATCTTATCCGGTCTGGCCCAAATATGACTCCAAACCACAGCAATATAGTTGTCTACAAAATAGCCCAAACAAACAATCTGTTCAGGAGCAATTAAGCTGTGAGGTCATAGAGTCATAGAAAAGTACAGAACAGAAACAGGCCCTTCGGCCCATCTAGTCCATGCCAAATCATTTAAACTAACTACTCTGATTGGCTGTAGCCCTCCATACCCCTACTATACATGTACCTATCCAAACTCTCTTAAATGTTGAAACCGAGCTCGCAAGTACATCTTGCATTGGCAGCTCATTTCACACTTTCATGATGCTCTGAGTGAAGATGTTTCCCCTCATGTTCCCCTTAAACTTTATGCCTTTCACCTTTAACCCATGAATTCTAGTTGTAATTCCCCCCAACCTCGGTGGAAAAAGCCTGCTTGCATTTGTCCTATCTATCCCCCTCAGAATTATGTATATTTCTATCAAATCTGCTCTCAATCTTCTATGTTCTAAGGAATATAGTCCTAACCTATTCAATATTTCCTTATAACTCAGATCCTCCAGACCAAGCAACATCTTTGTAAATTTTCCCTGTACTCTTTCAACCTCATTTACATCTTTCCTGTCAGTAGGTGACCAAAACTACATACAATACTCCAAATTAGACCTCGCCAATGTCTTATACAACTTCAATATAAGATCCCATCTCCTGTACTCAGTACTTGGATTTATGAAGACCAATCTGCCAGAAGCTTTCTTTATGACCTTGTCTACATGTGATACCACTGTCAATGAACTATGAACTTGTATTCCTGGATCCCTTTGTTATATCGCATTCCTCAATGCCCTACCGTTCACGGTGTATGACCTACCCTGGCAAGCCCCCTATTCCAGCAGGTCCAAATCCCACTGCAAGCCAAGATAGTCTTCCTCGCTGTCTACTACACCTCCAATCTTAGTGTCTTCTGCAAACATGTTGATTCAGTTAACCACATTATCATTCAGATCATTGATATAGATGACTAACAGCAATGGACCCAGCACTGATCCCTGCAGCTCTCTACTAGTCACAGCCTTCCAGTCAGAGAAGCAACAATCAACCATTACCCTCTGGTTTTTCCCACTAAGCCAATGTCTAACCTAATTTACTACCTCATCTTGAATGCCAAACAACTGAACCTTCTTGACTAACCTCCCATGCGGGACCTTGTCAAGTGTCTTGCTAAAGTCCATGGAGATAACATCCACTTGCTTGCCTTTATCAGCGTTCCTAGTAACTTCCTCTAAAAACTCAGACTGGTTAGACACAACCTACCACACACAAAGCCATGCTGACTATCCTTAATTGGTCCATGTCTATCCAAATACTTATATATCCGGTCCCTTGCAATAACTTTCCCACTGCTGATGTCACACTCACTGGCCTTAAATTCCTGGTTTATTTTTGGAACATTTCTTAAGTAATCCTCCAATCCTTTGGAATCTCACCTGCTGAAAAGGATAATTTAAATATTTCTCTAGGGCCCCAGCAAATTCTGTGCTTGCCTCATGCAGGGTTTGAGGGAGCACCTTGTCAGGCCCTGGGGATTTATAAACCCTAATTTTACTCAGGACAACAACACCTCCTCCTCTGTAATCTGTATACAGTTCATAAAGCTGATGCCGCTTTGCTTTATTTTAATAGACTCTGCGTCCATCTCCTGAGCAAATACAGATGCAAAAATGTATTTTAAGATCTTCCCCAACTCTTTTGGGTCCCCACATGAATTACCATTCTGTTCTTGCAGAGGACCAATTATGTCCCTTGCAATCTGTTTGCTCTTAACACATCTGTAGAATCCCTTAGAATTCTCCTTTACCTTGTCTGCTAAGGCAAACTCATGCCTTCTTTTTGTCCTCCTGATTTCTTTCTTAAGCGTTTTCCTGCATTTCTTATACTCCATAACTATCTCATTTATTCCTACCTGTCTCTGTCTGCTATACACCTCCTTTATTTCTGAACTAAGGCCTCAAAATCACTCAAAAAGCAAAGTTCCCTACACCTGTTATCTTTACCCTTTATTCTGACAGGCACATCTATTCTCAAAATTTCACTTTTGAAGGCCTCCCACTTTCCAAGTACACCTTTGGCCTGAAAGCAGACTGTCCCAATTAATACTTGTCAGATCCTTTCTGATACCATCGAAACAGGCCTTTCTCCAAATTAGAATCTCAACCCATGCACCTGACTTATCTTTTTGTATATTTACTTTGAAACGAATGGTATTGTAAGCACTGGGTGCAAAGTTTTCACCTACACAAATTTCTTTCACCTGCCCAGTCTCATTGCCTAATAGCAGATAAAGTATTGCACAATCTCTCATTGGGATTCCATGTAGTGATTAAGAAAATTTTCCTGAACACATTTAGCAAACTCTGACCCATCTAGTCTTTACAGTATGAGAGTCCCAGACAATATTTGGAAAGTTAAAATCACCTACTATAACAACCTTATGTTTCTTGCAACAGTCCACGATCTCTCAACCGATTTGTTCCTCTAAATCCCTAGGACTGTTGGTGAGGTTGTAATATAGCCCCATTAACATTTTCTTATTAATCAGTTCCACCCATAATGCCTCATTAGACGAGTTCTGCAGTCTGCCCTGACTGAGCACTGCCGTGACATTTTCCCTGACTAGTAATGCCACCCCTCCTCTTCTAATCTCTTCCACTCAGTCACATCTAAAACAATGGAACCCTGGAATATTGAGCTGTCAGTCCTGCCCCTCCTGTAACCAGATCTCACTAATGGCTACAATATCATAATTCCAGCTGAGTTAAATAAATATTTTCAAGAAGTTTCCAAAAAGCAACAAAAACTGTAAGGTGTTTTCTGCTACCCATGTTGATGTCCTGAAGTTAAAAGGCTATCTTCATTCATTGAACTTACATGACTGCCAGGCACTGATGGTTGGAAATTAGATTGCATCAAAGTTCATTTGGCTAAATGTATGTTGAAGCTGGCACTAATGCTTAATTGGGTGATATAAAAACTGAATTTTATAATCAAGTCTTTAGGAAAGCACTATTTGTTTAAAATCCATTAGAACACCATGTACATATTTCATAGCTGCCACCTGTCGCTGGGCAGGCAGCAGTAATTGCATTCTGTCTGCCTGTAATCTGGCCAGAAAACATATTACTAATAGGTTACACTGTAGCTTAATCTGTAGTCATTTGCCAAAACAACTTCACCCTTCAGAGACAGAAAGACAGATGGTGGAGTCTGTGGCTGAACAAACTGCCAGAGGAACTCAATGGGCGAAGCAGATGCTGAGGAGGGAAATGGACAGTCGACATTTCAAGTCAAAACCCTTCATCTGTACTGGAAATGAGGAGATGGCCGGTATAAGGAAGTAAGGTGAAGGAGTGGAATAAAAGCTTGGTAGGCAATAAATAGGTGAGGAGGGATGATATGCAGATGGAGGAGGGGAGAGTGGAAGTAGTGACTAGGACTGAGAGGTGACAGGTAGAGGTGTCAAAGTGCTGGAGATGCCGGAATCTGACAAGAGTCCAGTAGTGGCCCAAGAATAGAGGGAGAGATGCAATCCTAGAATTAACACTTAACTCAGATTTAATTAGAACTGTAAAGAACAGAGAAAAATAGTAAACACTAGGGTAACTAAGAACTCTCAAACTAACTAAACACTCATGCCATAACCGTGGCTCAAAAGCAGTTACCTCAAAATAAATTTATGCTGCTCCTTTAACATCGCCTGGATAAAGCACGAGTCGTCTTTCTGGGAACGTGGGCAAAGGTAATCAGGGAGCGCGGTCATCGCAGTGCTTCAGTCAAGACTTGACAAGAGTGAAACAAAAGGAAGGGAGTTAAAAATTACAAGGAAACCCTAGTTGGCAGGGATGTGCATCCTCTCATGCATGATTGCTGTCTCCCTCCTTCCAGCTGCCCACCTGCGAGGGTGCCCAGACTCCACAGCAGAGTCCACGTTTGTGACAATATTTACAATATTATTCAAGTCTTACAAAAATATTAAATACATAACCCTCCTCTATGTTTAGCTATAAAATCCAACACAATATAGAATGCATCTCAACTTATATACACAGTATACTACATAATATAACTACTACTTAGGCATCCACAGCATCGTAAATTTTAGATTGTTCATTCATGCCTGAAGAGTTCATTGATATGTAGGATTTCTTACTCTTGTGGGATAATGTCTTTCTTGACAAGTGGGGGGTGTAGGGGTCACTCTACTTGGCAGGTGAGATTTGAGGCTGTGAAGCAATCTCAGGCTCTGGGGCCTCCTCTGTGGTGATGTAAGAGTTGACTACGGGACTGCAGGAAGTGGCTCTGACAGCACTGGCCACTGGCACATGTCGGCATTCCAAACAATGCATGTCAAGCTGCTCAATCTGCTAATCTCTGCCAGGCCACTAGACAACACTTCATGCCAACACTTTCGTTTTGACCATGCCTAGATGACCTTCAACACCTCAGCTCTCAGCTTGAATGGTACAACAACTCGCAACCCCCACATAAGGCAACCACCATCAAGGGCAAGTTCATCGTTGCGGTAGTTAAAATGGGAGAATTGGAAATTCTGTTGCACATTCCACCCATTTTGGATGGCTATGTAGACCTGAGACAGTGTGGGGACTTTTCTGGTTTCTCTTTGGATCTTCTCTGCTGTAATAAGTAGACTTTCAATTTGCATTAGAGAGAAGACATCAAGTGGAGTGTTCTATTTTGTAAATTTTTCATGTATTTCCTTTTCCAAGGGTAAACAAAACACATCATTTCCATGATTAGTCATCCTCTTGAATTCAATCTTACAATTGTGTCCTCCAGGGAGCGAAGCCCATCTCTGAATCTGTCCACTGCTATTAGTGGAACACTCTTCTGTGGATTGAAAATGGACACTGGTGGTTGATGTTCAAAAATGAGGGTAAGCTCTCTCCCAGCCTAGTTCTGAATGAAACATTGTACACCACAAACCATACTCAAGGTCTCTCTGTCAATCTGTGCATAATTTTCCTCTGCAGCAGTAAGCGAACATGATGGGGCATTCACTTTCAATACTCATTACATGTAACATACTGCATCTATTCAATAAGGCGATAAGACAGGGACCAATCCACAGGCAAGCTTCGCTGGACAAGTTGTATCATAATGTGTGAGTACAGTGTCTGACATCACCATTTTTTTGGTCTTTTGAAAAGCCAGCTCACATTGCTTTGTCCATTGCCATTTCAACCCAATCCGTAGTAATGAATTCAAGGGGTGGAGCACATTACCAGGTTTGGCAGGAAATTGCTATAGTAATTAACAAACCCTAAAACGGGCTGCAACTGTGACATATCCTTTGACCTTGGGGTATCCACCAATGCTTGAATTTTCTCAGCACACTTTATGTAATCTTTGAATGTCAATGGTGTGACCACAGTAAGTGATTATTGATTTAAAGAATTCACACTTGTTGCATTATGCTGTGAGCCCATAATCTTCTAATCTTTATAACACTGTCTTGAGATTTTAGAGATGTTCCTTGTCATCCTTACTGGTAACAATGCTGTCACCCAGGTAACACTGAGTGCCTGAACAGCCTTGCAACACCTAGTTCATAACTTTCTGCCTGAGTGCAGGTGCAGATGCTGCTCCTAAAATTAGTCTATTATAGTGATAAAGCCATTCTAGAGCAAGAAACACTTTGGACTCTTCTTCCATCTCCATCTGTCAGCAGCTCTCAGCTAAGTTCACTTTGCTGAAGTGTTTCCCTCCAGAAAGGTTTGCCATGTATTCTTGAGAAAGGAATACCATGTATTCTGAGCAGAGGGTATTGATCTACTTTCAGTACTGGGTTGATGGTTACCTTATAATCACCACAGATCCTGACAGACCCATTCTTCTTGGCTACTGTCCCTTCCTGCACTGTTTTTTTAATTGACCATTTCTCACTGATTTTTTTTTACATGAAAGACTTGTTGCACTTCAACAGGTCGTCATGGGATCATTTCAATCTTTCTCATCATCATTGTAATGTTTTGTAGCTCCAAAACATAAAACTAATTGAAAGAAAAATGAGGGAGCCCGAGATGTGTGTAAATTTTGTTTATACCTTTAGTGAGGTGCATATTTATGATGTGGTGATGTATGCCATTCATGTACATTTACTTGTAATGAATTATGTAAGTTAACAGTAATGAATTATGTAATCAAGCAAAGAACTCTTAATCATAAAACTTATTTACAATATTACTCAAATATTACTGAAGTATCAATGTTACCAGGTTCGGATATGGTCCAAGTGCGCAGTGAGACACACTGAAGCAGGTCGATAGTTCACAGACTTTAATACAAACAGTGGTAAAGGAAAAATAAAACAATAAACCCTAGGCCAAACAGGGCCGTTAACTAAAACTCTCAAATGGAAAATGAAGCCAATACTGTGGCTGAAAAGAACATCTAAACATTAAACGAATACCGCTAGTCTTCGGAATCAGTTGACTTGACTGTCCAATTTTTCAGGGAAGGCTGAATGCAAACAGACAGCGAAGCATTGCTGTGCTCTGTCCAAGTCTCCACAAGCACTACAATGACAAGTATGGAGTTAAATACTACCACAATTAAATAATAATTAGCTGACACGTACATATTCACAAGCGCAATTGCCATACCTACTGCGCTGCCGAATCTGTGGTTGTGACAGGGTCCCCCTCTCCAGGCGTAGCCCCTGAGGTGTCACAGACCTGCGTCCGTAGGAAGTCCTGGATTAGCAACTTGTCCAAGATGTCCTTGGCTGCAATCCAAGTACGTTCTTCTGGTCCATACCCTTCCCAGTCCACAAGGCACTGGACCTTACCACTTACCCAGCGAGATGCCAGGAGGCGCCACACAGTATAGACAAGGGAACCATCTACTGGAGGAATACATTAAGGAGGAATTGAGCATGGGATTTATCCATCCGTCAACTTCACTGGCAGGAGCAGACTTCTTTTTTGTGAGCAAGAAAGATGGCAAGCTCCATCCCTGCATCGATTATCGGCCCCTGAACAACATCACTCTGAAGAACCGCTACCCTCTTCCCTTGCTGGCATCTGTGTTTGAACATCTCCAGGGAGCAACCATATTTTCCAAAATTGATCTGCACAACGCTTACAATCTGATTCGCGTAAGAGAAGAGGATGAGTGGAAAATGACTTTCAATACCTCTAATGGCCACTATGAATTCCTGGTGATGCCTTTTGGTCTAGCCAATGACCCCGCTGTATTCTAGACCTTGGTTAATGATGTGCTCAGGAACATGTTGAACCAGTTTGTGTTTGTGTATCTTGATGACATCCTTATCTATTCCTGCTCTCATCAGGAGCACATCCAGCATGTCCGGAGAGTACTCAAACGCCTTCTTACAAATAACCTGTTTGCAAAGCCTGAGAAATGTGAATTCCATAAAGACCAGGTGTCATTTTTGGGTATATACTTACCCTATCCAGTGTTCAAATGAACCCTAGTAACATTCAGGCAATTGCAGAGTGGCCCAAACTGTCTACAATCAAACAGGTATGGTGCTTCATGGGGTTTGCGAACTTTTATCGCTGCTTCATCCGGAATTTCGGCTCTAACGTGACTGCAATTAATGCACTCACCAAGAAGACCTTGGCAGGCTGATGTTGGTTGTTCATAGTAAGTTCGTGGATGGCGACCGTGAGTGCAGAAATCGCAGACACCTGAGTCCGATTGTCTGTGGTGAGCTGTTGAACAGTTGCAGCTAGGAACAATAACTGTTCCTCCAAGTGAGACTGGGCTTGTCAACACAAGATCATCTGCCTCGTTGCCTCTGTAACTTCACCGAGAACAGATTTCATTGCCTGTAGCTTGTCCCCTACCTGGCCAATGAATCTCACAGCCAAGGTCAGCTGCTCTCTCTTCGCTGGGCCCACTTTTGTTAGTCGAGACTTGCTGTTACTATGTTCGGATATGGCCCAAGACACTGAAGCAGATTGATAATTCACAAACTTCAATGCGAACAGTGTTAAAGGGAAAATAAAACAATAAACGCTAGGACAAACAGGGCCGTTAACTAAAATTCTCAAATGGAAAACGAAGCCTACACTGTGGCTGAAAAGAACATCTAAACATTAAACAAATACCGTTAGTCTTCAGAGTCAGTTGACTCAACAATCCAATTTCTCAGAGAAGGCCAAAAGCAAACAGGCAGCGAAGCATTTTCTGTGCTCTGTCCAAGTCTCGACAAGCACTATGACAACAAGTATGGAGTTAAATATTATCTTGAATAAATAATAATTAGCTGACATGTGCATATTCACAAGCACAATTGCCGTAGCTACTGGGCTGCTGAATCCGTGGTTATGACAATCAAATACCTATCAACTGGGGCCCTCTCCTTAGGTGCAGCTCATGAGATATCAGAGACCTGTGCCCGCTTGGATTTCTGGATGAGAGATTTGTCTAGCATGTTTCAAATCTGAACTCAAAAACATTCCTTTGGGCCATACCCTGCCTGATCCATGAGGTACTGGACCCGGTCCTGTCCCTGCTAAAATGCCAGGAGGCCCACAGAGAATAGTCAGGGACCTATCCACTAAGCAGGGAGGAGGTGGAGGGAGGGTAACTGGAGCAAGTGGGGAAGAAGTCATTGGCTTGAGCTGGGAAACATGGAACACTGGGTGAACCCTTATGGATAATGATAGGTGCTGTGATACCCTTCTCCAGTATGAATGGGACAACTTGCGGCTCTCAGATCTCAAAGGACGCTCTCCAGGTGCCAGCCAGACATTATCCCTGGCTTGAAAGTCTCACCTGTCAGTGGAGCTGATCGGCCTGCTGGTCACGTTTCTTCTGGGTGTGCAGCACAGAAGTCCTGGCCCATCCCTACATGCGCTTGTAGTATTGCGCCAACTGTTTAGCAGCAGGGACATCCACATCAACCTTTTAAGGCCATCGTGAGAGCAGCTTTCAACTGATCAACTGGCTGGAGTGTTCACTGAGATCTTTAACCTCTCACTTTGGCATTCTGAGGTACCCACTTGCTTCAAGCAGGCTTCATCGGTGCCTAAGTAAACTAACTCAGTGACTGTCATCCTGTAGCACTGATATCGACGGTGACAAAGTGTTTTGAGAGGTTGGTGAAGGATCTGCTCCAATTTGCATACCAGAGCAACAGGTCCACAGAAACTGCCACCTCATTGGCTCTGCACTTAACCCTGGATGCTCTTTATTGACTACAGTTTGACAATCAATAGTATCTTCCCCTCAAAACTAATCAATAAGCTTCAGGACCTTGGCCTCAACACGTCCTTGTGCAATTGGGCAGTCAGTTCAGATTAGCAACAATATCTCCTCCATGATCTCCATCAGTACAGGTTGTGTGCATAGTCCCCTGCTGTAAGGCCATAAGACATTGGAGCAGAATTAGGCAATTCAGCCCATTGCATCTGCTCTGCCATTCCATAATGGCTGATCCTGGGTCCCACTCAATCCCATACTTTCTAGCCCTATCCTTTGATGCCCTGACCAATCAGGAAACTATAATTTTCACTTTAAATATACCTACGGTCTTGGCCTCAACAGCTATCTGTGGAAGAGCATTCCACAGATTCACTACTCTCTGGCTAAAAAAATTCCTCCTTACCTCTGTTCTAATGTTTGGCTCCTCAGTTTTGAGGCCATTCACTCTAGTTCTGGATACCCCACCACAGGAAACATCCTCTCCACATCCACCTTATCTAGTCTCTTCAACATTCGGTAAGTTTCAATGAGATTCCCTCCCCCCACTCGCATTCTTCTAAATTCCACTGAGTACAGGCCCAAAGCTGCCAAACACGCCTCATATGTTAACTCCTTCATTCCTGGATTCATCCTCTTGAACCTCCTCTGGACTCTCTACAATGACAATACATTCTGTCAGAGGTATGGGGCCCAAAACTGTTGACAATACTCCAACTGCAGCCTGACTGCTGTCTATTCCCCTTGAAATGAATACCAGCATTGCATTTGCCTTCTTTACCACAGACTCAACCTGTAAAATGAACCTTCATGTTTCAAATCTGAACTCAAAAACGTTCCTTTGGGCCATACCCTGCCTGATCCATGAGGCATGAAGTTCCTTTGCACCTCCGATGTTTGTATTTTCTCCCAATTTAGATAATAGTCTGCACTTTTCTTCGTTTTACCAAAATGCATTATCATACATTTCCCAACACTGTCTTCCATCTGTCACTCTTTTGTCCATTCTTCCAATTTGTCAAAGAGCTTCTGCAATCGCATTGCTTCCTTAGCACTACCTACCCCTCCACCTATCTTTGTATCACCTGCAAACTTTGCCGCGAGGCCTCAATTCCATTATCTAGATCATTGACAAACAATGTGAAAAGTAGTGGTCCCAATACTGACCCCTGAGGAATACCACTAGTCACTGGCAGCCAACCAGAAAAGGTTGGTCCCCTTTATTCCCACTTGCTGCCTCCTGCCTGTCAGCCATTCCTCTATCCATGCCAGTGATAACATGGAATTTTAACTTGTTAAACAGCCTCATGTGTGGCACCTTATCAAATGCATTCTGAAAATCCAAGTAAATGACATCCATTGTCTCTTCTTTGTCCACCCTGCCTGTTACCTCCTGTACTCCCCATATACTTATGACTGTACTTAAGCACAGCTCCAAAGCCATATTCAAATTTGCTGATGACGCCACTGTCAGAGACCAAATCAAAGGTGGTGACGGATCAGCATATAAGAGGTAGATTGAAAATCTGGCTGATTGGTGCCATAACTTCAACCTCTTACTCAATGTTAGCAAGTCAAAGGGGCTGATTATTGACTTCAAGAGGAGGTCCATGATCCAGTCCTTATCAGAGGATCAGAGGTGGAGAAGCTTAGCAACTTCAAATCCTCAGTGTTATAATTTTGGAGGATCTGTCCTGGGCCCGGCATGTAATTGCAATTACAAAGAAGGTATGGCAGTGCCTCTACTTCCTCAGGAATCTGCAAAGATTTGGCATGACATCTAAAACTTTGTTAAACTTAATGGATTCGTCAACACCCTTGATTCGGTCTATGACAGTGGTGTCCTCAGTAACTTTGTCAAAGGTAATGGATATGGCCCAGTCCATCTCGGGTAAAGCCCTCCTCACCTTTGTGCAAAGTTACAGAACCTAGGCCTCTGCAACTGCATCCTCGACGTCCTAACCGGAAGACCACAATCTGTGTAAATTAGAAATAACATCTCCACCTCACTGACAATCAATACTGGTACTTAGTCAGCAATGTGTGCTTAGTTTACTGCTCTACTCTCTCCACACCCATGACTGTGTGGCTAGGCATAAGCTCAAATGCCATCTATAAATTTGCTGATGACACAAGCATTGTTGGCAGAATTTCAGATGGTGATGAAAGGGCATACAGAAGTGAGATATGCCAGTTAATTGAGTGGTGCCAAAGTGACAACCTTGCACTCAACGTCAGCAAAACCAAAGAGCTGATTGTGGGCTTCAGGAAGGGTAAGATGAAGGATAGAGGGATCAGAAGTGGAGAGAGTGAGCAACTTCAAGTTCTTGGGTGTCAAGATCTCTGAGGACCTAACCTGGTCCCAACATATTGATGCGGTAGTAACAAAGACAAGACTGCAGCTATATTTCGTTAGGAGTTTGAGGAGATTTGGTTTGTCAACCAAAACATTCCAAAACTTCTACAAATGTACCATGGAGAGCATTCAGACAGACTACATCACCTTCTGGTACGTGGGAGCAACTACAAATCAGTTGCAGAAACTTGTAAAATTAGTCAGCTCCATCATAGGTACAAGCCTACATAATATCCAAGACATCTTCCAGGAGCGGTGCCTGAGGAAGGCAGTGTCCATCATTAGGGATTCCCACCACCCAGGTCATGCCCTCTTTACAGTTTTACCATCGGGAAGGAGGTACAGAAGCCCGCAGGCACACACTCAGCAATTCAGGAACAGTTCTTCCATTCTGTCATCCAATTTCTAAATGGACTTTGAACCCACAAACACTACCTCACAGCTTTTTTATTTCAGGCTTTTTTTGCACGATTTATTTTAATTTAACTATTTAATAGACATATACTCAATGTAACTCAGTTTTTTTCTCAATTCTTTTATCGTGTATTTCATTGTACTGCTGTCGTAAAGTTAACGAATTTCATGACATATGCCGATGATATTAAATCTGATTCTGATCTACATGAAGCATCCATCATCAGGGAAGTCCACCATCCAGGACATGTTCTCTTCTCACTGCTGCCATCAGGAAGAAGGTACAGGTGCATCAGTACCTGTTCCACCACTATGTTCAGGAACAGTTATTGCCCCTCAACATCAGGGCCTTGAACCAAGGGGGATAACTTCACTCAACTTCACTTGCCCCATCATTGAAGTGTTTCTAAAACCTATGGACTCATTTTCAAGGACTCTTCATCTTATGCTCCTGATATTTATTGCTTATTTATTATTATTATTTATTTCTTTTTATATTTCTACAGTTGTCTTTTGCACATTGGTTGAATGCCCAAGTTGATGTAGTCTTTTATTGTTTCTATTATGGTTATTATTCTACTAAGGATTTATTGTGTATGCCTGCAAGAAAATGAATCTCAGGGTTGGAAATGGTGACAGGTATGTAATTTGATAATAAATTTACTTTGAACTTTAGTCGAAGAAGACTGGTGAATGGAATTCCTTCTGGTATTCAAAGGGGAACATGCCAGTGAAAGACTACTGGAGGACAACCTCTGTCCAAACCATTGTGGGGTTGGAAGGGACAAGGCAGTGCAGGGTTGTCTCCAGCTCCTGATTCACTTTCCCAGTCTGAGCATTAGACTGGGGTAGAAACCTGATGAGAGGCTGGCTGTGGCTTTCAGAAGAGAACAGTTAGCCTTCCAAAAATGGGACACGAACTACGGTCCTCTTTCGGACACTATGTCCTAAGGGAAACCATGTAGTCTGAACACATGCTGAACCATGAGTGGAAACTTATGGAAGCTTAGGGAGAGAAGCAAAGTGCGCTGCTTCAGAGAACTGGTCCAAAGCTACGAAGGTGTAGTGTTCCCATCTGACAGAAACAGTCCAGTGGTGAAATCCATTAAGAAGGAGAACACACAGGTGGTGAGGCATTGGCAGTGGGCAGAGCAGATCAGCAGGGCAGTGACGTGATGTCTTGTTCTGGGCACAAGTGAGACAGGCAGAGACAAAATTGTGGACATTTTCTCTTTATAAGTTCCAGTCTGTTGGCCAACCAGATGGGAGAGTGACTCCACTCCAACACTCTAGGGTGCACAGTGGGAGGGACAAACAGACAATGAGAAGTTTCCTAACCTGGGGTTGGATCCAAATGTTGGGCAGCCTTCACTTCTGTCTCTATTTCCCAAATCCCATTCCCAGAGCAGCTATGCATGTGCGGGGAAGGGTGAAATCTGGATTGGCGTTGTCCTGGATACTGGCTGGAGAGACCATTGTCCTGGTATTCTTGCTATAAGGACATTAAGTGAGGGTGAAATTAAACTGGGTAAAAAAGAGAGCCCAACGGGCCTGACTAGGAGTTGAGTGTCATGAATGCAAGAGAGGCTTTTGTGATCTATCCATACCAGAAAGGGGTGCTCTGTTCCCACCAGCCAGTGTCGCCATGCTTCCAGGGCCTCCTTGACAGCCAGAAGTTCTCAGTTCTCAACATCATAGTTCCACTCTTCAGGAGTCTTGCAATGGGAAAGAAAAGTACAAGGGTGCCGCTGATTATCTACGGAAAGCTCTGGGAGAGTAGAGCTCCAACACTGACATTCGGTGCATCAGTCTTGATGATGATGACTTGGGTCTGGATGCTACAGCACTGGGGCAGTAGTGAAGCATCACTTTAGCTCTGAGTGCTTTGTCTGCTTCATTTATTCATAGGAATCCTGCGGAGGTCTTCTTGGTGATTGCATTTACGGAAGCCATGATGGAAGTGAAGCTTCTGATGAAGTGGCAGTAGAAGTTTACAAACCCCATGAAGTGCCTCACCTGTTTGGCCATACATGGCTTGGGTCACTCTGTAACTGCCTGAATTTTATATGTGTCCATTTGAATGCTGGAAAGGGTGAGGACGTAGCCCAAGAATTACACCTACTTTTTCTGGAATTCACACTTTTCTAACTTGGCACAGACTGCTCTCGATGAGCCAGCTGGGACCCTCCGGACACACTGGATATGTCCCTAGGAAGAGCAGGAATAGATAAGAGTGTAGTCCAAATGCACAAAAATAAACTGATTCAACTTGTCCCAGGGCCGGAAAAACAGCAGGGGCATTTACCAGACTAAATAGCATCACGCAGTACTCATAAACGTAAGAGATTCTGTAGAAGCTGCCAATACCAGAGCAACACACACAAAATGTTAGAGAAACTCAATGAGTAAGGCAACATCTATGGAAATGAATGAACAATCAACATTTTGTCCCAAGAACCTTCATCAGGACACAAAGTGGCCAGTGGAGATGTTGAATGCCCATCCCCTTCACAGATGCGAACCATGTTGTAAACCAT
This sequence comes from Mobula hypostoma, assembly GCF_963921235.1. Classification (NCBI taxonomy): domain Eukaryota; kingdom Metazoa; phylum Chordata; class Chondrichthyes; order Myliobatiformes; family Myliobatidae; genus Mobula; species Mobula hypostoma. Next base: position 172,067,736 of record NC_086097.1, read on the forward strand.
AGATCTACTTTGAGTATGGTTGCTCCTTGGAGATGTTCAAGCATAGAGGCAAGCATGTGAAGAGGGTAGCAAATCTTCACTGTGATGTGCTGAGGGGCTGAAAATCAATGCAGGGATGGAGCATTCCATCCTTCTTGCTCACAAAAAAGAAACCCACCCCTTGTGGAGAGGTTGATGGACAGACAAATCCTGAGGCTAGTGCCTCCTTGATGCACAGTACTATTCCATGGCCACCACTCCAGGATAAAATGGGGAAAAGAGCTGGTCACAGAGAGGACTAGTACTGGGTAAGAGGCTAATGGCACAATTATATGGCCAGTGTGGAAGCTGGGAGGTGGCCCTCTTCTTACTGAAGAACTCAAGAAGGCCAGCATATTCAGCTGGAACAGCAAATAGGTTCCACACAGCAGTTGGCACAGGAGGGGTTACGCTGACAGGAGCTTGAAGTTAACCCAGACATGTAGACAAGCTTACCAGTCCTCACTTTTGGAATGCCTTTCGGGACCATTCGATCTGTGGGCTATGTCAAGATTGCCAGCGAAGGCCAAATGCCAGCAGCATTTCAGGTGAATCAACAAGACAGAAAGAGAGCTGTTTGCTGTGATTAGCCTCTAGCACAAGTTGGAGAGGTACTGTGGAAAGATGGATCCTGCCAGTGTGCAGAGCCTGACCATCCAGAGCCTTGACCTCTCTCAATTATTGAGTGAAAACTCCCCATCTTTGAGCCTGAGAGATATCCGTAAGGTTCCCGGCTGCCCCTGAGTCAAAAATGCCTGAAGTTCCTGGGTCCGAGACCCCCCCACAAAAAGAAAGCTGAGAGCATTCCTCTACTGGGGACGATGCTTGCGAGGAGAATCAACCCAGCAGAATTCCCACTCTTGCTGATGGGTACCCTCTTTTACTAGGCTCTTGGGATATAATGCCTGGAAGTGTCCTGGATTGTCACAGTTGTGGCAGCAATATGTTCTCCTGCATGAATCTCGTTCCTCTTGAGATAGTGGCAGGCCCCACACCTGTATGGCTTCTCCACGGATTGTGTACTGGGTGACAAGAGAGAGGATGAAGACAGACAGTGATCCAAAGAGCAGGGAGCTCGGGACATTCTCTCTCTGTGCCGGTTATCTATTTGAACAGCCAGATTTAACAGGTGATCCAAGATGTCACATTCACCATTCACAGCAATTTCATGCTGGACCCCTGACCCCTGTGTTTATCCCATTCTAGAAAGCAGTGACGAGGGATCTCCTATTCCACCGTTTCGCAAGATTGCAGAACTTTACATAGAACACAGAACAGTACAGGCCCTTCGGCCCACAATGTTGTGCCGACCCTTAAACCCTGTCTCCCATATAATCCCCCCACCTTAAATTCCTCCATATACCTGTCTAGTAGTCTCTTAAACTTCACTAGTGTATCTGCCTCCACCACTGACTCAGGCAGTGCATTCCACGCACCAACCACTCTCCGAGTAAAAAACCTTCCTCCAAAATCCCCCTTTAACTTCCCACCCCATACCTTAAAGCCATGTCCTCTTGTACTGAGCAGCGGTGCCCTGGGGAAGAGGTGCTGGCTATCCACTCTAGGTAGTCACTCACTGTCCCTTTCCCTGGTGCAGGTCTAGGAGTTGGTGGACAGCTTCCTGACCCCGTACTGGAAGATTGAACACTCTCTTGAACTCAACTACAAATTGCTGAAAAGACTGGGCTGCAGGATAACCTTATTCGTGTAGGGCATTGAACAGGCTGAGTGGAGGTCTGCCTAGGAGACTCACCATATAAGATAGTTTACGTCCATCATCCCGAACCAACCTGGCTGGGCTTGGAAAGTCAGCTGACACTGGGTAATGAAATTCCTGCAGCCACCATGGTCACAGGCGTATCTGCAAGGCAGAGGAATGCTCAGACAACAGGAATTCTGCAGATGCTGGAAATTCAAGCAACACACATCAAAGTTGCTGGTGAACGCAGCAGGCCAAGCAGCATCTATAGGAAGAGGCGCAGTCGACGTTTCAGGCCGAGACGCTTCGTCAGGACTAACTGAAGGAAGAGTGAGTAAGGGATTTGAAAGCTGGAGGGGGAGGGGGAGATGCAAAATGATAGGAGAAGACAGGAGGGGGAGGGATAGAGCCGAGAGCTGGACAGGTGATAGGCAAAAGGGGATACGAGAGGATCATGGGACAGGAGGTCCGGGAACCACCCGGGGGGGGGGTGACCCAGAGGATGGGCAAGAGGTATATTCAGAGGGACAGAGGGAGAAAAAGGAGAGTGAGAGAAAGAATGTGTGCATAAAAATGAGTAACAGATGGGGTACGAGGGGGAGGTGGGGCCTAGCGGAAGTTAGAGAAGTCAATGTTCATGCCATCAGGTTGGAGGCTACCCAGACGGAATATAAGGTGTTGTTCCTCCAACCTGAGTGTGGCTTCATCTTTACAGTAGAGGAGGCCGTGGATAGACATGTCAGAATGGGAATGGGATGTGGAATTAAAATGTGTGGCCACTGGGAGATCCTGCTTTCTCTGGCGGACAGAGCGTAGATGTTCAGCAAAGCGGTCTCCCAGTCTGCGTCGGGTCTCACCAATATATAAAAGGCCACATCGGGAGCACCGGACGCAGTATATCACCCCAGTCGACTCACAGGTGAAGTGATGCCTCACCTGGAAGGACTGTTTGGGGCCCTGAATGGTGGTAAGGGAGGAAGTGTAAGGGCATGTGTAGCACTTGTTCCGCTTACACGGATAAGTGCCAGGAGGGAGATCAGTGGGGAGGGATGGGGGGGACGAATGGACAAGGGAGTTGTGTAGGAGCGATCCCTGTGGAATGCAGAGAGAGCGGGGGAGGGAAAGATGTGCTTAGTGGTGGGATCCCGTTGGAGGTGGCGGAAGTTACGGAGAATGTGGTCGAAAAGTTGAAGAGTCCTCCCCCTCCTGTCTTCTCCGATCATTTTGGATCTCCCCCTCCCCCTCCTACTTTCAAATCTCTTACTCACTCTTCCTTCCGTTAGTCCTGACGAAGGGTCTCGGCCTGAAATGTCGACTGCGCCTCTTCCTATAGATGCTGCTTGGCCTGCTGCGTTCACCAGCAACTTTGATGTATGTTGTTAGAGGAATGCTCAGTCCAGTTCTAGAAGCATCCAAGGATTTCGGGGTATTAATGGCTGAGGCTGATGAGACCATTATTGAGCAGGAAGATGCCGATGCTGGATGTGGGACTCTCCGAGCAGAAGAATAGTGGCAGCAAGAGCAGTAAGAGCTGCCACCTCATTCTGTCTGTCTGTCTGTGGTGAACTGCTCAGCAGCGACAGTGACAGCAGTGATGGCTGCCGATCTAAGAGTAGTTGTCACACTGCGTGAGCCACTTCTGCTAGCCCAGCTTTCTCTGTCTTTAACTTCTCCACCTGACCAACAAAATTCTGTTTGGATTGGGCTTGCTACTCTAAAAGTAGTTGTCGCATTGTGTGAGCCACTTCTACCATCTCAGCATCCATTGACTTGAACTTCTCCACCTGTCCAATGAAATTTGGTTTGGGCTGGGCTTGCCACTCCGAGAATTGTTGTCACACTGCATGAGCTACTTCTGCCATCCCTACACTGACTTTCACTTCTCACTCACCTAACCAATGAAATTCAGGGTCAATTTCAGCTGTTCTCTCACTATGGGTCCATTTCAATAGTCAAGACTTGCTGACAGGATTTCGGAGATGACCTAACTGTAAAGGGAGAGACGCAGACACGGAATGAGCAGTTCACTCGGTTTTAATTAAAACTGTACAAATCAAAGGAAAATATAAATGTTAGGCCAACAGGGCCACCAACTAAAAACTCTCAAACTAACTAAAATCTCACGATGTCACCACTGCTTGACAGCCGTAACTTCAAATTAAATTTACACCACTCCTCTTACATCGTCTGTCTGCATCATGAGTCTTAGAACAGGAGCAAAGGTAAGCAGGGAGCATTGTTGTTGTTGTGCTTTGACAAGACTGAAATGAAAGAATGGAAGTTAAATACAATTACAAAGAAACCCTAGTTAGCTGGAATGTGCCTTCTCACGTGTGTGATTGTTGTCTTCCTCCAGCTGCCCACCTGCGAGGGCACCCAGACTCCATGGCAGAGTCCAAGTTTGTGACAGAATCTGATAGGATAGGTTTCATGCGCTAATGCATTAAGACATTTCATCTCATTCTATCAATGATATTCCTTTTACTCTATGCACCTCTCCCATACCACAAACTAACTTGTATCTCTCTCTGTCTCAGTTCTGATGAAGGATCTCAACATTGCCTACTTCTCTCTCTGCAGATATTGACTGACCTGAGGTGTGTTTCCAGCAGTTTCTGTTTCTATTATTGATTTGTGGGAAATAGGTTTAGCGGTTCATGTGGAAGTGAGGTTTTAAAGAAGGAAGGGTGGGGTTGCTGAAAGTAGCAGAGTGGAGAATCACATCAGGAAGGGCTGGAGTGGAATATTCAGACATTGAGACATAACAGACTGCAGATGCTGGAATCTGGAGAAATAAACAAACTACTAGAAAAATCCGGTAGGATCTGTAGATGGAAATGGACAGTTAACTTTTCAGGTCAAGACCCTTCATTTGGTCGAGAAGGTCTTAATCTAAGTTATCAGCAGTCCATTTCCCTCCAGAGATTCTGCCTGATTCACTGAGTTCCTCCAGCAATTTGCTTTTTGCACTAGAGTCATGGAGTTATACAGAACAGAACAGCCCATTTGCCCCTACATGTCCATGTCGACTTTCTTGGTAATCTACACTAATCCTAATTACTCACATTAGGATTGTATCCTTCTATATCGCAGAGACACAAGAGACTGCCAAATGCCAAAATCCTGGTCAAGAAACAAGATTTTTAGAATAAATCAGCCAGTCAGGCAGCATCTGTGGAGGGAAATGAACAGTCAACATTTCAGGTAAAGACTCTTCATATGGTCCAGGTGGTTTTGACTCACACCGTAGACTTCATTTTCCTGCACCAATGCTGCCTGGCCAGCTGAGTTCCTCCAGTAGCTTGTGTTTTACCCCTATATCTTCCCTCTGTACTGTAAGTGACTACACACAGCTTTAACATGAGAAAGGGCTGAAGGCACATGTGCCTCCTCCTCCTCTCACAGAGTGGAATGATCACACTCCTTGCAGTCTGCGCACCCAACAAAAATGCAGATGTTCAAACTGCTTGCTCACGGGCTCACAGGCACTGACCTACATGAAGTGCCAGCTCACGAACACTGGCCCAGAGGATGCACAAACTCTAAATCTCCTGCAAACTCATCCATCTTCCAGGAAGGTTATTAAGCTGAGGTTCCACTGAGCCTGCTCAGTCCCTGCAACTCGGCCATGTTGTTCCTTCTGTCTCCAATTCCCAGCATATTTCCAGCTGATTAAGCACCAGTCAGAATATCAACATTGCCTATTTTGGAAGTGAAACGCTGGAACACAAAGGACGGCTTGATCCTGGCCTCTTAGGAGCACAGAATTTGCAACGTGCATAAAAATATCTTTATGCAAGTGGGCGAGTGAGGGACTTAAAATAGAAACCAACAGCCTGTCAAAACGCAGTGGCTTCGAACTCATGGCTTGCAAGCATCACACAGGTGTAATTGTCAAAGGACACATGAAACAGAGCAAAATCTCAAATGTTAAATTAATGCTCAAGACAAGGACACATGACAATAAACATCAACTGCTAAATAATCACCTGCAGGTCAAATGCACAGCCTTAATGTAATTTAACTGAACATGGTCTTATAATACAGTGGGCAGTATGCTTCAACATTGATTTAACAGAAGCACAAATACAGCATTCAAAAATAATTATTTCGCAAGTGGGGATAACTTATGTTGGCAGGATTCAAGCTCAGACAAATCTGACTTCTTGGAAGACTCTTGAGCCATAGCTGTCTATCAAGGTTTTTTTTCTTCATTTAACGCTTGGGGTATCTCTGTGGAGAAATGGGAGCTATGGTCTTTTCCCAGAGTCAGATTCAGATTTATTATCACCGGCATATGTTGTGAAATTTGTTTTCTTTGTGGCAGCAGTACAAGGTAATCCATATTTATAGAAAAAAAGCATGAATTACAGTATATAAAATTTAAAGTATATAGGTATGCAAAAATAAAAATTAAAAACTAGTGAGGTAGTGTTCATGGGTTTAATGTCTATTCAGAAATTGGGTGGCAGAGGGGAAGAAGCTGTTCTTGAATCATTGAGTGTGCCTTTAAGCTTCTGTACCTTCTTCCTGATTGTCGAATTGAGAACAAGACATGCCCTGGGTAATGAGGATACTTAATAATGGATGCCACCTTTTAGAGGCATTGCTCCATTGAAGGTGTCCTAGATACTATAGAGGCCATTGCCCAAGATGGAGCTGACTAAGGTTACAACCTTCTGCGGCTTATTTCGATCTTGTGCAGTAGCCCTCTCCCCACCATGCCAGACAGTGATGCAGCCAGTTTGAATGCTCTCCACGGTATATCTGTAATAATTTGCAGGTTTCTGTGGTGACAGAGTTACAAAATACACATGGACTAAGGTGTTAACTTTCCTGTGCTATCACCAGTGGGATCATCAGTTGATCTGCCACCTGTCTTCAGGAGTTTCGGCCCGCTTATGATCAAGACTCCCTTGAGGTGGTGGGCCAGCAGTGCTAAAGCAGCACCTCCCACTGGTGAGCTTAAAAGCTTGGCATCTGCCTCTATCAGAGTTGTTGGTCACTTCCATCCAACAGATAGTCTACTCTTCAGGTGTCTATGCAACTACTGAAGGGTTTGCAAGATATGTCTACACTGTCTGACTATCTGCCCCTCTGGACATACTTGGTCCACACCCATGCTGATCCTTTCTCTGCTGCCTCAGCTACAGCCCTGCTGGTTGACTTGATCTCTCTTCTAGTGAAGCCAAGGTCACGCAGCCACTTCTGGAGAGTGAACACAATAAACCCACGGCAGCCTACTTCGAATGGATAGCATGAGACCTTCCACCCTCTGTCTCTGCACTCTGATCTGAACTCTGCATACTTGGTTAACTTGCGCTCATGGGCTTCATCGATGTTGTCTTCCCAGGGGACTGTGAGTTCACCAATAACCGCTTCTCTACTGCTGTCAGACCATACGATTATATCTGGACGCAGTGTTGTGAAAGCTATTTGCTCCGGGAAACTGCCTTTCCCGTCCAGGTCAGCCTTGACACACCAATCATTGGCTGAAGAAAGTATGCTTGATCGTGAGCCTGTGCTGTACACCCTTGACTTGGAGCCTTCTTTCACAAATAATGTGCAATGTTCTGTGCAGCATGGGGCATGAGATAAGTTGTGCTGCAGTACTCTCTGCTCAATCGCTTCTGTCACAACTTTGAGAATGTTGTTGTGTCTCCAAGTGTACATGCTGCTGGAAAGATTGACTCTGCATGCACTCAAGATATGTTGAAGTGTTCCCTTCTCGCCACAAGCAGCACACCTGTCTGTCTTATCTTCATACCAGGTGCTGAGGTTGGCAGGTGTTGGGAGCAGATCGTACGCTGCTCTGCATAAAAAAGAAATGCGGAGCGGTTCCATCTGCCACAGAACATTCCAAGATCGGTGTCATTGTTTAACACTTTCCCACCGGGTCCAAGCTCCTTGTTTGGCCAGGCCAGCTGTTTTAGTTAACCTCTTCTCCTCTTCTACCGCTCGTATTTCTTGTGTTACAAGCTCACAGCGCTCCTTACCTGTAGAAGATGACCACCACTTGTGGGTTGTCCATCCAAGTCCCTGGCGGCCTAGCTGGATAGCCCCAACCATCTCCTTGTGCTTCAATCTAGACTCTGCCTCATCAACTGCTACACGGGCTGACCACTTCCTGCCTGATCTCACATCTGGCTGGGTGTTCTTGATGACAGGGTCTTTTGAGTCTCGAAGCATCAAGAATGATCTTGCCTTGGCTACCTTGACTTCCTCAACAAGGGATTGCACTGGGATAGTAAGCTTTGTCTGGCTACTGTGGATTGCAACATTGGTGAGGCTGCTCAGTACTCCAAGCCACTTCTTCACATACTTGTTGATCTTCCGTTCCATTGCCTCAACATGGGACATTGTCACTTCATAGACAGTTAGCGGCCACATTATTCGTGGCATCAATCCGTACTGCAAGCACCACAACTTCAACTTGCCAGGCGAGCCACACTTGTCAACAGACATCAGACTTCTGCTGATCTGTTCTGCTGTCTCTTGAACCCTCTTGGTGTCTCTCAGCTCCTCTGTGTACCATCGCCCGAGGCTCTTAACTAGTTGGTCCTGAATGGATGGAATCTCCTCTCCACAAAGGGTGAAATGAAAGTCAACCAGCTTTCCTCTCCTAAGAACAAGGCTCCTTGACTTCTTGGTCTTGAACTTCATTCTTCCCCAATCCATTAGCTCCTCGAGTCTAGATAGTACATTTTCCACTGCCTCCGTGCTGGGACCCAAAAGGGTAAGATCATCCATGAATGCTCATATTGGTGGTAACTCCTCTCCACCATCAAGTGTGACACCAGGTCCCACTGATTCTACAGCCCTCACAATAACCTTCATAGCTAGCACAAAAAGGATGGGTGAAATTGCACATCCCATTGGGATTCCAACATCCAAGCTCTGCCACCTAGTTGTAAACTGCTGAGTGGAAAACGTCATCCGGAAATCGTTGTAGTACTGCATAACAAAGTTCCTCACCTTCGCAGGAATCCATAGGAATTCCATCACAAACTCAACCAGGACATGGGAAACAGAACCATACGCATTTGCCAGATCAAGCCAAACTACAGCCAGATTTCTTCTCAACCTTTTTGACTCCTGGATGGTATGCCATATCATACTAGAATGTACAAGGCATCCTGGGAAGCCTGGTATTCCTGCCTTCTGCACAGATGTATTTACTAATCCATTTTCAATCACAAATGAAGATATTCTTTCTGCCAGAATGCCAAACATAATCTTCCCCTCTACATTCACGAGTGAAATTGGTCGGAACTGATTCAAAGTAGAAGAATTCTCTTCCTTCGGGATGTATACTCCTTCAGCCTCACTCCATGACAAAGGAACAACACCTTGTCTCCACACCACCTTTAACAATCTCCACAAGTATTTCCTCAGCTGTTCACACTTCTTGAACACCTTATACAGCACTCCATTAGGTTCTGGCACTGAGCCTGACCTTGCCTTTCTGATGAACCGTTCGACTTCTGCCAGTTTGGGTTCTGACAGATCGAACTTCACTCCTGGCCTGGTAGGCTTCACAAGCCCTGAAATGTCAAGCAAAGGAGCCTCCCACTGTTCGTTAGAGTAAGTGTTGCTAGGTGATCCTCAAGTTCTTGTTGAGAGATGTTAAGCTGCCCGCTCTTACTTTGTTCAAACAGTTTCTTTGTGAACTCGTGAGGGTTCTCAAAGAACGACTTTCTTGCCTTCTCTCTCTTCTTTCTCTTTTTACGTTGTGACTTTGCATGATGGAGTGATGCTAACTTTATTCGAAAATGCTCTTGGAGATCAGCAAGCCCTGGCTTGTCACCCTCACTTGCTACCTTCCACCTCTGTCTCAACGATCTAAGCTCTCTCCTCAACCTACTAATCTCCTTCTGGCGCCTGCTTGGTTGCTGTGTAGGCTTTGTTTTCTTCAACTCAACCAAACCAAACTTGTACTTTCCAACATCGTAAATCATATCGCCCATCACTTCCAACTTTCTCTTTGATGTTCCCCGAGAGTGTTCTCCAACATCATACTGATATCCTCATCAAATACACGCCAAGCCTTCTCGTCTGCCATTGCTAGCCACTTGACCTTCCTCTTCTTCTCTACCTCCTTACCACCGCCACCACGCCACCAAAGAACTGATTGTGGACTTCTGAAAGGGTAAGACAAGGGAACACACACCAGTCCCCATAGAGGGATCAGAAGAAAACATGACAATATTTTGTTAAAAGTTTGAGGAGATTTATTATGTCATGCTTTCTTTGTAGCTGCATCAATATGTTGGGTTTAGGATAAATCCTCAGAGATGTTGACACCGAGGAACTTGAAATTGCTCACTCTTTTCACTTCTGATCCCTCTATGGGGACTGGTCTGTGTTCCCTTGTCTTACCCTTTCAGAAGTCCACAATCAGTTCTTTGGTCTGTATGCCCTCTCGTCACTATCTGAAATACTGCCAACAATAGTTGTATTGTCAGCAAATTTAAAGGCAACATTTGAGTTGTGCCTAGCCACACAGTCATGGGTTTAGAGAGACTAAAGCAGTGGGCTATGCAAACACCCCTGAGGTGCGCCAGTGTTGATTGTCAGCAAGGAGGAGATGTTATTTCTGATCTGCACAGATTGTGATCTTCTGATCAGGAAGTTGAAGATCCAGTTTCAGAGGTCCAGGTTTTGGGGCTTTTCGATCAGAACTGCAGAGTTATAGTGTTAAATGCTGAGCTGTAGTCTATAAATAGCATCCTGACATAGGTATTTGTATTGTCCAGGTGATCCAAGGCCACAGGAAGAGACAATACGATCACATCTGCAATGGACCTATTGTGGTGATAGACAAATTGTAGTGGATCCAGTTCCTTGCTGAGACAGTAGAAAATTCTAGCCATAACTAGCCTCCCAATAACTAGACCGGACAAAGGGTCTCGACCCGAAACGTCAACTGTACTTCTTCCTATAGATGTTGCCTGGCCTGTTGTGTTCCACCAGCATTTTGTGAGTTTTTCTCAAAGCATTTCATCACCATAGATGTGTGGTCTACTGGACAATAGTTGCTATGACAGCACACCTTGCTCTTCTTGGGCACTGGTATAATTGTTGCCCTTGTGAAGCAGATGGGAACTTCTGACTGTAGCAATGAGAGATTGAAAATGTTTTTGTACACTGCTGCCAGTTGGTTGGCACAGGTACTCCATTGTGGCCTGTCACCTTGCGAGTGTTCATCATCCTCTTGAAAAACAGCCTGACACTGGCTTCCAAGAAAGGGATCACAAGGTCACTGGGTGCTGCAAGGATCCTCAGAGCTGTAGTTTTATTCCACCTTTCAAAGCATGCATAAAGGCATTGAGCTCATCTGGGAGTGAAGCATCACTGCCACTCATGATGTTGAGTTTCGCTTCATAGGAAGTAATGGCCCGCAAACCCTGCTAGAGTTGACGTGCATCCAACTATGCCTCCACCCTTGTTTGGAATTATGCCTTTGCTCTTGAGATAGGCACCATAAGTCTTACCGGTTTTTTTTCTACAGGCCTGTGCTGCCAGACCTGAATGCCACAGATCTAGCCCTCAGTGGACTCCTAGTTCATCCATGGCTTTGGATTTGTGCAAGTACAGTAAGTTCTCAGATACACACTCATCCACACAGGTTTTAATGAAGTCAGTCACAGCTGTGGTGTGCTTATTCAAACTCAAAGATGAATTCCTAAATACTGTCCAGTCCACCAATTCAAAGTGGTCCTGTAAGTGCTCCTGAGCCTCCCTCCTCCAAACCTTCTTGGTCCTTACTACTGGCGCTGCTGTCTTCAATCTCTGTCTATATGCAGGCAAGTGATCAGACTTTCCAAGGTGTGGGTGTGGGATAGGACAATAAGCACTCTTAATGGTGGTGTAACAGTGGTTCAGTGTGTTGGTTTCTCTGATACTACAAATGATTTGTTGGTAAGAATTATTTGGAGACTTTTTCAAGCTGACCTGGTTACAATTCCCCAGAATGATAGGGAAGGCATCAGGATATTTTGTTTCATGTCTGTTTATTATGTTGCTCAGTTCATCTAGAGCCTGGTTTACTCTGGCCTGAGGTGGAGTGTACACTACTATCTAGATGATCGCTGAAATCTCCCACAGCAGATAAAATAGAGGACACTTAATTGTGAGATGTTCCAGATTGGGACAGCACCACAATGTTTGTACACCACAAGGTATTGATCATAAAGCGTACTCCACTTCCTCTGCCTTTGAAAGACTCAGTAGTTCCATCTTGGTGGTGATCTGTGAAGCTATCAAGCTGTATCACTGCATCTGAAATAGCGGGGGATAACCAAGATTCCGTGAAACAAAAACTACAATGGCTTTTACTATCACTCTGTTTAAGCAATCTAGTTCTGAGATCTTTGATTTTATTTACTAGAGACTGTACAGTTACCAGCAAGGTGTTTCTCTTGGAAGCTGAAAGCCACGCTTTCTTAAACAAACTTTTAAGTCAGAACGGCTTCCTCTCTTCTGCTGTGTTACAGGGAACTACGCTAGTGACCGGAGTTTGTGTGAGTTTTGTCAACTTTGTGTAGGGATAGATTTTTTAATCACGTTAAAACAATATTACTAGCTATACAGACCATAGTGGCTGTGGTTCTCAGCTGTAGCAGACCAAAATGGGAATATTTGCTGTTTTCCATCGGAGCTGCTCGCATGAGTTGCCTTCTTGATGGTGCCCCTGAAGTGAAATGGAAAATGGAATCAAAGAATAGAGGGTATGGGTTACAACAAGGGAAAAGATTTTAAAGGGACCAAAAAAGAAACTTTTTCACACAGAGTCATGGGGGTAGGGGATGGTGGTGGTGCATTTCTGGAACAAACTGCCATGGAAAATGGTTGAAGCAGGCACAATAACAAAATTTAATGAACAGTTTACGGAAAGAAAAGATGTGAAGGGATGTCGACCAAATGCAGGCAAATGAAACTAGTTGAGATGGTCATGTTGTCAGCGTGGCTGAGTTGGGCTAAAGGGCCTGTTTCCATGATTCTGTTCAGTTAGATGAGGGGATAACAGTAGGCTGTTGATAAGATCCTGCAGACTAAGGTGGTGAACAAGTTTACAGCAGATGTAATAATTCAACTGGGATTAAGATTTGGTTAGTAGGGGAAATGAACAGCAGGAAAGATCTGGTCTTTCTCAGAGTGGTAGGCTGGGATTGGTGGGGTGCCACAGGGATGAGTGCTCGAGTCCAAGCCATTCTCGTGATGGTATTAGGTTTTCTGACCGTGAAGATCTAAGCTCAGATAAAGATCTTAAACCCTCTCCAATATAGATAACTGCAGCACCCACACTAAAGGGAGGTTCAACTGTAGCTAACTACTCTTCAAGGACTTGTTCACTCCCTGTTTATCCTCCATGGTGAATCAATCTAGTCTATAAGCTTCCTTGAATAACTTCGACACCATTGAATAGTTTGAGACAAGCCCAATTAACATAACACATAGTCTTACACTGCATCTCTTGAGGAATCAGCCCAAGTGCTGTGAGCTAGTGTTTGTGCCCTAACAGACAGTATACCTTGCTGGAAGCCTGAGAAGAGTTTATTAGACAGTGTTTGTTTGCTAAGTCGTCCTTTTAATTTCAGAATGAGTACATTAAGAACTAAAGACTGGCTCCCTTTTATGACAAAAATCCTAACAAATAACATGGGTTGGAATTTTAACTTTCTTAAAAACAACTGTTTAATCTTTAGAAGTGTCAATTGCTATGTTTAGAAAGCTAAGCAGGGCCTCCTGACCCTGGACAGTGAAAATCCATCATTTTCTTAACTTCTACCAATGATTTAGCCAAGGGAACCAGATGTAACATATCAAAACGATGAACAATTTGCTGGAGGAACCAAAAGCATCTGTGTGGAAGAAAGGAAATGTTGATTGATGGCAGAGGGGAAGAAGCTGCTCCTGAATCATTGAGTGTGGACTTTCAGGCTTCCATGCCTCCGCCCCAGTGAGCAGTGTTTGATGCTACCTTCATGTGGCCTATTGAAGGTGTCCTTGATGGCGGGGAGGGTTCTGTCCCTGATGTAGCTGGCTAAGCCTACAACCATCCTGCCACCTGTTGAGGATCTTGTGGCATCGGAGGCTGTGATATAACCAGTCAGAGTGCTCTCCACTGTACACCAATAGAAATTTGTAACTTGCCTTTATACAATTATAAAGAGCCTTGCTCAGTCTCCCTAAAGTGGAATGTACAGTTCTGAACTCCTTACCTATAAAAAGGGTATATTTCCTATTGAAAGGGTACCAGGATTCACCAAACTACTGTAATTCCTGGGACAGTGGGTTTACTGTACGAGGAGAGATTGAGTAGACTGGATTTCCATTCTCTCAATTTAAAAAAAAGATTAGCTAATGCCAGGGGATATCCTTTTAAAGTGTGTGAAGGAAAGCTTAGGGGAAATAGGCTTCTTACACACAGGTAGGTGTCTGGAACAGGGGCGGTGGTAGCGAATGATACACCAGGGACATTTAAGGGACTCTTAGATAGGCACATAGGTGTAAAAAATGGAGTTTATGGGCTCTGTAGGAGGAAAGGATTAGATTGATCAAGGTGTATACTGTTCTATGAGATGACTTTAATTGAATAGACAAAATTCTCAAAGGGCTTATATGTGGGAAACAGGTGCTAAAACCAAGGGTCACAGTCTCAGAATGAGGGATGTGTCATTTTGGAAACAGATGAGGAGGAACTTCTCTCAGAGGTTGGAGGATCCTTGGAATTCTTCACATCCAAAGGCTTTGGAGGCTGAGTCATTGATTTGCATTTAAAATAAAGGTCAACAAATTTTTGGATACTGGAAGAATCAAGGAATATGGGAATAATGTTAAAAAATGCATTTGAGCGTTACAATTAGACCATAACAGAATCAGATCATCTTCTTCTGCTTTGGAACATCTGGACAGTGAAGGTGCAGACATCAGAATGCTCCTCATTGACTACAGCTCTGCATTCAATACCATCACCCCTCAAAGGTAGTCAATAAGCTCGAAGACCTATGTCCTTGTGGAACTGGATCCTCGATTTACTCACTTGCAGACCCCAGTCAGTTTGGATTGACAACTTCTCCTTCATAATCACCTTGAACACAGGTGCACCACAAGTTTGTGTGCTTAGCCTCCAGCGCTACTCGCTTTACGCACAGCACAGCTCCAATGCCAGATTTAAATTTGCTGATGATACCACTGTCATTGGCCGAATCAAAGTGGTGACAAGTCAACATATAGGAGGGAGACTGAAAATCTGGCTGAATGATGCCACAACAACAGCCTCTCACTCAATGTCAGCAAAACCAAAGAGTCGATTATTGACTACAGGAGGAGGAAACCAGAGGTCCATGAGCCAGTCCTCATCAAGGGATCAGAGGTGGAGAGGGTCAGCAACTTTAAATTCCTCAGAGTAATCATTTCAGAGATTCTGTTCTGGTCCAGCATATAACTGCCATTACAAAGAAAGCATAGCAGTGCCTCTAGTTTCTTAGACGTTTGTGAAGATTTGGCATGTCATCTAAAACTTTTTCAAACTTCTATTGATGTGCAGTGGAAAGTATACTGACTGGTTGGAACATGACCTGGTATGGAAACACCAATGCCACCAAATGGAAAAACCTACAAAAAACAGTGCATACAGTCCAGTGTGTCATAGGTAAAGCCCTCCCCACCATTAAGCACATCTACAAGGAGTGCTGCACCTGTCTAAATGCTTCTTAAATGCCACTATCATATCTGCTCCACTACTTCCCGGGCAGCCCATTCCAGGTGCCTTCTGCTCACTGTATAAAAAATAACATGCTTCACATATCTTCTTTAAGCATTCCCTCTCTCACCTTGCAGGTATGCTCTCTGGTACTTGATGTTCTTACCCTGGGGAAAAAATTCTACCTGACTTCTCTATTTATGCCTCTCTTGATTTTAAAACTCTCCAGAGAAATCTGTCTGTGTTGGTCCAACCATTTTAATGACTTGAGTCACAAATGAAGAGGATGAGTGGTTTGATACAACACAGAACACAGAACGGTACAGTACAGGAACAGGCACTTCAGCCTATGATGTTGTGCCAGACTAATGATTGCTCATATATGCTCAGAAAGTAAGGAACTCATTGAAGACCTATTAGAGCAACTCTAAGCAGGAGGTGAGTGGGACATACGCAATAAGACAAGGGATGGTTCATGTCCTCCTCTGCCTGTGGATGCACAAACCTGAATCAAGCAATGGAACACGTCATCACAGCCTGAAAATGACACTGATCCACTGACCTCGATGGAGATACTTGTCCATGTAGTGACTTAGAGAGCTCCTGTACACTGTCAGGAAGCTGCTCCATCTTATCTAAGCAAGAGGAAGAGATGAGAGAATCAGTTTTTGCCTCCAGGAGAGGTTCAATCATAAAATCACCCAACATCTGGCAAGTTCAGAGAAGTAACTGATTTATCCTTGAATATTACATTGATGTAACTAACACTTATTTTCAGTACTTGGAACAGCTTGGTACTCAAAGGAATTTTAAAAAAGACTCCCCTTCGAGGGGTACATACCCATTATATACACCTATTCCTAATCATCGTGAACAAGGATTATTGGCAGTTGGTCAGGAAAAGGGTGAGATCATCTTGTGCGCACCCTGTGATTCTGTACCAAGGTTTGATTGCACTTTAGTTCCTGTGTGGCTTGTGTTAACAAAGAGACATTAATAGGGCAGGAAGTACTGTTCCCTGTCACTGAAGTGTATAGCCCACCAAGCCTGTGTTGGGTCTGTGAAAGAGCACTCCGATTCATTCCACTGCCCTTTTCTTTCCTCACATCCCTTTCTTTTAACCAAGTACTGTACAATCTGGTGTAGAACTCTATTTTCTGGTTCATTTTGAGAGAGAGCTGGTGGAGTGAGTGATTGGAACTGACACATGAATGCAGTATTCCTTTGTGTGTTTGTCTAATCAAATTGGATACAACGCTACAACTAATAGTGTATCTGCCTTACAGTTCCTGCAACCTGGGTTCAGTTCTGACCTCTGTTGCTGTCTGTGTGGAGTTTGTATGTTGTTCTCCGTGTGACCATGTAGACTTCCTCCGGCTACTCCTGTTTCCTCCCGCATGCCAAAGATATGCAGTTTGGTGGGTTAACAACTGTAACTTGCCCCTGGAGTGTAGGGAAGGGGTAGAATCTGGGGGAACATCAAATATAGAACAGAATAGCACAGGAACAGCCCCTTTGGCCTATGATGTCTGCTAATCATGATGCCAATTCCAACTATATATCTGCCTGCATATTGTCGATACTCCTCTATTCTCTGGCTATTCATGGGCCTATTGAATTGCTTCTTAAATTTTGCGATTGCATCTGCTTTCACTTCCTCCCCTGAAATGTATTCCAGAGACCTATCACACTCTGTGTAAAAAAAAACTTACCTTATAAGTCTCCTTTAAACTTTCCCCCTCTCATCTTAAAGCTAGTTTTTGAACAATTTCATCTCAAGAAAAAGAGCCTGAATTTTATGGAGGCCAAATATTTTAATTCTGATTCCTATTCCCACTCTTGTGCCAAGATGAGGTCACCCTTAGGGTGGAGGAGCAACACCTTACATTCTGTCTGGGTAGCCTCCAACCCGATGCATGAATATCAATTTCTCATTTCAGAAAAAAAATTCCCTTCCTCCTTCCCCCTTCTTCTGTTCCCCACTCTGGTCTCTTACCTCATCTCACTGCTTACCACCTCCACCTGCATCTTCTCTTCCTTCCCTTTTTCACTGGTCCACTCTCACCTCCTATCAGATTCCTTCCTCTCGAGCCCTTTACCTTTCCTACTCACCTGGCTTCACCTGTCACCTTTTAGCTATCATCCGTTCCCTCCTCACCATTTTATTCTGGCATCTTCCCCCTTCCTTTCCAGTCCTGCTGAAGGGTCTTGGCCCAAAACATTGACTGTATTTTTTTCCATAGATGCCGCCTGGCCTGCTGAGTGCCTCCAGAATTTTGTGTGTGTTACTGCTGTCTAGTGGTAGGTATCCAATTCAATTTCAGCCTCTACTCTCAGATGATAATTTGTTGTGTAATAAAAAAGATTTCTTCCCAATAAGTAAAAAGAAAGGTTTCTTGCTGATTCTCTTACCAGTACAGCCTAGCTGCGATAGTTCATGTGATAGCTGGCTGACACTTGCTGTCTTGGATTGGAAGTGAATTATGTTCCCTTGGGTTCAAGCCATAGAAATAATTCAATGTGAGCCAGAGGGAAAGGACAAGGAAGACATCATGACAGAGCAAAGTTCTGCAGGAGTAAGAACTATTACTTCTAAATATTCTCTCTTCTAAGGATTCTTGGCAAAGCCAGAATTTATTGCCTAAGCCTAAATGCCTTGCTTTGCTCAGCCATTTTAGAGGATAGATATGTTTCAGTGTATTGACCATAAGAAGAAGAGAGCATAGGAGCTAAAAAGGATAGATAGGGTAAATACGCAAAGGCTTTCTCCCCTCAAGTTGACTGAGAATAGAACTAGAGGTCACAGGTTTAGGGTGAAAGCTGAAATATTTAAGAGGAATCGGAGGTAGATGAGCCTAGGCAGATGACCTGGCTGACACAGACCAGATGGGCCAAAGGGCCGGTTTCTATGCTATAGTGCTCTATGACTCTATGCCTCCAGGCTACTAAGCCCCTCCAGTCTGTTCCAATACTCAATATGATCATAAGACCATAAGAATTAGAGCAGAATTAAGCCATTCAGCCTTTCAAGTTTTCTCTGAGATTCAATCACAACTGATTTATTTTTCCTCTCAACCCCATTCTGCTTCCTTCTTTCCATAATTTTAATCCCCTTGCCTGTTAAGAATCTATCAATTCCTGCTTTAACTATGCCCAATGACAGCCTCTGCAGCCCTTTATGGCAATGAATTTCACAGATTCAGTACCCTCTGACTGAAGAAACTACTCTTGATGTCTGATCGTCCAAGTCTCACCTCATTTTCTGTGCCCGTTTTCATGGCCCTTCATGACTGACCGTCCAAAGAGAAGGGCCTGTTTCAAATCCACCCTGTCCAGACCCCTTCAGAAGTTTTATTAAGTCCACCCCTCATTCTTCCAAAATCCGGAGAACACAGATCTGATTTCTTTAGCCATTGTGATAGGACAACCTTCTCATCTCAGGCATTAGCCCAATGAATTTCGTTGGACTGCATCTGAAACTTGTGTATCCTTAATTTATTAAAGAGACAAAATTGTGCACAATTGATAGTATTTACAGAAGATGCTGCCTCAACCTTTTGTTTCTTGAACCAGTCATCACAACCCTGATCATATGAGTTCAGCAAGACTGTGACCACCTTGACTACTTTGCACTATAATGGACTCTGTGTCCTTGCTTGTAAAAATTGCATTGGATTTATGTTTAATTTATGGATTTTGTTTGTGAATGCTGTTTCTATGATGTTATGTGCCTGTGATGCTGCTAAAATTTTCATTCCATCTGTGCATACATTACTTGTGCGTTTAGCACTAAATAATGACTTTACTCTAGGTGTGGCCTCCCCTGTACCTTCTATAATTGTAAAAATATTTCCCTATTTCCGAACTCCAAACCTCTTACTGTGTTATTTGCCTTCCTAACCACTCGCTGCATTTGCCTTCTAAACTTTTGTGATTCTTGCACAAGAACACAAATTCCTCTCTGCTTTGCTTATCTGCAATCTGTCTCAATTTAGATAATAGGCTTCAGATTCCTCTCTAACCAAAGCTCATGACCTTATGCTTGCCATATTGAAATTTATTGTCCGCACTTTCACTGTGCTGTAACACTTCATTCTACAATCTGTTTTTGTTTTTCCTTGTTCTACCTCAGTTGTGATGAAATGATCCGTATGGAGGCATGCAAAACAAAGTTTTTCACTCTACCTTGGTACATGCGACAATAATAAACTTTTTCCATTTTAATTTTACTGAGGTATTGCTTTATTACATTAAAGTATCTCCAGGTTGAAAGAAAAAGTGTATAGAAAAGAATCAGCCTTATATGATTGCATATTTGATAATATTAAGTTAACAGCATTAACCAACTGCGATTTAAAATAGCCTGCAATTTTATCCAGAAAAAGTTTTGAAGGAGGTTTTGAACAATTCCTTAATTCATATTCCTTCAGGAATGTGAGATCAGTAGGTGGTGCTGGAAAAGATCATGTAATCAAGGCTCAAAAAATCTGGTAACTCTCTCCTGTGGGGCAGTTATGAAGGACAGGCATGCTTGTAATTAACTGTGAAGATCCCTTTGGGCCTTAGTTCAATAATAAATGGAAGAGGTTATTCAAAAGAAAGCTGTAATACTTCAAACTAGTAATCTTCAGAATAAACGACATAGAAGCAGGCATCAAATAGAAAAACTTTGTTTCCAATCCTTCCTCAGAGTTGGATAAATTAACACATAATGTCTGGGAAACAATCACAAACATAACCGTAAACAACAGGAAATCTGCAGATGCCGGAAATTCAAGCAACACACATCAAAGTTGCTGGTGAACGCAGCAGGCCAGGCAGCATCTCTAGGAAGAGGTAAAGTCGACGATTCAGGCCGAAACCCTTCATCCTGACGAAGGGTCTCGGCCTGAAACGTCGACTGTACCTCTTCCTAGAGATGCTGCCTGGCCTGCTGCATTCACCAGCAACTTTGATGTGTGTTGCACAAACATAATCGTAATACTTTGTAAAGTCTAAGCTGTTTTAAAATTTCTACTCGCATACCTAAGTTCTAATGCTGTGATTTGCCTCTGCCTCTCCAGTAAGCATTTCAATACCGGCTCCTCTTGGGGGTTACATGAGGTTCACCACCAATAGCTTGTGCTGATCCAATCATGGAGGCATCATGGTCAAGAAAGCTCACCAACACTTGGACTACTTCAGCAGGATAGAGAACATTTTTATCAATGCACCAAAGAAAGCATCCTATCTGGATACATAAAAGGGTTGCTATGGTAACTACTCTTCCTGTGCACAAGAAACTACAGAGGGTTGTGGACACAGCTCAACACATCGTGTGAACCAGCCTCCGCTGTCTGTACCTCTTACTGCCTCAGTAAGGAAGCCAGCATAATCAAAGACATTTTCGTTTCACCCCTCTCCCATCGGGCAGAAGATTAAAAAGCCTGAAAGCTTGTACCAGTAGGCTTAAGGACAGCTTCTACTCAGCTGTTATGCGATGACTAAATAGTTCTGCAGCTCAACAGATTCGGCTGTTGACCTCATAATCTATGGAACTCATTATAGTCTTGCACTTTGTTACCAACCTGAACTGCATTTCCTTTTCTCTGTATTTCTTATGGCTTTACTCTGTTCTACCTCAATGCATTATATAATGCTCTGATCTGTATGATCAGGGTGTAAATACAATGTTGTTAAACCTCCATACAAAGACAGAAATCAAAAGGTTGAGCATGATAGGAGTATTGTTCTGAGCTCTATATATTTCAATGCAAGGAAAAACAGATGACCTTAGGGCATGGATCAGCATTTGGAATTATGAAGTTGTGGCGATCAGTAAGGCTGGGTTACAGGACGGGCAGGACTGGCAGCTCAGTGTTCTGGGGTTCTGGTGTTTCAGACAGGACAGTATCACCGCGGTTCGGATTGGCCCAAGTGTGGAGTGAGAGACACGGAAGCGGGTCGAGAGTTCACAAAACTTAAATGCAAACCGTGTTCAAGGGAAAATAAAACAATAAACGCTAGGCCAAACAGGGCCGTTAACTAAAACTCTCAAACAGGAATCAAAGCCTACACTGCGGCTGAAAAGAACATCTAATTATTAAACGAATACCGCCAGTCTTCGGAGTCAGTTGACTCAACAGTCCAATTTCTCAGGCAAGGCCGAAGCAAACAAAAGTGAAGTGTTGCTGCGCTCAGTCCAAGTCTCGACAAGCACTACGACGACAAGTATGAAATTAAATATTATCACGATTAAATGATAATAGCTGAATCAGTGGTTGTGACAGGGCCCCCCCTCTAGGTGCAGCCCCTGAGGCACCACAGAGCTGTGTCCGCTGGAAGTTCTGGATCAGCGACTTCCAAGATGTCCTTTGCTGGGATCCAAGTACATTCTTCTGGGCCATACCCTTCCCAGTCCACAAGGTTCTGGACCTTAGCATGTACCCGGAGAGATGCCAGGAGACGGCACACAGTACAGACCAGGGAACCATCACCATCTACCAGGTGGGGAGGAGGGGGAGGTGGGGTGACTGGGGCCAGGGGAGAGGTACTAACTGGCTTGAGCTGGGAAACATGGAATACTGGGTGGATCTTCAGTGATGCTGGTAGATGCAATCTGTAAGACACCTTGTTTACAGCCTTTTCCACTACAAATGATCCCATGTAGCGAAGTGCTAATTTCCGGTTCTCGACTTTCAGGGGAAGATTCCTTGATGCCAACCAGACCTCCTCTCCTGGCTTGAATGGCCTTATCTGTCGACGGAGCCAATCAGCCTGCCGGGAATGTTGTCTCCGGGCACGCAGCAGAGAAGCCCTGGCTCGTCTCCGGGTGCACTTGTAGTTCTGGATCAGCTGTTCAGCAGCAGGAACTCCTACATCGATCTCCTGATCAGGGAAGAGCGGGGGCTGGAATCCCTTTTTGCATTCAATAGGAGGCATACCAGTGGAGGATGACTGGAGGCTATTGTGGGCGATCTCTGCCCAAACCAGATGGGAGCTCCAGAACACGGGGTCGGAAGAGGCAAGACAGTGCAGGGTTGTCTCCAAATCCTGGTTCACTCTCTCATTCTGGCCATTAGATTGGGGATGAAAGCCAGATGAGAGGCTGGCCGTGGCCCCTATGAGAGAGCAGAAAGCCTTACAAAAGTGGGAAGTGAACTGTGGTCCATGATCAGACACTATGTCTTGAGGAAAGCCATGGAGACTGAACACATGTTCAACCATGAGTGTAGCAATCTCACGAGCCAATGGGAGCTTGGGAAGGACAATGAAGTGGGCAGTCTCGGAAAATCGATCCACAATGACCAAAATGGTGGTGTTTCCATTAGATAGGGACAGACCAGTGATGAAATCTACTGAGAGGTGGGACCGAGGCGGTGGGGCATAGGCAGTGGACACAACAGATCTGCAGGACGCTGATGTGATGTCTTGTTTCGAGCACAGGTGGGACAGGCAGATACAAAGTCATGGACATCCTGGGACACAGATGGTCACCAAAATTGCCTCTATAAATTCCTGAGTCCGTTGAATTCCCGGATGTCCAGCCGGACGGGAAGAGTGACCCCATTCCAACACTTTGGAACACACCACAGCAGGGACAAACAGCCAGTTGGGAGGTCCCCCATCCGAGCCTGGATTTGATTGTTGGACGCCCTCACCTTTGCCTCTATTCCCTAGATCACCGGAGCAGTGATACATGAGCTAGGAAGAATGGGCTCTGGATCGGCAATGTCCTCAGATCCGTCGATCTGTTGGGAAAGTGCGTCAGTCTTTGTATTCTTGCTGCTGGAACGATGTGAGGATGAAATTGAACCATATAAAGAAGAGAGCCCACCAGGCTTAGTGAGAGTTGAGTCTCTTAGCATCCTGAATATAGGAGAGGTTCTTCACAGTGACGTTGTTCAGGGGCCGATAATCAATGCAGGGATGGAGCTTGCCATCTTTCTTGCTCACAAAAAAGAAGCCCGCTCCTGCCGGCAAGTTTGTCGGACAGATAAACCCCATGCTCAATGCCTCCTTAATGTGTTCCTCCATTGCCACCGTTTCAGGATGAGAGAGGGAAAAGAGCCAGCCCCCGGGAGGACTAGCGCCAGGTAGGAGGTCTATGGCACAGTCATATGGCTGGTGTTGGGGCAAGATGTTGGCCTTTCTTTTACTGAAAACCTCAAGGAGATCCGCATATTCAGCTGGAATCCCAGACAAGTCCACATCCTTAGTTGACACAGGAGAGGATTCATGGAATGGAGCTTGAGCTGGACCCAGACAGGTAGACAGGCATGCCGGTCCCCACTCTGCAGAGACCCATCAATCCGTGGGTTATGTCAGCATAACCATGGGAAACCAAGTACCACTGGCAGTTCAGGTGAATTAAAGAGATAGAAAGATATTTCTTCATGATGGTTGCCTTCGAGCACCAGTTGGAGGGGTTGGGTGGAAAAGTGGATCTCGCCGCTTCCCAGAGGTCGACCGTCCAGCACCTTGACATTGATCTTTTCTCTTAATTTGTAAGTTGGAACTCCCCACCTTTGAGTGAGAGAGAGATGTCCATGAGATTCCCGGCTGCACCAGAGTTGATAAATGCCTTAAGTTCATGGGTCTGAGACCTCCATGACAAGGAAGCTGCGAGCATTACAGGATTAGGGGAAGCCGAAGCCGACTGAAGAGAGAACCGACCCATCAGGATTCCCCTCCCTGCTGATGGGCATTCTCTTTTACTGGACGCTTGGAACATGCCACCCGGAAGTGTCCTGGATCACCGCCATAGAGGCAGGAACCTGTCCTCCGGCACCGATCTCGTTCCTTCTGAGACAGGCGCATGCACCCCACTTGCATAGGCTCCTCCGTGGGCTGGGTGCTGGATGGTGAGGGAGGGGGAGATGGCGAGGAAAGACAGTGATCAGTAGGAAGTTTGAAACATTCTTTCCTTGTGCCACTCAGTCACCCCGGTCGTCAACTCAAATAGCCAGATTAATCAGGTCATCCAGACTATCCTGCTCATCCCAGGTGGCAATCTCATTCTGGACCCCTGCGTTCGGTCCACGCTGGAAGGCAGTGATGAAAGATCTCTCATTCCAACCCGTCTCTACTGCAAAGGTACGGAATTTGACTGCATTGGCTGTCACCGTTCCTCTGTTTTGGCCCAGGTCCAAGAGTCGGTGGGCAGCCTCCTGACCCTGTACTGGAAGATCAAAAGCCGTCCTTAACTCCACCACAAAATGTTGAAATGACTGCGCTACGGGGTATCCTTGCTCCCGTAAAGCGTTGAACAGGCTGAGTGGAGGTCCATCAAGAAGATTAACCATGTATGGCAGCTTTCGCGCATCATCACCAAAATGACCAGGCTGGGCTTGGAATGTCAGCTCACTTTGGGTAATAAAATTCCTCCAGCCATCAGGATCATCAGAATATCTGCCTGGAGGTAAAGTACTCGGTTCTTATATGAACACGGGTGACTGTGGGGGGGGGGGGGATCCGAATGCGGAGGTCAGCTCTGGTCCAGGAACGGAAGCATTATTAGCAGAGATTGTCAGGGCAGCAGAAAATGAAGACCTGCGAGATGCTGGGAGTGGTACTGAGAGGGCCTGAGGCTGCTGAATTGCATTGACGAGAAAGTTAATGGCTGTCAGCTGATGCTGGCTGTTCACAGTAAGTTCCTGAATGGTGGCCGTGAGTGTGGAAATCGCAAACACCTTAGTCTGATTGTCTGGGGTGAGCTGTTGAACAGTTGCGGCTAGGGATGATACCTGTTCCTCCACGTGAGACTGGGCTTATCGGTACGATATTATCTGCCTCATGCCTCCATAACTTCACTGAGAACAGATTCCATGCTTGTAGCTTGTCTCCTACATGACCAATGAATCTCACGGCCAAGATCAGTTGCTCTCTCTCTGCTGGGCCCATCTTTGTGTGTGTTCGAGACTTGCTGTCACTGTGGTTCGGATATGGCCCAAATGCAGAGTGAGAGACACTGAAGCAGATCAATAGTTCACAAATCTTTAATGCAAACAGTGTTCAAGGGAAAATAAAACAATAAACACTAGGCCAAACAGGGCCATTAACTACAACTCTCAAACAGGAAATGAAGCCTACACTGCGGCTGAAATGAACATCTAATTAAATAGCGCGAATCTTATGAGTCAATTGACTCCACAGTCCAATTTCTCAGGCAAGACCGATGCAAACAAAAGCGAAGCATTGCTGTGCTCTGTCCAAGTCTTGACAAGCACTATGACGACAAGTATGGAGTTAAATACTATCACGATTAAATAATAATTAGATGACAGGTGCACATTCACAAGCGCAACTGCCGTACCTACTGCGCTGCTGAATCCGTGGTTGTGACAGACAGAGTATGAGGGATTAAAGAAGCTGTGCTGGCATTACAGGTCAGGGAAATTGTCACAGCGAGAGACTGGAGAGCTTGTCTACTGAGGCTATAGATATAGATGCAATTGAAAAATAAAGGAATGACCACATTAGTGAGATTATATTACACACCACACAATAGTCAGTGGGATTTAGAGGAGCAAATGTGTAGAGTGATCACAGTCAGTTGTAAGCAACATAAGGCTGTGATAGTAGGGGATTTTAACTTTCCACATTATGACTGGGACACCCATACTGTAAAAGCTGGACGGAAAAGTTTGTCAAATGAGTTCAGGAAAGTTTCTTTAATCAGTCCCAACTAGAGAGAGTGCGATACTGGATCTCCTATTAGGGAATGAGACAGGGCAGATGAAAGAAATTTGTGTAGGAGAACACTTTGGATCTCATGATCATAATATCATTAGTTTCAAGATAATTATGAGGAAGGATAGGCCTGGTCCTCAGGTTGTGAATCTAAATTGGAGAAAGACCAATTTTTTTTTGGTATCAGAAAGGATCTGGCAAGTGTGGATTGGAATGGGTTGTTTTCTTGATAAGTGGGAAGCCTTCAAAAATGAAATTTTGAAAGTACAAATTTTTGTGTCTTCCTGTCAGAATAAAAAGCAAGGATAACAGTTTAGGGAATCTTGGTTTTCAAGAAATATTATGGCCCTGGTTAAGAAGAAGGAGGTGCATGGCAGGTATAGTCAGGAAGGAACAAATGATGAGTATAGGAATCCAAGAAAATACCTAAGGAGGAAATCAGGAGGGTTAAAAGAAGTCATGAGGTAGCTCCAGCAGACAAGCTGAAAGAGAATTCCAAGGGTTTCTACAGATACAATATACAGTATTAAGAACAAAAGGATAGCATGGGTCAAAATTGATCCCCCTGAAGATCCTCTTGAAAGAGATGGGGGAGACCTTAGATAGATTTTTTGAGTCTATATTTACTTGGGAGATGCATAGAGTCCATTTAAATGAGACAAAACAGCAGAGGTTATGGACTGTATACAGATCACAGAGGAGGAGATGTTTGCTGTCTTGAGGAAAATTAGGGTGGATAAATCCCAGGGCCTGACCTTCGCACCTTTTGGGAGGCTAATGTCGAAATTGCAAGAGCCCTAGCAGGGGTATTTAAAATGTCTTTAGCCATGGGAGAGGTATCTAAGGTTTGGAAGATAGCAAAAGTTGTATCATTGCTTAAGAAGTGCTCTAAGAATAAGATGAGAAATAAAATATTAGTAGTGGGTGAACAACTGGAAGGTATTCCAAGGGACTGGATATATAAGTATTTGGATAGACACAGACTGATTAGGGATAGTCAGCATGGTTCTGTGCATGGTAGGTCATGTCTAACTAATCTTATAGAATTTTTCAAGGAAGTTATCTGGAAAGTTGATGAAGGCAAGCAATGGATGTTGTCTACATAGACTTTAACAATGCCTTTGACAAGGTCCAGCATGGGTGGTTGATCAAGAAAGTTCAGTCGTCTGGTATTAAAGATGATGTAGTAAATTGGATTAGACATTGTCTTTGCGGGAGAAGCCAAAGAGTGGTAGCAGATATTTGCCTCTCTGAAAGGAGGCCTACGATTAGTGGTGAACAGCAAGGATTGGTGCTGGGTCCATTGTTGTTTGGCATCTATATCTGGATGATAATGTGGTTAACTGGATCAGCAAATTTGTAGATGACACCAAGATTGGGAGCATAGTGGACAGCGAGGAAGGGTGTAACAGATTGCAGCAGGATCTGGACCAGCAGAAAAAATGGACTGAAAAATGGCAGATGGAATTTAATGCAGAAAAGTGTGGGGTGTTTCACTTTGGAGGACAAACCAGAGTATGACTTGCAGTATATGGTGAGCAATAGAGCTCTAACGAATGCCATAGAACAGAGGAATCTGGGAATACAGATCCATAATTCATTGAAAGTGATGTCACAGGTTAACAAGATCATAAAGAGAGCTTTTGGCACATAGGCCTTCTTAAATCAAAGTGTTGAGTACAGGAGTTGGGATGTTATGATGATGCTGTATGAAACATTGATGAGGCCTAATCTGGAATATTGTGTGCAGTTCTGGTCATCTACTGAACCCTCAGGAAAGATATCGATAAGATTGAAAAGATGCAAACAAGATTTACAAGGATGCTGCCAGAATTTGAAGACCTAATTTATAGGGCAAGGTTGAATAGGTTAGATCTTTATTCCCTAGAGTGCATGAGAATGAGGGGAGATTTTATAGAGATATACAAAATAATGAAGCCAGCTGATGTTGTAGTGGCATTCGCATTGGAACTCAAAGTGAGTAACTCCGGGTTCAAATCTGGCCAGCTCCTTGCAGACTTTCCACTTGTGTTGGGTTGAATGTTGACAAAACAGACAAAATGCTAAAAAATACAGCAAATTTGCCACCTGTTGCTCCACAAGGCATGATAAGGAACAACAACAACAAAATTGAAAGGTATAGATAGGTTAAATGCATGCAGGCTTTTTCCACTGAGGTTAGCTGAGACCAGAACTAGAAGTCATGGGTTAAAGATGAAATATTTAATGAAAACATGAGGGGAAGCTTCGTCACCCAGAGGGCTGTGAGAGTGCGGAATGAGCTGCCAGTGCAAGTGGTAGTTGTGGGTTTCAATTCAACATTTAAGAAAACTTGGATAGGTAGATCGATGGGATGAGTATGGAGGGCTAGGGCTATGGTCCTGTTGCAGGTTGTTGGAATTAAGCAGATTAATAGTTCAGCACAGACTAGATGGGCCAAAGGTCCTGTTTCTGTGTTGTAGTGTTCTATGACTATGACTTTAAAAGTTCTTCACTGTATCTCGGTACGCATGACAATAATAAACCAATTCCGGTACCAATTCCGTTATCAATTCCAAGTCACAGTTAACACTCACCACTTACACTGGAAACTCCACATAGGCCTCTATACTGATGTTAGTCTGACGCAGGGTCAATTTCCTATTCACTTCAATGGAGGCAGATAGCTGTGAGGGACAATGGTGAGAGAGTTGGGTTATTTTCCTTCTTTGAATATATTTGAATAGAGTCATAGAGTCATAGAAAAGCACAGAACAGAAAAAGTCCCTTCAACCCATCTAGCTTATGTTGAACCATTTAACCTTCCTACTCCCATCAATCTGCACCCAGACCATAGCCCTTCATACCCCTGCCGTCAATGTACTTATACAAATTTCTCTTAAACTTTGAAATGAGCTTGCATGCACCACTTTCACCTTTCACATTTAACCCATGACCTCCACGTGACCTCAGTGGAAAAAGCCTGCTTGCATTTACCCTATTTATACCCCTCATAATTTTGTATACCTCTATCAAATCTCCTTTCAGTCTCCTACGTTCTAAAGAATACAGTCCTTACTTATTCAATCTTTCCTTAAAACTCAGGCCCTCCAGACCTGGCAACATCTTTGTAAATTTTCTCTGAACTCTTGCAACCTTGTTTACATCTTTCCTGTAGGTAGGTGACCAAAACTGCACACAATGCTCCAAATTAGGCCTCACCAACATCTTATACAACTTCGACATAACATCCCATTTTCTTTACTGAATACATTGATTTATGAAGGAAAGTGTACCAAAAGCTTTCTTTATGACCCTATCTACCCATAATATTGCCCAGGCCCGCGCCCTGGAGAGTGAAGATTTTCCAGGCGCAGATCCATGGTCTCGCAAGACTAACGGATGCCTTTACTTTACCCTTAACACCACTTATAACAAATTATGGATCTGTATTCCCAAATCCCTTTGTTTTACCGCACACCTCAGCGCCCTACCATTCACTGTTGGTCCTACTGAAGTACAATACCTCACATTTGGCTGCATTAATTTCCATCTGTCATTTTTTAGCTCATTTTTCCAGCTGGTCCAGAAGCCACTGCAAGCTCTGATAGTCTTCCCTGCTGTCCACTATACACCCAATCTTGGTGTCATCTGCAAATTAGCTGGTCTAGTTAACCACATTATCATCTAGATCATTGAAATAGATGACAAACAATGGGCACTGCTCCAATCCCTGTGGCATTCCACTAGTCACATGCCTCCAGTCAGAAAGGCAACCATCTACCACCACTCTCTGACTTCTTCCAATATGGCCAATGTCTAATCCAATTTACTACTTCATCTTGAATGCCGAGGAACTGTACCTTCTTGACCAACCGTTCATGCAGGACTTCGTCAAATGCCTTGCTAAAGTCCATATAGACAACATCCACTGCCTTGCCTTCATCAACTTTCCCAGCAACTTTTTGAAAAACTCTGTAAGATTAATTAGACGTGAACCAACCATGCATGAGGCCATGCTGGCTATTCCCAATCGGTCCACGTATATCAAAATATTCATTTATCCGATCCCTTAGAATACTTTCCAATAACTTTCCCACTACTGATGTCAGGCTCACCAATGTATAACTTCCTGGTTTATTTTTAGAATCATAATGCTTTGATAAAGATTTGAAATGTTGAGTTACAACTCCTCTACAGTTGTTGCCTAATCAGATGAGTTTTTCCAGCATTTTCTGCTTTTATTTCATCTTTCCAGCATCTGCATGTTTTTTTGTTAAATTTAAATGTTTATATTGGTTAGTACAACATCATGGGCCAAAGGGCCTGTACTATGCTGTACTGTTCTATGATTCTATATTTTTGTTTCAATTTTGTTTTTATTGTGAACATTTTTAAATTTTGTTAATATATTTATGTTTGCATATTTCTATGGGTTCCAAATGATTTAGAGACTTTGAGAGCTTTCTTAGTTTGGTATTTGGTTCAGCACTTCCATCATTTTATTTTAACCCTCCTCTCTCACAACTCCACTTGCGTAGATCTACAACAATAAAAGTGAGTAGCCCCCCAAAACTGAGCTATATCCAAACTGTGAATTCCCATGGAGGGAGCCGCACAAGATGAGTTGAGTCTTGACCACAAGTTTTTGGTTATTTATTTGTAACATCTACACCCGCTTCAGAATAATCTGTGAAAATTCCAAGAATGAAGTTAGTGTTAATTATCCAACAGATGGAGAAAGCAATCTCTGCATGAGAAATTGGCCATTCTGTCCAACTAATCCATGCTCAGTTGAGCCTCAATATCATCCTTCTCTTGACTCTTTTTGAAATGCACTCTATTTGTGTTGCCTCTATTCCTAGCTCCAATATGCATCAGCTATCCCTTTTAAGATCTCTTCTGTTTCGCTCAAAAACTCTCAGTGGGTGTGAGTTCTATACTCTCTATGTGTTTTGGGCAAAGAAATTTCTCCTAAATCCCCCACTGAATTTGTTGGTGACAGTCTCAAATTTATTGCCTGACTCTTGGTTGATTTGATTGTTAATGCAGATCTGGCCAGGAAGTATTAGCATTCCTCCAGTACCTGCACTTAATTCCCCATGGAAAATTTGAGGGATTTTTTTTGTTACTTATTTAAGATTGCTTTGGGATTTTGAAGTTTGGTCTAATTGTTGAGAAGTTATTAGTTTTAAGAGATCTTAGATACTTCTGAATGTCAGAATCATTCAAAACTTAAGAGTCATAGAGTTACATATTATGAAAACAGGTCCTTCAGCTCATCCGGTTTATGCTGATCAAGGTGCTTATCTGAGCTAGTTCCATTAGTCAGTATTTGATTCATATCCCTCTATAAACCTTTCCTATGCATGTTCCTATCTAAATGTCTTTTAAAGATTGTGATGTTACCCACCTCGATCAGTTCCTGCAGCAGCCTGTTCCACATATCTACTGTCCCCTGTGTAAAAAGTTACCCTTCAGATCCCCTAATGCCCTTCATGATTTTATAAACTTTTATGCTCTCTCTTCAGCTTCTTTCCACTAGAGGAAAGAAAAATTCCAGCCTATCCAGTGTCTGCTTATAACTCAAGCCCTCCAATTGCAGTAATATCCTTGTGAACCTTTACTGTTCCCTTGTCATCTTTTTGAAAATCCTTCTCATAACTGGGTGATCAGAACCACACGCCATACTTCAAGTATGGTCTCATTAATGACTTATACAGTCAAAATATGTCTGGTAGTCTTGACAGCTAGCAGAACCAGAGTCCGTGCTTACATACCTGTTAGCTATTTTCATTAGTTTGATATGATTTAAATCCTTCTCCCAATCCATGTGACACTTTAGCGGTATAAAGGCCGTGAGATCATAAGATATAGGGGCAGAATTGGGCCAATCGACCCATCAATTCTGCTCCACCATTCCATCATATCAACTACGCATTTCTCTACAAGTCTTTGGAGTGGAGTCTGAACCTTTGACTTTCCTTTGTCTGGAATGGTGCTAACAGAGCCCTGGCCATCTCAGAAACAAGCTCTTAAACCTCGGGAAAGCAGCCAACATAGTTAAAGACCCGTCCCACCCCAGTCATTCTCTCTTTTTCCCTCTCCCATCATGCAGCAGACAGACAAGATGGCAAACATGAATCAGCAGGCTCAAGGACAGGTTTGATTCTGTTGTTATAAGACCCTTGAATTAACTTTTTGTATGATAAAGATGAACTCTTAACCTCACAATCTACCTCATCATGGCTTTTGCACCTCATTGTCTGCCCGCAGAGAACATAGAACATAGAAATCTACAGCACCTTACAGGCCCTTCAGCTCACAATGTTGTGCCGACCATGTAACCTACTGTAGAAGCTGCCTAACACATAGACTTCTATTTTTCTAAGCTCCATGGAGCTATCTAAGAGTCTCTTAAAAGACCCTATTGTATCCGCATGCACCACCATCACCAGCAGTGCATTCCATGCACCCACCACTCTTTGTGTGAAAAACTTACCTCTGACATCCCCCCTCTACCTACTTCCAAGCACCTTAAAACTATGCCATTTCAGCCCTGGGAAAAAGCCTCCGGCTATCCACACAATCAATGCCTCTCATCATCTTATACACCTCTATCAGGGAACATCTCATCCTCTATCACTCTAAGGAGAAAAGGCCAAGTTCACTCAACCTATGCTCATAAGGCATATTCTTCAACCAAGGCAACATCTTTGTAAATCTCCTATGCACTCCCTCAATAATATCCACATCCTTCCTGCAGTGAGGTGACCAGAACTGAACACTGTACTCCAAGTGGGGTCTGACCAAGGTCTTATATAGCTGTAACATTACTTCACGACCCTTGAACTCAATCCCATGGTTGATGAATGCCAACACACCGTATGCCTTCTTAACAACACTGTCAACCTGCGCAGCGTCCTATGGACTTGGACCCCAAGATCTCTCTGATTCTCCACACTGCCAAGAGACTTGCCATTAACACTAGATTCTGTCTTCAAATTTGACCTACCGAAATGAACCACTTTATACTTAACCGGGTTGAACTCCATCTGCCACTTCTCAGCCCAGTTCTGCATCCTATCAATATCCCACTGTAACCTCTGACAGCCCTCCATACTATCCTCAACACCCCCAACCTTTGTGTAATCATCAAACCTACTAACCTACCCTTCTGCTTCCTCATCCAGGTCATTTATAAAAATCACAAAGAGGAGGGACCCCAGAACAACTCCCTATGGAACATTTTTGGATCACTGTCCTGCACTGCCCTTGTAACACCATTATCTGCATTCCATTATTGCCTTTCCCCTTGTACTACCTTGTTGTATTAACATTTTGAAATTATCTGCATGGATGGCATGTAAAACAAAGTATTGCACTGTATCTCAGCACACATGAGAATATAAATCAAATACTAATTACCATTCTCAAAATAATTGGTTGGCATTTCAGAACAGAGATAAGAAGACATTTCTTCAATTTTGAGGTAGTGTATTTTTGGAATTATCCACACAGCATTGGAAGTAGATTTTTGAATATCAGTGAAATCGATGAACACAGGGTTAGTGCAGGAAAAAGACAATGAAATATTTAAAAAATCCATAATCTTATTGAGTAGTAGAGCAGGAACAGGGACAAATGGGCTCTTACTGCTTCAGTTTATTGTCTTTAGTACAGGCTTCCAACACCCTGAAAGGGCCCTCCTCAAAATTTGACATTCCTGCAGCCAGCATCGTAACCTTTCCCTAATTTGTGTCTGTTTTCTGTTCCTTCTACTTCAGCAGCAGTCTATATTGAACCAGCAGCAACAGATGTCTGCTCAGCAACGTGTAGCCTGTGTTTTCCATTAACTAAAAAGGTCGCAAATTTAAATGGAAACCGAAACAATTCTGTTTCTCTAACGGATAAGTAAAATAAAAAGAATTCCCAGGTGGCAGTTTAAGTTCACTGGACTCTGTGCTGGTTTTGGATAAGCACATCATTTTGTTTACAGGCAACAATGGAATTCCCTAGAACACATGTCTCTTGTAGTACAACGAATGTGGTAAGCAAAAAAAATCAGGAGTGTGATAACAATGAAGTATTTTGTTTTGTAGATGCATATTGGTCCAAAGAGAATTCACCTAAATTATTCATTTTATCATATTGACATTGCTCACACAGCCACCTCGCCTTGAGAAGGTGTTGATGAGCATTTTGAATGTGATCCTCATATACTCGAATTTCAAAGTTCACAGTAAATTTATTATCGAAGTACATATACCATATACAACCTTGGGTCTATATTTCTTGGAGGCATCCACAAGAAAATTTTTAAAAATGCAATAGAATCCATGAAAAATCATACATGACAAAGGCAGAATCCCTGAAAGTGAGCCTACAGGCTATGTAGTCAGTTCAGCACTATAAAACTATAAAACCATAAGATATAGAAGCAGAAGTAGGCCATTCAGCCCATCAAATCTGCTCCACCAATCAATCATGGGCTGATCCAATTCTTCCAGTGATATCAACTCCCCTGCCTTCACACCATACCCTTTGATGCCCTGGCTAATCAAGAACCCATCTCTGCCTTAAGTGCGCCCAATGAATTGGCCTCCACAGCTGCTCATGGCAACAAATTCTACAGATTTACCACCCTCTGACTAAAGAAATTTCTCCGCATCTCTGTTCTAAATGGATGTCCTTCAATCCTGAAGTTGTGCCCTCTTGTCCTAGACTCCTCACCATGGGAAATAACTTTACTATATCTTATCTGTTCAGGCCTTTTAACATTTGGAATGTTTCTATGATATCCCCCATCATTTTCCTGAACTCCAGGAAATACAGCCCAAGAGCTGCCAGATGTTCCACATATGGTAACCCTTTCATTCCTGGAATCATTCTCGTGAATCTTCTCTCAACCCTCTCCAATGTTAGTAAACAACAGGAATTCTGCAGATGCTGGAAATTCAAGCAACACACATCAAAGTTGCTGGTGAACGCAGCAGACCAAGCAGCATCTATAGGAAGAGGCGCAGTCAACGTTTCAGGCCGAGACCCTTCGTCAGGACTAACTGAAGGAAGAGTGAGTAAGGGATTTCAAAGCTGGAGGGGGAGGGGGAGATGCAAAATGATAGGAGAAGACAGGAGGGGCAGGGATAGAGCCGAGAGCTGGACAGGTGATAGGCAAAAGGGGATACGAGAGGATCATGGGACAGGAGGTCCGGGAAGAAAGACGGGGGGGGGGGTGACCCAGAGGATGGGCAAGAGGTATATTCAGAGGGACAGAGGGAGAAAAAGGAGAGTGAGAGAAAGAATGTGTGCATAAAAAAGAGTAACAGATGGGGTACGAGGGGGAGGTGGGGCCTAGCGGAAGTTAGAGAAGTCAATGTTCATGCCATCAGGTTGGAGGCTACCCAGATGGAATATAAGGTGTTGTTCCTCCAACCTGAGTGTGGCTTCATCTTTACAGTAGAGGAGGCCATGGATAGACATGTCAGAATGGGAATGGGATGTGGAATTAAAATGTGTGGCCACTGGGAGATCCTGCTTTCTCTGGCGGACAGAGCGTAGATGTTCAGCAAAGCGGTCTCCCAGTCTGCGTCGGGTCTCACCAATATATAAAAGGCCACATCGGGAGCACCGGACGCAGTATATCACCCCAGCCGACTCACAGGTGAAGTGATGCCTCACCTGGAAGGACTGTTTGGGGCCCTGAATGGTGGTAAGGGAGGAAGTGTAAGGGCATGTGTAGCACTTGTTCCGCTTACACGGATAAGTGCCAGGAGGGAGATCAGTGGGGAGGGATGGGGGGGACGAATGGACAAGGGAGTTGTGTAGGGAGCGATCCCTGCGGAATGCAGAGAGAGGCGGGGAGGGAAAGATGTGCTTAGTGGTGGGATATTCCTTTCTAAAATAAGGAGCCTAAAACTGCACTCCAAGTGTGGTCTCATGAGTGCCTTATAGATCCTCAACATCACATCCCTGCTCTTATATTATATACCTGTAGAAATGAATGCCATCATTGTATTTGTCTTCTTCATCACTGACTCAACCTGGAGATTAATCTTTAGGGCAGGGGTGGCCAACCTTTTACATTCCATGCGTCAATTTTTTCACACATGAGTTCTATATTAACATATTTTTACAAGAATATAATGGGGGTACAAGAGTTGTATGGTGCTTCTGAACTCGTGAGTGAAAAAATTGACGCATGGAATATAAAAGGTTGGCCACCCCTGCTTTAGGGTATCTTGCACAAGGACTCCCAAGTCCCTTTGCATCTCTGCATTTTGAATTCTGACCCCCTCTGAATAACAGTCTGCACGTTTATTTCTTCCACTGAAGTGCATGACTTTCCAGCATTGTATTTCATTTGCCACTTCTTTGCCCATTCCCCTAAACTACCTAAGTCTCTCAGCAAGCTCTCTGTTTCCTCAACACTACCCGCTCCTTCACCTACCTTTGTACCATCGACAAATTTAGCAACAAATCCATTCATCCTATAGTCCAAATCGTTGACATATATCATAAAAAGCAGTGGGCCCAACACCGACCCCTGTGGAACTCCAGTGGTAACTGGCAACCAGCCAGAATAGGATCCCTTTATTCCCACTCTCTGTTTTCTGCCGATCAGCCAATGCTCCACCCATGCTAGTAGCTCCCCTGTAATTCCATGGGCCCCTATCTTGCTAAGCAGCCTCATGTGTGGCACCACATCTACTGCATCTCCTTTGTCTACCCGGCTTGTAATTTCCTCAAAAAATTTCAGTAGGTTAGTCAGGCAGGATTTTCCTTTCAGGAAACCATGCTGGCTTTGGCCTATCAGAATCAGGATCAGTTTTATTATCACTGACATGTGACGTGAAATTTGTTAACTTAGCAACAGCAGTTCAATGCAATACATAATCTAGCAGAGAACAAAAATGATAATAATAATGATAAATAAACATGTAAATCAATTATGGTATACATATATTGAATAGATTAAAAAGCATGCAAAAACAGAAATACTGTGTATGAAAAAAAAGTGAGGTAGTGTGCAAAGGTTCAACGTCCATTTAGGAATCAGGTGACAGAAGGGAAGAAGCTGTTCCTGAATCGCTGAGTGTGTGCCTTCAGCCTTCTGTACCTTCTACCTAATGGTAACAATGAGAAATGGGCATGCCCTGGGTGCTAGAGGTTCTTGATAATGGACGCTGCCTTTCTGAGACACAGTTCCTTGAAGATGTCCTGGGTACTTTGTAGGCGAGTGCCCACGATGGAGCTGACAAGATTTACAACCTTCTGCAGCTTCTATCGGTCCTGTGTAGTAGCCCCTCCATACCACAGTGATACAGCCTGTCAGAATGCTCTGAATGGTACATCTATAGAAGTTTTTGAGTGTATTTGTTGACATGTCAAATCTCTTCAAACTCCAAATAAAGTATAGCCGCTGTCTTGCCTTCTTTATAATGACATTGATATGTTAGGACTAGGTTAGATCCTCAGAGATCTTGACACCCGGGAAATTGAAGCCGCTCACTCTCTCCACTGCTGTTCCCTCTATGAGAATTCTATGTGTTCCTTCATCTTACCCTTCCTGAAGTCCACAATCAGCTCTTTTGTCTTTCCGACATTGAGTGCCAAGTTGTTGCTGTGGCACCATTCCACTAGTTGGCATATCTCACTCCTGTGCCCCCTCTCATCACCACCTGAGATTCTACCAAAAATGATTGTATTGTCAGCAAATTTATAGATGGTATTTGAGCTATGCCTAGCGACACAGTCATGTGGATATAGAGAGTAGAGCAGTGGGCTAAACACACGCACCTGAGGTGCGCCAGTGTTGATTGTCAGTATGGAGGATATACTATCACCAATCCGCACAGATTGGTGGTCTTCCGGATAGGAAGTCAAGGATCCAATTGCAGAGGGAGGTACAGAGGCCCAGCTTCTGCAACTTCTCAATCAGGATTGTGGGATTAATGGTATTATCTTGCCATGTGCCTCCAGGTATTCCGTAATCTCATTCCTAACAATCGATTCCAACAACTTCCCAACCACTGATGTCAGGCTAACAGGTCAATAGTTTCCTTTCTGCTGCCTCCCACGCTTCTTGAATAGTGGAGTGATAATTTTCTAGTCATCAGGTACAATGCCAGTATCTATTGATTCTTGAAAGATCATTGTTAATGCCTCCGCAATCTGTCCAGCTACTTCCTTCAGAACCCAAGGGTGCATTCCCTCAGGTCCAGGAGACTTATCCACCCTCAGACCATTAAGCTTCCTCAGCACCTTCTCTGTCGTAATTTTTACTGCACATACTTCACTTCCCTGGCACTCCTGAATGTCTGGCATAATGCAGATGTCTTCCACTGTGAAGACTGATGTAAAATATGCATTCAGTTCCGCTGCCATCTCTGCGTCCATTTTGCTCACCTTTGACCCAAAGCCTTCTAAACATTTCCTATCCATGTATCAGTCCAAATATCTTTTAAATGTTGCTATTGTACCTGCCTCAACACTTCCTCTGGCAGCTCATCCCATATACATACCATGTACCATCCTCTGTGTGAACATTTTGCCCCTCAGGCTCCTGTAAATCTCTCCACTCTGACCTAAACCTGTGTTCTCTAGTTCTTGATTACCCAATACTGTGTAGAGGACTGTATGCATTCACCCTCTCTATGCCCCTCATGATTTCATATACTTGGAAAAGGCTAACACTCAGTTTCCTAAATTTCAAGGATTAATCTGGTGAAGGTACTCCCACTGAGCTGCTAAAGAGGGAATTCCGAGATTTAGACCCAGAGGGGATTAAAACTGGTAATGTAAGTCCAATGCAGAATGGTATGTGACCCAGAAAGGAACTGCTGATAGCAGAGTTCCTTTGTGCTTTCTGTCCTTGTACTTCTTGGTGATATTGACAGAGTAGCTTGAACATAAACTTGGGATTTTGGCTCTTAGTAACTCCCTAAAGTGGCTAGACAAGTACAAACGTTTGTAGATAAGTTAGGCTTGTTGCATGCTTGCCTTCAAGCTTGCGTCAAGTAGAAGAGTGGCAAACTCATACAAAGAAGTGCTTAGCCTGCACTTGCAGCATTGTGTGCAGTTCTGGTCACCCCCTTACAGAAAGGATGTAAACACTTTGGAAGAAGTGAAGATGAAGAAGAGGTTCACCAGGATGCTGCCTGGATTAGAAGGTATGGAGAGGGTGGACAAACCTGGTTTGTTTTCTCTGGAGTGTGTGAGGCTGAGGGGCAAGTTGAGATACGTTTATGAAGTTATGCAAGACATAGATAAGGTTGACTGTCAGAATTTTTTTCCCAGGATAGAAATGTCAAGTACTAGAGGACATCCATTTAGCATGGGACAGGAAAGTTTAAGAGATATGTAGGGCAAGTGGTAGGTGCCTGGAACAGGTAGTTGGGTTGGTTATGGAAGCAGATGCAATTGTGGTGTTTAAGAAACTGTTAGACTCATGAACATACAGAAAATGGAGGATATGTATCGTGTGCAGGCAAGTGGATTTGACTTAGTATAGTACTGTGTTCAGCACAGGTATCGTGGGCAGAAGGGCCTGTTCTCTGCTCTACTGGTCTAAGAGTCTAATCTGCAGCACAGGTAGATAAAGTGGTTAGGGAGACAAACGGGATACGTCCCTGCACAAGAACATCAGAATATAAGAGAAGAGGAATGGGAGAAAGCCACTCAGCCCCTCAGCCCTGATCTAACAGTCAAATGATCACGACTAATTTGTCCTCAAACAATCACAGAATACATATTTAACAAATATTTGTATTTTTAAAATTTTATTTAGAGATACAGCGTGGAAAGGTGCTTCCAGCTAACCCTGGCCTAATCACAGGACACTCCCCTCCCCCATCCCCACCACACGAACCTTGCTTACTCAGATATCTCCGGGCTGATTTTTTCCTGAGTACAAGAGTTGGGAACTCATATTACAGTTATACACCATTGGTTAGACTGCACGTGGAGTATTATGCATAGTTCTGGTCATCACACGGTGATTAAGCTAGTAAGGGAGTGGAAAGGATTCAGAAGGATGCTGCCTCAAATGGGAGGCTTGAGTTATAAGGATAGGCTGGGACTGTTTTTCCTAAAATGAAAGAGGCTGAAGGATGATGTTAGAGAGGCTTATAAAATCATGAGGGACATAGACAGGATAGTCACAAACTTTCCCAGGCCAATAGAGTCTAAAACTAGAGGGTGTATATTTAAAGTGAGAGGGGAAGATTTATAAGGGGCAATCTTTTCACATGGGCAATGGTGGGTATGTGGAATGAGATGCCAGAGGAAGTTTTAGAAGCAGGTAAAACTAGAACATTTAAAAGACTGGCTGACCCACTGAATTCCTTCAGTGTTTTGTGTGTTGCTCCAGATTTCCAGCATCCGCAGTCTCTCTTCTATCTCTAAAATATTCCTCCTTAAGTTGGTACTGACTCATTCTAAAAGACAATCCAACAGTTAACTAAATTGTTGTGAATCTGGGTAAATCCTTTTCAAAACAACAGCAGTAAACCAAATGGCAATGTGGTTGTGGACACAGCTCAACACATCACGGAAACCAGCCTCCCCTCGATGGACTCAGTCTATACCTCTCACTGCCTCAGTAAAGCAGCCTGTATAATCAAAAACCTTCCTGGCATTCTCGTTTTTCTCCTCTCCCATCAGGCATAAAATATAATCGCCTGAAAGCGCATACCTCAAGATTCAAGTAGGGTGGGGGGATGGGGTGCGGCAAGCAGGAGGTGGTGAGTGGTTGGGAGTCAGCAGGAATTAGGGCTCCCATTGACCGCAGGGACAATGTAAAGTATTTACAGGCAACAAAATACTTTGATGTGCAGTCAGCATAGTAATGGAGAAAAAAGAAACAGTCCATGTTTACAGAAGGCCTAAAGGGATTTGGGCCAAATGTTGGCAAATGAGACTGGCTCAGATAAACTTTAATAGGGCATATTTTCATGCTATGTAACCCTCTGCCTCTATGTTTCCAAAAGCAGCAACGATAATTTGGTAATTTGTTACTGGATTTCCTTTATTCAGATGTGTGAGAGATTGGCAGTGTTGACATTTATTGTCCAACCCTAATTAGT
Organism: Mobula hypostoma; assembly: GCF_963921235.1. Lineage (NCBI taxonomy): Eukaryota > Metazoa > Chordata > Chondrichthyes > Myliobatiformes > Myliobatidae > Mobula > Mobula hypostoma. The sequence goes on from NC_086097.1 coordinate 172,108,897, forward strand.
CCTAGAGTGGGGAGGCAGTCATGTTATGGTCCAGATTCATACACAGGCAGATGATGAATGAAGTTTCCTGAAGAATATTCCAGTTCCTGTCTAAAATGTTGGAAGTCCATTTCCCTCCACAGATGTTGTCTGAACCACTGAGTTCCTCCAGTAGTTTGTTCTTTTGTTCCAGATATTTGCAACAGCCTGGCGACTTTGTGGACTCGACTAGAGCAAAGGACATAGAATAGTAGCATAGAATAGGTGCAGCCACAATGTTGTGTCAGACTAATTAAACAAGCAATTAAAGGCCAACTAAATGAATCCCTTCAGCCTACACCATGTCCATATCCATTCTCTACACATTAAACACCTCTATTACTTCTGCCTCCACCACCACATTCCAGGCACCACCACTCGCTGTGTAAGTAACTTACCTCTTCTGGACTTACTCCTCTCACCTTAAATACCTGCCCACTAGTATAAGACATTTCTACCCTGGGAGAAATGTACCAGCTATCCAGTCTCATAATCTTATAAATTTTCATCAGCTCTCCCCTCAGCCTCCAGCACACCTAGAATTTCCAAACATTTCTGATATCACACGACCTCTATTTCAGGCAGCATTCTGGTAACTAGAATCCTACTGTGAGCATTAGTTTCCTATTCCAGGTTTTAATAAACAAAATGCATAAATTCTTCAGTATGTCATGCTGGGATTCAGATACACATCACTGGATCAATGCTTCATTTTACTACACCCACAAGGAAGAATTGATGTTGCAAGGATATCAGAGAACATATGTTTGCTCTTCATTAAATGATTGCCTTTGGAGGTTAGCAGTAACAAAGTTCAGATAAGTTCTTAGTCTACTGAAACCAACTGTCTCCTCAGCAATGTATTGGATTAAGCTCATATTTCCAGAGCAGGACCCGAATCTGTTTCAGAGCAAAGTTTGCTATCTTCTAACACACAGGAACCACTTCAAAGTTCAAAAGTTCAAAGCACATTTATTTTCTAAGTATGTGTACATTATACAACCTTGAGATATATATTTCCTTACAGGCAGCGATAAAGAGCTTTGACCAGTAACCAATTGGCATTTGGGATTGATTAGCAAGAGGAAATTAAAGGAAAGCAGGGGCAAGAGCAACAGCCATTGTCATAGCGGCCATCATCTGAGTGGACAGAGTCAGAGTAGTGATCTTAAGGCTTTAGCTCTTCAAAGCTTCAGTCAGAGAAAGCAAAAGAAAGAAAAGCTCCAGGTTAAGTTGTTTTTTTCCCTTCCCTTATTGATTGCTGCTCAGGTAGGACAGTAGAGATGCCAGGCAGGATAGTTGAAAGCTCCTCATGTGGGATGTGGGATGTGGGAAGGCAGGGAGACCTCCAGTGTCCCTGACAACTACAACTGCCGGAAATGCATCCAGCTGCAGCTTCTAACAAACCGCGTTAAGGAGTTGGCACTGGGACTGGATGAATTCTGGATCATTCAGGAGCCTGAAGGGGTGAAAGACAGGACATATAGAGAGGTAGTTACACCCAAGGTGCAGGACACAGGAGTCTGGGTGACAGTCAGGAAGGGGAAAGGTGTTAAGGGGCCAGTGCAAAGTACTCTTGTGGCAATCAGGTATATAAATTTGGATACAGGGTGTGGGCAGGGGGCGGGTTGACCTAACAGAGGAAAGTCACAGGGGTCAGGTCTTTGGCATTGAGTCTGGCTCTGCGAGACAGAAGGGAAAGGGGGTGAAGAGGCCTGCTGTGGTAATAAGGGGTTTGTTAATTAGGGGAATGGACAGGAGGTTCAATGGGCAAGAACGAGATTTGCAGATGGTATGTTGCCTTGTAGGTGCCAGTGTCTGGGATATCTCAGAAGGAGTCCTCAGCATTCTTAAGTGGGAGGGTGAACAGCCAGAAGTCGTGGTACCAGTAACACGGGTAGAAGAGGGATAAGGTTCTGCATCGGGAGTTCAGGGAGTTAGGTACTCAGTTAAAGGGAAGGACCTCCAGCGTTGGGATCTCAGGATTGCTACCCATGCCACATACTGATACGGCAAGGATTAGTAAAAATATACAGATTAATACATGGCTAAGGAGTTGGTATAGGAGGAAGGGCATAAGATTTTTTGGTTCATTGGACTCTCATCCAAGGAAGGTGGAACCTGTACAGAAGGGACAGTTTGCACCTGAACTGGAGGGAAACTAATATCTGAGCAAGAGGGTTTATTAATGTTGCACTGTGGGGTTGAAATGAGAGTTGCAAGGGGATGGAAACCAGAGTGCCAGCCAGTTGGTGGAGAGATTATGGAGGCAGATGTTGGTAAGACCTCAGACAAAGTTAAAGAATCAAAAGTTTGAGCACGGTGCAACTAGTGTCCTGAGTTGCCTATATTTCAATGTAAGAAGTATCATAGGAAAGGCAGATCATGGTGCTGGAGATGCGAAAGCTGGTTTACAAGCAGGGGCAATGTGTAGTGAGGAGAGGCTCTTGATGGGGCAAAATTGCAGTCGACAGGATGAGTTGCAATGTAACAGGTGGACAAAATCGAAATGGGTGACTGCAGGACTGAAAGTGTTATATTTGAATGCGCGCAGTATACAGAATAAAGTAGAAGAATTTGTAGCACGGTTGCAGATTGGCAGGTATGATGTTGCAGGCATCACTGAATCACGGCTAAAAGAAGATTATACCTGGAAGTTTAATGTCCAAAGATACACATTGTAGGGAAAGGACAGGCAGGAAGACAGAGATTTTGCTCTGTTGGTAAAAAAAAGAAATCAAATCATTAGAAAGAGGTGACATACGGTTGAAAGGTGTTAAATCATTGTGGACAGAGCTAAGGAACTGCAAAGGTAAAAAGGCTCTGATGGGAGTTGAATATAGATCCCACAAATAATAGTAAGGATGTGGTCTTCAAATTACAATGGGAGATAGAAAATATATGCCTTAAGGGCAATGTTACAATATTCATGTCAGATTTCAATATGCAGATAGATTGGGAAAATCAGCTTGGTGCTGGATTACAGGAGGTGGAATTTCTAGAGTGCCTTTGAGATGGCTTTTTAGAGCTGCACGTGGTTGAGCCCACTAAGGGAACAGCTATTTTGGACTGGGTGTTGCGCAATGAACCAGAATTGATTAGAGAGTTCAAGGTGAAAGAATCCTTCAGGGAAAGTAATCATAATAAGATCAAATTCACCCTGAAATTTGAAAACGTGAAGTTAATGTCAGAGGTATCGGTATTACGGTGTAGTAAAGGGAATTAAAGATGCATGAGAGAGGAGTTGGCCAGAATTGATTAGAAAAGAAGGGATGATGGCAGAGCAGCAATGACTGGAATTTCTGGAAGGCCCAGGATATATACATCCCAAAAAAGGAACAGGTATTCTAAAAGCAAGATGACACAACTGTGGCTAACAAGAGAAGTCAAAGCCACCATAAAAGCCAAAGAGAGGGCATATAATAGAGAAAAATTAGTGGGAAGTTAGAGGATTGGGAAGCTTTTAAAAACCAAGAGAACATAACTAAAATGTCATTAAGAAGGTAAAGATGGGCTTCCGGGGTCGAGTATGGAGTGAGTAGGTGCGTGTGAGTGTGGCTCCCGATTTTTATTGAAAATCTACCTGTTTATCTTTGCCGTATGCTCGAGATAACTGGATACTTACCATTGTGAACAACGCGGGACATAGCTGGACATTGAAATGGCAAGTAGAATGTACCTTCGAAGTAAAACTGGGGAAAAAGATAGCGAAGCCTCGAGCAAGAAGGCGGATGTTACAGTAATGGCGCCGTCGCACGCTGCTGGAGCTGGACCCGGACCTGCGCTACCCGATGACTTGGAGAGGCTTCGTTTAGTACTTATTACTGACATGACGCAAGCGGTGCATTTTGCCCTAAAAAGAGAACTTGAAGATGCTTTATCACCAGTGACTGCTACCATGGAACAAATTATGTCTGCTTACGAGACACACGACAAACGCATTCGTGGGGTTGAAGACGGCCTAAATGATTACAGTGACCGACTGGTGAGTGCCGAAGCCGCCATTGCAGCGTTGCAGAGCGAAAACGCATTTCTGAAGGGAAAGCTAGATGACCTCGAAAATCGGTCGCGGAGATCCAATTTGAGAGTGGTCGGCATTCCTGAAAATTTGGAAGGTTCGGACCCTGTTAAATTTATGACCGAGTTTTTTGACGAAGTGCTGGGGACAGATTTTTTCCCAAGTCCTCTCGTACTTTCGCGTGCTCACCGAGTCGGACGTAAACCATCCGGTGTCTCTGGAGCCAAGCAAACGAGACCAAGAATGTTCCTGGTTTGCTTTCACTCCTTTCAAGATAAGCAACGCATCATCAACAGACGGAAGCAGGAGCTGTATTTCCGCGGACACCGCGTGTTTTTTTTGTGAAGATTTTAGTGCGGAGCTGGGTAAAAAACGAGCAGCTTTCAAGGAGGTGAAATCCCTGCTTTACGGGAAAGTGGTCAGGTTTGGCCTCTTGTATCCTGCCCAGCTCTGGGTCATGCATGAAGGTAAAAAGCATTATTTCAATACACCAGAGGCGGCCAAAGAGTTTTACCATTCGCGCTGGGGAGAAGAAGAACGAGAAGAGCAATTACTTTTTTTTTACGGTTATTCATGCAGCATGGAAGGGGTTTCATGCCGAAGCAAACGGTTAATTTTCACAATCCACTTCTTTGTTCATTTTTTCCAGTTTAATTTGTGGAACGCGATCGGGTCGAACTGCTATGCTGCCGAAACTGATTAACAAAAACTTTCAACCAGCAAAATTTAAATATTTGGGATTTATATCTCGGGTGTTTAAGTTGCCCAGTGTGTTTTTTTTGTTTTTAATGCTTAGCTTGACCTGTGTCATCGTTAGCCTATATGTTATATTAAAGGTAGTATAAGTGATAGGATAAATTTTAAGGAGGGGAGCCACCCTAGATTAGATTGAAAGTTGGGTTGTATGGGGAACGCCTTGGAAGTTTTTTGTTGGGTACTGCCTGCGATCATCCTCAATTTGGGAGGTAGATCTAGGTTTCGGGGGTTAATTGGGTTTTTTTGTTTGTGTAAAGGGGTGGGGGGAGTGTTTTGGGGGATTACCATGGCAGTTTATTCTTTTGTGTGTTACGGATTGATCAGACTTTCTTTTTATTGTGCGTTATTGTGTGCAACTTATTTCCTCACACTGTTTTGGATTGTAGGCCCTGTGTGTCTTTTGATATGGTTAACATGAGTGCAGCTGATGGAGGCCACCCTGTGAGGTTTATTTCTTGGAATGTAAAGGGGCTCAATGGTCCGGTTAAAAGAGCTAAAGTTTTCTCTCATCTGAAACAATTAAAAGCAGATATACTATTTCTACAAGAGACACATTTAAGAGTGGAGGACCATAATAGACTTCGTAAAGCATGGATTAGTCAGATTTTTCATTCCAGATTTAATAGTAGGTCCAGGGGGGTGGCAATATTAATCACCAAAAGAATGCAGTTCACACCATCTGATGTAATCAGTGACCCTAATGGTCGCTTTATTATAGTCTCTGGCTCTCTCTTTCAGATACCTGTTATTTTGGTAAATGTTTATGCTCCTAATTGGGACGATGTCCAATTTGCAAATAGGGTTTTGTCATTAATACCTAACCTGAATACACATAAGCTAATCTTTTCCGGAGATTTGAACGGTGCTATTGACCCACTGCTTGATAGGTCTTGCCCTAGGGGAACATTTTCTGGTATGGCAAAGGCCTTCTCGATGTTTATGCAACAAAATGGTTATATAGGGACCTTGGAGATTTTTGAATCCATCAGTTAGGCAATTCTCTTTCTTCTCTCATATTCACCACTCCTATTCCAGGCTAGACTATTTCTTTATAGATAATTCCTTGATACCTATGATTAGACAAATTGAATACACTGCTATAGTTATATCTGATCACTTGCCCGTGAAACTGGACCTATGTTTTCCTTTAAACGTTAGAGAACGCCCTCTGTGGAGACTTAACCCCCTTTTGCTTTCTAATGAGAAATTTTGTAGTTATATATCGGCTAACATTGACACATTCTTCGAGACTAACAAAACTGAGTCGGTATCGTACTCTTTACTTTGGGAAACTTTAAAAGCTTACTTGAGGGGTCAAATAATATCTTATACTTCACTTGCCAATAAAGAGCGTAGGAAGGAAATGCAAGTGTTATTGAAATCTATTTGGGACCTGGATAGAAAATACTCTGAGGCACCACTGCGGAATTCTATAAAAGCCGGGTTGATTTGCAAGCGAAGTTTAATCTTCTATCTACAAACCTATCAGAACAATTAATTCTTAAGACTCGTGGCCTCTATTATGAATATGGTGACAAGGCGAGCCGGCTTATGGCTCATCAGTTGAAACATCAAGCTGCATCACGACTTATTCCTCAGGTAAGAGACATGCACCAGAACTTGACAAGCAATCCAAAAGAGATTAATAACATCTTTGCAACTTTTTATTCCTCTCTGTATGCCTCAGAGTTCCCCTCAGATAAAACAAATATGGAACGTTTTTTAGATAATTTGGAAATACCAACTCTTGAACCAGAGGAAGTGGAGAACCTAGATCGGGCTCTTGGGCAGGAAGAGATTAATAATGCCATTATGGCTATGCAGAGTGGTAAGTCCCCAGGTCCTGATGGTTATCCAATAGAATTTTATAAGAAATTTAAGGATAAGCTCACACCGGTCCTTCTAGAAGTGTTTCAGGAATCTTTGGAGAATGGCTCCTTACCCCCTTCTCTTTCACAGGCAGCTATTTCACTACTTCTTAAAAAGGACAAGGACCCGACTCAATGTGGATCATATCGCCCCATTTCACTTTTGAATGTAGATGTGAAAATTTTGGCTAAAGTGCTTGCATGTCGTTTAGAACATCCCCTTCCCAAGATAATTTCAGACGATCAAACAGGTTTTATTAAAAATCGCTATTCTTTTTTTAATATCCGTCGACTGGCTGATGTGGTTTATTCACTGAGTGATTCTCCAAGTCCAGAGGTTGTTATCGCCTTGGACGCGGAGAAGGCATTTGATAGAGTGGAATGGGTATACCTATTTAGTGTTTTGGAGAAATTTGGATTTGGCAGAATATTTATAGCTTGGGTTAAGCTATTATACCACTCGCCTTCAGCGTGTATACAGACAAATTATTTTCGATCTGGCTATTTCCCATTAACACGTGGCACTCGCCCACTGTCCCCTCTTCTTTTTGCAATTGCAATTGTGCCTCTTTCTATTGCAATTAAGTCAACTACATTATTTCAAGGTGTTAGAAGAGGGGACATGGAACACCATGTTTCCCTATATGCTGATGACCTCTTACTTTATGTTAGCGACCCTATAGGTAGTAGTCCTGCTATTGTGTCATTATTAGGTCAATTTGGAGCCTTCTCTAGCTATAAACTGAACTTCCAAAAAAGCAAATGCTTTCCCATTAATAACTTGGCCCTACAGATCCGACAGGAATCCTTGCCCTTTCCTTTATCTCAAGATGGTTTTGTATACCTAGGAATACATATTACTCGCTCTTTTACATCTCTGTTTGAAGCTAACTACAGGCCTCAGGTTAGCCAAATGAAGGCTGATTTCGAGAGATGGCGCAGTTTACCCCTTACTATAGCTGGGAGAATTCAGTCAGTGAAAATGACTATACTTCCTAGATTTCTCTATTTGTTTCAGTGTTTGCCAGTTTTCTTATCTAAGTTATTTTTTAAATCAGTTGATCAAGCTATAACCTCCTTTATTTGGGAAAATAAGGTCCCAAGGGTTAATAAGCGCATTCTTCAAAGAGGTCGTGACATAGGTAGAATGGGTCTTCCCAGCTTTATTACTGGGCATCGAACATTCAAAAAGTATTATTTTGGCTTCACCGGCCAGATATAATCTGGTGCCTGCTTGAGTCACGATCTTGCCACTCCTCGTCTCTCCCAGCTTTGGTGTATTCTTCCTTACCATTGAAATCCTCTCAATTCACATCTAACCCGGTCGTGCTCTCTACCCTCAAAATTTTTTATCAATTTCGCTGCCACTATGAGTTCATATCAGCTTCAGTTTTGGGCCCCATTCATAAAAACCATTTATTTCCTCCCTCCACATTCGATTCAGCTTTTAGACAATGGGGTTTGAACGGTCTTATGCGCATTAAGGATTTGTATACTGATAACATATTTGATAGTTTTGATAACCTGCGCGGTAAGTATGGCCTTCCGCATAATCATTTTTTTAAATACCTGCAGATTCGCCACTTTGTCAAGGAAAAATTTCCCTCTTTTCCTGTTCTACCACCTGCTATGTTATGGGAAAAATTCACTCTTAGCTTTAACAATAAGGGGCTGATTTCTGAACTATATTCTCAGCTGATGTCTTTGGGAGTTCAAGATCTAAACAAAACTAAGAGTAGGTGGGAGGACGACTTCGGTATGGACCTTGCGGAAGAATATTGGGCAAAAGTATTGAATAGGGTTCATTTCTCATCATCATGTGCTAGACTGGGGCTCATACAATTCAAAGTTTTACACAGGGTACATTTAAGTAAAGCCAGACTGGCAGACATATACCCTGGGACAGACGCTGGTTGTGACAGGTGTTCCTTCTCTCCGGCTGGTTTAATACATGCATTTTGGTCATGCCCTTGGCTTGATAACTATTGGGCACTGGTTTTTAAAATTATCAGTGAGGTTTTGGGGGTGACACTGAGACCTTGCCCGCTTATAGCTGTATTTGGTGTGGCAGATGATGATTTGGGTTTAAATGCAAGCCAGTCGGATATCATTGCATTTACATCGCTATTGGCCCGTAGGAGAATTTTGCTGGTTTGGAAATCTGCCACTCCCCCAACTGCTGCTGCTTGGTTAGAAGATGTAATGTTTTTTCTGAAATTAGAAAAGATTAAATTCACTTTGAGGGGGTCTGTGAAAAAGTTCTATTCGAAATGGGGACCTCTCTTATCATATTTTGGGAGTCTTAAGGAATTACCTACTAGTTGAGGGCATTTGATTGTACTTAGGAAGTTGCCTCCCATTTAACACACTTATAATTTACCTCACAGGGTGGTTGATGAATTGTAAACATGAGTGTATTTTGGATCATCTGACATGTTGCAGATGTGTATGAGCTGTCGTATTGAAGTAGTGTGAAATGTCCGTTTTTGTATTTGTGAATTGTTGTGTTGTAGATATATTAGCTGCCATGATATGTTCGGGGAGGGCGGGTGGGGGGGAGGTTTGTTTTGGGGGTACGATACTAAAGCAAAATGGAGGAAAATGTAATCCATTATATATTCTGTATTGTGTCATTCCTTCAATAAAAAGAAAAAAAAAGAAGGTAAAGATGGTATACAAAAGTAAGCTAGCCAGTAATATTAAAGAGGATACCAAAAAAGATCTTGTGTTTTCCTGGCGTATATGACAAATAAACACTTCTCGGGCTTCCAGCCAGCACAGGTATCAATTTTAACTGATGTACCTATGACCAACTCTGCCATCTTCATCAGGGATGATGGCTGTCTAGTCCAGTGGTATTTATACCTCCATCATCTGTCCTTGCTGATTGGTTAGTCCTCATTTAATCAGGTTTCCGCTGTCCCACCTTGTTTACAATTGAATTTCAGCTCTTACTGAGAGTGAGACCTTCATCTTTGTTAAAATTAATTTTCCTCTAGTTTTATTCCAATGGCTTCCTTCACTAGACGGTTCCAAAAGCCACTGAAGCAGCACAATAGTTTTGTTCCATAGGGATCTGTGTTGGGACATTTTATGTCAATGATTTGGATGATGGAATTGTTGGCTTTGTTGCAAAGTTTGCATACAATATGAAGATATGTGGAGGAGCAGGTAGTTTTGATGAAGTAGAGAGGACTTAGACAGATTAGGAGAATGGGCAAAGAAGTGGTAGATGGAATACAGTGTTGGGAAGTATATGGTCATGCACTTTGGTAGAAGAAACGAAAGGGTTGACTATTTTCTAAATGGAAAGGAAACACAGAAAACTGAGGTAAAAAGGGACTTGGGAGTCCGAGTGCAGGATTGCCTAAAGGCTAATTTGTAGGTTGAGTTTGTGGTGAGGAAAGCAAATGTGATGTTAGCATTCATTTCAAGAGGACTAGAATATAAAAACAAGGATATAATGCTGAGATTTTATAAAGCACTAGTGAGGCCTCACAGAGTATTGTGAGTAGTTTTGCACCTCTTATCTTAGAAAGGATGCGCTAAAACAGCAGAGGGTTCTAAGAAGGTCTATGAAAATGTTTCCTGGATTGAATGGCTTGTCATATGAAGAGCATTTGAAGGCTTTGGGTCTGTGTTCAATATAATTCAGAAGAATGAGGGGTGACCTCATTGAAACCTATCAAATGGTGAAAGGCCTTGATAGCGTGGATGTGGAGCGGGTGTTTCCTATGCTGGGAGAGTCTAAGACCTGAGGACTCAGCCTCCGAATAGAGGGGCGTCCTTTTAGGAGGAATTTCCTTAGCCAGTGAGTGATGAATCTGTGGAATTCTTTGCCACAGGCAGCTGTAGAGGCCAAGTCTTTATCTATAAGGCAGAGGTTGACAGATTCATAACTGGTCACAGCCTCACTCAGATTGCAGCAAAGAGTAGTGAACAGAACCGGCCCAATCCTCACCTCTGGTCTTGACACTGCCTTTTTAGTCCGTCTGGCCCGACGTTTAAATCATCCAAACATTGGGTCGTTCAAATTTGGAGATAGGTTCTTGTTGGGAATTAGTATCACTTGGGGATTAGGAAGGTCTTTTTCTGATCTACACTCCAACCACGAAAATACAGAATAGGACAGCAGGTGATAACTTATTCTCCTGTGTCACATGTCCAGTTCAGTGATTACTTTATCTCCTGATGCCCAGATTAGAAACATTTCTTTCTATTATCATGCTGGGCAGAAAGATCCATCAGAATATATGCAGCATTGAGTCATAGAATGGTGATATAAGGAAGGAGGCTATTTGGACCAATGACCCAGTGCTAATCCTGTGTAGGCACTGTCCAGCTAGTCCTATCCCCCACGTTCTCCACATTTCATGCAACTTCCTTCCATTCAGATATTTATCCAGCTCCCTTATGAACATTACAATTGAATTTACTCCAATACCACTCTTACCAGTACTTTCTAGACTTTAAAAATCAGCCCTTTGAAAATCTCTTCATGTTTCTTTTGAAATAACCTAAAATAACCCTATTGACAGGAATAGAAGTATTTCCTCTAATAGCAAACTTCCCTCTATAATCTAAACTGGATTGGTTCCATTCTACAGAATAAACTGGCCTGAGAAAGTAAAACAGCTGCAAAATAGCCTTTACATCAAAAACTTGATTTACATCAAATTATGACTTTGCTTAACAAGGGAGCAGAGCAAGTCAGCATATAGAGACCAATGGGTAAACATGTTGTACTGGGGCTTGATGAAGCTATGTTCCGGCTGCTCAGGGTTTAGATAATTTCATACCTGGAGTGCTGTATACAAATGCTGTCCCCTTCCTTAAAGATATTCCTGCATCAGATGGAGCTTCGAAAATATTCACTATATTTTTAATATACCTATTTTAAAATAAGCTTGCCTTGGGCTTGCCTTTCAGGGCACTATTAAGCAGGCTTTGCATAGGTTTCCACTGGATGTTTCAGACCCCTCCTATGTTTAAAAGATATGCCATTCAGTGGGATAACTGACTGTTGTAAAGTGCTAGTATTTATTCAAGGGGAGGCTGAGGAGGGCAGCAGCTGATTACAACTGAATTACGGACAGATAAAGGGCCTCCGAGAAAGAATAGGTTCCCTGGTAGTAAGTGGAATAATAGAACGGATGAAAGTGTTCCGAGAGGTGACATAAACTCGATGGGCCAAATGGCGGCCTCCTATATCAAAGGGAAAGGTGAGATATAAGTGATTTAACATTAGTGTTTAGAAGAAGGAGAGGTGATATGGTGAGGTGTTGACCAAGAACCTTTCTTTCTGTGTGGGAATCCAGAGCTGTGGTTACACATGTAAGATGGAGTGAAGCAAAATCCCTTCTATCTGAGTCATGAATCTTTGGGGTTCTCTAATACTGAGAGTCCCTAAGTCACAGAGGGTACACTCACCCATCATGTCTGCACCGACCTTGCACACCTACACTAGTACACTTCTATGCCTTACCTCCTTACGTTCTAAATGTCTCTTAAACAGCATTGTCATGGAGTCAGAGAGTCACACAGAATGAAAACAAGCCATTTGGCCCAACACATCTGTGCCAGCCAAGATACCCATCTAAGCTTACCCCCTTTGCCTTCATTTGACTTGCCCAACTCTCTTAATAATTCAGTTCTTTGAATCCTGGCAACATCCTTGAAAATAGTTGCACTCTTTCCAACTTAATGACATCCTTCCTATAACAGGGTGACCAAAACTGTACACAGTACTTCAAGTGTAGCCTCACCAATATCTTGTAGAAATGCAATTTGACTCCTACACTCAATAGCCTAAAGCCTCAAGTCCTGGAAAAAGAAATCTTTCCTGACTCCACCACCTCATGTGGCAGCATATTCCTGTTATCAACCTCTCTGAAAAGTCATTCCCCTCAGAACTGTGTAGTCATTAAATATGTTTAAGGCTGAGATTGATGTTTGGTCTATGGGGAAAAAGGGATTCTGGGAACATGCAAGAAAGTGAACTGAGGCCAAAACCAGATCAGTCATAATCCTATTGAATGGTGGAGCACTTCCAGGGTCTGGGTAGCCCGGTCCTGCTCCGCTTTGCTATTTTCATTCATTCTTATGTGAAGCATGAACAACAGAGTATTGGCTGGCCTCAGGATTAAAGAGGGAAACTGGAGCCTCTCTGTAGGTAATCAAACCAGGTCCTGTCACAAGTTTGGAGCGACTCCTAACAGTGTACAGTAATTTTTAATTGTACCAAGAAGCAGCCGTAAGAAGGTCCAAACCACCATGATTTACCAGCGAGCCAGTTGTCAGAAGAGCAGATGGAAATGCCAATACATTACAAGAGCCAAATAAAGTTTATGTGAATTAATCTTTTGTTTGGGTTTCTGTTTAAGTGATGGATTATGGCACCAAGACTCACAACTTGGAAACTTTTTAGCATACAGGGAAATCTGCAGCTCTCCAGCTATGCTGCTCTGGGGCAAAATTAGGATTCAGATGCTTCTGGAGGACACTGAGAGGATGGGAAGACACTGAGAGAGCCTTTCACAGTAGTTCACATTCATGGATGTTCCCTCTGACACTTCTCACTACTCCTGTTGCTAATTCTGGGGTGTCAGATACCTCTGGGCTCTGAGGTCAAGGATGATCATGCAGCAGAATGTGAGGAAAGAAAGAATTCCGGTTGCTTTCCACATTGCATGACAGTCAAAACTCTGAATGCCTCCATTAAAGACCACAGTCTAGATTGGAAGTTGCTCGGTTGTAAAGAGAGCATTTGCACACTTGCCTTCATTAGTTGGGGCATTGAGTTCATGGATTAGAAAGTTACTTTGCAGCTTTATAAAACTTTAGTTAGGTTGCATCTAGAGTATTGCATTCAGCACTGGTAGCCTCATTATGGGAAGGATGCGGAGGTTCTGGAGAGAGTGCAAAACAGGTGGGTATTCCAGGATGCTGCCTGGATTACAGGGCATAAGGAGAGGTTGAACAAACTGAAGTTATTTTCTCTGAGGTGTTTAAGGCTGTGGCTGAAGACTTATGACAAAATAATGTAAGGGCATAGATAAAGTAGAGAATTGATATCTTTTTCCTAGGGTAAAAAATGTTGAATAAAAGAGGACATGTATTAAGTTGAGGGGGGGGTGCGAGGTCAAAGAAGGTGAATGGGTAAGGTTCTACTGAGGAAGTGGTGGTTGTCAAAACCACCCCAAATCCCTTTGTGCCCGCAGCTCACCCACAGAGCTGCATGACCACCATGGAGATCCTTGACCCATGCCCACTTGGGCCTTACCTGTTACACCCATCAGCAGACGCGATGTGGCAGATTCTTTTCCATGCAAAGCTTTCACTGCGGGCTCCTTATGATTTCATAGCTGGAGAAGGTCTTAGAGTTCCCACTGCCCATTAAATGCTCCCAATGGTGAGTATCTCAAATAGCCTCTGACAACCAAGTCCAGTTCCTGGCCTTCACGTGTGGCTTAGTTACTAAGCCCGGCTAAACTATTTTTACTTACAGGGGAAAAGGCTAAGGCAAATATTGGAGCCTTAAAACCAGTCCTTCAAGCAGATGGGGCTCGTCAGATGACATTGGCTGCTTATCTAGGTGAGGAAAGCTCTGATCTTAAACCCCCACTGCCTTGCGGCTATGTTCACTCATAGGAACGGCTTCAGCAGTAAACCCCAAGGAAAAATCTGGAGATGGAGTCCCTCAGGCAGTCCTACATTGAGTTCAACACTGACTGGCAACTCCTGTAGTGTCACTGGTGCCAAACTATATCGGTCTTTGTCGTTCCTTTGGATTCATCAGCTGCATAGGCAACAGCTTGCTCTCCATATCATATTGCATTGGCTATTGTACTGTTTTGCATGTCACGTGGGCAGCTAGGTCACAATATCCATGGTCAACCCTGAACAACGGAGGACCACATAGTGGGTGCTGGCAGGGGTTGTGGTAGAGGTAGATAAGACAGAGGCATTTAAGAAGCTCTTAGGTAGGCATATGAATATGCAGAGAAAGGGGGGATATGGACCACGTGATGGCCAAAGGAATACGTGTAGTTAGAACATTGAACATGGAACAGTACAACACAGTACTTTGGCCTAAGACATTGTGCCAACTCTTTAACTTACTCTAAGCTCAATCTAACCCTTTTTTTCATCTATGTATCCATCTACTACATGAGACTCTCAAATGTCCCAAATGTATTTGCCTCTACCACCACCCTGGCAGTGTGTTCTATGCACCCATCATTCTTCCTGTAAAAACCTACCTCTGATATCCCCCCTATGTTTTCCTCTAAACATTTTAAATTTATGCCCCTCATCTTAGCCATTTCCTCCCTGGGAAAAAAAAGTACTAATCTGTGCCTCTTCCCATCCAGTACACCTCTAACAAGTCACCTCTCATCCTCCTTCTCTCCAAAGAAAAAAGCTCTAGCCATTGAAACTATTCTCATAAAATATACTCTCCAATCCAGATAGCATCCTGGTAAATCTCCTCTGCACCTTCTCAAAAGCTTTCACAACCTTTCTATAATGAGCTGACCATAACTGCACACTATATTCCAAGTGTGGTCTCACCAGAGTTTTATAGAGCTGCAACATTACTTCCCCAGCTAATGACACCTATCACACAGGGCGCCTTCATAACTACCCTAACAACTTGCACTGCAACATTGAGGGATCCATGGATGTGAACCTGAGATCCCTTTTTTCTTCCATTTGCTTAAGAATCCTGCCATTAGCCCTGTATTCCTCTTTCAAGTTCAACCTTCCAAAGTGAATTTCTTCACACTTTTCCGGACTGAACTCCATCCGCCACTTCCCAGCCCAGCTCTGCATCCTATCAATGCCCCATTGTAACCTATGGTAATCTTCTACACCATTCACAACATCTCCAATCTTTGTGTAATCTGCATACTTACACTTCCTTATCCAGGTCATTAAAAAAAATTACAAAGAGAAGGAGCCCCAGAACAGATTCCTGTGGAACACCTCTGGTCACTGACCCTCAGGTAAGATATGCCCCATCTAAACCCTTCCTCTGCTTTCTATGAACAACCCAATTCTGAATCCATGCAGCCAGGTTTCCCTGGATCCCATGCCTCCTGACTCCCCACAGGAAAACCTTGTCAAATGCCTTACTGAAATCCATATACACCACATCCACTGCTCTGCTTTCACCAATATGATTAATCATTTCCTCAGATATTTCAATCAGGCTCCTAAGAGATGACCTGCCTGTCACAAAGCCACACTGACTATCCCTAATCAGACTATATTTCTCCAAATGCTTGTACATCCTCTCTCTAAGAATTCTTTCCAATAGTTTGTCCACCACTGATGTAAGACTCACTGGACTATGATTCCAGGGTTATCCCTATTACCTTTCTTGAATGAAGGAATGAAATTTGCCACCCTGCAATCCTCTGACACCACTCCTGTGGCCAGTGAGGATGCAAAGATCATTGCCAAAGGCACAGCAATCTCTTCTTTTGCTTCCCATAGTAACCTGGATTATATTCCTTTAGGTGCTGTGGGCTTGTCTATTTTAGTGTTTTTTAAAAGTTCCAGCACATCTTCTTTGTTAATATCAACTTGGGCCAGCATATTGGCCTGTTCTACACTGCCCTGAAGCAAAGTATTCAATTAGGGCCTCCCCAACCTCATCTAACTCCAGGCACAATGTTTCCATTTTTATCCCTGATCAGTTCTACCCTCACTCTGGTCATCCTCCTATTCGTCAAGAATTAAAGCACCAGAAGCTGTATCTATGGGGCCAAATCTCTCTTGGCAGAAAAAAATTGCAGCTAATAGTTGGCAGTCTTATCCACTTTCTTTTAGCCCACATGCTAAACTAAGTATTGGAGACAGCAACATAACATTACAGACATGAATAGATTGAGCCAGGAGGAAACATGTGGCAATAGATTTCCATGCCATATGTGAATGCATCCACGAAGAACCTAAAGGGAGGAAGATTTCCCTTGTGGTGGAAAGCTTGAAGTTGTAAGGATCTAAACTTAGAACCCCTCTGTATGTCTCCATACATTATGTATGCAAATGCTTTCATAGATAAGAATTTAAAATTGTTAAAATCTATTTCTGGGATATTAAAAGACTGGGATACAATGGATTGAAGTCAAGAAACGGTAGCAGCTACACATCAAGTGCTGGAGAAATTCCACTAGGCAGGCAGTATCTATGGAGGGAAATGAATTTCAGGTCGAGACTCTTCATCAGGAATGGAAAGAAAGAGGACAGAACATGCTGATACCTAGCCTGACTTTGACCACACCTGGAGCACATGAGCAACTCAGGGCACTGTACCTTAGAAGGGCTTGTTGGGAGGTGGGAAGAGTGAGCAAGGAGCATTTTTTACCTGCATGAAACTTGGGCTCCAAATTACGGAGAGATTATGGAAACTGGGAGTGTATTCCCTAGAATCTGGAAGATTAAATGAAGATTTGATTGAGGGTATATTTGAGAAGGGAGTGGAACAGTGGGGAGCAATTTCTGCCAATTGGTGCCAGAGTCTAAAGCTAGGGAAAAGCAGACATCCCACCTCTCCCGGAAGATCCGGGAGTCTCCCGCATATCGATAGTGGCTCCCTGATGCCCGGAAATTATATACAATATCCCGGAAATAGATTTTTTTGAGAGGGAGAGGGAGAGTGAGCATCCTGATTGGTCTCTCTTCGTGCTAAGAGTGGTCCCCAACCACCGGGCCATGAGGAAACAATATGATTTGGCGATACGAAACGATATGAGTCATTTGCACCTTTCCTCATTCCCTGTCATGCACTGTTGAACTTGAATGCACCCAAGATTATTACGCGCGCGTCATCCATGTCAGCGCGGGAAGAAGATCAACTCCTCGAGCTTGTAAATGACGGGGGGCTGAAAAGTTTGTTTGACATAACATCTCTGCCGGCATTCTGGATCAAAGTCAAGGCTAAATATCCTGAGATAGCCACGAAAGCACTGAAAACGTTGCTTCCGTTTCCAACATCATATCGCTGCGAAGCGGAGTTTTCTGCAATGAATGCAACGAAAACTAAATTGCGGAATAGACTGGACATAAGGAACCCCCTTCGAGTATCGCTGCCTCCTCTCACCCTCACTGGGACCGACCGTCTTGTTGCAGGAAAACAAGCCCAGGGCTCCCACTGATTCAGCGATATTGGTGTGTTGCAATGATTTTATATGTTCATATGGGGAAAATATGCGCTGTGTGTTTAATATCCAAACATTACTTAAAATGTTATGATGCTATTGACTTATCACCTATATTCCAGTCGTGATTAACACCCAACACCCCCCCTCGCCCCGGTCGGCCGGTCTGCAAGAATATTGTCAATATTAAACCGGTCTGTGGTGCAAAAAATGTTGGGGACCCCTGCTAAGTAGACCTATCAGTTTTCTCTGTGGGTGGGCTTTACAGTCGACCTCAAAAATAATGACAGTGTTGCTCACTGCACTGTTTGCAACAGTGACTTTTCTATTGCCCATGGTGGGTTAAAATGTAAGAGACATGTTGAGGTGAGTTTAACTGGTGTCATTACAGCATAACTAATGTTATTTAAACTAGCTGGCTAGCTGCTAAGGAGCTACGCTATTGATGTCCTACGTGATGAGGCCAAACTCCCTGTAGACTTGCTTAAAGTCGTAATAGAATAAACATGATAATATATTACAAGCATATATTTTAATGACACATTTGCTGCATATACCCAACTTGGTTTACAGATTAGACAAAATCACTAAACAAAGTATTACATACACCCTTGGAAGTCGACGGGCGGGGGGTGGAGGGATGCTACCTCCCTGAAATGGCGGTGATACCTCACTGAAATGAGTTTTTGCAGGGTGGGATGTCTGGAAAAGTCGATTAGGAGTGCTGTTAGGAAACACTTCTACACGTAGTACCTTCAAATTTGGAGCTTCCTCCTACAAACACCAAGTGGTATCAGGTCAATTGTTAATTTTAAAGCTGATGATAATGGGTTTCTGTTCATAAAAGATACTGTATTTACATACAGTGCCAAGCGACCCAGATTCATTTTCACCATTGTCTGCAAGGTGTTTGAACAATTTGCCTGAGACCACATGGGCTCCTTCCAGTTGCTCCAGTTTCCTCCCATGTTTCAAAGATGTAAGTGTTAGTAAGTGAGTCGATCACATGGGTGTAATTGAATACATAGGCTCAAAGGGCCTGTTATCATGCTGCATCTCAAATAAACAAATAAATATTTAAAGACATCAAAGTGGCATTGCAAGTAAACACGAGGAATTCTGCAGATGCTGGAAATTCAAGCAACACACATCAAAGTTGCTGGTGAACGCAGCAGGCCAGGCAGCATCTCTAGGAAGAGGTACAGTCGATGCTTCAGGCCAAGACCCTTCATCAGGACTAACTGAAGGAAGGGCTAGTAAGAGATTTAAAAGTGGGAGGGGGAGGGGGAGATCCAAAATGATAGGAGAAGACAGGAGGGGGAGGGATGGAGCCAAAAGCTGGACAGGTGATTGGCAAAAGGTGTATGAGAGGATCATGGGACAGGTGGCCCAGGGAGAAGGAAAAGGGGGGGGAAGCCCAGAGGATGGGCAAGGGGTGTAGTCAGAGGGACAGAGGGAGAAAAGGGAGTGTGAGAGAAAGAATGTGTGTGTATATAAATAATGGATGGGGTACGAGGGGGAGGTGGGGCATCAGCGGAAGTTAGAGAAGTCAGTGTTCATGCCATCAGGTTGGAGGCTACCCAGACGGAATATAAGGTGTTCCTCCAACCTGAGTGTGGCTTCATCTTTACAGTAGAGGAGGCCGTGGATAGACATGTCAGAATGGGAATGGGATGTGGAATTAAAATGTGTGGCCACTGGGAGATTCTGCTTTCTCTGGCGGACAGAGCGTAGATGTTCAACGAAACGATCTCCCAGTCTGCGACGGTCTCGCCAATATATAGAAGGCCACATCGGGAGTACCGGACGCAGTATATCACCCCAGCCAACTCACAGGTGAAGTGTCGCCTCACCTGGAAGGACTGTCTAGGGCCCTGAATGGCGGTAAGTGAGTAGTCAGAGTGGTAAAGAAAGCATATGTCACACTTACCTTCAATGCATATATGGTATAGAGTATAAGAGTAAGGAAGTTGAAATGCAGTTACATAAAATTTTGATTAGGTTACACTTGGTGTGCTGTCCTGGTCATCCCAATAATAGAAGGACATGGAGACTTTGGAGAGGGTGCAGAAGAGATTCAGTGGGATTCTGCCTGGATTGGAAGGAATGAGCTATCAAAAGAGCTTGTAGAATTTGGATTGCCTTCTCTGAAGCATCGGAGGCTGGGGAGAAATTTGATAGAGTTTTATAAAATTGTGAGAAGCATAGACAACCGGAATATTTTCCCTGGGGTAAAAATATCAAATACAGGAAGACAAAGCTTTAAGGTGAGAAGGGGAAAATGTAAAGGAGATGCGTGGTGCAAATTTTTTATACAGAGCGGTAGACACCTGGAATCAACTGCCAGGGTTGGTATTGAAAACAGCTATGATAGTGGCATTCAAGAGGTTTTTAGATACGAATATTCAGGGAATAGAAGGATGTGGATCATGTGCAGGAGCAAGGCTTTAGTTTAATTCGGCAGCATGCTTGGCGCAGTTATGAGCTGAAGAGCCTAGCACTGTGCTGTACTGTTCTATGTTCTGTGTTCAGTAAGGGGAAAGGGCATGAAGGAGAGAAAATGGGGTGACGAATCTCCCTGAATGGCAGAATAGGCTCAATAAGCTGAACGCTCTCCTCCATCCCTTTATTTCAACTCACTAGTTCAAATGAACTGTCGTTAAAAGGCTTTGTTGCCAAGTTTAGATAGTGATCCAAGAGAGTTTTTATCATCACTTGAAGCAATGTCAACTATTTTCTTCTCTTGTCACTTGTCAACAGCGACGTTACTTATTTCTTCAGACAGCGCAAGCAATCTGCTTGTAATCACCCCTGGCATATCTGAGACACAGCCAGTTCAATGATGTACACAGTTGACACATTATGAACAGATGTGCACACATTTCAGGGCATTCGGAATTCCTCACGGCCTACAGCTAGTGGAAAACTTATCAGGCAAAGGCTGACGTCGCATAACCCCACTGAACTTATGGAAAACCTGAAGGTCCCCATGGTGGAAACAACAGAGCCCAGCATTGCAACATAAGCACAACAGAAGGAAATGAGCTGCTTAAGTGTTCTTTTCTGCATGATGTGTACTTGGAAAAGGAAGGGAAATAAAATCTGTGCAGATAATTGCCATAAAGTCCAAACCAGTATGGTAAAGTGACTTTTAACACCAGCTAAAGATTGACTGCTCAAAGCTTTAGAAGCAGGTACAGTAACATAATTTAAAAGACACTTGGGGCAGATACATAGATAGGAAGGTTTTAGACAAATATGCATCAAATACAAACACAACAACCAAACTTCGGAACACATCCTGGTCGGCATGGACAAGTTGTGCTGAGAGGCCCTTTTCCATGCTGTATTGCTGTATGTCTCCATAAATAGCTAACATGAGTAACAGACTATTGTGGACATCACAAGGACCTTAGCCCAGCAGCTGTGGCAGCACCGTAGTTAATATCCAATGACCTGGGCCATAAGTCAAAAGGCATGAATTCAAAACCCACTGTGAGAGCTTGTGAATCATAACTCATTATTAACTAAACAAGAGATTAATAAATAGTTAATATTTGTGACTATAAAATTACCAAGTTGCTGTTTAAAACCAGTGCTGCCAAAGGGTTTCAGCCTGAATTGTCATCTGTACTTTTTTCCATAGATGCTGCTGAGTTTCTCCAGCATTTTGTATATGTTGCTCGGATTTCTACCATCTGCAGATTTTCCCTTGTTTGTGTTTAAAACCCTTATACGACATCCTTCAGATAAGGGAATCTGTTATCCTCCACCATCTTCTCTCCTATCTTCTCCCAGCTCCCACCAACAGCATAGCAGTAAGAAAGAAGCCAGATTACTCGTAACACTGAGTTCACACAGACATAATGGGCTAAATCGTCTCCTTATCTGTAGTAAGCTCTCTGTGATTCCAAAAATGATCAGGCCGCCTGTTTTAGTGATGCTGAATGAGGGATATATGTTGCAAAGACATTGGAACTAACCTCCCTCTCTTTAAAATAGTTAGAGGCCTGAAATATAGACTTTTTTCCCTCCACAAATGTCACCTGACCTGCTGAATGTTTCTTAGATTTTCTGTCTGTTTCAGGTGTACATTCTCTGAAGGGTTTCATTTTATTTTTATTTATGGAATTTAAGACCTGAAGATACAGATCCAATGTAAAATACTGCACAAACTGAAAGTCTGAAATAAATTTAAAACATGATAGAAATCTCTTCAGGTCAGGCAACAGATGCAGAGTGAAAAGCAGACAGCAGTTGAAGTGAAAGACATTTCAACTGAATTGGAAGAAGTTACGAACACAATGGAAAAAGAATCTGGAAAAGATAAGAGGCCAGAGGCAGAGATTTCATCTGCCAAGTCTGATGAAAAGCAGTAGGACTGAAACAATCTCTGCTTTTCACTCTCTGCAGATGCTGCCTTACCAGCTGAGCATTTCCAAGAGTTTCAATTCAGTGTACGCAGCTCTCTGGTGAAATGATATTGTATCTGTTAAATAGGGGCCATGGACAATTCTGATTTGATGGACACAGACATGAAAGCACAGAGGAACATCTGGAGAAATTTCTGAAATGCCGGTTCACTGCCACTGCTACTGTGCAATCGAGAATCTCCAAAGGGAAGGCCCCAAAATCCCTGGCTTTGCCTGCTGCTGGCGACCGAGGCTATGGTCGAAGCGTTCGGCAGAGATGGCGCTCGGTACTCGGTGTCGGAGGGCTGATCAGAGCTCGAAGTTTTCAGACGACTCAGAGTTGGACTGTGGTCAGGCATAGCAGGGAGAGTTTTCTTCCTTCTCCCGTTTACGTGAGATGTGGGACTTTCGAGAGACTTTGAACTTTTTTACTGTGCCATGGCCTGTTCTTCATCAAGTTATGGTATTGTTGCACTGTTGTAACTATATGTTATAATTATGTGGTTTTGTTAGTTTTTTCAGTCTTGGTCTGTCCTGTATTTCTGTGATATCACACCGGAGGAATATTATATCATTTCTTAATGCATGCATTACTAAATGACAATAAAAGAGGACTGCGTGTCCTCATAATCTAATAATCTAATTTCACTTCAGGAGCCAAAACCGGCCAGCAAGAACAATTGTGTGGATGGAACTTGTTGCAAGTGAGGATGCTGGAAAGGAAGCTTAGGATACAATTAGCCGGTGGATTAAAATGGACTTTGCTCACAACTTTCTGTTTGCTGTAATTGTGTTTTTTTCCTGTAAAAATATGCATAATTTGTGATTAATTGATGCATTTTTTATTGTGACTGCTGCTTACATGGTATATGTGTCTGTGATGCTGCTGCAAGTAGGTTTTGCATTGCACCTGTGTA
The DNA here is from genome assembly GCF_963921235.1 of Mobula hypostoma. Taxonomy (NCBI): domain Eukaryota; kingdom Metazoa; phylum Chordata; class Chondrichthyes; order Myliobatiformes; family Myliobatidae; genus Mobula; species Mobula hypostoma. Next base: position 172,132,051 of record NC_086097.1, read on the forward strand.
TATATGTACATGTACCCATGACAATAAACTTGTTTTTGTCTTTGGAGCCACATAATTCTATTACAATATAACCTAAGCCACAAAGCAATAGTTAATTTATTATGAATGCAAGTAAAATCTTTGTGGTTGCTTACCTTTTATTTGGTTCATTCTGTTCTTCATTATTTCTTTAATATTTTGATTTGTACCTATATCAGAACCTATTCTAACCTTTTCTCTCATTCAGAAATAGAAATAGTAAGCTCCAGTTGGTGTACAGCTCTCCCTTAATGACCTTCAATTAAGTAAATTCCATCCAGATTAAAGACCAACAACAACCAAAGCGATGCTAATGTCAAGGCTGATGGAAGATAAGGTAAATCTCGGCAGGAAAGAGACTGATAAATGTCACAGGGCCCAACAGTGCAATTTGACAGTGGGGAACCTCTTGTTACAACATGACATAGGCCTTTCCCATTAGGATTTTCATGGACATATCTATGTTCTTCAAGGAAAGGACAGGGCGGAAAAGATTATGTTACCTCAGTAAAGAGGGAGTATTCATTTATCAACACACACAAAATGCTGGAGGAACTCAGCAGGCCAGGCAGCATCAATGGGAAAAAGAGTTGCTTGGATTTCCAGCATCTGCAGATTTTCTCTTGTTTGTGTACTCATTTATCATGTGCATTTCATAATCTCTGAACATGTGAACACTGATTGAGTCCTCTAACATTATTTATAATCCATCAATGTGTTGCTTTTATCTGTCACTTTCACCAATAGTGATGGACCAGATTGAGTTGTACTTAAAAAAAAGGAATTCAAAATATTCTGAAGTGCAGACATCTGCTGGACTGTGCAAATGGTCAGGAAGCGAGGATACATTGTAGTTTGTTCAGAGAGCTGGAGCAGGCATTATGGGCCAACTACGCTCCTTCATTACTGTATAAAATTCATTCTCAATTGACAATTCAAAATGAAGAATATTAAATCATACAATTGCTGCAGAGGAGAATGAAGCCATTCAGCCCATTAATTCTGCACCATCTCAATTAGAATAAATCAGTTGGTCCCATTCCCCGACTCCTTCCCTCAGTGCTGCAATTTGTTCTTCCCCAGTTACTTTGGACAGCACTGGTTAACTTGTTTCCAACACCCCTATTGACAGCAAATCCCAGAATTAACTCTTATTGATAGTAAATTCCAGTTCATGGACACTATCTGAATAATATGCCAAATGGCCTACTTCTGCTCCTATGTCTTCTTGTCTGGTCTTATGACAAGAACCAATCTTCCTCGTATCCCTCTTGCATCTTCATCCATTTTAATGACAACAGTGGCATTTAAGAGGCTTTGATGTAAACCCTCTCAACCCCATTCTCCTGCCTTCTCCCCATAGCCTTTGATGCCTTTACGAATGAAGTACCTATCGACCTCCGCTTTACTATACCCAAATGACTATCTGTAGCAATGAATCACACAGATTCACTACCATCTGGTCAAAGAAATTCCTCTTCATCTCTGTCTAATGGGATATCCTTCTAGTCTGAGGCTGTGCCCTCTAGTCAAACACTATCCCACTATTGGAAGCATCCTCTGCACATCCATTCCATCGAGGCCCTTATCTGTGGGCTGAAGGGCCTGTTGCTACACAGTGCTGTTTCCTGTTCTAAGTCTGTCCCTTCTGATCCTTGAACCATGTGCTAATCAAAGGAACTTACCTATACACATCTTAATTAAACAATTGTGAACTTGCCAAACTTTAACAAATCTCCTCTCACCATTCTTTGTTACAAGAAGAACAGCTTCTCCAACTTAAACTTAAGAGCTGAAGACCCTCATTCTTAGTACCATTCTTAAATAGCAGTGACTGTTCCATGCAGTCCACATGCAATATTTAGTTCATTGATGTCAAGAATGTTGAAATTGGACTTGGTTTATTAACATGTAGCCACAGTACTAACTGAAGGGCAATCAAATTTACCAAATAAGAGAAAGGGAGAGAATAGATCCTGGTGTAGATACAAATTAAAGCATGAAGAAATTTTTAAAATCCTATGGTTATGTTTCAAATGATAAAGATAAATGAAAAAATAGACATTTAAGCACAAAAGCTGCACAAGCCAGATATTTGAAACAAAATTAATAAGTATCAGAAATACTCAACAGGTCAGGTACCTTCTTTTGAGGGAGAAACTGATTCAACATTTCGGATTAATGATCCGTCATCAGAAATAAAGGCAACTGTACCTAATATCTTCTTCGCCATCTTGTCTGCCTGTATCTTAATTTTCAATTCAACTATGAACTACAATCCTATCAATTTCCCAAGTTGATCTAGATCCCACTGTAATCATAGAAAACCTCTTCACTGACCGCTAGATCATCAGCTTTGAATCATCATAAACTTATTAACCACGTTAACAACACTGTGTTTGAATTCAGCCTGGACCCTTGGACAATATGGCCAGCTGGTCTGATTGGTGGTAGAAATTATCCTACCATAAGCATTGGTCTTGGAGAAGAGGCTGACCATTGAAGATACTGACACTATGTCACAACCACCAGCAGACCTCTGTCCTGAGATATTCCCATATGGGAATGTAATGCTTTCAGCCAATGGTAAAAACAAGATAGTATCATAGAAAAGCATCCAGTCACCCATTAACTCCACATTGGTTCATTAAAAAGCAATCTAGATTTGAATCGAGTTTATTATCACTGACTTAGATGATGTGAAATTTGTTGTTTTGCAGCAGCAGTACAGAGCAATGACAAACATTTACTATTAATTACAAAAAAAAATTAAAGTGCAAAAAGAAGGAATTAGAAAGTGGTATTCATAAGTTCATGGACCAGTCACAAATTTGATAATAGAGGGGAAGAAGCTGCTTCTGATTCATTGAATGTGGGTCTTCCGCCCCCTGTACCAGATGGTTGTAATGAGAAGGGGGCATGTCCTCCTTGGTGATGGATGCTGCCTTCTTGAGGCAGTTTCTTGAAGATGTCCCTGATGCTGAGGAGGCTTCTGTCAGAGATGGAGCTGGCTGAGACTACAATCCTCTGCAGCCTCACGTAATCCTATGTATTAGACACAAGCAGCCAGAGTGCTTTCCATCATACATCTATAGAAATTTGTAAGTCTTTGGTGACATAATAAATCTCCTCAAACTCCACTGGCATGCCTTCCTCGTGATTGCATCAATGTATTGGACCCACTCCACAGGTATTCCCACTCTACTGATATCATCAACAGCCTAAATAAAATAAATGAGCTACAGCCATGCCTGAAATACTGCAGATAAGAATGCTTAGGCTAAATAGTTTGAAAGCAGTCTGTGCCAGTTACTTTGACATTTAAGCATTTGTATAAAAGTGAGCCAAAGCAGTACATCCCTACAGGAAAAGAAATACACTTCACTTTAACTTCATAGGGTAGAGTTTAGCGACTGAATCTAAAACTAAACTTTTTGTAACACATATAAAAAATGTTGGTGAAGGCAGCAGGCCAGGCAGCATCTATAGGAAGAGGTACAGTCGATGTTTCGGGCCGAGGCCCTTCGTCAAGACTAACTGAAAAAAGATATAGAAATCTCTATCTCTTCTTTCAGTTAGTCTTGACGAAGCATCTCGGCCCAAAACATTGACTGTACCTCTTCCTATAGATGCTGCCTGGCCTGCTGTGTTCACCAGCATTTTTTATGTGTGTTACTTGAATTTCCAGCATTTGCAGATTTCCTCATCTAAACTTTTTGTGCAGTGATCCAGTTTTAAAACCCACCACAAAGACTGAGGATTTTAAAATCAAGTCATTTAATAAATCAGGAGCCTCTGGTTTACTGTTTGAATGAAGTTTCTGAAGGAAGGGAATCTGCCATCCTTACTTGAGACATTTAGATCAGGTAAATGCACACAGTCTTTTCCCAAGGATTAGGAAATCAAGAATTGAACGGCTTTGGTCTAAGGTCCTCAACCGCTCTCCTGAGCACCACCACCCCATCCGCAAAAAATACTGGATTTCCTGGTGGCCAAACATTTTAATTACTATTCCCATTTCCATTCCAACATGTCAAGAAGGTTCAGATGGTCAGCATTCGGGATGAGATAGTAAATTGGAATAGACATTGGCTTTGTGGGAGAACCCAGAGAGTGGTAGTAAAGGGTTGCCTCTCTGACTGGAGACCTGTGACTAGTGTAGTCCTACAGGGATCAGGGCTGGGTCCATTGTATTTTGTTATCTATATCCACAACATGGATGATAATGTGGTTAACTGGATCAGCAAATCTGTGGATGACACCAAGATTGGAAGTATAGCGGATAGTCAAGAAGGCTATCATGGCTTGCAAAGGGATCAGCTGGAAAAATGGGCTGAAAAATGACAGATGGAATTTAATGCAGACAAGTGTGAGGTTTTGCACTTCGGTAGGACCAACCGGGGTAGGTCTTAACACAGTAAACAGCAGGGCATGGAGAATTGAGGTAGAACAAAGGGATCTGGGAATACATAATTCGTTGAAAGTGGTGTTAATGGTAGATAGGGTCGTAAAGAAAACTTTCGGTACATTGGCCTTCATAAATCAATGTATTGAGTACAGAAAATGGGATGTTATGTCGAAGTTGTATAAGATGTTGGTGAGGCCTAATTTGGAGTATTTTGTGCAGTTTTGGTCACCTACCTACAGGAAAGATGTAAACAAGGTTGAAAGAGTGCAGAGAAAATTTACAAAGATGTTGCCAGGTATGGAGGGCCTGAGTTTTAAGGAAAGATTGAATAAGTAAGGACTGCATTCTTTAGAACTGAAGGGAGATTTGATAAAGGTATACAAAATTATGAGGGGTATAGATAGGGTAAATGCAAGCAGGCTTTTTTCTCTGAGGTTGAGTGGGACTACGTCCAGAGGTCATGGCTTAAGGATGAAAGGTGAGAAACTTAAGGGGAACATGAGGGGAAACTTCTTCACTCAGAGGGTCATGAGAGTGTGGTATGAGCTGCCAGCACAAATGGTCCATGCAAGCTTGGTTTCAAGATTTAAGAGAGGTTAGGATAGGTACATGGATAGCAAGGATATTGAGGGCTATGGTCCCAGTAAAGGTCGATGGGAATAGTATCAGCATGGACTAGATGGGCTGAAGGGGCTGTAGTTCTCTATGACTCTATGTCAGTGCATGGCCTCCTCCTCTACCATAATGAGGCCACTCCCAGCAACACTTCATATTTCATCTACATAACCTCCAACCTGATGGCATGAACATCAATTTCTCCAACTTCTGGTAATTTTCCCTTCCCCCTTTCCTTTTCATCACTCCCCAACTCTGGCCATTTACATCTTCTGCTCACCTGCCAATCACCTCCCCCTGGTGCTGCTCCTCTGTCCTTTTCTCCCGTGATCCACTCTCCTCTCCTATCAGATTTCCACTTATCACCTCCCAGTTTCTTACTTCACCCCCCAGTTTTCACCTATCATCTTCTAACTTGTCCTCCTTCTCCTCCCCCACCTTCTTATTCTGACACCTTTCCCCCATAAGTTCCAATCCTGATGAAAGGTCCCAGCCTGAAATGTTGATTGTTTATTCATTTCCATAGATGCTGCCTGGCCTGATGAGTTCCTCCAGCATTGTGTGTGTGTGTGTGTGTTATACAGGTTTAAGGTGAGAAAGTTTAATAGGAACTTGAAGGGGAACTTTTTATACAAAAGGTGGTACGTACATGAAATGAATAAGTAAAGTGGTTGAGATAAGTTGAGTAACAACTTTTAAGAGACTGTTGGACAGGTACATGGATACGAAAGGTTTAAAAAGTAGTGTGCCAAATGCTATCAAACAGAATTTGAATGGCCTTCTTGGTCAGCATGAACAAGTTGAGCCAAAGAGCTTGTTTCCATGCTGTCTAACTCTATGATTTATCTTCATTGAAACCTTCCTTATTTGTATCCTTGCTCCACTTTCCTCTCTGATCAAATCCATCATCCTCAGCCCTTCGTCACTTCCACCTATCACCTTCCAGCTCTTGTCTCACCTCTTCCTCTCACCTTTTTATATGGGCTATTTCCCCTCTATTCTTTTAGCCCAGATGAATTGCCTTGACCCAAAACATTGAAGATTCATTTCCCTCCACATATGCTGCCTGACCAGCTGAGCTCCTTCAGCAGCTAGAATCCTGTTCCAGATGTCAGCATTTGCAATCTCATGTGTCTCTACAGTAAACCGTTGTTAGCAGCATGGCTTTTACAATCAGGAAGCAGATGTAAGATGGGGGGATTTATGTGGACTGCTGAATTTGAGGACAGTCTTTCATAGTCCCTCTCCAATATACTGGATTCTTAACCAAAGCATAAAGATCAAATTTATTCTCAAATTACTTACAATGCACGATGCAATATATTGTGTTTGGCCCCAACATAAGAAGAATGCAACTAGAGAATACAGATAGTCTAACAAGTGTTATCAAATGTTCGCCACATCTGCAGCTCCACCATGGTTTCCTAATGGTGGAGCGACAGGCTCTTGTCCAACATAGGGTCTATGTTCAGGTGAAAATTAATCATTGCTCTTCACAATGTACTTCTTGGCATTTTTACCTTATCACTCCTTGGCATAGAAAGGCAACATATCTGGGCATGTGTTGCAAGACAAGATAAAAAAAACACATAAAGGAATATACAGATTGAAACCTTCAGAATGCCCCGCAGAGAGGGTCTGTTGGAGAAACCTCACAACCTATGTTCAAGGATCACACCTCGGGGCATATTTGGGGCAAGTCCATTGGCCATCTCGACAGCTGGTGCATTCTGTTCCAACAGAAGGTAGGGTCATTCCAAGTGAGGATGGCTGCATTTTCCCTCTCGAGGGAGACTGCATAGATCATCAGAACATTGGATACAAAAGGACAACCAACCCATTGTGCCTGTTTGCCTCCATCCACGGCTCAAATGATTGTAACCCAAACTCTTCATTCCTATCTGCCCCCAGAAATGTTCCATCAATTTGCTTACCAACAGTACAGAGCAGGATTAGACCCAGCGTGCCTGTACCAACCATGAATTTAATTAAATTGACTTTATTACTTTCATCCTTCATATACATGAGGAGTAAAAATCTTTACATCTCTGTCTGAATGTTCCATGTGCGATTATGGTAATTTATAATAAATATTATGTATTATGTACAACAGGATAGTCAATATAACATAGAAATACAGTTGCATCAGCATGAATTTATCAGTCTGATGGCCTGATGGAAGAAGCTGTCCCAGAGCCTGTTGGTCCTGGCTTTTATGCTGTGGTACCGTTTCCTGGATGGGAGCAATCGGATCAGTTTGTGTTTGGGGTGACACAGGTCTCCAATGATCCTTTGGCCCTTTCTACACACCTGTCTTTGTAAATGTCCTGAATAGCGGGGAATTCACATCTACAGATGCACTGGGCTGTCCGTACTACTCTCTGCAGAGGCCTGCAATTGAGGGAAGTACAGTTCCCATACCAGACAGTGATGCAGCCAGTCAGGATGCTCTCTATCATGCCCCTATTGAAAGTTCTTAGAATTTTCTATCAAATTCCATGATGCCAATCAAGGATCTCGCTCAGTCTGCCTAAAAGATATTCGAAGACAATTTCCCTCCGAGGAAGAAAGCTCCACAACCTATGTCCATCTCAGAGAAATAGTGGGACAGAGTGGTGAGTACAGAAGTACAGCAGTAAAGGCATTGAGTTCAAGAGTAGGAATGCCGTTTTACCCCTACAAAATATTGTTAAGACCGCACTTGGAGTATTGTGTGCAGGCCTGGCTGCCAGAATATAGGAAGGATGAAAATAAGCTAGAATGTGTGCAGAAAAGATTCACATGAGTCTTGCTAGGATTGGAGGGCTTATATTATGAAGAGTATCTGTATAGGCTGGGATTATTGGAATTAGTTTTCCTGAAGTGGAGGTTCATATAAAATCACAAGGAATAGATAAGATGGATAGTCACAGTTTTCTAGGGCGCCATTGTAGCATCGCGATTAGCGTGATGCTATTGCGGCTTGGGGCATCAGGTTTCGGAGTTCAATCCCAGCATCCTCTGGAAGGAGTCCTCCCCATGGAACGTGTAGGTTTTCCTTGGGTGTTCTGGTTTCCTCCCACAGTGCAAAGATGTAATGGGAAGGATAATTTGTCATTGTAAGTTGTCCTATGAATAGGTTAGGGTTAATCATGGTTGTCCATGGTTGCTGGGGTGGTGCTTGAAGGGCCAGAAGGGCCATATCACGAGAGGGAATAGGTTTAAAGTGAGAGGGGAAGGATTTAAAAGAGACCTGAGGGACAAATTTCTCCACACAGGGGGTGGTAGATACTTAGACTGAACTGCCAGATGAAGTAGTAGAGACAGATACAATTACAACATTTAACGATATTTACACAGGAAGTTCAGAGGAATGTGGATCAAATACAGGGAACTGGGGCTAGCTCTGTAAGTACCTTGAATGTGTTAGGCAGAAGAGCCTGGTTCAAAGTTCCAAGTAAATTTATTATTAAAGTACATATATATGTCACCATATACTACCCTGAGATTCAGTTTCTTGCTTACTGTATTACTCTCTGACTATATTGCAGTGTGAGATGCTGATGGATATTTGTAAAATAATATCCCCTCACCACTTTGCAGCCTCTGTTGAACCACTGCCAACTATAAGTTTTCATAGGCCCTAAGAAACCAATTAATGGAGGTGTTTACAAGGAAAGCTCTGTAAATGCTCTGCCAGAGGTGAAGTTCAACAGGTAACAACTCAAACTGATATTCTCCTGGACTTGAACCTGACAGGGATAAGCACAGAGGGAAGCACAGGTATGGTCTATGAATGTTACAACCAGAAATCAATGTTCCAGTAGCTGGAGTTTGGAATGAAAAGGAGCTTGGGAGTCCTTGTGCAGGATTCCCTAAAGGTGAACTTGCAGGCAGAGTCGCTGGTAAGGAACACAACTGCAATGTTAACATTCATTTCAAGAGGACTGGAATATAGAGATTGGTTAGTATGATGTTGTGGGCATCACTGAGTCGTGGCTGATAGAAGGTCATAGTTGGGAGCTTAACATCAAAGGATATACTTTGTATCAAAAGGACAGGCAGGAAAGCAGAGGCAGTGGTGTGGCTCTGCTGGTAAGAGATGGAATTACATCTTTAGAAAGAGGTGACATAAGGTCAGAGAATGTTGAATCTTTGTGGGTGGAGATAACTGCATGGGTAGGAAAAAAAACATTACGGGAATTATATATAGGCCTCCAAGTAGTAGCCAAGATGTTGGGTTGAGATTGCAAAGGAAGCTGGAAAAGGGTAAGGGTAATGTCACAACTGTAATGGGGGACTTCAGTATGCAAGGGGATTGGGAAAATCAGGCTGCTTAACAAGATTAAATCCTATGGCGTTACAGGAAAGATACTGGCATAGATAGAGGAATGGGTGACAGGCGGGAGGCAGTGAGTTGGAATAAAAGGAACCTTTTCTGGTTGGCTGCAGTGACTAGTGGTATTCCTCATGGGTCAGAATTGGGGCCACTACATTTCTATTGTTTGTCAAAGATTTAGATAATGGAATTGATAGCTTTGTGGCAAAGTTTGCAGATGATATGAAGACAGATGGTTGGGGGTTAGATAGTACTGAGGAAGCAATGCGATTGCAGCAGGATTTAGACAAATTGGAAGAATGGGCAAAAAAAAAGTGGCAGATGGAATACGGTGTTGGGAAATGTATGATGATGCATTTTGGTAAAAGGAACAATAGTGCTGACCATTATCTAAATAGCGAGAAAATTCAAACATTACAGCTGCAAAGGAACTTAGGAGTCCTCATGCAAAACTCCCAGAAATTTAATTTACAGGATGACTCTGTGGTAAAAAACCCAAATGCAATGCTGGCATTTATTTCAAGAGGAATAGAATATAAAAACAAGGAGATAATGCTGAGGCTTTATAAGACACTGCTCAGGCTACTCTTGGAGTATTGTTTAAAAATGCAAACACCAGGAAATCTGCAGATGCTGGAATTTCAAGCAGCACACGTAAAAATTGCTGGTGAATGCAGCAGGCCAGGCAGCATCTATAGGAAGAGGTACAGTCGACGTTTCGGGCCGAGACTCTTCGTCAGGACTAACTGAAAGAAGAGATAGTAAGAGATTTGAAAGTGGGAGGGGGAGGGGGAGATCCGAAATGATAGGAGAAGACAGGAGGGGGAGGGATGGGGCCAAGAGCTGGACAGGTGATTGGCAAAAGGGATATGAGAGGATCATGGGACAGAAGGCCTAGGGAGAAAGAAAAGGGGGAGGAGGGGAAAACCCAGAGGATGGACAAGGGGTATAGTGAGAGGGATAGAGGAAGAAAAAGGAGAGAGAGAAAAGAGTATTTATAATAATAGTAAATAAATAAATAACGGATGGGGTACGAAGGGGAGGTGGGGCATTAATGGAAGTTAGAGAAGTCAGTGTTGGGTAGCCTCCAACCTGATGGCATGAACGTTGATTTCTCTAACTTTTGTTAATGCCCCACCTCACCTTAGTACCCCATCCGTTATTTATTTACTATTTTTTATCTCTCTCTCCTTTTTCTCCCTCTGTCCCTCTCACTATACTCCTTGCCCATCCTCTGGACTTTCCCCCCTCCCTCTTTCTTTCTCCTTAGGCCTCCCGTCCCATGATCCTCTCATATCCCTTTTGCCAATCAACTTTCCAGCTCGTGGCTCCATTCCTCCCCCTCCTGTCTTCTCCTATCATTTCTAATCTCCCCCTCCCCCTCTTAAATCTCTTACTCTCTCTTCTTTCAGTTAGTCCTGATGAAGGGTCTCGGCCTGAAACGTTGACTGTACCTCTTCCTATAGATGCTGCCTGGCCTGCTGCGTTCACCAGCAACTTTTATGTGTTGCTTGGAGTATTGTTAACAGTCCCATATCTCAGAAAGGATGTGTTGTCATTGGAGAGAGTCCAGAGGAGGTTCGGGAGGAAGATTCTGGGAATGAAGGGGTTACATATGAGAACCGTTTGGCAGCTTTGGCCCTGTACACACTGGAATATAGAAGATTGCAGGGAGATCTCACTGAAGCCTATTGAATGCTGTATGGATTAGGTAAGGTGCATGTGGAGAGGACGTTTCCTATAGAGGGAGAGTCCAGGACCAGAGAGTACAGCCTCAGAATATAACATCCTTTAGAACAGAGGTGAAGAGGAATTTCATTAGACAGGGATTGGGGAATCTGCGAAATCTATTGCCACAGATGGCTGTGGAGACCATGTCATCAGTTATATTTATTTTGAGGATTGATAGTTAATAAAGGCATGAAAAGTTACTGGGAGAAGGCAAGAAAATGGGGTTGAGAGAGAAAATAAATCAGGCACGCATTTACACTCATCCCATTTTGTTCTCCCCACATTCCCATCAACCCCTCTCGGTTCCACCATGCATGTACACATTAGCGAATAACTTACAAGTTAGTAGGATAAAGTATAAATTATTCGCTAATGGGAATGTGGGGAGAACAAAATGTGTGCCTGATTTCTACGAGTAGTTGACAGCTATCACAGACTCAGTGGGCAGAAGAGCCATTTTCTGTGTTGTATTTCTAGATGGTCCATAACAAATAATCCCATTGCTTGTGCAGGATCTTCTGCCTCCATCTGAAAAAACAGATAATCGTATCTCACATTCAACAGGTCATCCATGGAAGCATGTTATTTTGTACTCAATAAGCAATACCAAAAAGGTTCAAATGATTGTTATTTTTATTAATATTCTTTAATATAATCCTCAAGATGTGGAGAGAAAAAGGCTCTGTACATCACAATGAATCAGAACATGAACAAGAAAATCGAACCAGATCACAGTGTCCAACACATTAGTGCAAGGATGCTTGAAATCTATCATGTATAAAGAAGCAAGAGCCACATTGTTCAGTCCTATTTCCTCCACAAAAACATTCTTTATGCAATATGCACCATCTTCATCCCAACTCCACGAGAGCTATTTAGATAAGAAATGCAGGCTTCCTCTCACAGAGGCATCAATTATTAACCACTCTCTGGCTACACATGGCAGCCTCGCCAGTATCTGTAATCAGGGAGCTTTTAAATTCACATTTCTACGATTCTAATCTGCCACATACTTTGTTAATCCAATGGCCAGCAAGTGCTGTTTGCAATGTCAGATTAATCACTGTAACATTTCCCAATAATTTAGGAACATTGCTGATGTAATCTGAAAAAAAAATCTAAACCTTCAAATCTGACGGTTTATGAATCACAACCATTGAAAAATGTGATCATTTATTACAACATGCAGGATTTGGAGAGAATCCATATGGCCCATCACACCATTTAAAGGAACAATCGCATCAAAGGCCTAAAAGTTCATCCAACTTTGCTCTGAAACCCATGGTTAACTGGTTAATCCTTGGCACCAAGCAATCACACTCCTGTCTGAGTTGGATATTTCTTCTCATTACTATTGATGTGGGCTTTAGAGTCACGGTCATAGAGTTTTCAGCACAGAAATTGGTCTTCACCCATCTAGTGCATGCTGACCTGATCTTCTGTATAGTCTCACCTACCTGCAATGGACCATATCCCTCCAAATGCCTCCCATCCATGTCCCTAATCAAAATTCTCTTAAATGTTACAATTGAACCTGTATATACTTTGGATGGTTGCTCGTTGCACATCCTTACAGTGAACAAGTTTCTCCTCAATTCCCCTTAAATATTCCACCATTCTCCCTAAACCTATGACCTCTAGTCTCGCCCAACCTGAGGAGATAAATGCCTGCATTCATCCTATGTATACCCCTCGTAAGTTTGAATGAAGGGTTTTACCTCCCCATTTCCTTTGAACATATTTATTTATTCTGAAGTACTAGAACCGAGACACACGGACTATTCAACCGAGTTTTATTTATAAAATACTGAGACAGCATCCCACTTTCCCAAGCTGAATCTGAACACATAATTCAAAATAAACCAGGCACTAATTCTCTTTCTACCAGCCTCACGGTGAGCTCCAGTTTATACCACACTCATTACAAAAAGGAAGGACATTTTAGAACATTTCCCCAATTTATTTAGCAGCGATCATGGAATAATCTATTCATGAGAGCCATCTCCCTACCCATCCACTAACTAAAGAGTGAAAGAATCGAAGGCCAAGGCCCAGAAGGGTACTTAAAGTGTCATTCATGCTTAATCAGACAGGGTACCATCTGAAAGAGAACAGAGAAACAATAAGCAGATTTCACAATTGATTTGTCCCAGTTAGTGGAAACCACAGCAGTGAGCTCCAAAAGTAAAATCTTGCATTTCCCTAGCACCTTTTACAAAGTCAAGTTATCCCAAGGGGCTTTGCAGCAAATGAGATGGAATCACCACTGTGATACAGTAAAGATGACAGCCAATGTATACTCCCACTTTCTCCAAACTCGAGGGGTAGCCATGGGCACCGCATGGGCCCCAGCTATCCCTATCCCTTTGTTGGCTACGTAGAACAGTCCATGTTCCAAGCCTTCTACAGTAATGCTCCCCAACTCTTCCTCAGCTACATTGATGACTGCATTGCTGCTGCTTCATGCACATATGCTAAGCTCATCAATTTCATCAACTTTGCCTCCAACGTCCACCCTGCCCTTAAATTCACCTGATCCATTTCTGACACCTTCTTCCCCTTTCTCAATCTCTCTCTCTCCATCTCTGGAGACAAACTGCCAAACAATATCTTTTATAAACCTACTGATTCCCACAGTTATCATGACTATACCTCCTCTCACTGTGTCTCCTGTAAAAATTCTATTACCTTTTCATAGTTCTTCCATCTCCACCGTATCTGTTCCTAGGATCTGACTTTCCTTTCCAGGGCATCAGAAGTGTCCTCTTTCTTCAAAGAATGGGGTTTCCCTTCCTCCAGCACAGTTGCTGCCCTCACCCACATCTCCTCCATTTTCTGAACATCTGCACTCACCCCACCTTCCCCCAACCTTGACAGTAGGAGTTCCTCTTGTTCATAGCTACCACCCTATGAGCCTCCGCATCCAACACATCATCCTCCGTAAATTCTGCCACCTCCAAAGGGATCCTACCACCAAGCACATCTTTACCTCCCCACTACATGATTCCCTTGTCCATTGATCCCTCCCCACTAATCTCCCTCTAGGCACTTACCCCTGCAAGCAGCCAAAGTGCTACAACAACCCATTCACCTCTTCCTTCCCCTCCATTCAAGCACCCAAATAGTCCTTCCAAGTGAGGCAACACTTCACTTGTGAACATACAGTGGTTGTCTAGTGTGTCTGGTGCTCCTCTACACTGGTGAGACGCATCATAATCTAGGGGACAACTTCGTTGAGCACCTCCACTCCATCTGCCAAAAGCAGAAGTCCCCTCTTCTTTTATTCCCCACTTTGACCTCTTACTTCTTCTCACCTGCCTATCACTTCTTCCTGGATTCCCTTCTCTTTTCCTTTCTCCCATGGTCCACGCTCCTCTCCAATTAGATTCCTTCCTCTCCAGCCCCTTATCTATTCTACCCACCTTCTAGCTATCCTTCATTCACCCCACCACCCTCACCTTTTTATTCTGGCGTCATTCCCCTTCCTTTCTAGTCCTGAAGAAGGGTCTCGGCCCGAAACATTGACTGTTCACTCTTTTCCATTGATGCTGCCTGACCTGCTGAGTTCCTCCAGCAACTTGTGTGTGTTGCTTTGGATTTCTAGCATTTGCAGACTTCTTTGTGTTTATAATGTATAGAGGGTATGGACCTAATGCAGGTAAATGGGATTGGCACAGATGCAAAGGTCAGCATGGATAAAGGGCCCGTTTCTGTACAGTATGACTTGATCTACACACAGCAAGCATTTACAAACAGCAAAGTGATAATAATTATTGATAAACTGCAGAATAATTGTCGTCCAGGGACTGTGAGATTCGTTCTTGGTTTATAGAAAATAGAACAGGCTCTTTGGTCCAAGAAGGGAACTGTAATTTCTTTGCCATACAATAATGCTTGGGTTGTAAAACATTCATTATGGACAGACCACCAATCACTCCAGACTCCTGCAATGGAAAGTCAAACAGCTGGAGGAGTGCTTCACAGAAGGATGGGCTGCTGGAAGATTGCCCAATTCTTCACTCAATTTTTCCAAATATATTACCTCAACAGAAAATCAAGCACTCAGCAAGGAGGCCACCAGCCTCTCCCACCCTTTTCACATAGAAAATATGGCTAGTCCTTCCAATTATCTTTGTAATCTGTGACAAAAGAACCAGTTATCAGAAGATTGATGCCGATAAGAGGACAATGGGGGAACATGCAAGGTGCTAATAAGAGAGAGACGAGAGAGATTACCAAAAGGAGACACGGTTCCAAGTATTGTCAGAGACCGGTGGCTTTGAACCCTGAACTGTTTGAAGTCTGATGGACAGGCGATACCCCAGCAGGGGGATAAAAAGGGACAGGTTCGCTAAGGCAACAGACACACGACACCACGAGGTAACGAGACCCTGGAAGCGGTGTGCCCCCACAAGTTGGGAGTTTTGGAGGTCTGGTCGCGGGACCAGCCATAGACGCACAGGGTAGAAAGACACGGTCGGGCGGGAACCTGGCGTGTGTGTCCGCCCTTGCCTGGGTGCTGGGTTCACCGCAGAAGAACGATCATATCGGGAACGGAGGGGTCACAGTCAGTGACCTCAGAAGTCATTACAAAGGGCTCGCCCAAAAGCTAACTGCGAGGAATATCAAAGGTCTGTTTGGAATCCGATTTGCATATTCATTCGTTCTCTCTCTCTCCTCCCCGCCCAACAGCACAACAGCGATTACTGCAAACTGAACTGAACTAAATTGAACTGAACTTTGCATCACTTGAAACTGATCATTTAGCCCTAGACTGTGATAGAGCTTGATTGATCCTATTATCCTAGTTCTGTGTACATGTGTGTTTTATCATTGCTAAACTGTTGCATTTATATCCTTTTGATTAAAGTACTGTGTTGCTTATTTCTTTAATAAAACTTTCTTAGTTCCAGTAATCCAGACTCCAACTAAGTGGTTCATTTCTGCTGGTTTGGCAACCCAGTTACGGGGTACGTAACAAATCAAATTATACCTTTTCCCCCTTGTGTCTCCACGAATGGGATTTGCTGTCATTGATATGTTCATATTTACCAGAGAGAAACACATTTCGGTATGGATAGAAGCCATTTGGCCTTTTCTGCCTGTACTAGCTCCCTTATCCATTCTACAGACAAACTGTTGGAGGAACTCAACAAGTCAGTCAGTACCTGTGGAGGGAAACGGATAATTGATGTTTCGGGTCGAGACTCTTCATCTGGACAGAAAGATAAAGGACAGATAGCCGTTAACAAGAGATGGGGAAAGGGGCGGAGCAGGAGCAATAGGTTGATCCAGGTGAGGAGGGGAGATAGGCAGATGGGGTATGGGAGAGTACTGATCTGTACAGTACCTGTGCCTGGTATTGTTAATGTTAAGTTAATGGAGAGTGGGCACATATTTCAAATGTGGAAGGGGCTGGTTACCCAACCCGAAGCCCTTTCTGTCTGCTGGCCAGACACTCAGACTGGCAACTTTCCCAACACACCTTGGGCAATGGCATTAAAACTGACCCAAAGATTGCTCCCTTGCACATGGTAACCTTCATAACTTACCAACAACCTTCCCAAATCCAAGCATTCCCAAAATCCATTTCCAAAGGAAAGTTGGAATTCAAATTATGGAGTTAACACAAGGATCCCATCAACTGCAGTTTGAGTCTCAGATCTCCACGTTTCATTGCCATATTATTTTTTTACAACACAGAAGGAAGCTACTTCAGCCAGCTGTGTCTATACCGGCTAACAAAGCAATCCCATTCTCCACTAACATTCCCTGTAACCTATTGTCTCCATAGTTCCATCAACTCTCCCCAAATTAGTCCCATGCCAATCCCGATTTTTTTATTCTCTCCACTTTCTCATTAGCTTCTCCCAAGATTCTACCACTCGGCTGCACATGAAACGCAATTTCCAGTGGCCAAATCACCTACCAACCTGGGATACGGGAGAAAACAGGTGTACTTGGGGGAAACCTGTAGGGTCACAGAGAGAATGTGCAAGCTCTACACGGAGCATGTTGGAAGTCAGCTTAGAATCTGGATCACTGGAGCCGTGAGGCAGTGCCTCTTCAGACTGAATCACAGGATGTTGTGAGTTCCGGGTCAGATCGTCGCCATTCTACACATGCAGACAACGGTTGGGATTTCCCTGAGACAGCCTGACAAATCCATACTCATGAATGATCTCCGTGATACTAGTGCTTACCAAGTACTCAGCACCACCTCCACCAAGGTCCCACGGAAAGCCAATCTCCTTTCATCACCAATGCATCTCTGCATCAATGATTTCTGCAGTGGCAGACTGCAATCTCTCTGACTGGCCCAATCTGAAACATTTGAGAGTTTTATCTTGAGGCCTGTGGCTGAATGCTGGGAAATGTTTCTGAATCACCAAGCTTACTGTTGAACTGACATGAATAGAACTTTGTGTGTGGGTCCCTTCACCACATCCACCAGCCTCAAAGAACTCACTGTCTGAAGGGAAACTCGAGAGCCCAACCACCACTGCTTAGACCGAGTACCACGTGGACTCTGGAGTTAGAAGTGAACTGTCTCTCTCAAGTTTTAAATGTCCCTCTCAGGTTTCAACCTCCATCTCTCGCACACACCCTTCAGGTGAAACCACATAAGAGCTCCTGGGACTGCACTGTGCAATTTATTCTTTGTTCAATCTGCCTGCATCGTAGTTGCAACTCCAGACAGTTCAGCTTTCAACTGGTAAACCTCGAATAGCCCAACTGACTCATCACTGACCAGCAGATGTCCTCGATAGTCTTGATATCCTGCAGGGACATCGTTTCCCTCCAGGTGTGGAGGTTGCCAGGTGCAAGGTCGCCCTCGAATGGAAGGTGGAGCAGGTTTGTGGAGGTAGCAAACAGCATCCTGTTGAGTACGGCAGGGGGCAAAGGAAAGCCCAGGAAGGCATAAACCTTCTCGGCTGTCTCTCGAGGAAGGGTGACAACATCTTCAAACTTCAGCAGCTGGTAGTTCTCTGACGGTAGCTTCCCGTTGATCCTCATTGCCGCCTTGATGTTGGCAAGCCAGAGGTGAGCCAGGAGGGCCACCGCACTCTTGGTTGGGTCAGCAAACTGCCGCTGGAGGGATTTGTACTCGAAGGCCGCGGAGCCACACCCCTCGCCCACGTCCTCCCCAAAGAGGGCAGCCAGGCGCCCGGGCACATCCCCCAGTGAGGAGAGGCCGGGCTGGGCATGGGAGAGCAAGGATTGGACCCAGGCTCGAGGATCCCTCACTACCAGCATCAGCCGGGTCGGGGCCCCCAGCACGCCATGCACGAAGGGCATCTTGAGGGTCCAGGCGCCGCTGCTCAGACTGAGCACCACACGGGCGTTGGGGTGGGTGTCCAGGTGCCTCTGAAGCCGCCCCAGATACTCTGTATTCCCCTCCATTGCCTCACCACCCAGGGAGACCCTCCTCCTGTGCTTCTGTTTCTTCTGTGAGCTCCCCCTGACCCTGGGGTGCAGCGGCAGGTTCTGCAGGTGCAGCTTGGTGCCGTGCACCAGGGACTGAAGCCACCCCTGGGCCAGTCGGTAGCGGCCCTGCTGGGCGTCGGCGGCCGTCCACTCGCAAGCATCGGTGAGTGGATCAAGGTCGAACTCGGCCTCGGTCACCCCGGCCTGCTCGGTGGGCAGCCGGACATAGAGGAAATCAGCAACGTCGGAAAAGAGGTGCCGCAGGATCTCGGCACCGGATCCGGGGAGGGAGGTGATCACCAGTGGGGGCATTCTTCCCAGTGCCTGGTCCCATTGCAGGGAGGGAGAAGCAGGCACCGGCTCCCCTTCTCCCCCGCCGCCACTGCAGAGGGGAAGGCGGCAGGCGGCCCAGAGGGCGGCCAGCTCAGCCAGCCACAGGCTGATAGCTGCCAGCATGGCCAGCCGCAGTAGGCGGCCGAAAGAGAGCGAGAGGCGAGAGCGGGCAGCTGCTAGGCCCAAGGCCAGACAAGGCATGCCAGCTGCCGCTGCCGCCACTGCCACCACCTTAGCCGTGGGGCCCCGGTAGGAGCGGGACAGGGATGGGGTCTGGGCCACTACTGAGACAGTGCCAAGGCCAAAGCGGGTGACCTGGTGTGGCTCCTCCACTTTGGCATAGCCACCGAAGCCGAGGTAGGAGAAGCGGGAGCTGGGGTCGTCGTGCCGGGTGGCCAGCCACACCACCACAGGCGTGTCATTGATGGTGAGAGCCACTTTGAGGCCGGTGCTGGCGTCCTCGAGGAAGCGGCAGTCACTGACCCGGACGGATGGGCCGTGGAACAGGAACGCCATGCGGGTGACGGGCCCCCGCAACGCAAACGTCACATTGATGAACTGGGTCCAGCGCTTTTTGAACTCGGCCGCCTGCTCGGCTTCCTGGATCTGGGCCTCGGGGCTGTCGCCTGCAGCGCTGAACCACACCACTTTGTACTGGGCGTCCCAGACATCGAGCAGGGCGCCGTGGAGGCCCTCCTGGGACCGCCATGGCACGTAGCGGAAGTCGAGGTCGAGGTTGTGGAAGAAAGCGCTGGCGTGGCGTAGCGGGGAGCCGGGCTGCCGCTCTAGGTGATCCACCACCAGCAGTGTCTCGGCATTGAGAAGCATCAGCGCTCTGTAGACGCTGCGCAGCCCCATGGCGGACGAGTAGGCCAGTGCTGCCTCGCCGCTTGTGAAGACCATGCTGCCGTGATGCGAGGCAGTGACCACCTCACCGGCCGAGCCGCCGGCCTCGCCCGCCGTCCAGTCCAGCCATTGGCCGCACTCACCCAGCTGGCCCTCCCAGGGCCAATTGCAGTGGCTGCTGGGTGAGGGCCCAAACACCAGCACATTGTTGAGATAGCTGTGCTTGGGGCCGTACAGTGCCTCAGATACGAAGGGGCGGCCGCCTGGCGCAAAGGTGAAGGAGTTCTGGTCCGGGTGCTCGTGGCCCGGGTTGAAGCTCTTCCAACCGTCGATCCACGAGTATGGCCGGCCCCTGCTGCCACCCCAGCTGCCAGCACCATGCACCATCTCGTAGACGGCCCGCCCACCCAGCTTGCCCGACTTGAAGGAGACAAAGGTGTGGCCCGGCTCCTGCTCCAGCCCCCCACCGTAGGTGACCACCCCCCAGTTAGGGAAGACGTGCAACCTCGGGCTGCCGTGAATGGCTGGCGGCCGGGGGCTGAGCCCGGGGTCATACCAGATGAACTCTGTGTGCAGGGTGCACCAGCGGTGTGCACTGGATGGCTCCATCGGCCCGTCCTTGGGTCGGTGCTTGCGGATCTGCTTGGCCAGCCAGTTACCGCTGCCGTCCCTGAGCACGAACCTGCAGTGGAGGGGAGAAGAGAGGTAGACATTTAATTGCAACCACAGGTGAGACGGGAGGGGGAGGAGGATGAGTGATGTTCCCAGCTGTCCCATTCAGTCAGTCCCCTAAACAATAGGTGAGACGACCCATATCCCCAGTGTGGCCCGGCATTGAAACCTGCAACACAAAGGATGGCAGATGCTGGGATGGTGACAGAGTTAATGAGAGACAGAGAGTTAGAGAGAGAGTGAGTGAGAGAGAGTGTGAGAGACAGTGAGAGAGTTAATGAGAGTGTTAACGAGAGAGTGAGAGAGAGTGAGAATGTTAACTAGAGAGAGAGATAATGAGAGAGTGTTAACGAGAGAGAGAGAGAGGGAGAGAGAGAAAGAAAGAGAAAAACTTTGTATTGCTGTTCATCTCCTTCCAGCAGTCGTCTCCCCTCCACAAAACACAACTCCCCTCAATGTCATAAAAGTTGCTGGTGAACGCAACATCTCTAGGAAGAGGTACAGTCGACATAGATGCTGCCTGGCCTGCAGCATTCACCAGCAACTTTTATGTGTGTTGCTTGAAATTCCAGCATCTGCAGATTTCCTCGTGTCCCCCCAATCTCAGACAATTTTCCCTCTCCCTCTCTGTTATCCACCTGTCTCCGTCTCTCAATTCCATCCCTGCTCCTCTCTCCTGCCTGGCGTAACATGCCGGTCACTTTACACTTCTCCTGAGTCCACCAGTTACCCTCTTTGCCACCTTATCCACCTGCGTAGCCACTTTCAGTAAACTATCACCTGGAGTGCAAGATCGCTCTGCACCTCAAAGCTATTAGGGGTCTAGAAGCTCTGAAGCACAGGATCCAAGGAGGCTGCAGAGGGATGTAGACTCACCATCTTCAAGAGGTGGTGCCTCAAGAAAGTGGCATCCATCAGTGAGGGCCCTCGCCACCCAGGGCATGCCCTCTTCTCATTGCTACCACTGGGGAGGAGTTAAGGGAGCCAGAAAGCAATAGAGGAACAGCTTCCTCGCCTCACCATCAGATTTCTGAATGGTCCTTTATTCCTTTGCTTTCGCACTGTTTCTTTTAAATTTATAGTAATTTGATGCTTTTGCACTGTACTGTTGTGCAAAACAATAAACTTCACGTCATAGCAGACCTGAATCACCAAGGCACAGAAGACCATAATGGTGTGCATATAATCCTGTCCTGTTGAACAGAATGGGCATGATGGGCCAAAGGGTCTGTTCCCATGCAGTACGAATCCATTCTCGATGAAGATATTCTCCTGAATAGCCTGACTATTTGCACTTGGGACAAGGCAGGACACAGGCAGCAGCTTGTGGATAAGCTTAATGTTTATTTCTCATCTCTGTACGAGTTCCAAGTTCCAACACATCATTTCAATACTGTTAAAGTTAGGAACTGAGCAATAGAGAAAACTCAGCGGTGATACACTGCACTCTGCAGCTTGATAAATCATTCTATCTTCAGAGGAAGGAAAATGCACAGCTTCTTAATGACACGAGCGAGGAAGGGATAACTACAACTGGCTTTTTGCCATAATTTAAATCTCTGGCTTCATGCCTCATTAAGCAATGTACACTCTTCCTGGAGAGCTAGGCAATTAACAGGAATATAAATTAACTAAGGAACTGTTTCACCTGAGAAATCAAAGGATTGTGCATTATGTTTAAAAACAGGAGCACAGGTGGAATTCAATATTGACACTACTGTTGTTGGTTGAATCTCAAATGCTGATGAGGAGGCATGCAGGCGTGAGATTTATTGGCTGATGTCACAATAACAACCTCACTCTCTACATTAGCAAGACCAAGGAATTGATTAGAGACTTCAGGAAAGGGAAGTCAGGACAACACACACACGTTGTCATTGAGGGATCAGTGGTTGAAAGGGTAAATAAACATCTTCAGGTTTCTAGGCATCAATATCCCCAAGGAATACCCTGGGATCAATACATTGCTGCAATCACAATGAAGGGACAACTGCAGCTCTGCTTTAGTAGGCGTTTGAGGATATATGGAATGTCACAAAGACTGGGATAAAATTGAGAGCACTCTGACTGGTTACATCGCAGCCTGGTACGGAGGATCAAATGAACAGGATTGCAAGCGGGTGCAGAGGGATATAGACTCAGCCAGCTTCATGGTAGACACAACCCTTTCCACCATCGGGGATACCTGTGCCTCAAGAAGTTCATATCCATCACTGAGCACCCTGACAATCTGGGATATGCTCTCTTCTCAGTACTGCCACAGAGGACTGAAGACCCTCAGCAATTCAGAAACAGCTTCTTTCCCTCTGCCAGTAAATTTCTGAACACTAGCCCATTATCCTTTCTTTTTGCACTATTTATTTTTTTGTAATTTATTGTAATTTTATGTCTCTGCACTGTACTGCTGCTGCAAAATAATAACAAATTTCACGTCATCTAAGTCAGTGATAATAAATCTGATGGGCATTTCTTTGAACTGGTTGTGCAATGTAGTCCCTTTCTAGGCTAGATGTAGAGGACCCATCCCTGCATTTTCTAACCTAAGGGAACCACCCAACTGGGAAGTTCAACCATGGGAGATTATACACAGTGAAGGGCCCTGAACAGAGAGACCCAGAGGTACAGAAGGAGTGGAAATGGGTACTTGATGCTGGCAAGAACCAAACATCCCATTTCTGTGAGAAGCAGTTTATTCAATCATCATATTAGTGAGAAAATATTAGGAAGGTTGAGTTATGCATTAAGTGCAGAGGCAGCTGCCTCTGATAACCTTTCACCACTAGATACAAAGATTTCAGTACTTGGCTGTTACTTACTATAGATTAAGATCAAAGGACGAAACACATGTCTAATCCATGGTTTAATTCGAAGAGTTTCACTACATTGTGCATTCTAATTAGTTTACTGCTTTCATGGGCTCAATGTTAATTGCCCTTAATGAATATCAATGCAGCTTTGTTAAATTAAGCATAGGATCAATAAGAAAAGGAGGACCAGATTAAAGATCTATTCTATCAACCTTTTCATCTTAATTGGCTGGAACACTGTTGCAAGTACAGTCCTATTACACTGGCCTATCGATTATCCAGGGTAATAGCAGACTGTCCTTCCATGGATAATGCAAAAACACAGATAATGCAAACACATTAAAAAGGCATCAAACAAATGACCTTATTGTCCATTGTTCATTAAAATAGTCATGGAGATTTGTTTGAGAGTTGTTTTACAGCAGTGCTTTCACCCCCAGTTTCTCAAACATATCATTTCTTTAGCAAAGTCAAAGCCTTTAATTTCTTTAACAGGAGTTTGCAAGGTCCAACCAAGCAGAGTCCACTGCCAAGAAGGCCCACCAGCGCCTTTACTTCCTGAGAAAACTCAAGAAATTTGGCCTGTCCCCTAAAACCCTCACTAATTTTTATAGATGCACTGTAGAAAGCATTCTTCTAGGGTGCATCACAACCTGGAATGGAAGTTGTCCTGTCCAAGACCAAAAGAAGCTGCAGAAGATCGTGAACACAGCGCAGCACATCACATAAACCAATCTTCCATCCTTGGACTCACTTTACACCGCACGCTGTCGGAGCAGTGCTGCCAGGATAATCAAGGATACGACCCACCCAGCCAACACACTTTTCATCCCTCTTCCCTCCAGGAGAAGGCTCAGGAGCTTGAAGACTCATACGGCCAGATTTGGGAACAGCTTCTTTCTAACTGTGATAAGACAGATCCTGAACGGATCCTGACCCGGATCTGGGCCGTACCCTCCAAATATCCGGACATGCATCTCGGTTTTTTTGCACTACCTACCTTTCCATTTTCCTATTTTCTATTTATGATTTATAATTTAAATTTTTAATATTTACTATCGATTTGTAATCCAGGGAGTGGGAAGCGCAGAATAAAGTACATTTGTAGTACACAATACTGTGCAATAGAGCTTCATGAACTGGGAAGGTTTAATGACTTTGACTAAATTTTTACAGTATTTGAACCATATTTAATACATCATTACTGCATTCTTATGGTCACACTAATAGTGCATTAACTACAGAGTACTTTCGTACTACAGTACTCTTACTGTACTTTGTTAATGCTCTTTTATTGTAGGCTACTATAGTCACTATACTCTTTCTGTACTATAGGTAATGTACTCTTGTGATTTTTTGCTAGTTAGCATAATCTCACTGATCTATTTGTGGGCAATGCACCATTATGGTCTAACTGTAAATAATGCACTATCATGTATTCCTCCTATTACTGTGGTCTAACTGTAGATAACACATAATGACTGTTTTCTATACAGGGGATGAGGATTTAAGCAGGCAGGCCTTTAAGAATGGAAGCTTTTAAACTAACCCTGTGGATCTTTAAGCAACACACATCAAAGTTGCTGGTGAATGCAGCAGGCCAGGCAGCATTTCTAGGAAGAGGTACAGTCGATGTTTCAGGCCGAGACCCTTCGTCAGGACTAACTGAAGGAAGAGTTAGTAAGAGATTTGAAAGTGGGAGGGGGTGGGGGAGATCCAAAATGATAGGAGAGGACAGGAGGGGGAGGGATGGAGCCAAGAGCTGGACAGGTGATAGGCAAAAGGGGATAAGAGAGGATCATGGGACAGGAGGCCCAGGGAGAAAAACGAGGGGGGGGGAACCCAGACGATGGGCAAGGGGTATAGTCAGAGGGACAGAGGGAGAAAAGGGAGAGTGAGAGAAAGAGAATGTGTATATAAAAATAAATAACAGATGGGGTACGAGGGGGAGGTGGGGCATTAGCGGAAGTTAGAGAAGTCAATATTCATGCCATCAGGTTGGAGGCTACCCAGACGGAATATAAGGTGTTGTTCCTCCAACCTGAGTGTGGCTTCATCTTTACAGTAGAGGAGGCCGTGGATATACATGCCAGAATGGGAATGGGATGTGGAATTAAAATGTGTGGCCACTGGGAGATCCTGCTTTCTCTGGCGGACAGAGTGTAGGTGTTCAGCAAAGCAGTCTCGCAGTCTGCGTCGGGTCTTGCCAATATATAGAAGGCCACATCGGGAGCACCGGTCACAGTATATCACCCCAGTCGACTCACAGGTGAAGTGTCGCCTCACCTGGAAGGACTGTTTGGGGCCCTGAATGGTGGTAAGGGAGGAAGTGTAAGGGCATGTGTAGCACTTGTTCCGCTTACAAGGATAAGTGCCAGGAGGGAGATCAGTGGGGAGGGATGGGGGGGATGAATGGACAAGGGAGTCGTGTAGGGAGCGATCCCTGTGGAAAGTGGGGGGGGGGGGAGGGAAAGATGTGCTTAGTGGTGGGACCCCGTTGGAGGTGGCGGAAGTTACGGAGAATAATATGTTGGACCCAGAGGCTGGTGGGGTGGTAGGTGAGGACCAGGGGACCCCTATTCCTAGTGGGGTGGCGGGAGATGGAGTGAGAGCAGATGTACGTGAAATGGGGGAGATGCGTTTGAGAGCAGAGTTGATGGTGGAGGAAGGGAAGCCCCTTTCTTTGAAAAAGGAGGACATCTCCCTCGTCCTGGAATGAAAAGCCTCATCCTGAGAGCAGATGCGGCGGAGACAGAGGAATTGCGAGAAGGGGATGGCGTTTTTGCAAGAGACAGGGTGAGAAGAGGAATAGTCCAGATAGCTGTGAGAGTCAGTAGGCTTATAGTACACATCAGTGGATAAGCTGTCACCAGAGATAGAGACAGAAAGATCTAGAAAGGGGAGGGAGGTGTCGGAAATGGACCAGGTAAACTTGAGGGCAGGGTGAAAGTTGGAGGCAAAGTTAATAAAGTCAACGAACTCAGCATGCGTGCAGGAAGCAGCGCCAATGCAGTCATCGATGTAGCGAAGGAAAAGTGAGGGACAGCTACCAGAATAGGTACGGAACATAGATTGTTCCACAAAGCCAACAAAAAGGTAGGCATAGCTAGGACCCATACGGGTGCCCATAGCTACACCTTTAGTTTGGAGGAAATGGGAGGAGCCAAAGGAGAAATTATTAAGGACTAATTCCACTAGACGGAGCAGAGTGGTGGTAGAGGGGAACTGATTAGGTCTGGAATCCAAAAGAAGCGGAGAGCTTTGAGACCTTCCTGATGGGGGATGGAAGTATATAGGGACTGGACATCCATGGTGAAAATAAAGCGGTGGGGGCCAGGGAACTTAAAATCATCGAAAAGTTTAAGAGCGTGAGAAGTGTCACGAACATAGGTCGGAAGGGATTGAACAAGGGGGGATAAAACCGTGTCGAGGTATGCAGAAACGAGTTCGGTGGGGCAGGAGCAAGCTGAGACAATAGGTCTGCCAGGACAGGCAGGTTTGTGGATCTTGGGTAGGAGGTAGAAACGGGAAGTGCGAGGTGTGGGAACTATAAGGTTGGTAGCAGTGGATGGGAGATCCCCTGAGCAGATAAAGTCGGTGATGGTGTGGGAGACAATGGCCTAGTGCTCCTTAGTGGGGTCACAATCGAGGAGTAAATAAGAGGAGGTATCCACGAGTTGTCGCTGTGCCTCAGCAAGGTAGAGGTCAGTACGCCAGACTACAACAGCACCCCCCTTATCGGCAGGTTTAATAGTAAGGTTAGGATTAGTGCGGAGGGAGTGGAGAGCAGAGCGTTCGGAAGGAGTAAGGTTGGAATGGGAACAAGGTGCGGTGAACTCGAGACGGTTGATGTCCCATCGGCAGTTGGCAATAAAGAGATCCAGAGCAGGCAGAAGACCAGAGCGGTGTGTCCATGAAGAAGAGGAGGATTGAAGATGGGAGAAGGGGTCATCGGTGGGGGTGGAAGAGTCCTTGCCGAAGAAGTAGGCTCGGAGACGGAGACGGAGACGGCGGAAGAAGAGTTCCGCATCATGGCGAACACGGAACTTGCTGAGGTGTGGGCGAAGGGGGACAAAGGTGAGGCCCTTACTGAGGACAGAGCGTTCTGCCTCCGACAGTTGAAGGTCAGAGGGGATGGTAAAGACCCGGCACGGATGACAGCTGGGATCAGAAGGGGGAGGGGGGAGGCTGGGGGTGTCAGTGGAGAGGGGAGGGTTGGGGTGAGAGGAAGATGGAGCCTCTGAGTACCCAGGAGCTGACGATGGGATCTGAGGGAGACAGGATTGCAGAGTATTGGAGGGGGAAGGGGAGACGGGAGTCACAATAGCAGCACATAAAGCCTGGAGTTCAAGGCTGGAGTCGCAGTTGGCGGATGCGCAATCGCTTTGAAGGTGTTCATGGTCGTTGCTGGAGTCCGGGTTTTGAATATGCCCTGAGGTGTTGAAGCCGGCGAGATCAATGGCAGAGGCCGCAATCTGAAGTTCATGCCAGCTGTGGATCTTTAAAGCATTGAATTGATAACTACAAGGAGGCACATTTTAAAAAAATATATAAAACTAACTGCATCATTCATCCCAAAGTTTGGGATTTTGTTTTTCAGCTATCAGCATGCGAAGTATGCCAATATACTGAGATTTTTGGATCAGATGTTCCAATATATACAACACAAACTGGAGTGCTGCAGGAGACTGTCTGCAGGAATGTCAATCAGTCTGCTCTCAAATATCAGGTGTCTGATTGATGACTTCAAATAGCACGTACTCAACAATACCTGCACAGTGACTTCCAGTTCAGCTTCACTCTCTCTTTAATAACAAACTGTGCTGAGGAAGGCCCATTGAGCACATGAAGTGGTAAAGGGCTCTGCTTTCACATGCAGCCTGAGTTAAACACACAATGTGATTTCGCCAGCGTGGTCTCAAAACTGACATGCCTTGACCAAAAATGAATCCTATGCCTTCCCAGCACTGAGCGTCATTACCCAATGATGCCACTAGGGACCAGAGGACAGATATATTGAAGCTGGGCGGGGGGGTGGGTGCAGCAGTTGTAAGTTCAAATTCCCCTCCAAAGATTTGAGCACAAAAAGCTAGACTGTCACTTAGGTGCTGTACTGGCTGAGTGTCACATCATTCAACATCCTGTCTTTCATACGACATAATCAACAGAAGCCTCTGTTGGGAGATATGAAGAATCTCATGGCTCAGTTGAAAGAGACACATGGTAGTACTAGCAAATATTTATGACCAAGCATCATTGCTACAAGTAACAAAGTTATTATTACTGAGGGAGTTTTATGGAAACTGGTTATCACCTTTCTTGCATGAAAGCAGCAAGTACACTTCCAAAGTGATCAGCTATTAAGTAATTTGGGACGCCCCTACGCACATAGGCAAGTTCGTTCTTATATTGAGGAGATACTATAAGCAACTGAAGATGGACATCTAGCCTTCTGAACCTTCTTCACCATTCATCCAGATCCTACAGATCTTCTTCATCTTCATTTTCCTCCACCAGCTCCATATGCCTCAATTCCAAAATGTCCAGAAGTCCAGTGGGTTTGGTTTTCAACAAACCACTTATTGAGACGCCACGGCATCTGGGGTGAATTTCCAAAGATTCACCCTTCCTTGCCTGAACAAATTTCTCCTCACCTCCATCTGAAATGTCCTCTCCTTATTCTGAGACTTGATACCTGGTTCTAAACTCCTCAGTCAGGAGAATCATGAGAAGGAGACTGATGCTGAGATCTGAGTCAAAAAGAGGCTGGAAGAATTCAGGGATTCATTGTCTATGAAGAGAAATAGACAGTCAACATTTTGGATTGAGACCTTCATTTGGACTGAGAGTGTAAAGGGAAGAAAGCCAATATACAAAGAAGATGGGGACAGGGACTGACATCCAGTAGGTGGATCCAGATGAGAAGGGATTGATGGAGCTGGATGGGGGAGGAAGGGGTGGAGAAAGCAACAGAGGCTGGACGGTGGTAAGTTGAGACAGCAGAGGGCTGCAGATTATGGAATCTGACAATAAAGGATGAGTCCAGATGAAAGATCTCAAACTAAAACATTGTCTGTCTATTCCCCTCCAGAGATGCTGCCTGACATACTGAGTTCCACCAGCATTTTCTGTGTTGCTCTAGATTCCAAAGTCTAGAGTCTCTCATGTCTCCAGCAGAGGAACATACTGAGTGGAACCAAGCAAGGAAGGTAGTGGGCAGATAGGAACAGTGGGGGCAAGGGATAGAAGACCAAATGAGTTGAGTGTGTGGGTGACAGGCAGAATAAGACATAGGAGTAGAATTAGGTTACTTAGCCCATCAAGTCTGCTCCACTATTCACTCACGGGTATTTGCTTTCCCCTCAACAACATTCTTCTGTCTTCTCCCTGTAATCTTTGAGGTCCTTACTAAACAAGAATCTATCAAAGTCTGCTTAAAATAAATTGGCCTCCACAGCCAACTGTGGCAATGAATTCCACAGATTCACCACACTCTGGCAAAAGAAATTCCTCATCTCTGTTCTAAAAGGACATCTTTGTTTTATGAGGCTGTGCACTCTGATCCTGCACTCTCCCACTATTGGAAACATTCTCTCCTCTCTATCTAGACCTCTCAATATTCAATAGGTTTCAAAGACATGCTCATCACGTTAACCCATTCATTCCCTGAATCATCCTCATAAATCCCCTCTGACCATCTCCAATGCCAGATCATCCTTTCTTAGATATGGCCTAAAAGTGCCTATAACATAAGCAGTTTCAAAAGCCCACTATATTTGCATAAGCCCAGTGGGTTCTAGCTGACACTGATCATTTTAAGTTGCAGATCA
Source organism: Mobula hypostoma (assembly GCF_963921235.1). Taxonomy (NCBI): domain Eukaryota; kingdom Metazoa; phylum Chordata; class Chondrichthyes; order Myliobatiformes; family Myliobatidae; genus Mobula; species Mobula hypostoma. Next base: position 172,162,057 of record NC_086097.1, read on the forward strand.
CTGCTAATGTTCTAACTGCTTAAACTCATTCTACTGAGCAGCAGAGTAGACAAGTTGTTCATCTCAATCAGCGAGTTACAATTCCATCCCATAAATCTATAAAACAAACTGTCAGTATTGATGTTTTTTTTATTCACAGTAGTACATGCAGACATTCTCGATACAATTGTGCTGACTAACACATCCAAGGATCAAGAATGCCTCTGAGGGCCAAAGTGAAGCCTGGTGGTTCAATCACCAAAGTGTACTGGCAAATTGTCTCCTCCAGGCACCAAACACAAAATAGTAGAAATTTCTAAAACCAATTGAAATGTGATTATTAGAAGCCTTTAATGACATGTAAATGTACTGTATATTCAGACTGCTCAGATGGTGGACAGGTCACTTGTACAAGGGGGGGAAGAGGGAGGAGGAGAGAGGAGTGGGAGAGAGAGAGAGAGTGAGTGGGGGAAGAGGGGGTGAGGAGAGAAGGGGTGAGGAGAGAAGGGGAAAGAAGGCAGGCAAGAGAGTGCACAAGAGCCGGAATGAGACAATGGAACAGACAAGAAGGGGAGTGAGATAGAAAGAGAGAGGGCAAGAGAAAGAATGACAAAACAAATTTGAACTAAAGAGAGAGGGAACGAGGAAGAGTGAGCTGTGTAGAGGAGCATTGTTTTATCAATGGGATTGCAAATGTTTGTAATTCTGTTGCACAATGGTCTATGGATGCCAAATAATTGAGAGAGTTTTGGACATCAGATTATTGAGGGACATTGGATCAGAAGGAGAAGTGGATTCAGGGTAAAAGATCAAAAACGATCTTATTGAACAGCAGAGCTGACTCGACAAACTTTATACCTTGACTTACTTCTCATTTGGATGTTCTTCTATTCTCAGGACAACCCTGTGGTGGCACAAACCACAGTCTGATCTGAACTCCATTTGGTTTTCTATGACATTTTCATTGCATTGACATATACACATATTAACAATGAATTTATATCTTTGGGGAAAGTAACTTGAATATAAGCACTTTAATGGCACAATGGTACATCATTTTACAGCAGGCATTTACATTGTCCTTTTATGTTGTCCAGGGAAGGTCTTGAGTGTGTTGACAGGGAAGATCTGACAGTCAGCTGCATGAAACAGCAGGTGATTAAAACCTTACTCAAAATGGCAACATTTAAAGTAACATACAAAATGCAGGAGGAATTCAGCAGGGCAGGTAGCATCCGTGGAAATGAATAAACAGTCAACGTTTTCTGGACAAGATCCTTCTTCAGCACTTCAGAGTTTAAAGTATGCTTTATCAGAGGAAAGGGTGAAGGAGAAGGGCAGCAGTGTACATGGAGGGAGTTCCAGAGCTGAGCACCAACGTAAAACATTAAAATAGATGAGCATTTCAATTTAAACCAATAATTACCAACTGAGTATTTTGGAAGATGAACTGTGACTGATGTTATGCTCACATTATCACAACATGAAGTAAAATTACCTCAGCCAGAACGTTTGAGGAACACACACAAAATGCTGGAAGAACTCAGCAGGACAGGCAGCATCTATGGAGATGAATTTAAGTTGCTGTTTTGACCTAGCTGGCAGAGGTTGTGGGTTTGGAAGGTGCTGTCCCAGGTATCTGGGCAAGTCTCTGCCACGCATTGCATGGATGGTACAAACTGCTGCATCAGTGGTGGAGCAATTGGATGGTGCCTAACACACGGACAACTATGATGTTGAGCTTCTTGATGGTGTACATGTTTCGGAGAAAATAATTAAATAATTAATTCGCCCAAGTTTGTACTGTTGCCACTGAGTTAACAGATTTCACAACATATGCCAATATGCACAACATATTAAACCTGATTCTGATTCAAAAGCTCTGGCAATGCCCAGAGAGGAATACTTCAGATGAAGCCTAACCATTGGATTATAAAAGTGCCCACTGATACCACTAATGATCCTATTCTTTAGCAGCCTTACAACCCGTCCACACATCGTATGTGATTCCTGTCCATGAATCTCCAGGTCTTTCTGCTCTTGCTCCCCTCTTAAAATTGGACCAATTCACTCAAAATGCCTTTCATTATTTCTCTTCCAGTTTCATGGTAAAGTAAATACATCATTTTTATTACCTTTATATTCCAACAAGACTATTACATCCAAATACATCAGCAACACAATGTATCCAGTAACTGAGCATCAGGTTTAGACTCTTGTCTTGATCAGGGAGTCTCTAATTTTCTATGATTTTAAGTGCAGAGTGCCATTCCTGACTTCAGCGTATCCCAAAATGTTTTGCAGCCAAATAAGTATTTGCTGAAGTGTATTCAACAAAGTACTTTCTCAATATTTTGGGGCAGCACAATAGAGTAGCAGTTAGTGTAATGTTATTACTGAGCCAGCGACCTGGGTTCACTTTCACCACTGTCTACAAGGAGTTTACACATTCTACCTACGACAGCAAGAACTTCCTCGGGCTGCCCTGGTTTCCTCCCACATTCCAAGGACATATGGGTTAGTAGGTTAATTGGTCACATTGGTGTAACTGAGGGACTCACTGGGTTAGAGGGGCCTGTAACCGTGCTGTATCACTTCTAAAAAATTAATGAAATAATGTATTGACTGTACTCTTGTACTAAAGGGAGTGCAGCTGCCTCTCTGTACACAGCAAGCTCCCATAATCATGAACAGATAATTTGCTTCTAATAACCTGGGTTGAAGAATAACCACAGACCACAATGCCAGGATGAAATCTTCAGCAGAGCAGTTCCACAGAATCTAGTGGGCAAGGGCCTGGTGGTTTAATCTCACATAAGGAGGACAGCTCCTCTGACAGACTGCTGCTCTTTCTGTTCCAAATGGACACAGAGCACTCTCTTGTCATACAAACTAATGTGCATAAAAGAAATTCAAGGCAAATAAAAGAAGTAGGGCAGAATATGTTTGGATTAAATGGAGAGTTTAGTTATTTGACGACTCATGTTATACATATTAAGTACTTTTTAAACTTTAATCAAAGGCATGACTCATATGTTGTTCCTCATCACAAAATTTCAACGTACAAGCATAAGAAATAGAGGCTAGAGTAGGCCATTTGGACCCTTGTATCACTTCAGCCAATGCCAAAGATCAGGAAGTCAAGTTGCAGGTGTATAAAAACTTGGTTAGGCTGCACTTGGAGTACTGTGTGCAATGCTGGTCTGCTCATTACAACAAGGATGTGAAAGCTTTGAAAAGGATGCAGCAGAGGTTCACCAGGTTGCTTCCTGAACTAGAGGGCATGTGCTATAAGGAAAGGTTGGACAAACTTGGGTTGTTTTATCCGGAATGTGGAAGGTGGAGGAAGCTCTGATAAGATTACAAGAGGCATAGAGAAGGTAGACAGCTGGTATCATCCCTGCAGGGTAGAAATATTAAGTATTAGAGGACATGCATTTAAGATGAGGGGGCAAAGTTCAAAGGATATGCGCCGGTCAGGATGTTTTTCCACAGAGAGCGGTGGTGAAAGGAGATACAATAGTGGCATTCAAGATGCTGTTAGATAAACACATTAATATTCAGGGATGGAGAGAAATGGAACAAGTGCAAGTAGAAAAGATTTAGTTTAATTCAGCATCATGTTCGAGCTAAGTGGCTGAACCGTTCTACAGAGATCTTATACCTCAGCACTGTTTTCCTGCCCAAGCCCGCATCCTCTGATTCCCTTTAATATCTAAGGCTCCATAAAGCTCAGTGTACTCAACAACTGAGTCCACAACACAATTGGGGAGGGGACTCCATAGCTCACAACCCTCTGGGTGAAAAACAACCTCTCACCTTGGTTCTGCAGGATAAACCACTTACTTTGAAGCAATGACCCTGATTCCAGGCACCAGGAAGAAGAATTTTGCACAAGCTAATGAAATCAATTCTCACTTTCTACATGGCATATGCCCCATGTATTCCTGGGTGTACATTTTAGGGCAGCTACTTTAACCGATAATATTAATCACCAGTAACTCTAACTCTGAGTCTCAGTCCAAATTGACAATATTTCCAAATTCCACTGATCCCTAGGAGACGTAAGAGACTGCGGATGATGGAATCTGGGGCAACAAACAATAACTTGGAGGAACTCAGAGGATTGAATGAAAGGGCCACGAAAATTGGAAAATGCTTGTCTTTTCTGTTTGATTTCCTTGGGGAGTTATCTAGACAGTGTGCCGGTGGGGGTGGGGGGTATTATGTGCTACTTCTCTGGCAGAGGAAAATGATAAGTCAAATTTATTGTCATTCAACTACATATATGTACATAACGTATAAAAAAACTGAGACAATGTTTCTTTGAACCAGGGTGTAAAGCACAGTAGAACACATAACACACTTACAAAGGTAAAGATAAAATCCACAGATCAATCACACATAAATAACAAACTAAAGTGCGTTCATATTAAATATTGTACTGGAACAGATTAACCAGTGACACTTCGAATACGATGCGGCTGGAAGTTCAGAAGCCTAATGACTTGGAGGAAGAAACAGTTTCAACCTGACCGTTCTTGTTTTTAATGCATCGTAGTCTCTTGCCTGATGGTAGAAGGTTAAAGAGGATGCTGGATGGATGGGTGGGATCCTCTCAGCTCTTCTCACAGTCCTTTGTAGGGGCTTCTGATTCGATGCTTGACTGCTCCCAAACCAGATGGAGATGAAACTTGTCAGGATGCTCTCAATGGTCCTCCTGTAAAATGTAGTTAAGATAGAGGGGGAGGGGAAATCTTGTTTGCCTCAGTCTTCTTAGGACGTGGAGGTGCTGCTGTGCCTTCTTGTTCAGGGAGGCGATATTAAGGGACCAGGTGATGTTATCCATGATGTGAACTCCCAGGAACTTGGTGCACAACTCTTTCTTCGGAGGAGCCATGTATTCACAGAGAGGAATGGTTCCTCCACACATTCCTGAAGTCCACAATGATTTCCCTTGTCTTCTCTTCAGGATTAGGTTGTTCTTCTCACCCCAATCCACCAGCTGCTCCACTTCCTCTCGATACGCCACCTCATCATTGTTCTTGACAAGGCTAGCCACTGCTGTGTTATCCGCTAAATTGATGACATGGCTGGAGCTGGATCCTGCGACACAGTCACGCGTCAGCAGAGTGAACAGCAGCAGGCTGAGCGCACAGCTTTGGGGAGCTCCAGTGCTCAGTGTAATGGAACTAGAGATGCTGCTGCCCACACAGCCTGACTGTGGCCTTAGTGTTAAGAAGTCCAGTGTCCAGTCGCAGAGCGAGGCGTTGAGACCCAGCAAGGACAATTTTCCCACCTGTTTCTGGGGTATGGTGTTGAATATCGAAATGAAGTCTATAAACAACAGACTGGCATATGGGACCTGATTTTCCAGGTGGGACTGAACAGAGTGGAGGGCAGAGGCTATTGCATCGTCAGTGGATCAATTTGAGTGATAAGCAAACTGAAAAGGGTCCAATGTGCCAGAAGAAAGCACAGCAATGTCATCACAAAGGCAGCACAACAGCACCACTATTTCTTAGAAGTGTGCGTAGATTCAGCATGCTACCAAAAACTTCAACATCCTTTCTGGGCATTTGTGTGATGCAACCAGTTAGGATCTTCTCCACTGTGCAAAAACTTGTGCCAAAAAAATTGACTAACTTCAATAGATGCACAATGGAGAATATTCTAACTGATTGCATCACAGCCTGGTATGGAAACATCAAGGCACAGGAACAGAAAGTGGTGGACACAGTCCAGTCCATCACAGGCAAAGCCTTCCCCGCCACTGAATACATATACATGGAGCACTGCAACAAGGTAGCAGCGTTCATCATTGAAGACCACACCTTCCAGTCCATGCTCTCTTCTCACTACTACCAATCGGCAGGAGGTCCAGAAGCTTCAAGAACAGTTATTACCTAATAACCATTAGGCTCCTGAACCAGTGTGGATAACTTCATTCATCAATACTCTGAACTGATTCTACAACATACAGACTCACTTTCAAGGGCTCTTTACAACTCATGCTCTCAGTATTATTTTTATTTGGAATTTGTCTTCTTTTGCACATCGAATGTTGGTCAGTCTTTGTTTATGTTTAGGCTTTTCTTTATAGTCAATTGTAATTCTTCCCTGTAAATGCCTGCAGGAAAATGAATCTCCAGGTAGGATATGATAACATATACAATACGCATGTACATTGAACATGGTGCAGGTTTAGGACATGTGTAAAAATCCAGCGTGGGCTGAGAATTAGTTAACAGCTAAGCTGAAAACTAGGAATAACGTGGTCTTTCTCAGGGTGACAGACTGGAGCCGGTGGGGTCCTACCAGGATGGGTACTCAAGTCCCAGTCATTTGTAACAGACGTAATATTTCAAAGCAACGCTCATCTGCTGGCAGAATTCTGCAGGTCGTGGGGAGGAAGAAATTATTGACATTTTGGGTCAAAACCCTGCATCAGGACTGACAGTGGGAAGGGAAGATACTCAGCATACAGTGGAGAGGGACAGTGGCCTCGAAGAAATGAAGGATAATGGGCAGGTCAAGTCAGATAGGGAAGGGGAGGAGCTGGGAGGCAGATGTTGGTATATGATAGATGGAGGCAGGGAAAGAAAAATAGAGCAAAATGCATGGGATGGGGGTTGAAGGGCAAAGCAAAGGTGGAATCAGATACTACAAGGTAGTATGTCAGACCACAAAGGCTACTTGTGCTAGTATCTGATAACCTTTACACAATCATTTACAAGCTTACAGACCAAGGGCTGAGAAAAGGCATGGAGTTTGACAGCTCTTCAAGCTGGTATGGATCAGAGGGCCAAATAACTGTGCTACAATTGTGTAATTCTATTCAACATTCAAGCTGAATGTAGAGCTCAGCGAACTTGCTTGTTGTACACTGGCTGATTTGAAAGGTGCATCCAAAGTCTGAGAAGGGCTAAGGTCAGATATTAGACTATAGAGTAGGTCCTGGGATACACACATACCAGATTTAGAAACTGCTGTAGTCTTACTATCAGGTAAATGTTGAGGATCCCACAGCAATGTGCTGAAGATCAGAATCAGGCTCATTGTCACTGACATAAGTCATGAAGTTTGATGTTTTGTGACATCAGTGCAATGCAGGCATAACACATCACTCTAAGTTACAATAAAAAATAAATAGTGCAAAAGAGGAAGACTGAGCTAATGCTCACGAGTTCATAGAAGGTTAAGCAATCTGATAGCAGAGGGAAAGGTGCTGTTCCCAAAATGTAAAGTGTGGGTCTTCAGGTTCCTGTACATTAGTGGTTCTGTGGACAACCCCCCTCCCCCCACCCCCGGTTAATGGTAGTGGCTTGTGGCATTAAAAAAAAGGTTGGGGAAACCCTGCTGTACATCCTCACTGATGGTAGTAATGAGAAATGGGAATTTCCTAGATGGTGAGGGTCTTTAATGATGGATGTTATCTTCTTGAGGCACCACCTTTTGAAGATTTTCTCAATGGAAAGAGGGCTTGTGCCCATAATGGAGCAGGCTGAGAATACAACACTCTCAAATCTCTTACAATCCTGTGCTCTGGTGTCTCCCTGGTACACAGTGATGCAGCCAGTCTGAATTCTCTCCAGTGTACATCTGCAGAAATCTGCTTAAGTTTTTGGTGACATACCAAATCCACTCAAATTCCCAATGAAGTATCGCCGCTGGCGAGCTTTTGCCGTGATTGCATCAATATGGTGGGCCCAGGATAGATCGTCTGAGATGACAAGCCCAGTAATTTGAAACTACTCACTCTTTGAAGAATGAGGATCCTCAATGAAGACCGATGTTGTTCACCTGACTTCCCCTTCCTAAAGGCTACAATCACTTCCTTGGTGTTGCTGACACTGAGTGCAAGGTTGTTGCCATGCCGACACTCGACCAGTCAATCTCTTTCACAGAACAGAGGCTTTCTGGCTAATTTTAACCCTCAATCAATATCACTGAAACAAGTTTTCTTGGCATTAGGAAAGAGGGTGCTGAAGGGAGAGATAGGATTCAGGTGTCCCCCGCTTTTTGAACGTTCGCTTTACGAAACCTCACTGTTACGAAAGACCTACATTAGTACCCTATTTTCGCTTTCAGAAGGTGTTTTCACTGTTACGAAAAAAAATTCAGCGCGCGATAAAAGGCAGCGCGCCCTGAGCAGCTGCTCTCCCCCGGATTCTCGCCGGCATTGCTTAAACACGAGCCTGTGAGCAGCCGTTTGCAAGATGAGTTCTACGGTATCGGAAAAGCCTGAAAGAGCTCGTAAGGGTGTTACACTTACGGTAAAACTAGACATAATTAAGCGTTTTGATCGTGCTGAATGAAGTAAGGACAACGTGAGTTTGGCTTGTGGAAGTTGACGAAGATGATGTTGAAGAGGTTTTGGCATCCCATCACCAAGAACTGACAGATGAACAGCTGATGCAATTGGAAGAAAAAAGGATAATAATCGAAACCAAACGAGCAATGATAAAGTACGACTTTAATTTTAAAAGGGTACGTCGGTTTAGGGGATATTTGCAGTTTGGTTTGAGTCCTTATTAAAGAACTGTGTGATAGAAAAATACGCGAGGCTCAGAGGTCAAGCAAGCCTTCCACATCAGCCACAGCAGACGACGAACCTCGACCTTCGACATCGAGGCGGGCAGTCATAGGAGAAGATGAGCTGCCTGCTCTAATGGAAACAGACGACGAGATGACACCCCAGTGTCCCACCACCCCAACCCCCAGGCCACGGACAGATACCGATTCGCGGAGAATGCAAAGGTAGCCGGGAGGCACACAGCACATCTTTAAGAAAAAAGCCGAAATAAACATGCTAATTAATTAGGTGCCGCCGACACGTAATTGTCGGTCCCGATCAGAGACGACGCAATTGGAAATCAGCACTGATCTGGGCCGACAATTACGGGCGGCACCTAATTAATTAGCACGTTTGTTTCGGCTTTTTTCTTAAAGATGTGCTGTGTACCTCCTGGCTACTGCTGGACCCCTGTGTTCTTCGCGGCAATGTATCGCTCAGCGGCCTGGAGGGTGGGGGGCCACTGCACCACCCAAACGCCGACGACTCAGTCTAACACACCATCATCAGTGTGCTCGGCGCTGAACCAATTCCGATAAGAGATACTACACTGTACATACATTATTTCTACTTTATATAGGCTGTGTATTTTTACGTGTTAATTGGTATGATTTGGCAGCTTCATAGCTTAAAGGTTACTGGAGAGCCCTTGCGCCGTGTTTTTGCCAACAGCGCTTGCGTGAGACTTTCTGCCGACGGCGCTTGCGTGAGACTTCCGCTCCGGAGAACATTCAGTAATGATTGTGGAGAAGTATTTCTACTTTATATAGGCTGTGTATTTATCATATCATTCCTGCTTTTACTATATGTTACTGTTATTTTAGGTTTTATGTGTTATTTGGCATGATTTGGTAGGTTATTTTTGGGTTTGCGAACGCTCACAAAATTTTCCCATATAAATAAATGGTAATTGCTTCTTCGCTTTACGACATTTCGGCTTACGAACTGTTTCATAGTGACGCTCTACCTTCGGATGGTGGGGGAAACCTATTTAGAGTTGGGGAGAGGTAAAGAAGGAACATGTTTGTGCTTGTATACCTGTGTGGTCTGTTTATATGTACAGACAGATTTTTGTGCAGATGTGTTGTGACCACAAACTGGCTGCTGACTTTCCTAAATTACTACAGCAGCTACACTTCAAACTTCATTGGATCGAACTCTCTGTTAGATAACCAGAGCTCATGAAACTTCCTTGGATCGAACACTCTATTAGACATGAACCTCACTACAGAAATGTAAATTTTCATCAGTACATTACCCCTTAAGTGCCTCATCTACTCAGCTCAGTACCTTCCAACTCCCACCTTCTCCAGCTTTCTGCATACTGTTTCATAACTCAATTCTCCCCCACAGCCAGCCTTCACTTGGCAATATCAGGGAGCAGACAGCTTTCCATTTCCTGTATATCTCTTCAGTCCAATTTACTCTCCAACACTCTCCTTCTTGGAACTGTTTAATCACATTTATGATTATTTTTGGTAGATGGACAGATGCACTCTTTGTGATCCACCCAGCACATTACTTCCCTGCCTCCAACAATTTCTTTCCTTAAAGTATCAGCAATATTCACTGTTCATTAAATGCACTAACTCAAACTTGAAGGCGAGTACAAGTTTAATGGCAGAGTTCCTTGTAGTCATAGAGTTAGGTAGCTTGGAAACAGCCCTTTTGGCTCAACTGCTCCAGGCTACAAGATGCCCCATCCAATCTCACCCAACTTGCCATATACCCGTCCAACTGTCTTTTAAAACTTGTTATTGTACCTGCCTCAAACCTTATCTAAGCCTCACTGACTCTATACACCTCTATATGATCAACCTCACAGTCTCCATACGCTAAGTTCAATCCTGTTTAACTTCCCCTGTAACTCAGTCCATCAAGCTGTGTCATCTTCCTTGTAAATCTTTTCTACACTCTTTCCAATTTATTAACCTATTTCCAATAGCAAGGTGACCAAAACAGATCATAATACTCAAAATGTGGCCCCACAATCGTCCTGTACCACCACCACCATGACCTCCCAAACTCTAAAGCACAGAACCAGGCTCTTTGGCCCATCTAGTCCATGCCAGCCTGGACTTCTGCATTGCCACATCTCCAGGCACCCAGATGAGAGTCCTCCATATCCCTCTAATCCATGTCCCTATCCAAACTTCTCTTCAGTGTTACAATTGAACCCGCATCTACCACTTACACTGGCAGCTCATTCCACATTCACGCCACCCTCTGAGTGAAGAAGTTCTCCTTCAGATTCCCCTTAAATATTTCACCTTTCACACTGAACAAATGACCCCTAGCTCTATTCTCACCAAACCAGAGGGGGAAAACCCCTGCGTGCATTCACCCTATCTATACCCCTCATAATTTTGTATATTTCTATAATATCTCCTCTCATTATCCGGCACTCCAGGAAATAAAATCCTGAAATGATTCAACCTCCCCCTTTAACTCAGATCCTCAAGTCCCAGCAGCATCTCTGTAACTTTTCTCCACACGCTTTTAAATTTATTGATAACTGGTGGGTGACCAGTCTGCAAACAATACTTCAAATTTTGCCTCATCAACATCCTATACAACCTCAACATACCATCCCAACTTCTGTTCTCAGTGGCCAGATTTATGAGGCCATTGTGCTAAAGGTTCTCTTCATGATGCTTTCTACCTGTGATGCTACTTTCAAGGAATTATGGATCTGTATTCCCATTTCTACTGCACACATTAGCTAGTTTTCATCCCATTTTCCCAGTTGGTCAAGGCCATTCTTCAAGCTTTGATAGCTTTTCTTGCTGCCCACTATGCTCCAATCATGGTGCCATCCATCCACTTGCTGATCCAGTTTACCACATTATCATCTAAATTATGAAAATAGATCATAAGCAACAATGGACCCAACACTAATCCCTGTGGCACAACAATAGTCACAGGCCCCATTCAGAAAGACAACCATCTACAACCACTCTTTAGCTTCTCCCACTGCCAATACTGAATCTAATTTACTACTTCATCCTGAATGCCAAATGACTTAACCTTCTACACCAGCCTTCCATGTGGGACCTTGTTAAGCACTTCCCAAATTCCATGTAGACAACATCCACCCTCGTTCTTTCATCAACCTTTTGGGGACAGTTTTGATGCCAAAACAAATAGGAGACTGAAGTGCGTTCACAAAGAATGGGATGGTTTCATATAATGGATGCTTGCTTCAGGTTATGAAGCAATAGATTCACATTTCACTCCAGGGGCTGGACTGAAAGAGTATTGCACTGTTGTATGTGTCATCCTTTGGATCTACCTTCCTCTACCTACCGGCACAAAACTAATGCAAAGGGCATTAGCTGAAAGGTCCTGGCCAATCACCACAGTACTGCATTAACACTGAATCAGGACATTGGGCCCATTAAGTCTATGCTGACGCCCATCACCAAATCCCATTTCCACGTGTAGCCTTGCAGATTACTCTGCTTTGAAGGCTCTGATTGCCTCTGTTTCTATACCCTAATAGGCAATGTTTTCCAAAACATCATCACTAACTGCATATAGAAAAATGCCTCACAAAGATATGATTAAGCTAGAGAGGAGATAGAATAGATTCACAGGAGTGTTGCCTGGAAGTGATAAGAAAAGCTTGGATAGGCTGTCTCCATTTTTCTTGGAGTATAGAAGGCTGAGGGTAACCTTATAGAGGTTTATAAAATCACAAGGGGCATAGATAAACTGAATGGCTACAGTCAGGGTAGGAGAGTCTAAAATTAGAGGACATTGGTTTAAACTGAGGTGGGATCAATTTAAAAAGGACCTAAGTGGCAACTGTCTCATACAGAGAGTGGTGATTATGTGGAACGAGCTGCCAGAGGAAGCAGTTGTGTCCAAATATAATCTTTAAAAGACATTTGAAGAGGTGCACGGATAAGAAAAGTTTGGAGAGATATGAGCCAATTGCAGGGAAATGAAATCAGCTCAAGAGTCGGGCTGAAATGCCTGATTCTATGCTGTATAACTCTATATAACTTTACATTCTCCCTTGTACCTTATGGCCTTTACTTTCACTCTGTATCACAGATCTTGATTCTTCCTATAATGGGAGCAGTGCTACCTTGTCTAAAGCCATCATTGTTTTGTTTATGCCTGTCAAATCTCTTCTCAATCTCCAAAGAGAACAGTTCCAATTGCCAATCTAACCCTTCCCTATCCATGGAACCATTTAATTAATGCTTTAAAGCTTTTCTCCACCCCTCCCTCATGCTTCCTTTAGGGATGTGGCCACAATTGGGCACATCATTTCAGTTGCGATGCAACAAATGTTTATAAACAGAACACAAAGCATGGAACAGTGCAACACAATGCATGCTCTTCGCGCACTACTGTGCTGACCTACAGTATATAAACCAACTATATTGGTTCATTGTGGGTAGAGTTAAGAAAATGCAAGGATAAAAAGACCCTGATTGGAGTTATATATATGCCACTGAACAGTAGCTAGAATATGGGGCACAATTTACAATGGGAGAAGAACTAGCCAAAGATGATTGGAAGGGGACACTAGCAGGGATGATGGCAGAACAGCAAAGACTGGAGCTTCTGGGAGTAATTCAAAAGGAGCACAATAGATGGGTTCCAAAGTAGTAGTATTCTAAAGGGAGGATGAGCCAACCGTGGCTGACAAAGAAGTCAAAGGCAGCATAAAAGTAAAAAAGAGGACATCTGTTATAGCAAAAAGTTACTTATTTTATTTTTATTTAGTGATATAATGTGGAATAAGTCCTGTGGCCCAGCTACCCCAAATTAACCCTAACATAATAACGGGACAATTTACGATGTACAATGACCAACTTATGTACCTGGTACATTGTTGGAATGTGTTCGGAAACCGAAGCACCCAAAGAAAACCCACGCATTCTACAAGGATGTAAAGAAGACATCAGTGAGGAGTTAGCAGATTGGGAAGTTCTTAAAAGCAAACAGAAGGTAACAGAAAACAAAAACAGAAAGAAAAAATGAAATATGAAGGTAAGCAAGCAAGTAATATAAAAGGTGACACCAAAAGTTTTTTTTTTTCGGATACAGTTTATAAAGAGTAAAAGGGATGGAAAATATTGCTGGAGAGGTAGTACCTGGGACAAAGGAATAGCTGATGAACTTTAAAAGTATTTTGCATTAGTCTTACTGTGGAAAACAGCAGGAGTACATCAGATATTTGGGACTGTCAAGGGGCAGTAGTGAGTGTAGTTGTCATTACTAAGGAAAAGGTGCTTGGGAAGCTGAAAGGTCTGAATGTTGATAAGTCATTTGAACCAGATGGGCTACACCCTAGGGTTCTGAAAGAGGTAGCTGAACAGTTTGTGGAGGCATTAGTAATGATCTTTCAAGAATCACTGCATTCTGGAATGGTTCCAGAGGACTGGAAAGTGCAAATGTCACTTCAGTCAAAGTTATCAAAGTTCACGACATAAGCCAGTGATATTAAACCTGATTCTGATTCATCCTTCAAGAAGGGAGGGAGGCAGAAGTAAGGAAAATATAGGCCAGTCAGTCTGACTTCAGTGTTTGGAAAGATGTTGGAGTCCGTTATTATGGAGGAGGTTTCAGGGTACTTGGAGGCACATCATAAAGTAGATTGAAGTCAACATGGTTTCCTTAAGGGGAAATCTTACCTGACAAATCTGTTGGAATTCTTTGAAGAAATAACAGGCAGGAAAGACAAAAGAGAATCAGTGGATGTTGTTTACTTGGATTTTCAGAAGGCCTTTGACAAGGTGCCACACATGACATTGCTTAACAATATGAGAGCCCATGGTATTACAGGAAAGATTACCAGCAGAGATGCTATTTGGCCTCATTCTCTCTCATATTCTTTGTTTGGAAATTGTCTCACAACCATTATCTCTGAAACGGAATAGAAAATAGTGCTCTGTCGTACATCTAAAAACACAGTAAGATTGGAGCTAAATTTTTGAAGCAGTTTTCAGCAAGCTAACATTTCTATATCATGTTCCTAGCATATCTACTACATCCCAGAAAGAGGTAGTTCAGCCCAGCAGATCCATTCTGGCTCCGTATTAGAGGAACGATGTATTTCCATTTACATGTCCAATCTCCACAGCCCCAAGGTTTCCTTCCTGTCAAATACCTTTTCCAGCCTCCTTTGATACAGTAAAATTGAATGGGCTCCCTGCACTCCATCACAGCGTTGCAGACACTAACCTCTTGCTCCATAATAAAAAAAATATCCTCTGGTTACTTTTGGTTCTTTTGCTACCAAAGGATAAATGTCTGGTCCATCATTTCAGTGGTGCCTTTGAGATCTCACTGTGCAATAAAGTAGCCATGCTTCGTACAACAGTGGTATCACGATAGTATTCCAATGAAGTAACATAAAGTAAATACAAGTTTTATTTTCTACAATCAGACCCAGACTGGTGATAAACTAATGCGGTACTGCTTGAAGCTGTTACATTTTCATAATTTTATGAAGGAAGGAACATTTGCTCAGTAAGTATCTGGAAAGTGTCCAGGTGCTCTTGTATATGTCAATACTTTATAAGTCCAGTTTCACTCGACAGTATTGCTAGTAAAGCCTCTCCGACAATAAACTTGGAAACCAGTTCAAAGCCCGACTGAAAATGCAATATAAATGCAATTTTTTTGCCAGCACTTGGTGCACACAGCACAGCTCGTGAGGTAAGCTGAAGAAAGTCCCAAATTTATTTTATTTGATTGGAGATGTCTTGATGTTAACTTTAATGAAACAAAGCTTGATACTATATTGAAATATGAAGAGGTTACCAATAGATTTTAAGGAGAGTTAGAGACACAAGGCAATGCAGCTACTGGAGTCCCAAGGAAAAAGCAAGCTCTGCAGCTCAGACAGCATCTGTAGAGGGAAATGGACAGTCAAGGTTTTGTCACAGTCACACTTTATTGATCCCGGGGGAAATTGGTTTTCGTTACAGTTGCACAGAACCATAAGTAGTTAAATAGTAATATGTAAATTATGCCAGTAGATTATGAAATAAGTCCAGGACCAGCCTATCGGCTCAGGGTGTCTGACCCTCCAAGGGAGGAGTTATAAAGTTTGATGGCCACAGGCAGGAATGGCTTCCTATGACGCTCTGTGTTGCATCTCGGAGGAATGAGTCTCTGGCTGAATGTACTCCTGTGCCCAACCAGTACATTATGTAGTGGATGGGAGACATTGACCAAGATGGCATGCAACTTAGACAGCATCCTCTTTTCAGACACCACCGTGAGAGAGTCCAGTTCCATCCCCACAACATCACTGGCCTTACAAATGAGCTTATTGATTCTGCTGGTGTCTGCTACCCTCAGCCTGCTGCCCCAGCACACAACAGCAAACATGATAGCACTGGCCACCACAGACTCGTAGAACATCCTCAGCATCGTCCGGCAGATGTTAAAGGACCTCAGTCTCCTCAGGAAATAGAGACGGCTCTGACCCTTCTTGTAGACAGCCTCAGTGTTCTTAGACCACTGCTAAGACCCTTCATCCAGAACCAGAATGTCAAATGCCCATTACTCTCTACAGATGCTGCCTAACCTGCTGAGTTTCTCAGGCAATTTTTTCTGTTCAGGGAGATTCTGGTAGAATGGGTAGCTAGGGGGCAGATGAAGACCATAAGATGTAGGAGCAGAAGTGGGCCATTCAGCCCATTGAGTCTGCTCTGCCATTCAGTCATGGGCTGATCCAAGTCTTCCATTATTCCCACTCCACTGCTTTCACCCCAGACCCTTTTATGCCCTGGCTAATCAAGAACCTATCTATCTCTGCCTGAAATGCACCCAATGACTTGGCCTCTACAGCCACTCGTGGCAACAAATTCCACAGATTTACCACCCTCTGACTAAAGTAATTTTTCCGCATCTCAGTTCTAAAAGGACGTCCTTCAATCTTGAAGTCATGCCCTCTTGTCCTAGAATCCTCTACCATGGGAAATAACTTTGCCATATCTAATCTGTTCAGGGCTTTTAACATTCGGAATGTTTCTATGAGAACCCCCCTCATTCTCCTGAACTCCAGGGAATACAGCCCAAGAGCTGCCAGACGTTCCTCATACAGTAATCCTTTCATTCCTGGAATCATTCTTGTGAATCTTCTCTGAACTCTTTGCAATGTCAGTATATCCTTTCTAAAATAAGGAACCCAAAACTGCACACAATACTCCAAGTGTGGTCTCACAAGTACCTTATAGAGCCTCAACATTACATCTCTGCTCTTACATTCTATACCTCTAGTAACAAATGCCAACATTTTATTCACCTTCTTCACAACCAACTCAACCTGGACGTTAACCTTAAGGGTATCTTGCACAAGGACTCCCAAGTCCCTTTGCAGCTCTGCATTTTGAATTCTCCTCCCATCTAGATAATAGTCTATTTATTTCTGCCACCAAAGTGCATGACCATACACTTTCCAACATTGTATTTCATTTGCCACTTCTTTACCCATTCCCCTAAACTATCTAAGTCTCTCTGCAGGCTCTCTGTTTCCACAACACTACCCGCTCCTCCACCTATCTTTGTATCATCGGCAAATTCAGCCACAATTTCATTAATACCTTAGTCCAAATCATCAACATGCATCGTAAAAAGCAGCGGTCCCAACAATGACCCCGTGGAACTCCACTGGTAACCGGCAGCCAGAATAGGATCCCTTTATTCCCACTCTGTTTTCTGCCAACCAGCTAATACTCCACCCACGCTAGTAACTTTCCTGTAGTTCCATGGGCTCTTATCTTGCTAAGCAGCCTCATGTGTGGCACCTTGCCAAAGGCCTTCTGAAAATCCAAGTACACCACATCTACTACATCTCCTTTGTCTACCCTGCTCATAATTTCCTCAAAGAATTCCAGTAGGTTTGTCAGACAGGATTTTTCTTTCAGGAAACCATGCTGGCTTTGGCCTATCTTGTCATGTGCCTCCAGGTACTTCGTAATCTCATCCCTAACAGTGAATTCCAACAACTTCCCAACCACTGACGTCAGGCTAACAGGTCTATAGTTTCCTTTCTGTTGCCTCCCACCCTTCTTAAATAGTGGAGTAACATGAAATCTAATGCAGTGAAATGCAAAGTACTTTGGTTGGAACAATATAAAACAAGAGCTTTAACTACAGAACATTTAAGGTAAATAAATACTTCCTCTCTCAGCCACACACTGCCTTCTCCTTATTCTGAGACTGTGACCTTTGTTTCCAGACAAGGGGGAAAACAAGAAGAGCCAGTCATTACGAAAGTGATAGATTCTGGACTTTATAAATAAACACGGAATAGAGAAGCAAGGAAGTCATGAAGAATCTTTGTAACTCACTGGTTTGGCCACAAATGGAGCATTTTGTGCAGTTCTGGCTGAAAGGTTTTAGCAAAGACCAAAGGCTCTGGAGAAGATGTAAAAGAAATTGACCCAAAAATATCCAGGAATTTTAGCCGTGTGGATTTCTGATGGTACTGAAGTGTACAGGAGTGAAATACAGTAAATTAGCTGAGTGAGTGATATTGCAACAACAAACTTGAATTCAACATCAGTAAGACCAAGAATTAAGGACTTCAGGAAGGGAAAGTAGAGAGAATACATACCTGTCCTCATTGAGGGATAAGCAATGGAAAGGGTGAGCAGCTTCAAGTTCTTGGGATTCAACAAATCAAAAGATTTACTATGGGCCAAATATATTGATGCAATTATGAAAAAAGCACACCAGCGGCTATTTTTCATTAAGAGTTTGAGGAGAATTGGTATGTTACCAGAGACTCTACAGAATTTCTTTAGATGTACTATGGAGAGTATTCTGACTAGTATGGATGTGGCAGTGCAGAGGATCAGAAAAAGCTGCGGAGGGTCATAAACTCAGCCAGATTCATCATGTGCATTAGTCTCCCCACCACCAAGAACATCTTTAATAGGCGATATCTGAAAAAGGTGGCATCCATTATTAAGTACCCTCACCACCCAGGACATGCCCTCTTCTCCTTACTATCAGCAGGAAGGAAGTACAGGAGACTGAAGACACACACTCAACATTTTAGGAACAGCTTTTTCCCCTCTGCCATCGTATTTCTGAACAAGCCATGAACCCATGGACACTACCTCAATTTTTGTTCTATTTTTGCAGAGCTTATTTATTTTTAAATATATTTATTTTTGTAACTTGCAGTATTTTTTATGTATTACACTGTACTGCTGCTGAAAACAATACATTTCATATGTTAATGATAATAAACGTGATTCTGATTCTGACCAGAGAAGCTGATTGTAGTTACTCGATTATTACAATTATATGCAAGTCAGACCATCCAGAATATGATGTCACAGAAGGATAAAAAGATCAGCCCCACTACCCATCAACTTACTGAGCTGAAGCTCTGTAATGTCATCTCTTTCATGTGGCAAACTGACATGGTCTTTTTGATTCCTTTGCCATCTATCCTATGCTGAGGGGCAATTACAGTGGCCAGTTAGCCACACACACACACACACACACCCCCCAGTGGGAAGTGAGGAGAAACTGCACCAACCAGAGCAAACCCATGCACTCACAGGGAGAATGCACAAGATTTCACTTAAGCACCACCTAACCAAAACACCTGGAAGTCTGTAGTAGTTGAGAGACAACAGTGATAACTGTCGTATCACTACACTGCGCTGAGCCTTGGAACTAAGGAGGCTCTGAGAGGACCCAATACAGGTAATAAGATTGAGAAGTGAATTAATGAAGTCATAGGTTTATACAACATGGAAACCGTCCCTCTGGCCCAACTCATCCATGCCAACCAAGATGTCTACCTGAACTAGTCCCATTTGTTCGTTATTGTCCCACTTTCCTCTAAACTTTTCCTACCTGTACAGTCCAATCGAGTGGAAAATGACACAAAACACCAATTTGGGTCTCACCAATGATGTATAATCCCATTGTGGGGAAAATGACAACAAATTTCCCCTCTGGTTGGATGAGACTAGAACTATAGTTCATAGTTCATAGATATAGGACAAAGGTGAACCATTTATGAGGAATCTAGGTAGGATCTTCTTCACTCCATGTAAAGAATGCGTGTGGAATGAGCAGCCAGCTGACGCAAGTTCACTTGCAACATTTAGAGAAGTTTGGCTAGGTACATGGATTAGAAGGGAATGGAGGGTTATGGTCCGCGTACAGGTAGATAGGACTAGGCAGAAGATCAGGTTGGCATGAACTAGATGGTTCAAAGGGTCAGTTTTTGTGCTGTAGTCATTTATGACTATATGACTCTAAGAAGGGAAAGATGGCAAGGTGAATATCTTAATTAGTGTCCAATTTTATTCTGTTGTTTTCCCAGCTCTATCCTTTTGTTCAGCCACAGTGAAGCTGGACATCAATAACATTCCACTGCCCAAACACCCATTCATGTAAGCAACATACCAAGCACTGGAGGAACAGCAGATAAAGCAGCATCTGTGGAGGGAAATGGACAGTCAATGTTTCAGATTGAGACTCCTCAGCTAAATACATGTGATAGTGACCAAATTATCCAATCAAGAGTCTCAGCCTGAAATGTCGAATTTTTGTTTCCCTCCAGACACTTCCCAACTTGCTGAACTTCTCCAGCGCTTTGTATGTTGTTCTACGATTCAGCATCAGTAGTCCCCCGTGCATCCATCCAGCTGATCTTGCCAAATCCATTATTTCCCAATATCATCTTCCCCTTCCCGATCCCCGCACGGCATGAAGTCACAAGAATTGCTGCTGAACCCACTTGCCCATCATGCCGCTGCAGTGTTACAGAACACGACGGTTGAATCACAATGTCTACTGCACCTGTTACCCCATCACACCACGCTCCTGACTTAAGACTCGCCTTTAAGAAGTGATTACAAAGGTCACAAACCTGTCCAGGAAAACAAGCTGGCTCTCTGGCCCATAGAACCAGTTGTAGTTAGAGTCGGCGATGCCAACACTCCGCTGGAAGCCGGGCAGCAACGTGGCATAGTAAAACCAGAAGTGTTGCTTCAGCCAGGGGTTGCCAGTGTGGTTCAGGTTGAAGTGCCGCAGGGCCAAGAAGATGTACTGTGTGATGGACTTGGAAGTGTAGCTGCCGTAAGCCACCCCTTCATCCAGCGACCCATCTACCACGTGGCTCAGGAGGAAGAGAGTCTTCTCCATGATGTCAATAGCGAACTGCTTGCAGAGCAAGGCTGCCTGCGTCTGGTGGGGAGTGAGCACCAAGGCTCCGGTCAGCAGGGCTAGAACATTGGTGGCCTGATGGTTGTGGAGGAAGTGCTTGCCCCATGCCCGGTACTTGGAGAACTCATAGAGCTCCATAGTGACGTTGTTGACCTTAAAAAAACAAACATGGAACAGGCAATCGTAAACACACGAGACACTCCAAATGCTGGAAATTTAGAACAACAAACACAAAATGCTAGACGAACTCAGCAGGTTGGGTTGTATTTATGGAAGTGAATAAACAGTCAACGTTTCGAGCTGAGACACTTCTTCAGGACTGGAAAAGAAAGGGGAAAACGGTGGGGGCGGGGAGGGCAGGAGGACAAGCTTGAAGGTGATAGGTGAAGCCAGGTGGGTGGGGGGCATAAAACATAGGAGCCTAATTAGGTCACTCGGCCCATTGAGTTCTGTTCCACCATTCCATCATGGTTGATTCATTATCCCTTTCAATCCCATTCTCCTGCATTCTCCCAGTGACCATTGACGCCCTGTCTAATCAAGAACCTATCAACCACCACTTTAAACATACTCAATGACATAGCCTCCACAGCCACCTGTGGCAATTCCTTCTTATTTCTGTTTTAAATTAACATCCCTCTATCCTGAGGCTTTGCGTTCAGGTCCTAGACTCATCCACTATACTCCCAACCTTTTTATGTCATGGACCAATTCCATTAAGCAAGGGGTCCATGGACTATAGGAAACATCCTCCCCACACCCATCCTATTCAGATCTTTCAATATCTGATAGGTTTCAATGAGATCCCCCTTCATTCTTCTAAACTCCAGCAAACACAGGCCCAGAGCCATCAAACACTCCTCATATGTTAATACTTTCATTCCCAGAATCATACTCATGAACCTCCTATGCAAGCACAACCTTTCTTAGATAAGGGGCCCAGAACTGCTCACAGTACTCAGTGCAGTCTAATGCCTCATAAAGCCTCAGCATTACATCCTTGCTTTAATATCCTAGTCCTCTTGAAATGAATGTTATCATTGCATTTGCCTTCCTAACAACTGACTCAACCCGTAAGTTAAACTTCAGGGAATCCTGTACAGGGATCCAAGTCATTTTGCTCCTCTGACTTTTGCTTTTCTCCCCGTTTAGAAAATCGTCTACCCCTTTAGTCCTTCTACCAATGTGCATTATCTATGCTATATTCCCTATGTTATATTCCATCTGCCACTTCTTTGCCCATTCTCCCAATCTGTCTAAGTTCTTCTCCAGACTTCCTGCTTCCTCAAAACCACTTGACCCTCCACCTATCTTTGCATCATCTACTTGGCCACAAATCAATCAATTCCATCATCCAAAACATTAACATACTATACAACATGAAAGGAAGCAGTCCCAACATCAACTCCAGTGGAAAACCACTAGTCACTGGCAGCTAACCAGAAAAGTCCCTCTTTATTCTCACACTTTGCCTCCTGCCAATCAGCTGATCTTCTATCCTTGCTGGTGTTTTCCTTTCCATACCATTGGTTCTTATCTTGTTGGGCTGCCTCATGTGTGGGACATTGCCAAAGGCCATCTGAAAATCCAAGTAAAAAACATCCACTGACTCTCCTTTTGCCTGTTATTTCCTCAAAGAATTCCAACAGATTTGCCAGAAAGATTTCCCTTAAGGAACCCATGCTGGCTTTGGCCTATTTTATCATGTGCCTCCAAGTACCCCGAAACCTCATTCTTATTATGGACTCCAACATCTTCCCAACCAGTCAAGCTAACTGGTCTATAGTTTTCTTTCTTCTGCCTCCCACCCTTCTTAAAGAGTGGAGTGACATTTGCAATTTTCTGGTCCTCCAGAACCATTCCAGGATCTTGTGGTCCTTGAAATATCATTACTGATGCCTCCACACTCTCTTCAGCTACCTCTTTCAGGACCTGGGGTGTAAGATCATATGGTCCAGTTGACTTAACTACCCAATTTTTAGCTTCCCAAGCACTTTCTCCCTAGTGTAGCAACTAAGCTAACTTCCGCTCCCTGACACCCTCGAACTTCCGGCATACTGCTAATGTCTTCCACAGTGAAAACTGATGCATAATACTTATTACATTCATTTGCCATTTCTTTGCACCCCCCACCCCCATTACTTCCTATCCAATGTCAATGTCCTATCCGGTCCAATATTGATTCTCAGCTCTCTTCTACTCTTTACATAATTGAAAAAAACTATTGATGTCCTCTTTTATATTATTGGCCTGCTTACCTCCATATTTCTTTTCTCTCCTTATGGTTTTTGAAAAGCTTCCCAATCCTCTAACACCCCACTAATTTTTATTCTATTATATGCCCCTCCTTTACTTTTATGCTCTCTTTGACTTCTCTTGTCAGCCACGATTGCCTAATCTCCCTTTAGAAAACATTTTTGGAATACATCTTTGGAATGAATCTTTCCTATGCTTTCTGAATTGCTCCCAGAAACTGCAACCATTGTTGTTCTGCCATCACCCCTGTTAGTGTCCCTTACAGTCAACTTCGTCCAACTCTTCTCTTGTGCCTCTGTAATTACCTTGACTCCACATGAAGTATTGATACTCCTGACTTTATCTTCTCCCTCTCGAACTGCAGGGTTAATTATACCACATAATGATCACTGCCTCCTAACGGTTCTTTTACCTTAAGCTGCCTTTCCCCTAGTGGGCTCAACCTCAGGCTACTCTAGGCATTCTATAAATTCCCTCTCTTGGTATCCAGCACCAACCTAATTCTCCCAATCTACCTGCATATTGAAATCCCCATGACTATCGCAACATTACCCTTTTGATGGGGTTCTCTTAACTTCTGTTGTAATTTGTATCCCATATCCTGGCTACAAATTGGAGGCTGGTATACAACTCCCAACAGGGTCTCTTTATCCTTGCAGTTTCTTAACTCTACCCACAAAGATTCTACATCTTCCGATCTTATGTCATCTCTTTCTAAGGACTTGATTTCATTTTTTACCAACAGAGTCACCCCACCCCAATCTGACAACCTGCCTATCTTTTCCATACAAGATGTATCCTTGGATGTTAAGCTCCAAACTTTGATTTTTCAACCATGACTCAGTGATGCTTGCAACATTATACCTGCCAATCTCTAGTTGCGCTTCAAAATCATCTGCCTTATTCCATATACTGCATGCTTTCAAATATAACAGCTTCAGTCCAGTGTTCAGTCCTCACAGTCTCACTACTCATTGCATCTACTTGTATAACAATTGCCCTTTCCTCAGCTCTATTGCTCCATTTCCCATCTCCCTGTCAAATTAGTTTAAACCCTCCCCATTAACTCTAGCAAACATACCCACAAGGGTACTGGTCCCCTTAGGTTCCTGCCCTTTTCGTAAAGATCACACCTTCTCCAGAAGAGATCTCAATGATCTGAAGACCTGCCTTCTGCACCAATCCATCAGCCACGCATTCATCCGCCAAATCCTATCCTTGCCCTCACTGGCACATGGAAGCAATCCAGAGACTATTACCCTGGAGGTCGTGCTTTTCAGCTTTCTACTTAACTCCCTACATTCTTTCATCAGGAACTCCTCTCTTTTCTTACCTTTGTTGGAGTAAGAAGCTGGGAGGTGATAAATTGAAAAGGCAAAGGGCTGGAAAAGAACGGATCTGTTAGGAAATGAGAGGGGGTCATGGGAATAAAGGAAGGAGGAGGGGCACCAGGGGGAGGTGATACACAGGTGAGGAGAAGAGGAAAGAAGGCAGAGTGGGGAAAATGAAGGAGCAGGTAGGGGAAGGGAAAAAAAAGTTACCAGAAGTTGAATACATAAATATTAACGTCATCATGTTGGAGACCACCTAGATGGAATATGAGATGTTGCTCCTGAGAGTGGCCTCATTGTGGCCGAAGGAAACTGACATGTTGGAAGGGAAATGGGGATATGAATTGAAATGGTTCTCCATCAGGAAATACCACATTTTGCAGATGGAGCTGAGGTGCTCCACAAAGCAGTCTGCCAATCTACGTCAGGTCGCACCAATGTAGAGGAGACTGCACTGGGAGCGCCAAGTACAGTGGACAGCCCCATTGATGCTGCCTTCCCCAGCACCTCCTCCATTTTCCAAACATCCGCACTCACCACATCTTCCTCCACCTTAAGAGGGTTAGAGTTCCTCCTGTCTTCATCTACCACCCCATGAACCTCCACATCCAACACAGCATTCTCCACAATTTCCACCATGTGCAATGGGACCCTACCACCAGACACATCTTTACCTTCTGCCCAGATTACTCTCTCCATGATTTCCTTGTCCATTCATCCCTCCCCACCAATCTCCCTATAAGCAGCAGATGTGCTACACGTGCCCATTCACCTCCTCGCTCACCTCCATTTAGGTCAAACAGTCCTCTCAGGTGAGGCAACACTTCACATGTGAATCTGTTGGGGGTTGTCTACTGTATCCAGTTCTCCTGATAGAGCCTCCTTTATATTGGTAAGACCTGACGTAGACTGGGGACTGCTTTGATGAGCACCTTCACTCCATCCACAAAAAGCAGAATTTCTCGGTGGACAACCACTTCAATTCCTATCCCTATTCCTAATCCGACATATCGGTCCATGGCCTCCTCCTTCAGCAATGATGAAGCCTCACCCAGGTTGGAGGAGCAACATCTCATTCTCTGTCTGGGTTGCCTCCAACCTGATGGCAGGAACATTGATTTCTTCCCCTCCCCCTTCTTCATTTCCCCAGTCTGGCCTCTTACATCTTCTCCTCACCTGTCTATCACCTCTTTCTGATGCCCTTCCCCTTCTCTTTCTTCCATGAACCACTATCCTCTCCTATCAGATCCTTTCTTCTCCAGCCCTTTGCCTTTTCTACTTGTCACCTCCCAGCTTCCGACTTCATGCCCCCTCCTCCACCCCTGCCTTCACTGATCACCTTTCAGCTTGTCTTCCTCCCCCTCCCGCCAGCTTCTTATTCTTTCCAGTCCTGATGAAGCGTCTCGGCCCGAAACAGCGACTGTTTATTCATTTCCATAGATGCTGCCTGGCCAGCTGAGTTCCTCCAGCATTGTGCGTGTGTTGCTAAACATAGAACAGGGACATTTCCTTCAGTCAATGATGGCTGCAGTAAAGTTAGTGCTAAATTAAACTAAAGCCATCTGCCTGGGCACATGATCCATATCTCTCTATTCCCTTTATATTCATGTACCTATCTAAGAGACTTCCAGATGACAGTCTCATATCTTCTTCCATCACCAGCCCCGGCTGTGCATCCCAGGCACCCATGCACAGAAAACCTGCCCTGCACATCTCGCAGAGTCACACAGCATGGAAAGCGGAATGTTGGCCCAACATGTCCATGCCAGCCTACGCTACTCCCACTGGCCCACGTTTGACCCATCTCCCTCTAAGCCTTTCCTATTGATGTGTTGATGAAAGTTATTGTGCCAAACACCTTCTTCACCAGCCCAGCTACCCGTGGTACCACTTTAATCTTTCCTCCTCTCACCTTAAATGCCTGTCCTGTGGTGTTTGATGTTCCTAAACTGGGGAACAAGATTCTGATTGTCTACCTTATTGCTGTCTCTCATTTTTTAATAAAAGCTCTGTCAGGCCTCATGCAAACCAATCTCCCCTCCACTGATTCTGTCTACAGTTCCCCCACCTCAAGAAAGCAGCCACCATAATCAAAGAACACTCCCACCCCAGTCGTTCTCTCTTCTCCCTGCTATTGGGTAAAAGATGCAAAAGCCCAAAAATATGAATCACCAAACCCAACAACAGCTTTTATCCTGTTATAAACTGACTCCTCACATGATACAAGACAAGCTATTGATCTCCTCGTTTAACTAGTCATGGTTCTTGCATTTTATTTGTCTATCTTCACTGCATTGCACTTTCTCCGTAACCCCAACCTATTTTCTGCACGATTCTGCAGATGCTGGAAATCCAGAGCAACACACACAAAATACTGGAGGAAGTCCGCAGTTCCGGCAGCATCTATGGAAATGAATAAACAGTCGATGTTTCAGCCAACATCCTACATCAGGACATTCTGATTTCTTATGTCTAGAATGATTCATCCTGGGTGACATGCAAATCAAAAGTTTTTCCACTCTATCTGTGACAATAGTAAACAATACCATCTTGCCCAGCACATCAGAGGGTCCCAAGTTTAAGGGGAAGGAAGGTGAGGGGCAGCATTTTTACCTGGAGGTGATCTGTATATGGAAGAAGCTGCCAGGGGAAATGGTTGTGGCAGATGCATTAACATTTAATCAATACTTGACCAGGTACAGTATTTCGATAATAAAAGTCTATGTGGATATGAGCCAAACATGAGCATATAGGACTGGCTTAAGCAGGCATTTTGATCGGCATGGACCAGTTAGGTCAAATGTTAGTTTCCGTGCTGTGTGACTCTATCCAGGACATGCCCTCTATTTAATACTGCCAACAGAGTTTAAAAACCCACCTTTAACAATTCAGAAACAGCTTCTTCCCCTCCACCATCAGATTTGTGAATGGCCCATCACCCTCTGAACAGTACTTAGCTATTCCTTTTTTTCACTTGTCATTTATCTTTAGCATTTATAGTAAGTTTAGTGTCTCTGCACTGTACTACTACCAACATCACCGCACTTCACCTCAAATAAACTAGTGATAAGAAATCTGATTCTGATTTCATCTCCTCCCTCCCCCTCACCTTAAAGGCATGACCTCTTGCCCTCCGGTATTTGATACTTCCGCCCTGGGGGTGATTCTGACAGTCTACCCTCCCTCTGCCTCATGAACCTCCGTCTTGGATGCAGACGGGACACT
This sequence comes from Mobula hypostoma, assembly GCF_963921235.1. NCBI lineage: Eukaryota > Metazoa > Chordata > Chondrichthyes > Myliobatiformes > Myliobatidae > Mobula > Mobula hypostoma. The sequence continues at coordinate 172,189,591 of NC_086097.1, forward strand.
CAGGCACTCGGCCCCATATTGTCCAGACAGAATCCCAAGTGTGACTTACCTTCTGCATGTAGTTCTGTCTCCTGTCTTCGTCCAGGACGGAGTAGAGGAAGTCCAGAGCAGTTGCAAACCCGCTGAGGGAGTGGGCCACCGGTACCTCATCGTTTGGGGCGGCCCGCACCTGCCAGCTGGGGTAAGAGGCCATTCGGTCCAGGTAGGTCAGAGCAAATTCTAGCGCGGCGGCGTCCTCGGGGAAGAGCAGGCAGTAGAGGGAGAGGACTCCCAGGTTGTTGCCGTACACCTCGTTCCACTTGGCTGAGAAGCTGGCGTGGTCTGGCGGAGGCAGGTAGAGGCCGGGCTTGGCCAGCATGGTCTTCACGGCTGCCCGGACAGCGCGGCTGATGGAGGAGTGGCTGCCCCGCGCCTTCTGCCGTAGGCTCCGCACGTCCCGCGCCTCGAAGTACAACAGAGGGTGGGCGGACGGCTGGCCGTCTCCGCTCCGCTGTCCGCTCGCCGCCCCGGCCAGGCTGAGAGCGGCGGCCAGGAGCAGGAAGAGGGTAGCTTGAGCCATGTCCCGAGGAGAGGGGGCCCCCGGCCAGAGCACCGGTACTACGCGTAAACTTTGGCAGCAGATCCTAGGACCCTGTGCTCCTTAACCCTCTCCCCCCCCCTTCTCCCCTCTCTCCCCCCCTTCTCCCCTCTCTCCCCCCCTTCTCCCCTCTCTCCCCCCCTTCTCCCCTCTCTCCTCTCTCCACTTCCTCCGCTCTTTTTCTCTCAACCTCTCTCAATCTGTCTGTCCCTCCTTCCTCCAGCTGTGTGTCCTTCGCTCTCTCCTCCTATCTATCTCTGCCGCCTCCCCCGGCCACCCGCCCCCCCCCGTGTTTCCTCCCAGCTGCTGTTCTACACCCAGCCTCCTCCTCTCCTGCAACGTCCCCTCTCTCTCTCGATCGCGTTATATCTGTTGCCTTTCTCCTTCTTTCTTTCAGCCTGCCTCCCTCTGTTTCCTTTCTTCCCCCTTCCGTCTTCAAGCTCATTCGTCTCCCGTTCTGCCTGTCTCCTCTCTCCTCTCCCTTGTGTTCAGTCAGGCTACCGCACGCTCTTAAGCGTGAGTGCCGTGTTGTTTGTCGGCCCCCGTCTCCCTGCCCTCCGCTGCGAATGCTAAGTTTGTGGAGAGTGGGGAGCGACGTATGGATCTACTTTTATACCCAGAAAGGTTTTTCTCTTTATCTATCTGGCCAGCTAGTTATCTCTGTCTCTCGCTATGCTGGGAAATAGCATTTTGTGCTGGAATAAGTATCGCCGCTGCGGCTAGAAACGGTGTCCGTGACTGGAGATCGCGAGTGTATGTTAGCACTAGGATCTCTGCGATGGGTTTGGGAAGACACGCCGCCTGATAACAGTCTGAAATATGGGAGTGTTGAAACGCAGGCTGGATATGTAATTTGTGTGCTGGTAACACTAAGTTCTGAGAGTATTTAAATGCAGACTGGACATGTCGTCTCTGTGTTGGGGGGTGGCGAGATCTGTGTGGTGTATGTACACATTTTAAGCGAGAGCAAGATTTGATTCCCACCTCGGGATACCTCATCCCACCACGCGGCTTTTAACACCGGCACGGCCAACGAACAAGGATTTCTTGGCAGCTCTAAATACTCCCAGCCAGCTCTCTGGAGATCGTGGCTGGAGGATATCCCGGACAACAGGAGATACTGTCATGGTTTTTCTGTCCACGGTTCTCCCGCCCCGGAACTTTTCCACCAAGCCAAACTTTTTGTCACACTGGTTAAAGTGCGCACGCGTGTGTGTGAAATTATTTCTCCAATGGCCTTCAATCTCCTCTTTATTTTAAAATGCATTTCAGGAAATCCGAGATCAGTCTAACAATTTAAGTAGTCTCGTTGCAAACTTGAATGGTGCGGTCGGGAGGGCAAACCAGAGGAGGGCGCTGTCGCTGCATTTTCAGAAACCGGGTCAGTGACATCCGATTAGACCTCTGACACCCATCCAATTGTTTTAAGTTAAAACAATATATTACCACTGTCATGCAGTACTACGCAAAAGTCTTGGGCAGATATAGGGTGCCAAAGACTATTGCACAGTACTGTATTTGTCAACGTGGAGCGGAGAGCGAGTTTGCAAGTCAGGCGGGAGCAAGGGTTGCTGGAAATGGCGAGGGTGGAGCGCTGCGAGAGGGGTGTGGTACAGGTGGCAAGAGAAAGAGTGCCGGGGTTGGGGCGGGGTGGTGGGAGGGTGGCGCGGTGCAGACACAGCCAGCCCTGAGACATCAAGCAAGGTATTTTTGATGTCAAATAGTTAGATTATTGATCATTACAGAATGTCTGGTGCTTCCCACTCCCTCCCCTCTCCCTGCAACCTTCCCACTGTCAGTCCACAACAGAGACCCATAGCAGAATCAGGCTTATCAGTACTCAAATATGTCATAATTTTTTTTGTGGCAGCAGTACAGTGCAATACATAAAATTACTACAGTACTCTGCAGAAGTCTTAGGCGTCTGAGATACATACGTAAGATATTTGCACAGTACTGTATGTGGAGAACTGTTTTGTAGCGGTGGTAAATTACTATAAGTAGCAAAAACAAATACATAAAACAAGAGGAATAAGGAGGGTTCAAGCAACACACATCAAAGTTGCTGGTGAACGCAGCAGGCCAGGCAGCGTCTCTAGGAAGAGGTACAGTCGACGTTTCAGGCCGAGACGAAGGGTCTCGTCCTGAAACATCGACTGTACCTCTTCCTAGAGATGCTGCCTGGCCTGCTGCGTTCACCAGCAACTTTCATGTGTGTTGCTTGAATTTTCAGCATCTGCAGAATTCCTGTTGTTTGCATTTTTAAATAAGGAGGGTTCGTGGGCTATTCAGAAAGCTGGTGGTCAATTGAATTGAGTTTATTTCTTACATCCTTCACATACGTGAGGAGTAAAAATCTTTACGTTACGTCTCCGTCTGATTGTGCAATGTGCAGTTTACAGTAATTTGTAATAAATAGTATGTACAGTAAGATATACAACAGAACAGTCAACATAGCTTCGAATTGTGTCAGCATGAATTAGTCTGATGGCCTGGTGGAAGAAGCTGTCCCGGAGCCTGTTGGTCCTGGCTTTAATGCTGCGGTACTTTAATGCTGTTTCCTGGATTGGAGCAGCTGGAACAGTTTGGGTTGGGGTGACTCGGGTCCTTTTTCGGCACCTATCGCTGTAAATTTCCTGAACAGTGGGAAGTTCACATCTACAGATGCACTGGGCTGTCCGCACCACTCTCTGCAGAGCCCTGTGATTGAGGGAAGTACAGTTCCCATACCAGGCAGTGATGCAACCAGTCAGGCTGCTCTCAATTTTGCCCCTGTAGAAAGTTCTTAGGATCTGGCATCTCATGCCAAACCTCTTCAACCGTCTGAGGTGAAGAAGACGCTGTTGTGCCTTTTTCACCACACAGCCAGTATGTACAGACCGTGTGAGATCCTCAGTGATGTGTATACTGAGGAACTTGAAGCTGTTTGCCCCCTCAACCCCAGATCCATTGATGTCAATATGGGCTAGCCTGTCTCCGTTCCTCGTATAATTCACAACCAGCTCTTTTGTTTTTGCGATATTGAGGGAGAGGTTCTTTCCTTGACACCAGTGTCAGCGTGATGACTTCCTCTCTGTAGGCTGCCTCATTATTATTTGAGATTTGGCCAATGGTGAAGTGTCGTCAGCAAATTTAATTAGCAGATTGGAGCTGTGGGTGGCGACAGTCATGGTTTTACAGAGGGTAAAGGAGGGGGCTTACGACACAGCCCTGGGGGGCTCCTGTGTTGGGGGTCAGAGGGGCAGAGGTGAGGCAGCCCACTCTCACCACCTGCCAGCGATCTAACAGGAAGTCCAGAATCCAGCTACACAAGGCAGGGTGAAGGCTGAGGTCTCTGAGGTTCTTGTCAAGCCTGGAGGGAATTATGGAGTTGAATGCTGAACTGTAGTCCAAGAACAGCATTCTCACATGAGCATCCCTCCTCTCCAGGTGTGTAAGGACGGTGTGTAAAGACTGTGGCTATTGCATCATCTGTCAATCAGTTGTGTCGATAGGAGAATTGTAGGGGGTCTAATGTGAGTAGTAGCAAGCTGCAGATGTAGTCCGTGACCAACCTCTCAAAGCATTTGCTTATTATTGAGGTGAGTGGAGGGGTAAGAGTTGTTCCTGAAATGTCAAATGTGGGTCTTGAGGCTCAGGTACTGTTCCTCCCTTTCATTGTATTTGTCTCTGTTTCATCTTTCCACAGTGTTTCCTCTCACATCCCAAGGACAGGTGGTTCAGTAGGGTAATGGCCTCTGTGAAGGAGAGTGGGAGCATCTGGGGGTGTTTGGTGGGAATGAGGGGGGAATAATTGGTGTAGGATGAGTGTAACTGACCGGTTGATGTTGGGTGCTGAGCAGCCGGCCATGTTTCTGTGCCGTGTCTGTGAGAAAACAGGTCCGGAGTGGGATTCCCACGGTTTGGGATCAGAAGGCAATGGTGGAAGGATTAAATTTGGGCCACTTGTCTGTTTATTGTCCCATGTTGGCAGCCTGAATGATGGTAGAATCTTTACCCCAGGGTGGAAGTGTCAGATACCACAGAGTGTAGGTTTAAGGTGTTGGGAGAGAGTATAACGGAGATTTATGAGGCACGTCTTTTATACGAAGAGTAGTAGGTGCCTGGAACATGCGGCCAGGAGAGATGATGGAAGCAATACGATAGCGGTGCTGCAGAGGCATTTAGACAGACACATGAGCAGGCATGGAATGAAGGGACGCAGACCACTTGCAGGCAGACATTAGTTAGACTGGCGTCATGGACGGCTGGAAGTGCCTGTTGGTGCTGTACTGTTCTGTCTTCTGTGATTAGGGGCTGGAGGGCTACAGGCAATTGACAAAGGGAAGTGTTGTTTTGTAACTCTAGAAACTAATCAAAAAAAATCAAGGGACTGGTGATAAATGTGTCTGCTTCATTTTTACTTTTAGTAAGGTACGCACTTATGACATGGTGGCATCCTGATGTATGCCATTCAAGTACTTTTACATTAAACCTATAATAATGAGCAACAAACAATAAAGGAAGCCTTATCAAGTATTATATTTACAATATTACTGAAATATTAAATAGACAACAGAGAGGGAATGAGGCCTGGGACAGATCAGCCATGATTGTATGGAATGGCAGGGCAGCCTTGAGGGGCCGAGTGGCCTCCTGCTCCTACTGCCATTCGGGGTTTCGACCCAATACATTGACAATTCCTTTCCCCCACATCACAGAGTTCCTCCGACAGACTGTTCGTTGTTCCCTTTCCTAGTTTCTGTATTCCATGTTAACAACGTGCCTTTATAAATGTATGTGGTGTAAAGGCAGTGATGAACGACTGCAGTCCTTCAGTAAAAGTTTATCCAAAATGGTGCAGAGTGGAGGGTTCCAGGACATCGACTCATAAACCACAGAGAGGTGTAAGGAGTGAAGTAATTGTGATTCGTGCAGAGCTTAAAACCAAGGCAGAATTGGAAGGACTAAAGCGTCTCACAGGACTGGATGTGGGCACAGAGAAGACATCTGTGGAGGGATGACAAAGCAAGAGAAAGAATTTCAAAGTGCATGGCTCCAAGGCATGTGAAATCAAATAATTTGGGTAATGTCTTCATGTTCTTAATATTGAGATAAACAAGTTGCACTCCTTTTCACCAAATATCTCATTAAAAATAGCAAAAAACATGTTGGACATTTCTGACTGTATCCACAGTTGAGACAGCCTTAGGCATTTATTAACTTGATTAAAAGGACACATTTTGTTTTTCAGAAAACAGCTCAACTTTTGCGTTCCCTTCCTGACTTTGTTTTAAAATTTACTTTGGAATTTATTTACCCGTCAGAGGGAAGACCTAATCAATCATTTGTCCAAAAGTCTGAATCTGTATTATGAATGGAAGATGTTTTTGGGTGGGAGGATGTGTTAGGAATCAACAGAAATCTTGCTGGGTAAGGGCACAAGGGAGAAAGTAAATGACTGTTTGTACTAGTTCCAGGTCTTCCTCTCCAGCACAGATTCTGTTGGATCATTTGTTACATCCATTAGTTAGTGATTCAAAGTAAAACAACCCAGCATAACCACATTACATAAACGTTTGCAGCCTGCTCCTGTTCTGAGGAATGGTTTGATGCTCAGGATCTGACCGCACAGTGTTGCTCTGTGGTTTACTCCACACCCCCACTTTGACTCGGCTCCTCTTAACTCGGCACAGTAGCGTAACAGTATTACAGCACAGGCGAATAAGTTTCAATTCCTTCTGCTGTCTGTAAGGAGTTTGTACATTCTCCCTGTGACCATGTGTGTTTCCTCCGGGTGCTCCGATTTCCTCCCACATTCCAAAGACGTACAGGTTGGTATGTTAATTGGTCACGTGGGTGTAATAGGGCAGCTCAAGCTCATTGGGCCAGATGGGCCTGTTACCGTGCTGTCTCTCTAAATTTCACAAAATAGTCTCGCGTATTGTTGCTTCCTGCCTACCTCATACCCTCTGTCAGGCAGATTCTTTGCCGCTGCCAGTACAGTGCCTCTTTCTGGAATTCCCCTTAGCTCTTGAGTTCAACTGTTGGCTTTTAGTATGGAATGTTTTCCCAAAAGCCTTTTGAGAAGTTGAGATAGCCAGAATCATCTGAGTTTCTGAAGTACGTTTGGGTTGTTACTGCACCAGTGAGGACCCACTGCTGATTGACCTTCATAGGATTATTGATGTACAGATTGCAAAGTACATACAGCATGGCAACAGGTTCATAGCTGAGTCCTGACCCACAGAAATCCAATGCTTTCAGCTCTTTAATCAAATACTTTGTCCTTTCTCACTCAGGTAATTACGTACTCACCATTTACTAAATCTCTCTGTTCAAAATGAGTATCATATCCCCACCATTTCCCTGCTGAGGACATTTCACCTGTACAAACAATTGGATCAACTGGCAGGATCACAAGGGACTGCAGGTGCTAGGGTCTGGACAAGGAAATAAAGAATCACAACTCAAAACATTGACTGTCCATTTCCCTCCAGAGATACTGCCTGGCCCACTGAGTTCCTCCAGTATCTTGTGGGTTGATTAGTGTTGGTTCTGTATACGTTACATTTACAATGTTCATTTCTGGTCCTGCCTGCAAGTAAACATAGGTGTAAACTCAATCAAACCCTTGTACAATTTTGAACAGCTTTGGCAGATAAGCCCACAATCTTTCCTTATCCAGAGAACCAAGCTGACACCTCTATATCCTTCCTATAACCTGTAGACCTTATATAGACACACCACTAGTAAGGCCAACACTTACTGCCCACCATAATTTCTCCATGATGACTGATGATGAGTTGTCCTCTGAATCTCTCTAGCCTGTGTAAGAGCCTTCAGAATACTATTGAGTCAGGAATTCCAGGGTTTTGGCCTGGAAGGAACAGTACCATGTTTCTGGCTGGGATGGTGTGTGATTTGGAGGGGAACCTGCAGGTGGTGGAGTGGGTGTAAATATGGGGATCTTGGGGTCCAGGTCTATAGCTTCCTGAAAGTGGCTGCACAAGTCATTAGGATGGTAAAGAAAGTGAACTTTTCATCCCTCTTCCCTCCGGGAGAAGGCTCAGGAGCTTGAAGACTCGTGCGGCCAGATTTGGGAACAGCTTCTTTCCAACTGTGATAAGACTGCAGAACGGATCCTGAACACGAGGAGTTCTGCAGATCCTGGAAATTCAGGCAACACACATGAAAGTTGCTGATGAACGCAGCAGGCCAGGCAGCATCTCTAGGAAGAGGTCTTTCTTTCAGTTAGGCCTGACGAAGGGTCTCGGCCCGAAACGTTGACTCAGCCTCTTCCTAGAGGTGCTGCCTGGCCTGCTGCATTCACCAGCAGCTTTGATGTGTGTTGCTTGAACGGATCCTGACCCGGATCTGGGCCGTACCCTCCAAATATCCGGACCTGCCTCTCGGTTTTTTTGCACTACTTTACTTTCCCTTTTCTATTTTCTGTTTATGATTTATAATTTAAATTTTTAATATTTACTATCAATTTGTACTCCAGGGAGCGCAAAGCGCAGAATTAAATATAGCTGTGATGATTGTACGCTCTAGTATCAATTGTTCAGCGACAATAAAGTAAAGTAAAGAGAACTTTATTAGTTTAGTTATTGAGTTCAATAATTAGGAAGTTATGTTGCAGCTTTATCAATCTCTAGTTCAGCCAGCATTTGGACTATTGTATTCATTTCTGGTCACCGCATTACAGGAAGGCTGCGGAAGCTCTGAAGAGAGAGCAGAAGAAGTTTATCAGGATGGCGCCTGGATAGGAGTGGGAGAGGCTGAGGGGAGACCTGATAAAAGTTTATGAGAGGGATAACCAAACTCCATTCTTTCCCAGAGAGAAACATTTAGTTCCAGAGGGCATGCATTTAATGTAAGTGAGTTAAGTTCGAAGGAGAAAGGCTTCAGGAAGGTAGATGTGGAAATGATGTTTCCAATAGTGGGAGAGTCTAGGACTAGAGGACACAGCCTCAGAATATAAGGACATCTCTTTGAAACAAAGATCAGAAAGAACTACTTTAGCCAGAGGGTGGGTGGTAAATTAGTGGAATTTATTGCCACAAACTGCTGTAGAGGGCCAAGTCATTAGGTATATTTAAAGCAACACACACAAAATGCTGGAGGAATTCAGCAGGTCAGGCAGCATCTTTGGAAAAAAGTACAGTCAACATTTTTGGCCCAGACCCTTCAGCAGGACTGGAGAAAAAAGCTGAGGAGTAGAGTTTAAAGGCAGTGGGGGGGGGGGGGGGAGAGAGAGAGAAAAACAATGTGATAAGGTGAAATCTGAAGGGGGAGGAATGAAGTAAAAAGCTGGGAAGTTGATTGGTGAAAGAGATACAGGGCTGGAGAAGGAGGAGTCTGATAGAAGAGGACAGTCAGCCATGGAAGAAAGAAAAGGTGGGGGAGCACCAGAGGGAGGCGATGGGTGGGCAAGGAGATAAGGTGAGAGAGAGAAAAGGGGATGGGAAATAGTGAAGGAGAGGGGGGTGGGGAAGGGGCATTACCAGAAGTTCGAGAAATCGATGTTCATGCCATCAGGTTGGAGGCTACCCAAACAGAATATAAGGTGTTGTTCCTCCAACCTGAGTGTGGCCTCATCACAACAGTGGAGGAGGCTATGGATGGACATAATGGAATGGGAATGGGAAGTGGAGTTAAAATGGGTGGCCACTGGGACATCCCGCTTCCTCTGGCGTTCGGCAAACGGGTCTCCCAATCTATATTGGGCCTCAGCAATATACAGGAGGCCATCTGGAGCACTGGACACAGTAAATGACCCCAACCGACTCACAAGTGAAGAGTCACCTCACCTGGAAGGACTGTTTGGGGCCCTGAATGGTAGTGAGAGAGTAGGTGAAGCACTTGTCCTGTTTGCAAGGATAAGTGCCAGGAGGGAGATCAGTGGGGAGGGATGAATGGACAAGGGAGCCACGTAGGGCGCGATCCCTGCAGAAAGTGGGGGAGAGGGAAAGAAAGAGTGAAGGTTGAAAGGTTTTTGGTTCGTAAAGGTGTCAAAGTTTACAGGAGAATGGAGTTGAGGGGAAAATAAATAAGCCATGATCGAATGGTGGAGTAGACTCGATGGGCCAAATGGCCTAAATTCTGCTCCTATGTCTTATGGTCGTATGGAGATGTCGGTGGGGGGGGGGGGGTAGTGGTGAGAGGTTTTATTTACACAGAGTGTGGTGGATACCTGGAATGTGCAGCCAAAGACAGTGATGGAAGCAGATATATTCGGCATTTCTTTTATCCCAGGAGTCTGTGAATCAGCGTGCAAGGCAAATATATCCCTCCCTCTGTAACGAAAAATCATTAACGTTTTATCTATCTGTTGCCTTGGTTCTTCTTTCTCGATTTTGCATCAGAAGCTTTCATTTCTTTGAGTTCTCTCTCCGAGCCTAAATCTGACAGCAATAGATTCTGAGTGATCTCTGCAGGACACTTCATCACTGGGGGATTTTAAGTAGGCTCCGAAAAGAAGACCAGGAAATAAGGTGTTCAATATATCTGGCAGTTACAATTAAACCCATTTTCTTTTTTTGTTGTTTTCTGCAGACTATTTTAACACAATACCTCAGTTTTCATTGTTCTGATTGCAACAAACAATAAAAGAATGCAAGATTATCATTATTTGGACAGGCTCAGTGAAGGGATACTGTCCCCATCCACAGAAAAGGGACATAGATAACATTTTGCAGAGCAAATTACAAGGGAAATGCAACAAACCATTTTTATTCATGAAGTGGTACTGGTCTGGATATCACAGCATCTTAAGTATAGTAGAGACAGAACTAGTCGAGGCTTGTGAAAGAAGACTGCACGGGTACTTGATGAGACACTGACTAAGTGTAGGTAAGTCCACACCTGGGGTATTTTATACAGTTGTGGTCACCTTGTGATAGGAAAGATGTCAATAAGTTGGAAAGGGTGCAAAGAAGATTTACAAGAATATTACGAGCACTCAAGGCCTGAGTTATGGGGAAATGTTGGGCAGGCTAGGACTTTATTCCTTACTGAGGTGACCTTTCTGGGGTGCTGGGGGCAGCCCATAAGTGTTGCCACATATTCCGGTGCCAAGCTGGCATGCTCAGCAGAACACAAGACAACCACATGACGAAACAGCAAAACAAGCGCTGTTCCTCCTATGGAACTCGAGAGATTCACAGACCTGAGGCTCTAACTGACTCCACTGGGCCTTGACTTCTGGACTTCTGATCGACCTTTGGGCTTTGATCTTCGGTATCGCCCCCAGTGGGCATGTCGGTTGGCATGGACAAGATGGGCTGAAGGGCCTCTTTCTATGCTGTGTTGCCCTGTGTTACCAATACACAATAAATAATTAGTGGTAAAATAAATAAGGAAAAGAGTAATGGAGTCAGTGGATTCCCATTGCAAGATTACTAAAATGCTATTAGATGCAAAGAACGTACTAAGGGGATCGGTTTTCAGATTCTGTGGTTATTCTCCTCATCATCTTTCTGATCCTTCTTTGAAACACCTTGCATTTTTATTCCTCTGGAAACTAACAGGTTATCCCTCTTAATTCTATCAGAATGCTTCCTAACTTTGAAAATCACTTTTAGACAGCTTTTTGCTATCATAGTTTAAAGATACGTCCACAAATATCTGACAGTTGAGATGTGTTGCCAAAGGAGTCAAGCTGTCAATGTGAAATACAAATCAAAGGACAAAATTGAGTCTTGCAGGAAAATTAAAACCACTCACATCACAAATGACACTGACCACTCTACAGTTTTTTACTAAAGCCAATGCCTTTCTTCATCATGCTTTGTTTATAAATGGGTAACTTAAATTAGTAAATCAGTTTATTTTCACATGTACCATGGTACATGAAAAAAGTTGTTCTGCATGGTCAGGCAGCGACCATGGAAAGGGAAATACTCAACAGGTCATTTAGGCTGGTGACCCCTCACTAGTCATTTTGATGAATTCTCAGCGATTTGAGATGTTTCTCTACAAATGCTGCCTGGCCTGCTGAGTAGTTTCACCATTCTCTCTTATTTCAGATTCCCAGTATGTTGTTTTGCTGCATTTGAAATTTGTAAACAAATGTGTTTAAAGATCATCTGTGCCTTTGGAGAGAAAATGGTAGTGCTATTTCCACAAAGTGCTTGATAAATTGGCTATTTGGAAGGTGCCAACCACGGTTCAGTGCTGGTGCTCGCCACACAGTCTAAAGCTGGTGAATCTAAAACCCAGTCTAAAGGTGTGAATATATAATTTGATCTGACAGTTAAAGTTGAATGCTTCAGTGGGCAGTACAGTGGTACAGCTGGAGAAACCACTGCGTCACAGTGCCCAGGTTCAATCCTGACTTGTTTTTTTATATATTTGCACAGTTTGTCATCTTTTACACTTTGGTGTTTGTCATTCTCTGCGTGCAGTTTTTCATCAAGTCTGTTATGTTCTACTGCGAATGCCTACTCAGGGTGTAGGCATTCACATTACTCATGGTGACATATACAGTACGTACTGAGGAATTTTTTTTAGCCAGAGAGTGGTGAATCTGTGGAATGCCCTGCCACAGGCTGCGGTGGAGGCCAAATCCATGGGTATATTTAAGGCAGAAGTTGCTCATTTCCTAATCGGTCCTGATCAAAGGATATGGTGAGAAGGCAGATGTATGGGGTTGATTGGGATCCAGGATCAACCATGATGGAATGGCGGAGCAGAATTGATGGGCTGAATGGCCTAATTCTGCTCCTATATCTTATGGTACTTTAAATAATAAACTTACCTCGAACATTGAAATTTTAACTTGTTTATTAGCTGTGTTACAGATGCATCAAAATAAAACACGTTTCCCCTGAACAGGTACATGGAGACATTTTGAAACTGATGTCATCCTTGTAGAAATATGAATGAAACCATTTAAAGTATAACCCAACAGATTGAAATCAATTTCTGTTTTCTATTTCAGATAGAGTAATGATTAAAAATGTTTAGGTGAAAGAATAATATGAGGGAAAAAATGAGGGTGGTGGAACAATCAGTTTTGCAGAGGGAAAAGGGATTAAATGAGGACTGCAGAGAGGATGTGGGGTGTGGGACCAGTGGGATTTCTGTTCCTGATGCCTAATTGGAGAGTGTAGTAAGAGGAACTCATTCAATATTCAGTTCTCTGAACTCACTAGAGAAAGTTTGGGAACCAGAGCGTAATGCACACTCTTTGTTATATTGTCGGTTTAACATATGTACATACTGTAGGCAGCAGTGGATACTTTGCTTCTTCTCAACACCTAACATGATAGTTTTCACTTGAATTGAAGTAGAAAACATGGCCCCAATCCAGTCTTTAATAAAATCTGCACAAAAAAATTCATAATTTGATGCAGGCAACTCCTCTATATTCAATATTTCATGTACAAGTCTACTTGCAACATCATATTCTCAATCCATTTAGAGGAACAGCGCAAGGTCCTGTAAAAAATTGGGAATAAATGGTTGCCATTGGACTGTGTAGGTTGATGAAAATTTTTATATGAAGTTTCATGCTGAGTTAATCATGAAAATAAATTCCCTAAATCTAAGTGGTGACATGAAGGCAACAAATAATCTGCTAGAGGAACTCAGCAGGTCAGCACCTGTGAGAGGAAAGGAGTGCAGATGTTTCGGGTAAAAACCTTGCGTCAGGACTTTTGTCATCATCCCTGGAATGTTAACTGTAGTTTGGTTGAGACTGACTGGGAGCTGAGAAATTACTACACTGGAATGATTAAACATTTGAGATTTGTTTCCTGTTAGAACAAATGCCTTCGAAGGAGTTGCCTGAATGCATTATGCAGGAACTTTGCAGCTTGGGGCATTTCTGTTGTATTTCACAGGCAAAGCCTGTCCCAGCCACCCCTCCCCCCTTTTAAAGCCAGAAAATAAAATGGGCATGATAGTCTGGTGGATAAATCATTAGGCCAGCAGCCAAAGTTTCTGTAAGAGACATAGGAATTCAAATCCCATTTACTGCGACTGGGGAGTTAATATTCCGATAAATATATCAATCTGAAACTATAAAGAAGATAATTTCAGTGATTGTAACTATGAAACTACTTGAAATCCTGCCTTCATGTACTTAATAAAATAACAGGGACCATGAAGAATTCTTGAATAATTTGCATGCCTCAGATATTTGACCTGTGACGCGATGGCGTGCATGCCTTTCACTGTGCAGACTGGCCCCTGCATTGTTGCCCTGAAACTGTAATCTCAGACTTTTTCACTGCATTCTGCAACAGGCTTCTCAATGTGGGCAAGCTAGGAGGCTGAGAGGTGACCTTGTAGAGGTGTGTAAAATCACCTGGGGATTAGGAGGAATGAGTTCAAAGTTCAAAGTAAATTTTATTATCAAATTACAGATATGTCACCATATACAACCCTGAGATTCATTTTCTTATGGGCATTCTTAACAAATCTATAAAATAGTAATTATTTAAGAATCAATGAACGACCACCCAACTTGGGTGTTCAACCAGAGTGCAGAAGACAACAAACTGTGCAAATGCAAAAAGAAAGAACGATAATATAAATATCAAGACCGTGAGATAAAGAATCCTTGAAAGTGAATCCATTGGTTGTGGGTGTTGTTGCATGAATAATGTCACCAGAGAAAAGTACTGGTAGGTATGAAGCAACCCCTTAATTTGACAAATCAAGATACAGCAGGCACCATGTTGAGACCCTTTCAGTGGAAAGGTCTGCCTGGCCCAACACTATCCAACATTTTATATGCTAAAGATCAAAGAAAATTCAGGACGGTTCAAACAAATCCATATGTACAATGCCCCCTTTGAACTACACAGCCCTTTCACACCTCCCTCCTTCACAGCCACCGCCTTCACACCCATACTACAGACACCCAACTACACACTAATGAACTTAAATCAGCATTGCTTACCCATTGTTCAGTGTTGCATTTTAGATTTAATCTTCAATGCATATTCATATCTGAAGGTTGGTCATGGAAGTCAATATTTACTTTATGTCCTAACCACAAAAATGCCCTAACTGTCCCTCTGCATGGACAGAATAAATTTCTAACAGGAAAGGCCAACCTTAAGGAGGATCTACTCGAATAGGGCAGCAGAAATGCTCTGCTTCGAACCCTCCCAATTACTCTATGTGCATTTTAGATTTAATCATCAATGCATATTCAGACCTGAAGGTTGGACAGTGAAGTCAATATTCGCTTTTATGTCCTAACCCCAAAAACACTCCAACAGAGAGAACATTTCAATGATGGGACAAGTGAGGTTGAGTGAAGCTATCCCCTTTGTTAAAGAGTCTGATAGTTGAGAGGTAATAACTGTTCCTAAACCTAATGGTGTGAGTCCTAAGGGTCTTGTACCTTCTTTCTGATGGCTGCAGTGAGGAAAGCATATCCTGGGTGGTGGGGGTCCCTGATAATGGATGCTGCTTTGCTGCAACAGCATTTCATGTAGATGGGCTTTATGGTTGGGAGGGCTTTACCCATGAAGGACTGAGCTGTATCCACTACTTCTTGTAGAATTTTCCGTTCAAGAGCATTGCTGTTTCCACACCAGGCTGTGATGCAGCCAGAATGTACTCTCCACTACACGACTACAGAAGTTTGTCAAAGTTTTGATGTCATGTCAAATCTTCGCAAACTGCTAAGAAAGTAGAGGTGCTGGTGTGCTTTCCTCATAATTACATTAAGGTACTGAGCCCAGGACAGGTCCTCAGAAATAATAACACCTAGGAATTTAAAGTTGCTAACCCTCTCTACTTCTGATCTTCCAATGAGGACTACCTCTGGTTTCCCTCTCCTGAAGTCTACATTCAGTTCCTTGGTCTTGCTGACATTGAGTAAGAGGTTGTTGTTATGACGTCACTAACCACATTTTCAATCTCCCTTCTATATGCTGATTCATCACTACTTCAGATTCGGCCAAGGTTTTGTGGGGTTGGGGAATCAACAACAAGAGGGCATGGTTTAAAGTTCAGTCACAACATGGAAACAGGCCATTCAGCCCAAGTGGTTCATGCCAGTCAAGATGACTGTCTAGTTGCATTTGTCTGCTTTTGGCTCAAAAATCTCTCTAAAAGTTTTCTATACATGTACCAGTCCGAGTACTTTTGAAGGTACCTGTCCCTGCTGCTTCTTCTGCCATCTAATTCCATATACTGACTCCTTTCTGGGTGGAAAAATTTGCCCCTCAGTTCCTTATTAAATTTTGCCCTCTTACCTTCAATGTATGCGTGAAGTTCTTGATTCCTCAACCCTGTGGTAAAAGACAATGCACATTCAGCCTATCTACTGTATGCTCCGCATGACTCTATAAGATCAACCTTCATTCTCCTACATCCAATGGAAAAGTCCCAAATTTCTTAACCACTTTACATAATTCAGCCCGTTCAATCATGGCAATGTCCTTGTAAATCATCTCTGTACTCTTTCCAGCTAATGCCATCTTTCCAAATTTGAACACATCCTGGAGGATGTGCCAAATTTCTTCAGATTCTTAAGGAAGTAAAGCAAAATTGACGAGCTTTCTTGGCCATAACATCAACGTGGTGCACCAGAACAGGCTACTGGCGATGTTCATACCTAGGAACTTGAAGCTCTCAACCATATTCACCACAACACCATTGATGCAGACAGGAACATGTGCACTGATCCGACCCCGCTTTCTGAAATGAATGACCAGCTCTTCATTTTTGTTGACATTGAGAGAAAGGTTGTTGTCATGACACCATGTCACTAAGCTCTCTATCCCCTTCTTGTATTCCAACAGGAAATCCATTTTAGCAGGCATGGGTGAGTTGGGGTGAGTTGGGGTGAAGGATTTGTTTCCAAGCTGCATGAATCCTTGACTCTCTGGCTCTAACTTACTGGACCAAAGGAGAAGGATGGTCTACAGATCCCCCCCACCCCCCCGCCATGGCAGGAACCTTTAGGCCATGCATATGGCTGAGAGTATGAGAGTTCGATGGAAGGGATTTTCGTGCTGCTATGGGGCTGCAGACATCTTCTGGCACCCGTGGACTTGATTTATGGCTGCAGTTCTGAGTACTGAGTGATTCATCGGGACAAAACCTCACACTTACCTGCGGTGGATCTACACACCGTCTTCCCACCGGATCGACTTCAGCTTTGGTCAATATGCTGCCATACGCAGACAACACTTTGTGTTTGCACGTGTTTGAATGTAGAACATGGAACAAAACAGCACATAAACAGGCCCTTTGGCCTACAATGTTGTGACAAACTAATTAAATTGGTAATTAAAATCCCAGCTAACCACTTCTGCGAACACAATGTCTGTTTCCCTCCATTCTCTGCACAGTCATGTGCTCATCTAAGGGTTTCTCAAATGCCTCTGTGGTACTTACCTCCACTACCAGCCTGGACAGTGCATTCCAGGCACACACCGTACGCTGTGTATGAAATGTGATGCTGACACCTTCTTTGAACTTCCCCGTTCTCACCTTAAGTGCATGCTTTCTGATATTGGACACAATACTAGAGGGCATAACATTTCACTGCTAACCTCCAAATCTTTAATAACGTAATAAGATTGACCTTACTAAGCAAAGATCCCCATTGAGCCTGTTGTTGCTGTGCAAGCCTTCCTGACTGTTTTTCCACAACAAGAGTGCACAGTGTGACCTTTCAAAGGTCAGTCCAAAGGAAGGGTCTCAAGTCTCAACCTGAAATGTTGAGTCAAGAGAGACTACAGACACTGGTCTCTGGAGCAGCACCCAAAGGAGCCTGAAGAAGTCTGTTGGTCAGGCAGCAACTATGGAGGGAAATAAACAGTTAATTTTTTGAGATCCTCCAGCAGGACTGATATTCTTTTATCCCGATGAAGGGTCTCAGCCTGAAATGTCAACTGTTCATTTCCCTTGATAGATGCTGCCTGACCTGCTGAGTTCCTCCGGCATTTTGTTTGCATTGCTACTGAAACATCAACTGTTCATCTCCATCCAGAGATGCTACCTGACCTCCAGAGTCCCTCCATCTTGTTTTCTTTTTTATTCCAGCTTCTGCAGTCTCTTGTGTCTTAACTGATCTTGGAAACTTCCAGACAGAGTAGATACAGGGACAATGTTTCCACTGGCTATGGAATCAACTCCAACTGGTATTGTTATAGGTTTCTTCATGTCACATATATCAAAATGCACTGAAAAGCTTGTCTTGCTGATGATCTCATTCATACAGGTCAGGTCATTGCACTGTGCGTTGATGCAGAACAAGGTAAAACAATAAAGTCCAACAGCTGCAGAGAAAATCAGATCCCAATTCCAATGCCAAACCAGTGGTCACCATTGCAAAATTAGAGGGTGGCCACACAAGAACAGAGATGAGAAGAGACTTATTCACCCAAGAAGCAGTGGGTTTTTGGAACTTTCTACCCAAGAGAGCTATGCAGGCTCAGCCAAGAAGTATAGTCAAGACAGAGGTCAGCAGAATTTCAGACATTTAGGGCATGAACAGATATGGTGTTAGTGCAGGTAGATGGAGTCAGGATGAGTCGCGACATCCCTGAATGGCAGAGCAGCCAGAAGAGGCCAAATAGCATCATGCTCCTGTTTAGGATATGATTTTAGCATTAGCAGCATGATATGAATTTTTAAATAATAGTGTACAGAAGTCTAAAAGTTGCTGCCAGTTCCAGAGTGATGACAGAGAAAAGTGGTAGTTTCTGTCATGCTGTCACAGAATCTGGGTCACAGTAATAAGACTGTCCTTGTCCTTGGAAAGAATGAGCGCCAGACACACTGCTCTCAGTGCTTAGTGAAAGAGCTCTCACTAAGCTACTCACATTGCCCTTGATGCTGGTGTGGAATTATGTTATTATTAGGTCATGAAATTAATGGATAGTGAATAACAAATGTGCCAAATGAGGCTTAATCAAAATGTCAGAGGAATGCAATCTTTTGATTTGTGATTAATACAGATGAAACATCTGAACTACCTCAAGAAGCCAACACAGCATCTGTAGACTGAGTGAGATTGTACTCAAAAGGTCACATGAAGCGGTAGAATTGTTGCATTTGTATTTTGCTGTGATGGTGGCTGTGGGATACAAAATAAATAGTTAGCAACTTGGATGGAGAAGACCAGGAGACGTTATGGACCAAATGCATGCAACTAGCTTAGATAGACTCCTTGGTTGGCACGAATGAGTTGAGCCTAAGGACCTGTTTCTGTGCTGTATAATCCTATGATGTTATAAATGTCAATTTAAGATAGTAAATTTTATAAATTAATGTAGACTGGAACTGTTGTATAAGCATCAAATACAGTGGATTCTGGTTAATTGGGACACAACAGGACCTGTATATTTTGGCCCAATTTGTAGCTGCCCAATTAACTGAAGTTTCCTGGAACTAGTTAAAAAGGTATATAAAAAAATCTACCATTTAACTAAGTAACAAGTTATGTATTTAAGTGTAATACAGAACAAATTATAACACCATCACTGCTACTTCAGTACTTTAACTGTGCATTAGTTCCTAATAGTTATCAGCGGAAAGATTCATCTGGCATATGCCGGCCTTTATGGGGTGTCCAGGGAGGGGTAGCACCTCTGGTGAAGGGGCTTGTTGTGCCTCTTCAGGGCAGCTCGCTCTCTGTTGGTCACTCAGCGAACACTCAGCTCTCACCTGTGACTCTGAGTAGCTGTTTGCACGCGACAGCAGCCACCTCCCGGTACTCTGCTCGCCAGGCACACTAAACCAGGTGAGGATAGCTGGTGGGCGTCATACTCCAGTGAAATAGGGACTGCTTGTCCTAGCATGTGAAGTCAGCTGCGGCAGACTGGGTAGGTGAGATCAACAGAGAGATACAACAGCTAAGAAGGTGGCTCTGAAAGCCTTCATGGAAGGGAAAAGCATGATAAGGCAAAGCATTGTCATCGTTTTTTTTTCTGCAACCAAGGAAGACCCCAGTTTGTGATGACTACTTGTACCACTGGAACCAGACTTTCGAGGTCAAGAGAGTGGCAATGTCCTATTGTAATGGCTTTTCCACTTTAAAAACTCTCTGGCACAGGTTTCACTGCCATCAGATATGACAGACTGCTGCGTACTTTTGATTTACTGTAAATGAATAAAATTAGCACAGGCAGCTAGTGCAGAAAATGGACTGACCTCATACAATGCTTCCAATGATTGCATCCTCCAGATCTGCACCTTCTTTGTAACATTCAAGATGATTGTTAATACCTTCAAATTCTTTGTAGTTAAGGTAGTGAAATTGTTCATTTTCACTCCCGGCCATTTCTGACATCTCCAAGCCTGCGAGCCTGAAATCGCTGTAAGCAAAACAATACTAAATTGCCTTAATGCTTAATGCTCACTAATGGTAAGTGACAAAAATCATTGATTTTTGAACACAAACACGAACAAATGATAATACTTAAAAACTGTTTGCTCTAAGCACAGTGTCATGTCTACTGACATGACTGACAGTAGTTAGAAACTGTTCAGCAGTGGTCTCCTGTCCCTATTAAGTGGCATAATATCCCAAATAAACAAAGGTAATCCCAGCAATACCTGAGATTCCCTTTACAAACAAAGGAATCCCCATTTCCCTCTCTCATGGATATGTTCATCCATGGCCTCCTACACTGTTGTGATGAGGCCACACCCAGGCTGGAGGAACAACACCTTATATTTCATTTGGGTAGCCTCCAACCTGATGACATGAACATCGATTTCTCAACCTTCTGGTAATGCCCACCACCTCCCTTCACCATGTCCCATCCCCTTTACCGTCTCTCAGTTTATCTCATTACCTGCCCATCACCTCCCTCTGGTGCTCCTCCCCCCTTTTTTTTTCTTCCATGGCCTTCTGTATCTTTCACCAATAAGCCTCTCAGTTCTTTACTTCATCCCTCCCCCTCCAGGTTTCACCTGTCATCTGGTGTTTCTTTCTATCCCCTCCCCCCATCTTTTAACTTTACTCCCCAGCTGTTTTTCTCCAGTTCTGCCGAAGGGTTTCAGCTCAAAACATCAACTGTACTTTTTTCCATAGATGCTGCTCAACCTGCTGAGCTCCTCCAGCATTTTGTGTCTGTTGTATGGATTTCCAGTATCTGTAGACTTTCTCTTGTTTGTAAAGGGAATCCCATCTATTTCCTCGATCAGTTTTTGTTGCTTAAGCGTTGTCCCAAATCTCAAATAACCAATGAACCAATTAACCAGAATCTACTGTATTTGAACTCTCAGCAAGTCAGGCAGAGGATGAAACAGTCAGAGTTCAAAGTTTCATTGGAATACTGCTGACTCAAAGTCTACAATCACCCTGATGTGAGCTCAGAGGTATTGTGACAGGGGGAGTGAGAACATAAACTGGCCACTGGTGAGGGAATGCTTTGATGTACAGTGCAAGCAGGAAAGTTAATCAAGATCAGAGCAGCTCAAAGTTCATGGGAAATTCATTGAACATGCCAGAAAAAAAGTTATTTGCAGCAACACAGGGGCAAGAAAGAGTTATTGTGGACAACAAGCCAATGGTCAACTCAAAGGAGATAGGACAAACAATGACATTTTAGAGCTCTTGATCAGACCTCACACACTTAAACTAACAACTCATGTTCCTTCTCTCCTCTAAGACCATTTGAATCATTAACCATACAGTAATAATGCATGAGTGGCTCTACAGTGCCTAGAGGAGCCCCATCTTCACAGAGCCAGACACTCTGGTTCGATGCCAATACCAGGTGCTCTCCGTATGGATTTTGAACGTTCTTCCTGTGACCACATGGGGCTTCCTTCAGTTGCTCCAGTTTTTTCCCACGTCCCATTAACATGGGTGTTGTTGGATTAATTAACTGTTATAAATTGCCTCAGTGGTTGAATCTGTTGAGAGTTGACGAGAATGTGAAGAGAATTAAACATTGGGGTTGATGTAGGGCTAGTTTAAACTGGTGAATGATGGCTGGCACAGACTCAGTGAACTAAATGGTCTCTTTCAGAATTAGAATCAGGTTTATTGTCACTGATATATGTATGTCGTGAAATTTGTTTTGCAGCAGCAATGCAGTGTAATTCATTAAAAAATTGAAATAAATTACAATAAGAATACATTAAAAATATTGCAATAAGAGAGCAGTATGGTAGGGAATTGTTCATGGAACATGAACAATTCAGAAATTTAATGATGGTGAGGAAGAAGCTGTTGCTAAAATGGCCAGTGTACCTCTTCCTCGATGGTAGTAGTAAGGAGAGGTTATGTCCTGCTTCTGAACTTGATCACAATGGACAGGAAACATCATGGTTTCTTTTCATAGAAACATAGAAAATAGGTGCAGGAGTAGGCCATTCGGCCCTTCGAGCCTGCACCGCCATTTATTATGATCATGGCTGATCATCCAACTCAGAACCCAGCCTTCCCTCCATACCCCCTGACCCCTGTAGCCACAAGGGCCATATCTAACTCCCTCTTAAACATAGCCAATGAACTGGCCTCAACAGTTTGCTGTGGCAGAGAATTCCACAGATTCACCACTCTCTGTGTGAAGAAGTTTTTCCTAATCTCGGTCCTAAAAGGCTTCCCCTCTATCCTCAAACTGTGACCCCTCGTTCTGGACCTCCCCAACATCGGGAACAATCTTCCCACATCTAGCCTGTCCAATCCCTTTAGGATCTTATACGTTTCAATCAGATCCCCCCTCAATCTTCTAAATTCCAACGAGTACAAGCCCAGTTCATCCAGTCTTTCTTCATATGAAAGACCTGCCATCCCAGGAATCAATCTGGTGAACCTTCTTTGTACTCCCTCTATGGCAAAGATGTCTTTCCTCAGATTAGGAGACCAAAACTGCACACAATACTCCAGGTGTGGTCTCACCAAGGCCTTGTACAACTGCAGTAGTACCTCCCTGCTCCTGTACTCGAATCCTCTCGCTATAAATTAAAATTTTCATTAAAATTTTCGTACTTCAGATTTCAATATCTCTGAGGATCTAACCTGGTCACAACATATTGACGCAGCTATAAAGAAGGCAAGACAGTGGCTATATTTCATGAGGAGTTTGAGCAGATTTGGTTTGTCATCTAAAACACTCAAACTTCTATAAGTGTACTGTGGAGAGCACAGCCATTCTGACTGGCTACATGACTGCCTGGTATGTGGGGTGGGGGGGCAGGTGGATGTGGCTGCAACTGCACAAGATTGAAGTAAGTTGCGGAAGGTTGTAAATTAGTTAGCTCCGTCATGGGTACTAGTCTCCGTAGCATCCAATACATCTTCAAGGAGTGGTGCCTCAGGAAGGCAGCGTCCATCATTGAGACCCCCACTACCCAGGATGTTGCCCTCTTATTATTACCATCAGGAAAAGGTACAGAAGCCTGAAGGCACACAATCAGTGATTCAAGAACAGCTTCTTCCCCTCTGCCATACGATTTCTGAATGGACATTGAACCCTACCTCACTACTCTTTATTTCTGTTTTGCACTATTTATTTAATTTAACTGTTTAATATACATATATATACTTATTGTAATTCAGGTTTTTTTCTGTATATCATGCATTGCATTGTACTACTGCTGCAATGTTAACAAATTCCACGACATACACTGGTGATACTAAACCTGATTCTGATTTCCAGGATCAGCAGTGTTTTGCTCTTCAGTCAGGGATAATAAGAGCAGGACTAAGCCATTCAGCCCTTCAAGCCTAGCCCTACCCATTCATCATGACCATGGCTGATCATCCAAATTCAACCCCCTCTTCCAGCTTTTCCCCACATCCGTTGATCTCCATTGCCGAAGAATAATATTTAATTCCATGAATATATTTAATGATTTAGTTCTCTGTGATTGGGTTAGCTCTTTGAAAGAAAGCCAATTAGGTTTGCAAATGTTTTTCTTACAAATGTAGCCCAACAGCAACATTTTATGTTTTATTGTTGCTTGGCGAAAGTAACAACTGGTGCAGAGTTTGTGGAGTTATTGCTGAGATATGCCTCTGAAAAACTGGTGTACTGATTCCAGTAAGGGGTGGACAACAGTCTGTTAGAGGAACACAATAGATCAAGCAGCATCAATTGGACAAAGGAGCTGTCAATTCTTTAGGTGAAAACCCTGCATCAGAACTGAGAGGGAAGTGGGAGGACGGATGACAACAGAAGTCATCTTTCCATTATGATTGAAGACCACCTGGAGGGAACCTTAGCACCTTCAGTCTCACCACTCCCCCCTTCTCTTTATACTGGCCATCTCTCTCTACACTCAGTCCTGATGCAGGGTTTTGTTCTGATATATTGACAATCAACATCCATCCTTCAAGAGCTGGAAAACCCCTTTCTGATCTTCCACATTATGGGTAGACCTTCAGTTTCGTGTGGATTTACCACAATTCTTAAAGGCACTGAGGACAAGCCCATCAACATCATTAAACTTGTAACTGTTTTAAACTGCTCAATTATTGCCTAATTGATGAAATTGGCAGAAAATGACATCCCATAGTCAAACAACACTGAACACTTAAGACAAGATACCCCTCAGTGCCTGAAAATATAAGTGCTCTTTTAATTGCTATTGATCTGAAAATCATTTGGTTAATACTACATAGAAGGATCAGAAGTTATTCTGATCCTATTTTTCTTTTTTTTTCCCCCCCTTTCCACCTTGTATCACCTTTTTACCTTGCCAAAACAGCGCAGTAGTAAAACACCCATTATATGTGGTAAAGCACAGATCAGGTAAGTATCTGCTTGTTAAATTATGTTTATTTATCAAGATTGACAACAAAACTATCAATCTCTAGAGTAACAGGAAATTCCCAAATTTACTGTATAGTCTTATGTTAAATAAGTTTCTTATTTTCACATGCATGTTCAGAGGTAGATGAAAACCTTTGTTTTGCAAGCCGTCCACTTATATCAATCCATACGATTGGTGCATCAACATAAGCGAAAGGGCAACATAATGACAGAATACATAATGCAGTATTAGTTACAGAGAAAGTGCAGTGCAGGCAGACACATGCAGTAAAGTGTTAGGGCTACAGTGAGGTAGTCTGGAAGTTCAAAACTTTATCTTTATTGTACAAGAGGTCCATTCAAGTGTCTTAAAACAGTGAGATGGAAGCTGTCCTTGAGCATCATAATGCTTGTTTTCAAGCTTTTGTATCTTCTGCCAATGAAAAGAGATAGAAGAGAAAATGTCTCTAATGGGAGGTGTCCTTAATTATGTTGGCTGCTTTCCAGAGTCAGTGAGAAGTGCAGACATATAAGTAACTAAATTCCCATTTTTTGGAGAGCGGGCAGATGATTTTCACCAGGATGTTGCCTGGGATGGTAAAACTGGATGAACTGGGTTTGTTTTCCTTGGAACAAAGGAGGCCGAGAGAAGACCGAACCGAAGAGTATATAATTATGGCAGTTTAAGTCCCATTTGAATAGGTTCAAGAACAGAAACTTCCCTTCAACCATTCAGTTCTTGAAAGAACTGGCACAACCCCAATCATTACCTCAATATAGCAATGCTACGTCCTTCTGAACACTAAAATTGAACGCAATTTTTAATGTAGGACATAGATCGTGCAGCACAGTTGGAGTTCCTCAACACACAATCTTCTGCTGACCTATATAAACCTACTCTGGAATCAATCTATGACCCTCCTTTTTGTGTTCTTCCTTGTAAAAATTATGTCTAATTTATGTTTTTTTCCTTATGCTGCTTATATGATGGTATGTGCCTGTGATGGTGCTGCTAGTATGTGGTAAGTAATTTACTGCACCTGTGCATATGACGATAAGTTCGACTTTGAATTTAAATTCTGATCCTTCCAACAAGCAATCAAGTTCTTGTCAAATGCAGCGGAAGAAAGCAGCAATTGGATTTGGATTAAAAGGAAAGACAGCAACTGGGCTGCAAGATGAAGACAAGGGGATATGGAACTGAGGGGGGTATATCTGGGACGCCAGGTAGCCCCGTGGAGTCCTCTGGAGATGAACGAGATGTCAAAGAAGGAGGGTGCCCACCTGATGATCCCAATGACGTATCTACCCTCCTTGTCACCACTCCAAGCCCACTGCCAATATCAAGAGTGCCGACTTACCATGGGGATTGAAACATCAAGTCCTAGTAGCTCTACTGCCCAAGTCCTCTCACATATACCATTCTTTCTATTTCATTCCTCTTCACTACTTTCTTATCAGGTTCCATCATCTTCAGTCCATTGTTGTCATCACCTATCACTTCACACCCTCTGTCAGTAACTTCACCCTACCCTCCCCCACCTGACTCACCTGTCAGTCAACCTCTCCTCACTTTGATCAATTTATTGCTTGCCAGCATGCCCCCCGTCCCTCACCAATTTTTATCCATGCGCCAACATCCATGTCTGCCTGTGCTGCATTTTCTCTGTAACTGTAACAATTAGTTCTGCTTTCTATTATTGCTTTTCCAATGTACTGATATGATAAAATGATTTGTATGGATGGCAACAAAACCAAAAATTTCATTACTCAGTACCTTTGAAAATAATAAACCAATTTACTTGTATACTCCTCTTTATGATGGCTATCTCCCCTCTACTCTTTCAGTCCAGACGAAGGGCCTTGACCTGAAATGTCAACTGTCCATTTCCCTTGACAGACACCTCCTCATCTGCCGAGTTGCTCCGGCAGCTCTGATTGTTATTCTTTCCTTCTGATTCTGATTACACTTTTTTGCTCCAGGTTCCAGCACCTGAAGTCCCTTGTGCCTCCAAGTAGTTCATCACTCTGTTGCTAAGGAAGCAAAACACTTTGTCAAGAACACTCTGGATGGGCAACAGATACTGGCCTTGCCTCCCAACGCCTTCATTCTACAGAGGAGCTTAAAATAATATAAGGTTTTTAAAAGCATTCAGGTTATATCTGTTTCCATTGCAGTGAGAAATGTAAGTTCAGACATTAACTGAATTCTTATTAAATCCCTCAGGGTAGAAAATAATCTGAATTAAAAAATTAATGGCCAGAATGATGACCATGAAATGATTGGGCTATTGTAAATAAATCATTTTATACCTTCAAGCCCTTCATGAATGGAAATGTACCAGGATTACTCTGTTTGACCTGTATGTGACTGTAGGCATGCAACACTGTGGTTGACTCTCAACTGCTCTTAAAGCTACAAGAGAAATAAATTGTTTACTTTGCAATTATCTCCTGCATCACATGACTGAATAAAATAAGATTATTGTCCACACACCTGTTGTGTATGTAATATTTGAGTAATATTGTAAATCATTCTTTGTTGTTTAAGTAGTTCATTAAGTGTTATTTGTAAAAGTACATGAATGGTATACATCTTTATGTCACAACATCATATGTGTGCATCATTATGCCACCACATCATAAGTGTGCGCCTCTCTAGAAGTATAAAACGAAACAAGACATATTATTGCTGGCTCCGTGTTTTTCTTTTGATTAATTTTTGGAGTTATAAAACTTAACAGTGGCAATGAGTAAATTTCCAAAAATTAATCAAAGATGACTACCTACTTGTTGAAGTGCAGCAGTTTGGGGGTGGGGGGTGGGGGGAAGAGGGAAAGAGAAATGATCAAGTTTTAAAAAATCAAAGCATGTGTTCCTCAGAAGAGAAGAGACAGTTGAGTTGTAAAAAAAAGGCAGAAAACAGATTCATGGGTTCATTATCACCGGGTGATAATAATCATAATTTTTTTAACACAGTAATATTTGGCTGCATCAGAAAGATAGACATGTTCAATTGCACAAAAGATAACTGGCTGATGTATACTGGGTGAAATGAGCAGTATTTGGAAACAAATGAAATGTAAGTGCCAATTTTGCTGAGTGTAATAGGTGAATGCAGTTTGCTTAGAAATTTAACTGCTCCAATCAAACCAGCCAAACTGCGCTTTGCTGAATTGTGAACCTAAAGCAGGAACTTTTAGAACCATTTAGAACATTGTTGATTGCAGAACCAACCTTTCCAAACAAATTGTGTTGCATTGTGGCAGCAGCTCACATGCACCAGAGCAATGCAGTTTTAAAGGAGAAGCTTGCAGAAAATGCGACAGAGTAGGACACATACAAAGATCATGTTGGGCAGACCAAAAAAATTAATGGGCTACAAAGGGAAGAGATAAAGATAAAAGTCAAGTTGCAGTTTCAGAAAGAGCACTAATCCGCATGGCATTGATGTAAAACCTGACAATGATGTGAGTGACACAGGATTGAGTACCATTGTGATTTACAGTGTGAAAACTATCCTGAGACAAATAATATGGCTTACACCAGAAGTAGACAGAAAATTAATTGAAGTAGAATTGGACACAAGCTCAGCTGTTTCAGTCATTCCACAAAATGAGTTTGAATGGCGTTTCAAATATACTAAACTGAAGCCAGCAGCTATCTAATTAACTGGAGAGAAGATAGCTCCTGTGGGAATGACATTTGTAACAGTGAAATACAACAACCAACAAGCTACATTGGGCTTGTATGTTCTAAAAACAAGAGGCCAGCATTGTGGGGGCATGAATGGATGAAACGGCAATTCATTTGGAGATCGATCCACAATTTGCAGGCCACAGCAGTATTCAAGGATGGCACTGGAAAACTCAAATATATCAAGGGTAAAGTAGTGTTAAATGAAAATGCCACACCCAAGTCTTACAATGACAGTCTGGTTCCTTATACCATCAGTGATAAAGTAGCCGGTGAGTTAGATTGCATGGAGGCTGTAAGCAGTCTTTCCAAGTTTCAGTAGAGCCCAGAGGCAGTGCGAGTCGTCCCAGTAATGGGTCTGTCAGGATCTGTGGTGATTTTAATGTCACCGTCAACTGAGTACTGAAAGTAGATCAATACTTTCTGCCTGAGATAAATGATATCTTTGCAAATCTTTCTGGAGGAAAACAGTTCAGCAAAGTGGACTTAGCTGAATACCTACCTACAGATGGAGATGGAAGAAGAGTCTGAAGTGTTTCTCACCATAAACATTCAGAAAGGGCTTTATCACTGTTATTTTTGGAGAAGCAACTGCACCTGCACTCTGGTGGAAAGCTATGGACCAAGTGCTACAAGGCTGTCCAGGCACTCAGTGTTGGCTGGATGACATCATTGTTGCCAGTAAGGATGACAAGGGACATCTCCAAAATTTCGAGACAGTGTTAAAAAGTTTAAAAGATTATAGGCTCAGAGCATGATGCAACAAGTGTGAATTCCTTAAACCAGGCATCACTTAATGTGGTTATCCTATTGATGCACAAGGATTGCATCAAGTGTGCTGAGAAAATTGAAGTGTTGATGGATGCCTCAAGACCAAAGGATCTTTTACAGTTGCAGTCCTTTTTAGGATTGGTCAATTACTATAATACATTCCTGTCTAACCTGGCTATTGTGCTCGACCCATTAAACTCATTACTACGGACTGGGAAGAAATGCCAATCGACAGATCAGTATGAGGTGACTTTTCAAAAAGCAAAAGAAATGGTGACAACCAACACTGTACTCACATGTTATGATCCCATTGTCCTGTGAAGCTTGCCTGTGATACCTAGCTTTATGGTATAGTGGAACCATGTCATATGTTACGTTTGATGGAAGTGAATGCCCATAGTCTTTGTATCGCGTTCCCTTACTGCTACGGAGAAAATTTACGCACAGGTTGACAGAGAGGCCTTGAGCCTGCTTTGAGGAGAGCATTTCAACTAGTGCTGTGTGGGAGAGAGTTTACCTTCATTACTGATCATTCAACCACTTGTGTCCATTTTCAATCGAAAGAAGGGTGTTCCACTAAGAGCAGCAGCACGAATGCAGAGACGGGCTCTATTTCTTCGAGGACAACATTGAATTCAAGAGGACGACTAATCACGGAAATGCTGATGGATTGTCCCATTTACCCTTGGAAAAGGGAGTACTGTACCAGAATTATTTAGAAAAGAGGATACTCTGCTTGACATATTCTCCTTAATGCAAATCAAAAGTCTCCCTATTAAAGCAGAGGTGATCAGAAATACAACAACCAGAAAAGTCACTGTACTGTCTCAGGTCTACAGGGCAACCCAAAGTGGATGGAATGCGAAGCAGGATTTCTAGTTCCCCCATTTTTACCAGCGCCAGGATGAACTTGCCCTTGACAGAAATTGCCTTGTGTGGGGATTGAGAGCTGTTGTACCATCCAAGTTGAGAGCTAAAGTGCTGGAGGAGCTACATACCGGTCATCTAGGCATGGTCAAAATGAAAGTGTCGGCTCAAAGCTTTGTCCGGTGGCCTGAGATAGATCAGCAGATCGAACAGCTTGCTACGCACCATCCAGGATGCCAACACATCCAGAAGAAAGGTGGCTACCACTGTCAGAACCACTTCCTGCAGTCCCAGAGTCAAGTTATATAACCACCACAGAGGAGGCCCCAGATCCTGAAATTATTTCACTGCCACAAGTCTCATCTGCCAAGCAAAGTGCCCCTCCCCCGCCCCACTTGTCAGGAAAGACGTTATCCCACAAGAGTATGAAATCCTCCACAGTGATCAAATCTTTTGGCCCGAATGGGACAAATTAAAATTTACTTTGCTGTGTATGTCTATATAGTAGTTGTGTTATATACTATACTGTATATATGTATAAAGTTGAGATGCATTCTATATTGAGCTGAACATTATAACTAAGCAGGGAGCAGTGTTGTATTTAATATTTCAGTAATATTGTAAGTATATTGCTTGATAAGCATTTAAGTGTTATATGAAAATGTATGTGAATGGCATACGTCATTACATCACCACATCATATGTTCATTTTGTTATGCCACCACATCATAAGTGCACCCCTCACTAGAAGTAAAAAATGAAACTAGACATGTTATTCCCAGCTTCGTGTTTTTCTTTCGATTAACTTCTGGAGTCACAAAACATAACGGTACTCTCTTCCCACAATAATAATTCTTCTGCAATTTAGAAAGTTGAAGCCAGCCTCAGAAGAAGTGCTCTTTAACTGTTTATAGTGTCAAGCTGGGAATCATTCACTGAGATCTGACTTTGACAATTTAACAATTGTTCACCTCTGAGTCAATAAATCTATAAGAATGTGAGGGGTCTTGACAGGGTGGAAGTGAAGAGGGTGTTTCATCTTGTGAGAGAATCTACAGCCAGCATTCACAGTCTAAGAGGGGCCACCCAATTAAAATGGAGATGAGTTATTTTATTTCGGTACTGTATCCATAGAATCAGAGTCACAGAGTCATACAACACAAAAAGAGCCCTTTAGCCCAACTAGTCTGTACCCATCTACAGTAGTCCCTAATGCCCGATTTAGGCCCTTTCTTATCCATGTACATCATAACATATACTGACCCCCTCTGGGTGAAATAGATACCCTTCAGGTTTGTATTAAATCTCTTCCATCTCACTTTAAACAAACCCTGGGGGAAAGGCTGTGTGTATCATCCAATCTATGCTCTTCATGGTTTTATACACTTTTATAAGATCACTCCTCAATGACCTATGGTCCAATGATAGAAGTCTCAACCTCTACTGGTCCTGATTCTTTTAATCTCTCTTCTTCAAAGCTTTGTGGAGATATAGTCCATGACCAATTTTAGAGTACAGCAACAGATAAATTGTTGGAAGGAGCTCAGTGTGTCAGGCATCTTCTGTGGCAGAAAGCAGACAGTTGAATTGGAAATGTATTTAATCTGGTAACGATCAATGAGTTTTGATACTCTTCATCACTCCAGGCGTATGTGTGGGTTTGAGGTATTTTTATTTGTTGATGTATCTGCGTGTTGCAGTGTATCTCAGAGTTCCTGCCTTGGGCAAGGTTGTTTTATATTAGATCTGTCTTTGCTTGCTTACATAATCTACAATATGAAGGATCCCACAAAAACTCAATTAATAATGTTGACCAAAGCACAAATATTGGCAGAACAAATAGGGATCTCCTCCAGTGCTCTTCAAACAAAGCTTTCTTGGTCCACCACAAAGGGGCAGGCAAAGCCTGGGTTTAATGCCTCATCGGAAGTTCTGATATGCTGGGAGATTGACTGAAACAGTTTGCCTTTTCCTCTTCTTCTACAACACTGAGTCCATGAAAGTAAATTATGGTTGACGTGTAACTCGGACCTGCATGTTTATTGAACATTAGAGAACAGTATTGAATTCTTGAACATGATTAGTGCACTGATATGTGACTTAATTTTCAAGGAGTTTTCAAGATCTGCATCATTGTTGGTCAGTCCTGAAATAAACTGTATTATATTTGCATACAACTTCTGTTATGCCCCACTTAGAATACTACATGGAGTTCTAGATGCCCAATTACAGGAAGGATGTGGAGGCTTTGGAGAGGATTCAGAAGAGGGTTAGCTGAATGCTTGAGCTTCAAGTTTATTAGGCATACCTACACAGAATATAAATGCATGAGAATTAGATTTTTGAGCATGAAAATTAAACTTTTGCAAATGCAGCCTGGATTAGAGGGTATTAGTAGAAGGAGCAGTTGTTTTCTCTTGAGTGTCAGAGATTGAGGGGAGATCTGATAGTAGTTTATAAAATTACAAGAGGCATAGATAGGAGAGACAGTCAAAATCTTTCTTCCCAGAGTATAAATGTTGAATGCATTGTTTTAAATTGAGAAGGCGACAGGTTACAGGAGGAGTATGGGGCAAGTTATTCATAAAGAGAGTGATAGGTGCCTAGATCATGTTGCACAGAGGTAGTGGAAGCAGATACAACATTGGCATTCGAAGGGCTGTTAGGTAGGCAAAGGAACTTGCAGAGAATTGGGGGGGGGTATATGGATCGTGTGCAAGCAGGTGGAATTAACTTCATCAGGTATTGAGCTTAGGACAGACATCATGGGGCGAAGGGCCTGTTGCTATGCTGTGCTGTTCTGTGTACAAAGAGATGTAGGTTTTGTTTCCATACTGCCCACCCCTGATTTAAGCACCTTTGACAGTAATGCTGGAATGCTAATAATTGTATTATGAAGAATGAAGTTTAGGGAGATCAAATGAGTGTGGAGGGCTCTACTTCAAAAGGAAACTTTATGTTTATATTTGTTTATTTATGTCTCCGTCTCCGAGCCTACTTCTTCGGCAAGGACTCTTCCACCCCCACCGATGACCCCTTCTCCCGTCTTCAACCCTCCTCTTCTTCATGGACACCCCGCTCTGGTCTTCTGCCTGCTCTGGATCTCTTTATCGCTAACTGCCGACGGGACATCAACCGTCTCGACTTCACCACACCTTGTCCCCATTCCAACCTCACTCCTTCGGAACGCTCTGCTCTCCACTCCCTCCGCACTAATCCTAACCTTATTATTAAACCCGCCGATAAGGGGGGTGCTGTTGTAGTCTGGGGTACTGACCTCTACCTTGCCGAGGCACAGCGACAACTCGAGGATACCTCCTCTTATTTACCCCTCGATCGTGACCCCACTAAGGAGCACCAGGCCATTGTGTCCCACACCATCACCAACTTTATCCGCTCAGGGGATCTCCCATCCACTGCTACCAACCTTATAGTTCCCACACCCCGCACGTCCCGTTTCTACCTCCTACCCAAGATCCACAAACCTGCCTGTCCTGGCTGACCTATTGTCTCAGCTTGCTCCTGCCCCACCGAGCTCGTTTCTGCATACCTCGACACGGTTTTATCCCCCCATGTTCAATCCCTTCCGACCTATGTTCGTGACACTTCTCACGCTCTTAAACTTTTCGATGATTTTAAGTTCCCTGGCCCCCACCGCTTTATTTTCACCATGGATGTCCAGTCCTTTTATACTTCCATCCCCCATCAGGATGGTCTCAAAGCTCTATGCTTCTTTTTGGATTCCAGACCTAATCAGTTCCCCTCTACCACCACTCTGCTCCATCTAGCGGAATTAGTCCTTACTCTTAATAATTTCTCCTTTGGCTCCTCCCACTTCCTCCAAACTAAAGGTGTAGCTATGGGCACCCGTATGGGTCCTAGCTATGCCTGCCTTTTTGTTGGGTTTGTGGAACAATCTATGTTCCGTGCCTATTCTGGTATCTGTCCCCCACTTTTCCTTCGCTACATCGACGGCTGCATTGGCGCTGCTTCCTGCACGCATGCAGAACTCGTTGACTTTATTAACTTTGCCTCCAACTTTCACCCTGCCCTCAAGTTTACCTGGTCCTTTTCCGACACCTCCCTCCCCTTTCTAGATCTCTCTGTCTCTGTCTCTGGAGACAGCTTATCCACTGATGTGTACTATAAGCCTACTGACTCTCACAGCTATCTGGACTATTCCTCTTCTCACCCTGTCTCTTGCAAAAATGCCATCCCCTTCTCGCAATTCCTCCGTCTCCGCCGCATCTGCTCTCAGGATGAGGCTTTTCATTCTAGGACGAGGGAGATGTCTTGCTTTTTTAAAGAAAGGGGCTTCCCTTCCTCCACTATCAACTCTGTGCTTAAACGCATCTCCCCCATTTCACGTACATCTGCTCTCACTCCATCCTCCCGCCACCCCACTAGGAATAGGGTTCCCCTGGTCCTCACCCACCACCCCACCAGCCTCCGGGTCAAACATATTATTCTCCGTAACTTCCGCCACCTCCAATGGGATCCCACCACTAAGCACATCTTTCCCTCCCCGCCTCTCTCTGCATTCCGCAGGGATCGCTCCCTAAGCAACTCCCTTGTCCATTTGTCCCCCCCATCCCTCCCCACTGATCTCCCTCCTGGCACTTATCCGTGTAAGCGGAACAAGTGCTACACATGCCCTTACACTTCCTCCCTTACCACCATTCAGGGCCCCAAACAGTCCTTCCAGGTGAGGCAACACTTCACCTGTGAGTCGACTGGGGTGATATACTGCGTCCGGTGCTCCTGATGTGGCCTTTTATATATTGGCGAGACCCGACGCAGACTGGGAGACCGCTTTGCTGAACATCTACGCTCTGTCCGCCAGAGAAAGCAGGATCTCCCAGTGGCCACACATTTTAATTCCACATCCCATTCCCATTCTGACATGTCTATCCACGGCCTCCTCTACTGTAAAGATGAAGCCACACTCAGGTTGGAGGAACAACACCTTATATTCCGTCTGGGTAGCCTCCAACCTGATGGCATGAACATCGACTTCTCTAACTTCCGCTAAGGCCCCACCTCCCCCTCGTACCCCATTTTTATGCACACATTCTTCCTCTCACTCTCCTTTTTCTCCCTCTGTCCCTCTGAATATACCTCTTGCCCATCCTCTGGGTCCCCCCCTCCTCCTTGTCTTTCTTCCCGGACCTCCTGTCCCATGATCCTCTCGTATCCCCTTTTGCCTATCACCTGTCCAGCTCTTGGCTCTATCCCTCCCGCTCCTGTCTTCTCCTATCATTTTGGATCTCACCCTCCCCCTCCTACTTTCAAATCCCTTACTCACTCTTCCTTCAGTTAGTCCTGACGAAGGGTCTCGGCCTGAAATGTCGACTGCACCTCTTCCTACAGATGCTGCCTGGCCTGCTGCGTTCACCAGCAACTTTGATGTGTGTTGTTTATGTTTATAGCACATTTTTCACAACATTAAGATGCGCATATGTGTTTTAAAGAATCAGAATCAGGTTTATTATCACTGGCATGTGTTATGAAATTTACTAACTTAACAGCAGCAGTACACTGCAATACATGGTAATATAGAAAGAAAAAATAAATAAATAAGTAAATCACAGTAAGTTTATATGTGTATATTGAATAGGTTAACACAGTGCAAAAACAGAAATAGTATATATTTTCAAAAAGTGAGGTTGTGTCCAATGGTTCAATGTCCATTTAGCAATCAGATGGCAGAGGGGAAGAAGCTGTTCCTGAGTCGCTGAGTGTGTGCCTTCAGGCTTCTGTACCTCCTACCTGTCGGGAACAACGAGAAGAGGGCACGTCCTGAGTGATGGGGGTCCTTAATAACAGATGTTGCCTTTCTGAGACACCACTTCTTGAAGATATCTTGGGTACTACAGAGGCTAGTACCCGTGATGGAGCTGACTAATTTTGCAACTTTCTGTAGCTTCTTTCAGTCCTGTACAGTAGACCCAGCACCGACCGGAAAGGGAACGAGTGGGTAGACATCAGAGCGAGGAGGGCAGCTGAAGAAGAAGAAACTGCAACTGCCAACTTAATAAGATGTGAAGGACCTTCGTAACCAACTTAAAGTGTTGAAGGACCAGGCAGCAAACATGGAGCCAGTAGACACTGAGAGATTGTGACAACAAGCCGCGAATACCATGTTAATGTGTAACGGTAACTGTCCTCTGGTTGCTGAAGACGAATGATTAGTTGTACAGTTCAGCATAGAAAAAATATTGGGCCAAATAGATGGGAAGAAATAGAAGTTACAGCAGAGACATCAGGTTCCTCAACTTCAATGGCATGGCAGACTGAGAGAGAGGAAATTGCACACTGCATCTGAATGCAGTCACCCCAAACTGAATGGGGAGTAAATACAAATGAGCTGGGCCCTTTCAGTAGTGGGGGGGAGGCAGCGATCGAATGGACAGTCCAGCAGGGGTTGCCACTGGGGTGAGCTCCTTGTATTCTTTCAAATAGGGACTGTCCCAACCCCTCCTGTACATTGATGTAGAGGGCCTTGAGTGCCTGATACATCTAGGGCCCCGGCCCGAAACGTCAACTGCACCTCTTCCTATAGATGCTGCCTGGCCTGCTGCATTCACCAGCAATTTTTGTGTGTGTGGCTTGAATTTCCAGCATCTACAGATTTCTTCGTGTCTGCATTTACCTTGCTGATGCCTTTGACCAGAGAGTAACCACTGACAGTCACTGCAGAGTTTTAGACTGAAGGGGTGAAGATAAAGAATGTGATTGACCAGCAGGGGAGAAGGCAAAAGGGATATGGTGAAGCTGCATTTTAAAGGCTGTTGGTTGCGCAGATGTAGATGCACATAGAGTAATTGGGAGTGGTTCCAAGGAAGAGCATGGCTGCTGCTGTATTTGAGTAGATGCTCATTAAGGTTGGCCTTTCCTGGTACAAAGTTATTCTTGTTTAGGACGGCCAAGAGGAGGGTCTGTTGAAGCATATTCTGGACTTAGGGTACATAACAAAATATTGACTTCAGCAACTAACTTCAGCAACCAATCTTTAAACCAAAACATGGACTGTAGAGTAAATTGAAAATGCAGCAAGAACCACAGATTTCTAGAGTTGTGAACAGCAGTTAACTGAAAAACCAGACAAAGCGGATTAACATTCATTTTGAGTACCTGGAGTGTTGGTGCAAAGAAAGAGATGGGAAAGCTATATGTAATTCAAAGAAAGCTTTGTAGATACTGTGACGACAGACCAAATTATCAGAAGATTGATGCCGATAAAAGGACAATGGGGGAACATTCAGAAATGTTAATGAGAGACGAGAGGGATTAACGAAAAGGAGACACAGTTCCGAGTATTGTCAGAGACCGGTTGCTTTGAACCCTGAACTGTTTGAAGTTTGATGGACAGGCGATACCCCAGCAGGGGGATAAAAAGGGACAGGTTCGCTAAGGCAACAAACACACGACACCACGAGGTAACGAGACCCTGGAAGCGGTGTGCCCCTACAAGTTGGTGGGAGTTTTGGAGGTCTGGTCGCAGGACCAGCCATAGACGCACAGGGTGGAAAGATACGGTTGGGCGGGAACCCGGTGTGTGTGTCCGCCCTTGCCTGGGTGCCGGGTTCACCGCAGAAGAACGATCGTATCTGGAACGGAGGGGTCACAGTCAGTGACCTCAGAAGACATTACAAAGGGCTCGCGCGAAAGCTAACTGCGAGGAATATCGTAGGTCTGTTTGGAATCCGATTTGAATATTCATTCGTTCTCTCTCTCTCTCCCCAACAGCACGACGGCGATTACTGCAAACTGAACTAAACTGAACTCTGTGTCACTTGTGACTGATCATTTTACCACTAGACTGTGATAGAGCTTGATTGATCCTATTATCCTAGTTCCGTGTACATGTGTGTTTATTCATTGCTAACCTGTTGCATTTATATCCTTACTATTAGAGTACTGTGTTGCTTATTTCTTTAATAAAACTTCCTTAGTTCCAGTAATCCAGACTCCAACTAAGTGGTCCATTTCTGCTGGTTTGGCAACCCAGTTACGGGGTACGTAACAATACATTGTAAATATAGAATTGTCCTTTGATCCTTAGCATATGAAATGTCACATAATATTGGGTCAAACAGGCCTCTTCCTCTGAAAGGGTCTCAATCTGATGCCAGCTTTACGTTCTTGTTGGATAAATCACTTCTGTATCATTTAGCATCAGTCTCTCTCTATTCACATTACAACACATGCCATACCTTGGAAGTGAAAGTAGCAGTGTATAGTCAGAAAATATTAGCTATGAACACAGCATGGGCCTGGAAACGCTGCCGAGAGAGTGGTGAAGCAGGAACTTTGATTCTTAGGTCAGAGCATTACTGTACTAAAAAAGTTGGGATATTATGCTGCAACTTTACAAAGTACTGGTTAGACAGCATTTGGAGTAATGTGCACAATTTTAATTACCATACCATTGGAAAGATGTGATTTCACTGAAGACATGGCAGAGCAGATTCAGCAGGATGTTGCCTGCATTGGGGACTTCAGTTATGAGGAGAGATTTGATAGGCTAGGCTTGTGTTCCTTGGAGCAGAGGAGGCTAAAGGATGATGAAAAATATACATAAAATTGTAGAGGCAGACATAGGGACATCAAAAAGAAAAGGGCATAAGTTTAAGGTAAGAGAAAGAGGTGTTAAAGGGGATTTGAACGGAACACAGAGAGTGACTGATAATTTTAAACTGCTGGCAGAGGAGGTAGTGGAATCAGATGCAATTACTTTGTTTAAGAGTCACTTAGACAGCCATTAGAATAGATAAGCTTTGGAGAGATATGGACCTAATGCTGACAATAGGATTAATCAGCATGGATCTGTCTGGCTTTTGTTCTGGATGACTCTGTGACTATAATAGCTAGATAATCTAATAATAGACAGATAATCTGTTGGTTCAAGGAAACATGTTGGCCTAGGAAAATATGCAGACTATACAAAACTAAGTGGAGGGACAACTATTGTTGAGGAAGCTGTGTATATACATCTATTGATGCTTCTGGACACATCTTCAGTGATTTTCCTGGAATCATTGGGTGTTTTGAGTCTTTCAATATCATATAACCTCCTCTAGGTGACCCAGCCGGGGCTGATCAGATCCCAGCTTGTGTCCAGATGGCTAGCTACTTATGACTCCATGGCTCCCCTCTTTTGAGCCACAGCCATCTTGAGGCCCTCTCTGCCGCATCAGTGGTACTGTGGTTGGCTCTCCTCTTCCTCTCTCCCTCGTTGCCCAAAATGCTGAAGGCTCTAACTAAAGAACGGGCTATGAATCCCCTACAACCAACCTCCACTGGGAGACACCTCGCTCTCCATCCAGCCATCTGACAGTTGCTGACCAGTCCTGCATACTTGGAGAGCTTCCTTTGAAAGGCCTCTTCCAAGCTATCTTCCCATGGGACTGTCAGCTCCAACAGCACCACTTGCTTAGTCAACTCAGACACTAGGACAATGTCTGGTCGCAGGGTGGTGGCTGCGATATGGTTGGGGAACTTCAGCTGCCCTTCGAGGTCCACCAACAACTGCCAGTCCCTTGCAGAGGTCAGAATGCCTGCAGATGTTCTTTTGGCAGATATTGGCTGCTCCCCAGCTCTGACAAAGGCAATGGTCTGCTTGGAGGGTCGGGACCGCTTCGCCCACTCAACTCCTGTGCTGACAGCTTCAGCGATGGTCTTCAGGACCTGATCATGCCTCCACCTGTACCGTCCCTCACCAAGTGCCCTTGCACAGCTGCTGAGGATGTGCTCCAGGGTTCCTCGCTTGGAGCACGGTGGGCACGCAGATGACTCTGCCTTGCCCCATGTGTGCAGGTTTGATGGGCTTGGAAGCACATCGTACACTGCCTGGATGAGAAATTGGATGCGGTGTGGTTCGGCTTTTCAAAGATCAGCCCAGGTCACTTTCCTCTCAACCGCATTCTCCGATCTTGTCCAAGCTCCCTGTTGTTTCATTCCCACCACCTTGCAGGCTCTCATCTCCTCCACTACTGCTCTCACCTCCTCCTGAACTAGACGACGCCTTTCCTTCCCTCTGGTGTCCATTTGGGGAGTTGGAAAGGATCCTAGCCCAGCTCGGCCTCGTGTAACCACTCCCACCAGCCTCCTGTGACGCAGCCTCGCCTCTGCCTCCTGAACAGCTTCCTCTGCCCTCCACTTCCTGCCAGTCCTCACTTGGATCTCTGCTCTAGCCACCTTCGGGTCACTTGTGTCCCTATACTGTAGCACTTCTCTGGCTCTTGTTACCTTGAATTCTTCCTCCAAGGATTTGAAGGGCAGTTGCAGTTTGTTGTGGTGTCCACAGAGTGCGATGCTGCTCAGGCTCTTTGGCAGCCCCAGCCATCTCCTGAGGTGGTTGCTAACCCTCCTCTCTAAGGTTTCGACTGTCGAGATTGAAACTGCATAAACAAGGAGGGGGCACAGGAATCTGGGAAGAATGCCATGCTGATACACCCAGGCTTTAAACTTCCCAGGTAGGCCAGACTTGTCCACAGATTTCAGCCAGCCATCCAACCCGGTGCAGGTTGCCTGAATGGATGTTGTGTCCCTTAAAGAGCTGTCAAAAGCTTTGCCTAAGCTCTTGACTGGCTTTTCTGTGATGGTTGGGATGGCTGTGCCTGCGATGCTGAACCGGAACTTGTTCTCCACCTTCCCTTTCCTCAGCACCATCAATCTTGATTTGGCAGGTTTGAAACACATCCGGGCCCACTCCACCAGCTTTTCGAGCCCTTTCAGAATCCACCAGCAGCCTGGGACTGATTCTGTGGTGACTGTGAGGTCATCCATTAATGCCCTGATAGGTGGTTGCCGTTGAGCAGAATTTATTCTGGGCCCTCTGCACTCTGGTTCAGCAGACTTAGTGAACATGCTCATGGCTAGGGAGAACAGTGTCACTGAGATAGTGCACCCAGTGATGATGCCAATCTCCACCTTGTGCCAGGTTGATGTAATTGCTCCTGAAGAGACCCTCATCCTGAAGTTGCTGTAATAATCAGTGATAAGGTCTCTGATTCTGCTGGGGACGTGATATTTGGTCAGTGTGAGCTGCACTAGCTTGTGCGGAATGGAGCCATATGCATTTGCCAGGTCAAGCCACAACACTGACAGGTTGCCCTTGTTCTCTCTGGCCTCCCTGATGAGCTGTGACACCACACCGATGTGCTCCAGTCAGCCCGGCATCCCTGAAATGCCACCCTTCTGGACTGATGTATCAATATAGGTGTTCTTTGCTAGGTAGGTGCACAGCCGGTTAGAAACGGCACTGACAAGTAATCTGCAGAAGGATTTGGACAGATTAGGAGTATGGGAATACAGTGCAGAGAATCATATGGTCATGTACTATTTTCTAAATGGGGAGCAAATTCAGAAGTTAGAGGTGTAAAGTGCTTGGGAGTTCTAAAGTTAACTTTAGGTTAAGTCGATAGTAGGGAAAGCAAATGCATTCTTAGCATCACACACAAAATGCTTCAGTTGAAGAGCCCAAAATATCGACTGTACTCTTTTCCAAAGATGCTGCTTGGCTTGCTGAGATCCTGCAACATTTTGTGTGTGTTGCTTGGATTTCCAGCATCTGCAGATTTTCTCTTGTTTGCAATCTTAGCATTCTTTTCCAGAGCACTAGAATATAAAAGCAGAGACATAAGGCTTTATAAGGCATTGGTCAGACCACACTTGGAGCATTTTGAGCAGTTTTGGGCCCCTTATCTAAAAATTGATGTATTGTCATGGGGTAGAGTCCAGAGGAAGTTTACGGAAATCATTCTGGGAATGAAAAGGTTAATGCATGAGGAGTACTTAATGGCTCTGGCGTTTCTATTGCTGGAGTTTAGAAGGTTAAGGAAGAACTCATTGAAATCTACTGAATATTGAAAGACCTAGATTGAGTGGACATGTAGAGGTTGTTTCCAATATTGGAAGAGACTAGAGCCAGAGGGCATAATCTCAAAATACGACATTCCTTTAGAAGAGAGATGAGGAGAAATTTCTTTAGTCTTACTTACACGGTGAGCAGCAGGGCACTGAGAATTGTGGTAGAACAGAGGTGTATAAGATGATGAGAAGCATTGATCATGTGGATAGTCAGAGACTTCTTCCTGGCGAGTAGGTACAGAGGAGATGTCGGGGGTAAGTTTTTTTACACAGAGAGTGGTGAGTGCATGGAATGGGCTGCCGGCAACGGTGGTGGAGGCGGATACAATAAGGTTTTTTAAGATACTTTTGGATAGGTACATGGAGCTTAGAAAAATAAAGGGCTATGGGTAAGCCTAGTAATTTCTAAGGTAGGGACATGTTTGGCACAACTTTGTGGGCCAAAGGGCCTGTATTATGCTGTGCGTTTTCTATTTTTCTATGTTTCTATGATCTAGAGATACAGGTCCATAATTCCTTGAAGGTAGCATCACAGGTAGATAGGGGCATAACAAAAAAGCTTTTGGCATATAAATCAAAGTATTGAGTACAAGAGCCAGAATGTTATTTTGAATCTGTATCAGACATTGGTGAGGCTTAATTTGGAGTATAGTGTGCAGTTCTGGACCAATCTAGGGGAAAGATATCAATAAGAGAAAACTTTTACAAGGATGTTGCAGGATTTGAGGACCTCAAGGAAAGG
The DNA here is from genome assembly GCF_963921235.1 of Mobula hypostoma. Lineage (NCBI taxonomy): Eukaryota > Metazoa > Chordata > Chondrichthyes > Myliobatiformes > Myliobatidae > Mobula > Mobula hypostoma. The sequence continues at coordinate 172,231,790 of NC_086097.1, forward strand.
TTGAATGGGTTAGGACTTTACTCCCTAGTGCAAAGGAGAATGAGGGGATATATGATAAGGTAAGGTCAAAGCAAGCAGATTTTCCCCACTGAGGTTAGGTGAGAATAGAAGTGGATGTCTAGGTTAAAGATGAAATGTGAAAGTTTAAAGGGAACATGAGAGGAAATTTCTTCATTCAGAGGGTGGTGAGAGAGTAGAATGGTGGATGCAGGTTCAATTTCAACACTTAACAGGAATTTGGATAGGTATATGGGTGGGTCAGGCTCCCCTGTCATGGTTACATGAAGCATTGTGTGCAGGTGGTGGGTGGTTGTATGAGCAGCTGGTGTATATCACAAGTCCTGGTTATGCAACCGTTGACGCCAGGCCGACAATCTCCTACGAGTATTGATAATGGCTGTGGTCTCCTGTCTTGAAAAGACTGTCCAGAAGAATGCAATGGCAAACCACTGGTGTAGAAAACTTTGCCAAGAACAATCATGGTCATGGAAGGACTATGATCGCCTACTGCATTCGACGTGGCACACAACAAACAAACATGGACAGGAGGAGTATGGAGTGCTGCGGTCTGGGAGCAGGATAATGGGTCTATGCAGATAAATAGTTCAGCATGGACAAGATGGGCTGTAGGGCCTGTTTCTGTACCATCATCTTCCCTGACTCTATGCCTCTAGTCAGAGATTGGTGAATCTCTGCAATTCATTGCCACAGACTGTGGAGGCCAATTCAATGGGTGTATTTATAGTGAAGGTTGATAGGTTCCTAATTACTGAGGGTGTCTAAAGTTACAGGGAGAAGGCAGGAGAATAGGGTTGAGAGGGAAAATAAATCAGCCATGATTGAATGGTGTGGCAGATTCAAAGGGCGAAATGGCTTAATTCTGCTCCTATGTCTTTGGACTTATACTCTTATGGCAAAGGATAACTTCGTCACATTTAGTAAAAGATTTATTTTTGTTACATATACCAAAATACAATGAAAAAAACTCTTGTTTTCATGCTTTACATATGAAGCGAGTATTTGGTCCATAATGACAGATGAGGAAGCTAGTTAAGTCAACAACCGTTTTACTGTGATAAACACAAAACAGACCAGGCACCGTGGCTCGGAGAGTGAACCCAACCAGTCTCATACAGATGGGGGAGGTGACCATCACACACCCCATTTACAGTCAGGGTGACTCACAAATACATAAGCGAATAACTGTATAACCCAAGCTAAAATGTAACTGTAAATGAACTGTAACTTCCCCCCATAATCCCACAAAAGCATTTTAACATAAGAACACTAAACAGTGCTAGTTGTTCGAAATGCAGAGGCCGTCTGTTGACCAACATAGAACATAGAACAGTACAGCACAGTACAGGCCCTTCGGCCCACAATGTTGTGCCAACCCATAAACCCTCCCTCCCATATAACCCCCACCTTAAATTCCTCCATATACCTGTTTAGTAGTCTCTCAAATTTCACTAGTGTATCTGCCTTCACCACTGACTCAGGCAGTGCATTCCACACACCAACCACTCTCTGAGTAAAAAACCTTCCTCTAATATCCCCCTTGAACTTCCCACCCCCTTACCTTAAAGCCATGTCTTCTTGTATTGAGCAGTGGTGCCCTGGGGAAGAGGCGCTGGCTGTCCACTCTATCTATTCCTCTTAATATTTTGTATACCTCTATCATGTCTCCTCTCATCCTCCTTCTCTCCAAAGAGTAAAGCCCTAGCTCCCTTAAATTCTGATCATAATGCATACTCTCTAAACCAAGCAGCATCCTGGTAAATCTCCTCTGTACCCTTTCCAATGCTTCCACATCCTTCCTATAGTGAGGTGACCAGAACTGGACACAGTACTCCAAGTGTGGCCTAACCAGAGTTTTATAGAGCTGCATCATTACCTCGCGACTCTTAAACTCAATCCCTCGATTTATGAAGGCTAACACCCCATAAGCTTTCTTAACTACCCTATGTACCTGTGAGGCAACTTTCAGGGATCTGTGGACATGTACCCCCAGATCCCTCTGCTCCTCCACACTACCAAGTATCCTACCATTTTCTTTGTACTCTGTCTTGGATTTTGTCCCTCCAAAGTGTACCACCTCACACTTCTCCGGGTTGAACTCCATCTGCCACTTCTCAGCCCACTTCTGCATCCTATCAATGTCTCTCTGCAATCTTCGACAATCCTCTACACTATCCACAACACCACTAACCTTTGTGTAGTCTGCAAACTTGCCAACCCACCCTTCTACCCCCACATCCAGGTCGTTAATAAAAATCCCGAAAAGTAGAGGTCCCAGAACCAATCCCTGTGGGACAGCACTAGTCACAACCCTCCAATCCAAATGTACTCCCTCCACCATGACCCTTTCTGATGGCAAGCCAATTCTGAATCCACCTGGCCAAACTTCCCTGGATCCCATGCCTTCTGACTTTCTGAATAAGCCTACCGTGTGGAACCTTGTCAAATGCCTTACTAAAATCCATGTAGATCACATCCACTACACTACCCTTATCTATATGCCTGGTCACCTCCTCAAAGTAGTCTATCAGGCTTGTTAGACGCATCTGCCCTTCACAAAGCCATGCTGACTGTCCGTGATCAGGCCATGTTTCTCTAAATGCCCATAGATCCTATTTCTAAGAATCTTTTCCAACAGCTTTCCCACCACAGATGTAAGGCTTACTAGTCTATAATTACCTGGACTATCCCTACTACCTTTTTTGAACAAGGGGACAACATTTGCCTGCCTCCAATCCTCCGATACCATTCCCGTAAGCAACGAGGACATAAAGATCCTCACCAGATGCTCAGCAATCTCTTCCCTTGCCTTGTGGATCAGCCTGGGGAATATTCCGTCAGGCCCCAGGGACTTAACTGTCCTAATGTATTTTAACAACTCCAACACCTCCTCTCCCTTAATATCAACATGCTCCAGAACATCAACCTCACTCATTTTGTCCTCACTGTCATCTAGTTCCCTCTCACTGGTGAATACCGAAGAGAAGTATTCATTGAGGGCCTCGCTCACTTCCACAGACTCCAGGCATATCTTCCCACGTTTATCTCTAATCGGTCCTACCTTCACTCCTGTCATCCCCTTGTTCTTCACATAATTGAAGAATGCCTTGGGGTTTTCCTTTACCCTACTCGCCAAGACCTTCTCATGCCTCCTTCTTGCTCTCCTCAGCCCCTTCTTAAGCTCCTTTCTTGCTACCCTATATTCCTCAATAGACCCATCTGATCCTTGCTTCCTAAACTTCGTGTATGCTGCCTTCTTCCACCTGACTAGATTTTCCACCTCACTTGTTATCCATGGTTCCTTCACCCTACCATTCTTTATCTTCCTCACCGGGACAAATTTATCCCTAACATCCTGCAAGAGATCCCTAAACATTGACCACATGCCCACAGTACATTTCCCTGCAAAAACATCATCCCAATTCACACCCGCAAGTTCTAGCCTTATAGCCTCATAATTTGCCCTTCCCCAACTAAAAATTTTCCTGTCCTTTTCCATGATAATGCTAAAGGCCAGGGAGCGGTGGTCACTGTCCCCCAGATGCTCGTCCACTGAGAGATCTGTGACCACCCCCCGCCCCCCCCCCAGAGCATCACAATACTATATTTTTATTTTATTTAGAGATACAGCACAATAACAGCACTTTCTGGCCCAATGAATCTGTGTTGACCTGCTATTTTAACTGAATCCCAATTACACCCATATGACTGATTAATTTACTGATATATAGGCCTTTGGAATGTGAGAGGAACCAGAGCACCTGGACAAAACCCAAACATTCATGAGGAGTATGTACAAGCTCCTTGCATCCAGTGGCAGAACTGAACACAGATCTCTTGGCACTTTAAAAGCATTGCACCAACTGCTATGATACTGTGCCTCCCCATATGTGATAAAGTATTGCAGTTATAGAGAAAGTGCAGTGCAGGTAAGCAAACAACGTGTAAGTGTCACAACAAAGTGTCCGAGATCAAGAGCTCACCTTTATGTATAAGAGGTCCATTCAGGAGTCTTATAATAGAGGGATAGGAACTGTCCTTGAACCTGTTGGTGCATGTTCTGAATATTTAATATTTTCTGCCAATGGGAGAGGATAGAAGAGAGAATGACTGGAGTAGGAAGGGTCCATGATTAGGCTGTCTATTTTCCTGAAGCAGTGGGAAGTGTACACAGAATCAGCATAAAACTTACAATCAAAGTACGTATACGTCACCATATATCATCTAGATTCATTATCTGACAGACATTTAAGAAAATTTTTTTTAAAAACAATAGAATTTATAAAGACTGACAAACAACCAATTTGACAAAGAAGACAAGTGGTGCAAATAAAAAATCGCACCATCGACCAAGGCAACCAACAGTGACATTGTGCAGACAGCTCATGAAACTTCTTCCTCCTTTAAATATGCTTCTTCTGCTGAATTGTGATTGATTGCAGTCTGTAGTTTGCATTTTGATTATGTATTTCTGGGCCGACTGAGCGATCTGACACTTTTACCATCCCTGAGGAACTCGGAGAGTTTGAGAGTGCAATGGGCAGCTATCGTTTTCTGGCTCCATTACTCCTCGCTGATTAAGACTTCGAGCAAGATTGAATTCGACGAGGATGAGAGTGGAAAGTAAGCGGGTGTTCAGTGCTGTCTGTCTGTGTTTGACCGGCCTCCCTCTCACAGCTGCTGGAGGAAGGTGCAGGAGGCTTGGGCCCCATGCTGCAAGGTTCCATCACAGTTCGTGTCTGTGGAACTCTTTCTTGAGGTACTCTGAGATTGCTGTATAATGTCCAAAGCACTGAATGTACTCCGTGGCTGCAGTGTCATTTTTTTGGCGGACTCGGCGGTTCATGTTCCGTATGTCTCTGGTTACCCTTTTTTTGCTTTTGTGTGATTTGATGGAGGCACCTCAGCGTGGAATGGTCTCTGTGGCTGACACAGTGCTAAACTGAACGGACTGTCATCCTGGACCATTTCAGAGACTGCTGGTTGTTGTTTAATATTCTGTATGTCATTTGCTCACTTTTTACTGCTTGTGTGATTTTTTTTTGTGTGTTGGGTGTTTGATGATTTTTCTTCAAGCAGGTTTCTTGGTGTTTCTGTGTTCTGTGGCTGCCTGCAGGAGGACAAACCTCAAGGTTGTATACTGTGTGACGACAAACCAAGTTATCAGAAGATTGATGCTAATGATAGAGAGATAAGGAAGACAATGGAGAAACATTCAAAATGCTAATAAGAGAGAAGAGAGAGATTAATGAAAAAGAAACACAATTCAGATATTGACAGACCGTTTGCTTTGAATCTGAATTGTTTGAAGTTTGACGGACAGGCGATTCCCCAGCAGAGGGATAAAAAGAACAGGTTCGCTAAGGCACGACACACACCACGAGATCACGAGATAACGAGACCCTGGAAGAGCGGTGTGCCCCCACAAGTTGGTGCGAGTTTGGAGGTCTGGTTCGAGGGAACCGACCATAGATTCACAGGGTGTAAAGGTACGACCGGCGGGAACCTGGTGTGTGTGTCCGCCCTTGCCTGGGTGCCGGGTTCACTGCGGAAGAACTGTCGTATCCAGAACGGAGGGGTCACTGTCAGTGACCACAGTGGGATAGAAGACATAAAAGGGTCCACCCGAAAGCCAACTGTGAAGAACATCAAAGGTCTGCTTGAATCAAAATTTGCATCTCTCTCTCTCCAACGGCACAACAGCGATTACTGTGAACTGTACTAAGCTGAACTGAACTCTGCATCACTTGAGACTGATCATTTTACCCCTAGACTGCGATAGAGCTTGGTTGATTCCTATTACCCTAGTTCTGTGTACATGTGTGTTTTATCATTGCTAACCTGTTGCATTTATATCCTTGCGTTTAGAGTACTGTGTTACTTATTTCTTTAATAAAACTTTATTAGTTTCCAGTAATCCAGACTCCAACTAGTGGTCCATTTCTGCTGGTTTGGCAACCCAGTTACGGGGTACGTAACAACTGTATACATACTTCAATAATAAATGTACTTTGAAACTTTGACACATTAGTTATAGAGTCTTTGAAAGTGAGTGAAGTTATCCATGCCGGTACAGGAGCCTAATGGTTGTAGGGTGATAACTGTTCTTAAACTTGATGGTTTGGGAGCTAAGGATTCTGTACTTCCTGCCTGATGCTAGTCACAAGAAGAGAGCATGGCCTGGTTGGTGGGGGACCTTGATGATGGATATTGCTTTTCAGTGGCAGCACTCCATGTACATACGCTCAATGGTGGGGAAGGCTTTACTTGTGACTGACTGGGCTTTCATAGACTTCTCTTTTCCTAGCATTGGTGTTTCCATTCCTGACTGTGATACAGTTAGAAAAATCTTCACTGTGCATCTACAGAAGTCTGTCAAAGTTTTTGGTGACATACCAAATCTATACAAAGTAGAAGTGCTGTTGTGCATTTTTTCTGATGGTACCAGGATTTAAGGATGTTGCCAGGACTTAAGGTCCTGAGTTACAGGCACTTTATTCACTGAAGCGCAGGAGAATGAGGAGAGATTTGATTCAGAGAAAGATTTTATAATTGGATAAATAGGGTAAATGCAAGTAGGCTTTTACCACTGAGGTTGGGTGAGACTAGAACTAGAGGTCATGGATTGATTGTGAAAGGCAAAATATTTAAGGGAAACCTGAGGGGGAACTTCTTCACTTCGTTGGTGGAGTTAGTGTGAAATGAGCTGGCAGACGAAGTGGTGTATGTGTGTTTGAATACAACAATTTAGAGAACTTTGGATAAGTGCGTGGGTGAGAAGGGTATGGAGGTGTATGTTGGGGGTTGATGGGACAAGGCAGAGTAACAGTTCAGCATGGATTAGATGAGCTGAAGAGGCTGTATCTGTGCTGTGCTGTTCCATGACTCTATGATTCTGACTCCTTCCCTTGATCCCAATTCCAACATGGCATCAAAGGAGAGCTATTTATCTGTAGTGCGAGGAACCTGATTCTCTTTCGAGAGAGTTCCATTGTGGAAAGAGTTAATATCCTCAGAGTTTTTATCAGGATTGCATTAAACATCCAATTTAAACAGAAAGGTCAAAAATAGCAGCAAACAGTTATTTTTGAACAATCCTTTTCAAGTAAGTCACAATTCATCCTGACCACTAGCTCTGATTTGTGTAATCAACTTACCTGAGAGAGAGCGACCAGCCAGTACAAGAGGCATTTTTAGATCAACATGTGATAAACGGCTGTCAAAGCTATGTAGAATTATATAAATCAAAGCTTTCCTTTAAACTAAGCCACAAATTGTTAAATGTCACTGTTTACAATATGTCCCCAAGAGATGAAGCAGTAATAGGTTATCTGATTGGTTTGCAAATAGGCTCCACTGTAAGAGAAAACAGATTTATTGGATATCAATGAGCCAGATTCTTTTAAACAAAATCCAACAGAATCATAGAGCCATGGAGTAACACAACACACCGTCTTCTGTGTGGAGAAGTTGCCCCTCCATAAGACCATAAGACTGTAACAGGTAGGAGCAGAATTAGGCCATTCTGTCTATTGAGTCTGCTCTATCTTTTCATCTTGCTTGATCCATTTTCCTTCTTCTCTCCATTCTCCTGCCTTCTCCCCATAGCCTTTCATGCCCTGACTGATTAAGAACCTGTCAAACACTGCCTTAAATTAACCTAATAACCTGCCCTCCACAGTTGTCTGTGGCAACAAATACCAGAGATTTACTACCCACTGGCTAAATAAATTCCTACTCATCTCCATTCTAAGTGGGTGTCCCTCTATTCTGGGGCTGTGCCCTCTGGTCCTATACTCTCCCACTATAGGAAATATCCTCTCCACATCCACTCTCTCTGAGCCTTTTAACATTTGATAGGTTTCAATGAGATCACACCCATTCTTCTAAATTCCAGCGAGTACAGGACCAGAGTCATCAAACACTCCTCAAGCGCTTTCATTCCCGAAATCATTGCAATGAACCTCTTCTGAACCATCTCCAATGTCAGCACATCCTTTATTAGATAAGAGGCCCAAAACTGCTCACAATACTCCAAGTGAGGCCTCACTAGTGCTTTATAAAGCCTCAACATTACATCAAGTCTCTCAGATCCCTTTTAAATCTTTCACCTTTTATCTTAAACTTAATGTATACCCTCTAGTTTTCAATTTCCTTTATCAAGGAAAATACTGTGTGTTCATCCTATTTATACCCCCATCCATTATTTTATACACCTCTATAAGATCACCCTTCAGTTTCCCATACTCCACGCACTAGCCTGCTGAACCCCTACCTATAACGTAGCCTCTCAAGTCCAGCTAACATTTTCACCAGCCTCTGCATTCTTTCCAACTTAATGATGCCTTTTGATAACAGGGCAGCTAGAAGTGTACACAGGCTTTGTAATAGGGATACAGAATCTGTCAACATGAGCGACTTGGGCCAAAGAGCATGTTCCCTTACTGTATAACAATACGAGTTATGGTCACCATTACAAGGTTATGTTTTATAATTTACAGACTTATTTAACCATTTGAATTTCAACTCTTCAGCAGACACAATGGAATTTGAATGAAGCCGGATCAAGAGTAAGTTGCGATGAATGTTAGTTCGATAACTAAGCCATTGGGCAGCCACATGCACTTGCTTATGCTGAACATTTCTGTCCCTTTTTCATCTTATCCAGAAGTACTGTACTAGGAGAGAAACAGTCATTTGGGGTGATGTATCTCATCCAACATGGTGCATGGAGGAAACTGTGGTCAGAATCTGTGTAGGACTCCTCTGGGCTTACAAACCTGAAGCACCCCCTTCTGCCACAGGATCTGCTAAGACGCCGGTCAGAAGTGTGGTCACAGAGAGTGTCGTGATTCATGATGAATGGGGAAATCAGGTCTGGATCTGCCCTGGCTGCAAGGAGCCACATGATGGCAGCCCAAAGATTGGCTGTGATGACAGTGACGACGGGTACCTTTGGCCATGTGTCGGGATCAGTGTGGCACCCCTGATGAAGTGCAGTTGTTTTGCCCGAAGTGCATCGACGAGCAGGGAAAAAACTGTCAATTTGCAAGCGAGGCCATTGAAACTAATAGGAAATGCCTTTATGATTTCCAAAATTTCACTTAACAGCTATTGTCAGGAATGCAGCCCTTTAGTAACTGGGGAAATACCTGTGCAATAAATGACAGGTTATTAAGTGGTGTGGAGAAACAGAAGAACTTTTAAATATTTGTCTACAAATCCTTAAAGAAAGCAGATTGGATCAATAATGTAGTTAAAAGAGCACACAGACATTAGACTATCCTGGAAACATTACTTAGGCAACAGCTTGGCTATTGCATAGAGACCTGGTCTTCAAATTAGAGGAAAGATGCCATTGCACTGGAGAAGATACAGGAGAGATGTACTAAAATATTGCCAGGACTGAATCCTTTTAGTGATGAGGAATGAATAAATAATCTGGGGTTGCTTTCTTTGGAACAGAGGAGACTGAGAGAAATTTAACTAAGGCATTTTAAATTGCGAAGGATCTGCCTAGAGTAAACAGGAACAATCAGTTTACATTGGCAAAAAGGTCAAGACTAGAGAGCACAGATTAAATGTAATTGGAGGAAAGATTAGAAGGAGATGAAGATTTATTTTTCTAGCCAGAATGTGCTGCAGTCTGAAACTCACTCCTTGAAAGGGTGATGGAACCTGAAACCTTCATCATATTCCCAAGAGCCATTCATGAGCTGGCCTTTTTGAAGATGCAGGGAATATCTCCTGTGCGGATCATCAATTTCGCACTCATGGTCTGCCTATTCTAATTTAATAAAGATCAAGTGTCAAGGTAATTTTGATACACTTAGATAACACAATTCTGTTAATCACCATGTTATCTGACTATATTGGCACAGTTTTAAAGGTTATAATCCCAATTGCATTGACATGAAGATAAGACCATAAGAGATATGAGAAGATTTAGGCCACTTGGCCCATTGGGCCTGCTTCACCATTTGATCAAGGCTGATCCATTTCCGTCTCAACCCCATTCTCTTGCCTTCTCCCCGTAACCTTTCACAACCTGATTTATCAAGAATTTATCAATCTCGCTCGATACGCTCAATGACATGGTCTCCGCACCTGCCTGTGGCAACAAATTCCACAGATTCAAGAAATTTCTCCTGATTTCTGTGCTAAATGGGCACCTCTCTATTTTGAGTTTGTGCCCTCTGGTCCCAGAGTACCCCAGTATAGGAAACATCCTCTCCACATCCTCTCAGTAAGGTCTCACAGTATTTAATAGGTTTCAATGACCACACAGCCATCAATTCCATCATCCAAATCATTGAAATATAACATAAAAATCTGCAGTCCCAAGACAGACCCCTGTGGAACACCACTAGTCACCGGCACTCAATTAGAAGAGGCTCCTGTTACTCCCACTCTTTTCCCCCTGTCAATCAACTAATGCAATGCTCTATCCATGTTAGTATGTTTCCTGTAATACCATGGTCTCCTATTTTGCTGAGCATGGCACCTTGTCAAAGGCCTTTTGAAAATCCAAGCACACGACATTCACCAAATCTCCTTTGTCTATCCAGCTTGTTATTTCCTCAAATGATTGCAAAAGATTTGTCAGGCAAAAATTTCCTTTAAGGAAACCATGCTGATTTTGGTACATTTTATTATATGCCTCCAAGTACCCTGAAACCTCATTCTTCACAATTGATTCTGACATCTTCCCAACCACTGAAGTCAAGCTAACTGGCCTATAATTTGGTTTCTTCTGCCTCTCTCCCTTCTTAACGAATGGAGTGAAATTTACGTTGTCCTTTCCTCTGAAACCATTCCAGGATCTCGTGATTTTTGAATGATCAGAATCAGGTATAATATCATTGGCATGTATCGTGAAATTTGTCATTATGCGACAGCAGTACATCGCAATACATAATAATAAGAACTATGAATTACAGTAAGGTATATATAGATAAAGTTAAATTAAATAAGCAGTACAAAAAACAGTGAGTGGTGTTCATGGGTTCAATGTCCATTCAGAAAGCTGACCTTAGAGGGGAAGAAGATGATCCTGAGTTGTTGAGTGTGTACCTTCAGGCTCCTGTACCTCATCCCTGATGGTAGCAATGAGAAGAGGGCATGTCCTGGGTGATGAGAGTACTTAATGTCAGATGCCTCTTTTTTGAGGCATTACTCATTGAAGATGTCCAGAAATGCTGGGGAGGCTAGTGCCCACGATGGAGCTGACTGAGTTAGACAATAGACAATAGGTGCAGGAGTAGGCCATTCGGCCCTTCGAGCCAGCACCGCCATTCACTGTGATCATGGTTGATCATTCACAATCAGTATCCAGTTCCTGCCTTATCCCCATAACCTTTGATTCCACTATCTTTAAGAGCTCTATCCATCTCTTTCTTGAAAGCATCCAAAGACTTGGCCTCCACACCTTCTGGGGTAGAGCATTCCATACATCCACCACTCTCTGGGTGAAAAAGTTTTTCCTCAACTCTGTTCTAAATGGCCTACCCTTTATTCTTAAACTGTGGCCTCTGGTTCTGGACTCACCCATCAGAGGGAACATGCTTCCTGCCTCCAGCGTGTCCAATCCCTTAATAATCTTATATGTTTCAATAAGATCCCCTCTCAACCTTCTAAATTCCAGAGTATACAAGCCCAGTCGCTCCAATCTTTCGACATATGACAGTCCCGCCATCCCAGGAATTAACCTTGTGAACCTACGCCGCAGTCCCTCAATAGCAAGAATGTCCTTCCTCAAATTTGGAGACCAAAACTGCACACAGTACTCCAGGTGTGGTCTCACCAGGGCCCTGTACAGCTGCAGAAGGACCTCTTTGCTCTTATACTCAATTCCCCTTGTTATGAAGGCCAGCATGCCATTAGCTTTCTTCACTGCCTGCTGTACTTGCATGCTTGCTTTCAGTGACTGATGTACAAGAACACCTAGACCTCATTGTACTTCCCCTTTTCCTAACTTGACTCCATTTAGATAATAATCTGCCTTCCTGTTCTTACCACCAAAGTGGATAACCTCACATTTATCCACATTAAACTGCATCTGCCCACTCACCCAGCCTGTCCAAGTCACCCTGCATTCTCATTACATTCTCCTCACATTTCACACTGCCACCCAGCTTGTGTCATCGGCAAATTTGCTAATGTTACTTTTAATTCCCTCATCTAAATCATTAATATATATTGTAAACAGCTGCGATCCCAGCACTGAACCCTGCGGTATCCCACTAGGCACCGCCTGCCATTCCGAAAGGGACCCATTAATCGCTACTCATTGTTTTCTGTCAGCCAGCCAATTTTCAATTCATGTCAGTACTCTGCCCCCTATACCATGTGCCCTAATTTTGCCCACTAATCTCCTATGTGGGACTTTATCAAAGGCTTTCTGAAAGTCCAGGTACGCTGCATCCACTGGCTTTCCCTTGTCCATTTTCATTGTTACATCCTCAAAAAATTCCAGAAGATTAGTCAAGCACGATTTCCCCTTCGTAAATCCATGCTGACTCAGACCGATCCTGTTTCTGCTATCCAGATGTGTCGTAATTTCATCTTTTATAATTGACTCCAGCATCTTTCCCACCACCAACATCAGGCTAACCGGTCTATAATTCCCAGTTTTCTCTCTTCCTCCTTCTTGAAGAGAAGGACAACATTAGCCACCCTCCAATCCACAGGAACTGATCCTGAATCTATAGAACATTGGAAAATGATTACCAATGCGTCCACGATTTCTAAAGCCACCTCCTTAAGTATCCTGGGATGCAGACCATCAGGTCCTGGGGATTTATCAGCCTTCTGACCCAACAGTCTATCCAACACCATTTCCTGCCTAATATAAATTTCCTTCAGTTCATCCATTACCCTAGGTCCTTTGCCCACTATTATATCTGGGAGATTGTTTGTGTCTTCCCTAGTGAAGACAGATCCAAAGCACCTGTTGAACTTGTCTGCCATTTCCTTGTTCCCCATAATAAATTCACCCGCTTCTGTCTTCAAGGGCCCAATTTTGGTCTTAACTATTTTTTTCCTTTTCACATACCTAAAGAAGCTTTTACTATCCTCCTTTATATTCTTGGCTAGTTTACCTTCGTACCTCATTTTTTCTCCACGTATTGCCTTTTTAGTTACCTTCTGTTGCTCTTTAAACGTTTCCCAATCCTCCGGCTTCCCACCCGTCTTTGCTATGTTATACTTCTCTTTTATTTTTATACTGTCCATTACTTCCCTTGTCAGCCATGGCCTGCCCTTACTCCCCTTAGGATCTTTCTTCCTCTTTGGAATGAACTGATCCTGCACCTTCCGCATTATTCCCAGAAACACTTGCCATTGCTGTTCCACTGTCATCCCTGCTAGGGTATTGTTCCACTGAACTTTGGCCTGCTCCCCCCTCATAGCACAAAGTTTACAACTTTCTGCAGCTTATTTCATACCAGATGGTGATGAAGCCAGATAGAATGCTCTCCATGGTACATCTGTAGAAAAGTGCCAGTGTCTTTGGTGCCATATCAAATTTCTTCAGTCTCCTAATGACACATAGCCTTGTTTTAACTGCATGATATATTGGGCTCAGGATAGATTACCCAAAATTTTGACATTGCTCACTCTTTCCACTTCGATAAGGACTGGCGTCTTACTCATTTTGGAGTCCACAATTAATTCTTTGGTCTTACTGACACTGAGTGCAAGGTTGTTGGTCATTACTAATGCCTCCACAATCTCTTCAGCTACCTGTTTCAGAACCCTGGGAGGTAGTCCATCTGGTCCAGCTTACTCATCTACCTTTACACTTTTTAGCTTCCCAAACACCTAGTAATAGCAACTGCACTCACTCCTGCCCCCGACATTCTCAGACTTCCGGCATACTGCTCGTGTCTTCCACAGTAAAAACTTATGCAACATACTTATTCAGTTCATCCACCATTTCTTCCATTACTATCTCTCCAACATCAATTTCCAGCAGTCCAATATCTACTCTTGCCTCTCTTTTACTCTCTATATATCTGAAAATAATTTTTGTTCCTCTTTGACATTATCTGCCTGTGTACCTTCATATTTCATCACTTCACTCCTTATGGCTTTTTTAGTTGCCTTGTGTTGGTTTTAAAAGCTTCCCAATCCCCTTTAGTTTTTGCTCCTTTGTATGGCCTTTCTTTTGCTTTTATGTTGGCTTTGACTTCCCTCGTCAGCCACAGTTGTGTCATCCTTCCTTTAGAATACTTATTCTTTCAGATGTATCTCTCCTATGCCTTCCAAACTTCTCCCAGAAACCTCATCCATTGTTGCTCTGCCATCATCCTTGCTAGTATCCTTTCCAATCAATTTCAGTCGGATTTTCTCTCATGCTTCTGTAATTCCCTTTACTCCATTGTAATACTGATACATTTTGCATTTGGTTCTCCCTCTCAAATTAAGGGTGAAATCTATCATATTATGATCACTGTTTACCTTTACCTTAAGTTGCCTTATCAAATCCAGTTCATTATGCTACACCTAATCCAGAATAGCTGATCTCCTCATGAGCTCAACCACAAGCTGTTCTAAAAAGACGTTCTATAAATTCTCTCTCTTGGGATCCAACATCAACACCAAACTGATTTTTCCAATCTATCTGCATGTTGAAATCCTCCATGACTATCATAACATATTGTATTGTAATAAGATGTACAACACAAAAAAATAAATTTTTCAGTGAAGAATTCTTTTTATCAACAGAATCATAGATGGAGAAGACCAACGATTTATTCCTAGCTGAATGAAACAATTCCTTCTTATCTGTGGTCTGAATATCTTCCTCCTTAGTTTCAGACTGTGTTCCCTGCTTCTAGATTCGTCAGCTGATGGAAACATTCTCACAGTATCCAACCTGCCCTACTCTAAGTTTCAATGAAATCACCTCTTGTTCTCCCAAACCTTTAAAGTTATGTCCTAGTCTGCATTCTCTTCTCATTCAGCTAACCTACTATCCGAGTAGATGGACTGAAAAATCTTCATTATATTTCCTTCTATGTTGTTACATTATTTTTGTTTACTATGTCTCACCTCTACGGTGAGTGCATCCTTTCTCAGTAAGGGAACCAGAGATATACATTGAGCTCCACACGTGGTCTCACCAAGCCCCATCTTTATTCCTGTACTCAATTCCTCTCATATTAAAGGGGAGACAGAAGAGAGCACAGATGCTGGAACTCAGCATCAGTAGAGGAAAATGGGCAGTCAGTGCTTCAGTTCTAGCCCCTTCATCTGACTCCCCTTTACAGGTTGAGTAACCCTCATCCAAAATGCTTGTAGCTGGAAGTATTTTGGATTTTAGATTATATGAGGTAGTTTGGGATTGCCATCATTTCCGACTCAGAATTTATGTACTACTGTGCTGGTAAGCAGGCTTTGTCTTACACATGTTAATCACACTTATGTACTGAACAGTAAACCTTGTTACATACCATTAATGTAATGAAAGTGTAATGTGTGCAGGGTAACAAATGCAGCTCAGCAGGGAGAATACTCGAACCAGCTGTTGAACAACAACAAACAACAACAGCTTTCAGTCTCCACATACAATTCCATATTTTGATTAAAGGCTACTGTACACTGGATTTGTGTTTTTTTTTGAGATTTTATGTAAAGTATAAAAACAATTAGCATTGTAGACTTGTTCTGCTGTAAGAATTTCATCAGCAACACTTTAAAAATTTAATGCCGTCACGTAAGATATTAAAGTAATCAGCATCATAGACTTGTTCTGGTACTAGATTTACATGATCAGCAGATCCTATAAAACTGAATGTGATGCCTTTTCTTAAATTTCTGCAACCAGCCTGCTGAATATTCACAATTACTTTAACTTTGTCGTGATAGATATTTGCTTTTTATGATCAGTATATCGTCAAGCAGCGTATGTCCACTCCAACACTAATGATACGTGATCAAGATCTTCAGTTTTCACTTTATGTGGTGTTTCTCTATTTTACATTAACTTCTGTTCATTACATAAGTGAGGTCACCTCAAAACTATCTGTGGTACGCAGAGACCTTTGCAGTGCCTTGTGGAATTTCCCATTTGTGACATCACGTCAGCCCTCAAAAGTAAATTTGGATTTCAGAGGTTTTCGGATTGTGGATTGTGGAACCTGTATTTTGAGACTGTGATCCCTAGTTCTATACTCCTCAGCCTGGGGAAGCATTCTCCCTACATCCAACCTATAAAGTCTATTAGAATTTATTTTCTCTCATAATTGCTCTTAGTTTTTTTCTCTCTTTCTCTGTAACTATAACACTTTATTCTGCATTCTGTTATTGCTTTTCCCTTGTGCTGTCATATGATGAAATAATCTATGGATGGCATGCAAACTAGTTTTTCACGGTACCTTGGTACATACAACAATTTACCAATTTAATGAAGGCCAGGGGTACCATTTGTCTTCCTTGTTTCTTGTTGCTTTTGTATTAGTTTTTGGAGACGTGTGTACAAGGACAGCCTGGTCCCTTGGAACAGCAGCATTTCCCATTCTGCTGTCTTTCAATAGATGCTCTTTCTCTGTTTTGATGTCCAAAGTGGTGACATCACATTTTCCTGCCTTATGTTCATTCTGCTATGTCCTCAACCACTCATTCAACTTGTTTCTATTGCCTTGGAGCCTCTTTATATCCTCCCATCACTCACAGTCCCACTTAGTCAGCTATGACATTTGGAATTGGAATTGGTTTATTATTATCACATGTAACAATTTACGCTGAAAAGCTTGTTTTGTATACTGTACATACAGATCAAATCATTACACAGTGTATTGAGGTAGAACAAGATAAAACAATGACAATGCAGAATAAAGTGTAACAGCTGCAGGTAAAGTGCAGTTCAGGTGAATAATAAGGTGCAAGATTATAGTAAGATAGATCTAGAGGTCAGGAGTCCATCTTATTGTACCATAGAAACATTTAATTCAACAGTTAACTGAAGCATGTCCTTGAACCTGGTGGTATGTGATTTCAGGCTTTTGCATCTTCTGCCTGATGGAACAGGGGACAGAAGAGAATGTCCAGGGTGGGTAGGGTCTTTGATTATGCTGGCTACTTTACTGAGGTGGCGAGAAGTATCGAATCCATAGAGGGGAGGCTGGTTTCCATGATGTGCCAAGCTTTGTCCACAACTCTCTGCTGTTCCTTACAGAGCAGTTACCATACCAGACTGTTACGCATCCAGTGAGCATGTGGTCCCCTCACTTAAGTCATTAGTATTAATTTTGAAGAGCTGGTGGCCAAACACCGATTCCTGCAGAATGCTACTTATTACAATTGACCGTCTGAGAGATAACCATGTTGACCCTGTTTCACTAACCACAGGTTTTGGGGATACTTTTACATCATCCCTAGTGAACATCCCATCATAGAACTCCAGTAGGTTAGGCCTGATGCAGAGTTTTGGCCTGAAATGTCAACAAATCAGTTCTTCATACAGATGCTGCTCGAACTGATGAGTTCCTCCACCAGACTCTTCATCGCTCTTAATTCCAGTCTCTGCTGTCTTCTGTGGCTCCAATAGCTTGGCGAAACATGATTTTCCTTTTATAAATCCACACAGACTCCGCTGAAGCCTATTACTGTTGGCTAAGGTACCTTTTTTGTAAATAATATTCTGTGTGATGGATGTATGTGAATATGCATAAATGGTAAACTGCTTTATTCTTGTCACATGTCCTGAGGTACCATGCCATCCATGCAGATCTTTTCATCACATCAGTGCATAGATGTACTACAATGGAAAGGCAGAATGCAGAATATAGTGTTACAGTTACAGAGTAAGTGCAGTGCAGACAAATAATGAGATGCAAGGCCATATAGAGGTAGATTGTGTGCTGAAGACTCCATTTTATCACACTAAGGGATAGTTCAATAGTCTTATAAGAGTAGGATAGAAGCTGTCCTTGAGCCTGGTGGTACATACTTTTAGCCTTTTGTATTTTCTGCACATATGTATGTGTTGTGACTCAATATGTTTACAAAAACTTATTTCATTAGGGTAGAATTTTCAGATTGAATTCTGTGTTGTGAAAGAATGATTGTGAGAGATTATCACCCTTGGTTTCTAAGGGTCAGAACAAATCAAGCTGGGAGATTTAATTAACTAAGATGAAAGAACCAGAGCTTCAAACTGCAAATTCAGGCAAAAGTTTAAAATCGCAGAAGAAATTTTACATCCAAATCACATCTATAAACTCAAGCTTTTCTCCCTTCATCTTCAAACAGTTAAAACATAGTCTAATAACTACTCTGAAAAACTTGCATTCTCCTACGAAAAATCTGCTTGGGTTCTCTGAAATTGGTAATATACTTCCTGATTTTAACAGGAATGTGTAATTTGTGTATATCAAGGAATACAGTAATGCCAGGGAATGAAACTGAGGTGGAAAGTCAGGCACAGTCTTAATAAATGGCGAACCAAGCTTGAAGGAAAATCGACATACTCCTATCCCTCATGCTTCCGAGTCTGAATCGGGTTTATTATCTTTGACATATGTCGTGAAATTTGATGTTTTGTTGCAGCAACACAGTGCAAGACATAAACGATTACTATAAATCACAGTCAATGAACGAAACAATTAATCAATGTTGTAGTGTGGATGAAATCATCGGAGAGATGGAGTCACTGGTAGATACATAGAAACATAGAAACATAAAAGCTTCTTTATTCGACACAACAAGGTACAGCAGGCATCATACGGACGGAGACGCTTTCAGTAGAAAGGTCTGCTAGCCCAATGTGGGCTCAATATTTATATGCTAAACACAAAGGCAATCACTACTTAAAAAGTCATAGACAATGCATAGACAATGCTTCCTATTGAAGCTACATACAAAATATCACACCACCTAACTCCATCCTTTTCTTCCGATGCCAACATGTCTGGGCTGGTATCCACAGCCTTTAGGAATGCAATTAAATCCACAATACATTTATTTGGCATTTTACGTGCTAACATAGAAGACAATTAATATTTATAATGTATAGATAATACTGTCTTCGAAACTACAGCATCTGGTCAAACTACGGTGCCAGAAGCATCTGGTATTCACACCTTTTTAGGAAGCGCATTGTTGTGGAATCAATCCACAGTACTTTGTCAAATAGTCTAATAGAAGTCTGGGGGCCAAAGTCATTTAAGTGTAAACCAATCATCTACCCAAAAAAAACTCTCTCTAACATAATCAATCATCAATGGGTAGATAAAGAAATAAATGGATAAATTAGTGAATAAATAAATGAATTAATTAAATAGATTGATAGAGGTAGATAGACAGATACATAGATAGATAAACATAGAGTGCAAAAGAAGAATAGAGAGGTGATGTTCATGGACGATTCAGAAATCTGATGGCAAAGGGATGAAGCTGCTTCTAGAACATTGAATGGGTTTTGCTTTTATGTTCTCGACTTGAATGACATGACTATGTTACATTTCTGCAAAACATGACCTTTCTGTCCAAGCAGTATCACAGAGCAAACACACTCGTGAATTCAGAGAGAACAGCGTGCTCGTGGTTACAGAGACACCACTGGTCCCAGTGAAAGTGCAATAGAACTGGAGCAGTAGATGCTTACTCAGGAGGGTTCCAGTTGTAAAAGGGGAATTAGGTCTGAAATAGTTGAACTCCAGGTTTCTCATTCTACCTCATCAGGGCCTTGCACTTCATTTGTCCGCCTGCACTACACTTTCTCTGTAGCTGTAATACTTCATTCTACATTCTTTTTATATTGCACTGCCTCCAAGTTCTTATGTTTGGAATGATTATCCTGGATGGCATGCAAAACAAGCTTTCACTCTATCTCAATTCATGTGAAAATTATCAATGACCATATGTTGCCATGTTATCACTTAATTTTTTTCTTGAACCAACAGATAATCTGTTTATTATCAAACTGATTTTATAGAGTCTCTGATTCATACAGATCAGAAACAGACCAAAAGCTTGAATCTATGTACCACCAGGCCCAAGGACAGCTTCTATGCTGTTATCAGATACAGAAATTGACCTCTCCAAGGCTAAAGATGAATTCTTGATTTCCTCCTTAATTTAGTCCAGGTATCATTCTGGTGGTTCTGCAGAGCAAGAATTAGCATACGGTCATTAACATTAGCATACCGTCCATGGATCAGAGAGCTGGTGACTCAGTGCCTGATCAGATATTTTAGGGAAGGTAAATAAAAAAAAACTGCTGATGTGGTAATCTGAAATTAAAATGGAAAAGACTGGAAAAACTCAGCAGATCAAGCAGCATATGGAGAGAGAAGTAGCTAACATTTCAGGTCAGGGACTTTCTGATGAAGGGCCTTGGTGCTGAAGCATTGTCCCTATTTCTCTTCCTGTAGTTGCAGACTGCCACTTCTGTTCCAACAGCCTGGTGGGCTTCTAGTAAGATGGCAGCATGTTCGAACACAGTGGTCTCTCGGGGACCAACCAAAGGTGTTTTTCTCTTTTTTAAACATCTCTTTTACAAATGCAAGACAATGCTGGACATTAAGAACTTTGGGTACTGCAGGTCTACCCATCAGTGAGGTCCTCGTTGGTGGAGGAGCTAATGGAGTTGGACTTGGTGCGGACTTGATACTGCCTGCTACAGGAAGTCATTGGAACCAATGCATGAAGGTGGTGTGGCCTAACCGTGAGTGGTTGGCTTGGATGTCTCTTTTGTGATCACAAGACCCTATTGCACATTGATAATGTAAAATATTGCAAGTCCGTTTGTTTATTTTGAAAGACAGATGGCGGGGCAGCTGCATGATCTCAGTTGTAGCGAGAGCCAGGCCTCAAGCTTGCCTGTGGCAGCTGTCCAGAAGAAGGGATGTTGGAGGTGGTGTAGGACGGTGTCAATGCTGGGTTGGGTGCTGGCCCCTCCTATCAGTGCTGCCCTCCAGTGTTCAAATTGTGGAATGGCAATCTGGATTGTGCGAGTGCATATGATCATCTACCTACTGCTGAGAACTGATTGTTCTTGCCGATAGTACCCATGCACCATCAATTTACAGGACATGTCACTCAGAGTCTTGGGCTATAATATAATTTTTAAGCATGACCTTTTTTTACTGCTATCTTGTACATCCTATATATGCCTTGTGCTGTGTATGACAGTAGGTACTGTATTTTACACCTTGGCCCCAGAGGAATGCTGTTTTATTTGGCTGTATTCATGTATGGTTGAGCAATAATTAAACTTGAACAATCTCTGACTGAATTAGCTCTATTCTGTTGTGCCGAAGTAATTTAATTAGTAATCAAATGGCCAACTAAACTAACCCCTTCTGCTTACACAATGTCCATATCCTTCCATTTCCTGCACTTTCATGTGTCTATCTAAGAGCTTCTCAAATGCCCCTGTTGTATTTGCCTCAAACAAGAAGCCCAGAGACCTTGGCCTTCACCCTGCCTTGTGTTGCTGGATCCTAGACTTACTATCAGATCGCCGGCAGTTGGTAACTGTGGGCTCCCTTACCTCTGCCCCTCAACACAGGTGCCCCTCAGGGCTGTGTCCTAAGTCCCCTCCTTTACTCTTTGTTTACCCATGACTGTGTTGCCGCCCACAGCTCCGATCTGCTAATTAAATTTGCTGATGATACTACATTGATTGGCCTAATCTCAAATTATAACAAGGCAGCTGACAGAGAAGAGGTCATCACCATGACACAGTGGTGTTAAGGAAACAACCCCTCCTTCAATGTCACAAAAACAAAGGAGCTGGTTGTGGACTACAACGCTGATGTAATTGTATTTCAATGTTATATTGACTGTCCTATTGTACATACTATTTACTACAAATTACTATAAATTGCTTTTTGCACAATTAGACGGAGCCGTAATGTAAAGACTTTTACTCATGTATGTGAATGATGTGAGTAATAAAGGCAATTCAATTCAATTCACAGCACATTCCAGGCACCCACCACTCTCTGCCCCGCACATCTCCTCTGAACTTGTCCCTCTCACCTTATATTCTTCATTTGCTATTGCTTTTCTCTTGTTCTATGTCAATGTACTGATGTGATAAAATGATCTGTCTGGATGGCATGCAAAACAAAGTTTTTATTGTACCTCGGTGTATGTGACAATAACAGACCGATGCCAATTACCATTTGTAAATTAGCTGGTTTAAAATAAACAAGTTTGCTTCATTTATAAAAGCATACACCAAGAAGCCTAACTCTGGTATTATTTGAATAGCTGATTGTCAGTTGTGTCACTCGATGAGGCCGAATAGGAATAGGAATTGGAATTGGAATTGTTTTGTTATTGGACAGGAAGGATATATATGCACATAGACAATGCATTCACTTAGAACATTAAACTTTAATTTTTGTCACATAATGTTGTGAAAAGCTTGTCTTGCACACTGTTCATACAGGTCAAAGTGCATTAAGATTGTGCAAGATAAAACAATAATAGGATGCAGGATAAAGAGCAGTGCAGGTAAACAATAAGATGCAAGATCATTACGAGGTAGATGGTGAGGTCAACAGCCCAATTTATTCATTCAACATTATTGTAAAAGCAGGGTAGAAACTATGCTTTGACGACACAAACAACAGGAATTCTGCAGATGCTGGAAATTCAAGCAACACACATCAAAGTTGCTGGTGAATGCAGCAAGCCAGGCAGCATCTCTAGGAAGAGGTGCAGTGGACGTTTCAGGCCAAGACCCTTCGTCAGGACTAACTGAAGGAAGAGTGAGTAAGAGATTTGAAAGTTGGAGGGGAGGGGGAGATCCAAAATGATAGGAGAAGACAGGAGGGGGAGGGATGGAGCCAAGAGCTGGACAGGTGATTGGCAAAAGGGATACGAGAGGATCATGGGACAGGAGGTCCAGGAAGAAAGACAGTGGGGGGGAACCCAGAGGATGGGCAAGGGGTATATTCAGAGGGACAGAGGGAGAAAAAGGCGAGTGAGAGAAAGAATGTGTGTATAAAAGTAAGTAACAGATGGGGTACGAGGGGGAGGTGGGGCTTTAGCGGAAGTTAGAGAAGTCGATGTTCATGCCATCAGGTTGGAGGCTACCCAAACGGAATATAAGGTGTTGTTCCTCCAACATGAGTGTGGCTTCATCTTTATAGTAGAGGAGGCCGTGGATAGACATGTCAGAATGGGAATGGGATGTGGAATTAAAATGTGTGGCCACTGGGAGATCCTGCTTTCCCTGGCTTCCCTTCCTCCACTATCAACTCTGCTCTTAAACGCATCTCCCCCATTTCACGTACATCTGCTCTCGCTCTATCCTCCCGCCACCCCACTAGGAATAGGGTTCCTCTGGTCCTCACCTACCACCCCAGCCTCCGGGTCCAACATATTATTCTCCGTAACTTCCGCCACCTCCAACGGGATCCCACCACTAAGCACATCTTTCCCTCCCCCGCTCTCTCTGCTTTCCGCAGGGATCACTCCCTACGCGACTCCCTTGTCCATTCGTCCCCCCCATCCCTCCCCACTGATCTCCCTCCTGGCACTTATCCGTGTAAGCAGAACAAGTGCTACACAGACCCTTACACTTCCTCCCTTACCACCATTCAAGGCCCCAAACAGTCCTTCCAGGTGAAGCGACACTTCACCTGTGAGTCGGCTGGGGTGATATACTGCGTCCGGTACTCCCGATGTGGCCTTTTATATATTGGCGAGACCCAACGCAGACTGGGAGACCGCTTTGCTGAACACCTACGCTCTGTCCGCCAGAGAAAGCAGGATCTCACAGTGGCCACGCATTTTAATTCCACATCCCATTCCTATTCTGACATGTCTATCCACGGCCTCCTCTACTGTAGAGATGAAGCTACACTCAGGTTGGAGGAACAACACCTTATATTCCGTCTGGTTGCCTCCAACCTGGTGGCATGAACATCGACTTCTCTAACTTCCGCTAATGCCCCACCTCCCCCTCATACCCCATCTGTTACTTATTTTTATATACACATTCTTTCTCTCACTCTCCTTTTTCTCCCTCTGTCCCTCTGAATATACCCCTTGCCCATCCTCTGGGTTCCCCCCACCCCTTTTCTTTCTCCCCGGTCCTCCTGTCCCATGATCCTCTCGTATCCCTTTTGCCTATCACCTGTCCAGCTCTTGGCTCCATCCCTCCCCCGCCTCTCTTCTCCTATCATTTTGGATCTCCCCCTCCCCCTCCCACTTTCAAATCTCTTACTCACTCTTCCTTCAGTTAGTCCTGACGAAGGGTCTCGGCCTGAAACGTTGACTGCACCTCTTCCTAGAGATGCTGCCTGGCCTGCTGCGTTCACCAGCAACTTTGATGTGTGTAGCTATGCTTTGATCCTGCTGTGTATGCTTTCAGGCTTTTGTATTCTCTGCCCGATGGAAGAGGAGAGAATACAGAATGTCCAAGGTTGGGTGGTGAGTGACACAAGGACACAACATAATGGGCTCAAGTCCCAGTCAGAGTCATAGAACACTTCAGCACAGAAACAGCCCATCGAATCCATGCCAAACTATTAATCAGCTTAGTCCCATCGATTTATAACAGGACCATAGCCCTCCATACCCCTCCCAACCATGTAACTATCCAAATTTCTGTTAAATGTTGAAATCGGCCCCACATCCACCACTTGCATGGGCAGCTTGTTATGCATTCTCACCACCCTCTGAGTGAAGAAGTTCCCTTTCCTCTTCCCCTTAAATATTTCACCTTTCACCCTTAACCCCTGACCTCTCATTGTAGTCTCACCCAAACTCAGCAAAAAAAGCCTGTTTGTATTTACCCTATCTATATTTTTCATAATGTTGTATGCCACTAACAAATCTCCTCTCAATCTTCTATGTTCTAGGTAATAAAGTCCGAACCTTTCCCTATCACTCAGGTCCTTCAGTCCCAGCAACATCCGTGTAAATTTTTTCAGCACTATTCCAATCGTATTTACATCTTTTCAGTAAGTAGATGAACAAAACTGCACACAATATCCCGAATAGGTCTCACCAATGTCTTATACAATTTCAACATAACATCCCAACTCTTATACTCAGTAGTTGATTTATGAAGGCCAATGTGCCAAAAACTTTCTTTACGACCCTATCTATCTGTGAGGCCTTTTTCAATTACTTATGGACCTGTATTCCCAGATGGCTATGTTCTACTGCACTCCTCAGTGCCTTACCACTCACTGTGTATGACCTACACTTGTTGGTCTTCCCAAAGTGCAACACTTCACACTTATCTGCATTAAATTCCATCTGCCATTTTTCAGCCCATTTTACCAACTAGTCCAAATCCGACTACAAGCTTTGATAGTCTTCTTCACTGTCCACTATATCTTCAGTCTTGGTATCATCTGCAAATTTGCTGATCCAATTTAAAACATTATCCATATTATTGATATAGATGACAAGCAGCAATGGACACAGCTCCAATTCCTGGAGCACACTTCAAGTCATAGACCTCCAGTCAGAGAGGCAACCATCCACTACCACTCGCTGGCTTCTTCCATGAAGATAATGTCTAATCCAATTTACTACTTCACCTTGAATGCTAAGGGACCGAACCTTCTTGACCAACCTCCCATGCAGAGCCTTGAAGAAAGCCTTGCTAGTCCATGCAGAGAACATCCTAACCTTGCCTTCATCCATTTTCCTGATAACTTCCTCAAAAAAACTCTGTGAGATTGGTTAGACACAAACTATCATGCACATGTTCACCACCCGTAGTCAGTCCCAGACTATCCAAATACTTAAATATCTGATCCCTTAGAATATCTTCCAATAACTTTCCCACTACTGGTGTCAGGCTCATTGGCTTATAATTTCTGAGAGCATTTCTTAAACAATGGAGCAACTTTAGCTATTCTCCAATCCTCCGGCACCTCACCTGTGGCTACGAATGTTTTAAATATCTCTGCCCCTGCTGTTTCTGCACTAGCTTCCAACAGAGTCCAAGGGAACACTTTGTCAGGCCCTGGGAATTTATCCACCCTAATTTTTCTCAAGACAACAAACACCTCCTCCTTTGTAATCTGTATAGGATCCATGACCTCATTGTTGCATTACCTTGCATCGATAAATTCTGTGTCCAACTCCCAAGTAAATACACATGTAAAAAAATCCACTTAATATCTCCCCCATTTCTTTTGGCTCCATGCATAGATTACCATTTGGATCTTTAGAAAACCAATTTTGTCTTCTGAATTGTTCTCTGAGTCCTGAGAATTCTATGTTAGTTGTTCCATGGTAGTGTGGGGAGGGAGAGAGAGGTACTGCTTTTTGCATAGGCCTTTAAAACAGGACAAATGATGGACAGAAAGTATCCCATAGGCACTATAGTCAAAAAATTCTGGTGTGCTCTCCCCAGAGTCCTCCATTATGTTTATCCCTCAGTTAATGCCAGCATGAATAGTATATCTGATCATTGTAACTTTGCTGCTTATGGGAGCTTTCTGTGCCTGATGCTGGTTGTGAATGGAGTTTAAAAGTAGGCCATAAAAACATGTTTTTCTTTCCTTACAGTTAATCTTGTTAAATTGCAATGTCAAATGATTTGATTTCCCCGACACCCAGCAACTAAGTCTCCAGTTACTTTTCCAAGATCAACTGGCCAGCTACTCTGTAAATTCAAAGAAAAAAGGCACATGACTGGCTTTCAACTAAAAAATACGGTTTTTCATCACCACATGAATTCTGCAATAGCCCCAGCAGGATTCTGCTGTTCTTAATATTTCAAACTTGTATTAATATTTATCACTGTAGTGCAACATAGATCAAGACTGTCCACCATTGCTCTATAAATTAATGTAATAAATTTCTAACCTGACCTATTAGCTGTTTGGACATGAAGCATTCACGTTAAAGCTAATTTGTTTTTTTTTTCCCCTCCTGTGTCTCTTCAGATCAAGATTTACAGCTGTCTTCCTAAAATAGTACAAATAAGCTTCCAAAGTGTTTGCTATGATCAGATGATATTGCTTACCAACTCTAGCTTGTCTCTTTTTATAGATGAAACATAAAAATTCTACAAGACTATGAGTGCAACAGTGTTAGGCCCAGTCAGTAAATTTATTTAGTAAGATTAGGGTTGAGCTTCCAGTTTAACTGTGTTTGCCTCCTTGATCCCCAGATCACTTGATTCTCTGAGCATATAAAAAATCTCTTGATCTCTGGATTGAATAAGCTCAGTGACTGAACACCTGGAGCCCTCTTTGAGAGACAGCAGTGATAGAATAATTTATTGAGTTCTACAAATTTATGGAATGCTCATGAATTGGGATAGAGGTACAATTCTATCAGCAGATGGAATTTGTTCACACTTTACCACCACTGCACCCCAATGTTGCCCAGGTTTTGAGGATCTGAGGTATAGGGAGAGGTTGAGCAGGCTAGGACCTTATAGCCTAATAGAATATAGGAGACTCAGGGTGAAGTGTGAAAGGTGTATAAAATCATGAGGGACATAGACATATACTCTTGGTCTTTTTCCCGGAAAAAGGGAATCAAAAACTAAAGAGTAGGGGTTTAAGGTGAGAGTGGAAGGATTCAAAAGGGATCTGAGGAATAACTCATTCCATACGCTCTTTTTAATGCAGAGGGTGATGAGTATATGGAATGAGCTGCCCGAGAAAGTGGTTGAAGCAGGAACAAATACAATATTTAAATAACACATAGAAAGGTACATTGATGGAAAAAATTGAGAAGGAAAACACAAAATAATCTGCAGATGCTGGGGTCAAAGCAACACTCACAACACGCTGGAGGAACTCAGCAGGTCGGGCAGCATCTGTGGAAAAGATCGGCCAACGTTATGGGCCAAAACCCTTCATCAGGAAGAGGGAAGAGGAAGAGGTAGAGGGAAGGGGCAGAGGCCCTATAAAGAAGGTAGGGGGAGGGTGGGAAGGAGGCTGGTAGGTTCCAGGTGAAAACCCAGTAAGGGGAAAGATAAAGGGGTGGGGGAAGGGAGACAGGGAGGTGATAGGCAGGAAAGGTGAAGAAAGAATAGGGGAAAACACAATGGGTAGTAGAAGGAGGCGGAACCATGAGGGAGGTGATAGGCAGCTGGGGGAGGGGGCAGAGTGACATATGGATAAGGGAAGGGAGGGGGAGGGAATTAGACCTCACCAGTTCCCCACCACCACTACCCTCCTCCGGTTGGCGGAACTGGTTCTCACACTCAATGACTTCTCTTTTGGCTCTTTCCACTTTCTTCAGACTAAGGGTGTAGCTATGGGAACTCGCATGGGCCCTAGCTATGCCTGCCTCTTCGTTGGTTACGTGGAACAGTCTGTGCTCTAAATCTATTCTGGTACTGCTCCCCAATTTTTCCTTCGGTACATTGACGACTACATTGGTGCTGCTTCCTGCACCCATGCTGAGCTCATCAATTTCATCGACTTTACTTCTAACTTCCACCCAGCCCTCAAAATCACTTGGTCCATCTCGGACACTTCTCTCCCTTTTCTCGATCTCTCGGTCTCCATCTCTGGAGACAGACTGTCCACTGACATCTTCTACAAGCCCACTGACTCTTATAGCTACCTCAACTATACCTCTTCCCACTCCGCCACATGCAAAAATGCCATTCCCTATTCCCAGTTCCTCCGTCTCCGCCGCATCTGCTCCGAGGATGAGGTTTTCCGTTCCAGGACATCTCAAGGTTCCCCTTTCTTTACGGAATGTGGATTCCCTTCTGCTGTCATCAATGATGCCCTCACCCGCATCTCCTCTATTTCCCGAACTTCGGCCCTCACCCCATCCTCCCATCACCACAATAGGGACAGAGTTCCCCTTGTCTTCACCTACCACCCCACCAGCCTCCAGATCCAACACATTATCCTCCGCAACTTTTGCCACCTTCAAAAGGACCCCACCACTAAGCACATCTTTCCCTCTCCACCCCCTTCTGCCTTCCGCAGGGATCGGTCCCACACGTCCCTCCCCACGGATCTCCCACCAGGCAGTTATCCCTGTAAGCGCAAGTGCTACAGCTGTCCCTACACCTCCTCTCTTGCCACCATTCAGGGCCCTAAACAGTCCTTCCAAGTGAGGCAACACTTCACTTGTGAGTCTGTTGGGGTCATCTATTGCATCCGGTGTGGCCTCCTCTACATCGGTGAAACCCGACGCAGATTGGGGGACCGCTTCGTCGAGCACCTCCACTCCATCCGCCAAAACAGACAGGATCTCCCAGTAGCCACCCACTTCAACTCCGCTTCCCAATCCCATTCAGATATGTCCATACATGGCTTCCTCTACTGCTATGATGAGGCTAAACTCAGTTTGGAGGAGCAACACTTCATATACCGTCTAGGTCCAGCCCCTTGGTATGAACATAGAATTCTCCAACTTCCGGTAATTCCCTCCCCCTCCCTTCCCCTATCCCTATGTCACTCTGCCCCTCCCCCAGATGCCTATCACATCCCTCATGGTTCCGCCTCCTACTACCCATTGTGTTTTCCCCTATTCTTTCTTCACCTTTCCTGCCTATCACCTCCCTGCTTCCCTTCCCCCACCCCTTTATCTTTCCCCGTACTGGTTTTTCACCTGGAACCTACCAGCCTTCTCCTTCCCACCCTCCCCCCACCTTCTTTATAGGGCCTCTGCCCCTTTCCCCTACAGTCCTGACGAAGGGTTCCGGCCCGAAAGGTCAACCGATCTTTTCCACGGATGCTGTCCGAACTGCTGAGTTCCTCCAGCAAATTGAGAAGGATATGGGCCAAATTTATGAAAATGGGATTAGCTTAGATGGGCATCTTGGGCAACATAGATGAGTTGAGCCTATGACTCTATTACTGCAACTAAACTTAGAGGCCATGTATTACAGGTGATGTAGGGTAATGAATTGAGACAGATGAGTCAAAAGATATAATGAAAAATATTGCAGAAATTCAGCAGATCAGCCAGTATCCATGAGAGATATAGAGTAATGACATGGAGCAGATGTAGGCAAATTAGCTTTTATCAAGATATATATTTGTCAGGAAATGGGTTGCAATCTGCTATCATCAACCAGGGGAACTAGCTTTATGCAGATCCAAAGTTTTCATCTCATAAGTGCCTAACAATTCCTGATGTGCTCAAACTTTTCAAGTGTTGGGGAGCATGCACTTCACAGTGACTAAGACATTTGAATTGTCAAGGCAATGAAGGCTACTGAAAGTGAGTGCTGGTAAATGGGATAAATTTTGATGGATAGAAACATAGAAACATAGAAAATAGGTGCAGGAGTAGGCCATTCGGCCCTTCGAGCCTGCACCGCCATTTATTATGATCATGACTGATCATCCAACTCAGAACCCCGCCCCAGCCTTCCCTCCATACGCCCTGATCCCTTTAGCCACAAGGGCCATATCTAACTCCCTCTTAAATATAGCCAATGAACTGGCCTCAACAGTTTGCTGTGGCAGAGAATTCCACAGATTCACCACTCTCTGTGTGAAGAAGTTTTTCCTAATCTCGGTCCTAAAAGGCTTCCCCTCTATCCTCAAACTGTGACCCCTCGTTCTGGACTTCCCCAACATCGGGAACAATCTTCCTGCATCTAGCCTGTCCAATCCCTTTGGGATCTTATACGTTACAATCAGATCCCCCCTCAATCTTCTAAATTCCAACGAGTACAAGCCCAGTTCATCCAGTCTTTCTTCATATGAAAGTCCTGCCATCCCAGGAATCAATCTGGTGAACCTTCTTTGTACTCCCTCTATGGCAAAGATGTCTTTCCTCAGATTAGGGGACCAAAACTGCACACAATACTCCAGGTGTGGTCTCACCAAGGCCTTGTACAACTGCAGTAGTACCTCCCTGCTCCTGTACTCGAATCCTCTCGCTATAAATGCCAGCATACCATTCGCCTTTTTCACCGCCTGCTGTACCTGCATGCCCACTTTCAATGACTGGTGTATAATGACACCCAGGTCTCGTTGCACCTCCCCTTTTCCTAATCGGCCACCATTCAGATAATAATCTGTTTTCCTATTTTTGCCACCAAAGTGGATAACTTCACATTTATCCACATTAAATTGCATCTGCCATGAGTTTGTCCACTCACCCAACCTATCCAAGTCACCCTGCATCCTCTTAGCATCCTCCTCACTGCTAACACTGCCACCCAGCTTCGTGTCATCCGCAAACTTGGAGATGCTGCATTTAATTCCCTCATCCAAGTCATTAATATATATTGTAAACAACTGGGGTCCCAGCACTGAGCCTTGCGGTACCCCACTAGTCACCGCCTGCCATTCTGAAAAGGTCCCGTTTATTCCCACGCTTTGCTTCCTGTCTGCTAACCAATTCTCCACCCACACCAATTCCTTACCCCCAATACCGTGTGCTTTAAGTTTGCACACTAATCTCCTGTGTGGGACCTTGTCAAAAGCCTTTTGAAAATCCAAATATACCACATCCACTGGTTCTTCCCTATCCACTCTACTAGTTACACCCTCAAAAAATTCTATGAGATTCGTCAGACATGATTTTCCTTTCACAAATCCATGCTGACTTTGTCCGATCATTTCACCGCTTTCCAAATGTGCTGTTATCACATCCTTGATAACTGACTCCAGCAGTTTCCCCACCACCGACGTTAGGCTAACCGGTCTATAATTCCCCGGTTTCTCTCTCCCTCCTTTTTTAAAAAGTGGGGTTACATTGGCCACCCTCCAATCCTCAGGAACTAGTCCAGAATCTAACGAGTTTTGAAAAATTATCACTAATGCATCCACTATTTCTTGGGCTACTTCCTTAAACACTCTAGGATGCAGACCATCTGGCCCTGGGGATTTATCTGCCTTCAATCCCTTCAATTTACCTAACACCACTTCCCTACTAACTTGTATTTCGCTCAGTTCCTCCATCTCACTGGACCCTCTGTCCCTTACTATTTCTGGAAGATTATTTATGTCCTCCTTAGTGAAGACAGAACCAAAGTAATTATTCAATTGGTCTGCCATGTCCTTGCTCCCCATAATCAATTCACCTGTTTCTGTCTGCAGGGGACCTACATTTGTCTTTACCAGTCTTTTCCTTTTTACATATCTATAAAAGCTTTTACAGTCCGTTTTTATGTTCCCCGCCAGTTTTCTCTCATAATCTTTTTTCCCCTTCCTAATTAAGCCCTTTGTCCTCCTCTGCTGAACTCTGAATTTCTCCCAGTCCTCAGGTGAGCCACTTTCTCTGGCTAATTTGTATGCTACTTCTTTGGAATTGATACTATCCCTAATTTCTCTTGTCAGCCACGGGTGCACTACCTTCCTTGATTTATTCTTTTGCCAAACTGGGATGAACAATTGTTGTAGTTCATCCATGCAACCTTTAAATGCTTGCCATTGCATATCCACCGTCAATCCTTTAAGTGTCATTTGCCAGTCTATCTTAGCTAATTCACGTCTCATACCTTTTTTGATGTTTGATGACCAGTGTGTACTTGATGGGCTGAATGGCGTGTTTCTGTGCAGTAAGGATGCTTTGTGTACCTTTGGAAGCTGTAAACTTCAATGGGGAACAATAATGAATGTTTTTCATATCTGAATCTAGTTTGTCAATTCAGCACAATGAATGCTAGCACTGCTGCTAAATATGAAAAGAGACCTAATTAGTATGTCATTTCTGACCTCAGGGTTAAATCCAGTGTGTAATGGAGTATGGTTTGTATTTGTTTTGTCATTAATGAGATCTGAAGAATAAAAAAAAGAATACCTTTGGGATCACAGTTATTGGCATCCCACCTACTACCTTGAATATTCATTCCCTCATTACTGTGGCTACAGGGAGTTCCATCTCCAAAATGCACCAGGGTTATTTCCTGTGCTGACACAGCAGCACTTTTCTAACCCCATAACCTCTGCATTAAAAAGGACAAGGGCAGCAGATGAACAGGAACACTACCACCAGAATTTCTCTCACACACAGTTTTGACGTTGAAATACATGACAATTCCTTCATCGTTATTGTGTCTAAATGTTGGAAGTCCACTATCAAATAAGACAATTGGAGCTCCTTCCACTGAATTATTGCAATTTTTCAAAGATGAATTTCTAGTCTACCAAGAGGTGCTAGTATTGGGCAACAGCACACAACACACGTCTACTGTCCTTTTCCCTTCATACATTTATATTTACATGAAGCACTGCCACAAGGAAGCACTTTCCATCATCAAAGACCCCCACCATCCAGGCCATGGCCCTTCTCACTAATACTATCAGGCAGCAGGAATTATAGTCATAGTCATACTTTATTGATCCCAGGGGGAAATTGGTTTTCGTTACAGTTGCACCATAAATAATAAATAGTAATAAAACCATAAATAGTTAAATAGTAATATGTAAATTATGCCATGAAGTAAGTCCAGGACCAGCCCATTGGCTCAGGGTGTCTGACCCTCCAAGGGAGGAGTTGTAAAGTTTGATGGCCACAGGCAGGAATGACTTCCAATGACGCTCTGTGCTGCATCTCGGAGGAATGAGTCTCTGGCTGAATGTACTCCTGTGCTCAACCAGTACATTATGTAGTGGATGGGAGACATTGTCCAAGATGGCACGCAACTTGGCCAGCATCCTCTTTTCAGACACCAGCGTCAGAGAGTCCAGTTCCATCCCCACAACATCACTGGCCTTACGAATGAGATTGTTGATTCTGTTGGTGTCTGCTACCCTCAGCCTGCTGCCCCAGCACACAACAGCAAACACGATCGCACTGGCCACCACAGACTCGTAGAACATCCTCAGCATCGTCTGGCAGATGTTAAAGGACCTCAGTCTCCTCAGGGAATAGAGACGGCTCTGACCGTTCTTGTAGACAGCCTCAGTGTTCTTTGACCAGTCCAGTTTATTGTCAATTCGTATCCCCAGGTATTTGTAATCCTCCACCATGTCCACACTGACTCCCTGGATGGAAACAGGGGTCACCTGTACCTTAGCTCTCCTCAGGTCTACCACCAGCTCCTTAGTCTTTTTCACATTAAGCTGCAGATAATTTTGCTCACACCATGTGACAAAGCTTCCTACCATAGCCCTGTACTAGCCTCATCTCCCTTGCTGATGCATCCAACTATGGTAGAGTCATCAGAAAACTTCTGAAGATGACAAGACTCTTGTGCAGTAGTTGAAGTCCAAAGTGTAAATGGTGAAGAGAAAGGGAGACAAGACAGTCCCCCGTGGAGCCCCAGTGCTGCTGATCACTCTGTCAGACACAGTGTTTCAAGCACATGTACTGTGGTCTGCCAGTCAGATAATCAAGAATCCATGACACCAGGAAAGCATCCACCTGCATTGCTGTCAGCTTCTCCACAAGCAGAGCAGAGCGGATAGTGTTGAACGCACTGGAGAAGTCAAAAAACATGACCCCCACAGTACTCACTGGCTTGTCCAGGTGGGCGTAGACACAGTTCAGCAGGTAGATGATGGCATCCTCAACTCCTAGTCGGGGCTGGTAGGCGAACTGGAGGGGATCTAAGTGTGGCCTGACCATGGGCCGGAGCAGTTCCAGAACAAGTCTCTCCAGGGTCTTCATGATGTGAGAGGTCAATGCCACCGGTCTGTAGTCATTGAGGCCACTGGGGCGCGGCGTCTTCAGCACAGGGACGAGGCAGGACGTCTTCCACAGCACAGGAACCCTCCGGAGCCTCAGGATCAGGCTGAATACATGGCGAAGTACTCCACATAGCTGAGGGGCACAGGCTTTGAGCACCCTGGTACTGAAACCATCCGGTCCTGCAGCCTTGCTTGGGTTGAGACGTTTCAGCTGTCTTCTCACCTGTTCAGCTGTGAAGCCCACTGTGGTAGTTTCGTGTGGGGAAGGGGTATAGTCATGAGAGCAGGGTGGGGGACTGTGAGGAGGGGTAGGAGGGGAGAGTGGAATATGTGTTGGTTGGGGGCCGACAACAGATGGCTCATGTGGGGGATTGGCAGGGGCCACAAGGAACGGAAGCTTAGGTCCCACACCAGCAGGTTCAGGAACAAATATTACTCTGCAAGCATCAGGTTCCTCAACTGATGTGGATAACTTTGTTCTACAACCTGCAGATTCATTTTCAAAGACTCTTCATAACTCATGTTTTCAGTGCTATTTTTATAGCAGTTTGTCTTCTTTTGTATATTGGTTGGTTGTTACTCTTTGTCTGTCTACGTATAGCTTTTCATAATTTTTCCCCGTAAATGCCTGCAAGAAAAGGTGGTTATAGTAACAAAACGTACCTTGATAATAAATTACTCTGATGTTCAAACTTTGATGAAAGCTGCTTGACCCATCAAATTCCTCCAGCACCTTGTGTTTACCACATAGACCTTAAAGAGTCATGAATAAAACTTTTGACATATTGACCTTCATAAATCAGGGTATTGAGTATAGGAGTTGTGATGGTATGTTGAAATTGACATTGATGAGGCTACATTTGGAGTATTCTGTGAAGTTCTGGTCACCTACTTACAATCAGAGTACATTCACGTCACCACATACAACCCTGAGATTCTATTTCTGCAGGCATACTTAGCAAATCTTTAGAACAGTAACTGTAAACTGTAAACATCATGAACTGTTAACTGTAAACAAACTGCAAATTCAAATATAAATAAATAGCAATAAATAATGAGCATGAAATAACAATATAACAGAGTCCTTAAATGTGTGTAGCTATCCCCTTTTATCCAAGAGCCTGGTGGCTGAGAGTAGTAACTGTTCTTGAACCTGGTGGTTGAGTCCTAAGGCACCTGTTGTCATGGTCCAGTCTGTGAAGTCCGCATTCCGGTTCATGGTCCGGTCTGTGGACTCAGGACTCCGGGTCTTTCAGCTGTCCCTTGTTTTGGTTGAGTTAATCATAGGTACCTGATTCCCATCCTGGGGCGTGGAATATAAGTAGCTTTGGGGTTGAGTGTGGGCGGCTGGTTTGTCTTGCCAAGATCCCCTGGGAGCAACCTGCCGGTGGAAGGTTGGTGTGGCTACTTGCCATCTTTAGGCTACGTTGGAGAACCATCGCTTCATGGAGCCTTGCTGTCGGTAGTCAGAGCTGTCTTTGCAGTATGGATTCAGCTGTTTTCTGGGCCTGCTGAGTGCCCATCAGCCACTCTGAGCTAGGTAGGGATCCAGTTGTTTCCGCAGCCAGCAGAGGTTGCTGGCTGTAACTGCGACTCAAAGCAACCCTGAAGCAGAGATGGAACTGTCTGTCATTCTTTGGTGTTTGTCTCTTCTTGTCCTCACCTCCATGGGGTAAGTTAGGCTGTTCTGCCGTTGCCCTGTGGGGGGATCTGTCTTGTCTTGTCCTCGCCTCTGTGGGATAAGTCAGGCCATTCTGCCGTTGCCCTGCGGGGGGACCTGTCTTGTCTTGTCTTTGCCTCTGTTGGGTAAGTCCGGCCGTTCTGTCGTTACCCAACAGGTGGACCTGTCCCACCTTAGTGTGGAGATAAAGTTGAGTCCCGGCTTGTCTATGGATGAGTCCCGGCTCTTTGTTTATGTACTGTCCTGTGTCATTTTGGTGTTGTGTTAAAGATGAGTCCTAGCTTTTCGAAGGATAAGTCCCAGCTCTATGTTGATGTACAGTTCCCAGTCTGTCTCCGAGCTCCAGCCTCCGAGTTATCAGCTTCCACATTCCAAGACTCAAGACCCCAGCCTAAAGCCTCAAAACTCAAGACCCCAGACCCCAGCCTGTCTCCAAGTTCAAGACTCAAGACCCCAGCCTGTCTCCAAGTTCAAGAGCCAAGACCCCAGCCTGTCTCCAATTTCAAGAGCCAAGACCCCAGCCACATCCTGTCCTGTAGTCATGTCATGTCCTTGCCTGGTTTTGGGGCCCGAGCCCGAGGCAAGACCCAGGTTCTGGGTCCTCGTCCAGTCTCGGGCTCAGAGTCCAAGCCTTGTCTCCTAGTCCATGGTTCCTAGTCCTGGTCCCGCTTTCCCTAGCCCAAGTCTATGCTCTTGTCCCTGCTCCTTGCCTGAATTCTGTCACGTCCTTAGTCTAGTCAAGTTCTGTTCCTTGTACTTCAGTGTCTGTGTCTTGCATTTGGGTCCGTTCCCAACGCCCCCATTGTGACACCTGTACCTTTTACCTGATGTCAGCTTCAAGAAAGAGCATTGACCTTTGATCATTGATGCTGCTTTTCTAAGGCAACGTTTCACAGAGCTGTGCTCAACGGTTGAGAGGGGTTTTACCTGTGATGTACTGGACCAAATTCATTACTTTTTGTAGGATTTTCCACTCAAACACATTGGTGTTCCCATATCAGGCCATAACGCAGACAGCCAGCACGCTTTCCACTACATAGCTATAGAAGTTTGCTTAGGTTTTCAATAACATACCGAACCTCCACAGACTCTGTGCTGTCACGCTTTTCTCACATAATATTTAGATGATGTGTCCAGGACAGGTCCTCCGAGATAGTGACACCCAAGAAATTAAAGTGACTAACCCTCTCCATCTCTGATCCTCCAATGAGGACTGGCTCATGGACCTCTGGTTTCCTTCTCTTGAAGTCTACAATCAGTTCCTTGATCTTATTGACATTGAGCGAGATATTGTTGTTATTACACCACTCAGCCAAATTTTTTCTCCCTCCTATATGCTGATTTATCACCCCACTTTGATACAGCCCACAACAGTGGTGCCATCAGCAAACTTGTACACAGTGTTAGAGCTGTATTCAGCCACACAGTCATGGGTGTGCAGGGAGTGAGTAGAGTAGTACACATCCCTGTGGTCTTCCTATACTGATATAGGTTGTGGAGGAGATGTTTTTGCCAATCCGAAGTGACTGGAGTCTACAGGTGAGGAAATCCAGGATCCAATTGCACAAGGGGGTACTGAGACCCATGTTTTGGAGTTTACTGATTAGTTTTGAGGAGATAATGGTGTTAAATTGATAAAGAGCACCCTGATGTATGCACCTTTGCTGTCCAGATATTCCAGAATGGCTTGAGGGTGCCAAGAACCCTTTCATTATGTGGACAGATCACAAAAACCTTCAGTACGCCAAATGACTGAATTTCAGGCAGGCCAAATGGTCTCTTTTCTTTAACCAGTTGATGGCTATTCTGCTCTGAGCTGACCTCTCATTGAATACTCCTGCCAGCTGGTTGGCACAAGTTTCCCAAGCCGTTACCAGGTACTGCATCGGGGCCAGCTGCCTTGCGAGGGTTCACCCTCCTTAAAGACAGCCTACCATCGGCCTCTGAGACAGAGATCACAGGGTCATCAGGTGCAGCAGGGATCTCCACAGCTGTAGTTATATTCTCCCTTTCAAAGCGGCCATAGAAGGCATTGAGCTTATTTGGTAGTGAAGCATGGCTGCCCCGATAATGGATTTCACTTTGTAAGAAGTTCCTGTAAACCCTGCAGAATTGATGTGCATCCGATGTTGCTTCCAACCCAGCTCAGAATTGTCTCTTCACTCTTGAAATAGCCCTCCACAAGTCATACCTTGTTTTCTTGTACAGACCTGGGTCACCAAACTTAAATGCCATAGATTTAGCCCTCAGCAGATGATGTACCTCCTGGTTCATCCATGGCTTTTGGTTTGGCAAGATTTTGTAGGCACACACTCATCCACACAGTTACCAATTTGGTTTACATCTTGAGAGGTGAGAAATAATTTCTTCTCTCAGAAAGCCATGGAACAGTTTATTCCACTGTACCATGAGGGATCAGGTCATTGAATGTACTCAAAGCTGGGCTAAGTAAAATTTAAGGCTACCTCTTTACAAGCTTCTTAGAGAGTAGACATGGCCCTCAGTTACACCTCCTCTGCAAGACAATGCCACACTCTCTCTGTCTTTCATTGGGAGTTGCAGCCCAGATATTGTGTTTGAGTCTCAGGCCTGGGATTTG
The DNA here is from genome assembly GCF_963921235.1 of Mobula hypostoma. Classification (NCBI taxonomy): domain Eukaryota; kingdom Metazoa; phylum Chordata; class Chondrichthyes; order Myliobatiformes; family Myliobatidae; genus Mobula; species Mobula hypostoma. Next base: position 172,270,590 of record NC_086097.1, read on the forward strand.
AGCTCACGATGTTCTGGACTGACACAATGATATTAAATTAGCTGAGACTGAGTGTTGAGAACAACCCTAACCGATTAATGGTTCAGTCTTCTCATAATTCGTGCATTCACAGTGATATATTTTCACCACATAATTGGAATACTTCACAACTAACAGCAACCTAATAAATAACTTAGCTCGTCTGCCAAGCTGCTCTCTAGTCGTGACTTATTGATCTTAACTTCCTGCCCATTGTTCTTCCCAGGCCATGCCATTTTTCCTCCTTGACTCAATGCACTGAGAAAAAAACACAAAGTGATACTCATTCTGTCTTCTGATGGGTTCATCTCCAGGAGAATGTTAATTGTTAGACAAGAAGCTGAGGAGCTTTCATGTTATCAGAAATAAAGGGCAGAATGTACAATCTGTACAGAATTCAGAGCCATTTAAATTGATTGGATTGGAATTTACAATCCACGTACTTACATGTTATTCTTGATTAATGCAGTTTTTAGAAGTGCATCAAGATTCTGTTCTTTCATCTTTGAGAATCCTAGTCTGTTCTGACCATGTTGATGAGATGGGAACTTTTTCTCATTATTGAGTCTGCCGGCCCAATTCATCCATGAACACCTACTAAGATACCTCTCTGAGCTATTCCTGATTGCCTGTGTTTGACCCATGTCTCTCTAAACCTTTTCTATCCATGTGCCTGTACAAATACCTTTCAAATGCAGTTATAGTACTTGCTTCAACTACTTCCTTTGGCAGCTTGTTCCACATATGTAACATCTTCGATGTGCAAAAAGTGCCCCTCAGTTCTCTTTCAAATCTTCCCCTTTCACCTTCATTCTATGCCCTCTCTGTCCCCTGGTCCTTGAATGATCTGCTACACAGCATCCCTCTATTTATCCTTTGCTCTCCTCCATCAATCGTGCTCTCAACCTTCTTTACTACAAGGACTAACCTCACTAAAATTTCCCTGTCCCTTGAACTTTACGAGTAAATCTTTTTCCTGAACTTTCTCAAAGACCTTCCTAAATGAGGCAACCAGAGATGGATGAGATATTCTTGTTGTGGCCTGTCCTGTATTCTGTACAATTCAACATACTCTCCCCACTTTTGTACTCAAGACTATTCTTTATGAATCCCAGGATCCTATATGTTCAATGATTTATGTCAAATGTGATAGTTACCCTCACAAAACTTAAGTTGCATCTGATGAATATTTGAATTGCCAAATTAAAGTAAGCTACAGACCAAGTTAGTGGGATTTATAGCCTCCCTCCATCAACTCCATCTTCACTTCTCTTGAGGCCCTCTGTCGGTCAGGGTCAACCTTGGATGTGGTGCCCCTGCAGTCTATGTGATATGCAAGCCAGGACAGTAACCATATGCAGAGCAGGCTGTTGCCCATGTAGCAGGATCCTGCTCTCCACAAAGCTGATGAATACAAAGGAATAGCAGGGATTGATACAATTTGGCACCAGCAGTGTCGCAGGAGTTGCCAGTCAGTGTTGAACTCAACGTAGGACTGCCTTAGGGACTCCAGCTCTAAATTTTTCTCGGGATTTGCTCCCAAAGCCTTCCCATGAGTGGTTATAGCCACAAGGCAGCAGAGGTTTGAAATCAGAGTTTTCCATCTCCTAGATGAACTGCCAACTACAGCTGATGAGCCCCATATATCCAAAGCGACTTGTTTTAAGGCACCAGTAGCCCACCTTTTCCCCTTCTCCTGTCAGTAGAAATAGTTCTGCCGGGTTCAGTAGCAAAGTCACATGTGATGGCCGGGAGCTGGATTTGGTTGTCAGAGGCTAGTTGATACACATGCCATTGGGAGCATTTAATAGGTAGTGAGAGCTTATCCCCTCTAGACCTCTTACTTTTTCTGCTATCGGGGAAGTTCCCTACAATCTACACTCTCTTTGATCCTCATAATTCTGTTTACAGACGCAAACTCCAAAGAAACTCAGTTGGCCAAAGAGTGCTGAGAATGAGGAAGTTGCACCCACAGGGGAGGTGTGAAGTGAACAGAACTGAAACTTTGTCGAGAAACCTGGACAAATGTGAGAGCTGATTCCATACACAGCTGTCAGTCCTCCAGTCTAACATCTCACAGATGTGAAATCCTGTGAAAATGCCATTTCTTATTTATCCTATCCACTCAGTGGCTACTTTATTATGTCACCTGCTTGTCAGTGAAAATATCTAATCAGCCAATCATGTGGCAGCAACTCAATGCCCAAAGTATGCAGACATGATCAAGAGGTTCAGTTGTTGTTCAGACTAAATATCCAAATGGGGAAGAAATGTGACTTAAGCATCTTTGACCGTGGAATGATTGTTGGAGCCAGACAGGGGTGTTTGAGCATCTCAGAAACTGCTGATCTCCTGAGATTTTCATGCACTGTAGAGTTTACAGAGAATGGTGCAAAAAAAACAAAAAAAAGACATCCAGAGGGTGGCAGTGCTGTTAGTTCTGTCAGTGAGAATGCTTTGTTTATGAGAGAGGTCTGAAAAGAAAGGCCAGACTGGTTCATGCTGACAGGAGGATTACAGTAATGTAAATAACCACGCGTTACAACAGCGGTGTGCACTAGAGCATTTCTGGATGCACAACACATTGAGGAGCCTTGAAGTGGGTAGACTACAGCAGTAAAAGACCATGAACATATACTCAGTGGCCATTTTATTAGGTACAGGAAGATACCTGAGTGTAGATGAAATGTTAGGGAGGATGGCAGAGGTAGCATTTTTACATAAAGAGTGGTATATACCTGTTCCTTGATAGGCACATGGATGTATGAAGGGTTATGGGATGTGTAGGAGGGAAGTGTCAGGTTGATTGTGGAGCAGGTTTATATTGGTCAGCATAGTATCATGGGTCAAAGGGCATGTCCTGTCCTTGCAGCATAGGAAACTCTCTCCAGTGCAAGGGAGTTGACCAAAGGGCCAAGATTAGAGAAAGCGAATGAAAGCACCAACGGTAAATAGTTTTCACTTCAAAGTGTGCTCTGGAATATGATATTTTTAGTGATGTTGATTTCAGGGCAAATATAGGCCATAACACTATGGAGTAATCTCCTGCTATTCTTCAAAGGGTGCTGCAAAGGGGTTATGGTTAAATTAATGAACTATTAATCTACAACTTTCAATAATAAGTAACACCACAGTTCAAATCCCACCACAGCAGCTGTGAAGTTTAAATTTTGTTATCGATTTTGCATTAACAAAAAATATAGCTAGTGTTCAGTTATGGTGAGCAAAACCATTGGATTACTGTAAAAACTTAAATGGTTCACTCATTTTTTCAGGAGAGGAAATTCAGTATCCTTGTCTTCATTTTGTACTGGACATTGGTGAGGCTGCACCAAGAGTATTGTGTGCAGTTTTGGACACCCTATTCCAGGAAAAACATTAAGCTGGAAAAAGTGAGGAGAAGATTTGTGAGACATTGGTAGACTCCAAGGGCCCGAGTTCCAGGGTGAGGTGGACAGATTACGACTGTGTTCCTTGGAGCATAGAAGACTGAGGAGATCTTATGGACGTGTATAAAATTTTGGGGAACATAGATGAAGTGAATGCATTCAGTCTTTTTCCTAGTGAAAGGGAATCAAAAACACGAGGGCATAGGTTTCAGTTGAGAAGGGAAAGAATTAAAAGGGATCTGAGGAGCAATATTTTCACATAAAGGGTGATGTATACAGTATATATGGAGAGAGCTGCCACAAGAAGTGGTTGATGCAAGTACAATTATAACAGATGGACAGATATATGTATAGGAAAGGTTCATCAGGAAATGAGTCAAACAGGGCAAATGGGCACTTTAGTCAGCATGGAACAGTTGGGCTGAAGGGCTTGTTCTCATGTTGCTTTGTTCTATGACTCTTTGTGGCTTCAGGGAGACTCACAAATGGCCTCAAAATGGACAAGTAAATGACTTGGGAGCATTTAGAGTTGGGAAATAAATGCTGACTATTTAGAGTTGTCCAGGTTGTGAAAAATAAACTTTCTCTAAAATAATCTTTCGAGTTAGCATGTGCAGGCATATATAACCTCCTCTAAGTGCCTTGTCAGGGAGATATTGCAGCACCATTTCACTAAACTATGGGGATATCAGCATAAATTCAGTGTTCAGAACGCAGGGATGGGTCTCAACCTAATGATGGTTGGGCTCAGAAATGAGAGTTGGTCAGGAGGAGTGAGAGCCCTCAAAAACAAGCCAAGGAACACAAGCAGAAGTCGCCTTTTGTCCACATCACACCGAGGAAGACTCAAAAGATGAAACTTCACCGCACCTGGATTGCCTCTTGCAAGTCAGTTTGACAGCTGGTGTGAGAGTTGGCAGTCTCTCTGCCTGAGTTGAAATGGAAGGTCAGATTGCAACCTGCTCTGTGTGAAACTAGCAGAGGGTGCAGACGTCAGCAAGCTGAGAGCAGGGTTGTTTGTAGGCTGCTCAAGCTGATATAAAAGATTGTTCACCAGCTCCTCTGTAGGGGGGAATGCATTGGTGAACATTCATACTCACCAGTCCAGAATCCAGGGATTTGGCAGCCTGATGATACTTATTTTATTTTATTTAATTGATTAGTTGATTTAATTTGTTTTAGTATTCCCCTTTTAACCGATTTTACAGGTGCTGTAGATATTCTGGATGAAAGTATGTTTGTATTTTTAATTCAAAGGATGTGAGCAGCATCAGCAATAATTGTCCATCCTTAATTGCTCTGGGATGAAGAGACAGTTAAGAGTCAATCACCTTAGTGAATTAGACTAGAAGATTTTCTTCCCTGCAGGATATTAGGGAACCTGATGGTGTTGTTGCCAGTCGACTGGTTTCAAAATTACTGTTATCATGTTTTTAAATAATAAATCATTTTAATGATTTCAAGTTTTTAATGACTTGAAATTAAATTCTCCAGGTGAAAATCTAACAGATATCTCAGGATCAACCCTTGAGGAATTTAACCACTACACCACCGCAGTTACACTAAATCCACTGTGAAATGTGAATTGATTACTTACAAATCTGGGACATCATGTTCCAGACTCTGTAGGAGGCACAACGGCTTGGCAGCTTCATCACAGAAGGGCAAGTCTGGCATCAAGTTCAGGCAATTGCTGTTGAACATGGGAATTGGGAATGTAACACAAATTATGGGCAGCATAAAGGAGCAGCAGTGCAGTCTCACAGCTCCACAGCGAGCCAGGTTTGATCCTGACACCTGGTGTGTCTGTGTGGAATTTGCATGTTCTGTCAGACAGCGTGGGTTTCCTCTGGCTGTTCCAGTTTCTGCTCCCATTCCAAGGACGTGGTTTCCCAGGTTAATTGCCCATTGTAAACTGCCCCCACTGTGCACGTGAGTGGAGTATTGAGAGAAGTTGTGCAGGCTAAGACTTTGTTCCCTGGAGCACAGGAGACTGAGTGGTGACCTTGTAGAGGTATATAAAATTGTGTATACATAGTTAGGGTGAGTGCACTCAGTCCTTATCCCAGGGAAAAAGAAACAAAACCTAAGGGCCATAGGTTTAAGGTGAGAGGGGAACTGAGGGGCAACTTCTTCACATAGAGCATGTTGCATATATGGAACAAACTGCCAGAGGGAGTGATTGAGGCAGGGACAATAACAATATTTGTGGACAGGCGCTTGGATAGGAAAGTTTGAGGGGTATGGGCTGAACACAGGCAAATGTGATTAGTTTAGATGGGTACCTTTGTCGGAATAGACCATTTGGGCTGTATTACTCCGTGACTCTATGAGTTGTAGAGTCTGAGAGCAGCTGATGGGAATGCGAAATTAAAACAAGACTGGTGAATCTCCGCCTTCTCTGGTGAGTGACACCCCAGTTAAATACCTCAAAACACTGCATGAAATATTTTAATTCCACATTTTAATTCCACATCCCATTCCCATTCTGACATGTCTATCCACGGCCTCCTCTACTGTAAAGATGAAGCCACACTCAGGTTGGAGGAACAACACCTTATATTCCGTCTGGGTAGCCTCCAACCTGATGGCATGAACATCGACTTCTCTAACTTCCGCTAAGGCCCCACCTCCCCCTCGTACCCCATCCATTACTCATTTTTATGCACACATTCTTTCTCTCACTCTCCTTTTTCTCCCTCTGTCCCTCTGACTATACCTCTTGCCCATCCTCTGGGTCCCCCCACCTTGTCTTTCTTCCCGGACCTCCTGTCCCATGATCCTCTTGAATCCCCTTTTGCCTATCACCTGTCCAGCTCTTGGCTCTATCCCTCCCCCTCCTGTCTTCTCCTATCATTTTGGATCTCCCCCTCCCCCTCCAACTTTCAAATCCCTTACTCACTCTTCCTTCAGTTAGTCCTGACGAAGGGTCTCGGCCTGAAACGTCGACTGCACCTCTTCCTACAGATGCTGCTTGGCCTGCTGCGTTCACCAGCAACTTTGATGTGTGTTGCTTGAATTTCCAGCATCTGCAGAATTCCTGTTGTTGACTGCATGAAATATGATGTCTTTAAGTATCTCCATTTCACAAATGGTGCTGTGCAGATTGTTTCATATCAAAATAAACTTTATTCACAAATACAAAAATATTGACAAGAATAAATATGCAATGCCTTTTCCATTCTTATATTCAGTCAATGCTTTCAATAATGTTCTATTAGATTCCTACACACCAATAGCACTGCGGCCTCTCATGTGGCTCCCTGGGGTGGTTGACTGTTACATTAATTTAGGGCCTTTCTCATCCGGCCCAGCCCCTTCCTCTCCAGTAGTGAGAACCCTATACTGTGACTCGAACCCACCAAGCCCTTGCAGTGGCTGCACCAACCTTCTCAGCGTCCCTCAGTACACACTCCTGAAGCTTGGAATGTGTCAACTGGCAGCATTTCTTCACAGATTTCTCAATGTACTGGCAAACCAACAACTCGGGTGATCAGAGTTGATTATCTGCTAGCAGTGTGTACGTGTCCCCGGGAACAGCCCATAGATCGGAGTGCCCTCTGTCACAAAGCTGCTCTGGGTGAACCGCGACACAAGCCCTTGCATCTGTCTCCAAATCCACTTCACAAACCCATTGTCTGCAAACAGACGAGCTACCGTCTCTTCCCTACCGGAATCACGGTGGGAATGATGCTCCGGGTACCCAGGAAGGATCTGGATGGGAGGAGCCCTCTTACCGCCTGCCAGTAAGGTCTTGGTGCCTGTTGGTGAGGTCTGGCGATGAGGCATTCTGCCAGGTGGTCTGGACAGTCTGCTCAGGGAACCACCCCACTGTGTCCATTGAGTCCTTCTCCTGCAGAGTCTGCAGGGTGGGATGTCCAAGCTGACCACTGCCTGATAGACTTATGGTCAAAGGTGTTGGTCTGGAAGAACTTTTCCATGAAGGACAAGTAGTGCTATAAAATCCCGCTGACTGGGACGATGGAACAGTGGTGCTGTGCAGATCAGCTTGATAGAGACTGTGCAGTCATGGACGGTGTTTCAGAGTTGCGCCAGGTCTCTGTTTAATCTTTTCCCTCTCACCTTAAACCTATGTTCTCTAATTTTAAATTCCCTTGTGATGATCCACCTTATCTGCCTCAGTAAAGCAGCCAGAATTATCAAAGCCCCCACCTTCCTGAACATTCTCTCTTCTATCCCCCCTCCCACTGAGCAGAAAATACAAAAGCCTGAAAGCACGTGCCACTTGGCTCAGAGACAGCTCCTATCCCACTGAAGAAGATTATTAATTGGTCTCCAAGTATCAAATGATAGACTTTTAACCTTACACCTTACTCTCTACTTGCATTGCACTTTCATTGCAGCTGATATACTTTATCTGCGTTTAGTTATTGTTTTGTCTTGTACTACCTCCATGCACTGTGCTGCAATCTGATCTGTATGAAGACCATAAGACCTAGGAGCCGAATGAGGCCAATCAGCCCATCAAGTCTGCTCCGCAATTCCATCATGACTGATCCCAGATCGACCACAACCCTGTACGCCTGCCGTCTCGCCATATCCTTTGACGCCCTGACCCATCTGGAAACAATTAGCTTCCGCCTTAAATATACACACAGACTTGGCCTCCACCTCAGTCTGTGACAGAGTGTTCAACAGACTTACCACTCTCTAGCTAGAAAAATTCCTCCTTACCTCTGTTCTCAATTTTGAGGCTGTTCCTTCTAGTTCTGGACACCCTCACCATAGGAAACATCCTCTCCACATCCACCCTATCTAGTCCTTCCAACATTTTGGTAGGTTTCAATGAGATCCCCCTGCATTCTTCTAAATTCCAGTGAGTACAGGACAAAAGTTGCCAAACGCTCCTCATATGTTAACAGTATGTGAACATATGTATGAGAAGTACACAAGACAAGCTTTTCGCAGTATTTCAGCATGTGATAATAATAAACAATTCTAAATGGGTCAGGCTCAGTTAGGCGTCTTGGTCAGCATGGATGGTGCCAAAGAGTGGCAACTTGGTGCAAACTGCTTCCTGCAGACCCTATAATCCCTGGTTCCATGCTGTATAACTCTATACCACACCTGGAGTATTCTCTTCAGTTCTGGTTCTCTTAGGAAAGGCGTGGAAGCATTAGAAGCATCGCAGAGATTTACCAGGATGCTACATGGCAATACATGTCTAAAAAGAAAGGTCAGGGAAGCTAGGGCTTTTCTCGTTGGAGTGAAGGAGGATTAGAGGTAACTTGATAGAGATGCATAAGATAATAAAAGGGATAGATAGAGTGAAAGGTTCCCAGGTTGCCAATGGCCAATATCAGAAGATATTCCTTTCAAGGTGAGTGAATGAAAGTTTAGGGAGATGTCAGAGGTAGGTTTTTACACAGGGAGTGTTCATTGCACTGCTAGAGGTGGTGCTAGAGGTTGAATCATTCAGGGTGTTTAAGAGACTCTTTGATGGACACAAGAATGAATGAAAATTAGAGGGTTATGGGCTATATGGAAGGCAAAGATTGAACATGAAGTTAAAAGATTGGCACAACCACATGGGCTGAAGGGTCTGTATTGGACAACTGTTCTACATTCTCTGGCTCTATGAAAATAAATCTGAGTTGCTGGTGCTTGGGATTTCTCCCAACTTTCTCCTCCGTGTTCAATGAGGATGTAGAAGGAAATTTGTGCCTTGTGCCTACTGTCCTTATCCTGGAAGCTGGGAGCTGTGGGTTTGGGGAGGTGTTGTTGGAGAAGTTTTCAGGATTCACGAGAGTCATTGGGAAAACACGGAATCAGGCCCCGTAGCCCAATAAATCCATGTCAACAATCAAACACTTATTCACGCTCATCCTACACTAATCCCATTGTATACCCTCCCCACTTTCCCATCCATTCTACGCAGATTCTATACTCATTTGCGCACTACGGGCAAATTATAGCATACTATTAAACTAACCTATATCTCTGGGGAGAGTAACAGTCACATACAGATGAGAAACAGGCTCTTCAGCCTAACAAGCCTGTGCCATCCATTTAAATTAATCCTACATTCATCACTTTTTTTTAAATCTTCCCACATTCCCATCAGTTCCCACCACAGGTAGTTTACAACTGATCTATCATTCCACGTATCTTTGGGATGTGGGAGGAAGCATGAGCACTCAGTCACAGGGAGAACATGCAAACTCCACATAGACTGCAGGATTGGATAGTCATTGCAGTGGTCGCTGGAGGTGTGACGTAGCGGCTTGGCTAGAGACACTACTGCGAGGCTTAGTGTAGGTGCATTAAAGGGAGACTGGACAAATACATGAAGCAGAATGGATACTGACTGGTAATGAAGGCAGGAAGAGGCCTAAAAGGGGTATCAATGCTGACATGAATTGATTGGGCCAAATAACCTCTATCCGATGAAGTGCAATGTAATCCTCTGATTTCAGATACATAACTGCACGGCTGACTCCTAACCACCCATTGCAATGACTATCCAATCAGTCATATGCAAGGGAATTGACTCACCCCACCTCCTCTTGGGCAAGCAGAAATGTATGATAAAGTCTGACTTGCCAGCGATATACCCACATATTCTGCATGAATAAAGAGTTGTTTAAAACAGACTGGTTAAAGAGCATCAGGCCACATCAATTTTTATTGCATTGATTTTGTTTGAGACATCACGATCAGAGGGCATTTTGAAACTGATTTGTATTCTTGGAAAAAGCTGTTTATTCTCAATGGGAAAGGCATTCATTCTGCTGAGCAAAATGATCCTATGAATTATACAACATGACATTTCTGTATTCGGAGATAGAATCACAATTCTTCTTAGTGAGATGGAGCTATTAAAATCAGAAATTTAATACAATGTATGAAAGGATCCACAAAGTTATATAAATTCGGCAACATGCTCTCGTTGGGATAATGATGCACTCCGTTATTCTCCAGGATGTCCAATTTAACAAGCTGCAACATACCATGGGAAAAGTTGATTTTAATCTTTCATTTGATAAGGATATGGAGGATATAGGGTTTTCTAAAATTTCAATTTAATAATTAATTAAACAATCTCATTTGTAAGATTAGGGTTCAATTTCTTTCACTGTCCATAAAGAGTCTATACATTTTCCCCCATGTATTTCCTACAGGTCTTTCAGTTTAGTTCCACATTCCAAAGATGTACAAGTTAATGTTAGTTAATTTGTGGCACACCACATTGGCACCGGAAGCATGGCAGCTCTCGTGGGCGGCTCCCAGCACATCTCAGACTGTGGTGAACATTGATACCAGCAACACCTTTGACCATATGTTTTGATATCTCAATATACATATGACAAATACAGCTAATCTCGTCTAATCTAGTAGTTCAGAGTAAGGGAGATATATAAAAACCACTACACACCATCTGCTAAACCACGACGTGTTGTCTGAAAGTATTTTTGTTCAGTGGGGAGGAATGCCTGTGTAATAGTCCATTCTATAGTCAGGTCATATACGCAAGTACAATGAGTCAGAACAGGAGACCTCTGGGAGACAGAAGAGAGGAAACATCCGGAACATTTGCACAATATGGGCTTGTCTGCTCTGGGTTGACCTGTCCCTTATGAGTTGATTTAGAATTGCTTTTTACTGCTGATTAAAAAAAACTGCAGGAGAACCGTGCGGTTCCTGTTGTCCTATAGATACTAGTACCCTGCTCCACGTACAGGCACTTGATCTGCACGCTGGGATCACAGCAGTGAGAAGAGGCTATTCAATCCATTTTGCCTTTGTGGGTCGTAGAATATAGAACACCTTCAGTACACAAACAAGATACAAAATTAAACTTGTGATCGGTAATTATCTTACAGTTGAGACACCTTCTGTTGCACACTGAAAAGCTTGGTTTTACATGCTATCCATACAGATCATTCCAAACATATGTACATCGAGGTAGTAGAAAGAACACGGAATAAATGTCACAGTTATCAAGTGAAGTGCAGGTAGACAGAACAAACTGCAAGGGCCATGATAAGGTAGAGTAGAGATTAAGAGTTGCCTTTACCCTACAAGAGGCCTGTTCAAGAGTCTTGAAAACAGTGGTAAAGAAGCTGCCCCTGAGCCATCTGGTGCATGTTTTTAAGCTTTTATGCCTTGTGCCCAATGGGAGGGAATAGAAGAGAGAATGACAAGGGTGTAAGTTGACCTTTGATTATGTTGGCTGCTTTCCTAAGGCAACGGGCAATGTAGATGGAATCCATGGAGATGTAGCTGGTTTTCATGATGCACTGGGCTGTGTCCAAAACTCTCTGCAATTTCTTGTGGTTTCTCTATCGCCTATCAATTAAAACTGCATCAATTTGAGCTTAATGGTGGAAGGGCTTTGCGGGATCAGAAGGTGGACTACTAACTGAAGGATGCCCAGCTTCTGTTGAAATCCAGTCCAAATGAATTTCTGGTCAATGATCATAGAATCTTGGCACCATACAGCATGGCGATGGGGACTTAGTAATGGCAATGCCTCTGAACGTTAACAATAGATGCTTAAATAGAATATCAATTGAAAACTGGCATTGAACTTGTTAAAATTATATAAGTTGTTAGTGAAGCCATACCTGATGGTTTCACTCAGCTGCTCAACCTTACAGGATCTTGCCAGGCACAAACTGGCTGACTTGTCCCAACATTAGAACATACTCCATTTGCTTGGAAGCACTTTGGAACCTCCCAGAATACAACATCATGATATCTCCAGGCAATCCTAAGATGATTTTAACAGGAGAGCCTTTCTGACTGATGAATGGTCCCCTTCGGCACCCTCATCCATAAACCCTGACAGCTTCAAACTTTTGTGAGCTGGCTTCAAGCTTGTCTTCTGAATAATAAAAAGGAAAAACTTTCTCTTACTAGCCATTTTCCATGTGGTTCCTCTTGCTGAGAATGCTTAAAGGAAGAAGTGCTATGTCTCACAGCAGAGCAAGAGTCTGAGCTCCATGAACCTGTCTGATTTCAAGGGACAAGCAAAATGTTGCCTGGTTAACACTGGTTCAGGCTTGCTGTCAAGTGCTGCAGACATTACATGGATGTGTGCTGATTGTTCCCACGTCTGGGGCACAACATAAATTTTCCAAATTCCCGGCCTGAAGGTTGAGTTTCACAGTGTTGGAGCAAATATCAGGAATTATGGTGTCAAGATAATTAGTGCCCTGAAAGAAATTCTGGCCATTAGTTTCAGCAGAATTTGTGTGCTTTAATCCAGATTTCTGCTGCTGATGGACAAAGCCCAGTGCTGTCTCCCAACATTCTCCCTTTAGTAGAGCATAGAGTGTGGAACAGTTCAGGGCAGGAACAGGCCCTTTGGCTCACAATATCTGTGCTCACCAAATTAAACTAATCTGACATGTTGTCTTTCAAGTCTCTTTTAAATCTCTCCCTTCTTACCTCAAACCTGTGCCCTCTAGTTCTTGATTCCCCAACCCTGGGGAAAAGACTGAGTGAATTCACCCAATTCATACCTCTCATCATTTTATTCACTTCTATAAGGTCATCCCTCGTTCTCCTGAGTTCCAAGGAATAAGGTCCTAGCCTGCCTAATCTCTCATGGCCATAGAAGAAAGGGAAGGGGGAGGGGCACCAGAAGGAGGTGATGAGCAGGCAACCAGATGCAGTGAGAGAGGGAAATGGGAATAAGGAATGGAGAAGGAGAGGGAGAGAGAAAATTACTGGAATTTCAAGAAATCAATGTTTATGCCATCAGGTTGGAAGCTACCCTGATGGAATACAAGGTGTTGCTCGTCCAACCTGAGTGTGGCCTCATCGCAGCAGTAGAGGAGGAGAAGAACGCAAACAACAGGAATTCTGCAGATGCTGGAAATTCAAGCAACACACATAAAAGTTGCTGGTGAACACAGCAGGCCAGACAGCATCTCTAGGAAGAGGTGCAGTCGACGTTTCAGGCCGAGACCCTTCGTCAGGACTAACTGAAGGAAGAGTCAGTTAGTCCTGATGAAGGGTCTCGGCCTGAAACGTCAACTGTACCTCTTCCTAGAGATGCTGCCTGGCCTGCTGTGTTCACCAGCAACTTTTATGTGTGTTGCTTGAGGAGGATAAGAACTGATATTGGAATGGGTATGGGAAGTCGAACTGAAATGGGTGGCCACCGGGAGATCCCGCATATCCTGGCAGATGGAGCATAGGTTTCAGCGAAGCGATCTCCCAGTCTCCTGTATATCGGTCTCACCGATCTACAGGAGCCCACACCGGGAGCATCAGATACAGTGGATAACCCCAAGAGAGTCACAGGTAAAGGGTCGCCTCATCTAGAAGGACTGTTTGGGGCTCTGAATGGTAGTGACAGAAGAGGTGTAGGGGTAGTTATGGTACTTGTTCCACTTGCAAGGACAAGTGCCAGGAGGAAAATCAGTGGAGGAGGGATGGATGAATGAAGAAAACTATTATTTGTTAAATAATGCTTACTTTGCATGGTTGCACTATAAGTATCTTTCACTGCAAATGGCAGAATTAATAACTTACAAGTGTGTTCCTGTGGGTTTAAGATAAGTTCTATTTTGTTCATGTAGTTTGTAAACAGGACAAAACAGGTCCATCAAGGCAGCAGAAACAGGGGTAAAATAATCAGAGATATTTACAGCAAAGAAAAAAGCCAATGATACACGTTGATCAAAAATGAACTGTTGTTAAATTCCACCTTCAAGTCCTTGGCCAGTAACCCTACTAGTGATGTCTTATCCATTAACGTGATGGCTGGTTTCTGACGCCACAACCTCTTCAAGCTGTCGAGTTGCTGTAGAAACTATTGAGAGATGTACTTAGAGAATGCTCACTGTTTTCTTCATACATAAGTCATTCAGGACACAGAAAATATTGGTAAAGTTACTGAACTAAAGGCGTAAAAAATAGAAAGATATTAAACATTTTTAAAGAATGTATGAAAAATTAAAGAATTTAGGATAAAAGATAACAAATCGCTAAATTGGTAAGTTAAGTGAAATAAGACCTAAGATACAGGAGAAGAATTAGGCCATTTGGCTCACCACATCTGCTCCGCCATTTCATCATGGCTGATCCAATTTTCTTCCAAGCCCTAATCTCCTGTCTTCTCCACATATCCCTTCATGCCCTGACTAATCAAGAATCTATCAATCTCTGCCTTATATGTACATAAAGATTTGGCCTCCACAGCTACCTATGGCAAAAAATTCCATAGATTCACTACTAAAGAAATTCTTCCTCATCTCCGTTCTAAAAGAACACCCTCCTATTCTGGGCTGTGCCCTCTGGTCTTAGACTCCCCCACCATAAGAAACATTCTCTCCACATCCACTCTATCAAGGTCTTTCGCCATTTGATAGGTTTCAATGAGGTCACCCCTTATTCTTCCGATATCCGGCGAATACAGGCCAGGAGTCATTAATGTGACAGGAATACACATAGATTAAGATGTTAGCTGTCCTGTGGAATAAGCAGTTGGTCTGTCACCTGTCTTCAGGAGAGAGAGAGATAAGGAAAACAATGGAGCAGCCTTTGGAGATGTGTAATGAAGGGACAGGAGAGAGAGCTGTCTAGAGCGGCTCCCCCTTTGAATCCTGAACTGTTTGAAGTGATGGACAGGCGATACCCCAGCAGGGGGATAAAAAGGGACAGGTTCGCTAAGGCAGGACACACACGACACCCGAGGTAACAAGACCCTGGAAGCGGTGCGTCTCTCACAAGTCGGTGGGAAGTATCAGGCCATAAACACACAGGGTGGAAAGGTACAATTGGCGGGAACCTGGTGTGTCTCCACCCTTGCCTGGGTGCCAGGTTCAGCGCAGGGAAACGATCATGTCTGGAAATGGAGGGGTCACGGTCGGTGACCTCAGATGACATCACAAAGGACTCGCCCGAAAGCTGACTGCGGAGGTCTGTGTGTGGAAGCCTTGAATATTCATTCGTTTTTTTGCTCTCTCTCCTCCCCCCCCACCACTGTCCATCGCCACGGCAGCGATTACTGCGAACTGAACTGAACTTTGCATTACTTTGAAACTGGTTATTTACCCCTAGACAACGATAGAGCTTGATTAATCCTGTTATCTTAATTCTGTGTACATGTGTGTTTATCATTGCTGAACTGTTGCATTCATTATCCTTTTGATTAGAGTACTGTGTTGCTTGTTTCTTTAATAAAACTTTCTTAGTTCTAGTAATCCAGACTCCAACTGAGTGATCTATTTCTGCTGGTTTGGCAACCCAGTTACGGGGTACGTAACATTAAACACTTTTTGTATGACAAGCCATTCAATCCTGGACTCATTTTAGTGAACCTCCTTTGAACCATCTCCAGTTTCAGCACACCCTTTCTCAGATATGGGGCCCAAAACTGCTCACAATACTCCATGTGAGGCCTCAGCAGTGCTTTATGAATTCTCAACATTGCATCCTTGCTTTTATATTTTAGTACTCTTGAAATGGATGGTTTCAAGAGGACTAGAATATCATTGGTTTATTTCTGTCACATGTATTGAGGTACAAAGAAAAACTTGCCTTACAAAACATCCATAAGGAACATTGTGCTACAACAGTGTATTGAGGTTGTGCAAGGGAAATTAATAAGAGGATGCAGATAAATGTGTTACGTTTACAGAGGAAGTACAGTGCAGGAAGACAATAAGGTGCAAGGTCATAACCATCTTACCATGCTAGGTGACTATTCAATAGCTTTATAACAGTGTGATAGAAGCTGTGTAATGAGATCTTCAGGCAAACAAACGCAGGTGTGGAGAAAACTTGAGACTCAGTAGAAAGTAACAATGAAGATTTATTCAAAGAACATAACAGAGAAACAACAAATAAGTCAGAGAGTACTTATTTGAGAGGGCTAGAGTACAGAACGCTAGTTCACCCAGAACCCAAATTCAGAACTCAGTGATGAATGCTATTCGGGACACAATTAAATAGTGCATATAGCACAGGAACCTCATGCGTATTAATATCAAAACTCCGTAAACAAGATGCATGAGGAAATGGCATTCAAAAAAAAGAACAAAAAACACAAGGAAAACTTAATGACTAAACCAGTCACTTAACAAGTTCTAGTTAAAACAAACCATTGATGTTCAGGTGCGTCAGTGGGCTGAGATCTGATGGTCTCTGACATCCCATGCTAGTCCAAAGAGTTTGTGATAGGCTGTCCTTCAGCCTGGCAGTACCTATTTTCAAGTTTTAGTATCTTCTGTCCAATGGAGGAGAGAATTTCCAGGGTGGTTGGGGTCTTTAATTATAAGTTCATCGATGGGGGGTTGGTTTGTATGACGTACTGAGCTGCATGCACAATTTTCTGCAGTTTCTTGTGGTCACAGACAGGGCAGTTGCCATTCGAAGCCGTGATGCATCTGAATAAGATGCTTTCTATGGTACATCAAAAGAAGTTGTTGATTTTCTATTAGGATATGGGTAATGCTAAATTTCCTTAACCTCAAGAGAAAGTTAGCCTTGGTCAAGATAGCGTGCTGCAATAGTCTTCAAGGTCGTGGCTCAGATTTAATTGTTTTTTAGGATGCAGAGAGGATTTTTGGGGACAGTGCAGGGCGTTGGGTATCAGGTTCCAGTTTAGGGATAGAGGTAAAGGAGAGTTCAAAGTTAGGAAGTAAATGAAAAGTCAGGGGCAAGAGCTGGTACTCCGAGTCTAGGTCAGAGTTCTCTGAGGTTAAAAGTCCGCCATCCTGCAATTTGGATTGACAGTTGATGAGGAGTCCAGCCATCCACAGTTTGGTGAATCTCGGGTTGAACGTTCACACAGGAGGGAGTCATGAGGACTGGAGAAATTTTAGGTCTCCTGGTCGGAGGTCCATGCGAGTCCAAAAGTTGTGGCTGAAGGTCAAACCTACAATTGGTGAGACCTGGGGGTCAAGACAAATAGGTCAAAGTCCAGTGATCGGCAAGTCCTGAAGTGAAGTGAACCCAGTGGTTGGCGAAGTCTAGAGGGCAAAGCTAAAGGTTGAAGTCCAGAGGTCAGCGAATCCAGAGGTAGAAGTCTGAAAATCGGTCCTAGTGTCCTGAGAGGCCCAAAGGTTGAATCTTTGAGCTGGCATGCTTAACAGTCAGTAGCCTGATGTCTGTGTGTTCAGGCCAGGGAGTGGAGATTGGAGATCAATGTCTGTGAACCTGAGAGTCCAGCACCAAGGACTGGAGGCCCAGAGCGGCCTGCCCTTTGGCTGGAGACTGGTATATGTGAGTGGGTGGGTGAGTCAGAGGGTGGGAAAGGGGCTTGTTTTGCTGTTGTTATTTTGTTTTGATATGTTGTTGTTGTTCACATTGTTCTGCTGAACATTGTGGGCACGCTATGTTGGTGCTGTAATGTGTGGCGGGACTTCTTGTAGCACATCCTTGAGTATGTTGATTATTAACAAAAATGACATATTTCACTGCATATTTTAATGTACATGTGACAAATAAAACTGAATCTGAATCTAGAGGTGTTGATGAGCTTTCTTGGCCAGAACATCTATGTGATTGGACAGGCTATTGAAAATGTTCAGTCCTCTTCATAAGACCATAAGACATAGGAGCAGAATTCAGCCATTTGGCCCATCGATTCTGCTCCACCATTCCATCATGGTCCCAATCAACCCCAATCTCCTGCCTTCTCCCAGTAACCTTTCACACACTGACGAATTAAGAACTTATTAACCTCCATCTTAAGTATATCCAATGACTTGGCCTGTACAGCCATCTGTGGCAATTAATTCCACAGATTCACCACCCACTGGCGAAATAATATTTTCCTTATCTCTGTTCTAATTGGATATCCCTTTATTCTGAGATTGTCCCCTTTGGTCCTAGACTTCCCCCTATAGGAAACATTCTCTCCACATCCAGTTTAGGCCTTTCAATATTTGATAGGTTTCAATGAGATCTCCCCGCCCCCCCCATTCTTCTAAATTCCAGTAAGTACAGGCACAAAGCCATCAAACACTCCTCATATGTTACCCCTTTCATTCCTGGGATCATTCTCGTGAACCTCCTCTGGACCCTCTCTAATGCCAGTACATCTTTTATTTGATAGGGGGCCAAAACTGCTCAAAAATACTCCAAGTGCAGTCTGACCAGTGCCTGATAAAGAGTCAGCATCACATCCTTGTTTTTGTATTCTAATCCTCTCAAAACAAATGCTAACATTGTATTTTCCTTCCCTACCACCAAGTCGACCTGCAAGTTAGCCTTTAGGGAATCCTGCGCAAGGACTCCCGAGTCACTCTGCATCTCTGATTTTTGAACTTTCTCTCCACTTACAAATTCCTTCTGCCAAAGTGCATGACCAAGTACTGCCCTACTTTATAGTCCATCTGCCCCTTCTTTGCCCATTCTCCCAATCTGTGTAAGTCCTTCTTCAGACACCCTGCTTTCTCAGCACTAACTTCCCTTCCACCTATCTTTGTATTGTTCATAAACATGGCTACAAAGCTATCAATACCTTCAGCCAAATCATTGAAATACAATGTGAAAATGCCACACATTTTAATTCCACATCCCATTCCCATTCTGATATGTCTATCCACGGCCTCCTCTACTGTAAAGATGAAGCCACACTCAGGTTGGAGGAACAACACCTTATATTCCATCTGGGTAGCCTCCAACCTGATGGCATGAACATTGACTTCTCAAACTTCCGCTAATGCCCCACCTCCCCCTCATACCCCATCTGTTATTTATTTATATACACACATTCTTTCTCTCTCTCCTTTTTCTCCCTCTGTCCTTATGACTATACCCCTTGCCCATCCTCTGGGTTTTCCCCGGCTCCCCCTTTTCCTTCTCCCTCGGCCTCCTGTCCCATGATCCTCTCATATCCCTTTTGCCAATCAAATGTCCAGCTCTTGGCTCCATCCCTCCCCCTCCTGTCTTCTCCTATCATTTTGGATCTCCCCCTCCCCCTCCCACTTTCAAACCTCTTGCTAGCTCTTCCTTCAGTTAGTCCTGACGAAGAGTCTCGGCCCGAAACGTCAACTGTACCTCTTCCTAGAGATGCTGCCTGGCCTGCTGCATTCACCAGCAACTTTGATGTGTGTTGCTTGAATTTCCAGCATCTGCAGAATTCCTCATGTATGTAAAAAAAAATGCTGTCCCAACACCAACCTCTGCAGCACACCACCACTCACTGGCAGCCAACCAGATAGGGCCCCTGTTTTCCCCACACTTTGCTTCCTACCAGTCAATCAATCTTCTATCCATTCTAGTTCCTTTCTCGTAATAAAATGGACTCTTATTTTGTTAAGCAGCTTCATGTATAGCACCTTTTCACAGGTTTTCTGAAAATCCAAATAAACAACATTCACTGACTCTCTTTTGTCTATCCTGTAAGACCATAAGATATAGGAGCAGAATTAGGCCATTTGGCCCATCAAGTCTGCTCTGCTATTTCTCATTGGCTGATGTATTTTGCTCCCAACCTCAGTCTCCTGCCTTCTACCCAGATCCCTTCATACTCTGACCAATCAAGAATTTATCAACCTAAAAAATTTTGTCTCCACAGCTGCCTATAGCATCAAATTCCACAGATTCACCACACTCTGGCTAAAGAAATTCCCCCTCATCTCCATTCTCAAAGGACACCCCTCTATTCTGAGGGTTGTGTCCTCTGGTCTTATACTCTCCCACCATAGGAAACATCCTCTCCACATCCACCCTATCAAGGCTTTTCACCATTCGATAGGTTTCATTGAGGTCACCCATCATTCTTTTGAATTCTAATGAATACAGGCCCAAACCCATCAAATCTCTTCATATGACAAGCCATTCAATCCTGGTATCATTCTTTTGAACCTCCTTTGACCCCTCTCCAATTTCTGCACATCCTTTCTATGATAAGGGGCCCAAAACTGCTCACAATACTCCAAGTGAGGCATCACCAGTGCTTTATAAAGTCTCAACATTTCCTCCTTGCTTTTATTTTCCAGTCCTCTTGAAATTAATGCTAACATCACATTTGCCTCCCTCACCACAGACTCAACCAGCAAATGAACCTTTAGGGAATCCTGCACAAGCACTTCATATCCCTTTGTGCATCAATTTTTTGAATTTTCTCTCCATTAGAAAATAGTCAACCCTTTCATTTCTTCTACCGAAGTGCATGCCCATACACTTCCTGACATTGTATTCCATCTGCCACATCTTTGCCCAGTCTCTTAATCTATCTAAGTCCTTTTAACCTCTCTACTTCCTCAAAGCTACCTGCCCCTTCACCTATCTTTGTATGGTCTGCAAACTATGTAACGAAGCTATCAATTCCCTCATCCAAATCATTAACATATAACGTAAGAAGAAACAGTCCCAACACAGACCCCTCTGGGACTAGTCACGGGTGGCCAACCAGAAAAGGTTTATTCCCTCTTTTTGCCTCCTGCCAGTCAGCCACTGCTTTATCCTGCCTGTTATTTCCTCAAAGAATTCTAACAGATTTGTCAGGAAAGACTTTGGCCTGTTTGATCATGTGTCTCCAAGTACTCTGAAACCTCATCCTTAATAATAGACTCCAACATCTTCCCCACCACTCAAATCAGGATAACTGGCCAATTATTAGCTTTCTGCTGTCTTCCTCCCTTCCAAAAGTGTGGAGTGACATTCGCAATTTTCCAATCCTCAGGAACCATTCCAGAACCTCGTGATTCTTGAAAGATCAGTACTATTGTCTCCAGAATCTGTTCAGCTACCTCTTTCAGGATCCCGGGTGTAGTCCATATGATCTAAGTGACTTATCTACCTTCAGACTTTTCAGCTTCCCTACCTTCTCCTTAGTAATAGTAAAAACATTTACTCCACCGCCCCCCCCCCCGATCCTCTTGCATTTCTGGCATTCTGCTAGTGAAGACTGATGCAAAATACCTATTAAGTTTGTCTGCCATTTTATTGTCCCCCATTATTATCTCTCCAAAGTCATTTTGCAGCAGTCTATTATCCACTCCAGATTCTCTTTTTATGTATGAAGAATGTTTTTTTATGTTTATATTTAGATATAGGATCCTTTAATATCAGAGAATGGGTACATACGGTATACAACCTGAAATTCGTACTCTTCACAGACATCCATGGAACAAGAGACCCCATTGAATGAATGATTGTACATCGAAGCCCAGAAACCCCACCCCTTCCCCAACCTTCGTAGAAGCAGCAACAAAAGACTCAAACCTCCCTCCCCCGACTCACGCCAGCAAAAGCACAACATCCCTCCCGCCAGCACCCCCCCCGCCCCCACTGTACAAGCAACAGAACGGATATGGAGAGGATGTTTCCTATGGTAGGGGAGTCTAAGACTAAAGAATACAGCCTCAGAATAGAGGGACATCCATTTAGAAAAGAGATGAGGGGGAATTTCTTTAGCCAGAGTGGTGATTCTGTGGAATTTGTTACCATAGACAGCTGTGGAGGCCAAGTCATTGGGTATATTTAAAGCAGAGGTTGATAGGTTCTTGATTAGTCAGAGCATGAAGGGATAGTGGAAAGGGCATGAGATTGGGGCTGAGAGGGATATGGATTAGCCATGATGAAATGGCAGCGCAGACTAGATGAGCCAAATGGCCTAATTCTGCTCCTCTATCTTATGGTTGTATGGATACTCATTCAGCCACGTTACCTTGTTTTTCATCTGTACTGGGATGATAGTGGTCTTTTTAATACAGATTGAAAATGTCTGCAAACACCAGTGCCAGCTTATCTGCACAGGATCGAAGGACGTGGCTAAGATCACCATCTGGACTCGATGATCTCCATGGGTTCAGCACTCTGGAAGACTGATCCGATGTTCTCAAGGTTGACTGTGGGTTCAGGAACACTGGAAATTGTCAGGGTGGTTGCTGACAGACCAGTTCCCCTCTATTCAAAACACACTTAGAATATGTTTAGCTCTATCAGGAAGGGATGTATTGTGGTTGGCAATACTGATGACTTTATTTAGTCTGCTGTAGCATGTGAATCCTGCCACAACTGACAGCTGGTCTGGAACTCAGTTTTGAACATGTAGTCTCTGGGATATCTGAAAGCTTTATGAGGTCATATCTCAGTTTCTTGTATAGGTCAGGATCACTGAAATCCCAGACATCAACAGGGAGTTGATCTGCTGGTTTATCCTTAGTTTCTGGTCTGGGAACATCTGGCTTGTCTTCTTTGGTACACATTCCTCAACACAATTCTGATAAAATCTGTAGTAGTGGTGACATACTCATCAAAGTTGGCTGCTAAGCCTTTGAACAAGGACCACTCTACCAACTCAACACAATTGCACAGAAGCTCATCTGTTTTCTCAGACCTGCACTGTATAACTTTCTGTGTTTGATCCTCATGTTTCATTTTCTGTTTGTATTTAGGGAGAAGGAACACAGTCTGATTTACAAACTGTGGATGGGGTGGGAGAGTGGCTCAGTAAGCATCTTTAGTAGATGTGTAGCAATGGACCGCCGGTGGACAGGAAGCTCACTGGCAATGTTGTGGTAACACAGTCTTGAAGCTGGCCTGGTTGAAGTCAAGGCTGTTGACCACAGAGTAAATTTCATCAAGTGCATGCTTCATGTCCTCACAGAGTCAGATGTAGATGGCCATCAAGATAGCTGAAGTGAACTCTTGTGGCAGATAGTATGGGTAGCACTTCACCATTTGATATTCCAAGTCAGATGAGAAGGAACTACCAGGAAAAAATACATTTCAATAAATATACCCCGAGTCCCAGTAAAGAGTGGACATTGAGAGGATATTTCCCATTAGTTGTAAAGTCTGTGATCAAGGGCACAGCCTCAGAATAAAGGATGAACCGTTAGAACTGAAATGAGGAGTAATTTCTTCAGCCATACAGTGGTGAATCTGTAGCAAATTTTTTTTTGCAACAGAGAGCTATGGAAGACAAGACACTGAGTGTTATTTAAGACATAGATTGATAGGTTATTGATTGGTGGAGGGAGAGGGTTATGTATGGACTACAGGGGGAAGACAGGAACACAAAATAATCTGCAGATGCTGGGGTCAAAGCAACACTCACAACAAGCTGGAGGAACTCAGCAGGTCAGGCAGCATCCGTGGAAAAGATCGGTCGACGTTTCAGGCCGGAACCCTTCGTCAGGACTGTAGGGGGAAGGGACAGAGGCCCTATAAAGAAGGTGGGGGGAGGGTGGGAAGGAGAAGGCTGGTAGGCTCCAGGTGAAAAACCAGTAAGGGAAAAGATAAAGGGGTGGGGGAAGGGAGGCAGGGAGGTGATATGCAGGAAAGGTGAAGAAGGAATAGGGGAAAACACAATGGATAGTAGAAGGAGGCAGAACCAAGAGGAAGGTGGTAGGCAGCTGTGGGAGGGGGCAGAGTGACATAGGGATAGGGGAAGGGAGGGGGAGAGAATTACCAGAAGTTGGAGAATTCTACGTTCATACATAGAAGACAGGAGATTGGTGCTGAGAAAGAAAAAGTCAGCCATGATTGAATGGCACACAAAACTCGATGGGCCAAATGGACTAATTCTGCCCCTGTATCTTACAGTTTAAAGCACTAATAAATAACTAAAATCATGAAAGTAAAGCAAGTAGGAGTAAAATTATTTGAGCACTCACCATTTTCCACAGGGTCAGTGACTTCATTCTAATTAATTAAGATGTCCTCTCCATTCTAGCCAGGAGCAGTGAGCTGACATTTTCCACTGACACTCTCTGCACTCTTAAAGCATTAGGAATTTGGTTGCATCCTGGAGCATTCACAGACAAAGTGTTGCAATGCTTTCCATTCCTTGTGTTGGAGTCTACTGAGATAAAAATTTAAACCCATCATGTCTTCACTGTGCCCAAATTCAACGTGACCCAAATCCAAATTGCGATTCTTTCTCCCTAAACTAAACCAAACCTGAGGTGATGTGGAAAAGTGGGCAATGGCTAGGTGCAGTGCAGGGAGTATATTTAGTCATCCTAAGGTCCAGCCCCAGCCAGAATCTTAATGTTTTCAAACACAAACATCTAATCAGGAATTGGGTTGGATGGTGAGGATTATGACCCCCAACAGATCTTGGTTGATGTTGTAATACTGGTTCTATCACTTTTCGTTCTGGTGATCCTAGTTCAATCTTGACCACAGATTATGTAGGTGTGTGGAGTTTGCACGTTCTTCCTTTGACCGGATACTTTTCCTTTGGGAACTCTGGTTTCCCCTGCATCTTGAAATATGTTGTGTTGTAGCTTAACTGGCTGCTGTAAATTGCTCCTGGTGAGTGCAGAATCCAGTGGCAGGGAAGCTGGTGGGAATGTGGAGACAATAAAATCAGTTCCAACAGGATTAGCATGACATACTTCTTACAATATCTGTATAGATTCAACGGGCCGAAGGGCCTTCTTCTATGCTATATCTCTCGGTGATCTTTATTTTAGGTTTCAAGTAGCTGAAGTTTTTTTTAATGTTCTGTTTAAATTCATGCCCATCTGCAAAAATAGAAATGTAGACAATTTTATAAACATCTATAAAGGTGTCCCGTAGTCTCCTTCATTCTGAGAAGACAGTCACAGCCTATCCAAACTCTCCTTATAACTCAAATCCTCCATTCACAACAGCATTCTTGTGAATCTTTTCTGCGTCCTCTTAGTTTAGTCACATCATTCCTGTACCAAGGAGACGGAAACTGCACACAATACTCTCTTTTCACTGATTTAGAAGACTGGAACAAGAAATCAGATTCTAGAATTTTAATCCCAGTCTTCCAGAGGAGAAATTAGGAAAAATTTAACATAGGGAGATCAACTATTAATTGTAAATATCTGAATGGTTTTGTTATTCAGAGGTAAGAAAGGAAATGGGGGAAAACAAGATACTTGCATTTGGATCATAAACATAGAGTTATAGGGTCATAGAATTGTATAGCACAGAAACAGGCCCCTTCGGGTCATTATGTGCATGCTGACCATTTTGTCCATTTACATAAATTCCCTATGCCTACATGACAACCATCTGTGATTCCATTAACCAGTGTGACAGCTTCAAGGGTCTGAATGTTTTTTTAAAATTTTGGACACTTCAGTTACAGTAGTTCTACACAGGAATACCTGACAATTGCCTTGGGAATGGCACATGAAAAGCTGCCACTCTCCAATCCCATTGTGCTCCTTTTAAAAAAATTGTTTCAGATTTATGAACAGTCTATGAATACCATTTCACTATTCCCATTTTGAACTATTTATTTATTTATCTGTTGTAACTTCCTTTCTTTTTCAATCTTTTTATTAGTTTCATAAAATATAAACATAACATAGCAATAATACAAATTGTTGGAAATACATTGTTATACTTAAAATGGGTAATTATAAAACCAAATAGTATAAATGGACAAAACTTCCAATCGTGTAGGATAACAATGAATAATACAGGACAAAAAAAAAACTGGAGAAAAATCATGAAAAAGAAAAAAAATAGAAAAGAAAACAAACCCCACCCCCCAAAAAAAACTAAACTAAACAGAATTAGTCAACTAAACTAAAAAGACTTGGGCAATTCAAACAACGTAAAAATGGAAGAGAAGAAAACCTTAGTGTCGACAACTCCATTCCCCTCAACCAACAGTACAGAGAAGTAAAATAAGTTTGGAAATGGTCAAATTGCATCATATGAAAATGCTGAATAAATGGCCTCCAAGTTTTTCCAAATTTAATGGAAGGGTCATAAACCACACTTCTAATTTTTTTCCAAATTCAAACACAACATAGTTTGTGAAAACCAGTGAAATACAGTAGGAGAGTTAATCTGTTGTAACTTGTAGAAATATTTATGTCCTGTACTGTACTGCTGCAACGATACAACATATTTCACAACATATCAATGATAATAAACCTAATTCTTGTCCTGATCTGAAGACATGACAGAGGTGCCATCAGGAGTGATGTCTGATCCTGTGACCACCTGGAGTGGTGCCTCAGCATTTTCTTGTCATGGCTCTGTGTTGAAAGTCTTGACCTTTTCCTTTTCTCTATCTGCTTTCTGTTTTTTTTAAGCAGTAGACAAAATCTTTGACAAATCATTGTCAATTCAACAAACGTGACGTCTGGATCTTCCATTATTGCAAAGGTCATTACATTTACATTGATACAAGCAAAATCTCTGTCCATCAAAGTCAGTGATGAATGGGAATTCTTTTAAGGAAGTATTGCCAAAAAGAAATGCCTGCACACGGCGAATAACCCTAGACATCTTTCCTATCCCAGTACCTGTCCAAACAACTGTTACATACTGTAATTGCAAATGTAATTGTCCCGGCAGCTCATCCCAAATTTCCGTCACCCTCTATGTGAGGTACTCAGGTCTCCTTTAAATTTCTGCTCTCTCACCTTAAACCTGTGTCATTTGGTTCGAGACTCTACTTCCTGGGCAAAAGATTCTGATTACCTATACTTTCTATGCCCCTCACAATTTTATAAGAACATAATAAATAGGAGCAATAATAGACCATCTTGTCAGTCAAGCCTGCTTCACCATTCAATAAGATCATGGCTGATCTGACTTTGGACTCAGCTCCACCAGCCTTCCTTTTCCCCGTAACCTTTAACTCCCCTGCTATGCAAACATATTTCTGCGTCTTAAATATATTTAATGAGGTGGCCTCTATTGCTTCCCTAAGCAGAGAATTCCACAGATGCAACACTCTCTGGGAAAAGCAGTTTCTCCACAGCTCCATCCTAAATATATTCCCCAAATTTTGAGGCTATGTCCCATAGTTCTAGTCTCACTTCCTAATGGAAATAAATGAGTTTTCTGCCTCTATCTCATCTATCCCATCCATAATTTTTTTATGTTTCTATAAGATTCCCTCTGATTCTTCTGAATAAAGCTCTTTAAGGTCACAGCTCAGCTTCCTAGGTTCCAATGAGAGGAATCACAGCCTGTCCAATCTCTCGTTATAACTGCAGCTCTCCATTCTATGAAACATTATGGCACCCTCTTCTGCAATCTCTCTACTGCCTCCATATCCGTCCTGTAATGTGTAGTGTGCCAACCACAGCTCCAAGTGTAATCTGACCAGTGTTTTACACAGCTGCAACATAAGTTGCCAAATGACATTTTGTTCAGATGCATTGATATATCCAAACTGTTATCCTCTTGTCTGATAAGATAGACTCTTAACTTCACAATCTAACTCATTGCACTTTATGTTTACCTGTACTGCACTTCCTCTGTAGCTGTTACACTTTGTTCTGCATTGTTATTACTTACCTTGTGCTGCCTCAAACTACTGTTATGATTTCATCTGTATGAACAGTATGAATGTTGGGCTTTTCCAGTGATGTCCACACCACCAAATAAAAACAAATAAATAAGCAGAAGTTACTTCTATTGGCAAAAAAAGCCTGAAATGACCCAAGATTAATTTTTACGTGATGAGTTTTCATGTTTGTGAATATACTGTGCATATGGATGTTGAAAGCCAGTTCAAAGGAAAGTCTCAAAAGAGAATTAGATGAATAGTTAAAAGTATGCTTGACACAAAACACTTTAATGAAGTATGCAGATCAGTGTAATGCTGGACTTGTTCAGACTCAGAAAATCACTCTGGCACAACATATCAAGTTGATGCAGGGTCCAGATTGTGAGAATTCACAGGAACTGCAAGAGAAACATGGATATGGAAGATATATAGATTCAAGATTGTTGAATGTCATTTGCAGTACACTACAGTAAAGGAGAACAAAATATTTTTTACTACAGATCCAATGCAGCACAAAAAAACACAATAAGATAAAGAACACGATTATTCTAAAAATGCACAGTAAATACAGTATAACTACATAAGATAGCTTATATACATTGATCACATGCCCATAAAGTGATCCTAGACACAGAAGTGTCAGTACATTTGGTGACTGTCAGGAAATGGTAAAGTAGTGGTGGTGCAGGAGACGAGAGGGGGGTAGGTTATTGGGTGATGGCATTGATCAGCCTTATTATTTAGGAAAAGTATCTGTTTTTGAGTCTGGGGTAGTCCTCGCATGGATGCTATGTAGCCTCCTCCATGATGGGAGTGGGACTAACAGTCTATAAGCAGGGTGGGTGGAATCCTTTATGATGTTACTGATCCTTTTCCCGCATATTGCTATATGTAAGGGAGATGAGGCTGAGTACAGGGCTACGGTAGGAAACTTTGTCACATGGTGTGAGCAGAATTATCTGTAGCTTAATGTGAAAAAGACTGAGGAGCTGGTGGTAGACCTGAGGAGGGCTAAGGTACCGGTGACCCCTGTTTCCATCCAGGGGGTCAGTGTGGACATGGTGGAGGATTACAAATACCTGGGGATACGAATTGACAATAAACTGGACTGGTCAAAGAACACTGAGACTGTCTACAAGAAGGGTCAGAGCCGTCTCTATTTCCTGAGGAGACTGAGGTCCTTTAACATCTGCCGGACGATGCTGAGGATGTTTTACGAGTCTGTGGTGGCCAGTGCGATCATGTTTGCTGTTGTGTGCTGGGGCAGCAGGCTGAGGGTAACAGATACCAACAGAATCAACAAACTCATTCGTAAGGCCAGTGATGTTGTGGGGATGGAACTGGACTCTCTGACGGTGGCGTCTGAAAAGAGGATGCTGTCTAAGTTGCATGCCATCTTGGACAATGTCTCCCATCCACTACATAATGTACTCTTTGGGCACAGGAGTACATTCAGCCAGAGACTCATTCCACTGAGATGCAACACAGAGCGTCATAGGAGTCATTCCTGCCTATGGCCATCGAACTTTATAACTCCTCCCTTGGAGGGTCAGACACCCTGAGCCAATAGGCTGGTCCTGGACTTATTTCATAATTTACTGGCATAATTTACATATTACTATTTAACTACTTATGGTTTTATTACCATTTATTTTTTATGGTGCAACTGTAACGAAAACCAATTTCCCCCGGGATCATTAAAGTATGACTATGACTATGAATGTCCTTGATGAGAGGTAGATGACAGACAAAGGTTTTACTCAACAAACAACTTAGCTGTTTTGATATCATGTTCTACATTTTGTTCAGTAAAAGAGAAGAGTTCCTACAGTTAGAAAATTGCCAGGCAAACCAGTACCAGTGCACATCCAATCCAACATCCCCAACGTTGACACAGAGATTACATTCAATCATCTTCAGTGGGCAGGCTGCATGGTGCTCACTCCTGCCCTGGGACTCCAGGTGCAAGTCCAACAAGTGATATCCACTAGGTCACAGATCTGATGCAAGGGTATTCTCAAAATCGCCTTGAAAGGGTGTGAGCATCACCAGTTACCAGTCCTTGTCCATCCGTGTTAATGTCAC
This sequence comes from Mobula hypostoma, assembly GCF_963921235.1. Taxonomy (NCBI): domain Eukaryota; kingdom Metazoa; phylum Chordata; class Chondrichthyes; order Myliobatiformes; family Myliobatidae; genus Mobula; species Mobula hypostoma. Next base: position 172,300,260 of record NC_086097.1, read on the forward strand.
AGTCAAGAAAGTTCTACTTCCTCAGGAGGCTAAAGAAGTTTAGCATGACCCTGCCCAACTCTTACCAATTTTTATCAATGCATGATAATGCAATGCAAGGATTCTGTCTCGTGCATTGGTATGGCAACTGCTCTGCACGTGCCAGCAAGAAACTGCAGAGACTAGGGGACACAGGTCAGCATATTACAAGAACCAACCTCCCCTCTGTGGACTCTGTCTAAGCTTCCCACTGCCTCACTAAAGCGGCCAGCAAAGTCCCCATCTAACCCAAACATTAACTCTTCTTTCCTCTTCATTTGAGCAGAAGATATGAAAGCCTGAAAGCTCAAGAATAGCTGCTATCCCATCGTTATCAGACTCTTCAACAGACCTGCTGTATAATAAGATGGACTCTTGGCCTCACAGTCCACCTCGTTATGATCTTGCACTTTATTGTTTACCTGCAGGACGCTTTTTCGGTAGCTTTTACGTTTTATTCTGCACTGTTATTGTTTTACCTTATTCTAGCTCAATGAACTGTGTAATGATTTGATCTGTATAACAGTATGCAATTCAAGCTTTTCACTCTCTCTTGGTACATGTGACAATGATAAACCAAAGGTAAAACATTAACATCGACTCATGGGATTCACCGGAAACAACACTCAAACTGAAGCATTGAGAGTGCTGCTGAGCATTTCATCTCACTGACAGAAGGCGACAAAGCAGAAACAGCAGAAGGAGGCAGCAGAAATTTAAAGCATCCTCCTGAATGTTTTGTCAAGCACCACCTGCCTCATCCCTGGCACAGTTGGATACCTCACATTAGGTCTGCATACATTGCTAGACATTAGGTCTTAAACTGCATACATTTCTAGACTCTGTCAGATTTCCACAGATGTACCATGGGGAGCTTTCTAACTGATTGCATCACCATCTGGTATGGAGGGGGCCACTGCGCAGGATCAGAAAAAGCTGCAGAAAGCTGCAAACTCAGCCACCTCCATCACGGGCACTGCCTTCCTCAACATTGACAACATCTTCAAAGGAGATGCCTCAAAAAAGAAGCATCATCCAGGACATACCCTCTTCTCATTGCTATCATCAAGGAGAAGGTACAGGAGCATGAAGTCTTCACTCAATGTTTTATAAACAGCTTATTCCCCACCACCATCAGACTTCGGAATGGATAATGAACCTATGTACACTATCTCACTAATTTTTCCCTCTTTTTGCACTAATAAATATATATAACTTACTGTGACTTATAGCTTTTTTTATATTATGTATTGCACTGCCTTTGCCACAAAACAAATTTCACAACATATGCCAATGATATTAAATGTGATTCTGATTCATATTGGTCACTTTAGGACCTGCATCGCCCCACAAGTCAGCCTCATTGCTGAAGCATATATTGCCCAGATTGGACACAATACTGCAACTAGGGTCAGACCAGTGAATCATTTTGAAAGGCTTTGCAACTTTCACCTCATTGTATACGTTTTCAAATATATGTTTGTTTATATTCATTATTTGGTCCTCACTGAGAAGATCAGTATTACTTCCTGTCCTTATTTGTCGTTGAGACTGTAATGGCATTCTTACTGGCTTGTTGCTATTGGTTCATTATTGTCACATGCAGCAAGATCCAGTGAAGAACTTGTTTTCTGTGCCATCCAGACAGAAAAAAAGAAAACAGAACACCGTTACAGTTGCAGAGAAAGAGCAGTGCTGTCTTGAACCTTTGTAAGAAACTCCCAGAGTGTGGTTGGCTGGAGTGTTCCAGGATTTAGATTGAATGAAGATAAGGACAAATTATGCACTAAGTTATGTAGGTGTAGGTGTGAAGGGTTAACACTATCTTTCACTGCTGCAGTCAGAGGTTCCCACCTGCTTCAAATGGGTGACCCAAGAAGAGTAGGGTGAACTGCCTCATCAACTATCACCCAGTTGCACTCACATCTATTGCAATGAAGTGCTTTGAAAGGTTGGTCATGGCCAGAATCAACTTTTGCCTTAGCAAGGACCTGGACTCTCAGAAATCTGTGCATTGCCACAATAAGTATGCAATCTTACTGGCCCTACACTCAACCTCGGCTCACCTGGATAATAGCAATACTTATGGCAGACTGCTGTTTATCAATTACGGTTCAGCGTTCAACACAATCACACCCCCAGTTCTAATCAACAATATCCAAAACCTGGGCTTCTATACCTCCCTCTGCAACGGGATTTTTGACTTCCTAATCAGGATTCCACTGTCAGTATGGATCAGAAATAATATCACTTCCTCAGTGACAGTCAATACTGGTGGACCTCAAAGATGCATGCATAACTAATGGCTCAACTCTCTCTACACCCACAACTGTGTGGCTAGGCACAGCTCAAAAGCAATCTATAAATTTGCCAACAACATGACTATTATTGGCAGAATTTCAGATGCTGACAAAGTGGCGTACAGGAGTAAGATAGATCCACTAGCTGAGTGGTGTTGCAACAACAACCTTGCACAATACAGTGAGGTCAAGGAATTGATTGTGGACTTTAAGAAGAGGAAGTCAAGAGAGCACACGTTTATCCTCATTGAGGAATCAGCAGTGGAAAGGATTGCCAATTTCAAATTCCTGAGTTCAACATTTCTGAGGATCTATCCTGGGCCCAACATATTGATGGAATTATGAAGAACTCAGGACAGCAGCTATATTTTGTTTGGCCTTTGAGGAGACTTGGTATGTCACCAAACACAACCCAAGTCCAATAGCAGTTACATCTACAGTGATGCAGTGTTTTGAGAGGTTGGTGATAAACCATATCTGCCTGAGAGACGACTTGGATTGGTTATGATTTGCTTACTGGCACAACAGGTCCATAACAGATGCCATTTAGTCATAGTCATACTTTATTGATCCCGGAGAAAATTGGTTTTCATTACAGTTGCACCATAAATAATTAAATAGTAATAAAACCATAAATAATTAAATAGTAATATGTAAATTATGCCAGGAAATAAGACCAGGACCAGCCTATTGGCTCAGGGTGTCTGACCCTCCAAGGGAGGAGTTGTAAAGTTTGATGGCCACAGGCAGGAATGACTTCCTATGACACTCTGTGCTGCATCTCAGTGGAATGAGTCTCTGGCTGAATGTACTCCTGTGCCCACCCAGTACATTATGTAGTGGATGGGAGACATTGTCCAAGATGGCATGCAACTTGGACAGCATCCTCTTTTCAGACACCACTGTCAGAGAGTCCAGTTCCATCCCCACAACATCACTGGCCTTACGAATGAGTTTGTTGATTCTGTTGGTGTCTGCTACCCTCAGCCTGCTGCCCCAGCACACAACAGCAAACATGATAGCACTGGCCACCACAGACTCGTAGAACATCCTCAGCATCGTCCGGCAGATGTTAAAGGACCTCACTGGCTCTTCACTCAACCCCAGAGCATCTGGGCATCAAAGGTGTATACATCAGGATGCACTTTATCAACTACAGCTCAGCAGTCGATACCATCATCCCTTCAGAACTAATCAATAAGCTGCAAGACCTTGGCCTCAGTACCTTCTTATGCACTGGATCCTAGATTTCCTCACTTGCAGACCTCAGTCACTTCAGTTTGGCAACATCTCCTCCATGATCTCCATCTGTACAAGTGCAACACAAGGCTGTGTGCCTAGCCCCCTGCGATGTGGCTAAGCATAGTTCCAATGACATATTTAAGTTTGCTGACAACACCACTGTCACAGGCCAAATCAAAGAGGTGAGGATCAGCATATAGGAGGGTGATTGAAAAACTGGTTGAGTGGTGCAATGACAACCAATTCTTACTTAATGTCAGCAACACCAAGGAGCTGATTATTGACCTCAGGGGGAGGAAACTAGAGGTTCTTGAGCCAGTCCTCATCGGGGGATCAGAGGTGGAGATGAACAGTAGTTTTAAATACCTCAGTGTATCATTTCAAAGGATCTGCCCTGGGACCAGCACGAATTACAAAGAAAGCACAGCAGTGCTTCTACTTCCTTAGAAGTCTGCAATGACTCAATATGACGTCTAAAACTTTGATAAACTTCTACAGGTATGAGGTGGGGTGGGGGGAGGTATATTGATTGGCTGCATCACAGCCTGGTATGGAAACACCAATGCCTCTGAATGGGAAATCCTCCAGCAAGTAGTGGTTATGGTGCAGTCCATCATACGTAAAGCCCTCCCCACCATTGAGCACATCTAGATGGATTGTGGTCACAGGAAAGCAGCATGCATCATCAGAGAACCTCATAACCCAGGTCATGTTCTCTTCTCACTGTTGCCATCTAGAAGACTTTACAGGAGCCTCAGGACTCACACCACCAGGTTGAGGAGCAGTTATTACCCCTCAACCATCAGGCTCTTGAACAAGAGGGGATAACTTCACTCACCCCATCACTGAACTATTCTCACAACGTGTGGATTCACTTTCAAGGACTCTTCATCTCATGTTCTTGATATTTATTGTTTATTTATTTATTATTATTAGCTTTTTTTTTCTTTTCTGTATTGGCACAGTTTGTTTTCAACACACTGGTTGTACACCCTGCTGATGCAGTCTTTCATTGATTCTATTCTGATTATTGGATTTATTGAGCATGTCCACAAGGAAATGAATCTCAAGGTTGTATATGTTGATATTACTGTACTTAGATAATAAATTTACTTTGAAGACTCTCGCCACTTTACTGTGGAGAACATTCCAACTGGTTGCCTTACCATCTGGTATGAAGGAGAACTACTCAGGATCAGAAAAAGCTGCAGGAAGTTGTAAACTCAGCCAAATCCATCATTGTCTCTGGGCTGCCCTGCATCGAGGACATCTTCAAAAGGCGATCCCTGAAGAAGGCGGCAGCCATCATGAAGGACACCCATCACGAAGGATATGCCGCCTTCTCATTGCCAACATCAAGGTGGTGGTATAGGAGCCTGAAGACATATATTCAATGTTTCAGGAATAGGTTCTTCCCCATCTCTATCAGATTTCTGAATGGACAATGAACCCACCTACACTACCACACTATATTTTTTATGTTTTTGCACTATTTGTTGGATTTATTTTTATATATATTTCATATTGTAATTTATAGTTTTTTATTGTTATATTATGTATTGCAATACACTGTTAAGTCAAATTTATTTATATAGCACATTTTAAAACAACCCACTTTGACCAAAGTGCAACAGGAATTCTGCAAATGCTGGAAATTCAAGCAACACTCCATCCGCACTAATCCTAACTTTACTATTAAACCCACCGATAAGGGAGGTGCTGTTGTAGTCTGGCGTACTGACCTTTACCTTGCCGAGGCACAGCAACAACTCGCGGATACCTCCTCTTATTTACCCCTCGATCGTGACCCCACTAAGGAGCACCAGGCCATTGTCTCCCACACCATCACTGACTTTATCCGCTCAGGGGATCTCCCATCCACTGCTACCAACGTTATAGTTCCCACACCCCGCACTTCCTGTTTCTACCTCCTACCCAAGATCCACAAACCTGCCTGTCCTGGCAGACCCATTGTCTCAGCTTGCTCCTGCCCCACCGAACTCGTTTCTGCATACCTTGACACGGTTTTATCCCCCCCTTGTTCAATTCCTTCCTACCTATGTTCGTGACACTTCTCACGCTCTTAAACTTTGCGATGATTTTAAGTTCCCTGGCCCCCACCGCTTTATTTTCACCATGGATGTCCAGTCCCTATATACTTCCGTCCCCCATCAGGAAGGTCTCAAAGCTCTCCGCTTCTTTTTGGATTCCAGACCTAATCAGTTCCCCTCTACCACCACTCCGTTCCATCTAGCGGAATTAGTCCTTACGCTTAATAATTTCTCCTTTGGCTCCTCCCACTCCCTCCAAACTAAAGATGTAGCTATGGGCACCCGTATGGGTCCTAGCTATGCCTGCTTTTTTGTTGGTTTTGTGGAACAATCTATGTTCCGTACCTATTCTGGTATCTGTCCCCCACTTTTCCTTCGCTACATCGATGACTGCATTGGCGCTGCTTCCTATACACATGCAGAGTTCGTTGACCTTATTAACTTTGCCTCCAACTTTCACCCTGCCCTCAAGTTTACCTGGTCCATTTCCGACACCTCCCTCCCCCTTCTAGATCTTTCTGTCTCTATCTCTGGAGACAGCTTATCCACTGATGTCTACTATAAGCCTACTGACTCTCACAGCTATCTGGACTATTCCTCTTCTCACCCTGTCTCTTGCAAAAATGCCATCCCCTTCTCGCAATTCCTTCGTCTCCGCCGCATCTGCTCTCAGGATGAGGCTTTTCATTCCAGGACAAGGGAGATGTCCTTTTTTAGAGAAAGGGGCTTCCCTTCCTCCACCATTAACTCTGCTCTCAAACGCATCTCCCCCATTTCACGCACGTCTGCTCTCACTCCATTCTCCCGCCACCCCACTAGGAATAGGGTTCCCCTTGTCCTCACCTACCACCCCACCAGCCTCCGGGTCCAAAATATTATTCTCCGTAACTTCCACCACCTCCAACGGGATCCCACCACTAAGCACATCTTTCCTCCCCCCCCCCGCTTTCCGCAGGGATAGCTCCCTACGCGACTCCCTTGTCCATTCGCCCCCCCCCCCCATCCCTCCCCACTGATCTTCCTCCTGGCACTTATCCTTGTAAGCGGAACAAGTGCTACACATGCCCTTACACTTCCTCCCTTACCAGCATTCAGGGCCCCAGACAGTCCTTCCAGGTGAGGCGACACTTCACCTGTGAGTCGGCTGGGGTGATATACTGCGTCCAGTGCTCCTGATGTGGCCTTCTATATATTGGCGAGACCCGACGCAGACTGGGAGACTCCTTTGCTGAACACCTACGCTCTGTCTGCCAGAGAAAACAGGATCTCCCAGTGGCCACACATTTTAATTCCACATCCCATTCCCATTCTGATATGTCTATCCACGGCCTCCTCTACTGTAAAGATGAAGCCACACTCAGGTTGGAGGAACAACACCTTATATTCCGTCTGGGTAGCCTCCAACCTGATGGCATGAACATTGACTTCTCTAACTTCTGCTAATGCCCCACCTCCCCTTCGTACCCCATCCGTTATTTATTTTTATACACACATTCTTTCTCTCACTCTCCTTTTTCTCCCTCTGTCCCTCTGACTATACCCCTTGCCCATCCTCTGGGTTTCCCCCCCACTTGTCTTTCTCCCTGGGCCTCCTGTCCCATGATCCTCTCATATCCCCTTTTGCCAATCACCTGTCCAGCTCTTGGCTCCATCCCTCCCCCTCCTGTCTTCTCCTATCATTTTGTATCTCCCCCTCCCCCTCTCAAATCTCTTACTAACTCTTCCTTCAGTTAGTCCTGACGAAGGGTCTCGGCCTGAAATGTCAACTGTACCTCTTCCTAGAGATGCTGCCTGGCCTGCTGCGTTCACCAGCAACTTTGATGTGTGTTGACCAAAGTGCTGTACAGATCAGAGCAGATAGCTAAAATCACAAATACAAGAAACACAGACATGACCAATAAGGCAAACAGCTTATAGGCACAAAAGAAGCAACACAAGGGCCAAGGCACAAGCCAAAAATCAACCACATCAGGAGGATTCAAATGCTAGTGAATAAAAGTAAGATTTGAGCCTGGATTTAAGAGTTGATGGAGGGGGCAGATCTGATAGGGAGGGGAATGCTGTTTCACAGTCTAGGGGCCACAATAGCAAAGGCGTGGTCACCCCTGAGTTTAAGTTTAGATCGTGGGACAGCCAGGAGCCCCAAGTCAGCCGACCTGAGGGACCTGGAAGTAAAATAAGGGATTAGAAGGTCTGTGATATAAGGGGGAACCAGCCCATTTAGGGCTTTATAAACAAACAGGAGAATCTTAAAATCAATTCTAAACCGTACTGGCAGCCAGTGGAAGGAGGCCAGGATAGGAGTAATATGGTCCCTCTTCCGGACGCCTGTCAGGAGTCTGGCTGCGGCATTCTGGATCAGTTTACACACAACAACAAATTTCACAACACTCACCAGGGATATTAGAGCTGATTCTGATCTGCTGGTCAAAAGCTGCTGCTGCCTTGTTTCAAGAACACTGAGCCCTTCCACTGGCTGCTTTTGGCACCAGGGTACCAGTTTCCGACATCAAAGTAGCACTAGCATATGTGGAGTTCTTCTGTCTTCCACTCAGGGGAAATCACCAACAGACTGGGGGGTTGTGACTGGTGCTGCGTCTATCATATAGAGAGCCCCTGTACACACTTGGGTAAGTATCTGTGTAATTTATATGTTTTAATGTTTGTTAATAAATAGTCTGTCTCTTTTTCCGAATATATAAATCTGTTCACATGCAGGTGCATGATTCGGAGGGAACCGGCGAGGATGGGGTTCCCCTGCACATGCTATCTCTGGTAAGAGATGCAGATCATAGGTTTAGGAGGAGATGGGTAATCCCTGGGTGAGTAATTGCAGTGCATTTTGTAGATGTCAGATGCTGCACTCGTTACGTACTGGTGGTGGAGAGAATGATTGTTTAAAGTGGTTGCTGTCAGTGGGTTGTCTTGTTTTAACTGGTGTCAAGATTCCTGGGGGTTGATGACACTGCACTGCTCCAGGTAAGTAGGAAGCTTTCTGCCTTATCACTTTTGGATTGGCAAAAGTCCTTGGTTGTCAAGAGGTGAGTACTTGCCGCAGAAACTTTTTTGCATCTTTGTCCTTATTGGCAGAAATCTTATTTTGAGACATGTCCCCTGGCCCTAACCACTCCAGCCACGGGAAATTTCAGCTCCCCATGTATCTTGACAGTCCTTCCCCCAATCCCCAGGCAATTTTCTGACGTTGAAGTCACCTTTTATTTTTCTGACATTGAAAGTATTGGTCCAGACTTTTTATCTCCCTTTATAGGACTAACCAGGGATTAATAGAAAGAATTTTAAAGATACTGTAAATAAAAATGAAACTTTGCTTCACTCCCTCAATAACAAGAACCTTTTTCCTTGGGGTGGGGATAGTATTCTAGATATGATCTCAGCACCACCCTATAAAATTGGAGAGAAACAATTTCCCCATTTTATTCAATTCCTCTTGCAAACAAAGACACCATTCCACATTTCAGAAATTGGTATTGTGTTGTCTCGGAATTATAGTTTTGAAGGCAGGACTGTATTCAATGAACAATAGCCTAACATTAAGCTTACTTTTCACTTTCACAGCTAAATCATTGCTGTTCAACTACCAGTATCAGAATAGAAATGCTATATTTTTCTTAATTTAGCAATCCTTCCTGATATTTACAAATTACTCTCTGGTTTAGTATTCACCAATGACACAGTGTTCTTGCATCTTTCTCATTCATCATCCTCTTACCATATAGTTATGATCAATTATTAATTGTAAATCTCCAAAGCTTTAGTTTCTTTGGCTCAGTGTCCAAGTCCCAGGTTCAGCAGTCTGGTACCTTAACTAACAAGAGAAAATCTGCAGATGCTGGAAATCCAAGCAACCCATGCAAAATGCTGGAGGAACTCAGCTGGCCCGGAAAAAAGTACAGTTAACATTTCAGGCTGAGACCCTCCGGCAGGACTGGAGAAAAAAAATAAGAGGAGTAGATTTAAAAGGTGGGGAAGGGGAGAGACAAACACAAAGTGATAGGAGAAACCACGAGGCAGAGGGGTGAAGTAAAGAGCTGGGAAGTTGATTGGTGAAAGATACAGGGCTGGAGAAGGAAGGCTCTGACAGGAGAGGACACAAGGCCATGGAAGAAAGAAAGGGGGAGGAGCACCAGAGGGAGGCAATGGGCGGGCAAGGAGATAAGGGGGGAGGAGGGGAGGCGAGGCCATTACTGGAAATTCGAGTCACCTCACCTGGAAGGATTGTCAGAATCCCACCACCACCAAGCACACCTTTCCCTCCACCCACCTTCTGTTTTCCACAGGGATCACTCCCTAAGCAATTCCCTTGTCCATTCGTCCTTCTCCACTGATTTCCCTCCTGACACTTATCCTTGCAAGCGGAACAAGTGCCATATCTGTCCCAACACCACCTCCCTCACTACCACTCATGGCCCCAGACAGTCCTTCCAGATGAGATGACACTTTTCCTGTAAGTGTGTTGGGGTTATCTACTGTGTCTAGTGCTCCCAGTGTGGCCTCCTGTTTATCAGGGAGACCCAACGTGGATTGGGAGAATACTTCACCGAGCATCTACATTCCATCCTCCAAGAAGCAGGATCTCCCAGTGGCCACCCATTTTAATTCCTTTTCCCGTTCCAATCAATGGCCTCCTCTGTGTCGCGATGAGGCCACACTCAGGTTGGAAGAACAATACCTCCAACCACGGCATGAACATCGATTTCTCAAACTTCTGGTAATGTCCGCCAACCCGCCACCTCCTTCTCCCCTTCACCATTCCCCATCCCCTTTTCCCTCATACCTTATCTCCTCCCTCTGGTGCTCCCCCTTCCCCCTTTCTTTCTTCTATGGCTTTCCGTCCTCTCCTGTCAGACTCCCCCTTCTCCAGCCCTGTATCTCTTTTACCAATCAACTTTTCAGCTCTTTAATTCATCCCTCCCCCTCCCAGTTTGACCTTTCACTGTGTGTTTCTCGCTCCCCTCCCCCACCTTTTAACTCCATACATCATCTTTTCTTCTCCAGTCCTGCTGAAGGGTCTTGGCCCGACTGCATTTTTTTCCGTAGATGCTTCCTGGTACATTAATTGTTGTCTCTTTCGACAAGCAGAATATTTCCAGCATTTGTCTGTCCTTACCACAGACCAAGTCATTGCTAAATATTCTCGTATTTGGTCTCTGTCAGATACAATCAGCATGACACATTTCCACAAATTCTCTTCAATTCTTCTCATATGTTCTGGAGCACAATGTGAGTCCAGTGAATAGTGAATTTCAGATCATTTCAATTTGGTATTCTGATCATTGTGGATTCAATAGAGATGATTGGATTACAGTGTAACTGAATATCTGCATTCATTGTTTGCTTCTTAATGGGCAGCTAGCTCCCACTGCCTCTGATTTTGAACAGGCCTGTCATAATGTTTCAAGCTGATTGTCCTCCATTGCTGGGAGAATGCAGCATGGGCAACTGCCAGTCTTCCTTACAACCTTGCCCAGGCCTGCACCCTGGAAACCTTCCAAGGCACAAATCCATGGTCTCATGAGACTGACGGATGCCTATGAATGAACATGAACAACATAGAACATACAGTAGAGCAATACAGCACAGTATAGGCCATTCAGCCCGCGATATTGTACCGACCTTTTAACCTACTCCAAGGTCAATCTAATACTCCCCTCCCCCCACATTGCTCTCCACTTTTTCTTTCATCCATCTGCTTATCTAACAGTCTTTTAAATGTGCCTTTTGTATCAGCCTCCGCCACCATTCCCGGCATTGCTTTCCATGTGCTTACCACTTGGTCAAAAACCTACCTCTAACATCTTCCCTGTACTTTAATTACTTTAAAAGTACAAGTTCAAAAGCTCAATGTAATATTTATTATCAGAGTACATACATGTCACCACATACAACGCTTCGCAAATCTATAGAACAGTATCTGTAAACAATGGACAAACTGTGCAAATGCAGGTATAAATAAATAGCAATAACAAGCATAAGTTAACAAGATAAAATAATCCTTAAATGAGTGTAGTTATCCCCTTTTGTTCAGGAGCCTGATGGTTGAGCCTTGAGGCTCCCGTACCTTCTACCTGATAGCAACAGCAAGAGAAGCACACGGCCTGGGTGGTGAGGATCTCTGATGATGGATGCTGCTTTCCTAGGCCATATTTCATGTAGATGTGCTCAATGGTTGGGAGTATTTTTACCCGTGACATACTGGGCTGAATTCATTACCTTTTGTAGGATTTTCAGTTCAAAGGCAATGGTGTTCCCAAACCAGGCCATAATGTAGTCAGCACACTTTCCACTACGCATCTATAGAAGTTTGTCAAGGTTTCTGATGACATGCTGAATCTCCGCAGACTGCTGAGGAAGTAGAGGCACTGTCGTGCTTTCTTCACAATTATATTTATAAGATGTGTCCAAGACAGGTCCTCTGAGATAGTGACACCCAGGAATTTGAAGTGACTAACCCTCTCCACCTCTGATCCTCCAATGATTACAGGCTCATGGACCTCTGGTTTCCCTCTCCTGAAGCCTACAATCAGTTGCTTAGTCTTATTGACATTGACTGAGAGGTTGTTGTTATTGCACCACTCAGCCAAGTTTTCAGTCTCCCTCCTGTATGCTGATTCATCACCACCTTTGATACAGCCCACGACAGTGGTGGTCATCAGCAAACTTGTATATCGTGTTGGAGCTGTACTTAGCCACACAGTCTTATGCCTTCTCAAATTAGCCATTGATGTCCATGAAAAAGATGCTGCCTGTCCACCCTATCTATGCCTCTCATTATCCTATACACCTTTATCAAGTCACCTCTCATCCTCTGCCGTTCTAAAAAGGAAAGTTGTAGCTTGGTCCACCTTTCTATGAGAAAAGGTATTGAGATTGGCTGTCAAGTGCAATACTCAGGGAATGAGTAGTGCACTTGACAGCCAATCATTGTCTTTGAGGGGAATATTAAACCTTGAAGAATGAAGGAAGAATCTTTGAAATCAGTCTTCCACTACATCACTGACAGCATAACATTTCATAATTTTTTGACACTTTACAGTGCAAGAGAGCTTTTCCAAAGAAACCAGCTTCCTTCTCTCTCCAATCAGTCCTGATGCAGGCTCTTGGACTGAAATATCGGCAATTCCTTTTCCTACACAGATGTTGCTTGACTGACTAGTTACCTCCAGAAGTTTGATTTTTGCTCAAAGAAGACTACAACCATTACCATAACCATTCTCCACACTTGTAACTGTGAGATTGAAGTGCAGATACAGAGCAGACTGCTAATAGTTTGGGTTGAGAATGCAGTGAGAACTTGTTTTATACAAAACAGCTGCCCACAGCACACACAGACACACATATAAAGGAAAGGGATAAAAGAATTCGGTGCTTTCATGTCAACAAATCTGTCAGTAAATTAACAAAGCACAAAAGATCGATATGACACTAGGTTAATATTGGAGGAACAGTGGTACTGCAAATAACAAGTCAAAGACAAAGTTATTGTCATATGCACACATACACGTATGCAGAGAATCTTACCTGGTCCCTCAACACCACCTCTTTAGTCATGAAATGACAGCGATGTCTCTACTTCCTGAGGAGACTGAGGCAAACAAAGCTCACCGCACTCCCATTCTAACCCATTTTTACAGGAGCAAAATTGAGGTTGTCCTGAACCGCTGCATCACTTTCTGGTGTGGGAATTGCAAAGACCACAAGACCCTACAAAAGATTGTGAGGACAGCTGAGAGGATCATCAGGATCTCCCTTCCACAGATCCAGATGGTGACACAACCAGTTAGAATACTCTCCAAGGTACATCTGTACAAATTTACTGGACTCTTTGGTGACATATCAACTCTCCTCAAACACCTAATGAAATATAGCCACTGCCGTGCCTTCTTTGTAATTGCATTAAATATGTTGGGGCCAGGATAGATCTTCAGAGATGTTGACACCCAGGAACTAAAAACCGCTCACCCTTTCCACTCTGATCCCTCGATGGTACAATATATTTTCCATTTTTTGAAGCAGGTGAGAACTTCTGACAACAGAAGTGAGTGGTTGAACATGTCTGTAAGTACTCCAGCAACCGGTCTGCACAGATTTTAATATTTGGTCAGATATGCCAAAAGGACCAGATGCCCTTTTGTGGATTCACCCTCTTGAAGTATGCCCAGACATTGGCTTCAGGGAGGGAGTGAGTGTACATCATACTTCTCCCTCTCAAAGTGTGCAAAGACAGCATAAAAGGAAAAGAGAGGGCAATACAGTGGGAACTTAGAGGATTGGGAAGCTTTGGAAAAAAAACGGTAGGCAATTACAAATGCCATGAGGAGAGAAGAGATGAAATACGATGATAAGTTAGCCAATAATATAAAAGAGGATACCAAGAGGATATAAAGAGTAAAATAGAGACAAGATTGGATATTGGACTGCTGGAAAATGATAATGGAGAGGTAGTATGGGGGACAAGGAAATGGCGGGTGAACTTAATCACTGTGGAAGATACTGGCAGAATACTAGAAATACCAGAGTGCCAAGGGGCAGAAATGAGTGTAGTTGTTATTACTAAAAGAGAAGCTGCTTGGGATGCTGAGAAGTCTGAAGGTAGATAAGTCACCTAGATCGGATGGACCACACCCCAGGGTCCTGAAACAGGTCGCTGAAGAGATTGTGGAGATATTAGTAATGATCTGTCATGAATCACTGGATACTGGAATTGTTCCAGAAGACTTGAAAGTTGCAAATGTCACTCCACTCTTCAAGGGAAGGAGGCAGTAGAAAGGAAATTACAGTCCAGTTAGCCTGACTTCAATGGTTGGAAAGATGTTGGGTTCATTATTAAAGATGAAGTTTCGAGGTACTTGGAAGTACAAGATAAAATAGGCCAATGTTGGCATGGTTTTCTTTAAGGGAAATCTTGTCTGACAAATCTGTTGGAATTCTTTGAGGAAATAATAGGAAAGGTAGACAAGGGATATTCAGTAGATGTTGTTTATTTGGATTTTTAGAAGGCCCTTGACAAGGTGCTGCACATGAGGCTGCTTAACAAGATAAGAGCCCATGGTGTGACAAGGAAGATACTAGCATGGGTAGAAGATTGGCTGATGGACGCAGAGCAAAAAGTGGGAATAAAAGGGGCCTTTTCTGGTTGGCTGCTGATGGTATTGGGACTACTTCTTTTCACATTATATGTCAATGATTTGGATGATGGAATTGATGGATTTGTGGTTAAGCTTGCATACAATATGAAGATAGGTGAATAAGAGGTAGCGTTCAGGAGGCAGAAGGACATAGTCATTTTAGGAGAATGGATAAAGTAGTGTTAGATAGAATATAGTGTAGGGACCTTTTCATTGCCAACTGCCAACAGGACATCAACAGCCTCGACTTCAATACTCTTCTTTCCAATTCCAACCTCACTCCTTCCGAACATTCTACTCTCCACGCCCTCCGCACTAATCATACTCTCACCATCAAACCCGCAGATAAAGTGGATGCTGTAGTAGTCTGCTGTACTGACCTCTACCTTGCTGAGGCCCAACGACAACTCTCAGACACCTCCTCTTACTTACCCTTCAAACAGGATCCCACTAAAGAGCACCAGGCCGTTGTCTCCCATACCATCACTGACCTTATTAGCTCTGGGGATCTCCCATTCACCGCTATCAATCTCATAGTACCTGCACCCCACCCTTCCATTTCTACCTCCTACCAAAGATCCACAAACCCGTGTGCCCAGGTAGACCCTTGTCTCAGCTTGTTCCTGACCCACTGAACTCATACCTGCAACCTCGACTCTGTTTTATTCCCCCCTAGTTCAGTCCCTTCCTACCTACATCTGTGACACTTCACAAGCTCTGGATTTTTTCAATGATTTCCAAGTTCCCTGGCCCCGATCATCTTATTTTCACTATGGGTATCCAGTGCCTATACACCTCTATCCCTCTACCAGGAAGACCTCAAAGCTCTCCGTTTCTTTCTAGACACCAGACCCAACCAGTTCCCCTCCACCACCACTCTCCTTCACCTAGCAGAACTTGTCCTCACTCTTATTAATTCCTCTTCCCACTTCCTTCAAATAAAAGATGTAGCCATTGGACCTGCATGGGTTCCAGCTATGTCTGCCTTTTTGTCGACTACGTAGAACAGTCAATGGTCCAAGCCTACAATGGTGTCTGTCCCTCACTTTTCCTACATTACGTCGATGACTGCACCCATGTGGAGCTCGTCGACTTCATCAACTTTGTCTCCAACTTCCACCCTGCCCTCAAATTTGCCTGGTCCAATTCCAACACCTCCCTCCTCTTTCTCAATCTCACTGTCTCCATCTCTGGAGACAGCTTATCCACTGATGTCTATTACAAACCCACGGACTCTCACAGCTACCTGCACTATACCTCCTCCCACCCTGTTACTTGTAAAAATGTATCCCCGAAGTGTTATCAGCCTTACTCCTTAGGGAAAATTACTGTTTTTGAGTCTGGTGCTCCAGGTGTGGATGCTACGTAGCCTTCTCACTGATGGGAATGGGACAAACAGTCCATCAGCAGGGTGGGTAGAACCAATAATGATGTTGCTAGCCTCTTTCTGTATATATGTCCTTGATGGTGGGTAGGCTGGTGCCAGTGATGATTGGGCAGTTTTGACTACCCGCTGTAGAAATTTCTTGTCCGCTGCAGTGCAGCTTCTGTACCATGTAGTGATGTTGTACACTCTCTACTGTGCCTCTGCAGAAGGACACGAGTATGCATGTGTATAGTCCAGCTTCCTCAGAAAATAGAGACAATGGTGAGCTTAGTTGATTGTGTAGGATGTGTTCTGAGACCATGAAAGACTGAGATGTGCACTCACAGGAGTTTGAAACTGTTCGCAGTTTCTACTGCTGTGCCATCAACGTAAAGGGGGTTGTGTGTGGTGCAAGTTCTCCAGTCAATAACCATCTCCTTCGTCTTATTGACATTGAGGATGAGGTTATTTGGCTGGCACTAGGCTTTGAACTCTTTCACCTCTCCTCCGTAGGCCATCTCATCATTTTCAGTGATTAACTCTACCACTGTCATGTCATCGGTGAATTTGATGATGTAATTATTCAAGTGTTTCTCCATGCAGTCATGTATGAGCAGAGTGTACAGCAGTGGGCTCAGCACTCAGCCCCTAGGTGGGGGAGGATGGGCACAAATGTTGAGGATGATGTAGAGGATGTGCATCCTGACTACTTGAGATCTATTGCTTAGGAGGTCTCAACACCCAGATGAATGCTGAACTGAAATCCAGAAACTGCATTCTGATGCAAGTGTTCTTGTTTTCTACATGTGTCAGGGCCAGGTGCATGACAAATGCTACACCATCTGTCTAAGAATGGCTCTGTCGGTAAGCACATTGGTAAAGAGCAGAAGTAGGCCATTTGGCCCATCAAGTCTGCTCCGCCATTCAATCATGGACTGATCCAATTCTTCCAGTCATCCCAACTCCCCTGCCTTCACTCCATACCTTTTGATGCCCTGGCTAATCAAGAACCTATCTATCTCTGCCTTAAATGCACCCAATGACTTGGTCTCTACAGCCACTCGTGGCAACAAATTCCATAGATTTACCACCCTCTGACTAAAGTAATTTCTCCGCATCTCTGCTTTAAATGGTTGCCCTTCAATTCTGAAGTTGTTTCCTCTTGTCCTAGACTCCCCTACCATGGAAAATAAATTTGCCATATCTAATCTGTTCAGGCCTTTTAACATTTGGAATGTTTCTATGATATCCGCATTCTCCTGAACTCCAGGGAATACAGCCCAAGAGCTGCCAGACATTCCTCATCTGGTAACCCTTTCATTCCTGGAATCATTCTCGTGAATCTTCTGTGAACCCTCTCCAATGGCAGTATATCCATTCTAAACTGCACACAATACTCCAAGTGTGGTCTCATGAGTGCCTTAGAGCCTCAACATCACATCCCTGCTCTTATATTCTATACCTCTAGAAATGAATGACAACATTGCATTCACCTTCTTTAACTCAACCTGGAGGTTAATCTTTAGGGTATCCTGCACAAGGACTCCCAATTCCCTTTGCATCTCTGCATTTTGAATTCTCCCCCCCACCCACTAAATAATAGTCTGCCCATTTATTTCTTCCAAAGTGCATGACCATACACTTTCCAATATTGTATTTCATTTGCACTTCTTTGCCCATTCCCCTAAACTATCTAAGTCTCTCTGCAGACTCTGTTTCCTCAACACTACCTGCTCCTCCACCTATCTTTGTATCATCGACAAATTTAGCCACAAATCCATTAATCTCATAGTCCAAATCATTGACATACATCGTAAAAAGCAGCGGTTCCAACACTGACCCCTGTGAAACTCCATTGGTAACCAGCAGCCGACCAGAACTGGATTCCTTTATTCCCACTCTGTTTTCTGCCGATCAGCCAATGCTCCACCCATGCTAGTAACTCCCCTGTAATCCCATTTTGCTAAGCAAGTCTCATGTGCAGCATCTGGTCAAAGGCTTGAAAATCCAAGTACACCACATCTACTGCATCTCCTTTGTCTACCCGGCTTGTAATTTCCTCAAAAACTTGCAGTAGGTTTGTCAGGCAGGATGCTGGCTTTGGCCTATCTTGTCACGTGCCTTCAGGTTCTCTGTAATCTCATCCCTTAACAATCGATTCCAACAACTTCCCAACCACTGATGTCAGGCTAAGAGGTCTATAGTCTCTTTCTGTTGTCTCCCACCCTTCTCAATTAGTGAAGTAACATTTGCAATTTTCCATTCATCCAGTACAATGCCAGAATCTATCGATTCTTGAAAGATCATTGTTAATACTTCTGCAATCTCTCCAGCTACTTCCTTCAGAACTCAAGGGTGCATTCCATCAGGTCCAGGAGATTTATCCACCCTCAGACCATTAAACTTCCTGAACACCTTCTCAGTCATAATTTTCACTGCACATACTTCACTTCACTGACACTCTTGAATGTCTGATATACTGCAGATGTCTTCCACTGTGAAGACTGATGCAAAATATGCATTTGGTTTCCCTGCCATCTCTGTGCCTCTCATTACAATATCTCCAGCATCATTTGTATGGGTCCTGTATCTACCCTCAACTCTCTTTTACCCTTCATATACTTATAAAAGCTTTTAGTATCTTCTTTGATATTAGTCACCAGCTTCCTTTCATAATTCATCTTTTCCTTCCTAATGACCTACTTAGTTTCCTTCTGAAAGTTTTTAAAAGCTTCCCAATCTATCTTCCCACTAGCTTTGGCTTCTTTGTATGCCCTCTCTTTTGCTTTTACTTTGGCTCTGACTTCACTTGTCAGCCACAGTAGTGTCCTTCTTCCATTCAAAAATTTCTTCTTATTTGGAATATATCTGACTTGCACTTCTCTCATTTTTCGCACAAACTCCAGCCATTGCTGCTCTTCTGTCCTTCCTGCTAGTGTCTCTTTCCATTTAACCTTGGCCAATTCCCCTCTCATGCCGTTGTAATTTCCTTTATTCCATTAAAATACCGACACATTGGAATTTAGCTTCTCCTTCTCAAATTTCACAGAGAATTCGATCATATTGTGATCACTGTCTCCCAAGAGTTCCTTAACCTTAAGCTCTCTTATCACCTCCAGATCATTGCACAACACTCAATCCAGCACGCTGACCCCCCCCAGTGGGTTGAACAACAAGCTATTCTAAAAAGCCGTCCCTTAGACATTCTACAAATTCTCTCTTGAGGTCCAGTACTGGCCGGGTTTTCCCAATCCACTTTCATGTTAAAATCCCCAATGATTATTACCCTTCCGACTTGCCTTTTCTATCTCCTGCTGTAATTTGTAATCCACATTCAGGCTGCTATTTGGAGGCCTGTATTCAACTGCTATTAGGGTCCTTTTACCCTTGTCATTTCTTAACTCAACCCATAGAGTCTCTACACTTTCCACTCCCATGTTATCCCTTTCTAATAATTTAGTATTATTTCTTATACAGAGGGCCACATCACCTCCTCTGCTTCCTGACCTATCTTTCAGATACACCGTTGGACATTCAGTTCCCAATGGCAGCCACTCTTCAGCCAAGTTTCAGAGATGATCCTCTACTTGCCAATCTGTAGCTAAATTTCAAGATTGTCCATTTCATTTCTCATGTTGTGTGCATTCAAATATAAAATTCAGTCCAGTGTTTGTTGCTTTCTGTTTTAACTGCACCACGCCTCTATTGCCCTGTAACTCATCCCATTGGCTATGATTATACGTCGTCTCCTGCCTGTCCTTTCTATCACCTCTGTTGCATGCTATCTTCAATTAATTTCTGTTTCCCCCTCCTCAGCCCTATCACTCCAGTTCCCATCCCCCTGCCAAATTAGTTTAAACGCACCCGAACAGTTCTATTAGACCTGCCTGCTAGGATATTGAACCCCTTTGGGTTGGGGTGTAACCCGTCCTTTTTGTACAGGTCGTACCTCCCCCAAGAAGAGGCCCCAATGATCCAGGAACCAGAAGCCCTGCCCCTACACCAGTCTCTTAGCCACACATTAATATGCCTGTTCACACTATTCTTGTGCTCATTAGCACATGGCACAGGCAGCAATCCTGAGATTACTACCCTGGAGGTCCTGCTTTTCAGCTTCCTACCCAACTCCATGAATTCTCTCTTCAGGACCTCCTCCCTTTTTCTACCTATGTCATTGGTACCAACGTGTACCAAGTCTTCTAGCTGTTCACCCTCTCCCTTCAGAATACTCTGCACCCGATCAGAGACATCCCATACCCTGGCATCTGGGAGGCAACACGCCATGCGGGTATCTCTATCAGGCTGACAGAACCTCCTGTCTGTTCCCCTCACTATGCAATCCCCTATGACTACCGCATTCCTCATCTTCTTCTCTCCCTTCTGCACCATGGAACCAGGCTCAGTGCCAGAGACCCGATCGCCATGGTCGTCCTCTGTCAGGTCACTCCCCTCAACATAATCCAAAATGAGATAACAATTGCTTGAGGAGGATGGCCACAGGGCTGCTCTCTACTATATGAGCTCTTCCCATCCCTTCCTTGACAGTCACCCACTTATCTAACTCATGCAGCCTCGGGGTGACTAACTCCTTGTAGCTCTTATCTATCTCCTGCTTACTTTCCCTACTAAGTTGTAGGTCAAGAAGCCGCAGCTCCAGATCCCTAACGCAGTCTCTCAGAAGCTGCATCTTGGTGCATCTGGTGCTGATGTGGCCATCTGGGAGACTGGAAGATTCCCAGAATTCCCACATCTAACACCCAGAGCAAAGTAGTAACTCTACAGACATGCTCTCTATTCCTCTAAAAAAAATGCAAGGAAAAAATGTCCACTTACCTTGCTGAAGCCCGAATGAACCAAAGCCCTACCACTCTACCTCAGACCACACCGTTGATGACCACTCCTCTAGGTAGTGTCTTCCTTTTATGCCTGAACCTTCCCTGCTCTCCAACTCAACCCTTGTTAAGTGTCTAGTGTGACAGGAATGAAGTTTTTAAAACATGCCACTGCAAGACATTTTAATCAATTTGAGTGAGAATAGTCTCACCTTGATATGTTCACTGTTTTCCCTCTCCACAGATGCTGCCTGACATGGTGGGTGGCTCCAGCATTTTCTGTGTTTATCTTAGTTAAAACCCCTGTTGGTTCCTTGTACTTATTAGGGTATAAAGCATGGACAAGTGCTTGTGAATATCATAAAACTGCGTACAGCTGCCCAATCCCTTTAATGTTTATTTGAGTTAAATGTGTTCTTGTTGCAGATCTAGCTACTGGATTGAAAATTTATAGGCATGGGGATTAAATGGATAGATTTGGGCTGTTCTTTTTGAAATTGAAGAGGGGATTGAAGTCTCTAGTTGTATAAAATTGTGACGGCATTAGATAAAAGAAACAAGAAAGGAGCTTGGATTGGAAATGACCCAAAAGAGAGATATAATCAACTTACTCCTGGGGCAAATAGGCTGACTTATCACAAGCAGCGCAAGAAATTAATTCGATACTCTTTGGAATTTAGAAGAATGAGTATTAAAACGTGCAAGATTCTTAGGAGCTTATGACAAGAATGATGCTGACGTGCTTTAGAGAGAAAGGGGTTTACAGAAAAGCATCTACACAAAGCAATATCACAGAAAAGCAGCATCCATTATCAGACCCCCCATCACCACCCAGGACCATAGAAACCATAGAAAAACTACAGCACAGAAACATTTTCCCATTGTCCCACTGACTTGCACATGGACCATATCCCTCCATACACCTCCCATCCATGTATCTGTCCAATTTATTCTTAAATGTTAAAAAAGAACCCGCATTTACCACCTCATCTGGCAGCTCATTCCACACTCCCACCACTCCCTGTGTGAAGAAGCCCCCCCCCCCATGTTCCCTTTAAACTTTTCCCTCTTCACCCCTAACCCACGTCCTCTGGTTCTTTTCTCCCCTTGCCTCAGTGGAAAAAGCCTGCTTGCATTCACTCTATCTATACCCATCATAACTTTATATACCTCTATCAAATCTCCCCTCATTCTTCTACACTCCAGGGAATAAAGTCCTAACCTATTCAACCTTTCTCTGTAACTGAGTTTCTCAAGTCCCGGCAACATCCTTGTAAACCTTCTCTGCACTCTTTCAACCTTAGTTATATCCTTCCTGTAATTTGGTGACCAAAACTGAACACAATACTCTAGATTCGGCCTCACCAATGCCTTATACAACCTCATCATAACATTCCAGCTCTTATACTTGTTTTGTACCCCATAACTGGGTTGCCAAACCAGCAGAAATGGAACGCTCATTGGAGTCTGGATTACTAGGAACTAATAAAGTTTTATTAAAGACATAAGTAATACAGTACACTAATCGCAAGGATATAAATGTAACAGGTTAGCAATGATAATACACACATATACACAGAACTAGGGTAATAGGAATCAACCAAGCTCTATCGCAGTCTAGGGGTAAAATGATCAGTCTTAAGTGAAGCAGAGTTCAGTTCAGTTTAGTGCAGTTCGCAGTAATCGCTGTTGTTGTACCATTGGAGGGAGAGTGAGACAGAGAGAGTGAGAGATGCAGTTGGTTTCGGGCAGACCTTTTGATGTCTTCTGATACCGCTGTGGTCACCGACTGTGACCCTTCCGTTCCGAATACGATCGTTCTTCCGCGGTGAACTCGGCACCCAGGCAAGTGGGGACACACACCCCAGATTCCCACCGATCATCCCTTTACACCCTGTGAGCCTCTGACCAACTTCCACGAACTGGTCCTCCAAACTCTCACCAACTTGTGGGGGCACACTGCTCTTTCCAGGGTCTCATGGCATGTCGTGCATTAGCAAACCTGCTCTTTTTATCCCCCTACTGAGGTGTCACCTGTCGATCAAATTTCAAACAGTTCAGGTTCAAAGCAAACGGGCTGTCAATATCTGAATTGTGTTTCTTTCTCGTTAATCTCTCTCTTCTCTCTTATTAGCATTTTGAATGTTTCTCCATTGTCTTCCGTTATCTCTCTCATTAGCATCATCCCTCCGGTAGCTCTGCTTAGCGTCACACATGACATACTCAATACTTTGATTAATAAAGGCCAATGTACCAAAAGCTCTCTTTACAACCCTATCTACCTGTCGCCACTTTTAGGGAGTTTTGTATCTGTATTCCCAGATCCCTGTGTTCTACTGCACTCCTCAGTGCCTTACTATTTACCCTGTATGTTCTACCTTGGTTTGTCCTTCCAAAGTGCAATACCTCACACTTGTCTGTATTAAACTTCATCTGCCATTTTTCAGCCCATTTTTCCAGCTGGTCCAAATCCCTCTGAAAACCTTCCTCACCGTCCACTACACCTCCAATCTTTGTATCATCAGCAAATTTGCTGATCCAATTTACCACATTATCATCCAGATCATTGATATAGATGACAAATAACAATGGACCCAGCACTGATCCCTGTGGCACACCTCTAGTCACAGGCCTCCACTCGGAGAAGCAATTCTCTACTACCACTCTTTGGCTCCTTCCATTGAGCCAATATCTAATCCAGTTTACCACCTCTCCATGTATACCGAGCGACTGAATTTTCCTAACTAACCTCTCATGTGGGATCTTGTCAAAGGCCTTACTGAAGTCCATGTAGACAACATCCACTGCCTTCCCTTCATCCACTTTCCTGGTAACCTCCTTGAAAAACTCCAATAGATCGGTCAAACATGACCTACCACGCACGAAGCTATGTTGACTCTCCCTAATAAGCCCTGTCTATCCAAATGTTTGTAGATTCTGTCTCTTAATACTCCCTCCAATAACTTACCTACTACCGACGTTAAATTTACTGGCCTATAATTTCCCGGATTACTTTTCGATCCTTTTTTAAACAACGGAACAACATGAGCCACTCTTCAATCCTCCGGCACCTCACCTGTAGACAGCAACATTTTAAATATTTCTCCCAGGGCCCCCGCAATTTCAACTCTAGTCTCCTTCAAGGTCTGAGGGAACAGCCTGTCAGGTCCCAGGGATTTATCCACTTTAATTTTCCTCAAGACAGCAAGGACCTCCTCCTTTTCAATCTGTACAGTTTCCATGATCTCACTACTTGTTTCCCTTAATTCCATAGACTTCATGCCAGTTTCCTTAGTAAATACAGACGCAAAAAACCTATTTAAGATCTCCCCCATTTCCTTTGGTTCCGCACATAGCCGACCACTCTGATCTTCAAGAGGACCAATTTTATCCCTTACAATCCTTTTGCTCTTAATATACCTGTAAAAGCTCTTTGGATTATCCTTCACTTTGACTGCCAAAGCAACCTCATGTCTTATTTTAGCCCTCCTGATTTCTTTCTTAAGTATTTTCTTGCACTTCTTATACTCCTCAAGCACCTTATTTACTCCCTGCTTCCTATACATGTCATACAACTCCCTCTTCTTCTTTATCAGAGTTGCAATATCCCTTGAGAACCAAGGTTCCTTATTCCTATTTGCTTTGCCTTTAATCCCGACAGGAACACACAAATTCTGCACTCTCAAAATTTCCCCTTTGAAGGCTTCCCACCTACCGATCACATCTTTGCCAGAGAACAACCTATCCCAATCCACGCTTTTGAGATCCTTTCTCATTTCTTCAGATTTGGCCTTCTTCCAGTTCAGAACCTCAACCCTAGGACCAGATCTATCCTTGTCCATGATCAAGTTGAAACTAATGGTGTTATGATCACTGGAACCAAAGTGCTCCCCTACACAGACTTCTGTCACTTGTCCTAACTCGTTTCCTAACAGGAGATCCAATATTGCATCCCCTCTAGTTGGTACCTCTATATATTGATTTAGAAAACTTTCCTGAACACATTTTACAAACTCTAAACCATCTAGATCCCTAACAGTATGGGAGTCCCAATCAATATAAGGAAAATTAAAATCCCCTACCACCACAACCTTATGTTTCCTGCAGTTGCCTGCTATCTCTCTGCAGATTTGCTCTTCCAAGTCTCGTTGACTATTGGGTGGTCTGTAATACAATCCCACTAATGTGGCCATACCTTTCCTGTTTCTCGGCTCCACCCATAAGGACTCAGTAGACAAGCCCTCTAATCTGTCCTGCCTGAGCACTGCTGTAATATTTTCCCTAACAAGCAATGCTACTCCCCCACCTTTCATTCCTCTGCCTCGATCACATCTGAAACATCGGAACCCTGGAATCTTAAGCTGCCAGTCCTGCCCCTCCTGTAGCCAAGTTTCACTAATTGCTATAACGTCATAATTCCCCGTGTCAATCCATGCCCTCAACTCATCCGCCTTCCCCGCAATACTCCTAGCATTGAAATATATACACATCAGAAGATCTTTACCACCACTCACAACCTTTCTATTAGCGGATTTGCTTGAACTTTTAACATCATTTATTTTCACCCCAGCTACACTGTCAGCTCTGGCACTCTGGTTCCCATCCCCCTGCAAATCAAGTTTAAAGCCTCCCCAATAGCACGAACAAACCTCCCTGAAAGGATATTGGTCCTCCTGTAGTTCAAGTGTAACCTGTCTCTCTTGTACAGGTCCCACCTGCCCCAGAAGAGGTCCCAATGATCCTGAAATCGGAAACCCTGCCCCCTACACCAGTTCCTCAGCCACTTGTTCATTCTCCAGAGCATCCTATTCCTACCCTCACTGGCATGTAGCACAGGTAGCAATCCTGAGATTACCACCCTCGAGGTCCTGCTTTTCAACTTCCTACCAAGCTCTCTATACTCACTCTCCAGGATCTCCTCACTCTTCCTTGCTATGTTATTGGTACCGATGTGCACCACGACATCTGGCTGGTCACCCTCCCACTTCAGAATGTCATGCAATCGATCAGAGACATCCTTGACCCTGCCACCCAAGAGGCAACAAACCATCCTGGATTCTCTGTCACGACCACAGAACCTCCTATCTGCACCTCTAACTATTGAATCCCCTATCACTACTGCTCTCCTCTTTTCCCCCCTCCCTTCTGCACTGCAGAGCCAGACTCAGTGCCAGAGATCCGGCTACTGCAGCTTGTCCCAGGTAAGTCATCCCCCCCCCCCCAACAGTATCCAATGCAGTATACTTGTTGTTGAGGGGAATGGCCACAGGGGAACCCTGCTCTGCCTACCCTTTCCTCGCCTGACAGTGACCCAATTTCCCATCCTCTGCTCCTTTGGCGTAACTACCTCCCTGTAGCTACTGGTTCATCCAGTTCCAGCTCCAACTCCTTAACATGGAGTGTTAGAAGCTGCAGCCAGATGCACTTCTGACTGGTGGAGATTGCCGTACCTTCCCATATCCCACAAGAGGAGCATTCATCTCTCCTGCCTGGTATCCATACTGCTCTAACTGCAATTATAAAGGAATTATAAAATAACTGAAAAAAATTCTACCTACAGCTTATCACCTTCTCTCCCTCAAACCTCTCCATAATGAAGCCTCAAAGAGCTGATGCTTCAAAATCCCTACTAATACTATCTACTCCAACGTCTGCTCCACTTTCCCCTGCCTTATTTTAATTTGCACTTGCTAATGAATCCTAATCTCTGTTTCATTGCTGTTCAAACACTGTTATTCCCATGAAGTGCTGCATTTTAATGCACACTCACCCACCTGAGTGAATCATTCCCTCTCTCTCGCGATATCTGATTCACAACTATTCAAAAAAATGGATGTGGGGGTAGAAGGGCGGGTTGGCAAGTTTGCAGACGACACTAAGGTTGGTGGTGATGTAGATAGTGTAGAGGATTGTCAAAGATTGCAGAGAGACATTGATAGGATACAGAAGTGGGCTGAGAAGTGGCAGATGGAGTTCAACCCAGAGAAGTGTGAGGTGATACACTTTGGAAGGATAAACTCCAAGGCAGAGTACAAAGTAAATGGCAGGATACTTGGTTGTGTGGAGGAGCAGAGGGATCTGGGGGTACATGTCCACAAATCCCTGAAAGTTGCCTCACAGGTAGATAGGGTAGATGACAAAGTTTATGGGGTATTAGCTTTCACAAGTGGAGGGATAGAGTTTAAGAGTCGCGATGTAATGATGCAGCTCTGTTAGGCCACACTTGGAGTACTGTGTCCAGTTCTGGTCACCTCACTATAGGAAGGATGTGGAAGCATTGGAAAGGGTACAGAAGAGATTTACCAGGATGCTGCCTGGTTTAGGGAGTATGGATTACGATCAGAGATTAAGGGAGCTAGGGCTTTACTTTTTGGAGAGGAGGAGGATGAGAGGAGAGATGATAGAGGTGTACAAGATAATAAGAGGAATAGATAGAGTGGACAGCCAGCACCTCTTCCCCAGGGCACCACTGTTCGATACAAGCGGACATGGCTTTAAGGTAAGGGGTGGGAAGTTCAAGGGGGATATTAGAGGAAGGTTTTTTACTCAGAGAGTGGTTGGTGCGTGGAATGCACAGCCTGAGTCAGTCGTGGAGGCAGATACACTAGTGAATGGAGGAATTTAAGGTGGGGGGTTATATGGGAGGCAGGGTTTGAGGGTTGGCACAACATTGTGGGCCGAAGGGCCTGTACTGTACTATGTGAACAAAAAGTGTTTTTAAAATATTTTAAAGATTGGTTTATTTATCACAGCAGTGCATCAAAACATACAGTGAAATGGATCATCTGCATGAATGACTAACAGCCAAATGTTGTGCTGGGAACAGCCACAAGTGTCACCATTTTCCAGCACCAGTATAATATGCCCACAACTTACTAACCTATACATCTTTGGAATGTGGGAGCAAACCAGATTACCTAGAGCAGTGGTCCCCAACCACTGGGCCGAGGACTGGTACCGGGCCACAAAGCATGTGCTACCGGGCCACGAGGAAATGATATGATTTGGCGATATGAGTCACCTGCACCTTTCCTCATTCCCTGTCACGCACTGTTGAACTTGAACACCCCCACCCAACAGGTCAGCCGGTCTACAAGAATATTTTCAATATTAAACCGGTCCATGGTGCCAAAAAGACTGGGGACCCCTGACCTAGAGAGAAAAAAGTCACTGGGAGAATTAAATCCTAATAACTGGTACTATGAAGTTTTACACTAGTTATTAAGCCAGTATGTTCTCTAAACAGGCAGCACACTGGATAATTTCAGAAACATAGAAAACCTACAGCACAATACAGGCCCTTCAGCCAACAATGCTGTGCCAAACATGTACTTACTTTAGAAATTACCTAGGGTTACCTATAGTCCTCTATTTTTCTACACTCCATGTACTTTTCCAGGGAGTCTCTTAAAAGGCCCTATCGTACCCACCTCCACCAGCATCACTGGCAGCCTATTCCATGCACTCACCACGCTCTGTGTAAAAAAACTTACCCGACACCTTCTCTGTACCTACTTCCAAGCACCTTAAAACTGTGCCCCTCTTGTGTTAACCAGCCTCTGACCATCCACACAATCAATGCTTTTGTAATCTTATACACCTCTATCAGATCACCTCTCATCCTCTGCCACTCCAAAGGAGAAAAGGCCAAGTTCACTCAACCTATTCTCATAAGGCATGCTGCCCAATCCAGGCAACATCCTTGTAAATCTCCTCTGCACCCTTTCTAGTTTCCACATCCTTCCTGTAGTGATGTGACCCATACTAAGTACAGTACTCCAAGTGGGGTCTGAACAGGGTCCTATATAGCTGTAAATCTACTCTGCACATTGTGAGAAAAATATGAAAGCTCTAGACAATAGGGTAACCAGAAATGAACACAGTATTTTAAGTATGGTCCAGCCATTGTTTTATAGAGGGGCAACATTGCCTTGCCCTGACAAATTGTCCATCCCCTGACAAATGAAGACCAGCACCTATTATGCCTTTTCAACCAACCAATCAACTGAAGGATATATGGATTTGTACCCCAAGACCCCTCTGTTCCTCCACACTAAAAATCCTGCTATTAGTCTTACATGCTGTTTTCAAATTAAGCCTTCCAAAGTGAATTATTTTTACACTTCCCCAGATTGAACTCCCTCTCAACACACACAAAATGCTGGACAAATTCAACAGACCAGGCGGCATTTATGCAAATGAGTACAGTCAACACTTTAGGCCAAAAGTCCTAATAAATTTTGCAGTCCTGATAAATTTTGTTTATCCACCTACTTTTCATAAATATAGAAGACTTTAAGGGCTTTCCTTAATCCCACTCACCAAGGCCTTCTCATGTCTCTTTCAAGCTCACCTATGTCCTTCCTTAAAATCCATCCTAACTCCCTTACAAGTTTCATTTTTGCTCACTTCTTCCTCATAATCAAATGGAGCTGAGCTTCTTTTTATTGGCTACTGCTAATAGGCCAATCAACTATTAACTAACAATTTCCAAATGTTTCTCTTTTAGGATCCTGTTAAATGAAGCATGCCAGCATGTCGTGAGAGCTGAGTTAATAGTAATGCTAAAAGGGTGGCTCGGTTTGGAGGGGATTTTACTCATCAATTGGGCGGGAAACCGGCATGGCGGTGGTGTGGAGAATGTTAAAGGAAATAAATGGTGTCAGGGGTTATGACCAGATTCCAGTATGAGTAGAGAATGGAAATTTGGCTGCAATGTACAAAGAAAAGGGAGAATGTCTGGGAAACACATTTACAAAGATACATACAATAGACAATTTAGGGATGACTATATTAAGAGATGACAGCATAATTTGATGGACAATGGGAAGATTTGTGAGAAACAGGAGACATTTGAGAGCGTCATAGATGATGACTTTATGTTGGCTGAACTGACATTTGCTGTCAATAGTACAAGCTCTACAGCCCAGAACAGGATATGGTTAGCTACCGTATGTTCCAGCATCTGCCTGAGGCAGCTCTAAAGAAGCTGCTCAAGTTTTATAATAAGGTCTGGACGGGACTGGCACTGCCAAGTGGTGACAGGCCTATTGCTCCCACTTCTTCACTAAGTAAAATAATGGTGTTTGTTTTGGAGAAGAGAGTCACTACCAATAGGGATTCATAAGCATGATCCATGTATTACACCCTTGTACCACCGGGAAGTGATATTCAGCTTTTACAGTGGAAGAATCTGTAGTTGCAGTGTTTTTGGACATTAAAAAAGTTTATGATATGCTATGGAGGGAGGAGCTTTGACTAAACTCAGATTAAACAATTAGATATTAGATTTTTATTTGGGCAGTTGTTTAGAGTGAGGGGGGTGAAGAAGTGTCAGAGTCTGCAGCAGATAACAGGACCCTTCCCCATCCCACCGCGCCCCCCCCCCCCCACCCCGGGTAGTGTTGTTCATCCAATATTGCTTAATCTGATGATTAATTATATTTCAGATGGTGCCCGGCCTGGGTTTAGTTTGGGTTGATATGCTGACAATAGGGCTCCGTGGAAAAAGGGCCCTAATACCATTTATGTGCTAAGGTCAGTGCAAACATCATTATCAGCAGTGGAAGAATGGTCTTTAGACTGGTGTTTTAAACTTTCTGCTTCTAAGTCAAAATCTATGGTTTTTACTTGGAAACATAAAAAATGGATTATATTCACCTTACTCTGGATGTGCGTTCACTGTCTAGGATACCTGTGTTTAAATATTTGGGGCTATGGCTGAATGTAAGACTGACTTGGAGAACACCTATAACGCTTCTGAAAGATAAACGTACGCATTTTATTAACTTTATCTGCTGTGTGGCTGGGCATGATTGGGGAGCTTCGGATATATTATTTATGAGGAGGCAGTGCATTCATTTTTATATAGGTTAAATGTTCTACAGGTTAGTGCACTTAGAATCTGTAGTGAAGCATTCCAGACCACACATAGAGATGCATTGGGGGTTAAACAAAGCAAGATGCCCCTTGACCCGTGGAGAGAACAACTGAGCCTTGCATACTTCCTTAGTAGGTTTGGGGGTGTCCCATTTGATGTATTCTGTTTTAAAGGATTATTGGGAATATACTAGCAGAGCTGGTAAATGTTTTCACAGATAACTAGGGAATACATGAAGGAGTATGGTCTTGGGGATTTGCAGATTAGACCATCTGTGGCTTGTCCAGGAGTTCCACCATGGAAATTTCCAAATGTGGGAATAGATGTAGGATAGACAGGGTCTTGTGGGTGATGAGAATATGCCTGGTCTTTTACGGCAGTAGTAAATTTCCTTCTTTCCTACCTTTATAAGTGGTCTAAACACCCAGTTAGTAACTGATGGCCTCAGGGATATTGGTTTATTGCTGCAGAGGGAAAAGACTGACAGATGTGGTGTCTGTCTATACAGCAGCATTTATGGCCATTATTATTAGTCTGCGATTGTTGAACAAGTTAAGCCAAACAGAGTCACGATCTGCTCACACTCTGCCTTGGTAATGCAGTGTTAGGAATTGAAGCATTCGAGGAGTACTGATCTGTTGATGGTACTGTATTATAAGATACATGCTCTGGAGAGTGAGGGAATTGTAGTACAGTTTTGTTGGGTATCTGCACATGTGGGTGTATCAGGCAATGAAAGGCCAGATGATATTGCAAAAACAGACACTTACTAAGTCTGTGGTAGATATTATAGTTTATATGGGAATGTATTGAGCCAGACCTTGTATTATGTTGGCTGGGATTAGGAAATGTCAGAAATTGTGGAATAGGAATGGGGCAGGGAGTTGGTATTGCAATTTCTTTCCGTCAGTCCAGGGGAGGTGCCTTTTGGGAAGCAATAGGAGGAAAGATGCGTGCTTGGTGAGACTGAGGTTTGGACATACACGTTTGCATTCCACTTTGGCATTTGTTTGTAGGCATGGGAATGGGTAGTTTGATTACTGTAAGGTCCCAGAGACCGTGGAACGTGTGATCATGGTGTGCCACAGATTTTCGTTGGAACGTGAGAAGTCGTGTAGGCAATTATTGGATAGATCTGGGGTGTCTAGTTTGCAGGATAGTCTGGTACCTGAGGCAGGAATGGGTAGGGCCCTGGTGAACCTTTTAATTAAAACAGGTTGGCGGGGGGGGATAGCATCTGATCCCGATCATGGCTCCCTCATCCTCCATTACAGTAGGTGGCAGTAATGCACCTTACTGATCAGTGCAAGTCACCATTAGCACAAGAGAAGTCGTCCTGAGAACTATCTCATTTAATTTCTCTCACGGTCATTTTAAATGACATGACAGGCTTGAGGGGCCATGAGGACTACTACTGCTCAATTAGGTATGTAAATTTATGATAAATTGATAAATGGATTTATTATTGTCATACGTACTGAGGTACTGTGAAAATGTTGTCTTTCATACTATTGTTACAGATCAGTTAATTACTACAGTGCATTGAGGTAGTACAGGGAAAACAATAACTATGTGCAGAATAAAGTGTATCATTACAGAGAGATTAGGAAGTGCAGGGTCACAACACTGTGAGATCAAGAGTCCATCATCTTGTACCAGGGACTATTCAACTGTCTTATAACTTGTTATGTCTTTGTAACTTTGTAGTCTTATTAATATTCAATTGTCTCATAATCTTATGAGGGTCATAGACAAGGTTTTACACAATATTTTAGTAACAACTTCGCCCCCCTCTGACATCAGGTTTCTGAACTATCCGTGAACACTACCTTGCTATTTTTTTCTTTTGCACTATTTAATTATTTCATATTGCAACTTATAATAATTTTTTATGTCCTGCACAGTACTGCTGCCACAAAACAACAAACTTCATGACAAGTCAGTAATAATGACTGTGATAGTCAGTCATTGAGTATTACAACATCGAAACAGGTCCTTTGTCCAAACTTGTCAATACTAATACTGGCCATCTACGTCCATTATCTATTTGGCCCACATCCCTCTAAATCTTTCCCATCTAGGTACCTGTCCAAATGTGCTTTAAATGTTGAGAATGTACATGACCGACCACTTCCTCCAGAAGTTCATTCAGTATACACACCACTCTCTGTACGAATAAGTTGTCTCACATATCCCTTTTAAATCTTCTGACTCCCTTTCCCTGGTAAACAAAAATGACTGTGTGCATTCACTCTACCTATTCAAATATTCAAAGTACATTTTATTATCAAAGAATGTATAAGTTATACAACCTTGAGATTTGTCTGCTGACAGGCAGCCACAAAAGAAGAAACCTAAAAGAACAAAATTTTAAAAAAGACCAACTCCCAATGCACAGAGAAAGAAAACAAAAACACAAATCATGTAAACAATGGAAGCGAGCCACAGCATTTCGAACCAAATTGAGTCCTTCGATGGATCTCCAGAGCAGCCCGGAGTAGGCCGAAAGCCTTGGTAACAATTTATTATATTTGCAGGGAAAATTACTACAAAGTTCACAGACACAAAGCACAGCAACCAGGGGTAGTCTCAAAGCCTTATCTCCATGAAGAGAAAAGTGAACACCAAAGGAGAGCATGCAAAATCAGCCCGATTGTCTCCTCAGATCCCAGCACTCTGCCTTTCTAGTCTATCTGGACCGGCGTTTAAATTGTCCAGACAGCAGATCATACCACATGTTTAGGACCCGGGCCTCAGCACAACAAAATGCACTGGGCCTAGACCACACCACCCAGCGATTCACTCTGCCGTCCAGGCCAAAGCCATTCTTGACCTCTCCAAATCGGCTCGGTGCTTAGAGTGATCCAACCTCGTACCTGGGTTAGTTGGACAGGCATTGAAACTTCTCTGCCTCGATTTCTCTTCTCCTAATCACTCAGTCCATCTGCGTCGATTTTGCAAAACACTAGTGCAGCTCATCTCTCGAACTTGCTTCACCTTCACTCATCTCTACACTGTGTGCGGTGATAATTTACTTCAGAAAAAGTGTTATTAGTTATGTTTTTAGTCAAATTTCTTGCCTTTCGAACTGCCAGTAAGCTGTTACATGCCTTCAGTAACACCATGTTAAACCAGATAATGCTCCTTATGATTTTATGCACCTCCATAAGGTCACTCCTCTGTCTCCTTTACTCCAAGGGATAAGATCCTAGTAGAACATAAAATAGTACATCACAGGAACAGGCTCATCAGCCCATGGTGTGGTGCTAAACTAATTAAGCTAGTAATTAAACATCTAACAAAACCATTCCCTTCTGGCTACACAGTGCTCCTATCTCTCCATTCTCCTGTATCTCCATTCTGTGCCTATCGAAGAGCCTTTAAAACACCTCCATCATATTTTGCTCCAGTTTTACGCCCAGGAACCTACCACTCTTGGTGTAAGAAAGTGCTTCCCGCATCAGCTCTCACCGAGCATTTGCTCCGGTATTAAACAGTTTGATCCCGTGTAATTATGATGTCTGTCTATCCTGTCTGGCTTCTCTTAATCTTCTAAGCTTCTGTCAGGTTTTCCCTCAGACTCTGCAACTTCAGAGAAAACAATCTAAGTTTGTCTAAGTTCTCCTTGTAGCACATGCCCTCTAATACAGGCAAAACCCTGGTAAACCTCTTCTGTATCCTCTCCAAAGCCTTCACATCTTTCCTGTAATGAACCGAAGGACAGGATTACTCAATTACTGAATTCACCAGAGCTGAATTTCTCTATACACAGAGCGCCTGAACAGAACTTTATAAAGCTGCAACATAACTTCCTGACTCCTGAACACAATGCCATATGCCTTTTCTTTTGCTGTCATATCAACCTGTGCAGTCACTTTCAGGGAATTATGAACTTGGAGCCAAGATCCTTCTGTACATCAACTCTTTTAAGGGTCTTGCCACAAATTTCCAAAGTGCAACACTTCACATTTTGGCTGGATTAAACTCTATCTGCCTTTTCTCAGCCCATATCTGCAACTGATCTATATCTCACTGTATCTTTTGGAAATTTTCTACACTATCCACCAAGCCGCCAATCCAAGAATTTACTAATCCACCCAGCTACATCTTGATCCAAGGTGTAAACATTTCACAGACAACAGAGGTCCCACTTCAGATTCCTGTGGAAGTCATGGACCTCCAGACAGAATATGTCCTGTTGGCCTCTATACTCTTGTTTTGGTAAACTAGTTCTGAATCCATAACCATCAGGTCACTTTAACCTGTTCAACCTTTCCCTATAACTCAGACCTTTGAGTCTTGGCAACATTCTCATCTTGGACTCTTTCCAGCATTGAGATTTCTTATACATAACAGGGTGGCCAGTCTTTCTCCCCAAGGTGGAAGTGTCAAAAACTAGAGGACTTGCCTTTGAAGTAAGGGCGCAAAGTTTTTGGGAGTTTTAGAAGCAAACTCATTAATGAGTACATGTAAAATGCACTGCCAGGCTAAGTGGCAGAATCAGATAAAACAGCAATGCTCAAGAGGCATTTAGACAGGTGGGCAATGTGGGGATAGAGACTATGTGCAAGCAGATGGGATTAGTTTAGATTACCACCATTGTTGACATAGAGATGCTGGGCCAAAGGGGCTGTTCCTGTGCTGTACTCTGTCATGTGTTCTTATTTTGTAATAGGTGGAAATATTAGAAAAGTGAAAGTATGTAAGATCTGCATGAGTTAGGTGCCATCAGTAGAAATTCTCATCACTTGTGGAGTCAGTGCTCTGGACTAAATATTGGTAGCTAAGATTAGGCTGAGTAACTCCAACAGGGACTCACTGCCTTCTCCTCACCTTTCAATTTCTCAATGTTTCCATGATCCAAAGGACCATATTTTCTCAAGAAAGCAGCACACTAACATCTCCTTGAGACGAGGGGATGGGCATTAAATTCTGGTCTTGCCTGTGATGCCCATATACAGTGCTTATAAAAAGTATCAGCCCCCTTGGAAGGTTTCATGTTTTATTGCTTTACAACATTGAGTCACAGTAGATTTAATTTGGCTTTTTTTCATGCTGATCAACAGAAAAAAGACACTTCTGTGTCAAAGTGAAACAGATCCGTACAAAGTGATCTAAATTAATTACAAATATAAAACACAAAATAATTGATTGTATAAGTAATTCCCACCCACCCACCTTTAACATGACACACCAAGTCATCACTGGTGCAGCCAATTGGTTTTCGGAGTCGCATAATTAACTAAATGGCGATCACCTGTGTGTGGTCAAAGTGATTCCATTGATTGTAGTAAAAATATACCTGTACCTGGAAGGTCCAACTGCTGGTGAGTCAGTATCCTGGCCAAAACTATACCATGAAGATAAAAGAACACTCCAAGCAACTCACAAAAAGGTTATTGAAAAGCACAAGTCAGGAGATGGATACAAGAAAATTGAATATTCACTGAATATTCCCTTGGAGTAGAGTTAGGTCAATCATTGACTATGGCACAGCTGTAAATCTGCCTAGAGCAGACTGTCCTCAGAAATTAAGTGACTGGTGAGGGAGGCCACCAAGAGACCTATGATAACTCTGGAGAAATTACAAGCTTCAGCAGCTAAAATGGGAGAGACTGTGCATACAACAACTACTGCCCGGGTGCTTCACCAGTCGCAGCTTTATAAGAGAATGGCAAAGAGAAAGCCACTGTTGGAAAAAAAACTCACGTGAAATCTTGGCTAGAGATTATCAGAACAATTGTGGGAGACTCTGAAGTCAGCTGGAAGAAGATTCTATGGTCTGATGAAACCAAAATTGAGCTTTTTTGCCATCAAACTAAATGGTATATTTGGCTTATGCCAAATACTGCACATCATCAAAAACAGACCATCGCTACTGTGAAGCATGATGGTGGCTGCATCAGGCTGTGGGGATGCTTCACTGCAGCAGGCCCTGGAAGGCTTGTGAAGGTAGAGGGTAAAATAAATGCAGCAAACTAGGGGAAATCCTGGAGGACAACCTAATACAGTCTGCAAGAGAACTGCGACTTGGGAGAAGATTAATTTTCCAGCAAGACAATACCCCAAGCATAAAGCTAAGCCTACACAGGAATGGCTTAAAAACAACAAAGTTAATGTCCTAGAGTGGCCAAAGTCAGAGTCCAGACCTCAACTCAAATGAGAATTTGTGGCTGGACTTGAAAAGGGCTGTTCATTCACAATCCCTGTGCAATCAGACAGAGCTGGAGCAGTTTTGTAAAGAAGAATCGGGAAAAATTGCAGTGTCCAGATGTGAAAAGCTGATAAGAGACCAATCCACACAGACTCAAGGCTGTAATTGTGGCCTCTACGAAATACTGACTTGAAGGGGTTGAATACTTATGCAGTCAATTATTTTGTGTTCCATATTTGTAATGAATTTAGATCACTTTGTAGAGCTTTGTTTTCACTTTGACATGAAAGAGAGCTATTTCAAAGCGAAGAGACAATTTCGAACAAGGTTGGAGGTGACATCGGATGCACGGCAACTCCGGCAGTCTTTGCAAGACATTACTTCCTAGAAAGCGAAACCCAATTCCCACAATCCTGATTGAGAAGTTGCAGAACCTTGGCCTCTGTATCTCCCTCTGCCTCACTACCAGGTGAACTCAACACCTTCTATGCCTGCTTTGAAAGGGAGAACACAACTACAGCTGTGAAGATCCCTGCTGCACCTGATGACCCTGTGATCTCTGTCTCAGAAGCTGATGTTAGACTGTCTTTAAAGAGAGTGAACTCTCACAAGGCGGAAGGTCCCAATGGAGTACCTGGTATGGCTCTGAAAGCCTGTGCCAGCCAACTAGCGGGAGCATTCAAAGATATTTTCAACCTCTCACTGCTACAGGTGGAAGTTCCCAATTGCTTCAAAAAAGGCAACAATTATACCAGTGCCTAAGAAGAATAATGCGAGCTGCCTTAATAACTGTCACCTGGTAGCACTCACATCAACAGTGATGAAATGCTTTGAGAGGTTGGCCATGACTAGACTGAACTCCTGCCTCAGCAAGGACTGGGACCCATTGCAATTTGCCTATCACCACAATAGGTCAATGACAGACACAATCTCAATGGCTCTCCACACGGCTTTCGAGCACCTGGACAACACAACAACTATGTCAGGATGCTGTTCATCGACTGTAGATCAGCATTTAATACCACCATTCCCACAATCCTGATTGAGAAACTGCAGATCCTGGGCCTCTATACCTCCCTCTGCAATTGGATCCTCAGCTTCCTAAACAGAAGACCACAACCTGTGTGGATTGGTGTCAACCTTGCTGACAATTGACACTGGCGCACTTCCAGGTGTGTGCTTAGCCCACTGCTGTACCCTCTATATATCCATGACTGTGTGGCGAGGCATAGCTCAAATACCATCGGTAAATTTGCTGATGATTTAACCATTGTTGGTAGAATCTCAGGTGGTAATGAGAGGCCGTAGAGAAGTGAGATATGCCGACTCGTGGAATGGTGCCGCAGTAACAACCTGGCACTCAACGACAGTAGGATGAAAGAGCTGATTGTGGACTTCAGGAAGGGTAAGACGAAGGAGCACATACCAATCCCCATAGAGGGATCAGAAGTGGAGAGAGTGAGTAATTTCAGGTTCCTGGGTGTCAAGATCTCTGAGGATCTAACCTGGTCCCAACATATCAATGTAGTTATAAAGAAAGCAAGACAGCAGCTATACTTTATTAGGAATTTGAAGAGATTTGGTATGTCAACAAATACACTCAAAAACTTCTACAGATGAACCATGAAGAGCATTCTGACAGGCTGCATCACTGTCTGGTATAGAGGGGCTATTGCAAAGGACCGAAAGAAGCTGCAGAAGGTTGTAAATCTAGTCAGCTCCATCTTGGGCACTAGCCTACTAAGTACCCAGGACATCTTCAGGGAGCAGTGTCCCAAAACATCAGCTTCCATTATTAAGGACCTCCAGCACCCAGGGCATGCCCTTTTCTCACTGTTACCATCAGGTAGGAGGTACAGAAGCCTGAAGGCACACACTCAGCAATTCAGGAACAGATTCTTCCCCTCTGTCATCTGATTCCTAAATGGGTATTGAACCCTTGGACTAACCCACTTTTGTTAATAAACAGTATTTCTGGTTTTTTGCACATTTCTTAATCTATGCAATATACATATACTGTAAGTTATTTATTTATTTTCTCTTCTATATTATGTATGGCACTGAACTGCTTCTGCTACACGTCACATGCCTGTGATAATAAACCTGAATCTGATTCTTTTGTTATTAACCTAAATTAAATCCCCTGTGTTTTGATGTTGTCAAGTAATAAAACATGAAAACTTCTGGGGGGCGGGGGGGGGAATTTTTTTATCAGCACAATACAAGTGACAAACAGAGTTAAAAAGACTTGTGTTTACGCTAGATTAGGATATTTGGC
The DNA here is from genome assembly GCF_963921235.1 of Mobula hypostoma. Lineage (NCBI taxonomy): Eukaryota > Metazoa > Chordata > Chondrichthyes > Myliobatiformes > Myliobatidae > Mobula > Mobula hypostoma. The sequence continues at coordinate 172,339,527 of NC_086097.1, forward strand.
CTCTGTTCTCAGAGCAATGAGATACTCACTAGGTTTGTTGCAGTAATCTGACAATTTCATCATAACTTTTAATGACACCAACTTTTCATGTTCGAAAGAAGAACCATTGAATTTGAATTGTTATGGTAGGATTTAAACTCTCAAAGAATTATTAACTGGATCCCCAGTACATCTAGTTCAATAACACAAACAGCAAAAGCATACCCATAAAAAGTGCCTCATTGGGTCTTTTGGAGAGAGGAAATGAGGGAGAAGGTGAATTACTAAAACTCCAAATCTCAGTTTGCAAAGATTAATGGTCGCATTAAATTCAAGACGTCACCATGCAGGGGAACAAGGTGGTCTTGAATGGGCAGGTCATAAAATACTAAAACTAAGGACTTTACATAGAACCCCATTCCCTGCACAATTTGCTATATTTGATGAATTGATTACATTCTGTGCCAAAACATTTCATTTATTTGAAAATCAATACAGATCTCAGGAAACGTTTAGCCTTTCTATGAACAAGACAGCAGGAGATCAATGTGTATGCGTGAAGTGGCTACCAAATATCTTCAAACTTCAGTTTTATAGTCAAACCACATGCAGAGTTTCACAGCAAAGAAATGAGAGATTTGGCCCATCTAGTCAATGTTTATGTGTTCAAGCAATGCTCGGGGAGGATGTCTCAGAACAGGTTTGAAGTAAAGCTTCTGTGCCATGAATTCTGAAACTTCAGAAAATTCTGCTGGCAGAACACAGTTCTCTGGGTAGGCATGTGAGTTATTTTTATGAATTTATTCATTCATGGGATGTGAAGACTTAAAACAATATTTTTATTGTTTTAGAGTAAATCAGCACAGAAACAGGACATTTGCCCAACTCGTCCATATCGGCCAAGATTCCTATCTAAGCTAGAACCATTTGCCTGCATTAGGCCCATATCCCTCTACATCTTTCCTTTCCATGTACGTGTCTAAATATCTTTTAAATGTTTTTAATGTATCTGCCTCCACCTCTCCCTCTGGCAACTCATTCCATGTACTGAACACTCTCAGGATGAAAAAGTTGCCACTCAGGTTCCTATTAAATATTTTTCCTCTCACCTCAAATGTATACATGTATGCCCTCTTGTTCTTGATTCTCCATCCTACATTCATCCTATCTATGCCCCTCACTCCAAGAGCACCCTCATTCTCCTATGCTTCAATGAATAAAGTCCCTCTCTCCATAACTCACCCCTTGTGACCCAGAAAAATCCTTGTAAGTTCCCTCTGCACTTTTTCTAGTTTTCTCTAACAATTTTCCAAATGCAGCCTTGCCAATTATGCTGTGTAACTTCAACATAATGTCCCAACTACCATTGCAAATGCCCTGACTGAAGTCCAGCATGTCAACTGCTTTCTTCACCACACTGATTACCTGCATTTTGTTTTCTTTACTTTCTGATCATCCGTAAACTGAGTTACAGGGGAAGGTTGTGACTTTATTCCCTGGAACACATGAGGATAAAGGGACATCTTATGGGGGTATGCAAAATTATAAGACGTATAGATGGGCAAACGTATGGTCATAGGTTTAGGGTGAAAGGTGAAAGCTTTAGGGCGGAGAGGGCTTCTTCACTTCGAGGCAGTGGGAGTGTGGAACAAGCTGGCAGTGGAAGTGATAGATCTGGGTTAAACTGTTACATTTAAGAGAATTTCGGAGAGATACATGGATGAGAAGAATAGGGAGAGCTATGTTCCAGGTGCCTGTAGATGGGATAATGCAGAAAACTAGCTTGGCACAGGCTAGATGGCCTGTACTCTATGACACTGTGACTATGGATTCTAGGCACCTTTGGCACGGCAAGCATTCACCATCCCCTGCCTACTCCCCTTGAGAAGATAGTGATGAGCCAGCTTCTTAAACCACAACATGTAAAGGTTTATAAATTCATGAAGGGTGTAGATAAGTTGGATGTTTACAGTCAAATCACATAAAATGCCAGAGGAACCCAACAAGTTTGGCAACATCTATGTAGGGGAATAAACAGTCAACATTTTGAGTTTATCTTCATCGTGGCCGTGGACATATGTGTTGGTGTGAGAAGGGGAAGTCAAATGAAGTTGTTAGCAGCAGGGAGATCCTGCCCTGTGCAGTGGACAGAAACTCATACTGGGGGAACAACGCCTCATATTCTGTCTGGGTAGCCTTCAACCTCATGACATGAATATCAATTTCTCTAACTTAGAATAATTACTCCTCCCACCCTCCTCCTCCCTTTTTCCATTCCCCATTCTGGTTAATATCAAAAACATAAAACTAATCAAAAGAAAAACACAGGACCCCAGGAGAATGTGTCTTAGATTCATTTTTACCTTTGGAGAGGCATGGAGTTATGATGTAGTGGAATAATGACATGTACCATTCACCTACTTTTACATATAACCCATAATGAATTATGTTATCAAAAAAGAACCCTTAATCAAACAATATACTTATAATATTACTCAAATATTAAATACACAATACTGCTTCCTGCTTAGTGATAAACTCCAACTCAAGATAGAATGCATCTTATCTTAGGCACATATATATATATATATATATATATAGCTAGAGTGCCTAAGACTTTTGCACAGGACTGTATATTTGTCAGCGTGGAGCAGAAAGCAAGTTTGTAAATCTGGCGGGAGCAAAGGATGTTTGGAATGGTGAGGATGGAGCACCGTGGGAGGAGTATGGGGCAGGTGGCAGAGAAGGAGTGCTGGGGAAGGGTATGGAGCAGCCAGCACTGAGACGGCAGGCAAGGTCATTTGATTCCGAACAATTGGTTTATTCATTATTACAGACTATTTCTCTGGTGCTTCCTGCTCCCTCCCCTCTCTCTTCCCCTCCTCCCAAACACGATTCCCTTCTCCCTGCCCCCTTCCGACTCTCCTGCTATAAAAAGCATCACCCCTCTTGGAAGTTTTCATGTATTACTGTTTTACAACATTGAATCACAGTGGACTTAATTTGGCATTCTTTGACACTGATCAACAGAAAAAGATTCCGTTGTGTCAAAATGAAAGCAGATCTTTACAAGGTGATCAAAATTAATTAAAACATAAAATAATATATTGCATAAGTTTCCCCCCCCCCCCACCTTTAATATGACACACCAAATCATCACTTGTGCAGGCAATTGGTTTTAGAAGTCACACCATTAGTTAAATGGAGAGCTGTTTTTGGAGACCTGTGTACAGTCAAGGTTGTTTCAATTGATTGCAGTAAAAATACACTGGTATCTGGAAGGTCCAACTGCTGGTGAGTCAGCATCCTGGCAAAAACTACACCACGAAGTCAAAAGAACACTTCAAGCAACTCCACGGAAAGATTATTGAAAAGCACGTCAGGAGAGGATACAAGAAAATTTCCAAGTCACTGAATATCCCTCGGAGTACAGTTAAGTCAATCATCAAAAAATGGAAGAATATAGCACAGCTGTAAATCTGCCTAGAGCAGGTGTCCTCAAATACTGAGCGACCGTGCATGAAGGGGACTAGTGGGGGAGGCCACCAAGAGACCTATGACAACTCTAGGGGAGTTACAAGCTTCAGTGGCTGCGATGAGAAAGACTGTGCATACAACAACCATTGCCTGGGTGCTCCACCAGTTGTAGCTTTATGAGAGAGAAAGCCACCATTGAAAAAAACTCGTATGAAATCTTGGCTAGGGTTTGCCAGAAGGCACGTGGAAGACTCTGAAATCAGCTGGAAGATCAGCTATGTTCTGATGAAAGTAAAATCGAGCTTTTTGGCCATCAAGCTAAACGCAATGTTTGGCGTAAGCACAGCATCGAAAGCACATCATTCCTACAATAAAGATTGGTGGTGGCTACATCATGCTGTGGGGATGCTTCACTGCAGCAGGCCCTGGAAGGCTTGTGAAGGTAGAGGGCAAAATGAATGCAGCAAAATACAGGGAAATCCTGGAGGAAAACCTGATGCAGTCTGCAAGAGAACTGTGACTTGGGAGAAGATTTGTTTTCCAGCAAGACAATGACCCCAAGTATAAAGCCAAGTCTACACAGGGATGGTTTAAAAACAACAAAGTAAATATCCTGGAGTGGCCAAGTCAGAGTCCAGACCTCAATCCAATTGAGAATTTGTGGCTGCACTTGAAAAGGGCTGTTCACTCATGATCCCCATGCAATCTGACAGAGCTTGAGCATTGTGTAAAGAATGGAAAAGTTGCAGTGTCCAGGTGTGCAAAGCTGATAGAGACCTATCCACATAAACTCAAGGCTGTAATTGCTGCCAAAGCTGCATCTACTAAATACTGCTTGAAGGAGGTGAGTAATTATGCAATCAATTATTTTGTGTTTAATAATATTAATAAATTTAGATCACTTTGTAGAGATCTGTTTTCACTTTGACACGAAAGAATCTTTTTCTGTCGATCTGTGTCAAAAAAGCCAAATTAAATCCACTGTGATTCAATGTTGTAGAACAATAAAACACCTCAAACCAGATTCAAGGTCTCATAAGAACATAAGAAATATCCACCTACCTGCCCTTTCTCCATAATCCTTAATTCCTCTACTATAAGAAAATCTATCCAACCTTGTCTTAGATATATTTACTGAGGTAGCCTCCACTGCTTCATTGGGCAGAGAATTCCACAGATTTACCACTCTCTGAGAAAAGCAGTTCCTCCTCAACTCGGTCCTAAATCCACTCCCCTGAATCTTGAGGCTATGTCCCCTAGTTCTAGTCTCACTTACCAGTGGAAACTATTTTCCTACCTCTATCTTATCTATCTCTTTCATAATTTTATATGTTTCTATTAGATTTCCTTTCATTTTCTGAATTCTCCCTCTCAATCTGTGCATAATTTTTCTCTGCAGTGATAAGGAAATATAATGCAAAGGCTATGAGGCGTTCATTTCCATGACACATGACATGTAACATGACTACTCCTATGCCATAAGGCGAGGTATCACAGGCAAGCTTTAATGGATGATGTGGATTATAATGTGTGTACAGTGTCGGCCACCATCACTTCCTTTGGCTTTTGGAAAACCACCTCACACTACTCTGTCCATTGCCATTTCTTCCCAATCTACAGTAATGAGTCCAATGAGTTGAGTACAGTGGCCAGGTTTGGCAGGAACCTGTTATTATAATTGATAAATCCTATAAAGGGCCGCAACTTTGATACATTCTCTGGCGCTGTGGCATCCATCTTTGCTGAATTTTCTCAGCATACTAGTGTAATCCTTTTGTGTCAATGGTCTGACCATATTAATTGATGATTGGTTTAAAGAATTCACACTTGTTTCCATCATGATCTGATCTTTTTATACCCTGTTGAGATTTAAGAGATGTATTTTGTCATCCGAGTAACACAGCAAGCCTGGGTACCGTGCAGCACCTGGTTCATAGCTTTCTGCCAGAGTGCAGGTGCTGATGCTACTTCAAAAGTATGGTAATTATAATGATAAAGCCCTTTATAAATGTTTAGGGTGAGAAACACTTTGGACTCTTCCTCCATCTCCATCTGCAGATAGGCCTCAGCTAAGTTCACTTATAAGTCCACTTTGTTGAATTATTTCCCTCCAGAATCATTTAGGCATAAGACCATAAGATACAGGAGAAAAATTAGGCCATTTGGCCTATGGCTCTGCTTTGGCTTTTCATTCTGGTTGATTCATATCCATCTCAACCCCAATCTCCTGCCTTCTCCCTGTATCCCTTCATACCCTGACCAATCAATAATCTCTTAGCCTCTGCCATAAATATATCCAATAACTTGGCCTCCACAGCTGCCTGTGGCAAAGAATTCCACAGATCCACCACTCTCTGGCTAAAGAAATTCCTCCTCATCTCCGTTCTAAAGGGACGTCCCTCTATTCTGAGGCTTAATCCTCTGGAATGAGACTACCCCACCACAGGAAACATCCTCTCCATATCCACTCTATTAAAGTCGTTCACCATTCAATAGATTTCAATGAGATTCCCCATCGTTCTCCTGAATTCCAGTGAGTACAGGCCCAGAATCATCTAATACTCCTTATATAATAAGAATTTCAATCCCAGAATCATTTTTGTGACCCTCCTTTGAAATATCTCCAATGTCAGCACATTCTTTCTGTGGTAAGGGGCCCAAAACTGCTCACAATATTCCTAGTAAGGCCTCACCAGTGCCTTATAAAGCTTCAACATTACATCCTTGCTTTTATATTCCAGTCCTCCCCAAATGAATGCTAACATTGTGTTTACCTTCCTCACCACAGACTCAACTTGCAAATTAACCATTAGGGAATATTGCATGAGGACTTCTAAATCCCTTTGCAATTCAGATTTCTGAATTTTCTCACCATTTAGAAAATAGTCTACACTTTTATTTGTTCTACCAAAGTGCATGTCCATAAACTTCCTGGCTCTGTATTCCAGATGGGAGATTCTGTGGCAGCAAAAGAGGCGCCAGGATAGTGTGTTGCCTCCCGGGTGCTAGGGTCTACGATGTCTCTGAGTGGTTGCAGAACATTCTTGGAGGGTGAGCAGTCGGAGGTCATGGTACATGTTGGTACCAATGACATAGGCAGAGAGGGGTAGGGATCCTGTGCAGTAAGTTTAGGGAATTAGGAAGGAGGTTGAACAGCAGGTCCTCCAAAATGGTGATCTCCGGATTACTCCCAGTGCCTCGAGCTGGGGAAGGTCAGAGCAGGAAGATAGCGCAGATGAATGAATGGCTGAGGAGATGGTGCAGGAGGCAGGGTTCAAGTTCTTGGATCACTGGAACTTTTTTGGGGGAAGGAGTGACCTGTACAAGTGAGACGGGTTGCACCTGAACTGGAGGGGAACCAATATCCTGGGAGGGAGGTTTGCTAATGCTATTAGGGAGGGTTTAATCTAGATTTGAAGGGTGGTGGGAACCAAAGTGAAGAGGCAGAGGATGGGGCTGTTGGTGCACAAGTAGAGTCAGCTTTTAGGGAGTTTGTGAGAAAGGGTAAGTAGATGATAGAGCAAAGCTTACACTCAGCCAGATGGTTTGAGATGGGGCTATCTTAATGCAAAGAGTATCATAAACAAGACGGATGAACTTAGAGCATGGATCAATACGTGGAGCTATGGCATTGTGGTCATTACAGTGACTTGGCTGTCTCAGGGGCAAGAATGGCTGCTGAATGTGCCAGGTTTTAGATGTTTCAAAAGGGGTAGGGAGGGAGGCAAAAGAGTTGGGGGAGTGGCATTGCTAATCAGGGATAGTATCACAGGTACAGAAAAGGAAGAAGTCATGAAGGCATTGTCTACTAAGTCATTGTGGGTGGAAGTCCGAAACAGGAAGGGGGCAACAATTCTACTGGGTGTTTTTTATAGACCCCACAATAGTAACTGAGACACCGAGGAGCAGATAGGGATGCAGGTTCTGGAACGGTGCAATAATAATAGGGTTGTTGTCGTGGGTGATTTTAACTTTCTTAATATTGATTGGCATCTCCTTAGAGCAAGGGGTTTACATGGAGTGGAGTTTGTTAGGTGTATTCAGGAAGGATTTCTAACTCAATATGTAGATAAGCCAACTAGAGAAGACGCTACACATGACTTGGTATTGGGAAATGAACCTGGTCAGTTGTCAGATCTCTTGGTGGGAGAGCATTTTGAAGGTAGTGATCACAACTCTATCTCCTTTAGCATTACGCTGGAGAGGATACGAGCAGACAATTTGGGAAAACATTTAATTGGGGTACAGGGAAATATATGCTATTATGCTGGAACTTGGGAACATAAATTGGGAACAGATGGTCTCAGGTAAATGCATGGCAGAAATATGGCAAATATTCAGGGAACATTTGCATGGTGTTCTGCATAGGTATATTCCATTGAGGCATGGAAAGGATGGTAGGCAAAACAACCATAGTGTACAAAGGATGTGGAAAATCTAGTTAAGAAGAAAAGAAAAGCTTACAAAAGTTTCAAGAAAATAGTTAGAGCTCTAGAAGATTACAAGAGTGCCAGGAAGGAGCTCAAGAATTAAATTTTAGGAGAATTAGAAGGGCCATGAGAAGGCCTTGGCGAGCAGGATTAAGGAAAACCCCAAGACATTCTACAAGTATGTGAAGAGCAAGGGGATGAGCCATGTGATAATAGGACCAATCAGGTGTGTGGAGCCAGAGGAGGTAGCGGAGGTACTTAGTGAATACTTTGCGTCAGTATTCACCAGTGAAAAGGACTTTGACAATTGTGGGGATGAACCACAGTGGACTGAAATGTTTGAATATATAGGCCTTAAGAAAAAGGATGTGCTGGAGCCATTGAAAGGCGTTAAGTTAGATAAGTGGCTGGTACCGGACAAAATATACCCCAGGTTACTGTGGGAAGGGAGGGAGGAGATTTCTGAACCTCTGGTGATGATCTTTGCATTATCAAGGACGAGAGAAGTACCAGAGGAATGGAGGGTTGCAAATGCTGTTCCCTTGTTCAAGAAATGGAGTACAGATAACCCAGGAAATTATAGACCAGTGAGTCTTCCTTCAGTGGTAGGCAAGTTGTTGGAGAAAATCCCAAGAGGCAGGATTTATGAGCATTTGGAGAGACATAACCTAATTAGCAATAGTCAGCATGGCTTTGACAAGGGCAGGTTGTGCCTTATGAGCCAAATTGAGGATGTAACAAAACAGATTGAAGAAGGTAGAGCAGTGTAGTGTATATGGATTTCAGTAAGGCATTTGATAAGGTTCCCCATGCAAGACTCATTCAGAAAGCAATCAGGCATGGGATCCAAGGAGACCTTGATTTGTGGATCCAGCATTGGCTGTGGATCCAGAAAGCATAAGGTGGTTGTAGATGGTTCGTGGTCTGTATGGAGGTCGGTGACCAGTGGTGTTCTGCAAGGATCTGTTCTGGGACCCCTCCTTTCTGTGATTTTTATAAATGATGTGGATAAGGAAGTGGAAGGGTGGATCCCAAGGGTGTCAGTTTGCTGATGACACAAAAGTTAGGGTTGTTGTGGATAGTCTGGAGGATTGTCAGAGGTTACAGTAGGACATTGATAGGGTGCAGATCTGGGCTGAGAAGTGGTAGATGGAGTTCAACCCATTCATCTGCACAAAGCACTTAGTGCAATGGGGACACACCTTCCCATGGCATTCTCAGGCATCTTCTCCCTGTCCTCTTCGCAGCTCCTGTCAAAAGAAAACACAAACACTGTCCATCACCAAACACCCTCTCTAGAACTTTCTCCCGATTCCACCATCCTGATTGGCTGACAGAACATTCCTAAGTGGAACCACAGGGCTCTTAACTCTAGATAAAACCAAAACATTCTACCAAAAGGACGCACTACTTTTGCAGAAAACTGGTAAAATGAAATATCTGCAGTTTAATAGTATAAATCTTAACCAGAGCATTACACTAGAAAGGCAGGTGACCTTGAGGCGTGAATCAGCACATGGAGTTATGACATTGTAGCCGTTAGTGAGATTAGGTTGCCGGAGGGTCAGGACTGGCAGCTCAATGTTCTGAGGTTCCCTTGTTTTAAACGTGACAGAGTGAGAGGGATTAAAGGAGGAGGGGTGGCATTACTAGTCAGAGAAAATATCACAGCAGTGCTCAGACAAGACAGAATAGAGAGCTCTTCTAGTGAGACTTCATAGGTAGAACTGAGGAATAAGAAAGGTATGAACACATTAATAGGATTATATTATAGACAACCCAACACTCTGTGGGATTTAGAGGAGCAAATATGTAGAGAGATCGCAGACTGTTGTAAAAATCATAAGGTTATGATAGTAGGTAATTTTAACTTTCTACATATTGACTGGGACTCTCATACTGTAAAAAGGACTAGATGGGATAGAGTTTGTCAAATGTGTTCAGGAAAGTTCCCTTAATCTGTACATAGAAGTCCCAGTGAGGGAGAGTGTGATACTAGATCTCCTATTAGGGCAGGTGACAGAAGTTTGTATAGGTAAACACTTCACATCTAGTGATCATAATGCCATTAGGTTCAAGGTAATTATGGAAAAAGGTAGATCTGGAGCTTGTGTTGAGATTCTAAATTGGAGAAAAGACAATTTCAATGGTATCAGAAAGGATCTGGCAAGTGTGGATTGGGATAGGTTGTTTTCTGACAAAGGCGTGCTTGGTAAGTGCGAGGCCTTCAAAAATGAAATTCTGAGGGTGCAGAGTTTGTACGTCCCTATCAGAACAACAGGAAGGGTAATATAATTGTGCACATTGCTTTTTGAGAGATATTGAGGCCTTGGTTAAGAAAAAGAAGGAATTTCACAACATGTATGGGCAAGCAAGAAAAAATGAGGTACTTGAGGAGTATAAGAAATGCAAGAAAACACAAGAAGGAAATCAGGAAGGCTAAAAGGAATGAGGCTGGTTGCTCCAACAGACAAGGTGAAGGTGAATCTTAAGAGATGCTACAGAAATGTTGAAAGCAAAATGATAGCAAGGGACAAAATTGGTCTTCTGGAAGATCAGTATGTTCATCTACGTGTGCAGCCAAAAGAAAGATCTTAAATGGATCTTTTTGCATCCGTATTTACTTGGGAGACAGACACAAAGTCTATTGAAGTGAGGCAAAGCAGCAGTGATGTTGTAGATCCTAAACAGATTACGGAGGAGGAAGTGTTTGCTATCTTGAGGAAAATTAGGGTGGAATCAATCCCCAGGGCCTGAAAAGGTGTTCCCTTGGACCATGTGGGAGGCTAGTGCAGAAATTGCAGGGGCCCTAGCAGAGATATTTAAATCATCCTTAGCCACGGGTGAGGTGCTGGTGGATTGGAGGATAGTTAATTTTATTGCATTGTTTAAGAAAGGCTCTAAGAATAAACCAGGAAATTATAGGCTAGTGAGCCTGACATCAGTAGTGGGAAATTGTTGGAAGGTTTTCTAAGGGACCGGATAAATTAGTATTTATATAGACAGGGACTGAGTAGGGATAGTCAACATGGCTTTGCACATTACAGATCATGTCTAACCAATCTTATAGAGTTTTTTGAGGAAGTTACCAGGAAAGTTGATGAAGGCAAGGCAGTGGACAAGGTCCCGCATGGGAGATTGTTCAAGAAAGTTTGATCGCTTGGCATTCAAGATAGGTAATAAATTGGATCAGACATTATCTTTGTAGGAGAAGCCAGAGCATGGTAGGAAATGTTTGCATCTCTGACTGGAGGCTTGTGGCTAGTGGTGTGTGGCAGGGATCGGTGCTGGGTCCATTGTTGTTTGTCATCTATATCAGTAATCTGAATGATAATTTGGTAAACTGGATCAGCAAATTTGCTGCTGTCTCCAACATTGGGGGTGTGGTGGACAGCAAAGGAAAGCTATCATAGCTCGGAAGGAGATCAGTACCAACTGGAAAAATGGGCAAAAAATGACAGATAGAATTTAATGCAGACAAGTGTGAGGTATTGCACTTTGGGAGATCTTACATGGTGAGCGGTAGGGCACTGAGGAGCAGGGTGGAACAGAGGGATCTGGGAATATAGATCCATAATTCCTTGAAAGTGGTGTCATGGGTAGATAGGGTCATGAAGAAAACTTTTGACATGTTGACCTTCGTAAATCAATATGCTGATACAGGAAACACACATCAAAGTTGCTGGTGAACGCAGCAGGCCAGGCAGCATCTATAGGAAGAGGCGCAGTCGACGTTTCAGGCCGAGACCCTTCCTGAAACGTCGACTGCGCCTCTTCCTATAGATGCTGCCTGGCCTGCTGCGTTCACCAGCAACTTTGATGTGTGTTGCTTGAATTTCCAGCATCTGCAGAATTCCTGTTGTTTGCTGATACAGGAGTTGGGATGTTATGTCAAAATTGTATAAGATTTGGAGTGTTCTGTGCAGTTTTTGTCACCTACCTACAGGAAAGATGTAAAAAATATTGACAAAGTGTAGAGAAAATTTACAAGAATATTGCTGGAACTTGAGGACCTGAGTTATTGAGAAAGGTTGAATAGGTTTGGACTGTATTCCCTGGAGTGCAGAAGACAGAGGGGAAATTTTTATTGAGGTGTACAAATTTATGAGGAGTATAGATATTGTAAATGCAAACAGGCTTTTTGCATCAATGTTGGGTGAGACTACAACCAGAGGGCATGGGTTAAGGGTGAAAGGTGAAATGTTTAAGGAGAACATGAGGAGGATCTTCTTCACTTATAGGATAGTGAGAGTGTGGACTGAGCTACCAGAGCAAGTGGTGTATGCGGGTTTGATTTCAACATTTAATGGAAATTTGGATAGGTATGTGGATGGGATTGGTAGGGGGCTAAGGTTCAGTCTCCCCTCAAGTCTCTCTCAAGTCTCCCCTCAACCTTCTACGTTCCAAAGAATAAAGACCCAGCTTGTTCAACCTTTCTCTGTAACTTAGGTGATGAAACCCAGGTAACGTTCTAGTAAATCTTCCCTGTACTCTCTCTAATTTGTTGACATCTTTCCTACAATTCAGTGACCAAAACTGTACACAATACTCCAAATTTGGCCTCACCAATGCCTTGTACAATTTCAAAATGCTCTGATTTATAAAGGCCAGCATACCAAAAGCTTTCTTCACCACCCTATCCACATGAGATTCCACCTTCAGGGGACTTTGCACCATTATTTCTAGATCCCTCTGTTCTACTGCATTCTTCAATTCTTCATATGAAGAATACTTCATTCTTCAACTAACCAATCGCAATTCACAGCCTATTGCAGCAAAATATTGGTCTGATATCTGTAACTATGTTAATGATTCCAAAAATGCTTTACAGTATCACAAACAATATCTGACCCTGAACATATAGGGAAGTAACACAAGTAGCACAAGTAGGCCATTCAGCCCCTCATGCATGTTCTACATTCAATAGGATCATGACTGAGCTTTAATTGAGATCTCATTTCCTACATTGTTCCCACATTCCTCGATTCCTTGCACATCCAAAACTCTATCAGTGATTCTCCTGAATGCAATCAGTGACTGATACTTTAGAGCCTACCAGAGTAGAAAATTCCAAACACTCTCCAGTCTCTGGGTGAAATGAATTCTTGTGTTTGTCCTGGACCCCTTATTCTGAGACAGTGAAACCTAGTTATGGACCCGAGAAAATGAAATCTGATGAAGCATCTTTGACCTGAAATGTTAACTCCGTTTCTCTTCCCACTACTACTGTCAGAACTGCTGAGTGTTCCCAGCCTTTCCTGGTTTTACTTTAGGTTTCTAAATCTGTAATTTGTTTGTTTTTCATCAAAATTCATCCTCATCTCTTCCCTGTTAAGGCCCCATAAGAATTACTTATATTTCCAATTTTTCACAGATTTCAAGTATGTATTCGGGCAGGAGATCAAAACGCTTGCTCAGATAAGAGCTTTTAGCCCAAGGTGGATGGTCAATGGTTCAGCACAGTCTAGATAGGCCAAAAGGCCTATATCTGTGCTGTAGTATTCTATGACTCTATGGCTCTAACTCCACAGACCATCATGCATGAAAATCCCAGCAGTTTCTGAGATACTCAAACCACCTTGTCTGGCACCAACAATGATTCCACAGTCAAAGTCACTTAAACCACATTTCTCCTCCATTTTGATGTTTGTATAAACAACAAATGAACCTCTTGACCATGTGTCCATGCTTCTGTGTATTGAGTTGTTACCACATGATTGTCTGATTAGATATTTGCATTAGAAAGTAGGTGTACAAGTATACTTAATAAAGTGGCCAATAAGTGTATGATAAGGAGGTTCTGCTGGAATCAAACACTTTGCAACCAAACCTCATCTCCACTTCATAACTTATCAAGCTTTTTCATGAAGCAACTAATCTATCTTCCATGATAGCATTATCTCTAATTGTCCCTTACTGGGAAGCCAGTTCCAAATTTTAGAGTCACATTTAGCCAGGCCAAGGGTAGTACAGTTCCCACTTGATGAGGGAGATTGGTGAGTTAGATGAATTTTAGTGACAATCCATTGGTTTCAGATTGTCATTGCAGATACTAGATTTGGAATCACAGATTTATTTAATGATTTGAATTTAAGTTCTAGAGATACTTTGGTGAGATTCACATTCAAGATCTGAATCATTGTCCTAGGTGTCTACATTAACTTAACAACTAGAGCAGATGAGAGTTGATGCAGAGTAATAGGCCTTGGTTCTCTCAGATCTCCGTGTCACTGCGCCCAAGGCTCCTTCCTGTTGAGTTGTAAGGTTGCTGCTCGTGCAACAGTTTCTTCACATGATAGGCTTACACATAGGCCTTGACCAGATATGCCAACACTCTCATCACCCTTAAGCTGAGCAAAAACCATCAATATTGCATACCCTTCACAGAATCCTTTTCTCTAATTCTTATCTTACTTAGAGGTACAGCATGGTAACAGGCACTTCTGCTCAACTAGCCAACACCATTCAATTACACCTATGTGTCCAATTAACCTACTGGCCGAACGTTTCTGGAATGTGGAAGGAAACCGTGGCACCTGGAAGAGACTCATACAGTCACAGGGAGAACATGCAAATTCTTTACAAACGGTGGTGGAACTGAACCTGGGTCGCCGGTCTGTAACTGTCCTACGCTAACCACTATGCTACCATGCTGCCCCTAATTTTTATACACAGTTAGTGCCCTTTGTTTAAAGCTTCACTTCTTTCTCCTTCATTTTTCCAAGGGGAACTGATCACGTGCATGCATTTGGGATGAGGCAGGAAATAGAACAGAAAGGTAAAATGGCTGTGAAAGTTAAGTCATGATTTTATAGAATGGTGCAGCAGACTGGAGGGGCCAAATGGCCTCCTCATGCTCTATTCCCGCTGTTCTAATATTGTTTCCATTGCACTAACTACCCCTCAATCCACACATTCTTCCTAATCTCACAAAAAAGGGTATTTTTCTGAATCCTTTTTTGGGTTTTTTTAATAACATTCAGATATGCATGCTCCTATCTTTAAGTTTAGTTGCAATAAATGTTTCAAAATAATTATATTTAATTATTTGTCTAATCTTTCAGTCTTTGTCAACAAAATCAGTCAGCTGGCATCGCCAACAAATTAAATTAAATTCCTGGTCACTGATCTGTAATGTGGATTTAGATAAATGATTATAATCAAAGTCTCTGATCTCACATTTCTGCACAGTGAACAATTATCAGAGCATTTCATTATTAGATTACAATTGTCTCAAGATTAAGATTCTAGCTGCTTTGTTATCTTGTCCCTCACTGCTGTCAAGGACTGTGCTGTCTGCCTCATGTAGAAACATTATGTGGTCTAGCTTGTCTGTGAAGGGTGTATCTGTATCATTTGTACCATCAAATGGCTCCATTCCTATTATGTGTTTGGAGATGTATTCGAGCATATCTCTAGTTTGTCAAAAAATCAGAGCGGGGAACTTTAGTGTCAGGTTTTATGCTCTTCATCTCCACTTGTCCTGGGAATCAGCTGTTTGTTCTGGAGTCACATATAACACACCCTATATTAGCAGTGATGACATCAGAGAACCCTGGCTCTAATCCCAAACATGCCAGTCATTTCTCTCCATTGACCACGCTCTTTTCTCACTGTGGCTATCAGGTAGAAGGTCCAAGTGCATTAGGGCTCACACCACCAGCTTCAAGAACAGTCACTACCCCTCAACCATCAGACTCCTGAGCAAAAGGAGATAACTACACTCATTTATGGACTCTTTTATCTTGTTATTTCATGGTTATTATTTATTGCTATTTATCTATTATCTGCATTTGCATAGCTTGGCTACAGTTTACACTTCTTGATGCTTATAGTTTGTAGATCCTGTTTACAGTGACTGTCCTGTAGAATTGCTAAGTATGCCTTCAGGAAAAGAACTTCAGGGTTGTATGTGGTGACGTGTATGAACTCTGATAATAAATTTTACTTTGAACTTTAAATTTTGAATCTTATATTGGCTCCACTGTTCTGAAAACTCCAATCTAATCATCCGTTGATTTCCAAAAATTCCAAAAGTTGTGTAATCTCCCAATTTAAGCTTTGGAATACAGCCATGATTAGTCACAGAGCTTGAGTCACACCGCATGGAAACGAACTCTTCATCACCACTGGTCCACGCTGACTAACTTAACATCTAAATTAGTCCCATTTGTCCCTGTTTGGCCCATGTCCCTTTAAACCTTTCCTATCTGTGTTCCTGCCCACGTACCTTTTAAATGCTTCTGTATCTATTAACGTACCAGATTTCAGCCAAATAGGTTTTGTATGCCTGCCATATCCGGAGCATCTTTCCCAAGGTGTGGTGCACAGAATGTTTCTCTGTAGCGAAGTAAAAGGAGTGTTGGCTAACTGTTTAAGACCTTACACTAATGTGCAGAAACCTGTATTTTTCATCAGTACATCAGTTCTAGTCACATTGTAGCAGCAGTAGAATCTGAATTCAGATGAGTACATAGGATCAATAACTGTGGCTATGCAACTATTGGATTGCTATAGCAACGATCCAGTACTCTAGATTGTACAGGGGAGAAATGCAATAACCTGACTGAGCCTCAGGTCTGTGACCTAGAGCACAGAACATAGAGCAGTATAGCGCAGGAATAGGCCTGACAGCCCACAATGACTTCACTGAGCAAGATGCCTAATTAAACTATGTCTCTTCTGCCTGCAAGAGACTCTGTCTATACTTGTCACTGCCTCAGTAAAGCAAGCAACATAATCAAAGGACCCTAGTCTTTGGATAATCCCTCTTCTGATCCTTCCCATCGGGCAGAAAATTTAAAAGCCGGAAAGCACATAGCATCTGGCTTAAGGACAACTTGTATCTCACTGTTTTTAATTAAAGTCTGTCACGAGCCTTGTGGCTCATCAGGCCAGTGCTTATGCCGGTTTCCATGGCATGAAGCGACTGAGAGTATGAGACTTCCCCCCGGATAGGACGCCAGTCTATCGCGAGGTTAATCCCCAGCATTTTTGGTGGTACCCATTCTCAGCTGGGTAGACTGGAGCATTGTGTGGTTAAGTGCCTTGCTCAAGGACACACACGCTGCCTCGGCCAAGGCTCGAAACCACAACCTTCAGATCGCTAGTCCAACGCGGGAACAGGACTAGGAACTATGAACTAGGAGCCAGGGCTTGAACTCCGAACCAGAGACTGGACAAGGACCCAAACCTTGCCTCGGGATCGGACCCCAGATCTAGGCAAGGACATGACATGGCTACAGGACAGGATGTGGCTGGGGTCTAGAGGCTTGTCATGTCCTTGCCTAGTCCTGGGGCCAAAGAACCATCGCTTCACGGAGCCTTGCTGTCGGTAGTCGGAGCTGTCTTTGCAGTATGGATTTGGCTGTTTCCCAGGCCAGCTGAGTGGCCGTCAGCCACTCCGAGCTAGGTCAGGATCCGGCTGTTTCCGTAACCAGCCAAGGTTGATGGCTGTAACTGCGACTCGGAGCAACCCCAATGCAGAGATGGAACTGTCTGTCATTCTTCGGTGTTTGTCTCTTCTTGTCCTCGCTAAGTCAGGCCGTTCTGCTGTTACCCTATGGTTGGATCTGTCTCCTCTTGTCCTCGCCTCTGTGGGGTATGTCAGGCCGTTCTGCCATTGCCCTGCAGAGGGATCTGTCTTGTCTTGTCTTTGCCTCTGTTGGGTAAGTCAGGCCATTCTGCCGTTACCCGATGGATGGACCTGTCCCACCTTGGTGTGGAGATAAAGTTGAGTCCTGGCTTGTCTAAGGATAAGTCCCAGCTCTATGTCTATGTACTGTCCAGTCTCATGTTACTGTCGTGTTAAAGATGAGTCTTGGCTTTTCGAAGGATAAATCCGGGCTTTATGTTGATGTACAGTCTGTCTCCGAGCTCCAGCCTCTGAGTTATCAGCCTCCGCATTCCAAGACCCCAGCTTCCAGCCTCCAGCCTCCAGCCTCAAGACCCCAGCCTCCAGCCTCCAGCCTCCAGCCCCAAGACCCCATCCTCAAAACCCCAGCCTCAAGACCCCAGCCTCCAGCCTCCAGCCTCAAGACCCCAGCCTCCAGCCTCAAGCCTCAAGACCCCAGCCTCCAGCCTCAAGCCTCAAGACCCCAGCCACGTCCAGTCCTGTAGCCATATCATGTCCTTGCCTAGTTCTGGGGTCTGAGCCCAAGGCAAGACCCAGGTTCTGGGTCCTTGTCCAGTCTCTGGCTCGGAGTCCTAGCCCAGGCTCCTAGTTCATAGTTCCTTGTCCGGGTTCCCTGTTTCTTCTCCATGTACTAGCCCAGGTCCTGCATCCTAGTCCTGTTCCTAGTACTTTAGTGTCTGTGTCTTGCATTTGGGTCCGTTCCCAAGGCGCCCACCTTGTGAAAAGGAGAGCAAACCTGAGTTGTTTTCTCTAGAGTGATGAAGGCTGAGGGAAAAATCTCATAAAATCATGAGGGGCATACCTTCAGATAAAATAGCAGACAGTATCTTTTCCCCTAGGTCAATATATCTTCTTTTTTCTTTCTTTCTTTATCAATTTTTTATTGGTTTAAAAGGAGCATAAATACAGTCAATTATTTCGAATATATATATCAAAAACAATACAAACCAAGATTAAGATAGATATTGTCAAAATCATAGATATTGTTAAACTAGTATAAAATATATAATAAAAAACTGAAAACGGCAATTCTCCTCTTATCAATTAAGTTTTAAATGGAGAGAAAAAAAACACAATACTATATAAAAAAAACAAAAACAAAAAAAAAGGGCTGGGCAGTCCATTTTGAGAAGAGGACCAAAAAAAAAGCAAGAAAGATTTTCTGATCAAATCTAAAACTTCAAAAAAAAAGATTGAAAGAGTAATAAATCAAATTAAATGAAAATGTTGGATAAAAGGTCACCAGATTTGCTGAAATTTAAAGGATGTATCAAATGTCCGACTTCTTATTCTCTCTAAACTTAAACAGAACATAATGGAGGAGAGCCAATAAAAGACCGTAGGTGGATTAGAATCCTTCCACTTCAATAAAATGGCTCTCCTAACCAGTAAGGTAATATATCTAATACTAGAGTACATGCATTTAAAAAGAGGAAAAGTTCAGGGGAGGTATGCAGGGCAAGTTTTTTACACAGATTGCTTGGTGGTTAGAATGCTCTGCTGGGGTGGTGTGAAGGCAGATACTGAGGCACTTAGATAGGCACATGAATATGCAGAGAATGGGGGTGTATGAAGTATGTAGAAAGAGAAAGGAACAGTGTAATTAGGTAGAATTAGCTTAATCAACTCAGCACAAAACTGTGGACCAAAGGACCTGTTCCTGTGCTGTACTACGTTCTATGTTCCTCTGTTCTTTTTCCATTGGTCTTGCTAATATTCTCAAGCTCTGAGCCCCAGTAATATAACCATATAATCATATAACAATTACAGCACGGAAACAGGCCATCGTCACCCTTCTAGTCCATGCCGAACTCTTACTCTCACCTAGTCCCACCGATCTGCACTCAGCCTGTAACCCTCCATTCCTTTCCTGTCCATATAGCTGTCCAATTTAACTTTAAACAACAACATTGAACCTGCCTCAACCACTTCTGCTGGAAGCTCGTTCCACACAGCTACCACTCTCTGAGTAAAAAAGTTCTCCCTCATGTTACCCCTAAACTTTTGCACCTTAACTCTCAGCTCATGTCCTCTTGTTTGAATCTCCCGCACTCTCAATGGAAAAAGCCTATCCATGTTAACTCTATCTATCCCCCTCATAATTTTAAATACCTCTATCAAGTCTCCCTCAACATTCTACGCTCCAAAGAATAAAGACCCAACTTGTTCAACCTTTCTCTGTAACTTAGGTGATGAAACCCAGGTAACATTCTAGTAAATCTTCTCTGTACTCTCTCTAATTCGTTGACATCTTTCCTACAATTCGGTGACCAAAACTGTACACAATACTCCAAATTTGGCCTCACCAATGCCTTGTACAATTTCAACATGCTCTGATTTATAAAGGCCAGCATACCAAAAGCTTTCTTCACCACATGAGATTCCACCTTCAGGGGACTTTGCACCATTATTTCTAGATCCCTCTGTTCTACTGCATTCTTCAATTCTTCATATGAAGAATACTTCATTCTTCAACTAACCAATCGCAATTTATAGCCTATTGCAACAAAGAGTTATTCTCCACCATTTGTCACTTCCTTTAATTCAGGGTTTGCAAACCAATCAATGCAAACTGACAATTGGATTAAATTAGGCAAAGAGCCATTAATAACTACATTACTGCAATATAATTTAAATGCCTTCGGAAATACATTTTAAATGGGATTAAGAGAACCAAAGGAATTGATTTGGCAAAAAGACAATTAACATCAGTTTCAAAATGAATCATCAGTTTCTTTAAGGACCAGAAAATTGAATATCCAAACGTTTTTCAGTGTGCATAGATAACCTTGCTTCTCATTTACCTGAGCTGCTTGTTTGCCTTAAATATTGCGCTGTTACAAGGCCCAATAAAAGATTCAGGGTCTTCTAAATGAAGTCATTGCAGCTGAAATCCCTCACATTTTTTGAACTCAGTATCGAATCCTCCAATGTCAAATTGCTCACTCCTCCTTTCTGTCTCAGTCAGAATGAGTCATTTTTGGCTTCGTATTTCTGAATTTATTCCCACCGTCTAGACTGCTGGACATGCCCTGCTGCTTCACTATTGGCAACACATTGCAGAAACAAAGAAGCTTCATATGTTCTTCCCTACTGGCAATCAACACAGGCACGTATATAGGGCATGTGACTAGGGCATGTGTATAGGATACATGTAGAACCCACTAATCTACTCTTGCTACAACGATGACTGTGTGCTAAGCACAGCTCAAGTGCCATCTTTGAAACTGCTGTTATTGGTAGAATATCATGTGGCAATGGAGAGGTACACATGAATGAGATGGATTGGCTGGTTGAGAGGTGTCATAATAACAACCTCACACTAAACATATTTTTCCACACTCCATGGACAAAATCCCCTGCCTATCCAGTCTTTCCTTTTAATTGAAGTCCTCTGGTCCCAGTAACATGCTCGTGAACCCTTTCTGTAACCTTTCAGCTCAATGACTTCCTCCCCAGTTAGGCAGTGAAAGGTGCCAAGAGTGCCAAATGTGTTGTCGCTAATGACCTATTTGATCCTAGAAACTTGAAACAAAACATGGTTAGTCCATAGCTACAATGATTGTGCTGGGTTCTTTACACTCATATCAGCAAGAACAAGGAAATTATTGTGGAATTCAGGAAGAGGAAGTCGGGAGACCACATTTTAGTTCTCACTGTGGGATCAATGGTGGGAAGGGTAAGCAGCTTCAAGTTCCTAGGTAACAACATCTCTGCAGGCCAATGCATTGATGCAACCATAAAGAAGGTGTGCCAGTGGATCCACTTTATTAGGAGTTTTTTGTGGAAATTTGGTATGGCGGTAAAGACTCTTGCAGATTTCTATAAAGATGTAGAGAGGAGAGCATTCTGACTGTTTGCAACACGGCTTGGAATGGAGACTCCAGTACACAGAACTTGTAGAGACAGCAGAGGGATGTAGACTCAATCAGCTCAATCAAGGCAATGACACACTGAGGACATCTTCACGAAGCATTGCCTCAGGAAGGTGGCATCCATCACGAAAGACCCCCGCCATCCAGGACATGCCCTCTTCTCATTACTAACATCAGGAAGAAGGTACAGGAGCCTGAAAATTCATTTTCAATTATTTAGGAACGGTTTTTTTTCACACCACCATCAGATTTCTGAATGGTCCACTACCTCATAAATCCATTTTTTACATTATTTATTTATTTTCAGAATCAGAATCAAGTTTATTATCACCGGCATGTGACGTGAAATTTGTTAACTTAGCAGCAGCAGTTCAATACAATACATAATCTAGCAGAGAGAGAAAAGATAATAATAATAAATAAAATAAAACATAATAATAATAAACAAGTAAATCAATCACGTATATTGAATAGATTTTAAAAAAGTGCAAAAACAGAAATAGTGTACATTAAAAAAAAGTAAGGTGGTGTCCAATGATTCTATGTCCAATTAGGAATCAGACGGCAGAGGGGAAGAAGCTGTTCCTGAATCTCTGAGTGTGTGCCTTCAGGCGTCTGTACCTCCTACCTGATGGTAATGGTGAGAAAAGGACATGCCCTGGGTACTGGGACCAGAGGCCCTGAAGATGTCCTGGGTTCTTTGTAGGTTAATATCCAAGATGCAGCTGACTAGATTTACAACCCTCTGCTGCTTCCTTCAGTCCAGTGCAGTAGCGCCTCCATACCAGACAGTGATGCAGCATGTCAGAATGCTCTCCATGGTACAACTATAGAAGTTTTTGAGTGTATCTGTTGACATGCTAAATCTCTTCAAACTCCTAATAAAGTATAGCCGCAGTCTTGCCTTCTTTATAACTACATCGATATGTTGGGACCAGGTTAGATCCTCGGAGATCTTGACACCCAGGAACTTGAAGCTGCTCACTCTCTCCACTTCTGATCCCTCTATGAGGATTGGTATGTGTTCCTTCGTCTTACCCTTCCTGAAGTCCACAATCAGCTCTTTCATTTTACTGACATTGAGTGCCAGGTTGTTGCCGTGGCACCATTCCACTAGATGGCATATCTCACTCCTGTATGCCCTCTCGTCACCACCTGAGATTCTACCAACAATGGTTGTATTGTCAGCAAATTTATAGATGTTATTTGAGCCTAGCCACACAGTCATATGTATATAGAGAGTAGAGCAGTGGGCTAAGCACATACGCCTGAGGTGTGCCAGTGTTGATCGTCAGCGAAGAGGATATGTTATCACCAATCCGCACAGACTGTGGTCTTCTGGTTAAGAAGTCAAGGATCCAATTGCAAAGGGAGGTACAGAGGCCCAGGTTCTGCAACTTCTTAATCAGGATTGTGGGAATGATGGTATTAAATGCTGAGCTATAGTCAATGAACAGCATTCTGACATAGGTGTTTGTACTGTCCAGGTGGTCTAAAGCCATATGGAGAGTCATTGAGATTGCGTGTGCCATTGACCTATTGTGGTGATAGGCAAATTGCAATGGGTCCAGATCCTTGCTGAGGCAGGAGTTCAGTCTAGTCATGACCAGCCTCTCAAAGCATTTCATCTCTGTCGATGTGAGTGCTACCAGGCGATAGTCATTAAGGCAGCCCACATTATTCTTCTTAGGCACTGGTATAATTGTTGCCTTTTTGAAGCAAGTGGGATCTTCCCCCTTAGCAGTGAGAGGTTGAGAATGTCCTTGAATACTCCCACTAGTTGGTTGGCACAGGTTTTCAGAGCCTTACCAGGTACTCCATTGGGACTTTCTGGCTTGCAAGAGTTCACTCTCTTTAAAGACAGTCTAACATTGGCTTTCTTGTAATTTATGGTAATCTTATATCTTTGTGCTGTACTGCAACTGCAAAGAAAAAATTTCACATTATATAAGTCAGTAATAATAACCTTATTCTGATTATGATTTAGACAGTTCTGATCACTCCACCTTGGAAGGCCCATAAGGGTCAAGGAGAGGGGGAAGAATATATTCACCAACAGACAACTTCAGACTGGAGAATCTGTGTTTTTCTTTTTGATGTGGAAAAACAGATTGAATGAATTATTAGAGACATAGAAGATTCTAGTTGGTTTAACAAGGATAATCAGAGAAGTTATTTTCATTAGCAGATAGAGAATACATATTTAATATTTTGAACAGTATGTATAAGCTGGATGTTAGAAACAGATACAGAAGGGAAATAGGCTCTGAAATGCATGTCCACACTGATCATCACCTTACTACTAATGTGGAGAAAGCTCTTTTTACTCAGAGAGCTGTGATGGTCAGGAACTCACTGTTGTAGAGGTCATTCACAGCCTTCAGAAGGGAATCCAACGGACACTTGAGAAAGAATAATTTGTCAAGTTTGGCAAAGAGTGAATGAAAGGAATTGATGGGATTTTTCCACTTGACAGTGACAGAGTGAAAGGAGCCGGCTAAACAGGCTGCGAAGCTGTGTTAGTTCAGTAATTGTATGATTCATCATAGTCTATAGATCCCGGTGCCACACTGTAACTGTGGCTAAGAGCAGGGCAGCACAGAAGTGGAAATGTTAACATTCGTTCACAGCTTTGTTCCAGTTGTGACAGATGACAGATGATGCAGAAAAGATTCACAAGGATGGTGGCTGGTCAGGAGGGCTTGAGTTACAAGGAGGGACTAATTTGCCTGGGACTGCTTTCACCGGAGCGAAGGAAGCTGAGGGGCAGCCTTCAAGAGGTTTATAAAAACATGAAGGAAATACAGTGGATAAAATTGATTGTCACAGTCTTTGTGCAAAGGTAGGGGAGACTAAAACTAATGGGCATAGGTTTAAGCTGAGAGGTGAAAAATTTAAAGTGGATCTGAAGGGTAAGTTTTTCCACACAAAGTGTGGTGGATATGTGGGACAAGTTGCCAGAGGAAGTGGTAGACGCAAGTACCATTAGAATATTTAAAAGGCATTTGGACATTTTCATGGTTACGAAAAGTTCTGAGGGACATGGGCCAAGTTCAGGCAAATAGGACCAGTTCAGGAAGGCATGGACATGTAGGGCTGAAAGACCAGTTTGCATGCTATATAACTCTATGATTCCATAACTAAAAGAGTTAATGACACCATTGTTTTATTCTTTGTTTTATTGACTAGGTGTGTGTGTTGCAGGCAAGCCTAAAGCTAGTGTCCAACTCTGATTGTTGTTCAGTTTGGTGGCAATTTAAACCCTTTCAGAGGGCAGGTAAGAATCAACTGCATTGAAGTTGTCCATTGAAGGCTGCCCCTCAGCTTCCTTCGCTCCAGGGAAAGCAGTCCCAGGCAAATTAGTCCCTCCTTGTAACTCAAGCCCTCCTGACCAGCCACCATCCTTGTCTGTCCAGAGTCACATGGATGATTGTTGTTTAAAAATTAATCTTTATGTTCTTCATGGAAGGAATTCTGTCACAGATATTTGGGCTAAACAACAATCATCTTTAATAACCATGGACTTTCGAATTCTGATTATTAAGAATGGACTTTATTTATTTGGAGATACACTACGGAAACTGGCCCTTCTGGTCCCATGACCCCATGCTGCCCAATTACATCCACGTCTTGGAATGTGGGGGGAAAGCAGAGCGCCCAGAGAAGACCCACATGGTCTCAGGGTGAATCCATAAACTCCACACAGACAATGGCAGAATTGAACCTGGGTCACTGGTGCTGTCATAATGTTACGCTAACCATTACAGGTCCCACACAGGAGATTAGTGTGCAAACTTAAAGCACACGGTATTGGGGGTAAGGTATTGGTGTGGGTGGAGAATTGGTTAGCAGACAGGAAGCAAAGAGTGGGAATAAACGGGACCTTTTCAGAATGGCAGGCGGTGACTAGTGGGGTACCGCAAGGCTCAGTGCTGGGACCCCAGTTGTTTACAATATATATTAATGACTTGGATGAGGGAATTAAATGCAGCATCTCCAAGTTTGCGGATGACACAAAGCTGGGTGGCAGTGTTAGCAGTGAGGAGGATGCTAAGAGGATGCAGGGTGACTTGGATAGGTTGGGTGAGTGGGCAAACTCATGGCAGATGCAATTTAATGTGGATAAATGTGAAGTTATCCACTTTGGTGGCAAAAATAGGAAAACAGATTATTATCTGAATGGTGGCCGATTAGGAAAAGGGGAGGTGCAACGAGACCTGGGTGTCATTATACACCAGTCATTGAAAGTGGGCATGCAGGTACAGCAGGCGGCGAAAAAGGCGAACGGTATGCTGGCATTTATAGCGAGAGGATTCAAGTACAGGAGCAGGGAGGTACTACTGCAGTTGTACAAGGCCTTGGTGAGACCACACCTGGAGTATTGTGTGCAGTTTTGGTCCCCTAATCTGAGGAAAGACATCTTTGCCATAGAGGGAGTACAAAGAAGGTTCACCAGATTGATTCCTGGGATGGCAGGTCTTTCATATGAAGAAAGACTGGATGAACTGGGCTTGTACTCGTTGGAATTTAGAAGATTGAGGGGGGATCTGATTGAAACGTATAAGATCCTAAAGGGATTGGACAGGCTAGATGCAGGAAGATTGTTCCCGATGTTGGGGAGGTCTAGAACGAGGGGTCACAGTTTGAGGATAGAGGGGAAGCCTTTTAGGACCGAGGTTAGGAAAAACTTCTTCACACAGAGAGTGGTGAATCTGTGGAATTCTCTGCCACAGCAAACTGTTGAGGCCAGTTCATTAGCTATGTTTAAAAGGAAGTTAGATATGGCCCTTGTGGCTACAGGGGTCAGGGGGTATGGAGGGAAGGCTGGGTTCTGAGTTGGATGATCAGCCATGATCATAATAAATGGCGGTGCAGGCTCGAAGGGCCGAATGGCCTACTCCTGCACCTATTTTCTATGTTTCTATGTTTCTATTACACTACTATGCTGCCCAATGCCGAATTTTAGTTCCCATCTATTGTGGGTTTATAATCTTCTTGCTTTAGACTTTTATGATCACATGTACCAGTAGACAAATCTGCAGTGACAGCAAAACCTGGAAAAAAATAGCTGAGGAACCATGCCTCTGGAGTTATATAGCCCACAGAAATAGGTACTATGGCACAACTCGTATCTGCTGACCAAATGCCTTTATGAGCCAGTCCCACTTGCTTGTGCTTGGCCCACATCTCTAAACCTTTCCTATCCTGTCCAAGTGTCTTTTAAACATTTATTCACCTTTAACGCTTGCTCCTCCAGCTCATTCCACATACTGTGCCCAGCATCTTTTGTTGCCCCTCAGGTCTCTTTTAAATCCTTCCTCTCTCATTCAAACCTGTGACCTCTAGTTTTGCACTCCAGTGTAGTGGGAGGAAGGATACCAAAAGTTTCTTCAGATACATGAAGTGTGAAAGAGAGGCGAGGCTGGATATCAGACCGCTGGAGAACAACACTGGAGAAATAGTAATGGGGGACAAGGAAATGGCAGACAAACGGAATAAGTCTTTAGAGTCAGTCGTCACTGTGGAAGGCACTAGCAGTATGGTGGAATTACAGGTGTCAGGGATTATGAAGTGTGTGAAGTTACTATAACTAGAGAGAAGTTTCTTGGGAAAATGAAAGGTTTGAAGGTAGATAAGTCACCTGGACCAATTGGTTAACACTGCAGAGTTCTGAAAGAGGTAGCTGAAGAGATTGTGGAAGTATTAGTAATGATCTTTCAAGAATCACTAGGTTCTGGAATGTTCCCAGAAGACTGGAAAATTGCAGATGTCACTCTACTCTTCAAAAAGGGAGAGAGGCAAAAGAAAGGACAGTTAGTCTGACCTCAGTGGTTGGGAAGATGTTGGAGCTGATTATCAAAGATGAGGTCTCAGGGTATTTGGAGGCACATGATAAAATAGCTCAAAGTCAGCAAGGTTTCCTCAAGGGAAAATCTTGCCTGACAAATCTGTTAGAATTCTTTGAAAAAACAACAAGCAGGCTAGACAAAGGAGAATCTGTTAATATTGTGTACTTGGATTTCAGAAGGTCTTTGTAAAGGTGCTCAACAAGCTACAAGCCCATGGTATTACAGGAAAGGTTCCAGCCTGGATCAAGCAGTGGCTGATTGGCAGGAGGCAAAGAGTGGGAATAAAGGGAGCCTTTTCTGGTCAGTTGCAGTGACTAGTGGTGTTCCATGAGGGTCTGTGTGGGGACCAATTCTTTTTATGCTATATGTCAATGATTTGGAAGATGGAATTGATGGTATTGTTGCAAAGTTTGCAGACAATGTGAAGATAGGTGGAGGTGCTGGTAGCTTTGAGGAAGTAAAGAAGCTACAGAAGGACAGACAGATTCAGAGAATGGGCAAAGATGTGGCAAATGGAATGCAGTGTTGAGAAATGTATGGTCATTCACTTTTGTAGAAGAAATGAAAGGGTTGACTATTTTCTAAATGGAGAGAAAATACAAAAAACTGAAGCACAAAGGGACTTGGGAGTTCTTGTGCAGGATTTCCAAAAGTTTAATTTGCAGGTTGAGTCTGTGGTGAGGAAGGCAAATGTGATGTTAGCATTAATTTCAAGAGGACTAAAATATGAAAGCAAGGATGTAATGTTGAGATCTTATATAGCACTGGCGATGCTTCACTTGGAGTATTGTGAGCAGTTTTGGGCCCCTTATCCTCGAAAGGATGTGCTGAAATTGGAGAGGGTTTAAAGGAGGTTCACAAGAATGATACCAGGATAGAATGGCTTGTCATATGAGGAGCATTTGATGGGTCTGGGCCTGTATTCACCGGAATTCAGAAGAATGATGGCTGACCTCATTGAAACCTATTAAATGTTGAAAGGCCTTGATAGTGTGGATGCGAAGAAGATGTTTGGTATGGTGAAAGAGTCTAAGACTAGAGGACACAGTCTCAGAATAGAGGGGTGTCCTTTCAGAATGAAAATAATGAGGAATTTCTTTAGCCAGAGAGTGGTGAATCTATGGAATTCTTTGCCACAGGCAGCTGTGGAGGCAAAGTCTTAATGTATATTTAAGGCACAGATTGATAGATTCTTGATTAGTCAGGGAATGAAGGGATACAGGGAGAAGGCAGGAGATTAGGGCCGAGAGGAAAATTGGGAATCAGTCATGATGAAATGGTGGAGCAGACTCGATGGACCAAATGGCTTATTTCTGCTCCTATATCTTATGGTCTTATGATCTTAAAAAGACTTAGGCATCTACCTAATCTCTAACCCTCATAATTTTGCAAACCACTTTAACATCACCCCCTCAGTCTCCTGCACTCCAATGAAATAAAATCACCACTATTCCGCCCTCCAGTCCCAGCAACATCCTCATTCATGCAATTTTACAATGCTTCATGATTTACCTCATCACCCAATGAAATATTTTCACTTTCAGTCTTGCCTTTGCTTTCCAGCTTCTGGAAGTAAAAGTTAGAGCTCTCAGAAGGTTCAAGAGTTTGCTGGTTAGAATAATTGGTTAGAATATGGAACCTAGAACAGCAGAGAAACAGGCCCTTCGTCCCACAATGCTGTGCCAAAAGAATCACATTGGTAATTAACAAATTTCACGTCACATGCCGGTGATAATAAACCTGATTCGGATTCTGAGTGCCCAGCTGAGCTAATCACTTCCTGCGTGTTGATTGGCTTATCTAAGAGCCTCTTGATCACCTCTATCGGATCTGCCTCCACCACCCCGGTAGCACATACCGGGCACCAACCACTTGATGTGTAAGGACCTTGCTCCACACATATTTGAAATTATCCGCTCTCATCTTAAATGCATGCTCTCTGCTATCAAACATTACAACCCTGGGGAAAAGATAGTGGCTGTTTCTCTATGCCTCTCATAATCTCTTTCTGATCTCCCTCAGCCTCACCCACTGCACCGAAAACAACCCATGTGTGTCCAACCTCTCTTGATAGCACATGTTCTCTCAGCCAGGCAGCATCCTCGTAAACCTCCTTTGCACCCATTCCAAAGCCCTCACATCCCTCCTACAATGGGGAGACCAAAATTGAATGCATCATTCCACGTACAGCCTAACTAGAGTTTTATAAAGCTGCAACATAACTCATTCCCTCAGCTAATAAAGACAAGCATGCCAAATGCCTTCTTTATCACCCTATCAACCTGTGCCATCATTTTCTGGAAGCTATGGACTTAGATGCTAAGATCCCTGTTAAAATTCTAGAGAATATAAGGTGAGATAGGTAAAATCAGAGGACATAAGTTGAGGTAAGTAAAGTCAGAGGATGTAGGCTAAGGATGAGGGGGAGGAGACTTAGAGGACACTTGAGATAAACCATTTTCATCCGGATAATGAAGTGACTGAGAGAATGGTTGAAGCTGAGCTATTGATAGAATTTAAGAAGTACTTAGATGCCCATGAGTATCATTTAAGTACAGACAGCTATGAATCAAAATCAGGGGCATTGGGACTAAAACAGAAGGGTCAATGTGGACGAGTTGGACTAAATGGTCTGTTTCCATGCTGTATGCTTCAATGATTCCATTGCCACCGGCAGGTCCCACTTCCTCCTCAGAAATATATCACGGCCTTTTGTCAGTGCTGGGTCTAGATCCTGGCATACTGGAGCAACATGTTCACCAAAATCCTTCTCAAGGGAAAATAAGAATGTGACTAATATGATTCAAAGGATTAAGAAAAAGGCTTGGAGATATATATGAAGGAGAAGTTAGGCAGAAAGACCTAGGAAATTGATTTTTGTTTACTTAGCAATACAGTCCGGCCCTTCAGGCAGGGTCACCCCAACAAACCTCAACAATGTGGGATGAAACAGGAACCGGGGGGAAACCCACGCACCACTGTGAGGACGTGCAGACTCCTTCCAGTGGTCACGAGGATTGAACTCCGAACTACGACACCCTGAGCTATAATAGTGTTGTACTAACTGCCACGCTATCATGGTGTAATTGTTTTCTGAGTTGCTCTTCCAAAGAGATGGCACAGCGACGATAGGCTGAACGGTTCCGTTCTATGCCGTGTGACCGCATTCGATGCAGTCAAAACCCACACAGCAACAGAGTGGTGATAGTTTTCCCCTCGTTCCAAAGTAATTTTGAAAGCTGTTGTTTTTTATGTAAAATTCTTTGATGACATAACCTAGACAGTGTCCAATGCAATTGCTTATTTCATTTCCTGTGTGCACTCACTCTATAAATTGTTAAGCTTCTTAAATATTAAAAAGCAGGATTACAAGATATTATCTCTTTTCATAACATGAGTTGGCTGCCAGCCCTTTGTCCAGTTAAGATGTTCTTTATGCTTCCATAGTTCTCAAGGTATTCCACATGAAGACTGATACATTGCAGCACACAGTATTTGAGCCTAATTTCAGTGCAGTGTATTTCACAGCTGTTACTGGCAGGGTTTGACATTTGAACATTGGCAGCTCCCCCCACAATGTTGGTCAGTTCGATGTCTCTCTTTCAATTCTTGGTTCATGAATACTGTTCAGAGTCATAGAGCATAGAGAAGTAGCAGGATCTAGACCTGATGGAAAAAAAGAGTTGAGAAATGGCAGCTAAGATTTAATGCAGACAAGTATGAGGTGTTGCACTTTGGGGAACATACCAGGGTAGGACTTAAACAGTGAACAGTAGGATACTAAGGAGTGCAGTAGAACAGAGGGATCTGGGACAACAGATCCAGAATTCCTTGAAATTGGCATCACAGATAGATAGGGCCGTAAAATTAGCTTTTGGCACATTGACCTTGAAAATTGAAAAAATCCAAAGAAAGTTTACAAGGGTGTTGCCAGGCCATGAGTTCCTGAGTTATAGGGAAAGGTCGAATAGGTTAGGACTTACTTCCTCGGAGCATAAGAGAACTGAGGGAAGATTTGATAGAAGTATACAAAATCATGAGGGGTACAAGTAGGGTAAATGCAAGCAGGCTTTTTCCACTGAGGTCGAGGAGACTAAAATTAGAGGTCATGAGTTAAAGGTGAAAGGTAAAATTTTTCAGGGGAACATGAGGGGAATTTTCTTCACTCAGAGGGTGATGAGAGTGTGAACGAAGTCTGTTCTTGAGTCTGGTTGTCCAGGTGTTCAATTAGAAAGTGACTAAAGAAATTGGATCTATATTATTTGGAGTTTAAAAGAATAAGGGGTGACCTTAAGAGGCACTTCTTTTGTTTCAAATGTCCTTAGAGAGCACAGCAGGGTACATATTCCCATTTGCCAGCTGTCCTTGTCCTTTTTGATGTTAAAGTTCATATGTTTCTACTCTAAACCACTCATGGTCTTTGGAGAACAATCTTAGACTCTCTACATAACCAAGCTCTGACTTTTTGCAGTAATCATGTAATTTTTTTTTCTGTACATCCTCCGAGCCGATGTAGTCCTGAGTCTAACGCTATAATAAACTGAAAAATATTAGCCTGTACGATAAATTGTAAAGTATTAGGAAAGCTTGGATAGGCCAGGGTTGTTTTTCTTTAAAGAGCTTGGGAAAATGAGTGTGGCTGAAAATGGAGGGGAGGGAACGTCAACTCAGACCATGAGAGGCCTGCATCGTGTCATGGTCCAGTCTGTGAAGTCCGTATTCCGGTTCACGGTCTGGTCCATCGACCCTTGCTCCAGGTTTTCCTGTCTACCCTGTTTCTGTTCTTGTTGAGCTCTAATTGAGACAGCTGATGCTCGTGGGGCTGGCTGCATAAATACCTCCAGAGACCAGGGTGTGGCTGCTGGATTGTTCTTGTCCTTAGTCCTTGTATCCCTTCCTCTGCCTCCTGTTTCCTCGCCTGAAGCCCTGCCTTGTCTTGCCGGTAACTCTCGCCTCATCTGAAGTTCTTGTCTTGCCTTGCTTTGCCAAAAGCCTTGCCTTGTCTTGCCGGTAACTCTCGCCTCACCTGAAGTTCTCGTTTCGCCTTGCATTGCCTGAAGCCTTGCCTTGTCTTGCTGTCTTGTCCTGGAGCCACCCCGTACCTAGCTCCCTTCCTGTCCCTTGCCTCCGTCGGGTAAGCCAGGTCGTCTTGCCGTTACCTGCGGTTGGTTCTGACCCTTCCTGTCCCATGCCTCCGTCAGGTGGTGATCCGCGCCCTGCCCAGGAGGAGCCTGCCTAGCCTCAAGGCTGAAGACTCCAGCCTCCTGCCTCCTGCCAAGCCTCGTCTCTAGCCTCAAGCCTGAAGACTCCAGCTTCCTCTTGCCCGCCTGCCAAGCCTCGTCCTTGCCTAGTTCTGGGGTCCGAGCCAGAGGCGAGACCCAGGTACTGGGTCCTTGTCTAGTCTCTGGCTCAGAGTCCAAGCCCAGGCTCCTAGCTCTCTTGTCCAGTCCTGTTCCGGGTTCCCGGTTTTCGTGTCCATGTCCTTGCCCTCAGCCTGTATCCTAGTCCTGTCCCTAGTACTTCAGTGTCTGTATCTTGCACTTGGGTCCGTTCCCAGCCACCTCCTTATGACACATCGGGCATTTTCATGCCTTACAAGGCACAGATTGGAGGTCTGCGTGGGGCGCCACTCCTCGTACAGACACGAGAGCAATGTGTGGTTAAGTGCCTTGCTCAAGGCCACAGCTGAGGCTCGATCTAGCCACCTTCAAATCACTAGGTGAATGCCTTAACCACTTGGCCAATGGAATTCAAGTTCAAATTCAACTTGAAGTTTACTTGTCATTTAACAATATATGCCAAATGAATCAGCATTCCTCCGGAACCAAGGTGACAGCACAGTGCCAACAGTCATACACAGCACAGGGCACATATAATTGCGATAGCAGTCACAAAGTCCATAAGTGTCATCTCCTGGAGATTGATGGTGTATGGGGTGAGAAGGGCAAGAACAAGCCCGCAGCAATCCGATCATCATGTGCAGCCACAGACGAATGGAATTCAACTTGTCTTCCATTGAGTGAAAACTGGAGAGCTGCTCTGAAGGGAGGAACCAGCCTGCAATCTAGCATGGATGCCCACCACGCCATGCCACCCAGGCGTCTCCTCTCCTGGGTGGCTGCAACAAGCAACCCCATGGCATGAGGGCCCGGTCCACACAACAACTGAAGCCATGCAGCTCCCCCACCATCCGTCTCACTAATGAACCAGTGAACCAGACCTGCAGGACTACGTTACCAATGTCCAACAGGGTCTTGCAATCACAAGAAAAATGTCCAAGCCTATCATTTGACCCATTTGTTGGACCACGTAATCCCTAAATCAAAAATCTGTGAATCTCTGCAAATGTCTTGATGTCTACAGCTCTCTATAGCAGCAAATTTCATAGATTCACCATCCTCAGTCTGAAGAATTTCCTCCCCATCTCAGTTTTAAAGGGACCTCCCTTTATTCTGCGTCTGTGCCCTCAGATCCTGGTCTCTATTACTAATGGAAGCATCCTCTCCACACCCGCTCTATCCAGACCTTTCAATATGTGGTAGGTTTCAGTGTGATTCCCCCCTCATTCTTCTGAACTCCATCGAGCACAGGTCCAGAGACATCATGTGCTCCTAGTACATTAAACCTTTAACTTCCAGGACCATTTTGGTGAACTTCCTCTGGACTCTCTTCAGGATGTATGTCAAGAATGTGTTGATCTACACATTTCTGGAAGTGACAGATGGAAATGTGAACAACATCATCCATGGGGTTTTTAAAAGCTCAAGTGAGCAGGTTAAGGAACTAGGTAACCCTTTACCTATGAAACTAACATTGAAAGATAGAATAGGAACTGCAGATTAGGGTGGGTGAGTTCAATGACAAATCAGATAAAGAAAAGACAAATAACACACGATAGATTCTTCAGATGCTAGAAATCTTAAGCACACACTCAAAATACTGGAGGAATTCAGCAGATCAAGCAGTATCTATGAGGGGAAATAAACAGTCAACCTTTTGGGCCGAGATCCTTCAACAGGACTGGAAACAAAAGGGCCAAAGCCAAAATAAAAAGGGGCAGGGAGGGGAAGGAGTACAAGCTGGCAGGTCATGGTTGAGACTAGGTGAGGTGGAAGATGGGTAGGTGGGGTAGGGGATATGAAGTAAGAAGCTGGGTGTCACAACCACGGATTTAGCAGCACAGCAGATTTGGCAATTGTGCTTGTGACCATGCATGTATCAGATAATTATTATTAATAATTATTATTTCATAGTGATCGTATTTAACTCCATTTATTCCATCGCACTGCCCTCCACTCTCTCCGCACTAATCCAAACCTCACCATCAAGCCTGCTGACAAAGGTGGTGCCGTAGTAGTCTGGCGGACGGACCTGTACCTTACTGAGGCCAAACAGCAGCTCTCTGACACCTCCTCTTACTTACCCCTGGAACAGGACCCCACCAAAAAACATCAAACCATTGTCTCCAGCACAATCACCGCCCTTATCAAATCCGGAGACCTTCCATCCTCAGCCAATAAACTCATAATTCCCACACCCCGTACCGCTCGGTTTTACCTCCTCCCAAAGATACACAAGCCTGACTGTCCCAGTAGACCCATAGTTTCTGCCTGCTCCTGTCCAACCAAACTTGTATCTCCTACCTGGACTCCATTTTGTCACCCATAGTTCAGTCCCTCCCCACCTACATCCGCGATACATCCCATGCCCTCCATCTCTTCAATAACTTCCAGTTCCCCGGTCCCAACCGCTTCATTTTTACTATGGATGTCCAATCCTTATACACCTCCATTCCCCATCAAGAAGGCCTCAAAGCCCTCTGCTACTTCCTGGATAATAGACCTCACCAGTTCCCCACCACCACTACCCTCCTCCGGTTGGCGGAACTGGTTCTCACACTTAATAACTTCTCTTTTGGCTCTTCCCACTTTCTTCAGACTAACGGTGTAGCTATGGGAACTCGCATGGGACCCAGCTACGCCTGCCTCTTCGTTGGTTATGTGGAACAGTCTGTGCTCCAAACCTATTCTAGTACTGCTCCCCAACTTTTCCTTTGATACATTGACGACTACATTGGTGCTGCTTCCTGCACCCATGCTGAACTCGTCAATTTCATCAACTTTACTTCAAACTTCCACCCAGCCCTCAAATTCACTTGGTCTATCTCGGACACTTCTCTCCCCTTTCTCGATATCCTGGTCTCCATCTCTGGAGACAGACTGTCCACTGACATCTTCTACAAGCCCAGTGACTCTCATAACTACCTCAACTATACCTCTTCCCACCCCGCCTCATACAAAAATGACATTCCCTATTCCCAGTTCCTCCGTCTCCGCCGCATCTGCTCCCAGGATGAGGCTTTCCGTTCCAGGACATCTCAAATGTCCTCTTTCTTTAAGGATCGTGGTTTCCCTTCTACGGTGATCAATGATGCTCTCACCCGCATCTCCTCCATTTCCCGCACTTCGGCCCTCACCCCATCTTCCCGCCACCACAACAGGGACAGAGTTCCCCTTGTCCTCACCTACCACCCCACCAGCCTCCGGATCCAGCACATTATCCTCTGCAACTTCCACCACCTTCAACAGGACCCCACCATTAAGCACATCTTTCCCTCTCCACCCCCCTCTGCCTTCTGCAGGGATCGATCCTCCGCGACTCACTTGTCCGCACATTCATCCCCACGGATCTCCCACCTGGCACTTATCCCTGTAAGCTTAAGTGCTACAACTGTCCCTACACCTCCTCTCTTGCCACCATTCAGGGCCCCAAACGGTCCTTCCAGGTGAGGCAACACTTCACTTGCGAATCTGTTGGGGTCATCTATTGCATCCGGTGCTCCCGGTGCGGCCTCCTCTACATTGATGAAACCTAACGCAGATTGGGGGACCGTTTCGTCGAGCACCTCCACTCCGTCCGCCACAACAGGCAGGATCTCCCGGTTGCCACCCACTTCAACTCTGCTTCCCATTCCCATTCAGATATGTCCATACATGGCCTCCTCTACTGCCATGATGAGGCTAAACTCAGGTTGGAGGAGCAACACCTCATATACCATCTAGGTAGTCACCAGCCCCTTGGTATGAACATAGAATTCTCCAACTTCCGGTAATTCCCTCCCCCTCCCCTCCTCTATCCCTATCTCGCATCACCTCCCTCATAGTTCCATCTCCTTCCACTATTCTTCTCCTATCAATTACCTCCCTGCTTCCCATCCCCCACCCCTTTGTCTTAAAAATTACTGTTTTTTTCAACTACCAGCATTCTTCAATCCCTCCCCAAAGTTCTTCCTTCAGTCCTGACGAAGGGTTTCGGCCTGAAACATCGACTAATCTTTTCAACTGATGCTGACTGACCTGCTGAGTTCCTCCAGCGCATTGTGAGTGTTCCTTTGACAACAGCATCTGCAGATTATTTTGTGTTTACCATCGTAGTGTCTGTCGAGACTTGAACCCAGGGCATAGCTACACTTCGTTATCTGCGTTCTGCCTTGCCTGAGAATCTGTGCTGTCGAGGAACTGACTCTGAAGAGTAGCGGTATTCGTTTTATTCTTAGTTGTTCTTTTCAGCCACAGTGTGGGCTTTGTTTTCCATTTGAGTGTTTTAGTCAGCGGTTCTGTTTGGCCTAGCGTTTATTGTTTTCTTTTCCCTATAATGTGGTTCACATTAAAGTCTGTGAAATATCAATCTGCTTCAGTGTCTATCACTCTGCACTTGGGCCATGTCCAAACCTGGTGACACTGGGAAGTGATGGGAGTAAGATGTGAAGGGCTGAAGATGGAAGAATCTAATAGGAGAGAACGATGGACCAGGGAAGAAAGAGAAAGAAGGGAAACAGATGAAGGTGATGGGCAGGTGAGGAGAGAGAAAGGATGAGAGGGAAACCAGAATAGGGAATGGGAAAAAAGTGAAGGAAGAATAAAAAACGGATGGAATGATATGCTTGTAGCTATCAATTTTCAATGGCAGGATGACAGGGATTATGATATGGCTACAGGGTTGATGTTGTTGTTCCTTTCCATGCCTCGTGGAGGATCAGGCATCAGCCTTTCTGTTTCTTTAGCACTTGCCTGTTTTTTTATGATGCCAAGTTGCCAGCTCGACGCTCGATCCAGCACAGATGGAAAGTGTGCAAGGAGCCGGCCGAATTCAAAGCCAGGACCCCTCACAGCAAGGTGCAGTGTGGATGCCACTACACCACTGGTCGGCTAGTTCACAGGAGATCTCTGCACAAACATACAAGTCCTTACATTTTCAAAAATCAGAAGCATTATGGACTTCATTAACCAGTTTTATCTGGCCCTTTCATGCTGCTTTGTCTAATGTTGTTCCGATTTCATGCAGTAACTCCCACTTCACCTCTGGAATCCAGCTCCTTGATCCAGTCTAGTTCCATCACTTTTATTAAGAATGGTAAAATCAGCACTGGACTTGTCTCTATGCTGATGGGTGGCATTAGGCAGGCAGACTCATAATCCTTTATTTTATTTCATATCATTATGGACATTTTATTACATAGCTTAGAGATAGTTTGGATTTTACCTCAGGACAGAGAATTCTTTCTGTACTGCCCTGTCCTCTGCTGATGATATGAACCCTGTGAGTATTTTTTATAAGAACATTAATAAAAACTTCAGGGTGTTAGAGAATTTTTGTAGAAAGCCAGTTCTTTGAGGCTAACCTTGAAAAAGACTGCTGTTTTTTGATATGACTTTAATCCTTGGATTGAGTGTTTGGCTTGTGGATGGAGGAATAAATTCAAGGATAAAGAAGGCCACTGGGCATGCTGGCTTTTAACATAGAACATAGAAATCTACAGCACATTACAGGCCCTTCAGCCCACAATGTTGCGCCGACCATGTAACCTACTCTAGAAACTGCTAAGTGCAGAGAAGATTTACAAGGATGCTGTCAGGATTTGAGGGACTGTGTTAAAGGGAGAGGTTGGATGGGCTGGAACTTGATTCCTTGGAGCGTCAGAGAATGAGAGATGATTTTGTAGAGGGTATATAAAGTCATGAGGGGCATAAATAGGGTGAACGTACAAAGCCTTTTTCCCAAGGTTATGGAATCAAGAATTAGGTGGCTTAGGCTTAAGGTGAGAAAGAAAGAATTTGAGAGACAACAAATATTTTTAAACAAAGGATAGTATCTATGTGGAATGAGCTGCCAGAAGAAGTGATTGAGACAGGTACAATAATTACTTTTAAAAGACACTTGGACACGTACATGGATTGGAAAAGTAGAAGGTTATTGACAAAACACAGGCAAATGGGACTCACTTAGATGGGACATCTTGGTCGGCAGGGACTGTATAAATGCTGTGTAAATCTTTGGGGTAAAGGTCAGATGAAAATATGAAACAGGACAGAAAATCACTCAGCAGGCCAGGCAGCATCCATGGGAAGATAAAGGGTTAATATTTCAGCTCGAACTAAGGGTTTTAAATCTGAAAGCTAAAGCATCCATAATTAGACACATCACTTTATGTACAGAATCACAAGCCCTACTCTTGTAATCAGGCCCTCTATTAATAATATCCACAGCAACAATAACAACTGTTCCATCAGCTGGATGCACTTAAGTGTTAGTCTTCAGTGACTTGTTTACTTGCAGACCCACACCTTAAAGGCTGCAAACATTCAAGAAGGCAGTTTAACACCACAGGCGAAGGGGAGACCTGATAGTAGTATTTAAAATTATGAGAGGTTTAGATAGAGTGGACAGGCACCATTATTTTCACAGGGAAGAAATGTTGAAAACTAGAGGGTATAGCTTTAAGGTGAGAAGGGCAAAGGAGATATTGGGACAAGTATTTTACACAGAGTGGTAGGTGCCCAGAATGGGCTGCCAGGGGTGGTGATGGAGGCGGATACAATAGTGATTTTAAGAGATATTTGAACAGGCACATTAGTATGCAGGGAATGTTGAGATATGGATCGTAGAAAGGCAGAAAGAATTCATTTCATATGGCATCACGATCAATTCATACATTGTGGGCCGAAAGACCTGTTCTTGAGCTATGCTCCATATTCAATGTTTCCCAATTTCTCACCACTTTAAAAGAACACATTTAAAGTGTTGTTTTCTTTTATCAAAGTGGATGACTTCATCTTTTCTGACGTAAGGTCTTTGACCTGAAACACTAACTGCGCTCCTCTCTTCACAGCTATTGCCTGACCTGCTGAATGTTTCCAACATTTTCTGGGGTGTTGTTCCTTTCTGCATCTTGTGCCGCATTCGGTGGCAACCCTGCTGTTCCCTTAGCATTTTTGTTTGCTTTTTACGAGGCTGAGTTGCTAGCTCGACAGTCAACCCAGCACAGATGGAAAGTGTGCAAGGAACCGCAGATTCGAACCTGAGACGACTCACCTCAGAGTCTGGTATGGATTCCGCTACACCACTGGCCAAATATTGTTTTTTCTGGGGTGTAATTTCTTTATATCTACTGACCAAATGCAGTGCTTCACTGCATATGAATCAGTAGCCAGTCAACTAATGATATTTTTGTGGAGATAGTGGGAGAGTGCACATGCCAGAACAGAAAGTACATGTTCTCAGTAATCAGTCCCTACTGCTAGCAGTTGCTCCAACAATTCTTATGTAATTAACCTTAGAGCACCATTATCTTCACTGCAGCTCATGTACCTATGAAGTCTTACTGATGACAGTAAGCACAGATGTACTCTTCATTGGGAGGGCAAACGTCGGTGCTCACTGTGATTGCCATGTTTTTGAGTTATGGGCCTCTCAGCCGACTGGAAGACTGTTAACTTATCACTGCCTTTAGGAAAGGCTGACTGTCCTTTTTAATGATTAATGAGGATGTTTGAATGCATTATTGGGGAAGCAAGTAAGTAAATAGTCAATAGTGGAAAGCATACAGGTATTGAGAGAGAATTCTTTGACACATCAATCAATTAGAAAACTACTGTACTTCTCGTGCTCTCAAAGCAGTGAGAAGCAAAAGTGATGGATAGATGTGTCCTGACATATTTCATCGATGCTCCCACATTGTTGCTATCAATAATATGGCAAAAATGTGAAACAACTTTTCCATTCAGTGAAGATGTCCTCACGAGTGAACTCCAGGAGGTATCCAAAGTGAGATTACTTGCAAGGCATAACAAACATAAGAGACGGGTGTAGGAAAGGGAGCCTGTTCCAATATTTAGTGAGATCGTGCCTGATCTTTTCCCTCGGAACTAATGAAAATATAGTTCACAAAGATAAAAATAAGGCCACTCATTCCATAGTGAACACTATGGTACCACATTAATCATATTTTTGGATTAGTAATCCAAACATAAAGTCACAAAGTTGTAAATCAGTTTGTTATTGTCATTTGTACAGAAGTACAGCAATAAAACTTGGTTTTGCATACCTCCATACAGATCATTTCATTATATAAGACAATAAGACATGAGATCAGAATTCAGATTATTTGGCCCAAGAGGTCTGCTGCACCATTTCTTATGGCTGATTTATTATCCCTCTCAAACCCATTCTCCAGTCTTCCCCCTATAACCTTTGACATCCTGACCAATCAAGAGCCCATCAACCTCCACCTTAAATATATCCAATGATCTGACTCCACAGTTGTCTTTGGCAATGAATTCCACCAACCTCTGGCTAAAGAAATTCTTTAGTTCTCTGTTCTCTGTTCTAAATGGGTGTCCCTCTATTCTGAGCCATTGGACCTGTGAAGGAGCAGCTTCAACCCTGTCCACCCTTTACTACTGCAGTTTAAAAGTAGTTGCTTAAATAAATCTTGATGAAATCATTGCTAACGGTGATAGTGACCATGAAGCTGTCAGAAACACCTACTTTTCAGCACTTCTTTCAGCATGGACTTTAGGAAGGGTGGTGAGGAGAACACACATCAATTGTTGAGGTGTTAGGGGTGGAAAGAGTGAACAGCTTCAAGTTCTTGAACATCGACATCTTTAAGGATTTAACCTGGGCTCAGCACATTTATGCAATTATGAAGAAGGCGCCGCAGTGTCTATACTTCATTAGGAATTTGAGGAGATTTGGTATGTCACCAAAGATACTAGCGATTTCCTACAGATGGTCAGTGGAGAGCATTCTGAGTGGTTGCACTACAACCTGGTCTGGAGGATGCAATGTGCAGCATCACAAGAGGCTGCAATGGGTTGTGAGCTCAGCCACCTTCGTCTTGGGCACAAGCCTCCCCACCATCGAGGATGTCTTCAAAAGGCAATGTCCCGAAAAGGGCCCTCACCATCTGGAACATGCCCTCTTCTCATTACTACTATTAGAGTGGACCCAGGGCCTAAAGGCCCACACTGATCAGTTTAGGAACTGAGTCTTCCCTTCTAACATGAGACTTCTGAATGGTCTATGAACCCATGAGCACCACTTCACTTTTCCTCTTTTGCACTAAGTATTTATTTATTCATAACTTTTATGTCTTCCACTATCCTACTACCAAAAAACCACAAATTTCAGGACATATTCTATTGATAATAAAACTGATTCGAATTCTGTACTTCATGAAGGAAACTTTGCAGGTTTTGCCCTGTCTGTGGGGTGTATTACTCCTCGTACACAGCTCCATTTCTAAATCCAAGATGCTGTCTGTAAAACTTGAACTTAAAGGGCAATTAGAAAGAGGCAATAAATGCTGGCCTAAACTAGTAATGGACACAGTTCATGAATGCATCATAAACAGTGATCCCTGACTTGGCATGATGTAATAGCAGTTTTAAATAAAATTAGAAAGATGACCTGTGTTGTTCACTCAGAGATGAATCTGACAAAACACGTTCACATCAAAGACTGATGTAATGCACTGTAAGGTTTCACTGCTAATATAATGGTTTTTTTGTAATGTTCACTGCTGAAGTAACATTTCCCTGTAGCGGCAATGTCTGGGTTACTTTACTTCACTTTACCGTCGCCAAACAATTGATACTAGTGCGTACAATCATCACAGCGATATCTGATTCTGCGCTTTGCGCTCCGTGGAGTACAAATTGATAGTAAATACTAAAAATTTAAATTATAAATCATAAATAGAAAATAGAAAAGGGAAAGTAAGGTAGTGCAAAAAAACCGAGAGGCAGGTCTAGATATTTGGAGGGTACCACCCAGATACGGGTCAGGATCCGTGTTATGGCTGGAGATAACAGGACTGTGGATGCATGTTAGCCAATCAGGATTTTATTGCCCTGTCTGGTGGATCTGGAAGCAGTTGATTTCGCGGGCTTTTGCCAGAGATGGGGGGGGGGGGTGCGCGGAGAGAGAGAGAGAGAGAGAGGGATGACGAGAGAAGACACGAACGGAGAGATTTGGTAGACCGCCGGATGGGCTGGACTCGAGCAAGGGTCTGAAGGGCAGCGACAATCGGAGGAGGTAGATGGGGATCGATTGGCCTACGTGTGAGCTCCAACTTTGTGCGCAGACTGTTTACTAAAATATGGGCCTTTTTTTAATATATATTTCATTTCTCAACTAACCATATAGTCAAAGTAAGAGTTATAAAGCTTAATTGTTTAATCGCATATTGTGTGCTGTTTGTTATTTCGGGGTACTGATTTGTAACAAGGGACACATTGTGCAGCATCCACCCAAAAGAGATTTCTTAAGTTTGGCCGGGCAGGGAGTTATCACCCCCCATATTAAGCTGCTAGGTGAAGCGAGTGTTACGCTGAAATACAAAAACTGTTAAACTTGACCATTTGGAAAACTCACTTGGAAACTTGACTGAGCTCAAAAGAGGTTGTCACTGTTTCAGACAGCGAGCATGCTAAAACCATGCTTTCCAGCAGTGACAGAGGGTGAGATTAAAGTGAAGACATCTGCCCTGCTGGCTTTGGAGAGAATGAATTGAAAACAGTCACAGAGGGAGACTAACAGGAAGCTGATTTGATGAATATGAAAAATATGCAACCTGATATTTTAAAATTGAAGTCGACCCAATACAGAGAAAATGTAAGATCATTGGAATTGTTTCATTACTATCACATGCAGCAAGATACAGTGAAAAGCTTGCCTTGCATTCTGTTCATACAGAATTTAGATCATTGCACAGTGCAGTGAGGTAGGACAAAGTAAAACAATAACAGAGTGCAGAATAAAGTGTAAGAGATACAGGAAAAATGTAGTGCAGGAAGACAATAAAGTGTAAGATCATAATGAAGTAGACATCAAAGGTCCATCTTATTGTACTGGAGGATGATTCAATAGTCTTATAACAGTTCTACTTGCAGCTGGTTGCACGTGCTTTCTGGCTTTTCTGTTTTCTGCCAGAGGGAAGAGGGAGAAGAGGGAATGACCAGAGTTGGTGGGCCTGCTGATTTTCCTTTGCTGCTTTACTGTGACAGTGGACTGTGTATACGGTTCATGGACAGGAGGATGGTTTCCAAGAGGTGCTGAGCTGTATCCACAACTCTCTGTAGTTTCTTGTGGTCACAGAGAGATCATCAGTAAAGAATTAACCTCATGGATTTCCAAAGCAGAATAGTTATTTGAATTATGTTACTGATGTAGCTCTCCTCATGGAGTCAACATGGAAGCAGGCACTTTATCCCACCAAGTCTATACTGGCTGCCAAATATCAATCTATACCAAAACTAAATTCATCCTTTTTTTTTTGTTTTCCTTACATTCTTGACCACTCCCCTCAATTCTATCTGAATGCTAGAGGCGTTTTACAGTGCTCAATTAACCTATCAACCCACACATCTTGCGCAGGGATGTGGGAGGAAACTGGAGCACCTGGAGGAAAGCATTATGGTCCCTGGGGGAAATTTTAAATTCCAAACAGACAGCACGCAGGTTTAAAAAGGAGCCTGCGTCCCTGAAGCCA
The DNA here is from genome assembly GCF_963921235.1 of Mobula hypostoma. Lineage (NCBI taxonomy): Eukaryota > Metazoa > Chordata > Chondrichthyes > Myliobatiformes > Myliobatidae > Mobula > Mobula hypostoma. The sequence continues at coordinate 172,383,605 of NC_086097.1, forward strand.
TGAGGAAACTGCACTAATATTCCACTTATTTCTCCTAACTGCTCCAGGGTCTTTATCTCCTTTCATCTTGATTCTTTGCATTCCTCCTTTCTGTGCTCCACTGCCTTCTCAAAGGTTTCTGCCAACTATTCTGCTGCCAGCTCCCCAAAATCAGTGCTTCATGGTTTTTCTCCTCTTGCCTGGATGAGTTCTCGTATAACTACACTTGAAGCTTTCTGGATCAAGGCTTGATTAGACCTCTGATGTAACTATTCATTCCCTCTACCACTGGTGCAGTGTGCACCATCAGTGTGTATGTTGCCATTATAATTTCGGTTTCTCCAACAGCAATTCCCTAACCTGTGATCTCAATTATTCAAAAAGACCAGAGCAGCTGCTGATTGGGAAGTGCTCTAGTGGTTCTTCTTCAAATCATACACCATCCAGACCTGAAGAATTATCATCATTCCTTCATTATAACTGGATCTAAATCCTGGAACGTTCTCCCTCATCTGAATGACATTTAGATAAGCACATGGATATGAGGGTTTTAGAGCAAGAAAGGGAGTAGACAAGGTGCCACACATGAGGCTGCTTGCCAAGTAAAGAGCCCATGGTATTACAGGAAAGTTACTGGCATGGTTAGAGCATTGGCTGATTGGAAGGAGGCAGCAAGTGGGAATAAAAGGATCCTTGTCTGGTTGGCTGCCAGTGACTAGTGGTTTTCCACAGGGGTCGGTGTTGGGAACATTTCTTTATATGCTGTATATAGATGATTTTGATGATGGAATAGATAGCTTTTTGCCAAGTTTTCAGGTGGTATAAAGGTTGGTGGAGGGGCAGGTAGTGTTGAGGAAACAAGTAGGATGCAGAAGGACTTAGACAGATTAGAAGAATGGACAAGAAAGTGGCAAATGAAATATAATGTTGGAAAATGCATGGTCATGCACTTAGTCGTAGATATAAATGTACGGACTATTTTCTAAACAGGGAGAAAATACAGGAATCTGAGTTGCAGAGGGACTTGGGAGTCCTTGTGCAGAACACCCTGAAGGTTAACTTGCAGGTTGAGTCGGTGGTGAGGAAGGCAAATGACATGTTAGCATTCATATCAAGAGGTCTAGAAACATAGAAACATAGAAACATAGAAAATAGGTGCAGGAGTAGGCCATTCGGCCCTTCGAGCCTGCACCACCATTTATTATGATCATGGCTGATCATCCAACTCAGAACCCTGTACCAGCCTTCCCTCCATACCCCCTGACCCCCGTAGCCACAAGGGCCATATCTAACTCCCTCTTAAATATAGCCAATGAACTGGCCTCAACTGTTTCCTGTGGCAGAGAATTCCACAGATTCACCACTCTCTGTGTGAAGAAGTTTTTCCTAATCTCGGTCCTAAAAGGCTTCCCCTCTATCTTCAAACTGTGGCCCCTCGTTCTGGACTTCCCAAACATCGGGAACAATCTTCCTGCATCTAGCCTGTCCAATCCCTTTAGGATCTTATACGTTTCAATCAGATCCCCCCTCAATCTTCTAAATTCCAACGAGTACAAGCCCAGTTCATCCAGTCTTTCTTCATATGAAAGTCCTGCCATCCCAGGAATCAATCTGGTGAACCTTCTTTGTACTCCCTCTATGGCAAAGATGTCTTTCCTCAGATTAGGGGACCAAAACTGCACACAATACTCCAGGTGTGGTCTCACCAAGGCCTTGTACAACTGCAGTAGTACCTCCCTGCTCCTGTACTCGAATCCTCTCGCTATAAATGCCAGCATACCATTCGCCTTTTTCACCGCCTGCTGTACCTGCATGCCCACTTTCAATGACTGGTGTATAATGACACCCAGGTCTCGTTGCACCTCCCCTTTTCCTAATTGGCCACCATTCAGATAATAATCTGTTTTCCTATTTTTGCCACCAAAGTGGATAACTTCACATTTATCCACATTAAATTGCATCTGCCATGAATTTGCCCACTCACCTAACCTATCCAAGTCACCCTGCATCCTCTTAGCATCCTCCTCACTGCTAACACTGCCACCCAGCTTCGTGTCATCCGCAAACTTGGAGATGCTGCATTTAGTTCCCTCATCCAAGTCATTAATATATATTGTAAACAACTGGGGTCCCAGCACTGAGCCTTGCGGTACCCCACTAGTCACCGCCTGCCATTCTGAAAAGGTCCCGTTTATTCCCACTCTTTGCTTCCTGTCTGCCAACCAATTCTCCACCCACACCAATACCTTACCCCCAATACCGTGTGCTTTAAGTTTGCACACTAATCTCCTGTGTGGGACCTTGTCAAAAGCCTTTTGAAAATCCAAATATACCACATCCACTGGTTCTCCCCTATCTACTCTACTAGTTACATCCTCAAAAAATTCTATGAGATTCGTCAGACATGATTTTCCTTTCACAAATCCATGCTGACTTTGTCCGATCATTTCACCGCTTTCCAAATGTGCTGTTATCACATCCTTGATAACTGACTCCAGCAGTTTCCCCACCACCGACGTTAGGCTAACCGCTCTATAATTCCCCGGTTTCTCTCTCCCTCCTTTTTTAAAAAGTGGAGTTACATTAGCCACTCTCCAATCCTCAGGAACTAGTCCAGAATCTAACGAGTTTTGAAAAATTATCACTAATGCATCCACTATTTCTTGGGCTACTTCCTTAAGCACTCTAGGATGCAGACCATCTGGCCCTGGGGATTTATCTGCCTTCAATCCCTTCAATTTACCTAACACCACTTCCCTACTAACATGTATTTCCCTCAGTTCCTCCATCTCACTGGACCCTCTGTCCCCTACTATTTCTGGAAGATTATTTATGAATACAAGAGCAAAGATGTGATGCCAGTTTGTTGGTGTATTTAAGGCAGAGCTTGATAGGTTCTTGATTGGACGTGCATCAATGGTTATGTGGAGAAGGCTGGGGAGTGAGGCTGAGGAGGGGAAAAAACCATCAGCCATGTTTGAATGGTGGAGCGTACTTAATGGCCAAGTGGCCTAACTTTGCTCCTGTGTCTTATGGTCTTCTGGTCTTCACTGTACCTCAGTACATGTGACAATAATGTTAATTAAAATATAGAACATAGAAAATTACAGCATAGTACAGGCCCTCACCCTACAATGTTGTACATTTTAACCTATTACAAGAGCAATCTAGCCCTTCCCTCACACATTCTCCCCCTTTTTTTTTATCCATGTACCATCAAAAATCAATTTCCAGAATTGTATTAAGCCTGGTCTGATTGTACTGTTGGTAAAATGTAATTCTACCAATCATGGCATTGATTATTAGAAAAGTAATTCAGAGTGAAGGATTTCAGCTTTAGATTCATTTGATAGATCCATTTGTCACCACGGAGTGATGAAGAAGTTACAAAATTTCTCTTGTTTGCCTTGGGTGCCCACAATTACATGCTGAGGAGCTGCTACTTTATCACTGCTGCAAGAGCCAGTCACATAGTCATAAAGTCAAAGAGTAATATAGCACAGAAACAGGCCCTTCAGCCCAACTGGTCTTTACCAGATAAGGTGCCTAATCTAAGCTCGTCTATTTGCCAGCATTGACCCACATCCCTTTAAATCTTTTGTATCCATATATTTATCCAAATGTCATTATTGCACATGCGTCAATCACTTCACCTGGCAGCTCGCTGTATATACTCATTCCATTCTGCATGAACAGTTTGCCCCTTATATCCCTTTAAAAATTTTCCCCTCTCACCTTAACCCTATGCCCTCTAGTTTTTGAGTGAAAGATTGTGTGCTTTCATCCTATCTATACCCTTCATGACTTTATCCACCTCTCATAGCTAAGCATGTAAGTAACATCATCAGATGCAGTGCACTACAGGACATCCTGAAGCTCTGAGAAATCATATATAATTGCCCGGAGGCTTTAGAAATCTAATTGCATTCCCATGACACTCCAGCAATATCAATATCGCCCTGTCCTCAGCCATTGATGGGATTTATAAACTCTGTCAATTTAAATCCCATATTTGTAATTGAATACACATGTTGCTGCATGTGGCATTTATTATTACCATGTGTACTGTTTACAGGGTGATCTTCACATGAGCAAGGAATTTCACTGCACTCTGGTGTATGTGAAAACAGACTAGTCAGAATGTGAGTAGAGTGGAGACGTCGCTGCTTCTTTCTTGTCCATCTTAGCTACTGCACGTGCACCAAGCAGTTCTTTATTCTGGGGTGGGTCACATGCCCTTGTATGCATAAGAAGTGCTGAGATGGAAGTGCCTGAGAGTTTCAAGTTCCGATGTATAACTATCACCGATAACTTGTACTGGTCCAATCACATTGATGCTATGGTCAAGAAAGTGCACCAGCACTTCTGATCATTCAGAAGGCTAAGTAAATTGACCACCACCAATTTTGATAGACGTGCCGCAGAAAGCATCCTATCCAGATACATCGCAGTTCACTATGGCAACTACTCTGCCCAAAACTGCAAGAAATTCTAGAGTTGTGGACATAGTTCAGTCCATCATGAAAACCGGTCCCCTCCATCAACTCTGTTTATATTTCCCACTGGCTCATTAAAGAGGCCAAACAGCAAAATCAAAGCCCCCTCCCACTCTAATCATTCACTCTTCTTCCACACCCCACTCCATCAGATAAAAGATACAAAAACTAGAAAAGACAGACCACCAGGCTCAAAGAAAACTTTTCTTTCACTGATATAAAGTTCCTGAATGGACTTCTTGCACAATAAAGATAAATACTTGATTTCACAATATACCTCTCTGTCTACCTGAACTGGACTTTCTCTGTAATGGTAAATGTAACATTAAATTTTACATTCTGTTATTGCTCTTCTCTTCGTACTACCTCAAAGTACTTATAGTATAACCTGAACTGAGATGTGGAGATGGCAAACAAAATAAAGTTCTTAACTACTGTATATCAGTGCATGTCACAATAATGAACAATTACTAATGGCGACCATTTAAACTGCCTACTTCCATTGACCTGCACCAGGACCAGAGCCTGCCATACCCCTTCCATCCATGTACCTATCCAAACTTCAATGAAACATTGAAATAGAGCTCATATGTACCACTTGTACCGAAGCTTATTCCACACTGTCATGACCCGCTGACTGAAGTTTCCCCTCATGTTCCCCTTAATTTCTCACCTTTCCACTTAATCCATCTCTAGCTGTATTCCCACCCAACCTTAGTGGAAAGAACCTGCTTGTATTTACCCTATCTATAGCCCTCATAATTTTGTATACCTACATCAAATCTCCCCTCAATCTTCTACGTTCCAAGGAATAAAGTCCTAACCTATTCAATCTTCCTTATAACTCAGGTCCCCCAGACCCTGCTACATCCTTGTAAATTTTCTCTGTACTCTTTCAACCTTATTTACATCTTTCCTTTAGGTTGGCAACCAAAACAGCACCCAATACCCAAAATTAGGCCTTACCATTGTCTTACACAACTTCAACATAACATCCTATCTCTTGTACTCAATACTTAGATTTTTGAAGGCGAATGTGCCAAAAACTTTCTTTACGACTCTATCTAGCTGTGCTATCACTGTCAATGAATAATGGACCTGTATTCCCAGATCTCTTTGTTCCACAGAACTCCTCAGTGCCCTACCATTCACTGTGTAAGACCGACCCTGGTTGGTTCTACCAAAGTGCAATACCTCGCACTTGTCTGCATTAAATTCCTTCTGCCATTTTTCAGCCCATTTTTACAGATAGTTCAGATCCTGCTGCAAACTATGAAAGCCTTCCTTGCTGTTCACTTCACGCCCGATCTTGGTGCCATCCACAAATTCGCAGATCCAGTTAATAGATAGATAGACATACTTTATTGATCCCGAGGGAGATTGGGTTTCGTTACAGCTGCACCAACTGAGAATAGAGCATAAATATAGCAATACAACAACCACAAACAATCAAACAACAATATGCAAACTATGCCGGATGGAAATAAGTCCAGGACCAGCCTATTGGCTCAGGGTGACTGACCCTCCACGCAAGGAGCTGCAAAGTTCGATGTCCACAGGCAGGAACGCCCAGTGTTGTATCTCGGTGGAATATGGCCGGAGTCCAACAGCAAAAAGTTCAATATCTGGGCTACAAGCACATTCTTCGATTGTAATATGACCAGGATTGCACCATCCATTGTTAACCAGAACAGCAAGCCCCCAACTTTTTTACGCTTACGGCTCTCAGTGCACTTCCGGTCAGCCCAAACGGTCTGGAAACCCTCCATGGAAAAGTTTTGGTTGGGTATGTCCTTGTGCAGCCCCATTCCAGTAAAACACATAACACTGCACTCCCGAAATTTTCTCTGACTCCCGGCTAGCGCCGTCAACTCATCCATTTTATTACCCACCGAACTCGTCTTCTCCATAAGTCTCTGTTGTCTCGACCCGTTCCTCTTTCCTCGCCTTTGTGATCCCCTTCTGCATCCTCTGTGTGTTTTCCTCCAGATTTCAGCAGGGGTGTCCACCGCTCTGTTCGCTAAACTTGCCGGCATGTGCAATCAGCTGGTCCCTGGAATAAACAATGCAACCATACTGCTGCCCCGCTAATGAGACGTGTCCGAATGTAACTATTTCCAGCGCTAAAAACCCAAATAAAACTCTCTCCGCCAGCATGTTAGCGAGGGTGCAGCTTCAATGTGTTACTGGGAAAAAAGATACAACAAATAACGTAAGTTAAAAAAGTAAGAAAACTAGTCAGAATGGCTGTAACAGGCTGTAACCTCATTATCATCCAGATCATTGACACAGATGGCAAACAACAGATCCAGCACCAATCCCTGTGGCACTCTGCTAGTTACAGACCTCCAGTCAAAGAAACAACCATCTACTATCACTCTCTGGAGTCTCTCACAAAGCCAATGCCTAATCCAATTTACTACTTATCTTGAATGCCAAGCGACTGTGCATTCTTAACCAACCCTCCATGTGAGACTTTGTCAAATGTCCATGTAGACAACATCCACTACCTTGCCTTCATCAAATTTCATGGTAACTGCCTCAAAAAACTGTATAAGATTGGTTAGACATGAGCTACCATGCACAAAGCTTTAATCAGTCGATGTCTATCCAAATACTTGTATATACAGTCCCTTAGAATACCTTCCATTAATCCTAAAGAAAACCATCAATGGGAAAGAGATGTTGGCCTTGTCAACCTTATCCATAACATGAATGTTAAAAAGAATATTTTTCGTGCCTTGGGTCTTATAGCCTTCAGTTCAAGAGATGATACAGTATAGTACAGAGATGATACTATATCCACTGGCCACAGCTCAGTGGATACAGTGAATGCTGCATTTGAAACTCAGCAATAGACAGCAATGAACAGCTCCAATGAGGTCTTCCCATATCTGTTGATGAGTTGCCCAATGACACTACCAAATTAGAGGAGGACATTGACAAGGTACCAGAAAACATCTATCTCATTAGGCAACAGAAAACTAATGTTAGTTTTTGAACTCATACAAAACAAATAGGGTTGTCATCATTAATTGTACATGGTGCCTCCCCTACATCAGAATGGGAATTAGACATTTTAATTCATACTTTCCCCTAGATATTAAAAAATATATAATCAGTGATTTTACCTTTTCTTTGTTCTTTTGGATTTATAATTTGATCCAATTTGTATACTCACACATAGCAATTTAAAATTAGCAACATGACTGAAAATAATATTCTCCATCCAAAATATCACTGAATTGTTTTAATGGTTCATTAAACTTGTTAACATTTAAATGCTCTGAGCAGCCTTAGTGCAAAGGCTACAATTCCAGAAAAGAATGATCAACAGTTAGAACATTAGCAACACACAACTGTCCAAAGAAAGATCACAGAAACAAGGATGTTGCAATCTTAAGCCTGAGTCTAACAACCTTTGACCAATATTTTCATTTTCTTTCAGGCTTTCTGTAATCATTACCCAGCCACTGAAGTTCTTTTTCTGTAGCTATCTTCCCTGCCCCCACCACCACTAATTTATGAACCATCAACCAAGATTATTCATATCATCTCCCCACATTCAGGGACTTCTTCCAAAAGGCAGGACTTCAAGAAGGCGACACCCAGACACTCAGAGCCCTCACCATCTGGGATATGTCCTCTTCTCATTACTATTATAAGGGATGAGATACAGGAGCCTGTACTCAATGCAAATACAAATATCTAGGTCAGGATGTTGTTTATCGATTATAACCCAGCGTTTAACACCATCATTCCTACAGTCCTGATTGAAAAGCTACAGAACCCAGGCCTCTGTACCTCCCTCTGCAATTGGATCCTCAACTTCCTAACCAGAAGACCACAACCCATGACTATGTGACTAGGCATAGCTCATATGCCGTCAATCAATTTGCTGGTGACACAACTATTGTTGGCAGTATTTATGATGATGAGAGGATGTACAGGAGCGAGATACACCAGCTGGTTGAGTGGTGTCGCAGCAAAAAACCATGCACTCAGCGTCAGTAAGACCAAAGAGCTGATTGTGGACTTCAGAAGGGGTAAGATGAGGAAACACACACCAACCCTTATAGAGGAATCAGAAGTGGAGTGAGTGAACTGTTTCAAGTTCCTGGGTGTCAAGATCTCTGAGGATCTGACCTAGTCCCAACATATTGATGCAGCTATAAAGAAGGGAAGACAGTGGCTATAGTTCATTAGGAGTTTGAGGAAAATTGGAATGACGACTAAAACATTAAAAGTTTCTACAGATGGAGAGTATTTTGACTGTCTGGTATAGGTGGGGGATGGGCTACTGCACAGGATTATAGTAAGCTGCTGAGGGTTTTAAAATTAGTCTGCTTCATCATGGGCACTAGGCTCTGTAGTATCCAAGACATCTTCAAGCAGCAGTGCCTCAGAAAGGTGGCCTCCATTATTAAGGACCCCCATCACCCAGGACATGCCCTCTTCTCATTGTTACCGTCGGGAAGAAGTACAGAATCCTGAAGGCGCACCCTCAGCGATCAGGAACAGCTTCTTCTCCTCTGCCATCCGATTTTGAAACATGGAACACTACCTCACGATGTTTTTATTTCTATTTTTGCACTACTTATTTAATTTAACTACTTGATATACATATACATACTTACCGTAACTCACAGTTTTTTTTCTTTCTATACTGTATTAACATGTATTGCAATGTACTGCTGCCACAAAATGAACAAATTTCATGACATATGCCGGCGATATAAGGCCTGATTCTCATTCTGATTCTGATTCAGTAACAGTTTCTTCCTCCTCCAACAACAGATTATTGAATGGTCCATGAACCCACAAACACTACTTTGTTATTCCTTTTCTACTTTTTTTTTGTAATTTATAGTTACTTAATGTCATGCATGTACTACTGCAAAACAACACATTTCAAGTTATATAGGACAGTGATAGTAAGCCTGATTTTGATTATAATTCTGCTTCTGATGACTTGATTTCCTTCGGAAGTCAGAAGTGGGGATGTTCACTGACATTTGCACAGTATTCAATTCCATTCATAGCTCATCAAATGAAGCAGACCATGACTGCACTGAGGAAGACCTAGATACATCCAGGCATGGGCTGACAGGTAGTCAATATCATTTGCATCACAATCTGCCGGGTAATAGTAATTGTCAACAGGAGAGAATGTAACTACCTCTCCAGACATTCAATGTGGTTGAATATGCTATAATTAATATTCTAGTGGCAGTCACCAGTGACCAAGGAATCCATTATACCAATAAGATGAATGCTGTATTTCACCTTGTGGCTCCCTAAAACTGTTCCATTGCCTTTAAAGCACAAGCCTGAAGTGTGACAAAATATTCCTCCAACAACACTCAGGATGGAATGAAATAAATTGTAAACTGGACATAAAGTTAGAGAATAAGAGGCACAGAATCGGAATCAGTGACATATGTGAAATTTGTTGTTTTGCAACAACAGTACAGTGCAAGACATAATATTACTATAAGTTCAAAAAATAAATAGTGCAAAAGATGAATAATGAGCTAGTGTTCAAGGGTTCATGAACTGTTCTGATTTCTGATGGTGGAGGGGAAGAAGCTGTTCCTAAACCGCCGAGAGCCTCTGGTTCACAGCTCTCAGGACTCGGGTTTGAATCCTGACCACAGATGCTCTCTGGTGAAGTTTGCACCTTGTGATCATATGGGTTTCCCCGGGCTGCTCCAGTTTCTCTCCCACGTGCCAAAGCTGGTCGAGCTGGGAGGTAGGTTGACATCTTTAAATTAGTCCTGGCTGGGGCATGATAGAATATTTGTAAATGACTGGGAGTCAGGAAGGGCGATAGTACAGTCAGGTGTTCCTGTTGCTCTGGCAATTCCTTTTTCTCTATTCTGCTTTCTGGGAGAAGATATAGGAGCTTGAAAGTCCAAACAATTAGACTCAAGAAAAGCTTCTTCCCTACTTCTGAACAAATGATCTCTTTCAAAGTTCAAAGTAAATTTATTATCAAAGTTATTATCAAATTTATTGTCACCATATGCATACAACCCTGAGATTCATTTTCTTGCAGACATTCACAGTAAATTCAAGAAACACAACGGAATCGATAGAAGACCGCATACAATATGATGGACAAATAACCAATGGGCAAAGAACAACAAACTGTGCAAATACAAAAGGAAGAAAATAATAATAATAAAACACAAATGACCCATCAAAATATCATCCTATTACTTGATTAAAATCTATGTATAAAATTTTAACATCGTGCATCTCGCAACTAATCACCACTCACTTAGATAACCACAATATACTTACAGAAGAGCAGAAAGGATGCCTTAAGGGTATGAAAAGATGTAAAGAACAACTGAAAATAGATACTGTATTCTAAATCAAGCCCAAAGGAAAAGCAGAAATCTTTCATGTTGGTATATTGACTACCAAAAGCAATTTGATTCTATCCCACACTCATTGTTAATAGAAATTCTTTATATATATAAACTAAACCCAATACTTGTGAAATTCCTTCAACATCTGAAGAAGCTTTGGCATATTATGATCACCCTAACTATTAACAAACAAAAAAGAACAACCACTGTTCTCAAAATAAATCGAGGCACTTTCCAGGGCGACTCTCTAAGCCCACTATGGTTTTGTCTAGTTTTAAATCCACTCTCTAATTTAATGAATCAGATGAAAATTGGGTATCAAATCAGAAACAACCAAAAAAATTATAGCTTGACACACGTTCTATACATGGACAATTTGAAATTATACCATCCTTCATCAGTGAAACTATAGCAATTAATTCAAATAGTAGAACTATTTTCTCAAAATATAAACATGAACTTTGGATTAGATAAGAGCACAACATTAAACATAAAGAAAGGTGCAATAGAGCTAGTAGAATATAAAACAGAGCAGCAGAATACAATATAACCGATGGATGAATATGAAACTCATAAGTATTTGGGATAGAAACATAGAAACATAGAAAATAGGTGCAGGAGTAGGCCATTCGGCCCTTCGAGCCTGCACCGCCATTTATTATGATCATGGCTGATCATCCAACTCAGAACCCAGCCTTCCCTCCATACCCCCTGACCCCTGTAGCCACAAGGGCCATATCTAACTCCCTCTTAAACATAGCCAATGAACTGGCCTCAACAGTTTGCTGTGGCAGAGAATTCCACAGATTCACCACTCTCTGTGTGAAGAAGTTTTTCCTAATCTCGGTCCTAAAAGGCTTCCCCTCTATCCTCAAACTGTGACCCCTCGTTCTGGACCTCCCCAACATCGGGAACAATCTTCCCGCATCTAGCCTGTCCAATCCCTTTAGGATCTTATACGTTTCAATCAGATCCCCCCTCAATCTTCTAAATTCCAACGAGTACAAGCCCAGTTCATCCAGTCTTTCTTCATATGAAAGACCTGCCATCCCAGGAATCAATCTGGTGAACCTTCTTTGTACTCCCTCTATGGCAAAGATGTCTTTCCTCAGATTAGGGGACCAAAACTGCACACAATACTCCAGGTGTGGTCTCACCAAGGCCTTGTACAACTGCAGTAGTACCTCCCTGCTCCTGTACTCGAATCCTCTCGCTATAAATGCCAGCATACCGTTCGCCTTTTTCACCGCCTGCTGTACCTGCATGCCCACTTTCAATGACTGGTGTATAATGACACCCAGGTCTCGTTGCAAGGAAACGACAAGGAAAGAAAATAGATCATACTGCGATAAAGGGAAAACTTCCAACAGAATTTACTTCAAGGCTTAAGAAAATCTGCCAAACAGAGCCCAATAGTAAAAATATAACAAAGGCAACAAACCCTTCCACTATACCCATATTAATGTATTCTTTTGGTATAATATCTTGGTCTGACACATCTGAAAAATTTACAAAGAAAAATAAGAACTGAAATAACAAATTTTAGAAAACACTATGTACACTCGAACACACTTAGGTTAACACTACGGAGGGCAAAAGGACGAAGAGGAATAACAGACATAGAAAGTTTGCACAACAGACAGATAAAACTTCTAAAGATACATTTTCACCAACAATAATGGAATTTAGCACTCCACAGGAGCACATGCTGTTCTGATAAGTACACACCACTGAACTTAAATGAAAGCACAACCCAGAAAAATGAAGAAATTATCAGAATGGAAGGAAAAGTTAACCAATGAAGACCATGACCTTCCATGGAAATCAACCCCAGCATCTGAGCAGAGTAGGTGTTGCCAAGGAAGTATCAAGTGCCTGGTGCAGAGTTGGAGACCTCTTCCCAGAAACAGAGGGGTTCTGTCACCAGGTTTGGACATGGCCCAAAAGCAGAACGAGAGACACTGAAGCAGCTCGATAGTTTAATGCGAACAATGTTAAAGGGAAAATAAAACAATAAACGCTAGGCCAAACAGGGCCATTAACTAGAACTCTCAAACAGCAAATGAAGCCTACACTGCGGCTGAAAAGGACATCTAATTATTAAACGAATACCTCTAGTCTTCAGAGTCAGTTGACTCAACAGTCCAATTTTCTCAGGCAAGGCCGATGCAAACAAAGGCGAAACGTTGCTGTGCTCTGTCCTGAGTTCAAGTCTTGACCAATACTGCAACGGAATGAATGAAGTTAAATCTATCACAATGAAGTAATAATTAGCTGACATGTGCTATTCACAAGCGCAATTCCCGCATCTGATGCACTGCCAAATCCATGGTTGTGACAGGTTTCTTGTGGCAATACGCGACTAGGTGGTTAAGCAAAAAAAAAATCTCAAAAAAATACACAATAAAAGACCAACAAATTTAAGATGATAAATACAGAACATGCCAAGAGAAGCCAGATACAATCCAACACATTACAGGATCCTGCAGAAGTTTAAATCAATCTAATTATACAGGCACAATCAAGTGGCAAACGTCATTCACCAAAACCTTGCTTTAAAATACAAACCTATAAAAGACATCATACCTTACTATGAATGCAGGACTGATCCAGTTTTAGGGTCAAACTCCTACAAATTATATTACAACCAATCCATTATTACAGATAGGACAATCCATAATAACCATCTGGATATAATATAACAGGATAAACGAGCAGGATATAGCAACTCTAAACACATGCAACATACTGTAGTTAGTAAGTGAAAAACACCAAAAATATGCTGAATAAAAAGAGGAATTGAAAGACTATGGAACATGAACAGGGTATATATTATCCCAGTAGTAATATCTACATCTGATATCATCCCAAAGTCACTACAAAATAGCATTAAACAATTAGACCTACACAGCAATATTTATGTAAATCTCCAGAAATTCAAAATACAAAACATCACTAGAATAGTCTGAAAGTTCCATGCAATGAGAAATGAGTGTGCATCAGGTCTTACCAGACTGAGCTGAGAAAAAAATAAAAATATAGTAATAAATAAGCAATAAATATTGACAACATGAGACGAAGAGTCCTTGAAAGTGAGTTCATAGGCTGCGGAACAGTTCAGTGATGGGTTGAGTGAGGTTATCCCCTTTGATTCAAGAACCTGAAGGTTGAGGAATAATAGCTGTTCCGAGGACAGATCCCTTGAAATGATAACACCAAGGAATTTAAAGTTTGCTGACCTTTCCCACCTCTGATCACCTGATGAGGACTGGCTCATGGATCTGTTCTCTTTCTCCTGAAGTCAATAATCAGCTCTTGGTCTTGCTAACATTGAGGGATAAGTTTTTGTTGTGGCACCACTCAACCAGATTTTCAATCTTTCTCCTATATGCTGATTTATGACCACCTTTGATTTAGCCAACAACAACAGTGTCGTCAGCAAACTTATATACAGCATTGGAGCTGTGTTTAGGCTCAATGTCACAGGTATAATGTGAGCATAGCAGGGGGCTAATCACACAGCCTCATGGTGCATCCATGCTGATGGAGATTATGGACAAGATGCTGTTGCCAATCCGAAATGGCTGGGGTCCACAAGTGAGGAAAATGCTTATACAGTTGCACAAGGAGGTACTTGAAGCCTACCTCTTGAAGCTTATTGATCAGTTTTGAGGGATGATCCTATTGAATGCCAAGCTGTAATCAATGAAGAGCATCCTGATGTATGAATTGTTGCTGTCCTGATGTTCCAGGGTTGAGTGAGGAGCCATGAAATCCAATCTGCTCTTCATTCCTTTCCCAATTGTGCAGCCATGTTCTCAGACACCTATATTGACCCCTCTCTGTTATTCCATTATTGTCATTCTAACATTTCTCATTTGTACACCTCAGCAGGTTATTCAACACCATTCTGCTGTTTTGCACTTGTCATTGTACTTATTGTTGTACTTACTATCACCATGTATTGCGTTTAATCTGTGAGTGTCAATGCAAATATGTTTTAAGATAGATGGGTACTTGATGGTTAGTATGAACACTGTGGGCTGAAGGGTCTGCTTGACTGCTGAATGACTCTATGAGCTCAACAATATCCAAGGTAAAGCAGGTTGATTAAGTGGCACCCTGTCCACTGCCCTGCACCAGGGTCTCTATGGGTATGCTGTGCACCACCTTCACCCATCTGACAGCACCTCCCAAACTTATGACTGCTAAAAGTGGAAGAATAGCAGCAGGTGATTGGAAACATGACCATGTGCAGGTTCCCCTCCAAGTCGTCACTACTCTGCCTTTATCATCAATGGAACTCCACACCTTTAGCTGAAAGAGTGAAGGGTCTCAAGAAGATGGCTTACTAGTGCTTCCTGTGGTCAGTTAGGGACCAGGAATAAGTGCAATGCCAGCAATGTCAGATTCTGAGGAAAATATTAAATTCACTCCTTGCCTTTGTCTTATCATTATAGAAGGCATATTTGATCATTCCTGAATTGCCTTCACCTTCTCTCCCCGCCACTAAATCCATTCTTTTAAATTGCCTTTCAAGCTGCTTGTCAATTCTTCCCACTACCTGCTCTTCCCATCGATGCACCTGAACAGTTGAGGTTTCCCGTATGCTCCCTCTTTATGAACAGTCACCTCTCAATTGGACCAGTACCAGACCTCAGTTGTTCAGTTGTTACTCACTTCACTGTTTCTCACATTCCTCTACACTGAAAGGAACGCTGATGATGAATTCTGATGAGAATATGGCCTGTAGCAATTTATAAGTAATTTGTCAATGTATCCTTTCAAATTGCATTTTTATAGTTTTAAGTGGATCTACCTTTACCTTGTGCTGCAAAATTGTTTCTCCTGTTTAATACTCTTCCAATATTTATGGATTTTTGCCTTCAGGTGTCTTTATTAGAAAAGGTTAGACATTGTTGCTACAGCTTAATTTCTACTTCTTGATAAATACCACAAGGTTTGGTTGATTCTTCAGACTTAGTGTTTCTAGGAATGCTTCGTATTGTGCCTTTGGCTGGCATTTATTTAATACTCCCCTGTTTTATCCCCTGTCTCATCTATTTCCCTTTCACATTTGGTTTCAAATCCAGCTTACCTGTGACCTGCAAGCAACAGGATAGCAATTTGCTCTCTTGGACACCACAATTTTACAAAAGCCCTGATCTGCCTCATACAGCAGAAATTAGAGACTATTTAGCCCATCACTGGAAAGGATAACAAATTCAGTTCATTCATGTGTGTTTCTTAAGTCTAAATCCCTGCATATTTCTCTCTTCTAAGTATTTATCCATTTTGAATTTATTTCCACCAGCCTTTCAGACAGGAAATCTTGCCAAACAAATCTGTTGGAATTCCTTGAGGAAATAACAGGCAGGATAGACTAAGGAGAGTCAGTGGATGCTGCTTACTTGGATTTTCCAAGATCTTTGACAAAGTGCTGCACATGAAGCTGCTTAGTCATAGTCATAGTCATAGCCATACTTTATTGATCCAGTGGGAAATTGGTTTTCGTTACAGTTGCACCATAAATAATAAATAGTAATCGAACCATAAATAGTTAAATAAATTATGCCAGTAAATTATGAAATAAGTCCAGGACCAGCCTATCGGCTCTGGGTGTCTGACCCTCCAAGGGAGGAGTTGTAAAGTTTGATGGCCATAGGCAGGAATGACTTCCTATGACGCTCTGTGCTGCATCTCGGTGGAATGAGTCTCTGGCTGAATGTACTCCTGTGCCCACCCAGTATATTATGTAGTGGGTGGGAGACATTGACCAAGATGGCATGCAACTTAGACAGCATCCTCTTTTCAGACACCACCGTGAGAGAGTCCAGTTCCATCCCCACAACATCACTGGCCTTACAAATGAGTTTGTTGATTCTGTTGGTGTCTGCTACCCTCAGCCTGCTGCCCCAACACACAACAGCAAATATGATAGCACTGGCCACCACAGACTCATAGAACATCCTCAGCATCGTCCAGCAGATGTTAAAGGACCTCAGTCTCCTCAGGAAATAGAGACGGCTCTGACCCTTCTTGTAGACAGCCTCAGTGTCCTTAGACCAGTCCAGCTTATTGTCAATTTGTATCCCCAGATATTTGGAATCCTCCACCATGTCCAAACTGACCCCCTGGATGGAAACAGGGGTCACTGGTACCTTAGCTCTCCTCAGGTCTACCACCAGCTCCTTAGTCTTTTTCACATTAAGCTGCAGATAATTCTGCTCACACCATGTGACAAAGTTTCCTACCGTAGCCCTGTACTCAGTTTCATCTCCCTTGCTGATGCATCCAACTATCGCAGAGTCATCCGAAAACTTCTGAAGATGACAAGACTCTGTGCAATAGTTGAAGTCCGAGGTGTAAATGGTGAAGAGAAAGGGAGACAAGACAGTCCCCTGTGGAGCCCCAGTGCTGCTGATCACTCTGTCGGACACACAGTGTTGCAAGCACACGTACTGTGGTCTGCCAGTCAGGTAATCAAGGATCCATGATACCAGGGAAGCATCCACCTGCATCGCTGTCAGCTTCTCCCCCAGCAGAGCAGGGCAGATGGTGTTGAACGTACTGGAGAAGTCAAAAAACATGACCCTCACAGTGCTCGCTGGCTTGTCCAGGTGGGCGTAGACACAGTTCAGCAGGTGGACGATGGCATCCTCAACTCCTAGTTGTGGCTGGTAGGCGAACTGGAGGGGATCTAAGTGTGGCCTGGCCATAGGCCGGAGCAGCTCCAGAACAAGTCTCTCCAGGGTCTTCATGATGTGGGAGGTCAATGCCACCAGTCTGTAGCCATTGAGGCTGCTGGGGTGTGGCGTCTTTGGCACAGGGACAAGGCAGGATGTCTTCTACAGTACAGGAACCCTCCGGAGCCTCAGGCTCATGTTGAATACATGGCGAAGTACTCCACATAGCTGAGGGGCACAGGGTTTGAGCACCCTGGTACTGATACCATCCGCTCCTGCAGCCTTGCTTGGGTTGAGACGTTTCAGCTGTCTTCTCACCTGTTCAGCCGTGAAGCCCACCATGGTGGTTTCCTGTGGGGGAGGGGTATAGTCATGAGAGCAGGGTGGGGGACTGTGAGGAGGGGTAGGAGGGGAGAGTGGAATATGTGTTGGTTGGGGGCCGACAACAGATGACTCATGTGGGGGATGGGCAGGGGTCACAATGTCAAATCTGTTAAAGAACAGGTTAAGTTCGTTGGCCCTGTCCACACTGCCTTCAGCTCCTCTGTTGCTAGTTTCTGTTGCTTAACAAGAGCCCATGGTATTATAGGGAAGATATTAGCATGGATAGAAAAGTGGCTGACAGGCAGGAGGCAGAGAGTGGGAATAAAGGGAGCCTTTTATGCTCGGCTGCCAGTGACTAGTGGTGTTCTGTAGGGATCGGTGTTGGGACCATGTCATTTCATGTTATATGTCAAGCATTTGGATGATGGAATTGATGGCTTTGTGGCCATGTTTGAGAACAATATGAAGATAGGTCGATGGGCAGGTAGTGTTGAAGCAGGGAGCCTCAGAAGGATTTAGACAGATTGGAAAAATTGACAAAGAAGTGTCAGACGGAATATGGTGTAGTTCAAGCACTTTGGTAGAAGAAATTAAACCGTAGACTATTAAACAGGGTGAAAATTCAACAATCAGAGGTGTAAAGGGGCTTGGGAGTCCAGGTGCAGGTTTCCTAAAAATTAACTTGCAGATTGAGTCAGTGTCAAGGAAAGCAAATACAATGTTAGCATTCATTTTGAGAGGACTAGAATACAAAGCAAGGATGTAATGCTCAGGCTTAATAAGGCATTGGACACATCACACTTGGAGTACTGTGAATGGTTTTGGGCCCCTTATCGAAGAAAAAATGAGCTGTTTTGGACAGGGTCCAGAGGAAGTTCACAAGAATAGTTCCAGAAATGAAATGATTAACATTTAAGGAGCGCTTGATGGCTCTGAGCCTGTACTCGCCAGAGTTTAGAAGAACAGGGGGAATCTCATTGAAACCCATTGAATTTTAAAAGATCTGGATAGAATGGATGTATGAATATAGTTGCCTATAGTGGGTGAGTCTAGGACCAGAGGATGTAACCTCAGAATTAAGGGGATGCCCACTTAGAACAAAGATGAAGAGGAAGATTTTTTTGCCATAGGGTAGTGAATCTGTGGAATTCATTGCCATAGACAGCTGTGAAGGCCAAGTCATTGGGTATATTTAAAGCCGAAGTTGATAGGTTCTTATTAGTCAGGGTGATATAAAGGTTATGGGGAGAAGGCAGGAGAATGGGATTGAGAGAGATAATAAGTCAGCCATGATGGAATGGCGGAGCAGACTCAATGGGCTGAATGGCCTAATTCTGCCCCTATGTCTTGTAGTCTAATAGGCATTTCTGACAATTGTGTCCATCCCTATTTGACAATGAACTGAGGAAACAGACATCAAGTTTAACAGAAAGACACCTCAACAGGTAAATGGAGAGGAAAGGTTTAGAGGGATATGGGCAAAATGCAAGTAAATGGGACTAGTAGGCACCTTGGTTGGCATTGATGAGTTGGGACAAAGGGCCTGCTTCCATAATGTATAGCTTGATGACTCTTGAGTTACCACAACAGTGCAATAGCATGGCCAGACCAGGTAGGAACTATACTTTTCCTTCCTGGAGGGAGATCAATGAATCAGGTGATATATTTTTAATATTATTCCAGTTGTTTCATAGTTATTGTTGATGAGACTAGATTTATTCAATTGTTAGAACTTTAGTTCCTGAGTTGCCATGACCTTAGTGCCATTTACATAGAATATAGGAAGAGTACAGTTCTATGCACCCATCACACTGTGTGTGAAAAAAATGCCCCAAGCATTTTCTTTAAATTTCCCCCTCTCACCCTAAATACATATCCTCTAGTATTTGACAATACTACCCTGGGAAAAAGATTCTGAATGTCCTTCCCTCTCATATCTATGCCTCTCATTTTTTTATAAACATCTGTCAGGTCTCCCATACTCCAGAGAAAACAAGCCAAGTTAGTTCAACCTCTCCTTATGCTTATTTTTTTCCTAACCAGGACAACATCCTGGTAACCCTCTCCTTCATCCTTTTGGATACCCCCACATTGTTCCTGAAATGGGGCAACCAGAATTGCACAATACTTCAACTGTGGCCTAACGGAAGATTTTTACAGCTACAAGAGTTGTTGACTCATATAGTCAATACCCTGATCTATGAAAACGAGCATCCCATGCACCTTCTTTACAACTCCATCTCATTGTTTGGCCACTTTCAGGAAGCTATGGTCTTGGACCTTGATATGCTTCGGTACATCAAGTTCTATACAATTTCTCTGTTGCCTTGCAAATTATTTTTATTAAACAGGAGATTAAGGGTTATAGAGCCAAGGCTGATAGGGTTAAGAGATGGGACTAACGGGATGGTTGCATATACTTGAGGGGCTGACTGGACACTTCTTCCAAGCAAAACTGAGAAAGAGATGGAAACGTTTTACGCTGCAAGATGTACAGCCCAGTGCTAGTATGATAGAATATTGACAGTGAACGACATCAGTTGTCAACTCAGCAGGACCTTAGAAAGAAAGGTCACTTCTGTAAAGATTGCTGAGACACACAGATAAGAGAGTTTGGCGGGCTTCCGTTCCAATGTACAACCAATTGTTTGGGAGCAAACTTACCGCAAAGGAAAAATCTCATTTCAAGCAGGCTGATGTTTGTCTCATGGATGGGTGCAGAGAAAACTTTTATCGAAGGGACTTAACTGACAGGAAGTGTATGGCTGATGCCTCAATTTTCTTACACAGCAGGAGGATCTATTTTCCTTTGACCTGGATTCTTTGATATCTATAATCCGTCCTGCCGAAAAAATTGTTTTCTAAATTTACAGCAGCAATCTTCATCTTGTGGATGGAGGTGGCTCTTTCTTTCGTGCAGCCAATTACACAGCACGAAAGAGCTACTTTATTGGGTTCAGAAGCAATTTGGGGAAGCTTGAGACTTGAAGACTCTCAAGAAAATCACTTTGGAACCATCTATGCAGGAAGACAAATACTCCTTTCACACTATTTTCTGTAAAATATCTTTTATGCTCTCCATAATTTCCAGTTGTGAGGAAGAAAGTTTTCAGATAAATGCAGAGAAGTTTGGCTCTCCCTCCTTCACAAACCATAAAGGCGTCCCATTCAACTGATTGGACTTGTGTCTACTCACTGAAAGAACTATTTTCCCCCCATTCCCAACACAATAGCTTACTTCTTGTTCTCTTCTTAATAAACAGAGTAATAATTCCCCTTTCTTTCAAAAGTAATGGCAGTATTTATTTTTATCATACTTTCAGGCAGTGAAGTTTAAATTATTACACCTCTCCTCAGACCACAAATCATCTCTGTTACATGCCTCACCATCACCTTCTCCTCTTTATGTGAGCCATGTTACCTCTTCACTCTTATTCTGATGCAGGGTTTCAACCCAAAGCATCGACAGTTCCTTTCCTTCCACAGATGCTGCTCGGTCTGTTGAGTTCATCCAGCCGTTTGTTTGTTGCTTTAGATTCAGAAAGATGGCATCCATTATTCAGGACCCCATCAGCTAGGACATTATTACTGTAAAGATTTAGATACAGAAGGCACACACTCAACAATTCAGGATCAGCTTCTTCCCCTCTGCCATCCAATGTTAAAATGGACATTGAACCCATGAACACTACCTCACTTTTTTAATACTTCTGTTTTTGCACTACTATTTTTAAATTTAACTGCTTAATATACATATATATATTTTTACTGTAATTCTTTTGTTTACATTTAGCATAAATTACATTGTACTGCTGCTACTAAGTTAACAAATTTTACGACATATGCCAGTGGTATTAAATCTGATTCTGATTCCGATTTCAACATCTGCAGTCTCTTGTGACTCCTCTAAAATATTTTGTTGCATAAAAAGAAATTCATCTCACCTTCCACTCTGGATTTCCCGACACTTATTTTATTTCCTCTACTGCCCTTCTTGGAAGTAATTTCAGAACTTTCAGTACTTTCTGGAAGAACCATGGGAGTGGCAGCGGCAGTGGCAGTGTTAAACAAATACATGAATGAATGAATGAATGAATGAATGAATAAATAAATAAATAAATAAATGCATACATACATAAATAAGTAGAAATACTTCGCCCAACTGATATCCTGCGTCAGTTAGGCAGATGGGGGAAGGTAGACCAGGGTATCCAGTGGAAGGAATGTGTGGGTAATGGACATAAAAAGTGGGTGGAAGACAGTAAAAGGAATAGGGAGACAGGGGCTGTGGTGGGTGTAGAAGGAAGTGGGTGATCAGAGGAGAGAAAAGAGACAGAGAACAATATACTTTTATGTGCACAGGGCAAGAGCAGGTAGAAATTATAGGGGTACCAGAGCAATATTGTTTGTGCCATGGATAGGAGATAGTGCAGGGTTGAGGCACTATCAAGTTGTAGACAGTGGCGAGTTGGTCTGCAGTGATGAGATCTAGAATAAAAATCCAGTGGAGAAACTCAGCACATTGAGCATCTAGCTTGTGTGTAAGGAAGCTTCAGATCAAAATACAACATTAAAACATTATCCAAGTGGAATTTATGAAACAGGTCTGTGAAGTTGTTAGGTATTTAATTGAAGTTGGTGAGATGTAACACACTCGTGTAGTTCAAGTGATCTCTGCTGCACATCCACTAAGTCTGGCTGGTGGATCGCTTGTTCATGAAGTTGTGTCTGAGTTGGAGCCAGGGCAGACTTCAAGAAGTGAAGTTTCAAGTCCCAGTAAATCTGAAAAGCGAAGGGAATGGCCATTATGTTTAAATCCAGAACTAGAGTCCAGAATTGGATTCAGGAACAAAATTTTCTTGGCAATTAGAAAAACTCAGAAAATCAGTTTGTAGACTAGTGGTGTTTGTAGGATATATACAGACATTCGCTATTTTGTGCTGGCAGCTCATTCCACACTCTCACAACTCTCTGAGTAAAGAGGTTTCCCCTCATCTTCCCCTTAAACTTCTCACCTTTCATCCTTAACCCATGAACTCCGGTTGCAGTCCCACTCAACCTCAGTGGAAAAAGCCTGCTTGTATTTTCCCTATTTATAGCCTTCATAATTTTGTGTACCTCTATCAAATCTCCTCTCAATCTTCTACATTCTAAAGAATACAGTCCTAATCTATTCAATCTTACCTTATTACTCAGGTCCTCCAGGGCCAGCTACATCCTTGTAGTTTTTCTCTGCAGTCTTTCAGCCATGTTTACGTCCTTCCTGTAGGTAGGTGATCAAAACTGCACAAAATACTCCAGATTACACCTCACTAATATTTTATACAACTTCAACATAACATCCCATACATTGATTTATGGCCAATGTGCCAAAAACATTTCTTATGACTCTATCTACCTGTGACACCACTTTCAACAAATTAAGTGCCTGTATTCCCAGGTCCCTTTGTTCTACTACACTCCTCAGTGTCCTACCATTCACTGTGTAAGACCTATCCTGGCTGGTCCTACCAAAGTGCACAACCTCACACCTGGCTGCACTAAGTTCCATCTGCCATTTTTCAGCCCATTTTTACAGATGATTCAGGTCACTCTGCAAGTCATCATAGCCTTCCTCACTGTCCACTACACCCACAATCTTGGTGTCTTCTGCATATTTTCCATACGATTCATGTAGATCATTTCATCATATCAGTGCACTGAGGAGTGCACCAAGGGAAAAGGATACATAAAATAGCACTACAGCCTTACTGGAGTTGTGAGGCAGTGGCTCCACAAGCTTTGCCGTAGCACCACTCCAATAGAGCTTGCAACAAGTCTGTAAAGTCTTAGTGTTATTATAATTGAAGTGATCTGCTTTGCAAATAAGTCTCCTCCTCTTTTGATATATTGATATACTGTGTCTTAATGCCTTTGTGAAAGCAGAACAGTGTCTCTTTCTTGGAAAAGTTTCAAACCCTTTAGTAATCTGCCCCGTAAATCATGGAAGTCCATAGACTAATAGTCTTCCTGTTTGTATTACTTTTGGAATTCAGCCAAGCACATTCCATCCTTCCATTTTAAATGTCATTTATAAACAAATGGGCCACCATGTGAAATTCTTGACATTCTCTCCACTAATTGCTTACATTGGCCTGAGTTTGGATTCATATCGATGCTGTGTTTGGCAGCTCGGAGCCCTTGGCCGACTTTCATGTGACTTTTGGTGCTGGATGTGCAGAGAATGATGCTCAGTTTCCTATTCCCTGCATGAATAGTCATCTTTATCACGAAAATCAATACCATCAGGAACAGATGTTATTGAAAGGAGACAGTGTAAAGTCATTAGGCTTTTGCCAGGGATAAAATTCTTCAGTTATGAGGAGAGACTGAAGGGGCAGGGCTTGTTTTCATTGTAGCAGAGGAAACTGAGTCCCAATAGAGACCCAAAATTATGAGGAGTATAGATAGGTCAAATAATAATTTTTTCTCCATGGTAGATGTATCTAAGAACAGAGGGCACAACTTGAAGCTGAAGAGTAACTGGAATTGGAACTGGTTTATAATTGTCACATGTATTGATTCAGATTCATATTCATTAATTTATCACATGTACATTAAAACTTATAGTAAAATTTGTCATTTGCATTAACAACCAACACAACCAACTGTACGCATGTGCCTTCAGCCCCCCAGAACTGGCCACATATGGGCCCCCAACCTCCAATCTTTGGCCCCAGAATCCCAGACTTGCAGATAACAGGCCTCCAACTTCCAGACATGCTGACCAGGGGCCTCAGCCTCCAGACTCACTGACTTCTGTCTTTGACCTCCAGGATTTGACCCCAGGATCTGTCTGTCTGTCTGTATCTTGTTTTACGGCGGTTGGCATCCAGCTTAATGGTGCATTACCGCCACCCTCTGCTCCAGAATGTGCACTAAACATACATTCTAAATCCCTTCACACACACACACACACACACACACACATATATATACAAACCTACACTTCACCCTCCCATCTTTGACCATCCTAGTATCCTATTCCTGTTTATTCGTCATATTCTATAAAAAAACCCTGTACCCCTTAAAAACGCTAAAAATACCCGGACTTGTGCTCTCTCACCCATGCCCAGCAACCCTTTTAATGTGAATTCCTGCATCCCCAATTCCCTTAATTTATTTCTCATCGTCTCTCTCTGTATCCCATACTTCCTGCAACTCAGAACTACATGTTCTACTGACTCCTCTTCCTGACATTCCTCACACAATCCTGTCTGGTGTTTCCCTATCATTTTTAATGTTTTGTTTAATGCACAATGCCCCAGCCTTAACCTAGTCCACACAATTTCCTCTCTTCTGTTTCCATTACCTACCCTAGTAACTGCAACACTCTTTTGTATTTGATATAAATGCCTCCCTTTCCCCTCCCTGTCCCATCTTTCTTGTCACATTCGGTTGACTTTTTCCCAGATTACACACTTAACCTCTGCTTTACTAATACTAATGTGCATTTCCACATTTTCTTTCTTTAACGCCCTCTTTGCCAACTCATCCACCCTCTCATTCCCCTTCACCCCTACATGTGCTGGAACCCATAGAAATTTTATCTGACCTCCCTGATTTGCAATTCTTGTAACTAACTGAAGGACTTCATAAAGTACATCTTGCCAACTGTTTGTGTGAAAAGAACTTAAACTTGCTAGAACTGAAGATGAATCGGAACATATCAATGCTTTGGCTTGTCTGGCTTTCTGCACCCATTGCAAAGCAACCAACACTGCCAGCATCTCCACTGTAAACACCCCTAACTTATTAGATGTTCTTCTGCTGATTCCAATTTCTTTTGCTGGTATTACCACCCCAAACCCTGTCACTCCTGTTTCAGGTTCCTTCGCACCATCCATATAAATGTGAGTATAATCACTATACTTTTCCATCACATGACAGTTAAATGCATTTACCAAATCTGTTTTATATCTTTCTTTCCTTTTTACCTCTAACAAATGCCAGTCTATGTCAGGCCATACAAGCTTCCATGGAGCTACAACCGGATAAACTACTGAAGGACTTATCCTCAGATCAAACACTCCACATTCTTTCGCGATATCATTCCCTACCCGACTAAAGGTATCCCTCTGAAACCTCCCATTTTCCCAGCACTCCTGCAACACTCCTTTAGCAGGGTGAGAATCATTGTGCCCCTGCAAGTTAGCCCAGTAGTTTGCCATCAGTTGCATCCTTCTTAGATCCAAAGGCATTATTCCCATTTCTACCTGTAGTGCTGACACTGGTGACGTTTTAAAAGCCCCACTGCACACTCTCAAGGCCTGAGCCTGAATCACATCCAGTTTCCTTATAAGAGACCTAGATGCTGATCCATATACTATATTTCCATAATCCAATACAGATCTTACTAAAGCCACATACATTCTCTTCAAAGCTGAACAACTTGCTCCCCATTCCCTACCAGTCAAACATCTAATCACATTTATTACTTTTTTACATTTCTCCTCAACTTTCCTGATATGGTCTGCCCATGTTAATCGTGAATCAAATATAACTCCCAGAAATTTAAATGATGCAACCCTTTCTAATTCAACCCCATACATCCTTAACTTCCTCCCTACCTCAACCCTTTTCCTGGTAAAAAATACAGTTTGAGTTTTATCTACTGAAAATCTACATCCCCAATCATAACCCCATTCCACCACTTCATCAATTGCTTCTTGTAGTTTCCTGATTATACGGTCCATGTGCCTGCCTATTTTCCACAAGGCCCCATCATCTGCAAACAGTGACCTACCTATATCCACTGGTACCTTTGTGAAGACATCATTGATCATAATGATGAAAAGTAATGGGCTAATCACACTACCTTGAGGTGTGCCATTTTCCACTACGTACTGTTTTGATAATTCTGATCCAATCCGAACTTGAATTTTTCTACCAAACAAAAAATCTTTAATCCAATTAAAAACTCTCCCA
The DNA here is from genome assembly GCF_963921235.1 of Mobula hypostoma. NCBI lineage: Eukaryota > Metazoa > Chordata > Chondrichthyes > Myliobatiformes > Myliobatidae > Mobula > Mobula hypostoma. The sequence goes on from NC_086097.1 coordinate 172,410,434, forward strand.
CCAACCCCCATCTTGTGCAGTTTAATTAATAATCCTTCCTTCCACATCATATCATAGGCTTTTTCAACGTCAAAGAACACTGCCACTACTGACTCTCTATTTGCCTGGGCCTTCCTTATTTCAGTCTCTAACATAATTACTGAGTCCATGGAATTCCTTCCCTTTCTAAAACCACTCTGATAACTTGCCAGCATTCCCCTTTTCTCAAGCTCATATGATAACCTTTCTGTTATCATCCTTTCCATTATCTTAATGCAATGATGTTAATGCAATTGGTCTGTAGCTAGTGGGTTTTGACAGATCCTTGCCAGGCTTCCTTATTGGAATTACTACTGCTTCTTTCCATGCACTTGGTAATCTTCCCTCCTCCCACACTCTGTTATAAAAATGCAGCAACTTCAAGAGCGCTCCTTCTCCTAGATTTTTTAGCATCACAGAGCATATCAGATCTTTCCCTGGGGAGGTTGGTCTCGATCTCTTTATTGCTCTCACCATTTCTGCTAATGTAAATGGATCATCAATTATATCATCTGTTCCTTCCCTCCTGCTTAACACACCTGGGTGTTGGCTCATTATTCTTTCCCTTCTTCTTCTCCCTCCTTCAGACAAATTTTCTGAACTGTGTATCAGTACAAATGACTTGGCCATGACCTCAGCCTTATCCCTACTGGAGACTGCAGTTTCCTCCTCAGGTATCATTACTGGATATTCCCATTCCCTTCTATCTCCTCCCATACTCTTAATCATTCCCCATATCTCTCCCACAGGTGTTGTTCTTCCTACCTTGTCGCAAAAACTCCTCCAACTTGCCCTTTTAGCTTGACATATAGTTCTTCTCACCCCTGCCTGTGCTTTCTTATATTGAACCAAATGCTGCATATTATGGGTTCTTTTAACTAGCCTGAATGCTCTATTTCTGTTTTTTACAGCCTGACAACGTTCCTCTGTCCACCATGGTACCAGTTTTCTATTCATCCTATTTTTACTCCTAGGTATAGATCCTTCTGCTGCCATGATAATTGCTGAAGTCACCTGACTGTTTAATTCATCTACATTTCCAGAAATATCAATCTTTGTCAACCCTTCTTCACTCAATTTCTGGAACTTACCCTGCCTACTGTTTATACATATCAATTCTTTATACTGTACAGTGTATTGAGGTAGAACAAGGTAAAACAATAATAGAATGCATGTGTAGCAGCTATAGAGAAAGTACAGTGGCAATAAAGTACAAGATCATAATGAAGTAGATTGTGAGATCAAGAGTACTATACCAATATGGTGGTTCACATGGACATTCTGCGCTGAAGGGCGTCGCTGGAGCTTAGAGGAATAAAGGAGGATCTCATTGAAATCTACCAAATATAGAAAGGCCTAAATAGAATGAATGTGGACAGGATGGTTCCAATAGTAGAAAGGACTAGATCCAGAAAGCACAGCCACAGAATAGAAGGATGTTTCATCAGAGCAGAGATAAGGATCAATTTATTTAACAAGAGGGTGGTGAATTTATGAAACTCATTGCCAGAGATAGCTGTGGAAGCCAAGCCATTGGGCATACTTAAAGCAGAGGTTGATTGGTTTTTGATTAGTAAGGGTGTAAAAGATTATGGGGAGAAGGCAGGAGAATGGGACTGAGAAGGAAAGTAAATCAGCCATGTTCAAATGGTGGACCAGACTCAATGGGCCAAATAGCCTCATTTTGCTCCTACATCTTTTGGTTTTATGGTTTTTCTGATTCTTTGATTTTATATCTCTAAAATGTAACTTCACAGTACTTGAGTAGGTTAGACATCTAAGTAGTTTTTGACGTCTTTCTTTAAAATGTTGATCATCTGAGCAAAATAATATATAGTAGTTTTCTGTCCTTTAGTAATTTATGATCTGGGTAATAATAATTACATTGACTTAAACATAAGAACACTAAAATAAGATCAGTAGTAGGCTCTTAATCCTGCTACATCTAACGGGATCAGAGGTGACCCAGTATGTTGTGTCTGTACAACTACATATCAATTAAAATAATGCATGCACACAACGGTGAAGTTAACTGATGTATTCACTTTGCAGAGAGAGAACAGATCAATGTGCATGGGTAAGTTATCAGTCAATAAGTAGTGCTAAGGGGAGTCATTGCGCTAAAAGAAATAGATTCATACATTGCACTTCCTCCCCCTTTAGATTAACGTAATAACAAACTGTATATGTAACAAAACATTCAATTCCCCTTTAGCAAACCATATTCATATAAAAATACATTCACAATAACAATGCTCAACGAACTTCACATTTCTGAAGATTCAGTCCTTTCAGTGGTGCTCTGTTTCTTTGAGGATAGCACCGCTGAACCTATGGAGTGGCATCAGGTTTGGAAGATATCTTGGCAATGAGAACATTCTCTTTGCACCTCTGGACCTGTGGAGCGGAATCAGGTTTGGCAGATGTCTTGGTAAAGTCAACTTTCTCTGTTGCAGATGCCATGTTGCTGTTAGTGATATGATCATTACTGTGAGGTGATTTTAGTGTCTGTAATGTGTCCGTCTTGTTGGACGCAATTGACTCAGGTGTTTCCTTTGGTTGGGCATGGTCCACATGACATCTCCATGTCTGATCTCCAACATCCACTGTGTACATCAGTGGTCCAGTTCTTGTAGCTACCCTACCAGGTGTCCATTTGTCTTCTTGGTAATCATACACCAGGACTTCCTGTCCAACCTCAAAGTTCCTTGCTGATTTGCTTGGCAACAGGCTGAACTGTTTATTCTGCCCTTCCCTTCGTAAACTTTCTTTCAGGAGGTTTATGCGAGATCTCAGATTCTTATGAAAAGCATTGCAGGTGTTTGATTTCTCGTCGTATGAACAGAGTTCCAATATACAAAAAGGAAGTTGTCCACCTTATGCTGTAGAGAAATGTCCTCCTTGTCCATAGTTTTAAAGGACTTCTTGAAGGTTTGGACAAACCTTTCAGCTAACCCCTTCGTTGCTGGGTGGTGAGGAGCTCACTTGAAATGTTTGATGCCCTTTTTCTTCATGAACAGTCAGAGTTCTTCTGACTTGTGTCGTGGTCTGTTATCACTCACAATTTGTTCAGGCAAACCATTTCTGGTGTAGATAGTCCTTAGCGCAGAGAGAGTCTTTGCTGAGGTGGTTGACTTCATTGGTATAACCTCCAGCCACTTCAAAAGAGCATCCACAGCAATCAGAAATATGGAGTCCAAAAATGGCCCAGCAAAGTCAATAGGTACTCTTTGCCATGGTGATAGCAGCCACTGCCACGGGTGTAACAGTGCCTGTGGGGGTGCATTTTGAACTTTGTGGCATCCTGAACAACTTTTGGTCAGGTCTTCATTCTGTCTATCTATTCCAGGCTACTGCACGTAGCTCCGGGTGAGACTCTTCATCTTGACTGTACCCAGGTGTCCTTCATGCAGGATTTCTAACACTCTGGTGTTCAGTTTAGAAGGAACCACAACATGAGATCCACACATCAGATTTCTTTGACATACAGAATGTTGGTCTCGACTCACAGAGAACCCTAGAAACATAGGATTACCATGAGCTGGCCATCCTTGCATGGTGATGTCATAGACTTTTGCCAATGCTTCTCTTTGTATTTCAGAATTTGTTACCAGCAACTGGTCCACCAATACTGTGTGGAACACCTCTGCTGTGTCACAGAATGAAGACTTTTCTTCTTCAATCCAATGAAGCACAATTGGATGTCCAATCCTTATACACTTCCATTCCCCATCAAGAAGGCCTCAAAGCCCTCCGCTACTTCCTGGATAATAGACCTCACCAGTTCCCCACCACCACTACCCTCCTCCGGTTGGCGGAACTGGTTCTCACACTTAATAACTTCTCTTTTGGCTCTTCCCACTTTCTTCAGACTAAGGGTGTAGCTATGGGAACTCACATGGGACCCAGCTATGCATGCCTTTTCATTGGTTATGTGGAACAGTCTGTGCTCCAAACCTATTCTGGTACTGCTCCCCAACTTTTCCTTCGATATATTGACGACTACATTGGTGCTGCTTCCTGCACCCATGCTGAGCTCGTCAATTTCATCGACTTTACCTCAAACTTCCACCCAGCCCTCAAATTCACTTGGTCTATCTCTGACACCTCTCGCCCCTTTTTCGATGTCTCGGTCTCCATCTCTGGAGACAGACTGTCCACTGACATCTTCTACAAGCCCACTGACTCTCATAACTACCTCGACTATACCTCTTCCCACCCCGCCACATGTAAAAATGCCATTCCCTATTCCCAGTTCCTTCGTCTCCGCCACAGCTGCTCCCAGGATGAGGCTTTCCGTTCCAGGATATCTCAAATGTCCTCTTTCTTTAAGGATCGTGGTTTCCCTTCTGCAGTGATCAATGACGCCCTCACCCGCATCTCCTCCATTTCCCGCACTTCGGCCCTCACCCCATCTTCCCGCCACCACAACAGGGACAGAGTTCCCCTTGTCCTCACCTACCACCCCACCAGCCTTTAGATTCGGCACATTATCCTCCGCAACTTCCGCCACCTTCAACAGGACCCCACCACTAAGCACATCTTTCCCTCTCCACCCCCTTCTGCCTTCCGCACAGATTGGTCCCTCCGCGACTCACTTATTCTCACGTCCATCCCCACGGATCTCCCGCCCGGCACTTATCCCTGTAAGCGTAAGTGCTACACCTGTCCCTACACCTCCTCTCTTGCCACCACTCAGGGCCCCAAACAGTCCTTCCAGGTGAGGCAACATTTCATTTGCGAATCTGTTGGGGTCATCTATTGCATCCGGTGCTCCCGGTGTGGCCTCCTCTACATGGATGAAACCCGACGCAGATTGGGGGACCGCTTCGTCGAGCACCTCCACTCCGTCCGCCACAACAAACAGGATATCCCGGTAGCCATCCACTTCAACTCTGCTTCCCATTCCCATTCAGATATGTCCATACATGGCCTCCTCTACTGCCATGATGAGGCTAAACTCATATACCGTCTAGGTAGTCACCGGCCCCTTGGTATGAACATAGAATCCTCCAACGTCCAGTAATTCCCTCCACCTCCCTTCCTCTATCCCTATTTCGCATCACCTCCTTCATAGTTCTGCCTCCTTCCACTATTCTTCTCCTACCAATCACCTCCCTGCTTCCCCTCCCCCACACCTTTGTCATAAAAATTACTGGTTTTTTTCAACTACCAGCATTCTTCAAACCCTCCCCAAAGTTCTTCCTTCAGTCCTGACGAAGGGTTTCGGCCCGAAACGTCGACTAATCTTTTCAACTGATGCTGACTGACCTGCTGAGTTCCTCCAGTGCATTGTGAGTGTTCCTTTGACAACAGCATCTGCAGATTATTTTGTGTTTACTTTTCTTCTTCTGTTGCCAGCGGTGGAAATGTGACAAGCATCAGTGCGGCTGTGTTGTTTGGTACCCTTGAACTCTATGTCATAAGTGCTTACATTGCAACCATGTAGCAGACATCACTGGGATTGTCTTCCTGGGATTCGAAATGGACACAAGGAGCTGGTGCCCTGTCAGTAGAGTAAACTTTTGTCCTTAGAGGTAGTGCTAGAACTTCTTTATTCCTCATACTAGACTAAGACCTTCTCCATCGATCTGTACGTAGTTGCATTCTGTGCTCGTCAGTGATCTTGAAGTAAATGCAATCAGGCATTCAGATCCATCTTTTCTAGTGTGTGACAAAACAGCACCAATACCATAAGGGGGCACATCACATGCCACTCTGATGGGCAGAGATGGTTCATAATGGGTTAGCGATTCATTGGATGTAATTAGTCTCTTTGTTTCCTTGAATGCTCTTTCACATCTTTCTGACCATTCCTTCTTTGCTCTTGTGTTCAATGGATGCAGCACTGTAGCAATGTTTGGGAGAAACTGGTGGTGTTAGTTTACAAGGCCAAAGTATGACCTGAGTTGTGACACATTTTCTGGTTTGGGTTACTGAAGCACTGCTTCATTCTTCTCTTGTGACTTATCTAAGCCATGCTTGTCAATGACATGTCCACAATATGAGATTCCATTCTTGAAAACTCATATTTGTCTCTCTTTGTGCACAGACCATTCTCACTCAGCCTGATGAGGTGTTCTTCATCATTCTTGCTATTTACAATTTGGCAGCATTGTGATCCTGAGATGTCTTTGAGCACTTGGTCCATTGCCCTTTGCCAAATTGCTGGAACTGATACAAGCCAAAGACGAGACAATTATACCTGAACAGTTCCTTGTAAGTTTGATTGTGGGGAAATTCCTGCTTGATTCTTCAATCTCCATTTGAAGATAGGCTTGTGACAAGTCAACCTTTGAAAACCTCTCCCCGCCTACCAAAGATGGGTAAGTTATCGGTCAATATGTAGTGCTAAGGGAAGTCACTGTGCTAAAAGAAATAGATCCATACGTTATACAGTAATTAATCATTTTTCTCATGATGGATGAGAAAATGGATGAATTACCATTCAAATATGCCCTCTTTTCATTAGTAGCATTAGAGAGCAGGTACAGGAGCTTGAAGACCTATACTCAATGATTCAAGAGCAGTTTTTTCCTTTCCATTACCGGATTTCTGAATGGTTGATGAATCTATGAATACTACCTCAATATTCTTTTTTGCTCGATTTATTTATTTTGTAATGAATAGTAATTTTATTTCTTCACTCTATACTGCTGCTGTAAAACAAAAAAAATCACAACTTGTAAGGCAGTGATATTAAACATTGTTCTGATTTTGATTCTGATTCAACCCCCTCCGCCTTAATTATACTCAATGTTGAAATATTTCCGTATCTCCTTCCTAGACGTGCAAATCTTATCCAAAGATCCTGTTTCTTGAAATTCTGGACTTGCCAGTCAGATGAAAAAGCCCCTGAATATCCACATCTGACCTTGTGTTTCTCAGTGAGATCAGCTTTCATCATACCAGACAAAAGGGAGTAACATGTGAAATGCTACGGTGAAGGACTGGAGGATAGAGATTAATTGGATGGCTGGTTTCCATATCTAGATGAAACAGTTCCCTCTTTATTAGAAAAATAAATGGCCTTAAAATTCCATTGTACCCTTCAGGATGATATAGTCATGATGGGACAATAACCGAAATCCATGCACAAATTTAGAATTTAGAATCAGTTGTTAGAATCGGATTTAGGATATAAGGTTTGTTATCTCTGATATATGATATAAAATCTGTTGATTTGTGGCAATAATACAGTGCAAAGACAAAAAAATTGCTATAAGTTTACAAAAAAAAGTGTAAAAGTTGCAAAAGGAACAACAAGGCAGTGTTCATTGGTTTATGGACCATTCAGAATTCTTATGATTGAGGGAAAGGAGCTATTTCTGAATCATTGAGTACAGATCTTCAGGCTCCTATACCTTCTCCCTAATGACAGTAAGAAAAAGAGGGCGTGACTCGAACAGTGAGGGTTCTTAATGATGGACGCCGCCTTCTTGTGGCACTGCCTCTTGAACATGTCCTCAATAGTGGGGAGGGTTGTCCTGTGATGGAGCTGGCTGAGTCTTCGATTCTCTGAAGCCTTTTGTGATCCTACGCATTGGAGCCTCCATACCAGTTAACCTTGAGTAACAACCCCATAACCTTTAGTCAAATGAATTAATAAGAAATGTGAATCTTCCAGACTATGATGTCTCTTATAGTCAGTACTCCATCAACACTGTACTGGAGTGCTGGTATTCTTAGTATTCACCTCTGCAGAATGGTAAATGCACATTTAGAGATGTGAAAAAATCTCTAATATGCGTTCTTCTGAACAAGGCAGGTCATCCTAATGAAGGAAGTCACCCCGCTGTAGAAGAGATTGTAGTCTGATTTAAGCAATAGAGTTGATCAAAAGACAATGAGCAAGCAATTTATCTTCAGTGGACTGCATTAACGTGCTGTGTATGGTGAAACAGCCTTCAGTTCTCTCTGCTTCTGAATTTCAGTTTCATTGAAGTCAATGGAATCAAATTTCTGAGGCAGAGCTCAGTGTTCTATTATGAGAGCTCTATCATGTGTGCAGCACATATAACGTAGGACATTCACGCCAGTATGATTTAACCCACTAAACATAACATGATGTACAATTTTACAATTGTTTAACATTGCAGAGAATCTGATAGAAGTTAGAGGATGCAGAAATTTGTTGCAGCTGTCAGATTTAAGGATTTGGAACCTGCCATCAGTCACTGAGCTATTAACCTTTCTGGCTGTCAGAGGATCAGAAAAGAAGAATGTAACGCCAAATGAGAAAATCAGAATGGCACAATGGCGCAGTTAATCAAACTCCTGTCTCAGAGATCCAGCGACCTGTATCCAATCCAGTGCTGCCTATGTGGAGTTTCTGCTTTTTCCCAGAAACTACATGAACACAACCCGAAGGATTGGTAGGGTAATCAGCGTTTGTAAATTGACTCTCATATGTAGCTGAATGGTGGAGGTTGAGAGAGATGATGGTAATGTAGATAGGATAAAATGGGATGGGTGCCTGATGATTTATGTGGACTTGGTGAGTGGTAGGACCTGTTTCTATTTTGTATGACTCCAAGCTCTTTGATATTCAGCCCTGTATTCCCATAACACAAGGGAAATAATTGCTATGTAATATGCTTGCAGATTTTGGGAAGATATTGAGTTAATGCATCCTTGTCCATTTCTGAAGAATTCAGCAAGGACTTTCCACCAACATTCAGGTTGATCTAATCAGCATCTATAAGCACAGTACAACACTGTGGACTAGATCTCATGGTCATACTCAAGAATGAGTAACACATAACTACCCAAACACATAATCTCCCCCACTAGTCACCCAGTCTATCTGCAAACACTTGTTCTTATATTCTAGACTGTTGGAAAGCAATCTAATTCTTCATTGACCAACTGCCCTGAACTTGTCTGATTGGCCATCTTTGCTAGTGTCGTTCCCACAGTAAGTAAAAAGAGTTATTTGAAGAAACTAAAAAAGAAAGCACAGTATATTTTTAGAGGTTGAATGGTCTACACACGCTGTTCCTTCTGGCAACAATATCTTTTGTAGTAACATATTGAAGATCATCTGAAAGACCAAGGACACAGCTTCTCCATTTCCTCTCTCTCTAGTTACAGTATTAATTGCATAGCATTGGGACTGCGTGTGCAACGATGACAGGAAACCTGTGCAGGAGATCTTCTAAGGTGCAAATTCCTCCATCTCAACCTCAGAGTCCAGGTCCAGTGGTACAAACAGGCATCATAAACTGGATCCCAGTTTGCAATGGATAACCATAACGTCTTCTGCACCTTCATGTCCCTTGCTCTGCATGAAGCGTTGCAGTACTACCTTCCTGGCAGTTGGTTATCACTGTAGATCTGATCCATCCAGTCTGCTGGAGATAACTTCCCATGCTAGGGCAAGCACATTCCTATCTCACCAGGGTACGAGTACGCCAGCTACTTCCCCGTGTGTGCTAAGGAGGGGCAGCTGCTGCTGGAGACATAGGTGAGAGCTGAGTGTCTGGTGGGGTCCAAGGGTAAGTGAGCTGCCCCGGAATGGACACAACCAGCTCCTTCACCAGAAGTGTTGCCCCTCCCTGGTCACCTCATATACCCCAATGGTTGATTAACAGGTAGTCTAAAAGAATTGAAGCATTACCGATGAACAACGAAGAAGACAGAAACAAAGCAATGTCCAATACAGACATTCCACATTTTCACCAGTCTCTGCTGGTGAAGTTTTATTGAATTCCTTACTGGAGTACAGAAGCCTGAACAAACCATGTACAAGAACAATTACTTCCCTTCAGATCTTAAATCAACCAACACAGCCCTAATCAGTACCTCTGTAAACAACATAACAACCACTTTGACCACGTTGCACTATAATGGACTTCGTTATTTTAATATAATTTCTGTTAATTTATGGTTTTCTTTTGAATTCTGCTGATGATGCTATTTGTCTGTGAGGCTGCTATGAGTACAATTTCTGCATACAAATGCATGTGCATATTACAATAAGCTCTTGGACTTGTGACTTTGGATTTATTGATTTTTATATAACATCATTGTGTGTTAACTTTGAACTACAGTACCCGAGGTAACACACCCAACAGATCAAGCATACAGCCAGGTCAATCCTGGTCAATATTTATTCCTCAAACCTATGCAGCTAAGACGTTTACCTGGTCACAGCTGTCATATGGAATCTTGCTGTGTACAAATTTGCTGCTGCATTTCTACAACACAGCAGAAGTCACATTCCAAAAATGCTTCATTGACTTCAAAGAACTTGGGAGAATACCCTAAGACAACAAAAAATGCAACACAGCAGCAATTTATGGTTCTAATGCCCGTGGGAATATACAGTGGGCCAGTCACAATGTTTGTCAGACGGAATGTTGGTGGGTGAAATGCGGCTGACAGACTCCCTCCCAATGCTTCTCTCCTTCACACTCCCCTCTCCTAGATTGTCTTGAAACAAACAGACATACAAATTAGGAACAGAATATTCTGGACTTATCCCATGAGCCTGTTCTGATATTTAAATAATATCGTAGCTGATCTGATTGTAACCTCAATTCTGCATTCTAGTAACCATTCACTCCTTTGCTTTTCAGAAAGCTATCTTCCCTCTGCCTTAGAAATATTCAAAGACTGTTTCAACACCCTTTGAGGAAGAGAGTTCTCAAGATATACAGTATAAGCCTCAGGGAGTGAAAAAAAAATCATCTGATGTCACTTAAATGAGCGATCCCTTACTTTAAAACAATGACTGTACTTACAGAATGAATTTTGGATTTTCAGTCCAAAGTTTTAAAAATTGTAGAGACACGAGACTGCAGATTGTTGAATCTGGAACCAAAAATCAAACCACTTATTAAGTCCTGACATGGGGTCTCAACTTGAACCATTGAACATCCTTTACACCCAACAATGCTATCTGACTCCCTGAGTTACTCTAGAATTTTATCTTTCATTCAAAAGTTGTGTGTTGGACAATTGTGCGAAATATAAACCATCTTGTAATATGTTCTGTTTATTGCCTCCATTAAAAATTAATTTGGCAAAGTGTTAAATGACTGACTTGCAGACTCAACAACAGATTAGCTTAATGTGGTCATATATTTGATTTGGCTCCAGTGTGTCCATCAGTTTAATTACCTGTGTGCTGGTTAGTCAGGAGGTGGAAAGATTATTCTTTGAACGTTCTTTAAAGGAATTTTACCTGAATAAACAGAATATAATGTAATCCGGTGTTTTCATTAAATATAAATGGTAATGGGATATAGGTGAAATTTTTTTTATTATTATTATTATTATCCCAAGGTTATCCTTCAGCCCAAGACGTCTGTGCTGTTCATGAATCTAAATTAAACTGAAACTGTCTGCATTCACATGGTCTATATCCCTCTATTTCCTGCATGTACTTTTGCCTCTCTCCCCTCACGTTCCAACAGTCTGGAGAAAATAATCAAAGACTGCCCAACCTCTCTTTTCTGCTCATACCCTTTAATCCAGGCAGCATCCTAGTAAACCTTTTCTGCACCTTATCCATTGCCTCCACATCCTTCTTGTATAATAGGGTAACTAGAAGAGCACACAATAGTCCAAGTGTGGCCTTACAAAACCTTAGAAGAATCTTACCTTTGATAAGATCTGCTCTTATATTTCGAAACTCTAAAGAACAACCTCACCCTATTCATTTTTCCTCATATGAAATGAGTGGGGAGGAAGGGATGTTTCCAGGAGTGGGAGAGTCTAGGACCAGAAAGCACAGCATCAGAATAAAAGCCTACCACTTTTGAGGAAGAAGTTCTTTATCCAGAGGGTGGTGAATCTGTGGAATTCATTGCCACGTTCAGCTGCGTAAGTGCAAATTGTTGGGTATATTTAAAGTGGAGGTTGATTGGTTCCTTGACGAGTAAAGGTGTCAAAGGTTATGGGGAGAAGGTGAGAGAATGGGGCTGTCAGCCATGGCAGAGTTGGCTCACTAGGCTGAATGACCTAATTCTGCACCCATGTCTTACGGTCTTACAGAACATAGACCAGTACAGCACAGTACAAACCCTTCAGCCCATGATGTTTTGCTAACCTTTAACCTACTGCAAGATCAATCTAACCCTTCCCTCCCACAGAACCCTTCATTTTGCTTTGATCTGTGTGCCAATATAAGAGCCTCTTAAATATTCCTAATGTATCTGCCTCTACCACCACCTCATGTTTCACGCACCCACCAGTTTCTGTGTAAGCAATTTACATCTGACATCCCCTCATTACTTTCCTCCAATCACCATAAAATCAAGTCCTCTTGTATTAGCCTTTTCCACCTCGAGAGAAAGTCACTGGTTGTCCATTCCATTAATGCCACTTAACATCTTGTACACCTCTATCAAGTCACCCCTCACTCTCTTTTACTCTAAAGAGAAAAGCCTTAGCTCACTCGACCTATCCTTAGAAGGCATATTTTCTAATCCAGGCATCAGCCTGGTAAATCTCCTCTGCATCCTCCCTAAGGCTTCCAAATCCTTCTTATAATGAGTTGACTGGAACTTACGGTCTTATGCTCTTCATAATGATGAGGTTACAGGTTTGGGGGATACTGTCAGGAGGACCGAGGTAGATAATTGCACGGAATTCTGTAGCTGGTGCACACTGTAGCCACAGGTAGTGGTGGGAATGAATGTTCAGGGTTAAATTAGTTCTGGTTAGTTTATTGTCATATATACCAGGATGCAATGAAAGTCCTTGCATATGAAAAGCTTACAGAGTAAACATAAATACAACAAAAATAAAAACAACAACCAGCACAAAACAACAGAATGGTGCAAAGTATAGTCATAAAAACTGAAGTATAGAAGTGAAAAATAAATGCACGTGTAGATGTAGAATGGGTCTGGGAGTATTCGTCAAGTCAACTCTTTGAGGAGAGCTAATGCAAAGGATCAAAATAAATTGCAGAGAATTGTAAACTTAGTCAGCTCCAGCATGGACACTAGCCTCCATAGCATCCAGCATATCTTCAAGGAGCAATGCCTCAAAAAGGGGTCATCGATCATTAAGGAATCCCATTACCCAGGACATGCCCTGTTCTTATTGCTACCATCAGGAAGGGTGTACAGGAGCCTGAAGACACACATTCAATGGTTCATGAACAACTTCTTCCCTACTGCCATCCAATTTCTAAATGGACTTTCAACCCATGAACACTACCTCAATAATTTTTTTTTAAATCTTGATTTTAACTATTTGCTGTAATTCACAGTTTTTTTCTCTATTATTATGTATTGCATTGTACTACTGCCACAAAGACAACAAATTTCACGACATATGCCGGTGATATTAACCTTGATTCTGAAATAGATTGTAAAACACTGTGTCATTTAATTCAGTAGCTGGTTGAATGAATCCATTGTTCATGCAAAATTCTGATTTTCAATGAGACAATCACACCTCCTTTATGTACTAATTTTGAGGTTGGGATAATGACTAAACATGTCCTGAAGACAGATAACCAAAGGGGAAAAACTGTTCCTTGGAGAATAAGGGAGCACAATGTGTCTTGACTTCCCTGTATAGTGGGACATAGGAACATGCCCCAACAAGCCATTGAGTTTGGGACTCATTTGAAACTTTTACCAATGAGATTGGCAAATGGTTATAATTCTAATATGTGAAACCTTTGCAAGTGAAATAGGGATCAATCATGATCTAAGACAGTTGTTCAAGAAGCTGAGTGGCTTGTTCCTCTGACTCCGTTGTTAACCTCCAAGTTTGGGTTGACAAAGCTGAGTGCTGAACTCCATCTAGTAAAGAATGAATTATTAATTAGCAGCTTATTGGGTTTGCGTAATTTGACAGATATGAAAAGATGTGTATTTTAAAGCTCAGAAGACGTTGATGATCTGTATACTATGTTAACAGCTAATTTTTCTCAAGCTTGCACTCATGGTGAGGAAAGATTTGCTGGGATGTTCGTGACTTCTTCTCTTCGAATAAAGATCAATTTGGTCAGGCCATTTGTGTGACTTAGGGCATGTTTTAACATTTCTCATCGTTTTATACTGGCAGTCTTTCATTGTCAATGGCATTCTATATCTGCCACAGAAATGCTGTGCAATTAAAATAATGCCCTTTTCCTTGAGATGTTATTAAGCAGGGAATAAAGGGCAGGCTTTAGTGAAGGTCAGAACCATGAACAAAGTTCTGAACTCTTAATTGTAAAGTTTCGTTGAAGATTTTCTGATCTCCGGCCCTACGAAAAGAAACTCATGAGCCAAGAACCAGGATGTCAGTTTTAACATGGGTCATAGACATGGAACATATTTTCAATAGGTCATAGTTTCATAGAAACAAACCCAAAGGAGTCTATGCTGAACACAAACCATTAATCTCATTTCATTCTCCACTCATTCCCATCAACTCCCTCCCAATTTTGCAGGAGGCAAACAGAACTTAGAATACACAACTTGAGGGGGTGATGGATGCAGATACCCTCACAGAATTTCAGCAGCATTTAGAGGAGAAATTTAATTATCATGAACGGGGTTTGTTTCTGTGCTGTCTGACACTGACACTGTGATGAACTGAATGACTTCATTTAGCATCCTAGCTTACCTACTATTTAATGTCTTACAACAGGAATCTTGAAAAAGAAGTTGGAGTATTTGGCAAATTGAGAAAATATATGCCAGAGAATGTTGATCAAAATGTTACATGATGCAAAGAGGTTGAACAGTTGGGACTGATTCTGATTTTATGAAATCAACATTCAAGGTACCTTAAATGGGAATCTTGGTCGCCGAATGTTTTATTACCTCTGGATTTGGCTCCAATCATCTTCCATTCACAACCCTCTTTAATTGTCCTGTTCATATCCACAACATGTCCCTCTCACTCATTCCTTTAGTCCCTGCTTAGTTGATCCAAAGCTTCATACTTGCAGTCTTCACCTTGCTTATAACTCTCTCTGTTTCTCTGTGACTCCTCCTGAAACTTGCACACCAAAACCCCATCTCCAATCCACTTTATAAACTTCCGCTGTTTCTCAATGACTCCTTCCGAAACTTTCACACCAAAACCCCATCTCCAATCCACTTTATAAACGTCCTCTATTTCTCTGTGACTCCTTCTGGAACTATCACACCAAAACCCCATCTCTAATCCACTTTATAAACTTCCTCTGTTCCTCTGTGACTCCTCCCAAAACTTTAACACTAACACCCCACCCACCAATCCACCTTATTTTTACACTATTTATTTCTGTTGATAATTTATAGTAATTTAATGTCTCTGAACGGTACTGCTGCCACAAAACAATGAATTTCACATGAGCCAAATTAGTGATAATAAATCTGATTTTTAATCCAATTCAGGGACCTTCAGAGAAGGAAGCAATTGCCCTTCCCCAGTCCAGTAGGTGTGTGCCTCCAGAACCATTAATGTGAGTCACATTAGCTGCCTTCTCTGTTCAGGGCAGTGTGGTAGCATTTTAGGGAGGTATAGTAGTGTAGGGTTAGCAAAACGCTATTACAGCACCAGCAACCTGGGTTCAAGTTCTGTCATTGTCTGTAAGGAGTTTGTATATCCTTGGTGGGTTTTCTCCCACATTCCAAAGATAGTGGGAGAAATCGAGTGGAACAAGCTCATAGAGATACGGCACTGTATTTCTGAATAAAAATAATAAAATACTGTAAGTTGCAGAAAGCAGACTTACTGACCATGGAATGGTCTGGGATCTACAGTGTGTGAATATCTACAGTATGTGCTCAGTGACTGCTGACAGCTAACATTGTTCTTATTGCCAAAGGGAAATATGTGGAAGAGAGAGACGGTAATGAATCCTTGGAGATTTTTGCACAAATCTTAAGGTAGTGATGTTGTATCTATGACCATATCAGTGACACTGGAACTCATCAAGCTGGCCAATGGAATTGGAATTGGTTTATTATTGTCACATGTATTGAGGTACAGTGAAAAGATCACAAGATCATTAAGACCATAAGAATTAGGCCATTCGAGCCATTGAGTCTGCTCTGCCATTCCATCATGGATGATTTTGCATACAGTTCATGCAGATTAAATCATTACACTGTAATCATTACAGGTAGAACAAGGTAAAACAATAACAGAATGCAGAATAAAATGCAGCAGTTACAGTGAAAGTACAGTGCAGAGAGATAGGAAGATCCTTCCATCATGGAAGGTCAAGATCCATTTTATCATATTAGGGAGCCATTCAATCATCTTATAGTAGTGTGACAGAAACTGCTCTTGAGCCTGTTGATGTGTGTTTCCAATCTTCTGTACTTTAATGCACATATATATGTAACAAGCCACAGGGATTAGAGGAAAATATTCAATCATATTAAATACAGCGGAGGCAAAGTGGGCACTTGCACTGGGGTCATTGCATTGTGCTAATGGAGGGAATTTGCTTGCCAGAGTTTTAATTGTGTTCTATAAGTTAATGTTTAAAAAAATGCCCAACAATCAAAATATGACACCAGCAATGTTTTTTTTACAGACAGATCAGCATTTACCTATCTTAAGTTACAGAGTTTACCACATTGCTGGGGTTGTAGTCACTAGTTGGTGGGACATGAGTTTGTCACTTTAATACTCTAATAAACTACCATTCTGATCTTTCAACCTTTGTCCTGCACTGTTTGAATGACATCCAATGCAAGCCTGAGGAATGATAGAGACAAGAGACCACAGATGCCGGAGTCTGGAAGAAAAAATAATGAACAGCTGGAGGAGCTCAGCAGTACTGACAGCATCTGTGAAGGGAAATGGTCGAGAACCTCCAACTTTCATGAGCCTACAGCAGATGAAGGGACACAAAACAAAACATTGACTGTCTTTTTCCCTCCACAGATGCTGCCTGATTCACTGAATTGTTTTCTGCTTGAGAAGTGATACCTCATCTTCCATCCGAGCGCTTTGCAGAATCAGGGTTAATATCATTATCATACATTGTGAAATGTGTTGTTTTACAGTAGCAGTATATTACTATACGTAATTTTAAAAAACTATAAATTACCATGAGAAGTATGTATAAAAAATTAAATAAACAGGAAAAAAGAGAGGAAAATAAAAATAGAAAGAAAATAAAAATTGGATTCATTGTCCATTCAGAAATCTGATAGCAAAGGGGAAGAAGCTGTTCCTGAAATGCTGAGTGTATGTTTTCAGGCTCCTGTACTTCCTCCTTGTTGGTAGCAATGAGAAGAGGCCATGTCCTAGGTAATGGTGGTCCTTAAAGATGGATACAGACTTTTTTAGGCATTGTGTCCTCAATGCTGAGGAGCTGGTGCCCATTATGGAGATGGTTGAATTTGCAACTTTCTGCAGCTTTTTCTGATCCTGTGCAGTGGTCCCTCCATACCAGACGGTGATACAATCAGTTAGAATGCTCTCCACAGTGCATCTGTAGAAATTTACATGTACTTTTGGTGACATACCAAGTCTCGTCAAACTCTTAATGAAATATAGCTGCTGCTGTGTCTTCTTTGCAATTGCATCAATATGTTGGGCCCAGTATCCTCAGAAATATTGACAACCAAGATGTACAGTGTTCTGGACTCAATACTGAATTCAGGTAATTCACTTTCTTTATGTCAGAACTGGCCAGCTCTGTTATAGATTTTCCTTCTGCAATATTAAGCTGGTCTCTCTCTCTCCCCATGGACACTGTCAGGTATTACAAACTCCAGATGAAGTGGAACCACTGTGTGCCATTTTCGTGCTTGTATCAATCAAATCTTCTAGTGATAGTGATAGTGAAAGACCAACATCAAATTTGCCTTTCTCTTTGCTGGCTGTATCTGCTTATTAGCTCTTAGTGACTTTTGTAAAAGCACAACCAGATTCCTTTGAATATCAGGTATCTCGTCACTTAAAAAACATATAGCTTTTCTGTTTAACCAATCAAAGTGAATAATCTCCTTGGGGCCATTTTTGGTCTCCTCAGCTAAATAATTTTTTTCAAGCTGAAACACTCACTCCTTGTCTCTCTTCACAGATGCTGCCTGACCTAATGTGCATTTCCACCATTTTTCATCTACGTTTCAGTTTGCTATTGATTTTCTAACTTACATTGTACTCCATCTGCTTAAGACTGCAAAACACTATAGAGTTGTGAACACAGCCCAATCTATCATGGAGAGTAGCCTCCCCTCTGTGGACTCTGTCTATATTTCTCACTGCCTCTGTAAAGCAGCTAACATATTCAAAGACCTCACCCACTGTGGTCTTTCTCCTTCTAACCCATCCTATCAGGCAGAAGATACAAAAGCTCGAAGCAAGTGCCAGTGGGCTCAGGTACAGCTTCTACTGACAGATTATTGAACTGACTTCTAATATGAACTCCTGATCTCCCAGTCTACCTTGTCAAGGGGTTTGCACTGTTTCTCTGTCTGCACAGTACTTTCCTTGTCATTATAATCCTATCTTCTGCATTCTGTTGTTTTTTTTTCTCTCCTTTTGTACAACCTAGATCTACTTATGTATGAATGATCTATCTGAATGGCATGGAAACCAACCTTGGGGCATACAACAATAGTTACAGTCTGCCATGTTCTTGTCCACTTGTGCAGTTTGTCTAAATCTCTCCTTCTGATTACTCCTCACATTCTCATTGACATTTTATATCATTTGAAAATGACACAAACTTGTCAACAACAAATTTGTAAATTCTACATTTGGACTCCTCAACCAAATCATTGAGACTGGTCGTATATACCTGGGGTCCAAGCACCAATCCCTGTGCCAGCCATCCCATTTGTTCCCACTCTTCTCTTTCTATCTGTCAACCAACTCTCAATCCATACTGGTACCTTACCATCAATTTTATGTAAGCTAACCTTGTTCACCAACATCGTGTGTGGACCGTATCAATAATATGGATACATCACATCCTTAAAGAACATTAGATTAGGCAAAAGTGATGTCCCTTTCACACATTCCTGTTGGATTTACTGCATCATATTAATATTTTCTATGTGTTGCCATCTTTTATTTAAGATTCCACAACTTTTTTTCCCTGGTCCTAACAGCAGGCTAAAAGGTTGGAATTTCCCTGTTTCCTCTCACTTTATTTTTCTTTAATTTGTCCAGTCTCAAAGTTAAAGTTGAGTTTACTGTCACACACACAAGTAAGTATTTGCCCAACTTGCAGCAACATCATGGGCTCAGAGCATCAGATAGACAAAGTCACAAAAAAAATAAATTAAATAGGCAAAATTTTTACAAGACAAAACACAGTTAGAACAAAAAAACCAACAAAGTTCAGTTTAGTGCTAAGCTATCAAAGTCATAGTAGCCATGGTGTTGCTATATTGAGATACAGATTGGGGTTTGCTGGCTTCACTAAGCAAATGGTTGAAAGAAGAAACTGTGCTGAACTTCAGGATTCTGTGCCTCCTTCCCAATGCGAGAAAAAGGGATGGACTCAATGGTGGGGATCTTTGATGATGGATGTTGCCTTGTTAAAGCAACACCTCTTGTGGATAGTAACAATGGTGGGGAGGATCTGTTCCTACATTTCTTTATCATTCCCTTTTTCTCTTTCACCTTCAGTATCACCATCATCATCACACACTCCCTCTCTCTCTCTCTCTCTCTGACACATACATACACACGAAATTGCCAAACAGTTGATTTACTGTCAGTATCATATACTGTGATTCAAACCCTAAGAATTGATTTAGTGCCTTCCTGTGGTAATGAGTATTGGACTTCCCTTCATGGAGAAATAACAAGCAGCTGGATTTGTGTATTTTGTGAAATGAATAATTTCTTCTGTGTGTCCCTCCTGTCAGTAAAATATAGATTCACACAGTTAGCTGCTATGTGTATAGATATTGCTTAAAGAGGTCTTCATTATTTCCACGGCCCACTCATCCCTCTAAAATATTTCTGTTTCATGATCTTTGAGGGAAGTATCTATGAGCATTGCACCTCAGGTGATCCTAGGCAGGTACTACAGTGCAGTGCTGACAAACTCCTCTTCTGTCGAGGCACCATCTTTCAGACGATAAGCTGAGGGCTTGTCTCAACTCAGCCAAATGTAAAAGATCCCCCAGATGAGCCTTGAAAAAGAATGATCTGTTAATAATTGAATCCTGCCTAAATATTAAAATGTCACTCAAGATCATTAAGAATATCACCCACCCCTCCCCCTTTCTCCTGCATTTTTATAAATGACCTAGTGAGGAAGTGGAGGGATGGGTTAGTAAATTTGCTGATGACACGAAGGTTGGGGGTGTTGTGGATAGTGTGTAGGGCTGTTAGATGTCACAGCCGGACATCGATAGGATGCAAAACCAGGCTGAGAAGTGGCAGATGGAGTTCAACCCAGATAAATGTGATGTGACCGCTTTGCTGAACATCTACGCTCTGTCCGCCAGAGAAAGCAGGATCTCCCAGTGGCCACACATTTTAATTCCACATCCCATTCCCATTCTGACATGTCTATCCACGGCCTCCTCTACTGTAAAGATGAAGCCACACTCAGGTTGGAGGAACAACACCTTATATTCCGTATGGGTAGCCTCCAACCTGATGGCATGAACATTGACTTCTCTAACTTCCGCTAGGCCCCACCTCCCCCTCGTACCCCATCTGTTACTCTTTTTTATGCACACATTCTTTCTCTCACTCTCCTTTTTCTCCCTCTGTCCCTCTGAATATACCTCTTGCCCATCCTCTGGGTCACCCCCCCCCGTCTTTCTTCCCGGACCTCCTGTCCCATGATCCTCTCGTATCCCCTTCTGCCTATCACCTGTCCAGCTCTCGGCTCCATCCCTCCCCCTCTTGTCTTCTCCTATCATTTTGCATCTCCCCCTCCCCCTCCAGCTTTCAAATCCCTTACTCACTCTTCCTTCAGTTAGTCCTGACGAAGGGTCTCGGCCTGAAACGTCGACTGCGCCTCTTCCTATAGATGCTGCCTGGCCTGCTGCGTTCACCAGCAACTTTGATGTGTGTTGCTTAAATGTGATGTGGTTCATTTTGGTAGGTCAAATATGATGGCAGAGTATAGTATTAATGGTAAGGCTCTTGGCAGTGTGGAGGATCCGAGTCCATAGGACACTCAAAGCTGTTGTGGTTAAGAGGGCATATGGTGCATTTGCCTTCATCAACCGTGGATTGAGGTTAAGAGCCGAGAGGTAATGTTGCAGCTATATAGTAACCTGGTCAGACCCCACTTGGAGTACTGTGCTCAGTTCTGGTCACCTCACCACAGGAAGGATGTGAAAACTATAGAAAGGGTGCAGAGGAGATTTACAAGGATGTTGCCTGGATTGGGGAGCATGCCTTATGAGAACAGGTTGAGTGAACTTGGGCTTTTCTCCTTGGAGTGGCGAAAGATGAGAGATGACCTGATAGAGGTATATAAGATGATGAGAGGCATTGATCGTGTAGATAGTCAGAAGCTTTTCCCCAGGGCTGAAATGGCTAACATGAGTGAGCACAGTTTTAAGGTGCTTGGAAGTAGGTACAGAGGAGATGTCAGGGGTTAAGTTTTTTATGCGGAGAGTAGTGAGTGCGTGGAATGGGCTGCCGGCGACAGTGGTGGAGGCGAATATGATAGGGTCTTTTAAGAGACTCCTGGATAGGTACATGGAGCTTAGAAAAATCGAGGGCAATGGGTAACCTTAGGTAATTTCTAAAGTAAGTACATGTTCGGCACACCATTGTGGGCTGAGGGGCCTGTATTGTGCTGTAGGTTTTCTATGTTTCTATGTTTCTAAGTGGAGGAAGTGCAACACTTAGTCAGAGAGTCACAGAGCACTACAGCACAGGAACAGGGCCTTCAGTCCATCTAGTCTATGCTGATCTGGTTTTCTGCCTAGTCCCATCTACTTGCACCTGGATTATAGCCCTTCATACCTTTCTCACCTATGTACCTATCTAAACCTCTCATAAGTGTTACAATTAAACCTGCATCTGCCATTTCCACTGACAACTCATTCCACATGTTGAGTGAAGAAGTTTCCCCTCTGGTTCCAGTTTAACCCTAAGCCAAACGCAGGAGAGAAAAACTGCATGCATTTACCCTATCTATGCCCCTCATAACTTTGTATCTCTAAAAGATCTCCCCTTATTCTTGTGCACTCCAGGAAGTAAAATCCTAACCTACTGTTTTCAACCTTTTCCTGTGACTCAGATCCTCATACTGTTTATACAGATTGAACACTCCACAGTATTTCGAGCAGTCGTACAAGAGGTCTGGCCAAAAGTCTGACAACAGTGGGATAGAAGCTGTCCTTGAGCCCAGTGGTATATGCTTTCTGGCTTTTGTGTCTTCTGCCTGATGGGAGAGGGGTGAAGAGAGAATATCTGGGGTGTATGGGGTCTTTGATTATGGGAGCTGCTTCACGAAGGCTGTACGAGATATAGACAGAGTCCACAGAGTAAGACTGTTTCCATGGTGTGCTGAGCTACGTCCACAACTCTTTGCAGTCACATGCACAGCTGTTTCCACACTAAGCCATTATGCATTCAGACAACATGCCTTCTACAGTGCTTTGATACACTGCTGCCACGAAACAACAAACTTCAAGACATCTCAGTCAGTGATAATAAATCTAATTCTGATTCTGTCTCTGCAGTTTGCAAGCATGGACACTCACGACTTCCTACATTTCGCTGTTTCCCAGTATGCTGCTTTTCTATTCTTCTCTTCATGTAAGGTTCTGAATGCATAAAGATGAACTCCAGATCCCTCAGTCTACCTCATCGTGGTTTCTGCACTTTCTCTGTGATACTGTGTTTTATATTCTGTTTTATTTTCCTTTTGCACTACTTCAATGCACTTATGTTTGGAATAATCTGTCTGGTTGGCATACAGACAAAAGCTTTTCACTGTATGTCAGCACATGATAAAATTTATCAGAAGTGAATATTGCATCTCCCCACATGAACCATCTTTCCACCTCTCACTTCAACCGCCCATGTTGCGCTGCCAATTTTGAATCAGAATCAGGTTTATTATCACTTCCTTATACGATGTGGTTTGTTGATTTGCCCAGCAGCAGTAGAGTGAAAAGGTAGACAATATCTTTAAATTACATAATAAATAAATAGTGCAATAAAAAGAAATAGTGAAGGAGTGTTCGTGGGCCATCCAGAAATCTGATGGCAGAGGGGAAAAGGCTGTATCTGAATTACTGAGTGTGGGTCTTCAAGCTCCTGTACCTCCTCTCTGACAGTAGTAACATGAAGTAGGCATGTTCTGAATAGTGTGTCCTTTATAACGGAGGCCACCTTCTTGAGGTACCACCTCCTGAAGCTACCCTCGATGGTGGAAAGGCATCATTGATGAAGCCGCCTGTCTACAACACTTCACAACCTATTGCAATCCTGTGAATTGGGGGCTCCAAACCAGGCTAAGATGTAACCAGTCAGTATGCTCCTACTTCCTGCTTCATGCCTACTTTTCCATCCAGGTTTGCTCAATCAACAAATATTCAATGCAGTGAGTTTTGACACACAGTGTGGTTACTGATAAGATGCTTCCTTTCTTGGGGGATCCTTAAACTAGGACATGGCTTCGGAATAACATATCAGCCTTCAAGCTGGAGGCAAGGAGGAAATCTTCCCACAGAAGGTCCTGAATCTTCCACCCAAAGAGGTGTGAGGCAGAGTCACTGTGTACCTTCCACACTGAGATAGTCAGGTCATTGCTAGGATACAATAGTGGTATAGAACAAGTCAGGCAGAATAGGCAGGAAAGTGGATCTAAGGTCAGCTGTGATCTCATGGAATGGTGGAGTAGGCTCAAGGGGTTACACTTATTTTTACTTTTATTCTAACACTACAGCCGAATCCTGCTCCTCTTTCTTCGCATAATGGTCAGCCATGGGTTCCCAAGGATTTATCCACCATCTTCTCCTTCATCACATGCTAAGCAACAAGCTTCCTGAGCATGTACACAAGGGATGATTTGCCCCTGAACTGGAGGAGGTCTAATACCATAGTGGGAAGGTTTGCTAGTACTCCAACAGGGGAGTTTAAACTGGAGTTGTAAGGGGATGGGAACCAGAATACCAGAAGAGTTAGCTGAGAGGTTGTGGAAACATGTTGTTATGACCTCAAAGTCAGGAAGCAAAATGTTGAGCATGGTGGGACTAATGTTCTGAGTTACAGATATTTCAATGCAAGAAGTATTGTAGGAAATGGGTGGCGGGGTGCAGATACATTACCAAAGGAAGTGTAAGGTGCTCCTTCCCTCTGCTAGCCTGCAGATCACCCTTGGGCAAGGTGCAGCACCTGCTTAGCACTCTGGTCAGGGACCCATGAAGCCATGGAAGCAGGTGGTGGATGGTTGTGTGAGCTGCTCGTGCATATTACAAGTATTGGTTATGCAGCCACTGATGTCAGACAGATAATCTCTGAAGAGTATTGATAAGAGCTGAAGTCACCTGACTTTTAAAGACAGTGCCCAGAAGAAGGCAATGGCAAACCAGTTCTGTGGAAAAATTTGCCAAGGACCACAATTACCTACTTCATACGATACGGCACATGATGATAATGATGATGATTGTAGGAAAGACAGATGAGCTCAGGGCATGGAACAACACATGGAATCATGATATTGTAGCCATTACTGAGATTCGGTTGCAGGAGGGGCAGGACCGGCAGCTCAGTTTTCTGGGATTACGTTGTTCAACCCGAAGAAGTGTGAGGTGGTACACTTTGGAAGGACAAACTCCAAGGCAGAGTACAAAGTAAATGGCAGGATACTTGGTAGTGTGGAGGAGCAGAGGGATCTGGGGGTACATGTCCACAGATCCCTGAAAGTTGCCTCACAGGTGGATAGGGTAGTTAAGAAAGCTTATGGGGTGTTTGCTTTCATAAGTCGAGGGATAGAGTTTAAGAGTCACGATGTAATGATGCAGCTCTATAAAACTCTGGTTAGGCCACACTTGGAGTACTGTGTCCAGTTCTGGTCGCCTCACTATAGGAAGGATGTGGAAGCATTGGAGAGGGTACAGAGGAGATTTACCAGGATGCTGCCTGGTTTAGAAAGTATGCATTACGACCAGAGATTAAGGGAACTAGGGCTTTGCTTTTTGGAGAGAAGGAGGGCGAGAGGAGACATGATAGAGGTATACAAGATAATAAGAGGAATAGATAGAGTGGATAGCCAGTGCCTCTTCCCCAGGGCACCACTGCTCAATACAAGAGGACATGGCTTTAAGGTAAGGGGTGGAAAGTTCAAGGGGGATATTAGAGGAAGGTTTTTTACTCAGAGAGTGGTTGGTGCATGGAATGCACTGCCTGAGTCAGTGATGGAGGCAGATACACTCATGAAGTTTAAGAGACTACTAGACAGGTACATGGAGGAATTTAAGGTGGGGGGTTATATGGGAAGCAGGGTTTGAGGATTGGCACAACATTGTGGGCTGAAGGGCCTGTAATGTGCTGTACTATTCTATGTTCTATGTTTCAGACGTGATAGAATGGGAGGGATTAAAGGAGAAGTGGTGGTGTTACTAGTCAGGGAAAATGTCAGAGCAGTGGTAAGTCAGGACAGACTGGAGAACTCATCTAGTGACTTTTGCAAGAAACATAAAGAAGTGATAGTAGATGATTTTAACTTTCCACATATTGACTGGGAATCCCATACTGTAAAACGACTAGAGTTTGTAAAATGTGTTCAGGAACAAGTCCCAATGAGAGAGTGTGCAATACTTAAACTCCTATTAGGGAATGAGATGGGGAAGTTGACAGAAGTTTGTGTAGGGGAACACTTTGCATCTAGTGATCATAATGCCAATGGTTTCAAAGTAATTATGGAAAAGGATAAATCTGGTCCTTGGATTGAGATTCTAAATTGGAGAAAGGCCAATTTTTGATTATATCAGAAAGGATCTTGCAAGAGTGGATTGGAGCAGATTGTTTTATGGCAAAGGTGTACTTGGTAAGTGAGAGGCCTACAAAAGTGAAATTTTGAGAGTACAAAGCTTGTACGTGCCTGTCAGAATAAAAGGCATGGATAACAGGTTTAGGGAACCTTGGTTTCAAGAGATATTGATGCTCTAATTAAGGAAAAAAAAGGAGGTGCATAGCAAGTACAGGCAGGTTGGAAGAAACGAGGTACTTGACGAGTATAAGAACACTTAAGAAGACAGACTGGAGAGCTAAAAGAAGACATATAGTTGCCCTGGCAGATATAGTGAAGGAGAATCCTAAAGCTTCTACAGATATGTTAAAAGAAAAAGAATTGCAAGGAACAAAATTGGTCCTCTGGAATATCAGAACGGTAATCTATGCGTGAGCCAACAAAGATGGGAGAGATCTTAAATGGGATTCTTGCATCTGTATTTACTCAGAAGATGGACACAGAGTCTATAGAAGTGAGGGAAAGCAGCAGCAATGTCATGGACCCTGTACAGATTACAGAGGAGGAGATATTTCTTGTCCTGGGGTAAATCAAGGTGGACAAGTCCCCAGGGCCTGACAAGGTCTTCCCTCAGAAATTGTGGGAGGCAAGTGCAGAAATTGCAAGGGCCCTAGCAGAGATATTTAAATGATCCTTAGCTACAGGCAAGGTACCAAAGTATTGGAAGATAACTAATGTTGTTCTGCTGTTTAAGAAATACTCTAAGAATAAATCAGGAAAGTATAGGCCTGTGAGCCTGACATCAGTAGTGGGAATGCTATTGGAAGGCATTCTAAGGGACCGGATATATGAGAATTTGGATAGACACGTATTGATTAGGGATAGTCAGTATGACTTTGTGTGTGGTAGTTCACGTCTAACCAATCATATGGAATTTTTTGAGAATGTTACCAGGAAAACTGATGAAGGCAAAGCAGTGGATGTTACCTACATGGACTTCAGCAAGGTCCCTCATGGGAGGTTGGACAAAAATGTTTGACTTCTTGGCATTGAAGATGAGGTAGTAAATTGGATTAGACATTGACTTTGTGGGAGAAGCCAGAGAGTGGTAGTAGAAGGTTGCCTCTTTGACTGGAGGTCTGTGACTAGTGGAGGGCCACAGGGATTGGTACTAGGTCCATTGTTGTTTGTCATTTGTATCAATGATCTAGATGATAATGTGGTTAACTGGATCAGCAAATTTGTGGATGACACCAAGACTGGGGGTGTAGTGGATAGTGAGGAAGGCTATCTTGACTTGCAGCAGTATCTGGACCAGGTGGAAAAATGTGCTGAAAAATAGCAGATGGAACATAATGTAGACAAGTGTAAAGTGTTGCACTTTGGGAGAAGCAACCAGGGTAGGGCACCAAGGAGAGTGGTAAAACAAAGTGATCTGGCAATTCAGGCCTAGCTTGGAGTATTGTGTGCAGTTTTGGTCACCTAACTACAGGAAAGATATAAACAAGATTGAGCGAGAGCAGAGAAAATACATAAGGATATTGCCGGGACTGAAGGACCTGAGTTATAAGGAAAGATTGAACTTTATACCTTGGAACATAGGAGAGATTTGATGGAGGCATAAAAAATTATGAGGGGTATAGACAGGGAAAATGCATGCAAGCTTTTTCCACTGATATTTGGTGAGACTGCAACTAGAGGTCATAGGTTAAGCAGAACGGTTAAATGCTTAAGAGGAACATGAGAGGAAGCTTCTTCATTCAGAGGGTCATGAGAGTGTGGAACGGGCGGCTAGCACAAGTGATACATGCGATTTCCAATTCAACGTTTAAGAGAAGTCTGGATAGGTACATCAATGGGAGAGGTACGGAGGGCTATGGTCCAGATGGATGCCGGTCAAAGGGAGTAGGCAGTTTAAACGGTTCAGCACAAACTAGATGGGCTGAAGGACTAGTTTCTGTGCTCTTAGTTTTCTATGACTCAATGACAGTATGGCAAACTGTCTGCTGGAGGAACTCAGTGAGTCAAGCAGCATTTGTGGGGCAAAGAGATTGTCGATATTTTCTGTTCAATTTATTGTCATAGGCATATATACACAGGGTATAAATGTCATAAAATCTTGCCCTTTGAAGCAGCAGCAAAGTACATTAAAAACATGACATACACAAGTTAACAGAAACTTGAATTAACATAAATTATACATAACTTAGACAACAAAATAATCATGATGGAACTTAGTACAAGAAAGAGTTTCAGGTCAAAGAATTCATGACAATTTATTTCTCCCCCACAGATGCTGCTCGACCCACTGAGTTTCTCAGCAGCTTGTTTGCAACTCCACATTCCAGTATCTGCATTCTGTTATGTCTCCATGCAGGAATCTAATTAGGCCCTCTCTTAACCAAACTAAAAAATGTCCCTTGGGACCTTTCTTCATCATTGTCAACCAATGTTGATCCCGCTGCCGGCATTACCAAATTGAGCTGATTATCCAGTCGTTATCATGTTGCTGCTTGTGTGATCTTACTTTGTGCCCACAAGCCCTGCAATGCCACACTGACCAGTCTTCAGGAGTATTTCAGTGGCTGTGAAGCATTTATTTGTGGCACTGTAGAAATGGAAGTCTTTCTTTCATGTTAAGCACAGGCTTGGTTATGAAGGAAAAAAAATAAACCAATCCTAAAGCTGCTTAGCTCCCTTTCAGCCCTGGGGGAGCAGATTTCTCTATCATAAGCAGGCAGTCACTTAAGCTCTTTATTTTTTCCAGAGTTTGACTGCAATGAGCCAGTGGAACTATTCATCGATCGGGCTGCTACACATCAGACAAGCACTGAGCTCTGCCTTGTGTCATTTTGCTTAACTGCCAGTCAGCAAGTGTGTGGACAACTTGCTTTTTCTCTCACTTCTAACTTAGCACTTTCCCAGGGAAGCATTTCATCTCCTGCTCGTTCCCAGGGACCATTTCAGCGTCTTGTTCCCGCTCAATGCACAATGTGTTGCGTTCTTGCCACGCTGCAGTGTGAGTGATTTAGTCAATGAATGAGATCTGACTCATCTCCAGAGTTTTCAAAAAGGAGTCTCTTCCATTAAAGGGTATTAGTGACTGCCGCTTTTTTATTCAAATGAAAGAGAAGAACTTACACTTACTCAAGAAACCGACCTATCAGTCCAGACGGAAAAGTGCTGGAGAAATGAAATGGGTCAGGCAGCATCAGTGGAGGGAAATGGACAGTCGATGTGATGGGTTGAGACCTCTCACCTGGATTGTAAGAAGGAGGAGAGGTAGCCAGTACAAATAGGTGGGAGGGTGGTGTAGAATAAGAGGTGGATCCAGGAGAGGGTGCGATAGGCAGATGAGAGAGTGGGATGAGTGGGGATGGTATCACAAGTTAGAGCTGGATGGCGGAATTGACAAAGGGATGACGATTATGGAATCTGATTAGAGAGGAAGGGAGAGCATAGAAAATAGGGAGGAAGTTGGGGAGGGGAATCAGTGAGGTGAGAATTCAAATGAGGAATGTTGGGTGATGGGCAGATGGAGAGGATGAGGAAGTAGAAAGACGAAATGAGATGGGAGTCACTGGTATCAGGGGAGCGAGAAGAAAAAATGGGGCAAAGGGAGCAACATACACATAATGCTGGAGGAACAGACAGACGACTGCATATTCCCCTCCTTAGATGCTGCTTGATTTGCTGAGTTTCTCCAGTATTTTGTGTGTTGCTCTAAATTTCCAGCATCTGCAGAATCTCTTGTGTTTAGAGGGGAGCAGTTTCTTCAGAAGCATTCTCATGACTGAAAAGTATTTGGGATTTCCCTAGCTTGCTCAAGACACTGTAGATATGAAAATCTTTCATGTTAAATGCAGACTTGATTATGAAGTTTACCACCTACCACTCTTGCACCACCACTCCCATCCACTTCATCAGGTCTCCCTTAGGCCTCAACTCTCCAGAAAATACAACACACATTTGTCCTCACACCCTTTAAATCAGGCAGCATCCTATGATCCTCTTCTGCAATCCTTCCTGTAATGAATGACCAGAACTGAACTCAATACTCCAAGATCGGCCAAAACAAAATTTTGTGTTGCTGCAACATGAGTTCCTGATTTTTATACTCAATGCCCTGAGCACTGAAGACCAGCATGCTACATGCCTTCTTTACCATAATATCTACATGTGCAGTCACTTTCAGGGAATTATGGACTTGGACCCCAACATCCCTCCATACAGAAAATGTAAAATGTTCATGATATGAATACTGAGTTTTCCAACTTCAGGTAACGCATGCTCTATGTGTTGTTTTCCCTCTCCCAGCAGCCCACCGAAGTTCTCTCTCCCTGTCTTCATATTTTCCATCTCTCACCAAAACCCCCTTATGACTTAGACACATCACTCTCTGAAAGTGTGGAGACACACGCGCTGTCCCCAGCATGTCATTGGATGGTGTTGTAGATGTTTTGATGTACATGGGACAGATAAAGCCTATCTTATGTTATCCTCTCTTAGACTCTCAGTCCTGATTCAGGGCCTTGACCTTAAATATTGACTATCCCAACCCACTGAGGCTTCCAGTAGTTTATTTTTTGCTCCAGATCCCATCATCTACAGTCGCTTGTGTATCCATTGCTGCTTGGAACATAGATAAAATGCTAATGCCCATGAAATATCTAAAAATCAATAATAAACATAACTTGCATCTATGAAAGTTCAACATAACCTCTGAGTCTTGAACAAATCCTAATGATGGATCTCGATCTGAAATGTCCATTTCCTTCCATAGATGCTGCCTAATTCATTGAGTTCCTCCAGATCCTTTGTGTGTTGCTCAGCATAACATCCCCACTTTCGTATTCTGTGCTGTTGTTTTTGACTTCCAGGATCACCATACTTTTGACTAAGTACATCTGTTATTTTTCTTTATCAATAATGAAGTGTCAGGCAGAATGTGAAATTCCATACAGCCAAGCTAATTGTCAGTTTTTCTGCATTGTAAGTACCTGAATCAGAAGAATTTGTATTCCAGCAACACTCTTTGAATCTTGAGCAGTCTTCAGAGGGAGAATGAGAGAGAAAGAGACAGATAGAGAGAAGGGGAGACAAAGGGGGAGTTGGAGGGAGAGAAGAGAGAGAGAAGTGTCAGAGCGGAGAGTGAGAAGAGAGAGGAGAGAGAAAAGAGAGAGAGAGAGAGGATAGAGAGAAGAGAGAGGAGAGAGAGAGGGAGAGAGACAGACAGGCAGACAGCAGGCAGACAAAAGTGAAGGCAGCCACGTAAACTGACCCTTGAAGATACTGTGAGCAGGAGAGAGTGTGAAATGACAGGACAGATGATGAAATATCTAGACTGAAACCGATGTATTGCTGTTGAGAAGCGTGGTGACCTTCAGTACCAGTAGCTATGCACTACCGACTCTGCAGAGCCTGATCGTGACTCTCCTGAAATACTGCTAATTGCCAATCCCTTTTATCTTCCAGCAGGGTCTGACAGTGAATCATCGGATTGCCACAGCTGACTGAGTCACTATTAACTCCTATTAATCCAATCAATGGCATGTGCCGGATTTTTTTCCACTGGCCTGAAAATTACTTCCCTCTCATACCTTTAAGACCAAGAGATTGTGCTCCCACCCTCTTTCTGGAAGTAATTTCCAGATCCTAACTATTCTCTGCATAAAGAAATTTGCCTCATATCCCCTTTGTAGCTGCTTCCCAAAACTTTGAACCTGTGCTGATTAAAAAAAAATTACAAATGTTGGAATCTGCAACAGCAAAAAAATCTGGAGGAACTTAGCAGGTCAAGCAAATCTGGATGCAGAGTTCTCTCCAGCCTTCACAGATGCTGCTCGACCCGCAGTGTTCCTCCAGCAGATTGTGTGTTGCTTTACATCTGTGCTGCCTGGTTCCTGAATCGTCTACTAATGGAAACATCATCCTTCTATTTATCTGTACATCTCTGGGAAATTGACACTCTATTTGTGACCTTCATATCATTCTTCAAATGCCATGACTGGAACATAAACTTTGAACACAGAACAGTGCTGTATAATATGGACCATTCACCAACAATGTTGTGCTGATCTACTCCAAGGTTAATCTATCCCTTCCTTCCTACACAGCCAATAACTCTCCATTTCTCTTTCATCCATGTGCCTATCTAAGAGTCTCTTCAATGTCCCTAATGTATCTGTCCCTACCATCGCCACCAGCAGTGCATTCTAGATACTTACCACTCTCTGTCTATAAGCCCTATCTCTAACATCTCCCCTAAATTTTTCACCACTCATCTTAAAAGGAATGTCCTCTGGTATCAGCTATTTCCACTCTGGGAGAAAAGGCATTGGCTGTCCACTGTCTTTGTCTCTTACAATCTTATGTACTTCTATCAAGTGACTTGGAAGTGGACACAGTAATCCATTCATGGTATAAGATTATATGGGTTCAGACCAGGTTTACTATCAACGATATATATATAGTTGAATTAAATAAGTAGTGAAAAAATAAAATTAAAAACAAAAAAGTAACGAGGTGGTGTTCATGGGTTTGATGTCCATTCAGAAATCTGATGGCAGGGGGAAAAGCTGTTCCAGAGTCACTGAGAGTGTGCTTTCAGGCTTCTGTACCTTCTCCCTGATGGTAGAAATGAGAACAAGGCACATCCATAAGACCATAAGACAAAGGATCAGAAGTCAGCCATTCGGCCCATCAAGTCTGCTCTGCCATTTTATCATGAGCTGATCCATTCTCCCATTTAGTCCCACTCTCCCGCCTTCTCACCATAAACTTTGGTGCCCTGGCTTCTCAGGTATCTATCAATTTCTGCCTTAAGTACACCCAATGGCTTAGCCTCCGCTGCTGCCCGTGGCAACAAATTCCATAGATTCACCACCCTCTGGCTAAAAAAAATTCTTCGCATTTCTGTTCTGAATGGGCTCCCTTCAATCCTAAAGTCATGCCCTCTCATACTAGACTCCCCCATCATGGGAAACAACTTTGCCACATCCACTCTGTCCATGCCTTTCAACAATCAAAATGTTTCTATGAGATCCCCCCTCATTCTTCTAAACTCCAAGGAATACAGTCCAAGAGCGGACAAAAACATTCCTCATATGTTAACCCTCTCATTCCCGGAATCATTCTAGTGAATCTTCTCTGTACTCTCTCCAACGTCAGCACATCCTTTCTTAAATAAGGAGACCAAAACTGCCCACAGTACTCCAAGTGAGGTCTTACCAGTGCCTTATAGAGCCTCAACATCACATCCCTGCTCCTATACTCTATTCCTCAAGAAATGAATGCCAACATTGCATTCACCTTCTTCACCACTGACTCAACCTGGAGATTAACCTTAAGGGTATCCTGCACGAGGACTCCCAAGTCCCGTTGCATCTCAGAACTTTGAATTCTTTCCCCATTTAAATAATAGTCTGCCCGTTTATTTCTTCTGCCAAAGTGCATAACCATACACTTTCCAACATTGTATTTCATTTGCCACTTCTTTGCCCATTCTTCCAATCTATCCAAGTCTCTCTGCAGACTCTCCGTTTCCTCAGCACTACCGGCCCCTCCACCTATCTTTGTATCATCAGCAAACTTAGCCACAAAGCCCTCTATTCCATAATCCAAATCGTTGATGGACAATGTAAAAAGAAGCGGCCCCAACACGGACCCCTGTGGAACAACACTGGTAACCGGCAGCCAACCAGAATATCCTGGGTGATGGGGGTCCTTAATGATGGATGCTGCCTTCTTGAGGCATCACGCCTTGACGATATCACTTCAATGTCACTTCATGCTTCTCTGTCGAAAGAAGGACATCTTCAAAAGGTAGTGCCTCAAGAAGGCATTGTCCATCATTAAGGATCCTCACCATCTAGGACATGTCTTCACTATTCTTCGTTTGCACTTTGTTTATTTTATTTTTTATTGTTACATATTGTCTTTTTATATGCCTTGCCACATGGTTGCCACATAAATATCAAAGTTCACGACATCTGACTGTGATAATAAACCTGATTCTAATCTTCATAAATCAATTTGATGTGATTTAAAAAGAAAATATGCTTTATACCATTCTCAGCATGTCAAGGGGAGGGGCAATGATGGGAGGGACAGGGACTGACAATCAGTACTAATGAGTGCTCAAGCCATGATGAAATTTCACTTTTAGGTGTGTATGCACCTACGGCCAAAATAAGCTTCAACATAATTGCCTGGCAGCTGGCAAAACTACTGGCAGCCTGCCAGCATTCCTATGCCACTGAATCCCAAGAGCAGTAGGAATAGCATGGGAGATGGGGGTTTGGGGATGGTGGAAAGATAGACAACAACATACCCCAGGAGTTCCTGATGTAGCCCTTACGTGTGAGGAATACTAAGGGTGAGCTGTAACCCGAAGCTTGGCCTTTGCAAGGCTCATTTTACGCTCAATGCCGCAGGGTAATACGCATTTTAGGGAGGGAGTGGGAGGGACGGAGCGGGAAGCAAGTAGAAGGAGGGGGCGGTACAGGGAAGGAAAGAAGGGAGGAAAGAAGGGGGGAAGACAGGAAAGGAGGGAGAGAAAAAGAGAAAAGGAGAGAGGGAAAGAAGCAGAGAGAAAGAAAGACGGGGAGAGAAGGAAGGAGAGTGAAAGAAAGACAAGGGGGGAGGGAAAGAAAGGGAAACAGGGTGAGGGAAAGGGAGGGAAGGAGGGAGATGAGAAGAAGAGAAAGAGAGGGAACAAAGGCAGAAGGGAGAAGAGAGGGAGGGAGGGAGGGAATGTAGACTCAGACCATGAGAGGCCTGCATCGGGCATTTTCATGCTTTACAAGGCGCAGATTGGAAGAAGAGAGAGAGAGAAGGAAACAGGGCTGAAAGGATCAGGGGCAATTTAAATCTATGAAAAGATTCATCATTGTTTTCATTTTTAACATTTTCTTGATAAGTAGAGCCTTTTTGTAAGTTTTTGAAATTATATTATATTTTTTTCTGATTCCCTTAAGAATATTTCAGTTTGCTGGAACTTGCAGTGTTATAAAAGCAGTTAATAAGGGTTGATGTTTTCAGGAGGCGAGGCAGCAGTATAGACTGATGACAGGCAATTAGGTCATTTTTAATGACTGAGTCCAGCACCTAACTCTCAGCAGTGGTATCCCAGAGGCTATTTCCTAATTAGGTAATAGTTTCTTAAAATTGTTCATTCAGCCAGCACCTCACAATAACTAACTGTTCCATTACACACCAACATTACACCGGCAAGTTTATTTGTCTTTTAGCACTTCTTCTTTTCACTCCAGGCAGTCTGCTTTGTTCTTCCCAGTCCCAGTAATTGGTTGAGTCCCCTGAGTGTCTGTGGGCAGATTACTTCCAAGAGGAATAGAGCACTGAAAAAAACGATGCCTCTATTATCCATGTGTAACCACCCACCATCGCTATTTTACACTGCCTAAATCATCTGCAGAATTCCCAACAATTCTGTGACAAATGTTGACCTCTCTTATCAAATACCAAGGATCAACTTTATTTGCCATATATGTTTACATGTACATATTAGGAATTTGTTCTAGTGTGTTGGCACATCATGCAATAAAACCAACAACATTCAACAAATATAGGAATAAAAAATATATAAAAATAAAGTTTGAGGTTACAATATGGATATGGAATTAAATGTGCATAAATACATAAACAGTATCTTTTATTTTTGTATTTATGCACATTTTATGGTGTGAAAGTTCAGGATTCTTGTCCAAGCATAACAGTTCCAAATTTACAGACATTGAACTGAGGAATTTACTGAACTTGGAATCTAATGGCAGGGTTCGAACTTGTCTCAGCTGTTTGAACTGCATTCTCCTTCTGAGATCACATCTGAGAAGATTCAAGCTTGAGTATAAGGGAAGACCAAGATACAGCATAGCTGGTGAGTTTTTGCTTGTGGAGTTGTGCTGCAGTGAGATATGTACAGCGGAAATTGGTGAACTTTGGATTCACTGTAATGTTTCTGACTGACATTGCTCACAGGGCGTTCTTCAGACACAGGATAAACCTTCCTCCTAAGTCATTTGTAACTGGATGGTACGGTGCAGATGTAATATGTTTTAATCCATTTATTTTCTGGAATGACTGAAACTGTTTTAGGTGCAGAGCAAATATCAGGGATAAGTTTTTTTATCCAGAGAGTGGTGAGTGCATGGAATGGGCTGCTGGCGACAGTGGTGGAGGCAGATACAATAGGGTCTTTTAAGAGACTCCTGGACAGGTATATGGAGCTCAGTAAAATAGAGGGCTATGGGTAACCCTAGGTAATTTCTCAGGTAAGGACATGTTCGGCACAGCTTTGTGGGCCAAAGGGCCTGTATTGTGCTGTAGATTTTCTATGTTTCTACGTTTTGCAACAAATTGTGTTCCATTGTCACTGACTAACTGTTCTGGAACTCCAGTCCTTGAGAAGAGGTTTTTCAACACATCAGTGGTGTGCAAGGCAGTAGTGGAGGCTATTGTGAAAATTTCTGGCCATTTTGATGTCGCATCCACTGCTAACAAGAAATTTGTGCCCATGAATAGTCCGGCAAAATCCACATGAATCCTCTGCCCAGGCAAAGCAGACCATTCGCAGGGATGGAGAGGCGCTGCTCTTGGCATCTTACATTAGATTCAACTTTATTGTCATTGTGCCGAGAACAGATACAAAGCCAATGAAATGCAGTTAGCATCTGACCAGAAATGCAAAGAATAGTATTATTTACAAAATTACTGTGAATAAAAAGTAAGTGCTACAGCACACAAATATAAAAGTAGTGAGACAGTACAATATGGGTGCAATACTGCTTAGCGCTGTGATGTGAGGTTCAGCAGGGTCACAGCCTCAGGGAAGAAGCTCTCCCTGTGACTGCTGGTGCGGGAGCGGAGGCTCCTGTAGTGCCTACTGGATGGGAGGAGAGTAAAAAGTCCATGGTTAGGGTGAGATGCATTCTTGATAATGCTTTTCACCCTGCCCAAGCAGCATTTATGGTAGATGTTCTCAATGGTGGGCAATTGGGTGCCGATAATCCTCTGGGCAGTTTTCACCACACACTGGAGTGCTTTGTGGTCTGATACGGGACAATTGCCATACCACACTGAGATGCAGTTGGTGAGTATGCTCTCAATGGTACAGCAGTAAAAGTCCGTCAGTATCCTGGGACAGAGGTGAGCTTTCTTGATGCTCCGCAGGAAATATTCTGGACGTGTTAGCATCCTAAGCAATGCATGGCAAGATGCTCAACCTGCTGATTTATCCCAGGCTACCCAGACAAATCTTTGAGCCAATTCTTTCATTTTGACCATGCCTAGATGACAGGTATGTAGCTCCTCCAGCACTTTAGCTCTCAGCTTGGATGGTACAACAGCTCTCAATCCCCACACAAGGCAGCACCCATCAAGGGCAAGTTCATCCTGGCAATTTCTGCTCATATTCCTGCCACTTAGATCGCCATGTAGACCTGAAACTGTGTGGGTTCTTTTCTGGTTTTGCTTAGGA
This sequence comes from Mobula hypostoma, assembly GCF_963921235.1. Lineage (NCBI taxonomy): Eukaryota > Metazoa > Chordata > Chondrichthyes > Myliobatiformes > Myliobatidae > Mobula > Mobula hypostoma. The sequence goes on from NC_086097.1 coordinate 172,447,762, forward strand.
TCTCCTCTGCCTTAATAGGGAGACTTTTGATTTGCAGTAGGGAGAACACATTTCCTCTTTTGTAAATTTTACAGGTAGTATCTTTTCCAAGGGTAAACATGACAGTACATCACCAATTCCATGATTAGCTGTCGTCTTGAGTTCAATCTTTTAATTGTGTCCTCCAGCTTCCATGCGATCTAGCTCACTGGTTACTTTATCACTGTAATAAGCTCTCCATCCCTTAATTGGCTAATTATTGTTTAACCAGCATTGTTAATTGTTTAACTTGTTAAGTTTATTTTGATAGGCTCAGGGATTCTGTGTTAACTGTATAATTTTTGATATGTTCAGATTCATCCTCAGTTCTAGCAAGTTTAAGGTCTTTTCATACAAACAGTCGGCAAGATGTACTTTATGAAGTCCTTCAGTTAGTTACAAGAATTGCAAATCAGGGAGGTCAGGTAAAATTTCTATGGGTTCCAGCACATGTAGGGGTGAGGGGGAATGAGAGGGTGGATGAGTTGGCAAAGAGGGCGTTAAAGAAAGAAAATGTGGAAATGCACATTAGTATCAGTAAAGCAGAGGTTAAGTGTGTAATCTGGGAAAAAGTCAACCGATTGTGGCAAGAAAGATGGGACAGGGAGGGGAAAGGGAGGCATTTATATCAAATACAAAAGAGTGTTACAGTTACTAGGGTAGGTAATGGAAACAGAAGAGAGGAAATTGTGTGGACTAGGTTAAGGCTGGGGCATTGTGCATTAAACAAAATATTGAAAATGATAGGGAAACACCAGACAGGATTGTGTGAGGAATGTCAGGAAGAGGAGTCAGTAGAACATGTAGTTTTGTGTTGCAGGAAGTATGGGATACAGAGAGAGATGATGAGAAATAAATTAAGGGAGTTGGGGATGCAGGAATTCACATTAAAAGGGTTGCTGGGCATGGGTGAGAGAGCACAAGTCCGGGTATTTTTAGCGTTTTTAAGGGGTACAGGGGTTTTTTATAGAATATGACGAATAAACAGGAATAGGATACTAGGATGGTCAAAGGTGGGAGGGTGAAGTGTAGGTTTGTATATATATATATGTGTGTGTGTGTGTGATTGGGTGAAGGGATTTAGAATGTATGTCTAGTGCACATTCTGGAGCAGAGGGTGGCGGTAATGCACCATTAAGCTGGATGCCAACTGCCGTAAAACAAGATACAGACATTCAAAACTGTGTAATTTGAGCGCAGGTTTCTCTGCGGTTATCACAGTCTCCTAGTTTTGAGAATGTTTCATCTCGTGGGGCCACTCAGTTGAGCCTCTGACTTTTTCTAGGAATTCCTCTGTGTAAACTCTGTTTTCCATCTCTACTTGGGAGTCTGTCTTTCCTCCACATTAGAGTCTCATCATTGCCAGCACTTGGACATCGGTCAGCTGGAGGTAAGGATGCCATCTATTCTCTAGTCACACTCCGAGTTCACGTTCAAAGCTTCTCTATTCTACACTCAAGGCTTTTTCTGAGATTCACAGGGTCGACAAGGTCTGCAAGATTTTCTTTGTTTCCATGGTTTATTTCATGTTCCTGAGCTTTATTCAAAGTTTCCTCAATTTTTTTCACTGTCTCAAGTTCCCTGAGCTTTTCTCAAGTTAACCAGGCATAACTTGAGTTCCCCAGGTCTGCCTCAAGCTTACCAGTTTTGTCTCCTGGAGTCCCTAGACCTCAAGCTCCCCAGGTCTCCCTGAGCAGTCAGGTGCCGGCCATAGGGAGAGGTATACTGTAATGAGCTCTCCAGGCCTGTGCTGGGAGCTGGAGAGCATTTGCCTCTGAGGTTTCTGGAGTGCCTTAATTAGAGAATTGTTGTTTAACTAGTATTGTTAACTGTTTAACCTTGTAAAGTTTATTTTAATAGGCTTGAGAATTCTGGGTCACCTGTACAATTTAAGCATACATTCCTCAGTGCTTAGATAGATAGATAGATAGATATACTTCATTGATCCCGAGGGAAATTGGGTTTCGTTACAGCTGCACCAACCAAGAATAGAGCATAAATATAGCAGTACAAGAACCACAAACAATCAAACAACAAAATGCAAACTATGCCAGATGGAAAATAAGCCCAGGACCAGCCTATTGGCTCAGGGTGTCTGACCCTCCACGGGAGGAGCTGCACGTTCGACGGCCACAGGCAGGAACGACCTCCCGTGCCGCCCAGTGTTGTATCTCGGTGGAATATGGCCGAAGTCCAACAGTAAAAAGTTCAATATCCAGTCTACAAACACGTTCCTCGATCATAATATGACCCGGATTGCACCATCTGTTGTTAAGCAGAACAGTAAGCACCCAACTCCTTCACGCTTACCGCTCTCAGTGCACTTCCGGTCAGCCCAAACGGTCTGGAAGTCCTCCATACAAAAGTTTTGATCGGGTATGTCCTCGTGCAGCCCCGTTCCAGTGAAACACATAACATTGCACTCCCGAAATGTTCTCTGATGCCTGGCTAGCACCGTGAACTCATCCTTTTTATTACCCACTGAACTCCTCTTCTCCATAAGTCTCTGTTGTCTCGACCCGGTCCTCTTTCCTCGACTTTGTGATTCCCCCTCTGCCTCCTCTGTGTGTTTTCCTCCAGATTTCAGCAGGGGTGTCCACCACTCTGCTCGCTAAACCGGCCGGCATAAGCGCAAGCAGCTTGTCCCTGGAATAAACAATGCGACCATACTTCTGTCCCGCTAATGAGACGTGTCGGAATGTAACTATTTCCAGCGCTAAAAACCCAAATAAAACTCTCTCTACCAGCATGTTAGAGAGGGTGCAGCTTCGACGTGTTACCGTGGAAAAAAATACAAAAATAACGTAAGTTAAAAAGTAAGAAGAAAAAGGTAAGAATACTGATCAGAACGGCTGTAACAGCCTGCATGCACGACCAGCGCATGCGCACTGATCATGGGTTCCTAGTTTTGAGAATGTTTTGTTTCATAGTGTCACTCAGTTGAACCATTGATATTCTGTTGGAATTCCTCTGTATAAACTCTGTTTGTCATCTCTACATGGGAGTATGTATTTTCTCCACATTAGACTCCCATCATTGAGACATATTCATTTAACACTATTTTATCCTTGATATGTTTGAGTTTGCCAATGCAATCCTTGAACACTGCTGTGACATCATCCAGTACTTTTCTTAATTTGCTTTCAGTTGACTCTATTGCAGGGATGTAGCGTGCAAACGTTGGATGGATCTCCAAACAAGTTGCATTTGTCTCAGCCAATCATAACCCTACAATGCTGACCTCTGTTTTTGCCACATACATATAGTCATAATGTGGCTTGCTGTGTTTCACTGTTATGAATATCATTCCCACAGGAGTTATCTTTTTTCCAGTATAAGTTCTTAGTTGGATATCTGCAGGCTTTAGTTCAGTATCCACGAAGTGCTACTCAGACACATTTTTTTGAATGACTGAAACCTGAGCCAGTGTCCAATTCTATGTTAATTAATTTTCCATTCACTTCTGGTGTAAGCCATATTGCTTGTCTCTTAAAAATACATTAGGGTCGTTTAAGAGACACTTAGATGGTTACATGGAGCTTAGAAATATAGAGGTCTATGCGGTAGGGAAATTCTAGGCAGTCTCTAGAGTAGGTTATATGGTCAGTGCAACATTGTGGGATGAAGGGCCTGTAATGTGTTGTAAATTTCTATGTTCTATATTCTTGTCAGTTTTCATATTGTAAATCTCAGGCTACTCAGTCTGTCATTTCAATTATCAGACTCTTCATCAACAGCATACAGATTAGTGTCTTTTTGAAGCTCCATCTTGACTTTTTAAAATCTTTTTCACTTCCCTGGACATTCCATTATTTCTGTCGGCCGACATGCTCTATAATATGTATCCTACTTCACCACATTTTCTGCAAGTTTTTCTCCTTTAACCCTGCATTGGTCTGGAGTGTGTGAGCTCTGCCATAACGGTAACACAATCTGTTTGGTCTGGAAGGTTTCTGTTTAGACATTACAATTTTGTTCACGTTGACTTTCATTCCTGACTGCGACTCCCTTGTGTCTCTGGCTGCTGTTTCCATTGATACAACAATTTCACCTGTTCTTTTAATTACAAGTTGTGCTTAAGATAGGAGCCACTTTGTAAGATTTCACAAACTAAACTATCTTTCAGTGCATTATCAAGCTCATCACTGAGCTGACGATACTTAGACAATTTCTTCAATTCAGCCACGTAAGCTGAAATGGCCTTCCTTATCCCAGACCCTTCCACACCTTCGGGACACTTTCTTCGCCGTCTGTAATGGTCCTACCCGTTATTTCATCCTCCGTCGGATTCACGCCTGCAATCGCCGTTTTTTTGACTTTGTCATGTTAGGCAAAGATCGCAAGATCCTACATCTACGGACTCCAGAGCCTGCCGGCCCCGACGCTAGCAGGCATGAACTTCAAATTGCGGCCCCTGCCATTGATCTCGGCGGCTCCAACACCTCAGGACATATTCAAAACCCGGACTCCAGCAATGACCATGGACACATTCGAAGTGATTGCGCAACCACCAACTGCGACTCCAGCCTTGAACTCCAGGCCGGGTCTTTATGTGCTGCTATTGTGACTCCCGTCTCCCCTTCCCCCACCAATACTCTGCAATCCCGTCTCCTTCAGATCCCATCGTCAGCTCCTGGGTCCTCAGAGGCTCCATCTTCCTCTCAGCCCAACCATCTGCTCTCCACTGACACCCCCAGCCTCCCCCCTCCCGCCTCTGATCCCAGCTCTCAAAATTCCAGCCTTGAACTCCAGGCCGGGTCTTTATGTGCTGCTGTTGTGACTCCCGTCTCCCCTTCCCCCACCAATACTCTGCAATCCCGTCTCCTTCAGATCCCATCGTCAGCTCCTGGGTACTCAGAGGCTCCATCTTCCTCTCACCCCAACCCTCCCCTCTCCATTGACACCCCCAGCCTCCCCCCTCCCCGCTCTGATCCCAGCTCTCATCCGTGCCGGGTCTTTACCATCCCCTCCGACCTTCAACTGTCGGAGGCAGAACGCTCTGTCCTCGGTAAGGGCCTCACGTTTGTCCCCCTTCGCCCACACCTCAGCGAGTTCCGTGTTCGCCACGATGCGGAACTTTTCTTCCGCCGTCTCCGTCTCCGAGCCTACTTCTTCGGCAAGGACTCTTCCACCCCCACCGATGACCCCTTCTCCCGTCTTCAACCCTCCTCTTCTTCATGGACACAGCGCTCTGGTCTTCTGCCTGCTCTGGATCTCTTTATTGCTAACTGCCGACGGGACATCAACCGTCTCGACTTCACCGCACCTTGTTCCTATTCCAACCTCACTCCTTCGGAACGCTCTGCTCTCCACTCCCTCCGCACTAATCCTAACCTTATTATTAAACCCGCTGATAAGGGAGGTGCTGTTGTAGTCTGGCGTACTGACCTCTACCTTGCCGAGGCGCAGCGACAACTCGCGGATACCTCCTCTTATTTACCCCTCGATCGTGACCCCAATAAGGAGCACCAGGCCATTGTCTCCCACACCATCACCGACTTTATCCGCTCAGGGGATCTCCCATCCACTGCTACCAACCTTATAGTTCCCACACCCCGCACTTCCCGTTTCTACCTCCTACCCAAGATCCACAAACCTGCCTGTCCTGGCAGACCTATTGTCTCAGCTTGCTCCTGCCCCACCGAACTCATTTCTGCATACCTCGACACTGTATTATCACCCCTTGTTCAATCCCTTCCGACCTATGTTCGTGACACTTCTCACGCTCTTAAACTTTTCGATGATTTTAAGTTCCCTGGCCCCCACCGCTTTATTTTCACCATGGATGTCCAGTCCTTATATACTTCCATCCCCCATCAGGAAGGTCTCAAAGCTCTACGCTTCTTTTTGGATTCCAGACCTAATCAGTTCCCCTCTACCACCACTCTGCTCCGTCTAGCGGAATTAGTCCTTACTCTTAATAATTTCTCCTTTTGCTCCTCCCATTTCCTCCAAACTAAAGGTGTAGCTATGGGCACCCGTATGGGTTCTAGCTATGCCTGCCTTTTTGTTGGGTTTGTGGAACAATCTATGTTCCGTGCCTATTCTGGTATCTGTCCCCCACTTTTCCTTCGCTACATCGATGACTGCATTGGCGCTGCTTCCTGCACGTATGCAGAACTCGTTGACTTTATTAACTTTGCCTCCAACTTTCACCCTGCCCTCAAGTTTACCTGGTCCATTTCCGACACCTCCCTCCCCTTTCTAGATCTTTCTGTCTCTGTCTCTGGAGACAGCTTATCCACTGATGTCTACTATAAGCCTACTGACTCTCACAGCTATCTGGACTATTCCTCTTCTCACCCTGTCTCTTGCAAAAACGCCATCCCCTTCTCGCAATTCCTCCGTCTCCGCCGCATCTGCTCTCAGGATGAGGCTTTTCATCCTAGGACAAGGGAGATGTCTTCCTTTTTTAAAGAAAGGGGCTTCCTTCCTCCACTATCAACTCTGCTCTTAAACGCATCTCCCCCATTTCACGTACATCTGCTCTCACTCCATCCTCCCACCACCCCACTAGGAATAGGGTTCCCCTGGTCCTCACCTACCACCCCACCAGCCTCCGGGTCCAACATATTATTCTCCGTAACTTCCGCCACCTCCAAAGGGATCCCACCACTAAGCACATCTTTCCCTCCCCCCCTCTCTCTGCATTCCGCAGGGATCGCTCCCTACACAACTCCCTTGTCCATTCGTCCCCCCCATCCCTCCCCACTGATCTCCCTCCTGGCACTTATCCGTGTAAGCGGAACAAGTGCTACACATGCCCTTACACTTCCTCCCTTACCACCATTCAGGGCCCCAAACAGTCCTTCCAGGTGAGGCATCACTTCACCTGTGAGTCGACTGGGGTGATATACTGTGTCCGGTGCTCCCGATGTGGCCTTTTATATATTGGTGAGACCCGACGCAGACTGGGAGACCGCTTTGCTGAACATCTACGCTCTGTCCGCCAGAGAAAGCAGGATCTCCCAGTAGCCACACATTTTAATTCCACATCCCATTCCCATTCTGACATGTCTATCCACGGCCTCCTCCACTGTAAAGATGAAGCCACACTCAGGTTGGAGGAACAACACCTTATATTCCGTCTGGGTAGCCTCCAACCTGATGGCATGAACATCGACTTCTCTAACTTCCGCTAAGGCCCCACCTCCCCCTCGTACCCCATCTGTTACTCATTTTTATGCACACATTCTTTCTCTCACTCTACTTTTTCTCCCTCTGTCCCTCTGAATATACCTCTTGCCCATCCTCTGGGTCACCCCCCCCCTTGTCTTTCTTCCCGGACCTCCTGTCCCATGATCCTCTCTTATCCCCTTTTGCCTATCACCTGTCCAGCTCTCGGCTCTATCCCTCCCCCTCCTGTCTTCTCCTATCATTTTGCATCTCCCCCTCCCCCTCCAACTTTCAAATCCCTTACTCACTCTTCCTTCAGTTAGTCCTGACGAAGGGTCTCGGCCTGAAACGTCGACTGCACCTCTTCCTATAGATGCTGCTTGGCCTGCTGCGTTCACCAGCAACTTTGATGTATGTTGCTTGAATTTCCAGCATCTGCAGAATTCCTGTTGTTTTCCTTATCTTTTGATTCCTCTGATGAAACCTAAAGCATTCTGCAATCAACAGTGGTTTTGGTTCTAAATGTTCCTGCATTATGTCCACAATATCAGAAATGTTCATTTTAGCTGGTTTGATTGGAACAATTAAACTTCTAAGCAAGCTGTATGCTTTTCCACCAATTGCACTCTGCAACACTGGCACATGTTTTTTTTTATTGGCTATTTCATTTGCCTCAAATACTGATCAATTTGTTCTGTATACATCATCCAGTTATCTGTCTGTCTATCTTTTCAACATAACCAGCCATTTCTGCTTTTTTAAAATTCATTATTATTATCACCCAGTACTCGCTGTTTATGAACCCATGGCTGTACTCCGTTACCTTCTCACCAGAACTTGTATTCAAACTTGGCTCTCTAGCTAACTCTGCTATAGGCCATGTAACTCGGTGGTGAGAAGGCCACCTTTCATAAACAATATGCGTCTAGTGTCAGTATGGTTGGGGGTTCAACCAAATAGGAATGTCATGATGTTCTGATTAAAGGAACCTCGATTGGAGAGAATGCTATGTAAATACTACCTATACAGAATTATTTGTCAGCAAGAAAAAACAGATTGTACACCACATAAAATTATTAAAAAAAAGTATATTTACCAATTTCAGCTTTATCAAACAGTTAATAGGAAAAATAAAAAAGAAGAAAAGAAAAGGACCCATTACAGTTACACCGGTCCAATTTGGACATAATGTTGGAGCTCACACTGGAGCCATTGGGAGTGTATCCCCTTACTCACTGGCTGGACCCACAGTCTGTGTGAAAGCACTCATCATATTCTGAAGTTCCCTCAAAGTCCATCTCGAACAAACTGGTTCTCTCTCTGGAGTACTAGCCCTTCCTCCTTGGAGCCATTCATCTGCACAATGCACTTCTTGCAATGGGGACGCTCCCTCCAATGGCACTCTGTGGCATCTTCCCTTGTGGCCCATTCCACAGCTTCCGCCAAAAGACCCCAAACCAGACTACTGTCCATCACAAATCACTCTCTACCCAGCGTTCTCTAGAAACTTCTCCTGATCCCATCATCCTAAGTGGCTGAAACAGCATTCCTAAGTTGAACAACAGGGCTTCTTATCTTTACCCGAAAAAAAACCTATTCTACCAGCAGGACACTTTGCTTTTACAGAAAACTGCTAAAATGAAATAGCTACAGCATAGCAGTAGTAATCTCATTACAACTTGTTGCTTGCTAACTTCATTCGTTTCCTGCCTTTTTTTACTCGAATATCTCTACCCTAATGAGGAAAAACATGCTGTGCACTTTTTTGACTCGAAGGTCTCACTTCCTTTCCTATAAAAAATGTACCACACTTTTTAAACTCAAATATCTTTCTCTCTCTCTAGCTCCTGCTGAAGAAAAATGGCTGCAATTCAACAGGTAGGTAGTCATCACAGGTTCATTTTAAAACTTCCTCAGTGCCACTGTTATGTTTCTAACTCCAGAAAATAATTAAAATAAAACCACACAGACCAGGGATGTGTCTATTTAGTTTTTCTTCTTTGATGAGGTGCACACATATGACCTAGTGGCATAATGACATATGCCATTCATATACTTCTAATATATAACTCATAATGGATTATGTAAACAAACTGAATGCTTAATTAGTCAATATATTTACAATATTACTCAAATTTTAAATGCGCCACATTTGAGTAGGCTAAGACTTCATTATTTAAAGTGCAGGAGTCTGAGGGATATCTTCATAGACCAATATAAGATCAAAGGGAGCATAGAAAGGGTAAATGCACACAGTCTTTTTCCCAAAGAAAGCAAATCAAAAACTTAGGGATGTAAGGTGAGAGGGGAAAGATTTAAAAGGGACAGAGGGTGGTTGTGCATATGGAATAAACTGCCAGAGGAGGACATTAGAAGGGCCTTCCTGAAGATAAATCCAAGGAAGGCGACGGGCCCAGATGGCGTCCCGGGACGGGTTCTCCAGGCCTGTGCAAGTGAGCTAGCTGAAGTGTTTGCTGACATCTTCAACTGCTCCTTGCTTCAGTCTAAGATCCCCTTGTGTTTCAAGAAGGCAACGATAATCCTGGTGCCAAAGAAGAGCAAGGTGGCATGCCTGAATGACTATCGACCTGTGGCTCTGACATCAATTGCTATGAAGTGCTTTGAGAGATTGGTTATGGTGCACATCAACCACAGTCTACCAGTCAATCTCGATGCTTTGCAATTTGCCTACTGGAGCAACAGGTCAATGGCAGATGCCATCTCTCTGGCCCTACATTCCTCCTTAGAACACCTGGAGAATAAAGACACATACATAAGGTTCCTTTTCATTGACTACAGCTCTGCCTTTAATACCATTATGCCAAATAACTTGATTCCTCAGCTCCGGAACCTGGGCCTTAGCACTCAGATCTGCAGCTGGATCTTCAGCTTCCTCACAGACAGGACCCAGGCTGTAAAAATAGGGGACAAACTCTCCTCTACAATCACTCTGAGCACCGGTGCCCCACAAGGCTGTGTACTCAGCCCCCTGCTGTACTCACTGTACACCCATGGTTGTGTAGCCAAGTTTCCATCAAACTCAATATATAAGTTTGCTGATAACACAACAATTGTAGGCCGTATCTTGGGTAATGATGAGTTTGATTACAGAGAGGAAATTAAGAACCTAGTGGTATGGTGCGAAGACAATAACCTATCCCTTGACGTCAGCAAGACGAAGGAATTGGTTGTTGACTTCAGAAGGAGTAGCGGACCACACGACCCAATTTACATCGGTGGTGCGCAAGTGGAACAGGTCAAAAGCTTTAAGTTCCTCGGGGTCAATATCACAAATGACCTGACTTGGACCAACCAAGCAGAGTCCACTGCCAAGAAGGCCCACCAGCGCCTTTACTTCCTGAGAAAGCTAAAGAAATTTTGACTGTCCCCAAAAATCCTCACTAATTTTTATAGATGCTCCGTAGAAAGCATTCTTCTAGGGTGCATCACAACCTGGTATGGAAGTTGTCCTGTCCAAGACTGGAAGAAGCTGCAGAAGATCGTGAACACGGCGCAGCACATCACACAAACCAATCTTCCATCCTTGGACTCACTTTACACTGCACGCTGTCAGAGCAGTGCTACCAGGATAATCAAGGACACGACCCACCCAGCCAACACACTGTTCATCCCTCTTCCCTCCGGGAGAAGGCTCAGGAGCTTGAAGACTCGTACGGCCAGATTTGGGAACAGCTTCTTTCCAACTGTGATAAGACTGCTGAACGGATCCGGACCCAGATCTGGGCTGTACCCTCCAAATATCCAGACCTGCCTCTCAGTTTTTTTTTGCACTACCTTACTTCCCATTTTCTATTTTCTATTTATTATTCATAATTTAAATTTTTAATATTTACTATCGATTTGTACTCCAGGGAGCGGGAAGCGCAGAATCAAATATCGCTGTGATGATTGTCCGTTCTAGTATCAATTGTTTGGAGACAATAAAGTATAAAGGAAGTGGTTGAGGTGAGTACAGTAACAATACTTAAAGAGAGTTAGGCAGGTATATGTATAAGAAAGGATTAGAGGGATATGGGCAGAAATAGGCAAATGACACTATGTATCTTGCTCAGCATGGACACCTTGGGCCAAAGTGCCTGTTGTTGTGCTCTATTACACCATGAGTCTTTAACTCGGTGAAGGTGATGGTGTGGTAATATATTTAAAAATCAAGATGGTAACTGCATTGAAGGGCAACTTCCATGACATTGTTACTTAAATAGGGGTCTATTACTATATACCATACTTGGGTGTGATCTTACTCATGCTTTGTACAATGTGGTAAGATCTTACTCCCTTGTGCATAAATGTACTTGTGCATCCGAAATTCAACTCAACTTTGACTTTCCTGTAAATAATAGAGTCAGCATTTCAGGCTGGAGATCCTTCATCAGAACCATGTACTATTAACAGATGGGAGATTAACTCTGATGACATAATTGATAATTACCTCTCCAATTTCCTCCCATATTCCAAACACCTATGTAAGAATGCAAACAACAGGAATTCTGCAGATGCTGGAAATTCAAGCAACACACATCAAAGTTGCTGGTGAACGCAGCAGGCCAGGCAGCATCTCTAGGAAGAGGTACAGTCGACGTTTCAGGCCGAGACCCTTCGTCAGGACTAACTGAAGGAAGAGTTAGTAAGAGATTTGAAAGTGGGAGGGGGAGGGGGAGATCCAAAATGATAGGAGAAGACAGGGGGGGGGGGGGATGGATATATGGCTGTGATAGTGAGTCTGAGTCAAAATGTGGTCGAAAAGTTGAAGAGTCCTCCCCCTCCTGTCTTCTCCGATCATTTTGGATCTCCCCCTCCCCCTCCTACTTTCAAATCTCTTACTCACTCTTCCTTCCGTTAGTCCTGACGAAGGGTCTCGGCCTGAAACGTCGACTGTACCTCTTCCTAGAGATGCTGCCTGGCCTGCTGCGTTCACCAGCAACTTTGATATGTGTTAACTATGTAAGAAGTAAGGTTTAGTAAGTTGTGGGCATGCTATGTTGGCACAGGAAGCACAGTGACACTTGCAGGGTGTCCCCAGTACATCCTCGGACAGTGTTGGCCATTGATGAAAGCAACGCATTTCACTGCATGTTTCAATGTACTGTGATAAATAAGGCTTGATTTATTATTGTCCCTTCTACTGAGGTAGCATGGAAAGCTTTGCTTTCTGTGCAATGCAGGGAGATGATTCCAAACATAGATATATCAAGGTAGGTAGGACAAATGGAAAAGCAATAACAAAATATAGAATATAGTGTTACACTTACAGAGAAAGTGCAGTTAGATTTTTCGTGTGAATGTGTGAAACTGATGCTCAGTGCTTGTGATACAGCTGCATACAAGTTTTTCATTGCATCAGTGCATGCATGTTCTTCTGCTTTTTTTCAGTTTGTTTTCAGTTTGTTAACCAGTAGTCTGGTCCTACCAACATGTGGACATCAGCTCTTATTTTGTTTGTGTAACCTTTTGAGTGACACTTTGCTGAATGCCTTGTGAAAGTCCAAATATATTACATTCACTTTAGTTGATAAATCTCAAAGAATTTTAACAGGTTTGTCAGAAATCATTTCCCCTTCATGAAGCCAGCCATTTGAGAGTACTAAGGAGGCTTCGATAAAAGTCTCCAACCTGAAGCATTAACTCCATTCCTCTCTCCACAGTTACTGACTGACATGCAGAGTATTTGTTGATTAAAAGAGGAACATTAATCTCGTCTCCAGGGCTGTGAGGAGAAGCAAAAACAGAAACCCCATCACAATTAAGTAAGAGAGAACAGTATGTCAGTTTTATGTCCAGAGAAGATGGGGGAAGGGATGGACAGAACAAAGAGAGCAAGAAAATAAAATTGCTGGAGGAACTCAGTGGGTCAGTTGGCATCTGTGGTTGGAAATAGATGGTCAGCATTTTGGATCTAAATCCTTCATCTGGACATAGGGAGCATCTGGGAAAGACTGAGGCCAAGGTTACTGTGGGAATAAATTTCTAGCAGTGTTTTCCATTATTAAGTGAGCAACTGAGCAGTGAAGTGAACTCTGGAGATACCAACCAATAGAATGTTAAATGATAGTTCAAGAAAAGGGTACTGCATAGTCAAGTCTCAGAAACAGACAGAGGGAACACACCAGAAACTGACATTTTGAGTCCTGCTTTTGGACCGTTAGATCTGTGAAACAGAGAAAATAAGCAGGGCCTTAAAGAGTGTTGTAGAACAGAGGGATCTAGAAGTACAAGTACTTAGATCCCTGAAGGTGGTGTCATTGGTAGACATGTGACAGTGGTAGCTTTTGGCACACTGGCCCTCATCAGCAAAGCCATTGAGTTTAGGAGGCAGTACGCTATGTTGCAGTGTCACAAGACGCTAGTGAGGAAACATTTGAAATATTGTGTAGTTTGGTCATTCTATTTTTGCAAAAGGTCATTAAGCTGGAAAGAGTGCCGAGAAGATTTGAGAGAAGTGATGGATTTCAATGTTTAATTCCAAGGTTAGTTTAGAAGTCAGAAACAAGACATAAAACTTGTTGCTTCATGATCATTTTATTAAGAGTTGATAGAACAAAGAAAACCGGAACAGGAGAGTGACAAGGGGAAGAAGAGCAGTTCTAAAAAAAGATGGCACCTAGCACAAAGCAGCTACTTTGTTGCCATTGAGATAAGATAAATTCCATTCTAATCTACAGATAATAACAATCTAATTAGAAAATAATGATTTAGTACTGCAGTAAAAACTAACCAAAGAGAAAATACTAGCTGCTTAATGCGGAGCTTCCAGAGCATTTCAGAATTATACTTTGTACAGCCAATAGAGGCATATTCAATTGTTAGGCATATAAATTCTACCCAAAATACAAGCAGATAATTAAATTGTTAATTGTTAAATTATGAGGGGCATGGATAAGATAAATGCAACTCGGCTTTTTCCACTGAAGTTGGGGAGATCAGAACTAGAGATCATAGATTAAGGGTGAAAGGTGAAATATTTAAATGAAACCTGAGAGTGAATTTCTTCACTTAGAGGGTGGTGTGAGCATAAAGGAAAAGGTTCAAAGGTTCCAAGGTTCATTTTACTTTCATGTACAATACAGCTCTGAAATTTGTCTTCTCCAGATAATCATGAAATACAGAAAAACCATGGGAGTCATTGAAATAAAAGACATCAACCCCCCTCCTCCCTGCATGAAAAAGAAAACAAAACAAAACTCGCAACCCCCAAAACCCCCCACCCCCTTCCTCGCTAAAAATCAGCAACAATAATATCAAAATCCCAACCCCACCCCTTGCAAAAAAGAACAGCAACAATGACATCAGACACCCAACCCCCCCTCACAAAAACTAACAGACTGCCCATACAGAAAAGCCAACAAGAACATGGATACCAAGTCCCCAACCCCCTCTCACACACAAAAACTAACAGACTGCCCATACAGAAAAGCCAACAAGAACATCAGATACCAAGTCCCCAACCCCCTCTCTCTCACACACAAACTAACAGACTGCCCATACAGAAAAGCCAACAAGAACATCGGATACCAAGTCCCCAAACCCCTCTCTCTCACACAAAAACTAACAGACTGCCCATACAGAAAAGCCAACAAGAACATCAGACCCCAAACACCCAACCCCTTCCTCCACACAAAAACTAACAGACTGCCCATACAGAAAAGCCAACAAGAACATCGGATACCAATTCCCCAACCCCCTCCCTCACACACAAAACTAACAGACTGCCCATACAGAAAAGCCAGTAAGAACATCGGACCCCAAACACCCAACCCCCCCTCTCTCACACACAAAAACTAACAGACTGCCCATACAGAAAAGCCAACAAGAACATCGGACCCCAAACACCCAACTCCTTCCTCCACACAAAAACGAACATATCGCTCACCCAGAACCCTAAACCATCAGCAACAGGAAAGAAAACGCAAAAACCTGAAGGAGACCAATATAAGCTAGTCTAATAATCACATAAATCTTACAATTTTGAAAACATCCACCCATCAGAATAAAGGAGAGCAGCTGTTTGAACTCAGTCATTGTGTGAAGAGGGACCGCCACACCAGCATGCTGCTGTCCTGAGGCCTTCTGAACGCCGCTGACCCAGCTATCAACCGCCATCAACACATGGCCTCCATGGAAGAGCCACCACTGACCTCCTCCATATTCACCTCAATGCTTCAATCTTCCCTGACAATTCAAAATGGAGTAAATCATGACCTCACAACCTGGTACATGTACATGACCTGGTCTTCTGCACAGAGCAGCTTGTGCTCACAGTCCTCTCTGGGGACAACAGAATACTCAATAGTTTGATTGAACTCCAAACTGTACGTCACAGGCTCCAACAGTTTCTGAAATACAATCAAGACAAAAAGAACAAGCAGAAGGCATAGAAAAAGTGAAATAAATGAAGAGATTGGCTATCTGAAAGATTTCACCCAAGGAATCGTTGTTCACTGGCACCATCTTGACTGGACAAGAGCATGGCTGGGCTCCATTGTATCATTTAAGAGAAATTTGGATAAGTATATGAATGGAAGAGGTACGGGGGTCTATAGTCTAGGAGTGGGTTGATGTGACTAGGCAAAATATTAATTATGGACTAGATGGGCCGAAGGTTCTGTTTCTACACTGTAGTGCTCTATGACTCTATATGTAACCCCTGGGCACAACAGAATACTATATAATACCTGTGGAATTCTACTAGCCATAGACTCCCAGTCAAAATACTCCCCTCCACCACTGCCTTCTATTCTGCAGCCAAGGCAATTCTGAATCAAAACTTGCAAGTCAACATTAATGCCATGCATTTTAATCTTATTCCGCCAACCATGAGCGATACCTTTCATCATGTTCAGCTTCCCCCTCAAGTTTCACACCATTCTGATTTGGAAATGCCTCACTGTTTCTTATTGTCACTGGGTGTACCTCCAGTTGAAAGGTTGTACCCTTTCAAGAAGGTGGATCACCATCACGTTCTCTAGTGCATTTAGCCATAGGCTCTAAGGGCTCTGTAAACCAGTGAGACTAGATTTCACAGAAGATAATGAAAAATTGGGGTAATCAGTCCAAATGGGTCCTGCTAGTCAACAGTCTCCAAGTGAATCAGCTATCAGAAACTATGAAAAAGCAAGGTAATGACTCTGGTCTTTTACATTGTACTGCTGACTGCCTAGGTATTGTTTATTGGTTTATTATTACCATGTGTACCAAGATATTGAAATACTTGTCTTAAACACTGTTACATAGTACTTTGAGCTAGAATATAGAATTTTTTTGTAGCAATACATAGAGGTACCAACTAGGGAAGGGGCAGTGTTGGATCTCCTGTTGGGGAATGAGATAGGTCAGGTGAAGGAGGTTTGTGATGGGGAGCACTTCGGGTCCAGTGATCACAATGCCATTAGTTTCAATATAATTATGGAGAAGGATAGGTCTGGACCCAGGGTTGAGATTTTTGATTGGAAAAAGGCTAACTTTAAGGAGATGCAAAAGGATTTAGAAGGAGTGGATTGGGACAATTTGTTTTATGCGAAGGATGTAATAGAGAAATGGAGGTCATTTAAAGGTGAAATTTTGAGGGTACAGGATCTTTATGTTCCTGTTAGGTTGAAAGGAAAGGTTAAAATTATGAGAGAGCCATGGTTTTCAAGGGATATTGGAAACTTGGTTCGGAAAAAGAGAGATATCTACAATAAATACAGGCAGCATGGAGTAAATGAGGTGCTCAAGGAATATAAAGAATGTAATCTTAAGAAAGAAATTAGAAAAGCTAAAAGAAGATACGAGGTTGCTTTGGCAAGTAAGGTGAAAATAAATCCGAAGGGTTTCTACAGTTATATTAATAGCAAAAGGATAGTGAGGGATAAAATTGGTCCCTTAGAGAATCAGAGTGGACAGCTATGTGCGGAGACAAAAGAGATGGAGGAGATTTTAAACTATTTCTTTTCTTCGGTATTCACTAAGGAAAAGGATATTCAATTGTGTAAGATAACGGAAACAGATAGGGAAGTTATGGAAACTATGATGATTAAGGAAGAGCAAGTACTGGAGCTTTTAAGGAATATAAAAGCGGATAAGTCTCCTGGTCCTGACAGGATATTCCCTAGGACCTTGAGGGAAGTTAGTGTGGAAATAGCAGGGGCTCTGACAGAAATATTTCAAATGTCATTAGGAACAGGGATGGTGCCGGAGGATTGGCGTATTGCTCATGTGGTTCCATTGTTTAAAAAGGGTTCTAAGCGTAAACCTAGCAATTATCGGCCTGTGAGTTTGACGTCAGTGGTGGGTAAATTGATGGAAAGTATTCTTAGAGATGGTATATATAATTATCTGGATAGACAGGGTCTGATTAGGAACAGTTAACATGGATTTGTGCGTGGAAAGTCATGTTTGATAAATCTTATTGAATCTTTTTGAAGATGTTACCAGGAAAGTTGATGAGGGTAAAGCGGTGGATGTTGTCTATATGGACTTCAGTAAGGCCTTTGACAAGGTTCCACACAGAAGGTTAGTAAGGAAGGTTCAATCGTTAGGTATTAATATTGAAGTAGTAAAATGGATTCAGCAGTGGCTGGATGGGAGATGCTAGAGAGTAGTGGTGGTTAACTGTTTGTCAGATTGGAGGCTGGTAACTAGTGGTGTGCCTCAGGGATCTGTACTGGGTCCAATGTTGTTTGTCATATACATTAATGATCTGGATGATGGGGTAGTAAATTGGATTAGTAAGTATGCAGATGATACTAAGATTGGTGGAGTTGTGGATAATAAAGTAGGTTTTCAAAGCTTGCAGAGAGATTTAGGCCAGTTAGAAGAGTGGACTGAAAGATGGCAGATGGAGTTTAATGCTGATAAATATGAGGTGCTACATTTTGGTAGGTCGAATCAAAATAGGACATACATAGTAAGTGGTAGGGCATTGAAGAATGCAGTAGAACAGAGGGATCTAGGAATAATGGTGCATAGTTCCCTGAAGATGGAATCTCATGTGGATAGGGTGGTGAAGAAAGGTTTTGGTATGCTGGCCTTTATAAATCAGAGCATTGAGTGTCGGAGTTGGAATGTAATGTTGAAATTGTACAAGACATTAGTGAGGCCAAATTTGGAGTATTGTGTACAGTTCTGGACACCAAATTATAGGAAAGGTGTCAACAAAATAGAGAGAGTACAGAGAAGATTTACTAGAATGTTACCTGGGTTTCATCACCCAAGTTACTGAGAAAGGTTGAACAAGTTGGTTCTTTATTCTTTGGAGCATAGAAGGTTGAGGCGGGTCTTGATAGAAGTATTTAAATTTATGAGGGGAATAGATAGAGTTGATGTGGATAGGCTTTTGCCATTGAGAGTAGGGGAGATTCAAACAAGAGGTCATGAGTTGAGAGTTAAAGGACAAAAGTTTAGGGGTAACATGAGCGGGAAATTCTTTACACAGAGAGCGGTAGCTGTGTGGAACGAGCTTCCAGCAGAAGTGGTTGAGGCAGGTTCGATGTTGTCATTTAAAGTTAAACTGGACAGCTATATGGACAGGAAAGGAATGGAGGGTTATGGGCTGAGTGCAGGTCAGTGGGACTAGGTGAGAGTAAGCATTCGGCGTGGACTAGAAGGGCTGAGATGGCCTGTTTCTGTGCTGTAATTGTTATATGGTTATAGTAAAACAATAACAAAGCAGGATTGAGTGTAAAAGCTACCAAACAAGTGCAGTGCAGGTAAGTGATAAAGTGTAAGATCATATTGAGGTAGATTGTAAGGACAAGAGTCCATCTTATCTTACAAGAGGTCCATTCAAGAGTTTGGTAACAGTGGGATAGAAGCTGTCCTTGGGCTGGGTGATATGTGCTTTCAGGCTTTTGTATCCTCTGCCCTTTGGGAGAGGGAAGGAGAGAAAATGTCTGGGGGGTGGGGGTCTTTGATTATGCCAGCTGTATTATTGAGGCAGCAAGAGTATAAACAGAGGCCATAGAGGGAAAAGCTGGTTCCCGTAATGTGCTGAATTGTGTCCAGGGCGATACCAAGTTGGACCATCTATGGTGCACCAATAAAAACTGGTAAGAGTTGACAGAGACATGCCAAATTTCCTTAGCCTCCTGAGGAAGTAGAGCCATTGGTGAGCTTTTCTTGCCCATGCCACCAATGTGGTTGGACCACAACAAGCTACGGATGATGTTCACACCAAGGAACTTGTAGCTCTCAACCTCATCACACTGATATGTAGACAAAAGCATGTGCACTCCCACCTTTTTGAAGTCAATGGCCAGCCATCTTGTTTTGTTGAAATTCAGGGAAAGGTTCTGGTAATGATACCATGTGACTATGCTGTTTATATCCTTCTGGTACACAATTTATTTTTATTTGAGATTCAGCCTACTACAATAGTGTCATCTGAAAACTTGTAGATGGTGTTAGCACAGAATATTGGCCACGCATTCATTACTGTACAGAATTGTAGAGGACTGAGGGCTCATCCTTGTGGAGCACCAGTGTTTAGAGTAACCATGGTGGAGGTGTTAGTGCCTCTCCTTACTGATTGTGGACTGAGGAAAAAAAATAGTTCAATCCTACAAATGAAAATGCAATCTTTGCGAAAAGTCCAGTTCTGACTGTCAGCTAATATTTGTCAAGTAAACACAGCAAAACTTGCCAATTTATCATTATTTTCAAAAATTGTTCTTCAAAAGCTATGGATCAGCTACCTTGTTACACAAAATCCGCTGCTGCAATTTCCTTGCTCTCTGACTCAACCACTCAGTTGCCTGATAGGTAATACAAGGTGATGTCACATCTGCAAGATCATAATGCTGACTGAATGTTTTGTGACAGATTGATAGCAAGGAAAATGCAAAACAGGATTTATTACATCCTGCACAAGCCTCTTAAACCTTACTCTAATCATCAGAGCAGGTTTTGAGATTTTAGCAAAGTGGATTTATGGAAATATATTGTCAAGCAAAACAAAACTCAGAGGGCTCTGCAAAGTATTTCAGGATAAGGAGGTACTTAAAAAATCATAGAAAGTTATGGCAGAGAATTAGGTCGTTCAGTCCATCATATGCAGACTGGCCTGAACAAAAATGCAAGTTAAATTATGAATCCTAGGCCTAAAGTTCTTGGTCTGTAGTCTGCAGTTCATTGCTCTTGAAACGCTCAGCCAAATTCTTTTTAAACTTTAACTAATAAGACATTCAAATACCAACAAGTTAAAATAAAGTGCAGTAACTAAGTACGTTCCTCCATCTAACATCTGGTATAAGGATGGTGCTTTTGGTTAACTGAATTGAGTGGCTGTTCCATCACCAGGCCTAGATGGCATGAAGCCAAGTGACTGGATATGAGGTACACTCAGACTCTCCACCACGTCTGTGGGCTCGATGCGATGTCCAACACTGGAGCAGGCTTGAGCGGTGGGGCTGGTCGGATGCATTGACATCTGACCATCAGCTCATCTCTGGTGCATGCCTTAGAGTAGTGGTCCCCAACCTCCGGGCCGCAGACTGATACATTGCCGCGAAGCTGCAAGGGTGCAGCGATATCCGGAGTGCACCCAGCACATCTTTAAGGAAAAAGCTAAAATAAACAAGCTAATTAATTAGGTGCCGCCCAGCACGTAAATGTCAGCCCAGAGTGAGGTTGCACTGCAGTCTCTCACTCTCAGACCCTCAATATGGGCTGTCTCAGCCTGGGCAGCTAGCCACACTCATACAGTAGTTTTGACAATGACAAGACCCTGCACCAAATCCCTTCTACACTTGTTCCTCACCTCACCAGGTATCAGTGGAATTGATGCATTAGGAATTATTGAATATCTTTTTCTTTCACAACATTCAGTCATACAAGTCTGTTGAAGGTCTTTAAATATGTATTTTGTTTAGCAACAGCTGTTGAGGATTCACATACAGGAGTCATGGAGACAGTAGTTACTGGAATCCGAAGCAACACAAAGGTGCTGGAGGAACTCAGTGAGTCAGGCAACATCTGTGGAGAGAAATGAACAGTCAACATTTTAACTCAAGACCCTTCATTTGAACTGATGAAGGATCTCGATCCAAAACCTGATTCCAGATGAAGGCCCCTGACCCAAAACATCAACTGACTATTCCCTTCCATAGGTGATACCAAATGTTGAAAGGGCTGGATCTAGTGGACATGTAGTGGGAGAGTCTAATACCAGAGGATACAGCCTCAGAATAGAGATGAGGAGGAATTTCTTTAGGCAGAGTATGATGAATCTGTGGAATTCATTGCCACAATGGCTTTGGAGGTCAATTATTGAGTATACAGTATTTAAAGCAGCAGTTGATAGGGTCTTGATTAGTAAGGGTGTCAGAGGTAACAGGGAAAAAGACAGCAGAATGCAGTTGAGATTGAAAACAAATCAGCGATAATCGAATATTTGAGCAGACTCGATGGGCTGAATGGCCTAATTCTGCTCCTATGTCGTCTGCTCCTAGCCCACTGAGCTCCTCCAGCATCTTGTCTGTTGTGAGGATTCACGTAAAAGACCAACCTTCAATGCAAGTGCATCCATCGTGGTACTGATGTCACTGCTGAACAACACAATGGGTAATGAAGATTAAAGAAGCATGTAAACCTGCAGACATTTTAGTAAATACTATAAATTAACTGGTTCCTAAACATCATTCCTGACACAGTTTATTTCTGATTTCATTAAAGTAATCAGGATAAACAAGCCAGCTACAGATCAGACAAATAAATATAATCTCTGCCTCAAACCAAAAGCCGTGGCAGATTAGGATTAAAAATAGCTTCTTACTTGCAATCAGCAAACTGTAAAAACATTTGTGCATTGAGTTCTGCCATGCTTTGCCATTTAATTTACATTTATTATCGTAGTGTTTTCCACTCAAGGATCATCACAGATTAAGGCAAAATTTTCTTGTGTTGAAGAATGTAGAACAAGGGGTGGAAAAAAAAGGAGTTGGAAGAACAGAAGGTTAACCAGCATCTGTGGTGGAAAATGAGCAGTTAGTATTTCAGCCTGAGACCCTTCATCTGTACTGAAAGACTAGAGAGGAGATAGAAAGAGGTGAGGGGAAAGGCTACAGCAAGAGCTGGCAAGCAATAGGAGGGGTAATGGCAGATGGAGGAGGGGAGAAGTGAAAATTATAACAGAGGGAGATGATGGGTGGGGGCAGATTGTGGAATCTGATAAAAAAAGTAAAGAAAATAAAGAGGAGCAAAATAAGGGAAGTATGAATGGACCAGGGAGATGAGGAGAGAGAGATCCTTGCAGAAAGAAAGGGGTGGGGAGGGGCAGATGTGGCTGGTGGTGGGATCTCCTTGTAGCTGGGGAGAGAAATGTCAGAGAAAGGTGCGCTCGATGCAAAGGCTGGCAGGTGATAAGTTAGTTGGGATGCTATGTTGTAAATGTACAAAATATTGCTTAGATCACACTCGGTATTTTGTGTGGAGTTCTGGTCACCAGTCTAAAGAAAGAGAGGGTGCAGAAAAGATGCTGCAGGGACAGAAGGGCTTGAGTTATAGTAATGCAATCACTCGAGCTGAGTATGATGTTCTCCTAATGGGTTGTCTATTGTTGGGTCCACAGGTGGCTGTAGAGGCCGATTTGGGATCCACATTTTCTGGCCACTTGCTGATCGCCATGGGATTTGCATAATTAGGATATATTCCAGCAATGGAGAACATCTGTCCATAACTTCCTTTAATGTAGGGAGGTTGATGCATGGGCAGCCATCACATAGTCCTTGGCAGATTGGGGTCAGGGTTCTGTGGAATGGAGTGCAAGATGACTGGGGATGCTTCACTGCTGCAGCCATCTCTGCCTTCACTCCCATTCTGAATTGTCATCATTTTTCCACCAGCTCCACTGTAGAGATCTGGATTGGGCCATTCTTTGTCTGGAACTTGCCCCGTGACCTTACTGCCATGGGTGATCCTAGCAGGATCTCAGCTCCAGCTGGCTAACTGAACAGCATCGTTCTTGAGATCTCAGGAGCTCACAAGCCTCTCCACTACAGGGTGACAATCCTCAGAGGCTCTCAATGAGGAGCTTGTGGAAAATCGCTGTCATCCTGGTCCTTGTACTACAAGATCTGCATCGATGACAGACCTTGGGAGAAGCACAAGAATTCTGGGACAAGAAGCACCGGGACAAGATGCAGGGCCTGGTTCTACAACGTTAATAAGTTGGCGAGTCAGGAGGTGAGAGGTCTTTTACTGATCACTCAGCAGAGGAGCTATGCAGCCCTGTTGAGAGATCAAGAGTTTATGGAGCAAGTCATTTGCTTGAGTTACATACATACAGGGGATTCTGTAGTATATTGGGACACATCGGGTCTAGTACATTTTGGCCCAATTAAGTGGTTGCTCCAATCGCCAAAGTTTCATGAAAATAGTTAAAAAAGTATAAAAAAGAAAAAAACTAGGTAACAAATGATGTATTCAAATGAAATACAGAACAAACGGGACATTGCGAGACAGAGCGGGCAATGATAGGGTGCAGAAATGGGCTGAGAAGTGGCAGATGGAGTTCAACCCAGATAAGTGTGAAGTGGTTCATTTCGGTAGGTCAAATTTGAAGACAGAATATAATATTAATGGTAAGACTCTTGGCAGTGTGGAGGATCAGTGAGATCTTGGGGTCCATGTCCATAGGGCACTCAAAGCTGCTGCGCAGGTTGACACTGTTGTTAAGAAGGCGTATGGTGTGTTGGCCTTCATCAGCCATGAGCTAATGTTACAGCTGTATGAGACTTTGGTCAAACTTCACTTGGGATACTGTGTTCAGTTCTGGTCACGTCACTACAGGAAGGATATTGATACTATAGAGAGAGTGCAGGGAAGATTACAAGGATGTTGCCTGGATTGGAGAGCATGCCTTATGAGAATAGGTTGAGTGAACTTGGCCTTTTCTCCTTGGAACATGGAGGATGAGAGGTGGCCTAGAGGTGTATAAGATGATTAGAAAAATTGATCGTGTGGATAGCCAGAGGCTTTTTCCCAGGGCTGAAATGGCTAGCACAAGGGGGCATAGTTTTAAGGTGGTTGGAAGTAGGTACAAGGGGGATGTCAGAGATAAGTTTTTCACTCAGAGAGTGGTAGGTGGATGGAATGCACTGCCAGTGAAGGTGGTAGAGGTGGATACAATAGGGTATTTTAAGAGACTCTTAGATAGGTACATGGAGCTTAGAAAAATAGAGGGCTATGTGGTAGAGGAATTCTAGGCGGCTTCTAGAGTAGGTTATATGGTCTGTAATGTGCTGTAGATTTTCTATGTTTCTATGTAAATTAGAATGCTACCAATATTACTACAGTATTATAAAACTGTGTATTAGCTCCTAATGAGTATTGACAAAGGAATTAATCTAGTGTACGCAATGAATAAAATCAGTGCAGATAACGAACTGTCTTCATGCAAAGCTATCGACAACTGTATTCTTCAGATCCTCATTTACATTGTAATATTCAAGATGACTGTTGTTACCTTCAAATTTTTCGTAGTTCCCAACTTGTTGAAGTAGTGAAATTATTGATTTTCACTCTCAGTCATTTCTGGCACCTCCAAGCCTGTACACTTGAAACTGCAGTGAGCAAAACAAGTTAGAATTGCCTTACTACTTACTTCTCACCAACTATCAGTGACAAAAATCACTGCATCTTGAACACAAACACATGCTAAAGATGCTATTTAAAAACTGTTCAATCTAGGCATGTGCAATTAGAACCTAGATTTCATCAATTGTACACGTCAGTCAGTTCAGATCAGCAAAAATATTGGCTTCACAATCTCCATCAGTATCGGAGGGCCACAGGGATGTGTACTTAGCCCCCTACTCTACTTGCTCTACACCTATGACTGTGTGGCTAAGTACAGCTCCAACAGCATGTAGAAGTTTGCTGATGATACCACTGTTGGGGGATACATCAAAGGGGCTGATGATTCAGCATACAGGAGGGAGATAGAAAACTTGACTGAGTGGTGTATAACACCAACCTCTCACTCAATGTCAATGAGATAGAGAAACTGATTGTAGACTTCAGGGGAGGGAATCCATGAGCCTGTAATCATTGGAAGATCAGAGGTGGAGAGGGTCAGTAACTTTAAATTCCAGGGTGACACTATCTCAGAGGACCTGTCTGGGACCCATCATAGAAATACTATTGCAAAGAAAGCACACCAGCACTTCTACTTCCTCAGGAGTCTGCAGAAGTTTGGCATGTCATCGAAATCCTTGGCAAGCTTCTATAGATGTGTGGTGGAAAGTCTGCTGACTGGCTGCATTATGGCCTGGTATAGGAACACCAATGCCTTTGAGCGAAAGATCCTACAAAGGTAATAGATTCGGCCCAGTACGTCACAGGTGATACCCTCCCAACCACTGAGCAGATCTACATGAAATGTTGCCATAGAAAAGCAACATTCGTCAAACAAAAATCCTCACCACCCCAGGCCATGCTCTTTTCTTGCTGTTGCCATCAGGTAGAAGGCATAGGTGCCTCAGGACTCACATGACCAGATTCAAGAACAGTGACTATCCCTCAACCATGCGGCTCTTGAAGAAAAGGGGCTAACTACACTCATTTAAGAACTCTGTTACATTGTTATTTTGTGCTTGTTATTTTTTGCTATTTATTTATATCTGCATATCTGCACAGTTTGTTTATAGTTTACAGTTACTGTTCTACAGATTTGCTCAGTATGCCAGCAGGAAAAGAACCTCAGGGTTGTATGTGGTGATATGTATGTGCTCCGATAAATTTTACTTTGAACTTTGACTGACACTAGTTAGAATCTGTTGGGCAACAGTCTTCCTGCCCCAATTAAGCATCATAGTGTCCCAAATAAACTAAGGGAATCCCAGAAATTTCCTCTATTAGTTTTTTTTTCCTGTAAGAGTTGTCCCAAATAAGCAGCGGCCAGATTAACCAATGGCCCAATTAACAGGAATCCACTGTATATACATCTTCCGGAATTTATAGTTTTTACTATTATGTAATGCAATGCACTGCTGCCACAAAGCAACAAATTTCGTGACATATGCCAGTGAGATCAAACCTGATTCTGATTCTGAGGGTGCAGAGGAGATTTACCAGGATGCTGCCTGGATTAGAGAACATGTCTTATGAGGAAAGGATGAGCAAGTTGGGGCTTTCATCTTTGGAGCGAAGAATTCAGGTTTAGATTCATTCATTTATCACATGTACATCGAAGCGAACAACACAACCCAACGATATGTTCAGGGCCACACATTCTGGCACCAACATTGCACGAGACACAGTGGTCAGCTGAACATCACATGCAGCAGCAACAACAACCCACTGAAGTGCAGCAGTTAGCTATTTAAGCTCGGGATGTTCCGGAGTTCAGACTTCAATTCCCGCGTCATCTGTATGGGGTTTGTATGTTCTGCCCCGGACCACATGGGTTTCCTCCGGATACTCCAGTGTCCTCCCACAGTCCAAAGATGTACTATTTAGTTGGTTAATTTGTCAGTGTAAATTGTCTTGTGATTGGGCTAAGGTTAAACAGGGGGGTTGCTGGGTGGTGCAGCTCATTGGGCTGGAAGGGCCTGTTCTGCACTGAATCTCTGAATACATAAGTAGGAGAGGTGATTTGACAGAGTGATTGAGGTGTATAAGATGGTAGGAGGTATAGAGTGATAGGGGTACATAAGATGGCAGGAGGTATAGAGTGATTGAGGTGTATAAGATGACTGGAGGCATAGATAGAGTGGATAGGCAGCACCTTTTTCCCCCAAGGCAAAAATAGCTAATATGAGAGGGCATAATTTTAAGGTGATTGGCAGAAAGTATACGAGGGGGAGGGATGTCAGATGTCTTTTTTTTAACACAGAAAGCGGTAGGTGCATGGAACATGCTGCCTAGGGTCAGGACACTTAAGAACTTTTGGATAGGCACATGGAGGAAAGAAAAATAGAGGGCTTTGCAGGAGGGTCAGCACAACGCCATGGGCTAAGGAGCCTGCACTGTGCTGTACTGTTCTATGTTCTATGATCAATGTGAAGCCCAACTCCATGTTTCATTCCTTGATCTGAAATGAACTCATTGTGTTCCCTGCACAGCAAATGAGTTTGAGATATACCATGCTGTAAAATTTCTTCCACATATCTGGAAATCCCATCGCTCATTTCATTTCAGTACAGGAGAAACATTCATCTTCAGTGAGGAACCGGGGCATGACAACACCTCAGAGAAAGGGATTTACAAGCTATCACTGAGCCATGTAATCTCATTAGAAATCAACTAATAATGCCACATTTAACTAGAAAATGGAAATACTATTTGATATGGTAGAAAATAATTTCAAAACTCTGCCTGAATTTCTTGCCTTCCTCATGGTCCATTGAATACAGTTTTATTTCTAAATCACTCTCAATACATAATCATTTCCATAGGAACAGCACTATGCAAGTAAGAAAATTTCATGCAATGAGTTCAACCAGTGTTTTCTAATAGACTTATGGGAAATCATTCAAACAGAGTATTTAATCCCTGTCTATGACAGATGTTCCCTTTGCTTCTTATTTTCATTTCAACTGTGCTTCAATAATCCATTTCCTCAAAGCATCTGTTCGCCCTGGCATTCACTCAACGACAAGTTGGAGGGGACACCTGAAATTCACTGAAATGTTAAGCCTGATTCTCTCTCCACGGAAGAAGCCAAACCTGCTGAACATTTTCAAACATTTCTATTTTGTTTCAGATTTACAACATCTGCAGTATTTTGCCTTAGTGAACAAGAGAGGGAAATAGGAAGCTGGGATAGCCATAAAAAATAAAAATGCTGCTGATCCTATAGATCTGAAATGAAAATCAAATAAGGTGAAAACAATTAACGTTTCAGGCCAATAGATGTTATGATAGAAAGAGACAACTTTACATGTTATAGGGGGAGAGGGAATAACTGGGGATGAATTTCACAGTGCCATACTTAGTCGAGTCACTGCCTCATGGGTCCAGAGACCCAGGTTCAATATTGACCATGGGCTCCGCCTGTATGAAGTTTGCACGTTTCCCTTGGAGGCTCCAATTTTCTCCCATAGCCTAATGGCATGCCATTTGGTAGGTTAATTAGCCATTGTAAACTGTCCCTCGCATGAGGGTGAGTGGCAGAATCTGACAAGAATGCCAGTATAATAATGTAAGATTGGTGTATAGATGACCATTGTGTGAGAAGGGTGGAGCTTGCATTTCTAAAAATGGTTCGCATTTTGAATTTCCATAACATGAAGTCATTATTTGTGCACGTGTCAAGAAGCACAAGCTGAAAAGTATGTGTTAAATGTTTACGTTTGTTACACGAACACTAAATTTTTGATTGTGATTTGTGAATTCTGTAGGGGTGAGTTTCCGTAAACTGAACGACCATACCGCGGGATTGCCTATACAAAAGGTGGTTGATGATCGAGATGGAGAGGATGGGCTAACTGGCCTGTTTCCATGCTGTGCACTATGACTCGATGAAAGCCAGCTGCAACTAAAACTCTGGCACCATCGGTAGCTCTGTTGCACAAGAGAGGAGGAACAAGACTTGGGGGGGGGTGCTACAGTGGTGGTATTCAAGGTATTCACTGTAAGGGGAATGGACACATTAACATATCCATAGGGTGGTATGCTGCTGTGCCTCCTCTCTTTTGCTGGAACAACCACATTGGATCGTAGAGTCATAGAATTATACAGGCTCTTCAGACCAACTTTTCCATGATGACCAAGCTCGTCCAATTTGCCTGTGTTTGGCCCATATCCCTCGAAACACCTCCTATCTATGCACCTGATCAAATGTTCAAATGGTACCCGCCTCCAAGGCTTCATCTGGTAGCTTGTTCCATACACCCACCATCCTTGATATGAAAAAAAGTGTCCCCTCGAAGTTATTCCCCTCTCACCTTCACCCAATGTCCCCTAGTTTTAATTTGTCTTGGTAAAAAGACTGTGACCATCCACCTTATCTACTCCTGAACTCTATCATGTCACCCCTCTGCTGTTTCCACTCCAGGTAAAAAAGTCATCCATCCTTTGACTGGGAGTCGAGAAGTGCACACAGTATTGGTCTGGTCTCAGTTGCAAAATCATGTCCTAATTCCTGTATTCAGCACTCTGACTGATGAAGGCAAGCATGACAGAAATCTCAGAGAGAGTTGCAGTACACATTAGTGCCAACAAAATCGAGCAATAAAAGGGATCAGATCATAAAAACTGCTGTTTCCATGTTTCTTTGGGCTTTTGTTACAGTTTTGATAAAGATTACAGTATTAGAGAGAAGAAAGACCATAGAGAGATTAGTCAACACTGTCAAACCTGATAGCATATTTCTAATGTCTCTTTTCATTTCTATCTTAATATCATTGGCAAATGTCACAAAACTTGTTATTTTCAGGCAGGAGTAAATTGCAATACAAAATAATGAAAACTTTAAATTATGATAAGAAGTATATCTAAAAAGAAAATTAAATAAGTAGTAAGTAGGGCAAAAAGCGAACAAAAATATGGAAGTAGTGTACATTTTTCTTTTCTTTTTTGTTGTTAATTCAGGTGAATTCCGTTGTTAATTCAATTTAATGAAATTTCAAATGAATTTTGGAAGTTTGAAATTATTCATTAACAATTAGTTTTTCCTGTACCAAAGCTGATGCACAGAAAGCTTCCCCAATTGAAAGGTTAAATGTGCATCATTGTTGAGGTGTGAAGATGCCTAGTAACCAATTTCAGAGTCTAGTTCTTCTCATTATATTATGCAGCTCAAGCACCTTATTGCAATCAATACCAGAAGCTCTTTTGTTTAGTGTGAGGAGCATTTCATTGGGTTTGTGGTTCAACCTCCTTAGAAACCTGAGAGCACAATTAATCAGCAGTCTACAATAAAATACAAGCTTCTGCAGACATGATGAACTGTTAAAATGTGTGCAGGTTCATCACATTATCGTCTAAATTGTCATTCTTCTAGTAAGTTAACTAGTGGCGAGATGCTAAGATGGTGCTGGTGAAACCCAGTGACGTATTATGGGCTGCTTTCAAAACTTCTAAAGATATCTTTTTGAATTATTCTTTCAGCAATTTCAGCATGTAATTTCCCTTTAAGCGACCTACTTTTGAATCTCTTAATGAGCTAGTGATGTCACAATCTGTTGAAGGACTCAGCAGACTAAACTCTCAAGCATGGAGCTACTGCACCTTTAAGAGGATGAAGGTACATCACCACAGTCATAAGAGAGGGAGGAAGGGTGGACTCCAAACCAGACACAGAGGTATGAGACCACTCCCACCCCCCCACCCAGCATCTTCCTCGCAAATGCGCAGAGATTGAGGACCTAAGGGCAAGGTTGCTCTACTGGGGGGACTGAGGAGCTGCTGCATTCTGTGTTTCACAGAGACGTGGCTCACTCTGAACATGCTGGATTCAGAAATCAGACTCGAGGGCTCTTCAATACACATGTGGACCAAATTTCTGATTCACAGAAGGCAAAAAATTGGGGACGGTGGTCTGTGCTTCATGATAAACTCTCTGTGGTACTTGGATGTGGCAATTTTCTCGTAACCATATAACATTTACAGCACAGAAACAGGCTATCTCAGCCCTTTTAGTCCATGCTGAATGCTTACTCTCACCTAATCCCACCGACCTGCACTCAGCCCATAACCCTCCTTTCCTTTCCTGTCCATATATCTATCCAATTTAACTTTAAATGACAACATCAAACCTGCCTCAACCACTTCTGCTGGAAGCTCGTTCCACACAGCTACCACTCTCTGAGTAAAGAAGTTCCCCTCATGTTACCCCTAAGCTTTTGCCCTTTAACTCTCAACTCATGTCCTCTTGTTTGAATCTCCCCCAATCGCAATGGAAAAAGCCTATCCACGTCAACACTATCTATCCCCCTCATAATTTTAAATACCTCTATCAAGTCCCCCCTCAACCTTCTACGCTCCAAAGAATAAAGACCCAACTTGTTCAATCTTTCTCTGTAACTTAGGTGCGGAAACCCAGGTAACATTCTAGTAAATCTTCCCTGTACTCTCTCTATTTTGTTGACATCTTTCCTATAATTCAGTGATCAGAACTGTACACAGTAGTCCAAATTTGGCCTTAACAATGCCTTGTACAATTTCAACATTACATCCCAACTCCTATACTCAATGCTCTGATTTATAAAGGCCAGCATACCAAAAGCTTTCTTCACCACCCTATCCACATGAGATTCCACCTTCAGAGAACTATGTACCATTATTCCTAGATCCCTCTGTTCTACTGCATTCTTCAATGCCCTACCATTTACCATGTATTTCCTATTTTGATTAGTCCTACCAAAATGTAGCACCTCACATTTATCAGCATTAAACTCCATCTGCCATCTTTCAACCCACTCTTCTAACTGACCTAAATCTCTCTGCAAGCTTTGAAAACCTACTTCATTATCCAAAACTCAACCTATCTTAGTATCATCTGCATACTTGCTAATCCAATTTACCACTCCATCATCCAGATCATTAATGTATATGACAAACAACATTGGACCCAGTACAGATCCCTGAGGCACACCACTAGTCACCGGCCTCCAATCTGACAAACAGTTATCCACCACTACTCTCTGACATCTCCCATCCAGCCACTGCTGAATCCATTTTACTACTTCAATATTAATACCTAATGATTGAACCTTCCTAACTAACCTTCCGTGTGGAATCTTGTCAAAGGCCATACTGAAGTCCATATAGACAACATCCACCGCTTTACCCTCGTCAGCTTTCCTGGTAACCCCTTCAAAAAATTCAATAAGATTTGTCAGACATGACCTTCCACACACAAATGCATGTTGACTGATCCTAATCAGACCCTGTCTATCCAGATAATTATATATACCATCTCTAAGCATACTTTCCATCAACTTACCCACCACTGACATCAAACTCACAGGCCGATAATTGCTAGGTTTACACTTAGAACCCTTTTTAAACAATGGAACAACATGAGCAATACGCCAATCCTCCGGCACCATCCCCATTTCTAATGACATTTGAAATATTTCCGTCAGAGCCCCTGCTATTTCCACACTAACTTCCCTTAAGGTCCTAGGGAATATCCTGTCAGGACCAGGAGAGTTATCCACTTTTATATTCCTTAAAAGTGCCAGTACTTCCTCCTCTTTAATCACCATAGTTTCCATAACTTCCCTACCTGTTTCCCTTACCTTACACAATTCAATATCCTTCTCCTTAGTGAATACCGAAGAGAAGAAATTGTTCAGAATCTCCCCCAACTCTTTTGGCTCCACACATAGCTGTCCACTCTGATTCTCTAAGGGACCAATTTTATCCCTCACTATCCTTTTGCTATTGATATAACTGCAGGAACGCTTTGGATTTATATTCACCTTACTTGCCAAAGCAACCTTATATCTTCTTTTAGCTTTTCTAATTTCTTTCTTAAGATTCTTTTTGCATTCTTTATAATCCTTGAGCACCTCATTTACTCCAAGCTGCCTATATTTATTGTAGATCTCTCTCTTTTTCCGAACCAAGTTTCCAATATCCCTTGAAAACCATGGCTCTCTCAAACTTTTAACCTTTCCTTTCAACCTAAGAGGAACATAAAGATCCTGTACCCTCAAAATTTCACCTTTAAATGATCTCCATTTCCCTATTACATCCTTCCCATAAAACAAATTGTCCCAATCCACTCCTTCTAAATCCTTTCACATCTCCTCAAAGTTAGCCTTTCTCCAATCAAAAATCTCAACCCTGGGTCCATACCTATCCTTCTCCATAATTATACTGAAACTAATGGCATTGTGATCACTGGACCCGAAGTGCTCCCCATCACAAACCTCCTTCACCTGACCTATCTCATTCCCCAACAGGAGATCCAACACTGACCCTTCTCTAGTTGGTACTTCTATGTATTGCTGCAAAAAACTATCCTGCACACATTTTACAAACTCTAAACCATCCAGCCCTTTTACAGTATGGACTTCCCAGAATAAAATTTCCCACAATTACAACCTTGGGCTTACTACAAATATCTGCTATCTCCTTACAAATTTGCTCCTCCAATGCTCGCTCCCCATTTGGTGGTCTATAATACACCCCTATAAGTTTTACTGCACCTTTCCCATTCCTCATTTCCACCCAAATAGCCTCCCTAGACGAGTCCTCTAATCTATCCTGCCAGAACACCGCTGTAATATTTTCTCTGACAAGCAATGCAACACCTCCCCCTCTTGTCCCTCCGATTCTATCACATCTGAAGCAATGAAATCCAGGAATATTTAGTTGCCAATCACACCCCTCCTGTAACTATGTTTCACTGATAGCTACCAAATCATACTTCCAGGTATCAATCCATGCTTTAAGCTCATCCACCTTTCTTATAACGCTCCTAGCATTAAAATAAATGCATTTAAGAAATTTTCCACCTCTTACTCTCTGTTTATCACTAACGGTGCAAACAACTTTACTATTTTCTTTTTCTTCCTTCTCCCCTACATCTATTCCTACACTCTGGTTCCCCTCCCCCCTTGTATCTAGTTTAAATCCACTGGAGCCTCTCTAGCAAACCTACCTACAAGAACATTTGTCCCCCTCCAGTTCAGATGTAAACCGTCTCGCTAGAACAGGCCCCACCTTCCCTGGAAAACTGCCCAATTATCTATAAATCTGAAGCCCTCCCTCCTGCTCCATGGCTTCAGCCACGTGTTGATCTGTGCTATCTTACTACTTCTAAACCTGCCTGCACATGTCACTGGTAGCAATCCTGAGATTACTATCCTGGAGTTGCTGTCCTTTAACTTGGTGCCTAACTCCCGAAACTCGCCTTTCAGGACTTCCTCACTCTTCCTACCCACGTCATTGGTCCCTACATGGACCACGACATCTGGCTGCTCACCCTCCCTCTTGAGAATACCGAGAACTCGATCCGAGATATCGTAGACCTTGGCATCAGGGAGGCAACAGACCATCCGGGATTCTCCATCTCTTCCACAGAACCTCTTATCTGTCCCCCGAACTATCGAATCCCCTATCACTACTGCTCTCCTCTTTTCCCTTCTTCCCTTCTGAGCTGAGGGTCCCGTCTTGGTGCCAGAGACGCAACCACTGCAACTTGTCCAACAGTATCCAAAATGATATACTTATTATTGGTGGGAATGGCCACAGGGGTGTTCTGCTCATTCTGTCTATTCCCCTTCCCTCTCCTAACAGTCACCCAGCTACCTGTCTCCTGACTCTTAGGTATGACTATCTCCCTGTAACTCCTGTTTATTTCTGCCCTTGCATCCTGAATGATCCGAAAGTTCATCCAGCTCCAGCTCCAGTTCCCTAACTCAGTTTGTCAGGAGCTGCAGCTGGATGCACCTTTTACAGGTGTAGTCATCAGGGACGATTGTGCTCGACCTGACTTCCCACATACTGCAAACGGAGCACTCAACTTCCCTAACTGCTGCCTCCATTACCTACTCTTAAGGTAATTAGATTTATTGAAGGAACTTACCCGGCCTTACCTCACTTGGAGTGAAGCCCTTCCTCAGCCTCTGCTCACCGAAGCCTCAGGAGCCAAAGCCTTCCTACTCTGTCTCCCTCTACTCTGTCGCCTGCTACAACGTCGCCCGCTCCGTTAATCTCCTCGCTTTTAAGCACTTCCGCTGCCTCATGGTCCGACTTACACGCGCTTGCGCAGTCGTGACCCATTCAACTGCCGAAGAAAAAATTCTTGTTACTTGACCTGGAACATCTAACAATTAAATGCTACCTATTCTACTTAGCAAGAAAGTTATCCTCCATGATCCTGACTGGCAAAAGCTAATGATAATCAGGCACTCGGGATAGTCGATTCTGCCATCATCAAACAAGAAACAATTCATACATTTCAAACCATGGTCGGGGACTTCATTCAGGCTTGTTAGAAGAAATCTCTGCTCAATTATCATCAGCATATAACCTGCAGCACCAGGGATCCCATCAAACAGGACCATTGCTATACTATGATAAGAAATGCTACCATTCCATGCCCAGACCGAATTTTGGGAAATTTGATCAGTTGGCTGGTTTTCTACCTGCGTGTAGGTAGAGGCTAAAAAGCAAGTCTCCAAGCATAAGGACAACAAAGAGGTTGTCATGGGAGGCAATGGTGCAGTTATTAGATTGCTTCGAATCAATGGACTTGGGCTGTGTTCAAAGTCTCATCAGAGGATCTAAATGAATATACTATGGTTGTCATGGACTTTATAAAAACTGTTGTAGATTAACGTGTCCCCACAAAATCATTCAGAGTCTCCCTCAGCCAGAAGCACTGGATGAACCATGAGATCTGCAATCTGCTGAAGGCCAAATCAATGGATTTCAGGCCTGGTGAGCAAATAAGATAAAATAGAACCATATACAATCTCCAGAAAGCCATCTCACGGGTAAAGTGGCACTTCCAGACTAAACTTGAATCACTGAAGGACATTCAACAGCTGCAGCAGGGGTTTATTGCTATTACCTTTTATGAAGAGAAACCAAGTAACACTGGTGACAACAAAGCTTTGCTTCCAGATGAGCTCAATGCCTTCTACACTCACTTTGACCATCAAAACATAGATGAACCTTCGCAAACTTCCACAAATCCTGATGACTCCGTGATTTCAGTCTTTGAGCCCCACGTGAGAGCATCCTTTAGGAGGATGTACTCACGTAAGGCATCCGGCCCAGATAGGGTACCACACTGAATACTAAAGACTTGGACTGATCAACTGGCTGGAGTATTCACTGAGATCTTTAACCACTCACTTCAGAAGTCTGAGGAACCCACCTGTTTCAAGCAGGCTTCAATTATACCAGTGCCTAAGAAGAACGTAGTAACCTGGTTCAATGATCATCATCCAGTCGCACTTACACCCACTGTCATGATGTGCTTTGAGAAGGTGGCGATAAAGTATATCAACTCCTGCCTAACAAGTGGTTTCGATCCCCTCCAATTTGCCTACCAGGCCAACAGATTCACAGCAAATGCCATTTCTTTGGATCTTCGCTGAACTCTAAACATTGGAAGAGCAAAGATGCATATATCAGGATGCTCTTTATCGATTACAGCTCAACATTTAATATTATCAACCCTGCAAACTGATCAATAAGCTTTAAGATCTAGGCCTCAATAACCTCCTTGTGCAATTGGATTCCCCATTTCCTCACACGTAGACACCAGTCAATTCAGATTGGCAACAACATCTCCTCCACAATCTCCATCAGCACAGTTGCACCACAAGGCTGTGTGAGCCCCTACTCTACTCACTTTATGCTCATGAGTGTAAGGCCAATCACAGCTCCAATTCCATATTTAAGTTTACTGACGACACTTTCGTCAGCCGAATCAAAGGAGGTGATGAATCAGCATATAGGAGACAGATTGAAAATGTGGCTGAGAGGCACCACAACAACAACATCTCACGCAATGTCAGCAAAACCTAGGAACAGATTACTGATTCTGGAGGTGGAAACTGGAGGTCCCTGAGCCAGTCCTCATCAGGGGATCAGAGGAGGAGAGGGTCAGCAAATTTAAATTCCTCAGTGTTGCCATTTCAGAGGATCTGTCCTGGGCCCAGCACATAAGTGCAATTATGAAGAAAGTATGACATCACCTCTACTCCCATAGAAACATAGAAAGCCTACAGTACAATACAGGCCCTTCGGCTCACAAAGCTGGGCCAAACATATTCTTACTATAGAAATTATCTACGATTACCCAGAGCCCTCTATTTTTCTAAGCTCCATGTACCTATCCAGGATCGTATCTGCCTCCACCACCGTTGCCGGCAGCCCATTCCACACACTCGCCACTCTCTGCCTAAAAAACTTACCCTCTCCTCTGTACCTATTTCCAAGCACCTTAAAACTGTGCCCTCTCACATTAGCCATTTCAGCCCTGGGAAAAAGCCTCTGACTATCCACATGATCAATGCTTCTCATCATCTTGTAGAAGTTAGCAAAGATTCAGCATGACATCTAAAACTTTGACGAACCTCTATGGATGTGCGGTGGAGAGTATATTAACTGGTTGCATCACAGACTGGTATGGAAACAGCAATGCCTTTGAACAGAAAATCTAACAAAAGGTAATGAATACAGTCCAGTACATCAAGGGTAAAGCCCTCCCCACAACTGAGCACATACACACAGAGCACTGTCGCAGGAAAGCAGCATCCATCATCAAGGACACCCACCACCCAGGCCATGCTCTCTTCTCACTGCTGGCATCAGAGAGAAGGTACAGGAGCCTCAGAACCCACACCACCAGGTTCAGGAAGAGTTCTATTACCACTCAACCCATCAGACTCTTGAAACAATGGGGATAACTTCACTCAACCCTAAAACTAAGCTGTTTCCACAACCTATGGACTCACTTTCAAGGAATCTTCATCTTATGTTCTTGATAATTTGCTTATTTATTTGTTTGTTTATTTATTTGTTTGTTTGCTTGTTTATCTATAATCCATTTATCTGTCTGTTTGTTTGTTTATTTATTTATTATTTTGTATTTGCAGTTTGTTGTCTTTTGCACATTGGTTGTTTGTCCGTATTGTTTGATTCTATTACGTTCCTGGCTATTCTGAGCATGCCCACGGGAAAACAAATCTCAGGGTTGCATATGTTCACATATATGTACCTTAATAATAAATTTACTTTGAACTTCGTACTTTGAAACTTTAACTTTCTTAATGCTTGCTTGTATGTTTGTATAATTCCCTGTTTGCAAATGTTCTGTGGATTTTCAGTAATTTGTAGTTTAGTTAATTCTGTGTTTTGTTTCTTTGTCTGCAAGCCTGTGTCACTGCAGCATGACTGAAACTGTCTCCTAGGCTGTTCTTATCAATGGAATATTTTTAGATTATGTATATACAAACGTTTATTCAAACAATTGCATTATCACAGCAATACACTTCAGATAATATACAGAACTTCATTAAACATACTATTTAAAAATAAAAATGCAGTTATCACTGTCCACAACACACTTAAGCCCCCGAAGGACCCACTGTTTCCAGAAATCCCCCATTATATCAACGGACATCACGTGCTCCTTCTTCAGGAATATCCAGACATGGACATAAGCCTGAAAGAGGGCCAGTGGTCAGCTCAGACAGAATTCTCGACCTATGAACAGCCATTTTGGCTGGATACAGGAACAAACCAACCAGTAGATCCTCCAAATGACTTAAACCCCTCCTCATTCAGTGGCCATAATCAGGAACTATCCGTCTAGTCTCAGCACAAGTTCTTTCTTTGGTTCATTCTTTGTTTTTTCTTACTTAGTGAGTGAGTTGGTTACAGTTATTTCTATGTCTTGAACATCTAATAAAGCAGCAGTAACCAGAAGATTCTCGTTCTTGATTTCCAAATATCATGTCCAGATACAATAGTGGGCTGAATATCCTGTTCTGGTTGCCATTTAGAATCACACACAACACCAAAATCTCTGGCCCAGCGTGTCCAACTGACTGTTAGGCACCCATCTCCACCATTCCTATGGTTCCACTTGCCTCCCTTCAACTCACTGTAAAGCCAACTCTCCCCAACCGCACCCACCACCACCCGCATTCATCTCCCAATTCTCTTAGCAGTCTGCAGAGGGCAGCCTGCAATGGCCAGTTAACCCACCAACCAGCACACTTTTGGGATTTGGGAAGAAACTGGAACACCTAGAGGAATTTCACATGGTCACAGGGAGCACAAACTCCATACTTACAGCACCCGAGGTCAGAAATGAACCCCAGTTGTTGGAGTTGTGAGTAAGCAGCTCTAATCACTGCACCATTCCTAAACAATGGTGAGGGTTGTCAGGTAACTGAGTCTTTTAGAGGTACAGGAGGTGGAGTATATTTTAACATTAACTTATCATGGTGCACAGATGTGGTGGTTTAGTCTCAGTCCTTTCTTTTTCTCTCTCAATCTTTTTTTTAAATTTCAGATTAATATACATAACAATATTAATGATACAAAGAGATCGGTATAACATTGATAATGGTTAACATATACAAACATAATTCGAGTAAAATATATAATTCAAGCCTCCCAATCTTTAAGTAATTGAACATGAGAAAAGAATTTTATAAAGAATCCCCTAAATTAAAAAAAAACAAAACAAAACTGGGATGTCCTATTCCTTCGGCTAAGAACATTATTTGTCATTAACTCCACTCCTCCATAGATAAACAAAAGATTGTTTATAGAAAGGGTTCTGAAAGGGACAACTTACATCATATGAAAATGTTGAATAAACGGTCTCCAGGTTTCTTCAAATTTAACTGAAGAATCAACCATACCACACCTAATTTTTTCCAGGTTTAAACATAATATAGTTTGAGAAAACCATTGAAAAGTAGTAGGAGGATCAGAATCTTTCCATTTAAGTAAGATGGATCTTTTAGCTATTAGTGTAACAAATGCAATCAAACAGCAAGCCGAAAAGGATAAATGACCAACATCTGTCATTGGTGATCCAAAAATTGCAGTAATAGAGTGAGGTTTTAAATTAATATGCAAAACTGTTGAAATAATATCAAAAATATCTTTCCAATATTTATCTAAAAGAGGGCAATTTTAGCATTGCCAAATTTTAGATTTTATTATTGGGCAATTAATATCCGATATTTAATGTTTTGGACGCAAGATTGGGATGAAACTCCTTGTCCACGATGGGTGAACCTGGAGGGTGAGTCTGTGCAGGGGTGCAGGGGTTCTCATTAGTTTCTATTTTAGGAGCTTTGCCCCCCCCCCAACTTTTTGCATTAAACACACTGAATAAACAAATAATTAATCCAATAATTAAACATACAATACAAATATGGTTTCAATTTCGCAAATTTTTTGGATTTTATCTAGTCCTATTATATCTAATTTTTTCTTTCAACCTTCTAGAATTGATCAAGTTTTTTTTCCTTATGGAAAACAAGGGGAATAGCATGCTTTCGTGATTTATCCATGGATAATTGTTTCATGTCGTTTGAACAATTATCTAATAAATATAAGTTGCCTAGTTCACATTTTTTTAGATATCTGCAGATTAGAAGTTTTTTGAATGATATTTTACCTAACTCTCCAATATTTCATGCAACTAATATTACAGAAAAAATTTGGGGTTTAAATCCCTATCAGAAGTGCTTAACTGCAGTTTTGTATGATTGAATTACGAAAATACATCTAGGTACATCTAATAAAATAAAAAATGACTGGGAAAGAGAACTTCAGGTATCTTTATCTATAGAGAAGTGGGAGAAAATTCTTCAACTAGTTAATACTTCCTCAATGTGTGCTAGTCATACACTGATACAATTTAAAATAGTCCATGGGGCTCATATGTCTAAGGATAAATTAGCTCGTTTTTACTGACATATAAATCCTGCGTGTGACAAGAAACAGTGCATCCGGATGCCTTCCACATCATTGCGGGGAATTTCAATCAGGCCAGCTTGAAGAAGTCTTTGAACAATGACCACCAACAGGTCACCTATGGAACTAGAGGAGCCAACACACTTGACCACTGTTATACCACCATCAAA
Organism: Mobula hypostoma; assembly: GCF_963921235.1. Taxonomy (NCBI): domain Eukaryota; kingdom Metazoa; phylum Chordata; class Chondrichthyes; order Myliobatiformes; family Myliobatidae; genus Mobula; species Mobula hypostoma. The sequence continues at coordinate 172,488,417 of NC_086097.1, forward strand.
AACGCTTACAGGGCCATCCCACATCCACACTTTGGAAAGTACAATTGTTTGGCTGTACTCCCAGTGTACAGGCATAAGCTAAAGACCGCAGCACCAATAGTGAGGACCAAGAAGGTATGGTCAAGGGAGTTAGAGGAGCACTTACAGTATTGCTTTGAATCAGTGGACTTAACAATATTCAAGGATTCATCTCCGAGTTGGAATGAATACACCGACTTCCTCAAGACCTGTGTACATGAGTGTGTGCCTTTGAGAACATACCGGACATGTCCAAACCAAAAACCCTGGATGAACAAGGAGATTCATAGTCTGCTGAGGGCTGGATCTGTGGCATTCAAGACCGCTGATCCAGAACTATACAAGAAGTCTAAGTACTACCTACAGAAGGCCATTTTAAGTGTGAGAAAACAATTCTAATTGAAGTTAGAGACAGAATTGGATGCTTGTCAGCTGGCAGGTTTTGCAAGCCATTGCCTCTTATAAGGAAAAGCCTAATATCGTGTATGGCTGTAATGCTTTACTCCCAGAAGCCTTGTATGCACACTTTGAAAGGGAGAATAAAACTACATCTTTGCATGTCCCTGCAGCATCTGGTGACCCTGTGATCTCTGGCTCAGAGGCTAATGTCAGAACATCTTTCAAGAGTGTGAACCCTCACAAAGAGTCAGGCCCTGATGGTGTACCTCGTAGGGCTCCAAAAACCCATGCCAACCAACTAGTGGGAGGAATCAAGGGTGTTTTCAATCTCTCATTGTTGAAGTCAAAGGTTCCCACCTACTTCAAAAGGGCGATAATCATACCAGCGCCGAAGATCAGGGTGAGCTTCCTCAATGACTATTGCCTGGTTGCACTTACATCTACTGGTGATGAAATGCTTTGAGAGGTTGGTCATGCCAGAATCATCTGCTGCCTAAGCAAGGACCTGGACCCAATGCAATTTGCCTTTTGCCGCAATAGCTCTACAGCAGACGTAATCTCACTGACTCTCCACTTGGCCTTGGATCAGCTGGACAGTAACAATACCTACATCAGGTTCATTGATTACAGCTCAGCGTTCAACAACATCATACCCTCAGTATTAATCAACAACCTCCAAAACCTGGGCCTCTATGCCTTCCTCTGCAACTAGATCATAGATTTCCTCGTCGGGAGACCAGTCAGGGTGGATCAGGAACAACTCCTCCTCACTGACAATGAACACCGCAAGGATGCCTGCTCGACTTGCTGCTCTACTCTCTCTGCACTCACAACTGTGTGGCTAGACACAGCACAAGTGCCACCGATAAATTTTCCGATGACACAATTACTGTTGGCAAAATTTCAGATGGCGAAGAGTAATCATACAGGAGTGAGACAGATCAGTTGACTGAGTGGCTTCACAGCAACAACCTTGCACTCAACATCAGTATGAGTAAGGAATTGACTGTGGACGTGAGACAGGAGAAGTCGCGGGAACACACACCAGTCTTCACTGAGGGATCAGCGGTGGAAAGGGTGAACAACTTCAAACTCCTGGTTGTGGATACAATATATTGATGCAATTGCAAAGAAGGCACAACAGCAGCCATCTTTCATTAGGAGTTTGAGGAGACTTGGTATGTACCACTGAGAGCATGTTAACTGGCTTTCTCACCATCTGGCATGGAGGAGCCACTGCACTGCACAGGATCTGGAAAAGCTGCAGAAGGTTGCAGACTCAGTCAGCTCCATCATGGGCACTAGCCTCCACAGCATTGAGGACAACTTCAAAAGGCGATGCCTCAAAAAGGTGGCATCCATCTTGAAGAAACCCCCTCACCCTGGCCTCTTCTCATGGCTACAATCAAGGAGGAGGTACAGGGGCCTGAAGACACACATTCAATGTTTAGGAACAGCTTCTCTAGAGGGTTCAATAGGTATATTTAACGTTAGAGAAATGTATACAATACGCATCCTGAAATTCTTCTTCTTCGCAAGGATCCACGAAAACAGAGGAGTGACCCAAAGAATGAATGACAGCTCAACGTGAGAACCCCAAAGACCCTCCCCAGCTCCCCTCCCATGCATAAGCAGCAGCAAGGCGACCCTCCTCCGCACCAACAAAGAAGCATCAGCATCCCCACTGAGCACGCAAGCATTCAGCAAAGCATCAATAAAGACACAGACTTGCAGTACACCAAAGACTACTCATTCACCCGGTATTCGACATACCACAGGCTCTCTCTCTCCCTAATAAGGGTAAAAGAGGTGTCCCTGTTTCACAGCGAGAGGAGACATAACAAAGCAACGCGCTGACATATGGTGTTAAAAGTCTGTTGCGTCGCTCCGTCTGAACTCGGGTCCTTGGTACACAGCCGGCAGCCAGCTCGCTGCTTTTAATCTTCAGTCTCCACGATGCATCAAGCATCTTGATCCAGCACCCTGAAGGCACACTAGTCTTCCAGGCCGCACCCCTGGCATATCGAAAAGCGGCCGGTTGTGAGGCTCCGAGAGCGAGTCCCATTTCCACAAAGAACCAAAGACAGCGTACAACTCCAGCTCAGGGTCTTCAAAAGAACCCTGAAAAAGGAAAAAAGAGATAACAAAGATGGAAATAAAGCTGTTATCGAAGATGCAAGCAAAGAAGTTGTTGTTAGGCGCCATCATCCTCCTAAGTTCCTCCCATTCCACCATCAAATTTCCATTTGGACAATGAACCCGTATACACAACCTCACTTTTTTTCCTTTTTTTTGCTCTCTTTTTGCACTACTTATTTAATTTATGATATACTGGATATATTTCTTATTGGAATTTATAGTTTGTTTATTATATGTATTGCAATGTATTACTGCCACAAAACAACAAATTTCTTGACGTATACCAGTCATATTAAACCTCCTTCTGATTCTGAAGGGGTAGATTGGGAGATCATTCTTCCTTATTGTTTAAGAATCTGTTCAAGAGCCTTATAACGACAGAATAGAAGCTGATTTTGAACATGGCATGTGTTCTGAAGCCTTAGTATTTTTTTGCCCAATGAAAATGGGGAGATGAGTACAATTGCTAATTAATGACAGGTATCCTTCCCTCTTTGACTTAACTTCAATCCAGCCTACAGGCTTTAGCTCCCTACATCTTCGGTCAAGTAGAGACACAAGAGACCACAGGTGCTGGAATCTGAAGGCACAAGTAATCTGCTGGAAGGGCTCAGTGGTTTGAGCAGCATTTGTCACAGAACTGTCAATGTTTTTGTTTGAATCCCTGCATCAGATTTGATGCAAAGTATCATTCCAAAACATTGACAATCGCTTTCCTCCCACAGATGCAGCTTGGCCCATCGAGTTCCTTCAGCAGGTTTTTTTTGTGCTTCAATTAAATTTCTATTCACTGAAGGCAAGAATCTGCAGATGCTGGATATTCTCAGTAGGACAGGCAGCATCAATAGTGAGAGAAACAGAAGTAAATTCTTGAGGTCGGTGGGATAAACAAGAAATAGAACAAGCTTGGAAATGAGGAGAAAGGGGAAGGATTTTTGAGTGATTCTAGAGGTTATGGGAACACATAGAAAGTGGACCAAAGGGCACGTTCTGGTCAGCTATGACCTCTTCGAATATGGAAGATCACTACTCGCTCAAAACTAGTTATATCTCCAGATCCACTACAATGAGATAGATCCTGAAACGACTGTTGTGATTGAACTGAAACTAAGCCACACAGAAACTGTACCTGGGGGAAATAGAAAAGTCTTTATTCACACAACAAACTCCAGGAGAGAGAGAGAGAGAAAGAGTCCAGAAGAATCCAAAAGGATCTTTAACACAAAGATAACAATAAATGATTAACAGCAGTATCAATTGTTCTAATCATCTACTTTAACATTTTGAATATGGTCAAGTAAATTTACATAATTGCATAAGAACATAAAAACATAAGAAACAGGAGCAGGAGTAGGCCATCTGGCCCATCGAGCCTGCTCCGCCATTCAATAAGATCATGGCTGACCTGGCTCCACCTACTTGCCTTTTCCCCATAATCCTTAATTCCCCTACTATGCAAAAATCTATCCAACCTTGTCTTAAATATATTTACTGAGGTAGCCTCTACTGCTTAATTGGGCAGAGAATTCCACAGTTCCACCCACTCTCTGGGAAAAGTAGTTCCTTCTCATCTTCATCATAAATCTACTCTCCCGAATCTTGAGGCTATATCCCCTAGTTCTAGTCTCACCTTATCAGTGGAAACAACTTTCCTGTCTCTATCTTATCTATCCCTTTCATAATTTTATATGTTTCTATAAGAACTCCTCTCATCCTTCTGAAATCCAGGTGACTCAATCCTCCTCATAGTCTAACCCCTTTATTTATGGAATCAACCTGGTAAACCGCCTCCAAAGCCAGTATATCCTTCTTCAGGTAAGGAGAGCAGAACTTCAAGCAGTACTCCAGGTGCGGCCTCACCAGTATCCTGTACAGTTGCAGTATAACCTCCTTGCTCTTAACTTCAATCCCTCTAGCAACGAAGGCCAGCTTTCCATTTGGCTTCTTGGTAGCCCGCTGCACCTGCAAACCAACCTTTTGTGATTCATGCACAACCACTCCCAAGTCCCTCTGCATAGCAGCATGCTGCAATTTTTACCACTTAAGTAACAAACTGATCTTCAGTTTTCTTTCCAAAGCGGATAATCTCACATATTTAAAATGGTAACGCATGTCATGCATAGTCTGAGGTAGATCCTTGACATCTATTGGCAGGACCAAGTTGCAACCATAGAGGTTATTGACAGGACAGGGACCTTGAGCACTGAGGCCACAATTGTAAAAGCACAATTCGGTGGACAGGGCTTGTCACATGTATGAAGAATTCACGAATCCTCAAACCGCTACTGTATGACAAGCTTTCCCTGGGCAAAAGAAATAGAGGCAGGCCCTGAAAAAGCTTCAAAGACTGTATAAAAACTAATATTGCACACGCTAAATTTGTTCCCAAATGTCTGGAGCAGAGTGCCCAAAACCAGACTGGTTGTCGAGCATTGATTAGAATCATTCACAACAGCCTAGAGGAGAGGCACCCAGTCACTGCATGAAAATAAGGAAATCTGAAGCAGTGGCTCCACTGCCAGATCCAGGCCATCCTCTATGTCCCTACTGTGAATGTCCATGTTGTTCACAACTTGGACTCAATTGCCACCTTCAAATGCAAACAGAAGAACTGCACAAATCGAACTGTCATTGTCAAATACGACAGACAACAAATCACAACCACATCCCACAAAATGCCAGAGGAACTCAGCTGGTCAGGCAGCAAACAAACAGTCAACATTTTGGGCCAAGACCCTTTCATTGAGTCCTGATGAAGAGCATCAGCAGAATCACTAGTATTTACAATCACATCCCAACTAGCAGAATCCCTTTGAATATTTGCTACTGGTGTCTGTTCTAAAAGCCTCTGACTACAAACATCAGACACCCAAAACATACCCCTTTTTAACAATGTTGAGGATTGGATCAATAAACATACAATGAACCGAAGGGTTAAGCTGCAGGGATACACTTTTAACAATGAGTAAGAATGTTCACCTATTTTCTTTCTCTGTGTTTCATTTGGGCAGAATCTCACTAGCCACTAACTATAAGTTGTTAGTTAAATTGTGTACAGGTTTTATTTCCTGAAGACTTGATTTCATCTTAGAAAATTCTGAAACACTCGTTCGCTGCTGTCATTACTGCGTGTTCAGGAATCTTTCGAAGGGTAGGCCCAAAAATCCCCGGCCTTGCCTGCTTTTGAACCGAGAAGGAGGTCAAATCATTCGGACAGTGATGGCGCTCAGTACTCGGTGTCGGAGAGCTGATCAGAGCTCGAAATTTTCGGATGACTCAGAGTCAGATTATGATCGGCATGCCAGGGAGAGCTTTTCTTCCTTTTCCCGTCTGCGTGAGATGTGGGACATTTGAGAGACTTTGAACTTTACTGTGCTCATGGACTTCTTCATCAAGTTATGGTATTGTTGCACTGTTGTAACTACATGTTATAATTATGTGGTTTTGTCAGTTTTTTCAGTCTTGGTCTGACCTGTGTTTTGTGATATCACACTGGAGGAAATATTGTGTCATTTCTTAATGCATGCATTACTAAATGACAATAAAGGAGGACTACGTGTCTTCATAATCTAGTTAATCCACAATTATGCTGTCCACAACGTCCTCTCTCCAGAATGATCCCTAACAATAGCCCAAGTTATTCAAGAGCAATTAAACATGGGCTAACTTTGCCAGTGATCCCAGAAACCGGAGATGAAACATCAGTCCTCAAGTACATGATTGTGCCTTCCTATCCAGCTGTTGGCAGTTCAGCTACTATGTGAATTATGCCAAGCTGTAACTTAAGTGAGAAGCAGTCTTTGGAATATTTGTTCTAATATATATTGCAAGCAGTAATCAATTTGAAATTTATAAAGAATAATTTTTTAATACAAATACAGCAATTTCCTAAACAACAGGCTACAGCAAGAAGCTCAAGAGATCTGATTTGGGAAGTGATGTGCCTAAGGGACATTCTCATCTGAAGCAAGACAATGGGTGTACCGTATATTAACCGGACAACATCAAACCAGGCAAAACTAGCTAAAGTTATTTTTTACCCTTTTGACCAAGTTCAAAATGCTTGCAGACCAGACTCATTTTGTCACTTAGCATGGTCACAAATACATTTGCTTTTGCAGTAATTGTGCACCCAGAGTCAGTCCTCATGCCTTTTGCATGATTTATTTATTTTTGTAACTTGTAATTTTTGTCTTGCACTGTACTGCTTTTGCAAAACAACAAATTTCACTGCATATATCAATGATAATAAACCTGATTCTGATTAATATTCGGTGTCTGCACTCTCTGTCCTAAGCTTTTAGACCATCCATGTAAAGGATCCCTGCAGAGCTATTTGAACATTCAGAGATGCTGTATCAGTTACAGTGTGCTTCCATGGCAAATATGTGCTTTAATGAAACCATTCTGTCAGATTCAAAGCTCTGAATAAACAACTTTATTGTAATGATTGGCACTGTATTCAATCACCTGCTGTTACCTTTAAACTTCAGAATATGAAAACTTGTTGTACTTTGAGTTCAGGTAGACTGTACTGAGAGGGTCAAGGGTCCTAGGAGAATGCCTGCTTGTAGTAATGAATAAAGACCCTTATATTGCCCAGCTTCAATGTCGCTTCATTGACTCAGTTCTGCAGTCACACACAGCTGTGTGGCATCACAGTCCCTGCTGTGTCCTGAAGCCATTCTCATCCAGGTTTCAAATAGCATCTGAGGTGACTTAATGAAGGATTTTGTCCATCACACACAGTGACTCATAATGTATGGTGAAGCATCATTAATGAAAATGCATAATACTGGAAATAATTAGTGGGCCAGGAGAGAGAAACAGAGTTAATGCTTCAGATAGCTGACCTTTCTGATAAGGTGTCTGTTGGATATTCCTCGTTGTTTGATTAAACCACAACCAGGAGAGATGTGACAAGGCAAGAGGATACAGAATAAAATGATGCAAATTCAGTTGTTTATCGGTATAGGGGACCATGAAGTGTCTGCCAGCAGATTCTTAAATGCAATGGGACAGATCAGTCAGGTGGCTGGAATATTTTCCTTTCTTCTGTGAGGCAAAGAACATACGAGAAGCTTTTAGTAAGCCTGAAGTGTGTTAGTCTTCTAGCACAACAGAATGCCTGTTTGGGAATGCTGTAGACCGGCTCAGTTCAGCCTGAAGGTGTATGTACTGAGAGACGAACTGACACAGTCCATCCAATGCCGAACTTCAGTAGGGGTGAGGCTCTTTCCACTACTGCAAATAAAGGGTCAGGAATTGGGTGTAAAACCCCTCGAACAAAGAAAGGGCTATGAGATGTCAGGGCAGCACATCATGGCAATGCTGCTTATGTTTGTGTTTTTTTTTCTCTTTTTAAAGTTATGTACTGATCAATAAGGTTATGTCCTTGCAAAGGTTCTTCCTTTGGTGTGCGTTATTATAGCCAGGGGAGATAGTGGGTAAGCTCCCACTAATTACTAAGTGGTTCCAATGGTGTGCATCTGAAGTAGCCTCTGATAACCAAATGCAGCTCCTGGCCTTAATGTGAGGCTTAGCTACTAAACCCAGTGAAACCATTTCTACAGACAGGAGAAAGTGCAAAGGAGGGTTACTGGCACCTTAAAACCAGTCGCTTCGGGCTGATGGGGCTCAGCAGCCATGACTGGCAACTGACCGAGGAGAAAGGAAACGCTGATCTCAAATCTACACTGCCTTGTGACTATACCCACTCATGGGAAAGGCTAGGGGAACACACCCTGAGGAAAAATCTGAAGCTAAGGCAGTCCATCTGCCTTATGCATGCAATTAAGTATAGCACCTTCAGTTCTGCATTCATCACCCTTTTTGATTTTGGCCCTCTCATCCCACTTACTGCAATTTTGCCCTATCATGTGCCTGTCCCTTCTCAAGCCTCACTGCACACTGCACCTACTTGTATACCAATTGACCCATCCTCATCCCTATCAATACGATTCCTATCCTCGTGCCAAGTTAGTTTAAACTCTCCCCGGCAGTTCTATAAAATCTGCCCACAATGATATTGGTCCCCCTCGGGTTCAGGGTAAGCCGTCCTTTACGTACAGGTCATATCTTTGTCAGCAGAGGTCCCAATGATCCAGAATTCAGAAACCTTCCACCCAGCTGCAACTCTTCAGCTATGCATTCATCTTCCGAATCAACCTGTTCTTGCCATCACTGGCACATGGGACAGACAGCAATCCAGAGATTATTCAGGAGATCCTACTTTTCAGTTTTCTGCCTTACTCCCTATAATCTCTCCTCAAGACCTCCTACCTTTTCCTACCTATGTCGTTGGTACCAATATGTGCCACAACTTCTGCCTGGTCACCATCCCCCTTTAGAATGCCAGGGACCTTATCCAAGATAACCCTGACGCTGGCACCTGGGAGTCAACATACCATCCAGGCGTCTCTTTGACATCCACAGAATCTGCTTTCTGTTCATCTGATTACCGCAGTAGCGTAGTGGTTAGCACGCTGCTATTACTGCTCAGGGCCTTCCGGAATTTGGAGTTCAATTCCTGTTCCATTCAGTTTAGAAGTCTCTGTGGAATGCGTGAGTTTTTTCCAGGTGCTCTCACAGTCCAAACATGTACGGGGTGGGTTAATAGGTCATTGTAAATTGTCCCATGACTTGGTTAGAATTATCTGGGTTTGTGGGGTTGCTGGGCCAGAAGGGCTCACTCTGTACTGCATCAATAAATAAATAACCTACTGCACTTCTCTTCTCTCCCCTTCCCTTCTGAGCCACAAAGCCAAACTCAGTGCCAGAAACCTGATCACGGCAGCTTCCTTCACCAATAGCGTCCAAAGCAGTATACTTAATAATAGGGAGAACGCCACTGAGGTGCTCTTTACTGGTTGCCTTTTCCCTTTCCCTCTCCTGACCGTCACTTAAGGATCCACCTCCTTCAACTTCGGGGTGCCTACCTCCCTGTAACTCCTACCTATCACCTCCTCATTCTCCCGTATGAGACAAAGGTCATCAAGCTGCAGCTCCAGTTCCTTAACACGGTCTGTAAGGAGCCACAGCTCGATGCACTTCATGCAGGTGTAGTCATCAGGGACATACCACTACCTCCAGATCCTTTCCCAGTGCACTAGCAATGTACTAACAGAAAAAAAAGCTTACTAGAAATGTTCTTGCTTAATTTTTCAGATACTTCACTTGTGTTTGCCAATCCTGTTCTCGCCCAAGCCTGTTGAACCAAAGCTGAACCACTCTAACAACGCCCCCCACACACAATTACACTTCCTTTCTTTTTATTGACCCCATGCTGATCGCTGCTCATCAAGCAAAAAGCTGAAAAGTACCCAAGCTCTTTTTAAGCCTTGTGCTGTGTCACCAACAAATGATCTCTCGTGCTGATTGCCACCCGTGTGAAAAAAAACTGTAAAGTACCAGAGCTCCTTATAAACTTCGCACTACGTCACCAGTGAACAACCTCTCGTGCTGATTGCTGCCCGTGAGAAAAAACACTGAAAAGTGCCCAGAATCTTTTTAAGTCTTGTACTGTGTTGCCAATGAACAACCTCTCGCACTGACTGCTGCCCATCGAGGTTACGCCGAGAGGATTGCATGTGGTTAAGGATTCAGCAAAGAGCAGGGAAAGGGCTGGCTGAATGCTTCGAGCTGCCTGAATGCTTCGAGCTGCATTCACCACACTAGGGGCAGAAAGGAACTCTGGATTTCACAGTTAATTCTGCAGGACACGATGTCTGCACCAAAAATAAGATTTTTATTCAATGCAAATGCTCCCTGTATTAAAAATAAAATAGTCTCTCATACAATTTTATTCCAGAAGAGTAGATTTTCATTTGGCAGTTGGAAAGCAATCGAACTCTTGCTGGGCTCTCACGTTCAATTATAAAGTCATTTATTCTAATAAGACATCATTCTTTCACTCGTCTGTAGCCTACACAAATCAGAACACATTATTTTGTATGCCTTGCAATGCCTGACCTTGTCAAATTAGCTTGGGTATAGATTCAAAACCGAATCTGCCTTCCATCATGGGAGAAAACATCAAGTACATTTTTGCAAGTTCTTGAAATCTTTCAATATTAAAGAATGTAGCTTGATTTCATGTATCTTGCCACAATGTACAGGGCTAATTAGAGAGCAGATGGGCTGGTGTTGTATGTCAGAATATTACAGTTCGATGATAACACTATCACTGGTATGCCACTCCATGCTGTGTGATTGCAATTGAAGCAAAGACTGATTCACGTTTCTATACACAAGCCTACATAGAATTCTAGAATGGTTACAGCCCTTCAGTCCATCCTGTCTAATCTCACTCCAGCCATTGTCTCTAATTCCCCCTTCCTTTTGAGCAGAAATTACAAAAACATGGAAGGATATGTGCTAAACGGGGAAATAGGGAGTAGTTGGGTGGGCACCATGGTTGGCATGGGGTTGATGGGCCGAAAGGCCTGTATCTCTGCTATATTTCTCCATGACTCTATGACAGCAGGCTCAAGGACAGCTTCTTCCCCTCCACCAAATGATTTCTGAATAGGACATGGACCCATGAACACTGTTTCATTATTCCTTTATTTTTGTACCAATTATTCATAGATTTAGTAATTTATAGTAATATTTATGTGTTTGCACAGTAAAATGCCAGATTTAATATCATATAAGTCAATGATAATAAACTTGATCCTGAATCCAATTCAGGTTCTATTCTGCTGTTATCAGATACATGAACATACCCTCATACAATAAACAATGAGCTCTTAATCTCTCAGTCGATCTTGTCATGACCCCTGCATTTTATTTGTCCATCTGCACCTCATTTCCTTTGTAACTGTAACATTGTATTCTCAAAGTTTTCTAGATCTGCTGCAGTTTGCCTACAGACCCAACAAATCTGCAAATAATGCCGTTAACATTGGTCTGGACATCGTGCTGCAGCACTTTGATTCCCTGGTACACTCTCTTTGTCCATTTCTTTTCAGTTTTCAATACAATCATCCCTGGACATCAGCAAGAGAGTGTCTCCAAACTTAACATGACAGCTCCCTCCACTCTGTTGCTCTGCTGGTAAAAAAGAAAATCAAATTATTAGAAAGAGGTGACACAGGGTCAGAAGGTGTTGAATCATTGTGGATAGAGCTAAGGAACTGCAAGGGTAAAAAGACCCTGATAGGAGTTGTATACAGAACCCCAAACAGTAGTAAGGATGTGGCCAACAAATTACAACAAGAGATAAAAAATGCATGCCAAAAAGGCAATGGTCATGGGGTATTTGAATATGCAGGTAGATTAGGAAAATCAGGTTAGTGCTGGACTACAGGAGGGAGAACTCCAAGAGTGCTTGCGAGATGGCTTTTTAGAGAAGCTCATGGTTGGAGCTCACTAGATGATTGGGTGTTGTGCAATGAACTAGAATTGACTAGAGAGCTTAAGGTAAAAGAGTCCTTAGGTGTAGTATTCATAATATGATCAAATTCATCCTGAAGTTTGAGAAGGGGAAACTGAAGTCAGATGTATCAGCATTACAGTGGAGAAAAGGGAATTACAGAGGCATGAGAGAGGAGTTGGCCTGAATTGACAGGAAAAGAACACTGGCAGGGATGATGGCAGAGCAGCAATGGCTGGAATTTCTGGAAGCAATTTGGATGACACAGGATATATACATCCCCAAGAGGAAGAAGTATTCCTAAAGGAAAGATGACACAATCATGACTATCAAGAGAAATTAATGCCAACATAAAATCCAAAGACAGGGCATATAATAGAGCAAAAATTAGTGGTGGGAAGTTAGAGGACTGGGAAGTTTTCAAATACCAACAGACCACTAAACACTCATTAAGCAGATAAAGATGGAATACGAAAGTGATGGAATACGAAAGTGACAGACAAACTGAATAAGGATTTTGCATCAGTCTTCATTGTCGAAGACACTGACAGTACAGTATGTTGGCAGTTCCTGTGTCAGGGCATGAAATATGTAAGGTTACCATTTCTACAGAGAAGGTTCTTGGGAAACTGAAAGGTCTGATACTAGATAAGTCACCTTGACCAGACGGTGTACACTACAGGGTTCTGAAAGGGGTGGCTAAAGAGATTGTGGAACCATTAGTAACGATCTTCCAAGAATCACTAGATTCTGGAATACTTCGGGAAGACTGGAAAATTGTAAATGTCACCCCACTCTTCAAGAAGGAAGAGAGGCAGAAGAAAGGAAACTATAGCCCTGGTATATTTAAAGCTTGCTTGAAGTAGGTGGGTACCACACACTGCTAAAGTGAGAGGTTAAAGATCTGAGTAAACACAGGCATTAGTTTAATTGGGTGTCATTAGCTTAAGTAGTTCAGCACAACATCATGAGCCAAATGGCCTGTTCCTTGTGTATGTCACTGATCTTTGTTCAGCATTCTTGAAAGTTAATGTACACCACATCTGGTTTTTCTTGATATGTTCTATGTTACATCTTAAAAACAACTCTAGTATGTTCCATGCATTTCAGAAATCCATATTAACATTGTCTAATTCCCTTGATAATTGTTTCATTTCCTATTATCTCATCATTCAATCTCCTCTGGTATTTTCCTCAGCTATCACGTCATATGTGCACGCTTCACTTAAAGTAAAAACGAACAGAGACTCAAATCTCTTGGTTCCCTTTCAATTAATTTTTATGTTTTGGAGTTACAAAATGTAACACATGTATCCACTGTTTTCATGGCTACTTCTGTTAGCACACTGAGATGCAAGTTATCAGGCCATGGGAAATTATCAGCTTTCAGTGCCAACAGCAGTGGTATTTTCATATTAATACTGATTTCCCTTAGTACTTTTATTATTCTCCTTTAAAAAAAGAACAGCAGCGAGGGATAAATGCATCCTTCCTTTGAGTCACTCTCTTGCCTCAATTATCTCTGACCTTACTGCATAACCCATACATTTTCTGTAGTTCTGTAACCTTGACAACCTGGGCCTCCCAGCTCCAGTCGATATACGGAGCCAGCTGGAGACAATCATTCGACTGTACTTACAGTCTTGTCTGAACTTTTCCAATTACTTGATGTTCCTTTGGATTTTCCAGAGTTGTGCAAGGTTTAAAACAACATTTTGTTGCATTATAATTGTGGGAAATAAGTAAGTACGAAGAAAATGCAAATAGCTATTCAATCCAGTGAAACAATTGATTGACAGTGATCACCTCTAATCATGTTTGTGTATTTCTAAACATTAGCAAGAAAGCTAAAGTATCTTTTACAGCGAGTTAAACCATAGAACAGTACAGAAGAGTACAAGCCCTTCAGCCCACAATGTTGTGCCAGCCTTTTAACCTAATTCAAGATCAATCCAAAAACAGGAATTCTGCAGATGCTGGAAATTCAAGCAACACACATCAAAGTTGCTGGTGAACGCAGCAGGCCAGGCAGCATCTATAGGAAGAGGCGCAGTCGACGTTTCAGGCCGAGACCCTTCGTCAGGACTAACTGAAGGAAGAGTGAGTAAGGGATTTGAAAGCTGGAGGGGGAGGGGGAGATGCAAAATGATAGGAGAAGACAGGAGGGGGAGGGATAGAGCCGAGAGCTGGACAGGTGATAGGCAAAAGGGGATACGAGAGGATCATGGGACAGGAGGTCCGGGAAGAAAGACAAGGGGGGGGGAACCCAGAGGGTGGGCAAGAGGTATATTCAGAGGGACAGAGGGAGAAAAAGGAGAGTGAGAGAAAGAATGTGTGCATAAAAATGAGTAACAGCTGGTGTACGAGGGGGAGGTGGGGCATTAGCGGAAGTTAGAGAAGTCAATGTTCATGCCATCAGGTTGGAGGCTACCCAGACGGAATATAAGGTGTTGTTCCTCCAACCTGAGTGTGGCTTCATCTTTACAGTAGAGGAGGCCGTGGATAGACATGTCAGAATGGGAATGGGATGTGGAATTAAAATGTGTGGCCACTGGGAGATCCTGCTTTCTCTGGCGAACAGAGCGTAGATGTTCAGCAAAGCGGTCTCCCAGTCTGCGTTGGGTCTCACCAATATATAAAAGGCCACATCGGGAGCACCGGACGCAGTATATCACCCCAGTCGACTCACAGGTGAAGTGATGCCTCACCTGGAAGGACTGTTTGGGGCCCTGAATGATGGTAAGGGAGGAAGTGTAAGGGCATGTGTAGCACTTATTCCGCTTACACGGATAAGTGCCAGGAGGGAGATCAGTGGGGAGGGATGGGGGGGACGAATGGACAAGGGAGTTGTGTAGGGAGCGATCCCTGCGGAATGCAGAGAGAGGGGGGGAGGGAAAGATGTGCTTAGTGGTGGGATCCCGTTGGAGGTGGCGGAAGTTACGGAGAATAATATGTTGGACCCGGAGGCTGGTGGGGTGGTAGGTTAGGACCAGGGGAACCCTATTCCTAGTGGGGTGGTGGGAGGATGGAGTGAGAGCAGATGTACGTGAAATGGGGGAGATGCGTTTAAGAGCAGAGTTGATAGTGGAGGAAGGGAAGCCCCTTTCTTTAAAAAATGAAGACATCTCCCTCGTCCTAGAATGAAAAGCCTCATCCTGAGAGCAGATGCGGCGGAGACGGAGGAATTGCGAGAAGGGGATGGCATTTTTGCAAGAGACAGGGTGAGAAGAGGAATAGTCCAGATAGCGGTGAGAGTCAGTAGGCTTATAGTAGACATCAGTGGATAAGCTGTCTCCAGAGACAGAGACAGAAAGATCTAGAAAAGGGAGGGAGGTGTCGGAAATGGACCAGGTAAACTTGAGGGCAGGGTGAAAGTTGGAGGCAAAGTTAATAAAGTCAACGATCAATCCAACCTTTCCCTTTCACATAACCCTTTTGCTTTTCTTTCATTCATGTGCTTAAATGTCCCTAATGCATCTGCCCCTGCCAATGTGTTACATCTACATACCACTCTCCATGTTAAAAATCACTTCTGACATCCCTCCTATACTTTCATCCAATCACCTTAGAATTATACCTTCTTATATTAGCCATTTCTACCCTGGGAAAAAAAAGCACTAGCTGCCCACTCTACCTATACTTCTTGTCATCCTATAAACTTCTATCAAGTCAACTCTCGTCTTCACTCGAAAGAGCAGTCTTTCCTCATAAGCATGCTCTCTAATCCTGGTAAATCTCAGCACCTTCTCTGAAGCTTCTACATCCTTCCTAACCAGAGCTTGAACACAATTGGTGAAAAGGCTTCAAGAGGGGAATAGCTTCATTAGCATGATTTTTCTCACTAACCCCATAGCCCCTCTTAGTCTATTGCCTGCAGTTGTAGAAAACTTTGCTTTATCATAGGAGAAGGAACTGGGAGACCAGTCCAGTGTGGGCTTGTCATTACTGTTACAAACCCAGAACTACAGCAGCATTTTAACAAAGCATACAGCCACTAAGAAAAATGTAAATATTTGACTCTTATTCTCCAAAGGAGATGTTGATCCACCTCAACCAATAAACCTCTCGAGATACTTTCTTTCAATTGAGAACAAGAAATCTGAGAGGCTATTTGACCCATAAAGTCTTCACTGCATTATTTGGTCAACTCAGCTAAACTCCATTGCTGTACTGTTTCTGCCCAAGTGTTTATCTAACTCAGTCTTAATGTTATGAGGACGTGATTTTAAGTTTTTTAACTCTGCTTGGTTCCAAGTTAGCCCATTGCTTTGCTTTGCTTTTAGTTAGTTGCATGGTGGTTTTTTTTGAGGTTTTTTTTTCCTTTTCTTTATTGATATATATATATATAAAAATTAGTATACTATTATGTTACCTTAGTATGTTATGTTTAAATTACGTTGTTTGTATCATTTTTTTTGTATTAATACTTCCTGTAATTTTATTATATTCTAACAGTGTATTAGTGCCTATATGGCTTACCTTTTTGTATACTTATTCAATAAAAAGATTTAAAAAGAAGATGAATGTTACCAGTAAATTGGCTTCTAACAGGCTCTCATGGATTCCAGATCACAATCCACCACTTACTCTATCTTCTCTTCTTAACTTTACTACTTTATCAAATACCTTAACCTTGCATTCACCTGCCACCAGATATTTCACCTCTTTCACCATAAAATCTACTCATAAGTCTAAACCTTTGTATCAGCTTCTCCTTAACAACCTCATTTCTAAGGTAGGCAAACCCCGTTCTTCCGATCTTCAAGTTCAAAGTTCCTCATTCCTGTATCATCTCTAGCCCTTTCTCTATACTGCTGAGTTTTTAGAGTCTAGAACAGATGTTTTAGCAGAGACATGTAAAGTTTCAGCTGAACTTTCAAGCTGATGCACCTCATTAGATTCAAATCTTCTTTTATTTCCCAACTTTGAAGATTCATGAGTTTTTTCTAAGATATTCAGATAATTGTAAAGAGCTCTTCAGGCCTGTGCAAGGAGCTGGGCAGCGTTGGTCTCTGAGGTTTCTAGAGTACCTGAATTGGATAATTGTTTAACAAGAATCTTTAATCAGTTAGAGTTCCTTGCGTTTTCTCGAGTGACCCGTTCTTTGTAACTCATTCTCCTGGTGCTTTCTGTATAAACTTGTTGCGCTTCCTTTGAGGGACTCTGTGTTACTTGTATTATTTAAACAGATGCCTGATTAGTGCTAATTGCAGGGTCCTAGGCTTGGGAATGTTACGTCTCATGGTGTCACTCAACCAAGCCTCCTGTTGGAATTCTGATGAATAAACTTTGTATGCTGTCTCTATATTGGAATCTGTCTTTCCTCCGCACTTGGGTTCTGACATTGCCAGCACACGTCACGACAGATAATAGTTTTAAAATGCAGTCAAACAACCCAGGGTGCAAGTAACTGTAGACTCCTTCTCTGGAGATCAAAATGCTGAAGAATATTAGTAACTCAGACAGAACTGAAGAAAGTGAGACAGGGTTATTGTTTCAATGTAAATAAAAATCTGATAAAGGATTTTGGACTTGTACTATTAACTGTCTCTAGTGTTTCCAGCATCTTCTGACTTTAATTGTTTATATTGGAAGAATGTTTTCCTGATTGGAATTCTATGATTAGTGGTGCACTACTGGGATGGGTGCAGGGACCTTGTTTTTTTTTATATATATATTAACTACATGGCTGTAAATGTAGGGGGAGGGAGATGATTAGTAGGTCTGCAAGTAATGTGAAAATTGATGGTGTTGTCGATAGTGAGGAAGATTGCCTTGGGCTAGAGCAGAATAATAATCAAATAGAAAACTGACTGAGCATTGTCAGACGGAATTTAATTCCATAAAATGTGAGGTGATGCATTTCAGGAAGTCAGACAGAGGTAGGACATACAGAATGTGGTAAAGGGGTAGGTGCAAAGGAATGTTACTGAACAGAGCTACCTTGTGATTCAAATTCATAATTCCCTAGAAGTGTCAACACAGATAAATATGGTGTTGAAGAAGGCGTATGGCATATTTGCCTTCATAGATTGGGGCAGAGTGTAAAAATTGGAACGTTATATTGCAACTTTACAAAATGTTGGTTAGACTGTACTATTGTTCTGGTTATCATCCTGCAGGATGGACAGGAGAGCAGGCAGAGAAGATTCACCAGAATTTTGTCTGGATCACAGGCCATTAGTAATGGAGAGACATTAGATATGCTGGGATTGTGTTCCTCGGAGTAAAGGAAGCTGAGAGGTAGCCTGGTAGAAGTATATAAGATTATAAGAATAATAATAATAGGCATCTGTTAGTCTCGTGAGATCATGGATTTGCGCCTTGGAAGGTTTCCAGGGCGCAGGCCTGAGCAAGGTTGTATGGAAGACCGGCAGTTGCCCATGCTGCAAGTCTCCCCTCTCCACACCACCGATGTTGTCCAAGGGAAGGGCACAAGGGCCAATACTGCTTGGCACCAGTGTCATCGCAGAGCAATATGTGGTTACTTGCCTTGCTCAAGGACGCAACACGCTGCCTCAGCTGAGGCTCGAACTAGTGACCTTCAGATCACTAGACTGACGCCTTAACCACTTGGCCACATGCCAATACAATTATGAGAATAGATAAGGTATAAATTCATAATCTTTTTCCCATGGTGAGTGTATCAAAACCAAAACAGCATTGGTTTAAGGTGAGGGGAAGGAACATTAAAGAGGATCAGAGGGGTAAGGTTATGTACACAGGGAGTGGCAGATATCTGAAATGTAGTGTCAGTTGAGGTTGTTACGTACCCCGTAACTGGGTTGCCAAACCAGCAGAAATGGATCACTCAGTTGGAGTCTGGAGTACTAGAACTAAGAAAGTTTTATTAAAGAAACAAGCAACACAGTAATCGAAAGGATAATAAATGCAACAGTTCAGCAATGATCACCACACATGTGCACAGAATTAAGATAACAGCATCAATCAAGCTCTATCGTTGTCTAGGGGTAAATGACCAAATTTAAAAGTGACTCAAAGTTCAGTCCAGTTTAGTAGTTCAGTTCGCAGTAATCGTTGCCATGGATGGACAACGTGGGGGAAGAGAGAGATAGAACAGGAACAACTGATCATTCAGCACAGCTTCACTCACAGACCGGCGATATGGCTCACAAGCAGCTTTTGGGCGGGTCCTTGGTGATGTCACCTGAGGTCACCGACTGTGACCCCTCCTCCAGATGCGGTCGATCCTCTGCAGTGAACCCGGCACCCAGGCAACGGCGGACACACACCGGGTTCCCGCTGATCATACCTTTCCACCCTGGTCGTTGTCTGGTACTTCTCACCCACTCGTGAAAGGCGCACCGCTTCCAGGGTCTCGTTACCTCGGGTGGCGTGTATGTCCTTGGCAAACCGGTCCCTTTTTATCCCCCTGCTGGGGTATCGCCTGTCCATCACTTCAAACAGTTCAAGGTTCAAAGAGGGGAGCCGCTCCAGACAGCTCTCTCTCCCCCGTCCCTTCATTACACATCTCCAGACGCTGCTCCATTGTTCCTTATCTCTCCTACCCCTGAGGGCAGGTGGCAGACCACTTACTGATGTCACTGATGCTAACCCAGGCCAGCAAACATCTTAATTTTATGTGTATTCTCGTCACAAGGTGATGGACTCAGATACAATCACCACATTGAAGAGGTATTTAGACAAGCACTTGTATAGGCAAACCACCAATAGCTACCATCCTAATGCAGGCAAATGGGATTTGTGTAGATGGGCAAATAGGTTGCAATGGAAGAGATGGTCTGAAGAGGCCATTTAGGTTCTGTATGACTCGATGACTCGACAAATCTAAACAGGATATGGAACACAGAGCCGAACCATGTTTGTGCTGACTATGATGGCATTCGAAACCAATCCCAACTGTCTGCATATGGTCCATATCCCTCCATTTCCTGTCAGTGCATGCATCTGTCTAAATGTTCCCTGAACATTGATATTATATTCACTTCCACCACCAGTTCAAACAGCCCATTCCAAGCACCTACTGACCTCTGTGTAAAAAACTAACTAACCACACATACCTTTTTTAAAACTTTTCCCCTCTCACCGTAAACCTATGACATTTAGTATTTCACATTTCCTCCCTGGGGAAAAATACTATCTGTGTTACCTATATCTCTCATAATTTTATATATCTATCAGGTAAATCACAGATCATTGACCTTTTTACAGAACCTAGAGTATTTACACAGAGAACAAGTTTTAAGATTCAGAGAATGATGGAAGGGGAGATGGAAAAGTTGGGTCAATGATAGGGTGGCAAACAGCGAACATTAAAAGGTCAAGGAGATGTTGGTGCAGGGTAAAAAGGGCATAGTGGAGTGACAAGTAGCAAAGTTATAGATAGGTCCAGGAGTGTAAATTTTCATGTGAAATTGCTAAGCCTGCAAGGAGGTAATAAACCAAGTCAGAAGTGTTGTCCTTTTGGAAACATTAGGTTTCATTTGAGGCTGAGTACTGACAGATTAGAGTGACAGTGGGTCAGGTAGATTGATATGACAATTGACCAGAGGCTCAAGGTCATGCTTACAATTGAAGAAAAGCACACTGTAAACTAAACACGCAATTTGCAGTTTGTCTTCCCAGAACCACACGGGGAGAAGTGAGTACTCTGTTGCAGAAAGTACAAGTAAATTGCTGACAATCCGAGAAAGAACAATTAGAACAAAAAAAAGCCAAAGTCCATTTTAATGCAAAGTGGTCAAAGTTGTCATGGTATTGCTAAACAGTAGTGACTGGGGATTATTGATGGTTGGTTCAAGAATTTATTGGTTGAAGGAAAGTAGCTGTTCCTGAACCTGGTGGGGCGTATTATGTTTTCTAACTCGAACACATAAAACTAACTGAAAGAAAAAACCATGGGAGAGCCAGGGATAACTCGTGTGTGTTTAGTTTTATCTTTACTTTTAGCCAAGGCACGCGCATATGACGTGGTGGCATAATGACATATGCCATTCACATAATTTTACATAATACATGTAATGAATTATTTCAACAAACGAAGAATGCAAAAAGTCGATACATAGAAGTCCCAAGGAAAGAGTGTGTGATACTTGATCTGCTAATAGGGAACGAGTCGGGAAGGTGACAGAAGTTTGTGTAGGGGAACACTTTGGATCTAGTAATTATAGTCCCATTAGTTTCAAAGTAAATATACAAAATGATAAATCTAATCCACAGGTTGAGATTGAGGCCAATTTTGATGGTATCAGAAAGGATCTGGCAAGTGTAGATTCAGAAAGGTTGTTTACTCACAAAAAGAATACAAAGCCTGTATGTGACTGCCATAATAAAAGGTAAAGGTAACAGGTTTAGGAAACTGTAGTTTTGAAGCACTGGTTAAGAAGGATAAAATGAGACACATAGCAGGTATAGGCAGGTAGGAACAAATGAGATGATTATGGAATATAAGAAATGCAAGAGAACATTTAAGAAAGAAATCAGGAGGGCTAAAAGAAGGCATGAGGTTGCCCTAGTAAACAAAGTGAAGGAGAATCCTAAGGGATTCTACAGCTACACTAAGAACAAAGGATTGTAAGGGACAAAATTGATCCTCTAGAAGATCAGAATGATAACCCATGTGGAGCCACAAGATATGAAGGTGGTCTCAAACGATTTTTTTTTTGCGTCTGCATTTACTCAGGAGATGGCCACAAAGTTTATAGAAGTGAAGCAAAGTAGCATCGACTTCATGGACCCTGTACAGAAGAGGAGGAGGTGTTAGCTGTCCTGAGGGAAATTATGGTGGATAAATCCCCAGGGCCTGCAGGAGGGCAAGTAGAGGTGCCTGGGCCCTAGCAGAGATACTTGAATCATCTTTAGTGACAGGTGAGGAACCAGAGAACTGAAGGATAGGCAATGTTGTTCCCCTGTTTAAGGAAGGCTCTAAGAGTAACCCATGAAATTATATGCCGGTGAGCCTGATATCTGTAGTGGTAAGGTTATTGGAAGGTATTCTAAGGCACCGGATATGTGAGTATTTTGATAGACATGGACTGATTAAGGATAGTCAGCATGGGTTCGTGAGTGTTAGGACATGCCTAACCAATCTTATAGAGTTTTTCAAGGAAGTTTCCAGGAGAAGTGATGAAGGCAAAACAGTGCATGTTCTCTGCAAGGACTTTAGAATGACACTTGACAAGGTCCCGCATGGGAGGTTGGCCAAGACATTTCCACAGCTCAGAATTCAATATGAGGTACTAAATTGGATTAGATATTGGCTTTGTGAGAGAAACCAGAGAGTGGCAGTGGACGGTTACCTCTCTGACTAGAGGTCTGTGACCAGTGGAATGCCGCAGGGATCAGTGCTGGGTCTGTTGTTGTTTGTCAAATATATCAAGGATCTGGATGATAATGTGGTCAACTAGATCAGCAAATTTGCAGATGACACCAAGATTGGGGGGTGTAGTGGATAGCGAGGAAGGCTTTCATGACTTGCAGCAGGATCTGGACCAGGTGGAAAAATGGACTGGAAAATGGCAGATGGAATTTAATGCTGACAAGTACGAGGTGTTGCACTTTGGGGGGGCTAACCAGGGCAGGTCTTACACCGTGAACTGTAGGGCACTGGTGAGTGCAGTAGAACAAAGGGATCTGGAAATACCAGTCCGTAATTCATTGAAAGTGATGTCACAGGTAGAGAGGGTCATGAAAAAAGCTTTTGCTCATTGGCCTTCATAAATCAAAGTATTGATACAGGAGATGGGATGCTACATTGAAGTTGTATAAGATATTGGTGAGGCCTAACTTGGATTATTGTGTACAGCTTTGGTCACCTACCTACAGGAAGGATGCAAATAAGGTCGAAAGAGTATAGAGAAAATTTACAAGGATGTTGCCGGGTCTAGAGGACCTGAGTTATAATGAAAGATTAAGTAGGTTAGGATTTTATTCTTTGGAACATAGAAGATTAAGAGAAGATTTGATAGAAGTCTACAAAATTATGAGGGGTATGGATAGGGTAAATGCAAGCAGGCTTTTTCCACTGAGGTTGGGTGGGACTACAACTAGAGATCTTGTGTTAAGGGTAAAAGGTGAAAAGTTTAAAAGGGACATGAGGGGAAATGTCTTCACTCAGAGGTTCATGAGTGGAACAAGCTGCCAGCACAAGTGGTGCATGCAAGCTCAATTTCAACATTTAAGAGAAATTTGATTAGACACATGGAAGTTAGCGGTATGGAGGACAATCATCCTGGTGCAGGTCGATGGAAGTAGGCAATTTAAATGTTCGGCATGAACTAGATGGGCTGAAGGGCCAGCTTCGGTGCTGTACTTTTCTATGCCTCTATGACTATGCTTAATCAAACACTATTTACAATATTACTGAAATATTACTCAAATATTAAGTACACAACAGAGTGGGACTTCAGGCTTCTGTAGCTCCTGCCCAATTGTAGGTGTGTAAAGATGGCATGACCCAGATGATGGGGATTTTAATGATGGATGCTGCCTTCCTGAGATAGCAACTCCTGTCAATCTATCAATGGTGGGGAAGGATGAACCTGTGATTTATTCGGCAGAATCCACTACACTCTGCAGCACCTTACATTCCTACATATTTAAAGAGCTGTACCAGATCATAATGCAACCAGTCAGGATACCTTCAACAGTACTTCTGCAGAAGTTTGTTATAGTGTTCAATGATAAGCCAAATCTTCTTAACCTCCCAAGAAAGTCAAAATCCTGGCATGCTTTCCTTATGATTGCATCTAAGTGCTGGACCCAGCACAGGTCGTCCGATATGTTAACACCCAGGAATTAAAGCTGCTGATTCCCCAATGTAGACTGGCGCATGTTCACTCTCCTTCCCCTTCCTGAAGTCAACAATCAGCTCTTCAGCTCCACAGGAGCAAAAGCAGAAAACAGCGCTGATGCAGCCGACAATGTGTTAGATAAAGAGGGAGGGAGGAGGTCAGACTGGAATGAAAGGAGGGTTCCACCAATCTCACTTAAAGGACAGAATGACAAGCATCGAAGAGCAGGACGATCCACTGCTATCAGAATTCTGAATGTTTTCCTCACTGCTTTCAGCACAATGAACCAATCACCTCTTCACATCCTCTTCCTAGCGGTGCTATCACATTCTTAATTCTATCTCTTGTGTTATGTTACATTAGCATTTATTTTTGCACTCGTTCCAATCGTGTTACTACACTTTGCAAAATTCCATCATTTCGTGCTTGTCACTGCTTTTAGTTCTGCATTTACCACTGCTACATACACTGTTCACTCTGAGGTTTACACAGGCAAGGAATTTCATTGCAGTCTGTTGCATAAAACAAAAAATAATCTAACATATCTCTTATAGAGAAATCGTCATAACATACAATCTGATTTGGATTTCCCACAAGTGGTTAACACTACTTTCCAACTCATTTCTTTACCTTGAAAGATAGGGAATGAAATCCAAAGGAACCTAAATTCAGCGTCACAGATCTGCAGATTATTACGTCTGACAAAGACCACAAGACTTTAATGTGTAGGGCTAACAAGCCATGGAATCCACATCTTCAGCCACAGCTTGACAATGTCAATAGAAATGCAATTTCTGAGAAATAATCACATCATCAGAGGGAAGTTGGTGACGAGCTATGAATTTTGTCATGCTGCTGGCTGTCTGTGTGACGATGATTAGTGTTACAGACACATAAAAAAGGAAGATAAGAGAAGGGACAAGATAAAGAAAGTCAGGGTGGCTATGCTCCCAGTTCTGTCGTGTACCTGGTGCAGCTGCCCTCAGCTGCCTGAAAGGGCTTCACAGCCATTGAGGTGCTTTGGAGCTGTATTCACAGCTGCCTTCAGGCAATAACAATGGACAGCTTGTACACAGCAAGGTCCCAAACCAGCAATGAGAGAATGAGCAACTTTAAGCAATTTTTCTCACAGAGCATGTGGCTGGAATTTAGAACATGCTGCCTGACGATGATGCTGGTGGTACATTTCCTCAATGTCTACAAAACAGAAGAAGTTGGCAGCGCGCATGCTCCCGTCTACATCAATGGTATCAAGACCCATAGTGGTGAGAGCTTCAAATATCTAAATGAGAACAGCATGGCCTGGTCAACCATGTTGATGTAGCAGCCAAGAATGCTCAACAATGCTTCTAACTCCTCACAAAGCTAAAGAAATTTAGTACGTCTTCATCAAATGTTACCAGTTTTTTTATTAATGCACCATAGAAAGTATTCTGGGTAGATTCATAACAGCTTGGTATGGCAACTACTCTGCATGTGACTGCAAGAAACTGCAGAAGGTGGTAGACAAAGCTTTTATGGACTCGGTCTATACTTCTCCCTGCCTCAGTAAAGCAGCCGGCATAATCAAAGACTCTGCCAACCCCAAACATGTTCTCTTCTCCCCTTTCCTATCGGGCAGAAGATACAAAAGCCTAAACGCACGTACAAACAGGCACAAAGCAGCTTCCATCCCACTGTTATCAGACTCTTGAACGGACCGCTTGCAAGATAAGATGGATTCTTGGCCTCACAATCTATCTTGTAATGATCACGCACTTTACCCCCAACGCACCTTTTCAGAAGCTTTTGCACTTTATTCAGCATTGCTAATGCTTTACCATATTGTAGCTCAATGCACTATGTATCTTGGTACAAGTGACAATAAGAAACCAATATAAGGTTCCAAGAAAGTTCTCGAATCATCAAAGCACAGAGATCTATGGAGGTAATGACCTACTAGTATGATAAGTTGTACTCTTGATATCTGAACGCACTTCATTATGAGCTTGCACCTTATTGTCTACTTGTACTGCAGCTGGTACACTTTGTACTACATTGTTATTGTTTTACCCTGTTCTATCTCAATACATTTTGCAATGATTTGATCTGTATGAACAGTATGCAAGACAGGATTTTCACTGTATCACAGTACTGGTGACAATAATAAACCAATTGCAATTTGAGTTCTAAACACTAAGGCAGTAAAATGCTATTTTTGGATGAGACTATAATGTAACATCGTATCTGACCTTTTCAGATAGGTTCTAAAAATTCCATTCCTTTATTTCAAACAGCACAAAAAATTACGTCCAGCATTCTGGTCTATATTTATCCCTCTCCCAAAATCATCAAAACAAATCCAACAGGTTGCTACCTTGCGGCTGTTTATGGGACTTATTGTACTTCAATTATACATCAAATTTTCTACAATACCACAGTGACTACGCTTTACAATTAGTTCAATGTTATGAGACATCCTGAAGTGCTATAGAAATGCCCTGTAGCATTCTATTCTGCATTCTGTTATAGCTTTTCCCTTGTACTACTTTAACATACTGATGTGATTAAATGATCAGTATAGATGGCATGTACACATGGCAGTAACAGACTAACTTACCAATTTTAATACCGGTAAATGGAATTAATATTGATGAGTCCTGACAAAGGGTCTCAATCCAAGATGTCAACTGTTTATTTTTCTTCAAAGATCCTGTCTGACTTGCTGAGTTCCTCCTGTGTTTTGTGTGTGTTGCCCTGGTATAGTATAGGTGGGTGCAGGGACATGGTGGGCTGAAGGGCCACTTTCTCTGCTGTTTGACAGAATCAGAATCGGGTTTATTATCACTGACATATATTGTGAAATTTGTTGTTTTGCAGCAGCAGTACAGTGCAAGACATAAAAATTACTATTGGTTACAAAATAAACATTGTGCAAAACAGAAATAATGAGGTTCATGGGTTCAGAAAGCTGGTGGCAGAGGGGAAAAGAAGCTATTCTTCAGATGTTAAGTGTGGGTTTGAGGCTTCTGTACTTCCTCCCTGTTGGTAGTAACACAGGAGGTCATGAGGTACCACCTCTTGAGGATGTTCTCAATGGCAGAGGGGGTTGTGCCTGTGTAGAACTGTCTGATTCTTTATCTCTCTGCAGTCTCTTTCGATCTTGCGCATTAGACCCTCCATACCAGGCTGCAATGCAACCAGTCAGAATGCTCTTCACCGTATATCTGTAGAAATTTGCAAGAATCTTTGGTGACATATCAAGCTCCTCAGAATCCTGATGAAGTAGAACTGCTTGTGTGCCTTCTTCATTATTGCATCAATATATTTGGCCAAGGGTAGATCCCCTGAGATGCTGAAATCCAGGAACAGTGTTTATCCAGGGATCACTGTAGCCACGGTGATGGAAATGGAATCAATAAAGATTTTCGAGAGAAAGCTGGGGATGTACAGTTTGAGGAAAGAATGTGGGAATGGGACTCATGAAACTAGTCTACCAGCAGGCCAAGTGCACTTCTTCTGTGCTATAATAATTCAGTGACTCTATCTGCATCACAAAGAACAAAACTGAAAATAAAAGAAACAATTAAATGAGTTTATAACGTTAACCATGTAAAGCAATACCTCCAGGGTTCTTAGAAGTGAGCAATCATCTTTAATCTGGGATCCAGTCTGGTTCATTGCCTTTAATGATAATTGTTAATTTCTTTTGAATTCAGTTCTCTACAGCTATCTCCTGGATCTTTGGTTCTCGACTATATTCAGAAGATTTCATCTGCATTGATTTACATTAGTAACACCTATGTGACATATTTTCCATTATGGCATTTGAAGAGAGCTGGTCCTGACCATCGATGCAAACACTTGGCCACAATTGTCAACCAGAATAACAAGCAGAACAGTAAAGTCGCTCTGTTATTTAGGTAAATAGAAAGACTTGCATTCATATTGCACTTTCTACATCCATTTCACAATGTCCCATGATGCAGGATTTACATCTGAACAGTTAACTGAGGCAAGTGACAGATGTTTGGTTAAATGCCACAATCCAGATGTTTCCAGTTGTATCACTTCACTTTGTAACAGCAGCATTTTGAAGCACTGGAATTGATAGAGAGACAAAGGAAGGCTATAAAATCGGATTAAGATAAAAGGTAACTGGCAGAGAGGAATAGTAAAAACAAGCCAAAACCTCTCCCACTTTTTTTGCTTTCTAAATGTGTTTGCCTTGCAGTTACAAACTAAACTGAACAATGCAGTTAAATTTTATCCAATCCACAACGAGTGTCCTTTTAACAAACATTGCTGTTTGCTCATTGCTGCCAGGCATTGAAAGTTCCATGCATTCAGTCTTGTTCTTGCAACCCTTCCTGGGAAATATTAAAAATCATAACATTAAACCTGTTTGCCCTTGTTTTTGTTTTTCCAATTTTTCTATGTCTTTTATCTCTCTCTCTCTCAAACTAGTTTTGGGATTTTCTTCTTTTTAATTCTGCACCTATTCATGTTTATACATTGAATTCACTCAATCTGTTCAAGATTCTTTTGCTACTTACTATTCAGCCCTTCAATCCAATGATGAAAGAGAAAATGGCTGCTGGCATTTCTCAAACAATCTGCTGGAGGAACTCAGCCAATTCAAGAGCATCAGTGGGGCGGAGCAAGGGATGGAATTATCGATGTTTCAGGTCAAAAGCCAGCTTTCAGAACAGGGTTTTAGTCCAGGATGTTGACAGTTCCTTTTCCCCAGCAGAAGCTACTCAGGCCACCAAATTTCCCTTTGCCAGACATTCTCATCCTCAAATACTCCAGCCACAATGGACTCTTGCTCTTCCCCCACCCCCCCACCCCCCCATCAGGCAGAAGATATAAAAGCTAAAAATACCTACCAACAGGCTCAAGGTCAACTTCTACCCCACTGTTTAAAGAGTATTGTATAGTTCTCTAGAATGGTAATTTCAAGAATGATTTCTAGAATTCTAGAATAATTTCTGGAATATCTAGATAATTCCTCGTTCTCCATACTGATAAGAACGATTATTTCTTCAGCGGTGGACGTCAGCCAGTGAGAACAGCGAGAAGAGTTTAAAAAGAGACGGTTATTTCTTCAGCAGTTTAGTCAGGGCACGACTGCGCAAGCATGTGGACGTCAGCCAGTTAGTACAGTGGGAAGAGTTTAAAAGGAGACAGCTTTATAGAGCGGGCCTCAGCATAGAGGGAGACAGAGTAGGAAGGCTTTGGCTCAACGGGGTTTCGGAGGTAACGAGGCGAGGTGAGGTAGGTTGCCTAAGTAGAATACAGACAGGGAGAATGTGTGTGAGGCCAGTATTCTGTGCTCGGTGTCAGATGTGGGAAGTCCGGGAGATTCCCAGCCTCCCGTTCGGCCACATCTGCACCAGGTGCATCGAGCTGCAGCCCCTTTGGGAGTGTGTTAGGAAACTGGAGATGAAGCTCAATGACCTTCATCTGGTCAGGGAGAGTGAGGAGGTGATAGAGAGGAGCTATAGGCAGGTAGTCACTCCGGGGCCTAGGGAGACAAATAAGTGGGTAACAGTCAGGAGAGGGAAGGACAGAAGTCAGAAGTTAGAGAGTACCCCTGTGGCTGTACCCCTTGACAATAAGTACTCCTGCTTGAGTACTGTTGGGGGTGGAGGACAGCCTACCTGGGGGAAGCAACAGTGGCTGTGCCTCTGGCACAGGGTCTGGCCCTGTGGCTCAGAAGGGTAGGGAAAGGAAGAGGAAGACAGTAGTGATAGGGGACTCTATAGTTAGGGGGTCAGACAAGCGATTCTGTGGACACATGAAAGAAGCACGGATGGTAGTTTGCCTCCCAGGCGACAGGGTCCAGGCTGTTTCTGATCGTGTCCACGATATCCTGAAGTGGGAAGGAGATCAGCAAGAGGTTGTGGTACATATTGGTACCAACAACATAGGCAGGAAAAGGGAGGAGATCCTGAAAGCAGACTACAGGGAGTTAGAAAGGAAGTTGAGAAGTAGGACCACAAAGGTAATCATCTCGGGATTACTGCCTTTGCCACGTGACAGTGAGTATAGGAATAGAGTGAGGTGGAGGGTAAATGCGTGGCTGAGGGATTGGAGCAGGGGGCAGGGATTCAGATTTCTGGATCATTGGGACCTCTTTTGGTGCAGGGGACCAATATCCTGGCAGGGAGGTTTGCTAAGGCTACTAAGGACAGATAAAACTAGGATTGCTGGAGGGCGGGAACCAAACTGAAGAGACGGAGGAAGAGGCAGTTGACTCACAAATAGAGAAAGATTGGAGACTGTGCAAGAGGGAAGATAGGCGGGTGATAGAGAAAGGACGTGCTCAGACCGATGGTTTGAGATGTGTCTATTTTAATGCTAGGAGTATTATGAACAAAGCCGATGAGCTTGGAATGCAGATCAGTACTTGGAGCTATGATGTTGTGGCCATTACAGAGGCTTGGATGGCTCAGGGACAGGAATGGTTACTTCGAGTGCTAGGCTTTAGATGTTTCAGAAAGGACAGGAAGGGAGGCAAAAGAGATGGGGGCATGGCACTGTTGATCAGAGATAATGTCACGACTGCAGAAAAGGAGGAAAATATGGAGGGACTGTCTAAAGAGTATCTGTGGGTGGAAGTTAGGAACAAGAAGGGGTCAATAACTCTACTGGGTATTTTTTATAGACCACCCAATAGTAACGGACATTGAGGAGCAGATAGGGAGACAGATTCTGGAAAGGTGTAATAATAACAGGGTTGTCGTGGTGGGAGATTTTAATTTCCTAAATATTGATTGGCATCTCCCTCGAGGGAGGGGTTTAGATGGGGTGGATTCAGGAAGGCTTTTTGACACAATATGTAGATAAGTCTACAAGATACTTGATCTGGTATTGGGAAATGAACCTGGTCACGTGTCAGATCTCTCAGTGGGAGAGCATTTTGGAGATGGTGATCACAATTCTATCTCCTTTACCATAGCATTGGAGAGGGATAGGAAAAGACAAGTTAGGAAAGCGTTTAATTGGAGTAAGGGGAAATATGAAGCTTTCAGGCAGAAACTTGGAAGCATAAATTGGGAACAAATGTTCTCAGGGAAATGTACCGAAGAAATGTGGCAAATGTTCAGGGGATATTTGCATGGAGTTCTGCATAGGTACGTTCCAATGAGACAGGGAAAGGATAGTAGGGTACAGGAACCGTGGTGTACAAAGGCTGTTGTTAATCTAGTCAAGAAGAAAAGAAGAGCTTATGAAAGGTTCAAAAAACTAGGTAATGATAGAGATCTAGAAAATTATAAAGCTAGTAGGAAGGAGCCTAAGAAAGAAATTAGGAGAGCCAGAAGGAGCCATGAGAAGGCTTTGGCGGACAGGATTAAGGAAAACCCCAAGGCATTCTAGAAGTATGTGAAGAGCAAGAGGATAATGTGTGAGAGAATAGGACCAATCAAGTGTGGCAATCGAAAAGTGTGTATGAAACTGGAGGAGATAGCAGAGGTACTTAATGAGTACTTTGCTTTAGTATTCACTACAGAAAAGGATCTTGGTGATTGTAGGGATGACTTACAGTGGACTGGAAAGCTTGAGCATGTAGATATTAAGAAAGAGAATGTGCTGGAGCTTTTGGAAAGCATCAAGTTGGATAAGTCACCGGGACCGGATGAGATGTACTCCAGGCTTCTGTGGGAGGCAAGGGAGGAGATTGCTGAGCCTCTGGCAATGATCCTTGCATCATCAATGGGGACGGAGAGGTTCGGGAGGATTGGAGGGTTGCGGATGTTGTTCCATTATTCAAGAAAGGAAGTAGCGACAGCCCAAGAATTTATCAACCAGTGAGTCTTACTTCTGTGGTCGGTAATTTGATGGAGAAGATTCTGAGAGACAGGATTTATGAACATTTGGAGAGGCATAATATGATTAGGAATAGTCAGCATGGCTTTGTGAAAGGCAGGTCGTGCCTTATGAGCCTGATTGAATTTTTTGAGGATGTGACTAAACACATTGATGAAGGAAGAGCAGTAGATGTAGTGAATATGGATTTCAGCAAGGCATTTGACAAGGTACCCCAATCAAGGCTTATTGAGAAAGTAAGGATGCACGGGATCCAAGGGGACATTGCTTTGTGGATCCGGAAATGGCTTGCCCACAGAAGGCAAAGAGTGGTCGTAGATAGGTCATATTCTGCATGGAGGTCAGCGACCAGTGGTGTGCCTCAGGGATCTGTTCTGGGACCCCTACTCTTCGTGATTTTTCTAAATGACCTGGATGAGGAAGTGGAGGTATGGATTAGTATGTTTGCTGATGACGCAAAGTTTAGAGTTGTTGTGGATAGTGTGGAGGGCTGTTGGAGTTTACAGCGGGACATTGATAAGACACAAAACTGGGCTGAGAAGTAGCAGATGGAGTTCAACCCAGATGAGTGTGAGGTGGTTTATTTTGGTAGGTCAAATAGGATGGCAGAGTGTAGTATTAATGGTAAGACTCTTGGCAGTGTGGAGGATCAGAGGGATCTTGGGGTCCAAGACCATAGGAGACTCAAAGCTGCTGCGCAGGTTGACTCTGTGGTTAAGAAAGCATACAGTGCATTGGCCTTCATCCATCATGGGATTGAGTTTAGGAGCCAAGAGGTAATGTTGCAGCTATATAAGACCCTGGTCAGACTCCACTTGGAGTGCTGTGCTCAGTTCTGGTCGCCTCACTACAGGAAGGGTGTGGAAATCATAGAAAGGGTGCAAAGGAGATCTACAAGGATGTTGCCTGGATTGGGGAGCATGCCCTATGAGAATAGGTTGAGTGAACTCGGCCTTTTCTCCTTGGAGCAACGGAGGATGAGAGGTGACCTGCTAGAGGTGTATAAGATGATGAGAAGCATTAATCGTGTGGATAGTCAGAGGCTTTTCCCCAGGGCTGAAATAGCTAGCACAAGAGGGCACAGTTTTAAGGTGCTTGGAAGTAGGTACAGAGGAGATGTCAGGGGGTAAGATTTTTACGCAGAGAGTGGTGAATGCATGGAATGGGCTGCTGGTGACAGTGGTGGAGGCGGATACAATAGGGTCTTTTAAGAGACTCCTGGACACGTACATGGAGCTCAGAAAAATAGAGGGCTATAGGTAACCTTTGGTAATTTCTGAGGTAAGGATATGTTCGGCACAGCTTTGTGGGCCGAAGGGCCTGTATTGTGCTGTAGGCTTTCTATGTTTCTATGATAAGGTGGACTTGTCCACCTTGTTATGATCTTACACTTTTAATATTGTAACTGTACGTCCTCTGTAATTGTTATATATTATTTTGAATTCTGTTATTGCTTTACCTTTTTACTACTTCATGTCATGGTCCAGTCCGAAGTCCACATTCTGGTTCACGGTCCGATCCACGGACTCCGGGTCTTCCAGCTGTCCCTTGTTTTGGTTGGACTTAACCATAAGCACCTGATGCTCATCATGGGGCTGGGAATATAAATGGCTCTGGGATTGAGTGTGGTTTCTGGGTTGTCTCATCATTCTCCCCTTGGAGCAACCCTTGTGCAGTCATTGAGATATGGATTTGGCTGTTCCATAGCCTGCTGAGGTTACCAGCTGCCTTGGGTCTTGGAGCCACCCCAGACCTAGTTCCCTTCCTGTCCCTTGTCTCTGTCGGGTAAGCCAGGCCGTTTGCTGTTACCCTGTGGTTGGTTCCGTCCCTTCCTGTCCCATGCTTCTGTTGGGTAAGCCAGGCCATTTGCCATTACCCTAAGGTTTGGTGTGTCCCTTCTTGTCCTTGCCTTCATGGGGTGGAGTCCCACGTCCTGCCCAGGAGTTGCCTCAAAGTACCCTTGCCCCATCGTGTCCTCGCCTGGCCTCCAAGAACCCAAGCCTCGTTGCGTCCTTGCGTGGTTTTGGGGTCTGAGCCTGAGTCAAGACCCAGGTTCTGGGTCCTTGTCCACTTTCTGGCTTGGAGTCACACGCCCATGCTCCTTGTTCCCAGTCCCTCGTCCTGGTCCTGCTTTCCTAGCCTAGTCTGTGTTCCTGTCCCTACTCCTAGTCTGTGTCCTGTCCCGTCACTTAGTTTTGTCCAGTCCTGTTCCTAGTATTTCAGTGCCTGCGTCTTGCATTTGGGTCTGTACCCAATGCGCCCCACCCCCTTATGACACCTCAATACCCTATGTAATGATTTGATCTGTGTGAACAGTATGCAAGACAATCTTTTCACTATACCTTGGTAAATGTAGCAATAATAAACCATTTCCAATTTTGCAGCACTTTATTTGTGGTCCCAGATTCCAGCATCTTGTACCTGTTGTATCTCTGTGGGCTTCTTTGAGGTTCAATACATTGTTTTCCCTCTCTCCATCTGATTACCAGTTTACATGTTCAGAAATGTTATTGGGCAACAGTATGTTGAGCTGAAGTATGCATGGCTTCTCTAACTACTCACCCTACTTCATTTCATAGCCTTTTTCTCCCTCACGCCTTAAAAGTAGGCCTCGTTCCCCTTAATGCCAGGGCTAAAGTATTCCTCCATGTAACTTACTCTCTTACACATGCCTATCAAATCCTACCACAAGAAAAAGAAGCAGGAGTAGGCCAAAGCCCCTCAAACCACCCACTGATCTGCCTCTACCACCAACCATGGCAGGGTATTCCACGCACTCACTACTGTCTGTGTAAAAACCTTACCTCTAACATCACCACCCTCCATACTTTCCTCCGATCAACTTAATGTTATGCCCTGATATTAGCCATTTCTGCCCCAGGAAACAGTCTGGCTATCCACTATCTCTACCTCGTATCATCTTGTATATCTGATCTGAGTCCTAATTCAGCTTCACAAAGTAAGGAAAAGCTGGTATAGAATGCATTCCTCATTCAGAATGTCAATGCAGTGTTTGGCATCTAGCTGTCCAAATCAAAGTGAAATCATTCCTTTGGAAGCCCTGTTGCATATTTAGCACAGTAACTACTCAATATTGTATTAATTTACAACTGAAAATATTTGGATCAGTCTTTTGTACTCCAGGGGGTGACTAGCTAATTGATTAATTTATGAGAAGTACTGTAGTTAAAAGAAATTAGGGTATTTTGTCTGGAATTTCTGTGATAGATATTTACTCCTTAGCTGTTTAGTAAACTTCCTTTTTAAACACAGCAGCTGCCACTTTTAAGATCAAAACACATCTAAGTAAACTTCGCAACAATATCTCAGTGTTTAATTTCCGGTCATAAAACAGGAGGAGTCAGTCTTTAGATCCTAAAATGTACAAATGTAGATGGAGGGCAGTAATCAGCTTTAAGTTTAAAAAGACGTAGCTTTGG
This sequence comes from Mobula hypostoma, assembly GCF_963921235.1. NCBI lineage: Eukaryota > Metazoa > Chordata > Chondrichthyes > Myliobatiformes > Myliobatidae > Mobula > Mobula hypostoma. The sequence continues at coordinate 172,523,375 of NC_086097.1, forward strand.
AAACAAGCTCCACATATAGTATACAGGCATTCTGTCTATGAGAATATGCTAGCTCACTGAACCTGCTTTATTGCTGCTCAGAAGTGCAGAAAAAGAAAAATGGGTTGCTTAATTTGGTTTGTTTCAATCAGACAAGCTGACTAAATTGCTTAGTTCCAGGAAGCTTGCAGACCAGATGGATAATATTATTTAGCTTATCAAATAATTGATCTATTAAAGTTGAGAGATTTATGTACACAAGGTTGTTAGTTTTACAGTATTAATTGTGGAACTGTGTCTTCATTTGGGATGATGGGGTTCATCAGTTGTAGTTGGCAGCTCACTTAGGAGAAGAAAAACTGACCTCAAACCTTCATTGCCTTGTGGCTATATCCACTCAGGAGAAGGTTTTGGGAGTAAACCCTGAGGGAAAAATTCAGAGCTGGAGTCCCTAAGGCACTCCTACATTGAGTTAAATGCTGACTGGAAACTCCGACGATATTGGTGGTACTGAACTCTGCCATTCCTTTGGGTTCATCAGATGCGTGGAGAAGGGGAGATGCTACATGGGCAACAGCTTTCTCTCCATATCGTACTGCCCAGGCTTGCGTATTTAGACAGCTAGTACACAATGTCCATTGTCAACACTAACTGACAGAAGCCTCAGGTTCCAAGGTGTTTTTAATCCTTTGGTGCTAAAAGGGTATCTGGGGAAATGTCATTTGCAGGTGGAGTCACCCAAGTTGGAGAAAAAGAGTATAAATGCAGACAGCAGCTAAGGCTTATTAGAAATGTGGTAAAAGAACATCAAGAGGAAATGCTTTTTTTTAGGAATAATTTGTGATTTAGAAATGTTTAAGATATTTCTAATATCTAATATATTCTAGCTGTCCAAATCAAAGTGAAATCATTCCTTTGGAAGCCCTGTTGCATATTTAGCACAGTAACTACTCAATATTGTATTAATTTACAACTGAAAATATTTGGATCAAATAAGTTCAGAAACAAAGGTTCTGAACTTAAAGAGGGGTGACTTTGAAGGTATGAGACGTGAATTAGCTAAGATAGACTGGCAAATGACACTTAAAGGATTGACGGTGGATATGCAATGGCAAGCATTTAAAGGTTGCATGGATGAACTACAACAATTGTTCATCCCAGTTTAGCAAAAGAATAAATCAAGGAAGGTAGTGCACCCGTGGCTGACAAGAGAAATTAGGGATAGTATCAATTCCAAAGAAGAAGCATACAAATTAGCCAGAGAAAGTGGCTCACCTGAGGACTGGGAGAAATTCAGAGTTCAGCAGAGGAGGACAAAGGGCTTAATTAGGAAGGTAAAAAAGATTATGAGAGAAAACTGGCAGGGAACATAAAAACGGACTGTAAAAGCTTTTATAGATATGTAAAAAGGAAAAGACTGGTAAAGACAAATGTAGGTCCCCTGCAGACAGAAACAGGTGAATTGATTATGGGGAGCAAGGACATGGCAGACCAATTGAATAATTACTTTGATTCTGTCTTCACTAAGGAGGACATAAATAATCTTCCAGAAATAGTAAGGGACAGAGGGTCCAGTGAGATGGAGGAACTGAGCGAAATACATGTTAGTAGGGAAGTGGTGTTAGGTAAATTGAAGGGATTGAAGGCAGATAAATCCCCAGGGCCAGATGGTCTGCATCCTAGAGTGCTTAAAGAAGTAGCCCAAGAAATAGTGGCTGCATTAGTGATAATTTTTCAAAACTCGTTAGATTCTGGACTAGTTCCTGAGGATTGGAGGGTGGCTAATGTAACCCCACTTTTTAAAAAAGGAGGGAGGGAGAAACCGGGGAATTATAGACCGGTTAGCCTAACGTCGGTGGTGGGGAAACTGCTGGAGTCAGTTATCAAGGATGTGATAACAGCACATTTGGAAAGCGGTGAAATGATCGGACAAAGTCAGCATAGATTTGTGAAAGGAAAATCATGTCTGACGAATCTCATAGAATTTTTTGAGAATGTAACTAGTAGAGTGGATAGGGGAGAACCAGTGGATGTGGTATATTTGGATTTTCAAAAGGCTTTTGACAAGGTCCCACACAGGAGATTAGTGTGCAAACTTAAAGCACACGGTATTGGGGGTAAGGTATTGGTGTGGGTGGAGAATTGGTTAGCAGACAGGAAGCAAAGAGTGGGAATAAACGGGACCTTTTCAGAATGGCAGGCGGTGACTAGTGGGGTACCGCAAGGCTCAGTGCTGGGACCCCAGTTGTTTACAATATATATTAATGACTTGGATGAGGGAATTAAATGCAGCATCTCCAAGTTTGCGGATGACACGAAGCTGGGTGGCAGTGTTAGCAGTGAGGAGGATGCTAAGAGGATGCAGGGTGACTTGGATAGGTTGGGTGAGTGTGCAAATTCATGGCAGATGCAATTTAATGTGGATAAATGTGAAGTTATCCACTTTGGTGGCAAAAATAGGAAAACAGATTATTATCTGAATGGTGGCCGATTAGGAAAAGGGGAGGTGCAATGAGACCTGGGTGTCATTATACACCAGTCATTGAAAGTGGGCATGCAGGTACAGCAGGCGGTGAAAAAGGCGAATGGTATGCTGGCATTTATAGCGAGAGGATTCGAGTACAGGAGCAGGGAGGTACTACTGCAGTTGTACAAGGCCTTGGTGAGACCACACCTGGAGTACTGTGTGCAGTTTTGGTCCCCTAATCTGAGGAAAGACATCTTTGCCATAGAGGGAGTACAAAGAAGGTTTACCAGATTGATTCCTGGGATGGCAGGACTTTCATATGAAGAAAGACTGGATGAATTGGGCTTGTACTCGTTGGAATTTAGAAGATTGAGGGGGGATCTGATTGAAACGTATAAGATCCTAAAGGGATTGGACAGGCTAGATGCAGGAAGATTGTTCCCGATGTTGGGGAAGTCCAGAACGAGGGGTCACAGTTTGAGGATAGAGGGGAAGCCTTTTAGGACCGAGATTAGGAAAAACTTCTTCACACAGAGAGTGGTGAATCTGTGGAATTCTCTGCCACAGGAAACTGTTGAGGCCAGTTCATTGGCTATATTTAAGAGGGAGTTAGATATGGCCCTTATGGCTACGGGGGTCAGGGGGTATGGAGGGAAGGCTGGGGCGGGTTCTGAGTTGGATGATCAGCCATGATCATAATAAATGGCGGTGCAGGCTCGAAGGGCCAAATGGCCTACTCCTGCACCTATTTTCTATGTTTCTATGTTTCTATATCTAGCTCCATTTTACTGGGCATCTCTAGTGGTGCAGCTCGTTAGTTCCTCACCAACAGCCACCAAACTCAGCAGTGAGAAAATCATCTTTCTTAGAGTCCATATGTCTAGGGTAGACTTGGATCCCAGCAAACCCAGATATAGGATATCGAAAAGGATATTGGATATTGAATTGTGTAAGGTAAGGGAAACAGGTAGGCAAGTTATGGAAACTATGGTGATTAAAGAGGAGGAAGTACTGGCACTTTTAAGGAATATAAAAGTGGATAACTCTCCTGGTCCTGACAGGATATTCCCTAGGACCTTAAGGGAAGTTAGTGTGGAAATAGTGAAGGCTCTGACAGAAATATTTCAAATGTCATTAGAAACGGGGATGGTGCCAGAAGATTGGTGTATTGTTCATATTGTTCCATTGTTTAAAAAGGGTTCTAAGGGTAAACCTAGCAATTATCGGCCTGTGAGTTTGATGTCAGTGGTGGGTAAATTGATGGAAAGTATTCTTAGAGATGGTATATATAATTATCTGGATAGACAGGGTCTGATTAGGAACAGTCAACATGGATTTGTGCGTGGAAGGTCATGTTTGACAAATCTTATTGAATTTTTTGAAGAGGTTACTAGGAAAGTTGATGAGGGTAAAGCGGTGGATGTTGTCTATATGGACTTCAGTAAGGCCTTTGACAAGGTTCCACACGGAAGGTTAGTTAGGAAGGTTCAATCATTAGGTATTAATATTGAAGTAGTAAAATGGATTCAGCAGTGGCTGGATGGGAGATGCCAGAGAGTAGTGGTGGTTAACTGTTTGTCAGATTGGAGGCTGGTGACTAGTGGTGTGCCTCAGGGATCTGTACTGGGTCCAATGTTGCTTGTCATATACATTAATGATCTGGATGATAGAGTGGTAAATTGGATTAGTAAGTATGCAGATGATACTAAGATTGGTGGAGTTGTGGATAATGAAGTAGGTTTTCAAAGCTTGCAGAGAGATTTAGGCCAGTTAGAAGAGTGGGCTGAAAGATGGCAGATGGAGTTTAATGCTGATGAATGTGAGGTGCTACATTTTGGTAGGACTAATCAAAATTGGACATACATGGTAAATGGTAGGGCATTGAAGAATGCAGTAGAACAGAGGGATCTAGGAATAATGGTGCATAGTTCCTGAAGGTGGAATCTCATGTGGATAGGGTGGTGAAGAAAGCTATTAGTATGCTGGCCTTTATAAATCAGAGCATTGAGTATAGGAGTTGGGATGTAATGTTGAAATTGTACAAGGCATTGGTAAGGCCAAATTTGAAGTATTGTGTACAGTTCTGGACACTGAATTACAGGAAAAATGTCAACAAAATAGAGAGAGTGCAGAGAAGATTTACTGAAATGTTACCTGGGTTTCATCAACTAAGTTACAGAGAAAGGTTGAACAAGTTGGGTCTTTATTCTTTGGAGCGTAGAAGGTTGAGGAGGGACTTGATAGAGTTATTTAAAATTATGAAGGGGATAGATAGAATTGGTGTGGAAAGGTTTTTTTCCATTGAGAGTGAGGAAGATTCAAACAAGAGGACATGAGTTGAGAGTTAAAGGGCAAAAGTTTAGGGGTAACATCAGGGGGAACTTCTTTACTCAGAGGGTGGTAGCTGTGTGGAATGAGCTTCCAGCAGAAGTGGTTGAGGCAGGTTCGATATTGAGATTTAATGTTAAATTGGATAGCTATATGGACAGGAAAGGAATGGAGAGTTATGGGCTGCATGCAGGTCAGTGGGACTACGTGAGAGTAAACATTCGGCATGGACTAGAAGGGCCGAGATGGCCTGTTTCCGTGCTGTAATTGTTATCTGGTTATATGGTTATAAACCCGTGAGGTTAGGATGTCTTACCCACCGAACCCTGATTTGTGTGAAAACTGTGTAACATACTGCTCCCATGCAATCACCGTTGGCAGACAGTACACTACATACAATTATAAAGAAAGTATATTTAGGAATGTTTGCTTAGCCAAACAATTATTAAAGAAAAGAAAGAAAAAACAGAAGGGCCCATCAGAGTTAAGAAGTCAAATATGCATAGGTCGGAGCTCAAATCTTCCAGAAGGCTGTTGTGTCCAATGTACTCACGGTGCCAACTCCTATTCACCAATCCCCAGTAGAACTTCGTCCTTTTGGGCTCCATTAAATCATGCATTTCCACAATATTCCTATGGCTAGTTCTCTCGAGCTTCTCTCTCCATCTACTGCCGAAAATGACCTTAACCCACCTCAGTGTCCATCCCTTTTCCCCCAGCTATCTCCAGAACCTTCTCCCAATTCCAGCATCCTGACTGGATAACACAACATTCCTAAGCATCCCTTATCTTTAATGGTAACCCAAACACCACCAGCAGAACACACAGTTTCTACAGAAAACCATTACATGAAATATCCTACAACATTAGCAATAAAGTCTTTATCAAGGTGTTACAGATAGAAATCTTCAGTGAGTTTTAAATGTGCTTTAAGAATGCACTCTTTATTACATTAATCCCCTTCTCATTTTGTTTTCCCTGAGCTGCAGAGGTGGGAGTGGACATTTGGGAGGGCACTGTCTCTCCATATATCTAAAGGATGAATAATGAGATGGATCTTGCGGCATGTGCTCAGTTTCATACTCTTCATAATATCAATGGGGCCTTGAATGCTCTCTGTTTTGGAAGGAGTATCTTGGTCTCAGACTTTTTTTCTGCAAAGGCAGGGTAGAGTTAAAGGTCATGGCCTATTCCTGGTGTCTATCCATCTAAGTTATGGGTGGATATCCCTATCTAAGGCAGGCGGTCTCCAGGGAACTTGTTTGGTTTGTTGATTATGTCTTTGCTGCTGAGAGGCTGTGGTAGAATGGTGTGAGTGGGATCAACCCAAGGGATGAGGTTTGTTAATGACCTGACATTCACTTTAAAGGCATAAAGGGAGGGCTCTGTGCCAGCCCATCGTTGCCCTTGTGTGGGAATGAATGGTAATCCTACTACCACCATGTGGGTGCGCAAGATCTCTTGGACAACCTGAAATTGTTCAGGTATTCGCTGTTGATTAAGAGTTATTCCACACATGCTGCAGAGATTTTCACTCAGATAAAGAAGTATCACTATAGAATGGACAAGGTTCCAGCCTGCCCTTGTCATTTGCTCTCTGACCCTATCAGCGGTTATTAAGCCCTGGCTTTTGGCTGTTTTACTCAATATAATAGTAAGTACTTCACATACAGCTGTACCATTTATATGTTTATAAATCCTATCATATGTCTGATATGGATTTCCACTCTCGTGTGGAGTTTGTACCAAGGCTATGGGAAATAACCTTAAAAAGAACTGCTGAATATGTTGAGTATGACTGGCCCAGAAGGCCTCTAACCTCCCATCAATCTGCAGTGGCACTTCAGAATTTCTTCAGGATCAGCTGGAGACATGACACATGCTGCCTGCAAATTCTGAGTAGTCCAAGGTCCAAAAGCTTAATGGGATGTTTGTACTGGAGAAGCTGCAGTGGCTCCCTGTACAGGAGTCTGTCCATGTATATTTCTTTTTATTGGCTTCAGTCAATCTTTTTATTATTTCTATTGTATGTTCCCAAGCATCTGTTCTATAGGCTTCATTAGCACATCTCGAATAGGGGTTCCCAACCTTTTTAATGCCATGGACGTCTGTTATTAACTGAGGGGTCTGTGGACCCCAGTTTGGGAACACCTGCTCTACAGTTTACTGGTGAGGGTTCTACCTCCTGTGTGCATTTAGGAATACATGATACCCCTATGCATCTGGAATAAGATACGGGTCACCAGCTTCTATCACATAAGCATATGGTGCCCACCCGGGTGCTTGGTTTTTATCCAAAAAGGGGCCAATTTGTTGCCTCCAGGCACAGATTACTGCAACATTGCTTGAACCCAGTACAACTTATGACGGTCTGAGTCCAGCAGGTCTAACAATGGGGTTTGGTCTGCCTAATCTGCATCCTATTCAATGGTACATGTTTAAACCCAAACAACATTCTGCCCGTTATTTCCTCAAAGAACTCCAACAGATTTGTCAGGGAAGATTTCCCCTTAAGGAAACCATGCTGACTTCGGCCAATTTTATCATGTGCCTCCAAATACTCTGAAGCATCCTTAATAATAGACTCCAACATCTTTCGCACCAATGAAGGCAGGCTAACTGGCCTATAATTTCCTTTCTACTGCCTCCTTCCTTTCTTAAATAGTGGAGTGACATTTGTAATTTTCCAATCCTCAGGAACCATTCCAGAAATTAGTTTTTCTTGAAAGATCACTACTCATGCCTCCACAATCTCTTCAGCTGTCTCATTCAGAGCTTTGGTGTGCAGTCCATGGTGACATCTACCGTCAGACTTTTCAGCTTCTCAAGCATCTTCTCCTTAGTAATAGGAACAAAACCCACTTCTTCCCTCTGGCACTCTCACATTTCTGGCATTCTGCTCGTGTCTTCTTGAGTCAAGACTGATAGAAAATACATATTAAGCTCCTCTGCCATTTCTTTGTCCCCACCCCCTCCCCCATTACCACCTCTCCATATCCACTCTTGTCTGTCTTTTACTCCTTATATATCTGAAAATATGTTTTGTGTCCTCTTTTATATTACTAACAAGCTTACCTTCATATTTCATCTTTCTCTCTTTAGAGCTTTTGTAGTTGCTTTCTGATGGTTTTTAAAAGCCTCCAACCCACTACCATCCCATGAATTTTTGCTCTATTTTATGGCCTCTCTTTTGTTCTTATGTTGTCTTTGACTTCCCTTGTCAGCCATGGTTTCCTCATCCTCCCTTTAGAATACTTCTTCATCTTTGGGATGCATCTTTCCTGCACCTTCCACATTTTCCCCAGAATTACCAGCCTTTGATATTCTGCCGTCATCCCTCCTTGTGTCCCCCTTCCTATCAACGTTGGCCAGCTCTTCTGTCATGCCTCTGTAATTCCCTTTACTCCACTGTAATACTGATGCATCCAATTTTAGTGCCTCCTTCTGAGACTGCAGGGTAAATTCTATCATATTATGATCACTGACTGCTAAGGGTTGCTTTACCTTCAGTTCCATTATCAAATCTGGATCATTACATAGCTCCCAATCCAGAATTGCTGTTCCCCTGTTGGGCTAAACCACAAATTGCTCTAAAAATCCATCGTACAATCGTAGAATGCCATTATGGGCATTCTACGATCCCTCACCCCCCCGGGATCCAGCACCAACCAGGATTTCCCAATCTACCTGCATATTGAAATTTTCCATGATTATCCCAACATTGCCCTTTCACCTGATTATGCCTGACTGTTCTCAATTTTTAAGATGATTATATGACATTTGTAAACCAAAAAAATGCAAAACATTTTTTAATCCCTGAAGATAGAGGTACTAGAGAAATCGATGAATATTGTTCATCAAGCAATAAACTTTTGAACTGACCTAACAAAATTTCTTCTATGAATTTGTGTTTCTCTAAAAACTGCTGTAGCCACTCACTATAATGAGGGTGAAGAAACACAAGCACCCATACACTATACCTCATATAATTTCACCTCATATAATTTCACCTCAACAGAATTCCCTGCCTGAATGCTACGGTATTCCATACATTTATTGCTGTAAGGCTATAGCAAGGAACAAACCAATTATTATATAAACAGAGCTTGCAGCCTTGAAAAATGATATAAATTACCAACAAATGAATGGAGTGCTAGATATGGCAAATGGCAAATACTTTTACAAGACATCAGCTTAAAGTTAGAATATGTTCCTGAGAGCTATGACTTACAATCTTTACCTTTCATGGAAGATGTAGAACCATTTTATCCGTGACCTAATGTAGCACGACATCCTTTGGAGCACTATTCTTATATACGGTGCTGTGATGGATCAGCATTGAAAATCCAGAAAGATGGATCCACTCTATTATAATGCTGGCTCCTGAGTATACAAAGAAAACTTCTTTAGAAACTGAATTTGAACCATATGAGATGCCAGTGCATCCTTTGGGGAATCATAAGCTCATCTTGCAGAACTTGAAACGCTGGAATTATGTCTGAAACAAGCTAATGTAACAGAACCAATCTTGATATGTAATGACTGTGATTATGTTAGGAATGTGGTTAGAAAGGGCCGGCTGGTGGCACAATGACATCAGCGCCGGACCCGGGAGTGGAGGTTCCTGGGTTCGAAACTGGTTGGGTCTGCCCCCAAGCACGCTTTCTATCCGTGCCGGGTTGAGTGTCGAGATCGCAACTCGACCTTGTAAAATAAAGGGAAAATATGCTGCGAAAATGTCTGTGTGGGGAGTGGTGCACCACGGTCTCTCTCTCTCTCTCTCTCTCACTCTGCGCCTTGGAAAAAGCCATGAAAAGTCCATCGTCACAGATGCACGCACGGACACACAGACACACGGATGCGCACAGACTCGCACGCACGCAGGCACACGCCAATAAAAAAAAAGGAATGCGGTAGAAAGAGCTCATCTGGTCAACGATCAAATGGAGAACACACAAAGGTAAGTACTTCCACATTTGTCCACATGGAAGAATATTATTGACTAGATCATTAGTACAGGTTTTACACATCCCGGAACATAGTGCAGGCCTCTTACACAGCTGTGGTAATAAACTAAGTAATGAACAAGTAAAACAAGCTGTCAGGATGGACCTTACTACGGTAAGGGAGACAGGGTTTTGCTAGTAAGTAAGTAACAAATAAAAATAACCAGGATGATGTTTTAAGAATTCTCCTCAATACTACTGAACCCAATTACAAAGGATTTCCAACGGGGTACGAATATGACACTGATGGTGAAAGGAAGGCTTCGGTGTGCTGCCCTAAAGAAAAGATAAGAAGCAAATGCCTCCTACCCACAAGTGGGAAACGCTGATTCAAGAAGCCCACCCAGGAGCCAGATACAGTCACAGTGGCGGACAAGCTACATGTGAAATTAGTCATGTTACACTAGTTCCTTCAATGTTGAGTGATTGTAAGTAATTTGTTGTAAATAGTAAAGAATGTCTAGTCTATATTAAAGGAGCAGTCACAAGACCACCTGTGAGAAGACAAACAAAACCAACTGCAGCATTGCAGGTGTGGAAATTGATTATATAGGGCTATTTCTGGCATCCCAAGGCAACCCACCTTATCAGAAAGCTGATAAATATATATGTGTGATCACTGAGCTTTGTACAGGATATACGTGGTTAGTCTCCATGACTTCTTGAGATCACAACCATCACAACACCCCCACCTGCATACCTGCTGACCATGGATCTTCCTTCCCTGGTAAAGGCTTTCAAGTCATGTGTGAACAACTAGGCATACAGGTGGAGTACAGCACTCCCTTCCAGATGCATGGCGGAACAACGAATTGAGACATTAAAGAGTCCTGGCAAAACTGGTCTACTCTAGAGGCAAAACAGGCTACACTTGTCCCCGAAGTGCAACAGTGTGTAAACAATGTGCTTAGTGTAAATAAAGGAATACAGAAGAATGTTACACGTTATTTCTTAATGTGCAATGTCCACTTTAAAAACACCCCTGATTGCTAACTCAGGCCAACCATTGCCTACAGCTGATTCAGCTCTCCGTACAGAATTGAGAGAGTTTATGGGAACCTGACAAGGCAGCCTGGAGAGCACTAAAGGGGGACTGAGCTCCAAGAAGATGAAATTTCATAAAAATAATTCTGACTCCGGTTTCTGTCCTAGGTGGAAACCTTGTCTCATTAACCAGGTTATCAATGATAGGGCTGTAGCAATCAAGACTGGAAGGGGAAACAAGATTGTAAATAAAGCTGTCTCCATAGATAACATCCAACCTGCCCCAACAGGATTATTGGCGCAGAATGAGTGGTACCCTCATATGAGACCAGTACATGAGTCCACCACGGAACACCTGCAGCCTGACGGGAAGGGAATTGAAATATAAAACATATGTTTAGAGCGAACAAGCAACAAAAAAAATTCTAGTTCACATAAGGAAGATCTCCTAGATAAATTGCCCAGGGATAGTGGGCAATGATCCCGAATGTGTTGTTGCTTTCAGACTAAGACAGTCTCAAGCTCCAGGAGACTCAGCTCCATTTTGCCGCATTTTACTCTTAATACTTGTGCTTGTGATTATATTGTTCAGAGCTGCCTTACTCACCATTTGATTTTTCGCATCCAAAGTCACATTTGCTACAGATATGATCTCATCTGACTCAGTAACTCCTAAAACTTAATGACTCTGAGAATGTTAGATTAAGGGGACCTGTGAGCAATGATGATTGTAATTTAAATACCATTAAATGGTCCTTACTTCTTGGTCATATGTGAAGTCATTGGAACCCTTAATTCTTGCCTCTAGCAAAGTGATTGTTACTGTGCACTTAAGCATTCACTCTGGCCACATTACAGATGAAATAAACATAATACGTGAGAAGGCAAAGAATCACTTGCAGAAATGATTAATAACACCCTAACAAAACAGAAAGATTCCAGCACAGATATTGGAAGTTAATGACTAGAGGAATCCCAGCCTTTGATCCGGGTTTTTGCATGGAAAGGTACAATGGAAAGATGCATTGAAGCAGAATGCAAGATAAATGAAAATATTTTCCTCCTTGACCAACTGGAACTGATAAGACCATAAACCTTTAGGAGATTTTAATCCCATAGACTATTGTATCTATCTGGATATCCTATATGCCCTTAATCAAACAGTCGTGAATAGTTCATGCTGTGGTGCAAATAATATCTTACAGTGAAAATTACTTCAGAATTACACTTTGGAAAACAAGGAAACAAACCAACGACCAATTATACAGTTGGACACCAATTGATAATGCTAAATGTTGCTAAAAAAAATCAATTCATGATGAATTTAAAGGATATTCTAGAAGGATGGTATTTGGTAATAATGGCAGAAAGAAGCTCAGTGAAGTTAAGAGAATATTTCTCTTTACATTACAAGAGTAACAGAACTGACACAATCAGACAAGCAAGGGATCTCCTTTCACAAATTTCCTTTGCAGACTCATACCAATCCCAAGACTCATACCTGACTGGCTTAATGCTTTAGCTGAAACAGTAGGTAAGACCTTTCTAACTGTTTCAAATTTAGCTTCTGCAGCAGTAAATACATTTTCCAGATGAATTAGCATTACTCTAAATTGAGTTGAAGATTTTTTTTTGCAGTTTTCCAATGGACAATTCCCATAGCTATGGGAATTATTGCTTTTGTAAGTGTTCTTTTTGCTGAAATGTTGAAACCAGCAAGGATAGAGAATTGTTGTCTTCTGCTTTTAATATAATGGCACCACTCCTAAGACTTTGTTAATTCCAATACTTAACCTGCACTGCTGTGGGTTATCTCTTGATTGGCTGTGATTCCTTTGCTGCACACTCCCTTGTACTTGCCTCTTTACCTATTCATCTGGTTCATCCTCCACCTTGGAAGAGCAAAAAACAAGGATTACCTTGATCGCGTTACCATTGCCCCTCTCCTTTTCCTAGTCCTGATTACTAACATTGCACACAGGTACGCATGTTTCATGTCTCATCTTGAGAGGGGTTGTGATGTGTCATGAATAATTGGTCTAATAACACAATCCCTGGAAAGATGTACCAACAAACATTATTTTTTACTTACCTATTTGGATGTTCTATATTTACATTTTATCATGGGTAACGTTTTATATAATATGGTTCTTAAGATTTTACATACTGTAATATAAATTTATTAATGTGTAGTTCATTGCTGATGATAACATTACACTATCATGGTTTGAACCTTTGATTTTAAAACCATCAATAATTACTATATTTTGTGTGTCATTTTACTCAATGGTAAAAGACTTACCAGGACAAGACAGATGGCTAGCAAAGAGCAATGTTGAGCAATGCAAGATAGCTACCTCTGAGTAATGCTATAATCCTGATAACCTTTTTACCTATCCTGTTGAGGTTTCTTCGAAAACGGAGATGTAATCCTAGACCTCCAAGGTTTACAATTCCACCTTCCAACTACATTGGATGCTTTCCATTTCATCTACCACTCAAGCTGGTCCACTGATAATGCCATATCCTCAGCCCTCCATTCCGTCTTGTCCCACCTAGAAAAAGATGCCTCATATACCAGGATCTTATTCATCGACTTCAGCTCAGGGTTTAACACAACCATCCCTCAGAAGGCTGGTGGGTAAACTGTCCTCATTGGGACTTAACTCCCCTTTCTGTAGTTGGATCTTGGACTTCTTGATGGAAAGACCCCCAGACAGTTGGAGTTGGCAACAACATTTCAAGCTCCATTATGCTGAGCGCAGGTGCCATTCTCCCCTCCCCTCCACCCCACGGCTGTGTGCTCAACCTGCTGCTGTTTACACTGCTGACTCACAACTGCACTGTCAGACTTGGCTCAATCCCCATCATCAAGTTCACTAATGGTACAACAGTGGTTGGCCCCATCACCAATAACCATGAATCGGCAAACAGAGAGGAGGTAGAGAGGCTTGACAAATGGTGCGTGAACAATAAACTGAGTCTCAGTGTGCTCAAGACAAAAGCGATGATGTGGACTTTAGGAAGACACAGGTCGACCTCTCTCCATTACACATCAATGGCTCTGCCATGAAGAGAGTACAGAGCTCAGATTTCCTCAGTGTGTACATAATGGATGATCTAACCTGGTTCCACAACACCTCCTCACTAGTCAAAAAGGCACAGCAGCATCTGCACTTTCTGAGGTGATCGAGCTGTACAAGGCTTCACGGCTCAATTCTAACAGCTTTCTACAGAAACACCACTGAGAGTGTCCTGTTTGGCTACATCACTGTGTGATACAGAAGCTACAAGGCTTCGGACTACAAGATGCAACGGAGGATTGTGAAAACCACCGAGAGGATCACCAGTGTCTCCTTCCCCCACTATTTGTGACATTTATTGAGAGCATTGTAAATGAAAGGCCCAAGCATTGTGAGGATCCCTACCACGCATCCCACAACCTTTTTGACCCAATACCATCAGGAAAGCAGTACAGAAACATCAGGCCAAACTGGGTAACAGCTTCTTCCCTCGGACTAATGAATACCCTGCCACACCTGAGATCTCATCACTAGCACAGTGCACTCTTTACTGATTACTGTACTGCTTTCTGTTTACTGTTTACCTGTGCTGCACACGACATAGATTTTGAATTATATTTTATTAGCTTATTCATGGTTATATTTTTGTTCACGTTTTGTGTGTTCTATATGTTTTGTGGGTGCCCCGTTGCCCAGAGGAACGTTGTTTCACTTGTTTGCATATATGTACAGTCAGGTGACAATCAACCTGGACTTGATCTTGAACAAAGCTTTATATTGTTACAAGATAGAACAATTAGAATGTGCTTACAATTTGAGTATAAGCATATAATATTTGCGTGGTTCCCCTACAGTAAAACACATGGGACCACTAAGTCTACCAATACTGCTATTCGTGTTATAATTAACGTTACTAGAATAGTCCTGCTGAAGGGTCTCAGCCCGAAAAGTTGACCGTACCCTTTTCCTAGATGCTGCCTGGCCTGCTGAGTTCCTCCAGAATTTTTGTATGGGTTGCTAGAATAGTTTATATATTTGGTTGATAAATTCTCATGGTTTGACAGAGCAGACTTAGTAACCTTGCTCTGTTAAAGTTTTCTGGGAAAACACTAAAGTTGGGAAGACGTGTCAGTTCTTCTCTGTTCGGCCCAATCTTTAACAAACTAAAGGGAGAAGACCTGAACAATTATACCCAGACCTCAGAATCATGAATATGGGAAGAAGCTGATGCAGATAGTACGATTGGTATCGGAATGTTAAGGTACAGCATACCAATGGGTATTCGCTCCCATGGGAGGGACATAACCAACCCCGAGGTTCTGACATATCTTTCTGAGAAACTAGAATTAAAGAGAAAGACAGAATCCTCAACACGAGAACTGTTCTCTTTCTTACTTTGGTAAATATTTCTTTTTTTTTATGTACATTATTATATTGTGAGGTAATTTAACTCTTATATATAAATTTCTGTAACTAAAATATGAGATTACTAAACCTTAGGCAAAAGGAGACAGCAATACACAATCTGTAACTTTTACAAGATTTCTGGTTTAAGATAATGCTGGTGAAGCTCAGTGACTACTTGCTGGTGGCAAATAAAAGAAAAAAAACAACTAAGTACTTTATTAATCACACTTTTTTTCTGGTAAGTGATCATTGCAAACAGTAGACTGTAACTTCCCTGTTGGAGTTAATCATTTGAACCGCCTGTCTGACCGAGCATTTTTGTGGTGGGAGCTGAAGTCTCGAAGGTGCAGAACAGTTGGGGTGTGGTGTGTACAGGCTACATCAAGGCAGCAGGGTCCAGCACGGACAGAGGAGAGTGAGCCAGCGTTTGGCTGGTGTTGGCTTGGAAGCAGGAAGTCCAACACCCAGTTGCACAGTGATGTATTTAGACCGAGGAGCAGGAGTTTGTGGACAATAGAAACACTCACAATGCGCTGGAGGAACTCAGCAGGTCAGTCAGCATCAGTTGAAAAGATTAGTTGACGTTTCGGGCCGAAACCCTTCGTCAGGACTGAAGGAAGAACTTTGGAGAGGGTTTGACGAATGCTGGTAGTTGAAAAAAACAGTAATTTGAAAGACAAAGGGGTGGGGGAGGGGAAGCAGGGAGGTGATTGGCAGGAGAACAATGCACAGTAGTAGAAGGAGGCGGAACTATGAGGGAGGTGATGTGAAATAGGGATAGAAGAAGGGAGGGGGAGGGAAATACCAGAAGTTGGAGACTTCTATGTTAACATAGAGTCCCTGCTTCCCCTCCCCCACCCCTTTGTCTTTCAAATTACTGTTTTTTTCAACTACCAGCATTCTTTAAACCCTCCCCAAAGTTCTTCCTCCAGTCCTGACGAAGGGTTTCGGCCCGAAACGTCGACTAATCTTTTCAACTGATGCTGACTGACCTCCTGAGTTCCTTCAGCGCATTGTGAGTGTTCCTTTGACAACAGCATCTGCAGATTATTTTGTGGACAATAGTGTTGAATGCCGAAATGAAATCCAGAAACAGCATTCTGACATAGGTGTCTCAGGGCCCAGTGCACGACAGATTCTATGGCATCTGTGTTAGAATGGTTCTGTCGGTAAGCATATTGGAGAGTGTCCAGTGTGGCAGGAATGGAGTTTTTACTGTATGCTACTAACAGCTGTTCAAAGCACTTCATAAGGATTGGTGTCAGTGCCACCGGCCAGTAATTGTTTGGATCTATATGAATAGAATTCTTTGGTAAAGAGATAATGGTGGCTGATTTGAAGCCAGTGGGGATAGCAGTCTGGATGGGTGAAGTGTTAAAGATGTCAGTGAGTTGGTGAGCACACTCTCTGAATACTTGGCCTGGGGTGTTATCTGACTCAGCAGCCTTATGGGAGTTGACTCTCTGCAAAGTCCTTCTCATGTCTGCTGCTGTTACAGACAGTGGCTGCTCTCAGGGGGTGGGGTGGGTGGGGGATGGTTTAAGGGTTAGCTTTCATGGCTGGTGTTGTGTTGCATGCTTCAAAGCATGCATAAAGGTTGTTTGGAGCATCAGGGAAGGCGGCATCACTAGTACAGTTGATGAAGTTTCTCCTTGCCTTGTCAGTAACGCCCTTGATGTCCAGCCACATACACCAGGGATCATTATTGGACAGGTATTCCTGAATTTTTTGTGAGTAGGCAGTCTTTGCCTTCTTTATGCCTCTTAATGTCTAAGACAGAAGGGAGAGAGCCTTTATAAAGAAGTGAAGGGGTAGGGGTGGATCAATAGGTGGCAGGCGATAGATGGATCCAGGAGAGAAGGAGTAATGTCCAGATAGCAGAGGGGAGATCAGATTTAGCGGCAGAGGCTTGGGAGTTATTGACACATTTCAGAAGATGCCCTTCCTGCCCAATGAGCTGATTTGCCCAGCAACCCACCTAATAAAACTCACCGCAGGGCAATTTACAATGAACAATTAACCTACTAACCAGTATGCCTTTGGACTGTGGGAGGAAACCAGAGCACCCAGAGGATACACACACAGTCACGGGGTGAACATACAAATTCCTTCCAGGTGGCACCAGAATTGAACTCTGAACTCCTATGCCCCAAGCTGTAATAGTGTCATGCTAAAGGCTACTCTACCAACGAAGGGAAACAACAAAGGGCTACAGATGGTGGAATCTGGTGGGAAAGTTAGGTGGGCATGGAACGAAATGGACCCAAAAAGCCTGCAGTCCATTTCCCTCTACAGATGTGCCTGACTCACTGAGTTCTTCCAGCATTTTACTTGTTGCTTCAGATTCCAGCAGCTGCAGTTTATTGTGTTGTCCTATAAATACTTGCAGGCCATTGCTTCTCCCAATAGGAGTGTCACCAGGCCCTGGCACTCAAGGATGATGAAGTAGAATTAGATAGTTTGAGAAGCAAGACTGTCAGCCACTGTGGAAATTATGCTCAAACGTTTGAACAATAACATACTTCCCTGCATAACATGAGTGATGGACAGCAAAACTACAAGGGCATTTGAAGAGCTTATTGCCATCAGACAGAAGTAAATCAGAGAGAATGATAGCGAGCAGGATTACCATCCACAAATACACCCATAAGAACAATTAATGTTCTAATTGTTTTCTGCATATTTTAATTTTATTATGAAGGTTTAACACTTCATTTGCATTTGCAGTTCCTTAGTAAACACATAGATTCAGCAAAACCTCAAAAACATTCTTGGCGTGTGTACATGTACAGGGTATGTGTAGTTTCCACATACTCCCTGTGATAGTGTGGGTTTCCTCTGCATGGTCTGAGTTCCACCGACATCCCAAAAACAGGTCGGATGGTGGGTCAGCAGGCCGCTCTAAGTTGCTGCTAGTGTGCAGGTGAGTGGTCGAATCTGGGGGGAAGATTAAAAAAGGGGATTATGTATGATCAGACCCTGGATATTCTCTCTTCTCCCCTATTCCATCAGGCAGAAGATGCAAAACCTGAAAGTATGTAACACCAGGTCAAAGAGCAGATTCTAGCACACTGTTAAATAGTACGATATGTTGGTCTCTTGATCTCACAATCTACCCCGTTATGATCTTGCATCCTACTGTTTACCTGCACTGCACTTTCTCTATAGCTTTATTCTGCCTTGCTATTGTTTTACCTTACTGTACGTCAATGCACCATATGATGAGCTGACCTGTATGCACAAAAGTAAACTTCCCACTGTGGCACGTTACATGTGACAATAATAAACAAATTCCAACTCCAATGCCCAGCACAGACTTAGGAGGTCAAAGGGCCTATTTCTGTGCTGTATCTCTCTATGATTCTATGTAGCTAAAGTGCCAAATTTGATCATCTCCAACAAGGGAGAGAATAACTACCTACCATTAACACTCAATGGCATTACCATCTCTACGTCCCTGCATCATCAATAGCATGGAAGGCACACTCAACAGACCAGCACCTAAGTACAGTCGGCCCTCCGTATTCGTGGGTTCCGCATCCGCGGATTCAACCAACCGCGAATCAAAAATACTGTACAGGTTTCCCCCGCTATCCGAAAGTAGAGCATTCCTATGAAGCCTTTCGTAAACTGAACCTAAAAAATAACCTACCAAATCATACCAGATAACGCATAAAACCTAAAATAATAACAGATAGTAAAAGCAGGAATTATATGCTACTAGCAGAACCAATAGTAACATCGGCAGCTTTCAAGATTCTTTCTCTTTGCGTGTAAATAGTACAAATGGTGGACACAGGCAAGTTCAACTCATGCACAATGTCTTTATTTCGTTCAATACGATCAAAATGCTTAATTACGCCCAGTTTTACGCTAAGCATAACACCCTTACGAGGTCTCTTAGGCTTTTATATAAGACACTTGAGCATCCGCGGATTTTGGTATCCGCTGGGGGCTCCCGGAACCAATCCCCTGCGGATACGGAGGGCCGACTGTATTGTAGCTACCAAAACAGGTCAGAGACTGAGCATTCTGCAGTGAGTGTTGCCTCAAAGTCTTTCATTTTTATTTATTTAGATTTTTTTTCATTTAGAGATACAGCAAGGTTGTTTACAATATATATTAATGACTTGGATGAGGGAATTAAATGCAGCATTTCCAAGTTTGCGGATGACACGAAGCTGGGTGGCAGTGTTAGCAGTGAGGAGGATGCTAAGAGGATGCAGGGTGACTTGGATAGGTTGGGTGAGTGGGCAAACTCATGGCAGATGCAATTTAATGTGGATAAATGTGAAGTTATCCACTTTGGTGGCAAAAATAGGAAAACAGATTATTATCTGAATGGTGGCCGATTAGGAAAAGGGGAGGTGCAACGAGACCTGGGTGTCATTATACACCAGTCATTGAAAGTGGGCATGCAGGTACAGCAGGCGGTGAAAAAGGCGAACGGTATGCTGGCATTTATAGCGAGAGGATTCGAGTACAGGAGCAGGGAGGTACTACTGCAGTTGTACAAGGCCTTGGTGAGACCACACCTGGAGTATTGTGTGCAGTTTTGGTCCCCTAATCTGAGGAAAGACATCCTTGCCATAGAGGGAGTACAAAGAAGGTTCACCAGATTGATTCCTGGGATGGCAGGTCTTTCATATGAAGAAAGACTGGATGAACTGGGCTTGTACTCGTTGGAATTTAGAAGATTGAGGGGGGATCTGATTGAAACGTATAAGATCCTAAAGGGATTGGACAGGCTAGATGCGGGAAGATTGTTCCCGATGTTGGGGAGGTCTAGAACGAGGGGTCACAGTTTGAGGATAGAGGGGAAGCCTTTTAGGACCGAGGTTAGGAAAAACTTCTTCACACAGAGAGTGGTGAATCTGTGGAATTCTCTGCCACAGCAAACTGTTGAGGCCAGTTCATTAGCTATGTTTAAAAGGAAGTTAGATATGGCCCTTGTGGCTACAGGGGTCACGGGGTATGGAGGGAAGGCTGGGTTCTGAGTTGGATGATCAGCCATGATCATAATAAATGGCGGTGCAGGCTCGAAGGGCCGAATGGCCTACTCCTGCACCTATTTTCTATGTTTCTATGTTTCTATGTAATAGGCCCTTTCGGCCCAATGAGCCTGCATCACCCAGTTTCATTCATGTGACAATTGACCTACTATCCCATATGTCTTTGGAACGTGTGAGGAAACTAGAGTACCTCTGGTGGTCAGGGCTGACCATGGATGTTGCATCCTAGATGTCTAGATATGCAAGTCAGGGCAGTACAATATGAAGAGCAAGCTGCTACCCACATAGCAAGCTCCACGTATCTGCTGAACCGAAAGGAACAATACAATTTGACACCAGCAGCATTGCAGGAGCTATCAGTCAGTGTTGAACTCAACATAGGACTCCCTTAGGGACTCCAGCTCTGCATTCTTCCCTCGGGGTTTACAGCCAAAGCCTTCCTATGGGAGAGTATAGCTGCAAGGCAGTGAAGGTTTGCGATCAGAGTTTTCCTCCTCCTAGATGAGCTGTCCACCACAGCTGATGAGCCCCATCTGCCTGAAGCGACTAGCTTTAAGGCACCAGTAATCTACCTTTGCCCCTTCTCCTGTCAGTCAAAACAGTTCCGCCGGGCTCAGTAGATAAGCCACACGTGAAGACCAGGAGCCGGACTTGGTTGTCAGAGGCTACCTGAGTCACACATCCACTGGAAGTATTTAGTAGGTAGGAGGAGCTTGTCCCCACTACTTCCCCTGGCTATAACAATTTTAAGGAACCAAGGAAACCCACACGATCATGGGGGAATGTACAAGCTCCTTACAGACAGCAGTGGAAAATGAACCCTGATCTTTGGCGCTTTAACAGCATTATGCAAACCGCTATGGAACCATGTTATCCCTTTTCATCATCTACAAGAAACAAGTCAGGGAATCAGGAGTGTGAAGTGATATGTTCTAGTTGCCTGAATGACTGCTGCTCCAGCAACTCTGAGGGATGGGTGACTAAACACCTTCATCTCTTGCACCATTTATTTTTTCCTGTAAATAATAAATTCATAGTAATTTCTATATCACCCATTGTACTGCCACCGCAAAGCAACAGATTTCATGACAACACACCCAAAACGAAGAAGGAAGTCAATGTGTTATGGAAATGAATATACAGTTAATATTTCAGGCTGAGACCCCTTCACCAGGACTGGAGAGGATGGGGAAAGACACCAGATAATTTCCAGCATCTACAGAAGCTCTTGTGTTTAAAATTTCACAACACAATCAGTGATAATAAGCCCGATTCAGATTCTATATTAGCAACTCCTCATTTTAAACAGGTTCTGGGGTTCACCCTCAGCAGGAACCATCCCATCCAGATCCATCCTGTCAAAATCATTCAAGATCTTAAATATTCCAGTCATTCCCTCTCTCTAATTGTCACGCCTGTGGATGTGAACCTAGCCTGTCCAAACTCCTCTCATGATGTAAACTATCGATTCCAATGCAGACCTTCTCTTCATTGCTTGTAATGCATGACTGTACACAGTTCTCCAGATGTGGCTTCACCACTGCCCTTTAGAACTGTAGCACAGTGGCACAGATAGTGGCTCCACAATCTCACTACGCCAATGATCCAGGTTCAATCCTGAGCTCAGGATGATGAAGTCCTGATGAAGGATCTGGGCCCGAAACATGAACTGTTTATTCCACTCCATTGATGCTGCCTGACTATTAGACTAGAAGACAAAAGAGCAGAATTAGGCCATTCAGCCCAGCAAGCCCGCCCAGCCATTTCATTCTCCTACTTTCTCCCCACAATCTTTCAGGCCCTGGCTTATCAAGAACCTAGCAACCTCACCCTTAAGTGCACCCAGAGACCTGGCCTCCACAGCCACCTGTGGCAACAAATTCCACTGATTCACCCCCGTCTGGCTAAAGAAATTCCTCCTTATCTCTGTTCTAAATGCACATCCCTCTATTTTGAGGCTGAGCCCTCTGATCATGCACTCACGCACTAAAGGAAACATCCTCTTCACATCCACTCTATCGGGGTCTTACAACATTCAACAGGTTTCGGTGAGATCCCCCTCATTCTTCCAAATTTCACTGAGTACAGGCCCAGAGCCTTCAATTACTGCCCTAATGATAACCTTTTAATTCCCGGAATTATTCTCGTGAACCTCTTCAGAACCCTCTCCAATGTCAGCACATCCTTTCTTAGGTAAGGAGCCCAACACTGCTCACAATGCAGCAAGTGAAGCCTCAGCAGTGCCTTATATAACCTCAGCATTACATCCTTGCTTTTATATTCTAGTCCTCTTGAAATGAACACTAACATTGCATTTGCCTTCCTCACTACTGTTTCAACCTGCAAATTAACCTTTAGAGAATCCTGTATGAGTATTCCCAAAACCCTCTACACCTGGGATTTTTGAATGTCCTTCCCCATCAGAAAATAGACTATGCTTTTATTTCTTCTACCAAAGTGCACGGCCATACACTTCCTGACGCTGTATTCCATCTGCGACCTCTTTACCCATTCTCCTAATCTGTCCTTCTGCAGCCTCTCTGCTTCTTGAACACTACCCACCCCTCTACCTGTGCTCGTATTTCCACAAACTTTGCCACAAAGCTATCAACTTCATCATCCAAATCATTGACATACAATGAAGAAGGAAAGGGTCCCAGCACAGTCCCCTGTTCTTCCAGAATTCTGTGTTTGTTTCTCTGGATTTCCAGCATCTGTAGAATCTCTTGTGTTTCTGAAAAACAGCCTCCCCTCTACTGACTCTGTCTACACCTCCTACTGACTCTGTCTACACCTCCTGCTGCCTCAAGAAAGCAGCCAACATAATCAAAATCCTCCTCCCGGCTGGTCATTTTCTCTTCTCCCTCCACTCATCAGGCAGAATATACAAAACTGTGAGAACATGTACTGCCAGCTCAAGATCATCTTCTATCTCACCACTGAATGGACCTCATATACAAAAAGAACTCCTGATCTCTTGTGTCTACCTCTTGGCTTTTGCAACACACATCAAAGTTGCTGGTGAATGCAGCAGGCCAGGCAGCATCTCTAGGAAGAGGTACAGTCGACGCTTCAGGCCGACACCCTTCGTCATGACTAACTGAAGGAAGAGTTAGTAAAAGATTTAATCTCTTTAAGAGAAAAAGTCTCTTACTAACTCTTCCTTCAGTTAGTCCTGACGAAGGGTCTCGGCCTGAAACGTCGACTGTACCTTTTCCGAGAGATGCTGCCTGGCCTGCTGCGTTCACCAGCAACTTTGATGTGTGTTGCTTGAATTTCCAGCATCTGTAGAATTCCTGCTGTCTTGGTTTTTGCACCATATTTATCTACCTGCATTAATTTTTCTCTAAACTGTAACTCTATTCTACAGTCAGTTTTTTTTTTGATCCTTTTGTACTATCTTGACTGATCTGTCATGAAATATAGGCAATGATTTGGCTGGATAGCATGCAGAAAAAAGCCATGGTACATGTGATAATATTAGACCAATTCCAATGATCAATTAACCATATTTACTCCCAATCAGCAACCCTGTCCTGAGGATGTGAAAAATGCACTCTCAAAACATGTCCTTCTTACTGTCACTTAGCATGGACTGAAGTGAAATGTGGTAACATTTAGTAAAATCCTTATCTGAGTCCAGAGGTTATCTTCCTCACAGCCATGCACAAATTGCTAGATAAATCACTCAGCTTCAGAAATACACCAGGGTTCATTCATAATCATAGAGGTGGGTTGTAAATCACCCTCTTCTCTCTGCCCTAAATGCCTGATGTAACAATGTAAAGGATTTCCACTCTGCTTCAGAAATTCAAATTTAGAATTTAATCGAAACAAACTTCAGAAATCAATTCCAATGTGCATACATTACACCTTGATGTGTTTATCTCCTGTGATAAAAGGTGACCTTCTACACATGGACACAAAAGACTCTGCAGATGCTAGGAATCCTGAGCAACACACTCAGATTGCTAGAGGAACTCAGCAATTCAGGCAGCATCTATGTAGGGGAATAAATAGTCAACTTTTCAGGCTGAGATCATTCATGAGGTCTGGAAAGGAAAATTGCAGAAGCCAGAATAAGAGGATGGGTGGAAGGGGAGGAGTTGGTAATGCAGGCTATTCAATCCATCCTGCCTTTTCTAGCTCCTTGATTCCCTTGGTAGTCCATATATTTTAATACTTAATTTTAACTGTTGATAATTTCCCTTCATGGAGGATCCTATTAAATCTGCTTCCAGATCCCAACCAGAGAAAAATATTAGCCTAGCTCTTTGGCTTACCTTTTTGAAATGGGGCACTTTTAAAAAGATGGGTCACTCTTCTGATATCCCAAGGAGAGCTGCAATCAGGTTAAAAGCAAATTCACAGTGTCATGCAGCACTGCAGCAGGCGCTTTCACCCACCCTGTCTGTACTGGTGACCATCAGCACCTTGAAGACAAAAGGCAATTGCACGGGTACCTGGATAAAAAGGTTTTAAAAGGTTATAGGTCAAACACTGGCAAATCAGACCAGTTTGGGTGAACATCTTGTTTTGCGTGGATCAATTGGGCTAAAAGGCTTGTTTCTATGCCATATGAAACTGTGACTCTAAGGACTTATTCATACTCATTCAACTGTAATATACAATGGTGTTCCAAAGGCTACTTGCAATGGAGATGACTGATATCAGATGTGTGATATGTTTGGTGAAATCTCCCCAACTCTGCTAAAGTTTTGATTGATGCTTGATGCACTGGACACTATTTCGTGCTTTCAAGACATTGGACATCTAAATCAAACTATCCAAACCAGGCTCTCATTGCCATGTGTCAAACAAACAGTAACTTCCAAACAGCTTGATAAAGCAAAACAACAGTGCAAGAGCTGGCTATTAACTTCAAAAACGCACACATTCCTGTACGTATAAACTGTGTTCAGGGTGAAAGGATTGAGTGCTTCAAGTTTCTAGGTGGAAACATCACCAATAGCCTGTCCTATGTCTTCATCAACTCTTACCAGTTTTCACTGATGCGCCATAGAAAGCAATCTGTCTGGATGCATAATGGCTTGGTATGGTAACTGCTCTGCACGTAACCACAAAAACCTGAGGAGTTGTGGACACAGCTCAGCAAAACACAGGAACCAGCCTCCCCTCTGTAGACTCTGTCTATACTACTCACTGCCTCAGTAACGCAGCCAGCATAATCAAAGTGCCAGCACATCAAACATTTTCTCTTCTCCCTCTCCCATTGGGCAGAAGATATAAAAGCCTGAAAGCATGTACAACCAGGCTCAAGGACAGCCTCTGTCCCACTTGTATCAGACTCTTGGACACACCTCTTATGCGATGATTCAAGGTTGTTCAATGCCATTTCCAGTACACAAGTGTAAAGGAGAATGAAATAATTATTACTCCAGGTCCAAAGCAGCACAAAAAACACAAGAAGATAAAGAACACCATAATTAAAAAGAATAATAAATATTAATACATAAGATATTTTATATACATATATTTGATTGTATGTCCATAAAGTGACGCTAGGCACAGGAGTGTCTGTACATAAGATAACTGACAGTAGTGGTGGTGGGGGGGGGGGAGGTTGTGAAAGAATAGGTTAGTGGGTGGAGGTCTACCGCATTATGATCTTGCACTTCATCTTTTACACTTTATTCTGCATTTTTAAACCTTATTCTAGCTCTAAGCAATGACTTTCCACTTTATCTTACGACATGAGACAACAGTAAACCAGTACAAATCAGCCTTACTGCTTAGGGAAAGTGACTGCTTTTGAGTCTGCTGGTCCTGGCGTGAATGATTCATAGCCTTCTCACTGACAGGAGTAGGACGAGCAGGGTGGGTGGGATTCTTCGTGATATTACTGACCCTTTTCCGGCACCTCTCTGCATATATGCCTTGATGTTGGGTAGGTTGGTGCCAGTGATGCATTGGACAGTTTTGACTACCTGTTATAGGGACTTCTTGTCCGCTATACTATACAGTGATGCAGCATATTAGGATGCTCTCTACTGCACACCTGTAGAATGATGTGAGTCTAGATGTGTATAGTGCAGCTCTCTTCGGCCTCCCCAGTAAGTAGAGACAATGCTGAGGTTTTTTGATGGTGTAGGATGTGTTCTGGGATCATCAGAGATTGTGCGAGATTTGCACTCCCAGAGGTTTAAAACTGTTGTCATTTACAGTATCTTAAGTACATTGCTGTGCTACTGATGTAAAGAGAGGTGTGAGATGTGCCTGTTCTCCTAAAGTCTGATGGTCTCTTGGCCCCACCATCTACCTCATTATGATCTTGCATTTCATCATTTACCTGCACTGCACTCTTTTGGTAGCTTTTACACTTTATTCTGCATTGTTTTTTTAACCTTATTCTAGCTCGATGCTTTGTGTAATAATTTGATTTGTATAAACACTATGCAAGACAAATCTTTTCATTGTACATGTGTCAATAGTAAACCGATCCTAATACTAATAAATTACTAATAATTATAAATCAGGATGCTTCAGTTACAGTGGATTCAATTACTTTGATATCTTTTCAATATCAATTAAAGAGGCACCCAGCACCTGAAACCCAGGTTCAAAGTTCAAAGCAAATTTATTATC
Source organism: Mobula hypostoma (assembly GCF_963921235.1). Taxonomy (NCBI): domain Eukaryota; kingdom Metazoa; phylum Chordata; class Chondrichthyes; order Myliobatiformes; family Myliobatidae; genus Mobula; species Mobula hypostoma. The sequence goes on from NC_086097.1 coordinate 172,550,187, forward strand.
ACTGTACATTTACATCACCATATAGAACCCTGAGATTCATATTTTGTGGGCATTCGAATTAAATGCAAAGAAACACAATAGAATCAATGTAAAAATGCACACAATATGAACAAACAATATGCAAAACTAACAAACTATGCAAATACAAAAAGACAAAATAAATAAACAAGTAATAAATATCGAGAACATGAGATAACAAGTCCTTGAAATTTAGTCCATTGGTTGTGGCAATAGTTCATAATTGGGGCAAGAGAACTTGAGAGGAATTGTCATCTCTGGTTCAAGAGCCTGGTGGTATGGATCCTGAGGCTCTTGCATCTCCTTCCTGATGACAGCAGCAAAAAGAGAGCATGGCTGAATGGTGGTGGGGGTCCATGATGATGGAATCTGCTTCCCTGCAACAGAGCTCCTTTAAACGTGCTCAATGGTGGGAAGGTTATTACCCACCCGCGAGGGACTGGACAGTATCCACCACTTTTTGTAGGCTTTTTTATTCAAGGGCACTGTTAATTCCATACTGGGCTGTGATACAACCAGTCAATATACTCTCCACCGCACATCTGTCGAAGATTGTCAAAGTTTTAGATGACATGCCAAATCTTTACAAATTTCTAAAAATGTAGAGGCTTTCTTTGTAATGGCACTTGCGTACTGGAGCCAGGACAGATCCTCTGAAATGATAACAGCAAGGAATTTAAAGTTGCTGACCCTCTCTATCTTTGATCTCCTGATAAGGACTGGCTTGTGGACCTCCTGTTTCCTCCTCCTGAAATCAATAATCAGCTCCTTCGTCTTACTGACATTGAGTGATAGGTGGTTGTGGTGGCATTGCTCAGCCAGATTTCCAATCTTCCTCTTAAATGCTGATTCATCACCACAGCCATTTGATTCAGCCAATGACAGTGGTGTCGTCAGCAAACTTAAATATGGGTTGGCCTAAAAGGCCTGTTTCTGTACTTGTCTGTGCTCTATGTCCAAATATGTAAAAAAAAACAAGGATTTTCATTTCCGTATCACTTTCCTGGTCCTCTGGACATCCAAGACACTTCATAACCAACAGGGTATATTTTACTTCATTTATTTACAGATACAACACAGTAACAGGCCCTTCCGACCTAATTATTATGGTGCAGAAACTGCAACGACCAATCTGTGCACAGCAAGATCCCAAAAATGAAGGACTGTTGCTTTTCCTTTACAGGTGTTGGCTGACGCATATGTACAGGTCGAGGATGCCATGGGAATGCACTGTGTTCACTCCCCTAGCTCACACTCCAGTTTACCTCTTCCTCTGCTTTGTACATTGGACATTGGACTCACTCCAAGGCTCCTTCTTAGACCATAAGGCCATAAGACATCAGAGCAGAATTAGGCCATTCAGCTCATCAAGTCTTCTCCGCCATTCCAACATGGCTGATCCTGGATCCCACTCAACCCCATACATCTGCCTTCTTACCATATCCTTTGATGCCATTACCGATCAGGGAACTATCCACATCAGCCTTAAATATACCTACGTAATTGACCTCCATCACAGTCTGTGGCAGAGCATTCCACAGATTCACCACTCTCTGGTTAAAAAAATTCCTCCTTACCTCTGTTCTAAAAGGTCTCCCCTCATTTTTAAGGTTCTTCCCTCTAGTTCTGGATACACCCATCATAGGAAACATCCTCTCCACATCCACCTTATCTAGTCTTTTCAACATTCAATAGGTTTCAATGAGATTCCCCCACAATTTTCTAAATTCTAGTGAATACAGGCCCAAGGCTGCCAAACGTTCCTCATGTGTTAACCCCTTCATTCCTGGAATCATCCGCATGAACCTCCTCTGGACCCTCTCCAATGATATCACATCCTTTCTGAGATATGGGGCCCAAAACTGTTAACAACACTCCAAGTGGAGTCTGCCTAGTGTCTTATAAAGGCTCAGCATTACCTCTTCGCTTTTATATTCTATTCCCCTTGAAATAAATGACAACATTGCATTTGCCTTCTTTACCACAGACTCAACCTGTGAATTAATCTTGTGGGAGTCTTACACAAGGACTTCTAAGTCCCTCTGCACCTCTGATGTTTTTTTTTATTTTATTTTTATTTGGATAAGGAATTCACAATTATCATGTACTTTTTTCACACATATAACCTTTTCCATTTTTTTATATGTATAAAACTACAATTATTTATACATTCTTAAGTACACATTGAGATGATATAAAAGGAAAATAAACATTTAAATAGATAATTATGTACTGTGGTAAATCTAACCTATTAGGCTAAGTAATGAAATTAGTTGTTAAGAAAAATGGTAATAATAGTTTCCATACAACCCTTCTAGACCATTTCCACTGGTCCAAAATGTTGCATACAAGCCTATATACCAACCATTGTAGGTGTTTATATCTCAATTTGCTCGTGCTTGTTCCTGCCCGCAGACATAATTATCTAATCCCTATGTACTTATTTACTTAATTTTTTCATTTTTTTTTTATCCCTTTCCCAAATCTTTCCCTTTACTTGTGTTAATTCTCTATTTTCCAAAAAAAAAACAAACATTTAGACTAGGGGTGCTTACGTTAGCAATATTACTGTGTTGATGAGAAGAGCAATATAAATCATTAGGAGAGTCATCTAAAGTCTGCTCGCATTGGGGTTATATATTCAATCCATTTATTCCAGATTTGATAAAATGTTTCTTTTTGAGTTCTCAGGGAGTAAGTCAACTTTTCCATTTTAAATATTTCCAAGATAATTTCGTACCAATCTTCTAATGTAGGTGGTATTGGATTTAGCCATTTTCTAGTGATTGATTTCTTACTTGCCGCCAAGAGGGCCTGCAGCAACTTTATATCTTCCTTCTGTTCAAGGAACAATACATGCCCCAAATAGAGCGTCTCAAAGTTCAGAGGTATCTGGGACCTAAGTACCTTAACTAATGTTCTATGAATACCTTCCCAAAATAGACTTAATTTAGGGCAATCCCAGAAAATATGAAAATGATTTGCCTCCTTGGAGCCGCACCTTCTCCAACACATCACATTTGTATCTTTATATTTTTCCTGATATGGGGTCTTGAAGTATCTTATAATGTTTTTCCAACAATGTTCTCTCCAAGTCAAAGAATTAGTCGAGGACCATTGAAAGCTGCAGATTTTCCCCCAAGCCTCCTCTGAAAGCACCAACCCCGCTTCTTTCTCCCACTTCTCTTTAATATACAGTGTATTTACATTTTTAGCATGGGAGAGTGCATTATATAGGCGAGAAACTGATTTACTAGGTATTGAACTGCAAGCCGAATTCAGAATCTTGAAAAATTCTAATTCTACTGTTGATAGGTCTGTATATCTACAACTCTGGTTAACATAGTTTCGTATTTGAAGGTACCTAAAAAAGTCATTATGTTCTAGGCCATGTTTGTCCTGCAGGATTTGGAAACTTTGTAATACTCTTTTATCTATAAATGAGAGGTAGGTTGTAAGACCTTTCTTTATCCATAGCTCAAATCTTTTATCTCCTCTGTTGGGAAGGAATTCGGTATCATATGCACACCATCTAAAGAGTTTTAACATGTTATTAATTCCACATGAATTAACCACCTTCTGCCATACTTTTAATGTAAGATTTATCCAAGCATTATTAAATTTTTCCAACTGGGCCATCAATCCTTTGTCAGCTATTGAGGCCTGAAGAGGAAAACTGTCAACTAATCCAAATTCTATTTCCTTCCATCTAGCCTTATATTCCCTATTACACCAATATAACAGAGGGGTTATCTGTGAGGCATAAAAATAATTTCTCAGGCAAGGAAGAACCATACCTCCTCCTTCCTTCCCTAACTGTAAGGTGTTATATCGAATTCTAGGTTTCCTTCCTTGCCAAATGAAGCGGGAAATCCATTTGTCCCATTCCCTGAATTGATTATCATCCACCTCCACTGGTAAAGTACGGAAAAGATATAATAACCGAGGAAGAATATTCATTTTTATAGTATTTATCCTTGAATTTAAAATTAAAAAGGGGATAAGATTCCATCTATGCATATCTGCTTTTATCTCTGAGATAATGGCCCATAATTTACCTGTGACAGTGTTGAAAGATCCTTCGGCAGGGTTATTCCTAAATATTTTAATGATTTAGCTTCCCACTTAAGATCGTATGTATCCTGCAATTTTTTGGATGGTGTATAATTTAGGGACATAACCTGCGTTTTCTTTACATTTATTTTATAACCTGATATTTTCCCAAAGTCATCCAACAGTGTAAACAATCCTATAAATGATTTTTCTGGTTCACTCAGATAGACCAAAACATCATCTGCGAATAACGCCACTTTCTGTTCAATCCCTGCCACCTTGATACCTTTTACGATTTCGCTCTGTCTTATTAGTTGGGCAAGTGGTTCAATATATAGCGCAAAAAGGAGAGGAGAAATTGGGCATCCCTGTCTAATGCCTCTCTCTAAAATGAAGGAGTCAGAGAGGTCCCCATTTATCTTAATTCGGGCTGTAGGGCTGTCATATAGAGTCTGAATTACTTTAATAAACCTTTCTTGAAAGCCGAATCTTCCTAACACTCTGTATAGGAATGCCCAACTAACCGAATCAAAAGCTTTTTCAGCGTCCAATCCTACTACCATTGTCTCTGTCTCGTTCTTATTAACCTGTTCTAATATGTGCAGAGTTCTCCTTATGTTGTCCTGTGTTTGTCTTTGTTGAATAAATCCAGTCTGGTCTAAATGGATTAGGCCAGGTAAGAGCTTTTCCAATCTGCGCGCTAATATAGATGTAAATAGTTTGTAATCTAAATTAAGAACACTAATTGGCCGATAATTGCCACATTCTAGTTTATCTTTACCCTCTTTAGGAATAACTGAAATAATCGCTTCTCTCCAGGAAGGTGGAGTTTCTCCTCTCTGCAAGATCCAATTAAAGGTGTTAAGTAGTAATGGGGCTAACTGTGTCTTCAGGGACTTGTACCACTCTGAGGTAAACCCATCAGAACCCGGGGACTTTCCAGCCTTTAACCTAGAGATGGCCACGTTCAGTTCTTTGACAGTTACTGGTTCTAATAAACTTTCATTTTGTAAATCTGTAAGTTTAGGTAGATCTAAAAAATTCAATACACTGTCTATATAGGGCTCAATGGGGGCCCGGGGTTGGGAGTACAGCTCTCGATAATATGTTTCAAAACTCTCTTGAATTTTCCCTATTGTACTCTCCACAAGCTTTGTCTTTGGATTCTTTATTTTATGAATTGTATTGTCTGCTTGTTGTTTTCGTAATTTATATGCTAATAATCTAGCTGATTTACCTCCTACTTCATAATTCTTTTGTCTCAGGTAAAGAAAATTTCTTTGAGTTTCCAACGTATAAGTATCATCAATTTCACTTTGCAATTTCCTAATTTCCTGTTTTCGATTTGAGTTACTTTTGTTGCTATCTACAACTTGAAGTTGTTTTAATTTTCTTTGAAGGTCTGCTAATTTTTGTGCATTGATTTTTTTCATGTGAGTAGTAATGGAAATAATTTTCCCTCTCAGTACAGCTTTCAATGTATCCCATAAAATCACTGGTGATGTTTCTCCCGTGTCATTAAGGTCTAGATATTCTTTGATTTCTCCCCTTAATCTCTCCATTACTTTCGGGTTATTGAGTATATGTGAGTTTAGCCTCCATAGTGTTTTCCTAATTTTCCTTTCCAGGATTAGAGACATAGAGACTGGGCTATGATCCGACAGATCAATTGTTGCAATATTACAGTTTTTTATCCTGAGTCTATCTGTATTAAAGATAAAAGAAATAGTCTATCCTTGAATAGGCTGAATGAGGGAAAGAGTAATATGTATAATCTTTACTAGTAGGGTGTAATTCCCTCCAGACATCTATAATTCCCAACTCCTCCATCAATGAATTCACTTTCCGAGTCAGAAGTTTATTCTGAGTAACTATTCTTGAAGAATCTAATATAGGATTTAATCTAATATTAAAATCCCCTCCACAAATTACTACCCCTCGAGAACTGACCATTAGGTCAAAAATGTGTCTATAAAATGACCATTCACTACCTGGAGGAGCATAAACATTCAGCAATGTTATTTCTGTACCTTCTATTCTTCCTGTGATTTTTACAAACCGTCCTTCTTTGACTCTAGTCTCTGAAATATGTTCATAATTAAGAGTACTTGATATTAAAGTAGCTACCCCTCTTTTGTGACTCAATTTATATGATGAATAAAATACATGCTTAAAGCCCATTCTTTTTAATTTTCCATGTTCAGATTGGCTCATATGTGTTTCCTGGAGGAAAGCTATTTGTGCCCTCTCTTTTTTCAATTTAGACATAATCTTATTTCTTTTAATTGGATTCAAAACCCCATTAACATTATAGGAAATTATTTTTACCAATTCAGTTTGCATTTTTCTCTAGTAGAGAAAAAGCACTCTCCTTTTCTAACCAAACAGTAAGCAATCCCTTCTCAACAGTAAACCAAGACATATAACCACACCCTAGACATTTCTGAACGTATAACATTTGAAAATTTTTCCCAACTTCCCACAGTGAGGCCTGAGCACCGACCCGCCTCAGTTCAGAGGGATAACCTGTATCTTCACCCTGTGTTAGAGGGCCCTCAGCAGTTTGAATAATCATAGAGAACTTTCTCCTATTTATGTCTTGACCATATTGCTATCATTCAAGTTATTCCGCCTAGTTTATTTTCAGTTACCAGTTTTCATTTTACTTTTAAGTCCGATTTACTCTTTTCAGTCATTTCTCTTAATTAATCTGTATTCTCTGTACATTCGCGTCTGAATATTTGCAGCTTTTCCTTGTAGTTTGACACTCTGGTTCGAGTGGAGCGTCCTCACCCCACTAACTGCCACGACTTCTGCCGAATCCTCTCCAGTAGCAACTCCGGTTGGATGATAACTTTAATAGGTAGTCCCCGGTCCGCCAGGTCCAACGTTGCCTCCTCCACCGTAGCGTAAGTTTTTGTCCCTTCGTCGTAAAAGACTCTCAGCTGAGCTGGATACAGGGTCTGGAATCTGATGTTGTTTTCCTTCAGGACCCTCCGTGTTTCCATATATTCCTTCCGTCTGGCAAGAATCCCCGGTGCGTAGTCGTGGTCTAAACTGATTTTGCAGTTGTTCCACATGAAACCTTTCTTTTGCCATGCTCTTTTAAGCACCTCTTCCTTCGTTCTGTAACTGAGAAATCTGACCAGAATCGATCTGGGCTAGGCGCCTGCCGGAGGCTGTGGTGTCAACGCGCGGTGAGCCCTTTCTATCTGTCGGTCTTTTGCGGCCGGTATATCAAGGTTCTCTCTAAGCAGCTTCTCCACGAAAGGAATCATCAATCCGGGTTTACCTTCGGTTCCTTCGGGAACTCCGTAGATCCTCACATTTTCCCTTCTCGAGCGGCCTTCTTGATCTATTAGTTTCCACTGGAGCTGGTCTTGTAGCTTCAGCATTTCTGCTATCACTTCCTCGGCGTTTTGTAGCTTCTCTTCAATTCCAACAATCCTCGCTTCGGCTTCATCTATCCGCGAGTTAGTTTTTACTATTTCTCCTTTAATATCTTCCAGCTGTTTGCTGTTATCTTGTCGGAACTCGCGAATCTCTCCGAGAATCAAAGACAGAGTCACCGATTCCCCCTCATTATCTCCGTCCTGGCTTGCCGTGGGGGAGCTAGGCCCGTCGCCTTGCTGCATCTCTTTATGTTTATCAGCCTTCGAAGTGGACTTTTTATTCTTGTTCTTAGACATCATCCTTGCCCCTTTTATTAATATAGTTATGCAATATTAAGTATTTGTCTAAATTCGATTTTGGGGCAGTTTACCTTCTTTTTTGTCGAGAGACCTTTTCCTTACGCCGCCATTCCCTTGATGACCCGCGGACAATCCGCACCTCTGATGTTTGAACCTTCTCGCCATTTAGATAATAGTCTGCACTATTATTCCTTTTACCAAAACGCATTGTCATACATTTCCCAACATTGTATTCCATCTGCCACTTTTTTGCCCATTCTTCCAACTTGGCTAAGTCCTGCTGTAATCACATTACTTTCTCAGCACTACCTACCCTTGCACCTATCTTTGTATCATCAGCAAACTTTCCTACAAAGCCATCAATTCCATTACCGAAATCATTGACAAACAATGTGAAAAGTAGCAGTCCCGACACTGACCACTAGTCACCAGCAGCCAAGCAGAAAAGGCCCCTTTTATTTACACTTGCTACCTCATGCCTGTCAGCCATTCCTCTATCCATGCCAGTATCTTTCCTGTAACACCATACGATTTTATCTTGTTAAAAAGCCTCATGTGTGGCACCTCATCAAATGACTTCTGGAAATCCAAGTAAATGACATCCGCTGCCTCTCCTTTGTCCATGCTGCTTGTTACTTCCTTGAAGAACTCGTAACAGAATTGTCAGGCAATGTTTCCCTTTACAGAAACTATGCTGAATTTGACTTACTTTATCATTTGTCTCCAAGTACCCCGAAACCTCATGCTTAACAGTAGACTCCAACACTTTCCCAATAACTGAGGTTAGGTTAACTGACCTTTAATTCTTTTCTTTTGCCTTCCTCCCTTCTTAAAGAGTGGAGTGACATTTGCAATCTTCGGGACAATGCCAGAATCAAGTGATTCTTGAAAAATTATGACCAATGTATCCGTTAACTCTTCACTAACCTCTCTCCAGACTTTGGGATGTAGTCCATCCAGTCCAGGTGACCTATCCACCTTAAGACCTTTCAGTTTGTCTAACACTTCTTCCCTTGTAATGGCAATGGCACTCACTCCTGCTCCCTGACACTCACGGTCCTCTGGAACACGGCTAGTGCCTTCCACAGGGAAGACATACGTAAAGTATACATTAAAGTACACTTCTTTTTACTCTTTATATACAGTCAGCCCTACATATCCACGGGTTCCGCATTCGCGGATTCAACCAACCGCGAATTGGGATCAGAAAAAAACCCGGAAGTTCTCCCTCCAGCACTCGTTGTTTGAGCATTTTTCGCCTCACATCTCATTCAGTTGCTACTTGTGTTGTGAGCAAGAGGAAGGCTAGTAAGGGATGGCTGGCTAGCTATGTAAAGCGCTACAGCCTCAAGAATTTGAAGATCACAGGAGAATCAGCATCGGCTGATGCCAAGGCAACATCAGCGTTCCCAGAAGATCTACAATGGTTGTGTCTGTAGTAAACATGTACAGACTTTTTTTCTTGTCATTATTCCCTAAACAATACAGTATAACAACTATTCACATAGCATTTACATTGTATTAGGTATTATAGGTCATCTAGAGCTGATTTAAAGTATATGGGAAGATGTGCGTAGGTTATATGCAAATACTACGCCATTTTATATACAGGACTTGAGCATCCGCGGGGGTCCCGGAACCAAACCCCCGCAGATACGGAGGGCCGAAAGTAACTGAAAAAAACATCTGATATCCCGCTTTATATTATTGGCTAATTTACCCTCATATTTCATCTTTTCCTTTTTTATAGTTTTTTTTTAGTTGCCTTTTGTCAGATTTTAAAAGCTACCTGTTTGTTATCAATTGAAACTGTAACTATTCAATTCCCATGGCTGTCTTAACCATACCTTGTCTCCTGTAAAAATCTGATTTTCTTTTCTCAGTTCCTTTGTCTCCATCACATCTGTTCCCAGGATGAAGCTTTCTTTTCATGAATCAGAGATGTCCTACTTCTTCAAAGAATTATGATATTGTAGACATCTGTGAGATTTGGTTACTGGAGGGGCAGAACTGGCAGCTGGGTTTCCACTGTTTCAGACGTGATAGGGTGGGAGAAAGTGGTGGCATTACTAGTCAGGGAAAAAAGTTAAGACAATGTTCAGTCAGGACAGAACTCATCTAATGAGGCTTTAAGGGTGGAACTAAGAACTAAGAAAGGTATGACCATGTTAATATGGGCTATATTATAGACCACCCAACAGTCAGCGGGATTAGAGGAACAAATTTGAAGAGAGATCGCCTGTTGCAGGTGATTTTAACTTTCCACACATTGACTGAGAACTGTAAAAGGACTAGATAGGATAGAGTTTGTTAAAGGTGTTCAAGAAAGTTTCCGTAACCAATACATAAAAGTCCCAGTGAGTGAATGTGCAATACTGGAACTTCTATGAGGGAAATGAGACAGCACAGGTGTCAGCAGTTTGTGTAGGGGAATGTTTTGCATCTAGTGACCATAATGCTCTAAGTTTCAATATAATTATGGAATTTAACATCTCAACCTGGTCCCTTCAAAATTTCACTTTGAAGGATTCCCACTCATCAAATACATCTTTGCCAGAAAACATCCTGTCCCAATTCACTCTTGCCAGATCCTTTCTGATACCATCAAAATTGGTCTTTCTCCAATTTAGAATCTCAATCTGAGATTCTGGGGACCAGGTTGAGATTCTAAGTTGGAGAAAGACCAATTTTGATGGTATCAGAAAGGATCTGGCAACAGTGAATTGGGACAGGTTGTTTTCTGGCAAAGATATACTTAATAAGTGGGAATCCTTCAAAGTGAAATTTTCAGAGTACATTGTATGTATGTGCCTGTCAGAAAAAAAAGGCAAGGATAACAGGTTTACAGGACCTTGATTTTCAAGAGATATTGATTTTCTTAACAGATATTTCATGGTTAAGAAAAATAAGGAGGTGCATAGCAGGTATAGCAAGGTAAAAACCAATGGGGTACTTGAAGAGTATAGGAAATGCAAGAAAACACAGGAGGAAATCAGGAGGGATAAATAAAGGCATGAGGTTGCTCTAGCAGACAAGGTGAAGGAGAATCCTAAGGGCTTCTACAGATATGTTAAGAGCAAAAGGATTGCAAAAGACAAAATTAGTCCTCTGGAAGATTGGAATGGTAATCTATGCATGGAGCCAAAAAAGATGGGGGAAGTCTTCCTTCTGCTAAAATGGCGACACATGTAGACGCAGCGGCCTCTCGGGGGCCAACCAAAGATGCTTTTTTCTTTGTTAGCAGCACAAACAGAATGCTGGTGGAACTCTGCAGATCAGGCAGCTTCTAAGAAAAGTGTACAGTTGACATGTTGGCCCAAAACCCTTTGACAGTCCTGCCGAAGGATTTTGGCCCGACACATCAATTGTACATTTTTCCTAGATGCTGCCTGGCCTGCTGAGTTCCTCCAGTATTTTGCGTGTGTTGCTTGGATTTCCAGCATCTACAGACTGGACTTCAATAACTCTAAGTACAGCAGGTCTACTGCATCAGCGAGCTGCTCATTTTTCGGAGTAGCCGGCCAGGATATCGTAGGAGCTGGCCGTTCAGAGAAGGGGAGGCTATCCATCGGGCTGATAGGCCGTGGGAGGAGCTGGATTAGATTTGGAGAAGAAACTGTCCTAGGTGCTGTTGCCTGCTACTCAAAGGCGCCAGTGTTGGTGCGCAAAGGTGGCGTGCAGAGAAACCATGATGCCTTGGATGCTTTTTTTCCAATCACAAAACACTGTTAGACATTGATTGCCACAGGCCTATTTCCCTTGTTTGGTAGTGAGACAGGAGGCGAGGCAGTATCTGTGTTGGAGGCAGATGCAGAAATTACGGGGGCCCCTAGCAGAGATATTTAAATCATCCTCAGCAACAGGTGAGGTACCAGAGGTTGGAAGATAGCTAATGTTGGTCTGCTGTTTAACAAAGGCTCTAAGAATAATAAGGAAATTATGGGCTGGTGAGCCTGACATCAGTGGTGGGAAAGTAATTGGAAGGTATTCTAAGGGACCGGATATATGAATATTTGGATAGACAGGGACTGGTTAGGAATAGTCAGCTTGGATTTGTGTGTGGTAGGTCATGTCTATCCAAACTTATGCAGTTTTTTGAGGAAGCTACCAGGAAAGTTGATGAAGCCAAGGCAACGGATGTTGCCTACATGGAACTCAGCAAGGCATTTGACACAGTCCCACATGAGAGATTGGTCAAGAAGGTCCAGTTACTTGGCATTCAAGATGAGGTAATAAATTGGATTAGACTTTGGCTTTGCGGGAGAAGCCAGATAGTTGTTGCAGACAGTTGCCTCTGTGGCTGAAGGCTTGGGACTAATGGAGTGCCACAAGGATTGATACTGGTTCCGTTTTTGTTTGTGATCCATATTAAAGACCTGAATGTTGGTGTAATTAACTGAATCAGCATATTTGCTGAAAACACCAAGAATGGGGTTGTAAAGGACAGTGAGGAAGAATATCAGAGCTTGCAATGGAATCTGGACCAGCTAGAAAAATGGGCTGAAAAATGGCAGATGGACTTTAACATAGACAGGTGTGAGGTGTTGCACTTTGGGAAGGCCAACCAGGGTAGGTCTTATACAGTGAGCGGGAGGTCACTGAGGAATGCAGTAGAACATAAGGATCTGTGAATACAGGCCCATAATTTATTGAAAGGAGCATCAGAGGTAGATAGGGTTGGAAAGAAGGCATTTGACACGTTGGCTTTCATAGATTGAAGTACAGAGTACAGGTGATGGGATGTTACGTTGAAGTTGTATAAGGCAATGGCAAAGCCTAATGTGTGCAGTTTTGGTCAGCTACCTACAGGAATTATGTAAATAAGGTTGAAAGAGCGCAGAGAAAATTTACAAGGATGTTCCCCTGACTGGAGGACCGGAGTTATAAGGAAAGCTTGAAATGGTTAGAACTTTATTCCCTGGGAAGTAGAAAATTGAGAAGGGGTTTGATAGTTTACAAAATTATGAGGGGTATAGATAGGGTCAATGCAAGCAGGTTTTTTTCCACTGAGGTTGAGTGAGACTTGAACTAGAGGTCATGGGTTAAGGGTAAAAGGTGAAATGTTTAAGGAGAACCTGAGAAGAAACTTCACTCAGAGGGTGATGAGAGTGTTGAATGTGCTGCTAGTGCAAGTGGGGTTGTGATGTTGATTTCAACTTTTAAGAGAAGTTTCGACAGGTACATGGATGGGAGGAGTATGAAAGGCCAGGTGCAGGTCGATGTGACTGGGCAGCTTAAGTGGTTCGACATGGACTGGATGGGCCAAATGGCCTGTTTCTGTGCTGTACTTTTCTATGGCTCTATGACTCTAACAGGGTTTCCTTCCTCCACCATTGATGCTGCTCTCACCTGCATCTTCTCCATTTCCCAGACATCCACTCTCACAGCATCTTCCCACCGCCTAAACAGGGATAGAGTTCCTCTTGTCCTCACCTACCACCCAAAGAGCCTCTGCATCCAACATATCATTCTCCACAACTTCTGCTATCTTTAATGGGATCCTATCACCAAACACATCTTTTCCTCCCCTTAACTCTCCGCTTTCCGCAGGGATTGCTCCTTGCATGATTCCCTTGTCCAATCATCCCTCCCCACTAAGCTCCCTCCTGGCACATATCTCTGCAAGCAACAGAAATGTTATACCTGCCCATTCACCTCCTCCCTTACCTCCACTCAGGACCCCAAACAGTCCTTCCAGGTGAGATAACACTTCACCTGCGAAGCTTTTGGGATCACCTATAATATCCAGTGCTTCCGATGCAGCCTCCTCTACACTGGTGAGACCCAATGTAAATTGGGGGACAGTTTTGTTGAGTAGAATTTCCCGGTGGCCAACTATTTTAATTCCTATCCCCATTCCTGTTCTGACATGTTGGTTCATAGCCTCCTGTTTTGCCATAATAAGGCCACCCTCAGACCAGAGGAGCAACAACATTTATTTCATCTATGTGGTTTCCAACCTGATGGTAAAACATTGATTTCTCCTTCCAGTAATTTGTTTTCCTCCCTCTTCTCTCTTCTATTCCTTATTGTGACCTCCTGTGTCTTCTCCTCACCTGCCTATCACTTCCTTCCCCCAGTACCCCTGCTTCTTCTCTTTCTCCCATGCTCCACTCTCCTCTCCTAGTAGATTCTTTCTGCTCCAGTCCTTGACCTTTCCCACCCACCTGACTTCACCTAGCACCTTATGGCTAGTTCTCCTTCCCCCCAACCCCACTCCCCACTCCCACCTTTTAACTCTGGTGTCCTGCCCCTTTCTTTCCAGATCTCAGATAGAATCTAGGCCCAAAGCATCAATTGTTTTTTTCATTTTGATAGATGCTTCCCAACCTGCTGAATCCTTCCAGCATTCTGATTCCCAGCATCTGCAAAATCTCTTGTGTTACTCTTCATTCAGTGTTATATTTATGTTGAATATGTATAAAGCATTGTCTCATAAGCATGAGATTCTCTGACTTTACTCTTTTGGGGGTTTGCTGTGAATAAAGACTTTTATATTTCCTGGTTACAACTGCTGTGTTGCTCAGTTTTAGTTTGTCACAGTGCGAGTGTTCAGAAATCAGGCATTCATAACCAGAGTATGGTCTGTAGAGTAGGTAGGGAACTGGAGGTGGCTCTCTGGCTCCCATACAGTCTACACCTGTGCTAGACTCCGGGGAGCTACCATAATTTAACAAACACCCCCAGTCCACACTGACGGTGATAGCCTGGATCATGTGCAGAAGGCACTGCAGTGGACAATTGAATCCAGAACCTCTACAGAGGTGGGAATGTCCATGCACATCAACTGTGCTGCACATAATAACACACGAGATGATGACACAATTGTTGCTTAGTTCTTGCCTTAAAGTAGAATCAAAATCTTTCCTCTGATCCTATCTGCAATAGGGTTTTCTCTCCAATATTAACATATGTTGAATCTGTCTGAGTTATTTAATGACTGAACAAGCTGAGATCACACATAAACCAGATGATCTTGTCCTCCAGTGGTTTGCCGCTCATTCACTCGAACGGTTTCTGTCTTGTGAGGAATGGCAAGCAATATCATCAAATTTGAAAGACATCAAAATATATTTGAGATGGATTAACAGTTCAGATGATAAGGTTTTTCCCCAATATGTGCCTTTTAATTTCTTTCATCCCACTACAGAACTTCCCATACATCCTCGTCTCCCCTTCTCTTTCCTCTGTGTCTCTCACCTTTCCCAGTCCTGAGCAAGGCTTGCTTCCTTTATTTCTCTGCATTTTCTGAGCATTTCCAGCAGTTTCAGTTTTTTTTTAATTTTAGAATTCAAAGTCAAAGCTGAAATCAAAATAAAGCTTATTGTCATATGTGCAAGTACATGTGTGCACGGGGGGGGCAATGAAAAACTTAATTGGTAAATTTAATGAATAATATTAGTTTATTATTGTCACAAGCATTGAGGTACAGTGACAAACTAAGTTCTGCATGTATCATCTCATCACATCAGTACATTGAGGTAGTTCAAGGGGAAGGCAAATCCGAAAACAGAATAAAGTGATACAGTTGGAGGAATTGCAGGAATCCAATAAGATACAAGGCCATGACGAGGTAGATTGTGAAGCCAAGAGTCAATCTTATCAAACAAGGGGACCATTCGGTAGTCTTACAACTGATAGAAGCTGTCCTTGAGCCTGGTGGTATGTGCTTTGAAGTTTTTGTGGAAAGGCAGAAAAGAGAGAGTGCCTAGAGTGGGTGGGGTCATTGATTATGCCAGATTCCATAGAAGGGAAGCTGGTTTCTGTGATGTGCTGAGCTGTGTCCAAAATTCTGTACTTTTTGCAAGATATTATGTCAATGCTCCACCCTATCATGAGTTCTGTGGAGCATTCGCAGCCTTGGAGTTTCTAAATTCTTGCTAACAAATTGACAGAACAAGCATTTACCTTAAAGAATAGTTGTCAGCTCTCGGGATGTGCTGACAGAGACAGTGCCCAGTTAGTCCCTTGGTAGTTCAAAGTGAGATTTTTAATGAATATGTCAAAAACTAGAATCAAGTTTAAATGTGACCGCCTCAGGGTTGCCAGAAGCATTTTCTTTTATGTAGCAGGATGCTACATACAAAAACTTTGACTGTTCCATGCCAGTGAAATCATTTAGATGTTGCTGCCAAGGCAGATGTCGTCTTTCAGATTTCACACCAATGAAACAAGACCTTCTTTGCATCTATCTAAGTAGATTTTCTTCATAATCTAAGGCGTCAGATTGTTTTAAATTTTTTCAGTTGTGGAATTCTGAGAAGCATGTGTTTTTCCTCTCATAGAGTCACATAGTATGGAAACAGGCGCTGGGCTCACTGAGTCCACAATAATCAGTTTTTACACCAATCCCATATTCATTTCCACATTTTATTTTCCCCACATTCCAATCCGTAAGCACATAAAAGCATCAGAAAGTAAGAGCAGACGTTAGCCACTCAGCTCCTCAAGTCTACTCCGTTCAATTTCCATCAGGGCTGACCTACCCCAGGCCTCAACGCTTCTTCTGTGCCAGTTCACCAAAGCCCTCAGTTCCCGGCTCTTTCAAAAAAATCTATCTACTGCCACTTTAAATAGTCCCTGTGATTTAGCATCCACAATCTTCTGGAGCAAAAAATCTCAAGGATTAGAAAGCATCTTCCCGTCATGGACTTACACAGAACTTTGGTTTAATCGCTTCGTTCTGACTATTGTGTCCGCCTGAGTTAGTTCCCATTGACCTCTGTCAGAACCAGAATCAAAGTTAGGTTTGTTATCACAGACACATTCATGAAATGTGTTGTTTTGTGAAAGTAGGACAGTGCAAGACATAAAAAAAATTCTGAAGTTACAATAAGAAGTAAAATAAATAAATAGTATAAAAGTGAAATAGTGAGGAAGTGCTCACCAGTTCATGGACTGTTCAGAAATCTGATGGCAGAGGGGAAGAAGCTGTTCATAAATCATTGAGTGAGCACCTTCAGGCTCCTGTACCTCCTCCCTGATGGTGGTAATGACAGGAGGACGCGTCCCAGATGGTGAGGGTCTTTAATGATGGATGCCACCTACTTGAAGCACCACCATTTGAAGACGTCCTTGATGGTGGGGAGGGTTGCCTACCATCAAGGACATCTTTTGATCCTATACATTGGAGCCTCCATACCAGATGATCTGGCCCATACTTTTTCAATCCTTACCGAAATGTAGCACGTGGCCAAGTGGTTAAGGCATTGGACTAGCGATCTGAAGGTTGTGAGTTCAAACACCAGCCAAGGCACTTAACCACACACTGCTCCAGTCCACCCAGCTGAAAATGAGTACTGGCAAAATGCTGGGGGTTAACCGTGCGATAGAGTGGCATCCTATCTGGGGCGGGGGAGTCTCGTACTTTCAGTCGCTTCACGCCACAGAAACTGGCCTAAGTACCGGCCTGATGAATCTATAAGGCTCGGGACAGACTTTAACTTTACCTGTCCTTTAACCTTACCTGACCAAATGACTTTCAAATGTTGCTATTTTACCTGCCTCTACCACCGGCCTGTATCACCACCTCTAGCAGCTTATTCCATACACCTACAACCCTCTGTGAAAAAGATCTGCTCCTCAGATTCTCTTCAGCTCTTTCCTGTCTCAGTTTAAATCTATGTCTGCTAGTTCTATATTCCACTAGACTGGGAGAAAGACGGTGCCCATCAAAAGTTTATGACATCTATTAGGTCCCCCTTCAGCCTCCCTCACTCTGGGGATAACAGTCCCAGTCTATCCAATCTCCCATAGAGTAGTACAGCACAGGAATGGGCCCTTCGACCCACAGTCACTGTGCCAACCATAATGCCAGTCAAGACTAATCCTATTTGCCTGCACATGGTCTATATCAAAAGACCATAAGACAAAGGGGCAGAATTAGGCCATTCAAATCATCGATTCTGCTCTGCCATTCAATCATGGCTGATGTAATTTCCCTCTCAACACTATTCTTTTGCCTTCTCCCACATGACTTGGCATCCATAGCCATCCGTGGCAATGAATTCCACAGATTCACCACCCTCTGGCTAAATAAATTCTTCCTCCTCTCTGTTCTATTCTGAAGCTGTGCTCTCTGGTCTTAGATTCTCCCATTATTGGAAACAGTCTCTCCCTATCTTCTCAACCTAGGCTTTTCAGTATTCAGTAGGTTTCAATAACATCTCCCCTCATTCTTCTAAACTCCAGCAAGTACAGGTTCAGAGCCATCAAACACTCCTCAATCATCGAAGCTTTCATTCCCTGGGTCGTTGGCATAAACCTCTACTGGGACCTCTCCAATGTCAGTACATCCTTTCTTAGATACAGGGCCCAAAACTGCTCACAATATCCCACTATTACCTGCTTGTTCACGTCTGTCTAAATGGAACATAGCTATCATATCTGCCTCCACCACACACCAGCATCCACCACACTATGTGTAAGATTTGTCACATCTCCTTTAGATATTCCCCCTCTTATTCAGAACCCTCTGTCCTCTCATATTCGACATTTTCTCCCTGAAGGGAAACACTGACTATCTACGTAGCTACACCTCTCGTAATTTTATAAACTTCTATCAGGTCTTCCTTCTGCCTCCGGTGCTCCAGTGAAAACAATGTATGTTTGTCCTTTCTTTCCTTATAAGTCTAGTACTGCTTGTTCACCAGCTGAATTATGTACATGCTGTGTCAAGAAACTCTCCTGGATGCACCTAACAAATGCCGCCTCATTTAAACCTCTGGAACTAAGGGAGATCCAGCCAATACTGGAAGATTAAAGTTGCTCACTACAGATAGCCAGTTGTTTTCACATCTTTCCATAACCTGCCTACATATCTATTCCTCCATCTCCTGCTGGCTATTAGAAGGGCAGTACTGTAGTCTGTCATAGTGGTTGCACCTTTATTATTCCTGAGTTCTAACTCATATTGCCTCACTGAATGAGCCCTCTGGGACATCCTCTCCAGTTAGTGCTGTGAAATTCTCCCTGATCAGTGCCTCAACACCCCACCTCTCTTACAGCCCTCCCTATCACATTTGAGGCATTGAAAACCTGGAATGTTAAACTCCTGTGTGCTGTGTTGTTCCGCCAAGCATTGCAGGAATGCTTTATTGGCATCGGAATGTGTGACAACACCTGGGGACTGAGCCAGCACATCCTTGGGTATGATGTATTGTTGCTATGCGATAAGTAACAAGAATCTGATTCTGCTAGTGCTTCTCGCCCCTCAATTGTTTCTGTAATCGCTACAACATTGAAGTTCTATGGACTAACATAAGTTTATTGAAATTAATTGCATTAAAATGAATACTCGTCACTGCATCAGTCAAACCCTGCTCGCCCTTCTTTCCAACCTTACTTGAGCTTTCTTCTCAATCCCACTGCTTGCTGACCTGGTGACTGGTTCCCGTCTCTCTGCCACGTTAGTTCAAATGCTCCTGATCTGCCCCGCAAACCTCCTTACAAGGATATTGGTGCCTCTCCAGTTCAGGTGCCAGCAGTCCCTCTTGTACACATCCCACCTGTACTGGGAGGGAACCCAATAATCCAGAAACCTGAGGCTTCTTGCAAAGGCTCCTTAGTCATATACTGTATTGAACTGTACTATCTTCCTATTTCTTGCCCCATTAACACATATTGCAAAGATTACTCCAAAGATTAGTTCTTCTTTTTAATTTCCTGCCTAACTCCCAAACATCACATTGTAGGACTTCACCTCTCTTCCTGCCTATGTTGATATTATGGATCACAGGATTTGGCTGATCACTCTCTCCTTTCAGAATGTCCTGTGCCTTCTCAGAGGCATCCACGTGAATCTTTATAACTCTTTATAATCTTATAAATCAAGAACACTAGGCTTGGCAACATCCTTGTGAATCTTTCTCTCTAGCTTAATGATATCCTTCCTTTAGCATGGTGAACAGAACCATGTACCAATAGGCACTATAGGTAACTAATACCTTTTGCTTCCACATTGTCTATAACGCTTCATTCTCTGCACATTCATGTGCTATCTAAGAACCTCTTAAATGTCTTTATCGTATTTGCTGCCAATGTCACCCTGGCTCCAATCAATCTCTGTGTAAAGAACTTGTCCTGTACATCCTCATTAAACCCGCTTCCTCAAATTTTAAGAGTTCGACCCAATTTCAGAGGACTATGTACTTACACCCCTAATTCTTGCTGCTCATCAATACTCTCTAGGGTCCTGCCATTCACTAGGGGATGTCCTGTACTAGCTTAACATCCCAAAAAGCATCATTTGATGCTTGTTGCTGATTCCAATGAGACAGGAGTTCTGCAGTGACAGTATCAAATCACTTCACCCTCAGCATAACCCCAATTTGCTTGAACAAATATTATTAAATATTTATCCAGGTTTCTGCAGATGGCTTTTATCCTATTGACTATCTGTAGTTCATTTTTTATTTTCCAGTA
Organism: Mobula hypostoma; assembly: GCF_963921235.1. Taxonomy (NCBI): domain Eukaryota; kingdom Metazoa; phylum Chordata; class Chondrichthyes; order Myliobatiformes; family Myliobatidae; genus Mobula; species Mobula hypostoma. The sequence continues at coordinate 172,570,373 of NC_086097.1, forward strand.
TGCTAATTAACTCTGACAACAGGCCAACAAGCTGTTCTTGTGCAATCTATATTTATGTTGAAGCCTGAAGGAAGTTATGTATCACAATCTGCTTTTCAAGAGCAATCAAAGCAAATTTGATTCCAAGATGTATAAGGTTATTATTATGATTACAATAATATTAATGATGATAACCAAAAACTTGATCAAGATGTACATCTGTAGGAGAGAAAGGTATGAAGTGAAAAGGTTTAGTGGATGGATGGGTGGGGGGGGTGAGGTGCAAACTCCTGTGTTTGGGACTTAATCTGTTTAGAGCACAACTGGGAATGGAGGAGCGATTAAATTCTGAGCTAAATGAGAGGTCAGAATTGGTGAAGGGCAGAAGATGCTGAAGTATTTCAGCCCTGCGGGAGATTAGAGAGAATGACACAGGGAATTTGGAAACAGAGTGAAAAGGTTAAGATGTGACTTAGCTGGATGATGTTGCAGATCAATAAGTCCACGGGGATTGCATGAGTCAGTGAAATTGCAGTAGAGCTTCTGTCTGGCCATGAGCTTAATGAAGATGGGGAACAGGATGTCAGGTGGTTATCAATCAATGTAGTTAATCCTGGAGAAAGTGAAGCATCTGCCGATACCTCTCATTGCCTCAAGAAACCAGCCAGCATAATCAACTCCACTCATCCAGTGCAATCTCTCTTCTCCCCTCTCCCATTGGACAGAAGATTTAAAAGCCTGAAAGCACATACCACCAGGCTAAAAGACAGCTTCCATTGTTATCAGGCTCTTGAACAGACCTCTTGAATGACAAAATGGACTCAGTTTTACAATCTACATTGTGATGATCTTGCATTTTATTATTTATGTGCACTGCAATTTCTCTGAAGCTTTTACAATTATATTCTGCTTTGTTATTGTTCCATCTCAATTTGCTGTGTAATGATTGATTTGCATGAACAGTATTTAAGACAAGCTTACAATAATAAAGATAAACCAAACCAAAAGAAATGTAAGTAGGCTTTATTGCTGGGTTAGAGGGAGTAAGGCAAGGCTATGGAAGTTGGAAAAAAGCCATCTCAGGGACAAGAGTTTATTCCACCAAGACAGTAAACAGAATAGTTCAAACTCAGAGATTCACCTGGGAGAGCCATGAATTTGGTGACTAGGGAATGGAGTCTGTGAAGGCAATGACTTCTATCAACACACACTCCCACTTCCACCCAGCCACCCACCAGCTCCAATATTTATTTGGAGGAAATATCCTCTCATTCAGTAGTAATTCCATACATGTCTAAGGACCATTTGGGACATGCCCTTTCTTGTATTCCTACTATCAAGGAAGAGGTACAGGGGCTTGAAGACCCAACAGACAATAGACAATAGACAATAGGTGCAGGAGTAGGTCATTTGGCCCTTCAAGCCAGCACCACCATTCACTGTGATCACAGCTGATCATCCACAATCAGTATCCAGTTCCTGCCTTATCCCCATAACCTTTGATTCCACTATCTTTAGGAGCTCTATCCATCTCTTTCTTGAAAGCATCCAGAGACTTAGCCTCCACAGCCTTCTGGGGCAGAGCATTCCATATATCCACCACTCTCTGGGTGAAAAAGTTTTTCCTCGACTCCTTTCTAAATAGCCTACCACTTATTCTTAAACTGTGGCCTCTGGTTCTGGACTCACCCATCAACGGGAACATGCTTCCTGCCTCCAGCGTGTCCAATCCCTTAATAATCTTATATGTTTCAATAAGATCCCCTCACAGCCTTCTAAATTCCAGAGTATACAAGCCCAGTCGCTCAAATCTTTCAACATATGATAGTCCCGCCATCCCGGGAATTAACCCTGTGAACCTACACTGCACTCCCTCAATAGCAAGAATGTCCTTCCTCAAATTTGGAAACCAAAACTGCACACAGTACTCCACGTGTGGTCTCACCAGGGCCCTGTACAGCTGCAGAAGGACCTCTTTGCTCTTATACTCAATTCCCCTTGTTATTCCCCACCCTCAATGATTCAGGAAAGCTATTTCCTCTCTACCATCAGTTTTCTGAACAGACCATTAACAGATGAACACTACCTCGTTACTCTTTTGTTCACACTATTTATTTATTCCCATAATTTTAGATTAGATTAGATTAAATTATGAGGACACTCAGTCCTCGTTTATTGTCATTTAGAAATGCATGCATTAAAAAATGATACAATGTTCCTCCAGAGTGATATCACAGAAACACAGGACAAACCAAGACTAAAACTAACAAAACCACATAATTATAACATATAGTTACAACAGTGCAAAGCAGTACAGTAATTTGATTAAGAGCAGACCATGGGCATGGTAGAAAAAAAAGTCTCAAGTCCCGGTAGCCCCATCATCTCACGCAGACGGTAGAAGGGAGAAATTCTCCCTGCCATGAAACTTTAAGTGCCGCAAACTTGCCGATGCAGCATCATTGGAAGCACCCGACCACAGCGGACTCTGAGTCCGTCTGAAAACTTTGAGCCTCCGACCAGCTCTCCGACACTGAGCGCCAAGCGCTTCGACCCCACCCCAGCCACTGAACAACAAGCAAAGCCGAGGACTTGGGGCCTTCCCCACCGGAGATTCTGGATCACACAGTAGCAGCTGCAGCAAAGCAGGCATTTCAGAAGTTTCACCGGATGTTCCTCCGTGCTCACACGTCCGTCTCCATCAAATCAAGATTGTGCACGGCACCCTACTTGACAGATAACAGACATCACCACCGGAGTGGCCGCTGCGAACTGCGTCACGCCACCATCTTCCCCTCCTCTGTTTTAAAAATAAAATTTAGAGTACTTTTGTGCCTTTACACTGTACTGCTATCACAAGAAAACAAATTTCACGTCCTGTAAGTCAGTGATAACAAATCTGATTCAGATTCGGATTCTATGTCTGAAAGCTTTCACAATTTGGAGGCAGTGGAGGGCTCAGGGAAGGTGAAGGCATGCATTGTGTGAAGAATTACCTAGTGATGTCTTGCCTGAAACAACTGCCTCCAGTTTTAATATTGTAGCCACTCATCCAGGGACACACCGGAGAAGAAGGTACCTCTCTGGAAACTCCCTTAACCAGATTATATACTTTCTATAGGTTACTGTATATGTTATGCAGAATTAGGAACACAAGCCAAGTCAAGGTAATGCAAAGCAACACATTTCACAGCATCTTCAGTGATAATAATCCTGATTCTGATTCAGTTAATTGTCATGTGCACAGGTACTTCGAGGTACAGGTACAATGACAAAATAGCTTGCAGCAGCATTACAGGTATGTAGCTACAGAGAACAAAACTGGAAGGACATAAATTGCACATAAGATGTTCCTCAAGAAAAATGTATTCTCTACATTCTCTGCTTCACACTAAATTTAATGCCTTCTTCCTTGCATTTATAACATTTCTGTGAAGAACTACATTAAAAGAAGCACATACGTGAAATCCATCTCTTCAGGTCAAGCTTATTGTCATGTGTATGAGGTAGAGGTTCAATGAAAAACTTGCTATCAGCAGCATCATAGGCTCATAGATTCAGATACACAAAATATAAGTTACGCATATATTGTGCATAAGTTACACAAGGCAGTGGAAAAAAAACTAATGAAAGTCAACAGTGAAAAAAACAATACAATTACAGTCAAGTCCATGGTAGTGCAAGAGGGCAGAATCAGAATCAGATTTATTATCACGGGTATGTGTCATGAAATTTGTTAACTTAAAGCAGCAGTTCAATATAATGCATAATCTAGAAGAAAAAGAAAAAAATAAGTAAATAAATATACATATATTGCACGATTTTTAATCTATTCAAAGTTTCAAAAGAATTTCAAGATGTATAATGTATACATTTCTCTAACATTAAATGTACCTTTGAAACTTTGAATAGATTAAAAATCATGCAAAAACAGAATTAATATATATTTAAAAATGAGGTAATGTTCACCAATTCAATATCCATTTAGGAATTTGATGATGGGGGGAAGAAACTGTTCCTTAATCACTGACTGTGTGCCTTCAGGGTTCTGTACCTCCAATCTGACGGTAGCAGTGAGAAAAGGGCATGCCCTGGGTGCTAGGGGTCCTTAATAATGGACACTGCCTTTCTGAGACACCGCTCCTCGAAGATGTCCTGAGTACCCAAGATGGAGCCAACTAAATTTGCGACCCTCTGCAGCTTCTTTCAATCCTGTGTAGCCACACCCCCCATACCAAACAGTGATGCAGCCTGTCAGAATGCTCCCCACAGTATATCTATAGAAGTTTTTGAGTGTTTTTGTTGACATACCAAATCTCTTCAAAGTCCTAAAGAAATATAGTCATTGTCTTGCCCTCCTTATAACTACATCAATATGTTGGGACCAAGTTAGGGCCTCAGAGATCTTGACACCCAGGAACTTGAAACTGCTTACTCTCTCCACTTCTGATCCCTCTATGAGGATTGGTATGTGTTCCTTCATCCTACCTTCCTGAAGTCCACCATCAGCTGTTTCGCCTTACTGATGGTGAGTCCAAGATTTTTGCTGAGACACCACTCCAGGATGTGGAAGCATTGGAAAGGGTACAGAGGAGATTTACCAGGATGCTGCCTGGTTTAGAAAGTATGCATTATGATCAGAGATTAAGGGAGCTAGGGCTTTACTCTTTGGAGAGAAGGAGGATGAGAGGAGACATGATAGAGGTGTACAAGATAATAAGAGGAATAGATAGAGTGGACAGCCAGCGCCTCTTCCCCAGGGCACCACTGTTCAATACAAGAGGACATGGCTTTAAGGTAAGGGGTGGGAAGTTCAAGGGGGATATTAGAGGAAGGTTTTTTACTCAGAGAGTGGTTGGTGCGTGGAATGCACGGCCTGAGTCAGTGGTGGAGGCAGATACACTAGGGAAGTTTAAGACACTACTAGACAGGCATATGGAGGAATCTAAGGTGGGGGCTTATATGGGAGGCAGGGTTTGAGGGTCGGCACAACATTGTGGGCCGAAGGGTCTGTACTGTGCTGTACTATTCTACGTTCTATGTTCCACTTGTTGGCATATCTCGCTCCTGTACGCTCTCTCGTCTCCATCTGAGATTCTACTAACAATGGTTGTATCATCAACAAATTTAGAGACGGTATTTGAGCTATGCCTAGCCACACAGTCATGGGTATAGATGGAGTAGAACAGTGGGCTAAGCACACACCCCTGAGGTGCACCAGTGTTGATTGTCAGCGAAGAGGAGTTATTATCACCAATCCGCACAGATTGTGGTCCTCCAGTTAGGAAGTCGAGGATCCAATTGCAGAGGGAGGTACAGAGGCCCAGGTTCTGTAATTCATCAATCAGGATTGTGGGAACGATGGTATTAAATGCTGAGCTATAGTCGATAAACAGCACCCTGACATAGGTGTTTGTATTGAATTGTATTGTCTGTAGCGTAGTGGTTAGCACAACACTTTACAGTTCAGGCAACCTGGGTTCAATTCCCGCCGCTGCCCGTAACGAGTTTTATGTTCTCCCCGTAGCTGCGTGGGTTTCCTCTTGATACATCAGGTTCCTCCTGAGGTGCAAAGATGTACTGGTCGGTAGGTTAATTGGTCATTGTAAATACTTTATACTTCATACTTTATTGTCGCCAAACAATTGATACTAGAACATACAATCATTGTGCAAACGTACAAATTGTTTCAAGATTAGGCTCAAATTAAATTAGTGGATTGCTGAATGGAGTGGCTGATTTGAAGGGCCAAAAAGGCCTTTCCAGTGCTGTATCACAATAAAAAAAAGTCCAAATTTTAAGGTGATTGCTGGTCTGTAGTATTCCGTCGCTGAGGTAGGGTTAGGGTAATGCAGATCAGATCAAGAACCTAATGGAGACAGGAAAGCAGCTGTTCCTGAAACAGATCACATATTAATCATTAATCCCCATATATGCTTAATATACATAAATATATATATATATATATATATATATATGTGTGTGTGCTTAATCCCCATTAATAGATATTCCCCTATACCATAACACACACACACACATATATATATATAGGGACTTCAGGCTTCAGTACTTCTCTGACAGTAGCAAGTGATAAGACAAAACACTCAGTGGCCAATGACACCAGGACAGATAAGTAACTTCAACAACGCAATCTGCCCACTTGCCCCAATTAGTACAGTTAAAGACTGATCCCATCGTTGCAACAACAAAAGACATGTATTCACAGAGACTGATCTATCAGCTGTGTAGTATGTCAAAAGGCAGTGGAGTCAGCTCTTTCTCCAGAGACAAGTGCATAAAATCTAGGCTAATGCCAAAGGGCACACTACATTGACAGGTGGGTCATCTTACGGATGGGACATTAGAGCAAGGCCCAGACAGGCCTTTCTGGGGAAGGAAATCATCTCCTGGATGCTCCCACTCTGGTGAAGTTCCAAATTAACAGCCACAGTTCTGCACCATTAATCCATGGTTCAGATTACACCAGGGCAGCTGGAAAATTAAAATTTAGTAGTTATATATATATATATGGATTTTAAGGTAATTGTCAATATCAACCTCTGAATTATCATAAAAATTCATTTTTTACACATTTTTTCATGGAAAGGAATCTGCTGTTCTTATTCAGTTTGATCTTAATGTGGATCTTGAGCCAACAAAGTGTATCATTTTTAACAGTTCAGGGTTTAATCAGGGATAGGGTATTAGCAGTAACATTCAACAACAACCTGAAAGTTAATAAAGAATGCTTCAAAGAAGAACAGCCAAGTAAAACAGGCTCTGATTAATGTTGTAAGGAAAGGCTAGAAAAAATAGGGCTGTTTCCTCTGGAGTGGCACAGGCTGAGGAGAGACCTGATAGAGATTTATATAGACAGCTCCTATCTTTTTCCCAGGATCAAAATCTCTAATATTAGAGAACATATATTTGAGGTCAGAGGAGAGAAGTTTAAAAGTGATGTACAGGGCAAGTTTTTATACACAGAGAGTAGCATTTATAAAGCAGCAGCTTAACTTCCTGACTCATGAACAATGCCTCAACTAATGAAGACAAGCATGCCATATGCCTTCTTTACCACCCTATCAACCTATGCAGCCATGTTCAGGAGCTAAGGACTTGGACTTATTGTATTGAGATCCCTCTGTCATCAACACTACTAATGGTGCTGCCTTCAACAGTGTACTGTTCCTATACATTTGATCTCCCAAAGTGCAACACCTCATACTTGGCCGGATTAAGCTCCATCTGCCATTTCTCCGTTCATATTGGCAAGTGTTGTACATCCCACTGAATCCTTTGATGATCTTCTACACCATCCACATGCTTTAATTTTTTGTATTGTCTGCAAACTTACTAACCCATTCATCGACATCACTTATAAATATCACAAACAACAGTGGTCCCTGAAAGAATTCCTACAGAACACCACTGGTCATAGACATGCAGCCAGAATAAGTCCATTGACCACTACCGTATGTCTTCTATGGACAAGCTACTTCTGAATCCAAATCGCCAGTTCACCATTGATCTCTGATCTATTGATTACTTCCAGCCTTTATTGCTTTTGTGTCAGATTTCCAGCATCTGCAGTATTTTCTTTTTTCAGGATCCATCAGCCCTTAACTTTTCCACTCTCCATAGGCTTTAGCAACTTCAAAGAATGCATAGACCACTTATAGAATCATTGAAAAACTCACTGGGTATAAATCAGCAACAAACCTGACAGCAGTTGATGGTTTCTTTAAATATAACTATTTCTAGTGCCATTCATGTTACTTAACCACAGCTGTGAGAATTAGAGAAGGTATTAGTAGGAACACTGAGCTCCAAAACACCAATGCTGACATCAAATCAGTTTTGAACTCTGACAATAAGAACTGCTAACTCTGCAGGGTTCTGCCAGTGCTCTCACTAATACCGCACTAATCCCTGATGTGACCAGCATCACAATTTGTGCACTGCAGATACCTATAGTGGGGTCCAAAAATACAGCTGTGTGTATCTATGTTCTCCATCCATCACCGAGCAGGTTGTCCTTCTTACCAAATCCTAAATATTTCATAATTTTTTCAATAAAATCTTCCCTTAGTTCACTTTGACTTATGTGAGGGGATTTTCAATTAATACTGCCACTTGCAAAAACAGACCTGTCTCAATAACCTCAGTCTCTATGTTACATTGGAGACTGATAGCTACCGATTTAGTTGCAATCTAAATCCCCAGACCATTTATTATTAATAGCAAGGATTTTTACGAGGACTTTGAAAGTCACTAATGATTGATCAGCTTGCCTTTAGCTATTCTAGTGCAATATACCATGACTTCTAATCCAGTGCATTGTGGCCGAGGAGGGATACCCATGTTTTATTGTAACAAAGCAGTGACTATAGCTCAAGATTTTTGGGTTATTCTGAGATTATAAGTAGCGGAAATATTTTGTTTTTCTCTAACTCCATTCTCATCACTTTCAGGACATCTAAAAGTACTTGAGAACCAATGAGGTGCATTTGGAACAGAGTTACTGTTAACATAAAATGTAGAAAAGTACAGTACAGGAACAGATCCACAATCTTTCAACAAACTAATTAGGCCAACAACATCTAATCCCTTTTGACTAAATATAGTCCATATCCCTCCATTCTCTGCATATACATGTGCCAATCTAAGACCTTTTAAATGTGTAGGATCAGTACACTGTTGAAGGCAGAACCATGATGTTGGCCAGAAGAAACTGCAGTCTGTCAAGGACAGGGGAAGCAGACAAGCCAACTGTCTTTGTTTTCCCCCACTTTGTGGACTCTGAACAGTTTCTTGCTCTTGGATAATCTAATCAGAGCAACTGAGGCTACGTCCACACTAGTAACTGAAGCTTTATCTCTTCGTTTTGATCCTCCATCTACACTGAAACGGTGTTTTCCTCCCCTGAAAACAGAGCTTTTCTAAAACAGTCTCCAGAGTGTTTAAATCTGAAAATGCCGGTTGGGCTTTGTGGTGTGTACAGGGTAACTGGAGGTTTTAAAAAACTTGTCGTCCCTTTCATTGATGAAGGGACTATGGCTGTAGAAAACGTTTCCAGGGTGACCCCTCTGTGGGAGTGGGGAAGCTGTTGGTGGGGCCACCCGGGGGTCTGTGTGTCCGTATGTGTAGCTATTGTAGTGGCTGTGAGGCTGGTATTGCGGCAGTAAAAAGTACTGGGGGGGGAGCCATCATATTCCTCATCATTGCAAATCCCTCTGCAACAGAGTTAGACAGTTTTTCAATGTTCATTGTCAGCCGGGTCATACTGTCCGCGAACTCCCTGTCAGTTGCCTCCATACGCCCCAGTATCTGTTTTTTTAGTTTTAAGTCCTCCAGCATGACAGCCAACAGCTGTCTGTCGTTTGGCAATTACCTTATAAGTTTTTCTAGTCTGTAACTGGACAAACGCGCACCAAGTACTGTATACTGTTTCCTCTTCGCTTGTCTTCTGTAGATGTGTCCTGCACATGCCCAGTAGGAGGAGATTTGCCCAAATATTCATTCTAATGTGGACGGAGGTATTTTCAAAAACGCCTGGTGTGGACACCTATCGTTTTTATGCGAAACCGACGTTTTCAGGATTATCCGGCCTAGTGTGGACGTAGCCTGAATGTGAACACAGGAAGCTTCAAGTAATGATCTGCTAAACCTGAGACCATTCTCAAACAAATAGCCATTTGTTATGTAAAGGGCATGGACTCTGAACTGATCCTTGCTCTGCGACAATCTAATCAGACCAACATACCTAAGGCTACTTCCACACTACACTGGATAATTTTGAAAACAAAGCTTTTTCTCTTCGTTTTGACCTTCCGTCCACACTGAAATGGCGTTTTCAGCCCCCGAAAACGGAGATTTTCAGAAACAGTCTCCAGAGTGAATAAATCTGAAAACGCCTAATATCCGTTGCAGTGTGTACGGGGTAACCGGAGCTTTTTAAAACCGCTGTCGTGACGTGCCGGAACAGATGGCGACAGTGCAGCATTTCATTGTTTTCTTATTATTATTACTACTACTACTTTATTGTCGCCGAAGAATTGATACTAGAGCATACAATCATCACAGCGGTATTTGATTCTGCGCTTCGCAGAACCTAACAATTTCAGAACAGACAGCAACAAGACTAAAGCCAGAAGAGTTAGAAATGTACTCACCAAATACTTTGACCCATAGCTTACTGAATAAATAAGTATACTCACTTTGCCCTGTTTTCTGTCCTAGCTTGTATGAAGGTGGTTTACCTATTTATGCCAGTCCTTCTCTGACAATAGATGTGTAACAGCCTAATGTAACATTGTATGGAAATACAGGTGTCCCCCGCTTTTCAAACGTTCGCTTTACGAAACTTCACTGTTACGAAAGACCTACATTAGTACGCTGTTTTTGCTTTCAGAAGGTGTTTTCACTGTTACGAAAAAAAAATTCAGCGTGTGAAAAAAATCAGCGCATGATAAAAGGCAGAGCGCACCCCGAGCAGCCGCTCTCCCCCGGATTTGGAACGGCATTCTCACCGGCATTGCTGAAACACGTGCCTATGAGCAGCCGTTTGCAAGATGAGTTCTAAGGTATCGGAAAAGCCTGAAAGAGCTCGTAAGGGTGTTACACTTAGGGTAAAACTAGACATAATTAAGCGTTTTGATCGTGGTGAACAAAGTAAGGACAAGCAACATACATCAAGGTTGCTGGTGAACGCAGCAGGCCAAGCAGCATCTGTAGGAAAAGGTGCAGTCGACGTTTCAGGCCGAGACCCTTCATCAGGACTATATGTAAGGACAATGTGAGTTTGGCTTGTGGAAGCTGATGAACATGAAGAGGTTTTGGCATCCCATCACCAAGAACTGATAGATGAAGAGCTGATGCATTTGGAAGAAAAAAGGATAACAATCGAAACCGAATGAGTAATGATAAAGTACGACTTTAATTTTGAAAGGGTACGTCGGTTTAGGAGATATTTGCAGGATGGTTTGAGTCCTTATTAAAGAACTGTGTGATAGAAAAATGCGTGAGGCTCAGCAGTCAAGCAAGCCTTCCACATCAGCCACAGCAGTTGACGAACCTCGACCTTCGACATCGAGGCGGGCAGAGATAGAAGATGAGCTGCCTGCTCTAATGGAAAGAGACGACGAGATGACACCCCAGCGTCCCACCACCCCAACTCCCAGGCCATGGACAGATACCGATTCGCGGAAAATGCAACGGTAGCCGGGACGCACACAGCACTTCTTTAAGAAAAGCCGAAAGAAACATGCTAATTAATTAGGTGCCGCCGACACATAATTGTCGGCCCAGATCAGAGATGACACAATTGGAAATCGGCACTGATCTGGGCCGACAATTACGTGTCGGGCAGCACCTAATTAATTAGCTAGTTTATTTCGGCTTATTTCTTAAAGATGTGCTGTGTGCCTCCCAGCTACCGCTGGACTCCTGCGTGCTTCGCGGCAATGTATCGCTCAGCGGCCTGGAGGGTGGGGACCACTGGACCACCCAAACTCCGACTCAGCCTAACACACCATCATAAATGTGCTTGGCACTGTCCCAATTCCAGTAAGTGATACTACACTGTACATACATTATTTCTACTTTATATAGGCTGTGTATTTTACATGTTATTTGGTATGATTTGGCAGCTTCATAGCTTAAAGGTTACTGGAGAGAGTGTTTCTGCTGAGAGCGCTTGCGTGAGATTTTCTGCCGGCGGCGCTTGCGTGAGATTTTCGCTACGGAGAACAGTGCAGTAATGATTGTGGAAAAGTATTTCTACTTTATATAGGCTGTGTATTTATCATATCATTCCTGCTTTTACTATATGTTACTGTTATTTTAGGTTTTATGTGTTATTTGGCATGACTTGGTAGGTTATTTTTGGGTCTGCGAATGCTCACAAAATTTTTCCATATAAATAAATGGTAATTGCCTCTTCGCTTTACGACATTTTGGCTTACGAACCGTTTCATAGGAACGCTGTACTTTCAGATGGCGGGGGAAACCTGTACAAGATAACACTGATGCAGACATGTTTTATACATTTAACAAGGTGCTTTATTAATGCAACAGAGTTAGTCAGTTTTTCAATGTTCATCGTCAGCCGGGTCATACTGTCCGTGAACTCCCTGTCGATTGCCTCCTCGCTCCAGTATTTGTTTTTTTTTGTTTTAAGTCCTCCTGCGCGAGAGCCAAGAGCAATTCCTTTTAAGTTTTTCTACTGTGTAACTGGACAAATGCGTACTAAGTATATCGTTTCCTCTTCATTTGTTTTCTGTGTGTCTTGCACATGCCCAGTAGGAGGAGATTCGCCCAAATATCTGTCTAATGTGGACAGAGATATTTTGAAAAACGCTTAGTGTGGATGCTGTCATTTTTACTTGAAACTGGCATTTTCAAAATTATCCGGCGTAGTGTAGACATAGCCTGAGACCATTCTCAGAGGAGTAGCTACTTGTTATGTGAAATGCCAGACCTGCAATCGGTAATCTCGTTAGACTCTGTCTGGGTTGCCTCATTTAACTGGTTTGGACCAGTCAGAGTGTAAAGGCACAAATACACAAGGCTGGAGTGGGCAGAACCATGAAACAATGTTGGTTGTAGACCTGTACAGTGACCGGGAAGAAGGTGACCCAGGTAGGTCAGGTGACCTTGAGCCAATGGGATGGAGATCCGATGGTTCAATTGATGAGGAACAGTATAAGAGTCAGGAGCTCCAAATGCACAGGGGTGATAACTCTCCAGCAGCCAGAGACCAACCATCATGGATAACGAGGACCCCACGGACTCGTGGAGATTGGGACCACGGGGAAAGCTTGGCCAGCGTAGACTCCTTTCCCGGGTAATGCCTCTTCTCTTCATTGACTGTTCATGGACTGTCAGGGATTCTAGTAGGGTGCACACAGAGACAGTTTGTGAACCCATGTGCTTTTAGTTGAAACAATAATAGTTACTTGTCGGTAACTACAGATTCTCTGTGCCTCACCGATCATTATTACAAGCGGTGATTCTTGTAACAATTAGTAGTGTTGATGACAGAGGGATCTTAGAACCCAAGTCCTTAGCTCCTGAAAATGGTTGCATTGGTTGATAGGGTGGTGAAGAAGGCATATGGCATGCTTGTCTTTATTAGTTGAGACATTGTTCATAAGTCAGAAACTTATGCTGCTGTTTTATAATACTCTGGTTAGACCAAATCTGAAGTACTGCTTTCAATTCTGGTCGCATCCATTATAGGAAAGATGTGTAGGCTTTGGAGAGGGTGCAGAAGAGATTTACCAGGATGCTGCCTGGATTAGAGGGTTTACGTTTAAGGAGAGGTTAGGCAGATTAGGGTTGTTTCACTGGACAGGTGGAGGTTGAAGGGAAGGCGGATAGATGTTTATTAGCTTATTAGAAGAATAGGTAGCTGTCTACATTCTTCCCAGGGACGAAAAGTCTAATACTAGGGTGTAAGCATTTAAGATGAGAAGGAGTAAGTTCAAAGAAGTTTTTCTTTTTCAATCTTTTTTATTGAGTTTCAAATTGATAAACATAACAATGATAATGATACAAAGAGATCTGGGTTACATTAATAACGGTTAACGTATACAGACACAGACTCCGAGTAACATATTTAATTTAAATCTCCCAATCTCTTAATAACTGAACATAAAAAATGGTGCAAGTTTTTCACACTGGAATATGCTGCCGGGGTGGTGGAGGAGGCAAAAATGATAGAGAAGTTTTAAGAGGCTCTTGGGCAGGCACATGAATGAGCAGGGAATGTAGGGATACGGACATTTGCAGTCGGAAGGGTTTGGTCTGGTTAGGTACTTAATCACTAAATTTGCTTGGCACAGCAGCATGAGCTGAAGGGCCTGTTCCTATGCTGCTCTTTTCTAAGTTCTACTTTCTTTAAAAGCAGAATAAGACTATAAGACCATCAGGTATACAAGCACAATTAGCCCATTTGGTCCATTGAGTCTGCTCCGCCATTCCATCATGGCTGATTTATTATCCATCTCAAACCCATTCTCCTACCTTCTCACTGGAACATTTGGCACCCTGATTAAGCAAGGACCTATCAGCCTCTGCTTTAAATATATCCCATGACTTGGCCTGCACAACCATCTGTGTCAATGAATTCCAAAGATTCACCACCTTCTGGCTAAAGAAATGTTTCCTTTTCTCTGTTCTAAATCGATGTCCCTCTATTCTGAGGCAGGGCCCTCTGGTCCCAGACTCCCCTACTATAGGAAACATTCTCTTTACATCCATTTCATCTAGGCCTTTCAATATTTGCTAAGTTTCAAACAGATTCCCCTTCATTCTTCTAAACTCCAGTGAGTACAGGCCATCAAACACTACTCATATGTTAACCCTTTCATTCCTATGATAATTCATTTGGATCTCCTCTGGACCCTATCAATGTCAGCACATCCTTTCTTAGCTAAGAGGCCTGAAACTTCTCACAATTCTCTGTGCAGTCTGAACAATGCCTGATAAAGCCTCAGCATTACATTATTGCTCTTGTATTCTAGTCCTCTCAAAATGTATGCTAACATTGGATTTGCGTTCCTTATCACCAATTCAGCCTGTAAGTTAACATTTAGGGACTCATATGTGCCTTTGCAACTCTGAATTTTCTCTCCATTTGACATACAACATGAGAAGAAGCAGTCCCAACACCGACCCCTATGGAACACCAAGGAAAATCACCGGCAGACAAGCAGAAAAGGCCCATTTTGTTCCCACTCTTTGCCTCCTGCCTGTCAGCCAATCTTCTATCCATGCTAGTGTAGCCTGGGGAAAAGTACACACGCAGGACAACAAATACTTTTTTCGGGTTTTAATTCCTTTATCTGTTTTAGACGTTTAAGTGCCAGAAGAGGGTCGCAAAACAAAATGAACGAATTTACAACCAGTTCTTGCCGTTAAAATCTCAGTTTAACTTTCGATCCACACCCTTGTGTATGGACAGAATTGCATATGCAGTATAAAAATACCAGAGCTAATACGGTAGTAGCAATCCTGAAGGAACACAATACAAACAACATTAGAATCCCACCCACCCTGCATCTTATACATAACAGCAAAAAATGTAAGCGAACACATCTCATTCAAGACATACACACATGCTGAACTTCCGAACAGAAACTAGACATTCACGTTACGCGGTTACATGCACAATCAGTCCTGATACAATAAAGTTAGACAAAAGGTACACTTTGGCACAACTCTTACATGATATTGCCTGGTAGTTAAATTACAGGAAGAATGACATACTTGGCTGGTGAGAAACTTTGCATAAGCCACACTATCCAGCATCGATTTCTTCACTCGTGGAAATCTAAAGCATCCACATGTAAAACATGTCAAATTACTGATATTCTCGATTCGCCAACAAGCATAAACGAATTCACATGGATATCGTCAATTAATGCTCACCTTTCCTCAACATGCCCAGTCTCGGGGAGGAAATCAATTCCAACGCCCCACCAGCGTCTTCAGCAGAAAACAAAATGCTCTCCCCACTATCCAGTGCATGCGTAATGACATTACCGTCTCCACTTAAAGGCACAGACAACTATTCTAGCATTACCCGGATGGATGCCTATGTACACTTTTAATGATACTGAATAAGATCCAACGGTCACCCGATTACACTAGTATCTTCCCTGTAATAACTTAAGCTCTTATCTTGTGAAGCAGTCTCACATGCAGCAGCTTGCCAAAGGCCTTCTGAAAATCTACATACAAAACATCCACTTTTGGCTATCCTGCTTGTTACTTTCTCAAAGAATTCCAACAGATTTTCAGGAAAGATTTCCTTATTAAAAAACTGTGCTGATTCGGGCCTATTTAATAATGTGCCTCCAAGTATCCCAAACCTTGATCCTCAGTAATTAACTCCAACATTTTCCCAACCACTGGCTAACTAGTCTATAATTTCCTTTCTTCTGCCTCCCTCCCTTCTTAAAGAGTGGAGCGATATTTGC
This sequence comes from Mobula hypostoma, assembly GCF_963921235.1. Classification (NCBI taxonomy): domain Eukaryota; kingdom Metazoa; phylum Chordata; class Chondrichthyes; order Myliobatiformes; family Myliobatidae; genus Mobula; species Mobula hypostoma. The sequence continues at coordinate 172,586,335 of NC_086097.1, forward strand.
AATTTTCCAGTCCTCTGGAGCCATTGCAGAATCTAGTGATTCTCAAAAGATTATTAGTAATACCTCCACAACTTCTTCAGATACCTCTTTCAAAATCCTGCGGTGTAGACCATCTGGGCCAGAAGACTTATCTACCATCAGACTTTTCACCTTCCCAGGCATCTCCTCCTAGTAAAGACACTCACTTCTGCCTCCAAACACCCTCACATTTTTGGCATTCTGCTGCTGTCTTCCACAGTGAAAACTGATGCAAAATGCTTATTGTTTATCCGCCGATTCACTGACCCCCATTTCTACATCGCCAACATAATTTTCCAGCAGTCCAACATCCACTTTCATCTCTCTTTTACTCTTAACATAACTGAAAAAACTTTGTGTGCCCTCTTTTATATTATTGGCTAGCTAATTTCATCTTTTCTGTTCTTATGGCTTTTTAGCTGACTTCTGTTAGTTTTTAAAAACTTCACATTCCTACACATTTTTGTTACGTAATATGCCTTCTCTTTTGCTTTTATGTGGTCTTTGACTTTCTCTGTCATCCACTGTTGCCTCTTCCTACCTTTAGAATACTTCTTCATCTTTGGGATGTATCTTTCCTCACCTTCGGAATTCCTTCCGGAAATTCCAGCCATTAGTTTTCTGTTGTCATCCCCGCTAGCCTCCCCTTCCTATCCATTTTGGCCAGCTCATCTCTCTTGCCTCTGTAATTCCCTTTTACTCCACTGTAATACTAACACATCCGATTTTAGCTTATCCTTTTCAAACTGCAGGTTGGCTTCTATCACATTATGATCATGCACTCCTCAGGGTTCCTTTACCTTAAACTCTCAAATCAAATTTATATTATTACATAACACCTAATCCAGAATTGCCATACCTTTGGTGGGCTTAACCACAAGCTGCTTTAAAAAACCGTCTCGGAGGCATTCTACAAATACCTTCTCTTAAATTCAATACCGACCTGATTTTCTCAACCTACTTGCTTATTAAAATTCTCTACCATAATCTCAACATTGCCCTTTTTACATGCCTTTTCTATCTCCCATTGTAATTTGTAGTCCACATCCTGGCTATTGTCCAGTGGTTTGAATATAATTCCCATCAAGGTCTTTTTACCTTTGAAGTTTCTAAACTCTAACAACAAGGATTCCACATGCCACCTCTTTCTAAGGATTTGATTTAATTTTTTTTTACCAACAGAGCCACCCCAACCCCTCTGCCTATTTGCTTTATGCTTTTGATACGATGTGTATCCTTGGATGTTAAGCTCCCAACGATGATCTTCTTTCAGCCACAACTCAATAATGTCCACAACGTCATATCACTAACAATGTCTAACTCTGCTACAAGATCACCTACTTTATTCTGTATACTACATGCATTCAAATATAACACCTTCAGTTCTGTACTCAGAGCCCTTTTCGATTTTGGCCCACTATTCCAATACACCTCACTGATTGCAATTTTGCGCTATCATCTGCCTGTCCTTCCTCACAGTCTCACTACACATTGCACCTAATTGTATACCAACTTCAGCCCTGTCATGCTGGCTCACAACCCCCTGCCAAAGTAGATTAAACCCTCCCTAACAGCTCTAGCAAATGTACCCACAATGATATTGGTCCTCCTTGGGTTCAAGTATAAACCATCCTTTTTGAACAGGTCGTACCTTCTCCAGAAGAGATCCGAATGACCCAGAAATCTGAAACCCCGGCCCCTGCACCAATACTTCAAGCATGCATTCATCTGCCAAATCATCTTATTCTTACCCTCACTGGCACACAGCACAGGCAGCAATCCAGAGATTACTACCTTGGACATCCTGCTTTTCAGCTTTCTACCTAATGCCCTATATTCTCTTTTCAGGACCTCCCCCTTTTCCTACCTATATTATTGGTACCAATATATATCACAGCTTCTGGCTATTCATCCTGCACATTTAGAATGCTGTGAACCTGATCTGAGACACCCCTGACCCTGGCACCTGGGAGGCAACATACCATCCCGGTGTCTCTTTCACGTTCACAGAGGCTGCTGTCTGCTCCTCTAATCATGGAACTGCCCATCACTGCTGTTTTCCTCTGCTCCTCCCTTCCCTTCCAAGCTACAGAGAGACTCAGTGCCAGAGATCAGGTCACTGCCGCCTCCCCCGGCAGGTCGGCCTGCCCAGCAGCATTCAAAGTGGTAGATTTATTATTGAGGGGAACAGCCACAGGAACACTCTGCCCTGGTGCCTATTCCCTTGCCCTCTCCTGACAGTCACCCAGTCATGCTGACCTCCCTGTAGCTTCTGTCTATCACATCCTCATCCAGCTGCAACTCCAGTTCCTTAAGTATATGCTGGAAATAGTTTCCAGGTCAGGCATCAGCTGTGGAAAGAGAAACAAAATTAATGTATCAGGTTAACCAGTTGTCAGTTGGAAGAATTGTTAGTAATCAACAGAATGGTGGGGAGAATTAGGAGATGGTGTAGGTCAGGATACGGTGGAGACAAGAAACTAAATGACATAGCAGTTATAAATACAAGAGATTCTGCAGATGCTTTGCTAGCCAGGGAAAATGTCAGTGCTCAGTCTGGAGAGCTCAGCTAGCGGTCCTTTGTGAATGGTACTGAGAAATAAGAAAGGTATAACCACATCTACAGGGCTATATTATAGACCACACAGCAGTTCGCAGGATTTAAAGGAAGAAATTTGTAGAGAGATCACACTGTTGCAAGAAACATACGGTTGTGATAGTAGGTGATTGTAAGTTTCCACATATTGACTCGGACTCCCATACTGTAAAACGACTAGATGAGATAGAGTTGTCAAGTGTGTTAACAGAAACGTGACAGAACTTCGTGTAGGGGAACACTGCATCTCATGATCATAATGCCATTAGTTTAAAGATAATTATGGAAAAGGATAGGTCTGGTCCTCAGGTTGAGATTCTAAATTGGAGAAAGGCCAATTTTGGTGGTGTCAGAAAGGATATGGCAAGTGTGGATTGGGACAGACAGTTTTTTGGCAAAGGTGTAGTTGGTAAGTGGAAGGCCTTCGAAAGTGAAAATTTGAGAGTACAAAGCCCATCAGAGTAAAATACAAGGATAACAGGTTTAGGGAACATTGGTTTTTGAGAGATGTTGAGCCCCCAGTTAAGAAACAAAGAAGGTGCATACCAGATATAGGCAGGTAGGAACAAATGAGGTACTTAAGAATGATAAGAAATGCGAGAAAACACTTACGAGGTGAAGGAGAATCCTTAGGCCTTCTACAGGTATGTTAAAGGAAAAAGGATTAAATTCAATTTGTTTAATTGTCATTTAACCACATATGAATACTCATGAGTCCAGCCAAACGAGACAGCGTTACTACGGGGTGAAGGTGCAAAAACACATAACCAACAGTCACACACAGTAAGCACACACAAGATCACAGTCACGTAATTAGTGTCCTGAGGCCCACCTCCCTCCAGCCCCCTCCCCACAACACCGCTGCTTGATGCTTATAAGTCAACAAACGCATATAAAGTATCGGCAAAAAATACGATGCAGAATTTGTAAATATTTATAGTCCAGACTCCCCTAGATAACTGATATCATCTATCGACTGGACCTCGATGCCCGCCAGGCAACACCATGGCTTTGAGACCCAGTCCTCGTCCCAACACCGGACTCCCGCGAGGCAAATCCGTGGCTTTGAGTCCCTGACCTTGCATATACAGGCATATAAAGAATATTAGTAAAAACGCATCCAGGTACGTATATAGTCCAGACCCCTCAGTCCATTTCAAACCTTCAGTTGCCACAACTGTGCTTCGCCACCCCTGGGTGAGCACAATGGCTCAGTGCCTGAAAAGTAAACGATGCCGCAGCGTGAGGCCTGAATCCATTGAGTACCACTAAAAAATCTGCAGTCAGCCACAAAAGAGCTTGTCTTCTGCCGAGCAAAACTCTGGGAGGGCAGCTCCGACTCCATTCTGGACACCGTGGCACACCACCCCCGGTGAAGCACAACGGCTTCATCACCTCACTCCGGGTGGCTGCAAACAGGCTTCAGGCCTCCGGGTGGCTTCAGGCCTCATCCCTGCTATGACCAAGGACTAAGCCCTCTTCATCTGCTCCTGTCCACATCCAATAAATCAGCTAATCGAACTGATGCCATACCAGATTGACAATGTCTAAAGGGGTCTTGCATTCACAAGAAAAATGACCATGATGGCCACTTGCTCAGGCAGCAGCACACTGCACAGCTCCTTCATTATCTCTGCCAGTGAGCACCTCGCTGATGGTGTAGACCCGCAGTCATCTCAAGATCATTAGATGTACGTTTCAGTAGAACAGTAGCACCTTTTGTCGATGCTGTAGAAGCTGCTGCGACCAGCCACACCGCCACCTTGACAGAAGGGGCAAAATTCGTCCTCTGGAAGATCGGAATGGTAAACCTTACGTGGAGCCAAAAGAGATGGGGGAGATTTTAGATGGATTTTTTGCCTCTGTATTTGATTGGGGGCCAGATACTGAGTCGATAGAAGTGAGGCAAAGCCGTAGTGAGGTCAGGGACCCTATTCAGATTGGAGAGGAGGAGGTGTTTGCTGTCCTGAGGCAAATCTAGGTGGACAAATCCCCAGGGCCTGATAAGGTGTCCCCTCGGGCCCTACAGGAGACAAGTGCAGAAATTGCAGGGGCCCTAACAGAGATATTTAGATCATCCTTAGCAACAGGTGAGGTATCAGAGGACTGGAGGATAGCTAATGTTGTCCCACTGTTTAAGAAAGGCTTCAAGAATAAACCAGGAAATCATAGGCTGGTGAGCCTGACTTCAGTAGTGGGAAAGTAGTTGGAAGGTAATCTAAGGGATCAGAAATGTGAGTATTTGGATAGACAGGGACTGATCATGGCTTTGTGTGTGGTAGGTCGCGACCAACCCATTCTATAGAGTATTCAGGGAAGTGACCAGGAAAGCTGATGAAGGCAAGGCAGTGAACGTTGTCTACATGGACTTCAGCAAGGCCTTTGACAAAGCCCTGCATGGGAAGCACGTCAAGATGGTTCAGTCACTTGGCATTTAAAATGAGGCTGTAAATTGGATTAGCCATTGGCTTTGCAGCAGAAGCCAGAGATTGGTAGTAGATGGTTGCCTCTCTGACTGGAGACCCGTGACTAGTCAGTAGCTGCAGGGGTCTGTGCAGGGTCTGTGGTTGCTTGTCATCTACATCAATGACCTGCATGACAATGTGGTTAACTGAATCAGCAATCTTGCGGAAGGCACCAAGATTAGGAGTGCAGTGAAGAGTGAGGAAGACTATCAAAGCTTGCCACAGGGTCTGGACCAGCTGGGAAAATAGGCTGAAAGGTGGAAATGAATGCGGACAAGTGTGAGGTGTTGCATTTTCAGAGGACCAAGCAGGGTAGGTCTTACGCACTGAGCAGTAGGGCAAAGAGTGAGGTAGAACAAAGGGATCTGTGAATACAGTTCCCCAGTTCATTGAAAGTTGCATCAGAAGTAGATAGGGTTCTAAAGAAAGCTTTTGGCAAATTGGTCTTCATAAATCAAAGTACTGAGCTCAGGAGTTAGGATGTTATGTTGAAGTTAAGAGAGTGGTGAGATTCCTCACCTGCCCCTCCTTCTTCTCTTTCTCCTATGCTCCATTCTCCTGTCCTATCATATTCCTTTTTCTCCAGCCCTTTATCTTGCCCACCCACCTTGTTACACAGATCACCTTCTAGCTAATCCCGCTTCCCCTCCCTCCACCTTTTTGATTCTGACACTTTCCCCCTTCCTTTTCAGCCCTGAAGAAGGATCTCAGCCCAAAATATCAACTGTTTGTTCATTTCCATCGATGCTGCCTATCAGGATCTCAGAAGCAATCTAGGTAATGATAGAGATCTAGAAGCTTATAAGGCCAGCAGGAAGGAGCTCAAGAAAGAAATTAAGAGAGCCAGAAGGAACCATAAGAAGGCCTTGGCGGAGAGGATTAAGGAAAACCCCAAGGCGTACTACAAGTATGTGAAGAGCAAGAGGATAAGACGTGATGAGAATAGGACCAATCAAGTGTGGCAGTGGAAAAGAGCGTATGGAACCGGAGGAGATAGCGGATGTACTTAATGAATACTTTGCTTCAGTATTCACTACAGAAGAGGATCTTGGCAATTGTAGGGATAACTTGCAGCGGACTGAAAAGTTTGAGCATTAATAAAGACGATGTGCTGGAGCTTTTGGAAAGCATCAAGCTGGATAAGTCACGGAGACCGGATGAGATATACCCCAGGCTACTGTGGGAGGCGAGGGAAGAGATTGCTGAGCCTCTGGCAATGATCTTTGCATCATCAATGGGGACGGGAGAGGTTCCAGAGGATTTGAGGGCTGCAGATGTTCTCCATTATACAAGAAAAGGAGTAGAGCTAGCCCAGGAAATTATAGACCAGTGAGTCTTACCTCAGTGGTTGGTAAGTTGATGGAGAAGATCCTGAGAGACAGGATTTATGAACATTTGGAGAGGCATAATATGTTTCGGAATAGTCAGCAGGGCTTTGTCAAAGGCAGGTCGTGCCTTACAAGCCTGATTGATTATTTTGAGGATGTGACTAAACACATTGATGAAGGTAGAGCAGTAGATGTAGCGTATATGGATTTCAGCAAGGCATTTGTTAAGGTACTCCATACAAGGCTTATTGAGAAAGTAAGGAGGCATGGGATCCAAGGGGACCTTGCTTTGTGGATCCAGAACTGGCTTGCCCACAGAAGGCGTAGAGTGTTTATAGACGGGTCATATTCTGCATGGAGGTTGGTGACCAGTGGTATGCCTCAGGGATCTGTTCTGGGACCTCTTCTCTTTGTGATTTTTATTAATGACTTAGATGAGGAAGTGGAGGGATGGGTTAGTAAATTTGCTCTTGACACAAAGGTTGGGGCTGTTGTGGATAGTGTGGAGGGCTGTCAGTGGTTACAGCAGAACATTGATAGGATGCAAGACTGGACTGAGAAGTAGCAGATGGAGTTCAACTCAGATAAGTGTGAGGTGGTTCATTTTGGTAGGTCAAACATGATGGCAGAATATAGTATTAATGATAAGACTCTTGGTAGTGTGGAGGATCAGAGGGATCTTGGGGTCCATGTCCATAGGACACTCACAGCTGCTGCGCAGGTTTACCATGTGGTTAAGAAGGCATATGGTGCATTGGGATTGAGTTCAAGAGCCAAGAGGTGATGTTACAGCTGTATGGGACCCTGGTCAGATCCCACTTGGAGTACTGTGCTCAGTTCTGGTCACCTCACTACAGGAAGGATGTGGAAACTATAGAAAGGGTGCAGAGGAGATTTACAAGGATGTTGCCTAGATTGGGAAGCATGCCTTACGAGAATAGGTTGAGTGAACTTGGCCATTTCTCCTTGGAGCGACGGAGGGTGAGAGGTGACCTGATAGATTGTATAAAATGATGAGCGGCATTGATCATATGGGAACTCAGAGGCTTCTTCCCAGGGCTGAAATGGCTAGCACAAGAGGGCACAGTTTTAAGGTGCTTGGAAGCAGGCACAGAGGAGATGTCAGGGGAAAGCTTTTTATGTGGAGAGTGGTGAGTGCGTGGAATGGGCTGCCAGGGACGGTGGTGGAGGCGGATACAGTGGGGTCTTTTAATAGACTCCTGGATAGATACATGGAGCTTAGGAAAATAGAGGGCTGTGGGTAACCCTAGGTAATTTCTAAAGTAAGTACATGTTCGGCACAGCATTGTGGGCAGAAGTGCCTGTATGGTGCTGTAGGTTTTCTATGTTTCTAAGCATCCAGTGACCATATGATCTCTGTCTTGGAGGCCGACGTCAGAAGATTTTTCAGGTGAGTGTTCCCTCACAAGATGTCTGGCCCCAATGGTATACCAGCTATGGTTCTGAAAACCTATGCCAATCAACTGGTGGGTGTGTTCAAAGACATTTTCAAACTTTTATTGCTACAGTTGGAAATTTCCACTTGCTTCAAAATGACAACAATCATACCAATGCCCAAGCCAGGCCTGAACAAAGAGTTACAGAACCTCGGCCTCAAAGATGAAAAAATCTGCGGACGCTGGAAATCCAAGCCACACACACAGAATGCTAGAGGAACTCAGCTGGCCAGGCAGCATCTACAGAAAAGAATAAACAGTCGGCACTTCGGGGCAAGACCCTTCATCAGGCCTCTGTACTTCACTCTGCAACTGAATTCTTGACTTCCTCACTGGAAGACCATAGACTGTGTGGATTGGAAATAACACCTCCGTTTTGCTGTTAATCAATACTGGTGCATTTCAAGGATGTGTGCTTAGCCCACTGCTCTACTCTCTGTACACCCATGACTGTGCGGCTAGCCACAGCTCAAATCCCACCTATAAATTTGCTATCTATTATTGGCAAACCACACAAAATGCTGGAGGAACTCAGCAGGCCAGGCAGCATCTATGTATAGTCGATGTTTTGGGACGAAACCCTTCAGCAGAACTGGAGAAAAAGAAACTGAGTAGATTTGAAAGGTGGGGGGAGGGGAGAGAGAAATGCCAGGCGATAGGTGAAACTTGGAGAGGGAGGGAACTTTTTCTTCCATCAGTTTTTCCCATCACTGCAAGATGTTTGAACTTCTCTTTCCTCAGTACCTGTCCCAGAAATTCCAGTTCCATTTCCTGATTGATGATATCAACTCTCTTCTTATTTTGGCTTTTCACAACACTTATTCATTTGTCACGCTGTTGCTCTGGGGCCACTGCACAGGATCGAAATAAGCTGCCAAAAGCTGTAAAATCAGTCAGCACCATCATGGGCACTAGCCTCCCCAGCATCCAGGACATCTTCAAGGAGCGATGCCTTAGCAAGGTGGCATCCATCATTAAGGACCTCCATCTCCCAGGACATGCCCTCTTTTCATTTCTACCATCTGGGAGGAGATACAGGAGCCAAAAGGCACACGGTCAACAATTCAGGAATAGCTTCTTCCCCTTTGCCATCAGATTTTTGAATGAACATTGAACCCATAAACACTTTATTTCATTTAACATTTTAATATATATACTTCTTACTATAACTTACACTTATTATTATGCATTGCCATGTACTGCTCCCACATAACATCAAATTTCACAACATATGTCAATGATATTAAACCTGATTCTGATTCTGACCTGCTGAGTTCCTCCAGCATTTTATGGCTGTTGACATTAGTGTTATCCACAAAGGGAGGAGCTGTTAATCACAGCTCATCCCTCTGGAAGAGGTGTAAATGGAAGGATATGTATGAAGTCAAAGGAAGCAGAGAAAAACAACCTTGAAAAGCCTTGCTCTGATCATAAGACTGCTCAAAAATCAGTTTTAACCAGACATTAGACAATTTCTTTGGATGAAACATCCTGGAGAAATAGAGAGCATGTTGTCATGACACCACGTTCCTTAACTGTCTATCTCCTTGCTGTACACTGACTGACCATTATTTGAGATACGGCCCACTACAATGGTATTATCTGCAAACTTGAACCAAGCATGAGGTTTCCAAGTAATATCCAGTATTGTTAGTGGGACTACTTGGTTGCACACTTCAATCAGAACTAAATTTAACAGTGAGAAGTTGGCATGCCACTTGTGGTGCTTAATGCTGCATTATGGTTACCCTCCCAGTTGGAGACGAGGGTGTGAAATTATACCCCACCCCCACCTGCAAGGTTAAGGCTGATTCATACTTGTGCGTCAAATGAACGCCGTAGCCTACACAAGTGGCCTACGTGCGTTGTGAGCATTTATACTTGTACGTAGGTGTATCTACATCGCTCTGCAATTCGGGCATGTTGCGCATGCTCACACACCTCCCCGCACAAGGCTTCATGGTCATGGTAGTCTTCTCGGGGTAAACAAGTTTAAAGCAAGTGTCTGTTTTCGTAAAAGCGTAATGTGTCCTCCATAATTTCGGAGGTCTGTAAACCTTTATGGAAAGCATTGCAGCCAGAGTTCCTTCCCTGCCCTTCAGTCGCCCAATGGGAAGCTATTGCAGCGCAGGAGGAAATGCATTGCTACCAAGCGGACCAATCACAGTTTGGTCTACGTTTCCGCGACACGTAGTTACATTTTAGGAGAGGTGCGCGTCAGGCTACGGCGTAGGGATCTGCGTGGGCTCTGCTTAGGATTCGCGGCGATGCGGCGTTGAATTGATGCAGAGGTATAAATCAGCCTTTAGAGTCAGGACAGTAAGCTAATGAATGTTTTCTTAATGCTTAAAACAACAGCAGACTGCTCAAAGATGAAGTCTATTGTCCCTACCACCACCATCTGCATCCCTGGGTTGAAACTGCTCGCAACCGCACACCAGCACCATCAATACTCATGGCAACACACACAAAATCCTGGAGGAACTCGACAGCTCAGGGAGCATCTATGGAAAAAGTTAAACAGTTGATATTTTAGGTCGAGATCCTTCATCAATCCTAATGAAAAGTCTCAGCCCAAAACGTCAGCTGGTTACTCTTTTCCACTGAGTTCCTCCAACGTTTTGTGTGCGTTGCTTGAATTTCCAGTATCTGCAGAATTTCTCGTGTCTGTGCCATCAATACTCATGTAAAATTCACCGAGGACACAGAGATGGCCAGCTTATGTTTCAGAATTAGATTGACTTCAGTGATCCTTTGAAGACAGAGATAAATTATTCGGCAAGCAGAAAGCAGTGGACTTAATTAGTGTGGATTTTCCTTCAGGAATTTATAAACACATACATAAATCAAGGAAGTTAGGAATAATGGGAATTGATGGCATTAGCTGGATAGATTGAAAAACGACGAAGGTTGTGGCTGTTGAACCATTGAAACCTGGAGGGCATACCTGGGGTCAGCAATACTCAGACGAGGTCCAGGACCCAGAGGGAGGGGAGCCTAGCTTCTAGAGAAACCAGAGTCACTGAAAGCGAGGAGCTTACATTCCAAAAGAATTAAGGTGTTCTTGCAAGGGCCATAGATGCTCTGTAGGAGACTAAGGCTCAATTAACTGGAAATGGAGTGATGAAACAAGAGGGAGTTTTAGATTGCCAGAGCTTGGAGTCCCTGGTGTCGGAAAGGTGGCTTAATAATTAATTGTCAACCCCCACCATAGTGGTTTGTTTACATAGGATTAAACTATTGATCCAGTGATCTAGGGGCTTTGTTTAATAGTCTGCATGTTCCAATCCTATCATGTCAGCTCTGGATAAATATCAATACAAAATTGGCATCAATCGAGGCAAGCATGAAATTACCAATCGCATGAAAGCTAGCAGGTTATGTAGACCAATAATTAGTAAATCCAAGCCCTTATAAACAATTTGTAAATTGGTAAGTGTGTTGATAATTGTCGTATGTATTGAAGTATAGGGGCAGGTCATTTCATCACAACAGTACGTTAAGGTAGTACAAAATAATTCAATAACAGAATGCAGAATAAAGTGTTACATTTACAGAGGAAACGCAGAGCAAGCAGGCAGTAAGGTGCAAGCCATAACAAGGTAGATTGTGAGGTCAAGTATTCATCTTATGTCAGCAGCCTGACAGTGAAACAGTGGGATAGAAGCTGTCCTTGAGCCTGGTGGTACATGCTTTCAGGTTTTTCTATCTACTGCCCAATGGGAAGGTGGGGGGGGGGGGGAAGGAAGTGAAGTAACCTCCTTGTTTTTATGGAATACAAAAGCAAAGAAATTATACTGAATCACAAATAAGACCATAAGACCATAAGAGAAAGGAGCAGAAGTAGGCCATTCGGCCCACTGAGTCTGCTCCGCCATTTTATCATGAACTGATTCATTTTATCCTATTTAGCCCCACTGCCCCGCCTTCTCACTATAACTTTTGATGCCCTGGCTACTCAGATACCTATCAATCTCTGCCTTAAATACGCCCAATGACTTGGCCTCCACTGCTGCCCGTGGCAACAAATTCAATAGATTCACCACCCTCTGACTAAAAAAATTTCTTCGCATTTCTGTTCTGAAAGGGCGCCCTTCAATCCTGAAGTCATGCCCTCTCGTACTAGACTCCCCCATCATGGGAAACAACTTTGCCACATCCACTCTGTCCATGCCTTTTAACATTCAAAATGTTTCTATGAGGTCTCCCCTCATTCTTCTAAACTCCAAGGAATACAGTCCAAGAGCGGACAAATGTTCCTCATATGTTAACCCTCTCATTCCCGGAATCATTCTCGTGAATCTTCTCTGTACCCTCTCCAACGTCAGCACATCCTTTCTTAAATAAGGAGACCAAAACTGCCCACAGTACTCCAAGTGAGGTCTCACCAGCGCCTTATAGAGCCTCAACATCACATCCCTGCTCCTATACTCTATTCCTCTAGAAATGAATGCCAACATTGCATTCGCCTTCTTCACTACTGACTCAACCTGGAGGTTAACTTTAAGGGAATCCTGTATGAGGACTCCCAAGTCCCGTTGCATCTCAGAACTTTGAATTCTTTCCCCATTTAAATAATAATCTGCCCGTTTATTTTTTCTGCCAAAGTGTATAACCATACACTTTCCAACATTGTACTTCATTTGCCACTTCTCTGCCCATTCTTCCAATCTATCCAAGTCTCTCTGCAGACTCTCCGTTTCCTCAGCACTACCGGCCCCTCCACCTATCTTCATATCGTCAGCAAACTTAGCCACAAAGCCATCTATTCCATAATCCAGATCGTTGATGTACAATGTAAAAAGAAGCGGCCCCAACACTGATCCCTGTGGAACACCACTGGTAACCGGCAGCCAACCAGAGTAGGATCCCTTTATTCCCACTCTCTGTTTCCTGCCAATCAGCCAACGCTCTATCCACATATGTAACTTTCCTGTAATTCCATGGGCTCTTATCTTGTTAAGTAGCCTCATGTGTGGCACCTTGTCAAAGGCCTTCTGAAAATCCAAATATACAACATCCGCTGTATCTCCCTTGTCTAGCCTACTGGTAATTTCTTCAAAAAATTGTAATAGGTTTGTCAGGCAGGATTTTCCTTTAAGGAATCCATGCTGAGTTCTGCCTATCTTGTCATATGCCTCCAGGTACTCTGTAACTTCATCCTTGACAATCGACTCCAACAACTTCCCAACCACCAACGTCAAGCTAACAGGTCTATAATTTCCTTTTTGCTTCCTTGCCCCCTTCTTAAATAGCGGAGTGACATTTGCAATCTTCCAGTCTTCCGGAACCATGCCAGAATCTATCGACTTTTGAAAGATCATCGCTAATGCCTCCGCAATCTCCACAGCTACTTCCTTCAGAACACGAGGGTGCATTCCATCTGGTCCAGGAGATTTATCGACCTTTAGCCTATTCAGCTTCCTGAGTACTTTCTCTGTCGTAATTGTGACTGCGCACACTTCTCTTCCCTGCCACCCTTGAGTGTCCGGTATCCTGCTGTCTTCCTCAGTGAAGACTGACGCAAAATACTTGTTCAGTTCCTCTGCCATCTCCTCATCTCCCATTACAATTTCTCCAGTATCATTTTCTATCGGTCCTATACCTACTCTCACCTGTCTTTTACTCTTTATATACTTGAAAAAGCTTTTAGTATCCTCTTTGATATTATTTGCTAGTTTCCTTTCATAGTTAATCTTTTCTCTCTTAATGACCTTCTTGGTTTCCTTTTGTAAGGTTTTAAAAACTTCCCAATCCTCTGTCTTCCCACTAATTTTTGCTTCCTTGTATGCCCTCTCTTTTGCTTTAACTTTGGCCTTGACTTCTCTTGTCAACCACGAATGCATCCTTTTTCCACTCGAAAATGTCTTCTTTTTTGGAATATACCTGTCTTGCACATTCCTCATTTTTCGCATAAACACCAGCCACTGCTGCTCTGCCGTCTTTCCCGCCAGTGTCTCTTTCCACTCAACTTTGGCCAGTTCCTCTCTCATGCCACTGTAATTTCCTTTACTCCACTGAAACACCGACACATCAGATTTCGGCTTCTCTTTTTCTAATTTCACAGTAAACTCAATCATGTTATGATCACTGCCTCCTAAGGGTTCCTTCACCTCAATCTCTCCAATCACCTCCGGTTCATTACACAATACCCAATCCAGTACAGCCGATCCCCTAGTGGGCTCAACAACAAGCTGTTCTAAAAAGCCATCTCGCAGACATTCTACAAATTCTCTCTCTTGAGATTCAGTGCCGACCTAATTTTTCCTTTCTACTCGCATGTTAAAATCCCCCACAATTATCATAACACTGCCCTTCTGACAAGCCTTTTCTATTTCCAGTTGTAATTTGTAGTCCACATCCCTGCAGCTGTTTGGAGGCCTATAAATAACTGCCATCAGGGTACTTTTACCCCTGCTATTCCTTAGCTCAACCCATAAAGATTCTGCACCTTCTGATCCTATATCACCTCTTTCTAATGATTTAGTATCATTTCTTACCAATAAAGCCACGCCTCCCCCTCTGCCTACCTTCCTATCCTTCCGATACACCGTGTATCCTTGGACGTTCAGCTCCCAGAGACATGCATCCTTTAGCCAGGTCTCAGTGATGGCCACGATATCATACCTGCCAATCTGTAGCTGTACAACAAGATCATCCACCTTATTCCTTATGCTGCATGCATTTAAGTACAACACCTTAAGACCAGTATTTGATACTTTTTGCTTTGATTTCACTGCAACTTTATTGCACTTCAACTCATCCCAATGGCTACACATTTGCCCCATCACCTGCCTGTCTTTCCTGACATCTTTACTGCTCACTATCTTAGATTTATTTCTGTTTTCCCCTTCCTCCGCTCTATCATTCCGGTTCCCATCCCCCTGCCAAATTAGTTTAAACCCTCCCTAACAGCTCTATTAAACTTTCCCGCCAGGATATTGGTCCCCTTCGGGTTCAGGTGTAACCTGTCCTTTTTGAACAGGTCATACTTTCCTCAGAAGAGATCCCAATTATCCAAGAATCTGAAGCCCTGCCCCCTACACCAGTCTCTCAGCCAGGCATTCATCTGCCTGATCCGACGACTCTTGCCCTCGCTAGAACGTGGCACAGGTAGCAATCCCGAGATTACTACCCTGGAGGTCCTGCTTCTCAGCTTCCTTCCTAACTCCTGGAAATCTCTCTTCAGGACCTCCTCCTTTGTCCTATCTATGTCATTGGTACCAACATGTACCAAGACAACTGGCTGCTCACCCTCCCCCTTTAGAATATTCAGGACCCGATCCGAGACATCCCGTACCCTAGCACCTGGGAGGCAACACACCATGCGGGTATCTCTGTCAAGCTCACAGAATCTCCTGTCTGTTCCCCTGACTATGGAATCCCCCACGACTACCGCATTTCTCTTCTCCCTCCTTCTCTCCTGCACAACAGCGCCAGGCTCAGTGCCAGAGACCCGGTCACCGTGGGCATCCCCTGTCAGGTCATCCCCCTCAACAGCATCCAGAACAAGATATTTGTTGCTGAGGGGCACAGCCACAGGGGTGCTCTCCACTATCCCGGCATTTCCCTTCCCTCTCTTGACAGTGACCCAGTGTTCTGACTCCTGTAGCCTAGGGATGACTACTGACTCCTGTAGCCTAGGGATGACTACCTCCTTGTAGCTCCCGTCTATCACCTCTTCACTTTCCCTGATAAGCAGTAGGTCATCAAGCTGCAGCTCCAGATCCCTAACACGGTCTCTGAGGAGCTGCAACTCGGTGCACCTGGCGCAGATGTGGCCATCAGGGAGGCTGGAAGTCTCCCAGGATTCCCACATCTGACACCCTGAACAAAGCACTAACCCTGCAGGCATGCTATCTAATTCTACAGGAATGAAACAGGAAAAATAAGTCTGCTCACCCACTTATCTCGCCAAACAGACAAACTTTTTAAACCGTTAGCTGTGAGAGCCCTGCTGTTCCTGTCTGTCCGGGGCGATTCGCGAAAGGGGTTGGGGGGGGAGAGAAAAAAGAGTTGGCACTTCACTCTAGCCTCTTCCCGTTTACCGCCTAAACCCGTTGAAGCCAAAGCCCTACACTCTGCTACCGCTCACTCCGCTGCCCGCTGTATAGAGTGGTCTCCTTTTTAAACTCCACGCGGTCCTGCTGACATCATGCGCCTGCGCAGTCTTGCCCTTCTTGCACTCGAAGAAGTTTTACAAAAACTGCCTTCCTTCACAATTCAGCTCCCACGACGCTCTGTAGTCCCGATCCAAAGAGCCGTTGGTAGCAACCTGCCTTTTTAAACTCACTGCGCGGTCCTGCTGACGTCACGCGCCTGCGCAGTAATTCTGGTTTAGCTGGTAGTAGAGGAGTCTGAGAAGAATGTGACTGTCCTTATATCTTAGCCCATACCTGTCTTTCCTACCCAGGTACTTGCCCAAATACTTTCGAATTTTGTAATTGTACGTGACTTTACCACTTTCTTGGGCAGCTCATTCCTTATACCCACCACCATCTCTAGGAAAATCTGGCCCTTTAGGTCCCTTTAAGTCTTTCTCTCCTCAGCTGAAATCTATGCCCTTTAGTTTTAAACTCCCCCATGCTGAGGAATTGACTGGGACTATCTATGGAATAATTTTGTGTGCCTAATGTATAAGTCATTGGTGAGACCACACTTGGCAAACATGGTTCAGCTGGAAAGGATGCAGAGAAAATTTCCAAGGATGATGCAAAGACTAGAGGGCTTAAGATATATGGACAGGCTAGGTTTTTATTCCTTGAAATGTAGGAAAATGAGGAGAGACATAATGGATTATGGGGGGGCATAGATAAAGTGGGTGGTATTAATTTCTGCATTGTAATGAGTCCAAATCTAAGGGGCATAGATTTAGTGTAAGACTGTAAGACCATAAGACATTGGAGCAAAATTAGGCCATTTAGCCCATTGAGTCTGTTCCACCATCTAGAAGAAGCAGATGAAGAGACAGCATGTCCCTACAACATGTTTGCAGTGGAAACATTTGAGGAACCACCTGAACCATATTATGCCACAGTCACCGTCAGGGGAAAGGACAGTAAGTTTGAGATTGATACAGAGGCTACTGCATAGGTCATTAGTGAGGAGACCTACAGGAGGACATGGGGGTCCAACCTGCCTCCCATTAGACCATCAAAGCTCAAACTTAGGACCTATACGGGCAGCCCATACCTCATTTAGGGATGTCATATTTGGACATTTCAGCCAGGGGTCAGAAGGCTGAAGTCAGTCTAGTGATAGCTAAGGGCACGGGGCCCAGTCTTTTGGTTCCACGATTGGCTTCGCAAAATCCAGCTCAACTGGCATGAAATTAAGTTTGCACATACGACGGAGGACATTCTGCAGTGGTACAGTGACGTTTTCGGGACGAGCTGGGAACACTGATGGGTGTGACAGTGAAACTCCATGTCAACCCTCAGGCCACACCATGTTTTTTTAAGCGCAGGTCAGTGCCCTATGCCATGAAAGGCAAAGTCGAGGAGGAGGTGGAACGTTTACAGAGGCTGGGCATTATTGAGCCCATCCAGTTTTCAAGGTGGGCAGCTCCCATTGTTCCAGTTCTGAAGGCAGACAACACTGTGAGGATATGTGGGAATGATAAGCTTACGGTGAATCAGATCTCTAGGCTGGAGGAGTACCCATTGCCACAGGTGGATGACCTGTTTGCGACCCTGTCAGGGGATAAGCTGTTCACAAAGCTGGACATGAGCCATGCCTACTAACAGCTGCTGCTCGATGAGGATTCAAAGGAGTACATCACAATTAATACGCACAATGGATTATTCAAGTACAATCACCTGGTATTTGGAGTGGCGTCCAGCCCTGCCATTCTCCAAAGGACAATGGGCACTTTGCTGTAGGGGATTCCGCACATAGCAGTGTACTTTGATGATATTTTGATCATGAGGGCTACAGAGGTGGAGCATCTGGCTAATTTAGAACGGGTGCTGAAGAGGCTCTCAAATGCAGGGCTGCAGTTGAAATGCAGAAAATGTGTGTCCCTGGCATCGAGTGTGACTTACCTGGGACACAAGATCACCGCTGAGGGGCTTTGCCCTGTGGAGGACAAAGTGAGAGCTATTAAGGAAGCCCAAGCCCTAAGACCATCACGGAACTCAGATTATTTTTGGACATGGTGAATTACTATGGCAAGTTTCTTCCTGAATTCTCCAGGGTTTTGACCCTACTGTATAGGCTGTTACACAATGACACTAAGTGGCAATGGGGTGAAGAGCAGGAGAAAGCTTTCAAGGAAGTGAAAGAACTCCTCCACTCAGCGATGCTGCTTGTTCACTATGACCCAGACAAGGAGATCACCCTTGCATGCGATGCCTCACCCTATGGATTTGGGCAGTTCACTCACATGTAATGGAGGACCGTTCAGAGAAGCCTATTGGTTTTGCTTCACGTACCCTGACAGCTGCTGAGAAGGGATATTCACAGCTAGACAAAGGAGGTCTGGCCATTGTTTTTGCGGTCAAACGCTTTCATCAGTACCTTTATGGATGCGTATTTACAATTTATACGGACCGTAAACCACTGATGAGCCTGTTCAGTGAGACTAGATGCATCCCACCGCTAGCCTCAGCCAGGATACAGCGCTGGGCTCTTACATTGTCAGCCTACCGGTGCACTATAGTGTACAGAGCGGGTGGGGATAATGCAAACGCCAATGCACTGAGTTGACTACCTTTATCTGAGACACCTGTTACTACATATGTGCCTCCAGAGACAGTGTTTTCATTGGACAGGCTGTCAGAGACGCCTGTAAAGGCGACCCAGATCAGGCAGTGGACAGAGAGGGACCCAGTCCTGTCCCAAGTCAAGACTTTTCTTTTACAAGGTTGGTCCAGAGTCATGGAAGGAGAGGAACTGAGGCCTTATGCCAAAAGAAAGACAGAACTCAGCCTGCAGGATGGCCGCATTTTCTGGGGGGGGGGGGCGAGGGTCATCGTGCCTCCCCCTGGCCGTTCACAGATTGTGGAGGAAATTCATAAGACTCACCCAGGAGTGTCTTGAATGAAAAGCCTTGCAAGATCCTACGTTTGGTGGCCAAGAATGGATCAGGATTTGGAGAACAAGGTAAAATCATGCACGCAATGTCAGGCTAATAGAATATGCTACCACCAGCTCCTTTGTATCCATGGGAGTGGCCAGACCACCCCTGGTGTAGGCTACATTTGGACTTTGCTGGCCCTTTTATGGGGCAGATATTTCTTGTAATGGTAGATGCGCATTCTAAATGGATCAAAGCTCATATCATGAGCGCCATCACAGCCCCCTCAACCACAGACAAACTCAGGCAAGTGTTTGCAGTCCACGGGTTGCCTGACACTCTGGTCACTGATAAAGGCCTGACGTTCACCAGTGAACTGTTCAGTGAGTTCATGCAGCAGAATGGCATTCATCACATTCGGGTGGCCCCTTTCCACCCGAGCTCCAATGGTTTGGCTGAGCGGGCTGTTCAAACAGTGAAGGAAAGCCTGAAGCGGATGACATGGGACTCTCTTAGCATTCGGCTTTCACGTTTCCTGTTTAAGTACCACCTCACGCCACAGACTACGACTGCCCGCACTCCAGCAGAGATGGTTATGGGGCGTAGGCCCAAGTCAAGATTGGACCTGTTGCACCTGGACATGAAGACAAAAGTGAAGAGAAAGCAGGGAAAGCAGAAGGAAGGACATGGTCAACATGCGCAAGAGAGGCAGTTAAAACCGGATGACAATGTCTATGTGAGAAACAATCAGCAATGGCTGCCTGGGGTTATTCTTAAGCGGAGTAGTCCCGTCTCTTATGTTGTTAAGCTGACTGATGGGCATGTTTTCTGCAGACATCAGGACCATGTGCGCCTGTGTCATGATACTGGCTCAGAGGCAGACAGTTCCATAGAGTTTCCATTTGTGAGACAGACTATGGTAGAAGCATGTCCACCAGTGACTTTGCCAGAGGGTGTGACGCTGGCAGAGGGGTTGGGGTCCCCTGCAGAGGATGGACATTCTCACGCAGACACACAGACCCCTCTCATGCCCCCAAAACCAGACCCACCCAAAACACCATTATCAGTGGTGCCTGCTGGGTTACCGGGGGTAGTGCGCAGATCACAACACACTCGTAAACCTCCTGACAGACTGAATCTTTGATGGGACAGTTCTTTTTTTGTTGTTGTTGTTAGATTGAATGTTGAATCTGTCACATTTTCCAGATGTTTTATACTGATAAACTGTTGCTGAGATACCAGTATAAGTTTTCAGGTGTACGTAAGTTAATAACACCACTGTTTTTATTTCCCAGTTTTTTACATTTGGGGATGTTGGATTTTAAAGGGGGAGAAGTGTTGTAATGTGAGCATTATTAAAAGTAAGTTAATACTAATTAGGATAATGGGAGGTTTTACTTCCGGTGGGCTTTGTATACAGTGTGCCTGCCATGCCTTATGGGTTGTAAAAGCCTCTGTATATACATAATGGTTTTGAAGTTCAAGGTAAAGTTGTTTCTTTGGCATGAAGTTGTTGAGTGTGCCTTTTTCAAAGTAGAAGTTACTACACACAGCATAAAAGATTCTTCTAGTTCCTGAAACTAAAACTTCCATATTATCTCAGAAAAACTTATATACATTTTGTTTCCAATCCAAACTTTTAAGCCAATTGCAACAGACAAGACACAGAGATTCTGCTGATGCTAGATATCTTGAGCAAAACGCACAAAATGCTGCAGGAACTCAGCAAGTCAAGCAGCATCTATGGAGGGGAATAAACAGTCGATGTTTTGGGTCGAAACCCTTCAGCCAGACTGGAAAGTGAGGGGGCAGAAACCAGATTAAGCAGGTGGGGGAGGAGAAGGTGTACAAGCTGGCAGGGACCTGGTGAGTGGGAAAGTGGATGACTGGGGCAGGACAGGATAGAATAGAATTGAATTGAATTGACTTTATTACTTACTGCCTTCATATACACGAGGAGTAAAAATCTTTACGTTATGTCTCCAGCTAAATGTGCAAGGTACGATTTATAGTAATTTGTAATAACTAGTATGTACAACAGTCAATGTAGCATAGAAATACAATTGTATCAGCATGAATTAATCAGTCTGATGGCCTGGTGGAAGAAGCTGTCCTGGAGCCTGTTGGTCCTGGCTTTCATGCTGTGGTACCATTTCCCAGATGGTAGCAGCTGGAACAGTTTGTGATTGGGGTGACTTAGGTCTACAATGATCCTTCGGACTCTTTTTACACACCTGTCTTTGTAAATCAAAAGTTTCAAAGGTACATTTAATGTCAGAGGAATGTTTACAATATACATCCTAAGATGCTTTTTCTTCACAAACATCCACGAAAACAGAGGAGTGCCTCCAGAGAATGAACAACAGTTAAATGTTAGAACCCCAAAGTCACCCATCTCCCCTCCCTCCCACATGTAAGCAGCAGCAAACAACAATCCCCCCTCCCACCGGAAAAAAAAGCATCGGCACCCACCACCAAGCACTCAAGTGTGAGCAAGGCAACAGCAAAGGCACAGACAGTACTTGCAGTACTCCAAAGACTACTTGTTCACCCAGCATTCGATGTACCACAGGCTCTCTCTCTCCCTTATAAGGGAGAAAGAGGTGTCAGCGAGAGTGGAGACATAACAAACAGCTCGCTGGTTTATGATGTTAAAAGTCTGTTGCGTCGCTTTTTCCAAGCTCTGTGCCCTAAGATCTCGGGTCTCTGGGCACACAGCCTTAGATCTTCCATCTCCCACGACACACCGCTCTTCTGCTCAGACACCGACCCCCGATTCCCCTGTCTCCGGAGCCACAAAATCTCGGTCCTCCAAAGGTGAGCGAAGCTCTTAGGCTGAGCCCTTAGCGTGCTGAACAAAGGCCAATTGTGAATCCCCGAGAGCAGGTCCCACTCCCACAAAGAACTGTAGTCAGCGTGTAACTCCAGGTCAGTGTCTTCAAAGGAACCCTGAAAGGGAAAAATAGAGATGGAAATAGAACTGTTTCCGAAGATGCAAGCATAGGTGTCGCCATTAGGTGACATTAACCCTCCTAAGGTCCTGAACAGTGGGAAGTTCACATCTATAGATGCACTGGGCTGTCCACACCACTCTCTGCAGAGTCCTGCGATTGAGGGAAATACAGTTCCCAGGCCAAGAAGCGATGCAGCCAGTCAGGGTGCTCTCAATTGTGTTCCTGTAGAAAGTTCTTAGGATCTGGGGGCCCATACAAACTTCTTCAACCGTCTGAAGTGAAAGGGGCGCTGTTGTGCTTTTTTAACCACACAGCCGGTATATACAGACCACACGAGATCCTCGGTGATGTGAATGCCAAGGAACTTAAAACTGTTCACCCTCTCAACCCCAGATCCATTGATGTCAATGGGGAGTAGCCTGTCTCCACTCCTCCTGTAGTCCACAATGAGCTCCTTTGTTTTTGCAACATTGAGGGAGAGGTTGTCATAGTCATAGTCATACTTTATTGATCCCGGGGGAAACTGGTTTTCATTGGAAGATGTGGAAAGAGAAAAAGGGCTGAAGAAGAAGGAATCTTTAAAGACAGGATGGAAAAAGGGAGGAAGGGAGGAGGGAAAACAGAGGGTGATGATGGGAAGATGGGAAGATGAAAAGAAGAGAAGGTGTGAAAGGGTAACTGGAATGGGGAATGGAAAACAAGAGAAGGTTGGAGGGGGAGAAATTAGCAGAAGTTAGAGGAATCAATGTTCATGTTATCATATTGGAGGCTACCAGGCAGACAATGAAGTATTGTTGCTCCAACCTAAGTATGGCCTCATCATGGCAGTAAAAGGGGGCCATGGACAGATGTGCCAGAATGGGAAGTCAAGTTGAAACAGGTAGTCACTTGGAAATCCTGCCTTTTGCAGCAGACAGAATGAGTCATTTTATTTCCAGGGAAGCAACACAGTCTGGAACGAAACTTGATACAAAATCTTACAGTGAAGCCTTGTAACATACAGCGCAGTTTTCTAAAAAAAAGAATTCATCAGTCACAGGCAAGAGAATAATGGTGCATTCTCATGCACCAGGAATGTCTGGATGTTCAGCTATGGCTTTACAGAAACAAACATTGTACTAAGAAAAAAAGTCATAAATTATCTTTCACCTTGAATTTAGCTGACTAGATATTTTCACGTCAAAAGTGCAATGTTTTGAATACATACCGGTTGGATTAATAACCTCTTAAAACATTATCCCCTGCTTTGCTCCCAAACATTATGATATATTAGTTCTTAATGTCTTGCCATAATCTATTCCCTTTTCCAGATGGAAATAATTTTCTCCCAATATTTTTTATAAAATTTGCCCTGTCCTCCACTTGCCAACAGAGCATTTCCTGGAATGCATTAACATTTCAATTCCTGTTTGCATTAGTCTCTCAAAGCCCACAAGATCAAATCTATAAAGGATCAAAAATAAATACATCGCTTCTCAGCACAACTGCAATCCAGTGAATGGTTTTTAATAGTGTTTGCTCCATTTCCCCAGAGAGGGTTCAAACTTCGGGGGATATCATATGCAGAAGTGATGGTAAAGTGATGAATTACAGGTTTCCAATCAAACAAACCCAAATATTACACTGACATATTTTTGACATGGACCACAGCACAGAGAAGGGGGAGCTGCTTCACTAATCTCAATGAAGAATGACTTTTCTACAGTCAAATATGACTTGCAATTTGTGCACAGCATTTAAATAGACCATTTTGCGCAACTGATCTATGTTTCATCCCCACTCCTATCATGGATAAAATGGTAAATTGGTTTTTATCATCACATGCACGAAGGTACAGTGAAAAGCTTTGTTTTGCTTGCTATCCATACAGATTATTTCATCACAACCGTATATTGAGGCAGTACAAGAGAAAAGCAATAACAGAATGCAGAACGAAGTATTCAGAGCAGGCAGACAATAAGGTGCAAGGGTATGACAAGGTAGGTTGTGAGGTCAAGAGTCCACTTTTTCATATAGAGGACAGTTCAATAGTCTTATAAAAGCCGTCCTTGAGCCTGATGCTCTGTGTTTTCAGGCTTTTGCATTGCCAGGAATATGTTGATCAGGTGACTGTATGACAAGTATCCTGAGGTCTACTACTTTGAGTTAGTGATACGAGTTTGATTCCTACCACAATGGTTGAGAAATTAACTTTGAATAAATCAAAACATCTGCTATAAAATGCTGATGAAATTGTTATACAGACTAATGCCCTGAGGAGAAAGAAATCTGGTACAGTATTTCATTCTGTCTGACCTAAATGCAATCTACAGCAATGAAGCTGACCCATTAAAAAGGCCCAGCAAGCCATCCAGTCCAAGGGCAAATAGGGATGATGATAACTGCTGTCCTGGCCAATGAAACACATCAGCTCCTGCCTGAGAATCGAATTGGATCCACTCCAACTGGCCCACTGCAGCAACAGGTCCACAGCAGATGCCATCTCATCAGCTCCTCACTCAACCCTGGAGCACCTGAACAGCAGCAACGCATACATCAGGATACTCTTCACCAACTACAGCTCAGCATTTAGTACCATCATCTCCTCAACACTAACCAATAAGCTCAAGTCCCTGGCCTCAATACTTCCTTCTGCAATTGGATGCTTGATTTCGTCACTTGCAGACCCCAGCAAGTTTGGATTGGCAAAAGCATCTCCCCTACAGTCTCCATCAGCACAGGTGCACCACAAGGCGGTGTGCTTAGCCCCTGCTCTATTCACTTTACACTAATAACTGTGTGTCTATATTCAGCTCCAATGCCATATTTAAGTTTTCTGATGATACCACTACCGCCGATGAATCAGCATATAAGAGAGAGACTGAAAAACTGGCTGAGTGGTGTCATAACAGCAATCTCATACTCAATGTCAGCAAGACCAGGGGGTTGATTATTGACTTTGGGGGGAGCAAACCTGAAGTCTGTCATGATTGTAAATGAAGCCACCGGAAAGACATAGCTAGTAGATATAAACATCTTTATTCAGGACACACACAAGCTGACAGCCTTTGGAGTCACTTGAGACAGAGAGAGAGAGAGAGAGAGAGGCTCTCCAACCAACATTACAGCGCTTTTTTATATGTTAAACAAAGGTAACATTACAATTTATATAGCTACAATGCTTTCATAATGCTCCTTTTGAGTTACATGTAATATTTCAAATGTCTGGATCTTCCCACCAACACGCACAAAATGAATGTTAATTACTGTGATCTCAGAGTCAAATTCATGACCATGCAGAATCTCAGGTCATAGGGATGTCATTTGCATTCATGCATACGCAGACATCTCAGTCAATTGGGTACTTCCTGATCTGCCATTTATTCTAAAATGAAGCTTCAGGAAGTCTATTGTTCTGAGCTACATTTTAAATTCAATCTACAATCCATATTCAGATCTGAAGACTGGTAGCTGTTGAAATTAATATTTCCAATCTTGCATATCTCCAGAATACGCTCTGATAAAGTCTATGAGGCAGTCCTCATTGGAGGATCAGTGTTAGAGAGGGTCAGCAACTTTAAATTTCTTGATGTTATTGTTCAGAGGACCTGTCCTGGGACTTGTACGTAAATGCAACTATACAGAAAGCACAGTAGCTCCTCTACTTCCTCAGGAGTTTGCAAAGATTTGTCATGTCATCTAAAATTTTGACAAACTTCTGTAGATGTATAGTGGAAAGTATATTAACTGCATGAATCACAGTCTACCATGGAAATACCAGTGACCTTGAATAGAAAATCCTACAAAAAGTAACAGAAATGGCCCAATCCATCAAGAGGAAAGAACCTCCCCCCAGCCATTGAGCACATCTACATGGATTGTTGTCACAGGAAAGAAGCATACATCATCAGGGACCCCCACCACCCAGGTCGTGCTATCGTCTCACTGTTGCCATCTGGAACAGTTATTACCCCTCACCATCAGGCTCTTTAACCAAAGGGAATAACTTCACTCAGCTTCACTTACCCCATTATTAAAACGTCCCAACAACCTATGAACTCACTTTCAAGAACTCTCCATCTCATGTTCTCGATACTTATTGCTTATTTATTAATTGAAATTATTTCTTTGTTTTTGTATTTGCACAGTTTGTTGTCTTGCACACTGTTTGAATGCCCAAATTGGTGCGGTCTTTATTGATTCTGTTATGCTTATAATTCTATTATGGATTTATTGAGTATGCCCGCAAGAAAATGAATCTCAGGATTGTATATAGTAACATATATGTACTTTGATAATAAATTTACTTCGAACTTTGCACTTTGAACTGATTAGTCACGTGTTGGTAACTGGTAGATTCTCAGGGAGGCTGACAAGAATTTTGCAACAACAACAAAAAAGGTAAGATTGGTGTAAATGGATGGTTGATAGCATGGATTCAGGGGCTAAGGTGATTGATTCTGATCTGTATAATTCTATAAGTATTACTGAGACTCTTTTTTTAATTCAAATGTTAACTAAATTTTAATCCAAGCTGGAAAAAATTTCAAGTGTCTATGTAAAGGATGACTCACTCATTTATGTAACCACAATGCCATGACACCCACTTTAAATGACGTACAAATAACCTGTGTCTGCCTCAGTCAGGTGTTGCTGCTTTTGCATTATGGATCAATTCAGAGTATGGATTTTGTCTTTAAGGGATTGCTGTAATATTTCATTGGGCATTTTTCTTTTCAATAAAACAGAAAGCACCTCAGAGCATTTTATACACCCACAAGGTCATGCTCTCAGTCAATTGACTGTTTATGGAGCCGCCACTGAACCTATGATGGACAGGTACCAATATATCACGGAGCTACCGTTCAGACCAAGGGTCAGTGCTGTTGCTATGGGACTGATTGAAGACAGATTGATCAGCAGAGTAGATGTAGATCAGGTTAATTTGTTTGACATACGTGTACTTAACATGATGATGTGACAGGAGATTTTGATAATGATATCAGGGGCACTTGTTTGCCGAAAGATGGTGGGAGCAATTTGACGATTTTCTTTGACTCATAGAACTTAATAAGGCAGGAGAAGGACATTCAGATCATTGTATCCATGCCAACTAAAAACAGACTTTAGAGTAACCTCACATCCCAGCTCTTTGTCCGTAGCCATGGAGATCATGGTTCATGAAGCCCACACTCAACTCAGCTATAATGAGAGTTCCCCACTCCACCAGCCATCAAAAGCAATGTGTTCCCAAAACCCAACTCCCAGAGTGGAGGCCAATCACAAACAAGAGAAAATCTGCAGATGCTGGAAATCCAAGAAACACCCACAAAATGCTGGAGGATCTCAGCAAGCCAGGTAGCATCAATGGAAAAGAGCAAACAGCCAACGTTTCGGGCCGAGACCCTTCGTTAAACCCTTTTCCAGTTCTGATGAGGGGTGTCAGCCCAAAACATCAACTGTTACTCTTTTCCACAGATGCTGCCTGGCCTGCTGAGTTCCTCACATTTTGTGTGTGTTTCATTGAGTGAAGCATTGTTTCATTCATCTCTCCATCAAACCAGGGCAGAGAATTTAGTCTCAGAATCAAAATCAGCATCAGGTTTAATCACCAGTATGTCATGGAATTTGTTAACTTTGCTGCAGCAATACATGATAAACATAGAAAATAAACTAAATTACAGTAAGTGCAGTAAATTTCATTGGCTTTGTATTTGTACTCGGCACCATGACAATAAAGTTGAATCTAATCTAACCTATATATATATATAGTTTATAATTAAAATAGTGTAAAATCAGAAATTTTTAAAAGTAGTGGTGTTCATGGGTTCAATGTCTGTTTAGAAACTGGATGGCTGAGGAAAAGAAGCTATTCCTGAATCACTGAGTGTGTGCCTTCAGGCTTCTGTACTTCCTTCCTGATGGTAACAACGAGAAGAAGGCATATCCTGGGTGGTGAGGGTCCTTAATGATGGATGCCACCTTGCTGAAGCCCCGCTCCTTGAAGATGTCTTGGATACTACAGAGGCTAGTACCCATCATGGATCTGTCTAATTTTATAGCTCTCTGCATTTTACTTTGATCTCGTGCAGTAGCCACCCCACCACCCACCACCTTACCAGATGGTGATTCAGCCATTTAGAATACTCTCCATGGTGCGTCCGGAGAAGTCTTTGAGTGTTCCACCTGATACACCAAATCTCCTCAAATTCCTAATGAAATATAGCTGTTGTTTTGCCATCTTTAAAGCAGCATCCATATGTTGGGACCAGGCTAAGTCCTCTGAGATATTGACACCGAGGAACTTGAAATTGCTCACTTTCTCCACTTCTGATCCATCTATGAAGATTGGCTTGTGTTCCCTCGTCCTATCCTTTCTGAAGTCCACAGTCAGCTCTTTGGTCTTACGGACGTTGAGTGTAAAGCTGTTGCTGCGACACCACTCAACTAGCTGGTATATCTCACTCCTGTATGCCCTCTCATCTCCATCTGAGATTCTGCCAACAATGGTTATATCATCAGCAAATTAATAGATGATATTTAACCTATGCCTAGCCACACAGTCATGGGTGAAGAGAGAGAAGAACAGTGGGCTAAGCATAGATCCTTGAGGTGCACCAACGTTGATTGTCAGCGAGGTGGAGATGTTATTACCAATTCACTCAGAGTGTGGTCTTCCAGTTAGGAAGTCAAAGATCCAGTTGCAAAGGGAGGTACAGAGGCTCAGGCTCCATAGCTTTTCAATCAGGACTGTAGGACTGATGTGATAAACATTGAACTATCGTCAATAAACAGCATCCTGACATAGGTATTTGTGCTGTCCAGATGATCTAAGACCGCATAGAGAGCCATTGAGATCACATCTGCTATAGACCTATTGGGCAATACAAAAATTGCAGTGGGTCCTGGTGCTTGCTGAGGCAGCAGTTGATACTAGCCTTGTCCAACTTCTCAAGGAATTTCGTCGTAGATACAAGTGCTACTAGACGATAGTTGTTGAGGCAATTCACACTGCTCTTCTTGGGCACTGAATTGTTGCCCTTTTGATGCCGATAGGACCTTCCAACTGTAGCAGTGAGAGAATGAGAATGTCCTTGCATAACCCCGTCAGTTGGTTGGTACAAGTTTTCAGAGCTTTACCAGGTACTCCATCAGGGTTCACCCTCCTGAAAGACAGACAGGGTTCAGCCTCCAAGACAGAGATCTCGGGGCCACCAGGCACTGCAGGGATCGTCACAGCTGTAGTTTTATTCTCCCTTTCAAAGCAAGCATAAAAGGCACTGAGCTCATCTGGTAGAGACACATCACTGTCATTCATGATGTTGGGTTTCACCTTGTAGAAAGAAACAGCCTGCAAGCCCTGCCAGTCTGCCCTGGGGAAAGATTTAGAAAGAAACTTAGGCTACGTCCACACTACGCCGGATAATTTTGAAAACGCCAGTTTCAAGTAAAAACAACAGGCGTACACACTAAGCGTTTTTCAAAATATCTCTGTCCACACTAACACAGATATTTGGGCGAATTTGCTGAGGAAAAAAGGTAAGGTCGGTAGGTACTTTTTCATTTATTCTGATTAATCTGGGATCAGGTAATGGGGGAGATAGTTATAGCAGTGGTGTGCTCCGTATGCAGTATGTGGGAGGTTAGGGTCAACGCAGTTGTCCCTGATGACCACACCTGCAGAAGGTGCATCCAGCTGCAGCTCCTATCAGAGTGAGTTAGGGAACTGGAGCTGGAGCTGGATGAACTACGGATCATTCGGGAGGCAGAGACAGAGATAGATAAGAGTTATCGGGAGGTAGTCACACCAAAAAGACGGGAGGTAGGCAACTGGGTGACTGTCAGGAGATGGAGGGGGAGCAGGCAGAGAGAGCAGAGCACCCCTGTGGCCATTCCCATCAACAATAAGTATACCGTTTTGGATACTGTTGGTGGAGATGACCTACCAGGAACAAGTTGCAGTGGTCCTGTCTCTGGCACTGAGGTTGGACCCTCGACTCAGAAGGGGAGGAGGAAAGAGAGGACAGCGGTAGTGATAGGGGATTCTATAGTCAGGGGGGCAGATAGGAGTTTTGTGGGGCAGATCGGGAGTCTCGGATGGTATGTTGCCTCCCTGGTGCCGGGGTCCGGGACACCTCAGATCGGATGCAGGTTATTCTCGAGAGGGAGGGCAAGAATCCAGATGTTGTGGTCCATGTAGGGACCAACGATGTGGGTGGAAGAGTGAGGGGGTCCTGCGTAGTGAGTTCAGGGAGTTAGGTGCAAAGCTGAAGGGCAGGACCTCCAGGATGACAATCTCAGGATTGCTATCTGTGCCACATGCGAGTGAAGCGAGGAACAGAAGGATTATACAGATCAATACGTGGCTGAGAGGATGGTGTAGGAGGGAGGGCTTCAGGTTTTTAGATAATTGGGCTTTGTTCCAGGGAGGGTGGGATCTGTTCCGATGGGACGGTTTACACCTGAACTGGAGGGGTACTAACATTCTTGCAGGAAAGTTTTCTAGTGCTGCTTGGGGGGGGGGTTTAAACTAAATTTGCAGGGGGCAGGGATCCAGAATGTGAGAGAGGATAGCAAGATGAAGTATAAAGGACAGGTGGGGACTATACGGTTCCGGAATATTAAGTGTGAAGTAGAGAAAGGTGAGGCGGAACGAGTGATAAGGAGAATACATGTGCAGAGGGATGGTCTGACGGAGCATGGAGTTAAATGTGCAGAAAGAGTAAGTAAATTTAAGAAGGACAACAAAATTCAAGGGGCGTATAGCCCAGTGAGAGTTCGGGGAGCTGGATTATGCACAATAGGCAGTGATTTAAACAGAGAGAGGAGAAATGGGTTAAAAATTCTATATCTGAATGCACGAAGTGTCAGAAATAAGGTGGATGAGCTTGAAGCTCAGGTGCAAATGGGTAACTGTGATGTTGTTGGGATAACGGAGACATGGCTGCAGGGGGATCAGACCTGGGAATTGAACGTACAAGGGTATGCGTGCTATCGAAGGGACAGAAAGGTGGGCAGAGGGGGTGGGGTGGCCCTGTTGGTGAGGAATGAGATTCAGTCCCTTGCAAGGGGGGACATAGAATCAGGAGAAGTAGAGTCAGTGTGGATAGAACTGAGGAACAGTAAGGCCAAAAAGACCCTAATAGGTGTTATCTACAGGCCCCCAAACAGTAGCATGGATATTGGGTGCAAGTTGAATAGGGAGTTAACAATGGCATGTGGCAAAGGAAATGTCGCAGTAGTTATGGGGGATTTCAACATGCAGGTGAACTGGGAAAATCAGGTTGGTACTGGACCCCAGGATAGGGAGTTCGTAGAGTGCCTACGGGATGCATTTTTGGAGCAGCTTGTACGAGAGCTGACCAGGGATAAGGCTATTCTGGATTTAGTGTTGTGCAATGAACAGGATTTGATAAGTAATCTTGAAGTAAAGGAGCCATTAGGAGGTAGTGACCATAATATGATAAGTTTTTATCTGCAAGTTGAGAGGGATAAGGGCAGATCAGAAGTGTCAATATTGCAGTTGAACAAAGGAGACTATGGAGCCATGAGGGAGGAGCTGGCCAAAGTTGACTGGTCGGATATCCTAGCAGAAAAGACAGTGGAACAGCAATGGCAGGTATTCTTGGGAATAATGCACAAGGTGCAAACTCAGTTCATCCCCCGGAGAAGGAAGGATTCAAAGGGGGAAAAGTGGCCACAGTGGTTGACAAAGGAAGTCAGAGATAGCATAGCATTAAAAAAGAAGTATAACAGAGCTAAGGTGAGTGGGAAGACGGATGATTGGGAAATTTTTAGGGAGCAACAGAACTTAACTAAAAAGACAATACGGGGAGAAAAAATGAGGTATGAACGCAAGCTAGCTAGGAATATAAAGGAGGATAGCAAAAGTTTTTTTAGGTATGTGAAGAGAAGGAAGATAGTTAATAACAATTTTGGGCCCTTGAAGAATGAATTGGGAGAAATTGTTATGGGAAACAGAGAAATGGCAGACGAATTTAGTAAGTACTTTGGATCTGTCTTCACTAGGGAAGACACAAGCAATCTCCCAGATGTATGGATGGGCCAAGGACATAGGGTAACAGAGGAACTGAAACAGATTGACATTAGGAAGGAAATGGTGATGAGTAGACTGATGGGACTGAAGGCTAACAAATCCCCAGGTCCAGATGGTCTGCATCCTAGGGTACTAAAGGAGGTGGCTCTGGAAATTGCGGATGCATTGGTGATCATTTTCCAATGTTCCTTAGATTCAGGATCAGTTCCTTAGGATTGGCGAATGGCTAATGTTATCCCACTTTTTAAGAAAGGAGGGAGGGAGAAAACAGAGAACTATCACCCTATTAGCCTAACATCAGTAGTGGGGAAGATGCTAAAGATGAAATAGCGGCATATCTTGATAGCAGTGATTAAGATTGGGCCGAGCCAGCATGGATTCACCAAGGGCAAATCATGCTTGACTAATCTATTGGAGATTTTCGAGGATGTAACCAGGAAGATAGACATGGGAGATCCAGTGGATGTGGTATACCTTGACTTTCAGAAGGCATTCGATAAGGTACCACATAGGAGATTGGTGGGTAAAATCAGAGCTCATGGCATTGGGGGGAGGATATTGACATGGATAGAAAACTGATTGGCAGATAGAAAGCAAAGGGTAGCAGTGAATGGGTGTTTCTCGGAATGGCAAGTGGTGACTAGTGGGGTGCCACAGGGCTCGGTATTGGGACCGCAGCTGTTTACGATTTACGTCAATGATTTAGAGGAAGGCATTGTGAATAACATCAGCAAGTTTGCTGATGATACTAAGCTGGGTGGCAGTGTGACATGTAGTGAGGATGTTAGGAGAATTCAAGGTGACTTGGATAGGCTGGGTGAGTGGGCAGAAACTTGGCAGATGGCATTTAATGTGAATAAGTGTGAGGTTATTCACTTTGGGAGCAAGAACAGGAAGGCAGATTATTATCTGAACGGTGTGGAGTTAGGTAAGGAAGAAATACAAAGAGATCTAGGAGTACTTGTTCATCAGTCTCTGAAGGTGAATGAGCAAGTGCAGCAGGCAGTGAAGAAGGCTAATGGAATGTTGGCCTTTACTACAAAGGGAATTGAGTACAAGAGCAAGGAAATTCTTTTGCATTTGTACAGGGCCCTGGTGAGACCACACCTGGAGTATTGTGTGCAGTTTTGGTCTCCAGGGTTAAGGAAGGACATCCTGGCTGTGGAGGAGGTGCAGCATAGGTTCACTAGGTTAATTCCTGGGATGTCCAGACTGTCTTACGCAGAGAGGTTAGAGAGACCGGGCTTGTACACGCTGGAATTAAGGAGATTGAGGGGGGATCTGATTGAGACATATAAGATTATTAAGAGATTGGACAAGATAGAGGCAGGAAATATGTTCCAGATGCTGGGAGAGTCCAGTACCAGAGGGCATGGTTTAAGATTAAGGGGTAGGTCATTTAGGACAGAGTTGAGGAGGAACTTCTTCTCCCAGAGAGTTATGGAGGTTTGGAACGCGCTGCCTCAGAAGGCAGTGGAGGCCAATTCTCTGGATGCTTTCAAGAAGGAGCTAGGTAGGTATCTTATGGATAGGGGAATCAAGGGTTATGGGGACAAGGCAGGAACCGGGTATTGATAGTAGATGATCAGCCATGATCTCAGAATGGCGGTGCAGGCTCGAAGGGCCGAATGGTCTACTTCTGCACCTATTGTCTATTGTCTATTGTCTGTTGAATCTCCTCTACTGGGCACGCGCAGGACACACAGAAAACAAGCGAAAAGGAAACGGTATACTTAGTGCGCGTTTGTGCAGTTATTGACTAGAAAAACTTCAAAGGAATTGCTCTTGGCTCTCGCGCAGGAGGACTTAAAACTAAAAAAAAACAAATACTGGAGCGTATGGAGGCAACCGACAGGGAGTTCACGGACAGTATGACCCGGCTGATGACGAACATTGAAAAACTGACTAACTCTGTTGCATTAATAAAGCACCTTGTTAAATGTATAAAACATGTCTGCATCAGTGTTATCTTGTATCTCCATACAATGTTACATTAGGCTGTTACACATCTATTGTCAGAGAAGTACTTGCATAAATAGGTAAACCACCTCCATACAAGCAAGGACAGAAAGCAGGGCAAAGTGAGTATACTTATTTATTCAGTAAGCTATGGGTTAAAGTATTTGGTGAGTACATTTCTAACTCTTCTGGCTTCAGTCTCGTTGCCGTCTGTTCTGAAATTGTTAGGTTATGTGGGGGTTGCGTTCAAGAAAACAACGAAATACCGCGCTGTGGCCATCTGTTCCGGCACGTCATGACAGCGTTTTTAAATAGTCAAAAAAGCTCACTTTACAATTTAACTCTCACGCCGTTCACACCGACTGTGCTTTATAACAGCCGTACGGCACTGCTTGCGCAGTACCAAGCAGAAGCAGAAAAAGCATTGTTGTTGTGGTGTTGTCATGACAGCGTTTTTAAATCTCTCCATTTACCCTGTACACACCACAACGGATATTAGGCGTTTTCAGATTTATTCACTCTGGAGACCGTTTCTGAAAATCTTCATTTTCGGGGGATGAAAACGCCACTTTAGTGTGGATGGAGGGTCAAAACGAAGAGAAAAGGCTTTGTTTTCAAAATTATCCGGCATAGTGTGGACATAGCCTTAGGGGAAATACTTTACACACAGAGGGGAGTAAGTATATTGAACGAGCTGCCAGAGCAGCTAGAGGTGAGTACAATTACAATGCTAAAAAGGTGTTTAGACATGTACACCAATTAAAAAGGTTTACAGGAATATGGACCAAACACAGGCAACTGGGACAAACTGGTATAGACAACTTGGTCAGCATGTAGCAGTTCAAGAAAGCTAATCACCATCGTCTTCTCATGGGCAATTAGCAATTAGCAATAAACACTGCACATGAACTACTAGAAAGAAAGAGGAAGTTTCTACTTGTAAAATATTTAGATTCTTAGAGTCTTCAGACCAACTCATCCACACCAAGCAAGTTGCCTACCTGAGCTAGTTCCAATTTCCTTTAAACCTTTTCAATTGACTGTATGTACCTGTCTAAATTTAAATTGTCTTTTGAATTGTCTAATTGTTGTAAATTACAAAGGCTCCAAGTTCTATGTAAATGCAAATTAGTTTTGTTGTTCCACACCCACCCACTGTGTAGAGCATAGGTTCAGATAGGAATGGCCCAGTCTGTATCTTGCTATTGATACCGTGATAATTTGCACAAGACTTTTGAAAGAATACTTCTGCTTCTGATATAGAATCTTATCTTCCAGTAATAAAATAAATTGAAAATTATGACCTCATCCTCATAACGTTGACCACAAAATTACAAAGACATCAGAATTAGGTGCCTGGTTCACACAGCAGGGACATGTCTTCCTGACCCACTCTCTTTTCTATGTGACACCAGACCAACAGCGAGTCATTGGCTTTTAACTACTCTCTAAAGTGGCTCAGCAAGCTACCAGTTCAGTGGTGAATGTAGGTTGGGAAAGAAATGCTGTTCTTGCCAATAATATTTACATCTTGCAAACAAATAAATAAAAATAAATGTTAAATTTATGTCTTTTCCAGAATCTGCATTTGCATTCCCACAAATTATTTGAAATTGGCTTTCTGTAAGACATCAACTCAACTCCCAGGTGGAGAGTGGGTGTACAGTATGTGTGTGGTGTGTGGGGTGTGGGGTGTGGGGTGAGTGTGCCAGAAATACCATCCAGAAAACGCACACCTCTTGAAATGCAAAACACATCTAGAACTATGTTAACAATCTGTCCTCGGGACCCAAAATGGCAACTTCTATTTCCCTCCACAGATATTGCTCAATCTACTGAGTTCCTCCAATAGTTTTTTAGTTACGCAAGATTTCAGCATCTGCAATGTCTCATGTTTCTGCTAAAATTCTATTCCGTCCTGAATCCAGCCACATAAATTGCCAGAACGGTTCAGAATAGTGGATATCCACAGGCACAAGCCAGCACTATGCTACAGTATAATGGACTTCTATTGTTCTAGTTGTGTTTTTATTTATAAAAATTATATATAATTTACTAAATGTTTACTTTAGCAACACACATAAAATGCAGAGATGCAGCAAGTCAGGCAGCATCTTTGAAAGGGAAAAAAGAGATGATGTTCAAACTGAGACCCTTCATCAAGTCTCAGTCTGAAACATCAACCGTTTATTCCTCTCCATAGATGCTGCCTGACTTGTTGAGTTCTTCCAGCATTTTGTGTGTGTGTTGCTTAAGATTTCCAGAATCTGCAGAATCTCTTTTGTTTCAGTTTACTGTTTTTGTGCGAACGTTGTGCTTCTGATGCTCTGTGCCTGTGATTCTGCTGCGACTAAGTTTTTCATTGCTCCTGTGCAGTCGTGTACTTCCGCATATGTGCCACTGGCCTCGACAAGTACAGGTCCAGCGACACGTAAAAGCTTCTGAACAAAGCTGCCTGAAAGATTGGCATCACATCCACCACTCTATCTGTCCGTTCCCTCCAACACTGGCACGGTGCCTGCAGTGTGCACCATCTGCGCTCCAGCAGCACCTGGCAAACCCATGACCTCTGCCACAGAGAAGGATGAGGACATCAGATGCATTGGAGTGCCACCACCTGCAGGCTCCCCTCCAAATCACATAGCATCATGATTTTGGAAATAATGCCTGTTCCTCCACCAACACCTGGTCAACACCCTAATAGTTCCTGACCAACTAGACCATGGGCTTCACTTGTTGGACTACAGCGATTCTAGATGGTGGCTCAACACTAGATCTCAGTGGTAATTAGGGGTGGGCAATAACTGATCTTAATGGGATGATTTGGAAGCTTTTAAAATCCAGCAAAAGGCAACTAAAAAGCTGTAAGAAGGGAAAAGATGAAATATGAGGGAAACTAGCCAGTAATATAAAGCAGGATACAAAAGTTATTTCAGTTGCATAAAGAGCAAGAGTTCATATGAGACCTCCGAAAAATGATGCTGGTGAGGTAGTAATCGGGGACAAAGAAATGGCAGATGAACTTAATGTGTACTTTGCATCAGTCTTCACTGTGGAAGACCTAGCAATGTGCCAAAGGTCTGTGAGTGTCAGGGAGCATGAGTGAGTGCTATAACGGATGCATTGGTCATGATCTTTCAAGAATCATTTGATTCTGGCATGGTCCCAGAGGACTGGAAAATTGCAAATGTCACTCCACTCTTTAAGAAGGGAAGAAGACAAAAGAAAGGAAATTATTGGTCAATTGTTGGGAAAGTGTTGGAGTCTATTATTGGTCAGTTGTTGGGAAAGTGTTGGAGTCTATTATTAAAGATGAGGTTTCGGGGTACTTGGAGACTAATGATAAAATAAGTCAAAGTTAGCATAGTTTCTGTAAAGGGAAATCTTGCCTGACAATTCTATTAAGAGTTCTTCAAGGAAGTTACAAGCAGAGTGGACAAAGGAGAGGCAGTGGATGTCATTTACTTGGATTTTCAGAAGACATTTGATGAGGTGCCACACATGAGGCTGCTTAACAAGATAAAATCCTGTGGCATTACAGGAAAGATACTGTCGTGGATAGCAGAATGGCTGACAGGCAGGAGGCAGCGAGTGGGAATAAAAGGGTTTTTTCTCTGGTTGGCTGCCAGGGTCCAGTGGTGCTCCTCAGGGGTCAGTATTGGGACTGCTATTTTTCACATTGTGTGTCAATGATTTTGGATAATGGAATTGATAGTTTTGTGGCAAAGTTTGCAGTGGAGGGATAGGAAGTACTGAGGAAGCAACGGGATTGCAGCAGGACTTAGACAAATTGGAAGAATGGACAAAAAGTGGCAGCGGAATACAGTGTTGGGAAATGTATGATAATACATTTTGATAAAAGGAACAATAGTGCAGACTATTATCAAATGGGGGGGGGGAGAAGTTTCAAACATCAGATGTGCAGAGGGACGTAAGAGACCTCGTGCAAGACTCCCAGAAGGTTAATTTACAGGTTGAGTCTGTGGTAAAGAAGGCAAATGCAATGTTGGCATTTATTTCAAGGGAAATAGAATATAAAGCAAGGAGATAATGCTGAGCCTTTATAAGACACTAGTCAGGCCACACTTGGAGTACTGTCAACAGTTTTGGGCCCCATATTTCAGAAAGGATGTGTTGTCATTAGAGAGAGTCCAGAGGAGGTTCATGAGGATGATTCCAGGAATTAAGGGGTTAGCATATGAGAAGCATTTGGCAGCTTTGGGCCTGTACTCACTGGACTTTAGAAAAATGCAGAAGGATTTCATTGAAACCTGCTGAATGTTGAAAGGATTAGATGGGGTAGATGGGGAGAGAATGTTTCCAATGGTGGTGATATCCAGAACTAGAAACACAGCCTCAAAATTGAGGGATGATCTCTTAGAGTTATAGAGCCAGAATCCGTGGAATGCTCTGCCACAAACTGTGGTGGGGGCTAGGTCTGTAGGCATATTTAAGGCGGAAGTTTATAGCTTCCTGATCAGTCAAGGCATCAAAGGATATGTATGGCGAGAAGGCAGGTGTATGGGGTTCATTGGGGTCTGGGATCAGCCATGGTAGAATGATAGATCAGATTCAATGGGCTGAATGGCCTAATTCTGCTCCTACGTCTTACGGTCTTACCTAACAGTACAACATATTACTGATCCTGCAGTCTGCGATGTTGTGCTGACTTTTTAACCTACTCCACGATCAATCTAACTTTTCTCTCTTACAGAGCCCATTACCCTCCACTTTTCTTCCATCTATGTGCTATTTAAGAGTCTCTTAAATGTCCCTTTTGTATCAGCATCTACAACCAGCCCTGGCAGTGCAT
Source organism: Mobula hypostoma (assembly GCF_963921235.1). NCBI lineage: Eukaryota > Metazoa > Chordata > Chondrichthyes > Myliobatiformes > Myliobatidae > Mobula > Mobula hypostoma. Next base: position 172,624,978 of record NC_086097.1, read on the forward strand.
TCCAGGCATTTACCACTCTCTGTGTAAAAACATCTCCTCCAAACTTTCCTTCACTCGCTTTAAAAGGACATCTTAATAAATACAGTATGTAAAAAAAATACAACTTATTTCCAACTGAATTTTGCTGATAAGTCCAATTTCTGCCTTGGATGGAGCGTTGCCTCAGAATTTCTTCGTAAGTATGCTTAATTTGTTATGAGACTGCTGTGTTCCTATTTGAACCTTATGGTGATTTGACACAAACTAGGTTAATTTGCATCCATCAACACACTAAGGGAAAGCAAAAGTAGAGCATTCGATCGGAATAAGAAAGCAGGACACCTCATGACCACTAGAGTGAATACCTAGTGTCAGCAATGAGTGCAGCACATAACTCAGGTACCTGGATGAGGTTCCTGTAGGCACCTAATAGATTTGTAAATGGGAGAAATAATTATTGTTGTTGTTTCCTCTATTCACCCCAATAAACAACAAACAAGATTCTGGAGGAAGTCAGCAGGTCAGGCAGGATCTGTAAAGGGCAATGGACAAACAATGTTTCAAGTTGAAACCCTTCATCTGAACAGATTGTTTGTTGCTCCAAATTCCAGTATCTGCAGTCTCTGGTATCTCAATTCACCTCCATAACTTTGTTCAACTCCTTCTAAGCATCAGTTTATCTGCTGCTGAAACAGTAAACCTTGCCTTAGTTTCTTTGGGACTTTTATATTGCTGCCCAACTTCTCTGTAAACCTGAAGTAAAACTCTGCTGTTTTCATCCTAACTGGCAGCACTGCACAGTCCTGGGCTCCCTGAGTTCAGGATTAAATCTCTCATCTTGGTTTTTAAATACCCTCCTTTTTGTTGTTTGTTTTCTCCATCCCTATCAGTTCTACTGTCCACTGACGAGATCCGCACCCCTCTTATGCTGGCCTATTGAATATTCTCAAAGATAATTGTGGGCAATGGTAACTATCAACAGTCTCTTTCCCGCTCATCAACACTTCCACCTTTCCTCAATAGAGAGGTTGCTGATAATAAGGTTTTCCATCATCTCTCCTAATTTTTTATTATGCAAACTAAGATCAACTGTGGCTGATTATCGAGCTATTCAGCATGAATTCACAGCATCCATCAGCCACCCAGTCACACTAACATTAATCCTACTTTTTATTCTCTCCACAGAGCAAGCAGAGTGTGAAGCTCACAGCCACAGGGAGTGGTGAGGGGAGTCACACTAATGCACTTTAGGGAAGAACATGTGAGATATGATAGGAGTTTTCAAAATTATGAGAGGCATAGATAGACAACCAGTATCTTTTTTATTCCAGGGCTGAAAGGTCTGATTCTGTAGGGCATACATTTAGGGTGAGAGGGGTAAATTCAAAGGAGTTGTGTGGCGCAAGTTTTTTTTACACAGAGAGATGTGGGTCTCTGAAATGTGCTGCCAGGGGTAAGCAGATAAGATAGAAACAATGAAGAGACTTTTAGATAAGGACATGCTTATGCAGAGAATGGAGGGATATGAACCATGTGCATGTGCAGGCAGAGGGTATTAGGTGTCATTACCTTAATTAGTTCGACGAAACGTCATTCAAGATTCAAGATTGTTCAAGTAAGTATAAAAAGTGATGAAATAATTGTTACTCCAGATCTGATGCAGCATATAAAAACACACTAAAATAAAGAACAGAACAATAGGAGATTAGTGGGCAACATTAGGGCACATGGTATTGGGGACAGAGTACTGACATGGATTGAAAATTGGCTTGCTGACAGGAAAAAAGAATAGCGATTAACGGGTCTCTTTCGGAATGGCGGTCGGTGACCAGTGGGGTACCGCAGGGTTTAGTACTGGGACCGCAGCTGTTTACAATATATATGAATGATTTAGATGAAGGGATTAAAAGTAACATCAGCAAATTTGCAGATGATACAAAGCTGGGTGGCAGTGTGAAATGTGAGGAGGATGTTATAAGAATGCAGGGTGACTTGGACAGGCTGGGTGAGTGGGCGGATGCATGGCAGATGCAGTTTAATGTGGATAAATGTGAGGTTATCCACTTTGGTGGTAAGAACAGGAAGGGAGATTATTATCTAAATTAAATTAAATTAAATCTAAATTAAAGTCAAATTAGGAAATGGGGAAGTACAACGAGCTCTAGGTGTTCTTATACATCAGTCACTGAAAGCAAGCATACAGGTACAGCAGGCAGTGAAGAAAGCTAATGGCATGCTGGCCTTCATAACAAGGGGAATTGAGTATAGGAGCAAAGAGGTCCTTCTGCAGTTGTACAGGGCCCAGGTGAGACCACACCTGGAGTACTGTGTGCAGTTTTGGTCTCCAAATTTGAGGAAGGACATTCTTGCTATTGAGAGAGTGCAGCATAGGTTCACAAGGTTAATTCCCGGGATGGCGGGACTGTCATATAGCGACTGGGCTTGTATGCTCTGGAATTTAGAAGGATGAAAGGGGATCTGATTGAAACACAAGATTATAAAGGGATTGGACACGCTGGAGGCAGGAAGCATGTTCCAGCTGATGGGTGAGTCCAGAAGCACAGGCCACAGTTTAAGAATAAGGGGTAGGCCATTTAGAACGGAGCTGAGGAAAAACTTTTTAACCCAGAGAATGGCGGATATGTGGAATACTCTTCCCAGAAGGCAGTGGAGGCCAAGTCTCTGGATGTTTTCAAGAAAGAGATGGATAGAGCTCTTCAAGATAGTGGAATCAAAGGTTATGGGGCTAAGGCAGGAACTGGATCCTGATTGTGGATGATCAGGCATGATCACAGTGAATGGCGGTGCTGACTCAAAGGGCCAAATGGCCTACTCCTGCACCTATTGTCTATTGTCTATAATATAAAACAACACAAATACATAAAATAGCTTATATCCATAGATTGATTTTATGGCCATAAAGTGGCACTATGTACAGAAGTGTCCGTACATAAGGTGACTCTGACAGGAAATGATAAAATCGTGGAGGTGGGGTTGTAGTGTCACCAGTGAACTTAACAATGTGATTACTTGGGTGTTTGGCCGTACAGTTGTGTGTGAGCGGAGTGTACAGTAGTGGGCTCAGCTCACAGCCCTGGGAGGAAGCCTGTGTTGAAGATGATGGAGAAAAAGTGGCCGTGCATCTTGATTATCTGAGTTCTGCTTATTAGGAAGTCCAACACTCATTGAAGCAGGTGTTTCATAGTGGAGTATTTAGACTGAGGAATAGGAGTTTGTTCACCAAGGTCTGTGGGACAATAGTGTTAAATGCAGGGCTGAAATCCAGCAACACCATTCTGACATAAGTGTTGTTGTTTTCTAGGTGTGTCAGGGCCAGGTATGTGACAGGTACTATGGCATAGAGCAGTTCTGTTTGTAGCCAGGATGTGTGAAGCCTGTGTGTTTAAATTGTTGAGGATGTCTGTGAAGACATCAGTGAACTGGTGTGCACATTCCCTGAGTATTCAGCCTGGGATATTGCCTTTCAAGGGTTGACTCTTTGCAGAGTCCTTCTCATGTCTACTGCTGTTACAGACAGTGGTGCTCACTTGCAAGGGGTATAGCTTTCGTAGCTGGCATTGTTTTGCATGCCTCAGTGTGCATAAGTGAGCATCGGGGAAGGAGGCATCACTGGTACAGACAACACTGTTTTCCCTGCATCATCAGTACTGCCCTTGATGCCCAGCCACATACGCTGAGGATTGTTATCTGACAGCTTTTCTTGAATTATTGTGCATAAGCGGTCTTTGCCTTCTTGATGCCTGAGATGAAATTTCTCCTGGCTGCTTTGAGAGCTGTTTTGTCACTAGGCTTGAAGGCAGCATACCAGGCTTTCAGTAGGGAGCATACCTGTGCATTCAGCCAGGGCTCCTGGTTGGGTTATGAAATTACCTTTCTTGAGGTATAGACATTGTCTACACACTTAATAGATGTAGCTGGTGACAGATGAGGTATATTCCTCAAGGTCTGTGTCTTCTCGGTTTGTGGCAGCCTCCTTGAACATCATGAGCCAGAGGGCTTGTTCCTGTGTTGAACTGTTCTTTTTGGGTCAATCCTGAACTCTGGTGTTGTCTATATAGTGTTTGCATGTTCTCCTGTGACTGGGAAGCCTCCCCCCAATTGCTATGTTTTCCTCCTACATTGGGAGATTAATTGGCTACTGTAAATTGTCCCTGGTGTTTGGGTAAATGATAGAATCTGGAGGGAGTTGATGGGAATGAGAGAATAAAATATCGTTAGTGCAGGGTATAAGTGATCTGCATGGGCTCTAGTGGGTTGAAAGGCTGTTTTCCTGTTACACATTGTAAGAATCCATGTTCAACGTTCTAAGAATAGGTACACTGAATGGAGAAAGGAGAGGTGGGAAGAACTAGTGTGGAGCCAACAAAGGCTACAAGGGAACTCAGCCAGTCGAACAGCATCTGGTGGAGAAGTGGAGGACAAAGGATTTGTCAACGTTCTGGGTCGATAAGCAGCATCAGGCCAAGTGCCTATTCAGCTAATAATGCAGGAAACAGAAGGACTAGGTTATTCAGCCTCCTTGTATCCACTCCATTTCTCAATGACAATTTGACAGACGAGCTGCTAAGGGATTGCTTTGAGTTGGTGGACTGGGCCGTGTTCAAGGACTCATCTGTAGATCTGAATGAATACACCATGGTTGTCACGGGTTTTATTAAAACAGTTATAGATGAGTGTGTCTCCACAAACGAGTGTACCAGAAGCCCTGGATGAACCATGAGATCCACAACCTGCTGAGGGCCAGATCAGAGGCATTCAAGTCTGGTAACCAAGAAAGTTACAAGAAGTTCAGGTATGATCACCAGAAAGCCATTTCACAGGTGCAGTGGCAATTTTGAATTAAACTTGAATCAACGAAGGATGCTGGACAGTTGTGGCAGAGCTTGAATTCTATCACCTCTTATAAAGTTAAATCAAGAGGCACAGACGAATACAAAGGCCTTTGCTTCTAGATGAGTTCAATGCCTTCTATTCCTGCTTTCACTGTCAATCATCATGAACTTACTCAGGCCCTGAAGATCCTGTGATTTCAGTCTCTGAGGCAGACATGTGATCATCCTTTAAGAGGGTGAACCCATGAAAGGCATGCAGCCCAGACAAGGTACCTAGCTGCGTACTAAAGACCTGTGCTGCTCAACAGGCTGGAGTGTTCACTGAGATCTTTAATGTCTTGCTTCGACAGCCCGAGGTATCCACCTACTTCAAGCAGGCTTCAATTATACCAGTGCCTAAGAAGAACATGGTAACCTGTCTCAATGACTACCGTCCAGTATCTGCTCCAACTTCAATTCAACCCAAATTTAATTGTTATTTATCCAGATATGAATCTTCATGAATACTGCCAAACAAGACAGCATTACTACGGGGTCAAGGTGCAAGGACACGTTGCCAACTGTCACACACAGTAAGCACACACAAGATCACAATCATGTAGTAAGAGTCCTGAGGCCCACCTCACCCACCCGCCTCTTCCCACCGATGATGCTATGGCTGAAGGCATTTAAGCCAACAAACTCATATAGAATATCAGTGAAAAATACAATTGCCTACCAGAGCAACAGTTCCACAGCAGATGGTACAAGCACAAGAAAGTCTGCAGATGCTGGAAATCCAAGCAACACACAACATACTGAAGGAACTCAGCAGGCCAGGCAGCATCTGTGGAAAAGAGTAAACAGTCGATGTCTTGGGCTGAGACCCTTCATCAGGATTGGAAAAAACAATGAGACATCAGAGCAAGAAGGTGTGGGGAGGGGAGGAAGAAGTACGTAGTGGTACGTGATAGGTGAAACCAGGAGGGAAGGAGGGATGAAGTAAAGAGCTGGGAAGCTGATTGGTTATAGAGATAAAGGGCTGGAGAAGGAGGAATTGATAGAACAGGACAGAAGCCCGTGTAAGAAAGAGAAGGGGGAGGAGCACCAGATAAAAGTAATGAGCAGTTAAGGAGATAAGGTAAAAGAGGGAAAAAGGAATGGGGGAACAGTGAAGGGGGGAGATTGCTGGAAGATTGAGCGATCAATGTTCATGCCATCAGGTTGGAGGTTACTCAGATGGAATATAAGGTTTTGCTCCTCCAACATAGGTGCTCGGTGAAGCAGTCTCCCAATCTATGTTGGGTCTCACTTTTATACTGTAGGCCACACCTGGAGCATAGGATACAGTAAATGTCCCCAACAGACTTACAGGTGAAGAATCTCCTCACCTGACAGGACTGTTTGGGGCCCTGAGTGGTAGTGAGGGAGGAGGTGTAGGGGCAGGTATGGCACTTGTTTCACTTGCAAGGATAAGTGCCAGGAGGGAGATCAGTGGGGACGGATGAATGGACAAAGGAGTCGCATAGGGAGCGATCCCTGTGGAAAGGGAGAAGGAACGATGTGCTTGGTGGTGGATCCCATTGGAGATGGTGAAATTACGGAGAATTATGTGCTGGACGTGGAGGCTAGGGGGTGGTAGGTGAAGTAGATGGCATCTCACTGGCTATTCATTCAACCTTGGCATATCTAGACAGCAATGATGCACACATCAGGGCCCTTTTTATTAACTACAGTTGAGCACTCATTACCATCATCTCCTCAGAACTAATCAATTAGTTCCAGAAACTTGGCCTCAGTACCTTCTTGTGCAACTGGATTTTTGATTTCCCAACTTGCAGACCTCAGTCAGTTTGGATTGGCAACAGCAGTTCGTCCACAATCTCCATCAGCATAGCTGTACCACAAGGCTGTGTGCTTAGCCCCCTGCTCTGCTCACTTTACACTCATGACTGTGTGGTTGATCACAGCTCCAATGGCATATTCAAGTTTGCTGATGGCACCACTGTGGTAGGTCGAATCAAAGGTGGTGATGAATCAGCGTATAGGAGTGAGTTTGAAAATCTGATTGAGTGGTGCCATAACAACAACTTCTTACTCAATGTCAACAAGACCAAAGAGCTAATTATTGACTTCAGTAGGAGGATGGTGCCAGAGGTTCATGAACCAGTCCTCATCGGAGGATCAGAGGTGGAGAGGGTCAGCAACTTTAAATTCTTCAGTGATATTATACCAAAGGATCCGTCCTAGACCCAGCACATGAGTGCAATTACGAAAGAAGCCTGGCAGCGCCTCTACTTCCTTAGGAATTTGCGAAGATTCCGCATGACATCTAAAACTTTGACAAACCTCTACAAATGTGTAGTGGAGCGTATATTGACTGGCTGCATCATGGCCTGGGTATGGAAACACTAATGCCCTTGAAGGGAAAATCCTCCAAAAAGTAGTAGATACAGCTGAGTCAATCATGGGTAAAGCCCTCCCCTCAACTGAGCACAACTACACAAAACGTCGTCACAGGAAAGCAGCATCGTCACTAGGGAGCCTCACTACCCAGGGTATGCTCTCTTTTTTTTTAACTGCCATCAGGAAGAAGGTACAGGAGCCTTGGGACCCACACCACCAGGTTCAGGAACAGTTATTACCCCTCATCCATAAGGCTCTTCAACAAAAGTACATAGCTTCATTCAACTTCACTTCATCATTGAAATGTTCCCACAACCTATGAATTCACTTTCAGAGACTCTTCATCTCATATTCTCAATTTTTATTGCTTATTTATTCCTGGTGCTGACCCAGATCTACTCCCCACATTCAGCACAATTCCAGCAAGATCAACAAAAAGCCATGAACAATGTCAACCTCCCCATAAAGATTTAGTGCAGCCATTCTCTGTGCCACAGGCTCACCCCACTTTCTCAATGGAAGGAGCTATGAGACACAATCAACACAGGGAAAAGACACTTCATCGTTGATCCCACACCTGACCTCTCTGCCTTCAACCTCCATTAAAGACCACGAACAGCCTTTACCAGAATCCACACAAGCAAAGGGCAATGTGGTCACCTGCTCCTCATATAGCCAATTGTAAATAACCCACCGTCAAGTTATTTCAAGAGAAGTCAAATTTATTGCTATGTACACAATACGGTGAGGTTCAAGTGCACTTCTACACTCATTCTACACTAAGCATCTCCTGTGGGTGTACTGGTACACTGGACTTCCAAGTGTGAGACTAATTGGTAACTGATTTATTATTATCACATGCATGGATGTTTTGCATGCCCCATCCATCACAACGTAAGTACATCGAGGTAGTACAAGGGGAAAGCAATAATCTGGTGCAGAATATAGCATTATAATTACACAGAAATTACAACAATTTTTAAAAACCAACAGAAGGCAACTAAAAAAGTCATTAAGAAGGCAAAGATCGAATATGAAAGTAAGCTAGCAAATAATATTAAAGAGGATACCAAAAGTTTCTTCAGATACATAAAGTGTAAAAGTGAGGTATCAAACCACTAGAAAACAGTGCTAGAGAAATAGTAATGGGGGACAATGAAATGGTGGACAAACTGAACAAGTATAATGCCAGTCTTCACTGTGGAAGACACAAGCAGTATCGTGGAAGTTCCAGGTGTCAGGGGTTATGAAGTGTGTGAAGATACCACAGAGAAGGTTCTTGGGAAACTGAAAGATCTGAAGATAGATAAGTCACCTGGACCAGGTGGTGTACACCCCAGGGTCTGAAAGAGGTGGCTGAAGGGATCATGGAAGCATTAGTAAAGACCTTTCAAGAATAATTAGATTCTGGAATGGTTCCAGAAGACTGGAAATTGCAAATGTTATTCCACTCTTTAATAAGGGAGAGAGGCATCAGAAAGGAAACTATGGGCCAGTTAGTCTGACCTCAGTTGAAGATGAGGAATCGATTATTAAGGGTGAGTCTCAGAGTACTTGGAGGCACATGATAAAATAGACCGTAGTCAGCATGGAGATTCCTCAAGGGAAAATCTTGTCTGACAGATCTGTTGGAATTCTTTGAAGAAATAACAAGCAGGATAGACAAAAGAGAATCGGTTGATGTTGCGTACTTGGATTTTCAGAAGGCCTTTGACAAGGAGTCACACATGAGGCTGCTTAACAAGCTATGAGACCATGGTATTACAGGAAAGATTCTGTCATGGGTAAAGCAGTGGGTGATTGGCAGTAGGCAAAGAGTAGGAATTAAGGGAGCCTTTCCTGGTTGACTGCTGATGACTAGTAGTGTTCCAGTGGGGTCTGTGCTGGGACCGATTCTTTATATGTTATATGTCAATGATTTGGATGATGGAATTGATGGCTTTGTTGAAAAGTTTGCAGACGATATGAAGATAGGTTGAGGGCCTGATAGTTTAGAGGAAGTAGAGAGGTTATAAAGGATTTAGACAGATTAGGAGAATGGGCAAAGAAATGCAGATGGAATACAGTGTTGGAAAGTGTGTTGTAGAAGAAATGAAAGGGATAACTATTTTCTAAATGGAGAGAATATACAAAAAACTGTGTTACAAAGGGACTTCATTGTCCAGGATTCCCTATAGGTTAAATTTGCAGATTAAGTCTGTGGTGAGGAAGGCAAATGTAATGTTAGCATTCATTTCAAGAGGATGGATTATAAAAGCAAGGGCATAATTTTGAAACTTTATATCGCATTGGTGAGCCCTCACTTGGAGCATTGTGAGCAGTTTTGGGTCCCCTATTTTAGAAAGGATGTGCTAAAACTGGAGAGAGTTCAAAGGAAGTTCACAAAAATGATTCCAGGATTAAGTGGCTTGTCATATGAAGCGTGTTTGATGGTTCTGGGCCTGTGTTCACTAGAACTTAGAAGAACAAGGGTTGACGTCATTGAAACCTATCAAACGGTTTAAAGCAGAGGTCACATCCTCAGAATTGAGAGGCGTCCTTTTAGAACAGAGATGAGGAGGAGTTTCTTTAGCTAGAGAGTGGTGAACCTGTGGAATTTTTTGCAACAGGCAGCTGTGGAGACCAAGTCTTTATAGATCCTTGATTGGTCAGGGCATGAAGGGATATGGGGAGAAGGTAGGAGATTGGAGCTGAGAGGAAAATTGGATCAGCCATGATGAAATGGCAGCACAGACCTGATGGGCCAAATGGCTTAATTCTGCCCCTATATCTTATGGTCTCATGGTCTTGTAACAGTGAGATAGAAGCTGTCTTTGAGCCAAGTGATGGTTGTTTTCAAGTTTTCTGTCTCTGCCTGATATGGGCTGGAGTGGCAGCTGGCGAGAGAGAGAGAAAATATCAAGGTGGTAGTGGTAATTGATTATGTTGGCTCCTTTCCTAAAGCAGTGAGAAGTGTAGCTGGTTTTTGTAATTATCTGGGATGTGTCCACAAATCTTTGCAATTTCCTGCGGTCTTGCATAGACCAGTTGCTATACTAATTATATCATTCAAAAAGGAAATGTGGCTCTAAACCTTTCAATTAACTCCTAGCTGAGTGAAGAAATGTCCTGGGTACCCACAGAATTAGGTGAGCATGCTTTCAAAATCTATGTGTACACTTTTGTGCGGTTTGAAAGCAGCGATACACCTTCCCTAACAGGTACCATTTTACCTCATTCCAGACTGTGGTTTGACCATGCAAACTTAACATAATGAAGTCTCAATGAGACTCATCACAGCAATTCTGGAACTTATAATTTAAAGAATTAATAAGATGTTAATAAGAATAACAGCAGATTTGGAAAGTGGTGAAATCATCGGACAAAGTCAGCATGGAATTGTGAAAGGAAAATCATGTCTGAAGAATCTCATAGAATTTTTTGAGGATGTAACTAGTAGAGTGGATAGGGGAGAACCAGTGGATGTGGTATACTTGGATTTTCAAAAGGCTTTTGACAAGGTCCCACACAGGAGATTAGTGTGCAAACTTAAAGCACACAGTATTGGGGGTATGGTATTGATGTGGATAGGGAATTGGTTGGCAGACAGGAAGCAAAGAGTGGGAATAAACGGGACCTTTTCAGAATGGCAGGCAGTGACTAGTAGGGTACCACAAGGCTCAGTGCTGGGACCCCAGTTGTTTACAATATATATTAATGACTTGGATGAGGAAATTAAATGCAGCATCTCCAAGTTTGTGGATGACACGAAGCTGGGCGGCAATGTTAGCTCTGAGGAGGATGCTATAAGGATGCAGGGTGACTTGGATAGGTTAGGTGAGTGAGCAAATTCATGGCAGATGCAATTTAATGTGGATAAATGTGAGGTTATCCACTTTGGTGGCAAAAACAGGAAAACAGATTATTATCTGAATGGTGCCCGATTAGGAAAAGGGGAGGTACAACAAGACCTGGGTGTCATTATACACCAGTCATTGAAAGTGGGCATGCAGGTACAGCACGCGGTGAAAAAGGCGAATGGTATGCTGGCATTTATAGCGAGAGGATTCGAGTACAGGAGCAGGGAGGTACTACTGCAGTTGTACAAGGCCTTGGTGAGACCACACCTGGAGTACTGTGTGCAGTTTTGGTCCCCTAATCTGAGGAAAGACATTCTTGCCATAGAGGGAGTACAAAGAAGGTTCACCAGATTGATTCCTGGGATGGCAGGACTTTCATATGATGAAAGACTGGATCGACTTGGCTTATACTCGTTGGAATTTAGAAGATTGAGGGGGGATCTTATTGAAACGTATAAAATCCTAAAGGGATTGGACAGGCTAGATGCAGGAAGATTGCTCCCAATGTTGGGGAAGTCCAAAATGAGGGGTCACAGTTTGAGGATAAAGGGGAAGCCTTTTAGGACCGAGATGAGGAAAAACTTCTTCACACAGAGACTGGTGAATCTGTGGAATTCTCTGCCACAGGAAACAGTTGAGGCCAGTTCATTGGCTATATTTAAGAGGGAGTTAGATATGGCCATTGTGGCTATGGGGATCAGGGAGTATGGAGGGAAGGCTGGTACAGGGTTCTGAGTTGGATGATCAGCCATGATCATACTGAATGGCAGTGCAGGCTCGAAGGGCCAAATGGCCTACTCCTGCACCTATTTTCTATGTTTCTATGTTTCTATGTTGAGTGTAATTTATGTCATTTTTTAAATAAGCAATAGGATTGTTTTTAACAACCTTAGCTGCTCATTAATGTCCTTCACAGAGGGCAATCTATCGTCCTTACTTGGTTTACACTGGAGTCATAGAGTCATGCAGCAGGGAAACAGGTCCATACCAATGAAGATGCCCATTTAAGCTAGTCTATTTTGCCCATATTTGGCCCATGTCCCTCTAATCCATTCCTATCCAAGAATCCACCTTTGCCTCAACCACTTTCTTTGTCATCTCACTCCATATACTGATTGCATGTGACTGTGGACCCATATTTGTGTCTTAAGTGGTATCAGGTTACTTCAAGGGACAATTAGGGAAGGCTGATGTTTTATCATCTAGGCAGTGAAATCTACATCCCCTGAATAAGTAGAGGAACAGCCCATAAACCCTGACTTGGCCAATGCATGTAGGACTGCAGTGATATTAATTTTGTAATAGACACATGGAATGAGTGTACGGTGTGTGCTGTCAAAGAGATGCATGGTGCCTGCCAACGCTCTGGCAGCTGTTCTGAGTATTGCGACAAATCTATCGAAAACTCAGCTGGGTTCACATGGGAACCACTGAAGCCCAGTCATTACTTCACTCTCCACTGTTCCAATACTGGGCTGTGGTCGTGCACCTTAATTGAAGGAGACATTAAAACAAATGAGTATTAATTTACACCACATTAATAGGCTATTTTCTGTCCCAGAGCCTTTGGGACTGAAAATACCAAATAGGTTTAAGATTAAAGGAAAGTACTGCATTCTATCACAACCTTCAGGTGTCCCAAATCATTTTGCGCTAATAAAAGTATTTTGAAAATGTTATAATGTAGTTAAGTAATGATGGTCATTTTGAAAACACACATTCTCATGAACAGTGATGGGACAATGGTCTGATGTACTGATTTTCAGGAGAGTTAGTGAAAGGGTAAACTTTGGCCAGTATACTGGTGGTTACACAAGGGTTTTGAGATGTTGACAGTTCCTTTCAACCTTCTGTTTGCTGCTGCTAATGAGATTCTCCAGCAGGATTGTTTCTTCTCCAGATTGCAGTATCTGCAGTCTCTTGTGTGTCTACTAGAGTAATTCGCTTAATGTTCTCTGAAATAGTTTTATGGGCTCTTCAGGCAATCATGTCTCATCCAATGAGTGGAACTTCCAATAGTGCAGTTCCTCAGTGCTATAGTATGTGTGAGAGTCTTGATTTACATTATCAACTCTCTGGAATGGAACTTGAACCCAGACCAATCTGACTCAGAGACAGCAGCTCTATCATCTGATGTAATTCCTCAAAGGGTGATGGAGCCAAGGAACTTCCAGGTGGTAACCGAACATGTAATTGTCTTTTTCTCTGCTAAAAGGCTTTCAAGCTGAGACGTTTGTTAAACAGAAGACATTCGGCAGATGCTGGAAATCCAGAGTAACACACATAAAATGCTGGAGGAACTCAACAAGTCAGGCAGCATCTATGGAAATGAACGGTTGACATTTGTTGTTTGTTGTTGTCTCTTACCACAGATATGACTTGACTGATCAAGTTCTTCCAGCATTTCTGTTTTGGTCATAATTGATCCTGGGCAAATTGCAGGAAAGTAAGACAATCACAGTGCTTAATTTCACTTGGCATAAGATAAAGTGGTGATGGAGAGGGCACGAAGAAGTAGTTATTTTTTTCCCACCAAACCATTATGGGAAATGCACAGAATGTAAAGAACTACTGTATTCAAATAGTCTTACACTGAATTTCTCTTCCCTGAGAGATATCTGAGATTTCGAAGTTGTGAAGATTTTAAAACAAACTTTTTAATGCTCCCTTGAAGAAAGCTGGAATACTTTCATGCATTGAAGACGTTATATAAATGCAAATCTTTGTAGCCTCATTGGTCAATAACATTCACCATTGTTAAGGAGAGTATCAGTCAATCAAATTAAGAGCAGAAATGTAATCTTTATTGCAATATATTTCATTGGAAGTCTGACATTTGTATTTTGTCAGCCAAGTTACTAATGATATCAGCATCATGGTAACATAGCAGTTATGCAACACTATTACAGCTTGGGCCGTTCCGTATCTCAGAGTTCAATTCTTTTGCCATCTGAAAGGAGTTTGTAAGTCCTCCCTGTGAATCACGTAGGTTTTCTCTGGGAATTCCGGTTTCATACCACAGTCCACAGCCTTCCCCTTTAGTAGGTTAACTGGTTATTGTAAGTTGTCCTGTGATTAGGCTAGTGTTAAGTTGGTAGGTTGCTGAGTGATGTGGCTTGTTAGCCTGGAAGGTCCTGTTCCGCAAAGAATCTCTAAGAAAAATAAAACTGCATGTTATCGAGACTTGTTTGGGGTATTAGAAAACTAACACAGATCAGAAATATTCTTCCAGAAAAATTAGTGTTTATTGCTGTTGGAGTGATTTTTGGGTTTAGCACATCTAGCAAATAACTTCAGCCACCAAACTTCAAATCTGAATATAGATTGTAGATTTAATTTGAAATGCAGCTCTGAACTATAGATTCCTAAAAGCCTTGAAGCACAGACCAGACAATGCTGTTCAAAATTTACTTAGATGTCTGTGGTGTGGGTGCAAATTGGGAAGCATGAAGTTTGTGTATAGTTTCAAAGAAAGCATTGTTGAGGCATTGTAAATATAGATTGTCCTTTGATATTTAGCACATAAAATACTGAGCCCTCCATCAGGCCAGCCTGACCTTTTCATCAAATGCATCTCAATATGATGCCTGTTGTATCTTGTTTTGTCAGATAAAGAGACTGCTTCATACCTACCTGTACTTTTCTCCAGTGACTTCATTCATGCAGCAACATTTGCAGTCAGAAGTGGCAGATTGCTGAGTACGTTTTCTGCTGTTTTAAGTATATACTAGTACCCATTATTTATATTTTGTTTAGTGTGGAAATTAGTGTGGAGATATTTCAGGGAGAGGGTTTACAAAATAAATCTGTCAGGATGACACCTATTGAGGTCAGGCAACATCAGGTAAAGAACTCTGATGGTCCGAGCCAGCCTTGACCTTGATTACTACTATTCATAAGCCCTTCAGCTCAGGGGAGAAACAGAGTATTTTGTCAGAGCTGCCCTCACTTAAAGTCACATATGTGAATTCAGAATTCTGGCACAAGCTCAAAGAAATGATTGAAATTCACCAGATGCACCCCGAAGATATATATGTGTTGATAAAAGCAAGGGGCCCAAGGAATATGTGGGACATTTTGACCAGTGGGTACAGGATAGTAAATGGGAAACTACCGGGAACAGCAGCAATGAAGAAAGATATTTCTCTTTTAAAGGGGAAATGAGGCAGCGACTGGGGGGAGGTGAGAGTAACTGGGGAACAATGATGGCAGTGATTCAAAGAGCTGATGAGACAGCCATGGATTATGAAGAACGTAAATATCGAGCATATGAGGAGTATTCAGGGTTGGATAATCCAGGAAGGGATGACACAGTCTTCCTGAAAATGATGAAGGAAGGACTGACTTCAGCCCACCAGTTGCTATAGATTTAGGGATAGCAGTGGGATCGAGCTACTCTGCAATAGTTCCATGGGCCAGTGGGATAGACCAAAGGAAGTACAAGAGAAATTGTAAAGTGGCTATAGTGCATGTAGCTGCTGAGACATCACAGAGGGCTTGCTTTGTGTGCTGGCAGGACTGCTGGAATAGACATTGGAGGATTAAGGAGTTGTATGCTGCAGCTGTGGCCTATCGGGACACGGATAGAGGCAGTGTTCCAAAAAGAGTGAAAAAAAGCAGTTGAAAGTCATGGCAGCACACAATCTTTCACCCCATCATCACCCAGTCTGGCCAATCTGACTGTCAATCAGATCATAGAGCTGGTGAAGTCAGCTTTTAGGCCAGAAAACGATGTGGCAACAGCCCCACTTCTAGCGCTGGTGACCCACGGATGTACACAACAGCATTATTAGGGGGCCAGCAATGTGGTATATTATAGGCCGGTGATGTTGTGGGGATGGAACTGGACTCTCTGACGGTGGTGTCTGAAAAGAGGATGCTGTCCAAGTTGCATGCCATCTTGGACAATGTCTCCCATCCACTACATAATGTACTGGTTGGGTACAGGAGTACATTCAGCCAGAGACCCATTCCACCGAGATGCAGCACAGAGCGTCATAGGAAGTCATTCCTGCCTGTGGCCATCAAACTTTACAACTCCTCCCTTGGAGGGTCAGACACCCTGAGCCAATAGGCTGTCCTGGACTTATTTCCTGGCATAATTTACATATTACTATTTAACTATTTATGGTTTTATTACTATTTAGTTATTTATGGTGCAATTGTAATGAAAACCAATTTCCCCCGGGATCAATAAAGTATGACTATGACTATTGACAGAGGGGCATTGTTATCAATAACTGACCTACCCTTGCCAAAAACAGGACAGGCTATTTATATTACAGGTGTAGGAGGAGAAACAATGAAAGCAGAAAGAAGTGAGTCGTAGATATTTGAAATTGGTGGAATGCAGTTTTCAGTGTAGTTGCAGTCTGTCCAAGTAATGAGGGAAGCATGGGCCATTATAGGTTCAGGAGAGGGAGAAATAATATGGTCAAGCCAGAGGCAGTGAACACGTATAACAAACAGAGAACACAACATAGCTAGTGTAGCCACACTGACAGCTGTTCACAAAACAGTAATGATGGTTAAGGACACTGGAATGAATCATGTGGGGGAGGGGAGGCACATGAGTGCCAAACAGAAATAAAACAGGAAGAAGCTATTAGTGTGAAGGAAGGGGCAGAAGAGGAAATTTTTATTGATGGGTCTCAGCAGTACATAAATGGGAAGCCACGGACTGGCTGGGTTGTGATGAAGGAAACAGATGAAGAATTAGGTTCAGGAGCTCTACCTGGGGGTGGCTCAGCTCAGGTGGTGGAGCTGGTGGCCCTGGTAGAGGCACTGCATTACAGTAAAGGCAGATGAGCAAATATATATATAGACAGCCGGTATGCCTTCGGGTGGTGCATGATTATCTGATGAATATGATGTACCCAAATGACATGGGCACAGTGTGGATTTGTAACTTCAACAGGGACGGGTATTCAGCACAGGCGCCTAATACAACAATTGCTGGAAGCAGTGAGTCTGCCAGCAGAGGTGACAGTAATTAAAGTAAAAGCTCACCAGAAAGGGGAGAGTGTGGAGCAGAAAGGAGATGAGTGGACAGACATCACTGTGAAGAAGGCAGCAGAGAAACAAGAGGCAATTGAAAGTACGTACAGGAAGAAACAATGGAAAGCCAGTTTAATAAAATTATATGAAGAGGTGGTGGCAGAAGGGAAGGAGAAAGGGAGCAAAGGAGAGACCAGGTAGGAGTTGGACCCAGGGGGAGAAAGGAGTCGTGGTGGCCCCACCATGTATTAGGCAGATACTGCTGAAGTTATATCATGGGTTGATGCATCAGGGAAGGCAGAGCGTGATCACAATCATCCAGCAGGATTGGTGGTGGCCGGGGATGGGCAGAGATGTTGAGAAATTCTGCCACCATTGTATCATGTGTGCTCAGCATAACCCTGGTAAGGGCGTAAAGCTACAGCTGGCAAACCAGCCACGGCTGAGGGGACCCTGGGAAAACATTCAGATAGATTTCACGGGGCCCCTACCCAAAAGCAGGGGGAAAAGCTACTGTCTAGTAACTATGGATCACTTCACCCAGCGGGTAGTGGCTTCCCAACGAGGGACTGCACCGCCAGCACCACTGTACGGATTCTATTTCAGGAAATTCTCCAGGTGGACTCGGATTAGGAACACATTTCACGGGGAAAGTGATAAAGGAAATGTGCTGACTGTTAGGGATTCGACAATGTTTCCACGTACCTTACCTCTCTCAGAGGTCAGGAATGGTAGAATGGATGAACCGAACAATCAAGAATACCTTAACCCAAGCTGTAGCTGAGACGGGAGAGATATGGGTTGATGTATTACTTGGAATCCTGACGAGATTGCAAACAACCCCAAACTGCACTCTGGATCTCAGCCCCAACCAATTATTGAAGGGGCGAGCAACGTGACTCCCTTATGAGGTAATTATGAGTTGCGGTGAACCTGGGATTTACAGGGATAGAATATGACACAGTGTGTGAGAGACCTTTGTAACCAACATAAAGTGCTGAAGGACCGAGCAAAACAACAGCAGCACATTGCAGATCAGAGAGAGCCAGAGGGAAAGGAGATAGTCCTCCCACAGCCTGGTGACCAGGTCATGGTGAGGGTGATGCCTGAAAGGGCAGGGTATGAGGGGACCATGGATGGTACTTTTAACAAGTGATACTTGTGTCCATATGCAGACTCGGTGAGGTAGCCAGTGGAAACACTGGAATAGGGCTAAATTGTATGACTCACCTTCTTGTTGCCCCCACAGAGAGAGCAGAGGATCAAGTGTTCCCAGTAACCGTGTTATTACAGAAAATCTAAGAGAGGAACACCAACCAGCCACACCAGACCTGAGCTCGGTTGATAGAAAAACACCCACAGCAAATGTGAAGGCAGAGGATACTGAAAGCATGATAGAAACCTATGCTAAAGTGTGATGGTAATGGTACTCTGTAATGAAGGCTGGTTGCTGAAAGTGGGTGATCAGTTGAATAGCATAGAGTAGAAAAGATATTGGGAAAAATAGATGGGGATGGATTTAAGTAACAGCAGGTTTCACAACTTCAATGGCATGGCAGACTGAGAAAGAGTGCCCACAGCATCAGAAGGCAGTCACCCCCAGCCTGAATGGGGAGTGAATACAAATGAGCTGGGCCTTTTCAGCAGTCAGGCCAGTGATTGACTGGACAGTTTGGAAGGGGGCGCCACAGGGGAGAGGTCCTTGCAGTCATTCAAGTAGAGACCACCCCAACCCCTTCCTGTACATCGATGAGAGGGCCTGTGAGCCTGACACACTTACTTTGCTGGTGCCGCTGGAAAGAGAGAGTTTCAGCCATCAGAGATTGAAGGGATGAAGACAAGGAATGTGATTAAGCTGCAATTGGCCAGCAGGGAAAGAGCAACAGACACACAAACGAAGCTGCATTTCTAAAGACTGTTGTTCATATTTCTGGACAATCTCTCTGATTAGCATTTTGTAGGTAGCTGTTAGGGATGAAAGGGTAGATGTACATAATGTAATGGTTGTGGCGGGGGGTAATTTCGAGGCAGGGCATTTCTGCTGCCCAGTTTGAGTTGATCCTCCTTAACGTTGGCCTTTCCTTGTACAAATTAATTTTTGTCCGGGAGGGCTGAGAAGAGGGACTATTAGAGCGATTTTTTGGGTTTAGCACATCTCTGAATATAGATTATAGATTCAATTTAAAATGCAATAGGTTCCTAAAAGCCTTGAAGCACAGTCCAGACAATACTGATTAAAATTCACTTAGATGTCTGTAGAGTGGGTGTGAATCAGGTGTGAAGTTTGTGTATAGTTTCAAAGAAAGCATTGTGGATGCATTGCAAATATAGAATTGTCCTTTGATGTTTAGCACATAAGATATCAAGCCTCACATTGGGCCAGCCAGACCATTCCACCAAAAGCATCTCAATATGATGCCTGCTGTGTATTGTTTTGTCAAATAAGGAGGCTAATTTATAGCTACCAGTACTTTTCTCTGGTGACTTCATTCGTGCAACAGCAATTGCAATAAATTTTGGGAGATGCAGAGTAAGTGGAATGTTGTTAACATCTTACTGATGAAATGTCCATCAGTTAAATGTAAGTGGCAGTGAGGAATCCAATGCTTCATGACAGGTTTCTCCTCAGAAGCTGCAGCTGCCCTTGTCACTCATTCTGTTACCTAGCATGCCTAAAGGCCTCAGAATCAATTACCTGTGGGCTCCTGGTAATGAAGATATCAGTCTTGACCCTAGTGCTTCAGACTCAATGTTCATGGGCAAGGCTGTCCAGTGGGACCATGCTTGACTTTGGCCTTGCTCTTGTCACTAGGGTCTTCAAGTCTAAGCTCATACTTATTGTTGTAAAAGTACTTATGGTATCCAGGGTATAAATGCTTTTTACAACAGCAGCACAATACATTACAAACATGACAGCAGAAGCTACGTTATCTTCAATTAATATAAATGATATATAATTTACACAACTTAATAAACAAAAATAATGTAATGATATTAGTGCAAGTTAAGGAAAGCATAGTCCAAGATCGGTTCAAAAACCTGATTGCAGTGGGAAAGAAGCTATTCTTGAACCTTGGGTTGTGGGTCTTCAGACTCCTGTACCTCCTGCTTAATGGCAGCTGCGAGCCAAGGGCATGGCCCGGATGGATATTGTTTTCCTGAGACATCACCTCACACGGATATCCACCATAATGAGGAGAGCTGTACCCATGATGAAACTGGCTGAGTCCAGCACTGCTTTGACTTTAGGGCACAGTCTTTGACAGATGGTTATCAAGCTAGCAGAGTCTGCAGGAATATGGCACAGTCTAGAGCTAGAGGAGAGGTTTGACATGCAGGCAACAGAGAAACTGTCCTTCTATCTTCAAGATGTAGGGCATCCTTGTACACATTGAGCTTGCTACATTCATTGCATTCATTATACTTTACCTGGAAGAATATTTCTTGGCCAAATTAGCTTGCAAATACCCCAAATATGCCCCATAATATTTATTGTATTGTGTTGGCTTATTATTGTCATACGTAGATATGGTAAAAAGCTTTTGTTTAGTATGTCAATCAGACAGATCTTACCATCCATATTTTTGTACATTGAGGAAGTAAGCAGAAAACAGAATGCTGAATGCAGTTGCAATGAAAATGCAGTTGCAAAGAAAATGCAGTGTAATGTTATAGTAACATGTCTGACAATATTATTATTGGGGATGATAAAAAGAAAAACTACAGATGCTTGAAATCTGAAACAAAAGAAGGAAAAATGCCGACTAAAGATGAACTAGTCCCAGCTCTCATTTAGGCCATATCCTTCTAAATCGTTCCTATCCATGTACCTATACAAATGCCTTTTGTACATTGTAATTGTATCCATCTCTACAACTTCCCCTGGTAGATCGTTCCATCTTTGTATGAAACATTTACCTCTCAAGTCCTTTTTAACTCCATTGCTTTTTACCCTAAATCTATGTCCTCTAGTCCAGGAAAATGACTGTGGTGTTTCACCTTTTCTACCCCACTCATGATTTTATAAGCCTCTCAGGTCATTTCTCAACTTCCTGTGCTCCAGGGAAAAAGCCCCAGCCTATCCAGGCACCTTCTCAAGCTGTCCAGTCCTGGTAACATCCTTGTAATCTTTTTCTGCAGCCTTTCCAACTTAATGACATCCTCCCTACAGTTGAGTGGCCAGAACGGAGCACAATATTCCAAGGATGGTTCACCAATGACTTGAACAGATGCAACATGACAATCCAACCTCTGTACCTAATGCCCTTGGCATTGGACTTTTACCAGTGCAGGAGGCATAATTATTACCAGTCCTCTGGTCCCAAGAATGCCTAAGGATCATTCCAGGGCAGCAAATTTAGAAACCATTCATCCTCCTCTCCTAATCAATTCTCACAAAATGCTGGAGGAACTCAGCAGGTCAGGCAGCATCTCTGGAAATGGATCAACAGTCGTGGCTTTGGTCCAAGACACTTCTTCAGGAATGTTTTCCTCATATATTCTGGGTTGAGATTTAAGTAGAAGGTAGTCAGTTACATACATACAGATTTATTTAGAAATCCTGAAGAAGCGTCTTGGTCCGAAAAGTCAACTGTTCCTTCATTTCCATAGGTGCTGCCTGACCTGCTGAGTTCCAGCATTTTGTGTGTGTTGCTTCGGATTTCTAGAATCTGCAGCCTTTCTCGTCTTTATGATTTGTTGCATGCTTGATCCGTGTGACTTTTGGGTATCAAGGAAACAGGGTTGATAGATAGACAACTCAACATAAGTAGGGCATTCTTGCAGAATCCAGAAGAGTCTGGACAAAATCGTCAAGATATTTAGCGAATGTCATTTAGACACTGAAATCAAGCCAGATTTATGCAGTGACTGCCTTCTAATTAAATCTCAACCGAGAATATACGAGGCAAGCTGTTTTGTCAATTTACTGTAATGGGAGGAAAAGGATACAATTTATCTGAGATTGGGAATATATCGGCATCAGTAACACAGATAATTACTGTGGTTAAGGACATCTTTATTAACAATGGGGCTCAGTAATAACACAGCCACTTTATCTCAGTAATTGACAAGGATAAGAACAGAGTAGCTGCAGGGGTATATAATAGGAACAGCTTGACTTAAAATTTAACAATTCCAAAAAAAATCTCAGTTCATTCAGATCTTTGGCAAATGATAGAGAGATCCAATAAAGAAAGAGGCCATTTAGCTCAAGTACATTAAGGGGATGATAGCACAGTTTTTAGGCTATAAGATTATTCGCCAGAGTCCTGAAGTGTTGATATACGGTAACTGGAGAAATTAAATTTAATTAACTAAATATACCAGAAATACAAAACAGAAAAATGCAAGTTTCAGTCATGATAACTACAAACCTTGTGAGTCAAAGCAACCCAATGTCCTACAGGGAAGAAAATCTGTTGCTCTTATTTTAGTTATTTAGGGATACAACGTGGAATAGGCATTTCTGTCCCTTCGAGCTGCACCGTCCCAGCAAACCCCAACAAACCAGATTAACCCTAAGCTGATCATGGGACAATTTACAGCAACCAATTAACCTACTCAGTACATCCTCAGACTGTGAGAGGAAACTGGAACACCTGGAAACAACGCACGCATTCCTTGTCAAGGACGAAAAGCCTCCTTACAGACGGTGCCTGAGTTGAACTCCAAGCTCTGAATACCCCATGCTATAATAGTGTTGTGCTATCCATTGCACTACCATGGCTCCCCTGGTTTCGTCAGTATGTGACTGTAGACCAACCGATGTGATTGACTTGCATTTGCCCTCTACGTTCAGAGACAGTTATCAATGGACAATAAATGCCAGCAGTGCCCACATCCTGTGTACAAACAACACTTGAAAATCCTCTTTGTGTCTTTGCTGGATCTTTGAAATAAACTTTCTAAACAAATTCCACTCCCTGCACTTTCTACGTGGATCTGGATTAATTTCCTTTTCATGTGTTTCTTCCATTTCTTTGAGGGTGTTACTTTTTAATCTGCTTTGGTCAGTTTTGTGGATGCTCCAGAATCCAGTTCAGTGAATCAAACAATTTCTGCCATTGCTTCACTGGCTTTGAGCTATTGTTTAATATCTGCTTCCCTCAAACATGGTTTCCTGTTCTGTCACTGGGATAACTTTACATTTAGACCTTAAGACCATAAGACAAAGGAGCAGAAGTCAGCCATTCAGCCCATCGACTCTGCTCCGCCATTTTATCATGAGCTGATCCATTCTCCCATTTAGCCCCACTCCCTCACCTTCTCACCATAACCTTTGATGCCCTGGCTACTCAGATACCTATCAATCTCTGCCTTAAATACACCCAATGTCTGGGCCTCCACTGCCACCTGTGGCAACAAATTCCATAGATTCACCACCCTCTGGCTAAAAAAATTTCTTCGCATTTCTGTTCTGAATGGGTGCCCTTCAATCCTTAAGTCATGCCCTCTCATACTAGACTCCCCCATCATGGGAAACAACTTTGCCACATCCACTCTGTCCATGCCTTTCAACATTCGAAATGTTTCTATAAGGTCTCCTCTCATTCTTCTAAACTCCAAGGAATGCAGTCCAAGAGCGGATAAACGTTCCTCATATGTTAACCCTCTCATTCCCGGAATCATTCTAGTGAATCTTCTCTGTACCCTCTCCAACGTCAGCACATCCTTTCTTAAATAAAGAGACCAAAACAGCCCACAGTACTCCAAGTGAGGACTCACCAGCGCCTTATAGAGCCTCAACATCACATCCCTGCTCCTATACTCAATTCCTCTAGAAATGAATGCCAACATTGCATTCGCCTTCTTCACCACCGACTCAACCTGGAGGTTAACCTGAAGGGTACCCTGTACAAGGACTCCCAAGTCCCGTTGCATCTCAGAACTTTGAATTCTTTCCCTATTTAAGTAATAGTCTGCCCCTTTATTTCTTCTGCCAAAGTGCATAACCATACACTTTCCAACATTGTATTTCATTTGACACTTCTTTGCCCATTCTTCCAATCTATCCAAGTCTCTCTGCAGACTCTCTGTTTCCTCAGCACTACCAGCCCCTCCACCTATCTTTGAATTGTCAGCAAACTTAGCCACAAAGCCATCGATTCCATAATCCAAATCGTTCATGTACAATGTAAAAAGAAGCGGCCCCAACACGAACCCCTGTGGAACACCACTGGTAACCCGCAGCCAACCAGAACAGGATCCCTTTATTCCCACTCTCTGTTTCCTGCCAATCAGCCAATGCTCTATCCACGTATGTAACTTTCCCGTAATTCCATGAGCTCTTATCTTGTTAAGTAGCCTCATGTGTGGCACCTTGTCAAAGGCCTTCTGAAAATCCAAATATACAACATCCACTACATCTCCCTTGTCTAGCCTACTTGTAATTTCCTCAAAAAATTGTAACAGGTTTGTCAGGCAGGGTTTTCCTTTAAGGAATCCATGCTGAGTTCTGCCTATCTTGTCATATGCCTCCAGGTACTCTGTAACTTCATCCTTGACAATCGACTCCAACAACTTCCCAACCACCGATGTCAAGCTAACAGGTCTATAATTTCCTTTTTGATTCCTTGCCCCCTTCTTAAAATAGCGGAATGATATTTGCAATCTTCCAGTCCTCCGGAACCATGCCAGAATCTATCGACTTTTGAAAGATCATTGCTAATGCCTCCACAATCTCCACAGCTACTTCCTTCAGAACATGAGGGTGCATTCCATCTGGTCCGGGAGATTTATCTACCTTTAGACTATTCAGTTTCCTGGGTACTTTCTCTGTCGTAATTGTGACTGCGCACACTTCTCTTCCCTGCCACCCTTGAGTGTCTGGTACACTGCTGATGTCTTCCTCAGTGAAGACTGATGCAAAATACTCGTTCAGTTCCTCCGCCATCTCCTTATCTCCCATTACAATTTCTCCAGCATCACTTTCAATCAGTCTTATATCTACTCTCACCTGTCTTTTACTCCTTATATACTTGAAAAAGCTTTTAGTATCCTCTTTGATATTATTTGCCAGCTTCCTTTCATAGTTAATCTTTTCCCTCTTAATCACCTTCTTAGTTTCCTTCTGTAAGGTTTTAAAAACTTCCCAATCCTCTGTCTTCCCACCAATTTTTGCTTCCTTGTATGCCCTCTCCTTTGCTTTAACTTTGGCTTTGACTTCTCTTGTCAGCCACAGTTGCATCCTTTTTTCATTCAAAAATTCTTTCTTTTTTGGAATATACCTTTCTTGCAGCTTCCTCACTTCTCGCATAAACTCCAGCCACTGCTGCTCTGCCATCCTTCCCACCACTGTCCCTCTCCAGTCAACTTTGGCCAGTTCCTCTCTCATGCCACTATAATTTCCTTTACTCCACTGGAATACCGACACATCAGATTTTGGCTTCTCTTTTTCAAATTTCATAGTGAACTCAATCATGTTATGATCACTGCCTCCTAAGGGTTCCTTCACCTCAATCACTCTAATCACCTCTGGGTCATTACACAATACCCAATCTAGTACAGCCGATCCCTTTGTGGGCTCAACAACAAGCTGTTCTAAAAAGCCACCTCACAGACATTCTACAAATTCTCTCTCTTGAGATCCAGTGCTGACCTGATTTTTCCTTTCTACTCGCATGTTAAAATCCCCCACAATTATCATAACACTGCCCTTCTGACAAGCCTTTTCTATTTCCAGTTGTAATTTGTAGTCCACATCCCTGCAGCTGTTTGGAGGCCTATAAATAACTGCCATCAGGGTACTTTTACCCCTGCTATTTCTTAGCTCAACCCATAAAAATTCTGCACCTTCCAATCCTATGTCACCTTCTTCTAATGATTTAATATAATTTCTTACCAATAAAGCCACGCCTCCCCCTCTGCCTACCTTCCTATCCTTCTGATACACCGTGTATCCTTGGACATTCAGCTCCCAGAGACATGCATCCTTTAGCCACATCTCAGTGATGGCCACAATATCACACCTGCCAATCTGTAGCTGTACGACAAGATCATCTTATTCCTTATGCTGCGTGCATTTAAGTATAACACCTTAGGACCAGTATTTGGTATTTTTCACTTTGATTTCACTGTAACTTTATTGCACTGCATCTCACCCCAATGGCTACAAATTTGCCCCATCACCTGCCTGTCTTTCCTGACATCTTTACTGCTCACTATCTTAGATTTATTTCTGTTTTTCCCTTCCTCTGCTCTATCATTCCGGTTCCCATCCCAATGCCAAATTAGTTTAAACCCTCCCTAACAGCTCTATTAAACCTTCCCGCCAGGATATTGGTCCCCTTCGGGTTCAGATGTAACCTGTCATTTTGAACAGGTCATACTTCCCCCAGGCGAGATCCCAATTATCCAAGAATCTGAAGCCCTGCCCCCTGCACCAGTCTCTCAGCCACGCATTCATCTGCCTGATCCTACTATTCTTGTCCTCGCTAGCACGTGGCACAGGTAGCAATCCCGAGATTACTACCCTGGAGGTCCTGCTTCTCAGCTTCCTTCTTCACTCCCAGAAATCTCTCTTCAGGACCTCCTCCTTTGTCCTATCTATGTCATTGGTACCAACATGTACCAAGACAACTGGCTGCTCACCCTCCCCCTTCAGAATATTCTGGACCCGATCCGAGGCGTCCCGTACCCTGGCACCTGGGAGGCAACACACCATGCGGGTATCTCTATCAAGCTCACAGAATCTCCTGTCTGTTCCCCTGACTGTGGAATCCCCTATGACTACCGCATTCCTCTTCTTCCTCCTTCCCTCCTGCACAACAGCGGCAGGCTCAGTGCCAGAGACCCGGTCACCATGGGTGTCCCCTGTCAGGTCATCCCCCTCAACAGCATCTAGAACAAGATACTTGTTGCTGAGGGGGACAGCCACAGGTGTACTCTCCACTATCCAAGCATTTTCCTTCCCTGTCCTGACAGTCACCCAGTTTTCTGACCCCTATAGCCTAGGGATGACTACCTCCCTGTAGCTCCTGTCTATCGCTTCTTCACTTTCCCTGATAAGCAGTAGGTCATCAAGCTCCAGCTCCAGATCCCTAACACGGTCTCTGAGAAGCTGCAACTCGGTGCACCTGGAGCAGATGCGGCCATCAGGGAGGCTGGAGGTCTCCCAGGATTCCCACATCTGACACCCTGAACAAAGCACTAACCCTGCAGGCATGCTATCTAATTCTACAGGAATGAAACAGGAAAAATAAGTCTACTCACCCACTTACCTCGCCAAACAGATGAACTTTTTAAACCGTTAGCTCATACCATTAGCTGTGTGAGCCCTGCTGTTCCTGTCTGTCCGGGTCGATTCACCAAGGGAGGGGGGGAAGAGTTGGTACTTCGCTCTCGCCTCTTCCTGTTTACCACCGAAGCCCGTTGAAGCCAAAGCCCTACACTCTGCTACCACTCACTCTGCTGTCCGCTCTGACAGCTGCCTGCTGTATAGGGTGGTCTCCTTTTTAAACTCTCTGCGCTGTCCTGTTACGTCACGTGCCTGCGCAGTCTCGTCCTTCTTGCACTCAAAGAAGTTTTTTAAAAAACTGCCTTCCTTCAGAATTCAGCTCCCACGCCGCTCTGTTGTCCCGAGCCAAAAGTTTATAGTCAAGTTGGATTATTCTTTAGTCCAGCCAACTCCATTGTCTTCTATCCTCTCCTGTCAGATTCCCCCTTCTCCAGCCCTTGATCTCTTTCACCAGTTAACCTACAATCTCTTTACTTCACTCCTATTCCTCCTTCTGGTTTCATCTATCGCCTGCCACTTCTTCCTCCCCTCCCCCCACCTTCTTATTCTGACTTCTCCCTTTCCTTTCCAGTCCTGAAGAAGGGTCTTTCCCCAAGAAGTTGACCATTTACTCTTTTCCATAGATGCTGCCTGGCCTGTTGAGCTCTTCCAGCATCTTGTGTGTGTTGCTTTGGATATTCAGCATCTGCAGATATTCTCATATCTATTAAAAACTTACTTCTCCACTCCCCAGACTCTCCAGAAAACCCCTGTCCCATGGTGATCTCCTATACCCCTCTCTAAGACGTCCTTCCTGAATTATAGTGGCAACGTTCCACTGACAGCCAAACTGAGAAACTTATAAATATCTTGCACAACTTTCCTGTGACCTGCTGAGTTCCTCCAGCAGTTTGTCTTTAGCACTGATAAGAGAGTCAGTGAAGACAGAAAAGGAATTTGCTTCATATCAAAATATGTGTTTCTTCTATTTATAAGTCTCTCAAGTAAATGTGAACATATATTTATTATCAACCAGCCACAGGGGTACTCTGTACTGGCTGTCCATTTTCCTTTCCTCTCACAGTCACCCAGTTGCCTACCTCCTGCAAACTAGGGGCAACTACCTCCCTGTAATATTACCATAATTAATAACTAATAGGATGCATTTAAAAAACACAAATTAACATGTAAAAAGTATAACACTACTGACACTTCATACATGATGAAACCTGGGTATTGGAAGGGAGTTCAGTAATTCCACAGCCTGGGGAAAGAAGTTGTTTCACAGCAAACCCCATTCGTGTAGGCACAAGGAGGAAAAGGCATAATTTGATTATGAAGACTATTGGAAGGACTGGCCAGGTTTTCTCCATGTGTAAAGAGTAAAGAAGCCAGTGGCCTTCTTACTCATTTTTTGATTTTCTGTTGCGGTTATACATTCAGAAAGTTTGAGGAAGGAATTGGGCAATTTTCCAATTTTTCGGCAGCCCATCCTTTTGTGAAGCACTATTCCAGCTGCTTGACTTTCCACCTGGGGATTATGCTGTCATCAGCAGATGGATGCTGGTACCTCGTGTGTGCAGTTCTGCTCAGTCTTTAGAGGAAGGAGGTGAAGGCTTTGAAGAGGTGCAGAAGAGATTGGCCACGACGCTGCCTGGATTATCAGTTATAAGGAGAAGTTGGACAAACTTTGTCGTAGTTTTGAATGAAAAGTGAAATATTTAGGAGGGATCTGAGGGGGAACTTCATCACTCGGAGGGCGTGGAATGAACTGCCAGTGGAAGTGGTTCAAGTAGAACCTTTAAGAGACATATAAAATGAAGCAGTCCCAATGCAGAACCTGTGGAACACTAGCATTAACTGGCAGCCAGGCAGGAAAAGGTCCCTTTATTCCTACTCTTTGCCTCCTGCGAATCAGCCAATGCTCTGACGATGCTAATATCTTTCCTTTAATACCATTGGCTCTTTACTTGTTAACTAGCCTCATGTGAGGCACCTTGTCAAAGGCCTTCTGAAAATCCAAGTACACAACATCCATCAATTCTTCTTTGTCTACCCTGCTTGTTATTTCCTCAAATAATTCCAACTGATTTGCCAAGCATGATTTTCCCTCAAGGCAACCATGCTGACTTCGGCCTATTTTATCATGTGTCTCCAAGTACTCCAAAACAACACCTTTAACAATCGACTCCAACTTCTTCCCAACCCTCTGTTGGTTTTCAAAAGCTTCCCAATCCTCTATCTTCCCATTAATTTTTGCTCTATTATATGTCCTCTCTTTGAATTTTATATTGGCTTTGACTTTCATTGTCAGCGGCGGTAGCATCATCCTGCCTTTAGAGTATTACTTCTTCTTTGGGATGTATCTATCCTGCATCTTCCAAATTGTTCCCAGAGACTCCAGCCATTTCTGTTCTGCTGTTGTTCCTGCTTGTGACCCATTCCAATCAATTTTGGCCAGCTCCTCTCTCATGGCTCTGTAGTTCCCATTACTCGACTGTAATACGGATACATCTGACTTTAGCTTCTCCTTCTCAAATTTCAGGATGAATTCTTTTATATTATGATCACTTGCCCTAAGGTTTTTCTTACCTTAAGCTCTCTAATCAATTCCAGTTCATTTCACAACACCCAATCCTGAATAGCTGATCCCCTGTGAGCTACTCTATCAAGCAATCTTGTAGGTGTTCTACAAATTGTCCCTCTGGGAATCTAGCACTAACCTTATTTTACCAATCTACCTACATATTGAAATTCCCGCAACACACATCAAAGTTGCTGGTGAACGCAGCAGGCCAGGCAGCATCTCTAGGAAGAGGTGCAGTCGACATTTCAGGCTGAGACCCTTCGTCAGGTTTTTATTGAAATTCCCCATGGCTCTCATAACATTGCCCTTATGACATGCTTTTCATATCTCCCATTATAATTTGTATCCTACATCTTTGCTAATGTTCAGAGGTCAGTATATAACTCCAATCAGGGTTTTTTAAACTTGCAGTTTCTTAGTTCCACTCACAACGATTTTACACCTTCCAATCCTATGTCACCTCTTTCTAAGGATTTGATCTGATTTTTTTTTACCAAAAGAGCCACACCATCCCCTTTCCCTACTTGCCTGTCCTTCCAATAGAATGTGTATCCTTTTGATGTTAAGCTCCCAGCTATAATTTTCTTTCAGCCACAATTCAGTGATGCCCATAATGTCATACATGCCAATTTGTAACTGTGCAACTTCATCTACCTTATTCCATACTGCATGCATTCAAATATAACACAATTTTGCTCTCCTTTAACATTGCAACTCATCCCATTGACTGCAATGTTGCCCTATCACCATCCTCTTCTTCCTAGCAGTCTCATTCCACACTGCCTCTGTTTGTAAACCAAATATCCCATCCTCAACCCTTTCACTTTGATTCCCATTCCCTGCCAAATTAGTTTAAGTTCTCTTGAACGGTTCTAGCAAACCTACCAGCAAGGACGTTGGTCCTCCTCGGGTTCAAGTACAACCCGTCCTTTTTTTACAGGTTGTAGCTTCCCTAGATGAGATTCCAATGATCCAGAAATCTGAAACCCTGTCCCCTCCACCAATTCCTCAGCCATGCATTCATCTAGCAAATCATGCTATTCTTACCCTCACTGGTGTATGGCACAGGCAGCAATCCGGAGATTACTACCCTGGAGGACCTGCTTTTCAGCTTTCTACCTAATTCCTTAAAAGCTCTCTTCAGGACCTCCTTACCTTTCCTGCCTATGTCATTGGTACCAATATGTACCAAGACTTTTGGCTGCTCATCTTCTCCCTTTACAATGCCATGTACCAGATCCGAGACATTCCTAACCCTAGCATCTGAGAGGCAACATTCTATCTGGGTGTTTCTATTGCGCCCACCGAATCTCGTCTTTATTCCTCTCACTATGGAATCTCCTGTCACTACTGCAGTCTTCTTTACCTCTCTTCTCTTCTGAGCCGTGGCACCACAGCCCGGTCACTGTGGCTCTTCTTCCCATCCCCGGTAGGATGTCCCCCTGAACAGTATCCAAAATGTAAGCTTCTATTGACCAGCCACAGGGGTACTCTGTACTGGCTATCCATTTCCCCTTCTTTTCCTAACAGTCACCTGTTGCCTGCCTCCTGCAAGCTAGGGGTGATTATCTCCCTGTAATAGTACCACAAATAAAATAATAACTGATAAGATACATTAAAAAAAAACACAGGTTAAAATGTAAGCAGTATAACACTACTGATGCTTCATATGTGATGTAACCTGGGTATTGGAAAGGAGTTCAGTAATTTCACAGCCTGGGGGAAGAAGTTGTTTCACATCCTAACAGTCCTTGCACTAATGCTATATCACCTCCTGAATGATGGTAGATGTAAAAGAGATTCAAAGAGAGGGATCATTGATAATGCTAAGGGCCATGCGTATGCAATGCTCATGATAAATATCTCAGATGGGTGGAAGAAAGGCTCCAGATGATCCTCTCAGCAGTCCTGGCAATCCTTTGTAGAGTCTTGCAGTCAGATGCCTTGTAATTCCCTTTCAAATCATTGCAAGGAACTTCAATCCAGCTTGTTCAAAGAAATATCAGACCAATTATCATCAATATATCAACTACAGCACCAGGGCCCCAACACACTGGACCAATGTACCTATATTAGGAATTCCTACCACTCTATCCCTAGACCATATTTCATGAAATCTGTTTATCTGATTGTCTTCCTCTTACCTGCATACAGGCAGAGGCTAAAGAGTAAGGCTACAGAAGTAAGGAAAACAAAGGAGTGGTCGTGGGAAGCAGCAGAGTGGCTATGGGATTGCTTTGAGTCAGTAAACTGGGCCATAATCTAAGACTCATTGTGACAACATCACTATCACTGGCGGAACCAAACGTGGTGACAAATCAGCATATAGGAAGGAGATTGAAAATCTGACTGAGAACAACATCTCACTCAATATCAGCAAGACCAATGAACAGATTATTTACTTCAGGAGGAAGAAACTAGAGGTCCATGATCCAGTTCTCATTGGAGGATCAGAGGTGAAGAAGATCAGCAGTTTTAATTTCCTTGGTGTTATCATTTCAGAGGACCTGTCGTGTGACCAGGGTGTAAGTGCCATTGAAAAAGCACAACAGTGCCTCCACTTTCTTAGAAGTTTGTGAAGATCCATCACGTCATCAAAAACTTTGACAAACTTCTACAGATGTGTGGTGGAGAAGATATTGACTAGTTGCATCACAGCCTGGTATGGAAACACCAATGCCCTTGAATAGAAAATCCTGCAAAAGGTAGTGGATACATCCTAGTCCATCATGGATGAAGTCCTTCCACCAGTGATCACATCTTCATGGAGCACTGTCACAGGAAAGCAGCATCCATCA
The DNA here is from genome assembly GCF_963921235.1 of Mobula hypostoma. Lineage (NCBI taxonomy): Eukaryota > Metazoa > Chordata > Chondrichthyes > Myliobatiformes > Myliobatidae > Mobula > Mobula hypostoma. The sequence goes on from NC_086097.1 coordinate 172,657,632, forward strand.
TTGAGGACCCCCACTATTCAGGCCATGTTCTTTTCTCACTGCTACTATCAATAGAAGGTACAGAAGTCTCAGCACCCACATCACCTGGTTCAGGAACAGTTATTATCCCTCAACCATCAGGTTCTTGAACTGTGGTGTAAAATTCAAAGTTCAGAGTAAATTCATTCTCAATGTACATATATGTATACTACAGTTGCCCTGGACTTTATGAAGTCAGTCGTGGACAAGTGTGTTTCCACAAAGTCATTCAGAGTCTTCACCAACAAGAAGCCCTGGATGATCCAAGTGATCTGCATTCTGCTGAGGGCTAGATTAGTGGCGTTCAGGTTTGGTGACTAAGTTAAAAAACAAGAGGTTTAGGTATGACCTCTGGAAAGTCATCTCACATGCAAAGTGGCAATCTGGACCAAACTTGAATCACAGAAGGATGCTGAACAGCTGTGGCAAGGTTTGAACGCCATCACCTCCTACAGAGTGAAACTAAACAACATATGTGATAATAAGGGTTCACTACAGATGAGCTCAATGCCTTTTATGCTCACTTTGACTGTCAGAACAGGGAGGGACCTTCACATACTCCCACACTCCCTGATGACACCGTGATTTCAGTCTCTGAGGCCAACGTGAGAGCATCCTTCAAGAGGGTGAACTCACGGAAAGCTTCTAGCCTAGATACGGTACCTGGCCTAGTAGTGAAAGACCTATGTTGATCAACTGGCTGGAGGGGTCACTGATATATTTAACCTCTTGATTCGGCAGTCTGGGGAACCCACGTGTTTCAAGTAGGCTTGAAATATACCGGTGCTCAGAAAGAATATAGTAACCTCCCTCAATGACTATCACCTATTTGTACTTCCATCCACTCTGATGAAGTTCTTTGAAAGGTTGGTGATGAAACACATCAACTCTTGCCTGAGAAGTGACTTGGATCCTCTCCAATTTGCCTACCGGCACAACAGATCCACAGTAGATGCCATTTCATTAGCTTTTCATTCAAGTTTGGAACATCTAGACAGTGAAGCTGCATACATCAGGATGTTCTTTATTGACTACAGCTCTGCATTCAATGCTATCATCCCCTCAAAACTAATCAATAAGCTGCAAGACCTAAGCCTCAATAACTACTTATGCAACTGGATCCTCGGAGCTGATTATTAACTTCAGGAGGAAGAAACCAGAGGCCCATGAATCAGTCCTCACCAGAGGATCAGGGGTGGAGGGGGTCAGCAGTTTTAAATTCCCTGATATTATCATTTCAGAGGACCTGCTCTGGATCCAGCACGTAAGTGTTATTACAAAGAAAGTATGGCAGCACCTGTACTTCCTTAGAAGTTTGCGAAGATTCAGCATGTCATCTAAATTTTTGAAAAACTTCTTTAAATGTGTAGTGGAGAGTATATTGAGTAGTTGCATCACAGCCTGGTTTGGAAACACCAATGCCCTTGAACAGAAAATCTGACCGAAAGTAATAGATACATCCCAGTCCATCACAGGTAAAGCCCTCCCCAGCATTGAGCACATCTGTAAGTAGTGATGACACAGGAAAGCAGCATCCATCACCAGGGACTCCCACCTCTCTTCTCACTGCTGCCATCAGGAAGGAGGTCCAAGAGCCTCAGGACCCACACCACCAGGTTCACCGATATCTTGAACAGTTATTACCCCTCAACCATCAGGCTCTTGGATCAATGGGGATAATTTCACTCAATTTCACTCACCCCAACATTGAACGGTTCCCACAACCAATTAACTCACTTTCAAGGACTCTTCATCTCACGTTCTTAATATTTATTGTTTATTATTATTATTATTATTATTATTATTATTATTATTATTATTATATGTACTTGTACAGTTTCTTGTCTTTTGCACCTTGGTTCCTTTTCCATCCTGTTGGGTGTGTTTTTTCATTGATACTATTGTGTTTCTTTATATTTACTGTGAATGTCTGAAAGAAAACGTATATGGTGACATACGAGGGGTAATTGATAAGTCCATGGCATAAGGTAGAAGGAGGTGCGTTATACAGCTCTCGTTACATGCACGTGCAGTTCAACTCTTTGAGTGATTATGCAGAAAGTTTGAAGTTAATAACTCACCTCCTTCTACCTTAGGCCACGAACTTATCAATCACCCCGGCTGTGGACACTTTCTGGAGGTCCAAGATCCGTATGCTCCATGACTGCTGGACTAAGTGTGTAAATGGAGGAGGGGACTATGTTGAAAAATATATGTGCTAGGTTTTCTAAAATTGACTCCTTCTACCTTAGGCCATGAACTTATCAATCACCCCTCCTATCTGTGCTTTGATAATAAATTTAGTTTGAATTCCTGTACCAGACAGTGATGCAGCTGGTCAGGACACTCTTAATAATATCGACCGGGGGGGGGGGCGGGGGGAGGTGGGGAGTCTAATTCATTTCAATCTCCTTAGGAAGTGGAGATGCTGCTGTGCTTCCTTGACTAAAGCGATGTTGTTGATGGATTAGGTGAGGTCATCGATTATGTACACTCCAAAAAACATGGTGTTCCTAACTCTCTCCATGCTGTGTATGTGCAGTGAGGAGCTGTCAGCTTGCATCTTCCTAAAGTCCACAATCACCTCGTTAGTCTCGTCCATGCTGAGAGCCAAGTTGCACCGTTCCACCAGCCACTCTGCCTCCTCTCTGTATGCTGTCTCGTTTTCATTCTTCTTGCCATCCTAACCGAGATGGCATGCTTCATTTTTTCTTACATCTCAGAATCAGAATCAGGTTTCAGCTGTTCCTGAATCACTGAGTGTTTGCCTTTAGGCTTCTGTACCACCTTCCTGACAGTCACAATGTGAAGAGGGCATGCCCTAGGTGATGGGGGTCCTGACTAATGTATGCCACCTTTCTGAGGCACCACTCCTTAGATAATATGGAGGCTAGTACCAAAGATTGAGCTAACTCTTCTTACAACTTTCTGTAGCTTCTTTCAATCCTGTGCAGTACTAGACGGTGATGCAGCCTGTCAGAATGCTGTCCATAGTACATCCATAGAAGTTTTCAAGTGTTTTAGGTGACAAACCAAATCTCCTCAAACACCTAATGAAATATAGCCACTGTCTTGCCTTTTTATAACTGCGTCAATATGTTGGGACCAGGTTTGATCCTCAGAGATCTTGACACCCAGGAACTTGAAATCTCTCCACTTCTGACCCCTCTACGAGGATTGGTTTGTGTTTCCTCATCGTTCTCTTTCTGAGATCCACAATCAGCTCTTTGGTCTTTCTGACGTTGAGTGTAAGGTTGCTGCTGCAACACCACTCAACTAGCTGGTATATCTCACTCCTGTACGCCCTCTCGTCTCCAACTCAGATTCTGCCAACAACGGTAGCATCATCAGCAAATGTATAGATGCTGTTTGAGCTGTGCCTAGCCACACGGTCATGGGTATAAAGAAAGCGGAGCAGTGAGCTAAGCACATACCTCTGTAGTATGTCAGTGTTGATCGTCAGTGAAGAGGAGATATTATTACCACAATCCACACAGATTGTGGTCTTGTGGTTAGGAAGTCGAGGATCCAATTGCAGAGGGAGGTACAGAGGCCCAAGTTCTGTAGTTTATTGATCAGGACTGTACATCTGCTGAGAGTATACGAATTTCAGCAGAGTACGGTAACAAAGTGGTTACATTACCCGAGCAGATTACTGAATCTCACTCTTACAATTGGCTCTAGTTTTGCCAAAAGCCAAAAGCATTTCAGGGATGGAATTAATTTATTTTATCACCTGAGGCTCCGGTGTTGCTGAAAGTATGCTGAGGGATTCTGGGAAGCTGGAGGACCAGCAAACTAAACCAACCGCATGTAGATCTGGCTAACATAGTGAGGTTATACCCCAGGCTATAATTCCATTTAAAGGAACTGGGTCAGACAGTTTCAGAAGAGCAATGAAACTGGTATCAGTTTCAAGGGGAATCTACTCATACAGGCTAATGAATGATCGGCATGTTCCTGAAATTTCATACCAATTTTAATAGATGTGCCACAGAAAGCATCCTGTGCAGATGGGTCACCGCTTGGTAAGGCAACTGTATTGCTCGTAACTACAACAAACTGCAGAGTGTGAACGCAGCCCTGTCCTTCATGCTAACCAGCCACCCCTCCATGGATTCTGTCTACATATTCTGCTGCCTCAGGGAAAGCATCTGGCATTAGCAAACTCCACTCTTTCAGTCGAAATGAAAGGTCTCAAACTGAAATGCTCATTTCCCTCTACAAATGCTGCCTGATCCACTGAGTTCCTCCAGAAGCTGTTTTCTTCTATTTGCTCTGCACACATTTCTAGATATGGTTATCTATGCACAATTAATTTCTCATGGGATCATTTACATGGAACATAGGACAATACAGCACAGTACAGTCCTTTAAATCTTTTTTTTTTTTTTTTTTTAAATCTTTTTATTGAGTAAGTATACAAAAAAGGTAAGCCATATAAACATTAATACAATGTTAAAGTACAATAAAATTCCAAAAGATAACAATACCAAAAAGAAAATACTACAAACAATGTAATTTAAGCATAAGAAACCAAGATAACATAATAGTATACTAGATTTTATATATATCAATGGAAAAAAAAAAGAAAAAAAAACCCCCAAAAAAAAACCCACCGTGCAACTACCTAAAAGCAAAGCAAAGCAATGGGCTAACTTGAAACCAAACAGAGTTAAACTTAAAATCACGTCCTCAATCCCGACCTCCATTAAAACAGTGAAAAAAAAACAAGAAGGGTAAATATTACATTAAATGAAAATATCGAATAAAAGGTCCCCAAATCTGTTCAAATTTAAATGAAGAATCATAAAGGTTACTTCTAATTTTCTCCAGATTCAAACATAAAATCGTCTGAGAAAACCAAAAAAAGGTAGTTGGAGCATTAAGCTCTTTCCAATGTTGTAAAATACATCTTTTCGCCATTAAAGTAAGAAATGCAATCATTCTACGGGCTGAAGGGGAAAGATTACTAGAAATTTTAGGTAGTCCAAAGATAGCAGTAATAGGGTGAGGAGAGATATCTATATTTAATACCTTAGAAATAATATTGAAAATATCTCTCCAAAAAGTTTCCAAAGTAGGGCAAGACCAAAACATATGAGTTAAAGAGGCTATCTGCCCCGAACATCTATCACAGAAAGGATTAATATGCGAGTAAAAACGCGCTAACTTATCTTTGGACATATGTGCTCTATGAACCACTTTAAATTGAATTAGGGAATGTTTAGCACAAATAGAGGAAGTATTAACTAATTGTAAAATCTGCCCCCAATCATCCACAGAAATGGTAAGCCCCAATTCCTGTTCCCAATCTACCCTAATCTTATCAAATGGAGCTTTCCTAAGTTTCATAATAATATTATAAATCATAGCCGATGCACCTTTCTGACATGGATTAAGGTTAATTATCGAATCTAAAATATATATAGGAGGAAGCATTGGAAAGGAAGAAAGTATAGTACTTAGGAAATTTCTAACTTGTAAATATCTAAAAAAATGTATTCTTGATAAGTTATATTTATTAGATAATTGTTCAAAAGACATAAGGGAACCATCTAAAAATAAATCCAAAAACCGTAAAATACCCTTAGTCTTCCAAGTTTGAAAAGCGCGATCCGTAAAAGAGGGAGGAAAAAATATGTTGCCTAAAATAGGAATCGCTAACCCGAATTGATTAAGATCAAAAAATTTTCTGAATTGAAACCAAATGCGCAAAGCATATTTAACTATCGGGTTAGAGACCTGCTTAAGGCGTTTCGAATCAAAAGGAAGAGAGGAACCTAAAATAGAACCAAGTGTATAACCCTGAACAGATTGTAATTCCAATGCTACCCATTTAGGAATAGATAGTATGTCCCGGTCAAGTACAGTCCTTTGGCCCACAATATTGTTCAAGTTCATTGTCATTCAGCCATGTACATGTATACTCCAAATGAAACAACATTCTTCTGGACCAAGGTGCACAGCACAGTACATATAACTTCCATTCAACACATAAAGTAACGTTACCACAAATAAATTAACAATTAATAAAATATACTCCAGAAGATTGATATTTAGCATAAGGTGTATTTAAGAGACTAGTTAAAAAGTGAACAGTATAATGCTACTGGTGCCACTTCATATGTGATAAGACCTGAGAGGCGATGGAGTCCAGGAGGCTCATGGCCTGGAGGATGAAACTATTTCCCATCCGAATGCTGTGGTATCTCATTGCTGATGGTGAGGGGGCTGCAGTCAAAGAGATTATGGGATGGATGGGAAGGATCATCGACAATGTGTACACAGCGCTCCTGATAAATATCTTGGAAAATGATCCTCTCAGCAGTTCTCACAATCCTTTGTAGGGTCTTGCAGCAATTCACATACCAGGCGATGATGCAGTTGTGCCATTGCACCAATGTGCCAACCTTTTTGTCCAAAATCAATCTAATATAGATACATAGCCCATATAACCCTCCATTTTCCATCTATGTGCCGAGATATGAGACTGTTAAATGCCTCTAATGTTTTTGCCTCTACCATCAACCCTGGCAGTGCATTCCATGCACTCACCACTCTATGTAAAAACCCTATCATTGTCATCTCCCTTATGCATTCCTCTAATCAACTTAAAATTATGCCCACTTGTATTAGCCATTGCTGCCCTGGGAAGAAGGGACAGACTGTCTATTCTGTCTAAGTTGCTTATCATCTTATACACCTCCATCAAGTTGTCTTCATCCTCCTTCACTCCAAAGAGAAAAGCTCTAGTCCTTGGCCCATTTTTATTCCATCCTTCATGGCTACACCAACACAGAGTGATTTTTCCCTTATTTCAAAGTCTTTGATGTTATTGTGCTGCAAATCAACTTGACAGCCCCTTCAGATCAAAATAACAAGTTGAATGTGAAACTACAAAGTCTGTGAAAGTCCAAGAAGAATGAAAGAACAGGGCATGTAACCTGAAACAAAAATGCTAAAACCACTCAGCAGGTCAGACAGCAACCATAGACAGAGAAACAGAGTTAATGTTTTTGGTCAAAAACCATTTGTCAGCTGTTTGCTAAAAATAATTTCACAGCTGGCATCAAAAAGAGGTTGGTAAATATGTTCGCAAATACAAGGAAATCTGCAGATGCTGGAAAGTCAAGCAGCACACACAAAATGCTGGTGGAACGCAGCCAGCCAGGCAGAATCTACAGGAAGAAGTACAGTCGACATTTCCGGCCGAGACCCTTGGTCTGATAACATCTTGGTCTGATACCAATCTGGAAAATTTACAATAAAAAATAAAAACTGAAATGTCAAATTTTAGATAACATTATGTACACATGAATGCACCTAGATTAACACTACCCAGGTCAGGAGGAAGAGGATTAACAGACATAAAAGATTCACACAATAGTCATATAAAACTGCTAAGGATATACTTTAATCAATGAAAACAGAATTCAGCACTCCAGATAAGCATATGCAATTCTGATAAGAAGTACACATCACTAAATTTAAAGGAAAGTTCAACTCAGAAAAATGAAGAAATTATCACTCCAGAAGGAAAAGTTAACCGATGGAAGAGTATTACCCTCCATGGAAGGCATCCCCACAATCTGAGCAAACTAGATGTCAACAAGGAAGTGTTGAATGCCTGGTGCAGAGTTGGGGAACTCTTTCCAGAAGTATAGGGGTTCCTTGTGGCAATACAGGACCAGGTAGTTAACATTAAAAATGATCAAAAATACAGAATGAAAGTCCAGCAAATTCAAGACAGTAAATGCAGAAAATGTCAAAAGAAATCAGAAGCAACCCAACACATTCATGGATCCTACAACAGTTTAACTCAATCTAATTGCTTACATCAACACAATCAAGTAGCAAAAATCATTCACCAAAATCTTGCTTTAAAATACAAACTCATAAAAGATACCATACTTTACAAAAAGTGATTATGTTGTCTGCTTTATCAAGGCAGTGAGAAGTGTAAATATATATTGTCCAACAGTAATTGTCCTTGAGAAGGTGGTAGGAGCTATTTTCACGAACCATTGCAGTGATAGCATCCCACAGTGCCGGAAGAGAAGGAGTTTCTGGATTTCAAAATAGTGGGGAATTATTTCCAAGTTGGGACATTGTGTGCCTGCAGCTATTGTGCTCATACACTTGCTGTCCTCTATTGTCAGGTGTAGAAGCGCAGTGGGGTACAGGTATAATGAAATTTGCCTGAAGCAGCATCACAGGTACATAAGTTACAGACAACACGCAGAAAATAAATTATATATAAAAATACTACACAGTATAAGACCTTGGGGTGCAAAAAAACAAAGATACAATCAAAGATAAGTTCATGGGAGACTATAGTGTTTTTTTGTTGCAGTACTGTACACATGACAATAACCTCGACTTGACATGAAGAGTTTGTGGGCTTTAGGAGCTACTGTAAGGGTAATTTGAGCAAGTAAATGCAGGCAGTTTTGCAGATAGTAGGTACCATAGCCATAAAACTCTGGTGTAGGAAAGAATGAATGTTTAGGGTGGTACATGGGATTCCAAGCAAGTCCAGAATGGTGTTGAGGTTCTTGAGAATTGCTGGTGTTGCACTTAACTTGGCACGTGTACAGTGTTGATAATTAGTCATTGGTAATTTATTTATTATTGTTACATGCACAATGAAAAATATTGTTTTTGCATGCCATCCTGCCGGCTGGTGGCATAGTGGCATCAGCGCCGGACTTCGGAGCGAAGGCTCCCAAGTTCGAATCCAGCCAGCTCCCTTGGCACACTTTCCATCCGTGCTGGGGTTAAGCGTCGAGCTAGCAACTCGACTTCATAAAAAAGAAATTGCCTGCTACAGAAACATCAACAGCAAAAAGTTGATGGTCTGTGCTCTCTCGTGGGTTTAAAAGGCAATTTCCTTTCCATGCCATCCATTTCACAACATCAGTACATTGAAGTAATACAAGGGAAAGCAATAACAGAGTGCAGAATAAGATGTTAGAGGTGCAGAGACAGTGCCATGCAGATAGCCGGTAAGGTGCAAAGTCATAATGAGCTAGACTGTGAGATGAAGACACTATCTTATCCTATAAGAGGTTCATTAAATAGCCTTTCGGTCAAACTTTTAGGTCAATGAGTTCCTGAATCGGAAGACTGTGCGAATTGGAGCACATGAGCAGGTGTGTTCGAGGCCTGGAGTTAGGAATCCCATCATCTGTTAGTCTGTGGGTCCATACCAAAAATCAAAGCCCAAAGGTCAACTGGAGTACCAGAAACCTGATGGCCAAAGTCTGAAGACTGGAAGCTAGAAGCCCAGAGCCCTGTCCTTGTGTGTGGGTGGGAGGGAGGAAAGAGCCATGTCTTGCTATTTTTTTTATTGCTTGTTGTGATCTGTCTCATGTTCTGTGTTGTTCTGCCAAGCGTTGTGAACATGTTATGTTAGGGCCGGAATGTATGACAACATTTGTGGGCTACCCAGCACATCCTTAAGTTGTTTTGAGAAGTAGCCAAAATAATCAAAGACCGCACCCTAAACATTCTCTCTTCTGCCCTCTCCTTTTGGGCAAAAGCCGGTAAGCACATAACACCATCATTGTCCAGGACTTCAGTCAGCTTGTTTGAAGAAAACTCTGCCTGATTATTATCGGCAAATCACCTGCAGCACCTGGGGTCCTAACATACCCGACCACTGTCTACCATTGCCTAATATTCCATGCCTAAAATACATTTCGGGATATCTGGTCAGCTGGCTGTCCTTCTGCTACCTTCAAACTGGCAGAAGCTGAAGAGCAAGGCTGCAGAGATAAGGACAACAAAGAAGTGGTTGCAGGAAGCTGAAGAGTGGCAACAGGATTGTTTCGAGTCTGTATACTGGGCCATATCTAAGTAATCATCAGTGGATATAAACAAAAACAACACAGTTGTCACCAGCTTTATAAAAACAGTTATAGACGAGTGTGTCCCGAAATCATTCAGAGTCATCCTAATGCAGAAGTAATGATGAACTATGAGATCTGCAATCAACTGAGGGCCAAATCAGTGGCATTCAGGTCTGGCAACCAAGTTAAATACAAAAGGTCCAGGTACAATCGCGAGGAACCCAACTCACGTGCAAAGTGGCAAATCCAGACCAAACTTGAATCACAGGAGGATGTTCAACAGCTGTGGCATGGCTTGAATGTTATCACCTCCTACAAAGTGAAACCAAGTGACATAATTGGCACTACAGCTTCGCTCTCAGATTAGCTCAATGTCTTTTATGCTCAATTTGATCATCAAACCATGGAGGCACCATCACGAACTTCCACATCTCGCACAGCCTCTGTGATTTCAGTCTCTGAGGCCAACTTGAGAGCATCTTTCAGGAGGGTGAACCCACGGAAAGCACTCAGCCCAGACGGGGTACCTGGCCAAATACAAAAGACCCATTTTGATCAACTGAGTGTTCACTGATATTACTAACCTCTCACTTCAGCAGTCTGAATTATCTACCTACTTCAAGCAGGCTTCAATTTTACCGGTGCCTAAGAAGAACATGGTAACATTTCTCAATCATTGTCGTCCAGTGGCACTTACTTCCACTGAGATGAAGCGCATTGAGACGTTAGTGATGGAAAATATCAAATCCTGCCTGAGGACAGACTTGGATCCCCTCCAATTTGCCTGCCAGCATAGCAGGTCAACTGCAGAAGCCATTTTATTGGCTCTTCACTCAGTCCTGGAACATCAGGTCAGTGAAAGCACATACATCAGGATGCTCTTCATTGACTATGGCTCAGCATTGAATATTATCATCCCCTCAATACTAATCAATAAGCTTCAAGTCCTAGGTCTCAGTACCTCCTTTTGCAATTGGATCTTTGACTTCCTCACTTGCAGATCCCAGTCAGTGTGAATTGTCAACAACATCTCCTCCATGATCTCCCTCAGTACAGGTGCACCACAAGACTATATGCTTCACTCCCCTGCTCGACCCGCTTTACACTTATAACTGTAGGGCTAAGCACAGCTCCAATGCCATATTTAAGTTTGCTAACAACACCACTGTTGTTTGCCATATCAAGGGTGGTAATGAATCAGTATATAGGAGGGAGATTGGAAATCTGGCTGAGTGGTGTCACAACAACAACCTCTCACTCAATGCCAGCAACACCAAGGAGCTGGTTATTGACCACAGGAGGAGGAAACCGAAAGTCCATGACTCAGTCCTCATCAGAAGATCAGGGATGGAGAAGGTCTGTAACTTTAAATTCTTCAGTGTTATCATTTCAGAGGATCTGTCCTGCTAACATTCTTAGAAGTCTGCAAAAATTTGGCATGTCATTTAAAACTTTGACAACTTTCTGTAGATGTGTGGTGGAGAGAGTATTGACTGGTTGTGTAACATCTGGTATGGGAACTCCAATGCCCTTGTATGGAAAAGCCTACTAAACGTAGTGGATACAGCCCAGTCCATCACAGGTAAAGCCCTCCCCACCATTCAACACATCTACATGGAGCACTGTTGCAGAAAAGCATCATCCATCATCAAGGACCTCCCACCATCCATACCATGCTCTCTTCTCACTGCTGCCATCAGAAAGTGCCCCAGGGTCTGCACTAACGGGTTCAGGAACAGTTTCACCCCTCAACCATTGGGTTCTTGAACCAGGGGGGATAACTTCACTCAACTTCACTTGCCCTATCACAGAACTGGATTCACTTTCAAGGATTCTTCATCTCACGTTCTCAATATTTATCGCTTATATATTGATTATTATAATTTTTTTCTCTCTTTGTTTTTGTATTTGCACAGTTTGTTGTTTTATTTTGCACATTGGTTTTTGTCCGCCCTATTGGATGTGGTCTTTCACTGATTATATTGTGTTTCTTGTATTTATTGTGATTGCCCACAAGAAAATGAATCTCATGGTTATACAAATATGTACTTTGGTAATAAGTTTATTTTGAACTTTTGAAACAGGCTCAAGGACAGTGTCTATACCACTATAATAAAAGTATTGAATGGTCTCCTCAGACAATTAACTGGACTCGTGTCCTCATGATCAACCTCATCATTGTTTGCCTGCACTGCACTTTCTCCATAACTGTAACACTTTTATCCTGCATTTTGTTATTGTTTTAACTTGTATTACCTCAATGCACTGTTGCAGTAAATTGATCTGTATGAAAATTATGCAAGACAAGTTGTTCACCATGTCTCTGTATGTGTCAAAAACAAACCAATTTAGCAATTACCAGTTTAATTTGTCCTATCCTCTTGGGTTCTGATAGAGGCTGCAAAGAATGAATGCAAACATATTCTTGACTTCTGAGTGTAGCGTTGTCCCTTTATGAACAAACAAAATATTAGTTTCTCTTTGCAACATATTCTGCCGCATTTACTAATTATAATAAAGAGCAACACACTGACCTTGTCTGTTGGCATCACTATGTAGGTGGCTGGTCCATTTAAATTTGCAGTCAATGATGACCTCTGAGATCCATAACATTGCTACCCTCTGACACATCTCATCTGATAGCATCAGCACATCCTGCTCTTCATTCTTACTCTTGTGTTTATTCAGCAAAGCACTTTAAATTCACAGTGCAAATCTCTACATGCAGAATCCAGTTCCACTTTTTCAGTGGATCATGGTTGCTGTCTATTAGTCAACACAGCACAGCATGCAGGCAAAACCTGGGACCTTGCTGAACCATATGTTCTCATTATTCACTCCATAACTCCATCAAGCTGAGTGAGGAGGCTGCAGGCACCAGCACTTTCCTTACAGTAAGCTCTTAGCAACTGCTGAGGAGTGCTTCAGAGAAATTAAAACCTCAGAAGAAGGAGGTTGTATTTCCATACTCGGGCTGATCAGCACAGCAGGGTTATTCTAGAAATCTATTCATTAACTACTGGGTTACTATTGGGCAAATGACTCCTGGAGGAAGACCGATTTAGAAAAATTAATCTTATGAAACCAAGAACTGGAATAGTGATGTTGTTTTGTTACTTTTATTTTATATACAGACATATCTGTGTGCTCATTGGATGAGATGTCAAACCAGCCTTGGTCGGGGAGATAGGTTTTACGGTGACTTAAAAGGGAAAGAGAGGTAGAGAGGAGGAGGTGTTCAGAGAATGGATTTCAAAACTCAGTGCTATGCCAGGGGATGAAATGTTTGGTGACAGCAGAATGATTAAATTTAGGAATATTCAAAAATTTGCTTTTTGCTTCAGATTTCAGCATTTGAGAATCTTGTGTTTTCCTTTGCCTCCACAGATGCTGCATGAGCCATTGAGTTCCTCCGGCCGTTTTTGCTCCAGATTCCAGCATTAGAAGTCTCTGGTTTCAAAAGCTACAGATGGATGTAAGTTCACACAGGCAGGCAGGTGTTAGATCACAGAATGATTTTAAAGTACATTGAACATAGAACAGTACAGCACTGTACAGAACCTCCCACCAACAAAGTTGTGCCATCCTTTTCACTTACTCCAACATCAATCCAGACTCTTACACAGCCCATAACCTTCCAGCTTTATTTCATGTACGTACCTAACCATAATTCTGTCACTACGTTCTGATATGGCCCAATTGCAGAGCAAGAGACACTGAAGTGAGACTTTAATGTGAACAGAGTTAAAGGAAAAAAGAAAACAATAAGCGCTATGCCAAACAAGGCCGTAACTAAAACTTGCAAATGGAAAATGAAGCCAACATTGCAGTTGAAAGGAATAACTAAATATAAACCGAATATCGCTAGTCTTCGGAGTCAGTTGACATGACAGTCTAATTTCTCAGGCAAGGCCGAATGCAAGCAGGCAGTGAGACATCGCTGAGCTTTGCTCAAGTCTTGACAAGCACTACAACAAAAACAATGGAGTTAAATACCGTCACAATGAAATAATAATTAGCTGACACTTGCAAATTCACAAGTGCAATTACCGTATCTGCTGCGCTGTCGAGTTTGTGGTTGTGGCAAAGTCTCTTGAATGTCCCTAATGTGTCAGCCTCTACCACCAACCCCAGCAGTGCATTCCACGCACTTAACCACTCCCTGTGTAAAAACATATCTCTGACATCTCCCCTAAACTTTCCTCCGCTCATCTTAAAAGGATATCCTCCAGTAATAGTTATCGCTGCCCTGGGAAAAAGATGCCTACACCTCTTTTCATCTCATACACCTCTATCAACTCACCTCTCATCCTTCTACACTCCAAAGACAAAACCCTTAGTTTGTTCAACCTTTCTTTATAAGTAATAATGAAAAATTTTAAAACAAATTAATTCTTAATGTAGAACCAATTTCTGATTGACACTGCCTAGGATCAAAGCAAGTCCTAATCAAAAGGCGATTCCTGCAAACAATTTTCTTTAAGAACTTCAAGGTGATGGTGCCACCTTGAAGTTCTTAATTTCCCAATTGCTTTTACCAGCAGCATGCTCTTTACGTTTTCTGTTAATTTGTCAGCTGACAATTATACTACATGTAGAATCTTAAAAGATAATAATGCTAAATATAAATTTCTGTATTTGCTTTACAAAGTGCTACCACAGATATTTCCATACGTACACCTTCCAACTCAGAACCACCGTTTTCAAAGAGCAGAAGAATAGATTCCTGTTGTTTTGGTACACCAACAACAAATTGCTTTCAATAAATTCAATAAATACTTGACAGTTCAATAAACCAAGGCATTTTTCATGCACATTATCCAACATATTTAACACTGAGCTTCAGAAAATGATATAAGGGAAAGTGTTCAAAATTTTGATTGGAGAGGTAAAAGATAGTCATAGTCATAGTCATACTTTATTGATCCAGGGGGAAATTGGTTTTCGTTACAGTTGCACCATAAATAATAAATAGTAATAGAAATAGTAATAGTAATCTTACTATTAGTAAATAGTAAATAGTAATAGTCATAGAAATAATAAATAGTAATAGCCAAGAGTGTGTGTCCTAAAGGAGGAGAAAGAAAAAAGTGGCAGGAGAGGAAAGAGTTGTAGTTGGGAGGAGGGGGGTTCCAAAGTTTAAGCAGCAAATGAATACAGAAAGGGAGTGACCAAATTAGAGGTCTATTGGCCAGAGTTCTTCACCATCGTTATATATGAGCCATTACACCACAGAGGCATAGAGATGGACAGCGCAGAAACAGGGCCTTCTGACCACTGAGTCTGTGCTGATCATTATCCACCCATTTACACTAATCTTCAACAAATCCTCATTTTTCTTATTTTCCACACATTCTCAGTACCTCCCCTGAGATGCTACCACTCATCTCCACAATTACAGCAGCCAATAAACCTATCAACCTGCATATCTTCAGGATTTGGGAAGAAACCGGAGCACGGGGAGGAAACCCACACAGTCACAAAAAGAACCTACAAACTCCACATGGGCAGCACGCAAGCATTGAACATTGGTCTCCGACATTGTGGGCTCCAGCTCTACGAGCTCTGCCACAAGTTCAAGTAACAGCTTGGAATTGATCTTCAAGTAATTAATCTCCTCCAGGGAATGAATTTACCATCTGACAGTCTGGCTTCTCTCTACATGACCAGAACCAACAGTACAGCAGTTCTTAACTGCCTGCTCAATTCCGGTTCAGTGGGGGGGGGGGGGGCGGAAGGGGGGGCAATAGAAAATGGCACATCCTCAGAATGAATGTAAACATCTAAATAGGCAATGGAAGTGTTTGAAGAACATTTCCAGTCTGCTGTGAGATGTTGCGGAATAGATAGGGTAAAGGAAAATGGGGATTTTCAACAAAAGGGCAGCAGAGGGGGTTGCAGTACAGAAGGAGGCGACAGAAGCTTTATATTCCAGTTTAAGTACCTGTGACATGTTCCATTGTAGCAACTTAGAATGCTTTTTACACTCCCACAGATCCCCCATGGAGGCTGAGGACTTTCTGGGACTCTTTACCCTTGAGGGCTGTGGAGGCTAAATTATTGGAAGTATTTAAATATTAAGTCAATATTTTTTGTCAGGGGAGAGGGTGTGAATTCAGAGCCATGAGCAATTAACACAGAAGAATCAAAGAGATATGCGACATAGAAACAAACGCTTTGACCCAACTAGCCCAGATTACAGTGAAAAGCATTGCATCATGTCCTGGTATGGAAACTCAGATGTACACCTGTGGAAGAGGCTACAAAGAGTTGTGGACTCAGCAAGTTCTATCACAGGTACAGCTCTCCCCACCATCTAGGTCACGCCCTCTTCTCATTGTGGCCATCAAGCAGGAGATACAGAGACTTACATCTCAGGGTTCAGCAGCAGCCTCTTCCCTACCACCACCAGGTTCTTGAAATGACCAGAAAACCCTAACACTATCTCAGACTATTTTATTTTCCTCTCTCAGTTGTGATTGATCTCTGATGTTCCTTCTTGGGTCCAGTATATTGATGTAATTACAAAGAAAGCACGCCAGCAGCTGTATTCATTAGAAATTTGAGGTATTTTTGTTTGTCACCAAAGGCTCTATCAAATAAGATTATTTAAGATGGTTTAATGTCATTTGCAGTACACAGGTGTAAAGGAGAACAAAATAATTGTACTCCAGATCTGATGCAGCACAAAAAAATACAAAAGATAAAGATTACAATAATCATAAAAACAAAGGCAATAAATATAAGTACATAAAATAGCTTATATACAGAGAATGACTGTATGTGCATGAAGTGATGCAAGACTGTACATAAAATGACCTGAAGGAAATAACAAAGTAGTGGCGGAGTTTGTGGTTGGAGGCGCCGATCATCTTTACTGCTTGGGGAAGTAATTGTTGCTGAGTCTGGTGGTTTTGGCATGGATGTTACATAGCCTACTCCCTGCTGGGAGTGGGACAAACAGATCATGGGCGGGAGCAAAAGATGTTGGGAATGGCAGGTGTGGAGCACTATAGGAGGGGTGTGGGACAGATGGCACAGAAGGAGTAGCAGGGGCAGGGGTGAATTGAATTGAATTGACTTTATTCTTACCTCCTTCATAAACATGAGGAGTAAAAATCTTTATGTTACCCAGCCCTAAGACAACAGGCAAGATCATTTGATTCCAAGCAATTGGTTTATCAATCATTCCTGAATGTCCCTCTAGCGCTCTCCTCTCCCTTCCTCTCTTTCCAACCATCATACCCCTCTCCCTGTTCCCTTCCCACTCTCAGTCCACGGTAGAGACCCGTATCAAAATCAGGTTTATCATCACACACATATGTCATGAAATCTGTTTTTTATGGCAGCAGAGTACTGTGCAAACGTCTAAGACTTTTGCACAGTACTGTATATCCTTGATAGTGGCTCGGCTGGTGCCAGTGATGCATTGGGCAGTTTGGTCACCCGTTGTAGAGCCTTCCTGTCCTCCACAGTGCAGTTTCCGTACCAAGCAGTGATGCAGCGTGTCAAGATGCTCTCTTCTGCGCATCCATAGAATAGCGTGAGTATAGATGTTCAAAGTCCAGCTCTCTTCAGCCTCCTCAGAAAGTAGAGGCATTGGTGAGGTTTCTTGACTGTGTAGGATGTGTTCTGGGGCCTGGAGAGGTTATGTGTGATGTGCACTCCCAGGAGTTTGAAACTGCTCACAGTTTCCACTGCTGTGCTGCCAATGTAAAGAGGGCTATGACGGGTTTGAGTTCTCCTGAAGTCGATAACCATTTCCTTTCTCTCATTGATATTAAAGGAGAGGTTATTTGACTAGCACCAGGTCTCGAGCTCTTTTACCACCTCCTCACTGTAGGCCAATCAGCAAATTTGCAGATGACAATATGATCAGGAGTGTAGTGGACAGTGAGGAAGACTATCATGGCTTGCAGTGGGACCTGGACCAGCTGGAAAAATGGGCTGAAAAATAGCCAATGGAATTTAATGCAGACAAGTATCATGTGTTGCACTTCAGAAGGACCGACCAGGTTAGGTCTTACACAGGGAACCAGACTACACCGGGTCTATGTTTTTACCATGCATGCTTTGGAAATAGTGCCAAGAAGTGCCGACAGCCATGCGTCTTCAACGGTGCCAGCGCATCGAGACACCAAAGGTCTGCAAAAAACGTGAATTCCAGCTGTCGAGGTCATCTATTGTTCAATATAGACACCCTTTCAGGAAAAAGTTTCCTGTGTGATATGGACACTCAGCAATGCCCATGTCTATAAGGCAAAGAGCAACAGACCCTCGCTGGAGGCCACTAACGGAAGCAGGATCCAGCCTTGTGGGACACAATGCGTGACAATCGCTTCAGTGAACAACACTAACATGGGACTTTGTCTTGGCTAAAGTTGCTAGACACCTCCTCAGTGCAGATTTCCTGTACGCCAAAGGACTATTAGTGAATCTTAAGAACTGCCAACTTGTGGAATCAAAGGATTTTGAGTCATTGCCCTCTACCCCCAGTAAGTTCCCTATGACGACTCTGTCTAGCGCATGCACCACCACATGTGAATTCACTCACCTGCTGGACGAATCCCCTAACCTCACCAAGCCCACATTTTCCACAACACGGGTGATGCCAATAGGCTCAATAAACTGATTAGAAAGGCTGGTTCTGTTACAGGAGTCAAACTGGACACGCTGGGGGCTGTGGTAGAACAAAGGATCCTATGGAAAATCCTGGCAATTCTGGACAAAGTTTCTCACCCTCTGTATGCCAACTTAGCTGAACAGATGAGCACTTTCAGTAATAGACTAAGACAATTGTGCTGCTCCAAAGAGCACTATATGAGGTCACTCTTACCCTCGGCCATTAGGCTCTATAATGAGTCAACCTATAGCTGTGGAAGTGATGACCTCCTCCTGCTAGACAGCTTAAGGGAACATTTTTTTTTGTTACTTCTCTGCTAGTATTTGTATATCTGTGCATTTGTAATGCTACTGTGACACTGTAATTTCCTTTGGGATCAATAAAATATCTATCTACAATCACAAAGTATTGGGTCGAGCACTGCATTTCCACAACTGGATCACCAGCCCATGCCCTTGTGTGTAGGCTAGGCTGTCTCAGAAAAGCTAGCCAGCACGAAGGCTGAGTTTTCTAACATGGAAATGCTCGGCATTGTACACAGGTCGAATAGCCCTTGGGCTTCACTCCTCTATATTATTCCTAAGCCTGATGGTGGCTGCCGTCCATGTGGTGATTACTGCTGCCTTAACAAGGCCACCACTCCCGATCATTATCTGGTCCCACATAGTCAAGACTTTTTGGCACATTTAACTGGAAAGATAATTTTTTCTAAAGTAGACTTAGTCAGGGGCCGCCATCAAGCACCTGTGTGTGCTGAGGATGTGCTGAAATGGCTGTGATAACCCTGTTTGGCATCTTTGAGCTTCCGTGCACGTTGTTTGGGCTGAAAAATGCAGCACAGACTTCCAGCAACTAATGGACTCTGTGTTAAAAGACTTAGATCTTCTTTCAGTTTACTTGTTGCCAGCACATCCGATACCACACACTTTTCAAACACATAACCCAACATGGGCTGATTATTAACTCTGCTAAATGCCAGTTCAGATTGCCTACTATTGACTCTCTCGGCCAGAAGGTTTGACACTCATGCTGTCAAAAGTCGCTGCTACCACAGATTTTCCACTGCCCCACACTACCAAAGTACTGCAAGAATTTTTAAGTATGGTGAGTTTCTATCACCGTTTCATGCTCCAAACTGCTGAAGACACAGCCCTAGTCCCCTGCTTGAGTGGGCAGGGAACATGACAACACCAAACAAGCTTTTTTGAATGTCACTCTGCTGGCACACCCGCTTCCCTATGCACCTATAACCATCTCTACTGATGCCTCAGACTGTGCTGTGGGTGCTACGCACAAACAGTTGTTAGGAGACAAGTGACAGCTGCTCGCCTTCTTCAGCTGGAGTCTCTGCGACCCCACCCCCCACACCCCACTGCAAGAGGAAATACAGTACATTTGACCTCAAGCTTCTCAGTCTGTATCTGGCCATCTGCCCTGTTCGATTTCTACTGGAGGGTCAGCATTTTACAGCAATCGTTAACCACAAATCCCTCATGCACATGATGGGCAAAACTTCAAGTCCTTTTCCTGCATGATGGCAGCACCACCTGGCTTACGTTTTGGAACTCACGGACTGACATACAGCACATTGAAGAGGAAAATACTGCGGTGGCTGATTGTCTGTCAAATTGCACCACCATTGATGCCATACACATCAGGGTTGACTATGTCAGCATGGCAGCTGTCCAAGTCACTGACCCAGATGTCCCGGCTTACAGGACAACAGGCACAGGCCTGTCAGCTGACGTCAAAATTGGGGATGCAGGAGTTCCTCTCCAGTGTAATGTCTCAACCAGTCGCCCTCACCCCAGGCTGCCTACAGACCGGAGAGTTACTCTTCATTCATGCATTCTCGCATCCGGGCGGGAAGGCTTCACTGTAACCGGTTGCTTTGAAGTTTGTGTGGCACAGCCTTAGCAAGGACGCGCAAGACAGGAGTACAGCCTGCGCTGTGTGTGTCAACAGGCAAAAGTTAACCATCTCGTTCAAGCACCATTGTACCCTTCGAGGTCCCTGAGTGACAGTTTGACCTCGGCAACGTGGACCTGGTTGGTCCTCACCATACTACCAGGTGGCCAGAGGTTGTCTCCCTTGTGTTGACGATGGCTGCAGATGTGGTTCAGGCATTCATCAACACCTGGGTCATTCGGTTTGGCACCCCATCCAATATTCCTTCCAACCACTGAACTCAGTTCATGTCAGACCTCTGGGCCACAATGGCCCAGAACCTTAGCATTAAATTGCATCATATTGTGGCTTATCACCCACAGTCCAATGGCCTGTGCCAGCAGTTTCACTGTTCCTTTAAGGCTGCTCTGAGGACCTCCCTGATGGATGAGTGTTGGCACAATTGTCTCCCGTTGGTCCGTCTGGGGCTCAGAACAGCTCCAAAAGTTGACCTGCAAAACTCTACTGCTGAGTTGGTTTACAGACAGCTGCTAAGGGTGTCAGCTGATTTTTTTCCTGATAGCACGGCTGCCTGGTTGGCATCTCAGCAGAATTCTACCCTCTTCAGTAAACTCAATTCTTTTACTCCTATTCCTACCTCTCACCATGGCATCCAACACTCTGGGGTTCTAGTTGGCCTACATTCTACTTCATTTGTCTTTGTCTGTCATGATGCCTGTTCCATTTTTTGGATTGGGGCAAAATGACTTTTATTGTAGATAGGAAGGAAACAGCTGAATGCATTTCTTCATGAGCCTTAAACCAGCCAACTAAGACCTGGATGGTTCCTCTACCCCTTATACCACATCATGACCATGTTCATGTCAGCACGCCCCTGGATGAGCCAGAGGTTAATCCAACCAAGGCACATAGGACCCAAGCCAGGCAGCTTGTATGAGCTCCAGATAGACTCAAAATGCTGGTTTTGGTGAGTTCTGGGGAGTCTGGGTAGGGTAATGTAATGGGTGACAGATGACACGTATTGTTCATAATGGAAACTGTTCTACATAATTCACAAACACTGTCATTGAGTTGTTCTGTTCACTTTAAGAAATGGTGTCTGACGTCAAGACGTCAGTATAAGGTGACTGCTTTTGCTTTGTTTGCAATTGACGTTAAAGACTGTGGCTTTTGTTAAACACATAAAATGACTCTCACCTGTTTTATTCACAAAATTATACAGTCCAAGTGCAGGTATTGTGAGACTATTCAGAATATCAGGTCAGTAAGAACATGATGGGCCAAAAGGCCTGTTTCTGTGCTGTAGATCTCTATGATTCTAAGACTTAGGTGTCATTTCATTTATTTTGTTGTTTATTTTGCACACAAGTAAGTTATAAGTAGCTTGTAATCATTCTGTTCATGTTAATATTTATGTTTAGGTTTATGTTGCCCCTGTCTTGTAATGTGCTGCAAAAATTCATGGCATTTATACCCTGCATAGGTTTGCCTAAACTTGAACTTGCCAACCAAGTTGCCTACCTGAGCTAATCCCATTGGCCTACCTTTGGTCCGTACAAGATGAGAACTGGAGTAAGATAAGCAACAATCATGTTGAATGACAGGGAAGGCTCGAGGGGTTGAGCGACTCACTCTTGTTTTTATTTTCTTACGTTCTCTCATTGACTGACCAACATTTCTCTGATCCTTTGTAAATGATTTACACATTTAAGTATTTGCTGTAAGACTATGCAAGGTGTAGTGCTGCTGACAGTTCACTGAGAAGACATGAAGTCAGTTGTCCCAAAGAAGGTCTCGCTCAAAACGTCGACTGTTCAGTGCTCTCCATGGATGCTGCCTGACCTACTGAGTTCCTCCTACATTTTGTGCACATTGCTCAAGATTTCCAGCATCTGCAGAATCTTTTCTATCTCAGTCATTAGTTCTGACTAAATGACCAATCTCATTTAACTGCTGGCTTGCAGCAAGAAGCTGATGAGTCATCGCATCTCACGACCATGAACCTGGCGACTGCTATTACTGGCACTCCATGAAATCACCAGTTCATTTTGACAGGTAGAGACCTAAGAAGAGATGAAGTGGTATGGATCCAGTGTATCGGGGGGAGTTTAAGGGTTAGAATGTCCTTGTCATTTCCCCACAGTCTGACAAATTATTTCCTGAATATTATCTGGAGCCATTTTAGGTAGCCTGAAACGAAGAGCAGGCTATAAAACTCAATTCACATTTGTTTGCACATGCATGCAATGAAGAAGAGTGGAAATATTCAATTTCCTTGGTAAATGGTTTTTCAACCATTATAGTACTATTTCTATTCTGAGTAACATATAATAAATAGATAAAAAAAAGAAAAGCTTTGGGTCTAGAATTTCTAATATGCTCATTAAATCCGCAGAAATGTCAGGCTCCTGGATATTCTGACAGCAGCCTGATAGAAGTACTCCAGCAAGGTTGATTTACCCACAGGGGATAGATGTTATAAGAGAGGTTATGTTTACAGCAATAAAGCTTTTGTACAGATGTTGTGTCTCCTAGAGTGTGATTGTTCGTTCTAAGAGGGTCTCAAATGGACCTTGAGAGCTATGTTCTATTTGCTGCACTATTACCTTAACAAGTACTCTTCGGACATCAGCACCTGTATACTAAGGGAAGAGAAACATTTGTAAAAAAAAACTGATGCAATAATTTTGTTGAAGATTCAAAATAATATTGCCCTGGATCTTGCTTTGAATAAGATGGAGCCATTTTTTCAGCACAGACATCCACTTCCTCAAGCAACTGTCTAAACAGATCCGTGGGGAGCAACAAAAATGGCGGAGCAGCCAATCACATGATGAGTTCTCACATACAGCGGCAGGAAGCATTTTAAATTTGTAGAATGCGAAATAAAGACTAGAATAAACACAAGGCAGAATTCAAAATAATACACATGAAGTTTTGAAAATAATATATTTCATCTTGTAAAGATCAGAGTAAATGTATTATCAAAGAACATATACATCACCATACACAACCCTGAGATTCATTTTCTTGCAGGCATACTCAATGAATCCAAAATATATTAATAGATTCAATGAAAGACTGAACCAACATGGGTGTTTAACCAGTATACAAAAAGCAACAAACTGTGAAAATACAAAAAGAAAGACATCATAATAAATAAATAAATAAACAAACAAACAAACAAACAAGCAAGCAAGCAATGAATATTGAGAACATGAGATGAAGCATCCTTGAAAGTGAGTCCATAGGTTGAGGAAACATTTCGATAATGGGGCAATTTAAGTTGAGTGAAGTTATCTCCTCTGGTTCAAGAGCCTAATGACTGAAGGGTAATAACTGTTCCTGAAGCTGGTGGTATGAGTCTTGAGGCTCCTGTACCCTATTCCTGATGACAGCAGCAAGAAGAGAGCATGCCCTGGGAGGTGGTGCTTTCCTGTGACAATGCTTCATGTAGATGTATTGAGTGGTGGGGAGAGCTTTATCCGAGATGGACTGAACCATATCCATTAATCTTTGTAGGATTTTCCATTCAAGGGCATTGGTGTTTTCATACCAGGCTGTGAAGCAGCCAGGCAATGAACTTTCCACCACACATCTATAGAAGTTTGTCAAAGTTTTAGTTGTCATGCTAAATCTTAGCAAACTGCAAAGTGTTAGAGGCACTGCTGTGATTTCTTCATAATTGCACTTATGTGCTGGGCCCAGGACTGCTTCTCTGAAATAAATACACCAAGGAATTTAAATTTGCTGACCCTCTCCACCTCTGATCCTCCACAGACTGGCTCATGGACCTATGGTTTCCTCCTCCTGAAGTCAATTGGTCTTGGTCTTTCCTACATTGAGTAAGAGGTTTTGTTGTGGCGCCTCTCAGTCAGATTTTCAACCTCTCTCCAATATGCTGATTCATCACCACCTTTGTCTCAGCCTGCAAGAGTGCTGTCATCAGCAACCTTGAATATGTGCTTAGCCACACGGTCGTTAGTGTAAGGCAAGTAGAGCAGAGGGCTAAGCACACAGACTTGTGGTATGCCTGTGCTGATGGAGATTGTAGAGGTGATGTTGTTGCCAAGCTGAACTGACTGGGGTCTACACGTAAGGAAATCCAAGATCCAATTGCACAAGGAGGTATTGAGGCTAGGTTCTTGAAGTTTATTGATTACTTTTGAGTGGATAATGGTTTTGAATGCCGAGTTGCAGTTGAAAAAGAGTATCTTGACGTGTGCATCGTTGCACATTTCATTACTGCAGGATGAATGTCATTGAAGCTGCTTACCATGTTCTTCTTAGGCACCAGTAAAAGTGAAGTCTGCTTGAAGCAGGTGGGTATCTCAGACTGCTGATGTGAGAGACTAAAGATCTCAGTAAACACCCCAGCCAGTTGATCGTGACAGGTCTTTAGTACTTGACCAGGTACCCCGTCTGGGCTCGATGCTTTTTAGCCTCAGAGACTGAAATCACAGGATTATCGTGAGCTGTGGGATGGTTCTCCATCTTTGGCCAGTCAAAGCAAGCATAGAAGGCATTGATCGCATCTGGAAGCAAAGCCCTGTTTTTGTCTATGTTGCTTGATTTTACTTTATAAGAGATGACAGTACTCGAACTGTCAAGCATCCTTCATTGATTTAAGTTTAGTCCCTAATTATCATCGCCTGTGAGATGCCATTCCAGAGTCGTACCTGAACCTCTTGTAACTTCCTTGATCATGGGACTTGAATGCCTCTGACCTGTCTCCTAGCAGACTGTGGATCTTATGGTTCTTCCAGGGCTTCTGGTTTGGGAAGACTCTGAATGATTTTGTGGGGCCACACTCATCTACGACTGTTTTAATAAAATCCTTGACCAATTCTGTGTATTCATTCAGATCCACAAATGAGTCCTTGAATACCTCCTGTTCAAAGAAATCTCATAGTGAATCCTCTGCCTCCCGTGACCACCTCTTTGTAATGCTAATCTCTGGAGCTTTGCTCTTTAGCCTCTGCCTGTATATGGGTAGGAGAAGAATCAGATTTACCGAAATGTGTTCTGGGCATGGAATGGTAGGCATTTCCTTATCTTGGTATAACAATGGCACTGTGAGTAGGGACCTTTGGTGCTAGAGGTTATATGCTGATGGTAACTGGGCATGGTTTTTTCAAACAAGCTTAGTTGAAGTTCCCAACTGTGATTTCAAAGGCGTCGGAATCAACTGTTTCTTCTCTGGAGATGGCATCATGCAGTATCTCAAGCACTGGATTATATTCGATGCTACTGGTATGTGAACTGCGGTCAGGATTATGAAGGAGAACTCCCTAAGTAAATAGGATGGACAGCATTTGACCATCAGGTGTTCAAGGACAAGGGAATATGAATTCAACAAAACCACCACACTGAAGCACCACAGAGAACTTATCATGATACACACAGCTCCACTTTTTGCCTTTTCCAAATCAGCAGTTCAGTCCATCCTGTGAATCAAGAAATCTTCGTATCTGATCACCGTAAGTGGCATGCTGGGAGTAAGCTGTGTCTCGATTACACATACAACACAACAATCTCTCATTTCCCTCCAATATAACAATCTGGCTCTCAAGTCCTCAATTTTTTTCTCCAGTGACTATACATTGCCAATAAAGTCTTATTCCTTGCAACCACAACAGGGACAGAGTTCCCCTTGTCCTCACCTACCACCCCACCAGCCTCCGGATCCAGCACATTATCCTCCGCAACTTCTGCCACCTTCAACAGGACCCCACCACTAAGCACATCTTTCCCTCTCCACCCCTCTCCACTTTCCCCAGGGATCGGTCCCTCCTTGACTCCCTTATCCGCACGTCCATCCCCAGTGATCTCCCACCTGGCACTTATCCCTGTAAGCGTAAGTGCTACACCTGTCCCTACACCTCATCTCTTGCAACCATTCAGTGCCCCAAACAGTCCTTCAAGGTGAGACAACACTTCACTTGTGAGTCTGTTGGTGTCATCTATTGCATCCGGTGCTCCCGGTGCGGCCTCCTCTACATCGGTGAAACCCGATGCAGATTGGGGGACCACTTCGTCGAGCACCTCCACTCCGTCCGCCACAGCAGACAGGGATTTCCCGGTAGCCACCCACTTCAACTCTGCTTCCCATTCCCATTCAGATATGTCCATACATGGCCTCCTCTACTGCCATGATGAGGCTAAACTCAGGTTGGAGGAGCAGCACCTCATATATCGTCTAGGTAGTCTCCAACCCCTTGGTATGAACATAGAATTCTCCAACTTCCGGTAATTTCCTCCCCCTCCCTTCCTCTAACCCTATTTCACTCTACCCCCTCCCCCAGCTCCCTCATGGTTCCACCTCCTTCTTCTACTACCCATTGTTTTCAGGGCTATGATGTCAATGCTTCCCCTCCCCCACCTCTTTGTCTTTCAAATTACTGGTCTTTCAACTGAAGCTACAAGCATCCTTCAAACCCTTCACCATCTTCCATTCTTCAGTCCTGACGAAGGGTTCCGGCCCGAAACGTCGACTCATTGTTTCTAACTGATGCTGCCCAACCTGCTGAATTCATCCAGCATACTGAAAGTGTTGCTTTGGTCACAGCATCTGCAGATTATTTTGTGTGTCGGTCTTATTCCTTGGTGTTTCAGCCTGGCTTGGAAGTCCCCACCTCCTACCTCGCTTCTGGCTATGGCAATGAACCTTCATCCTCTTAAAGGTGCTGGACCTGTTTGCTTGGGAGTTATGTCCATCAGGTCCTCCAGAAGATCATAAAATCTGCAGTTCATTAAGTTGATTTAAAAGTACATTGTTTAAAGGGAAACTACATGCTGCAGATTGCAGTGAGAGTAAGTCAAAAGAGGCATATTTGGAAGTTTTGTATGTAGCTCGCAGAATGTCACCCTGGTTCACCGATGCCTTCTTGCCACTCACTTGTATGTTAAGAAGTGGAATTGCCTTTTGAAGTTATTCTGAGGAGCAACATGCTATGCAGATTACTTTCTAGGGACAGCAAAGTTGTGAAGTGATAATTATGTTCACCTAAGAGTGTAAGCCTTATAACATTTACTTTTTGACTCAAGTGATTGAGTCACAGATTCATTCAAGCCCTTTAGACCACCTCTTCCATGCTGGCTATTAAGTACCTTCTATTTACCAATACTTAGTACATCGCCTACTATTCCTTGGCAATTATAGAGCTCTTCAAGGTATTTTGTAAATGTTATCTCTGATGTTGTCTCTGGCTTCACCAGTTGGTGTGTTCCAAATTGCAACCTCTTGGTGAAAAATTTCTTCCTCAGAGCCTCTCAAACATTTTTTTCTCACCTAAAACTCATGCCCTGTTGATTTGTGACAGTTGAGGTTTCCAAGAATGTAGCTGAGACTTAAAGGACTTAAGTTAAGGACTTACGGTCCAGATGGCATCAGCAAGCATCGATTCCTCAGACAGCATCTTCCAGATAGCAAATGTCTCCAATTATTTCACTCTTTTTGCCTTCTGCTTGTTCTTTTTGTCTTGTTTGTGCTCCAGAAATTGTTGAACTTGTGACTTATAGTTTGGAACTCGACTGAAGGATCCAGTGCTGTGCTGTGATCGGAGAACTGACTTGTGGAGATTAGAGATGAGGGGCAAAAAAGGACCAAGGACACAAACTGACTCATGGAAAAGACCAGAGACGAGGCACAGGGTCATGAATGACTCCTTCTCAATGCGGCAAGGAAGATTGAAGCATTGAGTTGAATGCGAAGGCAATCAGCGATGACTCCCAATGGAGATGGTCAACAGCTGGATCAGTGCATTTGGCCCCAGATCGGCAGTATTTGGACCCAGATCAGTGGTAACTCTTTATGGAAGACTGAATTCATACAACTGCTCTCCTCGTATTCAGACAAGAAGATGTCTCCGTTATTCTGAGATCTATGTGATTATTGGACCATACTTTATATTGGTTTCCTTCATGTTTTTGGTGTTTTCTTTCTTGAGGATGATTGGTAGGTGGGTGATAAGTTAATTTTTTATATGTGGGGAGAGGTTGGGGTTTGGTACCACTGTCGCTGTTCTTTTCTGCGACTGAGAGGGTCAGGGATTGTTATGTGTAAGAGGTTGGTGATTGTTATTGTGGCTGTTTTTCTTGTGGGATTTTTGGGTCAGCAAGTTTTGTTTCTTTTCTTTTTTATGCCAGGGAGGAAGTTGATGTCTTTACTTATATCAATACCCATGATCTTTCTCTATTTAATGACTATCTGGTGTAGACAATGTTCTTAAGGTTGTTTTGGTTTTCAAGGTTGTTATAGCTGGGAGTGGTAGCGGGGACAAGCTCCCACTACCTATTAAATGCTCCCAATGGTGTGTGCCTCAAATAGCCTATAACAACCGTCCAGCTCCCGGCCTTCACGAGTGGCCTAGTGACGAAGCCTGATAGAACGATTTCTACTGACAGGAGAAGGGGCAAGGGGGGGGAGTGGTGGGGGCTTACTGGTGCCTTAAAACAAGTCGCTTCGGGCAGATGGAGCTCATCAGCCATGGTTGATAGCTCATTTAGGAGAAGGAAAACTCAGATCTCAAACCTCCACTGCCTTGTGGCTATACCCACTCACGGGGAAGGCTTCAGAAGTAAACCCCGAGGGAAAAATCTGGAGCTGGAATCCCTATGGCAGTCCTACATTGAGTTCAATGCTGACCTGTAACTCCTGCGACGCTGCTGGTACCAAACTGTGTCGGTCTTTGCCGTTCCATTGGGTTCATCAGTTGCATGGAGAGGGGCATCTAGCTACATGGGCAACAGCTGGCTCTCCATATCATACAGCCCAGGCTTGAGTATCTAGACAGCTAGGTCTCAACATCCATGGCCAACTCCGACTCAGACAGAAGCAGACAAATATCAAACTTCTATTCTCCATGCATACTTTGACAACAAAATGAACCTTTAAACCTTTCAGGACAGAGGCTGCAACTTTATTTATTCAAGGGGCAATCCTATAGAGTTCATGAGGGGAATAGGTAAGGTGAATATATTCGGTCTTTTTCCCAGGGTTAAGGAATCAAGAGCTAGTAGGCATAGGTGTAGGGTGAGAGGGGAGAGATTTAATATGAATCTGAGGGTCAAATTTTCACCCAGAGAGTGACCTGTATATAGAATGAGCTGCCAGATGAAGTGGTTGATGCAAGTATATTAACATTATATAAAAGACATTTGGACAAGTACTTGGATAGGAAAGGTTTAGGGACAGACGAAGAGCAAAGGGCTCTCACTTACATGGATGCCTAGGTCGGTATAGACCAGTTATGCGGAGGGCTGTCTGAGACTCTCTGACTCAATTATTTCTCATTTTGGAGGACTGTGTCTAGTGGAGTCTCCCGCATTGCCCTGGGATTGCTTCTTTCCCTTATATACAGGTAAATTGTTTTATTATTTTCACTTGCATCATGGTACAGTGAAAATCTTATCTTACATAATGTTCATTCAAATCAATTCATTACAACAGTACATTGAGGTAGTACAGGGAAAAGAATAACAGAATGCAGAATAAGGTGTTACTGTTACAGAGAAAGTGCAGTGTAGTCAGACAATAAATTGCAAGACCATAACAAGATAGGTTGTGAAGTCAAGGCTCCATTTTATCATGTTAGGAACCATTCAATATTCTCATAACAGCAGTTTAGAAGCTGTCCTTGAGCCTGGTGGTATGTGGTTTCTGGCTTTTGCATCTTCCTCCCGATGGGACCGGAGCAAAGAGAATGTCTGGGGTGGGTGGGGGAATTGATTTTGCTGGTTGTATTACCAAGGCAGTCAAAAATATAGCCAGAGTGCATGGAGGGGAGGGGGGGCACTATTTCCAAAGTTATACAATACAAGACGCAGAGGCAGGTTGAGCTATGACCTGGATAATGTAGGTTACAAAGTTCAAAGTAAATTTTATTAACAGAGTACAAATACACCACCATATACAACTCTGGGATTCATTTACCTGTGAGCAAGCTCAGCAAATCTGCGGAACAGTACCTATGACAGGATCAATGAAAGATCATGCAGAGTGTGCAAATGCAAATATAAATAAATATCAATAAATAACAAGAACATGAAATAACAAGATAAAGAGTCTTTAATATGAGATCATTGGTTGTGGGAACATCTCAGTTGATGTGGTATGAGAGTGTAATTATCCCCTTCTGTGGAGCCTGATGGTTGAGGGGTAGTTACTGTTCTTGAACCTGGTTGTGCGAGTCCTGAGACTCTTGTACCTTCTACCTGATGGCAGCAGCGAGAAAAGAGCATGGCCAGTGTGGTGAGGATCTCTGATGATGGATGCTGCGCTCCTACGATAGTGTTTCACGTAGATCTGCTCAATGGTTGGGAGGGCTTTACCTGTGATGTTTAGGGCTGAATCCACTAACTTTTGTAGGATTTTCCATTCAGAGCATTGGTGTTTCCATTCCAGGTTGTGATCCAGTCAGTCAATATATTCTCCACTACACATCTATAGAAGTTTGTCAAAGTTTTTGATGCCATGTTGAATCTCCGCAGACTCTTAAGGAGGTAGAGGCATTGTTGTGCTTTCTTCGCAATTGCATTTACATTCTGGGTCCAGGACAGGTCCTCTGAAATAGTAACACACAGGAATTTAAAGTTGCTGACCCTCTCCATCTCTAATCCTCCGATGAGGACTGGCTTTACAAATCACTGGTTTCCCTCTCCTGAAGTCTACAATCAGTTCCTTGATCTTGCTGACATTGAGTGAGAGGTTGTTATTTTGAAACCTCTTAGCTGGGGAAGGAATGGATTGGTGGCAGATAAACTTTAATGCTTAGAGAGTTTAAAAGTTACACTTAGAAAGTTACAGTTAGAAAGATAAAAATGGGCAACAGAAACCAATGGGTGCTATTCATAAAGCAACATTGGAATAGAGATAGATGAGAATATATATATATACTGTATATTGTTCATTGACAGTTGACAGCAAGCTGAGAAAGAGATTAGAAAATCAAATGGGTTCCTGGATGATATAAATAGGGACTCAGAGTTGAAGGGTGAGAAATTATTGGTGAACATTTATTAAACATTGGTTTAACCACAGATGGTGTCATGGAGTTATACAGCAGAGAAACCCAACTGGTCCATGTTGACCCAGATTCCCATCAAAGCTATGCACACGAGAGATTTCTTTAGATGTTGTAAATCTTCAGCAACAGATACAAAATGCTGGAGGAACTCATCAAGTCCAGAAGCATCTATGGAGGGGAATAAATAGTTGACATTTCAAGCCAACATCCTTCGTCATATATTTTGCGTATGTCTCCATCTAAGCTAGTCCGAACTACAGATCTAGGAGAGGTAGAATGAAAGCTGTTTTTAAAAGAACCATAACTAACATGAAGCAAAACTATTTTACACAGTGAGTAGTAGGACCTGGATACTTTGCCTGAGGTAGTAGCGAAAGCACATTCAAAAGTAACCTTCAAAGGGGGATGAGATAACTACTAATGACATGTCGCTACCAAAAACATGGACTGTTCATTCCCCTCCATAGCTGTGGCCTGATCTTCCAGCATATTCTTGCTGCATGATGCTCTAGATAATTATCTGACAAGATAGATGTCTCAGGAATAAGCAAGGAGAGAAGGGAAGAGGGAATGGCAGGGTTTTTTCCTACAGAAGATAGAACAGTACTGTACAGGAACAGACCATTCAGCCCACAATGTCAGTGCTGAGCATGACACCAATTTAAACTAATCCCATATGCTTTATCCTGAGCTGATGTAAAATTAATGGGCCAAATGACCTCTTTCCATAATGTAATCATTCCTTGAGTCACTCCACAGTCTGTAATCAGCAGTGATGCAGTCATGCTGAAATTTGCTTTTATGTTATTAGGCTTGTTTATTTCAAACTCTTTGTTGATGATTCGATTTGGCAGCTCTGTTTGTGAATGTCACATTTTACATACTTCCTGACAAAAAAAAAAGGTGAAGCAAGATGAATCTGGTTTTCTTTCTGTCTACAATGCTAATCAACACAGGAACAGTTGGATTACAAATCAGGATTTACAGACCATGTAAAATAAATAAAATAAATTCACATTCATGCTTGTAAATTTGAAGACAGACTGAGCAAAGTATTTTTGTGTAATTCTCAGAAAAAAATATTCATATACACCCCCACTGCAGTGCACACAAATGTTTCATTGCAGGTACAAATTCACTTTGATGGTATTAAGATCTTAGAGCAGAAAAGCCAGCACATTCCAGTCTTTCTTTGTGGGTGAAGATGGGTGGTCCCCACCACTCAAGTGACCCACATTTAAACCTATGCTTACTTCAATCAGCAGACATTAATCATTTATCATTTGCATCAACATCAAGTAGAGTCATTGATTTATACAGAATGGAACAGGCCCTTCAGTCTATCTCATCCATGCCGACCAAGATTAGTGATTCCCTTCTCTAAAAAGAATGCACCAGAGTATGGTGATTCATTGTAAGCCTGCTTGGCTTTTCTCTGGGTGCTCCAGTTTCCTCCCACAGACCAAAGGCATACCAGCTGGTAGGTTAATTGGTCATTGTCCAAGGGTTAAGATCAATATGGCATTAATAAACCAATTTACAAATTTACCATTTTCTATTTCCCACATTAGGCCCATATTCCCATAAACCTTTCCTATCCATATGATGATAGTTTTAAGGTTCCTTATTCACCAAGCAATTTAAATGTTTTTCTGTCACGCCTTTAGTACGGTGACGTCTCAGCACAACAATCAACAATCAACGTTTGACACCAATGTTTAAACTGCTGATAAAACAACATGAGCTTGAAGGAGGAGAGAGAAGTCAAGAAGTGGAGAGGAGTTAGGAGGTAATCCTGCAGGCACAGATTTATAGGTTCACACAGCACGAGAGCAGGAAATTTGGCCAGTCCCACTCAAAGCAACCATCAAGTAGCCAAGCACACTGATCCCATTTCCTGCACTTGGGCCATAAATGGGAAGATTCAAACATGGGTTGTCCAAGAGGCTAAACAAAAGGAGTACAGAGGTCCCAGAGGACTGAGGGAGTCACAGAGGGAGGGAATGGGAAGCCATGACACAGTTTGAAAATAATCCAGGCAGCAACCTGGTAAACCTCTTCTGCAGCCTCTCCAGTGCTTCTACATCCTTTGAAAAGTGAGGCAATCAGAAATGAATGCAATACTCCACATGCAACCTAACCAGAGTTTTATAACTCTGCTACATAACATACTGTGTCTTGAACTTAGAGCGTCAATTAATAAAGACAAGAATACCATATGCCAAAATGAATTAATTCACCCTTGTTTTCTTCTTTAAAATGCAATAGTGAAATGTTTGAAAGGCTTTTACACAGGCCTAGCTCCTCAATGCCCTATGGCGTAGAATTCTATCTTGTGGTCCTTCTCCACAGAGCCTCTGTATTAGCTGTACCAAGCTGTAACATGTTTCTCAGAACGCATTACAGCTTGGTACATCAGGCTCTTGACCCAAAGGGGATAACTTCATTCAACTTCACATGTCCCACAACCCATGGGCTCGCTTTCAAGGACTCTTCATCTCAGTATGTCCTTAATATTTATTGCTTATTTATTTATTATTATAATTATTTCTTCTTTCTTTTTAAACTTGCGCAGTTTGTTGCCTTTTACACACTAGTCCAGCCAGTTGGTGTGGTCTTTCATTGATCCTATTATGGTTATTGGAGTTATTGTGTATGCCCACATGAAAATGAATTACAGGGTTGTATATGGTGACTTATATGTACTTTAATAATAAATTCCCTTTGAATATACTCCTGCATCTTGGAAGGTACCAGTCAAAAGCATTCAGATGGGTCTCCTTAAACCCTAATCACTACAGTTTAGGAACACTCTGATCACTTCAATCACTGTGCACTAAAAAGGTCCTTTTTTTGTTCTAATTACATTCTTTATTTGCAAAATTGTGTTTAACTTATACTTAGCTTTTGTTTTACTTGTGAATACTGTGTATATGATGCCATGTGCCCATGTCTGTGGCACCCCGGTGAGTGTACTTCATTAGGATTTTGAAAGGATTTGGTATGTCACCAAAAAGCTCTCGCAGATTTCTGCAGATTTACTGCGGAGAGCATTCTAACTGGTTGCATCACTGTCTAGTATGGAGGTTCCAGTGCACAGGATTGCGAGAGGCTTCAAAAGGTTACAGACTCAGCCAGACCCATCAAGGGCAAAGAAAGTGGCATCCACCACTGAGGACAGTCACCATCCAGGACAAGCCCTCTTCTTAGTGCTATGATCGGGAAGGAAGTACAAGAGCCTGAAAAACTATACTCAATGCTTTAGGAACAGTTTCTTTCCCTCTGCCATCAAATTTGTGAACTTCATGAATACTACCTCGCAATTTTTCTTTTGCAGTATTTATTTATTTATTTTAATTTACAGTAATCTGTTATGCATGCACTGTACTGATGCTACAAGATAACAAATCTCATGACTCATGTCAGCGACAATAATTCTGGTTCTGATTCTAATGCTGCCGTGAAGACAAGGAGGTTTTTCATCTCACTGTGCATACTTAGACTTGCACAAACGACAGTAAACCTGACCTTAACTTTGAAGCCAACTGTCTTTGAACACACCAACTGCACCATTCACTGAGCTGATGATTTTCCCAACACAGGCAAAGTTTGAGTCCCAGGAAATAGTATTTGAGGGTAGTCTTCCGTTACACAGCTGCTCAGCATGAATCTTGACAAGGACCATTGCATCTCCTGCCAGATCTCTTGGCAAATGTCCCTTCTCTGAGGAGCTGGATGATTACCTCCTCTACACAGCAGTCACCTCATGGGGGAACACAGTGGAAGTGAGGGCTCCACTAATGCAAGAAGGATCTGACAGTGAGGGCCACTATGCAAAGTCTTGCTGCTTGTTTGTGTGTTCTATTGATAAGTCCAAATCACTTTGACAGTCTTCTCAGGAATCACTCTGTGGGGTCCACACGTCTTTCTCCACAGGGCTTCCAGAACATTCTATAACAACCACTTTGTGATTGATGTGTGATGTTTTTCTGCAGAAACCTTTCTTCAAAGGACAGGTCATATGTAAAGGTCCAACTGCATGTAGAACTGAGCTGCTGAGACCCAGCAATGATCTGTGAGATATGCAAAGCACTAAAAATCTCTGGCAGGCAATTGCCTACAGCTGAACATTGAGGTCATTTAATTCCCTGCCAACACCACGGGTGCTAGCACATCGATGCAATCACACGGGAAGCAGCCAGTGTCTTTAATTTCTTAGAACATTCAGTTAGCTTATCATCAAACACTCATACAAACTTCTATAGATGTGCTGTTGAAAGTATCCTGACTGTTTGCATCATGGTCTTGTGCAGCAAGTTGAATGCGCAGAAACGTAACAAGCTAGTCCCAGCTCTTGGCATCCAATGTTATTTGTGATATGGAAATGTAAATCCTTAACTTTTTCATGCATTTAGACATACTGTCATTAACACAGACATAGAACAGTACAGCGCATGACTGACCCTTTGGTCCATGATGTTGTGCAGACTTCTCAACCGACTCCAAGATCAATCTAACCCTTTCCTCCTACATAACCCTCTGTTTAACTTTCATTCATGTGCCTATCTAAGAACCTCTTAAATGTCCCAAATGTAACTGTCTCAACCACCACCCCTGACAGCATGTTCTTCACTAGAGGAATATGGGCCAAACATGGGCAAATGGGACTGTCTTGGATGGGTAATCCAGTCAGCATGAACAAGTTGGACCAAAGGAACAGTTTCTATGCTGAATGACTCTGTGAATCTATGACTTCAAGAGAAGGTTTAACCCAGGTAGTCTTCTGACTCTGGATGCTGTGACTGCCATCGCATGACCCCATGTTGTTGTCATAGAGCAATATTACACATAAACAGGCCCACCTGTCACAGTCCCGATCGTTAATTCCCCATCTTTGTCCTAATTTTCTTTGATTGTGCCGTAGTTCCGACCGTTAATTTCCCATTTGCTTCTAAATCTCTTTGATGACCACACACCTGGTTTCCATCAAGACCTGCAGCATAAGAACCCCGGCATTTCAACCACTAGTCGCCAGATCGTTGGCTTTGCCTGTGTGGTAATTAATGTTTCCCGGCTGCTTAGGACCGTGTGTTCTAAGTTTTGCTCCAGTTTCAAGGTTTACCTATGAAACTCCGTCTCTCTGTGTCAAGGCTCCGTGTCCAGATCCCTCCTGTTTGCTGTTCAACGTTCACGTCCGCGTAAGCATCCTAACTCAGTCTTTGTGCCTGTGTCCTGCACTTGGGTTTGCTTCATTCACTCATTGCAACACCACCGGCCCAACGGGTCCATGCCAATCAACGTGTTCATCTAAGCTAGTCCCATTTATCTATATTATGTACAAATGGCAGTGCTCACGTTCACAATGGCCTCTCTGGCTCCAATCAGTGGTGAAATTTCTTCTCCTTTTCATCTTTTCTATGATAAAAAAAATACCTCGGGCCATGAGGAATACTACAATCTGCAAGTCTACCTTGCTAACGAGCGTGATAATGAATGTATTGTCAGACTACCCTGCTATCATTGAGGTCTCGTCACTCGGATAGCGAGCTGTTTACTGTTTATTGATTACCTGAGCTGTGTACTGCATGCACTTTGAATTAAATCTTATTACCTTATTTGTGGTAATATTTTGTTTTATGTGCAGTCTGTGATACATGTTTTGTAGGTGCACCGTAGTCCAAAGGAACATAGTTTTGTTTGGTTGTACTGCATATATGTACAGTCAGATGACAACAAAATTGATCTTGATCCCTCTAAGTCCCTCCTATCCACACACC
Organism: Mobula hypostoma; assembly: GCF_963921235.1. NCBI lineage: Eukaryota > Metazoa > Chordata > Chondrichthyes > Myliobatiformes > Myliobatidae > Mobula > Mobula hypostoma. The sequence continues at coordinate 172,694,839 of NC_086097.1, forward strand.
TGTCCAAATGTGTTTTAGACATCGATATTCTACCTGTCTGAACCACATCCTCTGGCAGCTTCTTCCATATATGGACCACCTACAGTGTAAAAAAGTTGCCCCTCAGGTCCCTCTTATTTTTTTCTTCAATCTATGCCATTTAGCTTTTGATTCCTTTTCCCTGGGAAAGAAGAGACTCTATGCATTCTCCCTATATATGCCCTGGATGATTTTATACACTCTGATAATATCACCCCTTAGTCTCCTACACTCCAAGAAATAAAGTCCTAGTCTACCCAACCTTTCCCTATAACTCAGGCTTCCTGTCCTGGTAACGTTCTCAAGAATCTTTCCTGTACTTCTTCCAGCTTAATGACATTGAGATCTTTCTTCTATGTCTGAACTTAGTTAACACTCTGTCTTCCAACTCCATCCGTCCCTCTCTCCTACCTGGTTTCATCTGCCTATCATCCTCCCCCCACCCCCACCCATTGCTCTACCAATCATTCTGGGTCCATTTCACCACTGCTCTCCTTCTCTTTTCCCTGGACATTTCCCTCCTTCACTCGCAATTCTGAAGCAGGGTTTCAATCTGGAACATCGGTGATTCCTTCCACCCCCTCCCCACCACAGATGCTGATTGACCTGCTGAATTCCTCCAGCAGATTGGTTGTGTGCAGAAATATCTTGTACACATCTTCTCTAGGGATTTAAACAAATAAATATAAGACCAGATCCACTCTTCTCTCTTAAAGCTTGATTGCTTCTTTCTCAAAGCTCACCAATTAGTTATCATAAGAAACAGATTTTCTCATTTTATCAGAATCCATTATCAGCATCTCAGAAAGCACAGACTTATCTCATTGACATTTTAGCTTACAAATGCAACCTATTCTTCAACACTGAAGATAAAATATCAATCCTATGAAAACTTCCATAAATTCAGACATCTCTCCGTGAAATAACATAATGAAAAGGATTTTGCAATGCCGCAATATCAGGTGAAAACCTGTCACCAGACAAGATTACACTGATCCCTATTTTAATTTCCATCAGGCCCAAAGCTGATTTACCATATAACCTGGTGCCAACTCAATTAGTAATCCCTGAGATTCTGGAAGGGAAAATATTTGTGCTTAATGCTGTTTCAATTATAAATCCAATTACCTTCAAAATGTGAATTGCATTTTTTATTTAGCCAAGTGCTCTCAATTTTCGAAGCATTTTTGTCCTGTGACAAAAGATCTTAATGATTATTATTAAACTGAACAGTGTAAATAATTCGCAAGAATTTTTAAATGAAGAAAGGCGATAATGAGTGACTTCAATCTCAGAAGGCTATTCCCAAACTAAACCAATTTGCTGAAAGCTCTGAGTCGGACTCTATCCAATTATCCTGTGAGGTTCTTGCCAAATATTGTGAAGTTACCACCAGTATTTAAAGTATTACCTTACTTTCTAACAAGGCAACAAGATTAGATCTTCATCTTGGGTGCCAAAAGTGGAGGCAGAATCTGGAAATAATTTTAAAAGGAAAATTAGCATGCCCAAAAAGTTTGAAAAACTCTGCTGTCTATATCTTAAGACAAACCATTCCCTCTTCTCTCTTCTATCTCCTGGGAAAAGATACAGGGACTTGAAAGCACAGACATCCAGATTCAAGAGAATAGCTTTCTCTTCACTGCTATCAGATTTCAGAAGCAATCAGATTGTTTACGTCCCTTCCCAGTGTTGCTGCCATATTAGCAGGTTCTCAATTGTACATCTCTCCGATATTCCATTACGGCCATTTTAGTATTTTTGAACTACTTTAGATTGCATTATAATTTTCTAGCAGCTTTTTATCAAGCTTTTGAGTGGACATCTTGTATGATAAAGAACTTCTGATCTCTCAATCTACCTCTTCATTGCTTTTCCACCTTATCTGACTATCTGCACTATCAGCACTGCACTTTCTCATCACCTTTGTCACTATATTTTGCATTCTGTCATTATTTTTCCTTTGCACACCTCAATATGCTCACATATGGAATGGCATACAAACAAATGCTTTTTACCATATGTCAACACGCTTGACAAAAATAAACTACAGTATTTACCTATTACAATTGCTATTTAATTAAGGGTCATGCACAGCCTGCTTTGGAGCAGGTCTGCTAGGTGTTTCTGAGCAACCCACCGCACAAGGTGTATTCCGTACATAATAAGCCTGTGTGAACCCAACAACATGCACTCCAAGAGTTGGGACCTGTTTCTCCTTACATTACACTGAAGTAAGCCCCTTGTCTCTGTTGGACACATACAAAATTAATGAAAATTTGGAAAATTACCAACATGCCTGAGCCCACTTCATTCATACCAAACAGTGGACACACATCTGAATTAATCTCATCTTCTATCACTTGGTCCAAACCTCTATGCCAAGGCTAGTTCGTAATACAATAAGTTAAACTCTTGAACTCACAGCCTCCCTGATTATGATCATTCACTTCATGATTTACCTGAACTGCACTCTCTCTGTAGCAGTTATACATTATTCTGCATTGTTATTGTTTTACCTTGTTCTGCCTCAATGCATTATGTGATGATCTGATCTGTATGAACGGTATGTAAGAAAAGTTTTTCACATGTACATGTAACAATAATAAAACAATTCTAGTTCCAATTCACATGCTTGACTGGACACTTCTTCAGTGCCATCAGGGAATCTGCTTCCACCACTCCCTCAGTGAGTGTATTCCAGGTACTGGTGAGAAAAGACCCCTTGTATCCTGTCTAAATCTCTTACTCCTTACCCTAAATGTAAGTCCTCTCACATAGAGAAAGCTTACCTGAAGTCTACCCTATCTATACCTCTCATAGTTTTTGTACCTCAATCATGTTCCTTCTTAACTTCTGGGAGAACAGACCGAATATCTCATAACTCTCAAGTCTCTCCTCATAACTGCTCCATCCCAGGCAATATTCCAGTAAACTTCCTCTGCATCCTCTTCATATGTCACACACAGGAAGAAGGATGAAAATCACAGCCTTTCTGCTATTTCAGAAATGAAGTGATTTGTGGTGAGGGCAAAACAGTGATGCTGAGGTAAGCGATAAGTCAGTTTTACTGGATCAGTGTCATAGTCTGGTCCGTGAAGTCCATGTTCCGGTTCACGGTCCGGTCCATGGTTTCTTGTTCTGGGGTTTCTGGTTTTCCCCAGTTTCTTTTGTGAGCACGTTTCTTGTTTTGGAGCTGAGACATAAATACCTCTGCAAACCAGGGATTCCCTGCTGGACTGTCCTGTTCCATAAGACCATAACACCATAAGACAAAGGAGCAGAAGTAAGCCATTCGGCCCATCGAGTCTGCTCCACCATTTTATCATGAGCTGATCCATTTTCCTATTTAGTCCCACTCCCCCGCCTTCTCACCATAACCTTTGATGCCCTGGCTACTCAGATACCTATCAATCTCTGCCTTAAATACACCCAATGACTTGGCCTCCACTGCTGCCTGTGGCAACAAATTCCATAGATTCACCACCCTCTGACTAAAAAACTTTCTTCGCATTTCTGTTCTGAATGGGCGCCCTTCAATCCTTAAGTCATGCCCTCTCGTACTAGACTCCCCCATCATGGGAAACAACTTTGCCACATCCACTCTGTCCGTGCCTTTCAACATTCGAAATGTTTCTATGAGGTCTCCCCTCATTCTTCTAAACTCCAAGGAATACAGTCCAAGAGCAGACAAATGTTCCTCATATGTTAACCCTCTCAATCCCGGAATCATTCTAGTGAATCTTCTCTGTACACTCTCCAATGTCAGCACATCCTTTCTTAAATAAGGAGACCAAAACTGCCCACAGTACTCCAAGTGAGGTCTCACCAGCGCCTTATAGAGCCTCAATATCACATCCCTGCTCATCACATCAGAGCCTCAAGACCCCAAGCCTGTCTCCAAGCTCAAGCCTCAAGACCTCAAGCCTGTCTCCAAGCTCAAGCCTCAAGACCCCAAGCCTGTCTCCAAGCTCAAGACCAAGACTCCAGCCTGTTTCCAAGCTCAAGACCAAGACCCCAGCCTGTCTCCAAGCTCAAGCCTCGAGACCAGACCCCAGCCTCAAGCCTTAAGAACCCAAGCCTGTCTCCAAGCCTCAAGCCCCCAGCCTCCAGTCCTGCAGTCATGTCATGTCCATGCCTGGTTCTGGGGCCCAAGCCGGAGGCAAGACCCAGGTTCTGGGTCCTTGTCCAGTCTCTGGCTTGGGGTCCAAGCCCTAGTCTGCGTTCTTGTCCCTGTTCCTTGTCTGTATCCTGTCATGTCCCTACTCTAGTCAAATCCTGTTCCTTGTACTTCAGTGTCTGTATCTTGTATTTGGGTCCACTACTAGCACCCCCTTTGTGACAATCAGTGAGCAGGGACTAGGGGCTGAATGGCTTTTGTTTCTTATGTTCTTATGATTAGACAACTTACAAGGTGATGGCATAGTTCACGCAGAGCATAGAGTATTAGCCCCCATACCACGCTGGGAAAAAGTCATTGCCACCCTGGGAAAAACATCTCTGGCTATCCACCATATTTCTTCATATTTCTACCTCCTATCATTTTATTTCGCACTATCAAATCACCTCTCATCTACCTTCACTGCAAAGAGAAAAGCCCTGACTTACTCAATCTTTCCTCAAAAGACATATTCCCTGATCCAGGCAGCATCCTGATAAATCTCCTCTGAACCCTCTCTAAAACTTCCACATCCTTTCTATGATGATTCAGATTCATATTCAATTGAAACATATGGTGAAGTGTGTCGTTTGCGTTAATAACCAACACAAACAATGGGCTGGGTGGGGGCAGTGTCTCCACACATTCTGACCCCAACACAGCATGCCCAAAATGTTCAGTAGAGTCACACAGAACACAACAAAACAGAATACAACAAGCAACAAAATAACAAAAAAAAAGCCCTGTTCATCCCTGCTCAGACATAGTCCTCCAACTGCAGGACAGGCCGTCTCCACCCTCCAGACTCCAGAGGACTCCTGGACCCACAGAACTTGGGCCATTAGCCTCCCCGATGGACTCACAGAATCAGGGCTCAGACATCAGGCCACAGCATCTGGATTCTGATCGACCTTCGAGCTTTGATCTTCAGTAACTACTACAGGACTCGCTAATAGCAACGAGTGAGGACTTTGGATGAGGGCCTTGAACTACAGTCTCCAAGCTCGTGTACCAAGGGGGGGAGGGTCACCAGTTGCCATGCCTCCTGTCCCCGTGGAACTCTGATCCTGGCACACACAGATGACTCATAAACCTGGGGGTAGGTGGCATCAGCCCTCATCCTCACAGATGTGCCAACCCGACATCTGATCACAGATGTTCTTTATCACACGACCATGTTGCTGGCTTTTAAATACAGAGGACGGAGCACTGAACAGAGATCTAGAGTCTGAACTGACTTCTAACTTCCCCTTATCCCTGCAATAAACCCTAATCTGACCTCTAACTTCCTGCTCAGTCCCCAGAGACATCCCTACAAACCTCAAATTTAACTAAGTCTGAGCCACACCATCAATGGAGACTACTTCTTGGCACCATCTTGACCAGAAGTCCAGGCCAGAACTGAACACAATACTCTAAGTGTGGTCTAAACAGAGCTTTATAGAGCTGTAACATTACCTCATAGCTTTTGACCTCAATCCACTAACTAATGAAGGCCAACACATCATTTGTCTTCTTAACCACACTATTAAACTGTGTAGCAGCATTGAGGGATTTATGGATGTGGATGCCAAGATCCCTTTGTTCCTCCACACTGCTAAGAATACAAATACTGTACATGCTTCCTTGTTTTGTATAGAGTTCCGAAGGCACGTTCCATCAGAATTTTCATGACTAATGGAGTTCAACCTGTTTGGTCACATCCAATGAAAGCATTTTCTCAATTTACTTAATACTTTCTGTGAATTATCTCTTCTCTTTCCTCGTCTATGGAGTTAAAGCTAATAATCCTCTTCAGTTTCCTCACCTTTGTAGCATCTTCCTCTGGAAAATGCAGAGTGTCACAATCTTGCAAGATTAATGCTGCTGCCTCAAGCATCAGTGACCTGAGTTCATTCCTGAGCTCCACTTGCTTTCTCTGCTTGCTCTCTGTAGCTGTGTGGGTTTCCCTGGGTGCCCCTGTTTCCTCCCACATCCAAAGGGCTCAGTATAAGTTATGCCTTACTGTAGATGGGTGACAAAAGAAGAATCAAAGGGAGTTGGTGGACAAGTGAAAGGGAGTGGGGTGCATGGAAACAAGAAGAGGGATGCGACAAATAGGGTTGCTCTGGCATGAGCTAGAATGGACTCAAGGGGGCCGAATGGTCTGCTTCAGTGTTTTTAATAAGAATATTACCATTTGAACTCTTTATATCATATATATAAGGGGCAACCAGTTGTTTAGGATGGAGCACACTCACCTCTGAATGAACTATTTTGTATTCACATCTCACTTTCCAGCAACACTAGAACAGGAGCCAGTCATTTAGACCCTTGAGCCTTTTCTGCCATTCATTGAAGTATTGGCTACTTTGTGATCTGCCTTCAGAGACTTGACAATTCCCCAGATCCTTTAATAATTTGGCTAACAAAAATCTATCAATCATGGCTCTAAAATTATTGATGATCCAGCATTAGTTACTGTTTACACTAGGGAGTTCTTAGGGCAGGGATGGCCAACCTTTTACATTCCATGCACCAATTTTTTCACTCACGAGTTCAGATGCACCATACAACCCTTGTACCCCCATTCAATTCTTGTAAAAATATGTTAGTATAGAACCCGTTAATGAAAAAATCGCATCTGAACTCGTGCGTGAAAAAATTGAGCATGGAATGTAAAAGGTTGGCCACCCCTGTCTTAGGGTTTTACAATACAGGATATTGAAATCCAGGCTGACTTCCTTGTGTGTTGCAGAAACATAACTACCATGATATATTTTAAATTAGATATTAAACCAAGACCCATCTGTTCCCTTAATTTCTCATATACTAGTTTTGAATTCTTAACAAGGAGTACTGTAATTTTATAATTACGGGAAGAACTTAGAATTGTAAGCAAAGTTGAATCACAATCTAGAGAAATTCTGCAGAGGCTGGAAATCCAAAGCAACACACAAAAAATGCTGAAGGAACTTAGCAGGCCAGGTAGCATCTATGGAAAAGAGTACTCCTTGTCATAGATGCTGTCTGGCCTGCTGAGTTCCTCCAGCATTTTTTATGTGTTGCCAAGTTGGATCACTCTAGGATTACTTATACAGACTTTAAAAAAAGTTCAGTTTTTCCAGAAATCTCACACACCTTTTTTGTCAAACAATAAGAAAAGATAGCAGCGCACAGCAGCCACTCCTGAATGAATATCTGTTATTTGTTAAGTAGGATGCCGTGCACAATCCTGATTTGATGGAGATGGACGTGAAAAGCATGGAGGAACATCTGGTGAAACTTCTGAAATGCCTGTTTCGCTGCCACTGCTACTGTGCGATCGAGAATCTCCGGAGGTGAAGGCCCCAAATCCTCAGCCTGTTGCTTGGCGGCAGGGCTGGGGTCGAAGCGCTCGGCAGAGATGGTGCACGGTGCTCAGTGTCGGAGGCTCGAAGTTTTCGGACGTACTCAGAGTAGGCTGTGGTTGGATGATTCCAGGTTGCTGCATCAGCAAGTTTGTGGCGTTGGAGGTTTATGGCAGGAAGAGTTTTTCTTCCTTCTACCATCTGCGTGAGATGATGGAGCTATCGGGACTTTGAGACTTTTTTTTTTACCATGCCCATGGTCTGCTCTTTATCAAATTACGGTATTGCTTTGCACTGTTGTAACTGTATGTTATAATTATGTGGTTTTTGTCAGTTTTAGTCTTGGTCTGTCTTGTGTTTCTGTGAGATCATACTGGAAGAACATTGTATCATTTCTTAATGCATGCATTACTAAATGACAATAAACGAGGACTGTGTGTCCTCATAATCTAATCTAATATGCTTTATCGATATTTATTTCAGACTGTCAAATTTGTTTCATTTCAGCATATAGCAAATTCCTTTCAGTATTACTACACACTCACTTTCTTTCCCCCATATGATCTTCCTTCTTTCCCTCCTTCCTCTCTTCTTCCCTCCTTTCTTTTCACTCTTTCTTCTTTCCTCCAGCCCTCTTTTTTTCCACCAAACCTTCATTCCTCTTTCTCTCTCTCCCTCCATTGCCTAATGGAAGGATGTGTCTAACCTGACTACAATTATTGATCCTGCAATTTTTTTGCACAGTTTCCCCGGAACACAGACAGATAAAGATGAATAGATGATTATATGATGTAGATAAAACTCATTTTCTACAGTGTTTGGGTAAAACTGATGGGACGTCAATGCTAAATAAACAAGCAATCTCCTGTCTTGCTCAGTGGATGCTTATCATGCGTAAAGCAGACTGGGGATTCAGGGCTGCAACCGTAAAATTAAAGACAGATTCTGGAAGTAGTAAAGGAGAGAAGCAATAACTGCTGTTCTCTGTAGCATTTTTATCTGATTTCAGCTGTTTGAGAGGCAGGGTTGACAAGTGCAAATTTTGAAGGGATGAAGGTCAGCTTCTTGTTTAATAAATGACAGGTTGGAGGCAGAGCATCAAAGATCAAAGCTTTGTCACAGAGATTGAAAATGATTCAGGCGGAGCCTGAATCTTATGTATTATATAATAATACATACATGAGATAACTTGAGACCAATACATATTGGTGTTGAGAGGCATCCTCTTTTGAGTTGGAATTTATAGCTAAGTAAGAAGTGTAGTGTATTCAATATTTCAGTAATACTTGAGTAATATTGTAAATATACTGTTTGATTAAGCATTCTTGATTTGTTTGCATAATGCACTGTGGGTTACATGTAAGAAGTATGTGAATGGCATACGTCATTACGTCATCAGGTCATATGCGAGCGCCTCACTAAATAAAAGGGGGGAAGTCTCAGTCGGCAAGTATCCCGACTCCTGTGTTTTTCTTTTGGTTAGTTTCCGGAGCTGCAAAACATAACAGATTGCAAAGTTTCTGAGCAGACCTGCTGCAAGATCAGAGAGTTGAAGACAAGTTGAGGGGCCAAGTGGCCCACTACTGCTTCCATTTTCTTGTGTTCTGGTGATATAGTGATGAGAAATATTACAGTGGCAGAGGGAATTAATACCCCCTGCGACTGCCTATCTCTGAATGTAGGTATTTAGATAAAGTGACATTATGTCCAAATATCAACGTACAGGGATCTGCAGTCCATTGTATCCCAGAAACCAGTTTAATATTCATCTGTACAGTGTAGCTTGAAAGGTAGAGATGTAAACTGACAATCCTTCAATATGAAGTAATTGTGTTGATTATTCCATGAATATTTAACTTTGCTTCACAGTATTTCATATCCTGTACACATTTTTGAACTTCATCCCCAGGCACTCCATTTCACAGTGCTATAAAGACCCCACTCACTGTAGGTAAATCCAAAAATCTTAGATTTAATGGACGGGTTTAAGAGTGCAACTTTTCTGCCAAGTAGAGGCTTGCCTTTATATTGTGCTTTCACAAACTCAGAACTGAATTGCAACTCCTTAGAGAAATTAAACTGTCTCCTGTAGGAGCAGTCACTGCAAGCTCTCAGTTAGAACAATAAAAAAAATCTAGCAGCTTTTACAATCCCGTTTATTTGGTCTTATTAAAAAAGTCTCTTTTTAAATTTTCTTTTGCATACACTGTCATTGGACAGTTGAAACATAGCACCCGAAGCTCTCTGACCACATGATCTCACAAAAGAGAACTGAAGTCAATCAGCTGGCAAGGACATGCAGAGATACAGCAACAGAATACAAAAGCTTGGTGACCCACTTCTGTCTATTGGTTGGCCCACTATCCAAACTCAGTGATAAGTTTGTTCAATGTTCTTTGTTGCATTGTTTCTTTTCACTCAGATGCTTTATATCACTGAAAAAAGACCCCAAAGGATGTAACATATTCTGATAGATTTTGACAGATTTTAAAAATGGGCTTATTGTGCCTTGCTGTATTTCCAAATGTCCAGCCAATTGGATATCTGCACTTCAAATATCCGTCCAAATATCTGTGCAAATTTGAATAATCTGAAAATTAATATCACAGCCAAGAAAGCACACTAACAGCCCTACTTTGGGGTTGTAGTCGACAGGGAGGAAAGCTATCTTGACTTGCAGGGGAATCCGCATCAGCTGGAATAAATGGGTTGAAAAATGGCAGATAGAATTTAATACAGACAAGTGCGAGATTTTGCACTTCAGTAGAACCAACCAGGGCAGATCTTACAAAGTGAATGGTAGGATACTGAGGAGTGTGGTACCAAAAAGAAATCTGGGAATACAGGTACATAATTCATTGAAAGTGGCATCACAGGTAGGTAGGGTCGTAAAGAAAGCTTTTTGCACACTGGCCTTCATGGGGTGTTATGTTGAAGTTGTATAAGATGTTCGTGAGGCCTAATTTGGAATAGCGTGAGCAGTTTTGGTCACCTACCTACAGAAAAGATGTAAACAAGGTTGAAGAAGTACAGAGAAAATTTATAAGGATGTTGCTGGGTTTGGAGGACATGAGTTTTACTCACTCAAGGATCTAAAGAAATTCAGCATGTCCCTGTCAACTCTAACCAATTTTTATCAATGCACCTAAGAAAGGTTTCTTTCTGGATGAATAACGGCTTGGTATGGCAGCTGTTCTGCACATAGAGTCATAGAGAAGTACAGTACAAAAACACACCCTTCGGCCCTTTTAATCCATGTACTTGCCAGCTGATTGACCAGTTCTCTTTTGTGAAATAATGTGGTCAGAGAGCTTCTGGTGCTATGTTACAACTGTCCAATGACAGTGTATGCAAAAGAAAATTAAAAAAGAGACTTTATTTAATGAGACTAAAAATGGACCTTTTAGTCCATTCCGTCTGCCTACTCCCATCACCCTGCACTGGGACCATAGCCGTCCCTATCCCAACAATCCATGTACCTATCCAAACTTCTCTTAAACATTGAAATGGAGCTCACATGCCGGAAGCTCATTCCACGCTCTCCTGGCCCTCTGAGTGAAGACGTTTCTCCTCATGTTCCACTTAAACTTCCCAACTTTCACCCTTAATCTATGATCTCCAGTTGTAGTCCCATCCAACCTCAGTAGAAAGAGCCTGCTTGTATTTACTCTATCTATACCCCTCATAATTTTGTATACTTCTATCAAATCTCCTTTCAATCTTCTAAGCTCTAAAGAATATAGTCCTAACCCATTCAATCTTTCCTTAAAACTCATGTCCTCCAAACCCAGCAACATCTTTATAAATTTTCTCTGTACTCTTTCAACCTTGTTTACATCTTTCCTGTAGGTAGGTGACCAAAACTGCTCACGCTATTCCAAATTAGGCCTCACGAACATCTTATACAACTTCAACATAACACCCCATGAAGGCCAGTGTGCAAAAAGCTTTCTTTACGACTCTGTGATGCCACTTTCAATGAATTATGTACCTGTATTCCCAGATTTCTTTTTTGTACCACACTCCTCAGCACCCTACCATTCACTTTGTAAGATCTGCCCTGGTTGGTTCTACTGAAGTGCAAAATCTCGCACTTGTCTGCATTAAATTCCATCTGCCATTTTTCATCCCATTTATTCCAGCTGATGTAGATCCCTCTGCAAGTCAAGATAGCCTTCCTCCCTGTCAACTACAACCCCAATCTTGGTGTCATCCGCAAGTTTGCTGATCCAATTAACCAGATTATCATCCAGATTATTGATATAGATGAAAAACAACAAAGGACCGGACACTAATCCCTGCAGCACTCCCCTCGTCCAGGCCTCCAGACAGAGAGGCAACCATCTACTACCATTCCCTGGCTTCTCCCACAAAACCAAAATCTAATCTAATTTACCTCCTCATCCAGAATGCCAAGCGACTGAACCTTCTTGACCAGCCTCCCATGTGGGACCTTGTAAAATGCCTTACTGAAGCCCATGTTCACAACATCCTCCATTGCCTTGCTTTCATCAACATTCCTGGTAACTTCCTCCAAAAACTCTGTAAGTTTGGTTAGACATGGCCTACCACGCATGAAGCCATGCTGACTATCCTTAATCAGTCCATCTCTATCCAAATACTTGTATATCCAGTCCCTTAGAATACCTTCCAATAACTTTCCCACAATTGATGTCAGACTCACTGTAATTTCCTGGTTTCTGTTTAGGGCCTTTTTTAAAACAGCAGAACAACATTGACTATCCTCCAATTCTCTGTTACCTCTCCTGTTGCAAAGGATGTTTAAAATATCTCTGCTAGAGCCCCATCAATTTCAGTACTTGCCTCCTGTAGGTTCTGAGGGAATACGTTGTCAGGCACTGGGGATTTATCCATGCTGATTTGCCTCAGGGTAGCAAACACCTCCCCCTCTGTAATCTGTACATGGTCCATGAAGATGATGCCATTTTGCCTCACTTCTATAGATTCTGTATCCATCTGCCGAGTAAATACAGATAAATTGAATCGACTTTATTTCTTACATCCTTCGAATACATGAGGAGTAAAAATCTTTACGTTACATCTCCGTCTAAATGTAGAGTGTGCAATTTTTAGTAATTTATAATAATTAGTATGTATAACAGGACAGTCAATATAACATAGAAATACAATTGTATCAATGTGAATTAAGCAGTCTGATGGCCTGGTGGAAGAAGCTGTCTCGGAGCCTATTGGTCCTGGCTTTTATGTTGCGGTACCATTTCCCGGGTGGTAGCAGCTGGAACAGTTTGTGGTTGGGGTGACTCAGGTCCCCAATGATCCTTCAGGCCCTTTTTACACACTTGTCTTTATAAATGTCCTGCATAGTGGGAAATTCACATCTACAGATGCACTGGGCTGTCCACGCCACTCTCTGCAGAGTCCTACAATTGAGGGAAGTACAGTTCCCATACCTGACAGTGATGCAGCCAGCCAGGACGCTCTCAATTGTGTCCCTGTAGAAAATTTTTAGGATTTAGGGGCCCATACCAAATTTCTTCAACTGTCTGAGGTGAAAGAGGTGCTGTTGTCCCTTTTTCAGCACACAGCCAGTATGTACAGACCACGTGAGATCCTTGGCGATGTGCATGCTGAAGAATGCATTTAAGATCTCCCCCATCTGTTTTGGTTCATCACATAGATTACCATTCTGGTCTTCCAGGGGACCAATTTTGTCCCTTGAAACCCTTTTGCTCTTAACATTTCTGTAAAATCCTTTAAGATTCTCCTTCACCTTGCCTTCTAGTCTAAAACAAGAGAACCTCAGAATATTGAGCTGCCAGTCTTGCCCATCCTGTAACAAAGTTTGAATAATTGCTACAACATCATAATTCCAGGTGGTGATCCATACCCTGATCTCATCTGCCTTCCTACTATACTTCCTGCATTGAAATGTACACAGCTCAAGACACTAGTCACACTATGCTCAACCTTTTGATTCCTGACCTTTGCCAAGGTCTCATAAACATCTGCCTTCACAGCTTCTCCACTAATTCTTCTGGCACTCTCATTCCCATCCCCCTGTAACTCTAGTTTAAGTCATAGTCATAGTCATAGTCATATTTCATTGATCCCGGGGGAAATTGGTTTTCGTTACAGTTGCACCATAAATAATAATTAGTAATAGAACATAAACAGTTAAATAGTAATATGTGAATTATGCCAGTAAATTATGAAATAGGTCCAGGACCAGCCTATTGGCTCAGGGTGTCTGACCCTCCAAGGGAGGAGTTGTAAAGTTTGATGGCCACAGGCAGGAATGACTTCCTATGACACTCTGTGCTGCATCTCGGTGGAATGAGTCTCTGGCTGAATGTACTCCTGTGCCCACCCAGTACATTATGTAGTGGATGGGAGGCATTGTCCAAGATGGCATGCAACTTGGACAGCATCCTCTGTTCAGACACCACCATCAGAGAGTCCAGTTCCATCCCCACAACATCACTGGCCTTACGAATAAGTTTGTTGATTCTGTTGATGTCTGCTACCCTCAGCCTGCTGCCCCAGCACACAACAACAAACATGATAGCACTGGCCACCACAGACTCATAGAACATCCTCAGCATCGTCCGGCAGATGTTAAAGGACCTCAGTCTCCTCAGGAAATAGAGATGGCTCTGACCCTACTTGTAGACAGCCTCAGTGTTCTTAGACCAGTCCAGTTTATTGTCAATTCATATCCCCAGGTATTTGTAATCCTCCACCATGTCCACACTGACACCCTGGATGGAAACAGGGGTCACCAGTACCTTAGCTCTCCTCAGGTCTATCACCAGCTCCTTAGTCTTTTTCACATTAAGCTGCAGATAATTCTGCTCACACCATGTGACAAAGTTTCTACCGTAGCCCTGTACTCAGCCTCATCTCCCTTGCTGATGCATCCAACTATGGCAGAGTCATCCGAAAACTTCTGAAGGTGACAAGACTCTGTGCAGTCGTTGAAGTCCGAGGTGTAAATGGTGAAGAGAAAGGGAGACAAGACAGTCCCCTGTGGAGCCCCAGTGCTGCTGATCACTCTGTCGGACACACAGTATTGCAAATGTTAAATCCCACTATGTAGCATTAACAAACCTTCCCTCTCGAGTATTAGTCCCCCTCCAGTTCAGGTGCATACCGTCCCTTCTGTACGGGTCCCACCTTCCCTGGAAGAGAGCCCAATGACCCCAAAATCTTATGCCCTCTCTCCTACACCAACACCTTAGGAAGATAGTGTAATCTTTCTAGCTCTGGCCTCACTAGCATGTGAGCACATGACTGCTAGAAACTGCAGGGAGTTTTGAACACAGCTCAAGTAAATTTATGATTTAAGTAGAATTAAGATTTAAGATTAGCTCTATTTGTCACATGTGCATAGAAAGATTGAAACATACAATGAAATGCATTGTTTGCATCAATGTTGGTCATCAGAGGATGTGTTGCCATGCTTCCACTGCTGTCATAGCATGTTCATAACTTACTAACCCGAACCCATAAATCTTTGGAATGTGAGAGGAGATTAGAGCACACAGAGGAAACCCACATGGTCACAGGGAGAATATACAAACTCCTTACAGACAGTGGCAGCATTGAACCCAGGCTTCTGGCATTGTAATGGTGTTACTCATAACCAGCTTCCCCTCTATGGACTCTGTTCATTCCTTCTCACTACCTCAGTAAAGCCACCAGCATTATCAACACCCCAGTTATTCTCTCTTCTCCACTCTCTCATCAAGCAGAAGATACAAAAGCCTTAAAGCATGTACCACTACACTCCAGAAATGGGAGGGAATCTTATAGAAGCATATAAGATTATGAAATGGATAGATAAGATAGAGGTAGGAATATTGTTTCCACATGGGTGAGACCAGAAAAAGGGCTAATTGCCTCTAGATTTGGGGGAGTAAATGTAGGATGGAGATGAGCTGGAACTGCATTTCCTAGAGAGTCAAGAATCTGTGATATTCTCTATCCAAGGCAGCAGTAGGGGATGCCTTATTAAATACACTTAAGACCTAGTCAGACAGATTATTGCATAGCAGGAAAATTAAGGTTTATGAGGAAATGGCATGTAAATGGAGTTAAGTCTATGGCTGGGTCAGCCATGAATATATCACCCAGTGCTCTCCATTTTCTCCACTGATGGAGAAGTACGTCAGCCACTTGCAAATCCTTCGCTCAGTTTCTGAGCTTAAAACTAGTCTGCACTCTGGGAAGTTATTGTG
This sequence comes from Mobula hypostoma, assembly GCF_963921235.1. Taxonomy (NCBI): domain Eukaryota; kingdom Metazoa; phylum Chordata; class Chondrichthyes; order Myliobatiformes; family Myliobatidae; genus Mobula; species Mobula hypostoma. Next base: position 172,710,564 of record NC_086097.1, read on the forward strand.
CCCACTTCCATCGATCTGAAAGTGAAGTCAAGTTTATTGTCATGAAGACAAGTACATTACAGCAGCATCACAGGCACATAGGATCAATCAACACACAAAACATAAATGATACATATCACACAGCACAGTGATGAGATTAAGTTGAAGGCAGTGGTGTTGTGAGAGATGGTCTGTAATGTTCCATTGCTGAGGTAGGATTAGGTTTATACAGGTCAAAAACATGGTGGTTGTAGGTAAGGAGCTGTACCTGAACCTGCTGGTGTGGGACATCAGGCGTCTGCACGTCTTATCTGAAGTTGTAATGAGAAAAGGGAATCACCCTGATGGTGGGATCCTTGGTGATAGATGCTGCCTTCTTGGAGGACCACCCCTGTCTGCTAATGGAGTAGCAGTATTTTTCTGCTGCTTTTAGTTTTCTTTCTTTTCCCCTAGTTTAAGCTTTGAATTTAAAATTTTTACTTGTTGATTCTTGAGGGTGATCAATATGTCTATGTCTACAAGAAGTGGGAAGAATTTACCTGAACCTAGTGATAAAGGTAATGGGAAAGGAAAGCTGTAAAAGGAAAGATCTGATGAAATGCCATCGTGGGCTGAAGATATCGTTCGGACACTGATTTCAATTAAGGATCAGAATGGATCAATTAAGGACCAACTGGAAAAGAATAGTAATGAAATGAAGTCATTTCTGGGAAAACTTAAAGACCTGGAAACTCAAGTTATTTCACACGAAGAGGAATTGAAGATAACTAAGCAAAAGCTGTCTGAAGTTACAACTCGTTTGGAAAGATATCAAAATAAGATTATAGACCTGGAAACTAGGTCTCGACGAAGGAATATAAGAATTGTTGGGCTGCAGGAAGGAGCTGAAAATGCAGATCTAACGGCTTACTTTGGTAAGCTTTTCCACACTTTATTTCCTACCATTCTATCAAAGCCGCCTGCTATAGAAAGGGCACACAGGGCATTTATCTCAAAATTGAAGGATTCTCGTAAACCAAGATCTGTTCTGATTTGCATTCATCACTTTAAAATTGAAGATCAAATAGGAGAATCTGAGCTCCGCTTCTATGAAGATTATCCAAGAGAAATAATGGAACAAAGATCAAAATTTGCCCTTGTAATGAAACAAGCATATGATAAGAATCTTTTCCCATCTCTGAGGTATCCGACAAAACTTAAAATTTTCCCTCCTAATTCTCCTCCTCGTAATTTTTTTGATTCAAAAGCTGCACTGGATTTTGTTCAGGCTTTGCCTGCTGCTGTCACCGACACGGCTGTTGAATGATCCATCTGAAAGGCTGTTTGGCTATTTCTATATTATTCGCATTTTGGAGAGAAGATTTATGAAGGTCATTTGTATATTTCATTGACAGACTAATTAAAGAACACGGGGAGTTGTTTTTTATTGCATATTATTGGTTTTCCTTTGGAAAGATTTACGGTTTAAGTATCTCTGGACACTTTATGACTGAGGGAAGAAGATAAGGCGATTTGTTCCTGTAATTTAATACTTCGTAGCTAATTGGTAGTTTTTCCTACTAATAGGGCTTTTTATATATTTTTCTGTTCTATTATAACATTTTATAACTGAACTTAAAGCTTTTTAAGGGAATTAATATTAAACTTAAACATGGCGCTGGTTTTTCTCTCTGAGAGAGAATTTTTTTTGGTTTTTTTCTTGTTTATCAGTTGATGGAATGTAAATACCTTTTTTTCCTGAGACTTTATTGTCTTTCTCACAAGGTCACTCTACTTTTTTACTAACTGGGGGGAGGGAAAGAAAACACAGACAGAGCAGTCAGCAGCTTTGAATTCTATCGTAGATCGCTTGCCTTTTTCGGGTTTCCGGGTGTGGGTGGGTGGGTTTAGAGTTAGTTTTTTTCCCATTGGGTGGTTCCAGAGCATGCGTGTTTTTTTATTTGGTTGTGTTCTTCATCACCGCCATCTTTGATCATCCTGCATTTGTAGGTGCTTTGTGCATGTATAAAGTAGAATGAAATTACAGTATGCTGTTCAAACGGATTAATATAATAAGTTCGAATTAACGTGGTTAGAATCATCCTATTAAACAAAAGAAGACTTTTAAAATTATTAACCGATTCCAACCTGATATAATTTTTGCTCAAGAGACACATATCAGGGCGGGAGATCAAAATAGATTTTTTAGATGGTGGAATGGTTTGCAATTCCACTCCACTTCTCAGAGTAAAATAAAAGGCGTGTCTATTTTTATTAAACCAAATATATTTATTCAAGAGGATATTGAATCAGATTCTAATGGTAGATTTTTAATTGTTAAAGGAACAATCTGTAATAGAAAAGTTGTTTTGGTTAATTTGTATGGTCCTAACTTAGATGATCCTTCTTTTTTTAAAAAGGTATTCGCTTTACTGCCTGACTTAAATGAATATATGCTCATAATGGGTGGGGATTTTAATTGTTGCTTAAATCCTATGATTGATAAGAGCTCAACCAATCAGCGACTTCCAAATCAATCCGCGTCATTTATTAATTACTTTTTGATTGATTTTGAGTTGATTGATTTGTGGACATATCTTCATCCCAACAATAGAGAATATTCTTTCTTCTCACACGTTTATAAATGATGCTATGTCTTAGTTTGGAGAAAATTAGAAGTCGAACCTTTGAACCTTTATTTGATTTTGAGAAAAGATGGGGCTCATTTGCTCGTTATTATCATTTGAGTTAATTAATACAATTTTTCCACGATCTAATTGTAAATTCTTTTAGTATATTTTCTTTTCTTGCTGGCGGTTTGATGTTTATTTTTAGAAGCTTTTTGTATGACACATGGCTCCGGGGTTGAACACCTAATGGGTTTTTTTTTTCTCACTTTTTTGCTCAGTAGGTTTTTTTTGTTATCACAAAATTTTATTTTCAATCTTTAAGATGATGGGTTTTTTTTGAGGCATTGTAAGTGTTGTTACTTCGATGTACTCGTTATTTTTCCTATATATATATATATATATATACAATAAAAAGATTTGAAAAGGAAGATGCTGCCTTCTTGAGGCAGCGCCTCCTGTCGATGCTGGTAATGGTGAGGTGGGGGGTGGGGGGCCTGTGCTTGTGGTGGACTGGATTGTGACTATTATCCTCTACAGCCTCATGGGTTCCTGGACAAAGACAATAGACAATAAGTGCAGGAATAGGCCATTCAGCCCGTCGAGCCAGCACCGCCATTCACTGTGATCATGGCTGATCATCCACAATCAGTATCCAGTTCCTGCCTTATCCCCATAACCTTTGATTCTGCTATCTTTAAGAGCTCTATTCATATCTTTCTTGAAAACAACCACTGCCTTCTGGGGCAGAGCATTCCACATAGCCACCACTCTCTGGGTGAAAACGTTTTTCCTCAACTCCATTCTAAATGGCCTACCCCTTATTCTCAAACTGTGGCCTCTGGTTCCGGACTCACCCATCAGCAGGAACATGCTTCCTGCCTCCAGCATGTCCAATTCCATAATAATCTTACATGTTTCAATCAGATCCCCTCTCATCCTTCTAAATTATTATTATTATTATTACTATGAGGACACACAGTCCCATTTTATTGTCATTTAGTAATGCATGCATTAAGAAATTATAAAATGTTTTTCCAGAATGATATCACGAAAACACATGACAAACCGACTTAAAAACTAACAAAAACCACATAATTATAACATATAGTTACAACAGTGCAAAGCAATACTGTAATTTGATAAGAACAGACCATGGCAAAGTATAAGTCTCAAAGTCTCTTGAAAGTCCCATCATCTCACGTAGACGGTAAACCTCCAGCGCCGCCAACTTGCCGGTGCAGCATCCCGGAAGCATCTGACCACAGTCTGACTCCGAGACCATCTAAAAAACTCCGAGCCTCTGACCCAACTCTTCAACACCGAGCACCGAGCATCATCTCTGCCAAGCGCTTCGACCCCGGCCCCAGCAACAGGTGATACGCAAAGCTGAGGATTTGGGTCCTTCGTCTCTGGAGATTCGCGATCACACAGTAGCAGCAGCAGCAAAGCAGGCATTTCCGAAGTTACTCCAGATGTTCCTCTGCACTTCTCACGGCTGTCTCCATCAAATCCGGATTGTGCACGGCCCCCTAGTTAACACATATCGATATCAATTCTGAACGGCCGCGCACGCTGCGTCGCGCCGCCATCTTCTCCTCCAGGAAATTCCAGTGTATACAAGCCCAGTCACTCCAATCTTTCAACATATGACAGTCCCGCCATCTCGGGAATTAACCTTGTGAACCTACGCTGCACTCTCTCAATAGCAAGAATGTCCTTCCTCAAATTTGGAGACCAAAACTGCACACAGTACTCCAGGTGTAGTCTCACCAGGGCCCTGTACAGCTGCAGAAGTACCTCTTTGCTCCTATACTCAATTCCCCTTGTTATGAAGGCCAGCATGCCATTAGCTTTCTTCACTGCCTGCTGTACCTGCATGCTTGCTTTCAGTGACTGATGTACAAGAACACCTAGATCTTGTTGCACTTCCCCTTTTCCTAACTTGACTCCATTTAGATAATAATCTGCCTTTCTGTTCTTACCACCAGTGGATAACCTCACATTTATCCACATTAAACTGCATCTGCCATGCATCCGCCCACTCACCCAGCCTGTCCAAGTCACCCTGCATTCTCATAACATCCTCCTCACATTTCACACTGCCACCCAGCTTTGTGTCATCTGCAAATTTGCTAATGTTACTTTTAATCCCTTCATCTAAATCATTAATGTATATTGTAAACAGCTGCGGTCCCAGCACTGAACCCTGCGGTACCCCACTGGTCACCGCCTGCCATTCTGAAAGGTACCCGTTAATCGCTGCTCTTTGTTTCCTGTCAGCCAGCCAATTTTCAATCCATGTCAGTATTCTGCCCTCAATACCATGTGCCCTAATTTTGCCCACTAATCTCCTACGTGGGACTTTATCAAAGGTTTTCTGAAAGTCCAGGTACACTACATCCACTGGCTCTCCCTTGTCCATTTTCATAGTTACATCCTCAAAAAATTCCAGAAGGTTAATCAAGCACTATTTCCCCTTCGTAAGTCTATGCTGACTCGGACCAATCCTGTTACTGCCATCCAAATGTGTGGTCATTTCATCTTTTATAATTGACTCCGGCATCTTTCCCACCACTGACATCAGGCTAACCGGTCTATAATTCCCTGTTTTCTCTCTCCCTCCTTTCTTGAAAAGTCCGACAACATTAGCCACCCTCCAAACCACAGGAACTGATCCTGAATCTATAGAACGTTGGAAAATGATTACCAATGCGTCCATGATTTCTAAAGCCACCTCCTTAAGTACCCTGGGATGCAGACCATCAGGTCCCAGGCACTTATCAGCCTTCAGACCCAACAGTCTATCCAACACTATTTCCTGCCTAATATAAATTTCCTTCAGTTCATCCATTACCCAAGGTCCTTTGACCACTATTACATCTGGGAGATTATTTGTATCTTCCCTAGTGAAGACAGATTGTTTGTGTCTTCCCTAGTGAAGACAGATCAAAGGAATTGCCATACCAGCCATGATGCAAACCGTCATGATACTTCAGTCAGTGAATCTGTAGAAGTTTGCTGGAGCATTTGTTGACATGTCAAATCTCCTCAAGCTTCTAGGAAACTAAAGGCACTGGCAAGCCTTCTTCATTATTGCATCAATGTGCTGATCCCAGGATGGATTAAAGCCCGGGAACTTGAAGCTGCTTACTCTCTCCACCTCTGACAAACCAATGAAGATTTATCTTCCACCCCATTAGCCTTCGCTTCTAGCACATCATTCCCCACAACTTCTGCCATCTTCAATGGGATCCTACCACCAATTACATCCTTACCTCCCTCCACTCTCCACCTTCTATAGGAATCGCTCTCTCCTTGATTCACTTATCCATTCGTCCCTCCCCAGTGATCTCCCTCCTGGCACTTATCTCTGCAAAGCTAAAGCAACCTTACCTGCCCATTCACCTCCTCCTTCACCACTATTCAGGATCCCAAATAGTCCTTCCAGGTGAGGCAACACTTCATCTGCGAGTTGGGGTCATCTACTGCAGGGGTCCCCAACCTTTTTCGCACCGCGGACCGGCCAACCGGGGGGGGGGGGCAGGGGGGGTAAGGGTTGTCAACGGACAAGAGTAGCAGCCAAATACGCTGGGTTTCTCCGAGAAAGACTACAATGACCATGAAGCCTTGCGCGGGCACCAGTGCACATGCGTAATTTGCGCATGCGTGTACGTTTTTTCCTACAAATCGTTTTTGGCGATTCTGTTCGGGGGGGGGTAGGAGTTAATCACGACCAGAATATAGATGATAAGTGGCTAATACACTCAATTTCGTTTCTAAAAGGGTTTATCTAACGAATTTAATATTAAACACACAGCGCATATTTTCCTCACATGAATATAGTGATAAGTCAATTATCAGGGGAGGACGGGAGCTTGAAGTAAAGTGTTGACCGAACTTCCAGTAGAAGTGGTAGAGGCAGGTTCGTTATTATCATTTAAAGACAAATTGGATAGGTATATGGACAGGAAAGGAATGGAGAGTTATGGGCTGAGTGCAGGTCGGTGGGACGAGGTGAGAGTAGCGTTCGGCACGGACTAGAAGGGCAGAGATCGCCTGTTTCCGTGCTGTAATTGTTATATGGTTAAATAAGTCAATAGCATCATAACACTTTAAGTATCGTTTGGATATTAAACACGCAGCACATATTTTCCCTGTATGAACATATAAAATCATTGCAACACACCAATATCGCTGAATCAGTGGGAGCCCTGGGCTTGTTTTCCTGCAACAAGACGGTCGACTATCGAAGGGTGACGAGAGACAGCGATACTCGAACGGGGTTCCTAATGTCCCAGTCTATTCCGCAATTTAATTTTCATTGCATTCATTGCAGAGATACGTTGGAAATGGAAGCAACGTTTTCAATGCTTTCGTGGCTATCTCAGGATATTTAGCCTTGACTTTGATCCATAATGCCAGCAGAGATGTTGTGTCAAACAGACGCTTCAGCCCCCCCCGTCATTTGCAAGCTCGAGGACTTGATCTTCTTCCCGCGCTGACATGGATGATGAGCGGGTAATGACCTCGCATGCGTAATGGCTCAACAGTGGCCGTGACAGGGAATGAGGAAAGGTGCAGCTGACTCCTATCGCCAAATCATATCGTTTCCTCACGGCCCGGTAGCGTATGCTCTGCGACCTGGTACCGGTCCGCAGCCCGGTGGTTGGGGACCGCTGATCTACTGTATCCAGTACTTGCAGTGTGGCTTCCTCTATATCAGTGAAACATGACATAGATTAGGGGACCACTTTGTCGAGCACCTTTGCTCCATTCACAATAAACATGATTTCCCACGGGCCAACTATTTTAATTACAATCCTCATTACCATTCTGACATATCAGTCCATGGCCTCCTCTACTGTAACAAGGTTATCTCCTCTCAGCTTAGAAAAGCAACACCTCATATTCTGTCTGAATAGCCTCCAATTTGACAGCAAAACATTAATTTCTCTAATTTCCAGAAACTTCTCCTCACTCCACCTTCTTTCTTTTTCCATTTCCCATTTTGGCTCTCCTCTCACTCTTTCTCTTCTCCTCATCTGCCTATCACTTCCAACTAGTACCCCTCCTCTATCCCTTTCTCCCATGATTCACTCTCCTCTCCTATCAGATTCTTTCTTCTTCAGCACTTTACCTTTTCCACTTATCACATTCCAGCTTCTCACTTCGTTTCCCCCCCCCCCACATACACACACACAATCAACCTTCTTTCTCCTTCACTTGGCTTCACCTATCATCTTCTGCCGTCTTCATATTGTGGCTCTTTCTTTCCAGTCCTGATGAAGTATCAGCCCAAACATTGCCTCTTTACTCCTACCCATAGATGTTGCCTAACCTACTGTTTTGCTCCAGCATTTTATAGCATCTTGTAGCATCTACAGAATCTCTTGTGTTAATGTGAATTGGCACATGATCTCCTAACTTTCCTTTTCTGAAATTAATCATGAGCTCCTTGGTTGATGTTGACGTGAGGTTATTATTGTGTTACCATTCAACCTCACTCCTACGAGCTACACCATCATTACTCGTGACTTAGTTGACAACAAGTCAAGTCAAGTTTATTGTCATTTAACTATATACATGTATATAGAAATGAGACATCTTTTCTTCAAACCAGGGTGTAAAGCACAGTAGTACACATAAGACACGATAACTTATGAAGGTAAGGATAAATTCTACAGAGGAATCTAACATAAATTGCAAACTAAAGTGCATTAATATTAAATATTGGAAGGTACTGCACAGGTTAACCAGTGACACTTCAGATACAATGTGCAGGGAGTTCAGAGGCCTAGTGACTTGGAGGAAGAAACTGTTTCTCTTCCTAACTGTTCTTGTTTTTATGCATCATAGTCTCTTGCCTGATGGCAGAAAGTCAAAGAGGTAATACTAAGGGCCCTGCGTATGCAGTGCTCCTGATAACTGTCCCCAGTGGATGGTAAGGAGACCCCTATGATCCTCTCAGCTCTTCTTACAGTCCTTTGTAGAGACTTCTGGTTCAATACTCTCATAGCAGATGGAGATGCATCTTGTCAGGACGGTCTCAATGGTGCTTCTATAAAATGCAGTTAAGATGGGAGGTGGGAGCCTTGCTTCCCTCAATCTTCTTAGGAAGTGAAGGCGCTGCTGTGCCTTTTTGTTAAGGGAAGTGATATTAAGGGACAAGGTAAGGTCATCCATAATGCGAGCTCCCAGAAGCTTGGTGCACTTAACTCTCTCTATGGAGGAGCCATGTATTTGCAGAGGGGGATGGCTTCATCTGCAACTTCCTGAAGTCCACAATGATTTCCTTGGGGACATAACTGGGGACAGTTATCAGGAGCACTGCATACGCAGAGCCCTTAGTATTATTAAGGATCCCACCTATCCATCCAGCATCCTCTTTGACTTTCTGCCATCAGGCAAGAGACTATGATGCATAAAAACATGTTTAGCCTTAGGTTGTTCTTCTCACACCAAACCACCAGCTGATCCACTTGCTCCCTGTATTCTGTCTCATCATCGTTCTTGATGAGGCTAACCACTGTTATGTCATCCGCAAACTTGATGACGCGGTTTGAACTGGATCCTGTGACACGATCACGTGTCAGCAGTGTGAACAGTAGCGGGTTGAGCGCACAGCCTTGGGGGGGGGGGCACCAGTTCTCAACGTAATGGAACTAGAGATATTGTTGCCCACACAGACTTACTGTTAAGAAGTCCATATCCAATTGCTAGCAAGGTGTTGAGATCCAGCGAGGATAGTTTCTCCACCACTTTCTGGGGTATGATGGGTTTGAACGCCGAACTGAAGTCTATAAACAGCATCTGGTATGTGAGACCACAGTGGTATCATCAGCACAGCTGTACATGATAATTGGAGCTGTGCTTAGCCGCACAATCGTAGTTGTAAAGGAGGATGTACAGGAGGCTAAGCACGCATCCTTGAGGATGCTTTATGCCTTTGAAGATCCTTGAGGATAAAGCCAGTTCTGAAGCAATACACTCATTGTGCAGATTTCAATGTATCAAAACATGTTTTCCAATAACTGAATACCTGTGAAAGATTTCTTCTTATTTACTTATTCAAAAGAAGTGGACGTTGCTGTCAATGACAGAATTTATTGTGCTTCCCTAAATACCCTTGAACTGAAGAGGCACAAATAACTAATGTATTTACCAAGCCTCCCTCTAATTAGTTTCCTCATTGCCTGTTTGTAAGTGAGCAAAATACCTTTGGCATCTTTCCATTGAGTTTGAACATAATGGAGCAAATAATGACCACTTAACAAATGGGGAATACATTGGCAAGTCTTGCTCAAAGTCCCATTTGGCAAGCTACAGTGGACTTTCCTGAATCTGACACTAATTGGTAGATTCTCAACAGGACTGAGAAATCCAGGTGCCTTCACACCTAGCTTTAATGAGCACCAAAAATTAAGTTGAACCTCTGCAATGTGCAGTTATTAAGCCTCACAATTAATTTGATCTCATTGAAGGTCAGTATTAAATTAGCCCGAGCTTGCACTCATGGTGGCCTGATAAGGGCAATATATTCTCAATGTTAATAGGCAGGAGCAAACCACTTTTTCAAGGCATAGGTCACCCAATTTCATCGTTGTGTAAGAGACTGTATGCCCTCTATGTTCCTCTTCACCCTTATCCCCATGAGTCCCTTCCCACAGGGTAAATCAACACCAATTGATCTAGAAAGATCAATCAGCATACTTGTATTCATAATGATCAGTTGTTAACTGGAAGCTTAGCTTATCTGGATCTGGATTTAAGATGAACAATATTTGTCACATGTACGTCAAAGCCTCGAAACATACTGAGGCGAGCATTCGGTCCATGATAATGGATGAGAAAGCTCGCTTAACTCAACAAGCACAAAAACAGACTGGTCACTATGACCTGGGGAGAGAACCCACTCAGTCACATACAGATGGGGGAGGTGATTATAACACGCCCTGGTTACAATCAGGGTGACCCTCAAACACACATGCAAATAACTGTGTAACCCAAGCTAAATTGTGATAATAAATGAACCTGAATATCCCACCATAATCCTATGAGAGCATTTTAACACAAGAACAATAAATAGCGTTGGTCATTAGGAACGCTGGGGCGGGCTGTCGACCTTGCTCCCCGGAGTGCCATGCTGCACTCACCTGAGGGGTCAGTTGTCCCCGCAACCCCAAAGTCCGCAATGAAGTCAGAAGTCCTGGTGGTGGTTGACGCTGCCGCTTGGAGCACTGGGGGCTTCTGGAGCCTCCTCAGGGGAGGCACTATTTGGTGAGGCAAGAGGCAGGGCACCCAGAGTGTCACTCCCTTCCTTCAGTTTGCTGGGTCGGTGGTGGCCAAAGGCAGATACGAGGCCAGCTGGTCCTGGTGTAGCATGACTGCCTTCTGCTGCTCGGGCGACCGTACCCGATATACCACATCAGAGAGGCGGTTGAGCACCTCTCGGCCCCGTCCAGTGGCTTCCCAGCTTGAGGGGATAGTCCCTTCTTCCGGGAGGATTAGTAAACCCATACTGGGACCCCCACCAGTTACTGCCACATTGGCACCATAGGCTGGCAGCCTGGCCCCTTCCAGGAGCTCTACGTCGTGCTTGTACCCAGGCGAGTAGAAGCGTTTACGCAGCCTGCCCAATGTCATTGTGACCCTGAAATGACTGACCCCCACCATGGCGCGGAGCCCCCAGGGGACCACCAGCTGCAGGAGATGTCTGTCGCTGTTGGAAAGATGCCACCACTGGAACAGCAACCCAGCACGCACCTTCGGCATTTCCCACTGAGAGTATCGGGCTTTGGTCTCTGGATTCAGGGCAGAGACCTCTGCCCTCTCCGGTCGACATCCCATAACCAGCCATTCCCTCACCCGGGCCAGCATGGGATCACGCACCTGCCCGTCAGTGGTGGGAGGTCGACCTTGCTACCGGCTGCAACCTCAAGTGCCAGCGCTGCCACTTGTCCCTTGTCCCGCTGTGTTGTGTTGGGCCACATCGTGGTGTGTTGCACTGAGGCGGGTCGCTGCGAGATCGATGGAGGTTCTTGTTGCACCCACCTGGTCCACTTCCTGGAGCTGCCCTGCCAGAGAGCCATGGCTTCAGTGCCGAGGTAGAGTGTTGCCCCCTGGCACATCCACACGGGTCCCCCAGCGGTACAGCAGGTCCAGGCCAAAGATACAGGACGCCGAGGAGTCAGCGAGCCAAACTCCGTGCTCCACTGTGTTTTTCCTCACAGTGATGCACCACTGCATCTTTCCTCTGTTTGGCGCACAGTCCACAGTAGCCAGCTGGGCTGCTGTCGTTGTCCACCCAGGCAGTAATGGCTGGTCCGTGTTGGGGAGGATATGCAGACCGATGATGGTGATAGTTGACCGTGTTCACCAAAGTATGGTATCTGATGCAGTCCACGTATAAACCTTGCTCTTCACCCAGACGGCCCAACTGGCCCACCTCCGGCGGCAACGGACAGATTCTGCTGGATGTCTTGGTCAGTACCACCCACTCACTGTTTCCTGATGGCTGCACTAGGCTGTGGCATGGTGCTGGTGCAGGACAGTCCTGGGCTAAATAGCCTGCCTCGTCACACCGGTAGCAGTGTGGAGGGGTCTGTTTTTTTTCTGTCTCACGGGCTCCTCCTTGTCAGTTTCCTCCTCTGCCTCAGTGGCACAAGCCCGGGCTCACAGCATGCGGGGCGACACTGGGGCTTTGTGGGCTAAAACTGCTCCTTCCCTCTCTGCCTCTGCCAGTACCTCAGCCAGTGGTGATGGTGATGTCTGGTGAATTTGCTGCCAAAGACATTCTGGCGTCAGCACCTTTACAAAGACGTGGAGGGCAAGCTCTTCCTGGGCTGTGGGAGGGAACTGAAGGTAGCCATGCCAAACACAGTCGCAAAGGTCTGCTGCAAACGCCCCCAGGCTTTTTCCCACACAGTTCCACCTACAGCCCATTGCTTCCTTCATTGCTTCCTCCAATGGCCTCAGCCCGAACGTTGCTCCAGCACCACCACAAGGGCCTGTAGTCACGCTGCTCGGCTGGCGTTAGGTCAAGGAGGGCCTGCAAGGCATCCCCCTCCAGTGCCAGGGCAAGGTGCACCATCATCTCGGTGGGACTCTCCCCATTGTGCCATGTGGCAAGTTTGACTGGCGCCAGGTAAGGCTCCAGGCAGCTGGACCTATTGTGCCTGGGGAGCTTCAAGGTGGACCTTGTGGCATCAATTGCTGGGACCCATTGGGCTTCCTCTTGCCTCGGTGCCATGGGTGGTGCTTGCCAATGTTGCCTGTCCTCCCTTGGCTGCGCCATCTTGTGTTCCCCAGCATGACTCGTGAGGGAGGCAGGTGATGCACTCCGCCATGTCCCCCAGGTTGAGGACCCTGGGGATGCTCAGTCTGTTGGGCTTTCCTGGAAAGGCACGATGCTCGGTTTCCAACTCAACAACCATTTTTACTGTGACAAGCACAAAACAGACCGAGTGCTATGACCTGGGGTGGGAACCCACTCAAGTCGCATACACATGGGAGAGGTAATTATTACATGCCCTGGTTACAGTCACAAACACACATGCAAATAATGTATAACCAAAGCTGAAATGTAACTATAAATGAACTTGAACATTTCACTATATTCCCACGAAAGCACTTTAACACAAGAACGATAAATAGCGCTGGTCATTAGGAATGCTGAGGTGAGCTGTTGACCACACCCTCCCCCGCCCACAATACCGTGAAATGTGTTATTTGTGTCAGTGAATAACACAATCTCAATATGTGCTGGGGGTAGCCCACAGATGTTGCTAAACTTCCAGCACCAACATAGCATGTCCAAACTTGCAAACTCTAACCCTTACATTTTTAGAATGAGTGAGGGACCCGGAGGAAACTAGTGTGGTCACGAGAAGAATATACAAGCTCCTTGCAGACAGCTGCAGGAATTGAATGCTGATCATTGTAAAGCATTATGCTACGCTACTCACATATCTCATTTCCCAATGATACTATCCTTACCTACTGAGATGGTGCAGTGATTTCTGTTGTATATAATATACGTACATTACAATTGTAATACTATGTAATGTGTCAGGGCAAGCGCTCAGTCGGGGGCAGAAGAAACGTTACAAAGACTGCCTGAAAGTGTTCCTCAAAGGCCTGGGTGTCGACATCAACACGTGGGAGCCGCTTGCCCTCGACCGTCCAGCTTGGCGCAGCAAGATCACCACAGGAGCCCGTGCAGCTGAAGTCAGGTGCATCATCGAGGCTCAACGAAAGCGTTCTGTGCGCAAGGCTCGAGCAGCATCCACTGCCACGACAGCACCCACCCACTTGTGTCCCACATGTGGGCGAGCCTTCAGGGCCCGGATTGGCCTCATCAGTCACCTCCGGACCCACAGCCACCAATCTCCCATTTGACTTTGAAGCCATGGTCATCTTCGACTATGAAGGACGAACAACACAACAACAACTATGTAATTACTATTATAAATTCCTTCTGTGTTGTGTTTTCACTCAGAAAAAAAGGAAATTAAGTGTAAGGGGAGAAGAGGGGCAGAGGAGACGAAAGCGCAGGCAAGGTAAATGGCCTTCAGGACATTTCAAATCACAACCTTCTGGATTCCGCACAATGATTTGTGGACTGTGAGCAGGAGGTGCTGGAGTCCACCAGCCCTTAATTCCCACATGCATGAAGTCATCACCTGTGCTCCCTACCCACTCACACTCTATCTCTGTCTGGACATGGAGATGTGACCTCACTGATGTTCAGAACCACAGATTTGGGCAGCAAAGTCTTCACAACTCTTGGTCTTAGATGACAAGTCCTTGCACCTTTCCCCTAGACATCCAGGCAGAAGGCAAAACTGGGAACTCTTTCTCCAGTAATTCTAAAAAAAGCCAATCAGCTAATTTAATGCATCTGTGCTTTTTTTTACCATTATTGTAAACGGATTTATTTTCTGGCACCTTGTAAAACTTTCTTTCACAGCCAGACACACAGTGCTGACTAGAGTGATAACCTAGATCTGGATGACTATTTTGTGAGCATGTGAGCAAGAAATTTCATTGCATCCTGGTGTATAAGACAATAATCAATAAACTGCACTAAAATAAACACACTTAGGTAAATGAAAAGGAACTGTTCGATGGCACTGCTCCACTTCTGTCAAATGCTAAACTTCCTCACAGACAAAGCAATCATGCAGGAAGGATGGAAGTATATGAACTAAGAAAGAAACTTGTGCCTTTTGGTCTGTTTTTCACTGCATTATATAAATGTCTTTTTCGCCTGACTGGCTTGATATTAATTCTGTGACATAAGTCACCTTCCAGTGGGTGAAGTTTACTGCACTGAATTTGCAGCCAGAATCTTCATTTAGCTAAGAATATGACAGCAGCTCATGTACGGGTACCTAATTTGTTATCTTGCTTTTCTTTGTGACCTTGAAGAGCTGAGTGCCCACTAGTTTTAAACTAAGCTGCTTCACACAGCCATGAATATGTAAGCACCATCCCCTGTGGCATTAATTCCCATTCCAGTAACCTGAAGACATAAATCTGAATTGACATTGTGCATATCCTGGAGGAGTACTGCCCTTCAGCTCTATCCAATACTTGGATGGGAATGAGAGTGCCTTTGAGTATTTTGTTGGTCGGGGGGGGAATAGGAGGGAGTTCTCCCCATCTTTGGGGGCAATAGTCACCCTCAACACATCACTTAACATATCCGAAGTCTTTTTCCCAGGACATAAATATGAAATACTGGAGGGCAGAGCTTTAGGGTGAGAGGGGGAATATTTAGGGGAGATGTGTGGGGCATGGTTTCATATACAGAGGATGGGATCAGTTGCCAGGGATCGTAGTGGAAGGGAAAAATGCCATCTATGAGGCATTTATTCACGTGAACACGATAACCACTTTAATCACTTTGCACTAAAATGAACTTTCTTTTTACTTGTTCTAATTATTTTTCCTTGTAAAATTGTTATAATTTATGTTTCCCTTGTGAATGCTGCTTATCTAATACTATGAGCCTGCGGTGCTGCTGCAAGTAAGTTTTTCGTTGCATTTGTGTACTTGTGCATATGACAATAAACTTGACTTTGATTTTGAACATGTGGGGAATGGTACAGAGTTATTGTGGGCTAACAGGCCTAATCCTCTGCTGTACTGTTCTTCATTCGATATTCTTACATATGGAACACCCCACGCTGACCCATGTTAGACCAATGTCTCCACATCAAGTCCCTACCTGAAGAGATTCAGCTTAGTGCCCTGCAACCATTCACACCATCTCACCTGGCGCCATCAGATGGATTACTATCACATTAATGGCAGCTTCTTCAGCTATACAAGCATATATTTGCATTATATGTACACTGGAAGTAAAGCAGAGAGTTCAGCAGGTCAAGCAGCATCTGTACAGGGAGGGAGACACAACTTCCTCGTCTGACTTGCCACAATATCACCTTCAGTCATCGAGCTCAATTGTTTCTGTACAGGTGCTGTGTTCGTAGCATATTGTAGCTCATTCTCTTTGACTATTGTTTCCATCAGTCATGATATCTGCTGATGAATTCACAGATGCCTGAGTATTGATTAGATTAATTATTTGCTATTTGGTTTCAACACTTCAGGAGAACAGGCTACATTTCTATTGAAATGTCTCGATTTTAAACTAAACTAGCCAGAGTAGACAGAATAAAAAGAAAAATACCCACCAATTACTTACAGAGTTGTGGCAGTCAGCTGACTTGTGCTGACCAATCAATTGACTCCTGTTGCTTCACTGTGGAGACAGGCTCACACAGATCCCCTTCCCGTCTCTGTTGCTATGGCTGCAAAGTGTTGGCTGTGATAGACCCTCAAGCTGTGTTTGTAGCATATTCACCTCTACCTGTGCTCTCCCAGATCCTCTTCCCTTGTTTGCCACTGCTAGTCAGTCAGGTTCTGTGGAGGGATAACTCCCATTGCCTCCCAAAAGTGGCAACACGAAAGTTAAGTAGTAAATGGGTAGGGCAAACTTGGCTTCATTTTGGGGCGTTGAGTAATAAAGTCAGGAAGTCATGTGGCACCTCAATGATTATTGTCCAGGAGCAATGACATCTACTGTGATGAAGAGTTTTAAGGGTCGGTGATTGAAATATATCAATTCCTGCCTGAGAAGTGACTTGGATCTGCTATAATTTGCCTACCATCACAACAGGTCAACAGCAAGTGCCATTTCATTCGCTCTTCACTCAACCCTGGAAAATCTGGACAGCAAAGTAGCATACACCTGGATGTTCTTCATTGACTACATCTCAGCATTCAATACTATCATTCCCTCTAAACTAGTACAATAAGTTTCAAGATCCTTGCCCTCAATACCTCCTTGTACAACTGCATCCTTGATTTCCTCACTTGTAGACTCCAGTCAGTTCAGATTGGCAACAACATCTCCGCCACAATCACCATCAGCACAGGTGCACCACAAGGTTGTGTGTTTCATCTCCTGATCCTATGACTGTGAGGCTAAGTACAGCACTAATGTCATATTTAAGTTTGCTGATGACACTACAGTTGTAATTGAAATTTAGGAGGGAGATTGAAAATCTGGCTGAGTGGTGCCACAACAACAACCTTTCACTCAATGCCAGCAAAATCAATGAGCTGATTATTGACTTCAGGAGGAGGAAGCTATAGGTTCATGACCAGGGAATCAGAGGCAGAGAAGATTAGCAAGGAGAGGGAGGAGAAGATCACGGCGCAACGCAGCGCACGCGGCGGCTCCAAAATGATATCCTATGTGTTAACTAGGGGCCGTGCACAATCCTGATTTGATGGAGATAGACGTGAGAAGCACGGAGGAACACCTGGAGAAACTTCTGAAATGCCTGCTTCGCTGTCGTTGCTACTGTACAATCGAGAATCTCCGGAGGGAAAGGCCCCAAATCCTCGGCCCTGCCTATTGCCTGTTGCCGGGGCCGGGGTTGAAGCGCTCGGCTGAGATGGTGCTCAGTGCTCGGTGTCGGAGGGCTGGTCAGAGGCTTGAAGTTTTTGGACGGGATCAAGAGTCGGCTGTGGTTGGGTGCTTCCAGAATGCTGCATCGGCAAGTTTGCAGTGCTGGAAGCTCATGGCAGGAAGAGTTTTTTTCTTCCTTCTACCATCTGCGTGAGATGATGGGACTTTTGAGAGACTTTGGGACTTTTTTTTACCGTGCCCATGGTCTGTTCTTCATCAAATTACGGTATTGCTTTGCACTGCTGTAACTATATGTTATAATTATGTGGTTTTTGTCAGTTTTTCAGTCGGTTTGTCTTGTGTTTCTGTGATATCATTCTGGAGAAACATTGTATCATTTCTTAATGCATGCATTACTAAATGACAATAAAAGAGGACCGCGTGTTCTCATAATCTAATCTAATCTAACTTTAAATTCCTTAGCGTTATCATTTCAGAGGATCATTGCTGGTTCCAGCACGTAAGTGCCATTACAAAAAAGGTACTGCAGTGAGAATACTTTCTCAGAAGTTTGTATGTCATCTATAACTTTGACAAACTATATGTGGTGGAGAGTATATTGACTGGTTGCATCATGGACTAGTATTGAAACACCACTGCCCTTGAACAGAAAAACCTACAAAAAGGTAGCGGATACAGTCCAGTCCTCACAGATAAATTCCTCCCTACCACAGAGCACATACACGAGGAGCTCTGTTGCAGGAAAGTAGCATCCATCAGCAAGGACATTACCATCCATGCCATGCTCTCTTCTTGCTACTGCCATCAGGAAGGAGGTACAGGTGCCTTAGGTCCCACTCCACCCAGCTTGGGAAGAGTTACTACTCCTCAACATCAGCCTCTTGAACAGGAGTCAGTAATGTCATTCACTGCAACTGATTGCCGAATCTATGGACTCACTTTCAAATGTGTTGGTATTGGGTTTGCTGACTGCAAAGTTCTAAACTCAAATGGAGACCTTAAACCCTATTCAAATAGATAGCTACAGATACACACACTAAAGGGAGGTTACCTAGTCTTCAAAAACTAGCTCAATTCCCTGTCTATTCTCCATGGTGAGTTTAGCTGCCAATACCCACTACTTGAGCAGTGGGTCCTCCTATCTATGAAGGAGGAGATACTTCCAACTAACAAAGTAGTTTAAACACAATTCAATTATTTTTAGTAACACACATTTAAATCCCAACAAAACTGTTGAAACACATTTAAAACTCACCAGGAGTTTTATCTTTAAAAATGGTAAATGGTAAATAATTTCTAAAACATTAAGGGTTTCCAAAACGCAGATACAATTCCCATAACCTATTAACTTATAATTTGTCAACGATGCAGACAAATAAATCATCTGTCACAGAAACTGAAGACAGAAAAATCGATTCTAGTCATCCCATCTTTCTGTCATTCTTATTGATGTTCTTTAACCATTCCTAATAAGCCTGAATTGCTTTCTACATTTATATTGTTTTTCTGCCATTTGAGTGACTTCACACATACATACAGTGTATGATATTTTCCCACATACCCTTTATTCCAGAAATAGTCTAAAGGTTTCTTGAAGACACAGTTCCCACATTCCCACAATTAACGCTATGAAGCAGACACTTCAAGCAAACGAACTTTCCAACTATTAACAGATCAGCCCTTCGATATGCTATGCGATATTATTAATCTGGTCTGCTCTCTTCCTTGAACTAAATAACTTAGCCATTGCTTTACACCGCATCTCTTGAGAAGTCAGACCAGGTGCTGTGAACCTACATGCTGTGTTCTATAGACAGTGTGTCTCTTTACAAAGCTGTCCTTTCAAATTCAAACTTATTACTGCTTGCCACTTACATTATGAACTAAATACTGATTGCTGTTTATGACAAGAAACTAAACAAAGGATATTGGTCAGATGGGGCCCCACCTCCCCCTCGTACTCCATCCGTTATTTATTTATATATACACATTCTTTCTCTCTCTCTCCTTTTTCTCCCTCTGTCCCTCTCACTATACCCCTTGCCCATCCTCTGGGTTCCCCCCCCCTCCGCTTTTCTTTCTCCCTAGGCCTCCTGTCCCATGATCCTCTCATATCCCTTTTGTCAATCAACTGTCCAGCTCTTGGCTCCATCCCTCCCCCTCCTGTCTTTTCCTATCATTTCGGATCTCCCCTTCCCCCTCCCACTTTCAAATCTCTTATTAGCTCTTCTTTCAGTTAGTCCTGACGAAGGGTCTCGGCCCGAAACATCAACTGTATCTCTTCCTAGAGATGCTGCCTGGCTTGCTGCGTTCACCAGCAACTTTTATGTGTGTTGCTTGAAATTCCAGCATCTGCAGATTTCCTCGTGTTTGCTGATCTTCATGTGTTCTTTTTAAGGTATAAGTGAACCACACAGTTTCTTTTTTGCAGCAACTTATTAGATACTTGTTAGATTACTTCAGATGCTCTGGATCAATTCATACTCATCTCCTTGGATAAATCATCAAGGCATTTAAACACTAACCCAGCAAATTAACTACTGCTGCATGGGAACCAGGTTACACATAAGCTGGGATTTCAATTGATGATGGAAGAGGATTGTTTCTTCAATAAGCCAAGGAACCTGATCCTGTTCCTATGTTCCTGTTCTCCTTCTGTCCTATGTCCTCGGCTGAAAAAAAGGTATTGTTCTCAGGTTTAAACAGGTCTAAAGGACCTTTTCGTGAGGGAGTGTTCCACTCACTGAGTGTTGGAGTGGTGGCTAGTCTTTAAGTGATGGAGTGGTCTCCTCATTATAGGAAGGATGAGGAAGCTTGTGCTACCTGGATTAGTGAACATGTCTTATGAGGAAAGATTGAGTGAGCCAGGACTTTTCCCTTTGGAGTGAAGGGGGATAGAGATATATAAGATGATAAGAGGCATAGACAGTATGGAAAACGAGGGGGTTGGTGATGTCAGAGGTATGTTCTGCTGGGGTGTTGGTAGAGGCAGATAATTAGGGATATTAAAGAGACTCTTAGATGGGCACATGGATGAAAGAAAATGGAGGGATATGTGGGAGGGAAGGGTTAAATTGATCTTGGAGTAGGTTAAAAGGTTAGCACAACATTTTGGGCCCAGTGGCCTATGCAGCACTGTACTGTTCTGTGTTCCATATCTCTCCTAAGAGCTACAACTCACTTCTCCTTCGGGTAGAGACTCTGCCAAGATTGATAATTTGAGTTATTTATCATCTTAGATGCGGTTCCACCAACCATTGGCACCTTGTGGAAATGATTCATCACCCATAACATTTCTCACAACTTACTGGAATATTTTCAATTGCTACTGAGAAATAAAGTGGAGAGGGTTTCAGGCACATCATAAAAGGTGGGATCACGCTGACTTTTAGCCAGAGTTTCTTCAGAGAACCAATTAACCTTGGCCTCTGTTTGCAGGGGAGGTTGGTGCGGTCAGGCATTGGGGTTTGGGCTGGCAGCCAATCCAGGACGATGCAAATCAATAGCTTCACCATTTTACCTAATGAAACCTCTTTTCAACTAGCTTAGTTCACAGGCCTCAAAAATATGGAAAAGATTTCAACCTTTTATTTAAAAATATCTGAAGTTTGATCTGCAGTATATTTCATGTGGGAAAGATATTTTTGTGCACGTGGATCCTGCAGCCCTTCCTGATGAGTCAGTCAGTACTCAGCAAGTGTATTAAAAGTATTAAAAGTTTCCAAAGATGCACACTTTAAAGGTAATCTGTATTTGGGTCTGATGTTCCTGGAAGGTTATTGTTTTTCCAGTGGGAGCTCTTGTCTTACTGAAGTCTTTTATTTCAATGTGCATTATATCAATACTTTTAAAAGTGTGTCGGAAAGTGAAGCATGTCAAGAAAGAAAGGAAAGGTTACTTGATAGCTTAAATTTATTTGCTATTAGTCCCACATTAGTCTGTAGTGCTGTTTTTTTTCTCAGAAATGTTATGCATTATTCATGTCCTACTAGCTATAAATAAATAATGATATATAGCTTCAATATAATCCCTTCGAGTTTCTTTGTGGCACTGATAGAAAGTGAATGTGGCAATATCTCAAGACAGTATCAATGAGGTGAAGTGTTCCCCTTCAAAGACACAGAAAACTACTTTGCAATGACACCTTTGTACAATACATATTATTGTTTCCCAAGTACCTACTGCTATCGATTGTTGAGATTTTTTTTGCGAGACCTGTTCACAGATGGTTGTGAAGATTTAACTTTGCAACAAGAGACGTGAAGGGCAATGTGCGTATATGTGTAATGAAAGAATCAGAAGTAGGTTAATTGTCACTGAATTATATGTTATGAAATGTATTGTTTTGCAGCAGAAGTACAGTGCAAGACATAAAAATTACTATAAATTACAGAATAAATAAATAGTGTAAAATGAAAGGAATAACCTAGTGTTCGCAGATTCGTGGACCATTTAGAATCTGATGGAGGAGGGGAAGAAGCTGTTTCTAAATTGTTGAGTGTGGATCTTTGGGTGCCTGTAACTCCTCCACACTTGTAGTAACAAAAATGGGGCATATATTGGATGGTGATGGGACATCGTGATGGTTGCCACCTTCCTGAAGCACCACCTTGTAAAGATGCCCTTGATGGCAGGGAGGGTTATGTCCATAATGGAGCTAGGGGAGTCTATACCCCCTCCCCACACACACCTGCTGATTCTGTGCACTGCAACCTGCAAACCAGGCTCTGATGCAACCAGGCAGAACACTCTCCATCATACATCTACAGAAATTTGTAAGTGTCTTTGAAAGAGAGTCACAATTCACTGCATAGAATTCACAGCCAACAGATTATTTGTGAAACAAAATGACATGGTTTCCTCCCACATGTCAAAGGTGGGCAGGTTGGTAGATTAAACTCCATAGCTTTGGCATGTGTGTAGGTAAGTGGTAGAATCTAGGGGCAGCTGATGAGAATGTGTGGAGAACAAAAAAATGCAAAAATAAATGGCAGAGGAACTCAGCAAATCAGGCAGTATCTGTGGAGAGGAGTAACTAGTTGACACTTCAGATTGAGATCCTTCATCAGGACTGCATCTCTTGTGCTCAAGATTTCCAGAATCTCCAGAGTCTCATGTTTGGAACTGACATAGATTCGGTGAGCTGAATGCCCTGCTTCTGTGCTGCATCTCTCTATAAACCCACACCTTTTTCTCCACCACGTCCCCATGACTCTACTCACCATCCTCTTACTTTCCTACCCACTCGGCATCCCATCACCCCCCCCAAAAAACCCAATGCACATAGGCTGTCCAGATATTAAAACTCACTTTGCTTTTTCAAGAGTCAACTTGCTGCTTTCCATGGATCCCATGGATTATTAAATTCCTGACCAGTCTGCTCTGAGAGATTTAGTCAAAAATGGTGCTGGAATCATGCTCCAATTGCTTAGGTCCTTGGAATGACTACACCTTAAATACTGTGTGTAGATCTGTCTCCTCACATGAGCAATTGAGGGAATGTTGCAAAGCTTTCTGGAATGGTTGTTTATAGTATAAAGATAGAATGAGCTGGTAGGACCTATATCTTTTAGTTTAGAAGAACAAGAGGTAATGTCAATGAAATGGACAAAATATCAGAGGGATTCTTAAAATTTCCAATCTTAATGAATAGGGTGGATGAAGGGCCAATGTTGTCTCTGATCAGGGTATCTAGAAACAGAGGTCACAGTCTCACAATAAGGAATTGGTCATTCAGGAAAAAGATATATTTTTCTGAATATCTTATTCTGAATTGTGTATAATTTATGTTAATTTATGAAGTGCTGCTGATGCAAAATGTAAATTTTCATGATACTTATACCCTGTGTATGAATGCCCATGACAATAAACCTGAACCTAAGATAAGAAAAAAAAATTCTTCATCCAGAGAGAATCTTTTGGATTCCCTACCCAGCAGTTGTGGGAAGCTTCATTGCTGAATCAATTCGGGAGAAATCTATTAAGAGAAACAGGAGATATGGAGTTAGTGCAAGAAAGCCGCACTGAGGTAAAAAGATTATCTTAATGAATGGTAGAATAACTGGGTCAGAGTACCTCCTTTTCTGAACAATGATACCATATTAGCTATCTTCTATATTAGAATCAACAAACTCATTCGTAAGGCCAGTGATGTTGTGGGGATGGAACTGGACTCTCTCATAGTGGTGTCTGAAAAGAGGATGCTGTCTAAGTTGCATGCCATCTTGGACAATGTCTCCCATCCACTACATAATGTACTGGGAGGGCACAGGAGTACCTTCAGCCAGAGACTCATTCCACCGAGATGTAACACAGAGCGTCATAGGAAGTCATTCCTGCCTGTGGCCATCAAACTTTACAACTCCTCCCTTGGAGGATCAGACACCCTGAGGCTATAAACTGGTCCTGGACTTATCTCATAATTTACTGGCATAATTTACATATTACTATTTAACTATTTATGGTTTTATTATTATTTATTATTTATGGTGCAACTGTAATGAAAACCAATTTCCCCCGGGATCAATAAAGTATGACTATGACTATGACTAGTCCTTTGGCTCCATCACTGTAGCCAAAGCCTGTGCTCCTTCCCTTTCCTGAGTCTTTGTCATTATGTTCTCAGGGATTATGTCTGAGAGCCTATGGGTTGCCCACCTGATTCTATGCGCCTGAAATGCTGGTGCAAGTAAGTTTTCCACTGCACCTGTGCATACTCGCATTTGCACATACAACAACTCCATCTCAACTTTAACTTTGAATTACAAAGAATGGGGAGGCAATTCTTCTTTCAAAGGATGATAATTTTTCTATGGAAGAGTTCAAGTGGCAGAACCACCAAATGTTTTCAAGGTAGGAGACTGACGGACATTTCAACTGCAAGGGGGTCAATGAGTGTGGAAAGTGGCAACTAAGTCAAGACTGAATCAACTATGATCGTATTGAAAGGAGGAATGGGAGCAGTCTTAACCCAACTTCCCTGCTGCTATTGCTTATGTACTTCTCTGCAACTTTTCCCTCTCCATTCATTATTTCCATCCTTACACATTTTATCTTTCAATAACAATGTCTGCATCATCCCCATTCCCACCAAGCAAGAAACAATGTAATCTTTTGGAAAAGTACACATGTTCTGCCTCTTTTCCAAGCCACTCTTCTCTTTTCAACCCTGATTCATTTTACATCTTCTTAAAATATGCCTCAGGACTTTCATTGATTTTTTTCAGACAATCAATGTGTTTGCCTTACTGGCCAAGAGGGAGATAAGCCATGGTGATGGGTTATGATACACATTGTCATTAGCATAGATCTGTAAGCCAACCAGGGCTAGTTCCATGCCTAGAAATTAGTATTAATTATCATCCTGCTCTTCTGCCCTAGTGGTCCTGAGATTCTGAAGGTTTCCCAAAGCCTCTGGCAGGATAACTTAATTGAGAAACAATGACAAAAGCATGACCATAACATGAAGGAGCAGAATTAGGCCATTAATTCCAACGAGTCTGCTCTGCCATTCAACTACTGCTGATATTATTTCAACTCCATCCTCCCATCTTCAGCCTGTTACCCCTTAACCCTCTTATCAATCAAGAAACTATCAACCTCTGCTTTAACCCCATCTAGCGACTTGACCTGCACAGCCCTCTGAGGCAATGAATTCCACAGAATCATCCACCGTGGACATTCTCTCTTCTCCCCCCTCCCACTGGGTGGAAGATACAAAATTCTGAAAGCAAGTACCACCAGACACAAGAACAGCTTCAATCCTGTTATAAGAGCACTGGGTGGTTCCCTAGTACAATAGGAATGGACTCTTAATCTCACAGTCTACCTCATTATGACATGTACTTATTGTCTACCTACATTCTGTTACTGTTCTAACTTGTGTTACCACAATGTGTGGATATGATGAAACAATCTGTGTGAATAGTACGCAAACAAGTTTTTCACTGTACCTCAGTACTTATGACAATAATAAACAATTTACCAATTTACCAATGCACCTTTGTTCTGTTCTGTGCCCTTAGAACCTAGACTCCTACTATTGGAAACATTCTCTCAACATCCACTCTATCCAAGCCCAGAACTAAATTGGCGGGAGGAGAAGATGGCAACACACCGCGCGTGCGCAGCTCTCTGATGAAAATGATATCGTATCCGTTAAATAGGGGCCGTGGACAATTCTGATTTGATGGAGAATGGTCATGGAAGCACAGAGGAACATCTGGAGAAATTTCTGAAATGCTCGTCCGCTGCTGTCGTTACTGTGTGGTCAGGAATCTTTCAGAGGGTAGGCCTCAAAATCCCTGGCCTTGCCTGCTTTTGGCCACTGAGAAGGAGGTCGAATCGTTCGGACAGAGATGGCTCTCAGTACTTGGTGTCGGAGAGCTGATCAGAGCTCGAAGTTTTTGGCTGACTCAGAGTCGGATTGTGGTCGGCATGGCAGGGAGAGTATTTCTTCCTTCTCCCATCTGCGTGAGATGTGGGACATTTGAGAAACTTTGAACTTTACTGTGCTCACGGACTTCTTCATCAAGTTATGGTATTGTTACACTGTTTATAACTATATGTTATAATTATGTGATTTTGTTAGTTTTTTCAGTCTTGGTTTGTCCTGTGTTTTGTGATATCACACCGGAGGAAATAATTTATCATTTCTTAATGCATGCATTACAAAATGACAATAAAAGAGGACTACGTGTCCTCATAATCATGTCCATAATTAGCCATAGTTCTCCATCTGTGGCTAAACTAGTCCCCTCCTTATCAGGCTTCCCGCCGGAACGACACTTGTTTTTAATATCTCTCTTTCAGTAGGACCACCACCACCTCTTGTACTATTCAACCTCTCCTGCCTCCATCCTAAATCAGAATCAGGTTAATTATCACTGACTTACACATCATGAAATGTTTTGTTTTGCAGTAGCAATATGGAGCAGTGCATTAAATTTACTATGTTGAAATAAATGGATTCAGAATCTGATTCTGATTTATTTGTCACATTTACATTGAAACTGACAGTGAAATGTATCATTTGAGTTAACAACCAACACAGGCTAAGGACGTGTTGGGGGTAGACTTCAAGGTTTGCCACACATATCAATGCCAATGTAGCACGCTCACAATGTTTGGCAGCACAACACAGGACATAATACAACAGAATACAACAAGCAACACAACAACAAAAGCAAAATAAGCCCCTTTCCTCTCTCTGACACTTTCTCCCACATACCCACACACATAAGAAGTCCACCAACTCCAGGAAAGTCCTCCAGCATCCAGTCTCCAGGCTTTGGCCATCAGATTTTGACTTCTGGGCTTTGGATCGACCTTTAAGCTCCGAATTTTGGTATCGATCCCCTGACGACAGGATCCTAAACTCCAGGTTTGAACTCCTGGTGCACTGACTGACCAGCCCTCGTGCCTTGTGCTCACCTGGTTTTCAAGTGTGGAATGGAGGTATGCATTGTTGATGTCTTTCATCACCCATCTAAATTGCTGGCCCTTGAACCTGGAGCAGAGGCCTGGAATGAATTGAATTGAATTGAATAGACCTTATTTCTTACATCCTTCACATACATGAGGAGTTAAAATCTTTACATTATGTCTCTGTCTAAATGTGCAATGTGCAATCATAGTAATTTATGATAATTTATAATAAATGGAATAGTCAATGTAACATAGAAATACACTCAAATTCGCCTGACTTAATCAGTCTGACGGTCTGATGGAAGAAGCTGTCCCGAAGCCTGTTGGTCCTGGTTTTAATGCTGCGGTACTTTTTCCCAGATAGTAGCAGCTGGAATAGATTGTGATTGGCGTGACCCAATGTTACACACTCTTTTTACACACCTGTCTTTTGTAAATGTCCTGAACCATGGGAAGTTCACAACTACAGATGTGCTGGGTTGTCTGCACCACTCTCTGCAGAATCCTGAGATTAAGGGAGGTACAGTTCCCATACCAGGCAGTGATGCAGCCAGTCAGGATGCTCTCAATTGTGCCCCTGTAGAAAGTTCTTAGGATGTGGGGGCCCGTACCAAACTTCCTCAACCATCCGAGGTGGAAGAGGCACTGTTGTGCCTTTTTCACCACATAGCTGGTGTGTACAGACCAGGTGAGGTCCTCGGTGGTGTTGATGCCGAGGAACTCAAAGCTGTTTACCCTCTCAACCCCAGATGCATCGATGTCTATAGGGGTTAGCCCGTCTCCATTCCTCCTGTAATCCACAACCGGCTGTCACCTGTACACATCACAGGCCTTCGAATGCAAAACGCAACGTGGAGGCCTGACCTCTAATTTCTCCACATACCTGTTCCTACACCCTAATCTGCCTCTTAACTTCCTTTCATCACTGACCCTAGATCATAACCTGACATGTAACTCCCTTCTCTGTCCCCAAAAGCTTCCCTATGAACTTAAAGTACAAATGACAGAGATCACAGCTTGGCACCATATTGAAAAACAAATAAACATGCACTGTTCAGAAATCTAATAGCAAAGACTGCTCCTAAGACTCAGAGTGTGAGCCTTCAGGCTCCAGTCCCTCCACCTTGATGCAGTAATGAGAAGCTGGCATAAGCTGGATGTTGAGGGTCCTTAATGATGGATGCTGCCTTCCTGGGGCACCAGCTTTTGAAGAAAGCTTGTGTCCGTAATGGATCCTCTTTTGTACCTGCTCATTAGAACCTTCATACAACACAGTGATGCAACTAGTCAGCATCTCCATGGTATATCTGTAGAAGTTTGGTGAAGTACCAAACCTTCCCAAACTTGTAATGAAGTATAGCCACTGCCATGTTGTTTTCATGATTGCATCAATGTGTTGCATCCAGGATAGATCCCCGGAGATGTTGACACCTAGGAGCTTAAGGCTGCTCACCGGTTCCACCACTGACCCCTTAATGAGGACTGGTGTGTGTTCTCTTGACTTCCCCTTCCTGAAGTCCACAATCAATTCCTTGATCTTGCTGCTATTGAGTGCAAGGTCATTGTTGCAACACCACTCAACCCGCCAATCTATTGCACTCCTGTACGTCTGCATGGCACCACCTGATTATTCTGCTATCAACACTGATGTCATCGGCAGATTCATAACAGTATTTGAGTTGTGCCCAACTACACAGTCATGAATTAGAGTGAGTAGAGCAGAGGTTTAAGCACACATCCTCGAAGTGCACATATGTTGATTGCAAGCGAGGAGGAGATGTTAGTACCAATCTGCACTGATTGTGGTCTTCTAATGAGGAATGAGGCAGAGGGAGATACAAAATCCCAGGTTTTGAAGCCTGTTGAAGCTTTTTGATTAGTATTGTCCACTTGTTCTCTATGCCCCTCCATAATTTTACAAGTTTACAATTCTAAACTTGTTTAACTTCTCAAACACGAGGAATTCTGCAGATGCTGGAAATTCAAGCAACACCCATCAAAGTTGCTGGTGAATGCAGCAGGCCAGGCAGCATCCCGAGGAAGAGGTACAGTCGACGTTTCGGGCCGAGACCCTTCGTCAGGACTAACTGAAGGAAGATCTAGTAAGAGATTTGAAGGTGGGAGGGGGGAGGGGGAGATCCAAAATGATAGGAGAAGACAGGAGGGGGAGGGATGGAGCCAAGAGCTGGACAGTTGATTGGCAGAAGGGATATGAGAGGATCATGGGATAGAAGGCCCAGGGAGAAAGAAAAGGGGGAGGGGGGGAAAACCCAGAGGATGGACAAGGGGTATAGTCAGAGGAACAGAGGGAGAAAAAGGAGAGAGAGAGAAAGAATGTGTGTCTATAAATAAATCCCCCCCATCCCTCCCCACCGATCTCCCTCCTGGCACTTACCCTTCTAAGTGGAACAAGTGCTGCACATGCCCTTACACTTCCTCCCTTACCACCATTCAGGGCCCCAGACAGTCCTTCCAGGTGAGGCGACACTTCACCTGTGAGTCAGCAGGGGTGACATACTGCGTCCGGTGCTCCCGATGTGGACTTCTATATATTGGCGAGACCCTACGTAGACTGGGAGATCGTTTCTATGCTCTGTCCGCCAGAGAAAGCGGGATCTCCCAGTGGCCACACATTTTAATTCCATGTCCCATTCCCATTCTGATATGTCTATTTCTCAGCCTCCTCTACTGTAAAGATGAAGCCACACGCAGGTTGGAGGAGCAACACCTTATATTCCGTCTAGGTAGCCTTCAACCTGATGGCATGAACATTGACTTCTCAAACTTCCACTAATGTCCCACCTCCCCCTCGTACCCCATCCGTTATTTATTTATATACACACATTCTTTCTCTCTCTCTTCTTTTTCTCCCTCTGTCCCTCTCACTATACCCCTTGCCCATCCTCTGGGTTTTCCCCACCTCCCCCTTTTCTTTCTCCCTGGGCCTCCTGTCCCATGATCCTCTCGTATCCCCTTTTGCCTATCACCTGTCCAGCTCTTGGCTCCATCCCTCCCCCTCCTGTCTTCTCCTATCATTTTGGATCTCCCCCTCCCCCTCCCACTTTCATATCTCTTACTAGCTCTTCTTTCAGTTAGTCCTGATGAAGGGTCTCGGCCCAAAACGTCGACTGTACCTCTTCCTCGGGATGCTGCCTGGCCTGCTGCGTTCACCAGCACTTTGATGTGTGTTGCTTAACTTCTAATTTTTTTCATTTCTGATGAAAGGTCATGAACCTAAAATTCTAACTGTTTCTCTCTCCAGAGATGCTATCTGACCTGTACAGCATACTCAGATCTCCAACATCAGCAGTGTTTTGGTTTTGGTTTTATTAAGGTTACCCAGCTGCATAGCTTTGGTTTTCCATGACTTCAGATAATAAAACCAAATTCCTAATTGGCTTGACTTTAGCAGAGCAAATTTTACTCAACCATGTGCCCCTGAGGTTCCTCCTTCATGCAGCACCTCAATATTTTATTCATTGTTCTATGCACTGTTCTTCCAAAACTAGATACTTCCGCAAAGTTTTTCCTTTTCATCAGTCTGTTCATGTCCCTAAATCTGTTGCTCTCCTCCTCATTGTTTGCAATATCATAAATGGACAATGCAATGTTTGCACTCTACATGCCTTTGTTTGCACTATCAAATGCTTAAATTTATCCTTTCTCTACAACTGACAAAACGTTATTTAGAAAAATACTGATGTTCAAACATCATTGACATTTGGAAACATGGACTGAATGCAAACTACAGTTTGACAAGAATATGTGAAATGGGAGCAGAGCAGGCCGTTTGGTCTCTAGAGCCTGCTTTATCATATAACATGCTGGAGCGTAGGAGAATGAGAGAAGATTTGACAGGGAACTACAAAATTATGAGTGATAAAAATAGAGTAAATGCAGGCAGGCATTTTTCACTACAAATGGGTGGAGACTAGAACTCAAGGTCGTAGTTTAAGGGTGAAAGGTAAATATTTAAGGGGAACATGAGGGGGAACTTCTTCACTCAGAAGGTTGTGAGAATGTGGAATGAGCTACAAGCACAAGTGGTGGATATAGGTTTGGTTTCAGCATTTAAGTGAGGTTTGATAAAGTACGTGGATTGGAGGGTTATGGAGAGCTATGATCCAGGTGCAGGTTGATGGGACTAGGCAGAATAATAATTCGAAACGGACTATATGGGCCAATGGGCCTGTTTCTGCGCTGTAGTGTTCGATGACTCCATGGCCCTATGGCTGATCCTTTCCCTAAACTACATTTTCCCTTTTATTGTTTAGTTTCATCAGATTCCAAAGACCCAAGCTTAACATCAAGCATCTGTAGCCTTCTTAGGTAAACGTTCAAAGATTTATTTATTATCAAAGCCGAAATTTGTATTCTCTACGTAGCCACGAAACAAAGGAGGACCATGAAAGTCATTCAATGAGAAACATCAAACCCACTCTCCCCCCTTACAATAAAGGACAGCATCCCAATCATCAATCTCCTAACCGCCCACTCCCTTTACAGAACAAAGTGGTAAAGGAACAGGCGATGGAAAAACACCCAATATAAAAGCCATAAGACTGAAAAGGTTTACGGTCCACAAACACAATAGTCCAATCTATCAACACAGAACCATGATACCATCCTCAATATCACCGATATTCATCGAAAGAGAGGGATGCCACGTGAGCCAGAGGCCTACCTGTCTGCCACAGCAAACCACACAGTGAAAGGCCACTCACAGACTCCTTCTCCTGCGGCAGTCAAAAGACAGGCAGCCGGCGCTGATACTCTCACTCACCTTCTGCATTCGCCTCAATGTCTCAGTCTTCCTTGATGCTTTAATTGGCAAAATGGAGTCGCTCATTGGGGTGTGTGTCCCATCTCGAAGTTTCTTCGCATTGCGGCCATCCAAGTATGTGCTCGCTTCACGGAATCTTCTTGAAACCAGTAAAGTGCTGGATCACTCAAATGATTTCCAAACTGTAAATTACAGAAATATGTTTAAGCTGAAAAACATAAAAGAAAAAAAAGGATATTTTTGTGAGCTATCTGAAAGATATCGACCAAGGAAGCATTGTACGCTGATGCCATCTTGACCGGAAAGAAATTAGCAATTGGAAATTGGTTTATTATTGTCACGCGTACAAAGAAACAGTGAAAACCTTCATCTCGCATGCCATCCAGATAGACCATTCCAACCATAATTATATTGAGGTAGCACAAAAGCGATAACTGAATATGGAACATAGAGCTGCAGTTGCCGTTACAGAGAAAGTGAAAATAAGGTGAAAGGGCCACAATGAGATGGACTGAGAGATCTAACCACAGAAGAAGTCCATTCAAGTATCCTAGAACAACGAGATAGAAGCTGCCCTTGAGTCTGATGGTGGATGTGCTAAGGCCTTTATATCATCTGCCCAATGGGAGGGGGGAGAAGAGAGTATGTTTAGGGTTGCAGGAGTCTTTAATTATGTTGATAGCTTTCCCATGACAGTAATAGATGTAAAAGACAGACATGGTAAATGGTAGGGCATTGACGAATGCAGTAGAACAGAGGGATCTAGGAATAATGATGCATAGTTCCCTGAAGGTGGAATCTCATGTGGATAGGGTGGTGAAGAAAGCTTTTGGTATGCTGGTCTTTATAAATCAGAGCATTGAGTATAGGAGTTGGGATGTAATGTTGAAATTGTACAAGGCATTGGAGAGGCCAAATTTGGAGTATTGTATGCAGTTTTGGTCACCGAATTACAGGAAAGCTGTCAACAAAATAGAGAGAGTACAGAGAAGATTTACTAGAATGTTACCTGGGTTTCCCCACCTAAGTTACAGGGAAAGGTTGAACAATTTAGGTAAACACGAGGAATTCTGCAAATGCTGGAAATTCAAGCAACATACATCAAAGTTGCTGCTGAACACAGCAGGCCAGGCAGCATCTCTAGGAAGAGGTACAGTTGACGTTTCGGGCCGAGACCCTTCGTCAGGACTAACTGAAGGAAGAGCTAGTAAGAGATTTGAAAGTGAGAGGGGGAGGGGGAGATCCAAAATGATAGGAGAAGACAGGAGGGGGAGGGATGGAGCCAAGAGCTGGACAGGTGATTGGCAAAAAGGATATGAGAGGATCATGGGACAGGAGGCCTAGGGAGAAAGAAAAGGAGGAGAGGGGAAAGCCCAGAGGATGGGCAAGGGGTATAGCGAGAGGGACTTAGGGAGAAAAAGGAGAGAGAGAAAAAGAATGTATGTATATAAATAAATAACGGATGGGATATGAGGGGGAGGTGGGGCATTAGCGGAAGTTAGAGCAGTCAATGTTCATGCCATCAGGTTGGAGGCTACCCAGACGGAATATAAAGTGTTGTTTCTCCAACCTGAGTGTGGCTTCATCTTTACAGTAGAGGAGGCTGTGGATAGACATATCAGAATGGGAATGGGATGTGGAATTAAAATGTGTGTCTTTGTTCTTTGTTCAAAATTTGGGTCTTTGTTCTTTGTTCAAGATTTGGGTCTTTGTTCTTTGGAACATAGAAGGTTGAGGGGGGGCTTGATAGAGGTATTTAAAATTATGAGGGGGATAGACAGAGTTGACGTGGATAGGCTTTTTCCATTGAGAGTGGGGGAGATTCAAACAAAAGGACATGAGTTGAGAGTTAAAGGGCAAAAGTTTAAGGGTAACATGAGGGGGAACTTCTTTACACAGAGAGCGGTAGCTGTGTGGAACGAGCTTCCAGCAGAAGTGGTTGAGGCAGGTTCAATGTTGTCATTTAAAGTTAAATTGGACAGCTATATGGACAGGAAAGGAATGGAGGGTTATGGGCTGAGTGCAGGTCGGTGGGACTAGGTGAGAGTAAGAGTTCGGTACGGACTACAAGGGCTGAGATGGTGCTGTAATTGTTAAATGGTTAAATAGTTATAAAAGAATTATTAGAGGTGAGGCTGGTTTGTATGATACCTCTTCCCAAATGTAGCTACTATAAATCATTGACTCATAGAGCCACACAACATGGAAACATGCCCATGGCCCAGCATGTCCATGCTGACCAAGATTACCTCTTTTCTTTTTAAAATGTGTTTTTTATGGCTGTGAGACTGTACTGGACTCCAAGAACAACGCATACAGCGGGTCTACCCCATCAGCGAGCTGCGCGTTATTTGGAGCAGCCGGCCGGGGCGTCGAAGGAGCCAACAGACAAGTCAGAGAAAGAGAAGCTGGACTCATTTGCCAGCATTTGGTCCATAACCTTCTCAACCATTCCAGTCTTTGTATCTGTCCAACTGTCCTTTAAAATTAGCTATTATATCTGCCTCAACCACTTCCTCTGGCAAGGATTTGAAGAAAATGAATGGGGATGTCTACATTACAGAAAAGGAAGTATTGGTGGTATTAAAGCACATTAAAGTGGATAAGTGGCTTAGCATGTTGTGGAACTATATGGAAGAAATTGCAGGGGCCCTGGCAGATGTATTTGCATCTTTTTAACCATGAGTGATGTACCATAAACTGCAGGGTGTTAAATGTTGTGCCTTTATTGAAAAAGGTCTTCAATGACAAGATGGAAGTATACACTGGACAGCTTAAAATCAGTAGCGTAAAGTTGCTGGAGGGGATATTGAGAGACAGGATCAACCAGCATTTGTAAAGTCAAGGATAAATTGGGATTAGTCAGCAAAGTTTTGTGCATGGGAAACCAGCTTTGACCTGGTTGTTTGAGGAGGATATGAAGAGGACTGACGAAGGCAGGGCAGTGGGTTCTCCTATGTGGATTTTGGCAAGGCCAAAGCTCAGGTATACAACTTGGTCAGCATGGACAAATTGTGTGGAATGTCCTGTTTCCATGCTGTATAACTCCATGAATCAATGACTCCTCATCCCTGGAATCATTTTGCAAATCTCTTCTGCATCCTTTCTAGGACCTTCATATAACTTCCTGAAGTGTAGTGACCAGAACAAAATACAAAAAAGTAATAATCAGAATAATAACAAAACAAATAATCTCATGTCCTCAATTTTCCAGCCAGCAACCCGTCAGCACTCATTTTTGTTAAACTCTTCCAATACCCTCCATAATTCAAGGAGATTAAATTATACAGTAAATGGTCAGTCGACCAGGCAATGAATGTTAAATCCAGCTTCTTTGCATACAGATTTTATACGCCAGGTTTCATCTTAATTAGGCTGATTGGATATTTGTCTTCATAAAGATTTTAAGAAGTCTAAAGGGGTTAATTAAAAAAAAGCAATTTAAGTAGCACATTGTTTCTCTGTTTTATTTAGGATGTGAATTATCAGCACTCTCAGGTACGCACGAGGGCAGGCAGATGAAGCACAAAACCCAGCATGTCCCAGAAGATGCTGGTTGATATAAAGCAGCGTGTAACTTTTTGCTCATTGTTTTTGTAATTGTATTTTCTGCAGCAGAGAAAGTTGGAGCCTGCATTCAATCACACAGCTGGCTCTTCAATTGAAGATGACACAAAACCCCCTGTGGAAGATCACAAGCCACTTAGCAAAGCTTGCAGTGAAACCTAAAGCAAGCCTAACTAGGTGAGAAAAATTAGAATTTGATGAGTTGAAAATAATGTTGGGAAATGCCGTGTGTAACCTAGGTAACAGGTGATCTTTCGCCTTGCCTGGAAGGACTGTTCCCCCTGTCCGCACCTACCACCCCATGAGCCTCCACATCCAACATAATTCTCCATAGCTTACACCACCTTCAATAGGATCCTAACACCATACACATCTTTACCACCTCCCCCCATTCTCTGCCTTACACAGGGCTCACTCTCTCCATGATTCCCTTGTATAATCGTTCCTCCCCACTAATCTCCGTCCTCCCACTTGCCCAGTTACCTCCTCCCTTACCATCATTCAGGCCCCAAACAGTCCATCCACTTCACCTGTGAATCTGTTGTATCTGGTACTCTCATTGCGGCCTTTTCTATATTGGTGAGAACCGACATGAATAGAGGGACCACTTTGTCGAGCACCCCTGCTCCATTCACCAAAAGTAGAATTTCCCGGTGGAATGCTGTTTTAATTCTTACCCCTATTCCCACTCCAACAAGTCAGTCCACAGCTTCCTTATTCTCTCTCAGGTTGGAGGAGCAATACCTTATATTCTGTCTAGGTAGCCTCCAACTTGATGGCATAAATATCAATTTTTCCTTCCAGTAAAAAATATTCTCTCCACTTTCCCTTTTCTTCTGTTCCCCATTATGGCCTTTTACCTCTTCTCCTCACAGGCCTAACACCTCCCCCTGGTTCCCCTCCTTCAATCCTTTCTCCCATAGTCCACTCTACATTCCTATCAGATTCCTTCTTCTCCAGC
Organism: Mobula hypostoma; assembly: GCF_963921235.1. NCBI lineage: Eukaryota > Metazoa > Chordata > Chondrichthyes > Myliobatiformes > Myliobatidae > Mobula > Mobula hypostoma. Next base: position 172,746,833 of record NC_086097.1, read on the forward strand.
CCTTTACCTTCCCCCCACCTCATCCTGGCTCCACCTATCACCTTCTAGCTAGTCCTCCTTTCCATCCTCCCGCCTTTTTATTCTGGCACCTTCTCCCTTCCTTTCCAGAGTCTCAGCATGAAATGTCAACTGTTTATTCATTTCCATAGATATTGCCTGAACCGCTGAGTTCCTCCATTATTTTGAGTGTGTTGCCATTCATCACTTTGAATGGAGGTGACAAATAGCCTCCTAAGCCAAATTTGTGAATAGAACGTACAGTATATTGGCGCACACACACACCCACTCTCCCACCCACCCCTGCAGTTTGGATCATACAAAATGAATTTGAGCCATTTATTACCACGTGCACAAGTATAGTGAGGTCCAGCTACGATGAAAAATATGCTTACAGCAAAATCACAGGTACATAGGTTTCACACGCAAAACCTAAATTATACAAGTTGGTGAAGACAAAACTGACTCTGCCAAGCAAGACATTAGTGCAAAACAACCCTCATTGTGAGTCAAGTCCATAGTATTCCATTGCTGAGGTAGGGTTAGGTTGATGCAGCTCAGTTCAAGAACCTGATGGCTGTAGGAAAATAGCTGTGTGGGTCTTCAGGCTTCTGTATCTCTTGCCTGATAGCAGTATGAAGAGGTCATAACCCAGTTGGTGAGTATCCTTGACGATAGGTGCTGCATTGTTGCCTCTTGTAGATGCTATTGATTGCAGAGTGGGCTGTGCCTATAATGGACTGATAGATATGACAATTATAAATCATTACCATTACCAATAGCAATAATGTGCAGGGTAGTCAAACCCAGAATGAAACATGGTTTGACCAATTTCTTGCTGGACACCATGCATCTGAAGAAATTTTGGTAAATTGGTTTGATATTACCATATGTACTGAGGTACAAATGAAAACTCGTCTTCCAAATCTTTCATGGAGATCATTTCGTTACAGCAGTATGAGACCATAACACTTAAGAAACAGAAATAGATATAAGCCATTCAGACCATTGCTCCTGCTCTGCCATTCAACCATGGCTGATTTATTATCCCTCTCAACCCCATTCACCTGCTTCTCCCTGTCACCTTTGACGTCCTTACTAATCAAGAACCACCCTATCAACCTTCACTTTAAATATACCTCCTCAGCTATCTGTGTCAATGAATTCAATAGATTCGCCACGCTCTGGCTAGTAAAATTCCTCTTCATCTCTGTTCTAAAGGATGTCCTTCTATTCTGAGACTGTGCCATCTGGCTGCTTCACTATTGGAAACATCTTCTCAACGCCCACTACCTTTCATTATTAACAAAGCACACAAAATGCTGGAGGAACTCAGCAGGCCAGGTAGCATCTATGGAAAAGATTATTATTAGATAGTTTTCAATGATATCCCTCTTCACTCTTCTAAACCCCAATCAGTACAGCCCAGAACCATCAAATGCTCCTCATGCTTCAACTCCTTTCATTCCCAGAATCATTCTTGTTAACCTTGTCTAGACCCTCGTCAACAGCAGCACATCCTTCCTTAGATAAGGGTCCCAAGACTGCTCACAATACTCCATATATGGTCTAACCAATGGCTTTTAAAGCCTCAACATTACACCCTTGTCTTTATATTCTAGTCCTCATCTCCTTACAGACAGCAAATCCCATGCGATAACCACTACACTACCATGGATTCCTACTGAGGCTATACAAGATAAAACAAAAACAGAATGCAGAATAAAATGTTATGGTTAATGAGAAGATATTAAGGTTAATTTTGGAGTAAAGTTTGGAGCAGACATTGTGAGAGTGGGCTAATGAAGGAATAGGATTTTGATGTTTTAGTTTGAGAGGCTTCAACAAGGAAGCACAAGTGAGCAGCAGGTAAGAATAGGTAGGAGTTCTTTTTAGACACAAAAGGCACTGCAGATGATGGAAATCTAGAGCAATACCCTCAATGTGCTGGAGAAACTCAGCAGGTCAGGCAGCTTCTATGGATGGGAATACACAGTCAATATTTTGGGCTGAGACCCTTCGTCAGGATCCGGAGTTGTTTTTTTTATATAAAACACCGAATTCCAACTTGCTGGTCATACAAGATAAAACAGTAACAGAGTACAATTACAGAGAAGATGAGGTGCAGGTAGCCAATATGATGCAAGGTCATAACAAGGTAGAGTGTGAGATCAAGAGTCCATCTTATTGTACTAGAGAACGATACACTAGTATTATAATAGTGGAATAGAAACTGTCATAGAGTTTGGTGTATGCTCTTTCAGACTTTTGTATCTTCTGCCCGATTGGAGTTGGGGGAGGGGAGAAATGAGAATGTTCATTGTGGGTGGGGCCCTTGATTATGCTGGCTTCTTTACTAAAGCAATGAGAAGTGTAGACAGAGTCCATGGAGGATAGTGGCCAATTATCTGATCAACCAGTGCATCTTTGGGATGTGGCAGGAAACTGGAACACCAGGGAATATCCCAAGTAGTTGTAGGGAGAACATACAAACTCGACACAGGCAGAACCAGAGATCAGGATCAAACCCGCTTCACTGGAACTGTCAGAACGTGATGTAGCTGATTCATGCATGACTTATGTTTCAGCAAAATTCATTGCATTGCAACAGCAAATTACTTCCCAGTTTGCAGACAGATCTTGATCCACGCTCTAGTCTTGAAGACATTCATTTCTTATCAATCATTCAGAATTAATGTTGTAGAGTATAAATGAAACATTTGAAAATGTCTGTGCGTCCCTCTCAAGCAGCATTAAGTATTTAAACTGTTATCCAGAAGCCCAGGCTTATAATGCAAAGGATTTCTACAAGTAAGATCCAGAGCACAGCTCACAGTACAATGAAAGGCATATGGCTTTAGGAAGATCTCGCACAGAGCTAACTTAAAAACAAATAGGACTTCTAAGTGGATCAGGATTGTTTGCCTGCTGAAATCCCTCAGTTTATCATAAAGCCTTATAGTTGTGGGGTTCTACCGCACAGAAAAAGGCTCTTTCACCTGCTTCATTGTTCATCTCCATCAATCACATTTTCTGCGTTTCTGCTGGCCACTTTGGCAGCATGTTCCAGATATAAACTACTTTCTGTGTGAAAGTGGTTGATATCTGGAACCTGTACTTCTTTGGAATATGTGGGGAAACTGAAGCACCCACAAGGAAACCCACATAGTCATGGGGAGAACATATAAACTCCTTAACAGACAGCGGGGGAAACTGAAATTCCCAAGTTGATTGCTGGCACTGTGAAGTGGTACGCTAACAGCTAGGCTACCATACCGCAAGAATTAGAATTTTGTGGATACCCAACTAGCTAGATAGCAGAAAGGAGATGGTGATGGTGGGATGTTGGAAAGTCAGACCCTGGCAGGAACTCTACAAATGGCAGGACTCTGGAGATTGTTTTAAAACAGAGGGGCTTGGGAGTTCAAGCACATGGTTCACTGGAGCACAGGTAGATAGAACTGTGAAGCAGTCTGGTCTTCATCAGTCAAGGCACTGAATATAAAAGTTGGGCGGTCATTGTACAGTTCACAGTTGAGGCCACACGAAGTACTGTGCTCAGTTCTGATCATCCTGCTATTGGAAAAATGCCATTAAACTGGAATGAATGTGTGACAAGGTTAAAATCTGTTCAATTTAGTTATAAACGATTGTTCAAATAATTTTGTAAAGAGTTTAAATAATTTATTTAATGTGAATATCATTTCATGTTGATGAAAAAAGGGACATTACTTTTAATACCTGCAAATATGAAAATTCTGAGAATCTATGCACAAGGTATTCTTTTATGGGTTTGAGCGCTGAATCTCCCATTGATATGTTAAGTCTTGCATTCCATCTTCAGCACGCGATTGATTGCTCATGCCTGCTAGAATGGCTGGGCTGGGCTGGGGTGGGGGATGGAGGTGCACACTGCATTCCTCATTAACCATAAAGTTTCTGAGGAGTAAACAGTATAGCTAACTTGTCTCATTCGTCATCTCCCTTTTCCAGGTAGGAAAAGAAATACAGAAAATAATTGGAATTTTAAGCGAATTGGCACATTCAGTTTCTCAGAAAAACATTAAGTATTTTTTTCTGAAGGTTTGTATAATTCTTTGAGTTATATATTTGTTTGAAACGGGGAAAAAAGGCTGTTTTCACCCATGTGGCTTGTATAATTGAAGCATTAAAGCTGCATGGAGACAGTGCCATAAGCACACGGTGTAACCGTTTGGATGCATGTAATTGCTGATAAAAGAAGATAGTTTATTGGAGTATTTTTATATTTTGTGTTATATTTTTGTTCATCTAGAATTAAAGTGATGTGTTCCCATGCAATAACAGAAATTATAGTTAAAACATAAAAGACCCCAATGTTAAATGAATAAAAGCATAAACGGGAAGGGTTGAACTTGGTTGAAAATGCACATCTCATTACCTATTGTTATACAGTTAACTGGATGTACTGTTATTTATTTTGATTCACTATTAAGTTACTGAGGAGTAAATAGTGCAGTGTGTATGTTACGTTCATCATCCGCCTTTCTCACGGGCGCTGCACATGCAGAAAAGATTTACGAGGGTGCTGCCCGGATTTGAGGGACTGAGTCATAGGGAAAGGGTGGAAAGGCGAGGACTTTATTCCTAAAACACGAGACCGAGAGATAATCATGAAGGAAATGCAGAGGGTGAATGTACGCAGTCATTTTCCTCAGGGTTGGGGAAATGAAGAACTAGAGGCCATAGGTTTAAGGTGAGTAGGGAAAAATCTAAGAGGACCTTGAAGGGAAACATTTTTACATGTAGTGTGGAATCTATGTGGAATAAGCTACCAGAAGAAATTGATGAGACAGGTAAAATAATAACTGTTAAAAGGCAGTTGGACAGGTACATGGATTGGAAGATTTCAAAACAGATTCCCAACCTGAAGTACACAGACCCCTTTGCTAATTGTATTGGTCCATGCATAAAAAGGTAGGGAACCCTTATGTTAGAAGGTTAGGAGCCAAATTCTGGCAAACAGGGCTAGCAAAGATATGGTATGTTGGTCAGCATAGACCAGATGGGCTAATTGACCTGTTTCTGTGTTTTATGACTCCAAGGTTTCTATTCTTGAAATATTATTGAGGGGAATATGTCTCCCTTTGATGTTCCGCTGATTTTCCCTGCATTGTTTTCCTGTATGTTAATTGTCACGTATCTTTACACTGAGGTTCCTCCTCAAGAGCTGGTTCTACTTCTACTTCTGGAATAAATTCATTATCATATTCTGAACAATATTTTGCGGTACATCTCAGTGACTTTTTCTCCAATTCATAACTTTGCCCACTGTCTTAATGAGGGTCAATATACACTAGAAGAACAGCATGTTATCTATCATCTGGGTATTTGCGATCTTCTACAGCAAGCACTGAATATTCTACCTGTAAGTTAGCTGTGCTCTCATCATAATGTACTTTTCTCACCTTGTTTCTATGAAATGCCTTCCTAACAGTTATTATTTTATTTTTATTTTTATTTAGAAATACAGCACAGTAACAGGCCCTTCTGCCCAATGAGTCTCCACTGCCCAATAACACCCATATAACCAATTAACCTACTAAGTCGTACACCTTTGCAACTTTGGAGGAAATTGGAATACCCAGAGGAAACGCACGCAGGCATGGGGCAAACGTACAAATTCCGTACAGACTGTAGTGCAATTGAATCGCAATCACTTACTCCTGTAATAACATTACACTAACTGTTATGCTATCATGCCGTCCCAAGTGTGAGGCCCAAAGTAAACTGAAAGAACAGCATCTTAGACTATAAGACCATGAGACAGAAGCAGAATTAGGCCATTCGGTCCCTCAAGTCTGCTCTGCATTCCATCATGGCTGATTTATTATCCCTCTCAATACTATTCTCCTGTCTTTTCCCCATAACCTTTGACATACTGTCTAATCAAGGACCAGTCAGCTTCCGCTTTAAATAATATCCAATGACGGCTATCTGTGGGAATGAATTTTATAGATTTACCTCTGGCTATGAAATTCCTCTTCCTGTTTGTTCTAAAGGGACATCCCTCTATTCTGAGGCTGTGCCCTCTGGTCCTGTATTCCCCCAATATAGGAAACATCCCCTCCATATCCACTCTATCTAGACCTTTCAATATTTGATAAGTTTCAGTAAGATTCCCCCCCCAACCCCCATTCTTTTAAACTCCAACAAGTTCAGGTCCAGAGCCATCAAATGCTTCTCATATGGTAACCCTTTCATTCTGGAATTATTGCCATGAACCTCCTGTGGACCCTCTCCAATGCCAGCACATCTTTTCTTAGATAAGGGGCTCAAACAGCTCACAGTATTCCCAAGTATGATCTCACCAGAGCCTTATAAAGCCTCAGCATTACATCTTTGCTTTTCTAGAACTCTCAAAACATAAGCAAAAGTTTAATTTGCCTTCCTTCCCACTGACTCAAGCAGCAAGTTAACCTTTAGGGATTCCTGCATGAGGGCTCCGAAGTCCTTTGCACCTCTGGTTTCTGAATTTTCTCCCTATTTAGAAAGTAGTCTTTGTCTTTATTCCTTCTACCAAGTTGCATGACCATACACTTCTCAACACTACATTCCATCTGCAAAAATCTGCCACTCTTTTGCCCATTCTGATCTATCCAAGTCATTCTGCAGACTCCCTGCTTCCTCAACGCTACCTTCCCCTCCATCTATCTTCGTATTATCTGCAAACTTGGCTACAAAATCATCCATTCCGTCATCCAAATCATTGACATATATGTGAAAAGAAGCAGTCCCAACACTGACCTCTCTGAAACACTATGAATCACTGGCAGCCAGCTGGAAGAGAGCCCTTTTTATTCCCTCTCTTTGCCTCCTGCCAGTCAGCCAATCTTCTTTCAGTGCTAGTATCTTTTCTGCAATGCCATGGGCTCTTATCTTGTTTAACATCTTAATGTGCAGTATCTTGTCAAAGGCCTGCTGAAATCCAATTAAGCAACATCCACTGACTACTTTTTTGTCTTTCCTGCCTGTTAATTTGTCAGTAAATTTTAATAGATTTGTCAGACAAGATTTCCCCTTAAGAAAACCATGCTGACTTTGGCCTATTTTATCATGTGCCTCCACGTAGTGTATACCAAAATGTCATTCTTAATAAAGCCTTCCCAACCACTGAAGTCAGGCTGACTGGCCTATAATTTTTGTTCTTTTTCCTCCCTCTCTTCTTAAAGATTGGAGTGACATTTTCAATTTTCCAATCCTCCAGGAGCATTCTGGAATCTAATGATTCTTGAAAGGTCACTAATAATGCCTCCACAATATCTTCAGCTACCTCTTTCAGAACTCCGGGATGTAGTCTATTTGGTCCAGGTGACTTACCTACCGTCAGACCTTCCAGCTTCCCAAGCACCTTCTCCTTAGTAATAGCAACTGCACTTCTGCCTATTTGATCCAGAACCAAGAACCTTTTGGTATAATATAACAGGCCAGAGCATCTTGGGGAGGCAGTAAGAGCGGAGGGCTTAGGATTTTCAAAACAGATCTAGAGGAAGGAGTTGGGTTTTTTTGGCATGGGCTGAAAGTCCTATTTGGTACTGTGTGACCCCATGACACAATTAGTCTATATTTTTGTCTGTTGGTAAAGTACAAAAAAAAGTATTCCATGCTTCTGTCATTCTCTGTATGTAACAGTTCCTGAAACTTCTGGCTTTGTTCTGGGACACCAAGTCCCAGAGTCCACACATAATGGAAGAGAGTTTCTCTCCATTTTACCTGTCAACAATCTATTCAGCCCAAAGGCAAATACAGACAGCAGTGGAAGCAACTTTGCCAATATTGCTGTCAGTCTATGAATGATGCAGAAAATGAGCAAAACTCTGATCAAATAGGAAGCAGATTTTTTTTTTTGCATGTCGCTCCAGACAGTCAGCCATTCTTGTCTGGTGCGTGGTGTCAGGATTGGTCTCCTTTCGGATTAACCGGGTCACCATATGAATGTTCCTGTCTCGACCCTTTTTTTTTAATATGAGGCCGAGTGGCTAGCTCGACGCTCAACCCGGCATGGATGGAAAGCGTGCTTGGGGAGTGGCCTGATTTGGATTCAAACTCAGGAGCCTTCGCTCTGGAGTCCGGCGCTGATGCCATTGCGCCACCAGCCGGCCAGGAAGCAGATGGAAGGCAGGGAGGGAACTGTAGGGCTTAATACATCTGTGTCAGGGGACACGGACACTGAGAGTGAAGTAACAAATCAATGTGCTCGAGGTCAAAATGTTGACAGTACCTTTCTGACCTCTCACTCCCCATTACAGCCTACCTTGCAACTGCTTCTGCGTTTCTGCTGCTTCCTTCATTAGTATTTTTGATTTAATGAAAAGCATCTGCCTCCTCTGTGCTCACCAGCTCACCTCAGGGAAAGAATCTGGGGGTACTGGTGTTGGTAAATGCCATCTATAAATTTGCTGATGATGCTACCATTGTTGGCAGAATCTCAGATGGAGATGAGAGGGCGTACAGGAGTGAGATATACCAGCTAGTTGAGTGGTGTTGCGGTCAACGTCAGTAAGACCAAAGAGCTGAAAGGGTAAGATGAGGGAACAAGGACCAATCCCCATAGAGGGATCTGAAGTGGAGAGAGTGAATAATTTCAAATTCCTGGGTGTCAATATCTCTGAGGGTCTAACCTGGCCCCAACATATATATGCAGCTACAGCATAAAGACAGAGGCTGTATTTCATTAGAACTGTCAGAAGGTTTGGTTTTTCACCTAAAACATTCAAAAACCTCTACAAATATACCATGGAGAGCATTCTGGCTGGTTGCATCACCTGGTATTGAGGGGTGGGCAACCTCACAGGATTGAAAGAAGCTACAGAGAGTTGTAAAACTAGTCAACTCCATCATGGGTACTAGCTGCTGTAGCATCTAAGACATCTTAAAGGAGCCGTGCCTCAGAAAGGTGCCAATAAACTATTAAGGACCCCCATCACCCAGAACATGCCCTCTTCTCATTATTACTGTCAGGAAGGAGGTACAGAAGCCTGAAGGCACACTCAGTGATTTAGGAACAGCTTCTTCCCCTCTACCATCCGATTCCTAAATGAACATTGTACCCTTGGACACTACCTCACTTCTTTAAATTTCTGTTTTTGCACTGTTATTTTCAATTTAACTATTTATTATACATATATACTTCCAGTAATTCATTTTTTTTTCCGGTATTACTCATGTATTGCATTATACTGTTGCCACTGTTATATTAAACCTGATTCTGATTATTAGTTTACAGTTTTCCCCGCTATCCAAAAGTAGAGCGTTCCTATGAAACCGTTCGTAAGCCGAAATGGCGTAAAGCGAAGAAGCAATTACCGTTAATTTATATGGGAAACATTTTTGAGCGTTCCCAGACCCAAAAAATAACCTACCAAATCATACCAAATAACACATAAAACCTAAAATAACACTAACAGTAAAAGCAGGAATGCTATGATAAATACACAGCCTATATAAAGTAGAAATAACGTATGTACAGTGTAATTTCGCTTACCAGGAAGACAGTGAGACACTGGAAGGTTCACGCATTTTTCTATTATACAGTTCTTTGTAAGGCACTCAAAACATCCTGCAAACCTGCCTTAAACCTACGTGCCCTTTCAGAATTAAAGTCATACTTTTCTGCAGTCATTGCAGCAGTCAATCGTAGCGAAAATCTCACGCAGTTCAAGGCTAAGGTGGCTTGATGCTGAGATGCCGAGTGTACTTCCCAGGGAAGGAGCTTGGTGGCGCCACTCTCGCTGCTCGGGGTGTGCGCTGCCTCTATAACGGTTCGCTGCAAAACAAACGCTGAAAGCTATTTTTGCTTTTCGCTTTTTTTTTCATAAAAGCAAAACTCCTCTTCCGATTTCTTTCGGTTATCAAAAACAGGTACTAATGTAGGTCTTTCATAAAAGTGAAGTGGCGTAAAGTGAACTTCCGTAAAGCGGGGGACAACTGTATTGTTATAGCTTGTACCAAGATCCAGCGAAAAAACTTGTCTGGCACACTATACATGCAGATCACTTCATTATGCAGTGCATTGAGGTAGAACAAGGTAAAACTAACAAGGAGTTGTGTATTTAATATTTCAGTAGTATTTACTACATTTCACTGCATCAATGGAAATCGCAGCCAGAGGTGCAATGCAATTTCAGTCAGGAATGAAAGTGAATGTGAACAAAATTGCAATATTTAAACAGAAACTGGTCTTGCCAAACAAATTGTGTTACCGTTGTGGCAGGGGCTCACGTATGCCAGACCAATGCAGGTTTAAAGGTGAAACTTGTAGAAAATGAAACAAAGTAGGACACATACTGTACAAAGAACATGTTGGTCGGACAGAAAATAAATGGACTACACAGGGAAGATAAAAAGGCAAGTTGCAGTTTCAAAAAGAGCACTAATCTGCATGCTGTTTTTAAAATTTTTTTTATGCATTTCTACAATACAGCGACAGAAAAAAAAAACATCACCAAAATGGAGATTTATACAGTAGAAAACAAACGTGTCCAATATATAATTCACAATAAGGAAAAAGCACCCAAAATAAAACCATATAAAATTAGTATCCTCCCCACCCTCCCACTATAAAACCCCAGGCCAACCATTTCTATGTATAAAAGAAAAATTAATTGGAGCATTCAACCCCACAGAGCTGTAAATATATATATAAAAAGAAAATATAATGCCGACTACCAAAACTACAATGTAATTCACAACAAAAAACTGTAAAACTTACAGGAAAAAAGCTGAAAGTAAGGGATTATAGTACAAAAAAAGGATAAACTTAATCTAAAGCGGAGTTACGAAAGTATTCAAGAAAAAGTCCCCACACCCTATGAAACTTTATGTCCGAATTAAGAAGTGAATAATGAATCTTTTCAAGGTCTAAGCACGCTGTCGATAAATAATTTGATATAATGAAAGTGATATAAGACTGGATAGCCTTGAGATTCACAATGTGTAATCTAACAATAGTCAAGCAATGGGACTTGCATCAGAAGTGAATGGAAAATTAATTAAAATGAAATTGGACACTGGCTCAACTGTTTCAGTCATTCCACAAAATAAGTTTGAATGGCATTGCACGGATACTCAACTGAAACTTGCATATATCCAACTAAGAACTCGTACTTGAGAAAAGGTACAGGTTTCCCCCGCCATCCGAAGGTAGAGCGTTCCTATGAAACGGTTCGTAAGCCGAAATGTCGTAAAGCGAAGAAGCAATTACTATTTATTTATATGGGAAAAATTTGTGAGCGTTCGCAGACACAAAAATAACCTACCAAATCATGCCAAATGACACATAAAACCTAAAATAACAGTAACATATAGTAAAAGCAGGAAGGATATGATAAATACGCAGCCTATATAAAGTAGAAGTACTTCCACAATCATTACTGAACTGTTCTCCGTAGCGAAAATTTCGCGCAAGCGCTGTTGGCAAAAACACGGCGCAAGCGTTCTCCAGTAACCTTTAAGCTATGAAGCTGCTAAATCATACCAAATAACACGTAAAAATACACAGCCTATATAAAGTAGAAATAATGTATATACAGTGTAGTATCACTCACCGGAATTGGTTCAGCGCCGAGCACACTGATGATGGTGTGTTAGACTGAGTCGTCGCAGGTTGGGTGGTGCAGTGGCCCGCACCCTCCAGGCCGCCGACAGATACCGAACCGCAAAACACGCAGGGGTCCAGCGGTAGCCGGGAGGCACACAGTACATCTTTAAGAAAAAAGCCGAAATAAACAAGCTAATTAATTATGTGTCGGGCGGCACCTAATTAATTAGCATGTTTATTTCGGCTTTTTTCTTAAAGATATGCTGTGTGCCTCCCGGCTACCTTTGCATTCTCTGCGAATCGGTATCTGTCCGTGGCCCGGGGGTTGGGGTGGTGGGACACTGGGGTGTCATCTCGTCATCTATTTCCATTAGAGCAGGCAGCTCATCTTCTCCTATGACTGCCCACCTCGATGTCGAAGGTCGAGGTTCGTCGTCTGCTGTGGCTGATGCGGAAGGCTTGCTTGACTGCTAAGCCTCGCGCATTTTTCTATCATACAGTTCTTTATAAGGACTCAAACCATCCTGCAAATATCCCATAAACCTACGTACCATTTCAAAATTAAAGTCGTACTTTAGTCATAGTCATACTTTATTGATCCCAGGGGGAAATTGGTTTTTGTTACAGTTGCACCATAATTAATAAATAGTAATAGAACGAAAATAGTTAAATAGTAATATGTAAATTATGCCAGTAAATTATGAAATAAGTCCAGGACCAGCCTATCGGCACAGGGTGTCTGACCCTCCAAGGGAGGAGTTGTAAAGTTTGATGGCCACAGGCAGGAATGACTTCCTATGACGCTCTGTGTTGCATCTTGGTGGAATGAGTGTCTGGCTGAATGTGCTCCTGTGCCCACCCAGTACATTATGTAGTGGATGGGAAACATTGACCAAGATGGCATGCAACTTAGACAGCATCCTCTTTTCAGACACCACTGTGAGAGAGTCCAGTTCCATCCCCACAACATCACTGGCCTTACGAATGAGTTTGTTGATTCTGTTGGTGTCTGCTACCCTCAGCCTGCTGCCCCAGCACACAACAGCAAATATGATAGCACTGGCCACCACAAACTCGTAGAACATCCTCCGCATCGTCCGGCAGATGTTAAAGGACCTCAGTCTCCTCAGGAAATAGAGATGGCTCTTGTAGACAGCCTCGGTGTTCTTTGACCAGTCCAGTTTATTGTCAATCATTGCAGCGAAAATCTCACGCAGTCACTTTCTGTCCGTTCGCTATGGCATTTGGTTTCGATTGTTATCCTTTCCTCTTCCAATTGCATCAGCTCTTCATCTATCAGTTCTTGGTCATGGGATGCCAAAACCTCTTCAACATCATGTTCGTCAGCTTCCACAAGCCAAACTCACTTAGTCCTTACTTTGTTCACCACGATCAAAACGCTTAATTATGTCTAGTTTTACGCTAAGTGTAACACCCTTATGAGCTCTTTTAGGCTTTTCCGATACCTTAGAACTCATCTTGCAAATGGCTGCTCACAGGCACGTGTTTAAGCAATGCTGGCGAGAATGCAGTTCCAAATCCGGGGAGAGTGGCTGCTCGGGACATGCGGCGCGCTGCCTTTTATCGTGTGCTGATTTTTTCACGCGCTGCTTTTTTTCGTAACAGTGAAAACACCTTCTGAAAGCGAAAACAGGGTACTAATGTAGGTCTTTCATAACAGTGAGGTTTCGTAAAGCAAACATTCGAAAAGCGGGGGACACCTGTAACTCCTGTGGGAATGACTTTTGTAACAGTGAAATGAAACACTTCGGGTTTGTATGTGATAAAACAGAGATCCATCCACCATCTCCTGCAAGAGAGTTAACTGGAAGTGAATTAAATAAGGTACTGGATGATGCCAGAGCAGTGTTCTAGGATGACATTGGAAAATGTAAACATATCAAGGGTAAAATAGTGTTAAATGAAAATACCTCAGCCAAGTTGTACAAAGCCCATCCTTATGCCATCTGTATAAAGTAGGCAGTGAGCTAGATCGCATGGAGTTTGAAGGACTTGTTCCAAGGTACAGTGAAGCCAATGGCCAATGCCAGTGGTCCTGGTAGCTAAGGAGAATGGGTCTGTCAGCATCTGTGGTGATTTTAAAATCACCATCACCACAGTACTGAAGGTTTTTCTGACGCCACCATTTGTTTGCTTGTAATAAAGTGTACGTTAGAAGTAATTACACTGGTGTCGATTTTTGTCGATACTCCTACATTGGTGACCCTGATGCTCCTCCAGATGATTCTGGAGTGATTTTGCTTGTTTACAATCATGACTACAACCGCCATTGCTCTCAAGCTCCCTGAATTCTGGCCGGAACATGCCGCCATTTACTTCGCTCAGGCAGAGGTCCAGTTCGCAGTGTGAGGAATCTCGCAAGATGGCACGAAATATTACTACGTTGTGGCAGCATTGGACAGCTCTACGGCAACCACGGTGATGAGCATCCTACAGCACCCCCTGAAAGTCGGCAGTTACGAGACTCTTAAGTAACTCCTTCTAGAGACTTCAGAACTTTGCGAGTCTGAGTGCCTGGCTTAGGCGACTCCAAGCCGTCAGAGTTGATGGACCACACGATTTTCCTCTTTGGCGGACATCAGCCGTGTTTCACCTTCAGAAAGCTTTTCCTGCAACAAGTACCAGGTGAGATGCGGTCGGCTCTGGCTGGCTCTCCCCCCAAAGACCTCCAGGCTCTAGTCAGAGGTTGACAAGGTGCTTTCCATCACCAAGAGGGCCTGTGTGACCACATGGCTGGATGACTGAACTTAAGACAATTGCTGTGGCTCAATGACAGTTTCCTACCCTGTGTTTCTGCCACATGAGGTTGGGGCCGAGAGCTAAAAAGTGGCAGCCACCCTGCAGATTTGAGCAGTTGGAAAAAGGCAACAGCTGGTGCCTATTAGCTGCCATGGGCGTCGGCAGGTCAGGCTGCCGATGCTGCAGACTCTGTTTCCAGGTGCCCTTTCCTCTGTGACATGGGCACTCAGGTGAGCGTCCTGCCCGCGTCTAAATTGTACATACAAACTGGGGAATATGGACCATCTCCTGAGGCTGTGAATGGCAGAGCCATCCAGACTTTTGCTAAGTGTAAGATGGCATTGTGCTTTGGCGGGCAGAAGTTCCACTGGAATTTTGTGTTGGTGGCCATGTCTATGACCCTGCTGGGGGCCGACTTCCTCTGCACCAGCAGTCTTCTCTTTGATGTCCAGAACCAGTGCCTCATCAACGCAGAGACTTTCTACTCCCTCTCTGGCACACTCAGCACCACCAGCACTTCAAAGTTGTCCAGCGTCCTTTCCACCTCAGACAACATCCTCTGCCTCCTCGCTGAGTTCCCAGACCTGACCGAACTCACCTTCTCCTCCTCCACTGCTAAACACGGGGTGGAGCACCATATCCTCACTACCACCCCACCCATTTACACCAGGTGCCTCGACCTGGAGAAGCTAGCTGTTGCTAAGGCTGAGTTTGATGCCATGGAGCACCTGGGTATCGTCAGGCGGACCAGCAGTCCATGAGCTTCCCCTCTCCACATCATGCGAAAACCGGGAGGCGGGTGGTATCCATGTGGCAATTACCACTGCCTCAGATGGCACGACCCCTGACCAATACCTGATCCCGGGCATCCAGGATTTCTCTGCCCACCTGGCAGGGAAAATTAATTTCTCGAAGTTGGACCTCATTTGTGGTTATCACCAGGTCCCTGTCCACCCGAGTGACATTCCTAAAACTGCTGTATTACACCGTTTGGTTTGTTTGAGTTCCTCTGAATGCCATTTGGGCTGAAAAAGCAGCCCAGACCTTTCAGCGCCTCATGGACAGTGTTCTCAGGGATTTTCCATTCCTGTTTATTTGCCTAGATGACATTTTGGTAGCCAGCTCTTCTAGAGGTGAACATCTCTTACACTTGAAAACTCTTTTCAAATGCCTTAGGCAGCACGGTCTTATCATCAACCCAGCAAAATGACAGTCTGGACTGCCGATGGTTGATTTCCTCAGACACCGTGTCAATCCAGCAATGGCAGTTCCCCTGCCGGCTAAGGTTGAAGCTGTTAAGCACTTCCCTTGGCCAGTCACCGTTAAGGCCCTGCAGGAGTTTATGGGCATGATGAACTTTTATCACCGTTTTGTCCCAAAGCGGCTCAGCTTATGCGCCCCCTCTACGAGGCCCTTAAGGGTAAAGCAGCCAAGCACGTTGTGGACTGGACAGAGGAAAGGTCCAAGGCGTTCGCGGACACTATGCAGGCATTGTCTAGTGCAACGACACTGGCGCACTCCCTCCCAGATGTTCCGATCACTCACCATGGATGCATCGGATTGCGCGGTTAGTTGTGCATGAGCAGTTGGCCGATGGCATTTGGCTGCGTCTTGCCTTTTTTAGCCATCAGCTTCACCTTTGCAACATTTTCATTTTCTCCTAGGGAGCAGTCGACTTTTGTGGATCATGAGCCCCTAAAGTTCACCACGGCTAAGGTCTCTGAACCTTGGTCTGCTCGACAGCAGCGACATCTTTGTTTTATTTCAGAGTTCACCATGGACATCCAGCATGTCACATAGAAATGTTGATAGATTATCCCGTTTTCCTTTGGAAAAGGAAATACTTGAAAAATTTACAAAAGTGGACTCTTCTCTTGATGTATTCTCCCTAACACAAATCAAAAGTTTCCTTGTTACGGTAGAGATAATCAAAAGGGAAACCAGAAAAGACCCCCAAACTGTCTCAGGTCTACATGGCCACCCAAAATGCCTGGAATGTGCAGCAGAATCGCCATTTTCCCCATTTTTACCAGCACCGGGATTAATTTGCCCATGACGGGGTTGCCTTATGGGGTGGTTGGGAGTTGTTGTACCATCCCAGCTGAGAACTAAAGTGTTGGAGGAGCTACATGCTGGTCATCTAGACATGGTCAAAATGAAAACGTTGCCTTGAAGCTGGTGGCCTGCTGTAGATTATTAGGTCAAGCAGCTCGCATGAACTGTTCAAGATGCCAACACATCGAGAAGAAAGATGTCCAGAGCTGTCAGAACCACTTCCTGCAGTCCCAGAGTCAACTCCTACAACCACCATGGAGGAGGCCCCAGATCCTCAGATCCTGAGATATATACATTTATTTAAGCATTCTTTGTTGTTTACGTAATTCATTATGGGTTATATGTAAAAGTCCATGAATGGCATATGTCACTGCATCACCACATCATATGTGCGTGTCTCACTAAAGTAACACTGAAGCATACATGATATCCCCGACTCTACAGTGTTTTACATTCAATTATTTTTGAAGTGACAAAACATAACACAATGCAGAATAAAGTGTAATAGCTACAGAGAAAGTGCAGCGTGGGCAAACAATAAGGTGTAAGATCATAATGAGGTAGATTGTGAGACCAAGCTTCCATTTTATTGTGCAGAGAATCTGTTTGAGAGTCCAGGAGAGGGATGAAGAGTGAATCTGCCTTGCCATGGCTTTACACCTTATTTTCTGCCTGCACTGCACTACCAGGTAGGTTGTGAATTCAAAAGTCCATCTTATCGCACAAGGGAACCATTCAGTAGTTTTATTACAGTGGGGTAAAAGCTGTCCTTGAGCCTGGTGTTAGATGTTTTCAGGCTTTTTTTTTCTTCAGCCCACTGGGAGGAGGGAGAAGAGAGAATGTCTAAGGTTGTTGCCACTGGTTAGCAAGCAGTAAGTTCCACCAGATTGATAAATGGCAGTAGATACTACATTGAAGAGATCCTTGCAGATGACCAAGTAGATAAATACACCCTCAACAAATGTGGGGAAAGTAATGTTGACAATTTTTTAAACATATAATCCTGCCCAGCACACAGGGCAGAGGGGTGGCAATGAGGAGTCTCAGGTGCTCAGATAAATTATCTGCTTTCTTCACACGACGCAGCTCAGACAGTACTGTCCAAATAGCCAATTAGTGACCTTAATACTGCAGTCAGATGAAATTGACCAATAATTACCTCATTAAAATAAAGACCTCTGTACACATGCAGCCAAGGTTTGCACCCGCAAACCCAAATTCAAATTAATTAATGCTATATGGGAGATCCGGTAAAGAGTCTTATAACTGTCCTCGAGTCTGGTGGTATGTATTTTCAAGATTGTACATCTTCTGCTCCATGAAGGGATGGGAGGCAGATGGTAGCAAAGAGAATGACTGTGGTGGTGGGGGGGGGGGGCTCTTAATTATACTTGGCTGCTTTTCTGAGGCAGTAGAATGTGTAGACAGAGTAAGTGGAGGGGAGGCTGCTTTGATTGATGGACTGGGCTGTGTTCACAACTCTCCATAATGTCTTGTTGTGTTGGGCATAGTTGTTCCCATACCAAGCAGTGATGCATCTGAGTAGGATGGTTTCTATGATGCATCTTTAAAAATTGGTATGAGTCATTGGGGACATGCCAAATTTCCTTAATTCTCTGAGGACGTAGTGGCTTTGATGTGCTTCCTTTGCTGGTCCAGGACAAATTGTTGGTGATAATTACCCCTAGGGACTTGAAGTTCTCAACTATCTCCACCTTTGAACCATTGATACAGACAAGAACTTGTACTCCTCTCTACTTCCTGATGTCAGTGATCAGCTCCTTCATTTTGCTTTCAGTGAACGGCTGTTGTCTTTACACCACTAAGCTCTCTATCCTGTACTCTACCTCATTATTGTGTGATGCTGCAGGAAGACAGAGGCCAGATTGCCTCTGTTTTGACAGAAGACAGATTTTCTAAAGGAATTTTAAAATAATTTTGTAGGTTGTTTTGATTTTTTTTGCTCAAACTAGTATGTTTTCATGTGAAAATTTAACTCATTGACTGTATTTAAATTAGACTGAAATGGGGAGAATTTTTATTCACTTAAAAGGTGGTGTACTTTTGAAAATGTCCACCCAGTGGGCAATTGATTATCTATCAATGGCTGCCTTCAAAGTAGAGATCCACAAATTTATAAACCCTTAAAAGTTCAGCCTGCTTTGCTGCTCGGAAAATGGTCCCAGACCATCTATGTAGGACAGGAGAATGGAACTGAGCTAGAAGCTCAGTGATGTTCTTGAAGAAAGGTAGAGAAAGTCAAGAAGCCAAATGGCCTTTCACTGCTCATACTTGTGTTCCAACTGCAGTGGTGGGATTCAACTCACGTACAAGAGTCCAGGTCCCTGCAGAGCATGAGCAGCAACAAACTCACCATTTTACCATAGCCCTGAAACCAAGAGGTCCAGTGTACCAATACACTAGCTCCCTGACTTAAGCAAAATCTCCAATATTTGACTACATCAATTCCCAAAAATAAATAACAAGAAATGCTGGAAATGCATAGTAGGTCAAGCAGCATCTGTGGAGACAGAAACAAAATCAGGTTGAAGATGTTCCCTCCGTAATGATCAAATCCAAAATTTTCTGAGAGGTCTCAGTAGTGATGGGCTCAGGTGGCATTCCGTTAAAGCTTTGCCTCCAGAATGGCCTTTGAGAGGAAATACTTAAAAATTATTAGAAGTTATCTTAATTATTAAATAGCATCATTTGTTAATTTTTATCTATTTTGTTTTTAATGTTTATTTGTTTTAATATGCTACAATCATTCGTTATTGAATTGTTAATGTTCAAAATGTCAGATTATGGTTTTGCCTCAATAGAGACCATTCAGCCCATCAAGCTCATGGTGCTCACCACATCCCACAGATGATTCTCCTACATGGGCCTATAAAATTCCCGGTTGAAATCTTCTGTGTACCATCCACTTTTTTCTGAATAAAGCAACCATTTACCACTTCCCTCTGCTTTCTGATGTTAGGCTAATTTCTTCTCCATTGTTTTGTGATCCTTAAACTCCGTATGTCAATGTTTTGCTAACCAGACTTTCTCAGATGCATTTATTCAAGAATATTACAAATGATGCAAATCTAGAATCATCGTATATGAGGAGAGGTGTGTGGGCTGTCGTTATTTATGAATTATTATGAAGCCATGAGTGGCTATAGAAAATAACTAAAAAGTCAGGATACCCTTAAGGTTAACCTCCAGATTGAGTCAGTGGTGAAGAAGGCGAATGCAATGTTGGCATTCATTTCTAGAGGAATAGGGTGCAGGAGCAGGGATGTGATGTTGAGGCTCTATAAGGCACTGATAAGACCTCACTTGAGTACTATAGGTAGTTTTGGGCTCCTTATTTAAGAAAGGATGTGCTGACATTGGAGAGGGTTCAGAGAGGATTCACTAGAATGATTCCGGGAATGAGAGGGTTAACATATGAGGAACGTTTGGCCGCTCCTGGACTGTACTCCTTGGAGTTTAGTAGAATGAAGGGGGACCTCATAGAAACATTTCGAATGTTGAAAGGCATGGACAGAGTGGATGTGGCAAAATTGTTTCCCATGATGGGGGAGTCTAGTACGAGAGGGCATGACTTAAGGATTGAAGGGCGCCCATTCAGAACAGAGATGCGAAGAAACTTTTTTAGCCAGAGGGTTGTGAATCTATGGAATTTGTTGCCGTGGGCGGCAGTGGAGGCCAAGTCATTGGGTGTATTTCAGGCAGAGATTGATGGGTATCTGAGTAGCCAGGGCATCAAAGGTTATGGTGAGAAGGTGGGTTGTGGGACTAAATGGGAGAATGGATCAGCTCATGATAAAATGGCGGAACAGGCTTGATGGACCGAATGGCCTACTTCTGCTCCTTTGTCTTATGGTCTACTCAACTGGTCCTCTAAGTTATTGTATATAGCAGATCAGAATACAAAAGGTTAGTCCTCAGTGATAACAGAACTCTGCTTAGACCATACCTGATGTATCATAACTCCTCAGAGAGATGCACTGTCCTCAGAAGGAGTTCATGTGGATTTATCAGAATCATGTATAGATATCAATGAGAAGCAGAATCAGAAGCAAGTTTAATATCACTGTCATACGTCATGAAGTTGCTGTTTTACAGCAGTATGTTGCAATACATAATTTAAAAACTATAAATTACAATAAGTATATAAAATAAAGCAGTGCAAAAAGAGAGGAAAAAGTAGTGAGGTAGTGTCATGGGTTCATTATCCATTGAGAATCTGATGGTGGAAGGAAAGAATCTGAACTTGAAACGTTGAGTGTGTATCTTTAGGCTTCTGTGCCTCCTCCTTGATGGTAGCAATGAGAAGAGGGCATGTCCTGGGTGATGAAGGTCCTTAATGATGGATGCTGCCTTTTTTTGAAGCATTGCTTTTTGAAGTTGGTTGAGTTTGCAACTTTCTGCAGCACTTTTCCAATCCTGTACTGTGGCTCCTCCTACCAGATAGTGATGGAACCAGTCAGAATGCTCTCCACAGTACATCTATAGAAATTTGTGAGAGTCCTTGGTGACATACAAAGTCTCCGCAAACTCCAAATGAAATATAGTTGCTGCCGTGCCTTCTTTGTAAATGCCTCACTATGTTGAGCCCTGGTTAAATCTTCAGAGGTGCTGACAGTCAGGAACTTGAAACTGCTCACCCTTTCCACTTTTGATCCCTTGATGAGGACTGGTGTGTGTTCCCTCATAATGTCCTTCCTGAAGTCCACAATCAATTCCTTGGTCTTACCAATGTTGAGTGCAAAGTTGTTGTTGCTGTGACGCCACTCAACCAGCAGATCTGTCTCATTCCTGTACTCCTCTACATCACCATCTGAAATTATGCCAGTTTTGGTTGTGTTATCAGCAAATTTATGAATGGCATTTGAACTGTGCCTAGCCACCCAGTCATGGGTGCAGAGAGAGTAGAGCAGTGGGCTAAGCATGCATCGCTGAAGTGAGCCAGTGTTGATTGTTAGCTAGGAGGAGGTGTTATTTGCAATCGACACTGACTGTGGCCTTCTGGTAAGGATGTCAAGGATCCAGTTGCAGAGGAAGGTAAAGATACCCAGGTCTTGGAACTTGTTGAGTAGTACTGAGAGTATGAATGTATTGAACACTGAGCTGTAATCAATAAACAGCAGCCTGACATAGGTATTCCTTTTGTCCAAGTGATCTGAACTTGAATGGAGAGCCACTGAAATTGCATCCACTGTAGACTTAAATTGCAACCAGGTCCTGGTCCTTGCATAGGCAGGAGTTGATTCTGACCATGACCAATCTCTCAAAGTGCTTCATCGTAAAAGAAATGAGTGCAACTGGACAACAGTCATTGAGGCAGCTCACCCTGCTCTTCTTGGGCACTGGTATGATTATTGCTGTTTTGAAGCAGATGGGAAACTACAGTTGCAGCAGTGAGAGATTGAAGATGAGGTCCATCAGTGTTCTGATGCTTTACAAGGGTTTACCCTCTTGAAAGATGTTCTGACATTGACCTCTGAGCCCAAGACCATTGGTTCACCAGATGTTGCAGGGATTTGCACAGATGTAGTTTTATTCTCCCTTTCAAAGCATCCGTAAAAGGTGTTGAGCATATCTGAGAGAGAAGCGTCACTGCCATTCTTGATGTTAGACTTTACCTTTTAGGATGTAATGGCTCGCAAACCCTGCCAGAACTGACATACATCCGATTTTGTCTCTAACTTCAATCAGAATTATTTTTTCACTCTTGAAGTAGCTTTCCATAGTTCATACCTGGACTTTTGATATCGCTCTGGACCACCATTCTTGAATGTCATAGATCTAGCCTTCAAAAGACTACGAATCTCCTTGTCCATCCATTGCTTTTGGTTTAGGTATGTCCCGCTTGTTCTTGAAAGCAGACACTTATCCACACAGGTCTTGATGAAATTTGTGATAACTCTGGTATACTCAGCAAGATTTTCAAATGAATCCCTGAATATTGTCCAGGCCACCAACTCAAAGGAGATCTGCAAGGGTTCGTCCACCTCCCTTGACCGTATTTTCGTGGTCCTCACCACTGGTGCTGTACTCTTTAGTCTCTGCCTGTACTCTGGGAATGAAAGTACAGACAGGTGATCAGACTTTCATAGTGCAGGCGTGGGTTGGCACGGTAAGTGTTCTTGATGGCAGTATAGCAATGGTCAAGTGTGTTAGCTCCTCTAGTTCCACAGATCACATGTTGGTGGTAGTTGTTCGAAAACTTCTTCAAGCTGGCCTGATTGAAATCCTCCACAATGGCATTGAATGTGTCAGGGTGCACTGTTTTCTGACTGTTAGTCATGGTGCCCAGCTCCTCCAGTACCTGACTGATGTTGACCAGAGGTGGAATGTACATCTCAGGAGATAAAATGGTTGACATTTGACCACTGGGTATTCCAGGTTGGGTGAGCAAGATTGAGATAGAACGGCCACATCTGTACACCACAATGAATTAATCATGAAGCATACTCCACCTTCTCTACTTTTTAAAGTCCCAGCTGTCCTGCCCTGTGATAGATGGTGAAGCCCTCTGGCTGCATCGCTACATCCTTAATGGTGGGAGGGAGAGCCACTTTTCCATGAAGCAAAGTCCCTCTGGTACTGCAAACTTGCTCTGAAGTCTTCAATTTATTTTCCAGAGGCTGTACATTCCCTAGCTGGATATAAGGGAGTGGCGGGGGGGGGGTCTAAGAAATCTGCATTTCAATTGTACCTGTAGACCAGCAAATTTTCTTTACTGCCTTTTTCTTAAATGGAAACTGCACTCGTGACCGGAATCTGCCAATTGTGAGGAGCAACAGTTTTTTAACGTCGTAAAATAATGTTGCTTACTGAAGTACTGATGGCTGTGACCGTGAATTTCAGCTGTAGTTGTCCAAAGTGAGAATATTTGATGATTCCCATCAGAGTTGAATGCAGAGTCACCACTTAGCAGCACCATTTTGAAGGGTACCTTGTGTCTTGAAGAAGACAACAGACTGGAGATGCAGAACTGGAGCAGTAATTAATCTGCTGAAGGAACGCAGCAAGTTGAACAGCATCTGTTGGGGAAGGAATTGGAAGATGGTAGATTGGTAAGTTGCTTTACCATTCATTCATGTACCAAGTCCACTGCCTTGTGGATAGCATCAGGAGAAGACAAAGGATATGGGAGTAAACCCAGGCAGCAAACCCAGAGTGGAGACCCAGCTCCTGCAGCCAAGCTAGAGCCAAACGTATTGCTTCATGAAGTTTCCTTTAGACCACACTGGTGAGGCCAAGAGGGGGATCTTGATGTCTGGGCATCTCAGGATCTCCATACCTTCCACCCAGGCCCAGATTTGTGATGACCATCATCACTCATTGCCCTTTGAGACAGACGGATGCCAACCACCACCAAGGTACAGCAATAAAATATGTCCTGTAGATTAATACAGATTATCATATATCATCCATATAGATTAATTACAACAGTGCATTGGGTTAGTCTTGTATCAGATTATAATTATAGAGAAAGTGCAGACAATAAGTATAAGGTCATTATGAGGTAGATTGTGAAGTCAGGAGTCCATCTTATCATCCGTGGTGATCATCCAGTAGTGTTGTAACAGTGGGTTAGAAGATGTTCTTGAGCCTGGTGATAGGTTTTTGTATCTTCTGCCTGATGAGAGAAGAAAGAAGGTTTAGGATGTCTAGACTTTGATTATGCTAATTACTGTACATAGTCAGAATTATAGACAGAGTCTATGGAGGGGAAGCTGGTTTCCATGACGTGCTGAGCTATGTTCACAACTCTGTGCAGTTTCTTGCAGTCACGGACAGAGCAGTTGCCATATTAAATCACGATGCATCCAGATAGAATGTGCATTGATAAACGTGCAAAATTTCTTTAGCTTCCTGAGGGAGCAGAGACTGGTGAGTATTCTTGGATGTGGTTGGACCAGACAGGCTATTGGTGATGTTCATGTCCAGGAACTTGAAGCTCACAACCCTCTTGACCTCAGCACAGTTGATGATTCAGGTGCACCACACCCTTCCTGAAGTCAATGACCAGCTCTTTTTTGCTGACTTGAAGGAAAGGGTGTTTCAATGACACCATGTCATTTGGTTCTCTATCTCCTTCCCGTGTTCTGACTCATCATTATTTAATATGTGTCCTACTGCATTAGTATCATCTGGAAACTTGTAGATGGAGATAGAGCAGAATCAGTTGTGAGTGTTCAAGGAGTTGTGTAGGGGATTGTCAATGCAGCCTTTGTTGACAGTAATCTTTGTGGAGTGCTGGTGTTTGTCCTTACTGATTATAGTCTTTTGGTCAGGCAGTCGAGGATCCAGATGCAAAGCAGATGTTGAGTTCTAGATCTAGAACTTTGGAAATGGGTTTACTTGATGTAGTGCTGAAAGCATCGAAGTTTTGGGTGGATGCAGGGTCTTGTTGAATTAGATTATATAATTTTTTTTTCTGTGCAGTTTAACATTCAACTGCCTGCTTATATTTTATAAAATTAGCTATGTACGTGTTTTCCGAGTGGTCATAGCGTATATATGCAATTATTCAGTGGTTGTAGTTCTTTGTGTTATTCTGGAAAGTTCTGGAAGCTTCTCTGGTGTTCCATTAATTCATTGGGGACCATCTGATTGGTTTCCAATTCCTTTGTTCTATTAGCACTTAATAAAACAATCGTGAAGCAGTAAGTTTTATGCCTCTTTTTGATTTCCAAAAGAATCTTGGATTAAAAATATCAAAATCCAGCAACTCAGCATAGACAGCGAGGATAGCTGTGAAGATTTAAGAACTTGGAATAATCACAGATGAAGTGAAAATTTTTAGCATACAAACAAAAGTGGCACGAGCTTCTATTCCAAGTTGTCTGAGAATCAACTAGTTCTGGCTTTAATACATCTTTGGATGGAAGTAGGAATCAAAACTGCTATGTTACTATTTTGAAAAATGCATCTGTAAAAATTAAATACGTTCAAGCTGATGGAGTAAGAAAATAATTAAATACGGTGGGGTACAATATGTATAAGCTGGTGGAGTGAGAAGAAAAATTTCCATTTGTAATTTAGTGCTTAAAAAACATCTAGATTGTGATTGAGTGAAGTGAGAGAAGTTTCCAAGCAGAAAGAAAAAAAGTAAGATTTCTGCTGCAGTCCTGAAGTAATTTAGACACTATCCTTCAATGCTTCAGTTGTGATCTAATAATATTTCGAGGTTGCGGTCAAAGTAATAAACAATATGCACAAATTAAATGATACACAAGATTGAATTAAAACAATGGTCAAAGTCATGAAACTGAGCTCTTACCTGAATATAACATCTAAGTTTAATGAGATTAATGAAAAAATCCAGCTGAAAAGTACTAATAATGTTAAGTTTATTAAGGAAGCATGTGACAAGATCCAGACAATGCCTGAGGGAAAGGAAAATTCTGGAAAGTATGAGTTGATGCTAAGACACACAGTTGGTTTAATGGAACTTGTGAGTTAACTGAGCAAATGAAAAGTTAACAGAGCAAGTAAAGGCATTTACTAATCGATTGGGAAAGAAACGTGAAACATGATAAACTTGAAGTGCATTATTTGGAGCTTCAAAGCTATCTGAAACATTATCAAAAAGCAAAGCAGGGATTTCACGGGGGTGGTCCTGCCAGTGACATTTCCAGTGATGATGCTCGTGACACTTCCAGTGAAACGCCTCCTTGGGAAACACTCCCTCTGTTGAACATTCCCCGAGACAGCGCCACTATCCAAATTCTGTGGAATTACAGCCTACATCGGACAGTCTACCTAAACAGCGCCACCATCTAAACTCCAAGGAATTACAGCCTGGACATGACACGGCTTCTACAGTGGCCCCTCCAAAATTATCCAGAGGTTAATATTGGCAGCTATGTCACAGCATGCTCCAATAAAGACCAAGGGAGTGAAAAGAAGCAGCCCTGAAGATGAACCATTGCAAATCAATGTATTAACAAGCTAACCCCTCTAATGGTACATCAATCAACTATTGGCCAACCACACAACAATCTGCTGAAAGGTAGTGCTGAGACAACCCTGTGACTCTTAATGAAGAACAGCTGGAAGTGTTTCAGACTTTAAAGATGACAGTGTTTATTGCATCTGCTTTAAGAATCTCCGATACAGGTTAACCATTTACCCTGTATGTCAATGAGAAACACATGATGAACATGGTGACTGACTGTGTCCTGTTGGTTATCACTCTGCCAAAGATCTGAAGGATTCTCAAAGATTTAGGGAAACTTGAATGGCTTGATGGGCCATTGTTTCTGAAACTGAAGTGCTGGCTTCAAGAAGACTGGCTCCTGGCACTTCTGCGCAACAGACAAAACTAAGACCATAAGATATAGGAGCATAATTAGGCCTTTCAGCCCATGGAATCTATTCTGCCATTACATCATGGCTGATTCCGGATCCCATTCAACCTCGTACTCCTGTTGTCTCACCATATCCCTTGATGCCCTGACCAACTTCTGCTTTGAATACACCCACGGATTTGGCCTCCACTGCAGTCTGTGGCAGAGCATTCCACAGAATCAGCACTCTTTGCTTAAAAAAAAAATTCCTCCTTACTAATGTTTTTTGAGGGTGTGCCCTCATAGATGAACCAGGAGGTACATCATCTGCTGAAGGCATTTAAGTCTGGTGACCCAGGTCTGCACCAGAAAACCAGGTATGATATACAAAAGGCTATTTCAAAGGTGAAGCAACAATTGGAGGCGATAGCAGATGTACGCCCACTCTGGCAAGGTTTGCAAGACATTACTTTCTACAAAGCGAAACCCAATAGCATGAATGGCAGCGATGCTTCACTACCAGATGAAATCAATGCCTTCTATGCCCGCTTTGAAAGGGAGAATACAACTACAGCTGTGAAGATCCCTGCTGCGCTCAGTGACCCTGTGATCTCCGTCAGAGGCCAAATGTTAGACTGTCTTTAAAGACAACAAACCCTCGCAAGACGGAAGGTCCCAATGGAGTACCTGGTAAGGCTCTGTAAACTTGTGCCAACCAACTGCCGGGAGTATCCAAGGACATTTTCAACCTTTCACTGCTACGGACAGAAGTTCCCACTTGCTTCAAAAAGGCAACAATTATGTGAGCTGCCTTATGTGAGAAGAATAATGTGAGCTGCCTTAATGACTATCGCCCGGTAGCACTCACATCTACAGTGATGAAATGCTTTGAGAGGTTGGTCATGACTAGACTGAACTCCTACCTCAGCAAGGACCTGGACCTATTGCAATTTGCCTATCGCCACAGTAGGTCAATGGCAGATGCAATCTCAATGGCTCTTCACCTGGACAATACAAATACCTATGTCAGGATGCTGTTCATCGACTATAGCTCAGCATTTAACACCATCGTTCCCACAATCCTGATTGAGAAGTTACAGAACCTGGGCCTCTGTACCTCCCTCTGCAATTGGATCCTTGACATCCTAACCAGAAGACTACAATCTGTGTGGATTGGTGATAATATCTCCTCTGACAATCAACATTGGTGCACCTCGAGGGTGTGTGCTTAGCCCACTGCTCTACTCTCTCTATATCCATGACTTGTGGCTAGGCATAGCTCAAATACCATCTATAAATTTGCTGATGAAAATTTTTGGTAGAATCTCAGACGAAGACGAGAGGGCGTACAAAAGCGAGATATGCCAACTAGTGGAGTGGTGTTGCAGCAACAACCTTGCATTCAACATCAGTAAGATGAAAGAGCTAATTGTGGACTTCAGGAAGGGTGGAATGAAGGAACACATACCAATCCTCATAGAGGGATCAGATGTGGAGAGTGTGCGCAGTTTCAAGTTCCTGGATGTCAAGATCTCTGAGGACCTAACCTGGTCCTAAAATATCGATGCAGTTATAAAGAAGGCAAGACAGCGACTATACTTCATTAGGAGTTTGAAGAGATTTTGTATGTCAACAAATATACTCAAAAAAACTTCTATAGCTGTACCATGGAGAGCATTCTGACAGGCTACATCACTGTCTGGTATGGGGTGGCTACTGCACAGGACCGAAAGAAGCTGCAGAGGGTTGTAAATTTAGTCGGCTCCATCTTAGGTACTAGCCTACAAAGTACCCAGGACATCTTCAAGGAGCGGTGTCTCAGAAAGACAGCGTCCATTATTAAGGACCTCCAGTACCCAGGGCATGCCCTTTTCTCACTGTTACCATCAGGTAGGAGGTACAGAAGCCTGAAGGCACACACTTAATGATTCAGGAACAGCTTCTTCCCCTCTGCCATCCGATTCCTAAGTGGACACTGAACCCATGAATACTACCTCACTTTTTAATATACAATTATTTCTGTTTTTTTGCACAATTTTAATCTATTCAGTATATTATACTATAAATTGATTTACTTATTTTTTTTATATCGTGTATTGCATTGAACTGCTGCTGCTAAATTAACAAATTTCACGACACATGCCGGTGATAATAAATCTGATTCTGATTAGTTCTGGATACCCCCACCAGAGGAAACATCCTCTCCACATCCACCCTATATAGTCCTTTCAATATTCAGTAGGTTTCAATGAGATCCCCATGCATTCTTCTAAATTCCAGCATGTACAGGCCCAAAACTGCCTAATGCCCCTCATATGTTGACCCCTTCATTCGTGGAATAATCCTCATGAACCTTTTCTGGACCCTCCAATGTCAATACACCCTTTCTGAGATAAGGGGCCAAAAACTGTTGACGATACTCCCAAGTATGGCCTGGTTAGTGTTTTATGACACTTTAGCATTATCTCCTTGTTTATATATTCTATTCCACTTGAAATAAATGCCAACACTGCATTTGCCTTCATTACCACAGACTCAACCTGTGAATTAACCTTCCGGGAGTCCTGCCTGTCAGCCATTCCTGTATCCATGCTAGTATATTTCCTGTAACACCATGGAATTTTATTTTGTCAAGTAGCCTCATGTGAGGCACCTCATCAAATGCATTCTAAAAATCTAAGAAAATGACATCCACTGCCTCACTTTTGTCCACCTTGCTTGTTACTTCCTCAAAGAATTCTAACACATTTGACAGGCAAGATTCCCCTTTACAGAAATCATGCTGACTTTGACTTATTTTATCCTTAGTCTCCAAGTACCCCGAAACCTCGTCCTTAAAATTGAACTCCAATACTTTCCCCACCACTGACGTTCGGCTAACTGGCCTATAATTTCTTCTTCCTTTCTTAAAGAGTGGAGTGACATTTGCAATTTTCAGTCCTCTGGGACTATGCCAGAATCAAGCGATGATTGAAAGATCGTATCATTTAACTCTTCAGCAACCTCTTTCAGGTCTCTGGGATGTACCCCATCTGGTCCAGGTGACTTATCCACCTTAAGACCTTTCAATTTGCCTAGCACTTTTTCCTTTGTAATAGCAAAGGAACTAACTCCTGCTCCCTGACACTCACGGACCTCTGGCATGCAGCCAGTGTCTTCCCCAGTAAAGACTAAAGCAAAGTACTTATTAAGTTCATCTGTCATTTCTTTGTCCCCCATTACTACCTCAACAGCATCTTTTTCCGGTGGTCCAATATCAACTCTCACCTCCCTTTTATTCTTTATATAAGCAAAAAAACCTTTAGTATCCCGTTTATAATATCGGTTAGTTTGCCCTCATATTTCATCTTTTCCCTTATAGTTTTTTTAGATGCCTTTTGTTGGATGTTCTGATCATCCAACCTCCCACTTACTTTTGCTACCTATATGCCCTTTCCTTGGCTTTTATGCAGTCCTCAACTTCCTTTGTCAGCTGCGGTTGCCTACCCCTGCCATTTGAGAATCAAGAATGACCAACTGCTACAAGAACTCAAAAATGACATACAACTGCTGTCAGAAGTTGCTGTATTAGAATGTAGAAGTTGGCGTCTTGGACCTCCGGAAAGTGAGCCACAGCAGGAGTGATTGATAGGTTTTTGACCTAAGGTAGAAGGAGATGAGTTATACAGCTCTCGTTACATGCACGTGCAGTTCAACTCTTTGAGTGATTATGCAGAAAATTTGAAGTTAATAACTCATCTCCTTCTACCTTAGGCCACGAACTTATCAACCACCCCTGCTGTGGACCACTTACTGGAGGTCCAAGACGCCGACTTCTACAAAGAAGGGATCCGTATGCTCCACGACCGCTGGACTAAGTGTGTAAATGTAGGAGGGGACTATGTTGAAAATTAAATGTGCTAGGTTTTCTAAAATTGACTCCTTCTACCTTAGGCCACAAACTTATTAATCACCCCGCATATTTCTGCCTCTGAATTTTCAGATGTAATGATTCTAAATATATGATTTAGGATCAAAGGGGTGGATTGTGGGATTAGGCTGCAAAATTATTATTTTCTGTGCAGCTTAAAATTAATTACCTGTTTGCATTTTATATAACTACCTGTGTACATGAAACTAGTGGTCACAGTATATATATGCTGTTGCTCCATGTGTCCTCCAGTGGTTGCAGTTCTTTGTATCATTCCAGAAAGTTCAGGAAACTTCTCTGGTATTGCATTATTTGAATAGGGGCTGTCTGATTGGATTGCTTCTTCTCTGTGGTATGGTCTAAAAAGAGCTAAAAAAAAAATGCCCTGCCATCTTTTTTAGTCCTTTCTGTTCATTGTTCTTAGCTGCTAGACCTTGGCCAACTCTCTGTTACCAATTCCTATGTTCTAATAAAACAATCATGAACCACCAAATGTTATGCCTCTTTCTTTGGATTATAAACATCAGAATCCAACAGTTTCAATCTGAAACAACAACAGTTCCTTTCTCCCCCACAGGTGCTGTTCAACATGCTCAGTTCTTCCAGTAGATTGTTTGTTGCGTAGATACTAATGAAGCAGAATCTGGTTTATTATCACTAACATATGTCGTGAGATAGCTGCTGGCATGCCTTCTTTGTGGTTGCGTCAATATGGTGAGCCCAAGATAGATGCTTTATGTTGTTGATACCTAGGAACTTGAAGTTGCTCATGCTTTCCATTCTGGCGTCTCAATGAGGATTGGTGTATGTTCTTCCAACTTACTGAAGTTCACAATCAAGTGTGAGGTTGTTGTGACACCACTCTACCAGTCAGCCAATCTATCTCTCTCATGTATGCCTCTTTGTTTTGGAGAAGAAATTATATTGATTTAATATTAAAAGCTCATAAAGATCTATTCCCAATTATTGAGCAATCTATAACTCGGGGGCAGAATGTAAAAATACAGGGTGAAGTTGGCACAAGGGCTAACTTTAGGGAATCTTGAATACCTATAACATTGAAATTTAGGGAAAGCCTGGTTATTGCCCTAAAACGGGCTCACTAGCAAACAGAGGAAGTGCAATACAATCTCAACAACACCAACAGCCAACTTCAGGGAGAACAGCCTAACTGTTCAGTGCTGTAGTTGGCAGCAAACCAGGCCAGACAGACAGGCTTGCTGTGTTTAATTTCTCATGTATTATTTATTTTCTTCAAAGAAAAATGTTTCAATATAACAGCAGCTGTGCATTTGAAAAACCCTGAGCTGTTTCTTCTCCTTTTCAAAATAATTTTGGAAACAAGTTTATTTTACCTTGTAATATCTTTGACCTTTGTTCCTGCATATTTCTACAGAAGAACACAAGACAATAGGAGCAGGAGTGGGCCACCAGGACCCTCGGGCCTGCCCTGGCAATATGATCATGACTCATCTAGGCCGGTCTCAGTTCCCCTTCCTGCCAGTTCCACATCCCCCTCAATCCTGGATTTTTGTGATGTTTACCTATCCTCATGTTGAATATATCCAATGATCTGGCCTCCACCTTTATTGTGTGCAAAGGGTTCCAGGCCAGGAAAGCTCATCAGCCTCTACTTCCTTAGGAGGCTACAGAAAACTTAGCATGTCCCCTTTGACCCTTGCCGATTTTATCAATATATCAGAAAAAGCATCCTATCTGTATGCATCATGGATTGATATGGCAACTGCTCTGCACGTGACTGCAAGAATCTGTATAGTTGTGGAAGCAGCTCAGCACATCACATAAACCTGCCTTCCCTCCATGCAGAGATTCAGTACCTCAGTTTTAGATGACTGCTCCTTTATTTCTTAAGCATTGCCCTATTGTTCATGGCTCTCCCACTGTTGGAAATATCTCAACATCTCCCTTGTCAAGCTCCCTTGAGATCCTATGTATATGACTAAGTTTCCCCTTCATTCCTCTAAACTCCATGGAATATAGAGCCCAATGTTTGAGCCTCTCTTGATAGGACAACCTTTCCATCCCGTAAATTAGCTGGTGATGAATGGTGTGTATATGGTGGGGTTGATATATGGAACAAGCTACTAGATGCCAAATACAACTCTTGAAAAACATTTAGGCGGATATGTAGATTGCAAATGTTTACCACACAGAAAAATGGGATTCTCGGTTAGGCACCATGATCAGCATACGCGAGCTGGGCCTAGGGGCCTGGTTCCATGCTACCTAACTAACTCCCTGACTCTCTTCTTCGACTGCACAGAGCACAGGACTCCACACATTTCTGATCAGAAGCAGAATCTTTTGCAGAAATAATTAAAACAGAATCAGCAGTCTTCTGATGTTGGAAGTCAGTATTAAAAACTCAGCAGATCAGGAAATGTGGTAATGAGGGAGAAAGTTTGTTTCATCAGAGCTGGAAGCTGTTTGACAGAAAGAAATTTAGAAGGATACATACACAAGCACAAACACAAATACACACAGTCAGGAAAAGATATGTGCGCGCATACACTCACTCAGTCACTCTCTGTCTCTCTCTGTTAGATCTAACAGAGGCAAAGCCTCCACAGATACATGATTCCCCAGCATTCTTAACCAAGGAATGGACAATGTTACATTCTTGTGCCCTCCTTAAAACTTAACAGTGACCTTACAGACAGACCAGCTCCCTCTTCAAGAGCAATGAGCTCATTGTCTAAATTTAAGCTGGATTTGCAGCTGTTGTTTCAAGCAGCCAAACAAAAGAACAGATCATTGACGTTTTGATCCATTGTTAGTCTTTCAGTGCAAGTTCAATGTAGAGTAAGCTGATCATGAAACTTTTAGGAAACAATGTCTTTTGTGCGTTTTCTTGTTGTTGAATCATCATGGAAATGATCTCTGCTTGTTTGCTTTTGCTGGTCTATATCACTTCTCAACTATACTCTGGTCAGCTCTATGCTTATGTGTTCATTTTATATTTGAATCACATCCTCATTGTGTTGGTTGATCCCATGTCAGAAGAGAGCTCTCCCTATGGGTGCCCCAGTGGTGCAGCTGGTAGAGCCGCTGCCTTACAGTGCCAGAGACCCGGTTTGATCCTGACCTCCAGTACTGTCTGTGTGGAGTCTGTATGTTCTCCCTGTGACACCCGAGTTCCCATCAGGGGCTCTGGTTTCCACCTTCAAAGACTAGTGGTTTGGTGGGTTAATTGGCTGCTGTGAATTACCTCCAGTATGTTAAAAAGCTGTGATATGTGAGGTGGGTGTGGGGAAAATTGACAAAATGGGTCTGTGTTGGATTAATGTAAATTGGTGGTTAATGGTTGGCACAGACTCGATGTCTGCACATTAAAACAGACAATTTTAATGGACATTGGTTAATGATTGGCACAAACTCCGTGGGCCAAAGGCCGGTTTCTATGCTGTATCTCTGATGATTCTCTGGCTAGTTTCTGGAGGCGGGGGGTTCAGCTATTCTCCATTCTGTTGACTCATCCTAACCATCTAGATTGACGCTTGCTTAATATGATACTTGCTATTTGGGTATACAAATAATTTATTAAGGACAGGAAAATTGATGAGTAGAAAGAAGAGAGGGAAAGATTTGAATGAAAAGCAAAGCAAGAGTAATTAAATGACACAGGTGATAACTTAAAAGGACACAGCTCTCTTCCCCTCTGCCATCGTATTCCTGAACAGTCCATGAACAATATCTTATTTGTTTTTTTGCCCTTGTCTATTAATTTTTGTAATTTATAGTAATTTCTGTGACTTTGCACTGCATTGCAAAGCAATAAATTTCACAGTGTATGTCAGGAATAATAAACGTGGTCCTGGTTTGGACTCTCCTTGTCAATGTCCTGAGCAGTGAGCAGTACAGTGGTATTGCTAGCACAACCACTGCCTCACCTCTCCAGTAACACAGGCATCGAGTATTCTCCCAGATGAAGCTTACACATTCTGGAAAACGTGGATTTCCCCAAGATTTCTCCCATATCTCTAAGACCAATGAGTAGAGAAAGTGAGTTAATTAGCCATTGTTGCATACTCAGTATGTGGGTGGTGGTAAAACCTGGGGTCTGTTGATGGGAATATAGGGAGAACAAAATAGAATTAGTGTAAATGCCTGCTTAACTTAAAGCAGCGATCCCCAACCACCGGGCCGCGGACCAGTACCGGGCCGCAGAGCATGCGCTACTGGGCCGCGAGGAAACGATATGATTTGGCGATAGGAGTCAGCTGCACCTTTCCTCATTCCCTGTCATGCCCACTGTTGAGCCATTACGCATGCGAGGTCATTACCTGCGCGTTATCCATTTCAGCACAGGAAGAAGATCAACTCCTCGAGCTTGCAAATGACGGCGGGCTGAAGCACACAACGTCTGACACAACGTCTCTGCCGGCATTCCGGGTCAAAGTCAAGGCTGAATATCCTGAGATAGCCACGGAAGCAGTGAAAACGTTGCTTCCATTTCCAACGTATCTCTGCAATGAATGCAATGAGAACTGAATTGCGGAATAGATTGGACATAAGGAACCCCCTTCGAGTATCGCTGTCTCTCGTCGCCCTTCGATAGCACCGTCTTGTTGCAGGAAAACAATCCCAGGGCTCCCACTGATTCAGCGATATTGGTGTGTTGCAATGATTTTATATGTTCATACGGGGAAAATATGTGCTGCATGTTTAATATCCAAACGATACTTAAAATGTTATGATGCTATTGACTTATATAACTATATAACAATTACAGCACGGAAACAGGCCATCTCTGCCCTTCTAGTCCGTGCTGAACACTACTCTCACCTAGTCCCGCTGACCTGCACTCAACACATAACCCTCCATTCCTTTCCTGTCCATACACCTATCCAATTTTTCTTTAAATGATAATATCGAACCTGCCTCTACCACTTCTACTGGAAGTTCGTTCAACACTTACTTCAAGCTCCCCTGTCCTCCCCTGATAACTGACTTATCACTATATTCATGCGAGGAAAATATGCGCTGTGTGTTTAATATTAAATTCGTTAGATAAACCCTTTTAGAAACGAAATTGAGTGTATTAGCTAATTATCACCTGTATTCCGGTCGTGATTAACACCCCCCACCCCCCCGGAAAAGAATTGCCAAAAACGATTTGTGGAAAAAAAAATCGTACACGCTTGCGCAAGTTACGCATGCACACTGGTGCCCGCACAAGGCTTCATGGTCATTGTGGTCTTTCTCGGGGTAAACCCAGTGTATCTGACTGCTACTCTTGTCAGTTGGCAACACCCCCCCCCCCCAGGTCGGCCGGTCCGCAAGAATATTATCAATATGAAACCGGTCCGCAGTGCGAAAAAGGTTGGGGACCCCGACTTAAAGCACTGACTCACTGGGCCAAAGGGCTTGTTTCCATGCCTATGCTTTGTGACCCAGTGTTACACAGTTAAGAGTTAAAAATACACTTGGACTAAGATGTTAACTGTCCTGTGCTATCACCAGTGGGATCATCAGTTGATCTGCCACCTGTCTTCAGGAGTTTCGGCCCACTTATGATCAAGACTCCCTCGAGGTGGTGGGCCAGCAGTGCTAAAGCAGCACCTCCTACTGGTGAGCTTAAAAACTTGGCATCTGCCTCTATCAGTTACTTCCATCCAACAGATAGTCTACTCTTCAGGTGTCTATGCAACTACTGAAGGGTTTGCAAGATATGTATACACTGTCTGACTATCTGCCCCTCTGGACATACTTGGTCCACACCCATGCTGATCCTTTCTCTGCTGCCTCAGCTACAGCCCTGCTGGTTGACTTGATCTCTCTTCTAGTAAATTAATTCAAACATGGATTACCTTTAATAAATGTGCTGAATTTCATATGCACACTTAAGTGCTGATTAATTTGATTTCAGATTATTGTCTCAAAACATTTTCCCACCAGAACTGTGTATGTCATAAAGAGCTATAGTAGATACAAACTGAACATCCCGATTGAAGCCAGGGCATGGATGGTTAACTGAGGTACTAAAGGGATTATTTCTCAGATTGGTGGGTAGGGAGCAATGGTGCCACCAAGAGGAAAGTGCTGGGATGACAGATCTTTCTGATATAAGAAGAAGTGTTGTGGATATAATTTTAATATGTGCAGATAAGACAAGACTCTGAAATATGCTAAATAGTGAAGAAGATCACAGTGGAGTTTCCAGAGAACATAGACAGAAATAAGACACTCTAATAAGATAATGAAAGAAGACAAAATAATGCCTTCATTCAAAACAGCACCATAGTTGGGATGGTAAAAAAAGGACATTTGGTACGCTGGCCTTCAATATACACTCAGTGGCCACTTTATTAGGAGCATCCTGTACCTAATAAATTGCCCATTGAGTGTATGTTTGTGGTCTGCTGCTGCTTTAAGGTTTTTAAGGTTTGGGGTGTTGCCCATTCAGAGATGCTCTTCTGCACATTACTGTTGTAATGTGTGGTTATTTGAGTTATTGTTGCATTTCTCTCAGCTTGAAACATTCTGGCAATTCTCCTCTGACCTCTCTCACCAAAAAAACTTCTCTCAGAATTGCTTCTCACTGGGTTTTTTGTTGTTGTTTCTTGCACCATGCTCTGTGAGCTCTAGACGTGCTTAAGAATTCCAGGAGGTCAGCAGTTTCTGAGACACTGAAGTTACTCCGCTGGTACTAACAATCATTCCACGATCAAAGTCAGTTAGATCACATTTCTTCCCTATTCTGATGTTTGGTCTGAACAACAACTGAACCTCTTGACCATGTCTCCATGCTATTATGCATTGATTTGCTGCCACGTGATTGGCTGTTTAGATAATAATGAGCAGGTGTACCAAATAAAGTGGCCACTGAATGGAGGAGTTGAATGTCATGTTGCAGTTATACAAATGATTGGTGAAGCCACACTTAGGAGTATTCAGTATTTGGTTTTGGCCACCCTGTTATAGGAAAGGCATGGCTAAACTAGAAAGAGTGCAAAGAAGATTTACAATGATGCTGCCAGGACCAGAGGACCTGAGTTAAAGAGAGAGGTTGGCCAGGCTAGGCCGTTATTCCCTGGAATGTAGGAAAATGAAGGGCAATCTTATAGAAATATTTAAAATTATGAGGAGCACGGGTAGGGTGGACAGTAAGTCTTTTCCCCAGGGTAGAGGAGTTCAAAATTAGTGGGTATAGATTGAGGGTGAGAGGAGAAAGATTTAAAAAGGATCTGAGGGGCAATATTTTCATTCAGAGAGTGACAAGTATATGGAACAAGCTGCCAGAGGAAGTGGTCGAGGCAGATATAATAGTATCATTTAAGAAGCATCCAGATAGATACACAGAGGGGCAGAACTTAGAGGTTGAAAGGCCAAATGCAGGAAATTGGGATGAGCTTGTTAAGGACAGCCAGCTCCCCACTGACTGCAAGAATACAGTCAAACAAACTCCACAGGAAGCCACCTAGCAGGATATTCAGGGTAGGGTTGCTGCTAGGCAAAGTACAAACCCTGGCTTTAACAGGGTTTCAAGGTGGTTTAATATCATTGCAGGTTCAGGCTTAATTATCATATAACCATACATGAATTGCCATGAATACAGCTAAAGGAAACAGTGTTACCTCGGGCCCAAGAAGCAAAGCACATGACCAACAGTCAAACACAGCACAAGGCACGTATAGCAGTAAAATAGTTACACAAAAAATATATTGGCTAAGTCCTGAGTCCATAAATGTACAGCTTGTCTTCTGTGTAGTGAACACTGGGGGACAGCACTGACTCCAGCTTGGATGCCATGCCATACCACCTAGAGTGGATCGCGTGGGCTCCGATGCTTCTCTCCTGGGTAGCTGTAAACAGGCAACACCGTGGCTTGAGGCCTAGTCCTTGGTACAATCTAGGCCACGCATGTCTCCTGCCATCTGCCAATAAGCTAGTGATTCAGACTTAGAGTACACCACATAAATAATGTCCAACAGCGTCTTATGATCACAAGAAAAGTGACTAAGATGATCATTCGCTGTTAGACTGCACAATGCCTTCGCGCAGCAACTCCTCCGCCACCTCTCAAACACAGGTCTAGCTCCTTCAGTTTCTCCGCTAACAAGCAACTCATTGATGGGATAGACCTACAGTGCTTTAAGCTCTTAATGTCCATCAGGGTCTTCCGATCATAAAAAGTGCAATTTAAAAAGACAATAACACCTTTGGTTGGCCCTGTAAGAGCTGCTGCATCCAAGTGCACTGCCATCTTACCAGAATTACACAAGTGTAAAGGAGAACGAAATAATTGTTACTCCAGATCCAATGCAGTACAAATAAAACAAAATAAGATAAGGAATGCAATAATGAGAAAACATAATAAATGTAATACATAAGATACCTTTTTTTTGAGAAAGAGAAATTGATTATATGTATATAAGGTGATGCTAGGTAGATGAGTGTCTGCACATATGATAGGAAGTGATATAGTGTTTGTGGCAACTGCAACTGGTCTAACTCTGCCCACAGAAGAACACAATAGGTCCTCACACCTGGTATCCCACCAGAGAAGGGTTTGAGAACACTGGGACTGTGAGCTTTAGAATTTAGAAGAATAATTGGAAATTTTATGGAGAGTTCAAAATTCTTATTTCGCTTGACAGGTCGAATTCAGGAAGGATGTTTGCCCTTTTGAGGAGTCTGACACTGGGGGCATAGATTCAGAACAAGGGGCAGGTGATTTACAACCAAGATTAGGAGAAATTTTCACTCAGGTTATGCTGAAATTGATGTTTATGCCATCAGGTTGGAGGCTACTGAGACGGAATATGATGTGTTGCTCCTCCAGCCTGAGTGTGGACTCATTTTGGCAATAGAGGAGGTCATGGATCAACATGTTGGAATGAGAATGTGAAGCTGAATTAAAATAGGTGGCCATTGGGAAACCTTGTATTTTGTGGTGGACAGAGTGAA
The DNA here is from genome assembly GCF_963921235.1 of Mobula hypostoma. Classification (NCBI taxonomy): domain Eukaryota; kingdom Metazoa; phylum Chordata; class Chondrichthyes; order Myliobatiformes; family Myliobatidae; genus Mobula; species Mobula hypostoma. The sequence continues at coordinate 172,786,359 of NC_086097.1, forward strand.
GATGCTCAACAAAGTGGCCCCCCAATTTACGTGAGATCTCACCAATGTAGAACAGGCCACATCAGGAGCACTGGATGCAATAAATAACCCCAACACACTCACTGGCAAAGTGTTGCCTCACTTGGAAAGACTGTTTTGGACCCTGAATGGTGGTGAGGGAGGAGGTGTAGGAGCAGGTATAGCACTCGTCCCGCTTGCAGGGTTAAATGCCAGAGGGAAGATCAGTGGGGAAGGTTGAGGGAATCACGTAGAATCTGATCCCTACAGAAAGCAGAGAATGAGAGGAAAAGGAAAGATGTGTGATAGGATACCATTATAGATGATGGAAGTTAAAGGAAATGATCTGCTGGATTCAGAGATTCATGGAGCATTAGGTAAGGATAACGGGAACCCTAACCCTGTCATGGCAGCGGGAGGATGGAGTGAGGCCAGATGTGTGGAAAATGGCACCCGCATCTTCTCCTATTCCCAGTTCAGCATGTTGGCCCATGGACTCCTCTACTGCTATAATGAGACCACACTGATATTCTATCTGGGTAGCCTCCAACCTAATGGCACAAACTTCTGATTGTTTCTTCACCCCCCCCCCCCCATTTTACGTTCCCCATTCTAGCTTCCCTCCTACATCTTTTCCTTCTCCTTACCTGCCCATCACCCGCCTCTGATTTCCCTTCTCTTTCCCTTTCTCCCATGGTCCACTGTCCTCTCATATCAGATTCCTGCTTCAGCCCTTTACCTACTTCACCTATCACCTCCTGGCCTCTTATTTTATCCCCCCCTCCCCACCCAACCCACCCACATACTCTCTCACCCTCCTCCAACCTTGTTATTCTGGCTTCTGCCCACTTGCCTTCCAGCCCAGAAAAAGTGTCTCGTCCCAAAACATCGATTGTTTGTTCCTCTCTATCGATGTAGCCTGACTTGCTAAGTTTTTTCAACACTTTGTGGAAGTCTAAAAGAGAGGCGCATAACAGCTTCCATTGCAGGAGCAGAGGTGAATAAAGGGAAGAAGAGAAAATGAGGAGGAGTGGGAGAACTTGTTCACTTTAGAATCTTTTGAAACCTACTGAATATTGAAAGGCCTAGACGAAGTAGACAGAGCAGATGAAAAACGATCTAGTGCTTTCCTGGCATATATGATGAATAAACTCTTCTTGGGCTTCTAATCAGGTACAGGTATCGATTTTAACCAATGTTTCAATGACAAACTCTTCCATCTTCATCAGGGATGATGCCTGGGCATGTCTAGTCTGGTGGTATTTATACCCTATCGTCTGTCCCTCCTGATTGGTTAGTCCTCATCCAATCAGGTTTCCGTTGTCCCACCTTGTTTACAATTGAATTTCAGTTCGTTGAAGAAGACCTTCATCTTTGTCAAAATTCTTTTCCTCTAATCTTACTTCAATGGCTTCCTTCACTAGGTAGTCCCAAAAGCCATTGGCGTGGCACAGTCGTTTTGTGCCATTGAAGTCAATCCTATGGCTTTGGTGAATGCAATGATCTGCTCCCGCCAATTTCTCCAGGTAACCTATATGGATACACTTCCTGTTTTCCTTGAGGCTATCTGAGGTGCACACCATTGGGGAGATTTAATAGGTAGTGGAAGCTTGTCAACATTACTATCCCCAGCTGGAATATGACATGAAATTTGCAGTGCAATAAGTTTTATACAGTTGTGCAATAAATTTAAAAAATTACAATAAGCTATGTGTAATAAGAAATGCAGTGGATCCTGGTTAACTGGGATACATCGGGACCAGACCATTTTGGCCCAATTAAGCAGTTGCCCAAAATAAGAAAACAAATAAACAAATTACTGGCTGCATGGTGCCACAACAATCTTTTACTCAATGTCAGTAAGACCAAGGAGCTGATTATTGACTTCAGGTGGAGGATAAAACCAGAGATCCCTTAGCCAGTCCTTATCAGAGGATCAGAGAAGGAGAGGGTCAGCAACTTTAAATTCCTCGGTGTTATCATTAGAGAGACCCTGTCCTTAAAAGTTCATGAAGATTCAGCATGACGTCTAAAATTTAACAAACTTCCATGAAACAAAAATACACTTTTTGAACACAAAAATACGCACCTGATGCTATTTTAAAAATTGTTTGCTTTAAGCGCAGTGTAGTGTCTAATGATCACACAAGTGCATGCGACTGGCACTAGTTAGAAACTGTTCAGCAACAGTCTCCTGTCCTAATTAATGGCATAGTGTCCCAATTAAGCAAAGGGAATCCTGGTTATTTTCTTGTTTAGTTTTTGTTCTTTAAGAGTTGTCCCAAATAATTGGCCATCCCAATTAAACAGATTCCAGCATGTTGGTCCATGGCCGCCTCTTGTGCCAAGATGAGGCCACCCTCTGGATTAAAGAGCAACACTTTATATTCCGTCTAGGGAGCCTCCAACCTGATGGAATGAATATCAATTTCTCCTTCCAGTAAACAAAATTTCGACCCCTTTCCTCTATTCTCCACTCTGACCTTTTACCTCTTCTCACCTGCCTACTGCTTTCCCCTGGGTTCCCTCCTCCTCCTCTTTCTCTTACAGTCCACTCTCCAACACTTGACCTTTCCCTCCCACCTGGCTTTGCCCACCACCTTCCAGCTAACCTCCTTTCTCTCCCCCCACCTTTTCATTCTGGTACCTTCTCCCCTTCCTTCTCAGTCCTGAAGAAGGGTCTCGGCTCAAAGTGTTGCCTATTCATTTCTGTGGATGCTGCCTGACCTGCTGGCTTCCTTCAGCATTTTGTGTGTGTTACAAAATAGTGAGATAGTGTTCATGGACTGCTCAGAAAGCTGATGGCAGAGGGAGGAAGCTGTTCCTAAAACACTGAGTGTGTGGTTTCAAGCTCTTGTAATACCTCCTCCCTGGATAGAGGCCACGTCCTGGATGGTGAGAGTCCTTAACGAAGGATGTCCCTCAGAACAGAGTTGAGGAGGCATTTCTTTAACTAGTGTGTGCTGAATCTGTAGAAGTCATTGCTACAGACAGATGTGGAGAGTAAGTCCTTGGGTATATTTAAAGTGGGGGTTGATAGGTGCTTCATTAGCGAGAGTCTGAAAGGTTTCAGGGAGAAGGCAGGAGAATGGGGTTGATAGGGGAAGTCAGTGGGACATCACAGTAGCATAGTGATTGGTGGGATGCTATTACAGCTCAAGGTGTTGGAGTTCAGAGTTCAATTCCTACAACGCCTGTAAAAAGTTTGTTCATTCTCATCACAGGGTTTCCTCTGGATGCTTTGGTTTCCTCCCACAGTACAAGGATGTACCAGTTAGTAGGTTAATTGGTCATTGTAAATTGTCCTGTGATTAGGCTGGGGTTAAATAGGTGGATTGCTGGGCAGCACAGCTCATTAGGCGGAAGGGCCTATTCCACATTGTATCTCCAAATAAACTAAAAAAATAAATCAGCCAAGGTAGAATTGTATACAGGAGTTGATGGGCTGAAGGGCTAATTCTTCTTCTATGTTGTGTGCCTTATGGGCTACAGTCTGTCTGTTTTTATTCCTGTTCCATTCACGGAGTCGGTCAAGAAGTTGAATGTTTATGTTAAAATGCCATTGGTTCGGTCCAATTTGCTTCATTTGGCTCTCCTGGTGCCTCTAGCCCCATCTGGTGGATAACTACTAATCCTGCTCCACAACCAAAACCTTACTCTGAAAGGAATAGCACCTCATATTCCATCTCAATAGTCTACAACCTGGCAGCGTGAAGAATGAATTCTCCAATTTCAGGTAACCTTCTCTCTTGCTGACCATTTTTACTCTTCTTCTGATGAGCTCAGCTCCTCTCACACCTTTCCTTACAACTACTGTTTTTGTACCTGTCCTTCACCCACTTCATCTGCTGATCACCCATACACTCCCCCCACTGGGTCCCCCCCCCAACCTGTTCTCTCCAACTCCCACGTGAGGTTCTGTGCTCCACTTCCCCTCCAGCTGCCTCAGTAAAACAGCCAGCATAATCAAAGATCCCACCCACCCTGGACATCAGCTCTTCTTCCCTCTGCCATCAAGCAGAAGGTACAAAACCCTGAAAGTACAGACCACCAGGCTCAAGACAGCTTCTACCCCACTATTATCAGACTCTTGAAGACACCTCTGGTACAATAGGATGAACGCTTGGCCTCACGTTCTATCTCATTATGACCTTTCACCTTATTCTTTACCTTCACTACACTCTCTGTATAGCTTGTACACTTTATTCTGTATTGTTACTGCCTTACCTTGTTCTACCTCAGTGCACTGTGTAATGATCTGATTTGTATGAACAGTATGCAGGACAAGCTTGTCACTGTATCTGGGTACATGTGACAATAATAAACCAATACCAATAATGTTTCAGGGTAGTTAAACTGCATGAAACATTGGCAATTTTCTTGCTGAACACTGCACAATAGGAGAAATTTTGCTAAATTGGTTTAATATTGTCATGTGTACCAATATACAGAGAAAATATTGTTTTCTAGATTGTTCATACTGATCAATTCATTACCATAAGATATAGGAGCAGAATTAGGGCTGATCCGGGATCCCACTCAACTCCATACACCTGCCTTCTCTGTAATATATGACATCAATGTATTGAGGTGAAACAATAACAGGATGCGGAATAAAATGTTACAGTTAATTTTGGAGTGGCCATTGTGAAGTGGGCCAGGGTAGAAGTAGGAATTAGAAATTAAATCAAACAGGTGTACAGGATCAGCAGGTGGACCCCACTGTGCTTCCTGGTGATTACATCTGTGGTAAGTGCTGGTTGCTTGAGGAACTCAGGTTCAGTGTTGATGACTTAGAATCAGAACTTCAAACACTGCGATGCAACAGGGAGGGGGAAGTTACCAGGGCACTTTGTTTCAGAAGGCAACACACTCAAAATGCTGGAGGAACTCAGCAGGCCAGGCAGCATCTAGGGAAAGGAATATAACAGTTGACTTTTTGGGCTGAGACTTCTCATCTGTGGCCAAAACGTCAACTATTAACTCTTTTCCATAGATGATGAACTCCTCCAGCAATTTGTGTGTGTTGCTTGTATTTTCATCATCATCAGATTTTCTCCTGTTTCAGAAGGCAGTTGCACCCATTAAATTAACCACTTCAAATTTGGTCTGTGGTCAGGGACAAGAGGGTATGATTGTAAATGAGGCAGGTGGTGGGATCCAAGAGGTAGTGCTAAAGGAGCCTAAGCCCTTGAGCTTGTACAGCAGGTCTGAGATTCATGCTCCCTGTACAGATAAGAGTGGAGCTGCAGGAAGGATATCAACCAAACCTTGGCACTGCGGCTCAGGGAGCAATTCAAGATGCAGGAAAGAAGAAAAATGTAGTTATAATTAGGGATAGTTTAGTCATGGGAATAGAGTCAATAGAAGGAGGCATTATTTCCTGAGGAACACACAAAAACTGCGAGAGGAACTCAGCAAATCAGTCAGCATCTATGGCGGGAAATAGACAGTTGACATTTATTCTCCATAGATACTGCCTGACTTTCTGAGTTCCTCCAGAAATTTGTGTGTTGTTCAATATTTCCTGCATCTCTAGAATCTCTTATTTCCTGAGAGCAGAGTCCGGCACAGGCCGGAATAATTCAGTGGTTTAAGCAGCATCTGTGGAATCAGAAACACCTAATGTCTCACGTCTCAGAATCAGTGTGGATCAGAATCGGAATTATTATTAGTGACTTAGATGACGTGAAATTTGTTGGCTTGCAGCAGCAGAAGTAAACTGCCATTAAACCTTGTTACTTCATTACTTTCAGTTTAAGTCACTTGATCGATGCTGCTATCAATCAGTTGTCTGTCATTTTAATTAGTCAAACTCCTTTCTGACCTCACTAACTGTGACCTGCTACACTGTTATAACAAGGCACAAAGTAAGCCTGAGGAACAGCATCTCATCTTCCTGCCGGATTCAACAATTTTGGGTAACCAGCTTCCTCTTTTTCTGTCAGAACTTTTCAGTTCTGCTGTAGAACATCCATTATAATACTGACTCAGTTCTTCATTCTCTACCAGTAGGCCATGATCTGCTGGTTGAGTTCCAGTTAGGATATATTGGTGAAGCCTCACCTGGAATATTGTCTACATAAAATTGTGAGAAATAGGGGCAGAATTAGGCCATCAGCCCATCAAGTCCGCTCCACCGTTCAAGCATGGCTGATTGTTTGTTTCAACCCCATTCTTACAGCTGCCCATAACCCTTAACCCCCACCCCCCCTTATCAATCAAGAAAGGATCAATCTCTGCCCAATATACCACCAAAATATTTGGCCTTCACTGGCCATCAACAAACTTTACAGATCTACCAACTTCTGGCTGAAGAAATTCATCCTCATATCAGCTTTATAGGAATGCCCTTTTATTCTGAGGCTGTTCCCTTGGATCTCAGACCCTCCTACTAATGGAAAAATCCTCTGCACATCCATTCCATAGAGGCCTTTCAGTATCTGGTAAGTTTCAATGAGGTTTCTCTTCATCCTTCTAAACTCCATCAAATATAAACCCAGAGCATCAAATTCTCCTCATACTGTGCATTAAGCCTTTCATTGCTGGGATCATTTTAATTAACCTCCTCTGGACACTCTCAAGGGACAAGACAATCTTCCTTAGGTATAGAAACTAAGATTGTCTCAATTTTCCAAATGTTCAGTTTTTGTAACCCTGTTGTAGGAAGGAAGTTATTAACCAGGAAGAATACAAAGAAGATATCGTCAGCATGCATGAGTTGAGCCAAAGGGTCTGTTTTACTATGTAACTCTAATTTCATCAGCAAGAAAACAATATAACAAATATGATGGCAAACTCAGCAGGCATTGAAGGAAAGCAAGAATCATGGCAATGCGGTTCAATGGAGCTTGAGAACTGCGATCATAGTGTGTTAGAGGGAGTGTGGGAACTGCGGTCTCTGTATATTAGACGGAGTGTGGAACTGGAGTCTTGGTGTGTTAGAGGGAGAGTGGGAACTGGGGTCCCAGTGTGTTAGAGGGATTGTGGGAACTGGGGTCCTGGTGTGTTAGAGGGATTGTGAGAACTGGGGTCCTGGTGTATTGCAGGGAATGTGGAACTGGGATCCCAGTGTGTTAGAGGGAGCGTGGGAACTGGTATCCCGGTGTGTTAGAGGGAGAGTGGGAACTGGGGTCCCATTGTGTTAGAGGGAGAGTAGGAACTGGGATCCTGGTGTGTTCGTGCGAGTGTAGGAACTGAGATCCCATTGTATTAAAGGGAGTTTGGGAACTGGGGTCCCAGTGTATTAGAGGGAGAGTAGGAACTGGGGTCCTAGTATGTTAGAGGGAATGTGGGAACTGGTATCCCAGTGTTTTAGAGGGAGTGTAGGAACTGAGATCCTGGTGTGTTCATGGGAGAGTAGGAACTGAGATCCCAGTGTGTTAAAGGGAGTTTGGGAACTGGGGTCCTAGTGTTTTAGAGGGAGTGAGGGAACCGGGGTCCCAGTGGTTTAAAGGGTTTGTGGGAATTGGGGTCCTGGGGAGTTAGAGGGAGGGAACAGGAGTCACTGTGATCAATACAGGACTGAAGGTGTTACACTTGAATGTACGTAGTATATGGAACAAGGTAGATGAACTTGTAGCACAGTCACAGATTGGGGCATGTAACACACATCAAAGTTGCTGGTGAACACAGCAGGCCAGGCAGCATCTCTAGGAAGAGGTACAATCGACGTTTCAGGCCGAGCCCCTTCTTCAGGACTAACTGAAGGAAGAGTTAGTAAGAGATTTGAAAGTGGGAGGGGGAGGGGGAGATCCAAAATGATAGGCATGTATGATGTTTTAGGCATCACTGAATCATGCTGAAGGAAGATTATAGCTGGGAGCTTAATGTCTAAGGATACATATTCTATCAAAAGGACAGGGGGGTGGGTGGTGGCGTGGCTCTGTTGGTAAAACAAAATCAAAACATTAGGAAGAGGTGACAAAGGCTTGGAAGGTATTGAATCATTATGTATAGAGCTAAGAAACTGCAAGGGTAAAATGACCCTGATGGAAGTTTCATACAGACCTCTGAACAGTAGCAAAGGTGTGGTCTGCAAATTACGTTAGGAGATAGAAAATGCATGTCAAAGGGGCAATGTTACGATATTCAAGGGGGACTTCAATATGCAGGTAGATTGGGAAAATCTGCTTGGTGCTGGATCCCAAGAGGGAGAATTTGTAGAATACCTACCTATGAGATGGCTTTTTATAGCAGCTTGTGTTTGAGCCCACTATTCTGGATTGGGTGTTGTGCAATGAACTGGAGTTGATGAGAGCTTAAGGTATAGAAACCCTTAGAGGACAATGATCATAATTTGATAGATTTCACCTTGCAATTTGAGAAGGAGAATCTAAAGTCAGATGTATCAGTATTATCGCACTCAGCCCAATGGATTGAGATATGTCTATTTTAATGCAGGGAGTATTATAGACAAAGTGGATGAGCTTAGAGCGTGGATCAGTACTTGGAGCTATAATGTTGTGGCCATTACAGAGACTTGGATGGCTCGGGGCAGAAATGGTTACTTCGAGTTCCAGGCTTTAAATTTTCAGGAAGGACAGGGAGGGAGGCAAAATCGGTGGAGACTGTTGATCAGAGATAGTGTCATGGCAGCAGAAAAGGTGGACAACATGGAGGGATTGTCTACGGAGTGATTGTGGGTTGAAGTTAGGAACAGGAAGGGGGCAGTAAATTTACTGGGTGTTTTTTATAGACCACCCAATAGTAAGGGACATCGAGGAGCAGATTCTGGAAAGGTGTAATAATAGCAGGGTTGTCGTGGTGAGAGATTTTAATTTCCCAAATATCGATTGGCATGTCCCTAGAGTGAGGGGTTTAGATGGGGTGGAGTTTGTTAGGTGTGTTCAGGAAGGATTCGTGACACAATAAGTAGATAAGCCTACAAGAAGAGAGGCTGTACTTGATCTGGTATTGGGAAACGAACCTGGTCAGGTGTCAGCTCTCTCAGTGGGAGAGCATTGTGGAGATAGTGATCACAATTCTATCTGCTTTACCATAGCATTGGAGAGGGATAGGAACAGACAAGTTAGGAAAGCGTTTAATTGGAGTAAGGGGAAATATAAGGCTATCAGGCAGGAGCATAAATTGGGAACAGATGTTCTCAGGGAAATGTACGGAAGAAATGTGGCAAATGTTCAGGGGATATTTGCATGGAGTTCTGCATAGGTACGTTGCAATGACACAGGGAAAGGATGGTAGGGTACAGGAACCGTGGTGTACAAAGGCTATTGTAAATCAAGTCAAAAAAAAAGAGCTTACGAAAGGTTCAAAAAGCTAGTTAATGATAGAGATCTTGGAAGATTATAAGGCTAGCAGGAAGGAGCATAAGAAAGAAATTAGGAGAGCCAGAAGGGGCCATGAGAAGGCCTTGGCAGACAGGATTAAGTAAAACCCCAAGGCATTCTACAAGGATGTTAAGGGCAAGAGGATAAGACGTGAGAGAATAGGATCAATCAAGTGTGACAGTGGAAAAGTGTGTATGGAACCGGAGGAGATAGCAGAGGTACTTAATGAGTGATTTGCTTCAGTATTCACTACGTAAAATGATCTTGGCCATTGTGGGGATGACTTACAGCAGACTGAAAAGCTTGAGCATATAGATATTAAGAAAGAGAATGTGCAAGAGCTTTTGATTACGTGCAAAACTGGGCTGAGAAGTGGCAGATGGAGTTCAACCCAGATAAGTGCAAGGTGGTTCATTTTGGTAGGTCAAATATGATGACAGAATATAGTATTAATGGTAAGACTCTTGGCAGTGTGGAGGATAGAGGGACATAGGACACTCAAAGCTGCTTGCAGGTTGACTCTGTGGTTAAGAAGACATATGGTGCATTGGCCTTCATTAATCATGGGATTAAGTTTAGGAGCCAAAAGGTAATGTTGCAGCTATATAGGACCCTGGTCAGACTCCACTTGGAGTACTGTGCTTTGTACTGTGGTCGTCTCACAATAGGAAGGATGTGGAAACCATAGAAAGGGTGCAGAGGAGATTTACAAGGATGTTTTCTGGATAGGGGAGCATGCCTTATGAGAATAGGTTGAGTAAACTCAGCCTTTTTTCCTTGGAGCGACGGAAGATGAAAGGTGATCTGATAGAGGTGTATAAGATGATGAGAGGCATTGATCATGTGGATAGTCAGAGGCTTTTTCCCAGGGCTGAAATGACTAGCACGAGAGGGCACAGTTTTAAGATGCTTGGAAGTAGGTATAGAGGAGATGTCAGGGGTAAGTTTTTTATGCAGAGAGTGGTGAATGCGTGGAATGGGCTGCTGGCGACGGTGGTGGAGGCGGATACGATAGGGTCTTTTAAGAAACTCCGGGACAGGTATATGGAGGTCTTACTAAATTGAATAAACAAATGATAAATCCAATAATTAAATATGCAATACGAATATGGTTTCAATTTTGTAAATTTTTTAGATTGAACAAATTTATCCCATCAAGTTCTATTATATCTAATTTTTTCTTTCAACCATCTAGAATTGATCAAGCTTTTCTTCTATGGAAAACAAAGGGAATAACATGTTTTCATGATTTATTCATGGATGATTGTTTTATGTCTTTTGAACAGTTGTCTAATAAATATAATTTGCCAAGATCACACTTTTTCAGATACTTACAGATTCTGAATGCTACTTTATCTACCTTTCTGATATCGCATCAAATTGAAGTTACGGAAAAAATTTTAGGTTTAAATCCCTATCAGAAGAGTTTAATAGCAATTATTTATGATCTGATTACAAAAATATGTCTAGGTACATCTGATAAAATTAAGAATGAGTGGGAAAGAGAACTTCAAATATCTTTATCTACAGAGAAATGGGAGAAAATTCTTCAATTAGTTAATACTTCCTCAATGTGCGCCAGACACGCTTTGATACAATTTAAAGTGGTTCTCATAGGGCTCATATGTCCGAGGATAAGTTAGCTCGTTTTCACTGCTTTGTGATAGATGCAATTCTAAGGTAGCTTCCTTGACACGTATGTTCTGGTCTTGTCGTCTTCTAGAAAAATATTGGAAAGATATTTTTGATATTATTTCAGTAGTTCTGCGTATTGATTTACAACCTCATCATATTACTGCAATTTTGGGACTACCAGTGATAGACTCCAGTCGTTTATCCTTGTCAGCGTGTCGTCTAATTGCATTTGTTACATTAATAGCCAGAAGATCATTACTATTATGTTTATTAATTTTGAAACAATAAAAAGATTGAAAAAGAAAGAAAGGAGATATCCAGGGGTAAGTTTTTTACACAGAGTGTGGTGAATGCATGGAATGGGCTGCTGGCGACGGTGGTGGAGGTGGATACGATGGGGTCTTTTAAGAGACTCCTGGATAGGTATATGGAGCTCAGAAAAATAGAGGGCTATGGGTAACCCTAGGTTATTTCTCAGGAAAGGACATGTTCGGCACAGCTTTGTGGGCTGCAGGGCCTGTATTGTGCTGTAGGTTCTATGTTTCTATGGTGGAGTAAAGGGAATTACAGAGGTATGAGAGAGAAGCTGGCTAAAATTGATTGGAAGGGGATACTAGGAGGAGTGACGGCCGAGCAGCAATGGTTGGATCTGTCGATTCTTGAAAGACCATTACTAATGCCTCCACAATCTCTTTAGCTACCTCTTTCAGAGCTGTAGGGTGTAGGCCATCTGGTCCAGGTGACTGTTCTACCTTCTCCCTTGTAATGGTCTTCCAAGAATCAGTAGATTCTGACATGGTTCCAGAGGACTGGAAGATTGCACATGACACTCTGGTCTTCAAGAAGGGAGAGAGGCAGAAGAAAGGGAATTATAGGCCAGTTAGTATAGCCTCAGTAGTTTAGAAGAAATTGGAGTCCATTTTTAAGGATGTGGTTTCAGGGTACTTGGAGGCACATGATAAAGTAGGCCGTAGTCAGCATGGTTTCCTTAAGACAAAATCTTGCGGACAAATTTGTTGGAATTCTTTGAATAAATAAAATGCAGGATAGACAAAGGAGAACTGGTGGAGGTTGTGTACTTGGATTTTCAGAAGGCCCTTGACAAGGTGCAACACATGAGGCTATGGTACTAGATGAAAGATATTTTCATGGACAGAGCATTGGCTGATTGAACTGAGGCAGAGAGTGGGAACAAAGGGAGTGTTTGATGGCTTTGGGCCTGTATTCACTGGAATTCAGAAGAATGAGGAGGGATCTCATTGAAACCTATCAAATACTCAAAGGCCTTGATAGAGTGGATGTGGAGAGGATATTTCCTTTGGTGGGAGAATCTAAGACCAGAAGACACAGGCTCAGAATAGAGGGATGTCTATTTAGAATGGAGATGAGCAGGAACTTCTTTAACCAGAGAGGAGTGAATCTGTGGAATTTGTTGTACAGGCAGCTGTGGAAGCCTGTTCATTGGGTATATCTGTATATAAGTCAGAGCCTGATAGATTCTTCATCAGTTGGGGCAGAAAGGGATACAGGTAGAAGGAAGGAGATTGGGGCTGAGAGGGAAATGGGTTCAGTGTGTTAGTTGGAGTGTGGGAACTGGGGTCCCAGTGTGTTTGAGTGATTGTGGGAATTGGGTCCTGTTGTGTTAGAGGGAGAGTGGGAACTGGGTTCCCGGTCTGCCAGAGGGAGAGGAATGGGAACTGGGTTCCCGGTCTGCCAGAGGGAGAGGAATGGGAACTGGGTTCCCGGTCTGCCAGAGGGAGAGGAATGGGAACTGGGTTCCCGGTGTGTAAGAGGGTGAGTGGAGTAGGGGTGCCATTATGTTGGAGGGAGCATGAAAATTAGCACCCAGTAAAACATGTGACAAACAATCAGAATCTCCAGATAATCAGATAGCAGTCTGTTGGAGTTTTACTATACATGAAAAGTATCACTTCCTACAACATTCTGAACTTAATCCTGCAAACAAGATTATCACAGGAACTGCAGAATATTATGGACGCAGCTCCACACATCATGGAAACCAGCCTTTCTTCTATGGACTCTGTCTACACTTCTCATTGCCTTTTTGAAGTAGTCTGCATATTCAAAGAACCCAAACACCTGGGAAGTATTCTGTTCATACCCCTCTTATCAGGCAGAAGGTACAGAAGTCTCAATGTATATACATTAGGCTCAAAAATAAATTCTATCCCATTGTTATCAGACTGTTAAACAGTCCTCTATTCCAATAAGATTGGCTCTTAACCTTATAATCTACCTTGTTGTGGCCTTGCAGCTTATTTTCTGCACTGTACTTTTTCCCTACAGGAGGACATTGCTTTAGAACAGAGACGAGAAGAAATTTCCTTAGCCACGATCTGTGGAATTCATTGCCGTAGATGGCTGTGGAGGCCAAGTCATTGGGTATATTTAAAGCAGAGGTTGATAGATCCTGGAATAGTAAGGCAGATTGAGAGGGGAAACAAATTGGACATAAGGGAATGGTGGAGCAGACTGGATGGGCCGATTGGCCTAATTCATTGCCTCAGTCGTGTGGTCTTATGGTCTAACTATAACATCTTATTCTGCATTATGTTTACCCTTGCTCTACCTCAATGCGCTGTTGTAATGAAACAATCTGTTTGAACAGCATGCCAAAATAAAGTTTTTCACGGTACATGCGACAACAATAAACCAATTTAACAGCTTACAAATATTTAATTAGAAAAATCACATGTGCTGATATTGAAGCTGGCAATGTCATCAATGTTTTTGATTTACTTGGGCACAAGGTGAACAGTAGACCTAAAAGAGAGAGGGAGTTAGAAGTGCATAATCCACCTTTCCCCAGAGTTTGCACAATCGATGGTGGAAGAATACAGCATGCTGTTGTGCAGAGGGACTTGGAACTTGTACATGAATCACAGAAAGGTTGATTTGCAGGTGCAACAAGTTATCAAGAAGGCAAATGGAATGTTGGCCTTCATTGCCAGAGGGATTTTATTTAACAGCAGGGAGGTTATGCTTCATCTCTACAGGATACTAGTGAGGCTGAACCTGGAGTCTGCATGCAGTTCTGTTCTGTTCTTCCTTGAGGAGATATATACTGGATTTGGAGGCAGTGCAGAGAAGGTTCACCAGTTGATTCTGGAGATGAAAGGGTTAGCCAATGAGGAGACCTTGAGTCGTCTGGGAATATACTTGCTGGAATTCAGAAGAACATGAGGCGATCTTATAGAAACATAAAATTATGACAGGGTGAGATAAGATAAAGGTAGAAAAATTGTTTACACTGAAAGCTGAGACCAAAACTAGGGGGCATTGATTCAGGGGAATAGACTCGGGACAGAGATGAGGAGAAACGGCTTTTCCCAAAGAGTAGTGAAGCTGTGGAATTCTCTATCCAGTGAAGTAGTAGAGACTACCTCATTAAACACATTCAAGACACAGTTAGATTTTTACAAAGCACAGGAATTAAGGGTGGAGGGGAAAAGGCAGATCAGTGGAGCTGAGTCCACGGCCTGATCAGCCATGATCTTATTAGGCTTAATGCCCCAGATGGCCATTAATCTTGCTCCCATTTCTTTTGTTCTTATTTACTCCTGGTACCTGTTCTGTCATTTGATTAAACACACCACTGGTGAGAAAGACAAAATAAATTCCATTTTCTTCACTGCAAATGTTTGGGGAGTTTGTACTCTGTGCAGAAAACCTATTTTCATTACTAATGCCCACCGTTGGAGTAAATTGCTCATTTTCCCTGCAATTCCATCTCTGAGGATACTGCTCTGATCCTTCTTTCAAATCATCCTCACTTAAAACATACTGTTGCTTTTATTATGGATTGTTAGAGCTAGAGATGCTCTGGGGTTTACAGGTTTTAATTTCCTGAATGATATAACAACATACCTCTTGCAAAAAAGCAATGAAGATCAGAAAGTGTTCCTGTACCACATATCTCACGTTCTCTTCAAGATGTCACATAGCACATCCATGAAATAATCTTGCTGCATAATGCAAGAAACCAGGCTGCCAACTTGTGCACAGAAAGATCCCACAAACAGTAATCGGAAGAGGGGCTGAATTGAGCTTGACTGGGCCTGCGATATTGGCTCACTTCTGAGTCCTGGACCAATGCAATGGAATTGGAACTGGAGTTGAAATTGGTTTATTACTGTCACATGTGCCTCGATTCAGTGGCATCCTTGTAGAAGAGATCCACCAGGATATTTCCGGGAATAGATGGATATAGTTATAAAGAGACAGTGGATAGTTTGGATTTGCCCTCACTGGAATGTAGATGGCTGAGGGAAGGGGCTTATAGAGGTTTACAAAATAATGCGGAACATAGATGGGAACAATAGTCAGAATCTTTTCCTCAGGGAAAGAAAGTCTTGAAGTATAAGGTGCAACACACAAAATACTGGAGGAACTCTGTAGGTCAGGCAGCATCTGTGGAGAGAAATAAAATGAACAGATTTTTCAGGACTGATGAAAAGTCATTGTGTCCATTTCCCTCCATAGACGCTGCATGACCTGTTGAGGTCCTCCAGCATTTTGTGTCTGTTATTACTGTTTTCGAGCATCTGCATTCTTCTGTGTCCAGAATTATAAGGCACGGGTTTTAGGTGAGAAAAATTCAGAAGGGCTCTGAAGGGTAAGTTTGTCCACATAGAGATTGGTATACAGAAAGAGGAATTAGTAGAAGTGAATACACTTATAATGTTTAAAAGGCATTTGAAGAGGGAGAGGAAAGGAATAGAGAGATATGGGCATAATACAGGCAAATGATATTAGCATTGGTAGTTATCATGGTTGGCATGGACGAGGTGGTCACAAAGGACTCATTTAGTAAGACCATAAGACAGTAGATTATGAAGACCCACAGTCCTCTTTTATTGTCATTTAGTAATGCATGCATTAAGAAATGATACAATATTTCCTCCGGTGTGATATCACAAAACATAGGACAGACCAAGGCTGGAAAAAAAACTAACAAATCCACATAATTATAACATATAGTTACAACAGTGCAACAATACCATAACTTGATGAAGAAGTCCATGAGCATAGTAAAAGTTCAAAGTCTCTCAAATGTCCCACATCTCACGCAGATGGGAGAAGGAAGAAGAACTCTCCCTGCCATGCCCGACCACGGTCCAACTCTGAATCATCCGAAAACTTCGAGCTCTGATCAGCTCTCTGACACCGAGTACTGAGCGCCATCTCTATTCGAACGATTCGATCTCCATCTCGGTCGCCAACAGCAGGCAAAGCCGGGGATTTTGAGGCCTTCTCTCCGAAAGATTCTCAACCGCGCAATAACGACAGCAGCAAACAAGCGTTTCAGAAATTTTTCCAGATGTTCCTCTGTGCTTTCACGTCCATCTCCATCAAATCAGAATTGTCTATGGCCCCTATTTAATGGATACGATATCATTTTTCACCAGAGGGCTGCGCACACGTGGCATGCGGCTTCTCTCTCCTCCTGCCGACATTGGAGCAGAATTAGACTATTTGGCCCATCATAACAGATTTATTTTCTATCTTGACCTCATTCTCCTTCATTCCTTGCATAACCTTTAATGCCTAATACTAATCAAGAACATTTCAACTTTTTCTTTAAATATATCCAATGTCTTGGGCTCTACAGAGTCACCACCCTCTTCCCTCTTCCTCCTCATCTCTGTTCGAAAATGATGTGTCCTCTGTTCCTGGACTGTCCCACTATAGGAAACATCCTCTTCGCTTGCAATCTATCCAGGTCTTCCAATATTTGGTAGATTTCAGTGATATCCCCCCTCATTCTTCTAAACTCCAGTAGTACAAACTCAAATCCATCAAATGCTCCTCATGTGTAAACCCTTTCATTCTGGGATCATTCTTGTAAACCTCCTCTGAACACTCTCCAATCTGTCCTTGGATATGGGCTCCAAAACTGCTCACAGTGCTGCAATGCAAGTTGACCAATGTCTTAGAAAAAGTCAGCATTATATTCCCGTTTTCATATTCTAGTCTTCTTAACAAAATGAATGATAACATTGCATTTGCCTTCTCTACCACTGACTCAACCTGCAAGTTAATCTCTCGGGAATCTGCACTAGGACTCCCTATACACCTCTGATTTGTGAATATGCTTCCTGCTTAGAAAATAGTCTATGCTTTTATCCGTTCTACCAAAACGCACGACCACACACTTCCATTCAAGTTGTTGGCAGTTTCAATGTCATATCTCATGTCTTGTCTGGCTAGGAAGGTATCGGGGGCGGGAGGGGTGGGTGCGGTGGTAAATTGCCCAGCGTAACATTAGGGTATCCTACATGATTAGACATCACTGCCAGACTCCATATGGAAACTAATATAAAGTGTAAAATCGGGTGACAGATGGACTGGCATTTGTCACTCAGCTCAGCCCAGCCTTACAGCATTAAGTTCTGGTTATCTTCATCTTCAACTCAATGCCAAATAATCCTTTCAGAATCACAGGCACATCCAGCACAATCCAGCCCTTTTATGATATTTTCTGAGGAAAGAAATTCCAAGCAGGACAAAGGGAAAAAAATCTCTTTCTTAGAAGCAATGTTCCCTCTAATTTGTAATCACCTGTTTGCACAAAAATCTTGTGCTGTGCATTTTTTTGCCCAGTGACAACACCATGTGTGCACTATATTTTATATATAGGTGTATTCATTTTTAACAAAATGAATACATGCCAGCAAAACACTGTCAATAAGAATTTTGATCTCCTCTGGATTTGATCGTTTTGGCTCGCATTCATTTGCATTCTTACAAAACATACGTAGCAGGTCTGTAGTAGGTTATGAAGGATTTTCTCACCAGAGCTATGGAACACCATCCACATGTGATTTGCTTGCTAAATGACACTTTAAAAAGTCCAGTTTCCAAATATCACTCTACTTCTTCCCAGTTGCAAATTCTTCAGCAACTTTTGCACCGTGACAATACACACAGGAAACACCAGTTATTGTACATAAATAAATACTGTAGCTGCACATTCCTGACCTCATGAGCTTTCGGTGTAGCAGCTTCTACTGTTTCATTAAGCCATTCTGCTATAAGTGCTATAAATAAGCAGTTCTTTTGCACTTTACACCCTTTACTACTTCAGATTTGACATAGTGAATCAATAATTTACTCAATAAAAACAGGATAAATAAGCCAGTTCTAAAATCTGCAGACAAATCATTACAAGCTCCAAGTTGTCAACATTGAAACCTACAGAATGTTGAAAGGACTAGATAGGGTGGATGTGGAGAGGATGTTTCCTGTGGTGGCCGTATCCAGAACTAGACGGCGGAGCCTCAAAATTGAGGGGTGACCTTTTAGAACAGAGGTAGGAAGGAATTTTTTTAGCCAGAGAGTACTGAATCTGTGGAATACTCCACCACAGTCCACAGACTGTGGTGGAGGCCAAGTCCGTGGGTGTATTTAGGGCAGAAGTTAATCGTTTCCTGATCAGTCGGGGCATCAAAGGATATGGTGAGAAGGCATGCCGGGATCAGGCATGGTGGAATGGTGGAACAGACTCGATAGGCTGAATGGTCTTATGGTCTTAATGCCGTCCACATCAGAAACCAGAAAAGGAAATGTGATTATGAACCTGAAACTCATACTCAGTGTTTTAGGAACAGCCTTTTCCCCTCTGCCATGAGATTTCTGAATGGACCCATGAACACACCTCATTATTCCTCTTATGCACAAATTATTTATTTTTGTAACTTATGGTAACTTTTATTCCTTGCACTGTACTACTGCCGCAAAACAAGACTTCATGCCATATGTCATTGATAGTAAACCTAATTCTGAAAGGCATGATCAAGAATATCTGTTACATTGGTAAAGATGGGAAAATGGGATTGATGGAAGTCAAATTGAAATGGGTTACCACAAGATACCCTGCCTTTTGCAACAGCCAGAGTGTGCTTACAAGACATTTAGACAGGCACTTAAGTAGAAAGGCATGGGAGGATAATGTGGGCAATTAGGAGTTGTGTAGATAGGTAAGTTTGTGGTGGGCTGAAGGGCCAGTTTCTGTGTGCATGACTCTGACTTCGTGCATTGTGATGTTTAGGCCAGTAGAGGGTGCTAACAGTCTATTAATGAACAGGGAACTTGGTCTCGGCTGTTACGTTGAAATTCAAAAACTAACTCTGTTAGTATAAATTGAAAACCTAGAGATCCTGACAGGGTTCAAGGGAACCTCTTAACTTATTTTGAGGGTGGAACTCACTGCCATGCTTAGTGGCTGGAATGAGGAGCAAAAGTGCCAACACGTACAGTTTATAAGGGCATAAGGGAATATGGTTATACTTTCATTTCTGTAGTATCTTTCACAGTTGCAGACTCTATGACGTGCTGTACAGCTCTGGATTCGATTTGAGGCTCTGGGGTGTTGTCTTGTTTGGGATTTCAGCAATGAACTGGCAAATTGTTTTATTTTGTGCCATCTACATTTGTACAGTGAAAAAACATCCATTCAGATAATTTCATCACATTGGTACATCAAGACAGTACATTGGAAAGCCAATAACAGAATGCAGAATATAGTGTTATAGCTACAGAGAAAGTGCAGTGTGCAGGTAGACAACAAGGTGCATGGCCATGATGAGGTCGTTGTGAGGTCAAGAGTCCATCTTATTGTACATGAGGTCCATTCTGTAGTTTTGTAACATTAGGATAGAAGCTGTCCTTGTGCCTGGCTTTTGTATCCTCTGCCCGATGGGGGGAGGGGGGTTGGGGAAGAAAAGGGAATGTCCAGGGTGGGTGGGTGTTGGATTTTGTTGAGTGCTTTACCGAGGCAGTGGGAAGTGTAGACAGAGTCTATGGAGGGAGAGCTGATTTGTTTTTTCTGTCACTGAGCTGTGTCCACAATTCTCTGCAGTTTCTTGCAGTCACAGGCCAGGCAGTTACCATACCAAGGCATGATGCATCTGGATAAGATGCTTTCTGTAATGCACCTGTAAAAATCAGTCAAAAGGGACACATTAAATGTCCTTAACCTCCTGAGGAAGTTGAGGCACTGGTTAAAACAGGATGCAGCATATACTGCCTTACCCAACATCCAGAGCTCCAACCCGACATCCAGTACTGTGTGTGTGGAGTTTGCACATTCTAACAGAGTGCTCCAGTTTCCTCCTACAGCTTGGGGACACAGGAGACTGCAGATGCTGGGATGTGGAGCAACAAACAATCTGTTGGAATGACTCACTGAGTTCCCCTTAACACATTGTTGCTCCAGTTCGCCACTGTAAACTGTTCCTTGTGTAGGAAGGCAGAGGGTGGTAGGAGAATCAGAGGGAATCAATGGTCATGTGAATTTGCAGTAGAATCAATGTGCAATGAGACTGATGGGGATGCTGTAAGACTTGATGCTCCAATTGACCTCCTTCAGTGACAAGAGAAAATATAAAATAAGAGTCCACAGACAGCAAAGTTCTTTCCTCCAGAGCAGAGGCTGAGGGGAGAACTAGTAGAGGTGGATAAAATTATGAGAGGTATAGATAGAGTAGATGGATTGCTTTCCTCTGGGGGGAAATATCAAAAACTAAGGGGGATAGTTTGAAGATAAGAAGTGAAAAGTTTAAAGGGGATTTATAAAGCAGTTTCTATACACAGAGAGTGGTAGGTGCCTGGAATGTGCTGCCACAGGTACCTGTACTGGTGGAAGCAGATACAAAAGGTATTTAGACAGATACACGAACATGCAAGGAACGGGGAGATGTAGACTTCTGTATGTGCAAAGAGATGGGATTAGTTCAAATTGGCAACTTGGTCAGCACAGACACAGAGGGCCAAAGGACCTTTTCCTGTGCTGTAGAGTCCAATGCTCTGAGCTCTCTGTTCAAAACAATAGCGGACAGATAACATGAACCTTGGTATGTTGATTGAAGGACAAATACTGATCAGGAGTCCTGGATAAGGCCGAGTGCTTGGTTAACACCTCATTGGAGAGACAGAAACTCCAGCAGCATGACAGCACTACCGGGGAACTTCATCAGCCAGGGTTCAAAAGGATGTGGTGTTGAATGAGGGTAAAACAAAACTGCAGATACCAGAAATATAAATTTTATTTATTTAGAGATATAACAAGGTAACAGACTCTTCCAGACTAAGGACCCCGCGCTGCCCAATTACACCCATGTGACCTATTAACCTTCTGTCTTTAAAATGTGGGAGGAAACCAGAGCACCCAAAAGAAATCCACATGGTTACGGAGATAGCATACAATCTCATAACAGACAGCCGCAGGAATTGAAATTAAGGTGAAAATTAAAAACAGAAGGTTTTGGAAATGCTCAGCCAGTCAGGCAGCAAATGTGGGAAGAGAAACAATATTAAAGACATTTCATCAGAATGACTCAGTGGGCCAAATGGCCTCCTTCAGTGGCATGAGAAAATATTAAATAAGCTTCCTCAGATGGCAAAACAGTAACATGAAATTTGGGGTAAAAGATTCTTCATTAGAAAGTATCTTCCAACTGCATCAACAACTCTATTCCTCTGCCCACCGATGTGGTTCGATCTGCTGGGTATTTCCAGCATTTCCTGAGATGGGCTGAAGTAGTTTCTGTCAACCAAGAATATTTTGGGCTCAATGGCTTGGTTTCTATCCTGTTAACTGAAAGAAATCCTCACCTGGCCCCCATCAATGGAATCCCAAACCTAACTCACCGATCCTGAACTGTCACTGGATCAGTTCAATGGACTCTGTCTGCATTCTGGTTATTGCTATCAGAATCAAAATATAGTGGTACAGTGTGAGACATAAAAATCACTGTGTGTTACAAAAATAAATAAATAGTGTAAAAGTGGAATGGTGAGGTGTTGTTCATGGACCATTCAGAAATCTAATGGCAGTGTGGGTCTTCACCTGTACCTTTTCCCTAATGGTAGTAATAAGAAGAGAGCATGTCCTGGATAGTGAGAGTCCTTAGCGATGGATGCCATCTTCCTGAGGCACTGCATCTTGCAGATGCCCTCGAAGGCGGGGAGGTTTGTGCCCGTGATGAAGCTGGTTGAGTCTCCAGCCAGCCTCTTGTGATTCCTGTGCCTTGGAAGCTCCCTACCAGGCTGTGATGCAACGTCAGAATGCTCTCCACCATACATTTGTAGAAATTTGCTAGAGCCTTTGTTGACATACCAAATCTTCTCAAACTGCTAATGAAGTAGAGCCACTGGCATGCCTCCTTCATAGGAAAATTATTTTCTTGTGGATTCAGAGCCGGTTGTGAGCACTAGGAGCACTATTGACCAAGCAGTAAATGCAACACTATAAATTAATCCAAAGGTCAAGATGATGTGACAAGACATGACAGCGAATCCTGATCGTTTTATGCCTGGGATTGCATTACTGCTTAAATCCTTCACAGTCAGTCTCTTTTATTTATACTAGTTAAAGGAGAGTGATTTTTAAAATATTTTCATTAGAAATGCTGAGGGCAGTAAGTTTGTTTAATGGTGAAGGTCTTTTCATTACAATGGTGCCCCATGACATGAGATGTCATATGATAGGGCTTTTATGATTAGAGCCCAAGTGTGCTTGGCCATTTTCAACCACAGACTGCATTAAAATCCACTCTCAGCTCTGCAGTATAAACTCATGCTTTTCCAAGATATTTACAAGCTCTTTCTGCCACAATCTCTCAAGCTCTCAGCTTTCCCAGTTGTTTATTAACAGCAGCCTTCTGCAGTTTTTGATTTTCACAGCTGAAAGGCCGCTTTTCAATTCAAGATTTGGGCTGGGCTGTTGGACGTTCCACTCCCACTCTAAAAACTTAGGTAACAAAATCTCGGCTGACACTTTGGTACAGTGCTGAGAGAGTAATCCGCTGCTGGTTCTGACAGCACTGAATGAATTGTTAAACATGAATAAACCTCGGCCAAACTAGCGTTGCTTTCTCTGGAGCAGTGGAGGCCAAGGGAAATCTGAAAGAAGCTTATAAGGTTTTCCCAGGGTCAAAATGTCTGATTCCAGAAGGCAAGCATTTAAGATGACAAGGGTTAAGTTCAAATGGGATGGGCGGGTCATGTTTTTCTCCATATGGAGTGTGGAGGTTGCCTGGAACGCACTACCTGGAGTGGGGGGTGCAAATATGATGAAGGTGTTTAAGCGGCTTTTGGATGAGCACATGAATGTGCGGAGGATGGAGGGATATGGACATGTATAGGCAGAAAGGACTCACTTAGTTAAGTTTTTAATTACTAGTTTAATTAGGAAGGCATAATATCATGGGTCGAAGGACCTGTTTCTGAGCTGCACTTTTCAATGTTCTCTCTGGCATTGCTTTGTGGAAGAGTGGGATGATTTTTACAATTGCATCCTATCTGGATGCCTCACATGTTGCTACGACAGCTGCTCCGCTCAAAACCGCAACAATTTGCAGGGAGTTGTGAATATAACCCAGTCCATCACACAAACCAGCCTCCCCTCCTTCGACTCTGTCCACACTTCCCGCTACCTTGGGAAAGCAGTATAATCAAAGACTCCATCCACTCTGGTCATTCTCGCTTCTCCCCCTCCCATCTGCCAGACGATACAAAAGCTTGAGAATGCGTACCACCAAGCTCCAGGGCAGTTTCTTTCCTGCTGTTATAATATTCTTGAATAGACTTCTCATAGGCTGAGAGTGGAACTCTGATCTACCTTGTCATGGTTCTTACACAATGTGTTTACCTGCAGTACATTTTCTCTGTAATTGCAGCTCCTTCTTATGCGTTTTACTGCTTCAGTATAATAATGCCTAGCATGATCTTTCTGGGTAGCAGGTGAAACCTAAGCTTCGTACAATTCAAACCAATACCAAGTATCTTGGATGTCCTGGCTAACACTTATCCCTCAGTCAAAACTGGGTGTCACAGTGGTGCAGCTGATACGAGTGCAGTCTCACAGCTCCAGTGACTCAGGTTCAATCCTGACCTCCCATAAGACCAGAAGTCAGAGGATCAGTTTTATGCCATTCAGCCCATCGATACTGCTGCACCATTCAATCATGGCTAACTTATTTTCCTTCTCAACCCTATTCTTCTGCATTCTCCCCATAACATTTGACACTCTCACAAAGCAAGTTTCTATCAACCTTCGCTTTAAAAACACTCAATGACTTGACCTCCTCAGCCCTCTATGCCAACAAATTCCACATTTTCGCCATGCTCTTTCCAAGAAATTCCTCCTCATCTCTGTTCTTCTATTCTGAGGCCATGCCTTCCAGTTGTAGATTCTCCTATTATTGGAATCATCCTCTGCATATCTGCTTTATCTAGGCCTTTCAATATTTGGTAGGTTTCAATTAGATCCACCCCCTCATTTTTCTAAAGTGCAGTGAGTACAGGACATGCTCTTACTACTCTCTATGTAAAAAACCTATTTCTGACATCTCCTCTAATCCTTCCCCAGTCACGTTAAATGTAGGTCCTTTCGTAATAGCGATTGCCACCCTGGGAAAAAGACGCTGGCTCTCCACTCTATCTATGCCTCTTATCATCTCATACACCTCCATCAAGTCACCTCTCATCATAGTTTGCTCCAAAGAGAAAAGCCCAAGCTCACTCAACCTTTCCTCAGGCTTTGCAAGTAGGCAGAATCAGAATCCAGTTTATTATCACCAGCATGTGACATGGAATCTGTTAACTTCACAGCAGCAGTTCAATGCAATACATAATCTAGTAGAGAAAAAAAATTATAATAATAAATAAATCAATTATGTATATTGAATAGATTTTTTTTAATGTGCTATACAGAAATACTGCATATTAAAAAATATTGAGGTAGTGTCCAAAGATTCAATGTCCATTTAGGAATCGGGTGGTGGAGGGGAAGAAGCTGTTCCTGAATCGCTGAGTGTGTGCCTTCAGGCTTCAGTACCTCCTACCTAATGGTAACAGTGAGAAAAGGGCATGCCCTGGGTGCTGGATGTCCTTAATAATAGATGCTGCCTTTCTGAGACACCACTCCCTGAAGATGTCTTGGGTACTTTGTAGGCTCGTGTCCAAGATGGAGCTGACTAGATTTACAACCTTGCATTTCCTCCATAATCATAGTCAGCAGGCCTCTAAAATACTTTAATGGGCTGTGGAGCTCATCAGGTTTGGAACAATGGAAACAGGAATATTAGTCTATCCTTCTATTAGATTCCTCCTCTTCTGAAGCCCCATACTCAGTGTTTCGGGAACAACTTCCTACTCTCGGCCATCTGGTTTCTGATCGCTCCATGAACACCACCTCACAATTCCTCTTTTGCATTATTTATTTGCTTGTTTATTGTAACATAGTAACTTCTTATGTCTTGCGTTGTACTGCATCACTCAACAACAAATTTCACGATAAATGGTGTAGTGATAATAAATCAGACTCTGATCCTGATTCTGTAGCATTTAGCAAGGGTTGTTGTTGAGTTACTCTTTGGTTGTGCAGCGTCTTTGTCTGACCCCACTGGAGGAGCTCAATGGATCGTGCAGCCCTGGTGGGAGGAAAGAATTGTTTGATGTTTCTGGTTGGAACCCAGCATCAGCGCTCAACGAGAGACCTCTTGTCCTCCCGATGACAGTGAGTACAACCTCTTATGTCCTCTGTCTGATGATACCTGGACGTGAGCAAACAGTTCTAGGCAGCAGATTCAGTAATTTTGTTACTTACTTAACACTAGAAAATAGGAGCAGGAGGAGGCCACTTGGTCTCTCAAGCCTGCCCTGTCATTTAATATAATTGTGGCAAATCTATGAACATTACACAAAACACTGGAGGAACTCAACAGATCATGTAACATCTATGGAGAGAAATAAAGAGTCAATGTTTTGGGTTTTCATCAGGCCCTGACGTCTCCAATGTTGCTACATTCCTTTATGTAAGGGGATCAAAGTTGTGCACAGTATTCCATCTGTGGCCTCACCAACACCCTTACAACTGTAACAAAACCTTCCCATTCATAAACTCCAACCCCTTTGTAATAAAGGCCAACAAGTTGTATACCTTCTGTACTACTTGTTGCCTTTGTCACGGTCATACAGCAGGGAAACAGGCCCTTCAGCCCAACTTGTCCATGCTAGTCCCATTTGCCTATGTTTGGACTATATCCTCCAAAACCTGTCATTCAGGGTTACTCATGGGATAAATTATAAAGATCAGGTTACAAGCGTTTAGCTTGAATTCCCATGAATTTTGCCAGCTGATCTTTCTTACTGAGATGTGGAAAGAGGTCGTCTGGCCCATAGAGATCATACCAATGCCCAGCAAAGCAATCTCATTCATCTTATTCCCCTCTCCATACTTCCATCAATCCCTACAAATTCTACTCTTGCATATGCTCGTCAATATTCCTTTGATTCCTTTGTCAGTCATCCACACTAAAGGGCATTTTACAGTAGCCAGCATGAAGGATACTTGAGGAAATTGAAGTATGCAGGAAAAGCCCACGTGATCATGGAGAGAAGGTGCAATCTGAACACACACAGCACCAGTTGTCAGGGTCAGATTTGGATCCATGGGGTAGCAACTTCAGCCTCCTTGATGAGCTTAATAATTCCGGGATCCTGGCTTTGTTATTGGTTTATTATTATGTGTAGCAAGATACAGTGTCAAACTTTGCTTTTTATGTCATCCAGGCAGAACAGGCTATACATGAATATAAAGAGATAGTAAAAATAAAATTGAATGTAAAATATAGTGTTGTAGTTACAGAGAAAGTACAAATAGAGTGTAAGGGCCACAATAAGGTCAATTGAGAGATTGAGCTAAGAGATCGAGAGCTCATCCTTCAGTGTAAGAGAGCTCCATTCAAGAGTTTGATAACAGCAGGATAGAAAGAGCAGAAGTTCCTACACCCATGCTGAGCTCATCAATTTCATAACTGCTTCCACGTTCCACCTTACCCTCAAGATTACTTTGTCCATCTCAAATGAAAGTTCAAAGTACAAAGTAAGTTTATAAGCAAAGTACATATGTGTCACGATATACGATCCTCAGATTCATTTTCTTGTGGCCATTCACAGTAGATACAAAGAAACATACAACAAAGATGGACAAACAACCAATGTACAGAAGGCAACAAACTATGCAAAGTCAAAAGAAGAAGAAATAAATAATCAAATAATAAATATTGAGAACACGAGTTGTAGAATCCTTGAGAATGAGTCCATAAAATGTGGAATCAGTTTAGAGATGGGGTGAGTGAAGTTATCTCTCTGATTCAAGAGCCTTATAGTTGAGAGGTAATAATTGTTCCTGAACCTGGCGGTGTGGGTCCTGAAGCTCCTGTATCTCCTTCGTGATGGCCGCAGTGAGAAGAGAGTATGACTTGGATGAGTATGGTGGGGGTCCTTGATGATGGATGCTGCTTCCATACAACAGCACTCCATGTAGATGTGCTCAGTGGTGAGGAGGGCTTTACCTGAAATAGACTGGGCCATATCCACTACTTTTGGAAGGTTTTTCCATTTAAGGACATAGGTGTTCTCATACCAGGCTTTGACACAACCAGTCATGTATCTATAGAAGCTTGTCAAAGTTTTAGCTGACATGCAAAATCTATGCAAATCTCTAAGAAAGTAGAGGCACTGCCATGCCTTCTTTGTCAGAATCAGAATCAGGTTTATTATCACCGGCATGTGACGTGAAACTTGTTAACTTAGCAGCAGTAGTTCAATGCCATACATCAGGGGCCCCCAACCTTTTCTGCACTGCAGACCGGTTTAATATTGACGATATTCTTCTGGACCGGCCGACCGGGAGTTGTGGGGGGGGGGGGGGCGGGGTTGTGGCAGTGTTCAAGTAGGGTTAAACTCACCTCAACATGTCTTTTACAGTTAGGGTTGCCAACTTTCTCACTTTCAAATAAGGGACAAAAGTAGCATTCAAATCCCAGGACACTTTACCCCAGGAAAGACTACCATGACCATGAAGCTTTGTGCGGGCACCTGTGCGCGCATGTGCGTACGTGCTGATTTTTTTCCTCACAAATTGGTTTTGCCTTCATCTTCCCAACTATACTGTACATATATTATTTCTACTTTATATAGGCTGTGTATTTATCATATCATTCCTGCTTTTACTATATGTTAGTGTTACTTATTTTTGGTTTTGTGTGTTATTTGGTATGATTTGTTAGGTTTTTTTTGTGTCTGGGAACGCTCAAAAATTTTTCCCATATAAATTAGTGGTAATTGCTTCCCTGCTTCATGCTATTTCGGCACGAAATGTTTCATAGGAACGCTGTACCTTAGTGGGGGAAATACAGGACAAACCAATTTAGCCCAATATATGGGATGTCCCGGCAAATACGGGACAGTTGGCAATCCTATGTTCAAGTTCAACAGTGCGCGACAGGGAATGAGGAAAGGTGCAGCTGACTCGTATCGTTTCCTCGCGGCCTGGTAGCACATGCTTTGCGGCCTGGTACCGGTCCACAGCCCGGTGGTTGGGGACCGCTGCAATACATAATCTAGCAGAGAGAGAAAAATATAATAAATAAAATAAAACATAATAAATAAACAAGTAAATCAATTATGTATATTGAATAGATTATTTAAAAATGTGCAAAAACAGAAATACTGTATATTAAAAGAAGTGAGGCGGTGGCCAAGGCTTCAAAGTCCATTCAGGAATCGGATGGCAGAAGGGAAGAAGCTGTTCCTGAATCACTGAGTGTGTGCCTTCAGGCTTCTGTACCTCCTACCTGATGGTAACAGTGAGAAAAGGGCATGCCCTGGGTGCTGGAAGTCTTTAATAATGGATGCTGCCTTTCTGAGACAGTGCTCCCTAAAGATGTCCTGGGTACTTTGTAGGTTAGTGCCCAGGATGGAGCTGACTAGATTTACAATCTTCTGCAGCTTCTTTTGGTCCTGTGCAGAAGTCCCCCCATTACCAGACAGTGATGCAGCCTGTCAGAATGCTCTCCACGGTACAACTATAGAAGTTTTTGAGTGTATTTGTTGACATACCAGATGGTTTCAAACTCCTAATAAAGTATAGCCGCCATCTTGCCTTCTTTATGACTACATCAATGTGTTGGGACCAGGTAAATGGTATTTACATGCTGGACTTAGGACTAGATCCTCTGAAAAGATTACACCAAGGAACTTAAAGTTGCTGACCCTCTCCACCTCTGATCACTTGATGAGGACTGGCTCAAGGACCTCTGGTTTCCTCCTCGGATAGTCAATTATCAGCTTTTTGGTTTTGTTGAAATTGAGTAAGAGGTTGTTGGTGTGGCACCACTCAGCTAGATTTTTAATCTCTCTTCTATTAGCTGATTCACCACCACCACCTTCAATTTGTCCCCGAACCGTGGTGTTGTCAGCAAATTTAAATATGGCATTGAAGCTATACTAAGCCTCACATTCATTAACTGTACAGCAGGGGGCTAAGCACACAGCCTTGTGGTGCTGCTGACTGTGGAGGAAATGTTGTCAATCCAAAATAACTGGAGTCTACAAATTGAGGATGCAGTTGCACAAGGACGTATTGAACCTAGGTTTTGGAGCTTATTGATTAGTTTTGAGGGGACGATAGCATTGAATGCAGAGCTCCAGTCAACAAAGAGCATCCTGATGTATGCACCTTCACTGTCCAAATCTTCCAGGGTTGAGTGAAGAGCCAATGAAATGGCATCAGCTATTGACCTGCTCAAGAGATGCTCTAACAGCTCTTTCCCCTTTCTTGATCTATTGACATCTTTTACAAGCCCACTGACCTTCACAGTTAGTGTAGCTATACCTCTTCCCACCCTGTTACCTGTAAAAATGATGTTGCCTTCTCTCAGTTCCTCTTCCTCCACTGCATCTGTTCTCAGGATGAGGTTTTCCAGCTGGTTTCACCTATCATCTTGCAGCCTGTAATCCTTCCCCTGCCCCCACCTCTTATTCTGGCTTCTAGTCCTGATGAAGAGTCTCAGCCCAAAATGTTGACTGTTTACTTCCTTCCATATATGCTACCTAACTTCTGAGTTCCTCCGGTATTTTGGGTGTTTCAACAGAATAGAACCCGACCTTGAGTCAGATACAGATAAATTGTTTCCTCTGGTAGACGGATGTTGATGGAAGCCAGAGCAACCAGAAGAAATCCACATGATTACAGGGAAAACATGCAGACTCCACATGGACAGCACCTACAGAGGTCATGGCAATAGAGATGTAAGGCAGCACCTCTCATAGTTGGGTCGATGCAGGACTATGAGCAGTTCTGTGCCTTATACAGCCAGATTTTAAGAGTTAAATTAACAGGAGATTTACAGTACATTAGATTCCACTCCCTGAAACTTGTGAGGATAAGTTTTCTTTTCCCATGGCTCTTGTTCATAAAACGTTTGTATCGGAATCTTGGTCTTGAATGTCAGTTATCGCTCAGTAGCTCCACAATAAGCCTCATGGGCCAGATGACCTTCTCTGTGCTGTAACGTTTCTGTGATTCCATTCTATGATGTAGTAAATTTCCTCTGTATCAGTGAATTTAGATTCAGTTCTCACCTCAGCCCCTACAGCATGACCTTAGGCTGACATACCCTGTGCGGTTCAGGGGAGAGCTGCAAGGTCAGAGCTGTTTGTTTCGGGTCAGCTTTTGAAATGAGGCCACACCTGCACTTATAGTAAAAATTCCAAAACATTATTTTGAAGAAAGATAGCACAGTTTATTTTCTCATGTTTGTGTTCCTCATTCGATCTTCAAATAGATATTCAACTCCACATCATTTTGTAGTATTTCTTCTTTTAAAACACAATTGGCTGTCTCAACTGATCGAGACAGCACAGGCTTCCACAGACACATCTACCACGACCTGATTGTCTCCATGGTATCTGTTTTGAGATGGGCAATAAAAGGTGACAGAAAATGTATGACCTTACTGAATGTCAGGGCAGGCTCGAGGTACTGAGTTGCTTACTGATCTCAATTCCAAGGTTAGTGCATTTTCACTGAGCATTTTCAGTGTCCAGTTATTGTCTCTCTCAAATGCCCCTAAAGAGGCAGTTAAGGCCATTGACGGGTCTGTAATCACACAGGAGCCAAACTAGGTAAGGATGATTGAAGTGAGTTGAATTGACTTTATTTCTTACATCCTTCACATACATGAGGATTAAAAATCTTTACATTACATCTGTCTAAATGTGCAATGTGCAGTTTATAGTAATTTATAATAAAGAGCATGTACAACAGGACAGTCAATATAGCATAGAAATACAGTCGTATCAGTGTGAATTAATCAGTCTGACGGCCTGGTGAAAGAAGCTGTCCCAGAGCCTGTTGGTCCTGGCTTTTATGCTGTGGTACCGTTTCCCGGATGGTAGCAGCTGGAACAGTTTGTAGTTGGGGTAACTCAGGTCCCCAATAATCCTTTGGGCCCTTTTTACACATGTGTATCTGCAAATGTCCTGAATAGTGGGAAGTTCACATCTACAGATGTGCTGGGCTGTCCACACCACTCTCTGCAGAGTCCTACGATTGAGGAAAGTACAGTTTCCATACCAGGCAGTGATACTGCCAGTCAGGATGCTCTCAGTTGTGCCCCTGTAGAGAGTCCTTAGGATTTGGGGACTCATACCAACTTCTTCAAGCATCTGAGGTGAAAGAGGCGCTGTTGTGCTTTTTTCACCATACAGCTGGTATGTACAGACCATGTGAGATCTTCGGCGATGTGTATGCTGAGGAATTTAAAGCTGTTCAGTCTCTCAGCTCCAGATTCATTGATGTCAATAGGGATCAATAGCCCGTTTCCATTCCTCCTATAGTCCACAAACAGCTCCTTTGTTTTTGCGACATTGAGGGAGAGGTTGTTTCTGGACACCGATGTGTCAGGGTGATGACTTCTTCTCTGTAGGCTGTCTCGTTATTATTTAAGATAAGGCCAATCAATGTAGTATCGTCAGCAAATTTTAATTAGCACAGTGGTCCCCAGCCACCAGGCCGCAAAGCATGTGCTACCGGACCGCGAGGAAACAATATGAGTCAGCTGGACCTTTCCTCAATCCCTGTCACGCACTGTATCACTTGAACATAGGGTTACCAACTGTCCTGAATTTGCCGGGACGTCCCGTATATTGGGCTAAGTTGGTTTGTCCCATACAGGACCACCCTTGTCCTGTATTTCCCCCGCTAAGGTAGAGCGTTCCTATGAAACGTTTCATGCCGAAATAGCGTGAAGCGAAGAAGCAGTTATCATTAATTTATATAGGAAAAATTTTTGAGCGTTCCCAGTCCCAAAAAATAACCTACCAAATGATACCAAATAACACATAAAACCAAAAATAAATAACACTAACATATAGTAAAAGCAGGAATGATATGATAAATACACAGCCTATATAAAGTAGAAATACAGTATAGTACAGTATAGTCGGGAAGATGAAGGCAAAACCGATTTGTGGGGAAAAAAATCGGCACGTACGCGCATGCGCACATCACATGCACACGTCATGCATGCGCACACAGGTGCCCACGCAAGGCTTCATGGTCATGGTAGTCTTTCCTGGGGTAAAGTGTCCCGGGGTTTGACTGCTACTTTTGTCCCTTATTTGGGAGTGAGAAAGTTGGCAAAGCTAACTGTAAAAGACATGTTGAGGTGAGTTTAACCCTACTTGAACACCCACCCCCGGTTGGCCAGTCCGCAAGAATATTGTCAATATTAAACCGGTCCGCGGTGCAAAAAAGGTTGGGGACCCCTGAATTAGCAGATTGGGACTGTAGGTGGCAACAGAGTCGTGGGTATACAGAGAGTAAAAGAGGGAGCTTAGGACATAGCCCTGAGGGACACCTGTGTTGAGGGTCAAAGGGGCATAGGTGAGGGAGCCTACTCTTGCCACCTGCTGGCAATCTGACAGAAAGTCCAGGATCCAGCTGCACAAGGCAAGGTGAAGGCTGATCTTGTCAAGCCTGGAGGGAATTATGACAACACTCTTCCAGGCTTTGTCATGGTCACAGCTACTGCTGTTGGTGCATTTTTGTATAATTTATTAAAAAGAGGTGGGATAAAGCTAACAACAGGTTTGGAGAGTGTTCTGTGCACTTTAATTATTTGGCGTATGGTTAATAAGCACCTGCCTACCTTTGCCAAGTCTTTGCAGGAGATTTCCACATTGTGGTCAGGTTGCTGGACCATGTGTTGACCTGACAAATTCCAATGCTGAAACTGCAGCTCAAACATAAAATTAGTATAAATTTCCACATTACAACAATGATCACACTTCAGAAATGCTCCATTGGCTGTGAACCACCAATAAAATGCAAATAAATTGGGAATTTAGAAACTAGCATCAGGAATTGTAACCAGAACACAACCTGAAACAGTTTCAAGTTTATTGTCATGGGCATATATATCCAAAATATAAATGCCATGTGAATTAGCTTTTTGCAGCAGCACAAAACTGTTACAAACATGACAACATATTATATATAAATAAATTAACATAAACTAAAAATGACTTACACAACAGAATAAACAAAATTAAGCACAACAACATCAGTGTAAGCTGAGAAATATAGTCCATCTCAGAATTAGGGTTTTTTCAGGTCGATTCAAGAACCAGATGGCAGTGGGAAGGAAGCTGTTTTTGTACCTTGAGATATGGGTCTTCAGGGTCCTGTACCACCTCCTAGCTGCTGGTAGCAATATGAAGAGGGCATTGCCTAGATGGTGGGGTCCTTCATGAAGGATGTTGCCTTTTCTGAGACAGTGCCTGCTGTGGATTTACTCAGTGGTATGGAGATCTGTACCTGTGATGGAACTGGCCGAGCCCACTCCTTTCTGCAGCCACTTGCGTTCCTCTGTGTTGGAGTTCCTATACCAGGCTGTCATACAGCCAGTCAGAATGCTTTCCACTGCATATCTGTAGATGTTTGTCAGAGTATTTGAAGACATACTGCATCTCCTTAAATGTTTTAGGAAGTTGGAGTACCTTCTTCACAGTTGCATCTCTGCGTCTTGCCAGGATTGGTCCTCCAAGATGATGACACTCAGAAACTTAAAACTGCTCACCATTTCCACCAGAGGCCCTTCAATAAGGACTCACAGCCATTCTCCTGACTTCCCCTTCCTAAAGTCATCCAGTTCTAGTGTTACTCACACGTGACTATATATCCATCATAGTTGTTGTTGGAGCAGAAGAATTTCCTAGCCCGTTCTATCTGATTTCCAGAGTCAAGGCAATATATCCGTGATCATAACAGAGCTTCACATTCAATTGGTTGATGCTCCTCAAACAAAATACTGTTAAATTTGCTAAACTGGTTTATTACTGTCTTATATGCCAAAGTACGATGACAAACTTTGTTTTGCATGCTATCCATCCATATCATTTTACTACAAGTTGAGTTGAGGTACTACAAGGAAAAAAAAATATCAGAATGTAGAATAAAGTGCTACAGTTACGGAGAAAGTGCAGGTAGTCAATGAGCAAGGCCATAATGAGGTCAGGGATCCACTTTATTGTACTAGGGGATCATTCAGTAGACTTGTAACAGTGGAATAGAAACTGTTCTTGAGCCTGGTGGTATATGCTTTTAAGCTTTTGTATATTTTGTCTGATGGAAAATGGGCAGAGCCTACCATCAGGAGCTTGTCGAGCTGTTGCTTCCTTTTTGCTCTGCAGATGCACTGTTGTGATCCACTAGACCACAACAATACATTTTATTGTAAAACAAAATCACATTCTCTTCACTTGTGTAACCCCAACATCACTAAACCTGCCTAATTATATTAATTGACCATCTTATTGTCCAGAGACTACTTAATTATATCATTTCCCTAGATGCCCCTCTTACAATTATTAACCTTAACTACCTTGTTAGGGGCATTTGGAAGGGGCAGTAAATGCTGACAGAGAACCATAAAGCACTCAGTGGGTAAGACGACTCTTGTGAGAGAAACAAGGGTAGGATTTCTGATCAAAGACTGACAACAAAGTTATGATGAGAGGTCTTGAGCTGAAACACTAGCCTTGTTTCTTTTCTCACAGATGCTGCCTGACAGCTGATTGTTTCCAGCACTTTCTGTTTTGGTTTCATGTTTCCAACATCTGCAGATTTTATATTTGCAAAATGCACTGACATTCAGTGAACGAATAAAGAGAAGCAGCATCTGACATTCAGATTTCCTACTTGTCTTTGTTCCCCCATCGTAATATATAGAAATCATGAGATTACAAGTCCATTCAGCATTTGGTATACCCGGGAGATGCATATCAAATTCGTGCTGATGCTGATGTTTGCCTATTATCGGACCCATGAAATATTCCTGCCCATATTCTGTTAAAGCACAATGGGGGCCTCTACTCCAGCCTACATCCCTGTCCAAGGACATGCTGTAAGTTTGTCTTCTAACACCAGCCAGTTTCTGGATAACAATCCAAAAATGATAAAGTTGTAACATCTGAGAGACTGCCTGCTGGGTTGCGGGAATCTCAGTGAGTCAGATCTTCTGCCACGGTGCCAGGACTCAGCTGGAGACCTTGGCGGAAGCCCCAGTTTCTCATTTAAACCGGGTATAAGCACAATATTTCCATCTTCATAAATGGGAAATATTATCAGCCTGGAGGAAACTGAAGCAGAACTTTGTAAGTAATATAAATTGGTGGCTCTGCTTCACGGCTGCCGAGACTTGGGTTTGATGCTGACTTCTCGCGCTGTCTATGTGAAGGAGTTCTCCCTGTGACCATGCATGTTAGCACTGGGTGCTACCGTTTGTTCCCACATCCCAAAGATGACCTGGCACTTTAATTGGCATGCTGTAAATTACCCCTAATGTAGGTGAGTGGCAAAAGAATCAAAGAGCAGGTGGTCACGGTAGAAATGACAGTTCCTGGCGAAGATGGGATTGAGGAGGTGTTTGAACATAAGAAAGTCAAATACCAGGAGCTGGTAGAGCCATCAGGACCATCCCAGAGGCTGCTGAGTGAGCCTCCAAATGGCTATGGATCAAGAGGTGTGACCCATGGACCAATGCTGCTGGGACAAGCCAGGGCCTGATCAACTCCGGCTGGGTTGTCTGGACAAGAGTGTATGATGTTGAAAGACCCGAAACACCCAATGACCCCAGGTTACATCACTGGTGATGTGTCCCAGCACGTCCCAGGATGTATCTCGGCATTGGTGAGCTGCCCCTCCAGTAATTCTGTCTAAACTTCCCTCTGCCTCAGGAAACCAGCCATCATAATTATGGACCCCTCCCACACTCCATTCCTCCCCCCACACTCCATTCCTCCCCCCCCCCAATCAGGCAAATGACACAAAGCTTCAGAACATGCACCACCAGGCTCAAGGCCTGCTTCTACCCTGCTGCTGTCAGTTAAAGGTGTTCTCCCAATCTGCCTGCATTGAGCTTTCTCTATTATGGTAACACTATATTCCACATTCTGTTTTTCATTTTTACTACCTCAGTGTAGCTGTTCTCTGGAATGATGAAGGATCTCAGCCTGAAACATCGACTATTTACTCTTTTCCATGGATGCTGCCTGGCCTGCTGAATTCTTCCGGCATTTTGCGTATGTTGCTTGGATTTCCAGCATCTGCAGATTTTCTTGTGTTCATGGAATGATCTGTCTGGATTGCACACAAACCAAACACTTTTCACTGCATCTCTGTGTATGTAACAATGATAAACTAATTACAATTACACTTCAAATAAAGGGAGGCTGGACAGGCTGGTGCTGTTTTCTCTGGAGGCTAACAATAACCTTTCAGAGGTTTATAAAATCATGAGGGGCAGAGTTATGGTGGATAGTCACGGTGTTTTTCCAAGGTTGGGCATAGGTGAAAAGGAAAAGATTCAGGGGATCTGAGAGGCACATTTTCACACAGAAGGTGGTGGATCTAAGGAACAAGTTGCCAGTGGAAGTGGTAGAGATGGGTACGGTTACAACACGTAAAAGGCAATTAGAGATTGAGCAGTAAGGTTTAGAGGGATATGGACCAAACCCAGGTAAGTAAGACTAACTCAGGTCGGTATGGATGAGTTAGACCAGGCTACATAAATCTCAGCATATAAATTAGTCAGGGTAACAGACAAGTTGGGGCAGAGCGATGGGTGGGATAGAAGGAATTTCACCGGAAGGATAAAATAAGATGACTAAGCTGTTTCTCTTTCCACTGATGTTCTATGACCCGCCAAGGGTTCCAGCATTTTAGACTTCTTTATTCAGAGTTTTCAGCATTTGCAATATTTTACTCTCTCGTGGTTGGAGTTGTTGTGTCAGGAACGCAGGGGACCAAGGAGAGGTGGATAAAATGATGAGAGGCTGAGAGACAAATTACAGGAAGATTATGTCTCTATTGGCAGAGAGAAAATTAAGTAGATGGAGATGGGTTCATATTAATTGGTGTAAAGATGAGAGGGGAGTTGAGGAAAACAATTCCAACCAATGAATGATGGAGATCTGGAGCTCACAGGTGACAGAGGCAAAAAAACACCCACTGCACTTAAACAGCACACGAATACGCATATGGCCCATTGCACCAGTTGTGTGGAGGAAAGAATGCTAACTGATTGCATCACCACCTGGTTATAGAGGCGTCAATGCACAGGATCAAAAGCGGATTGTAGACTCGGCCAGTGTCATCATAAGCACAACCCTCCCCACCATCGAGGAGATCTTCAAAAGGTGACACCTCAAGAAGGCGGTATCAATTACTAAGAGCCTGCACCACCCAGGGCATGCCCTCTTTTCATTACCACCGACAGGGTGGAATGGAGGTACAGGAGCCTAAAGACTCACACTAAATCTCAACCTTTTAGGAACAGCTTCTTCCACTCTGCCATCAGATTTCTGAATGGTCCGTGAACCCATGAAGGTTATTCCTCTTTTGCACGATTTACATATTTATTTGTAACTTGTAGTAATTTTTTGTCTTCCACTGTACTACTGCCACTAAATAGTAAATTTCAGAACATAGGTCAGTAATGAGAAAGCTGATTATCATTACTGACCTATGATGACCACACATTGAGAGCAGCAGTGAGAAATTGCTAATGGCTGATTTTGTCTGGCATGGGTGTAATGGGCTGAATGGCTTCCCTCTTCACCATTTGTAGTATCTTCATGTTTTGCTCCCACTTTAGTTGGAGTGTTGGCATAATCCAGCAACTGTAGGCTTCAGCTTCAGTGTGACAATAGGATCTGCCGCCTTCACCTCCCAGTGGAAGAATTCCAGGAGAGTAGTTAGGTAATATCTGAAAGGAGAACAACATTTTGGAAATATTGGGCCAGAGTGTTTCAGCCCTTAGGGTAATACTTTCAAACCATACCAGAATCAAAGATGAGACTGGGACTGGAGAGCTTCAGTCAGAAGGAGCCTGTTTTTTCCCCGCAGGAGCATAGAAAGCTGAGTGGTGAACTTATAAGGGTTTATAATGTCATGGGGAAGCATAGCAAGGGTGAATGGTCACTGTCTTTTTTGCCCAGGACAGGGGAGGGTCTAGAATGAGAGAGCATGAATTTAAGGTGAGAGGGGGAAATTGATAAGGGGACAGGAGGAGTAAGTCTCTCACACTGAGGGGGACGGATATGTGGAATGAAGTACCAGAGGATGTGGTAGAGGTGGGTACGATTACAATGTTTTTAAAAAGCATTTAGAAAGGTAAATAGGTATGAAATGTTTAGAGGGATATGGGCCAAAAGCAAGTAAATTGTTCTAGCTGAGGAAGGCAGCTTGTTCAGCATGGATGATTTGGGCCAAAGGGCTGGTTTCCGTGCTGTATAACTCTGTTACCCTGTGACTTGTTATAAGAGGGGGTTGCAGTGAAGTGCTGCCAATATAATTATTTTCTCACCAGTAATTATCAACTGGAGATTGAATCCTAATGTGATCTGTGGTAATTTGTCAAAAGGCAGGTTCATTTTCAAAAACAGACTTTACAGGAGATTGAATCTGTAGATCATACCCCCAGCCATTCGGTGCTGCAGTGATAGCTGTGGCTTAAATCATTGCAAAATCATCCAAAATCAATTCCTTTTTTAAGAGTTTGCATGGAGGGAAAGGCACAATTGCACCTTGGACAACAGATGTGAACACAGTTCATTAACAGGTTCATAATCTCAAATGTTTGCAGTTTGCCCACCAGTCACCATCTGGTAGTTTAATCACCATCCATAGATCCGGAAACATTGACTCTGTTGAAATGAAAGCATTGAATATGATCCAAAGGGAACTTTGTACACTTGCCATTGCTAGGGGCTCCAGTTCAAACAGCAGGTGCGGGAGATCTCGTCAAAGGACTTCCACACTTTAAGGGAATTTCTTTGTGGGGGAAAGAACGTCATGAACAAGGATTTATTTATTGCCTGCTCTTGATTTTGCTTGGTGGTGAGCTTCCTGCTGCCCATCTGGTGAATGTGCTCCCACACTACTGTTAGCTGAGAGTGTTCCTAGTCAGTTACTCACTAACCATAAAGGGACAGATCTGTGGCCCAAATTTTGTAAAAGAAAGTAAAATATTCCTGTCTGCTGTGATCACACCAAATGCACTATGTGCAACCTTTGTCTTGCGACCCGTGGACAAACATTAACTTGAAGTTAAGATATTGGGTGCCACAGTGGCAACGCTATTATTGTTTGGGGCATTGGGGTACAGAGTTCAATTCCGGCATCCTCTGTAAGAAAGTTTGTACACTCTTCCCATGTGAATGTGGGTTTTCTTCAGGTTCTCCAGTTTCCCCCCAAAGTCGAAAGACATATCAATTAGTAGGTTAATTGGTCATTGTAAATTGTCCCGTGATAAGGCTATATTTAAATAGGTGGGTTGCTGAGTGGTGTGGCTCAAAGTGGTCTGTTCTGTGCTGTATGTCTAAATAAATTTTAAAAATCATAGAGTAGTCCCACTCAGAAACATTACAAAGTCGATCTTTTTTTACCCAAGTTCAATCAAATTTAAAGAGGCTCTTTGTTTTGGTATTGGAATTTCTAAGTTTTTAATCATCATTTTAATTGATTTAACACTATTTGTGTTTTATTTAGAAAGATACTGGCAAACATTCAATATCAATGTCAGCCTTAACAGCTAGTGAGCCTGAAGTGGTGGGTCCTCTTCAACTGTTAAAGTTAGGACACAGGAACCCAAGAAAATAGGAGCTGGACTAGGGCACTTGACCCTTGAAGCCTGTCCCAGCATTCAATATGATGATGATAAATTGGTAAATTGGTTTATTATTGTCAATAGACAATAGGTGCAGGAATAGGCCATTCAGCCCTTCAAGCCAGCACCACCATTCACTGTGATCATGGCTGATCATCCACAATCAGTACCCTTTTCCTGCCTTCTCCCCATATCCCTTCACTCCGCTATCTTTAAGAGCTCTATCTAACTCTTTTTTGAAAGAATCCAGAGAATTGGCCTCCACTCCCTTCTGAGGCAGAGCATTCCATAGAACCACAACCCTCTGTGTGAAGAAGTTTTTCCTCAACTCCTTTCTAAATTGTCTACCCCTTATTTTTAAACTATGGCCTCTGGTTCTGGACTCCCCCAACATCGCAAACATGTTTCCTGCCTCTAGCGTGTCCAATCCCTTAATAATCTTATATGTTTCAATCAGATCCCCTCTCATCCTTCTAATTTCCAGTGTATACAACCCCAGTCGCTCCAATCTTTCAACATATGACAGTCCCGCCATCCCAGGAATTAACCTCGTGAACCTATGCTGCACTCCCTCAATAGCTAGAATGTCCTTCCTCAAATTTGGAGATCAAAACTGTACACAATATTCCAGGTGTCGTCTCACCAGGGCCCTGTACAACTGCAGAAGGACCTCTTTGC
The DNA here is from genome assembly GCF_963921235.1 of Mobula hypostoma. Lineage (NCBI taxonomy): Eukaryota > Metazoa > Chordata > Chondrichthyes > Myliobatiformes > Myliobatidae > Mobula > Mobula hypostoma. Next base: position 172,827,004 of record NC_086097.1, read on the forward strand.
TCCTATACTCAATTCCCCTTGTTATGAAGGCCAGCATGCCATTAGCTTTCTTCACTGCCTGCTGTACCTGCATGCTTACTGTCAGTGACTGATGAACAAGGACACCTAGATCTCGTTGTACTTCCCCTTTTCGAACTTGACACCATTCAGGTAGTAATCTGCCTTCCTGTTCTTGCCACCAAAGTGGATAACCTCACATTTATCCACATTAAACTGTATCTGCCATGCATCTGCCCACTCACCCAACCTGTCCAAGTCACCCTGCATTCTCATAACATCCTCCTCACATTTCACACTGCCACCCAGCTTTGTGTCATCTGCAAATTTGCTAATATTACTTTTAATCCCTTCATCTAAATCATTAATGTATATTGTAAATAGCTGCGGTCCCAGCACTGAGCCTTGCGGTACCCCACTAGTCACTGCCTGCCATTCTGAAAAGGACCCATTAATCCCTACTCTTTGTTTGCTGTCTGCCAACGAACTTTCTATCCATGTCAGTACCCTATCCCCAATACCATTTGCTCTAATTTTGCACACTAACCTCCTATGTGGGATCTTATCAAAGGTTTTCTGAAAGTCCAGATACACTACATTCTCTGGCTTTCCCATGTCCATTTTCATAGATACATTCTCAAAAAATTCCAGAAGGTTAGTCAAGCATGATTTCCCCTTCGTAAATCCATGTTGACTCGGACCTATCCTGCCACTGCTATCCAAATATGCCGCTATTACATCTTTTATAGTTGATTCCAGCATCTTCCCCACCACTGATGTCAGACTAACTGGTCTATAATTGCCTGTTTTCTCTCTCCCTCCTTTCTTAAAAAGTGGGATAATATTAGCTACCCTCCAATCCGCAGGAACTGATCCTGAATCTATAGAACATTGGAAAATGATTACCAATGCGTCCACTATTTCTAGAGCCACCTTCTTAAGTACCCTGGGATGTAGACCATCAGGCCCTGGGGATTTATCAACCTTCAGTCCCATCAGCTTACCCAACACCATTTTGTGCCTGATGCAAATTTCCTTCTGTTACCCTAGGTCCTCTGGCCACTATTACATCTGGGAGATTGTTTGTGTCTTCCCTAGTGAAGACAGATCCAAAGTACCTGTTCAGCTCGTCTGCCATTTCCTTGTTCCCCATAATAATTTCAGCCGTTTCTGTCTTCAAGGGCCCAACTTTGGTCTTAACTAATTTTTTCCTCTTCACATACCTAAAGAAGCTCTTACTATCCTCCTTTATATTTTTGGCTGGCTTACCTTCGTACCTCATCTCTCCCCCCCCGCCCCCCCATATAGCCTTTTTAGTTATCTTCTGCTGCTCCTTAAAAGTCTCCCAATCCTCTGGCTTCCCACTCATCCTTGCTATGTTCTACTTCCTCTCTTTTATTTTTATACTGTCCTTGACTTCCCCTGTCATCTACGGTCGCCCCTTACTCCCCTTAGAACCTTTCTTCCTCTTTGGAATGAACTGATCCTGCAACTTCTGTATTATTCCCAGAAATACCTGCCATTGTTGTTCCACTGTCATCCCTGCTAGGGTATCTTTCCAGTCAACTTTTGCCAGCTCCTCCCTCGTGTGTCCATAGTCCCCTTTGTTCAACTGTAATACTGACACTTCTGATCTTCCCTTCCCCCTCTCAAATTGTAGATTAAAACTTATCATATTATGGTCACTACCTCCTAATGGCTCCTTTACCTCGAGTTCCCTTATCAAATCTGGCTCATTACACAACACTAAATCCAGAATTGCCTTCTCCCTGGTAGGCTCTAATACAAGCTGCTCTAAGAATCCATCTCTGAGGCATTCCACAAACTCCCTTTCTTGGGATCCAGTGACAACCTGATTTTCCCAGTCTACCTGCATGTTAAAATCCCCCATAACAACCGTAGACTTACCTTTGCGACATGCCAATTTTAACTCTTGATTTAACTTGCACCCTATATCCAGGCTACTGTTTGGGGGCCTGTATAACTCCCATCAGGGTCTTTTTGCCCTTATAGTTTCTCAGTTCTATCCATACTGACTCTACATCTCCTGATTCTATGTCCCTCCTCGTAAGTGACTGAATTTCATTCCTCACCAACAGAGCCACCCCACCCCCTCTGTCAACCTGTCTGTCCTTTCGATAGGATGTATACCCTGAATATTCATTTCCCAGCCCTGGTCCTCTTGCAGCCATCTCTCTGTTATTCCCACAACATCATACTTGCCAATTTCCAACTGAGCCTCAAGCTCATCCATTTTATTTGTTATACTCCGTGCATTCGTATACAATACTTTTAATCCTTTTAAAGTAATACTTTTACTCCCCTCACCTTTCACATCGATTCCTATTGCATTTGTCCATACTCTCCGATCCCTTCCTGATCTTTCTGCCCCTTTAATTCTGTTGTCTTTCTTAACTTTTCTTATTCTCTCATTCCCTTTAACTCCATTCTTATATTTCCTGTTCATCCCCTCCCCCCCCAACTACTTAGTTTAAACACACCCGTGTAGCAGTGGCAAACCTGCCTGCCAGAGCGCTGGTCCCCCGTCTGTTAAGGTGCAACCCGTCCCTTCTGTACAATTCATCCTTACCCCAAAACAGATCCCAGTGGTCCAAGAATCTAAATCCCTGCCTCACGCACCAGCTCCTCAGCCACACATTCAGATCCCCTATCTCCCTGTTCATGTCCTCTCCAGCACAAGGTACTGGAAGCAAACCCAAGATAACCACCCTGGAGGTCATGCTTTTCAGTCTTCTTCTGAGTTCTCTGAAGTCTTGCTGCAAAATGTCTGTCATCTTCTTCCCGACATCATTTGTGCCGACATGCACCACCACCTCCGGCTGATCACCTTCTCCCTTGAGGATGCCCTGCAACCGGTCCGTGATGTCCTGGATCCTGGCACCAGGGAGGCAACACACCATCCTTAAATCTCGCCTGTTGCCGCAGAAACCCCTATCTGTACCTCTCACTGTGGAATCCCCTACTACCACGCCTCTGCCTTACGTCTGTATCCTCGGCTTTATTTCAGCGCCAATTTTTGACTCACAGACCCGTCCGCCTCTCAGACTGGCACTGTCTTCTGTCCTGACAGCTTCCAAGAGGGTGAACTTGTTTTCAAGAGTCACATCCCCCGTGGTCTCCTGTACACCAAGCATCCATCCCTTCCTCATCGTCACCCCCCTTCTCTCTTCTGGTATCTTCGGTGTAACGATCTCGCTGCAGGCCCTGTCCACAAAAATCTTGTTTTCCCGGATGAACCTGAGGTCATCCAGTTGCCTCTCCAGTGCCTCAACACGGTCCTTCAGGAGCTGAACCCGGACACACTTTCCACATTTGTAGCAGCCAGAGGCGCCATCAATGTCCCTGACCTCCCACATCATGCAAGCAGCACACTGAATCAGTTGACCTGTCATCTCTTCACCACTTCTCACCCTCTCCAACTGTGGCATAGTCTCCTCCCTCAGCCTCCTCTCTGAAGACTCTCGAGCCAAAGACTCGCACTTTTCTCACAAGGCACTTCCCTTGACAAGGTCGCTCCCCTAGAGCAAACCTTGATTATATTGGCTGATATTTGACTAATTCGTTCCAAGTGTCGCACCTCGGCTGACCTCGAACGTTTGTCTTGCAGGCTGGTCTCGACCGGGTTTTAAATCAACCGCTCCTTCTCAGCCAATGCCCTCACTCACTCCTTCAATTGTCGCACCTTGGCCGACCTCGAACGTTGTCACATATACTGAGGTAAAATGAAAACCTTTGTTTTGAATGCCATTCATATAGATTATTTCATCACATCACTACACTGAAAAAGTGTACCTGGGGATACGAATTGACAATAAACTGGACTGGTCAAAGAACACTGAGGCTGTCTACAAGAAGGGTCAGAGCCGTCTCTATTTCCTGAGGAGACTGAGGTCTTTTAACATCTGCCGGATGATGCTGAGGATGTTCTACGAGTCTGTGGTGGCCAGTGCTATCATGTTTACTGTTGTGTGCTGGGGCAGCAGGCTGAGGGTGGCAGACCCCAACAGAATCAACAAACTCATTCGTAAGGCCAGTGATGTTGTGGGGATGGAACTGGACTCTCTGACGGTCGTGTCTGAAAAGAGGATGCTGTCTAAGCTGCATGCCATCTTGGTCAATGTCTCCCATCCACTACGTAATGTACAGGGTGGGCACAGGAGTACATTCAGCCAGAGACTCATTCCTCCGAGATGCAACACAGAGCGTCATAGGAAGTCATTCCTGCCTGTGGCCATCAAACTTCACAACTCCTCCCTTGGAGGGTCAGACACCCTGAGCCAATAGGCTGGTCCTGGACTTATTTCATAATTTACTGGCATAATTTACATATTACTATTTAACTATTTATGGTTCTATTACTATTTATTATTTATGGAGCAACTGTAACGAAAACCAATTTCCCCCGGGATTAATAAAGTATGACTATGACTATGTGTACCATGGAACAACTAAAAACATTAGTTGAATACCATCCATATAAATAATTTCAGAACATAAGTTCTCTGAGATAGTACAAGTGAAAACTAATAGTAGAATGCAATGTGCACTGCGAAGGTTAGATTTACAGAGAAAGTATAGTGCAGGTAGATAATCAAGTGCAAGAGCCATGGTAATGTAGATTGCTTCAAGAGTCAAGAATCCAGGCCGTGCCATCTTCTTGATGACTCATCAGCTCTGATGAAGATGGGGGAGTCTGTCATTGAAACGTTGGTCTTGATCGATAGCTGTATCCAACTGGAAGCCCGAGACGTTTTATTTGTCATAAACGCTGGGAAAGCACTAGATCCTTTAACACTTTGATCTCTTAGCACTAAAGTTGACTATTTTCATTCGAATTGCATTCCTTCTTGTAGAAGTTACATACAATTTATGTTCGGTTTACATTGTTTTTTTTTGTAAATGCTGCTTATCTGATGCGACGTGCCTGTGTTGCTGAAGTAAGTTTTATGTTGCACCAGTGCAAAACTACACTCGTGCATTTGACAATAAACTCGACTTTCTTTAACTTTATGAGGCTGATTCACTTAAACTTCTGGGTGATAGTGACTCCCATAATATTGATGGTGGGGAACACAGTGTGCTAATGTCCACCATCTCCAGACTGAAAAGATGTACTTCAAGCTCTGTTAAAAAGCCATGCGCTTGTATGGTAACAGTAAATGCAGGTTTCCAAGTCAGACTCCCGGAGTACTCAGCATTTCATTGTACATCTCATCCCCCTTCACCAACAGCCTGCCTCAACCATATTTACTGGCTAAAAGGTTGTGGTTGTGGTTCAGGATCTGTTTGGAAGAGCTGACCACAAATCCAGCTGTGGTACTGGATTCTATGTTACTGAAGGTGCCTTTATTCGGACCGGCAATTATATTTTTATGTAAAAGGTCTGCCACTTCTCTGAAGAAGAGCAGTAGTGTGAGAGAGTCAGCAAGAGATAGAGCTGAGGCACCCCCTGTCTGTGTGTGGGTGGGAGGATGGCAGAAGGGAAGGGGTTTGTTTTGCTGATGTGAGTTGTTGAACATTGTGGGCATGCTATACTGGCAGCAGAATATGGGGCAACACATGTAGGCTGTCCCCAACACACCCTCAGATTATATTGGTTAATGCAAATGATGCATTTCACTGTGTTTTGATGTACATGTGATTAATAAATAAATCTAATCTAATCTGAGTCCAACGTGATGTACCCATTTACAATTATCTCAATACTAACATCATTTTTCTCTCCACCCAGATTCTACTACTTGCCTACATAGATGGGACAAGTTACAGTGGACAATTTAACCTACCAACACCCTTTGGGATGTAACAGAAAACAGGAGGACCCAGGGCAAAATCACAGAGTGACAGGGAGAACGTGCAAATTCCACACAGACATACCTGAGGTTAGCACTGGACAAGAGTCACTGGAGCTGAGAAGTGATGGAACTGCTAAATGTGCCACTATATCATTGCAAGGTAGTGTATAAAAACTATGGCAAAACATTTTAATGTTTTTTAAAGTCTCAAAGAGCTACTTACTAACAGTAGGAATGAGGTTCTACAGTTGCACATAATTGTCTGGTCCCCTGGTTGAATGTAACAACAGAAATATGAATCTATTTGTTGTAAAGTTGCTACAAACAATCTGCTTGAGGAACTCAATGTATTGAGCAGCATCAGTGAAAGTAAATGAATTGCTGATGTTTTGGTTCAAAACCCTGCTTTAGGATCTATGCAGGGTCCCGATGTATAGTGTTAACATCAACGGTTCCTTTCTTCCCACAAATGCTGTTCAACCCGCTGAGTTCCTCCGGCAGGTTAGTTGCTGTTCCAAATGCCAGCATCTGAACTCTCTTGTGTCTGCGTTGAAAGGGTGCTGGTCCAGTTGAATACCAATCTGAACTTCATTTGGAGGAATTAATCGGTAACTAATGTGAACAGCCAGGAATTTCTTGAAGCACACGAGAAGGCTGAGTGCAAGTTGCTGTTTTCTTGTGCAGCACTGATATGAGTTATCCAGCAACTTATTTTTAGGGCCATAAATCGGTATGCAGATTTCATCACTGAGCATTTACAATACAAAGGCTCTCCCATCACTATTAGGTTTCAGGGTCACTACATCAAAGCATTAGCAGCAAATTCTGGGTCAATGATAAGGAAGAGTGCAGAATAAAGTGCAATGCACTGTGCATCAGAATCTCCCAGTGTGCAAAGGAACAAGGCTACGTGACTGGAGTAGTGATAAGTATTCAAATATTAAAACTTAATTCAAGTGGTCACTAGAATTCTTCAAGAATTTCCTCACAACATACAAAAGCTTGGTAATAAAAAAACTCCAGCCAAATTCATTGGATGGAGATCATTCTGTTAAAATGTCTATAGTTAATCTCTTTCAGAAGTTACAAGAACTAAATTGCAAAGGCTCAATAATAAATCAGGTTTCAATGTGAACTTGCTCTTCATATTTATTTGTGGGTCCAGTAGTTGCAACATGAGGAATGTAAGGTTCCAAATGACAAACAAAAGATAAACTTAAAGGGATGCACTCTGGATGGTGAACTTATGATTGTTCTTTGTATAAAAACATACATATAGGTGGTAAGTAATATAGGATAAGTGATATAGGATAAATGAAGTATCAGCAGGGAGTAATAAAATCTGAACTGCTTGCACACGTTGCACTTACAGATGGTGACAGGTGTACTAACTCTCTCCCTCTAGAGTAGGTTGTGCAGTGCACGCCCCAAACCCTACATCAGGACTGAACATAGAGAAGACAGGAGGAATTTGGGTCATTCACATTTATTTCAGAAGATCCAGGTATGCTTGTCTTCTGCAGGGAGAGGAAAGGAAGTAGAAGAAATCAAAATCCAGTGGAAACCAATTGATCAACTTGTGCTCGATCCAGACCATCTTTCCCACTCACTGCACCCTTCGTATGATGCCCATTATCACATTGACTTCTTACGGTGGGATCTATTCTATCAGAGGGCTCCAATATATGACCCTTCTAAAGGTAGGGCCTTAAGTACCTGAGGCTCCATCCACTAGGGCTCCTCTGATTGAGAGTTTTAAAGGATATTTTCAAAGACAATTTAAAAAAAAATCTAATTATGTTTAAATAATCACTTAAAACACTTAAAATGACTGTAAATTGGTAACATAAAAGGGAAGACCTGAAGGAGTTTATAAGATTATGAGAGGCATAGATAAAGTAGAAGTCACTTTTTCCCGCAGAGTTGAAATACCTAAACTAAAGGGAATGTACTTAAGGCAAGAGGCTGAAAGTTCAGATGAGGTTTGCACACTTTTACGCATGGCAGACTCCTGCAAAGCACTGCCAAGAGTGATGGTAGAGGCAAATACAATAGAGGCATTTAAGAGGCTGTTCGATAGACACATGTGCAGAGAATTGAGGGATATGGGTACCATGTGGGCAGAAGGGACTAGTTTAGGTAAGTATTTAAATGTTTGCTTAATTAGTTCAGTGCAACAGCTTGGGTCAAAGGGCCTGTTCCTGTACTGTGCTGTTCAATGTTCATTGTTCTATCTTCCATAAATAAAGAAAAATAAACAAACAATAAAATAACTAACCCTTGTAATGAAGGTTACATGAATGGGGAAGCAATGCACACAAAATGCTGGAGGAACTCAGCGAGTCAGGCAGCATCAATGGAGGGGAATAAACAGTCAACGCTTCAGGCGGAGACCCTTCACCAGGACTCCTGATCCTCGCCAATGGAAACTTGCCACTTATCAATAGGAAGTCCTAATTCAGGGTCTCGATCGGAAACATCATCAGTCTCTCCACTTCCCCAGATGCGACCTGACCTGATAAGTCCCTTCAGCAGTTGGTTTTTTGCTTCAGTAGAGAAAGCTGAACTGTATTTACCAACCTATGCGGCATTACAAAGGGCACCACAGTTAAGTCATTATGTGAAGTGATTCTCTCTTCTTATGTGGCAGGGATAGGGCAACTTGCACTATATGTTAATATTAAACTTTTTCAAAGTTCACAGTTACATCAACTTTGTATGCGAGTATGGATTAATTTTTTTGGGCTAACTATTTCCCTTCCTTCACAAATTTTAACCCAGAATTAGCAACAGGTTCCTCTCACCTATAAGTTGAGGCAGGAAGCAAACAAAGAACTTACTTTGCCCACATTTATGTCTTTGTTAAATGCAGTTATGAGCTTAAGGCATGCTTGAGGCCTTCTCTCCAGGACTAGCTTGCCCCTCAGGCAGCCACCTGAACTTGTCCCTCCTACACCATACAGTTGGAGAAGTGAGAACCCAGATTCACTGCAACAAATGGACAAACCTGATCTGAATCTGTAGCACAACCACTGATTTCCAGTTATTGATTCACACGACGAGTAATCTGCTGGAGGAATGCAGTAGCTCAAGCAGCGTCAGTGGGGGTGGGAGGAATTATTGACATTTTGGGTCAAAATCCCTGAGGACCGAGGGTATGCATCTCTACTGATCCGCACACATCCATCTGCTTGTGACTCTCCTCCTCACTTAACCCTCAATTGCAACCCCTGTTGTATACTCACCTAATCTTTCATTGTAGATACTTCCTTCATTGCCTCCCATTCTAATCCCAATTTCCACAACCCTGGGGTACTGCCTACATTTTCAATGATATCTGCCCCATGCCCCTGCCTCAGAGTCGACTTGCATTCACAGTGGGTGAATTACACCTCTCTAATCTTCACCAGTTACAGAGCATCAGGCTCTAATCCCAAACACAAGAAATGTTGCAGATGCTGGAATTGTTGAGCAACACACACAAAAAAAAGAGCTGGAGGAACTCATTAAGTCAGGCAGCATCTATGGAGGGAAATAAACAGTCAGTGTTTCAGGCCGAGACCTTTCATCAGTCCTGATAAAGGGTCTTGGCCAGAAATGTTGACTGTTTATTCGCCTCCATAGCTGCTGCTTGACTTGGTGAGTTCCTCCTGCTTTTTGTGTGTGAAGTTCTAATCCTCTTCCGTCCATATCAACACCTAGTCCCTGCAATATTTTAATATTACAACCCTAAGACTGCAAAACTGATAAACTCAATATGCCATTGAAGAGAAGTTGATGTAATTTTTGGAAGCTTACTAGGCTACAGAAATTGCTGTTCAGATGACTTGACTTCCCAGAGATGATTATCTTGAATTTGCTCTTGGTGTAAGGATGTTACTGGCAAAGCTAGATTTATAGCACACCCTCAGATCAAGAGGATGCTTACACTGATGGGGGAATCTGAAGCCTAAGGCTGTTAAACATGAAGTGGGTTATTAACAGTCCAGTAAAAAACAGTAGCAGGAGTATCATATCACAATTCAGGGAGTCTATCTAGCCATACATATTAGGAGCACTTCAAGCCTATCCTGCTATTCAATAAAGATCTTGGCTGATCAGACTGCAAACTCATCACGTTCCCACCTCTCTGCATCATCTTTCAATCTATTCAAGAACCTCCCCTCCATATATTCTATCTACACTTTTGCTGACTTTATAACATTAGCAAAGACCCCACCCAGCTTGCAATTCTCTCTTTTCCCCTCTCCCATCCGGTTGATGACATAACAATCTGAAAGAATGTACCATCAGGCTCAAGGACAGTTTTTATTATGCTGTAATAAGACTATTTAATAGACCTCTTGTATGATAAGATGGAGTCTTTATCTCACGATCTACCCTGTCATTATCTTGCACCTTACCATTTGCCTGCACTGCACTTTATCTGTAATTATAACACTTTAATCTGCATTCTGTCATTGTATTTTCCCTTGTACTACCTCAATGCACTGATGAGAGGAAATGACCTGTATGGGGGCCATGTAAAACAAAGTTTTTCATGTACATTAGTACGTGTGAAAATAATAAACCAATTTACCAATTAAAATAACAAGTGCTTACATGTTCAAGGTTATGAGAATAAAAACAAGGTGAAACAAGAACAATGGAGAATAAAATGTAAAAGCTACAGAGGAAATCCAGTGCAGGTATTAATGTGCAAGATCATAACGAGGTAGATTGTGAGGGTGAAAGTCCATCTTGTTGTACAAGAGATCCAATCAATAGTCTGATAACTATGGGATAGAAGCTTGAGGTGAATTATTACCTAAATGGAGAAAGACTGCAAAGTTCAGAGGGATTAGGTGTGTTAGTGCATGAATCACAAAAGTTAGCAGGTAGGTCCAGTGGCGTATCTAAGGTATGGCAGGTATGGCATGTGCCCTGGGCGCCACTTGAAGGGGGCGCCACTGAGCAGTTTCTATTAAAATCAGACAAGCTAGCCTCAGATAGTGAAAAAAGAATTTTCTTCAGATCTATGATCTGTCTTTGATTATCATGGGTAAGAAGCACTAGGATGGCCTTATTTCAGACCATTGTGTAAGAAGACCATGAAACATTTCTTCATGAAGAAGAAGGAAAGTGGAGCTGAAGGGCAGAAGAGATGAAAGTTGGAGGCAGAGGAAGCCAAAAAGTTGAGCAAGTTCTTCATGCCCTACTTTGAAAAGCCCGGAACAAGTAGTTTGACACGTTCCATGAACGTTTCATAGCCTGCACTTGCTACAAGTTTGCTAGAATATGAAGGTGGAGCAAGTACAAATGCGTCACAAGCCGTGGAGGAAGTCAAGTCAGATAAATACGAGTATGATGAGATTAAGAGTGAGGCTGCCACAGAGAGCGTGGACGTGACTGGAGGGGAAGATGGTGGTGGTGGTGGTGATGTTGAGTTTATTGACGAGATTTTGCCTGACGAGGTTGAACCTTACGACACTGAACCTAGTGAACTGGATGATGTCAAAGAGCCTCGAACTGTCATACCATGACATTGGACTTCAGGTCACAGATCTCTCAGTGGGTGAGCATCTGGGGGACAGTGACCACTGCTCCCTGGCCTTTAATATTATCATGGGAAAGGATAGAATCAGAGAGGACAGGAAAATTTTTAATTGGGGAAGGGCAAATTATGAGGCTATAAGGCTAGAACTTGTGGGTGTGAATTGGGATGATGTTTTTGCAGGGAAATGTACTATGGACATGTGGTTGATGTTTACGGATCTCTTGCAGGGTGTTAGGGATTAATTTGTCTCCGTGAGGAAGATAAAGAATGGTAGGGTGATGGAACCATGGGTGACAAGTGAGGTGGAAAATCTAGTCAGGTGGAAGAAGGCAGCGTACATGAGGTTTAGGAAGCAAGGATCAGATGGGTCTATTGAGGAATATAGGGTAGCAAGAAAGGAGCTTAAGAATGGGCTGAGGAGAGCAAGAAGGGGGCATGAGAAGACCTTGGCGAATAGGGTAAAGGAAAACCCCAAGGCATTCTTCAATTATGTGAAGAACAAAAGGATGACAGGAGTGAAGGTAGGACCGAATAGAGATAAAGGTGGGAAGATGAGCCTGGAGGCTGTGGAAGTTAGCAAGGTCCTCAATGAATACTTCTCTTCGGTATTCACCAATGAGAGGGAACTTGATGACGATGAGGACAATATGAGTGAGGTTGATGTTCTGGAGCATGTTGATATTAAGGGAGAGCAGGTGTTGGAGTTGTTAAAATACATTAGGACGGGTAAGTCCCCGGGGCCTGATGGAATATTCCCCAGGCTGCTGCACGAGGCGAGGGAAGAGATTGCTGAGCCTCTGGCTAGGATCTTCATGTCCTCGTTGTCCATGGGAATGGTACCGGAGGATTGGAGGGAGGCGAATGTTGTCCCTTGTTCAAAAAAGGTAGTAGGGATGGTCTGGGTAATTATAGACCAGTGAGCCTTACATCTGTGGTGGGATAGCTGTTGGAAAATATTCTTAGAGATAGGATCTCAGGGTATTTAGAGAATCATGGTCTGATCAGGGACAGTTAGCATGTCTTTGCGAAGGGTAGATTGTGTCTAACAAGCCTGATAGAGTTCTTTGAGGAGGTGACCAGGCATATAGATGAGGGTAGTGCAGTGGATGTGATCTATATGGATTTTAGTAAGGCATTTGACAAGGTTCCAAACGGTAGGCTTATTCAGAAAGTCAGAAGGCATGGGATCCAGGGAAGTTTGGCCAGGTGGATTCAGAATTGGCTCACCTGCAGAAAGCAGAGGGTCGTGTGGAGGGAGTACATTCAGATTGGAGGGTTATGATTAGTGGTGTCCCACAAGGATCGGTTCTGAGACCTCTGCTTTTCGTGATTTCTATTAACGACCTGGATGTGGGGGTGGAAGGGTGGGTTGGCAAGTTTGCAGACGACTCAAAGGTTGGTGGTGGTGTGAATAGTGTAGAGGATTGTTGAAGATTGCAGAGAGACATTGATAGGATGCAGAAGTGGGCTGAGAAGTGGCAGATGGAGTTCAACCTGGAGAAGTCTGAGGTGGTACACTTTGGAAGGACAAACTTCAAGGCAGAGTACAAAGTAAATGGCAGGATACTTGGTAGTGTGGAGGAGCAGAGGGATCTGGGGGTACATGTCCACAGATCCCTGAAAGTTGCCTTACAGGTAGTTAGGGTAGTTAAGAAAGCTTATGGGGTGTTACCTTTCATAAGTCGAGGGATAGAGTTTAAGAGTTGTGAGGTAATGATGCAGCTCTATAAAACTCTGGTTAGGCCACACTTGGAGTACTGTGTCCAGTTCTGGTCGCCTCACTATAGGAAGGATGTGGAAGCATTGGAAAGGGTACAGAGGAGATTTACCAGGATGCTGCCTGGTTTAGAGAGTATGCATTATGATCAGAGATTAAGGGAGCTAGGGCTTTACTCTTTGGAGAGAAGGAGGATGAGAGGAGACATGATAGAGGTATACAAGATATTAAGAGGAATAGATAGAGTGGACAGCCAGCACCTCTTCCCCAGGGCACCACTGCTCAATACAAGAGCACATGGCTTTAAGGTAAGGGGTGGGAAGTTCAAGGGGGATATTAGAGGAAGGTTTTTTACTCAGAGTGGTTGGTGCATGGAATGCACTGCCTGAGTCAGTGGTGGAGGCAGATACACTAATGAAATTTAAGAGACTACTAGAGGGGTATAGGGAGGAATTTAAGGTGGGGGGTTATATGGGAGGCAGGGTTTAAGGGTCGGCACAACATTGTGGGCCAAAGGGCCTGTACTGTGCTATACTATTCTATGTTCTATGTTCTGAAGTTCGACATGAACACTGGAAAAGCAATTCTGCCTGACACTTTGAGAACAGAAATAATAAAGCTGGGTTCGAAGTATTTCCAGAACAGTGAGGGGCCTTTCCTACCAATAAATAACTGCTCAATGAACAAAACTTGGTTCAAGAGGAAATTGGGAAATGGTCGTGGCGAGGAAGTGACTCGCTCATGGCTGGTCCATTCCCCTTCTAAAAAGTCAGCATTTTGTATCTGTTGTCTTCTCTATTCCCGGTCAGACCATCAATCCTCATTGGAGCAGGAAAGTGGATTCAACTAGTGGAAAGAACTAGTGGAAAGCACCTGAAAGGTTTAGTGTTCATGAAAATGCCAAGAATCATTGGGAATGCTTCACACAGTGGAAAGAAATTTAGCTGGAAACAGAGGAGTTATTGACGCGGTATTTCAGTCACAGATTGAGAAGGAAAAGCAGAAGTGGTGTGATATCTTGACGAGAATCCTTCACTGCATAAAATTCCTTGTGAGTCAGAACCTGGCTTTGCAAGGGCACAGGGAGTCACTTCAGCTAGACGCTGACTCCAATGTGGGAAATTTCCTTGGCTTACTGAAACTACTGGCCATTTTTGTCCCTGCCATAAAAGAACACCTCACTCATTTGGAAAGTCATCCTGGATCCACGTCTATCTTTCACCGGGTGTCCGAAACGAATTCATCCACGTGATGGCATCCACTGTTTGCCAGAGTTTACTGAGAAGCATTCGTAAAGCCAAGTACTATGGTCTCATGTTCAACTCGACTCCTGATCAGGCACACTATGAGCAGATATCAGAAGTAATGAAGTACATGGAAGTTGATTCTGAGAGGAAAACAGTCCGTGTTAGAGAGTCCTTCCTTGGTTTTATCCAGGTAAGCCAGAAGGATTCTGAGAGCTTGGTTGAAGACATCTTGAAACAGCTAGAGAAGGACGAAATGGAGCTGTAAGATTGTCGGTCACAGTGCTATGACAACGCTGCTGTGATGACTGGACACAGGAGTGGTGTTTACCAAAGAATAAGTGAGAAAAACAACCTGGCAGTGTTTGTGAATTGCAACAATCACTCACTCAACTTAGTGGGTGTACATACAGCCAAGCAGGATACAATGATGGTCACGTTTTTTGGAACCACCGAAGCTCTCTATGTGTTTTTCTCTCATTCAACACAGCACTGGAAAAAACTCAAAAATGCCGAGCCTGTGGTTGTTAAGTCGGAGTCCGAAACCAGGTGGAGTGCAAGGACAGAAGCAGTGAAGCCTGTCAACAAGTAGCTAGGGAGATACTTCAAGTTCTGCAGGCCATGATAGGCAATGAAAACGAGACCAGTGAAACAAGAAGTGACGCAAGGCAGCTATACAACCGCATGTTGAGTTACAATTTTCTGATTTTGCTAGGACTTTGGAACAAAATACTCATTCGCATTCACCATATTCAAAAGAGGCTGCAGGATCCTAGCATGAACTTCCACGATGCTGCCCTGGATTTGAAAGCCCTCCAAGATCATTTTTATGATGAAAGAGAAGTGTTAGTCAGTGAGTCACTGGAGGAAGGAGTCGGTCTCTGTCAAGAATGGAATATTGAAGTTGAAAGACGTCAGAAACGAAAGAAACAAATGGCTAATAAGAACTCGAGAGATGCTGGGTTAACAGCGAAGGAGGAAATGAAAAGAGTCATGAAGGGAACACTCGACCGTCTTCACAGGGAAATGGACAAAAGGTTCGCTCGTTTGCACGACACTGACGCCAAGTTTGGGTTCCTTCTCTATGTCAAAGGACTGTGTTACGGCACCGACAGTAGCGACCTAAAGAAGAAGTGCAAAAATCTGGGCGAATTGTACGGCTCTGATGTCGATGGACAGCAGCTATTTGAGGAGATTTTGGATTGCAGAATGTTGCTATCCAGGTGGGTCAACATGAAAATATCAAGACTTGAAGAGCTTCTTGAATTTATTATTCAGTATGGAGATGAGAGCGTCTTCCCCAATCTTCGCATTGCTATTCAGATAATGCTAAGCATCGCAGTTTCCATCTCCAGCTGTGAGAGATCATTCAGCAAGTTAAAACTAATACTTTCGTATTTGAGAGCCTCCATGGGTCAAGGCAGACTCTGTGATCTTGCTCTGCTGAGCGTAGAAAGAGAAGAAACTGAAAAAACTGACTTCGATCACATCATAGACCAATTTGCATCAGTGAAGGCAAAGAAGGTGCAGTTATAATTTTAATGTAGTTCCATAATTTGTTAATTAAAAGATTAACGAGCTTAAATTGTATTTTTGAGCTGATATTATGGTAAAGTTATCTAAAAGATGGGTGTCAGATGTTTGGACAGGAACGCAGTTTCAGTACTTGTGTAGGTGCTATTTTCTGTAGATACGCCCCTGGGTAGGTCCAACAAGAAATTCAGAAGGCAAAAGGCATTTGGTATTTACTACAAAAGGATTGGTTTGTTACATTGTGCAAGGTTTTGGGAAGCCCATATCTGGAATACTATGCATAGATTAGGTCCCCTTAACTGTAAAAGGATGTAGTAGCATTGGAGGAAGGCCACAGGAAATTCACCATGGTAGCACCTGGATGGGAGGGTTGACCTATTAATAGGGGCTAAAGAATTTGGGTCTACTCCTTTGAGTTTAAAATGATGTGGGAGTGACCGGATTCAAATAGATAAGGTGACAACAGGGTAGATAATAATATGCTTCCACTAGCAGGAGGGTTATGAGCAAGGAAACCCAGCTTCAAAATAGGGGGCCAGTCATTTAAAACTGAAATACTTGGAAATTCCTTCTCTAAAGGGTGGTGAATCTCTGGCATTATCTGCCCCCAAGAGTGGTGGAGGGTCCACTCAATCTATGCTGTTCATCATCTTATACATCTCTATCAAGTCACCTGTCATCCTCATTCACTCCAAAGAGATCATTTGATATATTTGAGGTAGAGTTAGAAAAATGCCTGAAAGATCGAGGAATTAAGGGTTATGGGGGAAGTGGTTCTGAAGGAGAGCTAATGACAGCATGTCAGTCATGATCTTATTGAGTGGCAGGGCAGGCTTGCGAGGTGTGCGTGGCCTACTTCTGTACTCCCCCCTTTTTCTCTCCTCTTCCCCCCCCCCCCAATTTTTATTTTTTCCCCATTCTGGTGGCCTTCTCACCCCTTCTCTTCCTCTCGCTGGCCTCATGACCTGCCCAACAGTCCCCTCTGGTTCCCCACTTCCTGCCCTTTATTCCCTTTAGGATTCTGATCTACTATCTTCGCTAATCAGAATCCTTCTTCTACAGCCATTTACTTCTTCCACAATTACCTCCCAGTTTTATTACATCATCCCTCCTTCCCCACCCACCAACGTTCCTCCTCATCTAGTTTCACCTATCACCTGCCAACTTGTACTCTTCCATTTCCTCACCCCACCATCTTATTCTGGTTTCTGCCCCCTTTTCAGTCCTGCTAAAGGGTCTTGGCATGAAATATCGATTGTTTCTCTCCATGGATGCTGCCTGACCTGGTGAGATCCCCCAGCATTTTGTGTGTTACTGAAAATAATGTCTCATATGAAATGAAGCGCCACCATTAGTGCTACACACCCTCCGTCTCTCAGTGAGATTTGGACTCAACATCTTCTGACACAGAGCTGAGCAACCCACCAACAGTTTCAATTACTGTAAATACAGCTGAATGTGGATTGACAGTGTTACTGGAACCGAACCAATTAGCTGTGAAACAATTACTATGATAAAGCCATTGTCATCTGCCTGAGTAAAACTGTGGCTGTATCTCTGAGATACAATCTTATCAGACAAAACAAAGAAGTTGGCCAGATATATGTGAAGCTGAGCTGAGCTGCATTAGCCTACAGTCAAAATCTCCATAGTTTGCAGATTATTTAACATAAATACCATAGGAATAGCTTTTGTTTTTACATGGGTGTTCAGCTTGTTACATGTGCCAAATGTCAAACACTGATACATAACTCTGAGGGGATCACCAGTAATTTATGGTGTTGTAAGATTCTCAGCATTAAATTTCATTTTGCTCATACAAACTTCAAGGTTATTTTCAGGAACTATATATATTGTTATGTATTATTGCCAACAATCTGAAAAGCTTTGCTTTAATTTATTTTTCAGAGGATGTGGATATCTCCGACACTACTGGCATTTACCCCAGACAGGCACCAAACCGTGGAAGCAGCTATGAATCAACCACGTTGTTGGGTGTAGAGTCACATGCAGACCACTTAGAGTAAAGCAAAAAATTTATTTTTCTGATGGGTTCATATTGCAATCTCATAGTTCCATAATAAGAATTATTCTTGATTTAACTTCTGTAAATCCTGTGGTAGAATTCAAATTCAAGTCCTCAGATCAATTACCTGGATCTTTGGCTTGTACATTGATGACACTAGTCCATTAATCTAACATATTTTGCCGTACCTCAATTAGACAGAGTTGAATTGACTTGTATAATCATTCAGAGAAGTTTTGAATGATTATAGCAATGGGGAAGGTTGAGGGGATTCAAAATGTCATCAAGCACTCTGACAAACTCTTACAGATGTACTGTAGAAATATCCCGACTGTTTGCATCATGGTTTGATTCTAGCAATTTGAATGCATAGGAAAGTATGAAGCTGCAGAGAGTAGTGGACTCAGCCCGACATATCACATCTCTTGCCATCATCGGTAGTATCTACATGAGACATTACCTCAAGAAGGATCTGTCACCAAAGATCCCCACCATTTTAGCCATGACTTCTTCTCACAGTTACCATCAGACAAAGAGGTGCAACAGCCTGAAGTCACATTCCACCAGGTTCAAGAACAGTTACTTTCCTTCAATCATTTGGTTCTTGAACAATTGGCACAACAGCAATCACTATCTTAGTACTCCTGTTATCACTTTGCAAAAAATTGACTTTTTTGTTCTAGTTGCATTCTTTCTTATAAAAATTGTGTATAATTTATGTTTTAATTAATGTTTTTCTTGTGAATCTTGCTTGTGTAATACCATGTGCCTGTGAGACTGCTGAATTAAGATGTATACATGACAATAAACTTGATTTTAACTTTGTTTTCACCCCATCAAAATGACCAGTATTGTTCCTTCCACACCTTCAACAATCCTGCAACATCATCTTTCTCTCAAATGAATATACAATTCCTTTACGAAGGCATCAATTGATTCTTCATCCACTACCAAATTTAGAGTATTGTGCACAGGATAGATATCAATAAATTTAAGAGAGTGCAGAGAAAATTTACAAGGATGTAGTTGGGACTTGAGGACCTAAGTTACAGGAAAAGGCTGAATAGGTCAGTACTTTATTTCCGTGAGTGGAGTGCAATGAGGGGAGACCTTATAGAGGTACACAGATTTATGAGGGGTATTGATAGGGTAAATGCATGCAGGCTTTTCCTGCTGAGTTTGAGTGAGAATAAAATTAGATGTCATCGGTTTAGGGTGAAATAGTCATAGTCATACTTTATTGATCCCGGGGGAAATTGGTTTTCATTACAGTTGCAGCATAAATAATTAAATAGTAATAAAACCATAAATAGTTAAATAGTAATATGTAAATTATGCCAGGAAATAAGTCCAGGACCAGCCTATTGGCTCTGGGTGTCTGACCCTCCAAGGGAGGAGTTGTAAAGTTTGCTGGACTCAGGCAGGAATGACTTCCTATGACGCTCTGTGTTGCATCTCGGTGGAATGAGTCTCTGGCTGAATATATTCCTGTGCCCAAGCAGTCCATTATGTAGTGGATGGGAGATATTGTCCAAGGTGGCATGCAACTTGGACAGCATCCTCTTTTCAGACACCACCGTAAGAGAATCCAGTTCCATCTCCACAATATCACTGGCCTTACGAATGAGTTTGTTGATTCTGTTGGTGTCTGCTACCCTCAGCCTGCTGCCCCAGCATTTGAGAGGATTCTTCTCACAGAGGGTGGGGCAGGTGTTGAACAGCTGCCAGCGGAAGTGGTAGATGCGGGTTCAATTGTAATATTTAGAAGTTTGGATAGGTATGTGGATGAAAAAGATATGGAAGGATGTAGTCTTGTTGCAGGTAGATGGGACAAAGCTGAAAACCAAGCCAGTGCAGTCTAGATGGGCCAAAGGGCCTTTTTCTGTGCTGTAGTGCTGTATAACACTGTGACTCTATGACTACCTCACAGACAGATAATTTCAAATTTTAATGTGCCTGTATTTAACAAAATCCCCACATCCACCCTGTGCATTTGACCAATATTTCATATTTCATATCTATTTTTTCCATTATCTTGCACTCAGTTTTGAACATCCTTTCCACAACATGGATTCTATCAGTTCCTTGTGGACCATTTAATCCCTTCAAACACTTAGTTTTACAGTTCTCCCCACATTCTTATTAGCTCCACCAGGTTCCTTCCCTCACCCAAACCCTCGGGGAGATTTAGAAACAGAATCAGATTTATTATCATTGATTTACATTATATGGAATGAAATGTGTTGTTTTGTGGCAGTAATACAGAGCAAAGGCATAAAGTTACTAAAATAAATAGTGCAAAAAATAGAATAATAGGATTGTGTTCATCAGCTTATAGATTTATGGGTTTATGGATCGTTTTGAAATCTGCTGGATGGAAAGAAGCTGTTGCTGAAATATTGAGTGTGAGTCTTCAGGCTCTTGTATCTCCTCCCTCATGATAGTAAAGAGGGGTGTTGGACTGAAACGTTAACTGTTTGTTCATTTCCATGGATGCTGCCTGACCTACTCAGTTCCTCCAGTATTTTTGTATGTTGGTAATGAGAAGAGGGCATGCCCTGGATGGTGAGGGTTCTTGCTGATGGATGCCACTGTCTTAAGATAGCCTTGATGGTAGAGACGGTTGTAACCGTGATGGAACTGGCTTACTCTATAATTCTTTGCAACTTCTTGTAATCCTGTGCATTGGAGCTTCCAAACCAGGCTGTAATGCAGTCAGTCAGAATTTATAGCAACTGATTAACTGCATTTGGTGCTGTTAATGCAGTCTCCTCTGCATCAGTGATATCAGTGCAGACTAGGTGACCATTTCGCAGAGCCCTTATGCTCAATCCACAATGGCCACCCCGAGCTCCCAGTTGAAGGCCATTTCTACTCCAATAAGACCAGAGACAATAAAACATCAGAGCAGAATTAGGCCACTCAGTTCCATGAGTCCGTCCGTCATTTAATTATGGCTGATTTATTTTCTCCCTCAACCCTGTTCCCCTGTCTTCTCCATGTAACTTTTGATACACTTTATAAACAGGAGTCTATCAACCTCCTCTTTAAACACAGTAGTCCCAATAACTTTGCCTTCATAAATTCCTCCTCATCTTGGTTCTGAAGGGATATCCTTGTATTCTGAGGCTGGGGTCTTTGATCCTACTACTATTTAAAACATGCTCTCCACGGCCACTCTATCTAGACCTTTCAATATTTCTGTACTTTTCAATGAGTTCTTCCTGTATTCTTCTAAACTTCAGTGAGGCAGACCCAGAACCATCAAATGCTCCTCATACATTGATCCTTTCATCCACGGAATCATTTTGTTAACATTCTCTGGATCCTCTCCAATGTCAGCACATTATTTCTTAGATATGGGACCCAAAACTGCTCAAAATACTCTTTAAGTATGGTGTGACCAATGCCTTATAAAACCTAACATTACATCCTTGCTTTTATATTCTAGTCCCCTTTCCATTTCCACAGTGACCTGGCAATCCCTGACCTTCTCCACTGCAGGATGAGGTCAAATATAAATTGGAGGAACAATACATCATATTCCACCTGTGTAGGAGTGTTCTACGTCCTATGTTCCAGTCTACCAGAGCACAGACTGATCATGGTTTGATCATTGACATTTCCAATTTCAGGTAACTCTTACCTCCTGTCTTCCTCTCATTTCCGCCTCCACCACCACCGCCGGCAGCCTATTCCAAGCACTCACCACTCTCTGCGTAAAAAACTTACCCCAACATCTCCTCTGTACCTATTTCCAAGCACCTTAAAATTATGCCCTCTTGTGCTAGCCATTTCAGCCCTGGGAAAAAGCCTTTGACTATCCACACGATCAATGCCTCTCATTATCTTGTACACCTCTATCAGGTGTGACATACCTCATGGATGCCTTGTGACTGTCTTATGACCATGATGTAATTGAGTGTCTTATGAGCATGATGTAATGGTCTTGCGGAGGTCACATGATGTAATTTTCCCGCCAGTGTGGTCACATGATGATCTGTTCTCAACAGGTATATAAAAAGGAGACCCCTGGTGATGCAGTTAGTTTTCAGTTTAGTTTTGTTGTTAGATACTCCGATTTGCTGCGTGTTCAGCTTATGACGCAGTTTTGTTTTAAAATGGAGTTCTACTTTCTGTTGTAAGTAGTATTGGAGAGTGAAGACCTTAGCAAAGTACAGGAACTCGCCGAGTCAAGTAAAGCTGATATCGTTTGGCGGTTTCGGAGAGGATTGACCTTTATTGAATCTTTGTTCAAGAAAGAGTGACCTGCAACTGAGATATCCCCTGCTAAAGTAGGAAGGATAGTGCAGTGTCTATTCTCCAGAGGAAAAGGTCAGTTCCTTTAAACCGTTTTATTTCCGTTGTTGTGAATCCTGCGGACAAGGCAGGTTCCGGATGGGATCAGCTGTAACGTCACGTCTTGGGAGGAATTCTTTACTTCAGGAAAGACTCTCCTAATTGACTTTATAAATCTCTTGGACTTTCGAATTTACCATTCTAAGAACTGTTTTCGCATTTACCCTTTTGAAGAACTGATCCAGAGCTGCCGTATAGCAGTTAACTTCCGGTTAAATTAGTCATTTGAATATTTTTCGCTATGGTTGATCAGAGTTTAATAAATGTTTGTTTGTTTTTATAAAACCTGACTCAATTGATATATTCATTGTTGCCGGTCACATGACACAGGTCACCTCTTATCCTCCGTCACTCCAAGGAGAAAAGGCCGAGTTCATTCAACCTATTCTCATAAGGCATGCTCCCCAATCAAGGCAACATCCTTGTAATTCTCCTCTGCACCCTTTCTATGGTTTCCACGTCCTTCCTGTAGTGAGGTGACCAGAATTGAGCACAGTACTCCAAGTGGGGTCTGAACAGGGTCCTGGTGACTTATCCAACTTGATGCTTTCCAAAAGCTCCAGCACATCCTCTTCCTTAATATCTACATGCTCAAACTTTTCAGTCCGCTGTAAGTCACCCCAACAATCACCAAGATCCTTTTCCGTAGTGAATACTGAAGCAAAGTATTCAGTAAGTATGTCTGCTATCTTCTCCGGTTCCATACACACTTTTCCACTGTCACACTTGATTGGTCCTATTCTCTTGCGTCTTATCCTCTTGCTCTTCATATACTTGTAGAACACCTTGGGGTTTTCCTTAATCCTGTCCGCCAAGGCCTTCTCATGGCCCCTTCTGGCTCTCCAAATTTCATTCTTAAGCTCCTACCTGCTAACCCTATAATCTTCAAGATCTCTATCATTACTAGTTTTTTGAACCTTTCATAAGCTCTTCCTTTCCTCTTGACTAGATTTACAACAGCCTTTGTACACCACGGTTCCTGTACCCTACCATCCTTTCCCTGTCTCATTGGAACATACCTATGCAGAACCCCACGCAAGTATCCCCTGAATATTTGCCACATTTCTTCTGTACATTTCCCTGAGAACATCTGTTTCCAATTTATGCTTCCAAATTCCTGCCTGATAGCTTCATATTTTCCCTTACTCCAATCAAACATTTCCCTAACGTTTCTGTTCCTATCCCTCTCCAATGCTATGGTAAAGGAGATAGAATTTTGATCACTAGCTCCAAAATGCTCTCCCACTGAAACCTGACTCCTAACCAGGTTCATTTTCCATAACCAGATCAAGTATAGCCTCTCTCCTCTTGTAGGCTTATCTACATATTGTGTCAAGAAACCTTCCTGAACACCCCTAACAAACTCCACTCCATCTAAACCCCTCGCTCCAAGGAGATGCCAATTAATATTTGGGAAATTAAAATCTTCCACCACAACAACCCTGTTATTGTTACACCTTTGCAGAATCTGTCTCCCTATCTGCTCCTCGGTGTCCCTGTTACTACTATTGTGTAGTCTATAAAAAACACCCAGTAGAGTTATTGACCCCTTTCTCTCCTAACTTCCACCCACAGAGACTCCTTGGACAACCCCTCCATGACTTCCTCCTTTTCTGCAGCCATGACACTATCTCTGATCAGCAGTGCTATACCCCTACTTCTTTTGCCTCCCTCCCTCTCCTTTCTGAAACATCTAAAGTCTGGCACTTGAAGTAGCCATTCCTGCCCCTGCATCATCCAAGTCTCTGTAATGGCCACAACTTCATAGCTCCAAGTGCTGATCCACACTATTAGCTCATCCGCTTTGTTCATAATACTCCTTGCTTTAAAATGGACACATCTCGAACCATCTGTTTGAGCACGTACCTTCTCTGTCACCTGCCTGTCCTCCCTTTCGCACTGTCTCCAAGCTTTCTCTATTTGTGAGACAACCTCCCCTTCGTCTGTTACATCAGTTTGGTTCCCACCCCCCAGCAGTTCGAGTTTAAACTCTCCCCAGTAGCCTTAGCAAACCTCCCCGCCAGGATATTGGTCCCCCTGGGATTCATGTGCAGCCCATCCTTTTTGTACAGGTCACACCTGCCCCAAAAGAGATCCCAATGATCCAGAAATCTGAATCCCTACCCCCTGCTCCAAACCCTCAGCCGCGCATTTATCCTCCACCTCATTCTATTTCTATACTCACTGTGGTGTGAGATTATTCCTTTGAGGTCCTGCTTCTCAACTTCCTTCCTAACTCCCTATAGTCTGTTTTCAGGACCTCCTCCCTTTTCCTACCTATGTCGTTGGTACCAATATGTACCCACTTCAAGATTCATGGACGCAATCAGGAACATTCCGGACCCTGGCACCTGGGAGGCAAACTACCATCCATGTTTCTTTCCTGCATCTGCAGAATGGCCTGTCTGACCCCCTAACTATAGAGTCCCCTATCACTGCTTCCCTCTTTTTTTCTTTCCCTACCCTTCTGAGCCACAGGGCCATACTATGTTGCATTCTGTATTTCTTTTCCTTTTGTACTACATTGATGTACTAATTCGTCAAAATGATCTGTATGGATGGCATGAAAATCCTAGTTTTTCACGGTACCTCAGTACTTGTGACAATAACAAACCAACTTCTACCAATTTACCAATTAAATATGTGGTTCCATGTTGCTGCCATTACAGGGTAATACCTGAAATAGAAGGGTTAAGTTTTGAGAACAGATTTTGCAGACAGGTTTATCGTCCTCAAAATATATAATATTAAGCAGGGATCTAAGATGATGAAAGTTACTGTTAGGGTGGAAAGACAGAAACTATTTCCTCTGGTGACTGGAGACCGGAACATTAAAATTAGATCCAGACCCATCCAGCAGTGATGCCCGGAAGCACTTCACACAAACAGTGATGTAAGTTTTACTTATTCATTCACAGGACATGCACACTATCAGCAAGGCCAGCAGTTATTGCCTATTCTGAAATGCCCTGTACTGAGTAATTTGTTTGGCCATTTTAGAGGCCAGTTAAAAGCCTGGAGTCACATACTCAAAAGAATGCAGAGAGGATTTATGAGTTGTTGCTGGTACGTGAGGCCTTGAGTTATAGGGAGAGGTTGGGGAGATTAAGACTTTATTTCTTGGAGCGTAGGAGACTGAGAGGTGACCTTACAGAGGTGTATGCTGGTGAGGCTGCATTTGGAGTATTGTGTTCAGTTTTTGTTGCCATGCTAGAAGAAAGATGGTGTTAAACTGGAAAGAGTGCAGAAAAGACTTACAAGGTTGTTGCCAGGTCTCGAGGGACTGAGCTACAGACAGAAGTTGGACAGGCTAGGAAGTTTTTCCTTGAAGCATAGGAGACTGAAAGGTGATCTAATAGAGATGTATAAAAACGTGCAACACACACAAAATACCGAAAGAACTCAGCAGGCCAGGCAGCACCTATGGAAAAAAGGTACAGTCAACATACCAGCCCGAAACCCTTTGGCAGGACTGGCAGGACTCTCTTGTTCGTGATGTATAAAATCATGAGGGGTATAGATAGGGTGAACATTCAGTATTCTTCCCAGGGCTGGAGAAGCAAGGAATAGAGGACATTGGTTTAGCGTGAGAGGGGAGAGATAATAGGAACCTTAGGGATAACTTTAATCCAGAGGGAAGTCAGCATATGAAATGAGCTGGCAGAGGAGTGGTAGAGTCAGGGACATAAATAAAATTTAAAAGACACTTTGACTGGTTTAAAGGGGTGTGGACCTATTGCAGACAAATGGGACTAGTTTAAACAGGGTTCTTGGCATGAATGAGTTGGGGGTAACAGTCCCGTATTTGTGTGCATACAGTGGATTTCCTTCTCTGGAGGAGATCAGTGAATCTAGTGGATTATTATTTCCAATATTTTCATTGTCTCCATATTGATACCAGTCATTATTTTAATTCCAGATCTAATTATTTGAATTATGTATTGTCTGGCTGTTAGGGTGGGATTTGAACTAGTGTTTCCACATTAATATGTAGCTTTGGGTATCCATCAAATCACTATAAAGAACTCCTACTCCAGAAACTTGCATTTGGTAGTTGGTTTATTATTGTCACATGATACAATGAAAAGATTTTGTATATATGCATCCAGACAGTTCATTCCAAATATAAGTCCATTAAGGTAGTACAGAAGGAAGTGGAAAACAAAAACAGAATACAGAAAATAGTGTTACAGTTACAGAGAAAGTGCAGTGTAGGCAGAAAAAAATGCAAGGGCCATGATGAGATAGATTGGGAGATCAAGACTTCATCTTTTTCACTGTTCCTAACTCTTTTATCATTGGGCTAGTAGCTGTCCTTGAAACTTGTGTTACCTGTTCTCAAGCGTTTATATATTCTGCCTGATGGAAGATTGAAGAAGAGAGATTAACGAGAGTGGAAAGGCATTGATAATGTTGGCTGCTTTCCGAAGACGTTTTGCTAATTAAAGCATTCATTAATTGCTGATTAATGCATCAAGGAAAACTGAGACATCAAGGTGAGTGCAGAAGGCGAGCGAGAGTTCAGTGCCAACTACCTTTCTTTTGATCACTGCCGAGGAGGAGTCTGTGAGGGGCCTATTGCTGTGTGACTCGCTGTGACAGGTGGATAGATGTCTCAAGTGGTTTCCCCCTCTTCCAGTGTTGAAAGAGGATGTTACTGTGGTTCTGCATTATGTATTGGACTATTTTGTTTATGGACTGTGGACTTTCTCAGACGGTTTATATTTTCTGTGGTATTTTTACCGATTTCTTTCCATTTTGTTGTGCAAGGGGAGGGGGTTCAGGAATCGATGTTCTTGTTCCATTGTGTACGGGGGAGGGGGTTTGGAGTTGATGTTCTTGTTGAGCTTGGTTAGCTTTTTGTGCGAGAGGAGTGGTTTTGGGAGTTGATGTTCTTGTTTTGAGCACGAGGAGTGGGGTTTGGCGGTTGATGATCAGGATACCATTCTTTTATGTGAGGGGTTTGATGTTTCTCTCTGAATGACTTTCATGTCTGTCTTTGTTTTGTGGCTATCTGGAGAAGACATGTAACAGAGTTGTATACGGCTACATACGTTGATAATAAATGAAAATTTGAACCTTTGAATATTGGGAAGTGAAGGCAGAGTCAATGGAGGGGAGGCTAATTTTTGTGATTGACTGGGCTGTGTTCACAACTCCTAAAGTTTCTTGTGATGCTGGGCAGAGCAGTTGCAATCTGTGATACATTAGGTTAGGATGCTTTCTATGGGGCACCTGTAAAAACTGGTGAGAGTTGTGTATTTAATATTTCAGTAACATTTTACAAGGATTGAGGCATGACTGGGCAGGCGCGTGGACGTCAGCAAGTTAGACTGGCAGGAAGAGTTTAAAAGGAGATAATTTTTTCTTCAGCGGTTTGATCGATGCATGAATGTGCGGGTTTGTGGACGTCAGTGAGTTAGACCAGCGGGAAAAGTGTAAAAGATCATTTTTTTGTTCAGCAGTTTGATCGAGGCACGAGGTGAGTGGACGTCAGCGAGTTAAACGGGCGAGAAGAATTTGAAAAGAAGACAGCTTTATAGAGCGGGCAACAGAGTAGAGGGAGTCAGAGTAGGAGGCCTTTGGCTCAACAGGGCTTCGGCGATAACAGGTCGAGGCGAGGTCAGTTACTTGTGAAGAATAGGAATGGGAAGTGTGTCTGTGTAGCCGGTGTTCTGCACTGGGTGTCAGATGTGGGATGTCTGGGAGACGGCCATCCTCCTGGACGGCCACATCTGTGCCATGTGCATTGAGCTGCAGCTCCTTAGGGACTGGGTTAGGGAACTGGAGATGCGGCTTGATAACCTTTGTCTGGTCAGGGAAAGTAAGGAGCTGATAGAGAGGAGCTACAGGCAAGTAGTCACACCGGGGCATCAGGAGACAGATAAGTGAGTAACAGGAGAGGGAAGGGCAAGAGTCAGAAACTAGAGAGTACCCCTGTTGCTGTCCCTCTTAAAAATAAGTACTCCTGTTTGAGTACTGTTGGGGAGGGGGACCTATCTGGGGTAAGCAACAGTGGCCACACCTCTGGCACAGTCTGGCCCTATGGCTCAGAAGGGTAGGGAGAGGAAGAGGATGGCAGCAGTGATAGGGGACTCTATAGTTAGGAGGGCATACAGGCGATTCTGTGGATGCAGGAAAGAAACACAGATGGTAGTTTGCTTACCAGGTACCAGGGTCCGGGATGTTTCTGATCACATCCACGATAAGGATACCTGGATGGTGTGTTGCCTCCCTGGTGCCACAGTACGGGATGTCTCAGATCAGGTCCAGAGTATTCTGAGGAGAGAGGATGAGCAGCCAGAAGTCTTGGTACATGTTGGTACCAATGGCATAGTTAGAAAAAGAGAGGTCCTGAAGGAAGATTACTAGGAGCTAGGAAGAAAATTGAAAAGCCGGACCTCCAGAGTAATAATCTCAGGATTACTGCCTGAGCCACATGCTAATGAAGGTAAGAATAGCAGAATTAAGCAGATGAATATGTGGCTAAGTAACTGGTGCAGGGGGCAGGGCTTCAAATTCTTGGATCATTGGGATCTATTTTGGGGAGGTATGACTTATACAAAAATGATGGGTTACACCTGAACTGAAAGGGTATTAATATCCTGGTGGGATTGTTTAATATAGCTGTTAGGGAGGGTTTAAACTAAGTTGGCAGGGGGAAGGAAACCAGGGTATTAGGGTCGAGGAAGAGGAAAATAGAAATAAGTCAAAGATACTGTGCAGTAAAGATGGTAAGAAGGACAGGCAGGTGAATAGACAGGATAATTTGCTGTGTGACAGAAATAAAGCAAAATCGGTAACAGATACTGATCTAAATGTACTGTACTTAAATGCACGCAGCATTGGAAATAACGTGGATGACCTTCTTGTACAGCTATAGTTTGAAAGATATGACATTGTGGCCATCACCGAGTCATGGCAAAATGATGGATGTGATTGGGAGCTGAATGTCCAAGGATACACAGTGTATAGGAAAGATAGGAAGGTAAGTAAAGTGGGTGGCGTGGCCCTGATGGTAAGCAACAATTTCAAATCACTAGAAAGAAGGGACATAGGATCAGAAGAGATAGAATCCTTATAGGTCGAGTTAAGAAATGGCAAGGGTAAAAAGACACTAACAGCAGTTATATACAGGCCTCCAAACAGCAGTGGGATGTGGACTACAAGTTACAGCTGGAATTAGAAAAAACGTATCAAAAGGAGAATGTCAAGATAATTATGGGGGATTTTAATATGAAAGTGGATTGAGAAAGTCAGGAAGATACTGGATCTCAGGAGGGGGAGTTTGTAGAATACCTACAGGATGGCTTTTTGGAGCAGCTTGTCCATAATCCCACCAGGGGATCGGCTGTTTTGGATTGGGTGCTGTGTAATGAACCTGAGGCGATTAGGGAGTTGGAGGTAATGGAAGCCCTTGGAAGTAGTGATCATAATATGACTGAGTTCAGTTTCAAATTTGAAAAGGAGAAGCTGGTATCAGGTGTATCGATATTTCAGTGGACACAAAGGAAATTACTGTGGTATGAGAGAGGAACTGGCCCAAGTCGATTGGAAAAGTAAGCTAGATGGAGGGACAGTAGAGCAGAATTGGATGAAATTCCTACAAGAAATAAGGAAAGTGCAGGAAAAATATATTCCAAGAAAGAAGAAAATCATGAGTGGAAAAATGGCACAAATGTGGCTAACGAGAGAGGTTAAGGCTAAAATAAAAGCAAAAGAGGCGGCGTACAAGGAAGCAAAAATTAGTGGGAAAACTGAGGACTGGACGACTTTTAAAAACTTACAGAAGGAAACTAAGAAAGTCATTAGGAAAGAAAAGATGAGTTATGAAAGGAAATTGGCAATTAATGTAAAAAAGGATACTAAGAGTTTTTTTTTAAATATATGAAGAGTAAAAGAGTGACATGGGTAGATATAGGACCAATTGAAAATGGTGCTGGAGAAATTATAATGGGTAACAAAGAGATAGCAGAGGAACTAAATGAGTATTTTGCATCAGTCTTCACAGTGGAAGACATTAGCAACATACCTGATAGCCAGAGGTCTCAGGGAATAGAATTAGGTACAATCAAGATTACTAGAGAGAAAGTGCTTGGGAAACTAAATGGACTAGGAATAGATAAGTCTCCTGGACCAGATGAGGTGCACCCACGGGTTCTGAAGGAGGTGGCTTTGGAGATTGTGTAAGCATTGGAAATGATGTTCCAGGAATCAATAGACTCTGGCATGGTTCCGGAGGACTGGAAGGTGGCAAGTGTAGTTCCGCTGTTTAAGAAAGGAGGGAGGCAGCAAAAAGAAAATTACAGACCTATTAGTCTGACATCAATAGTTGGAAAGTTATTGGAATCAATCCTCAGGGACGAGGTTATGAAATACCTCGAGGTGCATGACAAGATAGACCCAAGCCAGTATGGTTTCATGATGAGAAGATCCTGCTTCGCCAACCTATTGGAATTTTTTGAGGTAATCTCAAATAAGATTGACAAGGGAGAGGCTGTGGATGTTGTATATTTGGATTTTCAAAAGGCCCTTTGATAAGGTGCTGCATAAGAGGCTGCTTAATAAGATGAGAGCCCATGGAATTACAGGAAAGATATTGAAATGGGTGGAGCATTGGCTGATAGGCAGAAAGCAAAGGGTTGGAATAAAGGGATCCTATTCTGATTGGTTGCCGGTTACTAGTGGTGTTCCGCAGGGGTCGGTGTTGGGGCCACTTCTTTTTCCAATATATATTGATGATTTAGATTATCGATTAAATGGTTTTGTGGCTAAGTTTGCGGATGACACCCAGATAGGTGGAGGAGCAGAGTGTGTTGAAGAAACAGAAAGGTTGCAGGGAGACTTGGTCAGTTTAGGAGAGTGGGCAAAGAAATGGCAGATGAAATGCAATGTTGAGAAATGTACTGTTGTACATTTTGGAAGAAGAAATAATTGGGCAGATTATTATTTGGATGGGGAGAAAATTCAAAAATCGGAAGTGCAAAGGGACTTGGGGTTCCTCGTGCAGGATACCCTAAAGATGAACCATCCAAGTTGGATCAGCAGTAGGGAAAGCGAATGCTATGTTGGCATTCATTTCAAGAGGAATAGTGTATGAGTAAGGAGGTGTTGATGAGGCTCTATGGGGCATTAGTGAGACCTCATTTGGAATACTGTGTGCAGTTTTGGGCCCCCTATCTTAGAAGGGATGTATTGATGTCGGAGAGAGTTCAGAGAAGATTTACAAGGATGATTCCTGGAATGCAGGGCCTAACATATGAGGAGCATTTGTCAGCTCTTGGACTGTATTCATTAGAGTATAGAAGAATGAGAGGGGATCTCATGGAAACATTTCGAATATTGAAAGGGTTGGACAGAGTAGATGTGGAAAGGCTGTTTCCCTTGGTGGGTGAGTCCAGGACAAGAGGCCAAAGTCTAAGAATTAGAGGGTACCCATTTAAAACAGAGGTGAGGAGAAATTTTTTTAGCCAGAGGGTCGTGGATTTATGGAATTCGTTGCCACATACAGCTGTGGAGGCCCGATCATTAAGGGTGTTTAAGGAGGAGATTGATAGGTATCTAATTAGTCAGGGTATCAGGGGATGTGGGGAAAAAGCTGGAAATTGGAAGTAGATGGGAGAATAGTTTAGCTCATGGTGGAGTGGTGGAGCAGACTCGATGGGGCAAATGGCCTACTTCTGCTCCTTTGTCTTGTGAAGATATCCTGAAATGGGAAGGTGAACAGCTAGAGGTCGTGGTATATTTTGGTACAAATGACATAGGTAGGAAAAGAGGGTAGGTCCTGGAAACAGACAACAGGGAGTTAGGAAGGAAGTTGAGAAGCAGGACCTCAAAGTAATCTTGGGATTACTGCCTGTGCCACGTGACAGTGAGTATGGGAATAGAGTGATGTAGAGGATAAATGTGTGGCTGAGGGATTGGAGCAGGGGGCAGGGATTCAGATTTCTGGATCATTGGGACCTCTTTTGGGGCAGGCGTGACCTGTACAAAAAAGATGGGTTGTACTTGAATCCAAGGGGGACCAATATCCTGGCGGGGAGGTTTGCTAAGGCTGTTGAGGAGAGTTTATACTAAAATTGCTGGGGGGTGGGAACCAAACTGAAGAGACGGAGAAAGGAGTGGTTGGCTCACAAATTGAGAAAGCTTGTAGACAGTGAGAGTGGGAGGATAGGCAGCTGATAGAGAAGGGATCCGCTCAGGCTGATGGTTTGAGATGTGTCTATTTTAATGTGAAGAATCATGAACAAAGCGGATGACCTTAGAGTGCAGATCAGTACTTGGAGCTATGATGTTGTGGCCATTACAGAGACTTGGATGGGTCAGGGCAGGAATGGCTACTTCGAGTGCCAGACTTTTCCGAAAGGACAGAGAGGGAGACAAAAGAGGTGGGGGCGTGGCACTGCTGATCAGAGATAATGTCACGGCTGCAGAAAATGAGCAAGTCATGAAGAGATTGCTGAGTCTCTGTGGGTGGAAGTTAGGAACAGGAAGGGGTCAAAAACTCTACTGGGTGTTTGCTATAGACCACCCAATAGTAACAGGGACATCGAGGAGCAGATAGGGAGACAGATTCTGGAAAGATGCAATAATATTAGGGTTGTTGTGGGAGATTTTAATTTCCCAAAATTGATTGGCATCTCCCCGGAGCAAGGGGTTTAGATGGGGTGGAGTTTGTTAGGTGTGTTCAGTAAGGATTCTTGACGCAATATGTAGATAACCCTACGAGAGGAGAGGCTGTATTTGATCTGATATTGGGAAATGAACCTCATCAGGTGTCAGCTCTCTCAGTAGGAGAGCATTCTGGAGATAGTGATCACAATTCTACCTCCTTTACCATAGCATTGGAGAGGGATAGAAACAGACACATGAGGAAAGAGTTTAATTGGAGTAAGGGGAAGTATAAGGCTATCAGGCAGGAACTTGGAAGCATAAATTAGGAACAGATGTTCTCAGAGAAATGTACAGCAGAAATGTGGCAAATGTTCAGAGGATATTTGTGTGGTGTTCTGCATAGATATGTTACAATGAGACAGGGAAAGGATGGTAGGGTACAGGAACCATGGTGTACAAAGGCTGTTGAAAATCTAGTCAAGAAGAAAAGAAAAGCTTACAAAAGGTTCAAAAAACTAAGTAATGATAGAGATCTAGAAAATTATAAGACTAGCAGGAAGGAGTTTAAGAATGAAATTAGGAGAACCAGAAGGGGCCATGAGAAGGCCGTGGCAAGCAGCATTAAGGAATACCACAAGGCATTCAACAAGAATATGAAGAGCAAGAGGATAAGACGTGAGAGAATAAAATCAATCAAGTGTTTCAGTGGAAGAGTGTGTATGGAGCTGGAGGAGATAGTGGAGGTTACTTAATGATACTTTGCTTCAGTATTCACTACGGAAAAGGACCTTGGCGATTGTAGGATGACTTACAGCAGACTGAAAAGCTTGAGCATATAGACACTAAGAAGGAGGATGTGCTGGAGCTTTTGGAAAACACCAAGTTGGATAAGTCACCGGGACCGGACGAGATATAACCTAGGCTACCGTGGGAAGCGAGGGAGGAGATTGCTGAGCCTCTTGCGATGATATTTGCATCATCAATGGGGACGGAAGAGGTTCTGGAGGATTAGAGGGTTGCGGATGTTGTGCCCTTCTTCAAGGAAGGGAGTGGAGATAGACTAGAAAATTATAGACCAGTGAGTCTTACATCAGTGGTTGGTAGGTTGATAGAGAAGATCCTGAGATGCAGGATTTATGAACATTTGGAGAGGCATGATATGATTAGGAATAGTCAGCATGGCTTTCTCAAAGGTAGGTTATGCCTTACGAGCCTGTTGAAATTTTTTGAGGATGTGACTCAACACATTAACATAGAACATTGTATAGTACAGCACAGTACAGGCCCTTTGGCCCACTATGTTGTGCCGACCCTCAAACCCTGCCTCCCATATAAGCCCCCACCTTAGATGCCTCCATGTACCTGTCTAGTAGTCTCTTAAACTTCACTAGTGTATCTGCCTCCACCACTGACTCAGGCAGTGCATTCCACGCACCAACCACTCTCTGAGTAAAAAACCTTCCTCTAATATCCCCCTTGAACTTCCCACCCTTTACGTTAAAGCCATGTCCTCTTGTATTGAACAGTGGTGCCCTGGGGAAGAGGTGCTGGCTATCCACTCTATCTATTCCTCTTATTATCTTGTACACCTCTATCATGTCTCCTCTCATCCTCCTTCTCTCCAAAGAGTAAAGCCCTAGCTCTCTTAATCTCTCATCATAATGCATACTCTCTAAACCAGGCAGCATTCTGGTAAATCTCCTCTGTACACTTTCCAATGCTTCCACATCCTTCCTATAGTGAGGTGACCAGAACTGGACACAGTACTCCAAGTGTGGCCTAACCAGAGTTTTATAGAGCTGCATCACTACATCGCGACTCTTAAACTCTATCCCTCGACTTATGAAAGCTAACACCCCATAAGCTTTCTTACCTACCCTATCCACCTGTGAGGCAACTTTCAGGGATCTGTGGACATGTACCCCCAGATCCCCTCCACACTACCAAGTATCCTGCCATTTACTTTGTACTCTGCCTTGAAGTTTGTCCTTCCAAAGTGTACCACCTCACACTTCTCCGGGTTGAACTCCATCTGCCATTTCTCAGCCCACTTCTGCATCCTATCAATGTCTCTCTGCAATCTTTGACAATCCTCTACACTATCTACAACACCACCAACCTTTGTGCCATCTGCAAACTTGCCAACCCGCCCTTCTACCCCCACATCCAGATCGTTAATAAAAATCACGAAAAGTAGAGGTCCCAGACCAGATCCTTGTGGGACACCACGAGTCACAACCCTCCAATCCGAACGTACTCCCTCCACCATGACCCTCTGCCTTCTGCAGGCAAGCCAATTCTGAATCCACCTGGCCAAACTTCGCTGGATCCCATGCCTTCTGACTTTCTGAATAAGCCTACCATGTGGAACCTTGTCAAATGCCTTACTAAAATCCACATAGATCACATCTACTGCACTACCCTCATTTATATGCCTGGTCACCTCCTCAAAGCACTCTATCAGGCTTGTTAGACACAATCTGCCCTTCACAAAGCCATGCTTCCTGTCCCTGATCAGACCATGATTCTCTAAATGCCCAGAGATCCTATCTCTAGGAATCTTTTCCAACAGCTTTCCCACCACAGACGTAAGGCTCACTGGTCTATAATTACCTGGACTATCCCTATTACCTTTTTTGAACAAGTGGACAACATTAGCCTCCCTCCAATCCTCCGGTACCATTCCCGTGGACAACGAGGACATAAAGATCCTAGCCAGAGGCTCAGCATTCTCTTCCCTCACCTCATGGAGCAGCCTGGGGAATATTCCGTCAGGCCCCAGGGACTTATCCATCTTAATGTATTTTAACAACTCCAACACCTCCTCTTCCTTAATATCAATGTGCTCCAGAACATCAACCTCACTCATATTGTCCTCATCGTCATCAAGTTCCCTCTCATTGGTGAATACCGAAGAGAAGTATTCATTGAGGACCTCGCTCTCTTCCACAGCCTCCAGGCACATCTTCTCACCTTTATCTCTAATCGGTCCTCCCTTCACTCCTGTCATCCTTTTTTTCTTCACATATTTGAAGAATGCCTTGGGGTTTTCCTTTACCCTACTCGCCAAGACCTTCTCATGCCCCCTTCTTGCTCTTTTCAGCCCCCTCTTAAGTTCCTTTCTTGCTTCCCTATATTCCTCAATAGACCCATCTGATCCTTGCTTCCTAAACCTCATGTATGCTGCCTTCTTCCACCTGACTAGATTTTCCACCTCACTTGTCACCCATGGTTCCATCACCCTACCATTCTTTATCTTCCTCACCGGGACATATTTATCCCTAACATCCTGCAAGAGATCTGTAAACATCGACCACATGTCCATAGTACATTTCCCTGCAAAAACATCATCCCAATTCATACCCGCAAGTTCTAGCCTTATAGCCTCATAATTTGCCCTTCCTCAATTAAAAATTTTCCTGTCCTCCCTGATTCTATCCTTTTCCATGATAATGCTAAAGGCCAGGGAGCGGTGGTCACTGTCCCCCAGATGCTCACCCACTGAGAGATCTGTGACCTGACCCGGTTCATTACCTAGTACTAGATCTAGTATGGCATTCCCCTTGGTTGGCCTGTCCACATACTGTGACAGGAATCCATCCTGGACACACTTAACAAATTCTGCCCCATCTAAACCCTTGGAACTAATCAGGTGCCAATCAATATTAGGGAAGTTAAAGTCACCCATGATAACAACCCTGTTATTTTTGCACCTTTCCAAAATCTGCCTCCCAATCTGCTCCTCTGTATCTCTGCTGCTACCAGGGGGCCTATAGAATACCCCCAGTAGAGTAACTGCTCCCTTCCTGTTCCTGACTTCCACCCATATTGACTCAAAAGAGGATCCTGCCACATTACCCACCCTTTCTGTAGCTGTAATAGTATCCCTGACCAGTAATGCCACCCCTCCTCCCCTTTTTCCACCCTCCCTATCCCTTTTAAAGCACTGAAATCCAGGAATATTGAGAATCCATTCCTGCCCTGGTGCCAGCCAAGTCTCTGTAATGGCCACTACATCATAATTCCATGTATGTATCCAAGCTCTCAGTTCATCACCTTTGTTCCTGATGCTTCTTGCATTGAGGTACACACACTTCAGCCCTTCTACCTTACTGTCTTTACACCGTTTATTCTGCTTCTCTTTCCTCAAAGCCTCTCTATACGTTAGATCTGGCTTTACTCCATGCACTTCTTTCACTGCTCTATCGCTCTGGGTCCCATCCCCCTTGCAAATTAGTTTAAACCCTCCCGAACCATGCGAGCAAACCTACCTGCAAGGATATTGCTCCCCCTCGAGTTCAGGTGCAACCCATCCAATCTATACAGGTCCCACCTTCCCCAGAAGAGATCTCAATGATCCAAAAATCTAAAACCCTTCCCCTGCACCAACCCCTCAGCCACGCATTCAACTGCCATCTCCTCCAATTCTTACCATCACTGTCACGTAGCACTGGCAGCAATCCTGAGAAGGCCACCTTTGAGGTCCTGTTCTTCAGCCTTCTGCCTACTTCTCGAAACTCACACTTCAGGACCTCATCCCTCTTCCTGCCCTTGATGAAGGAAAAGCAGTAGATGTCGTGTATATGGATTTCAGCAAGGCATTTGATAAGGTACTCCATGCCAGGCTTACTGAGAAAGTAAGGAGGCATGGGATCCAAGGGGACCTTGCTTTGTGCATCTAGAATTGGCTTGCCCACAGAAGGCAAAGAGTGGTTGTAGTCGGGTCATATTCTGCATGGAGGTTGGTGACCAGTGGTGTGCCTCAGGGATCTGTTCTAGGATGCCATCTCTTTGTGATTTTTATAAATGACCTGGATGAGGAAGTGGAGGAATGGGTTAGTAAATTTGCTGATGAC
This sequence comes from Mobula hypostoma, assembly GCF_963921235.1. NCBI lineage: Eukaryota > Metazoa > Chordata > Chondrichthyes > Myliobatiformes > Myliobatidae > Mobula > Mobula hypostoma. The sequence goes on from NC_086097.1 coordinate 172,864,702, forward strand.
ACAAAGTTTGGGGGTGTTGTGGATAGTGTGGAGGGCTGTCAGAAGTTACAGCGGGACATTAATAGGATGCAAAACTGGGCTGAGAAGTGGCAGATGGAGTTCAACCCAGATAAGTACGAGGTGGTTCGTTTTGGTAGGTCAAATATGATGGCAGAATATAGTATTAATGGTAAAACTCTTGGCAGTGTGGAGTATCGGGGATCTTGGGGCCCAAGTCTATAGGACAATCAAAGCTGCTGCACAGGTTGACTCTGTAGATAAGTAGACATACGGTGCATTGGCCTTCATCAACCGTGGGATTGAGTTCAAGAGCCAGACGGTAATATTATAGCTATATAGGACCATGGTCAGACCCCACTTGGAGTACTGTGCTTAGTTCTGGTCACCTCACTGCAGGAAGGATGTGGAAACTATTGAAAGGGTGCAGAAGAGATTTACAAGGATGTTGCCTGGATTGGGGAGCATGCCTTATGAGAATAGGTTGAGTGAACTTGGCCTTTTCTCCTTGGAGCGACGGAGGATGAGAAGTGACCTGATAGAAGTGTTTCAGATAATGAGAGGCATTGATTGTGTGGATAGTCAGAGGCTTTTTCCCCAGGCTGAGACGGCTATCACGAGAGGGCACAGTTTTAATGTGCTTGGAAGTAGGTACAGAGGGAATGTCAGGGGTAAGTTTTTTTTGCAGAGAGTGGTGAGTATGTGGAATGGGCTGCCAGCGACTGTGGTGGAAGCGGGTACAATAGGGTCTTTTAAGAGACTCCTGGATAGGTACACATAGCTTAGAAAAACAGAGGGCTATGGGTAACCCTTGGTAATTTCTAAAGTAAGTACATGTTCAGCACAGCTTTGCGGGCCGAAGGGCCTGTGTTGTGCTGTAGGTTTTCTATGTTTCTATTTTAGTGATCTTGTATCTAAATTGTTTGATTAAGCATTCTTGTTTGTTTAAGTAATTCATTATGGGTTATATGTATAAATATGTGAATTGCATACATCATCACAGTACCATATAATACGTACGCACTTCTCACATAAAGTAAAGAACAGAGTTAGACTCACATTTCGGTCTGTCGTGTCTTTCTTTGATTTACTCTATTGTTTTGAAGTTATAAAGCATAGCAGTGACAAAGAGATATTTTTAAAACAACCCCAATACAACGACTGACCTGTTGAAACACAGCAAGGGAAAAAACAGCACAGCACAGGACATGCAGAAACAGTCATGTTTTAAAAAAGGCAGTGCAGCATGGGTTCTTTGGAAGGGAAGACATAATCGAGTTTTTGAAAAGTCATAAAACAGAAGAATTCACAGACTAATATACAGTAAGCACCAGGTGATAATCCTTAAAAAATCTGAAATGGATGGCAACATTGGATAGATACATTTGATTGCCCCATGGGTAACTGGCTCAAGTATTCTAAGCAAATTGAAACAAATGAAATCACCAATGTGAAACAAGTACAATTTTGCATTGGGTTTAAAAGCTTGCAACTTGCTTCGAAGTCTAACTGCTCCAGCCAAGCCAGCAGAAATCAACATTGCTGCTATTGCGAAAGTGATGCAGGAACATTTAGAACTAAAGCTATTGCAAGCAACATACATCTATAACATAAAGCTATTGTTGATTTCAGAAAGTTTTAGCAGAATCAGAAAGAAGGGGAGTCCACTTCAGCATACATGGCTGAACTGAAGAGATTGTCTGAGAATTGTCAGTTTGGTAATGGGCTTAATAATGCACTGAGAAATCATTTAGTTTGTGGAATCTTACAGGGAAGCATTCAAATACAGTTCATAACTGAAAGTACAACTTACATTTAAAAGTTGAAATTAATATTTCAATCCCACCAACAGAGACGCAATTGCGTTGCAGTCAGGAATGAAAGTGAGTGTAAACAGAATGGAAGCATCTAAACATAAACCTGCCTGGCCAAATAAATTGTGTTACCATTGTGGCAGGGGCGCACATACACCAGACCAATTTAGGTTTAAAGGCAAAACTTGCAGAAAATGCAACAAATTAGGTCACATGGAAGGAGCGTGTTGAGCAAACAAAATAAATGATCTGCACAGGAAAGGAAAAAAAAGCTAAAAAGTCAAGTTACAGCTTCTAAAGAACACTAATCTGCATGCTGCTAATGAAAAATCTGATAATGATAAGAGTAACACGGGACAGTGTATCTTTGAGGTTTACAATGTGAAAACTAGCAATAGAGAAGCAATATGGCTTACACCAGAAATGAATGGCAAATTAATTAAAATGGAATTGGACACTGGTTCGGCTGTTCCAGTCATTCCACAGAATGTGTTTTGACATTCGTAACAGTAAAATACAACAACCAACAAGCCACGTTGAGCATATATGTGGTAAAAGCAGGATGAACAGCATTGTGGGGACATGATTGGCTGAAACAATTACAATTTGATTATCCAAATCAGCATCAGGTTTATTATCACCGGCATGTGATGAGAAATTTGGTAACTTAGCAGCAGTTCAATGCAATACATAATATAGACAAAAAACAAAATAAAATAATAATAAATAAATAAATAAATAATTTACAGTATACGTATATTGATTAGATTAAAAATCGTGCAAAAAACAGAAATACTATATACTAAAATATATTAAAAGTGAGGTAGTGCCCAAGGGTTCAATGACCATTTAGGAATCGGATGGCAGAGGGGAAGAAGCTGTTCCTGAATTGCTGTGTGTGTGTCTTCAGGCTTCTGTACCTCCTATCTGATGGTAACAGTGAGAAAAGGGCACGCCCTGGGTGCTGGAGGTCCTTAATAATGGACGCTGCCTTTCTGAGACACTGCTACTTGAAGATGTGTTTGGTACTTTGTAGGCTAGTACCCAAGATGGAGCCGACTAAATTTACAACCCTCTGCAGCTTCTTTCGGTCCTGTGCGGTTGACATACCAAATCTCTTCAGACTCCTAATGAAGTACAGCTGCTGTCTTGCCTTCTTTATAACTACTTCGATATGTTGGGACCAGGTTAGATCCTCAGAGACCTTGACACTCAGGAACTTGAAACTGCTCACTCTCTCCACTTCTGATCCCTCTACGAGGATTGGTATGTGTTCCTTCATCTTACCCTTCTGGAACTACACAATCAGCTCTTTCTACTTACTGATGTTCAGGGCCAGGTTGCTGCTGCGACACCACTCCACTAGTTGGCATATTTCACTCCTGGACACCCTCCCGTCACCATCTGTGATTCTACCAACAATGGCTGTATCATCAGCAAATTTGTAGATGGTATTTGAGCTATGCCTAGCCACACAGTCATGTGTATATAGAGAGAAGAGCAGTGGGGTAAACACACACCCCTGAAGTGCGCCAGTGTTGATCAACAGCGAGGAGGATATGTTATCACCAATCTGCACAGATTGTGGTCTTCCAGTTAGGAAGTCGAGGATCCAATTGCAGAGGGAGGTACAGCGGTCCAGGTTCTGCAGTTTCTCAATCAAGGTTGTCGGAATGATGGTACTAAATGCTGTGCTATAGTTGATGAGCTTAGGTGTTTGTGTTGTCCAGGTGGTGTAAAGCCGTGTGGAGAGCCATTGAGGTTGCATCTGCTGTTGACCTATTGTGGTGATAGGCAAATTGCAGAGGGTCCAGGTCCTTGCTAAGGCAGGAGTTCAGTCTGGTCATGACCAATCTCTCAAAGCACTTGCATCTACATCCCACTGTAGGTGTGAGTGCTCCCAGGCAATAGATATTAAGGCAGCTCACATTATTCTTCTTAGACACTGGTAATAATTGTTGCCTTTTTGAAGCAAGTGGGAACTTCTGCCCATAACAGTGAGAGGTTGAAAATGTCCTTGAATACTCCCACCAGTTGGTTAGCACAGGTTTTACCAGGTACTCTATCGGGACCTTCTGCCATGCGAGGGTTCACTCTCTTTAAAGACAGCCTAACATCGGCCTCTGAGATAGAGATCACAGGATCAGTTCATCGTATTAGCCGGGCAAATCTCCGCAAAAGTTTGCAGGCAGAAAGGAGCCAAGGAGCAGTCTCACAGCCTTATTCAGTAACCATCCCAAAAAATCATGGTGGATTCTTCATTAGACCCCCTTGAGAGGATAATAATCCTCAAAGATTCCACAATAAATAAACTAATATAGCGGCAACTGAGCATTGACTGACACAACCTCAGCAAGCTGCATCATAGCTGGTTACGGCAATTGCTCTGCTCAAGATCACAAGAAACAGCAGAGCTGCGAGCACAGCCCAATCCATCACAAAAACTAGTCCATCCTTCATTGACTCTGTCTACTTTTCCCACAGTGTTGGCAAAGCAGTCAAATGATCAATTTATCAAGGTTATTTCACCCATCATTCTCTCTTGTTTTCTCTCCCATTGGAGAAGGAAGGACTTCAGGGTGGGATTGAACGAGATGGATCTAACTGTGTTTCCTGCCAAAGTAAGTACCCTGGACCCTTGCTGCAGGGTCACCTGTTGCAGTTGTCCAGGGGGTGGAAATGCTGGAGTTGATACAGGAGAAAGCAGAGGCCTTTGTGGGGTGCACTGGAATCCATACTGATAGGATAGCCTCTTCCGTCGGTGCTGCTCTCCAGTGTTTGCTCCGTGCTGCCCTCCAGTGTTCACTTGGTAGAAGAACAGGTTGGACAGGACAACCTACTATCAATCTACAGGGACTTTGGCTATATAAATATTTTTTTTTGTTGTGATTGTATGCTTTCCTGAAATTATAACGATATGTGCTATTTGTGCTATGTGCAGTGTGCTGTGTGCTGTTGGTAATGCATTTTGCACCTTGGCTCCGGAGGAAAACTTTTGTTTAGCTATATTCATGTATGGTTGAATGACAGTTAAACTCGAACTTAAACTAGAAGTTTCAAATGTTGTTAATGTACTTGCTCAAGCACTTATTCTAGCAGCTCATTCCATATACAGTACTGTGCAAAAGTCTAAGCCACATATGTATAGGTAGTTTTAAAAGAGTGGAGAGCGAGTTTGTAAATCTGACAGGAGCAAAGAACATTGGGAGTGGTGAAGATGAGGCGCTGCAGGAGAGGTGTTGAACAGATGGCAGAGACTGAGTGCCAGGGCCAAGGATACCACTGGTGCAGACATACCCAGCCCTGGGACAGCAGGTAAGATCATTTTATTCCAAACAATTGGTTTATTAATCATTACAGAATGTCTCTTTATTGCATCTCACTCCCTCCCCTCTCCCTTCCCCTTTCCCCCCGCTATGATTCCCCTCTCCCTGCCCCCTTCCCATTCTCAGTCCACAATGGACACCCAAATCAGAATCAGGTCTATCATCACTCACATATGTCATTAAATGTTTCTTTTTGCAGCAACAGTAAGTGCAATACCTAAAATTACTACAGTATTGTGCAAAAGTCTTAGGCACCCTAGCTACATATATGTATGTGCCAAAGACTTTTGCATATCACAATACATTTCACTCTGAGTGAAAAAGTTGCCCCTCAGTTTCCTGTTAAGTTTCTCCCCTCTCACCTTAAACCTATCCCTCTAGTTCTTGACTCCTCAACTGATCAGAGATCATTTATTGTGCTTCAACAAAACAATATCAATTCAAAATGAACAAGTAGCCAGCCGGAGAAACTCAATAAGTCTGGCAGCATCTGTTGTGGGAGGGGGGAAGCAATTGTCAAAGTTTCTAGTCAAAACATAGCATCAGATCTGGCAGTGCAGTGCTGACCTGCTTAATCTCTCTTTGTACAAAAGCCCCTTCCCTGCATCCCAGGAATCAATTTGATATCTGTTCTGCACTCTTTCACATGCACATCCTTTTTTTAAGGTAGGGAGATCAGACCTGCACACAATATTCCAGGTGTGGTCTCACCAGGACTTTATATAATTGGAGCAAGATGTCTCAAATCCTCTTGCAACAAAAGCCAATATGCTGTTTGCATTCTAATTGCTTGCAGAGCATATGTATTAACTTTCAGTGATTCATGTACAAAGAGACCCAGGTTCCCTCTGAATGCCAACACTCTTCGATCTCTGACCATTTAATCAATACTCCACTTTCTGTTTATCCAACCCGGATTGATATTCTCCTTTTTCTACATTATATTCCATCTGTCATGTCCTTCCCCTTCAGTTATCCTATCCATGTTCCCCAGATCCATTCTGCATCTCCCTCACACTACCACAATAGTCTTGTATCACTATCTAATTAGGACAGAAAGACTCAGAAGTGCAGGAACATAGTTGGTCGCGACACAGTTAGGAGGGTGAAAAAGCATTTGACACACTTACCTTTATCAGTCAGGAAACTGAGTACAGGAGATAGGAAGGCAAATGTACAAGACATTGGTAAGGCCACATTAGGAGCACTGCATGCAGTTCTGGTTGTCCTGCTTTAGGAAGGATGTCATCAAACTGGAAAGAGTGCAAAAGGATTAACCGGCACTGGATGGATCGACTTACAGGGATAGATTTATTTTTTTCCTGGAACTTAGGAATCTGAAGGGCAACCTACTTGAAGGTTATAAAATCATGAGGGGCAGTCATAAGGTGAATCATCACAGTCTTTTTTTTCCCAGGGGAAGGGAGTATAAAGTCAGTGGGGATAAGTTTAAATTCAAAGGGGAAGGATTTAACAGGGACTTATTCACACAGAGGCTGGTGGATAAATGGAATAAGATAGCAGAGGAAATGGTAGAGGCAGATCCAATTATGACATTTAAGAGTTGTTTGAACAGGAACATGGATAGTTAATGTTTGAGCGATATAGACCAAATGCAAGAAAATGTGACTAGCTCAGGTAGGCGTCTTGATTGGCCTGGATGAGTTGGGTCAAAGGGCCAGTTTTCCCTGCCATATATCTCTAGAGCTCCATAACCATATTACACAATCCACTCATCTAATTCATTGCTATAGATATAAACAGCTGGGGTTCCAGCAATGATCTGCTAGACAACCATTAGTCATGGCCTTCAAATCCAAAAATGGCTAATTAATTTGATCTCCCTGTTTTGTTCCAATTACCCCCTCATTTAGTCCATGCCAGTTTATTTCCCCAAATCTCTGAATTCATTTAATAATATTTTGAGTTGTAAATTATCAAAGGCCTTCTGAAAGTCTGAATACACCTTGTGACTGTTTTTTTCTTATCTGCACTGCCAGTTAAAATTCAAAAACTTCAGATTTGTCAAATGTGACCTGTCTCTCATAAATCTATGCTGACTCTGACCAACACTAATTTTTTCCCCAAGAATCCTGTTACCATTTCCTGAATAATAGATTCCAGTATTTTCCCTAACTAGCTAATTGGTCTATACTTGGGATTCTCTCTCCCTCTTGTCTTAATAGTAGGGTAACAATTGCCAACTTCTAATCTATGAGAACCATTTTAGAATCAATGTCATATGAGAAAATGCAGTATATTATCAAGATTTCATTTTTTGTAAGATCTGAAAACAAATGTAATCAGTAAACCTGTTTAGCACTAAAATGTTCATGGAAAATGCTCCAAACAATGAGTCAAAGAATGATAAACCAATACAGCAAGTAAGTATATAGGTCCAACCAGTCCATGCTGGCCATCCAGCTAGTCGCAGCTTACTGCATTCAGCCCATGTTCCTCTGAGCCCCATCCCTCCTTGTGCCTCTGCAAGTGCTTTTTAAACGATACCACTGTACCTGCCTCAATGACTTCCTGTGGCAGCTTGTTCCACAAGTCAACATTGTCTGTGTGGAACACTTGCTCCTTGGGTCCTTTTTCCCAGAATCTTGCCCCTCTCACTCTAAGCCTCTGCCCCCTAGGTTTTGTCTCCCCTACCCTGGGGAAAAGTTTGTTAGCATCCATCTCATTGATACTTCTCACAATCGTAAGTCCTTCCATAAGGTTGTACCCTCATTTGGAGAGATTTGAGAGGGTGAAAGGTATGGATCTCCAATTAGAAGGGAGGATGAAGGTTTACATCCAGTAACCAGTAACCTTGTAATCACATAAACTATGGACAATGGGAATAGAAATGGTTATTCATCCAAACCAATTTGATGAGCAGGTCAAGAAGCATCATAAGATTCAGGTTGACATCTGCTTTGATTTTCCATGTGTTGGTCTTTGAACAACTCTTTCCACACTCTTCTTTGACCTTCTCCATCTTCTGCTTCTGAGAAGAGATTTAAGAAAACAGAGGCAGGACTAGGATATTCAACCCCTATCACCTGCCCTGCCATTCAATATGGACACGGCTATTCTGCTCTAAGCCCCACTTTCTCCTCTGTCCATGTTTCTTCATAGCCATCAATTCCCTTATCTTTTTCTTATACCATAAGATATAGTGGCAGAATTAGGCTATTAGCTCCTTCGAGTCTGCTCTGACATTTAATCAAAGCTGGTTTTTTTCAACACCATTCTCCCAAAATTTCCCCATAATCCTTAACCATCTTAGCAATCAGCAACCTATCTATCACTGCATTAAATACGCCCAATGAGTCAGCCTCCACAGCCTTCTGTGGCAACATATTCCAGAGGTTCACCACTCTCTAGCTGCAGATCTTTTCCATTTATTCTGAGACTATGCCCTCTGATCCTAGACTCTTTCTCTAATAGAAATACGCTCTCTGCTTTCACTGTAACTAGACCTTTCAATATCAAGTGAAGTTTCCATGAGATTCCTCCTGTCCTGAACTCCATCAAGTACGAGTTCAGAGCCATTAAACATTCCTCATACGTTAAGCTTTTTACTCCTGGGACATCAACCTCTAGATCAGGGGTGGCCAACCTTTTGCATTCCATGCGTCAATTTTTTCACGCATGAGTTCAGATGCGCCGTACTACCCTTGTACCCCATTCAATTCTTGTGAAAATATGCTATTATAGACATATTTAGCATTTTTACATGATATATTGATTTAATATAAAAACAAGATAAACAATACTTAATGAGACTTTTGAGTCTGTTTTGATTTCGCCAAGCTTTTAATGTTTGGAGTTAAATTAGTTACTGAGAGCAGCAGAGAATTCTTCAAATTTGATTCAGTCAATTGCGACCTCATTTTGTTTTTAATCAATTTCATGGCTGAAAATGTTTTCACAAACAATGCACAATGGTTTTCCTGATGGACCCACTATAAATAAGAACTCATTTTCCCACTGTTCATTGAATTTATGCTTACTATCACTTTCTGTTTTTCTTTTGCACTGTGATGAGTAACTGAATGTAAAAACAAGACTTAATTTTCGAAAAAGTACCAAACTGCAAATGTTCACAAAGGACGAACAAAGCACAACTCCGTAGCGCACGAATGTCAATTGTAAACTGACTGGCAAAAACCTGTGACGCACCGCTGGTGCAGACGCCTGGCACCTCAGGATCAAACAAATATCAAACGTGTATTGAACAGTTATGGACGACTGCAGAACAAAAGTCCTTCTTTCCTAGTTTGACTCATTGAACATTTTTAAAAAATTGAAAACAGATTAATGTGAAGGAAGATAACATTCGCCAAAAGATGTGCACGAAATAATAAAATCACTAAAAATAATTGCTAAGTTTTGGATTTGTTCTCAGTAAGACCCATTTCTAGCTCTAAGCTACTTGAATTCCTGTTATAGACTTTTGTTTCTACAAATCAGTTTTTGGTTAATACTTCTTGCATGAGTAGGCTTACTTTTTTATTATTATCACTGGGATGCAATGCACCACTTCTAATCATCCAATGCACCACTTTTGCCGCATGCACCATAGGTTGTCCATCCCTGCTGTAGATGCTCTCCATGGCCAACACATCCTCCTGTGATATCGGGCCCAGAATTGCTCACGACATTTTAAATGTGATCTTATAAAGCACTAGCAGTCCATCTTGCTTCTGCTTTAACCACCTTTAGAAATCCAGCCTCCACAACCCTCTAATCTAAGGCATTTCAGAGGTTCACCACCCTCAGTGAGAAATCCCTACATAACCTGGTTTTAAATGATTGCTCTCCAAATTGTGGAACCATGACTCCTTGATCCCAGTGCAGAACAAAAAACCATGAGAATCTTAGCGTTGTAGAGTCATACAGCACAGACTCAGGTCTTTCAGCGCCAATGGTCCATGCCAACCAATATTCCCACCTAAACTAATCCCATGTACCCATATACCTGTCAACCTTTCCTACCCATACCTGCTGAAACCATTTCATCTAGTAGCTCACTCCATATACAGACCACCCACTGGATGAAAAGTTTGCCCCTCGGGTTTCTATTGAACCTATTCCCTCTCACCCTAAATCTTTGCCCACTCATTCTTGATGCTCCAAACCTGGGAAGAAGACTGCCACCTATGCCTTCATGATTTTATGCACCTCTATAAGGTCACATCTCAATCTCTTATGATCCACGGAAATAAGTCCCAACCTTTCCAACACCTCTTCATAAAGAGATGAAGGAAACCACTAAAGCTGTCTCATCCAACATTCACCCTGTCTGTGCTACTCATTATTTAATATATTAATCTTAGTTCTTTTTAGTTTATGGAAATGCTCCTCTCCCCACCAGTCTGAGGCTAGTTGGGGAGGAAGTTTCCTCCCCTTTGTTTTGGTCCCTTGTTGTGGACCCCATTGAAGGAAATTCTACTAATCTTTTCAACTACACCTTAAACACCTTGATCAGGTTACCCCCTAACTTTAACTTCTCAGGGGAAAATGAATTCATAATTAACCTAACCAGCCCTGATATCATTCAAATCGAACAATGTTGTTTTACAACTCGTTCCCAAGTCAAGACCTTAAGACATGGGAGCAGAATTAGGCCATTTGGCCGATGTAGTCTGAACTGCCATTCCATCATGGCTGATTTATCATCTCTCTTAACCCCATTCTCCTGCCATCTCTCCATAACCTTTGATGCCTTGATTAAACAAGAACTTATCAACCTCTGGCTTAAATATACCCAATAATTTGGCAAGTACAGCCAAATTAGAACCCCTTCAGTCTTCTAAACTCCAACAAGTACAGGCCCAGAACCTCAAATGCACCTCATATGTTAACCCCTTCAATACTGCGATAATTCTTGTGAAATTCCTCCGGACCCTCTCCAATGCCAGCATATTCTTTCTTAGAAAAGGGGCCCAAAATTCCTCACAATACTCCATGCAGTCTGACCAATGCCTTATAAAACCCCATTATTATATCCTCGCTTTTGTATTCTAGTTCTCTCCAAATGAATGCTAATATTGTACTTGCCTTCCTCATCCACAAGTTTACCATTACAGATTCCTGACAATGACTCTGAGTCCCTTTGGACCTCTGATTTTTTGATGTTTCACCCCATTTAGAAAATACACAATGACTTCATTCCTTCTGCCAAAGTGCATGACCATGTATTGTTCCATCTGCCACTTCTTTGCCCACTCTCACAGTTGGTGTAAGTACTTCTGCAGACACTCTGCTTCCTCAACACTACCTGCCCCGCCATCTAACTTTGAATCATCTACAGAGCATCATTTTCCAGGGGTCCAATGTTGACTCTCATCTCTCTTTTACTCTTTATATGGTACATCTAAAAATAGCTTTTTGCATCCTCTTTTATATTATTGGCTAGTTTACCTTCATATTTCATCCTTTCTCTCTTTATGACTTTTTTTGTTGCCTTTAGCAGGGCTCTGTTCTTGTGAACTATTTTCACACAGTACCCAGCATATCCATCCTGCCCGTATCTCCAACACTCATTTGTATGTATGGGTGTACATTAGTTGGGTGTTCACAATGTGGCGAGGACCTGAGCCTTCGGGACCATTGTTTGCTTCTTGAGCTACAATTTCCAGACACAACATTTGAGTCAAATGGTGTCCAACAAAATATAGCTAATTGTTTGTATAGCACGAGGAGATTATCAAGTGAAGGCCGCAGATTATCTAAGGATGGTTTGAAAACTGCCAAGGTCTGGGGAAGATAGACTCTCTGTTCTCTCAATCAATGTCAAGACTAAGCTGAGATTCCAACTATAATATTAGACACATTGGGCATTGGGTTGTTTTCCTTGAAGCAAGAAGGTTGAGAGGACATTTTATAGAGTTGTACAGAACTATGGCAGGTTTCAAAATGCCAAAGAGAAGAAAGCTGATCCCATCAGTGAATACTCCAAGGATAACAACATATAAAACTTAGACAAAGTCTGGGGGAGGGGAGAGCATATGCATGTATTTTTACACTGAGAATCTGCCTGTAAGGGTCATGGAAATAACATTAATCATCTTCTTCAAAAGAGGTTTGGATAGACAGTTGTAAGAGATTAATTTTCAGGGCTCATTTGGAGAAATAGGACTAATAATGCTTTATCAGGAGATAGAACAAAGTTGATGGTCTAATTGGTGTCTTGTGGCTCACATTCTAGTCACATGTGATAAAGAAGCAATGACAGCTAGGGATCGGTGGATAGTCCTCTTCCCTTTGTAGACTCTCTAGAAACCCAAGCACAGATAACAGGGCTGACATTCCAGCGTAGTGCAGAGGGATTAAGGAATTAACACAGTGCCCAGGGATTGCTGCTAGTGCCAAGGGAGTAACAGTGCTGAAGGATTAACACAGTGCCAAGGGAGAAATGCACTGTTGGCAATTGATAATTGGGAAATTAGTTTATTACTGTAACACATACCAAACCAATACCAGGGAAAAACTTTGTTTTGCATACCATCGATGCAGGATGGGTATTCACTGTCCAGGGTCTGGTGGTGGGGGGGTGGGGGGGGGTTGTTTTTTGCCAAGCTCAGCTTTGCAACACAGCAGCTGACAATTCCAGGGATCAAAGAGTTGTTTTAAGTAAGATAAACTTCCTATCAATAATCTTTTCTCAGCTTCTTGTTGTAAAAAGAACCAGTCTTCATTTTGTAATGTAAATTGTAAGCAATAATCATCAATCTGAAGTTAAGAGGACAGCTTTACAAACAGCACTGTCTATAGAGTACTGGCTGCTGGCCACAGCACATGGTTGATTGCACAAGTGATGTACTGTAAGACAATGGGTTTATATTAATTGGGCCTACATCAAACTGGGTAATACTGGCTAAGTTATTTAGTTCAAGGAAGTTTGTAGACTAGACTGATACTATCTCTTAGCACATCAAATAGCTGATCTATCAATAGTTGGGAGATTTGTATACTCAGAACATCAGCCCTTCTCACAGCATTCATTTTGGGGATCAGGGATCTCTGTCTCCAGAAGCTTCTACACCATCGGTGTAGTCACCAAGAAGCAAAAATGTATTAAGGAGTAGCAGTTGTTAGGAATATATTTGTGTGCTGTAGCACTTTTTTATTCGCAGTTATTTTGTAAATAACACTATTCTTTGCATTTCTAGTCAGATGCTAAATGCATTTCATTGGCTTTGTATCTGTACTCGGCCCAATGACAATAAAGTTGAATCTAATCTAATCTAATCTAATGTCAAGGGATGACAAGAAGAATGACAGAAACAGAGATGACTAGTATCCATTCCTCTGCCTTCAATTTCTGCGATGGATGACTCATTCAACTGCGACTTGTTGGTATGTCTTTTTACTTTATAGGAATTGTACCTGTGTTTTAGAAATCATTTGTAATTTGGAAATATTTAATAAGATAGAAATCCTTTATGAGTTGTAAAAGCACTTCAAGAATCTTACCTAAATTTAAATATGTATCACTAAAAATAAATGAATTGTGTTTAAACTGCTTCACTAGCTGGAAGTAATAGTGGGTATTGGCAGCTAAACTCGCCATGGAGGATAAACAGGGAAGTGATCCAGCTTTTGAAAAGTAGGTGGCTACAGTATAACCTCCCATTAGTGAGGTTACCTGTAGCCACGCACATCGGATAGGGCTTAAGATCTTTATTTGAGTTCATAACCTTGCAGACAGCAAACCCATTACAGTCACTTAATTTTCTTTCATTTCTCGGCTTGAAACGTTGACTATACTTTCCATCGATGTTGCCTGTCCTGCTGAGTTCCTGCAGCATTCTGTGTGTGTTGCCATTTTCTTTCATTACAACAGTGCATTGAGATAGTACAATGGAAAACAATAACGGAATTAATAGCAAGGTGTTACAGTTACAGTAAAAGTGAAGTGTAGGCAGACAATAAGGTACAAGGCTATAGCAAGGTAGATTGCAGGGTTAAGAGTCAATCGTATTGGACTACGGAACCATTCAATAACCTTACAACAGAAAGATCCTTGAGCCTGATTGTATGTGCTTTCAGACTTTTGTATCTTCTGCCCAAACAGAGGGGGTTGAAGAGAAGATTTCTGGGTAGGGAAGGGCCTTTGATTCTGTTGACTTCTTCACTGAGGCAGCAAGAAGAGTAAAACCGAGCCCATGGATGACAGACCAGTTTCTGTGATGTGCTGAGCTGTGTTTAATTCTCTGCAGTTTCTTGTGGCCATAGGCTATATTGAATAAGCTATGCTACAGCTTCATAAAACCTTAGTTAGATGGCATCTGGAGTATTGTATTCAATTTTGGTTGCTCCAGTATAGGAATGACGCGGAGGCTTTGGAGAGGATGCAGAAGTGATTCAACAGGTTGCTGCCTGGATTACAATGCATGAGCTAGAAAGAGAGGTTGGACAAACTAGAGTTGTTTTCTCTGGAACTAGAGGCTGAAGGGAAACCAAACAGAAATTTATAAAATACTGAAAGGCACAGATAGACAGCCAGTATCTTTTACTCAGGGCTGTAATATCCAATATCAGATTACATGTATTATTAGTGGAAGAGGATATATTCAAAGGAGATGTGCGGGGCACGATTCTTACATAGAGTGGTGGGTGCCTAGGATGCAATGCCAGGGATGCAGGTGGAGGCAGATATGATAGGCTTTCACATAGGCATATCACAATACAACAAATGGAGAGATATTGATCAGGTGCAGACAGAAGTGATTAGTTTAATAAGGCATTATTATCTCAATTAGTTCAGCACAATATTGTGGGGTGAAGGGTCTATTCTTGTGCTGCAAGTTCTATGTTCAATGTACTGAGTGTGTGCAAAAGCTGAAATATTAGGACATGGTGGTTTTGCCTGTTGTACTGTTTTGTGAAAGGAATATACACTCAGTAGCCACTATACTGGGTACATCTGTACATTAATGCAAATATCTAATCAGCCAATCATGTGGCAGCAACTCAGTGCATAAAAGCATGTACATATGGTCAAGAGGTTCAATTTTGTTCAGACCAAACATCAAAATGGGGAAAAACTGTGACTTTGATCATGAAATGATTGTTGGAGCCAGATGGGGTGGTTTGAGTATCTTAGAAACTGCTGATGTCCTGGGATGTTTACACAAAACAGTCTCTAGAGTTTACAGAGAATGTGATGAAAAAAGAACAAAAAACATCCAGAGAATGGCAGTTCTGGAATCAAAAACATCTTGTTGCTGGGAGAAGTCAGAAAAGAATGGCCAGACTGGTTCTAGCTGACATGAAGGTGACTGTAACTCAAATAACTATGTGTTACAACAGCGGTGTGCAGAAGAGCACATCGAACTTGAAGTGGATGGCCTACAGCTGCAGAAGACAGGAGGTATCTGATAATGTGGCCACTGGGTGAAAGTGCTGCAAAATTTGATGGAACATTGTGAATACCAGGTGGTCAGTGACGTTTTAAGTAATTGCCACCATTTGCATTGGCTTAAGAGAACTTTCTGGTACTTGTTCACACAAAGAATGGGGTCTATGTGGAAAGAGCCACAGGAGGAAGTGGTTGATACTGGAACTATAACATTTAAAATACACTTGGACAATTATATGAAAAGAAAAGGTTTAGACTCTAAACTTCAGAGGGACCAGGCTCAAATGTGGGCAAAGGTGACTAGCTTAGATGGGCAACTTGGTCGGCATGGACAAATTGGGTTGAAGGTGTTGCATTACTCCATGACTATATTTTTGTTTGGCAGATGTGCTTTTGTCCATCCTTAATTTCTTCTTAAATTAAGTGACTCTGTGGCTCATTTCAGAGGGTAGTAAAGAGTCAATGTAGTTGTTCTCACACAGAAGCCAGGCTGCGTAAATATTCATCAATAGACCGCAGCGAATCAGATGGATTTTCCAACAGTTCCTTTGTCTCATGATCGTCAGCACTGATGCTAGTGTTTTTTTTTAATCTAGCCATTGCAATTTATGGGAGCTTGCTATGTACAAAATGACTGCTGTTTCCTACGCTACACCAATGACTATACTTCAAAGGTATTTCAGTGATTAAAAAATTCCTTTGGAATCCCTGAAGTAAAAAAAAACTACGAAAATTGCATGCCTTTTGCTTCCATACCCACTTCTTTTTTGTGAACAGCAGGAGCAAATATATCTACCTGAAAATGCTTTGACAATTTGGAAAATGGGTCATTATAAAATTCAAGTCCAACAGGTAATTGGTCACAAGTCAATGTTATTATCTGGTAGTACAGTGAAAAAATAATGGAACATTTTCCAGTCTCAGACACAAACTTCAACCTTGGAAGCAATATCAGAAAATTGTTGACGGACCAGAAAATGCATCTGCACTTATCCAGGATTACATATTGAGCGAGGTTATGTGGAATTCTGCTGCCAAACATCTGAAACTTTTTCAGTTTTTATAACAAACTATCTGACTTCACCTCCAGCATATAAGGAAACAATATGAAATGAACCTTAGTCGATGTTGTACAAATATTTTTATTTAGACACAGATTATTTAAGGAAAGAAATCAAAACCAGATGTTGGGAATACGTTTCAGGGAGGTGCTTTCAAGAGGCCTGACAGCTTCACAAAGTATGGCAGACCTCAAGCGTGACTGGACTGAAGCCACACCTCACTCAGGACGATGTCAGACAGCCATCAGTGATATGGCAACTGATAGAAAGACCAAATGCCTCAGCCACTGAGTATGCTGAGTATATTTAACATGCAGGTCCGTTCCGGTTTTAATCTGGCTTTAACAAAGTTGAAATGGGCTTTGCATCATGTGTGCATGCATGTCTATCTTTCTGTGTACAACTGAGATTTATATATCCTATTGTGAACATCTGCATTGTTTCATCTGCCCAGCACTGCCCTGCATCTGTTAACTTTTATGATTTGGCTGCTTTTCCCATCCATTCTTACCAAAAGCTTATTGTTTTACACATGGATTCAACATTGCAGTGTTCTTTGCATCATTGTTGTATCTGAATGTTAGTTGGTTATGTTTTTGTTTTGGGTGGGAGGGCAGAGGAAGGAGGAGGTCCAGTGGGTGGGTGAAAAGACTGGCAGGAAGGAATTGTCTATGAGTGGGAGTGGTAGAAGGACGAATGTTAGTTGATGGATCCACAGTGGTACATCAGCTCTAAGGCATGAACTGTAAATGGATGTTGGGGATATCTATGGGATGATGCTCCAATCAGGTGGAGCAATTATACCCATGTCATTGTGGTAAGTGTTGATGGTTACGAATACCAAGGAAGATACTTCATAAAAGACTTCATGACAGTAGACAAGGGAACGTTCATCCCTGTCACCAAATGATGAATAAGACTCCAACATTCTCCAGTTCAAGTATGCAAATTTTGCATAAGTGATATTAAAACATGAAGTCCACGTACTCTGATAGTACAGTAGGTCTCTGGGAAGTTAGTGCACAATCAACCAACATTAAGACAACATATTTAAAAACTGGGTTTAAGATAAATTTTGGTTGGGGGTTACACAAAAGCATCAATTTAAAAATTCTTTGAGGCTCAAAATGTTTAGAATACCCATGATGTCTTGCTACATATCCAGCATTCCATGGGACACATTAATCATCCAGTCCCTTTGAACTATTGTGCCAAAATTGAAGCGCAGATTGACTGTTTTAATCTGGGCTAGATAGAAAATATCTAGATAGAAAATGTTTGTTTGACAGCAACTCTTCAATGAAGACCACTTCTGACAAGAATTCTCAGGACTGTAGAGGGGTGTACTTGGGTTCCAGTGGTTTCTGTGAGTTCAGAGCTGATAGCAGTGCTGGACTTTTTCTGATTTAGAAGGATTGGCTTCTCTCAGTTTTCATGGTCGACCACAACATTTCTGGTCCTCAATTCTGCCCGTTTCTTTGTGCATCTTCAGAAAGGCTTGGACAGCAGGTCTTGAAGCTCCTGTCTGTTGTGATATTTCTACTTGGGAGAGTCCTTGCAGATGCAGGATAACCACCTTGTGTCTTATTGCTATGCTCAATCTTGCCATAGTGTAAACATTGATGATTTAAAACCATAAGACATAGGAGCAGAATTAGGCCATTCAGCCTTTGAGTCTGCTCTGCCATTCCATCATGGCTGATTGCAGATCCCACTCGACCCCATACACCTGCCTTCTCGTAATATCCTTTGATGTTCTGATCAATCAGGAAACTATCAATTTCCAGTCTAACTATGCCAATGAACTTGGCCTCAACCAGTGTCTGTGGCAGAGCTTTCCACAGATTTACTACTTTCTGGCTAAAAAAATTCCTTCTTACCTTTGTTCTGAAAGGTTGTCCCTCAATTTTGAGGCTGTGCCCTCTAGTTCTGGATACCCCCACGGAAGGAAACATCCTCTCCACATCCATCTTATCTAGTCCTTTTAACATTCGGTAGTTTTCAATGAGATCCACCCCCCTCCCCGCCCCCGCATTCTTCTAAATTCCAGTGAGTACAGGTCCAAAACTGCCAAACGCTCCACATATGCTAATCCTTTCAATCCCGGAATCATCCTCGTGAACCTCCTCTGGACTCTCTCCAATGACAGCACATCCTTTTCAAGATATGGGACCGAAAACTGTTGGCAATACTCCAAGTGTGGCCTGACTTTGAAGGTTAAACTGTGATATCTGCCACACCCTCACCTTTTAGTTTGGTTGTCCTTCGCCCTGCTTGATGCTTTCTACACATGTTTTTGTTTTAGTTAACCAGTTTAGTTCATTCAACTCATTAAGTCATTGATCATTAGCATCCTGTTTGTTATCTTTGTTTAATCATGTACTGAGCTATATACCTACAAAGTATTCAAGTTTTTATTAGAAAAGTAGTCAGTTACTTAATATGTTACTTTCTTTAATGAAATAAAAATATATCAGTAACATTTCTTATTTTGGAAAATGAATGTTTGGAAATCTAAAATTTGCTCTTTTCTACTGACAGACTAATGCAGAAGACAAAAATTAAACATCTAAAACAAAATGTATACGAAAAATCTAGGGTGACCAGTGCTGTATTTCTTTGTTCCTGTTCCTACAATCCCTTGATATTAAAATTCATATCCAGCACTTAAAGCCATTCATGACTTTTTTCTGGCCTTTCCATTTCTCCCAATTTTCTTGATCTCTTCCAACCCCCCAAAATCTACAACACATTCGGGAAAAATGAAAGATCTTGAGGTATGGACAATTGAAAGCATGCTAGCAATCGTGAAACAGATAAGATGGGGAGTGAACAGGTGATCCCATTTCTGGTCACCTGTTCACTCCCCATTTTATCGGTTTCACGATTGCTAGTATGCTTTCAGTTGTCCATATCTCAAGATCTGTCATTTTCCCGTAATGTATCTCTGAAGTGTTACTTATATGGAATGTAATTGGCAAGAGGAATGTATGTATCGGTGCCATACGGACATATGTGTTGGGCAAGACACTGTGCATCATAAGAACAGCGCACAACCAACCCAATGCCAATTCTGGAGATTCCTTCTCTGGCCTAGACTGGATGAGTGGGATCATAATAGCAAGGACATTAGGCCCATTGAGCTAGTTCTGGATTTAGTGCAATCGATCCAGTTGCATGCACTGGCTTTCTCTTCTTGGTCCTGTATTTTTGTACCTCTTTGGATTCTTTGCCAACCACTTTAAATCTGTGTGGTAATCAAGTGATCCAAGGTTGGAGACAGGATGGGGACAAAATCAACTGACCATAATTTTGCACAACCGTGAAGCCCATCCAGCACATGACTTCCTCTATCAACTTCTCACCACCTTTGTTTCAAATCAACAGAGGTTCTTCAACAGATACTTTCGTTGAAACTTGCTGGCAATATTTCAAGTTATTGAGACTATTAATTAGTATGACATACTATGACCAACCGAAGGACTAACGACTGTGCAGAGTCCAAAACATTGATACAGTGACAGGGTCAAGTACGGTGTCACATAACTCTGTCAATACGGACAACAGAAAGAGCCGGAAGTATAGCTGTTCAGTTTGGAGGAGGTGGATCAAGGTTTGTGAGGCAGTGAGATCAAGTCATGGACCAAACTTGAAGGGAAATTGGCTCAATAGGTAAAGGAAAAAAAGATGGGAAATGGTCAAAGGGCAGGGTTCATTAGCTGGGACAGAATAGTCCACATCTGAAGGATTGTGTGCAGTTCTGGTGTCCTATTACAGGAAGAATGTGGAAGTTTCAGAAAGATTGCAGAAGAGATTAACCAGGATGTTGCATGGATTAGAAAGTATTAATTATAAGGAGTGGTTGGACAAAAATTGTTTTCCCTGGAGTGCCAGAGGCTGAGAGAAGATGTTAAAGGAGTTTATAAAATTATAAGAGGAAGAGAGTAAGTAGTTTGAATTTCTCAGGGTAGAAGTGTCAAGTACTGGAGGGCACCACACATAAAATGCTGGAGGAACTCAGCGGGCCAGGCAGCACCCATGAAAAAGAGTAAACAGTCAATGTTTCGGACTGAAATATGGAAGTCCTGATGAAAGGGCTCGGCCCGAAATGTTGACTGTTTGCTCTTTTCCATAGATGCTGCCTGGCCTGCTGAGTTCCTCCAGTATTTTGCGTGTATTTATCTTGCTTTTCAGCATCTGCAGACTTTTTCGTGGAAGTACTAGAGGGCACAGCTTTAAGGTGAGAGGAAGGAAAATTAAAGGAGATGTCCAAAATGTGTTGCCGGGGTGCTGGTGGAAGCAAATATGATCAAAGCATTTAAGAAGCTTTTAAACAGGCACATGAATGTACAGGAGTATGAACTACATGCAAGCAAGGGATTAGTTTAATTTGTCTTCGTAGTCAGCAGAGACATTGTGGGCTGAATGACCCATTACTGTTCAGTGCTCCACATCCCAAAGAGCAGGAGGTGATTCTGTATTTCACTGCTAAGGGCAGTGTAATGGACAATTAATGGAAATGCTTTTTAAATGCCCTTGATTGGGGAGCCAGCAAGCAGCGAGTTCCAGATGAGCTCAATGCCTTCTAGTCGTATTCATAGTCATACTTTATTGATCCTGGGGGAAATTGGTTTTCGTTACAGTTGCACCATAAATAGTTAAATAGTAATATGTAAATTATGCCAGGAAATAAGTCCAGGACCAGCCTATTGGCTCAGCGTGTCTGACCCGCCAAGGAAGGAGTTGTAAAGTTTGATGGCCACAGGCAAGAATGACTTCCTATGATGCTCTGTGTTGCATCCCGGTGGAAGGAGTCTCTGGCTGAATGTACTCCTGTGCCCAACCAGTACATTATGTAGTGGATGGGAGACATTGTCCAAGATGGCGTGCAACTTAGACAGCATCCTCTTTTCAGACACCACCGTGAGAGAGTCCAGTTCCATCCCCACAACATCACTGGCCTTACAAATGAGTTTGTTGATTCTGTTGATGTCTGCTACCCTCAGCCTGCTGCCCCAGCACACAACAGCAAACATGATAGCACTGGCCACCACAGACTCGTAGAACATCCTCAGCATCGTCCGGCAGATGTTAAAGGACCTCAGTCTCCTCAGGAAATAGAGACGGCTTTGACCCTTCTTGTAGACAGCCTCAGTGTTCTTTGACCAGTCCAGTTTATTATAGTCAATTCGTATCCCCAGGTATTTGTGATCTTCCACCATGTCCACACTGACCCCCTGGATGGAAACAGGGGTCGCCGGTACCTTAGCTCTCCTCAGATCTACCACCAGCTCCTTAGTCTTTTTCACATTAAGCTGCAGATAATTCTGCTCACACCATGTGACAAAGTTTCCTACCGTAGCCCTGTACTCAGCCTCATCTTCCTTGCTGATGCATCCAACTATGGCAGAGTCATCCGAAAACTTCTGAAGATGACAAGACTCTGTGCAGTAGTTGAAGTCCGAGGTGTAAATGGTGAAGAGAAAGGGAGACAAGACAGTCCCCTGTGGAGCCCCAGTGCTGCTGATCACTCTGTCAGACACACAGTGTTGCAAGCACACGTACTGTGGTCTGCCAGTCAGGTAATCAAAGAATCCATGACACCAGGAAAGCATCCACCTGCATCGCTGTCAGCTTCTCCCCCAGCAGAGCAAGGCAGATGGTGAACACACTGGAGAAGTCAAAAAACATGACCCTCACAGTGCTCGCTGGCTTGTACGCTCGCTTTGACTGTCAGAACATGTCTGAAGCTGATGTGCGAACAGCCTTCAGGAGTGTGAATCCACAAAAAGCATCCATCGCAGATGAGGTAACTACTAAAGACCTATGCTGATCAACTGGTTTGAGTGTCCACTGAGATCTCTAGCCACTCGCTTCAGCAGTGCATGGTAACCACCTGCGTCAAGCAGGCTTCAGTTATACCGGGGCCCAAGAAGAAAGTGGTGACCTGCCTCGAGGACTATCACTCAGTCGCACTTACATCCTTGGTGATGAAGTGTTTTGACAGGCTAGTGATGAAACATATCAACTCCTGTGACTTTGTTCCAGTAGGCAAATTGGAATGGATCCAAGGTCCACAGTAAATGCCATCTCACTGGCTCTTCACTCAACCCTGGAACATCTGAACAACAAAGAGGCACACATCAGGCATTCAATACCATCTTCCCCTCAAAACTAATCATTAAGCTTCAAGACCTTGGCCTCAATACCTCCTTGTGCAACTGGATCCTTGAAATCCTCACTTGTAGACATCAGTCGGTTCTGATTGGCAACATCTCCTCCACAGTTTCCATCAGATAGGTGCACACAAGGTTGTGTGCTTAGCTCCCTGTTCTACTCACTTTACACTTATGACTCTGCAGCTAAGCACAGCTTCAATGTCATATTTAAGTTTGCTGATGACACCACTCTCGTAGCCTGAAATAAAGGTGGTGACAAGTTAGCATATAGGAGGGAGATTGAAAATCTGGCTGAGAGGTGACACAACAACAACCTCTTACTCAATATCAGCAAGACCAAAGAGCTGATTATTGAGGTAGAAACCAGAGGTACATGAAGTATCAGAGGAGGAGGGGGGGTCAGCAACTTTAATTGCTCGTGTTAGCATTAGAGAGACCCTGTCCTTAGACATTTGTGAAGATTCAGCACGACATCTAAAACTTTAACAAATTTCTGTAGACGTGTAGCGGAGGGTATATTGACTGGCTGCATCATAGCCTGGTATGGAAACACCAATGCCCTTGAACAGAAAATCCTACCAAAAATAGTGGATACAGTCCAGTATATCACGGATAAAGCCCTCCCATCATTGTGCACATCTACACGAAGCATTGTCGTAGAAAAGCAACATCCATCATCAGTGACCCCCACCAATCAGGCCATACTATCTTCTTGCTGCTGCTATCAAGGAGAAGGTACAGGAGCCTCAGGACTCTCACCACCAGGTTCAGGAACAGTTATTACCCCTCAACGTTCAGGCTCTTGACCCAAAGGGGATAACTTCACTTGCCCCATCATTGAAATGTTCCTAAAACCAATGGATGCACTTTCAAAGATTCTTCATCTCATGTTCTAGATATTTATTGCTTATTTATTATTATTTCTTGCTTTTTGTACTTGGACAGCTTGTTGTATTTTCCACACTAGTTGAACACCCAAGTTGATGCGGTCTTTCACTGACTCTATTACGGTTATTATTCTATTATGGATTTATTGAGTATGCCCGCTAGAAAATGAATCTCCGTGTTGCATATGGTGACATACATGTACTTTGATGATACATTTTCTTTTAGCTTTGAACTTGAATTTTGAGTGCTCAGATAAGGGATCCTTAAACTTTTGCAGCAAGTTTTGAAGCTCGAGCATTGAGTTCCTCTCCCACTCCACTGCCAGCCACCACAAACGCCACTGCATCTCCATCCAGCCAAACTTCTCCTCCAACCAATCAAACAAATACATGTATGCAATTCAATTCTCACTTTAAAATTTATTTATCTTAAATATTTTCAGTTATATTACCAATTCTTTTTGCTGAAATGAGTATTGGAGAATAATAAAACCTAACAGGTGACAGCAGCTGGCAGAATTACCTCAGTGTTCCAGGGTATCAAAAGGTACCAGGGTATTAATAGCATCAGTGGCCACACCCTTTCCATTAATCATAGTATTTACATATTTGATTAACTGGACTTCTTATCAAGATAGGCAAATTAACTAAATTCCCATAAATAAACTGACCCAGATCACACATTTAATTAAAGATTCTTATGAATGAATTCTGGTGCACTTAACTGAATCTAGCTAAGAACATTAAATCAGATAGAGGTCAGCATTTTGCATTGCTTGAAAATAATTATCTTTGACTTCGCCACCGATGTGGGGCTAGTGAAATCCCTTTCGCAGTGCCTTGTTTTTCACCATAGCAAACTTGCTCACAAATACACTTCCAAAGTGCTGATCGACCAGATATTGGTAAATTTTGGTCTTGACAGCTGGAGGATCAGCCACAACCACCTGGGCAGCCTGCTGCATGGCTGCACTGCTGGGAATGATGAAATGCGACGTCCTTGTGACATAGTCCACCAGTCGCTCATACTGCTGCTCAGAAAGCCTCTCTCGGATACCATCCCCCTATTCAAGAGAAAACAAAATTAATTGGCCAATAAAACATGATCAGTGGGTAGAATAACACAGCATAGAAATTTCTCCTTCAGCCCTCAGAATCTGCTCTGACCATCAAGCACCCACTTACACTAAGCTAGAAGCCTGAAGGCTCAAGAATAGATAACTCCCTTTGACCATTTGGTTCTTGAACCAACTTGCACAACCCTAATCCTTACCTCAGTACAGCAACACGATGACCACTTTTGCCCCATCATGGACTTCGTTCTAATTGTGTTCATTTTCATTTAGTTTTTTTACAATTATGTTGGCAAATTAAGCTTTTCTATCAATATTGTGGGAGGAAACCACAGCACCAGGAGAGAACCAATGTGGTCACAAGGAGAATGTGTGAAGATCACAGTTAGCACTGGAGGTCAGTATTGAACTATGAGGAAACAGCTCTGCTAGCTGTGTTACTGTGGCACCTCTCATACAGTACATTGGTCTATTGAAAATGCAAACTAAATCAATACTGCCCATACCACACCTTTAACCAGAGGCAAGAGCCAAAATGTCCTGCATTAAAGTACTAACTCAGCATGGTCAGTGGCCTCAGTTACCTTCCCCTGGCCTTACAATTCTGCAGTGGGTTTTTCAGATCCTACAGACTGAAATAAGTGAATTCAGGGGTGAATAAATACAGTAGAATATCCATTCTCTTGATGAGGATTTGGCTTCATTTTTGTAACACTGATTTGATGTTTTACCATTATTCACGCTCAGCAATATTTAGGATGCCTGCCTGAGAAACAACAATATTCCAAAGGTGAGCATGCTAAATCCTGAGGGTGGCAGGGTTTAGGATGTGAATACAGTCTAACAGTCAGAAAACAATGATACCGATCTGCACTGTCCACTCAGAGCAAACTGCTCAGCAAGTGGCCTTTGGACTAATCAAACAGCTTCTGACAGCTCTTCAGTTGTCTGCGTATCTCCAATCATCAGAGGCATATACAGCAGAAACTTATTAAAAAGCATACTTAAAGTAATAAAATATTCAATTATAAATACATAAAGCTACTGTAATTTAATTAGCAACATCAAAAACTGAGTAGACAGAGACTGTTTTCCCTGGAGTGAAGGAGGCTGAGGGGTGACCTTATCTAGATTTATAAAATCATGAGGGTCATAGATGAGATCATTGGTCACAGACCTTTTCCCCAGGGTAAGGAAGCCTAAGAATGGAGGGCGTAGGTTTAAGGAGAATGGGGAAAGATTTAAAGGAGACTTGAGAGGCAACAAATTTTTCCTCACAGACAGTGATATGTATGTGAAACAAGCTGCAAAAGGAGGGGTACAGGCAACTATAATTACAAAGGTTAAAACTCAATCAGATAGCAACATGCACAGGAAAGATTTTGAGAGGAATATGGGCCAAATCCAAGCAAATGTTAGTAGCTATAGTAGACATGAACAAAATGGGTCAAAGGATATTTTTCATTCTGTATAATGCTCTGCCTCTCGAGCAAACTAAATGAACAAAACCAATGAATTTCCCTGTGCTGACCTGTTGAAAGGGTATAACTGGTGGCCAAAGAGAAAAATGATTAGGCCTAAAATGATCCCATCCCTCATTAGTTACAAAATTATAAATACTAAAGTACTAATACTAGAAATGGAATTTCAATGTTGCCTTCTCCTGAAGCTCTTCATTTAACCTGTTCACTACAACATTTTACTCTTTGATCCTTGTGTGTATATCTAATTTCTCTTTCAAAGCATGGAAGCAACCAATGCTTGTGGTAACAGATTCAGCAATGCCCTTGGATGGAAAATCTTACAAAAGGTAGTGGATTTGGCCCAGTACACAATGGGTAAAGCCCTCCCAACCACTAAGCACACCTGCATGAAACACTGTTGTGGGAAAGCAGCATCCATCATCAGAATCCTCACCACCCAAGCCATTCTCTCCCTTTGCTACTGCCATCAGGTAAAAGCACAAGTGTCACAGGACTTGCATCACCAGGTTCTAGAACTGTTACTACCCCTCAAACATCAGGCTCTTGGAATAAAAGGGGATAACTAGACTCACTTGCCCCATCAGTGAAATATATCCACAGCAATGATCCCACTTTAAGGACTCTTTATGTTATTATCTCACATTCTTGTTATTTATTGCTATTTATTTATATTTGCACATTTTGTTGTCTTCTGCACCCTGGTTGATCTTTCATTGATCCTGTTATAGTTGCTACTCAATAGATTTGCCCACAACAAAATGAATCTCAGAATTGTATATGGCGAAATACAGTGCCCATAAAAAGTATTCACCCCCTCCCCCTTAGAATTTTTCTTGTTTTATTGTTTTACAACATTGAATCACAGTGGATTTAATTAGGCCTTTTTGACAAAGATCAACAGAAAAGGACTCTTCCATGTCAAAGTGAAAACAGATCTCTCTAAAGTGATCTAAATTAATTACAAATATAAAACACAACATAATTGATTGCATAAGTTTTCACCCCCTTCAATTGAGCATTTGGTAGATGTATCATTGGCCGAATTGGTCTTGAGTTTGTGTGGATAAGTCTCTATCAGCTTTGTACATCTGAACACTGCAATTTTTCTCCATTCTTCTTTATAAAGCTACTCAAGCTCTGTCAGATTGCATGGGGATCCTGAGTGAAGAGCCATTTTCAGGCCCAGCCACAAAATCTCAGTTGGACTGAGGTCCGCTTTAATATGACACACCAAATCATCTCAGGTACAACCAACTGGTTTTAGAAGTCACATAATCAGTTAAATGGAGATCTGTTTTGGAGATCTGTGTGCAGTCAAGGTGTTTCAATTGATTGTAGTAAAAATACACCTTTATCTGGAATGTCCAACTGTTGGTGAGTCAGTATCCTGGCAAAACCTACACCATGAAGACCACAGAACACTCCAAGTAACTCTGCAGAAAGGTTATTGAAAAGCACAATCCAGGAGATGGATACTTACAGACAGAAACAGGTGAATTGATTATGGGGAACAAGGACATGGCAGACCAATTGAATAACTACTTTGGTTCTGTCTTCACTAAGGAGGACATAAATAATCTTCCAGAAATAGTAGGGGACAGAGGGTCCAGTGAGATGGAGGAACTGAGGGAAATACATGTTAGTAGGGAAGTGGTGTTAGGTAAATTGAAGGGATTAAAGGCAGATAAATCCCCAGGGCCAGATGGTCTGTATCCCAGAGTGCTTAAGGAAGTAGCCCAAGAAACAGTGGATGCATTAGTGATAATTTTTCAAAACTCGTTAGATTCTGGACTAGTTCCTGAGGATTGGAGGGTGGCTAATGTAACCCCACTTTTTAAAAAAGGAGGGAGGGAGAGAGAAACCGGGGAATTATAGCCTGACATCGGTGGTGGGGAAAATGCTAGAGTCAGTTATCAAATGTGTGATAACAGCACATTTGGAAAGCGGTGAAATCATCGGACAAAGTCAGCATGGATTTGTGAAAGGAAAGTCATGTCTGACGAATCTCATAGAATTTTTTGAGGATGTAACTAGTAGAGTGGATAGGGGAGAACCAGTGGATGTGGTATATTTGGATTTTCAAAAAGCTTTTTGACAAGGTCCCACACAGGAGATTAGTGTGCAAACTTAAAGCACATGGTATTGGGGGTATGGTATTGATGTAGATAGAGAATTGGTTGGCAGGCAGGAAGCAAAGAGTGGGAATAAATGGGATCTTTTCAGAATGGCAGGCAGTGACTAGTGGGATACCGCAAGGCTCAGTGCTGGGACCCCAGTTATTTACAATATATATTAATGACTTAGATGAGGGAATTAAATGCAGCATCTCCAAGTTTGCGGATGACACGAAGCTGGGCGGCAGTGTTAGCTGTGAGGAGGATGCTAAGAGGATGCAGGGTGACTTGGATAGGTTAGGTGAGTGGGCAAATTCATGGCAGATGCAATTTAATGTGGATAAATGTGAGGTTATCCACTTTGGTGGCAAGAACAGGAAAACAGATTATTATCTGAATGGTGGCCGATTAGGAAAAGGGGAGGTGCAACGAGACCCGGGTGTGATTATACACCAGTCATTGAAAGTGGGCATGCAGATTCAGCAGGCGGTGAAAAAGGCGAATGGTATGCTGGCATTCATAGCAAGAGGATTCGAGTACAGGAGCAGGGAGGTACTACTGCAGTTGTACAAGGCCTTGGTGAGACCACACCTGGAGTATTGTGTGCAGTTTTGGTCCCCTAATCTGAGGAAAGACATCCTTGCCATAGAGGGAGTACAAAGAAGGTTCACCAGATTGATTCCTGGGATGGCAGGACTTTCATATGATGAAAGACTGGATCGACTAGGCTTGTACTCTCTGGAATTTAGAAGATTGAGGGGGGATCTTATTGAAACGTATAAAATCCTAAAGGGATTGGACAGGCTAGATGCAGGAAGATTGTTCCCGATGTTGGGGAAGTCCAGAACGAGAGGTCACAGTTTGAGGATAAAGGGGAAGCCTTTTAGGACTGAGATTAGGAAAAACTTCTTCACACAGAGAGTGGTGAATCTGTGGAATTCTCTGCCACAGGAAACAGTTGAGGCCAGTTCACTGGCTATATTTAAGAGGGAGTTAGATATGGCCCTTGTGGCTAAAGGGATCAGGGGGTATGGAGAGAGGGCAGGTACAGGCTTCTGAGTTGGATGATCAGCCATGATCATACTGAATGGCGGTGCAGGCTCGAAGGGCCGAATGGCCTACTCCTGCACCTATTTTCTATGTTTCTATGGATACAAGAAAATTTCCAAGACACTGAATATCTCTTGGGGTACAGTTAAGTCAATCATCAAGAAATGGAAAGAATATGGCATAGCTGTAAATCTGCCTAGATCAGGCTATCCTCAAAAACTGAGTGACGTTGCAACAAGGGGGCTAGTGAGGGAGGCCACCAATAGAATTATGACAACTCTGGAGGGGTTACAAGCTTCAGTGGCTGAGATGGGAGAGTCTGTATACAACAACTGTTACTTGGGCACTTCACCAGTTGCAGCTTTATGGAAGAGTGGCAAAAAGAAAGCCACTGTTGAAAAAAAAACTCAGATGAAATCTCAGCTAGGGTTTGCCAGAAGACATGTGGAGGATTCTAAAGTCAGGAGGAAGAAGGCTGTATGATCTGATGAAACCAATATGGAGCTTTTTGGCCATCAGACTAAACACGTTGTTTGGTGCAAGCCAAGCACTGTGCATCACCAAATATACATCATCCCTACCATGAAGCATGATGGTGGCTGCATCATGCTGTGGGGATGCTTCGCTGCAGCAGGCCCTGGAAGGCTTGTGAAGGTGGAGGGTAAAATGAATGCAGAAAAGTACAGGGAAATTCTGGAGGAAAACTTGATGCAGTCTGCAAGAGAGCTTTGACTTGGGAGATTTGTTTTCCAGTAAGACAATGACCCTAAGCATAAAGCCAAAGCTACACAGGAACGGCTTAAAAACAACAAAGTTAAGGTCCTAGAGTGGCCAAGTCAGATTCCAGACCTCAATCAAACTGAGAATTTGTGGTTGGACTTGAAAAGGCCTGTTCACTCACAATCCTCATGCAATATGCTAGAGCTTGAGCAGTTTTGTAAAGAAGAATGGGGAAAAATTGCAGTGTCAGATGTGCAAAGCTGATAAGAAACTTATCCACACAGAATCAAGACTGTAACTTCGGCCAATCATACATCTTCTAAATACTGACTTGAAAAGGTGAATACTTATGCAATCAATAATTGTGCTTTATATTTGTAATTAATTTGTATCACTTTGACACACAAGTCTTTTTCGTTGATCAATATCAAAAAAGCCAAATTAAATCCACTGTGATTTAATGTAAAACAATAAAACACAAAAACTTCCAAGGGGGGTGAATACTTTTTATAGGCATTGTATATATAATTTGATAATAAAATTTACTTTGAACTTTCAGGGTTAAGGATTTTCTGATTTCTGTACTGGAATTGGTAGTGATTACCCTTGAATCCTTGGCTCCTCAGCAAGGATTAGTCTCCCAATTTGATACCATCTTTTCTCCACTGCACAGAAACTTAAGTTGACTTCATGAGCAATGTTCAATCATGTGGGATAATTAATGGAACCAGCAAATTAAAAGCAATGTTAGCAGCACAACTATTCAATGTTGGGTAAGATACATGAATGATCATAATTTTAACCTAGTTTAATTTCAATAAGGGACTCAGTAGATTTACTGTATTACTTACAAAAGGGAATGATGGCACAGAGGTTAAATTATTGGACTAGTAAATCATAGGCCTGAACTAATGATCCAGGGGTATAAGTTGAAATCCCAGCATGGCTATTGGGACATTTACAGGAAAATCTTTTCAGTTGGAACATAGAACATAGAATAGTACAGCACAGTACAGGACCTTCGGCCCACAATGTGCTGACCCTCAAACCCTGCCTCCCATATAAGCCCCCACCTTAAATTCCTCCATATAACTGTCTACGTAGTCTCTTAAACTTCACTAGTGTATCTGCCTCCACCACTGACTCAGGCAGTGCATTCCACGCACCAACCACTCTAAGTAAAAAACCTTCCTCTAATATCCCCCTTGAACTTCCCACCCCTTACCTTAAAGCCATGTCCTCTTGTATTGAGCAGTGGTGCCCTGGGGAAGAGGCGCTGGCTATCCACTCTATCTATTCCTCTTATTATCTTGTACACCTCTATCATGTCTCCTCTCATCCTCCTCCTCTCCAAAAAGTAAAGCCCTAGCTCCCTTAATCTCTGATCATATTGTATGTGATACCTGAATTACGTCAATGGGATTGATTCTTAGCTGCATTCTTAAGTGGTTGAACAAACCCTCCTGCTGTATCAAATCTCCATGTAAACTCACATTATGAATGATTGTCACCACCTCAATAAAAAGGTTCTGATGAAGAGTCTTTGACCTGAAATGCTAATTCTACTTCTCTCTCCACAGATGCTGCCTAGTCTGCTGAGAATTTCCAGCAACTTTTTTTTTATATTTCGTATTTTCCAGCATCTATTTTACCATCTCATCAAAGTTATTTGGTGGGGAAAAATTCCTGTCAACTCAAGACGCCTATTCTTCAGACACCTAGGAATATTTTCCTGATGTCTGACACCAGGCTTACGGGTTTTAACTAAGAGAGTAACTCATATTAGTATAAGAAGCTGAGACAAAAGATTCGCAATTTAAAATCATACAAGATAGTAATATTCCTTCAAGGATAAATAATGAGCAGTGATCAAACCCAAGGCTGCCCTCTTCCCAGGAAAGTTCCAATTCAGATTCACTATACCTCACTGTCATAAGATACCCTTTGTTGTTTGAGCATGATGTAGAGTAAGTTCTCTGTCTTTGGATGTAGGCTGCATTCGATCTCGGTGACTGGAAATGCCTGCTGCTGTGTATCCTCGCTAACGCTGACCACGAACAGCACCTCAGAGGTGAGCAGAAGGCATCCTTGGTATTCCTGTCCGGAGTTGCTCACTATTACAACTTCCAGGGCCATAAAGACTTCAGGTCTGCCCAAAGACTGGAGCATTTTCCTGTCAGAACATAAAATGTTGAACAGATACCATTAATATTTTTTATTTAAAATTCCAGAACCAAAACATTTTGTGTAAGAAACAAATCTTTCCAAGATAAATGACCTGTTAGCTTGATACAAAGCCAGACTAATGTAATGAATAATGCTATCATAAAAATGACTGACTGCCAGAATACTCTTACCAGACATATTTGACGTGGCTGTTTGGGGCCTGGTCAGTCTGCTGCTCAGTGGGGTGAAACCTCTGCTTGGGAAGTTGACAAAGTCCAGCTCCATGTAAAATACCTAGAGCAATAAAGACGAGATTCTTACTTGTATTTAACTCGGCAGCAATGCGGTGCTGAAATGATGTAATGTGTTTGGAACAGACTGATAGGGATATTCATCTCTTTAACCACAATTACGTAAAAGGCAGAACTATATAATAGTGTCAAAAATTAAAACATATAAAGCCAATCTCATAAATGCTAAGGGAAAGCATTGTCGGACTGCCAGGATGGGTGAGGTGTTGGGAGAGTTTCCCAACTAACAGAGCAAATACGGTCATTTAAAACTAATGGTTGATTTCTATATACTATGACAACTACATTAGCTCAACATTCAAGTATGATAATTTTGCTTGTATTGTAGTTCTCAGTTGTATGGTTATGAGAAACAATCTAATTTCCCAAATATATCCATTTCTTATTATGGTCACGGGGTTATCTTTAAACCAAATCAACAGAATTGCACGATTTAAAACAAATTTTAAAAAAACATGTTTTGTATTCAAAACACATATGAGGTTGAACATATGAAGCTTTCTACCCCTCTTCCCCCAACCCAATTGTTGCAGAAGCTCAGGACTTTAGTTTACATTGAGTTCTGATGTACAGTACAAATCTGCATTGGTGTCTTCTGACTGTTAAACTGTAATTACTTCATAAACCTCACCCACCCTCTACACTTTCAAAGTTCTCCTGTGGAATATTATTATGTCTCTGATAGGCATCTTATGTTTGGTGAGCATATATGCTGAGCGTCAGATTATTCACCCTTGCAGAAACTCATTGGTCTTTGGTACCTTGCCCATCTGTAACTTAAATCGTAATTTAACCCTCACTTCAGAGTCTAAAGGATCTGAAAGATCTAACAGAAACTAGACGAACAGATCTATACTCCCTCACCTCCATTCAGGGCCACAGACAGTCCTTCCAGGTGAGGCAATACTAAATATGCAAGTCTCTTGGAGTCATGTACTGCATCTAGTGCCCTTCGATGTGGCTTCCTCTATATTGCTGAGAACCAACATAAATTAGGGGGCCGCTTTGTCGAGCAACTCTGCTCCATCCGCCTGAAGTGAAATTTCTCAGTGGCCAACCATTCTAATTCCTATCTCCAATACCATTCTGACATGTCAGTCCATGGCTCCCTCTTCTGCCATGATGAGACCACTCTCAGGGTGGAAGAGCAACACCTCATATTCTGTCACGAATATCAAATTTTCCTTCCAGTAATGGTTTCTCTTTTTCTTTTCCCCTCCCACTTCGCTCATATTCTATTCCCTACTCTGTACTCTTACCTGTTCTCATCTGTCTATCACTTCTCCTTGGTGTCCCTTCTTCTTTCTTTTCTCCTATGGTTCACTTCCTTCTCCTATCAGATTCCGTCTTCTCCAGCCCTTGACTTTTCCCACTCACCTGGCTTCAGCTATCTCCATCTAGCTTGTCCTCTTTCCCGTTCTCCCACCTTTTTATTCTGGTGTCTACCCCCTCCTTTCTAGTCCTGATGAAGGATCTTGGCCTGAAACATCAACTGTTTCATGTATATTCATTTTTCCATAGATGTTGCCTGACCTGCTGAGTTCTTCCAGATTTTGTGTGTGTTGCTTTGGTCTCTTTCGATGTAGTACTGAGGATGTGCTGTAATATTGCAGGTGCCACTTTCAAAAGACACACTAAACCATGGTGTAATCTGCTCTCTCAGTAGATGTAAAACATACCAAAACTTGCTTACAAAGAACAAGGGAGATCTCAAAGCGGCCTGGTCAACGTCACAGAAACAAACATCTGGTCATCATCTCACTAATCTGTGGGACTGTAGTGCAAATTAATCACCCTGTTGTCTAATCTGCAACAGTGACCAACATTTCAAAAATACGTAATTGGCTGTTAAGAGTGCTGGAATACCCTGAGCTTGCGAAAGCTGCTCACTCTGTTTATTGATTTGTAAGTTTAACAGTATTGAGTTCATTTTTGAGAATATCAAATTTCTATTCTCATCCAAGTCTACACATACTTGATACCAGGCACAGATTCTCAAACTGTTGGGAGTGGACATCTGAGCTGATTTTCTCCTTCCTAACACAGTGGCGATGAACTTCAATGCCATGTGGCAGTCAAATTAGTGAGAGGCTGGAAAACGCAGCTGGGATTTTCCAATTCTGTGCAAAGCAGCCCTTCAATGGGTGAAAGACTGAAGCCTTTGGGGCTGGGGAAGGAAGCGCGACATCTAATTTTCGATATTCACAAATAGCTGCTGCAAGTACCATGCTATAGCTAGCTAGAGTGAACATGAATGGATAATACCCGTCAGTCAAGCTTGACCATCTTGTTCATAACAGAGATTAATTTTGTCCATATACTGTGTCTGCAACTATCCTCTATACACTCAACACACACAAAATGCTGGTGGAACGCAGCAGGCAAGGCAGCATCTATAGGAAGAAGTACAGTCAATATTTCGGGTCCAGACCCTTTGTCAGGACTAACGGTAAAAAGAGATAGTAAGAGATTTGAAAGCGGAAGGGGCAGGGGGAGACCTGAAATGATAGGAGAAGACAGGAGGGGGAAGGATGAAGCCAACAGCTGGGAAGTTGATTGGCAAAAGGGAAACAAGGCTGGAGAAGGGGAAGTATCATAGGATGGAAGGCCTTGGAAGAAAGAAAGGGAGAGGGGAGCACCAGAGGAAGATGGAGAACAGACAAGGAGTTACTGTTAAGAGGGAAAGAGAGAAAAAAAAACTAAACCTCAAACTAAAGGCGTAGCCATGGGCACCCATATGGGTCCCAGCTATGCCAGCCTTTTTGTTGGCTATGTGGAACAGTCCATGTTCCAAGCCTATACTGGTAAAATTCGGAGCCAATGGATAAATTTGGCTATATTCCCAAGTGCAGTGAGAAATTTAAGTTGCATCCATTCCTGAGAACAGAGAAAATGAAGCAAAGATGTTCTCAAAGTCTCCTTGAAAAATGCAGGAACCTAACTTGAGTTGTATTTTTTTGGTATTGGTTACAATGAAAAGCTTTGTCACCCAAACAATTCATGCCATCTATAATTATACTGAGAAATAAAAAGAAATCAGAATACAGAGTTGCAGGTAGACAAATAATGTGCAAGGGCCATTAAGTTCAAAGTAAATTTATTATCAGAGTACGTATACGTCACCATATAGACCTGTGGTCAGTCTCAATAAATCTTATAGAATAATAACCATAACAGAAACAATGAAAGACTGCCCAACTTGGGCGTACAACCAGAGCGCAGAAGACAACAAACAAGACTAAAACACCTCTTTTGTTTCAGAGAGAAATGAGATTTATTGGGAGATCCAGAGTGCAAGAGTTTATCTCTTAACATTTGAGAGGCCTGTTCAAAAATCTAATAAGAGCAGGATAGAACCTTCTCTTCAATCTGGTGGCAAGTGCTCTCAAGCTTCTGTTCCTTTTAAAAGACCTTTGCCCATGGCTACACAAACTGGAGCAGAAGCCTGCAAGATGGCACTGAGAACCTCGGGTATCTTTATAAGTTCTGAAAGGTGTACACCACTTTCCTTACTACCCATTCCAGCTGCAGCTGAGTCTGTAAGCTGAGAACCTCGGGTTTCTTCAGCATAAGTTCTGAAAGGTGTACACCACTTTCCTTACTACCCATTCCAGCTGCAGCTGAGTCTGTAAGCTGAGAACCTCGGGTATCTTTATAAGTTCTGAAAGGTGTACACCACTTTCCTTACTACCCATTCCACCTGCAGCTGAGTCTGTATGCTGCACACTAACCAGCTTAGAACCCACAGAAGTGAAGGAGAAGCACTTCTGTATAGAAGATTAGTCAGATCTGAAAATTCCTCTACTGAGGTTAGACAGCTGAAAATTCCAGTGAAATTAAGTTCTTGTCAAGAGAGATTTCAGGCGATAAATTAAATGCGGAGTTGACATAAAGAATGGTCATTGAATAGTGGAATAAGCATGAAGGTCTGAATGATTGAAACATGATTGCATTTATCTAGGATCTGAAAAACTGCCATTATACACAGAAAATATTCATCTTAACCAATCTAAGGAGTGCCAGGCTTCGCATGGTGTATTACTGAGCCAAACACAGCAGGGAAATTCCATGTTTGTTCTATGGTTTGTTTGACAACCAACATAACTTTTGTTAACCTTACAAGTACATGCAGAAAGTGGTACTCAAATAACCTCAGTTGGAAATGCAAAACTACACTGCAACTAGTGAAATCAAACTGAAACTGAAAACCTCAGGTAGTACCCTCTCAAAGTAAAGGTCAACTTGCTCCGTGGAATCCTGAACAAAGCAAGAAATGTTGCTCTAATTGCATCAAAACAGGATGATATTATCCAAAGCAGGTCGCCTTTCCCAGTAGGTCCACCCCAGAGTTTGCAGTTCATTCAAGTGAGGTCACCAACCTTCACTAAAAATATATTTTATTTTACTTCATTTTAATTAAAATTAGTATTTTAACTAATTTATAAATCTTAAATGTATATTAAAGTTTTTATAACAATAACTAACTTCCTCTTGGTAGATGCAACTATTCAACCATTCGTTATTTCAATCAAATTTCCCTGATTTTTTTCCTGGATTCATAGCATCTATTTATTGCTGTGTCACTCATCCATTCTTTAATTATCGTTTCGAACTGTACAGCCCATATCCTAAAGCTCATCAAGTCCTGTTCATAAATCAACTCTGTGCTCTCTGATCTGGAATGGCTCCCAGTTACTTAGTAGTAGTAGTAGTCGTAGTAGTCGTACTTTATTGATCCTGGGGGAAATTGGTTTTCGTTACAGTTGCACCATAAATAATAAATAGTAATATGTAAATTATGCCAGTAAACTATGAAATAAGTCCAGGACCAGCCTATCGGCTCAGGGTGTCTGACCCTCCAAGGGTGGAGTTGTAAAGTTTGATGGCCACAGGCAGGAATGACTTCCTATGACGCTCTGTGCTGCATCTCGGAGGAATGAGTCTCTGGCTGAATGTACTCCTGTGCCCATCCAGTACATTATGTAGTGGATGGGAGACATTGTCCAAGATGGCATGCAACTTAGACAGCATCCTCTTTTCAGACACCACCGTGAGAGAGTCCAGTTCCATCCCTACAACATCACTGGCCTTACGAATGAGTTTGTTGATTCTGTTGGTGTCTGCTACCCTCAGCCTGCTGCCCCAGCACACAACAGCAAACATGATAGCACTGGCCACCACAGACTCGTAGAACATCCTCAGCATCGTCCGGCAGATGTTAAAGGACCTCAGTCTCCTCAGGAAATAGAGACGGTTCTGATCCTTCTTCTAGACAGCCTCAGTGTTCTTTGACCAGTCCAGTTTGTTGTCAAATTGTATCCCCAGGTATTTGTAATCCTCCAGCATGTCCACACTGATCCCCTGGATAGAAACAAGGGTCATCAGTACCTTAGCTCTCCTCAGCTCTACCACCAGCTCCTTAGTCTTTTTCACATTAAGCTGCAGATAATTCTGCTCACACCATGTGACAAAGTTTCCTACCGTAGCCCTGTACTCAACCTCATCTCCCTTGCTGATGCATCCAACTATGGCAGAGTCATCCGAAAACTTCTGAAGATGACAAGACTCTGTGCAGTAGTTGAAGTCCGAGGTGTAAATGGTGAAGAGAAAGGGAGACAAGACAGTCCCCTGTGGAGCCCCAGTGCTGCTGATCACTCTGTCAGACACACAGTGTTGCAAGCACATGTACTGTGGTCTGCCAGTCAGGTAATCGAGAATCCATGATACCAGGGAAGCATCCACCTGCATCACTGTCAGCTTCTCCCCCAGCAGAGCAGGGCAGATGGTGTTGAACGCACTGGAGAAGTCAAAAAACATAACCCTCACAGTGCTCGCTGGCTTGTCCAGGTGGGCATAGACAGGGTTCAGCAGGTAGACGGTGGGATCCTCAACTCCTAGTCGGGGCCGGTAGGCGAACTGGAGGGGATCTAAGTGTGGCCTGACCATAGGCCGGAGCAGCTCCAGAACAAGTCTCTCCAGGGTCTTCATGATGTGGATAAAATCCTAATTATTAAATCCTTCTATATTCTTGGTCTATTTTATATTTTAATCACTTTAATACATTTTAATAATGCAGCATCATAGCTGTAGAGAAGCATTTTGACAGCTTGGCAGTTCTTGAATATATCAGATCTCTCCCAAGTCTGGTTTCTTGTGCCTCCCCTTTTGTGATTCGTTTACTTAATGGAAAAGATGCCAGTCCAGGTCCTGTAGGACAACTACTCTGCATATAACTGCAAGAAACTGCAGAGAGTTGTGAATACTGCTCAGCACATCACGGGAAACAGCCTCTCCTCCATGGACATTTTTCTTCTCCCTCCAACTCCCCTTCTATCAGGAAGAAGATACAAAAGCCTGAAAGCATGTATCACCAGGTTCAAAGACAGCTTCTATTTTTCTGTCATAAAGCTATTAAATAGTTCCCTAGTATGATAAGTATGGATTCTTGATCACACAATCTACTGTGTTATAATTTTATGATATTAAAAAAAAATCCCTTCCTCACCCCTCCTAATCCCCACTCTGGCTCCTTACCTCTTCTCACCTTCCTATCACATCCCCCTGGTGCCCTTCCTCCTTCTCTTTCTCCTGAGGTCCACTGTCCTCTTCTATCAGCACTTTACCTTTCCCACCTACCTGGCTTCACCCATCACCTATGAGCCATCCTCCTTCCCGTCCTCCCACTTTTTTATTCCGGCATCTTTCCCCTTCTTTTCCAGTCCTGAAGACAGATCTTGGCCTAAACTGTCGGCTGCTTGTTCATTTCCATGGATGCTGAGTTCTTCAGCATTTTGTATATGTTATTATGATTTTGTTATTATTTACCTGCACTGCACATTTTCTATAACTGCTACATTTTATTCTGCATTGCGATTGTTTTACCTTGTTCTATTTGAATGCACTGTGTAATGAATTGATTTATATGAACAGTATCCAAGAAAAGTTTTTCACTGTATGCCAGCATACTCTATGTAACAATAATAAACCAATATCAATACCTTTAAAGGCCAAAGTCCTGCTATAATCTTGAATCCCTCCTCTAAATATCTTTGAATCTCTGCCTCCTTTGAGATATTACTTTAAATTTACTGTGCCAAGACTGCCCCAATACCTCTTGAAAGGATTTGGATCAAATTTTGTTTCCTAATATTCATGGAAAGGTGTTCTGTGAGTGCCAGTTGTTGTGTTGGTTGTCAGTGAACATGGAATGGTTTGTGTTTGAATCATAATGTTTCTGGGAAGGGAGGTAAATACTAGATGTGTTTGTACAAAGGAGCGGTGCGATGATAATAACAATTGGGAACACTTACCATAGCCAGTCTGGGAGACAAGCTCCGCAGCCCCACCTATTGGTTTGGTGAGAACTCCCACAATCCCCTTGCCCACTCCTGAGATGACATCCTTGGCTTTGCGGCCAGCTGAAACCTCTGATGTCTTCTGGAAATTCTGCATTGGCTGATCCACAATACCAGCAATGGCACCTGGAATGTCAAAGTGAAAAGGTAACAATGCAACCTTGCCTTCTCTGCAGATATGCCATATGGCTCTCACTCATACTCTAAGAAAGTAGAGCAAAAGATATAGGAGAAGAATTAGGCCACTCAGCCCATCGAGTCTGCTCACCATTTAATCATAAATGATTTTTGTATAACCTCAATTTCCCACCTTCTCCCTATGATACTTAATCCTTCTATCATTCAAAAATCTATCCATCTCTTCCTTAAATACACCCAGTAACTTGGCTTCCACAATCCTCTATGGCAATAAATTCCACAGATTCACCACCCACTAGCTGAAGGCATTCTTTGTTATCTCTCTTTTAAAGCGACATCACTTTATTCTAAGGCTTGTTTGAATTCTCCCTCTACCACAATGTAATTTTACTCCTTTGGCTGAGAGATTGGGCATTCTTGGCCAGTAGTATGGCAGGGGAAAAAATTGTCTTTGGTCACCTGTGATAAGTGTTAATCAGTCACTGATGATATTCACCTCTGCTGACTACTATGCATTGATTTCAATTGTTGGGGGTTAATCACAAAAGTATTCAGTGCTGGTAACCAAAGATGAATTTCCCCCAGTATATGTCCTGCATTACTGCCACAGGAGACACTCCCTCTAGGGGTAAATTATATAAGAAGGAAGCCCCTGAGCTTTTGGTCCCATTTCCTCCCTATTTTACCTTTTTAGGTAGATATAACTTTCCTTTTGAGAGCTACTACTGAAGTCATTCCCACCCATCCTTTCCTTTCCACAGTTTTCTCCTGAGTTAAATGATTCCCCTACAAGGAAGGAGAGAGATATTCTTGGGACTGCTACCCACTTTGCCCATGACAGCCAATCAGTCCCACTACCCTATCCATTTTCTACAACACTGCTTACTTTACCATTGCAAGAAAGTACCCAGTTGTCTTCTGACAATTATTACAGGATCTGTTTTCAGCATCTTTTCAGGCTGCCTATTTCAAAACATGACAGCCTGCTGGATTTTTAAAAAAATCTCTCATCACGCCTGGTTGTTCACCCAAATGTGCGTTCTTGGGTTACCAAGCCAGCCACACATGGAAACTCTTTGGCTATATTTCCTCTCAACGCTCTTCATAATTTTGAACACTTCTACCCAAGTTTTCCCGAACCTACCTCGGAGAATATTCCTTACAACAGCTGCATTTCCCGCTACCCTGGGAAAGCAGCCAGCGTAATCAGAGAATCCACCCACCCTGGACATTGTCTCTTCTCACCCTGTCCATTGGACAGAAGATATAAAAACCTGAGAACTCATACTACCAAGCTCAAGGACAGCTTTTACTCCTCGTTTATAATACTCTTGGATGGGCCTCTGGTCCTTGCTCCTTACTGTCACCCAGCACTGCACTTTTTCTGTAACAGTAATACTATATTCTGCATTCTGTTATTGCTTTGCTCTTTGTACTACCTCAACGTACTAATGTTTTGTAATGACATGTACGGATGGTATGCAAAACAGTTCTTCATTGTACATGTGACAATAATAAACCAATTACCAAAAAATTAGATACAATAACATGCTTTAATGTCTGCCCATTACCTGTCAACTTTCTCCATTATGAACTAATTTGTAATGTTGTCATTGGAACTGTCTCTGTAAATTATCACACCTTAATTATAGCCACGCAACAGTAGTGTTGTGGCATCGTGGTTTCCACACACTGTAGAAAATTGTTCACAGTGGCGAACAACTCATGTCCCTTAATTTCTCAAAATGCAATGCTTTCTCTTCATACATATCCATGAAAATGCCAAGTAGTAAAGGCAGAATCTGGAGGGGAGGGAGGGGGGAGTAACTTGTTACTTCCTGAGAGTGTAATGGTGTGGGTGGGGGTTTTGTTGGGGCGGTGGGGTGCAGAGGCTCTTACAACAGTAATGAAGTATCTAGAAGAATAGTCAAATTGCCTAAGGCATGGAATTGCCAAGGACAGAAAGTTGTGTTGGAAGATGGGATTAGTATAAATAAGCAGTTAATGGTCAGCATGGACATGCGGACAAAGGTCTGCCTCTGTGCTAATAATGCCAGCAGAGGGGTCTCAGCCACAAAACTGGATTTGAGGCTCAGTGCAGCCACAAATTTTATTCCTACCACCGTATTTACTGTTACTGTCTTTATTGTTTACTCCATGAGCTTCAAAGAAGCAACAAATTTCAATGCACAATGCTGTATATGGCAATAATCTCATATGATCTGAACAATTTTAGCAAATTGGGAAAAGGCTTCAGAGGCTTTGTGGATTTCCTGCAGAGAAATGCTCTTTAGCCCAAACCTATTCCAGCATCACGTAGTAAAAGTCATAGAGCTTACAGCTTGGAAATAGGCCCTTCCACCCAATTGGTCCATGCTGATCAAGATGCCCAAGCCAAGATAGTCTCATTTATCAGGATTTGGTCTATAATATTTTAAACCATGTACCAATCTAACTGTCTTTTAAAAATTGTTATTGTACCTGTCTCAACTACTTCCACTGGTAGCTCTTTCCACATACACACCACCCTTTGTGATAAAAAAAAAAATTGCCCCTCAAGTTCCTATTAAGTCTTCCCTCTCATCTTAAACCTATGCCCTCTAGCTCTTGATTCACTAACTCTGGGGAAATAATACTGAACACACTCACCCTATCTATGCCCCTCTGACTTTATACCTCTCCATCAGATCACCTCTCAGTCTTTTATGATCCAAGGAAAAAAATATCCTTGTCTGTCTAACCTCTCCATGTAACTCAGTCCATCAAGTACTGGCAAACTCATTGCAAATCTTTCCTGCACTATTTCCAGTTTAAGATCTTTTCTATAGCATGGCAACCAAAACCTGAACACAATACTTCAAAAGCCTTCTTCACTGCCTTGTACACTTTCAGCAAAACCCGCACTTGTACACCATCTTCTTAATATTAAACTAAAATCAACATTAGCCAACAATGGTCCTTTAAAATATTTTAGTCTATGTTAAGCACCTTGTTTTTAAATAATTGGCTTCCTACTTCCACCAAATCTTATTC
Source organism: Mobula hypostoma (assembly GCF_963921235.1). Taxonomy (NCBI): domain Eukaryota; kingdom Metazoa; phylum Chordata; class Chondrichthyes; order Myliobatiformes; family Myliobatidae; genus Mobula; species Mobula hypostoma. Next base: position 172,907,767 of record NC_086097.1, read on the forward strand.
AATGTACATTCCATTCAATTCCAGGTTCTCAATGTTATCTTGGCATATTGAAGTCTGTTCCAATGTTAGGGATGCTCGAATGCATCACTTTTTAATAATTGCTAGTCTAGACAGTCTTAAAGTAAGCAACTCCTGAACCTTCTCATTATCAAAATAGTCTCTGCCAAATGAATTGCAACTGTTCAAGAAGGTGGCCCGCCAGTGCCTTCTCAACACAAATACTGAAGTTCTTACTAGAGACCAGGTCCACCATGTCCTAAAATAATAGCATTGAAATTTCTATATAGAGTATAACTCAAATAAATGGCAACACAGGATTGCAAGACGTTCATAAGAAATATTTTTTGCATTTCTCTGTCGAACAGCTCCTCCCAGATACAAAGAAGTTGATGAAGGAGGGCTTTCACAAAAATGATTTTTTAGCATTTGTCTTTATTTAAGAATCGGTTTGAAATTAAATGGTCACATCAGGACACTTTCAAGATAAATTTGCTCTAAAATTGCCACACTGACATGTAAATCTGCTTCATAAGCAAAGCATGGGGGTTAAACTGCAATATTTTATTGAGATTAATATATTCATTTTCCTGAAGGGAGCAAAATCATTTCAGGGCAGGTGGGGGATCTGGGTTCCTTCATTATGAACTGATTTTCTTCAAAGTTTACACAAAACTTAAAACCGTATAAACAAAGCTGAAGTGCTTCAACATAAATGGTAGGCACATCGTAGACACATTTACAGTCATCAATAACTGAGCCCACATTAAAGGGCCAGTGGTGAAACACAGTCTGCTTTATAATGCATGGGCTCCAGTGAAGGGGTTATTAGTTTTCTGATACAGTACAGATTCAAAACCTCAACAGGCACTGGGTTTGGGGGGTCTAATTTCAAAATTTACTCTGATGAGCTCTTGAGTTTTACATTTACATTTTTGATTTATTAGCAGCCTCGTCAATATTGCCATACCTAGCAGACTGATTCCCAGCCGGGACAATCCCTGCTTCAGACCTTCCCCCAGGCTGTCTGGAAGCTGCCTGCGCCATTCCTCCTGCCGGGTATAGTGCTCTTCGTCCAGGGACAACCGATCCATGTTCCTGGCCAGACTTGTAGCTAGATTAGTGATCGATGTCAGAGTACCTGAATAAAAATACACAAAATGCCATGAGACGATAGCATTGTATTCAATCAAAGTATCTGTTCCTATAATCAGGTACTTCTTCCTACATTTCATTAACTAATAGGTGTTCTGGGAAGTATTGAAGTCATAGAATTGTTTTCTTTCTCTTTTTACTTCATACAACAACATATTCAAAGTTTAAAGTTCAAAATAAATTTATTATCAAAGTACATTTATGTCACCTTATACAACCCTGAGATTCTATAACGACACAAATAAAGGTTTGTTAGCATTTAACCCATAACCTTCTAAATCTTTACTGTTATGGGCCAGGCATGGACAAATAGGACTAGTTTGGCTGGATATCTTGGTGGGCATGGGCAGTTGGGCCGAAGGACCTGTTTACATGCCAGCTGTCTCCATGACTCTAAATAAGATTGCATTTGAACAAATATGATCACATTCCAAGTGTGTGGAGATTACATGCAAAGTACAGTAAAACTCAATTAAACTGGTTTATTGAGGATTATGCAAACAACAGGAATTCTGCAGATGCTGGAAATTCAAGCAACACACATCAAAGTTGCTGGTGAACGCAGCAGGCCAGGCAGCATCTATAGGAAGAGGCGCAGTCGACGTTTCAGGCCGAGACCCTTCGTCACGAAGGGTCTCGGCCTGAAACGTCGACTGCGCCTCTTCCTATAGATGCTGCCTGGCCTGCTGCGTTCACCAGCAACTTTGATGTGTGTTTATTGAGGATTATGGTAGTGGTGGACCAGCAGATTCTTCCGATTACCAGATCTTATTTCAATTTATACTTCAATATTCCTTTGAGTTACTATTTTTTTCTATGCTGTTTGGTACAGTAGCACAAATTTTCCAGTAAGTCCATTAAATTTCAAAGCAGTGTGGAAAACAGAATCATGTGAGATTAAAGGGGGTGCTGAAACTGAGACCTTTATAAGTTTAAAGGGAGCACAAGAAATGGTGTCCTAAGGAGATTAAAGAGAGAACAGGAACTGGGGCCCCAGTGAGTTTAAATAGAGCACAGGAACTGGGGCCCCAGTGAGCTTAAATAGAGCACAGGAACTGGGGACCCAGTGAGTTTAAATAGAGCACAGGAACTGGGGACCCAGTGAGTTTAAAGAGAGCACAGGAACTGGGATTTCCATCTATTAGAGTGAGTTTTAAGATAAGAGTTCTTTGTGCTAGAAGGAGCACAAGAGAAAGCACCCAGTGAGCCGCATGCCTAATCACTGGGACTTCCAAACAAAGGGACAGTATATTACCAGAGCTCTACTGTTAGAATGGTTTATCAAGTTGGAAGTAGAGGTAATATAATCTGGCACATCTAGCAGATACAGTAAATTAAAATTCTGAATGCATCAGCTGTTGACTGACAGGTAGAAATCTCATCACATTAGCAGCCAGAATTTGGAACACAAAAGTAAACTACGCTGACAATCTAGTGCTGATCTAGAACACTTCATCATTGGAAGTGCAATATTGTATAAGGAACCTTAAATTCAGTTCCATATGCTTCCTCTGATGAATATTGAAGACATTATAACACTAAAAGAAAATTTATGTGGCCAAAACCAATATCTGTCCCTCATTTAACATATGTTTTTACATAAAGGGTGGTACCTATATGGAATAGGCTGCAAGGGGAAATGGTTACAATAACAACTTTTTAAAGTCACTTACAAAGGTGTATGGATTGGAAAGGTTTAGAGAGATGTGGGTCAAATGCTGGCAAGTGGGGCTAGCTTGGATGGGAAAACTTGGTCAGCATGGGCCATTTCGGCTAAAGGGCCTGGTTCCATATTTTATAACTCTGTGACTACAACTTTATTACAACAAAAGCATAAATGGCATTGACACATGTAAGAGTAAGGCACATTGAATGCAAAGATAGACATGAACCAATTGTGTTTCCTCTGTGTATTTTTATAAGATATAGACTTATTGGCCACTTTATTAGGTACACCTGTACACCTGCTTGTTAATGCAAGGATCTAATCAGCTAATCATATGATAGCAACTCAATGCATAAAAGCATGCAGACATGGTCAAGAGGTTCAGTTGCTGCAGAGCAAACATCAGAATGGAATAGAGAAGAAATGTGATCTAAGTGACTTTGACTGTGGAGTGATTGTTGGTACTGGATGGGATAGTCTGAGAAACACTGATCTCCTGGGATTTTCACACTCAGTGGTCTCTGGAGCTTACAGAGAATGGTGCAAAAAACATCTAGTGAATAGCAGTTCTATGGGCAAAACTACCTTGTTAATGAGAGAGGTCAGAAGAGAATGGCCAGACTGGTTCAAGATGACAGGAAGAGGACAGTAACTCAAATAACCACGCACTACAACAGTGGAGTGCAGAAGAGCATTTCTGAACACACATCGAACCTGAAGTGGATGGGCAACAGCAGCAGACGATCATGAACATACACTCAGTGGCCACTTTATTAGGTACCCCCTATACCTAATAAAGTGGCCACTGAGTGTGTTTTAAAATTTAAAAAAACTTTGGTTGTTATCATATCTTTCATCTTGTGAGTTTGTTGTGCAGCAATGGTAACCGTTCCACACTGAACCAGTGACCATTCCTTGGGTAGTACTACATTGGACTCAAAAAGCTTTGTAATACCCAACAATTCTTAAATGTTTGGATGGGAGGTGTTTGGAGGGATATGGTCCGTGTGCAGGTCAGTGGGACTAGGCAGAAAATGGTTCGGCACAGCCAAGAAGGGCCAAAAGGCCTGTTTCTGTGCTGTAGTTTCTATGGTTCTATGGTTCTATGGTATCTTTATCAAGGGAAAGAAATTGTCGACATTTTCAGTCATGATGCAGGGTTTCCTTCTCACCCCACATTAAACTAGTGTTAAATTATCATTTTCTTCTGTTTTATACAGCATGACAAACTGTAAGAATTGTAGGATAATGTACCATGGGACTGAATGTCAAAACCAGAGTACAATGTACAGCCACTGTAATATAACACACTTACTGGTAGCCACTGGGGGTGAATACCCAGCAATGGTGAGAAAAAGTATTACCTTTGGAAATGTGTTTTACAAAAGAAGTTGTTCCCCTGGAGACTCCACTGACAAAGGCTCCTGGACCACGGGTCAATCCCTCATACGGAAGCCGGAAAAAGTCTGCTATCCCATTCCCTATGCTTCGCACCAAATTAGCTGGACTTCCAAGGATTTCCAGAGAGCCAACGACCCAGCCTACCAGGTATACAAATGAAAAGGTGTGTAGGAAATGGCTACGCAAATGAAGATATTAAACTTAAGTAAACAAATATTGTAGTGAACTAAGCATTAGAAATGGCAAATTATCTTGGTGAATGATGTAGTTATACTTACTGGTGGATTAACAGGCCACAAAGTGACTTAGCCATGACCATTACTACAGCAAGATGCAACAGTCCAGAGAGCAGTACAACACAGGAACATGCCTTTTGGTCCATAGTGTATGTGCTGACCATGATCCCATTAAAATTGATTCCATCTGCCTGTACATGATCAACTTCTTCCATTCCATTCATGTTCACATGTCTGAATGCCCCTTAAATGTCATTATCATATCTGCTTCCAACACCATCCCTGGCAGCCCATTCCAGCCACCTACCACAGTCTAAGGGGCAAAAAACACTTACCCCACACATCTCCCTTAAATTTCTTCCTCTCTCACCTTAAAGTTATACACCTCAGCATTTGACATTTCTACTCTGGGAAAGAGACTCTGAGTGTCTGCTGTGTCTTTGCATCTTATAATCTTATAAACTCCTATCAGTCTCCTGTCAACCTGCCAAGTTGCTAACCTCTTCTAATATTAATACTCTCTAATCCAGACAATATCCTGCTGAGCTTCTCTACATCCTTTCCAGCACCTCCACATCCTTCCTGTAATGGGGTTACCAGAATTGAACACAATACTCCAAATGTGGTTTAACCAAAATTCTGTACAGTTGCAGCATGACTTTCTGACTCTAATACTCATTGCTAAGACTGATGAATGTAAGCATGTCATACGTCTTCATTATCACCTGATCACTTATGTGCCATTTTCAGGGAGCTACAAACCGGGCATCCAATTTCAGCAGACTGGATTGGCTCCACAATCCATACCATGAGGAAGTACCATTTACCCCAGCAGGCTCAAGGCTCCATTCCCTGGGAGATTTCAGAAGTGTTGGTTCAAACCCTGCATCTTCAAATGCAGAGGCAGGAATGTCAACCGAAGTCAAATCAAAAGCTAGATCATTTTAGAATACCTGTCACTGTGTACTTCATAGTGCAGGGCACAACGTAACAAACAAGCTGAAGAAGGTGATCTAGCTTTTTAGCCAGGTCCACTATTCAGTAGGATCATAGCTAAACAAGACCCATGTTGAGACCCATTCATGGATTCCTCAGTTCCTCCAATCTCCCAACAATTCCTTATGGGGTGCAATATTTCTCCTTATTTATGAACAGTGTTGGTCTCAACAATGTTAATTGAGAAGTTAACAATGAATTCCATAGTTTTGTGTCTCCCGATGAAAACCTGCATTTTGGGATGCAATTGCTGAACTTGGAAATCCTAATATTTGCACTGCATTTTAATGTGATTTCCGGTAAATAGATTCCCAAGGCAGGCCCAAAGTACAGCAAGTTTCACCATTATATAAATGAAATGATCCTTGTTAATGTTCTGGACTATTTGAGATTACTTGTGAAGAGATCCCGACCCTATGAATTGGGTCTACTATATAGAAGGTACGGGGACCAATAGTACAACTTCAAATTCTACTCCCATGAAGGAGATTAACTATTTCACTACAGAGACATAGTTTACTCTCCTTCTCATTAATTTTAAACAAGAGCTTGTAACTATTTCTGGGCTTGTGAAAAAGCAAAAGATTATGGAGAGTTATGTATGAACCAGAAAATACACAGAGCCCATCTTTCACCTTTAATACTGATGTAAATTGGGCAAGATCAGACTAGGTATTTTGGTTGGGAAGTTTAACAACACTTCAACATAATGGAAATTTAGAATCTCTTCCACAAATGAGAGATGATGCTGGGACAATTTTAAATCCAATATTGATAACAGTATTGTTAACCAATGGGGTATGAGTAAGAATAGTCAGATGGAGTCTGACCTTGCAGGGTGGAAGATCAAAGGCATCAATTCATCTACCTGTTCCTAAGTATGAGGCACACAGTCACTGTCCAAAGCCATTTCTCACTTTTCCAGCCCTGGCTTGAGGTAAGAGTCCTTTCCCAGGATAGAAATGTCAAACTTCCGACTTTCTGTTAACCCTCCCCACCACTGAGAACATTCTCAAAAGGTGGTGCTTTAAGATGGTGGAATCCATCACTGAGAACCCTCACCATCTGGGCCATGACCGCTTCTCATGACTATGACTATCATCAGGAAAGAGGTAGGCGAGCCTGAAGACCTACATTCAATGTCTGAGGAACAGCTTCTTCCCTCCGCCATCAGAATTTTATGTGGTCCATGAACCCTACCCTATTAATCCTTTTTTTGCACTATTTATTGATTTGGTAATTTATAATAATTTTTGTCTTCACACTGGACTGCTGTCACAAAACAACAAATTTTACATCATGTAAGTCAGTGATAATAAACCTGACTCTTTGTACCAACCTGCTCGAAATAATGCTCCTGCAGCATAGTGCATGGCGAGTGCATGGATCAGCTGCCTTGGAGTGGTGTAGATAGGCCCTCTCTCGAAGAGTGAGAAGGAAAGAGGAGCATGATCCGAGGCAATGTATAGCTTTATGGAGGCATGGACACTGACGAGCAAGCTCACAGCCTGGATGGTCAATCGTTGAAGTTTGATCGGATTCACTAGTGCATGCGTTGCATTCATTACTTGCTCAGGCACGCAGAGGTCAGCTGCTGAAACAGACGATATCCTTGTTTGCTTTTGGTTCACCCCAGTGTCAGGGATATACGTGTTAAACAGAGTTTTTACATAATAAACAAATGTGTCTTCCACATAGAGCCTGGCAGGTTTCAATTCAAAGTTAATTTCATTCATGGTGAACATAAAGTTCTGTTCTCTCAGTTGGATGCAAGCTTTTAGAAAACACTTGTGCTTGTATTCATCAAGGTCTTTGACTGAAAGTGTTGAACTGAAGCCAGTTCTCCACTGTGGGCTTTCAGATTTCAACTCCTGGCACAGCAGGGCAGGGAAGTGAAAGCTGGTCCTGTGATAAAGTTGGTTGTCAATCTGCAGGTCCCCAATGCACACTTCCAGCATGTAGAGCTCTGAAAGGCCATGACTGGGCTCTGCTCGAAATTCCCGTGCCAGAGGCCTCGAGCGGTTCACCAGCGGTGCAAGGTTCAACAGAATGTTGTCCAACGTCAGCCTCAGCAGTTCTGATGATTTACACTGATAGGTTACATCATCATTTATCGTCAGACTTGCCTGAGTAACGAGCACTCGCAGTGCAACAGCCTTTTTTAGCATCCTGTGCAAACAAATGTTAAAAATTAATGTACACTTTAGTAATACAAAAGACAAAAAATATTTAAGAGCCTTAGAAGATATGAGGCATGTCATTTAATTTTCCAACGTTTAAGGGAATTCTCCTGAGAATGAATGGGAAATGTTAACAGCAATTTTCTCAAGCACTGTGCACAAAGCTCTTTGAACTATTTCTCATGAACCCACGAACAAGGATCATACCAGCTATTCATAAAGATTGCCATCTTCCTGGAACTTACATCACTTCTTCCTGGCGGCCACAAAGATATTTTAAACTTTGTTGTACCAGAAAGCCCCAATATGTTTTGTGCTTTCTTTTAAACAGAATGAATTTATGGGTTGTTTTGGTTCAGCAATTCCAGGGATGTGATTTACATTTGGAATGAGTTAATTTTTCCTGGAAGTGTCCATGATTTCAAAAACTAAACTGTTTTTTTGTTGTAACTTCATAACATATTAATCTTAGAACTGTCCTGATATCTCTTCAGATGGCTTTATCAGCCACTGTTGAATGTGGAGAAAGATGAACATAAGAAAATAAAAGTAGCAGTGGGCCACTTAGCACTTCAAATTCTCCTAACATTCAATACGATCACAGTAAATGTGAGTAAAAAGGAGGCACAAATGCACTGGGTTGGAAGAAGCTTCAGAGGGTAGTGCCAGTTCCACCACAGGCACATCCCTTCACATCATCAAGGATATCTTCCCAAGGTGGCGCCTCAAGAAAGTGACATCCATCACAAAGGACCCACATCATCCAAAACATGCCCTCTTCTCATTACTACCATTAGGAAGGAGATATAGGAGACTGAAGACCCACATTCAACATTTTCGGAAAGTATTTTTCCCTCTGAAACCAAGTTTCTTAATGGTCTATAACAATACCTTGCTATTCCTCTTTTGCACTATCTATCTATATAATCTGTCAACTTATTTATTTATTTAGTAACTTACAGTAATTTGTTATGTCTGCATTGTACTGCTACCACAAAACAATTAATTTTGCAACTTATGTCAGTAACAATAAACCTGATTCTGATCCTGACTCTGGCCTCATTGTCTCTGTGCCTGTTCCCCATAGCCTGCAATCTCCAGATCTTTCAGGAATTTATCTACCTGCTCTTCAGATACTTCTAATGAGCTAGCTTCCACAATTCTCTAGAATGAAGAATTCCAGAGACTCAAGAAGAAATTTTTATCTACCTCCATTTTAAGTTCATTTATATGACCCCTTGTTTAAGTCTTTCCCATAAATGAAAACATCTCAACAACTAACTTTGTCATACCGACACTAGGATCTTAGAAATTTCAGTAAGATCACAAGAATATATTTTAACTCTTGGCAGAAACTAGAAACTGTCGACAAGCAAAAACATTTTGATGCCTGGACGACATACACTTTAATCAAAGGCAGTGCACTTTACTCAAATTCACTCCAGAAGTCTAATGGATTTCAAAAATACTTAATTTTAAAAGCAAAACATAATGTTGTATTGCTTTTCTGGCATATACAACTTAGGGTATATTTCTACCCCAGCATATTTACAAAGAAAATTTCATGAGGATGCAAAGCAGAACTTCTCTTATCATTGTTCATACATGTTGTTTTTGGGATGTGTCCTGCTATAGAGGTACAGTGTGCAATTAGGAAAAGTAAATGGAAATAAAGTCCTTTTGCCAAGGGGTTGGAGTACAAAGTAAAATCAAGGTTAAGTTTGTGGAATTAATTACCCATGAAGACTGGTCATAACAGGGCCAGCTCTGCCCTCTGGTGCCATGGTCATGGTTATGGTGCTGGAGTCATGAATGATGTCCACATACACGCAGCCGTAACCAGGAAGAAACACTACCTAAAAGAGAAAAATGGATGAAAAAATAATGAAAAATAGGTTTATTTATTTTCAAGCTGAATCCCTCCAGCAATCATCGAAATCTGTTTTACTTGCTGAAGGATTGAGTTGCATAGTTTCTTTGACTAAACATCATTTGGTGACATTGTCATCGTAACAGAAGCAATGTTTTTCGTGAATAGCATACACAGTATAAAAAATAAAAAGATATCTACAGTGTATAAAAAATTACTTTGATATTAAACCCGTATTTTTTTGGCCAACAACATGACAAATCCCATTGCTTTAAGGATTAGCTGAATAAAATGTTAGTCTATTTTGTTCAGGAAACAGGGATTTGAGCAATAATCTCTCAAATGTAGGGTCTCAAGAATACATTGGGGAGGGGGGCCATCAAAAAATATAGACATGCAAAATCAAGGTCTAAGTCGTGCTGTGTTGTGTTATCTACTCCTACTTGATGGAGCACAGTAATAAGGTCTGCCTGAAATATTAGCTCTACCCTCAGTGGGTCGAGCAGCATCTGTGAGAGAAAAGGAATCACAAATGTTTCAGTTCAAAACCTTCCATCAGGTCCTTTCCTTCCACAGAATACTTGACCCACTGAAGTCCTCCAGCAGACTGTTTGCTGTTCAAATTCTAGCATCTACACAGGCTCGTGTCTCCAGCTCTCTTTCTCTTTCCACAGATACTGCCTGACCTTCTGAGTGCTTCCACTGTTTTTAGATTTTCGGATATTGCAGCTTTTGATTTTCATTTACTGTTAAGTTCACTTCCAGGAAAGAAATTTTGTGTTCCAATGAAAGGTCTTTGATCTGAAACATTAAATCTGTTTCCCTTTGCCTAACTTGATGAGCTTTCTGTTTCTATTATAATGGTTGCACAGTCATCATCAGTGCTGACGTGCTAAGTGAGCGCAGTGTGGACAGCAGTGTGGCTGTCAAAAAGATGAAAAGTTAACTATGTTATCCCTCCTTAATCATTAACCAGTGGTTCTGACTAGAAAGTATTCCATATGAATGTGTTGGAGGAAGGGTGTGGAGGAGTTGTCTATGGTTGGCCCAGACTGACACTGATATTGGCAGAAGCTGATTATCACTCATCTCATTTATGAGAGGTGGCAATTTGGACAAGGTGCCAGAGAAGCCTCCTTTTACGGAATGACATTTGTGACAATTCCAGATAAAAGCAGTTAAAAAGATCTTTAGACATACTATTACTGTATCAATTCTAATTAAACAAAATTCAATTCTTTCAAGAAAAACAAGGAAATTTTATGAATATAACTTCTTTCCAAAAGACAACACAGACTATCAGTTTGATAGATTCTCTCTCTAGATTCAATGTTATTGATGATGTACAGGACCTTTTAATTTCTATTCCTGTATTTTTCAGACAAGTGCTCCAGGAATGCCTGCTCTAGACTTCCCTAATCAGACATTCTGATAACCCCACCATTCCAAGATTCTACACCATGGATTTCACTGTCTGACATACAAAGATTTCCTCTTTGCCGGCTCAAGTACTTCAGATGGCAAATGTGCTGTCAGGCTAACTCAAGGCTTAACAGGGAAAAGCTGTCAGAACCACCTCATGGCATAAAGCTGTCTCAAATAGGGTGTACTCCTGGGTTCCAAGAGGCTGTGTTACAAGCTCAAGGCTCTTATTTAAAGATCATAGGAGGCTCCAATGCACAAGATCACAAGAGGCTGCAGATGGTATTGGTTTCCATCACAGACACAATCCTCCCCTCCATCAATAAAATCTTTAAGAAGAATTGCCTCACAATGGTAGCATCCATCTCTAAGTATTCTTACCATCCAGGGCATACCCTCTTCTTGTTACCACCAATGGGGAGGAGGTACGGAAACATGAAGACTCAAAATGAACATTTTAGGAACAGCTTCTTTCTCTACACCATCAGATTTCCAGATGGTACATGAATCCTGAACATTACCTCAATATTCCAATTTTTGCAGTATTTATTTTTTAATTTATAATAATTTTATATCTTTGCTTTGTACCTGTGGAAGAAAATTAAATTTTAAATTGACTTCTGTGTCAAGCTTGACTAGCTAAGTACTGCCCAAGATTTGGGTCATGATGATGACAGGATAAGACATAGACTCCAACTTGCTTGTGCTAGCTAACAATAGGTCATGCCAATAATGAAGTATTGCTGACTTTTGTCTGAGAAACAAAGTGACTTATAGCCTGTCTGGCTAAAAGGGGAACTCAATATGGACATGCAGTTCTAATTTTGTCAACCACATGGAAATATTTGTAGACTTGCAGACACCTAACAAGTGTTTCTTGAAATCACTGACCAAGTATTTTTGGCTGTTGGCTATTGCCCAAAATTTACTGTACAAATTTAAGATGTAACATGACATTGGCAGAGTCATAAGACAATGGCTCCCTCGGTCATATATACCTTATACCAAGGTCTCTGTCTATATTTCTGTTTGCTAAAAGGATAAAATCTCTTATAGTAATTTGGCAACAACATTCTTTTACAATAAAATATGGTAAATCAGGGTAAACTCTTCTATAGTACTGCTGTCACAAAATAATAAAGTTCACCTCATACAAGACAGTGATAATAAACCTAATTCTGATTCTAAAGATGCTCTCAGTAAAACTCAAGTTTTGTGTAGCAGTGAAGGATTAATGGGCCACAGTGTGTTGACAATCTACTGCCTGTACAGGGTAAGGAATAATCACTGATATTCACAGCAGTCATTAAATGGGGAACAAGTAACAGAACTACTCAGTTACCAACATCACATTTGTGGTTTGAAGAGGTTTGTGTGGTCCTACTGTGCAAGACATTGGTGAGGCCACACATGGAGTACAGCATTGTTGCCCGATTATATTAAAGACTATTAAACTGGTTAGAGTGCAGAGAAGATAAAGATAAAGATACTGCCAGGACTCAAGGGTTTGATTTATAGAGAGAGGTTGGGTGAGCTAGGACGTTATTCCTCGGGATGTTGGAGACTGAGATGTGATCTTACAGAGGTGTATAATAAAATCATTAGGAAAATGGATAGGGTGAACATATACACAGTCTTTTTCCCAGAGAAGGGGAACTAAAAACTACAGGGCATAACATTTATCATGAACACATTGACCTAGGCAAGGTGAAAGTGTTCTATTGCATTGTAGAGCAGATCAGCTTTTGGAGCATCTGGAGGTGAGTCACTCACCTCGCCTCTGACCTATTCTTACGGCTGTAGCATGTTTATGGCTGCTCTTGAACACCAAATCACTCAATGGTCTCAATTCTCAATTCCTCATGAACATCTTTCTCCAAATAGTGGTAAAAATGTGAAATACTTTGCTCCATGGGAAACCTCAGGCAAACAGCACAGCATAAGGAGCAGTTATCAAAGGACATGAGAGAAAAATGGAAAAAAAGGTCATGGCTGAGGACTGGGGAAACTTGTGTGAAGCATGAATCTTAAAATAGTCCAGTCAAGATGAAAAATCTATGTGTACTGCAGACTCAACATGTCATCAGATAAACTGGAACCCAGTCACGTGAGATATTGCAAGGAATGCTGAGTAATATTATGGCCAAGAAAGCTCACCATGCCTCTATTTCCTTGGGAGGTTAAAGAAGTTCAGCACAATCCTGTCGACTTTTACCAGTAGTTATTGATGCACCATAGAAAACATTTGATGTGAATGCATAAAGGCCTCAGGAAATGCAAATGACCTCAAGAAACTGCAGAGAGCTGTGGACACAGCTCAGCATATCACAGGAACTAGACTTCCCTCAACTGACTATCCATATTTCTCACTGCCTCAGTAAAGCAACCAGCATAATCAAAGACCCCACCCACCCCAGACATCTTTTCTTCTCACTTCTCCCATGAGGCAGAAAATACAAAAGCTTGAAAGTACATACCATCAGACGCTTGGACAGCTTCTGTCCCACTGCTATCAGACTCCTGACAGACCACTTGTACAATAAGATGGACTCTAGACCTCACAATCTAACATGTTATGATCTTGCAGAGTATCGCTATGATCTTCCACACTTGCACTGCACTCTTTTGATAGCTCTTACACATTATTCTGCATTGCTAATGTTTACCTTATTCTTGCTCAAGGTACTGTGTAATGATTTGATGTGTATAAACAGAATGCAAGACAAGCTTTTCACTGTATCTTGATACATGACAATAACAATAATTATTGCCAATGCCAATAACAATAAGTAGATTCCTGATGAAAACACATAGTGTGGGCTCCATAGCCCAGCAAATAAAAACTCAAATGAACATATATCACTGAGAAAATATTCTCACTTGAGTCCCAGGACTGTTCAGGTCAATGATGTCACTCCATTCCTCTGGGAGATCTGACGACGACGTCATGCTGAGATGGACTCCAGGAAGGCTGTCTTCAGTTTTGCAGTCAGGAAAATTCCATACATGATGGTAAAGTTCATGGTGAATTGAAGATTCACTGGGGATTTTCCGACAGTAAACTGTGCACTTTGGGACATCTAAAATAGGGCATAATTAACCCAGATTAAGCAAAAGAAAAACATGATATTCTAGGCAAGTACACAGGGAAGAAAGAAACTGTGATCACAGAAAGGAGGCTTGTATAGAACATTGACTCCAAAGATCAGATAGGCCAAATTAATTTGAAAAAGTTGCAGAAAATTCTATAGTCTTTACAAATCAAAGTATAACAAAAAGTAAAATGCCTTAAAATTTAAACATTTAAAACATGGAAAAATTAAAGTAAACTCAATTCATTCAAAACCACATAGCTAATTCTTTCCCATGTCCTTCATACTGTTCCTTTTCATTAAACAGAAAGGATTTTATGTTCTGGCACAGGACCAACAAGATGCTAATAACAAGATCCCATTGAGTTTGGTTGAGACATAAATCCAAATAGGGTAGCCCTGAGGTAGGGTTGGTTGGCATTTCCTACTAAGTTCTGTGCCGCATTCCAAATATTACAAAATTGAGAACAGTCAGAGATTATGGTGAAAATATACATCTCAGTTCCCTCTGTTCATAATTCAATAACATTCCTTGAACACCAAGCAGATTCTACTAATACTGGAAAATTAAATTTCTGTGCTGTCCTTTTTATACTCATTAAAAATAATGAAAGATACTTTTTAGATCAATGGAAGTCAAGAGTTCAGATGTGGTTGAAAATCAACTCACACGTCAACTGATTTACTTTCATTTGTATACTTCCATCAGTTGGTTCTGAAGCATAGCAGAGGAGGGAAATGTCTCGGCGTGCATTTGTGGTGGAGGTGTCCTCTTATTCTGAGGCTGAGCCTCTTGGTCTTAGATTCTTCCACTACTGGAAACATTACCCATTTTATCCAAGCCATCAGGGAAGGACAGCTTAATGTTCCAAGGAGAGAAGTTTCAAATATGACTAAAGGTGAATACTAAAGACAATGAGTGGTCATATTGGGAGAAAGTAACATAAGTACTTAAGGAGAGGATATCATGAAGGGACCGTGTAATGAGGCAGAATACTTTGGTGACAAGTGGCAGAGGGTGGTGGGGAAAGGATTTTACACAGTGTGTGGTTTATACATAGAACTCACTGTGAGAGGAAGCGATGGAATCAGATACAATCTTACATTTAAGAAACATGTAGACAGACACTTAAGTGGGCAAGACAGAGAGTGATACAAACCAATATGGGAAAACGGAATTAATGCGGATAGGCAGGGAGGTCAGCATGAACACGGCAAGCTGAAAGACTTGCTTCTGTACTGTACAACTCTAGGGACTATATTAAAATACATTTACTATTTTATTAGCAGATTATTACACAGAGTTTTACAGCACACAGAAACTTTTCTAGGTCTCAGCAATGTTGGTACACGTGGTCCGTTTAAGCTTCGGTCAACTTATTCTTCAGATCCTTCCTACTTATCCTTATTTTGCTTAACCTTGTCGGCACCACTTACTTCAACCTTTCCACTTGATAATAGGATGCATGGATTCCCCATTCTCTGAGTAAAGACATTTCTCCTGAATTCCTTACTGGATTTATTACTAACTATCTGATATTTATGGCCTCCGGTTCTCGACGCCCCCACAAGCTCTATCTTTTTTCTTTTATTGAAGTTGAACTGATTATCTCCGAGAATCAAAGCAAAATGCTTAAACAAACAGTTACCACAGTTCAGCGATATTAAATCAGATTTCTACCTTTGATATTTTCTTTCATCATGATTGCCACAGGACATCTGTTGTGAATGACCATGTGAGGGCTGGGATCCTCACTAATAGTTACATAGTTGACACCGAGGTACTCCTGATAAGTCATCACTACAGCTCTGAAACAAAGTAAAATGGAACAGGACTTGTAGTTAGCAAGCAGCCTTTACAAGGTGCACAACAAAATAATTCAAATAGTTTAAAACAACAGTTAAAGAGTAAAGTGCAAGAACTATCTAGTGGAGAGAAAGAGGTGGATTACGTGGGGGCAGCATCAAGGAGAGGATGACCAAGCTGAAAATAAACTGCAGGAACCCAGCAGTCAAAGAATGTGAGTGTGTGACTGTGTGTGTGAGTGTCTGAGTGTGTGAGTGAGAGTGAGAGTGAGTGTGTGAGTGAGAGTGTGTGTGTGTGTGTGAGAGAGAGAGAGAGACAGACAGACATTCATTCATTCCGGGTTGAGACCCAGTATCAGAACCCACTCAAGTTTTACTATCAGGCTAGTTTATTTAAATACATTTTATTTGTCTACCTGCACTTTCTCTGTAACTGCAACAATATTATGCATTCTATTTTCTTGTTACTGACATGTTGTAGTTATGGATGGCACTATCTGTCTGGCTGGACACAATTTATAGCTTTTCATTGTATCTCAGTACGTGTGACCACAATAAACTAATTCATGAAGAGGGACGTCCTTTTAGAACAGTATAAGGAGGAATTTCTTGAGCCAAAGAGCGGTGTATCTGTGGAATTCATTGCCACTGGCAGCTGTGGAGGCCAGGTCATTGCGTGTATTTAAGGTGGCGGTTGATAGATTCTTGATAAGTCAGATCATGAAAGGTTACAGATAGAAGGCAACAGAATGAGAGGGAAATGGATCAGCCATGATCAAATGGTGGAGCAGATCTGATGGGCTGAATGGCCTAATTCGACTCCTATGTCTTTTGATCTTATATTGTAGCTTTATAAAACTCTAGCTAGACTGCATCTGATTATTGCATTCAGTTCTGGTCGCCCCTTTATAGAAAGGATGTGGAGGCTTTGGAGAGGGTGCAGAGAAGTTTACCGGGTTGCTGGCCGGATTAGAGAGCAGGTGCCACAAAGGAAGGTTGGGCATTTGGGTTGTTTTGTCTGGAGCAGCAGAAGTCGAGGATATGCCTCTGAAAACTGGCAGAGGACAATAAATCTTAATTTTTTGAGAAAAGAACATCTGTTCTCTGTGTTTTATCAGCTCAATATGCTGTCTAAAAAGTAAAATGGTTTATTCTGAGCTTTCTCTGGTTGTGCAGGTCGATGGTGTGCACCAAGACTCACTAGATGCAAAACCCCAACTCAAACATTCCCCTTTCCCCTCTTTGCTGCTCCTCAGCAATATTGCCAATGGACAGCATGAAATCAGTAACTAGCTGTCAGAGGAGTTTGGGATTCACAGCCAGGTTTTTCAAGTCAGTGGAACAGCACCAACAAACTCAGTCACCTCCCATTCTTATGCAGGATTTATGTGTTTCATGATTAAAAAAAAGTATTAAAAATCTTAGCTGCTTCACTCTCCCTAAAAGATCTGAAGGCTTCATTAAAAACAGATGTAAGATAAGAAAATGGATAAATGTGGCATTTGTCTCAATGCCAAATGTGTGATCCAATCTGAAAGAGTTAGTCTGAGCAATACCTGATATTATTACAAAATACTACACTTGGGTAAAACAGTTTCTGGGGATCTACTTGACCTGCAGGTATCCTTGTAACATTCAATGTAGAAGATGTAGTGGTGGGATAGTAACCTGTCCGGTAAAATGGCCTCCATTATTTCCATGACCAGCTTTAATTGGGAACAGTCCAATTTCAATCTATCTATCCTTAAGCATTATATAATCTACTGGAGGAACTTAGTAGGTCAAGCAGCATGAATATCGGGGAAATGAATTGTCAGCATTTCAGGTCAAACCCTGCATCAGTTCCATTTGCACAGCAGCTGCAGTCTCTTGTGTTTATTTTTCTTTTATCTTCATTGTACATTATACAACATGAAGGAAGCCATTCATCCCATCATGCCCATGCCACCTCCTCAGAAGAGCTAAATGGTTAATCGACACATCTGCACCAAGTAATTTACATCAAAGTTGCTGGTGAACACAGCAGGCCAGGCAGCATCTCTAGGAAGAGGTACAGTCGACGTTTCAGGCCGAGACCTTTCGTCAGGACTAACTGAAGGAAGAGTGAGTAAGGGATTTGAAAGCTGGAGGGGGAGGGGGAGATGCAAAATGATAGGAGAAGACAGGAGGGGGAGGGATAGAGCCGAGAGCTGGACAGGTGATAGGCAAAAGGGGATACGAGAGGATCATGGGACAGGAGGTCCGGGAAGAAAGACAAGGGGGGTGGGTTGACCCAGAGGATGGGCAAGAGGTATATTAGGAGGGACAGAGTGAGAAAAAGGAGAGTGAGAGAAAGAATGTGTGCATAAAAATGAGTAACAGATGGGGTACGAGGGGGAGGTGGGGCCTAGCGGAAGTTAGAGAAGTCAATGTTCATGCCATCAGGTTGGAGGCTACCCATACGGAATATAAGGTGTTGTTCCTCCAACCTGAGTGTGGCTTCATCTTTACAGTAGAGGAGGCCGTGGATAGACATGTCAGAATGGGAATGGGATGTGGAATTAAAATGTGTGGCCACTGGGAGATCCTGCTTTCTCTGGCGGAAAGAGCGTAGATGTTCAGCAAAGCGGTCTCCCAGTCTGCGTCGGGTCTCACCAATATATAATAGGCCACATCGGGAGCACCGAACGCAGTATATCACCCCAGTCGACTCACAGGTGAAGTGATGCCTCACCTGGAAGGACTGTTTGGGGCCCTGAATGGTGGTAAGGGAGGAAGTGTAAGGGCATGTGTAGCACTTGTTCCGCTTACATGGATAAGTGCCAGGAGGGAGATCAGTGGGGAGGGATGGGGGGGACGAATGGACAAGGGAGTTGTGTAGGGAGCGATCCCTGCGGAATGCAGAGAGAGGGGGGGAGGGAAAGATGTGCTTAGTGGTGGGATCCCGTTGGAGGTGGCGGAAGTTACGGAGAATAATATGTTGGACCCGGAGGCTGGTGGGGTGGTAGGTGAGGACCAGGGGAACCCTATTCCTAGTGGGGTGGTGGGAGGATGGAGTGAGAGCAGATGTACGTGAAATGGAGGAGATGCGTTTAAACTGATGGCATGAACATCCAACACCTTATATTCCGTCTGGGTAGCCTCCAACCTGATGGCATGAACATTGACTTCTCTAACTTCCGCTAGGCCCCACCTCCCCCTCGTACCCCAGCTGTTACTCATTTTTATGCACACATTCTTTCTCTCACTCTCCTTTTTCTCCCTCTGTCCCTCTGAATATACCCCTTGCCCATCCTCTGGGTCACCCCCCCCCGTCTTTCTCCCTAGGCCTCCTGTCCCATGATCCTCTCGTATCCCCTTTTGCCTATCACCTGTCCAGCTCTCGGCTCTATCCCTTCCCCTCCTGTCTTCTCCTATCATTTTGCATCTCCCCCTCCCCCTCCAGCTTTCAAATCCCTTACTCACTCTTCCTTCAGTTAGTCCTGACGAAGGGTCTCGGCCTGAAACGTCGACTGTACCTCTTCCTAGAGATGCTGCCTGGCCTGCTGTGTTCACCAGCAACTTTGATGTATGTTGCTTGAATTTCCAGCATCTGCAGAATTCCTGTTGTTTGCACCAAGTAATTCATTCTTTCGCAACTATTTACCCCATATTTTTACTGAATGTACTTCCATTACCCTTTCTGGTGAGCAGCATTGTTGCTGCATCAATAAACTTCACACCACTCCTCCCACTAGCTTCAAAGTTCGAATGTTCAAAGTAAATTTATTATCAAAGTACATATATATCACCATACATAACCCGAGATTAATTTCTTTGCAGGATCCAAGTAAGTCCAAGAATCATAACAGAATCAATGAAAGACCATATCCAACAGGACAGATAAGCAACCAATATTCAAAAGACAACAAAAGCATGCAAATACAAAGAAGAAATAATAATAATAATAATAATAATAATAATACATAATGTGAACATGAGATGAAGAGTCCTTGAAATTGAGTCCATAGGTTGTTGGAACATTTCAGTGATGCGGCAAGTGACGTTTTCCCACTGGTTCAAGAGCCTGATGGTCAAGGGGTAATAACTGTTCCTAAACCGGGTGGTGCGAGTCCTAAGCCCTTTGTACTTTCATCCTGATGGCAGCAGTAAAAAGAGTGCATGATCCAGACCCTAATGATGGATGTTGCTTTCCTGCAACAGAGCTCCATGTTGAGCTCAATGGTGGGGAGGGCTTTACCCATGATGGACTGACTGGCTGTATTCACCACCTTTTGTAGGATTTTCCATTCAAGGGCATTGGTGTTTTCGTACCAGGCCGTGCGGCAATCAGTCGATATACACTCCACCGCACATCATCAACAAGCTTCAAAGTTTTAGATTCATGCCGAATCTTCACAAACTTCTAATAAAGTAGCAGCACTGCTGTGCTTTCTTTGTAATTGAATAAATTGAGGTTCCAATTGCTTAATGAGGCATTGAGACCAAGGACTTAAAGCTTGTTGATTAGTTTTCAGGGGATGATAGTATTGAATGCTGAGCTATAGTTGATAAACAGCATCCTTTTTTATGCACCTCTGCTGCCCAGATGTTCCAAGGTTGAGTGAAGAGCTAATGAAATGGCATCTGCTGTGGACCTGTTGTCGGTGGGCAAATTCGAGCAGATCCAAGCCACTTCTCAGGCGGGAGTTGATATATTTCAATGCCAACTCTCAAAACACTTTGTCACTGTGCATGTAGGAGCCATTGGCCTTGAGGCAGATTACCACGTTCCTCTTATACACAGGAATAATTGAAGCTTGCTTGAAGCAGGTGTGTACCTCAGACTGTTGAAGATGTTGCTGAACACTCCAGCCAATTGATCAGCACAGGTCTTTAATACTCAACCAGGTACCCCATCTGGGCCGGATACTTTCCGTAGATTTAGCCTCCTGAAGGATGCTCTCACATCGACTTCAGAGACTGAAATCACAGGATCATCCTGGGCTGTGGGAGTGCATGAAGGATCTTCCACATTTTGTCGGTCAAAGCGAGCCTAAAAGGCATTGAGCTCATCTGGAAGCGAATCCTTGTTGTCACCTATGTCGTTTGATTTCATTTTGTAAGAGGTGATAGAATTCAAGCCCTGGCACAGCAGTTGAGCATCCTTCAGTGATTCCAGTTCAGTCTGGAATCATCACTTCACCTGTGAGATGGCTTTCTCAAGAACGTACCTGGATCTCTTATATCTTACGTGGTCACCAGAACTGAATGCCTCTGATCTGGTCCTCAACAGAATGTGGATCTCATGGTTCATCCAGGGCTTCTGGTTGTAAAAGACTCTAAATGATAATGTGGGGACTATGACTCATCTATGACTATTTTTATAAAATCCATTACAACCGTGGTGTCGTCATTCAGATCTTCTAATGAGTCCTTGAAGATGGCCCAGTCCTTCGACTCAAAGCAATCCTGTAGTCACTCCTCTGTCTCCTGTGACTACCTCTTTGGTGTGCTTATCTCTGGAACCTTGCTCTTTAGACTCTGCCTGTATGCAGGTAGGAGAAGGACAGCCAGGTGATCAGATTTCCCGAAATGTGGTCTGGGCATGGAATGGTAGGCATTCCCTTTCGTGGTATAGCAGTAGTATAGTGTGTTGGGACCTCTGATGCTACAGATTATATGCTGATGGTATTTGGGCAGAGATTTCTTCAAACAGGCTCCAACAATGATTTGAAATGAGTTGGGTGGACTGTTTCTTGTTTGGTGATAGTGTCTGATTGCAGTTGGCCAATGGTGTATGTAAACTGCAGTCAGGATCACGGAAATAGAATGGTAAATCTTGGTAAATATAATGTTTGGCACTTAATTGTTAGATGTTCCAGGTCGGGAGAACATGAGTACAACAAAATGGCCACATTGGAGCACCACAGATAGTTTATCTTGGAACAACACGCCCTCCTGTTGCTTTTTCCAATCAGTAGTTCAGTTCATCCTGTGTATCAAGAAACCTTTGGAACTGATCTCCGAATCTGGCATGTGTAGAGTAAGCCATATCTTGATAAAACATGGAACACTACAAATCCTCATTTCCCTTTTATACAGCAATCTTCCCATAGGTCCTCAATCTTGTTCTCCAGTGACTACACAATGCAAACAAGACGATGGGCAGAGGGGGTCTCATTCCTGGCTTGGAGTACCCCCGCCCACTCACCTCGCTTCCAGCCATGGCAATGAACCTTCGTCTGCTTAAAGATGCCGTACCTGCTTGCTTGAGAGAAGTCCGCTGAATCCCTCAGAAAATTGTGAAATCTATCATTCATTAAGACAGTTCAAAATTACACTGCTTGAAGGGAAATCAGATGCTGCAGATTGCAGTGAAAGTAATTCAAAAGAGGTATATTTATAAGTTTTGTAAGCAGCCCAGAGAACATCGCCGTGGTTCGCCAACGCCATCTTGGATCATAAAATTGCGTCCTCTCGTCAATGACTGCTAAGTCAGTGGAAATGATTTCTTGTCATGTACTCTTAAAGAAGCCCTCATTATTACTGTTCATAAAAGGAGATAAACACAGAACAAATTTACTTTGGTGTCATTGATTTTGGAGTCACTTTCTGATTAAAATAAAGGGAAACAAGCCATGTGCCTGATGAAAATGATCTCCCTTCATTATGATAATTGATGAGAGGTATATCCTCACCAGTTACGTTTGAGTCAGTAGACTAAAATTTAACTGGGAAAACTGTTCTTCAGAATATCATAGGGATAAGTTCAAAGTAAAATAAAAATATTCATACAAACCAATAAATTAATTTAAAGTATGAAATGGGATAATAATTTATAAATAAAAGTTTTAAATACAAGTTAAGTATGAAATTGAATCATTTATAAATAAAAGAATGCACATTTATATTATTACATTTTCTGATCCAAAAGACTAACAGAGACTGTGAATCTCTTTTAGCTTGTAAATTTTTCTATTACTTTAATGGACAATAAACTATTCATTCCTCTTTTTTTTTCCTGCCCCTTACCATCTCTCTATGCTGAGTAACTAAGGCAATACAGTGATACAGCTAGTAGACTTTCTGTCTCACAACTCCAGTCACCCGGGTTTGATATAAAATACAGAATACTGAACAGTGCAGCGCAGGACTGGCCTCTCGGCCAATTAAGTTAAAATCTGCATGATCTTAACTTGTGTATCAAAATCTGCCTTAGCTTGTGTTTATCAATTTCATACCGAGAGAGATCAACAGAAAGATTTAATAGAAATCTGAGGAGACAACTTCTTTTACATGTGGAGTGAGCAGCCAGAGGAAGTGGGGATTGAGAATTTCAAAAGACAGTACTACAGGTATATGAATTGGAAAGCTTATGGTCAAACATTGGCAAATGGGACTAGCTTTGTTGGCATGAACCAGTTCGGCCGAAGGGCCTGCGTCTATGTTATATGACTCTATGGCTTTCATAACTCCTAATGTCGTTCAGCAAATTTAAACTACACTGCAGGTCCTAAAAGTTTGAGAATAATAAGAATTGACAATGCTTATTGCTTGAACAGAGCTTTTGAATTAAAGGCAGGAGAGGCACATACTGACATCAATAAATCTACTAAAAGTAAACATGCCATTGCTGATCACTTCTGTAAACGATTGGGTGTTCCTGCCAGCTTTCAGTCTATCAAGTGTTAGAGGAAATTTGCTATTTGGAGAAGTAGGATCAAGAATGATTAGTCCCAAAATATATGAAGGTAACTTTGCTTCAGATAAAAGAAGGAGAGAATTAATAATTTTCCATCAGAGAAGAATGCCTTCTAAGGAGTCCCAATGGGTGGAATTAGTTAGTTTTCTTGAAATATCAACGTTGAAGTGAAATAATTTTGTAAAGCAGAGTATGTTAGAAAGATACTTTTGTTTTAAACAAACACTACTTTAACTGTACCTGGAACAAAATCCATTTTCAGTGGAATCCCCAAGAGGCACGGCTACACTTTGTCTTGGAAAATCCTGCCTAATCACAAGTGGCAGGCTCCAGTTCTGACAGCTGCCTGCCCCAACACGTGAAGAGTAACTGAGCAGAAGATGCTTCTGGGGCAATGGATCATTTAATTCTGACAAAATTCCACCAGCAACGAAGTCCCAGCAAGGAATGGAAGTGGGCACACCAGGAGATTGGGACCTTGCTGCTGGAAGGCTAAATATAGCACTCTCTGGCATGTAATCACACTGAAAAACAGAAATTATTAATTAATTATTATTAATAATAATTGAACAACACCATAGAAGGAAGTTGTGCATTTATTTAGTGACTTTCGCCAACTTTAGCCTTTATCTGATCTCACAGATGAATAATGAAAATCGTGTTCATTAGCACTGCAGTGAAAGAGAAGTTGGGTTATAGACTGAAAATACAGTGAACAGTAGTTTCTCTATTTGCAGTGGTTTAACATCTGCACATTGAACTTGGCTTCTGAAATTCAGTTCCACTGAGGTCAATGGAATCAAATATCATAAGTAAAGTTCAACATGCATACATAATTATATTGTATGCATGACACATACATTTTCTATCTCCCCAAGTCTATACAATGGGACTTGAACCCCACAGAGGTGAAAGACCAGTGTGCAACAGCTGACACCTGAGATAGACTTAAGAAATTAAATTAAATTACATTTCAGTAATATGCAAGCGTAACATCTTTTCTACAGCAAAAGGTTAAAACAAAACGGCCATTTGGGAACAGCTTGGTTAAAAGACATTTTTGTTCTACTTATGTGGTGTTCATTTCCTCTTCAAGTCTTATCCAACCGAGGAAAAGGGGGACTTCAACCAATGGGTTGATGCAAATATAGAAACCACTTGTCTAGCTGTAGGAAAGTTGTTATTAAGATGGAAAGGGTGCAGAAAAGATTGACAAGGATGTTACCAGTACTAGAAGGCTTGAACTAGAATGTAAGGACAGAGAGGATGAGTCTTTTCTCCCAGGAGCGTAGGAGACTACAGGGTGACCTTATGTAGGTTTATAAAATTGTGAAGGGCATAGATAAGGTGAAATATCACTGTCTTTTTCTTAGGGTAACTAGGGTAGGGGGTCTAAATACGAGAGAAAACGAGTTTAAGGTGACAAGGGAAAAACGTAAAGGGATCTTAGAGAAAAGTTTTTTCACACAGAGGGTGGCAGTTAAATAGAATGAGTTGCCAGATTAAGCTGTCTTGGCAGGTATAATTACAGTGTTTAACAGTTATTTAAACAGGTAAATGGATAGAAAAGGTTTAGGAGGATATGGGCCAAACACAGGAAAATGAGACTAGCTCAGGTAGATACCTAGTTTCATTTGCACCAATGTACTTTGCACCGTTCTATTGCTTTGTGTTTAACACTGTATTTATTGCTATACTTATTGTTACTATTTACACTGTTTATTCTGAGAGCTTCGTCTGAGCAAAGAATTTCATTGCATCCTGGTGTATATGATAATAAACGAATCTGAATCTGAAATAGCATGTATAAGAGCTGGACCAAAAGGCCTGTTTCCATGTTGAAAAACTTGATGTCCTGTGGTGCTTTACCTATCTTTAGGACCCTTACTCAACCTACAAATAACAGGTCATCTAACAACATTTCATGTATCACCTAATAGTCAAATGTTCCAATTACAAATAAGAGAAAATCTGCAAATGCTGGAAACTCAAGCAACACAAACAAAATGCTGGAGGAATTCGGCATGGGCCAGGCAGCATCTATGGAAAAAAGTACAGTCAACGTTTTGGGCCAAGACCCTTCGGTGGGACCTGAAGAAAGATTTTCAGGAACCTTATCAAATAAAATCTGATTCTAAAGAGGAATTAGAGAACAAATAACCAAAAGATTGGTGAAAGGGTTTGCTTCTAAGGAATGAATGATAATTAGATAGCTGAGATGTCAAGAGTAATGAGAAAGAGCTCATTAACATTAACCACAATGAGCTGGGCCAAGATATTCAGTTCATTTTGATGTATCACAGTTCTATGACATTGCAAGTTTTTTATAATTTCTTTTCCACTTCAATGAAAGTTAGGAATAGAAGGCTTGGGAATATACCTTAGAAAAGTAATTTGAACATACTTTAATCAGCGACTGTAATCTGCAAAGCAACCTGTGCTTTAATATAAACAGAAACACTCAGTAGGTCAGGCAGCATCTGTGGAAAGAGAAACAAAGCTACCATTTCAGGTTCAAGATCTTTCTTCAGAACCAGATAAGAAAGATAATCAGTTGCAGAGAGGGTGAGGAAGAAATATCTCCAGTATCACGGACATGTTGGGCAGAAGGGCCTACTTCTGTGCTGCACTGCTCTATGATTCTATGACAGGGTGAAACCAGGGTTGCCTTTGTGAACAACCTGCTATTCCAGTAGCTCAATCAGTGAAGACAATATCTTGAAGCCTCAGTCTCAGCTTTAGCCCAGCATCAGTGAACAGGACATGAGTAACATCACTAGACACTTCCCAGGTATGGATGGTTGAGGGTCAGCGCAGATTTTGTGGGCTGAGGAGCCTGCTTTCATGCTGTGTATCTTCATGATTCTATATAATCCCACAACTGTCTCAAAAAGCCAATCCAGATGAAGTGTCTTGGCCCAAAACATCAATTGTTTATTCTTCTCTATAGATGCTGCCTGACCTGCTGAGTTCCTCCAGAAAGTTGCATATGTTGCTCTGAATTTCCAGCATCTGCAAAATCTCATGTTCATCATGCCTTTATGGCTACCATGCTTTCCAACATGGAAAGTACAAACTTCTCCCCGTGTGTGATCTGCACATTGTATTTTTAAACAACTGGCTAGCTGGAAAGTGGCTGTTAATAGAGTTTCCTACTTGTTTTGAAATGTATATGTCTTACTTCAACGAGCATGTTAAATGTCAACAGATGACAACGGTGGAAGGGCAGTGTTTCTACCCTCAGGGTAACATGCCAAGACCACAGCTGCCAGTATGCAGAGGGTTAGTGAAAATAAGTCCAGCCTAAATGAAGGTAATAAATGGGCATTAAACGTCTAATATAACAAAGGCAGACGTCTCAAGTTACAACCGAATTATTCCTGAAAAAAATTTGGTAACAAAATCTATGCAATGAAACTGGGTGTAAATCTGTTAAAGACTTCACAAGTTACTGAAGTTACACTGAAAGCTATTCGTTACAAGACAGGGGCATGTCAAGTTTTGAAAGGAATTTATATAATAATTTGGCCATATCATTAAATAGCTGGAAATTTGTAAAAGATTTGTCAGTTAAATAAAATCTGCTGAGACTGCTATCTGTTAATTTATAGCAGTTCTAGATGTGCAGATTGCCAATTTAAGTCATGTGATTTATAAAATTAAACGATCACATTTACAAATTATGCATCAAGGTCTATAGAAGAACAGTTCCAGTAGAACTCTGGCAGAGGGTTTATATTTATAGCCACAAACCTCCAGCCCTGCTCTAGAGTCTGCTTGCCTACTCTAAATCCATCTGGGGAATGGAGTTGGCTCCGTGCCCTGACCACTCAAAGAAAGTCTCCACCACTGACTAAATAAGTGGAGATAGTCCTTCCCAAGGTGGGTGGCGATTCAGTTCTGCTGAGAAAACAGACGTTTGGTAGAGAGTAAAAAGACTGCTTTAAACTGTTGTAAACTTCACCTTCCCTCTAGTGGGACAGCCATTCTCCACTGGAAGTTTATTAAGGAGCAGATAAGACTGAGACTTCAGACAAACAATGTTGAGAACGTGGCTCTTACTCTTCCCACTGGCCAGTAAAAAAGTATCCAATGTGGAAAAACTATCCCAATAATCACAAATTATATCAAATTTGAAATGTCATTTGATTCAATGGTTTTGATCAGGAATTATAACATCAATCCATTAAATTTACACACATTTTTGAGTTATTATCTTCAAACTTTCATACTTGTAGCAATGTGTACAGCCTTGCTTCCTTCAAAGGACTAAACATGACAGCGCAAAAACTAATGAAAGGTTCAAATTTTTTTCACAAACTTTCCACCAAGTTCTTGTTACAAGAATTGAAAAATCCTATGTCTGATCCAGATAACGTGGGCAAACTTTATGCAAGCAGTAGTTAGAAACATAGAAAACACAATACAGGCCCTTCAGCCCACAATGCTGTGCCGAACACGTACTTACTTTAGAAATTACCTAGGGTTACCAATAGCCCTCTACTTTTCTAAGCTGTAGTTATGATGTGGATTTCAGGGCTAAAACATAGGAATTGGACAGCCACCTAAAAGTAATTTCAGGGCTAAGGGAAAACAACAGGGGAATGGGTCTGACAGGACTTAACTACTTAGAGATTTGATGGGGTGAATTATTCTATCAGTGTAATATCAATAAACAACCCTACTGATGCCACTAAAAATAATAGCTTGGTTTGCAGTAATTATCTGAAATCTATGCAGTCACTGTCTCTTGTCTATTTCCATGCTTGGGTGCTGAGTTCCAAACTATTGTAACCTCTTCAGACTGGTACAAAGGAGTAGAACATACAGAACAGAGACCAGTACAGCACTGAAACAGGTCCTTCAGCCCATGATATCTATGCCAAACCAAATACAAATTAAACTAAAGTTAGCCTGTTCATGCTCCATACCCCTCTATTCCCTGCATATCCATGTGTCCAACAGTCTCTTAAATGCCGCTGTCTCCACCACTAACCCTGGCAGCTCATTCCAGGTACCTAAGACTTGCTGTGTAAAATACTTGCTCCACACATCTCCTTTGAACTTTTCCTCTTTATCCTTAAATACATGTCCTCTAGAAATTGGCATTTCTACTCTTGGAAAACATTCCGGCAGTCCCTTCTCTATGCTTCTACTATTTTTATAAACAAAGGAGCTGGACATTGTAGGGACAGAGTACATGATGCTGAAGTTTAAATGATAGAGAGTTTCAGATTCCTATGAGTGAACATTACCAGTAGCCTGACCTGGTCTAACCACATTGTACCATGGCCCAGAAAGCTCATTGATGCCTCTACTTCCTCAAGAGACTAAAAAAATTTGACAAGAGCCTTTTGACCCTCACCAATTTTTGTCAATGCACCATGGAAAGTATCCTATCCAGATGGCTTGGTATGGAAACAGCTCTGCCTTGATCACAAGAAACTGCAAAGAGTGATGGATATAGCCCAGCACAACAGAGAAACCAGACTCCTGGCCATAGACTCTGTGCACACTTTTTGCTACCTTGGTAAAGCAGCCACCGTAATCAAAGATCCCATGCAACCTGGATGTTCTTTCTTCTCCCCCTTATCTCCAATTGGCCAGAACTATCTGTGGAATTCATTACCACAGCCGGCTATGGAGACCAAGTCATTCGGTATATGTAAAATGGAGATGGATAGGTCTCAATTAGTCAGGATGTTAAAGGTTATGGGGAGGAGGCAAGAAAAAGGGATTGAGAGAGATAATAAATCAGCCGTGACGGAACGGCAGAGCAGGCTCCATGGGCTGAATGGCCTAATTTCCTCCCATGTCTTATGTTCTCAGATACGAAAGCGTGAAAGTACAGACCACTAGGCACAAGTAAAGCTTCTATCCTGCTTTTCTATAAGACTATTGAACAGTTTCCTTGTATGATGGGGTCTTGAACTCATAATCTACCTTGTTAAGACTTTGTGCCTCAAAGCCTACCTGCATTGCTGTTATTGAATGTTAACTTAGTGGCAGCAGTATAATGCAATACATGATAATATAAAAAAAAAGTAAACCAATTACAGTGAGCATATATATGTATATAAAGTAGTTAAATTCAAATAGAGCAAAATAGAAATAATATTAAATAAAAGTGAGGTAGTGTTCATGGGTTCAATGTCCATTTAGAAATCTGATGGCAGAGGGGAAGAAGCTGTTCCTGAATCGCTGAGTGTGTGCCTTCAGGCTTTTGTACCTCCTTACTGATGGTATCAGTGAGAAAAGGGAACGTCCTGGGTGCTGGGGTCCTCAATAATGGATGCCACCTTTCTGAGGCACCGCTTCTTGAAGAGGTTTTGGATACTAAGGAGAGGATAGTAACCAAGATGGAGCTGACTAATTTTACAGCTTTCTGTAGCTTCTTTTGATCCTGTGCAGTAGCCCTCCATACCAGACAGTGATGCAGCCCGTCAGAATGCTCTCCACGGTACATCTGTAGAAGTTTTTGAGTGTTTTAGGTGACAAGCCAAATCTCATCAAACTCCAAATGAAATATAGCCACTGTTTTGCTTTCTTTATAGCTGCATCAATATGTTGGGACCAGATTAGATCCCCAGAGATTATGACACCCAGGAACTTGAAATTGCTCACTCTCTTCACTTCTGATATCTCTATGAGGATTGGTATGTGTTCCCTCGTCTTATCCTTCTTGAAGTCCACAATCAGCTCTTTCATCTTACTAATATTGAGTGCAAGATTGTTGCTGTGACACCACTCAACTAGCTGGTATATCTAAAAATATTGATTTCCTAAAACTAAATTAAGATAAAACTGAAATATTTTGGTTGGTCCCAAAGCCATACAAGATAAACGTCAAGATAAACTTGGATTCCCTTGTAAAATCAGAAGTAACTATCCTGGGTGTTAACTTTGATTCAGATTTGAATTTTAAATCTCACATAAAGAAAGTGACCAGAGCAGATTTCTACACTTAAGAAATATTGCAAAGTTATGTTCATTTTTGTCACATAATGATTCTGAAAATCTCATTCACATCTTGATAAAACCAGATTACCTCAATGCACTTTTTACTGACCTTCCAAAGCAATCTTTTGACAAACTTCAACTCATTCAGAACACTGCTGCTAGACGTTTAACTAAAATCAGGACAAGGGAGCATATCACTCCCATCCTAGCTACTCCCCATTGGCTTTCTGTATCTTTTAGAATTGATTTTAAAGTTCTCTTACTTGTCTTTAAAGCTCTCAGTGGTCTGGAAGCAGAGTACATCACAGAATCATTTTCATTTTGTAACCCTGCTACAAGGGATGCAAACTCAGTTAACACTTTTAAAAGCCAAGTCAAAAAAACTATTTAACTTTGCTTTTAACTAACATCTTTTAATTACAGAGAAGATGCTTGCTGTCTTGAGGCAAATTATCTTAATTTAGTTTTAGAAAATCTGCAGGGGCAGTGAAGGTGTTTCCTTGGACCCTGTAGGAGGCTAATGCAGAAATTGCAGGGGCCCTAGCAGAGATACTTAAAACCTCCTTAGCCACAGGTGAGGTGCCAGAGGATTGGAGGATAGCGAATATTGTTCTGCCAGGAAATTACAGGCTGGAGAGCCTGCGCCAGTAGTGGTAAAGTTACTGGAAGGTATTGAAAAGGATCAGATATATGAATATTTGGACAGACAGGGACTGAATAGGGATTGCCAACATGGTAGGTCTTGTCTAACCAATCTTATACACATTTTTGAGAGAGTTACCAGGAAATTCGATGAAGGCAGTGATTACTATCCACATGGAATTTAGCAAGGCCTTTGACAAGGACTCATATGAGAGATTGGTCAAGAAGATTCAGTCAGCATGGATTTACGAAGGGGAAATCGTGCTTGACTAATCTTCTGGAATTTTTTGAGGATGTAACTATGAAAATGGACAAGGGAGATCCAGTGGATGTAGTGTACCTGGACTTTCAGAAAGCCTTTGATAAAGTCCCACATAAGAGATTAGTGGGCAAAATTAGGGCACATGGTATTGGGGGCAGAGTACTGACATGGACTGAAAATTGGCTGGTTGACAGGAAACAAAGAGTAGCGATTAACGGGTCCCTTTCGGAATGGCAGGAGGTGACCAGTGGGGTACCGCAAGGCTCGGTGCTGGGACTGCAGCTGTTTACAATATACATTAATGATTTAGATGAAGGGATTAAAAGTAACATTAGCAAATTTGCAGATGACACAAAGCTGGGTGGCAGTGTGAAATGTGAGGAGGATGTTATGAGAATGCAGGGTGACTTGGACAGGCTGGGTGAGTGGGTGGATGCATGGCAAATGCAGTTTAATGTGGATAAATGTGAGGTTATCCACTTTGGTAGTAAGAACAGGAAGGCAGATTATTATCTAAATGGAGTCAAGTTAGGAAAAGGGGAAGTGCAACAAGATCTAGGTGTTCTTGTACATCAGTCACTGAAAGCAAGCATGCAGGCACAGCAGGCAGTGAAGAAAGCTAATGGCATGCTGGCCTTCATAACAAGGGGAATTGAGTATAGGAGCAAAGAGGTCCTTCTGCATCTGTACAGGTCCCTGGTGAGACCACACCTGCAGTATTGTGTGCAGTTTTGGTCTCCAAATTTGAGGAAGGACATTCTTGCTATTGAGGGAGTGCAGCGTAAGTCCACAAGGTTAATTCCCGGGATGGCGGGACTGTCATATGTTGAAAGATTGAAGCGACTGGGCTTGTATACACTGGAACTTAGAAGGATGAGAGGGGATCTGATTGAAACATGTAAGATTATTAAGGGATTGGACACGCTGGAGGCAGGAAGCATGTTTCCACTGATGGATGAGTCCAGAACCAGAGGCCACAGTTTACGAATAAGGGGTAGGCCATTTAGAATGGAGTTGAGGAAAAACTTTTTCAACCAGAAAGTGGTGGATATGTGGAATGCTCTGCCCCAGAAGGCAGTGGAGGCCAAGTCCCTGGATGCTTTCAAGAAAGGGATGGATAGAGCTCTTAAAGATAGCGGAATCAAAGGTTATGGGGATAAGGCAGGAACTGGATACTGATTGTGGATGATCAGCCACGATCACAGTGAATGGCGGTGCTGGGTCGAAGGGCCGAATGGCCTACTCCTGCACCTATTGTCTATTGCCTATTGCCCAGCTTTCAAGATAAGGTAATAAATCGGATTTGACATTGCCTTCGCAGGTAAAGCCAGACAGTGATAGTGGATAGAACCATAGAACACGACAGCACAGAAAACAGGCCATTCGGCCCTTCTAGTCTGTGCCGAAACTTTGTTCCGCTAGTCCCATTGACCTGCACCCAGTCCATAACCCTCCAGACCTCTCCCATCCATGTATCTATCCAATTTATTCTTAAAACTTAAGAGTGAGCCTGCATTTACCACGTTAGATGGCAACTCGTTCCACACTCCCACCACTCTCTGAGTGAAGAAGTTCCCGCTAATGTTCCCCCTAAACCTTTCCCCTTTCACCTTTCACCCTAAAGCTATGTCCCTCTCATATTTATCTCTCATAATCTAAGTGGAAAGAGCCTACTTGCATTTACTCTGTCTATACCTCTCATAATTGTGTAAACCTCTATCAAATCCCCCCTCATTCTTCTACGCTCCAAGGAATAAAGTCTTAACCTGTTCAATCTTTCCCTGTAACTCAACTCCTGAAGACCGCCAACATCCTAATAAATCTCCTCCGCACTCTTTCAATCTTACTGATATCCTCCTATAGTTAGGTGACCAGAACTGCACACAATAATAGTTGCTCCTCTGACTGGAGGTCTGTAACTAGTGGTGTGTCTCAAGGATTGGTACCAGGTCCACTGTTGTTTGTCATCTCTTTCAATGATTGGGGTCTAGTGGACAGCAAGGAAGACTATCAAAGCTTGTAGCAGATCTGGACCAGCTGGAAAAATGGTCTGAAAAATGGCAAATGGAATTTAATGTAGACAAGTGTGAGGTGTTGCACTTTAGGAGGACCAACAATAAGTCTTATACTGAGGAGTGCAATAGAACAGAGGGATCTGGGAATACAGATCCATAATTCCTTGAAAGTGGCGTCGATTGGTAGATAGGGTTGTAATGAAAGCTTGTGGCACATTGGGGTTCATAAATCAATACACTGAGTCCTGAAGAAGTGTCTCAGCCTGTTTGTCCACCTCCATGGATGCTCCCTGACCCGCTGAGTTCCTCCAGTAATTTGTGTGTGTAGCTTTGGGTTTCCAGCATCTACACAATTTCTCATGTTTGTTGAGTACAGGAGTTGGGATATTATATTGAAGTTGTATAAGATATTGGTGAGGCCTAATTTGAAGTATTGTGTGTAGTTTTGGTCATCTATCTACCGGAAAGATGTAAATAAGATTGAAAGAGTGCAGAGAAAATTTACAAGGATGTTGCTGGGACTTGAGGATCAAAGATATAGGGAAGGTTGAATAAGTTAGGACTTGATCCCTGGAACTTAGAAAATTGAGGGGAGATTTGATAGAGGTATACAAAATTATGAGGTGCATAGCTAGGGCAAATTCAAGCAGGCTTTTTCCACATAGGCTGGGTGAGATGACATCTAGAGGTGATGGGTTAAGGGTGAAAGGCGAAATATTTAAGGGAACATGAGGGGGAACTTTTTCACTAAAGGGTGCTGAGAATATGGAATGTACTGCCAGCGCAAGTGGTGGATACAGGTATGATTTCAACTGTAAGAGAAATTTGGAGGTATGGAGGGCTATGGTCTAGGTGCAGGTCGATGGGACTAGGCAGATTAATGGTTCAGCATGGACCAGATGAGCCAAAGGGCCCATTTCTGTGCTGTAGTGTTCTATGAGAATGACTCTGAAGAGAAGTTTTGACACATTGCCTTCATAAATCTAAGTATTGAGTACAGACATTTTGATGCTATGTTGAAGTTGTACAAGACGTTGGTTAGACCTAATTTGGAGTATTATGTGCAATTCTGATCACCTACTTTCAGGAAATATGTCAATAAGATTAGAAGAGTGTGGAGAAAATTTACCAAGATTTTACTGGGACTTGAGGACCTGAATAAAGATCAAATACTTTAAGACTTTATCCCTTGGAGCATAGGAGAATGGGGGTTAATTTGATATAGGTGTACAAAATTATGAGGGGTATAGTTGGGGTAAATGCAAGCAGGCTTTTCCACTGAGGTTGGGTGTGACCAGAATTAGAGGTCATGGGTTAAGTGTAAAAGGTGAAATATTCAAGGGGAATATAAAGGGGAACTTCTTTACTCAGAGCATGGTGAGAGTGTGGAATGAGTTAACAGTTGACATAGTGCATGTGGTCTCAATTTCAGTAATTCAGAGAAACTTTGACAAGTATCCGGATGAGAGAGATATAGGAGGCTATGGTGTGGGTGCAGGTCGATGGGACTAGGCAGAATAATGCTTTGGCAGAGACTAGATGGGTCAAAGGGCCTGTTTCTGTGATGTAGTACTCTGTGACTCCACAAATAATATCTTCCTGTCTTTTTATTTTCATGTTTGCACTTTATTCTATAGTAAACATTTTGACATCGTCTGTATGAAAAATACTCT
Organism: Mobula hypostoma; assembly: GCF_963921235.1. Lineage (NCBI taxonomy): Eukaryota > Metazoa > Chordata > Chondrichthyes > Myliobatiformes > Myliobatidae > Mobula > Mobula hypostoma. Next base: position 172,942,803 of record NC_086097.1, read on the forward strand.
ATAAATAAGTTATTATTGTTAATGAATTGATCTGAGTGAACAGTATGCAAGACAGGTTTTTAAATATATCTTGGTCATATGAAAACAATAAACCAAGTTGCCAATTTATCAAGGTCTCCCTTCAGCCTTCGACACTCCAGAAAGAGCAAATGCATTTGACCAACCTCTCCTTATAGCTCATACTCTCTAACCTAGGCAGCATCCAGATAATCATCCTTCCCGTTATGGGATGACCAGAATTGTGCACAACGTTCCAAGTGCAGCCTTGTACAGTTGCAAAATGACCTCCTTACTTTGAAACTCAAAGCTACAACCAGTGAAGGCAAGTATGCCATAGGCCTGCTTTACCACCCCTTTATGTGGCCACTTTGCTAAAAGGAAAAACAAAGATAAGAGGGCACAATCTGATAGGATTTTAAAGGTTTTCAATAAGGAACATCACATTTCCATTCAAGGAAGATAAGACTGAGATCATAAGTAGCTGATTGCCAACAACAAATCTAGACAAGAATTTAGGAGCAACAAATAATCTGCTGGAAGAAGTCAGCGGGACATGCAGCATCTGTGGAAGAAAAGGCATTACTGGTAAAATATTTCCTAATCCCCACAGATGCTGTGTGACCCACTGAGTTCCTACAGCATGTCAAACAGTATCCATGGAAAGGAATAAACAGTCGACGTTTGAGGTCAAGACCCTTCATCAGGACTTTCCATGGACGCTGACTAACTTGCTGAGTTCCTCCAGCATTCTGTGTGTGTTACTTTGAATTTCCAGCATCTGTAGAATCCCTTGTGTTTAAGAGTACCTCCAGCAGACAGTTTGTTGCTCCAGTTTTCAGCATCTGCAGTTTCTTGTATCTGTAAGAATTCATGAGGAACTTTATTACCCAGGAAATGGTTAGAATGCTCAACTAATACAAGAGGGAGAGATGATTGCTAGATTGGATTATATGAAGAGGGGTGGGAAGTGGCTCGAGTCCATCATAAACACTAGTTCTAATCCCCTGGGCCAAATGGCCTTAAGAAACTGTAAAAAAGTTTTGTTGTGGTAGATTCTAAGATTAACTCTAGCGTATAACATTTATTCCATCACCTATAATATGCTTACCCAACAAATTGGCAGGAAACAGAGAGTGGGAATAAAGGGATCCTATTCTGGTTGGCTGCCGGTTACCAGTGGTGTTCCATAGGGATCAGTGTTGGGGCCGCTTCTTTTTACATTGTACATCAACGATTTGGATTATGGAATAGATGGCTTTGTGACTAAGTTTGCTGATGATATGAAGCTAGATGGAGGGGCCAGTAGTGCTGAGGAAACGGAGAGTCTGCAGAGAGACTTGGATAGATTGGAAGAATGGGCAGAGAAGTGGCAAATGAAGTACAATGTTGGAAAGTGTATGGTTATGCACTTTAGCAGAAAAAATAAACGGGCAGACTATTATTTAAATAGGGAAAGAATTCAAAGTTCTGAGATGCAACGGGACTTGGGAGTCCTCGTACAGGATTCCCTTAAAGTTAACCTCCAGGTTCAGTCGGTAGTGAAGAAGGCGAATGCAATGTTGGCATTCATTTCTAGAGGAATAGAGTATAGGAGCAGGGATGTGATGTTGAGGCTCTATAAGGCGCTGGTGAGACCTCACTTGGAGTACTGTGGGCAGTTTTGGTCTCCTTATTTAAGAAAGGATGTGCTGACATTGGAGAGGGTACAGAGAAGATTCACTAGAATGATTCCGGGAATGAGAGGGTTAACATATGAGGAACGTTTGTCCGCTCTTGGACTGTATTCCTTGGAGTTTAGAAGAATGAGGGGAGACCTCATAGAAACATTTCGAATGTTAAAAGGCATGGACAGAGTGGATGTGGCAAAGTTGTTTCCCATGATGGGGGAGTCTAGTACGAGAGGGCATGACTTCAGGATTGAAGGGCGCCCTTTCAGAACAGAAATGCGAAAAAATTTTTTTAGTCAGAGGGTGGTGAATCTATGGAATTTGTTGCCACGGGTAGCAGTGGAGGCCAAGTCATTGGGTGTATTTAAGGCAGAGATTGATAGGTATCTGAGTAGCCAGGGCATCAAAGGTTACGGTGAGAAGGCAGAGCAGTGGGACTAAATAGGATAAAATGGATCAGCTCATGATAAAATGGCAGAGCAGACTCGATGGGCCGAATGGCCTACTTCTGCTCCTTTGTCTTATGGTCTTATGGTCTTATATCTATTGCAGAGATCCCAGTCACACCCTGAGTTTGACCTCCCTGAGTTACCATTATTTCTCTCGGAAGCTGCAGCAGATGCCACTCAAGGCAAAATTTGTTCCAGTGCCAAACGAGACAGAACTATAAACTTAAATTCATGTGTCACTGATTCAATGGCCTGTAATGGTAATGGAGCCTCCCAGGAATGAAAATGCTAATGGGGTTAGCACAAAAGGGGTCATTATGACACTACAATTAGAGAGATGTGTTACTGACAACAATGCAGAGCCAGGAATCTGGAATGAACTACCCTCCCCACTGATCTGCTCTGTTGGGAACTCGGTTGATGGTTCAATCCTCTGCTGGCACTGCATCACCAATGGGATGGTGAATGTTGTCCAATCACTGCATGGTTAAGTGCGAAGAAACGATAGAATCATACAGCACATAAAAGGGGGCCCTCTTTGCCCTCTTTGTGCTAACCACAATGATAATCTGCACAGGGGTTCCCAACCTAGTGCCCATGGACCCCTTGCTTAATGGTATTGGTCCTTGGCATAAAAAAGGTTGGGAATCCCTGATCTACACTAATCCTACGTTCAGCCCAGATCCCTCTGTACCTTTCCTGTCTCTGTGGCTGCATATTTCAGCTGCAATAGTTCGAAATAAGAATACTTGACGATTCTCTCAGGCCTACAGAAATCTGTAAGAGTCATTGGTAGCATACTGAATATTCAAGCGTCCAGTGAAGGAGGGACACTAGTGTGCCTTCATTGTGATAGTATTAATGTGCTGGGCCCAGGGACATGAGGCTGTTCACCCTTTCCACCACTCACCCCTCAATATAGACTGGTGTGCGTTCACCCAGTAAAATGGTGCCAGACAGAGGCAACTTCCAGAGTGCCTTGAAGACAGTGATCACATGCAGCACAGGTCAATGGATACAATTAAACATTCCCATTTCAGCCTGATACAGTTGAGAATCACAACTGCTACCAAGGTCTGTGCAGTTAATAAAGATGTCTTGATGCGATTGAATATCTACTGCTGCTTAAAACTGACAGAAGCAATGCCAAGTGTGGCGCAGCTTCTCGCTGGAAGAAACTTCCTCGCAGGAAATGTGACTGCCAGTCAGGGATACAAGAACGTTTAAGAAAACGGGGTTTTCGACGCTCAATACCGACTATCTTGCTGCCAAATGTACAGTCTCTAGTAAATAAAATTGAAGATCTCAGAGCTAGGGTGCTCTATCAGAGGGACATTAGGACCACTTGCGTCCTTTGTTGCCAGAATCCTGGTTAACCCCTTCCTTACCGGACACAGCAACTGAGATTGACGGGTTCACTATACACCATCAGGATAGGACTGTTGAGTTTCTCAGAAGCAGAGGTGAAGGCATATGCCTCATGATCAACTCCTCTTAGTGCACACTTTGGGAAGTCTGATCACCTGGCTGCATTTCTACTCCCTAAATATAGACAGAAACTGAAGACCGCTGAACCAGCAGTGAGGACTAAGAAGGTACGGACAAGGGAAGCACAGGAGCGCTTACAGGACTGCTTAGAATCAGTGGACTGGATTATGTTCATGGATTCATCTTCAAATTTGGATGAGTAATGCAGTTGTTACCAACTACATTAAAACTTGTGTCGATGAATGTGTGCCTACAAAAACTTGCTGTACATTCCCAAACCAGAAGCTGTGGATGAACCAGGAGGTTCGACATCTGCTGAGGGCTAGAATGTGGCATTTAAGTCTGGTGACCCAGGTGTGTACAAGGACAGCAGGTATGATTTGCAGAGGGCTATTTCAAGAGTGAAGAAGCAATTCCAAGTGAGGTTGGAGGTGACATTGGATGCACATCAACTCTGGCAGGGTTTGCGAAACCCAAAAGCATGAATGGCAGAGATGCTTCACTACCTGATGAGTTCAAAGCCTTCGATGCCCGCCTTGAATGGGAGAACATAAGTACAGCTGTGAAGACCCCTGTTGCACCCAATGACCCTGTGGTCTCTGTCTCGGAGGCCGATGTTCGGCTGGCTTTAAGGAGGGTGAACCTCGCAAGGCGGCAGGCCCCGATGGAGTACCTGGTAAGGCTTGGAAAACTTGTGCCAACCAACTGGCAGGAGTATCCAAAGACATTTTCAACCTCTAAATGCTTTGGTCAGAAGTTCCCACCTGCTTCAAAAAGGCAACAATTATACCAGTGCCCAAGAAGAGTAGCGTGAGCAGCCTCAATGACTATCATCCAGTAGCACTCATACCCACAGTGATGAAATGCTTTGAGAGGTTGGTCATGGCTAGAATGAACTCCTGCCTCAGCAAGGACCTGAACCCACTGTAATTTGCCTATCGCCACAACAGGTCTACAGCAGATGCAGTCTAAATGGCTCTTCACGTGGCATTAGATCTTCACCTGGACAATACAAACATCTATGTAAGGATAGTGTTTGTTGACTATAGCTCAGCTTTTGACAGCATCGTTCCCACAGTCCTGCTCAATACACTACAGAACCTAGGCCTCTGTATCTCTCTCTGCAATTGGATCTTAGACTTACTAACCAGAAGACCTCAATCTGTGTGGATTCGTGAATATATTTCCTCCTCACTGATGATCAACACTGGCGCACTGCTCTACTCCCTCTATACCTGTGGCTAGGTATAACCCAAACACAATCTATAAATTTGCTGATGATACAATCATTGTTGGTAGAATCTCAGATAGAGATGAGAGGGCATACAGGAGCAAGATATACCAGCTAGCTGAGTGGTGTCACAGCAACAAACTTGCACTCAGTGTTAGTAAGATGAAAGAGCTGACTGTGGACTTCAGGAAGGATAAGACAAAAGAACACGAACCAATCCTCATAGAGGGATCAGAAGTGAAGAGAGTGAGCAATTTCAAGTTGCTGGGTGTCAAGATCTCTTGGTCCCATCATATTAATGCTGCTATAAAGGTGGCAAGACAGTAGCTATATTTCATTAGGAGCTTGAAGAAATTTGGTTTGTCACCTAAAACGCTCAAAAACTTCAGCAGATGTACCATTGAAAGTATTCTGACAGGCTGTATTACTGTCTAGTATGTGTGGGGGGGCTACTATTGCACAGGACCAAAAGAAGCTACAGGAAGTTGTAATATTGGTCAGCTCCACCTTGGGTACCACCTTCTGTAGTATCTAAGACATCTTCAAGGAATGGTGCCTCAGAAAGGTGAAGTGCATTATTAAAGACCCCCATCACCCCAGACATGCCCTCTTCTCATTATTACTGTCAGGAAGGAGGTACAGAAGCCTGAAGGCACACACTCAGTGACTCAGGAATAGCTTCTTCCCCTCTGCCATCTGATTCCCAAATGAACATTGAACCCATAAACACTACCTCATTTTTAAAATATTATTTCTGTGTTGCACTATATTTAATTTATTACATTTTTTTAATGTGTGTGTGTGTGTGTGTGTGTGTTTACTGTGATCGATTTATTTATTTATTCTGTATTATCATGCATTGCATTGAACTGCTGCTGCTAAGTTAACAAATTTCACAACAGAAGCTGGTGATAATAAATATGATTCTGATTCTGGTCTTTGCATGCATATCCCGAGGGAATTATGAAGTATTGTTATTTGAAACTATTACAGCTAAAGTCTGGAGCCACGCAGATAGGAAAGGCACAGAGGGACTTGGGCTGAATGGTGATTCAGCCAGCTCCATCGCAGGAGCAACCATCCTCACCATCGAGGGCACCTTCAAGAGGCAGTGTCTCAAGAGGGCACTAAGAACCCTCACCTTCATTCATAAATTCATACATTTATGTATGTATGCATGCATCTATGTCTGTATGCGATTTATCGCAACTTTATGCAACACACAGATAATGCTAGAGGAACACAGCATGTCAGGCAGCGTCTATGGAAAAAAGTACAGTCAGCGTTTCAGGCCAAGACCCTTCGGCAGGACCTTATCATAACTTTATGTCAGGCAGAGTCCTACCGCTGCAAAGCAACAAATCTCACATCATCAAAGTCAGTGATAGTAAATCTGATTCTGATTGTAATATCTAAGGAACAACACAAAAGCCTTTTAAACATTGTAATTGTATGTCTCTACCACCTTTTCTGGCAGCTCGTTCCAGATAACCATCACCTTCTGTGAGAAAAAAAGCTTTGATGTTCTTTAAATTTCTCTGCTCTCACTTGAAATCTGCTTTCTCTAGAGTTCCAGGCTCCCTTTTTACGGGAAGAAGGCTCTGACTATCTTTCCAAGTGTTGCACCTCATAATTTTATGAACCTCTGCTCAGGTCCTGTCCAAGTTACGAATACTAGAATTGTTTACATCCCATATATACAACCAAGTGTTTGGGAGAATGGCAGTGTAGATTTGCTGATTGCTGGCGTCTTCTGCCAGATACGATTTCAGTTTGTGGCCTTGTTTCTGCTTGATAACGAACAGTTTGCAAGATTATAACCCTTCGAAATTTGAGAATTCCCTGTATAACATCACCCCTCAGTCTCCTATGTTCCAGGGAGAATAAAACCAGAATTTTCAACCTCTTGTTATAACAACCACCCATTGCAAATGACATCCTGGTAAATCTCTTTTGCTCCTTTGGTGACAAGAAATGCTCCATGAATTTTTAACTTCGTCACTGTCCTATCGATTCAGTGAACTTATGGACTTATACTCCAAGGTCTCTGTATATCAGCACTCTTAAGCCATTTACTTTACATGTCCCACCAAAATTTGACCTGCAGAAGTCTGGATTACAATGTTCTGGATTAAATTCACCTGCCAGCGTCTTCTTAGCCTTCTAGCTGATTTATGGGCATCTGTATCTTTAGATAACCCTTCTCATTATTTACAACTCCTCTAACTTCCGTGTTACTTCTTCTTTTCTACACACGTAGCATGGAGGGCATTCTGACTGGTTACATCACCGCCTGGTATGGAGGCTCCAATGTGAAAGATCAAAAGAGGCTTCGGAGGTTTTGTGACTCATCCAGTTCCATCACGGGCTTAATCCCCCCATCGTCGAGGACATATTTAAAAGGTGGTGTCACAAGAAGGCAGCATCCACCATTAAGGATCTTCACTACTGGGGACATGCTCTCTTCACATCACTGCCATCAGGGAGGAGGTACAGGAGCCTGAAGACCTACCTACACTCAGTGCTTTAGGAACAGTTTCTTCCCCTCTGCCATCAAATTTCTGAACAGCCTATGAACCCGTGAATGCTATTTCTATTTTGCACTTTTTGTTTATTAATTTTATTGCCACTTATAATAATTTTTAAATGTCTTACACTACATGCAGCCATAAAATAATGAGTTTATGGACCAGCTATCATGTGGGACCTTGTCAAAAGCCTAACTGAAGTCCAAATAAACCACATTTAGTGCACTGCCCTCATCAATTTTCTTAATTAGGAAAAGTGCAACAGTTTACTGTGAAGACTAGTGTTGGGCAAGCTGGGACAAACAATACAATCAGTCTGCATATGGGGCTCAGAGCAGCATATTAACAAACACAGTAAGTATGGCCAGTGCTGGGGTCTGGTAGTACCTGCTCTATGCCTTGACCATTTGGATTCTACAATTTTCTTATTATTTTTTGTTGGACTTGACGAAAGTTGCTGTGTCTTTGACTGCTTGTTTGACTCTCCCCATGCCAGAGATTCCTCTTGGGACTTTTTGACATAAATATATACAGCAATCTAAAGAATCAGTACTTAAGTGGGTAATGCAAAAGAGGTTACAAGCATCTAGTGACCATCATCATAAGTTTACTACTTTCAATTAAGTAAATTAAATGACAAGAAATATTGTATATGATGTACCTCTCTCTGTGTTGCTTGCTCCGGGAAGATGAGCACAGGACGATAATAGATTTTGAGATCAGTGGTGTTAATTAAGATTGTCTTGTCTTCAATCACAAGGATTTGTATGCCATGTCGTACTACTGAAGATATGCAGAACTGACACAACTGTGGAACACAAGGAACTTATCAGTGAAATAGAAAGAAACAAAAAGAAAGAATTTGTACGGTACACAATAATTGTTTTTACTCTTGGAATGTTACAAAGCACTTTGCAATGAATGAATTTCTTTTGAAGTGTATTCACAGATGTAATGTAGGCAATCAAAAGACACATGGCCCACTTGTTATCCCATTGACCCTACACTGAGATTCCTACAGCATTTGTAGCAAATGGGAAATATATAAATAACTCATTCATCAAGCGCCATTATTTATATTTTAAAAGTTTTAGTGTTTACTTATCAACTAAAGTTGAATGTTAGACAAAAACAGCCAGTAATGATTACTTATCTGCATCATTCCTGAGTCAGGTTAAGCTAATACTATGAATTTAACCAGCACGCAAATAGGAATATGGTCACTATAGTTTCAACAGCAGAGTTCTAATTTATGGACAGAGATACACAAGTGGTATACGCCTGTGCTCTAGAGAGCCAAGTACTTGATCCATTGTTGTTTTGATAACATGATAATGATTTGAAATTGGGGTGTGGGGTATGGTTAACTTTTAAGTAGTTAACAACAAATTGATACGTGGAAAGTAGGAATCAAGGTCATAACAGACCTCAAGAGGACAGGGACCTCCTGGTAGAGATGACAAGAAGGTGACACTACTTCCACTCAGAAAAGTGCCCCACCATCCAAATCAAAAAGACAACTTTGAAAACAGTTGGAGGCATTTGACCACACGTAGGATTTTGGCCTTTTGGATGTCAGGAAGTCATGTTAAATTGACGTGAAACATTTGCTCAGTGCCAAAAAATACAGTGTCCAAAAGTTGGCACTTCTCTTCAGAAAGGATGTTTACGCTTCAGAGGAGGCAGGAATGAAATTCACCATTGAGGTGTGAGTGATTGTAGCTTGGGGCATAAAGTGGAAAGGATGGTGTTGATTTATGTTTTTATTAAAGTGGTTGAGGGGAGATTTGTTGAAGCTGTTTATAATTATGAATGCTTTTAAAAGAATAAACACAGCAGTTTCTAGTGCTGAAGCATTGATTACCACATGGCACAGTTTAATATAATTGATAAAAGAAGCAAGAACGAAGGAAGGATTTTTCACTTCAACAATAGATTGGGTCTGGAAGATATTGCTTTCTGGCGTGGTGGCTTTCAAGAGGAAACTCAACAGTAGCTTTCAAGAGGAAACTGGAGAAACATTCAAAGGAGGAAAAAAACTGCTGTGATGCAAGGAATGTGATGGGAAGGAGAAGAGCTGGTTTGGTCTTCAAAAGAGCCAGCAAAGGCTTTTAACTTGACAAAGCAGCTTTACATTCCTTGTTTCTGATAATCTGAATTCCTGACTGCAACACAAATGCTGCAATCATTTAGATTACAATGTGGCTTCACACCAAATAAGTATATTTCTACACACTGAATATAATGCCACAATCTTTTGATGTGAGCCCATGTATCAAAGGAAAGATTTCTTAAGGGTTCACACCTCCCATTTCACTACAATCCAGAATCCTTAATGTACGAATACATTCTTGTTCATTATTATCCTACATATTTTTAGAAAGCTCATGATTCATTTAAAAATTTATTATGTCCAAAATTAATATGGTTCTGGCAAAATACTTACATGAAGACCCATATACAGGTCAGTGTGCTGACAATCTTAAACAGATTACATTATAAATAATTTTAATAATACAGGTAGATGCAGGTACAATTATAAAATTTAAAAGACCTTTGGATATGGACATGGATATGAAAGGTTCAAAGGGATACAGATCAAATATAGACAAATATGACTGGTTTGGGTTGGGCGACTTGGTCGAAGTGAATGAGTTGGATTGAAGGGGCTGTTTCCTTGCTGAAACTAAGAAGCTAGTATGCAATGTCTTTACTGAAAGACATCAGAAATTTTATCAAACAAGACACAAAACTGTGACACATTAGGAAATATTGACAAACATTAGTAAGAGTTTTAAGGAGTATCTTAGAAGAGGAATGTAGGGAGGTAGGGAGGTTTAGAGAGAGAACTAGAGCTTTGAGCAGGGGCATTAATGATACTGGTGAAAAGGATAAAGTGCTATCAATATCCAAAGAAAATTAGAACAAGCATTACCAGTGAGAAAGCTCTATTTCTTATTTTAATTTCTCCCCCAGAGAGACTGTTGAAAAAGATGCACTTTTAATCATCATCTGGGGTGGTAAACAGATAACTGTTAGATGCAGAAAGGTGAATGAGTGTAGTCAAATAGAGAATATAATATGATGGATGGATAATCTGCCTCTTAACAGGAAAAGATCAGGGAGAAAGGATGAAAGCATGTGTGACTTAAAAGGAAAGAACATATGCATGTATATAAAGGAGGTGAGTTGTTGCTTCAGCAGGTTCAAGGGAACTTGAATGTGGATAAAACTTGATGCAATTTGTCGTTCCATTTAAATGAAATGAAATAAATAAAATTAAATGATTTTCCTTAAGGTAGGTCATTGGAGCTGAATCTGCAACAAGCAATTCTATAGAGTACTGCCAGCCACCTGCATAACAAGTCTCAAATGTCTACAGTTGTGAATCAAAGACAAGCTGGGGTGCCGGTAGGGGTCAGATGTTGATACATCTGATTTCTTGCTCCATTGGTGAACTTATCATTGAGCCTTTTGGTGAAAAACTGAACTGCTGAGGAGAGGGACTGGGTGCACTTTGCATTGAACCCTCCGTTATACAGCACGAAGGGCAGGCAATAGGAAAAGTTACCCCATTTATTTGTACAGGATCACCAATCCTGTGAAAAATAGGAAAGTGGTTTACTTATTTTAATTTACTTTAATGTTTAGGTTTTTTTATGAAATCACTGTTCTAAATTTTTGTTTTAATGATTTTTACTTTCTTCTGCATCCAGAATAGGTTAATATGAGTGGGAATGCAAGTTCAGGCAGCAGGCTGGATCCAGAATGATTCATCCTACGCACAGTGAAATCATCCAACTTGAATTTAATAAAGACTGATGAGGCCACTTTCAACAGAAGGAACAGGGAGTCTGAGGAGTCCATCTACTGATATGAAAAACTAAAGAAAAAATAATTTAAACAGCTAATGCAATTTTGGCTTTTTACTCAAGGGGCTGGAAGTTATACTAGATTTTTCAGAGATCTGGCAAGACCACAAGCTGGAGTAAAAACATTTAATCTTGGGAACACAGGAAGGATGTACTGGTCTTGGATACAGTATAGCACAGATTCAGCAGAATGATACTGCTACTAAAGTACAAAGGCAGGTTTGCATAAACACAGCTTCTATTGAAGTGTAAGTGGGTGATCAAATATTTCTGACAGGTGGGGAAAAACTGCAGCTCCAGTGGGAGAGCCTAGAAAACTAGGGCCATATCTTCAGAACCAGAGTATTTCTTAGACACAAGAGATTCTGCAGAGCAAGGCTCACAAATTTCTGGAGGATCTCAGCAGGCCTGACAGCATCTATGGAGGGAAATGAACAATCAACGGTTCAGACCGAGACCCTTCTTTAAGACTAAAAAAGACTGAATTACTCTCCTCATCCCCTTCTCTCATTCCATTCCTCATTCTGGTTATCCTCTCACCCCTTCTAGGACCAAAGGGCACAGCTTCAGAATAAAAAGGCCTCCTTTTAGGAAAAGATGAGGAGGAATTTCTCTATGAAATCTGTGGAATTCATTGCTACAAGCAGCTATGGAGCCTAAAGCAGAAGTTGATGGATCCTTGGTTAGCAAGAGCGTCAAAGGTTACAGGAATAAAGCAGGAGAATGGGGTTGAGAGAGGAAATAAATCAGACATGATCGAATGGTGGACTGGACTCAGTGGGCCAAATAGCCTAATTCTACTCCAATGTCTTATGGTTTTCTTTTCTCCTCATCAGCCCATCACCTCCCTTTGGTTCCTCTCCTCCTTTCCTTTCTTCCATGGTCCACTGTCCTCTCCTATCAAATGTCTTCTTCTTCAGCCATTTATCTCTTCACCTATCACCTCCCCCAGCTTCTTGCATCACTCCTTTCCCCACCCACCTTCACCTGGTCTCACCTGCCAGCTTGTACTCCTACCCATCCCTTTACTTTCTAATTCTGGCTTCTGCCCCCTTCCGTTCCAATCCTGATGAAGGGTTTTAGCCCAAAGCATTGATTTTCATTTCCTTCCATAGATGCTGCCTGACTTGTTGACCTCTTCCAGCATTTTGTGTGTATTGTCCAGGGTATTTCTTCACTCTTCTTCACAAAAAAGGTAACAGAAATCTAAAATTCTAGCTCAGAAATTAAATTTAAAAAAGAAGTGTCAGTTTGTTAATGCATAAATCAGGTTAAATGGCAGTTAAATTCTAGAGTAAATGGCAGCAATGTTGGGGACATTTACAGTATGTACAGAAGGACCTTCAGGTACAAGTCCTTCGTTTGCTGAAATTGATGACAAAGGAGGACCAGGTTAAGGCATTTGGTATGCTTGACTTCACGGGTTCGGGAATTGAGTATAACACTACGTCCACACTACACCGGATAATTCTGAAAACGCCGGTTTCAAGTAAAAACGACAGGCATACACACTAAGAGTTTTTCAAAATATCTCTGTCCATACTGTGCCGAGAATACACATAGATTAAGATGTTAGCTGTCCTGTGCTGGCACCAGTGGGATCAGCAGTTGGTCTGCCACCTGTCTTCAGGAGAAAGAGAGATAAGGAAAACAATGGAGCAGCATTTGGGGATGTTAATGATGGGATGGGAGAGTTTAACGGAAGGAGAGCTGTCAAGATCGGCTCCCCCTTTAAACCCTGAACTGTTTGAAGTGATGGACAGGCGATACCCCAGCAGGGGGATAAAAAGGGACAGGTTTGCTAAGGCAAGCCACACATGACACCCTGAGGTAACGAGACCCTGGAAGCGGTGCGTCTCCCACAAGTCGGTGGGAGGTTTTGGAGGGCTGGTCGCGGGACCAAGCCATAGACGCACAGGGTGGAAAGGCACGATCGGCGGGAACCTGGTGTGTGTCCGCCCTTGCCTGGGTGCCAGGTTCACCGCAGAGAAACGATCGTATCTGGAAACGTTGGGGTCACGGTCGGTGACCCCAGAAGACATCACAAAGGGCTCGCCCGAAAGCTGACTGTGAAGAATATCGAAGGTCTGTGTGGAAGCCGTTTGAATATTCATTCGTTTTTGCTCCCTCTCTCCTTCCCCCCACTGTCCATCTCCCACGGCAGTGATTACGGTGAACTGAACTGAACTCAATTGAACTGAACTTTGCGTCACTTTGAAACTGGTCATTTACCCCTAGACGACGATAGAGCTTGATTGATCCCGTTATCCTAATTCTGTGTACATGTGTGTTTATCATTGCTGAACTGTTGCATTTATTATCCTTTTGATTAGAGTACTGTGTTGCTTGTTTCTTTAATAAAACTTCCTTAGTTCTAGTAATCCAGACTCCAACTGAGTGATCCATTTCTGCTGGTTTGGCAACCCAGTTACGGGGTACGTAACAATACTAACACGGATATTTGGGCGAATCTCCTCTACTGGGCACGCGCAAAACACACAGAAAACAAGCAAAGAGGAAACAGTTTACTTAGTGCGCGTTTGTCCAGTTACAGAGTAAAAAAACTTAAAAGGAATTACTCGCAAACAACAGGAATTCAGCAGATGCTAGAAATTCAAGCAACATACATCAAAGTTGCTGGTGAACGCAGCAGGCCAAGCAGCATCTATAGGAAGAGGCGCAGTCGACGTTTCAGGCCGAGACCCTTCGTCAGGACTAACTGAAGGAAGAGTGAGTAAGGGATTTGAAAGCTGGAGGGGGAGGGGGAGATGCAAAATGATAGGAGAAGACAGGAGGGGGAGGGATAGAGCCGAGAGCTGGACAGGTGATAGGCAAAAGGGGATACGAGAGGATCATGGGACAGGAGGTCTGGGAAGAAAGACGGGGGGGGGTGACCCAGAGGATGGGCAAGAGGTATATTCAGAGGGACAGAGGGAGAAAAAGGAGAGTAAGAGAAAGAATGTGTGCATAAAAATGAGTAACAGATGGGGTACGAGGGGGAGGTGGGGCCTTAGCGGAAGTTAGAGAAGTCGATGTTCATGCCATCAGGTTGGAGGCTACCCAGACAGAATATAAGGTGTTGTTCCTCCAACCTGAGTGTGGCTTCATCTTTACAGTAGAGAAGGCCATGGATAGACATGTCAGAATGGGAATGGGATGTGGAATTAAAATGTGTGGCCACTGGGAGATCCTGGTTTCTCTGGCGGACAGAGCGTAGATGTTCAGCAAAGCGGTCTCCCAGTCTGCGTCGGGTCTCACCAATATATAAAAGGCCACATTGGGAGCACCGGACGCAGTATATCACCCCAGTCGACTCACAGGTGAAGTGATGCCTCACCTGGAAGGACTGTTTGGGGCCCTGAATGGTGGTAAGGGAGGAAGTGTAAGGGCATGTGTAGCACTTGTTCCGCTTACACGGATAAGTGCCAGGAGGGAGATCAGTGGGGAGGGATGGGGGGGACGAATGGACAAGGGAGTTGTATAGGGAGCGATCCCTGCGGAATGCAGAGAGAGTGGGGGAGGGAAAGATGTGCTTAGTGGTGGGATCCCGTTGGAGGTGGCGGAAGTTACGGAGAATAATATGTTGGACCCGGAAGCTTTACTCTTGGCTCTCGCGCAGGAGGACTTAAGACAAAAAAAAACAAATACTGGAGCGTATGAAGGCAACCGACAGGGAGTTCACGGACAGTATGACCCGGCTGACGATGAACATTGAAAAACTGACTAACTCTGTTGCATTAATAAAACACCTTGTTAAATGTATAAAACATGTCTGCATCAGTGTTATCTTGTATTTCCATACAATGTTACATTAGGCTGTTACACATCTATTGTCAGAGAAGTACTTGCATAAGTAGGTAAACCACCTTCATACAAGCAAGGACAGAAAACAGGGCAAAGTGAGTATACTTATTTATTCAATAAGCTATGAGTCAAAGTATTTGGTGAGTACATTTCTAACTCTTCTGGCTTCAGTCTCGTTGCCGTCTGTTCTGAAATTGTTAGGTTCTGCGAAGCACAGAATCAAATATCGCTGTGATGATTGTATGCTCTAGTATCAATTGTTTGGCGACAATAAAGTAGTAAAATAATAGTAAGAAAAAGAAGGAGAAGAAAACAATGAAATGTCGTGCTGCCACCATTTGTTTCGGCACGTCATGACAGCAGTTTTAAAAAGCTCCAATTACCCTGTACACACTGCAACAGATATTAGGCGTTTTCAGATTTATTCACTCTGGAGACCGTTTCTGAAAATCTCCGTTTTCGGGGGATGAAAACGCCATTTTAGTGTGGACAGAGAGTCAAAACGAAGAGAAAAAGCTTCGTTTTCAATATCATCTGGCGTAGTGTGGACTAAGAGTCGGAACATCATGTTGCAGCATAATGCAAAACAGTGGTTAGACCACACTTGGAATATTATATAATCGCATTGTAATAGATGTGGTAGAAATAGAGAGAATGAATAAGAGATTTACCAGGATTTTGCCTGGCATGAAGGTTATATGCTTATTGGTACAAAGGAAGCTGAAGGGTTCCCTTATGGAATTTATAAAAGTATGAGGGGCATGGAGAGGATAAATAGTCAGAGTCTTTTTTTCCCGTAGCAGGGGAGTCTACAGCTGGAGGATACAAGTTTAGGGTGAGAGGGAAGAAAATGAAAGGAGATCTGAGGGGTAAGTGTTTCACAGGGGTGTAGTGCATATGTGGAACAAGCTACCAGAAGAGGTCGGAGGCAGATGAAATTACAATGTTTAAAAGGTATTTGGATGGGTACTTGGGCGGGGAAGGTATGGAGGGATACAGGGTATGCAGGCGAATGGAATTAGCATAGTTAGATATGAATGGTGGCTTGGAAAAGCAGGCAGAAAGGGCCCATTTTTGTCTGATTTTATGATTCTATGATAATAAGCATATTATCAAATAAAAGTATCTGTGCCCAATTCTGCTGAAGCCCCACCCACTAGCTCCTTCAGTCATGATCCAGCTTTCAGTGGGTGCCATTTCCCCATTATGTTCTGCACCGGCTCAAGGGTGGAACGTGACTGAAGGATAATGGCATGTGCAGGCGTGCTGCACAGTTTTGACTTTCTAACAGGAACTGGATCATAAGGTCACAAGTTGTGCAGCAGTCAGGAGGGTGGGAATGTGATGCGAACTCAGCTGGAATACTGGAGACACAAGAGACTGCAGATATTGGAAGCTGGAGCAAACAACAATCTGCTGGAGGAACCCAGCGGGTCGAGTAACATCTGTGGGTCGAAGACCTGCATCAGAACTAGATGCAGGGTTTCAACCCATACTGAAACATCACCAATTCCTTTCCTCCCAGAGCTACTGTTCAAGCTGCTGAGTTCCTTTAGCCGATTGCTTGCAGCTTTACCTGGGACATTGTATTATTCTCACTAAATGCCCAGTATTAACTGTAATGTACTACCTTTGAGCATTCAGACCTCACCTCTTAAGATCACAGTATTTGGCATCAGGGTAAAAATTTATGCCTATTTAGCATGGGAGAAATATGTGAAAATGCAATTTCAATCTGTCCCTCTCCTGGTAAGCTGTTGCGTCTGTAGTTGAAGGGGCAACCAATAGAAGTTTCAAAATTGAGGTTGGCAATTTTATGTTAGGGAAGTTTATTTGAAGTTACAAAATCAAGGTCAGCAGATGAAGTTAAGATACAGGTTAGCCATGATCTGATTGAGGGGTGAACCTCCTGGGAGGATAAAAAGGCTTCCTCCTGCTTCTGTGTAAGAATGTAACCACAAAGGAAGAAAATGTTTTCAAAATGCATCAACGTATTATGCATAAAGTGTTGCGCTTCTCAGCAGCTTAAGTACGAGTTTGAAGCAGCATGTAGGAAAAATGTGTGCACCATTTAGAACAAACTTTCTGATGGCCACCATGGTTCTCAATAGCATTCTGAATGGAACTTCCCCCTGCTGGTTTCCAAAATGATTCAACAAGTGGAAAGGATAAATAATAATTGTTACAAACTGACCTTCTGATGATCTGGAAAAGCACCTAGTTTTACATCTACATCAGCAAATCCTTCCTCGTCCAGCGTGATGACGTCAGAAGTGGGATAATCCTGCCACTTGGGGGAAGTGATGTCGTGCACAAGCCGGATCGCGGTGGATTTATGTACAGTGTTGGTACTGGCCCAGTAGATACCAATCTGAAAAGGCTCCTAAAAATAATTGTTAAAACACATACTATTGTATATCTTATGGCAGCTACATGGATTTAGATTGTGCGTATGGTTGTTTTTTAAATCTAGTTTGTAAAATCTTTTAAATTCTCATTCAGTCTTTGAGTGTATTAATGGTCTAGGCAGGTTGGTTTGCAGATACTTAGAACATATGGGAACCAGGTGGGAAAGTGGATGAATGATAGATCACTTGTGATCTCACGAGTGGTGCAGCAGTCTCAAGGGGATACATGGCACAGCCTTGCTTCTACTTCCTATCTTCTAATTAAACTGGCATTGCAACCAAGCTAGTTCCGAGAAAGCCTGAAGGCATGTACCACCAGAGTCAAGGACAGCTTGTATACAACTACTAAACAGACTTCTTGTATGACAAAATGGACTCTTGACCTCTTGTGTCCTTGCACATTATTGTCTGCCTGCACTGTAATACTTTATTCAGCATTCTACATTGTTTTCTTGTGTAATACCTCAAAGCATTGCTGTATTGAAATGATCTGTATGAATGGCATGCAAAACAAAGATGTTCAGTACATGTGGCAATAATAAATCAGTTTACCAATTAACCAGTCCTTGACAGAAAGGACTGGTTGGTGCAACTGTGACGAAACCCAATTTCCCTCGGGATCAATAAAGTATGACTATGACTAAACTTTCATTCACAAGGAATCTTTATTTTCCTGCTGCAGAGCAGATATTTGCAATGCAATGGAATACAAGCATGGGACAAGAACTGCACGAGGCTCTCACAAAAAATGTGTACAGGCAGTATGGGCCATGTGGCTTGTGAGTTCCTCTGAATTTTAAAAGAAATGGTGCCTTTAAGCACAAAAGAAATGAGCTCATTCTCCAATGTTCTTTTTTTCTTTCCTGTGGCAAAATCAAATCTTTAACATGGCAGTGAAAATGTTTAAGGTCTGTTCTGTGCAGTTTGCATTGGTTGGTCACTAATATGCCACCTAGATAGCAATCCTTAAAGATCAATTAATGACCATCTGGACTGGGTAGCTTTAAGATAATCCGAACGGGGAATTAAACAATTATATAGGATGAAGAACCAGATGAATATCTTTATTATATCGACATTATCTAAATAGCACAAAGCAAATCACAATGTTTTCCCAGAAATTAAAGTTCTGCATTTTCAAAATCTATGTTTAAATGAAGTAAACAATGTGTTATTAACTCATTTACCTTGAAGTTTGGTGGTACAATAACTTTTCCAGCTGGTATCTGCACAACTATCTTTTCACCTTCAAATAGCCAGAGGTCCCATTTCGACTGGTTGACAAACAAGGCCCAGGGTAGCAGTTCAACCAGAAGCGTATTGAGACAGGGCTTCCAGGCAGACAGTTTAACTTGCATAGGGCTGTCCCACTGAGCAAGAGCCTCACTGCTGTTTCTGCTGTTCAATGCAAACACATGTTAAAGAAACAGATTAGTTCTTCACTATCATCACTGGCAGTTTGGCGCTTGAAACAAGTATTTAAGCTGTCATTATTCCTCATTCCAATAGCGTCAGTTAGTTAAAAATGTTATTTCTTAAAGGCTGCCAGAAGATGTTTACACAAGGATTATCCCTAAATTATTTTGTGCTCCTCTACAACCTTCCCAGATATAGTTAGAATAACATCCATCTTCTTAACTGTGGATTCCAGTTGACATAATATATTCGCTAAATATGGAGATTGAATGACTCGAACAAAACCATGACAGGCTTGCAAAGAAAACAGTCACATTGTGGTCAAAGCATTGTAAATGTATATATTTTATCTCCAAAGTAAATATTTTTTTGAATAAGGATGACACAGCAAACACTCTCAGAAACAAATCAATATGTTAACATTCAATACACCTCCTTAAGAATTATTCATAATCCAGTGAAAAAAGTAATTTTATTAAAAAAATGACATAAAAAGAAATCTGAAACATTTTAGGCACAATATCTCATATCTGAGAATAGTTATAACCTTACTGATTAAAGAATATTTCAGTTAAAGTACACACAAGGCAACAGGCACTGTAATTATATCTACTTGCATCAAATATATAGCTGCTCTCAAATGACCACTTGCAATTCGCACCATAATTGAAGGATTGCATGGCCTTACCTGCCAGTTTCCTTTGTTATGTAGGGCCAGGCAAGGCAAGCATCAGTGCCCACTTTGTAGAACTCTGCAAGTAACTTGCTGGCACTGCATTCTCTCTGTGGTCCACGTGTGATTTGTTTAATGAGGACTGTTGAAATTGGGACAGCACATTGCGATGCTTCATCTTCCTCCCTGAAAAGGTGAAGGACCAATTTTTACATTTCTCTCAGTTTTCATTATAACCAATTTTTGACCAAGAACTAAAAACAATTCAATTTCTTTTTTACAGACATTTAAGACCATAAGACCATAAGACATAGGAGCAGAATTAGGCCACTTGGCCAATCGAGTCTGCTTCGCCATTTCATCATTGCTGATCCAATCTTCTTCTCAGCCCCAATCTCCAACCTGCTCCTGTATTCCTTCATTCCCTGATGAATCAAGAAGCTATCGACCTCTGCCTTAAATATACATAAATACTTGGCCTTCACAGCAGCCTGTGGCAAAGAATTCCACAGATTCACCACTCTCTGGCTAAAGAAATTCCTCCTCATCTCTGTTCTAAAAGGATTCCCCTCTATTCTGAGGCTGTGTCTTGAATAAGAATGACATAGCAAACATTCTCAGAAACAAATCAATACTGTTCAAATTCAATGTACCTCAGACTCCCCCACCAGAGGGAACATCCTCTCCACATCCACTCTATCAAGGGCTTTCACCATTCAAAAGGTTTCAATGAGGTCACTCCTCATTCTTCTGAATTCTAGTGAATACAGGCCCAGAGCCATCAAATGCTCTTCATATGACAAGCCATTCAATCCTGAAATCATTTTTGTGAACCTCCTTTGAACTCTCTCCAATTTCAGCACATCCTTTCTAAGATAAGGAGGCAAATCTGCTCACAATACTTCAAGTGAGGCCTCACCAGTGCTTTCTAAGTCTCAACATTATATCCTTGCTTTTATATTCTAGTCCTCTTGAAATGAATGCTAACATTGCATTTGCCTTCCTCACCACAGACTCAACCTGCAAATTAACCTTTATGGAATCCTGCATGAGGACTCCCAAGTCCCTTTGCACTTCAGTCTTTTGTTTGTATTTTGTCTCCATTTAGAAAATGGTCAACCCTTTCGTTTCTTCTACCAAAGTTCATAATCATACACTTCCTGACACTGTATTCCATCTGCCATTTCTTTGCCCATTCTCCTAATCTGTCTAGGTCTTTCTGTAGCCTCTCTACTTCCTCAAAACTACCTGTCCCTCCGCCTACCTTCATATCATCTGCAAGCTTTGCAACAAAGCCATCAATTCCAACATCTAAAACATATAACATAAAAAGAATTGGTCCCAACTCAGACCATGTGGAAAACCACTAGTCACCAGCACCCAGACAGAAAAGGCTCCCTTTTTTCCCCACTCTACCTCCTGCCAATCAGCCACTGCTTTATCCATGCTAGAACTTTTCTTGTAAAACCACGGGCTCGGAGCTTGTTAAACAGCCTCATGTGTGGCGCCCCGTCAAAGGCCTTCTGAAAATCCAAGTACACAACATCAACTGATCACTTTGTCTATCCTGCTTGTTACTTCTTCAAAGAATTCCAACAGATTTGTCAGACAAGATTTTCCCTTGAGGAAACCATGCCAACTATGGCCTATTTTATCATGTGCCTCCAAGTATCCTGAGACCTCATCCTTAATAATCAACTCCAACATCTTCCCAACCACGTAGGTCAGACTAACTTATCCATAGTTTCCTTTCTTCTGCCTCTCCCCCTTCTTGAAGAGTGGAGTGATACTTGTAATTTTCCAGTCTTCCAGAACCACTCCATAATCTAATGATTCAGGAAAGATCATTATTAATGCTTCCAATATCTCTTCAGCCACCTCTTTTAGAACTCTGCAGTGTACACCATCTAGTCCAGGTGACTTATCTACCTTCAGATCTTTCAGTTTCCCAAGAACTTTCTCTATAGTTTAATTAGAATAAATAATTTAAATACTTTATATGCTTCAGGAAGGATGTCAAAGGTTAGAGAAGTAAGTAGATTTGCTTGGGGGATATTAGCAATGAGAAATTATAATTACGAGGAGAGTTGGGCTTTCTTTTTAACACTGGAAGTTTAAGGAAAGAATTGACAGAAGTGTCCAAATAGAGTAATTAGGAGGAAACTGATCCCAATAGATGAACATAGAAAGAACATAATTGGCCAATGAATTCAAGAGTGATGAGGTGATTTTTTTGAGCAGCAAGTTGTTACGATCTGAACATGAGATGTCAAACTATTTTCTTCTGTGCCATACACTGCAGAATGTGATTTCTCACACTTCACCAACTTAGATAGGTTTTTGCAGCACTTCATTCACAAGCTTCCTTAAAGAGTAAACTTGGGTTATTAAAACAGTTGAGGTCAAAACAGTTGTTTGACCTAGTATCTGTAGACATTAGTCTGTCTGGATTCACAAGCACTATATTGGGCATCTGTGACACTTTCATCTTGTTCTCACTGAATTTATTACTCATATGGATTGAGTGAAGATTTCAAACAGACATGTCAGTTTGCAAAACAGGCCTTTATTAAGATTATAAAATATAGAAAACAAATGAGGTCATTCAGCCTATCAACTCTGCTCGACATTCAATCATTGTTGACTTACAGTATTTTCTTTCAACCGCATTATCCCGCCTTTTCCCTAAAACCTTTGACATCCTTACTAATCAAGTACCTATCAACCTTTATTTTAAATGTACCCAATGGCTTGTCCACCACAGCCATCTGTGCCAGCAAATTCCACAGATTCACAACCTGCATTCGTCCTCATCTCGGTTCCAAAGGGACATCCTTCTATTCTGAGGGTGTGCCCTCCGGCCCTAGTCTCTCCCACTACTGGAAACATGAAATTGCTAACCATACTATGTTACCACGCACAAATTATCTGTGATTTTTGCTACACATCATATGTACATTGTAAAATGCTTTGGACCTTAGGGTCATGAACGCTCCATGTAACAGCACATCTTCAATCCTCCCCCCACCCAAATCACCTTGTATGTAGCAGCAATCAATCTGCAGACATGAAAGAGAAACACAAGGGCAAAAGCAGTGTGTTCCACAGCTTTGCTACTAATTCTTCAACTTAACTCAGAGAACAGAAAGAAAGCAAGCTTTGCTTGTCAAATGTACATCAAACCATACAGTGAAATGCATTTTTTGCATCAAATCAGATCAGCATGTAGTGCGCTGGGCACAGCGTAGCATATCCACAGCTCACTAGCTCTGACCATATGTCTTTGGAATGTGGGAGGAAACTGAAGTACACGTAGGAACGTACAAGCTCCTTAGAGACAGTGACAGGAATTGAAATAGGTGATCACTGGCACTGTAATAGTGTTATGCTAACTACTATACCACTGTTCTGCCCAACAGAATGCGCTCTGTAGGACAACATAACAATTTACCAGTAATTATAGCCACAATGCATGGCTATAGGTGAAGAAATTTTAATTTAAGTTAGTAATTTTACGTCTTTGCACTATAAAACTACAAATTTCACATCATATGTCACTGATAATAAACCCGATTCTTAACATCACTTGCAAATGAAGATAATGCTTCATCTGAAAGCCAGCAATTCTGGCACTAGGGCAATCATTTAGCACTGCAATGGAGTGTCGACCTAGGTTTCTAACATTGTGTCCCTGTTATGGGATGCAACTCCATGATTTTCAATCCCAGGAATAAGACTGCGCTCATCAGATCCATTTATGGATGAATGGGATAAGGCAAATTGTCATCACAGGTGTTAATCCTTTAGTTACCTTGCTTGAAATGTCAAATGGTGCACAAGTTCTGGTTCCACATTTAAAAGTGACTCTTCCTGTCCTTTTCCCATGATGAGTTGGGGGTCTTTTAAACCCAAGCTTCGCCTCTCCACGTGTAGAATAATGGGATCAGGGAGGTGGCTCCTCATGACAAACAGAGGGCTGAATACCAGCTGCAGATAAAATACAAGACATAAAGTAGTTTTCAAAAACTAAGTAAAATGACTACACCAGTTCAAAGGTGGGCAAGGTAAGGGCAAGGGGGAAAATGGCAATGTCTTGTCAATGTGGAAAATGAGCTTTTAACATCTTATTCAAGTCTAAGCAAAAAATGCATCCCAGAATCTCTTGACTCTTTTGGGATTCTGATACAAGACCTTTAGCCTTTAATATAGCTAATAGCCTGAATAGCTTTAATGTAATATTATGAAAGACACTGACTTTGAGTGAAACAAGATACTATATGAGGATGAGTTACTGAAAGGTTGACTGAAGAGTTAGGTTTAAAGATTACCTTGAAGGATGTGAGAGAAGCAAAAAGTTATTAAACAGCCAAAAGGAGGCTTGTACATGCCTCCAGCTTGCTGAACAGTTCAGTGAGATCATGAAGAAAGCACCACATTTCGTTTTGTCAATTAATGCAAAATTCCCCTAACTTCCTACAATCCTTTTCTCTCAATCCTGAGCATACAAGAGACTTGATCACTTGCAGTAAATGAAAAAAAATTAAGCATTCACCATTCAATTATCTTGAACTATGACCCTATTCCCACCCAGTATCTCAAAACCAGGGAAAATGATTCTTGGCACATTCTTTCTAAGAACCTTAATAGAGTCATGGAACTGTAAAGTACAGAAATAGGTCCCCAGCCTAACTTGTTCATTTCAAACATGATGTTTATTTACACTAATTCTATTTGTCAACATTACACCTGCGTCCCTATATTCCTTTCCTATCCAAGTTTCTATTCAAATGCATTTTAAAACTTTATCATTTTATCCAACTCTACCACCTTATCTGGCAGCTCATTCCATATAAACCCCGTCCTCTGTATGAAACACTTAACCCTCAGATCTTGTTTAAATTCTTTCTCTCTCACGTTAAAGCTATACCCTTGTCTTAAACACCCTGCCCTAGGGAAAAAGGTCTATCCGATCTATGCACACACTTCAGTGAGACTTAACCCAGCCTATGTAATCTCTCCTTATAAAACAAGACCCCATTCCAGGCAACACCCTGGTGAAACTCTCTCTATTGTTACTATACTCTTTCTATAATGTGAGAGAACTGTAAACAGTGCAGCCTGGGCAATGTTTTGCACAGCTGCCACTTGACATCCCAATTTTAGACTCAATGCTTCAGTCTCTGAAAGCAAGCATTCCAAATATTTTTTTCACTACTCTACCATTGATGTCACTATTTTCAGTGAGTGATAGAGTTGCACCCCAATTTCCCTCTTGTAATACAATTGGAGGTCCCTACTTACTGTATATGTCCTATTAGTAGTTTTGACCCAAAATACATTAATTCACACTTGCTTCAATTAAATTCCATCTGCACAACTTTCCAAATCATCTTTGTTGATTTGTATCCTTTTATAACCTTCTTCACTATCTACTACTCCACCAATCTTTGTGTCATCAGCAAATTTATTAATTAGTTTACCTAAATTCTCATCCAAGTCATTTATATATATAGCAATGGCCCCAGCATTGATTCCTATGGTATACCACAGGTTAGAGAATTCCAGTCAGAAAAATGCACCTTCTGCCTATCACCAAACCAATTTTGCATCAGTCGGCCAACGCACCTTGGATCACATGAACTCCAAAACTCTGAACCAATCAACTGAGCAGGACATTATCAAAAGCCTTGCTAAATTCCACATGAACTCATCTATTGTACTGCCTTCATCAATTTCTTTGAATATCTCCTCAAACTTTCAATAGAAGACAGCAATTTTCCCCTGCACAAAATCATGTTGACTCCTCCTACTCAGTCCCTGCTTTTCCCATGAACATAAGTCCTGGCTTTAGAAATTTTTCAAATAAAGAGTCAGGCTCTGTTTGAATAAGGGAACAACATTAGCTGTCCTCCACTTTTCTGGTACCTTACCCATGGCAAAAATCTCCAATAGACCCGTATCAATCTTCTCCCTTGTTTTCCAGAGCATCCAGTCAGGGCTTGGCAAATTATCCACCTTATTGTATGTCAATATCTCTAAAACTTTCTCCTTCATAACAGACATGTTCCATAATATCTGTGTATCCCTCCTCTAACACTCCATCCTAAACATCCTTGACCCTGATGAATATTGATAAGTATTTCTTTAGGATCCTGCTCAGATCCCCGGCTCCATACAGAGGTTTCCCTACCGGGCCCTGAAGAGATGTACCCTTTTCTAGCTACCCACTTACTTCTAAAAATACTTAATGGTGAGGGATTCTCTTAAACCTCTCAATCAGGTACGTTTTTATTCTTCCAAACTCCAGAGACTCTTGGTGATACTCAATATACTGCACTGTCATTACACCCCCATCTAAAGCAAGTATATCCTTCCTTAGATAAGGAGGCAACTTTACATAGTTCTTCAGATGAGGTTCCGACCAGTGCTCTACATGTATCTTCCTTATAATAAAGGTGAGCTCTTCACTTGCCATCCAAACTGCTTGTTGTAAGTTGATGTTAAATTTGTGATTTGTATCTGAATCATTTTTAATATTGATATTTGTCATCTCCCACATTTTATAGAAATACATTGTTTCGTATTTTTCCTACTAAAGTAATCCCTATTTATGTCATTTGCTACCTTCTTGTCCAATCGCTTTATCTTGTTAACCTTCTCACCACATTATCGGCAAGCTATGGACTTGGAGGACATCACAGTGTAAATGCATCAATCCTCAGCTTAATTCTAGTGTTGAGGTAAAAGATTGGACTTGATCTCTCTCAAAGCAGTGAGTGTTAAGGGCCAAATGTTCTCCCTCTATTGCCAATATTAACATTCTCTTAGCAGATGTAATAAAATTACTGTTTTTTTGGTAAATGTCAAGGCAAGCAGTGTTCTTAAAGGGCCAACACTGAATGAAGAACAGCAGACTCACCATTCTCTGTTGCACAGAAGATTCTGCATCCAGTCTCAGAGAAGAGCACCACACATGTAACATAGAGCTGTTTGAATCTGGAACCTGCATGGATCAATAACAATGAAATGCATGTTAATTATGCTCATTATGTGAGGGGAGACATTAATGATAATTCCCTCCACATTCAACGGTTGTTGTCCAAAAGAAGTCATTTTACATGGTTCAAAGGCAGAAGTCAAAACAAATCTTGTACAATTACCTCAATGAGTATCTTATCAAAGAAATTGATACTTCATCATTGCTCAAAACCCATGCAGAGGAGGTGGTTGGTGGATTCACGTCCACTGAAGTTGGAAAACTTTGAATATTGCAATGTTAAAATGTGTGAATGGGGTTTCACGAGAACGAGTTTAGCTTTGTGTGTATTAAGCATGTTCACACATCTCTTCAGTGAGAACAGGCAAAATGGCTCTAAGCTATCTGCTCAAGGCACAGAAGAAATGAAATTAGCATAATAAAGTTATTCATGGCTAATTGCATTACAAATTCAGAGGAAATCTGGTAACACAGGCAGTTCCAGTATTACATTTCAAATTGACAGTACACATTGTTAAAATTTCCCTGGCACATTCTGCACAAACTCATTTGGTCAACTGACACATTTTCAGACAGGTTTATTTGTTAGTTCCGAATGAAGGCAAAGGGGTTAAATGAAGAAGCTGCCTCATCTGGAATCAGCAATCCCCTTTAACTCTGAGGATTAAGCACTGATCTAATTGAGGGGATTAGCCTGTTTAAAAGAGGTTGACAGATGTAGAGAGAGGGAAACACTGTTATGCCCACTGACAAGATAAGTATACATTGTTCTATTATCAAAGGCTACTCATCGATATCAGAGAAAATCTTTCTTCATGATGAAATCTTTCTCCATGATGAAATCTTTCTCTCACTACAAACGTGATGAGGCGAGAGGATTCAAGTGAAAATTTCAAACCTTTGTTTTTTGTGCAGAAGTGTATTAAGGGTTGCAGAACTGTGACAAGTTGATGCAAAACAGCGATATTCTAATTATGGCTTGAAAGATTGAATGCCCTTCTTCTGCCCCTATAGTTAGTTACTTAGATTAGATCAGTTTATTGTCGTACACAACAGGATACAACAGAACTCCTTGTTCGCTTGAAGTTCACAAAGTAAATGATGTACAGGACAATAATAAATTAAAGCTAACAATAAATAAGGAGATGAGTACAAAACAACAGAATGTTGCAAAGTATTGTCGTGCAATAAGAAATAGTAAAAAAAATGCTAAAGTGACAATATTGGAAGAGGTGAAATTTAGGATTTTGATAGCAGTGAGGAAGAAGCTGTTCTTGTGTCTGGATGTCAGATTTTTGGCAATCAGTTTATAACACAGTATACCTGAATGACAGTGCTGTCGTCGGACTGAAGAGATTCTGGACATACATTTGATGACCAGTCTAAATCTTTCCCTTTAACCTTGATGTACAAATGAGTGAACTCTGCATTCTCAAGAACAAAAGATGGTATCTTCTGATTTGCTGGTAAGGTGCTAAGGTGCTCTTTGATTGACTCTTGTCCATCCTGCCCACTGCAACACTGCACCACCTTCAGTTCTATATCCTGGTTCAAGTAGCTGCAAATGACTTGCCTCCCACAAATTAATATCTGAAAGACAGCGGAATCAACCAACGGTCATTTTCCATGTTTGGTTTGAAAAGTAAATCATAAAATAATTAGAAAAAAATCCAAAATACTTTAGATTTATTTTGAAAAGATATTGCAAAATATTGAGTTTAGTTAATATCTGCTAGGATTATGTCAAAATTATGCATGAGAATATACAGTAAAATGACACTTAGGAGCACTTGTGTACAGAGGGATCTTGGGGTGCAAGTCCACAGCGCTCTAAAACCTGCAAGCCAAGTAAGTAGGAAAATAAAGGTGCTGTACAACATGAACCTATCACAGGCAGGAGGCAATGAGTATAAAAGTCAAGAAGTCATACTGCATCTGTATAAAACTTTGGTTCAACCATATTTGGAATACTGTGCCCTGTTCTGGTCATCGCACTATAGGAAGGATGCAGAAGCTTTGGAGAGGATGTAGTAAAGGTTCATCAGCCTGAATTGGAGTCCATTAGCTATGAGGAGACATTGAAGAGACATGCACTCTCTCTGGAGCATTGGAGACTGAGGGGAGATCTGATAGAAGTACATAAAATTATGAGAGGCACAGATAGGGTAGATAGTCTTTTTCATAGCCTCAAAACATCAAAAACTAGAGACGATAAGAGGAGGATATTTTGAAGGAAATGCAAATGCTTCTAGTGGGATGGCAGTGTACTCAACACAGTGGCCACTCAGAGTCCAGTTAAAGGTGCATTTGCTTGACTTCTAAGTCTTTTTTACAATCACAAGTCTCTGCTAGATACTATCAAGTACAGCAGAACTATCTCAATAGTGAGGTGCTTGATAGTGATAGAACTGGACTTATGGTGTATCATTCTCGTGTTGTTGCCCGGACTTGTTGTGAACTGTTGTGCCGAGGCGGTGCAACATTCAACAAACAGAGTGAGTGATTGTCTTGGATGTTTTTATTGGAATGAGAGGACCCTGTTGGACATTGGTAACATAGAATACTGCAAGTCTGTTCATTGGCGAGACCAATGGTGGAGGCACTGTGTTGCCTCAGTTGTGCTAAGGACTAGGCCTTAGCCTTGGGGTTATCTTGGATGCAGCGACCATTGAAGTTGCCCAGGGGAGAGAACAGGGGGCTCTGCTGGCATACTGGGTTGGGTACTGTCCTCTGGGTTTTCCTCAGTGCTATCTTATAGTGTTCACTCAGTGAAGGAACATGCTGGACCTGTACAACCTACAGTCATGCCACTCAGGGACTTGGGCTGTATTATTATTTGGTCTTTATGACTGTATGTTTTTCTGAAATCATATCCATATGTGCTATGTGCTATTCGCAATGTTCTGTGTACTGTTGGTAATGTGTTTTGCACCCTGGCCCCAGAGGAACACTATTTCATATTCACATATAATGTGAATGATAATTAAACTTGAACTTGAACTTAATGTGTGAGGCAAGTTTTCTTTTTACAGAGAGTGGTGGGTTTCATGAATGCACAGGGAAATGGTTGTAGCAAAGTCATTATCCCAGCATATGTCAATGATAATATTACTTGGACTTCCAGCATCTGCAGATTTTCTCTTGTTTGTGAGTGATAATCAACCTGATTTTGAATCAGAAGCCAAGTTTATTATGATATACACAAGTACATGTACGCACAGATTCAATGAAAAACTCACTTGCAGCAGCATCACGGCACGTACTGTCACATCAGGTAAACAACATTCACAAACAAAAACATAAAATAAACGTAACTCATATACAATTTTTACAAGAAAGAAAACAATTATAACAAACAACAGATATTATTACAAAGCTTAAGGGGCATTTAGACAGGCAAATGAACAGCCACAGAATGTAGGAATAGAGACCACGTACAGACTGATAGGAATAGTTAGACTAGCATCATAGCTGACGGAGACATGGTGGGCTAAAACACTTGTTCCTGTGCTGTCTGATGTTCTTCTCTGCTATTCATTCCTATGTATTGTGCACAATGTACACAAAGCAGATCTAAATAAGCTGATGCCCTTACATTTTTATAACCAGAGCAGACGTAGACATTTAAACACTTTGGCACAGTAAATATAATAATTTTCTAGATAATCCTCCCTAATTTATGATTCACAGAAAGCCATTTAGTCCTTTGTGCCTGGATTGGATCAATGAAAGAGCTGGTTTATTGGACCCAATCTCTAGCTCTTTTTCAATGGTGAGCAGACTAGCTTTTTTTCATTCAAATGTTCAGTTTGTTTCCAAAACATTGCTTTCTAGATTATGACCATTTGCTGAATGCATTTCCTCATCTTGCTTGCCGTTGCTTACTTTTAATCCTAAATCCTTCTCTCCTTGTTACTGACAATTCTACCTTATGAAAGTTTCTCATTTACACTGTCAACGTCATGCACAATTTTGAAGATCTCTTTTATATCTCTTCTTAACTACAGGTCCAAGAAGTGCTGGTTTTCAGAAACATGCATAGTTCTGACTACACCAGTACTGGAAGGGTAGTGACTTCACAGGAACAATACGGTGATAAACTCTACAAATACAACAGCAGTATCTGCAGGTACTCAAGGTCTGAAATAAAACAGCAGATGCTGGGAATACTCAGCATCACTTCTAATGGCCCTAATGGAGAACAGTTAGTTCTGCTTCTCTCTGGCACAGATGTGGCTTGACAAAGTGCTTCTTTTCTCCAATACAGGATATAGCTGTGAAGAAAGATCATAAAATCTGGAGCTGTTTAAATATCTACATTCGACATTGGGCACTGATGGAAGTTTCCAGACAAACAGTTTCAACGGCAGGAAAAGAACAATAAAGAACTGTGATCTCAGGTTTATGATGAGACAAATGAATAAACTGGAAAACATGGATCATACAACAAATTAATAAACCATGTAACCATGTAACAGTGTACTAACTAGTACTTTAATATTAAATTGGACTAGTTTGATGCAATCAACTTTCTCTCTCAAAAGGCCTGACTTGTCTTATTATATTTTAAAAGAGTCATTTTTCTCATCTTTAAATATCTGGTCTCAGTATATAAAGGCAGCTCTTTAAAATATATGAAAATAGAAAACATATTTATAGACCACAAATTCCAAGCTTTTTCATCTGCATTTAAAGGGTTATAATATTTTTTAAAACGGCTGGTTTTTATTGGCAACCACATGAAAGAGACTTACTTGTTTTTGCACACTGTTAAGTGGCTGCACTTTGATGATCAGTGATGCTGTTCTTCCCTTGTACTGGATGCTTCTAACAAATGTGCCTATGTTGTCCACACTGAATGGCTCGGACCAGCGCCAGTTTCCCCAGCCCTCGATACAGATGTGCAACAGCTGCATGGAACAATGAATATGTTTGTATTGACAAAGGGTCTGAGATAAGACAGTGCAATCCACAGCATTTTATAAAAGTTACCATTTTCTCCAGAATTATTTGCTTCTATTTATCGGATGTAGATAATCAGCAAGCCACTTTTTCTTTTGAAACAGCTCGATCAATTTCAACAACTGAGTTACTCATCCATAGGTACCTGTCCATAAGTTATAGTGGATTCAGAACAACTTATATAGTTAATGTTATAAGACCACTGAATGGTCCCCTGGACTCCTAACCTCAGAATGTACCTCATCATGGTCTTGCACCTTATCGTCTGTCTGCACTGTACCTTCTCTGTAACCGTAACACTTAATTCTGCATTCTGTTATTGCTTTTCCCTCATACCATCTCGATGTCTTGAAATGATTCCTATGGACGGCTGGCAAAACTCATTTTTCACTGTGTATATATGTGACAATAATATTTCAAATTCAACAATATTGTAGTCATTTTGATGTGCTTAAAGGAATGGCAGTTAAGTGCTGATATGATGAAAATATCTGAATGAATGCCAGGCAAAATAGTTTTTCACAGTACCTCGATACAGTGCGGCAATAGTAAACCAATCTTACACTGATCTAATAACAATGTACATGGTGCAACCAACTCGTGAGCAAATAGCAACTTTGATGGAGAAAAGGTCCTGTGGTTCAGGTACAGTGCTTCAGGAGCACAGTGGTGCGGTTAGTCATACTGCTGCCACACTGCACCAGAGACTGTGGCTCGAGCATGACCTCAGGAGCTGTTTGAGCAGAGATTCTCCCTCTGACTACATAAAGCAAAAATACGGTACAGTAAATTATCCCTGGTGTAACTCCCATAGAATCTGGGGGTCACTAATGAAATTGTAGAGAATAATGTAGAATCAGTGTAAATGGGTAGTTGATAATTACAGAGGACTTGAAAGGTCAAAAGGTCAATTTCCATGAAGTATCTCTCTATAACATTTGTAACATGTCCTGATGAAGGTCTCGGCCCAAAACATCGACTGTACTCTTTTCCATAGATACTGCCTGGCCTCTTGAGTTCCTCTTGCATTTTGTGTGTGTTGCTTAAATTTCCAGCATCTGCAGATTTTCTTTTGTTTGTTATTTATTGCAAGACATGTTTTACTGTTTTACATATTTTCACATCTTTTACACATTTTCACTGGATACATTTCTATTGAAAAAGTTACCTAACAACATGATGATTTGCATGAATCCAAAATTGGCACATCAGCAGCAAATTTCTCTATCAGAGAGAGTTGTAAATAAAAAAAGTTTTAGCTCCTATTTTACTAAACACACCCATTATTTGCTTACTGGTGCAGTCCTGGTAGAGTTCTGATGAAAGGATATGGTGCTGAAACTCTTACAACTCAGACCTGTTGAGTACTTGCTGCTTTCTTTATACTGTTTCAGATTTCTGGCAATTGCTTCCTGTTTTGTATACTTTGGGCAAAATCCTTTAGGAAGTCATCACTAGAAATACTAGCAACAATGCATTCTGCTCTCCTCAGAAATTCAGCTCCATTAAACAATTTTTAAGGCAAATATAAAGTTCTGGTGCCACTATATAACATACATAATGCTATATCATGAGCACAAATTTCTAGGGAAATTACTTCATACTTAATCAATAAATATTTTTCCCTGTGTGAAATGACTGCAAGGTAGCAATCAGAGGAAAGTAACATATGCCATCAGGAGACACTCCAGACTCAATAGTGAATTAAACAATTTTAGATAACCAGATCTTCTAGCTGGTGCTGAAAAGTCATGGATTTGTAATGCCAACTCTGCTTCCCTCTCCTAACATTTCTCATCAGATCGACTGAGTAATGCCAGCATTTGCTTTCATATCATCTAACAAGCGACTGGAGTGCTTTGTATTCTACACTACTGTAGTTTTCTGGTGAGATAGTACAAAAGGAAGACAATAATAGAATGAAGAATAGTGTTTCAGAGAAAGTGCATTGCGGGAAGACTATATAGTGCGACGCTCATCCAAGGTAGATTGAAACTTTAACAGTTCATCTTTATAGTATGGGAGGTCCATTCAAGAGTCTTAAAACAGTGATATAGAAGTTGAACATAATCCTGGTGTGCGTTCTCCAAGTTTTTCTACCTTCAGCCTGATGGAAGGGAGAAGAACAGAGAATAACTGGAGTGGGTTGAAGGCTTTGGTTATGTTGGTTGTTTTCCCGAAGCTGTGAGAAATGCAGGCAGAGTCAATAGAAGGGAGATTGGCCTTAATAAAGGACTGGGCTGCATTCTGTGGTCTTGAGCAGAGCAGTTGCTATAGCAACCTGTGATGCATCTGGTTAGGATGCAATTAACAGTGCCCTTGCAAAAAATTGGTGAGGGTCAATGGGGATGTGGAAAATTTCTTCTCTATACTCTGTCCTTATTTATTTCTCTCTATTAATAACTTCTCCAGATCAATTCAGCTGTTCACCGAGCTTTCACCACTCACTCTCAGCCACCACCACCAGCATTTGCACCATTCAGTCTCTATTAGATTCACAAACACATTCATTATGTCCTATCACAGACACTCCTGTTGTTCTCTCTGAACCACCTGCTTCACTGCAATTTAACAAAAATGTTTGATTTCTAACTTATCCCACTTCTGATGAAAGATCACTGGCCTGACAATTACTCTGTCACAAACAAGAGAAGATCTGCAGATGCTGGAAATCTAATCAACACACACAAGCAAGACGGAAGGGTCTCGGCCTAAAACGTCAATTGTACACTTTTCCATAGATGCTGGCTGGCCTGCTGAGCTCCTCCAGCATTTTGTGTGTGACACTTATTCTGTTCCTCTCTTCACAGATGCTGCCTGACCCACTGAATATCCTCAGTATAGATTTCAGATTTCCAGCATTTGCAATTGTTTTTCAATCTTTAAAGGGGGTTCCTGAATCTAAGAGAACAGACTCTGCATCATCTTATCTAATCAGGCTGAATTATCATTCCTTACCTGTTCTAAGGCAGGAAATGGCAACTGCGCAAATAAAAATAAATAAACTGCTGGAAATTTCACTATTTATGACTCAGCATGGTGTAGAAATTATACTTACACTAGAATGGACAAAGGTAATCTTTTCTGATGGTCTAGTGGATATCAACTGATTAATACATTCTGTGTATTGCAGTTGGAATCTCCGGATGAGATTCCAGAGTAACATCTGGATCGCCACACTTAACTCTGTGTTTGTATGTGAGTGAATGTGCATACTTGTCTATTAAGGAATGTTGTGGTTAAACTGGAAAGGGTGCAGAAAATTAGAATGCCTGAGTTATAGGGAAAGGTTGACCAGGCTAGGCTTTTTATCATGGGTGGTCTTATGGAAGTGTTTAAAATTAAGAAAGACATTTTAAAGGTGGGTAGTAACATTCTTTTCTTTTCCCCAGGATAGGGGACTTCAAAACTAAGGAGAATAGATTTAGAATGAGAGGGCAAAGATTTGAAAAGGACCCGAAGGGTAACATTTTCACAGAGGGTAGCCAGCGAAGTGGCTGAGGCAGATACAATAGCATCACTTAAGAAGTGCTTGGATAGGTTCACAGAGGGGTGGGATTTAGAGGGATATGGGCCAAATGCATGAAATTGGGATTAGCCGGGTAGGCACCCTGGTAGACATTGACTGATTTGACCAAAGGACCTGTATCCATGCTGTCTTGCTCCTTGACTCTATGATATTAAAGTCTAACTTACTTTTTAAATAATGCTGAGCACTCAGAGCCACAGATTATTCACAGCGCAAAATCCAAGCCATTCTATTAACCTGTGTCTGAGCCACAGGTTGTCAGGATCACAAAAGCAGTCTTTTCAATTGTGATTATCAGTTGAGTGTTATTTAATTAATATTTATTGACGGGGGGGACCATAATGGCATTACACCGTGAAGGTTTACATTGAGCAGGCAGCAGAATGAAATATATTTTACAAACCCAACAAAGTAATTGAACCATAGGCTGCTTCTACAAAAAGGTGGATTTATTATGTGCAGCCAGTAAAAGAGATGAAGCTATAATAATCTTAGAAAGCCAAAGAATATAATTGTCATTTCAATACAACCTGTTAATCAATTTTGGAAATGAACACTCCAAACACCAAAAAGGTATGTTGATGTTAATTACTTCAAGGCAGATTTGATCAAGTACTGGGCTTTCTTGCACCTCTGTCTGTAATTTGTTTAATTTATAAATATTAGCTGATGTCAAAGAAAAGCAGCTACAGCACTTGGAGCCATTCAAGCAGTTAGCAAGTAAGTAGTTGATTCTTGTGGAGCATGAAGGCTTGAATATTTTGATAAGATAAATTAGTAGCAATGGGGAAAATTACATCGGAAGTAATAAATATATTTAGAGAGTGAAAGGAAATATATGATTTCATACTGAAACATAGGAACCATAGAAAATAAGGAGCAGGAGTAGGCCTTATTCCACAGATGAAGCTGACCTGCTGAGTGTTTCCGGTTTCTGTTTTTATTTTTTTTCTGTTGTAATTCAGATTTCCATATGTGTAGCTTTTTTTTTCACCCTATGTAAATTGGTTCAAGTGCCACTTTGTCTGCAATTTGGAGCTAGACACTGTGTTTCCATTTTGCAGCTTTGCCACCTGGTTTCCCCCCCATTTTAATTGCCATAGGATAGTTATGATTCCAGCCATGTGTTCAATGCAACAGCAGAGTACAAAGGGCTTTCTCCCCAGTCAGGCATGCCAATGCTGATAGTCATATATGAGTAGCAGTCATTGTCGCCAGCTACTTTCATCCTGATGCTAGACAGGTTTATGCAAGATGCTGCAAATAAACCCGGAACAGGGATGGCTTTTAGGCAACTTGTCATAATTCTGTCCAAGTTGATATCAACATGATTAGTGTTCTTTGTATCCTCAAGTGGAGCAGACATTTCCAGCCACGAAGAGAATACAAATACATTAATGTGCATGTATAGTGAACAGATGAGCTCATCACTTTTAATTGCTAAACTTTTGCAAAACAGGGGTCGTGTGTTGACCTTGCTTTCTTTAAGTAAGTATAAAGCTTAGTGCTACCTAGGCTGCATCTGATTTACAAGCCTTTGGCCTCCCTAATAAGATATAACTATTCTAGAGTGGTTAAACATTTGGGTCTCCCACACTGGGTTTTGTTCAGGTTGAGTTTGAGATAGTTAATCGCACATTCTGTTCAACAATGTTTCTGACGTCTTTTTGATGTTCTCGAAATACCTTCATTGCATGAAAATGCAGAGATTGTTTACACAGGTGAAACATTAACATTTATTAGAATGATGAAGTTACTGCTGAATTACACCAGGAAACATGATGTCTTGTAACAAGCCATTTCTTTTTAGAAACATGACCTCCTTCTCTTAAAAAAAGGTTGCATTCAGAAACACTTACTCTACAAGAAACAACTATTAACAAGGTTAATGAAGTCCTCCCTCATTACCCAATGTGATCCACAGCTCCTGCAATAAAGAACTTCTGACTAGCCTATGTTAACAGAATCATGTTGCACAAGACATGAGAAAGGGCAGGAACTCTCACTGGCAAGATGGCACTTTGAAACACAGAGTCATAAAATACAGCACGGATGGAGGTCCTCCAGCCCAATATGTCCATTCAGATGACAGTGCGCACCAACCTGCATTCAGCCCGTATCCCTCTGGGCCTGCCTTTTCATATACCTAATTAATTGCTTCTTAAATGCAACTACTGTACTTGCCTCAACCATTTCCTCTGGCAGCTCATTCCATATGCTCAGCATCCCTACATGAAGAAGCTGACCCTCAGGTCTCTTTCCATGTTCAAGTTCAGTTTATTTCCATTCTACAACACACATGTATACCAAATGCAACAACGTTCATCTGGACCAGGGTGCACAATACAGTACATATAACTCTATGTACTAAACTAACAAATAATATCAGAATCAGAAATGGGTTTAATATCACTGGCATTGGCTGTGAAATGTGTTGTTACGCAGCAGCAGTACACAGCAATATATAGTAATAAAAACTGTAAATTACAGTAAGTATATATATTTAAAAGGTTAAATTAAATAAGTAGTGCAAAAAGAGGAAAAAAAGTAGTGAGTTAGTGTTCATGGGCTCAATGTCCATTCAGAAATCTGATGGCAGAGGGAAGGAAGCTATTCCTGAATTGTTCAGTTTGTGCCTTCTGGCTCTTGTACTTCCTCCCTAACGGTAGCAATGAGAAGAGGGCATATCTTGGGGAATGGGGGTCCTTGATGATGGATGCTGCCTTTTTGAGGATTGCTCCTTGAGGATGTCCTGGATGCTAATGAGGCTAGTGCCCATGATGGAGCTGACTGAGCTTACAGCTTTCAGCAGCTTACTTCAATTCCATGTAGTGCATCCCCACCCCCCGCCCCGCCATTCCACACGGTGATGCAGCCAGTTAGAATGCTCTCCACAGTACACCTGTAGAAATTTGCAAGTATGGATGGATGGATGGATAGATGGATGGATGAGATCTTTGAAAATGCTAAGGGCTTATCTCTGATGGTGGAAGAGAGACCCCAACGGTCCTCTCAGCAGTTCTCGCAATCCTTTGTAGAGCTATGTGGTCAAGTGCTTTGCAAGTTTTTTTCCCTCTTACCCTAAATCTCCAACCCCTAGTTTTGGACTTGCCTACTTTGGAGAAAAGACCATTACCATCCACTTTCTCTATGCTTCTCATAATTTTAAACATTTCTATAATTTTATCTCTTATTCTCCCACACTGGAGAAAAACTGCCAGAGCCTCGATAAACTAAACATTCCTTTGTAATGTATAACTGTGATTCTTTGCTCAAAGTATTTGCATTCCTCCAACCTTGGCTCCAGTGTCAGTGGATGTAAATCCTATCTTTTAGGCTTTAAGCAGTGAAATTCCTAGAAACCTCTCCTCTCCTTCAACATTATAATAAAACTGACTTCATTAATGCACCAAGAATAACCACTGATAACTCTTTTCCTGAAATGCTGCCTGGCCTGCTGAGCTCCTCCAGCATTTTGTGTGTGTTGATCATTAATGCTTTCTTGCTAGATCAATGCAGAGTGGTGTAGTTAATAGGTAATTAACAACGAGAAGTAACATTTTCCTAAAGTTCATAGTGAGATTGACAACAAGATGCTACTTTAATAAGGCTAGTGGCTAAAATGCCCAGATAGTTCAGCACAGGTGGTGATTCACTATTTCTGGAGTCTCACTATCCCACTATACACTGTTCAAACGATTTGCACATCAATAACAGAGTGCCCCAGTTATGTTTACAGGAAATTCTGAACTATGTTTAATACTGAGCCTTGTTCTATGTTCTATTGCTGACAGATGGGATGAGTTAAAGTTGACATGGTCAGCATAGACATCGTAGGCTGATGAGCCTGTTCCTGTGCTCTTAATATCTAACAACTGATCATGTCCACTTTGTGCCTATTAATATGACTTAATACAATTTTTCCTTTGATGCTCACAGCAAGCCATTCTCATTTTCCAATCCAGTTTGGATTTCTAATCAAATTTTCCATCTACCTTAGTTACTTCATTCTATGAAGTACAAGGCTGGAAAGGCTGCAGAACAGACCTGGTTCTGTACTCTGTACTGTAAGTTTGAAGTTCCAACACAAGAGTGGCTGAGAGAATAGGCTCTCAGTTCCTTTGTCAGGAATCCCCACTGAAAATGCTCAACTTCGCTATTTCCAGCCACAAACTTGAGAGCCCTTATACTGTAGGTTATTGCAAGAAGAATTGTCACTTGGTAGGGCAAATCAACAGAGGCAAGACTGAGGAAAGTGTCTGATTTTATTAATTTCTCAGCCTATGGGGATGGTTGGCAAAGCTACCACTTTCCTAAATGTGCCCAGCACTGAGTGAACTATTTTGAAGAGCAGTCCCACATTGCGGGGTCTGGAGTCGAACAGTCACCGAAGATTTTTCCATCTTAGAAAAATTACTGAACTGAATGTGTTTTCATTACTAGGAATAGCTTTTATCACTTCACATTTATTTAATTAACTGAATTTAAACTCCCCAGATGCCATGGTGGGATTTGAACTCATGTCAATTCTTACCTTCAAACTGCTATTCCAGTAACTTAACCAGTATGCTTCCATTCCCAGCAGTGATGTATTGACAGGTGATCAATGTGAACAAAGTTGTATAAATATGGAGTCAAGATTGGAATTTAAGCAGTAAGCATGGTGGGGAAATACTCTTCAGAAACAGTCCAGCTGGGAAAAGTCATTAATGGAGCACAACAAAGTGAGGCTCTTAAGTCAAATGAGATGGCAAGCCTAGAGAACTGAATCAATTACATTCAATGGTCAAGGTGGAGCTTTATAGTCTCAGATGTTTTGTTTATTTTTCCTACTTCAGGATATTAAATAAGCTGTGCAAGAGACCATGGTAGTTCAACAGACATATGATGTTAAAAGGATCAGGACTAATGGACCTAATGTCCTTTAGTCTCAGTCACATTTTGTATGTTTTTACAGACTACATGCTTAAAAATCCTTTATCTGCTTGTTCCCTACTTAGAGATAACAGCACTTATCCTGAAATGATTGGATGTATTAGACACCCCCTTACAATGGAAAATGAATAAATAGATTGCATTATATTTTTCTCTACATCAAAAGGGATTATACATTTCACATTTCATTAGAATGGCAGACAGCAAAACGCTAATCTCTACTTGTAAAATTTATCACCTTCATTATAAATTGAGGATAGCTTGGAATTTTAAAATACAGTGCACTATAAACTGGAATGCTTTGGAATATTTTCGTCTTGAAGACCTCGTCTGCTAATACAAAAATATTTTGTTTTGTAGCTTTGAATCTAATCAACATGCAAATTATCTCATAACACAGCCAATAATTGATAATTTGCCTTAAGAACCAATTTTATCATCACTGAAATTTTAATTGGTTTGTTACCAATAAAAAAATTACAATTTTTCCTACAACCAAACAAGAAATCTCAACTTGGGAGATATGTTTAATTCATTATAGGCAATAAAAAAATTCAAATCAGACATTTGTTATATTGTTACATTTGAGAATAGAAAATCAAAATTATTAAATGTGGTTGTTCATGAATGTATCTTTAAAAGTAAAAAAAAGTCAGCATTAACAGCAAACACTAATTGAGTAACTGAGTTCTCTCCTATTAAATTCCTTCTTTTTCAGCCATATCACTTCCATCACCTCATCTCACTTATTACCTGCTGGGTATACTCTTTCCCTTTGCCCCTCCACCTTCTTTTTCTGGCTTCTGACCCCTTCCTTTCCAGCCCTGATGATGTATCTTGGTCTGAAACATCAACTGTTTATACTCCTTCATAGATGTTGCACTCACAACACGCTGGAAGAACTCAGCAGGTCGGACAGCATCCGTGGAAACAATCAGTCAATGTTTCGGGCCGGAACCCTTCGTCAGGACTGTAGGGGGAAGGGGCAGAGGCCCTATAAAAAAGGTGGGGGGGGAGGGTGGGAAGGAGAAGGCTGGTAGGTGCCAGGTGAAAAACCAGTAAGGGGAAAGATAAAGGGGTGGGGGAGGGGAAGCAGGGAGGTGACAGGCAGGAAAGGAGAAGAAGGAATAGGGGAGACAGACTGTCCACTGACATCTTCTACAAGCCCACTGACTCTCATAACTACCTCGACTATACCTCTTCCCACACTGCCACATGCAAAAATGCCATTCCCTATTCCCAGTTCCTCTGTCTCTGCCGCACCTGCTCCCAGGATGAGGTTTTCCGTTCCAGGACATCTCAAGTGTCCTCTTTCTTTAAGGATCGTGGTTTCCCTTCTGCCATCATCAATGATGCCCTCACCCGCATCTCCTCCATTTCCCACACTTCGGCCCTCACCCCACCCTCTCGCCACCACAACAGGGACAGAGTTACCCTTGTCCTCACCTACCACCCCACCAGCCTCCGGATCCAGCACGTTATCCTCCGCAACTTCCGCCACCTTCAACAGGACCCCACCACTAAGCACATCTTTCCCTTTCCACCCCTCTCCACTTTCCGCAGGGATCGGTCCCTCCACGACTCCCTGATCCACACGTCCCTCCCCACGGATCTCCCACCTGGCACTTATCCCTGCAAGCATAAGTGCTACACCTGTCCCTACACCTCCTCTCTTGCCACCGTACAGGGCCCCAAACAGTCCTTCCAGGTGAGGCAACACTTCACTTGTGAGTCTGTTGGGGTCATCTATTGCATCCGGTGCTCCCGGTGCGGCCTCCTCTACATCGGTGAAACCCAACGCAGATTGGGGGACCACTTTGTCGAGCACCTCCGCTCCGTCCGCCACAACAGACAGGATCTCCCGGTTGCCACCCACTTCAACTCTGCTTCACATTTCCATTCGGATATGTCCATACACAGCCTCCTCTACTGCCATGATGAGGCTAAACTCAGGTTGGAGGAGCGACAACTCATATACTGCTTAGGTAGTCTCCAGCCACTTGGTATGAACATAGAATTCTCCAACTTCCGGTAATTCTCTCCCCCTCACTTCCCCTATCCCTATGTCATTCTGTCCCTCCCCCAGCTGCCTATCACCTCCCTCATGGTTCCGCCTCCTTCTACTACCCATTGTGTTTTCCCCTATTCTTTCTTCACCTTTCCTGCCTGTCACCTCCCTGCCTCCCTTCCCTCACCCCTCTATCTTTCCCCTTACTGGTTTTTCACCTGGAACCTACCAGCCTTCTCCTTCCCACCCTCCCCCCACCTTCTTTATAGGGCCTCTGCCCCTTCCCTCTTCAGTCCTGACGAAGGGTTCCGGCCCGAAACATTGACTGATCGTTTCCACGGATGCTGCCCGACCTGCTGAGTTCCTCCAGCGTGTTCTGAGTGTTGCTTTGACCCCAGCAGCTGCAGAGTATTTTGTGTTTTACCTCCATAGATGCTGCCTGACTTGCTCAGTTTGTGTGTGTTGCTCAAGTTTTACAGCATCTGCGGAATCTCATGTCTACTAATTGTCTACTAATGATAGGAATTGTAAAACCATTATAGCTCTCTCCACCTAACTTCAATGTGGTAATTATCTTAACAAAAACTAACAAAACTTCTGAGGAATCCTGATTGAAATTATCATGACAAAATCAGTTTAAACATGATATCTTGCACACCAGAGATAAATTTAGTTGGCTCCATCTTGGGTCCTAGCCTACAAAGTGCCCAGGACATCTTGCAGGAGCAGCGTCCAATATTAAGGATCTCCAGCACCCAGGGCATGCCCTTTTCTCACTGTTACCATCAGGTGGGAGGTACAGAAGCCTGAAGACACACACCCAGCGATTCAGGAACAGCTTCTTCCCCTCTAACATCTGATTTCTAAATGGACATTGAACCCTTGGACACTATCTTTTTTAAATATAAATTGTTTCTGTTTTTTTGCATGATTTTTAATCTATTCAATATACATATACTGTAATTGATTTACTTATTTATTTTTTATTATTATTTTATTTTGTGTTTTTTTCTTCTATATTATGTATTGCATTGAACTGCTGCTGCTAAGTTAACAAATTTCACGACACATGCCAGTAATAATAAACCTGATTCTGATTCTGATTCAGTGTTGGGATGTTTTTCCCTTTTCCATTCTCATCAACCATCTCCTCTACTCCTGCATTTCTGCTCTCATCTCCCCTCCTCCATCATAGGAAAGAGAATGTGTCTGTCTTCTCTTCCCACCATCCTGAAACTCAAATGATTTTTCCAGTAATTCAATGAACTTCTCCCTATCACATTACTGCATTCTGTGCTCACAATGTTGTCTCCTTTACAGGATAGAAAACCACTGTAGATTGAATAACCACTTCATGGAATTAATCTGTTTAGTTTGGTTAGAGTGCCCTCGAGTCACTGTTACTTTATTTCTCCAAACGTCTTCCCACTTGAACCTCTGTCTTTGATCTCCTCTTCTTAACGAAGCCGAGTATAAGCTCAAGGAATAGCACCTCATCTTCTGCCTAGGTACATTGCAGCCTTTGGGACTCAATAGTAAATTCAACCATTTCCGATAACCAGCCTATTCCGTTTGTGGCAGAACTGGCCAATTCTGAGGAAACATCACCTAGCTGGAACATTAATTCAGTTTTTCTCTATCCATGAATATTTCCAAATATCCCACAGACATCTACTACAAGCCCATAGATTCTCGGAACTGTCTGGGAAATGCTCCCTTCTGCAGATTTTCTTGTCTCTGTGGGATCTATGTTGTTTTTAAATTAATGCTTTGCTAACAAATCCGGGAGAAACTAGAACTATTCACAATACTACAATAGCAAAACTAGCTTTACAGGAACTTATGTCAGACAAAAGATTTCCTCACAGCATTCCTGCTTTGAATTTCACTGATGGTTTAGAAGTCACAATTTATGAACGTCCTTGGCATCCGCTTCTGTGCAGCTCACTAGAGTAGCACCATGCTGTGTTTTCTATGTACTGTGCCTTGTAATGTATGACCTTTCCATTCACATAAGCATCATATATCGAAAGAAATGCCACCAGACAGAGAAAGCGCTACTATGTCCAAGGGGGCTACACAGGAGTGAATACAAGACTATATTTTTTTGTAATGAAACCTTCACAAACAATGAAGGAACTAAGTGCTCTTTAACAAGCTGTCCAAATACATTATTGCAGGCAAAATGATGATTAATTCCAATAGTAGCTTAATAGAGGATTAAACAGTAGAAAGTTAGACCAATAATGGTTCTGGTAACACACAAGGTTATTAGGGTGCTATGCTTAGTTATTGGGACTGACTGCATTTGAAACTTAAGTTCCTTTTTGGCGAGCTAACAACACATCCTTATTGAGGCTCTGTTGGACAAGGATTAG
This sequence comes from Mobula hypostoma, assembly GCF_963921235.1. Lineage (NCBI taxonomy): Eukaryota > Metazoa > Chordata > Chondrichthyes > Myliobatiformes > Myliobatidae > Mobula > Mobula hypostoma. Next base: position 172,987,148 of record NC_086097.1, read on the forward strand.
GGCATTTTAGCCAATTGTACAGAATAACAAAGAGAAAATTCTCACTCAATGCAGTTTTATTACACATGGCACAGAAGTAGAAAATAGACAAATAACTTTGCTCAAAAAGCAAGAAATTGTTAGTTCCTGCAGAAAAGAAGAAATAGAATGGATTTTAACTGGTTGTTCAAAGTGGTGGAAGAGGTCGGAACTGAAAAAGAAAAAAGTTGAATATTGCTACTGAGGTAGTTGTGAAAAGTATCTCTCCTCCTTGAAAGAAAGTCTGAAAAATCAATTTAATTAAACACAAACTAATAAGGTCACCAATCTGGAATGCTGACTGTCCCCGGTGAATTTGCTCAACATATTCAACGGCGCACTATTAAAGTAAAAGAAAAAGGCTCTGTATGCTCAATACACTGTACAAGGTGGGTTAAATTCCCTGCCAGAAGTTCAGACAATTTATTATATCCTTAAACTTTTTTTTAAATACAGAAAACATTCCATCATGTGTTACTCCAAAACTGGTGCTTAAGATGTAACACATCTATTTTGAAGTTCACAACATTTAAGAAAACAATATAACATGGCCATACAAAACTTCAACTTCTGTCATTATTCAAGTAGGGAGTTGGGAAGCTTGGCAAGAGAACATGTACATGGCAGATAATCTGCAAAGTGACTTCGCAAGAGGTTAACAGGCCAATCCTTGTGAAAGGCTAACAGTGAAATAATCACTTGCAACAGGGTCATATAGTGAATGGGAGGATTTTTTTAAAAAGAAAGCAACACCCTATAATTGTGCAATGCCTGCATAAAATGAAACATGAGATGCTTACATTGAATAACTTCATTTTCTTTCCCACTGTAAGTATGTGGTATCTGAGACCATTTTCCTAATTCATTTTATTCCCTGGTGGAAGTCAAGAATGAACTAGAGCCTTTGGGGCAGTCAGTGATTCCAAATGCACAGATTATTTCCCATTTATCTTCAGATCTGGCTTAAATGTTCTGAAACTTCAGTAACTTGGCAAGTTTAGTATTATCAAGAGGAATAAAATAATTTCATAGCTATGAAGTCATCTAACATTCCTCTAATCTAACACTCTGAAGGCTTGTCCACACTTGAGGCTTTAATTCCATCTTTCATCCACTATGAATTATTAAACACTTTATTTAGCACAGAAACAATTATGTCCAAATGCCATGCTTAACCAAAAGTAAATATTGAAAATAATCTTTGTTGACTAACATTGTTGTGGCAATTCATTGTAGCACATGGTACCTATTATTCTATTCTCGTATTCTGATGGGATAATTTCTAAGTGCAAAATATTGGCAACTCCAAATTCTCAAATCAAATTTTAATAGTTCTATCACAATATAGTACTCTTGTGAATGTGTAAACACTTTCTTAGCTTCAGAAGCATGAGATAATCTGCAGATGCTGGAGATTCAAAGCAACACATACAAAATGCCGGAGGAACTCAGCAGGCTATGCAGCATTTATGGAGAAAAGTTAAATACTCGACATTTTGGGCCAAGACCCTTCATCAGGACTCTGCCTTAGTTTTATTACTTTCCCTAATTAAAATTCAGATATGTATTTGCTTCCTCATACCTGTGATCAACTGCTTTTGACTCAGTTTTCCAAATAATCAACTAGTCCCAACATATTAAAAAAAGAATCTCTACATTTATATAGTACCTGGTGGGGCAAGAAGAAATCTGAATTTTTCAAATAAAGGACAGTGAATATCTCGAACGAGCTGCCAGAGGAAGTGATAGAGGCAGATACAAATGCCTTGTTCAGAAGATATTTAGAAAGGTACTTGGATAGGAAAGGTATAGAAGGATGTAAGTAAATGGGATTATCTCAAATGAATATGGATGACGTGGGCAGAAAGGGGTAATTTCTGTACATTTTTAAGATCCTTTATTACCACAGGGTACCCTGATGTGATTTATGATTTATACAGCTAACAAGTTATGCTTGTGGTGAAGACACTGTGGAAATGAAGAAAGTCTCTCAAGACAATTTATATGTAATGGGCTGCCCCAAAAATGGAATGTAATAATGATAACATAATCACTTTCTTTTAATAATGTTAATTAAGAGATAAATACAGGCCAGGGCACCAGGAAGAACTTCAAAAGTAACAGGGTAAAATAGAAGCGGGGGAGGGACTTCTGATCTATAGTCATTGACCTGAAGCAATTAACTCCATTATTTCTCTGTGGAAGCTGACTGACACTCCAAGTGTTTCTATTTTTATACTCATCTTTGGGATGTATCTTCTAAACTGAATAGAATTCAGATTTTAAATGATCTTGCTGCTGTCATTTTTATTATTCTTCTTGACCTATTATTGCTGCCTATGATCTTCCAGAAACGCAGCATTCCCATTTGTTTTTCTCCCGTCATCCCATTACTTCTCTCACTGCCGCTACACTTGCTTTGAAACTGTATCATCCCCAACATTTTCTAGTTTTATTACAAGTCTTTGACCTGAAACATTAATTTAATTTCTATTCCCACGCCTGTGTGCACATATGTTCTCTGTTTTATTATTTTTGACTGCCATCTGAGGTGTTGCGCTGGATCATGGTGATGGGCAGTTGGCAGTTCTAGCTGCAGCATGTGGTTTGCCACGTTCTAGATTTTTTACTGGAACACTGTAGCACAGAGGTATAGAACACATTGGAACCATCTGCTGGGGGAACTCAACAGATTGAGCAGTATCTGTAAGAGGAAAGGAACTGTCCATATTTCAGGTCAAAATCCTGCATCAGGACTCAGTGCAGGTCAAACTGAAACATTGACATTTCCTCTCCTCCCACAACATGCTGCTCAACACGTTGAGTTCCAAAAGCAGATTGTTTGATGCCCTACATTCCAGCACCTCAGCCTCTTGTGTCTCCATGGAACACACTGGAAACCAGATGTGGGTGCACCTGACCTCTCTGTCCACCCATGGACCCAGAGCTGAGTCCAGGTTTTTTTGTAACATATTGATACCACTTGTAACTTGCCCCATCTAGAAATGTCAATCTTTACTAAAAGGTTAAGTGAAGATTAGTATGGGTATTAACTTCATTTGTTATTAACATTAATGTTTAAAATATTTCTACAAAATATATTGTAAGTAAATTTAGTACTTTTTATTGTTTTTACTAGTATTGTTTAATTTTATTTAGTTACTGAAATGTTTTTCCATCATTTCTCAATAACTCTGATCATCAGATTCACTCAGATACATTGGGAAATGCTTTGGCTAGCCAAGTTGTCAGAGAGCCAGTAAGTCTGGGTGGAGATATCGCATCACCCACCAGTTGTATAGTTCCACCTGCATCCCTTTCTACTTCAAGAAGGGCTAGGACTATGTCACAGATTGTTAGGAACCTTGTGACTAGTGAGCTAGTAAGATTGGTGAAAGAAAGATACCAACTGTCTTGGGAAAGCAGCCAACATAATCAGGCCTCCAGGTACAAGTAAAATCTATCCATCTGAGTGAATAGTTTCAAGTTTCTGGGCATCAACATCTCAGAGAATCTATCCTGGGCCCAACACACTGATCACATCATGAACAAAGCTACATTTCGTTAGGAGCTTGAGGAGATTTGATATGGCACCAAAGACTTGAGCAATTTCTACATATGTACCATGGACAGCATTCCAACTAGTTGTAACACTTGTCTGGTTATGGAGGCTACAATGCACAGGGTCAAAGGAGGCTGCAGAGGATTGTAGACTCAACCAGCTCCATCATGGGCACTAACCTCCCCACCGCTGAGGACATTTTTAGAACGAGACACCTCAAATAGGTGACATTTATCATTAAGGACCCTTACCATCCACAACATGCCTTCTCTTCTCATTATTACCACCAGGGAAGAGATACAGGAGCCTGAAGATGCACACTCAACATTTTAGGAACAGCTTCATCCCCTCTACGAACAGATTTCTCAGCCCATGATCTCTCCGTCACTATTTTGTTCTTTTTTAACACCATTTATTAAAATATTTATTTTTGTATCTTATAGTATTTTATGTATTTCAGTGCACTGCTGCCACAAAACAACAAATTTCACAAGGTGTCAGTGATAATAAACCTGAATCTGATTCTGTTATATAATGTATTGAATGGACCTCATATGACAAAGATGAACTCTTAATCACTCAATCTACCTTCTCATGGTTCTTGTACCCTATTTGGCTACCTGCACTGAACCTTCTCTACCAGTGTAACACTACGGTCTGCATTCCATTATTGTTTTCCTTTTGTACTACCTTAGCATACTTAGGTAGGGAACGATCTGTCTGGATGACACACAAACAGAACCTTTTTCATTTTATCTCAGTGCATGTGACAATAATAAACCAGTTACCAATACTTTTTCATTCATGGCATATCCAGAAAGTCTCAAAATGATTTGAAAGTATAGAGTAGTGGTCGATTTATACAGTGAACTTCAGTAAAACGAAATGGACTTGGAGAGGAGGTGCTATCTGAGTGACATAAAAAATGAGTCATTATAAGGAAGATGAGTAAGTGGGAGAGAAGCTTTGAGACTCCGTGGCAGGGAGAAGCTCTCGCACTTGATCTGAATTCAATCATCTGTTTTTCCAGTTCCTTTCAGAAACTTACGTTGAGAACTAAAGTCAGAAAATCTTCACAGTTACGCTGTCGGGTTCAAGCAGGACTGGTACATATGAACATACTCCCCATAAATGCAATTGTCACAGATAGATTGCTTAAAAATGAAACGAATTACAAATACTTTTGTGAAACGTACAATATGTCACTGCCTCATGCTTGATAACACTTCTTAAAAACTTTACATAACTAAGTTTGATAAATACGTTTCCTTTCACAATCTCCTTTTAACAACGATGACAGGTTTTCCAGGGAGAGAGAAGGCAAGAACACTCATTACTGTTATACAGCAGTCAGGAGGAAAATGACAATCTTACATCTTAAGGGCAGAATAAAGAAAAGTTACTTATGGCCCTTAAAGCTGGTTCCTTAGCTTAACTTGTTAGGAGCATTAGGGATAAGCACCTCTTTGTTTTTAGCAGTCTTTAACTGAATTGTAACAGAGGCAGCTGGTGTATCAGCAACACTCTACAAATAAAAAGCTTGCTTTAAACTTACAACTGTAATTAATAGTTCAAGGCACCTGCTGTTACTATTACTGTTTATTTCTGAGAGAGAGATGCCAAACAATAATTCAGAAATTGTCATTTTGTAATACCTGCGGGGACTTGTGGGAACGCCAACTGTACTGATGGCTATGCTGGCTAGACAATAGAACATTTTCATCAGTATCCACCTGGCCAAACCGCAATGTCTCCTGGGTGTCGTTACATATCACGAAGTGGCTGAAGACCAATTCCTCTGCCTCTGGATGTTGGTTCTGGAACAGAGAACATCAGCACACATTAGATCAGCCCCAAGGATGATTAGCAGTCATGTACCTAAGTGGTAAATGCTGCAGCTTTTGAAAGCCAAAGGATATGAATACTCTGATTAATATTTCACGACTGACAAAAGCTGTTTACTGTCAACACCAGCACTTCAAATTCTCTATGGTGCTTAAAAAAACAGTTGTTTTAAAAAAAATAAAGGAGCCTTCTGGAGATTGTGAGTCTAATATATAAACTGATTTAGAACTTGCAGTTGGCAATGTCTTCAAAGCTTAACTTTAGATGACTCCAAACATAATCAGATCATAGCTCAGCATTCCAAAAGCACCAGAACTAAGATGTTCAAGCCTGAACAGAGCATTCAGTTTGACCAAAGTAATCAGTAAAGTGAACCAAACATTATTTTTGAATAGAGACAAGCACAAAGCATTAAAAACATAAGGTACAGTGTGATGCAAGAAAAGTAACTTAGCAGAAAAAATAGGGGAAGATAATTAAAAAAGTAATATCAAACATCCTTATTATATGTTCATGTGAGATAAGCAGAAAAGAACCACAGAACTGCAAATGAGGATTAAAGAAAGCTTTTGTGTTCCAGGACATGGTTCTGCAATTCAGTTCCTGGCTGCCGACTATTCAACTCTGCCTACCACACTTGGGAAAACTCTTGTAACCCAGCCTACAAGGATAACTTGATCCAGTGATCTATACTCACAGGAGCATGGCCTTGTGCTTTTGCAGGCCAAGCTTGGCCAGCTGCTCCCCATCCTCAAGAGAGAAAAATAGTAGATTTTAAAAACAAAGGGAAGAAACTCAACAAAAGAATCTAAGATACAGCTGCCATGAGAGGCCCTCAGCTACCCCATTACAGGTATATAAGAGCTGCCCAATACCAAATATACATCAATCTGTGAGCAGTGTCAGAGTGATTTTTGGGATCTAATCCAAAGTAATATGATTATAAACCTTCAGTGCTTGAGTAGCTGTTAACCAATATGGACATTATATTTTTCCACTGACATCAGTTCTCATTACCGAAAGAGAAGGACATTTCTGTAATATGCCAGAACTGCAAAAGAAATCTGGTCATTGCACACAAATTAGAGAGAAGCAATCACATGCAAGCACAACTTTAATTCTCAAGACTCGATCCTAACTTTACTGCACGCGATACCTAGGCTGTCTTTATGACCAGATGCAAATAGGATAAATATAGGGGCTGTGTTCTTTATTATATGGAGATGTGATAGAACAATTTTCAGTTTTAAAAGGAATGACTAAGGTATGCATGTAAATATTTTAATTACAGGCACCAAAATACTAAACTTTCCGAGATAAATATTGCAGAACAAAAGGGTAATGAGGAACTGGAATGAGCTGCCAGAGAAATGGTTCATGGAGAAGGGCTTGCAGGATTATAGGCTGATCCCAGGCAGCTGTTACTAGCAGGAAGGATGCTGGGGTCTGGATGAATTAGTTGGTCCAAGAAGAAAAAAAATGTTTCATACAAAACACAGAGGTTTGACACCTTCATTGGGTGATGACCTATGGAAATGAAATTCATTGCTGGCACAGAATATAATTTTACGATTCCATTTGCTGGGATTCCTCTGATTTTTTAAAAATTGAAATAATGGTGCCTGTTATTTAAGAAGCTACCTCTATTAAATTTATGCCCTGTGGATTGATAACAACTAGGTCAAACCAGTGCTGCTCTCATTATAATGCTGTAAATGAAGTTTATGCTTGGTACATTAATATTGAAAGATATCATCTGTAGTAAAAAAATTAGAATACAGTTCTGTCAACAATTTAAGGATCTCTGCTCCAATGACCTCAGAAGTCAATAATAGAAATGAGTTGTCATGGTTACCCTTGTGCTAACATACCTGCTTCCAAGCACGGATTGCTGTGTCCAATGAATGGATTGCATGCTGCCCCACATTGATAAACACAGGATCAATAAACACGTTTCCATCCAATAGTTGCTCCACAGAGCTGTTGCTGATGGCCACTTGTCCATGAAGAATGAAGGGTTTTATAATGTTGAGCATGGTGAGGTTGCGGTATTCCAGCAAGTTACATTTGACAGTGGTGGAGAACTGGAATTCCTGGCAGACTGGTCCGTCAGACCACTGACGCAAGTAGACATTTGGATTTTTCAGAGAAATCACCATGTATTCTTGCTCAGAAGGCAACTTTCTATCAGGCATGAATGTCTGGAGGCAGCTGGGTTGAGCTGTGGTATAAAATAAATATTTCAAGTAATCATGCAAGAAGGGAGAGCCATAATCTTACTCAGTGTGACTAAAGCTTCACAACAAAGTGTTTGACTTAAACACTTGAGCAGTTTCAAGTTCTTGAGTATCAACATCTCTGAAGATCTAACCTGGGCCCAACATATTGATGCAATTACAAAGAAGGCACAACAGTGGCTACATTTTTTAAGGAGTTTGAGGAGACTTGGTATGTCACCAAAGACTCTGGGAAATCTCTACAGATGTGCAGCGGAGAGCATTCTAACTGTTTGCGTCACTATCTGGTATAGAGGGGCCACTGCACAGGATCAGAAAACGCTGCAAAAAGTTGTAAACTCAGCCAGCTCCATCACAGATACTAGCCCCCATGCCCCCGCCCCCAGCATTGAGGATACCTTCAAGAGGTGGCATACATCATCAAGGACTCCCCCCCCCCCCACCCCCACCATCACCCTGGACATGCCCTCTTTTCATTGCTACCATCAAGGAGGTACAAGAGTCCGAAGACAATGTTTCACTCAATGTTTTAGCAACAGCTTCTACCCTCTCCACCATCAGATTTCTGAATGGACAATGAACCCATGTACAGTACACAACTTCCCTATTTTTTCTCTCCTTTTGCACTACTTATTTAATTCAATTTTTATTTATATTTCTTATTGTAACTTATAGTATTTTATTACTATCATGTACTGCTGCTACAAAACAAATTTTATGATATATGCCAATAATGTGAAACCTGATTCTGATTCTAAAATTACACAACACAACCATTCAGAAACAAATTACTGATGGATAATAATTGCTAGCCTTCCTAGCAATGTCTGTGTTCTGTGAATAAATAAAAAATACATTAAATATTGTTTCAAGACATATATTGATAATAAATGAACCTTTGAAACTAACCTATGAAGACCAAATGAAAAAAGATGACTTTTGTTAACTAATAGAATCACAGAGGATTATAGAAATTTATGCCACTGAAGACAACTTGTAAATCAATTGCATCCATGCCACCCAAAAATAACAATCTGTTATTAAATAAAAAATGAAAATGCTGGAAATCCTCAGCATCTGTCGGAAAGAAGCAAGTCTCTTGAAATAATAACTCTTTTTCTTTCACAGATGCTGCCTGGCCTGCTGTGTTTCTAGATCAAGTATGGTGTAGGTAGATAATAAAGTGAAAGGTCATAATGAGGTAGACTGTGGGGTCAAGAGTCCATCATATCATATAAGGTCCATTTAATAATCTTATCACAATGGCACTGAAGTTTCTGTATCTTCTGCCTGATAGAATGGGGAAGAGAGAGAATTCCAGGGTGTGTGGGTTCTTTGGTTATGTGACTACTTTACTAAGACAGCAATAAGTGCAGACAGAGTCTACAATAAAGTTCCAATAAACTTTAGTGCCAGCAAAAGTTATCTGATTTAATTTTAAATATTCAGTACACACTTATTCAATACATTTGCTTAACATAAACTTATATCTGCATCTTCTTCAACTGTAGAAAATAAACAGTGCACTTGCCAGATTTCCTTCAAATAAAAATATTAAAGATTTAGATTAGATTGAAAGGATGATTTAATCAAACAGGCAAACTTATTTTTTGAACAACATACCTGTACCTAGCTGATCCAAATGATGGCAAAGGTGAAATTCAATTTGAGCAAGCCGTAATGAGATACCAAGAGAAGAAACAAACCATGGGGCAAAACAAGAATCAACCCTGGTGCAGGCTGCCAAGGCCATTGGAGACACAAGCTGATCACAGATACTCTGAGAGCCGGACTCTCCATCACTGCTGATGAGAATGCAATAAAAATAATCTGATCAGTATCACATTTCTGCTGAAAGAAACCTGAAATTTAATTTTAAAAAGATCTTGTTTTATTAAAGATATTAAGACAACCAAAGACACATAATTTTCATTGTGTCATGGTAGTATTAACTATTTCTTAACCAAAATTATAGGGCTGCAAAGACTTGACAAAATATTCCACAAAAATATTCAAACAAGCAACATGAATAAATTGTAAAAGGAGAGAAACAAAAGGCTATACAAGGTATAAGAGGAATGCTGCACTGTCAGAAATGGGCTATCACTTTCAGATGGGACTTCGAACAAGACCCCATCTGCTCTGCAGTTTCCCCCCGGATGTAACAGGGTTCTGTTCTTGAGCACTCTTCCAGAGTTGGACCTGTTTGGGTAATGAAATGAATGTATTTAAATGAAAACAAGGCCCAACTAAAAACAACACCCGGTTAAACCAGAATATTTAATTGAAACATTGAAATACTATCATAAACTGAGTTTTTACACAGCAGAAGATACCTGCAGCCCAGAAAATTCATCCCTCCAGTCATTCAAGCACTCATTTATATGAATGGACAGTGCATAAATTAAGCATTCCTAACTTGGAAGGAACTGCATTTCCTTATAACACACAAGGAGGCAATTTCATGCTTAAGTTTCTCATTCTTCTAGTTCTACTCAAAAGGTTGCTACTTTGATAAGTTAATTCTTTCCCATTGATGTTGGTTTTTCTGCTGGGTGCCTTTAACATTTTTCTTCTTTTATTCCAAAGGTATAATGTGCTGTCAGATGGTAGTCTAACAACACAGTATTTTTTTCACTACAATACAGAAGTAAAGCACTGAAAATGTTGGAAATCAAAATAAAAATAGGAAGTTTTTATTTAAAGCAAATATTGCACCACTATCTCTGCACTTTCCTCTTGTTTTGCACGTATTATTGTGTTTATTGTTGTATTTATTATTGCCATATATAGTGTTTCATGCAAGCAAGGAATTTCTTTGTTACCTGGTGTATATGTTAATAAACTAACCTGATCAGACTTATTAGAAATACTTAATTGGTCAAGCAGCATTAGCAGAGTGAGATATTGAGTTTACCAATGTTTCTGATGAATGGTAGATTTATGGATTTATTCCTGGAGTCATAGTTATACAGTACAGAAGCAGGCTCTTTGACTCAACTCTTTCATATTAACCAAGGTGATTATGTACTCTGGCCCCATTTGCCTGAATTTGGCCCATATCCCTCTTATTCTTTCCTATCCACATTGCTGTCCAAATCTTCCAGATGTTGTAACGACAATTACCTCTACCTGCTCCTCTGGCAACTCATTCCACAAATTCACCACCTTCTGCGTGAAAAGCTTGTCCCTCAGGACCCCTTCAAATCTTTTTTACTCCACCTTAAACCTATGGCCTCTAGTGATAGACTCTCTTATTCCAGGTAAAAGGCTGTGACTATCTGCCCTTTAGACTTTTATGAACCTCTAAAATCAACTGTCAGCCTCCTCTGTTCCATGGAAAACAAAGCCAGCCTATCCAATCTCCTATTGTAACTCAAGCCCTCAAGTTCCAGGCAACATTCCCGTGGATCTTTTCTCCACACTCTCTGACTTAATTACATCTTTCTTACAGTACAAAATACTCCAACCAATGTTTTGTACAACTGTAACATGACTTCTCAACTCTTGTGTTCAATGGCATAGCCAACAAAGGAAATCATGCCAAACACTTCCTTCACCACTTTGTCTATTGTGTCACCACATTCGGGAAATTATGTAATCATACACCAAAGTTCAGTAACACTCCTGAAGACCCTATCATTCACTTCAAATTTAAAATAAATCTATTAACAAAATGTACATATATCACTTTGAGATTCATTTACTTGCAGGCGTTTACAGGAAAATAAAGAAAAACGATAGAATTTAAGAAAAACTATAACAAACACACACTGACAAACAACCAACGTGCATAGAAGACAAATCATACAAATAAAAGAAAATAATAGTTGTAGTCTTTTAAGGTGAGTCTGTAGTTTGTGGAATCAGTTCAGTGTTGAAGTGAGTGAAGTTATCCACACCATTTCAGGAGCCTGTTAGTTGTAGGGCAATAGTTATCCCTGAACTTGGTGGTTTGGGACCCAAGGCTCATACACCTTCTGCCCCATGGTGGTACCAAGAAGACAGCATGACGTAGACAGTGGGGCTCCTTGATGATGGATGCCACTTTCCCATGGTGGCACTTCTTGTAAATGTGCTCCATGGTGGCAAGGGCTTTTCCTGTAAAGGACTGGGCTGTATCCACCACTTTCAGGAGACTTTTTTTTGTTCCTGGGCATTGATGTTTCTGTATAGGGCAAAATACAACCAGTTGTATACCTTGGCCTGATTTTGCTTCCTAAAGTGCGTCACTTTGTACTTGTCTTCAGTTTAATTCTATAAGCCATTCTCTTGCTCTCTTTCCCAGAAAATCTACATCCTGTTGTAACTTTGATAATTTTGGTGTCATTGGCAACGTTATTAATCATGCCACCTGCATTCTCTTCTAAATCATTAATATGATTCAACAAGTTAACTCTGGTTCTCTTCCTGCAGATGATGCTTGTCCTGCTAAGAATTTCCAGCAGATCAGATCAGAATCGGATCAAAGAACGACTGCGCAGGTGCGTGGATGTCAGCAAGTTAGACTGGCCAGAGGAATTTAAAAGGAGATCAATTTTTCTTCGGCAGTTTGTTCAAGGAACGACTGTAAAGGCACGTGGATGTCAGTGAGTTAGACCAGCAGGAAGAGTTTAAAAGGAGATCAGTTTTTCTTCGGCAGTTTGATCGAGGAACAACTGCAAAGGCACGTGGACATCAGCGAGTTAGAAATGTAGGAAGAGTTTAAAAGGAGATCAATTTTTCTTCGGCAGTTTGATCAAGGAACAACTGCGCAGGCGCGTGGATGTCAGCAAGTTAGACCGGCAGGAAGAGTTTAAAAGGAGGACAGCTTTATAGAATGGGCATCGGAGGAGCAGGCAACGGAGTAGCAGGAGTCAGAGTAGGAGGGCTTTGGCTCAACGGGGCTTTGGTGATAACTAGTCAAGGCCAGGTAAGTTACTTGTGAAGAATAGGAAGTATGTCTGTGAGGCCGGTGTTCAGTACTGGGTGTCAGAAGTGGGATGTCCAGGAGACTCCCAGTCTCCCAGACGGCCATATCTGCGTCAGATGCATCGAGCTGCAGCTCCTTAGGGACCGGGTTAGGGAACTGGAGATGCAGCTCGATGACTTTCATCTGGTCAGGGAAAGTGAAGAGATGATAGGAGCTATAGGTAAGTAGTCACAACGGGGCCTAGGGAGACAGAGAAGTGGGTAACAGTCAGAAGAGGGAAGGGTAAGAGTTAGATACAGTACCCCTGTGGCTGTCCACCTTAACAATAAGTACTCTTTTTTGAGTACTGTTGGGAGGGATGACCTACCTGGGGGAAGCAACAGTAGCCATGCCTCTGGCACAGAGCCTGGCACTGTGGCTCAGAAGGGTAGGGAAAGGAAGAGGATGGCATCAGTGATAGGGGACTCTATAGTTAGGGGGGTCAGACAGGTGTTTCTGTGGATGCAGGAAAGAAACATGGAAGGTAGTTTGCAGCCCAGGTGCCAGGGTCCGGAATGTTTCTGATTGCATCCACGATATCCTAAAGTGGAAAGGTGACCAGCCAGAGGTCGTGGTACATATTGGCACCAACGATATAGGTAGGAAAAGGGAGGAGATCCTGAAAATAGACTACAGAGAGTTAGGAAGGAAGTTGAGAAGCAGGATATCAAAGGTAGTATCTCGGGATTACTGCCTGTGCCACGCGACAGTGAGGATAGGAATAGAGTGAGGTGGAGGGTAAATGCATGGCTGAGGGATTGGAGCAGGGGGCAGAGATTCAGATTTCTGGATCACTGGGAGCTCTTTTGAGGCAAGAGTGATCTGTAAAAGAAAAGGACAAGTTGCACTTGAATCCGAGGGGGATCAATATGCTGGCAGGGAGGTTTGCTAAGGCTATTGGGGAGAGTTTAAGCCAGAATTGCTGGGGGTTGGGAACCAAACTGAAGAGATGGAGGAAATTTGTAGACAGTGTGAGAGGGAGGATAGACAGGTGATACAGAAGGGATATGCTCAGAATGGTGGTTTGAGATATGTCTATTTTAATGCAAGGAGTATCATGAACAAAGCAAATGAGCTTAGAATGTGAATCAGCACTTGGAGCTATGATGTTGTGGCCATTACAGAGACTTGGATGGTTCAGGGGCAGGAATGGCTACTTAGAGTGCCAGGCTTGAGATTTTTCAGAAGGGCAGGGAGGGAGTCAAAAGAGGTGGGGGTGTGGCACTGCTGATCAGAGATAGTGTCATGGCTGCAGAAAAGGAGGAAGTCATGAAGGGATTGTCCACTGAGTATCTGTGAATGGAAGTTAGAAACAGGAAGGGGTCAGTAACTCTAATGGGTGTTTTTTTATAGACCACCCAATAGTAACAGGACCATCGAGGAACAGATAGGGAGACAGATTCTGGAAAGATGCAATAATAACAGGGTTGTCGTAGTGGGAGGTTTTAATTTTCCCAATATTGATCGCATCTCCCTAGAGCAAGGAGTTTAGATGGAGTGGACACAAAATAATCTGCAGATGCTGGGGTCAAAGCAACACTCACAACACGTTGGAGGAACTCAGTAGGTCGGGCAGCATCCATGGAAAAGATCGGTTGACGTTTCAGGCCGGTCCTGACGAAGGGTTCCGGCCCAAAACGTCGACCGAAGTTTTCCACGGATGCTGCCCGACCTGCTGAGTTCCTCCAGCGTGTTGTGAGTGTTGCTTAGATGGAGTGGAGTTTGTTAGGTATGTTTAGGAAGGTTTCCTGACACAATATGTAGATAAGCCTACAAGAGGAAGTCATCCTCCACCATCAGATTTCTCAATGGACAATGAAACCTTGTACACTACCTCACTATTTTTTTGCACTACTTAATTAATTTAATCTTTATATTTATATTTCTTATTGTAATTTATAATTTCTAAAATTATGTATTACACAGTACCACTGCCAGAAAACAACAAATTTCATGACACATGCCAGTGATATTAAACCTGATTCTGATTTTACACTGTGGGATATTGTGATCTTGTAACAATGTGTGCTATAATCACTGAATTGTTGTGTTCAGTTCTGGTCACCTCATTATAGGAAGGATGTGGAAGCTTTAGAGAGGGTGCAGAGGTGATTCACCAGGATACTGCCTGGATTAGAGAAGATGCCTTATGAGGAGAGGTGGAGTTAAGTATAGCTTTTTTCGTTGTAGTGAAGGAGGATGAAAGGCAATTTAAAAGAGGTGTATAACATGACAGCCGGCATAGATTGAGAGCCAGTGCCTGTTTTCCCTCATGGTGGAAGTAGTTAAATTAAGAAGGCACATTTTTAAGGTGACTGGAGGAAAATATAGGGAGGATGTCAGAGATAGGCCTTTTAGACAGAGAGTGGTAAAAGAATGGAATGCACTGCCAGGACTGGTGGTAGAGGCAGATACATCAGGGACATTCAAGAGCCTCTTAGATCGGCACACGGATAAAAGAAAAATGCAGGTCTATGTGAGAGGGACAGGCAAGGTTGATCTTGGAGTAGGCAGAGCTTCATGAACTAAACTCTTCTATGTTCTAAGCCCCTTTAGAGAAGGAAAAATAAAGGTACAGTTTGTCACCAACTCAAGGGCATTTTAGAGATGAGATATAAATGTTGACCTTACAGTGACACCTATAACCTAAAGATGAACTGTAAAATGTTAAGTATTTGTTGGATTCTACTATAGAGGAAGTTAGTGGTTTGTTCCAAGTAGCATTAAAATTTTTATCCAAAATGATCACCATGACAAGTGGGACTGTGGCTATTCACATGAAAATATTTTCATTTCTAAGTACTGAATGTTAGATATCAAAAACATGCACTTGTGGATTACATAATATGTTTCTGCTCATTCTTTAGAGTTTAGTAAAATAGTAGCTGGCCACATATTTTAGTTAGCATTCAGAAGAATAGATCTACTGAAAAAAGCTATTTATATTACTTGAGAAAAATGTAAATGAATAACACTTCTGTCAGGAATGGCTGCTCAAGGACATTCTGTTAAGTCTTGTGTTTCAGACAAGGGCCAGAGAGCAGCACTCTTGGCCTCTAAGCCAGAAGGTTGCAGTCTTGAAGTCTGATATTAGTATGAAAAAAAGCAGGCAAACATTTCAATGCAATGCTGAAAGTGATTTGCATTGCTTGAGTTACCAGTTTGTCTTTTCAGTGGACATAAAATATTCCATGGCACAATTTCAAAGAACAACTCTGGAGCTCTGTCCACTATCCAAGTCAATGGGCCCAATTATGGCTCACGCATGGATAGTCACACTGTATTAGGAAGCTTATTGCCAGCCTTGGTCCCTGCACACTACTCTGTGTCTGAGTTCACTCCCAAGTCCAAGTGCATTCTGTAACATACTGGGATCAGACAATATGTGTTACTAGTCTCACAGCTTTACACCTGCCACAGGTGGTATATCCCACAGCAACATTAAAAACATTAGCATCAGAGTCATAGTTTTGAAAGCATAGTAAAAGGTCCTTCAACTCAACTTGTCCATGCCAACCAAGTTGGTTTACTTGAGCTAGTCTCAATTCCCTGTATTTGTCCTATACTCCTCTGAACTTTTCCTACCCAAGTACCTGTCCAAATATCCTTTCAATGTGGCAAATCCACCACCTCAACCACTACCATATACTCACTACTATCTGAGTGAAAATGTTGCCCCTTTGATCTTTAAAACCCTTCTCACCTTAAAACTATGCCCTCCAGTATAAAACTCCCCTACCCTGGGACAAAGTTTGTCACCATTCACCTTATCCATGCCCCTCATGATTTTATAAACCTTTAGGAAGTCATCCTTCAGCCTCTTATGCACCAGGGAAGAAAAGTCTCAGCCTACCCAGCCTCTATTACATTGTTTCAACTATGATAAATAGGGAAATGTGAAATCAATAAAAACACCATTTAGTTGTTGAATCAAAAGGCAAGATTCTAATCACTGGTTTAGTAACAGTTTGATGACTTTGCACTAAAATGGAATTTTTATGTTTCAACTGTGCATATTTTTTTAATGAACGTTGCTTAAATGATGCTAACATGTGATGCTGATGCAAGTAAGCTTTCCATTGCATCTGTTCACATGTGACACAGCATATGCTCAAGTACAGACCTGTCCTTGAGCATATGACAATAACTTTGATTTTGACAGGAGGTGGGTGGGCTTGTGGGTGCCTGAAGTTTAGCTGCTTCTCTTATCAAAGACTGACTGAGGCAGCAGTGTCAGCAAGATATGAGGAGCCACATCACTGCTGAAGTGTGGTCTCTGGGATGGAGATGGGTGAATGAACGTGAGGTTTTAGACAGGTACAAGGCAGCACTCCTTCCTCTATCAATAATGCCTGAATGGTTTATCTGATAAAAGCACCTTGCTGCTTATGCAAGACTGAGTACAATAAGTAAAGATTGTGTACAAGTCTATACAGATTCTTGCATTACAACAGTATCTACACTTTAAAAATAAGTGACCTTTTTGCATGAAAAGGATGCAAAAAGAGCTATGTCATTGCAAGTGCTTCCTTTTTCCCTTCTAATTCGAATTACAATATTTAAACACAGTCAGAAAAGATGGAAGAAAATGAGGAAATGAGTTTAGTAGACACCAGCTTCAATTCATAAAGTCATTCAAAACAGCATCAAATTAAGGAACAGTGGCTCAATTAAGGTAAAAGTGCTAGAAGGACAATTACCTTTACCAAATTAAAAAACTGC
The DNA here is from genome assembly GCF_963921235.1 of Mobula hypostoma. NCBI lineage: Eukaryota > Metazoa > Chordata > Chondrichthyes > Myliobatiformes > Myliobatidae > Mobula > Mobula hypostoma. The sequence goes on from NC_086097.1 coordinate 173,004,483, forward strand.
AGATGCTTGCACTGAACCTCCGCTGTTTCACTTACTTCAGACAGCTGGTAAAATGTTTCTACTTTATCAGTAACCCAGCGAAGGGCCACTTAGCAACATCCGAACATAAAGAGAAATTTAATACACCCAAGTCACTACATTCTTTTGCATTCAAAACACATTCCAGATCTCTTAAATAGGAGGCGTCTTTGCCAAGTCATCTTCCTTAATTTGAAACAGATATGATATTTTTTTCTTAAGTTCTATAATGTACCTGTTACTTCATGAAGTAGAAATTTATTCAGTGTCACTCTAAAATGTGTTTTAATAGGTCAGATTTTGATATGAAAATGATAATTTTAATGTAATTTGCTGTTAACAATGTGCAAATTATCCAGAAAATTTTAGACATGAAAATATGTCAACTGCAAATTGTTATAGTCGTTAGATGATTTTCACTGCTCTGCTATTAAATTTGCAGAAATAATAATAAGAAGAATAATAAATACTTTATTGATCCCAAGTGGGAAATTCTTTGACTCTTCCCATTCTCTGCCACTTTAATTCTCTATCCCACTCCACCCTGACCTATCAAATTGTGGTTTCTGCCAACATTACAACGGCAGCCCAATGCACAGTTGAGGAACAAGCGCTCATCTTCTGTGTGGATATACTGCAGCTTTCTGGACTCAGTACCGAATTCTACAACCTTAAGTAACTTGATTTCTCAGAAAGTAAAAGTTGGCCATCAGCTTTGTTGCTTGTGTTCTTCTTTATTTTGCTTGTGAGGCGTGTTGGGCATGTCTTACTGTCCTGTATTTTGCAACTCCTACACTCTTATGTCTATAGAGAGACAGGATATTGCAGATGCTGGAATCTAGCGCTACAGACAATCAGCTGGAGGAACTCAGTAGTTAAAGCTGTAGGGAGAAAGGAATTGTGTTTCAGGTTGAAACTTTTCATCAATTGTTGGACAATCCAGGGGTGCATGAAAACAGCCAGTTTTTAATCAGGTCAGTAATCAAGATTTCAAAACCAGAGTTTCATGGCAGTTTTTCTGATTTAAGGAGTGATCAATCAGCAAGCAACATTGTGTAAAAAGAGCTACCTTTCAGTCAGGTCCGCATTCAAGATTTAAAAAATAGAGCTTTGAGCCATTTTCTCTTGAGTTGGACAATCCACACCTGGGGTGCTTTAAAAGAGCCACTTTTTAATCAGGGCAGCGATCGAGATTTTAAAAGCAAAGTTTTGCGCCAGTTTCTCTTAGTTGAGGGGCAACCAATCAGCGAGGGATTCATTAGAGAGGGACAATTAAAACAGTGCAGGTGCAAGTGGAGTGGTCGTTCTCCTGAGTGTGCCAGTCCTCAGTGAATCCTGACGAAGGGTCTCGGCCTGAAACGTTGACTGTACCTCTTCCTAGAGATGCTGCCTGGCCTGCTGCGTTCACCAGCAACTTTGATGTGTGGTGCCAGTCTTTAGAGTGGCTTTGGCTGATGAGGCTTAGACGAAGTCAGGCTTGGGTGAGGTAGATTGCCTTGTAAGTTACTCTTTCTGTATTCTTATTTGTTCATTCCTCATGGTGCATAGTATAGTGAGAATGGCTCCTAAGACAGTATTTTGTACTGCATTTGGGATGTGGGAAGTCTGGGAGACCTCAGGTCCTGAGAGAACGCAATAAGGAACTGGAGCTGCAGCTCGATGATCTTCAACTCATACAGGAGAATGAGGCAGTGATAGACAGGAGCTACAGGGAGGTAGTCACCCCAGGTTGCAGGAGACAGGTAACTAGGTGAATGTCAGGAGAAGGAGGGGAAACACACAGCCAGTTGAGAGTACACTTGTGGCCATTCTCCTTGATAGTAAATATATAACTTTGATACTATTGAGGGGGACGTCATACTGGGGGGTGGGAGAAGAGCCACCAGCGACCAGGTCTTTGACACTGAGTCTGGTGCTGTGGCTCAGAAGAGCAGAGAGGTGAAGAGGACTGCAGTGTGTGTAGGAGATTCTTTAGTCATAGCAACAGAGACAAGTTTCTGTGGGCACGATAGAGATATCTGGAAGGTATGTTGCCCTGCTGGTGCTAGGATCAGGGATGTCCCGGATCGTGTCCATAGCATTCGCAAGGGCAAGGGTGGGCAGCCAGAAGTCTTGGTACATATTGGCACCAATAACATAGGTAGACAAGGTGAGAAGGTCCTGAAGAGAGATTTTAGGGAGCTAAGTAGAAAGCCGAGAAACAGGACCTCCAGGGTAGTTATCTCTGGATTACTGCCTGCGCCATGTGCCAGTGAGGGTAAGAATAGGATGATTTGGCAGGTGACTGAATAGCTGAGGAACTGGTGCAGGGGGCGGGTGTTTGGATATATGGATCATTGGGCTGGAGAAGGTATGACCTTTACAAAAGGGCTGTATTTCACCTGAACTCAAGGGGATCCAATATCCTTGTGGGCAGTTTGGCTAAAGTTGTTCAGGTGGGTTTAAACTAATTTGACAGGGGGACAGGAACCAGAGTGATAGTGTTGAAGGTGAGGTAGTTAATTTACAAACAGGCAATGCGTAGTGAGACTCCAAGCAAGGAAAAGCTGGTAATAGGGCAAAATTGCAGTCAACAGGATGAGTTGCAATGTAAAAGTGGGGCAAAATGGAAAACCATAATAACCAATTAACCAATTTCCCCCGGGATCAATAAAGTATGACTATGACTATGACTATGGAAAGGGTGAACACAGGACTAAAGGTGTTATATTTGAATGTGCGCAGTATATGGAATAAAGTCAATGAACTTGTGGTATAATCACTGCTTGACAAGTATGGCTGAATCATGGCTGAAAGAAGATTGTAGCTGGGAGCTCAATGTCCAGTGATACACATTATATTAAAAGGACAGACAGGAAGGCAGAGGGGGTGGCGTTGCTCTGTTGGTTAAAAAATGAAATCATATCATTAGAAAAGGTGACAGAGGGTCAGAGGTATTGAATCGTGGATAGAGCTAAGGAACAGCAAGGGTAAAAAGACCCTGATGGGAGTTATATACACACTCCCCAAACAGTAGTAAGGATGTGGTCTACAAGTTACAATGGGAGATAGAAAATGCATTACAATAGTCATGGGGGATTTCTATATGCAGGTAGATTGGGGAAATCAGGTTGGTGCAGGATTTCAACAGAGTAATTTCTAGAATGCCCGTGAGATGCCTTTTTAGAGCAGCTCGTGGTTGAGCCCACTAGGGGATCAGCTATTTGGGATTGGATGTTGTGCAATGAACTGGAATTGATTAGAGAGCTTAAGGTAAAAGAAGCCTTGGGAGCAAGTGATCATAAATTGACCAAATTCACCCTGAAATTTGAGAAGGAGAAGGTAAAGTCAGATGTATCAGTATTACAGTAGAATAAAGAGAATCACAGAGTCATGAGAGAGGCATTGGCCAGAATTGATTAGGAAAAAAAACATAGGCAGGAGTGACAGAAGAGCACCAATGCCTGGAACTTCTGGAAGCAATTCAGAAGACACAGGACATATACATCCCAATTAGGAAGAAGTATTCTAAAGGCAAGATGACTAACCGTGACTAACAAGAGAAGTCAAGGCTAACATAAAAGCCAAAAAGAGAGCATATAAAGCAGCAAAAATAAATGGGAAGTTAGAGGATTTGGAAACTTTTAAAACCCAACAGAAAGCAACTAAAAAAGTCATTAAAGATGGAATATGAAAGTAAGCTGGTCAATAATATTAAAGAGATTACCAAAAGTTTCTTCAGATATATAAAGTGTAAAAGAGAGGTGAGAGTGGATATTGGACTGCTTGAAAATGATGCTGCAGAGATGGTAATGGGGGACTACAAAATAGCAGATGAACTGAAGAAGTATTTTATGTCAGTCTTCACTGTGGTTAGACAAAGGAGAATCAGTTGATGTCCTGTACTTGGATTTTCAGAAGGCTTTGACAAGGTACCACACAAGTTACGAGCCCATGGCATTAAAGGAAAGATTCTAGCATTGATAAAGTAGTGGCTGATTTGCAGGAGGCAAAGAATGGGAATTAAGGGAGCCTTTTCTGGCTGGCTGCCAGTGACTAATGGTGCACCACTGGGGTTTGTGTTGGGATTGATTCTTTTTACGTTATATGTCAATGGTTTGGATGATGGAATTGATGAAATGGCAGATGGAATAGAGAGTCAGGAAGTATATGGTCATGCACTTTGGTAGAAGAAGTGAAAGGGTTGACTATTTTCCAAATGGAGAGAGAAAATACAAAAAACCTGATGTACAAAGGGATTTGGGAGTCCTTGTGCAGGATTCCCTACAAGTCTATTTGCAGATTGAGTCTGTGGTGAGGAAGACAAATGCAATGTTAGCATTCATCTTAAGAGGACTAGAATATAAAAGCAAGGATGTAATGTTGAGATTTTATAAAGCACTGGTGAGGCCTCACTTGGAGAATTGCGAGTAGTTTTAGGCCTGTTATCTTAGAACTTAAGTACTGAAACTGGAGATGGTTCAAAAGAGGTTCACGAAAATGATTCCAGGATCAAGTGGCTTGTCACATGAAGACAGTTTGATGGCCTTGGGCCTATAATCACTGGAATTCTGTAGAATGAGGGGTGTTCTCATTGAAACCTATTGAATTGTGAAAGGCCTTGATAGAGTGGATGTGGAGAGGATGGTTCCTATGGTGGGAGTGTCTAAGACCAGAGGACACAGCCTCAGAATAGAGGGGTGTTCTTTTAGAAAAGAGATTAGGAGGAATTTCTTTATCAAGAGAATAATTAATCTGGAATTTATTGCCAAAGGCAGCTCTGGAGGCCAATACTTTATGGATATTTAAGGAAGAGGTTGATAGATTCCTGATTGGTCATGCCATGAAGGAATACAGGAGGGGAGATGGCAGGAGATTGGGACTGAGAGGAAAAATGGATCAGTGATGATGAAATGGTGGAGCATACTCAATGGGCCAAATGGACTAATTCTACTCCTATGTCTTTTGGTCTTATCATTCTTTTATCTATGTTATATTATCTCTGTCTTCATTCACTCATTGATCAGATAATTCCATTTACAAGTCTATTTTCCAATTTTTATTTCTACAACTGCTCTTACACCAATTCCTTATGCCCTTCTCCTTTGTTCCTTGTTTTCAATTTTCCTCATTAGGCAGGGAAAAGCTAGGCCTGCTGTTATCCAAGTTCCCAATTTCTCCCTTGCCTCTGCTATATTATTGTCAGCCAGCAATAGCTGCATAAATTACTTTCAATATGGCAGGCAAAAGAAAGTTTAATGAAACAGCAAAGCAAGCTGCCTGCTCCCACAAACTTGGGGTCAATTGCACCAACAGCAGTCATGTAATACATCTTCACATTCTGGTTGTATTACTAACTGAAGGAAATCATTCATGGGGTGTGTGTAACACCTGACAAAGCTGGTGTCTATTCCCTAATCCTTATTACCCTTCGTGATATAACCATACAGCCACATAAAAATTACAGCACGGAAACAGGCCATCTTGGCCCTTCTAGTCTGTGCCGAACTCTTACTGTCACCTAGTCCCACCAACCTGCACTCAGCCCATAACCCTCCATTCCTTTCCTGTCCATATAGTTGTCCAACTTAACTTTAAACAACAACATTGAACCTGCCTCAACCACTTCTGCTGGAAGCTCGCTCCACACAGCTACCACTTTCTGAGTAAAGAATCTCCCCTTCATGTTACCCCTATACTTTTGCCCTTTAACTCTCAACTCATGTCCTCTTGTTTGAATCTCCCCCACTCTCAATGGAAAAAGCCTATCCATGTCAAATCTATCCATCCCCCTCAAAATTTTAAATACCTCTATCAAGTCTCCCCTCAAACTTCTATGTTCCAAAGAATAAAGACCCAACTTGTTCAACCTTTCTCTGTAACTTAGGTGATGAAACCCAGGTAACATTCTGGTAAATCTTCTCTGTACTCTCTCTATTTTGTTGACATCTTTCCTATAATTCGGTGACCAAAACTGTACACAATACTCCAAATTTGGCCTCACGAATGCCTTGTACAATTTCAACATTACATCCCAACTCCTATTCTCAATGCTGTGATTTATGAAGGCCAGCATACGAAAAGCTTTCTTCACCACCATATCCACATGAAATTCCACCTTCAGGGAACTATGCACCATTATTCCTAGATCCCTCTGTTCTACTGCATTCTTCAATGCCCTACCATTTACCATGTATGCCCTATTTTGATTAGTCCTACCAAAATGTAGCACCTCACATTTTTCAAAATTAAACTCCATCTGCCATCTTTCAGCCCACTCTTCTAATTGGCCTAAATCTCTCTGCAAGCTTTGAAAACCTACTTGATTATCCACAACTCCACCTATCTTAGTATCATCTGCATACTTACTCATTCAAGTTACCACCCCATCATCCAGATCACTAATGTATATGACAAACAACATTGGACACAGTACAAATCCCTGAGGCACACCACTAGACACCGTCCTCCAATCTGACAAACAGTTATCCACCACTACTCTCTGGCATCTCCCATCCAACCACTGCTGAATCCATTTTGCTACTTCAATATTAATACCTAACGATTGAACCTTCTTAACTAACCTTCCGTGTGGAACCTTGTCAAAGGCCTTACTGAAGTCCATATAGACAACATCCACCACTTTACCCTCGTCAACTTCCCTGGTAACCTCTTCAAAAAAGTCAATAAGATTTGTCAAACATGACCTTCCACGCACAAATCCATGTTGACTGATCCTAATCAGACCCTGTCTATTCAGATAATTATATATACCATCTCTAAGAATACTTTCCATCAATTTACCCACCACTGACGTCAAACTCACAGGCCGATAATTGCTAGGTTTACTCTTAGAACCCTTTTTAAACAATGGAACAACATGAGCAATATGCCAATCCTCCGGCACCATCCTCATTTCTAATGACATTTGAAATATTTCTGTCAGAGCCCCTGCTATTTCCACACTAACTTCCCTCAAGGTCCTAGGGAATATCCTGTCAGGACCCGGAGACTTATCCACTTGTATATTCCTTAAAAGCGCCAGTACTTCCTCTTCTTTAATCATCATAGTTTCCATAACTTCCCTACCTGTTTCCCTTATCTTACACAATTCAATATCCTTCTCCTTAGTGAATACCGAAGAGAAGAAATTGTTCAGAATCTCCCCCATCTCTTTTGGCTCCACACATAGCTGTTCACTCTGATTCTCTAAGGGACCAATTTTATCCCTCACTATCCTTTTGCTATTAATATAACTGTAGAAATCCTTGGGATTTATTATCACCTTACTTGCCAAAGCAACCTGATATCCTCTTTTAGCTTTTCTAATTTCTTTCTTAAGATTCTTTTTACATTCTTTATATTCCTCAAGCACCTCATTTACTCCATGCTACCTATATTTATTGTAGATATCTCTTTTTTTCCAAACCAAGTTTCCAATATCCCTTGAAAATCATGGCTCTCTCAAACTTTTAACTTTTCCTTTCAACCTAACAGGAACATAAAGATTCTGAACCCTCAAGATTTCACCCTTAAATGACCTCCATTTCTCTATTACATCCTTCCCATAAAACAAATTGTCCCAATCCACTCCTTCTAAATCCTTTCGTATCTCCAAAGTTAGCCTTTCTCCAATCAAAAATCTCAACCCTGGGTCCATACCTATCCATCTCCATAATTATACTGAAACTAATGGCATTGTGATCACTGGACCCAAAGTGCTCCCCAACACAAGCCTCGGTCATTCGCTAACAGGAGATCCAACCCTGCCCCTTCTCTAGTTGGTTCCTCTATGTATTGCTGCAAAAAACTATCCTGCACACATTTTACAAACTCCAAACCATCCAGTCCTTTTACACTATGGGCCTCCCAGTCTATGTGTGGAAAATTAAATCTCCCTTAATGACAACCTTGTACTTACTACAAATATCTGCTATCTCCTTACAAATTTGCTCCTCCAATTCTCGCTCCCCATTTGGTGGTCTATAATACACCCCCATAAGTGTTAGTACACCTTTCCCATTCCTCAATTCCACCCAAATAGCCTCCCTAGACGAGCCCTCTAATCTATCCTGCCAGAGCACCGCTGTAATATGTTTTCTGACAAGCAATGCAACACCTCCCCCTCTTGTCCCTCCGATTCTATCACACCTGAAGCAATTAAATCCAGGAATATCTAGTTGCCAATCACACCCCTCCTGTAACCATGTTTCACTAATAGCTACCACATCATACTTCCAGGTATCAATCCATGCTTTAAGCTCATCCACCTTTCTTATAATGCTCTTAGCATTAAAATAAATGCATTTAAGAAATTTTCCACCTCTTACTCTCTGTTTATCACTAACGGTGCAAACAACTTTACTATTTTCTTTTTCTTCCTTCTCCCCTACATCTGTTCCTACACTCTGGTTCCCCTCCCCCCTTATATCTAGTTTAAATCCACCGGAGCCTCTCTAGCAAACCTACCTGCAAGAATATTTGTCCCCCTCCAGTTCAGATGTAAACTGTCCCACTGGAACAGGTCTCAGCTTCCCTGGAAAACTGCCCAATTATCTATAAATCTGAAGCCCTCCTTCCTGCACCACGTCTTCAGCCACATGTTGATCTGCACTATCTTACTATTTCTAAACTCGCCTGCACATGGCACTGGTAGCAATCCTGAGATTGCTATCCTGGAGGTCCTGTCCTTTAACTTGGCGCCTAACTCCCAAAACTCATCTTTCAGGACCTCCTCACTCTTCCTACCCACGTCATTGGTCCCTAAGTGGACCACGACATCCGGCTGCTCATCCTCCCTCTTGAGAATACCGAGAACTCGATCCGAGATATCGCGGACCTTGGCACCAGGGAGGCAACAGACCATCCATGATTCCGATCTCTTTCACAGAACCTCTTATCTGTCCCCCTAACTATCGAATCCTCTATCACTATTGCTCTTCTCTTTTCTCTCCTTCCCTTCTGACTTGAGGGTCCCATCTCGGCGCCAGAGACGCAACCACTGCAACTTGTCCCTGATAGGTCGTCCCCATCAACAGTATCCAAAACGATGCACTTATTATTGGTTGGAACAGCCACAGGGGTGCTCTGTCTATTCCCCTTCCCTCTCCTGACAGTCACCCAGCTACCTGTCTCCTGACTCTTAGGGGTGACTATCTCACTGTAACTCCTGTTTATTTCTGCCTCTGCCTCCCGAATGATCCGAAGTTCATCCAGCTCCAGCTCCAGCTCCAGCTCCAGCTCCTTAACTCAGTTTGTCAGGAGCTGCAGCTGGATGCACCTTTTACAGGTGTAGTCATCAGCTTTCTTGAGCTACTGCAGTCTATCAGCAGAAGGTACTCCTTATGTGCTGTTACACAGGAATTAGCCCCAGCAACAATGAATGTTTTCATCACGGTGGTAGGTGATGGGGAAGGGATCTTGCAAGAAGCATTCTAATCTTTTAAATTGGACAGAGTTCATTCAAAACTGGCAATAAATGTGACAGATAATTTATTGTTTTATCAAAATGAGCTCATCCAACCCATAAAAAATAAAACTGTCCTTTTATCTTTCACAGAAACAATTAGTTAACTGATTATTTACAGGTTATTTTTAACTTTAACAATCATCTCCCACCCACCCACACACAGACAGGCCTCCAACCTCAGGATATGCTGCCTCTGGGCCTCCAGTCTTTAGCTGATAGTATATATATGGAATGAACTGCCAAAGAAAGTGGTTGAGACAGGCACAAAAACAAGTTTTAAACAACAGCTGGAATGGTCCATGGATAAGAAAGGATTAGATGAATTTGGGTCAAGTATGAGCAAACAGGAGTAGAGTAGCTTGAATGGGCATCTTGATCAGCACAGGCCAGTTGTGCTGGAAGGCCTGTATGACTCTTTCTATGGCTCTGAGTTTGGAGAATCAGCAGCTAAGTTCGGGATAATTGATAACAACCATTGCTTGGACTTTAACTCAAGGTCCAGAGTGTGACCTCTTGATCATAGTTTGAAGCTAATTGTTTTTTAAAAGAAAGGAAGCATAATATCAAAGAGATAGGTCTTCGATGTCAATTATGAATTATTCAAAATCAATCTATTTGTTCTTCATTGGAGTCTCCAGGAATCTAATAATAGAGTTCTCCATTCAGCCAACACTCACTTTCAATAGAATTGCTATAGACTCTATTCTTACCTCTGCTCTTCAGCAATTTCTTGATTGTTATTAAGAACTATCCTCCACAGGTCAGAAGCTACCAGCTCCTTCTGATCACTAGCCAATGTGACGTTAGGCAGCTGTAGCTCACACGCTTTGCTTTCTGACAAGCTAAATTCACGATAATCCACAAATATTTGTTGAAGTTCATCCCAGTACTCTAGGCTGCATGGTACCTGTTTCAAATAAATAACAAGAAAGAAATTATCACTGCCAAGTAAACCACTCAGGTATTGCACCATAATGTATTTGAAAGGGTAGAATGGACTCTTGGGTATACTTGTGGACTCAAATCATATAGAACAATATAAGTCAAATATTTGAAGAAAGTACCGTGTATAGTCCAGGAGGAGAGACCATACATACTCTCTGTGCTCACTGGGTAAAAGGTGAACTGACTTGACGCAAATTCTCACATATATTAACACATTTTCCAAAGTAATTGAGTCCGGTGCTTCATAAATCTACTTTACACCCTCACCAGTGCTATCACATCCATCCTATACAGTGCCATCCTGAACGAGAATCATAGAATTGTTGCAATAGCCCATTGAGTCCATGCCAATACAAAACATTTTAAATATAGCCTCACTAGGGTCTTATATAGTTCAAATATGATCAACTGAAGGCAATTATCCTGTATGCCTTCATAGTATTTAATATTTGTACCTGATTCTGAATCTGAATCAGAAACACATTTTTTATCACTCTTATATGATGTGAAATTTGTTGGTTTGTGGCAGCAGTACGATGCAAAGATAGAAAATTATTATAAATTACGAAATAAATAATAGGATAAACAAATATAAATAATGAGGTAGTATTCAGAAACTGTTCATAAATCTGATGACAGAGGGGAAGGAGCTTTTCATAAATCATTGAGTGTTGGTCTTCATGCTAGTACCTCCTCCCTAGTGATAGTAATCTTGAAGGGCCATGTCCCAGATGATTAGCGTCCAAAACAATGTCATGCTCTTTTCTGCACTCTTGAGCTCATAAGTCACTTTATTTCTCAGTATCTCGCATTTAAAGTTTATTCCACAACTTTGTTTGACCTTCCCAAATCTAAATGCATGTATTTAACCCAGGCTAGCATCAGGTGATAAGTTCTGATTGCTAAGATTCAGACCTCCTTTGGGTGTAACTCCTTGAAATATAATGTTTAGTGTTAGTTTATTTTCTTCTAACAAACAGAAGTCAAACAAAAAATGCATAAGAAGTTAACCGATAGAACATGATTTATAAACACAATCACTTGGGTTATCTGTGCATTCAAACAGATGCTAAACAATACTGCCAAACAATCTCATTGCCTCAGTAAAGCAGTCAACATTACCAAAGACCACACCCAGCTTAGACATCTTTGCTTCTCCCCTCTCCCATTTGGCAGAAGATACAGAAGATGAAAATCATATACCAGCAGGCTCAAGGACTGCTTCAACCCCATTGTTTTAAGTCTACTGAATGGTCCCTTGGTATGATGATGGACTCGATCTCAGTCTACCTTGCTATAGCCTCACAGCTTATTGTCTGCCTGTATCTGCAACACCACTCTGCATTCTGTTATTCTTTTCCCTTGTACCAACTCAATGTACTTATGAGATGAAATAATTGTATTGATGGCATGCAAAACAAAATTTTTCACTGTACTTCAGTATCCATGATAATGATAGACCAACTTAATTTACCAATATCATAACAGCCAAAGGATTTTGACGGGTTTGGATAATGTTGAGTTGAATGAAGCTCATGTGGAACAAAAACATTGTAACGGACCAACTGTGTTGAATGGCCTGTTTCTGCCCAATAAGTTTCATGAAACTAAGATCGCAGAACACCACGGCATAGAAACAGGCCCTTTGGCCCCTCTAGTCTGTCTGTGCCAACAATTAATTTAGCTAGTCCCATCAAACTGCACCAGGACCATAGCCCTCCATACCCATCCCATTCATGTACCTATCCAAATTTCTCTTAAATGTTGAAATTTACCTTGCATCCACCGTTTGCATTGGTGACTCATTCTGCACTCTCAGCACCCTCTGAGTGAAGAAGCTAACCCTCATATTCCCCTTAAACATTAATCTTTCACCCTTAACCTATGACCTCTTGTTAAAGTCTCACCACCAGTTGAAAAAGCCTGCTTGCATTTATTCTATCTATACCCCTCATAATTTTGCATACCTCTATCAAATCTCTTAATCTTCTACATTCTAAAGAATAAAGTTCTAACATATTCAATCTCTCCCTATAACTCAGGTCCTCAAGTCCTGGCAACATCCTTGTAAATTTTCTCTGCACACTTTCAATCTTGTTAAGTACATCTTTCTTGTGTGATAGATGAAATACAAAATACTCCAAATTAGACCTCACTGAAATGCAGTACAGTTTCAACATAGCAATCCAATTCCTGTACTTAATACATTGATTTAGGAAGGCCAATGTGCCAAATGCTTTCTTTACGACCCCAACTCTTAGGACATGCCCTATTCTCATTGATACTATCAGGAAGGAGGTACAGGAGCCTGAAGGCACACACTGAACGATGCAATAACAGCTTCTTCTCCTTTGCCATCAGATTGCTGAGTGGACATTAAGCCCATGAACACAACCTCACAACTTTTTTTATTTTTTGCACATACATATATACTTACTGTAATGCACATTTTTTCTCTATTATTATGTACTGCATTGTACTGTTGCTGCAAGGACAATAAACCTCGATGTATAGTGCTTAAAGGAAGTACTCACCCCCTTTGGAAGTTTTCATGTTTTATTGTTTTACATCAATGAATCACAGTGGATTTAATTTGTTTTTTTTGACACTAATGAACAGAAGAGACTCTTTCATGTCAAAGCGATAACAAATTTCTACAAATTGGTCTAAATTTCTTTCAATTATTAAACACAAAATAATTGATTGCATAATTAATCACCCCCTTCAAGTCAGTATTTAATTACTCTCCCTCTTCAAGTCAGTATTTTATAGATGCACCTTTGGCAGCAATTACAGCCTTGTCTGTATGGATAGGTCCCTATCAGCTTTGCACATCTGGACCCTGCAATTTTCCCATATTCTTCTTTACAAAACTGCTCAAGCTCTGTCAGATTGCATGGGGATCGTCTGTGAACAGCCCTTTTCAAGTCCAGCCTCAAATTCTCAATTGGATTGAAGTTTGGACTCTGAGTTGGCCATTCCAGGATATTAACTTTGTTGTTTTTAAGCTATTCTTGTGTAGCTTTGGGGTCACGGTCTTGCTGGAAAACAAATCTTCTGCCAAGCCATCGTTCTCCTGGAGACTGCATCAGGTTTTCCTCCAGCATTTCCCTGTATTCTGCTGCATTCGTTTTACCTTCTATCTTCAGAAGCCTTCCAGGTCCTGCTGCAGTGAAGCACGATACAGACGCCACCAAACTTCACAGTAGGGATAGTGTGTTTTTAATGATGCACAGTTTTGGGCTCATGCCAAACATAGCGTTTAGTCTGATGGCCAAAAGCTCAATTTTGGTTTCATAGGACCATAGAAACTTCTTCCAGCTGACTTCAGAGTCTCCCACATACCTTCTGGCAAACTCTAGCTGAGATTTTATGCGAATTTTTTTCAACAGTGGCTTTCTCTTTGCCACTGTCCCATAATGCTACGAATGGTGAAGCACCTGAGCAACAGTTGTTGTATGCACAGTCTCTCCCATCTCAGCCACTGAAGCTTGTACCTCCTCCAGAGTTGTCATAGGTCTCTTTGTGGCCTCCCTCATTAGTCCCTTCTTGCATGGTCACTCAGTTATTGAGGGTGGCCTGCTCTGGGCAGATTTACAGCTGTGCCACGTTCCTTCCATTTCTTGATGATTGACTTAAATATACTCCAAGTGATATTTAGTGACTTGGAAATGTTCTTCTATCCATCTCCTGAATTATGCTTTTCAATAATCTTTTCATGAAGTTGCTTGGAGTGTTCTTTTGTTTTTGCCAGGATACTGACTCACAAACAGTTGGATCTTCCAGATACAGGTGTATTTTTACTATAATCAATTGAAACACCTTGACTGCACACATCTCCAAAAACGATCTCCATTTAACTAATTATGTGACTTCTAAAACCATTTAGCTGCACCAATGACTTAGCGTGTCATATTAAAAGTGGTGAATACTTATGCAATCAATTATTTTGTGTTTTAGATTTGTAATTAATTTAGATCATTTTGTAAATATGTTTTCATTTTACATAGAAACATAGAAAACCTACAGCACAATACAGGCCCTTCTGCCCTCAAAGCTGTGCCGAACACGTCCTTACCTTAGAAATTACTCAGGGTTACCCATTTCATTTTCTGTTGATCAGTGTCAAAAAAGCCAAATTAAATCCACTGTGATTCAATGTTGTTAAACAATAAAACACGAACACTCCCGGGGGGGGGGGGCGGGGGGGGCAGGGTGAATACTTTTTATCGGCTCTGTATACCAGTGATATTCAACCTGATTCAGATTCTGATTCTACTTATGATGCCACTTTCAAGAAATTGTGGATCTATATTCTCAGATCCTTCTGTTCTACCACACTCCTCAGTGCCCTACTGCTCAGTTCATAAGACATACCTTGGATGGTCCTTCTAAAGTGAAACATCTCACACTTGTCTACATTAAACTCCATCTGCCATTTTTTAGCCCATTCTTCTAGCTGGTCCAGATCTGTAGAAGCCCTTGGGATTCTCCTTCACTTTGTCTGCTGGAGCAACCTCATGTCTTCTTTTAGCTCTCCTACTTTCCTTCTTAAGCATTCTCTTGCATTTCTTATACTCAAGTATCTCATTCGTTCTTACATGTTTATACCTACTATGCACCTCCTTCTTTTTCTTAACCAGGACCTCAATATCTCTCAAAAACCAAGGTTCCTTAAACCTATCATCCAAGTATGCTTTTGCCAGAAAACAACCTGTCCTAATCCACATTTACCAGATCCTCTCTGATACCATCAAAATTGGCCTTTCTCCAATTTAGAATATCAACTCCAGGACCACACCAATCCTTTTCCATAATTGCCTTGAAACTAACAGCAGTATGATCACAAGATGCAAAGTGTTCCCCTACACCAACTTCTGTCACATGCCTTGTCTCATTCTCTAATGGAATATCTAGTATCACACTCTCTCTATTTGGGATTTCTATGTACTGATGAAGGAATCTTCCCTGAACACATTTGGCAAACTCTTTTCCATTCAGCCCTTTTACAGTATGGGAGCCCCAGTCAATATGTGGCAAGGAAAAATCACTTACTATGACAACCTTATGTTTCTTGCAACAGTCTATTTGCTCCTATAAATCCCGTGGTCTGATGCGGTTTATAATGTAATCCTATTAAAGTGGTCATACCTTTCTTATTCTTCAGTTCTGCCCATATATTTCACTAGATGAGCTCTACAGCAAGTCCTGACTGAGCATTGACATGACATGACGCTTTTCCTGACTAGTAATGCCAGTATTCCCCCCTTAATCCCTCTTGCTCACATTTAAAAAACAAAACCCTGGAATGTTGAGCTGCCAGTCCTGCCCCTCCTGCAACCAGGTTTCACTAGTGGCTACAGAGTCAAAACTCCACGTACTGATCCATGCCCCAAAGTCGTCCACCTTTCCTACCGTACTCCTTGAATCGAAATATACACAGCTCAGAATATTAACCCTATCATACTCAACCTTTTGATTCCTGACCTTGTACATAGGCTTAACAACATCCTTTTCCATAATCACTCCAATGACTGTTCTGGCACTCCGTTTACCATCCCCCTGCAACTCTAGCTTAAAGCCTCCCTGTGCAACACAAGCATACCTTCTGCTGGGATATTAGTACTCCTCCCGTTCAGGTGAAAACCATCTCTTTTGTACACATCCCATCTTCCCTGGAAGACAGCACAATGATCCAAAAATCTGAAGCCCTCCCTCTTACACCATCTCCTTAGCCATGTGTTAAACTGTATGATCTTTCTGTTTCTGGCCTCACTAGCATGTGGCACAGGTAGTAATCCTGAGATCACAACCCTGGAGGTCCTGTCCTTTAACTTACCACCTAAATGTCCTGAACTCACTTTACAGGACCTCGTCATCACTCCTACCCATTGGTACCAACATGGACCATGACCTCTGGCTGCTCATCCTCCCACTTAAGAATGCTGTGGACTCAATCCAGGATGTCCATGACCCTGGCACCATAAGGCAACATACCATCCAGGAATCTCGTTCTTGTCCACAGAACCTCTTTTCCGTTCTCCCTAAGCCATGAACCTCCTATTACTACAGCTCGCCTCTTCTCCCTCTTCTCTTCTGAGCCACAGAGCCAGACTCAGTGCCAGAGTCTGCTTTCTTCTGGTAGGTCATCCCCCCACCCAACAGTATCCAAACCGTATACCTGCTGATGAGGGGAACATCCACATGGGTACTCTGTACTGGCTACCTATTCTCTTTCTCCCTCCTGACGGTCACCTGTGTTCCACATCTTGGGTATAACTACTTCCCTCATCCTGTCTATCAATCACTCAGCCTCCCAAGTGATCTGGAGCTCATCCAGTTCCAGCTCAAACTCCTTAACACTGTCTGTTAGAAGTTGCAGCTGGATGCATATCCTTCAGGTATAGTAATCAGGGGCATTGGAGGTCTCCCTGCCTTCCCACATCCTGCGAGAGGAGTATTCCACTATCCCACCTGGCAATCTCACTGCTCTAAATGTACAGTAAGAAAGAAAAAGTAAATAATGAGAAAAAATCCTCCTACAGTCTACGCCTCGATGAGCTAAAGCCTCAACTCCCCACTCTAACAGTGGCCCACTCACACAATGTCCATTCACCTTAAACCTAACTTCTTTATATGGATCTTGCCAAATGTCTAATTATGCACAATTCAATTTCTCCTTAGGTATGGTGGTGCACAAAAAAGAAATTTTGAAAATGTTGGCCAACATTCTTGTGTTAAGCAACACACATCAAATTTGCTGGTGAACGTAGCAGGCCAGGCAGCATCTCCAGCAAGGGGTACAGTCGACGTTTCGGGCCGACACCTTTTATCAGGACTGACAAAGGGTCTCGGCCCGATACGTCGACTGTACCTCTTCCTAGAGATGCTGCCTGGCCTGCTATGTTCACCAGCAAATTTGACGTGTGTTGCTTGAATTTCCAGCATCTGCAGAATTCCTCGTGTTTACATTCTTGTGTTAAAATGTTTTGGTTCATTAATACTCTTCAGGGAAAGAAATTTAGATTATTTTACCATTCTTGATTGCACATGACTTCAGACCCACCAGTGTGGTTTCATCTTGATGTCCCTTTGAAAAGACCACTCAGTCCAAGGGACAATTAAAAACAGACAATAAATATTGGCCTTATTAGCAATGCCTACTGTACATCTTCCAAATAAGTAAAACATCAATTAATAGATTAATCAATTCAGTAGAAAGATAAAAAGAAAGGTAAAATGATGAAAGATTAAGTAGAAATATAGGGATAGTTCTAATTGTGTTTAAGTCATCTGAGGGGTGTCAATATCCAACTGGCCACCTGTTCGGTTTTCTGTTATTTATACTCTGTACCTTTTGAATAACCTTACTGCCAAGCACTTCATCCTTTATATTTTCTCCCTCCTCACACTTTTATTGGCCACCCACTACACTCTATGAACTGTCTATTCAATACCATTCCGATCAGCCATTCCTTCTGTGTCCTTCAATTATACACCTTCTGATAAGCTACCCTTCTATACACCTGCTAGGAAACCCATTTGTTACACAGCTTGCCAGATATTGCAGTCCACCAGTAATTTTGCAATGGTTTAGCACAGCATTTGATCCAACAGCAACCAGTTATATACTCACCGAAAGCTAAAATGACTCAAGTTTAGACTTTCTTTATAGGTACTTTCTTTATCACTATTTCTTTATAACTGATTTGAATGTATATTTTAATTTTGTGTACTTAACATTACATCAATAAAGTAGTCCTGAAACTGAAGCAGATTTATGACTGCAATATTAATGTTTGATTCAGCACAGCAGTGTTTGATCTGACAACACAAAAAAACCAGTCAGCCCATGGGACCATTATTTTTCTAGACTTGACAGCCAATTCTGAACTAAGAGCCTGAATTTACATGATGCATGGGTTATATGCAACAAAATAGAGACCATTCCTATGGCAAGTGCTGTATTTTGATAGCTTTGATTGTTTTTCAAAATACAGAGTTATAGTACTGTGCAAAAGTCTTACGCACATATACATAGGTAGGGTGCCTAAGACTTTTGCACAATACTGTAGTAATTTTACGTACTGCATTGTACTGCCGCTACACAAAAAAAAAAAAAATTCATGACGTAAGTGAGTAACAATAAACTTAATTTTGCTATGGGTCTCTGTTGTGGACTGAGAGTGGGAAAGTTGCAGGGAGAGGGAAATCATGGTAGAGAAAAGGGGAAGGGAGAAAGTAAGGAGTGGGAAGCACCACGGAGACATTCTGCAATGATCAATTAACCAACTGTTTGATATCAAAAATAGCTTGCCTGGTGTCTCAAGGTTGGGTGTATCTGCACACACGCCACCCCCACCCCTGGCATTCCTTCTCTGCCAGCTATTCTACACCCCTCCAATGGTGCTCCATCTTCACCATTCTCAACATCCTTGCACCCGCCAGATATACAATCTACACTCCACTCCACTCTACTCTACTCTCCGCTCCACGTTTATAAATACAGTACTGTGCAAAAGTCTTAGGCACCCTAGCTATATATATGTCTCCAAGACTTTTGAACAGTACTGTATATGAAAGCCACTCTCAAAGATATTGTGCAAAATTACGCTGCACAAGCAAAATACATTTAGAGAACAAGTGAAATACTGCACCAACACCATACAGATTTGATGGAACATGTTACTCAGTGCTAAGTGCTCCCAAGAAATGTTTCCCAATGTGAGCTTTTGACCATATATCTCTCTCCAGAGACTCCCTAACTTTGTAACATGTTCCAGTCTGACAAAACCACTGCACACTTCCAACTCTAACTTTGTAATCAGTCCCAATTTTAATTACTCCTCCAGAGGCAGCACGCATTCAGCTGCTGCTCTTGCCCTATGTCCTAGAGTTCTCTCTGTGGCGCTCCTGGCCATTTTTTCTTAAGATTTTTGTTAAAAAATCTCTCCCTGACCATGTTTCTACACATCTGTCCTGATATCTCATGTGGTGCAATGCTCCATAATGTTTGACAATGATCATTTTGATCATTTAACTGCACAGGAGCAGCTATATTTTGCAAAATTTTGTTGATATTTTAACCAATGCAAGAGAATAATCCATATAATGTGCCAATCCATTTTCTCCTCCATTTTCTCTCTCCTAAAGTTGTTAAAATTTAAAGTTTGTCCTAAATGAGATGCATTTCTCCCTGGCATTCATTCTCCATTTTAACAGCATGTTATTGCTTGCAATACCCTTATTTCATGGCTGCAACATCCCTTCTACTGATGGATCTAATATTAGGCACTACCTTAGAATTCTTTAGCATTCGGTTCAGCATGGTTTCAAATATCTTCTCATATTATTCTTACAAAGAGGATAGAAAGCATGAAAATAGGAGCAGTATAGTCCACCTGGTCCCCACGTCTGTCATTCACCATGATTATGGAGGACCCTAACTCTTCCACTGTATCAGTTCCCCATTGCCTGCAATTCCTTGATCTCTCAAAAACATCTACCTCCATCCATCTCTAATGAGCCAGCCAGCAAACTATGTCACTACTGCTAGAAACAAGTTCAAACAAATCTATAAGTCACTATGTGCCACATAAGTCAGAAGCAAAGTACATAACTTTGTAAAATAAAAAGAAGAATGAGAGGAAGCTCCAACAGGATCACTATCGTGCATGACAGTCACTTGTTCCATCCTGCCTCAGCCAATTCTTTGAGAGATCCATCCAAATAGGTCCATTTCCCCACATCAGCTCTGCTAATATTCCTGTTTCCTTTTAACTCTCATGCCACAATGTCATGCAAAGTTCAAATTTGGACACAAAAATTACTAAATTGATAAGAAGAATTTACCAAGGTTTTTAAAGTGTGTTTCAAAGACCCTGCACTATCACCATACAAAATCCTGACAATGAATTATTCCACTAGATGTGAATACCATTTCATTTCCTCCAAAAATTGTTCAGTCTGGATAAGAAACCACATGGCCAAGGTGCAGGAATGGATTTCAAAAATATAAATGCAATCCACTCTTGGGAAACAAATAAGTAGTGCTCACAGGAAAAAAAAATGCCCAAAGTTGCAGCATTGACTTTTGTAAAGAAGACACAGCTGCGGCTTTTTCACCTGTGTTGCCCCACAAGTATTGTGGAATACTGCACTGCATCAAAATTGTCTTCCTGTCCGGAAAGCCAGGCATGTATAAACACTACAGTGAACTTAACATTTATTTTCTCTTTCGTATTGGGAATTGGTAATTTTAGAGCCCTGGGAAATTTGCACTAAATTTCTAAGGAAATGTGAAAAAAATATAGTATTTGGTTTTACAGCAGCCCTATGCCAGATATTTTTCCATTGGTCCCATTACAAGTGAAAGCAATGCTCTCCATGGGTCTGGTTAGAACAAATTCTAAACTAAATTTAAGTAATCCCTTATTTTTATTTTTTTTAACCCGCAGGAAAATATGAAATACATTAAATGATATATAGATACTTAAAGTGCAAACATCACAGAAGCTGGTGGACTCCAAACAAAATTGTGCCTTAGAGTTCTGCAGCACCACTTGCGATATTGGACATTTTAAAATTTGGATTGACCATATTGTGAAGTCTCTATGCAGAAGTCTGCAGAAGAAACCTGTTTGTCCATGAAAAGCAGAACTAAATTAAAATATGTCCAACAGACCTGAAGGACATCCCCAAGATCTGCTGTGCTGATGTCCGGGTCTTCTGTAGTGTTGAAAGGCACTGGATTAATTCGAACAAGAGTCAGGGCTCGGGGTTCTGGATATCTCCACATCATCATCGCTGGATGCTCATCAGTCTCATTGTAAAACACAACTTCAAAAATATTTGGCAACTTTTGTGCATCTATAAATGAGAAATATAATTTAGATTACTTAAAAGTTCTAAAGATTCATATTCAAGCCCGATATAGTAAATACATAAACAATTTCTATTTGAGTATCCCTTTCGTTTGATATCTATAATTCCTTTCAATTTTACCTGTTCATCCCTTTCTTTCCACATAACCATTCATTCATACACGTGCATTCACTGAACCAGATTCCTGCCATTCAGGAATATTCTGCAGGTACTGCAATGCTCTCACAGCTCTAGAGCCCCAGATTCAACCTCAATCTTGGAATGATCAAGGTGTATAAGAAGATTAGAGTCAGCTCCTTTTTCCTACAGGATGGAAATGACTAATAGGGCATAATTTTAAGATGATTGAAGGAAATAAAAGGGAAATGTCAAAGGTAGATTTTTTTTACAGAATGACACGTTCATGAAACATACTGCCAAGGGTGATGGTAGAAGTGGACACAATATGGAGATTTAAGAGAATCTTAGATAAGAACATGGATGATAGAAAAATGGAGGGCTATACAGGAGGTAAAGGTCAGATTGATCTTGGGGTAGATTAAAAGGTGGCACAACACTGTGGGCCGAAGGGCCTGTACCGTGCTGTACAGTACAGGCCCTATGTTCTATGAGCCTGTGAGGCTGCTACAAGCAAGTTTTTCATTGCACAGTACATCACCATCTCTATGCATGTACCAACAAACTAGACTTGACTTCTCCAGGGTATGCAGGTTTCATCCCATTTCTCAAAGACGCACAAGCTGGTAAGTTAATTTGTGACTGTAAGTTACTCACAGTGTAAATGGTTGGTGGGAGAATTGATGGAGAAGGGAGGAGCTCAGCAGCAGCATTCTCTTCTCTGACTTTCAAGTCTAACTCCAGGTACTTGTGTACTTCTATCTAACATCTAGTGGAGTGTGACAGATTAGGTATTGAATGGCTGCTTCCTTGGGGTGGCAAGAATAGACCAGGTGAGTGTAGTCGCATAGTTAGAAGCCAGCTACTTAAAAAATGAGATGAGAAAAGTTTCCTCATTCAGATGATCAAGAAACTTTTGAATTTTTAACTTGATTCTCCATCTGAGAAATCCCATGGCTTCAAGAAACCTCAAGAAGGTGGTATCCATCACTAAGAACCATGACCATCTAATACAGGGGTTCCCAACCTGAGGTCCAAGGATCCCACTGTTAATGGTAGGGATCCATAGCATAAAAAGGTTGAGATCCCTTCATCCAGGAAATGCCCTCTTCTCAGTACCATCGGAGATGAGGTGCAGGAGTTTGAAGACCCAAACTCAATGGGAACAGCTTCTTCCTCTCTGCTACCAGATTTCTAAATGGACAACGAACCTATGAACACTATCCCATTACTGATATTTTTTGCACGATTTCATAATGTATTGTAATTTTTATATCTCTGCACTGTACTGCAGCCACAAAACAACAAACTTCATGTCATATACACACAGTGGCCACTTTATTATGTAAACCTCTACACCTGCTCATTAATGTAAATATCTAATCAGCCAATCATGTGGCAGCATCTCAATGCATAAAAGAATACAAACATGGTCAAAAAGTTCAGTTCTTATTCAGAATGAACATCAGAATAGGGAAGAAATTTGAACTAAGTGAGTCTGACTGTGTAATGATTGTTGGTGCCAGACTTGTGGTTTGAATACTTCTGCAACTGCTGATCTCCTGAAATGTTCACGCTCAACAGTCTTTAGAGGTTACAGTAAATGGTGAGAAAAACAAAAAAAAATCCAGTGTGCAGCAGTTCTGTGAGTGAAAATGGCTTGTTAAAGACAGAAATCAGAGGAGAATGGCCAAACTGGTTCAAGCTGACAAGAAGGTAACAGTAACTCAAATAACCACATGTTACAACAGTGGTGTGCAGAAGAGCATCTCTGAAAGCATATCACTTCGAACCTTGAAGTGGATGGGCTACAGCAGCAGAAGACCACAAACATACATTCAGTGGCTGCTATATTAGATACAGGAGGTATCTAATAAAGTGGCCACTGAGTGTAAGTCAGTGATCATAAATATGATTCTGAAGTACAAATTTATCTTATGGCAAAAAATTCAGTCCCTTCCTCGACATTACAGGCTCACTGAATTACTCAAGATACTGGTCCACAAATGTACCAGGTTTCAGGGATTCCTCTGCAAAATCAAATCACACCACTGCTCTCTCCCACCTTCTCTCTTTAATCTTCTTCTGCTTTATAGTTCCAGCTATAACATTACTCCTCTGTTTGGTTCACTGCTGGGAGAAAATGCAATAAAAAACACAGGTAGAAATACTTCGTCAAATCCATTTTTGTCTTTTACTCACTTTCAAATGTTTTCTTAAAAACCATGCAAAATATTGATCTCTTTCCTCAACCCTCATTTTTTTTTGCGATATCTTTGGAAACATTCACATTACACCCATTCGACAAATGCATTCTATTAACTTGTGTAATGATCTCAACATACAAACTAGGACCCTATATGTGGTCATTAAAATAACTTGGCCAACAGATCTCATTATTTAAGTTGCAGCACAGAATGAATGCTAATATTGCATTTCCATTCCTTACCAGCAACTCAACCTGCAAGTTAACCTTCAGGGAATCCTGCATGACGACTCCCCCACATTCTGAACTTTCTCCCCATTAAGAAAATATTCTATGCCTTTATTCCTTCTATCAAAGTACATAACAATACACTTCCCTGCACTATATTCAATCTGCCACTTCTCTGTCTATTCTCCCAATCTGTCCAAGTCCTTCTGCAGACTCCTTGCTTCCTGACCACTACCTGTCCTTCCATCTATCTTCATATTGTCTGCAAACCTGGCCACACAGCCATTAATTCCATCATCCAAATCAATGGCATATAACATGAAAGGAAGTGGTCCCATAACAGAAATCAATGGAAGGCAACTAAAAAGCCATAAGGAACACAAATAGTCAACCAGAAAAGGCCTCCTTTATTCCCACTCTTTGCCTCCTGCTAGTTAGCCAACCTTCTACTCACGCTAGTATCTTTCCTCTAATACCTTGGACTCTTACCTTGTTAAGAGCCTTGAATGGCTCCTTGTCAAGAGCTTTCTGCTTGTTATTTCTTCAAAGAATTCTAAAAGATTTGTCAGGCAAGTTTTTGCTGTCAGGAAACCATGCTGAATTTGGCCTATCTATCTCCAAGTACCCCAAAAAGGTCATCTCTAATAATGGACTCCAACATTTTCCCAAGTGCTGAAGTCAGGCTATCCGAGCTATAATTTCCTTTCTTTTGTCTCCCTTCCTACTTAAAGAGTGGAATAACATTTGCAATCTTCCACTCCTCTGGAAGCATTCCAGAATCTAGTGATTCTTGAAAGATCATTATTAATACCACCATAAATTCTTCAGCTACCTCTTTCAGAACGCTAGGGCATAGGCCTTCTGGTCCAGGTGACTTATCTACCTTCAGACTTTTCGGCTTCCCAGGCATCTTCTCCTTAATAGCAAATACCCCCCATTTCTGCTCCCAACACTCCTGAATTTCTGGCATACTGTTAATGCCTTCCACAATGAAGACAGACACAAAATACTTGTTAAGTTTGTCTGCCATTTATTTGTCCCTTATTACTACCTCTCCAGCATATTTTCCAGCAGTCCAATATCCACTCTTGCCTCTCTTTTACTCTTTATATAGCTGAACATACTTTTGGTATCCCCTTTTATATTATTAGCTAACTTACTTCCAGATTTCATCTTTTCTCTCCTTATGCTTTCTTAGTTTCCTTCTGTTGATTTTTAAAATCTTCCCAATCCTCTAACTTCCAATTAGTTTTTGCTATATTATATGTTCTCTCTTTCCTTTTATGTTGTCTTTGACTTCCATTGTCAGCCATGGATGCATCATCCTCTATTCAGAATACTGCTTCAACTTATAATACTATGACTTTAAGACCTTGATCTTCTTTGGGGCCAGCAAAGATCTACAAAGTGGTGAATTGGAAGGATCAAGGTAATATCCACATCTCAAGATCTGCTATGGGAGTGGCAAATGAAATGCAACATTTGCAGCAACAAGCAATCTGTTCGAGCAACTCAGCAGGTTGAGCAACATCTGTGGGAGAAATTGTTGATGCTTCAGGTCAAAATCCTGCATTCAGGATTGATACCAGATTTTACTCTGTGACTGAAAACTTCTGAAGTGGCCTGGTGTAGCAACTGATTAACATCAATGAGAATTTTGAAAGGGATAGGTAAGATAGTGGCAGGAAAGTTGTTTCCACTGGTAGATGAGACTAGAACTCAGGGACACACCCTCAAGATTCGGGGGAGTAGAGTTAGGACAGAAATGAGGAGGAACCACTTTTCCCAAAGACAGGTGAGTCCATGGTCAGATCAGCCATGATCTTATTGAATGGCGGAGCAGGCTCAACAGGCCAGATGGCCTACTCCTGCTCCTATTTCTTATGTTCTTATTTTCTAATCTGTGTCTCTGCATTAACCACCCCAGAGAGCTGAAGCCAGATATGTTCAAACAACTGCATGCTAAAGAGGGCTATTATGAAGGTTTGCCATGCTGCCCCTCAAGATGTCTGATGCTGTCATAGACACTGAGAACAAGCAAACTTCTAAACTCTCTTCACATCACAGCAATGGGATTCTTGCTCCAAAACTGTTATGGTACATTGGCACAAAGTGGATAGTTGACTTCAATTTGCTTATAAATAATTAGGCAGATAATAGTTCATTCTGCAGCCAAGGGAATCAATGGATTTGCCACCCCTATCACAAATAACTGTCTGTTTACTTTCAGATTGATTTTAAGCAGTCCTCTTTATCTTTATTCTTTGCCAAGTTCACTGTTTTAAATCATGCATGATGTATGCTTTTTCAAGATCTTTTGGTCAGGAATTTTGAGACTGCGCCATATAAATCACTCTGTGGTATCAAGGTTTAAAGATATAAGAAATGTACGGAAAATGGTTAAAGTGAACAGTGGAAACAGCTTTTGGAGGAAAACACTTTGAAAAGCTTATGCATTAAAATGTACAACATTTTAATTATTGCCTTTGGACTAACACTAAAAGTTTCATTTATTGAGCATCCAAGCAGGATATCTGAAAGATACCTAGACAAACTTAATTTCATCCTTTCACTCAATCCTCCCCACCTGTCTGCAACTTGAAACACACTCATTTTCTCACTTTTCCTGTTCTGAAGAAGGGTAGTTGATTTTTATTTCTCTCTGCACAACTAATGCCTCACCTGCTGGATATGCAGTACATTTTCTGCTTTTATTGAAGCAAAATGTCCATCTTAACAAATCACCTTAACTATTCAAACAGGTTTACGAGCTCAATAGAGAAACCAGCAACTATGACTCTCCCGCTGATCAGCATATTTATGACATTAGTGAACCAGTGTCCAGAGACATGGAAAAATGTTCCATTGACTTGGCCTCACATTCATGGATTTAAGTTTTGTTAAGGAAAAGGTGGTACAGTAATGGTGAGCATAAAATATCAACCTGCTGTTAAAGATAAACATCTGGTTCACTTATCCTTGGGAGTGCTCCTTCCAGTGGGGGATGATCAAGTTTCTGCCCTTGAACAGTCCTGTTCTCGGCCTTCAGCTGGGTGGGTCCTTCATTGCCTGGGCCTCGACAGTGCATAAGAATTCATGGACATCATGATTGCTGTCTGGCTGCTGGATCTCCTACACTTTTTCCAGCCACCATATGGACTACAGGTCACAGATTTTGTTGGACTTTTGCCTTCAGAATCCTGGAGTTCTGTTTTTAATCCCAAAAGACATGTCAGTCCTAGTCATCCTTGGAATGGAAAAGGCTATGATTAATTTGATCCTTGATCTTTGGTTGTTCTCATAACACCATTTACTTATCTTTTTCTGGCAGAGAAGCCAACAATCTTTTATTATGCTGAACACAGTTGACCTAGCACTCTGGACAATCTGTGGTTCTTATGCGTGATCTCAATCACCCCTTTTCATAGAACGGTACTGCACAGGAACAGACCCCTCGGCCCTCAGCTCCACAGATACTACAAGATTTGTTGAGTTCCTATGGCAGTTTGCTATTTGCTCCAGGTTCCAGCATCTGCAGTCACTTGTTTTCAATTTGTGCTTCTTGTTGATGGGAAGTCATATAGTTGTCAAGGAGGGTCTGCTTCAGTGAATTTTTCTTTACGGCTCTTTGAGTCCTTCAATGTGGGCGATAAAAGCATTTCTGTTGCCATGAGACATTTGATGACTGTGCTTGCCACAACTATCAAGATGTGCACGATATGGACACCTCTTCTGAATCTTTGAGGGCAACAATATAATCTGGCAAAGGCTAGTGTTTAGATCGAGGGTACGGTCTTGAGGCCATGTACTAGTTTAACTGATAAAACAGCCTATGGGTTATGTCAAAAACATTTTCCGAACATTTTGGCACATCTTCCTCATCAGTTGATTATTGACCATCACACATTTCAAGTCAAGTTTATTGCCATACTCACAAATAGGGTGAAGTACAGTTCAATGAAAAGCTTGTTTGCAGTGTCATAATAGGCATGTAGATACAGACAACATACAGAATATAAATCAGAGTGGAATAAAAAACTGTACAAAATACAAGAACCTAGTGAAAAAAAAACATAAGGACACAAGTCAGTTTCAGAGAATAGAGTCCATTCTTGCCCAAAATCAAAATGAGTGAATTCTCTGTTGGACATGAGAATTCACTCATTTTGATTTTGGGCCAGGAACTGGTCAAAGTTGGGAGTAGAACTTCTGTTTGCACCTATCCATTAGTTCCAGAGTTGGGGCATATGTACGGATGGCTACAGTTTGCTGGCTACTTTAGAGTAACTAGAATATATAAAGATTACTAATTGTACAGAATTAAGATGCTAAATCAGCTAATTCGATGGCAAAATCCATCATATTAAAGTAACCCTCCTGTCCTACTTTGCCCTTCCAAAGATTTATCAGCTAGCATATTCTTTGACTTGGCCCTCTGCTGCCTTTCATGTCCGACCAAGGATGGAAATATTAGTATTAGTGCTCCAGCCTTTTTCTCAATCTTCCTTGCTGCAAATCTGTGGGAAGCAACTTCATCTTTGTCATCTCCACTTCAGGGTCTAGGTTATCCGATCTTCAATCATCACATTTGTGCAAGTACTCATTTGGAAAACAAGTTCCAGGTTATCAATGACTCCTTCACTTCAGAAGAATGGGCCTTAAGATTAATGTCCAGAATTCAGAGGTATTCTCATAATTTGATATCAAGGTATCCCAAGATATCGCCAATCAAATCAACCAAGACCTAATGTGAGTTCCTGGAAATTATACATCCTGTTATCTGGTTTCTACCTCTAAGACAGAGGGGGAGGGGGGGAGAGAGGGGGAAGGGGGAGAGGGAGAGAGGGGGAGGGGGGAGAGAGGGGGGAAAGAGAAGGGGAGAGAGGGGAGAGAGAGGGGAGAGAGGGGGAGAGAGGGGAGAGGGGGGAGGGGGAGAGGGAGAGGGGGAAAGAGGGGGAGAGAGGGAGAGGGGGAGAGGGGGAGAGAGGGAGAGGGGGAGAGGGGAGAGGGAGAGGGGGAGGAGGGAGAGGGGGAGGGGAGAGAGGGGGAGAGAAGGGGAGAGGTGGGAGAAAGGGGGAGAGGGAGGGGGGAAAGGGGAGAGGGAGGGAGAGGGGGAAAGGGGGAGAGAGGGGGAGAAAGGGGGAAGAGAGGGAGAGAGGGGGAGGGGAGGGGGAGAGAGAGGGGAAAGGGGGAGAGCAGGGGAGAGAGTGGGGGAGGGGAGAGAGAAGGAGAGGGAGAGGAAGGGGCAGAGAAGGGGGGAGAGAGAGAGGGAGGGGGAGAGAGGGGAGAGAGGGGGAGAGAAAGGGAGGAGGAGAGAGGGAGAGAGGGGGAGAGAGGGGGAGGGGGAGAGAAAGAGGTGGGGAAGTGAGAGGAAGAGGGAGTGGAAGGGGGCAGGAGGGAGCGGGAGGGGGAGGAGGAGGGAAAGGGGCAGGGAAGGGAAAGGGGAGGGGAGAGAGAGAGCGGGAAAGAGGAAGAGAGAGCGCACAGGGGGAAAGAGAGAGGGGAAGAGGAGGGGGAAGGAGAGACAGGGGAGAGGGGAGGGGAATCAAATGGAGCATAATATGTGGAAATCTGAGATTTTTGTTTAGTTTGGAAACAATGGAAAAAACTAATTATTATTCTTAATGGAATGAGACACCAGAGTGTTGCGATAACAAACAACAGACTTGCAATGGTGGCAGTAAAAAGAAGGCTCATGAGACTGATTCCTAGAATAAAAATGATAAACAGGTTAGGCTTACTTAGAAATTCTTATTAAAATGTGAATATGCGTAATATGGAAACTTGCAAATATGTGAACTACAAGGGTGTCAAGGGCTATGGGAAGAGAGCAGAAAAGTGATGCTGTGGCCAAGAATGAATTAGCCATGATCTTCTTAAATGATGCAAAAGGCTCAAGGGACCAATTGGCTTGCTCCTGCATCTTACTTTCTAATATTCATTAGGACAGTCTTGCAGGACTGGATATTTTTAGACAAGCTCCATGAAAAACAGTTTTTATGCGTCAAGTTAAAGATCTTGGGGGATTCGTTATGCTGCGTTGAATCACAGCAAAACATAATCCCATTCTGCTACTCTGACACAGGCTATTTTAACATCACTTTCAAGTTCCAACTGTTTATCAGGCAAAAACAATTATTCTCTTGAATTGCGACAGATGAGAAATAATTCTGAGCTATGCCATTTGCTATATGGGACATAACTTGTATGCTTATTAACGTTGCCTAGACATTTATGTTGCAGATGTTCTTATGTATTATCTGCTGGAGATAATATTTCCTGTGACCTATGGAATCTTACAGATGTTTGTCCTTTCCAATAAAGAGATTATCTCAGAATTTAATTTATCCAAATTTCTGTTCTTTGGCTTAAGAAAGCAGCCAGATGTGTTTTAAGGTTTATTTGGATGAAAGAAGCAAACCTCAAGTTTCAGCAAGTCTGTTATTCCAGTGTATAAACAGACCTTGTTCCAAACCTTGTCACTGTAATCGCATACTTGAAAATTTTCTTTGAAATCGTCAATTATCAATGATTGATATTAAATTCTTAGTTGTGGTACTAGTCCAAATAAGTTTGGTTAATGATCTGAAATAAATCTAAACACACAATCTTTTTAAGTTAAAAGTATTTTCATTTTGATATTCTAAATTTAAAATCAATGATTTTCTACTGAGGCACTGTGGATATAAGATACAGCGACAGTACACCATTGCAAGCTAATGCTGGAAAGAAAACATTTGCCTTTGGAGTGGGGGGTTAATTAGAAAATGAAGCAAAACATTTATAGATCTGTTATGACTTGAATATCGTAAGTAACAAAACTAACATGTACACTGTGCTAAGGCTACGATACAATGCAGCGACAATCTTTAACTGGCAGAACAGAATCAATGAACTTGGTTTATTTCAGTTCCTGCTTGTATAGCCCATTTTTTTAAACAAAGAATCAAATTACTCCTACTTTCTTGCTCTTTCACTTAAATCCTACAAGTGTATAACCACGTTGAAGTGGGGCACAGTAGAGTAGTGGTTAACATAACACTTTAGGGTTCAATTCCTGATGTTGTCTATAAGGAGTTGGTACGTTCTTCCTGTCACCTCCAGGTTTCCTCTGGGTGATCTGGTTTCCTCCTATATTCCAATGACATACGGGTTAGGAAGTTGTGGGCATACTATGTTTTGGGCTGTCCCTGGCATATCCTCAGACTTGTTGGTCATGTGGTGCAAATAATGCATTTCACTGTATGTTTTAATGTTTCAATATACTGTACATGAGTCAAATAAATCTAATCTTTAATCTATAATAGTTTTGCTTATATTTTAATAGAGTGCTTCAAGCATAACTTTCCCCAAGAGCAGAAACTAAAAATAAAGTGATTGAGAGCATAACTGAGAAGAAAAAAAGCTGTTGACAATAGAGAGAATGGTAGCAAGTTAAATTCATTCACAGAAGTATGTTGAGGACTAATGTCTCCATACTAAATGACAGAGGATAATTGGACAGCAGACGCGTCTGCAAAGGTTTTAATCCCATTTGTAGGAATGTTCCAAGGAAAATTTTGACTCCAAGGCAGATTACCAAAAGCTTGTTAAGTTTTAAGGAAAAAGAAATGGAACTGTAGGTTTTAAAGAAAAGAAGTGTGGCTAAAGATGTAGGCTCCAAAGGTGGCACGATTAAATCCAAGGATAATCAAGAAAACAGAATTGGATAAACATAAATAACTCACAGGCATGAAGAGTAGGATGATGATATGAAGGGATTTCAAAGCAGTAACATTATTTTGAAATTCATGTGCTCAGCATACAACGGTGGTCATGGATTAGTAATAGTCAATGAAAGGTAGGATACATATAGTAAAATTTCAGATGACCTCGTTTACAGAGCCAGGGAGGATGACCCAGCATGTAATGGAATAGTAATACACACAAAATGCTGGGGCAGCTCTGCAGGTCAGGCAGTATCTATGGAATGGAATAAACAGTCAACATTTCGGGCTGAAACCCTTCATCAGGTCTGGAAGGAAGGGGAGAGAAGCCAGATTAAAAAGGTAGGGGGTGGATTCTGTCAGAGTACCACCCAACCTTACTTAAATCTGGATAGCCTCCAACCTGACGACATGAACATCGATTTCTCTAACTTCTGGCAATTTCTCCCCCTCCCACGTATCTCTTTTTGCATTCACCATTCTGGCTCTCCTCTTACCTCTTCTCTTCTCCTCATCTGCCCAGCAGCTCCCTCTAGCTTCCTTCCTCCTCCTCTTTCTCCTGTGATCCACTTTCCTCTCCTATCAGGTTCCTTCTTCTTCAGCCCTTTGCCTTTTCCACCTATCACCTTCTAGCTTCCCACTTCATTTCCCTTCCCCACCTTCTTCCTCATCTGGTTTCACCTATCGCCCACCAGCTTGTGCTTCTTCCCTTCCCCCACCTTCTTATTATTGTGTGTAAGCACAACCAAAATGATGCTGGTGAACCACGGAGACATGTTGCCAGCTGCTTACAAAACTTATGAATATACCTCTTCTGAATTACACTCACTTCAATCTGCAGACTGCAATTTCTGTTTAAGCAACATACTTTTGTACCATCTTAATGAACTAATGATTTCACCATCAAGAAGCTGCAGAGGATCGTAAATTTAGTCAGCTCCATCTTGGGTACTGGCCTACAAAATACCCAGGTGTCTCAGAAAGGCACCGTCCATTATTAAGGACCCCCAGCACCCAAGGCATGCCCTTTTCTCATTGTTACCAGAACCTTGAAGGCACACACTCAGCGTTTCAGGAACAGCTTCTTTCCCTCTGCCATCAGATTCCTAAATGGATATTGAACTCCTGATCACTACCTCACTTTTTAAATACATACTATTTCTGTGTTTGCATAATTTCTAATCTATTCAATATACATATACTGCAATTGATTTACTTATTTATTAATTTATTTTTTTTTCTTCTATATTATGCATTGCATTGAACTGCTGCTAAGTTAATAAATTTCAGGACACATGCCAGTGATAATAAACCTGCATCTGATTCTGATCTTCTGAAGGACTTGGTGACTTAACCCCTCAAGCATGCAGATACAACATCTTTAAGCAGACAAAGGTATATTGCCATAGCCAGAAGAGAGGAGAGGGGAGGGCTCCAATCCAGGCTGATATGCCAAGAAATGAAAGTTCCTCTACCCAGCAACTTGTTAGCAAATGTACAATTGCTGGAGAACAAGACTGAGGACCTAAGGACCAGATTGCTGTACTGGAGGGAAATGAGGATTTATTCCGTTCTGTGTTGCACCAGAGATATGGCTCACTCCAAACATGCTGGATTTGGTGATCAGACCTGAGGCCTTCTCAGTACACAGTATGGGCCACATAGCTGATTTGGAAAAAGGAAAAGGAGGGCGTCTGGGTTTCTCAATAGACTCTGTGCAGTGTTCAGATGCAGCGGCCTTGGTCTTGTCGCACTTTTGTTCCCCCAGCCTGGAATATCTAACAATTATGTGCTGACCATTCTACTTACAAAGGGATCTCCTCTGTGATCTTGACTTCAGTTTACATACCACTAAAATCTGATGTTAACCAGATACCCAAGATATTGAATGCTGCTATCACTAAACAAGAAAATGCCCAGTCTGATGCATTTCAAATCACAGTCAGGGATTTCAGTCAGGCTTGTCTGAAGAAATCTCTGCCCAATTATCATCAGCAAATAATATGCAGCACCAGGGGCCCCAACACATTTGACTACTGGTATACAGTACTACAATTAGGAATGCCTACCATTCCATGCCTAGACCGCATTTTGGGAAATCTGATCAATTGCTGTCCTTCTCCTACCTGCATACAGACAGAAACTAAAGAATAAGGTTCCAGAGATAAGGACAACAAAGAGGTAGTTGCAGGAAGCAGAGGAGCGGCAATCGAATTGCTTCAAGTTGATGGACTGGGCTGAGGACCTGAATGAATAGTTGTCACGGACATTATTAAAACAATCATGGAAGACGGTATCCCCACAAAATCATTCAGAGTTTTTTCCACCAGAAGCCCTGGATGAACCATGAGATCCGCATTCTGCTGAGGGTCAGATCAGAATCATTCAGGTCTGCCGACCAATTAAGATGCAAGAGGTCCAGGTATGATCTCTGGAAAGCCATCTCAGGTGCAAAGTGGCAATTCTGGGCCAAACTTCAGTCACCGAGGCCAAAGTGAGAGCATTCTTCAGGAGGGTGAACCCATGGACAGCATCCAGCCTGATGGGGTACCTGGTCGAGTACTAAAGACGTGTGCTGATCTGGAGCAGCTGGAGTGTTCACCAATATCTTTAACCTCTCACTTCAACAGTCTGAGGTAACCATTCGCTTCAAGCTGCTTCAATTATACCAGTGCCTAAGAAGAACACTGCCTCGATGACTATCATCCAGTCGCACTTACACCAATTGTGATGAAGTGCTTTGAGAGGCTGGTGATGTAACATCTACTCCTGCCTGAGAAGTGACTTGGATCCTTTCTAATTTGCCAACTGACACAACAGGTGCACAGCAGATGCTTTTTCATTGGCTCTTCGCTTTACTCTGGAACATCTGGACAGCAAAGATGCATACAATAGGATGCTCTTTACTGACTACAGCCTGGCATTCAACATTATCATCCCTTCAAAGGTAATCAATAAGCTTCAAAACCTTGGCTCAATACCTCCTTGTGCAATTGGATCCACAATTTCTGCACTTGCAGACGTCAGTCAGTTCAGATTGGCAACAATATCTCCTCCACAATCACCGTCAGCACGGGTGCACCACAAGGCTGTGCCATTAGCCCCCAGATCTACTCACTTTATACTTATGACTGTGAGGCTAAGCACAGCTCCAGGGTCATATTTAAATTTCCTGAAACACCACAGTCATTAGCTAATCAAAGATGGTGACAAATTAGTAATTAAGAGGGAGACTGAAAATATGGCTGAGTGGTGTGACAACAACCACCTCTCACTCAATGTCAGTAAGACCAAGGAGTTGATTATTGACTTCACGAGGACGAAACCGTAGGTCTCTGAGCCAGTCCTCATCAAGGGAGCAAACATGGTGGGGATCAGCAACTTTAAGTTCCTCAGTGTTATCATTTCAGAGGATCTGTCCTGGGCCCAGCATGTAAATGCAATTACAAAGAAAGCAAAGTAGTGTCTTTACCTTCCTTAGAAATTTGCGAAGATTCGGTATTTAAAGCTTTATCAATTTCTACTGATGTGTGATGGAGAGTTTATTCACTGGTTGTATCATGGCCTGGTATGGAAACATCAATGCCCTTGAATGGAAAATACTCCAAAAAGTAGTGGATACAGCCCAGTCCAGCACAGGTAAAGCCCTTCTCACCACTGAACAAATCTACATGGAGCGCAGTTGTAGGAAAAAAAAACATCATTAAGGACCTCCACCACCCAGGGTATGCTTGCTTCTCATTGCTGCCACCAGGAAGAAGGTACAAGAGCCTCAGGACCCACAACACCAGGTTCAGGAACAGTTATTACGATCAGGCTCTTGACCGGAGGGGATAGCTTCACTCAACTGAACTGTTCCCACAACCTATGGACTCTCTTTCAAGGACTCTTCATCTCATGCTCCATATTTATTGCTTTTTTTTCTCTCTATCGTATTTGAACAGTTTGCTGTCCTTTGCACACTGGTTGTTTGGCCATCCTGTTATGTGCTGTCTTTCATTTATTCTATTGCATTTCTTGGATTCACTGTGTGTGCCTACAAGAACGCGAATCTCAGTGTTGTACATGGTGACTTTGATGATAAATTTACTCTGCACTCTGAATTTATTCTGGCTTCTTCCTCTTTCCAGTCATGCTGTAGAGTTTCGGCCCAAAACTTCAACTGTTTATTTCCCTCCATAGATGCTGCCTGACCTGCTGAATTCCTCCAGCATTTTGTGTCTGTTGCTCCAGGTTCCATCATCTGTAGGAGCTCCTTTGTTTATGGATCGGAATAGTGAAGCTTGCAGGTGAAAAGGAATGGTTGAGAATTTCAGCAACAAATAAAATAACCTAATGTAGGAGTGGAGTTTGACAACATTATGGCAATTACAGGCTCCTTGATGCAGTACTCAGTCAAATGCTGTCTTGATGTCATTACACATCTGGAATTCATCCTTTGATCCAGGTTTGAGTTATGGTTGAGCAAGTGTCACTTGATAGCACTAGTGATGACAGCTTCCATCATTTTGCAGATGATTGAGAGTAAAGCTGATTGGGTTGTATTAAGTATATTGGCTGATTTGCTCTTTGTGAGCAGGATATACCCGGGCAAGATTCCACAACTGAAAAGTCATCAATCTGAAATATTAACTCTTGTTTCTTCTCTACCAGTGCTCCCT
This sequence comes from Mobula hypostoma, assembly GCF_963921235.1. Lineage (NCBI taxonomy): Eukaryota > Metazoa > Chordata > Chondrichthyes > Myliobatiformes > Myliobatidae > Mobula > Mobula hypostoma. The sequence goes on from NC_086097.1 coordinate 173,040,696, forward strand.
AGCTCGCTCAGTATTTCTGTGCTTACTAGTTGAATTTCAGATTTCCAGCCCTTATAGTATCTTCTGACATACAAAAAAAGGGATGACACCAGAAGAACTCACAAGCTATATTGGCAGCCTATTTGGGAAGGAGTACTGTTTTAATATCAGGATTTAGGTTGGCAAGAAGTTAGATTATGACCAATATAAAGCAACACACACAAAATGCTAGGGGAACTCAGCATGTCAGGCAGCATCCATGGAAATGAACAAACGGTCAACATTTTGGGCCAAGACCCTCCTTCAGGACAGGAAATGAAGGGGGAAGACACCAGAATAAAATGGTGGTGTGGGGGAAGGGAATGGAAAGAGCATTGCTGCAATTTGTTGGGTGGGAAAGGTAAAGGGCTGGAGAAGAAGGTATCCGACAGGACAAGAGAATGGATGACAGGAGAAAGGGAAGGAGGAGGGGCACCAGGGGGAGGTAATAGGCAGGTGAGGGAAGCAAGAAGGCAGAATGGAAAAGAGAAGAAAAGTTGCTTTGGATTAGTAGCATCTGCAGAATTACTTGTGCTATCAACAACATAAAATGATCTCCATGACAACCAATTAAATTTCTGACAAGTAACTACATTGGCTAACAAATGAAGGAAACATCAGCATCCAAGTTGCCTAGCAGCTGACAAAAGTGCCCGACAGCATTATGTGATGCATCCACACAGTCTGAAAGATCACTTATAAGGGACTACGCATCATTACAAATAATGAAAGAAATTTTCTGAGAAGTTACATGTTTATGAATATTTTGTTAAGGGGTATCAATATACGGTACAAGAATCCTAAAAGAACTTGCTGTTTTTATGGCTTTTCATTAGCACCTTCAAATTATGGAATGATGACATTAATTACTGGTCAATTGGAAATTCCATATCAGCCTTAGATTCAGCTTTTCAATGTATTATGATCCAATATGTGATCATATTACTACCACACACTAAAGTTGTCTTTGATGTGGCAGCATAGAGTGACATTCAATATTATGTGTTAATCACACAACACTCTCAAATGGTTTTATAACAGAGGTTACCTGTACAATTAAGATCTTACTCTGACTGAAACAAAGGTACATAAACATTTCTGCACCAACCAAACAGTTCAAAACTTGCACTCACTCATCATAAACACCATACAATGGGAAGAAAGGAAATCTGGAGTAAGTAGAAAGGAACTAAGCTTGTAATTTTACCAACTATGACTTCTGTTCACATCAGTGTTTTTTTCAACACTGTGTATTAAAATTATTTGTTGGATATCACTCCCAATACATAGATCCTTTGATTTAAGAAAGTAGGCATTCTAATCTTGTTTTTTTTTTCAAAATTCTGTTCACAAGCCACTTAGTCCATCCTATCCTCTGGCAACTACATGAAACTGAATCATCCGAGGTCATACACAAGTTTGAGTTTTGGACCTCACTCTATGGCATCATCAAGACCGCTTTAATATCATCCAGCTGAGCCTCAGATTATCTGTTGCTAAATCTTTCATTTGTGTCTTCATTATGTATTGAACTGACTAATCCAAAGTTCTCCAGCCCAGTCTTCGTTCCCTCTTTGGGATCATCAGAAGTGAACAAAGCAGGAGTAGTCAATTTCCCCCTTCCCGCCTCACTCCTCAGTATCTAGTAACAATATCATAAGGTCACATAGCACTGAAACAGGCCTGTTGGCCCACCAGATTCATGCTGACCACCAATTATCCTTCCACTAATCCCATTTACATGGTCCATTACCTTCTACAAATACCCACATCCATAACTTGGTCCCTCAACCAATGTTGGTAAAGCAGATGAGTTGGTCATTATTCCTTTGCTCTTCACGTGAACTTGACAGATAAAAATAATCTAAGTACCTCTCACCCCGTGTCTATTGAACTACACTGGATCCTGGTTAAGCAATAAACAATGCTTTAATTTTAAAATCTTTACCCTTAACTTCAAATTCAAACACCACCCCCGCCATGGGTCTTTTCTCTCCGTAACCACCTCTGTAAACTCCTTCAATTCCACAACCCTCTGAAATATAATAATTCTGCTTCACTCTGTCCTCTTAAATATCCATTTAATCCTGCTTAATGCCTGAGTCTATAGCTGCCAAAGCCCTTAACTCTAATATTTCCCCCAAATGCTCCCCTCCTCTCTTACTTCTTTAAATACAATCTGTAAAACCTACTTTTCTGACCAAGTTTTTGTTCTTCTACACCAATATCTTTTTATGTGGAACGGATCAGATTTTTTGTTAACAGTTCTTTGAATGAAGCACACTAAGTGGTTTTGCTACATTAAAGGTGCAATTTAAATGGAATTTGTCACAGTTGTTATTGAGTATTAGATGTGGTCTCATAATGAGGCAAAATAAATCTGACGCGTCACACTATTCATACACCAATACCTATGTTGGCTGGATTGTAAGTGCAAGATCAAATGAATAAAAGGACATCTACTGACAAACTGAAATTTAATGGAGATTGTTGCTGAAAAAATGGGATTCATGTTGGTACACTTAAAAATGCTGGGGGATTTCAGCAGGTCACACAGCATCTATGGAGGGAAGTAAACGGTCATCATTCTGGGCTGAAACCTTTCACCAGCCCTATATACATTCACCCTATCTATACTGTTCATAACTTAGTATACCATTATAAAATCTCCCCTCATTCACCCTTGCTCCAGGGCATAAAATCCTAATGTAGTCAACCTTTCCTTGTAACTTAGATCCTCAAGTGTAAATCTTCTCTGCACTCTTTCAAACTTAGAGACATCTTTCCTAGAAGTAGATGACCAGAACTGCATACAAAACTCCAAATTTGATATCATCAACGTCTCATACAACTTCAACATAAGTCCCAACACCAGTATGCCATGCCCTGATTTATGGAGATTAATGTGCTCATAGCTCTCTTTATATTCCCATCTACCTGTGACAATACTATATTCCAAGGCACCGGTCGTGCATGCAGCCTGGTACAGCCGTTCCGATCTATTCTTACTTTCTTCTTCTTACTTTTCAATTTACGTTATTTTTTGTATTTTTTTTCTCATGGTAACACGTCGAAGCTGCACCCTCTCTAACATGCTGGTAGAGAGAGTTTTATTTGGGTTTTCTTTAGCGCTGGAAATGGTTACATCCCGCCACGCAGGACAGAAGCAAGGTCGCATTGTGTATTTTACGGACCAGCAAAGACCAGCCGGTTTAGCGAACAGAGCGGTGGACACCCCTGCTGAAATCCGGAGGAAAACACACAGAGGGGGATCACAAAGCCGAGGAAAGAGGACCGGGTTGAGACAACAGAGACTTTTGGAGAAGAGGAGTTTGGTGGGTAATACCGTTCTGACTGACTGGAAGTGCACTGAGAGCGGTAAGCGTAAAGGAGTTCGGTGCTTACTGTTCTGGCTAACAATGGATGGTGCAATCCGGGGTATAATACGATCGAGGAACGTGTTTGCAGACTGGATATTGAACTTTTTACTGTTGGACTTCGGCCACATTCCACCGTGATACAACACTTGGCGGCACGGGAGGTCGTTCCTGCCTGTGGCCATCGAATGTGCAGCTCCTCCTGTGGAGGGTCACACACCCTGAGCCAATAGACTGGTCCTGGACTTATTTTCCATCTGGCATAGTTTGCATTTTAGTGTTTGATTGTTGGGGTTTTTTGTATTGCTATATTTACGCTCTATTCTTGGTTGGTGCGGCTGTAACAAAACCAAATTTCCCCGGGATTAATAAAGTATATCTATCTATCTATCTATCTATCTATTTATCTACACCTCAGTTCCCTACCATTCACTGTGTAAGTCGAAACTTGGTTTGTCCTTTCAAAGTGCACCACTAGTCACAGGCCTCCAGTCAGACAAACATCTATGTATTACCACTCTTTGGGTTCGCTCACTAAGCCAGTGTTGAATCCAACTGACTGCTTCATCCTGAATGCCAAGCAAATTAACCTTCTGGACCAGACTCCCATGTCGAACTTTGTCAAAAGCCTCGCTAAAGTTCATGTAAACAATGTCTACCACCACTACCATCAACTTCATCAACTGTCTTCCCTTCATGCACTCCGGTAGTTGCTGAATACACGTCCTTCCAAATGAAAGGCACAAGTGCTACCACTCAGCCAGTGACATGCACAATCACTTATAGTTTTAAAGAATGGGGAGAAAACCTGTACCACAAGCATTCAGCCAGCCTTGTATATCAACTTTCAGTGTGAGAGTCTCAATTTTATGAATATTACCAAATGCATGAAGCATAGTACGTTGATTTAGTGGGTTTAAAATGAAAATATGATTAGACCATGAGTTTTATGCAACATGATTTTTGGCATTACAATTGTCCTTGATCCTTGACAGCATGAAGAGTCATTAATGCTTACAGTCTGTTCACTGAACATGAGATAGAACTAATCAGTGTAATTGAAAGTTTGACATCTGGCTAATATCCAAGGAGCATGAAACACAAGTGTCAGTTTAATTTCACTAAAAACTAACAACTTAAATCCAAGGCTCTTGCCAGTTATTTTGTAACCTTGCCATTGATTCCCTTTCTCTACAGGCTAAACTGGATTGCATAGGAAAACGTTAATAGTATCTGAAGCACGTCTGTTTCACTCCCCTTGCTTCTCTCTCAGTCTGTCACTTTCCACCCTAAGTAAGGATTGGGCTGATTTTGCACTCTATTTCCACCCCATCATCATCCAAGTCTGTTATATCTTCCAATACAATGGAATCACCTGCCCTTTCACCTTGTCGAGATTACTCTATAATGGAAATGCAACTAAAACTGCAGCTGCTGGATACCTGAAGTAAAAACAGAAAATATTGGTGATACTTAGCAGGTTAAGCAATATCTGTGCACTGAGAAACAAACTTAACATTTCAGATCAATGATGCAAAATCAATAACTTAAAGGTTCTTTCACTATTGCTTGGGTACTGCCAGCATTTTCTGTTTCAGTTTCTGTTTCCTTCTTTCCTGGCACCAAGTACTTCAGATGAAGCAGTATAGCTCTGCTAAATTACTATACTGCATTCAGGGCTTATGATTTATATTTTGGAGAAACCAAATGCAGATTGGGTGCTTCACAGATCCGCTCCATTCAATCCATCAGATGAGTGAGAGTTTCCAGTTGCATATCCTTTAATTTTCTATCTCAATCCCATTCCATAGTTGGTCTCGTGCTCAATTTTGATAATTCTCAACATAATGCAGAGAACACCAGCACCACCCTGCTTCATCCAATCAATGTATAAAATCTGAATTCCGTTAACTCTAATCTTTTAAGCTCCCTCATCACAACTCCTTGTCTTTGTCACTGATATTTCTTTGGACATCTAGCCCTTACATACAAAAATGCGTTTTCTCTCCTCAAGTCCTTCCTATAATCGACCTCCAAAACAGATTTTGATTGCCTGTCTTGAAATATTTAGCTTGACATTCCAATAAAATTGATTATGCTTCTGCAAAACTCCAGGTGTGTTTTCTCCAAGTTCTGTATTTGGAAAGTTAAACAAATGGCATCACACTCCCATGCTTGGGAATTCTCAGTCACTGAAGAGAAATATTACAGAGAACTTCCAAAACCAAAAAGTCCACCCCATTTGCCCTGGTCCAAGCTGTTTGCCCTAGGATGTTTTTTTTGTCCCAGAATTCTACTGAAAACCTGGCTCCTGATGATTCACGTAGCTGGGTGCACTCACAGAATGGCATTGGCAACAAATGAGGCCCTGCCCTCCTGCCCCACCCCCGCCTGCATCCTCCTTCCACTGTGACAAAACAGTCAAAAGATTTCATTGAATGATTTGAAATGAAACAGTTTAAACGTGTGCTTATTTATTTTTGGTTTTCATTTACTCATGTTGGAATAAGAGGTAAGGTCCAGGAATGAACTTTAAAAGAAAGAAGTCATTTAGAGCCAGTGAGACTGGTGCTAAAACTGATAGAATTTTTACATCAAGACATATTAAGGGTGACAGAACTAAAATAAGGTTAAGCAACAGATCATCAGAAATTTACCTAGTGACATAAAAAGCTTGAAGACCTGAAGTACACTCCTCATTTGCTTTGTTGCAGGAGCAATACCGGAAATGGCAAGTGGCGGCTCTTGTTTGTAAATCTGTAACTGTCAACTCCACAATCTAGAGATTTTTTTAATATAATAGAATAATATAAATACTTGAGCAATAATTCCACGTACCTGCATCTTGTATATATTGAAACTGCCCAGTTCTCAAATCATCAGAACTATGTTCAGTATTGAAAGCCTGGTGTCTGCCCATGATAGATGGTGGTGGCTGTGTGTGGTCTGACATCTGTGACTTGGCATCTTGCCTGAGATAGCCTTGGAGAAGTTCATGTAGCAGATTCAGGCAGCTCAAATGCTCTTGGCCCCAGAATATCTAAATAGAAACCAAAAAGAGTAGCACAGCTACTGATAACGTGCATGGGAACACAACACTAAAAATCAAAGATCCACTTAAAAGAGACTGACTAATAGAGTTTGGAATTCATTCCTCTAAGATTGAACTATGTTTGGCCTTTTTGAAACCAGCAATAAATAAAAATTTCATTGGGTTTGTTACAGCATTCGAGTATTATGTGCAGATCTGGTTGCCACATTATAAAAAGGATGCGGTTGTGTTGGAGAAAGAGCAGAGGAGATTCACCAGAATATTGACTAGACTGGACAAATTTAGTTATGGGGAAAGACTGGACAAGCTGTGCTGTTTTCCCTGGATTGAAGGAGGCTGCAAGGTGACCTGATATAGGTATATAAATTCTAACATGTAGAGATAAGGTAGTTAGCCAGAATCTTTTCAAAAACAAGAGGACATGGGCTTAAGGTGTGAGGAAGGAGTTTTAAAGGAGATTAGAAGGGCAAGTTTTTTTTATACTAAGAGTGGTTAATATTTGGAAATCGTTGTGGAAGTGATGGAGTCAGATGCATTCACAACATTTGAGATTCATTCAGACAGGCATTTAAAGAGGCAAGGCATATTTACTGCTCCTTAAAACCTTGTATATTGAGCAGGAGAAAGGACCAACCACGTGAGCTATTTCCCAACATTTCGTACAACTGCAACATCACACCCCTTACATTCAATTGCTCTGCTTGTATAAGCAAGCATACCAAAAATGCCCTTTTTCACTACTCTGCCCATGTATGTTGCAATTTTCAGGGAACTATGGATGTGCTCTTCAGGCCTCTCTGTATATCATTGCTTCTGAGGTTTCTGCCATTTAGTCTATATGTTCTGATAGAATGCGACCTTCAAAAGAGCACTACCTCACTTGACTGAATTAAATTCCATCAGTCACTGCTTCACTAAACTTTCCAACTAATCTATGTCCCCCTAGACAACACTTTGCTACCTACAGCTCCACCAATATTTGTGTCATCTGCAAATTTACTAATCATACTCCCTACATTTTCATACAATTCATAAATATACTGTATTTATATATAGCCATTTAGATATCACAAACAAATTATTGTTGGCAATAATAATCCAACTTTAGTTCTATACTCAAAAAGAACCTAGACAAAGCACGTAATCGTCACTTTGAAGCATATGATAGCCCAGAACTAACACTAAACTTTAGGAAAACAAGTTTCACAGAGCTGATTGAGCAAAGGCAATCTGAAGTGACAGCTAGGAACTGAACAAATATAAACACATCACTTACCTCCATAGGGGTTGCTTCCAGTGGACCAACCCAGATGTTGAGATTCAGCACAGAATCTGATGTGTCACCCCTGCCTTCAGCAGGTTGTCTTGCTGCATACCCAGTAACAAGAAGATCAAATACATTGTAGACTTTCAGCTTAAAAGCTGTGGCAAGTGTAACTCTCCTCTAAGGCTGCTAGACTTGGATGGCCTTTGAAAACCTGGAATAATAGTTTCTTTGGAAGAGCCTCAATACAAACTGCTAGGATCCCTGCATGAATTTGTATCTTTCAAGAGGCCAACATCTTGTGTATTGAAGTCCTGGTTATCTAGTGTCAACTGAGGTGGGGCACTGGATACATGAATCTGATGCAAGCCTAGCAAAACAATTGCTGTGCATTTAGTTCAATAGAGAAAAGAAATGGAAAGGCCAAAAGAAACACTCAGACATCCTCAAGCCAAACATCACATAGTGGGATACAGCAGGCTAGAGTAATGTTATAGAGTCATCGAGTCATGTAGCACAGAACCAGGCCCCTCAGGCCAACTGGCCCTTGCCAACCAAGACACCTATCTAAGCTTTTATATCCTTGTCCAGGTGACTTTTTAATGGCTAAATACTCTCAGAGAAAGAGAAACTACCTTTGAAGAAAATTATCATATTGGGATCACAGAGAAACACAAGAATAGCAAGGGCAGATAAACCTCTCATAGTAACTCACAGCTAAATTTAACACTTAGCACTACCAGATTTAACCATCAACCCTGGGGAGCATTGCTGCTGCTGTTGACAACTTTTTGGAAAGTGGCAACCTCCCACAACACAACCTCAATATTGATAGTAATTGCCTTACTACTATCACATGCACTGAGATACAGCAAAAAGCTTGTTTTGCATGACATCCAGACAGATTATTTCATATATTTAGGCACATCAAGATAGTTTAAAATAGTAAGTTGTAACATAATGCAGAATATGGTCTCACAGTTATAGACAGCATGCAATGCAGGTAGGCAGATAAAGTGTAAGGACCATGACTGTGATCAAGAGAAAATGTTTATCACACAAGGTCCATTCAACAGTCTAATACAGGGGATAAAATTCATCCTTGAGCCTGGTAGTATGTGTTTTAAAACTTTTCTGTCTTCTGGGTAAAAGGAAGATGAAGGGAGAATAACTGGGTAGAAGGTTGGGGGGGGGTTGTTTATTTATTCATTTTCCAGGATCAGAATATCACTAATAAACATTGCTCATCTTTCTGTTGAAGGTGTTCCCACAGAATTATCAGTATAGCAGACCCAGCACAATGAAGGAATGGTGATATATCTCCAAGTCATGATGATGTGGACAAGCTGCAAGTGGTGGTGATCTCAATAGTTTTGATCTTCTCAGTAGTCAAAGACAAGGGTTTGGGAGGCGCTGCCAGAGTAGACAGGGAAGTAACTGCACTGTGTCCAGGGCAGAGGGAGAGAATGACAGGGTGCCAATCAAACAGGCTGCTTTGACCTGGATGATGTAGAGCTTTGAAAGAGTATTTGGAGTTTCACTCATCCACGCAATTGATTCCATCACACTCTTAACTTGGGCCTTGCACGTGTTGGCAATGTTTATGTCTGTTAAGAAGTGAGTATCTTGGTGCATGATATCCAGCCCCTCGACTGCTTTTGGAATCCCAATATATATGTGGCAGGTACAGTTGAGATTTTGATCGAAGTGATCTCCATAATGTTGATCATTTGGAATATGAGGCAGTTCACCACAACCTTCTCAAAAACAAATGGGAAAAAGCAAAATGTGCTTGTCTTGCCTACCATGCCTACATCATAAAATTTAATACTGTATATAAAATACAAAATCATATTAGCAGTGCAACTAAATACTACAGGTAGGTGGTTAGACCCTGTCTTATTTATTTATTTATGTATTTGAAGATATAGCACAGTAAAACTCTTGCTACCCAATTACGCCCATGAGACCAATAAACCTACAAACCTTCCAAACCTTTGGAATGTGGGAGGAAACCAGAGCACCTGGAGGAAATCCATGTGGCCATAGGGAGAACGTGCAAATTCCTTACAGAGAGCAGCAGAATCTGAAGCTGGGTCACTGGCGCTGAAACAGCATTATGCTAACCGCTATGCAACCATGCTGCTCCAGTGGTTTCTTTAAATTTTTGAACAGAATTGTTGGAGATGGTCAATGCTTTGTATTTCTGTGGCAAAGATCGTGATGAGGTCTGAAGCTGAGTGGTCCTGCTGAAACTCAAACTAGACACTGGTGAGCAAGGTATAGGTGACTAAGTGTTGTTTGACAGCACCATCTGCATTCTGTATGCTACATTTTGTTACTGTTTTACCCTTGTACAACACTGGATGTGGTGAAATGATCTGTATGGATGGCGTGCAAAACAGATTTTCACTGTACCTCGGTACATGTGACAATAATAAACCAATTACCACTATCAGCACTTTCCATTGCTTGCTCATGGAGGAGATTAAACAGATTGGCAGAAATCTGCGGGAGGATTGGAGTTAGCCTGTTTTTGTGAAATTGGATATATCCAGACAATTTTCCACATGATCGGGTTGACAAGAAGTGCAGCTGGTTCTGCAACACAGGTATTCAGTACAACAGCTAAAATGTTGGCTGATGCTACAGTCTTTGCCATGATTATTTCTTTCAGACATTTTTTGAGCAGTAAGGATCTCAAATTGGTGAGATTATTCTGGCTGAATCTGTTTTTGTTAAGGTGGCAGACAAAAAACACTAGTTGGGTCACAAATATAAATATAATCCCTTAAGAGCTTTGTATATCCTTTTCAGAGTGCAACAAGGTGTCTGTTTAATGTCTCATAATTAAACTCAACAATAGACCACACAGCATTGTCCTGGTGCAACAGCCTAAATGTTTGTGCTCAAGGCTCTGGAACGACAATCTTCTGACTCAGACAAGACTGTTCACTTCTATGCACACCAATCAGAAGAACCCCAGGGTAATTTCATTAGAAGAGAAAACTTTTGAACCACCCAATATCTACAAATCTGTGAATCTGTAAGATTCAGATGCAATAATCCTCCATAAAAGGTGGAAAGAATTTATATCTCTGTTCAACACTGAAGTCAAGCTGGGGATGCCAAGGGTCAATTGAAAATTAGGTTTCTGTGCCCACTGTGATCTTTATTTGCAGAATGAAAACGATGACAAACTATTTATCCCAACAACTTACCTCAAAAGTTTTATCTCTATTATTAAGAAAACAAAAATATTTATGAATGTAGGTACCATACAGTATGATATTGGTCATTTCATTTTATTGCCCCACTCAAATGTTTGTTTTCCTCTGATCTTTTTAGAAGTTTATTACTCAATGTTAAAAAAAATCAACTACTTCAAATGTAAGAGTGTTGAAGTTTACCAGATAACCCGATCATGTTACCAGGGTGCTCTCTGCTTGATTTAGAGAGCTGGAAATAAAAGACATTTGGGTCAAACAAGGAACAGACTCATTAAAGCCAGACTCTCCCAGACACCACTGCCACCCACACAAACCTGAATCAGCCCAGCTTTCACGTCAACCAGCACTTTTGGAATGGAGTGAAAAGGGTCAGGGTCGCCACTGTGCCTACACCACTTAGCTTCCAGTTGCATTGAACAGCAGAACGGACCAATTAGTGCCTTACTCCTGTCTTTGAGGCATGTCTTTATGAGCAAGTCCTTCAGTTGAAGTGTAAATGTGGCACCCAAGATCATTCCTTAAACAGAGGAAGAAAAGAATGTCAAATTTATCCTCTCTTGCACAACTGCACAATAAATTAAATAGTGCAAGGCTAAAAGAAACATTTGTCTTAGCCTTCATTCTTTCTGCAGTTCTTATGAATCAGTTCTCTGATCTTTACATCTGTACGTAATTAATACAGGATGCCAGCTCCTAAGCAGCATTGTGGAGTTATGAGCAAACTGCTGAAGCAACTGAACTCTCTGCAATAATTTATGGAACACAATTTATTTTGCTGACTGACTGATCTGCCTTGTAAAGGAAATATAACATGTACTCTTGTGCTCAGCCGAATATTCTGCATACTTGAATATTTCGAAATCTGTATTTTAATTCAGCTTCTTGAAAAAAATAATTTAACACCTTTCCCGGAACATTGCTCAGGGGGCAGAAGCATAAAATACATCTTTTACATTACACTCTCACAGATGCTGACTATAGCAAATTGAGCTCTGGGGATGGTACTTAAGGTGTATTTAGCTGTCCCTTCCCTTCTAAAGCAGGAACATGAAAACACTTAACATATGTTTTAAGAGACATTAAATTTAGTTCAAAGTAAACAATGGAAGCAATTTGTTTGATGCTGACATATATTCTGTTATTCATATTTTCTCCACCACTCCTTCAGCAAGGGCATGTGAAAACAAATCACATGCATAGTCACACTACAAATTTAAGTGATCCTATTAATTTCTAACTGTATGCAGTCAGAGCAAAACGCTGTGAAACGGAGCTTCAAAGTGAATGCGTACAGCTTTGTTGAGCAGAGTGTATACCTTTGCAGAGTCAATATCATTTAGTCTTCAGTAAATGCACACAGTGATGTTAAGCAGATGAGATCCGTGTAGGTATCATTTATAACCTTTCCTGTTAAAATCATTACTATATTGACTGCTGGAAACCCATATTTGTTGCCTTCACTTCAAACACAGAGAAGCAGGCACATTTATTATTTTAATCCATCATAGTACTTATTTTCACTTTATTGGGGCACTGTGGTGTTCTTTTACACATCATTTCTGTAGCTTTTAATTAAATTTTATGGCTTCAGCCAAGAATCCTGGATGTTTTGTGTCTAACTAGGTTCAAGCAGAGTTCAGGTCAGAGATGAATCAGAAGAAAACACAGAGATGGTTATCAATTTATATGATCTCATCTGGCTAAATCACAGAGAAGGCAGGTAAACAGCTGTCAGAACACTGAAGAGGCAACAGACCAAGTCACAGTTTTGACAACAACTAATTCTAACTAATTCCTCCAATAAACCACTGTTAAAAATTACAAATTTGAAAATTGTTGCTATTTTCCTAAAACTTAAATGATTAAAGAGAGAAAAAAGAACTAACTACAAGAGAGATATCTGATCTTTTCCAGCTCCACTAATCTTCACTTAAATATTTCAGCATTATTTTTTAAACAATCCAAGAGACATCAAGCTTAATTTTCATGCTCTCTTGCATTTGTTATATTTATTTGAATTCTACAGGACTGATCAGCGTCAACTTTTTAGCACAGAGCATTTCTGGAGGCTTTAGACTGCTTTAAATTCACAATTTATTGCAGGTTTCTGGCCCAAGGATTAGGTGGTGGCTTGTTTCTTCAACATTACAACATCTGTTCTTTCCTCCTACATTTTACTTTCACTGGATTTCAAACACACCTCAGCAGAAGGCAAACACTGACAGGAATTAAGATTCTGGTGCTTTTCGTATTATTGCAAGATTCAGTGAACTTAGCTTGGTGTCAGCTAAATCCTTTTAGTTTTTCTTTTCAGAGAGTGGGGGATATGCTGTAATGACGTTCAAAATCCCAGTTGTTACAGAGCCAATATGATCATAACCTCTCATCGAGTGCAGGGAAGATGGAGGGTTTAAACAACTTGGTGTCAAATGTGACAAAATCAAGTGACCCAATATTCTACTGCAGTTCCAGGGGAAATTTTAATGGTGATTTGTATTCATCTCTACAAACTACATTTGGGTTCAATCCCTCGTGGTTTCCTTAATGTTTAATTTGTCTGCCGGCTTACACTGACAAAAAAAATTATTTCATGTGGTGCACACAGTAGTAAACTCCTGAGCTGCTTTCTAGAGGTGCAGTAGTACTTTTGATTCTATCTAATACAGCTTTCATGGAATGTAGGTTATTCAGTACCATGGCAAAATAACACCAAACAATACAGACCATGAACATTGATACATTAAGGTGAGTTTATGATTGTTGTGTTGTTTACCTTATAACATTTCAAGAAGTAAATATTATTATAATAAAGAGAGGGAAGACTAAAAAGTTCTGTGAATTGAAAAAAAATGTTTATATCTATCTTCTGTTAAAAATACACCAGGAGATAGTAAATTGGATGATCCATCTGTAGAACTAGTTGACCTCCGTCACAGGTATGGCAGATTGGCTTCAATGTCCTGGCTAGGCTATAGGGATACCAAACATGGGTCCAGCTCTCAATTATTAACTAATATCCAGTGTTGGAAGTGTGTGCATCAGGCAAGGAAACCTGATGCATTGTGTGTCAAAACTCAAAACATGTTCCACATGTCCCACACAGTTACAGTGAGAATGTACAAACTCCTTACCCCAGTCACTGATGCAGTAATGTGTTATGCTAACTGCTACATTACCATGTTGCCAAAGAGTTAACATTTCAGGTCGAGGCCCTTCCATGCCTTTCATGGCAGACCAGATAATGGTTTTGAACCAAAATGTCAGCTATCTATTTCCATCCACAGTTCATGTCTGACCCACTGAGTTCCTTCAGAGTTTTGCTTGTTGCTTAAAAAAAATAACTACATTGCCTGCTCCCCTTAAGGAACCGAAGTATAAAACACAAGAGCTGGGAGGTTACATTAGAACTGCAGGCCACACTTAGTCAGCCCACAACTTGTGTATGATGTGTTTTGTGTAAGATGCAGTTGAAATAGAGAGGGTGCAGAGAGCAAGTGGACAAGAAATGGGGAAGCAGAATTTTAAATGAACTGAAGCGTTTAGCCCCTGAGAAGCTTGTGAGCACAGCAGTGGAACAATTAAGCAAGTACACATGACAAAGTTTCCAATAGTGATTGCATATTGAGTGGTGAAAGGCCTTGATAGAGTGGATGTGGACAGGATGTTTCCTATGATGGGAGAGTCAAAGACCTGAGGATACAGCCTCAGAACAGAGGAGCATCCTTTTAGAATGGAGATAAAGAGGAATTTCTTTAGCCAGAGAGTGTGAGTCTATGGAATTATTTGCCACAGGCAGCTGTGGAGGCCAAGTCTTTATCTATATTTAAGGCAGAAGATGATAGCTTCTTGACTGGTCAGGGCATGAAGAGATATGGGGAGAAGGCAGGAGATTTGGGGCTGAGAGGAAAATTGGATCAGCCATGATGAAATGGCGGAGCAGACTCGATGGTCTAAATGGCCCAGTTCTGATCCTTTATCTTACATTGGCCATTCTAATTGGGCAGAGCCTGTGAAAGGGCTAGGATTTAAGGTAAGGTTTCCATGTGGTAATCAGACCCATCACTGTGGATGACCCTGCCATAAAAGCACTTAGCAAACAAGAGAAAATCTGCAGATGCTGGAAATCCATGCAACACAAACAAAATACTGGAAGAACTCGGCAAGCCAGGCAGCAGCTATGGAAAAAAGTACAGTTGACATTCCTGGCCAAGACCTTTTGGCAGGACAGCTGCAGGAAATCTTCATGCATCCTTTGGGAAGCTCTGAGGATTGAGACAAGCATGGAGATAACAAAAGGATGACCAGCCATTAGATAAAATAGTTTGGGGTTATAATGCCAGCCAATGTTAAGACTTGAAAGAGAAATTGTGTGGTCAGCTTTTTAACAGGAATTGGATCTCATGGATGTAAATTGAGAGGAGATGGAATTGAAATGAGAGTGTACTAGAAGTGAGAGAATGAAGAAGGATGGAATGGAAAGATTTAAGTGGATACTTGAGGAGAGAATGAACAGAATGATCAGAGATAAGTTATTGGGCCATCTATCTAGTTGCTGGTATTGAGAAGCAGTGGCTGTCCCAACTGCATCAATGTGCCAATTAACTAGTTAATGGCTATTTCATCAGATAGATATAGTGTGTATGTCTGGTTAATATATAGCTCCTTTCATGTTTCTTTCTCAAACTATCTTACAGCCAAGTATGTAATTTTAAGGACAAGAATTTTAAGACTGTTCTAACGTTGGCCAAGTAGCTTGCTCATAGAAGCAACCACAAGCAACAATATGATAATGACCAGATAAATACTTGTCAACAAAATGCTTCACACACAAAACGCTGGAGGAACTCAGCTGGCCAAGAACCAACTATGAAAAAGAGTAAACAGTCGATATTTTGGGCCAAGACTCATCATCACTCTTCATCTGGAATGGAGAAAAAAAGGATGAGAAGTCAGAGTAAGAAGGTGGGGTGAGGGGAGGAAGAAATACAACATGGTAGATGATAAGTGAAACCGGGAGTAGGGGAGAGGTGAAGAAAAGGGTTGGGAAATTGATTAGTGAAAGACATAAAGAGCTGCAGAAGGAGGAATCTGATAGGAGAGGGTAGAACACCAAAAAAGAAAGAGAAGGGGGAGGAGCACCAGAGGGAGGTGATGGGCAGGTAAGGAGATAAGGTGAGAGAGGGAAATGGGAATAGGGAATGGTGAAGTAGGGGGCATTTACCAGAAGTTCAAGAAATTGATGTTCATGTCATCAGGTTGGAGGCTACCCAGATGGAATATAAGGTGTTGCTCCTCCAAACTGAGTGTGAGTAGAGGAGGTGAAGGACTTGCATATCGGAATGGGAATGGGAAGTAGAATTGAAATGGGTGGCCACAGAGAGATCCTGCTTTTTCTGGCGGAAGGAGCATAGGTGCTCGGTGAAGCGGTCTCCCAACCTACGTTGGGTCTCACTGGTATAAAGGAGGCCACACCGGAGCACTGAACACAGTATATGAACCCAACAAGCTCACAGGTGAAGTGTCGCTTCACCTGGAAGGACTGTTTGGGGCCCTGAATGGTAGTTAGGGAGGAGGTGTAGGGGTGGGTGTGGCACTTATTCCACTTGCAAGGACAAGTACCAGTAGGGAGATCAGTGGGGAAGGACGAATAAACAAGGGAGTCATGTAGGGAGTGATCCCTGCGGAAAGTGGGGGAGGGGTAGGGAAAGATGTGCTTCGTGGTGGGATCCCATTGGAGATGGCAGAAGTTATGGAGAATTATGTGCTGGACGTGGAGGCTGGCAGGGTGGTAGGCAAGGACAAGAGGAACCCTATCCCTGGTGGGGTGGCCGGTGGATGGGAGAAGGGCAGACGTGCGAAATGGAAGAGATTTGGGCAAAGGCAGCATTGATGGTGGAAGAAGGAATGCTCCTTTCTTTGAAGAAGGAGAATGTCTCATTAGTTCTGGAATGAAAAGCCTCATCCTGAGAGCAGATGCAGAGGAGACGGAGGTACTGAGGGAAGGGGATGTTATTTTTACAAGTAACAGAGTGGAAAGAGGTAAAATTCAGGTAGCTGTGAGAATCAGTGGGTTTATAAAAGATCTCAGTAGATAAACTGTCTCCAGAGATAGAGACAGAGATCAAGAAAAGGGAGGGAGGTGTCAGAAATGGACCAAGTAGATTTGAGGGTAGGGTGGAAGTTGGAGGCAAAGTTGATGAAGTTGATGAGCTCAGCATGGGTGCAGGAAGCAGCACCAATGCTGTCGTTGATGTAGTATAGGAAAAATTAGGAAGTGATACCAGTGTAGGCTTGGAACATAGCCGACAAATAGGCAGGCACAGCTGTGATCCATATAGTGCCCATGGTTACAACTTTGGTTTGAAGGAGAAATTATTGAGAGTGAGGACCAGTTCCGTCAGATGGAGCAGAGTGGTGGTGGAGGGGAACAGATTGGGTCTGTTGTCTATAAAGAAGTGGAGAGCTTTAAAGCCCTCCTGATGGGGGTGCATGGGAACTGGACACATCCATCGTGAAAGTGAGACAATCGGGGCCAAGAAAAGTGAAGTCACTGAAAAGATCCAAGACGTGAGAAGTGTCAAGGATGTAGGTAGGAAGGGACTGAACCAGGGAAGATAAAACAGGGTCCAGGTATGCAGAAATAAGAAAATGCTTAACTGCAAAATGCTCCTTTGAAATATTGTTATGACTTCTTTTAATAACTAAACGAATAACTACCCGGGAAATTGTTTGAAAATGCAGGGTATAGTTTAAATACAGAGCAGTATTTCTTTTTGTCTTCTAATCTAAACTTTCACAATGAATGAAATTTGGCAAGTCTGACAGTCATTTGTACCAGATGACTTTAGCAAAATGGTACTACTCAGGAGATCAGGAAACATAACAAATCATTTACACCTTTTTACATATACTTTGTATAAAACATCTTTGTACTTTCAGCCTACTAAATCAGAGTATTTGATAGCACAGCGAGGAAATAACAGGTAACAAGTTAGCCCTCTCTGTGCCACTTTAATTGACATAATTCATTACTTAAGGGCTAATAACATTTTTCTGGCATGTCCTAAAAATAAGAATATAATCTAAAGAATAATTACCCAATTTTTAAAATTAATATAATTTAAAATTAATAAACTCACATTTTAACATATTACTATCGTGAAGTGATCTTTGGTGCCTTTCCTTTTCAAACTAGTTAGTTTCAAAGCATAATATTAAATCACATTTACACAATGGCCAAACACTATAGATACTGCAAATCTTAAAACAAAAGCAGAAATTGTTGGAAATATTCTACACGTCAATAGCTTCTGTGGAGATAGAAGTAGAGCTAATATTTCAGATAGATGCCCATTCAGTTGTAACTTCAAAGTCATTTAACTTTTTTACTCTTGGCATAAATGCTGCCTGAGCTGCTAAGAAACTCCAGCATTTTGTGTTTTCATTCAAGGAAAGTCATCCAATAGGTGAAACAAAATGGCTCCTTTCACACTTGGCAATGGAGTAAGCTGGGCTTAAACTAACATTTTCTCATATAACTCGCAACATTAGATCACAGAGAGGTAACTTGGAACTATCAGTTTAGTTTAACTCACCTGTAGGCTTGGGGCCTACTCGTATGTTAAGAGCACCTTCTAGGCTTGAAAGTGAGGTCAGAATAGAAGGCTTTCTGGGATGAGGTAACATCTCCATCACAGCAACAATCTGAACTGTGTGGATGGAAAACTTCTGAAAAAATGACATGGCTTTCCAATTGCTTCCTTGACAAATTGCTCTCTCGGTGAATGATCCTGGTTCATTCTTCACTCCAAATGTTGATGTAAACATCTCATCTTTATTGTAAACTCTTTTGGGGGAGACTGCAGCTTTGGAGGTGATCTCATGATTATATCTTGGCAGTATCCTCTTTACAAAATTTGTTACTTGATCCAATTTGACAAGACTCAAGTTGACCTTCCAGGGACGTGATAATTCCAAATGAACTTCAGCTGTTTAAAAAATAAAGCACTGTATTTAACAAAAATAATCACTCATACCAAGTAGAAAGTTAAGAAAGACTGACATACTTGTCAAAGCAAAAAGGCTAGTTTAGTTATTTTGCTGCATGTATAATCGTAGCACACACATAACCATGGCAGCCAGAAAAAAACAGTAATAAGGGAAAGAAATATTCAAATCTACGCAGAAAAAGGTTTCATCAAATTTTAGCACATAACTTGTTCGTATGATTTTCTTTTACTATCTGAGGAAAGTACAAGCTCCAGATTACAACAGCGTTCTGATTATTTAACCAGTCCTTTATCCTGACAATCAGAAATGGTTGTGCAGTGACATTGAGGTTCTTGCTTTTTCCCAAACTTAAGGGGTCATTTCTTCCACCTTATCCATTATACAAATTTGGGCTTAAAATAATTTTTTAACATGATGGTCTCTTTTAAACTTGCATTACTTTCAATTTAACTGGCAGTAATTTTCAAGTTGAGTGGGTGGAATCTCCTATTCCTTAAAATTCAGCTGCTTTCTAAATCATTTACCTTCTTTAAAATAAAACATTGAAACAAAATTTATTCAAATGTACATCTTGTATGTATTAGTCAATTTGTCAAATCCACAGGCTTCTTACCAACACTGGGGGAAATACAAATCAACTAATTTTTAAACAATACAGTAAATGCCACATTATAAATCTCAAGTTACGATTAAACTGTGTGGTATGTCAAGTAATGGACATTTGGGGTGAATTAGAAGAGGTGTATGCAGTCCTGGGGTGGAGCTGGTCCAGCTTGTGACACAAGTGCTGAGATTCAATTAGGAATCCTGTGCACGTCTGCATTGCTTCCTTCAAGCATATGTTATTTTGTAGTAGACAGGTTCAGCTTTTACTTTGCATATGCCTTTTATTACGAAGAAAAGAAATGGTCACTCTCGTTACAAGTTAAGTATACAATGTGGACTAGCATCTGTTACAACTACAACACAGTGGATAGTTGGACATTTTTAAAGAGAAAGCTCACATTGGATTGAAGGAGCTGTTATTGATTAGAAAATGCACTTTGCCACATCTGATTATTGTTGAGTTTAAGTAGTGACGCTGGCATATAAATACTTCACCTTTATATATTTCAGAAAGGTGATTTATCTAAATCCCATTCCAGTTTCTAAATTTTAAACTAAACTTTAGTCTCAAATTTATTTAAGGTAAGTCTTTGACCAAATGTGCAAGGACTAATTCTCAGGCATAATTCTAGATGAGCCATGAACGTACCCATGGAGTATGTTCAATAAGTGGAAGTAGAGATGTTGTTTCTGTGAAAGGAACTAACAGAAATTTTCAAACCCTCAGGAGAACCCAAGCTGGCTGGTGGCGTAGTGGCATCAGTGCTGGACTTTGGACCGAAGGCTCTCGAGCTCGAATCCAACCGTCTCCCTTCCATCTGTGCAGGGTTGAGTGTTAAGCTAGCAACTCAACCTTGTAAAAATAAGAAAGCCTGCTAAAAAAAACGCCATCATGATGGTGTCCCGATGACTCCACTCAGAGTTAAGGGCTTTCTTCTTCTTTTTCAGAACCCAATTCATTTTGTAGTCAAGGTAATGATGGTATTTACTGTTGCAAAGCTGGGAATTGCAGCAATCCAGTTGTGCACAGCAAGGTCTCACCAATATTAATGAGAAAAACAACTGTTTAGGTGATGTAGGCGGAAGGATAAATGTTGCCCAAGAGAATGTTGCCAAGAGTTCTTTGGTATCCACCAGAGAGGAGGTGGGGTTAGTCAGAAAGAAAGCACCTCCAGCAGTGTAGCAGTCCTTCAATACTCAGCTAAATTGTTGGCACACACTTCGCATGACAATAGCTGCAGTGTGGCTGGAACCCATTATGTCACACACAAGATGCTGGAGGAACTCAACAGGTTCGCAGCATCTATGGAAATTAATGAAGAGTCAACATTTTGGGCTGAGATCCTTCCTCAGGACTGGAAAGGAAATGGGAAGACGCCAGAATAAAAAGGTGAGGGGAGAGGAAGGAGGCTAGCTGGAAGATGATGGGTGAAGGCAGGTGGGTGGGAATGTTCAAGGGCTGGAGAAGAAGAAATCTGATAGGAGTGGACCATAGGAGAAAGGGAAGGAGGAGGGGACCTAGGGCAAGCGATAGGCAGGTGAGCAAACATAAAAGGCCAGAGTGGGGAATATAGGAAGAGAGGAGGGGAATGGAAATTTTTTTGTACCGGAAGGAGAAATCAATATTCATGCTGTCAGGTTGGAGGCTACCCAGACGGAATATAAGGTGTTGCTCCTCCATCCTGAGTGTGGCCTCATTCTGGCACAAGAGGAGGCCATGGACCAACATGTTGGAACGCAAATGGAAATCTGAATTAAAATGTCTGTCAACTGGGAAGTTCCACTTTTGACAGATGGAGTTGAAGTGATCAGCGAAGCAGTCCCCAAATTTACAACAGGTCTCACCGATGTGAGGAGACTACGTACAGAGCACAGGACACAATAGATGACCCCAGACGATTCACAGGTGTTACCTCACCTGGAAGGACTGTTTGGGGCCCTGAATGGTGGTGAGGGAAAATCATCATCATTCACTGTTGTTTGTAACAGAATTTAAGCAGTTTTAAGCAGTTTTTTCTGCCAGCAAATACAAACGTTTGTACATTGAATATGTATCAAAAAATTATGTATTATTTAATTATGACTGTCTATATTTCTTCCCTAAGTACACATTTTAAAAATGTGCCTGGATATGAAGGCACTGCCATTCAAGTAGTTCACTACAAAATTGAAAGTAATGTATGAAGTAACTGTGGCAATATTCCAGAAACCAGGCTATTATGAAAATGTCTCAAATCCATCTGTGTACCATGACATCCTGGTTTAACAGTATGCATTAGAAAGCCATTGGCGTGTGGCCAAGTGGCTGAGACATTGGTCTAGTGATCTGAAGGTCGCTAGTTCGAGCCTCATCTGAGGCAGTGTGTTGTGTCCTTGAGCAAGGCACTTAACCACACATTGCTCTGCGACGACACCGGTACCAAGCTATATCGGCCCTAGTGCCCTTCCCTTGGACAACATCGTGGAGAGGGGAGACTTGCAACATGAGCAACTGCCGGTCTTCCATACAACCTTGCCCAGGCCTGCACCCTGGAAACCTTCCAAGGCGCAAATCCATGGTCTCATGAGACTAACAGATGCCTATTAGAGAGCCAGTGTATAACAGCATTTTTACTGAAGACAAACAACTTCTTTCAAGTGTTAGTTGTTGAGTTCAAATTATTTGTATTCCCAGCATTTTTCTCTTTATATGAAATAAGTTTCTGACTAAGTTGCAAAGAGGTGAAGGAAGGATGCCAACTGGAAAGTGAATTGACAATCCATGGGAAAGGTGAATTGGGGGTTGGAGAAGGGTCAATGACATGGTGAAAGGATTAGAGCAAGGATATGCTAACAGACATGTTTTTCAGGATGCTTTAGAAGGAAACAAGAGGAACCAGCCAAAGAGATTTTGAAGGAGAACTACAGGTGTGACGAGAATACACATAGATTAAGATGTTAGCTGTCCTGTGCTGGCACCAGTGGGATCAGCAGTTGATCTGCCACCTGTCTTCAGGAGAAAGAGAGATAAGGAAAACAATGGAGCAGCATTTGGAAATGTTAATGAAGGGATGGGAGAGTTTGGAAGGAGAGCTGTCAAGATCGGCTCCCCCTTTGAACCCTGAACTGTTTGAAGTGATGGACAGGCGATACCCCAGCAGGGGGATAAAAAGGGACAGGTTCGCTAAGGCAGACACACACGACACCACGAGGTAACGAGACCCTGGAAGCGGTGCGCCTCCCACAAGTCGGTGGGAGTTTTGGAGGGCTGGTAGCGGGACCAAGCCATAGACGCACAGGATGGAAAGGTACGACCGGCGGGAACCTGGTGTGTGTCCGCCTTTGCCTGGGTGCCAGGTTCACTGCAGAGAAACGATCGTATCTGGAAACGGAGGGGTCACAGTCGGTGACCTCAGAAGACATCACAAAGGGCCCGCCTGAAAGCTGACTGCGAAGAATATCGAAGGTCTGTGTGGAAGCCGTTTGAATATTCATTCATTTTTGCTCTCTCTCTCCTTCCCCCCACTGTCCATCTCCCACGGCAGTGATTTTACTGTGAACTGAACTGAACTCAATTGAACTGAACTTTGCGTCACTTTGAAACTGGTCATTTACCCCTAGACGACGATAGACTTGATTGATCCTGTTATCCTAATTCTGTGTACATGTGTGTTTATCATTATTGAACTGTTGCATTTATTATCCTTTTGATTAGAGTACTGTGTTGCTTGTTTCTTTAATAAAACTTTCTTAGTTCTAGTAATCCAGACTCCAACTGAGTGATCCATTTCTGCAGGTTTGGCAACCCAGTTACGGGGTACGTAACATAAGGAGCAATAGAGTAATGTAAGACAGATGACAATCCCTTAAGGTAACATGAAGGTAAACATGTAGAAGCAGTAATACAAACCCTTATGCTACTAGGGACAACTATTAATGACTGCATAGGTTGGCCTAAATATAACAAAATGAGACCATGGAGGGATTTTAAAGGAATGCGTTAAAGTCTATGTGTTAGGCAACAGAAGCAACAAATGGAAAATAACAACTGTTTTGAACAGTTAAGTATCTGTTGAATGGAGTACACTAAGGTACTTTTGAGAGATGATATCAGTGTTTAAAAGAGCATTTCCCTCTGCAGTATGTGCACCCTCCATAGCAACATAGAAAGAAGAGCAGTTGAAGGCTTATGAGAAGGAGTGAGTAGAAAAAAATCTAAGAAGGTAGTGGGAGTGGAGGGCCAGAGGTTTCCAGAAGTTAGAGTGACATGACTCCTGGGTCAGATAGCTATCTGGGTCCTATGCTGCTTCTGTACTCTCTCATTTCTTTATTTCTTGTGTCATTTCCTGACTTTGATGTGCTTCTATTTTTGAAAGAGAGAACAAATGGAAATCGTTGTCTTGAAGATGACTCAGAGGTGACCTTGTCAAATTATGAACAGATTCTATGGGAGAGGATCAGTAGGCTCCATTAATGGGGGGGGGGGGGGTTGGCAGAGATAGCGGGGAAATCCACCCGATGGATATTCATTTTCCAGGACCCAGGAAGCTTATTGCTAACCTCAGCCTCCTGGAACAACAACATGACCTTTCCAAAGGGTCAGGGTAGATTTTAACAATATTCCTTGGTGAGCTTCTTGTTGTAAACTAACAAAACTGTGAGGTCTTGTAGGCCCATGTTTAATCAACATAAAACTTTAGGGTTATGTTAATTAGCCTGCATCAAACCAGATAATACTGGCTAAGTTATTTGTATTATTATGACTGAGATCAAGGAGGCTTGCAGGCCAAACTGATTTTGTCACTTTAGCACATGAACACAGGTACAGTTACAGCATTAATTTTGGGTGTCTGGGATCTCTGACCCCAGAAGCTTTTAGACCATCTGTTGAATTGCTTTGTCCCAGCAAAAGTATCTGAAAAACATCACATGCAAATAATGTCAACTAGTAGCAAAGCAGTATAAATGTTAGAAAACACTGGGATTATTATGAATAACAAAGAGAATGACAGAACGTCAGATTGACAGAAAGAAGAACTAGAATTCATTCCTCAATCTTTGGTTTGTGCAACAGACAATTCGTTCATCTGCAACCCGTTAGTATGTGCGTAAGTCTTGAACCCATGTTTGGAAATCCTTTTTAGTTTATAAATCTATCGAAATTTGAAAATCTTTCATAAATCAGAAAATCCTGTGTTAGCTTTAAATGTGTGTTTAGAACTATTTGTCTAAGTTTAGATGTGTATCATTAAAAATAAAACAAACTGTGCTTATACTACTTTGTTAGCTGAAAGTGTCTCCAAGTAGTGGGTATTGGCAGAAAGATCTCACCACAAAGACTAGACAGGGAGGAAACTAGCCTTTAAAGAGTAGGCTGATACAGCAGAACTTCCCTATAGTGAGGGCGTCCGTAGAAACCTATATCAGATAGAGCTTAAAATTTCCTTTTGCATTTAGGGCTTTCTGGACAGTGAACCCAATACCATCACAGGAGACAGTCACAAGAGTCCAACATTTAGAATATTAAATAAAATAGTCACTAATAAATCTACTAAGAAAACCATAGGAAAACCTTTCCCTAAAAAGATGTGATAATGTGGAACTTGCTACTACATGAAATGATTCTGATAAGCATCATATCATTAAAGGAAAAGTTAGATTAAAATGATGAATAAAAATGCTTAAAGGATGTTCAGCCTTAAAGTTGAGGGATATATAATGTCTAGGAAATGGGAAAAACTGTCTTGTTCATCTTCAAAGTATTGTCATGGATGTTTCACCTTTCAGGGCAGATGGGATTTCTTACTATTGTGGCTCATCTGACAGTCCAGTATTAGATCCCTGTTCTAAATTTAGTGTTTAAATAGCTGGAACATAACCTAACATTACAACCTTATGAATCAGTGCTAAGTGCCATACCCACTATGCCAAGTCTGATGTTTAGTATTAAAATAGCACTTGTAATCACAGAAACCGCTGGCATAAGAATCACAGAAGAGATGGGCAGAAACACCAAAGATTCAGAGGTCCAATTTAATGTCAGAGAAATGTATACAATATACATCTTGAAATGCTTTTTCTTCACAACCATCCACAAAAACAAAGGAGTGCCCCAAAGAATGAACGACAGTTAAATGTTAGAACCCCAAAGTCCCCCCAGCTCCCCTCCCTCCCGTCCGTAAGCGGCAGCAAACAATGATTCCCCCCCTCTCCTCACTGGCAAAAAAAGCATCGACACCCGCCACTGAGCACTCAAACATGAGCAAAGCAATTGCAAAGACACAGACTTGCAGTTACCCAAAGACTTCATGCTTCGCCCAGTATATGACATATCACAGGCTCTCTCTCAGACACATATATTAGCATTTATTTCAATAGGCCTGATGCATGTTTATTACATTAGATTTATTTTGAAAAGGAGTTGTATTTCTAATATGTAGCCGATATTCTCTAATAACAGAGAATTTTGTCATAACTATTACAAAATTAACTAATTTGTTGATGTCGCATAATAAATACCACATGAGCAAAACAAAAAAGATTAAAATATAACTATACTTGGATGGTGTATCAAGAAGCATCTGATGATTGACTACCTTTCCAAGATGAGTCTAGGTTGAAATGACATAGATTGTCAAATCTTGGTCATACAACTCATTTCTGTTATTTGTTCTAGAAATATTCAGTGGCATTGAATTACACAATGTTACAATGCAGATAAACTTTGAAACAAGAGTTATTTTATACCAGTCTAATATCTCTTTAAGTGGCTTAGTGTTAAACTTTATTTGAATTCACTGCTATGAAACTAATGGAATATATTTACTTATACCAGTTCAAGTTTAGTTTCAAACTGTTTCCCTAATCAGAAGCACTAACTATGGTACTGTGCTACATTGCTGCTGAAATATCAAAACATTACCCGTCAAGTGAAAAAAGAACTTTTAATGACAGCATATCATTACATTAACAAATGACCTTAAGTAAATTTTAAACGAAGCCTGAATACATTACAATACTGCCGAACTCTCTTTCTCACATGTCAGCTCTCTTTAAATTAAAAATTATTACTTTAAACAGTGTCACCATGCTTAGGAGTACTGCAAAATTGGGATCAATTGGGCAAATTCCTGAAGTTATATGATGCCATACCTGCGGTAAACATCTGTACAGAATGAAATGTGTGTGTGGGTTCGGTATGCATCTGCTCTAATGCTCCTTCACTATGGGATTTTTTTTTCCTGCAACACCAATTACCCTGCTTCAAATTATGAAGGGCCAGCATGCCAGGATAGGGTCTGCATTCACCCACTCCACGGGGATTCGACTCGGTTGGGAATGGATTTATTACTGTTTTACACATGGAATGAAGTTTGTGTCAGATGAGGCCAGTGACACATCATATGATTCAAATTAACCTGTTATAGGCGCTCTGTAGGGCCAACCACTGTGTAAAAATGACGACTTTTTTTTTCCCTTTAAAAAAACACTTGATGGAAACCAGGGATGCCAGGCCATAATGGTTCCAATTTGTTCTAACTAATCTATCACCTGCCAGAGTTATTGCTCTAGTGGGTTTCTGGTCACATTATTCTGCAGCTTTTCGGGGAGTCGTTGAACTTGTTAATGGATGGAATTATATCCTTTGCTAAATTCAGGACTCTCTTGAAGAAATACTTATTTGGTATCCTGAATGAGCAGGGAGCAGAGGGTCAATCAATCACATACAAGTTTATAACAGCTGCAGTAGAACTTCCTTTTGAATTATGTAATGTGTAACATTTTGAATAAGGCAAATAATCTCCTTTTACCATAATGGTAACACAATGCTACTATTTTTTAGGTGAACAGGATGCCAACATAATATTTTATTGCTATTTTCTGAAGACCCATATAAAGCTATGTCTCTCTGGCTAGCAATAAACTAAAGTAAGCCGTGGAGGACCTTAAATTTCTGGCATTAGAAACCAAGTGGAATGATGGATGGACTTACGCCATCAATTTATAACCTGCACAGGTATGTTATAAATCCTCCGCTTACTTACAAAATACACTGTTATGTTCCTATCACCCAGGTCTGCGTGTTGCAAGCACCATTTCCTGCGGGAACTATAATGTATACTCACTAATACTGAGATCCTATTACTTCAATCTGGAAAAAAATATTTGGTTGGTGCTTTTGCCAAATGTATGGAAAAATGCCTCTTCATGTGGTATCAAGTGCATTGCCATATCCTGCTATTACCCATTCATTAGTGGTTTCACTGTCTAGCTACTTGCTGTCACTGAACTCAGGTTTTCATAATGCAGAATGACTGCTGGGCTTCTTGCATGTTTAAATTGGGAGATTAGGTTTCTGCTAAATTGCATATGTTTACCTCCTTCTCCTGCCAATTGACAAATTGCTTACAACATACAGTGCACTCAGAAAAACATTAGATCTTCACTCAACTCATTAAGGATTACTGCTCCAGTTTGTACCACATAAAACTAAATGCACAAAAATAAATGGCAGAGACCCACCCAAGGATCTTTTTAGCTGTGCTTTCTTAATGACACGTGTAAGATTGTGAAGAGATTGGGAGATGCACTTTAGGCAAGGTATTGCAGCCAAAGGCAGCTCCCAGACTCTGCGGTTGTAATCAAAACAAACTGTGCATTGGGATATAAAGTCTTGTGCTCTTACCTGGCCCATTAAGAAAGTCTTTAATTTGCAAAGACAGGAGAGGAGGGGGAATGCCAGCTTTGAGATCAGCGTCCCCTGGAACAGTCTGCAACCAAAACACACTGTAGTCCAAAGCTTCTGGAAGGGTCTTACCTGGATCTATAACAGAACAAGAATGAAATTAAAAAGTCCACACCTGATTTTTTTTTGAAAGACTGAAATATAAGCAAAAATCACGGCCAAATTTGACATGCTGCTTTAAATATCAGATATAACATTTATTCCAGTGAAAATAATTTTACTTGCACAAAGATAATCTTCAGCAGGTTCTGCTTATTATAAAATATGAATCCAGCTGCCCTCAAATTGAATTGCACAATAAAAAAAAATCCATTTGGATAAAACTAATCTCTGTTAAGTCATAGCGAACTATTTTGATTTTCCCTTTGTCTGTTTAAGATAAAGGGCCCTTGTCTATCTTAGTTCAATGTACTTTCATCAGTTTACACAGTATGAACAGGAAAAGCACAGCTAGACCCTTTCAAAAGACAATATTCAGGAAATTTGTTGGCCTTCCACTCCCATCTTGAAAGCAATATAACTCTGCCAAAGATTTTGTAATCCTGTACTCAAAGTGAAGTGCCAGTCAAGCTGTGCTAAATTGCAAAGTTATTGTGCCATTTCCAAAGCAATCAACAGATGTTGTTCCTTCCTTGTCCTTGGATCAATGTCAAGGAGCTCAATATTCACTGTAGAGGCTGCAGCTATTTAAAACTGGTTCACTGCAATCATCTCAAGGATAATGAGTGATGTGTAATAAATGTTCTTACATTAATATTTACATGGTGTAAATCTATTGGTATTATCAAATTAAATCATTTTGTTTTAATTTTATTGCCCTTCACCATCAATATCTTTAACACAGGCAAATAAATTCTTCTTTGCTCCAAGCTTTCTTTTAAGAGCTAGAGTTCTATGCATGACCTACATAGATAAACATCTACTGACGTCAAACTTACACATCTTCTCCTCTTAACCACAAATAATCAACTTCCATCTCCCTTCACAAACACTAAAGGGCTCCTGATTACTTGGCTTTTGTTATTGCCAATAGAAGATTTTGCATGTTGCAATTACTATCATACTCATCAATATCTGTACACACATTTTAATTCCAATCAATGGATGTTATAATTCAACCAATATTTGCTATTGCCACCACTGTTGCCCATCAGTAATATTATCTAATAGATCCCTCTTAATCTAGCAAATACTTTCAAAGAAAAACTATATAAGACATGCAAAAACACAGGACTGCAGAGTAGCACAACAGTCAACATGGATTCCACTTAAATCCAAGGGCCTGGGTGCACCTCAGTCTGTGCAGAGCTTACATGGTCTTCTCGTGACCTTTTGCTTTCTGCCTGGAGTCTAGTTCCTTCCCAAAGACATGCTACTATAAATGATACCTTAGTGCAGATACGTGGTTAAAAAAAAGATAATTAAAGGATAAGTGAGAGAGAATGGAATATCAGGCTGTAAGGAAATGACTAGAGGAGGAATGGGATTAATGGGATTGCAGCCTGAGAGCTGGGAAGGACCTGGTGAACCAAACAGCAGTCTTCAGCATCATTATAAATAAGTGAAAGCACAAAAATAATACAAGGTAGACTGCTTTACTTTAACAACTACCACTAATATAAGCATAGTTTGACCTTCTTCCATGCAATCAGTTCTATCGTTCAAAGTTCAGAGTAAATTTATTATCAAAGTACGTACATATCACCATATACTACCTTGATATTCAATTTTTTTGGCAGGCATTTACAGGAAAAAAAGGAACACCACAGAATTTTACGAAGAACTATACATAAACAGACAAATATTGACCTACATTCAATGTGCAAACGAAGACAAACTGTGCAAATAAAAGTTGTACAGAATTCTTGAAAGTGAATCTGTAGAATAGAAATAGTCATATTTTCCCATGGGCTTAGCTCAGAAAGTGATTGCAAATTCCTAATCCTTTGCATAAGTCTTTAGGGGCCAAAGGAAGCTCAACATACTTTGAGTATGTGCACAGTCCACCCACCTGCTGCGCCTGTATTTTAGCACTTTCAGAAAAAAACTTACACTCATGTGACCTAAACAAGAAAGAGTCTCACAATCTTGGTGTTGAGGTGATACCTTTAATATGTTAGAAGTGCTACCTGGGTCTCAATAACCTTGACAAAGCTTGGATCCAACTGATATGTGGTTTTCCAGCAACATTTGGGGACGTACTGTAAAAGCAGAAATTCTTCCCACCAGATCCCTTGCCCACCCAAAAAGCACTCCAGAAACAGATTTCGAGTTATCTGACTCTCACACATCCATTCCCCTCTCAATTTATGGCTTCCCCTGAGAACAGAATACAAAGCCAGATTTCCATTATGTGCACTGCTCAATGCTACAATGCTCTGTAGATTCTAGAAACCCTCTGATGCCCAATGCTCAATTTTCTTCAAAAGCTCAATCCTTCTCTAAAGGCCAATTCACTTCCGTAAAGATTGAACTCCCATTGATATCCTACCCAAAGCACAAATATCTGGATGGTAAATACCCAACTCATGTCTGTCTGTGATTCCTGTCTAGGATCTCCCGCCACATGTCAACAGCCAAAAATCTTTTCAAATTGAAGGAAAAGTATCATAAAATTGAGAAAAATAATTAAGATGAGTACTGTGAAATTCAATTGAGTCTCCTACAGTCCTTTGCTTCCTGATTTTCCTATTTGAAGTGTCCCCAGTTAGTAAGGCACACCTTCTCATGACCCTGAGTCTCCCTCCCAACTTCTAGAAGATAATGTCTTTATAATTTTCCTCTCTCAAAAATTCTGCTGCTTATGCTATATTTCAGCAACCTATCCTCAACTATAATTTTTGGTAGCAGGGAGAGATGGAAGGTTAATGAGAAGAGGTAAATAATATTATTCTTACCCATACATTTGTAGTCTGGTGGCACAGCTTTCAAAGTGGCATCAAAAAACGTTAGCTCCACCTTCTGCTTCCGGTGGTGACAACTCATTAGTAATGAAGGCTGGGCTATCACCAAGTACAGGAAGGGCTCCAGCTGAAGATCATTTGCTCCTCTGCGACCTGGTTGACGGACTATTGTGATTCCAAGAGCCTGGCGAGCTGAAGATCTGCTTGGTGTGTGGAGACTCTCCAGTGACAAGTGACTGGTAACCTTCCTGGTGGACAACGGCGAATTACTATTCAGGACGTCGTCAGCTGTCATTACTGCAATTTCTAGCTGGCCCACTTTATTCTCTGGCACCTGTTCAGTCTCAGTACTTTTCAGGTTCAATGTACTCTTGCTGACTTTGTCAGTGTCTCTCTTCTGTTGGCTATCTTGTTGGGTCATTGCTTTGGGATTAATTGTGAATGAATAGGTCATCAGTGAGATACCACCAGCTGTAATAAATATATCAAAAGGGATAAAATTTAAATTCTTCACAATGGAAGATTGGCGGGAAGGCCTTGCAAGCCGGTGATGACTGGTTCCGCTCTGTTGTTCAATCTGCACAATCCGAATTCGTGCACTATCACTTCCAATACCACTGTCCCGGGCTCCACTGTGTCGTGAGGAAGCATCCATAGGAGCTCCTTCTGGAGAGGTAATCTTACTCTGATCTTGATGAGAGGTCTGCAATGGAAAGATGTCAAAAATTACATTTAATAGCAGCATGTTGGCTTTAAGGTTTGGCAGTTTCTACTGTTCATTTGTTTTCATTTGTATGATTGTGTTAACAGCACATAAGATTACACACAGCAAGCTCTTATCATCCAATTTTTTCCAATAACATTGACCAGGATTTTGACTGATACAGAAGGCTAATGGTGCAATTCCATATTTATCCATAAATGGGACTGCAAATTCAGGCAAGGAGAAGAAACACTACCCAGGTGTCAAAAGCCTGTTTTAGGAAAACAGGAAAACATCCTTCATGTGGATGGCATCATATTGGTTGGATCACTGTCGATAAGCATTAAAAATCATGAAAGTGTTGCATATAAGCTAAATGATGCATAGATATAAGGAGATATTCATTGTAATTTAAATCCCATCCTTAAAATTATCAATTAAGCATCTCATTTTATTGACTGAAAATACAAGCAATATGTGATGCTTCAGATGCAGTCTCACCAGGACACTTTACAAATATCTTCACTCCAGTTCTCAAAACCTCTCATGATACAGCCTAACATAACATTTACCTCTGTAACTGCTCAGCTCACTTGCATTAACTTTTAGTTATTTATGCACAATGACACCCAGGCCCCTTTGAACTTTTAACAATGTCACATCATTTTTAAAAAATTCTGCATTTTTATTTTGTGCACCAAAGTGGATTTTAAATTTCATATTTTTTCCAAGTGATATCCTAACAGTTATATTCTTGCCTACTTATTCAGCTTGCCCTTATCCCCTTGATATTCCTTTACATCCTCCTCCTACTTTTAATTCCACCTAGTTTTGGTGACCCTTAGCCGAGTCATTGATCTAGATTGTGAAGAGCTGTCACCCAAGCACCAATTCCTGCAAAACTCTATTGGTCATGGCCCATTACTCCGTGAAGCACTATGGTTTGCTGGCCTTTTTTAGATGAGGCACTGAGTTAGAGTCAGGAAGTCATCTTGCAGCTTTATAAAGCTCTAGTTAGGCCAATCTGAACTATTGCATTCATTTCTGCTCACCCTATTATGGAAGGATTTAGAGGCTTTGGAGAGGATGCAGATGTGGTTCACCAGGATGCTGACTGGATTAGAAGGCATGAGCTATAAGGGAAGGCTGGACAAACTTGGGTTGTTTTCTGTGGAGTGGTGGAGGGATAGGTAGGGTAGACCACTGGTATCTTTTTTCCTAGGGTCATAAAGTCTTATATTAGGGGGCATTATTTAAGGTGAGAGGGGTAAGATCAAAGGGGTTATGAGGGCTAAGTTGTTTTTCACTGAGAGTGGTGGGTGCCTAGAATGCATTACCAAGGGTGGTACTGGAGGCAAATACAACAGTGGAATTTAAATGTCTCATATATAGGCACATAAATCTACTGACAATGGACTATTTTGACATTATTTTGTCAGAAAGGATTAGTTCAGTTAAGTTTTTAATTATTAGGTTAAGTAGTTTGGCATGATGCTGTGGGCAGAAGGGCCTGTTCTTGTGCTGTTATGTTCTATGTTCTAATTCCATTCTTTGATATCTGTCTGCTAACCATTTGACAATCCATTTCTGTATGTTACCCATGTGATTTAAGCTTCCTGACAAACCTCGGATATGGCATGTTACTAAAGCCTTCTGAAAATCTAAATATTGGTTCTCCCTTATCTAAGTTTCTAGTAATATTCTAAAAGAACTCTAATAGATTATTAAAACATAATTACCCTTTCATAACTCCAAGGCAGAGTACAAAGTAAATGGCAGGATATTTGGTAGTGTGGAGGAGCAGAGGGATCTGGGGGTACATGTCCACAGATCCCTGAAAGTTGCCTCACAGGTGGATAGGGTAGTTAAGAAAGCTTATGGGGTGTTAGCTTTCATAAGTCGAGGGATAGAGTTTAAGAGTTGCGATGTAATGATGCAGCTCTATAAAACTCTGGTTAGGCCACACTTGGAGTACTGTGTCCAGTTCTGGTCGCCTCACTATAGGAAGGATGTGGAAGCATTGGAAAGGGTACAGAGGAGATTTACCAGGATGCTGCCTGGTTTAGAAAGTATGCATTATGATCAGAGATTAAGGGAGCTAGGGCTTTACTCTTTGGAGAGAAGGAGGGGAGACATGATAGAGGTGTACAAGGTAATAAGAGGAATAGATAGAGTGGATAGCCAGCACCTCTTCCCCAGGGCACCACTGCTCAATACAAGGGGACATGGCTTTAAGGTAAGGGGTGGAAAGTTCAAGGGGGATATCAGAGAAAGGTTTTTTACTCAGAGAGTGGTCGGTGCGTGGAATGCACTGCCTGAGTCAGTGGTGGAGGCAGATACACTAGTGAAGTTTAAGAGACTACTAGACAGGTATATGGAGGAATTTAAGGTGGGGGCTTATATGGGAGGCAGGGTTTGAGGGTTGGCACAACATTGTGGGCCAAAGGGCCTGTACTGTGCTGTACTATTCTATGTTCTATAACTACAGTGTCTTGAAAAAGTATTCAGCCCCCTCAACTATTTTCACATTTTATTGTCTAGTGTTCTAAATTTAAAATATATTGAAGTAGGATTTTTTTAAGCTAATCTACAAAACATTGTGCTTCATGTCAAATTGGAAGAAAAATTCCAAAGCCTGCTAGCAATTTACTAAAAATTAAAAACCAAAATTGTGAGCCTTCATCCCCTTTGTAATTACTACACTACCTTTTCTTGGGTGCAATACTGTATATTACCTTACCAACTCACCTAATTTGTTGATGTAGAAAATTAGAGTATCACCTGAATAAATATACTCACTCACTGTAAGGTCCAACATTATGGTAGATTTTCAACAGATCAAACCAAACCGAAGACAAAAGAACACTCAAGACAAGTCACGGAAATAATAATAGAAAAGCACAAATCTGGGGAAGGGTACAAGATCGTTTCAAAGGCACTGAATATACTTTGAAGGTCAGTGCAGTGCATCGTGAAAAAGTGGAACAAATATAAAACTCACTCACACTGCCTAGGTCAGGCTGCCCCTTTAAACTTAGTTGCCAAAGAAGAATGGCACAGGTAAGAGAGGCTTCTGTGACACAGCAGTGAGTGAGCTGCAGAAATCAGTGGCTGCAACTGGAGATGATGTTCATGGATCCACAATCTCTAAAGCCTTGCACAAATGGAGTGTCATGGAACAGTGACAAGGAAGAAGCCCTAGCTTAAAAAAAAAGTATTGCCTTGGCTATTAGCACTTTGCAAGACATCATTTAGAAGATACTGTAAAGATGTGGAAGAAGGTCTTGTGGTCAGATGAAACTAAAGTGGAAATTTTTTTATCTCAACACCAAGCAGTATATGTGGCATAAATTTAACACTGCCTGATAACATCAAACTACTGTAGGGTATGGTGGAGATAGCAGCATGCTTTGGGGATGTTTTTCAGCAGTATATACTGGAAATCTGGTCAGGATTGATGGGTAGCTGAATGCTGCTAAATAGAGAGAGATCCGAGATAAAAAAAACCTGCTAGACTCTGCCAGAAAGCTTAAATTGGGGAGGAAGTTCGTCTTTCAGCAGGACAGTGACCCAAAGCACACTGCCAGAACAACCATGGAGTGGCTTCAAATGAGGAAAATTGATGTCTTTGAGTGGCCCAGTCAGAGTCCTGACGTTAACCCAAACAAACATTTCTTACAAGACCCCAAGGATTGCTGTCCATCGTCTTTCCCCAACTAACCTGGCACAGCTTGTGCAATTTTGCAGAGGAATGGGCATATCTTGCTCCATCATGTTGTACAAAGCTAATGGAGACCTATCCAAAAAGTCTACTGGCTGTAATAGCTGCGAAAGGTGGTTCAACTAAGTACTGACCAAAGTGGGTGGGGGTGAGTACTTTTGAACTGCTAACATTTCAGTTTTTGAATTTTTAGTTTCTCCTGCTTTAAAATTTCCCTGTTTTTGGGACCTGCTTTGAAAAAAGGAGCATGTAATTCACAAATAAACATTCTCAGTTAAATTGATCAATGTCCCTGGTTGTAATACTCAATTATGTGAACAAAGGGTTAAGGGGTGAATACTTTTATAAGGCACTATAAATGCTGAGTCTACACTACTCATTTCTATGACAAATCTCAGGACTCTCCCAACAAATGATGTTAGGATAGCAGGTTAGTTGTTTTTTTCCCTCTCCTTTATGATAAGGGACTCACATTTCCCTCAGTCCAGTCCACAATCCATGGAATTTTGAAAGATAACTAATGTATCCATGACCTCGAAAGCTGTCTTTCCGAAACCTTTGTGATATTAGCCATTTGGTTCTTGGGAATTACCAGTTTTCAGTACAGGTTTCCCCCGCCATCCGAAGGTACAGCATTCCTATGAAACGGTTCGTAAGCCGAAATGTTGTAAAGCGAAGAAGCAATTACTATTTATTTATATGGGAAAATTTTGTGAGCGTTTGTAGACCCAAAAATAACCTACCAAATCATGCCAAATAACACATAAAACCTAAAATAACAGTAACATATAGTAAAAGCAGGAATGATATGATAAATACACAGCCTATATAAAGTAGAAATACTTTTCCACAATCATTATTGAATTGTTCTCCGTAGCGAAAATCTCACGCAAGCGCCGTCAGCAGTAAATCTCACGCAAGTGCTGCTGGCAAAAACACACGCAAGCGCTCTCCGGTAACCTTTAAGCTATGAAGCTGCCAAATCATACCAAATAACACGTAAAACTACACAGCCTATATAAAGTAGAAATAATGTATGTACAGTGTA
Source organism: Mobula hypostoma (assembly GCF_963921235.1). NCBI lineage: Eukaryota > Metazoa > Chordata > Chondrichthyes > Myliobatiformes > Myliobatidae > Mobula > Mobula hypostoma. The sequence goes on from NC_086097.1 coordinate 173,077,353, forward strand.
GTATCACTTACCGGAATCAGGAAGACAGCGCCGAGCACACTGATGATGGTGTGTTAGGCTGAGTCGGAGATTGGGTGGTGCAGTGGCCCCCCCCACCCTCCAGGCCACCAAGCGATACATTGCTGCGAAGCATGCAGGCGTCCAGCGGTAGCCGGGAGGCACACAGCACATCTTGAAAAAAGCTGAAACAAACATGCTAATTAATTAGTGCCGCCCAACACATAGTTGTCGGCCCAGATCAGTGCCGATTTCCGATTGCGTCGTCTCTGATCTAGGCCGACAATTACGTGTCAGGCAGCACCTAATCAATTAGCTAGTTTATTTTGGCTTTTTTCTTAAAGATGTGCTGTGTGCCTCCCGGCTACCGCTGCGTTCTCAGCGAATCGGTATCTGTCCGCTGTCTGGGTGTTGGGGTGGTGGGACACCGGGGTGTCATCTCATCGTCGTCTGTTTCCATTAGAGCAGGCAGCTCATCTTCTCCTATGACTGCCCGCCTCGATATCGAAGGTCGAGGTTCGTCGTCTGCTGTGGCTGATGTGGAAGGCCTGCTTGACTGCTGAGCGTTGCGCATTTTTCTATCACACAGTTCTTTGTAAGGACTCAAACCATGCTGCAAATATCTCCTAAACCAACGTACCCTTTCAAAATTAAAGTTGTACTTCATCGTTACTCATTCGGTTTCGATTGTTATCCTTTTTTCTTCCAATTGCACCAGCTCTTCATCTGTCAGTTCTTGGTCATAGGATGCCAAAACCTTGTGTCAACATCATGTTCGTCAACTTCCACAAGCCAAACTCACATTGTCCTTACTTCGTTCACCACAATCGAAAAGCTTAATTATGTCTAGTTTTATGCTAAGTGTAACACCCTTACGAGCTCTTTTAGGCTTTTCCAATACATTAGAACTCATCTTGCAAACGGCTGCTCACAGTCTCGTGTTTAAGCAATGCCATCGAGAATCCGGGGGAGAGCAGCTGCTCGGGACATGCGCTGATTTTTTTATCGTGCGCTGTAGGAAGTAGCCCAAGAAACAGTGGATGCATTAGTGATAATTTTTCAAAACTCTTTAGATTCTGGACTAGTTCCTGAGGATTGGAGGGTGGCTAATGTAACCCCACTTTTTAAAAAAGGAGGGAGAGAGAAACCGGGGAATTATAGCCTGACATCGGTGGTGGGGAAAATGCTAGAGTCAGTTATCAAAGATATGATAACAGCACATTTGGAAAGCGGTGAAATCATCGGACAAAGTCAGCATGGATTTGTGAAAGGAAAATCATGTCTGATGAATCTCATAGAATTTTTTGAGGAGGTAACTAGTAGAGTGGATAGGGGAGAACTAGTGGATGTGGTATATTTGGATTTTCAAAAGGTTCTTGACAAGGTCCCACACAGGAGTTTAGTGTGCAAACTTAAAGCACACGGTATTGGTGGTAAGGTATTGATGTGGAGAGAGAATTGGTTGGCAGACAGGAAGCAAAGAGTGGGAATAAACAGGACCTTTTCAGAATGGCAGGCAGTGACTAGTGGGGTACCGCAAGGCTCAGTGCTGGGACCCCAGTAGTTTACAATATATATTAATGACTTAGATGAGGGAATTAAATGCAGCATCTCCAAGTTTGCGGATGACACGAAGCTGGGTGGCAGAGTTAGCTGTGAGGAGGATGCTAAGAGGATGCAGGGTGACCTGGATAGGTTAGGTGAGTGGGAAAATTCATGGCAGATGCAATTTAATGTGGATAAATGTGAGGTTATCCACTTTGGTGCCAAAAACAGGAAAACAGATTATTATCGGAATGGTGGCCGATTTGGAAAAGGGGAGGTGCAACGAGACCTGGGTGTCATTATACACCAGTCATTGAAAGTGGGCATGCAGGTACAGTAGGCGGTGAAAAAGGCAAATGGTATGCTGGCATTCATAGCAAGAGGATTCGAGTACAGGAGCAGGGAGGTACTACTGCAGTTGTACAAGGCCTTGGTGAGATCACACCTGGAGTATTGTGTGCAGTTTTGGTCCCCTAATCTGAGGAAAGCCATTCTTGCCTAGAGGGAGTACAAAGAAGGTTCACCAGATTAATTCCTGGGATGGCAGGACTTTCATATGATGAAAGACTGGATCGACTAGGCTTATACCTGTTGGAATTTAGAAGATTGAGGGGGGATCTTATTGAAACATATAAAATCCTAAAGGGATTGGACAGGCTAGATGCAGGAAGATTGTTCCTGATGTTGGGGAAGTCCAGAACGAGGGTTCACAGTTTGAGGATAAAGGGGAAGCCTTTTAGGACCGAGATGAGGAAAAACTTCTTCACACAGAGAGTGGTGAATCTGTGGAATTCTCTGCCACAGAAAACAGTTGAGGCCAGTTCACTGGCTATATTTAAGAAGGAGTTAGATATGGCCCTTGTGGCTAAAGGGATCAGGGGGTATGGGGGGAAGGCTGGTACAGGGTTCTGAGTTGGATGATCAGCCATGATCATACTGAATGGCGGTGCAGGCTCGAAGGGCCGAATGGCCTACTCCTGCACCTATTTTCTATGTTTTCTATATAGTGTAGTGGTTTCTTCTTTTATGTTACTGCTAAGGCGAATAAAATGGCTTCCTTGTTATGTTATAATAAAATGGCTTCTCTGTAATGCTAACTGCTGAGTTAACAGCCGCAGCTTGTTTGGGTTATAATTACTGATAACAAGAATTGTATTCATTTGCTAACCAATTGGGATAGATGTTATTCTTTCTTGTGTGCCTGTAAGCTATTGTTTTCGCGGGCTTTGGGCAGAAGGCGTGATGGGGACAAAGTGAGGAGACGCACTGAGAGAGATGCTGTAAGCTGGGCAAGGATTGGACCCAACAAGGAGTCTGAGGCCCAGGGCTTTTTGGGAGGAGAACTGAAGAGGAAGGATGTGCTGGACGCGCTCTGGTCAACCACCGTGGTTGGTCCCAGGTGGTGGGTCGAGGAGGTCGGAAGGGATCGAATGGTGGAAAGAAGACTCCGTTAATTGAGCTCCAATGGTTGTGCACGAGGTGGTTGAACTTTGATAAGATTGGTGCCTTTTACTATCCTTTTATATTGTATCTCTATTAATTACATAGTTCCAGTAAGATCTATAAAGTGTAATCTGTAAATTATACATTGTGTGCTGTCTGTTAATTGTCAGTGTGGGGTACATCACACGGCATCCACACAAACTTGATTACCCAGTTTGGCGGGGCCAAAGGCTGCTCCCCCTAGACGAAAGCGAGCTTTGCTCCTACTGCCCTTTGAGAAAAAAATTCAAAGATTCGCAGCTGTTTGAGGGGAAAAAAATTACACCATTTTTTTGTACATAGTTATGAAATGCTCCCAATTGTCAGCCTACTGCAGTTTCTGGTAACTTTATATGACTCACTTACTTATATATAGCAATATCTTTAATTTCTCCTGTCAGCCATGAGTACCTCATTCCCTGGAACACTGTATGCCTTAACGGAATACAATGTTGCAAATCATATTACAGTGGATTCTGGTTATTGGGCAATTGGTTAATCGGGGCAGCCATTTATCTGCAACAACTGTGAAAGAACAAAACTTCAGAAAATAGCCAAGATTCCCTTCTTTTATTTAGAACACTATGCTGCATAACTAGGGCAAGAAACTTCAGTCAAACAGTTTCTAACTAGCATCTGTCGCGTGCACTGTGTGGCCATCAGACACACCACCATGCTTAGCATGAACAGTTTTAAATAGCGTTGTGTGTTTTTGTGTTCAAAATTCGTAATTTTTGTCACTGATAATTGGTGAGAAATAGGCAGTAAGACAATTTGGAACTGTTTTCCTCATCGTGGCTTCCAGCACTCAAGCTTGGAGATGTCAGAAAAGTCTGGGAGTAAGTACGAAACAGTTTCACTACTTCAACAAGTTAGGAATTAAGAAGGTATTGGTATCATCAACCATCTTGAAAATTACAATGAAAATGAAGATTTGGAGGATGCAATTGCCTAAAGCATTGTATGAAGGCAGTCCATTATCTGCACTAGGTGTCCACTGATTTTGTTACAGTCACTCAAAAGAACACAGCAGATGAATTCCTCAATCAATAACTATAAGAATAGTACTATAGAGTTATTACTGGTTTTCCAGTTTGTTCTGTAGTTCATTTAAATACATAAATTGTTATTTAGTTAAACAGTAGTTTGTCTTTTTTATGTCTTTTAATGATATTCATGAAACTTCTGAAACTAAATGGGACAGCCACTTAATTGGGCCAAAAGGTACTGGTCCTGATGTGTCCTAATCAACTGAATCCACTGTATTTCTTTAAACTTTTGCTTTGCGTGTCCACCAGTTAATACAGTTTCCCAATCAATCACACAACTTACCTCTCAGTTCTCCATGTTTGGATTTAAAACTTAGTTCTGGATTGAACTATATTACTTTCAAATCAATGTAAAATTATATCATATTATGGTCATTCTTCACTAAAGGTCACTTTATAACAAGATTATTAATTAGTTATTTCTCATTAGACAAAACTTGAATAAAATAATCTTTATTCTGTTTGGCTATGAACATACTGATCTAAAAAAGAATATTGCACACATTCTATAAATTCATCATTTTCCATACTATCTCTAATTTGACTTGTCCAGACTATAAATAAAATTCCCCATTATTACTCTATTACTGCACTTAAAATTTCCTGATTGACACCATGCTCAACATTACAATTATTATTTTGTAGCCTTTAATGAATAATTCCCACCAATGTTCCAGCCTTGGCCTGTTTCTTAATCCCACCTAAATCAAATGCATTTCTACATCTCAATCTATTTCTTGGCCTTTTCCGCAATAACACACACAGAGGCTTTTCCAGTATGTTAATGTCTCAGATACACGTCTCTTTCCCTTTCTCTGCCATTATCACCTTATACTTTCAGTAATCGGTTGGTAAAGTCAAAAGTGTATGGCCAAACTATTAGAATTTCAGCTATTAAAACATGCTCCACCACAGCAATAGCACAATCATTTTGTAAATCTTGGAAGTAAAATGTTTCTCAATCCTTCCCCTGGACCACACAGGCCATGCTCTCTTCTCACTGCAGCGATCAAGAAGGTGGTACAGGGGCCTCAGGACTCTCAACATCAGGTTCAGGAACAGTTATTACCCCTCAACCATCAGGCTCTTGAACCAGTGGAGATAACTTCACTCAACTTCACTTGCCCCATCATTGAACTGTTCCCACAAGCTACAGACTCACTTTCAACGTTCTCAATATTTATTGCTTACTTATTTATTATTATTTATTTTATCCTTTTGTTTCTGCAGTTTGTTGTCTCTTGTACATTGGTTGTTTCCCTGCCCTCTTGGGTGCATTCTTTCATTGATTCTATTATGGTTCTTGGATTTACTGCAAGAAAATGAATCTCAGGGCTGTATATGGAGCCATATATGTACTTTGAACTTTGAAATGCATACTTTCAAGGTGGATGGGGGAAAAGTTTAAATGTGATATGGGGCAAGTTTTTTTTCATGCAGATAATGATAGGTGCCTGGAATGGGTTATTAGAGGTAGTGGTGGAAGTAGGCAGTTCAGTGGAGTTTAAGAGTGTTTTAGAAAGACACATGGATGCAAAGGGAATGGAGAGATATGATTGACAGACAGGAGGAGGACATTTAGTATAAACTGGCATCAAGATTGTCATCATAGGCCAAATGGCCTTTCAAGAGCGGTATTGTTCTGAGTTTTTAATACGAAGGCTTTTTATCATAAATTTGAACTGCAATCATTCTTCCATACTGAAAACATCTGGGATTACCTGATTACACCATTCGAAGTAGCCTACTTTGCTTTTATTTGAGATTTCCAGTATCTTCTTATACCAGTCACTTTTATATTAACTTGAGTTACAGGCAAATTGCAGAAGTATTACTCAGCTCATTGGCCTCCCTGTTGGATCTTAGTGGCATGTGGAGTTTGTACTTTAATAAATTGAAAGTAGCTCTCTATTACTTGTAACAAATATACAATGCACTCTCCAAAAATCCATCCAACTTACTCTAATGGAAGCAGTCTGCAATAATCTTCTAATACTATGTGAACTAAGTGCAAGGCAATTTTAGAGCTATACAGCAGAGAAACAGAGCCTTCAGCCCATCATGTCCATGGCAGCTGCTGCAGGCACCTATACTAATCCCATTTACCTACATTAGCTCCATTGCCTTCTATGCCTGACTAGATGATTCTTCAGTGGTGTAAATGTACTTGTCTCCAACACCCTCTCAAGAAGCACATTCCAGATTCCAACTACTCCTAAAAAGTTTCCTTCAGATCCCTACTAAACCTCCCATCTCTCACCTTACCCCTATGCACTCTTGTCTTAGACATCCCCACTGAGAACAAAAAAAAAATCCTACTCTAAACCCTAACAATGTCCCTCTACTCTAACATTGTCTGTTTATTAACATTTCAAATATCTAAGCTTAATTTTTTTTGTCTGCACTTAAGTGGAGAATTTATTTATTATGAGACAAGGCAAAAGCCATTCAGCCCATCAAGTTTCAAAACAGCTATCCCATCACTGCACTTCCCCCTCATTTTCCTAGTGCCCTTGCAATTCATTCTTTTGCACAGGCTCATCAACTCCACTTCCATTTTTTTTTTGCAAGTTAGCTCCAATAATAAGCAACTTGCAGTACCCAGTTAACCGTTCAGGGATATGGGAGGAAACTGGAGTACCAGGGGAAAGTCGCACAGAGAGAGAATGTGAAAACACCATACAGACAACAACTAAGATGGCTGTACTTATAGCAACACACATCAAAGTTGCTGGTGAATGCAGCAGGCCAGCCAGCATCTCTAGAAAGAGGTACAGTTGACGTTTCAGGCCGAGACCCTTCGTCAGGACTGAAACGTTGACTGTACCTCTTCCTAGAGATGCTGCCTGGCCTGCTGCATTCACCAGCAACTTTGATGTGTGTTGCTTGAATTTCCAGCATCTGCAGAATTCCTGTTGTTGGCTGTACTTATAATTGGAAAAGTTCCAACCAAATGCCTTGCACAGTGTCTGGCTCTATGTGAAGAAGAAAGCGATTTTAAAAAATTGGAGAAGTAGCACATATTAACAAAAATGTTAGCCTACAGGTTCATTAACACCTCAGGAAGTGGACAAGGGGATTGTCATGAGAAGAGCCCATGACCAATTGATTGTAGGCAGGTGACAGCAAAAGTAAGCAGAACCCAGAGCTCTTACTCTCTTTACCAATGAAGGGTAAATCTAAGACAGTCCAGTCAGGAGAGGAGAGAGACAAGGCAGTTTGGGTTTGATTGGGATCAGGACCAGAAAGTACTAAAATTGGGGATCAATCTGGGAGTCAGAGATAAAAGTGGAAAGAGTTGGGGCAGTCAGGAGCTGTGTGAGTGAGATCAGTGGGTAGAGGAATCAATTTGAAGAGAAATTAAATAAGATTGCGCATATACACAGATTCATTGGGCAGGCACCAAAGTCAGACTACCAGGTTTCTGGGACCTGGGACTTAATTAGAACAGAAGATTATGCTTGAGAATATGCTCGAGATCACAAGTTCCTGCTCATTGGAGGTGAAAATGGGTTTGCACGGTCTCCATACACCTGACCAGAAACTAAGTGTCTAGTTAAATACAAAAGGGTGTCCAATTGAAAACAGATATCAGCAAAGTGTTGGGACACAAGATGTATAGAATGATTTACACATTCAAAACAGTGACATAGTGTAAAAAAAATGCTAATACCATTATTTTCTCCTTTGGGAAGGAATTCATCTGGGCTAGCAACAGTAAAATGTCCAAGTATCTTGCTCACTGGTTGCATTCAGCAATAACTTAAAGCTGTAAGAGTGAATCTGACCAACATTAATGTCTTCCCCATGTTTAGTGATAACTATTGAAGACACATTTCTCTCCCTTTGGTTCTGAAAACCCTGCCAAATAAGTTTCCTACTATGAATACTACTGGAATTGTTGCTATCATTCAAAATACAGCAAAATCCACTGATTGGGAGCATATTGAAACTTTATGTAAATTGACTAAAAGAAGGAAAACACATTTCTTAATTTAAAATGAAGCAATTAAGAAGATGTGATTGGCCCCTAATATGGGTTAGCATGCATCTGATTGAGCTATAACAGACTGCTGCACACTTTATGTTTTTTAATCATTGCAGATGTTTCAAATTATTATATGTTAAAACATATTTTCTACTACCCTTAAAGTATGAAGCTTCTGCTATGAACACATCAGAGAATTAAATACATATTATTGCAACATTGAATATAAAATTTCAGACCTCCAGGCATACATTAAACAAGTTGGCAAAGTATTAAAGAAAATGCTTTGCTTATTAGATACTTCCTATTCTAAACAGTGTCATCAAAAACTAGACCAATCCATATAAAAAGCAATAGTGTTTCCACAAGAATCCTATGCCAAAAATTCTGTTTCTTCCAACTAATGAGTAAAGGATGTGTCCTTTTTATACGAATCTGAGATTTTTTTTCCAAATAGCCACATTAGGAGGCATAAATATATGTTCCATATGGGTTTGTTTCATCAACTTGTGTTGGTATGATTCTAGAGATCTACAGCATGATAGCATTTAATAATACTTCATTTGAAACAGAGCTAAAGATAAAAATCCCCCCTTTATCCAATTGAGACCAAGTGACTAGAATCTACAACTCTAGATTCTGCCATAGCTGAAGAAACATAAAAGAGATGAGAAGTTAACTAAGTTGTGGTGTAACTTTCTCTTGATCCACTAATAGATTTATTTAAAATGTTATCTTAAAAAAATTTGTTACTCATTTGTATCAATGGCATTAATGATCACTCAATCAAATTAACTCTAAAAGGCTTCGAGGTTGCTTCATTCTTAAAGGTGGTGTGGAGTTTAAGGGCAGAATTAAAAACTGTAGCTGTGATATTGAATTTATCCCAGTCGCAAGCCACTTGTATCAGAATACGAGAGTTGGAGGTCCTTTCTCAACTCACTTGTTCAAAATTAATAAGCTCACCGAGAGAGCCAGTTTGTTCATTTGCAAAACGGGAGGCTAATATCTTTATTAGGCAGTTACCTGAAGCCATATCATACATAATAATGCTCTGAATAGTTTTAATCTCACAGAAAAGCTTCATTATTGAACCCTGAGTGACAAATTCTATTTGCTAGGTTATTTTTCTATCTACAAATTATGGCAAGGAAACCACAAGGTATAATGAAAGTCCTGTTTTATGGTTTTATGCCATCAGAACAGCAGCAGATTGAAGCATAGTTATTGCTGTCCCTGGGATTTACTGCTTGCAAGTACCACATTTGCTCCATGACTTTCACACCCCAACTGTTCCATCAAAATCACTAATTTCTAACTCTTTTGCCTTAACCCATCGCTTTGTTGTACCTCAAAACACACTTATGAACTTCTCCATTAGCTATCTACAGATAGAGTCACACAGAATAGAAACAGGTCCTTCTGTTCACTAACACTATGCTAACCATCAAGCATTCACCAATTATGGCACAAGAGACTGAATGCTGGAATCTGGAACAAAAAAAAAACTGCTGGAGGAACTCAGCAAGTCAAGCAGCAACTTGAGGGGAAAGGAATTGTCAACTTTTGAGGTGGAAATCTGCATCGAGACTTCTGATACATTTCCCTTCAGAGATTCTGTCTGACCTGTTGAGTTCCTCGAGCATTATGTTTTTAACATCATGTCAATAACTTCTTCACTCCCTCCAGTGCAACCACATCCTTCTTATAGCATGGTGACCAGAAATGCACACAATATTCCAAGTGCATTTGTTGTTGTGTGAATGAAGTCACCAGAGAAAATTACTGGTAGATAAAAAGCAGCTTCTTTATTGGAAAAAAACAAGGTATAGCAGGCATCATATGGAGATGCTTTTGGTGGAAAGGTCTGCCAGCCCAACGTGGAGTTTGATATTTTATGTGCCAAACATTAAAGGACAACTCCATACTTACAACGTATGGACAATGCTTTCTTTGAAACCACATACAAACTTCACAGCTCTTGATTCGCATCCATACCAGACACGTCAGCATTGTCTGTACTGGGATTCACAGCTTTTAGGAATCCATTGTTCAGAGGCCCTCCAAACTAAATCCACAATACATTTACTTGGTATTCTATGCGCTAAACATAAAGGACAATTCCATATTTACAAAGTATAGGCAATGCTTTCTTTGAAACTACATACAAACTTCACACCTCCTTTTTCATCGCACACCACAGACACCCAAGTGAATTTTAATCAGCATTGACTGGTCTGAGAATCACAGCTTTTAGAAACATATTGTTCAGACCTGCACTCCAAATAAAATCTGTAATACGTATTTAAAGGCAGAAGACTGATAGCCAAAGCCATTTGCTAAATGTAAATGACTTAAACCCAAAAATCACTCTAACACAGTTTAACATCCCAAGTTTTATATTCAATGTCATATACTTTCTTTTAACCACCCTATCTAGCTGTGCTGTCATTTTCAGGAAAAAAATGGACTTGAACTCTGGTCCCTCTGTTCATCAACATGCCTTACAGCAGCACCGTTAACTGTATATGTCCTTCCTCTATGTGACTTGTTAAAGTACATCACCAGATATCTGTCAGGATTAAATTCTATCTGCCAATGTACTGCCCAACTTTCCATCTGATCAATATCCTGCTGCAGCCTTTGGCAACCTTCTTTGCTATCCACACCACCACAACTTTCATATCATACTCCTATGTTCCCTAATCATATCTTCTCCATTCTCATCCAATTCATTTATACTATATAAATGTTCCAGCACCAACCACTCTGGTGTACTATTGGTCACAAACTTCCAATCGAACTTCCGTCCTTTCACCATAAGCCTGGAATACCAAGCCAACTTTGGATCCAATTAGCCAGCTCACCTTGGATTGCATGTGCCTTAACCTCTAGGACATAGGACCTCGTCAAATGCCCTGCTAAGGTCTACTATTCTACCTTCATCAATCTGCCAAGGTACTTCTATTAAAAAAAACTCAATCAAGTTAGTGAGGTAAGTTGGGATAGGATTTGTCTAAATGAATGCAATGGTCGGCATGGTATCAGTGGGCCTGCTTCCATGCTGTAAATTTCCTTGACTTTCTGACTCTAAATCCGTAGAGAGAACAAGAAGCAAGAATGCTTATTTTAAATTGAGGTATTGTTAAGTCAGGGACCAGGGCAGGCTTGAAGGCACAGAGTTAACAACAACATAAGTGAGCTGGTAGGCAGGAAAGTTTTGGATGATCTCAGATAAAACGTGTGTGGGAGAGGCTAAGTTGCAAACACTAGAATTGTCAGTGACAGTGACAAGCTTTTAAGAGCTAACCTTGGTTCAACCAGGTGTGGCAGCTCATCCTATTCTGCTTTGTCCAACACTCGAATTTCTCAATTAGAATAAAACACATTCATACTTAGAGTACCAACTGATCTTGCACCCTAATAGCAAGATACTGAATAACTAGAACTTTTGCTATTAATTTAAATGCACAGTCCAGGAACAATTGTGCTCAGCTCCTGACCAACCCTTCAAGCTTCTACGAAACCATAGATCTATTGCTACAAATCATCTTAAATCCCAGGTTTGCCAAATGTCTGACAAACTCAGCTATCACAAGGTTGCTCAGATTTTTTGGTGCATGAGCCTCCCTCAATGGACAGAGCAACTTTGGTACTGCAAAACATTTCATTTGAAAGCAAGAGAGAGACTAAAAATACCTGACAGGTCCCCAGTTGCTCCACTGAAGCAACTCCCCAATGGGCAGATCACAAATAAAATGAGCAGCAGCTCTGCACTCTTGCAACCACATTGGAGAGGGAAGCTTGGTAATGGAGAAGCTGATGCAGTTTTACTGAAGTTATTTCAAAGCTACCATGTGCACAGACTTATGCTACTGAGAGGGTAAAAGCTGGATTGCACTAGATGTTCTTGCCAGATGGCATTACTATTTTCACTCATACATCATCTTTACAGGCAGGTCACTTAGCCAAATATGAATAATATTTGTAATGTGTCTAAACACTTCAGTTCAATCATAAATAATAGGACATGAACAGTCCTTGAGTGAGAAAAGCAACTTCTCAAATTCTCAATTTCATCTTGTGTTTAAAGCATTTCCAATGTATTTTGGTTTATGATCAAAGAGTCACACATCATGGACAGGCCCATCAGCCCACCAAGTGCGTGCTGCCCAGCAAACATTCACTTCTACCATGACCTATTTATTCTCCTTAACCTACCAATCTACACATCTTTAGGATGCGAGAAGAATTAGGAGCACCCAGGGGAATTCTATACTGGTACAGGGGAAACATACAAACTGCACTCAGACCATGCTGGAGGTCAGGATCAAATCCAGGTACTAACAGTGCCACTAAGCTGCTATTTCAGAATGTCAAACATGAAGAAAAGTTTATATAAAGGAATAGCTCCACAGAATTTATTGAAAAGCCACGATGCACTAATAATTTATTTTGAAATAAATTTACACCTTTTTACAGTAATCCAAAGTATGGTCTCAATGAAATGTAAATCACACTTCAAGTATTGTGCACAATTCTGGACATCTACTTGTAGGAAGGAGGTCAAAAGGCTGGAGACAGTGCAGAAAAGCTTTACAATAATGTTACTAGGTCAGGAAGGCTTGAGCTACAAAGTGAACAGATAGGTTGGAACTGTTTTCCTTAGAACACAGAAGGCTGAGGAGTGACTGTTTAAAGGTTTATAAAATCATGAGCTGTGTAGAGAAGATGGATGGTCACCAGTGTAGGCGAGGCTAAAAGTAGGGGTCGTAGATTTAAGGAAAAACGGGTAAGATTTGAAAAGGCTCCTGAGAGGCAACTTTTCCATATAGATGGTCATGGGTAAATGGAAGAAACTGCCAGAGGAAGTGTTGAGGTAGGTACCATTATAATGTTTAAAAGATATTTGGACAGGTACATGATTAGAAAAGGTTTAGAAGGATTTTGGTCAAACACAGAAAAATGGGAATAGCTTGGAAAGACATCTTGGTTGGCATGGACAGGTTATGACAAATGGCCTGTTTCTGTGCTGTACAACGATGTCAATAATCCTATGCTAATTCCATTTTTTTCTCCCACATTCCCATCAACTCTTTCCCATGTTATATCCCTCACTTACAAACTAGGGACAAATTACAGTAGAAAATTAATCTGGCCAATCCATGTGTCTTTGGGTTATGTAATATGGCTGCTGTTAGTACAGCACTCTGGACTAGCCTAGTAACTTGACCACTGCACCACAACTACACCCAGTCATCACTCCAAAGAACTACCAAATGCTCCTGGTTATTTATCGGGAACACCATGGGTCCTGCATAAACACTAAAACAATATATTTGTGTGATTCCTTAAAAAAACTCTGTGAACATTTCAAAAGAACAACAGTCAACAGTTTGGCTCCTCAGACATGTTCTACTATTTTGCCTGAGTTAGGGGGAGTTGACCAGGCTGGATCTTTATTCCTTGCAGCAGAGGAGAATGACAGCTGATCTCATAGATGTTTATAAAATCATAGTCATAAGAAATTATTGAAAAGTACAGCACAGAAACAGGCCCTTTGGCCCATCTAGTCTGTGCCCAGCCATTTAAACTGCCTAGTTCCAATTTCCCTAGTCCTAATCATGATAGGTATGGGTAAGGTGGATGGTCATAGTCTTTTGCCTCTGGAAGGAGAGTTCAAAACTGGAAGGCACAGATACAAGATAAGGGAGGAGAGATGATAAAAAGACCTGAGAGCTAACTTCCTTACACAGAGGGTAGTGAGCACCTGGGATTGGCTGCCAGAGGAAGTGGTTGAGGAGAGTACAATTACAACATTTAAGAGGTATTTGAATAGGTACATTGAGGAGAAAGACTTAGAGGGTTATGGGTCAAATGCAGGCAACTGGGAATACTAGGTAGGACGATGTGGTCAGCATGGGCCAGTGGGACCAAAGGGCCTGTTTCTATGCTGCTCTATGACACTATGATGCTCTTCCATTAGATCCTGGCTGATCTATATCATAGTATTATAGCACAGGAAGCAGCCATCCAACTCATTGCGAATATGCCAGCTTCTAACAGAGAAATCCCGTCAGTCCCATTCACTCCGCAAAGGCTGTAATTCAAAATAATTTGACCACATTCTCCCCAATATCTGTTCAATTTCACTTTAAATGAGATTATAGCCTCTGTCTCACGAGTCAGTTTTTTAATAACCCATGTGTGCCAGTTCTTTAATAACCTTCTGTATTTCCTGCTCTTCCAAAGGTGATCATCAATCATCATAAACACAAGAGATTCTGCAGATGCTAGAAATCCAGAGGAACACACACACAATGCTGAAGGAACTCAGCAAGTCAGGCAGCATCCATGGAACTGAATAAGCTGTTGATCTTTCGGGTCGAGATCTTTCATTAGGACTGGAAAGGAAGGGGGAAGATACCAGAATGAAAAGGTGGTGGGAGGAGGAGGAGGACTAGCTGGAAGTTGAGAGGTGTAGACAGGTGGATGGGGGAGGGGCAGTTGAAGTAAGAAGCTGGGAGGTGATAAGTGGAAAAGGCAAAGGACTGGAGAAGAAGGAATCTGAGAGAGAAGGAGAATTGGCAGGTTAGGAGAACAGGTAAGAGGCCAGGGAAGAAAGGGAAGGAGGAGGGCAAAAATTGCTGGAAAATGGAGAAATTAATGTTCATGGCATCAGGTTGGAGACACTTAGGCAGAATATGAGATTTTGCTCCTCAAATCTGAGAGTAGCCTCAACATTTCTGGAAGAGGCGGTCATGAAATGACATGTTGAAACAGGAATAGGGTTAGAAATTAAAATGGTTGGCCACCGGGAAATTCTTACTTTTGCAGATGAGAACAGGAGCTCGACAAAGTGGTCCCCCAGTCTATTTCAGTTTTCACCAACACAGATAAGGCTGCATCGGAAGCACTGGGTACAATTGATGACCCCAACTGACTCGCAGATGAAGTATTGCCTCACCTGGAAGAACTGTTTGAGACCCCGAATGAAGGTGAAGGAGGAGGAGATGGGTAGGTGCAGCATTTGTGCTATTTGCAGGGATACATTCCACAGAAGAGCAAGATTAAGTGAGGAGGGATCGATCCCTGCTGAAATCAGGGAGAGTGGGGTGGGGGGGGGGGAGGTGAATTACAAGGGGTGATTGATAAGTTTGTGGCCTAAGGTAGAAGGAGTCAATTTTAGAAAACCTAGCACATTTATTTTTCAACATAGTCCGCTCCTACATGTACACACTTAGTCCAGCAGTCGTGGAGCATACGGATCCCTTCTTTGTAGAAGTGGTCCACAGCAGGGGTGATTGATAAGTTCATGGCCTAAGGTAGAAAGAGATGAGTTATTAACTTCAAATTTTCTGCATTATCACTCAAAGAGTGGAACTTCATGTTCGTGTAATGAGAGCGTCTTGGACCTCCAGGTGGTCCACAGCAGGGGTTATTGATAAGTTTGTGGCCTAAGGTAGAGGAGATGAGTTATACAGTTCTTGTTACATGCACATGCAGTTCATGTTTAACTTTTAGAGTTAAAATGCAGAAAGTTTGAAATTAATAACTCATCTCCTTCTATCTGAGGCCACAAACTTATTAATCACCCCTCCCATGTGTTGGGTACAGAGGTGAGGACAAGAGCAAACACTATCTCTGTTAAGGCAGTGGAAAGATGGGGTGAGCACAGATGTTTAGGAAATGGAGGAGATGCGGTTGAGGGCAGCATCAATAGTCGGGGAAAGAGAACCCTGTTCTTTGAAGAAGGAAGACATCTGTGATCCCAGGATGCATCTGTTCCCAGGATGAGGCTTTCCTTTCCATCTCTGATATCCTGGCAGAAATGTGGCAGAGATTATGCAACTGAGAAAAGGGAATGTCATGTGAAGAGGTACAGTCAAGATAGCCATGGGAATCAGTTGGTTTACAAAAGATATCAGGAGACAGTTTATCTCCAAAGTTGAAGACAGAGAGATCATGAAAGGGAAGAGAGGTGTCAGAAATGGACCAAGTGAATTTCAGGGCAGGGAGACAAAGAAGATGAAACTGACAAGCTCAGCATGCGCGCACAAAGCAGCCTCAATGCAGTGTCGTTGTAGCACAGAAAGAGTTGGGGAGCATTACCAGGGGAGACTTGGAACATGTAGCCATAAAAAGGCAGGCATACCTGGAGCCCATAGGAGACCTATAGCTACACCTTGAGCTTGGAGAAGGCAGGGAGGAGCCAAAAGCAAAATTGCTTAGGGTGAGGACCAATTCTGCCAGACAGAGGAGAGTGGTGGTGGAGGGGAACTGGTCGGGTCTATTGTCATGAAAGAAGCAGAGAGCTTTAAGGATGGGGGACAGAAGTGTATAGGGACTGGGCGTCCACGGTGAAAAAAGGGTGACCAGGGCCAGGGAACTGAAAGCTTGTGAAGTTATACAAATGTAGGAAGGGACTGAACCAAGGGGGATAAAATGGAGTCAAGTTACGTGGACATGAGTTCAGTGGGACAGGAGCAGGCAGAAATAATGGGCCTACTGGGACAGTCAGGTTTCTAGATCTTGGGTGAGGTAAGGGAATTATGAGGTTAATGGCAGTGCATGGGATATCTCAAGAGTTGATGGTAAAGATGCCACTGATAAGTGGTGACTCTGCATGCAGGTCCAATGTTCCCACTTAGGCCTACTATAGCAGAAGTCCAGAGACAAAGCCATGGGGACTTCAGCAAGAAGCATTGTTTTAAGACATTTAAGGAATTTATGGATACTCAAGGTCACTGAATGCCGGATGGCAAACTTGGGTCGCGAGTGCACTTCCCTATAACCAGGGAATCCATTGTGGGTTTCAGGAATGCAAGTCTGGAGAACACACACCCGTCATCATCGAGGGATCAGCAGTGTAAAGGGTCAGCAGTTTCAAGTTCCTGAGTGTCAACATCTCTGAAGACCTATCGTGGACCCAACATATTGATGCAATTACAAAAAGGTCACGACAGCAGTTATACTTCATTAGAAATTTGTGGAGACTTGGTATGTCACCAAAGACACTTGCAAATTTCAACAGATGTACAATGGAGAGCATTCTAATTGGTTGTGTCACCGTTTGGTATGGCAGGGGCCACTGCACAGGCTTGGAAAAAGCTACAGAAATTTGTCAGCTCAGCCAGCTTCATCATGGGCACTAGCTTTCCCTGCATCGAAGACATCTTCAAAATGCAATTTGTCAAAAATGTGGCATCCATCATTAAGACCATAAGACATAGGAGCAGAATTAGGCCATTTGGCCCATAGAGTCTGCTCTACCATTCAATCATGGCTGATCCTTTTTCCTCCTCTTCAGCCCCACTCCCTGGCCTTCTCCCTGTAACCTTTGATGTCGTGTCCAATCATTCTCTGCCTTAAATACACCCAATGACCCTGGCCTCCACAGCTGTGTGTGGCAACAAATTCTACAACTTCATCACCTTCTGGCCAAAGAGATTTCTCCACATCTCTGTTCTGTATGGATGCTCCTCTCATTTATTTTTTCTTTTTATTTTTTTTTAAACTGTTTAACCAGACATTTTATTCAATTGTGATTATGTTCATATTTCCAGAGTTATCACACAGTAAAAGTAAACATCATATGACGTTTGCACTCCAAAGTATGCAAGAAAAATGACAGCACTAGTCCAGTGATTTTTACATTCTGGATGGTATTCACACATTCCCATTCATCTTTAAGGACCCCCATCACCCAGGACATGCTCTCTTCTCAATGCTACCATTAGGGAGGAGGTGCAAGTGCCCTGAAGACATACGTTTAATGTTTCAGGAACAGCTTCTTCCCCTCCACCATCAGATTTCTGAATGGACAATGAATCTATGAACAACACCTCACTATTATTTTTCCTCTTTTTTTGCGTTACTTACTTTTTCATATATACTTCTTGTATTTTAGTTTTTTCACGATGTATCACAATGCACTGCTGCCACAAAACAAATTTCACAACATATGCGAGTGATATTAAACTTGATTCTGATTGATGGGATTGGTGATAGTGTTGGAGACAATGTCCTGATGGTCCTCAGTGGGATTCTTTTCAAGGGGTAGGAGGACGTGTCTGAGCATTGCTGCCCAACCTCAGCAAGGTAGAGGTCAGTCTGCTACACTGCAACAGCACCTGCTTTGCCTGCATGTTTGATGGTGAGGTTGGGATTGGCACAGAGATAGTGGAGGCACTGCATTCAGAGCGGCTAAGATTCAATGAGGCGAGAGGAGTGCTGAAGTCAACCCAGTAGATGTTTCATCAGCAATTCGAGATAAAAGGATCCAGGGCAAGCAGAAAACCAGAACAGGTTGACCAAGAGGAGGAGGGGGATTGGAGATGGGAGGAGGGGGATTGGAGACGGGAGAAGGGGAGGTTGGAGACGGGAGGAGGGGAGGTTGGAGACGGGAGGAGGGGGGTTGGAGACGGGAGGAGGGGGGTTGGAGACGGGAGGAGGGATCAGGCATTCTTGCCAAAGAAGTGGTCTCAGAGATGGAGATGATGGAAGAAGAGGTCAGCATGGTGGTGGGCATGAATCTCACTAAGGTACAGGCAAAGGGAGTCAAAGTTAAGGCCTCTCTGCCTCAGAGAGGGGAAGATCAGAGGGAATGGTGAAGACAGAAGAGATTGGGGGGAGGGGTAAGAGTTGGTGACATCAGAGGAGAGAGGAGGGTGGAAGAAAGATGGAGGCTCAGAGGACCCAAGAGATGACAGGGGTGCCAAGGAGACCCTAGGTTGGGGAATAGTAGTGGGGAAAGGGAAGCCCAGGGATCCAGTAGCAGTGTGAAAGGTCTCGACCTGCAGCTAGAGGTGACCAAGGTTGGGGCTGCAGCCGGAGGTGGAGGCCACGTAATTCATAGTCTGAAGGTGGAGTTGGTGATGGTGGGATCTGCCTGCGGCCGTTGTAACCGTTGCTGGTGATGGTGGTATCCATGGTTTTGAAGCATCCGATCGAATCGAAGTCTGAGTGGGATGCCACTTAAAAAAACCACTTAATCCATCGATAGTTGGAGAGATAAACTACACACATGATGTGTCCTCAACAATATGTCCAATAGACTTGCCTGGAATAATTTGATTGGGAGAGAGACAATGCCAAGCAACAGAAATGCAATCTAACTAATTATCATACTCAGTTTATTCTCAATCTGATGGGTTTTACCAGTAATAGAAAGTAAACAAAAGCTCAGATGCTGGAACATGAAACAAAATCAGGAATGCCGAAAGAACCCTGCCAGTCAAGCAGCAACTGTGGAAAGAGAAAAACACAAGAGATTCTACAAATGCTGGAAATCCAGAGCAACACACACAAAATACTGGAGGAACTCAGCATGTCAGGCAGCATCTATTGAAATGAATCAACAGTCAATGTTTCGGGCTGAGACCCTTCATCAAGACTGATATATGCTTGAAGGCCTGATTGCCTCATCCTGCTCCCAGTTGTTTGTGTCCTTGCATTCAGCTGATTTTATATAACCTCCACTCAGAACAATAAATAACTCAAAGCTCCACTATACCAACATGTAGGAAAATGATTTGCTACAAACAGAGTTACAGTACGCTGTCATGAGGAGCGTCCTGCAAGATTTCAATCATTATTGTAATAAGTATTAAATGCTGAAGACTAACTGTATTTCCTTCTTTATGCCTAAATATTGAACAATTAATGAAACACTTGAAGGGGCAAAAAGGCACTTTGAAGTTTCTTAAACTGAATTGTATTGTATAAATAAAACCTATCTAATAAATATGATGCTATGTAATGGTCATTCCAGCGAAATTACAGGTATTTGGCTTGATGTAAATATATCTTCGTGAAGATGTTTTATCATAGGCAAGGTTACTTAAAAAAACATTAATTTTCATCTTAGGAAACCTATAGTCACAATCATTTATTCATTTTAAAAGTGCATGTTACCAATTCTAAACACCTACAATTGTTTTGCCATTTCTGGTAATGCTCATTTTAAATATTACACTAAAAATACAAAACAGATGAGCAGAGAAATTCATGCTGTCAAAATTCTCAGTTCATTTGCTCTGTTAAGAGAATATAAGTTTACTGATTAGATTATTATGATACCAGTATAAAGCTGCTCGGGATGTTAATAATATACTCATATTGTTCCTATTTCTAATTCATTATTAAAACTATAAAAAGCAAATGATGTCAGATTCTGGCCCTAAAATATCTTGCAAGGGTGACAATTTTGCTTTAACATTCCAACATCTTTAAGTCACACATTTCATTAACCCACACGGGCCAGATATTGTAGCATTATTAAAACACAAAGCCAGCATGAAATAAAAGAAGGTGGTTATTTTGAAACTCTAGATTTCTGCTACAAAGGGAACTCCATGGGGAATAGAGAGAATTGGTGGCAAAGAAATAACACATTTATGTTGATGGAAATCCATGGTTACTGTATATCAAAGTTACACAAGTAATATAATGCATAACAGTCATATTCTTTACTTTATACTTTATTGTCGCCAAACAATTGATACTAGAACGTACAATCATCACAGTGATATTTGATTCTGCGCTTCGCGCTCCCTGGAATACAAATCAATAGTAAGTATTAAAAAACTAAATTATAAATCATAAATAGAAATTAGAAAAGGGAAAGTAAGGTAGTGCAAAACAACCAAGAGGCAGGTCCGGATATTTGGAGGGTACGGCCCAGATCCTAGGTCAGGATCCGTTCAGCAGTCTTATCACAGTTGGAAAGAAGCTGTTCCCAAATCTGGCCGTACGAGTCTTCAAGCTCCTGAGCCTTCTCCCGGAGGGAAGAGGGACGAAAAGTGTGTTGGCTGGGTGGGGCGTGTCCTTGATTATCCTGGCAGCACTGCTCCGACAGCGTGTGGTGTAAAGTGAGTCCAAGGACAGAAGACTGGCTTGTGTGATGTGTTCGGCTGTGTTTACGATCTTCTGCAGCTTCTTCCAGTCTTGGACAGGACAACTTCCATACCAGGTTGTGATGCACCCTAGAAGAATGCTTTCTGCGGTGCATCTATAAAAATTAGTGGGGGTTTTAGGGGACAGGCCAAATTTCTTTAGCTTTCTCAGTGATTCTCATTAAGATGATAGAATACTCTCTTGAAGAGTTTTACATTTTTCTACCCTATTGCATTGACAAGTATTCGGGGCATCTGAATTAATCCCAGCAAGGTTCAAATGCATTATTTTTAATTTATAGAGTTACAATGGTAGCATTCACATTTAATTGTAATAAGCTTGTCACTTATTTTGCCATGGAATGTAGAGAAAATGAATACACATAATACTTCCAGATGACAATCAGAAAATAATAATCTTCAATTTGTAATATAGCTGCAGAATAAGCACCTCCAGAATCCATCTTATATTATGAATTTTAATACATAATTCTCTTTCAAATGCAAATTCATAACATATATTGTAATCAAATGCAAATTCATAAGATATAATTGAGAGAGAAATAAGTCATGAACCCAGCAGGAAATTATGGTGAGCCTGACATCAGTAGTGAGAAAGTCATTGGAAGCCATTCTAAGGCACCGAATATATGAGTATTTCGATAGACAGGGACTGATTAAGGATAGTTAGGCATGGCTTTGTGCATGATAGGTCATGTCTAACCAATTTTTAGAGTTTTTTGAGAAAGTTACCAGGAAAGATAAAGACAAGGCAGTGGATGTTGTCTACGTAGACTTTAGCAAGGCATTTGACAAGGACCTTGGTGTCACAGATGACACCAAGATTGGGGGTGCAGTGGAGCAAGGAACACTATCATGGCTTGCAGCAGGATCTGGACCAGCTGGAAAAATGGGCTGAAAAATAGCAGATGGAATTTAATGCAGACAAATACGAGTTGTTGCACTTCCGTAGGACCAACCAGGATAAGTCTTACACAGTGAATGGTAGGGCACTGAGGAGTGTGGTAGAACAAATGAATCTTGGAATACAAGTCCATAATTCATTGAAACTGGTGTCACAGTTTGATAGAGTTGTAAAGAAAGCTTTTGGCACATTGGCTTTCATAAATCAAACTACTGAGTACTGGAGATGGAATGTTACGTTGAAATTGTATAAGACATTGGAGAGGCCTAATTTGAAGTACTGTTCGTATTTTTGGTCACCTATCCACAAGAAAGATGTAAATAAGGTTAAAAGAATACAGAGAAAATTTATAAGGATATCGCCAGGTCTGGAATCATATGGAAAGATTGAATAGGTTAGGACTTCATTCCTTGGAATATAGAAGATTGAGAAGAGATTTGATAGAGATATACAAAATTATGAGGGGCTAATAAAGCAGACTTTATCCATTGAGGTTGGGTAGGAATAGAAAAAGGGTTAAGGGTGAAATGTGAAAAGTTCAAGGAGAACATGAGGGGAAACTTCTATCTGAGGGTCTTGAGAGTGTGGAACAAGCTACCAGCACCAGTTGGGCATGGGAGCTCGATTTCAACATTTAAAAGAAGTTTAGATAGGCACATGGATGGTAGGAGTATGGACAACTATGGTCCTGGTGCAGGTCGATGGGAGTCAACAGGTAAATGGCTTGGCGCGGACTAGATGGATCAATGGGCC
Organism: Mobula hypostoma; assembly: GCF_963921235.1. Classification (NCBI taxonomy): domain Eukaryota; kingdom Metazoa; phylum Chordata; class Chondrichthyes; order Myliobatiformes; family Myliobatidae; genus Mobula; species Mobula hypostoma. The sequence goes on from NC_086097.1 coordinate 173,099,988, forward strand.
TGTTTCTGTGTTGTACTTTTCTATGATATACGTCTGTCTCTTTAAAAGAGCTATCTGATTAACCGTAAGCCACTCTTCTTCTCCCACAGCATTGCAATATTTTCCTTTAACAGCCATTTAGACAGACACCGTAAACAATGGGTAATTGAGGGATGTAAACAATGTGCATGCAGATATGTAGTTTAAATTTGCCTTATGGCTGGTACTTGCAAAGTGGGCCAGAAGACCTGTTCCTAAGCAGTATGGTTCTCTGTTGTTAAAGACATTTCCACTCCATTGTGAGAATTGCCATTGCATCTGATTCCACCATCCTTCCTGGCAGCATGAGGTGTCATTTTTGAATTAAGTGTTGTCAGGGAAAACACCACTTTCTTTGAATCTCATCATGGGTTTATTCTGCCATTCAATTATTTCAAGTTGGATCTGCATGTTAATTCCAGCTATTCAGACAGATATTTAATATTCATGAAATCTTCAGCTGATGGACAAATATTTCAGGACAGTGAGAGCTCCAGATTTAGACTATCTTTTGATAAAGAAGTACTTCCTGATAACAAATTTGAAAGGCCCAACTCTAACTTTGTTCTGGACTTCTCTGGTCAGAGGCAAACATTCCCAGAAAATGAATTCATTTAATATTCCCCTTCTGATATTTATTGCAGCAATTTAATATTTTTCTGTTTTTCAAGTAATTGCAAAAATATTGAGTCACTGAAACACAATAGGCAAAAATAGTTGCTGCTATCTGCATTTATAATAAGCTACAAATTTTCAGATCAACAGCATCTGCAATGTCTTACCTGAAATACCAATTCAAAGCAAATTATACGATTCTGAGGAAGCAATGTTTTTAATTTATGCTCTTTAAACATTACCACATAGAAACCATTGACCATCCTTTTATAGACAGAAGTTCAATAAGGTTGTCAAGAAATTAGGAATAATGCAACAACAAACATGTGGAACTGAAGTACTTAAAATCAATTTGTCTTTTCAAGTGTTGTCGAGATGAAAATGAAACCAGTGGGGCCCACCTTTTTATTATATACAAATGTGGTCTAAAGCAACCACAGGAAATCAAACACTGTCCTCAATGAAACAGTCTGTCTCATGACTAGCTTCTGGAAAGGATGTGCCTTTTTAAAAGGCCAGTATGGGCCACCGATAGAAGGTCTGTTTCCAGATGCATAATACCTCTCTCTGTCTGGCTAGAATTACAGCAGAACACCAAAGCACTGGAACCCACAGAGACCTTACAAATGCAACCCACTAGAATAAAAACAATCCACTGGAATAAGCACAGCCAACTTGTGCGTTTAAGTATTTTAGATACAGTACAATTTTCCCCTATAGATAATAACCTTTATAAATACAAAACAACGAATGTTTGCATATTTAGTGCAGCTGATGAGCTAGCAACAAAACTGAGGTTATTTGAAGTTCAAAAAAAAAAGTTTTGAATGAATCAAAATCCACAGTTCAAAGAAGCTGCAACAAGTTATTGGCAAAAATAATTGCTCTAGCCATTATTAAGGTCTTAGCCTCTGACTTCCTCAGCAGGCTGGAACAGTAATGTTTCTGTTACTCAAAGCACTGCGCCAGTATGGCCACCATTAGTGGTAGAGGAATGGGGGGGGGGGAGGAGTTGTGTTGGTCGGAATGGGAAATCAGTTAAAGGCACAAGTGGTGGACAGAGCAGGGAGGTCACATTTGAAAGATAAGTCATTCCAAGCTACTGTGGAACCTACCAGTTCCCAGTTACCAATTGAAAATAAAGCTGACTGAGGTCAGGGGGTAATGCACTTACTCACTTCCTCAGATGGCAAATTATATACAACTTGGGAGATCCAAGGAGTCAGCAGGGGAAGGCAAAAATATCTACAATGCTCCACAAAAAAGATACAGTAAATAATTAGAAAGAGAACAACTTGTACTTCGCTTCTGATGAGTTACGAATTCTGTTGGAAATTAGTGTCATCAATATATGTTTGATTAAAGCTCTTGTTATAGATGGTGTGAAGTAAAAATTCTTGAAGAAAATGAGTGGATATTGCAAATCAGTGCACTATTTTTTGCTATTGTGCAACAACTCATGTGAGCTATTACAATGCATTTGTACTTGGAATAGAACTATTCAAATGATCCACTGAAATTTTAAAATATGATTTCATCAACAAAGTGAGAAATTAGCTCTGCGACTAGAACACCAGACAGTAACTCCAGAGTACAGCTGGCTCACTCGTATAACTTTTCAGTATCGTCCTATTCATCATGAGCATAACTTGCGTGATTTCCAAATTTATCGAGAATGCAGCAGCAGTTTAAACTTTTAATTAATGTATCTAATGAATAATGGAATCCAATTTCACTCCAGTCTAATTTTCTGAACAATACAATTTTCCCCTATAGATCATAATCTTTATAAATACAAAACAGAAAATGGTGTTGAAATAGCCTTTCTCAAACATGCAGTTGGCAGTTAGGTAAAGATAAGGCAGAAGCAAAATGCTCTAGAGTCTGAAAATCTAGTAATTGCTGCCTAACCTACTCAATACTTAAAACATCTCTTGGTTTATTAATGTGGAACAATGTCGTCTGAGTGGTGCAGTGATTTTACTGACACTGTAATTGTAAGGTGAGCAATCAAATGGAAGCTCATAGTCAGGGTTGGATGGCAGACATACTCAGGCAAGCCTGGCACTTCTCTCAGACATAAGGGTGGATTTTTTCTCTCTCTTGTGTAGGCACTTGGCTAAATTGGAGACTCAGAAGCCTTTCTCGTGATGTAGGGAGTCCACAGAGAGAGCAAGCAGATGAAGTGTAAGAGGTAATATGATGCACTTATCATTTCCAAATGCTTTGTGATTTTCTCACTGCACACCAAATTGGAAGTGTGTGCAACACACACAAAACGCTGGAGGAGCTCAGCAAATCAGGCAGCATCTGTGGAGAGGAATAAACAGAAAACATTTTTGGCTGACACCATTCCTCAGAACTGGAAAGGAAGGAGGCAGAAGTCAGAATAAGAAGATGGGGGAGGGGAAGGATTACAAACTGGCAGGTGATAGGTGAAACCAGGTGTGAAAGAATTTGGCCTCATTATGGCAGTATAGGTACCATGCATAGACATGTCAGAACGGGAATGGGAAGCTGACTTGAAATGGGGGCCAAGGAAAGAGTGAAGGTGCTTGACAAAACGAACTTCCGATCTGATCAGGTCTCACTGATGTAGAGGAAGCCAGACCAGCAGCACCAGATACAGTAGCTGATTCTGACACACTCTCAGATGAAGTGTTGTCTCACTTGGAAGGACTGCTTGGGACACTGAAAGGTGGTGTGGAAGGAAGTAAAGGGGCAAGTGTAGTATTTGTCACACTTGTAGGGATAAATGTCAGGTGGAAGATGAATGGGAGGAATGAGTTTAGGAAGTATATTCTGCAGGATTAAGCAGATGAACAGACTACAGAAAGGCCTGAGGCAGACTGTTCAGCTGTATCTGACAAAAGATCTGCTATTAGCCCACAATGATGTGGAGTTGTCTATGTGCTGAGCTTAATCAATATTTAACTGATGTATTAGTGCCTTCTTGGTTTTAACCGCTCAGTTCTTATAGCATGCTACTTGTTCTGGTAAAACCTTAACTCTGTCTCTATCTCCACAGACGCTACCTGACCTGCTGAGTATTTCCAGAATTCTATTTCTATTTCAGTTTTCCAGCACTTGCAGGTTTGTGAATTTTGTTTCTTGAATTCACTTCTTTCATTAAATTAAAAAATCATTTTTCTGTTGGAAGGTTGTGCTCGGTAGAAATGGTTGATGTGAAGTTGTTCATCTGCATAATTCAGAGACCTCTGGAGATTCCCTGTCAGTTGAATTGATGGAAAATATTAAAGCAGCAATGTTGTTCAAGTCTAGTACAATACGATGGACTCTTGACCTCACAATTATTATGATCTTGCATCTTGTTGTCTTCTTGCAATGCATTTTCTTTGCAGCTGTTCTACTTTTCTCTGCAGTACGTTTTACCTTGTATGACCCCAAAGCATTGTGTAATTATTGATCTGAACAAGACAAGCTTTTCACTGGACCTTGGTATATGTGACAACTCTACTAAGTAAATTCAGTGTCCATCAAATCTGCACATTTCTGACTCCTAAGTGGTCCTTGAGACATTTTTGCTCACTGTCAAATTTGCAGATCCGATCAATCCCAGATTTTCTTATTGAATCTTTCGAAGAGGAGCCTTATACTTACTGCTACTGTTCCTTCTTATTTTGAAAAAATGGCTTGTCAGAAAATGCTTCAGCACTTATGACTAGGTGAACAAATTAATTTTCATATCCATCGGTGGATGACCCACGTTGTATGGTTTTGGTTATTCCATTCTCAGTTCTCTCTCCTCCAACCATAATTTCAAGACCAGATTAGTTGCTGGATATTTTATACTTGAAATAAGAAATAGCTGAAATATGTAGTTCCTTCACTTTGCAATCAGTTTTTAAGCCTGCTCAGTTTTCTTAATGGTTACTCTGATGAGTCCCATAGGCATGCTTGCTTTGCAGCTCACTACTCAGTCTTGCTGTTGCACCATATACTTTTAAGCTTTAAGGGCAGTGTTTATCTTCTCCGCTGGTATTTCAATACTAAAACCCTTAATAAACTCCAAATTGCATGTCGTTTGGCTGTTGATACTGGGAGCAGGGCACCTGCTAGCTGTCTAGCAGGGCTTTTAAAAGGGCTCACCTGTGGGAGGTGATAGGCAGGTGAGGAGAAGAGAAGGGATGAGAAGGGAATCAGAGTGGGGAATGGAAGAAGACAGAAAGGAGAAGGAGGAGAAATTGCCAGAAGTTAGAGAAATTAATGTTCGTGCTATCAGGATGGAGGCTCCTCAGATTTATGAAGCTCTGAACCTCCTGCTGTACTTGCAATCCAAGCAACCTTTCTGGGAACCAGGTGAACAGTGCAGTGACTTAGTGCACTTAATCGGTCCACTATTGCTTCAACTTCCTGATCTCAGGCAGAGCTGGCAGGCAGGTCCAGATACCCAGGCATCTGGCTATTTTGCTTGGAGTCAGGCATCTGCTCAATCTGAGCAGACTCAGTTTACAGCTGATGTAGAAAGTAAGTGGGGCAAGAATTTCCTGCAGATGAGAAACAAATGCTCACTTTCCACTTCAGTTCTCCAGAAAATAGAATCAGAAGTAATTTACTATTGTCACATGCACAGAGAATACAGAGAAAAACTTTTGTTTGAGTTTCATCCATGCATATTATGCCATACATAAGTACTTCAAGGTAGTAAAAGGAAAACAGAATGCAGACTATTGTATCACATCTGCAGATAGAGTTCAGTGCAGGTAAATAAATAAAGTGTAAGGACTTTATCGAGATTGATTGGGAGATCAGGTTTCTCTTTAGAATATGAAAGGTCAGTTCAAGAATCTGACAACACTGTCCTTGAGTATAGTTGTAGGTGTTTTCAAGCCTGTGGAACAGCAATTTGCTCATCCGTGGAACCTCTGCTCTACAACAACATCAAAATGCTTCTAGATAGCATTTTGTTGTTCCCTTGGAACATAAAACTATGGCAGAGATCAGGCATCTAGTGGCATCACAGCAAAATTGCATAGATGCAGAGACATTCAAATGACTTTCATATATGACTTCACAATGAATGTCACCTTCTCCCTCTTCTAGAAAGAAATGGTTGGCACTGAGCCTTTGTGAGTAAGTGCTTATGAAGTCTACAGACACGATCATGGCTTCCTGATTCCACATAGCCTCCTGTGAGAAAAAGGAGATGAATTCCCCCTTGTCCATCTTCTTGATCCAAAAGACTAGTCAGGGAGCTCACCTTGCAAGAGTTCAACCTATTGAGTCTTGACCTTTCTGATTGTAGCTTTCATCCAAATTCTCCAAGTGGCATGGATGTACAGCTCCCCCTTCCAACTTCTGAATATTAGCCCAACTATCCTGTCTATTCAGCATTACATTTTCTTTCATAATTTTCTTCTATGGTAACTTTTACACTTTTTAGGCTCTTGAAGGTTGCATCAATGCAAGATGTTGTTGAAGCAACTAACTACAGTTAAGGTTTCTCGATGTCTCTAAAGGATCAAGTAAAATGTATTCTTCTTCTAAATCTGAGTAAACAAGATTGTCTAACCATAAAATGGAAAAGACAAACACAGTTATTCCTCCCATCTAGCTTGACAGAAGATTATTTGCTCAAATAGATATGGTCCACTCTGAGTTATAAGGTAGAGCAAAGATTGTTTTGCACTGTCGTAAACACAACCTATCTCCACCCTCTGGAGAAAAATAATCATAATTCTCCACTACGATGCAATTTTATTTCCAAACCAGCAACTCTTGTGGTTTTTGTCAGTAAGAACAACCAATTTAGTGCCAAATTATGGACGACTCTACACAGTAGACTTGCACCCATAGAATCTGGATTTAGAACTGCCAGCATTAACATCACATGGATCCTTAGTAGCTAGCAGAAGCAAAGATTATGTCTCCAACAGTCCGGCTGTATTAAAACTTAATTAGAGTTGAAAGTAGAAAAAGGAGTTAACAGCACTCTCTTAATTGGCTTACTTAAAAACTTAGCAGTAAGGTGCTGTCTTTCTCTGCTTTGCTGAATACATATAAAATAAAATAATTGTTGTTCCCACTGGATAGCTTGTGCAATAATTAAAAGGGCTACAGGAATTTGGCAAACTGAAGAGTACTGGGGATTACATAATTGCATTTTCTGCCCAAATGGTTCAGACTAAGCATAAAAAATGGGTTAACAAAAATTAATACAAAGATAACTGTAAAGGAATGTACAAACTTTGTATAAACTGGATAATGGACTTGCTAAACCAAATATATTTGGCTATATCTTTCAACAAATGTATTATGCATTTGCTTTCTTGATTTCTTAAAACAAAGAAAAAATATGAAATGACTGCTAAATCCTTGTGAAGAAGTTTTAGTGGAAATAATATGTGTTTGATATTATCATAGAGTTTTGGAAAGATTAAAACAAATCGAGCAAATAACTGTGACCCCTCTAGGGTGCGCTAGAACACTGGGAATTACAGAAAAGGATAGAGGATGGAGTGTCAGCAGATGAGGAAATTTTATGACCATAGTCTTTAAGATCAGAAATGTCAAATTTAATGTATTTCAGGATAGCAGTTGCTTAGCAAAACCTCTGCAGAATAATGAACACCAGCAGCTGTCACAGCACCTCAACTATATAAAAAGGCTATACCCTTAACACTGTTTCAGGAGTTACAGTGCAAAGATAAACCTCTCTTTGGTAAGAATATCATTCAACTTTGCTGAAAAATACATTTAAGTAAAAAATATTTTTTGAATAAATGAATGATGGGAATGTCATTACAACAAAAATAAAAACAACAGGAATTCTGCAGATGCTGGAAATTCAAGCAACACACATCAAAGTTGCTGGTGAACGCAGCAGGCCAGGCAGCATCTCTCGGAAGAGGTGCAGTCGACGTTTTGGGCCGAGACACTTCGTCAGGACTAACTGAAGGAAGAGTTAGTAAGAGATTTGAAAGTGGGAGGGGGAGATCCAAAATGATCGGAGAAGACAGGAGGGGGATGGCTCTTCAACTTTTCGACCACATTTTGACTCAGACTCACTATCACAGCCATATATCCATCCCTCCCTCTCCTGTCTTCTCCTATCATTTTGGATCTCCCCCTCCCCCTCCCACTTTCAAATCTCTTACTAACTCTTCCTTCAGTTAGTCCTGACGAAGGGTCTTGGCCCGAAACGTCGACTGCACCTCTTCCTAGAGATGCTGCCTGGCCTGCTGCGTTCACCAGCAACTTTGATGTGTGTTACAACAAAAATAACATGTTTTTACTGTTTTTTATGATATTCATGAACACTAAAGGATAAACTGGACTGAGCATATCTGATGACAAGTAAGTCACCAATGATGATGTAAACAACACACAACCTGCAAACCTGAGTGGGCAGGGGAAATACAATTTACACTTCTTCAAACATTCTGGTTTGTGCTTTATCTGTCAGTAGTGAAATGCATCCCTCAACAATAGTCAACATAAGAACCTGAAGGAGACAGTTTGGCTGATTACCCCAGCCGATTCGAAGGTTGAAGTTTAACCTTCAGCAGCCTTCCGGTGCTATTCAATGAGACTGAACAACAACACACTATCAGCTGAGAGGGAGCTCTGCAGATCCTAGCTGTGGTACACTCTAGTGTCACAGGTGGCTTACTTTGCCATAAGTTATAATGCATAATTCAATGTTAGTGGAACCAACACTCCCAACTGTACCTCTAAAGAAAAATAAGCTGCTTCTCACATGTGCCTGAGACTACAGAAATATTTTGAATATCTAATTTCTGAATCAATCTAGACTTGGTGAAACAGAAGATTTATCTTCAACATATGCAATTGAAGATATGCTATTCATAACATTCACTGAACTGTAACAATACTAAATTCTGAAAATAATCAGACAGAATTACATACATCCATTCCCATGTATCTCAAATGTCTGTTTTGGAACAAGGAACAATCAATCTTCCAGCAGTTAATTGCTGTACTTTTTTTTCCCCTGCAGTAGTTCTGATATATTTGAGTAGGAACCTGATGCTGATCAGATAGCCTGGACTAGACCAGTCAACTAAGGACATTGTTCAGGATTGTGACCTGAAACAAAAACCCAAGTAAGAAAAGTCAAATTCTTGGGCTTTAGTGATAAGGCCAACAATTCTCAGTCCTGATGAAGAATATTGGCCTGAAATGTTGACTGTTACTGGAGGCTAAGATTTTATTTATCTTGGTGTTTAATTTACTGGATTCATAACTAGAGGCCAGAACTAGTGATTCCCATCATAGCAACTTATTCACAGTATGTGAGCACTACTGGCAAAGATGCCATTTATTGTTCATTACTAATTTCCCTTGACCTATGGAGGCAATTAAAATCAATGATGTCAATGGGTCTGAAGTCACATATAGGGTAGACCAAGTAAGATTGGTAGATTGAGACTCCTGAAGAACATGAGTAAATCAGGTGGGGTTTTACAAACATCCAGTTATTACATGGTCATCATCTTGGCTTGATTTTGCTCTGTAATTATTTGAGTTTAAATTCACAAGTCAACATTGTGGGATTTAATCTCATGTTCCAAGATTGATGGTGGAAGCCTTTTCTGCTAGCCATTAACTTTATCACTATTCTATCTATAAACTATCTGTTGGACCTATCAGCAGGCCAAGCAGCATGTGTGTGAGGAAAGGAATTTTCAACGTTTCAGATCGAAGCCTTGCATCAGGGTCCAAAACATCAACAATCCCTATCCTCCTATAGATGTTGCCCAAGCCAATGTGTTCCTTCAGCAGATCTTTCGTTGCTCCAGATTTCAGCATCTACAGTTGCTTGCGTCTTCACTGTTGTATATAGTCTAGACTGAAAAGTTAATAACAGCAAAGGTGATTGTAAATTGGCAGAATGCATAAGAAACATCTCATCTGTTAAAGTTCTGCAGGTAAGAAGGGAACCTTCCTTACCCTTTCTAAGCCATAAATGACTTCATGTGCACTGATGTTCTTGACTTTCAATGGATTTCTCAGTTTAGGGGTAATCAGGGATGCAGTAGCATCCTGATCTCTTGAATGAATACTTCCCTGAACATAGGACATTAACATGTTTCTGGATCAACAACCCTAGCATCCGGATTACTAGACTAGTAACCTAACCACTATTATATACATATCCTGGACTTCTACTTTTCACTTCACAGAGAAATATTCTCTGATGTTAAATATAGATAACAGACAGAGAAAGGAAACTTCAAGACAAAGCAACATATATGAAAGGGATAAAGAGAAAAAATAACTACATGTGTATAGCACTTCTCATAGTTCGGAATGTCCCACCTGCACTTTACAGCCAAAGAAATACAAAGCGCATAGATGGATGTGAAAAAGGAGACATGCAGCAGCAGAGAAATTAGTCAGGAAAGTCAGACAATTCCAGCAGTTTCCCTCGTTCCAAATTAGGTTCCAATCAATCAAGCTATGTTGTGTAAAGTCAAAACTTCATGGCCATTTGGTCAGCGCTCGTCTACTTTATTGTGTTTTTCTTCACGGCAGCTGGCTATGTGAACTTCTTGTGCTCACTAACCATATTACAAAAAAACTTTACCCATTGCCTAGGGGAACCATGCAATAGTCATAACAGCGAGGCAGAAGCTGTCCTTGAGTCTGGTGGTATACGTCTTCAGACTTAAGACATAGTTTGTGCCCAACGGGAGAGGGAGTAGGGAGAATGTCTGAGGTGTGTGGGGTCTTTGATTATGCTGGCTTTACCAAGTCAGCGACAGAGTCCGTGGAGAGGAGACTGGATTCTGTGATGCGCTGAGCTGTGTCTGCAACTCTTTGCAGTTTTTAGCAGTTATGGGTAAAATAGTTGTCATGTCAAGCAGTGATGTACCCAGACAGGATGCATTATATGGTGCATTGATAAAATTGGTGAGGGTCAATGAGGACGTCAAATTTCTTCAGCCTCCTGATGAAGTAGGGGTACTGCTGAGCTTTTCCTGGCCATCGTGTCAATGTAGTTGGACCAGGACAAGCTTTTGGTGATATTCAGTCCTAGGAATTTAAAGCTCTCAAACCTCTCGACCTCAGCACCACTGACATAAACAGAAGCATGTGCACCACATCCCCCCCACCCCCCACCACCTTCCTGAAGTCAATAATCAGCTCTTTTGTTTTCTGAAATTACCACCTTTAAGTTCAGATATACTGGAGATCAGATATAAAAATGGCAGAATTACTCATAATTTTAAGTATTTAAGTCCAATGTTCAGTCTAGAAAATATTAACATATATAGTCTGAAGATGTACCTTGAGTTTTTGTTGCTATTTTAAGCAAATGCTTGTAGCCAATACTTAAAAAATACTTTGGTTACATTTCTTTTTTGATCTGATGTGTATTTGGCACATGGCGAAACCCATTGCAATGTTTAACACGTGCATGTTAATAGAGAGATGTAGCTACCTCAATAGTTTGTTGAATTATTAAACAAAGTATTCCTTCTGCAAAATGCATATATTATTGGTTTTAGTTTATGGAGCACAGCAGATTGTCAGAGTTAAGCCACAGAGCCCTCACAAAGAGATATACAGTGGGATGACAATGGCTCACACGCAAACTCAAACGATTTAGTTTATTATATTATCAACGTCAAAGGAATTTTAGAGAGGGACAATATATTTCAGAATAACCTGATACTAAAAGTGGAATTCAATAATACAAATTAATTACAGGAATTCCTTCTGTTACAAGCATTTGTGTAATGAAAATTTGCCTTTATACAATTTACGGATCACTACTTGAGATCCAAAGTAATGCTTGCTCTTACAAAAATTAAGTGTGGTGGGGGAAAGTAAATAATGAATTACAATAAATTTCAATTTATGCACATATGCAGATGAGATGTATTTACATTACAGAAAATCATACTATGGGCCATTTTGAATTGAATTGAATGTTCTTCATTGTCATTATACATAGGTACAAAGAAACTCTGTTTGGCTTCCTCTCAGGCAATTAAATAAAGCGGTAGATAAAAACAAGACAGAAATAGAAAAACAGTATTAAATAGATAAGTAGCAGAAAATAAGTTGCAGCAGCACCAGAGAGATTTTCTAGGAACACAAACCCCTGTAATGGGGGTGGGGGGGGGGTTAATCTGTGTTACTTAAATTGCTTATATTAAATTCTAACAAAATGAAATAGCACTGGCAATCAAATAGCACAGACATTTGATTGCCGGCCATCCATTGCCTCACTTCTAATTTTCTTAGGTGAGTTTTCATAACATCATTTGTACATCAAATTGCAACATTTTTATCACTTAAAGTTGAAAACAGATGAGATAAGACCATGAGATAGAAAAGCAGAAATAGGTCATTTGGCCCATCAAGTCTGCTCTGCCATTTCGTCATGGCTGATCCAATTTTCTTCTCAGCCTCAATATCCAAGCATCTCTCTGTATCCCTTCATGCCCTGACCAATCAAGAATCTATCAATCTCTGCCTTCAATATACATAAAGACTTGGTCTCCACAGCTGCCTGTGGCAAAGAATTTCACAGATTCACCACTCACTGGCTGAAGAAATTTCTTCTCAGTTCCATTCTATAAGGGCACCCCTGTAAATGGTAGCTAGCAACTAAGAAACAAAAATAATTAACGGGCTGCATACATAAAGTCCCTCTCACGCTTGCAGAATGCCTCAAAATCTCTACAACCAATGTCATCAAGTTAGTGAGTACAGGAATGAAGCAATTAGCAAGATTCCAACAGTAGAAAAAAAGGATACAGTACTGATGACCTGCTTTTAAGATGTTAATGGAGAAATAAGTATTGGCTGCACACTGGGAAAAAAATTATCCATTCTTCCTCAAAATGAGCTTCTAGAGCATCCAAACCAAGATTATATTAAGCAAGACATTTAACTTGGTGGAGTGTTAAGAAGTTTCACGACATATGCTGGTGATATTAAATTTGATTTTGATTCTGATTGTGGTATCATTCTGGAAATAGACTACATTGAAGGCCAGCATGAAGGAGTCTCTGACCAACTATCACCAGAATGTCACCTACAGAACCAGAGCATTGAATTGAATTGACGTTATTACCTACATCCTTCATATACATGAGTAGTAAAAATCTTTACGTTACATCTCCATCTAAACGTGCAATGTGCAATTTATAGTAATTTATAATAAATCATATGTACAACAGGACAGTCAATATAACAGAAATGCAGTTGTGTCAGCATGAATTAATCAGTCTGATGGCCTGGTAGAAGACGCTGTCCCAGAGCCTGTTGGTCCTGGTTTTTATGCTGCTGTACTGTTTCCCAGATTGTAGCAGCTGGAACAGTTTGTGGTTGGGGTGACTCAGTTCCCCTAAGATCCTTCGGGCCCTTTTTACACACCTGCCTTTGTAAATGTTCTGAATAGTGGTAAGTTCACATCTACAGATGCGCTGGGCACCACTCTCCTGCAGTGTCCTGCGATTGGAGGAAGTACAGTTCTCGTACCAGGCAGTGATGCAGCCAGTCAGGGTGCTCTCAACTGTGCCCCTGGGAGCCCAAACCAAACTTCTTCAACCGTCTGAGGTGAAAGAGGCGCTGTTGTGCCTTTTTCACCACACTGCCGGTACGTACAGACCATGTGAGATCCACTGTGATGTTTATGCCGAGGAATTTAAAGCTGTTCACCCTTTCAATCCCATATCCATTGATGTGAATAGGGGCTAGCCTGTCTCCATTTCTCCTGTAGTCCACAACCAGCTCCTTTGTTTTTGCGACATTGAGGGAGAGGTTGTTTTCTTGACACTACTGTGTCAGGGTAATGACTTCTTCTCTGTAGGCTGCCTCATTATTATTTGAGATTGGGCCAATCAGTGAAGTGTCGTCAGCAAATTTAATTAGCAGATTGGAGCTGTGGGTGGCAACACGGTCATGGGTATACAGAGGGTAAAGGAGGGGGCTTAGTACGCAGCCCTGAGGGGCATCTGTGTTGAGAGTCAGAGGGGCAGAGGTGAGGGAGCCCACTCTTACCATCTGCCAGCGATCTGACAGGAAGTCCAGGATCCAGCTACACAATGCAGGGTGAAGGCCAAGGTCTCTGAGCTCCTTGCCAAGCCTGGAGGGAATTATGGTGTTGAATGCTGAACTGTAGTCCAGGAACAGCATTCTCAAATAAGCATCCTTCTTTTCCAGATGTATAAGGACGGTGTGTAGAGCTGTCGCTATTGTGGTCATCTGTCGATTGGTTGTGTCAATAGATGAATTGTAGGGGGTCCAGTGTGGGTGGTAGCATGCTTAGTCTTTTTAGGTACTGAAACAATGATGAATGTTTTGAAGCAAGAGGGCACTCTACACTGGGAAAGGGAGAGATTAAAACTGTCTGTAAATACACCTGCCAGTTGTGCCACGCACACTCTGAGTACCCGCCCTGGGATGCCATCCAGTCTTACAGCCTTGCAACTGTCCACTCGTTGGACCATCTGTGAACTTTGGCCTCAGAGATGACCAAGTTGCAGGTCACATCAGCTGTAGGTTTCCTCAGGGGCTCAGTGTTGGTAACATCGAATCAAGCGGAAAAAAGATTTAGCTCGGCAACACACTTGGTCACTGTTACACAATAACCAAGAATGCTCACTGTGCCAGTCTGTGACCGTATTTTTAGCAAGATTGTTCACCTGGCTGTACTTCTACTCCCAGAATATAGGCAGCAACTGAGAGCCACAGCACCACTGGTGATGACCGTGAAGGTACGGTCTTGGGAGGTCATGTGAATCAGTGGACTGGACAATATTTGGTTTGGAATTAATATGCTGCATCTTTCACTGACTTTATCAAGACCAGAGTAATGAGGGTGTGCCTTTGAGAACATATGAAGTTTTCTCAAACCAGAAGCCCTGAATGAACCAGGAGACTTGCAGTCTGCTGTGGGCTGTTCAGGACCAGTGGTCCAGAAGCCGATGAGTCCAGGTGAAAGCAAAAAGGCAATTATGAGTGAAGTTAGAGACCACTGCAGTTGTGGCAGGGTTTGCACACCATTAATTCCTATAAGGTGAAGCTTAACAGCATAAATGGCGCTGCAGCTTGATAACCATCGGCTAATACAGGAAACTGAGGAGGTGATGGATAGGACCTAGAGGGAGGTGGTCACCCCTAAGTTGCAGGAGGCAGGTACCTGGGTGACTGTCACGAGAGGGAAAGAAAATCAGCAGCCAGAGCAGAGTACCCCTGTGGCCCTTCCCCTCACTTTGGCTACTGTTTGTGGGGGGACCAACCGGGGGCAGCCGCAGCGATGAGATCTCTGGCACAGAGCCTGGCGCTCCGGCTCAGAAAGGAGGACTACAGTAGTGATAATGGGTTCCATAGTTAGAAGACTAGACATGAGATTCTGGTCATGCAATAGACCCCCAGATGGTATGTTGCCTTTCAGGTGTGAGGGTCAGGGATGTCTCGGATCGGGTTGAGAGAATTTGAAAGGGGGAGGGTGAGCAGCCAGAAATCTTGGTACATTTTGGCGCTAATGATTTAGGGAGGAAAAGAGAAGAGGTGTTGTAAAATGAATTGGATTTGTTTAGGAAGCTTAAGGTAAAGGAACCCTTAGGAGGCAGTGATCATAATATGATAGTGAAGTGAGGGCCTCCGTCAGTCAGAGTTGGCCATGGATATTGCATTCTAGCTGTCTAGATACGCAAGCCTCAGCAGTACGATATGGAGAGCAAGCTACCCCTCTCAACACAACTGATCAACCCAAAGGAACAGTAGAGACCAATTCAGTTTGGTACCAGCAGGAGCTGCCAGTCAACATTGAACTCAATGTCAGACTGCCTTTGGGACTGCAGCTCCATATATTTTTCCCTCGGGGTTTACTCCCAAAGCTTCCTTCATGAGTAGGTATAGCTGCAAGGCAAGCGGAGCTTTGGGATCAGGAGTTTTCCTTCTCCTAGATGAGCTGCCAACCACAGGTAATGAGACCCATCGGCCCAAAGCAACTAATTTTAAGACACCAGTAACCCACCTTTGCCCCTTCTCCTGTCAGTAGAAACAGTTCTGCCAGGAGCTGGACTTTGGTTGTCAGAGGCTATTTGAGGAGCATACCATTGGGAGCATTTAATAGATAGCGGGAGCTTGTCCCAATTAGCACCTTCAACTATGACAACCTTAATATGATAGAGCTCACCCTGCAATTTGAGAGGGAGAAGCTATAATCAAATGTATCAGTATCACAGTAGAGTAAAGAGAATTACAGATGCATGGGAGAGGAGCTGGCCAAAGTTGATTGGAAGGGGACACTAGAAGAGATGACGGCACAACAACGATGTCCGGAGTTCCTGGGACAAATTTGGACACCACAGGATAGATACATTCCAAGGATGATACAACCATGGCTGACAAGGGAAGTCAAAGCCACCATAAAAACAAAAGACAAGGCATGTAATAGAGCAAAAATTAGTGGAAAGTTAGAGGATTAGGAAGATTTTAAAAACAAACTGAAGGTAACGACAAACAGCCATAAGGAGAGAAAAGATGAAGTATGAAGGTAAGCTACCCAAAAATTTCAAAGAAGATACCAAAAGTTTTTCAGTTATATAAAAAGTGGGACAAGAGTAGATATCGGGCCTCTGGAAAATGACATTGGAGAGGTAGTAATGGGGGGGGGGGAATCAAGCAAATAGTTTATTTTTTAAATTGCAATTGAGAGATATGGTCTAGTGGAGTGGCCATTGTTGGACTGGGGTCTAAAAACAGAGAGGGAACTTAGAGGCTTTGACTCAAGAGGCTTCGATGAAAAGAGGCTGAGGCCAAAGAAACAGGTAAGAAGGGTAGGTTTTTCTTTTCGTTATTGCTGATTTGGTCTTGGTTGCTCATAGTACAGTACAGGCAGGATGGAAGATATGGCAGTGGAATGGTCCTCCTATAGGTTGTGGGAATTCATGGAACCTGGTGGTCTCCCTTTTGACTATACCTGTGGGAAGTGCATCCAACTCCAGCTCCTGAAAGACTGCATTAAGGAGCTGGAACTGGAGATGGATGAACTAAGGATCACCCAAGAGGCAGAGTAATTGATAGGTAAGACTTTTAAGCAGGTGGTTACACCCAGAGTGCAGAATTCAGGGACTAGATAGGTGAGCACTGAGAGAGATAAAGGGAGAAAGAAAATACAGGGTTCCCCTTTGTGACCATTCCCTTCAGCAAAAGGTATACCCCTTTGGATACTGCTGAGAGGGATAGCCTATCTGGGCAAGCCAACAGTAGCAGCCAGACTAATAGCGCTGTGGTCAGCTTTGAGTTTCAGAAGAGTAGGGTGAAGTCAGGGGAAGCAATAGTCATAGGGGACCCGATAGTTAGGGGAACAGATAGGAGATTCTGTAGCAGCAAAAGAGACATCAGGATAGTGTGTTGCCTCCTGGATGCTAGGGTCCAGGATGTCTCTGAGTAGTTGCAGAATATTCTTGAAAGGGAGGGTGAGCAGGCGGAGGTCGTGGTACATATTGGTACCAATGACATAGGAAGGAAAGGGGTAAAGGTCCTGCACAGTAAGTTTAAGGAGTTAGAAAGGAGGCTGAAGAGCTGGACCTCCAAGGTGGTCATCTCCAGATTACACCCAGTGCCATGAGCTAGGTAAGGTCAGAACAAGAAGATACCACAGACGAATGAGTGGCTGAGGAGATGGTATAGGGGACAGGGTTTCAAGTTCTTGGATCATGAAACCTTTTCTGGGGAAGGGGAGACCTGTACATTTGGGACAGGTTGTACCCGAACTGGAAGGAAACCAATATCCTGAGAAGGGTCTCGGCCTGAAACGTCGACTGCGCCTCTTCCTATAGATGCTGCCTGGCCTGCTGCGTTCACCAGCAACTTTGATGTATGTTGCTTGAATATCCTGAGAGGAAGGTTTGCTAATGCTGTTGGGGAAGGTTTGAACTAGGTTTGGAGCAGTGTGGGCACCAAGTGAAGAGGCAGAGGTTGGGGCAGTTGGCGCACAAGAAGGGACAGATTGTAGTGAGTTTGTGAGGAAGGATAGGCAGATGATAGACCAAAGATGCACTTAACCAGATGGTTTGAGATGTCTCTATTTTAATGCAATTAGCGATCTTGTCGTGAGAGGCCCCTTGGGTAAGAGTGACCATAATATGGTGGAATTCTTCATTAACATGGAGAGTGACGTAGTTAATTCAGAAACAAAGGTTCTGAACTTAAAGAGGGGTAACTTTGAAGGTATGAGACGTGAATTAGCTAAGATAGACTGGCAAATGACACTTCAAGGATTGACGGTGGATATGCAATGGCAGGCATTTAAAGGTTGCATGGATGAACTACAACAATTGTTCATCCCAGTTTGGCAAAAGAATAAATCAAGGAAGGTAGTGCACCCGTGGCTGACAAGAGAAATTAGGGATAGTATCAATTCCAAAGAAGTAGCATACAAATTAGCCAGAGAAAGTGGCTCACCTGAGGACTGGGAGAAATTCAGAGTTCAGCAGAGGAGGACAAAGGGCTTAATTAGGAAGGGGAAAAAAGATTATGAGAGAAAACTGGCAGAGAACATAAAAACGGACTGTAAAAGCTTTTATAGATATGTAAAAAGGAAAAGACTGATAAAGACAAATGTAGGTCCCCTGCAAACAGAAACAGGTGAATTGATTATGGGGAGCAAGGACATGGCAGACCAATTGAATAATTACTTTGGTTCTGTCTTCACTAAGGAGGACATAAATAATCTTCCAGAAATAGTAAGGGACAGAGGGTCCAGTGAGATGGAGGAACTGAGCGAAATACATGTTAGTAGGGAAGTGGTGTTAGGTAAATTGAAGGGATTGAAGGCAGATAAATCCCCAGGGCCAGATGGTCTGCATCCCAGAGTGCTTAAGGAAGTGGCCCAAGAAATAGTGGATGCATTAGTGATAATTTTTCAAAACTCGTTAGATTCTGGACTAGTTCCTGAGGATTGGAGGGTGGCTAATGTAACCCCACTTTTTAAAAAAGGAGGGAGAGAGAAACCGGGGAATTATAGGCCGGTTAGCCTAACATCGGTGGTGGGGAAACTGCTGGAGTCAGTTATCAAGGATGTGATAACAGCACATTTGGAAAGCGGTGAAATGATCGGACAAAGTCAGCATGGATTTGTGAAAGGAAAATCATGTCTGACGAATCTCATAGAATTTTTTGAGGATGTAACTAGTAGAGTGGATAGGGGAGAACCAGTGGATGTGGTATATTTGGATTTTCAAAAGGCTTTTGACAAGGTCCCACACAGGAGATTAGTGTGCAAACTTAAAGCACACGGTATTGGGGGTAAGGTATTGGTGTGGGTGGAGAATTGGTTAGCAGACAGGAAGCAAAGAGTGGGAATAAACGGGACCTTTTCAGAATGGCAGGCGGTGACTAGTGGGGTACCGCAAGGCTCAGTGCTGGGACCCCAGTTGTTTACAATATATATTAATGACTTGGATGAGGGAATTAAATGCAGCATCTCCAAGTTTGCGGATGACACAAAGCTGGGTGGCAGTGTTAGCAGTGAGGAGGATGCTAAGAGGATGCAGGGTGACTTGGATAGGTTGGGTGAGTGGGCAAACTCATGGCAGATGCAATTTAATGTGGATAAATGTGAAGTTATCCACTTTGGTGGCAAAAATAGGAAAACAGATTATTATCTGAATGGTGGCCGATTAGGAAAAGGGGAGGTGCAACGAGACCTGGGTGTCATTATACACCAGTCATTGAAAGTGGGCATGCAGGTACAGCAGGCGGTGAAAAAGGCGAACGGTATGCTGGCATTTATAGCGAGAGGATTCGAGTACAGGAGCAGGGAGGTA
Organism: Mobula hypostoma; assembly: GCF_963921235.1. Taxonomy (NCBI): domain Eukaryota; kingdom Metazoa; phylum Chordata; class Chondrichthyes; order Myliobatiformes; family Myliobatidae; genus Mobula; species Mobula hypostoma. The sequence goes on from NC_086097.1 coordinate 173,119,403, forward strand.
CTACTGCAGTTGTACAAGGCCTTGGTGAGACCACACCTGGAGTATTGTGTGCAGTTTTGGTCCCCTAATCTGAGGAAAGACATCCTTGCCATAGAGGGAGTACAAAGAAGGTTCACCAGATTGATTCCTGGGATGGCAGGTCTTTCATATGAAGAAAGACTGGATGAACTGGGCTTGTACTCGTTGGAATTTAGAAGATTGAGGGGGGGATCTGATTGAAACGTATAAGATCCTAAAGGGATTGGACAGGCTAGATGCGGGAAGATTGTTCCCGATGTTGGGGAGGTCTAGAACGAGGGGTCACAGTTTGAGGATAGAGGGGAAGCCTTTTAGGACCGAGGTTAGGAAAAACTTCTTCACACAGAGAGTGGTGAATCTGTGGAATTCTCTGCCACAGCAAACTGTTGAGGCCAGTTCATTAGCTATGTTTAAAAGGAAGTTAGATATGGCCCTTGTGGCTACAGGGGTCAGGGGGTATGGAGGGAAGGCTGGGTTCTGAGTTGGATGATCAGCCATGATCATAATAAATGGCGGTGCAGGCTCGAAGGGCCGAATGGCCTACTCCTGCACCTATTTTCTATGTTTCTATGTTTCTAAACAAGGCGGATGAACTTAAGAGCGTGCATCAATACATGGAACTATGACATGGTGGCCATTACAGAGACTTGGATGTCTCGGGGGCAGGAATGGGTGCTGAGTGTGCCGGGCTTTAGATGTTTCAAAAAAGACAGGGAGGGAAGCAAAAGAGGTGGGGGCGTGGCATTGCTAATCAAGGATAGTATCACAGCTGCAAAAAAGGAAGAAGTCATGGAGGGATTGTCTACTGAGTCATTGTGGGTGGAAGTCAGAAACAGGAAGGGGGCAATAATTCTACTGGGTGTTTTTTTATAGATCCTCAATAGTAATAGAGACATCAAGGAGCAGATAGGGAGGCAGATTCTGGAATGCTGCAATAATAATAGGGTTGTTGTGATGTGGGATTTTAACTTTCCTATTGACTGGCATCTCCTTAGAGCAAGGGGTTTGGATGGGGTGGAGTTTGTTAGATGCATTGAGGAAGGTTTCCTGATGCAATATGTAGATAAGTCAATTTAAGGAGCAGCTGTACTTCAACTGCTATTGGTCAGGGATCAGATTTCTTGGTGGGAGAGCACTTTGGAGGTAGTGATCACAACTCTATCTCCTCTACCATAGTGCTGGAGAGGGATAGGGCAGACAATTTGGGCAAATATTTAATTGGGGTAGGGGGAAATATGATGCTATTAGGCAGGAACTTGGAGGCATAAATTGGGAGCAGATTTTTCAGGGAAATGCACAGCAGAAATGTGGCAAATGTTCAGGGAACATTTGCATGGCGTTCTGCATAGGTATGTTCCATTGAGGCAGGGAAAGGATGGTAGGGTAAAAGAAACATGGTGTACAAAGTATGTAGAGAATCTAGCTAAGAAGTAAAGAAACAATTATGAAAGGTAAGAGAAACTAGGTACTGTTGGAGCTATAGAAAATTACAAGGTTGCCAGGAAGGAGCTTAAAAATAAAATTAGGAGAGCAAGAAGGGGCCATGAGAAGGCCTTTGCGAGCAAGATTGAAGAAAACCCCAAGGCATTTTATAAGTATGCGAAGGGCAAGAGGATGAGCCATGTGAGGATAGGACAAATCAGGTGCGATAGTGCAAGCATCTGCATGGAGTCAGAGGAGGTAGTGAAGGTACTCAATGAATACTTCAGTATTCACCAGGGAAAAGGACCTTGGCAATTGTGGGTATGACCTACAGCGGACTGAAATATTTGAGCATATAAACATTAAGAAAGTCGGTGTGCTGGAGCTTTTGAAAAGCATTAAGTTAGATAAATCACTGGGTCCGGATGAGATATACAAGTGGGCAAGTTGTAGGAGAAGATCCTGAAAGGCAGGATTTATGAGCATTTGGAGAGACATTATCTGATTAGGGATAGTCAGCATGGCTTTGTCAAGGGCAGGTCATGCCTTATGAGTCTGATTCAATTCTTTGAGGATATAACAAAACACATTGATGAAGGTAGAGCAGTGGATGTAGTGCATTGGATTTTAATATTTGATAAGGTTTCCCATGCAAGGCTCATTCAAAAAGTAAGGAGGCATGGGATCCAAGGAGACCTTGCTTTGTGGATCCAGAATTGAATGGCCCCCAGAAGGGTGGTTATAGATGGATCGTATATTGCATGGAAGTCAGCGACCAGTGGTGTTCTGCAGGGATTTGTTCTGAGACCCCTCCTCTTTGTGATTTTTATAAATGACCTGGATGAGGAGGTTGAAGGGTGGATTAGTATGTTTGCTGACGACACAAAAGTTGGGGGGGTTGTGAATATTTCAGAGGGTTCTCAGAGGTTACAGCGGGACATTGATGGAATGCAGAACTGAGCAGAGATATGGCAGATGGAGTTCAGCCCAGATAAGTGTTAAGTGGTTCATTCCGGTAGGTCAAATTTAAAGACAGAATATAGTATTAATGGTAAGACTCTTGGCAGTGCAGAGGATCAGAGAGATCTTGGGATCCATGTCCATAGGATACTCAAAGCTGCTATGCAGCATGGTTAAGAAAGCGTATGGTGTGTTGGCCTTCATCAACTGTGGGATTAAGTTCAAGAGCTGTGGAGTAGTGTTACAGCTATATAAGACCTTAGCTAGACCCCACTTGGAATACTGTGTTCAGTTCTGGTCACCTCACCACAGGAAGGATGTGGATACTATAGAGAGAGTGCAGAGGAGATTTACAAGGATGTTGCCTGGATTGGAGAGCATGCCTTATGAGAACAGGTTGAGTGAACTTGGCCTTCTCTCCTTGTCGAGTGACGGAGGTTGAAAGGTGACTTCATAGAGGTGTATAAGATGATGAGAGGCATTGATCATGTGGATAGCCAGAGGCTTTTTCTCAGGGCTGAAATGGCTAACACGAGGGGTCATGGAAATAGGTATCCAGAGGTAAGTTTTTCACACAGAGATTGGTGGGTGAGTGGATTGCACTGCGACGATGGAAGAGGAGGATATAATAGGGTTTTTAATTAAAAAACTTTTAGATAGATACATGGAGCTTAGAAAAATAGAGGAATAAGTGGTAGGGAAATACTAGGCAGTTTCTGGAGTAGGTTACACGGTCGGCACAACATTGTGGGCCAAAAGACCTGTAATGTGCTGTAGAGTTCTGTGTGATGTTGAAAAAAGTTTGTACCTCGGGTTGAGGATGTTGTTGTTGAGTGACTCACCAAGCTGGCTTGTTAGCTTGCAGGTGTTTCGTTACCCTGCTAGACAACATCATCGGTGCAACTTCGAATGAAGTGTTGGTGATCTACATAGTTCGTCTTTTATGTGTCCTGTGATTAGTCCGTTTACACACACACACACACACAAACTGACTAATCACAGGACACATAAAAGACGAACAACGTAGATCATCAACGCTTCATTCAAAGTTGCACCGATGATGTTGCCTAGCAGGGTAACGAAACGCCTGCAAGCTAACAAGCAGCTTGGCAAGCTACACAACAACAGACTTCTATGTTCTATGTTCTATATTCTTAATTGTAGGTTGAGTTGGCAGTAACGAACACAAATGTTTGCATTCATTTCCAGAGCAGTAGAGTATAAAAGCAACAATGTAATGCTGAGGCTTCATAAAGCACTGGAGAGGCCTCAATCGGAGTATTGTGAGCAATACTCATTTCCTAAGAGTACTATTGTACCCATTATCTAAGAAAGGATGTGCTGATATTGGAGAGGTTTCAAAGGAAGTTCACGAAAATGGTTTCCTGGAATGAAAATCTTATCATATGAGGAGCGTTTGATTGTTCTGGGCTGGGCCTGTACTCGCTGGAATTTAGAATGAGGGGGAGGGGGGAATCTCATTGAAACCTATCGAATGTTGAAAGGCCTAGACAGAGTGGATGTAGAGAGGATATTTCCTACAGTGGGGAGTTTAGGACCAGAGGGCGTAACCTCAGAATAGAGGGATGTCTACTTAGAATGGAGCTGAGAAGGAATTTATTTATTCAGGGGGTGCTGATTCTGTGGAATTAATTGCTACATATGGGTATGAGGCCAAGTAATTAAGAGCAGTTAAGGCGGAGGTTGATAAGTCAGGGTGTGAATGGTTACAGGGAAAAGGCATGAGGATGGGGTTGAGAGGCAAATGGATCAGCCATGATCAAATGGCAGAGCAGACTCAATTGGCCAAATGGCCTAATTCTCCTCCAATGTCTTACGGTCTTATGGTCTAAATGGTAATGATGCTTCACTTGCCGATGAGCTTCAATGCCTTTCATGCACACTTTGAAAGGGAAAATAACATTGGTGCAAATCTCAACAGCATCAGGTGACCCTCTGATAACCAAGTATCCTTCGAGAGGGTGAACCCTCACAAGGCATTGGGCCCTGGCTGCGTATCTGCGCGGGTATTAAAAACCTGTGCCAACCAGTTGGCTGTTTCTCACCTGCTTCAAAAGGGCTGCAATCATTCTGGTGCCCAAAAAGAGCAGGAAAAATTGCCTCAATGATTATCGCCCAATAATTCAAAGTCAATTTATTATCCAAGAGTATGTACATGTCACATTATACTATCTTGAGATTCATTTTTTTTGCAGCCATTCACAGTAGGACAAAGAAATACAATAGTATCAATGAAAAACTACACACAAACTGACAAACAGACACGTGAGCAGCACACACATCTACCGTAATGAAGTGCTTCAAGAGGTTTGGCATAACTGCTGCCCAAGCATGGACCTGGACCCACTGCAATTTGCCTCGCCATGCTCCAAGTCTGCTATGGATGCAATCTTACTGGTCCTCCATTCACTTTGGAGGACCTAGGCAACTGCAAGACACATGTCAGGCTGCTGTTTATCGATTATAGATCAGTGTCTAACATCATCATTCCTTCTGTACTACTGACCAAACTTCAAAATGTTGGCCCCTGTAACTCCCTCTACAACTGAATCCTTGAGTTCCTCATCAGGATAAACAGTCAATGTAGATCAGAAATAACATCTCCTCCTTGCTGACAATCAACGCAGGTGCACCTCAAGGATGTGTGCTTCGCAAATTGTTCTACCTTCTCTACACTCATGACTGTATGGCTAAGAACAGCTCAAGTGTCACCTATAAATATACTGATGACAGCATTCTGTTGGTAGACTCTCAGATGGTGACAAGTAGGCACACAGAAGTGAGATAGATCAGCTGCTTGAGTAATGTCGCAACAGCAAAGTCACACTCAACATCAGGAAGACCACGGAACTCCTGTGTGTCAACACCTCAGGGGATCTATCCTGGGCCCAAGACATCGGTGCAATCACAAAGAAGGCACACCAGTTGACTATAATTCATTAGGAGTTTGAGGAAATTTGATATATCACCAAGAACTCTTACAAATTTCGATAGATTTACACCAGAAAGAATTCTAAATGGCTGTACCAAGTCAGTATGGAGGTCAGGCAGCATCAATGAAGGGGAATAAACAGTCGACACTTCAGGACATGCTCTCTTCTTATTACTGCCTTTGGGGAAGGAGTTACAGGAGTCTGAAGATCCACATTCAATGATTTAGAAACAGCTTCCTTCTGCCATCAGATATCTGAATAGTCCATGAACACATAAATACTACCATTATTCCATTTTATTTACACTATTTTTTCACAACTTATGGATTTTTATGTCTTATGCACTGTACTTCTGCTGCAAAAACAACAAATTCTACGCCATGGCAGAGATAATAAATTTGATTCTGATTTTTCTCAGCTATTTGGAAAAGAAAGGTAATTTTTGTCAAAATTAATTTGGGTACCGACCTGAAACTACTGTCGAAATATAAAGAACTACAAATGATAAGCAGGTACGCTAACTACACAGTAAAGAAATGCATACAGACATATTATTTAAATATACACTAAAACGTGACAAAACTATACAGCTGATTGATAAAAAAGAGAAGTTTTCATAGTCCTATAATTCAGAACACTTCTCCCTTCCAATTAAAGTTCAAAACCACAATCTGTGAATCATATTGGTGCGAAGTGTCCGACTTTATTCCCCAGTTGTTTTCTGGCTTCCAAAAGAAAACTATACACATAGCATGAGACTGTAATGTGATATTCTGCAAGGCATAATCTGTGTTATTCTTCATTTTTTTAATGTCAGCTATAGTTTAAAAGACCATTGTTTACCTCGCAGCTCCATACATCAGTTGTCCCTAATGAGATCACATTTCCATTAGAACATTCAGCAGGGATCCCCTTTGTTGCTTGTTTCTTTGCATTAGCTTTTGAAATGCTGGCAACCAGTATTCATGTGAATCAAGACCTTCAAACCACAAGCAAATAACTTGTGGTTGAACTTCTTTCATAATTTTTATTCCAATGAAAATCATAAACAGCAGCACAGACCAGTTAGATTGAGCGACCTGCTTCTATGCTGTAAATTCTACCTAATGCATGGAGAACGATAGCTGGGGTTTGTTCTTAATTCAACACTATTAATCTGTATGTTATGGATCAAATTTAATGTCACGATTCTTACATTATCCCTGTGGTTGAGCATCATCTTCCATCTTCATAAATGCAATTCAAAAGATGAGAAAGGAAATTGAAATCAGGTATGAGCTTACCTCTGACATTTGGTCTGACACCACCACTCCAAGCATATTGGCTTCTATCAGCTGTTGTAAGAGCTGTACTTGAGCTACACTGAGGAAGAAATCCAGACTTGTGGTAACGTTGACTTCCAGTGAATGGCCGCACACTACTATTTCCTACAATGGTATTATATATAACATTATAATCTGATTTCCTGCATAGTAGCGTCATATGAATGTTTCAAAACAAGAATACCAAAATTAAAGTTGAAAGGTTATATGTGACACATATATAATAAAAATGTAGTAAATTCAAATCTATATATCAGGCAGTTATTAATTCATAGAAAGTTTTTCCAGACTTTAGAAATGGGACTCATTCCCCACTGGCAGTCAGTCGGATCAGAGTTGATCTATCAACTTCTTGCACCCACCCTACTTCTGAAATTCTTATATATTTTATGAAAGTAAATTTGTTCAATCTCTATTTAGAAACTTTTTAGAGTTTCCTTCAGCATCCTTGCCCCATTTGGTTTTTAGTGAAAGAGTAACCGGGAGTACTTCATTTGGTAGCCCCAGCTTCCAAGAGCAAAAGGAATTCTTTGTAAGTTGAGCTGGATGCAATTATAAAGCAACTGGGCAGACAAGAACTCATCTTTCTTTATGCAGAAATAGAATTTATATAAAAAAAACTGTCCATCAAATATGCTGCTAACTTTGAGAGAATTAACAGAATATTAACAAGTAAAATTTGACATCAAGCCACAACAAAAATTTAGGGCAAATAACCAAGTGCTTGATTTGACCTGTAAATTTAGTGACAAAATTATAGATCACTGATGACAAAACAACTAAATTCATGCAGACATGGAAAAGGGGATTAAAAAGGAAAAGTCAAAGCAACTTTAGTAGATAGAGAGTCTAGATAATTTTAGATGGCAGAGAGAGCAGTTCATTAAAACTCACATTACTGACCTCAGTCTGTGCATTCTCAGGTGAGAGTTTTTTAAAAAGAATGGCAGGGGCAGCTGTTATTCGCAAACTGAAGTCTGTCAAAATTGGAGTTAATATTGCCCTTCGCTCTTGATGACGACGAATACTGTGTAAAAAGACATATAGTAATGCAATGTTATTATTCCTCTGCATCAACTTAGTTACAGACCAGTTGTCAAACTGGCAAATAAACATAGGTCATTTCCAAATAATTAAATCAGATTGTTCGACGCAGCCTTCCTTACACTCCATAAATGAGTTACAGCTTAATAACTAAGGTCAAAATATTTACTGGGATGGGTTGTAGAGATGAGAAAAGTGGGTTAGTAGTGCACAAAATCCTTGGTTTCTGTATATTATGGAGATTCACACTCTCTTATCAATCCAACTGACTGATCTGGCATCCTGTAGGGCAGGAAATAGTCAAGCAGCCCATGGGAGGAAGAATGTCCAATCTATGGCCCAAGAAAGTCATGGTCCCGGACACCAAGTATTTTTGGATAAGGTGATATGTCAATGATACGGTAGTTTTGCCTGGAAGTCCTCTTGATTCATAAAGAGTAATGTATATAAAGACAGTTCTGCTCTCCTTAGGCTTATTAATATATTCAAAACGTGAAACCATCTTCCAGTTGTGGATTGAATAAACACATCTTGCCCCATGGAAGTAAAACCTTGTCTGAAAGAATTTACCTCATATGCTTGGTCTTTTTCCCCATTTAATGTTCCAATAATCACCCAACCTTCTGACTTAATTATACTAGAATTCCCTCGAGCCAGTCAACAACTTGATCTATTATTTAGCAAAACAGGTGTCCATATTTTTCAATCCAGAACAGAAATGTAGTATGAAGAAAGCCATAGAAAATAATTGAAAAACGAAGAAAGTTCAGCATAAGAAAAACAAACTGTTCCCTTTTGTGGAAGAATCTAGAACTCTAGGGTCACAGTTTGAAAATATGAGACTGTTCACTGAGACAGAGTTAAGTAAATATTTTTTTCTCTCACGAGTCTTTGGAACTCTCTTCCATAAAGGCATTTAAATCAACGTTGTGATAGATAGTTAGATACTTGATAAGCAAGAGGTAGTGAAAATTTAGTGTGAAGAGGCTGAATGCACTTACAAGCAAATCAATATGAATTTATTAAATGGCAAAGTAGGCTGAAAGAACCAGAGATTTATTTCTAACTTATACATTTGTTTGTTCATATCTCTATGTTGAATTCCTCCTCAGGATGGAAGTACTTATTATTACAATAAAAAGCATTTTTTTCTTGAAGAATAAACTGAAGCTTTTTTTTACTCAAAATCAAACCTGACATACTGGGGCAGTCCTGAACTGGTTGAGGTATTGTCCTCCAAGTAAGATATTAAACAGAGGACTCATGTGCTCTACCTCAAGATCTCACTCAACTATGTTGAAGATAAACAGGGGACATATTCAAAGAGCTCTGGTCATCATGTCATCTCTCAAACAACATCAATAGAAACACAATATCTACTCACTATCACATTCCTGCTTAAACTGGCTTGTTATGGAATTGGAATTGAATTGGTTTGTAACTTTCTGAAAGTATACTGAGATATAGTGAAAAAATTTGTTTGCATGCCATCCATGAAGATCATGCATACATTAGTACGCCAAAGCAGTGTAAAAAAAGGGAGAATGCAAATATAGTATAGGAGTTGCAAAGAAAGGGCAATACAGGTAAATAAATGAAGTGCAAGAACCATGATTGGGAGAAAAAGAATCCATCTTTAGCATATGAGTGGTCCATTCACATGATGACAGCTGGATAGAAGCTGTCATGGTACATGTGACAACAATAGACCATTCCTTGGGTCTGGTGGTGTGTGCTTTCAAGTTTTGTATCTTCTGCCTGTTGGCAGAGGGAGGAAGAGAGAATAACCAGGATGGGAGGGGTCACTGAATTTATTTTTGGGGAATTGCTATTATGATGATTTTCTTTGTAAATTCTTGTAACAAATAGCATCTATAGGGTTAAAATCGGTCTCAACTGAGACCGAAGGAATGATTATTGCTTTAAAAAATATATAATTCCAGAAGTCCTCTTCTGTTAATGACCTCTTGCCTCAAAACCAATTAGTGTGCTTTAACAAGTTATCTCAAGCAGCATTTTACAAATATCTTCAAAAATAATTCATTTAAACTAAGCTTTCAATTTGGTCCTAAATTTGGTCGTGATGTTACACTGTACTCCACCAGATGGTACAAGTAAAGTAAGCACTAAATAATTTAGTTTGCTAATCCCAGATTCATGGCAGGATTTTCAAGAGCCCTTGCCCCATAAGATTTGAATTAGTTGACTTGAATTTCATAAGAATTTAGCTGCTGATGTAAAAACAGATCTTTCTTTACATCTGCAAAGTGGAATCTAAGATACACTTCTGAAGCATGTGGGACTTGATAAAAGGAAGGAATTGTAAGTTCTGTATAACAAAGTATTCCGAGACTCCCTTGGGGAGGAACTTATGAAGAGATGTGAGTAAAGTTCTATCTGCATGCCAAGTCAAATAAGGCTAGTCCACAACCAACACATGAAGCTTACAAACACTCCTTGCTGAAAGTGATCAATTCAAATGATTATTTTAAAGTAATAGTCATAGTGCACAACAGCATGGAAACAGGCCCTTCAGCCCACACAGTCCATGCTGACCCAATCTTCTGTTTAGTCCCATCTACCTGCACCTACAGCATATCCCTCCAAACCTCTTTGATCTATTTACCTATCCAAACTTCTCCTACATGTTACAATTAAACCTGCATCTATCACTTCTGCTGGCAGCTTATTCCTCACTTGCACCACTTTCTGAGTAAAGAAGTTTCCCCTCAGATCCCCCTTAAATATTTCACCTTTCACCCTCACCCTCTAGTTCTAGTCTCACTAAACCTCAGAGGAAAAAGCCAGCATGCATTTACCCCATCTATACCCCTCATTCTCCTGTTCTCTAGGGAATAAAGTCCTAACCTATTCAATCTTTCTGTAAAACTCAGATTAAATTGCAGAAAATTGATAGGTACCCATTGTTCTGAAGGATGGTTCACAACTTATGGAGTAATACGTAAAGCTGCATGCAAGATAGTAAAGTGTCATACAGAAGACAGGAATTTAAAAAGTAATTTCACAATTCAGAGATGTCCCAAAATGTTGTACATAATGGAGTTATTTCTGAAGTATAGTCATAGCTTCAATGATATATGAAAGTAGAAGCAACAGCAGACCAATTGGCCCTTCTATCAGGCTCCACCATTCAGTGGGATAACGGTGGGGGCCTCATGTCTTCTTGTGTAACTGTTCTCCATAGTCCTAAAATCCTCCAATATTTTGAAAGCCTATCCTCATTAAATAACTCTAGCCCTTTCAACCTACATGATCATCTGGGATCACCAGAGATTCACAATCACTATTGGCAAAGCAATAACCCATAAATACCTTTCAGATAAATAAATATATAGAGTGTTGTTTAAGGAATAAATGTTGGCTAAAATTTTGAGACAATTCCTCTTGAAACTTATACATTCATAATAAAAACAGAAACTGCTGAATACACTCAGTATTTGTGAACCACAAACCAATAAACCTTCTCAGAATGCAACATTTTTCCTTCCACAGATTATACCTGACATGGTGAGTGTTTCCTGCATTTTTATTTCAAATTTCCATTTTCTACATTTTATTGATTACTATTTACATTCAATTGAGAAGATAAATGGGGGTTTTAATTAATGTCTGATTCAACAGAAGAGAGCAACCAAAGCACAGTGAGATGGAAAGAGACATAGAAAGAAAGAGAGGGACAGAGAGAGTCAAAGACAGAGAGATAGGGAGATGAAAAGGTTGACAGAAGAGAGGTAAAAACAAAGCAGAAAGAAAATAACAACAATCCTTGCTTTTTCTCTCTCAAATAAGGAATCAAGACTCCTCACTACATATGTTTACCATTTCTGAATGACAAAAAGCTACTGCTTATAATTTCAAATTTGTTACAACACAGCTGATTTCCCAAAACTAAAATTTCAGTCAGCTTTACACATGATAGAACTAATACCATCACCATGGACTATAACAAAACATATTTCATTCCAATTCTGACTGCATCTCAAATGTGTTCACAGGAGATATGTAGCTCAGTGTTACTGTGACCCAGCTTTCTCAATTTATATCAGGGAAGGAGATAAAGATAGTAATTTAAACCTCTAGATAGCATCCACAACTGGGTTTAAACTTTCTCCGTGGCTCTAACTTGGACTGTCAGTTCCTCAGCTCCCAAAGAAGATCACAAACATGTTTCTACTCACTAACAGAATGTCCAAAGAGGACAACAGAAAAATTGGTATTAAAGAATTTTGTCAAAGTTGGTCTGCATGGTGACACAGCTAATCTGACAATCCCAACTGCCCATGTTCGATCTCTAGTGCTTTTGTGCGGAGTTTTCTCATTTTCCCTGTGAGAATCTGGGTTTTTTTTTAACATTCTTCAGTTTCCACCCACATCCCAAAGCTGTGCAGGTTGGTCACAGTAAATTGCCCCTCATGTGAAGTTGTGTGGTAAGAATCTGGGAGGAGTTGATGAGAATGTGGTAATAATAAACAATGGAATTTATGTAGGATGAGTGTAAATGGATGGTTGATGGGCAATGGTCAGAGCTTGAGAAATCAGCAACAAGCCTAGAAAATGGAGGAGTAGAAAGTACATAATACCACATATATAATGGACAGGAGTCTGCTCAAGATTGGAAAGGCTGGGTCGAGCCATGATCTGGAACAGCCTTCTTGTGGGAGGGAAGGAGGTGATCAAGTGTAACAGCAAGACCCTTGCTAAATAATATAATTAAGCAGAATCAACATGGATTGAAATGAGGGAAATTATGTTTGACTAATCTTTTAGATATCCATGAGAATATTTTTAATAAATGAAAGGAAACTAATATATTAGGATTTTTCAGTAGACTCTTAATAAGAACACCCACAGGAGAGCAGTGTACAAACTAAACACACCCACTAAATTAACTCTTCATCTGACTATCTCTGACCTTTTGTTCTTAGCCTTCTTCCACTGTCCCAATAAACATAAAGTAAGCTCCAGGAAGGCATTTTACAACTGGCTTAACAGCACTGAATTCAACAAATTCAGATCATTGCTCTTCTATTTACCTTCGCTCTTTTATTTACCTTTGATGGTAAATGTTAACATAAGTTCTTGTATTCGCGGACACATCCACTTGGCCTGTCCTTTACTTCTTTGCATGCTTCACTTCCCTATGCCCATCATCCTTCCTGCTATTTAGTCTCTTCTGCATTAAGCAATGGACTACCACTTGCACTACAGCAGACTTGTCTCTGATTGTGCAGTTTTGCACTGATGGCTTGTTTTGCATAGTCCCTTTTCTTCACTTCATTGTAAAACTTCAGCAAATTATATTCTTTGTGGTGTCTGAACCTGTGAAGCTGCTTCAGTGTACATGCACTATACTTGTGCATGTGAGAATAAATTTGACTTCATTCAATCCCAACTAGCCGGCTGGTGGAGTAGTGTCATCAGCGCTAGACTTTGGGGTGGAAGGTCCTGAGTTCGAATCCAGCTGGCTCTTGTGCGCGCTTTCCATCCATGCTGGGTTGAGCGTCGAGCTAGCAACTTGACCTCGTAAAAAATAAATTGCTTGCTACAAAAACATCAACAGCAAAAAGTTGATGGCCTATGCTCTCTCGTGAGTTTAAAGGCAATTTCTCTCTTTTTCAATTCCAACTAAGGCAGCTCTCTCCTCTCCTTCCTCTGTACCTTAAACCTTATTTTAGCTTTAGCTTTTCTCAGTTCCAAAGAAAGGTCTGTGATTTAAAACATTAACGCAGTATCTCTCTCTATAGATACTGCCTGACCAGCTTGAGAATTTTGGTTTATGTTTTAATGTTAAATTTTCAACTTCTCTGCTGTTCTGCTTTTATCCATGACAAACAGGCATGGAAGTTTCAAAGTTCAAAGTACATTTATTATCAAAGTGTATTTATGTCACCATAAAAAACCTGAGATTAATTTTTTGTGGGCATACTCCCAATAAATCCAATTGCCATAATAGAATCAATGAAAAACCACACCAAAAGTGTGGCCAGTGTGCAAGAGATAACAAACTGTACAAACACAAAAAGAAAGAAAAAAAGAAATAATAACAATAATAATAAATAAATAAATAATAAATAGTAAGAACATGAGATGAAGTCCTTAAAAGTGAGACAATAGGTTGAGCAAGAAATTACCCAAAGTTTAGGCCATTTAAAGTTCAGGCTAAATTGAAAAGGACAGGGTGTCAGGGCCGGAGGCACGGGATGGGTCAGTTTAGCTCACTGCTCTGCAAGGTTCACTCATCTCTGCGCTGAGATGAGCCTGTGCCCTGCAACTAATGGACTGCTGAATCGTTTGCAGTGATGATTGGCTTCGTGGCTGTGGACTCACATTTGTGAACTTCAGTTGTTTGTTTGCTTTCGTTGTTTACATGATTTGTTTTTGTTTTCTGCACATTGTGTGCTTGATGGTCTTTTTTTAACCAGTTGCATTGGGTTTCTTTGTTTTGTGGCTATCTGTAAGGAGCTGAATCTCAAGGTTGTATAATGTATACATACTTCGATAATAAATGTACTTTGGAATTTGATTCTCATGTATGAATCTTAGCTGTCCAGATGTTCCAGGGTCGGGTGAAGAACCAATGAAATGGCACCTGCTGTGGACCTATTATGCCAGTAGGCAAATTGATACTAGAATGTACAATCATCACAGTGATATTTGATTCTGCGCTTCGCGCTCCCTGGAGTACAAATCGATAGTAAATATCAAAAATTTAAATTATAATTCATAAATAGAAAATAGAAAAGGGTGATCATTTACACTGGTGGTGCGCAAGTGAAACAGGTCAAAAGCTTTAAGTTCCTTGGGGTCAATATCATAAATGACCTGACTTGGTCCAACCAAGCGGAGTCCACTGCCAAGAAGGCCCACCACCACCTTTACTTCCTGAGAAAGCTAGAGAAATTTGGCCTGTCCCCTAAAACACTCACTAATTTTTATAGATGCACCGTAGAAAGCATTCTTCGAGGGTGCATCACAACCTGGTATGGAAGTTGTCCTGTCCAAGGCCGGAAGAAGCTGCAGAAGATCGTGAACACAGCCCAGCACATCACACAAACCAATCTTCCGTCCTTGGACTCACTTTACACCGCATGCTGTCGGAGCAGTGCTGTCAGGATAATCAAGGACACGACCCACCCAGCCAACACACTTTTCATCCCTCTTCCCTCCGGGAGAAGGCTCAGGAGCTTGAAGACTCGTACGGCCAGATTTAGGAACAGCTTCTTTCCAACTGTGATAAGACTGCTGAACGGATCCTGACCCGTATCTGGGCGGTACCCTCCAAATATCCGGACCTGCCTCTCGGTTTTTTTGCACTACCTTACTTTCCCTTTTCTATTTTCTACTTATGATTTATAATTTAAATTTTTAATATTTACTATCGATTTGTACTCCAGGGAGCGCAAAGCACAGAATCAAATATCGCTGTGATGATTGTACGTTCTAGTATCAATTATTTGGCGACAATAAATTATAAAGTATTGGAGGAGATCCAAGTTGCTTCTCAGGCAAGAGTTGATATGTTTCATCACTGGATGTAAGTTCTACTGGAAGATAATCATTGAGGCAGGTTATCATGTTCTTCTTAGGTACCAGTACAATTGAAGCCAAAGCGAGCGGTCACAGATCTCAGTGAATACTCCATCCAGTTGATGAGCACAGGTCCTTATTGCTCAGCCAGGTACCTCATCTGGGTGAGATACCTTCTGTGGGTTCACCCTCCTGAAGGATGTTCTCACTTCCACCTCAGATACTGAAAACACAGGATCCACAGGACACAGTGGGTTGTGGGAGTTTGCAAAGGTGCGTCCATGTGAAACACATATGGAAATTATAAAATTATGCTACTTTTAGGCCAGAGATCGATGTAGTCCATAGGTCATAGCAAGAAAATAGAGGAAAAAGGAAAGACATATGCAACAATTTCACACCCAGAGATCCTACTGTGATTAACTTTGGAGCAAAAACGATATGTATTCAAAAATTAACCTTTAGCTCCAGATAAATTTGTGAGATGCTATTTAAATTAATTTAGCTTTTACTGTAATACCTGAGCATCATTTTGTATCCAGAAGGGCAGTGTGGCTGGAAATGCCTTTATTCGAGAAGCTATTTAGGAAGTTACAGATTTCATTTGTATCTATTTACAACAGTTCAAGACCAGTTTCATGATCACTTGATGATCAGTCAATCAACTAGTACTTAAACTCTGCTTAAGCAAACATGTCACAGTTTTAAAGATAAACACACACTTCCGCTTTTGGATAAAAGGGGGTTAATCACAACATACTTCAAACACTCTAATTCAAGACTATTTCCTCAACTTTCTATCTAACACAACATTCTGATATTACCACATATATGCCTATATAACTGATGACTACAAGAAATGTGAGCAATAAGGCTTAAATTAAAATACTCCATGTATGTGTCACATCAATAGCTAGAATTGCTTGCATTAACACCATCAACTGCACTTAAAGCACTATGCAAGTCTGTTCCAATACAGTTCTGGCCAGTATTTATTTAGATGTGATACACTCAAGTTAATGTATTAATTTACAGGTCGTGACCATCACCCTTCATGGCTTCCTCCTATTAATGTTCTAATGGAACTAATTTACATTTGGTTTTATCTCAGTAATGCATTTCCTCTGCCCAGAGTTACTGAAACAGCATTGCAGTCCATCTTCTAATCTTTTCCAAAAGTTAAACAGTGAGTGATGAGTGTAAGGCACCTTCTAACCCCACTGTTTGATCATCCACCCTTCAGAGAAGACCACCTGTGGTTTGTTTTTTCAAACTACATATCCAGAATATATACAATTACAAATGCCTACAGCTTACTCCTACATAATGTTCTCAAATGAACTTTAATCTGAAAGCAGTCGCTGAACGATGAACTCTAAAAACTTAACTCCAAAGAGCCCAAAAGGTAAATCTCCACTGTGAATATTTATTTACTTGCTGTCTGGATTGATAGAAGAGGCTGTATGCAGTTACAGCAAAAACACAAAATCCACTTTACAATGTAATTTTAAAGGACACATCTGCTGCAATTTAAAACAATGGAAGGATTTGGTCTCTACTATTTGCAGTGAGTTAGAGAAACATTAAGCTCAGGTCACAAGTGGCTCCTGTTCCTCTCTCAGTTTCACCTATCACCTACCACCTTGTATTTCTTCCTCCCCTTCCCCCACCTTCTTCTTCTTTTCCTGTCCTGATAAAGTGTCTCAGCCCGAAATATTGACTGCTTATTATTTTCCATAGATGCTGCCTGGCCTACTGAGTTCCTTCAGCATTTTGTGTGTGTTGCTCTAAATTCCAACATCTGCAGGTTTTCACATCCTGTGTGTTACTAGTGATCACACAAAGGGGATAAATTTCAAGCAGGTCTTCAAACACTCTGATGCAAATGATGTCTTTTGGGAGTTAAGAATGTTTTGTATAGAATTAAAGAACATTTTCAAAGACTGCATAAAATCCAAAAGAGAATTGAATATTCCATAACCTGATTTAGAAAGCGATTTTGGCAATATAACCATCAAAACTGGATTTAATAGAGGCTTCACATGGATGAAGGGTTTATGAGGGAGAAAGTGTTTCTACTGATGAAGGATTGATAACTGGAGGAGATAAATTTAAGATAGCCAATGGAGAGTTGGATATACTTTCAGGTTGCAGCTTGGTCAGATCCAAAATATACTTCATGAGAAGGAAGTAGAGACATTGTTTGAGATGACTTAAGCCAGGGGGTTCGTCCAACATCTTACAAATCCCAAAGACTCTCTCACCTACTGGCCATATTCCATTCCAGTGCTGGATTCTGATAATTCCTTTCATTTTCTGCACAAAGTCCTCCTCTGCTAACTTCCTTTTCAGGCTTTAGCTGATCCCAGAGGGCTGTTCCAATGGTAATGGATTGCAGGTCTACTTGGTATTGTCTGTCTTCAACTTCGGATCCTGGGTCTCGCAATATTCCCAAATTCAGAGCTTTCCTGTGGTGGATAAAAAACAGTGAGCATTCTATCTGTATCCAAACATTTAACAGAATGCCTAAATAAAACAGCAAATCATCCTAAATATCCCAGTGAAGTGGGTAGTTAAGGGAGAAATACCATTAAATATTTATTGAAAAAGTGACCTGCGTTGTCTAGACATTGGACTAATCCCCACATGCTTTCTCTCTGTAAGTCACATATAAGAGTTACTTTGCACAGATTTGATGATGCTCATAATTGTTTCTGAGTGGAACAGTTGAACCTGGGCAATTCTGAGCGTGATTCCCCCAAAAGGCGACGGCAGGCATGTACATGATACAACATCCTTTATTTCTTCCACTGCCTGCTTAAATTTGAGCATCAAGGCAAATCTAAAATCTTTGTTGTCAATTGATGAGATAAAAATAGGAGCACGTCAGTTTATGGTTCAGGAATGAGATGGCAATTGAAATTGATAAATAGTTTATTATTGGCACAGATACAGATGCACAGTGAAAAAGTTTGCTTTGCATGCCATCCATACAGATCACTTCATCACTTCACTGCACTGAGATAGTAAATGGGAACAAAAACAACAGAAAACAAAATAAAATACTGCAGTTACAGTTGAAATGCAATGCAGCAAAAAATAAGTTGCAAGGGCTAAGACATGGTAAATTATGAGGTTAAGGGTCCATCTTTTTATAAAAGATGATAATTCAATTTGTCTTATCATAGTGGGATAGAAGATGTCATTGAGCATCCTTTTAGACCAAAGGTTCCCAAGCTGGGGTGCACAGACCCCTCAGTTAATGGTAGGGGTCCACAGCATTAAAAAAAGTTGGGAGCTCCTGTTTTAGAGTTTTATTTCTACTGCTTGAAGGGAGGAGGGAGAAGGGAGATGTCCTGGGTAATTGGGCCCTTGATAATTTTGGCTGCTTTACTGAGGTAGTAAGAAGTGTAGAGAGAGTCTATGGAAGGGAGGTTGTTTCATGTGAGCTGCACTATCACACTGAAATTCCACCAATAGCATCTCCCAATTACACCTTATAATGGGCAGCTACAGTTATATAGTTTAGTAAATGCAATATTTTAAAATCTATTGTGAGTTGCACACAATAATCACGAGCCCTTTTACCCACCTGCACCTCACAATTGCTTTGTACCTTTGTACTCCTCATGGTACAGGAGTTGATCAGATCAGAGGTCTGTCACACACCACAACGAACTGGATTATACATGGAGAGAATGTTTCCATTAATGGGATAGTCTAGGACCAGAGGATAGAGACTTGGAATAGAAGGACATCCCTTTAACCAGAGAATAGCAGATATGTCAAATTCATTGCCGCAGATAGATGTGGCATATTTAGAGGGGAGGTTGATAGGCTCCTGCTTAGTGTGAGTACCAAAGATTATGGGGAAATATCAAGAGAAAGGGGTTGAGAGGGAAAATAAATCAGCTATGATTAAATGGCAGAACAGACTAGTGGGCCAAATGGCCTACTTCTGTTCCTATGACTTATGATCTTATGGCCCTGGACACACTAAGGAGCATGAAACACCCACCCCAAAACATTCACTTCCACAGCGGCCTTGGTTGTCACTATACTATGCTACCAAGGTGCACACTTATCCCACAATAGTCAGCATGGCAGTTTTGCAGCAGCTCCAATTCTGAATGCAGCCATCACAGTGCTTTGCGTGTCAATTCCCATTGCGCTGCTTTTAACATACTGCCCAGTTCTGTGAAACCTCTAAGGAGATCTAGATGGACAATAACTCTGTACACAACATACTGTATATTCAGCAAATCACAAGAGGGTGCACTTCAATTTCCAGGCATATATGCCTGAAATTATCACTGCATACAGTTCATACCATTAGAATTTGTTTGCTTAATTCCCAATTCACAACTGTACAAAAGAAGGTACTTTGTTTATAAAAATACCAGTCCTTAAATATTTCAAGATGTGTTTAACATTTTATAAACTAAAAATGTTTCACTTATTTTTCTCAGGTGATCCCATTACAAAGATGATATCTTTAGTTTAGAACAAAACTGTATTATGTTTTGATTTAAGATATGGTAAACAGAAGAATTGTTAAGCAGATCAGTTTTGCAGCTAAAGTTTTATAGATTAAAAAAGATAAGTAATTAGAAAAGATTGATCAAGATTAACATAAACTGTGTTACGAAAATTTTGTCATTTAATGCTAAGCATTCAATGCTTCAATGATGAGCTCACAACCAATATGAGCTCATGCAACAATGGATTGGTTTTTGATTTTCTCTTCTATGCCTAGAAGGGTGGTTAAAGTTGAGCTGTTAACACACTGAGTCTCAATTCTTTCAGATCAAATTATTTCATGAGGTTCTGGCAACATAGTGGTTATGAGATTAAACTAAGATCCAGGCCAGGACATGAACCAGAATCAGGTTTATTGTCACTGACTTAAATGACATGGAATCTGTTGTTATGTAGCAGAAGTACAGTGCAATATAGCACTATAGTATATGATTTTGAATCCGACCCCACCATCAACTTCACGAAGTTATATGTCTGGAATTCTACAAAAGCTAATAAATCTGCTGTTCATAACATGGCTTCATCTGTCTTTGAAGAATAAATGAAGACCGATGACTTCTTTAATATCAGTTCAGTCCACAGGCAAGACTCTTATTATCTGATCACTGATCTGCTTAATTACTCACGTTTTAAGCCACCTACATTATTCTAATGTAGCTCACCTTACAACCCAGCACAATATAGTTTTCTGGATTCAACATGAGTTCAACTATTTTAGAAGGTGGTTTTATTTTGCACCATGTCTGGACCATCTTTTTCTTCTTTATTTCTTCCATTACCAACACCCTGTATTCTACTGTCATATAGGACACGAATCAGGCCACACTTGGAGTACTGTCAACAGCTTTGGGCCTCTTAGTTCAGAAAAGAATGATTGTTATTGGAGATCCCAGAGGAGGTTCACGATGATGATTCCTGGAATGAAAGGGTTAACATATGAGGAGCATTTGGCAGCTTTGGGCCTGTACTCACTGGAATTTAGAAGAATGCGTGGGTATCTCAATGAAACCTACTGAATGTTGAAGGACGAGATAAGGTGGATGTGGAGAGGATGTTTCCTCTGGTGGAGGTATCCAGAACTACAGGGCACAGCCTCAAAATTGAGAGGCGACCTTTTAGAACAGAAGTAAGGAGGAATCTTTTTAACCAAGGAGTAGTGAATCTGTGGAATGCTCTGACAGACTGCGGTTGAGGCCAAGTCCACAGGTATACTTAAAACGCAAGTTAATAGATTCCTGATTGGTCAGGGCATCAAGGGATATGGTCAGAGGGCAGGTGTATGGGGTTGAATGGGATCCAGGATCAGCCATAGGCTGAATGGCTTAATTCTGCTCCTATGTCTTATGGTTTTTTATTTGATCTACCTTACTTTCCAATCCATTATACACTTTCTCTTTTGTTTGATTTTTCCTTTCTCATTTTATCTGCATCTTAAAAGTTGTTGGGGCAGAAAATCACCCTCAATTATTTGCTTTAAGCATTGTGTGGCACCTTCCGTTTCTCAATTTCAGCTTTCCCTCTGTAATTAGTATTAGTTTCTTTTTCAGAACTTGATAATCTTCCTCATGTTCAGGACAAAGTGTGCAAAGTCATACAGCTCAGAAACAGGCCCTTCAGTCCACCACATCCATGTTAGCCATCAAGTACCCATAGTACAGTATTAATCCTAACTAGCCTATAGCCTGCAATGCCTTGCCTTGGCAATTCAAGTCCTTGATGAGCTACTTCTTACACGTTGTGGGAGTCTCTGTCTTCCCTCGCTCCTTAAGCAGTTCCACTGCTTTCTCAGAAAAAAAAATTGCCAATATGATTGTGTGAAGGAATCTCTTCATTCAGCATGAAGACATGGGCAACTACTTCTGCACACACAAGCATTGCATTTGGAAATATGCTGATGAAATGCCAGGGCACCTTTTCACCATAAGAAAGATTGTTCAATTTGAATCCAGAGCACTGTGACTTGCACAGCAAAATTAATCAAAGGATGAGGAAAATAAAATTTGTCAAAATTCCCAAGAGTTCACTCATTTCTACCGACACCCAATGAACTGCATAAGGCAGCACTGATTTTTCCATATGGTTAACTGTTGAACCAATAGTTTAGAATTCATTATTTGAAATCTTTGTGGCTGCTTTCAAGTTTACCAATAGTCCAATTGCCACCCCCACTTCTGTAAAAAAAAACATCTCCAGCCTTCCAACCCTCTGACCCTTTACTCTGAGCTGCGCCAATTCTGACAACCTGTGCTGCATCACTGGTAGCCATGCACCCAAACTCTGGCATTCTGTTTAATTATATACCTCTCTGAACAAGTTTTGGGTCTTCTATGGCATGCATTGCATCAGAGGATCTACAGTCAACATCCTGTCTGCTAAAACTTCTAAGAAGTACAATGATCTTCACCCCATTACTTCAGTCTCCTTTTACAGTGTTAAAAGTGCTCTATGAACATAAGCTGTTGGATCACCCTCAGCTCTTCTTTTCAGTAATGCTCAGCTGCATCATTCAGTGTTGCTATTCTACCCGGTGCATTTGTTGCAACCACTTTAGGCCTCCTTGCACCAGGAATGGTGAACCCCTGCGCATTGCAGGCTTGCACTCAAGCACATTGTTTCACATACACACAGAGCACCAGTGCACTGCAGCAGCAATGACTCGGAGTTGTGCACTGCCTTTAATCTAAAGGAAAAATCCCAAGGCATTTTACAGGCAAGCATATGGAAAACAGACACCAGACCATAAAGAAAGAGATGTGGAAGGGTAGCTGAAAACTTGGTCAAAGGGATGTATTTAAAAAGGCTTTTTAAAGGAGAATGGTGAAGGAAGAAATATAAAGAGGAAATTCCGCAAAAGTCAAATACACATGGTCGAAGTAATTGGCACAAGCATTAAGATTAAATTCAAGGTCCATAAGATAAGGAAAATAAAGACCTGGGGTTCATATGAATGGGGAGCAAAGAATAAAGTTTGAGGTGGAGACAGCATGGTTGAACATAATTTAAGATGAATGCAGGATGAGATATATGCAGCAACACTAAATCTGCATTTTATTTTCTTTTTACTAGCTCGATGTAATAATGTATGACATGATCTGTTTGGATTGCATACAAACAAAATCTTTTCACTGTATCACAGTGCACATGACAATAATAAACCAACAGCAATACCAATACCATTGTTTTGGCCAAGTTAAATGTATGAGATATGTAAGGGGTTCCTTCTTTTATGTTACTGCTAAGGTTGATAAAATGGCTATAACCATAAAAATTGCTGGTGAACACAGCAGGCCAGGCAGCATCTATAGGAAGAGGTACAGTCAACGTTTCGGGTCGAAGGGATGAAGGGTCTCGGCCCGAAACGTCAACTGTACCTCTTCCTATAGGTGCTGCCTGGCCTGTTGTGTTCACCAGCAATTTTTATGTGTGTTGCTTGAAATTCCAGCATCTGCAGATTTCTTCGTGTTTGCGCTAATAAAATGGCTTCTTTGTTATGTTATAATAAAATGGCTTCTCTGTAATGTTAACTGCTGAGTTAACGGTAGCAGCTTGTTTGGGTTATAATTACTGATAACGAGAATTGTATTCATTTGTTAACCAATTGGGATAGATGTTATTCTTTCTTGTGTGTCTGTAAGCTACTGTTTTCGCGGGCTTTGGGGAGAAGGCGTGATGGGGACAGAGAGAGGAGACGCGATGAGAGATATGCTGTAAGATGGGCGAGGATTGGACCCCGAGCGGGAGTCCAAGGCCCAGGGTCTTCGGCGAGGAGAGGAGACAAGGACAGATTTGTGTGGAGCGTTTGGTCGACCACCAAGGATGGTCCCATTCAAGGGTCGGCGAAGTTCGGAGGACATCGACTGAAGGAAAGGGAGACCCAGTTTTCTAAGAGCTCCAACTAATTATTTGTGCACAGAACTGATAGAGTTACTGACTTGGCACTTTTGTTCTACTTGTTTCTACTAACCAATCACCAAGAAATACTTATAAAGTGTAATCATTTAATCGCATATGGTGTGCTGTCTGTTATTTGGCATGGTGGGGTACATCACACAGCATCTACACAAACTTGATTACCCAGTTTGGTGGGGCCAAAGGCTGCTTCCCCTAGACGAGGTCGAAGTCATAGTCATGGTCATACTTTATTGATCCCGGGGGAAATTGGTTTTCGTTACAATTGCACCATAATAATAAATAGTAATAGAACCATAAATAGTTAAATAGTAGTATGTAAATTATGCCAGTGAATTATGAAATAAGTCCAGCACCAGCCTATTGGCTCAGGGAGTCTGACCCTCCAAGGGAGGAGTTGTAAAGTTTGATGGCCACAGGCAGGAATGACTTCCTATGATGCTCTGTGTTGCAACTCGGTGGAATGAGTCTCTGGCTGAATGTACTCCTGTGCCCACCCAGTACATTATGTAGTGGATGGGAGACATTGTCCAAGATGGCATGCAACTTAAACAGCATCCTCTTTTCAGACAACACCGTGAGAGAGTCCAGTTCCATCCCACAACATCACTGGCCTTACGGATGAGTTTGTTGATTCTGTTGGTGTCTGCTACCCTCAGTCTGCTGTGGGTAGCAGACACCAACAGAAAGTGAGCTGAGCAAGCCTGAGGCTTACCAGGAGGCTACAGATACCTTCCGCTTGGACCACTGATGCATCCTTTCCTGCACTACACTCGCTATTGTGACTGGCCCCTTATGAATCCCCACTGAGCTTCACCCAATCACTTCAGTCTCCTTTAAGAAGAGTGAAAACAGCAGATTTAAAGGTAAAACAGATGATCCCCATTAACCAATATGAGTGCTAAGGAGGTGGAGATAGAAAAAGATTGATGGAATAGGAGGTGGGACTTCTGAACAAGTTGAACAGTAGGGAGAAAAGAATGGATAAGCTACAAGGATAAAGGAGTAAATCAAGCCAACAAAGATGCTAGTTTCTAAATAAGTAGAGGAACAAAAATATCGGATTTCAAATCATGAGTACTTAAAATTATACAGTATCTAAAACCCCCTTCCATGTTAGAATTAAATCTTGCATAGAAAATGCACTAACTTGTAAATGGCTTCTCCAAATATATAATAAAATCACAGACACAAGAGATTCTGCAGATGATGGAATCCTTGAGAAACACACACAAAATGCTGGAGGACCTCAGCAGCTCAGGTAGCATCTATGGAATGAACTAAATGGTCAATGTTTCAAGTCAAGAGAGAGGCCTGATGAAGTATCTCGGCTTGAAAAGTCGACTGTTATCTCCCTTCACAGATGCTGCCTGACAGTTCTTCCAGTATTTTGTATGCTTTATATACAATCTGTTACATTTACAATATATTCCAGAGAGTTTGGTACACTCAAAACAGGAGCCTAGATAATTTCATTGCTTGAAAAGGCACAGCGGACTAGTGAGTGTGGAGAGGCCAATGTGTGTCTCCTTGTAAAACTCTGCTGTACACAAAAGATTAGCCTCATTCAACTAAACACAGGCCATGAATAAACCAGCTGAGGAACTTGTAAATCATGGGTGCCTGGACTAAAGCTGAGAGTCGCAGTTAGAGAAATAAAGAAATAGATTTTCAGTCCAGAGTAATGGAAACCTCAAAGATTACTTCCAGGCTTTGGTAGGAATATCATCATCTGGGAGGACAGTTAGGGAGCTGTGGGATCAGCATGGGGCCAGGATCCAGTAGTAAAAGATCAGAGAAAACAGGGAGGATGATGGTACAAGGAATTAAATGGGCCCTACCTACAAGAGGCTACAAGCATATTTGGATTACCATTTGACCTTCCAAGTCATTAAAGACTCTCACCATTTGACACATGCCCTCTTTTTGTTACTAACACTGTGAGGTACAAGAGCCAGAAGTCATAAACACAAGAGTTTCTACAGATGCTGAAAATCCAGAGTAACACGCACAAAATGCTGGAGGAACTCAGCAGGTCAGGCAGCATCTACGGAGAGGAACATCGACGGTTTATTTCTCTCCATTGAAGCTGCCTGATTTGCAGAATTCCTCCAGAATTTTGTGTGTGTTGAACAGGAGCCAGAAGACTCACACTCAACATTTTAAGAACAGCTTCTTCCTCTCTGCCTTCAGATTTCTGAACAGTCAATGAATGCACGAATATTATCTCATTATTCATTTTTTGCACTTTATGTTAATTTTCATAACTTATAGTAACTTTTATGTCTTGTCCTGTACTTGTTGCAAAAAAACACATTTCACAACTATTCATTTTTTGCACTTTATGTTAATTTTCATAACTTATAGTAACTTTTATGTCTTGTCCTGTACTTGCTGCAAAAAAACACATTTCACAACTTATGTCAGTAATAATAAACCTGATTCTGATTCTGATGCCAGCTCCCAGCAGAGAAATCCTGTCAGTTGCCAATTAAGCTACCAGCACATCTTTGTGAAGTGGGAGGAAACCAGAACATCAGGAAGACACCCATGCAGTCACAGGGAAATCACACTAACTCCATACAGACAACTAAGGTCATAATTGACTGCAGGTCCCTGCAGCCATGAGACCGCAGCAATTGCCGTGCCATCGATAAGTGCCATGGCAAATGCCCAAGACATCCAAGTAAGTATTTTCCTTAAGCATGTGGATATGGAAACAATTTAAAAATCCTTAGCTGACGATATTGGAAAGACCGTATTTGATTTTGTGACTAGATATTTCACACAGACATTGGGAGATACCTGGGATTTGCTGCCGGACCAGGTGATGGAATGAGTTAGCCATTCCAGTTAAGAGAGAATCAGATTGGCACTTAAATAGCAAAAGCAAACTGCTGGAGGAAGTCAGCAAGCTAGGCAGCATCTGCAGAGGTTATTAGACTGTCAACATTTCAGGCTTGGCCTGTCCGTTTCCCTTCACAGATTCTGCCTGAGATCATCCAGCAGTTTGTTTTTTGCTACAGATTTCAGCATCTGCAGTTCTGTGTGTCTTCAGGCACTTCAATAAACAAGGCACACAAGAATATGGCCTTAATGCAGGTGAATGGGATTAGTGTAGATGGTCAAGATGGTCATGGAGGTTGGTAGGGCCTGATTCTGTGCTGAACAATTCTATGACTCTACAAGATCTGTTTATATCTCTATTGTTACTTTTGCTCTGTCTAAAGTATTTTCTTCTTTAACTATGTGGACACAGTAATACCGTACTAATGCTGTGAAGAAATTATTAAACATTACCAGTGTTAACAAGATCCACTTGAATTGATCTCATAGGAAATGACAGAGCCATTAATAATTCTACAGAAGAAATTAAAGTGTTATTCTATTTCCTATCTAATATTGTACAGGTGTATTTATATAACAGATGGCTCTATTTACATATAAGCACATAGCTTGGATTTCACACTCACATATGGGTTTTGCAACTTAGACTCAGTCCATAGATCAAGATCTTTGGGGAATAATTACAACTAATTCAAACTTGTGCATATCTGTAGCTGCCTGATCATTGGGTATTACACAGCAACTTACTAGACCAAGGGTCTTGCAGTCAACCATGTACTCTGGAACCCGAACAAAGGTGGCTTTATACTAAATTGTTTAAGTAATGGTTAGTTTTTAAAATTTGACCCCAAGCAACAACATTTGCAAGATTTATTAGTTCTGTCTTGTGCAATTATCCAGCATAAGTATTTAACGAAACAGTTATATATTTTAATTGTTCCTTAGCCATGCTTCTTGGTAATGCAGGAACAGCAACATCAACAATTATCATTTCATCATTTATCATGTATCATTTTTTTGTTATAACACCATTAATCTCCAAGCTATGTTCCAATAAACACACAGTGTATTTGAACTTTAAAAAGGGCAGTATACTCTGAGAAAGATATTTAAAACTATAATTTCCTACAATGGCACTGTACAGGAAAGCACGTTCATCCTGGCCACTCAATCTTGGCTAACATAGACATTAGGGGCCAATAATAGGAACCTGAATGTGAAAAATCATACAGATTTGCCTTCGCCAAGCACAGCAGAAGTATGAAGAAAGGAGAAGTTGACTGATTTAAGAAAACATTTCCAAATAAAATCTGTGTAGATTATAAGTGTTATATATGTGGTCAAAACCAGAGTGTCATTCTTTTACCATAATCCTTGATTAATTCTTTTACCTTAAATGTGTTACTGGCTATAAATACCTCTGGAATTAGTGTATTTTAAACACACTATATTCTGTGTTCTATTTTTGTTTTCCCTTTGCTCTACCTCGATGTACTTGGTTATGGAATGATCACTCTAGTGGCATGCAACAAAAGCTTCTCGTTCTATCTGAGTACAGTACATGGGGCAATAATGAGCCAGTTCTGAATTACTTAAACACATTGCAGAGCTAACCCATGATGTGAGGCACAAGAGACAGCAGATGATGGACCTTGAAGCACAGAATTAACTGCTACAATAACTCAGCAGGTCCTGAAATATCTGTAGAGGCAATGGGAGAGTTGATGTTTCAGGTCAAGACCTCATAACACATGCAGGAATTTGATTTAATTTGTGATATTAGGAGCCAGTTACACTACTTATTCTTTCATTTAAACGCTAAAAATTACACAAGCAGGAAATATAAAATAAAACAGAAAATGCTGGAGATATTTGGCAGATCGAGCAGCATCTGTGGCAAGAGTAACAGAATTAATAAAAGTAGAAAATGCTTGGAAACCTCAATAGATCAGCCAGCAATTGTGGGAAGAGTGACAAATTAATATTTCAGTCTGAGATCCTCTAAAGGCTCTAAAATGTTAATTGTTTTTCTTTTCACACATACTACCTGACCAACTGAGTTCTTCCAGTTTTCTGTTTTTGTCTCAGATTTCCAGCATCTGCCATTTCTATTTTTATTTTCAGAAAAACAGAGATAATGTTTCAGGTCAATGTCAAAGGTTATTGACCTGAAGCACTGGGCAAACTAACACAGTTTCCCTAGAGATTGACTCCAGAGGGAAGGTAAATTAGCTGCAGCACATCCATAAGACCATAACACATAAGAGACACAATAGGAGAATTAGCCCATTCAGCCCGTCAAGTCTGCTGCCATTCCAACATGACTGATTTATTACCCCACTCAACCCCATTCTCCAGCCTTCTCCTTGTAACCTTTGACACTCTGATTAATCAAGAACCTATCAATCTCCACTTTAAATATATCTTATATAATATGACTTGGCTTTCTCAACCATCTGTGCTAGGTTCAATACTCTCTGGCTAAAGAAATTCTTCCTCATCTCTGTTCTAAATGAACTTCCCGCTATTCTGAGGCTGTGCCCTCTGGTCCTAGACTCCCATACTATAGGAAACATCCTCTCCACATCCACTCTACCTAGGCCTTTCAATATTTGATAGGTTTCAATGAGATTTCCCCCGCGTTCTTCTAAACTTCAAAAAATACAAGCCCAGAACCATCAAATGCTCTTCGTACATTATTAACCCTTTCATTCCCAGAATCATTCTCGTGAACCTCCTCTGGACCTTCTCCAATGCCAGCACATTTTTCTAAGATAAAGGGCCCAAAACAGCTCACAATGCTCCTAGTGTAGTGTAGTCTTAGCAATGCTTTATAAGTCTCAGCATTACATCCTTGCTTTTTATTCCCTGTTTAGAAAATAGTCCATGCCTTTATTCCTCCTACCAAACTGCATGGCTGTACATTTTCCCACACTATATTCCATCTGCCACTTCTTTGCCCATTTTCCCAATCTGTTGAAGTCCTTTACAGACTCCCTGCTTCCTCAACAGTAACTGCATCCCCACCTTTCTTTATATCATCCGCAAACCTGGCCATAAAGCCATCAATTCTGTCATCCAAATCAGTGATATACAATGTGAAAAGAAGTGGTCCCAACACAGACCCCTGTGGAACACCACTAGTCACTGGCAGCCAGCTAGAAAAGCCCCCCTTTATTCCCACTCTTTGCCTCCTGCCAGTCAGCCAATCTTCTATCCATGCTGGGAACTTTCTGTAATACCATGGGCTTTTATATTGTTAAGCAGCATTATGTGTGGCAACTTGTCAAAGGCCTTCCGAAAATCCAAATATAGAACATCCACTGACTTTCCTTTCCTGCTTGATATTTCCTCAAAGAATTCCAACAGATTTATCAGGCATGATTTCTCCTTAGGAAACGTGCTGACTTTGGCCTATTTTGTCATGTGCATTTAAATAAACAAATAGATAAATAAATAAATAAATTCTGTATCCAAGGCTGTTAAACAGGCACATGTTCCTACGCTGTACTGTTCTATGTTCTATATTCTACCTAATATTTGCATCAAGGATGAGGTGAAAGTCAGATATCACCATTCTGTTGTTGTACTCAGCCACAAGTCTAGGGCTGAAGTAGCACTCAGCTTTATGCATGAAATACATAGAGCTTACCTTGATTGGAAGGATTCTGTTTATTTCCCCAACTGCCTTTGGGTGACACAAGTAATTTCTACTTTTGCCAAAATCCAGTGACTCACTTTGCATAATCTTTTTCATGGTTACTTTAATCTCTAGTACATAATAATGTTTTAAGAACTTTTTTACAATATTTTTTAGTATCAGAGAGAATTATAGAATCATAGAACAACATGGAAACAAGGCCCTTTGGTCCTCCTTACTCATGTTGACCATGTTGCCCATGTCCCTCTAAGCCTTTCTTTATCCTTGTCCTTATGTTTTTTTACTTGTTTAAATAAGTTCAAAAATTCTCACATTAGTGACAGCAGTCTACAGAAGCAGAGTCACAGGAAATGATTCCCATGGCTCAGTAACAGCTTACAGACCAACGCACTTGGTAAAAAACCAAGATCTCTGTGCCTTTCTGGATTTACTGATGACTGATCCGTATTTATATAATACACAATAGTATTTTGCATTTTGATAATTCTCATTAAACAAAGACAATGTGTGTCTCTCTGTCATTTCAATGTCTGCCCCTCAGTCTATTTCTGTTCTCGTATAAAGATTCCCAAACTTGTTCAGTCGTTCCTGACTGGTGTTGTTCCTGTGAGGTACTCACTACTGTTGGTGGAGTCCTTTAGAAATATCTGAACTTTATCAAGATCCTCAATGATCATGGAAAAGGGGCAGGAAAGATTCATGATAATATTACCAGGACTGGAAGGTTTGAATAATGAGAAGAGGCTGGAAAGGCTAGAACATTTTTCCTTGGAGCAGAGGGAGCAGGAAGATGACATGTTGAGAAGTATAAAATCATGCTGAGCAAAAATAAAATGAATGGTCACAATGCTATACCTAGAGCAGGAGAGTCTAAATTAGATAGTATAGGTTTAAGATGAGAGAGGAAAGATTTAAAAGGGACTTAAGAGGAAACTTTTTCCCACAGGTAGTGGTAATCTGAAACAACCTGCTCGTGCTATGCACAAATTATAATGTTTAAAACACATTTGAACAGTACATGAATAAAAAAAGGTTTAGAGGGTTATAGGTGAAATGTGGGCAAATGGGACAATTCAAATAGACATTTTGGTTTGCATGGATGAGTTGAGCCAAATGAGCCTGCTTCCATGTTATATACAGTAACTCCATGACTCTATGACCAATAAACAGGTTTCTTTGGAATCCATTTTCTAATCTTCTGCTGACTGGTTTAGAACTGAAATGATGGCCTACCTCCTAATTACTTCTAGAACATGAATGTACAGACTTAAGGAAGAAATCAAAAACGTGGCAGCCAATATGTCAAGAAATCTTGACACACAGAAGACATTGCCATAAGCTGTATCACCACAAGTTCTCTCAGCTCATATATAGTACATCCTAAACTTTAATAGTTACATTATTCAAAGCCTTTAGTTATTGTCAGGTTACCAAATTATCATTTACTAGGTAATTATCAATCTACTAGGCAGTGCATAAGCATACAATGAATTTACTTTTGATCAGTGGGTGGAAAGGCTTCAGCCACGCATGGTATACATAGATTTTGAGATCCTATCATCCTATGCTTGCCCCATGACTTGTACGGTTCTAGACCTGACACTTAAGGAAAAGGATTAGGGACTTAAGTTATCTAGGAAGCACAGAAATAGACAGACAATATCAAAAATATTCAATACCAGTCCTTTGACCTGAGATGTTAACTATGTTTCCCTTTCTAAAGATGCTGCCTCACTTGCTGACTGTTGCTGGCATTTTCTATTTTCATTATAGATTTATAACATCTGCAGGATTTTACAGTGGCATGTAAAAGTTTGGGCACCCCTGGTCAAAATTTCTGTTACTGTGAATAGCTAAGCGAGTAAAAGATGACCTGATTTCCAAAAGGCATAAAGTTAAAGATGACACACTTCTTTAATATTTTAAGCAAGATTACTTTTTTATTTCCATCTTTTACAGTTTCAAAATAACAAAAAAGGATAAGGGCCTGAAGCAAAAGTTTGGGCACCCTGCATGGTCAGTACTTAGTAACACCCCCTTTGGCAAGTATCACAGCTTGTAAACGCTTTCTGCAGCCAGCTAAGAGTCTTTCAACTCCTGTTTGGGGGATTTTCGCCCATTCTTCCTTGTAAAAGGCTTCTAGTTCTGAGAGATTCTTGGGCTGTCTTGCATGCACTGCTCTTTTGAGGTCTATCCACAGATTTTCGATGATGTTTAGGTCGGGGGACTGTGAGGCCCATGGCAAAACTTTCAGCTTGTGCCTCTTGAGGTAGTCCATTGTGGATGTTGAGCTGTATTTAGGATCATTATCCTGTTGTAGAAGCCATCCTCTTTTCATCTTCAGCTTTTTTACAGATGGTGTGATGTTTGCTTCCAGAATTTGCTGGTATTTAATTGAATTAATTCTTCCCTCTACCAGTGAAATGTTCCCTGTGCCACTGGCTGCAACACAAGCCCAAAGCATGATCGATCCACCCCCGTGCTTAACAGTTGGAGAGGGGTTCTTTTCATGAAATTCTGCACCCTTTTTTCTCCAAACATACCTTCGCTCATTGCGGCCAAAAAGTTCTATTTTAACTTCATCAGTCCACAGGACTTGTTTCCAAAGTGCATCAGGCTTGCTTAGATGTTCCTTTGCAAACTTCTGACACTGAATTTTGTGGTGAGGACGCAGGAAAGGTTTTCTTCTAATGACTCTTCCATGAAGGTCATATTTGTGCAGGTGTCACTGCACAGCAGAACAGTGCACCACCACTCCAGAGTCTGCTAAATCTTCCTGAAGGTCCTTTGCTCGTAGCCTTTCTAGCAATCCTACGAGCAGTTCTCTCGGAAAGTTTTCTTCATCTTCCAGACCTCCACCAGTCCTGTTAACTGCCATTTCTTAATTACATTATGAACTGAGGAAACGGCCACCTGAAAATGCTTTGCTATCTTCTTATAGCCTTCTCCTGCTTTGTGGGCATCATTTATTTTAATTTTCAGAGTGGTAGGCAGCTGCTTAGAGGAGCCCATGGCTGCTGATTGTTGGGACAAGGTTTGAGGAGTCAGCGTATTTATAAAGCTTTGAAATTTGCATCACCTGGCCTTTCCTAACGATGATTGTGAACAAGCCATAGCTCTAACAAGCTAATTAAGGTCTGAGACCTTGGTAAAAGTTATCTGAGAGCTCAAATCTCTTTGAGTGCCCAAACTTCTGCATGGTGCTCCTTTCCTTTTTTTCACTCTAAAATTGTAAAAAACAAAAATAATACAATAATCTTGCTTAAAATGTTGAAAAGAATGTGTCATCTTTAACTTTATGACTTTTGGAGATCAGTTCAACTTCTACTCACTTAACTATTCACAGTAACAGAAATTTTGACCGGGGTGCCCAAACTTTTGCATGCCACTCTAATATACTACTGGAGAGACCAGGTTTGTTCTCCTTGTAACTGAGGAGGTTGTGAGGAGAGTTCGCAGCTATGTAAAATCACAAAGGTAACAGACACAGTAGATAGGAAAAAACTGTTCTCGTTAACGTAAGGTCGAGAACAAAGAGGCACAGAGTGAAGGTGACTAAGAAAGAAGTAAAACTAACATGAGGAATTACTTTTTTTACACAGCCAGTGGTTAGGGTGTGGAATGCGCTGCAGGGGGAGCAGAGGAAGCAGATACAATTATAGCATCCAAAAGGGAGATGGATAAGTATTTGGAAGGAAAGAATTCACAAGGATACAGAGAGAGGCCAAGTGAGTGGGATAAGTGAGATTGATGTAACATGGAACTGATACAGACTTGATGGGCTGAATGATCTCCTTCCACACTATAACCATTCCAACTCTAATTAAACATAGACAAAAGCCATATTTTCTTCAAAACACATTTCTAAAATGATGAACAGAAAGGATTTAGCCCAACACTTGCAAAAACCACATCCTTCCCCCAGCACCCAGTAGCAGATCCCAGCTCAGTTTCAGTAAATGGATACAGCTCACATTACAGCTATTGTTACATCTGCAAATTATTACCTGCACTGTAATTTTACCACAAAGCATTTGAAACTGCAAACAAGATAATACAATTCAAATAAAATGAAAGAAACCTGAGACTAGGGAGTTACAGATTGCTCTCATATAATGATTTTGTACACTTCTGACATTAAGGATATTTTGATGTTGTTGTGTACATCTTTATTAATTTAAAACAGCAAATAATAAGGCAGATAACCTAACCGTAGTTCCTTTTACTCAAACATTGAAAATGCTTGAAATAACATGCAGAATGACCATTCAGTCCACAGGCATGGGCTTTCAGTTTACAAGAGAGAACTTTATTATTTTCTATAATACAGTAAAGTACAGCAGCACAACATTTACCCCGACTAGACGCTGCAAAGCACTGTGAAGACAGCTGATATCACTTTTCATTCTAGTTTCCCTCTTGTGCATATCAGACATTAATTTTGTTTTATTTGGTTATTTTGAAATTTTAGTGGCATTCTCTTTCAGACTCTTTTTGATTTAATCTAACACAAAACAGATCTTCAGCATTAAGTAATTTTAAAAAAATACAAAGTCAAAATGTGGGAATAATATCAACCTTTTTTTGGTATATATAATTAGACTAAAATTTTGGAAATATATTTAAAGAATAACTAAAGCAAAAATATCAACTGGGGCAGTGAGCATAAGCAGAGCAGCAATTTGAAGCATTACAGTATCAATAACGTGCAGAGGATTTTTCAACTCAAACAACAGGAATTCTGCAGATGCTGGAAATTCAAGCAACACACATCAAAGTTGCTGGTGAACGCAGCAGGCCAAGCAGCATCTATAGGAAGAGGCGCAGTCGACGTTTCAGGCCGAGACCCTTCGTCAGGACTAACTGAAGGAAACTGAAGGACTAACTCTTCCTTCAGTTAGTCCTGACGAAGGGTCTCGGCCTGAAACGTCGACTGCGCCTCTTCCTATAGATTTTTCAACTAACTGTTTCATTTTTTAATTAAAACTTTCATCATATGCATTGATTATGAATGAACAGCATATGGTAACTCTGAACCATCACCTCTTTCAAATCCCCTATCCAGTGGTGCTGCCCATTCTCAAACCCTGAATTCTACTTCTTCCATTCTGTCACTTTAGCATTTCTTTTTACACTACCACACTTTGCCAACTGATATATTTTGCACCATTCCATTGTTCCTGCACTCATCCCTGTATTTATTGCCGTATTCATTATTACCACTTGCTCTGTTTACAATGTGAGCTTCATGTGAGAAACAAAATTTCATTGCATTCTGGTGTACATGACAATAAATAATATGAATCCAATCTGAATGATAATAGCAGCTCTGTTCATCTGAACTTCTCCATGGTTATGGGGATTTATGGTTAAAATTAAGACACAGAAGCAAAGTTAAATGACACTCATAAAAGCCAAGTAAAGTAAATGATCATCAAGAAAGTGAAAAGGGGAAAAGCTGGGAGAATTTACTCGACAAAAAAAAGCTTGAAAGTATTCAATTACCAGTCCACGTTTGTGAAATGCAAGACTGAAACTTCAATTTATGATGGAATTCAAAATATTCCTCACTGGATAGGCTTTAAGATCTTATCATGGTAATAAACCAACTGGACAGTCACGAACATTAAAAAATTAAGACATCTTCCACTACTTCTGAGCAGGTCTTTACATATATTTTAGGCACACTACTTACAAGACAGGAACTGGATGAAACCTACAACACCCTGAGTATGAAAGTCAGAAGGGGCTGTGAACATGTTACTTAACCCCGAGTTTCTGCAGTAATTGAAATTAAAAAAGGTAGATGCTAAAAATATGAAAAAAATACAGAAAATGCCAGAAGTATTCAGTAGATCAGGCAGCACCTTGCAGAGAGAAACAATAAACAGTTCAAGTGAAAGGTAATTAAATATGTGGCATGAACTCTGTGTCTCTCCACAGATGCTGAATGACCTGCTAGATATGGTTTGTTTCTATTACAGGTGTCCCCTGCTTTTTAAACATTCGCTTTACGAAACCTCACTGTTACGAAAGACCTACATTAGTTACCTATTTTCGCTAACAGGAGATGTTTTCACTGTTACGAAAAAAGGCAGTGCGCAAAAAGAAGGCAGCACGCGCCCTGAGCAGCTGTTTTCCCCGGGAACTGCATTCTAGCTGGCAATGCTTAAACACGTGCCTGTGAGCATCCGTTAGCAAGATGAGTTCTAAGGTATCGGAAAAGCCTAAAAGAGCTCGTAAGGGTGTTACACTTAGCATAAAACTAGACATAATTAAGCGTTTGGATCGTGGTGAACGAAGTAAGGACAAAGTGAGTTTGGCTTGTGGAAATTCATGAAGATGATGTTGAAGAGGTTTTGACATCCCATGACCAAGAACTGATTGATGAAGAGCTGATGCAATTGGAAGAGGAAAGGGTAACAATCGAAACCGAATGCAGTAGCGAACGGACCGAAAGTGACTGCGTGAGATTTTCGCTACGGTGGACAGTGCAGGCAACTATTGTGGAGAAGTATTTCTACTTTATATAGGCTGTGTACTTATCATATCACTCCTGCTTTTACTATATGTTACTGCTATTCTAGGTTTTATGTGTTATTTGGCATGATTTGGTAGGTTATTTTTGGGTCTGCAAATGCTCACAAATTTTTCCCATATAAATAAATGGTAATTGCTTCTTCACTTTACAACATTCCAGCTTACGAACCGTTTCATAGGAACACTCTACCTTCGGATGGTGGGGGAAACCTGTACCGGAGTTTCTGTGGAGGTATTATCCAATAAAGAATTCAAGAACTTTCCTAATATTTTAAATCTATGAAGCCGAAAGGGAATATGTAGTATTTTCAATATTTGAATAATATTGTAAATACATTGTTTGATTAAGCATTCTTTGTTTGTTTAGTTCATTCATTATGGGTTACATGTAAGAAGTACATGAATAGCATATATCATTATGCCACATCATATGTAAGCGTCTCACGAGAAAAAGTAAAAAAAAAACTAAGTAGACAAGTATCCCGATCCCGTGATTTTCTTTCAATTCGTTTCTGGAGTTATAAACATAACAGTGGCAATGAGAAAGTTTTAAAACAAACCCAAGATGACTGCCCACCTGTTGAAGCGCAGCACGTTTTTCTTTGGAAGGGAAGAGAAACATTTGATCAATTAAGAACGCAGAAATTGGATGAAATTAACAAGCACAAGTACGGCCTCAGGTTTATCAAAAGTGAGTATCCAGTGATGAGAATAATATTAATTTTTTAAAATGGCTGAAAGATAGACATGATCAATTGCACAACAGATAACTGGATGATGCT
Source organism: Mobula hypostoma (assembly GCF_963921235.1). Classification (NCBI taxonomy): domain Eukaryota; kingdom Metazoa; phylum Chordata; class Chondrichthyes; order Myliobatiformes; family Myliobatidae; genus Mobula; species Mobula hypostoma. The sequence goes on from NC_086097.1 coordinate 173,156,949, forward strand.
TACTGAACAAATTGAGCAGTATTTTGAAGCAAATGAAAAATGACTGCCAGTGTTGCTGAGTGCAGTGGGTGGGATAGTTTGCTTAGAAGTTCAACTGCTACAACCAAACCAACTGAAATGAGCCTTTCTGATATTGTGAAGGCAATGCAGGAACATTTTAAACTGAAACCACTGTTGACTGCAGAACACTTTGTTTCATAAGCAGAATCAACACAAAGGAACGTCTATTTCAGCTTATGTGACTGAACTGAAGACATTTTCTGAGCATTGACAGTTCAGTGATGGGCTTAATGATGCACTGAGAGATTGTTTCATTTGTAGAATCTTACAAGAAAGTATTCAAAAACGGCTCCTAACTGAAGCGCATCACACGTTTAAAAGAATAGTGGAAATCCCTGTATCAAGGAGCCAGAAACACAATTCATTGTAGTTAGGAATGAAAGTGAGCATGAGCAAAATTGCAATATTTAAACGGAAACCTGCCTGGCCAAACAAATTGTGTTACCGTTGTGGCAGGGGCTCACGTACACCACACCAATGCATGCGAAAGCTGCAGAAAATGCAACAAAATAGGACACATACAAAGAGTAGATTTAGAATGGAGATGAGGAGAAACTGCTTTTCCCAGAGAGTAGTGTATCTATGGAGTTCTCTGCCCAATGAAGCAGTGGAGGTTACCTCAGTAAATATATTTAAGAGAAGGTTGGATAGATTTTTGCATTGTAAGGGAATTAAGGGTTATGGGGAAAAGGCAAGTAGGTGGAGATGAGTCCATGGCCAGATCAGACATGATCTTAGGAATGGTAGATCAGGCGCGACAGGCCAGATAGCCTACTCTTGCTCCTATTTTTTATGTTCTTAAGTAAACAAGAGAAAATCTGCCTGGCCTGCTGAGTCCCTCCAGCATTTTGTCTGTATTGCTTGGATAACTAATCATGGAAATTCAGATGGATTGTCCCATTTAAGCTTGGAAAAGGAAATAACCTGAAAATTTACAAACACCCCTCTTGACGTATTCTCCCTAATGCAAATCAAACGTCTCCCTATTGTGGCAGATATGATTCAAAGGGAAACGAGAAAAGAGCCCACAGTGTCTCAGGGTACATGACAACCCAAAATGGCTGGAATGTGCAGCAGAAATTCCAGTTCCCCCATTTTTACCTGTGTCAGGATGAAATTGCCCATAACAGGAGTTGCTTATCTAGGGATTGAGAGTTGTACCATCCAAGGTGAGAGCAAAAGTGTTGGAGTCATCTAGGCATGGTCAAAATAAAAGTGTTGTCTCAAAGCTTTGTCTGGTGGTCTGGGAGAGATCAGCAGATCAAGCAGCTTGCCATGTATTGTTTGGTATGCCAACACATTCAGAACATGCCAAGAGCAGCATCTCTCCATCCCTGGGAATGGTCTGCATTGCCCTGGCAGAGGATTCATGTGGACTTTGCTGGATCACTCATGAGCACAAAGTTCTTGGTAGTAGTGGACGCAGGTACTCTATGGCCAGAAGTGTTCACAATAGCCCCCACTATAGCCTCGCACACTGCTGATGTGCTGAGAAGCTTCTTCTCATGGACCTGTGTTCCAGTACACTTAGTCACTGACAAAGGACCACAGCTTCTTGCTGAACAGTTTCAGTCATTCCTGAAAATGAACGGAATAAGTTTTACATCCTCACCGGGGCAGCCAGCTACAAATGGCTTGGCGGAAAGATTAGTCCAGATTCCGAAGAACACGCTGCAAGAAATGTCAACAGAACACAATACACTGAATCAGAAACTCGCCAGTCTCCTCTTTGCATGTCACAATGCAGCAACCTGCACAACCAGCAATTCACCAGCTCTGCTGTTCCCGGGTCATCCCTTGTGCTCATACTTATATTTCCTCAAACCCAATCTCAGAAGAAGTATGCAGGACAAACAGCTGAGACAAATTGAGGGCTCCTCAAACAAGAAGGTTCGATGTTGCACTCCTGGACAAACAGTCCTGGCCAGGGACTACCGAGATGGTCAAAAATGGGTACTTCTAAAGATTAAGGACAGAACCGGACTACTCTCCTACAAAATGGAGATAGCATCTGATGTCATCTGGAGATGACACATTGATCAGTTGAGGAGAGTAGAGTCAATTGTTAGAGAAGAAAGGTGTCCGGAGCTGTCAGAATCACCTTCTACAGTCCCAAAGTCAACTCCTACAACCACCCCGGAGGAGGCCCCAGAACCTGAGATTGTTTCACCACCACAAGTCTCACCTCCCAACTAGAGTGACCCAGGACATGTTCTCTTTTCATTATTGCCATCAGGAAGAAGGTACAATAGCCTCAGGACTCACATCACCAGGTTCAGGATAGTTATTACCCCTCAACCATCAGGCTCTTGGACCAAAGGGGATAACTTCACTCAACATCACTTGCACCACCATTGAAATGTTTCCACAACCAATGGACTTACTTTCAAGGACTCTTCATTGCATGTTCTCAATATTTATTGCTCATTTACTTATTATTGTCATTTCTCCTTTTTGTACTTGCTCAGTTTGTTGTCTTCTGCACTCTGGTTGAATGCCCTAGTTCGGCAGTTTCATTGTTTCTGTTATGGTTATTATTCTATAGATTTATTGAGTATGCCCACAAGAAAATGAAATCTCGAGGTTTTATATGTTGACGTATATGTACTTTGATAATAAAATTTACTTTGAACTTTGAACTATTGCGTGACCACCCCCACCTTGTCAAGAAAAACGTTATCCCACAAGAAAAAGAAATCTTCCATGGCGATTAAATCTTTAGGCCTGAATGGAACAATTAAAAATTTACTCTGCTGTGTACGTCTGTATTTTGTATTATATGGTATACTGTGCGTGCATATATACAGAACCTACTGCAGTTTACACAGTCTATTAGACTGATTTTCATCCTGCCCTGTATCATTATTTCTGGAGTGCAGCCAGGATCATTCTCTGACTTTCATTCTCCTCATTCACAAGACACGGCATAGTTTTCCTCGTAGCCATACATATAACTAGCTCAGCTTCCACACTGCCTCTCCTGCCCCTTCCTACAAAAACCATAATTACTATCAGTTAAAAATCAGTTCCCTGATCTTGGGTCATCTCCATTCCCTCTTCACCAATTCCATCTTTCAGCCTCACAACATTATCAGATTGGGTAAAAATTCACAACTTCAGTCTTTGATTTTGTTCAAGGTATGTTTTCAACTCTGCAGTTTTTCCACAAGCTGCCTTGTCGTCTATCATCATGGCTGCTTTTGCCTCAGTCCCGTAATAACAGTTAGTGAATGATCACCAGTGATGGCCACATGAATAAAAAAACTACTTCTTAATGTGTCTTTCATTCCTCCCCAAGATTGAAAGCATCTACTTGAGGCACTTCAAGATGGTGAGATCTATCATCAAGGATCTCCACAATCTGAGTCATGCCCTTGTCTCACTGCTACCATCAAGCAGGAGTTACAGAAGCCTTGAGTCCCACACCATCAGGTTCAGAAACAGCTATTTTCATTCAATCATCACTGTCTTGAACCGGCCTGCACAAACCTAACTCCACCTCAGCATTGAAACACTCCAGAGTTGTACTATGATGAACTTGGTTATAATTGTGCTTTTGCATTAATTTCCTATTTTGTGCATTTTTTTCATTGACTTGTACAATGTATGTTATTGTTTGAATCTAAGTTCCTGTGACAATGCTACAAGTTTATCATTGGACCTGTATGACAATAAACCTGACTTAACTGGACTTGACCTGGCAAGTGCATGGCATATTTGAAGAAGCCAGTGGAAGTAACAGTGGAAAGACTGTTGATACTCTTTCTGTAACATACATGAAAAGGAATCTCAGGTTGAGACACTGTGCTTTCATTATCATTTAAAAAAGTCCTTACATCCATGTGACTACTAAGCAAATTTAAAAAAAAAATCTATTTGTGGCTTTGTCATCATTACTTAATGACTGGACTACAAATGATTTTGTTAAGTGCCTTGCTGTAATCCCTTAACATTTGTGTTAAGTCAAGATCAGACATTGCGAACATCTCATGACAACATGGCATGTGGCAGGCCTTTGACCTTAAACACTAACTTTGTTTCTCTCTGCACAGATGGTAAAGGAATAAAAGTGAATAGTGGTCGTAGTTACTGCATATTTCTGAAACTTATCTGGTCACAGGCAATGTGCAATGGACAAAACTTCTTTTTCTCACTTTCCAAGAGATTATGAGTGTGTATTGATGGATGGATTTGGTCTCACTGTGAGAACATGTTGCATTGAACTGGTTAAGATAAGATCAGTGGGTCAGCTTTCTTGTTCCTTTTCACATGTATATACCGCTAGTAAGTATTCTGCAGGGGACTCAATCTCCGCAATTTGGGAAAAGTGAGGTAAGAGAAGTGGTGTAAGGAGGCTGTTTCCTTCTCTTCAGATACAGACGTTGGTAGTTAGGTAAATGCAAAGAGATGCACATACCTTAGCATGACATTTCTAAGAAAATAACAGTAGAGCAGATGGTCCTGATTGACTTAAACCCAATTTACAGAACAGCAGCTCTGCACATTTGTTTTTATCTTTCTGCCAGCAAAACCACACAATTACAGTACAAAAGGTAGATAGAACAGCCAAAAATAATCTCAACTGTCATCCAGATGGATGCTCAGTACTCTGCTGTTACAGTACAGCGCTATACTCCTTGGTGTGTGTAATTTTATTGGGCAAGAAAAATAATTACCTTAAAAAAAGATGCATGTGGAAGCCACTGCAGGTTTATTTTTACGAACTCTTTCTCCAAAATCCCCCCTCCCCCACACCCCATATCTTAACTTTCCAACCTCTGACTGCATTCCAGCCTGGGACAAAGGTGAAGGAATACAAGGCCTTCCGGCAGTTAGTCATCTGGAAGCCATCTTTTCATTGCTACTGTTTCCAATACTATGAGTGCAATTAACTTAGGATCTAACTATAACTTAATGCTGAATTTCAGAACCCTACAAATCACATGTGAAAGTTTCACATTCACATTAACAAGCTGAAGCTTAAGTGCATGTTTATCATACATGTAGTTTTTTTGTTTTTATATTGACTTAATTTTTTTTTTGCAAAATCCTATGTTTCAGTGCTTGGATACAATCTGGATTCTTTGGCATTTTGGTCAAGTATTCCTGGTTAGAGTGAGTTTAGACATTTGACTGAACAATCCACAAACACCCAAGTGGAGTCTCAGTTAATAATTGATTTTTTTTTACATAGTAGTTAATTGGTGATTTATACTGCACAATTTCAAAATTTCATTCTGTGTAGTCTCACCTAATATTTACATTTTGACACAGAGAATGATTATTGAGTTATGTATACTGCACTATTTTAAATTGTCTTTCTTTGTAGTCAAATGCTCTTTTTGCCTCTTCAAATGCGCCCACTCCCAGGTCCAATACCAAGATAACTGAAGCAAAAAGAGAAATGCTGGAAGAACTCAGCCAGTCAAACGGCATCTGTCAAAAGACAAACTAATTATCATTTCAAGTTATTAGAAACTAAAGTATCTGCACCCCTCAAACTCTGGTAACACAGAAGGTGCCAGGGATGTCTAAAAATTTAGATGAGCGTATAGTGGTGAACACGTCAGACTACCTGATTCCCCCAATATCTGAAGTGTCATCATCTTTGTTCACTGTCATTCTTCAAAATACAATCAGTGTCAGTTGTAATAATAAAATTAACCTATAATTGCTATCTCTCTCACTCTCTCCTCTCCACAAATACTGTAATTCCAATAACCAGTCCAAATGAAGGGTCTTGACCTGAAATGTCGCCTGTCTATTTTCCTCCACAGATGCTGCCTGGCCTGCTGAGTTTCTCCAACATCTTGTTTGTTGTTCCAGATTCCAGTATCTGCAGTCTCTTGCGTCTGCAGTGTGCCCGATAATTCTATGGACAAAAGTACTGTCGACGTTTCTGGCCAAGACCCTTCATCAGGACTGAAAAATAAAGATGAGGAATCAGAGTAAGAATATTGGGGGAGGGGAGGAGAAACTGGGAAGGGGTGACTGGTGAAGAAAAGAGCTGGAAAGTCGATTGGTGAAAGAGATACAGGGCTGGAGAAGGGGGAAATGGCACTGAGTATATATTACCTCAGTTATCTACAGCGGTTATTCCCATGCAGCAAAAATGTTTAGAAGAGAACTCTCATTGATAGTTTTGATAAAATAAATAAGGAAAAATAGGCTTTCAGCAGCAGAGCTGTCATTAATAATAGTGGTGAAAGAATATGAAGGAAAATTCCCTGCAGCATGTGGGAAATCAGGGATATTCCAGTGTCCTTGACGACTATGTGTGCAGGAAATGTGTCCAGCTGCAGCTTCTGGCAGACCGCATTGAGCGGCTGGAACTGCGATTGGATTCATACTGGAGCATCCGCGATGCTGAGAAAGTGGTGAATAGCACGTTCAGTGAGTTGGCCACACCACATATAAAGGCTACACAGGCAGAAAGGGAATGGGTGGCCACTAAACAGCGTAGTAGTAGGCAGGTAGTGCAGGAGTCCCCTGAGGTCATCCCCCTCCTGAACAGATATACTGTTTTGGATACTGTTGGGGGAGATGTCTCATCAGGGGAAGGCAGCAGCAGCCGAGTTCATGGCACCATGGCTGGCTCTGTGACACAGGAAGGAAAGAAAAGGGATGGGAGAGCTATAATGATAGGGGATTTGATTGTAAGGGGAATAGATAGGCGTTTCTGCGGCCGTAAACAAGACTCCAGGAGGGTATGTTGCCTCCCTAGTGCAAGGGTCAAGGATGCCTCTGAGCGGTTGCAGGATATTCTGGAGTGGGAGGGTGAACAGCCAGTGGTCGTGGTGCACATAGGTACCAATGATATAAGTAAAAAACAGGATGAGGTCCTACAAGGTGAATTCAGGGAGTTAGGAGATAAACAAAAAGTAGGACCACAAAGGTAATAATCTCTGGATTACTGCCAGTGCCATGTGCTAGTCAGAGTAGAAATAGGAGGATATTTCAGATGAATACGTGGCTTGAGAAATGGTGCAAGGGGGAGGGATTCAAATTTCTGGGGCATTGGAACCAGTTCTGGAGGAGGTGGGACCGGTACAAACAGGGCGGTCTGCACCTGGGCTGGACTGGAACCAATGTCCTGGGGGGAGCGTTTGCTACTGTTGTTCAGGAGGATTTAAACTAATGTGGCAGGGGGATGGGAACAAGTGCAGAGAGACAGAGGGGTGTAAAATGAGGGTAGAAGCAAAAAGTAGTATGGTGAAAAGTATAAGTGGCAGACCAGCAAATCCAGGGCAAAAATCAAAAAGGGCCACTTTTCAACATAACTGTATAAGGGCTAAGAGTGTTGTAAAAGCAAGACTGAAGGCTTTGCGTGTCAATGCAAGGAGCATTTGTAACAAGGTGGATGAATTGAATGTGCAGATAGTTATTAATGAATATGATATAGTTGGGATCACAGAGACATGGCTCCAGGGTGACCAGAGATGGGAGCTCAACATTCAGGGATATTCAATATTCAGGAGGGATAGACATGAAAGAAAAGGAGGTGGGGTAGCATTGCTGGTTAAAGAGGAGATTAACGCAATAGAAAGGAAGGACATAAGCCGGGAGGATGTGGAATCGATATGGGTAGAGCTGCATAACACTAAGGGGCAGAAAACGCTGATGGGAGTTGTGTACAGGCCACCTAACAGTAGTAGTGAGGTTGGGGATGGCATTAAACAGGAAATTAGAAACGCGTGCAATAAAGGAACAGCAGTTATAATGGGTGACTTCAATCTACATATAGATTGGGTGAACCAAATTGGTAAGGGTGCTGAGGAACAGGATTTCTTGGAATGTATGCCAGATAGTTTTCTGAACCAACATGTCGAGGAACCAACCAGAAAGCAGGCCATTCTAGACTGGGTACTGAGCAATGAGGAAGGGTTATTTAGCAATCTTGTCGTACGAGGCCCCTTGGATAAGAGTGACCATAATATGGTGGAATTCTTCATTAAGATGGAGAGTGATATAGTTAATCCAGTAACAAAGGTTCTGAACTTAAAGAAGGGTAACTTTGAAGGTACGAGACATGAATTAGCTAAGATAGACTGGCAAATGATACTTAAAGGGTTGATGGTGGATATGCAATGGCAAGCATTTAAAGATCGCATGGATGAAAGGCAACAATTGTTCATCCCAGTTTGGCAAAAGAATAAACCAGGGAAGGTAGTGCACCCGTGGCTGACAAGAGAAATTAGGGATAATATCAATTCCAAAGAAGAAACATACAAATTAGCCAGAAAAAATGGCACACCTGAGGATTGGGAGAAATTCAGAGTCCAGCAGAGGAGGATAAAGGGCTTAATTAGGAAAGGGAAAAAAGATTATGAGAGAAAGCTGGCAGGGAACATAAAAACTGACTATAAAAGCTTTTATAGATATGTGAAAAGAAAAAGATTGGTTAAGACAAATGTTGGTCCCCTACAGACAGAAACAGGTGAATTGATTATGGGGAGCAAGGACATGGCAGACCGATTGAATAATTACTTTGGTTCTGTCTTCACTAAGGAGGACATTAATAATCTTCCGGAAATAGTAGGGGACAGAGGGTCTAGTGAGATGAAGGAACTGAGGGAAATACATGTTAGTAGGGAAGTGGTGTTAGGTAAATTGAAGGGATTAAAGGCAGATAAATCCCCAGGGCCAGATGGTCTGCATCCCAGAGTGCTTAAGGAAGTAGCCTGAGAAATAGCGGATGCATTAGTGATAATTTTTCAAAACTCTTTAGATTCTGGATTAGTTCCTGAGGATTGGAGGGTGCCTAATGTAACCCCACTTTTTAAGAAAGGAGGGAGAGAGAAACTGGGGAATTATAGACTGGTAAGCTTGACATCGGTGGTGGGGAAAATGCTAAAGTCAGTTATCAAAGATGTGATAACAGCACATTTGGAAAGCAGTGAAATCATCGGACAAAGTCAGCATGGATTTGTGGAAGGAAAATCATGTCTGACGAATCTCATAGAATTTTTTGAGGATGTAACTAGTAGAGTGGATGGGGAGAACCAGTGGATGTGGTATATTTGGATTTTCAAAAGGCTTTTGACAAGGTCCCACACAGGAAATTAGTGTGCAAACTTAAAGCACACAGTATTGGGGGTATGGTATTGATGTGGATAGAGAATTGATTGGCAGACAGAAAGCAAAGAGTGGGAATAAACGGGACCTTTTCAGAATGGCAGGCAGTGACTAGTGGGGTACCGCAAGGCTTAGTGCTGGGACCCCAGTTGTTTACAATATATATTAATGACTGAGACGAGGGAATTAAATGCAGCATCTCCAAGTCTGCGGATGACACAAAGCTGGGCGGCAGTGTTAGCTGTGAGGAGGGTGCTAAGATGATGCAGGGTGACTTGGATAGGTTAGGTGAGTGGGCAAATTCATGACACATGCAATTTAATATGGATAAATGTGAGGTTATCCACTTTGGTGGCAAAAAAAGAAAAACAGATTATTATCTGAATGGTGGCCGATTAGGAAAAGGAGAGGTGCAACGAGACCTGGGTGTCATTGTACACCAGTCATTGAAAGTGGGCATGCAGGTACAGCAGGTGGTGAAAAAGGTGAATGGTATCCTGGCATTCACAGCAAGAGAATTCGAGTACAGGAGCAGGGAGGTACTACTGCAGTTGTACAAGGCCTTGGTGAGATCACACCTGGAGTATTGTGTGCAGTTTTGGTCCCCTAACCTGAGGAAAGACATTCTTGCCATAGAGGGAGTACAAATAAGGTTCACCAGATTGATTCCTGGGATGGCAGGACTTTCATATGATGAAAGACTGGATCGACTAGGCTTATACTCATTGGAATTTAGAAGATTGAGGGGGGATCTGATTGAAACGTATAAAACCCTAAAGGGATTGGACAGGCTAGATTCAGGAAGATTATTCGCAATGTTGGGCAAGTCCAGAATGAGGGGTCACAGTTTAAGGATAAAGGGGAAGCCTTTTAGGACCGAGATGAGGAAAAACTTCTTCACACAGAGAGTGCTGAATCTGTGGAATTCTATGCCACAGGAAACAGTTGAGGCCAGTTCTTTGGCTATATTTAAGAGGGAGTTAGATATGGCCCTTGTGGCCAAAGGGATCAGGAGGTATGGAGAGAAGGCAGGTATAGGGTTCTGAGTTGGATGATCAGCCATGATTGTACTGAATGGCGGTGCAGGCTCGAAGGGCCGAATGGCCTACTCCTGCACCTATTTTCTATGTTTCTATGTTTCTAAAATTTTACACTGCAAGCATCTGTGATTTTGAGAGCACTTCCTGAAAGCTCAGTGGGAGATAGGCAAACAGGTCAACAAGGAAACAGTGGGCCAAAGAGCCCATTCTGTATTAATTCTATAACTCCATGACTCTACAGAATCAGATAGTGAAATTTCAATTTATCATAAGTAATTGGGAGTTTAACCTACTGTAAGTGGAAAAGAATAACTGTAAAATTGCATTTAATACACTCAACTTGAACCATTGAAGAGTGTGTAAAAGCTGAATGCATGATATTTTAATGAGAAAGCCTTTTTTAGATTGCTGATTTGCATATTTATCCAACAACATTACTGTTAATGCAAATCTCCAATAAAACGTGATATTTTGAGAATAACAGATTTGGATGAAACCACCATCAAATCTGTGTACCTTAAAAATAGACTTTAAAATACGTGATATTACTACAGGCATTGTTCATACTACAGGATTCCAAGGGCATATGTGGTTTCTCTGCAAACAAGTTTCACCAACTCCTTTCCCCCATCAGCTCTGACTGCTAAACCCCTACCATCCTGCAAACACACCCCACTAAAACTTCTAATAACTGCGGGCTCTGAGCCTTTGACAAAGGTAATAGTCACTTTGGGAATACTGACAACACCAAGCAGACTTAGAATTGCAAATGCTCTCCAGAATTCAGAAGCCAAGAACTTAAATAGTCTCTTAATGATGAGTGATAGCCTTCCGCAGACCAATTAATTGGTCTCACTTACAGATGTGGTGCAATTTTATTGTCAACACTTAATTTTGCTATTTTAATATGCATGGATTAAGAACTAAGACTTCTGCACATATTTACCATCAACAGAGACATTGTAGATTATTTCAATTTATTCACATCCCCTGGTTTCATTTGAATGTTAAAGGGAACAGCTGGTTGACCAGATGAATGAGTGACTTAATTACCCTAGACTTGGAACTAGTGAAATACTGTGAATTTACCACATATAAATTTATTGTGCCTCTGGCTCTTTAGGAAGTTTTGTTGCTTGGTGATTCTTTATGTTATGGACAGATTTATTGGATGGAACACCTAATAAATTTACACGACTAAAAAATTCCTTTTCAGTATGCACAATACTTATCCCACATACCTGTTTAATAAATAGTTTATTTTTTAAAATGCAGCAATAAGTTTTATAGAATGGATTTAGATGAATCATAATCCTTTGACATCTTTAGGCATAGAAATTTATCTTTGATAGTGCTAAGCAGCTCAATCAAAAAAAATATTGATAGAAGTGTACAATGAATTTCCATATAATACTAGTGTAGTGTTGTAGTAGCTGAGGACAGATTTCTCACCTCCCGCGATGCCTATTTCAGGGCAACATTAATTTACCACACTTCTCTACTAATATATCACCAACACCTTTTCAATATTATTTTGATTTAGACATATGTCTATGGGTAGAAACTGAACCCATTGCATGTTTTAGTATATGATCTGTGGATAAAAGGCCATTAGCTCACACTAATGACCATTTCTGGGTCAACTGGCAGCAATCAAGAAATTGGTCTGTCATGTGATTCTCACCATACAGCTGAAGTTTGCAAATGTTTGTTCCACTGCTGACAGACACTGGGGCTTTTCAGGGAATCTACTAACTTTTTGTTACTGATTAAACAGAAAGCAGGAGTACATTTCATTTCACTGTTTTCAGAAAAGCATCAGAAATTATGAGATGTGCTCTGTAACTTCAATGATCCACAAGCCACATCTCTCTTTCCAATTGTCAGGTTTATGTTATATGATCCCCTGGAGCTTCATTTAATAGTTACAGACTTTTAAAAATAATTTGTGATCATTGGCACCTTGTACAGCTTGCAGGTTGCAATAGAATGAGGGTACCTGTGGTCCAATCCAACCACTCACTGCACACTACTGCAGGGTGAGCGCCCAGCAATACAAGAAAGTACATTTTTCACATCCATCCAATGGCCCACTTTACCTAACCACCCTGTGTTCAGCTGTAGTGCAGCTGCCTCAAAGTGTGTACTTTAAGAGCTATTTAACCTTCCAGTGGACAGCAAAGCAATAAGGCAGCAGCCATAAGCTCTGTGGGCATTTGGAATCATAAGAGCATAGAATCGCTCCGCAAAAGAATGGGCCATTTCAGCCCACTTCATTCATGCCTACCTTGCCAGTTTGGCACCAGGTCAGAGGCAAGTAAAATTTCTGTCAGTAATTTAAGATGAGATCTGCTCAAACAATTTTTAACCAGCTTTTTCTGCAGTCTTATTTTTCTTTGTGGGCATCTAATCAGGCATTAGTGCCATGTGCACTGGTCATTTTGCACACCTAGAGGTAGAGAACTCCAATTTTCTACACATTAAAGAGGCAAAGGATTTATTAATAAAAAGCCACCATATTTATTGTATGTTATGGAGCAAAGATAAGATAATGCTCAGGGAAGAAAGAATCTGTTCTGGGTGAATGAGATTGAGACATATAACTTCTAAGAAAAGTATTTTTAACTTAATATACTCAAAACTGTTTATATGCAAAGAAAGTATAAAATTCAAGCAAAATAGTTTTCACATCATATTTCTCAAAAAGTTATGCACACATTCCAAGACAAGTATTACATCAACTGGCTTATGCAATATTTCTTCTCCTTAACTGACTCATTTGAATATTATGATTTTTTTTAATAAAGTGGCAACAACTTGTAATTATGGGTGCCCTTCATATTGTTAAGTTCTCCTACTTTCTTTACTGACATAAAGGAAATAAAGAAAATTATAAGAGAGCAATGCAAATTTTGACAGAGGAGGTGTGACTTGAGGGTTTTAGGAAGTAGATGGAGGGAAGCAGGATAAGATTTCCTGAACATGGAAAGCTGAAAGTGAACAGAGGATATGTGGGAGTTAAAATCTAGCAAATTAACAGTGGGAGGTACAGAGAATTTAGGATTGAGATGAGAAAGTGGAAGGGTATAAGTGTTGACTGAGATGAGATAAGATGATTTGTCAACACTCAAGGGAACTCTGATCCCCTTGACATTTTATATCAGAGGCTGGAGCAAGAATAAGAAATCAGATAATTTATGTTACATCATTCATTAAGATCATCTTTGAACTTCTACCTCAATGCCATTTTGCAGCACAATCCTCATTCTTAACTCAATCCATCTCTGTTTAGAATGAGTACTCTAGGTCAGAGAATTCCAATGATTCCCTCCAGTGAAAAAAATTTCCATTTCAGTCCTAAACAGTTACCTCATTATTCTGAAACTAAGCCCCGTGGTTCTAATCTCCTCAGCCAGGAGAAACATTTTCCCTGCATTCAACCTGAAAAGCCCTTTAAAAAACTTGTACAAAGATCTTTTTTCATTCTTTTAGATTCTAAAGAATGCAGATCTAGTTTATTTGTCATCTCATATGATAAACCTGACATCCCTGTAAACAGTCAAGTGAATCTTTATTGCACTCCCTCACTGAGAATTATAACCTTTCTTAGATAAGGAGAGCAAAACTGCACACAATACTCCAGATGCAGTCACATCAATGCTCACTACAAATTTAATAAGACTTCCTTAAGCGTAAAGTTCTGGTGACTTTATTTAAGAAACGATATACAAACATTGAAGGTAGTCCACAGAAGAACCACTAGGCAAGTTCCCGGGATGCAAGGGTTGTCGTATCATAAAAGGCTAGAATCAAAGTTAAATCTGTATTCATTGGAGATTTGAAGAATGGGACAGGTAAACGTGAACAGATAAAATCCTTTTGGGGATATGTCAGAGTAGATGTTGAGATGTTTTCAATTGTGGGAGAGTCTCAAATAACAAGACATAACTACAAGGAAAGGGACTAATTGTTTAAAAGTGAGGTGCATAAAAATTTCCTCTTGCAGAGTGTGGTAAAACCCTGAAACCTTCTATCTGAGAGGATTTGATGTGGGTGGGGGGTAGATCACTGGAAACATTTAAAACAGAGAAATGAAATTTCATAAGATCAGATAACCGAGGGCTATATGGAGCTGGCATCGATGAATAGTTGAAGCCTCGGGCAGATCAACCATGATTGGTTTGAATAATGGAGGAGCTCTGAGGGGCCAGGTGGTCCAATCCTGCTTCTATTTTCTTGTGTTCTCATATATTCCTTTATTCAAATTCCCTTTCTAACATTCCATTTGCTCTCTTAATTGATTGCTGCACCTGCATACAGGCCTTCGGGGACTTGTATACAAGCACACTCAGGTCCCTTTGAGTATCAGTGATACCCAATCTCTCACCATTTAACAAATGTACTGTTTTCTATTATGTGCACCAAAGCGGTGCACATATTTTTTTCCACTTTATATTCCATCTGCTATGTTCTCACTCACTCAGCTTGTCCATATCCCCAGAACACCTCTAAACATCCTCCTTGATTCTTACAATCCCATCTAGTTTAGTACTGTCAGCAAATTTAGAAATATAACATTTCTCCTCCTCAAGCAAAATTCTTAATCCACCTTCTGAGAGACTGGGGTCCAAACCCTGACATATCCCTCACAGTCAAAATCAGTCTTAGCATTTGGTCCCAAAGTCAATTCTCAATTTATATCAGTACCCAATTACATGTGCTCTGACTTTGTTGATGGACCTCCTGTGCGACAGCTAAAGATAAACACGAACATTGAAACATATAGTAAAATGCTTCGTTTGCATCAAAGTTAATCAATGAGGATTGTGTGGGTGGCTCACAAGTGTCTCCATGCTTCCTGCACGCCAACAACTCACTACATCTTTGGGATGTGGAAGGCAGCTGGAACAGCCAAAGGAAACCCTTTGCAGTCACAGGGACAATATGCAAACTCCTTACTAACAGCGGCAGGAATTGAACCCCGATCGGTATTTGCTGGTACTGTAAAGTGAGGCATTAATTGCTACGTTACTGTGACACCCTTGAACACCCTCCAAAAATGCAAATACACCATATCCACTAGTTTCCACTTATCTTTCTGTCAGTCACATCCTTTAGCAGATTAGTCAAACATGATTTCCAGTTCATTAATCCATGACAATGATGATGTACAATTTTAATATTCTTTTCAAGATGTTTTATTACTACAGCTTTCAGCATTTCACTATTACAGACACAAAGCTAACATTTTCCACCCTGGAACAGTATCAGAATCTACAAAACTTTGGAAGATGTGAACAGCGCATTCTCGATTTCTAAAGTCACCTCTTTCAAGAACCTGGGAAGTAAATCATCAAATCCTTGAGATTTCTAAATTCAAACTTCAAAGTAAATTTATTTTCCAAGTATATATATGTTATTGTATATTACCTATAGATTAATTTTCTTGCTGATATACTCAGTAATTCTAAGAACCATGATAGAATCAATGAAACACCACACCCAGTAGGGTGGACAAACAACCAATGTGCAAAAGACAACAAACTTTGCAAATACAAAAGAAAAAAAACAATAACTATCAAGAACATTAGATGTAGAGTTCTTGAAAATTAGTCCATAGCTTCTGGGAAAAATTCAGTGATGAGGTAAGTGAAGTTGAATGAAGTTATCCTCACTAGTTCAAGAGCCTGATGGTTGAGAGGTAATAATTGTTCTTGAACATGGTAGTGTGTCCTGAGACTTCTGTAGCTTCTACCTGATGGCAGCAGCGAGAAGAGTGGGTCCTGGGTGTTGGGGTTCCCTGATGATAGATGCTGCTTTCTTGTGGCAGCACTCCATGTAAATGTACAATTCGCAAACTTCTCCAATACTATTTTATAAATAACGGGTTTTTATAGAACCGCATTCTCACTGGATCCTTGTTTTTTCTAATATAGTGAGCAAGTTCTCTATATTTGAAAGTCATAAAGTAGCACAGCATAGAAAAAGGCCATTCAGCACACACATTTGTGCTGATATTTTTCCCTATCTAAAGAAAACCAATGGGCTCACAATTCATCAATATCTTTCTGCGCCTTGCATATGCAAGTGTCTATTAAAACACCTCTTAAATGTATCTGATTGTACCTCCTCTGGCAGATGTTGCAGATGGCAGCTCCTGTGTAAAAAAAAAACCTTCCCTCTCAAATCCTTTCTAAATCTTCTTGCTTTCACCTTGAATCTATGCCTTCTTGTTTTGGAAACCCCAATTGTGGGAAAAAATTATCGTTAGCTATCCCTTTGATAACGTTATATATCTTCATTTGGTCATTCCTCCGCCTCCCTCACTCCAGGAAAAACAAACACAGCCTATCCAGCCTCTCCAGATAACTAAAATCCACCAGGCAACATCCTGGTGAACTTCTTCTGTACTCACTCCAGTCCAACCACATCCATCCTATGGTGTGATGACCAGAATGACACAAAATACTCCAAGTGCAGTGTAGAGTTTTGCAAAGTCACAGCATTATATTCTGTAACTTGACCTATGTAGGCACACATGGTGTCTGCTGCCTTCTTCACTTTATCTACCTTTCTTGCTACTTCAAAGACCTACAGGCTGGAACCAAAAGTTCTCTGCATCAATATTCCATAGTATTCTATTATTTACAAAGCATGTCCTATCCCTAAATGACTTTTAAATGCATCATCATGGTCCAGTTGAGATTAAATTCCATCTGCCAATCTCCACCTAACTTTCCAATGAGCTATATTGATATCCTACTATAAACTGCCATTAGCTTCATCATTATCCACTAATTCTGTGAAGGACAGCACAAAGCAATTGATAGTTTCTCTGCCACTTTCTATTTTCCTTAAAAATGTTATTGCCCACACAAGCCCTAATTAGTCATTTCCTTTTTACATCTTCTATATTGAAGTCCTGTCTCCTTCCCTGGTACCTTATTCTCAAAACGAAATTTCACTACTTAAGCACTAAACACTGCTTTAAGAATCGTATGTAAGCCTATGCGAACTTAGCCTTTCACGAGAGCAAAAGAAATAGGAGAAGTAGGTCACACAGCTCTTCAAGCCTCCTGCTGCATTAAACACAACTGATCTGATCTTTAGCTTCAAGTTACCCATTTCAACTCCATAACCATTGATCTCCCCCAAAGCCTAAAACAAAATAAATTTTCCTGTCTGTTCAATCTCATTCTAATTCCCCACTTACCACTGCTCCTCCCTCACCCAATATATACACTCCATCCCCCAATCTCCCACTCCTCCTTTAGCATGCTCCTTGATGTCAATTTTGTTCAGTAACACTCCTGTGAAGCACTTTAGGATATTTTGTTAGTATAAATGCAGGTTGTTATGGTTAGTATGTACTGTGAGCCAAGACACCTCATTTCTATAGCTATTACCATCCAAGCCACTGCAAATTCACACATAACCATCCTGGGTTCCAGATGCGCACATGGTCCCTGTGTGTTGCAAATCATAATAACTTGGCATACTTATACTTTATAGGTTAAAAGTTTGTATTCCTACAAGAGCAACTAAATATGAACAGCAATGTGATTTATGCAGAAATTTTAGAAGCTGAATCAGCAAATTTATAAAAGATATTCATAAAAATGGCTCAAAAGAACAGCACAGAACAGGAAAGGGCCAATTTAATTGCTTCTTTATGTTTTATTAAGATTTCCCAGTAGCGATCAGCTTTTAGCTAAACCTGAAGGATGCAACTAGAAAATGGTTTAATACAGTAAGGATGTAATTATTTTACTGCAAATTTATTGATACGTAAAATAATAATTTCTGAAGGTAGGTGCAGGAACAACGTTTTCCTGTTTAGAGAGTCTAGAACAAGGGATCACCATTGGAAAATAAAGGCCCGAAAAAAGGAGAAATTTCATCACTGAAATGATAGTGAATCTTAACACTCTGTCCTGGAGAATTGTGGAGGCTTAGTCACAGATTGTGCTCAAAACAGATGCTGACAGATATACTCTTGCAAAAAAGGGCAAAGGAAAGAGATCTTAAAATCTGAAACAAAAACAGATATTTTAAGAAAACTAATCCAGAGAAGCAGCATCTGTGATAAAAGACACCGGCTGTGGATTAGAAACCATTCCTTAGATATAGAGGGAGGCATTTTCTTTTAATTATGGAAGACAGCACCTAGATTACTATGTACTTGTTTGGCCTTCCAACCTAAGGAAGAATAAATTATAATGGAGGGAGTGTAACTAAGTTTCATCAGTTTGATTTTAAGGATAGATAGATCTTTTGAGAGGAGATTATGCAGAATGGACCAATGCAATAGAGCTTATAAGAATGAGCAGTTATCTGATGGAAATAAGAGATGTTTCCCCTCACAGGCATGTCTAGAAATAGGAGTCATAGTTCCAAAAGAAAGGACTTGCCAATCAGACTAAAATGAGAACAACCATCTTCACCTAAAGGGAATAGTAGGATGACCCTTTAGAACAGAATTGAGAAGGACTTCTTTAGCCGGAGGGTGGAAAATCTATGAAATTTATTGCCACAGACAACTGTGGAGGCCAAGTAACTGGGAATATTTAAATCAGAGATTGATAGGTTCTTGAGTGGTAAGGCTGTCAAAGGTTACAAGGTGAAGGCAGGAGAATGGGGTCAGGAGGGGAAATAAATCAACCATGATCGAATGGGGGAGTAGGCTCGATGGCTGAAAGGCCTAATTCTCCTCCTATGTCTCACAGTCTTATGGTAATGAATCTTCGGAATTTTCTACCCATTAGAGCTATGGAAGCTTAGTCAACGAGACTTTCAATACAAAGATTGCCAGTAAAAGAATCAAGGGATATAGGGTTAGTGCACAAAACTAGTACTCAGGTAAAAGATCAGCAACGATCTCAGTGAATGAGTAGCCAACAGCCCACTCTTGTTTCTTAGCTTCTTCCATTAGTAATTGAAATGCACATAGTATAAATTTGTAAAAATCCAGAAAGTTCATAAAATTATTATTTTTTAAATCATAATTCATGATTTTATGCAGAAAGTACTAACAACAAATCTTTGAGTTCATATTGACTCCGGGAATCCAGTTGACTTTAGCTTTCTCAAAATCCAATTATATTCTCTCAGATTTGAGATTTAAATCTTGCTAGCTCTTTGGCACATTGCACATACACAATGAATTCCAGCAGATGTGTATACAGCAACAGGTATGATTTAATCACCAAGGGAAGAAAATTGGTAAATGAATATTGAAGGGTATGGGGTAGGGATTAATATGAAAAACAAAGAAATGAATTAGGAAAATGTTTTTTTTAATTAGCTACAATGAGGCATTAATATTACAAATGGGCTGAATATTTGTAAAAGGAAAATGATAAAATCCTTCTGCCAATTGAGAGGGATGTAGGATTAGAGTCGAGGGCTCTAAGTGAAGAATTAACACTGGATCAGCCGGGATGGATCCTTTGAGTCAGTAATCTTTATAAAATATAAAGAAAATTTCCACACTTGCTTCAGTTAATGTGTTTCCATCCATCAACAATAGTGATAGTACACGATTGATAAAGAATCCAGGAAAAGGGAGTAGGCTGTCTGGCCCTCACAGTTGACCCTTCATTCAATAAGGCTGTCAATAATACTGGATAATTAAAAGAGAATGGCTTCAATATGACAACATTTTTAGGCAAGGTGTTCTCCCATGCAGCTATCTTTAGATAATACAGGTACAGAAGTCTGAAGTCCCACAGCACCAGGTTTGAGTATAGCTACTACTCTACAACCATTCGGTTCTTGAACCAACACAATCATAGTCAATACAGATTTGCAACACAACAACAAGTTTGATTACTTTCCTTTAAAATTAACTTGTTCCAGTCCAGTTCTGTCTTGTAAAATTTATGTTTCATTTATATTTTTATTGCTAATACTGCTTATATATTTCTATGTGCTGTGATTCTGCTGCAAATTTTTCATTGCAGCTTACATACATGTATTTCAGTACATGACAATAAACTCTACTTTGACTTTGACAGCCACTCTTTAGGTAACTAGTATAAACTTCTTCCCTCTGTCACAATTGTTAAATGAATGCATAAAAACTGAATGTTGAAAAACATCATACATTGTAAGAAAACGGTCATGTTTAATCATTGCTGAAGAGTAGCTCAGCATTTTCTGCACATTCTAGAAACAATTTAGAAGACTGAGCTTTTCTGCAGAAATACCTTGCAAACAAGTGCTTTTGGCTCTACAATCACTTGAGTCAGTACCTTTAATTTAGATTATCCAAAGAATCTCCTGACCCTGTAGTAGTAAGTGCAGGGAAAATATATGAGGGACATTTAAGAGACCCTTTGGTAGGGACATGGATGAAAGTGAGGGTCTGTGGTAGGAAAGGGTTAGCTTGATCTAGGAGTGGATTAAAAGTTCAGTACAATATTGTTGGCTGAAAGGCCTATACTGTGCTATATAGTATAAAACATCAGAATCATTATCTCATTACTGTCCAACAGCCGAACACTAAACTTTCATAGAAATGGAATCAAAAAAAATTATGACATGGAGGAGGCCAGCTGGCTCATCCTTTCTGTATTAGTCAAATAAGAGCAACTCAGTCTAATACACCTTACAGTATCACAGTCGCAGCTCTTCAAATAATGTAAAATATGAGAGTCTGCCTGCCCTTTCATTCTTAGGAAAAAGTTTTCAGATCCCAATCAACTGCTGAATGAAAAATTATTTTCTTCCCCTCCCCCTGATCTATCTAATCCCTGCCCCTTCAGCTGCAGAAATAGTTCCTTCCAATTTACTCTATCTTGCTCTGTCACATTTTTTTAAAGTTGTACAAGACGTTGGCGAGACTGCATTTGAAATATTGTGTAGTTTTGTTTACTCTGCCATAGGAAATACATCACTACACTAGAACGACTACCGAGAGTATGGATCCAGTCCAATACCTCACAGGCACATCTCTCCCCATCACTGGCAGTATCTACATCCAATTTGCACAACTCTAGTCACTACAGTTTAGCAAGATTATCAACATTTTGAACTCTTTGTACTAAAATAAACTTTCTTTGTTCTAATTGTGCATATTTATGTTTTTCATAAGCTGCTTGTATGATGCCATTGTGCCCAAGTTGCCACTGCCAATAAGATTTTTTTTAAACTGTAGCTGGGCTTACATGTTTACATTGTACAACCTTGAGAACCGTCTCCTTTCAAGCAGCCACAAAAAAAAGTCCAAAAGAACCCATTAAAAAAAGCCTGACAAATACCCAATGTGCAGAGAGAGAAAAAAGAAACAAATTGTGCAAAAGATAAAAGTAAGCAAGTAGCATTGAGAATGAAAGTGAGTCCTCAGACACGAAGCCCAGAGCAGTCTCAACCTCAGTTCAGCACATAGTGAAGTAAATGTCACGGAGCCTGCAGACATGAAGCCCAGAACAGCCGGAGCAGACCACAGCCTCATCTTCTGTGCAGTGAAGAGTGGAGTGAATGTCACAGAGCAGCAAGGAGAACTGATAAAGATTTATGAGGAACGGGTCAGCATTCAAAGGACTGAATTATATATAGGGAGAGTTTGGGCAGGATTGGTAGGTCAAGTTTTGTCAAATGGGGTGAGCTTTGTAGGTATCACAGTCAGCATGGATGAATTAAGCCAAAGGGCCAATTTCCATGCTATAACACTTTATAATTCTAAGTATCCCCTTAAGTCACTCTGTTCCAAAGAAAACTACCCTATTTTACCCAATCTTTCCTCATAAATAGAATTTTGCAGTCTTGGCAGCATCTTTGTCAATCTCTCCTGCATCCTCCCTATTTAATCATGTTTTTACCCTGTAGTGCCAATACTTCAGCTTGTCCCACCCGTGCCACAAGAAACTAGAAGTCCCACACCATCAGTCTCAAGAACAGCTACTTCCCTTCAATCATTCAGTTTCTTGAACCCACTGGAAAAACTCTACTCACAACAGTTTAGCAACACTATGACTACTTTGATCACTGATTCTGATTCTGACTATGCACTGAAATGAATTTTGTGCTTTTTTATTTTAATGGATTCTTCATCTCATGTTCTTGATATTTATTGCTTACCTATTTATTATTATGGAGCTGCAAGATTGTGCCAGCAACTAACAGTGACGTCCTGCAGTTGATGAAACAACAACTGTTCTTATTCTTCCTCTTGTTATTTTTCTTCTTCTCTGTGTGTAATTGGAGGCTGTCATTTACATTTGGATCATGTGTTTTTGGGCCAGCTGAGCAATCAAGCGAATTTGCTGTCTCCAAGGGAATTTGGCATGGTTGAGAACGGAGTGTGCAGCCTAATGGCAGACTGCGAACCTATGATCCGCTCTAGTTCTCAATAATTAAAGCGTCAAGCAAGATTGAAATTAATGAGGACGAGAGCAGAAGGGGAGTGGGTGTTCAGCGCCGTCTCCTTGCATCTGACCAGTCTCCCTCTCCCTCTCACTTGCTACTGCTGCTGGAGGAACATGAAAGGGTCTTTGGTCTTGGGCGAGGTTTGATCAGTGCATTTTATGTATTGGACTCGATTTTAAAGAACTCTGCAATTCATGTTGTATGTGTTTCTGGTTCCTGGTTACTCATTTTATATTGCTATTTTGTGAGATTTTGATCTGGGGAGCGGACTGGCTCCAATTGCAGTCAATGAATGACCCAACACTTTAATTGACCTGAATTGAACTAAACTGAACATTCTTAGACTGTTTCAAGGAAACTACGGTTTGATGTTCTGTGTGTTACTTGCTCATTATCTGCTGTTTGCATGAGTTATTCTTTTTTTTTGTGCTTTGGGTACTGGATGCTTTTTTAAAAACCTGTTTCTTTCTCTCGTGACTGTCTGCAAGAAGACAAATCTCAGGGTTGTATACTGCATAATACTTTGACAATGAATGTACTTTGACTTTGAATCAATATTGTTTTTTCTCTTTTGTGTTTGCACAGTTTGTTGTCTTTTGCAAATTGGTTGCTTGGCTGCTCAGTTTGGTGTGGTCTTTCATTGATTCTAGTATTGTTCTTGGATTTGCTGAGTATGTCCACAAGAAAATGAATCTCGGAGTTGTATATGATGACGTATACGTATACTTCGATAATAAATTTATTCTGAACTTCAATTGTGTGCTTTCTTGTAAAAATAGCACGTCATTTATGTTTAACTTATGTTTGCTGACGAACACTGCTTGTACGATGCTATGTGTCTGTAATGCTGCTGCACATAAGTTTATCTTCGCACCTGTGCATCGATGCAATTCCATGTATGACAATAAACTTAATTTTGACTCTGAAATGTCCAGAAGTGCCTCCACTGCTACAAAGCCGCATGACTCCAATTTTATTAAACACGAATCAACAAAGCAAGACATTCCATGTTATTAGGCTTTGGATTATCCTTCTGTGTCTGCTAGATATAGGCAAACGCGTAAGCCTCAGTCTACAAAGAATAACTTTCATGCAAATCGGTTCTCCAATACACTGAAAAACCTATGCAATTTTACTTTTTCAGTCACTATAAATCGAGGTTGAGATCTTAAATTGACAATGACATTGCACCCTTATTCTGCACACTATTCCAAATTAAAATTTGGAAAAACAATAAAACATCACATACACATATGTGTCTAATTGCATATTTTACATTGATGAGGAAGTCTAAATAACTGTGCCTTTTAACAGAACTTAGCAGTTACTCAAAGCAAAGGAGATTCCTGGCAATTTAAATAGCTGGTATTTCTGGCCAAAACTTGATATCTACTTCCCAAACAAATTTTGTTCAGGTTATATCAATTTGACCATAAAACATTAAAGAAGAATAACTTAGAGAATGATATGTTCCTATACTGATAAAATGCATATGACCCAGTTTACTGTGAGCAAACATTTTGTATAAACGTAGCTCAAGCTCTCTGGGGGAAATTGGAGGAGGAAGCACACGTCTACTTTTAAAAAAACGGGATAACATTCTGCTGATAGTTTAACTTGCTGGTGAAAGTGTGAGAAAAAATGCAATAAATAAAATAACTTGTTAAGTTGCACTTGTTGTAACCCATGCAGCCCATATGTAGGATGCAACATTGAATTATAATTGGGAAGACTACCTTTAATTCTGTTTAAATTAAAATGTGGAATGGGTAATGCATGGTGCAAAACCTTCTAATCTGCAAAACTGCTAGCAATGGGTTTAAAATCAATTAATTTTGAGTCAGACTGGAAAGGAAATCAAGCTTTAGTTTTGTTCTCATCCTTATGCTACCCAGATGAATAAACTTCAAGTAAAGAGAAAAGGGGAGAAAATTCAAAAATTAGACGTGCAGAAGGACTTGGGAGTCCAAGTGCAGGATACCCTAAAGGTTAACTTGCAGGTAAAGACAGTGGTAAGGAAGGCAAATGCAATATTAGCATTCATTTCAAGAGGACTAGGATATAAGTGCAAGGATGTAATGCAGTGGCTTTATAAGGGATTGGTTAATTGGAGTATTGTGAGCAGCTCTGGGCCCCTTATCTAAGAAAAGATGTGCTGGCATTGGAGACGGTCCAGAGGAAATTCACAAAAATTATTCTGGGAATGAAAGGGTTAATGTAGAGAAGGGTTTGATGGCTCTGGGCCTGTACTCATCGGAGTTTAGAAGAATGAGAGGGGATCTCATTGAAACCTATCAAATACTGTAACACGTAGATGGAGTGGATGTAGAGAGGATGTTTCCTGTTGTGGGAGAGTCTAGGACCAGAACCCATAGGTCTCATACAGGAATGTCCATTTAGAAGAGAGATGAGGAGGAATTTGTTCAGCCAAAGGGTAGTGTGTCTGTGGAACTCACAACTCATTTTGCACAGACCTGTTTTCAATTTGACAGGAAAGAGTCTTTTCCTGTCAATCAGTGTCAAAAAAGCCAAATTAAATCCACTGAGATTCAACGTTATAAAACAATAAAACAAGTAAACTTCTGGGGGTGGGTGAATACTTTTCATAGGCACTGTATTTAAAGCAGAGGTTGACAAGTTCTTGATTAGTCAAGGCATCAAAGGCTATGCGGAGAAAGCAGGAGAATGGGGTTAAGGGGGATAATGGGTCAGCCACAATGGAATAGCGAAGCAGACTCGAGAACCCGAATGACCTAATTCTATTCCTATGTCTTATCATTGAAGGTAACGTGCTATGAAATGCTCTAAGATAATAAAAGGCGATTACAAATACAAGATTCAAGTTGGCAAAATAGTAATCTAGCCAAATTACAATGTATTATAACATTGTAGTTTTCCTCCACTTGACTCAATTTCCTGCATGAATAGGACATAACAGTAAATGTGACAGCACAAAATTTGAATCTGATGTTACTTGCCAAGCATCTGATTCAACTTCTCCGGTGCTCAAATAATCAAATAAAGAAGGGATGTAATAAAGTACAGTGCCATAAATTGATAGAAAATGTGGTTCCCCTTGATTGGGCAATCATGAACTAGAAGTTAATTGTTTAAATTGGATGAAAGATTTAATAGAAACCTGAGGGATAACTTTTTCCTCACACACATTGGTACACATATGGAATGAGGTGCCACAGGCAATGGTTAAGGCGGTACAATAACATTTAAAAGACATTTGGACAGGTATATGCATAGGAACGGTTCAGAAAGAGATGGATCAACACAAGCAAATAGGTCGAGTTTTGTTGGGCATTTTAGCTGGCATGGACAGCTGTCTGACTGCATATGCTGCACTCTAAAAAGTGGGGTTCACACCTGTTATATTAAAGAAAATAACTTAAAACATTTATGAGAAATTTGCTTTGTATATAAACTTCTCTGCATTAACATGTATAGAGATCTTAAAACTGAAGTTTCATTTCCAAAAATGCTAGAACTGTAACAACAATCTCACATGAAGTCAAGTCACTTTTTATTGTCATTTCAACCATAACTGCTGGTACAGTACACAGTAAAAACGAGACAACGTTTTTCAGGACCATGATGCTACATGAGACAATACAAAAACTACACTGAACTACAGAAAACAACACAAAACTACACTAGACTACAGACCTACCCAGGACTGCATAAAATGCACAAAACAGTGCAGGTATTACAATAAATAATAAACAAGACAATAGGCACAGTAGCAGGCAGTAGGTTGTTGTAAGTCCAGGCTCTGGGTATTGAGGAGTCTGATGGCTTGGGGGAAGAAACTGTTACATAGTCTGGTCGTGAGAGCCCGAATACTTCAGTGCCTTTTGCCAGATGGCAGGAGGGAGAACAGTTTGTATGAGGGGTGCGTGGGGTCCTTCATAATGCTGTTTGCTTTACGGATGCAGCATGTGGTGTAAATGTCTGTAAGAGAAGAGAGACCCCGATGATCTTCTCAGTTGGCCTCACTATCTGCTGCAGGGTCTTGCAGATGGTGCAATTTCCGAACCAGGCAGTGATGCAGCTGCTCAAGATGCTCTCAATACAACCTCTGTAGAATGTGGTGAGGATGAGGGGTGGGAGATGGACTTTTCTCAGCCTTCACAGAAAGTAGAGACGCTGCTGGGCTTTCTTTATTATGGAGCTGGTGTTGAGGGACAGAGGTGAGATTCTCCGCCAGGTGAACACCAAGAAATTTGGTGCTCCTAACGATCTCTACGGAGGAGTCGTCAATGTTCAGCAGAGAGTGGTCATTCCGTGTCCTCCTGAAGTCAACAACCATCTCTTTTGTTTTGTTCACATTCAGAGACAGGTTGTTGGCTCTGCACCAGTCCGTTAGCCGCTGCACCTCCTCTCTGTATGCTGACTCATCGTTCTCGCTGATGAGACCCACCGCGGTCGTGTCATCGGCGAACTTGATGATGTGGTTCGAGCTGTGTGTTGCAGCACAGTCACGGGTCAGCAGAGTGAACAGCAGTGGACTGAGCACACAGCCCTGGGGGGACCCATGCTCAGTGTGATGGTGTTGGAGATGCTGCTTCCAATCCGGACTGACTCAGGTCTCCCAGTCAGGAAATCTGGGATCCAGTTGCAGAGGGAGGTGTTCAGGCCCAGTAGGCTCAGCTTTCCAATCAGTTTCTGAGGAATGATTGTGTTGAATGCTGAACTGAAGTCTATGAACAGCATTCAAATGCACGTGTCTTTTTTGTTCATAGACTTCAGTTCAGCATTCAACACAATCTGCATGGTTATAGCAATAATGTAAATGATAATTAAATAATTTAGAATAGTTCAGTTCTTTGGGGAAAGAAATTAACTCTGAATACTTGACCATCTTTAACTCATTTAAAGTATACTTGAGGAGGGCAGCTTTGAAGTAACAGATGCATCTCTAGTCAGAAACCAAGAGAGTAAATTAATACAATCATAAATCAAATGTTACATCTCTGTTATTTCCAGGAGAACTTTTCCAGGACAGAAGATTGCCCCACGGATATTATTGAATTTAATTTGTATAAGCACCATATTTTTAAATTTAACTTGAATTTAACTGCTTGCTTTTAATCACAAGGATTTGTTTACTGAAGGAGGCATTAAACTGGATGTGCCACTGTGCTCTTTACATACCTCTGCAGCATTTCTGCTTTTGATCTTTGCACACCCTATTGCACCTGACCCATTCTTGGAATAATATTTATTGGTTTATCTGCCGCAAGAATTCAGTTTTCCAGCTGACCTATAATAACAGTTGAGTAAAGCAGCCACCCATGATACTTCTCCCGCTCTGTTCCACATTATTATCTTAGAGATTCTTCAGAGACAGCTTGCCAAGAGGTCTTTGTCATTAATTCAGTGATACATAAATTCAGACATTTTGGCAATGCATTTACAGATCATAAAATTCAAAGAACAAAATGCCACAAATTCTAGTGCATTCATCAAACAGGTCTAAGACATCACAAAGGTAAGTTGATATGAAGGAGGTAACTTCATCTGCTGAAATTTATTCCTCCCCCAAACAATTACTGCATTTAATTGGTTCATCTGACTCCAGAATTTCTATACTGTAGTACTAACCTAATGGAATAGCAGTTCAAGTACTGATTGCAGAAAGAGGTGAAGTATAGAGAAATATAAATAACCTTACTTATGTAATGCTTTTAATGCTCTAAAACTTCCCAAAATACTTCACAGTAAGGTAAACAAACAATAGATATTATGCTTGTCACTGATACAGTGAGTACAAATGTGATAAACTTTTCAAAGAGGACTTAGCAGAATAGAAATGTTAAGGTAGTCACTCACTCATGTCTTTCAGCCTGTGTTTCCATTCACTTATGCTTTGCTGATTTGAGTCCAAAATACTTATACTCTGTTTTGTCCTCAATTTCCAAAACAGTTTTTGACAAGTCTATAATGATCACAGGAGACACAATTGCAGGAATCTGCAGCAACAACCAATCTGCTCGAGAATATCAGCAGGTTAAGCAGCATCAGTGGGGAGAAAGTAATTGTCTTTTTGGGATCCTAATGTAGGGTTTTGATAATTTAGCTCCCCCAACAAATGCTGCTTGACCCGCTCAGCTCTTCCAGCAGATTGCCTGTTGCCCCAATCATGATAATTTTCACTCTTTTAATGGAAACTCTATATGTTTATATGAAGAAAATTTTCTTAACATATCTATCAAATAGAAAACAAGCAGATAGAAAAAAGTGCCCTTTTAAGAATGAAGATATATAACTAATTTAGTACCCCAGGGACTGGTCCTTAATTATTTACTATTTACATTGATGACCTCGAGGAGGAAATGAAATGCAAAGTTTCCATGTTTGGCAAAGATACAAAAATAGCTGGAAGACCACGTCATGATGAGGATAATGTGATTCTGCAATGGGATAAAGATATATTGAGTGGTTCCGCAAAAAAACTTAGTAAATGAAGTTTGACATGGGAAAGTGTGAGGCTATGCATTTCAATAAGAAGAATCAAAAGACAGATTATCAATTAATGGAGAGGGGCTGCAAATGAGTGAGGTGTTCTTGTACATTAATTACAAAAAAATATTAGCAGGCAGGTCCAACAAGTATACAGAAAAACAAATGACACTGTTAAGTTTTATTGCCAAGGGATTGGATATTAAGAATACAGAAGTTTTGTTACAATTGTACATGAGGTCACACCTGGAATACCATGTGCAGCTTTGGTCCCCTTACCTAAAAGTGGACATATAAGTCTTCAATTTCAGTTCATTTCAGGGTTGGATTCTGAGATTATATAAACTCTTGTTGTAATTTACTGTTTGGAGACTAATTCCTAGGATGAAAGGGTATCTTGTCTAGCGAAGCTAGAGGGCTTGGGTTTGCATTCCTTGGAGTTCAGAAGATTGGAGCTTGATTGTATTCGAACACATAAGATACTGAAGGACGCAAACAACAAAGAAGCTTGACAGAGTAAATGTTGAGATGTTTTCACTAAAGGGGGAGCATAAACAAGAGAATATATCTGTAAAAATAAGGCATTGGTCACATCATGAAGACCCTGGAGAGACTTGTTCTGGAGTTGCTCCGGCCTATGGTCAGGCCACACTTAGATCCCCTCCAGTTCGCCTACCAGCCCCGACTCGGAGTTGAGGATGCCATCGTCTACCTGCTGAACCGTGTCTACGCCCACCTGGACAAGCCAGCGAGCACTGTGAGGGTCATGTTTTTTGACTTCTCCGGTGCGTTCAACACCATCCGCTCTGCTCTGCTGGGGGAGAAGCTGACAGCGATGCGGGTGGATGCTTACCTGGTATCATGGATTCTTGATTACCTGATTGGCAGACCACAGCACGTGTGCTTGCAATACTGTGTGTCCGACAGAGTGATCAGCAGCACTGGGGCTCCACAGGGGACTGTCTTGTCTCCCTTTCTCTTCACCATTTACACCTCGGACTTCAACTACTGCACAGAGTCTTGTCATCTTCAGAAGTTTTCGGATGACTCTGCCATAGTTGGATGCATCAGCAAGGGAGACGAGGCTGAGTACAGGGCTACGGTAGGAAACTTTGTCACATGGTGTGAGCAGAATTATCTGCAGCTTAATGTGAAAAAGACTAAGGAGCTGGTGGTAGACCTGAGGAGAGCTAAGGTACCGGTGACCCCTGTTTCTATCCAGGGGGTCAGTGTGGACATGGTGGAGGATTACAAATACCTGGGGATACGAATTGACAATAAACTGGACTGGTCCAAGAACACCGAGGCTGTCTAAAAGAAGGGTCAGAGCTGTCTCTATTTCCTGAGGAGACCGAGATCCTTTAACATCTGCCGGACGATGCTGAGGATGCTCTACAAGTCTGTGGTGGCCAGTGCTATCATGTTTGCTGTTGTGTGCTGGGGCAGCAGGCTGAGGGTGGCAGACACCAACAGAATCAACAAACTCATCCGTAAGGCCAATGATGTTGTGGGGATGGAACTGGACTCTCTCACGATGGTGTCTGAAAAGAGGATGCTGTCTAAGTTGCATGCCATCTTGGACAATGTTTCCCATCCACTACATAATGTACTGGGTGGGCACAGCAGTACATTCAGCCAGAGACTCATTCCAGCGAGATGCAACACAGAGCGTCATAGGAAGTCATTCCTGCCTGTGGCCATCAAACTTTACAACTCCTCCCTTGGAGGGTCAGACACCCTGAGCCAATAGGCTGGTCCTGGACTTATCTCATAAATTACTGGCGTAATTTACACATTACTATTTAACTATTTATAGTTCCATTACTATTTATTATTTATGGTGCAACTGTAACAAAAACCAATTTCCCCCGGGATCAATAAAGTATGACTATACTATACTTAAAACTGAGGTGTCTAGAAATTTCTTCTCACTGAGTGTAATGCAAACACTTGTA
This sequence comes from Mobula hypostoma, assembly GCF_963921235.1. Lineage (NCBI taxonomy): Eukaryota > Metazoa > Chordata > Chondrichthyes > Myliobatiformes > Myliobatidae > Mobula > Mobula hypostoma. The sequence continues at coordinate 173,187,919 of NC_086097.1, forward strand.
CTACACTCAGTAATGCAAACAGTAATGCAAATACTTGCTCTCCATAGGATCATCGAGGAAGTCAAGAAGAACAACCTACCAGCCGTGCTTACATCGATTTTCAGAAAGCTTTTGACTCCACTCACTGAGGTAAAATGCTGAAGATCCTGAAAGCTTACAGAGTGCCAGACCATCTACTGAAAGCAATAGAGTCCAGCTATACCAAAACCATGGCGAAAGTTGTATCACCAGACGGAGAAACAGCAGTGTTCGAGCTCCTAGCCGGTGTGCGGCAAGGAGAAACTCTGGCACCCTACATTTTTATAATCGTCCTTGATTACGCTGTGCGTCAAACTACCAAAGATCATGATAAGCTTGGTTTTACCATAAAACCACGGCGAAATAAAAGGGTCAGACCAGTTACGCTCACAGATCTCAATTTTGCAGATGACATAGTCCTGCTCTCTGACCAGATGGAGGAAGCACACCAGCTACTGACAAAAGTGAAAATTGAATGCAATAAAGTTGGACTTCACCTAAACACTAAAAAGACAGAGTACATGGCATTTAACTGCGACGAAGGTACTTTCAAGACCGTAGAGAATGATACCATTAAGAAAGTCTTTGACTACAAGTACCTCAGGTCAAGAATGATGAGTTCGGAGAAGGACATAAAGATACGGAAGGCGCTGGCGTGGAGGACTTTGAACGACATGAAGGAAATCTGGAAATCGAATCAGACCAGAGGGCTTTAAAAGAGGATTTTCATAACAGTCATAGAGTCAATTCTCACGTATGGATGCGAGACGTGGACACTCACCAAGACGATGCGAAAGTCTCTAGATGGTTGCTATACACAAATGCTCTGGATGGCTCTTGACGTGAGTTGGCAACAGCACATGATGAACATCGAGCTCTATAACAATCTACCGATGCTCACCACCAAAATCAAGGTGAGAAGACTGCAACTTGTGGGGCACTGTCTACGCCACCCCAAGCTACCTGCCAGCCACGTCATCATATGAGAGCCCAAGCACTGGAGGATGAACCCTGGGCGCCCTCCCAAGACTATGGTCAACACGCTCCTAGAAGACAGCTAATGTAGGTGAACTGAACACACTGATGAGGGAGAGGGAGAAGTGGAGAGTCTGTCATCATGCCCGATGCTGGCCCTCTAGGCCTGAGTCGACGTAGTAGTAGAGTGTAGTGAATATTTGGAATTGTCTACCTCCATGGGTTACACAGGAGACAGATAAGTATGTGAAAGATCAAGAAATTGAGTCATTTGAAGACTTCAGGGGCCTTTCTGATGATTTTTTTTGTGTACCTGACATCTAATTATCAGTAATCTGTAGAGTGTGATAATAAACCTTTTTGAACCTAAGGCACTTTTCATAGTTTTTTTAAACCATATAAAAACAAATATAACTAATCTTTGGTCCAGAATCTTAGGCCTACTTGCACCAAAGTCCAAAACTATCAACATCGTTTTCTAATTTTATGCTCCCATCTGGACCCCCACCTATCCTATCAACTGGAACTTCGGTACTTGCATGTTGAATCATACTGTGCAGATGCTTTATGACCCACCATCATTGAATGACTTTAAAAAAGATGTACCTTATTAGTTCCATTGCTCTTCCCTCCACAGCTCTGTGACTTCATCCCATCAATCATTAAAATGATTAATCAAAGCAAACTCTGGTCACCTAGACATGTGTCCGAACCCAACATAATGCTGCAACTTTTTTTTTTATTATTGTATCACCAACTTTAAAACCTAGTTTTTAATTCACATATATGTGCAATATTTTTAGATCCAGAACTGGTATGATTGATAAATTGCAGATCAGTATAAAAATTGCAGATGCAACTCATAAAAAATGAATTTTACAGTAATTTCTATATATGGTTGTTTGAAAGTAATACAATAAGCATGTCATTTTCCTACTTAAGTGCCAAATATAGATATATTCTGCACAGAAGTTTATTCTGCCCATCAACCCTTTGCCAGACAATCCAATTAGTCCTATTCTCTGGCTCTTTCCCCAGGGCCCTGCAAGTCTTTTGCTTTCAAGATTAGACATACAGGGTAACAGATTCTGGAATGTGTTACACATAAACCCATGGTTGAGCATTCTTGTCTGGTGATAGAGCTGCCAAATTTCAAGTATAACTAATTAGGGACAGGTCCCGGTCAGTCAGTACACTTCTGGTTTACAATTGGCCAAGGAGAAAAAAATAACCTATGGCCCTGGCTTTGGTCCAATTTTTTTGCAACTTGTCTCCACCATCAAACTGAATAACAGGATATGGGTGAAACAGAAAGACATGTCTCTGATCATTTTAACCTGTGGTTTTAGTTAACTTAAAAATTAGGAACAAGCATTGATGGATTAAGTTGGACTTAACAAGAAACCTAAACTTTGTATGATAAGAAAAGGCTTAACAAAGAAGTCACAGTGAGTAATAATATTGTGCAGCAGTAATTTGTCATCTGTTGCTGCAATTCACTGCGAGTATATTCTGCATTCAAAATTCAATTCCAATGGAGTTCAATGCACACACACATTTGACACAATTGAGGTATTTCATCTCTTTTTATTTCAAGTTCGAGGCTTATGTGATGAAAAGTCAACACTGTAGCAATAAATCTTCAATTAACTTTATAATTTTAAGTTATACGACTCTTGAAAGGTCCGTAATAGGACAGGATGGACTCATGAGTTCACGATCTCCCACATTATGGCCTTGCACCTCATTGTCTACCTGCACTACACTTTCTCTGTAACTGTTGCGCTTTAATCTGTACTCTGTTGTTGTTTCCATACCACTTCAATGCACTTGTGCATCGGTGATAATTTTAACCGTTATTGTCTATTGCCAAACTGTGGAGGTGGTTAAAAGTCAACCATTTAGGTGGGTCTATAGTCTAGATGGATAAGGGCAGCAGATATCCTTCTCCAGGGTTATTGGGAACTAGTTAAATTCTTACAGCAAAGATTAAACCAACATGATTTATATAACCTAGGAAAGGCTATTACTGGATCACCAAAGTAATATCTGAACATGAAACATTAATCTGATCCACTATTTACAACTACTGTGTATTTGAGTGCAAAGGATGAACAGGTCAAGACTTTACTGGGAGTCCAATTTTAAGAACTCTTGTTTCAAACAACTGATGAAATTTCAAAACAATACACTAATTATCTGGGTGCAAAAGCTACCAAAGTAACGCATTGTAGTACATTTCTTCAATTGAGACCACTGTTGTACTTGATAATACATGTATTCAAAAGCAGCTTTATTGCACTCATAATCATGTATTCCCAAGATGTTAATGGGTCAGTGAACCAGTCTTACCAGTTCAGAAAAGTCTTGCCCATTGTAGCAGCCAGTTGGAATCAATTAATTTTATCATGAAAATTTTACTTACCTTTGGTAAATGCGGGTTCTTTTTTAACATTTAAGAGTAAATTGGATAGATACATGGATGGGAGGTGTATGGAGGGATATGGTCCGGGTGCATGTCAGTGGGACTAGGCAGAAAATGGTTCGGCACAGCCAAGAAGGGCCAAAAGGCCTGTTTCTGTGCTGTAGTTTCTATGGTTCTATGGTTCTTTTGAATGAAAATCAAAATACCAGGGAGTAGAAGAAATAAAAACAGAATTAGGCCATTTAGCCCAATCAGTCTGCTCCATCATTTCATCATTGCTGATTTATTTTCCCTCTTGACCCCATTCTCCTGTCTACTTCCCATAACTGTTGATGTTCTGAATAATCAGGAACCTATCAACCTCTGCTTTAAATATACTCGATGACTTGGCCTCAAAAGCCATCTGTGGCAATGAGCTCCACAGATTCACCACCCTCTGGCTAAAATAATTCCTCCTTATCTCTGTTCTAAATGGACCTCTCTATTCTGAGGCTGTGCCCTCTGGTCCTAGAATCCCCTACTATAGAAAACATCCTCTCCACATCCACTCTATCTAGGCCTTTCAATATTCAATAGGTTTCAATGGGAACCCCCTTCCCCATTCTTCTAAATGCCAGCATTTACAGACCAAACACTTGTCATACATTATGTTAACCATTTCATTCCTGACATCATTCTTGTGTGCCTTCTCTGGCCCCTCTCCAATACCAGTACATCTTTTCTTAGATAAGAGGCCCAAAGGTGCTCTTAATACTCAAGGTGTAGTCTGACCAATATCTTATAAAACCTCAGCATTACATCCTTGCTTTTATATTCTAGTCTATTCTTGAAATGAAGGCTAACATTGCATTTGTTCTCCTTACACTGACTCAACCTGCAGGTTAACCTTGGATTCCCAAGTCCCTTTGCACTTTCCTTTAATCTTTCTATGAAAATACATGACCATATACTTCCCTACATTATATTCCATCTGCCACTTCTTTGCCAATTCTCCCAAACTGTCTAAGTCCTTCTACAGACTCTCTACTTCCCCAACACAATCCAAGTATGCAACATCATTAGTGATAATTTTTCAAAACTCGTTAGATTCTGGACTAGTTCCTGAGGATTGGAGGGTGGCTAATGTAACCCCACTTTTTAAAAAAGGAGGGAGAGAGAAACCGGGGAATTATAGGCCGGTTAGCCTAACGTCGGTGGTGGGGAAACTGCTGGAGTCAGTTATCAAGGATGTGATAACAGCACATTTGGAAAGCGGTGAAATGATCGGACAAAGTCAGCATGGATTTGTGAAAGGAAAATCATGTCTGACGAATCTCATAGAATTTTTTGAGGATGTAACTAGTAGAGTGGATAGGGGAGAACCAGTGGATATGGTATATTTGGATTTTCAAAAGGCTTTTGACAAGGTCCCACATAGGAGATTAGTGTGCAAACTTAAAGCACACGGTATTGGGGGTAAGGTATTGGTGTGGGTGGAGAATTGGTTAGCAGACAGGAAGCAAAGAGTGGGAATAAACGGGACCTTTTCAGAATGGCAGGCGGTGACTAGTGGGGTACCGCAAGGCTCAGTGCTGGGACCCCAGTTGTTTACAATATATATTAATGACTTGGATGAGGGAATTAAATGCAGCATCTCCAAGTTTGCGGATGACACAAAGCTGGGTGGCAGTGTTAGCAGTGAGGAGGATGCTAAGAGGATGCAGGGTGACTTGGATAGGTTGGGTGAGTGGGCAAACTCATGGCAGATGCAATTTAATGTGGATAAATGTGAAGTTATCCACTTTGGTGGCAAAAATAGGAAAACAGATTATTATCTGAATGGTGGCCGATTAGGAAAAGGGGAGGTGCAACGAGACCTGGGTGTCATTATACACCAGTCATTGAAAGTGGGCATGCAGTTACAGCAGGCAGTGAAAAAGGCGAATGGTATGCTGGCATTTATAGCGAGAGGATTCGAGTACAGGAGCAGGGAGGTACTACTGCAGTTGTACAAGGCCTTGGTGAGACCACACCTGGAGTATTGTGTGCAGTTTTGGTCCCCTAATCTGAGGAAAGACATCTTTGCCATAGAGGGAGTACAAAGAAGGTTCACCAGATTGATTCCTGGGATGGCAGGTCTTTCATATGAAGAAAGACTGGATGAACTGGGCTTGTACTCGTTGGAATTTAGAAGATTGAGGGGGGATCTGATTGAAACGTATAAGATCCTAAAGGGATTGGACAGGCTAGATGCAGGAAGATTGTTCCCGATGTTGGGGAGGTCTAGAACGAGGGGTCACAGTTTGAGGATAGAGGGGAAGCCTTTTAGGACCGAGGTTAGGAAAAACTTCTTCACACAGAGAGTGGTGAATCTGTGGAATTCTCTGCCACAGCAAACTGTTGAGGCCAGTTCATTAGCTATGTTTAAAAGGAAGTTAGATATGGCCCTTGTGGCTACAGGGGTCAGGGGGTATGGAGGGAAGGCTGGGTTCTGAGTTGGATGATCAGCCATGATCATAATAAATGGCGGTGCAGGCTCGAAGGGCCGAATGGCCTACTCCTGCACCTATTTTTTCTATCTACTGACTCTCTTTTGTCTATCCTGCTTGTGATTTCCTCAGGGAATTTCAACAAATTTGACAGGCAAGATATCTACTTACGGAAGCCATGCTGATTTTGGCCTATGTTATCATGTGCTCCAATTATCCCAAAACCTCATCCTTAACAATGGACTCCACCATCTTTCCACCCACTGAGGTCAGGCTGACTGGCCTATAATGCCCTTTCTTCTGCCTCCCTCCCTTTTTAAAGAGTGGAGTAGCATATGCAAATTTTCAGCCCTCCGGAACCATTCTAAGCAATTCTTGAAAGATCATTTCTAATAATCATTACGTACCCTTCTGCTACCTCTTTTAGAAACCTGGGGTGTAGTCCATCTGGTCCAAGCTTCTGCAATTAATAAGGAGAAGGTGCTTGGACCAGATGGACTACACCTTGAATTTGTCACATACATTCTAAATGATACATGGCTCAATATTTACAGCATGGTGCACAATATGTTGTGCATTAAGTTTTAAAGTCATAGGTTGTCATTTAATTTCACCTATTTATTTATAAATGAATCCAAGTTGTTCATGTTGATGATTTCATCACCCATCATAAAACCCGTGTTACAGAGAAGCACATAAAATACACAATTCAGCTTCCTGGGATTCTGCCAGAAATGGGAACTAACTATTCAAAACAGGAGAATTTTGCTTTAGAAGCAAGAAAAAAGTCCTAGCCCAATTTCTGGGCATTTTTCTTTAAAATCACATAGTACAGGCTACATCTTGCCTCAGGAATCTTCATAAAAAGTATTTTAGTTGTGTCTGGAAAATACATTGGTTTAGGATACATTTGGTTTAATCTAAAGATTACATTTATGAAAAGAGATTGATCAGGTTGGTTCTAAGCTCACTGGAATTTCAGATGAATGCATTGAAGCACAAAAGGTTCTGAAGAGTATTGACAAAGTTGACACTGAGGGGAAACTTTCACTTCAAAACAGACAGAGATGAGGAAGAATTTCTTCTTTCAAAAGATATGAATCTTCACATTTCTCTGCCCCAGAGAGTCAGGAAGGGGAGTGGGGGTCATTGCATATATTCACAGTGCAGATTGACAGACATTTGAAGTGGCAGGGAGTCAAGTGGTATGGAGCAGGAGCGAGCAGCAAAATGGTGTTATAGATTGGATCAGCAATATCCTAGTGAACTGCAAAAGAAGCTTGAGGGACTGACTTACTACTACTGTTCCAGTTTCTGCAAATGCATCTCATAATGTTCAGATTTACATACTATGATTTTATAGATTATATAAATGTTCCTTACTGGGTGTTCTACATTAAATGATTTGAAAACATTTACTTCTTAAAATGTTCTGCTGACCAATATTCTATAAGATCAGCTGGAGTGGAACATAACTAAACAGCGTGAAGAGTAGATGCGTTACATTTATTCATGACTCCTGGAATGTTAACCATTCATCACGTTTTTTTAATCATCATCAAAGTCACATGAGGCTTGGTAAACAGATTTGTAACATTGTTCATCTAGGAATAATATGCATCACAATGCATGCCATCTAATTTCAATTGTAGAAATCATAAGCTCTGCAATGTACATATAATTTTCCTGGTTTTCCCGAAAAGACATGATCTGAATATACTGTATATCTAAGTAACAATTTGGTTTGTTAAATGAACTATTATTTCTCTTTTAACTACTAAGTTCATTTGAACTGTTCTCAGAAATTAGCACAAGGCAAGAGGAAAACCCATATAGCAGTTTAAATTGTTCCAGAAAAATCATGTGCATTTTATATCTGGTCCCACAGGTATTTATAGGATGAGCCAAAAGCTCTAAAAAATAAAGTTACTAAATTGTGTAACCTCTCAGCTCCATCTGCGCCTTGTTTTCCCTCCCAATCTCTGTAACCTTTCCAACCACAGTGCCCTCCAGGATCTAAGTGCTCCTCCTTTTCTGGCCTGTGGTGAAGCCTGATTTTGATTACACAACTACTGCCCAGGCTTCAAAAACAAATTCAGTCTTTAAATTTCTCTGCCTCACTTTCTCTCCCTCTCCTATAAGACCCTTCTTGAACAAATCTCTTCACTTTCTTTGAAAGTTTTTCTGCAAAGAAATTGGGGGCTTCTTACAAGGACAGATGCAAGCTATTCCTATCTCAGTACAACATAACACATAAAAAAAAAATTCAGACCTGACGTTAAGACACGAATGACTGCAGATACTGGTACCTGGAGCAAAAAAAAACTGCTAGAAAAACACAGCAGGTCAAGTATCATCTGTGGAGGCAAAGGAAGTTAATTGCCTTTTGTACATCCATCTAACCCTGACTGCAAAAATCTTAGCTGATCTTTAGGATTATGAATGCCAATTGAAATTGTTGTTAAGTTATATGAAAAGCTAATTGTAATCCAATTGTCAGAGAGTTATTACTAATGCTGTGAATCAGCCTGGAGAATGGAAACAAGTAGTGTTCACCAGGATTGGCATTACGGGTTCCGCTTTTACTTTCAAATATTTTCTTTTAGTCCAAATTTCCTGTGTTGGGATAACGGTAGTATATTTGTGGATCATTTATTCAAGTATTGAAATGCTGATGAGAACATTAGTTCTTAACCATGAGAATGAGCTTCTGGAATAGAACTCATATTGGTGCAGTGCATTTCGGTTGGGCATGATCATTTTAAAGGAAACGGAACTGAAACTTGTTCAGAAGGAAGAGCACACTGGCCTTATGTAAAAACAAATTCCATCCAATGCCATAACTAATGCTGAGAGTAATTCACAAACCAAATGCTGATTCTTCAACAGAGTAAAGCATATAATTTTGTGCTAGTTCAAGACCTTGTTGAGACTTCATTTTATGTTCTCCAACTAGAGTGCTGGATCTGTTCACTTCCAGTATGGGTAGACTTAATAAAACTTGATAGTGATGATACCAGCATAATGGAGAAGGCCATGGACTAACAGCTAGACCTGGGTGACTGATCCTGAGATATTCACTCAACTACTACTACACTAGGAGAGTAACTTAAACTCAGTAGCTGAATCCATCTCTAACTTAAAATGACCTAGATTCAGGAAAAACAACCATGAAGTCACTGAACTGTCATAAAACCCATCTAACTCACTAATGTCCTTCAGGGTTAGAAATCTGCCATCCTTCTTCTGTCTGGCATATCTGTCAGAGATTTGTCAGTATAAACTACTTCTTCAATTCAGCGGCAATAAGAGATTGATAGTAAATGGTGGGATTGCCAATGGCGACAATGCTGCAAATGAATAAATACATTAAAAATCATTGAAGGCCAGATTGCAGTTTAGTTGGAGGACATTTTCAACTTGATTAATGTGACCGCTGGTCATCTTCTATGTTTTATGCAAGAAGAAAACTAGGTTACATGTTAGAGCATCCTTCTTTTCCAAAGATACAGCTAATTATTAAAGGTTAATGTTGATTTATTTTGTTGAGATTGACAAAAGATTATTTTCCACAATCAATCAAAGAAATACCAGGTCATGTGTGCACAGTTAATATAAACCCCAGGTGAGTTGAAAAATCAAGATTCAAGAATTTTTTGGACTGAATTTCACTTTGTATCTTTCCAGTCAGATGTTCCCCTCTTCTGCATGCAGAAATGGGGAACATCCAACTGGAACCATGTGATTTGGTAAAGTTGATCTTTTTTCAAAATGCCAATAATACTCACATTTTTTAAAATATAGTCAAGACTAAAACAACAAATCATAGTAATAGTAAGCTCATACAAATTCTGATTTTGATGGGAATCACATTCATTAGAAAAATATAATTGTTTAGTTTTGATTAACTAAACTGTGCTCCATTTCATATTTAAATATACAGAACAAAGGGAGCTCACTGGTCAAATTGCTAAGTGAAGGTCTCTAAAAAGGTATGTTATACTGACAGACACTGGCCTGGAGGCATTATCATGAGTGCTCTGCTACTCCTATGCATCCATCCAAAGTCAAAAAACAGGGGGGAAAAAAACCCTGATTAGCAATGTGTCCTTAATCAGAGTAAGGGAAAAGAAAATCACAAGCCGGCACGCTGCCAACTGCAAAATGCTGTGGAAATCCACAATTAACCGTGCACAGATCTTGGAATGTAGTGTTTAAAAGAATGGTGGAAACAGATTCAGCAATAATCCTGCAAAGAGAACTTAATAAATATACAGAGACAGAAGATACTGCAGATGCTGGAAACCTGGATCAACCTACAAAAGAACTGAAGGAATTTAGTGGCTCAGGCAGCATCTATAAAGGGAAGCAGACAGTTGACATTTCAGATCGAGAACCTTGTCTGGACTCATTTGTGTATTGCTCCAGATTTCCAGTATCTGTAGTTTCCCATGACTCCATTTCGCTGCTCTAAGACAAAGCCCCTTCAAGGAATGCCTACCTTGAAGAAGATTTCTTCCTCCCTTTGACAGGAGCTCTGTGAGAACCCCTCCCACTGCTCCCCTTTGTGAAGTCCTAATAAAGGGTCTCAACTAGAAATGTTGACTGTCCATTTCCTTCCATAGATGCTGCCTGTCCCCAGTTCCTCCAACACCTTTGTGTGCTAATAAATACAGTGCCTATAAAAAGAATTTACCATTCCTCCCCACCCCGCCCCCTGGAGGTTTTCATGCTTCATTGCTTTATAACATTGAATCACAGTGGTTTGTTTTGACTTGGATCAACAGAAAAAGACTCTTTTGTGTCAAAGGTGGAAACACATCTCTACAAAGTGATCTAAATTAATTACAAATATAGAATGCAAAACAATAGATTGCATAAGTATTCATCTCCTTTAATATGACACACCAAATCATCACTTGTGCATCCAACTGGTTTAAGCAGTCAAGGTATTGATTGTAGTAAAAATACAGCTGTATCTGGGAAGTCCAAATGCTGGTGAGTCAGTATAATGGCAGAAACTACACCATGAAGACAAAACACTCCAAGCAATTCCACTGAAAGGTTATTGAAAAGCACAAGTCAGGAGATGGATAAAAGAAAATTTCCAAATCACTGAATATCCCTTGGAGTACAGTTAAGTCAGTCATCAAGAAATGGAAAGAATATGGCACAGCTGTAAATCTGCCCAGAGCAGGCCATCTTCAAAAACTGAGTGACTGTGCAAGAAGGGAACTAGTGAGGGAGGCCACCAAGAAATTTATGATAACTCTGGAGGAGTTACAAGCTTCAGAAGCTGAGATGGAAGAAACTGTGCATACAATAGCTTTTGCTCAGGGTTTTCACCAGTCACATAGGAGAGTGGCAAAAAGAAAGCCATATTTAGCAAAAAAAATATGAAATCTCAGCTTGAGTTTGCCAGAAAGTATGTGAGAGACTCGGAAGTCAGCTGGAAGAAGGTTCTATGGTCTGAGGAAACCAAATTTGAGTATTTTGGCCATCAGACTAAATGCTACGTTTGGTGCAAGTGCAACACCACACATCATCAAAAACACACCATCCCCGCCGTGAAGTATGGTGGCGGCTGCACCATGCTGTGAGGATGCTACATAATGTACTGGTTGGGGACAGGAGTACATTCAGCCAGAGACTCATTCCACTGAGATGCAACACAGAGCGTCATAGGAAGTCATTCTTGCCTGTGGCCATCAAACTTTACAACTCCTCCCTTGGAGGGTCAGACACCCTGAGCTGGTCCTGGACTTATTTCCGGGCATAATTTACATATTACTATTTAACTATTTATGGTTTTATTACTATTTAATTATTTATGGTGCAACTGTAACGAAAACCAATTTCCCCCGGGATCAATAAAGTATGACTATGACTATGACTATGCTTCACTGCAGCAGACCCTGGAAGGCTTGTGAAGGTACAGGGTAAAATGAATGCAGCAAACTACAGGGAAATGCTGGAGAAAAACCTGATGCAGTCTGCAAGAGAACTGCAATGAGGGAGATGATTTGTTTTCCAGCAGACAATGACCCCAAGCGTAAAGCGAAAACTACGCAAGAATGGCTTAAAAACAACAAATTTAATATCCTGGAGTGGCCAAGTCAGAGTCCAGACCACAAACCAATTGAGAATTTGTGGCTGCAGTTGAAAAGGGCTGTTCACTCACGATCCGCTACGCAACCTGCCAAAGCTTGAGCAGTTTTGCAAAGAAAAATGGGGAAAATTTGCAGTGTGCAGATGTGCAAAGCTGATAGAGACCTATCCACACAGACTCAAGGCTGTAATTGCTGCCAAAGGTGCATCTACTAAATACTCATTTGAAGGAGGTGAGTAACTATGGCAATCAATTATTTTCTGTGTAATAATAGGAATAAATTTAGACCCATTCGGAGAAATTTGTTTTCATTTTGATACGAAACAGTTTTTTCTGTTGATCGGTGTAAAAAAAGCTAAATTAAATCCACTGTGATTCAATGTTGTAAAACAATAAAACATGAAAACTTCCAAGGGGGATGAATACTTTTTATAGGCACTGTATATGGATGGGGGAAGAAAATCTCTGGTATGAACTGGCTTGAATGAATGGGATCTCAAAGATTCAGCACTGGTAATACAGACTGAAGGACCAGCAATACTACGTGACTCTAAACATGGGCAATAAGTCTGGACCTCTCGCCTTCTCTTCTCCTGAAAACCAGTTCAAATATTGTCTCCAGGTCACAGTATGTTCAACATTCCTAGCCAGATATACAGGGAAGTTAGGTGGGAATGTCGTTGAAATATAAAGATATGAATGGCACATAGATGAGGACAGCACAATAGCAAGGCGGCTAATATGACGCTATACAGCACCAGTAAACTGGGTTCAATTCCCAACACTGTCTGTAAGTGTTTGTATGTTCTTCCCATTACTACGTGGGCTTCCTCTAGGTGCTTCAATTTCCTTCCACATTCCAAAGGTGTACAGATTATGGCTGGTGAATTGTGAGCATGCTAGGTTGGCGCTGGAAGAATGGCGACACTTGAAGGCTGCCCAACACGATCCTCACTAACGTGATTTGATGCAGAACAACACATTTCACTTATTGTTTCGATGTAGGTGTGACAAATAAAACTAATCTTTAATCTTTAGATATCCAGGATGGCATTGTGCATCATCCAGGCGTGTATAATACATAATTGCATTCATGTGAAATAGACTCCTCAGTGTCAAAACCTCCCTAACAGCAAAAATTACCTAATGTATCAAAATCATGGCCACTGTAAATATTTAATTCAACTTTTTCTTGTTACATTGCTATTCCTTTTCAGGTTGTATTTGCACAGAATTTACTGTAGAGAATCTGGCAATCTGACCTAAGCAATCCATGGTAATGTGACATGGCCACTCCCCTCACACTGCTTTATCCTTTTTGCACATTCAGCTGATCCTTTTATTATTTTATAGGCATCCGTTAGTCTCGTGAGACCATGAATTTATGCCTTGGAAGGTTTCCAGGGCGTAGGCCTGGGCAAGGTTATATGGAAGACTGGCAGTTGCCCATGCTGCAAATCTTCCCATTCCACGCCACTGATGTTGTCCAAGGGAAGGGCATTAGGACCCATACAGTTTGGCACCAGTGTCGTCGCAGAGCAATATGTGGTTAAGTGCCTTGCTCAAGGACACAACACGTGGCCTCAGCCAAGGCTCGAACTAGCGACCTTCAGATCACTAGACGAACGCCTTAACCACTTGGCTACGCGCCAACACAAAGCTGATCCTTTATGCATTTAACTACTCCTTAAAAACATCTCAACTACCCATTTGACAGTGAGTTCCTCAGTCTAACCACTCTCTGTTCAAGACACTTCTCCCAAATTGGAATGCTGCCAAGCAAAACGTTAATTCCTATACATTAAGGAAGAAAAAGAAAGATTAGTGCACAATACTAAAGTGAAGTACCGTAACAACAAATTGTGTCTTGAGCTTCTGATTCTACAGAGTTTACAAAAAGGCAGCTGTGGGGGTACTGGAGAGGGGGAGTGCAGATCTATAAGCCTGCTGCAAACTGGCCTATTTTATTGGCAACACACATAAAAGTTGCTGGTGAACGCAGCAGGCCAGGCAGCACCTCTAGGAAGAGGTACAATCGACCTCCTTGGCCTGCTGCATTCACCAGTAACTTTTATGTGTGTTGCTTGAAATTCCAGCATCTGCAGATTTCCTCATGTTTGCTATTTTATTGGCACTTCACTGACTTGCATGCCAGGAATGCAGTTCAAGCAGTTTTTTTGCTTTCTGTAGGCAAATTCTGGGATGAGAATTCATCTCAGAGGAGTCAACAATTCCGTTCATGCAGTTTTCCAAAATGTGGGCATTAATTACCGGTCAATTGTTTACTGCCCTTAGCCAAATGTCTTTGGGATGGCACTGTAGAGCTACTTTCTTAAATCACAGGATGCTTGTACTGAAGATAGATCCATGGTGCTTTTCCATAGAGTTCTGGGATTGAAACCAGGGACAGGGAAAGAATATTCCCATACAAGGATGGTGCACAACTCTGACAAAACCTTCAGGAGGTGGCTAACCTTGTCCTCTTGATAGTAGAGTCACGGAAGTCTACCAAGTACAATCTTTTAAAGGAGATAATGACTATTTTAAAAAGGAAGCGAAAGATAATCTGGCTTCAGAGGGAGATAGGGAGAGAGCAGTACAAACTTCACCCAACATAAATCATATCTAAGAAACTTAAATATAACAAGCAGTCTATATAGATTGAGTTTGTATTCACTTGATTTTACAAGGTTGAGAGGTGGTCTGATTGAGGCATTAAAAATGGCAATCAAATTCCACAGAAAAGATCTAGGCAAACTATTTCCTCCAGGAGATAACAAAAGGAGCATTTACTTTTATGTCCTAAGTCAGTGGTCCCCAACCACCGGGCCGCAAAGCATGTGCTACCGGGATGTGAGGAAACGATATGGTTTGGTGATATGAAACGATACGAGTCAGCTGCACCTTTCCTCATTCCCTGTCACACACTGTTGAAATTGAACACCACCGCCCCCCCCGCCCCCGTCAGCCGGTCCGTAAGAATATTGTCAGTATTAAACCGGTACGCGGTGCAAAAAAGGTTGGGGACCCCTGTCTTAAGTGTATCTGATGGAGTTGAGCAGAGTTATACAGAAACTTCAACATTGGAAATAGATAGATAGAGTTATAGAGAGTCAGAGAGTCATAAATAAATGGTCCAGGCCAACCAAAGCACCCATCTAATTGATTTAATTTACCACATTTGGCCCATACTTCTCTAAACCTTGATATCTATGTGCCTCTGCAGGTTGTTAATGTACCATTTCTGACAGATCATTCTATATACATACAACCTCGGGGGAAAAGTTGCCCTTCAGATTCCTATAAAATCTCTCTCCTCTCATCTTAAACCTATGCCCCTGGAAAAAAATGCACATAATCATCCTTTGCCACTCATGATTTTATACACCACTCAGTCTCTTATACACCAATGAATAAAGATCCAATCTGCTCAACATCTCTCCATAACTCAGTCACTCAAGTCACAGCAGCACCTTCAGAAACCTCCTCTATACTCTCTGCAGCTTAATGGCATTCTTTCTGTAGCATGGTGACCAAAACTGAACACAGTATCCCAAATACAATCTCAACAACATCTACAACTGCACCCTAACGTCCCAACTTCTTTACTCATGCCTTGTTTGATGAAGGCCAGCATGCTATTTGTGATTGAACTTTCAGGATAGTTAAAGACGAAAATTTAGTGGCTCAGGAGAAAAGCACAGGGTAAAAGAAATAAATGGGATGGCAAAGAGGAAATGCTGGCACAATATGCTGCAAAAGTCTTTCTGTGCTGGATCTTTCTATGCTACTTTATTGGTAGGATTGGGGAAAATTACAATTTTAATACTAGAGCCAGACATTTGTTTTTCAATATGAAAAGTCGAAATATGAAAATTTCCAATTAAAAGGGACAGAAGGATATCAAGCGGAATAAAGCAAAGATACAAATAAACCATAATCTAATTGAATGAGCAAACAGATACAAAGTACTGAATGGCTTATCCTGTTTCCCCCTAACCCTTCATAACTTGGTATCAAATGGTCATCCTGCTTTCCACTTTGGAAACTTACGCTACATTAATACTGGCTTTTCCTGCAAGTTGTTATTCCTAATGCGTGGTATTAAAAAGTAAAATTAACACTGTCTCTTTTAATGTAGTACCTTTAAATATTTCCCACTCTAAGAGAAATAAAAGGTATGAAAGATACTTTCAAAATAGGATGGAGATTGAGAACAAAGTGAGACAGAGTGAGGACAAGGTGATGATGACCTCTACAATAGTAGCTAAGCTCCCCAGAATCCAAGTCACAAAAACAGAAAAAAAGTAGAGATTTAAGAAAGTTATGGATGAAAGAAGGAGTGAAGCCAATATAAAGGAGATTGTACATGAGACACCAATGTGCAAAGGGCAAATAAAGATGACTGAAAAACATATAACTGCTTTCAATTTCAGCATGGGGTGAACATGACGGGTTCAACAGAAGATGAAGTCAAAGATATTAAAAGTGTTAGTAAATAATGTTGCATATGTAATAACAGAAGTGAGTTGTGCTTCCCAAGAGAGTGACCTGATGGGACAAATAATATCTGCAAAGATAATTAGCACAATTTTTAATGCAAAAAATTGTAACATCACTATCCAGAGGGCAGATGGATAACTCTCTCTGAAGTTTCTCAAACTTGATATAAAACATTTAGGTTTTAGCTCAAGATCTTTGAGCACTGGCAAGTCTGTCATGTCTGCAATGTTAATCACTGGTGTTAGTCATGTCTTCAGCCTCTTGGTTTCCTAAGGAGATAATAAATTCATCACCATTATTATGTGCCGTGTCGTACAACATGGGCGATTGTGGTCTTTGACCACAATTGTTCTTGACAAATTATTTTACAGAACTGGTTTACCATTGCCTTCTTCTGGACAGTACCTTTACACGAATGAGCGGTTACATTTTGCTACATCATAAATGGCTTTGACCGCTAGTCTGCACAATTATAGAGTATTCAACACTTCCCAGCGACATCAATATGATAAAACTCATTTTAACTGATGATATTTGGAGATGTGTTGATTTATTATTGATGTTACACTCTAACACAATACACTAAAGAGATCTGTTGCATAAAAGTCTTTCTATTAAACAGGATTTTCTTTCATTATGGTTGAGTCTACACAAGCTCAACATTACTCTGAAGTGGCTGCTGCTGAGAATGTAGTTATGTGGTAAGAGCATAATACTATATTTTTGTTTTAATGGTTCAAATGCTTCTTGAATCACTAAACTATTTCCATTTAACATTAAAAGCATTACATTTACTAAAGC
Source organism: Mobula hypostoma (assembly GCF_963921235.1). Taxonomy (NCBI): domain Eukaryota; kingdom Metazoa; phylum Chordata; class Chondrichthyes; order Myliobatiformes; family Myliobatidae; genus Mobula; species Mobula hypostoma. The sequence goes on from NC_086097.1 coordinate 173,205,218, forward strand.
TTTCAGTGGTTTTTGCAGATATTTCCTCAGCAATACTGAATTACCTTCACAAATGTTCATGTTTAACATGTTGGTGTCATCTGATCTATATAATAACTAAATATCTGACAAACTTACTGAAGCTCAATGCTATCAATTCACTTTTCTCACAAAGGAATAGCTCTTGAACTGATTGTAGTGATGCCAGCAGAGAATTAGGAATCTTTTACATTTCTAATAGCTACCTCTTTCCACAATCTATCTGATCAGTATGGTTTACATATCCTGGGAAAGATTTCAGAGAATATACGGTGTTTTGACAAAATGCTTCAGCTTATAAGTTCTTTCTTTCATACATGTAGCCAACATGGTCTCAACACAAATTTGTAACATATTTGTCTCCAATTAATTAATTAACTATTGCTTTTCACTGCAAAAACTAACTCCTGTAAAGCATGGCAGCAGGAAAATACTAACATTATATGTGATTACAATTTTACTGAGTAAACAGTCAATAAAGAAATACATTAAGTATAGAAGTGACACAAAACCTCTACTTTGATGCATTAATTTAACTGCATATCGAACTTTGCAGAATTATTTATGTATAAAGTCAGGGTACTGTAAGGAAACAAGCCCTTTGACTCACCAAGACCACACTAACTGTCAATCACCATTTTACCCTTATCTGGCATTAATCTCATTATTAAAAATCCTCTCTACATTCTAATCAACCGTCCCCCTGTGCTAATCAATTGGCCGGAGTGTTCACCATTATCTTTAGCCTCTCGCATTGGCAGTCTGATGTACCCACCTTCTTCAAGCAGGCTTTAATTACACCAGTGTCATGTGGTAATCTGCCTCAGTGACCATTGACCAGTAGCACTTACATCCACTATGATAAAGTGCTTTGAGAGATTGATGTTGAAACATATCAACATCAGCCTGAGAAACGATTTGGATCTGCTCTAATTTGACTATTCTCACAACAAGTCAAAAGCAGATGTTACTTCATTGGCTCTTTACCCAACCCGGGAACATCTGGACAGCAAAGATGCATATATCAGGATGCTCTTCATTGACTCCAGCTCAGCATTCAATACTATCATCTCTTCAAGACTAACAAATAAGTTTCAAGAACTAGGCCTCAATACCTCCATGTGCAACTGGATCCTTGATTTCCTCACTTGCTGATCCAGTCAGTTCAGATTGTTAAGAACATCTCCTCCACAATCACCATCAGCACAGTTGCACCATAAGGCTGTGTACTTAGCCCCCTGCTCTACTCACTTTATACTTATCACTGTGTGGCTAAGCATAGTTCCAATGCCATAATTAAGTTTAGTGATGACACAACTGTCACTGACCAAATCAAAGGTGGTGATGAATCAGCACAGAGGAGGGAGATCAAAGAGCTGATTATTAACTTCAGGAGGAAGAAACCTGAGGTCCATTAGCCAGTCCTCATGAAGGCATCAGAGGTGGAGACGGTCAGCAAATTTAAATTCCTCAGTGTTATCATTTTGGAGGATCTCTTCTGGGTCCAGCATGTAACATAGCAGTGCCTCTACTTCCTTAGAAGTTTACTAAGATTCAGCATCACATCTAAAACTTCTATAGATGTGTGGTTGCATCACGGTCTGGTATGAAAACACCAATGCCTTTGAACAGAAAAGCCCACAAAAAGTAGTGGATATGGCCCAGACCATCACAGGAAAAGCCCTCCCCACCACAGAGCACATCTTCATGGGGTGTTCTCACAGAAAAGCTACATCCAACATCAAGAAACCCACCATCCAGGCCATGCTCTCTTCTCGCTGCTGCCCTCAGGAGCTTCCAGCTCTCATCACGAGTTTCAGGAGCGGGTATTACCCATCAATCATCAGGCTCTTGAACAAGAAGGGATAACTTCACTCACCCCCATCACTGAGTTATTTCAACAACCTATGGACTCACATCATCTCATGTTCTTGATATGTATTGCTTATTTATTTAACTTTGTGCTGAAGCTCAGTTCTTGTGACAATAATATATCAATTCCAACTCCAATGCAATTTTGGGAAGTGGGAGAAAACTAGAACATTCAGGAAGAATGTGCAAGCTCCACACACAGACAGCACACAAGTTCAGAATTGAATGTGGGCCTCTGACAATGTGTGGTAGTGGCTTCACCAGCTGTGATACGGTGCACAAATTCATACTTGTTGGGGCCACCAGGTCATACCTGTCTGCTACAGGTACAAATGGGTGGGTAAACCAGCTTCCATCTGTGAAAATATGTCTACATGGCCACACAAGTTGCAAGCACTAACTAAGCATCAGGTATTTGAGTCTCAGGCCACCCAGTGGGAGGGCCTGAAGTCCACAGTCACCATCAAAGACCTTTTAATCGTTTTAAATGTCTCTAATCTCCAATAATCAGAGACATTCAAATATTATATAGAGACTCAAATGAAAAAAATAAATATTATTTAACATTTTAAAAAATGAAAAATAATTTAAAGCTCCTTAAAGTACTAGCAATTAATCAAAACAGTGAGGTCAAGCAAATAAAGGAATTCTACTGATGAATCCTTTCATGTAAATAAACCCATTGAAAATGAATGGTGTGGCGCTTCCTCCTTCAGATATAAAACAATGGGCTGGGCTCAAAATATATCAGGCTCCCCTGTTTAGTATGTTTGTAGACTGATAAAGGTCAGGTACATCAGAATCTAACCTCTGGTTCATCTCTGATTCCCAGATGTTAATGTATAGCCATGGAAGCAAGGACAAATCAAATAGTCAAAAATTAAAGATCAGTACAATGCAGCTTTGTATCACTCAAAATTTTACCACTTCAGATCAGTAACCTAGAACAATAGAGAAGAGGTGCGAGCTTTAAAAAAAAGAAAAGCTGCCTTTTTATGGAAAAAAATATACACTGGTCAACAATTTTAGGGTAACAAGCTACATAGGATGATACTGAGACACAAGAGACTCCAGATGCTGGAATCTGGAGCAACACATCATCTGATGGAGAAACCCTAAAGGTTCAGCAGCATCTGTGAGGTGGAGGGACAAGGAATTATCAATGATTTGGGTCAGGACTGATGCAGAGTTTCAAACTGAAATATGGAAAATTTCTGCCTGCCCCCAACCAGCAGATGCTACTTGACCTGCTGAGATCCCCCATAAGATTGTTTGCGCATAGGGTGAGACTGAATTTGCTTTGGTTTCTGGTCGTCAGAAAATGACACTGTGTGAAAAGCTCAGTACACATAGAAAAAAATTCCATACAGCTTTTCCTGTCAGATTTACTTACTGGTATATGTCCTTCCTCAGAACTGTTCTTCCAAGGGGATTATCAGCCTGCGGAGCCATGGATACTGAACCAATTTTAACAACCAAAGTATCCTCTTTTGTCTGTGCACTTCCTGCAATTCAGATTGGGAAATGCACATTACATGGTTGTAAATTCCAATTTAATTTAAACTTAAAGAAGACATGCTGTTATGATCCCAATGTTAAACACAAAGAAATAAAAACCTCTCCCAATCAGGACATTCCATTATTAGTACTGAACAGCAAAAGAAATATTTTCTTAGCTTTAGAAAAGACAAAACCAAGTCTATGAACTTAGAAACCATAGAAAAACTACAGCATAGAAACAGGCCTTTTGGCCCTTCTTGGCTGTGCCAAACCATTTTCTGCCTAGTCCCACTGACCTGCACACGGACCATATCCCTCCATACACCTCCCATCCATGTATCTATCCAATTTATTCTTAAATGTTAAAAAAGAATCCGCATTTACCACCTCGTCTGGCAGCTCATTCCATACGCCCACCACTCTCTGTGTGAAGATGCGCCCCCAATGTTCCCTTTAAACTTTTCCCCCCTCACCCTTAACCCATGTCATCTGCTTGCATTCACTCTATCTATACCCATCAAAATTTTATATACCTCTATCAAATCTCCCCTCATTCTTCTATGCTCCAGGGAATAAAGTCCTAACCAATTCAACCTTTCTCTGTAACTGAGTTTCTCAAGTCCCGGCAACATCCTTGTAAACCTTCTCTGCACTCTTTCAACCTTATTTATATCCTTCCTGTAATTTGGTGACCAAAACTGAACACAACACTCCAGATTCGGCCTCACCAATGCCCTATACAACTTCATCATAAAATTCCAGCTCTTATACTCAATACTTTGGTTAATAAAGGCCAATGTACCAAAAGCTCTCTTTACGACCCTATCTACCTGTGACGCCACTTTTAGGGAATTTTGTATCTGTATTCCCAGATCCCTCTGTTCTACTGCACTCCTCAGTGCCCTATCATTAACTCTGTATGTTCTACCTTGGTTTGTCCTTCCAACGTGCAATACCTCACACTTGTCTGTATTAAACTCCATCTGCCATTTTTCAGCCCATTTTCCCAGCTGGTCCAAGTCCCTCTGCAGGCTCTGAAAACCTTCCTCACTGTCTACTACCACTCCAATCTTTGTATCATCAGCAAATTTGCTGATCCAATTTACCAGATTATCATCCAGATCATTGACATAGATGACAAATAACAATGGACCCAGCACTGATCCCTGTGGCACACCACTAGTCACAGGCCTCCACTCAGAGAAGCAATTCTCTACCACCACTCTCTGGCTTCTTCCATCGAGCCAATGTCTAATCCAATTTACCACCTCTCCATGTATACCTAGCGACTGAATTTTCCTAACTCACCTCCCATGTGGGACCTTGTCAAATTTCTAGCATATTGAAGAAAATACAAAGCTATTCTGATACTTCTGTAAATAAAAAAGCTCTTCAACTTTCTAAAAGTCTATCTAGCTTTTAACCAATATTTAACATATATTTTAAACACAAAACATATAATAGAATGGCTCCAGAACAGGCCCTATGCCCCATGATGTCTGTACCAATTATTATGCCAAAATACACTCCTCCTATCTAACTGTGCATGATCCATATCCATTCACTCTCTACATCTTCATGTGCTACTCTAAGTGCCTCTTTAATAGCATGATTGTATCAGTATCCATCATATCCATCACCCCGCTCTCACACCCCAGCAGCACGTTCCAGGTACCCACGACTCAGTGTGTCAAAAAACTTGCCTGGCACATATCCTTTCAACGTTTCTGCTTTCACCCCAAAGCTACACACTCTGGTGTTTGACATTTCCATCCTGGGAAAGGGACTCGACTCTCTACCCTATCTATGCCTCTCATATACCTCTCATAATTTTACAACTTGCTAAACTTCTGATGACTTCCCTTTCTAACAAAAGGTTGCCAATTTGAAATGTTAGCCACGGTACTCTCTGACCTCCTGAGGGATTTGAGAATTTTTCAGCTTTAATTCTTCTGAGAACATATTTAATGCGGAAATAGTTTTTATATATTTCCCCATGACAATAGACAACTTTTGAATAATTGACTGATTATGCAGAATTCAAAACTGTATGGGATAAATAGAACAGAAGATATAAATTAAATACTCACATAAAAATCCTTTCATTGCAAACCACAAACCCACAACTCCCAGTTCATTTTAGATAAGACATTTTCAACACAAAAATAGTGTAACTATGTCAGTGCTGTCTCTTTTGATTAACCTGAGTGATTCAGCTTTCTTATTGGTTTAATGTTGATGTTGATAATTACATGCAACCTCTCTATTCACAATCTCGGTCCTACTTGTTGATTGGGCTTACAGGCCTGTCAATTACAAACTGAAATTAACCACCAAGGAGATTGTGGAAGTTCACAGCTCAGAAAGAGGTTATTCACCCCACTGAGTATATACCAGCTGGAAAATTACGTAGGTTACTCTCACCTCCCAGACTTTGGTTCACTGCAGGTTCTTTGTGCGCAAACAGATATGGTTAAATGAGAAGGCTTACAACCCCACTCTCCTTTCAGGCAGTGACTTCTAAACTCCAACCTATCATTGAGTGTTTTTTTTATTTCTAAACTTCCTTCTGATCTGTCTGCAAATTTCTATCCATCTCTGTTCCCTTATCACCGATCTCCTTTATGCTTTCCTTGTCTCATAATTTCATATGCTTACCTCAATTACATCTCCCCATAGGATTCATTTTTTTCCCCACAGTCATGAGCATTGCTCAAAACTATAATTCTCCTGCACCAGCAGCTTCTAGTTTTGTGGGTTTTGAGGTGGCTGATGAGGCCAGTATGGGAACCGCAGACTTCCATATGGGGCTGGAGATGGTTAGCAGTACAGACAGTGGGTCGTTTAGAGTATTAGAGCTACAGAGAGAGATACAGCACAGCAATATACATTTCGGCCTAAGTGCATACTGGCTATCAACCACCTACTTGCACTAATCCTACATTAATCCCTTCTTAAAATTCTCTCAGCATTCTCTTCAACTTCCCCAGACTCTACCTCTCATCTGCATACCAGAGACAATTTACAGCAGCTAATTAACCCACTAGCCTATACATCTTTAAGAGGAATCCCGGAACCTGGGTGAAACTCACAGTCTCAGAACATGCAACTCCACACATACAGTAACCTAAGTTAGAACTGAACCAGGATCTCTGATATTGTGAGGCAGTGGCTCAACTGGCTGTACTATTGTGGGATCTATTTGAGAGTTTGCGAGTTGATGCTTCCATTCTAATGTTCCTTCTTGAGGATTTTGAGCATTTCTCCATTTTAAGCAATCATGAACCAAAAGTTTCCAGCAATCAGTGGGAAGCTGCAGTCCCTCACAGATGCTTTGAGCACATCCATAAACCTTTTCCACCATGAAAGACTTTGGCAAATGTCTGCACATACATGGTGGAGAGGATCCTGACTGATTGCATCGCAGCCTGGTATTAAGACTCCAATGCGTAGGATTGCAATAGACTACAGAGGGTGGTAGACTGAGCCAGCTCCATCAAGGACACAACCTGCCCCACAATCGAGGAATCTTCAAGACACAGTGCCTCTTGAAGGCAGCACCCATCTGCAAAAGACCTTCACCATTTGGAACATGCCCTCTTCTCATTACTACTATCGGAGAGGAGGTACAGGCGCCTGAAGACCCACACTCATTATTTTAGAAACAGCTTGTTCCCCTCCATTATCGGGTTTCTGAATGGTCTAAGAACGTTACCTCACTATTCCTCTTTTGCACTATTTATTTATTTAACTTTTAATTATAACATAGTCATTTTTATGCATTGCACTATACTGGTGCTGCAAAACAACAAATTTCATGTCATACATCAGTGATAATAAACCTGATTCTGATTGTGCCTGATAATATCTTCCCATGACAAACTGTCTCTTTTTGGAAGTCCAGTGATAAAATAGAAAATTTTCCACTGGCATGTCAGGCCCTGGATGCCAGGCACCCCATCAATGGAGCTTGCAACTATAGTCCACTGGGTGCACTGAGTGCCTTAATTTTGGGATATTGACCTGGAAGGACACTGATGCAAGGTTATTAATCCTTTGGTTAACATAAAGGATTCTACAGAGATAGCATCTCCACATAAATAAGCCAAAATGTCAATAGAGCAATTAATTAATCTGCCTACTCATTGCTGCCTGTATTGCAAAGTTTCTATTACCCTTATCTACATTTTTCTTTTGCTCAAAATGGAATAGTTTTGGCATTATTTAGCTTTTCCCCACCTAATTAAGGTTATCAATTGATTAAAATATTTCATGTTTTTTCTAGAATGCCTATGAGATGGCTTTTTAGAGCAGCTCATGGTCGAGCCCACTAGGGGATCAGCTATTCTGGATTGGGTGTTGTGCAATGAATTGGAATTGTTTAGAGAGCTTAAGGTAAAAAAAACTCTTAGGGGCAAGTGAGTATAATATGATCGAATTCACCCTGAAATTTAAGAAGTAGGAGTCAGGATGGTTTCCTCAAGGGAAAATCTTGCCTGACAAATCTGTTGGAACTCTTTGAAGAAACAGCAAGCAAAATAGATAAAGGAAAATCAGCTGATGTTGTACACTTGGACTTTCAGAAGGCCTTTGACAAGGTGGCACACACGAGGCTGCTCTGAGCCTATGGTATACAGAAAAGATTCTAGCATGGATAAAGCAGTGGTTAATTGGAGGGAGGAAGCAAAGAGTGGGAATAAAGGGAGCTTTTTCTGATTGGCTGCCAGTGACTAGTGGTGTTCCACAGGGGTCTCCATTGCGACCGATTCTTTTTAAGTTACATGTGAATGATTTGGATGATGGAATTGAATGCTTTGTTGCAAAGTTTGCAGGTGATATGAAGACAGGTGAAGGGGCAGGTAGTTTTGAGGGTGTAAAGAGGATATAGAAGGACTTAGACCGATTAGGAGAATGGGCAAAGAGATGGCAGATAGAATAGTGTCGGGAAGTGTATGGCTATATACTTTGGTAGAAAAAATGAAAGAGATGACTATTTTCTAAATAGACTGAAAATACAAAAACTGAGGCATAAAGGCACTTGAGAGTCCTTGTGCAGGTTAGTTCCCTCATGGTTAATTTGCAGGTTAAGTCTGTGGTAAGGAAAGCAAGTACGATATTAACATTCATTTGAAGAGGACTAAAATATAAAAACAAGAATGTAATGTTGAGATTTTATCAAGCATTGGTAAGGCCTTACTTGGAGTATTATGAGCAGTATATTATGAGCAGTTTTGGGCCCCTTATCTGAGAAAGGATGTGCTGAAACTGGAGAGGGTTCAAAGGAGGTTCACAAAAATTATCCCAAGATTGAATAGCTTGTCATATGAAAAGCATTTGATGGCCCTGGGTTTGTACTTACTAGAGTTCAGAAGAATGAGGGGTGACCTCACTGAAACCTATTGAATGGTGAAAGGCCTTGATAGAGTGGATGCGGATAGGATGTTGACTATGGTGGGACAGTCTAAAAGAGGACACAGACTCAGGATAGAGGGGCATCCTTTTAGAATGGAGATGAGGAGGAATTTCTTTAGCCATTGACTGATGAATCTGTGGAATTCTTTGCCACAAACAGCTGTGGAGGCCAAGTCTTTATGTATATTTAAGGCAGAGTTAGATAGATTCTTGATTGGTCAGGGCATGAAGGGATGTAGGGTGGAGGCAGGAGATTGGGGCTGAGAAGAAAAATGGATCAGCCATGATGAAATGGTGGAGCAGACTCAATGGGCCAAATGGCTTAACTCTGCTCATACACCTTTTGGTCTTGTGTATCAAAAAGGGCATAATGTCATATGTGGCATTGATGAAGAAATAAATGCAAGAAGATCTTCTGCCATTGAGTTTGCTTTGCCATTATGATCAATCTAAGCCAGTGCCATTTATCAGCCATAGTTCCATAAACTCCTGATAAACTTACCCACAGGAGCTAGTCTCAGTGTCAGAAGGTCTAAATGCCCCTGCACCAATATTCTATGAGTGACAATTTTAGATTTACACATGTATGTTATAAAATAGCTCTTGATTTCCATCCTCAATATCCTGCTTTTAACTTTTCAGTTCATGTAAAACGTTTCTGATTCACCAGAAGAAATCGTTCAAGGGCAGCATATCAACTGCCTCATTAATTGATGGCCTTGTACAGAAGTAAAAAAAAGCCTAACTTTACTCTTGCATAAACAAGAGAAAATTTGTAGATGCTGGAAATCCAAGCACACATAAAATTCTGGAGGAACTTAGCAGGCCAGGCAGTATCTATGGAGAAAAGCAGAGTCAATGTTTCAGGTCAAAACCTTTCAGCAGGACTGGAGAAAAAAAGCTGAGGAGTAGATTTGAAAACAGGGGGGAGGGGAGAGAGACACCAAGCAATAGATGAAATTTGGAGGTGCAGGGATGAAGCAAAAAGCTAGGAGGTTGATTGATGAAAGCGACAGAAGGCCATGGAAGAAAGAAAAAGGGGGGGGGAGGAACACCAGAGGGAGGTGATGGACGGGCAAGGAGATAACATGAGAGAGGGAAAAGGAGATGGGAAAGTGGTGAAGGTTGGAGGCTACTCAAATGGAATACAAGGTGTTGTTCCTCCAACCTAAGTGTGACCTTATCACGACAGTGGAGGAGGCCAAGGTTGGACATATCGGAATGGGAATGGGAATTGGAATTAAAATGGGTGGCCACTAGGAGATCCTGCTTGTTCTGGCGGATGGAGCGTAGATCCTTCAACTCATTGTGTCCATGCCACCCTTTGTACCGACCTACACAAATCTCAATTACCTATTCAATCAGAGCTGTCTATACTTTCGTGACTGTGGTACTTGTCGAGATGCTTCGCCAATGTCATGAGGGTTTCAGCCTCTCTGACCTCTTTCACAGCACATTCCAAACACCAACCACCTTCTGTGCAAAGAATTGTCCTGATATCCACTCTCAGCCTCCGACTTATCCCTTAAACATTTTGTCTTTGACATCCCAACCATGTAAAGAAGATTTTTTCAATCTAACCCCCCTCCCCCCCCCCCACAACTTAATATAGCTCGATGAAGTCATCGCTTAGCCTCCTCTGTTCTAGTGAAAGCAAACCAAATATCTTCTGGTCTTTCCTTATAGCTGTAATGCTCTAATCCTGCCAAATGCCCTCAGCACCTGTTCCACAGCATCACACCTTTCCTATATTGTACAATGACACACAATATTCTCAATATGGCTTATATCAAATTCAGTGCAGAGCTAGCAACCCTCCCAAAGCAGTGTTCAATGGATTACCTCCTTCATGCTGCTCATGCTCTCCTTTGGGAAAGAACACTCGAATAACACTTGTGTTGATGTACATAAGCGGCAAGTCCCGTGATGTCAGGGCATGTGCCCTCATAGGCTGCCCAGTTGATTTCCTCTTCCCCTTCGGCGTTTTTGGCAACTTAGCTTGGAATATACTTGCCACCTTGTGAATCAATGAGAAGGAGAGCACAACATCGAATGGCTGAGCACTTAGGAGGATCTCATGGAGATACTGGGGTGAACTGTCAATGAAGCCTTCTGCCAGCCTGTGCAAGCTCCGCGAAGCCCGTTCTGATCTCGATGTTAATTTGTGTCTGACATTTCGTGTTACCGCCCTGGTGTAGGTAAGGGAAAGAAATCCATGCTGCTGGTGGGAGCCTTCTAAAAGTTTGGCTGCCATCTGCTTGATCACAAAATATACACAAATCAATAATGGGTAGCAGATATTTGTGCTAAATAAAACAGAGAAAAGTTACTTTATAGAAAGCATGCTTATTAAACTGTTTAAGGCAGTTTTAAAGTCATTTATTTTAAGCTGCAAGCATCACCATCTGTAATAAATATATAAAAATGAAAGTAGCCTTTTTCAAAGTCTCTTACAAGCAAATTACTTCCTTGTGTAGCACCAGGTGGGCCCTCCTTTTAAATGAAAACACACAACACAATTGTAATTGAAGCCCAGGTTTACTTTGAGTGAAAAACTATTTTAATGATTTTCATTACGTGTTTCCAGTTGCAAATACAGCTTGCTGACAAAGATTCATTGTTTTAAAATTACTCCTACACCTGCTCTGGGTGTTTTGTTTTAAATAAGTCTGGGAATATACAGCTCCACATACATAATTGTTCTATTAAAGTACTAACTACACCTTGTGCTCACTTGTTCCCTTATTTCATTGGACACCATAGTGAAGTCACAAAGCGTGAAGGAAGCCTATTGATCTCCAAAGCATTACAGCACTGTGGTGACAGTAGAAGGGATAATATCTTTATTTTAATGATCAGTTTAAAAATTATTGTTATGGTACAATGCCCACAAGCACACAAAATATTAGGCAGTGGTGCTACTCAAGGAAGGAATTGAAAGGTTGATCACAAACTGAAGATTTCACACATAAATAGCAGTAAATTTATATAGATTAAAGGTTATTAAAAGATTAAATCAGTAAAAGTAATTTAACTTATTCCTTACAGGGGGAAAGAAGCCAGAAAAATGGCTGAAAGGATCTTGCTTGCTGAGGGGTCGAATCAACAGGGTGCGTCTGTTCAGCTTGTCAGTACAAGAAAGTACCACACCTCCAAAATGCCCGAGAGACCATGGGCCTTCCCCAAGGCTTGAGGTAACGGACAAGAGAGAGAAAAGAGACAGTGGTGGGGAAGGGAAAAAGCAATAAAAAAGGCCATAAGCAAAAAAAATTAAAGATTATGTTGATTATATTGAAGGTTAATACAGCTAAAGGCAGCTGGAGGTACAGCCATCTCAGTGAACCCACGTTATGTGTTCCCAATATACCAAGAAATAAAATAGGCTTTATTGTTCTCTTGCCACCCAAATGACTGAGGTAGTCATGCCATAACTTTTATTTAATCACAAGTAGAAATGATCATCAGTAAACTCAATGAATAAATTTTTATTAATCAAATTTACAAAATAACATGATATTATAGTAATAAAACTTGGGAAATTCAAAGAAAAATTGAATGATGTTTTAATTTTGAAGTTATAGTTATTCAACTGGGTGCACATAACAAAGGGAAAATTTAAAGACAGACTTACAGACTTCCTGTTGGTCTAATGTTTGGAATTAAATTCAGCAGAAAGTAGGAAACAAAATCCATTTGATTTGAAATGCAAGAGTAAGCATAATCAGAATAAGAAGACATAGTTAAAAGAACAAAAACCACTGCCTTCAGAAAATGCAGTGCTACATATTTTATGGGAACATGAAATTTTCAGTTTAAAAATAATTTTAATAACTCTCATAAATTTTCCATAATTATAATAAAGTCTGCGATTATTTGTTTGCATTTAGGTTTTTAGAATGGCACGTCACTGCCATCAGTTCAGTAATTATTTTAACTTCTGTTATTCTTTTACTTTCTCATAAACAATGAAGTGTTTTTAAAGCAAATGTATTTATACATTTATATATAAACGTATTTATATAATCCTTTGAGTTATTATAAACAGTAACTTTTATATATGGGAGGGAAGTCCCACAGATCAGAGTGGCAGCCATCTGTACAGAATTATGTTTGCCATTTTCTCTTGCAATTTAAAAAAATGTAATTCAGATATCAAAAGATTTAATTTTCAACAATAAAAAATGAATTTAAAAGAAATTATGATTATAATTCTATTATGGACTTATTGAGTATGCCTGCAAGAAGAAAATGAATCTTAAGAGTTGTATATCGTATCTATACTTTGATAATAAATTTACTTTGAACTTTGAAACTGGTATATTAGTTTTAAATTTTAAATGTAATTCTCTGGATAGACTAGAATTAAATGACCAAATGTTCCCGAGGAGAGAATGAAGGAGGAGGAAATGAAAGGAAGTTCTTGTCTAAATGGAATTAGGAGACTATATTTGAATAACAAATACAAATAATTAAGAGCTTTATTTGATTATCTTTGAGGATCAGTACATATTAAGAATCACCTTCTCTGAAAAATGTGTAAGATTAGGTCTGACTGTAAATAGTCAGACTGTAAAAAGTACTACGGGTATATTTGCTGCATCCTTTTACATATTAAGCAGTCCATGTAAAGCATGCAAAATGTCAAATCTATTGAAAAACTTCTGCTAAATAGTTTAGTTCTTTTAACCATTGTCTTCACATTCTGCCTCAGAATTTGCAAGATAATTATCACTCAATTTAAAGGATTGAGAAATCTGTTATGATTTATTCACTATGAGAGTCTCACCCCAGGTTTTTCTTTGCATTGTAGAAGGATTCCATCAAATTGTCCTGTGTGCCAGCCTTCACCTGGCCTGGAAAACACAATTCCTGCCTTGTCTAGTCTAAACAGTCTTGTGATTTTAGTGACTTACACAAAATATAAACTGCACTAAAAATACATACCTCAGCTTTTACCTAGCCACTAGGAGAAATATTCACAACAAATCTAAATGATCAAACATGAATTTCCATTTAGAAGTACTTCATTTATGAAATTAAGATATATTTCTGAATTGATCAGCACTTTACCAACATAAAGGTAGATGACTATTTATTCACTACGAAAATTTCATGAGGTTCTTATGTATATTTTTAGCTGCATATGGGGACTCAAAGAGAAGTTGCCCAAACTGGACAGGCTACATAGACAGAATTCAGCCCCCATGTGAAGTCATGATTTCCAAGTTTATTTCTTTCCATTTCCACAAAAAGTATTTCTTTATCCACACTTATATCAATACACATGCATGATTCTATAACAAGTCAATCTATAAGCTGGTAATTGGAACAGGAAAGCCAATGACAATTTTTTTCGTTGTTGTATAATGTACTCTGTCCATTGAATTAATCAGTGAGGGCAGAATGAGATGGAGTCACAGAGTGACACAGCACAGGATCAGGCCCTTCAGCCTACAGAATCCACACTGACAGAAATTACCCATTTTAACTCTCCCTAAATTATTTGCATTTCCTGATTAATACAATTCCAGATTCCACCTACACACACGGGGCAATATACAATAGCAAGTAAACCAGCTTCATTATTTTCATCAATAGGGTGCTATATGATTGTTTTGATCGATAGTTGCACTACGTGATCAGAATTCTCAACTATTATATTCATCAGGGGCAAAAATAAGCTGGTTCTGCTAGTACAACATACTATACATCTGTACAAATCAGTTAAGATCGTAAGGCCATCAAATATAGAAGCATAAACATCATTCAGCCCATCAAGTCTGTCCGTCATTCAAACCTGACCAATTTCCTTTCCAACCTCTTTCTTCTGCCTTTTCTCCACAACCCTTAACCCCTTTACTAATCAGTGCTTAGTATCTGTCTTAATTAATCCCAATGACTTGGCCTCCACAACCCTCTGTGACAACAAATCCCACAGATTCCTCACCCTCTGCCTGAATAAATGTCTTCTCATCTCAGTTCTAAAGGAATGTCCCTTTATTCTAAGACTGTACTCTCAGATCCTAGCCTCTCCTACTAATGGAAACGTCATCTCCACGTCTACTCTATCCAGGCCTTTCAGCAAGACATCAGTGTTGGTGATACCACTGCACTGATACCATTATACTTACATATAATTTTAGCAAGGACAATAACCTATCAGTAACTAATATACACCTCAGAACCGTTAGGAAGATTTAAAAAAAATGCAGAGCCAGAGTTAAAGATACTGTACCATTCCAGGAACTACTATGTGGAGGGTTTCAAATAAGCTAAAATGTCATCTGGGGACTTTACTCACTTAGAGCTCTGTCTGTAGAAATTAGATTATAGTTGGTGATTTCTTGTTGTTTAAGGTGATAACCTATTAATGTGGAAATGCTTAACTTGCTCATTTTTTTTAGTTAGGGACAGTTGCACTAGCTCATCACATGATAGGCTTAGTACTATGCAAGGAGCAGCAGTTTGTTATCTGCCTCCACCATAACAATTGGTTTTCTAAAAATTCCTTTGAAAGAAAGTGGTGGCAATGAACAAAAGAAACAAATATCCAATTTAGATCACCAAAGGTCATTTATAACACTGTGCTAACAGGATAATAAGTAACTAGAGAACATTCTTAAAATAATAAACACAGATTATTGATCCATGCACAAGATACAGTGGCATGCAAAAGTTTGGGCACCCCTGGTCAAAATTTCTGTTACTGTGAATAGCTAAGCAAGTAAAAGATGACCTGATTTCCAAAAGGCATAAAGTTAAAGATGACACATTTCTTTAATATTTTAAGCAAGATTACTTTTTTATTTCCATCTTTTACAGTTTCAAAATAACAAAAATGGAAAAGGGCCTGAAACAAAAGTTTGGGCATCCTGCACGGTCAGTACTTAGTAACACCCCCTTTGGCAAGTATCACAGCTTGTAAACGCTTTCTGCAGCCAGCTAAGAGTCTTTCAATTCTTGTTTGCGGGATTTTCGCCCACTCTTCCTTGCAAAAGGCTTCCAGTTCTGTGAGATTCTTGGGCCATCCTGCATGCACTGCCCTTTTGAGGTCTATCCACAGATTTTCGATGATGTTTAGGTCAGGGTACTGTGAGGGCCATGGCAAAACTTTCAGCTTGCGCCTCTTGAGGTAGTCCATTGTGGATTTTGAGGTGTGTTTAGGATCATTATCCTGTTGTAGAAGCCATCCTCTTTTCATCTTCAGCTTTTTTACAGACGGTGTGATGTCTGCTTGCAGAATTTGCTGGTATTTAATTGAATTAATTCTTCCCTCTACCAGTGAAATGTTCCCCATGCCACTGGCTGCAACACAAGCCCAAAGCATGATCAATCCACCCCCGTGCTTAACAGTTGGAGAGGGGTTCTTTTCATGAAATTCTGCACCCTTTTTTCTCCAAACATACCTTTGCTCACTGCGACCAAAAAGTTCTATTTTAACTTCATCAGTCCACAGGACATTTCCAAAATGCATCAGGCTTGTTTAGATGTTCCTTTGCAAACTTCTGATGCTGAATTTTGTGGTGAGGACGCAGGAAAGGTTTTCTTCTGATGACTCTTCCATGAAGGTCATATTTGGGCAGGTGTCACTGCACAGTAGAACTGTCCACCATCACTCCAGAGTCGGCTAAATGTTCCTGAAGGTCTTTTGCAGTCAAACGGAGGTTTTTATTTACCTTTCTAGCAATCCTATGAGCAGTTCTCTCCGAAAGTTTTCTCGGTCAACTTGACCTCCACCGTTCCTGTTAACTGCCATTTCTTAATTACATTATGAACTGAGGAAACAGCTACCTGAAAATGCTTTGCTATCTTCTTATAGCCTTCTCCTGCTTTGTGGGCATCAATTATTTTAATTTTCAGAGTGCTACGCAGCTGCTTAGAGGAGCCCATGGCTGCTGACTGTTGGGACAAGGTATGAGGAGTCAGCGTATTTATAAAGCTTTGAAATTTGCATCACCTGGCCTTTCCTAACAATGGTTGTGAATAAGCCATAGCCCTAAAAAGCTAATTAAGATCTGAGACCTTGGTAAAAGTTATCTGAGAGCTCAAGTCTCTTAGGGTGCCTAAACTTTTGCATGCTGCTCCTTTCCTTTTTTTCACTCTAAAATTGTACAAAACAAAAATAATACACTAATCTTGCTTAAAATGTTGAAAAGAATGTGTCATCTTTAACTTCATGACTTTTGGAGATCAGTTCATCTTCTACTCACTTCACTATTCACAGTAACAGAAATTTTGACAGGGGTGCCCAAACATTTGCATGCCACTGTATGTCCTATGTGGATTATAGGTTACAAAGGCATCCAGCAACCATATTGCCAAATTACTATGCAAAAAATAGTAATGTAAATAGCAGTATATTATAAACGTGGACACCAACACGTATATGAAATCAACTCTTACGAACATGATTGGAAGTAGTTTTTTTTAATTCTTCATTTGAAGACGATATTGTTGACAAGACTAGTTTATGTTGCTCATTCCTAATGACTCTTGAACTTAAAAGCTCTCTGGACTACTTCAGATGACAGTTGATCATATTGCTGTTAGTCTGGGTGTCTATTAAACAACATAGTTCCCTCCTTTGAAGGTTTTTATTAAAGGGAAGGTTTTATCAACTATCTGATATTTCCACAATCATTATTTCTGATAGCAACTTTATTCCAAATTAATTTAATAAACTTCATTTTAATGCCCCACCCACTAGGGCAGAATTTGAGCTAATCACCAGTCTAGGCCTTGGATGTATTCCTATATGCATGGTGTAAATAGCAAGTAAGAGCAAACAATGATATGCAAATTACATTCAAAATGCAATTTCCATGAACTAAATAAAGATGAAGAATTAAATTGCATCTCTGAGACTGGGTATTTTCATTTTCTAGGTCATAATCTTCAATGGATGCCATTATAAAGAGAGTCAGAACTCAGCTCATATTTCCACATTACAGCACCTCTGCTGGGATTTGAATGTGTGCTGATACATTCCTAAAGCTGTAACACTTGCTGAGCTTTTATCAAATTTCCAAAGGTTTTAACTAATCGGAGATCATGGCCCAATGTCAATAGCCAGAATTCCCAGCCTGAAGGGAGAATTATTGTTTAATTGATAACTCTGACTTAAGTGTTTTAAAGTCCAAGACAGGACCAATTTTAGTTTTAGCTATGGTTCTCCCTCACTGTGCTTTCTTAATTAACTTCCGTCACACTCTCACCTTCCATCTTACAAGATGGATGGAATAATATTTAATTTTCATTAAGCAACATATGAATCACAAGTGGTGAAGGGTAACTGCAATGTGGAATTTTTCAGAGATACAATTCTCAAACTATAACAAGTATAATCCCACATCTCCATTTTAAATCAAATGAAAAGAATAAAAGCATCTTAACATTTTTCTTACAATTTTATAAAATTGAAAAATTCAATATACAAAAGAAAGATTAAAAAAAATTATCCTGGAACAAGTTACAAAGTAGCCTTTTCAATAATAAATAATGCTTAATAACTTCATATCTAAATACATTTTACATATAAGTTTATAGTCTCTTAATAAATTTATAAACTTTTGTGAGTTGGGCTTACATAAATGGTCAGAAGCAATACTGGGTGAGGTGACTGAAACCAGGCAGTAGTACCTGTGTGTAGCCATCAGTATTATTTGCAATATTTGTTTCTCAGATTGGCCAATTTGAAAATGAAGGGGGGGGGGCGTCATAAACAATCTATACATAAATCTTTTTCGGAAGTTGTTGAGAAACTCATATTATAATTTGTTGAAAGGCCCAAAGCTTCAGTCCATCAAAAAGCACCAAACTTTATTAACAGGAATTCACAGGGAATTGTGACGCAGCAAGCTGTAAAGCTTATTAAATGCCAGGACCAGGAAAAGTCTCTATTTTGTTATACTGTTGGCTAGAGTCTGATGTCAGAGGTGCATAACAAGTTCTACAATCAAATGACATGGCCTGTATGCACCAATTCCTCAGGCTACAAAGCCAAGGTTCTCAGTACATTGGTACAGGAGCACGACCCATATAATTCTCTGCAAATCCTCACACCCAGTATGTGCTGTGACTGAATGCTAAACCTAGTCCTCACTGAAGTTTAAAATTACAGCCATAAAATATTGCAGATATGCACCAAATGCCAAAACATCCAACAGCAGCACTTCTTCAATTTGCTAATCATGGTCCTATCTTGACTAAGAAACCATCATGAACTTACCTGTTTTTGTAGTGATCAATATTGAAGCTGCCTACTTTGCACTTAAGCTTAGTGTAAACATCTTGTATATCCACTGAAGCACTCAAGTCTTCGAGTTCACTCACAACACAGATCTCTGCAGGCATAACCAAAGAATTGTATTTATACAAAAATTGATAATTCTGTCATTGCCTTACAAATCATCCAACAAAAGAAACATTACATTTGTACTTATAAGCTCAACCTCTAATAAGTTTTATAATTGAGGCTCTAATTCAGCATGGTGTAAAAGTACAAAACAGAGCATTTATTCAACAGCATTGTATTTTTTTTCCTTTAAAATTCATGACCCACTCTCTAATTTAGACTTCTCTAACTTCTGCTAATGCCCCACCTCCCCCCATACCCCATCCGTTATTTTTATACACACATTCTTTCTCTCACGCTCCTTTTTCTCCCTCTGTCCCTCTGACTATACCCCTTGCCCATCCTCTGGGCTTTTCCCTCCCCTCCCCCTTTTCCTTCTCCCTGGGCCTCCTGTCCCATGATGCTCTCATACCCCTTTTGCCAATCACCTGTCCAGCTCTTAGTTCCATCCCTCCCCCTCCTGTCTTCTCCTATCATTTTGGATCTCCCCCTCCTCCTCCCACTTTTAAATCTCTTACTAACTCTTCCTTCAGTTAGTCCTGACGAAGGGTCTCGGCCTGAAACGTCGACTGTACCTCTTCCTAGAGATGCTGCCTGGCCTGCTGCGTTCACCAGCAACTTTGATGTGTGTTGCTCTAATTTAGCTCGTTTGATTTCTTTAATTCACACAAATAGTTCTTACAAAAGGTGCTGATGTTCAAATCTTCATAAAAGTTACTCAGATATGTGACTGCCAGGGTAACTTAGCAGCACAGAATTCTTTGGAACACAATGAAACCATATAAATACCATTTGGTTGATGTCATCTTGACAGCATGAGGGGATGAGAGAGGAATTTTCCACAGCATCTTTCTCCCCTACTGAATCTTATGGTTTCCATCTCTCAGGAACTTACATGGTTGAGGTTAGGTGACACAGTGAGGAAGTATTTAGTCATGATGCTCCAACAATCGTGAATGTGGACAAGCTAATGGACCAGCTACTCTTCATGCCTCAGAATTTCATATCTTAATGGCAAGTCAATGCCTCAAGCTTTCTACACACAATAAATACCTCCTCATTTCAACCCTGTGCAATAAAAAACAAATTCCACTTAGAGCTCTTCTTTAAGGTAAGGGGAATTGTTAACAAGAACCTAAACAAAATACTCTATTACTGCAAAGCACAATATGTGTTAGAGACTATAATCTGATGTCAATGAGAAAGGAAATCATTTCAGTAGCAAGAGTCACTGACCGTGAACACACATTTTAGGGAAATCATAAAAATGATTGGGATAAGGTGAAATTTCTTTGAAAAAAGGAAACATTTGGAATCCTCTATTGCAGCGGACTGTGGATAAATAGTTGATAAATATTTGAATGCTAAAGAGATGAATGGATATGGGGATTAGCTGGAAAGCAGAGTTGGCTATAAACTAATTGAATTATATTACAAATCTGATAGCTTGCATAGCCACAAATGCTTCTCTCACTTATTATATGAAAGAATTCAACGTTAAGGGAACTTGCTTCAGGTTCTCAATTTAAAGATCTAAATTTCTGTGAGGAAATGCAATAATCTGAATGCCAAAGAGTTAAAGGGTGAATGGGTGAATTTTAATCTGATTAATTACTGGAGAAGAAACATTTCTCACCTGTACCACTATTGCCAGATTCACGTGCAAACAATTTAACAGTCACTTTAGGCAACATCCATTGCATCCATAAACTGATACATCCAGTGGTCCCACCAATGTTGCTAGTTTTCTGCTCCAGGGTGGAGGAGTCAGAGAAAGGGCTCTCATCAACCATTTGGACTGAATCACCCTGTGGAAAATATTTATGTTTAAGAATTTCTCAACAGCTGTGGAATGAAATAATTATACCTGACAGTTTTCTTTATTAACCACAACTAAACCACATCTTTGGATGCAAAGATCCTGAATATAAAAATGAACAAGAAATAAACCATCATCTACATTTATTCTTTTAAACTAAATTTTATGAGGTGGATGGAAAATAGTTACAAAACCGTCAACTTCAATTCTCTTTACATTTCCAGGTAAAAAGGCCAATTTAAATGGTATGGTGTATCATTTCAAGATGTTCGAAATTATTTTACACCCAGTGTTTGTTTAGAAAGGGAAATGAAGCAAACAGTTCACACTAGGCAGACATATAAGTGACCAGAATGACCAGAACAAATTATTTCATCTGTTGTTTGAAGGATAAATATTTGTCAGAACTGTAGGAGAATCTGCAAAGAGTACACTTTATACATCCACCTGAGGCATTAGTTGGGTCATTCATTTAACAACTCATCCAACAACTTAATAATCAAATATCTGGAGTGAGTCTTGATCCTCGAGGCAAAAATGTTATCAAATGTGCCAAGGTAATGAAGAAGAAAGCCCTTAACTCTGAGTGGAGTCATCGGGGCGCCATCGTGACGGCATTTTTTTAAGCAGGCTTTCTTACTTTTATGAGGCTGAGTTGCTAGCTCGACGCTCAACCCAGCATGGATGGAAAACGTGCAAGGGAGCCGGCTGAATTCAAACTCGGGAGCCTTTGCTCCGAAGTCTGATGCTGATGCCACTACGCCACCAGCCGGCATAAGATAATAAAGATATTAAGTTATTTGTTTTAATAATTACTAACATTTGTTTTATCTTTAACATTTCAATTCAGCAAGTGTAACCACGTATTAGTTATTTCTACGCCAAAAGTATAAAAAAAGATCTTACAACACTCCATGAATCACTTCTCTACATTTAAATTTGTTCCTTTAATCCTAAGATTTTGAAACAGATTTCTTTTAAATGCTTGTATTAAAGGAAGCATTAATCTCACTGACATTCACTGGTTATTGATGACCTGTGACTGCAATTGCAAGTTTATAGACTTTTCTTTAAAGTTCTTACACTGTGATCAACGGTGGCTTAGCCAGCTTTAACAAACGTGTATATGTGAGTCCAGCTGCCACTACCTGACCACATTTTCATGACTATAAACAGAAGTTCGATGGAGCTGCTTTGAACTGTCTTTTACAAGAAACAATCAACTAGTCTTTCAGAAAATTTATTTTCTTTAGGCAAGTCAAAACATCCAATCAAAATTTCATAAGGTGGTGTTATTGTTTTCTTTCCATAATCTGTACTAAAGAAAAATGGGCTGAAACTAAAACTTAATCTCTGTTTCCAAAATGAAACATCACAGTTCCCTCCTCAAATGAAAGATCTTTTCCACATACCAACAGCCTATAGTACCATTAACATTCACCAAGCAAAACCATGTAATTCCTATAAGATTTATACACTGATTACGATCTAAAAGTGGGTCAGAACCGTTAAACCTTAAATAGAAGAATAAAGAAACATATAACAACTTTTAAGTATAGTATCAACTTCCAGGCTAGCAGATGGACTCTAACTGGCAGTGAGGAAAGGAAAATGAAAGTAAAAGGCAGCACACAGGGTTAATGACAGGATTCTTAGTAGTGTGAAGGAAAAGAGGAATCTTGGGATCCACATCCACAGATCACTCAAAGTGGTCGTGCAAGTTGATAGGATGACTAAAATGGCATATGGTGTGTTGGACTTCATTAGTTGGGGGACTGAGTTCAACAGGTAATATAGGAAATATAGGAAGGATGTAGTAGTTTTAGAAGGGGTGCAGATAAGATTTACCAGGATGCTGCCTGGATTAGAGGGCATGCCTTATGAGGATAGATTGATGAGCTAGGACATTTCTCTTTGGAGTGAAAGAGGATAACAGGTGACTTGATTAAAGTGTATAATATGCTAGGAGGCATAGACAGGGTGGACAAATTTCTCAGGGCACAAATGACTAATATGAAGGGTACAATTTTAAGTTGATTGGAGGAGGTGGGGCGAAGTCAGGGTGGCATTAACCAGCGACTCCTTTGCTTGCATCTTTAGAAAAGCTCTATTTCTATCTTTGATATCTCTTTTTTTTTCTTTTTCAGGGTGTGGGGGGATTCTTTTGAAGACCCTGACCTGGAATTACACTCTGACTTTGGTTCTTTGCAGGAATGCGACCCACTCTCAGGGCCTCACGACGGGCCACTTTTTGATATCCCAAGGACGCGGTCTGGAAGACAAGTGCGCCTTCAAGGTTCCGAATTTTCATGGTTCTGGGGACTTGCTGATTCTAGGCTGGTGCCTCTGACTGAAGCGTCATCTGTTTTAAATTCTGTGGAAATGGAGGCCATGCACTTTGGGATTTTTATAAATGACTTGGATAAGTAAATGGAAATGTTGGGTATTAAATTTGCAGATGACACAGAACTTGCTGGTGGTGTGGATAGTGTAAAAGTTGTTGTAGTTTCCAACAGGACATTAATAAGATGCAGAGGTGGGCTGAGAAGTGACAGATAGGGTTCAATCCAGAAAAGTGTGACGTTATTTACTTTGGAAAGTTGGACTTGAAGGCAGAATACAGGGTTAATGACAGGATTCTTAACAGTGTGGAGGAACAGAGGGTTAGTGAGGTTCACATCCGTAGATCCCTCAAATTTGCAGCTCATGTTGATTGAGTGGTTAAGAAGGTTCAGGAGTGTTAGTCTTAATTAGTCGGGAGATTGAGTTCAAGAGCCACGAGGTAAAGTTGCAGCTCTATAGAATTCTGGTTAGACCACATTTGGAGTATTGTGAACAAGAGAAAATCTGCAAATGCTGGAAATCCAAGCAGCATACACAGATGCTGAACGAGCTCAGCTGATCTGCTGAAGGGTCTTGGCCCAAAACATTGACTGTACTCTTTACCATAGATGCCACCTGGCCTGCTGAATTCTTCCGGCATGTTGCGTGTCTTGGAGTATTGTGTTTAGTTTTGGTTGCCTCATTATAGGAAGGATGTGGAAGCTTCAGACAGGGTACAGAAGAGATTTACCGGGATGCTGCTTCGATTAGAGAGCATGCTTTCTGTGGATAGATTGACTGAGCTATGGCTTTTCTCTTTGGAGAGAAGGAGGATAAGAGGTGACTTGATAGAGGTGTAAAACATGAAAAGAAGCATAGATAGAGTGGACAGCCAGTGACTTTTCCCAAAGCGGAAATAGCTAATACAATGGGGCAAATTTTAAAATCTTTGAAGCAAAGTATAGGGGGGTTGCCAGAAGTAGGTTTTTTACTCTGAGTTGTAGGTGTGTTGAACATGCTGTCAGGGATAATGGTAGAGGCAGGTACATTAGCAACATCTAAGAGACTCTTGGGCACGTGGATGAGAACTAATGGAGGGCTATGTGGGAGGGAAAGGTTAGATAAATCCTGGAGTAGGTGAAATAGTCAAAACAACATAGTGGGCCAAAGGGCCCGTACTGTGCTGTGCTGTTCTATGCTATGTTTAAATGTTCTTCTTCAATCATCTGGTTCAAAGGTTCATTTTAACGTCAAAGTATACAGCACAACTATGATATTCATCTTCTCCAGATAGCCATGTAATACAGGGAAATAACCATGGGAATTGTTGAAGACATCAACTCCCTCCCCCTCCCCCCGTAATGAAAAAGAAAGAGAAACAAAACTCACAAACTCCAAAACCCCTCACCCCTTCCCTCACACAAAAAACAACAGCTCACCTACATGGAAGATGGCAGCTGGAACATCAAAATCCCCAAACCCCCAACCCCCCCTCACAAAAAAGTGATGATAATATCAAATCCTCAACAGCCTCCCTCACAGAAAAGAACAGTGACAATAGCATCAAAACTTCTAACCCCCTCTATCACACACAAAAAACTAACAGATCACCCACATGGAAAAACACCAACAAGAACATCAGTCTCCAAATCCCCAACTCCTCCCTCTCACAAAAAGTAACATATCGCTCACCCACCAAATGGCTGCAAGAAAGAAAATACTGAAAAACTGAAGGAGACTAATATATAGTACCACCTCAGATAAATCTGAGAATCTCAGATAATCACATAAGTCTCAGAATATTTAAAACATCTTTCCATCAGCATTCAAGGAAAGTACCCACAGGAACTCAATCCTTCAGTGAAAAGCAACTACCATGCTGTCTATCAACTGCCATGGTCTCCATTCAGATCAACCTGCTGACCTCCTCTGCATATGCCTCGATGCTTCGATCTTCTTGGACGCGTTGAAATGGAGTCGTTCATGGCCCTGCACCCTATCTCTGGTCTTTTCTACAAGTCAGGTCATGTTTTCAGTCCTTCTTGGGACCGCTTCTCTGGTCTTCTCCATGAGGCAGCTCTCCAGACATAGAAGAGCGCTAGATTATTCAATCATTCAAACTGCACATCACAGGCTCCAACAGTTTCCGTAACACAATCAAGACAAAACGAAACAAGCAGAAGATGTAGGGCAGGTGGAGTAATTGAAGATATTAGCTGTCTGAAAGACGTCGCCCAAAGAATCGTTGTTCGCTTGTGATATCTTGACCCAGCTTAACCCTTGGTTGATCTGGATTTAAAGAATGTATTGGCTTTTCTTTCATCAAGTTAGGATTCTTAGGTTCTGAAATATTTTTTGTCTTGAAACCCACAGAGAAGAGTATTGCTTGTAAAATACTGAAATTCTAATTAATTCGTCTGGAGTTGAACTATTCATACTTAGGAATGAATGATCACCAGTTTTCTTATGCTTGAAATAACTATTTGAAAATGTATTTATTTTCTGCTTGAATAAAAACATTAATCCATTAAAAAATTGTGTGTCAAAGTGCCGCTATTAAAACAGCAGAATACTTACGATAGTAGTTAGGCACAAACAATGCCTGAGTAACATTGTACTAAATGGAATTCAGTTTAAACCTTCAATCTCCCATTTAATTCAGTAATGATGCATTATACATAGTCTAGTTAGACTGATTTGAAGTAAAACATTTTCACTCTATCTCTATCAAAGGACGATGCAAAGCAATCATTAAGTGTCTGACCATGGATCCCAGTACTTCAGTTTAGGAAGTTCTTTCATTTGTGGCATATTTCCACTGGGGCAAAAAATATTCCATGTTTTTACCATTATCTTAGTCTCGGCATGCTGCTGACACCAATGATGAGTCCAACTTCATGATTGTAATTTTAAGTGCATATGTTTTACAGGATATCTTTCTTTCTTTGTAAAAGAATAAATGCAATTTACACTGTTGTTCTTTGCGTCAACTCAAGAACATAGTAACTAGAACAGTATAGCATAATACAGGTTCTTTGGCCCATTAGGTTGTACCGACCCTTTAACCTACTCCAAGATCAAGCTAACCCTTCCTCCTATATAAACCTCCATTTATCCCTGTGTCTATCTAAAACTCTCTTTGATGTATTTGCCTCTATCAACACCACCCCTTGCAAAACATACCATGCACCCACCATTCTCTGTGTAAAAAAAACCTACCCTGACATCCCTCTATCCCTTCGATAGGTACATTTAATGTCAGAGAAATGTGTACAATATACATCCTGAAGTTCTTTTTCTCCACAGACATCCATGAAAACAGAGAAGTGCCTCAAAGAATGAATGACAGTTAAAATGTTAGAACCCTTAACATGTGGTAACAAGCACATTAGTGAAACTTGGCTACAGGAAGGGCAGGACTGGCAGCTTAATGTTCCAGGGTTCTGATGTTTCAGATGTGATCGAGGCAGAGGAATGAAGGGTGGGGGGGTAGCATTGCTTGTCAGGGAAAATGTTACTGCAGTGCTCAGGCAGGACAGATTAGAGGGCTTGTCTACCGAGGCTATCTGGGTGGAGCTGAGAGACCGGAAAGGTATGACCACATTAATGGGGTTGTATTATAGACCACCCAATAGTCAGCGAGAATTGGAGGAGCAAATCTGCAGAGAGATAGCAGACAACTGCAGGAAACATAAAGTTATGATAGTAGGGGATTTTAATTTTCCACATATTAATTAGGATTCCCATATTGTTAAAGGTCTAGATGGGTTAGAGTTTGTAAAATGTGTTCAGGAAAGTTTTCTAAATCAATATATAGAGATACCAACTAGAGAGGATGCAATATTAGATCTCCTATTATGAAACGAGTTAGGACAGGTGACAGAAGTGTGTGTAGGGGAACACTTTGGTTCCAGTGATCATAACATCATTAGTTTCAACTTGACCATTGATAAAGACAGATCTGGTCCTCGGGTTGAGGTTCGAAACTGGAAAAAGGCCAAATTTGAAGAAATGAGAAAGGATCTAAAAAGTGTGGATTGGGACAGGTTGTTCTCTGGCAAGGATGTGACTGGTAAGTGGGAGGCCTTCAAATGAGAAATTTTGAGAGTGCAGAGTTTGTATGTTCCTGTCAGGATTAAAGGCAAAGTGAGTAAGAATAAGGAACCTTGGGTCTCAAGGGATATTGGAACTCTGATAAAGAAGAAAAGGGAGATGTATGACATGTATAGGAAACAGGGAGCAAATAAGGTGCTTGAGGAGTATAAAAAGTGCAAAAAAATACATAAGGAAGAAATCAGGAGGGCTAAAAGAAGACATGAGGTTGCTTTGGCAGTCAAGGTGAAGGAAATTCCAAAGAGCTTCTACAGGTATATTAAGAGCAAAAGGATATTAAGGGATAAAATTGGTCCTCTTGAAGAACAGAGTGGTTGGCTATGTATGGAACCAAAAGAAATGGGGGCGATCTTAAATGTTTTGTTTGCGTCTGTATTTACTAAGGAAACTGGCATAGAGTCAATGGAAATAAGGCAAACAAACAGTGAGGTCATGGAACCTATACAGATTGAAGAGGAGGAGGTGCTTGCTAGATTGAGGCAAATCAGAGTAGATAAATCCCCAGGACCTGACAGGGTATTCCCTCGGACCTTGTGAAGGAGACTAGTGCTGAAATTGCAGGGGCCCTGGCAGATATATTTAAAATGTCGGTATCTACAGGTGAGTGCAGGAGGATTAGAGGATAGTTCATATTGTTCTGTTGTTTAAAAAAGGCTCAAAAAGTAATCCGGGAAATTATAGGCTGGTAAGTTTGACGTCAGTAGTAGGTAAACTATTGGAAGGGATACTAAGAGATAGGATCTACAAGTATTTGGATAGGCAGGGACTTATTAGAGAGAGTCAACATGGCTTTGTACGTGATAGGTCATGTTTAACAAATCTATTAGAGTTTTTCGAGGAGGTTACCAGGAAAGTGGATGAAGGGAAGGCAGTGGATGTTGTCTACATGAACTTCAGTGAGGCCTTTGACAAGGTCCTGCATGGGAGGTAGTTAGGAAGATTCAGTTGCTAGGTATATATGGAGAGGTAGTAAACTGGATTAGACATTGGCTCAACGGAAGAAGCTAGAGAGTGGTAGTGGAGGATTGCTTCTCTGAGTGGAGGCCGGTGACTAGTGGTGTGCCACAGGGATCAGTGCTGGGTCCATTGTTATTTGTCATCTATATCAATGATCTGGATGATAATATGGTAAATTGGATCAGCAAATTTGCTGATGATACAAAGATTGGAGGTGTAGTGGACAATGTAGGAAGGTTTTCAAAGCTTGCAGAGAGATTTGGACCAGCTGGAAAAATGGGCTGAAAAATGGCAGATGGAGTTTAATACAGACAAGTGTGAGGTATTGCACTTTGGAAGGACAAACCAAGGTAGAACATACAAGGTAAATGTTAGGGCACTGAGGAGTGCAGTAGAACAGAGGGATCTAGGAATACAGATACAAAGTTCCCTAAAAGTGGCATCACAGGTAGATAGGGTCATAAAGAGAGCTTTTGGTACATTGGCCTTTATACATCAAAGTATTGAGTATAAGAGTTGGAATGTTATGGCGAGGTTGTGTAAGGCATTGTTGAGGCCAAATTTGGAGTATTGTGTGCAGTTTTGGTCACCAAATTACAGGAAGGATACTAATAAGGTTGAAAGAGTGCAGAGAAGGTTTACAAGAATGTTGCCGGGACTTGAGAAAGTGAGTTACAGAGAAAGGTTGAATAGGTTAGGACTTTATTCCCTGGAGCGTAGGAGAATGAGGGGAGATTTGATAGAGGTATATAAAATTATGATGGATATAGACAGAGTGAATGCAAGCAGGCTTTTTCCACTGAGGCAAGGGGAGAAAAAAAACCAGAGGACATGGGTTAAGGGTGAAGGGGGAAAGTTTAAAGGGAACATTAGGGGGGGCTTATTCATACAGAGAGTGGTGGGAGTGTGGAATGAGCGGCCAGATGAAGTGGTAAGTGCGGGCTCACTTTTAACATTTAAGAAAAACTTGGACGGGTACATGGATGAGAGGTGAATGGAAGGATATGGTCCAGGTGCAGGTCAGTGGGACTAGGCAGAAAAATGGTTTGGCACAACCAAGAAGGGCCAAAAGGCCTGTTTCTGTGCTGTAATGTTCTATGGTTCTATGGTATTAAAGTCTGTATTCATAGGATTTCTTGGATCATGTTCCAAGGCTTTATGCATGATGAACTTGAATGCATTGTCATAAGAACATAAGAAACAGGAGCAGGAGTAGGCCATCTGGCCCGTTGAGCCTGCTCCGCCATTCAATAAGATCATGGCTGATCTGACCATGGACTCATCTCCACCTACCTGCCTTTTCCCCATAACCCTTAATTCCCCTAGTATGCAAAAATCTATCCAACCTTGTCTTAAATATATTTACTGAGGTAGACTCCACTGTTTAATTGGGCAGAAAATTCCACAGATTTACCATCCTCTGTGAAAAGCAGTTCCTCCTTATCTCTGTCCTAAATGTACTCCCCCGAATCTTGAAGCTATGTCCCCTAGTTCTAGTCTCACCAATCAGTGGAATCAACTTTCCTGCCTCGATCTAATCTATCCCTTTCATCATTTTATATGTTTCTATAAGATCTGCTCTCATTCTTCTGAATTCCAGTAAGTACAGTCCCAGGTGACTCAATCTCTCCTCATAGTCTAGCCCCCTCATCTCTGGAATCAACCTGGTGAACCTCCTCTGCACTGCCTCCAAAGTCAGTATGTCCTTCCTCAAGTAAGGAGAAGAGAACTGCATGCAGTACTCCAGGTGCAGCTTCACCAGTACCCTGTACAGTTGTAGCATATCCTCCCAGCTCTTAATTTCAATCTCTCTAGCAATGAAGGCCAGAATCCCATATGTCTTCTTCATAGCCAGCTGCACCTGCAAACCAACCTTTTGGTATTCATGCACAAGCATTCCCGAGTCCCTCTGCACAGCAGCATGCTGCAATTTTTTACCATTTAAATAATAATCTGCTCTTCCATTTTTCTTTCCCTGGTGGATGACCTCACATTTACCAACATTGTATTCCATCTGCCAGACCCTGGTCCACTCACTTAACCTATCTATATCTCTCTGCAGACTCTCCGTATCTGCACAATTTGCTTTTCCACTCAATTTAATATCATCAGCAAAGTTAGATACACCACGCTTGGTCCCCTCTTCCAGATTGTTAATGTCTATTGTGAACATTTGTGGACCTAGCACCAACACCTGTGGCATACTGTCCACCACTGATTACCAACCAGGGTAACACCCATGTATCCCAACTCTCTGCTTTCTATTGATTAACCAATCCTCTATCCATGCTAATTCATCACCCTCCGCTCTATACATCCTTATCTTATGGATTAGTCTTTTGTGTGGCACCTTATCAAACGCCTCTGGAAATCCAAGTAAATAACGTCCCTCTGTTCCCCTCTATCCACTACATTTGTTATATCCTGAGAGAACTCCAGTAAATCCATTAAGATCAAATACCCATATTTTTCAGTAAGGAGGGCACATTTCATCTTGCAATTCCGCAATCTACTATTCCCGTGTTAATATGAATAGGAGAAATTCTTGCATTTCCAAAATATGAATAGCCAATTGGATAGATTTATGATTTGCATTTCCCGTTCACTTCATTGAATGCCCTATAATCAAATCAAGATACATTCAAGAGACAATGAGGAAAATCAAAAATATTTGACAAGCAGAAATAATTTATCATCCATTCTATTGCTCAAAAGATTTAGAACTGCAGCAGCCATAAAGTACTCTATTTCAATACAGCAAATATTTTACTATTGACAATTGTCATTATCTTTAATGCAAGGCCATAATGAAAACACAATTTCACACAACAGCTAAAGAAATGTTATGCTCTATAATGATCCAAGGAATGTTTGATGGCTCTGGGTCTGTACTCACTGGAATTTGAAGGATGAGAGAGACCTCACTGAAACTTTTCATATGTTGATATGGAAAGAATATTTCCCATGGTGGGGGCCCCCAGGAAAAGAGGGCAAAGCTGAAGGTTAGAGGGGCGTCCATTTTAAACAGAGACGTGGAGAAATTTCTTTAGCCAGAGGGTGGTGAATTTGTTACCACAATCAGCTGTACAGGCCAGCTTGTTGGGTGCATTTAAGGCAGATCTTGATAGGTTCTTGAGTGGACACACATCAAAGGTTATGGGGAGAAGGCTGGGGAGTGGAGCTAGGAGGGAAAAAAAGGATCAGCCATGATTGAATGGCCGAGCAGACTTGATGGGCCAAATGACCTAATTCTGCTCCTATGTCTTATGATCCGAAACTTTTCCAGTGGCCTCTGATAAATATTCATCTGAATTAATTTTTGGAAATAGGTGCACAACGAGAGTTATTTCTCTCAATTATATCTTCCTATTGTAAAATAGAAGGCCATTTGCAGTCTTCTTCTAATTCTTAATTTACAAATCAGAGCTAACTGCCACAACATTTCAGACTGTTTTCATCAACAATCATGAGAACTGACAAGGCATAATGAAAAGCAGCTGTCGACGACAGTTCGCTATAGTCAATATCACAAATATTGACTAAGTCTGCTTAGTCTGTTTAATTCTTGGCTTAAATAGATCAATAAAATTCCCAATTATAATAAGCCTAGAATGTAAATGTGTTATAGAACACAAAACATTATAGCACAGGAAAAGGCCCTTCAGCACACGAACATGATGTTGTGCCAAACTAATTGAGGTAATAATGCCTATTTACATTAACCTTTCTACCTGCATGTTGTCCATATCCCTACTCATTCATACGTCACCTAAGAAACTCCTTCTTATCATATCTGCCTCCATCACCACCCCTAGCAATGCATTCCAGGTACCCACCACTCTCCATTTAAAACAATTGCCCCCACATCTCCTTTGAATTTACACCCCCCCTGCCCCCCCCCACACACCCTAAATCCATACCCTCTGGTATATTCTGTAAAAATCTAAATTATGGCTTACTGAATGAATCTGAAGCTGATTTGAGGTTACTGTTTTGTATGTATGCAAATTAGCTATTTACATTTTCATTGTGTGAAATGCGTTCACCTGAATCTCAGCATGCTGCTAACACCAATACTATGCAATTTCTGTCATTTATAATTTTAAGTACAAGACTATTTTTTACTTGCTAAATAACAAAGGTAATTTACAAACATACAATTTTACTCAACACTAAAATAACTGAGGCAATAATTCACAAAAAAATCTTAAGAAACACACACACACACACACACACACACACACACGTATCAGCAAGTTTGACACACACACACACACACACACACACACACACGTATCAGCAAGTTTGAATTTGGCATACACCTTGCACAATTAACTTTTAATTTTAGTTCCCAGTATTAATCAATGCAACAATGTTAAGAGACAGCTGATAAATTATTTCCACTCACATCCAGCACTCCATGCTGCAGGTAAATAACAGATTTAATATAGAGTAAAAGGCAAAAATAATAAATGCCAGTTTCAATCCAACCGTGCCAGTGGGATGTTTCTAATGTCAAACAATCCAAAGTTTCAGAGTAATTACAAATTTAGGACTGTACAGGACATTAGAATCACAACGTTGATGCACTCTCTGCCATTTTCACTGGACATCGCTGTGGTTCTGAAGAAAAGACTCAAGGTTCCCCATGACATCCCAGATGTCACTCACACACTTTGATCATTTAACATTTTGATCAGTCACTGGCCAAGAGTGAGTGGAATATTGTATTTCTTACAAAAAGTTTTCAGAACATCTTGGGAGAATTTTCCCTGCCTTGTAGATTCTGAAAGACCTTTGGAGCATCAGAAGAGTCATTTACTGCAGGGTACCCAGCCTCCAAGCGACAGTACTTATGTGGTTGCTCCAGTTGAGGTTCTGGTCAACGGTGATTCCCAAGACCACCAGTGGGTAACTTACCAATAATCTTCTCTTCTTCTAGAATATTATTTGCCTCTTATTAGGCCCTGTTTGAATCTTGTCTTGAACTGCAGCACATAGGTATGAACTAAAATCGTGCAATCATCAGCAAGCACTCCCATTTGTGATATTATATTGGAAGGAAAGTTATTGATGATGCAGTTAATAATGTTTGGGCTGAGAACACAGCTCCAAAGAACATCTATAGTGATATCCTGGGGCTCATTTGATTGATGTTAACAAGTTTAAGCATCTTCCTTTCTGTGAGATATGATTCCAACCATGCAGCATTACAGCCTTGTTACCAATTAACTTGAAGATACACATGACTAGTCAGTGTCTAGATATTAGTCAGTGTCTTTGGTATTTGATCTAAGTGATTCCCAAAAAGTTCAAAATGAGTACTAAGGAAGTATTAAAGCTGTCAATATAGCGCCAAAATAACCCTACCCCAAAAAAATTGCCAAAAAAAGCTTTATAGTCATTTCTTGTATTTTCAGACATACTGAACAACATATCAAAAATTGGACAGAAACAGAGCACGAGAAAGTAAAAAAAACTGACGTTAAAAAAATGGCCACCAATGAAAAGAATCAGACCCATACCTGTCTTATTTTGCTATATTTCACTGTTTCTAACAATGGTAGTGCCATAATTGTGGTATAAAATGTGAATGGGAATACCCGCAGGGTGTGTTTTATCGCCAGAACTAGCAGGGACCTCCAAAACCAGCACACTGTGGGTCAACTACCAGCACATGGTAGGGATTGCTAGGGCACTTGCTGCGGCCGATCGAATGGGGTCATGGGAGATGCATCTCAGTGCCATCTCAGCTTCCTTGCCAACATTCGCGGCTGCTGACCATCCGAATTATCTGAAGTCAGCCCCTCTCTATCTCCAGAAGATGCATGCATTGGAGGATGACAACCCTGAGGTTCATCAGAAGTTCCAGTCTGAAGTTCCAGTCTGGGTTCCATGTAATCAGATGCAGCAGCCAATACTGAGATGGCCTCGGCCCTGGTCTTGTGATAGAACAGACACTATTGCGCTCACTAAAAAGCCAAGGGGGCCTAACACGAGGAAGTGGGATGTCAGAGCACCAGATAGCTGTTTGGACTATGTCTTCCACTGTGTCATCCTCTTACAACCTTGCCATGCAAGAACTGACCACGAATAGTTACACAACAGGTGAACAACATAAGGAGTTGTCCACCTCCAGAGTGAGTAGAGATGAGGCTGACCTTGAAAAAGTCGCAGCAAAACTGGACTGTTTCACGCCATTTTCCGATGATAAATCATTGTGCAACATCATCACAGGGGTTTATGCAAATGAGGATGTCAATATACATGACCTGTTCGCAATAGGAAATGACATAGTTAGGAAAATGGACGGACACTCTGTTTTCTCGTATTCGCACAAAAGGAGTTCGAAGGTCAAGACATTAGCACCTAGCAGGGCGGTCAAAGTTGCTGAAGGCTGTACCATAGATCCAGCGTTGTTATTCCAGAGGTTCCTTGTTGTGTCATAGACAGGTGATCTCCGGCTAGATGAAGTGATGAACAATGAACTCTGTCCACATCCAATGTCTTTGTTTGAAGCAAAGAACATCTTGCACCAACCAGATAAGCCACAACTGGCAGAAGCGATAAAGAACTAAGTCACCTCCAAATCCGACAATGCTGTCACACAGACGGTCCCAGTGACAGATCACTATGTTCTAGATGGGGGATCACTTCTGCACCACTTAAAATGGACGGAGGGGTGCACCTACAGTTCAATTGCAGATGACTAAGCCTCATTCACTGTCAAATACTATGCCAGAGCCACTGTAGTGTTTAATAGTTATGGGGTTGGGCCAAGCATAAAGGACTGTACTCATCAGCGTCGAAGTAGAAATTTGAATGCGAACAAGGTGAACATTACAGGGCCAATAAAATTTGTTGGAAAAAAGGAGGACTTCTTGTCGGGTGAGGCAAACAAGCAGGTAATTATCCAGCTCATTGTGGAACGTTTGTGACAGAGAGGCTGCAAAGTGATTCCAGCTGAAGGAGATGCCGACGTTGAGGTCGCAGAAGGAGCCATCACAATATCTGCTTTCAAATCTACCACCCCTGTTGGAGAAGACACAGATCTCCTCGTACTCTTGCTCTACTATGTAGTGGTAACAAACTGCACTGAAATCTATTTCCGCTCAGACAAGGCGAAATCAAATGCCTATGATATCAAGGTCCTTAAGCAGGTACTCGGAGAAGCAGCTTGTAATGATCTATTGTTTCTCCACACCTTTACCAGATGTGACTCAATGTCCAGAGTATTTGGGATCAGAAAGAAGTCGGGGTTCCAGAGAATCATCAAGATAGAAAAGGGAATCAGAGACTGTTGGAAAGCGTTCTGTTCACCAAAGCAAAGTCAGGTTGTTGTGGAAACCAATGGCTGTAGGGCAATGGTGGTGTTGTTCAATGGAAATCAGAACGACTCCCTGACATCTATCAGATACAATATGCTCTGCAAGAAAGTTGCGAGAGCTAAGACTTTCGTCACGCCTGAAAGACTACCACCAACCACCTCGGCCTGTAAATTTCACTCCCTGTGGACTTACTACCAGGTTATGGAGTGGATGGGCTGTAGTGATGAAATGGAGCCGTCTGAGTGGGGATGGAGGGTAGAAGGGGAAAAACTCGTTCCAGTGATGAAGCAAGTGGGAACTTCCGCCCATAGCAATGAGAGGTTGAAAACGTCCTTGAATACTCCTACTAGTCAGTTGGCACAGGTTTTCAGAGCCTTACCAGGTTCTCCATCTGGACCTTCTGCCTTGTGAGGGTTCACTCTCTTTAAAGGCAACCTAACATCGGCCTCTGAGACAGAGGTCACAGGGTCAGCAGATGCAGCAGGGATCTTCACAGCTGTAGTTGTGTTCTCCCTTTCAAAGCAGGCATAGAAGGTGTTGAGTTCATCTGGTAGTGAAGCATGGCTCATTCATGCTAATGGGTTTCACTTTGTAGGAAGTAACGTCTTGCAGACCCTGCCAGAGTTGCCATGCATCCGATGTCGCCTCCAGCCTCGTTTGAAATTGTCTCTTCGCCCTTGAAATAGCCCTCCCCAAATCATACCTGGTTTTCTGGTACTGGCCTGGGTTGCCAGACTTGAAAGCCACAGATCTGGCCTTCAGTGGACGATGTACCTCCTGGTTGATCCACGGCTTTTTGTTTGGGAATGTACAGCAAGTTTTTGTGGGCACACATTCATCCACACAGGTTTTAATGAAGTTGGTAACAACTGCAGCATACTCATCCAGGTTCAAAGATGAATCCCTGAATACAGTCCAGTCCACTGATTCAAAGCAGTCCTGTAGGCGCTCCTGTGCATCCCTTGTCTAAACCTTCTTGGTCTTCACTCCTGGTGCTGCAGTCTTCAGTCTCTGCCTATACTCAGGGAGTAGAAGTACAGCCAGGTGATCAGACTTCCCGTAGTGAGGGCAGGAATAGCATGGTAGGCATTCTTGATGGTGGTGTAGCAATGGTCCAGTGTGTTGTTTCCTCTGGTATTACAAATGATCTGTTGATGGTAGTTGCTTAGTGATTTTTTCAGACTAGCCTGGCTAAAATATCCCAAAACAATGGTGAAGGCATTAGGGTGTGCTGTTTCATGCATGTTGATCCCATTACTCAGGTCATCTAAAGCCTGCTTGACATTGGCCTGAGGTGGAATGTAAACTGCTACAAAATGACCCCAGAGAACTCCCATGATAGATAAAAAGGACGGCACTTTACTGCTAGATATTCCAGGTCTGGTTAGCAGAATTGTGACAGCACTGATATATCTGTGCAC
This sequence comes from Mobula hypostoma, assembly GCF_963921235.1. Taxonomy (NCBI): domain Eukaryota; kingdom Metazoa; phylum Chordata; class Chondrichthyes; order Myliobatiformes; family Myliobatidae; genus Mobula; species Mobula hypostoma. The sequence continues at coordinate 173,242,334 of NC_086097.1, forward strand.
CAAGAAGAGTTGATCATGAGGCATACTCCTCCACCTCTGCTTTTGAGAGATTCCATAGATCTTACAGTAAATCCGTCGATCTGGATCACTATATCCGATATGGAAGGGGTTAACCAGGATTCCGTGAAACAAAGGACACACACGGTTCTAATGTCTCTCTGATTCAGCACCCTAGCTCTGAGATCATCGATTTTATTCACCAGAGACTGCACGTTCGCCAGCAAGATAGTTGGTATAGGGAGTTTAAAACCCTGTTTCTTTAAACACATTTGTAACCCAGATCTACATCCGCACTTCCTCCGAGGTATCCTCCGTGGACAATTCCTACCACAATTGGTGTTGTTTCCGTCAGTTTAAAGCAGCAATATGTTGCTTAAATGCATTAAGACATCTTTGTTGACTGTACTGACCAGGCTGAAATGGGAATATTTAATCATATCCATTGAGAGTACTGCTGTTATTCGAGTTGTGCCGAGGTCCCCCGGAAGTTTCTTCTACAAGATTATGTATTAACACTTCGCTGCTAAGCATTTCAGGTATTGCTGGACTGTAATCAGAGTTACTAATTAAAGATTGATTTTATGCAGACCAGTCTAAAAGTCACAGGTCCCAAACAGGTAAAAATACGTTTGAAAATAAATATATCTTTAAGTAACTGTCCAACAAGAATCAATGCACAAAAGACAGAGAGAACAGTGGAGATCCTATGGTTACATGCATTTATAAATGAGGCAAAATATATCTGGCTAAATTAACTGGACTTCTTTTTTTATTTTAAAAGAATGATATTTGACTGTTGTAACATAACTATAACTCTCCTCAATCTTTACCACTCAAAATTTCCAACAGCAATTAACTTCAAAAGAGTACCACCGCAATCATATTACATAAAAGTGAACATATGGAAAAATTTAAAATGCACTCTCAGGTTTAAGTCCCAACTTCCTTTTCAGCTTTTCTAATATCTTCAGCGCACTGGTGTTTCTCTTAACTGAAACACATGCATGTCCGGCGTTCCCTCAGAATACACATCAATACAAGACAATCTATTTTACAAGACAAAGTGCAAGTTAGCGAAGCAAGTGTCAGTTTTGTCTAATGCTTGTTTTCTCCAGGTTAGAAAATCCTGGATACAATTTTAATTATGAGCAAATATGCTAATACTTCAGTTGAGGAAGCATTGCATACTGTAAAAGGACTATCTGAATACAAAAGAGCTGCCTTGAAAAGGAACAGAAGCAGTCCTGAGAAAGGATCTTCAACCTGAAACATTTCCTCAGTTTCTCTTGGCACAGATCTGCCTGAACTGCTGAGTGCTTCCAATACTTAATGTGTCTTTTTCATATTTCCAACATCTGAAGGTTTTAGATTTTCAGTCAGATGTCTTATATAACATGAAACAATACTAAAAATTACAAAATAAATAGAGTCGAGAAAAGGAATAATGAGAGTGTTCACGGATTCATGAACCATTCAGAAATCTGATGGCAGGGGTGAAGAAGCTGTTACCGAAACATTCAGTGTGGGTCTTCAGATTTCTATACCTCCTCCCTTGATGGCAGTAATGCGAAGAAAGCATGTCCCAGAAGGTCTTTAATGATGAATGCCACCTTCTACAGATACCACCTTTTGAAGATGTCCTTGAGGGTGGGAAGGATTGCGACCATGATAGAGCTGACTGCATCTACAACAATCTGCAGCCTCTTTCAATCCTGCACATTGAAGCCTCCATGCCAAACAGTGAAGCAGCCAGTAACATACCAACTCTCCACAAACTCCTAATGAAATACAGCCACCAGCATGTATTCTTTCTGGTTGCATCGATGTGTTTAGCCCAGGAAAAACCTTCTGAGATGTTGATGCCCAGAGACCTGAAGCTACTCACCCTTTCCACTGTTGACCATTCAAGGAGGGGTCACCACAGGTTCACCACTTCTCAATGAAAAAATTCTCACCTTCGTCCTGAAAGCCTTACCCCATACCCTGGGCCTGTGTCACTTTGTTCTCGATTCCATCTCAGACCTCCAAGCAAGGAAACATCCTCTACATATCCAGTCTCTCCAGCCCTCAGAGAGCTTTACTTCTTCTGGTGAAATCAGATCTTTTATTGAACTATGAATATACGTGGTCAGTTATGAGTTGTCTGTAATGATAACTCTGCCACAAAGAGACTAAAAATTTTAGAAACCTGACTTGGTATTCGGTAAGAAAACTACTGACAAGAGAATGGTAGATAAAACTTGGCAGGGATGAGTATTACATGCTATGCTAGCGCAACCCTCTCATCAGGCTAGTATATAAACTTGGCTCATTAGCTAACACTGCTAACATCTACTTGCCTCAGTGGTGAGAAGGCCACCTTTCATAGCAATATATGTCTAGGGTTGGTATGATTTGGGGTTCAACCAAACAGGAAAGTCGGAATGTTCCAGGGAGGAACATCGATTGGTGTATAAATACGGCTCACACACAATTATCTGTTGCCAAGAAATGACAGATAATACACCAGCATAAAATTATAAAGAAAGTATATTTACCAATTTTCAACTTTACCAAATAGTTAACAGGTAAAGAAAAGAAAAATAGAAGGGCCCATTACAGTTAAACCAGTCCAATGTGCACACAAACGTTGGAACTCATTTCTGAAGTCTTTTTCTTCATGTGCCTTGCGTGCTACACGCTTGGGCGATCATGGCTTTCCACATCGAATAATCCCATGCAGAGTCAATGATATCGCACACACTTAGATCTGTTAATTCTTTCACAGCGTCCATTTATTTTCTTCTTTGCCTTCCTCTTCCACATTTCCCAGGCATATGACCTTGTAACGTAAGGCATTCTATTTCTCCCTTTCTGATGGCATGGCCCAGGAATTTAAGTTTCCTCTCATTTAATGTTCTCATTAAAGATCTTTTTGTATGGGCATGTTGGAGTACTGTCTCATTAGCTATCCTATCTCTATATGATATTTGCAGCATTCTTCTAAAAAAACCGCATTTCTGTTGCTTCTAAGTTTCTTTGGCGTTCTGGTGTTATAGTCCATGTTTTGGAAGCATACAGCAAGATTGACCAGATGTAACATTTTAGTAGCCTAAGACTTGTTGTCATAGAAATGCGTCTGTTTGTAAAAATGGGTTTCATCTTTTGGAAGTTGGTTTTGGCAATGGCAATTCTTCTTTTTATCTCTACTTTACTTCTAGGATCTTGTGATATAAAGCTACCAAGGTAATTAAAGCTGGTCTTTTGTTCAATCTCTCGGTTACTGATGTACAATTGGCAGTTGGGAGTATCCTGTTGTTTTGATATTACCATACATTTGTTTTCTTTTTACAGTTGACAGTTAGACCAAAATCTGAACTTGTTTGTACTACTTTGGAGGATTTGTAGGTCTTCTGCAGCACTTGCTATTATGGTGGTATCGTCTGCGTATCTTAAATTGTTGATGTTAACACCTCCAATTTTTATCCCATCTAGTTCTTCTATTTCTTTGAGAATCATTTCATTATAGATATTGAACAATTCCGCATCCCTGTCTAACTCCTCTTTGAATCGTAGTCCAACTGCTTATATTATCATCAATTTTTACCGCTGCCGTCTGGTTCCAATATAAAATCTGAAGTTGTTGGTCCCTTCCATCAATGTTTAGTTTAGCAAGAATTTGAAATAATTTTTCATGTTGCACTTTGTCGAATGCTTTAGTGAAATCAATAAAACATAAAAATACATCATTTTGATATTCAATTGCCCTTTCTGAAAGCATTCGTAGTATGAAAATTGCATTCATAGTTCCTCTATGCTCAATAAATCCATATTGTAGTTTAGAAGTTTCTGGGCTTAACTTGTTTTTAATTCGACTCAGAACAACTCTCAACAAAATCTTTATTACGTGACTCATAAGACTAATTGTTCTATAATTTTTGCAGTCAATAGTACCAGGAATTTTTGGCAGAGTTGTAACTACTGATTTCAAGAGATCATCAGGCAATACACCAGACTCATATATGCCATTAAACAGTTCAAAAATACTATCTATGCCCAGATCTTCTAGGGCTTGTATCATATCCACTGAAATTTCATCAGGTCCAGTGGCTTTACCATGTTTCATGCTTTTCATTGCTTTAGTTGTTTCTTCTTTGGTAAAAGGTGGGCCAGAATTAGGGTGTTTAATATCTGGGGGTTCACTCTATTATCCTCAAACAGCTGCTCTGTATACTGAATCCACTTCTCACATACTTTATCTGGATCTGTTAGTATGGATCCATCTGCTGATCTTATGCATCCTGTAAAGGAGGTTTTCTTAATTCCAGAAATGTCCTTAACTTTCTTGTGCATTTTTTTGCTGCTGTTAATATGGCCTTCTATTTCATTGAATTTTTGATTCAGCCATTCTTCCTTTGCAATATTGCACAATTGTCTGGTCTGTCTGATTAGCTCTCTGTATTGTACTTCACTAACCTTCTTTGTTCCATCAGATCTAGAATTTCTTGGGTTATCCACCCCTTGTTGGTGTGTTGGATTTCTTGTACTAGGATTATTTCCTCTGTGGATTGCAGAATAGCATATTTAAATCTGTCCCAAATAGGTGTTGTTTTGTTTTCGTTGAGGTGTTCTTCTACAGCTGTTTTGAATTGTTGCTTAAGTATACTATCATTTTTAAGTTCTCCCAACATATACTTCTTTCTCTTTTTTCCACGTTTCAGTTTCTTTAATTTTGTTTTAATGGTAGCTATTACTGGATGGGGATCTGAACCACAGTCTGCTCCTGGGTAGGCTTTAGAATTTGTGATATTATTTCTCAAGCATTCATTGATGGTAATGAAATCTATTTGATTCCTTGTTCTTTCTCCAGGGCTAATCCAAGTACACAATCTACGTGGATGGTTTTTATACCAAGTATTGGTGGTCACTTGGTTGTTTCTGACACACCAATCAGGAAACCTTTCTCCATTTTCATTTTTCTCCCCTAATCCAAAGGGTCCTATTATGTTATCAACCCTTTCCTGTCCAACTTTGGTGTTAAAATCTCCCATGACTAGTTTTATATCCTGAGATTTACACCGTCGAGATCTTCATAAAACTTGTTGATATCCTCTTCATCCGCATCATTTGTTGGCGCGTAGGCTTGGATTATGCTAATGTTAAAAGGGTTACCCCTTAATTTAACTAAATGCAGCTGCTCGGATTTCTGAAGTAGTCGGACATATTGCTGTACTCACGCACGGAACCCACATGAAAGACACCAGCCACAGTTTGAACTTCCCTCAAACACTATCTCAAACATACTGGCTAACTCAGGAGCATTGACAGTTCCTCCTTGGAATCATTCATCTGCACAAAGCACTTCTTACAACAGGGTCCCTCCTTTGTGCAGTATTTTGTGGGCATCTTCCCTTGTGCTCCACTCCGCTGCTCCCACCAAAAGACCCCAAACCAGAGTACTGTCCTTCAGAAATCTCATCCTGCCCAACTCTCTCAAATCTTCCATGGCATCCCATTGGGCAGAAAGTTACAATACATACCAAGGCAACCCTGATTGGCTGACACAACATTGCTAAATTGGACACCATGGTACCTTACCTTTAGCTGAAGCCAAAACGTTCTTAATAGCAGGACACACGGCTTTTGCAGAAAACTGCAAAAATAAAAAGACCTCACAGCAGTAGAAATCTTAACCAGGGCACAACACTACCTTTTGTTCTTAATGCCAAGAAACGGTCTATATTGAAAATATCATGAAGAAATATAGAAGTTAGTCAATAAGGCTAACAAACTGTTAGTCTTAAAGTATCATTGTGTATATTGGCAGTTATAGCAATACGAAGTTATGCTTAGACCAGGCTTGGACTGTGGTAAACATTCCTAAGTATGTCTCCAGCCTAAACTTACCATAATAATAACTGCAACCAGAGGGTAAATTCATGCACAAAAACCTCTTCGCAGCCATCTCCCTATCACTATTAACCTTTCCCAGAAATACAACCCACCAAGGCCTCTGGACTTCTCCAACACTAGTCTTTTGCACGTCTCTGATTTATTTAGTCCTCAGCTTCAGTTTGGTTATCCCTTACTAAATCTCTCTGCCTACTTTGCTTTAAATGATGCACTTAATACCAATTCTCCTTTTGTAATTCTACGTCAAACTTGTGTCCTTTTTCAACTTGTCTGATTTTGTATTGCTGTATAAACTTTAAACTTCTCAAAAATACGTTCCATGGATACCATAAATGCAAACTGCAGTTTTTCTTTAACTAGTTCTTTAAACTAATCATGATTAACGTACAGGCAACCTTTGAAATTGCATGGTTTGAAGTTAATTTAGCAATATAATACTGCATTAAGCTACCTATAGTGCCTTCCATTTAACTGACAGAGAAAGGAATTTATGCTTAAAGTCATTACAATTTAATATGTGAATCAACAACACCTCAGGAGACAACTTATACAAATAATGAAATACCTATTAAGTACTTTCTACAGTGAGTGTTCTTTACTGACTGAAATATATAGAAGCAATACTAATGGAGGTGTCCAGATTAAATTACCCACTGTGTAAAGCTAAAAAGAGAAATGCTGGGAGTACTCAGCAGCTTTGGTAGAATCCACTGAGAATGACAACCTACATTGGATACAAGGTACAAAAGCTTGAGATCACAAACCACCAGACCCAAGGACAGTTCCTATCCCACTGTTATCAAACTCCTGAATGGACTTCTCATATGCTAAAAGATGGACTTGTGTACCATCTACCTGGTCGTTGCTCCTATACCTCATTTTTCTACTGGCACTCTACTTTCCCTGTAAATACAACTCTATATTCTGCATTCTATTTTACTTATTTTTATTTATTTATTGAGTTACAGTCCGGAATAGGCCCTTCTGGCCCTTCAAGCCACACCGCCCAGCAACTCTGATTTAACCATAACCTAATCACGGGACAATTTACAATGATTGATCAACCTACTAACTGATTAGTCTTTGGACTGTGGGAGGAAACCCACGCAGTCATGGAGAGAACACACAATGTCCTTACAGAGAGCAGCGAGAATCGAACCTGGGTCGCTGGTACTGTAAAGGGTTGTACTAATCATTATGCTACCAGTATTTTTTTCTCACCTGATATGCCATGTACTGTATGGCATGATCTGTCTGGATAGCGTACAAAGCTCTTCACTGTATGTTAGTACATATGACAATATACCAAGATTATATTCAACATTTCTGATGGACATTGAATTGCATGGATCACAGTAACTGAGATCTGCCATGAACTTGGTTTTAACAACAATTAAAAATGAAACCATTAATTCTCCTACAACTCAGAATAGCTTGCTCTAATTTCTTTAAATAGGAACTCGCCATTAATCCTCTGCAAGAGAAACCTAAACTCTTGACAATTCAAAGATCCTCTAAATGGGTTTTTTTAATTTGCTATGATATCCAAAGACAAGAATATATCTTGTCATTAACTTTCATTTTTTTTTTAACTTTCCTCTTCCTTTCCAAATTGCAGGACAAGTAAAGAATATTACAGAATCTAACATACATTTTCCCACACACTGCGCTGCCAAATTTGATATAAACTGGAAGTCAGTCATCCACTGCAAAACTTTTTATGAATTTAACAAAATGAAGTTTATTTTCCTTGAAAGAAATTCTCTTCATTCATCAAAAGGCACAAACACAGAGGGCTTGTTTCCCTCGTGTTACCCAGAGGCAAGGGATGATCACTTTTTTGGCACTCATATACTTCCCCTTCAGTAAAACATTCTTGCATTCTTGTTCAGTCACTTGAACTCCCCACAGACCAAACAGTTTGACGACTACTCACACTTGAGTAAACAGATAGAGTGGTTGTCACAGCTTGCACAACATAATATTTCTAAACTCAGGGGTGGTATAAATGATTAAACACTCCCTATGTGCCATGACTCACATCATTGCTTTCCCATTTTCATAACTCAGGAAGCTAAATGCAGCATGGTCTCCACTTGAGATGTACATAAACTTATCAGCATGAAAAGAAATACATCAGCACTAAATATTACGTTAAAGCTGTAAAAAACTGTTTTTTTAACAAATAAGAATACAAAGAAAATACTCATGTGTTCACTTTAATTCACACCCAAATCAAAAACTCTCTAAATAAAACTAGAACTTCCAACTCTACGAAACATGTTGCCCCCAAAATGAAGGGAACCTCTTAAAGGAGATAGCCTTGTTATATGATTAGAGTTCTGAGAAAACTCAAGACAGAAATATCATTCACAGTTAACTGAGCAACCTCTAACATAATCCCAAGAGTACAGAATAACTACATGTGAACATGAGACAGAAGAGAAAAAGAAGGTCTTTCAGTCTGTGAAACCTGCTCCACCGTTCAACAAACAGGGTTGGGCATCTACTTTAAATATCCTAATATCCAGAAATCCATCAAACCTCATTTTAATCCAGTGCCAGGCTTTAGATCTTCCAGAAAGGACAGGGAGAGAGGCAAAAGAGGTCGGGGCGTGGCACTGTTGATCAGAAATAGTGTCATAGCTGCAGAAAAGGACGAAGTCATGGAGGGATTGTCTATGGAGTCTCTGCGGGTGGAAGTTAGGAACAGGAAGGGGTCAATAACTCCACTGAGTATTTTTTATAGACCACCCAATAGTAACAGGGACATCGAGGAGCAGATAGGGAGACAGATTCTGGAAAGGTGTAATAATAACAGGGTTGTTGTGGTGGGAAATTTTAATTTCTCAACTATTAATTGGCATCCCCCTAGAGCAAGGGGTTTAGATGGGCTGGAGTTTGTCAGATATGTTCAGGAAGGTTTCCTGACACAATATATAGATAAGCCTACAAGAGGAGAGGCTGTACTTGATCTGGTGTTGGGAAATAACCTGGTCAGGTGTCAGATCTCTCAGTGGGACAGCATTTTGGAGATAGTAATCACAATTCTATCTCCTTTACCATAGCATTGGAGAGGGATAGGAACAGACAAGTTAGGAAAGCGTTTAATTGGAGTAAGCGGAAATATGAGGCTATCAGGTAGGAAACTGGGAGCATAAATTGAGAACAGATGCTCTCAGGGAAATGTACCGAAGAAATGTGGCAAATGCGTTCAGGGGATATCTGCATGGAGTTCTGCATAAGTAGGTTTCAATGAGACAGGGAAAGAATGGTAGGGTACAGGAACTGTGGTGTACGAAATCTAGTCAACAAGAAAAGAAAAGCTTATGAAAGGTTCAAAGAAACTAGGTAATGATAGAGATCTAGAAGATTATAAGGCTAGCAGGAAAGAGCTTAAGAATGAAATTAGGAGAGCCAGAAGGGGCCATAAGAAGGCCTTGGTGGACGGGATTAAGGAAAACCACACAGCATTCTACAAGTATGTTAAGGGCAAGAGGATAAGACGTGAGAGAATAGGACCAATCAAGTGTGACAGTGGAAAAGTGTGTATGGAACCAGAGGAAATTGCAGAGGTACTTAATGAGTACTTTGTTTCAATATTCACTGTGGAAAAGGACCTTGGCGATTGTAGGGATAACTTACAGCAGACTGAAAAGCTTGAGCACACAGATATTAAGAAAGAGGATGTGCTGGAGCTTTTGGAAAGCATCAAGTTGGTTAAGTCACCAGGACCAGACGAGATGTACCCCAGGCTACTGTGGGAGGCAAGGGAGGAAATTGCTGAGCCTCTGGCAATGATCTTTGAATCATCAATGGGGAAGGGAGAGGTTCTGGAGGATTGGAGGGTTGTGGATGTTGTTCCCTTATTCAAGAAAGGGAGTAGAGATAGCCCAGGAAATGACAGACCAGTGAATCTTACTTCAGTGGTTGGTAAGTTGATGGAAAAGATCCTGACAGGCAAGATTTATGAACATTTGGAGAGGCATAATATGATTGGGAATAGTGAGCATGGCTTTGTCAAAGGCAGGTCGTGCCTTACGAGCCTGATTGAATTTTTTGAGGATGTGACTAAACACATTAATGAAGGTAGAGCAGTAGATGTAGTGTATATGGATTTCAGCAAGGCATTTGATAAGTTACCCCATGCAAGGCTTATTGAGAAAGTAAGGAGGTATGGGATCCAAGAGGACATTGCTTTGTGAATCCAGAATTGGCTTGCCCACAGAAGGCAAAGAGTGGTTGTAGACGGGTCATATTTTACATGGAGGTCAGTGACCAGTGGTGTGCCTCAGGGATCTGTTCTGGGACCCTTACTCTTTGTAATGTTTATAAGTGACCTGGATGAGGAAGTGGAGAGATGGGTTAGTAAATTTGCTAACACAAAGGTTGGGGGTGTTGTGGATAGTGTGGAGGGCTGTCAGAGGTTACAGCGGGACATTGATAGGATGCAAAACTGGGCTGAGAAGCGGCAGATGGAGTTCAAGTCAGATAAGTATGAAGTGGTTCATTTTGGTAGGTCAAATATGATGGCAGAATATAGTATTAATGGTAAATTCTTGGCAGTGTGGAGAATCGAGGGATCTTGGGGTCCGAGCTCATAGGATACTTAAAGCTGTTGTGCAGGTTGACTCTTATGATTAAGAAGGCACACAGTGTATTGGCCTTCATGAACCGTGGGATTGACTTTAAGAGCTGAGAGGTAATGTTGCAGCTATTTAGGACCCTGGTCAGACCCCACTTGGAGTACTGTGCTCAGTTCTGGTCACTTCACTACAGGAAGGATGTGGAAACTACAGAAAGGGTGCAGAGGAGATTTACAGGGAAGTTGCCTGAATTGGGGGGCATGCCTTATGAGAATGGATTGAGTGAACTCGGCCTTTTCTCCTTGGAGTGATGGAGGATGAAAGGTGACCTGATAGAGGTGTATAAGTTGATGAGAGGCATTGATCGTGTGCAGGGCCGGACTTTAGGCAGGGCTAGGCTGGGCTGCAACCCAGGGGCCCAAGCTGCAGAGGAGCCCAAAATAGGTAGCTATCATCATGGTGGACAATAAAAAATATGAGAGTGGAGCACAGAAAAGAGAAAAGAAACAAGAACAAGAGGACCGTGAGAAAGAAGCATTAAAAAAGACATTAACATTGACAGAATTTTTTGAACCTGTTCTCGATAATGCAGCAGTACATCGCTCTTGTCACAGTCTGACACCAGTGGACAAACAGAGACTTGTACAACAGCTTAGCGCAAGCACCAGCGTTAGCACAGGACCACCGTCCTTGCCACAGTCAGCAGCTAACGTTGAAGGGGCAGAGAGCATGACTTTGGGATTCCCAACCACAGATGCTTCGAACAACCAAGTCAGGCCGCCATTAATGTTAACGTTACCGCTACTGAGGATCCTTACAGCACTGATCCTGCTCGCTGGGGAAAGGAAATGTTAGATGATTCAGTCTGAGCGTACTGGGCTAAGAAATGGCCGGAGTCCTGCCAGACTAAGGATGTGGATATCAAAGCATTGGAACGAGTATACAAACAGCAGAGACTTTTTTCCTCCAAATTTCACTTCAAACGCAAGCTCATAAATGGTGAGTACATATCAAGGCAATGGCTCTTATATTTCCCTTTCACCGGCTGTGTGTTTTGCTTTGCATGCCGCATCTTCAGTGATGGTAACTGTCAGTCCATCTTCGAAACTGGCTTTAGCGACTGGAAAAATGCCACCAAGCGCATAGGAGACCATGAAAATAGCGAACACCGCAGGAAAACGATACTGGCCTACATTACACTAGCCTCTGACAGCGGAAGAATAGATACAGAACTGCAAAAACAGGACGAGTCAGAGTGTGTCTACCAGACCGACATATTGAGAAGAGTGTTGGTGGTTGTGAAGTTTTTGGTCTGGCTAACCGAGGCTCCTGTGACATATTTGGCAGGCCTGACAACGGCAACTACATAGGCTCAGATCCACAATGGGACAGGACAGGCTAAATCATCTTGCTCTGGTGTCACTTGAAAGTGATCTTGTTCGGAAACTGGGTTTTAGTGATCTGATCAAGGACTTTGCTGTGAAGAAATCCAGAAGAACTAGGCTTTAATTTTGAAAAATAAGCATCTGACTTTGTAAATATCTAGGCTTGTGTGTCATTGCTGTTCCTGTTTTTGTGGCAATAGGCTAATAGTTGACTGTTTACAAACTTAGTAAGTAATAAGTGGTCTTTACTCTGCAAGCCACACAGTACAGCAATAGGTTAGTATGTGCTAGATCTCATTTTTCAAAAAGACTGTTGGAGTACTGTCAAATTTCCTAGTTTGCCATAGTGCCATCTCTCTTGGCCTTTTTGTCTCTCATTTCTATTTTACTTTCTCAGAACACACAGTTGAGAAAAATACCTAGATAAAAATGCTTTGGCATTGCTTGAGAAATAAGGCCAATGGTATGTGCAGCAACAGCTAAATAAAGACTTAAGATTGGGTACATCATACTTCGTCTCCCTCATAACTTTACTAAGCCAACTAAGCCTCGGTCAATTTTTGAGTGCTTTAGATGCTGTCCTTCAAACTAAGAATCTGCATTACTTTCTGTCCTCCCTCTTAAGGTCTGTAAGCTTATAACCTACGTATTGTACAAAACCAATGTCTTGGTCCACAGCTTTTATATTTAGACCAATACAACCTTTGCTCTTGTTCTTGCCATTTTTTGCTTGGTACAGCAGCATTTTATGGTGTCGGCGGGGACCCTGGCCCCACTAAATCCGGCTCTGATCATGTAGATAGTCAGAGGCTTTCTTCCAGGGCTGAAATGGCAAGCACGAGAGGGCACAGTTTTAAGGTGCTTGGAAGTAGGTACAGAGGAGATGTCAGGGCAAGTTTTTTTTTACACAGAGAGTGCATGGAATGGGCTGTCAGTGACAGTGATGGCGGCAGATACGATAGGGACTTTTGAGAGACTCCTGGATAGGTACATGGACCTTAGAAAAATAGAGGGCTATGGGTAAGGACATATTCGGCACAGCTTTGTGGGCCAAAGGGCTGTAGGTTTTCTGTTTCTATTAACTCTATGGATAGAAAATTCTGAAGATTCGCTACATCTGAGTGCACAAATTCTCTTTAGCAAGAGCTAAATAGCCCAGCCCTCATTTTGAAATAGTGATTCCTAATTCTTATCTCCTCAGCCTGTGAAACATCTCCACATTATCTACTCAATCATGCCCCCGAAGAATGCTGTACATTTCAATGAAGTTATTTCTTGAACAGATGTTCTACTTCATTAACCTTTCCTCAAATGACAAATCCACTGTCTCAGGAAAGCTTCGTTATTCTTCTTCTATTATAAGTATGACCTTTATCAGTAAATAAATAGTGTGAAAGAGAATAGTGAGGTAGTGTTCATGGACCATTCAAAAATTTAAGTGGAGGGAAAGAGGCTGTTCCCAATACATTGACTTAAGAGTTCTGTCAAATGCAGCTTAATGCTTTACAAGACCCTTATTTAAAAACTAAAATTTCTAATGACAAAATGAAATAAGAGCATATCTAAGGTATATGGAAGCATTAATAAATATCAAAATTATCATTGGCTTGGTAAGAAAGCAACCACATACATCATCAATGTTTACTCATACCAACTTTCCATTCACTTTAAGCCCATATGCAATACAACCACAACAAAGCTGTGCAAATCATATAAATCAAGAGTAATTTGAGACATTAGGGTAGTTTTGCCAATGTCAATTCTTTAAAAATTATGCATAATTTTCTACAGATTTTCAAATACTAAAGAAAAATAAATTACTACAGTTGTGTGGCACACTCTGAAATGCCCAAAACAAAAAGGTAAAAATATAAATGGGCTCAAATAAACTACAACAATTTTCATCTCAATGGAGAGTCAACTCACCTCTGTAGTGGTGCCAATATCAGCAGAAGGACTACAAGTGCTGGCATCTGGTGGTGCTGTACTGACACTGCTCCTCACAGGTGACCCTGGCATTTGTCCAAAGGAAGAATCTGGATGCGCAGAAGACTGCCGCAAAATGCCTTTTTTCTGTATTTTCTCCCAAGCATTATTCATACTGTGCGCCAGCTCATATAATAACTGCACCTATTCAACGGTAGAGAATGAAAAAATGGGCTTCAGAAGCATACCCAAGCATTGATAACAATTATTCTACAATTCCTATAACCTGCTTCTAAGAGTCACAGACGACAACAACACAGCTGGTCTATCTTTCTCCTGTACTCTGGCTCCTGACCATCTAAAACTTTGCCAACAATAGTTGTGTTCTTGGTAAATTTATAGAAGGCATCTGAGCCGTGCCTAGCCACACTGTCCTGGTTGTAGGAAGAATAGAGCAGTGGGTTAAGCATCCATCCTCAAGGTGTGCCGTTGTTGATTTTCAGTGCAGAGATTTTATTTCCGATCTGCACTGACTGTGCTCTCCCAATGAGGAAGTCAAGAATCACCATGGCAATCCAATCATCTGCCAAGTCCCATATACCTACACAGAGGCCATATCCCTCCAAACCACCTCCCTATCCAAATGTCTCTTAAATGTTACATTTGAACCCATATCTGCCACTTCTGCTGGCAGCTCGTTCCACATTTACACCACCCTCTGAGCGAAGAAAACTCCCCTTGGATTCCTCTTGAATATTTTGCCTTTCACCCTAAATCGATGATCTCTAGTTCTAATCTCCCCCAACCTGAGAGGAAAAAGCCTGCATGCATTCACCCTATTTATACCTCTCATAATTTTGCGTACCTCTATAAGTTCTCCCTTAATTCTCCTGGGCTCCAGGGAATTAAGTCGTAACCTATTCAACCTTTCCCTATAACTCAGGTTCTCAGGTCCCAGCAACATCTCTATAAATTTTATCTGTACTATTTCAAGCTTATTAATATCTTTCTTTTAGATAGGTGATCAGATCTCACCAGTCTTAATTCAGCCTCATCATGATCTATCCATAATAATACAGCCAACTGCAATTTATAAAATACTTAAAAGTACAGAATGCCATTTAGTCCATTAAGCCTGGCTAGTCCATATTGTTCATGAGGATAACATGGGAATATGTCACAGAACTGAGTCTTTCCATGGCAGGAATTAAATCAAGCTCTTTCTCACCTTTTCTCCTCTAAATCTATCAGTATCACCCTCCATTCCCTTCCCTCTTGACCAAGCTTCACTAAATGCAACTAAACTATTCAGCACAATCATTTCCCAAGGGACTGAGTTGCACATTTTTACTCTTTGTACAAAGGAGTTTCTCTGAATATACTTTTGGTTTTCCCTTACATCCATAGCCTCTGGTTTCTTCACAAATGGAACCATGCTCTCAGTATCCAGTCTATAAAAATCCTTCAACATTTTTCAGACCTCTATTGGGTTACTTATAAAAAAACAGATCACAGAACAGTACAGCACAGTATGGGGCTTTCAGCCTATAACGTGCTGACCTACAGAATCCTATTCCATGTTCAATACAACTCTTGCCCCCTAAACAGACCATAACCCTCATTTGTCTTACATCCATGGGCCTAACTATGACTTCTCAGTTTGCTTTCCACAAGAAAAAAGGGACTTGGTCTATTCATTATCTCTTGAAATGTACACCCTCAACTTTCCTGGTCCATCCTAGTTAACCTTTTCTGCATCCCTTCAGTGAGTCTACATCAGAATCAGAATCAGGTTTATTATGAGACGTGAAATTTGTTAATTTAGCAGCAGCAGTTCAATGCAATACATAATAAAAAAATAAATGAAATAAAAATAATAGTATTAAATAAGTAAATCAATTACAATAAATCAAATACAGTATCACTCATAATACAGCAAACAGAACCATATACAGCATTCCAAGAGTGGGCTAGCTACACAGTCAATATTGTTCTAACATAACTTCCCCTTATTTCAGTTTAATCCATCTGGAAGTAAACTTAGTGCTCAGTTTGTTTTCATCATGGCTTTGCCTATAGTACAGTCTTTAGTTGAAAAGCACAATATTGTAGATGCTGGAAATCCAGGGTAAAAATAGAAAATACTGGAAAAACTCAACTCTACTTCCCTGTATTCAGGTATAACCATATCTGTAACCTACATCACAGTGCTTAAGGCTTAGTGTATTTGTACTTGAGATCTCTTTGTTCCCTCACACTACCTTTATTTAACTGACAAAAGTACAAAGAGAAGATTTTCGATAGTTTTACTGACCAACTTAATTGTATTTTGTAAACATACACAAATTTAGAATTTGATGGCTGCAACACACTCAACAAAAGTTGGGACAGAGGCATGTTTACCATTGTGTTACATCACCTTTCCTTTTAATAACACTTTTTAATCGTTTTGGAACTGAGGATACTAATTGTAGTAGATTTGCAATTGGAAATTTTGTCCCTTCTTGCTTGATATAAGACTTCAGCTGCTCAACAGTCCATGGTCTCCGTTGTCTGATTCTCCTCTTCATGATGCGCCATACATTTTCAATAGGAGATAGATCTGGACTGGCAGCAGGCCAGTCAAGCACACGCACTCTGTGTCTACAAAGCCATGCTGTTGTAGCCCGTGCAGAATGTGGTCTGGCATTGTCCTGCTGAAATAAGCATGGACGTCCCGGGAAGAGACCTCGCCTTGATGGCAACAGATGTCTCTCTAAAATCTTAATGTACGCCTCAGAGTCAATGGTACCTTCACATACATGCAACTCACCCATGCCGTGGGCACTCATGCACCCCCATACTATCACAGATGCTGGCTTTTGCACCTTTCGCTGACAACAAACTGGATGGTTGTTTTCACCTTTGGCATGGAGAACTCGACACCCGTTTTTTCCGAAAACTAGCTGAAATGTGGATTCATCTGACCACAGCACATAGTTCCACAGTCTTTCGGTGCATCTGAGATGAGCTCGGGCCCAGAGAACTCACCGGCGTTTCTGCATAGAGTTGATGTATGGCTTCCTCCTTGCGTAATACAGTTTCAAGTTACATTTCTGGATGCAGCAACAGACGTGTTGAGTGACAATGGTTTTCCGAAGTACTCCCGAGCCCAGGTGGCTATAATTGTCACAGTAGCATGACAGTTTCTTAGGCAGTGCCGCCTGAGGGCTCGAAGATCACGCGCATTCAACAGTGGTTTCCGACCTTGCCCTTTACGCACTGAGATGTCTCTGAATTCTTTGAATCTTTTCACAATATTATGTACTGTAGATGTTGAAAGACCTAAATTCTCTGCAATCTTGCGTTCAGAAATGTTCCTTTTGAACTGACTAACAATTCTCTCACGAATTTTGGCACAAAGGGGTGAGCCACGACCCATCCTTGCTTGCAAAGACTGAGCCTTTGATGGACGCCACTTTTATACCCAGTCATGATACCTCACCTGATAACAATTAGCCTGCTTAATGTGGAGTCTTCCAAACCAGTGTTACTGGAATATCTTGTGCACTTTTCAATCTTATTTTAACTCTGTCCAAACTTTTGTTGAGTGTGTTGCAGCCATCAAATTCTAAATTTGTGTATGTTTACAAAATACAATTAAGTTGGTCAGTAAAACTATTGAAAATCTTTTCTTTGTACTTTTGTCAGTTAAATAAAGGTTCACGTGAATTAACATATCACAGATTTTTGTTTTTATTGCATTTTGGAAAATATCCCAATTTTTCTGGAAATGGTGTTTGTGTAACCTCTTGTACTCACTGGCTCGGCAGATGAAGGCAAGTATGTCATATGCCTTCTTTGCTACTCTGTTGACCTGTGTTGCCACATTCAGGGATCTATGCACTTGCACCCCGAAGACTCTTTGTTCAACAAACTCCTCAGAGTCCTGCCCCAGTTTAACTTTGCAGAGTACATCACTTCCCACTTGTCTGTGTTTAACTCCATCCGCTCTTTGCCATAAGTCAAATTCTAATTCCCTGCACTTACTCTTGAATTTCATAAAGATTGTTATCCAAACCAAAAGTTATAGTTTCTGTAAGTCACACTGTCATACTTTACATCAAAATCAATTATATTTATATACATGGATTTAGCAGCAAGAGTAAGATTGCTTTTAATAACAGTAATAAAAATTGGGACAGAATCACGATAGCCCATACTTTGAAATATTAATGACAGACAATGGACACCATCATTTCTTGTGAAACCAATAATTCCCCAGATACACATGTATGGTTAAATGCATAAATCCAGAAGTTGCTGTTAGTAATCACTGTTCCTCCACAGAGAGTGCGTTTTATCTTCTTATTGGCAACATAGGTGAAAACAAGGTTTCACTCCCAAATGAGCTCAATGGCTTTTATTCTCGTTTTGACCATGAAGACACCTTCATGAACCCCCACAGCTGTGGTTTTAGTCTCCGAGGCTGATGGGAGAGCATCCTTCAGAACAGTGAACTCACGGAAAGCATCCAGCCCAGATGGGGTACCTGGCCAGTTGATTTGTGCTGATCAACTGCCTGATGTATTCACTGATATCTTTAAGCTCTTGCTTTGGAAGTCTGAGGTATCCACCTGCTTCAGTTAGACTAATTATACCAATAACCAAGAAGAACCTGCCTCAGTGACAATCACCCAGTACCATTTAGATCCACTGTGAAGAAGTGCTTTGAGAGATTGGTGATGGAACTTGCCTCCACGACTATTGTCCAGTAACGCTTACATAAGACCATAAGACAGCAGTAGAATTAGGCCATTTAGATCATTGAGTCTGCTCTGCCATTTCATCATGGCTGATCTATTTCCCTCTCAACTCAATTTTCCTGCCTTCTCCCCATAACCTTTCACACCCTGACTTATCAAGGATCTATAAACCTCCAGTTTAAATACATCCAAATGACCTGGACTCCACTGCCCCCTGCAGCATGAATTCCACAGATTCACCATTGTCTGGCTAAAGAAATTCCTCCTCATCTCCATTCTAAATGGATGTCTCTCTAATTGTGCCCTCTAGTCTTAGGACTTACCCGCTATAGGAAATATCCTCACTACATCCACTTTATCTACATCTTTCAAAATTCAATAGGTTTCAATGAAATCCCCATTCATTCTTCTAAATTCCAGCAAGCATAGGTCTACAGCCATCAAACATTCATCATATGATAAGACTTTCATTCCCCGAATCATTTTTGTGAAACTTCTTTGAAAACTCTCCAATATCAGCACATCCTTTCATAGATAGGGGCCTAAAACTACTCACAATACTCCAAGTGAGGCCTCACCTGTGCTTTATAAAGCCTCAATGTTACATCCTTGTCTTCATATTCTAGACCTCTCAAAATGATTGCTAACATTGCATTTGCCTTCTTCACTACAGACTCAACCTGCAAGTTAATCTTTAAGAAATCCTGCACAAGGACCCCAAGTCCCTTTGTATCTTGGATTTTTGAATTTTCTCCGTTCAGAAAATAGTCTACGCTTTTGTTCCTTCTACCAAAGCGCATGACCAGACACTTCCTGACACTGTATTCCATCTGCCCCTTCTTTGCCCATTCTCCTAACCTGTCTAAGACCTTCTGCATCTTCCCTGCTTCCTCAACACTACATGTCCCTCTACCTATCTTCCTATTATCCTCAAACTTGGCTACAAAGCCATCAATTCCATTTTCCAAATCATTGATATACAATGTGAAAAGAAATGGTTCCAAACCGACTCCTGCAGAACACCACTAGTCACCAGCAGCCAATCAGAAAAGGCTTCCTTTATTCCCACTCCTTGCCTCCAGCCAATTAACTATATCCATGCTAGTATCTTTCCTGTAATACCATGGGCTGTTACTTTGCTAAGCAGGCTCACGCGTGGCACCTTGTCAGAGGCCTGCTAGAAGTCCAAGTACACAACATCCACTGATTTTCCTTTGTCTACCCTGCTTGTTATTTCATCAAAGAATTCCAACAGATTTGTCAGGCTTTGGCCTATTTTTACCATGTTCCTCCAAGTACCCCAAAACCTCATCCATAATAATGGACTCCAACTATTTTCCCATCCAGTGAAGTCAGGCAAATTGACCTATAATTTCCTTTCTTCTGCCTCCCTCCCTACATAAAGAGTGGAGTGACATTTGCAATTTTCCAGTCCTCCAGAAACATTCCAGAATCTAGTGATTCTTGAAAAATCATTACTGATGCCTTCATAATCTATTCAGCTGCCTCTTTCAGAACCCTGGGGTGTAGTCAGTCTGGTCCAGCTTCTATCTTCAGATCTTTCAGCTTCTCAAACACCTTCTCCTTAGTAATAGTAACAACACTCACTTCCGTCCCTGACACTTCCAAATTTCCGGCAAACTGCTAGTATCTTCCACAGTGAAGACTGTTGCAAAACACTTATTCAGTTCATCCACCATTTCTTTGTCCCCCACTACTACTTTTCCAGTGATATTAGTCAATGGTCTTACACCTATTCTCATCTCTTTTTTACTCTTTATATATCTGAAAAAAATTTTGATATCTTTCTTTGATATTATTGGCAAGTTTACCTTCATATTTCATCTTTTCTCTTATGGCTTTTTTAGTTGCCTTCTGTGAGTGGTTAAAAGCTTCCCAAGCCTCTAATTTCCCACTAATGTTTCCTCTATTATATACCCTGCTTTTGTTTTAAATTGCCTTTGACTTCCCTTGTGTCATCCTGCCTGTAGAATACTACTTCTTCTCTGGGATGTATCTATCCTGTGTTTTCCAAATCGCTTCTAGAATCTCCAGCTATTGCTACTCTGACGTCAATCCTGTGAGTGATCCCTTCCAATCAACATTGGCCAGTTTCTCTCTCATGCCTCTGTAATTCTTTTTACTCCACTGTAATTCTGATACATTTGACTGTAGCTTTTTCCTCTCAAATTGCAAGGTATACTCTATCATATTATGATCACTGCCTTAAGCTCCCAAATCAAATCCAGTTTATTACACAACAGCCAATCCAGAATAGCTGATCCTCTAGTGGGCTCAACCACAAGCTGCTCTAAAAAGCCTTCTCATAGGCATTCTACAGACTCTCTCTCGGGATCAAAAATCAGCACCAGCCCAATTTTCCCAATCTACCTGCATATTGAAATACCCCATGACTACCATAACATTGCCCTTTTGGCATGCGTTTTCATATCCTGTTGTAATTTGTACCCCACATCCTGGCTGCTGTTCCAAGGCCTATATATAACTCTCATCAGGTACTTTTTACACTTGCAGTTCCTTAATTCTACCCACACCGATTCTACACCTTCTGATCCTATGCCATCTCTTTCCAAGGATTTGATTTCATTTTTACCATCAGAGCCATGCCATCCCCTCTGCTTACCTGCCTGTCCTTTCAATACAATGGGTATCCTTGTATGTTAAGCTCCCAACTATAACCTTCTTTCAGTCATGATTCAGTGAGGCCCGCAATCTTACCTGCCAAGCTCTAACTGCATCTACCTTACTCTGTATACTGTGTGCATTGAAATATAACACCTTCAGCCCTATATTCTTTACCTTTTTCGATTTTGTCCTCTGTTACATTGCAACTCATCTCACTGACTGTAATATTGCCCTATCCCCTGCCTGTCCTTCCTGACAGTCTCACTATATACCAACTGCCCCATCCTCAGCACTATCACTTAGTTTCCACCACCCCCTTGTCAAATTAGTCTAAACCTTCCCCAACAGTTCTAGCAAACCTGCCCACAATGATATTGGTTCCTCTTGGGTTCATATGTAACCCACCACTTTGGACAGGTCATACCTGCACCGGAAGAGATCCCAATAATCAAGAAATCTGCTCACCCTCCCCCTTTAGAATGCCATGGACCCAATCCCAGTCACTGGCACTGGGACCTGGGAGGCAACAAACCATTCATGTCTCTATTGTGCCCACAGCATCTCATATCTACTCTTCTAACTGTGGAATCCCCTAGCAATACTGCAGTCCTCTTCTTCCCAATTCACTTCTGAAGCACAGTGCCAGAGACCCAGTCGCTTTGGCTTCCCCTGGTACATTGTCCATCCCAACAGTATCCAAAGAGGTATGCTTATCATTGAGGGGAACAGCCACAGAGGTACTCTGCACAAGCTGCCTATTTCCTTCCCCCCTCCTGACGGTTACTGCGGTACCTTGCCTCCTGCAATTTAGGGGTGACAATTGCCCTCTAGCTCCTATCTATCACTTCCTCAGTTTTTCATATGAGCTGAAGGTCATCGAGCTGCAGCACCAGCTCCAGTTCCTTATTTTCTGAGCAGCTGCAGCTCAGTGCTCCTGGTGCAAATGTGGTTATTCAGGAGGCTAGAGGTCTCCCAGAATTCCAACTTCTCAAATAAAGAACACAACACAGCCTCTGAAGCTCTATGTACTAAGAGAAGAAGAATCTTACCAAATATGTACCTCACCCAAGCCTGTTCTCACTGAAGCATGA
Organism: Mobula hypostoma; assembly: GCF_963921235.1. Lineage (NCBI taxonomy): Eukaryota > Metazoa > Chordata > Chondrichthyes > Myliobatiformes > Myliobatidae > Mobula > Mobula hypostoma. The sequence goes on from NC_086097.1 coordinate 173,264,605, forward strand.
TGAGCCAAAGCCTCCCCACTAACACTGGTCCACTCTGCTTGTACCTACCTTGTTTTTATTTTCCCTTGCAAATGGATTGCTATTTGATTGGGCTACTGGAAAACAGCAAAAGCTCACAAATGCTCCTTTTTTAAATCACACTCGCAGACCTGTGAGTTGCCTTCTCTGTCACTTCCAATTCAATTGGGCTGCCAAGAAAATGCTGAAGGTCCACAGATGATCCTTTTTAAAAGCTCACTCACAGACCCGTGAGATGCTTCCTCCCTCACTACCAACTTGATTGGGCCGCCGGAAAAAACACCCAGTGTGATGAAGTACTTTGAGAGGTTGATGTTTATTTCTGACCATTTAAGGCATTTAATTGATTGACACGCTTATTATTATTTCTTTTTGTATTTGCACACTGGTTGTTCATCCGTCTTGTTGGGTGCGGTCTTTCATTGGTTCTATTGTGTTTCTTTGTATTTATTGTGATTGCTGAATCTCAGGGTTGTATATGGTAACATATATATACTTTGATAATAAATTTATTTTGAACTTTGAACTATTATAACCTTTGGAAATCAGTATTTTATTAACTATTCTTGCTTTAATCAACCCTGAAATGTTATGCTTTGATGCACAAGATACAAGTTAGGCTTTAATAGCATAGGAGACCATAGTTACTGCTGAGGAAAATCTGGACTCATAAAAATATTCTTTGATATTTGTAGAAATTGTTTCCTTGAGAAAAATACTTTAAATAATAATGGATTGAAATAATATTGATTATACATGTTATTGTAATGTGTATATTAATTATCAGCTGTCATGTTTGTAGTTCAATGTTTATTTCTGACCTGACCATTTAATTGATTGACAGATTGATTAGTTTTTTTTACATATTGATTTGGAGTTGAGAGTTTTTTTCAATGGAATTGTCTGCCTGAGAAATCTGTCCTTCCCTTTCCACCAAAAGCAACAACATGTATTACCAGTTGACTACAAAATCCAGGCTACAAAACTTGCATCTACATAGCACTTATTATGGCATTATGTCATTCTGATGTGTTTTATAGACATTGGAGTTCTTTGAAGTCTATTATACAGATATTTCATTTTAACAGAACCACAAAGCACAAATCTGTAACGAAAACTTTAGTTATCAATAAAAATACAAAATTTTCACTATGCTTCAATTCTATTGTTACAGAAATACTACAGAATCATATAATTTTTAATCACAAAACTAGGCCACCTGGTCCATCAACTCTCCATTAACACTTCCCCATGAAGCACCTGGTCTAATCCAATTCTCTACCACTCAATCCACATTTATATTGCTTAGTATTGCAAGTTCACTGCACATAAGGAAAGGAATCCTTGATTCTAGAGTAAATTAACTGTATTAGAAGTGCACACAGCTGTGCACCATACTAAACATTTTAATTTAAAAATAAAATCTGGTGCTTTTGAAAATGTACAGCCTCTAGGGAGATCAAGACTGTAAAATTTGCCTCTCATGTGGGTTACACAGATGCAGCATACCATGTTGCTGCTCTAGTTCTAAGAGTTAGCTAAACTCTGCTTTAGGAATTTCTAAACAATCTTGCAGGATCTTATAAATAGAAAGTTATTAAAAGATGTTGCTGGAACTATTGATCTGCCAGGCCATTTGGTCTTGCAGCCCAGTGTGTCTCGCTATCTTACTTTCCTTTTCCAAAACACTCCTTAGAAGACATTCCTTCAGTCTCCTGTCAACCTTCAATGCTTTGACATCTTTCACTATCCACCCTTGCTCCCTTATTGCAAAGTAGTACATCAGTGCCACCTATCAAATGGCTCCTGATGCTAATACACAACCACATAGCTGAAGTTCCTTTTGGTACTTACCATTATTCAATTTGAAAAAATCATTTAGAGATATAGCATGGTAATAGGTCGTTCTGACCCAACCAAGCCCACGCCATCCAATTACACCCATGTGACCAATTAACCTACTAACTCATACCCCTTTGGAATGTGGGAGGAAACCAGAGCACCCAGGGGAAACTCAAGCGGTCATAGGGAAAACATAGAAACTCCTTATAGACAGCAGTGGAATTGAGCCCAGATCAATGGCACTGTAATAGCATTACCCTAACTGCTATGCTACCTATGGTCAAGTTTAAACAAATGTGAAAAATCTATCCCATAATGATTTGAAGCACCCTGGACCTGGAATAGGTTTGTTTTTGTCACATGTATGAAGATACAGTGAAAAGTATTTGTTTGCATGCCATCTAGACGAACGATACTTAGTACACAGAGGTAATAAAATAGAAAGCAGAATATAGTGTTAAAATGCAATGCAGTAAACAAATAAAGTGCAAGCTGTCTGGGAGATACCTTTTAGTGAAAAAGAGGTCAGTTCAAGAGTCTAATTCCAATACAGGCAAGATTAAAATTCTGCGAAACTATAGGGAACCTGATCATGAACCTAATTCTAATACTGAGTGACAATGCAGTATATCATAGAACATGTTAACCATGAGAAATAAATCTTATTTGTTATCCTTTTGAGTAACTACCAGTTTTGACCTATGTCGAAGAAAAGTTGATTTCATATCATCATGAGAAACAAAACTAGATTTCCTTCAAATGGAAAACAAGCCCATCAAATATGGCATTAGTGGAGGACCAATCAATTCAAAGACAGAGAGAGAGTTTTGCACAGGTCAGGGAGAAGAGTTTAAAAAAGGAGCGTTTCGCGGGGCTTGACATATTAGAATCGTGGATATGACTGTGAGGACAGTTTTCTGTTCTGAGAGTCAGATGTAGGATGTCCGCGAGAGCTTTAGCCTCCCTGTTGGCCACATCTGTGCCAGGTACATCGAGCTGCTGCTCGTTAGAGACCAAGTTAGGGAACTGCAGCTGCAGTTCAATGACATTCGGCTTGTTAGGGACAGCGAAGAGGTGATAGACAGGAGCTACAGGCAGGTAGTCACCCCAGGACCTCAGGACACAGATAAGTGGATGACCGTCAGGAGAGGGAAGGGAGGGCGTCAGGTAGTGGAGAGCACCCCTGTGGCTGTCCCCCTTAACAATAAGTACTCCATTTTGAGTGCTGTTGGGGCGGTCGAGCAAACTGGAGGAAGCAGCAGTGGCCATACCTCTGGCACTGAGTCTGGCCCTGTGACTCAGAAGGGTAGGGAGCAGAAGAGGAAGGCAGCGGTAGTCAGGGCTCCATAGTTAGGGGAACAGATAGGTGATTCTATGGACACAAAAAAGAAACAAGGATGGTAGTTTGCCTCCCAGGTGCCAGGGTTTGTGATATTTCTGAGCACATCCACAATATCTTGAAATGGGAGGGTGAACAGCCAGAGGTCATGGTACATATTGATACCAATGACATAGGTGGAAAAAGGGAGGAGGTCCTGAAAGCAGAATACAGGGAGTTAGGAAGGAAGCTGAGAAGCAGGACCTCAAAGGTAGTAATCTCAGAATAGTTGCCTTGCCACGTGACAGTGAGTATAGGTTTAGAATGAGGCGGAGGATAAATGCATAGCTGAAGGATTGGAGCAGGGAGGCAGGGATTCAGATTTTTGGATCATTGGGACCTCCTCTGGGCCAGGTGTGACCTGTACAAAAAGTACGGGTTGCACTTGAATCCAAGGGGGACCAATATCTTGGTGGGGAGGTTTGCTAATGCTATTGGGGAGGATTTAAACTAGAATTGCAGAGGGGTAGGAACCAAAGTAAAGAAGCAGAGGATGGGGAGATAGAGACAGCTTGAAGGAAGTTTGTGAGGAAGGAGAGGCAGATGTTCGAGCAAAGATGCACTAAGCCTGATGGTTTGAGATGTGTCTATTTTATTGCAAGGAATATCATAAACAAGGCAAATGAACTTAAGAGCATGGATCGATATGTGGAACTGTGACGTTGTGCCCATTACAGAGACTTGGATGTCTCAGGAACAGGAATGGCTGCTGAGTGTGCCGGGCTTTAGGTGTTTCAAAAAGAACAGAAAGGGAGGCAAAAGAGGTGGGGGTATGGCATCGCTATTTAGGGATAGTGTCATGGCTGCAGAAAAAGAGGAAGGCATGGAGGAATGGTCTACTGGTCATTGTAGGTGGAAGTCAGAAACAGGAAAGGGGCAATAACTCTACTGGGTGTTTTTTATAGACCCCCCCCCCCCAATAGTAATAGGGATATCAAGGAGCAGATAGGGAGGCAGATTCTGGAATGATGCAATAATAATAGGGTTGCGGTGATAGGAGATTTTAACTTTCTAAATATTGATTGGGACCTCCTTAGCGCAGGGGGATTAGATGGGGTGGAGTTTGTTAGGTGTGTTCAGGAAGGTTTCCTGAGGTTCCTTATGTAGATAAGCCAACTAGAGGAGAGGCTATACTTGATCTGGTATTGCGAAATGAATCTGGTCAGATGTCAGACCTCTCAGTGGGAGAGCATTTTGGAGGTAGTGAACACAACTCTATCTCTTTCTCCAAACTGCTGGAGAGGAATAGGAGCATACAATTTAGGAAAACATTTAATTGGGGTAAGGGGAAATATGATGCTTTTAGGCAGGAACTTGGGAGCATAAATTGGGAGCAGATATTCTCAGGGAAAAGCACGGCAGAAATGTGGCAAATATTCAGGGAACATTTGCATGGAGTTCTGCATAGGTATGTTCCATTAAGGCAGGGAAAGGTTGGTAGAGTTAAAGAACGGCGGTGTACAAAGTATGAACAAAATCTATTTAAGAAGAAAAGAAAAGCTTATGAAACTAGGTTCAAGAAACTAGATACTGTTGGAGCTCTAGCAAATTACAAGGTAACTAGGAAGGAGCTTAAGAATGGAATTAGGAGAACCAGAACAGGCCCTGAGAAGGTTTTGGTGAGCAGGATTAAGGAAAACCCCAAGGCATTCTTCAAGTACGTGAAGAGCAAGAGGATGATCTGTGTGAGAATAAGACCAATCAGGTGTGATAGTGGAAACGTGTGCTTGGAGTCGGAGGAGGTAGGGGATATACTTAATGAATAGTTTGCCTTAGTATTTACCAGGGAAAAAGACCTTGGCAATTGTGGGGATGACTTACAGCTGACTGAAATGCTTGAGTATATAGACATTAAGAAAGAGGATGTGCTGGAGCTTTTGAAAAGCATTAAGCTAGTTAAGTCATTGGGACCAGATGAGATATACCCCAGGCTAATGTGGGAAGCGAGGGAGGAGATTGCTGAGCCTCTTGCGATGATCTTTGCATCGTCAATAGGGACAGGAGAAGTACCGAAGGATTGGAGGGTTGCAAATGTTGTTCCCTTGTTCAAGAAAGGGAGTAGAGATAATCCAGGAAATTATAGACCAGTGAGTTTCACTTCAGTGGTAGGCAAGTTGTTGGAGAAGATCCTGACAGGCAGGATTTATGAGCATTTGGAGAAACATAATCTGATTAGGGATAGTCAGCATCGCTTTTTCAAGGGCAGGTCGTGCCATACGAGACTGACTGAATACTTTGAAGATGTAACAAAACAAATTGATGAAGGTAGAGCAGTGGATGTCGTGTATATGGATTTCAGTAAGGCATTTGGTAAGGTTCCCCATGCAAGGCTCCTTCAGAAGGTAAGGAGGCATAGGATCCAAGGAGACCTTGCTTTGTGGATTCAGAATTGCCTTGCCCACATAAGGCAAAGGGTAGTTGTAGATGGTTCGTATTCTGCATGGAAGAAGGTAACCACTGGTATTCTGCAAGGATCTGTTCTGGGATCCCTCCACTTTGTGATTTTTATAAATGACCTGTATGAAGAATTAGAGGGGTTGGTTAGTAAGTTTGCTGATGACATAAAGGTTGGGCGTGTTGTGGATAGTCTGGAGGGTTATCAGAGGTTACAGTGGGATATCGATAGGATGCAGAACTGGGTTGAAAAGTGGCAGATGGACTTCAACCCAGATAAGCGTGAAGTAGTTCATTTTGGTAGGTCTACTTCAAGACAGAATATAATATATAAGGTAAGACTCTTGGCAGTGGGGAGGATCTGAGAGATCTTGGGATCAGTGTCAGCAGGGCACTCAAAGCTGCTGCGCAGGTTGACAGCGTTGTTAAGAAGGCGTATTGTGTGTTGGCCTTCATCAACCATGGGATTGAGTTCAAGAGCCGTGAGGTAATGACATGGCTATATAAGACCTTGGCCAGACCCCACTTGGAGTACTGTTTCAAGTCCTGGTCACCTCACTACAGGAAGGATGTGGATACTATAGAGAGAGTGCAGAGGAGATTTACAAGGGTGTTGCCTGGATTGGAGGGCGTACCTGGCCTTTTCTCCTTGCAGCGACAGAGGATAAGAGGCGAACTGACAGAGGTATATAAGATGATGAGGGGCACTGATTGTGTGGATAGCCAGAGGCTTTTTCCCAGGGCTGAAATAGCTAACATGAGAGGACATTGTTTTAAGATGCTTGGAAATAGGTACCAAGGGGATGTCAGAAGTATGTTTTTCACACAGAGAGTGGTGGGTGCGTGGAATGCACTGCCGGCGGCAGTGGTCGAAGTGGATACAAATCTTTGAAGAGTCTCTGAGATAGATACATGGAGCTTAGAAAAGTAGAGGGCCATGCACTAGGGAAATTCTAGGCAGACTCAAGAGTAGATTACATGGTCGGCACAAGATTGTGGGCCAAAGGGCCTTCAATGAGCTGTAATTTTCTATGTTCAACCAAACCTGATTTCATTCCTTTAGAGTATTGAATAAAATGCTAATTTAAGTAATAATGATCATTTTATTACTAGAGTTTGTAAAAATATGGTTCAAAAATGTTCTCTAGAGACAAACATTTGACATCCTTATCCTGTGTGGCTGATATATGAGTCATCATTTTATATAGCTTTTAACTTCCCTTTGCAATGACCTAAAAGCCTATCAAGGGCAATGAGGAATGAAGAAATAATTGTTGGCTTTGGAATCACATCCACTCCCTGTAGACAAGTGAAAAAGCATCTCTGATTGTCTTCCTTGTTCTTTTGCTGGGAGTTCAACGGACATTCACTAGCTCATTAACAATATAATTTGCACACTTCTTTGTTAACATTTATATAGCTACTATGGAAGTTGGTTCATCTGTGTTATATTCAATGTCAAACCACAACCTTCAGTTTATCTGATTAATTTTGAAAGACCATCTAAGGTCTGTCTAAAGCAGAGATTCCCAACCATTTTTATTCCATGGACCCCTACCATTAACTGAGGGGTCCATGGACTCCAGGCTGGCAACCACTGGTTGAAAACTTCATTTGAGGATTTTTTGCATGTGTACAGTGCATGGACCATTTTGGTTTTCTACGATGGAAGAATTGTTAATAACTATTCAAATCAAGTTCACAGTTTAGTTACAGTGGGCTGAAAGAAATGAGATGCTGCTCTGGAAATGTGTAAATAGAAAATAACAGTGGTGAAGAAAAATCTCCCTGGTCATATGTCAACATGAAAGTAAAAGCAAAAAAATAATTTAAGTTATGCCTTCAAATGAACAATAATACTAACTATATTCTGAAAATAACTCTCTCAAATTACAGCTGCCACAAAAATCTGTTGCCAATTAAAAAGATTCATATCCAAACCATCTCAAAACAAAAGTCCTGACTAAATGAATACTTCACAGCATCTCACACAATTTAAAAAACGTTCTTTCACAAACTTTGTCCCTCAAACATGATTTTAACCACAGTTCTTGAAATCTCAAAAAGCTTGCCACCATGTTTGCTTCACCACTTTATGTCACATTAGGTATTTTTCCCAATGACTCATCTTCAAATTCATACACCATTATCTTCTTTAGTGAGCTAAACGCACACATAGAAAAACAAGAAAGACCGAAGTCAAATTGCAAAATCTTAAAATAATTACGTTTTGATAGTAGGTCATAAACTTCAAACATCTGAATCAGGTTTAATATCACTGGCATATGCCGTGAAATTTGTTAACTTTGCGGCAGCAGTACGATATGGTACATGATAATATAGGAAAAAAACTGAATTACAGTAATTACATATATGTCTATTAAATAGTAAAATTAAATAAGTAGTGTAAAAACAGAAATAAAAAGTAGTGAGGCAGTGTTCATGGGTTCAACGTCCATTCAGAAATTGGTTGGCAGAGGGGAAGAAGCTCTCCTTGAATTGCTGAGTGTGCGCTTTCAGGTTTCTGTATCTCCTTCCTGATTGTAACAATGAGAAGAGTGCATGCCTTGGGAGGTGGGAGTCCTAAAAGATGAACACTACCTTTTTGAGCCACCTCTCCTTGAAGATGTCTTGGATACTATGTAGGCTAGTGCAGAAGGAGCTCACTAATTTTACAACTCCCTGCAGCTTACTTCAACCCTGTACAGTAGGCTCTCCACAGTACATCCATAGAAATTTGTGAGTGTTTCATGTGACAAACCAAATCTCCTGAAACCCCTAATGAAATATAGCCACTGTCTTGCCTTCTTTACAGCTGCATCGATATATAAGGACCAGATTATGTCCTCAGAGATATTAACACCCAGAAACTTGAAATTGCTCACTCTCTCCACTTTTGATCCCTCTTTGAGGAATGGTTTGTATTCCTTCATCTTACCCTTATTTTCCTCTCTCCACAAAATATGTGGGTCTACTGAGTATCTTGAACAGTTTATTTAAAATCTGATCATTTCCTTCTCCAGGTCTGGAGCATCAGATCACATGATTCAAAATAATTCTGTCTATAATTCTTACAGTATTATGTCATTCACTGTCAAATGCCACCTATCTGTAAAAATATAGTCTACATAACTACAGTTAGATCAATAGTCTCAACGACGCACACAAAATGCTGGAGGCACTCATCAGGTCAGGAAGCATCCTTTTTTTCGCAGTGAGACCCAAATGGAAACATCGATGGTCAAATTTGACCAAATGATTGAGAAAGAAAATAGAAAGGCATAGACTATGCAGAATTTTGTCAGCAGTTCTAATCAACACTTAAACTGAGGTACACACTGTGGAATGCATAAGTTCAGCATATAACGAATGATTGCACATGCAATCTGGCCTGTATAGAATTCCCCAACATTACAAGGAGAATTCCAAAGTACCCTGCTCCACGTCAACCCTAGTGCAGGAGCCAAGGCCTAATTAACTTCAATGCGGACTGATTAAGAGTTAGAAGACAACACTCAAATTATATTGCTTTAGTACGACGTTTAGAATTATTTTTAAATGTTTTGTGTTTTAATTAAATTATTTTAATTTCATTTCAGAACGAGAGGGCCTAGATAAAGTGAACATACAGAGGATGTTTCCAATAGTAGGAGAGTCTAGGACTGGAGGCACGGCCTCAGAATAGAAGGACATCCCTTTAGAACAGAGATGAGGAGGAATTTCTTTAGCCAGGGAGTGGTGAATCAGTGGAAATCATTCAAACAGATAGCTGTGGAGGACAAGTACTGGGTATATATAAAGTGTAGGTTGATGGATACTTAATTAGTTCCTAGAAGAGGTCATAGACTGACATTTCACAATGGGAATGGGGATTGGAATTAAAATAGTTGGTCACGGAGAAATCCTGCTTTCTTACAGATACAGTGAAGCTGCTTAACAAAGCGGTCTCCCAATCTACGTCAGGCCTCACCAGTGTTGAGGAGGCTGCATCAGAAGCACCAGATACAGTAGATGACCCCAATAGGTTCACAAGTGAAGTGTTGCCTCACCTGAAAGGACTGTTTGGGGCCCCAAATGGAGGTGAGGGAGGAGGTGAATGGACAGGTGTTGCACTTCTTCCGCATGCAGGGATAACTGCCAGAAGTGAGATTTGTGGGGAGGAATAAATGGATAAGGGAATCACAAAGGGAACAATCCCTGTGGAAAGCAGAGAGTGGGGGGGTGGGGAGGTAAAGATGTGTTTGGTGATAGAATTGCTGTTGAAGATGGTGGAAGGAAAGATGCCTGACTCTAGTTCTGTTTTTTTTTTCATTTAACATCACTGCACTACTATCAATATGCAAAAAAAAAACTCATATGAAAACAGTGAGACATTGAAAGGGATTGGGTGTTTAGAAAGAGAAATATATTCTCTACCCTACACATTCCTGTCAAAAAAGAAAGTGAAGTAATTATGTTTAACACACAGGGCAAATAAGCGTGATAAAATAAAGGAAGCAACTTACTCAAATGATAAGAAAAACAACTATACAGTCAACAGGATATCAGGGGAGACAAAAATATTTTTGAGGCATTCAGAAGGCCTCTGACAAGGTACTACATATGAGGCTGCTTATTAAGTTAACAGCCCACATCATTACAGGAAACTTACTGGCATGGTTAGAGCATTGGCTGATTGATAGGAGGCAGAGAGTGGGAATAAAAGGATCCTTTTCTGGTTGGCTGCCAGTGACTAGTGGTGTTCCGTAGGGGTCGGTGTTGGGACCACTTTTTATGCTGTATATCAATAATTTAGCTGATGGAATAGATGGCTTTGTTGCCAAGTTTGCAGATGATACAAAGATTGGTGAGGGGCAGGTAGTGTGAGGAAACAGGTAGGCTGCAGAAGGCCTTAGACAGATTAGGAGAATGGGCAAGGAAGTGACAAATGAAATTCTATTTTCTAAACAGGGAGAAAATCTTAAATCTGAGATGCAAAGGGACTTGGGAGTCCTTGTGCAGAACACCCTAAAGTTTAACTTGCAGGCAGAGTCAGTGGGAGGAAGGCAAATGCAATGTTAGCATTCATTTCAAGAGGTCTAGAATACAAGAGCAGGATGTGATGCTGAGGCTTTATAAGGTACTGGTGAGGCCTCACCTTCAGTATTGTGAACAGTTTTGTGCACCTCATCGAAGAAAAATGTGCTGGCATTGGAGAGGATTCAGAGGAGGTTCACAAGGATGATTCTGGGAATGAAAGGGTTATCACACAAGGAACATTTGATAGCTCTGCGTCTGTACTCTCTGGAATTTAGTGGGGATCTCACTGAAACCTTTTGAATGTTGAAAGACTGTTTCCAATAGTGGGGGAGTCTAAGACAAGAGGGCACAGCCTTAGGATAGAGAGGCATCCATTTAAAACAGAGATTTGGGAAAATTTCTTTACCACAGGCAGCTGTGAAGGCCAGAATGTTGGGCGTACTTAAGGCAGAGCTTGATAGATTCTTGATTGAACACGGCATCAAAGGTAACAGGGAGAAAGCAGGGAAGTGGGGCTGAGGAGGGGCAAAAAGGATCAGCCATGATTGAATGGCAGAGCAGGCTTGAAGGGCCAAATTGCCTAATTCTGCTCCTATGTCTTATGGTCTTATGGAATTGAGGCAGTGGGGCCCAGGCCCAAGGGTAGGGAGTGAGCCAGTGCTTGGCCATTGCTGGAGCAGACTTGGATGCCATTTGATATGGCAGAATCAAGGTAGGGCGAGAAGAGGTGAGACAGAATTGAGGTGTGGAGGGCTGAGCCCAGGTCCAGGAGCAAAGAAAGCCCCAAGGTTTCATTAACAAGCACTGTGCTGAACTGGAAAGATTGGGTAAGGGCTGAATTGAGGCAGCGGGGCCTGGGTCTGAGAGCCTATCAATGTAGTAGGGCCCAGGTCCACGAGCAAGGTTTGGACAGTTCAACCGCTGGGTCATATTGAAAAGATTAGCTGTCGATTCCGGTGACGTCATCGCTCAGAATGGCAGCTTAAATTAATAGCTCCTCCAGAAAAACGCACATTTTGCCCCGTTAATCCATCAAATATAAGATCTTACGAAAATATCTGAATTGATAATGGGGGCGAGAATGGGGAAAAAGAATGGAGATCAAGAAAGCATCACTGTGGAGCCTATGGACGAGAGGGATGCAACGAGCAGCTCTCCTAACCGAACATGTGGTAGCGAGGCTGATGATGACGATGGGCCTCATTCAGGCGAAGCAGCAAATATGATAAAAATTCTGGAAGAGATACGGGGATTCCAAGAAGATATAAAACAGCAACTAAATGATATCGTCAGAGCTGACCAATGTCAATCAAAAAATAGCAGCGGCAGAGACATGAACTGAGAAGGTGGAAGATCGCGTGCAAAACATGGAACGAATACTAAGTAAGACGATAAAAATATTAAATCAACAAGAAAGTAAACTGCTTGACCAAGAGGGAAGATCACGACGGAAAAATATCAGGATACACAATGTTCCCGAAGGAGCGGAGGGTTTGTCTATGATAGAGTTTGTAGGAAAGTTGCTGCGGGACGTGCTGGAGATTCCCTAGACTATGGAACTTGAAATTGAGAGGGCACATTGTGCACTCGTCCTGAGGCCTACTGGAGACAGAGAAGATGAGCTACACTCAATAGTAATTAGATTCCTTCGATACAATACCAAGGCGGAGATACTACGAGGGGTTTTGGGAAAGAAGAGGGTGTTTTTGAAAGGGAAGTTAATATATTTCGATCAAGATTACCCCCTGGCGGTCCTGCAGAAACGTAAAGAATACTCTGAAGTAAAGCGACTATTAAAGCAAGGAAGATTAGATTCCAAACTCCATACCCTGCTAAACCACGAGTGTTTTATGAAGATGGGACCCAACTGTATCAGACAGTGGAAGAGGCGACTACAGACATGAGGAACAGTGGGCTGCCCGTTCGCGTGGTCAAACCAAGGGAAAGCCTGGCTGAGCAGTAATCCCAGTCTGCTTGGGAAATAGTAAGAGAACCAAGGAAGCAGGGGACAGGAGGTGGGCAAGAGAAGAATATCAGGAAAAGACTGTGAGTTTTCCAAAGACAGCCCTCACCCCCTCCAGAAGAGCCATAAGGTTTGGCTAACTTTAAAACTGTTGTTAAGCTAAACTGAAGCAAAAATAGGCGGTGCTATACCTATCTCAAGAAATACTTACTATAATGTGGATTTTAAATGACTCAATTTTTTTTATTCATTCATTCACTCCTTTTAGAAACATAGAAACATAGAAAATAGGTGCAGGAGTAGGCCATTCGGCCCTTCGAGCCTGCACCGCCATTTATTATGATCATGGCTGATCATCCAACTCAGAACCCCGCCCCAGCCTTCCCTCCATACCCCCGACCCCTGTAGCCACAAGGGCCATATCTAACTCCCTCTTAAACATAGCCAATGAACTGGCCTCAACAGTTTCCTGTGGCAGAGAATTCCACAGATTCACCACTCTCTGTGTGAAGAAGTTTTTCCTAATCTCGGTCCTAAAAGGCTTCCCCTCTATCCTCAAACTGTGACCCCTCGTTCTGGACTTCCCCAACATCGGGAACAATCTTCCTGCATCTAGCCTGTCCAATCCCTTTAGGATCTTATACGTTTCAATCAGATCCCCCCTCAATCTTCTAAATTCCAATGAGTACAAGCCCAGTTCATCCAGTCTTTCTTCATATGAAAGTCCTGCCATCCCAGGAATCAATCTGGTGAACCTTCTTTGTACTCCCTCTATGGCAAAGATGTCTTTCCTCAGATTAGGGGACCAAAACTGCACACAATACTCCAGGTGTGGTCTCACCAAGGCCTTGTACAACTGCAGTAGTACCTCCCTGCTCCTGTACTCGAATCCTCTCGCTATAAATGCCAGCATACCATTCGCCTTTTTCACCGCCTGCTGTACCTGCATGCCCACTTTCAATGACTGGTGTATAATGACACCCAGGTCTCGTTGCACCTCCCCTTTTCCTAATTGGCCACCATTCAGGTAATAATCTGTTTTCCTATTTTTGCCACCAAAGTGGATAACTTCACATTTATCCACATTAAATTGCATCTGCCATGAGTTTGCCCACTCACCCAACCTATCCAAGTCACCCTGCATCCTCTTAGCATCCTCCTCACTGCTAACACTGCCACCCAGCTTCGTGTCATCCGCAAACTTGGAGATGCTGCATTTAATTCCCTCATCCAAGTCATTAATATATATTGTAAACAACTGGGGTCCCAGCACTGAGCCTTGCGGTACCCCACTAGTCACCGCCTGCCATTCTGAAAAGGTCCCGTTTATTCCCACTCTTTGCTTCCTGTCTGCTAACCAATTCTCCACCCACACCAATACCTTACCCCCAATACCGTGTGCTTTAAGTTTGCACACTAATCTCCTGTGTGGGACCTTGTCAAAAGCCTTTTGAAAATCCAAATATACCACATCCACTGGTTCTCCCCTATCCACTCTACTAGTTACATCCTCAAAAAATTCTATGAGATTCGTCAGACATGATTTTCCTTTCACAAATCCATGCTGACTTTGTCCGATCATTTCACTGCTTTCCAAATGTGCTGTTATCACATCCTTGATAACTGACTCTAGCAGTTTCCCCACCACCAACGTTAGGCTAACCGGTCTATAATTCCCCGGTTTCTCTCTCCCTCCTTTTTTAAAAAGTGGGGTTATATTAGCCACCCTCCAATCCTCAGGAACTAGTCCAGAATCTAACGAGTTTTGAAAAATGGTTACTAATGCATCCACTATTTCTTGGGCTACTTCCTTAAGCACTCTAGGATGCAGACCATCTGGCCCTAGGGATTTATCTGCCTTCAATCCCTTCAATTTACCTAACACCACTTCCCTACTAACATGTATTTCACTCAGTTCCTCCATCTCACTGGACCCTCTGTCCCTTACTATTTCTGGAAGATTATTTATGTCCTCCTTAGTGAAAACAGAACCAAAGTAATTATTCAATTGGTCTGCCATGTCCTTGCTCCCCATAATCAATTCACCTGTTTCTGTCTGCAGGGGACCTACATTTGTCTTTACCAGTCTTTTCCTTTTTACATATCTATAAAAGCTTTTACAGTCCGTTTTTATGTTCCCCGCCAGTTTTCTCTCATAATCTTTTTTCCCCTTCCTAATTAAGCCCTTTGTCCTCCTCTGCTGAACTCTGAATTTCTCCCAGTCCTCAGGTGAGCCACTTTCTCTGGCTAATTTGTATGCTACTTCTTTGGAATTGATACTATCCCTAATTGCTCTTGTCAGCCACGGGTGCACTACCTTCCTTTTTCGCCACGTAAATGAGAATATATATATATATGGGAGGAATACACAGGGAAATCTTTTCTGTGTAATAGACACTTACTTTTATGGGTACTGCAATGGGGGCCCTCAACTCACAGGTAGGAGTGGCTATGCCCCACAGCTAGACAGTTCCTCTAGCTCAACCCAGGGTCATCTGCTAGAGACCTCAGCCTTGGAATCACACCTTTGTTGCCTTTTTTTAAATTATTCGTGTTTCTTTCTTCTTATTTGTTCAGAGAGTAGATCAATTAAGTTTTATTCTGCTAATTTCAATGATATATTGACAGATAAATACACATGACTAAGGACAAAGTAAAACTCATTTCTTTTAATGTTAATGGGCTATTAAATCCAATGAAACATGGTAAAGTTCTATCCAAAATGAAAACAGAACAAGCCCATGTAGTATATTTACAAGAAACTCACTTAAGTGATAATGAGCATGGAAAACTAAAGAGAATGGGCTGCACTAATTTGTTTTTCTCCTCATATAAATCAGGACATAGGAGAGGAGTTGCTATTCTTATCTCAAGCAAGCTAAATTTTGAAAAAGTATTTGAAATGGGAGATAAGGAAGGCAGATATATTCTGGTAAGGGGGAATATAGACAGAAATTCAGTTACTCTATTGAATATATACGCATCCCCAGGAAGTGCCATTAGTTTCTTTCAGAAAATTACTAATATTATGGTAACAAAAACAGAAGGTCTCCTGATATGTGGGGCAGACTTAAATTTACAATTTCAACCAAAGTTAGACTCTTCCAATAGAAAAACCTATGAAACAAAATCCTTACATAAGAAAGTTAATACACTTTTTGAGGATGTTGGTCTAATTGATATATGGAGGGACCTTTACCCTGACAGAAGAGATTACACTCATTATTCTACCCCCCTTCTGTACGTACAAGAATAGACTATTTCATAACATTTGGAAAAGACAAAGACAAAATAAACACCTGTGGAATTGGAACAATAGATGTAAGTGACCTATGTAATTATCTGTTGATTTTGACCTACAACCAAAGAATACTATTTGAAAACTAAATTCAAGTCTACTCAATGATCCCCCACTTTAAAGAACGAATTAAAAAAGAAATTGGTCTTTCCTTAGAATTCAATGATAATGAAGAGGTTTCACCTCCCATTCTATGGGATACTCTGAAGGCTGCCTTAAGAGGGAAAATTATAGCGATATCTTCATATAAGAAAAAAATAGGGAATAAAACACTAGAGGAATTACAGAATAGGCTGAAGGAACTAGAAAAAAAACAAATTGAATTTGGCACAGGATACATTAGAGTAAATTTTAAAAATTAGGAATGAAATTAATAGTTTGGCCTTGCAAGAAATCAGGAAAAATTTAATGTTTCTGAAACAGAGACATTATGAAAGTGGATCTAAATCTATGAAAATACTAGCGTGGAAACTGAAAAAAAAGATACCAGAAAATACAATTCATAGAATTAGGGATCCAAGAACAAAAATGAAAAAAAAAATAAACTAAGTGAAACTCAAGAAGCTTTTGAAGTGTTTTATAAAACTCTATATTCCAAAGTTCCAGGGGGAAGCATAACCCATATTGATGCTTTCCACAATTCTCTAGAGTTACCCACTTTAAGCGAAGAACAAAATAGAATGATGACTGCTGACATAACTGAAGTTGAACTAAAAATTGCAATTAGTAGGCTTAAATTAGGCAAGTCACCAGGATCAAATGGGTATATGGCAGAGTGGTACAAAGAATTTAAAAATGAGTTAATTCCTGTCTTACTCCCCACACTGAACTGGGCTCTAAAAAAGGCACAAATGCCACCAAACAACAGGAATTCTGCAGCTGCTGGAAATTCAAGCAACACACATCAAAGTTGCTGGTGAACACAGCAGGCCAGGCAGCATCTCTAGGAAAAGGTACAGTCGACGTTTCAGGCCGAGACCCTTCGTCAGGACACCAAGCTGGAAGGAAACGATAATCTCAGCTATACCAAAAGATGGCAAGGATAAAATGGAATATGGGTCACTTAGACCAATATCTGTTCTTAATGTAGATTATAAATTATTTACCTCCATCATGGCAAAACAATTTAGAAGAGTTTCTACCCATACTGATACATAAGGATCAGACACGTTTTATACAACAATGCCAAACACAAGACAATATACGAAAGACACTTCACATTATGGATCATATACAAAAAAATAAAATCGAAGCAATAGTGATAAGCGTGGACGCTGAAAAGGCATTTGATTCGGTTAATTGGAATTTTCTTTACAGTGTTTTACATAGATCTGGTTTCAATGACACAATTATTAAAACTATACAGGCACTATATGACAACCCTACTGCTAGGATCAAAACCAATGGATATTTATCAAATAGTTTTACCCTAGAAAGGGGCACGAGATACGTTTGTGCATGATCACCGCTACTCTTCGCATTATATCTGGAACCATTAGCTCAATACATCAGACAAAATGAAGATATCAAGGGAATTACTATTAAAGGGACGGAGCATAAACTGGCCTGTTACGTGGATGACATTTTGATCTATCTAGGGCAACCAACATACTTTTTACCTAAATTGATGCAATCCTTTGAACAATATGGTCGATTATCAGGATACAAGATCAACATAGCTAAAACCCAATTACTTTCCTATAACTATAGCCCACCAAGGGAAATTGAAAGTAGATATCCCTGGGCATGGCAAACAGAATCTTTCAAATATTTGGTCATCATCATGCCAAAAGATTTGGCAAAATTATCAGAATGCAATTATCAGCCTGTATATAAAAAAATTAAGGAAGATATAACAAAATGGAACCTAATTCCTTTTTTTTTAGTCTCAGTTCAAGGATTGAATCTATTAAAATGAATATACTGCCCAGACTACTATATCTCTTTCAAACCCTACCAATAGAGATTAATCAAAATCAATTCAATGAATGGAACAAAATGTTATCAAGATATATATGGCAAGGTAAAAGGCCTGGAGTTTGTCTCAAAACTTTGCAATTAGCCAAGGAAAAGGGGGGATGTGGCCTACCTTCTCTTAGAGATTATTATTTTGCAGCACAGTTGAGAGCTGTGATATGTTGGTGCAACTCATCATAGACGCTCAATGGAAAAACATTGTGGAGGGGATATTTCCCATCCCCATACAGGCAATTTTGGCTGATAACAGCCTACTTAAATACTATTGATAACCCATGGGTGAAACAGACTCTTAAAATATGGAAAACTATTATAAAAGAATATAAACTAGAGGGAGACATTAGGCGGGAGGAGAAGACAGTGGCGCAATGCAGCACACGCAGCCCTCCGGTGAAATAATATTGTATTTGTTACATAGGGTACCGTGTACAATTCTGATTTGATGGAGACAGACGTGAGAAGGCACAGAGGAACATCTAGAAATTTCTGAAATGCCCGGTTTGCTGCCGCTGCTATTGTGCGATCGAGCTGGCCCCAGATTCCCCAGCTTTGCCTGCTGCTGGCGACCGAGGCAGAGGTCGAAGTGTTCGGCAGAGATGGCACTCGGTACTTGGTGTCGGAGGGCTGATCGGAGCTCGAAGTTTTCGGACGACTCAGAGTTGGACTGTGGTCGGGTATGGCAGGGAGAGTTTTCTTCCTTCTCCCATCTGCGTAAGATGTGGGACTTTCGAGAGACTTTGAACTTTTTTACTGTGCCATGGCCTGTTCTTCATCAAGTTATGGTATTGTTGCACTGTTGTAACTATTTGTTATAATTATGTGGTTTTTGTTAGTTTTTCAGTCTTGGTCTGTCCTGTGTTTCTGTGATATCACACCGGAGGAATATTGTATCATTTCCTAATGCATGCATTACTAAATGACAATAAAAGAGGACTGCGTGTCCTCATAATCTAATCTAATCTAATATTGCAATTCTTAAATGGTGTGCATATGACTCGGATTTTACGCCGAATAAACTGGATGCTAGATTTAAGGACTGAACACCTAAAGGAATAACAGTTCTTTGCAATATAATGAAAGAAGGAAAGCTGTTCAGTTTTGAAATGCTCAAAGAGAAACACTTATGAGAAAAACAAAACTTTTATCGGTATTTACAGATGCAACAGTACGTTCATAGGTCGGTTAAAAATGTAACCAAGGCAAGTACATGTTTGATAGAGCTATATAGAAAATTCAGATAACGGTACAGTAGTAGAATAATTTCAAGCATGTATAAGGGTTTGTCAAATCTTAAAACACATTCATCTTCATACATTAAAACAAAATGGGAGAAGAAAGGAGGGATAATAATATCTGAGGAAGAATGGACAATAATATGGAGGTATCAATCGAAGTGTACCAGTTCACAGAAATGGACGGAGTTCAGGAGGAAAAACTTGATAAGATATTTCGCTACACCCTCTCAGAAATCCCATTATGATAGTATCCTCCCTGTTTGCTGGAGAAATTGTGGAAATCAAAACGCAAACCATTATCATATTTTCTGGGAATGCCCCGTTATCAAAGACTATTGGAGTGGGATACACAATGCCCTACAAGACATCTTTAAATGTAGAAATACCCTTAGAAAGTAAGACCATATATTTTGGGTATATACCTCAAGAATAGTTGAAAAGAGATAAATATTTAATGAATATACTGCTGGTGGCTGGTAAAAAGATTCTTACCAGGAAATGGTTATCACAGGAGAGCCCAACTTTAAACACATGGATGGAAATTACAATGGGCATTTACAAAATGGAGAAGATAACAGCATCTACTAATCGTCAGTTGGAACAATTTGATTCATACTGGGAAAAATGGTTTAACTACATAACACCTCACAGGCCTGATTTTATTCTCACAAATCAATGAATATGTTATTAAAAAAAAAGATCACTCTGTACTTGTACATAGTTTTCTCCCTTTGCTTGTTCTTTCTTTCCTCTCTTCTATAAGTGTATACCTCAGATAAGTACTATGTGGAGATTTGTGGCAAATATGACTATGTGATATGTATGTACAATATCTGAAATACATCTTATGGAAATGTTTGTTTGATGATGAACTTCAATAAAAAATAAATTACAAAAAAAAAAGAAAAGATTAGCTGTCAGGGCCGGAGCCAACGGACAGCCCAGTTTAGCTCACTGCTCCCTGAGGTTTACTCACCTCCGTGCCGAACTGAGGCTTTGGCCTGCAATTAATGGGCTCCTGCATCAGCTGCAGTGTTGACTGGCTTCGTGACTGTGGACTCATTTAGTTCGGAATATTATATGCTTTCCTTTATTGTTTGCGTAATTTGTTTTGTTTATGCACATTGGGTGTTTGGTGGTCTATTTTAAGTGGATTCTCTTGGGTTTCTTTGTTTCATGGCTCCCTGAAGGAGACAAATCTTTCAAAGGTTAAATATCCAAAGGGGAAAATAACTGCAACACCATGTGCAAGAAAGTGGAGTAATTTTTGAACTATTCAGCATTGGCAGAGACACGATAGGCTTCCTTCTATGCATTGTGAATCAGAGTTGTAGGTATTTGTATCTGTATGCTTCTTGTACATATAAGTGAGTGTATGTATGTATATATATATATATATATATATATATACACACACACACACACACACACACATACAGCAAAGTTAAAATTTTTACATAAAGTCTCGTTCCTCAACAGCAAAAAGGTATTATGTACTTCTAGCCTTTGGAGTACAGGAAGAAAGCAGACACACTAAAAAACTTTAAAAACACATTTTCTTGCAACAACCTAATGTATTAGGAGGGAGAATGAGAAAATCAATACAGATCATATTATTCCAAGACTTAATATTTCTACAGATGATTTGATCTTCATCTCCCTCTTGATATCTGAAAGAGAGAAATCATTCCATTGGTGGAATGGTCACGGACCACTGGACACAGAATGATAATTCTGAGAAAAGAACCAAAACCAAAATGAGGAACATATTCTTTATGCAAGAATAGTTACAATCTGGAATGCACCAGGATGAGGCGTTGAGAAGACATTTATATTTTCTATTCAGTAGCAGCCTGGATAGCTATGTAAAAGAGAAAAAGAAAAACATCAGGCTTAAAAGAGAAGCCTCCAAAACTGCTTATACGTAAAAGCCAGGACAAGCTAAATGGGCTGAAAGGCCTTTTCCATGCTGTACACTTTGTATTTATGGATAATTTTACAGACTGCAGAATTCCATTCAACTGGAAGTTAGCAAAAAATAAATAAGACAGCTCATATTTCAAATGAAGTGTTTTGAGTAGAATTGCAATTTAAGCTCAGTACAGCTGGATAATATTCTGAATGCAATTTGATAACCCCAATCACTTAATTCTTATTATCCATTATTTTAAATTCAACCATTACTGAATGTTTAGAAATAACAAAACTATTTTTCTTTTCAACCACGTATTTAATTATTCAGGAAATGAGCTCAACACCCAACGCCATCATCTAAAATTAGAGTCAGTTTTGTGTTGTTCATGAAATCAGAGAAAAGTAATAAGTAAGGGAAATTCCTAACATATTCTACAAATGCCTGAATAATTTCAGATATCTGTAGGGCTGTACAAAAACATTATGTGTTGAGCACTACACTATTCAAGCATTTCATTTTGGAATATGTGATAGAATTATACCTTGCCAACAAGTAAAATGCATTAAAAATTCTGCTGGTCCACTAGGGTGGTTACTTACAACTGGATTGCTTTATTTTAAGCTTCAAAACTTTGCAAAAACATCACAACGTAGAGCTATACAACTATGCATAATCATTTGTAGAGTTCCAAGGTCCAGAGGAAGGGAGCTTCACGAGAAAACTGAAGTAATGCCAGTAAAACAGTATGAATAAAACTCAAAATATGACTATTGATTTGAGGAAGGGAAAGGACGGGGTGATGCACCACTATACATTGGTAGATCGGCAGTAGAGAGGGTAAGCAGTTTAAATTCCTAGGCATCAATATATCGGATAACCTACAGTGCCTATACAAAGTATTTACATCCTTGGAAGTTTTCATGTTTTATTGTTTTACAACATTGAATCACAGTGGACTTAATTTGGCTTTTTTGACACTGATCAACAGAAAAAGACTCCTTCATGTCAAAGTGAAAACAGATCTCTACAAAGTGATCTAAATTAATTACAAATATAAAACACAAAATAATTAATTACATAAGTATTCACCACCTTTGGTATGACGCACCAAATCATCACTGGTGTGGTATGGCAATTCAAATGCGCAGGAGCCTAAGAAACTGCAGAGGGCAGTGGGCAGTGGACCCAGCCCAATATTCCATGGGCTCATCCTTCACCATCAAGGAAATAACCATCATCAAAGATCCTCATCATGCGGGCAATGCCATCTTACCATGTCTATCATCGGGCAGGAGGTACAAAAGCCATAAGTCCCACACCAGTAGATTCAAGAACAACTATTTCGCTTTTAATAACTGGGTTCTTGAACCAGCCTGCACAACCCCAATCTCTACTTCAGTATAATAACAATATGAACACTTTGATCACTTTGTACTACAATGAACTTTGACTAATTTTGGTTTTAATTGTTTTTCTTGTATAATTTATGGTTTTCTTACTAATATTGTGTACCAGTTGGTGTGAGCCTGTGATGCTGCTGCAAATAAGTTTTTCATTGTACCTGTGCATACATGCACTTGAGCATATGAAAATAAACTCAACTTGACTAGCATTAAGATGGCAGCACGACGCAGCGCGCGCGGCCGCTCCGGAATGATATTTGTAATTGTTAAGTAGGGTACCGTGCACAATTCTGATTTGATGGAGACAGACGTGAGAGCGCAGAGGAACATCTGGAGAAACTTCTGAAATGGCCGCTTCGCTGTCGCTGCTACTGTGTGGTAATTGGAATCTCCAGAGGAGTAGGCCTCTGAGTCCTCGGTTTTGCTTGTTTTGGTGGCCGGGACGAGGTCGAAGGCACTCGGCAGAGGATGGCACTCGGGAGGCTGTATCGGAGGGGCTGGTCGGAGGCTCGAAATTTTCGGACAGACTCAGTCAGCAGTGGTCGGGTGCTTCCAATGCATCGGAAGTTGGCAGTTGTCGGTGCCTGGAGGGTTATGGCAGGAGAGTTTCTCCCTTTTTGCCGCCTGCTACTGGGGACTATAGGAGTCGATTGGGACTTGAGACATTTTTTTACCGTGCTCATGGTCTGTTCTTTATCAAATTATGGTACTGTTTTGCACTGCTGTAACTATATGTTATAATTATGTGGTTTTGTCAGTGTTAGTCTTTGGTTTGTCCTGTTTTGTTTGATATCACTCTGGAGGAACATTGTATCATTTCTTAATGCATGCATTACTAAATGACAATAAACGAGGACTGAGTGTCCTCATAATCTAATCTATTCTAATCTAATACATGACAGTGCATCAACATCAGCTGCTTTCTGCAAACAACAAAATGCTATTTCATTCACTTGGATAAATCCAAGTGAAACAATCAGCTGGATATGTCTCAGCAAGAGGATTCACACCTGCATTACCATGCTTAAACAGAATGTGGTGTGACAAGGCTCATTTTGCAGTAGCGACAACATCACTTTACTGAGTGCAAGTATCATACATGTTATAAATATCTTACAATCTATGTTGACTTTCTGCTGTTCACATTTCATTTGTTGATTCCAACCACCAGGGAACATGGACCTATCTTAAAGGTTTAACTCTCATGCTTTAATATTTTTTTCTGAGCAAATGTCTTGGTATAATGTTGGATTTCAAGTGTGATTTTAAATAATATTATTCACACAGAAATTACTTTTTTTGCCTTAATCCTTTATAAATACAGAATGCCAAGAGACAACACTGTCAGCCAATGTTGAGGTGAATGACTGGGCTCCTAGCAAATGGTGTACTGTGATACAAGGGAAATAATTTACTCAGAAAATACTCAGTTTAGAGAGCAGGGATCAGAACTTCACCAAACTTCAGCAATCGCTTCCAGAATCAATTTACTCAGGAAAAAGGGCAGCAATTTGAAGATAGCTGCACATAAATTATGCATATCAAAACAACCACAGTCAATTGCAGCAGTGTGGTCACTGGGGTCTGAAAACAGTGTTATCTCTATATTCAGTCTGATGAAAATAGACTGGATATTGGCATTAAAAATGTGGAATACTTTCCACGTCGGGAAATTAGTGCTGCAAAGAAGCTACGTAAGCATTGCTCATTTTTTACATGCTGTACAGCTGCTTATGTCTTGCCCAACTCGCAGAAATTTATGATTCCTTTGGTTATGAAAGGATACATTCTTGTCCAAGCAGTTTTGTTTATAAACATAGAAACATAGAAAACCTGCAGCACAATATAGGCCCTTCAGCCCACAGTGCTGTGCCGAACATGTGCTTACTTTTGAAAATTACCTCAGGTTACCATAGCCCTCTATTTTTCTGAGCTCCATGTACCTGTCCAGGAGTCTCTTAAAAGAGCCTATCATATCCACCTCCACCACCGTTGCTGGCAGCCCATTCCAAGCACTCACCACTCTCTGTAAAAAACTTACCCCGACATCTCCTCTCAACCTACTTCCAAACACCATGTAACTGTGTCCTCGCGTGTTAGCCATTTCAGCCTTGAGAAAAAAGCCTCTGACAATCCACACAATCAATGTCTCTCGTCATCTTAAACACCTCTGTCAGGTCACTACTCATCCTCTGTCGCTCCAAGGAGAAAAGGCCAAGTTCACTCAACCTATTCTCATGCCACCAGGTTCATAATTTCCTCTCTGTACTCAAACTCATCATTACCCCAGATACAGCCCTACAATTGTTGTGTCATCAGAAAACTTATATATTGAGTTTGATGGAAACTTGGCTACACAATCATGGGTGTACAGTGAGTACAGCATGGGGCTGAGTACACAGCCTTATGGGGCACTGGTGCTCAGAGTGATTGTAGAGAAGAGCTTGTCCCCTATTTTTACAGCCTGGGTCCTGTCTGTGAGGAAGTTGAAGATCCAGCTGCAGATCTGAGTGCTAAGGCCCAGGTTCCGAAGCTTAGGAATCAGTTTATTTGGAATGATGGTATTAAAGGCAGAGCTGTAGTCAATGAAAAGGAGCCTTACGTATGCATCTTTATTCTCCAGGTGTTCTAAGGAGGAATGTAGGGCCAGAGAGCTGGTATCTGCCGTTGACCTGTTGCTCTGGTAGGCGAATTGCAAAGCGTCGAGGTTGACCGGTAGGCTGTGGTTGATGTGTGCCAAAACCAATCTCTCGAAGCACTTCATAGCAATTGATGTCAGAGCCACAGGTCGATAGTCATTCAGGCATGCCACCTTGCTCTTCTTCAGCACTGGGATTATCGTTACCTTCTTAAAACATGAGGGGATCTTAGACTAAAGCAAGGAGCAGTTGAAGATGTCAGCAAACACTCCAGCTAGCTCGCTTGCACAGGCCCGGAGAACCCGACCTGGGACGCCATCTGAGCCCCTCGCCTTCCTTGGATTTATCTTCAGGAAGGCCCTTCTAACGTCCTCCTCAGTGACGATGAATCTCGATGCCACCAGGTCCGGTTCATCCAGAGGGAGCGGGACGATCCTCTTCTGTTCGAATCTTGCGTAGAATACTACATTCTGCCATCATATTTCACCTACCAAAATGAACCACCCCACACTTATCTGGGTTGAACTCCACCTGCCACTTCTTAGCCCAGTTTTGCATCCTATCAATGTCCCCCTGTAACCTCTGACAGGCCTCCACACTATCCTCAACACCTCCAACCTTTGTGTCATTAGCAAATTTACTAACCCATCCCTCCACTTCCTCATCCAAGTCATTTATAAAAATCACGAAGAGAAGGGGTTCCAGAACAGATCCCTGAGGCACACCACTGGTCACCAACCTCCATGCAGAATATGATCCGTCTACAACCACTCTTTGTCTTCTGTGGGCAAGCCAATTCTGGATACACAAAGCTAAGTCCCCTTGGATCCCTTGCCTCCTTACTTTCTCAATAAACCTTGCATGGGGTACCTTATCAAATGCCTTGCTGAAATCCATATACACTACATCTACTGCACTATTGTGTTTAGTCACAACCTCAAAAAATTCAATCAGGCTTGTAAGGCATGACCTGCCTTTGACAAAGCCATGCTGACTATTCCTAATCATATTATGCCTCTCCAAATGTTCATAAATCCTGCCTCTTAGGATCTTCTCCATCAACTTACCAACCACTGAAGTAAGACCCACTGGTCTATAATTTCCTGGGCTATCTCTACTCCCTTTCTTGAATAAGGAAAGAACATCGGCAGCCCTCCAATCCTCTTGAACCTCTCCCGTCCCCATTGATGATGCAAAAATCATTGCCAGAGGCTCAGCAATCTCCTCCCTTGCCTCCCACAGTAACCTGGGGTATATCTCGTCCAGTCCTGGTGACTTATCCAACTTGATGCTTTCCAAAAGCTCCAGCACATCCTCTTTCTTAATATCTGTACGCTGTTACGAGAATGCACATAAAATTAAGATGTTTGCTGGCCTGGGCTAGCATCAGTGGCATCAGCAGTTGGTCTGCCACCTGCCCTCAGGGGAAGGAGAGATAAGGAACAATGGAGCAGCGTCTGGAGATGTGTAATGAAGGGATGTGGGAGGGAGAGCTGTCTGGAGCGGCTCCCCCCTTTGAACCCTGAACTGGTTGAAGTGATGGACAGGCGATACCCCAGCAGGGGGATAAAAAGGGACAGGTTCGCTAAGGCAGGACACACACGCCACCCGAGGTAACGAGACCCTGGAAGCGGTGCGCCTCTCACGAGTGGGTGAGAAGCATCAGACAACGACAAGGGTGGAAAGGTACGATCAGCGGGAACCCGGTGTGTGTCCGCCCTTGCCTGGGTGCCGGGTTCACTGCAGAGGATCGACCGCATCTGGAGGAGGGGTCACAGTCGGTGACCTCAGGTGACATCACCAAGGACCCGCCCAAAAGTTGCTTGTGAGCCATCCCGCTGGTCTGTGAGTGAAGCCGTTCTGAATGATCAGTTGTTCCTGTTCTCTCTGTCTCTCTTCCCCCACCTTGTCCATCGCCATGGCAACGATTACTGCGAACTGAACTACTAACTGGACTGAACTTTGAGTCATTTTGAAATTGGTCATTTACCCCTAGACAACGATAGAGCTTGATTGATGCTGTTATCTTAATTCTGTGCACATGTGCGTTTATCATCGCTGAACTGTTGCATTTATTATCCTTTCGATTAATGCGTTGCTTGTTTCTTTAATAAAACTTTCTTAGTTCTAGTACTCCAGACTCCAACTGAGTGATCCATTTCTGCTGGTTTGGCAACCCAGTTACGGGGTACGTAACAACGCTCAAACTTTTCAGTCTGCTGTAAGTCATCCCTACAATCGCCAAGGTCCTTTTCCATGGTGAATACTGAAGCAAAGTATTCATTAAGTACCTCTGCTACCTCCTCTGGTTCCATACGCACTTTTCCACTGTCACACTTGATTGGTCCTATTCCCTTGATGTTTACATGATGAATGTATGTGTTCAACATATTAAGTGACTTTAGAGCTGGACAAAGTCCATTTCCACAGATACAAATGCTCTCAAGATCAGACGTGTATTACTGGGAGTGTTGGTAAATATAAAGTGTTCTTCCTAATACTGCTGGGAGCCTCTATCATGACACCAGAGTGTTCTGTTTGCCACAGGATGGATTGCAGTTGACCTGTTGGCCAATATTAAGATATCAATAGCTGGTGTGCAGTGAAAGTCAGGAGTAAGGGTAGGTTCATGACCAGAGCCATGGTCCAGAGTGCTTGTATATTTTATCTCACTTTATAAGCTGAGATTCCCACAGAAGTTGTCACATCTGTAGAAAGGCTACCACTGTACATTGCTCTGTTCTTAGTGAAAATGAATTGGAATATTGAGAGTTAGGAGAAATGGACAGAAAATGAAGGAAGTAAGGAAAATCAGTTTTGAGGATCAAAACCTCTGGTGAGAGGCAAGAGGAGTGGGGTGGGAAGTGGGGAGTGGGGGTTGCATCCTGGAACAAATGTGTCTGATGAGAATTAATTTAAAACTAAATAAAGCAAAAAAAGAACTTTCCAATGCTACAACAATAACAGAATAGTCTTCACTCATTATGCTGAAAAAAAATTAAGCCAAAGTGTTTCTGGTACAAAACATCTTCTAAAGTGTCATATTTTTGGCATCCTTATTTATTCAGCAGATCATTTTTTTGCATTAGGAATTTTGAGGTTGAGGAAGCATTTGTGATCTTTATGAATGATAGGGCTTGTAGTTCTTCTCCTTAGACACTGGGTTTTAAGTACTGGAAAAGATAATGGAGAAGGAAACTGATAGTATTGGAATCAGAGATTCAGAAAGGGAAATAAAAGAGAAGAAAGGATGAGTAAAAAAAACTAAAAAGGTAAAGGAAAGAAAATAACTATTTATATCTTAAATACTAAAAAAATCTCAAGTACATCTTGCAGAATGAAACAGCGCAGGTTTACATGTCTAATTTATTGTATTTTGACCTAACTTCTTACAATATGTTTAATTTGAATGTAATATGCTAATTTTTTGTAATTTACAAGGTGATAAAGGGCAAAATGATAGTTTTACAAGACTAGAAGTGAACCAGGCAAAATCAGCCAATAGCTTGCTATTTGTAAAATGTTACTTCCTCTCCAAAAGATTATTTAAAAGCTGATAATTATGTGTATATCAAATTCAACATTAATCTGGCACAATTTGCTTTACTACAATCCACCTGTCACATCCTTAATCTAGATGCTGCATCCAAAAGAATCATAACTACTAAACTGGATTACCAGCTTTGATGACTCTGGCATGAGACTGAGATAGGGAAACAGTAATTTGATTAGATAAAACCAGTGCCGAACAAGGCTGTGTCTTTTACCTACCATTCTTCACAATCTTTCTCACCATAACATTGCACCTCACTCACTTCCAACAAAATACCCATGGGTGTGGTGCTAACCTTTAGAACAAATAGGGAAATTTGAGACTCCAGTGAAGAACAAAGGTCACCAAACATCAATAGTCAAACTGCAGTACACAGACAACACCACTATTTGCACGTCCTTGGAAAATGGGCAAGTTCCAAGCTCATTCACAAAAGCATTTGAAAGAATGAACCTTACATTCAATAAAAGAATTGGAATTGTTTGATAATTGTCACACATACCAAAGTACAGTGAAAAGCTTTTCCTGACTAATTTGTTACATAGTGTATTGAGGTAGCATTTGGAATATTTCCAAAACCAAGGTCTTCCACCATTCTGACACCACTGCATCACATAGACTTCGAACAAAAAATGAGTCAGAGTGAGACCATGGAAAACATGAGCCACTTGCCACATGTCAATAACCACCTCTTGCTAACAGCAGATATCTATGCCAAAATTCACCTCCACCTTCAAAATACCATCATAGTCTTCGGTCAACTGAGAAAAAGGATATTTGAAAATAATGTTCTTAGATCTGGGACAAATCTCACAACTAACCAGGTGGCAGTGGCTTCTGTCTTGTATGCTTCAAATACTAGAAGAGCAGGCATCTTAAGACATAGTAAAGGTACTACAACACCATCTCTGCAAAATCCTCTATGAATATGTAAACCAATGATAATGCCCTCTTGTCAGCTAATATCCTTAGCACTGAGTCCCTATGTATTCTCAGTCAGCTATAATGAAAAGGCCACAGTACTCTAAAGCCCAACACCAGATTCCTAAAATGGACGAGCTCTGTTGTAAGATAATGAGAGGTTTGCACAAAGCCTCCTTGAAGAAGCTCAACATTTCCACTGGCTTTGAGTGCTCAAAGTGGGAAAATATCATCCAAGGTGGCACTGAGAACCTCAAGGACCTGCATCAGGAGCACAAGCAACACAGTGTAAGTTGCAGAAGTGGGTGCATCACCTCGCTAACTACCCACCTGCCACTCCCATCAAATTCCTCCTGTTCCATGTGTGGAAGAATCTGAAGTTCTCACTTTGGCCTCAGAACCACCCCAGATCCAATTAAAATCAGAGTGGAAGCAAGTTTCTTTTGATTCTGAGGAGGTGCTTAGTAGAATTGTGTATACTGAGAAACCAACTGTCTAATGTTTGATTTTACCAAAGCTCTGTGAAGTAACTTAAGTGAACTACTCAATGCTGAAACTGAGCCAAATCCTCTTAATTCATAAAGTACGGTTAAGGCTTAACATTCAGAGGACTGAAAGTCCAAACTTATATAAAAATGAACTACTCAGTGTACAGGGTGATGCTGCATTCTAACATAGGGACATGTTCAATGGCAACATGATAAACATTATCAGGGAGAGAATCAAGTGATTAGTGAGTTGAAAAGAGGCAGTTTTCCATGTTGTAAACAAAAAACTGAAGTGATTTTTATGATATGAAATGCACATATTAAAAATAAAAACAGTTTAATTATATTAGCAGTGCATCCAACAGTAAACGATTGAGAATTATAAAATGGCTCATTTGGGTTATACTGATCAAACTGAACTAAATTCAAATCTCCTTTTCAGACCAATTTGCAACAAGAAAAACAATGTATTCCACCTAACAGGCAAATAGTTTTAAAGAAAATACCATTAAATGCCTTTTGTGGCGGTAAGCAAGATCCCATACATCTGTCCACAGACTTAATTTTTTTCGTAACAGAATAAAAATGAATGTCAGGCTTGGCAGAAAATTCCATCACTATATGTAATGCATTTGATTAATTTAATCGAATTCCAGGAACTTATGTCCACATTATTTAAAACCTAAATCTCTTTAATGTTACAATGCTGATCTATAAACATATTGTGCAAAGTTATTACAAACCTTTGAACAAGCAGCTCCAGTGGACATTTTCAAAGCTACTACATGTTAATTCTGCTACATAATACATTTCAAAATGGCACATCTGTAATTCATTTTACTCCATCAGCTTTAAGATGCACTTTAGACTGCAGTTACTATTTTTTTTTGGAAAAGTCTAAATTACAAAAAACTTGAGAGCACATCAAAGCAGTAAACTAATCTTTCTCCCCGATCTTGGTCACCAAGCTCAAAAGAGACTTAAGATGTTTAATGGAATAAGGATTCTCCTATAAAGTACAAGGCAAATTAACTTAAAGCCAGTCATTTCTTATTTTCCTCACAATAAATCAATTAGCTGCCCTAACACCAACCTGTGGGTTTGAGCATTTCACTTCCAGGGACTCCAGGTCCACATGCAGGCAGACGACAAAAGAATGTCTCGTCTCAGAGCTGCAGGCTTGCATCTTGTGCGAAGTGACGGCCAGAGTCGAAGTGCAGCCCAAGGGTTCCACCAGGTTACAAGACTTCAACTTGCCAAGTAGAGTGTACACACTGAATTGGCTGAGACTGATGGTCCAGGGAAAAGCATCGCCTAAGAAGTGACAAGGAACAAAATATTGACCTTTTAAATAACCATTTTAGAGAAGATCCCTCCAGGCCCACTGCCACCCAACCCCCACCTATGGATTATTTACACAATAATGAATAGGAGAATCATCCTAAATTCAGTTATCAGCATCATCTAGTGAATCTTCTCGACAACTTTCCAACAAAAGGAAACCATCCATTATTCCAAGGTGTACCCATTTAATTGCTGAGTCCTCTCAATGAGCTTCTACTTTCCTAAGATGTGGATGTGTTGTTTCCATATTAAATATGAAACACTCTTCATCTTTTAAAATTTGCTCAAGGTGTTGTGTTGGTAATGTCTTAGCAATGCAGCAGTGAACTAGATGTTGCTGGAGATACATGGCATGTTTTGCAGGCTGCTCACAAGACTACTAGATATTCTACCTGATATACTTCTGAACTATAATAGCTGCAATCCACCACGTAATTTCCATTTAAGAAATGCACATTTGAACTGTCTAAACAATTTTACGACCTCCTGAGGGATATAACGAACTTGACTCTCAGGAATGCATCTATGGCACCTTAAAGGTTGGCCATTGCTGGGGTGAACTTCAAGCCAGATTAAGCAATGAAGGCCCAAGAATGGAAAACAAACCTGTGTCCAGCACCACTACTTCGTGCCAACCAAGATCCCCCACCTGAGCCATCCCATCTCCCTCTCTTCTTGTAATGGGGGGAAAGGAGGAAAGATTACAAGCATTTATATTACCTCAAAACAGACCAAAACTGCAGCATGATTCACAGCTGCAATATTGGAAAATTCTGCTATTTGTAGATAATTATTTAATTAAGGATGAATGAATTACAAAAGAGCATGCCTGATTTCACCAAGTGCTGTAAAGCTTCTATGTTCTTAGTGGCAAAGTGCAATATATTTTAGATAGTATGCATAATAATAAATAAAATGACAAATGAGGATTAGATGGATTTGATTATATTTGAATGTGGTATTAACAGAAATTTTCTTATTTGGTGAAGTTGAATTATGACAATGAAAGGAAGAAAATAGCAACGACAAAGGACCAACAGCGAAACACATTTAACATGCCAAACTATCTCACAGAATTTTAGCGAAAGAGAAATGGCTTGCAAAGCAAATCTGAAAATATTCAGAAAGGTGTCCAAAGCCTGAGTGTAAAGAAATACCAAGTTTGGTTGGCCACAATAATCACCATCAGCACAGGTGCACCACAAGGCTGTGTGCTTAGTCCCCTGGTCTACTCACATTACACTTAAGACTCTGAGGCTAAGCACAACTCCAATGCCATATTTAAGTTTGCCAATGACACCACTGCCATTGGCTGAATCAAAAGTGGTGATGAATCAGCATACAGGAGGGAGATAAAAAATCTAGCTGAGTGAAGTCATAGCAACAACCTCTCACTCAATGTCAGCAAAGAAATGATGATTGACAATAGGATGAGGAAACCAGAGGACCATGAGCCACTCCCAGATGCTGCCGAACCTGCTGAGTTCCTTCAGCTCCTTTGTAAGCTGCAGCTGCAGTCTTTTTGTGGCATTATTAATGACATTCCTTTCATCTCCTGGTCAGAGTGGGGATGTTCCTTGACAATGCAGAACAGTCAATTCTGCCACAACTCTTCTGTCAGTGAAGCAACCTGCACTACATAAAGCAAAACCTACACTGATTCTCTCATATCTTAAAAACCCAAAGCTTTCCCTCTATCTACAAGGCACAGTTAAGGAGCATGATGTAATACTCGAACAGCACTTATGCTCAAACTCCAGGTCAAAGAAACCTGTTTGACTGATGTCGATGCCTCATCCAACAGCATAAGCATTCTCCACTACTCAAAGTTCAAAGTACATTTATTATCAAAGGACATACTGCATATGTCAGCATATAAAAACCTGAGTCTCATTTCCTTGCAGTCATCCTCACTAAATCCATAACAGACTAATAATCATAACAGAATCAATGAAAGACCGCACCAAACTCGGCGTTCAACCAGTGTGCAAAAGACAACAAATTACATAAATACAAAAAGAAACAAATAATAATAATAATAAAAAATAAGAAATAAGTATCAAGAAAATGTGATGAAGAGACCTTGAAACTGAGTCCATAGGTTGTGAGAACATTTCAATGATGGGGTAAGTGAAGTTACCCCCTTTAGTTCAAGAGCTTGATGGTTGAGGG
Organism: Mobula hypostoma; assembly: GCF_963921235.1. NCBI lineage: Eukaryota > Metazoa > Chordata > Chondrichthyes > Myliobatiformes > Myliobatidae > Mobula > Mobula hypostoma. Next base: position 173,298,164 of record NC_086097.1, read on the forward strand.
GTAATAACTGCTTCAGAACCTGGTGGTGTGAGTCGCGAGACTCTTATGTCTTTTTCCTGATGGCAGCAATGAGAAGAGAGTATAGCCTGGGTGATAAGGGACCCTGATAATGGATGCTGTTTTCCTGTGATAGCATATCTTGGAGATGTACTCAATGGTGTGGAGAGCTTTACCTGCAGTATGATGGACTGGGCTGTATCCACTACTTTTTTGCAGGATTTTTGATTCAAGGGTATTGGTGTTTACATACTAGGCAGCCAAGCACCCAGTCAATATACTGTCCACCACACATCTATAGAAGTTTGTTAAAGTTTTAGATGGCAAGCTGAAACTTCACAAGCCCCTAAGGAAATAGAAGCGCTGCCATGCTTTCTTCGTAATTGCACTTAAATGCTGGGTCCAGAGCAGGTCCTCCAAAATAATAACACTGATGAATTTAAAGTTGCTGACACTCTCCACTCTGATCCGCCAATGAGGTCTGGCTCATGGACCTCTGGTTTCCTTTTCTTAAGTAAATAATCAGCTCCTTGGTTTTACTGACACTGAGTAAGAGATTGCTGTTGTGGCACCACTAAGCCAAATTTTCAATCTCCCTCCTATATGCTGATTCATTACTGCCTTTGATTCAGTCTACGACAGTGGTGTCCATCAGGGAACTTGAATAGGATATTGGAGCTGTGTTGAGCTACACAGTCATAAGTGTAAAGTGAGTACAGCAGGGGACAAAGCACACAGCCTTGTAGTGCACCTGTGCTGATGGAGATCATTGAGGAGATGCTTTTGCCAATCCAAACTAATTGGGCTTTGCAAATGAGGAAATCAGGGATACAATTGCATAAGGAGTACTTGAGGCCAAGGTCCTAGAACTTATTGATTAGTTTTTAGAGATTAATGGTATTGAAAACTGAGCTGTAGTCAATAAGCAGCATCTTGATGTATGCATCTTTGCTGTCCAGGTGTTCCAGGGTTGAGTGAAGAGCCAATGAGATGGCATCTGCTGTGGACCTGTTGCTTCAGTCGGCAGATTGAAGCAGATCTAAGTCCCTTCTCAGGCTGGAGTTGTTATGCTCCATTACCAACAGCTCAAAACACTTCATCATTGCGAATGTAAGTAATTCTGCACATTGAGTCAGGTTACCACGTTCTTCATAGGCACCCATATAATTGAAACCTGCATAAAGCAGGTGTGCACCTCAGGCTACTGAAGCAAGAGGTTAAAAATCTCAGTGAACACTCTGGCCAGTTCATCAGCACAGGCCTTTAGTACTTGGCCAAGTATCTCGTCTGGGCAGGATGCTTTTTGTGGGTTCACCCTCTTGAAGGCTGCTTGTACGTTAAACTTAGTCTGAAATCACAGGATCAGCCAGGGCTGTGGGAGTTCATGATGGTTCCTCCATGTTTTGATGGTCAGACAACACATAGAAGGCATTGAGTTCATCTGGATGCAAAGCTCTGTTGTCACCTAAGTCACTTGATTTAACTTTTTAAGAGGTGATGGTATTCAAGCCCTGTCACAACAGTCGAATTGCCACTTCGCCCATGAGATGGCTTTCTGGAGATCGTACCCTGGACCTCTTATAACTTTCTTGGTCACCAAACTTGAATGCCTCTGATCTGGCAGATAGCGGATTTCAAGGTACATCCAGGCTTCTGATATCTGTATCATATACAAAACGAACTACAGTTATTCACCTATGTTATAATGATAGTGTGATCTGAAGATACGTTTACCATCAACAAGGACATAGGCATTCTTCTTCCATAAAGCCTATTATTCTGACTTGGAAAAATATCATCACCTTTGATCATCACTGGATCTAATTCCCAGAACTCCTAACCCAACAAAAAAATGTTCCTATTCAATCTTTCCCTTCTCATGTTAAACCTCTGCCCTCTAGATCTTGATTACCCAAGCCTGGGAAAAAAGACTGAGAGCAATCACCCTATGTTCCTCATGATTTTACACACCTCTATAAAATCAAAGTTTAAAGCTCAAAGGAAATTTATTATTAAGTATGTATATGTTACCTTGTAAAGTGACACTTTGGGAGGTCGAAATTGAAGGCAGAGTAATGGGTTAATGGCAAGATTCTTAGCAGTGTGGAGGAACAGAAGGATCTTGGGGTCCACATCCATAGATCTTTCAGCACTGCTGAGCAAATTGATAAGCTGGTTAAGATGTATGGTGTGTTGGCCTTCATTAGTCAAGGATTGATTTCAAGAGCCACAAACTAAAGTTACAGCTCTATAAAACTCTGGTGAGACCACACTTGGAGTAGCATGTTTAATTCTGGTCCCCTCATTATAGGAAGGATGTAGAAGTTTTAGAGAGGGTGCAAAAGGGATTTACCAGGATGCTGCTTTGATTAGAGAGCATATCTTAAAAAGAAATGTTGAGCAATCTAGGGCTTTACTTTTTGGAGTGCAGAAGGATCAGAGGTAACTTGATAGAGGTGTACAAGTTGATAAAAGGCATAGAGAGAATGGACAGCCAGAAACTTTTTCACAGGACAGATTTGTCTAATACAAGAGGGCATAATATTAAGGTGATTGGAGAAAAGTATGGGGGGGAGGTGTCATCAAAGGTAGTTTTTTTTTACACAGAGTTGTGGGTATGTGGTGCAGATACATTAGGGACATTTAAGAGACTTTTAGATAGGTACATGGATAAAGGAAAAATGGTGAGTTAAATGGCAGGAAGAGTTAGATTCATCTTGGAGTAGGTTAAAAGATCGACACAATGTTACGGACTGAAGGGCTTGTACTTTGCAATACTGATTTATGTTCTATAAATGTCCATTTCGGTTCATAGATATTGCTAGATCGACCTGAGTTCTTGCAGTGTTCTATGTGCTGCTCTTTCATTAGGATGGGCCAGACTAATAAACCAAAACACTTCTGAGGGTCACTCACATGAATGCTGAAGTTCAGACCTCACTGAGAAACCCCTGCCAAGTCTATCCAAAGGCCCCCCAACATCGCAGTCTTCATACATCTAGCCTAGTGACCAAATGCTGTGCTGCACCATGGTTTTAAAGACACTACTGTTATGTTCACAGCCTTAATATTCCACTGTGAACTTAATAGCCAATTAATGTAGGGTGCCTAAGGGCAAAGTCACATTAATGAAAAGCAAACAATGGGACAGCATTAATTAACCCACCAATTCTGTTGATTTACAAGAATCCAACATTGCTTTCAATCCTATCAATTTGCTGATAAATTTGCATATTAATACAAGCATGCATTGTTAACACGTTACGAGAAAGATATGTCTGCTCTGTCAGAATATATGTTAATACTTAATACTATCAAGCTTCCTTCAGTGTACTGCCACAAATGCTGTTGTTGCTGCAAATCAGGAACGTTCTTCCCTTCTCATTATCATTCAGTTCACTATCAATTAACATGTTCCACAGAAATAGTTAGTGAAAGCAGTTCATAAAGCTCAAGCAGAATGACTATCACTGCATACACTATATATCAAGGTCAATGTGTTCAACTGTATCAGGTTTTACATAAGAAAATAATACAAAGTAAAACACGGGAAAGCTGGAATACTGAGTTCATTTCAATGAGAAGGATGTTGGCTGTTACATGTTAGTAACGAGAATGTTCCCTCCGAGCCTTCATTTGTCCCCATAAAGTAAGTGAACAAACTTCTGAACATAGTAAGAACACTCTTCATATAATGAAAGTTATTGTTCATCTCTCCTCAGGGTAACATCACCAGCTTGACTTCCTGACCGAACAATTATAAACACTAAAGGCAGACAGCAATATCTCTCCCATGACTATCGCCAAAACTGGAGCCGAACAAGGGTGCATCTATTCTCTATATACTCATTGGTGCACGACCAAATTCTACTCTAACTCCACCTACAAGTTTGCAGACAATACACCATTATGGGCCAAATCTTATGTAACAGTGAGTTGGAGTACTGGAAGGAAATAGCTGAGTAGCAGCAGCCCTTCCCTCAATGTCAGCAAATCCTATGAGCCAGTCATTGATTTCAGGAAGAGGGACAGAACACACCCCACTGTTTGCATTGATGGAGCTGACATGGAGATGGTTGACTGGTTCAACCACCCAGATCTGTCCCATGATCCTCTCGTATCCCCTTTTGCCTATCACCTGTCCAGCTCTCAGCTCTATCCCTCCCCCTCCTGTCTTCTCCTATCATTTTGCATCTCCCCCTCCCCCTCCAGCTTTCAAATCCCTTACTCACTCTTCCTTCAGTTAGTCCTGACGAAGGGTCTCGGCCTGAAACGTCGACTGCGCCTCTTCCTATAGATGCTGCTTGGCCTGCTGCGTTCACCAGCAACTTTGATGTATGTTGTCTAAACATCACTAATAGCTTGTCCTGGTTTAATTACAAAGGTGCCATGGCCAAGGAAGTGTACCAGCATCTTAACTTACTCAGAATGTGAAGAATATCTGGCATATCCACTGAGATCCTCAGCATCTTTTATAGGTGCCCCACAGAAAGCATCCTATCCAGATGCATTACAGCTTGGTATAGCAACTGCTCTGCACGTGACTGCAAGATGCTACAGAGTCCTGGACACAGCTCAGAACACTGTGAAAAACAGCCTCCCTTCCATGGACTCTGCCGACATTTCTTATTGCCTCATTAAAGCAACCAACATAATCAAAGTATGTTAACCTGGGCATTCTCCTTGTCCCTCTCCCATCAGGCAGAAGATAGCATGAAAGTACATTCCACTAAGCTCAGGATAGCTTTTTATCCGTTATTGAACAGACTTCTTGAGTGATAAAATGGATTCTTGACCTCACAATTTATCATGGTTTTGCACATTATTGTCTGCTGGCACTGGACATTTCCCAGAACTATAACCCTTTATTCAACATTCTGAAATTGCTTTTCTCTTGTATTACCTTGATGTACTGATGTTGTGAAACAATCTGTATAAATTATACGCAAGGCAAGTTTTTCACTGTTCTTCAGTACATGTGATATAAGCTAATTACTGATTTCCAATGACCAATCTCGGAAGGCCTCATTCCATTAGAGTTAGAGAATCACAAAACAACACAACATAAAAACGAGATTATGCGATCCAGTGAAGGTGCGTTTGATGTTTTAAATTTGCTGACAACACCATTATTATTGGCCAAATTAAAGGTGGTGATGAATTATCATAACAGAGAGATTGGAAATCTGACTGAATGGTGCCACAACAACAACCTCTCACTCAACATCAGAAAAACCAAAGAACTGATTATTGACTACAAGAGGAGGAAACTGGAGGTGCATGAGCCAGTCCTCATCAGGAGGTCAGAGTTGGAGAAGGTTAGTAACTTTAAATTCCTGAGCATTAGCATTTCAAAGGCTGTGTTCTAGGTGCAGCACATAAGTGCCATTACAAAAAAGTCATGGCAGTGCCTCTACTTTCTTAGAAGTTTGTGAAGATTAATTATATTTAGCTTCTAATGCAAGGTGGTAAGCAAAAGGTATTGCTTAATCTCTTACCCACTTGTATAGAAACATAGAAAACCTACAGCACAATACAGGCCCTTCAGCCCACAATGCTGTGCCAAATATGTACGTACTTTAGAAATTACCTAGGGTTACACATAGCCCTCTACTTTTCTAAGCTCCATGTACCTGTCCAGGAATCTCTTAAAAGACCCTATCATATCTGCCTCCACCACCGTTGCCAGCAGCTCATTCCAAGCACTCATCACTCTCTGTGTAAAAAACTTACCCGACATCACCTCTGTACCTACTTCCAAGCACCTTAAAACTGTGCCCTCTCATGTTAGCCATTTCAGCCCTGGGAAAAAGCCTCTGCCTATCCACATAACCAAAGCCTCTCATCATCTTATACACCTCTGTCAGGTCATCTCTCATCCTCCTAAACTCCAAGGGGAAAAGGCCAAGTTCACTCAACCTGTTCTCATAAGGCATGCTCCCCAATTCAGGCAACATCCTTGTAAATATCCTCTGCATCCTTTCTATAGTTTCCACATGTTTCCTATAGTGAGGTGATCAGAACTGAGCACAGTACTCCAAGTGGGGTCTGACCAGGGTCTTATACAGCTGTAACATTACCTCTCGACTCTGAACAATGGTTCACAGCTTTTTTTTTGCCTCGATCACAATATGTTTTAACATGTCCCCCAAGGCACACAGCGCCCTGAATTAGAAATATATCACCTTTCCTTCTTCATCACTGGGATAAAAATTTGAATTCCTTCCCTAACAGCACAAGGATTATTGCTGCTCACCAGCACCTTCTCAAGGGCAATTAGGAATGGGCAAATAATTGCTGGCTCAGCTTGTGAGGCCCACATCCCTTGCATGAACAAAAACACACATACAGAAAAAGATATTTTCCTACTTTTATGTCTCTTGCCAGTTGAAGCATAGTTAACAGGAAGGGATCATCCAGGTCTCTTCACTCAGCCAGCACCCACTTTACCCTTATCTCTGTTCTGACCTCATTGATATCTTAATGTTTTTCTTTATTTCACAAGATGCTCTGTCCAAAATTCAACTGAAAACCAGCATCAATTAAATTAGATGTTTCAATGGGACTTATCTAAAACACATTTTCAAATTAGTCTTCTGGTCCTGTCAATTCACTTCATTACTGAAAGAAGCACAGAACAGATCACCACAACTATAATTAATGTCTATGAACACCAATCTTCAAAAAAAAATTTTCCAATGCTAAATACAATTTTCAGAGATGTCTGGGTACATTCTTCATGCTATAACTTTTCCAAAAATCTCAGTGAAAACAACTACAGTGAGGTAAAAAGTAGCTTGCTGTTGTCGAAAATCTATTTTGTTTTAGCTTTTATTCCTTGTTAATATAAACTGCTGTGCTTTCTGCCTGTGCTGAGCTTATAAAAAATAATTCTGGATTTTGTTCAATGCCTACAAAACCTACTTCCAAAAATAATATTTGAAATTCACTGGTACAGCACTCCTCCAGCTTATCTCTGCTTCACAAAATGGAATGGAGACTTTAAATCCATAAAGTTAATCTCATCTACAGCTTCAATCTCCTCTAACTCAAACAAGCAATCAGGTTGCAGCCTATTTAAAACATTCTCAGACAGAAAACTAAACAACTTACTTGCTTTTAAACAGTTGGTAAGGCATAGTAAAGATGCTTTACTTCAGATTTATAGTTTGCTGTTAATATATCACTAAAGTCAGCAAATTCTAAAAATATGGTGAACAATTTGTAGTATTACCTACGTTAAAGGCAAACAAAAGAAATCCTGCACTGTCCGAGATGACTTTTACATTATTGCTGATTAGTAATCTAATATAATTTAGATAAAATTTCATAAACTACTTTCAAAGAATATGCTTTCTTGCACACATCATAAAATGACAAACTGTGACAAGCAAAATTACAAAGTCAATTACGTTCATTTAAACACATTTATAGTACTAAAATACAGAATCCAAGGTTCTTTAAATAAAACCACATTTATATACAGGAAATATGACTTCTTATTGCAAGCAACATACAGCATGTAACACAGCGTAGCATGTACATGAAGTGTTAGTGATTGTAAAGGGGTCACTTCACAAACAGAACCATTCTTTAGTTTAGGTCTTGATTAACCACAAATGACAGATAATTTGCAGCTTTATCACCTATTGACATTATGAATTTTGTACAATGTGAGCACATTATTCCATGTCACAGAAAGTTGATTTGATCTGCACGTCTCATGGAATTTTACATTTTAAACCATGCATTAAGCACTTCACAATTCTGAGCAAAATACTCCATAGAGAAATAATAAATAGAAAAGCTTCCATTTTCCTGAACACATTCTACACAAAAGACCCTTTTGTCATATACGGACTGCACTATATCATTATATTTTGACACACATCAGGCATTTAAATTACAGTGAGGCTAAGAAATTATGACAGATAATTAAAATTCATGACATAACATGAGGTTAACTCAATTACTTCTCTTGCATATGGATTAGAAGATTTTGGTGCAGAACAGAATACAAATTACAGTATGCAACTTCTAAAACAATAGACCCACCCATACTTACCTTTTCCCAGCTGGTCTTTAGAGAACAGCTGACAATGTCCTCCTCTCAGGCCAACTTCTATCCACATTCCTTAACTCCGGGAGGATTGATATATTGACCCTATCTATGCTCTTCGTGATTTTATACAACTCTAAGATCACCCCTGATTCTCCTAAACCCTCTCAAAAAGTCCAATCTGTTTAAACTGTCTCCATAATCCAGTCTACTGAATACTGGCAACATCCTCATAAATGCCCACTACAGTTTGTGCTAGTTGTATGTGGTTGTATCTGATCTTGCAATCCACTGGTAAACTTTGCACAGGGTGCAGTGGTGGAGTGCAAAAATAATAGGGATCAGAAGGATAACTGACCCAAGCCTGATAGTCAGTTCTCATCAGGCTTGGACTAGCTCAGATGTATAATCTGACAAAACAGTGTGGATCAGTTGGAGCTAGACGGGACTCTGCTGGTCTAACTCAACTGAAGTCAACCTGATCAGCATCAGATCATGTGCCACCCAGGCACTAGGTGTGTTGGGTCAGATTAGGCATGAGAAACACAAGCAATCAGGTCAAGTATCCATCCAGAATAGCACAGACAATTTCAAACCCAAGCAGACCTCTAGGCTAGAGACTTCTTCATCCAGCCACTCAGATTTACACTAACCATGCCTGAACATATGTGGTGTAAATTAATTCTTTTTAATAGGGTTGGCCTTGACTGAAAGAAAAGTGGATTCTTCATTTTACTCAAAATCACATACATAATTTTAAAGGAAGAAACATAAGATATCCTAAAGTTATTTAAATTTATTTCAACTGTCTGTAAGCATGCTTGAAACTGACAAAGTGTTACTAGTTGACGAGGTTAATCCTGGTGCAGCAAGGGTAATCTTGGCCTCTGAATTCAATAGCTGATTCCTGGTCAATACCTATGGATCGCTGTACTGTATATGACGGCAATGACAACCAGGTCTCCAGGTTTATCTGCATGGTCATAATTTCAAGTGCAGCCCTGGGAAAGGTGCAGAAAGACAAGAGTGAACCATGCAAGAAAGGGAAGGAGGAGTGGAACCAGATGGAAGTGATGGACAGGTGAGAAGAGAATCACATGCTCTTTTTGTCCTGAAAAAGCAGGGAGAATTGTAAAGCATGAAAAACTAAAAATTCAAAACCTGTAATGTCAGCATTTCAAAAGTATTCATCCCGCTTTGCTCAGTTCTCATTTGAATCACCTCTTGTAGCTATTACAGCCAGTAGTCTCTTTGGATAGCTCTCTATTAGCTTTGCAGAACGTGACGAAGCAAGATTTTCCCATTCCTCCTTGCCAAATTGCTCAAGCTGTACCAACTTAGTTGGGGAGCAGGGGTGGACAGCAATCTTGAGGTCTTGCCAGATATGGTTGATTTGGTTAAGGTCAGGACTCTGACTGGGCCACTCAAGGGCATCAATTTTCTTCATTTGAAGCCACTCCATGGTTATTCTGGCAGTGTGCTTTGGGTCACTGTCCTGCTGAAAGATGATCTTCCTCCCCAGTTAAAGTTTTCTGGCAGAGGCAAAATCGTTTTATCTATGTATTAAGCAGCATTTATCTTTCCATTAATCATGACTAGATTTCCAGTCCCTGCTGCTAAAAAGCATCCCCCCCAAACATACTTAACAGTAGGGATGGTGTTACCTGGCTGATGCACAGTATTAAGATTTACACCACATGTACCGCTTAGTGTTAAGGCCAAAAAGTTCCACTTCAGTCTCATCCAGCCACAAGGCCGTCTTCCATATCGTTACAGTATCTTCTAAGTGATGCTTTGCAAAATCTTTAGGAGCAAGGATATGCTTTTTTTTTAGCCAGAGCTTCTTCCTTGCCATTCTTCCATAAATACCCTGTCTATGCAAGGCCTTAGAGATTGTAGAGCCATGAACTTCATCTCCAGTTGCAGCCACCGACTTCAGCAGCTCACTGAGACTGACTGTTGGCATCACAGTAGCCGCTCTTACAAGTGCCATCCTTCTCCGTTGACTAAATTTTGGGGAGCAACCTGACCTAGACAATGTGGCTGTGGTTTCATGTTTTTCCACAATGAACTGCACTGAGCTCCAAGGTATATTCAATGCCTTTTCTTGTACCCTTCCCCAGATTTGTGTGTAAGGGGTCTCTTCTTTCATGTTACTTGCTGAGACTAATAAAATGGCTTCTCTGTAATATCAACTGTTGATGTAAGGGGTTCTCTGTAGCAGCATGTTTGGGTTATAATTAGTGATAACGGGACTTGCATTCATTTGCTAACCAACTGGGACACATATTATTCTTTCTTGTGCACCTGAAAGCTGTTGTTTGCATGGGATTTGGTCAGAACATGCCATGGGGATGAAGAGAGAAGACGCACATGAAGAGATGCTGTAAACTGGCTAGCAGAGCGGACCCCGAGCAGGAGCCCAGCGGAGTTCGGAGGAAATCGAATGGTGGACCGAGGATATTGTGTTAGCTCCAACGAGTTATTTGTGCACAAACTGTCTAATTATTTTTCTTGGTGCCTTTTTATTTCATATTTTGGTTCTCTATTAATCCCATAGTTATAAGAGTTATAAAATCTGAATTACTTAACCGCATCCTGTGTACGGCTTGTCATTATGGGGTACTGATTTGAGACAGGGGACACATTGCACAGCATTCACCTAAATGAGAGTTTTAAGGTTTGGCTGGGCAGGGGGTTATCACCTGAGATCATGTCACTAGGCAAAGCAAGTGTTACATTTGGGGGCTCGTCTGGGATTACGGGTAGGAGCGGGTTCAGTGGGGTGCATATTCGTACTCAGGAGAAATTGTTCATCGGATTTCGGAGTTTGGGAAAAGCTGAGGGCAAAGTTGAAAGCGTGGCGTGAAGATCTGATAAAATGGCGGGCTCAGTCTTTGTTCTAGGTCAGACTAGCGCTGACGTCACGGTGGTGGGACTGCCAGTGTCTATTGGTGAGGCGGGGCCATGGGCTGTCCATATTGTCAGGTGTGAGGGGAAAGGGTGGTCGGAATGTTCCAGCTATGGCAGGCTCCGCCAGGTTTTTGGAATAATGTCCACCCTTAAAGCGGCGGAGGTGTGGGCGGAGCAGAGCTCTCAGTTGTTAGGTGAGTAGCAGTGCTAAGCTGAGGGACAGCGACAGGGATTGGTTGGAAGTTTAGATAGACGGGCTGCTGACATTGTTAGAACTGTCAGGTTCAGTGACCCCATAGTGACAGCTGCCAGTTATCGGCAGGCGCGGGAAAAGGCGTTTGGTTCGACTGGGGGCAAACTGTAGCTCGGGGTGGAGTTTCTAAACGTGAGTCGGGAGAATGGGGGAAAGCGTTCAGAGTACTTTTTTTAGCAGAGAAACAGCTAAATTGGTTGCAGTGCAGTGGGGGGGGTCATTCAGCTGATCAGAGAGGTGTCAAGAAACAGAGGAGACTCAGTGGGGGAACTGCCTGGTGTCTCTTGGGGGAACACGTTCCCAGGGTCATGAATCATTAGTGCTGATGTGCCTGGACACTGTTGAGATGGGCAGCGTTTCAATTCTGGAGGGGACCACCACCCCGCTGGTGAGGAGGCGCATGGTGGCCTGCCACGCGGGTGAGAGCTGTTTGGGGGCATTGTCTGTGCACCCAGTGTTTCGAGCTGCTTGTGAGGACATGCGTAGCAGCATTGGGCCGGTACCGAATTTAAACGAGAGCCCATGGTAGTATGGCCCAGGTGAAGTATCTGAGGGTGAGACCCTCTTATAGATAGATAGATAGATAGATAGATATACTTTATTGATCCCGAGGGAAATTGGGTTTCGTTACAGCCGCACCAACCAAGAATAGAGCATAAATATAGCAACACAAAATCCACAAACAATCAAACAACAATATGCAAACTATGCCAGATGGAAATAAGTCCAGGACCAGCCTATTGGCTCAGGGTGTCTGACCCTCCACAGGAGAAGCTGCAAAGTTCGATGGTCACAGGCAGGAAGAACCTTCCTTGACGCCCAGTGTTGTACCTCGGTGGAATATGGCCAAAGTCCAACAGCAAAAAGTTCAATATCCGGTCTACAAACACATTCCTCGATCGTAATATGACCCGGATTGCACTATCCGTTGTTAACCAGAACAGCAAGCCCCCAACTCCTTTAAGCTTACCACTCTCAGTGCACTTCCGGTCAGCCCAAACGGACTAGAAGCCATCCATGGAAAAGTTTTGATCGGGTATGTCCTCGTGCAGCCCCATTTCAGGAAAACACATAACACTGCTCTCCCGAAATGTTCTCTGACTCCTGGCTAGCGCCGTCAACTCGTCCATTTTATTACCCACCAAAATCCTCTTCTCCAGAAGTCTCTGTTGTCTCGACCCGGTCCTCTTTCCTCGCCTTTGTGATCCCCCTTTGCATCCTCTGTGTGTTTTCCTCCAGATTTTAGCAGTTTTGTCTGCCGCTCTGTTCGCTAAACTGGTTGGCATAAGCGCAATCAGCTGGTCCCTGGAATAAACAGTGTGACCATACTGCTGCCCCGCTAATGAGACGTGTCCGAATGTAACTATTAGTGGATGCTCCAACATACCACGAGGGGAGGGAGACACCTCGGTGAGAAAGACGTCACGGTGACTGGCCCCTGCAGACGTGGAGGATGCAAGCAGCGTGTGTATAGATTATAGGACTCTGAACAAGCGCACCGTCCCTGAACAGTATGAGGTTCCAAGGGTCGAAGATGCACTGGTCTGTCTGATTGGTGCAAAGTGGTTTAAATTACTGGATCTGAGGAGTGGATATTCCCAGATCCCAATGAGTGAGGCCGACAAGGAGAAGACAGCTGTTATAGGTCCCCTGGGATTCTTCCAGTCCAAAAAGATGTCCCAGGGCATATCCGGAGCCCTTGCAACCTTCTCGTGGGGCATGGGGAAGACCATGGGGGATGTGGACTTGTGTGGAGTTTTGATGTATTTGGATGATCTCCTAACGTTGGGTTTCGCCTTGGAAGACTATGAAGCGAGGTGAGTAAGGGATCCCGGGCAACTAGGGGTTAACAAAGTAAAACTTTCTTTGGACGAGTGCCAGGTCTGGAGAAGGACGCAGATTGTGAGTGTTCTGCGTTCATTTGCGGAAATCTGTGGTTATTATTGGAGAAATTACCCAACGTACCAGTTGAATTTCCTGGCGTTGGAACAGACGACAGTGGCGGAGGAACTGAATGACTGTCTCTATGGGATCAAGTTTGAAGTGGAGACAGAGAAACAGAATTCCGAGCAGAAACTGGAGAAATTGATCCAGAACAAGTTGGACGACTTGCACGTTGGGGAAGACAAAGGAAGCTGCCTGAGTAGGGCAAACAGAGAACTGAGAGCACCAAGAGGGGAGTCTGAATACAATTCAGAGGAGGTGAAGCAATGGCGGACAGATCTCGGAAGAGGGGAGCGGAAGCTTGAAGGAGACCTGAAGATGATCATTGACAGCGTAAATGAAATGGGAAAACTGGAAGTTGAACAGGAAGCAATCATTAAGAAGAAAGAGCTGGAGATAAGTTCAGAGACCAATAAACTGAAGGAGTCCAAGAAGAAGCTGACGCCTCGATTACAGGAGGCTGAAGAGGCAGCAAAGGCAGCCCAGGCCAAGTGCTCCAGTTTGAAGAAAGCCAAATAGCAGCTACTGATCGAGGAAATGGGGAAGAATACGGATTCAAAGGATGATGAGCTGGATGTGTGGTATCTGCTGCCTTTCGCTAACTTCCCCTCGATTGAGGAAGAGACTTTTGGCCCTTCTCCCACTGAGTCAGGTGTAGTAGGGAGGGATATCTGTGGGCAGCCTGGGTTACAGCAGGACCCTAAAGGAAAGGAAGCGGGGGCCTGGAAACGAGATAGGGGGCTCCAAGTTGCAGGGAGCGAGTGATAGGTTGAGAGAGGATTTGGTAAGTACTCCCGATAGTGTTCGAGCCTGATGAGTTACATGAGGGGATACGTAGGTCTCAGAGGATTAGGAGACTCCTGGATAGGTTGGCCTATGTAGCACCTGTGGAACAGGGCGTAAGGTCTACTGTTTGGGGAGCGATGTAACTGTTTTTGTACCTGGATTGGATTGGTGGGTTTGCAGGAAGATTTGGCAAGTTATATGGATGTCATGAGGACATGACAAAATTTGGTGGGGGGAAAGTGTAAGGGGTTTCTTCTTTCAAGTTACTTGCTAAGGCTAATAAAATAGCTTCTCTGTTGTGTTATAATAAAATGGCTTCTCAGTAATGTTAACTGCTGATGTAAGGTATTCTCTGTAGCAGCATGTTTAGGTTATAATTAGTGATAACGGGACTTATGTTCATTTGCTAACCAATTAGGACAGATGTTATTCTTTCTTGTGTATCTGAAAGCTGTCCTTTGCATGGGATTTGGTCAGAATGCGTCATGGGGATGAAGAGAGAAGACGCACATGAAGAGATGCTGCGAGCTGGCTCCGGAGTGGACCCCGAGCGGGGGCTCAGGACCCGGGCAGATTTCGGAAGAAATCAAATGGTGGACTGAGGATATTGCGTGAGCTCCAACGAGTAATTTGAGCACGAACTGTCTAATTATCATTCTTGGCGCCTTTTTATTTTATATTTTGGTTCTCTACTAATCCCATAGTTCAAGTAAGAGTTATAAAATCTTAATTATTTAACCGCATCACCCCGAGATCGTGCCACTAGGCAAAGCGAGTGTTACATGTGCTTCTCATTTATGATTTGCTTGACTTGTCTTGAATGCTTTTTGGTTTGGTCCGTTGAAAATCTACCATACTGTTGGACCTTAGAGAGAGACAGAGGCGATATGTGTTTTCATGAATTAATTGAAAAAAAGCTGATCCTCCAATTTTCCACATCAACAAATTGGGTGAGTTGCTAAGGTAATATTGTACAATGAACCTGAGGAAAGTTGGTTTAGTAATTACAAAGGGGATGAATACTTTTTCAGCCTCACAATTTTGGTTTTTAATCTTTAGTAAACTGTTGACAGGTTTTGGAATTTTTCTTTTGATTCAACATGATGCACAATGTTTTGTAGATAAGCTCAGACAAATCCTGCTTTAAACTAGTTTAAATTTTAAAAATGAGAGAGTAAAATGTGAAAATAGTTGTGTAGGCTGAATGTTTTTTTAAGGCACTGTATATAAGACGGCCTTTGCCCATCTCAAGGGGATGTTTTCACTGCCTACACAGGAAAGCAGGAAAATGCAAAGATCCAGACAAGGTGGTGGCAGATCAGTCACACGCTCCAATAAACTTTAACTTGCTATGAATAAGGTTAAAATTGACTCCAAAATGGTTCCAATTTTAAGAAAACCAGACAGCTTGTACCATGAGAAGTAATGATACAATATTAGTCCTTGTCATCAAAGGAGAAAGACCATAAGGAACAACAAGGAACGAGGCATACAGCAAAGGTTCCTCTAACACCTCCACAAATAACTTTGTCTCTCAGGTGAACAAAGCTCAGACTTCAGCTGTTTCCTCCCAGTCTCCGGACAGATCCATGTAAAACAGAGCAAATCTTACTTAAGCAATAAATAATCAATTTATTTAACAAATGATTGGTTAATAAATAACCTCGTGTCTCTACTTTTACTCAACACGACTGTAAAGACAGCAGTACTCAAGAGAGAAACTGAGATAAGTG
Organism: Mobula hypostoma; assembly: GCF_963921235.1. Lineage (NCBI taxonomy): Eukaryota > Metazoa > Chordata > Chondrichthyes > Myliobatiformes > Myliobatidae > Mobula > Mobula hypostoma. Next base: position 173,313,849 of record NC_086097.1, read on the forward strand.
AAAAGATATTCCCTTATGATGGTGCTGGTGAATCAAAACAATATGCTGCATGCTGCTTACCAAGTACTTTTGAAATGTCTTAATGAACTAGCGATTTCACAACCTTATGAAGGCTTCGGTTGACTTAATTTGCACATATACAGGTACCATATAAGTGGATAAATGTACATCGCCACGGCTGGAAGAGGGGAGGACTGCAAGCCAGGCTGAAACAGAGAGGAATGAAGTTCCATCTACCCAGCATCTTGTTAGCAAATGCAAAGTGACTGAAGAACAATATTGCTGTATTGGAGGGAAATGAGGAATTGCTTTTTTCTGTGCTCCACAGATACATGGCTCATGCTGGACATGCAAAAAATGTCTGTGAGATCCCAGGGCTTCGCGATACACAGGTGGACCAGACTGTTGATTCAGAGAAGGCAAAGTGTGGGAGGCCAATTTTGGGAGGTTATGATAAACTCTTTGTGGTGTTTGGACGCAGCGGTGTTGTCACAGTCTTGTTACCCTAACCTGGAGCATATGATGATTAAGTGCTAACTGTTCTACTTACCAAGAGAGATTTCCGCCATGATCCCGATCACAGTTTACATACCACCAAAGTCAAACATTAAACAAGCACTTGTGTATTGTCTGCCATGATAAGAAAAAAAGAAACAGCTACCCCGATACCTTTTAAATCATTGTCAGGGACTCCAATCAGGCTGGTTTGAAGAAAACTCTGCCCAATTATCATCAACACCAAGAGTCCCAATACAGTTACCACTGTTACAGTCAGACATCCTACACTGCAAAAACTCATTTCAGGGAGGTAGCACACCTACCTCCCGCAACCCTATATACACCCACCCCCGGTCGACCTCCAAGGGCGCATGTATATGGGACACTTGATTACGAAAGAACACAATTTATTTGACACATATTGAAACTATTTACACACACATTATATATATATCCTTTGCTGAGTAGCTTTTCCATTTCTTTTGCAAACTTTCCTTGTACTGTGATGTGGTTCTGCTGAAAAGAACTGTGAAATACTTGAGCAGCCTTCCCTGCGATTAGCCTCCCTAATGTGTTGTGGTCCCTAAAAGAAATAAAAGCATAAGGTGTATCTTTATTATATTGTCTTATGTAATACTTCATTTAGTGATTTTGTCTAATCTGTAAACCGATCTGTAATCTGTAAACTGGGTATATGCAGAAAATGTGACATTAAAATATGTACTTACTTATTATCATGGAGTCGTTTTTAATTCTATTACAACTTTAAGCACGTCTACAGGGAGCTTGGCCTCATCACGTAGGACAATAGAGTAGCTCCTTAGCAGCTAGCCAGCTAGTTTAAATAACATTAGCTATGCTAATGAATGAATGACACATGTTAAACTCACCCCAACATGTTTTTTACAGTCCTAACCCATCATGGGCAATAGAAAAGTCACTGTTGCAAACAGTGCAGCGAGCAACACTGTCATTATTTTTGACCCCTGTTAGGCAGGGGTACACTTTAGTGTAGTCTGGGGTGAAGTGTGTTTTATATTTTCTTTTTTTGAAACACTCTGCCATGGTGGTGCAGGACACTAAAATGAACTGATGGAGAGACAGAGGTCGACTGTAAAGCCTGCCCACACAGAAAACTGATAGGTCTACTTATCACGAAGAGAGACCAATCAGGATGCTCGCTCCTGCTCTCACTCCTGCTTACCCTCTGATTTCCGGGATATTGTATATAATTTGCGGGCATCAGGGAGCTGCTATTAATATGCGGGAGACTCCTGGAACTTCCGGGAGAGGTGGGATGTCTGCACACCATAATTAGGAATGCCTGCCACTCAATATCTAAACTGCATTTCTGAAAATCTGATCACTTACAGATAGGAGATAAAGAGCCAGGCTCCAAAGAAAAGGAGAGGAAGACTGAGGAGCGGTCACAGGTTTGCTTTGAGTCTGTACACTAGGCCATGTTCAAGGACTCATGAGAAGATCTGAACAATATACCATTGTTGTTATGGATTTTACAAAAACAGTCACAGACAAGTTCATCTCCACAAAATCATTCAACCTTCCCTAACCAGAAGCCCCGGATGAATCATGAGATCCGCAATCTGCTGAGGGCCAGATCAGTGGCATTCAGGTCTGGCAACCAAGTTAAATATGGAGTCCAGGTTTGATCTCCGGAAAGCCATCTCATGTGCAAAGTGGCAATTCTGGACCAAGCTTGAATCACTGAAGGATACTCCACAGCTGTGTCACTACCTGAATGCTGCCACCTCCTACAGAGTGAACTCAAGCAACATAGGTAACAACAAAGCTTTGCTCCCAGGTGAGCTCAATGCACTTCATGCTCACTTTGACCATCAAAGTTCAAAGTATATTTATTATCAAAGTACACATATATCACCATATATATATCACCTGGGATTGGGTTATCCACCTTTCCTACAATACTCTTTGCATTGATATATACGCAGCTCAGAACATTAGTCCCACCATGCAAGACCTCTTAATTCCTGACTTTGTATGTAAGCTTAACAACATCTTTCTCCACAACCACTCCAACATCTGTTCTGATGCTCTGCTACCCACCCCACTGTGCAGATCTAGCAAACCTTTCTGCAAGGATATTAGCACCTCTCCAGTTCAGGTGCAAACAAAATTCCCACTGAACTGAACTTACTTTCAAGGACTTTATCATGTTTTCGGTATTTATTGCTTATTTATTTTTTATTATTATGTCCTTTTGGGTGCAGTCATTCATTGATTCTGTTATGTTTCTTGTATTCACTGTGATGCCTGAAAGAAATTGAATCAGGGTTGTATATGTAGACATATATGTACTTTGATAGAAATAAAAGCATGCTTTGAACTTTGAGAGGAAATAACAACAAAAATAAGACATGAAAACAGATACAAGAAAAGTAAGCTTAAAACATCAATTGATGATTGGGAAATTGGCAGTGAGAGAGACAAAGAGACAAAGGCAGGGAGACAAAAATTGATCTTTCATTAAATTTTACGTCTATGACCAATGTTATTCTAATAAAATGATTCACACAGTCAAAGGATCTAGTAATATATGTGAGCACAAAAGCAGAAACTAATGGTTCATGAAATATGTCAAATGACATGATTCACTCAGCCCAACTTCTGCTTAATACAATAAAGGCACTTATTTAGTCATTGTCATAGAGTCATACAGCATGGAAACAGGTCCTGCTGCCAGGTTCTTCCATGCCAACCATGGTGCTTACCAAGTTAGTCCAATTTGCCTGCATTTGACTGATAACCTATTTAAACCCTTTCTATCGATATTCTAATACCTAAATCAGCGGTCCCCAACCACCGGGCTGCAAAGCACGTGCCACTGGGCCGCGATGAAACAATATGATTTGGCGATATGAAATGATATGAGTCAGCTGCACCTTTCCTCATTCCCTGTCACGCCCACTGTTGATCTTGAACGCACACGAGGTCATTACCCGTGCGTCATCCATGTCAGCGCCGGAAAAAGATCAACTCCTCGAGCTTGCAAATGCCGGTGGGCTGAAAAGTATGTTTGACATAACATCTCTGCCGGCATTCCGGATCAAAGTCAAGGCTGAATATCCTGAGATAGCCACAAACGCACTGAAAACGTTGCTTCCATTTCCAACATACCTCTGCAATGAATGCAACGAAAACTAAATTCTGGAATAGACTGGACATAAGGAACCCCCTTCGAGTATCGCTGTCTCCCATCACCCCTCGATGGCACTGTCTTGTTGCAGGGAAACAAGCCCAGGGCTCCCACTGATTCAGCGATATTGGTGTGTTGCAATGATTTTATATGTTTATATAGGGAAAATATGTGCTGTGTGTTTAATATCCAAACGTTACTTAAAATGTTATGATGCTATTGACTTATAAGTGACTTATATAACCATATAACAATTACAGCACGGAAACAGGCCATCTGTGCCCTTCTAGTCCATGCCGAACGCTACTCTCACTTAGTCCCACCGATCTGCACTCAGACCATAATCCTCCGTTCCTTTCCAATATCCAATTTTTCTTTAAATGATAATATCGAACCTGCCTCTCCCACTTCTACTGGAAGTTCGTTCAACACTTACTTCAAGCTCTCCTGTCCTCCCCTGATAATTGACTTATCGCTATATTCATGCAAGGAAAATATGCGCTGTGTGTTTAATATTAAATTCGTTAGATAAACCCTTTTAGAAACGAAATTGAGTGTATTAGCCACCTATCACCTATATTCTGGTTGTGATTAACACCCCCCCCGAACAGAATCACCAAAAACGATTTGTAGAAAAAAATTGGCACATACACGCATGCGCACACAGGTGCCCGCGTAAGGCTTCATGGTCATGGTAGTCTTTCTCAGGGTAAACACAACGTATTTGACTGCTACTCTTGTCCGTTGGCAACCCTACTCCCCCACCCCCCGCCCCCGGGTTGACTGGTCCGCTGTGCAAAAAAGGTTGGGGACCCCTGACCTAAATGCCTTTTTTACTGGGCAGCATACAGTCTGAGCAAAAGTAACTTGAACCAGTACTAAAACAGGTTTTCAGTTGTTTGATATTTTTCTTTATTCAGATCCCAGCCTAGAAATAATTTTATTTATTTCAGCAAAATGTTCTGCCACACAGGGAGTTGTTTCAATTAGCATGGTGAAGCTAGCATTTGGCTTGCGTGGACTGAGGTGATGAAGAAATTTTCGGTACAGTGAACCAATGGACAAGAAAATTGAAAGAAGTGATAACATTTTCGAGAGTATGATAATGTAAAATATTGTTAATAATATTGTAACAATAAAGAAACAAAATTAAGGCAACATCTGCTTCTTCTCAGTTATAAAAAGCTATGTTAGTCATTAACTGCACATATAATTTTGGCAAACACATTACTTACATGTAATGATGTTGGACTTGAAGTTGATTACATTAATCATCAGTAGCCAAGCCAATTTATAATGTATTAATGGTCCAGATCTTACTTATGTTAATTACGTGACCTTTCCTCACTCTTTGAGTTGAAAGTGAATGTTAAGCATATTGGGACAGCAAGGGGAAATCAGCTTCAGGGACTTACTAAGAAAGCATATCAACGTATGTCTTGCTAATCAGCAGCCAGCTTGGAAGAGAGGAATGAATGAAAAGGAAGCAAGAAAATTAAAGTCAAATAGATTGAAACGAACATAGGAAAACAAGTCTGTCTATGAGCTCTCTAATTTATTCCACTCTTCAAAATGGTAAGACCTGTGATTTAATTCCATGTACGCACCTCCAATTCACTTTGCTTATTAACCCGGTTATCAAATGACCAAAAATCTTTTATGACTACGAATTAAAATAACATCACTTTCAGTTTTCAGAAGCACATTTCTCCTGGCTAAAAACAAAATACTGCAGATGCAGTACGCCAGTGATGTTGTGGCGATGGAACTGGACTGTCTGCCGGTGGTGTCTCAAAAGAGGATGCTGTCCAAGTTGCATGCCATCTTGGACAATGTCTCCCATCCACTACATAATGTACTGGGTGGGCACAGGAGTACATTCAGCCAGAGGCTCATTCCTCCAAGATGCAGCACAGAGCATCATAGGAAGTCATTCCTGCCTGTGGTCATCAAACTTTACAACTCCTCCCTTGGAGGGTCAGACACCCTGAGCCAATAGGCTGGTTCTGGACTTATTTCCTGGCATAATTTGCATATTACCATTTAACTATTTATGGTTTTATTACTATTTATTATTTATGGTGCAACTGTAACGAAAACCGATTTCCCCTGGGATCAATAAAGTATGACTATGACTATGCAAACAATCTGAAACAAAAACAAACTGGTGTAAGTAGCCTGTAGTCAGATCACATCCTTAGTAAAGATTATTAACTACACTCATTTGTTTAGATTCGCTCTTCACAGATGCTGTTTGACCACCTGAGTACTTACAGCATTTTCTGTTTTTGTTTTTCTCCTTTCTATGAAGCAGGGTTTCTGAATTCCCCTTTTCAAAGTGCTATCTTCCATTTTAGACCAAATTTGCACAAAGTCACAATTTTTGACCTTGTGACTCACTGGAGAGGAAACATTGGATTTTTTTCTCTAAAGCTAACCTTCCATTTATTTAATATCTCAGTTAACTCAGTTAAATCATTCTTCAACTATGGCCAAAATGATATTTATGAGCAGTGGTGTCTAAAGCTAATCATTTTATCAGGATATAGATTTATTCAGCTTAACATTACATCTTGTTTTCCAAGCTTTTAGCAATATAGGTCAGAGTTTGATTCTGCTACCATTCTGTATAAATATGAAGGTAAACTAATCAATAATATAAAACATTATAACAAAAGATTTTTCAAATATATAAAGCGTAAAAAAAAAGAGGCAAGAAGGGAGAGAGGCAATTGACAGGATTTTATAGGCCAGTTAGCCCAACTTCAGCGTTTGCAACATGCTAGAGTTAGTCATTAAGGATAACATTTCGGGGTACTTGGAGACACATGATAATAGGTTGAAGTCAGCATGGATTCCTTTCGCAGATATCTTGCCTTATAGAGTGGGAATAAAGGGGCCTTTTCTAGTTGGCTGCTAGTGACTAGTGGAGTTCCATATTGGTTGGTGTTGAGTCCATTACCTTTCACAATATATGTTAATGATCTGAAATTGACGGCTTTGAGGCCAGGTTTTCTGATGATACAAAGATAGGTGGAGGAGTAGGTAGTGTTGATGAAGCAGGAAACCTTCAGAAGGACTTGGACAGATTGGGAGAATGGGAAAAGAAATTGCAGATGGAATACAGTAAAGGGAAGTATATGGTCATGCACTTCGATAGAAGGAATAAAGGCATAGACTATTTTCTAAAAAGAGAGAAAATTCAGGATCAGAGATGCAAAGGGTCATGGGAATCCTAGAGCAGGATTCCCTAAAGGTTAACTTGTAGCTTGACTCGGTAGTACAGAAGACAAATGCAACATTAGCATTCAAGTCAAGAAGACCAAAATAGAAAAGAAAGATTTTATAAGGCATTGGTCAAAGCACACTTGGAGTATTGTGAGCAGTTTTAGGGCCGCATACCTAAAAAAAGATGAGCTGACATTGGAGAATGTCCAGAGGAGGTTCATAAGAATGAAAGGGTTAACGTATAAGGAGCGTTTGATGGTTCTTGGCCTGTATTCACTGAAGTTTAAAAGAATGAGGGAGGGATCTCAATAAAACCTATCAAATATTGAAAGGCCTAGGTAGAATGGAGGTGAAGAGTATGGTGGGGGAGTCTAGGACCAGATGGCACAGCCTCAGAATGTAGGAACATCCCTTTAAAATAGAGATGAGAAATTTCTATATTCAGAGGATGGTGAATCTGTGGAACTTATTGCCAGAGATGGCTGTGGAAGCCAATTCACTGGGTATATTTAAAACAGAGGTTGATAGTTCTTGATAAGTAAGGGCATCTAAAGTTATGAGAAGGCAGGATAATGGTGTTGAGAGAGAAAATAAACATGCCATGATTGAATGATGGAGCAGATCTATGGGTCTAATGGCTTAATTTTGCCACTATGTCTTATGGTTTTATTTTATTATTTTCTTACCATGACACTTTTTTATGTAGGCAACAACTGAAGTATTGTATGTTCACTGTCCGTAATTTTTTTCAGGCTTTAGAAAATATTCCATTTTTCATGTTTTAAAATCAGACACATCAATATTTCCAGCATTGAAATCCACCTGCCAGAGTTTTCCTGTCCAATTTATGATGCTTAATTCGAAGCTTAATACTTTCATCTACATTGTACTATCTTCCATATACTGCTGGTAAAATGGAAATGTGGCTTTCTATTCCTCCTTCTAAATCAATTTGTATCTAGTGAACAGAAACAATTGTATCACAATCCATGCAAAAGACCAATGTCACATCTTGCCTACTCTTCCAAATGTACATTAAGCCTAATTCCAATCTTCTAGGGCTTCGTCATTTTTAGAAGCAGATCAATAACTGCGGTCAATTTCCTGAGCAAATTTAGCTACAACTGCCAAGACAAATCACTTAAGTATTCTTTTGAACCCTATGTAAATACTAGACAAAAAATATTTCCCACGTCCAAAGCTCTGCCAGATATCACAGCGTTCATGCAAATCTGCTATATCATCTACTGTGCCATTTATTCTCTTCTGCAATTTAAACCTTTGTTGACTCTCTCTGAATGACAGATATTAGCTTTACTACTTCATGATTCACTTGCTTTCCTCTTATTTTTCTTAAAATCTAGTGACATTTTTAAGAAAAATAAGGTATTATTTTTAATGTAATCAAATTGGTCTGATTTTCCAATATAATTAATGCTTCCTATATTGATAGAATTTTGCAAGATTATAATTAAAACTTTGATAATGTTCTCATCTATTTTCTTTATTCTGATTCTGGGGCTTTGCCGTTCTTATACCATTGTTTTCTTCATTTGTTTCCTTATGTTAAATTGGATAAGTCTCCACCACAATTCAGTAACATATTTTTGGGTCTTTGACACAATATTCCATTCTTAGCTGCAAATCATGGTGCATATTAATTATTGAAATGTTGGACTTCCCCGATTTTCAATTGCAATTTTATCACTGTTTGCTTGCAAAGGTCCAGCTTTACTACTTACCGCTTCTCAATTATAAATTGTGTTGGTATAGATTTTAATATCCCTTGTAATATTCCCATTTTTCTTGTACCTCTTATGACTTCTTTTACATAAGAAAATAAGAAATAGGAGCAGGAGTAGCCATCTAGGTCATCGAGCCTACTCCGCCATGGTTAATTAGGCCGTGTATTCAGCTCCACCTACCTGCCTTTTCCCCATAACTTCTTAATTCCATTGCCAAGTAAAAATTTATCTTTCTGTGTTTTAAATATATTTAATGAGATAGCCTCTACAGCTTCCCTGAGCAGATCCTCCCTGGAAAGAGGATTTTCTCCTCACCTCTGTCCTAAATATATTCCCCAAAATCTTGAGGGTATGTCCCCAATTATGACCTATTACTGTTCTTTATATCTCTCCCACTCACCAAAATATGTGGTAGAGGTTTTTTTTGCTTTTAAAATTATCTACACATGGCATTTTCTTCTGGCAAGCTGTGCTCTTAACCCTCAGGGAAAAATTGAGTTCTGCATAATTGGAAACTTAGTTCTGGAATTCCCTGTAATGCACGCTAACCTCCCGCAATCCCTGACTTCCCACTAACAAACTACTATAAATAGAAAACAACACATACAATTAGCTGGAGGAACTCAGCAGGCCAGGCAGCATTAATAGAAAAGAATTAAGAGTTGATGTTTCTGGCTGAGATCCTTCTTCAGGACAATATAAATAGATTTTCTTATATGATTCTGAACTCACTCACCATGGTGAGGTTACTCTTGCTAATGCTAAAATCTTCATTTTCCTTCTTTTTGAAGACCACATCGATAGTGATCATACCATCACTGTTAGGGAAAAGTTCACGCATCTTTACAAATGATGGTTCATTGTTTGTTACTAAATCTAACAATGACGTGTCTCTTTGTAGGTCCTAGGACATTATAAAGTAAAAGAATCCTAACCAAACTGACCAAATTCTCTAGAGAATGGAATTTCAAATATGACTGGGATGAAAATACACTGATGCAGGAAGCTGTACGCAAAAACAAACATAATCATCAATGTAAGTCTCAAGCCACAACTTGAAGGAAATAAATCCGAATTTGAATCAGGTTTAAAATCATTACAATTGTCACGAATTTATTTATTATGAAATCTCTTCATATTGTACTGATGAAGGGTCTCAGCCTGAAATGTCGACTGCACTCTTTTCCATAGATACTGCCTGGCCTGCTGAGTTCCTCCAGCACTTTATGTATGTTGCTTGAATTTCCAGCATTTGCAGATTCTCCCTTGTTTGTCATGAAATTTGTTGTTTTGTGGCAGCAGTACATTAGAATACATAATAATAGTAAATTACAGTAAGAAATATACATAAGGTTCCGGTGACGTCATCATCCAGAATGGCAGCTTAAATCAAGAGCCCCATATTTTGCCCCGTTAATCCATCAAGTATAAGATCTTCTGAAAATATCTGAATTGATAAGGGGGGCAAGAATGGGGAAAAAGAATGGAGATAGTAAAAGCATCACTGCGGAGCCTATGGAAGAGAGAGGTGCAATGCGCGGCTCTCTTACACGCGCACGTGGTGGTGAAGCTGACACTGGGCCTCGTTCAAGTGAAGTGGCAAATATGATAAGGATTTTGGAAGAGATAAGGGAAGTCCAAAAAGATATAAAATGGCAACTCAATGATATCAAGTCAGAGCTCGCCAACGTCAATCAGAAAATAGCGGTGGCAGAGACTCAAATTGAGAAGGTGAAAGATCGCGTGCAAAATGTGGAACGGATACTAAGTAAGATGATAAAAATATTAGATCAACAGGAAAGTAAACTGCTTGACCAGGAGGGAAGATCGTGATGGAAAAATATCAGGATTTATAATGTTCCCGAAGGAGCAGAGGGATTGTCGATGACGGAGTTTGTAGAAAAGTTGCTGCAGGGAGTGCTGGAGATTCCTCCGACTATGGAGATTGAAATTGAGAGGGCGCATCGTGCACTCGTCCGGAGGCCTCCGGGAGACGGAGAAAGTAAGCCACGCTCAATAGTACTCAGATTCCTTCGATTCAAGAGCAAGGTGGAGATTCTACGAAGGGCCTGGGGTAAGAAGAGGGTGTTTTGGAACAGGAAGTTAATATACTTCGATCATGATTACCCCCTGGCGGTCCTACAGAAACGGAAGGAATATTCCGAAGCGAAACGAATATTAAAGCAAGAAAAGATTAAATTCCAAACCCCGTACCCTGCTAAACTGAGAGTATTTTACGAAGCAGAGATACAGCTATATCAGACAGTAGAAGAGGCGACTACAAACATGAACACAGTGGCTAACTTTAGAAGTGCTGATAAACGAAACGGATGCAAAAATAGGCGGTGATATACCTATCTCAAGAAATACGTATTATAATGTGGATCTTATATTACTCAATTTTTCTTACTCATTCATTCACTCCTTCTTCCCCACCTAAATGAGAATATGTATATGGGATGAATACACAGGGAAATCATTTCTGTGTAATGGACATAGATTTTTTTTTACTTACTTTTATAGGTACTGCAGCGGGGGCCCTCAACTCACAGGTAGGAGGGGCTATCCCTCATAGCTAGACATTTCCTCTAGCTCAACGCAGGGTCATCTAGAGACCCCAGCCTTGGAATCACACCTTCATTACCTTTTTTTCATTATTCACGTTTCTTGGTTCTTATTTGTTCAGGGAGTAGATCGATTAAGTTATATTTTGCAAATTTCAATGATATACTAACAGATAAATACACATAGCTAAGGACAAAGTAAAATTCATTTCTTTTAATGTCAATGGGCTGTTAAATCCAATCAAACACAGTAAAATTCTATCAAAAATGCAAAAAGAACAAGCCCATGTAGTATATTTACAGGAAACTCACTTAAGTGATAATGAGCATGGAAAATTAAAGAGAATGGGCTTCACTAATTTGTTTTTCTCCTCATATAAATCAGGACATAGAAGAGGAGTTGCTACTCTCATCTCAAGCAAGCTAAATTTTGAAAAAGTATTCGAAATGGGAGATAAGGAGGGCAGATATATTCTGGTAAGGGGGAATATAGACTGAAATCCAGTGATCTTATTGAATATATACGCACCCCCAGTAAGTGATATTAGTTTCTTCCAGAAAATTACTAATATTATGGTAACGGAAACAGTAGATCTCTTGATATGTGGGGGTGACTTAAATTTACAATTACAACCAAAGTTAGACTCTTCCAATAGAAAAACTTATGAAACAAAGTCCTTACATAAGAACGCAAACATGAGGAATTCTGCAGATGCTGGAAATTCAAGCAACACACATTTGTGTGTTCCTTACATAAGAAAGTTAACACTCTTTTTGAGGATGTTGGTCTAATTGATATATGGACGGGTCTTTTCCCCAATAGAAGGGATTACACTCATTATTCTGCACCCCATTCTGTATATACAAGAATAGACTATTTCATAACATTTGGAAAAGATAAAGCCAAAATAAACACCTGTGGAATTGGAACAATAGACGTAAGTGACCATGCACCTATATATTTATCTGTTGATTTTGACCTGCAACCAAAGAATACTATTTGGAAACTAAATTCAAGTCTACTCAATGATTCATCAAAGTTGCTGGTGAACACAGCAGGCCAGGCAGCATCTCTAGGAAGAGGTACAGTCGACGTTTCGGGCCGAGACCCTTCGTCAGGACTAATTGAAAGAAGAGCTAGTAAGAGATTTGAAAGTGGGAGGGGGAGAGGAGATCCAAAATGATAGGAGAAGACAGGAGGGGGAGGGATGAAGCCAAGAGCTGGACAGGTGATTGGCAAAAGGGATATGAGAGGATCATGGGACAGGAGGCCCAGGGAGAAAGAAAAGGGGGAGGGGGGAAAACCCAGCGGATGGGCAAGGGGCATAGTGAGAGGGACAGAGGGAGAAAAAGGAGAGTGAGAGAAAGAATGTGTGTATATAAATAAATAATGGATGGGGTACGAGGGAGAGGTGGGGCATTAGCGGAAGTTTGAGAAGTCAATGTTCATGCCATCAGGTTGGGGGCTACCCAGACGGAATATAAGGTGTTGTTCCTCCAACCTGAGTGTATTAATTATTTATATACAGATTCTTTCTCTCTCTCACTCCTTTTTCAGTATGTTAATAGGACGGTTAAAAATGTAACCAAGGCAAGTACATGTTTGATAGAGCTATTTAGAAAAGCATATAATTCAGATAACGGTACAGTAGTAGAATAATTTCAAGCCTGTATAAGGGTTTGTCACATCTTAAAACACATTCAACTTCATACATTAAAACAAAATGGGAGAAGGAAGGATAATAATATGAGGAAGAATGGACAATAATATGGAGATATCAATGGAAGTGTACCAGTTCACAGAAATGGAGGGAGTTCAGGTGGAAAAACTTGATAAGATATTTTATTACACCCTCTCAGAATCCCATTATGATAGTAACCTCCCTGTTTGCTGGGGAAATTGTGGAAATCAAAATGCAAACTATTATCATATCTTCTGGGAATGCCCCATTATCAAGAACTATTGGAGTGGGATACACAATGCTCTACAAGACATCTTTAAATGTGAAATACCCTCAGAAAGTAAGACCATGGGGTTCCAGTGACGTCATCCTTCAGAATGGCAGCTTAAATCAACAGCTCTTTCGGAAAAACACATATATTGCCCCGTTAATCCATCAAATATAAGATCTTTCGAAAATATCTGAATTGATGAGGGGGGCAGGAATGGGGAGAAAGAATGGAGATAAAAAAAAGCACCACTGCGGAGCTGATGGAAGAGAGTGGTACAGCACGCGGCTCTCCTACACGTGCGCGTGGTGGCGAGGCTGACACTGGGCCTAGTGCAGGCGAAGCGGCAAATATGATAAAGGGTTTGGAAGAGATAAGGGAAGTCCAAAAAGAAATAAAGCAGCAACTCAATGATATAAAGTCAGAGCTCGCCAACGTCAATGAGAAAATAGCAGTGGCAGAGACTCGAATTGAGAAGATGGAAGATCACGTGCAAAACATGGAACAGATACTAAGTAAGACGGTGAAAATATTAAATCAACATGAAAGTAAATTGCTTGACCAGGAGGAAAGATCGCGACAGAAAAATATCAGGATTTATAATGTTCCCGAAGGAGCAGAGGGATTGTCGATGATGCACTTTGTAGACAAGCTGCTGCGGGAAGTGCTGGAGATTCCTCAGACTACGGAGATTGAATTTGAAAGGGCGCACCAGTCGCTTGTCCAGCAGTCTCCCGAAGACAGAGAAGGTAAACCACACTCCATTGTACTTAGATTCCTTCGATTCAAGAGCAAGGCGGAGATTCTACGAAGGGCCTGGGTTAAGAAGAGGGTGTTTTGGAATGGGTAGTTATATGTGTGTGTGCGTGTGTGTGTGTGTGTGTGTGTGTGTGTGTGTGTGAGAGAGAGAAAGACACACACACACACACACACACACACACACACACAGTGGTATGTCGAATTACCGGGTGAACAAGTAGTCTTTGGGGTACTGCAAGTATGTGTCTTTACTGATGCTTTGCTGCATGCATGAGCGCTCAGTAGAGGGTGCCGATGCTTTTATGCTGGTAGGGGAGGGGGGGTCATCGCTTTCCTGCTGCTTGTGGGTGGGGGAGCTGGGGGGGGGGCTTTGGGGTTCTAACATTTAACTGTCATTCATTGTTGAAGCACTCCTTTGCTTACATGGATGTTTGCGAAGAAAAAGAATTTCAGGATGTATATTGTATACATTTCTCTGACTTTAAATGTACCTATTGAAACCTAAGAACGCATCCTTAATTTGCACCAGTGTCAATTGTCAGTGAGGAGAGATTTTATTTCTGATCCACACAGACTGTGGTCTTCCAGTGAGGAAGTCAAGGTTCAGTTGCAGAGGGATTTAGAGAGGCCCAGATTTTAGAGACTGCTGATTAGAACTGAGGGGATTATCATGTTGAATACTGTGCTATCATCAATAAAGAGCAGCCTGATGTACATATTGCTATTGTCCAGATGATCTAAGGCCAAGTGGACAGCCAGTGAGATTGCATCTGCTATAGACCTATTGTGGTGATAGGCAAATAGCAGTGGGTCCAGGCCCTTGCTTTGGTAGGAGTTGATTCTGGCCCTGACTAACCTCTCAAAGTCACTCATTACAGTAAATGTGAGGGCAACTGGGCAATAATCGTTGAGGCAGCTCACCCTGCTCTTCTTGGGGACTGGTATCATTGTCACTCTTTTGAAGCAGGTGGAAATATCTGACTGCAGCAATGAGAGACAGATGTCCTTGAACACTCCAGCCATTTGGTTGGCACAGATTTCCAGTGACCTACTCGGTACACCATCAGAGACTTGACATCTTGCAAGATGTTCTGACGTCAAGACTCACAGGGTCACCAGATGCTGCAGGGATTCGCACAGGCCTAGTTGCATTTGTCCTTTCAAAGGATGCATAAACGGCCTTGAGCTCATTAGCTTTGTGTATGTCCAGCATGTTTTTGAAGGCACACACTTCTCCACACAGGTCTTCATGAAGTTGGTAACAACCATGAAGTATATATTTAGATTTGAAGACAAGTTTTGGTTTCAAAAATATGTTCAGCATCACAACTTAGGCCAATTGCAAGTTTAGATTGGTTGTTGTCACAGAAGGTCCAAAGTGGACGGTGTGTGGGACATCAAAGCCCTGTCATGGGTCTCAGGGAAGGGATTGGGAGATTAATCTAATGGATAACCAGCTCTGGAAGATTAGGGCAGGTCATGGTCAGGATGGAAGTTAAGGATGATTAGCTTGCATAATGCAGGGACAGGAAAAGGTTTCAGAGGTAAGGGATGGCCACAATGCTAGGGGAATAAGGCTGTCAGATAAGTGCCTAATGATAGGGTGAAGTTTCTCCTCCAATGTCACGGAGGAACACTCACGAAGAACCATATAGGTTATTCTTGCTCTGATTTCTTATTTACTTTTCTTTATTGTCATTGTCTTCTTCCATTGCATATGTTTGTTATCTATCACATCTTGCAACATGTTCATTTTCTATTTAATGTATAGGTGAAGAGATTTTGTGTTCCCTACAACAGAACGTAGAATATGAAATGGCATAGCACAGGAACAGGCCACTTGGCCTACAATGTTGTGCTGAACCAATTAAATTAGTAATCAAATATCTTAGTATCTCTGCTTCGTATAGATCGTCATATCTGTACACTCTATCTTATGCCAGTAATGTGTAATTTAGTACCCCACCTCAAATGGAACTATGTTTGTTTCCTACTTTTAGTCAATCATAACTCTGGACTGCTGTCTGTGTTGTGCGTCAGTGAGGGTAAAAATAGGATAACTTGGCATTTGAATGCGTGGCTGAATAACTGGTGTAGGGAGCAGAGTTTCAGATTTCTGGATCACTGCGATTTCTTCTAGAGAAGGGTACAAAAGAGATGGGTTACCCCTGAATGTAAGGGGGACAGATATTCTTACGGACAGGTTTGCTGGAACTATTTCAAAGAGTTTAAACTAATTTGGCAGGGGGATAAGGCTGAGGATAGGGTAGCTGGTATACAACCAGAGGCAGTGTGTAATGAGACTGTCAGGAAGGACAGCCAGAGGACATTGCAGTCTATGGAACAAGTTGCAGTGTAACAGGAGAACAAATTCAAAAAGGATGCAGGATTTAAGGTGTTATATTTGAATGCACAAGGTATATGTAATATGGCAGATGATCTTGTAGCGCATTTACAGCTTGACAGGTATGACATTGTGGGCAACAGTGAGTCAAGGCCGAAAGAAGATTACAGTTGGGAGCTTAACATCTAAGGACACACATTGTTTCAGAAGGACTGGCAGGTAGGAAGAAGGGGAGGGGTGGCTCTTGGTAAAAAATGAAATCAAATTCTTAGAAAGAGGTAACATAGAATCAGAAGATGTAGAATCTTTGTTGGTAGAGTTAAGAACATGCAAGGGTAAAAAGAGCCTGATGGTCATTATAAACAAACTACTGAACAGTAGCCAGGATGTTGGGTACAAGTTACAATGGGAGGTATAAAAGGCATGTCAAAAGAGCAACGTTACAAAAGTCATGGGATTTCAATTTATAGATTGGGAAAATCTGGTTGGCGCTGGATCCCAAGACAGAGAATCTGTAAAATGCCCACAAGATGGCTTTTTAGAGAAGCTTGTAGCTGACTCCACTAGGGGAACAGCAATTCAAGATTGGATGAACTAGATTTCATTAAAGCTTAACGCAAAGCAACCCCAAGGAGACTGAGCTCAGAATTTGATAGAATTCACCCTGCAATTTCAGAGGGCAAGGCTAAAGTCAAATTACAGTGAGGTAAAGGGAATTACAGAGGCATGAGAGAGAGGAGCTAACCAAAGTTGATTGGAAGAATACAGAGCAGCAAGGGCTGGAATTTCTGGGAGCAATTCGGAAGGCGCAGGGAGAAGTATTCTAAAGGCAGGATGATACAACCATGGCTGACAGGAGAAGTCATAGACAACATAAAAGCAAAAGAAAGGGCATATAAGAGAACATAAATTAGTGGGAAGTTAAGAGGATTGAAAAGATTTTAAAAACCAACAGAAGACGACTAAAAAAGCTATGAAGAGGGAAAGAATGAAATACGAAGGTAAGCTAGCCAATAATATCAAAGTTATTATGGGAGGACAAACTGTATGGGACGAAATGGCTAACAAACTGTATAAGTATTTTTCATTAGTCTTCACTGGAAGGCACCAGCAGTATGCTGGAAATTCGAGAATATCAGGGGACAGATGTGAACACAGTTGCTATTGCTTGGGAGAAGGCGCTTGGGAAGCTGAAGGGCCTGAGTTAGCGGGACCAGGTGGACTAAACCACAGGTTCTGAAAGAGGTAGCCAAAGAGATAGTGGAAAAATTAGTGATGATCTTTCAAGAATCACAAGATTCTGGCAAACTTCCATAGCAATGGAAAATTGTAGTTGTCACTCCACTTTTCTAGAAGGAAGGGAGACAGAAGAAATGGAATTATAGGCCAGTGATTGGGGAGATATTGGAGTCAATTTTTAAGGATGAGGTTTGGGGTACTTGGACACACATAATATAAGCCAAAGTCAGCATGGATTCCTTAAGGAAAAATCTTGCCTGACAAACCTATTGGAATTCTTTGAGAAAATAACAAGCAGGACAGGCGGAGGATAATCACCAGATATTATGTACTTACATTTCAGATGGCTTTTGACAAGTTGCCACACATGAGGCAGTTTAAAAGATAAGGTGGCATTACTGTAAAGATACTAGCAAGGAATCAGCATTGACAGATTGGCAGGAGACAAAGAGTGGGAATAAAAATAGCCTTTTGTGATTGTCTATCAGTGACTAGTGGTGTTCCAGAGGAATCGACATTGAGACTGCTTCTTTTTACTTTGCATATCAATAATTTGGTTGATGAACTGAAGGCTTTGTGGCCAAGTTTGCAGATGATACGAAGACAGGAGGAGCGGCAGGTTGTGTTGAAGAAGCAGGGAGGCTGCAGAAAGACAGATTAGGAGAATGGGAAAAGAAAAGGCAGATGAAATACAGCATCAGGGTGTATATGGTCATGCACTTTGATACAAGGAGTAAAAGTATAGACTATTTTCTAAATGGGGAGAAAATTCAAAAATCCGAGGTACAAAGGGACTTGAGAGTTCTCAATTTGGATTTGCTAAAGGTTAATTTGCAGGTTGATTCACTGGTGAAAAAGGCAAATGCTATCTTGCAAGGACAAGAATCTAAAGCAAGGATGTAATGCTTTATATGGCACTGGCGAGGCCTCACTTGAAGTATTGTGAGCAGTTTGGGGCTTTCATCTAAGAAAGAATGTGCTGACACTGGAAGAGTTTTCAAGGAGGTTTATTAGAATGAATCCAGGAACGATAGGATTATTACATGAGGAGCATTTGATGGCTCTGGGCCTATACTCACTGGAATTTAGAAGAATTTCATTGAAACCTATCGAATGTTCAAAGGCCTAGATAGAGTGGATGTGGAGGGAATGTTTCCTATAGTGGCGGAGTCTAGGACCAGGGGGCACAGCCTCAAAATAGAGGAGTGTTCATTCAGAATGGAGATGAGGAGGAATTTCTGTAGCCACAGGGTGATGAACCTGTTAAATTCTTTGCCATAGGCGGCTGTGAACACAGGCTATGTCATTGGATGCATTTAAGAAGGAAGTTAATAAGTTCTTGATTAGTCATGGTGCGAAAGGTTACAAGATGTGGGCAGGAAAATGGATCAGCCATAATGAAATAAAGAAGCAGGCTCAATGGGCCAAATAGCTGAACTCTGTTCCTGTTATTATGGTGTTATAACTATTTTATAATGTATGTTGGCACGTAGTCAAGTGGTTAAGGTGTTCGTCTAGTGATTTGAAGGTTGCTAGTTCGAGCCTTGGCTGAGGCAGCGTGTGTGTCCTTGAGCAAGGCACTTAACCACACATTGCTCTGCGACGACACCAGTGCCAAGCTGTATGGGTCCTAATGCCCTTCCCTTGGACAACATCGGTGGCATGGAGAGGGGAAACGCAGCATGGACAACTGCTCGTCTTCCATACAACCTTGCCCAGGCCTGCGCCCTGGAAACTTTCCAAGGCCTAAATCCATGCTCTCATGAGACTAACAGATGCCTAAAATAATGTATACCGATCAGTGTAAAACCTATACACATGTGCATACAAATTCAAAGCAACAGTAGGCTCCTTGAACATTCTCATCCATTCAATAATGTACCTGCTGCCTTGAATGCAGCTACAAATTGCATTGCCACTTATCTTAAGTAACTATTCACCTTCTTAATAAAAAAGAATCTATGTACCCCCAATCCAAGCCTCCGTCTTTGTCCATCTACATCAGGGGTCCCCAACCATTTTTTGCACCGCGGACCAGTTTAATATTGACAATATTCTTGCGGACCGGCCGACTGGGGTGGTGTTCAAGTAGGGTTAAACTCACCTCAACATGTCTTTTACAGTTAGGGTTGCCAACTTTCTTACTCCCAAATAAGGGACAAAAGTAGCAGTCAAATCCCAGGACACTTTACCCCAGGAAAGACTATCATGATCATGAAGCCTTGCGTGGGCACCTGTGTGCGCATGCGTGACTGCGCAGGTGTGATGTGCGCATGCGCGTACGTGCCGATTTTTTTCCACGAATCGGTTTTGCCTTCATCTTCCCGAGTACACTGTACATACTTTATTTCTACTTTATATAGGCTGTGTATTTATCACATCATTCCTGCTTTTACTATATGTTGGTGTTATTTTCAGTTTTATGTGTTATTCTGTATGATTTGTTAGGTTATTTTTTGGGTCTAGGAATGCTCAAAAATTTTTCCCATATAAATTAATGGTAATTGCTTCTTTGCTTCACGCCATTTCGGCACAGAAGGTTTCACAGGAATGCTCTACCTTAGCGGGGGAAATACGGGACAAACCAATTTAGCCCAATATACGGTATGTCCCGGCAAATACGGGACAGTTGGCAACCCTATGTTCAAGTTCGACAGTGCGTGACAGGGAATGAGGAAAGGTGCAGATGACTCATATCATTTCTTTGTGGCCCGGTACCGGTCCATGGCCCGGTGGTTGGGGACCACTGGCCTACATTATTCAAACGATGTCCGATATCAGCTCAAGGAACTGCATTTCATCATCCATCTGGACACATTACAGTCCTCAGACCTTAACATTTATGTCAACATCTTCAGCTAACCAGCCCTTCCAGTTGTGTTGAAAGTGGCCAGTTCTGATAGAAGGTCATGAACCTGCAATGCTATTTCAGTTTTAACCTCTCCACAGATACTGCCTGACCTAATGGTAACTTATAGAATTTTGTTTCACACTTCCAAAAATTGCAGTCTTTTGTATTTTACAGTTCCAAAAGAGCTTTTGAGTCTCCTCTTAATTCATCTCCCTCAATTTATATCTCCATCATGCAGATCACCTGCAATTAACAAACCTTCTTATATTTCCTTATAAAGTAGACATTTGTTGGCTGTCTATCAATCTCATTAGTTCTTTTCTTATTTTCTCTCAGCCAAAAAAAACAGCTATCTTCTTTTCATGAACATTCCCTTCGTTCTCTCAAACCCTTTTCCTTTTCTACAACTTAAGACATCCTGATTTCCTAACATTCTTTGTTTAGTCATCAACCAGAAATATGAACTTTGTTACTCTCTCCAGAGACATTGATCAACAATTTCAAGCATTTTCTGTTTTTATTTTAAATTTTCAAAAGTATTTTGGATTTTTTTAAACCACCATGTTTTGGTTTGTGATTCATGAGCAACTGGCTTCACGGAAGGAGCTTCTACACCACAAAACACTTAGTTTAAAGAACAGCAGAATGTACAAATACCTCTTGGCATGACACAAGTTGTTCATTACCCACACTGTCTACTCAAAATTCTGCAAGCAAATGGCAGAAAGAGAGCAGAGCCGGAACAGAAATGGAGCTTACCTTCTTCAAGAATGGGCCTTGAAATTACAAAAGGGATCCCCTGTAGAGGTTCCATGTATTTATGGCCTGCACTGATCACTTTTATCTGGGGCAAGCAGATAACCAAAGTGCCAGGCATGCTTTCTTCAGTATGGTACCAATTCCTCACTGTCCCAGGTATGTCACCAGCCACAATTGTACTCGGTGATGGTAGGCTCTCATTCGGAAGGAACACACAACATGACTGTACCTCCAGCTGAAAGACAACACAATATGTTGAATTAGATCAATTAGATACTGGTTTTTGAACAAGATAAGTGTATAAACTATGGCAAAGAGTTACTGTATTGTACCAACTGTCCACACCAGAACAAGTTTTAATTAGTGAACAATTCTTCTACTATAGCATTATATCAGAAGTTTGTTCAAAATACTAAACCTATTCAACAAACAAATCAGCAAATCTAAAGCCAAGTTAGGATTAAAGGACATGTAAATATTTCAGTATATAAGCACATAAATGAATGCTTCAAAGGTAAATACCTACTTTGAGAGGAAAAGGAAGTCTTGATGTTCCAGGGAAGTACTTTTAAAGTGTTACACTGCATTTATGAAGTTGTAAACCTGAATTTACTGTATATTGAATTTCAATTCCAATATACAGTAAATTCAAGGTTACAATTTCAATGGCCTGCAGAGGTAGGTTAAAGGATCGTGGTGTATAACACCTACATAAAACGTCTGTCATCATACCACAGTTATGAAATTTAACAAGCTACAAAGGATTAGCTGCCAATGATACAGCTCTAGAACATGTAGAACACAGAATATAGAACAGTATAGCACAGGAATAGGCACTTTGTGCTCACAATGTTGTATTGAACCAGATAAATTAGTAATCAAATGGGCAATTAAACTAGTCCCTTCTGCCGATATAATGTCCACATTCCTCCATTTTCCTCATATCTGTGTGCTTATCTAAACACCTCTTAAATACTCCAAATGTATCTACCTCTACCACCACCCCTGACAGTGCATTCAGTAACACTGTGTAAAAAACAACTTGCCTCTCATATCTCCTTTAAAATTACCCCACTCGACTAAATGGAGGCCTTTTGGTATTAGGCATTTCAACCCTGGGAAAAAGATATTGTCTACTCTCATAACTTAAAAAAAATCTATCAGATCTCCCCTTAGCCTCCAATGCTCCATAGAAAACAACTCATTTGTCCAACCTGTCATTATAGCACAGGCCCTCTATTCCAGGCAGCATCCTGGTAAACCACTTCAGCTCACTTTCCAGAATCTTGACATTCTTCCTATAATTTGCTGATTTGAATTGCTGCCATCAGAGTGGCCACTGGTTTAAGTTGCTATCGTCGGAGGGGCCACTAGTTCGAGTTGCTCCCCTCGGAATGGCCGACGGTTCAAGTTGCTGCTTGGAGGGGCCGCTGGGCCCTGATGCTCTTGGAGATTTTATCAAAATTCTGACATACATGGATTGGAATGTAGTTCAAACTACCTGTAATTCACATTGGCCCCTTTCATTTCTGTTTTATTTTCGTGTTCTCGCCTATTCTTTCTTTCTTGTTGCCAATTGACGGGCTGGGAGTTTGGGTGATCTGTTAGTTTTTGTGTGAGGGAGGGGTTGGGTGTGTTTGGGGTTTGGTGTGTTTGGAGTTTGTGAGTTTTTATTTCTTTCCTTTTTGTGCGGGGTATTGATATCTTTCTTTTAACTACTTATATAGTTTTCTGTATTCTATGGCTATCTGGTGCAGATAAATTTCAGAGTTGTACTCTGCATACATACTTTGACAATAAATGAACCTTTGAAGTGGTGACCAGAACTTAAAAGCTGCAAAATAACTTCCTGATTTTTGGACTCAATGCCTTGGCTAATAAAGCCAAGCACGCCATATGTTTCTTAACCACTCTATCAACCTGTATAGACACTTCCAGGGGGCTGTGCACTTGGCCCCTAGGATCCCTCTGCACATCAACACTGTGAAAGGACTTCACCTTAACAGTGTACTGTCTCTTTACATTTGACTTACCTAAGTGCAACACTTCACATTTGTCCGGATTAATCTCCATCTGACATTTCTCCAACTATATCTGCAGTAGTCTACATCTCATGTATTTTTTGCTAGTCTTTCACATTATCCACAACCCAACCAATCTTCATATCATCCTATCTTACTAACCAACTCATCTACATTTTCATTCAGGTCATTTACATACATCGTAAACAGCAGAGGTCCCAGTACAGAGCCCTGTGGAATATCACTAATGACAGACCTCCAGCTGGAATAACTGCCTTTGATCACTGCCCTCTATCTTCTATGGACAAGCCAGTTCTGACTCCAAGCGGCCAACTCACCATAGATCCCATGCATCCTAATCTTCTGAATAAGTCTTCCATGAAGGACATTGTCAAATACCTTACCTCAACCCATGTAGAAAACATCCACAGCTCAACCTTCATCACTCACCCTCATCACTTCATCAAAAAACTCAATCAAGTTAGTAAGACACGACTTGCCCCGCACAAAGCCATGCCGGCTTTCACTAATCAGGCCATAGTTTACCAAATGCTCATAAATCCTATCCCTATGAATTCTCTCCAGTAACTTCCCTACCACTGATGCGAGACTCACCAGTCTATAGTTTCCAGGATTATCCTTGGTTTCCGTCTTGAACAGTGAAATTAAATTAGCTATTTGCCTGTGGCTAGAGAGAACAAAGAGATAGGCCCTAGCAATCTTTTCATTTACCTCTTTCGATAACCTGGACTGTAGCCCATCAGGCCCTGAGAACTTATCCACCTTAATGCTCTTTAAGAGACCCAAAACTACCTCCTTCTTTACTTTAAAATGTCTTAGCATATTAATACTCTCGGCACTGATCTCCCTATCCTCCATGTCCTTTTCCTTGGTAAATACTGATTTAAAGTACTCATTAATGACCTCACCTATATACTCCACATCCAAGCAAGCATTTCTCCCTTTATCGTTGAGCGGTGCCACCCTTTCCTTAGTTAGCCTCTTGCTCCTGATGTATGTCTAGAATGCCTTTGGATTCTCTTTTATCCTACTTGCCAATGACATTTCATAGCCCCTCCTGGCTTTCCTAATTCCCTTCATGAGATCTTTTCAGGCTTCTTTATAATCCTCAAGGGCTCTGTTTGATTCTAGCTTCCTGTACTTTACATACAGTGAAGCATTCCCTTTTGCAATGCACCAAAGCCAAGATGACACAGATAATCAAGTAAGCAGTAAGATGTCTAGGGCTGTAATAAGTTGCATGGAGTGCTGGGGAATAAGCCCAGGAAAAGGGGATCAGGGTAGAAAGGGGGAGTGAATTGGTCAGGGTGGAGACTGATTGTAGACGTAAGAGGAATGTGTGAAAATGTTTGGTGGGGATGGTCAAGTGAATCAGTCGATGGGGAGGGAGCTAGCGGCAGAGATTGGGAAAAGTTGATTGGTGGGTTGAGAAAAGTAATGTTTGGAATTTAATGTTTGGGTAGCCTCCAACCTGATGGCATGAACATTGACTTCTCTAACTTCCGCTAGGCCCCACCTCCCCCTCGTACCCCAGCTGTTACTCATTTTTATGCACACATTCTTTCTCTCACTCTCCTTTTTCTCCCTCTGTCCCTCTAAATATACCTCTTGCCCATCCTCTGGGTCACCCCCCCCCCGTCTTTCTCCCTAGGCCTCCTGTCCCATGATCCTCTCGTATCCCCTTTTGCCTATCACCTGTCCAGCTCTCGGCTCTATCCCTCCCCCTCCTGTCTTCTCCTATCATTTTGCATCTCCCCCTCCCCCTCCAGCTTTCAAATCCCTTACTCACTCTTCCTTCAGTTAGTCCTGACGAAGGGTCTCGGCCTGAAACGTCGACTGCGCCTCTTCCTATAGATGCTGCTTGGCCTGCTGCGTTCACCAGCAACTTTGATGTATGTTGTTTGGAATTTAATGCAAGCTTGTTGGGGATGATCTGGGGAGAGGAAGTCTGTGCTGTTGGCCAGAAGTGGACAGATAATGGGGCCCACTTTTCAAAGTAAAAATATTAAAGGGACCGTCCTTTTAAAGTTAGGCTCTGAGTGCTGGACTGAAACCTGTTCAACCCAATCCCCTTTTAAACAGCATGTAGAAGCTGGCCCTAAAGGTTGCATGAAATCCTCCTCCTTCAGAACCATCCAGCATACAATTTGGACCATTCTAATGCAAAGGAAGGTCCAGAAGTGTGGAGGATGCATCTTCTACATCTTGGGTCCTCCATGTGTTACAATACAGTAATTGTAGAAAATGACAATCATGAGTTAAGTCCTTGACTTTTGGTCGTCTTTAATTTTCCACTGAGCAGCAAGGCAGCCAAATTCATGATGATGCACAATTTAATTTCCAGGCAACATCTTACAAAATCAACACCAACATACTAGATCCTGACTTTGGCCAGTGATTCAGAAGAGAGTGCTCAGTCATCAGCTGCTTCTGCACAGATTCACCATCCTCTGACTAAACAAATTTTTTCTCATCTCTGTTCTAAATGGATGTCATTCTATTCTGAGGCTGTGCCCTCTGGTCAAAGATTCCCACACTATAGGAAACAGCCTTTCCACAACTAATCTATCTTCGCCTTTCAATATTTGATAGGTTTCTGTGAGATCCCCCCATCCTTCTAAACTCCAGTAAGTACAGAGCCATCAAACACTCCTCATATGTTAAACGTTTCATTCCTGGGATCATTCTCATGAACCTCCTCTGGGCCATCTCTGAAGTCAGCACGTTTTCTTAGATAAGAGGCCCAAAATTGCTCAAAATACTCCAACTGCGGTCTGACCAATGCTTTATAAAGCCTTTCCATTACATCTTTCTTTACGTGTTCTAGTTCTCTCACAATGAATGCTAACATTTCATGTGCCTTCCTTACCACAGACTCAATCTGTAAGTTCACCTTTAGTGAATCCTGCATGAGGACTCCCAAGTCCTTTTGCACCACTGATTTTTTAATTTTCTTCCTATTTAGAAAATAGTCCTTGCCTTTATTATTTCTGCAATGTGCATGGCCATGCTCTTCCTTATACAATCAGGCCCCGCATAACGCTGATTCATTACAACATGGTTATTCAATTCTTTACTGAAAATTTTAAAGATGACAAAAACTCATTCTAAACAACACTTAAAACTTCCCAAGAGCAGCCACTCTTACAGTAAAAATTCAATCAGCCAGTGAGAGTGCTATACATCAGCTCTGAGCCACTCACAGCCAATCACGTATTAGTTCATGCTGTGCTTCTCCCCGCCCCCCACTTGTGTAACCATTCTTGTTCCCCCGTCAATTTATTCCATTTTCTTCACCCATAATGTCCAGAAAACCACTGTAACTTCCAGTAAGAGTAGTACATCTAAGATGTCTAGGAAAATTATTAACATGGATGTGAAACTGAAAGTGATACAGCATTTAGAAGCTGGTGAGTGTAAGGTTGATGTTGAGGCCTCTTTGAAATTGGCTACATTGACAATCAGAACAATTATAAAAAATGCAGACAAGATAAAAGTTTCTGTAATGACAATCTCAAAATTATCATCAATGAAAATAGCCATTCAAGAAGCCATTTGTTTGAAAAAATGGAAGATAGACTAAATATATGGTTGGAAGACCAAACACAATGAAACACGCCCCTAAGCCAGCTGATAATAATGGAAAAGGCAAGAAGCATCTTGCATCATATTCAAGAAGAAGAAGATATGTCGGTAACATTCACAGCCAGCAGAGGTTAGTTTGGTAAATTTAAAAGCACAGTAACCTCCATAGCATATGTATCT
Source organism: Mobula hypostoma (assembly GCF_963921235.1). Classification (NCBI taxonomy): domain Eukaryota; kingdom Metazoa; phylum Chordata; class Chondrichthyes; order Myliobatiformes; family Myliobatidae; genus Mobula; species Mobula hypostoma. The sequence continues at coordinate 173,340,768 of NC_086097.1, forward strand.
CTGGTAAGATGGCCAGTGCAGACAGCAAGGCAGCCCAGGGTTTTCCTGCACCACCGAAGGCCATAGTCGAAAAGGACAATTATCCTCCCGAGCTCATCTTCAATATTTTGGAAAAGAATGCCTTCTAGTACTTCCATCTTCCAAGAAAAGAGACATGCATCTGTATTCAAGATTGCAAAGGACAGGTTAACTCTCTTGCTAGGAGGCAATGCTAAAGGTTACTTTAAGTTAAAGCCTCACTCTGAAACACCACGAGTAATGAAAGGCATTTTAAAGTCAAGTCTACCAGTGATTTGGAAATCAAACAAGAAAGCCTGGGTGTCAATTGATGTTTTCCAAAATTGGTTTGTTTCACATTTTTGTCCAACAGTGAAGCAGTATTGTGAGGAGCATGATCTTGAACCTAAAGCATTCTTGGTGCTGATAATGCTCCAGGCCACCCTGAGAATCTTGACACACTTCAGACCTGCACTCCTGTAGAAGTGGTTTACCTTCCACCCAACACCACTTCATTACTCCAACCAATAGATCAAGGAGTAATATCGAATTTTAAAGCCTACTACCTTTGTTATGAATTCAAGCAATTTAAAGAAGAAACTAAAGGTCAAGACAAACAATCCGTCAGGCAATTTTGGAAAAACTATAATGCCATGAAAGCTGCAGACAATATCACAGCAGTCTGGGATGAAGTAACTTCAAACTGCATGAACGGATTCTGAAAGAAGCTATGGCCAGAAACATACAACAACGTCCTAGGATTTCAGGTGGAACTAATCATCCAAGATCAGTGAACTGGCCAATGAAGCGGGATTAGAGGATGTTAATGATGATGCTTTTAAAGAGTTACTGCATTCTCATGGTGAGAGCCTTAAAGTGCTTCGAGAATTGGCAGAGCAACGCATCCTGGGTGAATCTGAGGACATGGATGTAGAGGAGGAAACACAGGCAAGAAACTCTCATCACAAAATTCCTCAGCACCAGCATCACCACAATTACACAGATCATGAACCAGTTCATCGATAATGACCCTGAATGGAAGCAAAGCAATAAGGCAAAGAGAGGTGTGCTCAACAGGATTTCCTGCTACCGAGAACTGCTTCATGAGAGGAAACTTAAGAAAAGGCAATTAAATCTCAATGCCAACTTGACGAAGAAGCCAAGGTTTTAGGAGGACCTACAGCCTGGTCCCTCCTCTAAGACGTTACCACCACCTGCTTCCCCCGCTGCTGCTGCGCTGTTGCTATTCTACTGATGTACAGGTTAAACCTATTTACGTGTTTGTTATTCCATGAAATAATGTGTATATCTCAGGTTTGATTTTTTAAAAATCAGGCACACATGTCCATTTACGTAACGTTACAATGAGCCCGCATAACGCTCGTTTACATAGTGCTCTGTCTCCAAGGACCACATCCTCAGCATTAAGTGAGGGTACAATATTCCACCTGCCACTTCTTTGCTCATTCCTCCAATCTGTCCTTCTGCAGACATCCTGCTTCCTCATCTATCTTCATATCACATGCATACTTGGCCACAAACCCATCAATTCCATCATCCAAATCACTGACATACAATCTGAAAAGAAGAGGGGGTCCTAATACTAACCCCTGAAGCACTCCACTAGTCACCAGCAGCCAACTAGAAAAGGCCTGCTTTATTCCAACTCTCACCCTCTTGTTAGTCAGCCAATTTTCTATCCATGTTAGTTCCATTCTTTTAATACCATAGGTTCTTATCCTGTAAAGCAGCCTCATGGACTGCACCTTCTTCTGAAAATCCAAATAAACAACATCCACTGAGTCTCCTTTACATATCCTGGCAGTTATTTCAAAGAATTCCAAGAGATTTCCCCCTTAGAAAACCATTCGGACCTTGGCCTATTTGTCAAGTGCCTCCAAGTACCTGAAACATCATCCTTAATAACAGACTCCAACATCTTGCCAACCACTGATGTCAGGCTAACTGGCCTATAATTTCCTTTCTTCAACCTCTCTTCTTTCTTAGAGTTATGTGGCATTTGTAATTTTCCGGTCCGCCAGAGCCATTCCAAAATCTAGCAATTCTTGAAAGATCATCATTAATGCCTCCACATTCTCTTCAGCTACTTCTTTCAGAACCCTGGGGTATAATCCATCTGGTCCAGATGACTTATCTACCTTCAGACTTTTCAGCTTCCCAAGCACCTTTGACTTAGAAATCGCAAACACACTCACTTCTGCCCCTGACAGTTTCATATATCCGGCATTCTGCGCATGTCTTCCACAATGAAGACTGACTCAAAATACTTATTAGGTTTATCCACTGTTTCTCTGTCCCCTATCACTACCTCTCCAGCATCAAGAACGTTGGCACTGAACAAGGATCGCTGATCACTGCTTACCATGTTCATATAGACCAAGGTTTGATGTGGTCAACAACCTTGACAAGGAAGAGTGCCTACAAGAGAAAGATGAAGGAATCTCTAGAGATGGAGTGTCTGGGGGACCTAAATGTAGGTTCTAAGAGTGTAGCGATAGCTCCAGCCTGGGACCACACATCACAAAAGAGGGTTTGGCCTAAAAAAAATAAGGCCAATTCAAAGTAACCAATCAGGAATAGGCAATTCAGATCCAATCAGGATTGAGCGTTAAGCCCCACCACGCCCTGCGCACTCGAGAGGGTATATAAGAAGGAGTCTCAAGAATAACTTGTCATTTGACTAACTTGTACCTGAGGAAGATGGTCAGGTTTACCGTTGAAGCGTTGCAATCAGTATCTGTAACTATGTGACTGTTAAGGTCAAAGGATAGTATGGATAGATTTAATAAACAGTCATAGAGCTTCTGTAGTCAGGAAGATGATATGGGATGAGCTGCAGTGTAACAGCAGGGCAATATTAAAAAGGGTGATGAATACAGCTCTGAAGGTGTTATACTTGAATGCATACAGTACATGAAATAGGATAGCTGATCTTATGTTGCAGTTAGAGATTGGCAAGGATGACATTGTGTGTATCATTGAGTCATGGCTGAAAGAAGATTATAGTTGGGAGCTTAATATCCAAGGATACACATTGTATCAAAAGGACAAGCAGGTAGGCAGAGGGCGTGGCATAACTCTGTTGGTAAAAAAATGATATCAAATCCTTAGAAAGAGGTAACAAAAGATTAGAAGATGTAGATGCTTGTGCGTAAGAAACTGCAAGGGTAAAAAGACAGTGATGGGAGTTATATACAGACCTCCAAACAGTAGACAGGATGTGGGGTACAAATTACAACAAGAGATAGAAAAGGCATGTTAAAAGTGCAATATTATGATAGTCATGGGGAAATTTTAATATGCAGGTAGATTGGGAAAATATGCGAAGTACTGGTTCCCAATAGAGAGGATTTGTAGAATGCTAAAAGGTGGCTTTTTAGAGCAGCTACGCTTGAGCCCACTAGGGGATCAACTATTCTGGATTCGGTGTTGTGTCATAAACCAGAATTGATTTGGAAACTCAAGGGAAAAGAACCCTTTGGAGGCAGTGATCATAATATGATATAATTCACCCTGCCATTTGAGAAGGAGAAGTTAAAGTCAGATATATTAGTATCACAGTGGAGTAACGGGAATTGCAGAGGTATGAGAGAGATGTTGGCCAATGTTGATTGAAAGGGGACACTAGCAAGGATGATGGAAGAACAACAATGGCTGCAGTACTGAGATCAATTCGGAAGGCTCAGAAGATATAAACCATAAAATATAGGAGCAGAATTAGGGCATTTGGCCCATCATCTGCTCAACTATTTCATCATGGCTGATCCAATTTTCCTCTCAGCCCTAATCCCCTGCCGCTTCCCGTATCCCTTCATGCCCTGACCAATCAAGAATCTATTAACCTCTGTCTTAAAAACACATGAAGACTTGGCCTCCACAGCTGTCTGTGGCAAAGAATTCCACAGATTCACCACTCTCTGGCTAAAGAAATTCCTCATCTCTGTTCTAAATCCTCTATTCGGAGGCTGTGTCCTCTGGTCTTAGACTCTTTCACCATAGAAAATATCCTCTCCACGTCCACAAGGCCTTTCACCATTCGATAGGTTTCAAGGAGGTTACCCTTCATTCTTCCGATCTCCTGCAAATACAAGCCCAGAGCCATCAAACACTCTTCATACGACAAGCCGTTCAATCCTGGAATCATTTTCCTGAACCTTCTTTAAACCCTCTCCAGTTTCAGTACATCCCTTCTAAGATAAGCAGCCCAAAGCTCACAATACTCCAAGTGAGGTCACAACAGTGCTTTATCAAGTCTCAATATTATATCCTTTCTTTTATATTCTAATCCTTTTGAAATGAATGCTGATCTTGCATTTGCCTTCCTCCCCACAACAGTCTCAATCTACAAACTAACCTTTGGGGAATCCTGCACAGGGACTCCCAAGTCCCTCTGCACCTCTGTTTGTATTTCCTCTCCATTTAGAAAATAGCCATCTCTTTCATTTCTTCTACCAAAGTGTATGGCCATAAACTTCCCGACACTGTGCACCATCTGCCATTTCTTTGCCCATTCTCCTAATCTGTCCTTCTGTACCTTCTCTACTTCCTCAAAACTACCTGCCCCTGTATCTATCCTCATATCATCTGCAAACCTATTTCTGCTCATATGTCAAACAAGAGAAAATCTGAAGGTGCTGGAAATCCAAGCAACACACACAACACAACAACACACTCTGCTCATATGTCTTATGGTCTAATGGTCCATATGGAGATAATTGGAGATCAGGGTGAAACCTGGTGAAACTGTGCAGCAGCTGTGCCACCCATCCCAATCAGTGACAAGTTTTGTCCCTATTTAATAGTTGCACAAAGGAAATTAACATCAAAAAGCAGACAGAATAACTCCAGTTCAAATAAAATGGGTTGATGGTGCCTGTGGTTTGGTGCACCAAAGGGTCTACTTTCATGCCATATCTTTGTTTGACTACTCATAATGCCATGAACAATGCAGAGCAAGTGTTATAGAATTTGATTGGAACACAGAGCTTGAAATAAGAATAAAGAGAAGCAAAAGATTTACGAACATCTGAGGCTGAATTGTAAGAGAGAATGAACATTTATGTACATAAAAAACAGGTGTTTTTGATGGACAGTCGACGCTTTTGGTTGACTGGAACAACTCAATCTGTAACGTTGACTATCCATTTCCTTCCATAGATGCTGCCTTGTCAAATGAATTCCTCCAGGACTTTTCTGTTTCTCCAGTTACCAGCATCTGCAAACAGCTATGTCCGCATTAGTATTGCTGATCTTTTTAGAGGGTCATGGAACGACTTATTTCCCAAAGCTGGGGGTCGAACTGTATCTTTGTACACAAAGCTGAGCGAGCTATTACTCACCAACTCTTCTGGCTATAGTTTGTAGGTACCTACTTTGTATCATCAAAAGTTTGCTGTTGTCCTTTCAAATGCTTTAAGGTGCTCAGCAGGACAAGTGGTAAGTCTGGCTGTTCATACAGGCATTAAACTGCTCAGGCTGCATTTCCCAGAATTACTCCAGTGCCGTGAAGCAAGTAGGTAGCCTTAAGTGAAGTTCAACTGCCTTCCATAAAAATTATTTTTATAGTTTCCATTAGGTGGTTCCCGTAAAGTGGTAACAAAACACAATTTTGAATGAGGATGAAAATAAGTTGATATTTTGTTGTAATAAATTGCAGCTGGTGTAGCAACAAGCAGACCAGAAATACCATTTCGATAACTACCAGGAGATGGAATAGGAACGTGCACTGTCTAGGGAATGATGGTTTTGAATCATTACGACATGTCTTGTTCAATCTGGAAAAATTGTTATTAATCAACAATGAGATACTGGATACATTATTAGGTATAAATTGTTTATGCAGTAAATGTGTTGACAAGTGAAGTATTACTAAGATTTAAAACAGCAAACTGTTAACATGTGCACAACAGTGCGATGAGCTGTTATGACCTTTAGTACCAGATTTTTTTGGAACAGACACTGGTAAGGCACATTTTGAACAAACACAACACATCAGTACAGTAACTAGCTTTACTGCCACAAATCTTCAAAAAAATTAAACATCTGTAACATTACAAGAGAGTTTTAAATCCAAAATAAACAACCTTGGATCAATAAACCACTGGTTCAAAGGCATAATTAAGCTTGGCATGTGCCTCAAATAGCATTGTACCAGAAACAAACAAAGGCTTTTAATGTAACAAACTATTTATTTTTTATAATTCAATCTCTATTTTTCCACAATGATTTCTTGTCAGTTTGTTTAAGAAACAATGTACTAAATAATAGCTTTAAAAAAAGAACATTTATGGTGTACATGCCATACTGGCATAAAATCAAAGCTTCCAGCATTATCACAAACTAAGTCATTCAGTAAAGGAAGATTCTGTGATTCAGAGTGCAGCTGAACATATTTAAGGGGGCTGCAGTGTCAGGAATTTCCATCTTGCAAGCCAGAAATTCCAGATATAAACAAACTGACCACTCAACAGTATCCAGAGTGGCAGTGGACTACAAGCCTACTTCGATTTTGTCACTCCAAGTTCCTGCCTCAATATAAAGATCTTCAGTGTATGCCTCTGCATATACCATTAACCAAATCAGCAAGCAGTTTTCACCGCTGTAATTCCTAGCTAGTTGGAACAGTCTTTCTCACACCAATGGGATCTGCTTCAAAAACAATATCCCTGATTAAACCTTTAGAGTTTCAGTCACAGTGATCAAATTCGCAAGCAAGACTCTTCAATTTGATCGCCCAGTCTTGGCTGCGACTTTGGTGCTGAAGGGGCACAATACTGTTTGAGGTAACATCATCCGTACGCACTTTGAATTTGGGACCCATCTTCTCTTACATGGATGTTAAAAGAGCTGATTTGTTATTTGAAGTAACTAGAGTTGCCCCTAGTGCCATGCCCAACTTTTATCCTTCAATGAAAATGGATGATTTAATTATTATCTAAATTCTAGAGGGGGAGTTTCACAGCATTTTCCCCACATTTCTAAATTCTTGGCTTAGTTGTAAATCTCATGGGGGTGTCCTGAAATTGTTATAATTCAAGTCATAATGGAAATGCACTAATATTTCTTCTTATATCCTCACTAAACTGAAATGAAAGGAAACTTGAAAATTGAATCAAATATTTTCACTGCTGAAGTAAAAGCTTCCAGAATATTTTCAAATAAGTGAACTAATCATTCATAAAGTTATATGACATGGAAACAGATCTTTTGGCTCAACTTATCCATGTTGACTGAGGTGCCTGCTGAGTTAGTCCCACTTGATTGCAGTTGGCTCCATCCCTCTGCACCTTTCCTATCCATGTACCTGTCCATATGACTTTTAAATGTTGCAATTGTATCTGCCTCCACCACATCGGCTGGCAGCTCCTTCCATATACCCACCATTCTCTGTGCAAAAAAATTGCCTTCTCAGGTCCTTTTTAAATCCTTCCCCCCTCACCCTTAATTAATCACTTCTAGTTTTAGAATCCTCTATTCTCAGAAGAAGAACATGACCATTCACCACTCCAGTGAAAACAGCACCCAGCTTATCCAATCTCTCGTTATGTCTCAAGCCTTGCACTCCCAGCAACATCCTATGAATATTTTCTGCATTCTCTCTAGCTTAATCACATCCTTCCCATATTGTGAAGAACAAAACCGTACACAACATTTAAGAAAGTGTATTAACTTTATAGGACACTAATTAACAATATGTGGGTGGCAGAGTGGTACAGCTCAGACAGCCATTACCTCACAACTTTCAGTGACCCGGGTTCGTTTTTGACTTCTTTGCCAAGTGAGGCTTGTATGCTCTCTCTGTGACCATATAGGTTTTCTCCACATGCTCCAGCTTCTCCCCACTTTACAAAGATGTCAATAGGTTAATTGGCCACTCTACCTCGCCCCAAGCATGTAGGTGAATGGTAGAATCTCGGGGGCGGGGGGGGAGGAGGTGCAGTTGATGGAAATGTACGAACGTTTGTACGAAGAATAAAGTGGACTTAGTTTAAACAGACACTTGATTATCTGTACAAACTCAGTGTTTAATGGACTGCTTCTATGTCATATGTCTCTGTGAATCATATTTATTTTCTTTATTTGCTGTATTCTAGAATTTTATGATACTTTCATCAGAAGTGGTGATATTGTACATCACCGGGTGATTTAAAAGAACATAATAAAACTGCTTCAGTTAAAAAGGATAAATAATTTGAAGAAAATACTCTATCCAAGCATAGGTAATCATCCAGGATCAAAATACTGTTTGCAAGTCTTCCAATTTATTTCATTCATTTCATCATTGCTTTCTCAAATTAGCTTTTACAGCAGTTGTAGACAGTTCCTGAAAAATATAATGCTGATAATTCATTTTGACTGCAGCCATGAAAAGAGTCATAATATATCGTGCGAACAATTCAAATAAATCTCACATCAGCAGTGAAAAACAAACTACTAGGGGAAATCAGCAGGTCAAACAGCAACTATGGATGAACAGGGTTAGTTATTGTTTTGGCTTGAGGATAGCATCAGGACTCAGAATGGAGAGGGGAGATGCCAAGAATTGGTTATCACATTAGGAGAGTGCTATATACAGAAAATGAACAACCACCATGCACATGCTGAGCTCAAAGGATCCACAGACTACAATAGGTTGGTGAAGCTATCTCTTATCTCAAGCAGCCTCTAAAGAATCAGAACAACTGGCTTCCTTCTCATTCTGTGGGTTCTGAAGATGCAGATAAGGGTACAAATGCAGCTGAGGAGGCAGGTTAGATGGTTTTCAAAGTAGTCCTCACATTTCATCACCTATACAGGTCCTGATACTTCAACTCAAGGATCTAGTACCAAACCAAATGCTCCTTTTCTACCTTAAGTGCCTACCAAGTTCCAAAACACAGTGTTGATACTACTTTTCTTTGAAGAGGGTTTAGCCGCATCCTTGAATCTGTTCCTCTGTCCATATGTCAATCTCTTCTGATGCAGAATTTGAAATAGACATACCAGTGTCCTTCTCAGCAGCCACATCCTGATGTCTGCAAGACTGTACCTCAAATCATGATGTAGGTGGCATCTATCTAGAGGTACAGTGCACCTACAATATTCCCACAGCAAAAGCTCCAGGAAAAATGCAGAAGTAGTACCAGCTTTGACTCTTCTTCATCCAGAAGGAGATGCCCATTTTATATTTGCTTTAAGTAGCATGCAAGCCAATGTACCAAGTAACAAGTCAAAAATAGAGCCAATCTCAGTGAAGACTGGTGTCATATAAGAATATTTAATTGACTCAGTCTTTCTCACGGAAATATTGCATATCACCATCAACAGAATTCCAGTGTGAATAGAAAAAAATCTACAAAACTGATGGGAAACTGTTCGGCCTAGAACCATGATACAGCAGAACCAAATTTACTCAAGCCTCAGTAACCAAGTTTCCTTATGCAGACAACGTTTGCACACACTGGACTGCTTAGCTCCAAGCATTGTTGACTTTTTAACTAAAGCATTGGAAAGGATCAGATATGCATTCAACATCCACAAGACAAAGATCCTCTCACAACAATACTACAATGCACTCTGAAAAAATAAATAAACCTATCACGTATATGATCATGCACATAGAAGCCTGGGGCTTCATTACTTTGATCATTTGCTACTTTCCTCATGACCCTGCTTTACTTTCACATGACAATCGTCCGAAATTTACAACTGATCTGCAGAATATGAGCATCACGGGAAAGATGCCTTTTTGGGAGGAAATACGGGAATATCGCCACCTACAGGTTCTCCTGCAAGACACACAGAACAACCTAAATTATCAAAGTTTCTTCATATTTGCTGGGTCCACATCCTGGAATGCCTAAACCAAGGGTAGCACGGTAGTATAATGGTTAGTGTAACACTATTACTGCCCCAGCGACTTGGTTTCAATTCCACCACGGTCTGTAAGGAGATAATACATTCTCCCTGTGACTGTGTGGGGTTTCCTCTGGGTGCTCCAGTTTCCCGCCACATTCTAAAGACATACAAGTTAGTGGGTTAATTGATCATATGGGTGAAATTGGGTGGCACAGGCTTATGCAGCCAGAAAAGCTTAGTCCCTGGTAGATGGATAGATAGTTATGTGGATGGAAGAGTGAGAGACAGATAGACAGGCTGAGAGATAAATCGTTATTGTGAGTGTACTTTTACCAGAAGAATTGCAACTAACCACGCATTCCCAAGAGTAATTAGGGATGAGCAATAAATTCTGGCCTTGCTAAGAAAATCCACACTCTGATTAAAAATAAGAGCTTTCATTGCCTGCAAATTTGGTCATCTCTCATAATATCAGGTTTTGAACTGCCCTATGCAACCCTAAATCTACCTCAGCAATGGAAAACTACAGACCATCTCCTGCACTACCGTGGACTTGTTTTGTGCTTTCCTTTGCACCCATGTCTTGGTTTGTACAGTTTTTTTCTCCAGTGTCGAACAGAATTTATATATAATTTATGTTCTGTGTGTTGTTGTCCAAACCTACATGCCTATGATATTGCTGCCAGCAAAATTCTCATATTCTTGTGGATATGACAATTAACTGGACTTGAATTGACTTTTCCCAGCTGTATGTCTTGCCCTGTATATATGAAATGCTTGAGGCTGCTGACATTAAAAGGTACTGATGCTATTGCTCCTCAGCAAGCAGCTGTTTTCATATCAACTGAGAACAACATTCGCTTAAAAAATTCAAATGTTCAAGTATTTGCAGTCACTTCTATAAATACGCAATATTGATAATTAAGTGAAATATAATGTATCTTATATTTAAGTAACATTAAGCCAAAAAGTGCCGATCAATGAATAAGCAAAGGCATTAAGATATATGGAACAAAGGAAGATATAGACCAGACAAAATCTAACTGAAGGTTGAAAAAGCAGTAAGAGCTGGTGGCCCACTCCTGTTACTGTACTTCTACTGTTCCTCGAGCAATATAAACCTGTTCTGGAAAGAGAAACGACAGAGGTCAAAGGAGACAAGCATCCTAAAATATTAATAATTATCAGAAGCAACAGCAGACGTCATATATATATTAAACTTCAATTACATGTTGATTACAAAATGCTTCCTTCTAATTTAAAGGTTCAAAGTTCAAAGTAAATTTATCATCAAAGTACATATATGGCACTATATACAACCCTGAGGTTCATTTTCATGCGGGCATGCTCAAAAATGCTATAGAATAATAACCATCACAGAATCCATTAAAAACCATCCAACTTGGGCATCCAACTAGAGAGCAGAAGACAACAAACTGTGCAAATAAAAAAGAAACAAATAATAATAATCAATAAATAAGCAATAAATATCAAGAACATGAGAAGAAGAGTCCTTGAAAGTGCGACCGATGTTTGTGGGAACATTTCAATGATGGGCCAAGTGAAGTTGAGTAAAGATATCCCCTTTTGTTCAAGAGCCAGATGGTTGAGGGGTAGTAACTCTTCCTAAACCTGGTGGTGTGAGTCCTGAGGTTCCTGTGCCATCTTCCTGATGGCAACAGCAAGGAGAGAGCATGTCCTGAGCAGTGGGGTCCTTGATGATGGATGCTGCTTTTCTGTGACAGCGCTCCATGTGGATGTGCTCAATAGTAGAGAATGCTTTCTTGTGATGGACTGCGCCATATCCATTACTCTTTTGTAGGAGTTTCCACTTAAGGGCATTGATGTTTCCATACCCGGATGTGATGCAGCCAGTCAATATATTCTCCACTGCACATCTACATTAGTCTATGAACGTTTTCGATGTCACACTGAATCTCTGCAAACTCCTAAGGAAGTAGAGGCACTGCCATGCTTTCTTTGCAATTGCACTTTCGTGCTGGGCCCAGGACAGGTCCTCTGAAATAATAACACCAAGGAATTTCAAGTTGCTGACCCTTTCCGCCTCTGATCTTCCGATGAGGACTAGCTCATGGACCTCTGGTTACCATCTCCAAAAGTCAATAATCAGCTCCTCGGTCTTGCTGACATCGAGTAAGAGGTTGTTGTTGTGTCATTACTCAGCCAGATTTTCCCTCTTATCTCCTGATTCATCACAAATGTAGTTTTGAACTACGACAGTGGTATTGCGAGCAAACTTGAATGTGACATTGGAGTTGTCATAAGTGTAATGCGAGTAGAGCAAGGTGCTAAGCAAACAGCCTTGTGGTGCCCCTGTGTTGATGGAATGCATAGAGGAGATGTTACTGCCAATCCGAACTGACTGGGGTCTTCAAGTGAGGAAACCAAGGATCCAATTGCACAAGGAGGTATTGAGGCCAAGGTTTTGCAGCTTATTGTTCAGTTTTGAGGAGATGGTGGCATTGAATGCTGAGCTGTAGAAGATAAAGAGCATCTTGATGTAGGCATCTTTGCCATCCAGAGTGTTCCAGGATTGAGTGAAGAGCCAGTGAGATGGTATCTGCTGTGGACCTGTTGCTTTGGTAAGGAACTGGGAGCTGATCTAACTCGCTTCTCAGGCACGAGTTGATATGTTTCATCACGAACCTCTCAAAACAGTTTGTCACTGTAGATGTACGTGCTACTGGGTGATAGTCATGTATTGAATAAAGAAGGAACAAAATATGTTACAGAAAACATGATGAAGTGTAATCTGGTATTTAATGAGTACAGACTGAGATGCAGACTTGTAATATATTTAGGCAATAATTCAGTAATCACTAAAGACAAGAAAAATGTTTAACACTAACACTGCTCTCCTGACACTGATTTTTATTCTATCAATTGTGTAAAGAGTGAGACATTATGGACTATGATCAGTAAGCACAGAGAACTGTTTTGTTTATGATCACAAACCCATATTATAAATATTACTGCTTAAATTCAAACTGATATGACTGAAATTCTACAGTGTAAGGTCTATGAGACATTTTCGCCAACAGGTTTCTTTAAGAGGTAAGTGAAACCTTATGAATTTCAATTTCAAATCAATTTATCATTCTATTCCTGTTCACAGATAGATCTGGGTTGCTGACTACATGTCAGTAAGTTAAAGTAACAGAAATTCAGGAGTTAAAATGTAAATAGAAAATCAACCTATAACTGTAAATCATGTTATAATTCAACACACTGTTCATCAAGGGAAAGAAAGTGAAATAATATGCCAGTAACAGCACTCATGCTGAGGGTCAGATTCTGTTCATGGAAACCATCTGGTTCAGTCCCTTCGAGCCACACCAAATACAAATGATCTTTTAAAAAAATATCCTATTCATTAATGCATCACAGCTGCAACTTGTGTTACTTCATTTTTCCATGGTAACGTCCTTTCTGTTTCAAGGATCTGATTTCAGTTTGGTAGCAACGTATCCCTCCATCAATATTGAACACATTCATGTGTTAAACATAAAGAGTTATTGCAAATTCCTGAAATAGAATCATTTCTTTTTAATTATGGTTACATCAGAACTTGTAAATCCCAAATATATCATGTTCGTCATTTTCTTATATATGTTACGGTTGGAATTATATCTACTGGCAGGTGACTTAATCATATTTTCAGCCTTTAATAGGAAATTAATTTAATTTCAAATAGTGCTAGTTTTTCATACTCTAAACATAGTCTAAAATTCCATTCTTTCATTAAAAACATTTTGTTCATAATATAAATAACTTGTTGAGAATAGATCTGATTTCAACAAGCAGACTTCTACTCAATAACTACTCATTCACAATCCACTAATCCCAGCAATTGCATGCCATATTAATTAACACGCACTTGGAAAGACTTCTCAATGCTGCCTAACTATTGTAATCAAATGTAACAGGCACAACTAAAATAGTGCTTTGTTCGATGCAGTACAAGAAGTACTTGTAACATGATGGCTAACCAAAGATAATGAAGCAGAAGCTGCCAAAATAGTTTAAGAGCTGAAGCATAAACATTAAACTATTCTCAACTATCTGACAAGTTGGAAAATAACGGATGATAAAAGTTTTGGGAAAACTAAAGTAAAATAAGGAATATAAGATATTAACTGTTGCCACCCAACTACTCAAAATGTGAATTAAGTTCAGAAGAATTTGAAGTAGACAAAATAATTATTTCATTAATTTGAAAATTGAACAAAAGGATTGAGCATCAATTCTACTTTGAGTCACCTTTTGCTGCAAATGAAGTCTTTAACCAATGTCTTTTTGTCAGAAAATATGACCTACCATTAGCAATGTAGGTTATAAATTTCAGGATAGTACTCTTTGTAGTTTAGTTGATAATTATAACAATCTAACTAGTAATGTGAATATTATCCATTATACCTTGCAAAGAAGTTCTTTTTTACTATTTGAATGAAGCTTTGTAAAGTGATGCTGTAGTCACCCAAAAACCCTCTTGCAGCTGGCAACAGTGTCCTCAGCGGCAGTATGGTTAAGCCAGTGAAACAAGTTCACAGTCTCTGAAAAGTTATCTCTGTCACTGCTGAGACCTCTCAAGGGAAGGGCATCTTGATAATAATTTAATTATGGCTAGTGAAACCCATTTTTTTTGTCACTGGCCAGAAAGATGGCAAATATCCCTGCATACGAGGTGGCTAATACCAAATAAACTTGACTGCTAGTTTGGAATATCTAATTCAAGTCTTGCCTACACTAGGTTTAACATTATGAAATTAACATTTATCTAAATGAATAAAAATAAACATGAACTTGTCCAAACTTCTGCCAAGACCAACGACAGTTATACCTATAACTAGGCAATTCCAGAGTGGAGTGTTTATGGCAGCCTTCTGCTCACCCAAGTGGGGAGTTCTACCTTGGCCTTCTTGTGGAATCTGAGGATGCAGCATGAATAGAGACTCACAAGCTGAGTAAGTTTGACAATAGGTGACACAGGGCCACATCACTGTCTTTGTCACTTCAGACAACCTCAAGCACTGGCAAAAGTGCAACCTTGAGTCTTGTTAATATGCTGGAAACTGAGGTAACCTAGCTCAGCAAAACATCTGTGATGTTGGAAATGTGAAGGAAAAAAATTCTTCACCAGTGAACAAGAACAAAAGATAGTCATGTCTTAATTTCATTATTACTACTCGACAGCATCATTGGATATTTCTCTTCCTAAAATGTACAAAATTCCATAGCAAATATCTATCTAAAGTTTTGGATGCCCTTGAAAAACAAGGGTAGTACGTCAATCAGGCAAAATGGTATATCAACACTGTGTCTAATATTTCTCTATACAAAATCTGTCATTGCCAATATTAGTATTACATTTTGTCTAGTTGATTGGCTATCACTGGGGACAGTATGTAGGAAAGCCACTGTAAAATTCCATAAGAGTGTCATCAGGAATGGAGCTCCAACAAACTTTGGGAATAGAGAGAACTAAATGCAAAGAAAATAAATGTAACTCATAACGTGGCTCTTGGTTGGTATAAATGATAAAAGTCTTAATAGAGATTGGGAATTCACTGAATTTGTTTACCTATTTTGAAGGTTCAGTCATTACAAGTGTAAACTATCGTTCTCACAATCTGGTCTTTTGCTCCACAATCAATCTGAAATCACCATGCTTCATAAAAGTGACTGACTTTTAAAATGACTGACATCTGATGAGATATACTCCACATTATTTGCAACATTTTAATGATTAATGATAAAGTCAAGGAGGCTTCTAGTAAATCCAATTATAAAGACTTTTGTAGGACCCTAATCATATGTATCACACAAATGATTTTTACTTAAAACTCAATCATGTACACAAACATAGAATTCACTCCCTAATGTTCATCCAGGGCCTTCCATGCATCATTCATCAGAGACAGGGATGGGATTGAGAAGCATTCATCATATATTTGGAGAATATTTGTGTAAAATTCTTTTGTACAACAGAGTTCCACATTTGATATGGGCCACTCACACCAAAGTAGGCTTGAACTGGAGCACTGGCCTTGTTTCAGTATTCACCAAAGTACAGTGACCTTACACAGTGTAGGCCAATGCATACACAGACCTGTAGATAGTTCTGTCCACTTGTAGCTATGAACATCCTTGGATCTACATTTAGCATACCTACTCAACCATTCCCCAATAGACCACGAGCCAACTGACTATCAACTTATGAATCAAAATAATCTTATGAGCTCCATAAGTTTGATTGCATGAACAAACCCATAGGCTCTCAATGGCCCCTTTTGCAGGCATGATCATAGGGAGCACAGGGAGCATACAGCACTACAATGCAGAAATAGTCCTTTCAGACTACAATGTCTGAGCCAAACACGATGCCAAATTAAACAAAATCTTATTCCTATACATAATTCTTATACATCCATCCCCTGCATACTTGTCTGTCTACATGAAAGCCTTTTCAATGAGATTGTATTTGCATCCAATACTAACTGTGGCAGCTTATTCCAGACACACATCACTCTCTGTGTAAAAAAAAATCTTGCCCTGTACACTTACTTTAAAATTTCCCTCTCTGGCCATAAATAAACATATCAGCCTCTGACACTTCAGTGAAAACATCACAGAAAACTTCAGAGATGATGCCTCCTCACTACTACCATCAGGCAGGAGGTACAGAAGTCTTGGCTCCCAGACCACCAGATTTAGGAACAGTAATTATCCTACAACCTTCAAGCTCCTGAACCAAAATGTATTCATTCACCACTGCTCTGAAATGATTGTATGATGTACAAACTCACTTTCAAGAACTCCTTACATTTCATGTTCACAGTTTTATTTTTATCTGCACAATTTGTCTTCTTCTGCACATTGGTTGTTTGTCAGTCTTATATTTTTCATAAAATTCTATTGCAGTTCTTTTTTCCCCTGTAAATGCCTGCAAGAAAATGAATATCAAGGTTGTACTTAGATTGTGAATAGGTTGTATCAAGGTTGACATTTATCTTGGAATGTTCTGTGGCAGATGGAACCGCTCCGCATTTCTTTTCTATGCAGAGCAATGTACGATCTGCTCCCAACACCTGCCAACCTCAGCACCTGGTATGAAGATAAGACAGACAGGTGTGCTGCTTGTGGCAAGAAGGGAACACTTCAACATATTTTGAGTGCATGCAGTGTCAATCTTTCCAGCAGCATGCACACTTGGAGACATAACAAAGTTCTCAAAGTTGTGACAGAAGCGATTGAGCAGAGAGTGCTGCAGCACAACTTATCTCATGCCCCATGCTGCACAGAACATCGCATATCATTTGTGAAAGAAGGCTCCAAGTCAAGGGTGTACAGTGTAGGCTCACGATCAAGCATACTTTCTTCAGCCAATGATTGGTGTGTCAAGGCCAACATGGATGGGAAAGACAGTTTCCCGGAGCAAATAGCTTTCACAACATTGTGTCCAGATATAATCGTATGGTCTGACAGCAGTAGAGAAGCGGTTATTGGTGAACTCACAGTCCCCTGGGAAGACAACATCGATGAAGCCCATGAGCGCAAGTTCACCAAGTATGCAGAATTAAGATCAGAGTGCAGAGACAGAGGGTGGAAGGTCTCAAGCTATCCATTTGAAGTAGGCTGCCGTGGGTTTATTGCGTTCACTCTCCAGAAGTGGCTGCGTGACCTTGGCTTCACTAGAAGAAAGATCAAGTCAACCAGCAGGGCTGTAGCTGAGGCAGCAGAGAAAGGATCAGTATGGGTGTGGACCAAGTACGTCCAGAGGGGCAGATAGTCAGACAGTGTATACCTATCTTGCAAACCCTTCAGTAGTTGCATAGACACCTGAAGAGCAGACTATCTGTTGGATGGAAGTGACTGATAGAGGCAGATGCCAAGTTTTTAAGCTCACCAGTGGGAGGTGGTGCTTTAGCACTGCTGGCCCATGCCTTGAGGGAGTCTTGATCATAAGCGGGCCAAAACTCCTGAAGCCAGGTGGCAGATCAACTGATGATCCCACTGGTGATAGCACAGGACAGTTAACACCTTAGTCCAAGTGTATTTTTAACTCTAGTAACATTTATATACACAATGATAAAAAAAATTCTTTGAACAAAAGGTTGTCCAGTTTCTTCTTATAGTTCATACCATTGAATCCTGACAACATCATAGAAACATAGAACATAGAAAACGTACAGCACAGTACAGGCCTTTCAGCCCACAAAGCTGTGCCAAACATGTCTCTACCTTAGAACCATCTAGGCTTTACCCATAGCCCTCTATTTTTCTAAGCTCCATGTACCTATCCAGGAGTCTCTTAATAGACCCTATTATTTCCGCCTCCACCACCGCCGCTGGCAGCCCATTGCACGCACTCACCACTCCCTGACATCTCCCTCTGTACCTGCTTCCAAGCACCTTAAAACTATGCCCTCTCATGCTAGCCATTTCAGCCCTGGGGAAATGCCTCTGACTATCCAACGATCAATGTCATCCTGGGAAGACCCTTCTGCACCCTTTTCAAAATCTACATATCCTTCCAATAACGAGGTGACCAGAACTAAGCAGCCAAACAAAACGTTTGCATTAAAATGTAACGTGACTTCCTTACTCTTACAGCCATTGCTCGCACCAATGAAGGCAAGCAAGCCATAAACTTTCATTACCACCCTATCTACTCATGTGGCCACTTTCGGAGAGCTTTTCGACTTGCACCTCATGATCCTTCTGCAAATCAGTGCTGTTAAAAGTAAAGTTATTCAAGGCATTCTTTCCCCTTACACAAAGTCAACTACACATAATTGCTCACACTCATATTCACAACATCTCCACCCAACCCATCCCATGAACTACAGACAATGTAATCACCTACATTAAGGCTACGTCCACAGTACGCCAGATAATTTTGAAAACGAAGCTTTTTCTCTTCGTTTTGACCCTCCGTCCGCACTAAAGTGGTGTTTTCATCCCTGGAAAACGGAGATTTTCAGAAACGGTCTCCAGAGTGAATAAATCTGAAAACGCCTAATATCTGTTGTAGTGTGTACGGGGTAAACAGAGAGATTTAAAAACGCTGTCATGACAACACCACAACAACAATGCTTTTTCTGCTTCTGCTTGGTACTGCGCAAGCAGTGCCGTACGGCTGTTATAACGCACAGTCGGTGTGAACGGCGTGAGAATTAAATTGTAAAGTGAGCTTTTTTGACTATTTAAAAACGCTGTCACGACGTGCCGGAACAGATGGCCGCAGCGCGGCATTTCGTTGTTTTCTTGAACGCAACCCCCACATAACCAAACAATTTCAGAACAGACGGCAACGAGACTGAAGCCAGAAGAGTTAGAAATGTACTCACCAAATACTTTGACCCATAGTTTACTGAATAAATAAGTATACTCACTTTGCCCTGTTTTCTGTCCTTGCTTACATGAAGCTGGTTTACCTATTTATGCAAGTACTTCTCTGACAATAGATGTGTAACAGCCTAATGTAACGTTATATGGAAATACAAGATAACACTGATGCAGACATGTTTTATACATTTAACAAGGTGATTTATTAATGTAACAGAGTTAGTCAGTTTTTCAATGTTCGTCGTCAGCCAGGTCATACTGTCCCTGAACTCCCTGTCGGTTGCCTCCATACGCTCCAGTATTTGTTTTTTTTAGTTTTAAGTCCTCCTGCGCGACAGCCAACAGCAATTCCTTTTAAGTTTTTCTATTCTGTAACTGGACAAATGCGCACTAGTATACCGTTTCCTCTTCGCTTCTTTTCTGTGTGTCCTGCGCGTGCCCAGTGGAGGACATTCGCCCAAGTATCCGTGTTAGTGTGGACAGAGATAGTTTGAAAAACGCTTAGTGTGCACGCCTGTCGTTTTTACTCGAAACCGGTGTTTTCAAAATTATCTGGCGTAGTGTGGACATAGCCTAAACCTCAAATAAAACTGAATTTCATTGCTGATTCCCTTCCCAACATTGTTTTATCATGGTTTAACTAGCCTTCCACAATATTGGTCCCTTTGTATTCTGAATACAAATGTGTGGTAGAAAAGCAAACCAAAAAGAATATCTTAAGAACGAAAAAATGAGAGAACAATGAACATCAAAGATTTACAAACATGGATTTGTCTGTGAAGTGTCACTGAATTTGCAAAGAATTCTTAAGGCTGAACATGAAGGAAACAAGATTCAAACTTCAGTCCAATTGGACCACAAATAAGCAGAAATATCATCACAGTCAAGTATCAATGTGGGCCACGTCTCTGCTTGGCAGAAAAGGACTTGCAGCTGTGAAACCATCTCAGACTCTGTAGTGGTTGTACGTGTTGACTCCAGGACTACAGGATGCAGTTCTGACAGCTCTGGCCACATTTCTTTTACAATTGACACTGCTCTTCTCAACTGGTTGATGTGTTGTAGATAATATCAGGTGCAATTCCACTGTGTAGGAGAATAGTCTACTCTTTATGAGAACCCACTTTTGATCACCTCTGTAGTTCTTCGCCAGGACTGCCTGTCCAGGAGTGAAATATCAAACCTCCTTATTTTAGGAGCCTTCAAATTGTCTCAGCTGCTTGTCCTGTGTATTGTTTCTGAGACTGGGTTTGAGGAGATCCAAGCGTGAGCACAATGGACTACACAGGAGTAGCATTGCTGGAGGGGTGTTGGTTGTGGAGTGTGCTGCATTGCAATATGCAAGGAGAAAAGTAAAGACCTTCTGATTCAGAGTCAGTGTAGTATGTTCTGCTGACATTGTTCAAAGTGCATCTTTAGACTCTGGATAAACCTTTCTGTTAAGCCATTTGTAGCTGTGTGGAGTAGCACAGATGTAATATGTCTTATTCCATTCATTTTTAGGGATGAGTGAAACTGTTGCACAACAAACTGTGGTCCATTGTCACTGACTAAGTATTCAGGAACACCAATCCTTGAGACTTCTCAACACATCAACAGTGCACGAGACTACAGTGGAGGCTATTAGGGACACTTCTGGCTACTTTGTAGCTGCATCCACTACTACCAAGACATTTGTACCCATGAAAGGTCCAGACATTTGTACCCATGACATTTGTACCCATGAAATCCACATGAATCCTCTGCCAAAGAAATGCAAGCAATTCCCAAGGAGAGATGCTGCTCTAAGAATTTTCTGGACGTATTAGCATCCCGAAGAGTGCATAGCAAGCAGCTCAATCTGCTGATCTATCCCAGGCCACAAGACAAAGCTTTGAGCCAATGCTTTCATTTTGATCACACCTAGATGAGCAGTATGGGCCCCACCTCCCCCTCGTACCCCATCTTTTTATGCACACATTCTTTCTCTCACTCTCCTTTTTCTCCCTCTGTCCCTCTGAATATACCTCTTGCCCATCCTCTGGATCCCCCCCCCCTTGTCTTTCTTCCCGGACCTCCTGTCCCATGATCCTCTCGTATCCCCTTTTGCCTATCACCTGTCCAGCTCTTGGCTCTATCCCTCCCCCTCCTGTCTTCTCCTATCATTTTGGATCTCCCCCTCCCCATCTAACTTTCAAATTCCTTACTCACTCTTCCTTCAGTTAGTCCTGACGAAGGGTCTCGGCCTGAAACGTCGACTGCACCTCTTCCTACAGATGCTGCTTGGCCTGCTGCGTTCACCAGCAACTTTGATGTGTGTTGCTTGAATTTCCAGCATCTGCAGAATTCCTGTTGTTTAGATGAGCAGTATGTAGCTCCTCCAACACTTTAGAACTCAGCTTGGATGATACAACAACTCTCAATGCCCACATAAGGCAACCTCCAACAGGGGCAAGTTTATCCTGGCTATGGTAAAATGAGGGAGTTGGAATATCTGCTACATATTTCAGCCATTTTGAGTTGTCATGTACATTTCAGACATTGTGGGGTCTTTACTGGTTTCCCTTTGGATCTTCTCTGCTGTAATAGGAAGACTTTCGATTTGCATAAGGAAGAATATGTTAAGTGTTCTATTTGGTAGAATTTTTCCAGCTATTTCCTTTCCCAAGGGTTAAAAGCACAATCCATCAGCCTTTCCATGATTAGTTGTCCTCTTGAATTTGATCTTGTAAATGTGCCCTCCAAGAAACAGAGCCCACCTCTGCATTCTTGCTGCTGCTGTTTGTGGAACACCCTTCCGTGGATTAAAAATGCACACTGGTGGTTGATGATCAGTCACGAGGATAAACTCTCTCCCATATAAGTACTTGTAGAGATGTTTCACATCCCAAATCAGATTCAAGGTCTCTAAGTCAATCTGTGCATAATTTTTCTCTGCAGAAGTAAGGAAAGGTGATACAGAGGCTGTGGGGTGTTCACTTCCATTATTCATGAAACATGACCTGACTGCACCTATACCATAAGGCGAGATGTCACAGACAAGATTCATTGGACAATGTGGAACATAATGTGTGAATATCAAAGTGGATGGTAAAAGTTTTTTCAAGTATGTTAAAAATAAAAGAGAAATGACAGTGGATATAGGACCGCTAGAAAATGAGGCCGGAGAAATAATTACGGGGGACAAGGAGATGGCTGATGAACCAAATGAGTATTTTGCATCAGTCTTCACTGTGGAAGACACCAGCAGTATGCCTGATGTTGTCATGTGTATAGGAAGAGATAAGGGTGCAGTTACTGTTACAATAGAGAAGGTGCTCAAAAAGCTGAAAGACCTAAAGGTACATAAGTCACCCGGACCAGAGGAACTGTACCCTAGGGTTCTGAAAGAGGTAGAGATTATGGTGGCATTAGAAATGATCTTTCAAAAATCATTGGACTGGGCTTGGTGCCAGAGGACTGGAAAATTGCAAATGTTACTCCACTCTTTAAGAAAGGAGGAAGGCAGCAGAAAGGAATTATAGACCAGTTAGCCTGACCTCAGTGGTTGGGAAGACATTAGAGTCAATTGTTAAGGATGAGCTAATAGAGTATTTGGCGACACAGGACAAGATAGTACAAAGTCAGCATGGTTTCCTTCAGGGAAAATCCTGCCCAACGATGCTGTTGGAATGTTTTGAGGAGATTACAAGTAGGATAGATAAAGGGGATGCAGTGGATGTTATATATTTGGACTTTCAGAAGGCCTTTGACAAGATGCCACACATGAGGCTGCTTACCAAGTTAAGAGCCCATGGTATTAGAAGAAAGTTACTGGCATGGTTAGAGCATTGGCTGATTGATAGGAGGCAGCAAGTTCAAATAAAAGGATCCTTTTCTGGTTCGCTGCCGGTAACT
Source organism: Mobula hypostoma (assembly GCF_963921235.1). Taxonomy (NCBI): domain Eukaryota; kingdom Metazoa; phylum Chordata; class Chondrichthyes; order Myliobatiformes; family Myliobatidae; genus Mobula; species Mobula hypostoma. The sequence continues at coordinate 173,363,868 of NC_086097.1, forward strand.
AGTGGTGTTCCGTAAGGGTTGGTGTTGGTACCGCTTCTTTTTATGCTGTATATCAATGATTTAGATGATGGAATAGATGGCTGTGTTGACAAGTTTGCAGATAATATGAAGATAAGTGTAGGTGCAGGTCGTGTTGAGGAAACAGGAAAGCTGCAGAAGGACTTAGACAGGTTAGAAGAATGGGCAAGAGAGTGGCAAATTAAATACAATGTTGGAAAATGCATGGTCATGCACTTTAGTAGAAGAAATAAATGTGCAGACTATTTTCTAAATGGGGAGAAATTACAGGAATCTGAGATGCAGAGGGCCTTGGGAGTCCTTGTGCAGAACACCCTGAAGGTTAACTTGCGGGTTGAGTCAGTGGTGAGGAAGACAAATGCCATGTTAGCATTCATTTCAAGAGGTCCAGAAAACAAGAGCAAGGATGTGATGCTGAGGCTTTATAAGGCACTGGTGAGGCCTCACTTTGAGTATTGTGAACAGTTTTGGGCCCCTCATCTTAGAAAAGATGTGCTGGCATTGGAGAGGGTCCAGAGAAGGTTCACAAGGATGATTCCAGGAATTAAAGCGTGATCATATGAAGAACATTTGATGGCTCTGGGTCTGTACTCACTGGAATTTAGAAGGATGAGGGGGATCTCATTGAAACCTTTCGAATGTTGAAAAGCCTAGACAGAGTAGAAGTGGAAAGGATGTTTCCTATGGTAGGGGAGTCTAGAACAAGAGGGCACAGCCTCAGGATAGAGGGCTGCCCTTTCAAAACAGAGATGCAGAGAAATTTCTTTAGCCAAAGGGTGGTGAATTTGTAGAATTTGTTGCCACGTGCAGCTGTGGAGGCCAAGTCATTGGGTGTATTTAAGGCAGAAATTGATCAGTTCTTGATTGGCCATGGCGTCAAAAGTTACGGGGAGAAGGCTGGGAACTGGGGTTGAGGAGGAGATAGAAAAAAAGAATCAGCCATGATTGAATGGCGGAGAAGACTCAATGGGCCAGATGGCCTAATTTTGCTCCTATGTCTTATGATCTTATAGTCTTATACTCTGTCTGAAATCCCATTTCCTTTACCTTGTTCAAAGCCTCCTGACATAACTTTGACCATTGCCATTTCTTCTCCCAATCTGTAGAAATGAGTTCAAGGTGTACAGCACGGTAGCCAAATTTAGCAGCAATCTGTTACAATAATTGAGAAATCCTGAAAAGGAGCACAACTGTGACATGTCCTTTGGCCTTGGGGCATCCACCATTGTTTGAATTTTCAAATGTCATCCTTGAACACTGTTGTGACATCATTCAGTCCCTTTCCTAATTCACTTGTAGATGACTCTACTGCAGGGGATGTGGCATGCAAATTGTGGATGGATCGCCAATCAAGTTGTGGTTGTCTCAGCCAATCACAAGCCCAAAATGATGGCCCTCCTATTTTTACCCCATACAAACCCAATATGGCTTGTTGGTTGTTGTATTTCACTGGTACGAATGTCATTTTCACAGGAATTATCTTCTAACCCGTATAAGTTCTTAGTCAAATATCAGCAGGCTTCATTTCAGTAACTTTGAAATGCCATTCAAACTCATGTTGTGGAATAACTGAAAAAGCCGAGCCAGTGACCAATTCCACTGTAATTAATTGGAAACTTTTCAAAACTGGATCTTGACTTTTTATCATTTTTTTCTTCCCTGTGCAGTCCAATAATTTTTGTACCCCTGACATGCTCTTTGCATGTGTCCTACTTTGCTGCATTTTCTACAAGTTCCACCTTTAACCCTGAATTGGTCTGATGTACATGGGCCTCTGCCACAACGGTAACACAATTTTGTTCATGCTCACTTTCATTCCTGAGTGCAACTCAATTGCACCTCTATCTGTAGTTTCCATTGGTGCAACTACTTCAACTCCTCTTTCAATTGTGAGTTGTGCTTCAGTTAGCAGATGTTTTTGAATACTTTCTTGTAAGATTTCACGAACTAAACAAGCTCTCAGTGCACCATTATGCTCATCACTAAATTGATAATGCTCAATTTTTTCAATTCAGCCATGTACAGTACGTTGAAATGGGACTCCCCTTCCTTTTCATTAGCTATTTCATTTGCTTCAAAACACAGCTCAATTTGTTAAGTATGCATATTCCACTTACTTCTTGCACAGTCTTGTACCTTTCTTTCCAATGTAGTCAGCCATTTCTGCTTCTTTACTATTTATGATTATCATCATCTGGTACTCACTGTTTATGAACCCGTGAGCTAGTCTGTATTCTGTCTTTTTTTCACTCGACTGTCTTCTCCTCATTCAAGTATAACAGTATTTATGCATAATTTTCTATATGGGACAGTTAACTTTTGTTTTAGTTGCAGAATGTGGGCATCCCTGATAAGGACAGAGTTACCAATATCACTAAGCCTGAAAAAGTGCAGAGAAAATTTACAAAAATGTTGCAAGACGTTAGGACATGAGTATAGGGAAAGATTGTATAGGTTAGGACTTCATTTCCTGGAGCACTGAAGAAAGAGGAGAGATCTATAGAGGTACACAAAATTATGATGGGTACAGGTAAGGTGAATGCACGCAGGATTTTTCCCCTCAGGTTGATTGAGATTAGAACTAGAGGTCATAGGTTTTGGGTGAAAGGTGAAATATTATGGGGAATCTCAAGGGATACTTCTTCACTCACAGGGTGGTGAGAGTGTGGAATAAGCTGCCCTCGGAAGTGGTAGATGTGGGTTCAATTATAACATATAAGTTTAGATAGGCACATGGGCGAGAGGGGTATGGGGTCTATGGTCTGGGTACAGGTGGAGGGGACTAGGAAGCAGACCAGGTCAGCATGGACTAGAGGGGCCAAAGGGCCTGTCTCTGTGCTGTAGGCTGTACGACTCCTACAGCACAGAGACAGACTCTAGCTGTCCAATGGTTAGATGGCAGTGAACCAGCTTCTAAAACCACTGTAGTCTGTCCAAGGAACATAATTACTTCTAGTACTGGCCAGAGGACGCTTTAAGATTTGGAAAGAGAGATAACAAAGATAAGTGTGACGTGCAGTGTAAATGTGCAAAATTTGAACCTATTTGTGATTAGCAGCATAGTATTTGGATAAAACAAATATTTCTGCTTTATACCTGACCACGTGTGGCACATGGCCAAGTGGTTAGGACGTTGGGCTCACGATCTGAAAGTTGTGGGTTCAAGTCTCGGCCAAGGCAGCATGTTATGTCTTTGAGCAAGGCAGTCCACCCAGCTGAAAATGGGTACTGGCAAATGCTGGGGGTGAACCTCGCGACAGACTGGCATTCTATCTGGGGGGGGGGGGAGGGTGGAGTCTAATACTCTCAGTCGCTTCACACCACAGAAACCGGCATAAGCATCAGCCTGATGGGCCACTAGGCTCGGGACAGACTTTGAATTTGACAATTCACTTGTAGAATTGGGACCTTAGATATCTGGGCAAATGCAGCAATATCAAATCCTGCTGAACACCTGTGACGAGGTACAACATACTTCAATCCAATGACCAAAGCTTATATAGCCCTTTTTAGCCAAATATCCAACGGCTAAATGTGGCTATGTAATTTGGTCTCTTACACATCTTCCTTTGTTTTCTCTCTATCATTTTGGGCATGCAAATGAAAGAATCAGGTATGTCTGGCAACCAAACAACTAAAGGGATTAGAGAATTAGTGTCTGAGTATCAGATGTGACCCTTGGTTGGTGGTTTGAGATCAAGATTTCAACAGGGAGCAGAATTGGAAAGTCTGGGAGACACGGACATGCAGTTGGAAAATAGGGCATTTGGGCAGTCAGGAAGAATGCTGAACGATCAAAAGAAGGCAAGAGAGAAGTTGGTCAGTGGGGGGAAGATGGGTGGTGGAAGTGGTGAACCTGAGTAGTACACCCTATTGGAAATTGCCCAAAAACAGGTATGTCTTATAACAGCCGCAACTCAGAAACTTCGAAGCCTCTCTGAGTCTGCTAATTTATTGCCCAAGCTGAATCATTTCACCTGCTAAGCCAGTTCCACCATCCAATGAGAGTACGGCTGATCCATAATTCTATAAATGCACCTCTCCACTCCCTTGCCATTGCCAACTGCCCAAATGCTATTCACATCAGGAAAAAAAATATAAAAGCAACACACATGAAATGCTGGAGGAACTCAGTAGGCCAATCAGCATCTTTGGAAAAGAATACAGTCAACGTTTCAGGCCGAGACCCTTCAGTAGGATCATTTGGAGCTGAATGCTTAAAATTACTATATTTTTCAGGCACCACTGACATAGCACAATTATCACAATTTGAGATTTAATAATCCTACAAAAAGCACCTTCAGAGACTGAATAAGTGTTTAAAACAAACATCTGTGAATACATGACAGTTTTGAGTGAATGAAAATCTTGAAAACCACCTTCCAGGTATGAAAAGAACTCCAAATAATTCAAAATGCATGTCCTCGGAAATTACACTAATGAGAGATCATTCTTTTGGTACAATTCAGTCTGCTTACTTACTAATTTCAACTTTTCATCGTGCATATTACCATCCTTCAGCTAGAAAAGAGTACAGTTTCTGTCACTACTCATTCACTGTAATACTTAAGTACCCAAGCAATGCTTGCTATTGGAATTTGAGGGGATGAGGGTCACCTATGAAGTTTAAATCATGTGTAAATGGATTTGCATTCATCAAAGCTTGCCAATACCAAGACTCTGGGTTCTGATTTACAACAAATCATCAATGCGTTAACTGTTCTACAAGTAAGACTTCCAAGCCACCTGATGTCAAAGTTCAAAGAGGACATAGAGCACTACAGAAAGAATTAGATTTACATCATGCTTCCTTAAGGTCTGTCAGCTCATGGCATTTTATAGCAAAGTAAATACATATATCTTAAGTGTAGTCACTATGTTAAGAAACACAGCGACCAACTTGCGCACAGCTTGGGTGATCTGTGCTCAGCCACGAGGGGTGATGCTGATCTTCCCATTTCATGTCACTTTAATTCTCAATCCCTCCCGCATTCTGACCCATCTGTCTGTGGTCTTCTCCAGTGCTTTAGAGAGGCCTGACATACACAATAGAAACTTGCAACCCTTGGAATAAATACTGAATTCTCCAACACTAGAGAAATTGCATTCATAATTTCCATTATGTTCCATGTTCAATGTTCTATGCTTGTTATCATACCCAAGTCTCTTTCATACATAATTTCTTTAAAATCTCTTGCTAACAACACTTGATCTATCTTAACCAATCTCCTTTTAGACTCTTGTCTTACACCTCACTCCTTCCCCTAAGCGCCCCTTTGGAAAGTGTAAACCCTCCACTCTCTCCCTAGTTCTGAGGAAGGGTAGCTGACCTGAAACATTAAATTGTTTCCCTGGCTGAGCTATTCAAGCATTTTCTGCTTTTGTTTCAGAACCCAACACTCTGCAGTTTTATTTGTTTTGCATACAGCAAGCTCCACAAACATCAAATTTTGACATTAGTTTTAATATTGGTTTGTTATTATCATATGTACCAAGAAACAGTGAAAATCTGGTTGTGACTACTATTTATACAAATAAAATCATTACATGGTGCATTGGACTAGAATAGGGTAAAACAATAACAATGCAGAATTAAGTGTAAAAGTTCCCAAAAAGGGGCAGTATAGGTAAACAATGAAATGTAAGATCATATTGAGATAGATTGTGAGGCCAAGAGTACATCTCATCAGACAACAGGTCCACTCAAGAGTCTGGTAACAGAAGGATAGAAACTGTCAAGCCTCATGGTACATGCTTTCAGGCTTTTGTATCCTCTGCCTGATGGGAGAGGAGAGAAGAGAGAATGACTGGGATGGATGGGGGGGTCATTGATTCGTATGGTCTTACTAAGGCAGCAAGAAGTAGAGAGTTATTATTGAGGAGGTGGTTCTTGTGATGTGCTGAGTCAGCATACAGAGAGAAGGTGCAGGGCTAACGGACTGGTGCAGAGCCAACAACCTGTCTCTGAATGTGAACAAAACAAAAGAGATGGTTGTTGACTTCAGGAGAGCACGGAGCAACCACTCTCCGCTGAACATCGATGACTCCTCCGTAGAGATCGTTAGGATCACCAGATTTCTTGGTGTTGACCTGGCGGAGAATCTCACCTGGTCCCTCAACACCAGCTCCATAGCCAAGAAAGCCCAACAGCATCTCTACTTTCTGCGAAGGCTGAGGAAAGTCCATCTCCCACCCCCCATCCTCACCACATTCTACAGAGGATGTATCGAGAGCGTCCTGAGCAGCTGCATCACTGCCTGGTTCAGAAATTGTACCGCCTCGGGTCGCAAGACCCTGCAGTGGATAGTGAGGTCAGCTGAGAAGATCATCGGGGTCTCTCTTCCCGCTACTACAGATATTTACACCACACACTGCACCTGCAAAGCTAACAGTATTTTGAAGGACCCCACACACCCCTCACACAAACTTTACTCCCTCCTGCCATCTGGCAAAAGGTACCAAAGCATTCAGGCTCTCACGACCAGACTGTGCAACAGGTTTTTCCCCCAAGCTATCAGACTCCTCAATACTCAGAGTCTAGATTTATCCTCTACTGTGCCTATTGTCTTATTTATTAATTATTGGACTGCCCTGCACTTTATGTAGTCCTGAGCAGGTCTGTAGTCTAGTGCAGTTTTTATGTTGTTTTACGTAGTCTAGTGTAGCCCTGTGCTGTCTCACATAGTCTAGTGTAGTTTTGTGTTCTTCCATGTAGCACCAGGGTCCTGGAGGAACATTGTTTCATTTTTACTGTGTACTGTACCAGCAGCTTATGGTCAAAATGACAATAAACTTGACTTGACTTGACCTGAGCTGTGCCCATAATTCTTTGCAGCTTCTTAAGATTCACATGCAGAGCAGTTGCCATACAAAGCCATTATGCATCCATACAGGCCAGGCAGCATCTCTAGGAAGAAGTACAGTCGACGTTTCGGGCCGAGACACTTCGTCAGGACTAACTGAAGGAAGAGCTAGTAAGAGATTTGAAAGTGCGAGGGGGAGGGGGATATCTGAAATGATAGGAGAAGACAGGAGGGGGAGGGATGGAGCCAAGAGCTGGACAGGTGATTGGCAAAAGGGATATGAGAGGATCAGACTGGGAGATCGTTTTGCAAAACACCTACGCTCTGTCCGCCAGAGAAAGCAGGATCTCCCAGTGGCCACACATTTTAATTCCACATCCCATTCCCATTCTGATATGTCTATCCACTTCCTCCTCTACTGTAAAGATGAAGCCACACTCAGGTTGGAGGAACAACACCTTATATTCCGTCTGGGTAGCCTCCAACCTGATGGCATGAACATTGACTTCTCTAACTTCCACTAATACCCCACCTCCCCCTCGTACCCCATCCGTTATTTATATACACACATTCTTTCTCTCTTTCTCCTTTTTCTCCCTCTGTCCCTCTGACTATACCCCTCGCCCATCCTCTGGGTTTTCCCCCCATCCCCCTTTTCCTTCTCCCTGGGCCTCCTGTCCCATGATCCTCTCATATCCCTTTTGCCAATCACCTGTCCAGCTTTTGGCTCCATCCCTCCTCCTCCTGTCTTCTCCTATCACTTTGGATCTCCCCCTCCCCTTCCACTTTCAAATCTCTTACTAGCTCTTCCTTCAGTTAGTCCTGACGAAGGGTCTTGGCCCAAAACGTCGACTGTACCTCTTCCTAGAGATACTGCCTGGCCTGCTGCATTCACCAGCAAATTTGATGTGTGTTGCTTGAATTTCCAGCATCTGCAGAATTCCTCGTGTTTATGCATCCATACAGAATGCTTTCTATGACTCTTCAATAAAAAATAGTAAGTTGCTGGAGACAAAGGGATATGCTGAATTTCTTTAGCCTCCTGAAGAAGTTGGTGAGCTTTCTTGGGCGTGACATCAATATGGTTGGGGCAGGACACCTGGAAATTTGAAGCTCTCAACCTCAATACCACTGATGTTTCCTGATGTCAATGACCAGCTTTTTTGTTTTGTTAACATTGAGGGAAAAGTTGATATCATGACACCATGTTAAGTAAGCTCTCTATCTCCTTTCTGTACTCATCGTCCTTTAAGATATAGCCTACTACAGTGGTATCATTAGCAAACTTGTAGCTGGAGTTAGAGCAGAATCTAGCTTCAGAGGCATGAGTATACAAGAAGTACAGTTGGAGGCTCTATTCTTTTCATCCATTACTGGTGTACTAAATGGGCATTCTGTTGTGCCTAGCTCTAATTCAGGAGCTACCAAAATAAATGACACAATTGGAACAACTCGGCTTTAAGAAATTACTCCTGAATTTATGATCAAGAATATTAATAGCGCATTCACGTATGGCTGCTGCTTGTTGGCCATTGGGAGCCAAGTTCCTGTTGTTGCAGTTAACTCTTGCGGCAGCCACGGAGCCTGACAACAAGATACAGCTAAATGGAGATGGAGGGGGTAAATTGGTCTGGTGAAAGGTTAAATAGTACAGCATGATACCTGATCAACTGGCTATAACTAGGCACATATATAAACTTCCAAGTATTATGGGGCTGATACAAGATTGAGAGGGTTAAGGCCAACAGCTAAATATAAAATTGTGAATTTTAAAATCAAGGGAACGCTGGACCTGAATCTGATACAGATCAGGGTCCTCAGGAATGATGCATGATTCACACATGGAGGATTTAGGATGAAGGTAGCAGAATTCTTGCTGAAAGAAACCACTTCTATTATTTATTAAAGACAATAAACAGCATATCTGTCTGAAGTTTGGTTTGGCACAACACACCTGAACTGTTAGGCGTTTGACAGCATCCCAGACTAATCCAATAAACTCTTTCATTCGTTCTTCTGGACTGCTCCATTCTTCACAGCTTTGCATTAGTTTGATTGGTACAGAGAGTGGTCTGGACTCTTGGACAAAAACAAAGGAGAGTTGCAATTAGGAAAGCAAATATGGGCAGCGTTACAATATCCACTGCAAGTAAACTGAAGGTTTTGTAAATCCCACCAATTAAATTCTAAGCTGCAATAAGAAAGACTTACCTTTCAAATTCATTTCAATACATTCCAAAACAGTTTACAGGAAATGAAATACAACTGAAAAAGCAAAGTGCTTCAGGGACACAGCTTGCCAGGCAGCATCTGTGGAGGGAAATGTACAGGGAATGTTTCTGGTCTGAAACTTCATCTGATGAAAGGTCTCGATCCAAAACATCAACTATCCATTTCCTTCCACAACTGCTGCTTGACCCACTTAATTCCTCCAGCACTTTGCTTGTTACTCCAGATTCCAGCATCTGCAGTCGCTTGTGTTTGCAACTATATGATCATTATTGTAATGGAAAAAATGCAGCAGCTACTCTGAGTATAGTAAGCTCTGACAAAAAATAAAATGGTAATACCCATTTAATACTTCCCCTATGTTGATTGAGTAATAGGTTTTGGCCAGATCACTAAGGAGAATACCCGAGACAGCATTTTTTCCACTCACTGAGAGGGTGCATAAAGGCTTCAGGTAAGGTCTCATTTTCTCTGAACGTGAAGGACTTCCTCAGAAATGAATTATAGTGATAGCTGTGAGTAGATTCACAGTAAGGATTCAAAACATGTTTTAATTTGTTGTTTTATATATATATCTCTGGCTCTAAGTAGATTTGTATCATGTTGTTAATGTTAATGTGGTGACCAAATCATAATTCACAAACTTCACAAAAAATACTTGAAATACACATAGTATCAAAACTTGTACATCAAATATATCCCTCTATTTAGTTCATTGTGTGAAGCAAAATTAGTTTGGAGTTTAGGCATTAAGACGTAAAACCCAACAGTCCAGGATGACCTTCAAAAGAAATTACAGATGCATTGAAGGGAAAACCAATAAAACTGCAGAAACAGCACACACAAAATACTGAAGTAACTCAGCAAGTCAGGCAGCATCTATGGAAAAGAATAAACAATCAACATTTCAAGCCAAGACCTTTCTTCAGGACTGGAAAGGAAGGGGGAAGAAGCCAGAATAAAATGGTGGGAGGAGGGGTAGGGGACTAGCTAGAAGGTGATAGGCAAAGCCAGGTGGGTGGGAAAGATAAAGGGCTGGAAATGAAGGAGGGGTACCAGAGGGAGGTGATAGGCAGGTGAGGAGAAAAAGAAAAAAGCTATAGTGGGGAATAGAAGCAGAGGGAAGGAGGAGGGGAAATGATCATCGGAAGGAGAAATCGATATTCATGTCATCAGGTTGGAAGCTACCTAGACGGAATAAGAGATGTTGCTCTGCCACCCTGACAGTGGCCTCATTGTGGCAAAAAGAGGAGGCTAAGTGATACTTACTCCTATTGTGGTTATCTGCAGGTCTACTGCAAGAACCAGTGGATCTAGTCCGAGATAAGGAAAAAAGACTGCAAGATTAAGGAGTGGCAGAAGTGAGACAAGTAACCCAGAACTCAAAAAGTCTCCCAAAAAACAACAGCGGGACAATCTAGTCCCTTGCATCAGAGCCCTGATATTGCATGACCAACAATATTGTAATTTTAATAGGGTATAATGAATAAAGTATTTCTTTTTTGTAGAACAGAGACTCAAAATGCAACTGACAATCAGTAACTTAAGTAAAAAATTAATCACCCTTCTCAGGTTCAAGCTTACTTTCTAGTGACCTAAGCAGAAAAAAAATGGCGCCAAGCTTCATGGAACTCCAACATTGTGGGACCAAGATGAAAATGTTCCTTTATCTTTTTGATTTAGCCTGCTACTCATTACGAATTAAGAATTCAATTTTCAGCTTTACCAAGGATTTATAAAATAACACTCCTGTCTTGATTTTGTTATTCAAATTTATCATCACTTCCCCATATAACAATAATTATGATTTCTCACTCCGTCACTGTAAATAAACTCTGCAATAAAGGTGCAGTCCAAAGGAAAAATAACAGAGAACCCTGCCCCCTCAGAAGATCTGCATCATGAAAAGAGGCAAAGAGAGAGGTGAATATGAGAGCATCCCGCTCCCTCCGGACGAACCGGACCCGGTGGCATCAAGTTTCATCGTCACCGAGGAGGACGTTAGAAGAGCCTTCCTGAAGATAAATCCAAGGAAGGCGACCAGCCCAGATGGCGTCCCGGGACGGGTTCTCCGGGCCTGTGCAAGCGAGCTAGCTGGAGTGTTTGCTGACATCTTCAACTGCTCCTTGCTTCAGTCTAAGATCCCCTCGTGTTTTAAGAAGGCAACGATAATCCCAGTGCCGAAGAAGAGCAAGGTGACATGCCTGAATGACTATCGACCTGTGGCTCTGACATCAATTGCTATGAAGTGCTTCGAGAGATTGGTTTTGGCACACATCAACCACAGCCTACCGGTCAACCTCGACGCTTTGCAATTCGCCTACCAGAGCAGCAGGTCAATGGCAGATGCCATCTCTCTGGCCCTACATTCCTCCTTAGAACACCTGGAGAATAAAGACGCATACGTAAGGCTCCTTTTCATTGACTACAGCTCTGCCTTTAATACCATCGTTCCAAATAAACTGAGTCCTAAGCTCCGGAACCTGGGCCTTAGCACTCAGATCTGAAGCTGGATCTTCAGCTTCCTCACAGACAGGACCCAGGCTGTAAAAATAGGGGACAAGCTCTCCTCTACAATCACTCTGAGCACCAGTGCCCCACAAGGCTGTGTACTCAGCCCCATGCTGTACTCACTGTACACCCATGATTGTGTAGCCAAGTTTCCATCAAACTCAATATATAAGTTTGCTGATGACACAACAATTATAGGGCTGTATCTGGGGTAATGATGAGTTTGAGTACAGAGAGGAAATTACGAACCTGGTGGCATGGTGCAAATCTATCCCTCAACATCAGCAAGACGAAGGAATTGGTTGTGGACTTCAGAAAGAGTTGCAGACCGCATGACCCAATCTACATCGGTGGTGCGCAAGTGGAATAGGTCAAAAGCTTTAAGTCCAAGACCGAAAGAAGCTGCAGAAGATCGTGAACACGGCGCAGCACATCACACAAACCAATCTTCCGTCCGTGGACTCACTTTACACCGCACGCTGTCGGAGCAGTGCTGCCAGGATAATCAAGGACACGACCCACCCAGCCAACACACTTTTCGTCCCTCTTCCCTCCGACAGAAGGTTCAGGAGCTTGAAGACTCATATGGCCAGATTTGGAAACAGCTTCTTTCCAACTGTGATAAGACTGCTGAACGGATCCTGATCCAGATCTGGGCCATACCCTCCAAATATCCGGACCTGCCTCTCGGTTTTTTTGCACTACTTTACTTCCCATTTTTCTATTTTCTATTTATGATTTATAATTTAAATTTTTAATATTTGCTAATTTTAACTATTTTTAATATCTTTAATATTTAATATTTGTAATCCAGAGAGTGTGAAGCGCAGAATCAAATATCGCTGTGATGATTGTACGTTCTAGTACCAATTGTTTGGCGACAATAAAGTATAAAGTAAATACAAAGTAAAGTAAATAAATATAGGAGGGAAGATAAACCTGCAAATTCTGACCCAAATCACTCAGGCAATCAAGCTCTAAGAGATCTTGGCTGCACTCAACAAACCACAGATTCAGATGACTAACGATTCACCACCCATAACTGTCTATGTCATCTACTTCCTGAACTTGTTCGTACCTTTAAAGGTCAAAAGAAGAGTGCGTACTAACAGTAACATAAGAACAGGAGTGGGTCATTCTGCTCCCTGACCCAGTTCTCCATTCGATTAGGTCACGGTAAACTTTGGACCTGTAGCCCAAGGCACAGTTCTGAGCTTTGATACAAAGATAAATAATTAATTCTGTGTATCCAAGTTAACTATTCTCCTGCAGCAGTTATAGACATGATCCCTACCTTTTTCAATTATTTCAATCATTTATGGGGTGACAAAGACATTAGTAATGCCAAAATTTGTTGTCCGTATCTTATTGTTCCTCATATTAGGAAGGAATTAAGGGTAAACCTCAGTGCTCTGACTGAAGTCACATATGAATCACAACAGATAAATGCAACTGATTGCCTGCCTTACAGGACAAGAGTGAACCAGATGGTTTTATTTACAACAATCTAACTTCATGGTCACCATTAAAGAGTTAGCTTAATTTAAACAAGTATTTATTTTTAAACTTTCCAGTTGTTACGGTGGGATTCAAGTCTATATCGATGGATTAACATTACAGAACTCCAAATGCTAGCTGAGTAATTTAACCATGCTTTATTCTTATTAGCACCCACTAAAACCAGGCTTACATTTTCTTTGAGGAAATAACAGAACTAACTGAAAATGTAAATGTTATATTTGTTGTGCATGTGAATTTTCAAAACTGCTTTTTTGTTTATGAGGTGCCACATGACAGGCAGACAAACTGGAATAACAATGGAGTAAGCAGTGGAACTTTGATTATACAACAGAGCAATGCTTAATGGATGCAATTTTGAACTTATGGCCTATAAACAGAATTCAGCATTGAATCTGCTCCCACCATCCTTTCAAGCAGCACATTCCAGATCATAATAGCTCACCACATGATTATTTTTTCCTCATGTTGCCTATAGTTACTTTGCCAATTACCTTAAATCTGTGTCCTCTGGTTACCGAATCTCCTGGTACCGAAAATATTTACTCTATCAAAACCATTCATGAAATCTCCACTTAACTCTTCTCTGCGCTGAAGAAAATAACATTAGTTTCTAAGGTCTTGCCATGGAACAGAAATCTTTAATCCTTCCAATAAACTACTTCTGTACCCTCTCAAAGTCCCTTTCCCTTGACATCCTTTTGAAAATGTAGTGCCCACAATACTCCAGCTGGGTTGGACCAGCATTTAAAGAAATATTCAGTATAACTTCCTTGTTTTTATACTCCATATCATTGCATATAAAATGAAGGATCCCATATGCCATATTAGCAGCTTTCTCACCCTGCACTCTGATTTCGTGACACCACAGATGATAGTATAAAATCTAACTGCTAGCTCTGTATAGTAATAGGGGAGTGTTGTGCTTCAGAATTGCTGTGTTTTAGTTCTGATAGTTGATCAAAAGTGGGATAAGATTCCATGGTGCTATTCAAAAAGTAAAGGATTTTCTCCAAATGTACTGACCTGCATTTAGTCCTTAACTAATACTAGGCAGATTATCTTGTCACTTATTTCATTGTCTGATGTGAGAGCCTACAGTGAAATAATTGGAATCACATACTCTAGACTATGGCTGTTCAAAAGTACTTACCTAATTAGTAAAGCATTTTCTGAAGTACAGAGATTGTGAAAGGCACAATACAAGGAAAGAAAATAATTTACCAGAAATAATTTTTATGAGGAACATTTAAAATTGCTCCCACATTGGTTAAAAATTAACTACAGTCCACCTGGTTTAATGGCCCTATTGATACTTATTCAAGCAATTAACTATGCTATTTTGATCATTCCAGTGCCAAAGCAATTCTGATATGCTCAACTGGTTTTTTATTTGTTCATGGCTGCCAATTATCTTTGGAAACCCCTTTAATGTTCAAGAATCTTTGCTGGGTATTGGTTAATTCTTCATGTTTAAAAAAAATCTTTAGCTAACTTTCTATCTTACTTGACGTTGTAAATATGATGTCTGCTGAAAATGCAATAGTAATTCTGCCTGCCAAACCGTACAAGTGAATTCACCAAAGTTTCGGGGCTTGATTCAAATTTAGTTGGACTCCAAGAATTATATGAACCTACTCACTAGGATCCTAACAATTTGCAGGTAAGAGGAAAATTACTGCTGTAGGATTTAATGGTTAAATGGAAAGGAATACCAACAGAAAATAAGATAGGACTTATGAAAGGGAAATCATAAAGGACAAACATGTTTGGATGATTTTGAGATTGCAATGAGCAGAACAGATAAACAAATAGATTAAAGAGAAACTGTGGATGTCATTTGCAATCCACATCAAACATTTGGACAAGAGGATCAAAGTATATGCTACAGAACTTTGCTAATCATCAATGTGGCATTATGGACTGTGAAAAAAAGATTCAGGGAGGTTTCAGAGTGGATAGGAAATGACACGGCAATTTGAAAATAATAACTAAATACTTAACATTATCCACCATGGCTGAAAAAAAGGATAATCAGGTCAAGCTTATCATTGTACAGAGATTTTTCCACCACCTTCCAGAAATAGCTGTATATAATTGAGTGAGTGGTAAAATAAGGGAGTATCTGAAACATTTCCTGTCCTCAAATTGCCCAAAATTGAGTAGCTACTCATTGCAGGATCTAAGTTTCACTGTGCAGATTTACAGGCTGATTTCATGAGTTCAACATTCATCTATGACAGAAAAAAGTGATCTTGAAATGGGAGAAAATTGCAAGCCATCAACAATGCCACAATCATAAAGTTAGTGATCACAAAATTACATCATTTTAGTGAGGTATTTCTTCCTGGCCTCATACCATGCCAAGTATAGGAAAAATATTCAGATAAAAGAGTGGCTCCAAGTTTATATGGAAAATCACGTAGATTCCCTTTCAGACCTATCTGATTTTCTTGATGTTGCATGCCCCAGCAACCCAATACGCCCAGGTGTAATACCCTAATAAATCTGCCATCATGTCTACAAATTGAATTCATTTTTTTTGCATTTTTGTTTCTTCTTAGTTCATCCAGACCATTGTTGAAAGTGGAAAAAAAAACAAATAAAAGTGACACACTAATGCCAGTAACTCCCAATGTGTAATCCAAAACTAGTCTGTTTCACATTCACTCAGAATTTAGCAAGTAAAGAACCAAAAAATGAAATCAAATCATTAGAAAGAGGTGACATAAGGTTGGAAGGAGTTGAATCATTATGGATTGACCTGAACTGCAAGGGTAAAAAGACCCTGATGGGAGTTATATACAAACCCCCAAACAGTAGTAAAGATGTGGCCTGCACCTCATGGTTGAGCCCACTAGGCTGCACTGGGAAAGCTGGTCTCATTGCAATTACAAAGATACTTCCTACTCAATCAAGCTACAAACAGTGATGGTAACTAAATCATATTTCAAATGAATTCTCTGCCATAAATATTGGAATTATTACTGAAGGAAAAAATTCTTGTCCTCTCCACATACTTTTACTTATACAACCTTTTTATTAAGTTCTTATGTAATATTGTGTCTCTGCCCTTCAGCAAGAGAATATACAGTTCTGTGAAATATTCCTTATTATAACTCCGGTCAAGATGGTCCCAGCAAACAATGATACCTCAGGTGACATCTTCCATATAGTCGATTATTTCAATTTTTCTACAAATTTTACTTATTCTTTTTATCTTGACTTTCCGTTTGGAACTATTAAAGCCTGTGATTTACAGTCTGTAGTTCAATTAAGTGAGCTAGTGCTCTGCTGTCCCCGAGAAAACTCCAGTGAGAAATTCAAGTATGAGCTTCCACAAGGAGAAGCTCAGAGATGAGACAAGGGGCTATGATCAACAACATTTCTTGCTGATTAAAGTGTTGAAGAACATTGAAACACTGAGGTAAGTGTGGAGGAGAGCGAGTGGTTCTCGGAGAGGCCGCTGATTCGAGTCCCTGCCCTCAGAGGGCCCGCTGGATCCCAATTCTCTCAGAGAAGTCATCGAAATTCTGAGATATACGGATTGGACTGTAGTTCATATTGGCCTCCTTCATTTCTATGTTTTATTTTCATGTTCTCACCTATTCTTTCTTTCTTGTTGTCCACGAGGGACTAATTTCCTAGTGGGAAGATCTATTAATGCTGCAGGAAAGGGCTTAAACAAGTTGCAGGGGGATGGTAACCAAAGTGCAGAACAGTTAGTAGAAAGGTTGTGGAGGCTGATGTTGGTAAGACCTCAGACAAAGTTAGGAATCAAAACATTAAGCATGGTGCAACTGGTGCGCTGAGCTGCATTTCAATGCAGTAAGTATCATTGGAAAGGCAGATAACAGTGCTGAACATGAGGTAGATGGTTTACAAACAGAGGCAATGTGTAGTGAGGAGAGGCTGTTGATACGGCAAATTTGCAGTCAACAAGATGAGTTGCAATGTAAAAGGCAGAAAAAAAAATCAAATTTGGTGAATAGAGGACTGAAGATGTTATATTTAATGCCGCAGTATATGGAATAAGCTAGATGAACTTGCAGCACGGTTGCAGATGGACAGGTATGATGTTTTTGGCATCGCTGAATTACGGCTGAAAAAAGATTGTAACTGGGAACTTAATGTCCAAGGGTACGCATTGTATCAAAAGGACAGGCAGGAAGGCAGAGAGGATGGCATTGCTCTGTTGGTGAAAAATGAAATCAAATCATTAGAAAGAGGTGACATAAGGTTGGAAGGAGTTGAATCATTATGGATTGACCTGAACTGCAAGGGTAAAAAGACCCTGATGGGAGTTATATACAAACCCCCAAACAGTAGTAAAGATGTGGCCTGCACCTCATGGTTGAGCCCACTAGGGTATCAGCTTTTCTGGATTAGGTGTTAGTGCAATGAACTGGAATTGATTAGCGACCTTAAGGTAAAAGAAGCCTTAGGGGCAAGTGTAGTATGATCAAATTCACCCTGAAATTTGAGAAGGAAAAGCTAAAGTCAGTTGTGTCTTTATTACAGTGGAGTAAAGGGAATTACAAAGGCATGAGAAAGGAGTTAGCTGGAATTGATTTGAAACGAACACTGGCAAGGATGATGGCAGAACAGCAAAAGCTAGAATTTCTGGAAGCCATTCAGCACAGGATATATACATCCTAAAGTGGACGAAGTATTCTAAAACAAAGATGATACAACCATGGCCAACAAGAGAACTCAAAGCCAACATAAAAACCAAAGATTGGGCATAAAATAGAGCAAAAATTAGTGGGAGGTTAGAGAATTGGCAAAATTTTAAAAACTAATACAGGGCAACTAAAAATGTCATTAAGAAGGTAAAGATGGAATACGAAAGTGAGCTAGCCAGTAATGTTAAAAAGGATACCAAAAGTTTCTTCAGATACATATAGTGTAAAAGAGAGGCAAGAGTGGATATTGGACCATTGGAAAATGATGCCGGAGAAGTAGTAATGGGGGACAATGAAATGGTGGATGAATAAGTATTTTGCATCTGTGGAAAACACTAACAGTATGGATGGAAGTTCCAGGTATCAGTGGGCTTGAAATGTGTGAAGTTATCATTCCTAGAGAGAAAGTTCTTGAGTAACTGAAAGAATTGAAGGTAGATAAGTCACCTGAACAAGGTGGTGTACACTCCGGAGTTCTGAAAGAGATGGCTGAAGAGATTGTGGATGCATTCATAATGATCTTTCAAAAGTCACTAGGTTCTGGAAGACTGTAACATTGCAAATGTCATTCCTCTCTTGAAGAAGGGAGAAAGGCAGAAGAAAGGAAAATATATACCAGTTAGTCAGACCACTGTGGTTGGGAAGATGTTGGAGTCAATTGTTAAGAATGTGGTTTCAGGGTACTAGGAGGTACATGATGTTGGGTACTTGGATTTTGAGAAGGCTTTTGACAAGTTGCCACACATGAGGCTCCTTAACAAGCTACAAGCCCATAGTATTACGGGAAAGATCCTAGCATGGATAAAGCAGTGGCTGATTGTTAAGAGGCAAAGATTGGGAATAAAAGGAGCCTTTACTGGCTGGTTGCCAATGACTAGTGGTATTCCACAGGAGTCTGTGTTGGGACCGATTCTTTTGGTCAATGATTTGGATGATGGAATTTTTGCAGATGATATAATGATAGGTGAAGGGGCAGGTAGTTTTGAGGATGTAGAGAGGCTACAAAAGGACTTAAGACAGATTAGGAAAATGGCCAAAGAAATGGCAGATGGAAAACAGTGTCAGGAAGTGTATCGTCACGGTAGAAGAAAATTAAAGTGTTGACTATTTTCTAAATGGAGAGAAAATACAAAAATCTGAGGCATAAATCTGAGATATGAGAGTCCTTGTGCAGGAATCCCTAAAGATTTATTTGCAGGTTAAGTCTGTGATTAGGAAGGCAAATGGAATGTTAGCGTTCATTTCAAGAGGACTAGAATATAAAAGCAAGGATCTAATGTTGAGACTTTATCAAGCAGTGGTGAGGCCTCACTCAGAGTATGGTGAACAGTTTTGGGCCCCTGATCTTAGAAAGCATTGCTGAAACTGGAGAGCACTCAAAGGAGATTCACAAAAATAATTCCAGGATTGAACGGTTTGTCATATGAAGAGTGTTTGATGGCTCGGGCCTGCATTCAGAAGAAAGACAGGTGACCTCATTAAAACCTGTCGAATGGTGAAAGACTTGACAGAGTGGATGTGGAGAGGCTGTTTCCTATGGTGGGAAAGTCTAGGGTCAGAGGACACAGCCTCAGAATGGAGGGATGTTCTTTTAGAACGGAAATGACAAGGCATTTCTTTAGCCAGAGAGTAGTGAATCTGTGGAATTCTTTGCCGCCGGCAGCCATGGAGGCTAAGTCTTTATATACATTTAAGGCAGAGGCTGATAAATTCTTGATTGGTCAGGGCATGAAGGGATATGAAGAGAAGGCAGGAGACTGGGGCTGAGGGGAAAATTAGATCAGCCACGATGAAATGGTGGAGCATACTGGATGGGCCAAATGGACTAATTCTACTCCTATATCTTATGGTCTTATGGTCTACACTCTCGTTTCTTGACGTCTCTTGATACCTTTGATACTGAATTAATCACTACCTGCCAATGTTTTGCGTATTCTCCCAAAACTACACATTCATCCCAAACTTTAAACCTCTTGTTGCCATTACATTTACTTTTTTAAAACTGGATTTTAATTCTTCCATAAGACTGCTACTGTGCATACTCAATTTTTTATTGATCTCAGTCTTAACTGCAACCAAAAACCAACCCATTTTGTTGTTAGTGTCAATCATATATAACAGTGCAGCATCAATTCCCTTTATTTACTACATAATGGTATACACTCAGTGGCAACTTTATTTGGTACATTTGTACACCTGCTCACTTATCAGCCAATCACGGGGCAGCAGTTCAATGCAGGAAAACATGCAGACATGGTTAAGAGATTCATTTGTTTTTCAGAAGAAATATCAGAATGGAGAGGAAATGTGATCTCAGTGACTGTCTGTGGAATGATTGTTGGTGCCTCAGTATCTCAGAAATTTCTGATCTGGGATTTTCATGTAAAACAGTCTCTAGAGTTTACAGAGAATAGTGCAAAAAACAAAACAGATCCAGTGAGCTGCAGTCATATGGGTGAAAGTGCCTTGCTAATGAGAGAGGTCGGAGAAGAATAGGCAGACTAGTGCAAGTTGACAGGAAGGTGACAATAGCTCAAATAGCCATGCGTTACAACAATGGCACACTGAGAAGAGCATCTCTGAATGCACAACACATCAAAACTTGAAGTGCATGGGCTATAGCAGCAGAAGACCACAAACATACACTCAGTGGCCACTTTATTGGGTACAGGAGATACCCATTAAAGTGGACATTGAGTGTATCTTATTATCTCTTCCAGATTTCCTTCTACTCACAAGCAATCATTCTGGAAAGAGTTGAATTGTACCCATACTTCAGATATTAAAAATATCTCAGAGTCAGGAACGCAAAGAAAGATCTTTATTCCAATCAATGACAAATGTGTGAAGTACAGAGAAATCTTGCTTTTGTTCTGCATCAGTCACAAAAAGAATCACAATGAACCACAAGTATTGTTACAATTTTGTAGTGTCCTGGTGAGGCCCTATCCAGAGAACTGAATATAGTTTTGGTCCCCTTATTTAAGAATGGATATAATAGAATCTGAGACTCAAATGAGATTCATTGGACTAATTTATGGCAGGAGAGGGTATAACAAGAAGTTAGATCTGTATTCTTTGGAGTTGAGACAAATGATGAGAGACCTCATTAAATGACTTGAGTATAAGGGGACATGGCACAGTATATCCTGAGATAACCATATAACAATTACAGCATGGAAACAGGCCATCTCGGTCCTTCTAGTCCATGCCAAACGCTTACTCTCACCTAGTCCCACCGACCTGCACTCAGCCCATAACCCTCCATTCCTTTCCTGTCCATATACCTATCCAATTTTTTTTTAAATGACAAAATCAAACCTGCCTCTACCACTGCTACTGGAAGCTCGTTCCACACAGCCACCACTCTCTGAGTAAAGAAGCTTCCCCTCGTGTTACCCCTAAACTTCTGCCTCCTAACTCTCGACATGTCCCCTTGTTTCAATCTCCCCTACTCTCAATGGAAAAAGCCTATCCACGTCAGCTCTATCTATCCCCCTAATAATTTTAAATACCTCTATCAAGTCTCCCCTCAACCTTCTGCGCTCCAAAGAATAAAGACCTAACTTGTTCAACCTTTCTCTGTAACTCAGGTGCTGAAATCCAGGTAACATTCTAGTAAATCTTCTCTGTACTCCCTCTATTTTGTTGACATCTTTCCTATAATTCAGTGACCAGAACTGTACAAAATACTCCAAATTTGGCCTTACCAATGCCTTGTACAATTTTAACATTACATCCCAACTCCTATACTCAATGCTGTGATTTATAAAGGCCAGCATACCAAAAGCTTTCTTCACCACCCTATCCAGATGAGATTCCACCTTCAGGGAACTATGCACCATTATTCCTAGATCCCTCTGTTCTACTGCATTCTTCAATGCCCTACCATTTACCATGTATATCCTATTTTGATAAGTCATACCAAAATGTAGCACCTCACACTTATCAGCATTAAACTCCATCTGCCATCTTTTAGCCCACTCTTCTAACTGGCCTAAATCTCTCTGCAAGCTTTTGTGAGTGGGAGACTCTCGAATGTGGGTGGGAAAAGCATGCAAAGATAGGAACAGCAGTCGGTCAGCTGGTCCTCAAGTCTGTTCCACCACTCAGAAATGTGAATCTCTGGAATTTTCTACCCCAGGTTATTGTGATACTCTGAATCACCAGAGGTATTTAAATCAGAAGTAGATACATTTTAAAAATCCTGGGCAACCAAGGCATATAGAAAACTAGGTCAGAAGAGTAGCAGAAGCCTTGATTATTGTGAATAGCAGGCAGGCTTAAGAAGCCAGGTGGCCTACTCCTGCTCACACTATGTTTGTTGAGGAAAATTTCCAGCCTAATCCCACCATCTAGCAGTTAACCCAGAGTGCTGCAGGTCACAACTCTTCAAGTACATACCAAAGTATTTTTTAAGTGTGATGAGGGATCCTGTCTTTCAGGCTGTAATTTCCAGACTCTCTACCATTCTCTGGGTGGGGAAACTTTCTCACCTCCACTCTAATCCTTCCAAAAAAAATCTATAAATTTTTGACCCCTAGCTTTTGACCTTTCTGCCAAAGAAAAAAGATAATTTACAAACAATGCTACGTCACAGTTATCATGACATGTCTAAAATTAAATAATACTGAATCTATGAAAGGATGGTGTAAGGCTTGTAGTATATTCTGACTGAAAACATTATATTTTCAGCTATCAGCAGATGAATGTAGCCTTCAATAAGCAGAAATACATTAGTTCCATGGCTTTCCCTACTATACGAAAGAGCTGAGTATAATGTATTCAAAATTACCGCTGATTGACCCAACACAAAACTGCCCACTTGACTAGCACTTCATCCTTCATTGCAAGACTAACATCATGATAACAACTGCAGTGGTTCAAGGAAGCAGCTCAGCACTACTTTCCCAAAGGAAACTCAAGAAGGGCAATAATTCTTCGTGTGGATAGTCAGAGGCTTTTTCCCAGGGCTGAAATGGTTGCCACAAGAGAACACAGGTTTAAGGTGCTGGGGAGTAGGTACAGTGGAAATGTGAGGGGTAAGTTTTTTACTCAGAGAGTGGTGAGTGCGTGGAATGGGTTGCCAGCAACGGTGGTGGAGGTGGATACGATAGGGTCTTTTAAAAGACATTTAGATAGCTACACGGAGCTTAGTAAAATAGAGGGCCATAGGTAAGCCTAGTAATTTCTAAGGTAAGGACATGTTCAGCACAACTTTGTGGGCTGAAGGGCCGGTACTGTGCTGTAGGTTTTCTATGTTTCCATGTTTCTAATAGTTGAAGCTTTGCCAAAAATATACAGAAATGATTCTCTCTGCCAGACAAGACAAGAATAAATCAAACACCATCCTTGGCCAGCTGTACAATAATGCAAGGAACATCCACAATATCTTGGCCAAAGCAGTCCATCTGATCAGCAACCCATGCAACAATTTAAGTGTGTACTTCTCCCAGCACAAGTACAGCATAGTTTAGAGCAAGTACAATCCAGAGAATGCATTACAACTTGTCTTCACGGTTTTTCCTTACTTAATGCTTTGCAAAACTTATTTACTGCACATTATGCTGCTGGCTCTTAGGGCAGTAATAAAGGTTTTCCATCTCTGGCCGTGTTCAGGGCTTCCTTCATTGTGTGTGTAGCTTCCTCTCAGTTTTCACTACTGTTGTCATGCAAGTCCTGGGTGGAGACTCCGCAATACCGTCGCACTCAGATGTAGAAGGATTCTTCATTGCTGTTTCCTTACAATTTGTTTTACCAGTCAGGGTTGTTAGCCCTGAGCTGAACCCCCTAACATGGAGCCCCAGTGGACCACTCTTTGTCTGACCTCCATTCTTTGACCTTTTTGGCATAGGTGACCCTACCAAGAGCCAAAGCATAAAGCCCTGACTCCAGTCAACATACCTCTCCAGATAACTGAGGCATGCAATCCTCTAAACCACGACAAGGTTGTGGACCTCTTGGAGGGCTTTACAAAACATATGTATATTTTTCATGGTACAAGAACAAGAGCTGAGCCAAACATCCTTTTGACTTACATGAATATCTCTGTGCAACACAGACAAAATGTGAGAGGAAATCAGCAAGTCAGGCAGTATTTACAGAGGGAAATAAACCATCAATGTTTTGGGCTGGGGCCCTTTGTCAAGACTGAGAAGCAAGGGGCAGAAGCCAAAATAAAATGGTGGGGTAAGGGGGAGAAACACAAGCTGCTAGGAAATAGGTGAGTCCAGGTGAAGTCTGTCCACGGCCTCCTTTACTGCAACTATGAGGTCTGACCAAGGTTGGAGGAGAAACACTTCATATTCTATCTGACATGAACATCATTTCTCTAACTTCTAGTAACCACTCCCCTTTTTCCCCCACACCTCTCCATCCCCACCACCACCTTTTGTTTTCCCTCTTCCTGATAGTCCTTTCACTTCTTTTCTTCCCCTCCCTTGCTGTCATGACCTGTCCATTACCTACCTCTGATTCCCCACACCAATACCCTTTATGTCTTGGTCTACTGTCCTCGGCTGTCAGATTCTTTCTTCTTCAGCTCTCTGCCTCTTCCACCTATCATCTCCTAACTTCTCACCTCATTCCCTTTGATTCTCCCTCTCCCACCTATCTACTTTTGCCCTCTCACCTGGACGCATCTACTTCCTACCATCTTGTGCTCTTCTCCTTCCCACTACTTTTTTTTTATTCTGGCTTCTGCCCCCTTTCTTTCCAGTTCTGATAAAGGGTGTCAGCCCAAAACAATGACTGTTAATTTCTCTCCATGGACCCTGCCTGACCTGCTGAGCTCCTCCAGCAATTTGTATGTGTTGCTCAAAATTTCCAGGATCTGCACAATCTCCTATATCTATCTACTGTATATCTTTGCTCCTTCTTTACTCATAGACAATGAAGCACTTCACATAAGGCACTAGGTAGCACCTTTCCCAAACAATCTGTAGTAGTTCGAGATAGTAGTCCACTTCCATTTTCCTAGATGTCCCAGGCAGTGGAAAAGTGCTGACTTTGTCAGTGACATCCACATCCCAAGGACGATAGTTGAAAACTGGAATAAGAGAAGATGCTAGAGACTGTAGATGCTGGAATCTGGAGGCAAAAGGAAATTGCTAGAGAAACTCAGATGGTCAGGCAGCATCTGTTTGGTTGGGGGAGGGTGTGGTAACGCATTTGACATTTCAAGTCGAGATCCTTCAACTGGACTTGTCTTCAGCCAAAATGCAGACTGCTCTTTTCCCTGACAGATGTTGCCTGACTTACTGAGATCCTCCAACAGTTTATTGACTGCAAATTTCAGCAGGTCTCTCCATTTTAGTACTCAACTGCCAAAGCTGTCAAAGTATGCCCACTTTCAAGATATCCTCCAGTCCAGATGAAGACACTCAACTCGAAATACAACTGCCCATTTCCTTCAGCGGATGCTGCTTGACCCACTGAGTTCTTCTTGCAATTTGTTTTACTTTACTTATTGATGAGTGCACCACATCAGTTTTTCCTCGAGAAAAAAATACATGGAAAATAGCCAATAATTGGCTTAATTTCTTAGTTTAATCTTTTCTTTGGCTGATATACAAGGGATTAGTGTAACTCAACATCAGTAATGCAATTAGTTTGACAGACCACCACCAGCCGATGGCTGCATTGTTCTAGGTTCTAAATATTAAGTTTATATATATAAAACTTAATGGCAGCACCCTTAACAGCACTAATGTACAGAACAATTTTGGAGTCCAGGTCCATAGTTCCTGAAAGTGGCCACACAAATAGATAGTGGTAAGGAAGGAATATGGCATACTTGTCTTGATTGGACAAGGCATTGAGTATAAGAGTAAGGAAGTCATATAGCAGTTTATAAAACCTTGGTTTGCTCACACTTGGGAGTATTGTGTACTATTCTGATTGCCCCATTACAGGAAGGATGTAAAGGCTTTGGAAAGGGTTCAGAGGAGGTTTATCAGGATGCTGCCTGAATTAAGGGATATGAAATATAAGGAGAGCTTGGATAAAAACATTGTTTTGTTTGGAGCTTCGGAGGCTGAGGGGAGACCCGATATAAATTTATAAAATTATAAGAAGCATAGATAATGCTGACAGAGTCATTCACCAGATTAGAAATATTAAACACGAGAAAACATGCATTAAGGTGAGAAGGGGAAACACAAGGCATGTTTTTTTTCTTACCCAGAGAGGAATGCGTCCTTGGAACAGACTTGGAATTAAATACATAATGGTATTTAAGAGCTTTCATTTAGACACATTAATATACAAGGGAATGGAAGGCAGAAGAGATTTAGTTTAGTTTGGCACCATGCTCAGCATAAACATGGCAGGCTGAAGGGTCAGTTCCTGTGCTTTACTGTTCTATGTCCCATGGCCCATTAAATCTACAATATCAGCACTTAGAACAGAACCTCTGCTTTGAGAAACCAGGCATCAATATCAAGCAAGCTCCAAATTGATACTGTTCAGCAACAGGCAAAATATAATTCTAACGACATGCGTGAAATCAAGATGCAGAAAGGCATTCTTAGTGCACTGGCATGAGCTTTTCCATTTCCTATCAGCTGTCTTTCTGGCCTCTCAGGTTGATTGCCAATCTGCAGTTAATTTTCGGCAATTTTCTGTTGTAGGTCAGGTAATGGGGAAATGAGCTGTGGCTGCCCAAACTCATTTCACTAGGGCCCTTCCAGCTGGCAAAGAGAGGTCCTGCATACTGTTAATATGTGTTTAATTTCAGTCTCAGTCAGTGATGAAAGGACAGCATCTCTTTACTGCAAACCTCTTATTCCTGGACATCAAAACCAAAGCTGCATTTCACAGACTGGTTTGAGTCTGCTTCAAATGATTAGCAGCTGATGGCCATCAGCTAATAGCACTCAAAAATAGGATCAGTAACTAAACTACTGGTCTTTTTGACATATATTAATGATCTGGGACTTGGATATATGGGACTTAATTTCAAGGTCTACAACCAGAGGAAATTTAGTTATGGTAAATAATGAGATGAATATTAACAGATTTCAAGAGTACTTAGAAAGGCTGATGGAAAGGCCAGATGCAGTCTGAAGCAGAGAATTGTGAAGCGATGTGTTTTACAGTGAAGAGTTAGGGGAGAGAAGTAGAAGGTACAATTATAAAATTACAGCAGCAGCGGATCTTGTGAAATAAGTGCAAACAGAAGACAAAAGTTCAAACAGAAGAACCAAATTTTAAAAAGGCTTTTTATTAAATCTTGGAATAGAAAAGCAAGGAAGTTATGATAAACCTTGATGTTCCATATCAGATGGACTATTGCTCAATTTCAGGCACCACATTTCAGGATTGATGTCAAACCAATCCACTGAGTGTGTTGTAAGAACATCACGACCTTCGGGCTTCCCTCTGAGTCAAAAGGCAAAAAGGAATATCTGAGAGGTAAGCTTTTGAAGTTGGTAGTTACCTGGAATGAAACTGTCAGGAGATATAGTAGAGGCAAATAAAATTGCAACATTTAACAGCCATTTGGACAGGAGCTTAGATAGGACAACCATTTGAAGATACAAAGCCAAATGCAGACAAAAAAGATCACTAACACACTTACTTCCTCAGGAAGCTAAAGAAACTTGGCATAGTTGCTGGTGAACGAAGCTAGTCCTGACGAAGGGTCTCGGCCTGAAACGTCGACTGTACCTCTTCCTAGAGATGCTGCCTGGCCTGCTGCGTTCACCAGCAACTTTGATGTGTGTTGCTTGAATTTCCAGTATCTGCAGAATTCCTGTTGTTTGCGTTTTTGAAATTTGGCATATCCCTGTTAACCTTTAATAATTTTAATCAATGCATCATAGAAAGTATTGTCTGGATGCATGACAGATTGGTATGGCAACTGCTCTGCACGTGATCACAAGAAACTGCAGAGGGTCATAGACACAGCTTGTCATATCACAGCAACTAACCTCCCCTCTATGGACCCTCTGCCTCAGTAAAGCAGCCAACATAATCAGAGACCCCACTACCATAAACATTCTCTCTTCTCCTCCTTCATCGGTCAGAAGATACAAAAGCCTAAAAGTCCATGCCATGAGGCTCAAGGAAAGCATTTAGCCCACTGTTATCAGACTCTTGAAAGCACGTCATGTGTGATAAGATGGAATTTGATCTCACAACCTACTTCATAATGATCTTGCAATTTATTGTTTACCTGCACTGCACTCTTTCGGTGGCTTTTCCATTTTACTCTGCAATGTTATTGTTTTGTGTTATTCTACCCAGTGCCCTGTGTAATGATTTGATCTGTATGAATAGTAGGCAAGACAACCTTTGCATTGAGTACTGGTACAAGTGACAATAATAAACTAACATTAATGCCAAGAAGCAAAAACCTCAAAGCATGAACCACCAATCTCAAGGATATCTTCGACCCTGCTGTTAGAAGATTATTGAAGAGTCCCCGAATAGACGTACTCTTGACCTCACAATTTACCTCATTATGACCTTGCACCTTATTGTCTGCCTGCACAGCACTTTCCCTGTAACTGTAACACTTTAATCCTCATTCTGTTATTGTGCACTGATATGAAATGACCTGGATGGATGGGGTGAAAAACATAGTTTTTCACTGTATCTTGATATATCACATTAATAAACCAATTTATCAATTTAAATGAGATAAGCATAAATAGGCATCACAGATGCCATGAACAAAGTACCCCTTATGTGCCAGTTTCTGTGCAGTATGATTCTATGATTTAGTAATTAAGGCAAACGAGCATGGCAGATCTACTCATTCATAATAAATCTCTTCTTCTCTGCTGCATTGCAGGTTAGGACACTAACCATTTCCTATTCCGCTGAAGGTACTGTAACTGATCAAAATAACTCTCTTCACCAATGCTGTCTGTGCTGATAATTATTTTCAATATTTGTTGTTTTCTGATTTTCAGCATTTGCAGATTTTTTTTCCTTTCAATAAAGAAATTAACATTTGTTTTGGTCTGGTAGCTAAGGCTGACAGTTTTGTTTCAAGATATTCCTTGAGGTTTCATCACATGAGGCCACTGTTGTTTAAAACTACAAACCTTCAGATGTACACATGTGTATTTTTCTCTAGGTTTGTTTATAGTGTTGCAAAGGTACCACTACCATGGGAAACAGATTCTGACCATCTGCCCTGTCCATGCTTCTTTTAAGTTGAGGCCTATAAAAGATACAGAGAAAGTAGCTTTCCAACATCTCTCCACAACTAAGTTCTACCATGCTGGTGAATCTCTACTGCACTCTTTCTATGTGCAGGACTGTACACAATATTCCAAGTGTGGTGTAACTAGCCTTTTGTAAGGTAGCAACATAATATACATTCAGTACTCTAATATATGATGGCTATTATCCCTTCTGCCATCTTCACCACCTGTCTACCTGTGGTGCCATTTTCAGGCAATGATGGACTCTAACCTCAAAGTCCTTCTGTTCATCAACAATCCTTGGTGCCCTCCCACTTATTGTATTTCTTATATCTATTTGACTTGGCAAGTACATCACAAATAAAAAAAGAGTCCCAGAACCAATTCCTGCAGCACACACTAGTCACAGATTTCCAATCAGAGAAGCATCCTTCCAACATCACCGTTTTCCTTCTATCAGCAAGGCATTTTTGAATCCAATTAGCCAGCTTACCTTGAATACCATGTGCCGAAAACTTCTGTGGACATTCAAATGGATATTGTCAAGTTCATTACACAGGTCTACTTTCCCTACTCTTGCCAATCATTTTAGTTACCACTCTGGCCCTTTGAACAAAAAAAGTGTGCTTTATCCGACAACTCTGATTTTTGTCTGAACCCTGAACTTTAGCAATTCCTGCCCAATGTCATTTTCAAAATTAATTATGTGAAGAGTTTTCCAAGAACATCAACCTGGTACCTTAAAAGCATACAATACAGAAGCAGAATTAAGCCATTTGGCCCATCGAGTCTGTTCCTCCATTTCATAATAGCTGATCCATTTTCCCTCTCAGCCCCAAGAATCTATCAACAGCTGCCTTAAATATACCCAAAGGCTTGGCCTCCACAATCACCTGTGGCAATGAATTCCACAGATTTGCCACTTTCGGTTTAAAGAAATTCCTACTCATCTCCATTCTAAAAGGACACCCCTTTATTCTGAGGCTGTGTCCTCTGGTCTTCAACTTCCACACCATAGGAAAATTCTCTCCACATCCACTCTATCATGGCCTTTCAACATTCAATAGGTTTCAATAAGGTCACCCCTCATTCTTCTGAATTCAAGTGAATACAGGCCCACAGTCATCAAACACTCCTCATGTGACAAATCCTTCAATCCCAGAATCATTTCTGTGAATCTCCTGTGAACCCTCTCCAATGTCAGTACATCCTTTCTAAGATCCGGGGCCCAAAACTCCTCACAATACTTCAAGTGAGGTCTCACAAATGCTTTATAAAGCCTCAAGAATACAACCTTGCTTTTATATTCCAGTCCTCTTGAAATGAATGCTAATATTGTATTTGCCTTCTGACTCAACCTGACAATTAACATTTAGAAAATCCTGCTCGAGGACTCCCAAGTCCTTTTGCCCCTCAGATTTTTTAAAAATTGTCTCTTCATTTAGAAAATAGTCTATGCTTTTATTTCTTCTTCCAAAGTGCATGACCATACACTTCCTCACACTGTATTCCATCTGCCTATTCTTTGCCCATTCTTCTAATCTGTCTAAGTCCTTTTGTAGCCTCTCTATTTCCTCAAAACCACCTGCCCCTCTACCTATCTTCGTATCATCCGCAAACATGGCCACAGAGCCATCGATTCCATCATCCAAATCACTGACATATAACGTAAGAAGAAGCTGCCCCAGCACAGACACCTGTGGAGCAGCACTATTCACCAGCAGCCAATGAGAAAAGACTCCCTTTATTCCCACTCTTTGCCTCCTGCCAATCATCCAATGCTCAATTTAATACCTCTGGTATCCTACCCCTTCCCTTTCTTCCATGGCCTTCTGTCCTCTCCTATCAGATTCCCCCTTCTCCAGCCCTTTATCTCTTTCACCAATTGACTTCCCAGCTCACTACTTCACCATTCCCCCCTCCCAGTTTCACCCATCACCTACCACCTTGTATTTCTTCCTCCCCTCCTCCCCACCTTATTATTCTGACTTCTCATCTTTTTTCACCAGTCCTGTTGATGGGTCTTGGCCCAGACTGTTGACTGTTTACTCTTTTCCATAGATGCTGCCTGACCTGCTGAGTTCCTCCAGCATTTTGTGTGTATTGTTTGAATTTCCAGCATCTGCAGATTTTCTCTTGTTTGTAATGCTCTATCCACGTTAGCAGTTTTTCTGTAGTAACATGAGCTCTTAACTTGTAAAGTGTGGCCTTCTGAAAATCCCAGTACACACCATCAACCAATTTTTCTTTGTCTATCCTGCTTGCAAAGTTTTTATGCCCTGTGAGATTTAATTTTAATTAGAAATAAGGGATAATTGAAAATTCTATATTTCATTTGAGTTGCACAATGTTTTGGTCTCCTTCAACATAGGCATTAAACTACCTCTCCTTCTGACCCCCTACCATCCCTGATCAAACTCCCAGCTCAAACATGTAGCTTCAATTGTTGTCCCCCAACTCCTGACAACATTTGTAATCCAACCCAAGAACAATTAAATCCCCAAACTAACAACCCCACTATCACTTTCTTCCACCTACTAAGTCTATATTACTGAATACAAAGGCATGTAAATCACTCAGCCAGCAGCTACCATCACCATACAATCCTTTCACTAATGATAATCAATGTTGTACATCCCTGACCTTGATCCCCAAAGAAAGTCTCAAACTGACTACCAGATCTTATCTCCATCTACCATCAGGAAGCAGAGCTTTATCCTGGCAATTGGATACCATTCCTAGCTCTCTCCCTGCCATAATTACAGGCTCTTTCCCACAACCCCTAAAATCTAGACACAATTGAAAAAGGCATGTGCAATTCCTTTCAAGAAAGTGCCTTAAGTAACAAGAACTTCACTCACAATTTTTCAGGGGTAAGCACATGAATAAAACATATATCAGACTCTAAACAAATGGACACATTTTTGGACAAACATGTCCCCCATAAAGAAGGCATGTGAATGAGTCAAATGCATGTTTTGCACTTAGCTTGATTCAGTCATTCAAATGAGGCCGACGGCAATCATTTTCTGAAGAGCTCTGGCAAGGCATCAACAACATGAAAGGAACCTAATCCAGAGAACCATTCTATGATTGGAGTTAGTTCAAATATTCTGTCACTTTTATTTTAAAAAATGTAGGTCAAATTAAGCACGTTCCCGTGGCTTATGTGGGATTAAACACTGAGAACATAACAGTTGTTCGTAGAGAAACAAGTCAGCATTCAAAGTCAAGATGGCAAAGAAAGACTTTTAGGCTAATTAGGTTTAGTAAATAAACAATGAACAAGTGAAAATAGAACTAATACTTTAAAATAGACTTAAAGAACTTCATGTCTTTTGAGCAAACCATTGAATGGACATTAAGTTACTTTTTGAAAGCTAATTCCTTGCTCATATGTAATTGCTGTGGCGATGGAGAAAACTCAACAGCTCATTTGCACCCAGCAAGATCCCCAAACAGCTTTGAAAACTACATAGTTGTGTCATATTTGCAACATCCAGGCAGTATCTATGGAAAGAGAAACAGGAGTTCAGTTTGATGATCTACCATCAGGTTTGGGATAATGGTCCCTGCTTTTCCAGATCAATTATTAATGATTGTTTGAAGTCATTTCCAATGCACTAGTGTAAAGGTGAACAAAATAATTATTACTCCAAATCCAATATAGCACAAAATCACAATAAGATAAAGAACACAATAATAAAAAAACACAACAAATATAAATACAAAAGACAGCTTATATACAAAAATTGATTGCATGTCCATAAAATGACACTAGTACAGGAGTGTCTGTACATAAGGTGACTCTTACAGGAAGTGGTAAAGTAGTGCTGGTGGGGTGGGCTACTGGGAGAAACTGTTTTTCAGCCTTACTGTTTTGAGGAAGTAATTGTTTTTGAGTCTGCTTGTCCTGGCATGGATGCTATATTACCTCCTTTCTGATGGGAGTGGGCGAAACAGTCCACAAGCAGGGTGTGCGGGATCCTTCATGATGTTTCTGGCCCTTTCCAGCACTTTTCTGTATATATGTCCTTGATGTTGGGTAGGCTGGTGCCGGTGATGTATTAGGCAGTTATGAAAGTAAATAAAGCAACAGAATGTACAGAGGAATCTCAGCCTGCAGGTCCATGGCTCCCCAAAAGTGGCAATGCAAGGAGATAGGTTGGTAGAGAAGGTGCATTACGGAAAATTTGACTTCATCACTCAGGCTGTTGAATATTAAGTCAGGAAGTCAAGTTGCACTGTATAAAAGTTTGATTTGGTCACATTTAGAGTACTGCATGTAGTTCTGGTCATCCCATTACAGGAAGGATGCACAGGCTTTGGAGAGGATGCAGAAAAGGATCGCCAGAATGCTGCCTAGATCAGAGAGAAGTAGCTGTCAGGAGAGATTGGAAAAAACTTGGCTTGTTTTCCCTGTTGCATCAGAGTCTGAGGAGTGACCTGATCGAAGTTTATAAAATTATGAGAAGCATACACAGGATGGATAGTTAAGATTCCTTTCCTTGTGGTGGAAATGACAAAGGTTTAAGATGAGAGGGGCAAATGTAAAGGAAATTTACATAGGGAGTGATGGGTGCAGGAATGCGCTGCCAAGAGGGGTAGGGAAAGCACATTTGGAAACAACATTTAGCAAGGCTTCAGAAAGGCAAGTGTGCAGGCAGGGATAATAAGGAAATATACATGCAGTTGTGCAGTTTAAATTGGGATCTCGATTGGGATAGATATGTTGGGCTGAAGGGCCTATTCCTGTATTCTACTCTTCCAAAGTAAAATCAAATGGATCCTAGAAAACATAGCTTCTCATGGAAAGGGGTTAAGCTGGCCAACTAATCTTCTCTTTATAACTTGGCTTGGTGCCTTCCTGGAGGGTTCCAGACTGAACTACAAGCATCTTTGCTACAGCACTACAGACGCCGGGAATCTATTCTTCAGTCAACAAGAATTCCTCACCAAACACTTTCAAAAATTAAACTAATTTGTTTCAACTGCTGTTGAGATATCTGTGTAGAAAGTGCTTTCCATATATTCCGACAATAATGATTACCCTTCAAAAAGCAATTCAGTGGCAGTTCAGTGACATCAAACAAATTCTAAACATTGTTTCAATTTTCATTATCATTTATTTACTAAATATATTTATAACAGCAATTTTAAAACACATTCAATGGCCTAAACCATAACCAAGAAATATACATTTCAATACTATCACAGCAGCTGAGGAACTTAAATTCAATTGAAATAATCTGAAATAAATAACTGTAAATAAGAAACACCTGGATTATTGTAGAAAATCTAATTAGGTTACGTGACAGTGATGGTAAGAATTGGAGGAGATGGGAGTTGAATGCGTGGCTGAGGAGTTGGTGCAGGGAGCAGGGTTTTAGATTTTTAGATCATTGGGATCTCTTCTGGGGAAGGTGGGACCTGTACAGATTGGATGGGTTGCACCTGAACTCGAGGGGGAGCAATATCCTTGCAGGTAGGTTTGCTAGCATGGTTCGGGAGGGTTTAAACTAATTTGTGAGGGGGATGGGACCCAGAGCGATAGAGCAGTGAAAGAAGTGCATGGAGTAAAGCCAGATCTAACATACAGAGAGGCTTTGAGGAAAGAGAAGCAGAATAAACAGTGTAAAGACAGTAAGGTAGAAGGGCTGAAATGTGTGTACCTCAATGCAAGAAGCATCAGGAACAAAGGTGATGAACTGAGAGCTTGGATACATACATGGAATTATGATGTAGTGGCCATTACAGAGACTTGGCTGGCACCAGGGCAGGAATGGATTCTCAATATTCCTGGATTTCAGTGCTTTAAAAGGGATAGAGAGGGCAGAAAAAGGGGACGAGGGGTGGTATCACTGGTCAGGGATACTATTACAGCTACAGAAAGGGTGGGTAATGTAGCAGGATCCTCTTTTGAGTCAATATGGGTGGAAGTCAGGAACAGGAAGGGAGCAGTTACTCTACTGGGGGTATTCTATAGGCCCCCTGGTAGCAGCGGAGATACAGAGGAGCAGATTGGGAGGCAGGTTTTGGAAAGGTGCGAAAATAACAGGGTTGTTATCATGGGTGACTTTAACCTCCCTAATATTGATTGGCACCTGATTAGTTCCAAGGGTTTAGATGGGGCAGAGTTTGTTAAGTGTGTCCAGGATGGATTCCTGTCACAGTATGTGGACAGGCCGACCAGGGGGAATGCCATACTAGATCTAGTACTAGGTAATGAACCGGGTCAGGTCACAGATCTCTCAGTGGGTGAGCATCTGGGGGACAGTGACCACCACTCCCTGGCCTTTAGCATTATCATGGAAAAGGATAGAATCAGAGAGGACAGGAAAGTTTTTAATTGGGGAAAGGCAAATTATGAGGCTATGAGGCTATAAGGCTAGAACTTGCGGGTGTGAATTGGGATGATGTTTTTGTAGGGAAATGTACTATGGACATGTGGTCGATGTTTAGAGATCTCTTGCGGGATGTAAGGGATAAATTTGTCCCGGTGAGGAAGATAAAGAATGGTAGGGTGAAGGAACCATGGGTAACAAGTGAGGTGGAAAATCTAGTCAGGAGGAAGAAGGCAGCATACATGAGGTTTAGGAAACAAGGATCAGATGGGTCTATTGAGGAATATAGGGAAGCAAGAAAGGAGCTTAAGAAGGGGCTGAGAAGAGCAAGAAGGGGGCATGAGAAGGCCTTGGCGAGTAGGGTAAAGGAAAACCCCAAGGCATTCTTCAATTATGTGAAGAAAAAAAGGATGACAGGAGTGAAGGTAGGACCGATTAGAGATAAAGGTGAGAAGATGTGCCTGGAGGCTGTGGAAGTGAGCGAGGTCCTCAATGAATACTTCTCTTCGGTATTCACCAATGAGAGGGAACTTGATGATGGTGAGGACAATATGAGTGAGGTTGATGTTTTGGAGCATGTTGATATTAAGGGAGAGGAGGTGTTGGAGTTGTTAAAATACATTAAGACAGATAAGTCCCCAGGACCTGACGGAATATTCCCCAGGCTGCTCCACGAGGCGAGAGAAGAGATTGCTGAGTCTCTGGCTAGGATCTTTATGTCCTCGTTGTCCACGGGAATGGTACTGGAGGATTGGAGGGAGGTGAATGTTGTCCCCTTGTTCAAAAAAGGTAGTAGGGATAGTCCGGGTAATTATAGACCGGTGAGCCTTACATCTGTGGTGGGAAAGCTGTTGGAAAAGATTCTTACAGATAGGATCTATAGACATTTAGAGAATCACGGTCTGATCAGGGACAGTCAGCATGGCTTTGTGAAGGGCAGATCATGTCTAACAAGCCTGATAGAGTTCTTTGAGGAGGTGACCAGGAATATAGCTGAGGGTAGTGCAGTGGATCTGATCTATATGGATTTTAGTAAGGCATTTGACAAGGTTCCACACGGTAGGCTTATTCAGAAAGTTAGAAGGCATGGGATCCAGGGAAGTTTGACCAGGTGGATTCAGAATTGGCTTGCCTGCAGAAGGCAGAGGGTGGTGGTGGAGGGAGTACATTCAGATTGGAGGATTGTGACTAGTGGCGTCCCACAAGGATCTGTTCTGGGACCTCTACTTCTCGTGATTTTTATTAACGACCTGGATGTGGGGGTAGAAGGGTGGGTTGGCAAGTTTGCAGACGACACAAAGGTTGGTGGTGTTGTAGATAGTGTAGAGGATTGTCAAAGATTGCAGAGAGACATCGATAGGATGCAGAAGTGGGCTGAGAAGTGGCAGATGGAGTTCAACCCGGAGAAGTGTGAGGTGGTACACTTTGGAAGGACAA
Organism: Mobula hypostoma; assembly: GCF_963921235.1. Taxonomy (NCBI): domain Eukaryota; kingdom Metazoa; phylum Chordata; class Chondrichthyes; order Myliobatiformes; family Myliobatidae; genus Mobula; species Mobula hypostoma. The sequence continues at coordinate 173,400,569 of NC_086097.1, forward strand.
ACTCCAAGGCAGAGTACAAAGTAAATGGCAGGATACTTGGTAGTGTGGAGGAGCAGAGGGATCTCGGGGTACATGTCCACAGATCCCTGAAAGTTGCCTCACAGGTGGATAGGGTAGTTAAGAAAGCTTATGGGGTGTTAGCTTTCATAAGTCGAGGGATAGAGTTTAAGAGTCGCGATGTAATGATGCAGCTCTATAAAACTCTGGTTAGGCCACACTTGGAGTACTGTGTCCAGTTCTGGTCGCCTCACTATAGGAAGGATGTGGAAGCATTGGAAAGGGTACAGAGGAGATTTACCAGGATGCTGCCTGGTTTAGAAAGTATGCATTATGATCAGAGATTAAGGGAGCTAGGGCTTTACTCTTTGGAGAGAAGGAGGATGAGAGGAGACATGCTAGAGGTGTACAAGATAATAAGAGGAATAGATAGAGTGGATAGCCAGCACCTCTTCCCCAGGGCACCACTGCTCAATACAAGAGGACATGGCTTTAATGTAAGGGGTGGGAAGTTCAAGGGGGATATTAGAGGAAGGTTTTTTACTCAGAGAGTGGTTGGTGTGTGGAATGCACTGCCTGAGTCAGTGGTGGAGGCAGATGCACTAGTGAAGTTTAAGAGACTACTAGACAAGTATATGGAGGAATTTAAGGTGGGGGCTTATATGGGAGGCAGGGTTTGAGGGTTGGCACAACATTGTGGGCCAAAGGGCCTGTACTGTGCTGTACTATTCTATGTTCTATGTTTATTTTCTAATCCAGATTTACTGATAAACCACTTCAGATTCACTGGAAATCCAAGATGGGCAATAAATTTCAGTCTTGCCAGTGACATCCTCATTGTACAATTTTATAATGTGTCATACTACAGCAAAGAGTACCAGACAGACATATCCCAAACACAATGGGCATATCCCTCCCTATCATCGGTAATATCTATCGGAGTAACTGCCTCAAGGAAGCAACGTCCATCATCAGAGTTCTCTACCATCTGGGCCATGTCATCTTCTCACAGCAACCACCAAGCCAGAGGTACAAAACCATAAAGTTTCACACCACCACATAAGAACCACAACCTTCATCCAACCATTTGTTTCTTGAACCAACCAGTATAACCGTAATCACCATAGTTTAGCACTTCTATGACTACTTTGATTACTTTGCACTAAAATGAACTTCTTTGTTTTATTTGTGTTTTTTCTTGCAAAAATTGTAAAACTTATGGTTTTTGTTTGCTGCCAATGTGATGCCAAGTGTCTGCGATACTGCTTCAAAATTCTGTCATTGCCAATGTGCTTACATGTACTGTACTTGTGCATACAATAAGTTAATGAACTCATCAAGAAAAAACCCAAGCAGAACAAAAGTCAGAACACTTCAAAATATCTGATATGGCAAGGGGAATCAACATAGCAAATAAAGAAAAGGGAAAATGCAAATGAAAACAGAAAATAGTGGCAGAACCAGAATCCAGTTAGTCAATTCCATGGAAGTTAGAAATACAACTTCACCTCCAATTCTGCTGTCATATTTCAATTTGTTTATGTTTGCTCCATCAGTCAATATCAAATGAAGAAAGATGATAAATCCAAATTTGAAAATAGAAGCCCATCATGCTGAAATTCAAATAATTATTCACTTTGGATAGTCTCAGCAAGCCCAGCAGCATCAGTAAAGAGCAAAACAAAATTCATATTTCAGACTGATTACCTTTTATAAGCAACACACATAAAATTGCTGGTGAACACAACAGGCCAGGCAGCATCTGTAGGAAGAGGTACAGTCGATGTTTCAGGCTGAGACCCTTCATCAGGACTAACTGAAAGAAGAGATTTGAGAGGGGGAGGGGGAGATCCAAAATGATAGGAGAAGACAGGAGGATGGAGCCAAGAGCTGGACAGGTGATTGGCAAAAGGGATATGAGAGGATCATGGGACGGGAGGCTTAGGGAGAATGAAAGGGGGAGGGGGGAAGCCCAGAGGATGGGCAAGGAGTATAGTGAGAGGAGCAGAGGGAGAAAAAGGAGAGAGAGAAAGAAAAAATAATAATAATAATAATAAAATAAATAAATAACAGATGGGGTACGAAGGGGAGGTGGGGCATTAACGGAAGTTAGAGAAGTCAGTGTTCATGCCATCAGGTTGGAGGCTACCCAGACGGAATATAAGGTGTTGTTCATCCAACCTGCGTGTCCTTTTATAAGTGGAAGTTCTAATGAGATATCATCTAACTGAAACATTAACCCCATTTCTCTCTATGATACATAACCTACTAAGTAGCTCCAATGTTTTCATTTGTATTATTGAATTAAATTTAATTGAATTGACTTTATTACTTACATTCTTCATATACATGAGTAAAAAATCTTTACATTACGTTTCCATCTAAATGTGCAATGTGCAATTTATAGTAATTTACAATAAATAGTGTGTACAACATGATAGTCAATATAACATAAAAATACAATTTAATCAGTATGAATTAATCAGTCTGATGGCCTGGCAGAAGAAACTGTCCCGGAGCCTGTTGGTCCTGGCTTTTATGCTGTGGTACCGTTTCCCGGATGATAGCAGCTGGAACAGTTTGTGGTTGGGGTGACTCGGGTCCCCTTCACGCCTTTTATACACACCTGTCTTTGTAAATGTCTTGAATAGTGGGAAGTTCACACCTACAGTTGCACAGGGCTGTCCGCATCACTCTCTGCAGAGTCCTGCGATTGAGGGAATTACAGTTCCCATACCAGGCAGTGATGCAGCCAGTCAGGATGCAGCCAGTCAGCTAGTTCTTAATTGTGCCCCTGTAGAAAGTTCTTAGGATATGGAGGCCCACACCAAACTTCCTCAACCGTCTGAGGTGAAAGAGGTGCTCTTGTGCCTTTCTCACCACACAGCCAATACGCACAACCATGTGAGATTCTCGGTGATGTTTACGCCAAGGAACTTAAAGCTGTTCACCCTCTCAACCCCAGATCCATTGATGTCAATAGGGGCTAGCCTGTCTCCATTCCTCCTGTAGTCCACAACCAGCTCCTTTGTTTTTGTGACATTGAGGGAGAGGTTGTTTTCTTGACACCACTGTGTCAGGGTGATGACTTCTTCTCTGTAGGCTGCCTCATTATTATTTGAGATTAGGCGAGTGTAGTGTCCTCAGGAAATTTAATTAGCAGTTTGGAGCTATGGGTGGCGACACAGTCATGGGTATACAGAGAGTAAAAGAGGGGGCTTAGTATGCAGCCCTGAGGGGCACCTGTGTTGAGGGTCAGAGGGGCAGAGGTGAGGGAGCCCACTTTTACCATCTGCCGGCGCTCTGACAGGAAGTCTAGGATCCAGCTAAACAGGGCAGGGTGAAGGCCGAGGTCTCTGAATTTCTGGTTAAGCCTGTTGGGAATTATGGTGTTGAATGCTGAATTGTAGTCCAATAACAGCATTCTCACATAAGCATCCCTCTTCTCCAGTTGTGTAAGACCTGTGTGTAGAGCTGTGGCTATTGCGTCATCTGTCGATCCGTTGTGTCGGTAGGCAAATTGTAGGAGGTTCAATGTGGATGGTAGCAAGCTGCAGATGTAGTCCGTGACCAACCTCTCAAAGCATTTGCTTATTATTGAGGTAAGTGCAACAGGATGCCAGTCGTTCAGACATGTTACCTTGGTCTTTTTAGGTACAAGAACAATGGTGGATGTTTTGAAGCATATTAATTCATATTTCTAATATCTGCAGTACTGCAGTATTAAGTTACCTTGGACAGATTTGTGAAAACTGCACCCAGGGTAAAATCAGAGGGATTAAACCTGCAATGTGTGTATTTTACCTAATGCCTGAAACAAAAAGGCTTTGATTAGTACAAAGAAACAGGTACTGTTTTTCAACTTATCACCTTAGATTTATACATTCCTACTGTTTCAGAATGTATTTTGTTCCTAATTTTCTTTTTCTCAGCTCTCTTTCCTGATTGTACATGATCTTTTTCCATCTTGACCTTCTAATGACTTCTTCATATCCTAAACCTCAAATGGTGATCATATGCATATCATAGAGGGCTTCTGCAGTCATTTATATTGTCAATCAACATAGTTGTCTGCTCGCCAAAAGTGGAACTGGGCATTATTCCCTTTGCATAACCTCTTTAAGGCTCTTCATTATAGAAATACTGTTTGTATTTAAATTTGAAAAATTTCCCCGACTGTAAGAGAATATTATGCATTATTTTAAAACAAACATCAAGCTAACCAGCACAGTAAGTATTTGTCTTATCGCTGTACCAATTCCAGTACAACATTCTTAATGCTATGTTTGTAATGCAGATATTTGTCATGTTTTCAGCTTTGTTTAAAACAATCTAAAGTAAATATTTCTTTGATCATTGCAATTTTCCTCCAAAAATAAACATCAATGCTTTCCCAATCTTACCCTGACAGTCCACCCTCCCAAACCTCCATGCACAAAGTGACAACCAAAGTTTTCAATTTATTCAAACACAATACAGATGCAAAACATTGATTCCACTACTACTAAGCAATATTATCAACAATGTGTTTTTTTAAGGCACGAGTCTGGCTTTTTAAGGCCCTTTGGCAAAACAAGATCTTTTAAATGACTAACCTACACCTCTTTAGGAAGGGGGGGACAAAACTGAAAAACTCTGAAAACCCACACAGCCACAGAGAGAAAATGCCAACTTGGCACAGCACCAGAGGTTAGGAATGAACCCAAATGAACTATGAGGCCGCTGTACCAGTATTGATGTTCTACTGTGGGTTGAACTTAAACTCTGTTCAATGCATGTGGACAAATAAGCATCTTCCATACAGGTGGAACTTATACAATCAGTTGCATTGCATTGGTCTCACTAGGAGTGGCCTGGTCCGTTCCATTCAAGTATTTTGAAACCTGTTTCAACATACATTTTTGATCTATTAAAGAACCAACAAAAAAAACAAACCAAGTTTTCTTTCTCATATCCTTAAAATGACTGGAGAAGAAAACTTGAATTACTTGCATTCTGTGCTACAACAGCATTGAACCTAGATTCTTCCTTTATTCTAATGCAAACTGTAAAGGCTGAGAGTCACAGAGCATGGAAACAGGCCCTTCGACCGCACTCATCCATGCCAACTGTATTGCCTAACAAGCTAGTTCCATTTGCCAGCATATGGCCCATAGCCCTCTCCAATCCATATCCTTATCTGGATGGCTTTTGGATATTACTAATGTGCCTGCCTCAATCATTGTTCCTGATGTCTCACCCTTTGCATGAAGAAACTGCCCCTTATCTCCCTTTCAAATTGCAGGGTGAATTTTATCGCATTATAATCACTGATCCCCTAAGGGTTCCTTTACCTTAAGCTCTCTAATCAATTCTGGTTCATTGCACACCACCCAATCCAGAATAGCTTATCTCCTCATGGGCTCAACTACAAACTGCCCTAAAAAGCTGTCTTGTAGCCATTCTACAAATTTTCCCTTTGAGATCCAGCACCATCCTGATTTTCCCAATCTACCTACATATTGAAATCCGCCATGTATAACATCTATTTGACATGCATTCCTATCTATTAAATATACTCAAAAAGGGACACTGGCATTTATACAACACTTTGAATATCCATTCTTGAATATACCAAAATGCTTCAGAGTCAACAAAGTAGTTTTATAATCTTGTGACTGTTATAATGTGGGAAAAGCGACAGCCAATTTGCACACAACAAGTTCTCATTATGAGCAATGAACTAACCATTAGATAATCTTTCAGAAATATTAACTTACCTATTAATATTGGCCAGAAGACCAAAAATAAATTCTTAAGCTTGAAAGAAATCAGTCTTAAGTGTTTTTGCATGCACTTTTCTTAATTATTAATTAATAAAGCAAACAACAAAGTCAATGAGCACCCTTAAAGTGTAAGAAGCAGAGGAAAATACATCCTTAACTTATTTAGTCGTTTAATTTACTTCACCAGAAACTTATAGGGTACTTATTTTTTTGGCAAGGAGCTCCAAATGTATTATGTGCCAATGGATTTCTGTTATTTGGTAACTAAGAAGTTCGAATGCAGCATTACTCTCCCATCTGGCGAGTTGATCAGCAAATGAAACATTTATGACCAACAGAAACAAAAGGAACAAGAGGAAATTGCAAGTGTATGAATCACTGTGGATTCCATGGGCCAGATAGCCATGATTCACAAACCGCACATGATTTGTGGGCCACAGTTAGGGTACATCAGTTAGAGGTAAATGAAAATGTGGATATGAGCGTGCAATTAAAGACGTGGCAGTTAAGGTGAGGCACAGATTGGGGAGGGGACAAACGGCAGAGCAAAGAGATTAGAGTACGACATCTTACAAAGAAGCTAAACTGCTCATGACAAAGTTTAGGAACATAAACAAAAGAAAAATATTTGAGAAGTCAAGGGACAAAGGCAATGACTAGGGTTTTGGCAGCGGCAAAGCAGAAAAAATAGTCACACAATATTCTGGAGATAAAACAAGACAGACTTGGTATCTGGCCAGTTGTGGGACAAAGTGGTCACATATAGGCCAAATAGAACGTCAAGGCTAAGTGAGCAGCTAAGGCAATTCACAGCAAAATCTGAATCTTGATTGTCTGTGGTGAACTGAGTGTACCTGATTCAGTCAGGGTGGTACTGTATACACAACTAAATAGCAAATCAACAGCATTTGTTAGGCAATGATATTGATGTCTATGTATAAGGGCAAATGAATGGAGTAAAAATGAAAGTTAACTGAAATATGAGTGAATGGTAAAGCAGCTTCAAGAGGCTAAGCAATCAACTTCTAAGACTACATGCCTTCTTATATTTTGATGCTGGCATTAAAAAAGTGAATGTTCTTTATTACATTTATTCCATTCTTGCTGAGTAACTCATGGAAGGATGACAAATTGACAGTATAAATGTGCAGCTTCTTGCGGAGAAAAGTACATGCATCCCACTCTGTCTTACTTTAATGATAAAATTCAAGCAAAGGGCATTAATAATAATTATCCTTTATCAAATTAATTTCATGTTGGCACTTACTCGAGATCTCATCTTTTCCTGATTTCCCTAGAAAGCACAAGATTCAAGTTCAACAGCATATCCGGCCATAATTAAGGCTAAAGCTACAAATGGAATTAGTCATCAGTACTACGAACATAAAAAAATCAAGATTTTCTGAACTGAAGTAACAAAATATTGACTTTGTTCATAAGATGTGCAAGAATACTATCAGCTGATTGTTGTTCTTACATGGCGAAATAAGATTTGGTGAACATTGACTTTTATAAGCTTCTTCATCTGACAATGTTCCTATCTTGTGAAGAGACTTCTTTTTCATTAACAAGTATCTGATACTTCATCAGAGAAACAGTTACAACTTAACAGCAGTTTATGCAAGAGTGGATGCACGTGTATAATCAGTGGTTGGTCACTGGACAGAGCAGTGATTCAGGCCAAATTAAACCTTCCTGAACATCACCAGGGTTGTACATTCATTGGAGGCACTGCAGTCATTCAATAAGTCAGCTGACTACTTGTGTGAACAACTGAGAAAAAGCAACTAGTGCTATCCTTGCAAACAACATCCATGCCGTGAGGAAATAAAAATAATTTGAAATACAAAATTAAGATGCCATTTACACTCCACACTTAACATTTTTAATAAATGAATTCATAAAGCAAAATCCAACAAAACTCATGGGCAGGTTCACTGTACCAAAAAAAAACTGCTGGAGGTATTCAACGGGTCAGGCAGCATCTATGCAGGGAAATAGACAGTCGATGTTTTGGGACAACATCCTTCAACTTTGGACCTTTGTCAGACCACCAATAAGAATGCCTACTGTGCTATTCCATGCCCTCACTTCGGAAAGTCTGATCACCTAGCTGTACTTCTACTCCGTGAGTATAGGCAGAGACTGAAGACTGCAGCACTGGGAGTGAGGACCAAGAAGGTATGGACAAGGGAAGCACAGGAGCACTTACAGGACTGCTTTGAATCAGTGGTCTGGACGGTATTCAGGGATTCATCTTCAAATCTGGATGAATATGCTGCAGTTATTATCGACTTCATTAAAACCTGCGTGGATGAGTGTGTGCCCACAAAGGCTTACTGTACATTCCCAAACCAAAAGCCGTGGGTGAACCAGGAGGGACGTCATTTGCTGAAGGCTAGATCTGTGGCATTCAAAGCTGGTGACCCAGGTCTGTACCAGAAATCTAGGTATGACTTGCGGAGGGCTATTTCAAGGGTGAAGAGAAAATTTCAAATGAGGCTGGAGGGAACAACAGAGGTACAACAACTCTGGCAGGGTTTGCAAGACATTACTTCCTAAAAACAAAACCCAATAGCATGAATGGCAGCAATGCTTCACTATCAGATAAACTCAGAATGCCTTCTATGCCCACTTTGAAAGGTAGAATATTACTACAGCTGTGAAGATCCCTGCTGCACACTGTGACCCTGTGATCTCTGTCTCAGAGGCTGATGTCAGGGTGTCTTTAAAGAGGGTGAATCCTCACAAGGCGGAAGCCCCTGACAGTGTATGTGGTAAAGCTCTGAAAACCTGTGCCAACCAACTGGCAGGAGTATTCAAGAACATATTCAACCTTTCACTGCTACAGGTGGAAGTTCCCACTTATTTCAAAAGGACAACAATTATACCAATGCCTAAGAATAATAATGTGAGCTGTGAGCTGCTTTAATGACTCACATCTACAGTGATGAAATACTTTGAGAGGTTGGTCATGACTAGACTGAGCTCCTGCCTCAGCAAGGACCTGAATCCACTGCAATTTGCCTATTGCCACAATAGGTCAATAGCAGACGCAATCTAAATGGCTCTTCACACAGCCTTAGATCACCTGGACAATACATACACCTATGTCAGGATGCTGTTCATTGGCTATAGCTCAGCATTTAGCACCATCATTCCCACAATCCTGATTGAGAAGTTGCAGAACCTGGGCCTCTGTATCTCCCTCTGCAATTGGATCCTCAACTTCCTAGCCGGAAGACCACAATCTATGCGGATTGATGATAGTATCTCCTCCTCGCTGACAATCAACACTCAGGAGTGTGTGCTTAGTCCACTGCTCTTTTCTCTCTATACCCATGACTGTGTGGCTAGGCATAGTTCAAGTACCATCTATACATTTGCTGATGATACAACCATTGTTGGTAGAATCTCAAAAGGAGACGAGAGGGTGTACAGGAGCGAGATATACCAGCTAGTGGAGTGGTGTTGTAGCAACAACCTTAAACTCAGTGCCAGAAGGACGAAAGAATGGATTGTGGACTTCAGGAAGGGTAAGATGAAGGAACACATACCAATCCTTATAGAGGGATCAGAACTGGAGAGAGTGAACAGTTTCAAGTTCCTAGGTGTCAAGATCTCTGACGACCTAACCTCGTCCCAACATATCGATGCAGCTATAAAGAAGGCAAGACAGTGACTATACTTCATTAAGAGTTTGAAGAGATTTGGTATGTCAACAAAAACACTCCGAAATTTCTATAGATGTACTGTGGAGAGCATTCTGATAGGCTGCATCACTGTCTGGTGTGGGGAGGGGTGGGGGGGGGGCTACTGTACAGGACCGAAAGAAGCAGCAGAGGGTCATAAATTTAGTCGGCTCCATCTTGGGTTGTAGCCTGCAAGGTACTCAAGATATCTTCAAGGAACGGTGACTCAGAAAAGCAGCACCCAGGACATGTCCTTTTCTCATTGTTACCATCAGGTAGGAAGTACTGAAGGCACACACTCAGCAATTCAGGAACAACTAGTTCCCCTCTGCCAGCCGATTTCTAAATGGACTTTGAACCCGTGAACACTACTTCACTTTTTAAATATATATTATTTCTGTTTTTGCATGATTTTTAATCTATTCAATATACACATACTGTAATTGATTTACTTATTCATTTATTTGTTATTTTTTCTCTTCTATGTTATGTATTGCATTGAACTGCTGCTGGTAAGTTAACAAATTTCACTACACATGCCAGTGATAATAAACCTGATTCTGATTATGATTCTGATCTTTGTCGAAACTCTTGTGTTCAGCTGAATTCACAATCAAATCTACTCACCACTTGCCCTCCATTTTGTGCTAGGGAAGCAAAGCAGTTTCTACTTTGACACAAGTTAACTGGAGATCAACGGCTTAACTACAAAAACAATCACACCAAAACACAATGCAAAAATAAAGAAAATGAAACACAGAATAATACTTAACTATTCAAAAAAAAAGAGCAATTCCACTACTGCAAAATTCTCAAGTAAAGTGACAAAGCTGGAGGTCATAAAAGGTTTAGCGTGCAGGTGACTGTGTAAGAGATTAGTTTAGATCATTCATATTTTCAAGATGATGTGAACCGGGGAGAAAGATTCAAGCTCCTGGGTAAGAACGTCACTAATAGACGCCCTGTCCAACCATGTAGGTGCCATGACTATGAAAGCCCACCAGCACCTTTACTTACTAAAGGGGCTGAACAAATTTTGGGTATCCCATTTGACTGTCACCAATATTTATCAATGCACCATAGAAAGCAACCTATCTGGATACATCACCACTTGGTACACTGGTTGCCCAGGACTGCAAAAACTTCAGAGCTAGGGACACAGCTCAGCACATCATGGAAACCAGCCTCCTCTCCATGTACTCTAGCTACATTTCTAGCTGCCTCACTAAAGCAGCCAAAAATTCCATCGACCCAAGACATTCTCTCTTCTCATCCCTCCCAATGGGTTGAAGATGCAAAAGCCTGAAATCATATCCCACCAAGCTCAAGGACAGCTTCTATCCTGCTGGCATGAGACTACTGAACAGTTTGCTAATACAATAAATTGAACCTTGACCTCACAATCTATCTCATTATGCCCTTGCATCTTTTTGTCTGCTGCATTGCACTTTCTCTATAACTGTAACAGCTTATTCTGCATTTTCCCTCAATGCACTATTGTAATAAAATGATCTACATGATGGCATTCTAAACTAAAATTTTCACTGTACCTTGGTACATGTGACAATAATAAACTAATTTACCTATTGTAGTTCTGTGAAAAGTACTCTAAGATTTTTTAGGCACATCTAACGTGGGCCAATCAAGAATGCAAAGGTGTGCGAGAAAGTAATGAATATTGAACTTCAAAAACATGGTGATCTAAAATGTATGACTCCATCTACCACAGAACAGCTATGTTCATGCTGGGCTGGAATGGATAGCATCAGGAGAGTAAAATAGGGCTGATTGAGTGAGTGTTCTTGGAATATTAAGACATGACTGGAGTATAATGAAAGAGACCCATTAATGCAGACAGAGACAATAGTGTTGTCCAGAAACACCAAGCTCTTAAAGACTGTTGCAAAAAGATATTACAGTTGAAAACACTGGAGAAGTCAGAGTGGGAAATTGATACACAGTACATTAAGGAATGAAGAATTTTGTACAGATGGAGATCAGGAAAGAAAGGGGCATGATAAAAAGGTACTGATGAGAAGAAGACTGCAGAAAAACAGCCAAAATGCTGCACTATCAAAATACTGTGATCCCCTTATTGAAAAATGCTTGTGAACAGGTTCTTTCCTCAGTTGCCCTCAATACACTTTAATTTGAGAGGTCAGAGTAATCATGTAATTCCCTTTCATAAATTTTGCCATGAAAATAGAAGCAGCCAACTGAAACAAAATCCTCTAAAGTGCAATTACTAATTTTAAAACCTTTCCCTGTTACTCCTATTGCAAATTTTCAAACCCCTGTGTGCAATTCATCACATGACCTAAATATCTAATATACTGAGTTTAACAAAACAAGTGATGTAAGGCTACAGAAGACCAATCTGAAAGCGATGTGCAATTTGTTTCTTATGCACCCAGATCCAACAAACCTCAGCAGACAATGTGCCAAATGCTAGCAGCATGAAACTAAGCTGCTGACCTTAGGCTTTAGAAATTTGTGTGAAAGCTCTTGGCAGCTGCTACAACCCATAACCAACGTAAAATTGGACGTTTCTATGAAGAAACACATGATTATCATTAAAAGATTTATTACAAATGTCAGATTGATATTAACTGAAGTCTTTTAAGCTTTATCGTGGCCAAGCATAATCATTTATCTTTATTTATCCAAATGGTGAACATGCTCAAAGCTTGAAGTGTAAACTGGCAATGTTCTACAGTGCAACATTTGAAATACACTAACCATTTTGATTCTACAAGCAGAATTACAATGAAATCACAAGCAACTGAATAATCTGATGTGCTCTGTCCAAGAGATAGTGCTCAAAGGTGCTCAAACCCAGTAAACAAGGTCACTCTATATTAGCAGCATATTTAGTGATCTTATATCCCAGTGGAGCCCCAGTCAATGGCAAACAGAGGTATCCAGACCTAAACTGAATATTGAATCTAATAGCTCTGGTTTGCAAGCATCTACCTGTGCACTTATAGCACAACAAGGAATTATGAAGTTACTTCATTGTTACCAGGACCGTAATGGGCTTACATTACGACAATTATTTCATCTCAGTCAGTCTTAGCTTTGATATATGATATAAAATTCTATATTAATAGGTTCATCTCTTATACGTTTACTTCACTGCACAAGATCTGACAGATGTCAACACTCGCATATACATGACCAAACTATCATAATTTGGATGGGTTCAAATACCATAAACTCTTGTACAAATAATCTTTCCTCTGGTGCTTTGTTTGCTATGCTTTCTTCTGCTAACCCTTTCAAAAATTTTGATATAAAGTTTTGAACTCATTCCTGTATTTACTGCTGTAGTTATTAGTACCTACGCTGTGACCTTGATGCAACCAAGGAATTTCATTGCATCCAAGTGTATATGACAATAAACAAATCCAAACTCTGACTATGGAATATAGTGAATAATTATCTAATTTTAAAACAAATAATGCAAGCATACGGTATCTCACAGTATGTCAGACAATTTCCTCCACATTCAATCCTAATTATAAATGATGCTACAACTTACAAAGACAAAGAGCTCACAGTGGGGTATCTCAGAATCAGAATCGGGTTTAATATCATTGGCATATATTGTGAAATTTGTAATTGTGCAGCAACAGTACGTTGCAATACAAATAATCAAAACAAATGACAATATACATATAAATAAATTAAATAAGCAGTGCAAAAAGAGAAGAAAAATAGTTTGGTCGTATTCATGGGTTCATTGTCCATTCAACAATCTGATAACAGAAGGGAAGAAGCTGTTCCTGAAACATTGAATATGTGTCTTCAGGCTCCTGTAGCTCCTTCTTGATGGTCTCAATGAGTGGAGAGTAAGTCCTTGATGATGGGGTCCTTAATAATGGATGCCACCTTGCATTGCCTTTTGAAGGTGTCCTCGATGCTTGGGAAGACAGTGCCCATAACGGAGCTGGCTGAGTTTACAACTTCATACAAATTTTTCCAATCCTGTGCAGTGGCCCCTCCATACCAGACAGTGATGCAACTGGATAGAGTGCTCTCCACAGTACATCTGCAGAAATTTACAGGAACCTTTGATGAACCACCAAGTTTCCTCAAACTCCTTATGAAATATAGCCGCTGTTGTACCTTCTTTGCAACTACATCGATATGTTAGTCCCAAGAAAGATCTTTGGACATCCAGGAACTTAAAACTGCTCACCCCTTCCACTCAACTAGTATGAGTTCTCTCAAATTACCCTTCGTGAAATCTATAATCAATTCCTTTGTCTTACTGACATTGAGTTCAAGGTTGTTGTTGTGACACCACTAAACCAGCTCACTCCTAAACTATCTCACTCCTACACACCTCCTCGTCACCTCGTCAGCCAACAGTACTTAGGTCATAAGCAAACGTACAGATGGCGTTTGTGCTGTGCCTAGCCACAGAGATACATGTGTGGCGAGATTAGAGTAGTGGACTAAGCACACAACCAACTGGCTATTGACAGTCTGCGAGGAGGAGATGTTACTTCCAATCAGTACTGATTACAGTTACCCCATGAGGAACACAAGGATCCCAGTTGCAGAGGGAGATACCGAGGCCCAGATTCGGGAGCTTTTTGATTACAACTGAGGAAATGATTGTGTTAAACATTGAGCAGTAGTCAATAAACAGCAGCCTGAGGTAGGTATTGCTATTGTTCAGATGATCTAAGGCCAAGTAGAGAGAGCTAATGAGATTACATTTGCTTTAGACTTATTATGGGACAGACAAATTGCAATGGGTCCAGGTCCTCACTTAGACAGGAGCTGATCCTGGCCATGACAAACCTTTCAAAGCACTTCATCACAGTAGATGTGAGGGCAACTGGGCAATAGTCATTGAGGCACCTCACCCTGCTCTTCCTGAGCACTGGTGTGATTGTCACCCTTTTGAAGTAGGTGAAAATACCTGACTGCAGCAATGAGAGATTGAAGATGTCTTTGAACAATCCTCCCAGTTGGTTGGCAGAAGTTTTCAGTGCCCTGCCAGCTACACCATCGAGACCTAATGCCTTGCGACGGTTCACTCTCATGAAAAATATTCCAACATCAGCTTCCGAGACAGAGATCACAGGGTCACCACATGCTGCAGAAATTCACACAGATGTACTTTTATTCTCCTTTTCAAAGCAGGTATAAAAGACTTTGAACTTACCTGAGAATCCTTCTTACCTGAGAAGGAAGCATTACAGCCATTCATGGCGATGGGTTTCACTTTGTAGGAAGTAATAGCCTGCAAACCCTGCCAGAGCTGAAGTGCATCGAATTCCGTCCCGAACCTCAACTAGAATTGTTTTTTCACTCATAAGATAGCCTTCCATAGGTCGTGCCTGAATTTCCAGTACAGTTCTGGATCACCAGTCTTAAATGCCACAGATCTAGCCCTCTGGTTCATCCATGGCTTTTGGTTTGGCCATATCCAGTAATTTCTCAAAGGCACACAATCATCCACACACGACTGTTGAAGTCAGTGACAATGCAGTGTATTCATTCAGATCCAAAGATGAATCCCTGAATAGTGTCCTGTCCACCAACTAAAAGCAGTTCTGTAAGTGCTCCTCCACTTCCCAAGACCATACCTTCTTGGTCCTCACCAATGGTGCTACAATCTTTAGTCTCTGATGGTATGCTGGGAGTAAAGTACAGCCAGGTAATCAGACTTTCAAAAATATGGGCGTAGAATGGAACGGTAAGCATTCTTGAAGGTGGCATAACAGTGGTCAAGTTGGCTCCATGGGATCCACAGGTGGTAGTTGTTCATAAATTTCTTCAAGCTCAATTGGTTGAAGTCCCATGCAATGATAGGGAAGTTACCCAGGGGTGCTGTTTTATGACTGCTGATCATGGTGCCCAGCTCCTCCAGTGGAGCTTGACAGTGGCCTTAAGTGAAATGTACTTTGCTCGAGGGGTGATAGCAGAAAACTCCTTTGGCAGATGAAAACAATGACATTTGACCATCAGATGTTCCAGGTTGGATGAGCAGGATTGAGACAGAATCACCACGTCTGTGCACCACAATCAATTAATCATAAAGGTTACTCCATTTCCTCTACCTTTAAAAGACTGAGCTGCCCTGTCTTTGTGAAGGATGGTGAAGCCATCGGGCAGCAGTGCTGCATCCAAAATGGCAGAAGTTAGCCATGCTTTCATAAAGCAAAGTACACAACAGTCCTCAATATTTCTCTGGTACTGCAATCTTGCTCTGAGGTTTTCAGTTTTATTTTCCAGAGACAGCACATTTGCCAGCAGGATAGTTAGGAGTGAGGGTCTTAAGCTTCTGTGTTTCAATTGTACCTGTAGATCTTTCCCGCTTCTGTTTTTTAAAGGAGAACTATACTCACGATCTGAGTCTGAAATCTGGGATCCACTGATATTGAGCATCAATAGATCTTTTTTTAAACATCTTAAAACAACATTGCTTGCTAATGTACCCATGTCTGTAACTGTGGACCCTGGAATGATAGGGCTGAGGATGGGGAGTTGATATACAAGTCAATGCAGGTTATCTAGACCCCAATGAATGACAAACTTGTAACCTACAGGATTTTCAGTTTGAAAAACAAATAGCTAAACAATGTAAAACAACAGTAAATCAGAATCAAAACAACAAGAGAAATGGACAGAAAGAAAAGAATGAATACCCTGTTGTGTTACCCTGGACATAATTCAAGAGCCAACGAGTGTTTTAATAGCTGCGAAGGAATGTACAAAAAGTGTATATTCATGCACTAGAAATGGTCAATACCAATATTATTGCAGGCAGGTTTGCTGAAGCTGCTGGGAAGGTCTTAAACTAATTGGGATCTCTTCTGCTAACACCTTGTTGAGATCACTCCATTTTCCTCACATTCATGTGCCTATCTAAGTGTCTCTTAAAAGTCTCTAATGTTTCTACATCTACCACCACCCCAGGCAGTGCATTCCAGCACATTCTGATAAACCTCAATCAGATCTCCCATCAGCCCCCGCTACTCCTGAGAAAATGGCCCAAATATGTCCAAACTCGGATCCAGGTAATAATCTCGTAAACCTCTTCAGCATCCTCTCTGAAGTCTCAATATCCTTCCTATAATGGAGTGACTACCTGTATGCAATACCCCAGCTGTGGCCTAAATAGAGTTTTACAAAGCTACAACATAACTTCCTGAATTCTGAACTCAATGCCTTGACTAAAATGTAGGTGCCTTGTGGGAAGTGTTAAAAAACCACAAAGGTGGAAAAGACCCTGATGGGAGTTATATACAGGCCTCCGAACAGTAGCAGGATGTGGGGTATAAATTATAAAGGGAGATAAAAAGGCATGTAAAAAGGGAAACGCTGCAATAGACATGCAGGATTTCAACAGGCAGGTAGTTTGGGAAAATGAGGGGGGTACTGAATCCCAAGAAAGCGAATTTGTAGAATGTCCATGAGATAGCTTTTTAGAGCAGCATGTCGTTGAGACTATTCTCTATTGAGTGTTGTGTAACAAACCAGATTTGATTAGGAAGCTGAAGGTAAGGAACCCTGAGGAAGCAATGGTCACGATAGAATTCACTGTAGTTTGAGAAGGAGAAATAAAGTCATATAGGGGGCAGTGATCATGATAGAATTCACCCAACAGTTTGAGAAGAACTAAAGTCATATGCGTCAATATAAAGAGAATTACAGAGGCATGAGAGAGGAGCTGGCCAAAATTGATTACGGTAGCAGGGATGGTGACAGACCAACAATGGCTGGAGCTCATTGGAGCAATTCAGAAGGCACAGGATAGATACATCCCAAAGAAGTAGTAGTATTCTAAAAGGGAGAATGAAGCAACCATGACAAACAAGGGAAGTCGAAGACAGCATAAAAGCAAATGAGAGGGCATATTATATAGCAAAAAAATAGTGGAAAGTTAGAGGATTGAAGAGCTTCTAAAAAAGCCACAAAGAGAGAAAAGATAAAATATGAAAGGAAGCTGGCCAATAATAAAAAGAGAATACAATGAGTTTTTTTCAGATATATAAAGAGTAAAAGAAAGGTGAGAGTAGATATCGGACTACTGGAGAATGATGGTGGAGAGGTAGTAATACGGGGCAAAGAAATGGCAGACAAACTTAAGTATTTTTCAGTAGTGTTCACTGTGGTGAATCTGAGGAATTCATTGGAACAGACAGCTGTAGAGGTCAAGTCATTTGGTATATTTGAAGAGGATGATGATAAGTTCTTGAATAGGCAGGGTTATGCGTTAAAAAGGTTACGGGGAAAAGGCAAGAGAATGGGGTTGAGAGGTATAATAAAACAGCCATGATGGAAGGGAAGAGCAGAGTCAATGTACTGAATGGTCTAATTCTTCTCCTATGTCTTATGGTCAAGCAGCAGATTCATTTTTACTCTGACCAACGTCATTACAAAATTTAACAATTTGTCTCACTGCATAATGTTGCACAAGCAATCTTAGCAGCAAACAGAAAGGCTACATGAAGTTGGTGTTTGAAATAAGAGATGATTTATTAAAATTGAGCACACCAGGAAACCAGTCAAAGCTGAACTATTTGAGCACAAATTTTGCACAGCTTATATATCCTCAGCTAACAAAATTACAAAGACATTTGACTAGGTTTTGACAGCAGAATGATGGTTGCGGAAAGACTTAAAGTAACAAACTATGTCTTGATTACAGAATAAAATGATAATCTGTAAGTTGAACTTGTATTGCAATAACAGGTGCTTGCTGTAGCATAATTAATGGAGTTGCCAAAATTTGAGTGTTGTCATAGCTGCATTCTATCTCCCTGCTTTTCAGTTTTGCCTGTGGTTCCTTGTTACTACATTAGCACAATCCACGTCCCTACTTACTATTATTAGCCCTCACTATTCCTTCCCCTACAACACAAGCTGACTCTCCCAAATGCCATATACTCTACAAACATTTCCTGATAAAGGGTCTGAGGGGATAGAAAGTCAACCGTGCATCCATCACAAAATCTGCGTCTCTCTCTCTAGAACCTACACAAGCTACAAAGTACACCATCACTCTTGTAATCTTGTAAACCAGAATGTGCATGACTTCACAAATCCATCCTCTCTGCTCTCAAGAGGACCTCAGGTTCATGATTTTACTATGTCACCCTGTCTTGACAATTTATTCAAAATTTTGACTCAAGGATATGACTTTAAAAAAAAGTTGTTTAATCCTTTAGTGTGGGTTTACACATTTCTGAGCCAAATAGAAGTGAGGATAAATACAAAAGAAAGTGAAGTTTCACTTTATTTGACAAGAGGGTTAAGAGAGAAAGAAAAATTGAGACAATTAATAAAGGGGAGGGGAATATATTACAATCTCCAAGATGAATTTACAATAAGTAAGAATGAGATTCAACAGTTTCTCCTTTCCAGCTAGATAATTAATTGGAATGCACTGACAATTATCATATTGTGAAACAGGTATTTGTAGTTGTAAGTATGAGCTGTGACAAGTTTAATTGGCAATTAATGTGCAGATCCAACAAGTTTTTAAAAACAACAGGGAGCTTGAGGCAGAATGTCATTTATAAAAAGCAAATCACCCAGCAATTTTGTAGAGATTTTCAAATTTTGGGTTTGTTTCCATGGAGTTTGGTGGCAACTTTACATAGTGATAATGTGAGGCATTAGGTTTAGGTATTTTTTCCTAGGAGACTTGGCCAAGTGTTCTGTAAGAAACATAGGTCTAACATGAGTTCAGGAAACAGTTACAATTACAAATATTTAATTTCCAGGTATGTACAAATCTATGTTGGTGCTGAAGCCTTAAGTGAAGGTGATGACAGTGTTCAAGAACTTTACTGGTTCATGTATTGTCAGGTACGCATGATAATCAACTCCAAACAAAATTTAAAGCAAAATAAGAACAAGTCAAGGTAATTGAAATCTAAGTTTCCAGAAAGAACAATGTTTTCATTTTGATGTTTTTTTTTCTAGAGTGGCTCTTGGTCCAAAGTAAGGATATAGATTTCAGCAGAAATGGTAAATGTAAATACTCAAGTGGACAGACAAGCTCTGCAACAAGAAGCAGGGAAACAACATTTCAGTTTGATGGTCAATGACTGACCTGCAAGATTAACTCTGCTCTTGTATCCAGAGGACATTTGAGTATCCAGCAGCCTCTGCTTTTATTTCAGATGTCAGCTATCCAGACTGCTTTGCTTTTGTTTCAGTGTAACCCAAAAAAATGCATTTTGCAGATTAAATAAGTGCTTCATTCCTTTCATTTTAAACCTTAATTCAAATTAAGATTTTAAATTGTTGCCAACAGAAAAGGCAAACTTTCTTCTTCTTCAGCTTTGTTTCATTGGATTATTTTTTTGAAATTCATAATAATCTTATAAAGAAAGTTATTATAAATTTATATGAACTGTTGGAATGCATTTTAAAATTAATAACTTTATTTTATTAACTTGAGCTGCAAGAGCTTTAAGAACAGTAAGATACAGAGATCAGGAACTCTCATCTCATGCCAAAAGAACCAACCTACAACTATTGCTCAAAGACTGATGATGAAGACAACTTGTCATGTATTTCTCCTTTATTTTCTAGCCAATGTTGGAGAAATATGACACTTACATACAAACATACATAAAAATATCTGCCTTTAGCCAGCTACAAGATAACATTGTGGCTCAAGCCCATTACTAGTTCATGTCCTGGTAGAGTTGAATGAACTACTCTAACCAAATTCTGTACAGATATTTCATGCAAATGCACAAAGCCACAGCTTTGTTAAGTATTACTCTTAACGTAAAAAATTAAGTTTCGCAAAAAGTGATGCTACCAACCACAATGAGCTTGAACAGGGTAAAGCATAAACAATTTGCATAAAAGAAATAAATAGTGAAAGCTTACATTTCCAAATGTCTAAGAGGCTGTATAGCCAATGAATTACTTCTGAAGTGTAGTCACTGTTGTCTAGCTGCCAATTTATGTATAGGAAGCTCCCAGAAGCAGCAATGCGATTATGACCAGATAACAGATTTTCTTAGATACAGTGGATTCTGGTTAATTGGTTCATCAATTTGCTGGAACAGCTACTTATTTGGGACAATGCTTAAAGAAGAAAAACTAATTGAGAAAATAGTCAGGATACCCTTCAATTATTTGAGACACGCTGTTGCTTATTTGTGACAGGAGACTGATGCCCAACAGTTTCTAACTAGCATCAATAGCTTGAACTCATGTGGCCATTAGACAATACACGTGCTCAGTGCAAACAGTTTTTAAATAGTGTCAATTGTGTGTGTTTGTGCTCAAAAAGCCGGGGTTTTTGTCACAGATGGTTGGCAATAGTAAGCAGTAAGACAATGTAGAACTGTTTTGCTCTCTGCACTTTCAAGCATTCAGGCTTGAAGATGCCAGAAATGGCTGACAATGAAAATGAAACTGGAAGGTGTTGTAACTCCAAAACATAAAACAAATCAAAGCAAAATCACAGAGCCAGGAATAACATGTCCTTAGTTGGTTTTTATTTTAGTAAAGCATGCACATACGACGCAGTGGCGTAATGATGCATACCATTCACATACTTTTACATATAAACCATAATGAATTATGTAATGACAAAGAATGTTAAATCAAACAATATATTTATGTTACTCAAGTATTACTGAATATTAAGTACTCACACGTGTTACTAATTAGCTCAATATCAAATGCATCTCAATTTATATACACACACATTTCATATATATAAAAATAAAAGTATGTATCGCTGTGGAGGATTTCTTACTCTTGTGGGATATTGTCTTTCCTGACAAGCAGGGGCGTCACTGCTTGGCGAGTGAGACTTGTGGCTGTGAAACAATCTCAGATTCTGGAGCCTCCTCAAGAATGGTTACAGCAGTTGACTCTGGGACTGCAGGAAGAGGTTCTGACAGATCTGGACATCTTTCTTCTGTAACAAATTACTCGGCCAGGGCAATGCAGGCCATTCCCCATGGATGGAGAGGCACTGTTATTGGCATCTTCTGGATGAACTGGCATCCTAAACAGTGCGTGGGAAGCCGCTCGATCTGCTGATCTATCCCAGGCCAACAGTCAAAGTTTCAAACTTTAATTTTGACCACACCTAGCTGACGGGCATGTGGCTCCTCCAATACTTTAGCTCTCAGCTTAGATAGTAAAACAATCCTCAAGTGCCCACATCAGGCAACCCCCATCAAGGGCTAGTTCATCTCTGCAGTGGTAAAAATGGGGAAACGGGATTTTCTCCAGCACATTTCAGCCATCTGAGTTGCCATGTAGTCTGGGGTCTTTTCTGGTTTCCCTGTGTATCATCTCTACCATATTGGGAGACTTTCAATATTCATCCTTCAGCATCTCCATGATTAGCTGTCCTATTGGATTCGATCCTGAAATTGTGCCCTAAAGAAACCAAGCCCATCTCTGCATTTAAGACCATAAAATATAGGAGAAAAATTAGGCCATTTGGCCTATCATGTCAGCTCCAAGATTTCATCATAACTGATTCATTTTTCCTCTCAGCCCCAGTGTCTTCCCCCCCCCACCACCCCCCAGTTTCCCTTCATGCCCTGACCAATCAAGAATCGATCAACCTCTGCTTTAAACATACAGAAAGACTTTGGTCACCACAGCTGCCAGTGGCAACAAATTCCACAAATTCACCAATCTCTGGCTAAAGAAATTCCTCCTCATCTCTGTTCCAGAAGGACACATCTCTACCCTGAGACTGGCTCCTCTGGTCTTAGACTCTCCCACCATAGGAAGCATCCACAGCTACTCTATCAAGGCCTTTCACAAATTAGATAACCCTTCATTCTTCTGAATTCTAGTGAACACAGGCCCAAAGTTATCAAACTCTCTTCATATGACAAACTATTCAATCCTAGAATCATTTTCATGAACCTCCTTTGAATACTCTCCAGTTTCAGCACATTCCTTCTAAGATATAAAGGACCCGAAACTGCTCAATTCTCCAAGTGAGAACTCGAGTGCTTTATAAAATCTCAACATTACATCCTTGCTTTTATATTCTAGTTCTCTTGAAATGAATGCTAATATTGCATTTGCTTTCCTCAAGAGACTCAATCAGCAAGTTAACCTGTGGGGAATCCTGCACAAGGACTCCCAAGTCCCCATGCACCTCAGCCTGTTGAATTTTCTCTCCACTTACAAAATAATCTTCCCTTTTATTTCTTCTACCAAAGTGCATGACCATACACTTCCCGGCACTTCATTCCATTTGCCATTTCTTTGCCCATTCTCCTAATCTGTCTAAGTTCTTCTGTAGCCTCTCTATTTCCTCAAAACTACCTGCTCCTCCACCTATCTCTGTATCATCTGTAAAGGATCCCTTTATTCTCACTCTTTGCCTACTGCCAATCTGCTACTGGTTTATCCACGCTAGAATCTTTCAATTAATATCATGGGCTCACAGCTTGTTAAGTATCCTCATGGCATCACAGGCAAGCTTTGCTGGATGATGAGGAACATGATATGTGAGTACAGTGCCTGACATCACTACTTCATTTACCTTTTCGAAAGCTACCTTACACTGTTCTGTCCCTTGCCATTTTTCCCAGATCTTTAGTAATGAGTTCAAGTGATGAAGCACAGTAGTCAGGTTTGGCAGGAACTTGATATGGTAATTAACAAATTCTATAAAGGACCGATAGGTAATTAACAAATTCTATAAAGGACCGTAACTATGATACCTCCTTCATCTTGAGGGCATGAGCCAGCACTCATTTGGGGATTAGAGGTAGAGAGGATCAGTACTTTAAATTTCTTGGTGTTATCATTTTAGAGGATCTGCCCTGGGCCCAGGGCATAAGTGCAATTGCAAAGGAAGCATGACACCGCCTGTATTTCCTTAGAAGTTTATAAAGATTCAGCATGACATCTAAAACTTTGACATACTTTTAGAGATGTGTGCTGAAGAGTATATTGACTGGTTGTATCACAGCCAGGTATGGAAACACCAATGCCTTGAATGGAAAATTCTACAAAAAGTAGTGGATACTGTCCAATCCATCACAGGTAAAGCTCTACCCACCACTGAGCACATCTACATGGAGCGCTGTCATAGGAAAGCAGCATCTATCATCAAGGACCCCCACAACTCAAGCCATGCTCTCTTCTCACTGCTGCCATCAGGAAGAAGGTACAGGAGCCTCAGGACCTACATTAGCAGGTTCAGGATCAGTTATTATTCATCAGCCATCAGGCCCCTGTACCTTCCACTGGGAATAACTTCACTCAACTTCACTGAATTATTCACACAAACTATCAAGGACTCTTCATCTCAAGAACTCCACCATTGATAACTATTAGGAACTAATACACTGCAGTAGATAATCCTCTCAGCAGTTCTTGCTGAATTCTCTTCAACCTTCTCTGCAACACTGGGCCTGTGCAGAATGGTAATGTTAGAGCCTGCTTCTCACATGAGCTGTTTATTATCCACTTCCATTTAAGACGAGATGTAGTGCAACTACAAAGCTTTGATCTGATCTGTGGAATAAGTTACCCACTTGTTCTTGCATTTTGTAAGTAGTTAGCCAAGATGGCTGAAGAAAACTTATGTGTTTCCTGATTTGTATTTAAAGTCACCTAGGCAGGTAAATTGATTTAAAAGAGACACTTGAAAAGGTACATGAACAAGAAAGGTTTAGACTAAACGTTAAAGAAAGAGAGATGGGCCAAATGCAGGCAAATAGGACTAGCTTTGATAGGAATCTTGGTCCACATGGACCAGTTAGGCTAAAGGGTTTGTTTCTGTGCTGTAGGACTCTATGACCCCAAATAAAGTAATATTTGAGGCATATAAGCTCACACTATAAATGCCCTGGTTACATGTGCCTCCTTTACCTTCAGGTAAAAAGACCTGCTTTGTCATCACAAGCCATCAGCTTAGGTGGTTTCTGTTGTGGGAATATTCCAGTAACTAAAATCCAATATAAAATATCAAAATGTTCTTAAAAGAGACCACTTTTTTAAAAAGAAGTTAATATTTTCAAAATACAAAATTCACACATATATGCTAAGGCAGGGGTCCTCAACCTTTTTTGCACCGCAGACTGGTTCAATATTGACAATATTCTTGCGGACCGGCCGACCGCGGCGGTGGGGGGGGGTGGTCGCCAACGGAGAAAAGTAGCAGTCAAATACGTTGTGTTTACCCGGAGAAAGACTACCATGACCATGAAGCCTTGCGCGGGCACCTTTGTGCGCATGCATGTACATGCCGATATTTTTCTAAAAATCGTTTTTGGCGATTCTGTTCAGTGAAACTACACTATACATACATTATTTCTACTTTATATAGGCTGTGTATTTATCATATCATTCCTTTCACTATATGTTAGTGTTATTTAGGTTTCATATAACACAGCACATGAATATAGTGCTAAGTCAATTATAAGTCACTTATAAGTCAATAGCATCATAACATTTTAAGTAATGTTTGGATATTAAACACACAGCACATATTTTCCTCCTATGAACTTATCAAATCATGGCAATACACCAATATCACTGAATCAGCGGGAGCCCTGGGCTTGTTTTCCTGCAACAAGACGGTCCCATCGAGGGGTGATAGGAGACAGTGATACTTGAAGGGAATTCCTTATGTCCAGTCTATTCTGCAATTTAGTTTTCATTGCATTCACTGCAGAAAAGCCTGCTTCGCAGATATGTTGGCAATGCAAGCAACGTTTTCATTGCTTTCATGGCTATCTCAGGATATTTAGCCTTGACTTTGATCCGGAATGCCGGCAGAGATGTTATGTCAAACATAATTTTCAGCCCGCCATCAGTTGCAAGCTCGAGGACTTGATCCTCTTCCCGCGCTGATACGAATGACACGTGCGTTCAATTTCAACAGTGCATGACAGGGAATGAGGAAAGGTGTAGCTGACTCATATCGCCAAATCATATCATTTCCTCGCAGCCCGGTAGCACATGCTTTGCTGCCCAGTGGTTGGGGACCGCTGTGTTAAGATGTGGTAAATAATACAGGACATAGCATTTTTTCACCAGTAAACTTACGCATTATGTTGCTATTCTTAGCAAAATGCCATTGCAATCAATTTCATACATAAATTGCAAAAATAAAGAGTGAAGATATTGGTAGATTCCAGCAACATTTTGCAAGTTGGATGACAAGAAATGAGATTCTTTAGGTATTTTAATTCTACACTGCAGATTAACACACTCCAAGGCAGCAAAACTCAATCTATTAGGGTACAAAGGTGGTGACATAATAACCTGCCAGACTGCATACATATAGACCTCACCAGTTCCCCACCACCACACCCCTCCTCCGGTTGGCGGAACTGGTACTCACACTTAATAACTTCTCTTTTGGCTCTTCCCACTTTCTTCAGACCAAGGGTGTAGCTATGGGCACTCACATGGGCCCCAGCTATGCCTGCTTCTTCGTTGGTTATGTGGAACAGTCTATGCTCCGAACCTATACTGGTACTGCTCCCCAACTTTTCCTTCGCTACATTGACAGCTACATTGGTGCTGCTTCCTGCACCCATGCTGAGCTCGTCAATTTCATCGACTTTACTTCAAGCTTCCACCCAGCCCTCAAATTCACTTGGTCCATCTCAGACACTTCTCTTCTCTTTTTCGATCCCTCGGTCTCCATCTCTGGAGACAGACTGTCCACGGGCATCTTCTATAAGCCCACTGACTCTCATAACTACCTTGACTATACCTCTTCCCACACTGCCACATGCAAAAATGCCATTCCCTATTCCCAGTTCCTCCATCTCTGCCGCATCTGCTCCCAGGATGAGGCTTTCCATTCCAGGACATCTCAAATATCCTCTTTCTTTAAGGATCGTGGTTTCCCTTCTGCCGTCATCAATGATGCCCTCACCCGCATCTCCTCCATTTCCCGCACTTCGGCCCTCACCCCATCCTCCCGTCACCACAACAGGGACAGAGTTCCCCTTGTCCTCACCTACCACCCCACCAGCCTCCGGATCCAGCACATTATCCTCCACAACTTCCACCACCTTCAACAGGACCCCACCACTAAGCACATCTTTCCCTCTCCACCCCTCTCCGCTTTCCGCAGGGATCGTTCCCTCTGCGACTCCCTGGTCCACACGTCCCTCCCCACGGATCTCCCACCGGCACTTATCCCTGTAAGTGTAAGTGCTACATCTGTCCCTACACCTCCTCTCTTGCCACCATTCAGGGCCCCAAACAGTCCTTCCAGGTGAGGCAACACTTCACTTGTGAGTCTGTTGGGGTCATCTATTGCATCCGGTGCTCCCGGTGCGGCCTCCTCTACATCGGTGAAACCCGATGCAGATTGGGAGACCGCTTCATTAAGCACCTCCGCTCCATCCGCCACAACAGACAGGACCTCCCGGTTGCCACCCACTTCAACTCTGCTTCACATTCCCATTCGGATATGTCCATACATGGCCTCCTCTACTGCCATGATGAGGCTAAACTCAGGTTGAAGGAGCAACACCTCATATACCGTCTAGGTAGTCTCCAGCCCCTTGGCATGAACATTGAATTGTCCAACTTCTGGTAATTCCCTCCCCCTCCCTTCCCCTATCGCAGTTTCACTCTGTCCCCTCCCCCAGCTGCCTATCACCTCCCTCTTGGTTCTGCCTCCTTCTACTACCCATTGTTCTTTCCCCTATTCCTTCTTCACCTTTCCTGCCTATCCCCTCCCTGCTTCCCCTCCCCCACCCCTGGATCTTTCCCCTTACTGGTTTTTCACCTGGAGCCTTCCAGCCTTCTCCTTCCCACCCTCCCCCCACCTTCTTTATAGGGCCTCTGCCCCTTCCCTCTTCAGTCCTGATGAAGGGTTCCAGCCCGAAATGTTAACTCATCTTTTCCAAGGATGCTGCCCCACCTGCTGAGTTCCTCCAGCATGTTGTGAGAGATATAATTAGCTTAAGTTCTTCTTTCTGGTCAATAAATGACCCTGTCTATTTGAATAAGTTCATGTTTCAGCAACTTTTATTTTGCTTTTAATCTCTACAGTATGTAGATTGTTTTAGGTTGCCACACATGCAATTTAAAAGACAGGAGACTTTGATTATTAATTTAGGCTCATAAACCTAGTTACAAGGGAATTTATTAGGTCAGAAATATTCCCATCCAATTATGCTGCTACTGACAGATGCCATTTGGCTGGTGATGTTTCATGGCTAATCTTTGAAGTGATCCAGCATGTCTTAAATATCTCAACAGATGTGATTATACATTTTTCTTTAAAATAATATATCGCTACATGGTGCTGTTTCTTCTGCTTTTTCTCCCCAAGTACATTTCCAAGAAATTAAGTTTCTTGGTATGAAGGTTTTCTCCCCTGAGCATGTGATCAGGATGAAAGCCAGCATGTTTTTTCTGCCATTTGTTCTTCCAGTTGTGAGTCCAGCCAATTCCTGACAAACTCCAGTGTTAGCATGTATATATAGCAGATTATACAGTTTGATGGTCATAAAATTAGTCAGATTTCTTATTTTAGAGATTAAAAAGTGATGTGCAAAGTGAAGTTTTGTTTGATATGCTTCAAGTAATTAATTTGAAACTGCAGGATTCAGACCAAGTAAAGCAGAACATGAGAAGGTTGCCTATATTGTAACACTCATTTACTTAAATAAGACTACAACAGAACTTCAGCTAGTTTTTTAAAACTCATTTTGTAAAGAACTGAATATTGATATTTTTACCAATAAAACCGAAATAAAGCCAGACTACCAGTATCACCAATGCCTTGCACTGCATTTCTGTTGTAAAGATTCCATTCAGTCCGCTAGAAACCAGCTCTTTTTTGCAAAATTTTTAATACAGAGTTCTAACTACTTAATGAACCAACATTTGCACCTTGATAAAATTTAAATGTGAATTTATTTAAATCTTACATCCGTCCCATAATATGAGGGAGTAAAAATCTTTGTGTTATGTCTCTGTCGCAATGTACAGACATGTGAATTAATCAGTCTAATGGCTTGTAGCTGCTCCATAGCATGCTGGTCCTGGCTTTAGTGCTGTTGTACTGCTTGCCAGATGGAAGCAGCTTTATGGTTGGGATGACTGGTGTCCCCAATGATCTTCCAGCCCTTCTTTACGCACCTGCTGCTGTAAATGTCCTCAGTGGAGGGAAGTTCACATCCACAGATCCGCCGGGCTGTCCGTACCACTCTCTGCAGTGCCCAGCAATCAAGGTTGGTACACCTCCTGTACCAGGTGGTGATACAGCCAGTCAGGATGCTTTCAATGGTGCCCCTGTAGAAGGTCTTGAGGATTTGGGGGCTCACGCCGAATTTCTTCAGTTTCCTGAGGTGGAAGGGACGCTGTTGTGCTTTTTTCGCTGCACAACCAGTGCATAGAGTCCAAGTGAAGTGTAAACTGAGGAACTTGAAACTACTCACTCTCTCAACTGCAGTCCCATTGATGTAGATCAGGAGAAGCCTGTCTCTGTTCCTCCTGTAAACCATGATGAGCTCTTTTGTTTTTTGGACAGTGAGGGAGAGGCTGTTATCTCATCACCACTGTGTCAGGGTGTTAACTTCTCCTCTGTAGGCTGTCTCAACACTGCTAGAAATAAAGGCCAATCAATGTTGTTCTATCTGCATATTTGATCAGCAGATTGGAGCTATGTGGTAGCACAGTTGTGGGTGTAAAGGGAGTACAGGAAGGGACTCAGGACACAACCCGGCGGGGGGGGGCAGCTGTGTTGAGGGTCAGAGGGCAGAGGTGAGGGAGCCCATCCTTATCACCCATCGGCAATCCAATAGGAAGTCTAGGATTCAGCTGCAAAAGGTGTGGTGCAGGACACTTGAGTTAATGATGATTCCCCCCCCCCACCCCTCCAGAATCTATACTTGAATAACATGAATGGAGTTTGAAGTTTCAATAACATGTATTGAAGTTTGGTGACAACACTTTGGTAAATGGAAAATCATATTCTTGGGGGGGGGTGGTCGCAAAAATTTGCAGAAGAGATATTGGCAGGGAAGTTGATTGGGAAAAAAAAACTCTGAGGTAAATGGAATTCAACATAGAAAATTCTGTGTTTATCCATTTTGGACTTAACGAGAATTAGATCAATAGAACATGGAATTTTATCTCAAAGGGGTTGGATTAAAAATAACAGAAGAAATTGTGTTATAGATTATACCTCATTTCTAACAATTGGTTCATTTCTTGGTGCTTCTCAGTGCTCCTCCAACAGGGATTAAAGTTTCTTTATGTCCACAGGTTATCAGCATATAGATTAATATACCAAAATGAAGGGTGATCTAAATAGTATTTAAGTGATTAAAGTAGATAAAAGCTGGTGGTTGGGAGAAAACATTTCCTCTGATAGGCAGTTGAGATAAGAATATTAAGGTCAGAAATAAGAAATTTATGATGAAATCAAAACGAAATCTCTTTCTACAAAGGATCATACATTCTGGTCACACTCCAAAACCCTGCATTTTTAATGTTCACACTGGACATGGGTATTCCTAGGCAATAACATTTAAGCTTCATTCCTATTTGCCATTGAGAAAGTTCTGAATAGCTACCCTACACTGGAGGAGAAGTTATATCTACCTGCTAAATATTTCCAGAGTGACTGATCCAGCAAAGATGAACCGACAGGGACATATTTCCTGGTAACAATTGTGTACAAATTGTAAGGAAGCTTGGAGATGATGGAGGTGTCTGCTATCCTTCTCTTTCCAGCAGTTGTTAGTTTGTGAGTTTCAGCTGAAGAAACCTTGACAAGTTGCTGCTACCAATATCAGCTGGTACCGAGGGGAGTAAATGCCAGCCACCTGATTTCTTCCAACCTGGTTGGCTCCAAGGCAGAGGGAATTAACATAATGGAGGATTCAACCATGTGAAGCCAAAACTTTGGCTCTACTATGCTTGCACAATGGTTAACTCCTACTAATATTGTCATGAACAGATCATTTGCAATAAGATGTTAAGTAAGGACAATTAATTTTAGCTTGAAATTTATATCCTGGATTAAACTGTTATATCACTCCCCTGTAGCCTCGGTTCGTACTAACTCCTTAAACTCACCTTTTTTTCCTCTCTTTCGTGGTACTCGACAAGGCTGTCCTCTTAGTCCCCTATTATTTGATATTGCATTAGAACCTCTTGCAATTGCTATTCGAGAATCTTCAAATATTACTGGGATAACTCGGGGATTAAAGTCCCATAAATTATCACTCTATGCTGATGATTTACTTTTATATATTTCTAATCCTGAGAGATCCATTCCTGCTGTTTTAGAGTTATTAGCACAATTTGGTCTTTTCTCAGGTTATAAATTAAATCTTAGTAAGAGTGAACTTTTTCCGATTAATAAACATCTTCCCTTATATTATAAATTTCCATTTAAATTGATTAATAATTACTTTTCATATCTTGGGATTAAAATTACTTGTAAACATAAAGATTTATTTAAGACTAACTTTTTACCATTAATAGACCATATTACTCAACTTTCATCTAAATGGTTTCCCTTATATTTAACTTTGATTGGTCGTATTAATGCAGTTAAGATGTTTTTTTTGCCAAAATTTTTATATGTGTTTCAGGCATTACCAATTTTCGTTCCTAAATCTTTTTTTGATAAAGTTGACTCTAAAATTTCTTCATTTATTTGGCAGAATAAGAATCCGAGACTGGGTAAAATACATTTACAGAAAGCTAAGAGAGATGGAGGTTTAGCATTACCTAACTTTAGATTTTATTATTGGGCTATTAATATTCGACATATGAAATTTTGGTTACTTGACCGGGACATACTATCTATTCCTAAATGGGTAGCATTGGAATTACAATCTGTTCAGGGTTATACACTTGGTTCTATTTTAGGTTCCTCTCTTCCTTTTGATTCGAAACGCCTTAAGCAGGTCTCTAACCCGATAGTTAAATATGCTTTGCGCATTTGGTTTCAATTCAGAAAATTTTTTGATCTTAATCAATTCGGGTTAGCGATTCCTATTTTAGGTAACATATTTTTTCCTCCCTCTTTTACGGATCGCGCTTTTCAAACTTGGAAGACTAAGGGTATTTTACGGTTTTTGGATTTATTTTTAGATGGTTCCCTTATGTCTTTTGAACAATTATCTAATAAATATAACTTATCAAGAATACATTTTTTTAGATATTTACAAGTTAGAAATTTCCTAAGTACTATACTTTCTTCCTTTCCAATGCTTCCTCCTATATATATTTTAGATTCGATAATTAACCTTAATCCATGTCAGAAAGGTGCATCGGCTATGATTTATAATATTATTATGAAACTTAGGAAAGCTCCATTTGATAAGATTAGGGTAGATTGGGAACAGGAATTGGGGCTTACCATTTCTGTGGATGATTGGGGGCAGATTTTACAATTAGTTAATACTTCCTCTATTTGTGCTAAACATTCCCTAATTCAATTTAAAGTGGTTCATAGAGCACATATGTCCAAAGATAAGTTAGCGCGTTTTTACTCGCATATTAATCCTTTCTGTGATAGATGTTCGGGGCAGATAGCCTCTTTAACTCATATGTTTTGGTCTTGCCCTACTTTGGAAACTTTTTGGAGAGATATTTTCAATATTATTTCTAAGGTATTAAATATAGATATCTCTCCTCACCCTATTACTGCTATCTTTGGACTACCTAAAATTTCTAGTAATCTTTCCCCTTCAGCCCGTAGAATGATTGCATTTCTTACTTTAATGGCGAAAAGATGTATTTTACAACATTGGAAAGAGCTTAATGCTCCAACTACCTTTTTTTGGTTTTCTCAGACGATTTTATGTTTGAATCTGGAGAAAATTAGAAGTAACCTTTATGATTCTTCATTTAAATTTGAACAGATTTGGGGACCTTTTATTCGATATTTTCATTTAATGTAATATTTACCCTTCTTGTTTTTTCTTCACTGTTTTAATGGAGGTCGGGATTGAGGACGTGATTTTAAGTTTAACTCTGTTTGGTTTCAAGTTAGCCCATTGCTTTGCTTTGCTTTTAGTTAGTTGCACGGTGGGTTTTTTTTTGGGGGTTTTTTTTTTCTTTTTTTTTCCATTGATATATATAAAATCTAGTATACTATTATGTTATCTTGGTTTCTTATGCTTAAATTACATTGTTTGTAGTATTTTCTTTTTGGTATTGTTATCTTTTGGAATTTTATTATACTTTAACATTGTATTAATGTTTATATGGCTTACCTTTTTTGTATACTTACTCAATAAAAAGATTTAAAAAGAAAGAAAAAAGGACAAGTTTAGATGGACTTTTTTGGCATGTTTATAGTGTCAAACCCTGCCACTGGCCCAGTCTGGCAATTGCACTTGGACATAAAAGTCTCCCACCCAGAGTACATTCATTGCTGCTGTTAACATTTTCTCCATGTTCGGAACAAAGCTTAAGGAAAACACATTTATCAGCTGACATATAATAGCATGTGACAATCAAGATCCCCTCGCCCATGTTGTTGGTGCCAGGAGACTTGACAGGGTCCAGCCAGGAACACTTTATCCTAACCGAGGTGCACAGCCACCAAATTTGGCAAATTAGGACATAACCAAAGTTTGTTATGAAAGAGTCAAGGGCAACTGAAAATTTCAAATCCAAGAGATTTTTGATCATCAAATGTTTTAAAGATTACTGAACCATGATGAGTGGGTGGTGATAAAACACAGAATAGCAGAATGAGCTTTGAAATACTCTTAGCTTTCCTAGTTGTAATCAGCAAGCTATTTTTGGAAAGTGTACATTTGGAAAGTGTGTATTTGTCTGCATGGAGATAAGAATAAATTTGGCTTTGATATTCTCCAGTTACATATTCTGCCAGAACTCTCCATTTGAAGTATGGGAAATTCTGCACAAAAGAGGTTTAAAAGGATGAAATTTTAATGAGGAAAACACTTCCTATTAAGTACTCTTACAGCTGGGTATTATTAGCCGGGACTGAAGTGCAAGAACAGTTCTGAACATAGACAAGCAGCACACTATCAATTGCGGCTAATTGCCTTTATTTAACCTTGCATATTTAGAATCATAATTCATACAGGCTTAGCTTCAGTGTGCATATTAAAAGTATGTCTCTGCTATATTTCAACATTGCTCTTTTAAAATAATGAATGTGATAAAAAAAAACTTTGAAGATGGTTTTTAAAAGTCAGGGTAACACTTTAAAGCATTTTGGAAGGTAAAGTACAAACAGCATTCTGTAAATTTGACATCATTTTGAATATCTCCAGAAGGACAGTTGAAAATACCTATTAACTTCAATGCCTTTACAATTACTGCGTTTGAGATAGAAACATCTCACTCTAATTATAGAGGTAGAAGCCTTCCCATCAAATAATTCTTGAGAAAGTGAATGAAATGTAAACCATACATAGAAGACAGAATGAATTCATTACAATAGTATACCATGAACATTCTTTCCTAATGCTGGATAAAGTAGTACAAAAGCACTTTATTTACAGAGACAAAAATAGAAAAATGTATTTAAATAACAGTGCAAGACTAATTTTTAGTCTGTAGCCTTCAGTATTTTGGCTCATATTTGAAGTAGTGTGTATATTTTTGTCTCTGTCCCTAAAGAAAGATAAGCCTGCCTCAGTATTAGTGCAGTACAGATTTGTTAATTGACTTCTGGCATGAGAGGCTTATCCTATGAAAGGAGACTGAATAAGTCTGGTCTGCACTGAATGGAGTCTGGAAAGAAGTTGGATATTGAGATTTGGATTTTCAATAGGTATTTGATAATGCATCACATCAAAGGTACCTGTACAAATAAGAGGTCAAAATGGTGAAGGTAGCCAGACTGCAGTAATGACTGCTGGACTGATCACTGCTTGATTCACTACTTTGTTCCATGCACCCGGCCCTCTGCTTCAGTACAGCAACCAATGTAATTCAATGCCCCACCCACCCTGGACATTCTCTGTTCTTCCTGCTCCCCCTGCTCCCATCGGATAGAAGATACTAATACATGAAAACCATGTACCTGGGCTCAAGGTCATCTCCTATCGCACAGTTATGACTATTGAATGGTCGCCTAGTACAATAAAATGGGCTCATTGACGCAACAACCTGTCAAGGCTAAGTATCTTATTGTCTACCTGCACTACTTTCTCTGTAACTGTAACACTTTATTCAGCATTCTTTTATTGTTTTACCTCCTACTACCTCAATGCTGGGTGGCAGGAGAGGTACATCTGTACCAAAGGAGCTGTAAGACATTCCTTCTCTCTGCTAGCGTGCAAGGTGTAGCAATCAGGGTCACATGAAGCTAGGGGAGCATGTGGTGGATGGTCATATGAGCAACTGGAGCACATCACAAGTCCTGGTTATGCGATCACTGTTGCCAGGCAGACGATCTCTGAAGAGTATTGATAATGGCAAGGTTTACCCATCTTGTTAAGAAACTGCCCAGAAAAAGGTAATGGCAAACCACTTCTGTAGAAAAATTTGCCAAGAACAATCATGGTCATGGAAAGACCTTGATCACCCAAGTCATATGACATGACATATAATGAGTGAACGAACCTCAGTGGAATGTTGTAATGAAATGATCTGCATGGACAGCATGCAAAAAGAAAATGTTCAATGTACCTCAGTACGTTAAAGTTATCAGTGACCACAGCATTGTTGAATCCTTCAAGGCTATCTATTCAAAGGTAGGACCTCACAAGTGATCTGTCAACTCCCATCTTAAAAGGAACAAAAATGTTTACAGATCATGGCCTGCCCTGATGTTCACCTTTGAACTGATTCTTGGCTTTTCTTGCAAGAAGAACCAGAATTGGTTTGATGAGAATGATCAGGAGATGAAGGGTTGATTATGTACACACATTAACCATTCTTGGATTGAAAGAAACAACTTGATAGGCAGCTGAAGACAGATGTTCAACAAAACAACCTGGGCTGGCAAGAATTGAAAGGCCTGCAAATTGTGAATATGGTGAGTATGTTTCCATTACAGGAGAAACTAGAATCCAAAAGTACAGCTCCCAATGAAGGGACATTTAAAATTGAGGGAAAATTTCTTCAGGAGGTGAATTCTGTAGAATTTATTTCTACAGAAGGCTTTAGAGGCCAAGTCACTGACATATCTAAGGCAGAGATTATTATGTTCTTGATTGGTTAGGGAGTTAAAGGTTACAGGGAGAAGACAAGAGAACAGTGTTGAACAGGACTTAATGGGCCAAATGTCTAACTTTACTCCAACAGTATTTCTTATGGGTTCATGGTGTTAAGTCTGCAGGTAAATCAGATCTCCAATACCCAAGGCTTAACCACACTGAAAGTCAGAAAGTGCAATAACTTCATCAAAAACAGTGAGGTAATGTTGTTTACCAGTATTGCACTTCCTCTGCAGCTGTTATACTTTATTCTGCATTCTGTTATTGTTTTACCTCAAAGCACTGATGTAATGATTTGATCTTTATAGCTGTATGCAAGATAAGCTTTTCACTATGTCTCAGTACATGTGAATAATAAACTAACTCCAATTCCAATCTTCAGCAGCTGGAAGGGACACTTCAATGACTTTCACAACATCAACTCTGTCCATCCCACAGCCAAGACCTAGGCCAGTCTTGCTGCCACACACGGCTGACAAGAAACTGAGAAGCCCAATTTCAACCTCAGCAAAAACAAGATCATGAGAGCAGATGTCATCAGCGAAGACTTAAACATTAACAGTAAAGAATTTGAATTACAAATTCATGGCCTCAGTGCCCACATTCACAAGACATGCATATTGTGGAAAGTTATTGCTTTTGATTAATGGGTGGAGATCTAAGAACATGATTATTCTGTACTTCGCTTTCACTTCAGTTATAGAGAGGATAGCAACATCTACTGTTACAGGAATTAAATAAATCAATGAAAATTATGAAGTTATGCAGAATTAGCTGGAATGAGCAGGCCTCCTAGATTAATGATTAGTTTCACATTCTAATAAACTTGGAGCATATATCAAATCATAAACATTTATGATTTGAACAAATGCATTTAATGCATTTGTTTCTGTATCAAATCAAATACCTTTTCTGCCAGGTAAAAATTTTGTTCCACAAAACTATTTCCTTTGGAAATTAAATACTGAAATGACAGCATAGCTCTAATAGATGACAGCAAACAAAACCATATGCAAAAGCAAGCACTAATGACTTCTGTGTCTAGTGAAACCATTCTCACACTTCAGGACTTCACACTTCACTGACTTTATTGATTTCACATTCATTTTGCACCATTTATGTGATTAGCTCAGGAACAAAACATGTGGCTTAATTATGAATTACATGTAAAGGCTTTAAACTAACTAGCACTGGCACTAAAATCAATTTGGAAATCAATTTTTAGCCTCTTTACAAAGCAGATTTCACCAGCCAACGGTGTCATAATTGCAGCAATTTTTTAAACCTCCATGCCAAATTCAATTACTACAGGAAATACTTCAGTGCTTTACATCTGTTCCACAATACAGTAATTATTAGTGGGATAAGTTTATTTTTTTCCCTGGAAAAGCAATCATTCTGTTTATACTACTTTGTACTCAGATTACTGCAAATTATACAACTGCTTCCATAATGATTAGTCAATGCTTACTTATAATTATCCAATATTAGGAACAGACCAGACCTTCTAACTATTCAGTGAGCAACATTTTGATGAAAGGTCAACAGCCCAATCTGTTACCTGTTCTGTTTTTGGCGGATGTTGTTTGACCAACTTTACATTCTTGGTTGGTTATTTCACTGATATTTCAGGGAATGATTTTGGACAGTGTGTTTGCTTTAAAAAGCTGTTTATTTCAATTTTAAATTCAATCAAAACTTACAGTAGATCATATGCAGGTGGTCACTCTAAAGTACAGGCAACAGACAGCTAGGAGACCACTAAGAATTGCAGAAGGAGTAAGCAGGGACTATAAATTCCCTTGTGATCATTCCCCTCAGTTTTGTTACCCACCTGGAATATTTTACTTTCATTTATTGCCACTATACAGGTCTATGGCATCTTTTGGGGTCTTCATTTCTAAACAAAATAACTTAATGGAATAAACTAATTGACTGGAATCACTAGCTTTGGAACCTGATATCTGGAATCTAGAGTCCATAATCAGATAACACCTATTGGTCCACTCATCTTAAACGT
The DNA here is from genome assembly GCF_963921235.1 of Mobula hypostoma. NCBI lineage: Eukaryota > Metazoa > Chordata > Chondrichthyes > Myliobatiformes > Myliobatidae > Mobula > Mobula hypostoma. The sequence continues at coordinate 173,438,166 of NC_086097.1, forward strand.
ATGCATGCCTTGTCAATAACTTCTGAATCTTGTGCACATTTATCACGCATGAGCCTTTCAACCCAAGTAAAAAAAATATGGATTCAAGATCATTGTAGTTTTTAAGAAATGATGTATTGTCCATCAAATAAAATAAGTAAACAAAGAACTAGAACCAGGAGAAACTGCAGATACTGGAAATTTTGAGCAACACATACAAAATGCGAGAAGAACTCAGCAAGTCAACGCTACAGGCCAAGATCTTCATCAGGTCTTGGCCCACAGATTTATAAGCCCACAGAAATAGATACAAAAATATCCAACAGTACTACTGGCTAAACAATTGTTCTCCTTGTGCTCTGTCCAATAATATTATGCCACAGTTTGCAAAACTATTTTGTGTCTAACGTGATTGCTCTACAGCAATTTAGGATGCTTTGGGACCATGGAAAATTAAGAATAAATTCAAATTTCCTTCCACACACTTAGATGTAATAATTAAGAAGCAGCAAATGTTTGCACAGCATTTTCGAAGTATATTAATAATGTACAATAAATTGAACTGTTCATTTTTAAACATTGTGAGAATTGTAGTGTATAGAATATAATTTATCAGATAATGACATCATACCATCCTGAATCTCCCAGGAAACCATGCCACTATTCTAATGGATCTTAAAAATAATTTTAAAAACTTGGCTCACAATCTGCTAATAACTTCCCAAAAACAAACACCACATATCGCAACAGAAAATCCTTGACTCCACGTTAAAAAATGAGAGTAAAAACAAAAACAAAATATGAGCAAAAACAACAACTGTTGCAGGACAGGGATGGGAGTAGAACCAAGCGAGTGAGTTCAACTCACAAGATGATCACTGCATCATTCTGACATAAAACTATTTCCGGAACACAAATACAGCAAAAACTACTCAAATTCATATTCCTGGATATCCCAAGGTGGAAATGGGACTTGGATTGATATGAACAAAACACAGGAAATTGGGCCTAACTGGGTTCACAACATGGTCTATGATTCTTTGAGGAACTAATTTTGGTTTCTTCTTTGTCAAAATAAACAAACTAAACATCACAAATTATAATGGAGAAGAAGTAAACCACGTTTGTTACTAAATGCATTAAATCAGAATCAGAATCAGGTTTATTGCCAGTGAAATAGACATGAAATTTGTTATTTTGTGGCAGCAGCATAGTAGGCATAACAAATTACCAGAAGTTAAAATAATAGTTAAATAAATAATGTGAAAGAGGAAGAGAGAGGTAGTGCTCATGATTTCATGGGCTGTTCAGAAAACTGATGGCAGAGAGGAAGAAACTGTTGCTAAAACACTGAGTATGGGTTTTCAGTTAGAATGCTCTCCACTGTACATTTGTAGAAATTTGCTAGAGTCTTTGAGGACACACCAAATTTCCCCAACTCCTAATGAAATATAGCCACTGTTGTACCCTCTTTGTAATTGCATCAATATGTTGGGCCCAGGACAGATCTTCAGAGATGTTGACGCACAGGAACTTGAAACTGCTCACCCTTTCCACTGCTGACTCCTCAATGAAGTCGGGTGACTCTTCTGCCGAATTTCCCTTCCTGAAGTTTACAATCAATTCCATAGTCTTGCTAATGTTGAGTGCCAGGTGACTGCAACACTACTCAATCAACTGATCTCTTTCACTCCTATGTGCCTCCTCATCACCTTCTCAGATTATGCCAACAATAGTACTGTCATTGGTGAATTTATAGATGATGTTTGAGCTGCGCCTAGCCACACAGTCATAAATATAGAGGAAATTGAGTAGTGGGCAAAGCATGCTTGCTTCAGATGCACCTGTGTTGATTGTCAGCGGGAAGGAGATGTTATATCTAATCCATACTGACTGTATTTTCCTGATGAGAAAGTCAAGAACCCACTTGTAGGGGGAGACATAGAGGCCCAGCTTTCAAAGCTTGTTATTTAGTATTGAGTTATGACAGTGTAGAGTGCCAGGCTGTAATTGATAACTAACAGTCTGTCATAGATTAATCCAGCTGTCCAGGTGATCCAAAGCTCATTGGAGAGCCAGCAAGATAGTGTCCACTGTAAACCCGTTGTGTTGGTAGGCAAATGACAGTGCATTCAGTCCTTCATTCAGGCACGACCAACCTCTTCATGTAGCTTATCACAGATCTTCCTCACTACTCACCTGCTATGTTCACTAATTGTCAGGAGATTTGTTTGTTCCCTTCCTGAGATAGTGAAAGCTCAAGTTCCACAACATTTAACTTCTCTGCTGAACATTGAAACTTGGTACAGATGGCAGTGTCATTGGGCCCCAAATGCAATTTTGCCTCAGCAAGAAACAAAATGAGACTCTACCTGAAAACCAAATGGAGAGACTACTTCTTTTATTCAGGCATGCGTAAGTGTTTCACACAGGTCCATTTATAGCCCAATTCTAATTGCTGTCGACATACGGACAATGAGTCAGCATCTTGAATCACTGTGCTTGGTGTCTAAGACAAGGAGATGTCTGGACAGAATAGATGGAGGGTGTTTTTCCCCTTAGAAGTAGAGTATTAGTGATCATAAGTATAAAATAAAGTGAAAGCGAATTAAAACTGACATGAAGAATACATGTTTACACTTATTTGGAAGGTACTACCTGAAGATCAGGTCTTTGAGGAAGAAATGTGTACACATTGCAAGACCACTGAGAATGGACCACAGAGTGTAACTATAAGTTCCTCTGATATGGACCTAGGAATAGTTCTATGGGCCAATTGAATTCCATTAGCGTTATGCTCAATTTATAATTCTACAAATACATTGAAGGTGGAGCGTGGCAGACATTTAAACTACAAACAAACAAAAGAACAAAGGGAGGGCATGGGAAATTGAACGCAAAGCCAACACTGGACAAGTCATGATACAACTAAACTGTGAAGCAGGCTTGAAGGCCTGATTAGTTCACTCCTACTTTTTTATGTTCTCAAAATAAGTATGGGCCATTACCAATATATGCCTATGGAGGAGAAGCAATGCTCATATATAATTCTCCACATTTAGATGACTATCTCTTCTTGCAAAAATGGCTTACTCTCTCAGCCACACGGACAAATATTAATAAGGTGCCTTTGCATGCTGTGCACTGTCTAATGGAAGCCAGTCAGAAAACCATGCTTACTTAACCATGAAATACCAGAATGTGTCATAAAACATATTATAAATCACCACTATGAGAAATGGAAACTTTGACAGAAGTTACATAAAAAGACATATTGGCAATTTCATTTAAAATTCAAGTACTTAAAAATATTAACACTGTATTAGTGCAGCTGTATAAGCACCAATTTACCCATTTCATTGCTCCTTTGGTTTTATTACACCACTAATATAGTTTTCCCACTAGGGGAAGTGACCCAAATACTTACTTGGACATCTCTGCCAAACATATAAATATAAATACAAACGTTTGTATATAGACTAGCATTATAAGATAAGGAAACAATAATGTACACTTGTACATTACTGTACAACACTTACAATGCAACAAGGTGCAAGGTTGCTTGCTGACTACAACAACCAAAGATTGCCTGAGCTATTTTCAGTAATATTTGCTGCCAATTCCAATTGAACATGCACTGTAATTTATTCTTTTATGAAAATGGCCTGCATACAGACATCAATTAAGATTGACCAAAATGAAGTAACGTTGGTTGAAAATTAGAGACAATTTTGTTTTTAAGTTAATGTGGTTGAAAATATTTTCCCGTAGCCTGAATCAATAATTGTTATGACCATCATAAAGTACAGTGGTGCTAAAAAGTTTGTGAACCCTGTAGAATTTTCTCTATTTCTGCGTAAATATGACCTAAAATGTGATCAGATCTTCATGAGTCATAAAACTAGATGAAGTGAACCCAATTAAATAAACACAAAAAATATTATACTTGTTCATTTATTTATTGAGAACAATGATCCAATATTACATGTATTTGTTGGAAAAAGTAGGTGAACCTCTGGAGTAATGCCTTCTACGAAAGCTATTTGGAGTCAGGTGTTCCAATCAATGCGATAAGATTGGAGGTGTGGGTTGTGGAAGTGCCCTGTCCTATTAAAAAAAGGGACACACAAAGTCCGGTTACTGACAGAGCCTGCTCTTCTCAAGAAAGGTCTGTTTATGTGCACCATGCCTCGATCAAAACAACTTCCAGAGGACCTTAGAAGAAGAATTTAGAGATGCACAAATTTGGAAAAGGCTACAAAAGCATTTCTAAAGACCTGAGTGTTCTTCAGTCCACAGTAAGAGAAATTATCCACAAATGGAGGAAACTCAATACTGTTGCTACTCTCCCTAGGAGTGGGCATCCTGCAAAGACCACACTAGCAGCACAATGTGCAAATGCTGAAGGAGGTAAAAAAGAACCCAAGAGTAACAACAAAAGACCAGCAGAAATCTCTACAACTTGTTAAAGTCTGTGTTGATGTGTTCACTTTAAGAAAAACACTGAACAAAAATGGTGTTCATGGAAGGACACCACAGAGGAAACCACTGCTATCAAAAAAAACATTACTGCATGTCTCTAGTTTGCAAAAGACCACCTGGATATTCTACAACACCTCTGGGACCATGTTCTATGGACAGATGAGACAAAAGTTGAACTTCTTCATAGCAATGCACATTGCTTTAGGTGGAGGAAAAAGGGCACTGCACACTAACACCCAAAACCTCACCCTAACTGTGAAGTATGGTGGAAGTAGCATCATAGTTTGGGGTGCTTTGCTGCCTCAGGGCCTGGACAGTTTGTAATCGTTGAGGGAACAATGAATTCAAAATTATATCAAAATATTTTTTTTTACAGGAGAATGTCAGGGTAGCAGTCCGTCTCCTGAAGCTTAACAAAAGGTGGATAATGCAACAAGACAATGACCCGAAAGACGAGTAAATCAACAACAAAACGGTTTAAAAAGAAAAAAAATCATGTTTTGGAATGGCCAAGTCAAAGTCCTGACCATAATCCTACAGAAATTTTGTGGAAGGACCTGAAGCAAGCAGTTCATGAAAGGAAGCCCACAAACATCCCAGAGCTGAAGCAATTTTGTAAGGAGGAATGGCCTAAAATTCCTCTAAGCCGATATGCAGGACTGATCAACAGTTACCAAAAATGCTTGATTGAAGTTATTGCTGTACAAGGGGGTCACAGCAGTTACTGAAAGCAAAGCTTCACATACTTTTTCCAACAAATAGGTGTAATATTGGATCATTTTTCTCAATAAATAAATGAACAAATATAATATGTTTTGTGTTATTTATTCAACTGGGTTCTCTTTATCTAGTTTTAGGACTTATGTGAAGATCTGATCACAGTTTAGGTAATATTTATACAGAAATAGAGTAAATTCTACAGGATTCACAAACTTTCTAGCACAACTGTATGTCTTACCACTTCTAAAGCTGATTGTTTCATTTACTAAGTGAAAATCAAACCAAAATACCTGTTGCAGTTTTGGTTTTGACAGGACTACTGGCATATTCCGATGCTTGATTTGACTGCTGCATTAGCAGAGGTGTGCTGCCAACAGATAACTCATCTTCTTTCTTCCTTGATGATGGCATTACTAACTGAACAGCTCCTGCAGACTGCTGTAAAGAGAAAAATAAAACATCCAGCATTAGAATTAATTCACCCCAATTCAACTATAGCATAGCTAAAAGGCAGAGATACCTTCTCTCTGTCCCTAACATGTGCCTTAGTCATAAGTCACAAGAAGAATCCTCTGATAAGTCAGGATACACTTTCCTTCTCAGTTACCTTATGGCCTCCCCATTTAATATGACACACTTAATGCAATTATTGGTCTATTTTGCATTATAGGGTTCATATCTATATGTAAATGAGTTGAACATTGTCCAAACTTATTTTAAACTGGATCTTTGCAATTGACATTCAAAAAAAAGTTTCATTCCATAATTCTAGACCAGTTTCAATCGTACAATACAGACAGGAAAATGTTCAGCCTCTTTCAGTTCTAATGCATTCTTAATCTTCTGTGCTACACGCTCTCAAATCCATTAAAGTACTTGTAAAGTTTACTTCCTTTTCAAAGCATTTGTTCATGCACTTTAATACTATTTTTTGTGGTTTAATATTTGTTCTTCAAAAATCCCACTGAACTTTTTATTATGCTAAAGATGCAAAATAAATACAAGATGGTATCTCTTTTAAAATGATTTCTCACTATGTTTTGATGAAATGTGTAATCCTTTTAATTATGGAGAGCAACAAAGACAATGGTCTCACGGAACTAATTCTGGTAGATATCAAGGCTTCAGATAGTCTGAGTATGTGCTTTGGAAAACAATACAAAGAAATATTTCCCCTTATATAACTTAACACTTCATTAAAATGTTTTACACAATGAAATAGACTGACAATTTTGTGGTAACAATGTCCTACAAACATAAGTAAAATGGTTAGCCATAATTTCTTTCTTCCGTCTTAGTAGTGGACAGGAAAATGCTGGCCAGCACATCTCAGATTCTCCTTCTCTCTTCGAAAACGTCCTATTACATTGTCAAACAATCCCATTGCATTATCCATTCTACTACCTCACAAAATTAACTGAATTTTTTTGAAGAAGTAACTAAGAGGATTGACAAGGGCAGGGTGGTAGATGTTCTCTACATGGACTAAAACTAAGATTTTGACTTGGTCATGCGTGGTAGACAAGTCCGGAAGGTCAGGTCACATGGGATCAGAGTTGAACTAGCAATCTGGGTACAAAATTGGTTTGGTAGAATGAGTCAGATTGTGATAGTGAAGGGCTGTTTTTCAGATTGGAGTCCTGTGACCAGTGGTGTGCCACAGAAATTGTTTCTGGGTTTCCAGCTATTTGCTATAAGTATAACGATTCAGATGAGCATGAAGGTGGCATGATTAATATGCTTGCAGATGACACCAAAATTGGTGGTATGATAAATAGTGATTTAAGACCAGAAGACCATAAGATATAGGGGTAGAATTGGGCCATTGGGCCCATTGAGTCTGCTCTGCCATTTCATCATGGCTGATCCATTTTCCCTCTCAGCCCTGATCTCCTGCCTTTTCCCCATACCCTTCATGCCCTGATTAATCAACAATCTATCAACCTCTGCCTTAAATATACCCAATGACTTGGGCCCCCCCACAGCTGCCTGTGGCAATGATTTCCACAGGTTCCCCAACCTCCAGCTAAAGAAATCCCTCCTCATCTCCATTCTAAAAGGACGCTCCTTTATTCTGAGGATGTGTCCCCTGGTCTTAGACTCCCCCACCATAGGAAACGTCCTCTTCAAATCCACTCTACTAAGGCCTTTCAACATTCGATAGGTATCAACGAGGTCATCCCTCATTCTTCTGAATTCCAGTGTGTAGAAACTCAGAGCCATCAAATATGCCTCATATGACAAGCCTTTCAATCCTGGAATCATTTTTGTGAACCTTATTTCAACTCTCTCTAATATCAGTACACCCTGTCTTAAATAAGGGGTCCAAATCTGCTCACAATACTCAAGTGAGGCCTCACCAGTGCTATAATACAGTCTCAACATTACATCCTCGCTTTTACAGTGTATTCTAGTCCTCTTAAAATGAATGCTAACATCACATTTGCCTTCCTCACCACAGACTCAACCTGCAAATTAACCTTTAGAGAATCCTGCATGAGGACTCCCAAGTCCCTTTGCACCTTAGAAAATAGTCAACCCTTTCATTTCTTCTGCAAAGAACATGACTATACACTTCTTAACACCATATTCCATCTGTACATCTTTGCCCATTCCCCTATTCTGTAGCCTTTCTACTTCCTCAAATCTACCTGCCTCTCTACCTATCTTCATACCGTCTGCAAACTTTGCAACAACGCCATCAATTCCATTATCCAAATCACTGACAGATAACATGAAAAGAATTGTTCCCAACACAGACCCCTGTAGAACACCACAAATCACTGGCACCCAACCAGAAAAGGCATCCTTTATTTACACTCTTTGCTTCACCATAGACTCAATCTGCAAATTAACCTACAGGGAATCCTACACAAGGACGCTGAAATACCTTTGCACCTCAGTTTTTTGTACTTTCTCTCCACTTAAAAAATAGTCGACCCTTTCACCTCTACTACCAAAGTGTATGACCCCATGCACATCGCAACACTGTATTCTATCTGCCACTCCTTTGCCCATTCTCCTGATCTGACTAAGTCCTTCTGTAGCCTCTCTACTTCCTTAAGACTACCTGCCCCTCCACCTGTCTTCGTATCATCCACAAACCTGGCCAGAAATCCATCAATTATGTCATCAAAGTTATTGACATATAATAAAAAGACTCCTGTGGAACACCACTAAGTCACTGGCAGCCAGATAGAAAAGGCTCCCTGTATTCCCACTTTTTGCCTCCTGCCAATCAGCCAGTGCTTTATCCATACTAGCATCTTTCCTCCAATAGCATGGACTCTTAACTTGTTAAGCAGCCTCATGTGTTGCACCTTTTCAATGGCCTTCTGAAAATCTAAGTACACAACATCCAGCGATTCTTCTTTGTCTATCCTGCTTGTTATTTCTTCAAAGGATCCAACAGATTTTTCAGGTAAGATATTCCCTGAAGTAAACCATGCTGACCATGGCCTATTTTATCATGTGCCTCCAAGTAACCCAAAACCACAACCTTAATAATCAACTCCAACATCTTCCCAACTACTGAGGTCAGACGACCTCGCCTATAATTTGCTTTCTTCTGCCCCCTCCCTTCTTGAAGAATAGAGTGACATTTGCAATTTTCCATTCCTCCAGAACCATGCCAGAACCAATTTAATCTTGAAAGATCATTAATAATGCCTCAACAATCTCTTCAGCCACCTCCTTCAGAACACTAGGGTGTACACCATCTGGTCCAAGTGACTTATCTAATTTCAGGCCTTTCAGTTTCCCAAGCACCTTCTCCCTAGTAATGGCAACTTCACACACCTTTGCCCCCTGACACTCTTGAACTTCCAGCATACTGCTAGTGTCTTCCACATTGGAGACCAACACAAACTACAAACCGGTGGCATTGACCTCCCACATCATGAAGACCCTGGAGAGACTTGTTCTGGAGCTGCTCCGGCCTATGGTCAGGCCACACTTAGATCCCCTCCAGTTCGCCTACCAGCCCCGACTAGGAGTTGAGGATGCCATCGTCTACCTGCTGAACCGTGTCTACGCCCACCTGGAGAAGCCAGCGAGCACTGTGAGGGTCATGTTTTTTAACTTCTCCAGTGCGTTCAACACCATCCACCCTGCTCTGCTTGGGGAGAAGCTGACAGCGATGCAGGTGGATGCTTTCCTGGTGTCATGGATTCTTGATTACCTGACTGGCAGACCACAGTACGTGTGCTTGCAACACTGTGTGTCCGACAGAGTGATCAGCAGCACTGGGGCTCCACAGTGAACTCCCTTGTCTCCCTTTCTCTTCACCATTTACACCTCAGACTTCAACTACTGCACAGAGTCTTGTCATCTTCAGAAGTTTTCTGATGACTGTCATAGTGGATGCATCAGCAAGGGAGATGAGGCTGAGTACAGGGCTACGGCAGGAAACTTTGTCACATGGTGTGAGCAGAATTATCTGCAGCTTAATGTGAAAAAGCCTAAGGAGCTGGTGGTAGACCTGAGGAGAGCGAAGGTACCGGGGACCCCTGTTTCCATCTAGGGGGTCACTGTGGACATGGTGGAGGATTACAAATACCTGGGGATACGAATTGACAATAAACTGGACTGGTCAAAGAACAGTGAGGCTGTCTACAAGAAGGGTCAGAGCCGTCTCTATTTCCTGAGGAGACTGAGGTCCTATAACATCTGCCGGACGATGCTGAGGATGCACTACGAGTCTGTGGTGGCCAGTGCTATCATGTTTGCTGTTGTGTGCTGGGACAGCAGGCTGAGGGTAGCAGACACCAACAGAATCAACAAACTCATTCGTAAGGCCAGTGATATTGTGGGGATGGAACTGGACTCTCTCACGGTGGTGTCTGAAAAGAGGATGCTGTCCAAGTTGCATGCCATCTTGGACAATGTCTCCCATCCACTACATAATGTACTGGTTGGGCACAGGAGTACATTCAGCCAGAGACTCATTCCACCGAGATGCAGCATTGAGCATCATAGGAAGTCATTCCTGCTTGTGGCCATCAAACTTTACAACTCCTTCCTTGGAGGGTCAGACACTCTGAGCCAATAGGCTGGTCCTGGACTTATTTCCTGGCATAATTTACATATTACTATTTAACTATTTATGGTTTTATTACTATTTAATTATTTATGGTGCAACTGTAACGAAAACCAATTTCCCCCAGGGTCAATAAAGTATGACTATGACTATGACTAAACTGCTTTTTCAGTTCATCCACCTTTTCCTTCACCCCCATCACTACCTCACCAGTATCATTTTCCAATGGTCCAATATCTACTCTCGCCTCTCTTTTATACTTTATGTATCTGAAGAAACTTGTGCTATCTTCTTTAATATTATTCCCTAACTTACCTTCGTATTCCATCTTTTCCTTCTTAATAACTTTTTCAGTTGCCCTCTGTTTTTAAAGGCTTCCCAATCCTCTAATGTCCCACTAATTTTTGCTCTAATATATGCTCTTCCTTTGTTGGGTTTGACTTCTCTTGTCAGCCACAGGTGCATCATCCTGCCTTTGGAATACTTCATCCTTTTTAGGATGTATATATCCTGCACCTTTTAAATAGCTCACAAAAATTCCTGCCATTGTTGCTTTGCCATCATCCCTAGCAGTGTTCTTTTCCAATCAATTTTGGCCGGCTCCTCTCTCATGTCTCTGTAAGTCCCTTTATTCCACTGTAATACTACTTTAGCATCTTCTCAGATTGTAAGCTTAATTCTATCATATTATCATCACAAGCCCCTCGGGGTTCTTTTACCTTAAGCTGTCTAATCAATTCTGGTTCATTGCACAACACCCAATCCAGAATTGCATTTGTCCCATGAGTTCAACCACAAGCTGCTCTAAAAGGCCATATCACAGGCATTACAGAAACTCCCCCTCTTGGTATCCAGTGCCAAGCTGATTTTCCCTATCTACCTGCATATTGAAATCCTCCATGACAATCGTAACATCGCCCTTTTGGCATGCATTTTCTACCTTCTATTGTAATTTGTAGACTACATCTTTACTCCTGTTTGGGGGCCTGTATAAATCTCCCAGCAGGGTCTTTATACAAGCAACACACACAAAATGCCAGAGGAACTCAGCAGGCCAGGCTACATCTGTGGAAAAGAGTAAACAGTCGATGTTTTGGTTGAGACCCTTCATTGGAACTGGGGAAGAAAGATGAGAAGTCAGAGTAAGAAGGCGGGGGAGGGGTTAAAGAAGTACAAGGTGCTAGATGATAGGTCAAAGCGGGGTGAAGTAAAGAGCCGGAAGTCGATTGGTGAAAGAGATAAAAGGACTGGAAAAGGGGGAATCTGATAGGAGAGGACAAAAGGCCTTGGAAGAAAGCGAAGGGGAAGAGCACCAGAAGAATGTGATGGGCAGGTGAAGGGCGATAAGGAGAGAGAGGGAAATAGGAATGCAAAGTTGTGAAGGGGGGGGGGGTGAGGCCAATACCAGAAGTTCATGCCATCAGGTTGGAAGCTACCCATACAGAATATAAGGTGTTGCTCCTCCACCCTAAGTGTAGCCTCATCACAACAGTGGAGGAGCCATGGACTGACATGTCAGAATGGGAATGGGAATTAAAATGGGTGGCCATTGGGAGATCCCACTTTTTCTGGTGGACAGAGCATAGGTGCTTGGCGAAGCAGTCTCCCAATCTATGTCGGGACTCAATGATAATCAGGAGGCCACACTGGGAGCACTGGATACAGTATATGACACCAAAAGACTCACAGGCGAACAGTTGCCTCACCTGGAAGGACTGTTTGGGGCCCTGAACGGTAGTGAGGGAGGGGGTGTAGGGGCAGGTGTAGCACTTATTCCGCAAGGATAAGTGCCATGAGGGAGATCAGTTGGGAAGAATGAAAGGGCAAGGGAATCCTGTGGGAAGCGATCCCTGCAGAAAGCAGAAAGTAGGAGGGAGGAAAGGATATGCTTAGTGGTAGGATGCCATTGAAGATGGTGGAAGTTGTAGAGAATTATGTGCTGGACACAGAGGCTGGTGGGGTAGTAGGTGAGGACAAGAGTTTCCCTATCCCTGGTGGGGTGCTGGGGGGATGGGGTGAGAGCAGACATGCGTGAAATGGAAGAGATGCAGTTGAGGACAGCTTTGATGGTGGAAGAAAGGAATACCCTTTCTTTGAAGAAGGAGGACATCTCCTTCATTCTGGAATGGAAAGCCTCCTCCTGAGAGCAGATGCAGCACAGATGGAGGAAATGAGAGAAGGGGATGGCATTTTTACAAGTAACAGGGTGCAAAGAGGTAAAGTCCAGATAGCTGTGAGAGTCCGTGGGTTTATAAAAGACATCAGTGGATCAGCTGTCTCCAGAGATAGAGACAGAGAGATCGAGAAAGGGGAGAAAGGTGTCAGAAATCGACCAGGTAAATTTCAGGTCAGGGTGGAAGCTGGAAGCAAAGTTGATAAAGTTGATGACCTCCACATGGATGCAGGAAGCAGCACCAATGTAGTCATTGATGTGGCATAGGAAAAGTTGGGCAGTAGTAGCAGTGTAGGCTTGGAACACAGACTGTTCCATATAGCTGACAAAAAGACAGGCATAGCTGGGACCATTGTGAGTGCCCATGGCTACAATCTTGTTTGAAGGAAGTGGAAGGAGCTGAAGGAGAAATTATTGAGAGTGAAGATCAGTTCTGCCAAACACAGAAAAAAATCACTGCCAAGACTCCATCAATCACTTCCCTTGCCTCCCATAACACTTTAGGATACACCTGGTCAGATCCTGATGATTTATTCAACTTTATGCATTTCAAGAACTCTAACACCTCCTCCTTTGTAAAGCTGATATGCTCCTGGATATCACTTGACTCCCCTGGATGCACTACATTCAGTAGCCACTATACTACGTTCCTTCTGTACCGAATGAAGTGGACACTGAGTGTATGTCCATGGTCTTCTGCAGCTGTAGCCCATCCACTTCAAGGTCTGGCGTGTTCTGCATTCACAGGTGCTCATCTGCACTCTACTACTGAAACGCATGGGTACTATTCCCTTCCTATCAGTTTAAACCAGTCTGGCCATTCTCCTCTGACTTCTCTCATTTTTTTCCCCCACAGAACTGCCGCTCACTAGAATATTTTTGTTTTTCATACCATGCTCTGCAACATTAGAGACTATTGTGCATGAAAGTTCCAGGAGATCAGCGGTTTCTGAGATACTCAAACCACCCTGTCTGACAGCGACAATCATTTCACGGTCAGAATCACTTAGATCATATTTCTACCCCATTCTGACATTTGGTCTAAACAACAAGTCTGCATGTTTTTATACGTTGAGTTTCTGGCACATGATTGTCTGATTATATATTTGCATTAACGAGCATACAAAGTACCCAATATAGTGACCACTGAGTGTAACTTCCATGACCTTCTCCATAGTAAATAGATGTGACAAATATTCACTTAGGACCAAAGCCATTTTCTGCAATTCCACACAAGGATCACCAATTTGTTTTTTAAGGAGACCTAGACTCTCCCAAGCTTGTGTGACACCTAATTGAAGGTCTTTGTTAGTCCACATACACAACATTAACTGGTTCCTCCTTATTTATTCTGTCAGCTGCAAACTCACAAAAGCTCTATATTTATCAAACATGATTTCACTTTTGTACATTTGTGTTGATTCCATCCAATTCTATTACTATTGTCTGTCTATGTTGCACTTACTAATAAAGATTCTAGCATTTTCCCTACCATCATATTAAGTTATGGATGAAAGCAGAGGAAATGAGACAGCCGGATTCAAGGGCAATGTACCATAAGGCTGGTTAAAAAAACTGCAATTCAGAGACACATTGATTAAGTCATGAGAGGATTCTGGATTTGCAATGAATTAGTCTTCAAAGTGGATGATGACAGAAGAGGAAGCAAGATTGCAACCAGGATGATTCAGGAACAAGCAAAGAAAATGAAGCTCTTATTAGTTGCAGTTTCAGAATGAGAGGCAAGTCAATTCAAGTTTCTGCTAAGATTGACCACTAATATGATATTTACTTCAAGTTTCATTATCATTCAACCATACATGAATACCCATGAAAACAGACACACAAAACAGCATTCCTCCAGGGCCAAGGTGAAAAACACAGTACCAACAGTCATCCACAGCACATAGAAGATAGCAAGTAAACAAACAGTCACACAAAAATATACTTAAAAAACAATTGAAGAACAGAAGATCAGTGTTCACCCAACACTAGGGTTGCCAACTGTCCCGTATTTGCCGAGACATCCTGTATACTGGGCTATATTGGTTTGTCCCATACGGAACCGCCCTTGTCCCGTATTTCCCCCAATAAGGTAGAGCATTCCTATGAAACCTTTCGTGCCGAAATGGCGTAAAGCAAAGAAGCAATTGCCATTAATTTATATGAGAAAAATTTTTGAGCATTCCCAGGCCCAAAAAATAACCTACCAAATCATACCAAATAACACATAAAATCTAAAACAACACTAACATAGAGTAAAAGCAGGAATGATATGATAAATATACAGCCTATATAAAGTAGAAATAATGTATGTATAATCAGGAAGATTAAGCCAAAATCGATTTGTGGAAAATAAACTGGCACACATGCGCACAGAGGTGCCCACGCAAGGCTTCATGGTCATGGTAGTCTTTCTTGGGGTAAGCTCAAGTGTCCCGTATTTGACTGCTACTTTTGTCCCTTATTTGGGAGTGAGAAAGTTGGCAACCCTAAGCAAAATACACAAAATGCTGGTGGAACGCAGCAGGCCAGACAGTATCCATAGGAAGAAACACAGTCGACGTTTTGGGCCGAGACCCTTCGTCAGGACGAACTGAAAGAAAAGATAGTAAGAGATTTGAAAGTGGGAGGGGGAGGGAGAGATCCGAAATGGGAGAAGACAGGAGGGGGAGGGATAGAGCTAAGAGCAGGAAAGTTGATTGGCAAAAGGGATACAAGGCTGGAGAAGAGAGAGGATCATGGGAAGGGAGGCCAAGGGAAAAAGAAAGGGGGAAGGGAGCGCCAGAGGAAGATGAAGAGCAGGCAAGGAGTTATTGTGAGAGGGACAGAGAGAGAAAAGAGAGAGAGAGAAAAAAGGGAAAAAATAATAATAATAAATAAATAAAGGATGGGGTAAGTACGGGAGGAGGGGCATTAACGGAAGTTAGAGAGATCAATGTTCATGCCATCAGGTTGGAGGCTACCCAGACGGAATATGAGGTGTTGTTCCTCTAACCTGAGTGTGGCTTCATCTTGACAGTAGAGGAGGCCGTGGATAGACATATCAGAATGGGAATGGGACGTGGAATTAAAATGTGTGGCCACTGGGAGATCCTGCTTTCTCTGGCAGTCAGTATTCATTCACATTTTGAATCTTTATCCTATTATTCTGTTGGTTGGGTTCTCTAACTAAAGGCAAAATCAAGTAATGAAGGTAATAAAAGAGAGCAAGAGCTCCTATAAAATAAAGGTATTCAGCTTGTGTTTTCAGGAATAAAGCAGAAACTACAAAAGTCAAGGCTATTAAGAACAGATGCTCTATAAATGTAGATGACCTGTCAAGAAATTATTGAGGCAAATCTATACTATAAGTAAAATATGAAAGATGATAATGCTTGAAGAAATGATTACTTCATGCATCATAGGATAGTTTGAAGCAATTCATGAAAGTAATAATATTTGTAGTCATAAAAAATAGAAGGGAAAAAAGGGAAACATTCACTAAAGTTACAATCCAATTGCTTACATGACCCCAGATCATTCTTGTAAACCCAGAAGAAAAGGCATAAATTACCTTTCTGTTATTCTTCACTGAAGTAATGCCAGAAGATTGGGAGGACTTTCAGATTTAGACCATTTATCAACATATCAATCACATTTCACAACAATATAAACTAAAGACCTTGTGATAATTTCTTGCTATTAAGTGGACTTTCCAACAGCTCAGTGACTTTAAATATGGAGATAATTAAGACACACACGCCACGGCAATCTAGGTGCCATCTTCATACGGTAGCAGAAAGAACATGGCCAACATAAAATGTTACTGCAATAACACAGTAGTCCATGAAACATAAGGTAAAGAAGCAGAAGGAAATTATTCCATCCATTGAGTCTGCTCCACCATTCAATCATAGCAGATTTTTAAATCCCATTCTCCCATCATCTCCCCATAACCCCTAAGCACTTTACCAATCAAGGCCCTATCAAACTCTGCTTTAAACATACCCTTCCCATGTTTATCAATGCACCACAGAAAGCATCCTATCTCAAAGCATATTGGGTTGTTATGACAGCTGCTCTGCACATGACTAATAGAAACTGCAGAGAGTTGTGGACACAGCTCAGCAGATCACGGAAACTGGCCTACTCTCCATGGACTCTGTCTATAATTCTCGCAGACAGCATAATCAAAGATCCCACCCACCCTCAACATTCTCCCTTCTTCTCTCTCCCATTGGGCAGAAGATACAAAAGCCTGAAACACATACCACCAAGCTCAAGGACAGCTTTTACCTCACTGTAATTAGACTCTTGAATACTCTGTGTGCACTCTATTAGCTCTGTACTTAATAAACTGGCCACTGAGTGTGTGCTCATGGTATTCTGCTACTATAACCCATCTACCTCAAGGTTCAACATGTGTGTTCAGAGATGCTCCTCTGCACACCACTGTTGCAATCAGTAGTTATTTGAGTTACTGTCATCTTCCTGTCAGCTTGAACTAGTCTGGCCATTCTCCTCTGACCCCCTTCAGTAAGAATTTATGATTTATAATTTAAATTTTTAATATTTACTATCGATTTGAAATCCAGGGAGTGGGAAGCGCAGAATCAAATATCATTATGATAATTGTACGTTCTAGTATCAATTGTTTGGCGACAATAAAGTATAAAGTAAAGGAAAGGTGTCTTTGCTCATAGAACTGCTGCTCACTGGATGTTTCCCTTTGCCTTTTGCACCATTCTAAGTAAACTCTAGAGACTGTTGTACATGAAAATCCCAGGAGATCAGCATCTCTGAGATGCTCAAACCACCTTGACTGGCACCATGGTCAAAGTTACTTGGATCACATTTCTTCCCCATTCTGATGTTTGGTCTGAACAGCAACTGAACCTCTCGACCATGTCTGGATGCCTTCATGCATTGAGTTTCTGCCACATGATTGGCTGATTAGATATTTGCATTAATAAGCAGTTGTACAGATATACCTTAGAAAGAGGCCATTATACTTCTTGTATGGATTCTTGACCTCACAATCTACCTTGTTTTGATCTTGCATTTTTATTGTTTACTTGTACTGCACTTTCTCTGTAGCTGTAACACTTTATTCTGACTTGCTGTTGTCTTACCTCGTCCCATGACAATGCACTGTGGAATAATTTAATCTGTATGAACAGCATATAAACCAAGCTTTTTGTTGTATCTTGGTACACGTGACAATAATTCAACAATACCTTTATCAATGATTTGGCCTGCATAGCTCCCATGATGATGTACTTCATAGATTCAATATCCTCTATCTGAAGAAATTCCTCCTCATCTCAGTTGTAAAGGGACACCCTTTATTCAGAGGCTGTGCTCTCAAATACAAGGCTCTTTTATTAATGTGCCCTTTGCACTTCCACTCTATCCAGTATTCAGTAGGTTTCAATGAACTCCTCCTCCTTCTGAAATCCATCAAATGTAGGACCAGAGACCTCAAGCGTGCCTTATACATTAAGACATTCGACCCTGGGATAATTCGTGTAAATTTCATCTGAACCCTCTACACAGTCAGCACATCTTTCTTCAGATACATGGTCCAAAGTTATTCACAATATTCCAGATACAGTCTGACCAACATTTTATAAAGCCTTATCGGTACATCCTTTCTTTTATGGTCTAGTCCTCTCAAAATGAATGCTAACATCAAGTTTTCTTTCTTTACTACAGACTCAACCTGCAAGTTAATCTTAAGGGAATACCTCTGTGAAGGAACAGAGGGTCATGAACCCACATCCATAGATCCCTCAAAGTTGCCATACAAGTTGATAGGAAGATTAAGAAGGGGTATGGTGTGTTGAGATCTAACAGGGTGCTGCCTGTATTAGAAAGTATATCTTATGAGGATAGGTTGAACAAGCTCAGCTTGTGCTCTTTGGAGAGAAGGAGGATATGAGGCCACTTGATAGAGTCGTACAAGATGGTAAGAGGCACAGATTGTTCCCAAGGCAGAATTGGCTAATACACAAGGACATAATTTTAAGGTGATTGGTCTAAACTATAGAGGGGATGTCAGAGGTAGGTTTTTTACAGAGAGTGGTTCGTGTATGGAACGCGGAACGCACAGTCAGGGTGATGGTAGAGGCAGATGCATGAGGGACACAAGAGACTCTTAGATTGGTACATGGATGACAGAAAAATAGAAGGCTGAGTGGGAGGAAGGGTTAGATTAACTTCTGAGTAGGTTAAAAGTTCACCACAAAAGGGCATGTACTGTGCTGTCATTTTCAATGTAAATTAAATAATAGTGAAAGTTTAACAAAGTTTCAAGCAGTCAAATTATATTGATTTGTACAAAGAACTTATTAATGGATTTAGTGTTTCATTTTATTATGTTTATTTTTTTCTTTATTATTTTTTACTCTAATTTTCAAAGTAATTGTTAACTTTTGTGACAAGAATACACATAGATGTTAGCTGTCCTGTGTGATCAGCAGTTGGTCTGCCACCTGTCTTCGGGAGAGAGAGAGATAAGGAAGACAATGCACAGGCGATTTGGAGATGTGTAATGAAGGGACGGGAGAGAGAGCTGTCTAGAGCGGCTCCCCCTTTGAATCTTGAACTGTTTGAAGTGATGGACAGGTGATACCCCAGCAGGGGGATAAAAAGGGACAGGTTCGCTAAGGCAGGACACACACGACACCACGAGGTAACGAGACCCTGGAAGCGGTGCCCCCCCCCCCCGCAAGTCGGCAGGAGTCATTTTGGAAGGCTGGTTGCGGAACCAAGCCATAGACGCACAGGGTGGAAAGGTACGATCAGCAGGAACCCGGTGTGTGTCCACCCTTGCTTGGGTGCCAGGTTCACTGCAGAGGATCGACCGCATCTGGAGGAGGGGTCACAGTCGGTGACCTCAGGTGACATCACAAAGGACTTGCCCGAAAGCTGCTTCTGAGCAATATCGCAGGTCTGTGTGTGGAAGCCGTTTTGAATGATCATTCGTTCTTGTTCTCTCTCTCCTTCCCCCCACATTGTCCATCGCCATGGCAACGATTACTGCGAACTGAACTAAATTGAACTGGACTTTGTGTCACTTTGAAATTGGTCATTTACCCCTAGACAACGATAGAGCTTGATTGATCTTGTTATCTTAATTCTGTGCACATGTGTGTTTATCATTGCTGAACTGTTGCATTTATTATCCTTTCGATTACTGTGTTGCTTGTTTCTTTAATAAAACTTTCTTAGATCTAGTAATCCAGACTCCAACTGAGTGATCCATTTCTGCTGGTTTGGCAACCCAGTTACGGGGTACGTAACACTTTACAACTTCAGTCTGTACCCTATCACATTATGCCTGAATGCTTCAAACCACAGTGAGAAAAAGTTCTGAATTCTTACCGCTTATTTCTTGCCAACTATCAGCCACGAAAATTGCTGCTTTTTGAATACAAACCTTCACAACTGATGCTATTTAAAACCTGTTTGCTTGAAGCACAGTGTTGTGTCTAATGGCTATGCAAGTGCGAGCAACTCACATTAATTACAAGGTTCAGGAACAGTCCCCTGCTCCAATTAATCAGCAGGGTGTCCAAAATAAACAAAGGGAATCTCAGCTTTTTTCTCGATTAGTTTTTGTTCTTTAAGAGTTGTCCCAAATAAGTGGGTGCCCCAATTAACCAATGGCCCATACCAAACTCACCTACTGATGGTCACATCCCAGATGCCACCTGACCTGTTATTTCCAGCATTTTCAACTTTTATTTGAGATTTTCAGCATCTAAGCTTTTTTGTGGGTTTTCACACATTAAAAGCTTCATACTTTCAAAGTGACAAATAAGAGAAAATCTGCAGATGCTGGAAATCCAAGCAACACACACAAAATGCTGGAGGAGTTCAGCAGGTCAGGCAGCATCTATGGAAAAAAAGTGCAGTCGATATTTTAGAGTGAGACCCTTCATCAGGACTGGAGAAAAAACGATGAGGAGTCAGAGTAATAAGGAGTTACTCAGGATAACCAGTCTAATATCCATAATAGCATTAATAAGCTGAATAGTGAAATTATGTTGGAAAATTAAGAAAATAATTTTCATTCCATTTTTTACATTATAAGGCTTTTACTGATACCAAGGGCTTTTACTGATACTCTCAAGCCTTTTTGTTATTCTGAAAAAAACTAAGTAAGTGGCTTTCAATTAATTTTATGGTACAAGCCTATAATTTTTAAATATGAGAACCTATTCTGTAAGATGCCATTGATAAATTAGTGAATACTTTAGATTGATAGGAATATGCGATAGCTAAATTGGGTGGAATCCTCAGTCATTATGGTTTTGTCATTAGCTTCTACATACAACCAAATGTAATGGATTAGATATTGTCCATTGTCGCCAACAGTTCTGCACAAATGGCCAACATTAACCCACATAAGTGATGACAAGTTTCAGAACTCCAATGCAAACATAGAAGTCCCAGTCTTCTTGGCTGAACACTGCCAGCATTATCCCAGCTGCACTCTGTTGCTAGAGTCCAGTAGTGAAACAGGATATTATTAAGGTTCTCCAACATTTACATTAGGGATTCTGTTCTTTGAACTTGTACCAGGTTAGACCCATTAAGATTTTTAATATTATATATGCTTGACTGAGAATTTTAACTCTTTGAACACATGTAAAAGTTTTATTTTAATTGATTACTTTATTGATATAACACTTTTTATTGAACAAGTTCTTAGAAATTTCTAAATGCCAAATGCATTTAAAAACATTGAGGAGTCACTGAGAAAGCTCGTAATTTGTTCTGTCATCATTCAAAGTTTTCAAAAAACTTCTTACACCCACTCTGATATCCAGATTATGTCACTCAAGGTCTGGTATGATACATGAGATACCGCAGATACTGTAACTTCGACTTACTAAATGGGAAAGTGCAAACAGAGTGTGCAATAACCGTGAGGCTTAAAGCAAAATCTTGGTCATGGCCTGTGTAAAATCTTTGTAAGTTGCAGATCTTACATTTGCAAATGAACAAACTCCATTAAGAACAAATTAGCAAAAATCAGCAATAATATTTACAGTGTATGGTTTAGTTTCCAAATGTAATCGATTAAAAATATTTTTGAAAGGCACTGTTTTCTCTCTCACACACACACACACTCTCCATTTTAGATCTGGGATTAATTTGTACATACAGTATATATTTCCTAGTAATTAACAAAACATAAAATAGGAGCAAAAATTTCCTTTCTTGTTTCAAAATTCATTGCATTTCCTCAAATTAAGACACTGTCTATTTCAATTTAGACATACAGAAATCTGAAATGAAATCTTGGAAGAAGCAATTTCTTAATTTGATATTTCTGTCTGTCTAAATGCCTCTTTACTTCCCAGAAAAGTAATCATCAATATTAAATAAAAAAATAAAGATGTGTAAGTGAGCATCTACCATATCAAAAATGTAACCAATGGGCTTTCATTTTCATTTACAATGCCATTTTTATGTCTAATATATTTTAAATCTAAATAAAGCCACAGAGAGGGAAGTTCATAGAAAACAAGTAGAATTACTGGATTCTTCACACATGAACTCAATACCTGTGGTCTATGTTTCACATTCCCCTTCTGAGGCTGGTGAAGAAGCCATACATAGAAGATTGGGTCCACATTGATTGCAATTCCTTGGACTGAGGCCAAAAGAACAGCCCCTGGAAGAAAAGATAGCACAGTTTATTGGAACTATTAATATTACATCAACATTAGTGTCTACTATACTGCTAACACAAAATGATATTTTCTTGTAACATGGCAGTGATAGAACATAGAACAATAGAGCCCAGTACAGGCAACTTTGAGGGATCTATGGACTTGGAATGTAGGATCCCTCCGTTGCTCCACACTGTGAAGAATCCTACCACTAACCTTGCACTCTGTCTTCCAGTTCCGCCTTCCAAAGTGTATTACTTCACACTTTTCCAGATTGAACTCTATCTGCCTCTTCACAAACAAGAGAATATCTGCAGATGCTGGAAATTCGAGCAACACACACAAAATGCTGGAAGAACTCAGCAGGCCAGGCAGCCTTCGTGTCATTTGTAAACTTATTAACACACCTTCCTCATCAAAGTCATTTATAAAAATCAAAAACAGCAAGGATCACTGAACAGAACCCTGCAGATCATCACAGACCTTCAGGCAGAATATACTCCATCTTCCTTCTCTGTGGATTGTCACCTTGTCGTGGTGGAGAAGCTTGTGTGGTCCTGTGATCTCGAGAGCAATCCCCCAGTGAGCTGTGCTCCTGATAGGGTCACCCATGGCGGTAAGGTCGAGGGTGAGGTCCCTGACAAAGAACAATCCAACCAAGACCTCAATAGTGGAGCAGGTGGATGAAGTTACTTCGAACTCAGCGGCTGTGAGGCAGATGAAGGCTGCAACAAATCCATCAGCTCCAATCGTCATGGTTTCCCTGCCACTGGAATCAGTTGGTTGATTTGTGAAGTATCGTGCGCTTCTTGGAGTGCAACATCAAGTACACGTTAAACAAATACATGCACGGGTGTCTTCACTCTGTGGGCCACTTCTTCAGAACGAAGACCATCATCCTCAACCTCCAGGGATTGCCACGACGACTCCATCTTCTACCACCCTCTGTGGCCAAGCCAATTCCAAATCCATGCAGTCAAGTTTACCTAGAACCTATGCATCCTGACTTACTGAGTAAGCCTACCATGGTGAATTTTGTCAATTGTCTTACTAACATCCATATAAAGCACATCCACTGCTCTACCTTCAACAATCTGTTTTGTCACTTCCTCAAAATAGACAATCAGGCATGTGAGGTATGACTTGCCCTCACAAAGTCACACTGACTATCCATGGTCAGACAATGCATCTCCAATAGTTTACCCACCACTGATGTAAGAGTTACTACTTTGTAATTCCCAAGATTATTCCTGTTACCTTTCTTGATCTAAGGAATAACGTTTGCCTTCCTGCAGTCTTCTGGTTCTACTTCTGAGGTCAGTGATGATGATAAGATTAGATTATGAGAACACTCAGTCCTCTTTTATTGTCATTTAGAAATGCATACATGCATTAAGAAATGATACAATGTTTCTCCAGAGTGATATCACCGAAAACAGGACAAACCAAAGACTAACACTGACAGAACCACATAATTATAACATATAGTTACAGCAGTGCAAAGCAATACCATAATTTGATGAAGAACAAACCATGGGCACAGTAAAAAAAAGTCTCAAAGTCCCCGAGTCGATCGGCTTCCAAGTCCCCGATAGCAGTGGCAAAAGGGAGAAATTCCCTGCCATAAACCTCCAGGCACCGTCAACTTGCCGATGCCTTGGAAGCAGCCGACCACAGCTGACACTGAGTCCATC
Source organism: Mobula hypostoma (assembly GCF_963921235.1). Classification (NCBI taxonomy): domain Eukaryota; kingdom Metazoa; phylum Chordata; class Chondrichthyes; order Myliobatiformes; family Myliobatidae; genus Mobula; species Mobula hypostoma. The sequence goes on from NC_086097.1 coordinate 173,461,920, forward strand.
TGTCCGAAAACTTCGAGCCTCCGACCAGCCCCTCCGATACAGCCTCCCGAGTGCCATCCTCTGCCGAACGCCTTCGACCTAGCCCCAGACGCTGAAACAAGCAAAGCCGAGGATTCGGGGCCTTCTGCTCCAGAGATTCCGGTTACCACACAGTAGCAGCGGCAGCGAACCGGGCATTTCAGAAGTTTTCCAGATGTTCCTCCGTACTCTCATGTCCATCTCCATCAAATCAGAATTGCGCACAGTCCCCTACTTAACAGATTACAGATATCATTCACTGGAGAGACCGCGTGCTGCCGTCGCGCCGCCATCTTCTCCTCCTGTTCATTGCCAAAGGCGCAGAAATCTCTTCTCTTGCTTCCCACAGTAACTTAGAGTATATACCATCCAGTCATGGGGACTTATCAATCATATTCAAAAGTTCCAACACACCCTCTTTCTTCAACTCAATTTGTTCTAGAATATTAGCCTGTAATATATGCTAATCTCACATCTGACAAAGACCCTTTCACTCTGAACAGTGAAGCAAATAATTTATTAAAGATCTCCACTATTCTCACCCCCGACTTCTGTTACATTTCCATTTTTATCCCAATCAGACCTATTCTCACTCTTGTCATCCTTACGTATATTTAGAACACCTTGGAGTTTTCCTTAATCCTACTCACCAAGACCATATGTTCCCTTCTAGCTTTCCAACTCCTTTCTCAACCTCTTTCCTGGCTACCTTATAATTCTCATAAGCCCTGTCTGATATTTGCTAGCTAAATGTTAAGAATGCTTCTTTATTGATGAAGTATTCCACCTTTCTTCTCAACCATGGTTCCTTCACCCTACCATCCTTTCCTTGCTCCCTTGATATTCTGTACTGATGTTGAAAAAAAAGACAGAATTACACAGATCTGATGAGATGTATTAGCTCAAAGTACCCTGGAATTTTCCATCTTAGAACACTGTAATGCTGTGCTGGATAAGTAGGTCAAGGGCAGAATAGCAACATCGTCACCAAAAGTAAAATTCAAGAAGAGCTAGGAAGTAGGCACCAGCCAAACCCTGATTATCAGAGACACACAAAAAAACCTGCTGTGCTGTACATAACTGGGAGTAACAGAGCTTCTCAGCAGTAAATGATTTGTGTGCTATGAATTTAAAAATCTTCAAAACAAATCACTTTTCCAGACCGAAAACTTACAGAGCTCAAATCCCAAACATTATAAGAGGAGGATTAGGCCACTTGGCCCATCAAGTCTGCTCTGCCATTTCATCATGGCTGATCCAATTTTCCTCTCAGCCCCAATCTCCTTTCTTCTTCACGTATCCCTTCATGCCCTGATCAATCAAGAATCTATCAAACTCTGCCTTAAATATACATAAAGACTTGGCAGCCACACCTGCCTTCGGCAAAGAATTCCACAGATTCACAACTCTCTGGCTAAAGAAATTCCTCCTCATGGAAAATTTGCCCTGTATAACTCACATATATGCACAAACTGCCTTAATATTTACAAAATCTAAACTGACCATTTCCCCCAAATTTCCATTCAATTAACTTGCCTCATTTGCAGCTAAAACATGCATAGGTATTATTTCCTGAAATCACATCAGTGAAGAGTACTAAATAAAAATATACAAGAGAGATTTTGCAGATGCTGGAAATCCAAAGGAAAACACAAAAAAATGCTGGAGGAACTCAGCAGGTCAGGCAGCACCCAAAGAAAAGAAATGAACAGTCAATGTTTCACGTCGAGATCTTCTTCAGGACTGGTAAAGAAGGAGGATGACGCCAGAATAAAAAGTGTGTGTTGGGGGGGGTGGGGTGTGGAGGAGCATAGTTAGAAGGTGATAAGTGAAGTGTGAAGCCAGGTGGGTAGAAAAGGTAAAGGGCTGGACAGGAAGGAATCTGATACTAGAGGAATGTGGCCACCGAAAGGAAGGAGTAGGGGCACCAGGGGAGGTGATAGGCAGTTGAGAAGGGGTAAGAGACCAGTGTGGGGAATAAAAGAAGAAGGGAGGGGATGCAAATGTTTTTCTAACCAAAAGGAGAAATCGATATTCATGCCATCGGGTTGGAGGCTACCCAGATAAGATATTGATCCTCCACCCTAATGGTGGTTCTCATCATGGCAGAAGAGAAGGCCATGGACCAACATGTCAGAACGAGAATGGGAATCGGAATTAAAACATCTGGCCACCAGGAAGTTCTGCTTTTGGTAGATGGAGCAGAGGTGCTCGACGAAGCAATCTCCCAATTTACAACAGGTCTCACCAATGCAGAGGAGGCTGCAGCAGGAGCACTGGACACAATAGATTCACTGCTGAAGTGTTACCTCACCTGGAAGGATTATTTGGGGCCCTGAACAGAGGTGAGGGAGGAGGTGAGTGGGCAGACCTAGCACTTTGGCCACTTGCAAGGATAAGTGCCAGGAGGGAGATTAGTGGGGAGGGATGAACGGACTAGGGAATCACAAAGGGAGCAATCTTTGTGGAAAATGGAAAGAGAGGGAAGGTAAAGATGTGCTTGGGGTAGGATCCCTTTGGAGATGACAGAGGTTGCAGAGAATGATGTATTGGATGCAGAGGTTCATGGGGTGGCAGGTAAGGACAAGAAGAACTCTATAACTGTAAGGTGGCAGGAAGATGGGGTGAGTGTGGATATTCAGGAAATGGAGGACATGAGGATAGCAAGAATGGTGGAAGAAGGGAAACCCCATTTTTTGAAGAAGGATGACATCTCTGATGTCTTGGAAAGGAAAACCTGGCAACAGATTCAGTGGAGACAAAGGAACTGAGAAAAGAGAATAGCACTTCCACAGGAGATAGGGTGGCAAGAGGTACAGTCAAGATAGCTGAGGGAATTGGTAGGTTTCTTAAAGATGTTGGTCAACAGTTTGGAGATAGAGAGATAATGAAAGGGGAGGGAGATGTCAGAAATGGACTAAGTGAATTTAAGGGTAGGGTGGAAATTGGAGGCAAAGTTGATGAAATTGACAAGCTGAGCATGGGTACATGAAGCAACACCAATGCTGTTGTCAATATAATGGAGGAAGAGTTGGAGGGCATTACTGGGGAAGGCTTGGAATATGGACTGTTCTATGTAGCCAATGAAAAGGCAGGTGTAGCTGGGGCCCATGGCTACCCCTTGAGTCTGGAGAAAGTCTGAAAAAAAATCACCGCAGGAACAGACCAAGGCTTGGAGAGGTTTTTTTTGCAGAAAAAGTTTCCACATTGTGATCTGTCTAGTTTTCTACATTTAAGTGAAGGAATATAGTTTTGATTTGGCAACTTCTCCAAGTCCTGATTGACTTTTGAAAATTTCTGCTGATTTGCATGCATTTTAACATTTAGTATTGAATCTGGCTGAAAATTTGAGCACATTTTGACATTGGGAGAACAGAAGTATGATGTGTACAACTTGGAGCTGTATAGCACAGGAGCAGGCCCCTCGGCCCACCACGTTAACCATATAACAATTACATCACGGAAACAGGCCATCTCGGCCCTTCTAGTCCATGCCGAACTCTTACTCTCACCTAATCCCACCGACCTGTACTCAGCCCATAACCCTCCATTCCTTTCCTGTCCATATATCTATCCAATTTAACTTTAAATGACAACATCGAACCTGCCTCAACCACTTCTGCTGGAAGCTCGATCCACACAGCTACCACTCTCTGAGTAAAGAAGTTCCCGCTCATGTTACCCCTAAACATTTGCCCTTTAACTCTCAACTCATGTCCTCTTGTTTGAATCTCCCCCACTCTCAATGGAAAAAGCCTATCCATGTCAACTCTATCTATCCCCCTCATAATTTTAAACACCTCTATCAAGTCCCCCTTCAACCTTCTACCTAAAGACCTAACTTGTTCAACCTTTCTCTGTAACTTAGGAGATGAAACCCAGGCAAAATCCTAGTAAATCTCCTCTGTACTCTCTCAATTTTTTTGACATCTTTCCTATAATTCGGTGACCAGAACTGTACACAATACTCCAAATTTGGCCTTACCAATGCCTTATACAATTTCAACATTATATCCCAACTCCTATACTCAATGCTGTGATTTATAAAGGCCAGCATACCAAAAGCTTTCTTCACCACCCTATCCACATGAGATTCCACCTTCAGGGAACTATGCACCATTATTCCTAGATCCTTCTGTTCTACTGCATTCTTCAATGCCCTACCATTTACCATGTATGTTCTATTTTGATTAGTCCTACCAAAATGTAGCACCTCACATTTATCAGCATTAAACTCCATCTGCCATCTTTCAGCCCACTCTTCTAACTGGCCTAAATCCCTCTGCAAGCTTTGAAAACCTACTTCATTATCCACAACTCCACCTATCTTAGTATCATCTGCATACTTACTAATCCAATTTACTACCCCATCATCCAGATCATTAATATATATGACAAACAACATTGGACCCAGTACAGATCCCTGAGGCACACCACTAGACACCGTCCTCCAATCTGACACACAGTTATCCACCACTACTCTGTGGCGTCTCCCATCCAGCCACTGCTGAATCTGTTTTATTACTTCGATATTAATACCTAACAATTGAACCTTCCTAACTAACCTTCCGTGTGGAACCTTGTCAAAGGTCTTACTGAAGTCCATATAGACAACATCCACCGCTTTACCCTCGTCAACTTTCCTAGTAACCTCTTCAAAAAATTCAATAAGATTTGTCAAACATGACCTTCCATGCACAAATCCATGTTGACTGTTCCTAATAAAACCCTGTCTATCCAGATAATTATACATACCATCTCTAAGAATACTTTCCATCAATTTACCCACCACTGATGTCAAACTCACAGGCTGATAATTGCTAGGTTTACTCTTAGAACCCTTCTTAAACAATGGAACAACGTGAGCAATACGCCAATCCTCCAGCACCATCCCTGTTTTTAATGACATTTGAAATATTTCTGTCAGAGCCCCTGCTATTTCCACACTAACTTCCCTCAAGGTCCTAGAGAATATCCTGTCCGGACCCGGAGACTCATCCACTTTTATATTCCTTAAAAATGCCAGTACTTCCTCTTCTTTAATCATCATACTTTCCAAAACTACCCTTCTTGTTTCCCTTACCTTACACAATTCAATATCCTTCTCCTTAGTGAATAGCAAAGAAAAAAAATTGTTCAAAATCTCCCCCATCTCTTTTGCCTCTGCACATAGCCATCTACTCTAATTCTCTAAGGGACCAATTTTATCCCTCACTACCCTTTTGTTATTAATATCTTTTTGCTATTAACCATGACACTAACCATGATGCCAATTTAACTAATTTCATATGCCTAAACGAGGTCTATATCCCACTATCCTGTCTGCACACGCATCTGTCTAAACACCTCTTAAACATTGCTAAATATCTTCATTTACATTTCCTCTGTCAGCGCATTCTGGGCATCTACCAATCTACTTCTATACATTCTTATTGTAACTTATGGTCATTTTAATGTACTGTATCGCACTGTACTGCTCCTGCAAAACAGCAAATTTCACAAGTCAATGATAATAAATCGGATACTCATGTAAAACACTTGTCTCAATGATATCCCATATCACTTAATCTTCTGCACCAGCCTCCCATGACAGACCTTGTCAAATGCTTTAGCAAATTCCACAAAAGCAACATCTACTGTCATACTCTCATCAATCATCAAATTTGTGAGACATGACCTCCACTGCAAAAAACTATTCTGAATATGAATTCCATGTTTTTTTCACAAATGTGAGTGAATCCTACCCCAAATAAGCATCTCTAATAATTTTCCCATCACTGAGGAGAGGCTCACTGTCATAAAATTGCTGCATTACCCGTGGTGTCATTCGAAAATAACAAGCAACACTGGCTATCCCCCAGTCTTCTGTGATTTCACCTCTGGCTAAAGAAATAGACCACAAGCCCTTAAGACCATAAGACATGGGAGTAGAATTAGGTCGTTTGCCCAATAAGTCGGCTCTGCCATTCCATCATGGTTGATTTATTTTCCATCTCACCACCATTATCCTGCCTTCTCCCTATAACCTTTGACACCCTAATCAAAAACCTATCAACTTCCAATTTAAATATGCTAAATGACATAACCTCCACACCATGCGTAGCAATGAATTCCACAGATACCCCACCCTCTGACTGAGAAAGGTAAGCCTTGCAGAATCACAGAGAGCTTGGACTGGTATTCAAAGGATAGTGTCTGGCTTGCAACTTAGAGCAGAGATAAAATGTGCTAGATATCTGATGGATGAAATGGAGACCAAATTACATCAGTTGACATAATTTAATAGTGTGTACTTCTTTTGATCAATGTTTCAAAGTTCCTTATGTTTTCTATTTTCACAGACGGTATAACCAATACAACAGTGTAAAAAAGTTACGTTAAATAAAAAAAACAAGAGAAAATCTGCATGTGCTGAAATCCAAACAACACATACAAAATGCTGGAGGAACTCAGCAGGCCAGACAGCGTCTATGGAAAAGAGTACAGTTGACGTTTCAAGGCAAGACCCTTTGGCAGGACCCTCCAGCATTTTCTGTGTATTGCTTACATTAAACATATGCATATAAATACCTAAGAAATACATCTAATAAAATGTGTTCATTTAATCACAACTTTAATGGTAAAAAGAGCAGGCTTTTGACACACATAGTTTAAAGCAGTATGTACACAGAATCGCATCTCTGTCAGTAAGAACAATTTCTGTGAATGAATGTAAGAGAGATTGGCTGGGCTTGCCAAACACAACATAGGCTTCTTCACTTCAGCTTATAAGTTTGCAAACAACTTGAGGTACTACCAAGGATTACAGCCAATGCAGTACTTTTGAAGTGCAATACTGGAAACACTGCATCCAATTTGTACACAGCTATGAATCAAAGAAAACAGCAGTGTGATAATGACCAGAAAACTAGTTTTTTTTTGTAAAATTGATTGAGGAATGAATATTAGTTCAGTCACTGGCAAGAATTCGCTTGATTTTCTTGGAATACCATTGTGAAATTTCTTGTATCCATGAAACTATGAACACCACCTCATTATTCCTTTTTTTGCACTGTTTATTTTGCAATTTATAGTAATTTTATGTCTTTGCACTATACTGCTGCTGCAAAACAACACATTTCACATCACAAAAGACAATAATAAACCTGATTTTGACTCCTAAGCAGACAAGAGGACATCCCTGATTATCCCATCTTACAGCACAGCTGTCTCTCATTGTTGCACAGAAGTATCAGACCAGGCTTCTCAAAGCCTCAGAATGGGCCTTAGAATGTACTTGAATTCCAACTCAAGCCAGGACTTTCTACTTTTATTCACTATGCCTTTTATGGTAAAAATCAGACTTCTATCATCCTTTGTTAAATGTCATCAACCTGCCTTAAATGCTCAACTAAATTGTGCTCTCAAATTTCACCCTTAAAACATGTCATATGTCCAATATTATTGCAGTTAAAATCAACATTATAATCTAAGCTGTAGTTTGGTTGGCTTGTAGTTCTCATGTGTTCAGGATTCACTCCAACAACAAAACCTAAGCTAACTTTCCAGCACAGTCCTAAGGGGAAAAAAAAAATCTGGTAAATAATCTCAGCAAGTCAAGCAGCGTCCATGGAATGAAAAGAATTGCTAACAGTTCAGTTTCTTGTGGCTTTAGTGCAAAGGAAGTGTTGCACTGACATGGTTGGCAACCTTCAGACAAGATTTTAAACCTAGATTCGATCTACCACCTGTTGTGCTCATAAAAAATTCCAAGGCACTCTCTGGCCAAACTCCTGCAAGTATCCTGGTAAATATTTATTAATCAACCAGCACCACACAAAGAAAATATTCACTGGTCATCATTACACTGCTGTGTTTAAAACACTGCTTGTACAAACTCGCTGCAATTTAATTCCAATTGAAAAGAAAACATTTCATTATTCTGTGATGTCCTGAGACTGAGAAAGCTGTTAAAATCCAAGCTAATCATTTATCCCACTTACTGAGTTATGCATTGGAATGAATTAGGAAAGTAGTGGATATGCATAGTTGCAAAATAAAATATCAAAAAATGCACAGTACTGAGTATTCATAATAACTATCATTAAATTCTGAACAAAAACAGTAACTGAACAAATATGGCTGCTGCTGGACAGCTTCAGTGACCATGATTCAATTCTGACTTCAGGTGCTGATTGAGTGGAACTTGCAGTTGCTCCCTTTAATTTCACCCAGATGCCCTATTGATCCCATGCCAACTAAGATGCCTATCTAAGCTAGTACCAGCAGCAGAAGAATCAGAGTAGTTGATGTACATGTGAGAAAAAATAGGTTATAGGAAAATACATAGGGTAATGGGATTTCCTTGAGAACTGACATTGACTTGTCTTTGGAAAATATGAAAACGATTAATGAAAAAAGAATTAAATAGACAAATAATATGACAAATAATGAACAAGTGCAACACCCTTCAAGGGATGCAAGTTTCATCTGCCAGTATAACAAGATTTGGTTATGTTTGTCTTTTAATTACATAAAATAAATTTATTAGATAGCAATCAAGATTATGATGATAGCTTGGCAGTATACACAAGAACTTTGCAAAAAAAAGACAGAATTGAGCAGGTGTTGGGGCAGTTTCACAGTGGCCTGGGTTCAATTTAAAATGTATCCAACTCACAAGTTTAACAGTTAGGATTTTAATTAAAATATAAAAAGTGAATTATAACCTCATTTGAGATCTCAAGATATGTACCAAATGTTCTAGAAGTTATACAGAAATGTTGTTCTCCTTGTGCTAGAGTCCAGGCTATTAGCAGTGATTGTTAAGATGACTCATTGCAAATCTGTTGTAAATCACTGAAAAGGAAATATCTCGCTCTGTTTAATTTTAGTTTAAGCACAGCCAGGAAAAAAGTATGCACTGTTACTCAGCACGTTGCCAAAATGGCTCAGTGATCCACATTCCACACAGGCTTAAACAATTAACTATCCCAGGGCACCTCAATCATTTACAGTTACATCCTCTGTATAAAAATGAAAGTTGAAACAGAAATTATATATCTCAATTGGAAGGCATATGTAACCTGTGCAGCTATTGGTGGTTTTGGAATACATTCAATACACCAATACAACTTCCTTGTAAAGCAGCAACTTTGCGGGGACAGAATGTCCTGCATTTTATCTTAACAAATGAACCAGACAAGCAAAAGGGCATATGATACAAAGTTTAAACAGCGAACTCTTAATCTTTTCCAGTTTATTTTTCAAAAGCATCATTATCTTTGATGCCTTTTCAAGAAAGCATCATAAATCAACAATTGCTCCAGCAGACTTGGACTGCTGTTGTAAGGGGACAAGCTTGGAACAGAGTTCTAGCCAATGAAAATATATTCATTGCTACCTTTATCCAAGAAATGACACAGTTGTTAAAATTTGTAAGATTAAAAAAGACACTTAATATCATACTGATCAAATCATACTTCCTTCACTGTACCAGCACTTGAGTGAATGGTTGTCAGACTGAGAATACAAAGATTGAATGTTGAGCAAAAATGCATAATAAGGTTGGCTGATATCTCCCTTGGAAAAGAAACACCGGAAAGTAACATGTTGTTTTCAAAGACACCAGTCTCATCAATCTAAAAATAAATTAATAAGGTTGATCAGTTGCAATGTCAGTGTAGCAAAAGAGTGAACAAGAGTATGAACAGCTCAGGCCAGAATTGGTGCCAAGTAAGCATGGGATTATCATTCAAATCAGAAAACATTTTAGGCCTGACAAATAACTTTTAAAAATAAACACAAATAGGAAAAATAATCTTTAAACACTTGTAGTATACCTACATCTTTTCTGGCTCCATGGAAATCTAGTTTTTACTGTATCTTAATTTGACACCAGAACAAAATACATCGTACATCTCCTATTTACAACACTGACAGTTTTCACTTTAAAGGCTTTTAAGTTAAGTAACATGAGATTTTAATAGCACCCTCTGGCAGTGCAAGATATTCATACATCTTGACAAATAATCATGAATCATTGACATAATGGAACCTATCAGCAATTGTATGCAAACTCACAGCTGGAAAGCAGAAGTGAACCAACCTATAGAACTACGACCATGTAAAAGACTCTTTATATGTATGTATCTTAGAATATTAGTAGCGAGATCTTAAGTATTATTACTTCATTATATAAATCAAATTAGATCACCTGGCCAATTTGAAAAAAAATATCATTACCATCAGTTTTAGATGCTGCAAAAACATTAAGGGTGCTCCAAAGCATTTCTGTTCTCTCATATTTTTGCACAAAGCAGCATAAAATGTCATGTAGTAGCATTTTTAGTCACTAACTACATAAAGTATCTAGAAAAATAATTCGTATGGAATCCCATTTTGGAAATAATAAATTGATAAAATATTAAAAGCATTGTAAGTGTAATTAAGTAGCTTATTACTGGACTTGAAAACATAAACCCATTTCCTACATTCAACTTGAAGCAGACGAATTGTTAAAGAGGGAGAGTACAGTCAAGAAAAGGGTCCATTTTGAAGCAAGATCACTTGAAGCCAGGGAAGAAAAGCAAGGCATGGGATATGGAAGACAATTACATAAGGCAAAGGCATTTCAGGATCTGCAAACCATGAACTGTCTTTGGTTTCAACAATAGCAATATAATTCCAGTTGGTGAATCATATTTCTGACAGTCTTTTGTATGCCATAACACATTCAAATGCCATCCCTTGATTCTGTAAATCCCACCCATAATAAAAAGACATGTAATGATTATATTTACTGCCAAAAAAAGCGGCTAATCATTTTTTTTTAAGCCCAGGAGCTGTGAGATGTTTTCACAGAAAACTGTTTTACTATTCAAATACTGATGCATACACCAAATCTGCAAGGATTTCAAAACGTATCATCCAATATCGCAAGTTCTCTCAGCCATCCAGCTGGGTGCCAAGCCAATGTGAGATGTTAGAAAACCCTACAGACCTGGTGTAAACATCATTATTTGAATAGTAAACAGTTGGGCATTTGGCATTGGGTTCGCTCTGCTTATATTTCTATCTTCTGTAATTTTTATCTATTTGTGACTTAACATTGGATATTCAGTAATAATAACAATAAACACACTGTAAGTGGTTTAGTGCCTCCATGAATACTTAATTTCAAAGTTCAATGTACATTTGTTAGTGAAGTACACGTATGTCACTATATACAACCATGAGATTTGCGTTCTTACAGGCATACTCAGTAAATCCAATAACTACAATAGAATCAATTGTGAGGGGATCCAGGAATGCCCCTATTAAGTGTTTGAAGAGAGACATTCCTCTTTGATGGTTTGTTTGGAAAGGAGAGAGAGACAGAGTTATTTACTACCAATATGTTGCTTTTGGAATAGAGAAAGAGAGGAAGATTGACAGTTGGACTGTCATTTTCAGGCATTGGAAGTAACTTTGGATTTTTACTGAGTTTGGAGTTGGAGACAGCACCGAGCAGCTCGAAGGTTGCTATGGTGACCAAAGGCAGATTGTTGATGTTACTTTCAAGGATTTGTTGCCTGCTTGTGCACTTCTTTACAGACAAAGGAGGGAGGGACTCTTTGAATGACAGGTGATGCTCAGCCTGGTGAAATAAATGAGAGGTCAGATAATACAGACCTCAGGACACATGATCTGGACACTGAATGAGCATTGTTGTGCCCGCAGAAAAAGTGGGTTTTGGAGGATCGATCCGGTGGATCGATTCCAAATTGCTATTCCAGTTTGAGAATAAGGGGTTGACTGGTGGGGAGTTGTCTATGTGTCCACCCTCACCTGGCTGATAGCTCCACCACAGAAGACCGGTCCCCCGGTTAAAGTCACAGTCGGTGACTTGTAAAGGATTTCGGAGGACGACGAGAAGATCGACGGCATCAGCTCACCTGAAGACTCAACTCACTCTCTCTCTCTCTCTCTCCATCACTACCCAACTAAATACCACGAACTGAACTGAACTGAACTTTACTCAACATCGTAAGACTGTATCTTTTTACCCCTAGACTTAAAGAAGCTTGGTTTTTTCATACATATATATTCCACACTTACTTTTATATATAATCATTGCTAACCTGTTTGATTTATCTACATTTATATTACTGTATTGTGTAGTTACTAATAAATATTAGTAATTTATAGCAATATGAGACTCCAAAGTGGTTTCTATTTCTGCTGGTTTCTTAACCCATGTCACGGGGTACGTGACACAATGAAAGACCACACCCAACAGGGAGGACAACCAGCGTGCAAAAGACAACAAATAGTGCAGATACAAAAGGTAAAAAAGGAAACAATAATAACAAATAAATAAGCAATAAATATTGAGGGCATGAGATGGAGAGTTTTTCTAAGTGAGTCCATAGGTTGTGGGAACATTTCAATGATGGAGCAAGTGAAGATGAGGGTAGTTATCCCCGCTGGTTCAAGAGCCTGATGGTTGAGGGGTAGCTGTTTATAACACTGGTGGTGAAAGGCTTGAGGCTCCTGTACCTTCTTCCTGATAGCAGCAATGAGAAGAGAGCATGACCTGGATGAGAGGCATCCCTGATGATGGATGGTGCTTTCCTGAGCATCATTGGTAAAACCCTCCCCACCACTGAGCTATGTGTAGATGTGCTCAATGATGGATTGGCCTGTATCCACTATCATAGGACTTTCTGTTCAAGAGCATTATCCCCAACTTCTACAAGCTATTACTAGGCTGTGATGCAGCCAGTCAATATACTCTCCACCACACATCCATAGAAGTTTGCAAAGTTTTAGATGTCATGCTAAATCTTCACAAACTTCTAATGGTGTAGAGGCACTTCACAATTGCACTTATGTGCTGGGCCCAAAACAGGTCCTCTGAAATTGTAACATTTAAAGTTCCACCTCTGATTCCCCGATGAGGACTGGGTCGTGGAGTTACAGTTTCCTCCTCAAGAAGTTAATAATCAGCTCTTTGGTCCTTGTTCTTGTGGCACCACTCAGCCAGATTTTCAATCTCCCTCCTATATGCTGCTTTGTCCCCACCCTTGATTCGGCTAACAACATTGGTATCTTCAACAAACTTAATTATGGCATTGGAGCTGTGTTTAGCCACACAGGCATAAGTGTAAAGTGAGTATAGCAGGGTTATAAGCACATAGCTTTGTGGTGTACGCGTGCCGGTGGAGATTGTGGAAACGATGTCGTTGCCAACCCAACTGACTGGGGTCTGCAGGTGAGGAAACAGAGGATCCAACTGCACAAGGAGGTATTGAGGCCAAAGTCTTGAAGCTTATTGATTAGTTTTGAGGGGGTGACAGTATTGAATGCCAAGCTACAGTCAATAAAGAGCATCTTCACGTATGCATCTTTGCTATCCAGATGTTCCAGGGTTCAGTGAAGAGCCAATGAAATGGCACCTGCTGTGGACCTGTTGTGTCAGAAGGCAATAATATTTCCACAATGAATATATTTTACTTATATTAGTAAAACTAGTTGATCAGTGAGATATTTTAAAATTGTTCATCCTTTTCAGCTTGTTCAGAATGTCAGATGCAGCAGCAAAGAAACAAAAATGTTCAAATGATGAGAGAAACAGTGGAAATATTCAAGAGTGATGGAGTGGAGAATCTAGCACGATTAAAAAGGTTAATAAAACATTATATTTCTTATGTTCTAAGACAGTGGTGTGCAAGCTTGCCTTCGTAAAGTGGTATTCTGAAACTCTTCATATATGGCTTTGCAATAGAAGTAATCAAGAACAAAAAGCACACACTTCTCAAGAAATCAGCAGACAAAAACTGCAGTCAAATATTTTGATGACATTTATTTCAGTTCCAACTTAGTTGCTGTCAGTTTTGAAGTTTCAAAGATTCAAAGTTTCAACATGGAAAACTACTAAGCGATGGAAAATACGTTAAAGAATGATGGTTAGTGTGTGCTCCTTTCCTTTTAGTGATTTTCCAGAAAATGAGAAAAAAATAATCAGCACATTAAGGATTTGCCAGTAAGCCGAAACATGGTAAAAGGTGGATTAATGATAGGAATCAACATAGCAAAGTAACAAAGAAAAAATATGAGTTCTTATAAATTTATTTCCATTTATCCCAATGAGAGCACTGATGTTGTATCATCAGTAAGGCCAGCCATTATTGTTCAATTTTGTTGGGGTTATGAGATAAACAAAGAATTGGTTAACTTAGCAAAGTTACCTGAACACACTACAGGGGTTGAAATATGTAAGGTTGTCTGGTCAACAAGTTAATATTTAAAAATAACTTCTATGACAACCAATGATGTACTGACTATGGTTAAGAAGCAGGTTTTGTCAATCGTACAGTTGCAAATTACTGCATGCTGGACATCCAATGATATGTTGTATAGTACCCAAGGAGGCCTAGTGTGCCAAAGTTGGCCTTGAAGAAGTGATGAAAATTCTTTGTAAAGTAAATATTTCATGGCTTGCTTTGAAAAGGGGATCATTTCAGAATTTACTAAATGAGGTAAATTTGGTGTATAGAAGACTACTTGAAAACAACATTTGTTGGCTTAGTAGAGATGCTGTCCTTAAACAATTTGTTGAGTGAATGAAATTCATCTGTTTTGATGAATGAAAAATGTTCTTGTCAAGGATTATATGACATTGTGTGGATTTGTAGATTGATCTTTTTTGCAGATTCCACACCACATTTAAATGACTTGAACACCAAATTACAGGCATCTGGCAAAATACTATACGTTATGTCTGATAATATAAAAGCCTTTGAGATCAAATTGGAAGTATTTAAATGCAATGCCAAAAATAGCACTTTTAAATATTTCCCTAACTTTAAAAAAAACATGACAGATATTGAAATTCCTGCAAAGACAGCCATTCAGAGCCTTCCAAAGCAATTTTTGATCATCACTGATTCAACTACTGAGTAATTTTCTTTAAGACTCACTAAGTTCAAGTCATTGGAAGAAATTGCAAAATTCATAAACTATGCAGACAGTGTAATATTACACAAACTGAATTTGAAAATGTTGTGAATTGATTTGGTTAATTTTGAAATGCAATTGATTATTTTACAAAGCAGCTCAATTTGGAGACAAAAAATTGTCGACTTCTGAGTTCTACAAGAAAAGAGTGAAGGAGATCATAATAAATCTGGACAATGAGGTTCTGAAACTCTGGAATTCTATTCCTAAAACTTTTAACTGACTGAAATACCTTACAATGGCAATAGTAACTGTATCTTCGTTGACATATTGTTTTCAGTGATGAACTTGGACAAGTTCAATTATAGGAGCAAACTTATTGATAAAACTAGTGCTTCATGCATAGTTCTCAAAACAATCAAATATAAAATAAGATATAAAATATTTGTCACCATTTGTGCAGCAACAAGTCTCACTGAGGGTAACGTGTGTTAATTTTCCTTTCCTTGATCTTTTGTAAATATATACCAAAATTTATAATTCCATGTTCATATTTCTTATGTTATATATAAGACTACAATACTACATATTGTCTTATATATAACATATTTCTTACGTTCTATATAAGACTACAATACTATTTAGAAATGGTATTTAGTTTTCAATTGCATTTTTATCAGATTAATAAAAGTAATTTCTGAAAATGTTTTCTAAAATACTTCATTTATTTCACTCTGTTTTTGTTATACTTTTATCAGTGGTTGGAAAGATGTTGGAGATAATACTAAGCATGAGATTCCGGGGTACTTGGATGCACATGATAAAACAGGCCAAAGATAAAAGAGCAGACATCCCACCTCCCCCAGGAGTTCTGGGAGTCTCCCGCATATGAATAGTGGCTCCCTGATGCCCGCAAATTATATACAATATCATAGAAATCAACTTGTTGACAGCAAGCGAGAGAAAGCAAGAGGCAGCGCGAGAGCGACCACGAGAGAGAGTGCGCGCGCGCGAGAAAGAGCAAGAGCAAGCGAGCGAGAGAGAGCGCGAGAGCAAGCAAGCGAGCAAGAGAGCGCGAGAGAGAGCGAGAGCAAGCGAGCGAGCGAGAAAGAGCGAGCGAGGGAACGCTAGCGAGAGCACGCAAGCGAGAGAGAGTGAGAGAAAGCAAGCGAGCGAGAGCGCGAGTGTGAGAGAAAGCAAGCGAGAGTGAAAGCAAGCTAGAGCGTGCGAGCGAGAGAAAGCGAGAGCGCTTAAGAGCGCGCGAGCAACCACGAGAGAGAGAGAGAGAGAGAGAGCGCGCGCGCTATGGCAGAGTGTTCCAAAAAAATATAAAACGTACGTCACCTCAGACTACACTAAAGTGTACCCCTGCCTAATAGGAATCAAAATAATGACAGTGTTGCTCGCTGCACTGTTTGCAACAGTGACTTTTCTATTGCCCATGGTGGGTTAAGACTGTAAAAGACATGTTGAGGTGAGTTTAACAGGTGTCATTCGTTCATTAGCATAGCTAACGTTATTTAAACTAGCTGGCTAGCTGCTAAGGAGCTACGCTATTGCAGAGATCCCACCTCTCCCAGAAGTCTCCCACAAATTGATGGTGCTACCTCCCTGAAATGAGTTTTTACAGTGTGGGATGTCTGAAACAGGCCAAAGTCAGCAGGGTTTTCTAAAGGGGAAAATTTGCCTGACAAATCAGTTGGATCTCTTTGAGGAAATAACAGGCAGGATAGGCAAAGGAGAGTCAGTGGATGTTGTTTATTTGTATTTTTGGAAGGCCTTTGACCAGGTACTGCACATGAGGCTGCTTAACAAGATAAGAGCCCATGATATTACAGGAAAGATATTAATATGGAAAGAAGATTGGCTGACAAGCAGGAGGCAAAGAGTGGGAATAAAGGGGGACTTTTCTGGTTGACTGCAGGTGACTAATGGTATTCCACAGGGGTCTGTGTTGGGACCACTTCTTTTCACATTGCATATCAATTATTTGAATGAAGGAATTAATGGCTTTGTGGCCAAGTTTGCAGATGATACAAAGATAGGTGTGGCGGGGTGGGGGGGGGAGGTAATGTTGAGGAAGTAGGGTGTCTACAGAAGGACTTAGCCAGATTGGAGGAATAGTCATAGTCATACTTTATTGATCCCGGGAGAAATTGGTTTTCGTTACAGTAGCACCATAAATAATAAATAGTAATAGAACCATAAATAGTTAAATAGTAATACGTAAATTATGCCAGTAAATAATGAAATAAGTCCAGGACCAGCCTATTGGCTCAATGGTCAAAGAAGTAGCAGATGGAATATAAATGTGAAGAAGTGCATGGTCATGCACTTTGGCGCAAGGAATAAAAGTGTGTACTATTTTCTGAATGGCGAAAAAATTAAAAAATCAGTGGTGTGGGGGAATTTGGGAGTCCTTGTGCAGGATTCCCTAAAAGTTAACTTGCAGGTTGCGTTGATAGTAAGGAAGGCAAATGCAATGTTAGCATTCATTTCAAGAGGACTAGAATGCAAAAGCAAGGATGTAATGCTGAGGCGTTATAAAACATTGGAGAGACCACACTTGGATTACTGCCACCTGATGAAGGGTCACACCCAAAACATCAACTGTTTATTCCTTTCCACAGGTGCTGCCTGGCCTGCAGAGATCCTCCAGCATTTTGTGTCTGTTGCCTTGGATTTCCAGCGTCTGCAGATTTTCTTGTGTTTGGATTAGTGAGCTGTTTTGGGCCTCTTATCTAAGAAATATTGTGTTGGCATGCCAGAGGTGGTTCACATGAATGAACCCAAAAATGAAAGGGTTAACATATGAGGAGTGTTTGATAGCTCTGGGCCTGTACTCACTGTCATAGGAAAGATGCCATTACAATGGAAAGAGTGCAGAAGAGATTTACAAGTATGTTCCCAGGATTCCAGTTGTGAAAAGAGTTTGAGCAGCTTCAGACTTTATTCACTTGAGCACAGGAAAATGAGTGGCAATCTTATTATCAGCGTCATCATTATCATTTTGTGTTGTGCCGGATGACATGGGAGATCATGGTCTTGACCATGATTGTTCTTGGAAAATTGTTCTACAGAAGTGGTTTGCCATTGCCATCTTCTGAGCAGTGTCTTTACAAGGTAGGTGACCCTAGCCATTATCAATACTCTTCAAAGACTGTCTGCCCTGGTGTCAGCATATAACCAGGACTTGTGATATGCATCAGCGACTCACACGACCATCCACCACCTGGTCCCATGGCTTCACATGCCCCTGATTGGGGAGCAAAGCAGGAATTACAAGGAGTTCCTTACACATCCTTTGGTAGAGACATATCTCCACCCCACAATCTTAAACAGCTGTATAATATCATGAGGGGCACAGAAAGGTGAATTTGCAGAGTCTGTTTCCCAGGGTCAGGGAATGAAGAACTGAAGGGCATAGGTGTAAGGCAAGAGGAGAGAAATGTAATAGGAAATAGAGGGGCAATCTTTTAACCCAGAAGGTGGAATAAGCTGCCAGAGATCAAGTTTGAGGCTAGTACTTTAACAACATTTAAGACACTTTGACAGGTAGATTGATAGGAAAGGTGTAGAAGGACATGGGCCAGGCACAGGCAAGTGAGAATCTTGATTGGCATGAACCAGTTAGGCTGAAGGGCCTGTACCTATACTGCATGACTTGTGACTTTAAATCAATTTTTCTCCAGAAGTCAAAATGAACAATTTCAATGAATTTTTGAAATTCATCCATCAAGGAAGACAGAGCTGATTAATAAGCCGAAATTATCCAACATACAATGAAAAACTGTTGTATAATTAAAGCCTAGAGAACAGAGCACTTCTACATATCAGAAAAAAAACAGGATTCTCATCTCCAGACAAAAATAACTTCAGAACGACCTAAGAAAATCTTAAAGATTACGAAAATATTGCCAAGTTAAGACACAGTGAGGTTAAGACACTGCAGCAGAAACTAGAACTTAGAGCACTAATTTCAAAGTATTTGCTAATACAGAGGATTCTGATCAACTGGTCCATCAGTTCAGCAGAACAGTTTCTAACTAGCATCAGTCGTGTGAACTTATGTGGCTGTCAGACACTACACTGTAGAGCAAATACAGTTTTAAACAGCATCACTTAAGTGTGTCTGTGTTCAAAAAGCAGTGATTTTTCTCACTGATAGTTGGTGAGAAATAAGCAGTAAGGCAATTTTGAATTATTTTGGTCATTGTAGTTTCATGTCCAGTGGAACGAGTAGTCCCCCCCAAAGTGGGGTCTTCCTTGGTTGCAGTGAATAACCATGAGTTCTTTTGTGGCTTATCATGCCCTTCACTCTCCATAGTGTTGCAGAACAGCCTTCTTGGCCACTGGATCTCACTGTTGATCTCATCATCCAGTCCTTCGGAACTGACTTCACATGCGAGGCCAGGCATGTCCCTGTTTCATCAGGGTATGAGGCCCACCAGCTACCTTCACCTGGTTTAGCCCACCGGTTGAAGTGCTGTACCAGAGTGTGGCCACAGTCACTGCAAACAGCTACTTAAGCCACAGGTAACAGCTGATGCATCTTAATCCTCTGGATGGGCCTCCCATGACCAATTTGGTCAAATGCCTTATTAAAATCCATGTGGGCAACATCCACAGCTCTACCTTCATCATTCATCCTCATCACTTCATCGAAATACTCAATCAGGTCAGTAAGACACGACTTGACCCGCACAATTAGAGAGAGCCATGCTGGCTCTACCTAATTAGGCCATGGTTTTTCAATACTCATAAATACTATCCCTAAGAATTCTCTCTAGTAACTTCCCTACCACTAATGTGAGACTCACCAGTCTATAGTTTCCAGGATTATCCCTGGTTCCCTTCTTGAATAATGAAACAACATTTGTTTTTCACCAGTCCTCCAGGACCTTGCCTGTGGCTAGCAAGGACACAAAGATATAGGTCAAGATCTCAATAATCTCTTCTCTTGCCTCTCCCTATAACCTGGATTATACATATCAGGCCTTGGGGGCTTAACAAACTTAAGGCTCTTTAAGAGACCCGAAGTGACTTCTACCTTTACCTTGAAATGCCCTAGCTTATCAATTGGCTCAGTTCTGATCTCTCTATCCTCCACATTCCTTCTTGGAAATACTGATGAAAAGGACCTCACCCACATCCAGTGCAACCAAGCAATGTTCGCTCCTTTATCCTTGAGTGCTCCTACCCTCTCTCTAGTTATCCTCTTGCTCTTGATGTATATATAGAATGCCCTGGGGTCCTCTTTAATCCAATCTGCCAAGGTTTTTTCATGGCTACTCCTACCCTTCAACCATCAGCCTCTTCAATCACTCATCCCAACACTGAACTGTTCCCGCAACCTATGGACTCACTTTCAAGGACTCTTCATCTCAGGTTCTCAATAGTTATTGATGATTTATTTAGTATTATTATTATTTTGTTTGTTTTTGTTCTTTTTGTATTGCACATCTTGTTGCCTTTTGCACATAGGTTGGTTGTCCGCCTTGTGTACATTTTTTCATTGATGTCTTGTGTTTCTTTGTATTTACTATGAATGCCCACAAGAAAATTATTCTCAGGGTAGTAGATGGTGACATATATATGCCTTGATAATAAATTTATCTTGAACTTTAAAATAAATAAATCTAAATGATTATAAAATGAGCATTTTTAAATGATTATAAAATGAGCATCTTCTAACATGTAAGACAAAACTCACCAACACACGTCACACAATGTAAAGCTCCATTACTGAAAATTTATCTACTTTTATAACAGTCACTGAGACCAAGCACAGATGTTAAGAAAACAGAGCACACACAGCAGTAACTTTTAAAGGAAGAGACTTGAGATGTCATTTGAAAAGTTATGCTTTACATATTATGACTTTCCCCTAAAAACAATCACCATTTATCGTAAACGCTTTCTAATTTGGATTTGTTTTGTTCTTAAGAATGAGCTTTAATTAGTAGATATGTCTGAAAATTCCCATTTCACATGATATCTCTGAAAAAAAGATGCTACATTTCATGTGGAATCTTTTTTGAAGGAAAGACTCTTAGAACATGGTTTTCCACATGTGCCCTAACACATTTTCCATACTTCTGAAACTCAAGAGTGTGATGTTCTTTCAAGTTTAGCTGGAACATTCATTTGCACCATGGAGTCTAGAAATGAGTTGAACATGCAGCCAAGCTGTGCATTTTTCAGCACACAACAAAGCAAAATAGCCATTTTTACTGATTTTATTTGAAAAGTGCACCCCACCAACTGGAACAAATAGAAATTGGGCATAAAATCAATTCCAGTCACTTAAAACCACAGAGATTTTCTGATGAGATTGACATGTTTAATTACTCAG
The DNA here is from genome assembly GCF_963921235.1 of Mobula hypostoma. Taxonomy (NCBI): domain Eukaryota; kingdom Metazoa; phylum Chordata; class Chondrichthyes; order Myliobatiformes; family Myliobatidae; genus Mobula; species Mobula hypostoma. The sequence goes on from NC_086097.1 coordinate 173,483,212, forward strand.
TTACCCCCATTCTCCCTGGGACTGGTGATGCCACTATGTCTAACAGATGGGAGCTACAGGCACAGCCGCCAATTTCTTGGGCTCAAAGTGCATTACTTCAAAAAGACTATCATCCAACCTATGGTTTTATACAGATGAAGGTTTCTATTGTGGGTGAAGATTCTCTGAGACATAAAGAGTTTTTTGGCAAACTTATTTTGACTGGTTTGCGGTCAATTAGCAGGCAGAAGGAGATTGTAGTGCAAGACATTCTATTTTTAAAGTACAGTTTGAAAATTTTGATTATTTATCTTTTGTCAGGATGTTGTATTCTTAGTTGCTTATTTATTAAATAGAAAGTATTCTCAAACATTCAAGATATAGAAAGATATTTCTATAAGTTTAACTCATTCCATTGCTATGTCTTGCGTTGGACAACTTCCACAAATGCCAAAAACTAAATTCTTTCCACAATGCTGCAGTACAAGTAATTTCCCTATCCAAAGAGAACAATCTACTACATGAAGGTCTACTCAATTAGAAAATTAATACTCAACCCGACTACAGAATTTGTCATTTTTCTCGCAGTGAAAATGGCCTAAAAGGCTTGGCAGAAAGGCAAAGACAAAACACCTATTACTTGAGTATAAAGGACATGTGTGGGAATAACAAGCAAAGCAATTGGACGCAGATGACTTAATGACCCAGGCTTACAAAGGCAGCATGGCAAAGTCAGGCTTGGCCTTAGATATTTCAGCAGAAAGTACAGAGCCCTCGTGCCAGGCAGCTATTTCCAGACACACACATTTTATATTTCAAATCAAGTTTTTCAATATGCTTTGTAGAACTCCCTCAGTTAATTCAATTTATTCATTAGATCTGTTGGAGGAGCTCAGTGGGTTGAGTAGCATCTATTCGGGGGGATAGGGGTATAAAATTGGTGATATTTCAGGTCGAAAGCTTGCATCAGGACTGAATTGATAACTACTCTGTCTTCACTTCCTTGATTCTGTAGTGCTTTCTAACTAATCACAGCAGATTGAATAAATAATTTAAGAAACAAAAAATGGTACGTATGCATGTATTTAACTTGTCCATACGCACATTATTTGTTTTGCTCCAGATACAGTAAGAAGTGAGAAGGTGGTAGATGAAAAAGCTGAAGATGAAGGAATCTAATAGGAGAGGACAGTGGGCCATGGAATAAGGGGAAGGAGGGGAACCAGAGGATGGTGATGGGCAGGTGAGGAGAAGAGAAGAGGTGGGCTGAATGGAGGGTAAGAGAAGGAAGGAGAGGATAGAATATCAAGTAGTCATTTATTATTTCTTCTGAGAGTGAATCACCTCACTACACAGGAATAAAGCAGCTGTCAACAACTGTACAGTGGTGGATTGACAGGTGCAGTGAAGCATAACCATAAATATTACTTGAAAAGGGCTCAGGTTCCATACTGGATTGTAAACAGAAATTATTCCTAAAGTGAAGGAGACTGACACTGCACTGCCAGTTGAAGTGAGGATAGGGTATTGGGAAGGCACTACGTATGACAACCATTAAATACAAATTCAAACAGTGGTTTGGCTGTTGACCACTTGCTAACGTGATCTTTTCTGCTCTACTGAAAACCTCGGCACTATCAGAAGTTGGCCCCACCTATCTACGACCACCAGTGCATTATCTGAATGTCAACCAATGCTAACACATCGAACCATTCTGAATAACAGATTGCATAATGGGCAATTAAAATATTCAAGATATTATGAGCCTGTTATTCATCACTCCTAGGATGTCAGGTAGGTAACTTAGATGTGTCAGCATCTTCGGCACTTAATGTGGGGAAATACAATTCCCAAGCTCTCACATACCCCTAAAGGATTTCTTCATGAAATGACAACATGTCTCCCTCAGATAATTATTTTAAAGCACTATGCTTAAAAATAACACTAACTTCATTCTTAAATATGGTGATGTTTCAACTTAATCTAAATATTTTTGTCCCATTCTATATTTTCACTCTGACAAATATTTAAAAGCTTACTTAAAAGCCAGATCTTCAACTTGACTGACTTGATGACATCATTCCATAATTCCAGAGATCCCTTGAATTGATACCACATTGAGAAAGTGGTCGTCTAGGCCACAAAGATCAATAAATCTTTCTGGGCAGCTTACTTTAAGCTGAAATTTTTGAGGAAAGCTTTCTTCTAGATGAGCACTGTTGTTTCATTGCTGATAACAAAACGAATTCATCAAATACATAGCATTGTAAGTGGTTTCTTTGGTATTGTTATACTCTTCAGCTGTTAATCATTGGCAGAGCAAGGCAAAAATCCTATGGCTTTAGTTCGTACAGTTTGTAATGATTTCCAATAGAAAAAAGGGTTTCCAATTTTACTTTTGTAAATTCCTAATGAACTTGTTATTACAGAAAATTGAGCCTCACTGATTGACGGATAGGTTATGTCTAATTAGTCTTTGAACAGAAATTAAGAAAGAACAAGTACCTCCTCGCTGCACTGCAAGTAGAAAAGAACAATATGCATACACCTATTAGGATTTAGATGGTTTGGAACCAATTACATCATGAACTGCAGCACTGCATGCTTATCAGTGGCAAGTAATTACATTCAGGAGTAAATAACACTACCAGAGACCAGCTGAAAAATTGCGTGCATTACTCCATCTCTGCTTGCTTACGCCATAAGACAAAAAGACCATAAGATTTTGGAGCAGAATTAGGCCATCTGGCCCATCGAGTCTGCTCCAACATTTCAATATGGCTGGACCACTTAACCTCTTAGCCTTAATTTCCTGTCTTCTCCCGGTATCCCTTCATGCCCTGGCCAATCAAGAATCTATCAACCTCTGCCTTGAATATACATAATGATTTGGCCTCCACAGCTACCTGTGGCAACGAATTCCACACATTCCCCACTCTCTGGCTAAAGAAGTTCCTCCTCATCTCTGTTTTAAAATGACGCCCCCACCTCCCCCATCCTGAGGATGCGTCCTATAATCTCTCCTATGGACTCACCCACCATAGGATAGATCCTCTCCACATCCATTCTATCAAGGCCTTTGACTATTCAATAGGTTTCAATTAGGTCACCCCTCATTCGTCTGAATTCCAGTGAAGACAGACTCAGAACCATCAAACACTCTTCATATAGAAAATCATTCAGTCCTGGAATCATTCTCATGAATCTCCTTTGCACCCTTTCCAGTTTCAGCACATGCTTTCTAAGATAAGGGGCCCAAAATTACTCACAATATTCCAAGTGAGGCCTCACCAGTACTTCATAAAGTCTCAACATTACATCCTTGCTTTTATATTCGACTCCTCATAAAATGAATGCTAATATCGCACTTGCCTTCCTCACCACAGACTCAACCTACAAATTAACTTTTAGGGAATCCTGCATAAGGACTCCCAAGTCCATTCACCTCAGATTTTAGTATTTTCTCTCTCTATTTAGAAAATAGTCAACCCTTTCATTTCTTCTACCAAAGTGCATGACTATTCACTTTGTAGGGAATGTATGGTGTAGGGAAGTGTATGATCATGCACTTTGGTAGAAGGAATAAAGGGGTACATCATTTTCTAAATGGGATAAAATTCAAAACTCTGAGGTTTGGGAGTCCTTGTGCAGAATTGCCTAAATGTTAATTTGAAGGTTGAGTCTGTCTATCTGAGGCTTCCTTCAGTCAGAGTTGACCAGGGATGTTGCATTCTGTCGAGATTTGCGAGCCTGGGCAGTACGATATGGAGAGCAAGCTGTTGCCCATGGAGCAAGCTCCATCTCTCCACGCATTTAATGAACCCAAAGGAATGGCAAACACCGATACAGTTTGGTACCAGCAATGTCACAGGAGCTGCCAGTCAGCACTAAATTCAACCTTAGGTACTCCAGCTCCGGATCTTTCCCTCAGAGTTTACTCCCAAAGCCTTCCGCATGAGTGGGTATAGCCGCAAGGCAGTGAACGTTTGAGATCAGAGTTCTCCTTCTCCTAGACGAGCTGCCCACCACGGTTGACGAGCCCCAACTGCCCAAATCGACTGGTTTTAAGGTGCCAGTAACCCACCTTTTTCCCTTCCCTTGGTGGTAGAAACGGTTCTGCCCGGCTTAGTAGCTAAGGCACACATGAAGGCCAGGAGCTGGACTTGGTTGTCAGAGGTTATTTGAGGCACGTGCCATTGGGAGCACTTAATAGGTAGTTGGAGCTTGTTCCCATTACCACCACCAGGAAGGAAGACAAATGCAATGTTAATATTCATTTCGAGAGAACTAGAATATAAGAGCAAAAACGTAATGCTGAGGCTTTATAAGGCATTGATTGGATCACACTTCTGAGTACTGTGAGCAGTTTTGGGCCCCTTATCTAAGAAAAGATCTGCAGGCATTGGAGAGGATCCAGAGCAGGTTGATGAGAATGATTCTGGGAATGGAAGGGAAAGGGTTAACATATGAGGACTGTTTGATGGCTCTTGGCCTGTACTTGCTTGAGTTCAGAAGAATTGGGAGGGGGGAGTGGATTTCATTGAAATCTATCAAATATTGAAAAGTCTAGATAGAGTAGATGTGGAGAGGATGTTTCCTATTGTGAGTGAGTCTAGGACCAGAAGGCACAGCCTCAGAATAGAGCAATGTCCATTTAGAACACAGATGAGGAGGATATTATTTTTAGCTGGAGGGAAGTGAATCTGTAGAATTTCATTGTTGTGGAGGCCAAATCAATAAGTAAGTTTAAAGCAGAGGTTGATAGTTAAGGTGTCACAAGTTATGGAGAGAAGGCAGGAGAATACTGTGGAGAGGAATAATAAATCAGCCATGATGGAATGGCTGAGCAGACTCGATGGGATGAATAGCCTAATTCTGTTCCTGTCTTATGGTCTTATCATCACTGCTAAACATGTTAAAATTTGTTGTTTTATGGCAAAAGTACCGTACAATACATAAAATATTACTTTAAGTTACAATAAGAAATATTTTATGTAGAGATACAGCATGGTTTCAGACCTTTCCAACTCAATGAGCCTGCACCACCCTATAAAACCAAGTTGACCAATTAACCTGCTATCCGGTACAACTATGGGAGAAAACAGGAACACCCAGAGTAATGGTCAAAGTAAATAAATAGTGAAAAAAAGAGCAAAATAATGAGGTTGTGTTCATGGACCATTCAGAAATCTGATTGCAGAGGGGAAGGAGCTGTTCTGAAAATACTGAGCTTGTGTAATAATGAAAAGAAGGCATGTCCTAGATGGATGACATCTTCCTGAGTCACCAGCTTTTTAAGATTTCCTCTGTGGTGGGGAGTGTTGTGCCCACGATGGAGCTGACTGAGTCTACTAACATCGGCAGCTTTTTGTGATCCTGTACATTGCAGCATACCATACCAAGCGTTAATGCATCTAATCAGAATGCTCTCCACTGCACAATTGCTAGAGTCTTTAGTGATGTAGCAAAGCTCCACAATTTAATAAATACTTTCAATAAAAGACAACTGCACTGCACTACCAAGAATTTGAAGATATCAGGAGACCCTTTCGTAAAACTAAAGTGCACAGGAGTTTCAACATTTCATGCACTGATGAGCTCAGTTCCCTTTATTTTTACTCAATCCTCCTGATAAATTTCGCCATCAAATTTGAGAATTGCATTCTTTTCTAATGTGAAAGCATTTACGTCTCAATTGCAACAATTAAGGAGGAGGCATGTCGATGGTTCCGGTTCTACAACCACATTTACAACCGTACCATAAAAGGAGCAATGCTGCAGTTATTTCTTTGCCAAGTAATTATGAACAGCTTTTCTCATCACCTCAGTGTTTCCTTTTCACTTCAAGTAACAGCTCACTAAAAGATGCTACATTTTTAGATCTTATTATCCTTTAATTGCTTGTAGGCCAAATATCTCACCTTTCCTTCAGGTTAAGGAAAGAGCTGCATCACTGAATGTGATTTGGCCAAACTTACTGCTTTTAACATTGTCACTTGCTTTAAGCCTGCAACATGGGAGTGAAAAGCTCCATTTTTGTTTGCCATGTAAAAGTCAGGATATTACACTGCAATTTAAATACTTTACATACACTTCCAGGCTCTTTTCAGCCAAGGTTATTTATATAATTTAACTCCTCAAGCCTGATGTTTATGCTTCACATAAACACTTCTGGCTTTGAATGTAGTACTCCAAAGCTTTATTTACGTGTGTGTGTGTGTGTGTGTGTGTCTGTGTGTGTGTGTCTGTGTGTGTGTATATATATATACACACACACACACACGTACACACACACACACACACACACACACACACACACACGTGTATATAATTTTTTTCGTCTTTATTTCTATATGAGCTACTATCCCAGAAAAATCATCATACATTTCGAGAAATGCCACACACAGTGAGGACCGAAAAAAAGCTCTGTGAAATCAATCTCTCCATTCAGAACATCCAACAGAAGAATGATGAGGGCTACTACTGTGCTGGAAATAAATTGCTCCATGTCTGATTTGTTGAGGAAATTAAAAGAGATCATTTTTATCCCAGTTTTAACAAGTGGTTTATATTCAGTAGCTTTAGTGTCTCCAGAAACCACTTAGTAGAGAGAGCAGTGAGTCCTGCTCTCAACGAGGATGATACTGAATCTTAATTCACCGATGATCAAGTTGAAGACAGATATAAACAAAAGATGGTCCATTCTTAAACTGGATTTTTTCTGTTTGGTTACGAAGTTCACTCCCAACTCTCATAAGCACTCTCCTCTGGCAGGTTATCATTTACTGTAGGAAGTGGTTAGTAATGCATCACTACCTCAAAGAGCAAGTCACTACCCAAGTTTATTATTTTCTGTTCATTAATTTTCTTTGTTTAAACAATGTCAATCACCAGACATTTGTATATAGATTTTTAGTATAAATAGCTCATTTTACTGCTAGCTAGAAGGAGATAACCCTCACACCCACAGTAGTATTTTACACTCTTGGAAACTGCCATACTGCAGCAGGATTTTCCTTTGAAGTTGCATTTCTGCATGAAGCAAGTTGGTTACAATGAATGAAATCAGTCTGCACTGATTGCAAACACTATAAACAATATTGTTTGACTTTTACCTTCTGCCAAAAATTAAATGATAGTATTTCACATAAAAGAATACCTGTTTCAATCATTTGGTTTTGTAGTCTCCCAAATGTAAATGAACTGAAGGCTTTCACGATGAGTTGTACTTGGAAAGAGAACCTAATGGATACTTCAACAACTTATCTTGGTTACACCTTCAAATGTAGCCACTGCTGAAATGCTTAAACTGAGCACCACTTAGCACCATATACTTGAATCTACTTACTATTGGCATTGAATTGCTTTTTTTTAAAATTGTCACACGTACAGCCTAAATCCTTCTGTAGCCTCTCTACTTTCTCAAAACTACCTGCCCATCCACCTATCTTCATATAGTCTGTAAACTCTGCAACAAAGCCATCAATTCCATCATCCAAATCATTGACATATAATGTAAAAAGAATTTTTAACAACAGGCCCCTGTGGAACACCTCCAGTCACTGGCAGCCAACCAGAAAAGGTATCCTTTATTCGCACTCTTTGCCCCCTGCCAATCACCGCTGCTTTATCCATGCTAGAATCTTCCATGTAATACCATGAGCTCGTAGCTTATTAAGCAGCTTCATGTGTGGCACCTTGTCAATCCATGTACGCAACATCAACTGATTCTCCTTTGTCTATCCTGCTTATTATTTCTTCAAAGAATTCAACAGATTTGTCAAGCAAGATTTTCCCTTGAGGAAACCATGTTGACTACAGCCTGTTTCATCATATGCCTCCAAGTACCCTGAGACCTCAACCTTTTGTGTGTGTTGCTCCAACATCTTCCTAACCACTGAGGTCAGTCTAACTGGCCTATAATTTCCTTTCTTCTTCCTTTCTCCCTTCTTGAAGAGTGGAGTGACACTTGCACTTTTCCAGTCTTCCGAAACCATTCCAGAATCTAGTGATTCTTGAAAGGTCATTACTAATGCCTCAACAACCTCTTCAGCCACCTCTTTCAAAATCCTGGAGTATACACCATTTGGTCCAGGTGACTTAACTAACTTCAGACCTTTCAGTTTCCCAAGAACCTTCTCACTAGTTACTGTAACTTCACACACTTCATGGCCTCTGACACCTGGATCTTCTACCATACTGCTAGTGTCTTCTACATTGAAGACTGATACAAAGTATTTGTTCAGTTCATCTGCCATTTCCTTGTCCCCCATTACTACCTCTCCAGCGTCTGATATCTACTTGCCTCTCTTTTACACATTATGTATCTGAAGAATATTATTGGCTAGCTCACTTTCAATCCATCTTTACTTTCTTAATGACTTTTAGTTACCTTCTGTGGGTTTTTAAAAGATTCCCAATCCTCTAACTTCCCACTCATGTTTACTCTATTATATGCCCTTGCTTTGGCTTTTATTTTGGTTTGACTTCTCTTGTTAGACATAGTTGTATCAACTTGCCTTTAGAACACTTTTTCCTCTTTGGATATATATATCCTGTGCCTTCTGAATTGCTCAACGAAATAACTGAGATGGCTGAATGTTCCAAATAAGACCATTGCTTAGCTTTAGCCTTTACATTTATTTTGATACTGCTTTCAATCACCTTCAAATCACTACGCTTTCTTTTTTGAAACTAAATTAAACTATTTACTTTTCTTATTTAAGCTACATTTAGCTAGTTTTCCATTTCCTTCCTGCCGTCATGACCATTTTTCATGAACAGAGATCACCTAAGATAAGTAAAACCCTTAAAGGAGATTTCAAAGAAAAATAGGTTATTGACCAACTACAAATTTATTGGCAGCAGATTTTCTGATGGTCAGAACATTACAGAACTTCAATACTAAATATCAAAATATCATGTATTTAATAGGTCATAAAGTTGGTCAAATCTTCCAGCTCTATGATCAACAGTACATTAAAAGGCATACTGTATTAAGAATGTAGCTCTCAGTTTTACTAGTTTGGCGTCCAAGTTTTTGTTAAATTGTCTGCTTTGAAAACCTGGATTATTTCCAGGCTCCGAATCTGCAGTCTTTATAAATCATTAAGTGTTGATCTCTCATGGGACTGCACATAACCAACAAAGTCCTCGTGCTATATTCAGGTCACATTGACTTTGAAGGTAAATGGATCAAGGCAGAGGTGGAAAGGGAATGAGAAATGTGATGGAAGAAAAAGGGAGAGGGAAGAGGATAAGTCAGGACCCAAAACGACAAAAGAAAGGGAAGGGAGAGAGGAGTGAAGGAATATAAAGAAAAGTTTTAATGAGATATGAGAATGAACAATCTATGCTGTGCCCTAGTTTACAATATTTTCCAGTTTAGGAGCCAATCTTAAATATGACAAGGTCCACTTTCAGGAGTTGATTGTTTTTCAGTATAACTCCAAGATGAATTACTGTTGTATGAGTAGCAAATTATTGAATACATTCAAGTGAAAGATGGACCTTCTCTTGCTGGGGTGAACTTGTGGACTTGCAAATTACTAAGTAGTTGACAGCCCACTGGATTGGCAGGATGTTACAAAGAGCACAGATTCTTAATAAAAATAAGCACCAAATGGAAGTCAAGGGCAAAGTGAAATGAGATTAAATTTAATCACTTTAGAGTCATCAACATAGAACACTACAGCACAGAAACAGGCCCTTGAGTCCATCTAGTCCAAGCCAAAATACAGTACTATGATAAAGTCTTAAGCACATATATATAGCTAGGGTACCTAAGACATTTGTCAATGTGGAGTCAACGTGCAAATGCAGTGGGAGCTAAGGATGTTTGGAATGGTGAAGGTAGAGCACCCCGTGATTGGTGTGGGACAGACAGCAGAGAAGGCATGCCGGTGGCACTCGTGCAGACACACACAGCCCTAAGACACCAGGCAAGGTCATTTGATTCCCAGCACCTGGTATATTGATCATTTCAAAATGTCTCTGTTGTGCTTACTGCTCCCTCCCCTCTCCTTTCCACTTTTTCAGCAGCCATGATTCCCCTCTCCCTGCCCCCTTCACTCTCTCAGTCCACAACAGAGACCCATATCAGAATCAGGTTTATCATCATTCACGTCATTATTTTTTGTAGCAGCAGTACAGTACAATACAATACGTAAATCACTACAGTTATATATATGTGCCTAAGACTTTGGAACTATACTGTATTAATCTGCCTTGGCCCATTGATCTGTATCTAGACTATAGGGCTCCACGCCCCTCCCATCCATGTACTTATCCAGATTGCTCTTAAATGTTGAATCTACCACTTCCGCTGGTAGCTCATTCCACACTCTCACCACCCTTTGACTGAAAAAAATTCCCCTCATGTTCCCCTTAAATATTTCACTTTTCACCCTTCACCCATGATCTCTAGTTTGAGTCTCACCTAACCTCAACAGAAAAGCCTGCTTGCACTTACCATTTATACACCTCATAATTTGTTTCCTTCCATCAAATCTTCCCTCATTCTTCTATACTTCAGGGAATAAAGCCCGAACCTATTCAACCTTTCCTGAAACTCAGGTCCTCCAGTCCTGGCAACAACATCTCTGCATGCTCTCAATCTGATTGGTATCTTTCCTGTATGTAGGTGACCAAAACTGCACACAATATTCCAAATCTGTCCTCACCAACATCTTAGGCAACTTCAAAATAACATTCCTTACCAAAACTTTGATTTATGAAGGCCAATGTGCCAAAGGTTTTCCTTATGATCCTATCTACCTGTGACACTACTTTTAACAAATTATGGATCTGTATTCCCAGATCCCTCTATTCTACCACACTCCTCAGGGCCCTACCACTCACCATGTAAGTCCTACCATGGTTTATCTTCTTAAAGTGCAACAACTCACATTAAATTCCATCTGCCATTTTGTAGCCCCCTTTGCAACTGGTTCAGATCCTGCTGCACAATTTGATAGTCTTCGTCGTTGTCCATTGCATTCCCAATCTTGGTCTCATCCGCAAATTTACTGATCCACTTTACTACATTATTATCCATATCATTGATATAGATGAAAAACAACAATGCACCCAGCTATGTTCTCTGTGACACACAAGTCACAGGCCTCCAAACAGCGCAATAACTATCTACTACCATTCTCTAGCCTCTCCCGCAAAGACAATATCTTATTCAATTTATACCTCATCTTGAACGCCAAGCAACTGGATCTTCTTGACCAATCTCCCATGCAGAACCTTGGCAAAAAGGCCCACTGAAGTCCATGTAGGCAACATTCACTGCCCTGCTTTCATCAACTTTCATAGTAACTTCTTGAAAAATTCTATAAGATATGTTAGACACAACTTAACATACACAAAATTATATTGACTATCCCCAATCAATCCCTATCTATCCAAATACTTATATATCTGGTCCTTAAGGATACTTTCCAACAGCTTACCACTGATGTCAGGCTCACCCACCTATAATTTCCTGGCTTATTCTTGAAGTCTTTCTTAAACATCAGAACAACATTAGCTATCCTCCAAAACTCTGGCACTTCGCCGTGGCTAAGGATGGTTTAACTATCTCTGCTAGAACCCCTGCAATTTCTGCACTAGCCTCCCAGAGGGTCTCCTGGAACACCTTGTCATGCCCTGGGAATTTATTCAACCTAATTTGCCTCAACAGCAAACACCTCCACTTCTATAATCTGTATAGGGTCATAAGCTCACTACTGCTTTGCCTCACTTCTGTAGACTCATGTATCCATCTCTCGAGTAAATACAAAAAAAAAGTTTGGGCACCCCTGGTCAAAATTTCTGTTACTGTGAATAGCTAAGCGAGTAAAAGATGACCTGATTTCCAAAAGGCATGAAGTTAAAGATGACACATTTCTTTAATATTTTAAGCAAGATTACTTTTTTATTTCCATCTTTTACGGTTTCAAAATAACAAAAAAGGAAAAGGGCCTGAAACAAAAGTTTGGGCACCCTGCACGGTCAGTACTTAGTAACACCCCCTTTGGCAAGTATCACAGCTTGTAAACGCTTTCTGTAGCCAGCTAAGTCTTTCAACTCTTGTTTGGGGGATTTTCGCCCATTCTTCCTTGCAAAAGGCTTCCAGTTCTGTGAGATTCTTGGGCCATCCTGCATGCACTGCTCTTTTGAGGTCTATCCACAGATTCTCGATGATGTTTAGGTCGGGGGACTGTGAGGCCCATGGCAAAACCTTCAGCTTGCACCTCTTGAGGTAGTCCATTGTGGATTTCGAGGTGTGTTTAGGATCCTGTTGTAGAACCCATCCTCTTTTCATCTTCAGCTTTTTTATAGACGGTGTGATGTTTGCTTCTAGAATTTGCTGGCATTTAATTGAATTCGTTCTTCCTTCTACCAGTGAAATGTTCTCCGTGCCACTGGCTGCAACACAAGCCCAAAGCGAGATCGATCCACCCCCCGTGCTTAACAGTTGGAGAGGTGTTCTTTTCATGAAACTCTACACCCTTTTTTCTCCAAACATATCTTTGCTCACTGTGACCAAAAAGTTCTATTTTAACTTCATCAGTCCACAGGACTTGTTCCCAAAATGCATCAGACTTGTTTAGCTGTTCCTTTGCAAACTTCTGATGCTGAGTTTTGTGGTGAGGACGCAGGAAAAGTTTTCTTCCGGTGACTCTTCCATGCAGGTAATTTTTGTGCAGATATCACTGCACAGTAGAACAGTGCATCACCACTCCAGAATCTGCTAAATCTTCCTGAAGGTCTTTTGCAGTCAAATGGGGGTTTTGATTTGCCTTTCTAGCAATCCTATGAGCAGTTCTCTCGGAAAGTTTTCTTGGCCTTCCAGACGTCAACTTGACCTTCACCATTCCTGTTAACTGCCATTTCTCAATTACATTATGAACTGAGGAAACGGCTACCTGAAAACGCTTTGCTATCTTCTTATAGCCTTCTGCTGATTTGTGGGCATCATTTATTTTAATGTTCAGAGTGCTAGGCAGCTGCTTAGAGAAGCCCATTGCTGCTGATTGTTGAGACAAGGTTTGAGGAGTCAGGGTATTTATAAAGCTTTGAAACTTACATCACCTGGCCTTTCATAACATTGACTGTGAACAAGTCATAGCCCTAACAAGCTAATTAAGGTGTGGGACCTTGGTAAAAGTTATCTGAGAGCTCAAATCTCTTGGGGTGCCCAAACTTTTGCAGGGTGCTCCTTTCCTTTTTTTCACTCTAAAATTGTACAAAACAAAAATAATACACTAATCTTGCTTAAAATGTTGAAAAGAATGTTTCATCTTTAACTTTATGACTTTTGGAGATCAGTTCATCTTCTACTCACTTAACTATTCACAGTAACAGAAATTTTGACCGGGGTGCCCAAACTTTTGCATGCCACTGTACATCTATAGAAGCCCTTGAGATTTTCCTTCACCTTGTCTGCTGGAGAAACCTCATGTCTCCTTTTAGCCCTCCTGATTTCCAACTTTTAAGTCTTCTCTTACACTTCTTACACTCAACTAGTACCTTCCTACCCATACCTGCCATGCACCTGTTTCTTCTTCTTAACCAGGACTTCAATATCTCTTGAAAGCCAAGGTTACAAAAACCTGTTAGCCTTGCCTTGGTCAAAGGAATAAAGGTATACACTATTTTCCAAAACAGGAAGAAAATTCAAAAATTAGAAGTGCAAAGGGCTGAGGATTCCTTGTGTAGGATTCCCTGAGGGTTAAACTGCAGGTTGTGTAAGTAGTAAGGAAGACAAATAAATGTTAGCATTCATTATGAGAGGACTAGAATAGAAAGCGAGGCTGTAATGCTGAGGCTTTATAAGGCATCAGTCAGACTGCACCTGGAGTATTGTGACCAGTTTTGGGCTTCTTCTGATCCTCCAAAGAGGACTGACTCATGGCCTCTGGATTCCTCCTCCTGAGGCCAATAATCAGCTCCTTGGTGTTGCTGACATAGAGAAAGAGGTTGTTGTTGTGGAACCACTCAGCCAGATTTTCATTCCCCCTCCTACATGCTGATTAATCATCACTTTTGATTCTGCCTACGACAGTGGTGTTGTCAGCAAACTTGAATATGACACTGGAGTTGTACTTAGCCACAAAGTCATAAGTGTAAAGCGAGTAGAGCAAAGGTCTAAGTATACAGCCTTGTGGTGCACCTGTGCTAATAGAGATGCTGAACATGTTGTTGCCAATCTGAACTGACTGGGGGACTGTAATCAAGGAAATCGAGGAACCAATTGCACAAGGAACAATTTACAAAACAACAGAAAGTAATTCCAGTTTAATTCAAGTATACTACATGATCAGCATTATGCAAGTATTTTCACTTTAGCCTTCATCGAGGAAGAAGATGCTGATGAAATCATCCACTGAGATTTTGAATGAGCCAAAAACTGATGACATGTAGGTATTAGGCAAGTTATGCTTCAAATAAATAAATCATTTGGTGCAAATGGAATCTATCCCAATTTGCTGAATGATGAAATAGGAAACTACATGGTAAATGGGATTAGTGTAAACGGGGAGAAGGGTCAGCATGAATTTAGTGCTAACATTTCTGTGCTATATGATTCCATGACTCACTGAGTTTGATAAGGTGGTGGGTACCTAGAATGCATTGCCTGGGGAGGTGGTTGAAGCAGATACGTTTGGGATCTTTTAACAGACATTGTGATTGCACATAAATGTGAGGAAAATGGAAGGATATGGATATTTATAGGCAGAAGGGATTTGTTTAGTTGGCCATTCAATTATTAATTTAATTGGTTCAGCACAACAGTGTGGACCAAAGGGCCTGTTCCTGTGTTGTACTGTTCTGTGTTCCAGATGCCACATAATAGGCTTCTTATGAAAATTGAAGACAATGGAATAAAAGTGTTTTTTTTTTCTCGACAAAGAAATGTATGCAGTAAATTTCCCCAGTGGTCTGTTAAAATAAACGTTAATAATTTGGGTTTCCAGGTTGCTGGTGGCATAAACTGCAATGATACTAGTAAACTTAAAGAATGTATTGATAGGCTAACGGAATGGGCAAATAGATAACAGATTAAACTCAATGTTGATACTAGTGGGCAGAACAAGGACCAGTGCTTAGGCTCCAGCTTCCCCCAATTTACGTTGATTTGGTTGAGAAGACCAAATATCATTTTTCGAAGTTTAGTTATAATGCAAAAGTGACAGAGGAGCTGAGGATGTAAATTGGCTTTGAAGTTATGTAGAGAAGTGGGTGAGTGGACAAGAACACGAGAAATGAATACAATGTGGAACAATCTAGAGTTAACTACTTTCCTGCACAACACAGATAAATTGAGTATTTTTCAAATGCTGAGAAATTGGTTATTTTTGATGTTCAAAGGGAATTCATTATACCTGTGTATAACTCACTGAAAGGCAGCATGTAGATGAAGTAAGTGACAGGAAGGCAAATGGCATAACAGCTTTGAAGAGGATCAGGATAGAGTACCAAAGGTATCTCACCAGAATATCAGGTGTTGGTGTGAGTCCACTTAAGAGTTCTGTGTATAGATTTGATTCCCTTACTTTTAAAAAAAGGATATATAAAAGAATAACAAAAGATAAAGAATCTAATTATAGGACACAATCCAGTAAGGTGTACAAGAGCACAGAGATCTAGAGTATGAAAGTGGTGACAAGTTGAGAAAACCATGGATAAAGCAAAATAATTAAAAGTGACGCAAAGAAATATTTTCCCCAGACAACGAATGGATTAAATGTACAGGTAGATTTAATTTCAGCATTCAGAAAGAAACTCGATTATGTTCTGAAAGGAAAAATATTGCAATTCTCTGGAGAGAGTGCAGAGAAATGAGACTAGCTAAAGGGTTCTTGCATAGAGCAGTCCACACACAACAGCCTGAATAACACCCTTCCAGGGTGTATCTATTCCAACATTCATGCTTTGGATGTTCTATTCTCTGATTCAATTGAATTCCAATTCATGGGAATGTAGGAGGAACAAATGGGGCATCTACCAAAATTAGAAGATCACTGATCACTCTTTTGCATCCTCTAGTGCCTAATTCAGGTATGACATTGCTGAGGTCCAGGAGAATATCAGTTACATATCCTCTCAGCAGAAACACTGGGAAAGTCACGAGAAGCACTGGATACCAGGTAATGTCCCTTTAGAAAATAAGGCCTACCAATATTCATTATTTTCTATTATATCCAGTGTCAAAAAAAACTACTGAATTGCACCATTACAATGGTTCAGAGCAATTTACAATGCTTTGAACGATCACAATTTATGTTTTATTCAGAAAATCTGCATTAAGAAAATATTTAGGTCATAAAACTCGTTTCATCAATACAAGTGTGCTACTTCAATATTTTACCGTACTTTGCCAAAATATAGAAAGGTTACTTATTTATGTCCAAATACTGGAGCAACATCAGGCCGGAGATATGGATGATCGGATTCAAAAATGGGAAAGTTGCTATCAGGAATTTACCATTCTATCATTATTATCTTGCCAAATCGAAATACATTCAAATGCATCAAGCAACATTAATTTCCCATACTGCAATAACAGATAAAAAGGAAACTGAACAGAAAATCAAGGCATCTTCATTTCTATCCAAGTAATGAAGTAAAAAGCCTGTATATGTATATCTGGGTGTGTGTGTGTATATGTCATACACATTATATCTTATATATTTTAATAACAGGTAATATATATCATTTGCAAGCAGCTGAGCTCCCGTTACCACAAATTAACTGTTACAAGTATGGAACATGGTTCCTTTTAATCTTAATTCAGACATATATTTAAAAACTTGAGATGTCTTCCTTTTTTAAAGAAAGGGGCTTCCCTCCACTATCAACTCTGCTCTTAAACGCATCTCCCCCATTTCACGTACATCTGCTCTCACTCCATCCTCCCGCCACCCCACTAGGAATAGGGTTCCCCTGGTCCTCACCTACAACCCCACCAGCCTCCGGGTCCAACATATTATTCTCCGTAACTTCCGCCACCTCCAACGGGATCCCACCACTAAGCACATCTTTCCCTCCCCGCCTCTCTCTGCATTCCGCAGGGATCGCTCCCTACACAACTCCCTTGTCGATTCGTCCCCCCCATCCCTCCCCACTGATCTCCCTCCTGGCACTTATCCGTGTAAGCGGAACAAGTGCTACACATGCCCTTACACTTCCTCCCTTACCACCATTCAGGGCCCCAAACAGTCCTTCCAGGTGAGGCAACACTTCACCTCTGAGTTGACTGGGGTGATATACTGCGTCCGGTGCTCCCGATGTGGCCTTTTATATATTGGCGAGACCCGACGCAGACTGGGAGACCGCTTTGCTGAACATCTACGCTCTGTCCGCCAGAGAAAGCAGGATCTCCCAGTGGCCACACATTTTAATTCCACATCCCATTCCCATTCTGACATGTCTATCCACGGCCTCCTCTACTGTAAAGATGAAGCCACACTCAGTTTGGAGGAACAACACCTTATATTCCGTCTGGGTAGCCTCCAACCTGATGGCATGAACATCAACTTCTCTAACTTCCGCTAAGGCCCCACCTCCCCCTCGTACCCCATCTGTTACTTATTTTTATGCACACATTCTTTCTCTCACTCTCCTTTTTCTCCCTCTGTCCCTCTGAATATACCTCTTGCCCATCCTCTGGGTCCCCCCCCCCATCTTTCTTCCCAGACCTCCTGTCCCATGATCCTCTCGTATCCCCTTTTGCCTATCACCTGTCCAGCTCTTGGTGCCATCCCTCCCCCTCCTGTCTTCTCCTATCATTTTGGATCTCCCCCTCCCCCTCCAACTTTCAAATCCCTTACTCACTCTTCCTTCAGTTAGTCCTGACGAAGGGTCTCGGCCTCAAACATCGACTGCACCTCTTCCTACAGATGCTGCTTGGCCTGCTGCGTTCACCAGCAACTTTGATGTGTGTTGCAAAAAGAAGCTACTTTTTTCCCCATTCCTCTCTCATAATCGAATCGTTGCCTTTCTACTTCTTCGTTTTGCTTTTTGGAAAAAATACACATATTGAGATTTTTTAAAATAACTGCAAATTGAAAGCAGTTGGTGTTCAGGGGATTGTCCTTGTACACAAATCAATAAAAATTGACATGCAAGCAATCAGGAAGATAATTGTTTGTTGGTCTTTATTGAAGAGAATTTGAACTCAAGAGTAGAAATGACTTGCTTCAGTTAGATAAAATTGCACTTGCAATATTGTTAACAGATCTGGCTTCCTTATCTTGAGTCCGAGGAAGTGCCGTCAATATTTATAAAACTGATTCCTGATGGAAGATTTGTCATATAAGGAGAAATGAAAGAGAAATGAAATGCTCTCTTTCATTAATAAGAACGAGAGGTGATCACAAACAAAATTCTTAAGAGAATGAACAGGATGTGTAAAGGTTTGATGCTTCCCTTGATGGAGTGAACTTGGATTCATACTGTCAAAAACAGAGGAGTGAAAAGAAGAAATGCCATTACCAAATGGGTAATGAATCTGTCAAATTCTGTATGCAAACATATTATGGAGGTTTGGTCATTGAGTATATTTTAATGACAGAAAAGAGAACAAGACTTGTGCAGGGAAGCAGCTGTGGGGTAGGAAGTCAACTACGGTCTTACTGAATGGTTGTCTTATTGAAGGGCCAAGTGGCATTCTGCCGCCTCTATGTCTAAGGTTCTTAGGATCTTCTTTTCTGTACCTGATTTAACAATAAATTCATGTTTCCACTTAGTTTAACTGCTGTTCATTCCAAACCCCTTCACTAATATAGATGGAGAGATGCTTAACTGTCTACCAGGTGCCAGATGCCCTGTAGAGAATATTTCCAGCTACTTGCCATTCATAAAACATACCACATAAAACAGGCAACTATCAGTGTACAAAGTGCCTTTTGTATCAATTTGTGGAAAAAAATTTGTCAAGGAATAAATTAATTACACTTTGTGAAATGCAGACTTAGTTTCGTATACACCAAATGCACAACAAACACTATGCCGACTGCTATTCTATGATAAACCACAATTATAATAATAATAATAAGCAACAGAATATCACATTTCGGCTGTTTTGCACTGATGGCAGATGATGCTATTCAGACAAATAGCAACATGATATAAAAATGCTTCACATGGGTTTTGAGAAGGAAACATTTTCTCTGTCTACTCAAAGATTTGCACTCATGTCCCCTGTAAAAGTGGCATAAATTTAACTTGATTAATTATGAGTCACACAACAAAGTTAGAGTGAGATTTGCTTTTTCCAACATGTGCAGACATACTTGGCACAAGTCAAAAGCAAACAGATGATATTTCTGAAGGAAAAGAACTAGAATCTGTTTAGTTAAGATTCAGAGGCATGCAGATAATATAATTCTCTGAAGATATGATATAAAGCTTGTTCAGGTGCAGATTTATTTTGCTGGCAGAGTACACGCTCCTTAATTAAACAAATAACTTAACTTTGAACTGCTAGCTCAAGCCTGTTAGCACTTCAAACAAGTCAACAGTCACTCTTGTAAAAATAAACCACTGCTTTTTCAGAAATAAAAGGAGATGGAAAAAGTAAACGTCACGCTATTCCAATTTAGAACAATGTTGTTAAAACTTGATATTAATCCGAGTTTGCATTTCATCTTTCAAAAGGCTCTATCTCTGCAGAATGTTGGGTATTACAAATAGCCTAAAATTTATATTGGGGAAATACCCCTCTGCATTTTGCTGAATGTTATTAATATTTAGCATAAAAGTGCCATAAAAGTTACTAGGCATGGCTTTCAAAGCTGCAAGTTATGTCTTCCCAAATAAATGCAAGTTTTCAGAGACAGACAAAGATATCAGAACACAAAACCTGAAATCTGAAGTAAAACAGAAAATGCTGGACATACACAGAACCTGAACAATAACTGGCACATATAATTATAGTATTTCTTTGATAAGGTGAATGCCATCAGTTTCTTCTTTAAGTTGTTTATTGATGACATAGGATTTTGTTCACAAGGCTGTCAAGGGCTACAGAACAAAGGCAATCAAATGTTAAAATAACTGATAAGCCCAGATTTGATTGAATGGCAGAACAAGCTCAGGAGACTGAAAGTCTGATTCTACTTCTAACGTTGATCACATATTAGCTCTAAAAGTATCTCCAATATATTCTTCAATTGCACTCTGACCCAGTAAAATTAAATATTCCCATAAAGAATACACTCATTCCCATGATGTAAATATTATTGGCAATAATGGAAAAGCTCTTACACATCATTACAGTCAGTTGCAGTATTCACAGGAGTCTTACAATCTTCATTCATTATTGGAATGACTTCAAATTTCAGTATCAGTTGACGTGTATTTGTCAAAAAATTGTACATTTTCTGTTGCTCAGATTGTAAAAGTAAGAAACTTAGTTATCATTACAACAACAGAAGTGATTCGCATTCATTGAACAATCTCGTCACCTCACTGACGTAAGTGACATCATATAGAAAAACCTTGTATCTTCTGAGTTCATTACAGAAAAATACAGACTTCTGCCAAAGTACTTACTAATTGCTGCCTATAACTAGCCAATAAACCAGATAACTGACATTATGGAAAAAGAAAATTCTCATCATTATGTCTGTGCTCATGCTGGAGCTAAACACTGAGTTTAATCTTCTGCTCCTTCACAATATCAAGTTTTAATTTTTTTTAATCATATACAGCACCTCAAATAAGTATTCAGCCCCACCAACTATTTTCACACTTTACTTTCTCATTTTCTAAAATTTAAAACATATTGAAGTAGGAGTTTTGAGGTAATCTATAAAATATTGTACATCGTGTCAAATCAAAAGAAAAATTCAAAAATCTGTCAACAATTTACTAAAAATTTAAACCCAAAATTGTGAGGGTGAAGAAGTATTCATCCCCTTTGTAATTACTATGCTAACTTTCCTCTGGTGCAATACTGTATATTACTTTACCATCTGACCCAATTTGTTGATGTAGAAAATTGGAGGATCACCTGCTTTCAATGAATTCATAAAAATAAATACCCCCTCTCTCTGTAAGGTCCAACAGTATAGTAGATTTTCAACAGATTAAACCAAAATGAAGACAAAAAAGAATTCAAGACAAATCAGACACAGATGGGGAAAAGGTATAAAACCATCTCAAAGGCCCTGAACATACCTTGGCGCTCAGTGCAGTCCATCATGAAAAGGTAGAAAAAAAATAAAACCACAGTCATACTGCCTAAGTCAAGTCGCCCTTTAAACTTAGTTGCCTGAGAAGAGTAGCACTTGTAAGAGATGTCAACAGTCAGTCCAAGTGAGCTGCATAACTCAGTAGCTGCAAATGGAGATGAAGTTCATGGCTGCACAATCTCTCAAAGCCTTGCAGAAAATGGCTACTTATGGAAAAGTGGCAAGGAAGAAGCCCTGGCTCAAAAAAAGCATATCCTTGTCTATAAAGATTTTCCAGAGCATCACTTAGAAGATACTATAAAGATGTGGAAGAAGGTCCTGTGGTCAGATGAGGCCTAATTGGGGGGAAAATCCAACTTGCCACCAACTTTTCAATAAATTTTAATTCTGACTCTAGTCATAGATGCAGATGATATACTCAAAATCTTAAAATTCTGAAAATCTGAACAAGAGTTGCTTGTCAATTGAACCATCTCCATATTCCATGATTTGCTGTTTATTTTTGGCCTGTTAATTTTGATGACAATTTATGAATTATCTATGAGAATGGGAATCATGACACTTTATTTCAAAATATTATTTTAAAATTTAACTGGCAACATATGTTTTTAAGAAAAGTCAGTTTTAAAGTTACAGATATTGCATTAATTTGCAATATCTCTTCTAGTTCAATAGTCTGTCCATGAACTAATGTTGTGACAAGGTCTCTTTCTGTTGGTCCAGTTTAGTGCCACCTTTGAGCCATCTAAGTATCACAGAAGCACTATTAGGGAAAATAAACTTGGATATATACGTCAACAACCCTCTAGAAAATTTATTCCAATAATATGAAGTGTGTGGTGGTTAAAATTAGTAAGTGGAGGTCAAAAGAAATTCAAACTAGAAAAAACAGATTACTCTGAAGGAGTAGATTTTTAAAAACAGTTTGCATATAAAGTAATTCTTAGCACAATAGAGTCCAGTGACAACACAGAAGCAACTGAAATTTCAAAAACGGGGAGCATGTACAACTATTTTTAAAAATTAAGCTACTTCTTCATTTCTTCTCTCTTCCCTTATTTCCCCCTCTTACTGAATAGCCCTGTCTTCTCCAATATGCAGTTATTGTTTGCCTTCTAATCCTGCTGGATATGAATGCTGCATTTGACACTTACATCACAAGAGATCAATTACTATTATGAAATCTTATAATTATGTAAATTAAGAAATAGGAACGAGAGGTGGCCCCACAAACCTGCGCCATCATTCACCTCAACTTTCTCACTGATCTCTCCTGTTTACTTCAACCTATTCCAATAACCTACTAGTTTTTCTATTAAATATGAATTTCTGCAGCCCTATGACATAAAGAGTTCCAAAAATTCACACTTCTTGGAGTGAAGAAACTTCTCCTCATTACTACAGTGCCTATAAAAAGTATTCACCCCCTTGGAAGTTATCATGTTTTATTGTTTTACAACATCGAACCACAGTGGATTTGATTTAGCTTTTTTGACACTGATTAACAGAAAAAGACCCTTTCATGTCAAAGTTAAAACAGATCTCTACAAAGTGATCTAAATTAATTACAAATACAAAACACAAAATAATCGATAGCATAAGTATTCCCCGCCTCCCCCCCCTTTAATATGACACACCAAATCATCACTTGTGCAGCCAACTGGCTTTAGAAATCACATAATTAGTTAAATAGAGACCACCTGTGTGCAGTCAAGGTGTTTCAATTGATTATAGTAAAAATACACCTGTACCTGGAAGGTCCAACTGCTGGTGAGTCAGTATCTGGCAAAACCTATACCATGAAGACAAAAGAACACACCAAGCAACTTTGCAAAAAGGTTATTTAAAAGCACACGTCAGGAGATGGATACAAGAACATTTCTAAGTCATTAAATATTCCTCGGAGTACAGTTAAGTCAGTCATCAAAAAATGGAAAGAATATTGCACAACTGCAAATTTGTCTAGAGCAGGTTACCCTCAAAAACTAAGTGACTGTACAAGAAGGGGAATAGTGAGGGAAGCCACCAAGAGACCTATAATAACTCTGGAGAAGTCACAAGCTTCAGTGGCTGAGATGGGAGAGGCTACACATACACCTGTTAACCAGGTGC
Source organism: Mobula hypostoma (assembly GCF_963921235.1). Lineage (NCBI taxonomy): Eukaryota > Metazoa > Chordata > Chondrichthyes > Myliobatiformes > Myliobatidae > Mobula > Mobula hypostoma. Next base: position 173,506,494 of record NC_086097.1, read on the forward strand.
TTCACCAGTCGCAGCTTTATGGGAGAGTAGCAAAGAGAAAGCCATTGCTGAAAAAAAAACTCATGTGTAATCTCAGCTGGAGTTTGCCAGAAGGCACGTTGGAGATTCAGAAGCCAGCCAAAAGGTTCTATGGTCTGATGGAACCAAAAATCCAACATTCTGGCCGTGAGAGTAATAGCTATGTTTGGCGTAATCCAAACACCCCACATCACCTAAAACACACCATCTCCACCATGAAGCATGGTGGTGGCTGCATCATACTGTGTGTATGCTTCACTGCAGCATACCTGGAAGGCTAATGAAGGTACAGAGTAAGATGAATACAGCAAAATGCAGGGAAATCCTGGAGGAAAACCTGATGCAGTCTGCAGAGAACTGCAACTGGGAAAAGATTTGTTTTTGAGCAAGACAATGACCCCAAGCGTAAAGCTAAAGCCACACAAGAATGGCTTAAAAACAACAAAGTTAATGTTCTGGAGTGACCAAGTCAGAGTCCAGACCTCAAACCAATTGAGAATTTTGGCTGGACTTGAAAAGGGCTGTTCACTCACGATCCCTATGCAATCTTCCAGAGCTTGAGCAGTTTTGCAAAGAAGGATGGGGAAAAATTGCAGTGTCCAGATCTGCAAATCTGATAGAGACTGATCCACACAGACTCGAGGCTGTAATTGCTGCAAAGGTGCATCCAGTAAATACTGACTTGAAGGAGGTGAATAGTTACACAAACAATTATTTTTGTGTTTTATATTTGTAATTAACTTAGATCACTTTGCAGAGGTCTGTTTTCAGTTGATCAGTGTCAGAAAAAGCCAAATGTTATAAAACATGAAAACTTCCAAATGAGGAGGGTTTGAATACTTTTTATAGGCACTGTATCTCATGCCATAATGATAATGTCCCACATTCTACAGTCAGAGAAAAAAATCTCTCATTGCCTTTGCTATCAGTTCTTTTCTAAGTCCTAAATGCTACAATGAGAACAGCTCTTGTTCTTCGAGACTCTCAAGAGGGAATTGTATATTCATCAGATACTTTAAACCCAAAGAGAAGGATTTCCCTAAAAAAATGCAATTTAATAGCAAAAACAATTCTTATGACTATCCTTAAAGAGCCAATGTGTTCCTAAACATGCAGTAGTTTCATATCATAGAATGGACCCAAGTGGTTTATCCATAAGACCAAAAGACATAGTATCAAAACTAGGCCCTTTAGAGTCTGATCTGCCATTCCATCATGGCTGATTTATAAACCATCTCAACCTCATTCTCCTGCATTCTCTCCATAAACTTTGACGCCCTAACTAATCAAGAACCTGTTACTTTCCACTTTAAGTATACTCAGTGACTTGGCCTCCAAAGCTGCCTGTGGTGATGAATTCCCAATCACTGAAATCAGGCTAACTGGCCTATAATTTCCTTTCTTCTGCCTCCCTCCCTTTTTAAAGAATGGAGTGACATTTGCAATCTTCTAATCCTCTGGAAACATTCCAGAACATAGTGATCCTTGAAAGATCATTACTAATGCCTCCACAATCCCTTCAGTTACCTCTTTCAGAACATTGGAGTGTAGTCTATCTGGTCCAGGTGACTTATCTACCTTGAGACCTTTCACCTTTCCAAGTGCCTCCTTCTTAGTAATAGCAACTACACTCACTTCTGCCACGACATTCTCAAATTTCAGGCAAACTACACACTAGGGTGAAGACTGACTCAAAAAACTGCCATTTTTTGTTCCCCATTACTATCACTCCAGTGGCATTTCCTGGCAGTCCAATAACTTTTCTCACCTCACTTTATTTTTCTGAAATAAACTTTTATAGGCAATAGACAATAGGTGCAGGAGTAGGCCATTTGGCCCTTCGAGCCAGCACCGCCATTCCCTGTGATCATGGCTGATCATCCACAATCAGTACACCTTTCCTGCCTTCTCCCTATATCCCTTGGCTCCACTATCTTTAAGAGCTCTAACTCTTTCTTGAAAGCATCCAGAGAATTGGCCTCCATTCCCTTCTGAGGCAGAGCATTCCACAGATCCACAGCTCTCTGGGTGAAAAAGTTCTCCCTCAATTCCGTTCTAAATGGCGTACCCCTTATTCTTAAACTATGGCCTCTGGTTCTGGACTCCCCCAACATCGGGAACATGTTTCCTGCCTCTAGAGTGTCAAATCTCTTAATAATCTTATATGTTTCAAACAGATCCCCTCTCATCCTTCTAAATTCCAGTGTATACAAGCCCGGTCGCTCCAATCTTTCAACATATGACAGTCCCGCCATCCCGGGAATTAACCTCGTGAACCTCCACTGCACTCCCTCAATAGCAAGAATGTCCTTCCTCAAATTTAGAGACCAAAACTGCACACAATACTCCAGGTGTGGTCTCACCAGGGCTCTGTACAACTGCAGAAGGACCTCTTTACTCCTATACTCAACTCCCTTTGTTAAGAAGGCCAACATGCCATTAGCTTTCTTCACTTGCTGCTGTACCTGCATGCTTACTTTCAGTGACTGATGAACAAGGACACCTAGATCTCATTGTACTTCTCTTTTTCCTAACTTGACACCATTCAGATAGTAATCTGCCTTCCTGTTCTTGCCACCAAAGTGGATAAACTCACATTTATCCACATTAAACTGCATCTGCCCACTCACCCAATCTGTCCAAGTCACCCTGCATTCTCATAACATCCTCCTCACATTTCACACTGCCACCCAGCTGTGTGTCATCTGCAAATTTGCTAATGTTACTTTTAATCCCTTCATCTAAATCACTAATGTATATTGTAAATAGCTGCGGTCCCAGCAACGAGCCTTGTGGTACCCCACTAGTCATTGCCTGCCATTCTGAAAAGGACCCGTTAATCCCTACTCTTTATTTCCTGTCCGCCAACCAATTTCCTCTCCATGTCAGTACCCTACCCCCAGTAGCATGTGCTCTAATTTTGCCCACTAATCTCCTTTTGGCAATCTCTTTTATGTTATTGGCTAACTTACCTTCATATTTTACCTTTTCTCTCCTTATGGCACTTTAGTTGCCTTCTGTTGCTTTTTAAAGACTTTCCAATCCTCTGACTTCTCACTAATTTTTGTTATATTATATGGCTCCCTTTTGCCTTTGTATTCTCTTTGACTTCCCTGGTCAGCCATGGTTACGTCATTCTCCCTTTAAGTTAACCCTTCCTTGTTGGGATGTACAGCATTTATCCTGCGCCTACTGAAAAGCTCCCCCAAAGCTCCAGCCATTGTTGTTCTGCCATTATCTCTGCTAGTGTCCCCTTCTAATTTACTTAAGCCGACTTTCATCCCTTTGTAATTCCCTTTATTCCAAAGTAATATTGATATATCTGACTTTAGCTTCTCTCTCTCAAACTGCAAGGTGAACTCTATCATAAGAACATAAGACATAGGAGTAGAATTAGGTGTTTTAGCCCATCATTTCTGCTCCACCAATTCATCATTTCTGATTTATTATCCCTCTCAACCCATACTCCTGCCTTCTTCCTGCAACCTTTGACACCTTGACTAGTCAAGAACCTAGCAACCTCTGCTTTAAATATACTCAATGACTTGATGAACCAAATTACTCTACCGTTATCAACTTGTTTTGTCATTTCCTCGGAGAATTCTATCATCCTCATTTGGTATAGTAAATTTATATACAGGTGTGAACTCCAAAAGTTCATAAATCTTTTCTCCAAGAATCCTGTCCAATATTTTGCCCACCATGAACTTAAGACTCACTAGTCTATAATTCCAAGAATTATCCCCATTTGTTTCCTGAACAAAGGAATAACATATGCTAATTTCAAATCTTCTGGTACTACTCCTGTGACCAGTGACTTCTCATACATAAGTAGTCATGCTGACTATCCATAATTAATCTCGAACTGCAAATTAATCAGAATCCTCAGAATCCCTTCTAAAAACACTTGCACCACTATAACTCACTACTTTGTAGATGCCTAGACTAACCCTGCTACCATCCTCAAATAAAGGGAAAACATTGCTTTTCTCCAATTTTCTGCTACTTTGCCTACTGCTAATGAAGACACAAAATTTCTGCCAAAACCAGTCAATCCCTTCTCCTGCTTCCCATGACATCCTAGAATACATCTGGGATTTGGGGGTTGTTAAATTATTATGCATCTCAAGACATCTTTTTGTAATGTTGGTATGCTCCAGGTATCACGGTTCCCTCCCCTGAATTCAAGAACTTCCACACCCTTCAACAATGTGAACAGGGATGAGAAAGATAAAGGAATATCACAAGGCATTTTATAAATAAATTAAAAACAAGAGAGTAGATAGGACTCAAGAACAATGGAGGGATGTTTCAGCTTTACAGTGAAATCAAAGAGGTTTACCAGAATGCTGTCTGGATTAGAGGCTATGAGCTATATAAAAAGAGGTACAATGAACTTGGATTGTTTTCCTGGAGCATCAGAGCTGAGGGGTCTGCAATAAACTATAAAAGCCTTGTTCTCATTCTGCATCCATCCATCACAGGTTTCATTACGAAATGCTTTGACCCATTTTATTCAAAAACCAAATCAAAAATGCTTACAGAAAAAATTAATACCAATTTAATGATATTCAGTGGCAAAATTACCTTCCATCGATCCACTTTTCAAAAACTATACAATCTCTCCCATATAAAAGAACTCAAAATGATTTCACCCTAATTAGTTAAGGATATTTGTAATTTGCATTATTGTGCCTTGTGATTTTAATCTACTGAATGTGCAATTTATTTATTTCTTCACAGGATGTGGTTACTGCTGGCAATTCCAGCATTTACTATCCATCCCCATTTTCCACCGAAATAAGAAGCAGTTAAGAAATAACTATACTGGTTGATCTGAAGCTTCGTAAACCAGACGAGATAAGGACAGCAGACTGTCTTGTCCAGTAGTTTCATGGTTAACATCACAAAGGCTAACTCTTTTCTTATTTAAAAATATGTTCAGATTTATACAGTTGCTTGAATTTAATTCCCCAGTTGCATGACACTGGATCAAAGGTCCAGTGCTCTGGTTGTTTGTTAAGTAACTTAACCAGTACACCATTCTGCCTCTTTAGTCATTCAGGAAATTTATTATAAACTTGATATACAGCAGTCTGTTTCGGACTTTGTGTTTAGTTTGTGCCAGAAGACAAATTTACTGCTAGTCCTTCGTAAGCTGGAGACTTCAAACTGCACGGTGGTGAGTTATTAACACTTCTGTCTCAGTTTCAGGGACCCAAGTTCAAACATAACCTCCAGTGCCAACTGGGTGGAGTTTCCATTTTCTCATAGTAAATACATGGACTTTCTCTGGGTGCTCCAGTTTCCTCCTACATCCCAAAGATGTCCACATTGATAGTTTAACTGGCCATTGCAAATAGTCCCTAGTGTGTTGAGTAGTAGAATCTGGGAAGAGTTGATGCATAGATTAAAATGAGATTACTGTAAATGAGTGTTTAATGGATGAAATGAAGGGCTATGATCATCGAGGATTGGTCTTATTAAAAAAAAATACTTGTAACTGGTCTTCTGTACAAAGTTCATAAACAATATACTCAGATCTAGAGAGAGGAATTCCAGAATGAGGTGCAATTCACTGCCCTTGACATCAAAGCAGCATTTGTCTGAGTGTGATATTTAGGATGCCTGGAATAACTGAAACCAACGAGCACCAAAGTAGTAACAACTAGGTCATATCTCATTCCGAGGACAACTAATGGGGTTCTTGCTCAATCACTCCAGCCCTAGGATATCACTGCAAGAATTCCTTAGGAAAATGTCCCAATTACTCCATCCAGGACATTTTGCCTATCATAAGGTCACAAGTAGGTATATTCAATCTTGTTAGTGATTCAGTAGGAACAAAGCAATCCCTATCTCCATGCAGCAAGATCCATGCAACACTTAGCCATGGCTGATAAGTGCAAGCAATATATGTCCCACAATAGCGCTAGGTAATCATCTGCACTGGGACAGAGTCTAACCACCTATCTGTGACACTCAATGGCATTACCATTGCTGAGTCCCTCACCATCAAATATCCAGCACCTCCACTCAAATGGACCAGCTACAGAAATATTGTCACCACAAGAACAGATTAGAGTCTGACTCCTATGGTAATTACAGACTGCCAACACCTTAAAGCCTTTCCATCATCAACAATGTATGCGTCAAGAGCATGATGTGTTATGAAATTTGTTAACTTCCTAGCAGCAGTATAATACATAATACAGAAAGAAAATAAATACATTGATTAAAGTATATGTATATAGAAATAATTAAAAATAGTTCAAAAGCAGAAATATATATTATTTAACTAAAAAGTGAGGTATTGTTCATGGGTTCAATGTCCAATTAGGAATCGTATGGCAGAAGGGGAAGAAGCTGGTCCTCACTTACCTGGATGAGTATAGCCCAACAATATTCAAGAGTGAGACGGACCATCATGCACAAGTCCCTGGACAACGGGGGCAAGAACGTTCCCAATGTCGCCCTCACCCTGATGGCCAGCTTCGTATGTGGCTGCATCAGGTTGTGTGTAGAACCCAGGTATGTGGGCACCAAGTACCACTATGTGCCCAGGTTCTACCTGTCGCCCTGGCTACAAAGGATGGGTCTGGCCCCACTCCCGCACAACGCCCCAGTCAGCTGGTCATTGCCACCATACCTGTCCTACGTAGCAAAGTTCTTCCAGGAGAATGCCTTTGACCACAGGGCCATCAGGCAGTGGTCGACACGTAATGTCCTGCAGGCACTGCAGGAGAAGGACGTGATGGACACAGTGGGGTGGTTCCCTGAGCAGACTGTCCAGTTCATCTGGCAAAATGCCTCATCGCCAGATCTCATCAACAGGCACAAAGACCTCACCGGGCTGGCGGTGAGAGGGGCCCTCCCAGTCAGAGCCCTCCTGTACGCCCGGAACGTCGTCTCCGCACCCCACTGCCCACAGGAGGACTGCAGTGAGGAGGAGTCTGTGACCCACCTCTTTGCACACTGTCAGTTCGCAAAGAGGGTGTGGAGGAGGATGGACGGGCTAGTGTCACGTTTCATCCCCAGCAGCTGCGTAACAGAGGACTCTCTGATCTACGGGCTGTTCCTGGGGACGCACACGGAGACCAACATCCAGTGCTGCTGGCAGATCATCAACTTGGTGAAGGACGCTCTTTGGTCGGCCCGAAACTTGATGATCTACCAGCACATGGAGATGTCCGTGGCAGAATGCTGCCGACTGGCACATTCTCGGCTGCAGGAGTACGTGCTGAGGGACGCACTGAAACTCGGTGCAGCCACCGCAAGGGCCCGGTGGGGAACGACCACGGTATAGGTTTCTTCACCCGCGGGAGTAGGAGGGGTCAGGTGGCGGGGAGTATAACCCTCAACAATGATGTGGTAAGGTGAACAACTGGAGTGCCAACGTGGGTGGCCATAAATATGGAAATGTACTGACTTTAATGGAAACGTATGTAAAGGATGGAAAGTTATTGAATGGTTTATTGTATATATTTATTTTTGAATAAAGTATATTTTGAAATTAAAAAAATTCAAGAAACACAACAAGCAGAACAAAACTGGCCACCCTCCACTCTAAGCATTCATTATCTTCAACTCCAATGGACATTTCAGCAGTGCATACGTCCACAAAATACATTGTAAATACTCATCCACACTATTCCTTTTGCACCTCCTAAAAGTTAATCTCTTCTAGTAAGACAGACAAAGGCAATGGGTAGATGATAAATACTGCCAACAGTATCTTCTAATAATCCTGACTTGTATGTATACCACCATTCCCTCACTGTCATTGATCAACAAAGAGTAGTAGCTGATGGGTGTTTTGTGACTGGCAGTTTGTCAACAGTGTGGTGTCACAGAACTCAGTGCACATTCTTTACTATTCCTTCTGGGCCCAACACACTGATACAATCACAAAGAATGCACACCAGCAGTTATACTTCATTTGGATTTCGAGAAAATTTGGTATGTCACCAAAACCTTACAAATTTCTATAGATGTACAGTGAACAGCATTCTGAAAGATTACATCACAGTCTGGTATGGAACACAAGAGGCTGCAGAGGGTTGTAGGCTCAGCCGGATCTATCACAGGCATAACTCTCCCCCCATCATCAAGTCCATATTCAAAAGGCAATCCCTCAAGAAGACAACATCTTGGTTAAAAATCCTCACCATCCAGGATATGCCCTCTTCACATTATTACCATCAGGGAGGAGGCACAGGAGTTTGAAGATCCACACTCAATGTTTCTTCCCCTTCCATTATCAGATTTCTGAATAGTCCATGTACCCATGAATACTGCATCTTTATTCATCTTTTGCACTATTTATTTATTTTGTACCTTGCAGTAATTGTTACTCTCGCACCTTACTGCTGCTGCAAAACAACAAATTTCATGACCTATGTCAGTGATAAAAAAAAACCCCAATTCTGATTTTAAATTTACCTATGCCAACCAGGGTGCCTGCCAAATTAGCTCAAAGTTCAAAGTAAATGTATTATCAAAGTACATATACATCACCACATACAACCATGAGATTTGTTTTTCTTGTGGGTATACACAGTAAATCCAATTAGTCCTATTTGTCTGCGTTTTACCCATATCCCTCTAAACCCCTCCTTGCCATGTGCTTATCCAAATGTGAATAACATCTTCCTGAAACAAAGACCTCATAAATCTTCTTTGTACTCTTTCAAAGATATCTTTCCGATTACAGGCTAAGCAAAAGTGTACACTATCCTTCAAGTGCAGTCTCACCAACATCTCGTACAACTGCAAGACTATCTTGTCAACATTTAGTCAAAAGTATATTATTTAAGTGTGCCAGTCTGACATATGTATCATAAGGATTGCAGCCTTTGGGCATTGACGTGACAGAAAACAGGGGCAAGTAACTTCATCTGTCAGCGATCTCTATGCTCCTTCTGTTGAATCAGATTGCAGATGGTGTTGATTTAAACTCTAAATGGGTTCGCAGATCGTCATTCACCCACTTTAAAGTGCATCACGCAACAAAATGGAAATTCTCTGGCCAGCTAATGAAATAACAGAAGGAGTACACTGTGCAGAGAAAATTCTGCAGGTAATTCACAAATTTACAAGCCAACTTTATTCTTTTTCAAATCCATCCATCTAAAATATTGATAACTAAATTTTAAAAACTACAATATGTAGCAATATTTGAAAGACGATAACTCATTTTGCTCCTTCAATATTAAACACTGCATTGCAATGATTTAGTTGGACATTGAGTCTCAATGTGGACAAGACCAAGGAAGTGATTGTGGGCTTTAGGAAGGTGCAAGCTGACAACTGCTCACTGCACATACATAGCTCCTACATGGAGAGTTAGGAACACCAAGTTTCTGGGAGTGCACATAATGGACAATCTCACCTGGACTCTCAACACCACCTCTTTGGTGAAAAAACAACACAGCAGCATCTCCACTTCCTGAAGAGATTGATGTAAGTGAGGCATTCCCCCACCATTTTAACCAATTTTCACAGGAGCACCATCAAGAGAGCCCTGGCCAGCTGTGTCACCATCTGGTACAGGAATCGCAATGCATCTGACTGCAAGTCTCCAGAAAGAATTACAAGAAATGCTAAGAGAATCATGAGGGTCTGTCTTCCAACCATTAGAGATATTTATCAGGAATGCTGCGCATGCAGGACCCTTAGCATTCTCAGTGATCCCTCCCATCTGTCCAACAATCTCTGATCCCCTACCATCAGACAGGAGGTACCGTATCATCAAGACAAGAACTGTAGGATGGGAAACAGGTTCTTCCTGCAGTCTGTATGACTACTGAACCCCCTACCAACACCCAAGTATCATTAGGCAATGAAGCACCAGTGATGTTACATTGTTTATTTTTTTAACCTGTATTGTTTATGCACTTTATTAATTGCTAATTTATTTGTGTTAATATTACTTTATGTGGCATGTGTGTGAGTTATATGTACTGTGCTGTGCACCTTGGTCTGGAGAAACATCTCGTTTAGTGGTATATCTGTTTATAGTTGAATGCAACTGAATTTGCATTTATTAGGTGATCTATTTTCTTGAACTTTAGTATTTAAGTTTTTCTTGATTGTTAGCCAACTGTAATGTCTTTTGACATAGCATTACACCAGCTAACCACACACATATAATCAATAAAATGTATGAATATAAACATGTTTTTCCCACATGGTCTTGTGAAGAACTTATGAATTAAGAACATGTGATCCTATTTATTAAACATTCCCTATAAGTCATAAACACAAACAATTATATTAATGAATTGAATTTATGACAACATATTTACTTTCTGATCAAGTAAAGAATAAACTTAAACAATCTACAACTTCCACGGTCAGCAACTGTAGCAGAAATCTACATAAAACTTCAATCTAGAATGAGAAAACTATAGTCCAATTTCTGCTGCAAATTTGTTAACAAATTTGATAATCACCGAATTTCATTCAACCTTGACAATGGAAACTTAAGCTGTACCAGCTGTGTCCACAGGGTGACAGTGTGGTCTTGCAGAATCGTCAAAACATCATTGGCCACAGATATGCAATGAAAACTGCAGTCAGCAAAAGGATGGAGGAATGGTGCATAAATTAAACTGCATCCATTAGCTTAACCTAAAATGGATTTAAGAAAGACATCCAAATTTGATAAAATTCAGTTCAGAAAGTTTTAAGAATATTGACATTTTCTCATAGCAAGCTTTAAGTCTTTGTCTTCATTTTTCAATCTATTAGATGCTCAAGTTATCAAAGTAACTTGCCTAAAGGCAATCCAGAGATTCCCCAATATAATTTTAGAACACTTACATTTTATTGTAGCTCCTACCAAAACTATTTTCCAACTGTCACCACTGACCTTATAAGGCAAACAATTTACTCCATTTTACAACTGAAATGAATTAGAATTTCACTTGTTCAACACTGGATTTTTATAGCAAGATTCCTCTGGCTGATCTGCCACATGTCAATTCAAAATAGCATGTGTGTAAATTGTTTAACAGTTCCAGTTAATGGACTATAACTAGCAGTTTGATTTGTGAAATTAAATATTCCTTTTGGCCAAACAGAACCACAGCATATTAAAAGTTTTACAGCCATTCTTGAGAAGTCCCTTCAAGACTTGTTCTTACTGGTCACAGCTTGCATACCACAAGGATTCTTACTACCAGCAATAACAACTTGACTTTTATAGCTCGGAACCCCTACACCTGCTGAGGTACTCTTAAGATACATTGAAGACTACATCAACAGGTGTAGGAGTAGTTTACTTGACAGGATAATCAGCCATGGGAAGTCTCATAGGCCGAGGAGGCCTCCATACAATTTCTGGAGCTAAGATTAATTTTTCCCAAACCAGGTAAGTTACATTTGTATTTGAAAAGATACCTGGGTGAGAAAGGCTAGAAAATTACAAGCAGTTTCAAATCTGGCCAAATCCTTATCTTTTACTAAGTAATTGTAGAGTTTAATATACTCAAGACAACAAGTGAAAACATGAAACATAAAACCTTGTGAAATGTAACTTTCGACTTCTGATGAGTAACTTAGTACTCTCTTTATCAAGTTTTAATTCTTCAATTTGTTTCTTTAGAAAATAAAAATGTCAGAAATGTGTTTGCAATGGATTATGAAGGAGAGTAAGCTGGACTTGTGCCAGAACATTAAAGGTTTCTCTAGGAAGAACACCACTTACAAGAGCTTAAGGATGGACCAAGTCAGCATGTATGAATGTATTGGACCTGTATTTACATAGAACATAGAACAGTACAGCACAATACAGGCCCTTTGGCCCACAATGTTATGCCGACCCTTAAACCCTGCCTCCCATATAACCCCCACCTTAAATTCCTCCATATACCTGTCTAGTAGTCTGTTAGACTTCAGGAGTGTATCTGCCTCCACCACTAACTCAGGCAGTGCATTCTACGCACCAACCATTCTCTGAGTAAAAAACCTTCCTCTCATATCCCCCTTGAACTTCCCACCCTTTACCTTAAAGCCATATCCTCTTGTACTGAACAGTGGTGCCCTGGGGAAGAGGCGTTGGCTGTCCACTCTAACTATTCCTCTTAATATTTTGTATACCTCTATCATGTCTCCTCTCATCCTCCTTCTCTTCAAAGAGTAAAGCCCTAGCTCCCTTAATCTCTGATCATAATGCATACTCTCTAAACCAGGCAGCATCCTGGTAAATCTCCTCTGTACCCTTTCCAATGCTTCCACATCCTTCCTATAGTGAGGTGACCAGACTGGACACAGTACTCCAAGTGTGGCCTAACCAGAGTTTTATACAGCGGCATCATTACATCACAACTCTTAAACTCTATCCCTCGACTTATGAAAGCTAACACCCCATAAGCTTTCTTGACCACCCTATCCACTTGTAAGGCAACTTTCAGGGATCTGTGGACATGTACCCCCAGATCCCTCTGCTCCTCCACACTGCCAAGTGTCCTGCCATTTACTTTGTACTCTGCCTTGAAGTTCGTCCTTCCAAAATGTACCACCTCACACTTCTCCGGGTTGAACTCCATCTGCCACTTCTCAGCCCACTTCTGCATCCTATCAATGTCTCTCTGCAATCTTCGACAATACTCTACACTAGCCACAGCACTATCAACCTTTGTGTCGTCTGCAAACTTGCCAACCCACCCTTCTACCCCCACATCCAGGTCGTTAATAAAAATCACAAAAAGTAGAGGTCCCAGAACTGATCCTTGTGGGACACCAATAGTCACAACCCTCCGATCCAAATGTACTCCCTCTGCTTTCTGCAGGCAAGCCAATTCTGAATCCACCTGGCCAAACTTCCCTGGATCCCATGCCTTCTGACTTTCTGAATAAGCCTACCATGTGGAACCTTGTCAAATGCCTTACTAAAATCCATTTAAATCTTAGGAACCACAATAATTCAAACATATAATTCTAAATTATTTTCTTGTCCACTAGCCTGCTCATAAGTCAAGCTTATTTTCTGTGATAAGCAGAGATGAAACAAATTATCCATCCCTTTACAAATTGAACTTTGGAATAGAATCTTTTTATGAGCAGTTACATTTGTCTTTCTGCTGGGTTGGGCAGGTTTCACCAATTAAATTCAAATTTGAGTTAACAAGGGTAGAATATCAATAAAATCTATGGTCTATTAAATTGCATAAATTGGTAGAGAAGCTTTTCATGAAACACAACCAGAAAATTGGGAGGTTTGTAAATCTAGTCCCTAGACTGCTTTTCATATTCAGTACAATGAACAAGTATTAAATTTAACTTACATTGAACACCAGACAGGACATACTGTATAACATTAGCCAAACTTACAATCAGACTTTAGACTCCTAAAAAAAAAGGTTGAAGGAATGCAGACTTCTGTACAGTTACCATTACTTGCATATTAATAGTTGAAATTACATTCAAACTGCCTTAATAGCATCACTCTTTATGTCTCCAGTGAGACAACTAAAATCACTGCAGTTGCCCAGATGTTAAGAGTTTTGGAGGGTGGAAACAGAGTGAACTAAAATTTGCTGATATTGTCCCACTAATAAATGTTTCACCAGAAAAACATTGGAGTGATGAAGAGCCATTTACAGTGCTATATTCCATAATAAGACTCGAACAAATGCTCTTGGAAAAAAAAAGCAGCATTATTTGTAAACTAGGAGTTATACCCATATCCCTTACTTCCACAGCATTAAGTGAGTGAGGGAGCAGTAAAATTAGTCTTTTAAAACTGCAGCAAGCACTTCAGCTTGACAAGCACACCAATCACAAATTATACCACAAATCCATAGGCAACTTTTCTCAAAATTTATGTTAATAGAGTTGAAGAAATTAAACAATATATACCTTACAGTTCTTAAGGATTATACTCAATGTAACACCACACTTCTAAACCCAAAAAGTTACATTCATAGTAAAGTAATAGTGATAAAGTCATGCACAGAAACAAGCCCTCTGCCCAGTATCTAAACTGGTCTTCAAGCACCCAAATACATCATCTTATTTTATTTTTTCATCTGAAATCTATCAATTTTAAACATGATGACAAATACTCTATGGTGTAATATGTTACATTTCTTTGTGATGACTGAAATGTTTATGAGCTAGAAGAATTTCAAATTAGTTGACTAGGTATCAAAATCCAATGAGGACATAAGTTTTCTCTTCTGTGTTCATATCCAAATCCAGAAGTCGAAACAAACTTATTTCCCATGCACATACTATCTAATCAGATCACAATGTCAACATTGACAGCCGATCTTATTTTTATTAACGTACTGAACATAGGTGTCAGTAGTGCACAATTACTGCTGAGCTTACGATTAAGGCAGCCTTGGCAAAGAATACTTGCAGATTGTACAGGTTGCCCCAGGTGTCTGTTTTTGTGAATCGTTCATACCCTAAACATTCCACAAGTTGGAAATGCAGCTATAGACTAAGTTCGCAGGTGGCAGAAATGCCTGCAACCCTGATACCACCCAGCAAATGCACACTGCCGGTCTCCCAAATGCACTTGTATGTACAGCCTTGTACATGAGTTGGGCATTGGGAATCAAAGGACGAGCTGTACGTTCTGTAGTTACAAGCTATCAGTGCTAGAGGGAGCACTAGGCTTCGGTGGTGAGTGGGATGCCAGTCAAGCAGACAGCTTTGTCCTGTACAATGTTTGAACCTGGTTTTGGTGGAAACTCGCATGCTCACTTGGGCAAGCGGTGAATACTTTTGACCACCGAATTCTAATCTGATCCTCACTATTGTGCGATTAAGCAACTCTGGCACTGTGGCTGGTTTTGCATATTAGCATACATGTCTTCCTATGATTCGATCTTGCAAGCTTCATCACAGTTTAGAAATACCTAAAGCTATTCCCAGTATATCACTCTCCATGCCTCACTGAATAGGTTGGTATGCTTTTTTAATGATAAGGATAGGATGGAGGGATATACTGAGCCACATCACTACAAGGATGCCTGGCTTAGTTTGCTTTGAATTCATTCCACTTAATATGACGGTACTGCTAAACAACATGACAGAGGTAGGTCCTTTGTATGAAGATGAGATTTTGCAGAAATGCCATGGACATATGCACATACACATACAATCCTGAAGATGTACAGCAATTAAGTAGCAGTGGATAACAAACCTGCACCACTGATCCAGGGAGAGAAGTTAAAATCTCACAGTGGCAACTGGAGAAGTTAAGTTAATTGCAAAGATCTGTAATGAAAACCTGACTTAAATAAAGGCAATTGTGAACCTATTGCATTGCTGTAAAATCTGCTGTCATTGAAGTGAGGAATTTGACTATTATTACCTGGCTTGTCCTGAATGTGATTTCAGACCGACTAATTCCTCATCAGATCAGGGGTCAGCAGGGAATGGAAAACCAGGCTTTTCCACATCCAATGATTGAATAGAAGTTCAAAATATCAAGTAAATTTATGGCTCCTGTTGGTTTGTTCACCTCCTGCCTAGTCAAAAAAAAAGCTAACATATGAAGATTGGAAGTACAAGGGGTGATTGATAAGTTCATGGCCTAAGCTAGAAGGAGTCAATTTTAGAAAACCTGGCACATTTATTTTTCCTACATTTACACACTTAGTCCAGCGGTCATGGAGCATTAGGGTCCCTTCTTTCTGGAAGTCGGCGTCTTGGACCTCCAGAAAGTGGTCCACAGCAGGGGTGATTGATAAGTTTGTAGCCCAAGGTAGAAGGAGATGAGTTATTAACTTCAAACTTTCTGCATTTTCACTCAAAGAGTTGAACTGCAAAGGCATTAACGAGAGCTGTACAACTCATCTCCTTCTACCTTAGGCCACGAACTTACCTGGTGGTCCAAGACACTCTCGTTACATGCACGTGCCATAGGAATAGCATATTCAAAGGTCTCAAAGGTACAATTTAATGTCAGAGAAATGTATACAATATACATTCTGAAATGCTTTTTCTTCCAGTTAAGTTCCGGTTAAGCTGGCACTTCATACAACATTTCCACAGTCGACATCTTCTGGATAGCTCAGGAAACTATTCATTTTGCTTCTTTTATATCTTTTATGTCTATTTTTTGTCTTGAATCTGTTTTTGGAACTGTTGGAGCCTGTGATTTGCAGTTTAGAGATTGATCCAGAGCTTTGCTGTCTCCGAGAGGATACCGGGAGGTAGAGGCAGCAAACACGGGCCTTGTGGTGAGGAGACTGCGGGATGGGGCACGAGCCGATGTTCAACTCCATTTTGCTGATTAAAGCTTCCATTGATCACCAATTAAAGCGATGAGGGAAATTGAAACATGGTGGCGAATGCAAAAGGTGAGCACCGGTTGCCTGCCTTCTGATGACTGGTGGGATCGCTCTGCTACCGGAAAGGGGAGACCCGCCTTTTGATCACTGTTGAGATCACTGCTACCGGAGAGGGAAGCCTGTGTGCCTGGAGAATGTTACCCAGGCTTTTCTGCATTTTGGATATGGATATGGACTTGGACAATGGACTATGGAATTTTTCCAGTCTTAACGTTTTTTAACATTGTGTTTTTCGCCCAATCTTTTTCTTTTTTGTCTAGGGGAGGGGGATACGAGGGTTGATTACATTCTTTTCTTTCTTGGTTTCGTGACTACCTGGAGAAGAAGAATTTCAGAGTTGTACACTTTGATTATAAATGGACCTTTGAACTATTTAGGAAAAAGTGTGATGAAGGTTACAGAAGATCACAGAAAAATGTTAAAACAAAAAAAAATTAAAACAGGACCATTAACCATAACTTAGTCAAATGAGCACGCAAAATTTAGTGCAGTATAGATAGAAAGTGCAGAGAGGCAAGGCTACGTTTCAGCAGTATTGAATAACCTTGGCTTAATTCAGCAAAAGCTTTATCCTCTTTCTGTCCATAAAACCTAGACTCTAAATCCATTGTCAGGAATTTTGAACTATTTTCTGAGCTTGAACTAATTACAATTTAAAGGAGACTTAAGAAACAAACTGTTTAAGCTGTTGCCAAGTTATTCTTTACTAGCTCATTCAGACCTTATGTGGGTCTGCTGGGATCTTCAAAGGATTTTTTTTTACCAATTAAGTTTAAATTTGTGCAAGGAGTGCTGACATTTTTGAAAAGAATAGCTCACAAGACTAACAAAAATTATCCCAGCAATAATCATCAATCTTACTAAAATTACATTGTGAAAACACCACTAATCCATACACATCAAATCAGCAAAGGTAATAGCATAGAGTCATAATCCTTCGAGGAGTACTCCCAAGAGTTTTGCGTGAAAATGTTTTCTTCGGTATAGTGTCAGTTAACACATATTTAGTTCATTATTATTTTCACTGTGCGATTATTCATTAGAAGTTATTAAGATCCTTTGAGATGAGTCTCAACGAATTCAGAAGGGCTTGACAATTACATTTATTAAAGATCTTCTGTCATATTTAAGTGGAATTTATGGCAATAGTTTACTTGCTTTCTAATCCAATGTAGAGCAACAGGAATGTACAACAATCACTAGAACTTCAACAAATGCAATAAAATAAACAGAAGTACAACTGAAGCGAAATGGTAAAAAAAAATCATCACACTCAAAATGCTGGAGGAACTCAGTGGGCCAGGTAGCATCTATGGAAAAGAGTACAGTCCACGTTTTAGGAACAGACCCGTCAGCAGGACTATTTCCCACCCACCTACCCACCACACACGCACTACTCCAACGTTAGGACTCTATATTGATGAAAGAAAGGAATATGTGTACATGTCTCTCATCTTTTTTAATGGTTGGGTTTACTTTAAATTGTCCTACCAATCATTTTGGTGTCAACAATTATTCAATGGGTCTGTGGCATTACTGGAGAAATTCGCTACCTGAAATACGGAAATTCAATGTTCATAGCATTGGGCTGCAGGCCACCGCAGTGGAATATGAGCTGTTGATCCTCTTGTTGAGATGTTACAGTGCAACTTTACAAAATACTGGTTAGGATACACTTGAGCACTTTCCCATCCCCTTTTCCGTCTCTCACCTCATCTTCTTGCCCACCCATTGCATCCTCTCTAGTGTTCCACACCCCTTTTTCTTTCTTCCATGGCCTTCTGTCTCTTTCACCAATCAACTTCCCAGCTCTTTACTTCATCCCTCCCCCTTCAGGTTTCACCTATCACCTGGTGTTTCTCTCTCCCTCCCCCCACCTTTTAAATCTACTCAAATTTTTTTCTCCAGTTCTGCCGAAGGGTTTCGGCCGGAAATGTCGACTGTACTTTTTTCCATAGATGTTGAGTTCCTCCAGCATTCTGTGTGTTTTGCTCAGATTTCCAGCATCTGCAGGTTTTCTCTTGTTTTCAATTCCAGCCGCTACCTGTAGGAAGTTTGTATATTCTCCCCGTGACCGTGTGGGTTTCCTCCAGGTGCTCCAGTTTCCTCCCACAATCCAAAGACACACCTGTTGGTAGGTTAAATGGTCGTTGTAAACTGTCCCATAATTAGGTTAGGATTAAATTGGGGAATTACTGGGCAGCGAGGATAAAAGAGCCAGACAACATACTCAAAGCTGTATTTCAAAAATAAAAAGAAATTTCAGAAGAGTATAGTCAACGCTTCTGGCTGAGACTCTTCATCAGAAAGGTTCTTCATCAGGAATGTTATTTTCATTAACATTAATAATAATGGATTGTTGGCGAGTGGCCAAGTGGTTAAGGCATCAGTCTAGTGATCTGAAGGTCGCTAGTTCAAGCCTCAGCTGAGGCAGCATGTTGTGTCCTTGAGCAAGACACTTAACTACACATTGCTCTGCAACAACACCGGTGCCAAGCTGTATCAGCCCTAGTGCCCTTCCCTTGGACAACCTCGGTGGCGTGGAGGGGGGAGACTTGCAGCATGGGCAACTGCCAGTCTTCCATACAACCTTGCCCAGGCCTGCGCCCTGGAAATTCTTCCAAGGCACAAATCCATGGTCTCACTAGACTAACGGATGCCTTTAAATAATAATGGATTAAATGCTAAACTATTCGGATTTGAAAAAAAATGTCGTCAATGATTCGATGGAGTTGGGCATCAATCTGAGTGATGAAGAGAACAAAACACTAACAAAGTATCAGGTTTATCACATAATGAGTTATCTTAAGCTCAACTATAAAATTAGTTCAGTTGCTCGCATTCTCATATCACACATCAGTCACAGTCAAAATCGAGGTTGGTTCTCCACAGTCTTCACAAAGTGTAATCAATATGACACCCCTCTCAAGTAAATACAAAAGGATTTATGGCTGTATCTTGAAGAAAACTGTTTGCTTATTACCTACTAACAGTAATACATAAACATAGTTGTTTAGATTCATTGGTATTCTGATTTAACTACTGCATTAGACAACACACACAAAATGCTGGAGGAAATCATCAAGTTAGGCAGCAACTATGGAAATAAATAAACAGTCAACATTTCAGGCCAAGACTCTTCTTCAGGACTGGAAAGGCAGGAAGAAGATGGCAGAATAAAAAGGTGGGCACAGGGGAAGGAGAATAGCTAGAAGGTCATAGGCGAAGCCAGGTGGGTAGGAAAGTTAAAGAGTTGAAGAGGAAGGAATCTGATAGGAGAGGAGAGTGGACCATAGGAGAAAGGAATAAAGGAGTGTATCTAGGAGAAGGTGATAGGCAGGTGTAGGGCTGTTTGGGGCCCTGAATGCAGGTGAGGTAGGAGGTGAACGGGCACATGTACCACTTAGGCTGCTTGCAGGGATAAGTGCTGGGAGGAAGACTAGTGGGACATGACGAAAGGATAAGGGAATCATGGTGGGAGCAATCCCGCAGAAAGTGGGTTATTCGGGGTGGGAGGGGAGGAAAGGTAAAGATATGTTCAGTGGTAGGATCCCTTTGGAGATGACGAAAGTTGCAGAGGATGATGTGTGGATTAGACTCTGGAGACCCTTACTATTGATTGAGAAATACAAGTTCAAACATGAGTACAAATCCTGCAATGTAGTTGTGGAATTTAAATTCAAACAGGGATAAAACTTATTTCAGTAACTTGAACCAGGAAAATTACCTGAATATATTATTGGCACTAATGCTTTTCCAAGAAAAGGATTCTGCCCTTCTTTCCCAATTCATGTGATTTTGACCCCAGAGACACTGGATGGTAGTTTAACAATAAATATTAGTCTAGCCAATAATGCCTACATCCCATGAATGAAGAAATTAAAAAAAAATCCTTGCACAAGTTTGATGAACCCTTGATTGCGTTTCAAATGTACGTCATTAGCTGCAAATAGTAAAAGGGTATTACATACAGATCTTCCTCTTATTCTCAAACTTTCACAACTGCTGTCTTGTACACATGCAACCAACCCAACATTAGTTATCACCTTCAGGAACTATAGTTATAATTATAACTATAATTAAGTGATCTAATTCTATATACAGACTTTATCCTCAAAACACTTAATGATTTTGTTGTTATAACAGAAGTAGAGGATCATTAAAATACTTAGAGAGAACTGCCACTAATCCTCATCAACAATCAATCACAGAGGACATCTTCAAGAGGTGTTTCCTCATGAAACAGCACCCATCACTAAGGAATTTCACCATCCATAACATGCCCTCTTCTCATTACTACAATTGGGGAGGAGGTCTAGAAGCCTGAAGAACCAGCATCAATAATTCAGAAACAGCTTCTTCCACTTTGCCATCAGGTTTCTGAAGCATCCATGAATCCATGAACACTGCTTCATTATTCCTTTGTTGCACTATTTATTTATTTTTGTAACTTACAGTAATTTAATTTCTTTGCACTGTATTGTTAATGCAGCACAACAAATTTCATGGCATGTAAATCAGTGATAATAAATCTGATCTGATTGGATTCTGATTTTGATATCACTATCACTCAGCTGACTTATCCCCATTGTCTCACCAATGGATAGCGCTATTCAAAATACAGTTGACTCTGTTCCTAGTCAGGAGCTCTCCCAGAGATTGATTTTTGTATATAAAATGTAACTGCTGTATTTGCCTACAAAACTACACTAAATATTTCACTACTTCTAGAGATTCTAAATAGAGTAGCTATTAATTCAATATACAATCCTAGTCTGTTGGCATTCTCAGCTACATCACAACATTGAGCATGAAACCCAGAAAGGTTTGTGTGAGAAAAGTCTTTGACCATCAGTCAATACAGCAAAAAGGCTGATAATGATGTGGTGGGGTAAAAGACCAAATTCTGCGCTATACAACTCTAGGACAGTGCAGAGAGTCTTAAAGCACTTCAGCAAAAGAAGGCAGGTAATTAATTTGGATTGTTCCCCTGGAAGACTATTTTAAGTACTTGGCATGATGTCTCATCACCAGAACATTCAAACAAGCACCAAGGCATCGGACAATTAAAGTCAAAACGCTATGACATACTGCGCTTGATACGGTTGCAGTAGGGATGAAATCACCATTCATCTCCTCATTTTGAAAGTGAAACATTAGTCTTTAATAAAGTTGATCTTCAGTAAATTCACACAGGATCCTCAACCCAACAGGCTGTTCCCAGGAGCTCACAGTGAAATATACATCATCTGCTACTGCAAAACCATGAATTCCATCTGCTCAAAATTTACTGCTCTTCCTTTGCAAAGAGGTATCTACCAAGTGCCCCAGATTGGCAGCAGCAAAGGTCCGGTACCACGTGCTTGGGAAAGACATAGTTTAGCAGATGTGTGGCCACAGTTTATGGCCCTCTTATCATTTCCTACTGAAGGCTGAAACCTGTGAATGCGAAAATCTCTTCAAACTTTTTTTTGGGAATGCATCCAAAGGAGGTGACTTGTGTCGCACAGATGTAAAGATAACATTGTAAAATAAATGCAATGAGACACCCTAGTACACCTTTTACTGTATTTTGTTTATTTAGAAATACAGCGCAAAAAAGACCCTTCTAGCCCTTTAACCCATGCTGCCCAGCAATGCACTGATTTAACCCTAACCTAATCATAGGACAATTTACAGTGACCAATTAATCCACTAACCAGTACATCTTTGGCTCATGGGAAGAAACAGGAGCACCGAAAGAAAACCCACACAGGAAAGACCATATAAACCTGCTTTTAGAGGACGCCAGAGATGAACTCTGAACTCCGACGCATCACACTAACCACTAAACCATGGCACCCCATAAAGGAATGAACATGATCTGTCTTCTACTGTGAGTATTTAAATTATATGTTTACAAATGTTATGAATAAAGCATAACTTTGAAGAAAACAGATCATGATACTTGGAAATCCTCTAACTTCATCAAAGTTCAATAGTAGTAATCACAATGAGGAGATGTTCTGTTAGGTAAATAAGAGGTAATTGTTTCTACTGGCAAGAGTGTCATTCAACAGAGAAGACAGATTTAAGATAATGAACAAAGTGAAGAGATGAAGAGATTATTTTGGTTGCAAAGAGCAAATTAGGATTATCTGGAATGCCTGTTTGGAGAGTTCATAAGTATTTTTCAACAGAGAATAAAGTAAATTTTGGAAAAAGAATTTAAAGAACAGTGTAGAAAGTAGAATGTCACAAAATTAATTAGAACCAACAAGGCACAATATTCCAAATTGCCTTCCTCAGTGAATCAAAATTTCCTTTTACGGCCTTCCCATAAATAGAACTCTGAGGATCAAATTGATGTTCTACTTAGCACAGTGTTCTTGAAACTTTAACCCGTTTGCATGAAGTATGAGATGCCACACATTTTTCTATAATGCTCCACATTATACATTTCTCAACTATTAGTATCACAGTTTCAGGTTGGCAATTTGTTGACAGGGTTTGGTACAGTCATTTGTGACAATTGATTATACTACTTAAATAAGTTGTATGAGTATAAAACTGAATAAGCATGCAATTAGCTTACAAGAGCAAGCATGCGTACAGATGCTGCTATCAAGCAATCATTAGTATTCGGAAACTGTTTTGTCTATCCACATTTCCTCCTGACTGAATCAATCATCCTACCGATTACTTCAGAATAATCTATATCTTGGAAACACTAATTTGCTAAATAACTAAGGATTTAAATTAATTATATGAGCAATCACACAAACAACTTTTTATTGATCCAGATATCTATCATGCACAGCACTTCTCCACCCAATGACAACATAGAACAAATAAACATATTCACAGTGACAAATGCTGGAAAGAGACTCTTAACACTCCCAGGGAGGCAGTCAACCCAATAGACTCCGACCCAGTAGGGGGTAACAAGATCACTTTCCATAAAGAGTCATCTAGTATGTCAATCCTCCCACTCAGCCCAGCATGATAAAACAGCACACAGACTCCAATGTCTGCCACTGCTTTCAAGAAAATATTCTCCTAGCTCTGATGCCCTGCCATTTTAGGCCCTTACTGGGTGATTCTTCATAGGTGAAGAAGACAAAGGAGTTTTTTTTTGACATGTCCTTTCATGCAGGAAATAGAAGAAGTGAAAACTGAACTCAAAAAGAATGTGATAAGAAAGGTGTTAACATTAGACTTGGCTGTAACCAAAGAATTCTTCCAGCAGTCAAACATAAATCAGCAGTATAATCCAATCATGTGGTTACTGACAACTTTGAGCCTCTCTGTAGCCTATACCTTTATGCCTGTTCTTTATCAAGCAGGTGACAGGTCCAGACCTTTGACATGATAATAAACTGGAATTAATGTTGCCTTACTTTATCAGTGAGTGAGAACACCAAAAGATTACTAAAGCTGCTTTTTATGCTGCTCCGTGCTGCAGGTTCCCATTTAAAAGACTTCTTGGTCACTGATCTTGTTAAGTTTATTTCATGGTTAGTGCCAGTGAAACATCAGAGCAGCAGACAATGACCTATAGCACTAAGCACTTAACATAACTTTAATTCTGGACACAAGTAGTTGATGAAATAAAAACAGAATGACTATAAAATGTGGTATATAGCAAACTGTACACTGAGGAGCATAGTCCATGTTCACTATTTTCCTTTCTAAATAAAAAACAAGGAGATAATTCAGTAGTACATGAAACATTTTGTACTTTATTATTGCTTTAACAGAAAGCAGCAAAACTATGTCAGATAAAAAGTAAACATGCACACATTATAAGTTCCGCTTTATTCACAGGCTACATTTCAGGTTAAGTTGATAAATGTGATGTACGCATTATTTACCGACAAACATAAATGTATGCTCCCTTAATGTTCAAATCATCTTTAAATTTCATTGTCAAATATTGATGTACCTATATCAAGTTGTGAATTCTATGCTATTGTTAAGATTACATATCCTCACTCTTCTCCACAGCACAACAAGATTTCATTGGGAATTAACCTAATTCAGTACAAAAGACACTATAGAATTCATTATTTTTTCCCTTGCAAATTTCAGTTACTGTTCAGGATAATGTTATGAAAGCAGATGTGGATACAGAAGCAGGCAACTGTAGAACAGGACCACCAATTGGGATATCAACACATATATATTCATAATATTTTATAGAAATTAAATTCAGTACATTCAATAATTTGTCAGCCACCCAAGTTACGTTTAATGGAGTCCGAGGGGGAACTATGTGTAAGATAATGAAAATAAATCACCTCTACATTTAACTCAAACATTTTTCCTAAAAGTAATCAAGTAACATTAAGTATGAGGAGCTGGCCCATTTGTGAATAACGGTAAGGTGCCATATTGGTTAAAAAACTGTGCCATTAATCCAGAAACAGGAATTCAAATCCCACCAGAGTAACTGGGGAATTTAAATCCAGGTAGTAAAATAAACCTGGAATAAAAGGCTAGTAATAACAACCATGAAATTACTAAACTGTCATGTAAATTCATCTGGTTCTCTGCCACTCAGTATGACCACAGAGGCCACTTCTGGAGCAGACTTGGAGCCAGACCAGAGCAGCGGGGCCTGAGTCCGAGAGTGAAAAACAAATCATGGTTTAGCCGATTTAAGTGCCAAACCAGATTAAAAGGATCAAGGTGTCAAGGTTGAGGGCAAATGAAAAACCAGTGTTCAGCTCACCAATCGGTGAGGCTTACTCGCCTCAGCACTAAACTGAGTCAGCAGCGGTGGCCTGCATCCACCGGCATTCGTCTCAGCGCTAAACTGCCTCCATCAGCATTTCTCTCAGCGCTAAACTGCCTCCATCAGCATTCATCTCAGCGCTAAACTGCATCCATCGGCATTCATCTCAGCGCTAAGCTGGCTCTGTGGCTGCAGCCTACAGCTATCATGCTCTTGGACCAGCTTCACTTGCTCCATGGCTGCGACCTGCAGCCATCGGGCTTCTGGACTGGCTGCAACACTGAACTAGCTCTGTGGACTCACTTTAGAGCACTCTGCAGTTCATGTTCTGTGTGTTATTTGTTGACCTTTTTATTGTTTGCAGCATGTTTTTTTCCCCACACATTGGGTGTTTGATGGTCTTTGTTCTGTGAGGTCTTTTAATGGGTTCTATTGCATTTCTTTGTTTTGTGGCTGCCTCAATAAGACAAATCTCGAAGTCGTATATAGCTCAAAGTGGTATATACATACTTCAAAAAAATAAATGAACTTTGAACTTCAATCCTTACAAGGTCTGGCTCTAGTCAACCCCTTGTTTGCTATGACCCCTACTCTGTATGGTAGCAGGTACTAATTAGAGATGCCAGTGATGCCGACATCCCATAACAAAATTAGAAAATGGGTACTGAAGATAGATGGCTTTGTACAAACGCAATTAAAAATTTGTTTGTTCAGACACAACACAGGGTGTGTGTTAATTATGACAGCTTACTGATGACCTGGAAAGTTGAAAGCAAACCTGTGATATCCCTGCAACACTGGATTCAATAGTTAAAGGCATTATGATACTGATAAGCCTAGTTACCAACATTACTGAATTATCTAGACTCCCAACATCATATCTGGTTTCCAGCGACTTTAGCACTTGGAATTGACTGAACTTTCAGTATACCTGTGGCCCTGTCTTGGTCAAAGTGTAAAAGAGCACAATCGGAATGCAAGAAGGAATTTCAAATGGATTAGAATCTGAATAGAGGCTAATAATTTTTGGCCATAAGGATAGACTGTGGAAGGCACCTGACAATTATTTTATTTTACAAACTCTGCTTCTAAAAATAATGCATAATTTTCAAAACTACGACGGTTTCATCCTCACTGTGCTACATGCCAATAATAAATCTGTTCGAATTTTAATGATCCCTACAATTTCTTACCTGAAGGTCACATACACGTAATAACAAATAATCTAATTTTGTTCTGGTCCTGGATCAGATAAAGTCAGAAAAACATTTACTCTGCCTGGAGGCTCTGGGTCATCACTATCTTGATAATGCTATAACCTTTTCAATTCATGCAGCTCTTGAGTGTTCAAATAAAAGATTGTGCAGAGAACTCCATAGAAGTAGTAGTGTCCGATCACCTAACCATCATGTCCTACAACCTGCAGAGTTTTAATCTGAAGTAATGCTCATTTTGCACCACTGCAAAGTTTTTGATTGAATAGTTAACTATGCTTCCTTAAAGGATGTCAATCAAATTCTGTAATTAAAAGTAGTGCATGTCGCCCCTGCCTTTCCAGAGTTAATCAGCCTGAGGTATGCAATATATATTGCAACAGTGTTGAACTCTCAACCCACAGAAGCATGAATCTCAGATTCCAGTTTCAAGTGTCATTCACATTTGCTTGCTTTCATTACTTATTGAGTGCATTCATCCTGAAACTTTCGAGTTGGTGTGAAGACATTTGCAATGAACCCAAATAACCAATACTCTGAGAATCCTGTATGGCATGGGGTAAATGGTAGCAGTTAAGACCGTCAGTAATTTAAATGTTTAAACTTTCAATCCTTTCTGGTGTGCTGTCAAGTTAATTAATATTATGGGCAGGAATCTATAACCACTAAAAACTAAATCTGACTGTTATTATAGTACAGCCATCAAATAGCCATGCCTCCTGGACAAATACAATATGGCAGAAGCTATGTCTATTCCATATCCAATCCAAAAAGCCAACAGTTTTACATTGGTTTGCAATTATGGGTTTAGAATATTGGAAGATTACCACTCTTACAAAAGTGAGAACAAGTAACATATCTGAGATGGAAGTTACTTGGAATTATACTATTCCTTCAAATTCCCAGCAGTTTCTTTCAATTTGTAAATAATATCCATTTTTTTCCTTTTGCAGTTTTATCCCCATTTTCTTCACTGTTTGGTCTGCTGAAAATATAAATAGCCCTTCTTTTAAACCTTTAGCTCAACCATGTTGATTCCTCATCCATATCAACTATCCCTATGTCCCAATGAAGTCCAGCCACCTGCTTTCTTTAATTGTTCTGCGCCACCCAAATATGCCAATGCACTTCTTTGCCATTCTTGCCCATCTTGCAACCAGATTCCCAACAGACTCTGTTGACCCTTTTAATACACAACGTGGTCAGCTGCTGCCTTTAATAGCCTTTCTGCTATTTTTACTGCAACAATGCTACTGTCCATAAGGATCTCATGTCTCTAGTTTTGTAGTGTTGAGCACCCACTCCTATCTGAGCTGTCACAACAGCAAGCAGTGCCCATTACTCAACTCCATTAACATTCCACACTAAAAGGACTTTGCCAGTTTTATGAGGAGAAGCCACAGAATACATGATCACCAAATCTGTGGTACTTTATAGGCAAACTCTAGAACAAAGAATTTGTTACTGGAGTTGATGTGAGGTTTTGAATTGAAATTTCAAGCAATATTTAACTTAGGTTCAAAATAAATTAATTTATGATTAATATAAACTCAGCCAATAAAATATAATGAATACAGATCAGTTAGCTGAGAGAAATGGATGCACCCCAGAAGAGTGATGCTGAGACGAATCAGAATCAGGTTTATTATCACTGGCATGTGACGTGAAATTTGTTAACTTAGCAGCAGCAGTTCAATGCAATACATAATCTAGCAGAGAGAGAAAATAATAATAAATAAAATAAAACATAATAATAAATAAGTAAATCAATTACGTACATTGAACAGATTTTTTTTAATGTGCAAAAACAGAAATTCTAAATAGTAAAAAATGTGAGGTAGTGTCCAAAGCTTCAATGTCCATTTAGGAATTGGATTGCAAAGGGGAAGAAGCTGTTTCTGAATCGCTGAGTGCGTGCCTTCAGACTTCTGTATCTCCTACCTGATGGTAACAGCGAGAAAAAGGCATGCCCTGGGTGCTGGAGGTCCTTAATAATGGACGCTGCCTTTCTCAGACACCGCTCCCTAAAGATGTCCTGGGTACTTTGTAGGCTAGTACCCAAGATGGAGCTGACTAGATTTACAACCTTCTGCAGCTTTTTTCAGTCTTGTGCAGTAGCCCCCTCCATATCAGACAGTGATGCAGCCTGTCAGAACACTCTTCACAGTACAACTATAGAAGTTTTTGAGTGTATTTGTTGACATGCCAAATCTCTTCAAACTCCTAATAAAGTATAGCCACTGTCTTGCCTTCTTTATAACTACATCGATATGTTGGGACCAGGTTAGATCCTCAAAGATCCTGACACCCAGGAACTTGAAGCTGCTCACTCTCTCCACTTCTGATCCCTCTATGAGGATTGGTATGTGTTCCTCCGTCTTATCCTTCCTGAAGTCCACAATCAGCTCTTCCGTTTTACTGACGTTGAGTGCCAGGTTGTTTCTGCGGCACCATTCCATGAGTTGGCATATCTCACTCCTGTACGCCCTCTCATCACCACCTGATATTCTACTAACAATAGTTGTATTGTCAGCAAATTTGTCTATCGTATTTGAGCTATGCCTAGCCACAGAGTTATGTACATACAGAGTGTAGAGCAGTGGGCTAAGCACACACCCCTGAGGTGTGTCAGTGTTGATTGTCAGCGACGAGGATATGTTATCACCAATCCGCACAGACTGTGATCTTCCGGTTAGGAAATCGAGGATCCAATTGCAGAGTGGGGTACAGAGGCCCAGGTTCTGCAACTTCTCATTCAGGATTCTGGGAATGATGATAATAAATGCTGAGCTATAGTCAATGAACAGCATCCTGAGGTAGGTGTTTATGTTGTCTAGGGTTCTAAAGCCATATGGAGAGCTATTGAGATTGCATCTGCCATTGACTGCCTTAAATTGACAATAAAACTTAAAGATGTCATGCCCCTCAAGTTACATTACACGCAAAACAGGTTTGATGGTCAGTAAGCCATCTTGATTGTATTCTAGTTTACACACCATTACCAAAAAATGATTTTACTAACATTATGCAACCAACAAACTGAAAATGATTACTAGGAAAATTATTGGTATCAATCGACTTGAATTACAAGAGTTTGATGCAATGAAAATAGCTTTCAATGAATCTCTTTTGCATGAATTTTATGAAGTTTCTTATCAATTAATGTGCTTATTGATATATGTGTGCAGCACATCAGAAAAGTACAAGAACATGTAATCAAATGGACGTGACTCAAGGACAGATGATTAGTATTTAGAAAGGACCAATGCCATTTATTTCTAGCAAACTACAACAGATATACTGACACAGTTGATGGCATGAAATCAGAGTGTTTAGCATATGGAGCATATTCCACAATGCTGTCAGAATCTCATTTCAATATGTAACATAAGAATACTATCAATAAAATGAACAGTTGTAATCAAGAAGCAAAACAGTTGCAGATGCAGGGATTCAGAACAATCATAATTCCTACCGAGTATCCAGTTGTTAGAATACTACTTGAACAACTTGGAAATGCCACAATATTGAAATTGATTTGTTAACTTCTGTCACTTACAACTGCTATAAAACTGTTTACCAAATTTCAAACTAAACTGCTGCATTCTATATGAGGCATAAGTCAAAGTTTCCATTTTGAAAGATTAATATTTAATTGCTCAGTATTTTCTAGGGAAAGGATCTTTAGAGACAACATTAATGAAGAAATTAGAGAAGAGCTTAATTAATGCAAATTCTTCCCAAGAAAGGAAATTAACAACAACAACTGGAATGCATACACAAAAACACAAATGATTCCCTACTGGACAATTGGAGTTGTCTAGATGTTGCATGGTGTGGCAACAATTATAATATTTTTGTACATCTGGAATACAACCCTGGCCCAAACACAAAGAGGAAGAGTGAGGAATTTGATATGGGGTAGGGAATGAGTGGGGATCCATGAGGTAGCTGAGACATATTAAATGGGAAGGGTTGTTAAGGTGGGGCGAGTGGAACGATTAGTGACGACTTAGTGGTTGGGGAAACTAAGATATGAAAAGGAGGGGAGCAGAGGAAATCTTCATTTCAAAATACCCAACATGCTAATAATAGTCAGCTGAAAGTGAAGCCACAATATTGTTTTTCCAGTGATCAGAAATAAATCTATCGGGCATCAGAAGTTTATAGCAGTCAGCTTACACCACCTTTATGTGATAAACAAAACTAATCAACACACACATAACGCTAGAGGAACTCCTCAGATCAGGCTGTATCAATGGAGAGGAATGGACAGTCAACATTTATTCGTCTCCTTGGATGCTCCTTGACCTGCTAAGTTCCTCCAGCATTTTGTGTGTGTGATGCTGGATTTCCAGAATCTGCAACACCTCTTGTGTTGATAAATTTGACTACTGTGTAATCAATTTAATTATATTTTAAGTTAATATAGACAAATTCTTAAAATGAAAAAGAACAGATTGTGACAATTTGTTTGGTCTATTAAAGGATGTCATTAAAAAGAACCAGAATTCAAAATGAAGGAAAAATTCCCAAGCTTCAGTATATGTCCTATTAATTAATACACAAAATACTATTAAAACAATTAAGTTTAATGCTCAAACTAAATTTATTATCGAAGTACATGTATGTCACTATATCCAACCCTGAGATTCATTATCTTCCAGGCATGCTCAGAAAATCCAAGAAACACTACAGAACATAGAACAGTACAGCACAGCAGCAGGCCACTCCGACCACAATGTTGTGCTGAATCAGCTGAAAAGCAAACCAAAAGCACCCAAACACTAATCTTTCCTACCTTCACCATGTCCATATCCCTCCATCTTCCTTACATTCATGTGCCTATCCATATATCTCTTAAAAGGCATCCACAACTCTGAGTTAAAAACTTACTCCTCACAACCCCTCTCACCTTCAAAGCATGACACCTAGTATTACAGATTACAACCCTGGGAAAAAGATACTCTCTGTCCGTTCTGTCGATGCCTCTCATAACCTCGTAAACCTCTATCACATCTCAATGTAAGAATCAATGAAAGACCACACCCAACAGGATGGACAAAAACTAATGTGCAAAAGACAACAAAATGGCAAATACAAAAGAAAAATATAATTAACTAACTACAAACAAACAAATCAAGCAAGCAATAAGTATCGAGAACATTAGATGAAGAGACCTTGAAAGAAAATCTATAGTTGTGGGAACAGTTCAGTAATGAGGCAAGTGAAGTTATCCCCTCTGATTTAAGAGCCTGATGGATGATGGCGTAATAACTGTTCCTGAACCCTGGAAGTGTAGGTCCTGAGGCTCTTGTACCACCTTCTTGATGGCAGCAGCGAAAAGGAAGCAGGGCCTGTGTGACAAACAGCACTCAGTGAACGCACCCCTTACACACATGCATTCACACATACACAAACATTGCCTTGTCATTCTGGTGACTGTACACACTTCAATGTCTTCCCTGATCTACTCTCATAATTAACCCAATACTCCACACGACACTCCCCCCCCCCACCCCCACTTGCATTGCTGCACACATTCAGAGTCAGACACTGAAGTTTAGCTTAACTTCATTCTTTATTTCTACTTGAACTCTATGTGTGCGATTGTGTTGAGTGTTCCGCTGTAACATGCTGTTGTCTCCCCGCAGTTCCGTGGCATCCACTGGGTCCTAAACTGAACTAATGCACCTGAGTTGGCTTTATGGCACCTTTCCTTCCATACACAGTGGAATACTCTATTTCTTTAGTAATAGGGATATGTAAATCTGTATATGTTGTTTGTATACAGCATTTAAAGTAAATACTTCTGTTCAGTTTGTAATATGATTGCAATTACATTGTGGGGTGCATCATATTCTAATTCATGTGTAGTCCTAAGTTAACTTTATTGGTAATTAAAGATGGTATGTGTAGTGGGGCAAGGATACATCAATACCAAAGGAGGTGCAACTTCCCTCTGCTAGCCTCTATAATTACCCTTGGGCAAGGTGTAGCACCTGACTAGCACCCTGATCAGGCTCATGTGAAGCCATGGGAGCAGGTGGTGGATGGTCATATGAGCAGCTGGTACATATTACAAGTCCTGGTTATGCGACCACTGAAGCCAGGCAGATAATCTCGTAAGAGTATTGATGATGGCTGGGTCACATGTCTTGTAAAGTACTGCCCAGGGGAAGGCAACGGCAAGCCACTTATGTAGAAAAAATTGCCAGAAACAATCATGGTCATGGAGACTTCCAGAAGTTCACACAAGGCAAGAGTAAGTACAGGGCTATTTTGTGTTTCTTGTAGATAGCTTCTCGTAAATATTGGCATTTTATCACTATTTTCACAAACATTTGTTTGTTTTTTGATGCACCTAATAAACACTCTTGCACTAAAGTTACTTTGGTAAAATTAAAGGTCACAGCCCATATTTTTAACAGCTTAGATGGTGGGGGTCCTTGATGATTGATGCTGCTTTCCTGCTCCATGTAGATGTACTTTGTAGGAGGACTGAGCCATATCCACTCAGTCTTCTATTCAAAGGCATTGGTGTTTCCATACCAGGCTGTAATGCAACCAGTCAATATACTCAAACTGCTCTCCACTACATAGAAGTATTTCAAAGTTTTAATTGGTACTTCAAAGTTCAAAGTAAATTTATGGTCAAAGTAATTCGGTATATGTCACCAGAAACAACCCTAAGATTCCTTTTCTTACCGGCATACACAGTAAATCCAAGAAACATAGAAAACACACAGCACAATACAGGCTTTTCGGTCCTCAAAGCTGTGCCAAACATGTTCCTACTTTAGAACTACCTAGGATTTACCCATAGCCCTCTATTTTTCTAAGCTCCATGTACCCATCCAGGAGTCTTTTAAAAGACCCTATCGTTTCCACCTCCACCACCGTCACCAGCAGCCTACTCCACGCACTCACCACTCTCTACATAAAAATCTTACCCCTGACATCTCCTCTGTACCTATTTCCAAGCACCTTAAAACTATGCTAGCCATTTCAGCCCTGGGAAAAAGCCTCTGACTATCCACATGATCAATGCTGCTCATTATCTCGTACAGCTCTATCAAGTCACCTCTCATCCTCTGTCGCTCCAAGGAGAAAAGGCCGAGTTCACTCAACCTATTCTCATAAGACATGCTCCCCATTCCATGCAACATCCTTGTAAATCTCGTCTACACCCTTTCTATGGTTTCCACATCCTTCCTATAGTGAGGGGACCAGAAATGAGCACAGTACTCCAAGTGGGGTCTGACCAGGGTCCTAAATAGCTGCAACATTACCTCTCGGCTCTTAAACTCAGTCCCACGACTGATGAAGGCCAATGCACTGTATGCCTTCTTAACCACAGAGTCAACCTGTGTAGCAGCTTTGAGTGTCCTATAGATTCAGATCCCAAGATCCCTCTGATCCTCTACACTGCCAAGTGTCTTACCATTAATGCTATATTCTGCCATCATGTTTGACCTACCAAAATGAACCACCTCACACTTACCTGGGTTGAACTCCATCTGCCACTTCTCAGCCCAGATTTGCATCCTATCAATGTCCTGTTGTAACCTCTGACAGCCCTCCACACTATCCACAACACCCCCAACCTTTGTGTCATCAGCAAATTTACTAACCCATCCCTCCACTTCCTCATCCAGGTCATTTATAAAAATCACAAAGAGTAGGGGTCCCAGAACAGATCCCTGAGGCATACCACTGGTCACCAGCCTCCATGCAGAATATGACCCGTCTACAACTACTCTTTGCCTTCTGTGGGCAAGCAAGTTCTGGATCCACAAAGCAATGTCCCCTTGGATCCCATGCCTCCTTACTTTCTCAATAAGCCTTACATGGAGTACCTTATCAAATGCCTTGCTAAAATCCATATACACTACATCTATGGCTCTACCTTCATCAATGTGTTTAGTCACATCCTCAAAAAATTCAATCAGGCTCGTAAAGCACAACCTGCCTTTGACAAAGCCATGCTGACTATTCCTAATCATATTATGTCTCTCCAAACATACATAAATCCTGCCTCTCAGGATCTTCTCCATCAACTTACCAACCACTGGAGTAAGACTCATTGGCCTATAATTTCCTGGGCTATCCCTACTCCCTTTCTTGAATAAGGGAACAACATCCGCAACCCTCCAATCCTCCAAAACCTCTCCCATCCTCATTGATGATGCAAAGATCATTGCCAGAGGCTCAGCAATCTCCTCCCTGACTTCCCACAGCAGCCTGGGGTATGTCCCGTCCGGTCTCGGTGACTTATCCAACTTGATGCTTTCCAAAAGCTCCAGCACATTCTCAAGCTTTTCAATCCACTGCAAGTCATCCCGACAATTCCGAAGATCCTTTTTGGCAGTGATTACTGAAGCAAAGTATTAATTAAGTACCTCCGCTATTTCCTCTGGTTCCATACACACTTTTCCATTGTCACACTTGATTGGTCCTATTCTCTCACATACTTGTAGAATGCATTGGGATTTCCCTTAATCCTGTCCACCAAGGCCTTCTCATGGCCCCTTCTGGCTCTCCTAATTTCATTCTTAAGCTCCTTCCTGCTAGCCTTATAATCTTTTAGATTCATATCGGTTCCTAGTTTTTTGAACCTTTCGTAAGCTCTTCTTTTCTTCTTGACTAGATTTACAACAGCCTTTGTTGTACAATGGATCTTGTAGCCTACCATCCTTTCCATGTCTCATTGGAATGTACCTACTCAGAACCCCATGCAAATATCCCCTGAACATTTGCCACATTTCTTCGGTACGTTTCCCTAAGAACATCTCTTTCCAATTTATGCTTCCAAGTTCCTGCCTGATAGCCTCATAATTCCCCTTACTCCAGTTAGACGTTCCCCTAATATCCCTCTCCAATGCGATAGTAAAGGAGATAGAATTGCTCTCCAAAATGCTCTTCTACTAAGAGACCTGATACCTGACCAAGTTCATTTCCCAATACCAGATCAAGTACAGCCTCTCCTCCTGTAGGCTTACCTACATATTGTCTCAAGAAACCTTCTTGAACACCCCTAACAAACCCCACCCCATCGAAACCCCTCACTCTAGGGAGATGCCAATCAATATTTGGGAAATAAAGATCTCCCACCACAACAACCCTGCTATTATTACTCCTTTCCAGAGTCTGTCTCCCTATCTGCTCCTCGATGTCTCTGTTACTATTGGGTGGTCTATAAAAAACACCCAGGAGAGTTATTGACCCCTTCCTATTCCTAACTTCCACCCACAGAGACTCCGTAGACAACCCCTCTATGACTTCCTCCTTTTCTGCAGCCGTGACACTATCTCTGATCAACAGTGCCACGCCCCCACCTCTTTTGCCTCCCTCCCTATCCTTTCTGAAATACCTAAAGCCTGGCACTTGAAGTAACCATTCCTGTCTCTGAGCCATCCAAGTCTCTGTAATGGCCGCAACATCATAGCTTCAAGTGCTGATCCACGCTCTAAGCTCATCCGCTTTATTCATAATACTCCTCGCATTAAAATAGACACATCTCAAACCATCGGACTGAGCGCGTCCCTTCTCTATCACCTGCCTATCCTCCTTTTCGCACTGTCTCTAAACTTTCTCTATTTGTGAGCCAACCTCCCTTTCCTTCGTCACTTCAGTTTGGTTCCCACCTCCCAGCATTTCTAGTTTAAACTCTCCTCTATAGCCTTAGCAAACCCTCCTGCCAGGATATTGGTCCCCGTCGGATCCAGGTGCAACCCGTCCTTTTTGTACACGTCACACCTGCCCCAGAAGAGGTCCCAATGATCCAGAAATCTGAATCCCACTGAAATACAACAGAATCAGTGAAAGACCACACCCAACAGGACGGACAAACAACCAATGTGCAAAAGACAACACACTGTGCAAATACAAAAGAAAATAATAAATAAATAAATAAACAAACAAACAAACAAGCAAGCAAGCAAGCAATTCAAAAAACAGAACATAAGATAAGTCATTGAAAGTAAGTCCATAGGTTGTGGGAACAGTTCAGTGATGGCGTGAGTAAAATTGAGTGAAGTTATGCCCTCTGGTTCAGGAACCTT
This sequence comes from Mobula hypostoma, assembly GCF_963921235.1. Classification (NCBI taxonomy): domain Eukaryota; kingdom Metazoa; phylum Chordata; class Chondrichthyes; order Myliobatiformes; family Myliobatidae; genus Mobula; species Mobula hypostoma. The sequence continues at coordinate 173,542,819 of NC_086097.1, forward strand.
ATGGTTGAGAGGTAATAACTGTTCCAGATCCTGGTGGTGTGGGTCCTGAGACTCCTGTATCTTCTTTCTGATGGCAGCAATGAGAGGAGAACACAGCCTGGAAGGTGGGGGTCATTGACGACATATGCTGCTTTCCAGGGATAGCACTCCATGTAGATGTGCTCAATGATGGACTGGTTCGTATTCACTTTTGTAGGATTTTTCATTCAAAGGCATTGGTGGTTCCATTTGCAATGTACTTGAAATGCTGACAGACAGTTTGGAAGTAAATAATATATCCTTCCCAGGAAACAGTTGTTCTTCATTCAAAATATTCCATGCTGAAATGATGCCAATTAATATATTTATGAACAAATCCACTGACATCCACCAGAACATTATCTTTACAGCGAGGAAGATTTACTATTGCGTAGCCAGACAATGCCAGTTAGCTCCAGATGAATTTTGACAGATGAAAAGCTAAATTATACAAGGGATGAACGGATGCACTGCTTGTGTGTTTGAATTATATGTGCATGTCTGATGTTGCACAAAGTTATAAAACCATCACTTCCAACCAGAACATTTATCATGTTCTATTAATTTAATCAACTAAAAATTATGCTGCTTATTGAAAAAAGCTTGATCACTATACAATGTGTATAGTATTATAAAACAGGTCAAAAATTTACTTTTGAAAGCATGTTGAAAATAATTCTCCAAAGCACCATGGTTAGTGTAACAATATGTGTTTCAAAATACACCCCTAGTAGTTTACTGCATGATATCTGGAAAAGGAGCATTGCTATTTAGCACGAGTCTTGCAACACCTCTCTACAAGTGAGGGCAATCTAGATTGTTAATTGGCAGTGGGAAAATGATAGTTCTTGGAAATTTTTGAGACAAACTTCTTAGAGAAATGCAGAACAGTGACTGAAAATTTGGGTTACTCCAGTCTTTTAAATCAAATCAAAGACAAGCAGAGTTACGGGTTTCTAAAAGGTCAAGAACATTCAGAGAAGGAAAGAAGCAGTTCTCCCTGACCTGAAAGAGACCTCTGAGATAAGAATGTGTACAAAGTGGTTGTGGAGGCTGGGGGGGGGGGGGGGGGAAGGAAGGAGAACTACATCAGTAAAACTAGTAAATAAGGCATCAATATCAATGAATATACAACTTTGAATAAAAGATTTTTAGAATAGTCTGGAAACCTTGTTTTCAGCACTGGAGGTAGAAAACTCTGAATTCCTATTAATTTTTTTTAGGTTAACTTCCAGAATTTAAATGTACAAATCAGTCATGTTTAAAATACTAAATACATGTCCTGCATGATTGCATGTTCTGGTCAAAAAGCTGCAACTTCTAATTAATCATTTTTAATAATAAGTTGCTAATTTAACTCAAACTTATTAAATCAGTCAACTATCTGCTGAATATTACTGGCACAGCACAATTAAAGAACTGTTTACATGACTTTTACAGTTTTAATATCATGTGGACAGTTGGAATCTATCCCCACAAAAAAGGACTGAGTCAAACAACACATCAGCATGGCACATTCAATCAAGTACAAGACAAATTGCCCGGAAGAATGATTAGTCATATTAGTGCCTGGTCATTTTAATTTAGTTACAAGGATAAAATAGTCATAAAACAAATCAAGTTTAAAATTCATAAAACACTCACCCCAACTGAACTTCAGTTTCATTAATTTTATGTCTGCCTGTTTTTTTCCCACTTCTCTAAACACTGCAATTCTATACCCAAAAAGGTCATGGAAGCACATTTCCTACTGCCATAAGCACTGAAAGCAGATTTAAGGTTGACTACTAAATGCTGAGATGAAGAGAAATTAATTTCCTCAGTAAGTCCTTGGTTCTCTCCACCCTAGTGCTGAGGGCTGAAATACAGATTTCTAATGTGGTGAAGAATTAAGCACTAAGGGGATCAGCTGGGAAATTGTTGAAGCCAAAGACTAGACCAGCTACTAAATGGGGAAGCAGGCTTCACCTAGCCTACTCCTAGCCTACTGCTGATTCTAGTTGTTGTTTTCAATGAAATAGCCACTGAAATATATAGGTCAGTAAGTCTGGGCTGGAAACAAAGCTGTGCCTCACATATGTGATTTTCGGATGTTGAATGTGCAGCTAGAGGAAAACAATGTAGCCAAGTCACATGAGGTGAATTTCATCAGTGATAATAAACCTGATTCTGATTCTGATTCTGATCTGAAATTCCCACCTAAATCACTTCCAGCATCTCTATCTTTCCCTTTAGTCACTTCTTGAAATCCACCTCTTTGTTTACCAGTCTCAACATTTGGAAGGATCAATATCCAATTCCTCATATCTTCATCAAAAGGCGATGTCTTGAAAAGGCAGTATCCATCATTAACGACCCTCATCACCCAGGACATGCCTTCTTTTCATTGCTACCATCAAGGAGGTAGTACAGGAGCCTGAAGTCACACAATTAATATTTTAGGAACAGCTTCTTCCCTTAAACCAACAGATTTCTGAATGGGCTATTAACCTGTGCACACTACCTCAATATTTTTGGCTCTTTGTTTACTCTCTTTTTGCACTGCTTATTTAATTTATTTATACATACATTTCTTATTGTAATTTATAGTTTTTCATTAAGTATTGCAATGTACTACTGCCATAAAACAACAAATTTCATGATATAGGGCAGTGATATTAAACCTAATTTTGATTAGAAAGATTTTACCTAAATTAGAGGCACTACATGCAAAAAGATTGTTGGATTTTAATACAGTGACCATATGATGATGAAGATAAGTTCAATACAGAAGGAAAAGCAAATAGGTTTAGTTGAATAATTATGGAAGCAGACTTAGAAGGAGAGGCCCAGTTGAAAATCAATTGTGTCTAATGGTCTGTTTCCTAAATCTCGATATTAATCTATTCAACAAAATTACTCTCCTGGAAATAATGTATTCCAAAGCCATAAAGGTTTATTATGTGAACATTTAAAATTTTGAGGTCCTATATTCTGCACTGATCTTTGGATGTGCAATTAAAAGTTTTATGGGGCAATAATAGGAAAGGTTTGACAAAAAGATGATCTTTAGACTTGCTTACACAGGAGTTTTTGTACAGATATAAATCTGATCTCATTTCACAGTGTATCGTGTCATCATACAAAACTATTCTACAACCATACAAATCCAAAAGAAAAACACACTTTTTATCTTCCTGGCTCTGGGCCCCAAATTTGATTACAATCAGCAAAACTATTCTGGTTTTATGATGCAATGTTTTTGAAATCACGTGAATTATTTCACAAGGTTGCAATTCAAGGATATTCATGAAGAGTTAATCACATCCACAATAAACCAATATAAATTAAAATTTTGCTCTTCAAGCAGTAACTTAACACAAAAGATAATGTATTACATCATGTCAAATTAAACCTACCTTTATTGTCATCCCAATTTAGTGTAAAACTCAAAAATAAACAATGACAGACAACAAATGTATCAGAGCTGAACGCACTCAGTGGCTACTAGTATGCATTTCCAGCAGATGCAATTAAACAATGATCAGACCAGAAAATCTGGACAATTTTTATCTCATCAACCTCAGCTCCCTATGGCCAATGCCACCTTTAAACACATCAACTAAGCTAAGCTATAATTGAATATACTTCCTTATTGAAAAAAGTTATTAGGACTACATGATAAAGTACACTTCTAACATAACAGTATAATCCTGGTGAAGAACTTCCGCCCAAAATGTTGATGTGTCCTGACGAAACGTTTCCGCACAAAATGTCAACGACTTACTCCCCTCCTGAAATGCTACCTGACTTGCTGAGTTTCTCCAGATTTTGTGAGTGTTGCTCTGGATTTCTAGGTTCTGCAGAATATCTTGCGTGTATAGTTCTATATTATCTTGTAATCAATGTGAGACTAAAGATACAATAAATTTTGATATGGAGAATGTGTAAATTTTGTTAAAATATATGGAGAGAAAATTATAAACATTTGTTTTTATAATAATTTCCAGATATGTTTGCACAGAAGTTTCCCATCTAATGGATGATCAGCATTATCATATTTCAACTATTTCCACTGATCCAAGAAATTTCCACATTATTTTCTCTCTTAATAGAACAATCTGTACTTAAATAACTCAGCAAATAAAAAGCAGCAGAAAGTCTAGCTATCAATACAATTATATTTTAAACTTGCTTTTCAATCATTTTCAAGGATAAGGACACTAAACCAACCATTAATGACCTTCTCCAATTGCTGGTTCTCTGGTAATTTACTGCCGTACACTTCATAAATTTATCAGGAGAACACTGGGTATATCCAGCCCAAGACTTTGGCATGGGAAAATTCTGCAGATAGCGTTCTTTTGCCAATAAATGAGAACATCTAACTAACTGATAACCCTCCCACACTGCATGTTGTTTAGTTTTCTGCAATGGACCAAGGAAACTCCAATTTGTTCCACTGATGAGACAGAAAATTACACAAGCTTATTCTCCACATAAATCTGAACTTTGCTCTAGTTCAGATGCTTGTTCTAAGTTGTTGACCAGCTGAAATATAAAACGATTTAATCTACATTTTGATCACAAAGTAGAAAAGTATTCATGACTACAAATCAACTTAGGTTAACAAATGGTATGCAGCTGAAATGTAATGCTATAAAAACTATATAGAGAAAAAAAAAGTCTGACCGAATTGAAGATCACTGCTGTGCAATTGTCAAATGATTATAATGGAAAATAGTGTCTTAGCTTTGTTAAAATTAGTATCCTTTTAAAATTCTGAGTAATTAAGTATTTTACCAATTTTACATGTGCTCCAGAGAATTTAAAACTAAAGAATGTGTTCTCTTGAAGCAGATATAAAGTGCCTTATTAAACTAAGCAGCAAAACTGCTTGTACAATTTTCTGAAACACAGGCAATTGCTCTGAAGAATGCAGTAAGTACTCCCTTTTCTATAAATTGTCTGATTCTTTGCAGATTTCAAAGCTAATTAAATGATTGGATCCCACTTAAAAATTAAATGTAGATATGTGTGGGATATTGCATATTGATGTATATACAGTTGTCAGTGCTTAAACCTTTCTAGCCACTTGCTTTTACCAATGCTGCTGGCCATTTGGTATTACCATAAGCATCAATTACAAAGATGCCTTAAAAACCGTATAAAGTGGGCCAATTATACTGAGCAGTTCAAGTGGCTGTTCACACCTCACGATTACCTGTCATTAAGTTACTCACTGCTTGCAAGCAGGAATTCAGTTCTGAACATTCCTCAGTTAATTTTACCTCACTGTGGAAAAATTGTTTCTTGAAGGTTAAAAAGAGGAAATTACTTTTTAAAGCTTCTAGAAATCCTGCCACTGCTGTGAACTGGCTTGTTGAACTCAACAGATTCTGGCACAATTTTACAATTAAGTATGGAGAGAATCTTTGAAAAGTTATCTGAACGTTCAACAATACTGCTTTCAGCTGAATTGTACACTGTGGTTCAGTACTCTGATGTGAACAACGCTATCAGAAAGACAGATGGGACTTCAATCTTACATTGACCACTGCATGCAAGGTACAAGTTGAGTTGCTATAAAAATGTTCATTATAACCAGCCAAAGCACCAAAAATCTGCACTAATAACAAGAGTAAAACAACCCAATGCACTTCACAAGGCTTTTGTGTAAATGATGGTTTCACAATAAGCTACAGAAGGATATTGGAAAGACAGTCAGACAGATAGATTTTAAGGAGAATCTGGAAGGAGAAAAAGCAGATAGATAGCAGAGTTTGGAAAGAAAACCAGAGACTTGTCTTCATGTTTCCAGCTGCCTTGGCCCTAAAGGTGAAGGTTATTCATCTCTAAGGTTAGATTAAAGGCTTAGTTATAATGAGATGTAACATTCACTTGAAAATCAGGTGAGTGATACACTCCATCACACCTGACCAACCTGCAATATACCCATGTGCATGTTGGCCTGAGTGAGACACATGACCTCTTGACCATCAATTTCAATAATGAATGATAACCAACTAGATGAACTACTGAGGGATTCTCATCACTAAAGGTGGATGTCATTCAATAACTTCAGAATATAAGACCATCTAATAATAATGACAAAGAAAAAGCAATGTACCAAAAACTATTTTTCCTCTCATACTCCTGTTCCCACCCTAATTTCTCTTTGCATGATCTACATATTAAAATTAGTTCTGTATTATACTGGATATACAATTTCCCAAAATTGTGAAAATCAGTTTTATATCCTTACTGTCAAAACCACCATTCTGCATCCAAGTTAAACAGGAGAACAATTACAACAGAAGTCAGCTGTGGGAGGGCTCGAGGAAAGGAAGCCATGCTCTCCACTATCCATCTGTTCCAAGAGCAAGTAATGTTGAAACAGGGTGGTTTTCAGAAGTTCACATAAATACAGGAATTGGATTCAAAGCCTATGCAATTCAACATCTGTTTAAGTACTAAATGAAACATAAACCTGCAAGTTAAAGGCACCTTGGGAGCAGATGTTTTGTGTAAAACTTTTCAATGTGGAATCATGAAGTTCCATTCATCATGATGAACAGGGTTGGTGCCCCACAGCCAATCATTTCCACACAGAATGTGAGAGAACTTATGTTTAATTTTTCTGTTGCACCAATTAATTTATTCAACTGCTAATACTGTAGCAAGTCACACACACAGGTGAAACCTTACTTGGATATATAGCATTATATATAATGACTCAATAATGAGTGTATTTATTCAGACAGAGGACTGAATGAGGACTATAGAAAGAACCTGCCCTGTTTCAACTTCATTGGTATATTTATCCTTTTAATGTCACATTAATGAGGGCTCTCTATAAAACCTTTACACTCAGACTGGGTCTAGATTAGATGACAGAATAAAATGATACACAAGACAAGTAAGAGGAACTAGATTCATTGTTATCACCCTAAATGGCAGAAATTCTATAATGCAAATTCTATAATTCTGTGATTAGCGAGCAAAAGGAATTTTCTCGATCATACGCACATACATGAAACTGCCAAAGTATTCAGATCCAACAAGGGGTACATGGTAACAAATAAAATAATTGAAGTAACAGAGCTGTAGCTTTTTTCCCCACAGTGCAAACTTCAGCAGTTCCTGCTGCCTAATATCACCTTACAACAGAAATATCTTAAGGTTAATGGAACAATCCTACTATTGATTGCCACTGGGCTCTCCCGTGCAATGTTGATTTTTCTATAATAATGCCATACTGCCCAGTGAATGTCAGCAAACAACCTGCTGGGAGAACTCAGCATCTGTAGGGAAAGGAATTTTGTAAATGTTTTGGATTAAAACACTGCATTAAGCTGAGAGCCAATAGGAAAAAAAGAAGGAAAATAGCACCTGCTATTTTCAGCATGCTTTTATCAGCATCTGCAATCTCTCATGTCTCGGGTGTACATGCTTTTATATGGGTAGGAGTTAGGGTGGGGCAATTGTTGGATAAGGAGCAGAACTGTCCAATCAACAGAAAATTATGACATTCTTAGATATTATGATGGAATTGCATCTGGCTAGGAGCACGGTCAACTTTTGGTTTAATGTCCATATTACAGCAAAAGAATTACCTTTCATTTCATTCAGCCTCTGAACATAGTTATTTCAACAGTGCCACAGTAAATGCCTTCCAATTCCTTGAAGTGAAAGAAATTAACAAATGTAACTAACTGAGAATCCTGTGGGTAACTATTTTAGATCTGGGAATGAATAGGTAAATAGCACCTGAGGCACACCTCAATTCATTGATGTTTTAACTTTCCATAGTGCACTTAAAGATAAAAAAGTATGCAAGTGCTTTTTGATGCTGCAGATTATGTCTCAGTTATTGCTAATTTGGGCATTAACAGACAAAATGTCTAATTTAAGTACACTATACGTGAAAAGAACTTATCACCTGGTTACTTCATCAAATAACTCCTCAAGTTCAGATGAAACCAAGCCCAGCTAATAAGCAATTCTAATATAGTTGAGGCCAACCACGATCAAATTAGATCTGATCTGAGAGTAAGTATGAGAGTATATGCTCAGCAGGTACACAGAGCAAGAATGGACAGCAGAGACACATTTTAATCAAAGAATAAGGGCGGTGGTACCCTGAATCATTGTTGTGCTATGCCGAACAACTTCATGCTCTCTATGAAACAGAGGTAGAGTTGTTAGATAGTAAGTCATGTTTTTTTCAATAAATGCAGATGAGAAGCATATTAATCTGTTTTGTATGGGAAAAAATATATTAATAACCACATGGACGTCAGCCACAATCAAGAAAGCTCATCAAAGCCAATACCTCCTGGACACTCAAGAAACTGGTATTTCCCATTTGATCCTCATCAATTATTATAAGCACACCATTGGAAAGTATCCTGTCTGGAGGCAACATGGTTTGGTATGGTACTGTGCTGCCTGAGACCATGAGAAACTATAGAGGTATATAAAATCACAAGAGGTATAGATAGGGTGAGCACATGTTGTCTTTTGCACAGGGAAAGTGAAACTAAAAACGAAAGGCCGTTGGTTTAACGTGAGAGGTGAATGATTCAAAAGGAACCTGAGGGGCAACTTCTTCACACAAAGGGTGGGGATGCCGAAATGGAATGAGTTGCCTAAGGAAGTGACTGAGGCCAGCATAGTAACAACATTTAACATACATTTGGATAAGTAATGGACAGGAGAGGTTTACAGGCAAATGAGCCAATGCAGGTAAATGGGAATAGCTTGGCAGGTACGACTGGGCCAAAGGCACTATTTCCTTGTCTTAATCTATGTCTATAAATTGTGAATGCAGCTCAATACATCACAGAAACCAACCTCCCCTCTGTGGACTCTGTCTACTCTCGCCAATACAATCAGATTTCACCCACCCGAGACATTCACTCTTCTCCCCTCCCCTAGTGGGTAAAAGATACAAATGCCTCAAAGCATGTACCATCAGGCTCAAGGACATCTACCAACCCACTGTTACAAGACTTTTGAATGGTTCCCTAGTACAATAACATAGACTCTTGACCTCACAATCTACCTCATTATCACCTTGTACCTTATTGTCTGACAGCAATTTACTTTCTCTATAGTTGTAACATTTCATTCACCATTCTGTTTTTGTTTTCTCTTGTATTGCCTCTATGCATTGACACCATGGAATGATCAGTATGAATGGCATGGGAAACAAAGTTTTTCACTCAAGTTCAGTGAAAGTGACAATAATAAACCAACTTACCAATTTAATTTATCAATTTACCTATTGATCCATGACTGTTTAAGTAACATTTTTAGTTCTTGTTGCTCAAGTTCTTCCCTTAATCAAAATGCAGAAATTTGTCAAGCCGATGCAACTAGTAGTCATCAAATGGATCCAACATAAAAATAATTTTCTAGTTTATGAAGACCAAGGGATAGGATGTGCTATATCACACCAAGCCATAGGTGGCATCAGTAAGGAATAAAGCAACATTTTGGGGCTGTTCTCAATCTGGCACCTGGTTTCCAGAAGGAAAATTAAGCTGCTTGGTGTCCAAGTGGGTCCAAGAGTGCAACAGAAAAGATACGGTCTCAGTTTTGTTTCTAAATAAAAACACAAGCAGCATATAACCATTTAAATTCCCATTTCACACCGCTCAGAACCCAATAGCCCTAGGCATGACACATATGCAAACCAACTGTGGAAGTGGGACAAACTTCTCAATCGAGTTATTGCAGATACCTTACAGAAGGGAGTTATCACCAGCTGTAAGAACAATGCTGTTTGTCTCTCTCACCTGAAATAAGCACGGATCACTTTAATAAAGTTTAAACTTCTGAAAACGTAGAAGGTTCAAGCAGGATTTTGTGAGTTGGACAGGGAAAAAAGTAAAGGAATAAAAAGGTGCAAATAGTTTCAAATTACCCTTCCACACATTAACTGCATTTTTTTATAATGTGAAACAGCAAGAATTATTTTTTGTATCATGACTAATGGTTCAATTCCTACATGGACAAGAGGGTTTCTTCATATCTTTAAATCTCTTGTCATTTAAACCAATCTAATAATAAACTTTATAATATGTTATGTTGCGCTTTCTAACTCTATTATCCAAGGAGTTATAACATTACAGAGTATTTCTTGAATACGTTTAAGTGATTGAACATATGTTTCAACACCATAAGTATGAAGGAATTCAGTGCTCAAAGGGCTGATGAAATCTTACTGGATAAGTGTTGAAGAAAGGAGTATAAAAAGTAAGGAAACTGTTAAAGACCATTAGCTTTAATCGTTTGATGGCTGAAAGACTGCTGCAGATTTCTATGTTTGGTTCCCATTATGTCAAAATTGCAGAATTAATGAAGAACTAAAATACAATTAATTAAAGTGAGACTTGGAGAATATATGGAATAACAGTACATATCTTTATGAAAAAATGGTTAAAGAACGAATCAATAAAGAATGCTTCACTCTTCTGATTTTCCCCTTTGGCACATTCCACTGGCTGCCAAGAAGCAGAGAAACAAAATGACTGATCTTTTATTATTATTCCCTTGCATTCTGAACAAGAGGATCAAAGTATAAGCACCACCTTCCTTTCTGTGGATGGTTCATTGGTAAGAAAATGAACCATTCTGCCATGTGCTCATTGAAATTTTCTTGTTTCAGAAGTTCATCTGTAATGCTCGAAAGGTAAAATAATTCATTCACAACTGCCATTTCTGCTACCAGCTGCAACAGTAGGTTCCTGCTCCGTAGCGAAACAAAGAAAAAATCAAAACATGGGAAAAATAAAACCTAGATACAACTGGCAATAAAGTAACAAATACGTAATCCCTAAAGAGTCAGAAAGTTGTGCTTTCTCCTCATTCTGCTTTTACTGCAGGCAGGAGAGCCAAACAACGATATAATTCTGCAAAACTTTCAGAAAATAAATTTGATTTGCAATATATGAAGAGTGAAGCATAATATTCCCATCTGTAGGTATAGGTTTACAGCAACAAGAGAACTCGTCACAATGAATACTTAAACGCGCACATCCATTTTAGCAAGTAGTAGTTCAGATGTCAACCATCACCACCCACTTCATAACATGCGCCAAACAACTCAAAAATGACATAAAGTAGCAATAATGCCATTTGGCTCTTCAAGTTTACTCCACCACCGAAGAATATACCTCATCTTATTGCAACCCCAACTCCACATTCAAATCTATCCAGCAGAAAAATCAACCCACCTCCATCTTTCTATCTACCCTCATTGTTCACTTATCAAAATACCTGCATACCGCTCTCAAAATATCCACAGATCATTTCCACTACCCTGAAGAGGTCAAAAGACTCATAACCCTGTGAGATAAACAATTACACCCTACCTCTCTCTTAAGTAGGTGACCTCTTAATTTTTAATCACTGATCAGTTTTATTTTGTAAATTCTTACAGATAGCATGAAATATGAATGTACTGTACTTCTCAAGGCTAGTAGTGAAAACGTTATTATAAAAATTGCTGGGATAGTTAGTTACCAGTGAGCAAAAGTAGTTGTAAACTGTAGAAATATCTCAGTAGAGGGACAGACAGACAATAATTTGCAACTGAAATTTAATCCAGGGAAATGCAAGGATTTTCTTTGAGACCAACCAAGGCATTAGAATATTTATTAAAGAAGCACAGATGAACAGTGGGACTTCAAAGTTCGATACATTGATCATCACGGCAGACAGATAAAAGGTCAAGAAAGTACATATCATACTTGCATGTATTGACCTAGGCAAAGAATATATGAGCAGGAAGGAAATGCTGGAAATTTATAAAGTACAAGAAAGACACAGCTGAATTTGTATGTATTATTCAGGCTACTGCATTATGAAAGAAACCATGAGCAAGAATAGAAGACCATTCCATCTCTCAGACGTATTCCACAACTAAGCAGAATCACGGCTGATTTAACATTCCTCAAGTGCACTTCTCTGCCCCATCCCCAAAGCCTTTGATCTCCCTACTAATTATAAAAAAACTATCACAGACAGATATCCAACGACTCTGAAGAAAGAAGTTCCAGATACTTACAATACTCAGAGGAAAATAAAATCTTCCTCACCTCAAGCTTATTCTGAGATCCTATCCTCAGTTCTGAACTTTGCCATGAATGGAAACACCTACTCAGCATTTTATCTATACCCTTTTTGAACAAGGTTACCACTCATTTTTCAAAACACCAATCTAGATAGTCTCTACATGTTTTCCCTCATCGAACAAGCTGCAAAATTCATCCCAATGTATCTTCACTGAGTCGCTTTCAATTGAACAATACATTTCTTTAAGTAGGGTGCGTGCTACATCTGGTATATTTCTAGACCACTGTCATCCTGTAGGAATTTACATACCATGCGACTGAAGTGGAACTGCAAAACAGAATATTAGACCGTAAGATCATAAGGTATAGAAGAAGAATTTTACTACTTGGCTCATCGAGTCTGCTTCATCACGGCTGATATTGATCCTTTGACAGTGAAAATATTCAACTGACAAAGCAGAGAAATTACTGTTTTTTATCAGGCCCTTTGTTGGTTGGTGTTGACCATGGATGCTGCATCCCAGCTATCTATGTGACACACAAGACGGCAATGCAACATGGAGAGCAAGCTATTGCTCTCATAGCAGACTTCCCCTCTCCATCCATGCAGCTGATGAATCCAAAGGAATGGTAAAAACCAATACAGTTTGGCACCAGCAGCATCACAGGAGTTGCCAGTCAGCATTGAATTGAATTGAATTGAACTGACTTTATTTCTTACATCCTTCACATACATGAAGGACGAACAGACCATGAATGTACAGACCATGTGAGATCCTCAGTGATGTGTATGCTAAGGAACTTAAAGCTGTTTACCCTCTCAACCCCAGATCCACTGATGTCAATAGGGGTTCCACGGTCTCCATTCCTCCTGTAGTCCATAGCCAGCTCCTTTGTTTTGCAACATTGAAGGAGAGGTTGTTTTCTTGACACCACTGTGTCAAGGTGATGACTTCTCTGTAGGCTGGCTTGTTATTATTTGAGTTAAGGCCAATCAATGTAGTGTCATCAGCAAATTTAATTAACAGTACTGCCTTAGGGACTCCAGCACTGGATTGTTCCTCATGGTTTACTGCCAAAGCCTTCCCCAAAAGTAAATATAGTTGCAAGGCAGGGGAGGTTTGAGATCAGAGTTTTCGTCCTCCTAGATGAGTTGCCAACCATGGCCGACAAGCCCCATCCGCCCAAAGTGATTGATTTTTAGGAGCCAGTAACCTGCACTTGCCTCTTCTCCTTCATGTATGAAACATCTCCACCAGGCTTAGTAGCTAAGCCACACATGAAGGCCAGGAGCTGGACTTGGTTGTTATTGACTATGTGGGACGCACACATTGAAGCATTTAATAGGTAGTGAGAATTTAACCCTGCTACCACCTCTGGCTATAATAACCTTAAGGAACTCTTAATTAAGGAACCCTGTATTATTAATGAATACACTCTGAATCATAAAATTATTATTGGAGTCCATATGAAGAGATATGATCTAAAACATTGACCACCTATGTGCTTCTGTAGATGCTACATGATCTACTTAGATCAGCTTGCAGTTTGTTTATTGATCTAAATCCTAGCAAAAAAAATCTGCATTCTGCATCGTTCCAGGAAATAAGACCATAAGACCTAAAAGACAGAAGCAGAATTAGGCAGTTTGGCCCGCTCACTCTGCTCCACCATTCAATCATGGCTGTTCCTTTTCTCTCCTCCTCAGCCCCACTCCCGGTCTTCTCCCTGTAACCTTTGATGCCATGGCCAGTGAAGAACCTATCAATTCCTGCCTTAAATACACCCAACAACCTGACCTCCACAGCTGTCTGTGGTAACAAATTCCACAAATTCACCACCCTTTGGCTAAACAAATTTCACCAGATCTGTGTTTTAAATGGACGCCCCTTTATCCTGAGGCTGTGCCCTTTGTCCTAGACTCTCCCACCATGGGAAACATCCTTTCCACATCTACTCTGTCTAGGCCCTTCAACATTCAAAAGATTTCAATGAGATTCCACCCCCCCACCCCCATTCTTGTAAATTCCAGCGAACACAAGCCCAGAGCCATCAAACATTCCTCAAGAGATGATCCCTTAATTTCTGAAATCAACCTTGTGAACCTTCTCTGAACCCTCTCCAATTCCAGCACATCTTTTCTCAGATAAGAAGCCCAAAACAGTTCATGATACTCAAGGTGAGGCCTCACCAGTGCCTTATAAAGCCTCAGCATCACAACACCTGCTTATATATTGTAGGCCTCTTGAAATGAATGCTAACATCGCATTTGCCTTCCACACCACCAATTCAACCTGCAAATAAACCTTTAGGGTTCTGCACAAGGACTCCCAAGTTCAGATTTTTGGATTTTCTCCCTCTTTAGAAAATAGTCTGCACATTTATTTCTACTACTAAAGTGCATGACCATGCATTTTCCAACGTTGTATTCAATTTGCCACTTCCTTGCCCATTCTCCTAATCTGCCTAGGTCCTTCTGCATCCTTCCTGTTTCCTTAACACTACCTGCCCCTCCACCAATCTCCACATTATCTGCAAACTTGACAACAAAGCTATCTATTCCATCATCTGAATCATTTATATACAGCATACAGAGAAGCGGTCCCAACACCAACCCCTGTGGAACACTACCAGTCACTGGCAGCCAACCAGAAAAGAACCTTTTATTCACACTCGCTGCCTCCTACCAATCAGCCAATGCTCTAACCATGCCAATAACCTTCCAGTAATACTACAGGCTTTTAACTTGGTAAGCACCCTCATGCATGGCACCTCGTTAAAGGCCTTCTAAAAGTCCAAATATACATCTACTGCGCCCCCTTTATCCATTCTACTTGTAATCTCCTCAAAGAATTCCAACAGGTTCGTCAGGCAAGACTTGCCCTTAAGGAAACCATGCAGACTTTGTCCTACATTGTCCTGTCCCACCAAGTTCTCCATAACCTCATCCTTAACAATTGACTCCAACATCTTCCCAACCACTGAGGTCAGGCTAACTGGCCTATAATTTCCTTTCTGCTGCCTCCCTCCTTTCTTAAAGAGTGGAGTGAATTTGCAATTTTCCAGTCCTCTGGATCTACGCCAGAGTCCAATGTTTTTTGAAAAATCAATACTGACGCTTCCACAAACTCAACCACTCCTCTTTCAGAACCTTAGGGTGCAGTTCATCGAGTCTGGGTGACTTATATATCTTTTGGTCTTTCAGCTTTTTGAGCACCTTCTTCCTTGTAAGAGTACCTGCACTCACTTCTCATCCCTCACACCCTTCAACACCTGGCACAGGGCTAGTATATTTCAAAGTGAGGATTGATGCAAAATACTCATTTAGTTCATATGCCATCTCCTTGTCCCCCATTATTATTTCTCTGGCCTCATTTTTTAGCGGTCCTATATCCACTCTCATCTCTCTCTTTATTTTTGTATACAGGTGTCTTCCGCTTTTCGAATGTTCGCCTTACGAAACCTCACTGTTACAAAAGACCTACATTAGTACCCTGTTTTCGCTATCAGAAGGTGTTTTCACTGTTATGAAAAAAAAGCAGCGCGCAATAAAAAAATCAGCATGCAAAAAAGATCAGCGTGCGCCCCGAGCAGCCGCTCTCCCCCGGATTCAGAATGGCATTGCTTTAACACGTGCCCGTGAGCAGCCGTTAGCAAGATGAGTTCTATGGTGTCGGAAAAACCTAAAAGAGCTCGTAAGGGTGTTACACTTAGCGTAAAACTAGACATAATTAAGCGTTTCGATCGTGGTGAACCAAGTAAGGACCAAGTGTGCTTGGCTTGTGGAAGCTGATGAAGATGATGTTGAAGAGGTTTTGGCATCCCATGACCAAGATCTGATAGATGAAGAGCTGATGCAATTGGAAGAGGAAAGGATAACAATTGAAACCGAATGCAGTAGCGAAAGTGAAGCAACTGTGTGAGATTTTCGCTGCAATGATAAAGTACGACTTTAATTTTGAAAGGGTACGTAGGTTTAGGGGATATTTGCAAGATGGTTTGAGTCCTTACAAAGAACCAGGCCGCGGACAGATACTGTACCGATTCGCGGAGAATGCAGCAGTAGCCGGGAGGCACACAGCACATCTTTAAGAAAAAAGCCGAAATAAACATGCTAATTAATTAGGTGCCGCCCCACACGTAAATGTCGGCCCAGATCAAAGGTGATGCAATCGGCAATCGGCACTGATCTGGGCCAAAAATTACGTGCCGGGCAGCACCTAATTAATTAGCATGTTTATTTCGGCTTTTTTCTTAAAGATGTGCTGGATGCCTCCCGGCTACCACTGTACCCCTGCATGCTTCATGGTATCGGTTGGTGGCCCGGAGGGTGGGGGCAACTGCACCACCCAACCTGCAACGACTTAGTCTAACACACCATCATCAGTGTGCTCAGCGCTGAACCAATTCCGGTAAGTGATACTACACTGTACACACATTATTTCTACTTTATATCAGCTGTGTATTTTTACGTGTTATTTGGTATGATTTGGCAGCTTCATAGCTTAAAGGTTACTGGAGAGCGCTTGCGCCGTGTTTTTGCCAACAGCGCTTGCGTGAGATTTTCGCTACGGAGAGCAGTGCAGTAATGATTGTGGAAAAGTATTTCTACTTTATGTAAGCAGTGTATTTAATATATCATTCCTGCTTTTACTGTGTGTTACTGTTATTTTAGGTTTTATGTGTTATTTGGCATGATTTGGTTATTTTTGGGTCTGCGAACACTCACAAAATGTTCCCATATAAATAAATGGTAATTGCTTCTTCGCTTTACCACATTTCCGCTTACGAACCGTTTCATAGGAACGCTCTACCTTCGGATGGCGGGGGAAATCTGTACTTGAAAAAGCTTTTTCTATTCATCTTGATATTGTTTGCTAACTTGCTTTCATATTTAATCTTTTCCTTCCTAATGATTCTTTTAGTTGTTCTCGATAGGTTTTTAAAATCTTCTCAATCCTCTAACTTCCCACTAATTTTTACTTTGTTGTATGCACTCTCTTTTGCATTTACATTAGCTTTGACTTCCCTTGTCAGCTACGGTTGCGCTATTTTGCCATTTGAGTATTTCTTTGTTTTTGGAATACATCTATCCTGCACCTTCCTCATTTTTCCCAGAACCTCAAGCCATTGCTGCTCTGCTATCATCCCTGCCAGCATCTCCTTCCAGTTTACTTTGGCCAACTCCTCTCTCATACCACTATAATTTCCTTTACTTCACTGAAATACTGTTACATCAGACTTTACATTCTCCCTATCAAATTTCAAGTTGAACTCAATCATATTCTGATCACTGGCTCCTAAGGGTTCCTTTACTTTAAGCTCCCTAATCGCCCCCGGTTCACTACATAACAGCCAATCCAGTATAGCTGATCCCCTAGTAGGTTCAATGACAAACTGCTCTGAAAAGCCATCTTATAGGTATTCAACAAATTCACTCTTCTGAGATTCATTACCAACCTGATTTTCCCAATCTACCTGCATGTTAAAATCTCCCATGACCACCACATCATTGCCCTTTTGCATTGTAATCTGTAGTCCACATCCCAGCTACTGTTGGGAGGTTAATATATAACTGCCATCAGGATCCTTTTACTCTTGCAGATTCTCAACTCAACCCACAAGGAGTCAACATCTTTCGATCCTATGTCACATCTTTCTAATGATTTAATGCCATTCTTTACCAGCAGAGCCATGCCACCTCCTCTGTCTACCTTCCTATCCCTCCTTTCAGCTGGAGGTCAGGCAGCGTCCATGAGAAATACTGGCATCCTTGGAAGCCTCTCACTTCCCCACAAATGTCTCCCTGATAACTTACTGCAAGTTAACACTTCATCATCTCAAATAAGAATTATTTTTGGACTTGACACAGGAATGAAAAATGGTAATTTACAGTATGTTCTAAGTACAACACTTTATCTGCACTGTTTTTCAGGCATTAAAACAGGTTTAGCATTCACCATTATGCTATTTCTCAAAGTTCTTTTAAGTCTTATAAATTTATTTAGTACCAGCTTCAAGACAGCACTGCCAAGCTCCCTTGCATAAACTCAATCTGTTTCAGCAATAGCAGCATTCAAGGGTGAAATATCCCTCAGTGGGTGCACTCCTCCTCATGGCTCGGACTTCAGGAAGCTGTTTATATCAAGTCACACTAAGTACAACTTACTTGCTATCAACTACAGGGTGGAAGTCTACTCGGAAGGTTTGTGGGTTGGGGGGGTGTGGATGAGGTTGGCTGGAGAAAGTAAACAACATGCATGGGCTTCTGGAGAACAATTCACACATTAAGTGACTGCACTGCGCTGGTTGTAATTGTGCCAGGAGTTTATAAGGGAGGTGCCTATAAGGGCATAAGTGCCCTCTACAAAGAGCCGCATTTCTGGGAGTCTTGTAATGCAGTCAGTGCACCTTCCAAGTGTGAAGACAAAAATCACATTTACTAAAGAGTGTCAACAAGTGCCACTGTGGGGCATCTCAGGACATCCAAAACCAAAATACTGCAAATGCTAGTAATTTGGGATGAGAAGAGGAAGTGCTGCAAACTCTCAGTAAGGCGGCAGCACCTTACCAGTTTTGGCATACTCTGGATGTCTCCAGCACTTTTACTATTTTAATGACAGCCTACAAGAACCTTAAAGCAGTACTTCTGAAGGGGAGTTTGGTATAGACATTTGTGCTTGTCTGAAAGGCAAACTCCAAGCATACATGATTGCAAGAGAGTCATGGCTGATCTTTTACATAATTGTTTCAGACTTCACTGTCATTAGAGACAAGTTCTTCAGTACATAGCAGCAATTAAATGCACAGCAAAACAATGATAAGTACTAGCATTAAAAATAAGTTGTATCAGGTAGAATAGACAGGAGCCTTTTTTTGGCGGGGGGTTAGAGGGATATCTTGTGTCTTTGAATATCTTAATGCATATGTAGATGGATAGGTGAGAATGAGTACTGAAGGCAACCAGAAGATGAGCAATAATCTTACTGAATGGCAGAGGAGGTTTCAGGAGTTGAATGACCTATCCCTGCTCCTAACTTGTATAAACAGCCAACATTTCGGGCCAAGACCTTTCTTCAGGAGTCCTGAAGAAGGGTCTTGGCCCAAGATGTCAACAGATTATTCTTCTCCATCGATGTTGCCTGACCTGCTGAGTTCCTCCAGCAGCTTCTGTGTGTTGCCATCTGTTGTCAACTGAAATAGTTCTTCTTTCGATAAATAAGAAATCTACAGTCAGCGTAGTAAATGACATGCTTTCATGTCTTATTCCCATCCAAAAAAAAAGTTGTCTCAGTTCAGATGAAATTATTCTTTTAATAGCAGCTCTAATAGAATTGAAAACCATTCCTTTAGATAACTTCCAGATACATCTAAATATTTATTTCATATTTTGAATCCAATGAGTTTTTGTGTACTTAAAACATATCTGAAAATAATTTTCGTAATTCCATAAAGGCTCCAGAGATTAGGACAACAAAGAGATGGTCATGGGAGGGAGTGGAGGGAATACAAATTTGCTTCGAGTCAGTGGACTGGGTTGTGTTCAAGGACTCATCTGTGGATCTGAATGAATACCCCAGAGTTGTCACAGACAATTAAAAAAAAGTCCTAGACAAGTGTGTCCCCACAATTCATTCAGAGTCTTCACC
Organism: Mobula hypostoma; assembly: GCF_963921235.1. Lineage (NCBI taxonomy): Eukaryota > Metazoa > Chordata > Chondrichthyes > Myliobatiformes > Myliobatidae > Mobula > Mobula hypostoma. Next base: position 173,562,548 of record NC_086097.1, read on the forward strand.
AACCAGAAGCCCTGGATGAACCATGAGATCTGCAATCTGCTGAGGGCCAGATCAGAGGCATTCAAGTTTGGTGACCAGGAAAGTTACAAGAGGGCCAAGTACAATCTCTGCTAAGCCATTTCATGGGGGAAGTGGCTATTCCGGACTGAGCTCCAATCGATGAATCATGCTTGACAGGTCTTGAATGCTACTACTCCTACAAAGTGAAATCAAGAGACACCGGTGACAACCGAGCTTCGCTTCCAGATCAGCTCAATGCTTTCTATGCTGGCTTTGACTGTCAAACCATCATGAACTCCCACAGCCACCATTGACCTTGTAATTTCAGTCTCTGAGGCTGAAGTACAAGCATCCTTCAGGAGGGTAAACGAATGGAAATCATCCAGCCCAGATGGTTATACTGGTGCATGAGAAGAATGTAGTAACTTGCCTCAATGACTATTGTCCAGTTGTACTTACATCCACAGTGATGAAGTGTTTTGAGAGGATGATGATGAAACATATCAACTCCTGCCTGAGAAGCAACTTGGATCTGCTTCAATTGCCTACCGGCACAACAGGTCCACAGCGGATCCCATTTCATTGGCATTTCACTTAACTCTGGAACAGCTGGACAGCAAAGACTACATTGACTTTACTGACCACTGCTTAGCATTCAGTACTATTATCCCCTCAAAACTAATTAATAAGCTTCAAGACCTTGGCCTCAGTACCTCCTTATGTAACTGGATCCCTGATTTCCTCACTTCCAGATCCCAATCAGTTCAGATTGGGAATAACATCTCCTCCACAATCTCCAATCAGCAAGGTTGCGTGATTAGTCCTTTACTCTACTCACTTTACACTTAAGACTGTGTGGCTAACTACAACTCGAATGTCATATTCGAGTTTGGTGCCAGCAGCACTGTCGTAGGCCAAACCAAAGGTGATGACAAATCAGCACATAGGACGGAGAATGAAAATCGGACTGAGTTGTGCCGCAACAACCACCTCTTACTCTATGTCAGTAAGGCCAAGGAGCTGATTATTAACTTCAGGAGGAGGAAACCGGAATTCCATGAATTAATCCTTATCAGAGGATCAGAGGTTGAGAGGGTCAGTAACTTTAAACTCCTTGGTGTTATCATTTCAGAGGACCTGTCCTGGGCCCAGAACACAAGAGCAATTGTAAAGAAAGCAGGGCAGTGCCTCTACCTCGTTAGGAGTCTGCAGACATCTACAACTCTGACAAACCTGTATAGATGTGCTGACTGTATATTGACTGGCTACATCACAGTCCAGTATGGAAACACTAAATCATAAACATGAGGAAGTCTGCAGATGTTGTAAATCCAAAGCAACACACACAAAATGCTACAGGAACTCAATAGGTCAGACTGCATCTATGGAAAGGAGTAGACAGCTGAGGTTTCGGGCCGAGACCCTTCTTCAGGACTTAAAAGGAAGGGGGAGACTCAGAATAAAGAGGTGGGAAGGGAAGGAGGCTAGATGGAAGGTGATAGGGGAAGCCAGGTGGGTGGAAAAGGTAAAGGGCTAGAGAAGAAGGAATCTGATAGGAGAATAAACCATGGGAGAAAGGGAAGGGAAGGGGAAAGGGGCCCGGGGGAAGTGATAGGCAGGTGAGAAGAGGTAAAAGACAAGACTAATGTGGAAAATCTTACAAAATGTAGTGGATATGGTCTAGTCTATCACAGGTAAAGGTCTCCCTACTATTGAGCACATCTACACTGAGTGATTTCACAGAAAAGCAGCACCCACCTTCATGGACCCCAACCACCCAGGTCTCGCTATTGCCTTCAGGAAGAAGGTACAAGGGCATCAGGACTCACACCACAAGCTTCAAGAACAGTTACTACCCCACAACTATCAGGTTCTTGAACCAGAGGGGATAACTTCACTCAACTTCACTTGTCCCATCACTGAACTGTTCCCACAAACTATGGACTCACTTCCAAGAACTCTTCATCTCATGGTTCCCAATATGTATTGCTCATTTATCAATATGATGATTCCCTCTTTTGTCTTCTGTTTTGTATTTGTATAGTTTGTTATCTTTTGCACACTGGTTGTCCACTCTGTTGCTGTGGTCTTTCATTGTTTCTATTATGGTTATTGGATTTATTGAGTCCAACAACAAGAAAATTAATCTCAGGGTTGTCAAGAGTGACATATATGTACTTTCATAATAAATTTACTTTGTACTTTGGAATTGAAATGTTGTTAATGACCCAAAATTGAAATAAAAACAACTAGCTATAATGATGAAAAGGATACTATCTGATTGTCATAAATACCCATCTGCCTCAGTCAAGTTGTTCTGGGGTAGAAAATCAGTCATGCTTTCCCATCTGGAGTGGTCCAGATGATTATAGAACCACAGCAAATGCAATTTTCCTTAAAATGTACCCAGAAAAGGCCTATGCTAGAGAACAATGAGGAATGTGAAGTAACTGTTGATATTGTCAGCGATACCCAATTCCCAAAAGTAAATTGTTTGTCAGAATAAGTATACGAGCTCAGATCATCACTGACTACATCATCAGTAATGCTGTGTTCTTCCCCCACACAATTAGCAGAAGATTCCACAGGATTACTCGGTACTGCAGTGAGTTCAACATTACACAAAGATCCCAGCACGGGAGAACCTCTAACAAAGTTTATTTCCTGGCTTTCAAAGAGATGTGAATTGAGAGACGTACCGATACCAATGTTGCGATTCCTCACCTCAAACAACTCAATGCACCGGGGTAAATCTGTCTGATATGTGCACATTATGACATCTATTTTAATACCAGTTTCACATTGCTTGTGAATTCTGAAATCATCAGATCCATAGAATTGTTTTATAGCTGATAACAAATTGTTAAAGAAATAATTACAGTTAAGCAACCTATTCATCAAAATTTATGTAAATCAAAATATTGTACAGAAAAGGGCAGAATACCCAACTCTGAAATAAACATAAATAGCATATGTACATCCAATTATCCCCACTTGCTCTAACTTAGTTTACCTGCCAATTCCATTTGATCTGATCATACCATCCTTTAAGAGTATTCGTAAAATAATCAGAAACCAGTGTTCATCAAGCAATACTCCTTCATTGAAATTAGATCAATTAAAACTTAAGCAAATCACTTCAAGTATACAACATATTTCAACCAACTATTTAACAGACACACTAAAGATAACAAAGTATGTCATAATCCGAGTTACAAAATCATAGGGGCGGGTGAAGTGATGATGGCGCTAAATGGCAACTCCTTTGCTTGCATCTTCGGAAACAGCTCTACTTCTATCTTCAATATCTCTATTTTTCCCTTTCAGGGTTCTTTTGAAGACCTCGGCCTGGAGTTACATGCTAACTACGGTTCTTTGCAGGAATGGGACCTGCTCTCAGGGTTTCACAACTGACCACTGTTTGGCATGCCAAGGGATCAGCATTGGAGGACTAGGATCTCGGCTTCTGGAGACAGGCAGATTGAAGGTTGGTGTCTGGGACTGGTGTGTTCGTGGGAGCTGGAATATCTTTGGCTGGGTGCCCAGAGACCTTTCGGCACAGAGCTTGAGAAAAGTGACGCAATGGAATTTTAACATCGTAAACCAGCGAGTTGTTTGTTATGTGTCCTCTCTTGCTGTGAAACAGAGTCATCTCTTTCTCCTTTATTAGGGGGAGAGAGAGAGAGAGAGCCTGTGGTGTGTCGAATGCCGGGGGAACAATGTAGTCTTTGGAGTATTGCAAGTCTGTGTCTTTAATGTTGCTTTTGCTGCACGTTTGAGTGCTCGGTGATGGGTGCCGATGCTTTTTTTTTGCCAGTGGGGGGAGGGAGGGGAGCTGGGAGAGACTTTGGGGTTCTAACATTTAACTGTCATTCATTCTTTGGGGTACTCCTCTGTTTTCATGGATGGTTGGAAGAAAAAGCATTTAGAATGTATACTGTACACATTTCTCTGACATTAAGTGCACCTTTGAAATCTTTGAAAAATAAATGGATGCTTTTGATTGTCAACTTCTTGGCACCCTGCTGAACAGAGCAACATTGTGTACAGGCAATTCTGCACTATTCGTGTCAAGCTGCAATAACGATTTCTCAAGCATGTCACGAAAAAGCAATTAACACCATTACTGGGACCACTTATAATAAGTAATATGACCTCCCATTATTAGTCAAATGTACCTAAAAAAATCCATTGCACTGTCCTTTTCATATGATAAAATCCAACTCAAGAAAATTATTCTGAAAAGAAATGGACTGACAATTTAGGAGGCAGCAGCTGCAGAGATTGATAAGTTTAGGCAGTAATTAGATTTATCCTAAGTTCTTGTTCCATATTCAGTCACTGCCAGTAGCTGCTGGGGGAAAAAAAAAATTTCCAGCTGCTCAGAGGCCAATGTCAGAGCTTTCCTGTCTGCAACATTCCACATTTCCCAAAATTTCCAAAGCTATATCTAGGCTATTGTTGCTTATTATAAACAATTACATTAAACAGACCAACAAATACAGGTTGCCTTATGAATTACTGAGCGACCAACATAACTACACAACTGCAATGGTCCAACTACTTATTTTTCCTGATTTCTTCATAAAAGAGTTAAATACTCAGCATTTTTCCACATCATTCATTAAAGTAACCATTATTAGGAGCAAAGACGGGTTTGCATTGGCATTATTGTCGCATAACTCTATTGTTCCAAAATGATCAATAAAATGACTTAATTCAATAATAAAATTATTTGCAGGTGATGTACTTTATACTTTATTGTCACCAAACAACTGGTACTAGAATGTACAATCATCACAGCTATATTTGATTCTGTGCTTCACACTCCCTGGATTACAAATATTAAATATTAAAAATATTAAAAATAGTTAAATCAGTAAATATTTAAAATTTAAATTATAAATCATAAATAGAAAATGGAAAAATGGGAAGTAAGGTAGTGCAAAGAAACCGAGAGGCAGGTCCGGGTATTTGGAGGGTACGGCCCAGATGCTGGTCAGGATGTTAAAGTTATGTTACAAGAAATCTGCATAAAGCCAATAAAAATTAACATTTTCAATTATCTTAATTGTTTCTATTTTTAAATGCTCATATCAGCATGTTTCTTTTTATCAAATATAATTTAACTTCAAAGGCAGCTCTACTTTTCACAGATTGCAATGCTCAGACTAACTATTTTGAATCCCTTTTAGTGTGCTTTTGCCTCATGAATTGATTGATACTTATGCAGTTCTACCGAGACAGCATTCTCTTTGACACAGCAGGGTATTATGCCTCCTCATCTTTCTACGTTAATCATCAACCACCCTATTCCACTCCAAAACCTCACACTAGTACACAGCACTGCAAGCTGCCCTTGCTTGATTCTAATCCCCTATTTGACCACAGCAAAGTAGCTCCAGCAATGGTTCTTTTATCCACCCCAAAATGATTACCCAATAAAATGAGTAATTCGGTGCTTCACAGCAATCATCTTTAAACAGAGTCACCTTCTGCTTGATTCCATCTACAGCTAGCACTCCATCATCTTTTCTGATCCTCCGTGTTGTAAGATTGGATGAAGCAGTATCTTCTCTGGACACAGATTCATAAAGCAATACAGCAAGGATATAGGCCCATCGGTCCAATAAGTCCATGCAAATCATGATGCCCACACAGCTCGTCTCAATTTCCTGCATTCCGCCCATAAGCCCTGCCCCTACATGTAACTATTCCAAGTGCTTCTTAAATGGCACTATTGTACCTACCTCCAATAAGTCTTCCATATATTCACCACCCTTAGCAAGTAAAACTTACCATTCCATCCTCCACAGTACATCGACTATTGAAGCCCTTGAATACTTCATTTCAAAACTAATGGCACTCATGGCTTCATACCCATGTTGGCAATGAGCCAATCTGATTATGTAATTTCGTTCCAAGCATTCAGAGTGCTGTGAATTGCTGCACTTGTCTCAGAAAAGATGTTATGATGTTAAACTACAGCCATGTCTGTCCCCTCAGGTGGATAGTGAAGACCTAGATGGCATAATATAAAGCAAAGTGGAAGAGTACTCCTGGAGCTTTGACCAATATTCATGCCACAACTAACATCAAAATTACACGTGACCTTGTTACTCATTTAATTTTTGCTTCTTTGAAGTTCATTATTCACAACTTGCCTGATGCACTCCATAGCTTACCACAGTGTGATTACATCTCAGAAGTACTTCCTTAATTGCATTATATTTAATAATCTTCTAAAGTGCTATAGAAAGTGTTGTCTGGTACAATTTGTTGTTTTACTAAAAATGAAAATGATGAAGCAGCATCAGCGACAACATATTCAACTTTAAATATAAGCACACTGATAATGTATTTCCTTTATAATATGCCCCATAAAGAATATCAATTTATGAATTAGCTGCAGAATTTTTCTGAGCAATTGTGTAGATTATATGTATTTCAGTAATTTTAAATAAAGGCAGCGATATACAATGATAGTCAATTCTTCTGTGACACCTCACTTATGAGAAATTAATATGACAAACATGAGTATGTAACTTGCACTTTAGTGTTTTGTTGGTTATAGTCATTTTACACATTTTTGATTTATTAAAATTTTGATTTTAAAGTCATAAATATTGCTCCTGAACAGAATTTGCACAATCCAAGCAAAAAATTTGCAATGACAGGCATACTAAAATACTATACTTTTATACAGATATTAACCTCCTAACAAATTGCCTCAGCAGCAATCAGCAAACACAGTTTGTAAAAACAAGACACTGCAGATGCTAAAATCTGGATCAACTCAGCAGATCAAGCAAAGGGATGGTTGTCTTTCAGGTTTCCTCTTTGCCTCTAAAGATCCCACTTGACCCACTTAGTTCTTCCAACAGATTTCGTTTTAAATCTATTTTTAATAGTAGTAGAATGAAAATCACGAGATGTTTACTAGAAAGCTGAAATCACACAGAATTTATTTAAAAAGAAATATACTGTTTGCTGAGAAGAATTAGATGCAACATACACCACTGGAAGCAATGTTAAAAGGAGAGCAAGAACAGAGGGATTGAGTATATCTGCACATTTTATTGGAAGTGGCAAAGCAGGTTGATAAGTTGTTAGAAAAACATGGGGAGGATGCTCGGCTTCCCCTTGTACATATCTACTTGCAGTTCAATTTAGTTTCTTCTTGTGAGTTTCACATTCTCTGGCTGAAAAAGTTTCCCTATATTTTCTTTGCACTTAACTTGTATGGTCAGCATCTAGCTTCATTTTACCAATTCTGTTTATGCCCATTATCGTTAAAATTATCAGCAGCAGATCCCTTTACAATCTCTTCTCCTCCAAGGAGAACAACCTCAGAGCTGCAAATTACCCTCATAACTAATATACCTCAACTCCAGAATCATTCTGGGGAATTCCTTCTGCACCTTCTCCAAAAAAGTTTGCATCGCTCCTAAAGTAGTTTTGTTTCACAGGTTCATCACAACACCCTTTCGCACACATTCTGGCTCTGAAGCAAATTATAAATGTAAATATCTGAATCTTATAACTTAGAAAAAAGGTACATTACCACGGAGTTATAACATAGAAACAGGTCCTTCAGCCTACTGGTTCCACATCAATCCTCAACTATCCATTACATTAACCCAACATTAATCCCATATTTATATTCTACTCAAACACGAGGAAATCTGCAGATGCTGGAATTTCAAGCAACACACATAAAAGTTGCTGGTGAACACAGCAGGCCAGGTAGCATCTCTAGGAAGAGGTACAGTCAACGTTTCAGGCCGAGACCCTTCATCAGGACTAACTGAAAGAGCTAGTAAGAGATTTGAAAGTGGTAGGGGGAGGGGGAGATCCGAAATGATAGGAGAAGACAGGAGGGAGAGAGATGGAGCCAAGAGCTGGACAGTTGATTGGCAAAAGGGATATGAGAGGATCATGGGACAGGAGGCCCAGGGAGAAAGAAAAGGGGAGGGGGGAAGCCCAGAGGATGGGCAAGGAATATAGTGAGAGGGACAGAGGGAGAAAAAGGAAAGAGAGAAAAAGAATGTGTGTATATAAATAAATAAATAATGGATGGGGTACAAGGGGGAGAACGGATGGGGTACGAGGGGGAGGTGGGGCATTAGTGGAAGTTTGAGAAGTCAATGTTCATGCCATTAGGTTGGAGGCTACCCAGACGGAATATAAGGTGTTGTTCCTCCAACCTGAGTGTGGCTTCATCTTTACAGTAGAGGAGGCCGTGGATAGACATATCAGAATGAGAATGGAACGTGGAAATAAAATGTGTGGCCACTGGGAGATCCTGCTTTCTCTGGCGGACAGAGCGTCAACTGTCCAGCTCTTGGCTCCATCCCTCCCCCTCCTGTCTTCTCCTATCATTTTGGATCTCCCCCTCCCCCTCTCAAATCTCTTACTAGCTCTTCTTTCAGTTAGTCCTGACGAAGGGTCTCCGCCCAAAACATCGACTGTACCTCTTCCTATAGATGCTGCCTGGCCTGCTGCGTTCACCAGCAACTTTTATGTGTGTTGCTTTCTATTCTACTCGTTTTCAGCAGCTCCCTCAGATTCTACCACTTATTTACACACTAGAAGCAACTCCTGGTGGCCAATTAACCTTCCAGCATGCATATTTATGGAGAGTGACTGAAACTGAAGCACTCAGAAGGTTGCTCATATAATCATATAATGCAATTTACCAAATTTAAATTAAGATAGTATAACATTCAGAGTCTATATTCCCTCAAGCTGCTTCTATGGTAAATTGATCAAACCAAAAGTTCATAACCAACATCTTTTAAAATTTGTTCTGCTTTCCATGTATTTTTATTAAATGTTATATTTTTGATGACATGATCAAAGGGAGAGCATGCAAACTCCACAAAGACATTACCTGAGGTTAGGGTCAAACCGTAGTCTCTGGCACTGTGAAGCAGCAGCTCTACTAGCTGTGCCACTGTACCAGTCTAGCTGTATTCTTGTACAACACTATTGCTTCTTACCACCTCTGGCAGTGAAATGAAATTAAATGTATTTGCAAATCACTTTTCAATGACTGCTGGGTGAATCAAATGAGTGTTACTGCATGCATACACACTACAGTTTAAAACATCAACACTATGAAGAAAGCATAGCAAAAGTCAGCGCATCCAACAAAAAAGTTCATCATGATTCTGAACCTTCTGAAACAGAAAAAAGTTAAGAATATTGCTGGGACACAGCTCATGAAGCATGCAATGATTTAAGACTATTCTGTACATCACCTACTTGGTTAGGTTCCTACCTCCCACTGGACTTGTAATCATTCTTATAGACTAACAAAAGGGCTTTTAAAGTAATTATGTGTTCAAGTGTGGTCCCATACAAGCTACAAAGTAATAAAAAGGATCCTGTGACTTTTTCCTCATAATCCCACTTACCATATTTAAATTAAGATAGTACAGAATTCAGAGCCCATATTCCCACAAGCTGCTGCTATGGTAAAGAGATCAAACCAAAGGTTCATAACCAACATCTTTAAAATTTGTTCTGTTTTCCATGTATTTTTATTAAATGTTACATTTTTAAATCTTACAGTTCTGACAAAGGCATAAATCTTTGACAGCTGCTGCTTTCCTCTGCAAACACATGTACTTTCTTCTTAAAATCTACCATCATAAAATCCCACTGGACCAGGTCAGCAGAACACCTGCAATTCTTCATTCAGTTTACAGCACAAAGTCTAAAACGAAAAGTAACATTAATTGTTTCAGTATCCTGCTACAGTTACATTTTTCACAAATTCCTGTGAACAAATGCTACAAGCATGAAATCATCCAGGCAACTCTGTCATCAGGAGGATAATTTTACCCCCCTCCCTTAAGCAGAACTCCAGTGGGAGCAAGTAGAAAAACTGGCAGCAATTACAAAACAACAGCACTTGAGACAATCTCGGGGGAAACCTGAGGAAACATGCCACAGCAAATTAGAATAACTTTCACAGATACTTAATTGAGGATATCATCATTGCTATGGTACTTGACATGTTTGGATTTAAGATAATAATCATACATTTATATATTGTTTCTTTCCACACAGTTCTTTCTGCTTTTATAGCTTTTGCTAAAGCGTGTGTAACTGGTAAAGATTAAGGGACTGGGCGGAGTAGAGATTGAATTAATAGGCCAATTAAGCTGCATTATGTCTGGGTTGGAACACTAAATGAGCAATTGGACTGTTTCCGGAGCTTTTGGTCAATTGTTGTGTAGCAACCATTAGACTCAATAGATCCCACTTTTCCAAAAGTCACTTTTATTGAATCCCCAAGCCTACCACCTTCCCATTGTCACATTCAACATTTTCTTCAATCCATCTGCTACTCTGGTCATAACCACTGCACCTAGAAATTTACTCCAGCTGTCATTCACTTTTTCAAAGCAGCATGTTTCATTGCTTGCCCAAAGCATTCTTGTATTACTGTGAAATTGTGGAACAAATTACTATGACAGGTTTTTAAAAAGGGTGAGATGAGTACCAATCCATAAAAACGGGATTCCAATCTATTAAAGAAAGAATTTGCATTGATATCGGACCAATTGAAAATCCAAAAGCTGTTCATGATCTTGACCATATCACTTCCCATCCAATCTCCTGAAAAAAATGCTATTCCCTTTTCTCAGTTCCTTCATCTCCGCCACATCTGTTCCAAGGACGTGACTTTCTATTCCAGGACATCAGAGGACAGGGTTCCATTCCCTCCACTATTAATGCTGCACTCACCTACAAGTCCTCCATTTCCACACTCACCCCATCTTCCCACAGCCGTAAAAGTGATAGAGTTCCTTTTGTGCTCATCTATCACCCCACCAGCCTCCACACCTTCTGCTATCTCCAAAAGGATTCTACCACTGAACATATCTTTACCTCCCTCTCTGCTCCTCCCCTCCCCCACTTTCTGCAGAGATCGCTCCCTGTGCAATTCCCTTGTCCATTTGTTCCTCTCCACCAATGTCTCTGCTGGCACTTATCCCTGTAAGCTGCCCAAGTGCTACATCCACCCGTATAATGCCTTCCTCACCTCCATTTATGGCCCCAAACAGTCCTTCCAGGTGAGGCAACACTTCATCTGTGAATCTGCTGGAGTTATCTATTTTGTCCGGTGCTCCGGATGTGGTCTCCTCTACATTGATGAGACCCGCTTAAATTGGCAGACTGTTTCGTCAGGCACCTCTTCATCATCCACCACAAGTGGGACTTCCCAGTGGCCAAACATTTTAATTCCCATTCCCATTCTGACGTGTTGGTCCAGGTCCCCTCTTTTGCCAAGATGAAGTCACCCTCAGAGTGGAGAAGCAACACCCTATATTCCATCTGGGGAGCCTCCAACCTGAAGGCATGAATATCAATTTCTCCTTCCAGTAAAATTCCCACCTCTGACATTTCATCTCTTCTCACCTATTACTTCTGGGTTCCATCTTCCTTCCCTTTCTCCTATCTGATTCCTTCTTCTCCAGCTCAACTTTTCCCATCCACCTGACTTCACCTATCACCTTCCAGCTAGCTTCCTTCTCCTCCCCCCACCTTTTTATTCTGGCATCTTCCCCCTTCCTTCTCAGTCCTGAAGAAGGGTCTCAGCTCAAAACATTGACTGTTTGTTCATTTTCATAGATGATGCCTGACCTGCAGAGTTCCTCCAGCATTTTATATGTATTGCTTTGGATTTCAAGCATCTGCAGACTTGGTCGTGTTCATGATCAAAAAGTTGTTTCGATATCAGAATTTCTTCTATAGTAATTTAAAAGACGATCTTTTGCACAGGTTGTGGGGGTGCTACAGAAAATAGTGGAGACGAGTACAAAAATTTGCTAGATGGATCACTGAACTGAAAATAAACTATTGCGACTAAACAAGTCTACTGTTATGATAAAGTAACCACTTAGTTTGTTCCAAACCCACAACTCATCCTTACCATAATTGGTAATATCCAACCTATGGTTTAACTGTACCATATTTTGAGGAATAGCACAGCAGAAAGGAGAAGTGAGGAAAAGATATTAAATCTTCTGGTTTAAGATGGTGCTGGTGAAGCTCAGCGACTACTTGCTGGTGGCAAATAAAATAAAGAAAACAACTGAATACTTTATTAATCACACTTTCTTCTGCTAAACGATCCCTGCAAACAATAGCCTGTATCTTCCCTGTTGGAGTTGAGCTCTTGAACCGCCTGTACAACCTGGCATTTTTGCGGTGGGAACTGAAGCCTCGAAGGTGCAGGTCATTGTGGTGAAGTATATTCAGGTCTAAATGAGGCACAGGACCTGGTCGGAGAGAGGGGAATGAGCCAAAGTTTGGCCTTTGCTGTAGCAGACTTAGAAGCAATTCGATGTGTCAGAACCAAGGCGAGGTTCTGGGTCTGAGAGCTTGGAACGGCCTGAGGTTTGGATGATTTAAGCACCAGGCCAGATTGAAACGGGCAGGGTGTTGAGGCCGGAAGCGGGCATCGGGCTGGTGTTCAGCTCACTACTTGGTGAGGCTTACTCATCTCTGCACTGAACTTCAGCTTGCTGCCCTGCGAGGTTGATTTGTCTCTGCACTGAACTGAGGCGATGGCCTGCAACTAGTTCACTTCCATTGAAATTCAGTTCTGAATGCTATTTGCATACTTTTATTATTTGCACAATTTGTTTTTTTTTCTCTCAGCTGATTGGGTGTTTGAGTCTTCTTTTGTTTGACTGGATTCTATCGAGTTTCTTTGTTTTGTGGCTGACTGTAAGGAGACGAATCTCAAGGTTGTATAATGTATACATACTTCGATAATAAATGTACTGGGAACTTTGAAAATTAGCAAAAATTTACAAATATTAAAAAGCTACAGCCTATAATTTGGCTAGGGCTCAGTTAATGTGCTTAAGTGCTATAAAATTTATGAATGGTCCATGAACTCATGAACATTACCTCATTTTTGCACTAATTATTTATTCTGTAGTTAAAGTAATTTAATGTCTTTGCACTGAACTGCTGCAGCAAACACCAAATTTCACATCAAATAAGAAAGTGATAATGATTCTGAAATTTGTCAGGAAATAGTTTAAACTGCTTAATTTTCCGTATGTAACTGACATTAACTGCTACATTTATTGGAGTCAAAGATCCTGCTAATGGCCCTGTTGTGAGAAGTTAAATAATGCTTCTGTATTGCAGTTCTTCATACTACTTCAATCAAGCATATTGATTGCATCAGATTTCCATTCACAACCAGTGACCTGCAGCTAAAAAGGTTGGGCAGCCTATAACGCAGAACATTTAACCACTATCAAGGTAAGATTGCGATATTATGTTCAATAAATCTATGGAAAAAGTAACCTTGCAAACTGCTTATTGTAATTAACATCCAACAAAAAGTCATCAATACTTTTCAGAATAAGAAAACCTGCAGCCAACCTGGTCTGGCTGATGTATAACTACTGTTTCAAAGTGACATGGCTGACTTTTAGAGCCCTCTAAAAACCAGCAGCGAGCCAGATGCAGCAAAATATAACCAACGATCAGTAAAACCTTTGGGTATCTTAAAGAGGTTTACAAAATTATCAGAATCGGATTTAATATTACCAGCATATGTCATGAAATTTGTTGTTTTGCAGCAGCAGTACTTTGCAATATATAGTAATAAAAACAATAAATAACAATGTGAAGTATATATAAAAATAAATGAAATAAATGTGTGCAAAAAGAGAGGGAAACATACTAAGGAGATACTTGTGGGTTCACTGTCCATTCAGGAATCTGATGGTGTTGGGGAAGAAGCTGTTCCTGAAAACAGTCACAGAGTCCCTCTCCTTCTCCCCCCACCTCTCTCTCCCTCCCTCCCCTTCCTCAGAGATGTTGACAGGCAGGAACTCAAAATTGCTCACACTCTCCACCGATGACCCCTCAAAGAGGACTGGTGTGTTCTATCACTTCCCCTTCCTGAAGTCCACAATCAATTCCTTGGTCTTAGTGATGTTGAGTGCAAGGTTGTTGTTGTGACACCACTCAACCAGCTGACCTATCTCACTCCTGTACACCTCGTCGTCACCATCTGAAATTGTGCCAACAGTAGTTGTGTCATCAGCAAATTTATAGATGTCTTTTAATCTGTACCTAGCTACACAGTCGTGGGTGCAGAGAGAGCAGAATAGTGGGCTAGGCACACATTCTTGAAGTACACCAGTGTTGTCAACAAGGAAGAGACGTTATTTCCAATCCACACAGACCGTGGTCTCCCTCTGAGGAATCAAGGATCCAGTTGCAGAGGGAGGTACAGAGGCCATGTTTTGGAGATTGTTGATAGAAACTGAAGGTATGATTGAGCAGTAGTCAATAATCGGCAGCCTGAAGCAAGTATAATTATTTCCAGGTGATCCAAGGCCTCATGGAGACCCAGTGAGATTGCATTGCTGTAGACCTATTGTGTCAATATGCAAATTCCAGCAGGTCCAGGTCCTTTCTGAGACAAGAGTTGATCTAGCCATGACCAATTTCTTAAAGCACCGCATCACAGTGGATGCGAGTGCCATTAGGCGATAGTTGTTGAGGCAGCTCACCCTGTTCTTCTTGGGCATTGGAATGGTGTCGCTCTTTTGAAGCAGGTGGGTACCTCTGACTGCAGCATGAGAGAATGAAGATGTCCTTCAGAACTTTCAATAGTTAATTGGCAGAGGCTTTTAGAGCTCTTCCAGGTACACCATCAGGGCCCTCTTGTTCTGACGTCCACTTCCGGGACAGAGATCACCGGGTCACCGGATGCTGCAGGGATTCACACAGATGCAGCTTTATTCTCATCTGGGAGTGAAGCATCTCTGCCATTCATGTTGTTAGGTTTCGCTTTGTAGGAAGTAATGGCCTGCAAAAAAATGCCAGAGCTGATGTGCATCTGATTCTGTCTCTAACCTCAATTGGAATTGTTTTTTCATTTTTTCCATAGATCATACACGGACTTCTTGTAAAGTTCTGGATCACTGGTCTTGAATGCAATGGATCTAGCCGTCAATAGACTACGAATCTCCTGGTTCATCTGCTGTTTTTGATTTGGGTATGTCCGGTATGTTCCCAGAGGCACACATTCATCCACACAGATTTTGATGAAGTTGGTGACAACTGTAGCATATTCATTCAGACTCGAAGATGAATCTCTAAATATTCCACCGTGCACCACGGTGGGATAGCGGTTAGCATGATGCTGTGACAGTTCGGGGCATTCCAGAGTTCAAGTTCAATTCAGGCACTGTTCTGTAAGGACTACTTTATCACTTCCATATGTACAGTCACTCCTGTGCCTAGCATCACTTTAAAGACATATAATCAATCTATGTATACAAGCTATCTTAGGTATTTATATTTATTGTGTCTTTTTATTGTAGTGTTCTTTTTCGTATTGTGTTTTTTTGTGCTGCGCCAGATCCGGAGTAACAATTATTTCATTCTCCTTTACACTCGTGTACTGGAAATTACATTAACCAATCTTTTTTTTGTGTGTGCGTGCGTGTGCGTCTGCGTGCATGCGTCCGTGTGCGATGTTGGCGGGATGATGTCTTTTTCATGCCTTTACAAGGTGCGGAGCGAGAGAGAGAGAGAGAGAGTGGTGCACCACTCCTCATCCAGACATTTCGTAGTATTTTACCCTTTTATTTTACAAGGTCGAGTTGCGATCTCAACTCTCAAACCGGCATGGATGGAAAGCGTACTCGGGAGCGGACCCGAATGGGTTCGAACCCAGGAACCTCCATTCCAGAGTCTGGCACTGATGTCATTGCGCCACCAGCCAGCCCCGACATTAACCAATCTTAAATCTTGAAATCTAGTGTATGTTTTAAAACACGAAGAGTACAGCATAGGAATAGGTCATTTGGCCCACAATATTGTGCCAAATTAATTAAACTAGTAATTGACAACCCACTAAACCAGTCCTTTCTACCTACACAAGACCATATTCCTTCATTCATTCCATATTTATGTGGCTATTTGAGAGGCTCTAAAGACCCTCTATTTTATTTGCCTCTACTATCACCTTGGCACACCTGGCATCCTGCATAATAAACTTCTGCCGCACATCTCTTTTGAACAAACTCACTCTCACCTTAAATGCATGCCCTCTAATATTAAACATTTCGACCCTGCAAAGACGATACAGCTGTCTATTCTACGTAAACTGATCATAACCTTACAAATTCTTTATCACGTCTTCCTCAGCCTCTACCACTCCAGAGAAAACAACCTAAAAGTCTTCCATTCAATCAAAGCCACCTCCTGGGTTTCTGCATCCACTTTCATTTAGGCAACCAATCAGCCGTTACTGGGCACTTCTTCCCTCCTTCTTCCTGCCCAATCGTAGTACAGATTAAATGGTGATCAGGACTTCCACAGACTGTCAACAATTCCTTTCCTCCTATGGATGCTGCTTGATCCACTGAGTTCCTCCAGCAGATTCCTTAAGAGGTCTACAATATTCTCTCTCATTCACCCCCTTTATGGATGTCGAGTGCAAGTTTTCCTAATGAACAACGTTAAAATTATAACCTAGACTATAAAACATAGGAGTATTGGTCTATTCAGTCCATCGAGTCTGCTCCACCATTCCATCATGGCTGATCTATTTCCCTCTTAACCGCATTCTCTGACAAGATCTGCCTTCTGGTGAGCAGAACATGTGGTATTCAAGAAAAAGTCCAAACAAGAACATTATAATGATATCAGATGAATATAATCTCAGATTTATACTTGACTAATTTGGCACTGTAGCCTAACGTTCCATTGTATTTATTGATTACTGCTTTTCCACATTTGGCCACAGTAAGTGTCAAGTTTACCATCCTTCCAGATGTCATCCCACCTATCCTCTAGTTAGTCAAACTCCATTGATTCAGTATTTTTTGTGCAGTACAAGAGGCTGCATATGATTCTCATTTATGGATCTTCATGTTTGGATTTTCATCTCCAAAAATTGTGTCCATGAATCAATCTTGTCCAGATCTCTCGTGTCATTTTGAGTGTTTCACCACATTCTACCAGCCCTCCTACATTTGAGATTGCGAGAATTGAATTCAATTATTTGCAGTTTTGAATCTACTTATTCAATCATTGATTCAATAACAGAAAACAAGCATCCTCTATATATCAGTGCATCTCTGCAGCCCAAAACCACAATCCCTATATGAAAATTTAAAAAATACAGATGCTGAAAACTGAAATAATAATATAAAATACAGAAATTAGAATTTATTGTTGCCACATTTATTGAAGTACAGTGAAAATCTTGCATTGCAAAGTGTTCATACAGATAATTTCACTGAAGTAAACAAGAGCAAAGCACAGAATAAATGGTTGCAGTTATACAGAAATACAGTGCATGTCAACAGTGAGATTTAAGGTCATGATGAGGGAGATTATGAGGTCAAGAGTCAATTTTATCATACTAGGGAACCATTCAATAGTCTGATAACAGAAAATTTCCAGCAATTCCATCTGTAGGGAAATCTACTATAACCCAGAAAGCAATGTAAAAACTACATTTGTTGAAGGTTTATCCTTTTAAATGGTGTCATCTTTAACTCAATCCAAAGGCAAGCAAAGGTGGAGATGTGGATAGAGAAATCTTTTTTAACATGGAGATAATTATATTTTACTGTGCATTTCTCTCTTAGAAATATCCCTCATATTCTATAATTACTTTTCCAGAATAAAATAAATCTTTTTGATTATTATCAGGCTGTGATTAAAGCTCCATTGCTGCTCTATCTAGAAAATACAAAGTAAATTTCAGACCAGATGAGCAAAATATCCCATTAAATTACCACAAACATATGTGTAGTAGTCTTTCAAAGCTGCCCTCGCTATTCATCAACAATAACCATCTCGTAGTTCTCCTAAAAGAGATTTACAAATTTCAGACAGAACTCTGTTCTATTCTTTTCAAGGAGCAGTGCCTCAGAAAGGTGGCATCCATTATTAAGGGAATGCCTTCTTATTGGTACCATCAGGAAGGAGATACAGAAGCCTGAAGCCACACACTCAGT
Organism: Mobula hypostoma; assembly: GCF_963921235.1. Lineage (NCBI taxonomy): Eukaryota > Metazoa > Chordata > Chondrichthyes > Myliobatiformes > Myliobatidae > Mobula > Mobula hypostoma. Next base: position 173,580,577 of record NC_086097.1, read on the forward strand.
GATTCAGGAACAGCTTCTTCCCCTCTGCCATCTGATTCCTAAATGGACATTGAACCCATGAACACCACTTCACTTTTTTTTGCAACACACACAGAATGCTGCAGGAACTCAGCATGGCATGCATCATCCATGGAAAAGAGTACAGATGATGTTTCGGGCTGAGACCCTTCATCGAGACCGGAGAAAAAGAAGACAAGGAGTCAGAGTAAGAACGTGGAGGGGAGGAAGAATCAAGGTGATAGGTGAAACCAGGAAGGGAGAAGGAATGAAGTAAAGAGCTGGGAAGTTGATTGATGAAAGAGATATAGGGCTGGAGAATGGGGAGTTTGATAGGAGAGATCAGATGGCCATGAAATAAAGAAAATGGGGAGGAGCACCAAAGGAAGGTGATGGGCAGGTAAGGAAATAAGGTAAGAGAGGGGAATGGGAATGGTGAAGGGGGGGATGTTATTGGAAGTTCAAGAAATCGATGTTCATGCCATCAGGCTGGAGGCTACTCAAACGGTATATAAGGTGTTGCTCCTCCACACTGAGTGTAGCCTCATTACAACAGTCAAGGAGGCCATGGACTGACATGTCGGAATGGGAATGGGAAGTAGAATTAAAATGGGTGGCTGGAGCACAGATGCTCAGTGAAGTGGTGTGCCAATCTATGTCGGATCTCACCACTGTACGGGAGGCCACACCGGGAGCATCAGATACAGTACATGATCCCAACAGACTCACAGGTGAAGTGTTGCCTCTCTAGGAAGAACTGTTGGGGACCTGAATGGTACAGGTTTCCCCTGCCATCCGAAGGTAGAGCGTTCCTATGAAACAGTTCGTAAGCCGAAATGTCGTAAAGCGAAGAAGCAATTACAATTTATTTATATGGGAAAATTTTGAGAGCGTTCGCAGACCCAAAAATAACCTACCAAATCATGCCAAATAACACATAAAACCTAAAATAACAATAACATATAGCAAAAGCAGTTATGGTATGATAAATACACAGCCTATATAAAGTAGAAATACTTTTCCACAATCATTACTGAACTGTTCTCCGTAGCGAAAATCTCACGCAAGCGCCGTCGGAAGAAAATCTCACACAAGTGCTGTTGGCAAAAACACGGCGCAAGCGCTGTCCAGTAACCTTTAAGCTATGAAGCTGCCAAATCATAGCAAATAACACGTAAAAATACACAGCCTATATAAAGCAGAAATAATGTATGTACAGTGTAGTATCACTTACCGGAATTGGTTCAGCGCTGAGCACACTGATGATGGTGTGTTAGACTAAGTCGTCGCAGGTTGGGTGGTGCAGTTGCCCCCACCCTTCGGGCCACCAACCGATACCGATCCATGAAGCATGTAGGGGTGCAGCGGTAGCCGGGAGGCACACAGTACATCTTCAAGAAAAAAGCCAAAACAAACAAGCTAATTAATTAGGTGCCGTCTGACACGTAATTGTCAGCCCAGATCAGTGCCGATTTCCGATTGCATCGTCTCTGATCTGGGCCGACAATTACGTGTCGGGCGGCACCTAATTAATTAGCATGTTTATTTCAGCTTTTTCTTAAAGAAGCGCTGTGTGCCCCCCGGCTACCGCTGCATTCTCTGCAAATTGGTATCTGTCCATGGCCTGGGGGTTGGGGTGGTGGGACACTGGGGTGTCATCTCGTCATCGTCTGTTTCCATTAGAGCAGGCTGGTCATCTTCTATCTCTGCCCGCCGCGATGTCGAAGGTCGAAGTTCGTCATCTGCTGTGGCTGATGTGGAAGGCTTGCTTGACTGCTGAGCCTCGCGCAGTTTTCTATCACACAGTTCTTTGTAAGGACTCAAACCATCTTGTAAATATCCCCTAAACCTACGTACCCTTTGAAAATTAAAGTCGTACTTTATCATTGCAGCAAAAATCTCATGTAGTTGCTTCACATTCATTTCGCTACTGCATTCGGTTTCAATTGTTATCCTTTTTTCTTCCAATTGCATCAGCTCTTCATCTATCAGATCTCGGTCATGGGATGCCAAAACCTCTTCAACATCATGTTTGTCAGCTTCCACAAGCCAAACTCACGTTGTCCTTACTTCGTTCACCACGATCAAAACGCTTAATTATGTCTAGTTTTATGCTAAGTGTAACACCCTTACGAGCTCTTTCAGGCTTATCCGATACCTCAGTACTCATCTTGCTAATGGCTGCTCAATGCAACGTGTTTAAGCAGTGCTGTTCCGAATCCGGGGGAGAGCGGCTGCTCGGGGCGTGTGCTGACTTTTTATCGCGCGCTGCTTTTTTTTCGTAACAGTGAAAACACCTTCTGAAAGCGAAAACAGGGTACTAATGTAAGTCTTTCGTAACAGTGAGGTTTCGTAAAGCGAATGTTCGAAAAGCGGGGGACACCTGTAGTGAGGTAGAAGATGTACAGGCAGGTGTAGCATTTGTTCTGCTTGCAAAGATAAGTGCCAGGAGGGAGATCTGTGGGGAGGGACAAATGGACAAGGGACTCACTTTTTTATTATTTCTAATTTTGCACTATTTTTAATTTAACTATTTAATATATATATGTACTTACTTTAATTGATTTACTTATTTTTTCAATATTATCGTCATGTATTCTTTTCATGACGTATGTTGCTTGCAAGGATATTAAACATAATTCTGATTCTGATTTGAAGACACAGCTAAAATATCTGAACTGTTTTGTTGTACTAAAGAGCTTTTGAAAGTTGCAATTAATACTCCTGATTGATTGTCTGTTCTTTGTGTGTTGAAGCTACATTGGCACATGGGAAGTTATGTTCATGCGAAAGTATCATGCGAAAGTAATCAAAAGCCAAACGTGAAAAAAAATGCAATGCTCGATGGGAATATCCGTATTTCTCTTCTTGTTACTGCCTTTATCAATCTTTGTTAGAAGTGGTGCCTGTGCCATATAAGTTCTTTTTCACACTGCAAAGACAATTGAGTTTAGTGCGGAGATGTGCCGTTTCCTTGAGATCATATTAAAATTTCATAAAACACTGATTAGACTTCCACAAGAGTACTGCAGCCCATTCTGAGCATCACATGTCAACAGAGAAGAGGTGTGGGGTGGAGTTGTGGTTTCCAGTAATTCTGTGCTTTCATATTCACCCCAACAGAAACTAACTTTTTTTTCCAAAAATACTAAATTATTAAAAATTAACTTTCTATCATATGGACAAGCTCACAATCTTGTTTTTTTAGTCCTCTATTCCACTCTTCTACCACACCTGATTCATGGCTCAACCACAAATATCAACATACACTATATGCTGCTCAACACATTTGTCCAGTGTTTTATTTTTGTTCAACATCCCAGCATCCCAGACTGTTTTTGTCTTGTACCAGACCTTGAAGCAAGAATGGAAAACTTACAGCTTGTTATTCAAATAGTAAAAAATAGGAGATGATTTGATACAGATTTTAAATATCATCAACAGAAGTTCTAAAAAAGAAAAACTCTTCCCTTCTCTCACTAGGTTAATCACCAGCAGCCCTAAATTAAACCACTGCGAAAATCACAAAAACAAAATTAAGGAAATTTTGTTTTCACTGAGAAAATAATTGTGATCTGGACACTCCACCTGAAAATATGATGGAATTTGATCCATAAGTACTTTAAAAGGGAGTTGGGGATACAGGGATCTGAAAAAACAAATGATGCAATTGTAACTGCTCCTTTAAATAGCTAGTAAAATGCAGCAGATCAAGTGGCTTCATTACAACTGCAGGTTTCAATTACTGTGATAATTTGTGTCGTCAAACAGCTGATTGAAGTAAACGACAGCAACCTATAATCACAGAGTGCCTCTATGCTACTGGACATTCTCATGGGTTCAGAATAGCATTATCAAATACGTACAAATTAGTCACATATGGAAATATCAAAGCAGAATGATTGTTCATGAGATTATCTCTCCAACAAACAGTAAACCAAAAAGCTGGAGGAACTCAGTATGTCAAGTAATATCCATGAAGGTAAATGGTTTGTTAGTATTTCAGATCAAGACCAGAAGAACAGGTAAGGATTTTCCAAAGGGAATACCACAGTTTAGGTTTTAGTCAACTGAAGAAACAGCCACTGCTGGTAGGGTCTTTAAATTCAGGATGATCAAATAGCAGAATTTAGGACTTCCAATAAAAGAGCAGAAGTTCCCAACCTGAGGTGCACAGACCCTTCGGTTAATGGGAGGGGTCCATGGCATAAAAAGGTTGGGAATCCCTGTTTCAGAGGACTTTGGCCCTAGAAGCCCTAGAGATTGGGAGGAAGAGCATCAGGAACTGAAAATAACAATAAGAAATTCAAAAACAGGAAGGAGAAAGGTCATTCAATTTTAAATATACACAGCAGTAAAACCTTCCATTTACCTCAGACCTTTACCATAACAAAGTACATCACAAAAACATTAAAACAATAAAATTAATACCAAGCCAAATCAGGAGATATGCAATTGATCTTAAAATGCTTAATTCCAGTTCAAGTCATACTAGAGGTATTGTAGAACATAGTTCCTTAGGCTAAAAATATCACTAATATTTCCAACAACATATCTGAAGCATTCATTGTTGTATTAATTAATTTTGTGGATTCACCAAAACATCCCTCGAAAACAACAGTTTCTTTGTAACTTACAGGAAACATGTTATAATTGCAATCCGAAAAAAAATTAATTCCAATCCTTCAAAATTTAAAACATTATTTTGGCTGACATATCAGTTAAACAATGATGGATCTTGAAGATTGCTGTACAATTAACTGGTGTGAGCCCAAGTATATACACCACTCCCAAATCAATAACTGACATATTGTGTGAGACATTGCTCTATAACTATACTGAACACAAGGTAGTGTAACAACAGTCATCAAGTTGAACAAAATGACTAAAATTTGCAACATTCTGCTAAGACCAAGTTGGTTTCTGTTATCAGAAAATTGGATGTAGTTTTTTGTATGAAGTGTTATAGCTCAATTTGGTGAAGATCCTATTTGTTACAGAACAATCTTGAATAGATAGAGCTAAGAAATGAATCTATGTTTCCAGAAACGTTGTGGACAACATTACACTAAAAGACAGATACGCGAAACACATTAATTCTACAATTTTAATAAAATCTGACTAACCTATTATTGGTAAAAAAAATATCAGAACAGCATTAAAATTTGTTCAAATGGCACCCATTCTGACAAAACGTCATAGAAATGAACTCTATCCATGGCATTTGGTGAATTTTCAGTTTTATTAGATGATAACAGTCACATTGATAAGCCCACACTTTAATTAACTGTTCTTTTAAAACATGGCTCTCAAATATAACAATGTTATTTTCCAAATGGGTTCCAGTATCTAATCTCCTAAAACCTATCGTTTTCATAATGGTTTCATTTTTGCAATCATGTGCAACTTCAGTAGTATTTACATAGTCCACATCAATTTACTTAAATCTTCTTTTAGACCCAAGAATTACATATTGGACAAGAGTTGTAAATTACATAAAATAAATTCCCAAAAGATTAAAATTCATTCCAGCTCTTTGCTCCTTTATCTACTGTCAGCATGAAACAGAGAACATGTAATGTAAGAGGAGAACAATTATATTCTTCATGTTTGACAAAAATGTTACTTCATTCAGCAGATAGTAATTTTAAATCTGCATAATAAACAATGTTGGGCTGAGTTGAGTGTATTTATGATTAATATAGTGATTAATGTTCATAATTTCATCAGATGGTACACGTGCAACTTGTATCAGGGTTGTCACTCATAAATACCTTGAAATAAAATGGTGCTCATCTATTATCATGATAGAAGTTCCCAAAAGAAGAAAAATAGAATATCCAGAGTTAATTCTTACCAGAGCTGTGATAGCTGTCCATGTGCAGAGGAATCTGGATAGTGAAAGCAAGCAGGTCAGGAGCTAAAAGAGACTCTGGTTTCCTACTTTCATTCAGCCATTTGCTCTTATGCAAATCTCTTGTGTCTGAAGGTCCTTGTATTAATGGAATCAGCTTTTCCTTCATCCCATCACTTCTTCCTAGATTTGGTTAAAAGGATTCTGTCAACAACTTCCTTTTAATATATTAATTTCTCAAATCATACACAAACAAACATCCTAACAACCAAGAAGAAAGGCAAAGCACATTGACCTATTTACCTGGAATCTTAACTTGAAATGATACTGTGAGAAAAACATATTCAATAAAAAAACAACAAAAAGTCTTTCCCATTCGCCAAGAGAATGTTGTTCCACTGCCTCAGATACATCCAAGGTTTTTCAACCCACAATGGAATATCCTTGACATAAGCTGTTTCGGGGAATAACACCTTTATGGAATATGTTTTTATTGTTTTACTCAGAATTTCCAGGGGACATCACCTAGTTGAAGATACTTGGACAATAAGATGATTTTATATAAATTCACTTCTCTCAAGTGATCAGAGCAAGCCATTCATTAGAATAAGCATGTCATTCCAGTGAATTAAAAATATGCAGCAAGCCCTTGGGGAAGTTCTGTAGGATTTGCTCTGTGGAATCTTGGCAAGTGAAGTTATTTCATAGGAACACAATACTGTCCAATATAATTAATTTACTTTTTCTACCACAGCAAACCAAAAATACATAACAAAAGATTGAAAGGGTAATCTGATTTTTCTTTTAAACGATCCAAGCCACAAGCAAAGAATTGTCAATAAGTACCGAATGGCCTTAAAATTGGAGTATATGTGTTTGTTTACAACCTAATGGCCTTAAAATTTGGGTCTGTGTGCTTGTTTACAACATAGAGAAGTTCTCCAAGGGGATGGTCGGAATACAACCAACCACTCTATACAGAAAGAAAGTCTGCAGCCTGCAGTGCTGGTTAAAGCTCCTCCCTATGAGCCTACAATGCATGAACAAAACAAAAGACATCTTAACACCTTCTCCAGACCTATTTAATAAAATGTGATTGCAAATGATCACACTAAGGCTACGTCCACTCTAGACTGGATAAATCCGTAACCAAAGCTTTTTCTCTTCGTTTTGATCCTCCATCCACAGTGAAGTGGCGTTTTCCTCCCTCGAAAACGGAGCTTTTCTAAAACACTCTCCAGAGTGTTTAAATCTGAAAACGCCAGTTGGCCATTGCAGTGCTTACGGGGTAACCGGCTAATTTTAAAAACACTGTCATGATGTGCCGGAACAAATGGTGGTGGCATCACAGCATTTCACTGTTTTCTTGAACACAACCTCCAACACCACAACAACAATATCTGACAATAGATGTATAACAGCCTAATGTAACATTGTATGGAAATACAAGATAACACTGATGCAGACATGTTTTATACATTTAACAAGGAGCTTTATTAATGTATTGCTTGTGCAAACATTCAATAAGTGCAACTGTCACTTTTGCCCAGCAACTCGTTTTATTGTACATGTTAAATACAACAAAATAGTACACAAAGACATGGCAAAAGTAAAGGCAAACAAATGAGGTAACAGCAAATTTCACTTTTGCCCAGTAACAAGCCTGATTGCATTTAGCCGTAATTGCCGTCCCTTTCATCGGTGAAGAGACTATGGCTGCAGGAAATGTTTTTGGACAAACGAGCACCAAGTATACCGTTTCCTCTTCACTTGTTTTCTGTGTGGCTTGCGCATGCCCAGTAGGACAAGATACAGCCAAATACCCGTTTTAATATGGATGGAGGTATTTTCAAAAATGCCTGGTGTGGATGCCTATCGTTTTTATGCGAAACCGGCGTTTTTAGAATTATCCGGTCTACTGTGGACGGAGCCTAAGAGCCATACATTCTGTAGTATAGTTCTTGCAACTCTTAAAGGATTGCTGCATTCTGAAAAAGTAAGCATCAAATCCTTATGTTTGCCTTACAAAGCAGCTAACCTTCTTGTTTCAGGTTCCATCCTCCCCTCAACATAATTGCCAAGAACTTCAGCTAACATTGCAACTGCTTGAATTAGCACTCTTCCTCCACGTTATCCCACCACCATCCCAGTCCTCCCAACTCCTCCATGATAAGGAAGCCGCCTCTGAGACTTCAAGTTGGCACTGCAGCTCACAAATAATAAACAAATGAAGATAACCAACTGACCTGTACTTCTGTATTCAAATATAGTCAGTCTCAAGTGTTGGGATAATTCAAACTGCAATCACAGAAGCCAGGGTGATATTACTTCAACCTTGGTAGCCATGGTTGTCATTGGATACAAGCATAGCATACAGTACATTAAGAATCCAATTGAAGCAATGTCCAATTTTTACATTAAGAATCCAATTGAAGCAATGTCCAATTTCCAAGCCTTTATACCTCCACTACGAAGACTGATTTGTTGATATACAAACCCCATTTCCAGAAAAGTTGGCATATTTTCCAAAATGCAATAAAAACAAAAATCTGTGATATGTTAGTTCACGCGAACCTTTATTTAACTGACAAAAGTACAAAGAAAAGATTTTCACTAGTTTTACTGACCAACTTAATTGTATTTTGTAAATATACACAAATTTAGAATTTGATGGCTGCAACACACTCAACAAAAGTTGGGACAGAGTTAAAGTAAGATTGAAAAGTGCACAGAATATTCAAGTAACACCGGTTTGGAAGACTCCACATTAAGCAGGCTAATTGGTAGCAGGTGAGGTATCATGACTGGGTATAAAAGTAGCGTCCATCAAAGGCTCAGTCTTTGCAAGCAAAGATGGGTCGTGGCTCACCCCTTTGTGCCAAAATTCGTGAGAGAATTGTTAGTCAGTTCAAAAGGAACATTTCTCAACGCAAGATTGCAGAGAATTTAGGTCTTTCAACATCTACAGTACATAATATTGTGAAAAGATTCAGAGAATTCAGAGACATCTCAGTGCATAAAGGTCAAGGTTGGAAACCACTGTTGAATGCGCGTGATCTTTGAGCCCACAGGTGGCGCTGCCTAAGAAACCGTCATGCTACTGTGACAATTATAGCCACCTGGGCTCGGGAGTACTTCGGAAAACCATTGTCATTCAAGACAGTCCGTCCCTGCATCCAGAAATGCAACTTGAAACTGTATTACGCAGGGAGGAAGCCATACATCAACTTTATGCAGAAACGCCGGCAAGTTCTCTGGGCCCGAGCTCATCTCAGATGGACCGAAAGACTGTGGAACCGTGTGCTGTGGTCAGATGAGTCCACATTTCAGCTAGTTTTCGGAAAAAACAGGCGTCGAGTTCTCTGTGCCAAAGATGAAAACGACCATCCAGATTGTTATCAGCGAAAGGTGCAAAAGCCAGCATCTGTGATGGTATGCGGGTGCACCAGTGCCCACGGCATGAGTGAGTTGCATGTATGTGAAGGTACCATTGACTCTGAGGCGTATATTAGGATTTTAGAGAGACATCTGTTGCCATCAAGGCGACGTCTCTTCCCGGGACGTCCATGCTTATTTCAGCAGGACAATGCCAGACCACATTCTGCACGGGCTACAACAGCGTGGCTTTGTAGACACAGAGTGCGTGTGCTTGACTGGCCTGCTGCCAGTCCAGATCTATCTCCTATTGCAAATGTATGGCGCATCATGAAGAGGGGAATCAGACAACGGAGACCACGGACTGTTGAGCAGCTGAAGGCTTATATCAAGCAAGAATGGACAAAATTTCCAATTGCAAATCTACTACAATTAGTATCCTCAGTTCCAAAATGATTAAAAAGTGTTATTAAAAGGAAAGGTGATGTAACACAATGGTAAACATGCCTCTGTCCCAACTTTTGTAGAGTGTGTTGCAGCCATCAAATTCTAAACTTGTATATGTTTACAAAATACAATTAAGTCGGTCAGTAAAACTATTGGAAATCTTTTCTTTGTACTTTTGTCAGTTAAATAAAGGTTCATGTGAATTAATGTATCACAGATTTTTGTTTTTATTGCATTTTGGAAAATATCCCAACTTTTCTGGAAATGGGGTTTGTAGATACTTACAGATATGGATGTCTGCAGATGATATTTAATATGAGATCTAAACCAGAATAATATATAATTTTGAATAAACTCTTCTTGGGCTTCCACCCAGGTATAGGTATCGATTATAACCAATGTTTTGATGATAAACTCCGCCATCTTCATCAGGGATGATGCCCGGTGAATGGTGAATGATGCATGCCTAGCCCAGTGGTATTCATAACCCTATAGTCCGTCCCTCCTGATTGATCTGTCTCATCCAATCAGATTTCCATTCTTGAACTTACAAGCCATACCCAGGTTAGAATATCTCGACTGTGCGCTCCCAAAATATTATTAAATTAAAAATTCTGACTTTACTCTCTATATTTGCTTCTACAAACTGCAGAACTAATTTTCTCTCTCTCTCTACTTTCTGTAATTCTTCTTCCTTTTTTGCCTCAAATGTTTTTAATGCCATTCATTATAATACTTTGGAGGTATGGTTCCCATATCGTGTTATTTTTGACAAAGACAATTGTAAAAACGGAATCCATCTGTTATCTATTGGGACCTCTTCTGGTGCAGGTATAACCTGTTCAAAAAGGACGGGTTACACTTGAATCCTAGGGGGACCAACATCCTGGCGGGGAGATTTGCAAGGGCTACTGAGGTAACTTTAAACTAGAATGGTTGGGGGGTGGGAATCAAATTAAAGAGACTAGGAGAGAGGAGGTTAGTTCACAACAGGGGGATGGGAACAAGTGCAGAGAGACAGAGGGGTGTAAAATGAGGGTAGAAGCAAAAAGTAGCAAGCTGAAAAGTAAAAGTGGCAGGCCGGCAAATCCAGGGCAAAAATCAAAAAGGGCCACTTTTCAACATAATTGTATAAGGGCTAAGAGTGTTGTAAAAGCAAGCCTGAAGGCTTTGTGTGTCAATGCAAGGAGCATTCGTAACAAGGTGGATGAATTAAAAGTGCAGATTGTTATTAATGAATATGATATAGTTGGGATCACAGAGACATGGCTCCAAGGTGACCAGAGATGGGAGCTCAACATTCAGGGATATTCAATATTCAGGAGGGATAGACATGAAAGAAAAGGAGGTGGGGTAGCATTGCTGGTTAAAGAGGAGATTAACACAATAGAAAGGTAGGACATTAGCCAGGAGGATGTGGAATCGATATGGGTAGAGCTGCATAACACTAAGGGGCAGAAAACGCTGGTGGGAGTTGTGTACAGGCCACCTAACAGTAGTAGAGAGATTGGGGATGGTTTTAAACAGGAAATTAGAAATGTGTGCAATAAAGGAACAGCAGTTATAATGGGTGACTTCAATCTACATATAGATTGGGTGAACCAAATTGGTAAGGGTGCTGAGGAAGAGGATTTCTTGGAATGTATGCTGGATGGTTTTTTGAACCAACATGTCAAGGAACCAACTAGAGAGCAGGCTACTCTAGACTGGGTATTGAGCAATGAGGAAGGGTTAATTAGCAATCTTGTCGTGAGAGGCCCCTTGGGTAAGAGTGACCATAATATGGTGGAATTCTTTACTAAGATGGAGAGTGACATAGTTAATTCAGAAACAAAGGTTCTGAACTTAAAGAAGGGAAACTTTGAAGGTATGAGACCTGAATTAGCTAAGATAGACTGGCTAATGACACTTAAAGGGTTGACAGTGGATACGCAATCGCAAGCATTTAAAGATCGCATGGACGAACTACAACAATTGTTCATCCCAGTTTGGCAAAAGAATAAATCAAGGAAGGTAGTGCACCCGTGGCTGACAAGGGAAATTAGGGATAGTATCAATTCCAAAGAAGAAGCATACAAATTAGCCAGAAAAAGTGGCTCACCTGAGGACTGGGAGAAATTCACAGTCCAGCAGGGGAGGACAAACAGCTTAATTAGGAAGGGGAAAAAAGATTATGAGAGAAAACTGGCAGGGAACATAAAAACTGACTGTAAAAGCTTTTATAGATATGTGAAAAGAAAAAGATTGGTTAAGACAAATGTAGGTCCCCTACAGACAGAAACAGGTGAATTGATTACGGGGAGCAAGGACATGGCAGACCAATTGAATAACTACTTTGGTTCTGTCTTCACTAAGGAGGACATAAATAATCTTCCGGAAATAGTAGGGGACAGAGGGTCCAGTGAGATGGAGGAACTGAGGGAAATATATGTTAGTAGGGAAGTGGTGTTAGGTAAATTGAAGGGATTAAAGGCAGATAAATCCCCAGGGCCAGATGGTCTGCATCCCAGAGTGCTTAAGGAAGTAGCCCAAGAAATAGTGGATGCATTAGTGGTAATTTTTCAAAACTCTTTAGATTCTGGACTAGTTCCTGAGGATTGGAGGATGGCTAATGTAACCCCACTTTTTGAAAAAGGAGGGAGAGAGAAACCAGGGGATTATAGACTGGTTAGCCTAACATCGGTGGTGGGGAAAATGCTAGAGTCAGTTATCAAAAATGTGATAACAGCACATTTGGAAAGCAGTGAAATCATCGGACAAAGTCAGCATGGATTTGTGAAAGGAAAATCATGTCTGACGAATCTCATAGAATTTTTTGAGGATGTAACTAGTAGAGTGGATAGGGGAGAACCAGTGGATGTGGTATATTTGGATTTTCAAAAGGCTTCTGACAAGGTCCCACACAGGAGATTAGTGTGCAAACTTAAAGCACATGGTATTGGGGGTAAGGTATTGATGTGGACAGAGAATTGGTTGGCAGACAGGAAGCAAAGAGTGGGAATAAACGGGACCTTTTCAGAATGGCAGTCAGTGACTAGTGGGGTACCGCAAGGCTCAGTGCTGGGACCCCAGTTGTTTACAATATATATTAATGACTTAGATGAGGGAATTAAAGGCAGCATCTCCAAGTTTGCGGATGACACGAAGCTGGGCGGCAGTGTTAGCTGTGAGGAGGATGCTAAGAGGATGCAGGGTGACTTGGATAGGTTAGGTGAGTGGGCAAATTCAAGGCAGATGCAATTTAATGTGGATAAATGTGAGGTTATCCACTTTGGTGGCAAAAACAGGAAAACAGATTATTATCTGAATGGTGGCCGATTTGGAAACGGGGAGGTGCAACGAAACCTGGGTGTCATTATACACCAGTCATTGAAAGTGGGCATGCAGGTACAGTAGGCGGTGAAAAAGGCAAATGGTATGCTGGCATTCATAGCAAGAGGATTCGAGTACAGGAGCAGGGAGGTACTACTGCAGTTGTACAAGGCCTTGGTGAGACCACACCTGGAGTATTGTGTGCAGTTTTGGTCCCCTAATCTGAGGAAAGACATCCTTGCCATAGAGGGAGTACAAAGAAGGTTCACCAGTTTGAATCCTGGGATGGAAGGACTTTCATATGATGAAAGACTGGATCGACTAGGCTTATACTCTCTGGAATTTAGAAGATTGAGGGGGGATCTTATTGAAACATATAAAATCCTAAAGGGATTGGACAGGCTAGATGCAGGAAGATTGTTCCCGATGTTGGGGAAGTCCAGAACGAGGGGTCACAGTTTGAGGATAAAGGAGAAGCCTTTTAGGACCGAGATTAGGAAAAACTTCTTCACACAGAGAGTGGTGAATCTGTGGAATTCTCTGCCACAGGGAACAGTTGAGGCCAGTTCATTGGCTATATTTAAGAGGGAGTTACATATGGACCTTGTTGCTAAAGGGATCAGGGGGTATGGGGGGAAGGCTGGTACAGGGTTCTGAGTTGGATGATCAGCCATGATCATACTGAACAGCGGTGCAGGCTTGAAGGGCTGAATGGCCTACTCCTGCACCTGTTTTCTATTTTTCTATGTTTCTATCTAGGGACAGTATGTGCTGTTATAATGGATTTAAAAAACCCCAACATGAGCAAAGCACCATGAAAATAAACTAAATATTTAGATCTCAGTAGAGTTATTAAACCAACAATTTGAATAGAATGTTGGATTAAGATCTTTGTTGCAGTACTAGATGACCACCCACCACTTGAAAAGGCAGATTTCACAAACAAATGAATAATCAGTCTCAGCAGTTGAGGCAACTATTCACACTGGAGTTACAGGACTTGCAGTACCATTATTTCACACCAAAGCAATACATTTACGGTATCAATTGTTCACCCAACTTTTAAAACAGAAACTAAGTACTGTCCAATACTCGATCAGAAGCCACTAATGTTTATCTAAAATCCTGGAATGATTCCACTTAGATTCGGAACTATTTAATCAAACCTCAGAGATTTCTCAGAAATCCTTGAGAGAAAGAAATAAAAGAGTAAAAGAATGTAAAGAAGACAAACCAGAACAAAAGAGAAATGTGATAGATCCAAATATACCTGAAAAACTAAGGAAATAGAATATTTGAATGAAATAAGAGAAAAAAGATAAATAAGATTCATCCTTTGAATTTTTATTGGGATGGTGGGGGAGGGGCTGGTTAAACATTCAGAGGTAGAATAAGAATCAGGTATTTTATCACAGGCATGTGCCGTGAAATTTGTTATCTTAGCAGCAGCAGTTCAATGCAATACATGATCTAGCAGAGAAAAAATAATAAATAAAATAAAAATAATAAAGAAATAAACAAGTAAATCAATTACAGTATACATATATTGAATAGTTTATAAAAATTGTGCAAAATGGAACTATTTTAAAAAGTGAGGTAGTGTCCAAAGATTCAATGTCCATTTAGCGTATTGAAGTTTCAGTCAGTCCGGTGAGTAGGAAAAAATAAGTTTCTGGACATTAGTGGCTTTTATATTCAAATCTGAAATATATGAATTCTTGTTATATATGGTCTATTGTTTTATTAACTTTTTCACTTGTGTGGTGATTTTGTGGACATTCCCTGGTTGTGCACGAACAGATGCTGAGTGGATACTCACTTGAACTACTACAGACTATCTGGGGATGCCACTCATGTGAACATTGTCTTTGAAGAAGATCCAGGATAGTGACCTAGAACTTACAGTAGAACAACATTAAACATTCAAGTCAGAAGGTGGCTGCTGTGGGCTCTTGTCCTTCGAGACAAGAAGCAGATAAAACAGTATCAATTGAGAAACACCTGGCTATGTAACTACGTGGAGGAACAGGGCTTACAAGGATATTGGCTGAACACATGAAATTGGGCAACACACATAAAAGTTGCTGGTGAACGCAGCAGGCCAGGCAGCATCTCTAGGAAGAGGTGCAGTCGACGTTTCAGGCCGAGACCCTTCGTCAGGACTTTTATGTGTGTTGCTTGAATTTCCAACATCTGCAGAATTCCTGTTGTTTACATGAAATTGGGACTAGTTGGGTGGACAGTATGGTCAGCACACACTGGATGAGCCAAGGGGCCTGAATACTTGCAGTGTTGCACTATTACCGTATGGATGTCAATGGCTCTAGACAGTGGCAACAAATTGGGAGGTAGTACCACAGAAACCATGGGAACTTTTTGCCATTATGACTGTACATATCCTCACTACAACATAAAGGTGGTGGATTTGGAGGATTTTTAAGCTAGTCAGTTGAGTAACTGGCAAACAAATAGTTTGCTCCAGAATTTGTTTCATTTCTTATGATACTTTGCATGTGTACAAGTCAATAATTTGTATTGTAAGAAAGTGAATCACTTCAGGCTCAGTAGATTTGCCCCACTGAAGTAGCCACAGTATTATGCAGGTGGTCCTGCTGAGATCCTGTTCAGTGCTGACTTCCAGGGTGTTGATGATGAGGAAACAGAAATGGCATTATATATCAAGGCCATTGTTTGCATTTCCAGAGCACTTGCATTCTGTCCACAGTGACCATTCCGAGCTCCCAGTTGCATGCCATTTCAATTCCTCTTCTCATTCCTACACCAACAAGCCCATCCTCGGCCTTCCCTACTGCAGGGTGGAACTCAAAGCAAACTAAATTAACAACAACTCATATTCTACCTGAATAGCTTATAGCCCAAAGGTATGAACATTGGTTTTTCAGTTTCAGGGAACCCTCGCATCCACTGGTTCTCCTGCCAGCCCATCCTCTCCCTCCTTTTCATTTCTCTTTGATCCTTCCATTTCTGTACCCTTTCCCATACCACCCGACTGCCCAACACCCAATCATCCAGTTTCGTCTTCCTCCTCTCCTTCCAATTCCCTGTCTACTTCTGATTCCATCACCCTTCAACTCTCCCCTAATGGTTTCCATTATCACCTTCCTTTCTTTCTCATCTGGTAGCATTCATGTGGCCAGTGATCATCCTCTAGGTTATCTCTACATTCACCCTCCCATAAGACTATAAGACATAGGAACAAAACTGTACAATCCCAATGACTACCCAATGACTTGGCCTCCAACGCAGTTAATTCCACAGATTCATCACCCCCGGCTAAAGAAATTCCCCCTCACTCTGTTCTAAATGGATGTCCCTCTGAGACTGTGCCCTCTGGTCCTGAACTTCCACTATATAAGAAACATCTCCACATCCACTCAATCTAGGCCTTTCAATATTTGATTAGTTTCAATGAGATCCCCCCCTATTCTTCTAAATTCCAATAAGTACAGGCACAGAGCATCAAACGCTCCTCATATGTTAACCCATTCATTCCCAGAATCATTCTTGTGAACCTCCTCTGGACCCTCTCCAGTGTCAACACATGTTTTCATTGATAATGAACCCAAACGTCCTCAATGCCTTATAAAGTCTCAACATTACATCCTTGCTTTTATACTCTAATCCTGTCAAAAAGAATAATAATGTTGCATTTTCCTTCCTTACCACCAAGTTAACCTGCTAGTTAACCTTTAGGGAATCCTGCAATAGGACTCCCAAATCATTTTGCACCACTGATTTTTGGAATTTCTCTCCATTTAAAAAATAGACTATGCCATTATTCCTTTTACCAAAGTACATGACCATAGACTTCCCTACACTATATTCCATCTGCCATTTCCTAGCCCATTCTCCCAATCTGTCCAAATCCTTCTGCAGATTCCCTAATGCCTCAACACGTAACTTTGTATCAGCTGCAAACTTGGTCACAAAGTTCCAACACCAACCCCTGCGGAACACCACTAGTTACTGGCAGCCAACCAGCAAAAAACCCCTTTATTCACACTCTTTGTCCCCCCCCCCCACCATTCAGCCAATCTTCCATCCATGCACGTATTTCTCCTGTAGTACCATGGGCTATTATCTTGAGTAGTCTCATATGTGGCATCTTGTCAAAGGCCTTCAGAAAATCCAAGTAAACAACAAACGCATTGACATTTGCAATTTTCCAGTCCTCTAGAACCATTCCAGAATCTAGTGATTCTTGAAAGACCATTAATAATGCTTCCACAACCTCATCAGTTACTGTTTTCAGAACCCTGGTGATCCATCCATCTGGTCCAGGTGACTTTCAGATCTACCTTCAGATCTTACAGTTTCCCAAACACCACCTCATTAGTAATACTGACTACACTCACGTCTGCCTTCAATACTCATGAACTTCTGGCATACTGCTGCTGTCTTCCACAGTAAAGACTGACTCAAAATACTTACTAAAATCATCTGCCATTTCTTTGCCCACCATTACTACCACTCTAGCATCATTATACAAAGTCTTATATCCATTCTTGCCTCTTTTTTACTCTTTATATGTCTAAAAAATCTTTTGGTATCTTCTTTTAATACCATTAGTTAGCTTACTTCCATATTTCGTATTTTCTCCACTTATGTTTTTTTTAGTTGTCTTCTGGTGGTTTTTAAAAGCTTCCCACTCCTCCAACTTCACACTAATTTTTGTGCCATATCATATGCTACATCTCTTTTGCTTTTTTGCTGTCTTTGACTTCCCTTATCAGCCACATTGCCTCACCCTCCCTTTTGAATACTGCTTTGGGATGTATCTATCCTGCAACTTCCAAATTGTCCCCCAGACATTCCACTGCTGTTCTGCCATCATCCCTGCTTGTGTCCCCTTCCAATCAACTCTGGCCAGCTTCTCTCTCATGCCCCTGTAAACTCCCTGTAATCCACTTTATCTTCTCCTTCTCAAACTGCAGGGTAAATTCTATCATAATATGATCACTGCCTCCCTAATCAAATCTGGTTCATTACACAACACCCAATCCAGAATTGTCTTTCCCCTAGTGGGCTCAGCCATAAGCTACCCGAAAAAGACATCTCATAGGTATTCTATGAATTCCATCTCTTGGAATCCAGCATCAATCTGATTTTCCCAATCTACCTGCATATTGAAATCCCCCATGACTATCATAACAATGCCCTTATTACATGCCTTTTTCATCTCCTGGATACTGTTTAAGGGCCTGTATATAACTTCCAGCGGGGCCTTTTTACCGTTGCAGTTTCTTAACTCTATCCACAATGTTTTTACATCTTCCAATCCTATGTCACCCCTCTCTAAGGATTTGACTTCATTTTTTACCAGCAGAGCCACCCCAACCCTTGCATTGAAAAGACCTGCCTGTCCTTTTGATACAAGGTGTATTCTTGGATGTTAAGCTCCCAACTATGATCTTCTTTCAGCTACAACTCAGTAATGCACACAACATCACACCTGTCAATCTTTAATTGCACTACAAGGACATCTGCTTCAATCCGTATACTACATGCTTTCAAGTGTAACACCTTCAGTCCTGTATTCACCACCATTTTCAATTCTGCCCCCATGTTACACTTCAGCTCATCCCAGAGACTGTAATTTTGCCCTATCATCTGCCTGTCCTTCCTCACAGTCTCACTACACAATGTATCAACTTCTGCACCAATTGCTCCACTGTCAGCCCAATCACTCTGGTTTCCATCCCCGTCAAATTAGTTTGAACCCTTCCCAACAGCTCTAGTAAACTGGAGCACAAGAATATTGGTCTCAGGTTCAGGTGCAACCCACTCTTTTTGTACACATCATACAGTAACTTCCTCAGAAGGGATTCCAATTATGGATAAATGTGAAACCCTGCCCCCTGCACCTCTCCCTCAGCCACTCATTCATGTGTACTATTATTCTATTCCTACCATGACTAGCATCTGGTACTGAGAGTAATCCAGAGATTACTAACTTGGAGGTCTTCCATAACTCCCTATTTCCCCTTTCTATGTATGTCATTAGTGCCAATGAGCATCATGACCTCTGGCTGCTCACCCTTCCTCTTTTAAATCTTATGCAGTCTCTCAAAGATGTCCTTGACCTTCGCACCGGTGAGGCAAAACATCATCCTGGCTTCTCTTTTGTGGCCAGAGAATCTGCTGCCCATCCCCTTAACTATTGAGTCTCCTATCACGATCGCTCTGCCTGACTTTACCCCTCCCTGCTGAGCCTCAGAACCAGCAACACTGCCCATGACCTAGTTGCTGCTCCTGTGGCCTGATAAGGAATCTACCCCATCAGCAGTACCAAAGGGATATACTTGTTGCTGACCTCTCCCCTCTCCTCTCCTGGCTCCCTGCCTTTTCTTTTGTCTTTCTCCATATATCATCTACTTGACCAAATTTCATGATACAATATACCTAAGCGTCATAAACCTGATTCTTATTCTGCCTCAATCTAGAATGTTCCCCTCCCTCTCCTTTACCTGATTCGATCTTATCATCCTTCCATCTCTTTTGGTTCACCAATCACCTATTGGCCCCCTTCATGTCATTATCCCTCTCCTCTACCTCAGTGTGATGTAGGGTTTCAACCCAAGATGTCAACAACTCTTTTACCCCAGAGGTGCTGCTCAACTTGCGAAGAGCCTCCAGGAAATTGTTTGTTGCCCTAGATTCAAGCATCTGCAATCTCCTCTGTATCCGCTTGTGATTCTGTATCAGATTACAACATCAGCATTTATTTTGCTTGTTTCTCTCATTTATTGTGGTGGTAGTGGTGAAAGGTTTAGAAAATGATGGTGAAATAGCCTGGTTTTGTAATGGCCAATATATTTTTGTACATGGCTGGTGTTGAAGAGAGAGAATAGATTAAAACAATGAACACACTTCATATGGATTGGGTGCCAATCAAGCAGGGTGCTTGCGTTGGACAGTGTCATGACTCAAGTATTATTGGAACTGAATTCCTTATCACATGTGGAGAGAATTCCATTACACTCCCGGCCTGTGCATTGTAGATGGTGGAAAGGCAACTTCAACTTAACTTCCATTAAAAAGGTCAATCTCAGAAGAAACACAGCACTGTTATTTGAAGCACATGGAGAAGCCCAAACTCCATCTAATTTCTTCAAGGTGTTTTAATTTCAAAACATTAAGCTCAGTTGGACAGTTGAAATGTTTCCCGCTTGTGAAATCAGACATCCTGGCAATCATTCATAAACCTACAGCAAACTTCATATAAAGATAGGAGAGAAGTTTCACACTGAGTTCAGTCACTAAGAAACAGGTGAAGATGATTAAAATTTCACACCAACAACTATCTATAAGAAAGAGTTTAATCTCATCATTTTAGATCTTTATGATAATCCAATATACCATCTATTTGGCGTTTTCTCATAATAAAGTCATTGTTATTCATGAAACTACTTAAAAATACAAATGCTAGATAATACCACATTTTAAAGCATTATTGTTTTAAAACTCTCCCAACTTTTGAGCACATCTACATGAAACATTGCCGTAGAAAAGCAGCATCCATTATCAAAGATCGTCACCACCCAGGTCCTGCTCTTTTCTTGCTGCTGCCATCAGGTAGAATATACAGGAGCCTCAGGACTCACACCACCAGGTTCAAGAACAGTTACTACCCCTCAGCCATCAGGCTCTTGAACAAAAAGGGATAACTACACTCATTTAAGGACTCTTTTATCTTGTTATTTTATGTTTTTGTTATTTATTGCTACTTATTTATATCTGTATTTGCACAGTTGTCCATTGCTAACAGCTGCTGTTCCATAGATTTGCTAAGTATGCCGCAGAAACAGAATCTCAGGATTGTATGTGGTGACATGTATGTACTCTGATAGTAAATTTTACTTTGAACTTTGTAAACTGAACATAGATTTCAAATAGTCACCATTTCTAGAATTTGAGACCACTCCAAGAAAAAGGGTCAAATCTCTTCTCTCCTTTACAGTATAAATGAGCAATGTAGTGGTAATTACCTATTGAACTCCACGTCTGAAATTCAGCTCTTTTGAATTGAGAGATGGACTTCAATGCATATTTATTTTCACATCAAGCATTTAGTGTTTAATAACATAGGACAAGTTACTGACCTATTAAACTTTATGGCTTACATGGGTATGGAAGGAACTATTCTCTACTTAGATTATAGAATTGTTTTGCGGATGTATATAAGAATTTGAATGAAATGTGTTAAAATTGAAACTGTATTTAATAGAGATGATTAACCAAAGTTAATTTAAATTAATCAACGCAATTCTGAATGTATGTTAACTGCTGTCATTTTAAGCCATTTTCTCTTGCAAGAACATGACTAAATGTACTGCTTTAATTAAGTGGAGCATGCCACATGCACAGACCTTAAGACAGCCTTGTACATCAAAAAATTATACATTAATTCTTAACAGTGAAACTTCAGGGAATACAAACTCCAAAGCAGTTTCAGCCAGATTGTAAATAAGATTATTATTTTCACTGCCTAATCATTGCATATAGTAAGTAGAACTTTTAACACAATAAGATTATCCACTGGCAAAACAACACACCTTTTGGGAGAGAAAGCTGATTCATGGCAGACAAGCAAACTCTAATTTCAGTGACTTCCCTTATAAAGAGATCAGTCAATTCTCCTATTCAGGCAATAAACTTTTACATGTTCCAGCTGCACATACCTGGGGCTTTGGCACAAGCTTTTATTGATCCCATGGTCCCCGAAACACATTTTACCAATGATGTGCTACAGAATTTCAACTCAACGTTTTGGATAGAACCCTCCAGAGTTGGCAATGGATTCTGGGATTTCACACCTAATAAAAGAAAATTGCAAATGAAGTAGTCTGCTGTGTTTAAATAATTAGGAATTCTAGATAGTGGAGTTATTTCTCCACACTTAGATGTAATGTTATACAAACTGTGTATTCGTATATAACTGTATGAGCTTTGTACAAAATTACATAAATTGCAAAAAAAAATCAGCACAGGTTTAACTTTCAATCTTTTGAAAAATACATTGTGAAGCAGTTTTTAATTTTCAAAATATTCAGATTTGCAAATTGCTCTGAATGATAGCTACAGATAATGAAGACAGTTAAACCTGCAACACAGGGCAGTAAATTAATCTGACACTTCAAGTGCATTCTACTATGGCACTGCAGTGTAAATTTGGATATGAAGCACAACTAATTCCGGAGGCACGAGTCTCACATTGGTTCGTTTCAGCACTTCATTGAGTACAAGCTAGAGTGGTCACCATGCCTAGTTTATAAAAGTGGCCTAATGGCCTCCTTAAAATAACCTTAACTTATTGATTAGTTCAAATGTTTAGTTAAGTGATTAGTTCAAAGTTTCTTCCAGTCCAAACTTTCTAAGCATCCCTAATTATTGGAAGAAAATCTGTGCATGCATCTATGCTTGCACAGACCGTTCCTCAACGGGACAGTGGAGCTTGAACCAAAGCAGGAACCAAACAGTGTAAACAGGGTTCCATCTCAATGGAAATAGATATCACAAACAAACATATGATCCATCTAAACTAATGAACACTGATAGAAAACACACCTTCCTTCTCAGTCTCAAAAATGTTAAAAAAGTTCAGAACAGTACCGTGATTGCATTTAGCTACCACTACAAAATAGCTTTGAACATATCTATGAAAGTAACTTGAAAGAAAGAATCGATCTCTAGTTTGTGATAAGCACTACTCAACAATAGTAATTGGTTTAATGTAAGTGTGCATGACAATACCCATCAAATCTAACCTTGACATTTTTGCACACTGCTATGGAAAGTACAGTGCCTTCAAATTACAAGGATCTTTCCTCTGCTAATTAAACTTTATTTCTTCACAAATCTGCATCAGATCATCAAAGAGAAAAAAAATCAAATATTTTAGGTAAGGACAATATCTAATTTTGTTTAAAATTGCATCATTTCAAAATCTCGTTTAAAATTTTCTGAAAACTTGAGTCCAAAGTCCATATTGTTTCAGACTTGAGAGATTTTGAAATGGAGATAGTTTTGCTGTGACTGCAAGCTTCCTCTTTAACTCAAACTAATTAGTTTATTAATAAACCACACAATGTATTTACTGATAAGGTCATTTTGTTAACTATTTACTCTACTAATTTAACCTTTGCCTTACCTGGCTACTCATTATAGAAACATAGAAACATAGAAAATAGGTGCAGGAGTAGGCCATTCGGCCCTTCGAGCCTGCACCGCCATTTATTATGATCATGGCTGATCATCCAACTCAGAACCCAGCCTTCCCTCCATACCCCCTGACCCCTGTAGCCACAAGGGCCATATCTAACTTCCTTTTAAACATAGCTAATGAACTGGCCTCAACAGTTTGCTGTGGCAGAGAATTCCACAGATTCACCACTCTGTGTGAAGAAGTTTTTCCTAACCTCGGTCCTAAAAGGCTTCCCCTCTATCCTCAAACTGTGACCCCTCGTTCTAGACCTCCCCAACATCGGGAACAATCTTCCCGCATCTAGCCTGTCCAATCCCTTTAGGATCTTATACGTTTCAATCAGATCCCCCCTCAATCTTCTAAATTCCAACGAGTACAAGCCCAGTTCATCCAGTCTTTCTTCATATGAAAGACCTGCCATCCCAGGAATCAATCTGGTGAACCTTCTTTGTACTCCCTCTATGGCAAGGATGTCTTTCCTCAGATTAGGGGACCAAAACTGCACACAATACTCCAGGTGTGGTCTCACCAAGGCCTTGTACAACTGCAGTAGTACCTCCCTGCTCCTGTACTCGAATCCTCTCGCTATAAATGCCAGCATACCGTTCGCCTTTTTCACCACCTGCTGTACCTGCATGCCCACTTTCAATGACTGGTGTATAATGACACCCAGGTCTCGTTGCACCTCCCCTTTTCCTAATCGGCCACCATTCAGATAATAATCTGTTTTCCTATTTTTGCCACCAAAGTGGATAACTTCACATTTATCCACATTAAATTGCATCTGCCATGAGTTTGCCCACTCACCCAACCTATCCAAGTCACCCTGCATCCTCTTAGCATCCTCCTCACTGCTAACACTGCCACCCAGCTTCGTGTCATCCGCAAACTTGGAGATGCTGCATTTAATTCCCTCATCCAAGTCATTAATATATATTGTAAACAACTGGGGTCCCAGCACTGAGCCTTGCGGTACCCCACTAGTCACCGCCTGCCATTCTGAAAAGGTCCCGTTTATTCCCACTCTTTGCTTCCTGTCTGCTAACCAATTCTCCACCCACACCAATACCTTACCCCCAATACCGTGTGCTTTAAGTTTGCACATTATATACAGGTACATATTATATACATATTATATACAGGTTATATTCTCCCCAGATTATTCATGCCCGATTTCTGTATGTACAAATGGGCATTGGAAAACCAATGGGATGGATTTGCCATCTGCTATGGAGCTGCAGGCATCTTCTGCTGTGTGGGAATTTGGTCTCAGTTTGTGGCAATATCTGGATGGTTTGGTTAAATGCCCAGGACATTACCTTTGGATGCCCTATGTCTCAATCAAATATATTGTTTGACAGGAAACATTTCTAACTTATGCACTGTTCAGGTTACGAATAGTTCTCAGGAATGTAAGTCTGTCAGGGGGAGGAACTGTAGAGTTGAGTCATTACACTGTTCCAATTTCAAACATGCAGATAGAAAAGCTAGCAATAAAAATATTGCTTCATTAGGATGGAAGCTATCGACAATAAGTTTACAGGCATTAAAAGTAAAATATATTAATTTCACAGTGGAATAACTGGAGTATACTAGTGAGAAAGTTAATTATTCCTCAATGGGCATCACAAACATCATTCTGTTATATTTGACAAATATAGTTGCAGAAAAACAGTGGAGAATATAACAAAACAAGTAGTAAACTGCAGGTTAATGAAATTCACAAATCCACATATTAATACTTTAAAAACATGCACCAACAATAAAAAAAAATCCAATTTCTAATGCAAATAACCTATGCATAACCCAGAGTTGCTTTACTTGCATATCATATGCCATATTATATATATAGCACAGCATTTGCTTGAAGGATATGACTTTACAGTCAGCCATTTTCATTTTTAAAAGCTACCTTCAGAAGATACTGTCTCCAAATATAATGTCTGTCCGATGAGGCAAGATAAATGGAAAATAAATGCCACTGAAAGTGATGATCTCACCTGTAGATTGAATTCTATTTCATGAGCTCTGGCAAACATATGTGAGCAAAAACTACTGCAAACATTCCCTGCATCTATTTGCTTTTAGCTTGAATTCCATTTTAACTATTGGTGATGAATGACCTAGAGCCCACATTTAATAAAGTACAAGTTGAAGCCTCTTAAAAATATATTCTTGTTCTGATTCCTTATGTAACAAATTGCTCAGAGGAAGGCTCGATGTTTATTACAGACCATTTATATTTCTATACAATAATTAGTAAATTAGTTTAGTATTGTCACATGTACAGTGAAAAATTTGTCTTGCATAATGGTCACATAAATTAATTCATTACAACAGAGTATTGAGGTTGTACAATGTAAAGCAACAACAATGCAGAATAGAAGTGCAGTAATTACAGAGATGGGTTGTATTGTGGCTATAAATACCTAGGAAATAAATGACAAGCAATGGGTGGATATTTCAACCCAATTATCAACAGTGGAATTTCTGCAAGAATTTTCTATCACCAACACAACAACCAGAGTGCAAGGTAAATAGGATTAGGAGCACGTTAAGTTTGACGGCCAAGATGATATGCTGATCATTACTGGAGGTGGAGATGGGTGTCAACAGAGCAATAGATTAGCAAAATTGGACGTGATAAAGGCATGGTTGAGGATTGTCGGCAGATTTTCCCCCCACTTATTCACAGGATGTTGACATTAATGACGAAGCACACATTTATCATCAATTGTCAACCAACAAAGATTATATTTAATTGAAATAAATACAAATGTTTGTACGTAATCGAATAAATATTCAGATAAATATTTAATTGAAGAAAAAAATTGATGTATTTCTTTTTAAATAAAGTATGGAACTTAATCTACCTCCAGCATAAAGTAACCCATATTGGTGTTATTTCAGTTTAAGTCGTAACAATGAAAATTATTTTAAACAGGCATTTGATAATGTTCAGGGTGAATCAAGGCAATTTGTTATGTTTTATAGGCCTGGAATATAATCTGTGAATGATTCTTTGACTGTAATTGTGTTGCCAATCATCTTAATTAAGATTTTTCTTGAATTTGTAGTGAAGTGAAAATTACTAATTATTAGTAAATATCTCCAACTATCAATAATTTTGCTGATACAAATATCTGCATGGAAGCTATGATTTTCCTGTGTGGGCAGAAAGTACCATATTTTAATAGTACATGGCTACTCATTTTAGTTATTTCTCCCAAAATAAAGCAAAGATCACAAAATAATATAGAGTATTTGTTCAAAATTTATGCCAACTTGATAAACAAAAAGTCTATTTTAATCATCTGTTTGAGAATTGCTTTGCTTGATCTGAATACTTCCAATAAACGGTCACTGAACATTCATTTGTTTCAAAGTCATCTTCATGTTGTAGTGTCAGTAACAAAAATGCATCTGCTCTGAGTGGGGGTGGTGTCCCCCCACCCAGATTTTGAAGATATTTTCAAGTCTATTTATTGGCATTTCTAGCTCATCATGTGACATGAAAGTCCACCATGTATTCTGGACCTCAGATCACAGGAAAGCCAGAACAGGTAGGAATGACAGGTCTCTTATCTGAAAGGCACTAATGAACCAGTTGGGTTTTTACAGCCATTTTAACTAGCACCAGCAAACCCACAAATTACCAGATTTACAGCTTGCTATGGTAGGATTTATACTCATAACATTTAGGTCGCTTGCCCAGCCCCACAATTACTATGTTACAGCTACCTGTAATTTACAATAATGATAGTCTATAAAGAAAAATACGGTTTGGTAAACATATGTACCTTTTTATTCATACTTAGTAAGTGTGAAATTAAGGGAAATTGGTCGTCAGTAGTTACACAAATTTGCTCCAGAGACAGAGAGATCGAGAGGGTGTCTACAGGAGTGAGATACGCCAACTAGTGGAATAGTGCCATAACAACAACCTGGCACTCAACGTCAGTAAGACGAAAGAGATGATTGTGGACTTCCAGAAGAGTAAGACGAAGGAACACATACCAATCCTCATAGAGAGATCAGAAGTGGAGACTGTGAGCAGTTTCAAGTTTCTGGCTGTCAAGTTCTCTGAGGAACTAACCTGGTCCCAACAAATCAATGTAGTTACAAAGAAGGTAAGACAGTGGCTATACTTTATTAGGAGTTTGAAGAGATTTGGTATGTCAACAAATCACTCAAAAACTTCTATAGTTGTACAATGGAGAACATTCTGACAGGCTGCATCACTGTCTGGTATGGAGAGGCTACTGCACAGGACCGAAAGAAGCTGCAGAAGGTTGTAAATCTAGTCAGCTCCATCTTGGGCACTAGCCTACAAAGTACCCAGGACATCTTTAGGGAGCAGTGTCTCAGAAAGGCAGCATCTATTATTAAGGGCCTCCAGCATCCAGGGCATGCCCTTTTCTCACTGTTATCATCTGGTAGGAGGTACAGAAGCTGAAGTCACACACTCAGCGATTCAGGAACAGCTTCTTCCCCTCTGCCATTGATTTCTAAATGGACATTGAACTCATGAACTCTACCTCACATTTTTTAATATATGTTTTTCCATTTTTTGCATGATTTTTAATCTATTCAATATGCATATATTGTCATTTATTTATTTCCTTCTTCTATATTATGTATTGCATTGAACTGCTGCTGCTAAGTTAACAAATTTCATGACACATGCCGGTGATAATAAACCTGATTCTGATTCATCTCCGAATTCAAATTTATCTGAAGGTCATACCCTTCATCTCTCTGTAATTTCATTCAGCATGATCAATCTGTGCTCTTCTGATCACATACTCTTGACCACCCCAAATTTATTTGCTTCACTACTGGTGTTTATGTCTCCAGAACGGCAAAAGCCCTAAAATCTAGAATATTATTCCTAAACTTTTCCAGCTTTCTATTTCTTCTCATTTATGCTAATCTTTACCTCTTCGACCATCTGTTTGGATAGCCCCAGTATTGCCTATCAAACTTCAAAGAATGAGAACAGCTGTCATAAAGAAGAGTGGTTGTTCCTGGTGTAGACAATGGACAAATCAGTGGCAGGTAAAAATCAATATAATGAAAGGTACAGTTACATTTTTTGATGTTTTGTTTTACGTGCTAATTTATGGAAGGTACATTTCGGGAAGTCCTAAACTCCTTTTTATATGCAATCACTTATAATATAGGAAATATGTCAACCAGTTAACACATTTCCTCAACCTATAATGTGTACAAAAGAAACAAAAATAATTTTAAATAAGATTATAGACTGGTTACGACACAAATAAGAAGCCATTTTGCCCATCACGTCCACAGGAGCTCTCTACCTGAGCAATTCAAGAGTTACAACTTTTGCCCTTTCTCCATAGGTTTGCTAGTTTTTCCTCACTATATACTTATCCATTTTCCTCTTCACTGAAAAGTTTCTCATCACTTAATTTTAATTTTCTTCTCTATTATTTAATGTACCAAGAAATGAAGAAAACTCCCAGGTTTTTCTTCAAAGTACTGTTTTCCTTTACATTCACCAATGAGAGAAGTTCGGATGTCTGGTCAACATGTCACAGGAAAAATGACTGCATCACTACCTCAAGCCTCTGAATAAGACCATCATCTGATGTTAAGATAAAACTGTTGACGCTGAACCAATGCGAACACCAGACAAGATCTGGAATATACCAGTAAAGACAGATTTGTTCAAATATAGTTCATTATCTCATGAGAAAATACAAATATATAGTTTATTACAGTATAAATATAGATATTATAATGGTACTCCATAGCTTTATATACATATACAGCATATATATAATACCATGAAGTATTATTATAAAATGAGAAGATAACGACAAAGTAATGGACAGATAAGTTTAAAAATAAGAGCAAAATAGGAACAGACAGGGTGGAAAGTTTATAGGTGCCGGACGAACTTTTTTTACTTACACATGGTTTGTGAGATAGTGGAATGCACTCTCAAGAGGTATTGACAGAAATGTATTGTAGGTCAATTTAAAAGAATGGATTAGTTTCACAGTGGAAAGAAAAGCAAATAAGAAAAAGTTTAAACCAGATGGACACATGGGATTGGGTACATTGTTGAAGATTCACACAAACAGCATTTGCTTGGTCAAAGTGGCTCAGACTGTGTTTCAATTTCTACACAATCCACTACAGATTACTCTCTTTCTCTTAATCTTTTTTTTTAATTTGCTGCATTCGACTGTTTTGACAGAATTTATTGTCCAGCTCTAATCACCCTTGAGTTAGTGGTGGTGAAATACTTTCTTGAACTGATGTGATTTTTTTTTGTTGTTTGTGTACCAAAAGTGCTGAAAATCTGAAATGCAAACAAAACCAAAATGCTAGAAACACTCAGCATCTAGTGGAAGAGAAGCAGGTCTGAGACCATTCATCAGAATAGACCAGTTCTGACAAAGGCTCTCAGACTTGAAACATTGGCTCTGTTTTTCTTTCCAGAGATACTGTTCTGTGCTTTCACTCCAAGTGAGTTCCAAGCTTGGGTACAGTGGCGATAAAGAAACATCAACAAAATTCCAGTCACTACAAATCTTCTACATTTATTTTGAGATACAATGCAGAACAGGCTTTTCCGGCCCAACAGGCCACACAGCCCAACAACCCAACTATTTAACACTAGCCAAATCACAAGACAATTTACAATGACTAATTAACCTATTAACTGGTAACTCGTTGGACTGCGGGAGGAAACCAGAGCACCCAGAGGAAATCTATGCAGTTATGGGGAGAACATACAAATTCCTTACAGGTAATGGTGGGAACTGAACCCAGGCCACTGGCACCGTAAAACAACGCACAAGCAACTTTACTACCATGCCGCAGATTATCATAGATGATTAGATAGCTGTTCCATACAGGAATCTTGATACAAAAAACTTCATTCACGTGATTTATCTTTCAAGTTTTTAAAATCACTCAATCTATCTGAGGAACATAGAACTAGAGTCAGGGGAAGATCTGTTTTGGATTCATCAAGAAATAACTGATCTTGTCACTCAGCCCCATTTTCCTGCACTATCCCCATATCCCCTGATTCTCTGAATATCCAAAAATCTATTAAACCCAGCTTTTTATTAAACTTAATTACTGGTCCTCTTCAGACCTCCAGGATTGAAAAGATACACCTTGCTCTACAGTTTCTTGCAGGTTAGCGGAGGGATGGAGTGCCTTACGCCTCCTTTGGTGAAGATGTATCTCTGCCTCGCCGCTCCTTTGAAATAGCCTACCCTTATTCTGACAGATGAGCACAAGTAAATATGAGTAGGAGGAATCGCTCAGACCCCTCAAGCCTTATTTGCCATTTAATAAGATCACGGGCGATCTATGCTCTTGTCAATTTGTCTCTGTGCCAGTTCCCAATATCAATTGCTTCATCATTCAAATACTTACCTTTCTCCACCTTAAACATATCCAATAATCTGGCCTCCACCACCCTCATGAACGAAGAATTCCAAAGATTTTGCAACTATGCAGCAGGGTTCAAGTCTTTCACACTGGTGACACATCTCAACATTCACCCCGTCAAGCCCCCTCATGATCTTATATGTTCAAAGGTCATCCTTCATTAAACTCTGAGGAATACAGACACAAACATTTACAGCAACACACAGAGAATGTTGGAGGAACTCAGCAGGCCAGACAGCTTCGATAAAAAAAAAGCACAGTCAACTTTTTAGGCCGAGACCCTTCAGCAGGACTGGAGAAAAAGAAGTTGAGGAATAGGTTTAAAAGGTAGGGGGAGGGGAGAGAGAAACACAAGGTGATAGATGAAACTGGGGGAGGGGAACAAAGTAAAGACCTGGGAAGTTGATTGGTGAAAGAGATACAGGGCTGGAGAAGGTGGAATCTAATAGGAGACCACAGAACATCATGGAAGAAAGAAGAAGGGGAGGAGCCCCAGAGGGAGACGATGGGCAGGCAAGGAGATAAGGTGAGAGGGGGTAAAGGGGATGGGGAATAGTGCAGGGGGGAGGGTGGCATTAACAGAAGTTCAAGATGTTCATGCCATCAGGTTGGAGGCTACTAGACAGAATATAAGGTGTTATTCCTCCAACTTGAGTGTGGCTTCATCGCGACAGTACAGAGGGGCATAGATTGACATATTGGAATGGGAATGGGAAGTGGAATTAAAATGGGTGGCCACAGGGAGATCCCACTTCTTCTAGTGGATGGAGCGTAGGTATTTGGCGAAGTGGTCTCCCAATCTACATCAGGTCTCACTGATATACAGGAGGCCACACCGGGAGCAACAGACAAAGTATATGACTCCAACAGACTCACAGGTAAAGTGTCACCTCACCTAGAAGGACTATTTGGGGCCCTGAATGGTAGTGAGGGAGGAGGTGAAGGGACAAGTATAGCACTTGTTCTGCTTGCAAGGATAAGTGCCGGGAGGAAGATCAGTGGGGAGGGACGAATGGTCAAGGAAGTCGCGTAGGGTGTGATCGCTGTCGAAAGCAGACAGTGGGGGGAGGGAAAGATGTGCTTGATGGTGAGATCCCATTGGAGATGGTGGAAGTTCCGGAGAATTATGTGCTAGAAGTGGAGGCTGGTGGAGTGGTAGGTGAGGACAAGAGGAACCTTATCCCTGGTAGGGTGGTAGAAGGATGGAGTAAGAACAGGCATGTGTGAAATGGAAAAGAGGCTGTTGAGGACAGCCTTGATGGTGAAGGAAGGGAAGACTCTTCCTTTGAAAAAGGAGGAATGAAAAGCATCACCCTGAGAGCAGATGCTGCAGAGACAAAGGAATTGAGAGAAGGGGTGGCATTTTTATAAGTAACAGGGTGGGAAGAGGCATAGTCCAGGTAGCTGTGAGAGTTTATGAGTTTATAATGGACATCAGTAGATAAGCTGTCTCCAGAGACAGAGAGATCGAGAGGGCATACTGGACTGAGATTTGCCAACTAGTGGAATGGTACCACAGCAACAACCTGGCACTCAACGTCAGTAAGATAAAAGAGCCGATTATGGACTTCAAGAAGGGTAAGACAGAGGAACACATACCAATCCTCATAGAGGGAATCAGAAATGGAGAGAGTGAACAGCTTCAAGTTCCTGGATGTCAAGATCTCTGAGGATCTAACCTGGTCCCAACATATTGATGTAGTTATAAAAAAGACAAGACAGTGGCTATACTTCATTAGGAGTTTGAAGAGATTTGGAATGTCAACAAATCTCTCAAAAACTTCTATAGTTGTACCGTGGAGACCATTCTGACAGGCTGCATCACTGTCTGGTAATGGAGGGGCTACTGCATAGGACTGAAAGAAGCTGCAGAAGGTTGTAAATCTAGTCAGCTCCATCTTGGGCACTAGCCTACAAAGTACCCAGGACATCTTTAGGGAGCGGTGTCTCAGAAAGGCAGCGTCCATTATTAAGGACCTCCAGCATCCAGGGCATGCCCTTTTCTCACTGTTACCATCAGGTAGGAGGTACAGAAGCCTGAAGTCACACACTCAGTGATTCAGGAACAGCTTCTTCCCCTCTGCCATTGATTCCTAAATGGACATTGAAGCTTTGGACACTCAAGCTATTCTCAACCTATTCTCATAACACATGTTCCACAATCCAGGCAACATCCTTGTAATTCTCCTCTGCACCCTTTCTATGGCTTCCACATCCTTCCTGTAGTGAGGCAACCAGAAATGAGCACAGTACTCCAGGTGTGGTCTCACCAGGGTCCTATATAGCTGCAACATTACTTCTCGGCTCCTAAATTCAATTACACGATTGATAAAGGTCAATACACCGTATGTCTTCTTATCCACAGAGTCAACCTGCGCAGCTGCTTTGAGTATCCTATGGACTCGGACCTCAAAATCCCTCTGATCCTCCACACTGCCAAGAGTCTTACCATTAATACCATATTCTGCCATCATATTTGACCTACCAAAATGAACCAAATCAGACTTATCTGGGTTGAACTCCATCTGCCACTTCTCAACCCAGTGTTGTATCCTATCAATGTCCCGCTGTAACCTCTGACAGCCCTCCACACTATCCATAATACCTCCAACCTTTGTGTCATCAGCAAATTTACTAACCCATGCCTCCACTTCCTCATCCAGGTCATCTATAAAAATCACAAAGAGTAAGGGTCCCAGAACAGATCCCTGAGGCACTCCACTGGTGACCGGCCTCCATGCACAATATGACCCGTCTACAACCACTCTTTGCCTTCTGTGGGCAAGCCAGTTCTGGTTCCACAAAGCAATGTCCCCTTGGATCCCATACATCCTTAATTTCTCAATAAGCCTTGCATGGGGTACCTTATCAAATACCTTGCTGAATTCCATATTGACAACGTTTCCTCCAACACCACAAGGCTATGTGCTTAGCCCCCTGCTCTACTTGCTTTGCACTTATGTCTATGAGGATAAGCATAGATCCAATATCATACTTAAGTGTGCTGATGACATCACTGTTATTGGCCAAATCAAAGGTGGTGACAAATCATCAATAGGAGGGAAAATGAAAATTTGGCTGAATGGTGCCACAACAATAGCCTCTTACTCAAAGTCAGCAAGACTAAGGAGCAGATTATTGGCGTCAGGAGGACAAAACCAAAGGTCCATGACCCAGTCCTCTTCGGAGGTGGAGAGGGACAGCAACTTTAAATTCCTCGGTGTTATCATTTAGGAGAAGCTGTCCTGGCCCAGCACATAAGTGCAATTATAAAGGAAGCACAGCACCACCTCTACTTCCTTAGGAGTTTGCGAAGATTTGGCATGACATCTAATCCTTTGACACACTTCTCTAAATGACTCGATGTGTAGTGGAGAGTATATTGACTGGCTGCATCACGGGCAGGTATGTCCAATGACTTTGAATAGAAAATCCTACTGTACAGGGTTTCTTCTTTGTTATGTTAAA
Organism: Mobula hypostoma; assembly: GCF_963921235.1. Classification (NCBI taxonomy): domain Eukaryota; kingdom Metazoa; phylum Chordata; class Chondrichthyes; order Myliobatiformes; family Myliobatidae; genus Mobula; species Mobula hypostoma. Next base: position 173,614,695 of record NC_086097.1, read on the forward strand.
ATTAAAATGGCTTCTTTGTTATGTTAATCCTTTAAACTGCTGCATATGTGAAATAAAATGGCTTCTATGTTATATTAAATGCAGAGAAAGTCTTTAGCTAGAAATTTGCTTGGGTTAATACAGATAGCAAAGGTACTATTAGCCAATGGGTGTCCATGTTATTTATTCTTTCTTGGGGTGATATGCTGTCTCATATGACTGGGAACCAGGGGCTTTTGGCGGGGAGTTGGAGGAGAGACCGTGAGGACGACGGACGTGTGGGAAGGCTCAGGTTGATCACTCCGGGTTGTCCCCAGCTGCGAGTCAATGGGGTCCGGGTGGTCCCAAAGAGGGTCCTGAGCTCTAACGTGTGCACAAAGAAATTGAACTTTGATAAGTCTGGTGCCTTTTCCATTCCTTTATTTGTATTGAACTTACATTAATTTCATAGACTTAGTAATATCTATAAAGTGTAATTGGTAAAACGTACAGTGTGTGCTGACTGATGATTGATGTTTGAAGCTGAATTCGGTGGGAAGTGTACAGCAACCGACACAACCGGGAGACCAGGCGGGCGGGGTTTCCCCTAGATATATACGAGCCAATATAGCTGAGCGTTACACTACAAATATTAGTGGTTATGGCCCACCTCACCAGTGAGCACGTCTACACAGAGTGCTGTCGCAGCATCCATCCTCAGGAACCCCCACCACCTGGGACAGCTCTCTTCTCACTGCTAACATCTCACTGCTAACATCAGGAAGGTGGTATAGGAGCCTCAGTACTCACACCAATAGGCTCAGGAACAGTTATTACCCTTCAACTGTCAGGTTCTTGAACTAAGGGGAATAACTTCAATCAACTTCATTTGCCTCATCACTGAAAAGTTCTTATAACCTATCAACTTGCTTTCAAGCACTCTTCATCTATGTTTTCAATATTTATTGCTCATTTTATTATTAATATTACTTCTTTCATTTTGTATTTGCACAGTTTGTTGTCTTTAACACTCTGGTTGAATACTCACGTTGGTGTTTCATTGATTCTATTAGGATTATTATTCCATTATGAATTTATTGAGTATGCCTGCAAGAAAATGAATCTCAGGGTTGTAGATGGTGACATATATCTTCTTTCATAATAAATTTACTTTGAACTTTGAACCCAAGTATAATGGTTTGAATAAGCCTGAATGGAACAGATTGAATTCCTATTCTAGCAACATACATCAAAGTTGCTGGTGAACGCAGCAGGCCAAGCAGCATCTATAGGAAGAGGCGCAGTCGACGTTAGTCCTGACGAAGGGTCTCGGCCTGAAACGTCGACTGCGCCTCTTCCTATAGATGCTGCTTGGCCTGCTGCGTTCACCAGCAACTTTGATGTATGTTGCTTGAATTTCCAGCATCTGCAGAATTCCTGTTGTTTGAATTCCTATTCTATGTTATTTTCTTATGCATCATTCTGAAATTTTAGGTTCAAGAGTGCATTTTCACAAAGCATGAAAAGTTTCCTGTTTCATTAATAGGTTTAGATGTATTAGTACTATAGGTAAAACCCTTGACATCCATTTAACAAAGTACACATTTCAACTAAGAGTAATAAAATGATAGCTAGAACAAAGAAAATGGTAATATCCTGTTTAGTATTACGTAATCTCTGACACTATGTTTATAAGTAATTTAGGGCAAGGCTATGAGATGACAGTTGTTACATTGAAATAGAGTCAAGTGATAAGTGGAGTTCAACTGGCCAATTTGACAGCGTTTAAGGCAATGTTATCTTTTTATGTACAATTTTTTTATTTTGAAGACCACATCTTCAGAAGCAGCGTGTGCAAGCTTACATATAATCATCCATTTTGGGTTCTAAAGCATAGGGGTTTGGCTGTTGATGAATAGAATCTTCCAGTGCCATGAAGATTATGTCACAAAGTTGCTTTTAACAACATTTGAAACAAATTCTGCTCATCTGAAGGTAAGAGCACTTAATTCCAAATTGGAACAGATTTTAACCAGGCAAGAGATCTGCCGATATCCACAAAGCAAAGAGCAACACAGTCAGCCAGTCTTGGTGCCAATCCAAACAAACCAAATGCCTCTTGGGTAAAGAGATTCATGCTTACAAGCTCCTAATATTAATTTAGGACATAAACTAGAGAATGCCAGAAATCTTCAACAGATCCCATAGTGGGAAACTGCAGGTGCTAGAAAAACAATGACTGCATTGGAACTGAGAATGCAGTGGGAAGATAGCCAGTATAAGAGGTTAGAGGGAGGGGTAAAACAGAAACTGGTTGGTAATATGTCAAATCAGATTGAGGAAACGAGTGATGAGCAGAAGGAACTAGGTGGGGTAGAGAGAGAGGTGAGTGTTGAGAAAGAAGTAGGTCAAGGATAGGTGAAAACCAATAAGGGAAGGATGATGGGAGATGGAACTAGGTGGGGGATGGGTTCGGAAAGGTGACATGGTCATAGCACTGGTTCTGATTAAAAGTCTACAACATTGCAAATTGCAAATCTTTTACCAAATCCAGTGCTAACCAAAGCTCTTCATGGACTGCAGAGATTTATTATTTCTTTATGAAGACTAATTTTATGACCAGTTCTTCTAGCAATGATCAAAAAGATTTGTGAAATATCTGTAATTTGAGGCAAACATATTTAAAATAGTTATATTAAACAGAAGGTTGTGCTTTGCACCGTACTGCTACCACAAAACAACAAATTCAATGTCATATATTGTAAGTCAGAGATAATAAACTTGTTTCTGATTCTGCCTGCAAAAGGAAGCATGTACCGCTGTTAAATCTCTAATATTAGCCAGCATTTGCAGTTTATATTTTGCCAAAAAACATGATTCCAGAAGAGAAATATAAAACTTGCCAAAGAAAACTGAGGAGCAAAAGATGCTGTGTCAACTGAAAGAACACAACTTCATGATATCTGAAGCCAAAGTATCAATAACAATGTTCCAGTTTTTTTAAATCATGCTTTATTTGGTCATGGTTATGGGTTTCATAGAGCATGGAACAGTACAACACAGTACAGAAAGAGGCTCTTCAGCCCACGATGTTATGCTGAACAGAATCAATAATGCTTAACTTCACTTACCATTCTTTCTGGACATGGTCCATATTTCACCATTCTTTGCACATTCATGTGCTAATCTAAGAGACTCTTAAACAACTCTATCACATCTACCTCCATCATCAATCTGGTAGTCATTCCAGGCACTTAATAGTCTGTGTAAAACAGACACTTGCCCCACACATCTCTTTTCAATTTACGCCCCTCACCTTAAATGTATGCGCTCCAGTATTGGACATTTCAACCCTGGGAAAAGATACCTGTTGTCCACTCTATCTGTACCACTCATAACTTCATAAACTCCTATCAGGTACCTACTCAGACTCCGCTGCTCTAGAGAAAACAACCCAAGTTTGTCCAACCTCTCCTTACTTGCCCTCAATCTAGCTCACATCCAAATAAACCTCTTGTCACCTTCCCCACATCCTTCCTTTAATGTGCCAATAAGAAATGAATGCAATCCTCTAGTTGTGGCCCAACTGTAGTTTTATAAAGTTGCATCCTAACTTCCTGACTCTTGAACTTAGTGCCTCAACTAATAAAGGCTCGGCATGCTAAATGGCTTCTTTACAACCCATTCAATTTGTGTGGCTAATTTCAGGGAGCTATGGACATGGACCCCAAGATTTCTCTGTATGCCATTAACAGTGTACTTTCCCTTTACGTTTGATTTCTGAAAGTGCAATGACAAGAATTGTGCTGCACAAAGCCATGCTGACTAACTTTTTAAGGTCATGCCTTTCCAACTTCTCAAAAATCCTAACTCTAAGAATCCTCTTCAATGTGAAAATTCAAGCGTCTATAATTACCAGGATTATACTTATTTGTACAAAGGAACAGCATTTGCTACTCGCCAGTCCTTCTGGACCTTGCCTGTGGCTAGAGATGTCACAAAGAAGCTGTTTCTCAATTCTTGTCTCTCTCAGTAATCTGGGTTATATCCTAGTAGGCTCTGTAGGCTTGTCCACCTTAGTATTCAAGAGATGGTGGTGTCTGAAAAGAGGATGCTGTCCAAGTTGAATGCCATCTTGGACAATTTCTCCCATCCATTACATAATGTACTGGTTGGGCACAGGAGTACATTCAGCCAGAGACTCATTCCACTGAGATGCAGCACAGAGTGTCATAGGAAGTCATTCCTGCCTGTGGCCATCAAACTTTACAACTCCTCCCTTGGAGGGTCAGACACCCTGAGCCAATAGGCTGGTCCTGGACATATTTCCATCTGGCATAATTTACATATCATTATTTAATTATTTATGGTTTTATATTGCTATATTTATACTCTATTCTTGGTTGGTGCAACTGTAACAAAACCCAGTTTCCCTCAGGATCAATAAAGCATGACTATGGCTATGAAACACTGTGGATTTCTTTGAGATCCCCTTTAATTTTTCAGAACACTAATGAAAACAAGCCTATTTGCCTATTTTTTTCTTCATGTGTCAGTCCTGCTATCCCAAGAATCATTCCTGTGAGCACGTTTAGACTTTAAAAGGTAGCTCCATCTGTGATGCTGAATCTCTTATCAAAGCAATTATGACTTTGATAAGGAATACATTACCAAAAGGTGTCATTTGGTCACAATAAAATAAAGCAATTCAATCATACTTCATGGCAAAGACAATCTACAGCTCTTGTTCAGATACAAAAGCCAAGGCAATACACATCTGCTAAAAAGTTAAAGGTCTGTAAGGAAGTGCTATCTATCTTCATTTGGAGCAAAATCCCCACTTTTTTTATTAATCCCTTATGAGAAGTATAGGAAACATGATGAAATTTCACATGAAACAATGGAAATCCAGCTGAATTTTAAATACCTTACATTTCAAAAAAATGAAATACCACATTCTATGCTTATTTCAAATTTCTTTGACTTATTTTTACATGTTTAGCACTTCAGATCTTCAATTATGCAGACACAATCAGCTTATTTGAAAGTTTTAGATTGTTAAACTTATGAAAATCAGATCTGTTAATTAAGGAGCAAGATGGTACTTAGATACACTGGTCTCAGTTTGAAGAATTGACAAGGAAACTATTGGAAAAACTATTTGATGGATCGAAGGTACTACTTAAGTTCTACAGAGGTACCATAGAGAGCATTTTGTCTGGTTACATCAGAGCCTGGTATGGAGGCTCTAATGCACAAGACCAAAAGAGGGTGCAGAAGATTGTAGACTCAGGCAGCTGCATCACAGGCACAGGCTTCTCCACCATGAAGGACATCTTCAAAAGGTGGTGCCTCATGAAAGAGGCATCCATCATTAGGACCCTCACCATCCAGGACATCCCTTCTTGTCATTACTATTCTTCTCATTCTCATTGTGTCTAGAAAACAACCTCTCCCTCAATGTCACAAAAACAAAGGAGCTGGTTGTGGATTACAGGAGGAATGGAGACAGGCTAACTCCTACTGACATCAATGGATCTGGAGTTGCGAGGGTAAACAGCTTTAAGTTCCTTGGCATCCACATCACCGAGGACCTCACGTGGTCTGTACACACCAGCTGTGTGGTGAAAGAGGTACAAAAGTGCCTTTATCACCTCAGATGGTTGAGGAAGTTTGGTATGAGCCCCCAAGTCCTAAGAATTTTCTACAGGGGCACAATTGAGAGCATCCTGACTGGCTGTATCACTGCCTGGTATGGGAACTGTACCTCCCTTAATCACAGGATTCTGCAGAGAGCAGTGGGGACAGCCCAGCACATCTGTAGTTGTGAACTACACATGATTCAGGACATTTACAAAGACAGGTGTGAAAAAAGCACCTGAAGGATCATTGGGGAGACACCCCAATCACACAATCTATTCCAGCTGCTACCATCCGGGAAATAGCACCGCAGCATAAAAGCCAGGACCACAGGCTCCGAGACAGCTTCTTCCACTATGCCATCAGACTGATTTACTCAAGTTGATTTGAGTGTATTCTATGTTACATTGAATGTTCTATTTATTCTAATTATAATTACTATCATTGCACATTTAGACGGAGACATCACATAAGGATTTTTACTCCTCGTGTATATGAAGGGTGTAAGAAATAAAGTCTCTTCAATTCAATTCCCTTCTGGAGAAGGTACAGGAACTTGAATCTGCTCACTCAATGTTTTAGGAACATTCTCCTCTCTGCCATCCGATTTCTGAACAGTCCATGAATTCATGAACACTATCTCACTATTCCTTTTTTGCACTGTTAATTTATGTTTTTATTGCAATTTATAGTAATTTTTTGTATCTTGTACTGTACTGCCACCACAAAACAGCAAATTTCATGTCATATATCAGTGATAATAAATTTGTTTCTGTGTTTATTCCCTGCAGATCCCTGCAACAAACTATTTCAATACACCTTTAAGAACAGTGCAACATAAGAAATATGACCAGGAGTAATCTATCTGGTGCACCAAGCCTGCTCGGTTATTCAATAAGATTATAGCTAATCTGACCAAGTGGAAATTCTTCTTAACTTAACTTTCACCTTTGGGAATATTTCCATTCATCAAAATTACCATGAAAAATCTCTTGGGTCACATTGCCTTCTAAGCCAAATCTTTCTTCTTCACAGCATATTCTATTTAATATATGAACGATCTTTGGGTTTCATTGATTTAGAACTGCCAAAGTACCTCAAAGTCATTTTGAGCAAAAAATGTGTGTTCTTAAAGAAGTGCTTCAGCTTCTATCACTTCTTTGTCCCTGTATTCTATGAGGAAGTACACAGTCCACAATACATCTAAACACCATTCTTACAACAAATCCAATCTCCACAAGCCTGCTCACTAGCAAATTCCCTGAAAGATGTACTTCAGAGTACTCTCTAGCAGATGCTGCAGTTGCAATTCACATTAGAATTAGCAGGTCACCAAAACCTTCTTAATAATTCCAATTAGTACATGACTTTCCCAATGGATTGCACCATCTAGAGTAAAGAACTCTGGAGATTTCAGCATTAAACAGTTTCTCCTGCTAAAATTTTTTCTTCGTTTAACGCAGCCCCTTGGGATTGAGGATGAATTGCTTCCACTCCAATATTGTGGCTTCTGAGATGACCAATGACCACCTCAGAATTGTACACTCTTCCACAGATGGGACAGAACACTTTTGATGCACATTCCTCAGGATTCTCAACACTACCCCAAATACTTCTTCTCCAGTTTGAGCAATCTTGGGCCAAGACTGCCAATAGTAAGTTGGAATGTTGTACTTTGTTCATGGCCACTTCCAACACATAAGTGAATTTTTTCTTCTGTCCATCTGATGATGGTTTCCCCTGACAGAAAAGAGTGTCTGATTCATGAGTCTGTGTCAAGCATGCTCATAATGTGGCCAGCCTTACAGAGCCAAATCCGTGTAACTAGGGCTCAGTGTTAGGGATGTTCACCTCAGAGAAGGAAATGCCTTTAATTAATTTATTATACAACTGAATTTCAAGGATTTTGCTGTGACAGCTTTGGTGGTCTCCTTCCAGTGCCTTTAGGTTCCCACTGACAGCGTCTCAGAAGCATACTGGAAAGCAGGGATCACTATTGCTTGAAAGACCATGAGTTTTGTGCAGATGTGAGGTCTTGAGCTTTAGGGCATCACTGTCTACGTGCATGTTGCTATCACTGTCTGCTCCACAAGATGACAGAAACTTTTTCTCCACCAGGAACATATTTCACTGTACCTATGTACAATTAGGAGCAATGAACAAAAGCACCTGAGCCTGTACCAATATTGTTGATGGATACCATAATGACTACATTTTACAACAAATCTAGATTCTATATCTGTAATCTCTTGTATCTCCATACTTTCTTTGTATCATCCAACTTTGAATGGTTAGGACGGTCATCAGAAACACAATTCCATTACGTTTTCAATCAGATCATCGGTGGTCAGCATCAGAAATGTATTTATTTGTTTACTGATACAGCACAGAGTGGGCCCTTCAGGCCCCGACAGCCCTGCAAATACTAATAAACCCGATTCACCCTAACCTAATCATGGGACAATTTACAATGACCAATTAATCTCATCAGTACATCTTTGAACACCTTTGGGAGGAAACCTGAACATTCCACGGCAGGATTCACAAAGACTCCTTACTGAATGGTGCCAAAATTAAACACCGAACTCCGGAACGCGCTGACCTGTTTCATTAATAACTTCGTGTCACAAATAAAGCTTCAATACCAACCAAAGCACAATTGAATAAATCAATAAGTTTTTACAAACACTGGCAGCTTCAATACTTTGAAGCCTTTGTTTCTGAGTAAAATTAGAGTTTGGACAAGCCACAAAACTAACACATACCGGCTCTGTGGTGAAAAAGGCACAACAGTGCCTCTTTCACCTCAGACAGTTGAAGAAGCTTGTTATGGGCCCCCAAATCTTAAGAACTTTCGACAGGGGCACAACTGAGAGCATCCTGACTGGCTGCATCACCGCTTGGTATGGGAACTGTACTTCCCTTAATCACAGGACCCTGCAGTGAGTGGTGCCGACAGCGCAGCGCATCTGTAGATATGAACTTCCCACTATTCAAGACATCTACAAAGACAGGTGCGACAAAAGGGCTCGAAGGATCATTGGGGACCCGAATCATTCCAACCACAAACTGTTCCAGCTGCTACCATCCGGGAAACGGTACCGCAGCTTAAAAGCCAGGACTAACTGGTTCCAGGACAGCTTATTCCATCAGGCCATCAGACTGCTTAATACACGCTGATACAATTGCATTTCTATGTTACATAGGTTGTCCTATTGTATATACTATTTATTATAAATTACTATAAGTTGCACATTGCACATTTAGACGAAGACATAACATAAAGATTTTTACTCCTCATGTATATGAAGGATGTAAGAAATAAAGTCAATTCAATTCATTAACATAGGTTGAGTACCCCTTATCCAAAATTCCAAAACCCGAAACTTCCAAAATTTGTATTTTTTGTTAACGCTGACATGATGTCACAAATGGAAAATTCCATAAAGTGCTGAGAAGGTTCCCGGGGGTGGGCAGGTCTCTGCGCACCACAGACAGTTCTGAGAAGCGTCCTCACATACACAATGAACAGAAGTTCATGAAATACAGAAAAACTCTGCATAAAACAAAAAAATCTAGAAATCAATCGTGTATTAGAAGAACAGATTTGTCAGCATCGGAGTGAACATATGCCACTTAACTGTATGCTGATCATGAAACAAGCAAAGATCTATCACAAAGTACTGAAAATTGAAGGCAATTGCGAATATTCAGCAGGGTGGTTGCAGAAATTTAAGAAAAGGCACAGCATTAAATTTTTGAAGTGTCTGCTGATCACAAAAATCTAACACCAGAACAAGTCCACAATGCTGATTGCTTTTGTACTTTACATAAAACCTTAAAAAAAGGTAATATACAAATACAGTGTACTGTAACCTATTAATCAAAACATGGCATCGTAGGTGGAGACTGAAAGCCTGCCATTGTGTGTTGTTGCTCAACAGCTGATTCAGGTTCTCTCCCAATGCTGCTCTGATGCTTTTGTTATCCTGCGCACATTACATTTTCTTGTTAATTGTACGTAATAACTTTCACTATTAAGTACATACAATATGTGTGATGAGCAAATGGAAGGCAAAGAATACTTACCAATAGTACATAAATTCAAAGTTGGAAATTATGGTGATCTCAAGCTAAATATATCATTAAATATTCCAAAATCCAAAGAAATCTGAAATCCAAAACACTTCCAGCCCCAAGCAGTTCAGAAAAAGAGTACTCACTCTGTACCAGTTGCATCAAACCCCAAGAAGGTTCATCTAGGTTCAGTAGTTATAGGGACCATCTCCTCCTTTGGCAATCCAGATGAACAATCTTGAAAGTGTTAGGTGTGAGAGTAAGGAAAATTGTAAAGTGAAAAAGCCAGAGAAGGGGGAGCAAACAGTTGTAGACCATATTTTGGCTCATCACATAGATAGCAAGATATCAGAAATCTCTTCAGGTGAATTCAGAATATTACAAATCAAGCATCTCCCTACTGACTTTACAACTTCCCAGAATCCTAATTCATTTAAGCATAGCAATGAGAAAAACCACAAAACATAACAAAATGTGCAGGAGAATTAAGGAAATTAGGATGTGTCTAAAGATATTAAGCAGATGGAACGGATAAGAACACTATGTTGTAGCTTATTCTATTGCATGAGGACAAGCTAGATCCGAACAGTGGAAGTGGAGGTGCTTGAATATAGCTCAAAATGAATATAGCTCAAAATGTTAAAGGAAAAAATGACCCAAATGAATAAAATATAAAATAAAAATATAGCAGTGCTAAAGGATAAAACTAACCGCACAAAGGGGAAAAATGGGTAAGTTTAATAATCTGGCAGATAACCATCCAGTAATAGGTAAGAGTAGAGCAATCAGACCAAAGCGAACAAATTAGGAATAGTAAAAAGTTTCAAGAAAGTTGGGCTTACATTTCAGAATCAAATGGGGAGAACAGAATACTTTAAAGTTTTTTTTAGTGGTGCAATGCACAAGACTTGAAAATAAACCAGAAGAGCAGTTATTTTACAGACTTAACAACATAAGCAGAGACCTGGCTGCAAATAAAACAAAAAACAGAAAAGATTCAAGTTGTTATTGATTTAGGAGAAGAAAACCACAGAAGTAGAATGGTGAGGCTGGCAGAAGAGCAAGAACGTGATGTGTGAAGTTAAAAATAAATAAGGAATAGATTCAGAGCTTGTTGATATGGTTGGAACTCCTTCATAAAGAAGTTTTTATCGATTTAGTGACATTACAGTTATATCGCTGGGCCTGTAATATAGCAGTCTAGACTAATAATCTGGAGATCCAACATCTTTTCTTATAAAGGCAATTTTAAGTTCAGTTAACTAATTAAGTAAACCAGGAATAAAAAGCTCTTATTAATAACTATGAATATGAAACTACTGGATTATTGTTAAAACAAGTTTCAGGTTCACTGATGTCCTTCAGAGAAGGAAGTATACCTTTCTTATTTGTTCTGGCCTATTTAAGATTCTAAACACACGACAAACTTCACTGTCCTCCAGATCAGCTGAGCCAGACACTTCTCAAGGGAAGTAGAGGTGGTGAATAAATGATAACCTTACTGGAAACACCAGACTCTGGTGAGTGGAAAAAGCACAGGAGGAAGTGGACTCAGAAATTTAGAGTCAGATTATATGTGCACGAATTATGGTTTTTTAAGCAGAATTTAGTTTTATAAGTTGTGAAATTTGTTGTTTTACGGCAGCAGTACAGTGCAGTACATAAAACTTTCTATAAGACAGTAATAATATATCTAAAAAATAAATAAATAGTGCATAAAGAGAGAGCAAAACAGTCAGGGAGTGTTCATTGGTTCATGTACCATTCAGAAATCTGAAGGTGAAGGAAATGTTCCTAAAAGTATTGAATGTAACTCTTCAGGCTCCTGTAGTAGTAATGAAGGCATTTGCTGATGGTGAGGGCCCTTCATGTTGGAGGCTGCCTTCTTGCGGTATCATCTTTTGAAGGTGTCCTAGATGGTGGGGAGGCTATTGCCCATAAAGGAGTTGGCTGAGTTTTCCCATGCAGCTTTTTCTGGTCCTGTGCACTGGCAACTCCATTCCATACAGTGATGCAGCCAGTAAGAATGCTTTGACTGAATCATCTTGGTATAGATAGAAGAGACCACACAGATCAGGTCACCATGGACTAGATGGGCCAAAGGGGTGCTTCTCTGCTGTAGTATTCTATGTCTCATCTTGTGAAGTTACTGATCCACCTAATGCAATGGTACTGATTACCACTGCATTATCTCTATCATCCCATCTATATTGTCAAATGTCTACCACGTCCATTTTAATTGAGCAAACTAGAAATATATTAATAGTTAAAATAAATCAAGGTTGACACTTACTTAAGTGGGAAATCTTTCAATTCCCTCTGGGCTTTAGCCATGTGCAGAATGGGCTGCAGCTGAGCTTAAGAACCAATAACTGAGTCCTTGGTTGCAACCAACATAGGACTGTGTTCTTCTACAACTTAGAAAGTTAATATTCTGCAGACTGCTCATATCATCTACTGTCATTTCCTGTTTAGTAGAGTTAAATATTGCAGTTACGGTTGCTGAGAATCATTCAAGTACTGACATTAAGTTGGAACTAAATTAGAAGCAGCCATATTCTCCAATCTTGGTCAAAGGCTTTCTGAAGCAATCAAAGACCAGACAGAAAAATAAATTGAATTGTAACAATTTCCAATCCCATTCATTATGCCTCTGTGGTCCCAGTATGGCCTGTACTTGGTTACCACATGTTTAAGAGTGTCGTCATCACACATTGCAATTTGCTTTGTGGCTGTTCACATGTTTGCAAGTCAGGCTGAATTCTTGGTTCCACTCAAGCACCATTTACAATTGATGACATGTGGCACTGATATGCAGAACAATTGTACGAAATTACTGGCTAGAGTTACTGAAGGACATCTGTGCAAGAGCTACAAGTACTCAATCATATGCTTGCAACCTGCAGAAGCGGCAAAAACCTTTGAAGTGATACCTACTGCAAGAAGATCAGGATCAACTATTGGCATAGTTGCCTCAACTTCATTCTACTTTGGAACTTAATCTTAAATTATGCAATAAAATGTTGTGTGCCAGAAGTGTGCAGTGTTATGAAACAGTCTTTTAAATTTGAAAGATTCTGTCACAAAGTCCCAAACTGCTTGGTGGAAAACAGGCCACCACAATTCCACAGGTTTCCTGTTTCTCACACATCAGAAAACATTTTTTTTAAAACATGGTCTTGTAAGCCTATGTGACAGACTTAAGCAGGAAAATTGCGAAGGAACATTTTTCCCCTGACAACTTCCAATGATTTCTTTCAATATAGCCTCCTCTGTTTTTAATTTTTTTTAAATATTTAGGTTGCTTTACAGACATTGGTAGGCATTTGTAAAATATTATTGAGAGTGCTGTTCTAGATGCTAAAATAAATAAAAATTATGTCTCCTTTGTAATATCAGCAGGAAGCTCTGCACCTGTGTAATACAACAGCTGGCACTTGAAACTTACACGTATGGATTTCAAAAGAAAATTTCTTATTTGTCACTTGGCTGTGATCATTTTATATACTTCCAGTAGAGAAATGCTGGACAGGAGTCACAGGTGCATATTATAGAGAAGAAGTCAGCAGCTGCAGCTGAGTTGTCCGAAGTTCCTGTCATGCATCCAGGGGATCTCCATAACTATAGCACCAACCAAATCCAGGGTCAAAAAGAACAATTCAGGTTATCAAAAAATAAGTATATACAGAAGGACAAGATTAATTAGCCACATAAATAATAGAGTATTTCATTTGTCTTCAAGTTTTGTTAGGGACAAATCTGGAAAAGACTACACTCATGTTGGCGTCTAAAGACAGGAATACAGTATTAAACAAAGCTGACAACATAACAAAGCTTGCAAATACCTTCAGATCTTCCCAATTGGCCATACGAGGTCAGATTGCAAGACATCCTGAATCAGAATAATCTGCTACAAAGGGCAGTTACATTTGGTTCTTGAACTAACCAGCAAAACCCCAATCACTGCAGTTAAGCAACATCATGATCATTTTTATCACTTTGCACTGAAGTGGGTAATTTTTGTTCTAATTGTGTTCTTTCTTGCAAAAACTGTATTTTATTTAGAATTAAATTATGAATGCTGCTCATCTGAAGCTAAGTGCTTGTCATGCCTCTGAAAGTAAGAGGCTTGTCATGCCTTTGCACCTGTCCATACATGTACTTCTGCTTATTACAATAAACTTAGTTTTGATGTGGATACCCGATTCTTGTTAAAGCTGTATTTTTTTTGCTTTGGGTAAAATGACCAACAATATTGGAATTATCCAGAATTAATCCAATATCAGAATTATCCAGATAGTATAGTCCCATAGTTGGGTCCCATGACCCAACTGATACTGTCAAGGCATTTATTTTTTACACTGATCAGTTAAGAAGACCAGAATATAAGGAAAATGTAAATACAATTTGTAGAAAAAATAAACTGTGTAAATAATATAATAAAAATTTTTAAATAATCTAATAAAAAAAGTGTATTTAATTTAGAGCATATGCATTCTAAAATGCCACATCCATTGCAAGGGCCAGTTTTAAGCTTCAGACACTGACTGGTTAAGGACACGGCTATCTGAGGGACAACTACCACCAGCACTTCCAAACAATATCATAGGAACTATAAGCAAGGAGCCGTTCCTTGCCCAATCCATTAGGTAAAGTGCAGCCTTAGGCTGCTTTGTGATCAATAAGTGATAGGAGGTGTGGATTGGCAGCCAAGTTTGAAAAGAATTCGAGAAAAGTAGAACTGCCTGACTTAATCTAGCCTCCACTCTTCACTCTCTCAATGCCACTGCTGGCTACAGTCTAATCCCTTTTGCTACAAAATGACTCCTGAGTGCATGGCGAGACTCTAGTATTCCAACGACATGCAAGAACAGGCAGATCTTTATGGACTGCTGATATAGAAAATCTGCTCCATGATCACAATGATTTCTGTGCATAATGGATGATATGCTGGAACAACAGTTAAATGTTATGACACAGATGGAATTTAGTTAGACCCTTTGGAAGGACCAACCAGGGTAGGTCTTAAATCCATGGAGCAACGGTATGAATGGGTTTTCCGAGAGGTCAAATTTATGGAATTAAGAGGCATGTTGTTAAGTGCTTAGTACTGAATTTCAAATTCCAAAGGAGAATATTTTAGAAGTTGAGATAATGCTAGCAGTCAGCATTTTTACAAGAGAAGGTTACATCCACTTAGAGCAATAAGAGGGTCTTAACTGAAATAATCACAATTCTCAGGGATCTTGACATGGTCAATGTGGCAGATATTTCCAATCATACTAGAATCTAGAACTACAATTACTGTTCAAAAATAAAGGAGCATCAATTTATACAGAGATAAGACAAAGAATTTTCTCTCAGAAACCAGTGATCCTTTAAAACTCTCTTCCTCAAAGGTTAGTGAAAACAGAGTCTTTAAATATTTTTAAGGATGTGATAGATTGATACTTCATAAGCAAGGAAGTGAACAGTACTGCAACTGGACAGGAGTGCAGAGTTAAGTTTACAATCTAGTCAGTCATGATCCTATAAAAGGTGCATTTATGGAAAGAGAGGTCATGACCTCTTTCTGATTTTATTTAGTTTGTAACACTTGTTTAAGTCTCAATTTTAATTAATGAAATTTAGTTCAACAATGAATTCTTGATGGAACTATGTAGAACAAGTTTCAAACTGTGACCATATTGAGTAAGATGTTTTGCCACGTTAAGCAGTAATCTTAAATAGCCATCTTCCAAATTACCAGGAAGAACATGGTAATTTGCCTCAATGAATATCACCCAATAGCACTTACATCCACAGTGATGAAGTGTTTTGAGAGTTTAATAATGAAATATATCAACTCCTGCCTGAGACGCAACTTAAATCCACTCCATTTTTCCTACCAGCACAACAGGTCCATAGGAGGTGCCATTTCGTTGGCTTTTCATTCAACACTGAACATCTGGACCACAAAGATGCACACATCAGGATGCTTTCAATACTATCATTCCCTCAAAACTGATCAATGAGCTTCAAGCCCTTGGCCTCAATACCTCCTTGTGCAAATGGATCCTTGATTTCTTACTTGCAGACCACAGTGAGATCAGATTGGCAACAACATCTCCTCCACAATCTCCATCAGCACAGGTGTGCCACAAGGCTGTGTGCTTAGCCCCCTGCTCTACTCAGTTTACAATTATGACTGTGTGGCTAAGCACAGCTCCAATGTCATATTTAAGTTTGCTGAGAGCATCACTCTCGTTGGCTGAATCAAAGCTGGTGACAAATCAGGGAGATTGAAAATCAGGCTGAGAGCTGTCACAACAACATCAACAAGACCAAGAAACTGATTATTGACCTCAGGACGAGGAAACCAGAAGTCCCTGAACCAGTCCTCATCAGGGAATCAGAGGTGGAGAGGGTTAGTAACTTTAAATTCGTTGGTGTTTTCATTTCAGAGGACTTGTCCTGGGCCGAGCACATCAATGCAATTATAAAGAAAGCAAGACAGCACCTCAACTTCATCGGAATTGTGAAGATTTGGCATGACACCTGAAACTTTGACTAATTTCTAGAGATATGTGCAGAGAGTATATTGACTGACTGCATCACAGCTGGGTATGGAAACACCAATGCCCTTGAATGGAAAATCCTGCAAAAAGTTGTGGCCCAGTCCATCACAGTAAAGCCCTCCCAACCATTGAGTATATCTACACGTTTCTAGTCGTTTCTCATTGCTGCCATCAGAAAGAAGGTACAGGAGCCTCCAGACTCACACCAGCACGTTCAGAAAAAATTATCCCTCAACCACCAGGCTCTTGAACCAGAGGGGATAACTTCACTCAACTTCACTTGCCCCATCACTGAACTGTTCCCACGACCTATGGACTCACTTTCAAGGACTCTTCATCTCAAGTTCTGGACATTTATTGCTCATTTACTTTTATTATTATTATTATTTCTATTTTTTCTTTTTCTATTTGTATAGTTTGTCGTTTTTTGCAGACTGGCTGTCCACCCTGTTGCACAATCTTTCATTGCTTTTATTATGGTCATTGGATTAAGTATGCCTGCAAGGAAATGAATGGTGACATATACTTACTTGGATAAAAAAAATTACTTTTAACTTTGAACTTCAAATAAATTTCAGTCCCTAACCACTTATTAAGCAAAAAGACTTCCAGCTTAAGTGGTGTCTTGAATGGATAATTTCCCTTACTTTCTTTACTTACGATTTCAAATGTTACATATACAAAAGCAATGATGCATTATAAGCAAGAAGACAGTGCAAAGAACTAGCGGTTACACTAAGAAATATTGCTTTTACACCAGAAGACAAATAATAAATTGCTGGGAGCTGTATACATTTTCTTCCATATTCTCTAAATGGTAATTTTGCATTATTTAATTCAAAACTTGCATTTGGAGTCTTGTCCAAGCTTCTTAAGAATTGGATGTTTTTTTTTAAAGATTTAAGGCAGAAACCATGTTGACAGGTTTAATATTCACAGGAATCTAGTCACAAAAATTGTCAATTTTAATAACACTAAGCGGTCACCCAGAAAACTATTACAACAGTACATAATCTTAAAAAACTACCATTCAAAATTAAGTACATTGCATGTGCTGGCACAAATGGCCAAAATTAATAAACTAGTACTTTGAGATATTTCCTAAAAATATCTCTGCCTTAACTGCTTAGAAATGACCTGCATCATATTTTGAATCAAACTAGACTGACAAAAATATTAAATATTAAGTGAATACGGGAGGAGGGAGATCAGCGCGCTGCACGTGCGCAGCCCTCCAGTGAAAAATGATATCATATCCATTAAATAGAGGTCATGGACAATTCTGATTTGATGGAGACGGAGGTGAAAGCACAGAGGAACATCTGGAGAAATTTCTGAAACGCTCATTCGCTGCTGTCGTAACTGCGCGGTCGGGAATCTTCCACAGGGAAGGCCTCAAAATCCCCGGCATTGCCTGCTGTTGGCGATCGAGATTGAGGTCAAATCGTTCGGACAGAGATGGCACTCAGTACTCGGTGTCGGTGAGCTGATTCGGAGGCTCGAAGTTTTCGGATGACTCAGAGACGGATTGTGGTCGGGCATGGCAGGGAGAGTTTTTCTTCCTTCTCCCATCTGTGTGAGATGTGGGACATTTGAGTGACTTTGAACTTTTTACTGTGCTCATGGACTTCTTTATCAGGTTATGGTATTGTTGCACGGTTGTAACTATATGTTATAATTATGTGGTTTTGACAGTTTTTTCAGTCTTGGTCTGTCCTGTGTATTGTGATATCACACTGGAGGAAATATTGTATCGTTTCTTAATGCATGCATTACTAAATGACAATAAAAGAAGACTGCATGTCTTCATAATCTAAAATATTTACTACATTGCAAAAACAGTGAAATAATTATAGCATCAACTATTTGGGTATTTTAATTTTTCAAAATTATATTAGGCCCTATATTACAACACATGAATAATCAGGACGAGATCAAATGGAGAACTTAAGTGATGGCTAGTTATCTGGTTAGAAACAGATTAATCTGAGGACAAATGGTACTTTGGCCAATATATACTTAAACATAAAGCTTAATGTTTTCTCAAATATTATTAAAATAAACATGAGGTAGTTGAAGTTAAACCCACAATATGAATATATTCATAGCATTGCTTCTGTGTACCACTGGATTGCTTAAACAATTGAACACACCAGCCAAGCGAAATAAATAAATCTCATTTGGGATCATAACAAAAGGAAATATAGATTACCAGTAAACACATCAATCTAAAAATCAGCAAAAGTTAAAAGACAGAGATGTACTTCTGGGTATATTCCACAAGATGTCCCAATTAAAAATTGGGTTGAAATAATACAAAGGGAGGCAATTAGAAACATGAATTGTATTAAATTGTATTAAACAGTCCTTAATTTATGAAGGAGGAATCAATGAAAACTAGCCTGCATTCACAGTGAATTGATCGCACTGAAACAGATTCTGAGAGAGACAAATCTAAAAGTAAGACAGGACGGTCCAGAAAGAAAATCCTAATCTTTCTTCCCTCAGAATGACATAAATAAGTCTAAATCAAAATATAAAATGTTATTAATTAATTTTGATAAATTTATTTTTCCCTTTAAATTAAATTTTTAAAATCAATGCACATGTCGATTAAATTACCACCTTTCCATTTCCCTCACCAAATATCCATCCAATAAGAGAAGCAATTTTGGTTATGTATTTCAATTCAGCAGTGTCTTTACTTTAGCTTAGGTTTAAGACAAGATCAATATATTTTGTCCATCTATTCTACTGCAATTCATCAGTGCTAAGCATGCATATTCATGTTTTGCAATCCTTCCATCACTCTGATCCTCTCTATCATTAACCATCTTCTATCCATGTTTTACATTCAACCCAAATTCGACTTTCGAATTCTACAGGAGCTAATCATATTTCTGGCACATGATCAAGCATTTTCATAAAATCAAATGTACAGTAATTTAGAACAATCACACAGCTAGTATAATATACTGTTCAATGGCAAAAGATCTCCTTTTCCATAAAGTAAATAATGATTTTTTTTATTACTCAATCAAGATAGATGTTAATACACCTTACCTCTCATGATCTCATCTAGCAATTTTCCTACCAATGAAATAATTTTTCAGCTCTGACCAGGCATGAAAAAGAGCAAGTACAGGTCAGAACAGCAAAAGTGGATGCTGTTACATTTGTGATTATGACCAAACAAGTAAGTAATTTAAGTCATTTTCACTCCTGGTTCAGATTAACTTTCATCTGTTAGAATTGCATAGCATATGGTGCAAAGTTACAGGACTTTTGGTCCAAAGTATCTGCACTGATGTTTCTGCTCAACACAGAATCAACATGCACAGAGTTGGCTTCAGATCACGTCACATTCCAGTTAGAACATATGAAACAGAAGGATTAGGTAACTTGGCCATTTGCACCTGTCATGCCACTCAATCAGGTCATGCCAGATCCTTTACAACCACACCCCTTTAGCCTTCCCCCTTGATATCCCAATATCTATCAATTTTTGTACTGAATTCCTTTAAAGGACACTGGTGATGCCACTTATGCAACACTGCATACATGTCTTGTCTCCCTAAGAAAGGATATACTTAAAAGAAGAGGGTATGCAACAAGAATTCACAAGAACAACACATACAAAATGCTGGAGGAACTTAGCCAGTTAGGCAGGGTCTATGGAAGGGAATAAATAGTCGAAGTTTAAAGTTGTGACCCTTCATCAAAACTGGAAAGGAAGGGGGCAGAAGCCAGCAGGGGAAGGTGGGCGGGTTGGTGGGGAGGCAGGATTAAGTAAGAAGCTGGTAGGAGTTTGGTGGAAGAGATAAAGGGTTGAAGAAGAATGAATCTGGTAGGAGAGGACAATAGACCTGGAAGAAAGGAGGAGGGGAACCAGAGAGAAGTAATAATATATGAATATACATATATATTAATAAGTTAAATTGAATAAGTAGCGTGAAAAGAGAAAAAAAATGAGGTAATGTTCATTGGTTCAATGCCGATTGAGAAATCTGATGGCAGGGGGGAGGAAACCATTCCTGAATCATTGAGTATGTGTCTTCAGACTCCTACACTTCTTCCCCGATGGTAGCAATGAGAAGAGAGCATGTCCTGGGTGATGGGGGCCCTTAATGATGGATACTGCCTTTTTGAGGAATCACTCCTTAAAAATGTCCTGGGTGCTGGGGAAGCTAGTGCCCATGATGGAGCTGACTGAGCTTACAACCTTTTGCAGCTCATTTTGATCCTGTGCAGTGCCACTCCCCCATACCAGATGGTGATGTAGCCAGTTCGAAATCAATTTTCATGCCATCAGATTGGAGGCTACCCAGATAGAATACAAGGCATTGTTCCTGTAAGCTGAATTTAGCCTCATCATAACAGTCCTGTCCATGGCCTTCACTACTACCTACAGCAGCTGCAGAATCTCTTGTGTTTATAAAAAAGAACAATTTACTGCGACTGAAATGTTTATTGAGCTGAGTCCCAGAGTATGAAGATATAATAATAACTGAACCTTGAACATAAAGATCTTCCTTCCACCAGAATACACAATTAAAACTGGTTGTAAAAATAAAACACACAAAATGCTGAAGGAACACAGTCTGTCAGGAAACGTTTATGGAAATGAATAAACAGTCATCGTTTCAAGCCAAGACCCTTCTTCAGGACTGAAAAGGGGTTGCTCCGGGTGGCAGAAGAGGAGGTCCTCATCCAACATATCGGAATGAAAATGAAAATCGGAATTAAACTGTTTGGCCACAGTTAGTTCTGCTTTTGGCAGGTGGACTGCAGGTGCTCTATGAAGCAGTCCCCCAATTTACGACAGGTCTCACCATTGTAGAGGCAGTCACATCGTGAAGACCAGACACAATAAACAACCCAGAAGATTTGCAGAAGGGTTACATTTGCACCATGTAAAGTAATATATTACAGTTGAACTCCAACCTCAAAGAAAGAGAAGTGAGATTTGTGAGATGATCGTGGAGAATGCTAATTTGCAAGGGCAATTTGACATAAAGAAAAAGATGGTGTTTGGTCTCTTGAAGAATGTTAAGATGGACAAGTCATTAGGGCCTAATGGGTATATCCCAGATTATACAGAGAGAAGCAAATGATGAGATTAATGAGTTCTTGGGTCCTCTCTAGCCAGAGGACTGGCGAGTAGCTAATATTGTTTCTTTGTTCAAGAGGAGAAATAGGTATGATCCTGGAATTTATAGACCATTGAGACCAATGTCATCAGTGGAGAAACTTTGAAGAGGATTCTTAAGGATCTTCTGCATCCTGCAGACAGTTCATGAAACTACTTCCTTTACTTTTTCTATCAAATATGATTCTACCACTACTATGTGTACGATTGGAACCTGTGACTTACACTTTGAAAATGTGTTTTTGGGCCAACTGAGTGACCTGGTGCTCTGCTGCCTCTGAAAGTGTTTGGTGTGGTTGGGAGTAGATTGTGTGGCCTGGAGGCCGAGAAGGCTAGACATGGGGTGCAAACCAATGATCGACTCCACTGCTTCTCTCCAACTGGGGCATCCAGCAAGGTTCAATTTGACTTGCTGAACTGAATTACACTGAATACTACTGACTCCTGGTTTGATATTCTATGTGTTCTTTGCTTATTTTTTGCCATTTGTGCAATTGGTTCTATTTTGCACCTTAGGTGTTTGATGTTTTCTTGAACAAATTCCATTATGTTTCTTTGTTTCATAGCTGCCTGCAGGAGGACAAATCTCAGAGATGTATTCTGCATACATACTTTGACAATAAATATACTTTGAACTTTAGGCATAGGATTTATGAGCATCTGGAAAACCATGGCCTAATTAGGAATAGCCTATATGGCTTTGACCAATAAAAAAAATTCAAGTCATGTCTTATCAGGGTAGACATGTTAAATACTGGAGGATTTGGAGGGAATGGAGGGATATTGATCATGTGCAGGCAGAAGAGATTTAGTTCAATGAGATAGTGTGTTTTGCACAGACATTGTGGGCTGAAGGGCCCGTCTCAAGCTGCACTGTTGTATGATTAGTCATGAACCTGACCACTATTTACTCCTTACCTATACATCAGTTCAACCTTCTAAATCCCAATCCAGTTGTAGCTAACTGGACCCGACCACCAAAAAGTTTCCGCCCAGTTAATGTCCATCTTGAGCAACTGAACCATTTCTAGCTCAGGCAGCTGTCAGTAAATGAATGCTGAAAGCACAGGATTAAAGAGGTTTGGTATACAGGGCAGGGAACATTCTTTATTGGAGAGAGCTGCGACATTACTGTTCCTCAGATGTGTGGCTGTTGCAGAAGCAACACTGTCTTTTAGAGTTAGATTGGATCAGTGGATGAAAAAAATATATGAACAGAAATAGGAAAAATATGGGTGAATATGATAAGAAATATTTCTTTGTGGTGCATTAACAGTAATAGGGTGGTCTGAATCTGAATTGTCTGAGCGGAAGCAATTGCCTCAGCAGCATGGGAGTTCATTAGATGGCCTATTCTGATGAGATCAGCATGTTTAATGGAAAGAGTAAACTTCAGCATTAGGGTCAGAGTTCCAAAATTCATTCATGTCAGTTATCTCAGTACATGAAGATCAAGAAGGACATAGTTTGTCTGGGTAACTACAAAAATCCTGGCAGAAGCACAAAACAAGAAATCAAGAAGCTCTATTAACAAGCATAATGAGCTGGACACAATTTATGAACCTATGCGTTTGCAAGATCAGCGCCAAAGCGTGAGCTGTGAACACCTGAGAAACCAACGCTCACAGAGACTGTTAACCATGGATGTAGGCCAGCGGAAATCACTCAGCTATCTGGTTGGCCAAGACCCAGCAGAGATTCGTGGCCAGCGTGACAGCCAACCAATTAGAACAACTAGTTGAACCAATATAAACATAAACACTCGGCAGAAACAACACTCAATTGTGCACTGATGATATCGCCACCACTGGTGATGAAACGCTTGTCGGCCAACAAGCAGGATTGGCGAACAACCCTACAAACATGCAGCCAAACGGAGATAGCAATCTTCTCTTTCATTTCTAATTCATGTTCTCTTTAATTCTCTTTGACATCATTATCCTGCTAAATCACGACTGTATCACATTTTATTAATATAATGATATGTTAAAAAAACCTTAAACTTTTACAATACATGTTAAATGCAGTTGGTGATTGTGGCAATCTTAGTCATCTCTCAATAAAGTTCTTACAAAAATGCTGCTCATGAAAAAAATAAGAGCGATCTAAAAATTGTAAAAGTTAATTAGATTTCATTCTCCCCTGCCAAGCACAAGCTGGAAATTGTCAGTTTTCACCAAACAAGTTTGAAATCACATATAAGTCACTACCTACCATCACTGTTACCACACCATACTATAACTTAACTTAACACACCATCTCCAGAGATGTAGAGAAGAGATATGTGAACATAGTACGTAACAGCAGGAATATGCTAATTGAGCCTTGAACCTGCTCTGTCATTTATCAAGATCATGACTAATCTACTAGGCATAATTTTCTCCCTCTAATCCCATATCCCTTGAAATTCTCTATGATTCAGAATTAGGAGGCCCAAAGGTCAAAGTCCTGCAATCCTGTAAGCCAGGTCAGCAGGAGCTGGGGATAGAGACCAACGATCCCTAGGTCAGCAAGCCCTGGATCTGAGGCCCATACAGATGGGAGCCACGAGGACCAGTGACTCCCTGCCCCCAGGGAAACCAGGGTTGGATGCTCAAAAGATCAAATACGTAATCAAGGAGTCCTGGGATAAATACGTGGAAATCGACAAAGTCTGGAGGGTAAAGATGAAGGATCCAGTTTGTTGAATTTCTCTGCCCTTGTCTTAATCATTACAATTTCTCCCATCTCGATCATACACTCAGTGGCTACTTTATTATTTACCTCCTGTACCTCTAAAGTGGGCACTGAGTCTACGTTCATGATCTTCTGCTGTTGTAGTCCATCCACTTCAAGGTTCCAAATGTTGTGCATTCAGACATGCTCTTCTGCACACCACTGTTCTCACGCGTCGCTGGAGATACTGTTGCCTTCCTGTCAGTTTGAACCAGGTCTGGACATTCTCCTATGACCTCTGTCTTTAACAAGCTGCTCTCGCCCACAGAAATGATGCTCGCTGGATTTTTTTTGGTCTTCGCACCATTCTCTAGAAACTGTTGTGCATAAAACCCCCAGGAGATCAGCAGTTTCTGAGATACTCAAACCACCCTGTCTAGCACCACCAATCATTCCAAGTCTGATGTCTGGTCTGAGCAACAAATGAACCTCTTGACCACGTCAACATGCTTTTATGCACTGAGTTGCTGCCACAAGATTGGTTGATTAGATATTCGCATTAATGAGCAGGCATATCTAACACGGAGATTAGAGTTAAACTGCACAGAAACACAACCACCACCCTCTGTGTGGAAAAAGGTTCTTTTTAAATAATTGCCACTCACTTTAAACCTATGGCCTCTGGTTTTAAATTCCCCGACATTGATAAAAGACTAGGACAATCCACCTTATCTATGCCCCTTAGCCTCCTACTCCCTGCAGGAAAAAAATTCCCATCCTATCCAACCTCCCCTTATAACTCAAGTCCCCCAGTCCCAGTAACATTCTTGTGAACTTTTTCTGTACATTTTCCAGTTTAGTAACATTATATATCTGGGCCATTAGGACTGCAAACAATACTCCAAAGGTGAACTGTAGTACAGTAATTTTCTGCAGTTGCAACATAACATCCCAACTCCATCATTATTGATAAGAGGCATAGAATAGACAGCCAGCGCTCTTTTCTAAGAGTGGAAATGGCTGATATGAGAGGGCATAATTTTAAGGTAACCGGAGAAAAGAATTCGGAGAGAGTCAGAGGAAGCTTTTTTTTTTAAACACAGTAAGTTCATGGAACACCTTGTCAGAGATGGTGATAGAGCCAGATACATCAGGAGACTCTTATATAGGAACATGGATGAAAAAAAAGAGGGCTATGAAAGAGGGAGGTGTAAGATTTATCTCAGAGTAGGTTAAAATGTTGACACAACATCATGGGCCAACGAAGCTATACTATGCTGTACATTTTATGTTCAAACTCTGGTGCCATGAAACACAGAAATGCTTTACAGGCAGGAAACAAAAACAATTCTATTATTAACACTTTTTCTGTAGTACAATCACTGCATCCCACAGCCAGTGATTTCCTTTTGGGAGTTGTGCTATTGAACCGTCTGTACAATCTTGCATTTTTGTGGTGTCTTGAAGGATTCAGCGAATTGGACCCTCGAGGATGCTGGTATGGCCGCAGCAGTCATTGCTGGAGCACCCTTAGGGCCAGATATAAGCAGCAGGGCTCAGGCCCAAGAGCGAAAAACAAACCAATGTTTGGCAGATTTAAGTGCTAAGCCAGACTTAAAAGATCAAGACGTCAAGGCTGAGGGCAAAGGATGAACCAGTGCTCAGCTCACTACTCCATGAGATTTACTTGCTGTGCTAAACTGATTCTGAAGCTTGGTCTGCAACCATCGCTA
The DNA here is from genome assembly GCF_963921235.1 of Mobula hypostoma. Classification (NCBI taxonomy): domain Eukaryota; kingdom Metazoa; phylum Chordata; class Chondrichthyes; order Myliobatiformes; family Myliobatidae; genus Mobula; species Mobula hypostoma. The sequence continues at coordinate 173,640,464 of NC_086097.1, forward strand.
CTCTTTTCAGTGCTGAACTGGCTCCGTGCTCTGGACGCACTTTTGGGGACTCTGCGGTTCATGTTCTGAGTGTCATTTGTTTACTTTTTTTATTGTTTGCATGATTTGTTCTTTTCTTTGCACATTGGATTTTTTAATTGTTCTACTGTGGTTCTTTATTTTGTGGCTCCCTGCAAGAAGATGAATCTCAAGGATGTATACAGTGTCCATATTTCAATAATAAATTAACTTTGACCCTGACTGATGAAGGCAAGCATGTCAAGTGCCTCCTTTATAACCCTGCCTGCCTGTATCTCCAATTTCATAGAATGATATATTTGTACCCTTTGGTATAACTGTTCTACCACACTCCTCGCGGTCCTGTTTTACACTGTGCAAGTCCTGCTCTGATTTAACTGATCAAATGGAACACCTCACTCATATCTGAATTAAATTCCATCCGCCATTCCATGGCCTACTTCCGAGATCATCTAAATCCTTCATAATTTTATGTGTCTGCAAGAGCTCCACTTTCAAGTTTTTTCTTGTGAAAGCTCTTACAGTTTTTTTTCATGTACTTTGTTGGTTCATTCTAGTTATATTTTTCCTTTTTATCAAATTTTTGGTCAACTTTTACTGAATTCTTTAAATACTTCCAATTCTTAAGGTTATTGAATTTGAGCAATGTTATTAGCCTTTCCATAGATTTAATGCCACAGATCCTCTAGAGGTTACAAATGGTCCACTTATGGACACTCTGTAGATATGAATAAGTACTTGGGAGACCAAAGAAATGAATAGGGATGGATTTGGCGATTGCTGCAGGGCTAGAGCTAAATTCTGTTGGATGGAAACAAAGCATTTCCACACCACCCCAAGCCACCAAAATTGGCGTTTGGATTGAGCCGGGAGTGCTGAGCAGATTCACTCCCTGAATCAGAGAGGTCAGCTATTGGCCGCTCTTTATCTTCCACAAAAGTTTATTCAAGATTCAAAATTTACAGTGGTTCTAGAAAGTTTGTGAACCTTGTAGAATTTTCTCTATTTCTGCATAAATATGACCTAAAATGTGATTCACTAAAGTCCCAAAACTAGATAAAGAGAACTCCATTAAATAAATAACACAAAAACATTCCACTTGTTAATTTATTTACTGAAGGAAATGATCCAATATTACATGTATCTGTTGGAAAAAGTTTGCTTTCAGTAACTTGCAGTTACCTGGCTTTATCCCTGCTGCCATTGTTAAGTAAAGGAACAACATCAATGGTCCGTAAGTCTTTAGCATCTCATCTATGACTAACAGAGGTGCAAAAATATCCATCAGAGCTCAGCATTCACTTCCAAACTAGCTGCTCCCTTGTTTTCTGTGATAGATGTCATCTGGCTCTGGGGATTTATCAACCCTTATGCATCCTATGACATTTCATATTTTCTCCTTAACAATTCCTTGTCCCAGATATTGGAAACAAGTCTTTGTTCAGGGTACATTTTCCATGTACCCCTCCCTGAAGGCATTACCTGAAAGGCTCACATACTTTTTCCAAAATATATATGTAATATTGGATCAGTTGTCAAAAAATAAATAAATAAACAAATATAATGCTTTTGTGTTTTTTTAAACTGGGTTCTCTGTATCTATTTTTAGAACTTACGTGAAGATCTGATTATATTTTATGTAATACTTATCTAGAAATAGAGAAAATTCTACAGGGTTTACAAACTTTCTAGCATCACTGTAAGTTCTTTTATCATGTGTACATCGAAACATACGGTGAGATATGTCATTTGCGTCAACCTGAGGATGTGCTGGGGTCAGCCTGCAAGTGTCACCACACATTCCAGCACCAAAATGGAATGGCCCTAATAAAAAACACAGAACACAACAAGCAACAAAACAACAACAGCAAAACAGGACTGTTCCCTCATCCCTCATGGTCAGGGTAACATTCACACTTTTTCCCTGCCTTTTCATTTTCTGAAAGTGTCAGCAAGTTATCCAAATACAGTATAGCACCCAACACCATCTGCCAGAGGTTACAACATCAGTCAGCCTTCACAACGTGAGCAACATGTTACACAAAGCAGCTTAACTGTCCATTCAACGGCTACATCATTTCAAGCTGTTACTGATATTCCTTTTGTTCCCTCCACTACTTTCCCTGATAATTAGACTAACTTGTTTTCTCTCTTAATCAGTTCTGCCTAAGGGTCTTTCAACCCGAAATGTTGACTGAAGTGTTAACATTATCCTACAAAAACAAACTGCGCAACTAAGAAAGCATCATCAAAGACTCCCACCATCCAGCTCATGCCCTCTTCTCACTGCAGGTACAGGAACCTGGAGCCCCACATTCTTCAACCAACCTGTAAAACCCTAATTCTGCCTCAGACAGTATTTCCCTCAATTTGCACTAGTGTTGTTATTTTCTGTTTATTGTATTGTGCATGTATAATGTTAACGTATAATGTTAAGTTTATGTCATTTATGTTTGTAAAGTACTGTGCTGCGGCTGAAAAAACTAATTTGAATGGTACTTAAACCATGTTTGTAAATGCCCATGACAATAAACTTGAATCTGAGCAATTAAAAATGTCCCACGCAGAAATTTTTTTTAAAATCCTACTTTACACAGGATCTTCACATATAAACATAAGTACTTTACAGTGGACATTAGAAACTTGAATTTAAAGGAAAAAATGTTGCCATTGAGCAGCATCTATGGAGAGAGAATTAACATTTTAGGTTGAATGCTTGTTTCATACAGTTGGCTCTCTTCCACAGGACTCATCATTTTACCAAAAGCAAAGATCACTAAATTTCCAAAAAAAAAGTCCTTGATTGTGTCAATTGACTGTGTCAAAGACCTGCTAGATAAAGAGCATATTAAGAATTGGAGCTACAAGCAAAGCTATAAATTGCTGCCAAGTGACATGATTGATATTGGATCCAGTGCTGTTGCTTCAAACAGTGGTGGGAGAATAATTTTGCTTTGTGGAAGGCAGTGGGCCAGAACTGAATAGTGAAAATAGAAAAGTATGTTGGAATTTCTACTTGATTACTTAAGGGGTCAGGAAGTATAACTTCAGAAGAAGAATTGATTCTGAAAAGCCAGAACTTAATATCGGCAAGTCACCAAATGGTGACAGCATCTATCCAAGGCTGTTAAAGCTGGTTATAGACAGTTGCCAACATTTTTCAGTCCTTCTTACGTAGAAAAATTTATCTGAAGGGCTTCAGTGATATTCAAGGGAAGAAGGGGTAGAGACAGGGGAAAGAGAAAGAAGGGGAGCAGGGAAATGGAGTGGAAAGAGGAAGTGGGAAAAGAAGAAGAGAGAGAAGAAGTGGAGAAAGGGAGGAAAAGGAGGATAGAGGGGGCAGACTTGAAGAGATAGAGTGAGGGTCAAGAAAGGTGTAAGAAGGCAAGAGGAGAGGGATAAGTTGGGAGAGAGAGGAGTGAGAAGCGGAGAGGGGTGTGTGCAGAAAGGGAGATGAAAGGGGAAGGAAGAAGTGGAGAAGAAGAGAGGAGAAAGCAAGAGTGGAGAGGGAGGAGAGGGAAGAGGGAGGAGAGGGAAGAGGGAGGAGAGGGAAGAGGGAGGAGAGGGAAGAGGGAGGAGAGGGAAGAGGGAGGAGAGGGAAGAGGGAGGAGAGGGGGAAGGGGGAAAAGGAGAAAGGGAGGAAAGGGGGAAAGAAGGGAAAGGAGAAAGGAGAGAAAAGGGAAAGAGAAGAAAAGGGGAGAGAGGAGAAAGAGGGAAAAAGGGAGAGAGGGGAATTAGGAAGGGAAATGAGTAACAGGGGAAAGGGAGAGGGGAGGACATAGGGGGAGAGAGGGGAAATAGCAAGAGAAATGAGAGAAAAGAAATGGGTAAGAGAGGGGAAAGGGGCAGAAGAGGGCAAAGGGGGAGAGAGCAGAAAGGGAGGAGAGAGGGGAAAGATGAGGGACAGGAAAAAGGAAGGGGACAAGAAGCATTTGGAAGAAATTAGAGTGGGAGGGGAGAAGAGAGGAGAGAAAGGGCAGATGGGAACAAAGAGGGAAGATGAGGGTGAGAAAGAGTGAAGAGGATGAGGGTGGAAGAAATGGGCACAGCAGGGGGAAAATAAGTAGAGAAGGCAAGGGGGGAGGGAGGAAGGGAGGGAGAGAGAGAGAAAGCAAACAGAGGATAGGAACAAGAAGCAGGTGTAAGCAGGGAAAGGAGCTGTGAATGAGCAGAAGAGGCAAGTTGAAAATGTGAGGAAGAGTGAGGGGGAAAAGAAGGGAGGGAGGGAGGGGAGAGAGTGGGATGAGAAAGTATGAGTGATGCGAAGGTGGGAGGGACAGAAAGATGTGTAAACTGTTGACCTTAATGGCCTAAATCAAGCAGGATGCATGACCATCACTGCACCCAATGACAGCAGTTCAAAAAGGGAAGAAGTAGTATGAGTCAACATTGATAAATGCAGAACTCAGCTAACAAACTATCAAAAATAATTAATTGCTTATTAAGATTATGGAGGAATGGCAAGACATTTAGTCAGAATACCCTCAATGACAAAACAATATCCTGCTTAAATTTACTTCACGGATTAAACAAAATATTGAAAATTATAACCACAAACAGCAGCTAAGATTCAACCTCGATTTTGTCGTGCATAAAGCATGTACCCTGTTGGCTGTTCCCCTCAATAATAAGTATGCCACTTTGGATACTATGGGCGGGGGGGTGGGGGGTGGCAGGGAGAATCTACCAAAGAGAAGCCACAGTGAGCCGCTCTCTGGCACTGAGTCCAGCTCTGTGGCTCCGAAGGGAAAGGGAGAGAAGTGCAGTGGTGATAGGAGATTCCATAGTTGGAGGAGCAGACAGCAGATTCTCTAGACATGAGAAAGAAACACATATAGTATTTTGCCCACCCAGGAGCCAGGATCAAGGATGTCTCAGATGGGTCCAAAGCATTCTAAAGGGGAAGGGTGAGCAGCTAGAAGTCGTGGTACATATTGGTACCAATGAAATAGGTAGAAAAAGGGAGGAGGTCCTGAAGAGAGAATATAGGGAGTTAGGTAGAAAGCTGAAAAGTAGGAACTCCAGCGTAGAAATCTCTGCATTGCTGCCTGTGTCACATGCCAGGGAGGATAAGAATAGGCTCATTTAGCAGATCAATGCATGGCTGAGGAATTAGTAAAGGGGACAGAATTTCAGATTTCCGGGTCATTGGGATCTCACAAGGGGAAGGTGTCATCTGTACACAAAGGACGGGTTACACCTGAACTCTAGGGAGACCAATATTCTTGCGGGCAGGTTTGCTGGAGCTGTTCAAGAGGGTTAACAATAATTCTGGCAGGGGATTGGGAACATGACTAACAGGGCAAGAAAGGGGCAGTTGTTATACAAGCAGATGTAGTGTGTAGTAGGATTATGAGGAAGGACAGGCTGATGATAAGGCAAAACTGCAGTCAGTGAGAAGAGTTAAAGTGTAACATGGAGGTAAAATTGAAAAGGATAATAAAGGACTGAAGGTATTATATTTGAATGCATGCAATATATGGAATAAATTAAATGATTTTAGTCCTTAAGACCATAAGATATAGGAGCAGAATTAGGTCATTTGGCCCATCAAGTCTGTTCTGCCATTTCATCATGGCTGATCCAATTTTCCTCTTAGTCCCAATCTCCTGCCTTTTCCCCATAGAACTTCATGCCCTGACCAATCAAGGATCATTCAGCCTTTGCCAAAATACACAATACATACTTGGCTTCCACAAATGCCTGTGGCAAAGAATTCCAAGGATTTACCATTCTCTGGTGAAAGAAATTCCTCCTCACCACCATTCTAAAAGTACATCCCTCTACTCCAAGGCAGTGTTCTCTGGTCTTCGACTCTCCCACAGGAAACATCTCCACATCCACTTTATTAAGGCCTTTCACCATTCAATAGGTTTCATTGAGGTCACCCCTCATTGTTCTGAATTCAAGTATAAATACAAGCCCAGAAGTCATCAAACACTCTTCATATGACAAGCCATTCAATCCTGGAATCATTTTTGTGAACTTCTTTTGAACCCTCTCCGGTGGGCAGTTTGAGATTAGCAGGTACGATATTGTGGGCATCCCTGAGTTGTAGCTGTAGGAAAATCATGGTTGGAAGCTAAACATCCAAGGATACACACTGTATCAAAAGACAGGTAGCTAAGCAAAGGGGGTGGGGGTTACCAATCTGGTAGTAAAGTCTTAAAGCAAATCCTTAGAAAAAGGTGAATTAGGATTGGAAGAAGTAGAATCCTTGTGGGTAGAATTAAGAACCTGCAAGGGTGAAAAAACCCTGATGCGGGTTATATACAGGCCTCCAAATAGTAGCCAGGATGTGGGACACAAACTACAATGGGAGATATAAAATACCATGTACAAAGGGCAATGTTACAATAGTGATGGGGGATTTCAATATGCAGCGTGATTAGGAAAATTAGGTTGACGCTGGATCCCAAGTGGAGAAAATTGTAGAATGCTATGAGATGATGAGATGCAAGTAACGTGATAGTATCGGGGGCAGAAGTGAGTGTTTTTCCTATTACTAAGGAGAAGGTGCTTAGGAAGCTGAAATACCTGAAGGTAGATAAGTTACCTGGACCCAGATGGACTACACGGCATGGTTCTGAAAGAGGTAGCTGAAGAAATTGTGGAAGCATTAGTAGTAGTCCTTCAAGGGTCACTAGATTCTGGAATGCTTCTGAAGGACTGGAAAATTGAAAATATCATTCCCCTCTTTAAAAAGGGAAGGGGGCAGAAGAAAGGAAATCGTAGGCCAGTTAGCTTGGCTTCAGTAGTTGGAAAGATGTTGGAGTCCATTTTTAAGGATGAAGCTTCACTGTACTTGGAGGCATATGATAAAATAGGCCAAAGTCAGCATGGGTTCCTTTAGGGGGAATCTTGCCTGACAAACATGTTGGAATTCTTTGAAGAAATAATACCCCATTTAGACAAAGGAGAATCAGAGGATGTTGTTTGCTTTAACAAAGTACCGCACATGAGTTTGCTTAATAAGTTAAGAGCCCATGGCATTACAGGAAAGATACTAGCATGGATAGAAGATTGGCTAACTGGCAGGTGACAAAGAGTAGGGTTTAAGGAGGCCTTTTCTGATTGGCTGCCAGTGACACTTGGTGTTTGGCAGGGGTCGGTGTTGGGACCATTTACATATTATGTGTTAATGCTTTGTATGACAATATTGATGGACTTTGTGAGTCTGCAGAAGGACTAAAACAAATTGGGAGAAGAGGCAAATAAATGGCAGATGGTAAAAGGTGTGGTCATACACTTTGCAGAAGGAATAAAGACATAGACAATTTAATAAATAGGGAGGAAATTTAAAAATCAGAGGTGCAGAGGGACTTGGGAGTCCTTGTGCAGGATTCTCTAAAGGTTAGCTTGCAGGCTGAGTAGTGGTAAGGAAGGGAAATGCAAAGTTAGCATTTATTTTGAAGGACTAGAATATAAGAACAAGGATGTAATGCTGAGGCTTTATAAAGCATTGGTCAGACCACACTTGGAGTATTGTGAGCAGTTTTGGGCCCCTTACTTAAGAAAAGATGTGCTAGCATTGGAGAGGGTCCAGAGGAGGTTCATGAGAATGATTCTGGGAGTAAAAGGGTTAGCATATGAGAAGCATTTGATATATTTGCTGGAATTCAGAAGAATAACATAGGGGAATCTCACTGAAGCTTATCGAATATTGCAAGGCCTGGATAGAGTGGATGTGGGAGGATGTTTCCTTTAGTAGATGAGTCTAGGACCAGAGGGTACAGCCTCAGAATAGAAGGACATCCATTTAGAACAGAAATGAGGAGGAATTTCTTTAGCCAGAGGGTAGTGAATCTGTGGAATTCATTACCACAGACAGCAGTAGAGGCAAAGTCAGTGAGTATATTTAAAGCTGAGATTGATTAGTCAGGGCATCAAAGGTTACAGGTGAAGTCAGGAGAATACGAATGAGAAGAATAATAAATCAGCCATGATGGAATGGAGGAGCAGATGATGGGCCAAATTGCCTAATTCTGCTCCTATGTCTCATGGAGAGCACAGACAGCATAAGCTTGAGGTTTGCTGAGGGCTCAAAAGTACTGAGCACAGTAAGTTATAGAGAGCTGTAAAAGTCTTCAAGTAGGCATATGTTAATAGATTGATTGAAAAGGTTCTGTATATAATTTAACCTATGATTAAGTGAATGGTAGGTTTTTGTATAAAATCACTCTACATATATGCAAATTGTGCTCTATTGATAACTGCACAGGAAGTACGTGTACAATGAGAAATGCAAATACCTAAAACAAGAAACATAAGGTCTCTAATATATGATTGTCTGAAAGTACAATTACGGGTTTACACAAACAAAAGACTATTGCTAAACAGTGAAAGGAGTGCAAGAATCAGAATCAGGTTTTTATCATTGACATAAGCAATAAAATTTGTTTTGCGGCAGGAGTATTGAAACATTTATACAAACATTGGTTTGGCCACTGTCAAACGAACTACGTAAATGTCCTAAACATATGAATTGTGCAAAATAATATGACACTGTATTATTGTGAGTGTGGATTGCAGATTTATTAAGACAATACTGAGAATCACAAACTACGTTGACAGCAAACATTCTGTTTATAAGTGATGTAGTATTAATGACAGGGTACACCTCTGAGAGAAAGAAAAGGTAAGGAACAGAGTTATCTGGGTAGGGTAAATCAGCACAATGAGTCCAGGACTATTCTGGTCTTAATGATCTTCCATTGTACTTTTGACTTCCTTTCCATAAACTCTATTCCAAATATGAAAACAATTGATCTTAAAAGTGCTTATGGATGAAAGGAGCTGATTGTGGATCAAATAATTTATTTGCTCAACTTCCTGCTCTAAAATTATTTCATACCATCTATCTGAGAACTAAGCCATTCTTGTATCCTTGCTACTGCAACTTCTCATTCACAATTTGGAAACCAGGATCTTGGCATCAGTGACCAATGTTCCCTATTCTGCATTTTGAGCCGAGAGAGCACTACTTATAACATCTACTGTTTCATTATGGTTCAAGAATATTCACTTGAACTCACACTACAGTTAAAAATAATGTTTTAAGAATGCTCTATTCTTATATAAAAAACTGCAATACCCAAAATATTCAAACATTGAATATGCAAATTTATGCCACATTTCTGGAACAATCAAGTAGTCAAGTAATTTTAGAAAGGGTGCTTGGGGACGAAGTCCTTATGAGAATGAAGTGAAATGTTTCCATATGTTTTATAAAGTATTCTATTCCCTCTAAAAGCAATCATTCACATGCACTTGCTGGCAATGATCCAAAGAATCCATATGGACATTGCATCCCTTACGGCACCATATTAGTCATAGGACTGCTATGTCACAGTTCATATAGAAAATAATATAAAAAGCATTACATTCTATGTCCAATGCCTTGCTTTACTTCTTATTCCACCACCTGACAACGTCCTATAATGGGACATAACTGGGAATGTTACACCAGAAAAAACTTTCACATAAAAATTTGAAATGGTTTCCAGACCAGTCACATTAAATTTAGTTGCATTCTTTGTACCGAAAAGAACTTAGACTATTTTCTTCTTTCTCTTGCTCTGCAATAAACACTTAAATCTTATGAGTATCACGGTTCATTAGCAAGTATCAAAATATGTCATTTCTATCAAGTTACATCTGCAAGCCATATATTCTTTATGTTTTGATCTCAACAATTATATATTGAAAATTCACATTTTAAAAGTTTCATTCAATTACATTTAATTAAATGAAAGAGAAAACTTACGTCTCTTTGAATTAATGCTATATAAATACACAGCAGATCAATTTTATAAGCTAATTCACACACTTGTTGAAATTATACCCTTCAGTAACATAATTAACAAAAAGCTTAATGTTTTCACTGGATGTTTTTGTAGATTTTCATTCTTGCTCACATTTTTCTACTGCAGTTTAATTTGTACAAAATCAGGTGATTCAATGGGGGACAGCAATTACACACAAACTAACTGTGTGCAAGATGCAAAATCTGATTTGAAAATTCCCGTTTAAGTATTTTAAACAGTACCGTCTCAAGGAAATTTTAGATCAACAGATATCCTCTTTAAAAAAAACATGCAAAGCCTTTTGCATGCAATGTACAATGAAGGCAACAAAGTCTTTTTTTAATAGGAATCCTCCCCACTAATCTCAGATAATTGGTCACATAAAATGCCTGCAGAAGGAGAGAAAATATTTAGAATCATAAAATCTACCAATTTAGAATTTGTACTATCTGACAATAATCAAGTGAAGTTTAAAAAAGGAAAAAAGGGAGAAAAAATAGGAACAGAACTGCACCATATCAACTCATAAAATAAGACCATGACTAATCAGTTTCAAAGCTCCATTTATCCTTTTGGTTCCATAACTATTGGTAACCTGGCATAACAAGAAATCTAACTACCTCATTTCTGAAGTTTTCAAATGACCTTATCCCCTTCATCGCCTTCAACAATTTTTTAGGGGAAGAAGAGATCCAGAGTTTCACTGCAATTTCTGTGAAGGAGTTTTAAGTTACATGCCCTCTTTCTGGCCTACCTCACTCAAAGTACCAGTTCTATATCCACTGTATAAGTTCTTATTAAATATATATTACACAGCCACAATATTCTTTATGTTGCGTGTCATGAAAACAAATCAAGGAACCAATCGAAAACTGAAGAGAAGCAGAAACAATAAATTCAACTTCAGAACAACTCTTGCTTAAGAAATATCCCACTGTCGATTTTTATACACTCAATGTCTATTGTTTCTCTTCTATGTTAGTGCTTTGCAAATTCTGAAAGTAAATATGTCATTCTTGTTGAGCAAAATGATTTAAAACCTATAAATATGGTAACATTTTCAAATTGCTAAACATTGCTTAAATATGGTTCAAGTACTAAATGCACTTCTACCCAAAACTTTAAAATTACGCAGCCAACATTAAACATCATTTGCTGAAATTACTGCAGATTCTTAAGGATTTACACACATTTGAGCTACAAACTCAGCATGGCCTTGTACAAGAGGTGACATCTTACAAATTTGAAACCGTTTATGAGAAAGTGTTGAAGAAATTTAATGAGGGCAGGGGAGTAGATGTATATATGGACTTCAGCAAGGCATTTGACACGATCATTTATAGAAGGCTCATCTAGAATGTTAAGATACTTGGGACCCACACAGAATTGGTAGATCAGATTCAAAATTGGCTGGGGCAAAGACAAAGAGGGGATTGGTGATGGGATGTTAATCTGATTTGAGATCTCTGATCAGTGGTAAGCAAACCTCCTTTGCTTATGATATATATATATTTTTCTTTTTTTGGAAAAAAGAACATGGGAAAATTAGTAAGTTTGCAGATGAGACAAAAATTGGCAGAGTTGTGGATAGTGAGGAAGGCTATCAAAGGATATAGTAGAATGTAGATCAGTTGCAAACATGATGTGAAAAATGGCAGGTGGAGTTTAATTCAGACGAATGTTTCACTGTGGGAGGTCAAATCTAAGAGGAAAGTATACAGTAAAGGGCAGAATCATTAGAAACACTGATCTACAGAGAGATCCAGAATGCAAATACATCGCTCCTTGAAAGCTGCAATATAAGTGGATAGGTGGTAAAGAAGGCATGTAGCATACCTGCTTTTTATCAGTGAGGGCACTAGGTAGAGCTGTGAAATTAATTCCCACAGGTTTGTTTCATAGGCTTTTTTTTTGTTTCCAATATGTTGGCATTAGGATGCATGCTTTGGTATATATTAAAATTAATGCTGTTTACCAATCCAGCATTGCCACCAACTGCAAAATCTCTTGTGATGGTATTTAGCAAAATCTGAACTTTTTTAATATTGATATCTTAAGATTTCAGTAAAACTCAAAGGCATTAGAATGAAACCGACTCATCTTGAATGCAGAGTGCTAGACTTACACATTGGGAGAAAGCATTGTTATGATAAGGCAATCAAAAAAAAGGCTTATTTGCTGTAACAGAAAAGTTTCAAGAAGATATTAATGAGATGATGATTAATGCATTAAGTGTGTGCAAGCTGGTTGCCCTATTACAGGAAAAATGTACAGGCTATGGAATGAGTGCAGAGATTTATCAGAAAGCAGCCTGGACTACAGAGTATGAGCTATAAGGAGACAGTGAATAAATTTTGGCTGCTTTCACTGAACACTGGTGGCTGAGGAAAGACCTTATAGAAGTTTAGCAAATTGAGATTCAAGATTATTTGTCATGTATACACTGACACATACAGTGAAATGCGTTGTTTATACTAGTAACCAACACACCCGAAGATGTGTGGGAGCAGCTTACAAGAGACACAAATAGGGTAGGTGATCAGAATCGTTTGCCCCAAGTGTGATAAATTCAAGTACTAGAGGACATACATTTAAGGTAAGGTAGATATTTTTAACGGAGCTATGAGGGGCAAGCTTTTTTTAAACACAGAGAGTGGGTGCCTGGAACAGGCTGTCAGGGGTAGCAGTGGAAGCAGATACAATTATGGTGTTTAAGAGGCTGTTAAATGCACACACAAGTGTGTATGTAATGGAAAGAAACAGATCATGTACAGACAGAAGATATTTATTTTAATTTGGCATCGTGTTCAGCACAGACACCACGGACTGATGGGTCTGTTCATGCGTTGGTACTGTTCTATAGCCTATGTCCTATGTACCTCCATTAGTCTAGCTTTCAATAATAAAGCTCAAAACTAGGAAAAAAAAGAACAGAATATATTAAGAATATGAATTGCCACCCCAAGTAAATTAAAATATTCAGTGGGAATTCAACAACAGAGAAAAGCAATGATGCTAGATTTGATGGTGAATAGCTGGTGAATTGTAAAAGGCAAAACAAAGTTTCAGTATTTAAATGCATAAAATTCAATGGGCAATCACAGATTTAATTCATTGTTGATTGATAGTCATACATGTAATCAATGTTGAGAGAATTGTATCATGGTGTGCTGATATGACCATAACTGAATCAAAACTCTGAAAATGTAATTAATGTATAAAAACAACTGCATTGCTTCAATCACCTGGTTTTACAGAAGTAAACTTTTTTCGAAGGATAATACATGATAATATAATGGCAATGTACTGATATACTGATCACATATGTGATGTATTGTATTTGTTTGACTAACACAATTATACAATATATCTCATAGCCCAAAATGTAGAGTTTTATCTCATTTAAATAAAACTCAATGAAGCTAAATTATCTAACCAAGCCTCACACCCCTAAAAGCAGGGAACAGTGATTACTTTAACCTGTATGTATTCATTATATTACAGGCTATAATTGAAATATGTGCTGCCATGACTGCTGTCAGAGAAATTGCTACCAGTGCTGTAATTGGCACTGTGTTTTCTCCCAATAAGTCCAGGACTCTAGAGTTTTAACGTTCAAGATGGGTAAGTTTCATTCTAATACCAGTGAGTTTTACTGAAATTACTAACGTGTCAGCAGAGTGGAAGTGACCAATGGAAGATGTATAAAAGGTTTATTAGATTAAATAAAATTTAAAAATAAGGAATTTTGAGAAATGAATTTGTGTTGTAATCATTTGAGCAATGGCTACACATCTGGGATAGGAAACATCAATGTTTTGTAGGTCTATATATAATCTTACATTTGCCAAAGGTTATTATGTTCAAAGGGGAAGGTTGTAGGTTTAAATATTATTTGGAACTTTTTAAAAACCAGTGCTGACTCACAGGATCACATTTATGTTTTAAAGCTTATACCATTACTAAGTTGTACAAAATTACATTCAATTTTTTAGTTAACATCAGATTCAAAATGTTTTAGTTTTTTTTTCTTGATTTACAAAGTTTCCCATCCTTTACCTAGACTCAAAACCAAGTTCTCTTGCACGCTGATTTCAATGGATATTGTAAGGCTGTGCAGTACCAAACCAAAAGCTGATGTGTTTTTTCTTAATTTTATGAAATTTATTTACTGGTTTAAATATTTTAAAGTGCTATTAAATGTTGTAATTGAGTGCTTCAATTATCATTTCTTCATTTTAATTTTTGCTACTTTTCGAAATGTCCCTGCATGTTAGAGGCATTCAAAGCTATTTAAAAACCCATGCTTTATCAGCCAGCAAAGGATAGGGACTGGGTTTCACCAGCTGTCAACGACTTTCATGAGTATTCTTCAAGGTTTCTCAAGATCCTACCAATACTCAGGGATTCATTGTCGGATTACAGGTTGCCTTAGGGCAGCAAGATTGGGCACTCACATCTTAACCAGGTAAGTTCAAGTGATGAGTAGGAGTTGGCAGCGTGCTAATGCCATCAGAATATATACTGATGTGTAAAAGAGAAGACAGATTATCATGCCTACTAATATTTCACCAAAAAAAGCGCTATTCAGATTGGTTCTTGTTTTGAAATTAGTCCTTCATGAAAGGCAAATCTCATTGATCAGTAGGTGAACAAGCTAAAATGAGTTGGAAAGATGACAAGACATATCAAAGTGATGGTACTTATGGGATGCACCTCTTTCCTGATGGCAGTAGCAAAAAGCGAATACATCCTGGGTGTTGGGGGTCCCTGATGATGGATGATGCTCTCCTGCAACAGCGTTTCATGTACAAAGTTTGTAGATGTGCTCAATGGTTGGGAGGGCTTTACCCATGACGTATCAATGACTTTTTATAGGAAATCGAGGATCCAATTGCACAAAGAGATATTGAGGCCAAGGTCTTAGAGCTTATTGATTAGTTTTGAGGGGATGATGGCATTGAGTGCTGACCTGTAACTGATAAACAGCATTCTGACATATGCACATCTGCTGTCCAGATGTTTCAGGGTTGAGTGAAGAGCAAATGAGATGGCATCTGCTGTGGACCTGCTGCTGCGGTAGGCAAATTGAAGCAGATCCAAGTTACTTCTCAGCCAGCAATCAATATGTTTCATCATCAACCTCTCAAAACACTTCATCACTGTGGATATAATTGCTACTGGGTGATATTCACTGAGGCGGATCACCACGCTCTTCCTGGGCACCAGAATAACTGATGCTTGCTTGAAGCAGGTGGATACCACACACTGCCAATGTGAGAGGTTAAAGATCTCAGTAAATGCACCAGCCAGTTAATCAGCTTCAAGCAGCTCTTAGGATTTGGCCAGGTACCCCATATGGGCCAGTTGCTTTTGGTGGGTTCACCCTGCTAAGGGAAAACTCTGAATGATTCCGTGGGGACATAATCATCTTCAGCTATTTTAATAAAGTCCATTACTAACATGGTCTATTCATTTAGATCTCCCTGATCAATCCTTGAACATGGCCCAATCCATTGACTTGAAGCAATCCCAAAGCTGCTCCTCTGCCTCCTGTGACCACCTCTTTGTTGTCTGAATCTCTGGAGCTTTGCTCTTTAGCCTCTGCTTATATGCAGGCAGGAGGAGGACAGCAAATGATCTGATTTTCCAAAATGCGGTCTGGACATGGAACAGACGGCATTCCTTATCTTAGTATAATGGTGGTCTAGCATGTTGGGATCTCTAGTGCTACAGGTTATATGCTGATGGTAACTGGGCAGGGTTTTCTTTAAACAAGCCTGGTTGAAGTCCCCAACAGTGATGTGAAATGTGTCGGGACTGTTTCTTTCATGCAGCATCAAGAGTGCTTGATTATAGTCAGCCTCTGGTGGTATGTAAACAGCAGTCAGGACCATGAATGAGAACTCACTAAGTAAATAGAACAGATGGCATTTGACCATTAGGTCTTCTACATCAGGAGAACATGAGTTTGACAAAACCGGCACATCAGAGCACCACTGAGAGTTTATCATGAAACACACACTTTCTCCTTTTGCCTTTTCCAAATCAGTAGTTCACTCCATTCTATAAACCGAGAAGCCTTTCAGTCTGATCGCTGTATCTGACATGCAGGGAGAAAGCCAAGTCACAGCCAAACACAGGATACAACAGTCTCTCAATTTCCCTCCGATACAGGAATCTTGCCCTCAAGTCCTCATATTTATTCTCCAGCAACTACACATTTGCCAACAAGGTGCTGGGCAGAAGAAACCTCATCCCTCCATGTTTCAATTTGGTTTGGAGCCCCGCATCCTGCCTCAATACCATGGCAATGAACCTTCGTCCACTTCAAGCTGCTATATCTGCCTGGCCCACCAAGTCCTTTAGAAAATCATTAGATCTGTAGATCATTAAGTTGATTTAAAAGTACATTGCTTAGAAGGAACTTAAATGCTGCAAAATGCAGTGAGAGTAATTTGAAAGAGGTATATTTAAAAATCTATTTAGAGCTATTGTTTGCAGCTCACAAAACATTATTGACGATCACGAGCATCTTCGGCTGAAGCAATATTCTCTCATTTCTGTTCTGAATTGCCAGACCCTATAGTCTGAGTCAATGATTCCAGGCACCCTAGCCAAGAAAAACATCGACTGTCGCAGCTAACTCCTGTCAATCCAAAAGAATTTTGATCAATTCTAGATCTTCTGAACTCAAAAGTACTTCATTCACGAAATAAAAACAGAAGACATTGCAAAATTCAAAAGGTCAGGCAGTATCCAGGGAAAGAGCAGCAATGTAGATATCACAGACACTCCACCAGAACTGGGAAGATATTCAATATTAACTCGTGCTAACTGGTCTGTCTGCTTTGCACCTCAAAGCTTTTACATGACCCTGTTTTCTCTCTGTTGTTCTCTAACTGTTCTCATTAAACTATCAATTCGATGGCATCATCAACTGCTTATCACCAGAGCAACCAATCCATCGCTCCATTTATCTGATCCATCGCTCCTCCACTCTTCCTGTAATTTAAAACTAACTTGTTTTCTCACTTTTCCAGTTCTGACAAAGGATCTTCAACCTTAACTCTGTTTTGGTTTCCAAAGAGGTGACCTGCTGAATGTCACAGTCAGTCACAGAAACAGGTCCCACAGCACAGAAATCTGGCCCACTGAGTGCATGTCAGTCATCAAGCACCCAATTACATTAATCCTACACTAATCCCATTTTATTCTCTCCATAATCCCATCATCTCTCCTAGATTCTACCTGACCTACTCACAGACACACCAGGAGCAATTAATCATGGAGTTAACCCACCAACTCAAATATTTTGAGATGTGGGAAGAAACCAGAGCAACCAGAGAAAATTCAAGGGGTCACCCTTGGAGCAAAGGAAGCTGAAAGTTGACAAGGTAGAGGAATATAAAATTATGAGAGCATAGTTAATAAGGCAGATAGCTAGTTTTCATCTCCTTTGGCAAGTGTGTCTTAAAACTGCAAGGCATAAGTTTACAGTGAGTGAGAAGGTTAAAAGAGGTCTGATGGATAAATTTTTCACACGAAGAGTAGTTGGTATCTGGAATGAACAGTCAGGGAGGTAATGGATGCAGGAACAGTAACAACATTTAAGTGCTATCTGGACAGGTACTTGAATGGACGGATATGGAAAGAACACAGGTAATGGAATTTTCATAGATAGGAATGATGGTTAGCATAGTTGTGCCGGGCTGAAGGTATCCTCTTTCTATGCTGATACCTCGATGACTCTAGACTCTAGATTGTGAACAGCCGGCACTCTAGTGCCATATGCTGTGAAACCTCATGAATCACAGATTCCCAGCCCAGAAGTGATTTATTTACTTCTTTTGTCTGCTTTCTGTCTCCTAACAATCCCAATACACATGAATAAATTAACCCCAATAAATATGATTAATAATTGCTTGTGTAAAATCTTATCAAAAGCCTTCTAAAAGTTCAAATACATAACTGGTTCACCTTGATTTATTTTGTTATTACCATACCAAAAAAACTTCAATAGATTCGTCAGTTTCTTCACAAACAAGAGAAAATCTGCAGATGCTGGAAATCCAAGCAACACACACACAGTGCTGGAGGAACTCAGCAGGCCAGAAAGCATCTAAGAAAAAGTTGACATTTCGGGCTGAGCCCTGATGAAGGGTTTCAGCCCGACTGTTTTCTCTTTTCCCGAGATGCTGCCTGGCCTGCCAAGTTCCTCCAGCATTTTGTAGGAGAGGTGACAAACTTAGATTGTTATTCTGAAGTGTGGGGTGAGTGCAGACTTGATGAAAGCTCATACGATCATGAGAGGCACAGATATGGCAGACATTAAGAATCTTTTTCCCATGGGAGAAATGTCAAATACTAGATTTCATGCATTTTAGGTGAGTGGGGCAAGTTTAAGGAAGATGTGCAGAGCAAGATCCACCGAGGGTGGTCCCTGGAATGGGCTGCCATGGTAAGTGATAGATGCAGGTACGACATGGCTTATAAGATGTTAAGTAGACACATGAATATGCAGGAAATGGTAGGATATTGATCATGTGCAGGCAGAAAAGAGTTCACTTATTTTGATATTGTGAATGGTGAAGACACTGTGAGCCAAATGGCCTTCTATGGTGCTGTACTCTTCTATGAGTACAGCATCTGTTCAATGCCCTATGTGTTTACTCTATCCAATCTTCTATGTCAAAAACATCCAATATAATTAGTCTATCCACTCGTCTATATTCAATGTCCCATGTAATTAAGCGATCCAAACTTATTATTTTCCATGTTTCCAGTTACCACTTCCTTAAATGTTGATTCTAATTTTTTCCACCACTGGATGTCAGGCTTACTGTTCTACAGCTCCATGTTTTATCTTTATCTCATTACTTAATAAGTGAGATTACATTTACTACTTTCCAACTGCAAGAACTTTACAAAATACTATGGAATTTTAAAATCAATTAGTACATCCACTATCCACACAGTCACCTCCAAGGATCCAAATCACCATGTCCTGGGAATTTATCACATTTCACATCTTAACAATGTTGTCAATCCTAATGTTTTACTTATATTAAGATTTACGACATTTCAAGTCCTCTGTTCACTCTTGATTTTTAGGTTTTCTATCTCTGTCTATAAAGACAAATGCAGTATATCTTTTCTCTGCAGTATATCTTTCCTCTGCCAATTCTTTAATCCCCTATATAATCTCTCCTTTCAGTCTCTATGGGACCTAGGTTAATTTTAGCTTCTCGTTTCCTCTTTTCAAATCTATTGAAATACCTACAGTCTTCTTAGGCATCTCACTAATCTACTCTCTTTTTTTTTTATATTTCACTGCTTTGGTTCTCCTTTTAATGAATTCTGAAAGCTTCCCAATTCTCAGTCTTAATGCTTTGCTTGGCAATATTTGAGCAAATGGTAATTTTAATTTCTCTTTAGAGACACAACTGATCCACCTTTTATATTTTAAAGAGATATATCTTACTTTTAAACCTTGAACTAATTCTTTAAACATGAACTTGGATTACTGTCATGGCTTTTATTGCAATTTTCCAATGTACTAACAACAAATCACACCACTGGCCAATAAACCTTTGTTTCAAGATTGAACTAAATCACTTTCAATTTTTAAATAAAATTCCAAAGTATTATGGGCACCCTTCCATAATGGTCCCTTACATATCACGTTATTGATTATGCTTTCTCTTTTTGCAAATGATGATCTAAAATAGATTGTTGTTTCACTGATTCCTTCTTTACCAGTTTGCTTTGCACTTTAAAATTTTTTTTGTAATATTTAACTGACAGCATTGGTTACTTTGCAAGTATGTCTGTTAAGATGCTTTGATTAGCACTGCCATAAAGATTCAGATAAAGAGCCCTTAAAAGTGACGTTGAAGAACTTCCCAATCACTTTATTCACACTACTCGGATCAAGGATGCATTATTATCAATTAGATAGGCTCTCCATCATTGCATCTGAAAGGCATGGGGAAGCTGTGGATGGCGAATCAGTACATGCAGCCAGGCCAGTCTGATTCAGTCCAGAATATTCTGTGAAAACCACAGAAAGTAAAACTGGAAAGCACAATAATGAATCTTCTCTTAAATAATCAAAAAATATAGGACATCTAAAAGGCATTTGGATAAGTACAAACGTTTGTACATGAATAGGAAAAAGGGATAGGAGTCAAGCCAGACCCAGGCAAACAGTAAGCATTTTGGTTAGCATGGACAGATTGGGCAATCAGCCTTGTTTCTATGCTGTATAACTTTATAAGAGAACATCACAGGTTAGTTGTATTGCTGATAGCACAGAAAGTTGTCGTAGGTTACAACAAGTCATTGGTAGGAATGCAGAGCTGAGTTGAAAAGTAATAGATGGAGCTCAATCTAGAAAAGTGTGAAGGATACACTTCGGAAGGTTAATCTGCAACACAGAGTACAAGATCAGTGGCAGGATTCTTCGAATTGTGGAGGAACAGCGGGATCTCGGGGTCCATATCAGAATCAGAACCAAAATCAGATTTATTATCACCAGCAACATACATCAAAGTTGCTGGTGAACGCAGCAGGCCAAGCAGCATCTATAGGAAGAGGCGCAGTCGACGTTTCAGGCCGAGACCCTTCGTCAGGACTAACTGAAGGAAGAGTGAGTAAGGGATTTGAAAGCTGGAGGGGGAGGGGGAGATGCATCTCCCCCTCCCCCTCCAGCTTTCAAATCCCTTACTCACTCTTCCTTCAGTTAGTCCTGACGAAGGGTCTCGGCCTGAAACGTCGACTGCGCCTCTTCCTATAGATGCTGCTTGGCCTGCTGCGTTCACCAGCAACTTTGATGTATGTTGCTTGAATTTCCAGCATCTGCAGAATTCCTGTTGTTTATTATCACCAGCATGTGACATGAAATTTGTTAACTTAGCAGCAGCAGTTCAATGTAATACATTATATAGAAGAAAAAAAATAATAAATCAATCAATTACAGCATACATATATTGAATAGATTAAAAATTGAGCAAAAAACAGAAATACTATATATTAAAAAAGTGAGGTCCATTGTCCATTAAGGAATCGGATGGCAGAGGGGAAGAAGCTGCTTCTGAATCTCTGAGTGTGCCTTCAGGCTTCTGTACCTCCTACCTGATGGTAACAGTGAAAAAAGGGCATGCCTTGGTGCTGGAGGTCCTTAATAATAGACGTTACCTTCTGAAACACCACTCCTTGAAGATATCCTGGGTACTTTGTAAGCTAGTACCCAAGATGGAGCCGACTAAATTTACAACCCTCTGCAGCTTCTTTCGGTCCTGTGCAATAGTCCCTCCGTACGAGACAGTGATGCAGCCTGTCAGAATGCTCTCCACAGTTTTTAAGAATATGCGTTGACATACCAAATCTCTTCAAACATGTAATGAAGTATAGCCGCTGTCTTGCTTTCTTTATTACATCAATCTGTTGGGACCAGATTAGATCCTCAGAGATCTTGACACTCAGGAACTTGAAATCAAAGTTGCTATGCAAGTTGATAGGGTGATTATTAAAGTGTATGGTGTATTGCCTTCATTAGTCACGTTATTGAGTTCAAGAGCTCCTTGAACACGACTACTGTATCTGCTTCTACCACCTCTGCGACAGCACATTCCAGGGACAATCGACTCAGTGCAAGAAACATGCGCAGAATTCTTGTTTGAACTTTTTCCCTCTCATCTTAAAGCCATCCTTCTAGTATCTGACACTTCCACCCACTGAAAAACAGACTCTGACCATTATCCCTATTTATGACTTTTTTAGTTCTAAATACTCCTACCAAGAAGCCACATGGTTGCATTGGTCCAGAACAAGACTGCAAGTTAGCTAAACCCTTCTTACAGCTACTACTGTCTAATCAGGCCACATCCTGGTGCACAGCCGCAGACATTTTAACCTCTCCCTGCTTCAATCTGTGATTCCCACCTGCTTTTGGAAGACCGCTATCATCGCAGTACCAAACAGAAATGAGATAACATGCCGTAACAACTACTGCCCAGTGGCTCTGACACCTACCATAATGAAGGGCTTCGAGAGGCTAATCATGGCACGCATTAGCTCCAGCCTTCCAGGCAACCTCAACCCACTGCAATTTACCTACCACCAAAATAGAACTACAGTAGACACCAGCTCCCTGGCCTAACACTCTTGTCTGCAGCATCCGGAGAGTAAAGATACCTATGACATTTTTTATTGACTGCAACTCAGCCTTCAATGTAATACTGCTGAGCAAAGTTATCACCAAGCTCTGGACCCTGGGACTCAATGCCTCCCTCTACACATGGATCCTTGACTTCCTGACTTTCTAGATTTTAGATTCTGGACTAGTTCCTGAGGATTGGAGGGTGGCTAATGTAACTCCACTTTTTAAAAAAGGAGGGAGAGAGAAACCGGGGAATTATAGACCGGTTAGCCGAACGTCGGTGGTGGGGAAAATGCTAGAGTCCGTTATCAAAGATGTGATAACAGCACATTTGGAAAGCGGTGAAATCATCGGACAAAGTCAGCATGGATTTGAGAAAGGAAAATCATGTCTGACGAATCTCATAGAATTTTTTGAGGATGTAACTAGTAGAATGGATAGAGGAGAACCAGTGGATGTGGTAAATTTGGATTTTCAAAAGGCTTTTGACAAGGTCCCACACAGGAGATTAGTGTGCAAGCTTAAAGCACACGGTATTGGGGGTAAGGTATTGATGTGGATAGAGAATTGGTTGGCAGACAGGAAGCAAAGAGTGGGAATAAACGGGACCTTTTCAGAATGGCAGTCAGTGACTAGTGGGGTACCGCAAGGCTCAGTGCTGGGACCCCAGTTGTTTACAATGTATATTAATGACTTAGATGAGGGAATTAAATGCAGCATTTCCAAGTTTGCGGATGACACGAAGCTGGGGGCAGTGTTAGCTGGGAGGAGGATGCTAAGAGGATGCAGGGTGACTTGGATAGGTTAGGTGAGTGGGCAAATTCAAGGCAGATGCAATTTAATGTGGATAAATGTGAGGTTATCCACTTTGGTGGCAAAAACAGGAAAACAGATTATTATCGGAATGGTGGCCGATTTGGAAAAGGGGAGGTGCAACGAGACCTGGGTGTCATTATACACCAGTCATTGAAAGTGGGCATGCAGGTACAGTAGGCGGTGAAAAAGGCAAATGGTATGCTGGCATTCATAGCAAGAGGATTCGAGTACAGGAGCAGGGAGGTACTACTGCAGTTGTACAAGGCCTTGGTGAGATCACACCTGGAGTATTGTGTGCAGTTTTGGTCCCCTAATCTGAGGAAAGCCATTCTTGCCTAGAGGGAGTACAAAGAAGGTTTACCAGATTGATTCCTGGGATGGCAGGACTTTCATATGATGAAAGATTGGATCGACTAGGCTTATACTCTCTGGAATTTAGAAGATTGAGGGGGGATCTTATTGAAACATATAAAATCCTAAAGGGATTGGACAGGCTAGATGCAGGAAGATTGTTCCCGATGTTGGGGAAGTCCAGAACGAGGGGTCACAGTTTGAGGATAAAGGGGAAGCCTTTTAGGACCGAGATTAGGAAAAACTTCTTCACACAGAGAGTGGTGAACCTGTGGAATTCTCTGCCACAGGAAGGAAACAGTTGAGGCCAGTTCATTGGCTGTATAAGAGGGAGTTAGATATGGCCCTTGTGGCTAAAGGGATCGGGGGTATGGAGGGAAGGCTGGTACAGGGTTCTGAGTTGGATGATTAGCCATGATCATACTGAATGGCGGTGCAGGCTCGAAGGGCCGAATGGCCTACTCCTGCACCTATCTTCTATGTTTCTATGTTTCTGACGAACAGAATACAATCAATAAGGACGGGCAGCAACCACCATGATTATTCTAAACACTGGTACTCCACAAGATTGCATCCCCAGCCCCCTACTCTACTCTCTGTACACTGATGACAGTGTGGTCAGTCTCTGTTCTAACCCCATCTACAAGCTTGCAGATCATACCACTGGAGTGAGCTGTGCCTCAAATAACAAAGAATTGAAGTACAGGAAGGAGACAGAGAGCTTAATAACATATTGTCATGACACCAACCTTCCTCTCAGAGTCAGCAAAACAACAATGCCAGCTATTGACTTCAGGAAAGGAGGCGGTACATATCCCGTCTATATCAATGTTGCTGTGGTTGAGAGTTTCAAGTTCCCGTGACTGACCATCACCAATAGCCTGTCCCAATTAAACAATGCAGATGCCATGACCAGGAAAGCTCACTAACAACTCTACTTTCCTCAGGTGTCTCAAGAAATTTGGCATGTTCCCATTGAACCTTACCATTTTTTATCATGTCGTCATTTAACCTTACCAATTTTTATCAATGCGTTACAGAGTGCATCCTATTCAGATACATAATAGTTTGATATGGCAACTGCTCTGAACACAAGAAACTGCAGAGTTGTGGACACAGCTCGGCACATCACAGTAACCAGCCATCCCTTTATGGACTCTATTTATATTTCTTGCTGCCACAGTAAAGCAGCCAGTATAACTAAAAAAATACTGGGTCAATGGCATCAACAGGGGTGATGCCAAAAGGCTCAATAAACTGATTAGAAAGGCTGAATCAAACTGGACACACTGAAGGCTGTGGTAGAACAAAGGACTCCACAGAAAATCCTGGCAATTCTGGACAATGTTTCTCACCCTCTGCATGCCAACTTGGCTGAACGAAGAGCGCTATGTGAGGTCATTCTTACCCCCAGCCATAAGTCAGCCTACAGCCAGGGCGTGATGAGCCCCTCCTGTTCGATGGTTTTTGGTAACTTATGTTTTATTCTTTCTACTTCTCTTCCAATATTTATATCTGTGCACTTATAACGCTACTGTGACACTGTAACTTCCTTTGGTATCAATAAAGCATCTATCTACTAAAGCCTCAGCACCCTTCCTGTAATGTGGCTATCAGAACTGCAGACAATTCTCCAAATGTGGCTTAACCAAAGTGTTACACAGCTGAAATATGACTTCACAACTTTTATATTCAATGCCTCGACTAATAAAGGCAAGTATGCCATATGCCTTTTTAGCATCCTATCTACTTGTGTTGCACTCACAAAATACATGTTGCATTAAGAACCTAACAGCTTTACAGAGATGCAATAATATGTTATATAGCAATTGGGAGAAATTGCACAATAAGTTAGAGGAGAAAACCTTAGTCGATGAAAAGTTAAGGAAGGAATTTCACAGACTGGTGCCAAAGCAGTTACAAGGACAGTCATCAACACTGGAACCAGAAACAGCAGATGCATAATAACCAGTAACAGAGGGATTAAGGGAGCAGTAAGCACAAGGACCAGAATGATAACTTTATATTAACAGATTTGTGAAATCAAAAGCAAGTAGAGGTCAGCAAGGATAAGCGGGATCAGTAAATTGCATGTAACGCATAGAGTTTCAGTTCAAACTTGGTAGCAGTTCTTCTCACTTTTTTCTCTCCACCTTGAAGTGCAACTAATAGTTGACCTATTTCATAATAATTTCCAAATTAAACAGAAAGCATTTGCACCTGCAATTCAATGACACCTCTCAACATCCCAATACACAGCAAATTGAAGGCATGTGGCTTAGAACAAAAAAAACCACTGCTGTAAGCTAATGAAATAATAAAAAGAAAGGCTTTGAGCATCTGCCAAAACCCACCAATATTCTCTAATTAAATAGTACAAAATGTCTTTCTGGCAATTTCTGAAAAGTGCAGAGCACTTGGTCATCATTTTTAATTGACAAAAGAAACCACTAAAATAAAACCAGGCTTAAATGTATATTAGATGGATTAAAACATCTGATGGATCAAAATAACCTACTGGAAATTTTGACTGATCCTCGGTTTTAGTATTATTAAACTCCTTTCCAAGCCTTCTTCACTCTCCCTACGCTGCTACACTCTAGCCTTGATAAAAACCTCAACAAAAGCTCACCATAAACACAAGAGATTCTGTAGACGGTGGCAATCCAGAGTAACACACAAAGAACCCAAGCTCCAACCACACCAAGCAGGTCACAATGAGTAGGACACTTCACTTGCATATCCAACACCAAACTCCTGAAACAGACACACTATTCTGAGCTCTATTATGGGAAAATATTACAAGGATGAGAGATAAAATGCTTCAAGAACATCTTTAAAGCTGTTTTGTACAAACATGTTAACCGACTCTTGGGAGCCACTACCAAATGACTGCTCAAAATGGAGATGGGGCACACGAGCTCACATGGAGAACTTCAATTCTCCTCATCAAAAGCATGTTGAGGCCCAGCAAAAGAGTAAGATGGTGCATGCGACCTCCAAGCACCTCCTGCTTCACCTGTTGCAGAGTCTACAGATCCTACATGGGTAACATCACCAAGTCAAAATTCATGAGGTGGAATGGAGCCAACTCATCTTTAACCCTGAGGGACTGCCTAAGAAAAGATAATGCTCCTGTTCTTGAGTGCCATGATTGAATATGTTCAAACAAAAACCTAAAGACAATAAATGGCACAAAAGTAAAGCAGTTATCCTGAACAATAATGGTAACAATGGTGGTTTATGAAAAATCAGATCTGTTAACAAAACTGTCTATTTAATCATATTCAAATGCACAAGCCTAAACTTACAAAAAATCTTTCTTCTGATTAGATCTATGAAAATTTCAAAGAAAATATTAGTTTAATCATTTACTCCCTACAAAATGAAATTCAAAACAAATCTGCAGTTACTGAAAGTTTGCATTACTCTTGACATAATGTTTACCCAATTTCAAAAACATGAGATAAAAAAATGAGTAGACTGCAGGCATTAAGTAGAATAACATATAAATAGGCTCTTCAACCCAGTGTGTCAATGCCGCCCACAGAGTCCAACTACATACACAAATATCATTTACTGCCTTAGGTCACAATCTATGCTCTGGCAATTAAAGTACTTATCAGGATGCTTCTTAAATGTCGTGAGAGTATCTGCCACCATCATATTCCAGATTCTAACCACCCTAGGTGAAAAATTTCTGGAGAAAAACATTTCCTGCAACATGTTCAGATTTTATCCAAATCGCCATGAAATCATTTCTGAATACAGCACATCTTCCAAAGAACAGACTTTTCTTAGATTTGCAGTTACTTAATCATAAATTTAAGTAGACAACTTTAAAAGTGCAAATTTGGAGATCATATCTTCAATGTTCTTGTTAACCGAGGATTATATAAAAAAAAACATCCTGAACAACATTTGAAAAACAAATGCCAATCTCCTTTCACTAGCCCTTTCAGTTAGATACAATAGCTTTCAGGCATCAAAGAAAATTGGGCTCAAAAATCAGGACCTCAAATCCAACACAGAATTCATTGTCTACATGGCAACAATGGTATGGACCACCCACAGCAAGCATCTCAGATTATTACAGAGATATTGTTAATGTTGTCTCCACAAAATCCAGCAGCGAAATAAGTAAACCAACATCAATGTTCTCTCCCAAAGCAACTTCCCCAGCATGGGACAAAGAGACCTAAGAGTACAAGTGCATAGTTTATTGCAAGTGACGTCACAGGATTTACCACACTGGCCTTCATCAGTCAGGACATTGAGTTGACGCATTATTTTTCAGTTGTATGAGTCACTGATGCACTTGCATACAGTTTTGGTTATCTTGTTATATGAAACATGTAGTTAAACTGGAAAAACGGTGCAGAAAAGATTTACGTGTATGTTGCCTGAGCAAGAGGGCCTGAGATAAAAGTTTCGAAGTAAAATTATTACCAAAGAATGTACATATATGTCTTGAGATTCACTTTCTTGCATATGCATTGAAGTAGAAAAGAGAAATAATAGAATCAATGAAAAATTACAGACAAGATGAGGAGGAAAGGAAGGAAGGAGAGGATAGGAGAAGAGCAGAAGGAGGAATGGAGGGGAGGGGAGGGGAGGGGAAGGAAGGAAAGAGGGGAGGAGAAGAGGGGAGGGAGAGGAGAGGAGTGGAGGGGTGGGAGGAAGAGGATGGGAAGGAAGAAGACAGCAAGGAAGAGAAGGAGCAAGGGAGCCTGGCTGGCCTTTTGCACTCAGAATTGTTAATATCTGGGATGGTGTTCTGGTAAAGTTATTCTGTTAAAGTTATTTCCATAAGTAATGCTAAAAGGAAGTTTTGATGCTGAAAAGGTTTAGGGTTCTGACAAAATTCAGAGTTATTGAACCAAGCAGATTTTATTATTCAAATTAATAATGTGGTAAGGGAGAAAGAAAATTGACTGAAAAAGCATGGTGGATATTGTCTATATGGATTTCAGTAAGGAATTGAACAAGGTTCCATATGTTAGACTGGTGAACATGATAAATGCACATGCAATCCAAGGTAAACTGTCTAACTGGATCCAAAATTGGTTTGGACATTGGGGGCAGGGAATAGTATGTGTTTCTGATTGGAAATCTGTGATCAGTGGTGCAACATAAGGATTGGTGCTGGAGCCCCTGTTTTTATCATTTATCTAAATCTGAATGCAGCGGGTGTAAATAGTAGGTTTGGGGATACCACAAAAGTTGATGGTGTTGTAGATAGTGAGAAAAGTTGTCTAAGAATACAGTAATATATAGATCACAAAGAAAATTGAAAGGAACATTGGCAGATGGAATTTAATTCAACTAACATTAGGTGAGGCATATTCAGAAGTTAAATTGGGTGCAGGCATATATAGTAAATGGTAGGACACTAAGAAGTGTTTAGAGCTTCATGTTTATGGCTCCCAGAAAGTGGCAACATGGGTAAATGGTACATATGGTATGTTTTCTTTCATAGGTGGTGGCACTGAATTTAATTTGGGGTGGCATGGTAGCATAATGGTTAACATAACACTTTACAATACCAGCAACCTGGGTTTAACTCCCATCACTGCCTGTACGGAGTTAGTATCTTCTCCCTGTGGCCCTGTGGGCTTTGTCTCAGTGCTCCGGTTTCCTCCAACAGTACAAAGACGTACCAGTTGGTGGGTTAATTGGTCATTGTAAATTGTCACGTGACTAGGTTAGGATTAAATTGGGGGATTGCTGGGGGACGCGACTCGAAAGGCCTGATGGGCCTATTCCACACTGTATCACAATCAATAAATAAATAAATACAAAATCCTGTTTATGCTGGACTTGGAGTAATGCAATCAGTTCTGATCATCACCACATAAGAAGGATGTGATTGCTAGAGAGAATGAAGTGGGGATTCAACAGGATGTTGCCTGGATTAATGAAAATTCATTATGGGGAGAGATTAGATACACTGAGTTTGTATTTCCTGGAGCTGCCAGGCTGATGAGTGACCAGACAGACAAAATGAAAAGAGGCACAGATACAGTAGATAGTCAGTAGTGGTAGAGATATCAAGAACAACAGAGCCTAGGATTTAAGGTGAAAGAAAGGAATTTTAAAGGGGTTTTGGTGGGAAAGATTTTTTTTTTACACAGAGAACACTTGATATGTGAAATTTTTTACCAAAGGATTTGGTGGAGTTGGATACAATCCTATATTTATAAGGCTTTTAAACAGACATTTCCTTAAGTATAAAGATTGTGGCCTTCATGAAGGCAAATGGGATTAATGTAAATGCATTGAAATGATGTGCCAAAGTGCTTATTTCTGTGCTGAACATCACTATGTGCAGCATTTAAATCAACACTTGGCTGCAAAGAAAATTATTCTTTAAGACGTCAAACTGTGGATTCTAAGTTAAGAGATACAAATTTTAGCAGTGCTCCAGATAAAACATCATAGAATTAACATACCTGAAGGTCTGAAGATGTCCTTCATTAAAGCTTCATCTACTGGTAATGACACTGATCCTCCAGGATTATGTGTCCAACTCTGTAAAATTGTTTGCAGCAGCAAAGTCTGGGCCCTTGTAGCTTGTACAGTCAGACTGGGTAACTCAAAAATATATTCAGATGTTGTAACAAATGGTCGTTTCATCCTGTTACAAAAAAAAGAAAAAGCTGCAAATTTATAGTGAATTTGTAACATTTTAGAGAACAAAATCAGGCTTTTGGACACAACAAATATGTGACAGTATTTTTTTTCTCCATATAAGCCTCCTTCCACTTCACTTAAGCTCAAGATCTGGATGGAGGATCTTATCTAGCATTATCACAATACATTTACCTGGATACCACATTCCAGAGATTGAACCTTTCCAGGGTGAATACTAGGCAGACCAGGAGGACAGGCAAATTGTGTAGGAACCTCCTTTCGCCCCCTTCAATGAGTGCATCATATTCACCTCCAAATACAGAAGGGGGTGACAGTTGCTCAAAACAGCCAAAGTCCATGACACTGTAATGACATGTCCATGACAACAGTATGGTCTGGGAGTAGAATGGCAGGACAGGATTCATTAAATAGGGGTATATACACATTTCTGTGGACAGAAACATGATCCCAAGGTTGTATATTATCTCCCAAGGTAAAGGATTTCATGGAGCAGCTGCAGGAAGGGGTATTAACAAGGAGAGAATAAATGATACAACTATGAGAAAGGGTAAGGCTTTGTATGAGATTACAGACAGTATAGAAATAGATTAAAGAACTAGATCTCATGAATGGAAATTCTGGATGACTACCTGGGCTATGTACCCAAGTAGTCATCCAGAAGCAGGAGATCTGTGCAAATCAGCAGGAGGAATGAAGCAGGAAGAAGGAGAGGTGCTTCAAGCAACCAAAAAGGTTGCATCTCTGAGCCAAAATCTGATTACCAGGGGTTTCCCAGAGGACTTAAACTACCTAGAAAGGAAGGAGGGAACTCTATAGCAGTTACGATTTCTTTTTTATAATTCTGTATAATTTATTCTCCTCTTATGAAATTTCTATCTAATGGTATGTACATGTGATGCTGCTACAATTATTTCTTCTTCTGTGAATACGTGCACTCAAATGACAACAAACTCAAAGGCAAAACTGGATACAGAAGATAGGTGCTTTTATATTAACCCATGAGACACTGGAGATAAAGGTAGATGATTTGTGAGTAGCTAATTATTTTAACTTAATTCAAAGAATTTAAAAGTGCTGAGTAGAGAGACCTGTGGGAGTGTAACATGGTAGCCATCACAAAAACATGGTTTCAAATGAGGAGCAGCAACTCAACTTTGTTGGCTGAAGAGTTTTCCAACGAGGAAAATAATGTGGGGTGGGGGGTGGAGACATGAGAAGACATAGCAATATTGGAAAAAGAAACATTTACAAGTGGGTCAAAGTTTGAAGTAATAGAAAGAGCAATGATTGAGACTATATCAGTACAACTGAAGACACTACATCAGAGATACATATGTAACTCATGGCAATACTTGCCTAGAAATCACACAAAATCACCACATTTGGCTCCAGATTAAGTCAATTTTCAACTATTAAACACCAAATAAAACCTTCATAAAATGATTTTTGAATTCATATCACTAACTCTATAAATTAAGTTCTATCCACAGATAGATCTGTCTTTATATAATACAGGGGTCCCCAACCTTTTTCGCACTGCGGACTGGCCGACCAGGGGGGGCGGGGTAGGGTTGCCAACGTACAAGAGCAGTAGTCAAATACTTTGTGTTTACCCCGAGAAAGACTACAATAACCATGAAGCCTTGCACGGGCATCAGTGCGCACGCGTAACTTGCGTATGTGTGTATGCGCCGATTTTTATACAAATCGTTTCTAAAATGGTTTCTCTAATGAATTTAATATTAAACACACAGCGCATATTTTCCTCGCATGAATATAGTGATAAGTCAATTATCAGGGGAGCTTGAAGTGTTGAAGGAACTTCCAGTAGAAGTGGTAGAGGCAGGTTCGGTATTATCACTTAAAGTTAAATTGGATAGGTATATGGACAGGAAAGGAATGGAGGGTTATGGGCTGAGTGCAGGTCGGTGGGATGAGGTGAGAGTAGCGTTCGGCACGGACTAGAAGGGCCGAGATGGCCTGTTTCCATGCCGTAATTGTTATATGGTTATATAAGTCACTTATAATAGCATCATAACATTTTAAGTAACGTTTGGCTATTAAACACACAGCGCATATTTTCCTCGTATGAACATATAAAATCATTGCAACACACCAATATCGCTGAATCAGTGGGAGCCCTGGGCTGAATACTTGTTTTCCTGCAACAAGACGGTCCTATCGAGGGGTGATGGGAGACAGCGATACTGGGTTCCTTATGTCCAGTCTATTCCACAATTTAATTTTCGTTGCATTCATTGCAGAGATATGTTGGAAATGGAAGCAACGTTTTCAGTGCTTTCCTGACTATCTCAGGATATTTAGCCTTGACTTTGATCCGGAATGCCGGCAGAGATGTTACGTCAAACATACTTTTCAGCCCGCCATCATTTGCAAGTTCAAGGAGTTGATCTTCTTCCCGCGCTGACATGGATGACGCGCGGGTAATGACCTCGTATGCGTTCAAGCTCAACAGTGGGCGTGACAGGGAATGAGGAAAGGTGCAGCTGACTCATATCGCCAAATCATATCGTTTCCTCGCGGCCCGGTAACGCATGCCTTGCAGCCCGATGGTTGGGGACCGCTGATATAATATATACACATACCTTTCAATTGGGATTGTATTTTCAAACATCCACAATGATATGATGTGATATATATTCAGCAAAGAATACTGAAATTTTCCTTGGTTCCAAATATAGGTGATATTGAAAGGCAAGTCAAGACTCATTTTCGGTGTTTGACGAGGAGACTGGAAAGCTTACATCAAGCAATTTATTGCCTAGATCTTCATCTCAACTGCATGCTAAAAAAACGCAGATTCCAATTCTATTCATAGTGTGGCAATAACAATTTATAGAGTCAAGGTGGAAAAGATGGAGCCAACCAGAAATAACTAGATGGAATATCCTTTGACACTTGCTGTCTAAGGAACTCAATTACAAGCATACTTGGCTAATGCATGCAAAACATATTTAACAATAATACACTATAAGTATCATTTTTTTTGGCTGAAGGTCAGGAGGAATGCTGAAAGTTGGGGTTAAATATTGCAGGAGGGTGTGAGGTTGTGAGTAAAAGATTAAAATACTTATTCTGAAAACTGAGCATCATTTCAGATTTTTGCAACATTAACATATTTTATTGTTACTTTTTAAATCATATTGTTGACTTAAGATAGCATTCTCTCAGTTTGGCTTCCAGATCCACTAAGTACTGAAGAACAAATAACTCCAGAGCACTCGGCAAAACATGTGTATGTTCTCCAGGATTAGGTCTATAAAAATTAGGTCAAACTCTGTCCTCTTGGGGAAAATAAATCTCGATACAACTAGCAGATCAAGCATCTCATTAAAACAAAACTTGGACAAAGTCCAATGTAAATACAGAAGTAGGACGACTGACAGGTCTCCCTCTATAGTTCTTCCTCCTCCTAGCAGAAACAAACTGGAAATATCACTGATCAAAACAATTAAGCTGCTTTAATAAAAATCAAGACTTAAAATACTTCCCTCTGGAACCGACTAAAACATACTATTTGGTACAGGTAAGTAGTTTTGATTCATTGGATTTACTATGTGCAGACTTAAAGAACAGCAATTCAAGATTTCAAAATCAACACCTGCCTAACACTGAAGGAATATTACAACAAGCAGCTGGCTTTAATGGTTTACATAGAGTCCCAAAATGCAAGCTTGAATCCCACAGAATGTTTCCAAAAATTTAATTTCGATTATTACTCATATCCTGTGCAATGTAAAACTGTATGTTCAGTTTTTCCAAAATAACAGCAAGTTCTAACTAGTTTTTTTATATTACAGAACTGTACATAATGCTGCTACAATATATTTTTACCAAATTGATGTTTGGAATGCAAAGCCTACAGATGTATTGTAACAATAAATTAATGGCCAAAGTAACACCAGAGCTAGGAATATCACACAAAATGTAATAAAATAATTTTGATGTAATCAAGCCAATAGAATAAGAGGAACCAAAGTCTCCTTCAAAAGAAGCTGTGTATAATAAAATCAACAAATACCACCAAGGAAGAATGAGTGCAATATTTTAAATTGCATTGTATCCAAGGTGGTCATAAAATGCAACCTAATCTCAAGTGTTTTGAACAGAAGTAACCATTGTTAAATTATATTGCACGTTTCATCTGAGATTGGTCATTGTATGGTTGATTACATGTTCAAAGTTATAGACCTAGATTCAGCTCAGAGCTGCGTTTGCATTTTATCTCTCTGCATATTTCCATTCCAAAGATTACAAAATTACAAGCTGAACATATGAAGATACAAAACTGGTGTGCAGGAGAAGACCATCTGGTCCATTAAGCCTGCCACAATCACTGGTCAATCACTGCAGCAACCACAACAAATACTCCGGGGATTTAGGGGCAATCTGAGCAATAATACTCTAAACCACATCAATGAAAACAAAACAAAAGATAAAGGGAAAAAGGGAAGGTTCTTAATTACTGTAGGGAGCAAGAAAAGGACAATGATCCAAGGACAAGACTCAACAGCAGATTAAACTCAAACCAGGTGTCATAAGATTATTAAAGATTAAAGATATAAAACAGTACAGAAAGCTCTTCCAGTACAACAGCAAATAATTAGGAGAAAAAGTCAAGTTTATCACATATGAAAGCAAATTGAGATCTGTAGCAAAGGAAGGGAAAATGGTATTTGAGCCATGCAGGCTATTTTTCATAATCTTGAGTTCAAAAGCATTTTCCAGTGTTTGGGGAGAACAGCATTTCATCTTCACTAAATTCCTATCAAGAAGGAACATGTAGCTTGAAGGAAGCATTAAATATAACATAAAGAACAATAAGAGCAATCACCAATTTCATTACAGCAGACCTTCCCTAATCGGAGATACTTGGCAGGCCACAGAACATCCACCTGAAACTTTTAATAGTTCCTTTCTGCACAGATACTGCCTCATCTGTTAAACATTTCCAGCACATTCTGTTTGTTTTTTGCTTCCAGCATCAGCTGTATCTATTTCTTGTACATTCTGTATTTATCATTTGGTCTTATCAATCATTTCCACCATTTCCATATTCTCTGCATCAAATAATCATTGAGCAAAATTATGCTTTTCTAAGCTTTTGCTACTAACATGGCAGAGAAAAAAAGTGATGTTAGTTTTAAGGTAACCACATTATTACAGTCCAATTCAGCTTCTCCCAGTCTCAAAAGAAACTGAAGAAGGCCTAAAGTTAAAAAAAAAATTTAAAACAAATGTAATAAAATCTAACTTGTTGAATTATACTTGTGTTGGTCTTTCATCAACTCCGAAAGGTAATATTATTAAGGGTAGAAGATTGGCTAACTGACAGAAAATGAAAAGTGCGAACAAAGTGGGCCTTTTCTGGTTGGCTGGCTGGCTGGTGACTAGTTGTGTTCGCAGGGGTCTGTGTTGAGACTGCTTCTTTTCATGTTACATGTGAATTATTTGGATGATGCTTTTGGTAACTTTGTGGCCAAGTTTGTACACAATACAAATATAGGTAGAAGGTCAGGTAGTTCTGAGGAAGCAGGGAGACAACAGAAGGACTGAGACAGAAAAGGAGAATGAGCAAAGAAGTAGCAGCTGGAGTATAATGTCGGGAAGAATATGGTCATACTCTTTGATAAGGAATAAAGGCATAGACTATTTTTAAAACACAGAGCACATTCAGAAATCAGAGGTCCAAAGAGACTTAGGAGTCCTCAAGCAGGATTCCCTAAAGTTTAACTTGCAGGTTGAACCAGTGGTAAGGAAGGCAAATGCAATGTTAGCATTCATTTTGAGAGGACGAGAATATAGAAGCAAGGATGTAATGCGGAGGCTTTATAAGGCATTGGTCATACCACACTTGGGAGTATTGTGAGCAGTTTTGGGCCCCTTATCTAAGAAATGATATGCTAGCATTGGAGAATGTCCAGAGGAGGTTTACAAGAATTATTCTAGGAATGAAAGGGTTAATGTAGGGGGAGCAATTCATGGCTCTGGCCCTATAATCACTGGTGTTCAGAAGAACAAGGTATTTCATTGAAAACTATCAAGTATAGGAAGGCCTAAATAGAGTGCAGTTGGAGAGGATCTTTCCTATTGCAGAAGAGTCAAAGACCAGAGAGCATAGCTGAAGAATAGAAGGACTTCTCTTTAGAAAGGAGCCAGGGAGGGATTCCTTTAAGCCATAGGGACATTGATCTGTTGATTTCATTGACACAGTTGGCTCTGGAGGCCAAGTCATTGGGTATATTTAAAACAGAGGTTGATAGGTTCTTGATTAATATAGATGTCCAAGGTTACTTGGAGAAGTCAGGGAAATGGGGTAAATAAGAGAAATAATAATACTGTGGAGCACACTCGATGGGCCAAATGGCCTAATTCTGCTCTCGTGTTTTATGGTCTTTTCACGTATGTCAGCTTTTAGTGACTTGTGCAGAAGAACAATTGGTTGCTTTAAACATCATCTTACACAATCTCTCACCACTTAAAAAATAAGAGCACATTATATTATTTGTAATTCACATTAAAAGTTATATTGGTGACATCACCAATATAAAAGCCCTACAATTCACAAAATCCTCGCAAATGACTTAATTATGCAGCCAAAATTTTTGCATTTAGACTTTCTGATCATAAAATCTGTTAACAATGAATAGTATAGAATAGTAAAAAAAAATCTAGTAGAGCCGAAGCCTCAAATCATCAAAGACCTGGGTTCAATCCTGACCACAGATGCTTTTTGAGCTTACACCTTCTCCTTCTGACTGCATGGGTTTACTCCCACACCCCAAAGATGTGTATATTGGTACATTATTTGACCACTATAAATTGCTTCTAGGTGTAGGTGAGAATCACCTGGGGAGAGCTAATTGTAATTTAGGAGAATGAAAAATTGGGATGAATGTGGGATTAATGTAAATGGGTGATTGATGGTCGATTGGATTCAGTGGGCCAAAGGGCTTCTTTCCGTGCCGTATGTCTCAATGGTTAAGACCATAAGATATAGGAGCAGAAGTAACACATGAAGCCTGCTCCACCATTCAATCATAGCTGATCCAATTCTTCCAGTCATCCCAACTCCCCAGCCTTCTCCCCATACCCTTTGATGCCCTGGTTAATCAAGAACATATCTATCTCTGCTTTAAATGCACCCAATAACTTGGCCTCCACAGCCGCTCGTGGCAACAAATTCCACAGATTTACCACCCTCTGACTAAAGTAATTTCTCCGCGTCTCTGTTCTAAATGGACATCCTTCAATCCTGAAGTCGTGCCCTCTTGTCCTGGACTCCCCTACCATGGGAAATAATGCCATATCTAATCTGTTCAGGTCTTTTAACTTTCAGAATGTTTCTATGAGATCCCCCCTCATTCTCCTGAACTCCAGGGAACACAGCCCAAGAGCTGCCAGACGCTCCTCATACGGTAACCCTTTCATTCCTGGAATCATTTTCGTGAATCTTCTCTGAACCCTCTCCAATGCCAGTATATCCTTTCCAAATAAGGTGCCCAAAACTGCACACAATAGTCCAAGTGTTGTCTCACGAATGCCTTATAGAGCCTCAACATCACATCCTTGCTCTTATATTCTATTCCTCTAGAAATGAATGCCAACATTGCATTCTTGCATTCACCTTCTTCACCACCGACTCAACCTGGAGGTTAACCTTTAGGGTATCCTGCACAAGGACTCCCAAGTCCCTTTGCATCCCTGCGTTTTGAATTCTCTCTCCATCTAAATTATACTCTGCACGTTTATTTCTGCCACCAAACTGCATGACCACACACTTTCCAACATTGTATTTCACTTGCCACTTCTTTGCCCATTCCCCTAAACCAGCCATTCTCAATGGGGGCCATATGGCCCCCTTGAGGACCCTAGAACATTTGAAGGGGGCCACCGACTGAAAACTGTGAGAAGGGGAGCCCCAAGAGTTTATGGGGGCCCTGGTAACTGAACCGATGAAATACCCAAACAGCAACCTTCATTGGAGTCAATACTTTCCCTCCTATTTATAATATCTTTCCAGCACACCGTTTGAATTCGGTGCACCTGGCAAATTCATTGCTTTAGCTCCTCCCACACAACCTCACTTCAGAGTCAGTCGCAAATCAGTGCACCGGGTCAACATATTCAGTCAAGGGTTCTCGCGTCCATTATCGCCATACTTCATTCTCCGAAGATCAGCGTGTCTTGCTAGGCCTTTTTTTTTAGCCTAGTAACTTTAAAGTATATGTGCTTGGATATATTATACATTAAGGTAGGTTGTGAAAAGTGTTTATTACTGCATATGAAGTCACTGGAAAAAAAATCCCTGGCTCCGGGTGAAGTACAACCCACCCAAGTTGAGGCAGAAATTCAAGAGAGTTTGATTGATCTTCAGTTCAGTCAGTTTCAAAAAGATTTTTGGATCAAGAGTGATCTGCCGAATAAATTTATAACACTGTGGGAAAAAGCCCAAAGAATTTTTTTATTGCCTTTCCCTCAACATATTTGGTTGAGAGCGGATTCTGCAAGGTAGTTTCCTTGACAAAATCCAGGAACAGAATTGATATCGCAACAAGAGGTGACCTCCGACTGTCATTGTCTAATTTGGAGCCCGATATCATAAAACTTGCAGAAAAGCACCAAGCTCAAGGATTACATTAGGCCTGATAGATGTTCAATTTCATATAGTCTTTTTTTTAAGTTTTGTCCAGTATGTCAGAATGTTCAAGTTTTCTTGGTGTTCAATAATAAATGATTTCCTGTCTGTTTGGTCATGTTGTATCCCTGTTTGAAAGGGGGGCCCTGGAATCTGAGAAGAGCTCCTAAGGGGGCCGTGGCCAAAAAACGGTTGAGAATCACTGCCCTAAACTATCTAAGTCTCTCTGCAGGCTTTCTGTTTCCTCAACACTACTCGCACCTCCACCTACCTTTGTATCATCGGCAAATTTAGCAACAAATCCATTAATCTCATAGTCCAAATCATTGACATACATCGTAAAAAGCAACGGTCCCAACACCAACCCCTGTGGAACTCCTCTGGTAACCGGCAGCCAGCCAGAATAGGATCCCTTTATTCCCACTCTCTGTTTTCTGCCGATCAGCCAATGCTCCACCCATACTAGTAACTCCCCTGTAATTCTACGGGCCCTTATCTTGCTAAGCAGCCTCCTGTGTGGCACCTTGTCAAAGGCCTTCTGAAAATCCAAGTACACCACATCCACTGCATCTCTTTTGTCTACCCTGCTTATAATTTTCTCAAAAAATTGCAGGGTTAGTCAGGCAAGATTTTCCTTTCAGGAAACCATGCTTCTTGCTTTGGCATATCTTGTCATGTGCCTCCAGGTACTCCGTAATCTTATCCCTAACTATCAATTCCAACAACTTCCCAATCATTGATGTCAGGCTAACAGGTCTATAGTTTCCTTTCTGCTGCCTCCCATCCTTTTTAAATAGCAGAGTAACATCTGCAATCTTCCAGTCAACCGGTACAATGTCACAATTTATTGATTCTGGAAAGATCATTTTTAATGCCTCTGCAATCTCTCCAGCTACTTCCTTCAGAACTCAAGGGTGTATTCCATCAGGTCCAGGAGATTTATCCACCCTCAGACCATTAAGCTTCCTGAGCACCTTCTCAGTCCTAATTTTCACTGCACATACTTCACTTCCCTGACACTCTTGAATGTCCAGTATATTGCAGATGTCTTCCACTTTGAAGACTGGTGCAAAATATGCATTCAGTTCCTCTGCTATCTCTGTGTCTCTCATTATAATATCTCCAGTGTCATTTTCTATTGGTCCTATATCTACCCTCAACTCTCTTTTACCCTTTATATACTTAAAAAAGCTTTTAGTATCTTCTTTGATATTAGTCGCCAACTTCCTTTCATAATCCATCTTTTCATTCCTAATGACTTTCTTAGTTTCCTTCCACAAGCTTTTAAAAGCTTCCCAATCCTCTATCTTCCCACTAGCTTTGGCATCCTTGTATGCACTCTCTTTTGCTTTTACTTTGGACCTGACTTCACTAGTCAGCCACGGTAGTGTCCTTCTTCCATTTGAAAATTTCTTCTTATTTGGAATATATCTGTCTAGCACTTTCCTCATTTTTCACAGAAACTCCAGCCATTTACTCAATGGCAGCAAGTACAATTTAGAAATGCCACATATGCCTGACATTTAACTTTTAAATTAATCTCTGGACTTACATGGTGTTATTTATTTATAAGTCAAACTTGCAAACTGGAGACAGCAGGTTGTTATAGACTCAATATTTGGGGGGGGGAGGGGGGTGGCGGTAGTTGAAGCCGTTGGTGAAAGTTGTGGGATATGGAGTCCTGTTAGGAAATGAAGGCCAGAGCATTTTCTCCCCTTTCTATTTTTAATGATGTTTACATTCTGAACATAACCAACAGTGCTATTCACCAACAGTGATGCCACCAGATTCTACTCTGAATTCACTGGATTTAACCATTTGCCTTTTATTGTCCTATTGCTGCTTGTGGGAGGTTGCTGTGGCTGCAGATTTCCCAGCTTTACAGCACGGATCATCCTTCAAAAGTACTTTAAATGGTGGAGGTGTTGTGCTTGTCCCTACAGATTTCAGTCTGTTGGTGGGAAGTCAAAGATCCAGTTGAAGAGAGAGGAGTTGACTCTCAAAGCCCTATTCACATAATCTTTGAATCTAGAAATCTATCAATCACACTTCCAGATTAGAGAACTCCAAAGGACATATGAGTGAAAAAGATGTCTTCTCATTTTGATCTTTAATATCCTATTTTTATTTGTAGATTATAATCCTTAGTTCTAGATGCCTCAGCTAGGGTAGACATTTTCCTTATATTTACCTATTCAAATAATGTATATTTAGGTCACCTAAATACTAAAGAACAGAAATCTAGCCTTCTCATTCTCTCCTCATGAAAGATATGGCACACCACAAACTACCTAGATGAAATGTGCCATTTTACGTACTGGGACTTAGAACATATTTGCATTTTTTATCTGTGAAGAAAGACATATAACTTTAGTACTCTATATCTCACAGGGTCCTCTCCTGCATTCAGTGATTTCCCCCCCCCTCCACAAAACAGATCTTTCCTTTCATCATTTTCAACTACATTCTGTATTTAATGGATCATCCTCTGCTAAACTGACCACCTGCATTGCAATACTGTGGCCCACCTAACCTTTTGCATCCTCCTCTCAAGCCTAGTATCCCAAGCACATCTTACAGCTAAATTAATATGCCAGCTTTCTTCAAGGTTAAGTTACACTATGGTTCTGTCTGCACTGCAATGAATTTTGTTTTTAAATTAAATAATACCAGCCTTTAGCAGGTTGTCATTTGAATTCCAATTCATTTGTTCCCTACAATCAATCTATTCTCTACAGAATTCCAATAAAGCTCAATGCAAGGACGACAACCTATCCTCATAAGGCAGCATCCTGGTAAATCTCTTCTGCATTCTAAGTATTCCACAGCCTTCCTATAATGAGGTGACCAGAACTCAACACAATATTCTAAGTGTGGTCTACGCAGGGTTTTATGGTCAGGTCACTCGTCTGAGATCTACTGGTACCATGTAACCCAGTACTACCTGTTGCATTGTCGAGTGGTCAGCGACTAAACCGGCTCCCCCACCAGGCTTGCCTGGTGAGGAGGGTGGCTAGACACCCTGCAGGACGAAAAACAAGACCTGTCAAAGGGCGGATGAACCCTCTCGCAGGGTCAACGGCCATCTAGCACAAGGGTCCCCAACCTTTTTTGCACTGCAGACCGGTTTCATATTGACAATATTCTTGCGGACCGGCCAACCCGGGGTGGGGGGCGAGTGGGGTTGCCAATGGACAAGAGTAGCAGTCAAATACGTTGTGTTTACCCTGAGAAAGACTACAATGACCATGAAGCCTTGCACGGGCACCAGTGTGCATGTGTGACTTGTGCATGCGTTTACCTGCTGATTTCTTGCAGCATCTTAGGGAAAGAGGAAACAGTCACACACTTCATCACACTTGGAAGAGAAAACCAGTTATTTCTCTG
Source organism: Mobula hypostoma (assembly GCF_963921235.1). NCBI lineage: Eukaryota > Metazoa > Chordata > Chondrichthyes > Myliobatiformes > Myliobatidae > Mobula > Mobula hypostoma. The sequence goes on from NC_086097.1 coordinate 173,682,318, forward strand.
TTCTGCTAGAAGGTACCAAACTTGAAACATTTTAAAAGGTACTGGGATTCTCATGAAGGCTGCTCTGACAATACCTTAAAAACTCTACCAAGGGGAACAAGTGCATGGAAACACCACCACTTCCATGTTCCTCTACATATCACACACTGCCCTGACTTCCAAACATGTTGCCAGTTGTTCATTATCAGTGGATCTAAATCCAGAACTTCCTTCCAAAAGCACTGCAGAGAGTCTTCATCAAAAAGACTGAAGTGACTCATCATCGTGCCCTTAGTCAAAAGGCAAATCCTCCTAGTGTACAGCATTCCACCAGAATTGAATTTAACCATGTGTTTAATGTGCTCTTATGTTCATTTTTATGGCTCACTTCTTCCACATCCAACTATTTGACTTAGAAGCAAACCTACAATAACTGAACCATAGTTATAATCAAATCTTGCACAAATTTCAGACAATGCAATTTGTTCTGTTTTTTATGACATTAGTTCAATTGAATTTACACAGAATTAATAAATGAGCAAAGCTAAGTATAAGCTTAAGGACAAATAATTATAACAGAAGAGCAGGCCATGTAGCCCATGAAGACTGCTCTGTCGTTTAATTAGATCATGCTGATCTGTCAGGCTAATTTTCCACTCAATTCCTACATGCCTCAATTCTCTTAATGGCCAAAAATCAGTTAGTTACTACCTTAAATACAGTCAACAACTACCACCCACAGCCCTACATGCTAGAGAATTTCAATGATTTACAACAATTTGTTAGTTTTACAAAGATTTAAAAAAACAATTTCAAAATGGTCAGATGCTATTCACCCGCTTTGCTTTGCAAGCATTGTTCTGAGCACTATTATTTATGGCTTTACTGTTCATACACGGGGTCAGACATGACAAAAACTCCTGGCAATCATCAGACAAATTAAGGCAGCCTTCATTCAAAATATATCATAAGCCAGCAAGCAAAAAAGCATTTTAATTAACATGACTCTCTTAAGAGCTAATTATATATTTGCATGTCTTTGAAGCTAGAGGAAAAAAATCTCAAGACACCAGTGCAATAATGCACATGTAAGATAAAACTAGCTCTATAACTATTTATTAAGAAATTCATATGCCAATATTGCTGTACAGAGGAACTGTGCTTCACATGCTGCAGTAGCCGAAAAAAGAAGTAAATGATTTTGGAGTCTACTAAGAACAAATGTATAAGGTCCAGGGAAAAGTTTTGCATGGGGCACTGAACTATATACTTTATAAGCATTAGCCATGCAGTTTTGAAGGTGGATGCAAATCATGTTTTCATTCACTTCAAATAAACTTAATTAATTTTAGAACAACATGCAACATTTTTGAATCTGACATTCTAAGTACATTAATTGCTGACAGTCATAAAAATCGTAAGTACATTTATATTTTATCATGTTTAAGATATCTAGAACACACAATAAATTGAATGGTATAAACTGTCCATGAATATTACATTCACTTACATCAATTATAATTGCAAAAACCTGTAAACATCCTTACAATTTTAGTGTCTTTCACAAATTCCACAATTTTAATTTTCAGGTAGAAAGAATGATTGAATCAGCTGGAGAGACGTTGTGGATTTTTTTTTTTACTTATTCAAAATTCAAGGCAACAATAATAGTTTTCTTTTAAAAGGGAATTACAGCCTAATGGTAATACCAGGAAAGCAGGGAGAATATTTTTTTCACTCCCTGCATGGGTCAAGGAATGCCTACTGGGTTTTATACAATTCAGATGAAGTTTGATTCATTTCAGCTGGGTTTTTATTTACTTCCATTCACACCTAAGTTATTTGGGTGCTGCTTTGTTCATTACAAGTTATGAACTGCATGTAATGAACCTGATCATTCAGTAGGCAGTCCATTTAGTTATTCATAATGCAGCTGTTCCAAAAAGAACATAACGAAAGGAAATAAAAGTACAACACTGAAACAGATTTATGAAGTCATGATCTAACATTCCACCAGGGGTGCTCTGAATCCCCAAGCAGTTCAACTTGCTACACAAACGCTTTTTGTAAACTTACGGTGTGAGTGTGAGTCACACATTTCAACAGAAGTTTCACCTGTGGTGTTGTCTAAATTTACTTCAATATTTCTATTATCTTAATATAAATAAAAAGAGTTTTCATGACTGAGAGGAATAAGTAGAAGAATTTTCTTATTTATTCATTTGTAGCTGGTGCCAGCATTTATTAATCACTGATAATTTCTCATTTGAAGAAGGAGTTAAAAGTCAGTAACATCTGTTTTTACAGTTTTTATGTGGCTGTAGTCACATAGCTCAGACCAGATAAGGATGGCAGATTTTCTTCCCTTGAGGACATGAGTGGAACAGGTGGGTTCAGTTACCTACTTAATGTCAGCTTTTTTCTGAGTCTGAATGTTTTAAATACTTGATTTTAAATTCTCCAACAGTTATGATAGGATTACAATTCATGTCTCTGTGTGAATGCCCTTGAATGGTTGTCCAGTAATGAAAACACTATGCTTCCTGACGAAGGGTCTCGGCCTGAAACGTCGACTGCGCCTCTTCCTAGAGATGCTGCTTGGCCTGCTGCGTTCACCAGCAACTTTGATGTGTGTTGCTTGAATTTCCACCATCTGCAGAATTCCTGTTGTATGCTACCATAATGATATTTTTTCATATAAATGATGACTTTGCTGGGCAACTTTAGAGAACAGATAAGCATTAATCAATTTGGGGGAATCTGGTCTCACTCAAGATTTCCTTCCCTATGATCCAGATGGGTTTTAACGTGGCAGTTTCATGGTTGCCAAGACACTCTCTTATTTCTGATCTTATCCCAGATTATTTAACCTACTGAATTTAAGTTCCACAACAATCTGGGTTGCACAGTGGTGCAGCTAGTGAGCTGCAAGATTGCCGTTTGAGTGACCCAGATTCAATCCTGACTTCAGCTACCACCTGTGTGGCATCTGTACTTTTCTCTCTGTGGCAAAATGGGTTTCCTCTGGGTGCAATACACATCAAAATTGCTGGTGAACGCAGCAGGCCAGGCAGCATCTGTAGGAAGAGGTACAGTCAACGTTTCGGGGTGCTCCAGTTTGCATCCAAAGACTTAAAGTTTGGCAGGTAAATTGGCCACTTTCAGTTGCCCACCAAAGGATAACAAGAGGCAGTGCCTCAAGAAGGGGGCATCAACTGTTAAGGACCTGCAGCATTTAGGACATGCCCTTTTCCTGATACCACTATCAAAAGTAAATACAGGAGACTGAAAACCCACACTCAATGGTTTAGAAACAGCTTGCATTCCGCTCTAGCATTAGATTTCTGAATGGTCCACAAACGCATGAACTTCATCATTCCTGTATTGACAGTGCCTTGAAAATGTATCTGCCCTAACCCTTTGTTCACATAATGAGTATTACAAAAAGGGATTTTGATCAATTTAACTGAGAATTTTTATTTGAGAATCACATACTCCTTTTTTCACAGTATAGAGTCCAAAAAATGGGGAAAATTGTAAAGCATGAAAAACAAAAAATTCAAAAACTGAAATTTCCAAAGCGGACTATATATATGGCAATGATTAGGAAAGATACAGATTTTAGTTCTGTATACTATTTTTAAGCAAAGTCCTAAATGACCTTCTAATTATACTTTAAGAACCAAGAGAATTAAAAAAAAAGCTTTCAGGCTTTCAGATTTGACATGCAAGTTTCCTCAATGGAAAACCATCCTTTTTGGAACAATGAAGCCTCAGAGTCTTGAATTCTGAGATATATGGTAGCATGGCTATCTGTCAATTGAGAAAAGATGCTTGAAGAGTTACAGTACACAACAATTTTTTAAAGATAGAGAGTATAGAGGCAGAAGGACAGAATGAATATAGCTGGGAGGTGGGGCATAGGTAATCACAGAAATATCAGAAATTGTGGTGGAAGGAACAGGCATCTCAGAGAAGAGTCACAGCTCACAAAGCAGTTAAGTTCAGAAGCATTAAAGGTGATGAAGGGATGACCATGGGAGATGAATGGTTGCTCACCTTTTAATCTTGGATTTATCAGCTCCATACTATGCTGTATACCGATTTACTCGATATAAATATATTCATGTAGCTCTCCAAATATATTTTAATAATTGAGATTAAGGACAATTCTCCGCTTTGTTCAAAGTCATAAGTGAAGATAGGGGGTAGGGTTAAGAGAAGGATGGACGAATCTGCAAGAGGATGACTCTCCTGGTTTTATACTGTATATATACTATGATCATAAGTGTACTTTGAATCATTGAGTATTTGAATCTTTGGATTCCTAATTGAAAACTTTATACATTTTAACATCTCATTCAATCCAAACACATTCATTACGGGAGATTAAAATTAAAAAATGATTGTTATATCCATCAGAATGCAATGCTTATAAAACTCCTTTGCCAGTATGAAAGGTATGATGGTATATAAACAGTAGTAGACATTTGAAGAAACATTTCAGAATTTTCATCAAATAAGCAATCTATTGAGAAACAAAAACTGATGGGAAAAATGATCTATCTATGACTAACCAAGGTACTAGGGTACAGCCGTATATTGAAAAAGCTGCTTTTAAAATCGTGAAGAATAGTAGTAGCTCCGAGGATTGAGAGAATAAAACCAGCAAATGACTCAAAACAAAGGAAATGTAATTCAAGAAGAAAAACCAAGAAGAAACACATAAACAGATTAAAAGGACTTTGACAAGCCACTTAAAAATGAAAGAGAAAAAAGTCAACAATGGTCCCTTAAAAATAAGAAAAGGAAATTATAATAAGGAACAAAGAAATGGCAGAAAAATTAAATAAATATGTTGCATCAGTCTTCACAGCACAAATCATTTAAAGCATTCCAGAAATAGAATGTAGCCTGGAGGCAATAAAAAGCAAGGAACTTCGGACAATTAATATCACTCGAAAATAACTACTAGGCATACTAATGGGAATAAGGCCTGACAAGTACACTGTGTCTGATCGCCCGTGTTCAAGGATTTCTAAAGAAGGTGACTCCAGAGACAACAGATTGATTAATAATGACCTTCCAAACTTCTAGATTTTCAAAAGTTTCCAGCAGACTTGAAAACTTTCTAAGAAATCTAATTCAATTATGTACTTAACAGAGGTGGGAGGCAAAAAAACAAAGAACAAAGTTGTAGTTTATGCATAAGATAATTTGACATCTGCTTATACATAAAACCAAAACTCAACCTCAATCCGACCTGATCATGGCCATCTAAACCAAAGTCCAAGCTTGCACACTCAGAAGTTATCTGAAAATCAAATTGATCAAGAGGTAATTGCAGAATTTCAGGCCTCTGAGCTCAAACTCTCGAGGCAAAGAAACTTCAAGTTGGGACGTGAGCCAATGATTGACTCTATTTCGCCAATTAAAGTGGTAGATTGAAACATCAAGGCAAATGCAGAAGGCAAGCGAGTGTTCAGCGTTGGCTACTTGCCCTTTCATCCACCTGCTGCCAGAGGAGACTGTGTGGCCTATCACTGTGCCCAGAGTGTAGGCCTGTGCGCTCAAGCCGTGTCTCTCTCTTTCCATGATGTTGGAAGATATTACCAAGGTTCTGTGTTTATGGATTTGGACTATGGACTTTTTCAGTCTTATTGTTTTTATATTCTGTGTTTTTGCCCATTCTTTCTCATTGTTTTTTGGCGCAAAGAGAGGGGCGTTAGGGGGTCAATGTTCTTGTTGTGCTTTTTTTTAATTACTAATTTTTTATTGCAACACCAACAAATTACATTCAATACAACCAATTGCCAATTACATTTTGACTGTTTAACCTAGCCACTCCGCAACCTTCATCACCATCCCCCTCCACCCCTCTCTCCCCCCCATCCCTCTCCCCTTCACTAACCAACTGAATAGTAGTGCATACACAGACAACAGATTCCTATTTTAACAAAAGATCTTTTAAGTTAGATATCAAATTTGTCCACATTAAGATTGTGTTTGGTCGTGCATCATTTACTCTTGCTGATGAAAGTTCCAGGTAAGTAATGTCCAAAAAACTCCAAAGCCAGTGAGTATCTGAAATAGAATGGGGAGGTTTCCAACGCTGGACTACAATCTTCTTAGCGGCAATCACGCCTGCAAGCCAGACTTTGCGTGTTTTTTTCCGTAAGGGAAAAGTGGGAGTTGTCATTTAGAAGATGTTTCTAATTTATCTGTGTTGCTCATCTTCCCCTGGATCTGTTGTTGAAAGTTGGTGGAGGAGCCCTGAGTTACCCCTTTCCCACCCCCACTCCCATCACCCCTCACATTCAACCCTTTGCTTTGTAACGTCTGTGAGTGTCACTTAGCAATGTCAGACACCGAACATTAACATTAACCGCCCACCTCTAGCACCAACAAATTAGAAAGGCAAAGCAATTCTCATAGACAATCATACCAAAGAGACAAGAAAAAAAAACCTGGACAAACCCATTAACCTATATAATCAAAACCATTTCCGTCTCAAATATAGTATGACACATAATCAAGAACCCCAACAGAACTCTTGCGAGAAACTGTTGCTTTAACAGACCGTCGCTTAGCGATGGCGCCAGTGACGTCTTATCTGGCGCCCAGGAACGTAATCAAGTCTACTGGAGACATAGCGTTCCAAAGTTACTCAGAACAAACTGCTGCTTTTCAGCTTCATTCTTGATGAAGTATGACATTTGGGTATATTGAGTATCACCTTAGAAAGAAAAAGATAATAAGTAAATCTAGGCGGACTTATATCACCTTACCATGTTATCCTTGTACTAACAAGTTAACTGAGCCATTACCTTAAAACTTTGACCTGCAATACTCAGAAACAAATTGGCCCCTTAGTTAAGTAAATACAAAAGTGCAACGAATGACTTTCCAATAAAAGAATATCCAGAAAACTTCATACCTTGGACATTAACTTGCCTGTATCTGTTAGATTGCGCATACAGGCTGGTCCGAGCACTTAATGCAGTTCCATCTCCTCCTGAGGGGCGTGTGAACTTTGCCCAGGGTCTTCTTCTATATCTCCCAGCACCGATGATTTCAGAGCTTCTTTCACTTCCTCTGCCAAGTTAAACAACATCTTCATGCCCTTGATATTCACTCTCAAAATCGCCGAGTATATGAGGATCCAGTCAATCCCCTTCTGTCGAAGCTTAGCGCGGATCTCCTTGAATCCCTACCATTCCTGCATCGTGCCGGGGCTGTAGTCAGCAAAAAACTGCAGCTGGGTGCTGGGTGCCATTAGGGAGAGTAGGTTTGGCTTTCCTCATGCCCTCCAGGATAGCCTGCCAGTCGGTGTACTGTAGAAGCCTAAAAACCATAGTCCGCGGTCTTGAGGTGTTGTTGGAAAAGATCCTATGTGCTCTACCGATCTCCAATGGAGCGCTGTGGGAATTCTTGAGTGCTGGAATCCAATTAGGCAGCATCTTCTGGAGGTAACCTCTTGGATTGTCGCCCACAGCGCCTGTCGGTAAGTTGACCAGCCGCACATTGTTTCTCCTGGATCTGTCCTCCAAGCCACTTACCTTCTTCCATATCTTAGTCACCTCAGTGAGACAGGAGTTAGTAACTTTCTCATTCTTGCGTAAGCAAACCTGAATGTTGTCTATTCTGTTGAAGACCGTGCTAAATTTTTTAGTATGAATGTCCGCTTGCTCCTTTAACGACCGGAGAATGTTGCCATTCTCTGCCAAATGCTTCTGTATGGGGTCGAGAGCCTTTTCCAGTGACTCCTTTAGCATGTGGGCTACCACTTCTTGCAGCGATTCCATCTCAGTTGTCATTGTCTGCTTAATTAACATAGCTATTTCCTCGGATGAATCGCTAGCTTGGTGTCGTCTGCTGGTATCTTGCTGGGAAATAGAAGTTGTCAGGGGACATTCAAGAGTCTTGGGCGGAGGCGATAAGCGGCACTCTAACTTGAAGCACAAGACCTGTCCAACCATTAGTAGAGCAGACACTTCCGAAAAAAAGGATGAGGCACTTGAACACTGGAAGAACTATAGCTCTGCAGGCAGCTAGTACTCGTCCCATGTGTCTTATTTGTAATACTCTACTGTCTAATGAAGCTATGAAACCATCAAGATTTCTGCAAAAGACACCCTGAAAACAAACAGGAATTCTGCAGATGCTGGAAATTCAAGCAACACACATCAAAGTTGCTGATGAACGCAGCAGGCCAGGCAACATCTGTAGGAAGAGGTACAGTCGACGTTTCAGGCCGAGACCCTTCGTCAGGACTAACTGAAGGAAGAGTGAGTAAGGGATTTGAAAGTTGGAGGGGGAGGGGGAGATGCAAAATGATAGGAGAAGACAGGAGGGGGAGGGATAGAGCCAAGAGCTGGACAGGTGATAGGCAAAAGGGGATACGAGAGGATCATGGGACAGGAGGTCCGGGAAGAAAGACGGGGGGGGGGGACCCAGAGGATGGGCAAGAGGTATATTCAGAGGGACAGAGGGAGAAAAAGGAGAGTGAGAGAAAGAATATGTGCATAAAAATAAGTAACAGATGGGGTACGAGGGGGAGGTGGGGCCTTAGCGGAAGTTAGAGAAGTCGATGTTCATACCATCAGGTTGGAGGCTACCCAGACGGAATATAAGGTGTTGTTCCTCCAACCTGAGTGTGGCTTCATCTTTACTGTAGAGGAGGCCGTGGATAGACATGTCAGAATGGGAATGGGATGTGGAATTAAAATGTGTGGCCATTAGGAGATCCTGCTTTCTCTGGTGGACAGAGCGTAGATGTTCAGCAAAGCGGTCTCCCAGTCTGCGTCGGGTCTCGCCAATATATAAAAGGCCACATCGAGAGCACCGGACGCAGTATATCACCCCAGTCAACTCACAGGTGAAGTGTTGCCTCACCTGGAAGGACTGTTTGGGGCCCTGAATGGTGGTAAGGGAGGAAGTGTAAGGGCATGTGTAGCACTTGTTCCGCTTACACGGATAAGTGCCAAGAGGGAGATCAGTGGGGAGGGATGGGGGGGATGAATGGACAAGGGAGTTGCGTAGGGAGCGATCCCTGCGGAATGCAGAGAGGCGGGGAGGGAAAGATGTGCTTAGTGGTGGGATCCCGTTGGAGGTGGCAGAAGTTACGGAGAATAATATGTTGGACAAGGCTAGTTATGGTTTTATTCAGTTCCATAAGATGAAAGAAGCATTTGAAAAGCATTGCACACTTGAGTCATTTGCCAAGAAAGCTAAAAATGGCCTTGACAATGGTCTCATTGCTTCTTACAACAAAAGAAGCAATGTTTGCAAAGTGTGGATAATCTCACACAACTGGTGAAAGATTAATAATGCCTGCTGTATCACAAGTGCTCACAATGTTCTCAAAATGGATATCAGTATTTTAAAATCAATTTTTCTGTGTAGTAACTCTGTAGCTCGTCGTATTGACAAAATGAGTGAAGACTGAGTGTCAACTTTGCACAGAGGTACAAAAAACAGAATTTGAGATACAAGTGGACTAGTTAACTGTGTAAGACTACGAGGCATTGTTAATGCCAACTGTATGGTTTATCAAAAGATGGAAAAATTTATGAAGAGATTCTCTTTTGTAAAAAGTTAAAAATAAATATCAACAGAGAATCAATCTACAACAAGCTCAAAATGTACATTAAGGATAAAAGTATTCACAACAGGAACATGATTTCTTGTGCAACAGATGGAGCATCATACATGATAGGTCACCATTTTGGTCCAGTGGCATTTATGAAAAAAAAAATTCCAAGTCTGCTTGCAATCCATTGTGTAATTCATTGTCAACATCTCACAGCCAAAAACCTCAGCCATCTACTTTTTTCAAGAAGGAATCTTGTAATATCTGCTAATAACAAAATTAAAGCTCATTCATTAAACAGCAGAATATTTTCCAATTATGCCAAGATAATGATGATGAGTTTGAACGCTTGCTTCTTCACACTGAAGTGTGTTGGCGGTCAAAAAGCTGCTCCTTAAAATACTTCTTTGAACTTTTTGATATTGAGGTTGAATTTTTATTCAAAGTCAATAAGAGCTTGGGAAACAAGACTGAACTTCTATGTGGAGATATGGCATAATTAGCCGATCTGTATGACAAAATGAATATTCTAAATATGAAACTGCAGGGTGAGAATTTCAATTTAATCGAGGCAAAATGTGTACAGTCCACTTTTATCAGAAAATTGGAAACATATAAGCAAAACATTGGGAGAAGAACGTTCTCACAGTTTTCCTGCATGGAAAGTACGGCACTCTCTTTCACAGACAGTGATTTGCAAGAGTACTGCTTAACCTGCAGTCACCGAAGGAGGATTTTCAGAATTGATTCAAGGATTTGAATGATCTGGAAATTCTGGACCTGTTAATTAACCCATTTCCTTGCAAGGTGGAAGAACAGGAAGAGAACTTGCAAGAAGAAATTATCAAAATTCAGAATGATGAAGAAGCAAAAATGATTTTCAGATGTTGGCTTTTGTGGTATGTGGCTACACAATCATATGAAGTTTCCTGGTCTTTGGAAAAGAGCCAAATTGCTCTTCATTGCATTTCTATCCTCCTACCTTGTTGAAGAGACTTCAGTGCAGGGAACCACGTACTCACAAAAAACTGAAACCGCTTAGACATTGTTACACATGGGGACTTAAGACTTCTGCTGCCACAACTTGAACCGATAATTTCAACTCTTGCTAAATATCATCTTGATATTGAAGCTGCTGTACAACACAATGGTACTGTCTTTAAAAACCAACAAAAATTTAAAGCAGAATCATTTTTCTCATGTTAGCATATGGTAGACATGTTCATACACTATGGGGGTGCCAGAAAGTATATTGTGTCTAAGGGGGCATTGGAAAGTATGAAAGTGCTTTAGGGGGGGCATTGGCAAGTATGAAAATGCTTTGGGGGGTGTTGGCTAAAAAAGATGGGAAACACTGCTTTAGAGTAATCTAATTCTGTATCCTTGTAAATCATTTTAAGAAATGTTACTGCATTGAAGATATTAAACTTTAATGCAATCTATTTTCAGTGATGGTTAAGGAATAAATATTGACTTGGATGTCAGGAAAAACTCCCCCGTTCCTCTTCAATATTATGAGTATGCAAGCACAATCTCAACTAACATCTTGTCCATAAAAGTGTAGGCAGTATGTGACACTTGGCCAAGCAAGCATGTACTTCGATAACATTAAGACATACATTGCTGCAAAAAAGAGAGTATTTTATCCAAGAATCTACTAAATGTGATACAATGCCAGAATTGCTAGGGAGAGAAAAGGACAAGGGAACAGATGAAGCAAAGTTAAGAAATGCAAGAACCCAAGGGTGAGAAAGAAACAAACATTTTATCACCCTTGTTCCTTGCAGCTCCAGGAATATTTCATCCTAATCTACAAAGACAATTTTGTTTACCACCAAAAGCTGTCACAAGCACTTATGATAAAAAGCAGGACAGCTCTCTCTCAGGGATAATCAAGTATAAAATAATTTGTAGGGCCATAACCTAGAATACCTTTTTAAACTATATAACATTCTTATTTGACCACTTGCCTTCAGCAACACACCTTCTGCCAAATATACAAATATATATATTATTACAGAATTCATGAAAATCCTTTAAAAGTTATTTTAATCTAATATTTACAAGCCAGTTAAGACTGAACAATAAATTATGTCTAGAATAAGATTACTGTACATGAAGTCCATAGGAAATTGCAAATAAAATGAACAACGTACGTTTATATAGAGATTTGCATGCGTTCACCATCACAAGGGACTTAATGTCCATTGAAGAATGCATTAAGTGGAGACTGTTGCTATGTAGAGAAATGAGGCAGAAATCTTCCATAATGCAAGGTCACAGAAACAGAGATCTTAAAAAAAAGTAACAAATGATTTGCTTCAGCCATGTTTGCTGAGATATAAAGCTTGGCCAGAATGCCAGAATATTTCTGCTAATTTTAAAAATTGTCCTGAGATTTTTCATATCAATCTGAAAGAACAGTTTCACTTCTCTTCTTGAAATTACCTCCCAAAAATAGTGAGGTGAAACTTCAGTCTAGTTTACATCCAAAGGTTTTTAGAGTGGGGTTTGAATCCATGAGAGCACTACCACTGAGTCGCTTAAATTGACGATATTGTACTGTACAGGAAATTTCTGAAATTATCAATGTATGGGATAACTCTCCCTCCCCACATTGCCTGACCTTATGCTTAAAGTATTTTTCTGTTTTTATACAAAACTTCCAAAATACATACACAAGCTATAATAATATTGCCATCACTATTGTGTTTACAAGTTTATAGCAAAATGTAATCATATCAATCGTTCAAGACAAAAGTTCATGTTAAACCATCTTCAGTGATATCACACTGTAGAGTCTAATAATGTTTCTTGTCTAAGCTTTTACCTAAACCAATGTATTCTTTCATTGGGTGAGTCCATGAAAACTCACAGTCTCATTATATTTAACATGCCAATCCTTTTTCTCTTTAAATACAATCACTTAATACATTATTTGGAGAAGGTACACAAAGGCTAACTGAAGAAGAAGCACAGTACATTACTATGTTATGCAGCCCAGTAACTTAAAATGTGGATCTCATTTTAACCATAAAAAAACAAAATATACCTTACTTCAACATGTCCAACAATTTATTTCCTTTAAGTTTGTTGGAATTCACATTGAAGCAGAAAGCATCCTTTAACACTAATACAAACTGAAACATTGGGTGCTGAAAGCAACACATTCTTCTAAAGCTACTTGCTTTTTCAGCCCTCCTTATTCATCTGTATTGTTCATCATGCAAGAATAGCTTCCAGACATGAAATACTGGTAATCCTTTCATTGCCAGCGTTTCATTATCTTGACACTATCAAGATCAAGAGCAAGGCAAATTTTAAAGGCTCAAATGAAAACAGGTGGATAAAAACTGTCCTTCTTACTCTTTCAATCATCTGTTTTGTGAAAATAAGGTGTCCTTATCTATGAACTACAATAATCCAACTGACAAATTGACAAGAGACTTCTTAAAAAGTATTATTTTACACATTATATAATTAAGTTTGTCTCAATTCTCCAATTCAGCTTAAAAACACCAATTGCACCAAGACCTTCTGGGAAATAAATTTACAAAGACACCACCACCTGGTTACAAACGTTAGCAGCTATATTGCCTCCAAATGGAATTGAAATTACATCTCAGAACTACTCCATACAGCTCACTTTGTCTGTTTCATAACAAGTTTCCTTTACTATCTGATGCATAAGAACATTGTATAAAGTGCTTCTAAGCACACTTAGAATATTAAGAAATAACAGTAGATACTGAGAATCTGAAATAAAAACAGAAAAGACTCAGCATCTGTGAAAGGAGAAAGGAAATTAATATTTCAGGTTGACGACACTTCATTAGCTTCTCCTGTCATTCAAATGGATCAAGTTGAAATCCATCTTGACAACAGCTAACAGTATATGTGCTGTAACTCTCAATGCTCTTGGGCAATATGTATCAATATTTCTATTCATCATTAAAAATTTGCTAGCCCTCAATGTCCTAGAATACATTTTCCAACAATGAAAAAATTATGCAAGAATAATTTTCTGGACCTAATGCTGAATGATGTATATCCACACTTAACAAGCTAAAGCTAACTGATCACATCAATGTACAAGAACAAAATTTTAGTTAAATGTAACTATAAAATTATAGTAATAGGTTGTGTGTAGCACAGTATTCAAATAAAACTGTTCTTTTTTCATATTTGATTCCAAAGTTATATATGTAAATTAACCAGAGGCTCCAAGTATTCTCCATGCTAAAAGTCACAATTAGTTAGAGAGTTAACAAATGGCAATGAGATTGCTTGGTCAGATATCGCCACATTTCTGAAGATTAATGGCAACCCTGAAGCATTTATCCAAAGCCACAATTAAATAATGTGTTTTTCATCCTGGAATAAATCCAGAGATGATTTAAGCAGGCTAACTGTAAACATATACAAACTCTGAATGCCATTTATTCTTCCATAAATTCAGGTTTTTAGTTTCATACATTCAAATATTAATGCTCAGCTTACTAAATCACCATTTGTCCGTGCATTTCCCAATCTAACTATTATAAAAACTCAATCATTTGTCTACATAAGAGGGGATCCATGACACTGTAAGCAAGCCTTCTGAATTCATTATATTTCAGATGTAAACTTTGTTGCAGACATAACAATGTAAGTTATAAAAACAGATTGCCAATAATTTATAGCTGTTGTCAATAAAAAGCACTGCTCTCTAATTAATGAGTGAACCTTTGGCATCATGATAGCATTTTACCCTGAGTCAGGAGTATTCAAGTTCACCCACAACAAGCAGTTCCAATGAGCTGAGACTCTTGCTCAAACTCAGCCCTGGTTCTGAATTCCAGGTTAATATATGGCAGTATTCTTGGTTATGCGTGCTTTTATGTTGGTTCCAATTATAGGAGGAGAATTGTTAATTATCATGTTATCCTTCAAATATTTTCAAATCTTCGAGGGAAATGCGTAAGGATATGAAAATCAAACAACCTTTGAGAATATCAATCTGTAACAATGGGATCTTTCAGCCATACAGTGAGTTCAGTTACATACAGCTGCACCTCAGCAACAAATAATAGTTTCAAGTCTATTGTTTTTGTTCTTATAAAAAGCATACATTTTGACTTACCATGACCAACATTGCTGGAGAGATACTAGTAAACATGTAAATCTGTGCAACTTTTAATGTAAGTGTGTGCCTTACTAAAGGAATTACTGGAGTTTTGAGAAAACAAGATTTCACCAGAAAACAATTTTTGAAGCATCACAGATGGCCAAATGGGAAAATTTATCTATGATACTGAGCCAGAGTCAGGAAGTCTCCTGGGGTCAATTACTTACTTATTCAACATTAGATCAGCTCAGTCATATTACAAATCATGTATGCAGGCAAATTCAAGACCATTGGCTCAGTACAATGACCTGCCATTGATATCCAGTTATAGCACTTGCATGTGAACAAAATCAATCTTTTTGATTTTAATTATTTTCACCAAGCTTGGAATAGATCAGCGCATCAATCTCATCACCAAAGTTGGCCTAAGGCTAGTATGAAAACAAACTGGTGTAAACATTCATTATTTTGGATAGTTCATCTTTGTTCAGAGTAACTCCATGAAGTTGAACTACTTCCGTTGTCTCTTCTCTTCAACAGAGCTACTAAAAATATTCTGAAGGACTGAATATCTGAAGCAGGCAATGGAAGAAAGTAGAAAATTTCTTCATATGTCCTTGCAGTTCTTAAACAAATCATTTACAGAAGGGTCTCAGCCCGAAACGTTGACTGTACCTCTTCCTATAGATGCTGCCTGGCCTGCTGCGTTCACCAGCAATTTTAATGTGTGTTGCTTGTTATTTATAGAAGGGTAATATTTTCAAAAACAGAACAATTAAAGTTGGTCAGAATAAAGTTGTATTGGAAATGAACATGTGGGGAACTAAAATTAGAAAGTGGGTGACTCTTTCTAAGCAGTGTATATTCCCAAGCAACAACGTTGTCTGTAACATGGAAAATTATCCAGTTCCTATTCTATGTAAAGATGACTATATGGTACTAAAATAACAATTCAATTTTAATAATGGAAAAAGTTTCAACTTTTACTTTTGCAAGCACTTCAGGAGGTTTGTGTACAGTATATTCTGCAAACAGTTTACCAAGTTCCCCCGAGATCAATAAAGTATGACTATGACTAATTAACCAAATAACTTCACAATTCTGTTTTAAATAAAAAAAAACAAAAATTAGAATATAGCTTTCTCTATATGTGACCAGTTTTATTGTATCATAAGTAAACTGCCTCTGGTGCTTTCTTAACTCACCAATATGACGGAAGTTGAAGGAATTTGCCATAAAAAGCTGTGCTGAACGAAGGAATGACCGGGGCAGAAGGACAGAATGATCCTTCAGTATCCAAGGAGGTCAGGCCTGCCTGGAAACCAAATATCTGCAATAACAAACCAGTGAAGATCAAAAACTCAACAATAAGAAAAGGTTTAATGAAGACAGGATGAAACATGTCAACTTCAATTTTCCTTACAATGAACATACACTGAGGACTTGTCTCTGTCTCTGCATCACCACTAAAGACTGTCTAATTTCTCAGTCATGACCTTTTAAATGTTTAAAGAATTCCTTTTCACATTGTTTTTCCTTTTACTAATTGAAAATGTAATCATATGGATAATCATGTGATAAGTTGATTTAGATAAATCCAGATGGCACAAATTGAAGCATAATATAATTTTGCCAAAACTCTCCAATTTTAACATCATATGAAACAAGGTGGAATTTTACCAAGAGCCCAGAATAAATGGTTAATTTAGTGAACACTTTTGCCAAACATGGATTTAAATGTACATTTTGTTAGGACAGTCTACAATCTACCATTACGTCCACACAGCAAACATTTGCACTCACTCGATAGAACTTCTCAGAAATTATTTTACATCTTTGTCTCAATTACCTGCAATATTGTGGCTACTATTCAGTGGCAAAATTTTCAGAATAAACATTAGACATAAAGAGATATAAGTGTTGGTTGGCATAAACTTCAGAATTTTACTTTTGCTTCAATTTCTATTTTGATTAAAGTAAATCTGTGAAATGATGCATAAAAGGCTATATTCAAAACATAAGCTCAAAAAATGGCATACATTTTATGTTACCTGAGAAATGGCAATTAAGATATGTTTCAGACATTCCATTTATACTTCCACTAGTTGTATTTCAACTCTTTAAACTTCATTTGGCACTCATTAAATAATGTAATATTGAAATGTCACTTTACAGTTAAAGATCAGGTTTCACCAATGACAAAATAAAACTGGAGCAGCAATGAGACAGTGATTAGTGCTTGAGCTCCTAACTTCTTGTAACACTCCAAATATATTGAATTGCAATGGACAATAAACTAGACACAACCTACCCCATGTAGCATTTGTTAGATCATCATCAATAAACAATAAATGCAAGTGATGCATAATTTTGAAGATGGGCAAAAATTATACAGTACACAGTAGAAATAAGTCAGGTTGAATACAGCATGTGAATTAAGTACAATGTATGAGGTTCATTCAAAAGAATTCCTTTGCTGCAGTTTTGAGAACCTGCATGAAGTCAAAACTTAAATTCAGCCATGCTAGGGTTGGATTACTTCTTCTGGGTCTGAAAAAAACAGCTTTATTGTATCCATTCCCTGGGGAAAAAAATTAGACTGGGACCCTCCAGTTTTATTTAACCTAATAACATCTTGCTTTGGTGTCTTTCATACTGTGGAGAACATTGTCCAAGTTATATTGACAAATACTTATTCACGCAGCAAATTCTCTTACTCAAGCTGTGTTGATTGAAAACAATTTTGGTCATATATTCATCAACATCATTTGTGTCAAAATTTACAAATGTACTAAGGAATCTGATTTCTCGTTGTGTCACGAAGTGATCAGAACACACTACACATTTTCTTCATTGGTGAAAACAGTCTTTACATAGCAAGTTAAAAAATGCCAATGTATCGAGGAAACCTCACAATTTGAAAATTTAGATTAACTTCATTTTTGCATGAAGACAATTTTTGGTCTGATTTTCTAATAAAGCTTCTGGGCTCAATTGTGCAATTTATCATAGAAATACTGTGTTTTATTTCCAATGAGTCAGGCATGCCTTCCTCTACAGATGGAGTCAGCATACGTCAAATACGAACAGGAGAGAACATTACCATGATTGAATATTGGGATAATCCTTTCATCCAGCTGTCCAAACATGGTGATCAAGCCCCCCACCGCTCAATAGACACTGATCAGAATTATGCCAGACACACTTAGCTCAAGCATATACATCAGATGTGCACAATCATTTTCATCAACACTGAACACGAACAATTAATATGGAAATCTGCATTGCTCAGAAAGAGTTTTTGAAAAAAAAGCAGAAACAGCAACTTAGCAGAAAAAGTCCTTAAGAATATTGAGGACCTTATCCATCAATTTATTCCCAGTTTGCAGTAAAACAATATTTACTTGACAGAAAGTTCATTAAATTCAAAATCAGAAGCAGAACTAGATTTACTATTATATGAAATGAAATTTGTTATATTGTGGCATTAGTAGACTACAAAGACATAAAACTATTATAGACTATATAAATAAATAAGTAGTGGAAAAAAAGGAATAAAGCTGGAGTGTTCATAGGTTCATGGACTGACCTTGGCAAAACTATTTAATATTATAAACAGCATGAGGTCTAATTCTCCAAAAATAAAGTGGTTCAAATTTATCAGAGTTCATATTAAAAAACCAACTAATACAGTAGAAACTTCAGTGCACAATTGTCATGGGTCCCACTCTTATCTGCTGTGCAGCTGGCAAAACAGCCATTACTATTAACTTGCTGTAAACTGGTTCTGTCTTATTTGCCTATACAAGTTTAAAAAAAAATAAACTTTTGGGAAGCTATTTAATAGAGTCTTTTTGAAAGTTCTAATTTCTCTTCTTTCCATTTTGTTACATTCCAGACAAAGTAAGGAGAGGGGGAACCGGTGCATGGGATCAAAAATCAGCTGCAGGTGGGCTTGAGCTATTTTTGTGGTGATAGGTTCAGAAACCTGCTTACTAATATGAATGGGGTGTTTTTAAGAATCAACACAGTCCATATGTCCAAACCAACTTATTTCAAACACATTCAGAAGAAGTGAGCAAGAATGAAGCAGAGTTGGAAGTCTAATTCTGGCACAAAACCACACTCAGCTTCTACAAAAGGATTTTTTTTTTTCAGTTTTGATGGGTAACCTGGAACGTGGAGAAAACAGCAGCTGAGAGGAAACACCTGTGCAACAAAGCATGTGCAATGAGCACCCACAGGTGACAATGATGGCTTTTGATGAAATGTTAGCAATTATTTACAAATGTTTGCAATCATATGGTAGAAGACAGGATTCAAACTGTGCCAAAAGCACAGTCGGTATGGAGGGAAGATGACAGCTTATTCAAACATAAATTGCAAAAATAGATCATCACGAACAAAATTACATTTCTGTAAACACTTAAAGAGGATATGATGCCCAAATGTGCTTCATAAAAGTATTACTAAATTAAATTTGACATCAAATAAAATAATAAGCTAAATTTTGTCAAAAGAGATAGCTTTGGAGGAAATTTTTTTGAGGTCAGAGAAACAGAGATACATGAATGACTGAAGAGACAATTCCCTACTTTAGTTACCTTTTCGTCAGCTGCCACGGGCTTAAGTGCAGAGTCAGAGAACGATACAACATGGAAACAAGTCTTTTGACACACAAAGTCCATGTTAACCAACAAATAACTGTTTACCGTATACCTACTTTACCTTTCCCACTTTGCTCATCTATTCCTGGCAAATACTATCATTTACTATCAGGTGAAACAATAGCAGACTCAACCACAATGGTTCTCATGTTGAAGGCACAGAGCCAAAAAATATCATATTGACAAAAGGATCCATAGAAACATATCCCAGCAGGAGAAGCATGGAAACATTAACAAGCATCATGAAGGTTTGCCTCATATAATATTGAAACAAAAGTATTTTTTTTCACACCCTCGTCACTTCTTTAGTTTGGAGTTTGGAAGAATTGGGGGCAAGGGGGTGGGGAGGGGTTGACCTTTTCAAACATGCAAAATCCTAAGGGGCTTGACAGGGTAGATGTTCACTGCTGGGAGAGCCACCAACAAGGGGCCAGTCATTCCTAACAGAGGTGTGTACAAATTTCTCCTCTTGATCAAGAGTAAATCTGTGGAATTCGCTGCCCACCAGAGTGGCAGAGACCAAATCATTAGATAATGGATAAAAATACATATTTTAAAAGTTGAGGAAATGAGGCCATCATCGATCAGCCATGAACACTGAATAATAGTACAACAAACAATCTGCAGGAGGAAATCAGAATTGTCAATGTTTCAGGTCAAAAATGCTGCATCAGGACACAAATTGTTGTTCCAAATTCCAGCATCAGCTTTCGCAAGTATTTTTATATTGAGTGACGTAGTTGAATGCAAATTTAAGAGGCCTGGAGGCCTACCCCGGTCCAATTTTCTTGTATTCTTATAAATTTGATGTAAAGGTTGGTTCAAAAGTTTTGGAACCTTGTGATTAGAGATTTATTTTAGGTCTTAAGAAAACTGGTTTCTCTGATGCAATTTCCACCATGATACAGTCGACCTTCACTAATCCGACTACCCGTAATCCGGTTCCTTTGATAATCCGGCACTGATTATGCTTAATGTGATCCTTCTCTAATTCCGCATTTTCACTAATCCGGCACTCCTCAGGTCCCAATGGTGTCGGATTAGTGAAGGTCGACCTGTACCAAAATGTAACTTTTTTTCTATGTGCCTATGTAAAAAATGGTTATATCAGATCTGATCAAAAATCACTTAAGACAACTGCAGATTAAATTGATGAAAACAAAAGGAAGATTTAGCCATAGTATTTCTTCAATACCTTAAAATTTTAAAATAATCCCACAAATAATTCAGATTTGTGTTAATGTCTGTTTCTCATCAGAACCTAAACAATAAAGAAATCACCATCAATACCTCAACTTCTGCACACAATTAAACTGACTGAATTATTGAATTTGTGCTGTTGGTAATCCAGTTTTCTCAAAGAGTCAAGTTCAATAAGTTTTCTCAGTTGGTTCTGTCAAATGTGTTCCAAGCATCACAACAGCCAAAACAATTTAAAGTACTAACCGATGGAAACACATCAAATCTGAAACATTACCTCACACGCAATGAAAAGATGCACATGTCTCAATGAACAGAAATTGCTTCCCTCACATTAAATTCAAAACAGCAGTAGCAAAACTGCTTGCTTTTTTATGAATGCAGATTTAAAGTAACCAGCCAAAACGTTTTCAAAGTATTAATGAAATATTTTCACATAACCAACGTTTATGTTAGAAAAAGATTTAATTTTACAATAAATTTGAGTAACCTAGCACCAAGTCAATAGATTATTCCAGCAAATAAAAAATGGTGTTTTAACCTAAATTCTGTAACTAGAAAGATCATGCAAAACTTAAGCATGGCTTGCAATGGCATATTATTGCTTTCACCACCACTGTTCAATAGAAAGAAAAGTTTGAAAGTACATATACAAGATGCAATCTCAACCATTTCCTGCATCTTGCTTATAATTCACATTAGGCTGTAACCCAAAAATGCAATTGCTTTCACGTGTATGTCTGGCATCGGAATCCCTGCAGAATTATTTAAGTTAAAATATGCCAATAATATGAATGTCAATAGAGGACATGGTCTAGAATAGTTTAGTGCTGTGAATCACAACTGCCAGCTTCAAAGAATCTCAGCACAAAAGGAGGCTCTACCAAATTAGTCCCATTCTCCACTACCCCCAGAGCCCAACAAGTGTGACACAAGAGACTGCAGATGCTGAAATCTGGGGCAACATACAATCTGCTGTAATAAATCAGCAGGTCAAGCAGCATTGGTGGGAGGAACAAAACTATAAACATTTCAGACTAAAATCCTGTATCAAGTGCTGATGTCGGGTTTTGGCCTGAAATGTCGACCATTTCTTTCCTCCCACTAATGTTGCTCGCCCTGCACAGTTCTTCCAGCAAAGTGTGTGTTGCCCAAACAAATGCTTCCTCTTCAAGTATCTATCTAATTCTATCTTGAACATTGATAGTGAATCTGCATCTCCCACTCTCTTGCGCAGTGTATTCCAGTTCAAAACAACTTACTGTATGAAATAAATATGCCTCATCCAAATCTTCAGCAAATGATCTAAAATATGCAGTCCTCAGTACCAAACTTTCTTCATTGTTGTATGAGGCCCCTTCATAATTTCCGCTGCCTTTATTAAATTTGCACTTTTTTTTCTCTGTTTCAGAAACAGCCCCAGCTTCCCTATGTTCTCCATTTAACTGAAGTTCTGTGTCCCAACTATTCTGGGAAACCTCCACTGCACTCTCTGCAAGCCCCTATTTGACATTTTTTCCAAACTGCAATCCACAGAATTAGACAACAGTCTATCTGAAATATATCCAATAATTCAGCAGAGTGCTGAGAAATAATAAACACATGTAAACACGATCAAAACAAAACTATGCTTCAAAGTGATGTGCGACCTGAATTCAGGATTAGTTTCCTGCTATGTATTCCACAGCACCTAACATGTGTTTGGTTTCGTGACTAAAGAGATAAAAGATTCAAGCACAGGAAATCCTGGTGAAGGAAAGGTAGTTAATAAGAGAGAGGTAAAGTATTTGCTACCATAAATTACAATTATCAGTCAATGTTCTGTATTAAATAAGCTTCATTTAGCCTGTTGCATTAACCAAAACTGAAACTGAACTAAGTCACCAAAGACATAAGTAGCTTAGTGTTTAAAATATCTGACCACCATGACTAGCATTCAAGAATGTAAGAACATCAAACAGGTGTCAAAATGTTTTGGGTTAATTTCCTGCCTTAAATTAAAGTTAGTATTTTGGACTTCTACCTGATACAACATGAAACCAAAATCACAGTGAAAAACTTCAAATTTAAAGAATTAAGAGAAGGCTGAAAAAGAACATATTACCTTGACATAGCAGTGCACATAGCAGTAGTGCAATAAGTTATCAGATGGCTGATTAAGGCTGCTGACAGTGGGTATAAGTTGTCCAGTATACATTGGCACTGAATATTCCAAACTAACTTTGTCCACCTGTACTCTCAAGGCAGGTAGGGGCCGCAATGGATGAAATTGCGGAGCATTTATATAAGGTACAGAATGCTGAAAGAAGAAAATATTTACATTACTTTTATACAAATCATGTTTGCCATACACTAAGAATACACTAATTGATGCATTGTGAGAACAAATAAAATGAGATGTAGTACTATTGCACAGTATTCAAAACTGAATGCTGAGTCCAGAAGGACACAGCTAACAGGATATATAACAGAGGATGAGCAAGCTAACTAAGAAAATTTCTCTAATCAATCCTGCTAACATCAAAATAGTACTGGTGTTAATGAATATACTACAACTCTTGTGAAGTCACTGTCATATTTACATCAGCTTTTTTGGATGGCACACCAACACATGACTCAGATTGAGAACTACTCAGGAAGTTCAAAACCAGTCATCAATAAGACCCAGTGAGCTGGCAGAAACAGTAGAATTGTATTCCACCTGTGTAGTCTATCATCATCCTCACTCTACAATTACCATCAATCCAACGATACAGCAAAAATAAGACAGGCCAAGAACAGCAGCAGGTACTTGAAATGTCTTAAAGTCAATAATTTCCTCAAAGCAGTATGCTAAACCCAATCATATTTAGTTACTTTATCACTAACCTTACTTCAAATACAAGGTCAAAAGTGAATGTCTGCAGTTATGAATTTCATTCACAAACAATGCAGCAAAGCTTACATACCACATACCATTCTGGCATGGGTTGTTTAAATGCCAAATTTGTGCAACACAATCACTTGCCATGAGCATCTCCAAAAAAATTAGCCACCTACTTTTGAGTCTTGTCTCCTACTTTTGACCATTTCAAAGTCACACCATCAACACCCAGGAGGGAAGGAGAAGGCACAACTGAACAAAAATTTAAATATACAACTATGTAAACACTGTGGCTACAAGAGTGGGTCAGAATCTAGCATTCTTCAGTATCATTCAATACTAGATACCTAAGGACTTTCCAGCATTAAAAGACAAATCAGGAATATAACAGAATGCTTTCCATTTACCTCGATACCTGTAAGTAAAATTCCAATTCCACTGAAGAGGTTCAAGCCAGCCAAATGATTCCTCTCCATCAACTGTGCTAATCTTCAATATCTCTACCACCTGTGCCTACCATCTGCAAAATGTTTTGCATATGTTCACCAAGGCACCTCACAAACTTGTCAACCTATTCTCTGTGAGAACAGAATTAACTTAGAATACTATCACACACAAATTCCTTTCGGATCACATAACTATCCTGATTTGGAAATACACAGTTCTTCCTTCATCATCACTGGGGCCAAATTCTAAAATTACCTTCCCTTGGGACAAAACTTATATGGGCAATAGTGGTTCAAATAGGTTACTACAACATTAGTAATTATAATTACAGTGGGCACATTTTGCAAAACAATTTTTAAAGCTCTGCTAATATTAAAATTATAGCATTATTGTTGTCATATCAATCAAGTTCCCTAACCTTACTTTAATTCCATACACATTAACCTTCGCTAATAGTTTTTTTTATTTTTACAAAGATTTCCTGAATATCCATGTTCATCATATCCACCACTGAACTTCTCATCAGTGCCTAAATCAAAATATTAAAATATTCAACAGCAAAATTTCATTCCTGAAAGCAGTGTTGACTTCCTAAAAATATTTTCTGAATCTAGATATTCACTTTGCACATTATAAATTTATAAATTGATGATCACCCTATGACAACAAGCAGGATGGTGGAGTTTAACAAAATTCAAAAACATCACTATTGACAGGCAAGGCAGGTTCAAAGGAACATATGATATACCCTCATTTGCAGTTCTTAAATTCTCTCATTTTAAACACTATTGTTTCTTATTGCAAAGAATCCTCTTTCCTCATATCCAATTACAAGGACACTTTTTTTTTATTATTTTACATCTGCTTTATTTTGAATCAAAATATGGCAGAAAGTAAAAATTACTGTTGTTTAAAGACAAGCTCTGTCCTTATTTTCAAATCTATTTGAAGAAATCCAATGACATCCGAAAGAAAAATTCCCACTTCCTTTCTTGCAAATACTTTTAGAAGATTTTTTGGAGAAAGAGGCTCATTACCTTTTGACCTAAAATTATAGGAAGTAAGTTGTCAAGAAGATTGAACTCAGCCAGGGTAATTGTAAATGTGCATTTTAAAACAGTAATACATGTTAATCTGGTTGGAATATATTCTTCCAAAGCAGCAACCTCCTCTGGGCTTGGTAACGTTCTGTTCTCATCCTCTGTATCTGAAAGGTTTCAAACAAGCAACGTTAGTGTAAGTATCAGCATTTTTAGAATAACTTTGGAAAGCAAACAAATGCTTGATTGGATGACTTTCAACCAATTACATACTAAAATAGTGACTGTCTTCAAAGTACTTTATAAGTGCAATGGCATAGTGAATGGATGACAACTGTTGTGGGGCTGCAATGGGACAAGTTAAAATATATTTAAAAACTAGAGCCAAAAAAATTGTATTTTCCCTGATGAATCATGCAACTATCCTCCTACAAAGTATTGTACCAAAATAAACTACCAGGGCAATTTGCAACAAGTTATCAAAAGAAATTTGAAACCAAGCCACACAATGATATAGCAGGTGACCAAAAGCTTGGTCATACAAAGAAAAGTTAAGAGGAAGCTTTAGAGGAAATTCTACACCTGACATTCTTGCCAACTATTGGTACATGCACCAACAATTGAGAAATTAAATTTAGGGTTGCCCAGTAGAACAATGTCCAAGTATTTTTAAATACAAAATTACATGCATTTAAGGTGGGGAGGCGGAGCTGAAGGTAAATGTGTGAGAGTGAGGTCTTTTTATATACAGTGGTGGGTGCCTGCAACAGGTTGCCAGGAGAAAGAAGCAGATGTAATGGTGGCATTTAAGATCCTGCTAGATTGACATGTGAAAATGCAGGGAATAGAAGGATCTGGATCATGTGCAGGTGGAAAGATTTGGTTTCATTTACCATCATGTAAAGACATCATGGGCTGAAGGGCCATGTAGTTGTGAACTTCCCATGATTCAGGACATTTACAAAGGCAGGTGTGAAAAAAGGACCCAAAGGATCATTGGTGACCCGAGTCGCCCCAACCACAATCTATTCCAGCTGCTACCATTCGGGAAACAGTACCGCAGCAAAAAAGCCAGGACTAACAGGCTCCGGGACAGCTTCTTCCACCAGGCAATCAGACTGATTAACTCATGCTGATTTGAGTGTATAGCTATGTTACACTGACTGTTCTATTTATTATAAATTATTATATATTACTATAAATGCACATTGCACATTTAGACAGAGACATAACGTAAAGATTTTTACTCATGAATGCGAAGGATGTAAGAAATAAAGTCAATTCATTTCCTGTATTGTACAGTTCTGTGTTTTATATTCACGTACAATAAAGAGGGCTGTATGACAGGAATGGGTTACAAAAGTATGTGCAAAGCTACAGAGAGGTTTGAAAAGACTGAGAACATTAACTTTTTGTTACTTTTTTGTTTTAAAGATATAGTGCCTTATAAGAGTATTCAGCACCCAACCCTTTGTTCATACAAATGAGTATTTCAATCAGGGACTTTGATCAATTTAACTGAGAATTTTTATTTGTGTAGTATACACTCCTTTTTTTCCACAGTAGAGTCCCTAAAAACTAGGAAAATTGTAAAGCATGAGAAACTAAAAAATTAAAAACTGAAATGACAGCAGTTCAAAAGTATTCATCCTTGCTTTCCTTAGTTCTGAATTGAACCACCTCTAACAGCTATAAAACAGCCAGTAGTCTTTTTGGATGAGGCTATATTCGCTTTGTACAACGTGATGGAGCAAGATTTGCCCATTCCTCCAGGTAACGTTGCACAAGCTGTGCCAGATAGGTTGGGAGTGATTTTGAGGGCAGCAATTTTGAGGTCTTGCCAGAGATGTTCAATCAAATGAAAGTCAGGACTCTGACTGGGCCTCTCAAGGACATCAATTTTCTTCATTTAAAGCCACTACCATGGCTGCTCTGACAGCATACTTTGGGTTGTCCTGCTGAAAAATGAACTTACTTCCCTGTTTAAGTTTTCTGACAAAGGCTAGCTGTTTCTTTTCAATCCAGGGTCTTACATCAATCCTGACCAGATTTCCAGTCCCTGCTGCTGCAAAGCATCCCAATGGCATGATGATATGTCCATCTTACTTTGGACAGAGATGGTGTTACCAAGTTGGTGCACAGTATTAGATTTACGCTATGTTGAAGCCTAACAGTTCCACTTTAGTTTCATCTGACCACAAGACATCTTTATAGTATCTTCTAAGCGATGCTTTGGAAAGTCTTTACGGACAATGATATGCTATTTTTTGAGCCATGGCATCTTCCTTGACATTCATCCATAAATACCCTTTTTGGCAAGGCCGTAGAGATTGTGGAGCCATGAACTTCATCTCCCATTATAGCTACAGACTTCTTCAGCTAACTTGGTGGAATGTTGGCATCATACTACCCTCTCTTACAAGTGCCATTCTTCTCCATCACCTAAGTTCAGAGGAGTGGCCTGACCTAGGCAGAGTGGCTGTGATTTCATATTTTTTCCACTTTTTCATGATGGACTGCACTAAACTCGAAGGTATATTCACTGCTATTAAGATGGTCTTGTACCCTTCCCTAATTGTGTGCTTTTATAATTATCAGTTCTTTGACTTCTCTTGAATGGTCTTTTGTCTTCACTTTGCTTTGGTCTGTCGAAAATCTACCAGACTGTTGGACCTTACAAAGAGGGGGTATTTATTCTTATGAATTCATTGCTAACATGCGATCATACAAATTTCTACATCAACAAATTGTGTGAATTGTAAGATAATGTACAGTATTCCAACTGAGGAAAATTAGCGTAGTAATGACAAAAGGAATGAATATTTTTTCAGCCTCACAATTTTGACTATTGATTTTTAGTAAATTTTTCCGAGATCCTAGAATTTTTCTTTTGATTTGATACAAAATGTTTCTTGACATGAAAGCAAAAATTAGTGGGAAGACAGATGATTGGGAAGCTTTTAAAACCCTACAGAGAGCAACTAAAAGAATCATTAGGAGGGAGAAGATAAAATATGAAAGCAAGCTAGCAAACAATATCAATGTGTATAGTAAAAGCTCTTTCAAGTACCATAAGGCCATAAGAAATAGGAGCAGAATTAGGCCAATTCGCCCATCAAGTCTGCTCCGCCGTTCAATCATGGCTGAACCCTCCTCAGCTCCCCGCTCCAGCCTTCTCCCGTAAGCTATGATGTTGTGTCCAATAAAGAACATATCAGTCTCCATTTTAAATACATCCAACAACCGGGCCTCCACAGCTACATGTGGCAACAAATTCCGCAAACTCACCACCCTCTGGCAAAAGAAGTTTCTCCACATCTCTGTTTTAAATGGACACCCCTCTATCCTGCGGCTATGCCCTCTTATCCTGGACTCCCCTACCATGGGAAACATCCATTCCACATCAACTCTGCCTACGCCTTTCAACATTTGAAAAATTTCAGTGAGGTCACCCCCATCCTTCTAAATTTCAGCAAGTACAAGCCCAAAGCCAAAAATCATTCCTCGTTTAATAACCCTTTCAATCCCGGAATCATCGTAACCGCCTCTGGACCTTTTTCAATGTCAGCACATGTTTTCTTAGATAAGGAACATAAAACTGTTCACCAGTGCCTTAAAAAGCCTCAGCATTGCATCCTTGCTCTTGTATTCTAGATCTCTTGAAATAAATGCTAATGTTGCATTTGCCTTCCTCACCACCGACTCCACCTGCAAGTTAATCTTTAGGGTGTTCTGCACAAGGACTCCCAAGACCCTTTGCATCTCAGACTTCTGGATTTTCTCCCGGTTTAGAAAATACTCTGCGCATTTAGTTCTACTCATCATCATCATGGCTTGGCTTCGCGAACAAAAATGTAGTAAGGGGGCTGCCCACGTCTGCTGCAGGCTCGCTAGTGGCTGACAAGGCCAATACGGGACAGGCAGGCCCGGCCACAGTGGGTGGGGGCCACTGCACCACCCCAGCCTGTGACCAGTCAGTCTAACACACCATCATCAGTGTGCTCGGCAAGCTGTCTTCCCGATTCCCGTAAGTGATACTACACTGTACATACATTATTTCTACTTTATATAGGCTGTGTATTTTTACGTGTTATTTGGTATGATTTGGCAGCTTCATAGCTTAAAGGTTACTGGAGAGAGTGTTCTTGCCAACAGCGCTTGCGTGAGATTTTCTGCCGACGGCGCTTGCGTGAGATTTTCGCTACGGAGAACAGTTCAGTAATGATTGTGGAGAAGTATTTCTACTTTATATAGACCGTGTATTTATCATATCATTCCTGGTTTTACTATATGTTACTGTTATTTTAGGTTTTATGTGTTATTTGGCATGATTTGGTAGGTTATTTTTGGGTCTGCGAACGCTCACAAAATTTTCCCATATAAATAAATGGTAATTGCTTCTTCGCTTTACGACATTTCCACTTACGAACCATTTCATAGGAATGCTCTACCTTCGGATGGCGGGGGAAACGTGTATATTAAAAAGAAGTGAGGTAGTGTCCAAAGATTCAATGTCCATTTAGGAATCGGATGGCAGAGGGGAAGAATCTGTTCCTCAATCGCTGAGTGTGTGCCTTCAGGCTTCTATACCTCCTACCTGATGGTAACAGTGAGAAAAGGGCATGCCCTAGGTGCTGGAAATCCTTAATAATGGACGCTGCCTTTCTGAGACACTGCTCCCTAATGATGTCCTGGGGACTTTGTAGGCTAGTACCCAAGATGGAACTGACTAGATTTATAACTTCTGCAGCTTCTTTCGGTCCTGTGCAGTAGCCCCTCCATACCAGATAGTGATCCAGCCTGTCAGAATGTTCTCCATAGTACAACTATAGAAGTTTTTGAGTGTGTTTCTTGACATGCCAAATCTCTTCAAACTCCTAATAAAGTATAGCTGCTGTCTTGCCTTCTTTATAACAACATTGATATGTTGGGACCAGGTTAGATCCTACACCCAGGAACTTGAAGCTGCTCACTCCAATTCTGTTCCCTCTATGAGCATTGGTATGTGCTCCTTCGTCTTACCCTTCCTGAAGTCCACAATCAGCTCTTTCATCTTACTGACGTGAGTGCCAGGTTGTTGCTGTGGCACCATTCCACTAGTTGGCATATCTCACTCCTGAAGGACCTCTCGTCACCACCTGAGATTCTATCAACAATGGCTGTATTGTCAGCAAATTTATAGATGGTATTTAAGCTATGCCTAGCCACACAGTCATTATATAAAGAGTAAAGCAGTGGGTTAAGCACACACCCCTGAGGTGTGCCAGTGTTGATTGTCAATGAGGATGATATGTTGCCACCAACCTGCACAGACTGTGGTCTAATGCAGCAGTCCCCAACCACCGGGCCGCCAGGAAACAATATGAGTCAGCTGCACCTTTCCTCATTCCCTGTCACGCACTGCTGAACTTGAACATAGGGTTTCCAACTGTCCCGTATATTGGGCTAAATTGGTTTGTCCCATATGGGACCGCCCTTCTCCCGTATCTCCCCAGCTAAGGTAAAGCGTTCCTACGAAACCTTTCTTGCCGAAATGGCGTAAAGCGAAGAAGCAATTACCATTAATTTATATGGGAAAAATTTTGGAGCGTTCCCAGACCCAAAAAATAACCTAACAAATCATACCAAATAACACATAAAACCGAAAATAAATAACAGTAACATATAGTAAAAGCAGGAATGATATGATAAATACACAGCCTATATAAAGTAGAAATAATGTACGTACAGTGTAGTTGGGAAAATTAAGCCGAAACTGATTTGTGGAAAAAAATTAGCACATACGCACATGCGCACGCACGTCACGCATACGCACACAGGAGCCCGCGCAAGGCTTCATGGTCATGGTAGTCTTTCTCGGGGTAAATGCAAATGTCCCGTATTTGACTTCTACTTTTGTCCCTTATTTGGGAGTGAGAAAGTTGGCAATCCTAACCGTAAAAGACATGTTAAGGTGAGTTTAACCCTACTTGAACACCCTCCCCCCCCACCCACCTCGGTCGGCCGGTCCCCAAGAATATTGTCAATATTAAACCGCTCCGCGGTGCAAAAAAGGTTGGGGACCCCTGGTCTACTGGTTAGGAGGTCAAGGGTCCAATTGCTGAGGGAGGTGCAGAGGCCCAGGTTCTACAACTTCTCAATCAGGATTGTGGGAATGATGGTATTAAATGCTGAGCTATAGTCCATGAACAGCATCCTGACATAGGTGTGTGTTGTCCAGGTGGTCTAAATCTTTGTGGAGAGCCACTGAGATTCTGTCTGCCGTCAACCTATTGAGGCGATAGGCAAATTGCAATGGGTCCAGGTCCTTGCTGAGGCAGGAGTTCAGTCTAGTCATGACCAACCTCTCAAAGCATTTCATCACTGTCGATGTGAATGCTACCTGGTGATAGTAATTAAGGCAGCCCAAATTATTCTTCTTAGCCACTGGTATAATTGTTGCCTTTTTGAAGCAAGAGGGAACTTCCGCCAGTAGCAGTGAGAGATTGAAAATGTCCTTGAATACTCCCGGCAGTTGGTTGACACAGGTTTTCAGAGCCTTACCAGGTACTTCATCGGGACCTTCTGCCTTGCAAGGGTTCGCTCTCTTAAAAGACAGCCTAACATTGGCCTCTGAGACAGAGATCACAGGGTCATCAGGGATCTTCACAGCTGTAGTTGTGTTCTCTCTTTCAAAGCGTGCATAGAAGGCGTTGAGTTCATCTGGTACTGAAGCATCACTGCCATTCATGCCATTGGGTTTCGCTCTGTAGGAAGAAATATCTTACAGACTCTACCAGAGTTGCCGTGCATCTGATGTCACCTCCAACCTCATTCAAAATTGTCTCTTCACCCTTGAAATAGCCCTCCACAAACCATACCTGATTTTCTGGTACAGGTCTGGGTCACCAGACCTGAATGCCACAGATCAAGCCTTCAGCAGACAACGTACCTCCTGGTTCATCCATGGCTTTTGGTTTGGGAATGCACAGTAAGTCTTTGTGGGCACACACCTATCTACACAGGTTTTAATGAAGTTGGTAACAAATGCAGCATACTCATCCAGGTTCAAAGATGAATCCCTGAATACAGTCCAGTCCACTTATTCAAAGCAGTCCTGTAGGCGCTCCTGTGCTTCCCTTGTCCATACCTTCTTAGTCCTCACTACTGGTGCTGCAGTCTTCAGTCTCTGCCTATACTCAGGGAGTAGAAGTACAGCTAGGTGATCAGACTTCCCAAAGTGAGGGTGTGGAATAGCATGGTAGGCATTCTTGATGGTAATGTAGCAATGGTCCAGTGTGTTGTTTCCCCTGGTATTGTAAGTAATCTGTTGATGGTAGTTGCTCAGTGAGTTTTTCAGACTGGCCTGGTTAAAATCTCCCAAAACGATGGTGAAGGTGTTAGGGTGCGCTGTTTCATGCATTGACCCCATTGCTCAGATCGCCTAAAGCTTGCTTGACATTGGCCTGGTGTGGAATGTAAACTGCTACCAAAATGACCCCAGAGAACTCCTGTGGTAGGTAAAAAGGATGGCACTTTACTGCTAGATATTCCAGGTCTGGTGAGCTGAATTGGGACAGCACTGATATATTTGTTCACCAAGAAGAGTTGATCATGAGGCATATTCCTCCACCTCACTTTTGAGAGACTCTATAGATCTATCCTGACGGTGTATAATAAACCTGTCGATCTGGATCGCTGCATCCGATACAGAAGGGGTCTCCTACAGCCTATTTCCTCAAAACTATCTGCCCCTCCACCAACTTTTGATGGAGAAGATCCTGAGAGGCAGGATTTATGAAATTTGGAGAGGCATAATATGATTAGGCATAGTCAGCATGGTTTCGTCAAAGGCAGGTTGTGCCTGACGAGATTGATTAAATTTTTTGAGGATGTGACTAAAAACATTGATGAAGGTAGAGCAGTAGATGTAGTGTATATGGATTTCAGCAAGGCATTTGATAAGGTACCCCATGCAAGGCTTAGTGAGAAAGTAAGGAGGCATGGGATACAAGGGGACCTTGCTTTGTGGATCCACAGTTGGCTAGCCCACAGAAGGCAAAGAGTGGTTGTAGACGGGTCATGTTCTGCATGGAGGTCAGTGATCAGTAGTGTGCCTCAGGGATTTGTTCTGGGATGCCTTCTTTTTGTGATTTTTATAAATGACCTGGGTGAGGAAGTAGAGGGATGGCTTAGATTTGCTTAAATTTGCTGATGACACAAAGGTCGGGGCTGATGTGGATAGTGTGGAGGGCTGTCAATGATTACAGCGGGACATTGATAGGATGCAAAACTGGGCTGAGAAGTGGCAGATGGAGTTCAACCCAGGTATGTGTGAGGTGGTTCATTTTGGTAGGTCAAATATGATGGCAGAATATAGTATTAATGGTAAGACTCCTGGTAGTGTGGAGGATCAGAGGGATCATGGGGTCCAAATCCATAGGACACTCAAAGCTGCTGCGCAGGTTGACTCTGCAGTTAAGAAGGCATATGGTGCATTGGCCTTCATCAACCGTGGGATTGAGTTTAAGAGACGAGTGTTAATTTCACAGCTTTATTGGACCCTGGTCAGACCCCACTTGGAGGACTGTGTTCAGTTCTGGTCACCTCACTACAAGAAGGATGTGGAAACTAGAGAAAGGGTGCAGAGGAGATTTACAAGGATGTTGCCCAGATTGGGGAGCATGCCCTATGAGAATAGGTCGTCAACTTGGCCTTTTCTCCTTGGAGTGACGGAGGATGAGAGGTGACCTAATAGAAGTGCATAAGATGATGAGAGGCATTGGTCATGTGGATAGTCAGAGGCTTTTTCCCAGGGCTAAAATGGCTAACTCAAGAGGGCACAATTTTAAGCTGCTCGAAAGAGGGTACAAGGAGATGTCAGGGGTAAGTGTTTTTTTCACGCAGAGGGTTGTGCGTGCATGGAATGGGTCTTTTTAGAGATTCCTGGATAGATACATGGAACTTAGAAAAATAAGAGGGCTATGGACAACCCAAGGTAATTTCTAAGCTAAGTACATGTTCGGTGCAGCATTGTGGGCCAAAGGGCCTGTATTGTGCTGTAGGTTTTCTATGTTTCTAATATATTTTAAATTTAGAAAATGAGACAATAAAATATGAAACTAACTGTTGGAGCTGAAAAGTTTTTCAAGGTACTGCACAGCACAAAAACAGACTCTTCCATGCCGCCTAATTACACCCATGTGGCCAATTAACTTACTAACCCAAACATCTTTGGAATATAGTAGGAAATTAGAGCACCCAGAGGAAACCCAATCAATGAAGGCCATCAAGCACAGGAGTGATGGAACATCTTATACTCGTGAACACTTGTTTTAGATTACTTGAAAGAAAGAACATCTTCCCTTTCAAAGGTCAGCATAATTTTAAATATCTGTACAGGAAAGGAAGGGGACAGAGGCAAGAACCAGAGGAGGGGATGGAATGCATGCTGACAAGCGATTGGTGAGACAAGGTGAGGTGGGTGCACTTTGACGGTTTATTGCCCTCCATACATGCTGCCTGACTTGCTGGGTTCCTCCAGCATTTTCTGTGTATTTCTGTACAATTTGTGTTTAAATATCTGTAAATGTTTGCCTCCAAGCCTTCTCTCCTCCACCTGTCAGAACATTTCCTTACCCTTAACTTCTCTTTAGATTCCTCTCAATTTCTACAAAACACACTCTTCCCACTGGGTTCCCTCTCCCATCTGTTCACAGCATCTCTCTTATATGATCCCAAGCTCCACCTTCCTTTCACACCAAATTCCATTCTCTACAGCCCTCTGTTGCCCGCACCTATCACCTCCCAGCCTCTACTGCTATTGCCACTGTTCTCTCTTCCATCTGCTTTTCACTGCTCCTCACTTGGATTCACTGTTGCTTGCCATCTCTTGCTCCAATTTCCCCTCACTGCTTAATACAGGCTTTCTCCTCTCTAGTTTTCAGTCCAGGTAAGGCTTCTCAGCCCAAAATGCTGACTGTCCATTTCCCAAAACAGATGTTGCCTGACCCAATGAGTTCCTCCAGCAGTTTGTTTTTTTTTTTCAATCCAGATTCAAGCATCTGCTGTCTCTTTTGTCAAGCATTCAAGCATCTGTAGTCCATTTTACTCCTCTCCTGAAAGCCCTATAGACAATGGGTGACCTTCTTCTTGGAAATAGTTGTAAATAGAATGAAACCGCAGGTAGTAAATAGTTCCCACAGACTCAAATCCTCCCAGCATTCGAAACCATTCCACAAAACACTGCTATTTAGTTTGCTAAACCAACTGGAGCATTTAAGTCAAGCAACTAACTCTCAATTGTTTTGGTAATCAAACTCCATATCTCTTTCAAAAAGCTAAATGCATGGAACACTCCACCTGTCTCAAAGTTGCTCTAATGATCAATAATCACACTGCTTAACTGTATGCAGTTCTCTCACAACACTCCCCAAGCTCACTGAAACAGAAACAAAAATAACATTTTCACCTCAGCACATCCTTTTCTTTCCCCTTTTCCACTGTGCATTGTAGATTATTGAAGCCATCCACCAAATCTTCCTTTTCAATGTCCTTCCATACTCTCTTTACTTCTTCTCTCCCATCCCTTTTCACTGAAATCCTCCGCAACATTACCCCCATCCTTATCTTTTAATGTTCCTTAACTCCTTGTCCCTTCATTCATTTCAACTCAATTCACCTTAACATTCTTGATTTTTGTTCTCTGACCAAATGCAAAACATAGAATATACAAAACATCTCAGATGCTGAAATTTGGAGTAACAAACAAACTTCTGGAGGATCAAATCAGGATGCATGATTTTGACAAAAATGGTTAATTCCCGCATCCGCCCCCCACCACCACCACAGATGCAACTCAACCTGCTGAGTTCCTGCAGATTGTTCATTGCTCCAAAGGTAAACTATAGTCTACAATATGATCAATTACTAAATTAAAGTATGAAATAACATATAGCTTTTTGTTTTGACTCATAATACAGTAAACTAATATTTCATACAAACAAAAAGGAACAGTAACTACAACAGTGGGATGTTAAATGTTAAGCTGCTGTTCATTTTTTTCAGCTAAGCAGCTCAGATAATTACTTTTATATAACACATAAGAATTTCTATTTAACCTGAGCGAGGTTTGCTGTATGGCTCATACTCATGATTCAGACCACACGCCACCATCTTCAGTATTCTGTGAACAGAGCTACTGTCCAGACGAAGCTCCATTGAACCTACAACAAGACGCTTGGTTGACATCTCTTGGACATTGCTCATGTCTTCATTTTTGTTAATGGAGACATCTTGCTGTTGATTCGCTGAACCTGAGATCAAAAAGCAACATGGCATAAGTATATTTTTTCTTAAGGAAAGGAAAGCTGTTTAAATGTTGATTTAAAAAAATAAATGTAATAACAGATAATTAAAATGAAATCAAAAATTGCAGAACTCAGCAAATCAATAATTGAAACCAGCTCCTCCATTAATAAAGGAAAACTGCATTCATGACAGGAAAAACAGATGAATAAAATAGATTATCAAAAGTTAAGCAACACACACAAAATGCTGCAGGAACTCAGCAGGCCAGGAAGCATCTACGGAAAAAAGGTCGACGTTTCGGGCTAAAACCCTTCATCAGGATGAGAAAAGAAGATGAGAAGTCAGAGTAAGAAAGTGGGGGGAGGGGAGGAAGAACCACAGGGTGAGAGGTGAAACAGTGAGAAGGATGTGTGATTCTTCCTCTCCTGCCTGCACTTTCTTACTCTGACTCAACTTTTTTTTCCCAATCCTGATGAAGGGTCTTGGCCCAAAATGTTGACTATACTCTTTTCCACAGATGCTGCCTGGGCTGCTGAGTTCTTCCAACATTTTGTGTGTGCTGTTTGGATTTCCAGCATTGTGGATTTTCTCTTGTTTATCAAAAGTTACATGGTTAATTAGATATATCATAGCTAGTTAAAAATATCTGCATTAAAATTTATATAGAACTTGGATTGTAGAGTTTTTTTTATTAATGAAAATCCATTCTAGTAGAGTAAATTGCTTTTGCACACATTTTTGGATCATATCACACCAATTCAGAAATTTGACCAAACACCATTTTTCTATTTTCCCTCTTTGAGCAGAATGAAGCCATTCTGCCTATCGAGTCTGCTCTACCAGTCCACCATGGCTGACTTATTATCCATGTCAACCTCATTCTATCTTCTTAACTCACTTCTAGCTGTGAGTTAACCTCTGACCGTGATATAAGTTTGGCATCAAGTATGCAGAGAATAGCATGATTCCTTATGTACTGATCTTTTTCAATATTCTTCAGGAGCACTTAGATTATGTTGTCTTGGAGTCATGTCCCACCAGGCATTCTTGGATCAATGCAATGAGAATCTCACAGAACCCTGCAGGTAAGTGAGCAATTTACAACAATCATAGAGTATTACAGCACAGAAACAGGTCTGTTGGTCTATCTAGTCCATATTGAACTATTAATCTGCTTAATCACATTGACCTGCACCAGGACCATATCCCTCTATACCCTTCCCATCCACAAACCTATCCAAATTTCCCTTAAATGCAGAACTCTGCAATGCCACCACTTGCGCTGGCAGCTTGTTCCACAGTCTCATTACCCTCTGACTGAAGAAGTTTCCCTTCATGTTCCTCTTAATATTTTCATCTTGTACCTTTAACCCATGACCTCTATTTCTAGTCTCAACCCACCTCAGTGGAAAAAGCCTGCTTGCATTTACCCTGTCTTTAACCCTCATAATTTTGTATACTTCCATCAAATCTCCCCCCACTCATCTATGTTCTAAAGAACAAACTCCTAACCTATTCAACTTTACTTATGACTCAGGTCTTCGTGTCATGGAAACATCCTTATAAATTTTCTCTGCACTCTTTCCAATCCTATTGACACTATTCCTGTAGGCACATGAAAAAAAATGCACAAGATACCCCAAATATGGCCTTAACAATATCTTGTACAACTGCAACAAAACAGCCCATTTCCTGCACTCAGTACTTCATACTTATGAAGGCCAAATGTGCCAGAAATTTTCTTTATTACGCTATCTACCTTTGACGTCATTTTCAAGGAATCTATATTTCTAGATCACTCTGTTCTACCATACTGCTCTGTGCTTTACTGCTCATCATGTACAGTACAGTGCAAAAGTCTTAGGCACAGATATACAGCTGGGGTGTCTAAGACTTTTGCACAGTATTGTATTTGTCAACTTGAGGCAGCGAGTGAGTTTACAAATCTGACAGGAGCAAAGGATGTCGGGAATGGCGAGGGTGGAGCACTGCGGAAGGGGTGTTGGACAGGTGGCACAGCAAGAGTACTGGGGTGGAAGGTGAAATGGGTACAGACACAAGCAGCACTAAGACATCAGGCAAGGTCATTTGATTCCAAACAATTGGTTTATTAATCATTACAGAATGTCTTTCAGGTGCCTCCTGCTAACCACCCTCCCCACCTCTCCCTTCCCCTTTTCCTAACAATGATTCCATTCTCCCTACCCTCTTTCTACTCTTAGTCCACAATAGAGACCTATATCAGAATCAGATTAATCACCACTCACAAATGTCATGAAATTTGTTTTACCTTCTGGCAACAATGCAATGCAATACGCAAAATTACTTCAGTTCTGTGCAAGTATTAGGCACCCTAGCTATGTGCCCACGTCTTTCGCACAGTACTGTCAGTCCTACCCTGGTTTGTCCTCCGAAAGTGCAACACCTCACACTTTTCTGCATTAAATTCCATCTTTCATTTTTCAGCCCATTTTTCCAGCTGGTCCAGATCCCAATGCAAGCTTTGACTGTTTTCCTCACTGTTAACTACACCCCCAATTTTAGTGTCATCCACTCATCTGCTGACCTATCACTTATATCATTGATATAGATGTCAAACAACAACAGATCCAGCATGAACTCCTGCGTCACACCAATAGTCACAAGCCTCCCATCAGAGAGGCAACCCTCCAGTACCACTCTCTGGCTTCTCCAACAAATCCAATGTCTAATCCAATATACTACGTCATCTTGAATGCCAAGCAACTGAACATTCTGGACCAACCTCATTGTGGGGTCTTGTCAAAGGCCTTACTTATGTCTATACAGACAACATCTATTAGCTTGCCTTCATCAACTTTCCTGTGAACTTCTTTGAAAAATTCTGTAAGATTAATTAGACACATGCCATGTTGACTATCCCTAATCAGTCCCTGTCTATCCAAGTACTCATATATCCAGTCCCTCACTCATAATATGTGACATGACTGCACCTATACCATAAGGTGAGACAGCAGAAGCAAGCTTCAGTGGACAATGTGGATCATAATGTGTGAGTACAGTGTTTGATGTCACCATTTCCTTTACCTTTTTAAAAGTCACCTTACACTGTTCTGTCCATTGCCATTTCTTGGCAATCTGTAGTAATGAGTTCAAGGGGTGAAGCACAGGAGCTAGATTTGGCAGGAACCTGTTCCAGTGATTGACATGTCCTAACAAGGACCACAACTGTGACATATCCTTTGGCTTTGAGGCATCCATCACGGCTTGAACTTTCTCAGCACACTTGTGTCATCCTTCTGTGTTGATAGTGTGACCACAGTAAGAGAAGCTGGGATTAAATGATTCGTATTTGATGTGTCGTGCTCTGAGCCCATAATCTTCCAAATTTTTTAACACTGTCTTGAGGTTTTGGAGTTGTTTCTTGTCATTCTTACCAGTAACAATGGTGTCATTCAGGTAACACTGAGCACTTGGGCAACCTTGCAACACCTGGTGCATGTGGTTGGAAACATCTGCAGCGATGGGGTCCAAGCCTTCAAGAGTTGCATGCACAAACACCTATCATCTCTGGGAGGGAGGTCACATGCTTCTTCATAAGCTATCATGAAGGGTACCGGGATGGCAATGCTTGGTTGTTGGTAGGTAGGGTTAATACCTGACTTTCAAGAGCACTTGTGAGTTATGTTCTGGCTGGACTTAGCCCTTAAACTGCTGGAGAACAGTGCGGAAAGAACAGGGTAGGGACTAGTTCTTAGTTCCAAGTGCTCCTGCCTTGTTTTGTCACCCTGCAACCTTATCCTTCAATCTCTTTGAATTATGGAGGACAGATGTGTATAAATGTCTCTCTCCAGCAGACTTCAACATGATCATCATGACTCCAGTATTTCTACTATCTTTTCATTGTACATATATTTTTTTTGTGCTCTATCGCTGAGCAGCAGTGAACCACCTGATTGGCCTATCGGAGTTCTCTTTGGGAACTAGTTGACATGATCAGCATTTCTGAGCTGGCTATTGTTCACAATTGCATTTAACTTAAAAAACACCTTTCTGTCAGAGTGCAGATGCAGATACTACTCCAAAAATAAGCCTATAAAGCCCTTTGTGAGTGTTTTTAGTGAGAAACAACTTGGACTCTTCTTCCATCTCCATCTGTAGGTAGGCCACAGATAAATCCACTTTGTTGAAGGGTTTTGCACCAGAGAGGTTTGCAAAGATATCCTCTATCCTGGGCGTCTATCCTGGGCAGAAGATATTGATCCACTTTCACCACTTGGTTGATGGTGACCTTAAAATCACCACAGATCCTGACAGACATATTCTTCTTGACTATTGGGACCACTGGTATTTCCCATGGGCTCCACTCAATCTAGGAAAGAATTCTTTCAGCATCCATGCAGTCGAGCTCAAAGGTTACTTTATCACAGATGGTAAGGAACTAGATGGACTTTGCAAAACTTGAGTGTGGCATCTTACCCTTGATATTTTTGAGCTTTCCCAGTGCCATCCTTAAACATTGCTATGGCATCTTTCAGTACCTTTCTTAATTCGCTTGCAGATGATTCTATTCCAGGGGATTTGGCATACAAATTGTGGATGATCTCCAATGAAGCTGTAGTAGTCTCAGCCACTCATGTCCCCACAATACTGGCCCTCAGATTTTTACCATGTACAAGCCCAATGTGCTTGGATATTTACAGGCATCAGTATTGTTAAAATGCCGATCAAACTAATTTTCTGAAATGACTGAAATAGCCAACCTAATCTCCAATGCTATTTTAATGAACTTGACATTCCCTTCTGGTGTAAACCATATTGCTTGTCTATTGTTAGTTTTCACACTATAAATCTCAAGGCTACTCATTCTTCCGTCACTCTCATCAGATTTTTCATCAACAACATGCAGATCTGTGCTCTTCTTGAAACTCTAACTTGCATTTTGCTTTTTCTCTTCCCTGTGCAGTCTATTTACTTTTGTCTGCCTGACATGATCTTTGGATCACTGCATTTTCTGCAAGTTTTGGCTTTAAATTTGCATTGGTCTGGTGTATGTGAGGCCCTACCACAATGGTAAGACAATTTGGCCTGGCTGATTTCAACTGCAATTTTGTTCATGCTCACTTTCATTCCTGACTGCAATTGAACTCTGTCTCTATCTGTTGTTTCCATTGATACAGCTATTTCAATTGCTCTTTTAAATGTCCTGCTTAGTAAGACTGCCAAGGTTCCAACCATGTAGTGTAAAAAATGCAGACACGGATTTGCTTGGCTAAAATATAATTAGACTGCCCTGGCTGGTAGTTTCAGTGCAACTTCCCCAATACATGCACCTGAAAGTAGTCAAAACTAAATTTTGCTCCAGGCAACACCCAACTAACAGAGGTAGGCATGGAAACTGGTAATCCACTAAATTTGTAATATTTGTACACTACATATCATTTTATGCCGCCTTATTTGATCTTAATTATAGTTAAACCACAATATTTTTTTCATAATTATGTTAGGATAATCCCCACAGGTTTTCAATATTCCTTTGAATAAAAGTGAATGAATAGTGTATCATTTTCACAAAACTGCTCAAAAATAATCCCTTCACAAAGGTTTATAAATACAGTTTCAAACTGTGATTTCCAACGATGTCATTTCTTGCTGCTGATAGCAACCAAGCATATTCTAACTGTAGATTTTGCCACAGAGGATAAAGGCATTTTTTTTTAGTATGGCAAACAATGATGGTAACAGTTCAATCTCAGCATTTAAGTGTTGCAGATAAGAGACGAAAGAGATAAAAAAAGATTTATATTTTATTAAACAGGACATAAAGTAAGTTTTAATTTTTCTTTTCCTTTTTAAAAAAAATTGGTAAAGTGAAAATCACATGTCTGGATTTCTATCTGAGCATAATTTATCTATCAGTGTGTGGTCAATGTTTCAAATTCCCACTTAATGGTGCATCTACCTGACTATAAAAGACATTAACCTTAAATCCCTTTGTGACCCTCCAATCTATTTGCTTAATCCACCACATTCCCTTCTGGATAACTCATTAATTTTTGGAAATAACATGATCAATGCCCTATTTCCCTTGCAGCAATCTGATTGGTCTGATGAAAACCCCACAATGTATATTCCCATCACTTCAGCACTGATCTGTTCAGTTTATAGAACCACGTACACTGTAAAGGATAGAATTCAGCAAAATTATTTTGTCATGTGGCAGCAGCAGTTTCTGAGCAGCTTTTCAGGCAAATTCACTGAACAGAGCTGGAAATTATTTCAGACCATCAGATATAAGAACAGGAATTAGGCTACCAATGTGTATCCACATTTTACTTGGGAATGCACAGAACAGGCCATTCTATCCAACAAGTCTCTGTCAGTGTTCATGCCAGATGTTCTCAAGTGTCACCTTACAATCTATCTAAACATGTCAGCTTACTCTTTTGAAAGATCAAAATACTGTGAATACAGCACATTAGAAATGTAACCTGAAAATAGCGAAAATACTTAACAGGTCAAGCAACATTTATCTGTCAAGAGATAAACCATTAGCCAACAATCTAATTAATAACTAAAGCAATGAAAAGAAATAATCACATCAATTCAAGTTTTAAATATATATCAATATTTAAATTAGATCATTAAAAACTATTTTCAAAGGCAGAGCAGATGAAAACTATTACATTTCTAAACATGCAATGAATAAATGAATAAATATTGCAAGCATCACAACCATATACATATTGTAAGCAGTAGTAGAGTTTTGTAAACTTTTACCTTTGATCTCCAGGACGCCATGCTTTTTCAATAGACAACTGTCCATAAGACCATAAGACAAAGGAGCAGAAGTCGGCCATTCGGCCCAATCGAGTCTGCTCCGCCATTTTATCATGAGCTGATCTATTCTCCCATTTAGTCCCACTCCCCCGCCTTCTCACCATAACCTTTGATGCCCTGGCTACTCAGATACCTATCAATCTCTGCCTTAAATACACCCAATGACTTGGCCTCCACTGCCGCCCATGGCAACAAATTCCACAGTTTCACCACCATCTGGCTAAAAAAATTTCTTCGCATCTCTGTTCTGAACGGGTGCCCTTCAATCCTTAAGTCATGCCCTCCCGTACTAGACTCCCCAACCATGGAAAACAACTTTGCCATATCCACCCTTTCCATGCCTTTCAACATTCGAAATGTTTCTATGAGGTCCCCCCTCATCCTAAGTCTCAGAGCAGTCAAACGTTCCTCATATATTCCTCTCATTCCCAGAATCATTCTAGTGAATCTTCTCTGAACCCTCTCCAACGTCAGCACATCCTTTCTTAAATAAGGAGCCCAAAACTGCACACACTACTCCAACTGAGGTCTTACCAGCACCTTATACAGCCTCAACATCATATCCCTGCTCCTATACTCTATTCCTCTAGAAATGAATGCCAACATTGCATTCGCCTTCTTCACCACCAACTCAACCTGGAGGTTAACCTTAAGGGTATCCTGCACGAGGACTCCCACGGCCCGTTGCATCTCAGAACTTCGAATTTTTTCCCCATTTAAATAATAGTCTGCCCGTTTATTCCTTCTACCAAAGTGCATAACCATACACTTTCCAACATTGTATTTCATTTGCCACTTCTTTGCCCATTCTCCCAATCTATCCAAGTCTCTCTGCAGACACTTTGTTTCCTCAGCACTACCAGCCCCTCCACCTATCTTTGTATCATCAGCAAACTTAGCCACAAGGCCATCTATTCCATAATCTAAATCGTTGATGTATAACGTAAGAAGAAGCGGCCCCAACACGGACCCCTGTGGAACACCTCTGGTAACCAGCAGCCAACCAGAATGAGATCCCTTTATTCCCACTCTCTGTTTCCTGCCAATCAGCCAATGCTCTATCCACGTATGTAACTTTCCATAATTCCATGGGCCCTTATCTTGTTTAGCAGCCTCGTGCAGCACCTTGTCAAAGGCCTTCTGAAAATCCAAATACACAACATCCACTGCATCTCCCTTGTCTAGCCTACTTGGAATTTCCTCAAAAAATTGCAAAAGGTTTGTTAGGCAGGATTTTCCTTCAAGGAAACCACGCAATCTTCCAGTCCTCCAGAACCATGCCAGAATCTATTGACTTTTGAAAGATCATTGCTAATGCCTCCGTAATCTCCACAACTACTTCCTTCAGAACACGAGGGTGCATTCCAACTGGTCCGGGTGATTTATCTACCCTTAGACTATTCAGCTTCCTGAGTACTTTCTCTGTTGTAATTGTGACTGCGCACACTTCTCTTCCCTGACACCCTAGAGTGTCTAGTATACTGCTGATGTCTTCCTCAGTGAAGACTGATGCAAAATACTTGTTCAGTTCCTCCGCCATCTCCTTATCTCCCATTACGATTTCTCCAGCATCATTTTCTATTGGTCCTATATCTACTCTCACCTTTTACTCTTTATACACTTGAAAAAGCTTTTAGTATCCTCTTTGATATTATTTGCAAGCTTCAATTCATAGTTCATCTTTTCCCTCATAAAGACCTTCTT
Source organism: Mobula hypostoma (assembly GCF_963921235.1). Lineage (NCBI taxonomy): Eukaryota > Metazoa > Chordata > Chondrichthyes > Myliobatiformes > Myliobatidae > Mobula > Mobula hypostoma. Next base: position 173,727,025 of record NC_086097.1, read on the forward strand.
AGTTTCCTTTTGTAAGGTTTTAAAAACTTCCCAATCCTGTCTTCCCACTAATTCTTGCTTCCTTGTATGCCCTCTCCTTTGCTTTAACTTTGGCTTTGACTTCTCTTGTCAGCCACAGTTGCATCCTTTTTCCATTCGAAAATTTCTTCTTTTTTGGAATATATCTGTCTTACACCTTCCTCACTTCTCGCATAAACTCCAGCCACTGCTGCTCTGCCGTCCTTCCCGCCAGTGTCCCTTTCCAGTCAACTTTGGCCAGTTCCTCTCTCATGCCACTGTAATTTCCTTTACTCCACTGAAATACCGACACATCGGATTTCAGCTTCTCTTTCTCAAATTTCACAGTGAACTCAATCATGTTATGATCACTGCCTCCTAAGGGTTCCTTCACCTCAATCTCTCTAATCACCTCTAGTTCATTATACAATACCCAATCCAGTACAACCGATCCCTTTGTGGGCTCAACGACAAGCTGTTCTAAAAAGCCATCTCGCAGACATTCTACAAATTCTCTCTCTTCAGCTCCAGTGCTGACCTGATTTTCCCAATCCACTCGCATGTTAAAATCCCCCACAATTATCATAACACTGCCCTTCTGACAAGGCTTTTCTATTTCCTGTTGTAATTTGTAGTCCACATCACTGCAGCTGTTTGGGGGCCTGTATATAACTGCCACCAGGGTCCTTTTACCCCTGCGATTTCTTAGCTCAACCCATAAAGATTCTGCACCTTCCTATCCTATGTCACCTCTTTCTAATGATTTAATATCATTTCTTACCAATAAAATCATGCCACCCCCTCTGCCTACCTGCCTAACCTTCCGATACACCGTGTATCCTTGGATGTTCAGCTCCCAGAGACATTCATCCTTTAGCCACGTCTCAGTGATGGCCACAATATCACACCTGCCAATTTGTAGCTGTACGACAAGATCATCCATCTTATTCTTTATGCTGCGTGCATTTAAGTATAACACTTTAAGTCCAGTATTTGGTACTTTTTGCTTTGATTGCACCGCAACTCATCCCAATGGCTGCAAATTTGCCCCATCACCTGCCTGTCCTTCCTGACATCTTTACTGCTCACTATCTTAGATTTATTTCTGTTTTCCCCCTCCTCTGCTCTATCATTCCAGTTCCCATCCCCCTGCCAAATTAGTTTAAACCCTCCCTAACACCTCTATTAAACCTTCGCGCCAGGATATTTGTCCCCTTCGGGTTCAGGTGTAACCCGTCCTTTTTGAACAGGTCATACTTCCCCCAGAAGAGATCCCAATGATCCAAGAATCTGAAGCCCTGCCCCCTGCACCAGTCTCTCAGCCATGCATTCATCTACCTGATCCTACTATTCTTGCCCTCATTAGCACTTGGCACAGGTAGCAATCCTGAGATTACTACCCTGGAGGTCCTGTTCTCAGCTTCCTTCCTAACTTTCTATCGAACTCAATAAATAAGTTTGCTGATGACACCACAACTGTAGGCCGTATCACGGGTAATGATGAGTTTGAGTACAGAGAGGAAATTAAGAACCTGGTGGTGTGGTGCGAAGACAATAACCTATCCCTCAACGTCAGCAAGATGAAGGAATTGGTTGTTGACTTCAGAAGGAGTAGCGGACCGCACGACCCCATTTACATCAGTGGTGCACAAGTGGAACAGGTCAAAAGCTTTAAGTTCCTTGGGGGCAATATCACAAATGACCTGACTTGGTCCAACCAAGTAGAGTCCACTGCCAAGAAGGTCCACCAGTGTCCTTACTTCCTGAGAAAGCTAAAGAAATTTGGCCTGTCCCCTAAAACCCTCACTAATTCTTATACACATTAGAAAGCATTCTTCTAGGGTGCATCACAACCTGGTATGGAAGTTGCCCTGTCCAAGACTGGAAGAAGCTGCAGAAGATCGTGAACACGAGGAATTCTGCAGATGCTGGAAATTCAAGCAACACACATCAAAGTTGCTGGTGAACGCAGCAGGCCAGGCAGCATCTCTAGGAAGAGGTACAGTCGACGTTTCGGGCTGAGACCCTTCGTCAGGACTAACTGAAGGAAGAGCTAGTAAGAGATTTGAAAGTGGGAGGGGGAGGGGGAGATCCAAAATGATAGGAGAAGACAGGAGGGGGAAGGATGGATCCAAGAGCTGGACAGGTGATTGGCAAAAGGGATATGAGAGGATCATGGGACAGGAGGCCCACCTCTGGGTTTTCCCCCCTCCCCCCCCCCCTCCTGTCTTCTCCTATCATTTTGGATCTTCCCTCCCCCTCCCACTTCCAAATCTCTTACTAGCTCTTCCTTCAGTTAGTCCTGACGAAGGGTCTCGGCCCGAAACGTCGACTGTACTTCTTCCTAGAGATGTTGCCTGGCCTGTTGTGTTCACCAGCGACTTTGATGTGTGTTGCTAGAAGATCGTGAACACAGCCCAGCACATCACACAAACCAATCTTCCGTCCTTGGACTCAGTTTACACTGCACGCTGTTGGAGCAGTGCTGCCAGGATAATCAAGGACACAACCCACCCAGCCAACACACTTTTCATCCCTCTTCCCTCCGGGAGAAGGCTCAGTAGCTTGAAGACTTCTACGACCAGATTTGGAAATAGCTTCTTTCCAACCATGATAAGACTGCTGAACTGATCCTGACCCGGACCTGGGCCGTACCCTCCAAATATCCGGACCTGCCTCTCTGTTTTTGCATCACCTTACTTTCCCTTTTCTATTTTCTATTTATGATTTACAATTTAAATTTTTAATATTTACTATCGATTTGTACCCCAGGGAGCGCGAAGTGCAGAACCAAATATCGCTGTGATGATTGAATGTTCTAGTATCAATTGTTTGGTGACAATAAAGTATAAAGTATAACTCCTGGAAATCTCCCTTCAGGACCTCCTCCCTTTTCCTATCTATGTCATTGGTACCAACATGTACCAAGACAGCTGGCTGCTCACCCTCTCCCCTCAGAATATTCTGTACCCGATCCGAGACATCCCGTACACTGGCACCTGGGAGGCAACACACCTTGCGGGTATCTCTATCAGGCTCACAGAATCTCCTGTCCGTTCCCCTGACTATGGAATCCCCCACGACTACCGCATTTCTCTTCTCCCTCCTTCTCTCCTGCACAACAGCGCCAGGCTCAGTGCCAGAGACCCGGTCACCTTAGCCATCCCCTGTCAGGTCATCCCCCTCAACAGCATCCAAAACGAGACACTTGCTGCTGTCAAATGACTATAACTTGCTTTGAGAAGTTAAAAGCTGTGAAGCAGAACACTTCCTTAAGATCTGAATTTGTCAACAACATGCAATGACATGGTCATCCGCTTTGGCTGCAGTTGTTCTACTGATCTCAAATAGACCTGACTGAAATATTGCTGTGGTTTTCTTCGTACCAAGAATATTAAACAGATGAATGAACGATAACCACAAGTGAGTCAGCATGAAAAGGAACTTGAGAGGACCATCTCAAACACTTGCCACATGATCACCCATTTGCCCCTACCAGCACTGTGTGTGGAAGAGATGAAAGTTTCCACATTGGCCTAATCAGAAATCTCAGAACCTGCAAAACCAGAGTTATTCTCAATCCTGAGGGCCTACATAAGAAGAAGCTGTTATTATTTTGTAACTGAATAGCTGGTGTAGCACAGTGGGAATATTCCTGTCGCTATGAAATAGTCAGTAATTATTTCAATCCTCATATCAAGACTGATTATCTCTCCAGCGCAGTGCAAGGTGGTGCTGGTGAACCATGATGCCGTATTGTGGGCTGCTTACAAAACATATAACTCTTCTGAGTTACCCTCACTGCAATTTGCAGCCTGTAATTTCCCTTTCAGCAAAATTATTATGAATCTACTTAATAAGCAAGCAATTTCACAATATTCTGAAGGACTCAGCGGGCTTGACTCTCAAGCCTGCACCTTGAAGCAGATGTCATCATGGCCAGAAGAGAGGGAGGAGGGGAGGACTCCAAGCCAGGCTGAGCCACTAAGAAATGAAAGTCCCTCTACTCAGCATCTTGGTAGCAAATGTACGGTCGCTGGAGAAGAAGATTGAGGACCTAAGGGCAAAATTGTTGTCTTGGAGAAAAATGAGGAATTACTGTGTTCTGTGTTTCACGGAAACAAGGCTCACTCTGAAAAGTCGGATGAGTAAGTAAGACCCAAAGGCTTCTCAATACACAGGATGATCCAAACGTCTGATTCAAAGGTGGCAAAACGTGGTGGTGGGGGGGCCTCTGTGTTTCATGATTAACTCTTCTTGTTGCTCGAACACGACAGTTCTATCATACTCTTGTTCTCCTGATCTGGAGCAACTAAAGATTAAGTGCTAACCATTCTACTTAGCAAGAGAGTTCTCCTCCACGATGCTGACCACAGTTTAAGTACTGCCCAAAGACAACGTTAATCAGATACTTGAGATATTAAATGCTACCATCATCAAACCAGAAACAGCTTACCCCAACACATTTCAAATCAGTCAGTGACTTCAATCAGACTTTTTGAAGAAATCTCTGCCCAATTATCATCAGCATATAACTGGCAGCACCAGGGGTCCCAAAACACCTGATCACTGCTATACTTCAAAAAGGAGTGCCTACTCTTTTACACTTAGATTGCATTTTGGGAAATCTGATCACTTGGCTGTCCTTCTCCTACATACATACAGGCAGAGGCTAAAGAGCAAGATTCCAGAGATAAGGACACAAAGAGATGGTACATGACGCAGAGAGGCAGCTACAGAACTGCTTTGAGTCAGTGGACTGGGTCATGTTCAAGGACTCATCAAAGGTTCTGAACAAATATCACGACAGTTGTTACAGACCTTATAAACGCAGTCATAGACAAGTATGTCTCCACAAACCCTGCATGAACCATGAGATTCACAATATGCTGAGGGCCAGATCAGTGGCATTCAGGTCTGGCGACCAAGTGAGATACAAGAGGTCTAGGTACAATCACCGGAAAGCCATCCCACTTGCGAAATGGCAATTCTGGACTAAACTTGAGTCACTGCAGAATGTTCAGCAGCTGTGGAAGGGTTTTACCTCTTACAAAGTGAAACCAAGCGTCATAGATGACAACGCAAACATGAGAAAATCTGCAGATGCTGGAAATTCAAGCAGCACACACAAAATGCTGGTGAACACAGCAAGCCAGGCAGCATCTGTAGGAAGAAGTACAGTCGACGTTTCAGGTTGAGACCCTTCGTCAGGACTAATGGAAAAAAGAGATAGTAAGAGATTTGAAAGTGGAGAGGAAGGGGGAGACCCGAAATGATAAGAGAAGACTGGAGGGGGAGGGATGAAGCCAAGAGCTGGGAAGCTGATTGGCAAAAGGGATACAAGGCTGGAGAAGGGGGAGTATCATGGGACAGAAGGCCTTGGAAGAAAGAAAGGGGGAGGGGAGCACCAGAGGACGGTGGAGAATAGGCAAGGAGTTATTGTGAGAGAGGAAGAGAGAGAAACATACATACATACATACATAAATAAAGGATGGGGTACGAAGGGGAGGAGGGGCATTAACGGAAGTTAGAGAAATCAATGTTCATGCCATCAGGTTCGAGGCTGCCCAGACAGAATATAAGGTGTTGTTCCTCCAACCTGAGTGTGGCTTCATCTCGACAGTAGAGGAAGCCATGGATTGACACATCGGAATGGGAATGGGACGTGGAATTAAAATGTGTGGCCACAGGGAGATCCTGCTTCCTCTGGCGGACAGAGCGTAGATGTTCAGCAAAGCGGTCTCCCAATCTGCGTCAGGTCACCTCCCTCCCCTTCCTTGATCTCTCTGTCTCTATCTCTGGGGACAGCTTATCTACTGATGTCTACTACAAGCCCACAGACTCTCACAGCTATCTGGACTATTCTTCTTCCCACCCTGTTACTTGTAAAAATGCCATCCCCTTCTCTCAATCCCTCCGTCTCCGCCGCATCTGCTCTCAGACTGAGGCTTTTCATTCCAGGACGAAGAAAATGTCTTCCTTTTTTAAAGAAAGGGGCTTCCCTTCCTCCACCATCAACTCTGCCCTCAAACACATCTCTCCCATTTCACGCACAGCTGTTCTCACCCCATCCTCACGCCACCCCACTAGGAATAGGGTTCCTCTTGTCCTCACCTACCACCCCACCAGCCTCCAGGTCCAACATATAATTCTACATAACTTCTGCCATCTCCAATGGGATCCCACCACCAAGCACATCTTTCCCTCCCCCCCAACTTTCTGCAGGGATCACTCCCTACGTGACTCCTTTGTCCATTTGTCCCCCACCATCCCTTCCCACCGATCTCCCTCCTGGCACTTACCCTTGTAAGCAGAAGAAGTGCCACACCTGCTCTCCCTCCCTCACCACCATTCAGGGCCCCAGACAGTCCTTCCAGGTGAGGCGACACTTTGCCTGTGAGGCGACACTTTACCTGTGAGCCTGCTGGTATGATATACTGTTTCCGGTGTTCCCGGTGTGGCCTTCTATATCTTGATGAGACCCGACGCAGATTGGGAGACCGTTTCGCTGAACACCTACACTCTGTCTGTCACAGGAAGCAGGATCTCCCAGTGGCCACACATTTTAATTCCACGTCCCATTCCGATATGTCGATCCACGGCTTCCTCTACTGTCGAGATGAAGCCACACTCAGGTTGGAGGAACAGGGTAGCATCCAACTTGATGGCATGAACGTTGATTTCTCTAACTTCAGCTAATGCCCCTCCTCCCCTTCTTACCCCATCCCAATTTATTTATTTATTTATTTATTTTTCTCTCTTTCCCTCTCACAATAACTCTTTGCCTGTTCTCCATCTTCCTCTGGTGCTCCCCTCCCCCTTTCTTTCTTCCAAGGCCTTCCGTCCCATGATACTCCCCCTTCTCCAGCCTTGTATCCCTTTTGCCAATCAACTTCCAAGCTCTTGGCTTCATCCCTCCCCCTCCTGTCTTCTCCTATCATTTTGGGTCTCCCCCTCCCCCTCCCACTTTCAAATCTCTTACTATCTCTTTTTACCATTCGTCCTGACGAAGGGTCTCAACCCAAAACGTCGACTGTACTTCTTCCTGTAGATGCTGCCAGGCCTGCTGCAGTCCACCAGCATTTTGTGTGCGCTGCTTGTCATAGATGACAACAATGCTTTGCTCCCAAGAGAGCTCAGAGCCTTCTATGCTCACATTGACCTTCAAAACATGGGGGAGAAGCCTTCAGCAGCTCCCACTGCCCCTGATGACCTTGCAATTTCAGTCTCTGAGGCCAGGGTGAAAACAATCTTCAGAAGGTGAACCCACAGAAACCATCTGGCCCAGGCGGGTAGCTGGCCAAATACTAAAGAGCTGTACTGATCAACTGACTGCAGCGTTCACTGATATCTTTAACTCCACGCTTTGGCAGTCTGACATACCCACCTGCTTCAAGCAAGCTTCAATTATAAGAACATGATAACCTGCCTCGATTACTATCATCCAGTCGCACTTACATCCACTGTGATTAAGTGCCTCCAGAGGTTGGTGATAAAACACATCAACTTCAGCACGAGAAGTGACTTGGATCTGCTGCAATTTACCTACTGGCTCAACAGGTTCACACCAGATGCCATTTCAAATTTGCTGACAACAGCACTGTCAGTGGCCAAATCATAGGTAGTGATGAATCAGCATATAGAGGGAGATTGAAGATATTGCTGAGTTGTCACGCAAATAACCTCTCACACAAGATCAACAAGACCAGCAAGCTGATTATTGACTTCAGGAGGAGGAAATTCGAAGGCCACGTAGCTGGTCTTCATTGGGGATCAGAGGCACAGAGAGTCAACAAATTTAAATTCCTCAATGTTATCATTTCATAGGACCATTATTGGGCCCAGCATGCAAGAAAGCACGGCAGGGCCTCTACTTCCATAGAAATTTGCAAAGATGCAACATGACATCTAAAACCTTGACAAACTTCTATTGGTGTGTGGTGGAGAGTATATTGACTGGTTGCATCATCAATGCCCTTGAACGGATAATCTTATAAAAAGTAGTGGATATGATACAACCCAGACCATCACAGCCAAAGCCCTACCCACCATTAAGCACATCTACACAGAGTGCTGTCGCAGGAAAGCAGCATCCATCATCAAGGACCCCCATAACCAAGCACATACTTTCTTCTTGCTGTTGTCATCAGGAAGAAGGTACAGGAGCCCAGGTCCCACATCACCAGATTTAGGAACAGTTAATACACCTCAGCTATCAGACTTTTGAACCAGTGGGGAAAACTTCATTCAATTTCACTTGCCCCATCACTGAACTGTACCCACAACTTATGCACTCACTTTCAAGGACTCCTCATCTCATGTTCTCAATATTTATTGTTTATTTATGATTATTATTTCTTTTTTTCTATTTGTATTATTATAGTTTATTGCCTTTTGTACACTGGATTGTTGTCCATCCTGTTGGATATGGTCTTTCATTGATGCTATTATGTTTCCTGGATTTACTGTATATGCCCACTGCAAAGATATGATTCGCGAGGGTGGGGGGAGGAAGAGGGAGGGAGAGGGGTGAGGGGATGGGGGGAGAGGGGGGAGGGGGGAGAGGGGAGGGGGAGGGGGAGGGGAGAGGTAGGGGGAGGTGAGAGGGGAGAGGTAGGGGGAGGTGAGAGGGAAGGGGAGGGGGAGGGGTGGAGGGGAAGGGAGGGGGTGGAGGGGAGGGAAGTGGCGGGGAGGGGGAGGGGAGGGGAGGGGGGAGAGAGAGAGAGAGGGAGGGGGGATTATGAGAGGCACAGAAATACTGGATAATTAAAAACAAAAGGCTCAAAGTCAGGAGTAGGAGATTTAAAGGGGATCTTTGGGGTAAGAATTTATGGTTAAAAATCACACAGTTATTGAAATGTGCAACATTTTCACAGATGGTGGTATAGAAACAATTATTATATTTAGCAGGCATTTAGAAAGACACTCAAATAGGCATGGCATAGAAGGTTACAGTCAGATGAAGGAAAAATTGAAGTTTACATGGGCAAAAAGGTCAGCACAGAGGTGATGGGCAAAAAGTCTGTTTCTGTGCTGTACAACATGATGAATCAATGACTCTAAAGATGTGAGAACCTTCAAGTGGATCACAAGTATCTCGTTTCTGTGCAGTAAAGTTATGTAGAACGAGAACAGTGGTTAAAGTCCATTCCTGTCTACCTTGTAAAATTCTGCTCAGTTAACCACATCAGGATGATAACAGCACCTGCTAGCTGAGATCAGACATAAATCCAAAAGGTCTCAGAAATGCTCATCCCAAAGAAATAATGACCATCTGTGCACATGCACAAAGCCCATTTTGGATCATGTCACTGAACTGGCAAAGCTATAGGCAGAATATAAAGAAGTAGATGACCATTAAGAACTAGGAAGTGAACATTAATGAAACTGATGGTCTCTTAACAGTTATTCTTACTTTGCATGCTCAGCAGCAATTGCATTCCACATTATAAGTAAAGAAATTTAACTTTTAATAACAGCCCTAGAAAGAATTATTGAAACAGTTATCTCAAATTTGATTATTCCCATTTTTATCATGTTCAAACCTATTAGCACTCTGAAAAAAGTAACCTTGAGCTGTCTGCAAGACCTTAAATAGATAAAAATAACTTACAAGAGATTATAATCTAACTAAACAAACTTTCAGAAAGGAAACTACTATCATTGTAGTACTTATTGACATAACCTTGTTGGAGTAGATGATTCCAGTATTACTTACTGCTGTTCCTCAAAGCAAACAAATGGACTAACTTAGCTCTCTCCAAAGTTTTAAACTATCGGAATGGCTGAACCAAATAGTTTAAAATCAAATCCATGAACAGTATCTGAAAATGCACCATTTTTCATCCTGAAATCACAGCACCTTTTTTTCCTAGTCTCCACTATCAACAACAAAGTCAAGTCAAACATTTCAAAGTGCAACATGGAAGCAGACATGACATTAAAAGGACAGGTACATAAGTATATAACTAAATTATATAATATACAGTTTGCTCAAGTTTAGATCTGAAGTATGCCTGTCATTTGAAAGTTTGGGAGTATTTTTCTTCAATTTAAAACCTGCAGTTCTCAATAGTCCAAACGATTTAAACCTGTTTAAGTGAAAAGGTCTGGTAGATTCTTTCAGCAGCCAAAAAAACTGGCAAGAAAGATATTACTTAGTAAAATCTATATGCTGTGCTATCTTTGTGCATTTGGTTTACATCTGGAAAAAAATGTTGCAGCTTTAGAATTGGGTGTGATGTAAATCAAAACAACTGCAGATACTAGAAATCTGAAATAGAAACCCAAAATGCTGGAAATACTCAGCAAGTCAGACAATACCTGTGGAAAGTGAAAACAAATTAGTTGTCAGTAGCATGGTTTAGAAAAATGACTGTGGTAGTGCACAGCGCTCTTGACCACAGCTCTTCTATTTCCTGCCCCACAGTTCTATTCCTTTCTCCCACTCTAGTTTCCCTTGTTCTCAACTTCCATCACCTAAGCCTCCATATTCAATGGATTACCCCTTAACAGCTGCACCAGCTCCAATATCATTCTATATACCTATATCTTCCGTATTTTGCATTTTGTGTTACCCTGGTCCACTCCCAATGACTTCCATTTTATGGTATGTTTCCCTGCAACTGAGGAAATGAAACACATGTCCTTTCACCTTTTCTCTTCTGTCCCCCCCTCACCCCCATGAGGGACACAGTCTCTCCAAATTTATTAACAATTCTCTTGCACTTCTTCTGGTCTAGTGTACTACAATCAGTAATTACAATGTGGCCTCCTCTGCACTAGAGAAACCAAACGCAGATTGGGTACATCACTGATTCACAAGGGTGATCACTGAATGCACGTGTTCAATGTAACGGAGTGATCCTGAGTTTCTTCTTGCCTGTCAGTTTAATTGCCACTCTAATCTATTTGGCTGTAGGATCAACAGAAGCTTCAGGAACAACATCTATCTCAACATAGCCTTCCAGAACCAATAACAAATTCTCCAACTTTTTCTAACTCACTCTTTCTATTTGCAACAGAACTTGTCATTTCTGCGAATCATCTGTCTTTGACCCAGTTACTCTCTTTTCATTAATATTGTTAATACCACAATCCTATTAGCAACACAACACACAAAGAAGTATAATCTGACTCCAACTATTACACTAATTTATAGGTCTCACCCCATCAGACACATTCTCTCTGTTCTACCGATTCCTCTCCTATCTTCTCTGCTACTGAAACTCTCTGTCCCAATTTTGACAAAGGGTCTCCAGCTTGAAACAATAACTCTGTTTAACTTTCCATAGGTGCTGCCTTACCTGCTGAATGTTATCAGCATTTTCAAAATTAAAGCAACACACACAAAATGCTGGAGGAACTCAGCAGGTTAGGCAGCTGGTAAAAATTACAGTTGACGTTTCGGGCTGAAACCCTTTGGAAGGACTGGAGACAAAAGCTGAGGAGTAGATTTGAAAGGTGGGGGGGGGGGAGAGGAGAGAGAAACGCCAGGCAATAGGTGCAACTTGGAGGGGAAGTGATGAAGCAAAGAGCTAGTTAGTTGATCAGTGAAAGAGACAGAAGGCCATGGAGGAAAGAAGAAAAATGGGGGGGGCAGGGAGAAGAACTAGAAGGAGGCAATGGTTAGGCAATGAGATAACATGAGAGAGAGAATGGACAAGGAAGTCACATAGGGAGCGATCCCTGCAGGGGATTGTCCATTCCTCCCTCCCCACTGATCTCCCTCCTGGCAATTCTCCTTGCAAGCGGAACAAGTGCTACATCTGTTGCTACACTTCCTCCCTCACTACCATTCAGGGCCCTAAACAATTCTTGAAGGTGAGGCGACACTTCACCTGTGAGTCTGCTGGGATCATATACTGTGTTCGGTGCTTCTGGTGTGGCCTCTTGTATATTGATGAGACCGAAGGAGATTGGGAGACTGCTTCGCCAAGCATCTATACTCCGTCTGCCAGAAGAAGTGGGATCTCCCAGTGCCACCCATTTTAATTCCACTTCCCATTCCCATTCTGATATGTCCATCCATGGCCTCCTCCACTGTCGGGATAAGGCCACACTTATGTTGGAAGAACAACACCTTATATTCTGTTTGGGTAGCGTCCAATCTGATGGCATGAACGCCAATTTCTCAAATTTCCAGTAATGTCCCCCCTCCCACCCCATCACCATTTCCCATCCCCTTGTCCTTCTCTCATGTTATCTCCTTGCCTGCCCATCGCCTTCCTCTGGTGCTCCTCCCCCCCCCACTTTTCTTCCTTCCATGCCCTTCTGTCACCTTTCACTAATCAAATTCCCAGCTCTTCGCTTCATCCCTCTGCTTCCAAGTTGCACCTGTCACCTGGCGTTTCTATCTCCCCTCCTCCCACCTTTCAAATCTACTCTTCAGCTTTTTTTCTCCAGTCCTGCCAAAGGGTATTGGCTTGAAGTGTCGACTGTACTTTTTTTTCTATAGATGCTGCCTGGCCTGCTGAGTTTCCCCCAGCATTTTGTGTGTGTTGCTCAGATTTCCAGCATCTGCAGATTTTCTCTTGTTTTCGAAATTAAGTAGGGTGCCTGATTCACAACAAACCTCATTTCTAACAGGAGCAAATTAGAGAATGTTATAGGTTGAATATTTATACTTTACACTTTATACTTTATTGTCGCCAAACAATTGATACTAGAGCGTCCAATCATCACAGTGATATTTAATTCTGCGCTTCGCGTTCCCTGGAGTACAAATCAATATTAAATATTAAAAATTTAAATTATAAATCATAAATAGAAAATAGAAAAAGGAAAGTGAGGTAGTGCAAAAAAACCGAGAGGCAGGTCCGGATATTTGGAGGGTACGGCCCAGATCCGGGTCAGGATCCGTTCAGCAGTCTTATCACAGTTGGAAAGAAGCTGTTCCCAAATCTGGCCGTACGAGTCTTCAAGCTCCTGAACCTTCTCCCGGAGGGAAGAGGGGCGAAAAGTCTGTTGGCTGGGTGGGTCGTGTCCTTGATTATCCTGGCAGCACTGCTCCGACAGTGTGCGGTGTAAAGTGAGTCCAAGGACGGAAGACTTGAATTCAATTGTGTAATATAGTTGATTAAATCCAACTTTTAATGCTCAAAGTATTTTAATTTCGCTTGCAGTTTCTAATTCAGCTGCAATAATCAGAGTTGCCAGACTTTGGACCTAATTTAAATATTCTGATTTTTCAAATTAAATTTTACTAACTTGTTACAATATTTGAACAGTATGCAGCAACCTATCTCTCAAGGTTTATGCTGCTACTTTCTGGTTCAAACTTTTAAAATCCCAGCTCTCCAATTAGGCAAAACTATGCTGGATCCAAAATTAATTATTTAGTTAAAAAAACTGCATTCACTTAAAATGATCAATGAATCACATAGCCCAATCAGCTCAAAATCTCCAAACTAAGTCTTAATGCTGTTTTGAAAAATACAAGTGCACTGTGTAACACTCTATCTCAATTAAGGTCAGTGCTAAAAAGTTAGGTTAGGTCTAAGAACACTGAGGCTGTCTACAAGGGTCAGAGCCGTCTCTATTTCCTGAGGGGACTGAGGTCCTTTAACATCTACTGGATGATGCTGAGGATGTTCTACGAGTCTGTGGTGGCCAGTGCTATCATGTTTGCTGTTGTGGGCTGGGGCAGCAGGCTGAGGGTAGCAGACACCAACAGAATCAACAAACTCATTCGTAAGGCCAGTGATGTTGTGGGGATGGAACTGGACTCTCTGACGGTGGTGTCTGAAAAGAGAATGCTGTCTAACTTGCATGTCATCTTGGTCAATGTCTCCCATCCACTACATAATGTACTGGGTGGGCACAGGAGTACATTCAGCCAGAGACTCATTCCACCGAGATGCAACACAGAGCGTCATAGGAAGTCATTCCTGCCTGTGGCCATCAAACTTTACAACTCCTCCCTTGGAGGGTCAGACACCCTGAGCCGATAGGCTGGTCCTGGACTTATTTCATAATTTACTGGCATAACTTACATATTACTATTTAACTATTTATGATTCTATTACTATTTATTATTTATGGTGCAACTGTAACGAAAACCAATTTCCCCCGGGATCAATAAAGTATGACTATGACTAAGTCTCGCCATTCTATGTGCAATTAAGTCAAAACTTACTTAATATAACTAAGCTGTAGAAAAGTTAAAACATAGCACAAATGCAAAAGGCTGCAGATTCTGAAAATCTGAAATAGAAAGAGGAATATTTGAGAAATACTCAGATCATGTAATACTCTTAGAGGAAGTAACAGATTAACATTTCACCCTCCTTTGAAAGCCTTGCCATTTCTCTCTCCATGAACGCTATATGACCCATCAGATGTTGCCTGTATTCTAGGACTTCACTGCTTTCAATTATGCCTCTCTGATATAAAAAATAGACATGCAAAAGTATATATTGTGTGAGAACATGGTGATACACAGCTGCAAAGCACACCATGTTAACATTCCCAAACTGGAGTTAAATTTGAAGGATTATTTTTAAGTTATGGTAGCAGAGATGTGTCAACATGTACTGAATATAGTTTGCATGCTAACATCTTAAGGGGACATAAAATTGGGGGGTGGGGTGAGATGGATTCAGGATGTAAAAAAGCAGCAGCTCCTTTCAATCTTTTTAACCACATTAATTAGTTAACATATTGCTACCTATGTAATTTCAAATTAGCACACTTTTTCTGATCTGGTGTTTATTGATACCACAAGAGTCAAATTCATTGCTATGTGACTATAAAATTATCATACCTATAACGTGTTTAGAAGATTTCCAAATTGAGCTGCAATCCATATCCAATGAGTCTAATGCAAATAAGGTGTGGTTTCACTTTAACCAAAACAATACAATAGATTTGATTAGAAAAGATAGTTTTTACTTTTTTGAGACTCTGCAGCCAGCATAATCAAAGACCCCACCTATTCTAGACATTCTTTCTTCATATCCCCTCCCCTGCCATCAGGCAAAAGGTGTAAAAGCCTAAAAGCATGTACCATCAGCCTCAAGGACAACTTCTATCCTGCTGTTACAAGATTACTGTAACGCCCCCTTGTACAATTAGTGGACTCTTGACTTTTTTTATATCATCATGGCCTTGCACCTTATTACCTGCCTGCATTGCACTTTCTGTAACACAAAACAACACTTCTCACCAAACCTCAATACATGTAACAATAATGTGACAATGAAGATCATAACTAGTAACCAAAATTCACCCCATTATACTTTGTCAATAGAAACAACTTCAAGCAGTGCACCTGTGAATATTTGAGTCACAAAACTACATTTTGCACCCACAAATCGCAGGACTTTGCAGACAGTGGTGCGGACAGCCAGCACATCTGTGGATGTGAACATCCCACTACTCAGGACATATACAGTGTCCTTTTTGTTTGTGTACGTAAAAAGGGCCCAAAGGGTCATTGGGGACCCAAGTCACCTCAACCACAAACTGTTCCAACTGCTACCATATAGAAAACGGTACAACATTAAAACCAGGAACAACAGGCTCCGGGACAGCTTCCTCCACCAGGCCATCAGACTGATTAATTCATGCTGATACAATTGTATTTCTAAGCTATATTGACTGTTCTGTTGTATATCTTACTGTATATACTACTGATTACAAATTACTATAAACTGCACGTTGCATATTCAGATGGAGGTGTAAAGATTTTTACTCCTTATGTATGTGAAGGATGCAAGAAATAAAGTCAATTCAATTCACAAACCAATAGAAATACATCATCAGTTAATGTAACATATGTTACAATCTCAGAAAAAGGATCAATTCTCAGGAAATTTTGAGCACTTTAAATTGTGCAGTAGCATATTTAGTTGTATATGAGGAAAAAGCAGTTATTTACTGATACTTAAAGAAAATACACATCAAAGAACCATTAAATTTAGGAAGCAATGACCACGTGAGCTGATCAAAAGCCCACTTCTCAAGTTGCAGTTTAATCACTATTTAAAATACTGTTCTTATAACTTGAAGATATAATCTCACCTGACTATCCTGGTCAGTTAGGTGAAAGAGAGGGCAACAGGTCAAGGCCCAGAAGGCTATAAAAACTTTTGTTTGTGTAGTTCAAGGGGAGGGAAGCAAACATCAAAGAGAAAATAAAGCAATACCTTTGCCAGCACTGCACTCCATTGTATACAGGTAATCCATGTAGAAAGCTCCAAAACGCTGCACACCAGCTATCTCTGTGTATGTCTCCTGCCAACAAAGAAAGACAAATAAAACTTAAGTTCCAGAAGGATGGAGTTCAGAGATTACAGCCCTATACAGGGATGCCTATTTATATTTGTGTAGCCATTACACAAAGACTTATCAGGGAAAGAGTACAGAGGTTATCTTAAGCACCCTCCAATTCAAGTAACATGACATAGTACAGAGAGCAATACAATTTGGGTTACTACTTCACCAGTTAATATATAATTTTAGTTACATTGAGAGTCAGTGATCTCTCAGTATTTTTTCCCAAATGTAGCTTAGAATTCAATTATACTCATGCTATTTGTTGAAGTGTGGCATCTGTATTCAGGAATACAATGCAAATCTGCCTCAAAAATTACCTGCATATGATAGAACTTCAACAAGAATACAGATTGGCCAGTGTTCAATCACCAAAACTGTGCTTGTACCACCCTAAAGTTTTCTGTCAAGTAAATGACAATTACAACTAATAGCTTACAGTAAAATCAATACTCTTCGCTTTCTCTCCCATTAGTACCTTCCGCCACTCAAAGGTGGAATTCACTTTTAATTATACTGCAGGGTTTGTGAAACAGAATCTCCATACACAGGTTTATTTTAAACTGCATTGTAGGGTTTAGTGTACATCTTTTAAAATGAAACTTTCGCAAGATTTTATTTACCTGTAGCTCTAAGCGAAGCAAAATATAACATGGGTGCTTCAACTTTAACGTTCACTTCAACGTTAAGCAGAGAATGGTACAAAAGTTAAAAACAGCATTGTAGTCTATCTCTCCAATTCTGAAGATACAAAAATGCTCTAGCATTCCCCCATTATCCTTTACTTCAAAACAAACCTATCCAACTTTAGCTTCAATTGTCCTGTAGGATCCTCACTGTCTTCCTGGGTAATCTTGTTCATCTGTCCACCAACTAATTGCTGACTACGTCTCCACAAAGGCAAATTGATAATTCTTGATCAACTTGTGCCACTCTAAGTTTAGATTAGTCCTATCCTTTACAATGTTTTACAGCAACTTTCCTATTCCTGACATGATATTACTGGACTAATATCCTGGTTTATCCCTGCAGCCCTCTTGAATAAGGGTACCATATTTGTTGTCACTAATGTGGCCAAACAAAATTCGAAAATTTCTGCAATCTTAACTCGCACGACAGCCTCAAAAATCATCAGACCCTGGGGATTTATTCAGTTTTAACTCCTCAAAATCTAAGATGTCCTCTTGTTCATTGACAGTGTACTCTAGAACTATGATAGAGATGTACAAAATCATAAAACACACAGATAAGATGAATGTATGCAGTGTTTTTCTCCCCCAGGAAAAGGCAATCAAAATCTCGAAGGCAAAGGTTTAAGGTGATGAAGTTCAGATCTGTGAAAAAGTTTTGATTTCAAAGGGTCTCAAAGGGCATCATTTTCATGCATGTACATAGAATCAGCTGCCAGAGTGAGTGATTGAGCCAGGTACAATAATAAAATTTAAAAGAGATTTAAACAGGTACATGGATAAGAAAGATTGAGAGGAATATAAGTCAAATACGATTGAAAGAGGCGGTGTGCAGTTAAGATGGACCAAAATGGCAACTTCTTTGCTTGCATCTTTGGAAACAGCTCTATTCCCATCTTTAATATGTTTATTTTCCCTTTCAGGGTTTTTGGAAGACCCTGACCTGGAGTTACGTGCTGAATTCGGTTCTTTGCGGGAATGGAACCCGTTCTCAGTGTTTCAGGACTGGCCAAGGGTTCGGCCTGAGAGCCGGGCTTGAATTCGGAAGTCTAAGATCTCGGGGCTCTGGAGACAGGCGGATTGAGGGTCGGTGTCAAGTTAGGAGACCTGTGTGTCATCAGGAGAGTCAGGATATCTGCTGTGGGCCCAAAGACCTGGGATCTTTGCGATCTTCAAGCACAGTGCTTGAAAAAAGCAACGTAACGGACTTTTTAATGTGGTAAACCAGGGGGTTGTTTGTTAAATCTCCGTGCTGGCTGGGAAAATGGAGACAACTTTTTCTCCCTTATTAGGGAGACAGAGAATCTGCGGTATTTCGAATGTTGGGCGTAATGCAAAGTCTTTGGGAGAACAGCAAGTCTGTGTCTGTGGAATTGCTTTGCTCATGCTTGAATGCTTGGTGATGGTGCCGATGCTTGCTTTTTTTTTGCCGTTGGGGGGAGGGGGGATTTTTGCTCACTGCCACTTCTGTGCGGGAAGTGGGGAGCTGGGGGGGACTTTGGGGTTCTTAGGTTTATCTGTCGTTCATTCCTTGGGGCACTTCTCTGTTTTCGTGGATGGTTGCAAAGAAAAATCACTTCAGGATGTATATTGTATACATTTCTCTGACATTACATTGGACCTTTGAATCTCTGAACCTTTGAAATGCTGGCAAATGGGTCTGGCTTAAATAGTCTTATTGGTTGGCATGAACAAGTTGGGCTGAATGGCCTGTACCCTTGCTGTGGAGCTCTACTAATCTAAGGTCTCCATTCCCTCCCTTATTTCGTAAACTACATTGTCATTCTCCATAGTGAATACAGGTGCCAAGTAGTATTTTAAGACCTCACCCACATCCTCTGGCTCCAGGCACAGATTGCCACTCTGCAAATACGAATCACAACAATGTACGCAGTCAAAATCAGAATCAGAATCAGGTTTATTATCAATGGCATGTGACGTGAAACTTGTTAACTTAGTAGCAGCAGTTCAATGCATTACATAATATAGAAGAAAATAAATAAATAAATAAATCTTATTCAGTATAATGTACGTATATTGAATAGATCAAAAGTCGTGCAAAAAACAGAAATACTATATACTAAAAAAAGTGAGGTAGTGTCCCACGGGTTCAACGTCCATTTAGAAATTGGATGGCAGAGGAGAAGAAGCCGTTACTGAATCGCTGAGTGTGTGCCCCCAGGGTTCTGCACATGCCACCCGATGGCAACAGTGAGAAAAGGGCATGCCCCGGGTGCTGGATGTCCCCAATAATGGATGCTGCCTTTCTGAGACACCACTCCATGAAGATGTCCTAGGCACTCTGCAGGTTAGTACCCAAGATGGAGCTGACTTAATTTACAACACTCTGAAGCCTCTTTCGGTCCTATACAGTAGCCCCACGCCCCCCACCACCAGACAGGAAAGGAATGGGTTCCATTTTTACAGATATCAGTTAGCTGATTTTGTCAAGGAGTTGGAAAATTACAAAATTACTCAAAATAATAGCCATGCCTCCACAGTATTGTAATGATTGACAATGAAAACAAATGTCTAATAAGAAAGAACAACTACTTAATGTAGAGAAGAATAAATATTTCTGCTATTTGTAGCACCAAAAGACATGAGAGAATAGGACCAATCAAGTATGACAGTGGAAAACTGTGTATGAAACCGGAGGAGATAGCAGAGGTAATTAATGAATACTTTGCTTCAGTATTCATGACAGAAAAGGACCTTGGCAATTGTAGGGATGACTAACAGCAGATTGAAAAGCTTGAGCATATAGATATTAAGAAAGAGGATGTGCTGGAGCATTTGGAAAGCATCAAGTTGGATAAGTCACCAGGACCAGATGAGTTATACCCCAGGCTACTGTGGGAGGCAAGGGAGGAGATTGCTGCATCATCAATGGGGACGGGAGAGGTTCCAGAGGATTACAGGCTTGCAGATGTTGTTTCCTTTTTCAAGAAAGGGAGTAGAGACAGCCCAGGAAATTATAGACCAGTGAGTCTTACTTCAGTGGTTGGTAAGATGATGGAGTAGATTCTGAGAGGCAGGATTTATGAACATTTGGAGAGGCATTATATGATTAGGAGTAGTCAGCATGGCTTTGTCAAAGGCAGGTCATGCCTTACGAGCCTGACTGAATTTTCTGAAAATGTGACTAAATACATTGATGAAGGTAGAACAGTAGATGTAGTGCATATGGATTTCAGCAAGGCATTTGATAGGGCACCCCATCCAAGGCTTATTGAGAAAGTAAGGAGGCATGGGATCCAACGGGACCTTGCTTTGTGGATCCAGAATTTGGTGCCTACAGAAAGCAAAGAGTGGTTGTAGACGGGTCATATTCTGCATGGAAGCTGGTGACCAGTGGTGTGCCTCAAGGATCTGTTCCGGGACCCTTTCTCTTCATGATTTTTATAAATGACCTGGGTGAGGAAGTGGAGGGATGAGTTAGTAAATCTGCTGATGACACAAAGGTTGCGGGTGTTGTGGATAGGGTAGAGAGCTGTCAGAGGTTACAGCGGGACATTGATAGGATGCAAAACTGGGCTGAGAAGTGGCAGATGGAGTTCAACCCAGATAAGTGCGAGGTGGTTCATTTTGGTAGGTCAAATATGATGGCAAAATATAGCATTAATGGTAAGACTCTTGGCAGTGTGGAGGATCAGAGTGATCTTGCGGTCAGTGTCCTTAGGACACTCAAAGCTGCTGTGCAGGTTGACTGTGTGGTTAAGGAGGCATACATTCCCCATCATATTCAGGGTATTTCATTTTCAAACCAATATGTAATTGCATTCGTTACATTGTTGGCAAGAAGAGCTATTTTATTGAAGTGGAAAGATACTTCTGCTCCTACACTAATTCAATGGTTTTCCCAAGTAATGTTATGTCTTAGTTTGGAAAAATTAGAAGTAGAACTTTTGATCCCCGATTTGATTTTGAGAGAAGGTGGGGCTCTTTTGCTAAATATTATCATTTAATTTGAATTAACTTACATGGTTTCCTTCCAATTTTATGTTATATAAATGTGATTTGGCAGTTGTTGTTTTCTTTTTCTTCTTTTATTTTTTTATATATATATATATATATATAAATAAATGATTGTAAGACATATTGCTCCTGGAGTTGGTTCCTAATGGTTGTTTTTTCTCTTTTTTTTGTTTTGTAATTAGTGGAGTTTTTTTTAATTAGTTAGGGTTCTCTTTTTTCCTTTTTCTTTTATAATTTCTTTTTCATTAGCATATGTAAGATTTTTTCTTCAGCTTTATTAAATATATATATAATTTGTTGAATTTCTGTATTTTATAGTTGTAGAAGATTATATGTCAATAAAAAGATTTAAAAATGAAATGAAGAAGGGATACAGTGCATTGGCCTTTGTCAACCATGGGACTGAATTCAGGAGCTAAGAGGTAATATTACAGCTGTAAAGGACGCTGGTCAGACCCCACTTGGAGTACTGTGCTCAGTTCTAGTCACCTCACTGCAGGAAGGATGTGGATACCATAGAAAGGGTGCAGAAGAGATTTACAAGGATGTTCCCTGGATTGAGAGCATGCCTTGTGAGAATAGGTTGAGTCAACTGGGCCTTTTCTCCTTGGAGCGACAGAGGATGAGAGGTGACCTGAAAGAAGCATATAAGATGATGAGAGGGATTGATCATATGGATAGTCAGAGCCTTTATCCTAGGGCTGAAATGGCTAACCCGAGAGGGCACAGTTTTAGGTGCTTGGAAGTAGGTACAGAGGGTATGTCAGGAGTAAGTTTTTTTTTTGTTTTTTTGTTTTTTTTTTACGCACAGTGGTGAGTGTGTGGATTGGGCTGCCGGCGACTGTGGTGGAGGCGGATACAATAGGGTCTTTTAAGAGACTCCTGGATAGATACATGGACGTAGAAAAATAGAGGGCTATGGGTAATCCTAGATAATTTCTGAAGTAAGTACATGTTCAGCACAGCATTGTGGGCCAAAGGACCTGTATTGTGCTGTAGGTTTTCTATGTTTCTAAAAGTATGCATGCAAGTTGGACTTCTGAATTTCATAAAGTTATGGGCACTCACTCGTACATAAGTGTCTATAACACGAACATTCATAACCCAGGAACAGCCTGTAATCCTGTATTAACCTATGAGATATATCCCTTTGTTTTAGCTATCTTTCCCCACCTACTCTGCAACTAATTTGTTTTCTCACTTTTCCAGTTTTGATGAAAGATCTTCAAGCCGAAACATTCGCAGTTTCACTTTCCACAAATGCTGCCTAGCCTGCAGAGTTTTGTTTCATTTTACTACACCCATCCCCCCGGTCCCTCTGATTCTCTCACTGTGTCAGTAAATTATGGCCAAGACTCTCACATTTCTTTCCGTACTTCTCTCAGCAACCAGGATGCAGCCAATCTAGACTAGGAGGTTTATCCATTTGAAGTGCACTTCATATTTCCTCCTTGTACCTTCTTTGGTCTCTGACAAAAAGCAAGTTAGGGTAACTGTGAAGAGGACTGTTAAGTATTTCAAGCTAACTAATGAATGAAATCTGCCACACAAAGATATCAGATATTAGTATTTTTGGAGAAAAAGTAGGCAAAGTACATCGATACTATATGCCTTCAGAAAAGCAGAGGATCATGATTCTAATTATTAAAATAAAAAAATCAAGGTCCGGTTTTGGATACATTCCTCTGGACAATATCAAATTCATGGAAAAAATACACTCCCAACAATATCATTCAATGACATTAGAAATTTAGGCCACTTTTAATATCGGCAGTGAAAAACTGTCTTCTAAACGAAAATGGTAAAACCTCTTTCCACTGAGAAAATCAGGAGAAGGGGAAGATGGCGGTGCGACACAGCTCGCAGCGGCCACTCTGGTGAATGATATCTGTAATTTGTCAAGTAGGGTGCCATGCACAATCCTGATTTGATGGAGACAGACATGACAGCACAGAGGAACATCTGGTGAAACTTCTGAAATGCCTTCTTCGCTGCCGCTGCTACTGTGTGGTAACCAGAATCTCTGGAGAAGGCCCCGAGTCCTCGGCTTTGCTTGTTGCTCGGCGGCCGGGGCGGTGTCGAAGCGCTCGGCAGAGATGGTGCTCGGTGTAGGGGGGCTGGTCAGAGGCTCGAAGTTTTCTGACGGACTCAGAGTCGGCTATGGTCGGGTGCTTCCAATGCATCGGCAGTTGTCGGCGCCTGGAGATTTATGGCAGGGAGAGTTTCTCCCTTTTGCCGCCTGCTATCAGGACTATCGGGAGTCAATCGGAACTTTGAGACTTTTCTTTTTACTGTGCCCATGGTCTGCTCTTTATCAAATTATGGCATTGCTTTGCACAACTGTAACTATATGCTATCATTATGTGGTCTTGTCAGTGTTAGTCTTTGGTTTATCCTGTTTTTCTTGTGATATCACTCTGGAGAAACATTGTATCATTTCTTAATGCATGCATTTCTAAATGACAATAAATGAAGACTGAGTGTCCTCATAATCTAATCTAATCTAAATACAAGGAAACTGTATAATTGAAAGAAAATAAATATTTTATGCTTTTAACTTTTCAAACCAATCCCGACAATCTGAATTCAAAAGAATGTGATTAGAAATATCAAAAGATTTATCATAAAATGCATTCATCATTTAAGTGATAAAATGAAACTACACTGCATTGCTGGTTACAGTTAACATTTAAAGAATTTTTTTACACAATTTAATGTTTCTTCAAAAGTAGTTGCATTGCACAAATTTATAAGACTGGTGTGCCGTTGAAACAAAAAAAACGCAACACTCAGACACATAGCAACAACCGTGGATAGAGAGAGTCAACATGTGCGCTGCAACCAATTCTGATGAAACAATGCTTAACATGAATATTAATTCTTTGTTAAAAAAAATACTACACATCTGCTGAAGGTTTCCAACATTTTATCATAATTTTATTTATCTAACATCTGTCAGATTGATGCCAAATACATCAGTTTGCCTTCATTATTTAACACAATATGAGGATATGCTTCGACAAACATATTGCCAACATGGCATGCAGATCTTGGAAAAGAATGTATATTCATTTTCCCCACATTTCTGCACTTTGTATCTTGATTAAGCACGTAAATTCCAGGCTTTTGTTCAAAGAATTATGGCCAGCCACAACAATGGAAACGGCACAATTCCAGTGACAGTTTCAATCCTGGCCAAATGTTAATGGTAAATCAGAAAAGACACGCAAATCAAATTTGATAATAAAAATGAAATAGTATTTTAAAACAGCTCAAATTATGAACATAAAAATCAAAATGAGTAGACTAAAATTCTTTTCTCTAGCAGGAGGAAGAACAAGAGATAATCTAACAGAAATTTTTAAGATTTTAAGACCTTGACTGGTTAGGGTAAATGGGAAACGGGGGGGAGCTTTCTATTTTGGAGGAAACCAACATTACAAGCCAGAAAGATTATCACTAATAGTGTAAAAGGGAATTCAGAAGAGACATTCTTCCCCCAGATAGTGAGTGTAATGTAGAACCCATTAAGACCAGAAGCAATTGAAGTAAATAGCAGAGATACATTGTAAAAAAACTAGGTAAGTATACCCACACCAACACTTTAACTGAAACAACAGCAATGTACCTTGCCAACATATCTACAATGGATAAAGATAAACCACTTATCTCAAAGAAGATTAACTGAGAGGAAAAGCCCGCCTACACCCTGCCACCACAAATTTTGAACAGACCGTTGAACAAAAGTTCAACATCAAAATCCACATCATCGATGACAATAAACTTCCGTTTTAAGTTCTGCCACTGTCACTGAAATCTCAACTGACGGCAAACATCAGAGATTACTTAGGAAGTAGGAGCAAGTGTAATCTCTTTCTCCACCATTCAAGATCATGATCCTGCTTGATATCTGTCCTACCTGACCCAACAAACCACTAATCTTCAACATGAGTAGGCTCAGCAACTGAGCATCCATGTTTCTCTGTGGTGAAGGACAATTTCAAAGATTCACTTCCCTTTGGAAAGGAAATTCCTTCACTTTCTTAATAATTATATGAAAGCATTTGCTCTGATATTAATGTTAATTTCGCTATCCTTCTTAAAGGTGCACTTTAAAGCTCCCTCATTTGGTTAAGACTTGTGTTTGCATTAATAATTCTATACTGGCTCAAAGATATTGCTGGTGTGAAGCTTGAAACATTTTCTTTATTAAAGGTGTGAAGGTATGATGCAAAGGTGTAAATGTAAATGATGATGATGAATTGAGAAAAAAATCTTGTAAAGCAAAAATGCTTTCAAAAATAATGAAAAAGTTTCAAAATATCAAAAGAATTACTATGAAGAGCAGCAAACAATAAAAACTAAATCAAATCAATATTTGGTGTGACCACCAAAAACTGCTTCAATTCTCTTACAAATACTGTCATGCAGCTTTATAAGAAAATCGGCTCGTAGGTTATTCCAAGCATCTTGGAGAACTTGCCACAGTTCTGCTGCAGACTTTGGTTTTCTCACTTGCTTCTGTCTCTCCAGGTAATCCCAGACAGCCTCGATCAATGATTTGAGACCAAGGCTCTGTGGGGGCCATACCATCTGTTGCAGAACTACTTGTTCTTCTTTATGCTGAAGGTAGTTCTTTATGACCTTGGCCATGTGTTTGGGGTCATTATCCTGCTGCAGAATGAAGTTGGGACCGATCAGATGCCTCCCTGATGGTATTGCGTGTTGGATGAGAATCTGCTTGTACTTCTCAGTATTGAGCAGTCTATTAATTCTGACCAGATTACCAACTCTATTTGCAGAACTGCAGCCCCAAACCTGCAGGGAACCTCCACCACGCTTCATTGTTGGCTGCAGATGCTCATCCATGCACTCTCCAGCTCTTCTACAGATAAACTGCCTCTTGTTTGAGCCAAAAATATCAAATTTTGACTTGTCAGTGCAGAGCATTGCTGCCATTGTCAGAAACCCAAGTCCTTAAGTTTTTGTGCTTAGATGAGTTTCTTGGCTTTGTTTCCACTTTGGACGAATGGCTTTTTAGCAGCAACTCTTCCATGAAGACCACTTCCTACAAAAAACTCTCCAGATGTAGAGGGGTATACTTGGGTTCCAATGACTTCTATGAGTTCAGAGTTGATAGCAGTGCTGGAATTTTTCCGATTTAGAAGGGATGTCAGTTTGATGTATCCCTCATCTGTTGCAGTCAGGTTCCGTAACCAACCACTACATTTCTGGTCCTCCACCTTGCCGGTTTTCTTTGTGCTTCTTCAGAAGAGCCTGGACAGCACATCTTAAAACTTCTGTCTGTTGCAAAACTTCTGCTTTGAACTTTGATGCAGGACGATCACCTTGTGTCTTGTTCCTATTCTCACTATTGCCATAGTCTAATGATTTGAAGGTTACACTGTCACAACTGCCACACCCTCACCTTTTAGTTTGTTTGTCCTTTGTCCAGTTTGATTCTTTTTACACTTGTGTAGCCCCCCTGGCCTGCCTCAGGGTCGCTCGGCTCGCTGTCGTCTAGGGAAACAGCCCTCGGCCCCGCCAAACTGGGTAATCAGTTTGTGTGGATGCTGTGTGATGTACCCCGCGCATACAATATATTACAGATACACCAAAAACATAACAACTATCGCAATTAGTTCATAACATCTTCTCATCAGTAACGAGATTCAAACAAACTGCCAGCCGGAAGGACTTTCTCAGCAGTTAACATAACAAAGAAGCCACTTTAATTAGACTACACAGTGTTAAAAAAAAGAAACCCCTTACACTTCTTTCTGTTTGAATTAATCAGTTTAGTCCATTCAACTCATTGTGTCATTGATCACTAGCATCCTGTTTGTTATCTTTGTTTAATCATGCACTGGGCTGTACACCTAAAATGTATCAATTTTTTATTTGCAAAGTGGTCTATATGTTATTTTAATATATAACATATATTAATATGTTATTTTCTTTAAGAAAATACTTTTAACTTTTTAGAAAACAAATGTTTGGAAATCGAAAATGTGTTCTTCTCTCCTGATACACTAATGCACAAGGCAAAAGTCAAGCATCTAAAACAAAATTTATATAAAACCTAGCGAGCCTAAGACTTTTGCATAGTACTGTAAGGTAATGCACAACAATTAGACTGGGATAATGGGACTGACTGGATAGCAGTACAAGAAGACACAAACAAAATGCAGGAGGAACTCAGCAGATCAGAAAGGAATAAACAGTCTGCATTTTAGGTGTAGAACCTTCATCATATCAGGACCCTTCATCAGCTACACAAAAGACTGCCTTTGGACCATATCCAGGTTTCAGGATAAGATGATCCACCTACATTTGCTTTTATCACAGTTCACTTGAGACTGGGCCTACATCTCTGGGGCTCTCCCACTTGTCAGGTCAGGAGCAATGGACCCAGTAATGAATGGCCCAGGAGCTACAATATGTCTCTTGCATTACAGGTAGGGTGATAAGACCATAAGGTCATATGACATAGGATCAGACTAAGGCTATTTGACCCATCGAACCTGCTCAGCCATTCAATCATGGCTGACAACAGGAATTCTGCAGATGCTGGAAATTCAAGCAACACACATAAAAGTTGCTGGTGAACGCAGCAGGCCGGGCAACATCTCTAGGAAGAAGAGCAGTCGACGTTTCAGGCCGAGACCCGTCCTGACGAAGGGTCTCAGCCTGAAACGTCAACTGCACCTCTTCCTAGAGATGCTGCCTGGCAATCATGGCTGATCCTTTTTTCCCCTCCTCAGCCCAACACCCCGGCCTTCTCCCCATAACCTTTGATACTGTATCCAATCAAGAATCTATCAAGCTCTGTCTTAAATACTTTACTTTTACTTTATTGTTGCCAAACAATTGATACTAGAGCATACAATCATCACAGCGATATTTGAATACACCAACAACCTGGCCTCCACAGCTGCCTGTGGTAATAAATTCCACAAATTCACCACCCTCTGGCGAAAGTAATTTCTCCACATCTCTGTCTTAAATGGACGCCCCTCTATCCAAAGGCTGTGTCCTCTTATCCTAAACTCCCCCACAATAGGAAACATCCTATCCACATCTGCTCTGTCTAGGCCTTTCAACATTCAAAAGGTTTCAATGAGATCCCCCTTCATTCTTCTAAATTCCAGCGAGTACAGAGCTATCAAACATTGCTCGTATGATAACCCTTTCATTCCCGGAATCATCCTTGTGTACCTCCTCTGAACCCTCTCCAATGCCAGCACATCTTTTCTTTGATGCGGAGTCCAAATCTGATCACACCTTTAAGGTGTTCTGCACAGGGACTCCCAAGTCCCTTTGCATCTCAAATTTTTGGATTTTCTCCCTGTTTAGAAAATAGTCTGCACATTTACTTCTTCTACCAAAGTGCATGACCATGCATTTTCCAACATCACATTTCATTTGCCATTCTCTTGCCCATTCTTCTAATCTGTCTCAGTCCTTTTGTAGCCTACTTGTTTCCTCAACACTACCTGCCCCTCCACCAATCTTTGTATTATCCGCAAACCTGGCAACAAAGCCATCTATTCCATCCTCTAAATCATTGATGTACAGCATAAAAAGAAGGGGTCCCAACACCGACCCCTGCAGAACACCACCAGTCACTGGCAACCATAAGGATCTTCACTGCCAGTCAATGCTCTAAAGATGCCAGCAAATTTCCTGTAATGCCATGGGCTCTTAACTTGGTAAGCAGCATCATGTGTGGCAGCTAGGACATCTGAAAGTCCAAATATACAACATCCACTGCATCTTTATCTATCCAACATGTAATCTCCTCAAAGAATTCCAACAGGTCCCTCAGTCAAGATTTTCCATTCAGGAAACCAGGCTGACTTTGTCCTATCTTGTCCTGTGTCACTAAACATAACCTCATCCTTAACAACTGACTCCAACATCCTCCCAACCACTGAAGTCAAGCTAACTGGTCCATAATTTCCATTCTTAAAGAGTAGAGTGACATTTGCATGAGGAAGGCATTTAGCATGCTGGCCTTCAACATCTGAGTAGAGGAACTGGGAGATTATGTTGCAATTGTACAAAATGTTGCTGAGGTCACATCTCGGCAACAGAACTGTGTACAGTTTTGGTTACTCTATCATAGGAAAGATATTACTAAGCTGGAGAAAGTTTGCTTTACAATACAGACAAACCAGATTCAATTCTGACCACTGCCTTAAGGAGTATGTACTTTCCCCCGTGACCACATGAGTTTCCTCAGGGTGCTCTTCCCACGATCCAACGGGGTACAGGTTGTTATGTTAATTGGTCATTGTA
Organism: Mobula hypostoma; assembly: GCF_963921235.1. Lineage (NCBI taxonomy): Eukaryota > Metazoa > Chordata > Chondrichthyes > Myliobatiformes > Myliobatidae > Mobula > Mobula hypostoma. Next base: position 173,756,265 of record NC_086097.1, read on the forward strand.
AATTGTCCCGTGAGAGGAGAAGATGGCAGCACGACGCAGTTCACAGCGGCCACTCCGGTGGTGATGTCTGTTATTTGTCAAGTAGGGTGCCATGCACAATCCTGATTTGATGGAGACGGATGTGAGAGCACGGAGGAACATCTGGTGAAACTTCTAAAATGCCAGCTTCGCTGCTGCTGCTACTGTGTGGTCCGAACTCTCCGGAGGGGAAGGCCCCAAATCCTCGGCTTTGCTTGTTGCTCGGCAGCTGGGGCGGGGTCAAAGTGCTCGGCAGAGGAAGGTGCTCGGTGTTGAAGGGCTGGTCGGAGGCTCGAAGTTTTCGGACGGACTTAGAGTCCGCTGTGGTCGGGTGCTTCCAATGGTGCTGCATCAGCAAGTTTGCGGCGCTTGGAGATGCATGGCAGGGAGAGTTTCTCCCTTCTACTGTCTGCGTGAGATGATGGGGCTATCGGGACTTTGAGACTTTTTTTTAACCGTGCCCACAGTCTGCTCTTTATCAAATTACGGTATTGCTTTGCACTGTTGTAACTATATGTTATAATTATGTGGTTTTGTCAGTTTTAGTCTTGGTTTGTCCTGTGTTTCCTGTGATATCATTCTAGAGGAACATTGTATCATTTTTTAATGCATGCATTTCTTTTTGACAATAAACGAGGACTGAGTGTCCTCATAATATAATCTGGTTAGGATTAAATCAGGGATTGCTGGGCGGTGTGGCTCAAAGAGCCCATTCCGCACAGAATTTCTATAAATATGTAAAAATAGTTGGATCCAACTGTTTAATTGTTGTTTTCTTTGCAATTTAACAATTAACTATCTGCCTGTAGTTTAAGCAGGCTTTATATGCATAACAGTTTATATTGATATAAACTGAGAAGCGGTTATTGGTGAACTCACAGTCCCCTGGGAAGACAACATCGATGAAGCCCATGAGCGCAAGTTAACCAAGTATGCAGAGTTAAGATCAGACTGCAGAGACAGAGGGTGGAAGGTCTCATGCTATCCATTCGAAGTAGGCTGCCGTGGGTTTATTGCGTTCACTCTCCAGAAGTGGCTGCGTGACCTTGGCTTCACTAGAAGAGAGATCAAGTCAACCAGCAGGGCTGTAGCTGAGGCAGCAGAGAAAGGATCAGCATGGGTGTGGACCAAGTACGTCCAGAGGGGCAGATAGTCAGACAGTGTAGACATATCTTGCAAACCCTTCAGTAGTTGCATAGACACCTGAAGAGTAGACTATCTGTTGGATGGAAGTGACTGATAGAGGCAGATGCCAAGTTTTTAAGCTCACCAGTGGGAGGTGTGCTTTAGCACTGCTGGCCCACCACCTCGAGGGAGTCTTGATCATAAGCGGGCTGAAACTCCTGAAGACAGGTGGCAGATCAACTGATGATCCCACTGGTGATAGCACAGGACAGTTAACATCTTAGTCCAAGTGTATTTTGTAACTGCCCATAGTGGCTAAATGAAGTATAACTCTGGAGCTTTTTTGTTCTACACTAGGTGAATAAGTGTTTCCTCATTGTTTAATTTTTACTGCAGTATTGAATAATTATTTTCTAATTAATTTATTATTATCTATAGATTGGAATGGAATATTTCTGATCTCTGGGTATAAAAATAGCTCTTTAATGCTAGTTTTTCTCTTCTTTAAGTAATAGACCCCTGTCACTGTTCTGTTCCTGTACTATCAACTTTTAATAAGATGATCGTAAAGCAACAAGTTCTGTGTTTCGTTCCTGACTTCTAAAAGAACCTTGGATTAAAACACCAGAATCCATCAAGTGGTGTAGTTGGCAGGATTTTCAGTCCAGAACTTGCAATAATCATTCAAATGAATTTTTATTACCTAAACAAAAGTGGTAAGAACTTTCTCTTTGTGTTCCAAATGTACAGGGAGAAAAATAAGCCCTGGCTTCTACATCATCAGGCGGAAGTTCAGATTGAGATACAGATCCATAAAAAAGAAACACGCCCATTAGAGCCACATGCAAAACCGGAAGAGTGTGTACTAAGCATGCAAGCCGGCAGAGCATCAAAAATTAAATTCATACAAACAGTGGAGCACAGATAAAAAGCAATAAACTTGTGCGAGCCAGTGGAGTATATGAGAAACCTAAATACATGCAAGCATGGGGTAACAGAACTAAATTAGGGTTGCAACACAACCTGTTCAAATTTCACCTGTAAAGCATATATTTTTGAGATTATGGTCAAAGTAATAAAAAGTACATACAAACTAAGATTAAATCAAAACAATGGCCTACTCAGAAGAAACTTACCAGGAACTCTCACCTGAATAAAATATCTGTGTGATAAAATTAAAGAAAAAGTCTAAACCAAAAATATCAACAATATTAAGCATAAGAAGGCATGATTTAAGATCCAGAAATGGCTGCTACTGATCTAGAGGTAAGACCGTGTGATTGGTTTGATCAAATGTGCAAGCAATTAAAATGGAACATTTAAAGTCTTTTACTAATCGAAAGAAATGTGAAACTTGCAATAAGTTACATAAAACAATATGATAGAGGCAGTAAAAAGTCTAAAGAGCAAATCTTTCCATTAACCGAATGATGAAAAGGACAATACAGTAATTCAATCAATGTGCATTGTTCGGAATTTCAAAGCAAACCAAAACAATCTAAGAAAGTTCAGCCACGACTTCAGGGGGGCAGTCCTGCAAGTGGCACTTCCAGTGACACTACTAGTGTTGCTAGCACTACTGACACTCTGCCCAGGGAAACACTGACTTCTGAACCTCCACCTGAGGAATTACAGCTCACATCGAACAGTCTTCCTATATGGCACCACCATCTAAACTCCAGAGAATTACAGCCTACAGTCCTCCAAGATAGCGACATCATCTGAATTCCAAGAATTACAGGATAGACATGACGTAGACTCTGCAGCAGCCTCTAGTGACTCAAATGAGATGACAATGATGAAACAATTAAGATTGACAGCTATATCAAGGCTTACTCCAATAAAGTCCAATGAAGTGAAGACACACAGGATTGAAGATAAAACCACTGTAAAGTAATACATTAACAAACTAATAGAAAATCCACCAACTATTGCTCAACCATGCCACAATCTGCTAAACAGCAAAAAGTGCTCAGACAACCCTGTGACTCTAAATGCAAAACAACTGGAAGCATTTCAAACTTTAAAGGTGACATTTTGTTCTGCACCTGCATTAAGAATCCCTGATACAGATAAATCATTTATCCTGTAAGTCAACAAGAAACACATGATAGCAGTATTAACTCAAGAACATGGTGACAGACAGCATCCTGTTAACTATTAATCTGACAAAGATCTGGTTCTGTACAGTGATGGCTCCTCAGTGATTTCTGGAACTGAACTGCCGGCATCAGGAAGCATGGCTCCTAGTAGCTATCTGCAACAGGCAGAACTAAAAGCTTTGATTGAAGCCTGTAAGTTAGCAAAAGGAAGATCACCTTATATCTACACTGATTCTCAGCATTCTTTGGAAGTGTTCATGATTTTGACAATTTATGCAATAAGAATTTCTTACAAATATAGGATCCACAATCAAAAATGGCCAACGGATGCAAGAACTTATGGATGTCATACAACTGCTGAAGTTATACGGGGAGTCACACAAGTACAGCACAGAAACAGGCCCTGAGGTCCGCGTAGTCCATGCTAAAACCATTTAAACTGCCTACTCCCAAAGACCTGCAAAGGGACCACAGCCCTTCATATTACTGCCATCCATGTACCGATTCAAACTTCTCTTAAACATTGAAATCGAGCTCACATGGACCGCTTGTGCTCACAGCTCAATTTTGAAGGCATCCCACTTTCCAAGTACACTTTTGCCAGAAAACAGCCTGTCCCAATCCACACTTGGCAGATTACCTTGTGCATACTTACTTTGAAACTAATGGCATTGTAATCACTGGATGTGAAGTGTTCCCCTACACTAATTTCTGTCACCTGCCCTGTCTCATTCCCTCATAGCAGAATCACATGCTCTCACTGTGATTCTACATACTAATGTGGGAAACTTTCCTGAACACATTTGATGAACTCTATCCACTCTTGTCCTTTTACACCATGGGAGTCCCAGTCAATATGTGGAAAGTTAAAATCACCTACCATAACAACCTTGTTACTTGCAACAGTCTGCGATCTCTTTACAAATCTGTTCCTCTCAATCCCTTGGACTTTTGGGTGGTTTGTAACACAGCCCCATTAACGTGGTCATACCTTTCTTATTTCTCAGTTCCATCCACAATACCTCACTAGTCAAGTTCTCCACTATGTCCTGACTACACTGCTGTGCCACGACCCCTCCTCTTTTAATCCTCCCCCCGCTGTCTCCTCTAACACAATGGGATTCCAGAACATTGAGCTACCAGTCCTGCCCCTCCTGCAACTCACTAATGTCAATAAAAACAGATGTTGATCCATGGCTGGAGCTCATCTGCCTTTCCTACGATACTTCTTGCATTGAAATATACGCAGATCAGGACACTAGTTGCACCATGCTCAACTGTTTGATTCCTGACTTCGTCTGCGGTCTTACTGACATCTCTCTCCACAACCACTCCACTAACTGTTTTGGCACTCTGGTTTCCATTCCCCTGCAACTGTAGTTTAAACCCCACCGTGTAACATTAACAAACCTTCTCACTAGGATGTTCATTCCCCCCCCCCACCCCCAGTTCAGGTGCAAACCATCCCTTCTGTACAGGGCTCACCTTCCTTGGAAGAGAGCCCAATGATCCAAAACTCTTATGCCCTCCCTCCTATATGAACTCCTTGGCCATGTATTAAACTGTATAATCTTCCTAGCTCTGGCCTTACTGACACATGGCATGGGCAGCAATCCCAAGATCACAACCTTAGAGGTCCTGCCCTTTAACTTTGCACCTAACTCCATGAGCTCCCTATGCAGAACCTTGTCACTCACTCTACCAATGTCATTGGTACCTACATGGACCACAACCTCTGGCTGTTCACCCTCCCAGTTCAGAATGAAGAGGACTCAATCTGAGACATCCTGGACCCTGGCACCCAGGAGGCAATGTACCTTCCGGAATCTCGTTCTTGCCCATAGAACCACCTGTCCGTTCCCTAACTAATGAATCCCCTATCACCACAGTGTGCCCCTTCTCCCCCTTTTGCTTCTGAGTCACAAAGCCTGGCTCAGTGCCAGACAGCCGACCACTGTGACTTTCCTCTGTTAGATCAATCCCCCAAAAGTATCCAAAGTGATATACCTGTTGTCGAGGGAGATGGCCACAGGGGTACTCTGCACTGGCTCCTTAACCCCTTTCCCCTTCCTGCCACCCAGTTTCCTGTGTCCTGCATATAGTGAGTAACTACCTGTCTGTATGTCCTACCAATCAACCCTTCAGCCTCTCAAATGATCCGGAGTTCATCCAGTTCCAGCTCCAACTCCTTAACGCGGATTGCTAGAAGCTGCCACTGGATGCACTACTTGAAGTTGTAGTCGTCAGGGACACGGGAAGTCTCCCCGCCTTCCCACATTCACAAGAGGAGCATTGCACTATCCTGCCCTGCATTTCTATTGTCCTAGCTGAGCAGATATAAAGAAGGGAAGGGAAAAAACTTAACCTTTCTTTTCTTTCTCTGACTAAAGCCTTAAAGAGCTAAGGCCTCAAGATCACCACTCTGATCACTCAGATGACGGCCGCTGCGACAATGGCTGCCACGCTTGCCCGTCTTCTTTTAATTTGCTCCTGCAAATCAATCTCAAACATGGATTGGGCACTGGTCAAAGTTCTATTATGCTGCCACAACATGCTACTCCCTTTCTTGACTCAGGCAGTGGACTTGAGCAAAATCACCTCCTCTCAAACTTCCAGTGTCTGGATTCATCGCTGGTTAAAGCTCTATTTATTACCTGTATTAAAATGCAAAAGTTACTCCAAAATGACCACAATGGAAAGCTGTGGAAATTTGTGGATGAAATTGCAACTAAGACAGCAATAAAAGAAGTAAAATAAGTATCAACAACACGATAGCACAGCGATTAGCACAACACTTTACAGTACTTGTGCCCTGGGTGTATGTTTTTCCCATGACCACATGGGTTTCCCCAGGATGTTCCCATAGTCCAAAGCTATACTAGTTGGTAGAGTAATTGTTCCATGATTAGGCTAGGGTTAAATTGGGAGTTTCTGGGTGACACAGGTAGAAGCGACAGAAGAGCTTACTCTGCACTGTATCTCAATAAGAAAGAAACAAACAAACATATGCAGTGAACCTGACAAATGGAATTGTGGAACCAAAACTGAACTCTGTGTCACAGACCAACATACAAGATTATCTGGCACAGCAAATACACTCCATAGGACATACTGGAATGGAACGATGATAGACAGATTTTCCCAATGGTGGTGGAATCCAAAGTTCAAGGCACAAGCTCAACAAATGTTTGAAAGATGTATGACATGCCAGAAAACAAATCCTGGAGAAGCAGAAAAACTACCATAATTAAGTACCCCTGCCTCACCTGAGATCCATTTTTACACTTACAAGTGGACTATATTTCCTTACCAAATTGTCAAGGATACTCAGATATACTGGTAATAGTGGACAAGTCTTCAAGATGGGGGGAAGCGAGACCAGAAAGGAAAGCCACTGCCATTCACACAGCAAAAAATCTGATCAAGGACTATATTCCGAAACAGGAATTTCCATGTCACATTGCTCTGACCAAGGAATACATTTCACTGGGAGTGTTTGTCAGAAATTAAGTCGACTGATGAACACTGAATGGTCTTTTTATTGTCCACATCACCCCAGGTCATCAAGCCTAGTCAAATGAATGAATGGAACCATCAAACAATGACTGATTAGGTATCATTACGAGGGTGTACCATGGCCTACGGCTGTTCCTATGGTCTTATGTAGCATCTGAGCAATCCCACACAAGAAAACTAAACCAAGTCAGTTCAAGATGTTAACAGAGCATCCGATGTCACTCCCTGGAGCCCTTCATCTCAGAAAGATAGATATACAGATTATGCAGACAGTTTAGTTAACTATTATGTGAAATTAACCAATTTGACCAGTCTTCTCAACAGGTTTCTGCCATTTGGGAAGATCCAATAAAAGGACTCACCCTGATTCCTGGTGAGTGGGTCCTGATTAAGAAACTGCATAAGGAACAATTGGGAGCTGGATGGGTAGGCCCTTCTCAAGTACTGATAATTATTACCAACTCAGTGGTGGAAGTAGCAAGTAAAAGTAGGTGGATACACACCAGCCACTGCAAGCGAGCTAAAGTGTTATGCAATAAGGACAGTAAGCACTGTGGTTAGTGTGTTAGTGAACTCTTCATCACATTGCCCACATTGCTGGGCTCCAGTGAGCAAATCACTAATGAGCCAGAAGACTCCAAAGAAGTCAACAACGACTGGACATTAATAAATTTATTCTATTATTTGTTATTATATTTTTGTTAATTTTCCCTACTCATAGTGTGCCAGCTGAGATGACTCTTAATGTATACTTTTTTTTTGACAATCATAATAACAGGCATCTGATAGTCCCATGAGACCATGGATTTGCGCCTTGGAAGGTTTCCAGGGCGCAGGCCTAGGCAAGGTTGTATGGAAGACCGGCAGTTGCCCATGCTGCAAGTCTCCCCTCTGCACGCCACCAATGTTGTCCAAGGGAAGGGCAGTAGGACCCATACAGCTTGGCACCGGTGTCGTCGCAGAGCAATGTGCGGTTAAGTGCCTTGCTCAAGGCCACAACACGCTGCCTCATCCAAGGCTCGAACTAGCAACCTTCAGATCACTAGATGAACGCCTTAACCACTTGGCAATGCACCAAAGATCAGAAATATTACAATTCAACAAGTTCCTGTCAAGTAATAAAAAACAGTACAAGTTAATGGAACAACATGTACTTTATATGAAAAAATGGGGCTTATACCTTTTTTCCACGTAATTGGTTTGAATCTTGATATTTACAGTATGTTTTTCCTGCCATAAGACATACACACACCTTACTTTTACCTCCCAAGTCTAAAAGTAAATGAGACATTTTAGACGGAGCTCATTTTGCATCAATTTCATTCCCATTTTATGGTGTTGCAAACATAAGGGAGATTACAAATGTGGTTGCAGCCCTAGAAAGAGTAAGCAATAACGCTGTTGAAGCCTTGGGAAATGTAACAACAGAATTGGTGCCATATCTAAGATTGTTCTTCATAGATATTCCCTTAGCAGTTAAGGGGAGAAAATGTGCAGTTATAGGTAAGGAGTGTTGTACTTGCATACTTGATGTGTATGAAGACATAACTAATTTGGCTGATCATATTCATAAAGAAGCAGCTAAAATACATCAATCTGATGGATGAGAATTCTTCAAATGGATTTATTCAAGTCTTGGAATATGGGGATACTCAATATTATTAGTCATAATATTCATACCATTATACCTTACCATAATTTACATCTTTCTTTTAACCTGTTTGAAGGTGATCATTAATAAAATAGATCAAACTTGCATAAGCGTGCCTACTACTCTGTCTAACCATAACATAATCTGATGAATACTCTGAAGAATATATCTACCTTTTGATATTTCATATCCTCGGTAGTTTTTTGATTATTTCATAAGTAATGTAGATACCACAAGATTTTCTGTCTCTGAATTTTCAGATGTAGTGATTCAAAACATATGATTTAAAATCAAAGGGGAGGTTGTTTGGATCCATTTTTAATTGTCATTTTCTATATAGTTTAACAATTATTATCTGCTTATATTTTAAGCAATCTTTGCGTGCATAACAGTTTAATATGTCTCTAATGGCTATAATAAGTATAATTCTGAAGCTTCTTTGTTCTACATGAAGTGAATAATTGTTACTGCAGTACTGAATAAGTATTTACTAATTGGTTTATTATCTATAGATTTGAATTTTTTTTTCTTATCTCTGGGTATAAAAGTAGCTCTTCTAAGCTAGGCACCATCTCTAGTGTCTCTTTTCTTCAAGTAGTCACTGTTCTGTTCCTGCCCTATCAACTTTTAATAAAACGATCATAAAGCAACATGTTTTCTGCATTATTCCTGAATTCTAAAAGAACCTTGGATTAAAAGAACAAAATCCATCAAGTAGCAGGAGGATTTACAAAAATGTTGGGGAACTCAAGGGCCTGAGTTAATGCGAAAGTTTGGGCAGTCTAGGGTTTATTTCTAGAAGTGTAAGAGACTGAGGGTGGCCTTATAAAAGGACTATAAAAACACGGGGTCATAGAAGGCACATGGACTCTTCCTCATGGAATTAAAAGCGATCAGAGGGAATAAGTTTAAGAAGGCAAAGATTCAAAAGGGTAATTTCTTCATGCAGAGTGTGGTGTGTATATAGAGCAAGCTGCCATGTGGTTGAAGCAAATACAATAAAGTATACAAGTTCACTGCAGTATAGTCCCCTCAGCCCATGCTGCAGCGTTGACCTATATAATCCCACTCCATAATCAATCTAACTCATCTCTCCGACACAGTACATTTTCTTACATCCATGTGCCTATCTGTTCCAAATGTATCTGCCTCTACCACCACCCAATTCCATGGATTTACCATTTTCTGTGTAAAAGAATCCCTCCTCTGATATCCCCTATACTTTCCTTCAATCACCTTATCCTCTCAAATTAGCCTTTGCCACCCTTGGACAAAGATGCTTGCTGTCCGCTCTATCTATGTGTAACTCTCGCTTCACCTAGTGGCTTAATATAGGGGGTGATAACCCCCCGGCCCGGCCAAACTTAAGAAATCTCATTTGGGTGGATGCTGCGCAATGTGTACCCTGTTACAAATCAGTACCCCAGAATAACAAACAGTACACAATATGCGACTAAAAGATTAAGCTTTATAACTCTTACTTTGACTATATGGTTAGTAGAGAAACGAAATAAAAGGGAAAAAAAAGGCCCAATCTTATTACACAGTCTGTGCGCAAAGTTGGAGCTCGTTCATAGACTGAAAGTTCACCATCGCCTCCTCTGATTGTCGGTGCCCTTCGGACCCTCGCTGCGAGCCCACCCCGTCTGGCGGTCTACTAAATCTCTCGATTTGCGTCTTCTCTCATCTCTCCCTCTCTGGGGAAAGCCCACGAAATCAACTCCTTCCAGATTCACAAGACAGGGCAACAAAATCCTGATTGGCTAACATGCATACCACAATCCTGTTATCTCCAGCCATAACCCAAACGTTGCTGCTACAGAGAAACAGTTACCTCAGCAGTGAACATTACAGAGAAGCCATTTCATTAGCCTTAGCAGTGAAACATTACAACGCGTTATATATGTTTTTCAGAATCTTATGCACCTCTATCAAGTCTACCTCTACCAGACCAATTTACATTGGGTCACGGGATCACTTTGTTAAGCACCTCTGGTCCAGCAACCAAAAGCAGAATTTCCCACTGGCCAACACGAGGAATTCTGCAGATGCTGAAATTTCAAGCAACACACATAAAAGTTGCTGGTGAACACAGCAGGCCAGGCAGCATCTCTAGGAAGAGGTACAGTCAACGTTTCGGGTCGAGACCCTTCGTCAGGCCTGCTGCATTCACCAGCAACTTTTATGTGTGTTGCTTTCCCATTGGCCAACCATTTTAATTCCTATCCCCATTCCAGTTCCAACATGTTGGTCCACAGCCTCCTCTTCTGCCACCATTGGGCCACTTTCAAGGCGGAGGAGTAACACCTCATATTCTACCTTCAAACTGATGGCATGAACATCAATTTCTCCTTCCTGCTTGTTTTTCTTTCCCCACCCCTTACCTTTACTTCTATCCCCCACTCTGGTCTCTTACCTCTTCTCCTCATCTGTCTATCACCTCCCCCTGGTGCCCCTCCTTCTTCCCTTTCTCCTATAGTCCACTCTCCTCTCCTATCAGATTTCTTCTTCTCTAGTTCTTTACCTTTCCCACTTCAACGATCACCTTCCAGCTTGTCCTCTTCCTCCTCCCCCCACCCTTAGTCTGGCAACTTCCCCTTCCATTCCAGTCCTGATGAAGGGGCTCATTGAAAATATTGACCAAATTAAATGAATTGAATATTCATTTTCAGAGATGCTGCCTGGCCTGCTGAGTTTCTCCAGCATGCTGTGTGTGTTGCTCTGGATTTCCACCATCTGCAGAATTTCTTGTGTTCATGATAAATCAAGTAGTGGAGCAGAGAGAAAAAAAGATGAGTGGAGTAGTGGGAATAGTGGCACTTGTATTTTTAGATAAAATTATAAGTATTGGTCCAAGTGCTCCCTGCAAGCAGCTCTTGGAAGTGTTTTGAATGCAAGTCTGACCCAGCCTTCAAAAAAATCAAGAACCACTGCCTCACAGAGGGCCAACATGGATTTGATGAGTCATATGGCTTGTTTCATGCATGAGGGAGAATTGAAAACAAAACGTTAATGGAGTTCATGGTGAATTAAGGCCCAAGTACAATACAGACACCGCACAGAACTACTGGGCCAAATGGCCTTCTTCCATGTTGGCAATACTTAGGATTACAATGCAAGAGTCTGAAAAAATACTTTGTAAAAGTAACTCAGAATTGTCTACACAACAGAGGAAATGAGTCAGGCAGAGCAGGAGCAATGCACATAAAACCTGTTATTAAAATATAAGCTACAATTATGAAATCACATGAATCTTTCTGGCATGTCTACAGTAAACATTATGATATCAGTAAAAATTTGGTCCCATGGTACACAAACTGAAAGCTTAGTAAAGTTTGGCCCAGAATACAGAATACGGAATTCCCTGGAGCTCCAAGTGAGTCCAAAGTTTAACACATCAAAAAATTTGCTGGTGCCTTGGTGTAAACTTAGATGAGAAAGGGCACAGGTACAACTGGTCAAAGACATTCTTCTCTGCTGCAACATTAACAGTTCCAGTGAAAATGGGGGCCATTTGACCAATCAAACCTTCGCCGGCTCCATTTAAGGACAAGGCATCTTATCCCATTCCCCTGCTCTCTCCCCATAGCTCTGAAAATTATTTCCTTTCAGATACATATTCAGCCGTCGTTTGAATACAGCATCGAAATCTGCCTCCACTATTGCTGTTAGTCCTGCCTGTACCCTTCATGACTTCAAATTCCTTTACCAGATATCTTAGTTGGCCCTGTGTTGCCAGAACAACCCCAGTTTCTTCACTCTATCCATATGTCAGAAGGCTCTCATTTCTGGAATCATTTTCACAAATCCCTTCAACACCCTCTCCAAAGGCATTGCATTCAACAGCAGCACCCAGATCTGGAAACAATATTCCAAATATGGATTAACCAATGTGTTACAGATGTTTATCATGGTTTCATTGCTCTTGCACTTCAGGATATCATTTGCTTTCTTAGCCACTTCATCAACTTGACCTGCTATATTCAACAAAGTATACAGAGACACCCACAATCTCTTTGCCCTTGTACCCCTTTTTATTTAGCGATGTTGTCCAGACCTTTGAGCCACAGTGCCCGAGCAACCCACAGCCCTGATTAACCCTAACACAATCACGGGACAGTTTACAGTGACTAATTAACCTACCCAGTATGTCTTTGGACCGTGGGAGGAAACTGGAGTACTCGGGGAAAACCCATGCGTTCCACGGGGAGGATGTACAGAGACTCCTTACAGAGCAGCACCAAAGTTGATCACCGTACTTCAGAATGCCCAGAGCTGTAATAGCATCGTGTTAACTGCGACACTACCATGGAATTCTTATCCCCACTAGTTTATTCTGTGTCTTCTCATTCTTCCTATAAAATCTATTACAGAACCAGTTTTGAAGATGTCCTCAATGGAGGGTGGTTAGTGCCCATGATGGAGCTGAATGTATCTATAACCCTCTGCAGCTTTTCTACCCTGTGCATTGAAACCTTCCATACCAGGCAATGATGCAACTAGATTAGATTAGATTCAACTTTATTGTCATTGTGCCGAGTATAGGTACAACGCCAATGAAATGCAGTTAGCATCTAACCAGAAATGCAAAGAATAGTGTTATTTACAAAAAAACTGCCAATAAAAAGTAAGTGCTACAGCACACAAATATAAAAGTACTGAGACAGTACAATATGGGTGCAATATTGCTAGGCGCTGTGGTGTGAGGTTCAGCAGGGTCACAGCCTCAGGGAAGAAGCTCTTCCTGTGCCTGCTGGTGCGGGAGCGGAGGCTCCTGTAGCGCCTACCGGATGGGAGGAGAGTAAAATGTCCATAATTAGGGTGAGATGCATCCTTGATAATGCTTTTCGCCCTGCCCAGGCAGCGTTTATGGTAGATGTTCTCAATGGTGGGCAATTGGGTGTCGATAATCCGCTGGGCAGTTTTCACCACACGCTGGACTGCTTTGCGGTCCGATACAGGACAATTGCCATACCACACTGAGATGCAGTTGCTGAGTATGCTCTCAATGGTACAGCGGTAAAAGTCTGTCAGTACCCTGGGACAGAGGTGAGCTTTCTTGATGCTCCGCAGGAAATAAAGGCGCTAGTGCACCTTTTCGATCAGGATGGAGGAGTTCAGGGACCAGGTGAGATCCTCGGAAGTGTGGACACCAAGGAATTTGAAGCTTGATCCAGGCTCCACTACAACTCAGTTGATGTAGTTGGGAACGTGAGTGTGGCTCCTAGTATGCCTGAAGTCCACAATGATCTCCTTGGTCTTCTGCGTGTTAAGAGCCAGGTTGTTGTCGGCACACCACGCGGCCAGGTGCTGGACCTTGGCCCTGTAGGCCGTCTCGTCATCCCCTCTGATCAGGCCAACCACCATGGTGCCGCCTGCGAACTTGATTATGGAGCTAGAACCATGTACAGGAATGCAGTCATAGGTGAAAAGGGAGTACAGAAGAGGGCTCAGCACACAGCCTTGAGGCACGCCAGTGTTCAGGGTGAGAGTAGAGGAGGAGAGGTTGTCTAACTTAACTGATTGGGGTCTGTTAGTCAGAAAGTCCCAGGTCCAATTGCAGAGGAATGAGCTGATACCAAGCTGGTAAAGTTTGGTGATCAGCTTGGAGGAGATCACAGTATTGAATGCCGAACTAAAGTCAATGAACAGCATTCTGACATAAGAGTTGGGGCTGTCCAAGTGGGTCAGGGCAGAGTGAAGTGCCGTGGAGATGGCGTCTTCTGGTGATCTGTTGGTGCGATAGGCAAATTGATTGGGGTCCAGGGTAGTCGGCAGACAGAATTTCCGATGTGATAGAACCAGTCTCTCAAAGCACTTTGCAATGATGGGGGTGAGTGCAACTGGACAGAAGTCATTCAGGCCCGTGGCAGTGGAATGCTTCGGCAGTGGCACGATGGTGGCGATCTTGAAGCTTGTGGGGACAACTGCCTGGGCCAGGGATAGATTAAAAATGTCCATGAAAACCCTGGCCAACTGTCCTGCACAGACTCTGAGCACACGGCCAGGTATTCCATCCGGACCAGCTGCCTTCCGTACATTCACCCTGCTCAGGGTGGCGCAAACATCGGGGGTGGAAAGTGAGAGAGGCAGTTCACCAGGTGGGAGATCCGCTTTGAAGGTGACCTCCTTGTTCTCTCGGTCAAAGCGAGCGTAGAAGTAATTGAGCTCATCAGGGAGGGAAGCAGAGCTGGAAAGGGGCATAGTACTAGGTGGTTTGAAGTCTGTAATGACCTGTATGCCATGCCACACGAGCCAGGGGTCCGAGGAGTTGAAATGCTCTGAGATCCTCTGTTTGTATATGTGTTTAACCTGAGAGATTCCCTTCCTCAAGTTGGCCCTGGCTAAGCTGTAAGTCTCCCGGTCTCAAGACCTGAAGGCTGAATCTCTGGCTTTGAGCAGGAGGTGAACTTCTCTGTTCATCCATGGTTCATCAACTATTCAAACTGGTCTCTATGGTACATCTGTAAAAACTGGCTAGTCCTTGATATCAAATCTCCTCAAACTTCTTATAGAGTGTAGCCTCTGGTGTGATTTCTTCATGATTGCATCAATACGTTGAGCCCACCATACTAATGCCCAGGAACTTGAAGCTGTTCACCTTTTTCATTGTTGACCCATCAATGCATACGAGTGTGTGTGTGTTCTGCCGACTTCCTCTTCCTAAAGTCCAGAATCAATTCCTTGACCTTACTAACATTGTTATTGTTGCAACATCACTCAATCAATCAATCTATCTTACTCATGTACACTTCATCATCACCATCCAAGATTCTGCCTATGACTGTTCTCTGCATTTCTCAGCTTTAAGTTTCTACTGGTGCCTACCTGCACATTCTAAATACATTTGGCCATCGGTATCCGTGGAGGCTTTGGTTCCGGGACCCCCCCGCGGATACCAAATTCCGTGGATGCTCAAGTCCCGTATATAAAATGGCATTGTATTTGCATATAACCTACACACATCCTCCCATGTAATTTAAATCATCTCTAGATTACTTATAATACCTAATACAATGTAAATGCTATGTGAATAGTTGTTATACTGTATTGTTTAGGGAATAATGACAAGAAAGAAAGTCTGTACATGTTCAGTACAGACGCAACCATCGTGGCTCTTCTGGGAACGCTGATGCTGCCTCGGCATCAGCCGATGCCAATTCTCCCGTGATCTTTAAGTTCTTGAGGCTGTAGCGCTTTACATAGCTAGCTAGCCATCCCTTACTAGCCTAAACTCCTTCCTCTTGCTCACAACACAAGTAGCGAACGAACTAGACGCGAGGCAAACAATGCTCAAACAACGAGTAATACTTTTAATCATCTCTATGCTCCCTCTTAGCCTTTGAGGAATTACTTTGACCACTTAATTGCTTTTTAGGAGCCATTTTTTCACAGAAACAAAGGGTGCACACAACACAAGTAGCAACCCAATGAGACGCCAGGTGAACAATGCTCAAACAACAAGTGCTGGAGAGAGAACTTAACAGGGTTTTTTTTTATCCCGATCAGCGGTTGGTTGAATCCGCGGATGCGGAGGGCCGACTACTCCTATTGTCAACTACTCCTGAGTATCTATTACAATCCACCTTACAAGTTTATTATATCCCCATATTTTGCGTCATCTCAAAATTTTGATGATGTGTTCTGTAACCCAAGTTCAACTCACCAATATGCGCAAAGAAGAACAGTGCTCCACTACTGAACTTGAGGAATGCCATATTTCCTGAGGCCAAAAGACAATTTTTCACTACTACTCTGTTGCTTAAAAAGTTTTAAAAAAAAAATTCACATGAAAAAGCCCCTATTCATCCAATATCGATGACAAGCTGGTCGTACCTACCAATGGTAACTCCCCTGCCATAGTTAGTAATGCATTATACTAAAAACCCTAGACATATGAAAACAACACTTAAGTTGCAAATCAAGTCACACACACGGGCCTGATTTGAAATTCCTTTGCCACTCATTTTAGATTGCTGGTGCTCAATATCTCACCAGAAGAACTTCAGCATTTCAAGGCATCAGTTCACAAACACACACTCCCTTAGTGGATTTAAGGAAGTTAAAAGTTAAAGTTTAATTGTCAATCAATCATACGCATGAATACAACCAAATGAAATAGCATTCCTCCGTGCAAAGGCGCAAAACAGAAGTACTAACAATGACACACAGAACACAGCACATATAGTACATATAATTATGACAGCATGAAAACATACAGTCAAAAATAAACAATATCGCCCAAGACCATGATTCCCACGGCCTGTGGATTGATGGTGCATGGAATGTTGTCCTGGAGCCACGTTTCTACAAGGACAAGCCCAAAGCTGTCCTCATCATGCATTAGTGCAGCCGCAGACAAAAGCAATCCAGCTCGTCTTCTCACCAATGAACCAGTGAACCAGACTTGCAGTATTCTATATGACCAATGTCCAGCAGGGTGTTGCAATCACAAGAAAAATGCCAAAGTCAATCATTTCTGATAGCTCATTGGATTGTACACTGCCTCACACATGACCTCTGACAGCTTCCTTCTTGGATGGCTGTAGCAGGCTACAAGTCTAGCTCCACTGCTATTGAAAAACTTGCTAGTCAGGTAGACTTGCAATACCTGATATTCATAATATACAGCAGTGTCTTCCCATCATTAAAAAAAGGCGTAAAGAACGACAAATTACACCTTTGTTTGGACCCAAAAAGGCTGTGATTGAGCACGCAGCCATCTTACTGGAAAGTTGTATTGATTAAAGCCCATACTTTGTTTGAGAATAATAAAGCAACATTGTCAAATACTGAGATGACCCTCATTTTGTTTATTTAAAACTAACATGCCACTGTTTTTCTGTTTCTTAGAAAATGTAAAGTATCCTAACAGCCTTTTCATTTTATTATCCATACACTTCAGTGTTCTTTCATTAGCTTTATACCTGAGGAACATTATCACTAAGGGCAGATCACATGACAAGGTCCTGCATGGGAGGGTTGTCAAGAAGGTTCAGTCACTTGGTATTCAAAAGGAGGTAGTAAATTGTTTTAGACAATGGCTACATGGGAGAAGACACACAGTGGTTGTAGATGGTTGCCACTCTGACTGGAGGCCTGTGACTAGTGGTGTGCCACATGGATTGGTGCTGGGTCTGTTGTTTGTCATCTGTATCAATGGTCAGGATGATAATGTTTTAAATTGGATCAGGAAATTTGTGGAAGACACCAAGATTGGGGGTATAGTGGACAGCGGGAAAAATGATCAAAGCTTGTAGTGGGATCTGGACCAGCTGGAAAAATTGGCTGAAAAATAGCAGATGGAATTTAATGCAAACAGGTGTGAGGTGTTGCACTTTGGGAGGACAAACCAGAATAGGTCTTACAAATTTAGCGGTAGGCCACGAAGGAATGTGGTCGAACTGATGGATCTGGGAATATGGATTCACAATTCTTTGAAATTGGAATCACAGGTACAGTATATCGGATCGTAAAGAAAGCTTTAGCACATTGGAGTTCATAAATCAATGTATTGAGTACAGTACTGGAGTTGGGATGTGTTATGCGAAATTGTACTAAGACGTTTGTGAAGCCCAATATGGAGTATTGTGAGCAGCTTTGGTCACGTACCTACAGGAAAGATGTAAATAAGACTGAAAGAGTCCAGAGAAAATTTCAAGGATGTTGCCAGGACTTGAAGATCTGAGTTGTAGGGAAAGGTTGAATGACCTTGGAACATATGTCCCTGGAACATAAAAAACTGAGGGGAGATTTGACAAAGGTATACAAAATTTTGAAGGGGAAACAATAGGGTAAATGCAAGCAGGCTGTTTCCACTGTGGTTGGGTGACATCACAATTAGAGGTCATGGGTTAAGAGTGAAAGGTGAAATGTTTAAGGGTAACATGAGGAGGAATTTCTTGACTCAAGAGGGTGGGGAGAATGTGGAATGAGCTGCCAGCACAAGTGATGGATGCGACTCAATTTCAACATTTGGATATGGACATGAATGGGGGGGATATGGTTTGGGTGCAGGTTGATGGGACTAGGCAGATTAATGGTTCAGCATGGACTAGATGGGCTGAAGGGCGTGTTTTTTTTGTAGTGTTATATGATACCATAGTTTTAGGACTTAAAATTTGTTTTAAAAACCATAAAAAATATTCTAAATATATGATGTAATACATTTAAAATGGAATCTTGCAACATAAAATAGTTATAAAATATGACCTGACCTTGTGTTGGGCAGCATCCAAAATAAACTCGTCCCTGATACCATTATTTTCAGGACTTCGGTAATCAAACAGAGAATTGGTGAGGTATGTTAATCCTTTGCTGTTCAAACTTTCACCACAACTGAAGAAACAGGCTTCCTGTGCAAAAGTAAGAGCATTTTAGTTATTGGGTTTAAAACAAAAATCATAAATTATTTCTCAGCATATATTTGGTAGTCATGAGTAGTTCTGACTTCATTGTAAATATTTATTTTAACAACAAGCTTTTTAATTGCAGTATTTAAATTCAAAGCTTCCAACAATCAAAAGGCCAGATTATGAACTTTCTTTTCTTAGGGTTTAATTGATCCAGTTGAAAAAGGCAATTATCAATATCCAATGCGTTCATATGTGTATAAGCAAAGTCAATACTAAACATGCATAATTAAAATGTTTCAATTAAAAAAATAATAGTTACTTACTTCAACTCTGATAAACAGGAGAACAAGTACTTAGAATATGTGGGGAGTTAACTGCAAATTGAAGACTCTGTCAGTCATTTAGTCCTGGTCTTAAGGATTTGGAACATTTGGAACAAGTGCAGGAACATTCAACCCAGTAACAGCATCAAACAGAGTGTTGCATCTATCACTACACCCATGTGGATTCCACATGTCTAGCAGCAGGATGCAGTTTTACAAGGATTCTCCCGCATCACGCTGAGAAATTACCTATATGACCATATGTTGGGTTACACCTGGCATAGGTTCAGAGAAGTCCAATTTTATTGGGGATGTTGAGCCCATGAATTAGGAAGCAAAGGGAAGCACTGGTAATTACTTTTTCAATTATCTCACTCGTTTGTTTTTATTTAATATAAAGTTTAGCATATTCTCTGTTATTTGATGTGGCCTTGTGTATCACAGGCACATTGAACTGTTACCACACAGGTGAAGCCCGAATGGCTTGCTGAAACTATTTTGGCTCCAAGTTGGAGCAATCCAGCTGACTTCACTCCCTTGCCCTCTCCCCAATGCCCTGATTTATTTTTCCTTTCGAATGCTCCCTTTGAATGCTACAATTGAATCTGCCTCCACTAATTCACCTGGCAGTACATTCTAAACCACATCCACAAACTGCATAAAAAGTATTTCTCCAAGTCAATTCATTGGTCCTTTAGCCAGTCATCCAAGTTCCTTTGTCCTTTTCCACTCTACCAATAGGAATAGATTTTCTCTTTCACCTCTGTCAGATCTCCTCAGAACTCCCTCTGTTCCAAGTAAAACAACTGCAGGTTTTGCTCCCTCTCCAAAGTCTGCATGTCTTTCCTAAATTGTAGCACAAGCCTCCTGTTTTCTTTAAAAAAAAATGTGCGTACACCCTTTAGATCTCTTTATTTTTCTATCTCTTGTAGAGTGGGCCACCTGGACCTTCAAGCCTGCCCCACCATTCAATATGATCACAGCCTCAACTCCTCTTCGGTGTTAATTCACTCCCCATAACCCTACAGTAAACGAGAATTTCCATCTTTCAAATATTTATCTATGTCTACTTTAAATATATATAAAATAACCTGGCCAACAACACCCTCAGGAGCAGAGAATTCCAGACATTCACTACCCACTTAGTGAAGGAATTTCTCCTCAACTCAGTCCGAAATGTCTTACCCTTGCCCCTGGTACTCATTCCACTATCCTGGGGAAATATTCTTCATGCAACCCGCCTGTAACTTCATCCATTTCAAAGAAACCTCCTATCATTCCTCTTAACTTTAGTCAATATAGGCTTAGTCAATCCATTTCTCCTTATATTACAGTCCCACTTTCTCTCGGTTCCTTAAGGTTGTGATAGCCAGGGAGATAGTGGGGATAAGTTCCTAATCCCTACTAAATGCTCCAAGTGGTGTGCATCTCAGATAGCCTCGGACAACCAAGTAGAGCTCCTGGCCTCAACATGTGGCTTAGCACCCAAGCCCAGCTGAACCATTTCTACTGACAGGAAAAGGGGCAAAAGTGGGTTATTGGTGCCTGCAAACGAGTTGCTTCAAGCAGATGGGGCTTGTCAGCCGTGGCGAGCACTCATCTAAGAGACAGAAAACTGATCTCAAACCTCCACTGCCATGCAGCTACACCCACTCATAGGGAAGGCTTCAGGAGTAAATCCCGAGGAAAGATCCAGAGTTGGAGTCCCTAAGGCAGTCCTACATTCAGTTCAACGCTAACTGGCAACTCCTGCAACGTTGCTGATGCCAAACTGTATCCATCTCTGCCATTCATTTGCACTCATTATCTGTGTGGAGAGGTGAAGCCTGCTGCATGGGCAACAGCTTGTGCTCCTTATCATATTGCCCTGGCTTGCGTACTGGCTTGTTATGTCGCAATATCCATGGTTAACCACAACCACAGAGGGCCTCATCTTCCCAGCAAGAACCTTCATTGTACTCACAATGCCATTAACATCTTTACTCAAATACGGAGAAAAATATTGCACACTATATTTGGGTTCCAGCAATGCTTCATAAATTGTGTCAGACATCCTTGCTCCTGTACTCAAAATCTTGACATAAAGACCAACATGCTGTTTGCTTCCTTACCACCATCCAGGCCATGCTCTCTTCTCGCTGCAGCCATGAGGAAGGTACAGGAGCCACAGGACCCACATCACCAGGCTCAGGAACAGTTATTATCCCTCAACTATCAGGCTCTTGAACCAGAGGGATAAATTTGCTCAACTTCACTCACCCCATCATTGACTTCTCATAATCTCTATGGACTCACTTTCAAGGACTCTTCATCACAAACACAAGAAGGTCAGTAGATGATAGAAATCTAAAGCAACACACATAAAACACTGGAGGAACGCAGCAGGTAAAGCAGCATCTATGGAGACAAATATCTCCAGATGCTGCATGATGCTTCATTAGGACCGACAAGGAAGGGGGAAGATGCTAGAATAAAAAGGTGGGGGAAGGGAAGGAGGCTAGCTGGAAGGTGATAGGGGGAGCCAGGTGGGTGGGAAAAATAAAGGGCTGCAGAAGAAGGAATGTGATAAGAGAGGAGAAAGGGAAGGAGGAGAGGATGCAGAGGGAAGTGATAGGCAGGTGAGCTGAGGTAAAATGCCAGAGTGAGGAATAGAGGAAGAGGAGAGGGGGAGGGAAATTTCTTTACTGGAAGGTAAAATCAATATTCATGCCATCAGGTTGGAGGCTACCCAGATGGAATATAACGTGTTGCTTCTGAGGGTGGCCTCATCTTGGCAGAAGAGGGGACCGTGGACCTACATGTCGGAACGGGAATGGGAATCAAAATTAAATTGTTTGGCATTTGGGAAGTTCAACTTTTGGCAGATGGAGCAGAGGGCTTAGTGAAGTGGTCCCCCAACTTACGACGGGTCTTGCCAATGTAGCAGAGGCTGCATCAGGAGCACCGGAAACAAAAGACGACCGCAGTCCGTTTGCAGGTGAAGTGTCGTCATCTCATGTTCGCAATATTTATTGCTTTTTTTGTCGTACTTTTTGTATTTGCTCAGTTTATTGTCATTTGCACAATCGTTGTTTGTCCTGCTGG
This sequence comes from Mobula hypostoma, assembly GCF_963921235.1. Taxonomy (NCBI): domain Eukaryota; kingdom Metazoa; phylum Chordata; class Chondrichthyes; order Myliobatiformes; family Myliobatidae; genus Mobula; species Mobula hypostoma. Next base: position 173,778,439 of record NC_086097.1, read on the forward strand.
GGGTTATCTTTCGTTGATTGTCTTATTTTTCCCGTAATTACTGTACATGTCCACAAGAAAATGAAACTCAGAACTGTTAATGGTGACATATATTCACTTCGAACTTTAATCATTACTTTTACCAATACATTTACTTTCAATGACTCATGTCACTTGCTACATCAATGAAACACTCCAGTTCTGTCGGCTGTGTAAGTCTGGGGAAGACAATCACTGGCCCCGCCAAACTTGGGAGATTGAGATGCGAGCCCACCCCGAAACCCCCCTGTTTGTGTGGATGCTGTGTGATTTGTTACCCTGTTACAAATCAATACCACGAAATAACAGTACACCGCATACAATTAAACGATTTAGCTTTATAATGCTTAATTTCACTACAGGGTTAGTGAAGAAAAAGCAAAACAAAATAGCCTATTTTAATGTAACAGTCTAATGTGCACAAGTTGGAGCTCACGGTTTCCCCTTCGCCAATCCTCCGTCGATATCCCCGGCCTTCACTGGATCATAGCTCCGCTCCGGGTCAAGCCCTACGACCACTTCTCTCCAGCATCTTTTCTTTTCATTTCCCACCGAACAAAAGACCCAGATCACCCCGGTGTCAGGCACACAGCACGAAAAACATACTCCCATCATTGGACAACTCACATTCCAAAGCATCCGTATCTCTATCCATAACCCAAACACTGCTTCTATAGAAAGACCATTACATTAGCAGTGAAACCTTTCCCAGGGTGTTACATCAATATTTCCCGATCTTTTAAATAATATTTTGTTTTTCCATTATTCCTACCAAAGTGGATATTACTTCCGGGGCGCCTAGGCACGACTCGAGTAGCAGCAGTACTCTCAAAGGATACGATTAAATATTCCCATTTCAGCTTGATACAGTTAAAAAGCACAACTGCTTCCTAGGTCAGTAGAATCAACAAAGATGTCTTAATGTGTTTTAACAAACTATCGCTGCTTAAAATCGATGGAAACAACAGCGATTGTGGTGGGAAGTGCCCACGGAGGACACCTCGGAGTAGGCAGAGGTGTAGATCAGGGCTACAAGTGCGTTTAAGGAAACGGGGTTTTAAACTCCCGAAACCGACTATCTGGCTGGAGAACATGCAGTCTCTGGTGAATAAAATCAATGATCTCAGAGCTGGGGTGCTGAATCAGAGGGACATTAGGACCGCACGTGTCCTTTGTTTCACGGAATCCTGGTTAATCCCTTCCATACCGGAAGCAGCGATCCAGATCGATGGTTTACTATACACCGTCAGGATGGATCTACAGAGCCTCTCAAAAGCAGAGGTGGAGGAATATGCCTCATGATCAACTCCTCTTGGTGCACAAATATATCAGTGCTGTCCCAATTCTGCTCACCAGACCTGGAATATCTTGCAGTAAAGTGCCATCCTTTTTAGCTACCACGGGAGTTCTCTGGGGTCATTTTGGTAACAGTTTACATTCCACCTCAGGCCAACGTCAAGCAGGCTTTAGCTGATCTGAGCAATGGGATCAACATGCATGAAACAGCGCACCCTAACGTCTTCACCAGCGTTTTGGGAGATTTTAACCGGGACAGTCTGAAAAAAATCACTAAGCAACTACCATCAACAGATCACTTGCAATACCTGAGGAAACAACACACTGGACCATTGCTACACCACCATCAAGAATGCCTACCGTGCTTTTCCATGCCCTCACTACGGGAAGCCTGATCACCTAGCTGTACTTCTACTCCCTGAGTATAGGCAGAGGCTGAAGACTGCAGCACCAGGAGTGAGGACCAAGAAGGTATGGACAAGGGAAGCACAGAAGCGCCTACAGGACTGCTTTGAATCAGTGGACTGGACTGTATTCAGGGATCCATCTTCGAACCTGGATGAGTATGCTGCAGTTGTTACCGACTCCATTAAAACCTGTGTGGATGAGTGTGTGCCCACAAAGACTTACTGTACATTCCCAAACAAAAAGCCGTGGTTGAACCAGGAGGTACGTTGTCTGTAGAAGGCAAGACCTGTGGCATTCAGGTCTGGCGACCCAGACGTGTACCAGAAAACTAGGTATGATTTGGGGAGGGCTATTTCAAGGGTGAAGAGACAATTTTGAATGAGGTTGGAGGTGACATCAGATGCACGGCAACTCTGGCAGGGTCTGCAAGACATTAATTCCTACAAATCGAAACCCAATAGCATGAATTGCAGTGATGCTTCACTACCAGATGAACTCAACGCCTTCTATGCACGCTTTGAAAGGGAGAACACAACTACAGCTGTGAAGATCCCTGCTGCACCTGCTGACCCTGTGATCTCCATCTCAGAGGCCTATGTTATGCTGTCTTTAAAGAGAGTGAACCCTCGCAAGGCGGAAGGTCTCGATGAAGTACCTGGTAAGGCTCTGAAAAGCTGTGCACTCAACTATCGGGAGTACTCAAGGACATTTTTAACCTCTCACTGCTACAGACAGAAGTTCCCACTTGCTTCAAAAAGGCAACAATTATACCAGTGCCTAAGAAGAATAATTTGGGCTGCCTTAATTACTATCACCCGATAGCACTCACATCGACAGTGATGAAATGCTTTGAGAGGTTGGTCATGACAAGACTGAACTCCTGCCTCAGTAAGGACCTGGACCCACTGCAATTTGCCTATCGCCACAATAGGTCAATGGCAGACACAATCTCAATGGCTCTCCACATGGCTTTAGACCACCTAGACAACACAACCACCTACGTCAGGATGCTGTTCATTGACTATAGCTCAGCATTTAATACCATCATTCCCATAATCCTGACTGAGAAGTTGCAGAACCTAGATCTCTGTACCTCCCTCTGCAACTGGATCCTTTACTTCCTAACTGAAAGACCATAATCTGTGCGGATTGGTGGTAACATATTCTCCTCGCTGACGATCAACACCGGCACACCTCAGGGGTGTTTGCTTAGCCCACGGCTCTACTCTCTATATACACATGACTGTGTGACTAGGCATGGTTCAAATACCATCGGTAAATTTGCTGACGATACAACCATTATTGGTAAAACCTCAGCTGGCGACAAGAGGGCATACAGGAGTGAGAGATGCCAACTAGTGGAGTGGTGCTACAGCAACAACCTGGCACTCAACGTCAGTAAGATGAAAGAGCTGATTGTGGACTTCAGGAAGGGTAAGACGAAGGAACATAAACCAATCCTCATAGAGGGATCAGAAGTAGAGAGAGTGAGCAGCTTCAAGTTCCTGGGTGTCAAGATCTCTGAGGACCTAACCTGGTCCCAACATATCGATGTAATTGTAAAGAATGCAATATAGCAGCTATACTTTATTAGGAGTTTGAAGAGATTTGGCATGTCAACAAATACACTCAAAAACTTCTATAGTTGTACCATGGAGAGCATTCTGACAGGCTGCATCACTGTCTGGTATGGAGGGGCTACTGCACAGGACCGAAAGAAGCTGCAGAAGATTGTAAATCTAGTCAGCTACATCTTGGGTACTAGCCTACAAAGTACCCAGGACATCTTTAGGGAGCAGTGTCTCAGAAAGGCAGCGTCCATTATCAAGGACCTCCAGCCGGCTCCCTTGGCACGCTTTCTATCCGTGCTGGGTGAAGCGTCCAGCTAGCAACTCGACCTCATAAAAAAGAAATTGCCTGCTACAGAAGAATCAGCAGTAAAAAGTTGATGGCCTGTGCTCTCTCATGAGCTTAAAAGGCAATTTCCTTTTTTCCTTACAGTATGATAAAACTGTGTATTAGTTCCTAATAGTTGGTTTGGTGGTTACCTGTTATATTCAATGATGATAAAAAAGCTATGAAGGAGAGGTTTTAAAGTACCGGGGCAGTTCCACTCGTTTGATCTCAGAAGTCCAATGGTAGAAAGGTCATCACAACTGGGGTCTTCCTTGGTTGTAGTGGTTGACCATGACTTCTTCAGTGCCTCATCATGCCCTTCACTCTACATACTGTGTGGTAGGACCTCCTTCTTGGCCTTTGGATCTCACTGTTGATCTTATCCATCCAGTCCACCAGAGCTAACTTAGCATGATACGACAGGCACGCCCCTACCTCACCAGGGTATAAAGTCTGCCAACTACCCTCACCTGGTTTAGCCCACCTGTCGAAGCACTGTACTGGAATGTGCACATTGTTGCATACAATCAGCTCTTTGGAGCCACAGGTGAGAGCTGAATGTGTGCTGAAAATGAAAAATGAGCGAAAATGAACAAAATCAGCACAAGCACCCAAATAATTGACTGCCTTCATACAATGCTTATGACAACTGCATCTGCAAAATCTTCATTTACATTGTAACATTCTGGATGATTGTTGATACCTTTTAATTCTTCGTAGGTCCTAACTTGCTGAGGTAGTAAAATAGTTTAATTTTCAATCACCAGCCATTTCTGGCATCTCCGTGCCTGAATGCTTGAAACTGCAGTGAGCAAAACAGCTCTGAATTGCCTTAATGCTTGCTTCTCACCAAATATCAGTGACAAAATTACTGCTTTTTAAACGGAAGCACACGCAACTAATGCCATTTAAAAATGGTGTTCATTTGAAGCACAGTGTAGTGTGTAACAGCTAAAGGGCTCATACATCTGACAATAGTTAGAAACTATTTGGCCACAGTCTCCTGCCCCAAGTAGGTGGCATAGATTTCCAAATAAACGAAGGGAATCCAAGCTACGTTCTCAATTCATTTTTGTTCTTTCAGAGTTGTCCCAAATCAGTGGGTGTCCCGATTAACTGATGGCCCAGTTAACCAGAATCCACTGCATTAAAACATAAAATTTAATTAAAATATTACAATCAAACCATAAAGTTTGAGAGAGATAGACATTCCAATAGTTCTCTCCTTTCATTTTCAATCAACTTCTAACATTACAGAGTAAACCTAGTATTAAGATGGAAACACATCCTTAAAGGATTCTCACTTCTACACCACCCAACATTAACATATAATTTCTACTTTTCACCTTGGTCCTTTTTCCACCAACACCACCACACCCCCCCCCCGCGCATGCGCACACATACACATGCACACGCGCGCACACGCACACGTGAAACCTTCCCCCCCCCCCACCAAATAACCAAGAATACTGTATATTTCCAACAAGGTTACCACTCATTCTCCTGAAAGAATTATCCTGCTTAACTTCACTTCAAAAAACATCCAACCCAGAAATCAATCTGGTAAACCTTTGCTGCACTCCCAATATTACAAGTATATCCTTCAGAACACAGTGAGAATAGATGTGTACAACATTCCAGATTCAATCTCACTCGAGCCCTTTGTAATTACATTATTTATTCTTGTAGCTAACTTCTCTTTCAATAAAGGGCAACATGATATTTGCCTTTAAAATTTCCTGTTGTACAAGAAAGCTAACTTTCAACCATTTGTGTACAAGGATGCCCAGGTCTCACTACATACCCAGACCTTTAATTTCACACTGCTTTAAAAATTACCTTCCTTCTTTCTACCAAAGTGAATGACCTCACATTTTCCATATTATATTCCATCTGCCATGTCCTTGTCCAGTCATTTAAACTGCTTACATTCCCTTGAAGTCTCTCTGCATCCTATTCACAACCCATATCACCCATAGCTCTGTATTAGCAGAGATCTAAGGTAAATTGCACTTGGTCCCCAATCCAAATCAATGACATACTACTGTGAACAGCTGGGGCCCTGGTACCAGTTAATACAGTACTCTGCTGTCCAACCCAGAAATGAACTGCTTATTCCAACTCTGTCTTTCATCCATTAACCAATTTAAAATCACATTAAAACTCTGTCCGAAGATTTGCACAAGTTACTTAAAGAAACAACTTCAGAAATGGCTCAACACTCGGGAAGAAAGAGATCTTTAAACTATTTTTCAAGATAAAGATAAAATATAAAATATGCAAGGCTTGCAGCATTAAATGTGTTACCTTCTCTTCTCCCATAAGTTGCATTAGTTTCGATCCAAAGTGAAATTAAAATAAAAACAAAAGCTCTGAATTTGAGAAAACAATCAAGATGAGAGCAACATTCTGCTGGAAGAACTGAGTGGGTCAAGCAACATCTGTGGTACGAAAGGAAATGTTGGTGTTTTGGGTTGATAACTGCATCAGCACGAAAAACATTGATAATTCCTTTCCTCCCACAGATGCTGCTTGACCCGCCAAGTTCTTAAAGCAGAATGCTTGATACTTTAGATTCCTGCAATTGCAGTCTCTGTGCCTGGAGAATAAGCAGCAATACAATTTTCAGAGAGAAATAAATTATATTAAGATGACAAAAGTATGAGAAACTTAACAGAAATGACTCCCTGCCAAGTTACCAATTTCTCTAGTCTGAAACTACATCTTTCAGTAGGCTTCACAAAATCAGAACTGATTCACAAATAGCTAAGTAGATTTTCCTAACGTATTTTTGTTCATGTTTATTTATAAAAAATAATGACTTTTGACATTTCCTGAGTATTTTTAGTGCAATGAAACCAACCTTTTCAGCTAGACTTCAGCAGGCTGCACACTGAAGCAAAGTGCCAGTGAATGTGGGAGAGGAGGGCAGTTTTGGTGCAATGTTTAGAAGTGGCAGTATTGATCACTTACCATAATCATTGATATTATTTTGCCTTCAGAATTTCATGAACTTCCTAAGAACTTGATAGTACTTTAAAAATACAATATGATTTTAATATTCCTCTCATCTATAAATAACAGTAAATATAGGCATCCGTTAGTCATAGGAGACCATGGATTTGCACCTTGGAAGGTTTCCAGGGTGCAGGCCTGGGCAAGGTTGTATGGCAGACCGGCGTTGTCCATGCTGCGTCTCCCCTCTCCACGCCACCGATGTCATCCAAGGGAAGGGCACTAGGGCCGATACAGCTTGGCACCAGTGTTGTCGCAGAGCAATGTGTGGTTAAGTGCCTTGCTCAAGAACACAACACGCTGCCTCAGCTGAGGCTCGAACTAGTGACCTTCAGATCACTAGACCGATGCCTGAACCACTTGGCCAGTAAATGACATGCTGATATTTAATATCCACCTATACATAGTTAACCAAGAGCCAAACTTTCAGTTTCCTGCAGGAGACATACATGTGAACAGCAAACAGATTCTCCTTCCAAATACTGCCTGTATATTTTGTGTTTAGTCACACCCTCAAAAAATTCAATCTTTTACAAAGCCATGCTGACTGTTCCTAATCATACTTCCATTTTTCCTTATGATATAGGAGGCTCTCAGAACAATCCCATTCCTTCAATAATGTCCCCTTCAACATATTCTTTCCATATTCCCACCAACTACCCCTAGATTCTACCACCCACATTCATACCCAGGTAACCTACCAACCAGCCATGAAAAGCAAGCCATAGGCAGAACTCATCTTAGCCAACCAAAATACCCATCAAAGCTCACCACGCATGCCCACAATGGTCCATATCCCTTGACACCTTTTCCTATCCACATGTCTATGCAACTGCCTTTTATGTAGTACTATTATACTGGATTCAATCACTTTCTCTGGCAGTTCATTCCATCTACATGTGTGAAGAAACTACCTTTTAAATCTTTCCTCTCTCACCTTAAATCTATGCCCTCGAGTTTTTGATTACCACTCCTCTGGAAAAAAAAAGGACTGCGTGCATTCACACTATTTATACCCCTCATGATTTTATACACTTACTTAATAGATCTAGAATGAATTGTTATTGAAGAGGACATATTAGATGTCTTTGTGGGGTTAAAACTGGATAAATCCACAAAGCAAGCCTGGTGTGGGAAGAGATTGCCGCAATTTTCAAATGTTCATTAGTCACACAATTCACAACAAATATGGTAACCTTATTAAAATGGTAAATGTCAGGGATAGTAAAGTTACTGGAAAACATGCTGAGGAATAGGATTAATCTACACTTAGAGAAGCAGAGATTGATCAGGTATTTTCAGGTCGGCTATGATTTCGTCTTTTAAAGAACCCCGTTAAAAAAATACTTTCAAGATATTTTATAAAAGCGACCAGAGCACAAAGTTTGGTTCAATTACTTACAGTTTCAGATCTGTTTGCAGTGTCTTCGAAATCCTTCACACCCATTATTCCCTTAAGGCAAAAAGCCTTGCAGCCCACAAAACCCATTTGGCAATCAAAGAAAGGTTCTCCCATCATCAGCACCTTGACAAAAATAAGATGAAATATTGTGATTAAAATATTAAGTGCTGTATGTTCAATCAAGAAAGAACATCTCTGGCATAAAAGATTCTGCAGATGCTTAAAATCCATGCAAACATGCAAAATGCTGGAGGAGCTCAGCAGGACAAGTAGCATCTATGAAGAGGAATAAACAGTCAACGTTTCGGGCCAAGACCCTTCATCAAGACTCTAATTTCATTTTCTAAAACATATACACAAAGAATTAGTACAGAAAAATAGACCTAAGATGAGATGAAAATAGACCTAAAGTTAATAGATACAAATTCTCTATGCAATATAAATGAGGAAATAAAAAAACATATTTCTCAATAAAAATTAGTTACTGTCCACAAATTCATTACTTCTCAACTTAATAATTCATAACACTAATAATTAATAGTAGTGTCCCTGAGCAACTAAGACATCAAATTAGGAACAGACCTTGCAGCCCCTCAACCCTGATTCATAGTCTACAGCAGATGCAATCTCACTGGCACTCCACTCAGCCTCAGATCACCTAGGCAACAGCAATACCTATGTCGGGCTGCTGGTTAATGATTACAGTTCAGTGTTCAACATCATCTTCATCCCCTCAGTACCAGCTTCAAAACCTGGGCCTCTGTACTTGCCTCTGCAAATGGATCCTTGACCTCCTCGTCAGGAGACCACAGTCATTGTGGATTGGAAATAATCTCTCCTCCTCACTGACAATCAACACTGCACACCTCAAGAATACGTGCTGAGCCCAGTGCTCTATTCTCAGTATACCTATGACTGTATGGCTAGGCACAGCTCAAACACCACCTATAATTCACCCAAGACAGAGCTGATGTTGGCAGAGTCTTAGATGGTGACAGGGAGGAATACAGGTATGAGACAGATCAGCTGGTTGAGTGGTGTTGCAACAACAACCTTGTAATTAAACTCAGTAAGGCCAAGAAATTGATTCTGTACTTCAGTAAGGGTAAATCTGGAAAATACACCGCAGTTCTCATTAAAGGGTGAGTAGCTTCAAGCTGCTGGGTGTTAACATCTCTGAAGAAGTATCCTAGGCCCATCATATTGATGCAATTACAAAGAAGGGCATGCCTGCAGCTATATTTCATTTGGAGTTTAGGAGACTTGGTACGTCACCAAAGGCTCTAGAAAATTTCTACAAATGTACTGTGGAGAACATTCTGAGTGGTTGCATCACCATCTAACATGGAGGAACCAATGCACAGGATCAGATAAACGCAGAGGATTGTAAACACAACTAGGTCTATTGTTGGCATTTTCAAAAGGAATGCCTCAAAAAAGCGGCATCCATTAGCATATGCTTCAGGAACAGCTTCTTCCCCTCTGCCATCAGATTTCTGAATGTTCTATTAACCCATAAACACTATTTCAATATTTTGCTCTCTTTTTGCACTATTTCTTATAAATTCTAACTTTAACTTACAATAATTTTTATGTATTGCACCATACTGCTATCTCAAAAGAACAAATTTCACAACATATATCAGTAATAATAAACCTGATTCTGATTGCATTAAACTTCTTATTCTTCTAAATTAGGATGACGGAAATTAATTAATATCAAATATCAAAAATGCTGTTTTAAAAATATGCAATTCAGAATCCAACTCCTCCTAGTTACCACATATTGCATTTCTTGCTCTTGAAAAGTATTCCTTGGAGCTCTACATTATGAACACAAACAGCACCACCTACAAGCATAGGCATGGGCAAAGGCTGTGCCCTTTTATATTATAAATAAACATGACCAGATCTACTGATAAATCAGCAAGGATTATGGAAAAAGTTACTGGCACCTTGGGAAAATAAAATTTACCAAAATAGTATATTTTTCAGCACGATTTCCTCCAAAGGAAACAAGGAGAATACATCTTAAACACACAATGGGTCTTGTTTCCTTATACTTTGAAGCATTTTAGATCAAGATAGTAAAATGATAAATAACATTCATTGAGTGGTATTGATTTTCACTGACAAAAGTTCTCGCCATTGGCTATTCTTAACCATGTACCTAAATATATTAAATATTAAATTGTGAATTGTATGAACTTCCAATAAAATCAATTGTCACATCACTTTATATATACTAACTTATTTCAATAAAACATATTCAGTCTTATCCAAATTCTGTTTCATTATGATTTTGAACTTTTGCATAATAAATTTAGTTTCAAAGCCAGATTTCAACCTCTTATCTCAACATATGATGAAAGTCTGATGTTACAAAGGGTAATAATGACTTCACCCTTGGCTATTTCTCACAAATCTTACTGCCAATTGAGAGCATTGCACCTACTTTTAATGGAAACAATAGATTTTCATTGGCACTTGCTACTTTTACAGAGATTTCTACATATCTGTCAGCTCATAAAATAGAAGTCCCTCCGCAAAATAATCAATCAAAGTAATTTTGATGTTTTTCTCATATAGACATTTCAGAAAACACATTTAAATGTGTCTTCAATACTTCCATATAGATAATGCTAAATTAATACATAAATGACGAAATGCTACCAAAGGAAGCTTTGATATAACTTTGGGCAAAAAATTGATGAATACCTCAACAGTAGTTCCTTCTTGCTCCCAGCAAAGCACTTCTTTGGATTTAACTTTCTGAGGGCTGTAATAGCTGCTCTCTGTTTGCATTTCCGTCAACTGTAATGAAATGACAATACTTCATTTCAAGTACATTGTATATTAGCAATAAATAGTCATAACCTGTCATCTCAATACACAAAATTGCCACAGACAAATTAGTCTTTACATTTCAACTAAATTCTGTTATTACACAGGAAACAGGTGCAGAAAAACAGCTGCAAATTATTATCCACATCAGGATATAAGGTTCACTGTTGACTATGATTTAATCACATCTAGATAATGACATGTATTTTGAACATAAGGTTAATGTTAAACTTCTCATGTTAACAATTTCTTTACATCTGCTAGTGAAATATCTTCATCACTGTCAAGTCTGTATCTTTATTTAACTGAATAATTATCCAACTTGATGTGAAAATAAAAAAATTGCAGATCAGAAATGGAAAATAAAAGATTCTTGGGAGTTATTTTTATTATTTCAAAAGTCAAATCTGAACCAATAGCATCAAACTACAAAATACCATAATCAATCAGCAAGAATTATTAGAAATTGTCAAATTGAATTCAGATTCCGAACAATTACCAATGGTTAACTCACCCTTGACAATTATCTCAATTATACTGACATGATTGGAAGCAATATTCATTCCTACAGTATGGAAATACCCTCAGCTCTCATTACAAATCCATTTCCACTCCTCATGTTGTGTAACTCATATTACACATGCTGGCTTTACATAGCTATGTTAATATGCCATAAGGTAAAGAGTTATGCATAACGTAACCAGCTTCATCTGTCAGCAATTATTTCAACGGAAAGCAATTAATTGATTAGAGGAACTCAATCTAGAAGAACAATTTTAAGCATTATTAAATCAACAGTAGGCTTAATTTGGCATCTTCTCATATGGAGTGATCTCAACAGCATACAACAATAATGCAGCAACTTGAGAGTATTTCTGACCCAAGTTAAGTGTAAATTAGTTTCAAACATTTTTTACTGGGCAATTAGAACAATTGTAAGTAATACTTCTGAAAATTGGCATGATCAGAAGAGGCTTGGTAATCATAAATTGTGAATATTATGCAATTAGAGTTGGAGTCTTTTAACATATTAAATGAAAACAGAACAAAATGCCAAGATAAATTTTAAAATGACTTTGAAAGGTTGTAAAATTTATTCACAATAAAATATTATATTGCAATTTCACTAAATTAGGTTAAAAACTCAATCCATTCCAAATTGTTATAGTTCGTATTATTGCAATTTTTTTTTAAAAAGCCACTACTGAAGCTACTGTTCTCGATCTGCCTCCCCAACACAGTATTTCTTTCAAATTGAACAAATCACACTGTCATGCTCAGCTACTTTATTTCAGGAATGACACAGTAACTGTTTACCTATACTTGATAAAAGATTGTACAATAAGACTGCTCAATACTATTGTTCAATAGCAAACTCATAAAGAAATATAGCACAAAACAGACCTTCCACCCACCAAGGCTACAATTACTCATTTACACTAATCAAGCATTAATTCCATTTTTTATTCTTCCTATTAATTCCAAGATAAAATACACTGGAAACATTCAGCTGGACAGGCAGCACCTGTGGAAAGACACCAAAGACTTATTTTGACTTTCAAAAATGATGCCTGATGTGCTAACATTTCCAGCAACATTGGTTTTATTTCAGTTTTCCAGTGTCTGAAATTTTAAATTTGCATTAAAATAACACAGCACACCTGGTTACCTTTCCCATAAAAACACATTGGGAAAAATCAAAATGGTAACAGAGCTTAACTTGCATTGAAAATAGAAAAAGAACAGTACAGACAGAAACTTACCCTTTAGTCCATAATGTCTACAATGGCCATAATGACAATTCAAACAAATTTCATCTGCCTGTACAAGGTCTACTTCACTCTTTTTCTCTCCCTATTCATGTATCTATCGAAGTGCATCTTAAATGTTGCTATAGTCTCTGCTTCCAACACTTCCTCTGGCAATGCTTTCTAAGCAATTACCTGTGTAAAAAACATACCCTATAATACTCCTTTCAACTTTTCCTTCTTTAAACTAAAAGCTGTGCCCTCCAATATTTGACATTTGCTCCCTTAGAAAAGGACTCTATCCACACCTCTCAAAATTTTATATATCTTTAACCTCTGGCGCTCCAGAGAAAACAACCCAAGTTTATCCAACCTCTCCTTATTGTTAATACTCTCTGATCAGGCAACATTCTGGAGAATTTCCTCTGTACCCTCTCCAAAGCTTCCACATCCTGCCTGTAACGTGGCAACTAAAACTGCACGCATTTCTCAAGGTGTCCCAACCCAAAGTTTCACACAGTTTTGATTTCCTGATATTTATACGCAACTGATTAAGTATGTTGTATGCCTTCTTGACTACTTCAAGGGGTGATGGACTTACACTCCAAAAACTGAGTGACTGTGCAAGGAGGGGACTAGGCAGGGAGACCACCAAGAGACCTATGATAACTCTGGAGGAGTTACAAGCTTCAGTGGCTGAGATGGGAGAAACTACACATGCAACTATTGCCCAGGTACTTCAATAGTCACAGCTTTGTGGGAGAGTGGCAAAGAGAAAGCCATTATTGAAAAAAACTCGCATGAAATCTCGGTTAGAGTTTTCCAGAAGGCATATAGGAGACTCTCAAGTCAGATGGAAGAAGGTTCTATGGTCTGATGAAACCAAAATTGAGCTCTATAGCCTTTAGACTAAAAGTTATGCTTGACGTAAGCACATCATTAAAAACACATCATCCCTACAGAGAAGCATGGCGGTGGCTGCATCATGCTGTAGAGATGCTTCACTGCAACAGGCCCCAGAAGGCTTGTGAAGGTAGAGGTAAAATGAATGAAGCAAAATACAGGGGTATCCTGGAGGAAAACCTGATGCAGCCTGCAAGAGAACTGCGACTTAAGAGAAGATTTGTTTTCCAGGAAGACAATGAGCTCAAGCATAAAGCCAAAGCTACACAGGAATGGTTTAAAAACAACGAAGTTAATGTCCTGGAGTGACCTAGTCAGAGTCTGGACCTCAATCCATTTGAGAATTTGTGACGGAAGTTGAATCTGACAGAGCATAAGCAGTTTTATACAGAATGGGGAAAAATTGCAGTGTCCAGATGTGCAAAGCTGACAGAGACATATCTACATAGACTCAAGGTTGTAATTGGTGCCAAAGGTGCATCTGCTAAATACTGACTTGAAGGGGGTGAACACTTATGGGATCAATTATTTTGTGTTCTGTATTTGTAATTAATTTAGATCACTGACACAGAAGAGTCTTTTGCTGTTCATCAGTGTCAAAAGATTAACAAAACATAGAACATAGAATAGTACAGCACAGTACAGGCCCTTCAGCCCACAATGTTGTGCCAACCTTCAAACCCTGCCTCCCATATAAGCCCCCACCTTAGATTTCTCCATATACCTGTCTAGTAGTCTCTTAAACTTCACTAGTGTATCTGCCTCCACCACTGACTCAGGCAGTGCATTCCACGCACCAACCACTCTCTGAGTGAAAAACCTTCCTATAATATCCCCCTTGAACTTCCCACCCCTTACCTTAAAGCCCTGTCCTCTTGTATTGAGCAGTGGTGCCCTGGGGAAGAGGCACTGGCTATCCACTCTATCTATTCCTCTTATTATCTTGTACACCTCTATCATGTCTCCTCTCATCCTCCTTCTCTCCAAAGACTAAAGCCCTAGCTCCCTTAATCTCTGATCACAATGCATACTTTCTAAACCAGGCAGCATCCTGGTAAATCTCCTCTGTACCCTTTCCAATGCTTCCACATCCTTCCTATAGTGAGGTGACCAGAACTGGACATAAATCCAATGATTCAATGTTGTAAACAAATAAAACATGAAAACGTGCAAACTTTCAAAGTGGGGGGGGGGTGAATTTTTTATAGGCACTGAACAACCACTTTCTGGTTTTTCCAATAAAGCCAATGACTAATCCAATCCAATTTACTACATCATCCTGAATGTCGGAAACAGAACCTTCGTAACCAACTTCACATGCAAGATGGTGTCAAATATCTTGCAAAAGGCAACTCAGGCAACATCAACTGCCTTGCCTTCATCAACTTTCCTGGTAATATCCTCAAAAAGCTCTATAAAATTAGACATGACCTATCACACACAAAGCCATGCTGACTATCCTTAATCAATCAATGTCTATCCAAATATTCATATATCCAGACCCTTAGAATACCTTTCAATAATTTTCCCATTACTGATGTCAGGCTCACAAGCCTATAATTTCCTGGTTTATTTTAGGGCCTTTCTTAAACAGTGGAACAACATTAGCTATCCTCCAATCCTCCGGTATCATACCCGTCGCTAAGGATGATTTAAATATCTCTGCTCAGGCCCCTGCAATTTCTGCACTTGTCTCTCACAGGGTCCAAGTGAACACCTTGTCAGGCCCTGGAGATTTATCCAACCTAATTTGCTTCCAGACAGCAAACACCTCCTGCGCTGCAATCTGTATAGGGTCCATGACCTTGTTGCTGCTTTTACTCACTTCTGTAGATTTTGTGTCTGAATCCTGAGTAAATGCAGATTAAAAAAATTAAGATCTCCCCCATCTCATTTGGCTCTACACATACATTACCATTTTGACCTTCCAGAGGACCAATGTTGTCCCTTTTACTCTCATCATATCTGTATAATTCCTTAGGGTTCTCCTTCACCTGATATGCTAATGCAACTTCATGTCTTCGTTTAGCCCTTTTGATTTCTTTCTTAAGTGTTCTCTTGCATTTCTTATACTCCATAAGTACTTCATTTGTTCCAACATGCCTAAAATTGTCATGCACCTCCTTTTCTTTCTTAACCAGAGCCTCAATATCTTTTGAAAACCAAGGTTTCATTAACCTGTTATCTTTACCTTTTATTCTGACAAACACATACAAGCTTTGTACTCTCAAAATTTCACTTTTGAAGATCTCCCACTTACCAAGTATACCTTGGCCAAAAAATAATCTGTCCCAATCCTTTCTGAGACCATCAAAATTGGTCTTTCTCCAACTTAAATTCTCAACCCGCGAACCAGAACCATCTCTTTTTTTCAAATTTACTTCTAAATTAATGGCATTATGATTAGATGCACAGCGTTCCCCAACACAAACTCCTCCCAGCTGCCCTGTCTCATTCCCTAATAGCAGATCAAGTAGCACATACTCTCTCAATAGGACTTCTATGTACTAATTCTGGAAACCTTCCTGAACATATTTCACAAACTCTATCCCATTTAGTACATTTACAGTATGGGAGTTCCAGTCAATATGTCGAAAGATAAAATCAACCACTCTAAAAACCTTATGTTTCTTGTAACAGACTGAGAACATTCTACAAATTTGTTCCTCCAAATCCTGCGGACTGTTTGGTGGTCTATAGCATAACCACATCAACATGGTCATAACTAACTTTTACATCATTTCCACCCATTGAGCCGAACTAAATGAGTTCTCCAGTCTGCCCCGACTGAGTACTGCCATGACATTTTCTTCTACAAATCCCCCTTTAATCCTTCCCCTCTATTGTGTCTAAAACAACGGAACCCCGAAATACTGACATTAGTCACACCATACTCAACCTTTTGATTCCTGATATCATCTGAGGCCTTACAACATCTTATCTCCACAACCTCCCCAGTCACTATTCTGGCACTCATATTCCCATCCCTGCACCTCCAATTTAACCCCCCCTTCCCATATCAAACTCCTGCCTGAGAAGTGACATAGATCCCTTCCAATTTGCCTACCAGAGCAACAGGTCCACAGCAGAAGGCATCTCATTGGCTCTTCACTCAACTCTAGAACATTTAGATGGCAAAGATGCTGGCTTCAAGATACACTTTTTCGAATACAGTTCAGCATTCAATACCATCATCCCCACAAAACTCATCGATAACCTCTAAGACCTTGGCCTCAATACCCCCTTGTGTAACACTCGCTTCGCCTAGCGGCTTAATATAAGGGGTGATAACCCCCCAGCCCAGCCAAACTTAAGAAACCTCATTTGGGTGGACGTTGCGCGTTGTGTCCCTTGTTACAAATCAGTACCCCGAAATAACAAACAGTACACAATATGTGATTAAACGATTAAGCTTTATAACTCTTACTTTGACTATAGGGTTAGTAGAGAAACAAAATATAAAAGAAAAAGGGCCCCAAATCTTATTAAACAGTTTGTGCTAAGTTGGAGATCACGGTTTCCCCTTTGCTGATCCTCCGATCGTCGCTGCCCCTCGGACCCTCGCTCCGAGTCCACCCTGTCCAGCAGTCTACCAAATCTTGCCAATCGCGTCTTCTCTCTTCATCTCTCTCTCTGTCCCCCTCTCCAAAAGCCCATGAAATCAACTGCTTCCAGAATCACAACACAGGGCAACAAACTCCTGATGGGCTAACAGCTGCATTCCAAAGCCCTGTTATCTCTAGCCATAACCCAAACATTGCTGCTACAGAGAAACCATTACTTAAGCAGTGAACATTACAGAGAAGCTATTACATACATATTAGATCTTAGATTTCCTCATTTGCAGACTTCAGTCAGTTTGCTCAGTCCCCTGCTCTACTCACTTAATGCTTATGACACCACGGCTAAACACAGTTTCAATGCCATATTCAACTTTGCTGATGACACTACTGTCATATGCCAAATCAGAGGTGATGATGAATCAGCATATAGGAGGGAGATTGAAAATCTGGCTGATTGTTGTCTTAACAACAACCTCATATTCAATGTCAGCAAGTAACTGATTATAGACTTCAGAAAAAGGAAACCAGAGCTCAATAAGCCAGCACTCAGAAAATCAGAGGTGGGAAGGGTTAGCAGCTTTCAGTTCCTCAAACTCTCCTGGGCACAGCATGTGAGTGAAAGCAAAGCAGGGCCTCTACCTCCTTAGGAGTTTCAGGAGGTTCGGCACTACATCTGAAACTCTGACAAACTTCTATAGATGTGTAGTGGAGAACATAATAAGTGGCTGCATCACAGCCTGGTATGAAAACACCAATGCCCTTGAATGGAAAATCATACAAAAAGTAGTAGATATAGCCCTTTATCATGGATAAAGCCCTCCCAACCATTGAACATATCCACATGAAATGTTATCACAGGAAAGCTTCGTCCATCATCAGGGATCCCCACCCCCAGGACTTGCTCTTTTCTTGCTGCTGCCATGAGGAATAAGGCATAAGAGCCTCAGGACTTGCACTGCAGGGTTCAGGAATAGTTACTACCCCTCAATCAACAGGCCCTTGAACCAAGTGGGATACCTTCACTTAACTTCACCTCCCCATCATTGAAATGTTCTCACAACCAATGGACTCACTTTAGAAACATAGAAAACCTACAGCACAATACAGGCCCTTTGGCCCATAATGCTGTGCCAAACATATATTTACTTTAGAAATTACCTAGGGTTACCCATAGCCCTCTATTTTTCTAAGCTCCACATACATATCCAGGAGTCTCTTAAAAGACCCTATTGTATCCGCCTCCACCACAGTCGCCTGCAGCCCATTCCATGCACTCATCACTCTCTGCGTAAAAACTTACCCTTGACATCCCCTCTGTAACTACTTCCAAGCACCTTAAAACTGTGCCCTCTCATGTTAGCCATTTCAGCCCTGGGAAAAAGCCTTTGACTATCCACATGATCAATGCCTCTCATCATCTTATACATCATCATCAGGTCACCTCTCATCCTTCTTCACTCCAAGGAGAAAAGGCTCTGTTCAGTCAACCTGACGAAGGGTTCCAGCCCGAAACATCAACTGATCTTTTCCACTGATGCTGCCCGACCTGCTGAGTTCCTCCAGCGTGTTGTGAGTGTTGTTCAGTCAACCTATTCTCATAAGGCATGCTCACCAATCCAGGCAACATCCTTGTTAATCTCTTCTGCACCCTGTCTATAGTTTCCACATTCTTCCTGCAGTGAGGTGACTAGAACTGAGCACGGTACCCCAAGTGGGGTCTGACCAGGGACCTATACAGCTGTAACATTACCTCTCAGCTCTTGAACTCAGTCCCATGGTTAATGAAGGCCAATGGACGGTATGCCTTCTTAATCACAGTCAACCTGCGCAACAGCTTTGATGTCCTATGGACTCGGACCCCAAGATCCTCCACACTGCCAAGAGTCTTACCATTAATACTATATTCTGCCATCATATTTGACCTCCCAAAATGAACCACTTCACACTTATCTGGGTTGAACTCCATCTATCACTTCTCAGCGCAGTTTTGCACACCACTGGTCACCAACCTCCATGCAGAATATGATCTGTCTACAACCACTCTTTGCCTTCAGTGAGCAAGCCAATTCTAGATCTTCAAATCAAAGTCCCCTCGGATCCCATGCCTCCTTACTTTCTCAATAAGCCTTGCATGGAGTACCTTATCAAATGCCTTGCTGAAATCCATATACACGACATCTACTGCTCTACCTTCATCAATGTGTTTCATCACATCCTCAAAAATTTCAATCAGGCTCATAAGGCATGACCTCCCTTTGATAAAGCCATGCTGACTATTCCTAATCATATTATGCCTCTGATAAATCCTGCCTCTCAGGATCTTCTCCATCAACTTAACAACCACTGAAGTAAGACTCACTGGACTATAATTTCCTGGGCTATCTCTATTCCCTTTCTTGGAAAAGGGAACAACATCTGCAACCCTCCAATCCTCCGGAACCTCTCCCATCCGCATTGATGATGCAAAGATCATTGTCAGAGGCTCAGCAATCTCCTCCCTCACCACCCACAGAAACCTGGGGTTTATCTCGTCCGGTCCCGGTGACTTATCCAACTCGATTATTTGTTTACATTTTTATTGATTGCACGATTTGTCTTTTTCGCACATTGGATTCTTGACAATACTGTGTGTGGTTTTTCATGGTGATTCTGGACTCTAACCCTAACCCTAATGCGTGGCTGCCTGCAAGAAGAGAAAGCTTAAGATTGCATTTGGTTTACATACTTCGATAATAAATGTACTTTTAACTTTACATCCTATCCAAAGGAATCCTCTCCAAGAGCTTCCCAACCAGTGACGTGAGGCTCACTGATGTATAGCTTCCAAGATTAATTACTCAAATATTTAACCATCTACAAATACAGAAAATAGCTACTCAGTATTCCAAAGAAGAGGGTAAAACATGACTCAAGAAATGTAATTATGATCCTTTATCTCTATTAGTAAAATTTCAGTTTCAGTGCTGGGATCTACAACTGAAAATTTCCAATCTCTTTGCTTTTTTTCACTTTTTGGCTATTAGTGACAACACCAGTTGATAAAAACACCCCTGTGACAACTATTCCAGAAAAGGCTCAAGAAACACAAGAGACTGCAGATACTGTTATTTGGAGCAAGAAAGTAAATTGCCTGAAGAACTCAGTGTTTCAAGCAGCACAAGTGGAGGAAACAGAATAATCAATTATCACTTCGCCTCCACAGACTCTACTTCTTCAGTTATGTTCTTCTAGCAGTTAATTTTCTGCTCCATTAAAGATACAGCTCGGAATCAACACCAAGCAACATAAATTGTTTGGATGGATTGTGGGGTCGTGAAAGAAATAGTATACAGCCATGTATCCTTCATGGGAACGTCTTTGCTGCCAGCTTGCCATCACATGGTTTCCAGATTTGTTTTCAAGCTTCTTGATTTGGATCTTCTGAGGGACCCCAGGTACTCACGTTCGATTAACTGCTTCTTCCACCGCGTTCTACATGCCACGCTTTCCACCATGAGGGGGTACATGGTGTCCCTATCCCAGTCACTTCCACAACTCCGGGATCCTCTCTTTGCTGCCTGTAATGGATCTGTCCACTACTTTATCCTCCGCTGGATCCACACTTTCAATCACTGATTCTTTGACTTTCTTATCGCCTGTCCATCACCTCTCTCTGGTGCTCCTCCTCCCTTTTCTTTCTTCCATGGCCTTCTATCCTCTCCTATCAGACTCCCCCTTCTCCAGCCCTGTATCTCTTTTACCAATCAACTTTCTAGTTCTTCAGTTCACCCCTCCCCCTCCCGGTTTCACCTATCACCCTGTATTTCTCCTTCTCCTTCCCCCACCTTTTAACTCTGCCGCTCATCTTTTTATTTTATCCAATCCTGCTGAAGGGCCTTGGCCCAAAATGTCAAATGTACTCTTTTCCATCGATGCTGCCTGGCCTGCTGAGTTCCTTCAGCATTTTGTGTATGTGCTGCTTGGATTTCCAGCATCTGCAGATTTTCTCGTTTGTGAAATAATACAGACTTTCTATTTTCAATCACTTTCCATTAGCTCCTACTGAAAATGCAGATATTAAAATACTAGGATCAGAGATGTGCATCAAGGAATTCAAGAGTACCAGTCAATAACTACAATACAACCTCAAGAACCCCGATCATTAAGGCTTTACTGATTTGTGAACTTTGCTGTGTTCAGTTTTGGATACTGTGACAAGAATTCACATAGATTAAGATGTAGCTGTCCTGTGCTGGCACCGGTGGGATCAGCAGTTGGTCTGCCACCTATCTTCAGGAGAGAGAGAGATAAGGAAAACAATGGAGCAGCATTTGGAGATGTTAATGAATTTGGAGAGCTGGCAAGAGCGGCTCCCCCTTTGAACCCTGAACTGTTTGAAGTGATGGACAGGCGATACCCCAGCAGGGGGATAAAAAGGGACAGGTTTGCTAAGGCAACACACACACGACACCCGAGGTAACGAGACCCTGGGAGCGGTGCGCCTCTCACAAGTCGGTGGGAAGTACCGGGCCATAACCGCACAGGGTGGAAAGGCACGATCGGCAGGAACCTGGTGTGTGTCCACCCTTGCCTGGGTGCCAGGTTCAGCGCCTGGAAACGATCATATCTGGAAACGGAGGGGTCATGGTCGGTGACCT
Source organism: Mobula hypostoma (assembly GCF_963921235.1). Classification (NCBI taxonomy): domain Eukaryota; kingdom Metazoa; phylum Chordata; class Chondrichthyes; order Myliobatiformes; family Myliobatidae; genus Mobula; species Mobula hypostoma. The sequence goes on from NC_086097.1 coordinate 173,800,169, forward strand.
CAGATGACATCACAAAGGACTCGCCCAAAAGCTGACTGCGAAGGTCTGTCTGGAAACCTTGAATATTCATTCGTTTTGCTCTCTCTCTCCTTCCCCCACTGTCCATCGCCACGGCAGCGATTACTGCGAACTGAACTGAACTTTGCGTCACTTTGAAACTGGTCATTTACCCCTAGACAACGATAGAGCTTGATTAATCCTGTTATCTTAATTCTGTGTACATGTGTGTTTATCATTGCTGAACTGTTGCATTTATTATCCTTTTGATTAGAGTACTGTGTTGCTTGTTTCTTTAATAAAACTTTCTTAGTTCTAGTAATCCAGACTCCAACTGAGTGATCCATTTCTGCTGGTTTGGCAACCCAGTTACGGGGTACGTAACAGAAGTGCGGTTCTCGTCCACGATTTTGAACGCTAAATTTGGGACGGAGTAAATTGATTGGGTCAAAATTTCCAAAAGAAAGAAAAGACAAACAGCAGAAACGGAGGCTGAGGAATTTATAAAGGCGCCGACCTTGGAGGCATTACAGGATGCCAGGAAATCAGAATTGGTAGCTGTGGCCAAACTGTTGAATCTTGCTGAGGGGAAGTCGACAATGAGGAGAGAGGAGATACACAGAGCTATCGTAGAGCACTATGTATCTAAAGGTGTGTTTCCCCAAGGTGAGCTGGGGGTGGTGTCTATTGAAAAACCTGCTGGAGACGCGGTACAGGTACAGCTTGAAAAACTGAGACTCGAGCACGAGTTCCGGGTACGGCAGTTGGAGCGAGAAGAGAGGGGGGGGGAGAGGGGGAGAGGGGGAGAGGGGGAGAGGGGGAGAGGGGGAGAGGGGGGGGGGGGGGAGAGGGACAGACAGTTGGAGCGAGAGAGAGAGAGAGAGAGAGAGAGAGAGAGAGAGAGAGAGAGAGAGAGAGAGAGAGAGAGAGAGAGAGAGAGAGAGAGAGAGAGAGAGAGAGAGAGAGAGAGGAGAGAGAGGGAGGGGAGAGAGGGGGAGAGAGAGAGAGAGAGAGAGAGGAGAGAGAGGGGGAGGGGAGAGAGGGGAGGGGAGAGAGAGAGAGAGAGAGGGAGAGAGAGAGAGAGAGAGAGAGAGAGAGAGAGAGAGAGAGACACACACACACACACACACACACACACACACACACAGCTGGAGCGAGAGGAGAAACAGAGGGAAAGGGAATTCGAGCTGGACAAGCTAAAGATAAGGGCAGAGCAGGGGCCCGTGCCAAACCAGGTGGAGGGTTCCGGGCGATCCAGGAGGTTAGGCTGGTTCCCCCATTTGACGATACCGACGTGGATCGGTACTTTCTCCATTTCGAAAAAGTTGCTATAAGTCAGGACTGGCCGAGGGATAAGTGGGCTGTTTTGCTTCAGAGCGTACTGAAAGAGAAAGCCCAAGAAGCTTACTCAGCTTTGTCCACGGAAGATGCCCAGAGGTATAAGGTGGTGCAAGAGGCCATCCTCAGGATTTATGAGTTGATCCCGGAGGCATACCGGCAGAGGTTCCGGAATGCGAGGAAGCAGTGGGACCGCACGTATTTAGAGTTTGCCCGTGAGATGCAGACATATTGTGACCGTTGGTGCGCCTCGAAGGGGGTAGAGGGGGATTATGACAGACTGCTACAGCTGATCCTGATTGAGCAGTTTAAAGGTTGTGTCCCTGAGGGTATGAGACCCTACCTAGATGAGAAAGAGGCAGCCACGTTAGCTGCAACTGCTAAGTTAGCCGATGAGTATGCGTTGACGCATAAAATGAAGTTTGCCCTGAGTAAAGGCTACCAGAAGGGTAGTCAGGACGGCGGGGAGAGTCCGCCGGAAAAGTCAGAAAGTAAGCCGGGGACTAGTGAGAAGGATAAGGTAGACCGGGAGCAGTCTGGTAGGAAGTCTCCTGGGGTCGTCTGTTATAATTGTGGGAAAGTCGGACACTTTGCGTCCAGGTGCTTTGCCCCAAAGAAGGAGACGGGAAAAGGGAAAACAGCGATTTTGACTGGCTGTATCGAGCTGGTACACGAACTGCTAGGGAAGGACAGGTCTGCCCAAAGTTCAGGAAGGGCACGAGAAGTTTATCTCGGCCGGATTGGTGTCAGTGAAGGAGGGGTTAAAACCAGTTCCAGTGTGGATCTGGAGAGACACGGGAGCGTGTCAGTCACTAATACTGAAGAGTGTATTAGAGTTTCGCTCAGAGACCCAGACTGGGGAGGTCAAGGTCAAAGGTATTGGAGAAGGGACAGAGACAGTCCCTTTGCACCAGGTACACTTACAAAGCAACCTGGTCTCTGGACTAGTCACGATCGGGGTGAGGTCTGAATTACCGATGAAAGGCGTGGAAGTCTTGCTCGGTAATGACGTCGCCGGGGGAATCATGTTCCCAGCCGTGAGATTGACATGTCAGCCTGCCAGCATTGAGGCCCCGCCCATGGACTCACAGGTTCATCATGGGACCGCGGTAGTAAATTTAGCTGAGATGTTTCTGCCAGCCTTGTACGAGAAGGGGGTAGAAAGTGAAAAGAAGGAGTGTAGTGAAACAAGAGGTAGTGAGGGAGCTGAGACAGACTTAGCATTAGCCAGGAAAGAATTTATGCAGGCGCAGGAGCGAGACGAGGGGCTGATGGTTTTGGCGGAGACAGCTCTCTCTGACGCAGAATTAACGAGGGAACCAGTAGGCTATTGTGTGGAGGAGGAAGTGCTAAGGAAGAAAGGGAAACCAAGTACCGTGCCCGCAGATGAGGAATGGGGGGTGGTGCAAAAGAGTTATGGGGATGAGGTTTTTAACCTGGCCCACAAGGTACCCCCCGGTGGACATTTTGTGGTACTGGAGGGAACAGCTGGTGGAATCATGAAAGAGGTTTACCGGCTGCACCGGAGGAAGGATGTTATTGATTATGGCCGACGCGAACTGAGATGGTCACAGGCTTTTGATATGCTAACAAGCCTAGTTGGTGTTAGCGCGGAAATCAATGAAGTTAGGGACCCCCTGATAAGAGAAAAAAACCATTTTGAAAAGATGAGTATGGTATCGACCAGATGGGAGAAGGCTATTGTTTTGGCCAGCTCTGCTGATAAGGTCTCTCCCTTAATCCCCGAACAAAGCGACTCTATAGAAGTAATTAAACGACTCGCACCCGTGTGTTTAATTGTCCCAAGGCGATGCAAAGAACTGGGACGTTGGGTGGTGTCTGTTACACTAGGTCAGCCTAGCGAGCGACATCCATATAGAATGAGTAATTCAGTGACTAAAGGGCTGACGAACACAGAGGTGTGTATTGGCAATGTAATACGGCTGTCTGAAGCCAGCTTGATAGTGAACCTGGAAAAAAATGAGTTCGGCCACACGAAGGTCACTTACCTGGGAATTGTGGTGACACAGGGGCAGCTGGCAGCGATGCAAGCTAAAGTGCGGGCTATCTCTGACCTCCCAACCCGACAGACAAGAGGGCCCTCAGAAGGCTCTTGGAGATGGTGGGGTACTGTAGGAAGTTTTGCAATAACTCTGCGGTTACTACCCCTCCCCCTCCTACTAAGCCCTTGCGAGAGAAAACTAAGTCGGAATGGGACGACCCTTGTTATTGTGGTCCAAGACGAAACCCAATGAGAGGTTACATTGATCGCAATTCATCAGTGTTTTTGGCTACTATGAAGTTTGCTAAGTTGGAGCCTGGTCTAAGGGATTATTAATAACACATATAAAAGGAACAGAAAATGTGATGGCTGACTGCCTGCCAGGGGTTGACAACTTCAAACTCGCTGTATTAGCCAAATAGCTGATAAAGATGTATATTTGTGTGTGTATCAAATAATGTATTCATGTTTGTAATTTTTACCCCCCGGTAAAAATCCTTAAAGGGGGGAAAGTGTGACAAGAATACACATAGATTAAGATGTAGCTGTCCCGTGCTGGCACCGATGGGATCAGCAGTTGGTCTGCCACCTATCTTCAGGAGAGAGAGAGATAAGGAAAACAATGGAGCAGCATTTGGAGATGTTAATGAAGGAAGGAGAGCTGGCAAGAGCGGCTCCCCCTTTGAATCCTGAACTGTTTGAAGTGATGGACAGGCGATACCCCAGCAGGGGGATAAAAAGGGACAGGTTTGCTAAGGCAACACACACACGACACCCGAGGTAATGAGACCCTGGAAGCGGTGCGCCTCTCACAAGTCGGTGGGAAGTATCGGGCCATAACCGCCCAGGGTGGAAAGGCACGATCGGCGGGAACCTGGTGTGTGTCCACCCTTGCCTGGGTGCCAGGTTCAGCGCCGGGAAACGATCGTATCTAGAAACGGAGGGGTCATGGTCGGTGACCTCAGATGACATCACAAAGGACTCGCCCGAAAGCTGACTGCGAAGGTCTGTCTGGAAACCTTGAATATTCATTCGTTTTGCTCTCTCTCTCCTTCCCCCCACTGTCCATCGCCACGGCAGCAATTACTGCAAACTGAACTGAACTAAATTGAACTGAACTTTGCGTCACTTTGAAACTGGTCATTTACCCCTAGACAACGATAAGAGCTTGATTAATCCTGTAATCTTAATTCTGTGTACATGTGTGTTTATCATTGCTGAACTGTTGCATTTATTATCCTTTTGATTAGAGTACTGTGTTGCTTGTTTCTTTAATAAAACTTTCTTAGTTCTAGTAATCCAGACTCCAACTGAGTGATCCATTTCTGCTGGTTTGGCAACCCAGTTACGGGATACGTAACAATACCATAGCTCCAACATTATTACACTGATTATACTTCTGAAGCACATTATTGGCAAGAAGATGTCATCCTAGGGGTATGAACACTATTCCAAGGCATCCTTCCTTTACATTATAACAAGAACTTTATAACAGTTTCATAGAGAATATTTTGAGGACCTTTACGTTATGTTTCTAATCCACTACATTGTTTTCTCATCATAAGTTCAAAATCAAGCAAGCAAAAAGATAATGGAATTCTAAAAGAAAATTGTATTCACTGGAAACTTCATTTATTTATTTCTTTTGCAATTTGTTTATTCATTTGTTAGAGCCCCACTGCCTCAGCAACCTTACAACCTGGATTAACCCTAACCTTTTTGTAAGACAATTTATAATGACCAATTAACCTGCCTGGTACATCTTTTGGCTGTGAAAGGAAATCAGAGCACTCGGAAAACCCACACATTCCAAGGGTGGGACATACAGAGACTCCTTATAGACAGCACGGGAACTGAACCCTGAACTCCGGAACACCCTGAGCTGTAATCATGTTGCAATAACTGCTACACTACCGTGGCTCCCGTGGTAAAACAGTTTTAAAAACATCACACCAGAAACAGGCCTACAATACCAGCCATCACCCCTGATTTATAACCACTGGTTGTTTTTACTAACTGCAGACTTCAGAAAAAGATTTAAAAATTACAAAGGGCCTACAATTTATTGTCAGTCAATAAATTGGAAGCAAAACAAAGCAAAGTATACGTCTGGACACCAAAAATTGCTGATTGTGCAAAGACAATCTACTCATAAAACAAAGTCTGTCTAAACATGGGAGAAACAAAAAATCTTTCCAAATGAGAAAGGAGACAATATTTTTGGGTAATATCACCAGATAAATGCAGTGAGCAAGGAATGGTTACTTTGAAACTGTGTATAAGAAATAAATCTGCCATTTGTAGCAAAGCAGCAACAAGATTTGATTGGTAGGGGAATTATCCAATCACTATCGCACTGACCAGGTACAGTGCTGTCACAAGAAACGGGCCAAAAATTAAAGGCTTTGAATGCACAGACCATGACAAGTACAATTTTAATTGTTTTCAAGGTATTCCTCTTTTAAATTTCTTGAGAAATTGATTATTCTCACCCAAAGTAATCAGAAAATAATTCAAAAACATTTTAAAGACAAGGAAGCCTGCAGATGCTGGAAATCTTAAGCAGCACACATAAATGCTAGAGGAACTCAGCAAGGGCAAGCAAGGAATAAACAGTTGACATTTCAGGCCAAGACCCCTTAAGAACTGGAAGGGAAAGGCCACTTGAATATGCACTTCTAACATTTAAAAAATTGTTACAAAAGGAATGGTAACAATAGCTTCACCTTTGCTGTAAGGTACTTCATGAGAATGCTACCATATTAGCTACAGAAGGAGATATGTAGAAGGCAGATGACCAAGTATGTTCAGTGATGGATCTAAAGAAAAGTAAGAGGTGAACAGGGAGAAAGGTTTCAATATGAAATTACAAAGGTCAGAGATCTGTCTGTTAAAAATAATAACATTAATTTGGAGCAATCAAATGCAAGTATGATACGAAATTAGCAGATATCTAAAAAGAATTTAAATTGAGATAGATTATAGAGATATAGACAGACTATATCAGGATAGGAACGCAAACACGAGGAAATCTGCAGATGCTGGAATTTCAAGCAACACACATACAAGTTGTTGCTGAACGCAGCAGGCCAGGCAGCATCTCTAGGAAGAGGTACAGTCGACGTTTTGGGCCGAGACCCTTCGTCAGGACTAACCGAAAGAAGAGCTAGTAAGAGATTTGAAAGTGGGAGGGGGAGGGGGAGATCCAAAATGATAGGAGAAGACAGGAGGGGGAGGGATGGAGCCAAGAGCTGGACAGTTGATTGGCAAAAGGGATATGAGAGGATCATGGGACAGGAGGCCTAGGGAGAAAGACAAGGGGGGGGGGAGATCCCAGAGGATGGACAAGGGGTATAGTCAGAGGGACAGAGGGAGAAAAAGGAGAGAGAGAGAAAAAGAATGTGTGAATATAAATAAATAAATAATGGATGGGGGACAAGGGGGACGGGGGGGCATTAGCAGAAGTTAAAGTCGTCAATGTTCATGCCATCAGGTTGGAGGTTACCCAGACGGAATATAAGGTGTTGTTCCTCCAACTTGAGTGTGGCTTCATATTTACAGTAGAGGGGGCCGTGGATAGACATATCAGAATGGGAATGGGACGTGGAATTAAAATGTGTGGCACAGAGAGTGGTGAATCTGTGGAATTCTCTGCCACAGCAAACTGTTGAGGCCAGTTCATTAGCTATGTTTAAAAGGAAGTTAGATATGGCCCTTGTGGCTACAGGGGTCACGCCAATATATAGAAGGCCGCATCGGGAGCACCAGATGCAGTATATCACCCCAGCCGACTCAGGTGAAGTGTCGCCTCACCTGGAAGGACTGTCATAGGTTTTAGTTGCAAAGCTTTCTTTCTTTCTTTCTGTCAATAGCAAAACTGTTCATTTTTCATATTGTCTATCTCTAATATTGACTCAGTTCTTTTTGCTATCAGTACAGCCTGGTCAGCAGGACATGTCCTACAGCCTTGCCATGAGCAACACATAATAAGAATCAGATTTAGGTTTAATATCACCAGCACATGTTGTGAAATTTGTTATCTTTGCAGCAGCAGTACAATGCAATACATGACAACACAGAAAAACTAAGTAAATCAATTTCAGTATAATTGATTTGTATATTATACTGTATACTTTGTATACAGTATATTTTTAAATTTATATATATATATATATATATATACACACACATATATCTTTATTTTTAAAATTTAAATTGTCCAAAAACAGAAAAAATGAAAAAGTGAGATAGTGTTCATGGGTTCGATGTCAGATGGCAGAGGGGAAGATGCTGCTTCTGAATCAGTGAGTTTGTGTCTTCAGGCTTCCATACCTCCTGCCTGACGGTAGCAATGAGAAGACAGTATGTCCTGGGTTATGGGGTCCCTAATAATGGACACTGCCTTTGTGGGTCACTGCTTCTTGAGGATGTCTTGGATACGATGGAGGTTAGTACCCATGATGGAGCTGACTAATTTTACAACTTTCTGTAGCTTCTCTCGATCCTGTGCAGTAGCGCCCCTCCCAATGATGCAACTTCTCAGAATGCTCTCCACAGTATATCTGTAGAAGTTTGAGTGTTTTAGGTGACAAACCAAATCTCCTCAAACTCCTAACGAAGTATAGCCGCTACCTTGCCTTCTTTATAGCTGCATTGATATGTTGAGACCAAGTTAAATCCTCAGAGATCCTGACACCCAGGAATTTGAAATTGGTCACTCTCTCCCTTTCTGATCTCTCTATGAGGATTGATTCATGTTCCCTTGTCCTACACTTTTGAAGTCCACAATCAGCTCTTTGGTCTTACTGCTGCTGACTGCAAGGTTGCTGCTGTGACACCACTCATCTAGCTAGCATATCTTGCTGTTGTACGCCCTCTCGTCGCCATCTGAGATTCTGCCAACAATGGTGGTATCATTAGCAAACTTATAGATGGCATTTGAGCTATGCCTAGCCACACAGTCATGGGTATATAGAGAGTAGAGCAGTGGGCTAAGCACACACCCCTGAGGTGCGCCAGTGTTGATCGTCAGCAAGGAGAATATGTTATTACCAATCCATACAGATTGTGTCTTCCAGTTAGGAACTCAAGGATCCAAATACAGAGGGAGGTACAGAGGCCCAAGTTCCATAGCGGATCAATCAGGACTTTAGGTATGATGGTGTAAAATGCTGAGCAGTAGTCAATGAACAGTATCCAGACATAGGTGTTTGTATTATCCAGGTGACCTAACGCCACGTGAAGTGCCATTGAGGTTGCGACTGTTGTCGACCTCTTGTGGCAATAGGCAAATTACAGTGGGTCCAGGTCCTTGCTGAGGCTGGAGTCTAGTCATGACCAACCTCTCAAAGCATTTTATCACTATAGATATGAGTGCTACGGGACAATAGTCATTGAGGCAGCTTACGCTACTGTTCTTGGGCACTGATATAATTGCTGCCCTTTTTGACGCAGCTGGGAACTTCCAAACGTAGCAGTGAGAGGTTGAAAATGTCCTTGATATACCTGCCAGTTGGTTAGCACAAGTTTGCAGAGGCTTACCAGGTAACTCCATTGGGGCCTGCCACCTTGTGAGGATTCACCCTCCTGAAAGACAGCCTGACATTGGCCTCTGAGAAAGAGTTCACGGGGTCACTGTGTGCAGCGGGGATCTTCACAGCAGTAGTTATAGTCTCCCTTTCAAACCGGGCATAGAAGGCCATAGAAGCTTGTCTGGTAGTGAAGCATCTCTGCCATTCATGATATTGGGTTTCATTTTGTAGGAAGTAATGCAAATAAAGGAGGCATAATCTAAATGTAACTGCCACATGAACTCCTTTAGATTCATCCCAGCAAAAGATATTTCTACAACAGAAAACTGACTTGTTTTTTCTCTTTCCAAGTTCTGACAAAGCTATTACACTTTTCGACAAAAGCAGCCTAACTTGCTGAGAGTTTCCTAAGTGTTCTGTTTTTGTTATGCTTCATCAATATTTTTACTAATCAACTGCATGAACACCAAATCAAATTATTAACCATATTTTAAAATAGAGAATGCTTTTGACTTTTGATTAATGCATGTCTGCAAAGAATTTGCAAAATAATTAAATGAGCATCTATTCCCTAAGCCTCCCCAAAAACACAGCCATTATAACTCCTTTTTCCCTCTGCAGGTTTAGTTAGTTTTCTCGCACTGAACTCTAATAACATAGGCAAGTGCATGATGCCAATTTAATACCAATGTCATTCTACATACACTACACAAATGATCCAAGGACAGTTGGTTTTAACCAGTCTTAAGTATTTGACCTGGTAGTCTTCTATATGCATATAAATTTCAATGGTAAAAGTACACAATTTTTTTTTAAATCAATGCTAAAGATCAGAGACCAATTTTCACACGATTATACTGACCTGGTGAGTATGGTCAGCTTATGGTTTTGATTTCAGAATTTCAGTACATTGCTTTAAATGCAGGGGAACAGGAGTTGTGAATAACGTGAATGCCTTGATTTAGTTCGTCAGCAATTACTTATACTTAGCGTATTGTACCTACTTTCCGTTGAACTGATATTGAGCCAAAGGAAGAAAGATGAGACCACGTAGATATTGGTTTTAAGGAATGTCAACAGGAAGAAAGGAGAAGCAATTCTGAAGCTGAAGATCTTGCTGCCAACCGCGATATGAAAAAAAAGGAGTGAGAAGTTTGGTGGTACTTCAGGAGATTATCACCCTAGCTTAAAGGACTTCAACAGGCTACAGCATTACACTTCTAAATATAATATTAATGCCTAATGTAAAGCAATCGCAATTTCCATCTATATTAGCATATCTAATTACTGGAGGTCACCTATGTCAAATAGTTGTCTACTACTGCCTGGTTCTCACAAACCTTGAAAGTGACAGTTGCTTTGGTGCAATAGAATCCAACAGAGACCACTGGATCCTTGGGAGGCAATGATCTCAGATGATTTACTTTAATGCCATTTTCGTCGACTTCATGGTTCCCATCACCCTCATCAGAATAACTGACCAGTGCAGGAACAAGGGACCATGCCCAAGACACCCATCCTTGATCATCATCTTGATGCTGCAAAAACTGTTGAACATCAGCATTCTGGTACAGGGTTCCATGTTGCCCTTGAATCCCTGCTTCAGATTCACCACCTGGAGAGACACAGATACACAGTGAAATTTAATGCTGTGACAAAACACTTCAACTGGACAGCTTCATCAACCAATAACATTAACTTGGTTTTACTCACTCCATAAATGCAGTCGATTCCAGCATTCCTTTTTGATTCAAATTTGCAGGCAACAAGAACTTTAGTTTCTTTTCTTGTTTTAAATGAGTGCACCAAAATATTTAAGTTGCTGGGACAAACACTAACATGAACATTCCCTGTCCAACCTTCTCCCAACAATTTAAATTAGATTTATATTCTCATTATTCTAGTGCAAGTAAATGATTATTGACTCAAAAAAGTATTTCTTCCTCCACGACTGCTGTCTGACTCACCGAGTGTTTTTTTTTTGTTTCAGTTTCACATTCCAGCATTTGCGTGGTTTTTTGCTTCAATTACTATGGAAGCAGCACCAGACTATAAAGTAAAAAGGAAAAAAGCATCCTTATCAACCATGAGGTTAGATGTTGGGAAAGTGGAAAAGGACTGAAAGTTGTATTCTGAGAAGTTTAGAATCCAACATACGCAGGGCAAAATGGTTTTTTACAGCACTGGCCGTGCACAGTATTCCTGTTGCTTTCTGGAAATACAAATCCTTGACCAAGTAAAGCCATCCCAAGGAAAAGAAAAGAGATATCATCAAGAGAGGGGTATCACCCTCTTTCTGCATGACCAGCAATTATGTTCATCCCTAATCCCATGCAGTGCCATTTACATTCTTTACCATCAGCACTAATCTCATTATCACTGACTTCACATTCTATTTCACTCAAAACCATGACAGATCACGTTTCCAATTCTTCAAATCAACAGATTGAAAAAAAAGATGCACATTCTCCCTGTAGATGTTCTTGATGTATATTAATATTGCAAAAGATTAAAATTAATTTATTAATGCACTCCAAGTGAGCCTGCCAATTTATAATATTTAATAAAGATGAATTTCCATTAGCAAAATGCTTGAATTTCAGCAAAGTTTCCAACGTTTCACATTTTTAAAATCCTTAAGGCTCACAAGTGGCTCAGTAGAAGAAATTTTTAACATAATATAAATCAAAATAAAGAGGTGATAGACTGAAAAATAAATCTATTCTTGGTAACAGCTCTTGGCTGTCAACAAAGAAAGCAGAGCCATGAAGCGTGAGTAATCACATGTGACTGAACAGGAACAGCTTAGAACAGAAAACAGTTCTTGAACAACTGAAGTCACCAATGCACTCAAACTTTAGAACTCGATCTCCAATTTCTTTCAAAAACTTTTGAATAAAACAAAATAAATTCTCAAACTGATTACAGGATGTTACAATACATCTTCTGTCACTCAATGTTGAGGCACTAACTTCATGCCAAAGAAACAATATTTTCAAGTTGCCTGGATAAATGCAGCTCTAAAATTGTTCGATATCAACCACATCCAGGACAAAGCAGCTGCTTGAACGACAGATACCCCATTCATTATTCTAAATACTCATTCATCTCCATCTCAAGTCCAGCCAAGTCAAGTCACTTTTTATTGTCATTTCGACCATAACTGCTGGAACAGTACACAATAAAAACAAGACAACGTTTTTCAGGACAATGGTGCTACATGAAACAATACAAAAACTACACTGAACTACGTAAAAACCAACACAAAAACTACACTAGACTACAGACCTAATCAGGACTGCATAAAGTGCACAAAATAGTGCAGGCATTACAATAAATAATAAACAAGACAATAGGCACAGTAGAGGGCAGGAGGTTGTTGTCAGTCCAGGCTCTGGGTATTGACAAGTCTGATGGCTTGGGGGAAGAAACTGTGACATAGTCTGGTCGTGAAAGCCTGAATACTTTGGTGCCTTTTGCCAGATGGCAGGAGGGAGAAGAGTTTGTATGAGGGGTGCATAGGGTCCTTCATAATGCTGGTTGCTTTACAGATGCAGCATGTGGTGTAAAAGTCTGTGATGGCAGGAAGAGAGACCCCGATGATCTTCTCAGCTGACCTCACTATCCGCTGCAGGGTCTTGTGATCCGAGATGGTGCAATTTCCAAACCAGGCAGTGATGCAGTTGCTCAGGATGCTCTCAATACAACCTCTGTAGAATGTGGTGAGGATGAGGGGTGGGAGATGGACTTTTCACAGCCTTCGCAGAAAGTAGAGACGCTGTTGGGCTTTCTTGGCTATGAAGCTAGTGTTGAGGGACCAGGTGAGATTCTCCACCAAGGTGAACACCAAGAAATTTGGTGCTCTTAACGGTCTCTACGGACGAGTTGTCTTATACAATGTGGGAGCGATGTGTGTGTTACCTCCTAAATATCCTGCAATGAGGCACTATGACAGCATCTGCCAAACCCACATTCACTAACAACAAGGGTAACAACATCAGGCATACAAGATCATAAGAATGCAAGAACATAAGGAAAAGGAAGAAAAGTCAGCCACATTGCATGTAGTACAAAGGGTTCATATACAGGTGGAGCAATCTGGAAGTCAAATAGAAAATTACATGCACAAAATGCTGGAGGTACTCAGCAGGTCAGGCAGCATATATGGAGAGGAATAAAGATTCGAGTTTTGGGCCAAGACCCTTCATCAAGACTGGAAAAGAAGCCAGAATAAGATGGTGGGGTGAGGGGAAGGTGTACAAGCTGGAAAGTTTATAGTTGAAGCCAGATGAGAGGGAAGGCAGGTGGGTAGGGGAAAGGGAAGGAAGAGGGGGACCAAAAGAAGATAGGCAGATGAGAAGAGAAGGGGTAAGAAGAGAGTCAGAATGTAGAATGGAAAAGGTGAGAAGGAAGAGAAATTACCAGAAACTGGAGAAATCGATGTTCATGTCGTTAGATGGAGGTTACCCACACAGAATTGCTCCTCCAAATTGAGGGTGGCCTCATCATGGCATAGAGGAGAATAGAAATATTCTGAATAGGAATGGGAGTAGAATTAAACTGGTTGGCCACTGGGAAATCTTCTCTGTTGCAGATGGCGCCAAAGTGCTCAAGAAAGCCATCGCCCAATCTATGAAAGGTATCATCGATGTAGAGCAGAACGCATTGGAAACACTGGATACAGCAGATTACCCCAACAGACTTGCAGGTGAAGTGTTGCCTCACCTGGAAGGACTATTTGGTGAGGAAAGAGGTGAATGGGCAGGTGTAGCACTTGTACCACTTGCAGGGATGAATGCTAGCATTCAAAATGAGGATGATAAAAGAATGCAAGATTTAAATTTATAGTTATTTTAGTGAGGCTAACGAAAGAACTCCAAATAATTTTGGCCAACATATTTAGGAAGGGGTATATTTGCACTGGAAGCAATGCAGAGAAGATCAGCTAGTTTGAATCTTAAAATGAAAAGATTGATATACAGGTTATACCTATACTCAGAGTACAGTACAAAGAGAATGACAATATTAAACATACAATGTTCTGAGAGGATGAACAGGTGGATATCAAGCTTTCCCTTGAAGGGATTTCTCAAACTAAGGGACATAATTTCAGAAATATGAGTTACTATTCAGGCAGGTGATGAGGTGGATTTAGATTTTTCTCTGTGGATCCTGATTCCCTGAAATTTGAAATTCAGAGACTGAGGGTAGGTTGGGGGCTTGTGATTTGTGCACAGTATCCCAACACTGTCAGACAGGCAGGAAAATTAATCTGAGGCAATTCATTTTCTCAACAACTCCGAAAATTTATGACTCTTCATCTCAATCTTAAATGGGTGATTCCGTATTCTGAAACTATACCACCTAATCTGGATTCCCCTGGATTTCCAATCCATTTGTTTACCTTCAACAAATTTACTTGATTCCTTCACCTAAATCAAAATCAGAAACAGGTTTAACATCATCGGCACAAGTTGTGAAATTTGTTAACTTAATGGCAGCGTACAATGCAATACATTATAATATAAAATAAATAAACAGATATGTATTAAATAGTTAAATTAAAAATTGTGCAAAAACAGAAATAAAAATAAGGTAATGTTCATGGCCTCAACGTCTATTTAGGAACCAGATAATAGAGGGAAAGACGCTGTTCCTGAATCGCTGAGTATGTGCCTTCAGGCCTCAATGAGATAACAATGAGATAAGGGCATGTCCTGGGTTATAGGGATCCTTAATAATAGATGCTGCCTTTCTGAGGGACTGCTCCTTGAAGATGTCTTGGATACCATGGAGGCCAGTACCCAAGATGGAGCTGTGTAATTTTACAACTTTTTGTAGTTTCTTTCAATCCTGTGCAGTAGCCCCACCACCCCTCCCCACCCCCTTCCATACAGTGATGCAGATTATCAAAATGCTCTCCATGCTACATCTGTAAAAGTTTTCGACTGTTTTAGGTGACAAACCAAATCTCCTCAAACTCCTAATAAAATACAGTCACTGCCTTGCCTTCTTTATAGTTGTATAGATATGTTGGGACCAGGTTAGATCTTCAGAGATCTTGACACCCTGGAACTTGAAATTGCTCACTGTTTCCACTTCTGATCCCTTCAACAGGATTGGTTTGTGTTGCTTTGTCCTACTCTTTCTGAAGTCCACAATCAGCTCTTTGGTCTGGCTGATGTTGAGTGCAAGGTTGTTGCTCAACAAGCTGGTATATCTCGCAGCTGTACACCCTTTTGCCTCCATCTGAGATTCTGCCAACAACGGTTGTATCATCAGCAAATTTTCGATGGCATTTGATCTATGTCTTGCCACATAGTCATGAGTACAGAGGGAGGTTCCAAACTTTTTATGCATTGACCAATACCGTTAAGCAAGGGGTTTGTGGACCCCAGGCTGGGAACCCTTGAACTAACTCATGAATGCATGGCATATGTTTAAGAATCTAACACTGATTCCTGTGGCACTCTCATTAATTCAATCCCAACTCTGTTTTCCATCAGCTTTACATTCTTCTATCTATGCTATATAGTGTCACCAATACCTTGGTAACACTATATTAGTTCTTATCTTGGAGTGTAATTGTTTGTGTGCCTTACTGACTGCCTTCTAGATAACTGAATATACCACCTTCGCTGGTCCCCGGTATTTCTTCCCCCACTCATTACATCTACAGTACCAACCACAAGTTCTCCTCTGGATCATACATCATTCTAACTTGTAAAGGTGCCCCCATTCCTTCACTAGCATTGAGCCTAAATCCACAAGTGTTCTATCCAACACCATGGAAGATCAGCAGAAGGATCAAAGTAAACAGCAGCAATATGATAACATTGCATATTTTGATAATAAATTTACTTTGAACTTTACTGTGGGAAATACAAGCTACTCCTGCAAGCCCATATTCTATGACTAAATGGTGAGATTTTACAATCTATTGCAGGTGTTCTATATACATAACTGCGAAGAAATTTGCACCTTTTCATTCTTTCTAATTTTAGTTACTGTTGAGATTTAGAAAAAGTTTCTTTTACATTTGCTGTCTCTATTGCCTCCCTTTGTTAATTCTCATTTTTCTTTCCTTCTCTTGATTAAAGTATTTGCCTTCAGATCAAAATAAGTATCTTTGTGCCTCAGCAAAAAAATTTCTATCTCCATTGGTTGAAAAGAAACACTGACCTTGGTCCCTGGTACAGGTCCTAATTCCTTTTCAGAAAATACTGGGGTTGCTTCCAAACTTCAATGACCTGATGTGAACACAGCCCAGCACATCACACAAACCAATCTTCCATCCTTGGACTCACTTTACACTGCATGCTGTCGGATCAGTGCTGCCAGGATAATCAAGGACACGACCCACCCAGCCAACACACTTTTCGTCCCTCTTCCCTCTGGGAGAAGGCTCAGGAGCTTGAAGACTCGTACGGCCAGATTTGGGAACAGCTTCTTTCCAACTGTGATAAGACTGCTGAACGGATCCTGACCCGGATCAGGGCCATACCCTCCAAATATCCGGACCTGCCTCTCGTTTTTTTTTTGCACTACCTTACTTTCCATTTTCTATTTTCTATTTATGATTTATAATTTAAATTTTTAATATTTAGTTTTGATTTGTACTCCATGGAGCGCAAAGTGCAGAATCAAATATCGCTGTGATGATTGTACGCTCTAGTATCAATTGTTTGGCGACAATAAAGTATAAAGTACTGCATAAGATCTAACTATGGCGAGTTGTAAGTCTTACTAAAGATGAACGTTATATGTTCATTGCTTACAACAAAATGCAGATTAATGGCTGAGTAAACAACACTACATGACTTTTAATTACTGGTAGATAAGTATAAATGAAACTTAGCAGTACAGTTAGACAACTTCAACAAATAGGCACAGTAATCCATCTTGTGTTCCTCAATTATTGACACTGCCAGTACTGAAAAGTCTAACATTTATATTTTTCTCTTTTTAATGGTCTTCACTTAAATTATCTGTCACCATGACAGATTTGAACAAATTCCCAAAACAATTGACTAATCCTTCCCCCCTCCAACCCCCACAAAGTTTACAATTGCCAAAGAAAATGAGAACCATACTTTATAAAATGGGTCTAACCACAGGAGACTTCATACAAGTATCTTATTCCCAGGTTAAGTGAGAGAATAGTGGCAGATTCCTAGATGTGGTCAATTAGTATTTGGCAGAAATACACACATGTACAAATGAACGGCCATTAAGTAAATGTTCCTAAGGTGGCATAAACCAAAACTGGTCCCATGATTAACATTTACTGTATTCCCTATACCCTCCCTTGACCAAGTTTTTGCCACTTTGGGACAGAAATATATTGATTCGTTCATATGTTTATGAAGTATATGCAAGATATATTCCACCATGACATGTTTTATACTTGAAAGACGGAAATAAACACAAGTTCAGAGGAATTGTTTAGCCATCACAAAACCAAGATATCACCCATTAATTTTGTTTCTCTTTGAAATTAATATTTGCATCCAAATTATTTAAATCTTTTATCGTTACAAAATAATGTTTTGAATTGAACAAACTTCACAACACATGGCAGTGATATTAAACCTGATTCTGATTCTGAATTTACAATCTAATAACCAGTTTTTCAAGATGGAATTATAATGTGTTTCTTTCAACAATAGTGCAGAAACAGTGAAAAACTAACTGCTGGAGAACCTCAGTGGGTCGGGCAGCATCTGTGGAGGGAAATAGCCTGACCCACTGAATTCTGCCAGCTGGTCATATTCTTTGCTCAAGATATCAGCAACTAAAGTCTCCTGTGTCTCCTGAAGAAACAGTAGCTCTTAATGAAGGAAAAATCATAAATTCATAATCCCCAAAGACATTCCCCAAAACTTTGTCATTCTTGCAAACAATTTTGTCAAAACAGGGCAAGTTCCAAAGAGGAAAATCAAGCATCATTAAAGGGACTTAAAAGCAGGATATCGTGCTCCCAGCAACCAATCTCATGCCCCCAGAGTGCACACAAAATTTTGTAAATTTTCATCAAAAAAATTGTATCAGTACAAATTTATAGACAGAAAGTCATGCTGTGATGACTATAAATTTGTTGTGATAGAAATAATGCTAGTAATAATATATTAATCATGTATTTAGAAATTCAATAAATTACATAACTAATTCCACATATGCTTTCTTAGTACATCAATACAGTTGTAAAATTTTAACTCTATTTACATACTCAAAATACCATCTGTATTCTCTATAGAAAAAGAAAATTCAATTATCAATAATATGCATTTGAAAGGCGCCACTGGTTAGTGAGTATATACAGAAAGAGCAACATGCATACTAATACTGCACATCCGCACGCACGCACACGCATACACACACACGTGCGCACACAAAATCAGAATCAGGTTTAATAGCATATGACATATGTCGGGAAATGTGTTGTTTTGCAGCAACAGTACATTGCAACACATAATAATAAACACTATAAATTATAATAAGTAGAAACATTTGAAAATTATCAAGTAAGTAGTGCAAAAAGAGAGGAAAAAATACAGGGGTAGTGTTCATGGGTTCATTCGCCATTCAAGAATCTAATGGCAGAGGGGAAGAAGCTGTTTCTGAAACACTGAATGTGTGCTTTCAGGTTCCTGTAGCAACTCATTGATGGTAGCAATGAGACAAGGGCATGCTTGGGTGATAGGGGTCCTGAATGATGGATGCCGCCTTTTTCAGGCATCACCTTTTGAAGGTGTCCTGGAGGCTGGAGAAGCTAGTGTCCATGATGGAGCTGGCGCGTGTGCGCATACACACACACACGCACACACACACAAAATACTGTGGAAGTAGAGGTTGCTAATTCTCAAGGGAAGATAACAAGCATGTACAAATGATAATCATAGCAAAGGGAGATATGGCAAAGTTAGCCAAAAAGTGAAGTTGAAGTTAATGGGAGCTTGCACTTAAGTCTGCCGTTGAACAAAATCAACATGTGAAATCTGCAGTTAAGAGATAAGAAGTCTTTCACATATGAGCCTACACAGCAGAAAATGGAAGATATAACCCACAATGGATAGTAACAGTTAATACTTAGAATATGGCTAAAATATTCAAACATAAAAAATAACCAGTATGGGCAAGTGGTAAGGATATTGTTCACATGACAGCGTGAATCAAACAAGGAATTCCCAGAAATAATTCTTGTTCAAAATAAAAATCCTGCACAAATGAAAGACTACACATAGAATATAGAACAGTAGAGCACTATATGGGCTCTTCAGCCCACGATGTTTTGCCTCCCTTTTAATCTACTCCAAGAACAATCTAATCTTTTGTCCTACACAGCTAATAACCCTCCATTTTTCTTACATCTTTGTGCTTAAAAATTTAAGAGTATCTTAAATGTCCTTAATGTATCAGTCTCTCACACCACCCCTGGCAGTTTGTTCCAGGCACCTACCACTCTGTGTAAAAAACTTGCCTCTGACATCTCCCCAGAACTTTCCTCAACTCACCTTAAAAAGATGTCCTCTGGTATTAGTCATTCCAACTCTGGGAAAAAGGTGCTGGCTATCCACTTTATCTATGCCTCTTATCATCTTATAAACCTTTATAAAGTCACCTCAATTTCTCACTCCTTGGAGAAAAGCATTTGTTCAATCTTTCTTCATAATGCATCTGTTCCAAAAGCAGAAGTCAACAGCTATGCTGCTTAAAAGCAGTTCCTAACAATTAACAATGTTCAAAATGGCTGTCAAACACTATCAATGCAACACTAGGAAACAACCACAAAACAACCAAGGTAAGGGAAGAGAGGTGGGAATGGGGGAGGGGTTGAGAGGGAGGGTGAGAGAAGGAGGGTGAGAGAGGGAGGGGGGAGGGTGAGAGAGGGAGGGGGGAGGGTGAGGGGGAAATAAACTCAACTTTGCAAAATACCAAAACAAATGAACTGTAAAACACCCTAGAACATGGAAAAGAATTACATTATTTTGGCATATTTCACAATCTTTAACAGTAGACAAATGAAACTTAAAGCAGATTCTGAAAGATCCCTCCTGTGGAGATAGACATAGCCACACACTGGGTACAGAGTACAAAGAATAGGAATAGGCCCTTCAGCCCACGATGTCTGTGTCAACTATGAAGAACAAAGGTGAAGTTACTGAGGGAATTACCTGGAGCCAAGTTTAAATTCCACTGTGGCCAATGTGCAATTTAAACGCTGTTAATAATCTGGAATTTAATGAAAAATCACGGCAAACCTAATTAACTCATATTTTCCAAGTAATTCAGTGCAGTAACATCTTCATCAGTTTTTCTAGTAACAGTGGAATTTAGGAAGAATATTTTATTGGGCCAAATTAAGATTCCATGACGGAGCAGAACCAGAACTGTACAAGCTGAAAATACATTGATTCCCAAGAAATAGTTCAGAAAAATTCATTAAAAGCTATGATAATTTACAGTCATATACCCTCAAAAGTGTAATGGCATTCACTTGTTACATTCCATTGATTTATTATTAAAATCCATCTATTTCACTAATGTTGTTCAGGCAGGGGAAACTCAAAGTTCAAAGTACATTTGTTATGAAAGTACATATATGCCACCATATAAAACCCTGAAATTTGTTTTCTTACGGGCATACTCAGGGCACGGTTGTCAGATGTATTCATTCTTTCATTCTCTCATTCTCTCTCTCTCAGACACACACACACACACACACCCCCACTCACCCTGCAAAAACTAATTTCAGGGAGGCAGCACTACCATTTGAGGCCCCCGCAACCCCATATTCCCTCCTCCCCCACCCCCGGTCAACCTCCAAGGGTGTATACAATACTTCATTTTGTGAGTTTGTCTAATCTGTAAACAAGTTGGGTATATGCAGAAAATGTGACATTATAATATGTACTTACATTATATTATATGATCATATTTACTCTATTACAACTTTAAGCAAGTCTGCAGGGAGTTTGGCCTCATCACATGGGACATCAAGAGCATAGCTCCTTCGCAGCCAGCCAGCTAGTTTAAATAACGTTAGCTATGCTAATTAATGAATGACACCTGTTAAACTCACCTCAACAAGTCTTTTACATTTTAACTCACCTTGGGCAATAGAAAAGTCACTGTTGCAGACAGTGCAGCAAGCAATACTGTCATTACTTTTGAGGTCGACTGTAAAGCCCACCCACAGAGAAAACTGATAAGTCTACTTCGCAGGGGTCCCCAACCTTTTTTGCACTGCAGACTGGTTTAATATTGACAATATTCTTGCGGACCGGCCGACCGGGGTTGGGGGGAGGTGGTGGAGTGTATTAATCATGACTAGAATATAGGTGATAAGTCAATTATGTCACTTATAAGTGGCTAATACACTCAATTTCGTTTCTAAAAGGGTTTATCTAACAAATTTAATATTAAACACACAGCTCATATCTTCCTCCGCCATCCGAAGGTACAGCGTTCCTATGAAACGGTTCGTGAGCCGAAATGTCGTAAAGCGAAGAAGCAATTACCATTTATTTATATGGGAAAATTTTGTGAGCGTTCGCAGACCCAAAAATAACCTACCAAATCATGCCAAATAACACATAAAACCTAAAATAACAGTAACATATAGTAAAACCAGGAATGATATGATAAATACACAGCCTATATAAAGTAGAAATACTTTTCCACAATCATTACTGAACTGTTCTCCGGAGCAAAAATCTCATGCAAGCGCCGTTGGCAGAAAATCTCACACAAGTGCTGTTGGCAAAAACACTCTCTCCAGTAACCTTTAAGCTATGAAGCTGCCAAATCATACCAAATAACACGTAAAAATACACAGCCAATATAAAGTAGAAATAATGTATGTACAGTGTAGTATCACTTATCGGAATTGGTTCAGCGCCGAGCACACTGATGATGGTGTGTTAGACTGAGTCGTCGGAGTTTGGGTGGTGCAGTGGCCCCCCACCCTCCAGGCCGCTGAGCGATACATTGCCACGAAGAACACAGGGGTCCAGCAGTAGCCGGGAGGTACACAGCACATCTTTAAGAAAAAAGCCGAAACAAACATGCTAATTAATTAGGTGCTGCCCGTAATTGTCGGCCCAGATCAGTGCTGATTTCCGATTGCGTCGTCTCTGATCTGGGCCGACAATTACGGGCGGCACCTAATTAATTAGCATGCTTGTTTTGGCTTTTTTCTTAAAGATGTGCTGTGTGCCTCCCGGCTACCTCTGCATTCTCCGCGAATCGGTATCTGTCCGTGGCCTGGGGGTTGGGGTGGTGGGACACTGGGGTGTCATCTCGTCGCCTGTTTCCATTAGAGCAGGAGGGTGAGGGGGGAGGGAGAGGGAGAAACTCTTGATTCTGGATTCCGGGAACTGGAAATAAATGACGCTGCAGACTGCAACATCGAAACAATGAGCTGTTGTTTCTCCCCTTGCTGTGGCAGGAGCAATATCCCTCTTGTTAGTGAGAGGGGAGGGCCCGTTGAGATGTCGAAGTTGGGATGTACAGTAGTTTTTAATGGTCTATAGATCAAGGTCTTTGGGGGTTTGTTATTGCTTGGTGTGGGGTGGGGGGCTGATGCTTCTTTGCTGGAGCAAATGGGGGGAGGGGAAACTTAATACTTTACTGTGCATGGGAGGGGGCAGGGGTCTGTGGGTTTCTTACATTTTTTCTGTCATTTATTGCTTGGATTTTTTTTCTCTGTTTCATGGATGCCTGCAGAGAGCTTGGATTACAGGTTCTATACCATACACATTCTCTGACTTTAAACTGAACCATGGAATGACTGATAACATGTAACACCCTGGGAAAGGTTTCACTGCTAATGTAATGGTCTTTCTGCAGAAGCAGTGTTTAGATTATGGTTAGAGATAACAGGTGCTTTGGAATGTGAGCCGTCCAATGAAGGGAATGCCGTGTGCCTCACACAGGGGTGATCTGGGTCTTTGCTCAGCGGGAGATGAAGGGAGAAGACGCCAGAGTGGAGAGGTCGTAGCACTCCAGCCAGAGCAGTGCCATAATCCGACAAAGGTTGGGGAGATCGAAGGAGGATCGGCGAAGGGGAAACTACGATCTCCAACTTGTGCACATTAAACTGTTTCATTAAAATGCGCCCTCTTCTTTTTTTGCTTTTTCTTTACTAACCCTTTAGTCAAATTAAGAGCTATAAAGCTAAATCATTTACTTGTGTATGGTGTACAGTCTGTTAGTTCATGGTACTGATTTGTAACAGGGTAACAAATCACATAGCATCCACCCAAACAGGGGGTTTCAGGTGAGTTTACATCTCAATCTCACACATTCGGCGGGACTAGAGATTTTCTTCCCTGGACTTGAGCAGCCGACAGAACCTGAGTGTTTCAATTGTGGGGGTATCGTCCAGGATCGATTTCGTTGGATGCTGTGTGATTGCCCTGAGCACTGACCCTCTGGGTTGTGTGTTTAAGTCTGTGCTAAACCATTGACCGGTAAAGTGATTATGACACGTGGGTATGGATGCTGCCGGGGTTGAGTGGTGGTGTGAATCCACGGGGTTACTGGTAATGAATGCGATCGTGTTGAGTGGGGTAGATATTCATACTTCTGATGAGTTGTTAATTCCACTTTTAAGTACTGTTAAAGCCATAGGAAAGGTTACAATTGTGGGGCAGAGATTTGATAAGATGGCAGGCAAAGACTTTCTTCTAGTTCTGACTAGTGCTGACATAACGGCAGTGGAACTGCTTAGTACTATTGGGGCCCTAGGAGAGGGGGTGCTATGGACTGTCCATACTTTCTGGGAGGAGGAGAGTATAGAGGAGCGGTCCAAATCACAAATTGAGTTTCCTGTAGCTGGAGGGTGAGAATTCAAAGACAGGGTTCTCTTGGTTCTGCGGAGCGAGGAGAAGGAGTGGTCTGATTTGGAAAGTCTAATGAGTCCCCCAGTGAAGAGTAAAAATTCTGAGTTAGTATCAGCCCTTACCTCTCTGGCAAATAAATGGGGAAAAAAATGCCCAGGTTCAAAGTACCAACTGTTATAGGCTCTGCCTGTTCTCAGGAATGAAGCCCACCCCTAAAGGGGAAGAGGAGAATGAGATATGGGCAGAGCAGACCTCTCAGTTGTTAGATGAGTGGTAGTGCTCTGATGACGTAAAATGATAGTGACTGGCTGAGAGTTTGAGGGAGTGGGCTGCTGACATAGTGAGAGCCGTTAAGGCGCAGAACCCCCCCCCCCCGCCACTTCTGTGGCCTACATGCGAGCACTAGAAATGGTATTTGATGTGACGGGAAGCCCAATGGAGCTCATGACGGGGTTTCAGAACATGTGTCAGGAGAAGGGGGAAAAGCTTTCTGCCTGCATCTTTTGCCTAGAGAGGCAGTTAAATTGCTTACAGCAGAGAGGGGCCAATCAGACGGCTGAGGTGGATCAGTTAAGAATGGACTTTTTTTACCGTGCCCATGGTCTGCTCTTTATCAAATTATGGTATTGCTTTGCACTGTTGTAACTATATGTTATAATTATGTGGTTTTTGTCAGTTTTTCAGTCTTGATTTGTCTTGTGTTTCTGTGATATCATTCTGGAGTAACATTGTAACTAAATGACAGTAAAAGAAGACTGCGTGTCCTCATAATCTAAATAGCAAAAGGCGCCCAGTCCTAAAACCTGATCGCTTGGGGTCTCCAACTGTCTCATAAGACGTGTCCCCCTCCCTTGTTTGTTGTACCTCAAAGAGGTGTCATTAATCATTGGGGACCCTCTTCTCATTACTGCCATCATCGTACTGTGACTTCACTCAAAGTTTTAAAAACAGATTCTTCCGCACCGCCATCAAATTTCTAAATGGTCCATGAACCCTCACTATTTTGCTATCTTTTTGCACAACTAATTTATTTTCATATACTTCTTAGTGTAACTTATAGCATTTTTAATTTATTGCACAATACTACTACCACAAAATAACAAATTTCATTACATAAATCAATGATATAAGCCTGATTCTGATTGGATTGTTCATGTCTACATTTTTCATGATATTTCCAGAGTCAACAATTGTCACACATATTGCGAGTTGTGCATCTCTTGGTAAATTTTACATACCTATCAACCCTCCAGTGAAGTTAAAATTATCTATGCTTTATTTGCCACAGTTTAAGACAGACAGACAAGGTTGTCTTTATTTAGTGCCTTTCACAACTCCAAGGCATTCCAAATAATTTCAAAAAGGATTAAGCATTTTTGAACCGTGGGCACTGGGAATATAACAATTTCTGTCCAACAAAGTCCCAGAAAAATCAATGTGACAATAATTGGTATTGTCTAAGTTATATTGATAGGGGGATAAATGTTGACCAGGGCATGAGGGGTTCAACTTCAAATCTAAAAGTAGTTGCACAATATATACCAGACATCTGCTACCATTCAATGGGAAGAATAATAAAAAAAAAATTAGAGGCTGGATGTTATGAATAATGAGGTGCCCAGATTGTCATGTCCAAATTCATTAGAAAGCTCTAAAGATGTGGAGTCTAAGTAGCAGACACTTTTGAGTTTCCAAAACAGACCAACATTACAGTAACACAAAATTACAAGCCAGGAAGCAATGTAAGCTTTATCCATCGCCATAAAAGATGTAATTTTTCACCACTCAATGTGAAGATTGACTAACTTTCCAAGCGATCATCTAAAATCCAAGGCAATCTAAAGCAATTGAAGCATGGCAAATCATCTGTAAATTGCATTGTGTTCAAAGAAATGAGAACTATTAAATTGCAAAGGAACATATGCATCTGCTTTCCTTGGATTTGGAAGTAAAATTTAGAAACAGTATTTTGGACAATTTAATATTCCACAATGGAGTAAATCTGAAATTGTACAAACTGAAAACACATCAATTCCCATGAAAATGCCAAAATATGAACATCACAAACTCATCCATGATTAAGATGGGATAATGTCATCCATATTTGCTACTACAAGAGCACTCAATTCATTAACTATGAAATGACCTGTTATCGTCTTTACTGACTAAAATTATTTGGGATTAATAATATAGATAAGCTGGAAGTGTGCAGAATGTTTTAGCAAAATAAACCTCTCAAGACCAACTTTTTAAATAAAAGATTCAGTTTCAATGACGACAAACTGGAAAGGGCAAATTAATCAAAGAAAGCTGATGAAGTATAAATTTAGTTCAATAAAATATATAAGGAAATACAAAAATGACTTTTGAATTGGAATTAAGAGAAATGTGAAGTCCTGCACGAGGCCAGCGGAGAGGACGCCAGACGCAAGATGGGGAGCAGAATATTTTATGGTGCTAACTTCCAAATTACTGAAAAATTGATGATAATAGTGACAGAGATGTACTTATACTACAACATTTGTAACCAAACCAAAACAACAACTAGCCATATGGTCACTTAGTAAAACACTCTGTCTACTAAGGTGTGCTTTGGTTAGACTGTAAATAGACTTTGTACACTGACCTGGCAAGCTGGTCATGAAGAAGACAGTAAAACGCTGATGACAGTGCAGAAAGGAACATCAAGATTGACTCTCGGTGTCAAAGGTATGTGGAAGTTGATGAGAAACTTGTGTTTATCTGTATTGTTGAAGTTTGCATAATAGGGAATGTAAACTTGGGAAACAAAACTAAAAAGAAAGATTACAGTAGTTTAAAGTAAATATTAGACTGATGTTATAGACAACAGACAATAGGTGCAGGAGTAGGTCATTCGGCCCTTCAAGCCAGCACTGCCATTCACTGTGATCATGGCTGATCACCCACAACCAGTACCCCGTCCCTGCCTTCTCCCCATATCCCTTGACTCCGCATCATTAAGAGCTCTATTTAACTCTTTCTTGAAAGCATCCAGAGAATTGGCTTCCACTGCCTACTGAGGCAGAGCATTCCACAGATCCACAACTCTCTGGGTGAAAAAGTTTTTCCTCAACTCCGTTCTAAATGGCCTATCCCTTATTCTCAAATTGTGGCCTCTGATTCTGGACTCCCCCAACATCGGGAACATGTTTCCTGCCTCGAGCATATCCAATCCCTTAATAATTTTATATGTTTCAACCATATCCCCTCTCATCCTTCTAAATTCCAGTGTATACAAGCCCAGTCGCTCCAATCTCTCAACATATGACAGTCTCGTCATCCCAGGAATTAACCTCGTGAACCTACGCTGCACTCCCTCAATAGCAAGAATGTCCTTCCTCAAATTTGGAGACCAAAACTGTACACAATACTCCAGGTGTGGTCTCACCAGGGCCCTGTACAGCTGCAGAAGGACCTCTTTGCTCCTATACTCAACTCCCCTTGTTATGAAGGCCAACATGTCATTAGCTTTCTTCACTGCCTGCTGTACCTGCATGCTTACTTTCAGTGACTGATGAACAAGGACACCTAGATCTCGTTGTACTTCCCCTTTTCCTAACATGACACCATTCAAATAGTAATCTGCCTTCCTGTTCTTGCCAGCAAAGTGGATATCCTCACATTTATCCACATTAAACTTCATCTGCCATGCATCTGCCCACTCACCCAACCTGTCCAAGTCATCCAGCATTATCTCAACATCCTCTGCACATTTCACACTGCCACCCAGCTTTGTGTCATCTGCAAATTTGCTAATGTTACTTTTAATCCCTTCATCTAAATCATTAATGTATATTGTAAATAGCCGTGGTCCCAGCACCGAGCCTTGCGGTACCCCACTAGTCACTGCCTGCCATTCTGAAAGGGACCTGTTAATCCCTACTCTTTGTTTCCTGTCTGCCAACCAATTTTCTATCCATGTCAGTACCCTACCCCAATATCATGTGTTCTAATTTTGCCCACTGATCTCCTATGTGGGACCTTATCAAAGGCTTTCTGAAAGTCCAGGTACACGACATCTACTTGGCTCTCCCTTGTCTATTTGCACAGTTACGTCCTCAAAAAATACCAGAAGATTAGTCAAGCATGATTTCCCCTTCGTAAGTCCATGCTGACTCAGACCAATCCTGTTACTGCTATCTAAATGTGTCGCTATTTCATCCTTTATAATTGACTCCAGCATCTTCCCCACCACTGAGGTCAGGCTAACTGGTCTATAATTCCCTGTTTTCTCTCTCCCTCCTTTTTTAAAAAGTGGGATAACATTAGCTACCCTCCAGTCCTCAGGAACTGATCCTGAATCTACAGAACAGTGGAAAATAATTACCAATGTGTCCACAATTCCAGAGCCACCTCCTTAAGTACCCTAGGGTGCAGACCATCAGGCCCTGGGGATTTATCAGCCTTCAGTCCCATCAGTCTATCTGCCTATTTTCTGCCTAATGTGAATCTCCTTCAGTTCCTCTGGCCACTATTACATCTGGGAGATTGTTTGTGTCTTCCCTAGTGAAGACAGAACCAAAGTACCTGTTCAACTCGTCTGCCATTTCCTTGTTCCCCATAATAAATTCATCCGTTTCTGTCTTCAAGGGCCCAACTTTGGTCTTAACTAATTTTTTCCTCTTCACATACCTAAAGAAGCTTTTACTATCCTCCTTTATATTCTTGGCTAGCTTGCCTTCGTATCTCATCTTTTCTCCCCGTATTGCCTCTTTAGTTATCCTCTGTTGCTCTTTAAAAGTTTCACAATCCTCTAGCTTCCTGCTCGTCTTTGCTATGTTATATTTCTCTTTTATTTTTATACTGTCCTTGACTTCCCTTGTCAACCACGGTCGCCCCTTACTCCCCTTAGAATCTTTCTTCCTCTTTGGAATGAACTGATCCTGCACCTTCTGTATTATTCCCAGACATTGTTCCACTGTCATCTCTGCTTGGGCATCTTTCCAGTCAGCTTTGGCCAGCTCCTCCCTCATGGCTCCATAGTCCCCTTTGTTCAACTGCAATACTGACACTTTCGATTTTCCCTTCTCCCTCTCAAATTGTAGATTAAAACTTATCATATTATGGTCACTACCTCCTAATGGCTCCTTTACCTCGAGTTCCCTTATCAAATCCGGTTCACCACACAACACTAAATCCAGAATTGCCTTCTCCCTGGTAGGTTCCAGTACAAGCTGTTCTAAGAATCCATCTCGGAGGCACTCCACAAACTCCCTTTCTTGGGGTCTAGTACCAACCTGATTTTCCCAGTCTACCTGCATGTTAAAATCCCCCATAACAATCGTAGCATTACCTTTGTGACATGCCAATTTTAACTCTTGATTCAACTTGCACCCTATATCCGGGCTACTGTTTGGGGGCCTGTAGATAACTCCCATTAGTTAACTCCCATAACTCCCATGTTGAAAGGGTTAAGGCACAAGGAGCAACAAATGCACAGAATATATTGAGAAGAATATACTGTACTATAATATAATATATACTATACTATAATATAATATACTAAAGTACTATTATGAAATAATTTGATTAAATGGGAAAACTTGAGAATTCCTCTGTATATACAAAACAGAATGACCTAGTTTGTAGCCTTCAGATTTGCCCGATGAATCTATCATCTAGTATGAATGACAAACTTAGTTCACATAAATTATTTTGCAAAATGCCATTAACATTTTTGTATGATAGAAACAACCTACCAACATTGATCAACTGAACTGAAACTTTTCATTGAACAAACTTAATTTTTTCTCAAAGTTAATAGCTTTTCAATAACTGTCATTTCTAAAGAATTTCAGAATACATTGTCCAGCAGATGCAGTACATCCTTTCTCTCTCATTTCACCAACCCACCCCCACTACTGCCTGCCAATTAAATAATTGTTGCCTGCTTGAAACACTTTCCAGCATGAAGGTCAGCTGTGAAACAATTCTGCTCTGTCTTGACTTTTTTCACAGATCAATCCTAATATAGCACTGATTTCTACCTCAAAAAATGTATATATTTAACCACTTCCACATCATTAACTACTTTGGCCCATGAGTAATAAGCAAGTCAACTATTCTGCAAAGAAATTTCCTTTGAGAACTTTCTGTACCTCCATGTAAAAAAACTCCCCCATACCAATTCTCAGAAAACTTCTGTAAGCAGTTCCCCATAGCTTCCATGTAACAATATCATCAAATTACAAAACAATGCTTTTGAATAAGCCAAGTTATTCCATGGGATAATTTTAATTCCATAGCTCTCGGAAGTGCCAACTAAAGAGAACAATTGGGTATTAGAGTTGGACACATAATCCACAAAACAATCAATAAGGACTGAATAATGCATGTTCAATTCTGCACATAACAATAAATTATCAAGGTATATTAAATAAATTAACATAATTAAGACTTAACTTCCCAGTGGCCAAACATTTTAATTCCGAATCCATTCCGACTTGTTGGTCCATGGCCTCCTCTTATGCCACCTTGAGGCCACCCTCAGGGTGGAGGAACAACACTTTATAGGAAAGATTTTAGCATCAATGAAGCATTGGCTGATTGGCAGGAGGTAAAGAGTGGGAATAACTTTTACTGGTCGGCTGCCGGTGACTAGTGGCATTCCACAGGAGTCTGCGTTGGGACCGATTCTTTTTACAACATATGTTAATGATTTGGATAAAGGTGGAATTGATAGTTTTGTTGCAAAGTTTGCAGATAATATGAAGATAGGTCAAGGGGCAGGCAGTTTTGAGGAAGTACAGAGGCTACAGAAGAACTTAGAGAGATTAGGAGAATGGGCAAAGAAATGGCAGATGGAATAGTGCAGGAAGTGTATGGTCATACGCTTAGTAGAAGAAATAAAAGGGTTGATCATTTTCTAAATGTACAAAAGACTGAGGCACAAAGGGGCTTGGGACTGCTTGTGCAGGATTCCCTAAAGGTTAATTTGCAGGTTGAGTCTATGGTGAGAAAGGCAAATGCAACCTTGGAATTCATTTCAAGAGGACTAGAATGTAAAAGCAAGGACGTAATGTTGAGACTTTATAAAGCACTGATGAGGCCTCACTTGGGAGTATTGTGAGCCGTTTTGGGCCCTTTATCTTAGAAAGGATATGCTGAGGTTGAAGAGGATCAAAGAAGGTCCACGAAAATGATTCCAGGATTGAACGGCTTGTCATATGAACAGCATCTGATAGTCTGGGCCTCTATTCACTAGAATTCAGAAGAATGAGGGTGACCTCATTGAAACCTATCAAATAGTGAAAGGCCTTGATAGAATGGATGTGGAGAGGATGTTTCGTACGGTGGGAGAGTCTAAGACCAGAGGACACAACCTCAGAATAGAGAGGCATCCTTTTAGAATGGAGATGAGGAGGAATTTCTTTAGCCAGACAGTTGTGAACTGTGGAATTCTTTGCCACAGGCATCAATGGAGGCCAAGTTTTAATGTATATTTAAGGCAGAGTTTAATAGATTCTTGATTGGTCAGGGCATGAAGGGATACAGGGAGAAGGCAGGAGATTTGGGCTGAGAGGAAAATTAGATCAACAATGATGAAATAATGGAGCAGACACGATGGGCTAAATGGCCTAATTCTGCTCCTATATCTTATGGTCTTATATTCCGTCTGGGTAGCCTCCAACCTGATAGCATGAATATCGATTTTTCCTTCTGATAAATGTTTATCATAATTAAAGATATTCCTTACCCTCAACATTGAGGAGAACCAAAGGAACGACTTTTCAAAGTACAATAATATCTCTGGTTGCTCCAAGGGTCACATAACATGTCAATGAATACTTTGTGCCAACTAGACCACAGTCATTAATTGTTAGATTTGTCAAATTTCTCAGATTATTTTAGCCATTTGTAAAAGAAAATGAAATACCAACTTGCCAAATTTAATGATAGGGCTATTCTCATCAAAAGAAAGTTGGAAGACAACATAGCTCATGTGTAGTAACTATTTAGATGATAACTATAAAATCAGCAAGAAAGAATTCAGCACAAATTATGGTCATCAAATTAGAAAAAAAAATGTACTCCCATTCGAAGCTATCAAGTCATTACATCTTGTTAGAAAAGTATGCACAATGTAGTGATATTTCAAGGGTCAACATGAACAGTACATTAAAGATTTGCTTAGTAAAAAGTATTAAGCCCAATCCAAATTAGCTCTCTTAGCAAAACTCATTTTAACAGATGTGGCTGCTCAATTCAGGGTCAAATACCCAAAAAGATACTAGCTGTCAGAACTAATTTAGTTCTACTCAAAAGTAGCTGTGGATAGCTGCTATTTCATCCTAATTGGTTTTACTTAGTTTAACTGATTGCTTAGTTAAGTCAGTCACCTATGCGGCAAACACGAGCAGCATCTTTATCTTTTTCCTGATCTAGTGAATGCAAATTTTAGATCAATTTCAGCTGTCTAACAGATGTTAGTCACACAAATGTTGCAAAATATCAAGTATAATTCTGGCTTCTTAAACTTACTCCACAAGTAAATGGGATGACCACAGTAAAGGTTGTTTAGAAATGTTTCATCCATCCTGCTGTTCCAAGTCAAATGGTTTTATGGGCATGATAATGAGCCAATTAAGTTGTCTTATCTAACACAGTCAGTATTCGTTTAATTTTATCTTTTGGTTGTCTGCCTAATAGAATCACCTCAGATTACAAATGAGCAATCATTCCTCTTGCTGTGTGCTTTTAGTTAATGTCTGACACAGGGCTGCCCTTTTTTCTATATTCACTTTAAATTTATTCTGGCTACAGTTAAAATCAAAATTCAAGTTACTCCTCCACACTTGCATTTTCCAATGAGGATTTTAAATGTTCCATACAATTTACTGCTATATCCACTGCATTAGTGTACTGTGTTACTGGTTTATGTCTCACAGCAGAGTTTTTTTTTATTAGACTGCTATACAAGCTCGACAAACTCCTACCACTCATCGTCTCACATTTATATAGCACCTTTAGAGTAAACACACCACAGTGTCTTAAAAAGGCGAAAAATAAGTGCCAAGTAGTAATAAAAGAATAAAGGGAATCTTAATCTAAGAGACAGATTTTGAGCAGACCTTGAAAATAGAAGAAAGTATAAGGTAGAAAAGTTAAGGAGAATTTCAAAGTTAGAGACTTTGCAAGAATATGATTTTCAAAATAGATTAAAGGAAAGCGTGGAAATGTAAACTTAGCAGAGATATGCAAACTGTCAGGAAAATGGAAAAAAATTGTTGGTCTTTCAAAGAACCAGCACAGCTAGGTATCGGCAGTGCCACTATTATTCTGAGATCCTCTGCTGCAAAGCAAGTTGTATTCTATCAGGAGAAGATTTTAGGAGGAAAGTGGGCAAAATTCTAGATATCATTTGCAAATGTATAAATAGATTTTAGAAGGAATAGGTGTAAAATAAAAAGAACAGAAAGGGTTGGACATCCATATGAATAGCTATATTAAAGTCAGTGATTGTAAATAGTTTCAATGTGCTTTAAGAACACCTTTTCCCGACAGTAGCTCTGAATAACCTTACATCCTTTTGAGGGAGCCATTTGCCTTATACATCACACAAAAGCTAAATATCTCAACTGCAGGAGATCCGATATAAAAACTGAAAATATTGAGGACACTCAGCTGAAGAGAGAAACGGTGTTAATGTTTCAAGTTCACCAGTATCTTCAACACAAAATACTCTGCAGATACTGGGGTCAAAGCAACACTCACAACACGCTGGAGGGACTCAGCAGGTCGGGCAGCATCCATGGAAACGATCAGTCACCGTTTCGAGCCGGAACCCTTCGTCAGGACTGAAGAGGGAAGGGGCAGAGGCCCTATTCTCCTTCCCACACTCTCCCCACCTTCTTTATAGGGCCTCTGCCCCTTCCCTCTTCAGTCCTGATGAAGGGTTCCGGCTCGAAACGGTGACTGATCGTTTCCATGGATGCTGCCGACCTGCTGAGTTCCTCCAGCGTGTTGAGTGTCACCAGTATCTTCCAAGCTTTTTAAATACTTAAACTGTAATGTACCATTACAATCTATTCAAAATAAAATGCTTCATATGTCGTGTGTTTATAATTACTAGGTCCACACATGAAGTTCACAGTGAGCCAAAGAACAGCACAGAAGCAGTCCTTTAGGCCCAACTGGTCCATGTCAAACAAGGTGACCATCCAAGCTAGTCCTATAACTGTAAACCTTTCCTATCAAAACACTACAAGTCAACAGCACATGTCTACCTTGTAAGATTCTTAGGTTAGAATTATGAGCAAGTCTATCAATCAACTAATGTATCTAGTAAGAAAACTTTTAGCAAGGCCAGTTAACTTTGCCTGAGCTTTTAAGAAGTTAGAAATCTGATCAGTGGATCTAAATTTACAAAGCAGAATGTGATCAAGTTAAAAAAAAAAGCAGAAAATAAAACTGGCTACTTTAGATACAGCTTTGAATGCCACAATGACAATCATTCAAAGGGAAGCTAACAGGAAAATCAGACCTAATTCCTTGATGCTGTTTCATCAGTTTATCCAAGCAAAGCACCAGCATAATTCAGTTGACCCATCTCAGTCAAATACACTAAAGACACAAGCACATAGTAAGATCATACTCCACCACAGTACAGAGGAAGTTTCCAAAGTACAGTAAATGAGACAATTAACTTTGTCTGCCTGTTCTAATCAGCCATTTAAACATCTATGAAACATCTATAACAGAATATCTTCAAAAACACTCCATCATCATTAACTATCACCAAAAAAAATCCTAGATTATTATCAAATCTTCATTATTTCTTTTAATCCATAATATTATTCTGATGTATCTTGCTACATTCAGTCCATGACATCCTGAGGAACTGTACACAAAACTTTATAACTAATACATAATTTCCTCTTTTTCACACGCCATCTTTCCAGGTAAGGCGACAAAGATTAATTTTCTTTTTTTTCATCAGTTCTTGGTTTTCAGTGATTTGTTCACTTGGACATCCAAAGTAATGCTACACACAGAAGTGACTGTACATAAAGTGATTTGAGAGAAAATGATAAAGTAATGGTGGCTGGGGGTATGAAGGAGTGGAATGGTGGGTGGAGGTGTTGATCAGCATTACTGCTTGGGGAAGGTAACTTTTTAAAGTCTGGCAGTCCTAGTGTGGATGTGACACAGTCTTCTCCCTGATGAGAGTGCAACAAACAGTCCATGAGCAGGGTGGCTGGGACCTTCATGATGTTACAAAACCTCTCTGTACATACATCCTTTATGGCAGGTAGGCTGTTGCACCTGTGCATCTGTAGAATGGTGCAAGTATTAATGGGCATAGTCCAGCTATCTTCAGCCTTCTCAGAGACTAACAACATTGGTGCACTTCCCATTCCAATTCCAATATGTCTATCCATGGCCTCCTCTACTGTCGTGATGAGACCACACTCAGACTGGAGGAA
This sequence comes from Mobula hypostoma, assembly GCF_963921235.1. NCBI lineage: Eukaryota > Metazoa > Chordata > Chondrichthyes > Myliobatiformes > Myliobatidae > Mobula > Mobula hypostoma. The sequence goes on from NC_086097.1 coordinate 173,835,330, forward strand.
CAACATCCTATTTTCCATCTGGGTAGCCTCCAGCCTGATGGCATGAACATCAATTTCAGGAACCTCAGGTAACACCCCCTCTCCTTCACCATTCCCCATCCCATTCCCATCTCTCACCTTATCTCCTTGCCTACCCCTCCCCTCCCTCTGGTGCTCATCCCCGCTTTTCTTTCTTCCATGGCCTTCTATCATCTCCTATTAGATTCCCCCTTATGCAGCCCTATATTTCTTTCACCAATTAACTTCCCAGCTCTTTACTTTACCCCTCTCCCTCCCTGTTTCACCTATCACTTTGGGTTTCTCCCTCCCTTCCCCCCACCTTTTAACTACACACCTCATCTTTTTTCCTCCAATCCTGCTGAAGGGTCTTGGCCCGAAATGTCGACTGTACTCTTCTCCATATTTGCTGCCTGACCTGCCGAGTTCCTTCAGCATTTTGTGTGTGTTGCATTGGTGCACTTCCCTGATTTCCACTGCTGTGCCATCCATGTAAAGAGTGGTGTGAGTGGTCCGAGTTCCTCGGATAATTAATTCCTTTGTCTTGTTGACATTGAGGCAAGGATTATTTTGGCACCAGGCCTCGAGCTCCACTCTGTAGGTCATCTCATTATTGGTGATGAGCTCCACCACAGTCTTGTCTTTGGCAAACTTAACAACATGATTACTCGGGTGATTGGCCATGCAGTCATTGTGAGCAGAGTGTACAGTGATGGGGTCAGTACACAGTCCTCTGGGGCAGCCGTGTTGACAATGATAGGGGAGGAGGAGCCGTGTGCATCCTGATTATTCTGAGGTCTGTTGGTTCAGAAGGCCAATACCCAGTTGAACAGTGGTGTATTTAGACTAAGGAGTAGGGGTTTGTTCACCACGTCTGTGGGACAAAGGCTGAATCAAGGTGGTGATGAATTAGCATACAAAAGGGAGACTGAAAATCTGGCTGAATGGTGCTGTAACAACAACCTCTTACTCAATGTCAGCAAGCCGAAGAGCTGATTATTAACTTCAGTAGGAGGAAACTGGAGATCCATGAGCCAGTCCTCAACAGGGGATCAGCAACTTTAAATTCCTTTGTGTTATCATTTCAGAGGACCTGGCCTGGGTCCAGCACATAAGTGCAATTACAAAGAAAGAACAGCAGTACCTCTACTTCTGCAAAGATTCGGATGATATCTAAACCTTGGACAAACTTCTGCAGATGTGTAGTACAAAGTATACTGACTGGTTGTATCACAGCCTGGTATGGAAATACCAAGGCCCTTGAATGGAAAATCCTACAAAAAGTAGTAAATATGGCATCACAGGTAAAGCCCTCCCCACCATTGAGCACATCTACATAGAGCCCAGTCGCAGGAAAGCAGCATCTATCATCAGGGATCCCATCAGCCAGGTCATGCTCTCTTCTCGCTGTTACCATCAGGAAGAAGGTACAAGAACCTTTGGAATCAAACCATCAGATTCAGGAATAGTAATTACCCCTCAAACATCAGGCTCTTGATCCAGAGGGGATAACTTCACTCGCCCCCATCACTGAACTGCTTCCACAACCTAAGGATTCACTTTCAAAGACTCATCTCATGTTCACAATATTTCTTGCTCGCTTGCTTGCTTATTTATTTATTTATTTATTTATTATCATCGTCAACAAGGGAAATTAGGGATAGTATCAATTCCAAAGAAGAAGCATACAAATTAGCCAGAAAAAGTGGCTCACCTGAGGACTGGGAGAAATTCACAGTCCAGCAGAGGAGGACAAAGGGCTTAATTAGGAAGGGGAAAAAAGATTATGAGAGAAAACTGGCAGGGAACATAAAAACTGACTGTAAAAAGCTTTTATAAATATGTGAAAAGAAAAAGATTGGTTAAGACAAATGTGGGTCCCCCACAGACAGAAACAGGTGAATTGATTATGGGGAGCAAGAACATGGCAGACCAATTGAATAACTACTTTGGTTCTGTCTTCACTAAGGAGGACATAAATAATCTTCTGGAAATAGTAGGGGACAGAGGGTCCAGTGAGATGGAGGAACTGAGGGAAATACATGTTAGTAGGAAAGTGGCGTTAGGCAAATTGAAGGGATTAAAGGCAGATAAATCCCCAGGGCCAGATGGTCTGCATCCCAGAGCGCTTAAGGAAGTAGCCCAAGAAATAGTGGATGCATTAGTGATAATTTTTCAAAACTCTTTAGATTCTGGACTAGTTCCTGAGGATTGGAGGGTGGTTAATGTAACCCCACTTTTTAAAAAAGGAGGGAGAGAGAAACCGGGGAATTATAGACCGGTTAGCCTAACATCGGTGGTGGGGAAAATGCTAGAGTCAGTTATCAAAGATGTGATAACAGCACATTTGGAAAGCAGTGAAATCATCGGACAAAGTCAGCATGGATTTGTGAAAGGAAAATCATGTCTGACGAATCTCATAGAATTTTTTGAGGATGTAACTAGTAGAGTGGATAGGGGAGAACCAGTGGATGTGGTATATCTGGATTTTCAAAAGGCTTTTGACAAGGTCCCACACAGGAGATTAGTGTGCAAACGTAAAGCACACGGTATTGGGGGTAAGGTATTGATGTGGATAGAGAATTGGTTGGCAGACAGGAAACAAAGAGTGGGAATAAATGGGACCTTTTCAGAATGGCAGGCAGTGACCAGTGGGGTACCGCAAGGCTAAATGCTGGGACCCCAGTTGTTTACAATATATATAATGACTTAGATGAGGGAATTAAATGCAGCATCTCCAAGCTTGCAGATGACACGAAGCTGGGCGGCAGTGTTAGCTGTGAGGAGGATGCTAAGAGGATGCAGGGTGACTTGGATAGGTTAGGTGAGTGGGCAAATTCATGGCAGATGCAATTTAATGTGGATAAATGTGAGGTTATCCACTTTGGTGGCAAGAACAGGAAAACAGATTATTATCTGAATGGTGGCCGATTAGGAAAAGGGGAGGTGCAACGAGACCTGGGTGTCATTATACACCAGTCATTGAAAGTGGGCATGCAGGTTCAGCAGGCAGTGAAAAAGGCGAATGGTATGCTAGCATTCATAGCAAGAGGATTCGAGTACAGGAGCAGGGAGGTACTACTGCAGTTGTACAAGGCCTTGGTGAGACCACACCTGGAGTATTGTGTGCAGTTTTGGTCCCCTAATCTGAGGAAAGACATCCTTGCCATAAAGGGAGTACAAAGAAGGTTCACCAGATTGAATCCTGGGATGGCAGGACTTTCATATGATGAAAGACTGGATCGACTAGGCTTATACTCTCTGGAATTTAGAAGACTGAGGGGGGATCTTATTGAAACATAAAATTCTAAAGGGATTGGACAGGCTAGATGCAGGAAGATTGTTCCCAATGTTGCGGAAGTCCAGAACGAGGGATCATAGTTTGAGGATAAAGGGTAAGCCTTTTAGAACCGAGATTAGAAAAAACTTCTTCAGACAGAGAGTGGTGAATCTGTGGAATTCTCTGCCACAGGAAACAGTTGAGGCCAGTTCATTGGCTATATTTAAGAGGGAGTTAGATATGGCCCTTGTGGGTAAAGGGATCAGGGGGTATGGAGGGAAGGCTGGTACAGGTTTCTGAGTTGGATGATCAGCCATGATCATACTGAATGGCGGTGCAGGCTCGAAGGGCCGAATGTCCTACTCCTGCACCTATTTTCTATGTTTCTATGTTTCTATCATTGTGATTTTTTCTTTCTTTTTGTATTTGCAGTTTTTTGTATTTTGTGCACTGTGTCTCTACCCTGTTGGTATTTCATTGATTCTATTATGGTTATTGGATATATTGAGTACGCCCACAAGAAAATGAATCTCAGAGTGGTATGATGACATATATGTAGTTTGATAATGAATTTACTTTGAATGAAAGAGTGAGTGTTTGTTGGCTCTGGGCCTGTACTCACTGGAGTTGAGAAGAATGAGCTCATTGAAATCTACCAAATCTTCCAAATATTGAAAGGCCTGGATAAACTGGAGATAGAGAGAAAGTTTCCAATAGTAGGAGAGCCTTGAACCAGAGGGCACTGATCATAAATAGCAGTATTTAGTATTTCACCTCTGTAATTCAGTCCCAGACCAATACTCAAAGAAAACCATGTCAGAGCACTGGGTTGACTAGACTTGCAGATCTTCTTAATAGACCTTATAATTGGGTCAATTCTTTTCCAAGATATCTTGATCCTGGTGCGCAACCTTGGTCAAGATTTACTTAAATTCCAAGATTTACTTAAAATTTTGATGTCCTCTGGGTGCAAAATTTTTTTCAGACTGCGGAAAGATGGCTTAGTGAGTGTAAATATTTTTACCATTTACACATAGAATCCTGTAGAAGGTCACAAAATTAATGCAAAACCATTTATAATTGCTTTTTAATTAAGGGTCCAAATTTTCTGCTTCAGACATCTTTCAACCATCTTTTTATTACTCCATCTATCTTTATCACATATGCATACTGTGAAGCTACCAGGCATCTTCTCTTGTAGGAGTCTTCCTTTGAAAATAATAACAGTTTCAGCTCTGTTTCATCTTAGCAAAGTGCAAGGATTACAGTGAAGTGTGCCCTGAAGCTTTTACCTGAATGGTTTTCTCTCCAGCTTTGTTTCTGAACTGTCCAAGCTCACTGTTGTTTCTTACTTCCATTTCTATAAGGGATCCCTGAATCCAGTAGTCACCTTCACAAGGGAAATCCTTTCTTCCTCTGAGCCTTTCATACCTGCTAAGACTATCTATAGTGTATGAATGGCCAAGTTTTGTTGGTTACTGACACTACTTTCATTCTTACCATCACGTTGACAGGGGGCATGTTTGCTTGCTGCCATTCAACTCAGTCCAAACACAGGATATCTATATTGTAAACACGAGGAATTCTGCAGATGCTGGAAATTCAAGCAGGACTGACGAAGCGTCTCGGCCCGAAACGTCGACTGTACCTCTTCCTAGAGATGCTGCCTGGCCTGCTGCGTTCACCAGCAACTTTGATGTGTGTTGCTTGATATCTATATTGGTTTGGAAGCAATCTTTCCCACTATCAGCCTGCTTCTCGAGGCTTCTTTTACACATTATTTTACTTTTGCCTCCAGTCATGTATGGTCTTTCCAAAAATGCCAAACTATTTCCCAGTCTGGCAATTTCTATATATTCCTGCAAATTTCATGATAAAGAATTGCAATCCAATTGTGCATCTCACTTTCTTTCTCACTGAAGCTGCACATAGGTAGATAGCCTTAACTAATTCACACCTCACACATATCTCTTCCAACTTCCTCTTTTCTAGAGCTCCTTGGTATTCAAATTACCAATGTTTGACCTTCCTCCTTACGTGAAGTCCATGTATGTTAGTATACAGCTGGACTTTCACCATTAAGACAACAAGGCTGGAGTGGATACTACTAACTGTTAATTATTCCCCTCTGTCCAACTGTAGAGAGACATGATAAGGGACATCCTAAATTCATGGGCTAATGTGTGAGAATTGGTTCTAATGACCTGGGTTTTAGGGTGTGAACAGTAAGCACGGGAACCCTGGACAAACAGCAGAGGTGGACAGCCTAGCCCAGTGGTGGGAGAGACCATTCTGACACCTGCTGGACAAATAATCTAATGACTATGACAAAGTGGCAGTTACTGCAGTTCCAGCTAGCACTGCAGTTTGGAAAAATTTAACAATGAGACACATCGATTCTACCTCCTTCAAAAGAAAAAGAATCCAAAAACATTGCCTTATGCACACGATTTTGCGGTAATTTATAAACTTAATTCATTTATTTCAGTTAGTTGCCACAAAAGGAAGTTGAGAAAAGTTTCTGTTCAGATTTTAAGCAGAAAACAGAAATATTCTGGACATTTATGGCTTTGCAACAGATCTTCTAACTCAAATAATTGCTCTTTTCATTCTCCTGTTACTTAACTTCTGCTTCTACTAACATTATTTCTTGAAGTTGATTAGTAATTGTAATCTACACAAGGTCAGTCTAAGCAGTAAAGCAGATGGAAATTTGAGAGGTACTGTATGTGGGATTTGCTCACACTTAGTGGATGAGCTAAATCATGTGGATTCCTTTAAAAGAAAACTAAACACATAAAAGAAGAAAGAAGTTAGTTGATGTGATGATTGGTTGAGACAGAGAGAGAGGCGGCAAATCCCAAATTACTGGCCAACGAGAACAAATTACTTGTAGTTTCCACAATATAATCAGTAATAAGACTTATGTTCAAGTCACAAGAGGCACAACTAGTGGAGTTGCTGCCTCACAGCACCAGAGACTGGTGTTCATTCCTCATCTCAAGTCCTGTCTGTGGGGAGAGTGTACATTCTTCCTATATCCAGGTGCATCTCCCCAGGTGCATCAATTTCCTCCCTTATCCCAAAGATGTATGGATTGGTAGCTTGTCCAGTGTAAATTGTCCAGAATGTGTAAGTGAATGTAGGGAATGAGGTCCGTTGACAGGGATGTGCAGAGAATTTTTAAAAATGGATTAATGCAAGATTAGTGTAAAAAGGTTACTAACTGTTGGCCTGAGCTTGACAGGCTGAAGGGCCTGTTTCTGTGCTGTAGCTCTCTCAATGAATGTTCCATCAGATAAAAACAGTTACCATTTCCAAAGTACAATTATAATGATATACTTTTTGTTTGTTTACTCATTTAAGAAAATTATTTCAGAGAGACTGGGTCATCTTTTAATTCCTATTATGCTAGGGTTTTCTCTAGCCACATATTTTCAGGATTTTATGCAGGTCTGCTTTTTCAAGGAATAATGCTGTAGATTATACTGGCCATATTTTCTCACTGGCAAAAATTACTTAGCATGTGGCAATGTTGTAGTTGTATAATTTTGCCTACCTTGAGTTAAATCTGAATGTAACATAATGTTGGAAAGAAAAGAAATCATCTGCAGCATGGAAAAGATTTTGAGGAAAATTATCTGGACAGCATATGAATTAAAACAGATTATGTATTCCACAGCATCAAAGAAATGTTGCATTTCCATCATTTGCCCTCGAGATTTTGATCAAAGCCCCTTCACAAACACTTCAATGCTTATACTGCAAATCAAATAACTGTTAATATTTATAACTTTTAGTCAATTCGCTAAGCTTGCTCTTCTCATATGCTGAAGTGAGCATCTTGCATTTTCCACTTGTTTCTTTTTCAAGAATACCGTTAGATTCCTGCAAGTAAATTCTCCACATGGTAAACAATTACACATGCGTTCTGAATTTTGCTAAGACACATTGTCTTGGAAAAAAACTGGTAATCCCCATTAGTTGTTTTTCCTCATTGATACTTACATTGACATGGACATGATGTTGCAACACTGTTTTGGCAACCTTGAGCCAGTACGTCACATAAAGAGCAACAAATCTTTTTCAGCAAGGAAAAATTATGTTAATGCTGCCAAAGAGCTGATAATAGCGTATCCTTTCACTCAATTTTCAAATCAAGTCTGACTGAATTGTAGTTAATCTGAAAAGCCTTGGTTATTGCAGCCAAATTTGTAAGGAACAGACAAAATGATATTGCTTCCTATAACATTTTAAGCACCAACATGAAACTCAAGAACATATACTTCCAAAGTAATTTCAGAGATTTTAAGTCTCCCCCCCATTCAAACTTAAATATAAAACCTCTTAAAGCAATACTGAAAGATCTTTACAACATAAGCTATCCTAGAAGATACAAATAGGGCATGCATAAAAGTGAAAATGTTAAGGTAATTTAATTTTATATATTTTTATTAATGTATTTTAATAAGATTAGTATAGCATCACGACTACCGAATGTTATAGGGAAAAGATGCATACAAAAATAAACTATTTTCAGCTATTTTATCAACAAATTCTTTCCATCATAAAGTCATAAATGGAGATGTTCACTAAATACTGAACAATGCTCAATTCCCTCAGCCATACTCCAATCCAAGAAGAACCAGACAACAATCACACCACAAAAATGCAAGACAACAGCCATCTCCAAAAAAAAAGTGTCTGAACACTCCCCTTGACATTCACTGGCATTGCTTTCAATGCATCTCCCCACCATTAAGATTCCACAGGTCAGCATTGACCAGAAACTCAAATGGATCAGCAGGTCAGAGACTGGGTATCTTGCTGTGAGTGACTCCCCAGGGTCATTCCCATTATTTACAAGGCCCATGTCAGGAATGGAGGGAATGCTCACAATTTCCCTGAATAAGTTCAGTATCAACATTTTTCAAGAAGATCAGCATTACCTTGGACAAATTGCCACCTTGGCTGAAACCCCGTCAACCATTTTAAATATTCATTCCCTCAATCACATGAAAATTTCACTGCAGTTACTTACTCCGGACTACTATGACAGCATTTCTCAAACACGTAACCTCCAGAACCAAGAAAGGTAAGGGCAGCATATGCATTAACCTCATTGTCACTGGGTCTAAATCCTGGATTTTCCCCAACTTACCCCATTCTATTGTGGTTGTTACAAGTTAACTCTGCTAATAACCTGCTTCAACATCAAACCAATCCCGTGGCCCTATCATAAAAAGGCCACCAGGTATAGTTGAATAGCACAGAAAGTCAATCAAGAGATGGTGCACAGGAAGCAAATAAGAATGTAATGGTAGTCTAAGTGTTGAGTGGTACTCACCACCACACAGGCAAGTTGTGATTAGGTGACAAGGGGTGCAGAAAACATTTGCAAGGACAATGCCTGGATTAGAAGGCTTGAGTCTGTTTTACTTGGAGCGGAGGAAACTGAGAGGTGACATGATAGAGTTATATAAAAGTATGACAGCCATAGATATGGTAGATAGCAGAGTTGTTTTCCCATGGTCAGGATTTCTAAAATTAGAGGGCATAGGTTTAAATTGAGAGACAGGAGGTTTAAAGGCAACCTGAGAGGCAAATTTTGCACATAAAGTGTAGTTTGTATCTGGAATGAGCTGCCAGAGGAGGTGATGGAGGCATGAACAGCAACAGCATTTAAAAGGCATCTTAACATGTACTTTGAATGAGGAAGACGTAAAAAAAATATGGAAGGATTGCAGTCAAGTGGGATTGGCAGATATAGACATGCTGTGAGGCATTGACACTGGGCCAGATGACCTGTTTCTCTTTTTTACACTATGACTCTACGGGGGCAGTAGAGTGAGAGGGATTCTCACTCTACTCTCTGCAGCAAAGAACAAGAGCCCATAAGACCATACAACCTGCCCAGTGCCAAGGCTCAGGACATCTCATTGGAACAATATATTGAGGTACAACAACAGGACAAGGAAATCAGAATCCAAAGGTAAACAAATTAAGAAGTAGGAGTTCAAATGTAATAACATCTAAATTACTACCAAGCCACAAACAATTGGTAAATAAAATTGGAGAAATAAAGGCATGGTTCGATGACTGATGTGGTTGGAACAAGTTTCAGTTAATGGGGTACTGGTACTGGTACTGGGGAAAATGTGAACTGTACCACTGGGATAATCTACACCAGAACTGTTCTTGCAGTGATTATCTATAAAACTGCATAAATACTGAAGCAGATAGGATTTTAAGCAAATTAGTATCAACAAGGAAGATATGAATACTCAGAAAGCACACAAAAGACAAGTGAGGAAGGTCATAAGAAGTAAAGGACTGTGAAATTATAGAATAATATATGGGGTGCTACGGTAGCATAGCGGTTTGTGCAATGCTATTACAGCTCAGAGCCTTACAGTTCAGAGTTCAGTTTCAGCACCTATAAGAAAGTGTGTACGTTCTTCCATGTGCACATGGGTTTACTTTAAGTGCTCTGGTTCCTTCCCAAGTCCAAAGACATACTGGTTAGTAGGTTAATTGGTATTGTCAATTGTCCTGTGATCAGGCTGGGGTTAAATCGGTGTGTTGCTGGATAGTGCAGCTCAGTGGGCCCTGGAATATATCAAAAAAAAAATTCACAAATCCAGCAGTAAATCTGAAACTAAAGTATGAGATTATGAAAATATCAAAAGGACAAAATTAAGGGTGACTCATCTGAATATACACAGAATTGGAAAGAAGTAGATGAACTGAGAAGATAAATTAGAAATAAGTGTGATATAATAGACATTTCTGCATTCTGACATAGACTGATACCTGAATACAATGGATCTTAGTTAATTGGGACACATCAGGACCAGTACATTTTGGCCCAGTTTGAACAGCTGCCCCAATTAGTCGAAGTATCATGGAAATAGTTAAAAGGTATAAAAAAAAAGCAAACTACCACTTAACTGAGTAACAATATGTATTTAACTGAAAAACAAAACAAATTAGAACACTACCTATACCACGACAGTACGATAAAACTGTGTAATAGTACCTAATAGTCATCAACAGAGGAATTAATCCAGTGTATACTACCGTGTTCTTTTGATTGACTGAAAATGAACAAAATCAGTACGGACACGTCATACACATAATACACTGCCTTCATACAATGCTTTCGACGAATGCATCCTCCAAATCTTCATTTCCATTGTAACATGCAAGATGATTGCTGATACTTTCAAATTCTTCAGAGTTCCTCACTTGAAGTAGAGAAACCATTTAATTTTTACTCCTGGCTGCTTCTGGCATCTCAAAGCCTAAATGCTTCAAAGCACAGTGAACAAATAATGCTATTTAAAAACTGTTCTCTCTAAGCATGGTGTATTGTCTGATAAGCCGTACAAGTGCACGCAACTGATGCTAGTTGGAAGCTGTTTGGCAACAGCCTCCTGTCCCAATTAAAAGAAGGGAATCCCGGCTATTTTCTCAATTAGTTTTTGTTCTAAGAGTTGTCCCAAACTGGAATCCACTGCATTCAATGGAAAAGATATTTATAAAGGAGAAGAAGCAAGGGAACTTCACAGTTCTTTACTTCATCCCTCCCCCTCCCAGTTTCACCTATCATCTGGTGTTTCTTTCTCCCCTCCCCCCACCTTTTAAATCTACCCCTCAGCTTTTTCTCTCCAGTCCTGCTGAAGGGTTTCGGCCTGAAACGTCGACTGTACTTTTTTTCCATAGATGCTGCCTGGCCTGCTGAGTTCCTCCAGCATTTTGTGTGTGTTGCTCGGATTTCCAGCATCTGCAGATTATCCCTTGTTTGTAACCATCAACAAAGATCCTCATCACCAAATCCAAGCTCTTTTGTCTCTGCTGCCATCAGGTAGAAGGTACAAGTGCCTGAGAACTCACAGCACCAGGTTCAAGAACAGTTACCACCCCTCAACCATCAGGCTCTTGAACAGAAGAGGATAGCTACACTCATTCTATTTCTGGTGTTCCCACAACCAAAGATCTCACTTTAAAGACTCCTTATCTTGTTATTTCATGCTCCCATTATTTATTGCTATTTATTTATATTTGCATTTGCACAGTTTGTTGTTTATTGATTCTGTTTATAGTTACTGTTCTATAGATTTGCTGAGTATGCCCGTAGGAATATAAGGATCGTACATGGCAACACATATGTACGCTGATAATAAATTTTACTTTGAACTCTTTTTTTTCACATTTGCCTAAGAGAAACATTAGCAAACAAATGGACAGTAAATAGCCCTCAAATGTAAAAAGTCATAAAGCCATAAAACATGGAAACAGCCCCTTCAGCCCAAATGGTCTATGCCAACCGAAATTCAAATCTGAACTAGTATCCATCACCTATCCACGTACTTGTTCAAGTTATTTTTAAATATTGCTCATGCCTTAAGCACATCATCTGGCACCTCCTTCCACATACTGACCACACTCTTGAGTGAAAATGTTGCCTCCAAATTCCTATTAAGTGTCTGCCCCTCACCCTATCTTCTCTAGTTCTTAATTTTTCAACCCTGGAAAAGTCTGTGTGCACTCCCCCTGTCTATGCCCCTCATGATCTTATACATCTCCGTAAGATCACCCCTCGTTCTCCTATGCTCTAATAAATAAAATCTCAACATGCTCAACCTCTCTTCATAAGTCAGTTCCATGAGTCCCAGCAACCTCTTCGGAAATCTTCTCTGCATTCTTTCCAGCTAAATGGAAATCAAAACAGCTGCCAATACGTGAAAATCTGAAGTAACAGGGAATGATGAAGGGCCTTTGACCAAAACACATTATCTGCTCCTCTTTCTACAAATTATGCTTGACTTGCCAAGTGTTTCTAAAATTCTCTATTTTTATTTCTGCCCTTAGTAGTATTTTCTACATTAGGATAATTCACTAGAAATAGTTGTTCTACACTTCTCTTCCTTCATTTGTTACCAATTATATCCTCCATACATCTATCTCCTCCGGACTCAATCTTCCAATGCTTTTCTGGTGTGATCCCCATACTCCACTAAGATCAGTTTATTCGATGCAATAGTATGAGATTACAAGGCAAAGTAAAATAACATGTCCAGCAGCTGGAACAGAATGAGCATTTCAGAGAAAACTAAGTCATAATGTCTAATTTTCCAATTATAATTCCATGTTAACTTCAAAAAGTATTTTGCAATACACAGTGTCTTATTATTGTGTTATGATACCCTGCTGACCTCAAATATCACATTAATTAACTGATAAATTTGAGGGATTTTTAAGCTGTTCTCATTCCACTGAGAACTAGATGGAAGACAGCCAGAACTCTTTGTACTTGTGATCCTTAATAGCCACTTATTGAAGCTAAATTTAACACCATGCCTTTGAATAAATAGTTTTGCAAGCCATTATAACAATTAGTGTGGAAAAACATAAACAGAAACCAATAATTCTGAACTGTTGGCTCATCTCCATTGTTTCAAAATGACAACTGGCAAGTGGGAATCTTTTAAGTCAGAATTAATATCAGTTCAGAACCAGCATGTTTCCAGTAACAGTGAAGGACAAAGATGGCAAGATTAGGGATTCTTGGATGACAATGAATGTTGAAGGTTTGATGAAGCATATAGTGGGTCTAGGAACTGGCATCAAGGGGATCTCTTGAGATGTTAGATAAAACTTAAAAAAATAAATTAGGAGGGCAAAGGGGGGCTATAAAATTTTCTTGGTAAGTAAGGCTGAGGAGAATCCCAAGACATTTCATATGTATAACAGAAGTCATAGTCATACTTTATTGATCCCGAGGGAAATTTGCTTTCGTTACAGTTGCACCAACCAAGAACAGTATAAATATAGCCATATAAAACCATAAATAATTAAATAATAATATGTAAATTATGCCAGGAAATAAGTCCAGGACCAGCCTATTGGCTCAGGGTGTCTGACCCTCCAAGGGAGGAGTTGTAAAGTTTGATGGCCACAGGCAGCAATGACTTTCTATGACGCTCGGTGTTGCATCTCGGTGGAATGAGTCTCTGGCTGAACGTACTCCACTTGGGAACCAAAGAGAGTAATGTACGTGTAGTGCCTGGTAATCTGGGAAATGTCCTAAATGCTTCTCATATTTTCCTGTATTTGTCAAGGAAAAGGACGTGGAATACATTGACTTCAAGGAGAGGTACATGGAAAATGTATCCTTAACAAAGAATTTTTCCAATATCTAGGACAAGGCAGTGTTAAGGAGAAAATGTAAACTGTCATATGATACATAAGGGTTGATAAATCCCAAGGGCCACATGACATCTATCACAGATTGTTACGGAAGGAAAGGGAGCAGCTAGCTTGAAAGTGAATGCTGGGCTCTGATGGATATTTTTGCACCTCTGTTAATCATAGATGAGATGCCAAAGACTTCTGGATTATTTATGTTGTTCCTTTACTCAACAATGGCAGCAGGGATAAAGCCAGGTAACTACAAGCCAATGAGCCTTACATCAGGGGTAAAGAAATTATTGAAGAAAATCCTAAGGAATAAGATTTATGTACAGAGAAGCTAGAAAGTTTGTGAACCTTGTATAATTTTCTATATTTCTGTATACATATGACCTAAAATTTGATCAGATCTTCACCCAAGTCCTAAAACTAGATAAAAAGAACCCAATTAAATAAATAACACAAAAAAAAATTATAATTGTTCGTTTATTCATTTCAGGCTTTGTGTAGGAGAAAACCTGCCTCAACAATTTGAGTGAGTTTTTCGATGAAAGCAGGATAGTAAAAGGACTTTAGTAAGGCATTTGACAAGGTCCTATATAGCGGGCTAGCAAAGAATGCAGGATTTTTGACAAAGGAGTTAATTAATCCAAAAATGCTTTGGCAATAAGATGCAGAGGGTGATTGTGGAAGGGTACTTCTCTGATTGGAAATCTGTGAGCAGTCATGTACTACAGGAATTGGTGCAGGGACGCTTCTTGTTTTTTAATATTTATTAACAAACTGACTGCGGGAAGTGTGATCAGTCACTTTGTAGATGGTGCAAACGTTAAGCGTTATTGTGGAAAGCACAGAAGGTTATCAAAGGTGAGAGCAGGATAAGATTGGTTATTGATTTGTTATTGTTCCATATAGTGAGGTACAGTGAAAAGCTTGTCTTGCATAATGTTCATACAGATCAATTCATTTCACGGTGCACTGAGGTAGAACAAAGTAATGCAATACAGAAGCTGAATAAAGTGACAGTTAGAGAAAAAGTGGTGCAGGAAAAACAATAAAGGTGCAAGGCCATAACAAGGTAGACTATGAAGTCAAGAGTTCACTTTACCATCCCAGGTAACAATATAGCAGTCTTGTAACAGTGGAGTAGAAGCTGTCCTTAAGCCTTGTAATACACATTTTAAGGCTTTTGTATGTTTTGTTCAATGGAAGATAGAAGAAGAGAGAATGTTTGGGCTGAGTGAGGGCTTCAATTATACTTTCTGCTTTACTAAGACATCAAGTCCATGGAGGAGAACACAAAATACTGGAAGAACTCAGCAGGTCAGGCAGCATCTATGTTCAATATTCCAGGCAAAGACCCTTCATCAAGATTGGAAAAGATAGAGGAAGAAGCCAAAATACAGAGGTAAGGTGAGGGGAAGGAGTCTAAGCCAGCAGGTGATATGCAGCAGTTAGCGTGGCATAAATAAGTAAATAAATAGGGTGAGAGGGAAAGTGGGTGGGGGAGGAGGGACAAACTGAGAGGCAGAGAGATGATAGGTGAAAGAGGGAAGGGGCTGAAGGGAAGGAATCTGATGAGAGAGCTTTCTTGACCATGCTGTCAACACGGTTGGACCAGGCCAGGCTATTCGTGAGTTCACTCAACTTGAAGCTTTCTGTAGCCAGCTAAGAGTCTTTCAATTCTTGTTTGGGGGATTTTTGCCCATTCTTCCTTCCAAAAGACTTCCAGTTCTGTGAAATTCTTGGGCCGTCTTGCATGCACTGCTCTTATGAGGTTTATCCACAGATTTTCAATGATGTTTAGGTCGGGGAGGACTGTGAGGGCCATGACAAAACCTTCAGCTTCCTCTTCTTGAGGTAGTCCATTATGGATTTTGAGGTGTGTTTAGGATCATTATCCTGTTGTAGAACCCATCCTCTTTTCATCTTCAGCTTTTTTATAGACGGTGTGATGTCTGCTTCCAGAATTTGCTGGTATTTAATTGAATTAATTCTTCCCTCTACCAGTGAAATGTTCCCCATGCCACTGGCTGCAACACAAACCCAAAGCATGATCGATCCACCCCCGTGCTTAACAGTTGGAGAGGTGCTCTTTTCATAAAATTCTGCACCCTTTTTTCTCCAAACATACCTTTGCTCATTGCAGTCAAAAAGTTCTATTTTAACTTCATCAGTCCACAGGACTTGTTTCCAAAATGCATCAGGCTTGTTTAGGTGTTCCTTTGCAAACTTCTGACGTTGAATTTTGTGGTGAGGACGCAGGAAAGGTTTTCTTCTGATGACTCTTCCATGAAGGTCATATTTGTGCAGGTATCGCTGCACAATAGAACAGTGCACCACCACTTCAGAATCTGCTAAATTTTCCTGAAGGTCTTTTGCAATCAAACAGGGCTTTTCATTTGCCTTTCTAGTAATCCTACGAGCAGTTCTCTCGGAAAGTTTTCTTGGTCTTCCAGACCTCAACTTGACCTCCACCATTCCTGTTAACTGCCATTTCTTAATTACATTACGAACCGAGGAAACGGCTACCTGAAAACACTTTGCTATCTTCTTATAGCCTTCTCCTGCTTTGTGGGCATCATTTATTTTAATTTTCAGAGTGCTAGGCGGCTGCTTAGAGGAGCCCATGGCTGCTGATTGTTGGGACAAGGTTTGAGAATTCACGGTATTTATAAAGCTTTGAAATTTGCATCACCTGGCCTTTCCAAATGATGACTGTGAACAAGCCATAGCCCTAACAAGCTAATTAAGGTCTGAGACCTTGGTAAAAGTTATCTGAGAGCTCAAATCTCTTGGAGTGCCCAAATTTTTGCATGTTGCTCCTTTCCTTTTTTTCACTCTAAAATTGTACAAAACAAAAATAATACACTAATCTTGCTTAAAATTTTGAAAAGAATGTTTTATCTTTAACTTTATGTCTTTTGGAGATCAGTTCATCTTCTACTCACTTAACTATTCACAGTAACAGAAATTTTGACTGGGGTGCCCACTGTATATTTAAGGCGGAGGTTAATGGGTTCTTGATTAATCAGAGTGACAAAGGTTATGGGGAGAAGGCAGAAGAATGGCGTTGAGAGGGATAATAAATCAGCTATGATGGAATAGTTGAGCAGACTCAATGCCTAATCCACTCTTACATCTTATGGTCTACTCCATTTAAAAGATACTTAGACATTTAGAGGGACACAAAAATCGGCGGGAGATGAAAAGATACCAACCTTATGTGAGAAAATGGGATTAGTGCAGATGGGCAAAAGATTGGCATGGATGTGGTGGGCTAAAGGGTTCTTTTCTGTGCTCTGCAAGTCTATGGCCCTAACATCATTACAACATTTGAACATTTTAAATAATAATAACATTGAATATGGTGCATTATGTTGATATTAATACATTTTCAAAACCCTCAAAGAAACATAACTTTTTTTTTGCCAGCAAAGCCTGTTAAGAATTCTGTAAAGTACTCTTTTTGTGACCTGTATCCAAATGTGGGCATGTAATGTAGATACATCTACAACCAGGAATCAGATGAAATTTTAAACCACAAATGCCATGTTTTAAACTAAGTCAAGGAGAATCTTTGGATGCAGAACTGACATTTAAATGTGTGCTCCATTGCAACAAATTAAACGTTGTACACAATAAAATGCTGCTTCACAGAATGAAATACAAATAGACATATTTGTGTATCATGTTCCCAGAATTCCCCCCGGCAGTTCCCAGCTGTTTATCTTGATGTGAAACAATAATAGCAATAGGTATTTTCCTTTAAATTGTATATTGGATATAATTATAAAAATCTGACAAATAATACACAATTCTAAGTACACATGGCAACATACGCTGAAACAAAACAAAATGCTAGAAATACTCAGCAGATCCAGCAGCAACTGCTGAGAGAGAAAGGGAGATCAAGTAAATACTGGCTGTAATGCCACGTGTTTCCTGCATATTGTTATTATTTAATACATTAATCAAATAGAGTGTTGAATGAAAATCCATAACTTCCCATTATTTACCATCTGAACCACACCTTCAAGACTCTGCTGCCTGCATGCCAACATTTCAATAGTGCTGCTCACCCAGTAACATTTTCATTACTCATCTGTAGTGGCTGCTGGTCCACCAAAGGCATCTTCTTTACTCTGTCTTCAGCTTCTGTTTGGAATTTTGCATTCAAAGTTCTTTACCTCACTTTTATCATATACCCCAATCTGCTGAGATTCAACATCTTACTTCATCTTTTCAGATATTTTTCATTATTAAGAGTGCCATATAAAGAAAAGTTGTTGGCAATGTTAGGTCATACTAAAATGAAATTAATTTACATAAATCTTTTCTGTACAATCAACTTCCTTATTCTTGTTCTTTCAAATTTTTCTTTACTTGTTTGTAATTTGGTGCCAAAGCAGATTTTACTTATTGCACAGTATTTTAGCACAAATATTGAAATTTTATAAATACATCTGAACTTGTCAACAAATATTCAGAATATTTGGACATCAGCATCCTGTTTTGTTCAGACAATATTTTCAAGAGTTACAGCAACATAATTATCAATTCTTCAAAGGGACTCTAGGAATACACTGGCAGGCAGAGACATCCAAGGAACATTTTTAAAATAAAATTGAAGAAATTTTAAATGTGCTTTATCAATATTATTTCAAAACAAGCAAAATACTTCACACTCCTACATTTGTGATTTGTTGTTTAAAAAGGGGGGAAGAAGAGAACTGGGAGCAGAGTAAATACCTAAAACTGGGATTTATGAAGCTAAATCAAGTTCTAACAATGGCTTAATATTGCAATCATTAACTCTACTGACTGAATTATCATAATACAATGCTTATGTATGGATGAAGTGCATGGTCTCCATCCTTTGTGCATCATGACAATACAGACACAAAAATGATAATTGTTCTCTTCTCGCTGCTGTCATCAGGAAGGTGGTACAGAAGCCTCAGGACTCACACCACCAGGTTCAGAAACAGTTGCTACCCCTCAACCACCAGGTTCTTGAACCAAAGGCAATAACTTCAGTCAACTTCACTTGACCCATCATTAACTACTGGACTCTCTATCTCATGATCTCAATAGTTATTGCTTACTTATTTATTATTATTTCCTCTCTTTGCATTTGCAGTTTGTTGTCTTCTGCACTCCGGTTGAACGCCTTAGTAGCGTGCTCTTTCATTGATTCAGTTGTGGTTATTATTCTATAGATTTATAGAGTATGCCCAGAAGAAAATGAATCACAGGGTTGTATATGATGCCATACATGTATTTGATAATAAAATTTATAGACAATAGACAACAGGTGCAGGAGTAGGCCATTCGGCCCTTTGAGCCAGCACTGCCACTCACTGTGATCATGGCTGATCATCCACAATCAGTACCCCGTTCCTGCCTTCTCCCCATATCCCTTGACTCCGCTATCATTAACAGCTCTATCTAACTCTTTCTTGAAAACATCCAGAGAATTGGCCACCACTGCCTTCTGAGGCAGAGCATTCCACGGATCCACAACTCTCTGGGTGAAAAAGATTTCCTCAATTCTGAGTGGCCTACCCCTTATTCTCAAACTGTGGTCTCTGGTTCTGGACTTCCCAAACATCGGAAACACGTTTCCTGCCTCCAGCATGTCCAATCCCTTAATAATCTTAAAAGTTGCTGGTGAACGCAGCAGGCCAGGCAGCATCTCTAGGAAGAGGTGCAGTCGACCTTTCAGGCCGAGACCCTTCGTCAGGACTCTTCCTTCAGTTAGTCCTGACGAAGGGTCTCGGCCTGAAACGTCGACTGCACCTCTTCCTAGAGATGCTGCCTGGCCTGCTGCGTTCACCAGCAACTTTTATGTGTGTTGCTTGAATTTCCAGCATCTGCAGAATTCCTGTTGTTTGCCCTTAATAATCTTATATGTTTCAATCAGATCCCCTCTCATCCTTCTAAAATCCAGTGTATAC
Source organism: Mobula hypostoma (assembly GCF_963921235.1). Classification (NCBI taxonomy): domain Eukaryota; kingdom Metazoa; phylum Chordata; class Chondrichthyes; order Myliobatiformes; family Myliobatidae; genus Mobula; species Mobula hypostoma. Next base: position 173,854,761 of record NC_086097.1, read on the forward strand.
AAGCCCAGTCGCTCCAATCTTTCAACATATGACAGTCCCGTCATCCCAGGGATTAATCTCGTGAACCTACGCTGCACTCCCTCAATAGCAAGAATGTCCTTCCTCAAATTTGGAGACCAAAACTGCACACAATACTCCAGGTGTGGTCTCACCAGGGCCCTGTACAGCTGCAGAAGGACCTCTTTGCTCCTTTACTCAACTCCCCTTGTTATGAAGGTCAACATGCCATTAGCTTTCTTCACTGCCTGCTGTACCTGCATGCTTACTTTCAGTGACTGATGAACAAGGCCATAGTTGTACTTCCCCTTTTCCTAACTTGACACCATTCAAATAGTAATCTGCCTTCCTGTTCTCGCCACCAAAGTGGATATCCTCACATTTATCCACATTAAACTACATCTGCCATGCATCTGCCCACTCACCCAACCTGTCCAAGTCATCCTGCATTATCACAACATCCTCTGCACATTTCACACTGCCACCCAGCTTTGTGTCATCTGCAAATTTGCTAATGTTACTTTTAATCCCTTCATCTAAATCATTAATATATATTGTAAATAGTTGCGATCCCAGCACAGAGCCTTGCGGTATCCCACCAGTCACCACCTGCCATTCTGAAAGGGACCCGTTAATCCCTACTCTTTGTTTCCTGTCTGCCAACCAATTTTGTATCCATGCCAGTACCCTACCCCCAATACCCTGTGCTCTAATTTTGCCCACTAATCCCCTGTGTGGGACCTTATCAAAGGCTTTCTGAAAGTCCAGGTACACTGGCTCTTCCTTGTCCATTTACATAGTTACATCCTCAAAAAATTCCAGAAGATTAGTCAAGCATGATTTCCCCTTTGTAAATCCATACGTTGAACTTTAATTATATCGCACACTTCTATTTGAAAGTTAACTACACTAGCTTGGTTAAATAAAATACATTGTAGATCTTCATTAAAGTAACATTGGTAGTAGCATAAAACTGTAAGATATTTTGCAAATGATGAAAGCTTTAAATCCACAAGACATGCATTCATTACAGTCTTCTGAAATTTCTGTAATCCTACTAACCCCACTAGTATATTTTTCTGATAGACTCCTAATTCACTTGCATGGTTTCGCATAGCAGCAGCATGACAACAAACTGCACCTCTGGCTTTGAATGACGAATGCTACTCTGGCCAGCCAACACTAATGGCTTAGTTTGTTTTTGCAATTTCTGCAGATCTTACTTACTTCTGATCTTGCTTATTCCCCTCAATAAATTACTTTGACTCTCTAAAAGTTGCAATTCAGCTCCACAATCAAAATGCACAGTAGATCAAGCGTGATCTAAAGAAAAAACAAAAATAAAATTCCCTAACATTTTATTAAAACTGGTACAACTTAGAATTCTCACGATCTTGAAGCAAATGTAGAGGTAGGAAAAGTAGTGATGGTGAGGAAATAACAAATGAGAATATTTGGGACATGGTGAATAGCAGAGGAACATATAGCAAAAAGAGATGATAAGAGATGAGTAACAAAAGAAAAAATGTATCTAGAATGGGTGTAAATGGAAACAGCTATTTTCTAAAACTGAATTCAATGCCACATCTGAAAGGCTTGTAATGTGGTCAATCAAAAGGGAGGATGGATGGCTCTGGGAGTAAGTTATATTTATCTTCATAGTACGTGGGAACATCTCCGACATAGTTGAATGGCTTGCCAAGTACCATGCCCCTTACCTTCTGACTGCAACTTCATGCTTTGAAAATGGCATTGCAGTTGGATAGGTAACCTACCAAATATTGAAAGACGATATGGAGTGAAAATGGGAAGGTTGTTTCCAATAGTGGGAGAGACCAGAACAAAAGGGCACAGCCTTTGATAAGGCACAGCAACAGAAAACATGCCTTTCGGAACAGAGATGAGGAGGAATTTATTTAACCTGAGTGTGGTGAACATGTGGATTTCATTGTCACAGATGGCTATGGAGGCCAAGTCATTGATTATATTTAAAGTGGTGGTTGATAAGTTCTTCATTAGTTAGGGCACCAAAGGGTACAAGGAGAAAGGAGGAGTTTGGGACTGAAAGAAAATAAAATAACCATGATCGAATGGTGGAGCACACTCAATGGGCTGAATGCCATAATACTGCTTCCACATCTTATGGTCTAATGGTATTTGTATTCTTGACAGCATAGGCTAAGGTACTGAGTATAACAGTTGGGAGTTCAGGTTGCAACAGTACAAAACAATGGTTAGGCTGCAACTGGTGGTTTGTGTGCAGCTCTGGTTGCCACATTACAGGAAATGTGTGGTAATAGTGCAGAAGAGATTCACAGGATATTGCATGGAATGGGGTGTTTAGATACAATGAGAGATTATGAGGCTAGGCTGGTTCCCACTGAAACATAGGAGGCTAAGTGGTGATCTTAACGAGGTTTATAAGATTGAGGGACATGGATAGGATAGAAAGTCAGAGACTTTTTCCCAGAATAGATGAATATAAAACAAGAGGGCATAGATTTTAAGGTTAGAGGGGATAGATGTTCAGTGAATCTGAGAAATAACGTTTTCACACAGAGGGTGGCAAGTATCTGGAATGAGCTGCCAGAGGAAGTAGTAGATAGAGGTACAAATACAATATCTGAAAGACATTTGAACAGGTATATAGATAGACAAGGTTTAAATGAATGCAGACAAATGGAATTAGTTCAGGTGGGCAACTTGATCAATGTGGATGATTTGAGCTGAAAAGCATGCTTCTGTGCTGCATAACTCTATAATAACAGACAAATGGAAGCCCAAGTTTGGGCTTGCAGACCAACAACAGGTGCCCTGCAAAGCAAATATTTTTTTAATCTGTTCACAGCTAGTTTACCAAGTTCTTAGGCAGTCTTCCATGTGCAAATGTGTGGAGGCCACTCCATTTGTATAAATATATAAAATGGAATTCAATTGTATAGCACTTGTGACCAATAAACCATAAAATCAAATAACTTTTATAACATAAATATAGTGCTTTAAGAATTAGAAATATAACTATTTCCTGATTTGGTGATTTACAATGTGCTACATTGTTGTGATACTTGAATAGTATTACGATGACTGCAACTCCAGTTGCCATCAACTGCAAAGCAGCAGTGTCAGATTATATTTTCAAAAAATACAGCCCTCATTTGGTAATTTCATCTTGTAACTGAACTATTTGGTAAAGCTGTATACCCTTGAGTTCTATGAATCTGACTTGTGTGATGCCCAGATCTAAATATAGAATTTGAGGACAAATCCCATTTTAGTGCAGCTGCAGCATGACTTGAACTTCCAACAAAAACCCACATCCCAAGAAATTCATTGATTATTGACCTAATTGTCTAAGAACTACCTTTATATCTAGCAACTCTTTGGTTGCCAACTCATATCCTAGCTCCCAGTTAAGCCTTAGTTATTAAAGTAAAATTATTACTCATGGTTTCAATTTCTTCTATTCCCTAACTTTTCACTATCTCTCAAACACACAAGGTTTCAGCTCTCTGCTGCCCACCTAAAGAATGCCGAATTTTATAATTGAATCTTGGACCCAGCTACCAAAGCTCTGAAATTCTCACCCAAAAATCTTCTTTATGGTGTCTAAAGAATAAACTTGCTCAAAACATCAGTAAAACTAAGGATTTGATTGTTGACTATAGAAAGATATCACATATCAACCAGAGGTCCGCAGCGGAAAGGGTGAATTTCAAGGTTCTGGGTGTCAGCATCTCTGAAGATCTATCCAAGACCCAACATATGGATGCAATTATGAAGATGGTATGTCAACATCTACAGTATGTTACATGAAGAATTTAAGGACATTTGGTATGTCATTAGATTCCAGCAAATCTCTACAGAGGTACTCTGAACAGCATTCTAACTGGTTGCATCACAACCTGCTATGGAATCTCCAATGCAAGGATCAGAAAAGGCCACAGAGGGCTGTAAACTCAGCCAGCTCCATCATGGGCACTACACTCCCCACCACAGAGGATATCTTTAAAGGGCAATGTCTCAAGAAGGCAGCATCCTTGATTAAGGACCCACTCCACCTAGGACATGCCCTTTTCTCACTACAAACACCAAGGAGGTGGTGGTACAGATGCCTGATAACACACTCAATGCAATGATAGAGTCGATGAAAGACCACACCAACAAAGCAAACAACCAATTTGTAAAGGAGAACAAACTGTGTGAATACAAAAAGAAAGGAAAATAAGTTAAATAAATAGATAGATAGATAAGGAATAAATATCAAGAACATTGATGAAGAGTCCTTGAAAGTGAGTCCATAGGTTGTGGGAACAGTTCAGTGATGGGGAAAGTGAAGTTATCCCCTTTGGCTCAAGAGCCTAATGGTTCAGGGGTAATAACTATTCCAGAACATGGTGCTGTGAGTCTTGAGGCTCCTGTACCTTTTTCCTAGTGGCTGCAGCAAGAAGAGAGCATGAACTGGGTGGTGAAAGTCACTGATGATATGTATTGTTTTCCTTGACAATGCTCCGTGTAGATGTGCTCAATGGTGGAGAGGTCTTTACATGTGATGAACTGGTCCATATTCACTACTTTTTGAGGGATCTTCTGTTCAAGGACTTTGGTGCTTCCATACCAGGCAGAGATGCAACCAGTCAATATACTCTCCACCACATACCTCCAGAAGTTTGTCAAAGTCATTGATGTCATGCCAAATCTTCACAAACTTCTAAGGATGTAGAGGCGTAGCTGTGCTTTCTTTGTAATTGCATTTGTGTACTGGACCCAGGACAGGTCCTCCGAAATAATAACACAGAGGAATTTAAAGTTGTTGATTCTCTCCAACTCTGATCCTCTGATGAGGACTGGCACATGGACCTCTGGTTTCCTCCTCCTGAGGTCAATAATCAGCTCCTTGGTCTTGCCAATGTTGAGTGGCACCACTATACACTGATTCATCATCACCTTTGATTCAGCACACGACAGTGATGTTGTCAGCAAAGTGATATTTGGCAATGTAGCTTTACCTAGCCACACAGTCATAAGTGTAAAGCAAATAGAGCAGAGGGCTAAGCACACAGTCTTGTGCTGAAGGAGGTTGTGGAGGAGATCTCATTGCCAATCTGAACTGACTGGTGTCTGCAAGTGTGGAAATTGAGGATCCAAATGCACAAGGAGGTAATGAAGCTAATGTCTTAAAGCTTAGTGATTAGTTATGAGGAGGACGATAGAACTGAATGCTGAGCTGTCGTCAGTAAAAAGCATCCCAATGTAGGCACTTTTGCTGTCCAGATAATATAGGGTTGAGTGAAGAGCAAATGAAATGGCATCTGCTGTAGACTTCTTGTGCCGGTAGGCCAACTGGAGCAGATCCAAGTTGCGTCTCAGGCAGGAATTGAGATGTTTTATCACCATCCTCTCAAAACACTTCATCATTGTGGATGTAAGTGCTACTGGATGATATTCATTGAACACACACCAAAGTTGCTGGTGAACGCAGCAGGCCAGGCAGCATCTCTAGGAAGAGGTACAGTCGACGCTACCTCTTCCTAGAGATGCTGCCTGGCCTGCTGCGTTCACCAGCAACTTTGATGTGTGTTGCTTGAATTTCCAGCATCTGCAGAATTCCTCGTGTTTATGATATTCATTGAGGCAGGTTTCCACATTCTTCTCTGGCATCGGTATACGTGGAGTAGGCGGATACCTCAAAATGCCGAAGAGAGATTAAAGGTCTCAGTGAACACTCCAGGCAGTTGATCAGAACATGTCTTTATTACTTGGTCAGGTAGCCCATCTGGGCCATATGCTTTCCATGGGTTCATCCTCCTGAAGGATGCTCTCATGTCAGCCTCAAAGACTGAACTCAGAGAGTCACTGGGGCTGTGGGAGTTTGCAGTGGTTCTCCCATGTATTGACTGTTAAAATGAGCATGGAAGGCATTGAGTTTATCTGGAAGGAAAGGCTTGTTGTCACCAGTGTCGCTTGATTTCACTTTGTAAGAGGCAATTGCAATGAAGCCCTGTCACAGCAATTGAGCATCCTTCATGATTCAAGTTTAGTCCAGAATAGCCACTTTACCTGCTAGCCCTCTTGTAACTTTCTTGGTCGACGGACTTCAATGCCTCTGACCTGGCCCTGAGCAGATTGTGGGTCTCATGGTTCATCCAAGGTTTCTGGTTGGAGAAATTTGGGGGGCGGGGGGGCGGTTGGGGACACTCATCTACAACTGTTTGTATAAAGTCAGTGACAACTGTAGTGTGTTCATTCAGCTCCACAGATGAATCCTTGAACACGCTCAGTCCAGTGACTCGAAGCAACCCTGTAGCCATTCCTCTACCTTCCACAACCACATTTTTGCTGTCCTAAACTCTGAAGCCTTGCTTTTTAGCCTCTGCCTGTATGCAGATCACAGAAGGACAACCCAGTGATCAGATTTCTCAAAATGCGGTCTGGGTATTGTACAATAGGCATTCCTTATATTAGTAGTGTTAGCACTCTAGTGCATTGGGACCTCTGGTACTATAGGTTATATGCTGATGGTAAATGGGCAGAGATTTCTTCAAACAAGCCTGATTGACATCCCAGACTATGATATAAAATGTGTCAGGGTGGTCTGTTTCTTGTTTGGTGACGGCATCATGCAGTATCTCAAGCACTTGATTATAGTTGGCTGCTGGTGGTATGTAAACTTTGGTCATGATCACGGAGGAGAACTCTCTTGCTAAATAGAACTGTCGGTATTTGATTGTTCAGCATTCAAGGTCAAGGGAACACAAGTACAACAAAACTACCATGAAGCACCACAAGGAGTTTATCATGTGTATCAAGAAGCCTTTGGGTCAGATTGCCATATCTGGCGTACTGTGAATAACCCACATCTCAGTAAAACACAGCACACAATTCTTCAGTTTCCTGTAATACAGCACCCTTGGCCTTAAGCCCTCAGTTCTGTTCTCCAGCAACTGCATATTTGCGAACAAAATGCTGGGTAGAGGGGTCTCATCCCTCTGGGTTTCGGCTTGGCTTGGAGTTCCTCCCACCCACCCCTGCCTCGCATCTGGCCTTGGCGATAAACATTCATCTGCTTAAAGGTGCCGTACCTGCTTGCTTGAGAGTTAAGGGCCCTTCAGAAGATCATGAACTCTGCAGTTCATTAAGTCAGTTCAAAGGTACACTGCATAAAGGGAAACTGCATGCTGCAGGTTGCAGTGGGAGTGGTTCAAAAGAGGTACATTTAAAAGTTTTGTATGTAGCCTGCAGAATGTCACCATTGTTCAGCACTGACATCTTATAGTCTGTATTGCACTGCACTGCTGCTGCAAAACAAATTTCACAACATACTGTACGTCAGTGATAATAGACCTGATTCTTATGATGATGATGACAGGCATTGATCGTGTGGATAGACAGAGGCTTTTTCCCCAGAGCTGAAATGATTAGCACATGAGGACACAGTTTTAAGGTGCTTGGAAGCAGGTACAGAGGAGACATGAGGGATAAGTGTTTTTTTTAAACGCAGAGAGTAGTGAGTGCGTAGAATGGGCTGCCGGCAATGGTGATAGAGTCAGATACAATAGGGTCTTTTAAGATACTCCTAGATAGGTACATGGAACTTAGAAAAATAGAGGGCTATGGGTAAGCCTAGGTAATTTCTAAGGTAAGGACATGTTCAGCACAGCTTTGTGGGCTGAAGGCCCTGTATTGTGCTGTAAGTTTTCTATTTTCAATGTTTCTATGTTGAAACCTGCCTCTTAGAAAGTTTTTTTAAAGCTACATTCCCTCACTTTTTTTAAACCAGTATTAGTTTGATAAAGTGTCGTGGTACGTTTTGCTGTGTTGCAAGTATATAAATACATGCTTTTTTCCCTCCCACTAATTTACCCATTTACTTAAATCTAATACACATTGCTCTCAGTTTATGGTAGGGTCTGTAATCCAAACGCTTCACAAGAATCAGAATCAGGTTTATTATCACAGACATTTGTCATGAAATGTGTTGTTTTGTGGTAGCAGTATAGTGCAATACATAAAATATGCTATAATTTACAATACGACACAGGAAAAAATAAAGAAGTAGTGTAAAAAGAGAGGAAAAATAGTGAGGTAGTGTTCATGAGTTCATGGACTGATCATAATTCTGATGGCAGAGGGAAAGAAGCTGCTCCAAATACATTGAGTGTATGTCTTCCTGCCTCAGCAAGGACCTGGACCCATTGCAATTTGCCTATCATCACAGTAGGTCAACGGCAGAGCATTCTCAATGGGTCTCCACACAGCTTTAGACAACGTGGATAACACAAACATCTACGTCAGGATGCTGTTCATCAACTATAGCTCAGCATTTAGTACCATCATTCCCACAATCCTGATTGAGAAGTTGCAGAAACTGGGCCTCTGTACCTCCCTCTGCAATTGGATCCTCGACTTCCTAACCAGTAGACCACAGTCTGTGCAGATTGGTGGCAACATATCATCCTCGTTGACCATCAACACAAGCACACCTCAGGGATGTTTGCTTAGCCCACTGCTCTATTCTCTATATACACATGACTGTGTGGCTAGGCATAGCTCAAATACCATCTATAAATTTGCTGACGATACAATCATTGTTAATAAATCTCAGGTAGTGACAAGAGGGTGTACAGGAGTGAGATATGCCAACTAGAATGGTGCCGCAGCAACAACCTGGCACTCAATGTCAGTAAGACGGAAGAGCTGATTGTGGACTTCAGGAAGGGTAAGACGAAGGAACATAAACCAATCCTCATAGAGGGATCAGAAGTACAGAGAGCGAGCAGCTTCAAGTTCCTGGGTGTCAAGATCTCTGAGGATCTAACCTGGTCCCAACATATCGTTGTCGTTCTAAAGAAGGCAAGACAGCAGCTGTACATCATTAGGAGTTTGAAGAGATTTGGCATGTCAACAAATACATTCAAAAACCTCTATAGTTTTACCGCGGAGAGCATTCTGACAGGCTGCATCACTGCCTGGTATGGAGGGGCTACTACACAGGACCAAAAAAAGCTGCAGAAGGTTGTAAATCTAGTCTGCTCCATCTTGGGTACTAGCCTACAAAAAGTACCCAGGACATCTTTAGGGAGCGGTGTCTCAGAAAGGCAGCACCCATTATTAAGGACCTTCAGCACCCTTTTCACACTGTTACCATCAGGTAGGAGGTACAGAAGCCTGAAGGCACACACTCAGTGATTCAGGAACAGCTTCTTCCCCTCTGCCATCCGATTCCTAAATGGACATTGAAGCATTGGACACCACCTCACTTTTTTTTAAATATACAGTATTTCTGTTTTTGCACGTTTTTAATCTATTCAGCATATGTAATCGATTTACTTGTTTATTTATTTTTTTTAATTTTTTTTTCTCTGCTAGATTATGTACTGCATTGAACTGCTGCTGCTAAAATTAACAAATTTCACGTCACATGCCAGTGATAATAAACCTGATTCTGATTCCGATAACTGAGTTCCCAGACAGCAGAGCATGCCTGCAGCCCCTGCAGCTATGAAATTCATACTGCCAGTCACCCAAACACTTGCTCATATATATCAGCTGTACCTATGTTGACAACTGAAAGATAGATATTAACTTCTATCAGCTTTCTGTAATTTCATGCTTTCATCTATTCAGCATACAATGCCATCTGTATGTCATCAGAAAACATGGAGAAGCAAATCCCTATCCTGTCAACCCAAAATTAACATTTAAACTTTTCATGTACAATAATTCAGTTGGAAGCAATGACTATGAATACTGGATACTCAATGTTGCAACCAGAAACTTGGAACTCTAAAGATACATTTTAATACTTTTTTCATACTGTGGGAATCACTGGCAAAGCACTGGATGGTGCACTGGAGATACTGGAGGGAGATTCTCTTCTGGAACCATGATACTCATGTGAAACTCTTGCTCTCCCAGGGCTGCAAGGATATAAATTCCAGAGTTTTTATCCAGACAATAGTAAGTGACCATGCAATCTATTTTCTAATAAGATTGGGGTACAAATTGAAGCTGGGGGTGTTCACACACATCTGATGTCCTATTTCATCTTAGCAGATGGAACTTGTGGGAGATTTTTCTAAAAGAAGCCTGAGCAAATTGAACTGATACATTCCGCAGAGAGTACATAGCACCACATATCATCATAAACAGACATATGTTTGGCTTTAAGCTGATGAAGCAGCAGCCTGACTGGTTTGTTCCAAAATTGGGTATGTCCTTTAGCTTGCTTAAAAATAAATCAACACTTTCTGTAATAATATTTGTACTTACCCACTTGAGAAATGGATGGTTCCTTTATATTTGGACCTGTTTCCTCCATGTCAACATCTTTATAAGAGCAAATTTCACCATAGTAAAGGGCAATTCCAAGTTGGATAATGCGGATAAGCATAGGAAGCTGTTGGTCTGTGATAGAGAGTTTCAAACTTTCAACAAGAGCATGGATCTGTTGGAAGAAAAAATTAAAAAGCTACTGCTACTTTATTATGGAAATCTTCTATTATGAGATAGAGCTGAAGATACAATCAGACCGATATCAAATTCAAATTAATTCAAGATAAATCCCTTCATCTTTATCTCATATTATTCCTCGTCACAACACAGAACATATTTTCATTTACAATGTAGCTATTTAAATTTATATTCAGAAATTAATGGAAGAAATAACAGAACTCATCTACTCAAATAATTCCCAAGAATTTATTTCTGAAAGGATTTCAACACCTTTGATTATGTTACATTATTTTATGTTTAATTTGCAAATTAAAATTTTCTTCACAATAAATTCCAAACCTAACTTTACAAGTTTTAAATTATTCCACTCCTGAAAATCAAGCTGATGTTCCTGAATTCAAGTCAATTCTACTCAATTCATTTGCTCTGCACTTTATTTCCACACAGACACTATGCGTGGGGAAAAGTTGGTGAAAATTAAATAAAATATTTTGCAAACAAAATATTTTGCATTATTACTTTTGTTATTTTCATCTTAAGAAAAATAAATATTTTTACTGAACAATTGTTACCCACAGCCTACATTTAACTGATTGAAGTGAAAATGCTGCAGTTAAAAGTTTGCTGAGCCTTAATGTTCAAAAGTACTTGAACACAGGCTTCCAGTTACTTGTTACTACATTTGAAAAGTGAAGATTTTTTCAGTTTTCTGAACAATATTTAATCTGTGTGATGGGATATTCACCCCTATTAGAAATACTGTTGCACCTTTTACATAATTTATAATGAAAGTGAGGATTCAAGGTCACATAACAACTCACATTTAATGCCAAATGCATGAATAGATACAACACCTTTAGGGTTCAAAATTTAACCTGAGCTCATCTGAGCTGGGATAACAAAAGAAATGTTGCAATTCACCTTCACCACAAGACAACAGAGTAGAATTAGGTCACGTGGCTCATCAAGTCTGCTCTGCCATTCCATCACGGATGATTTATTAACCCTCTCAACCCCATCTCCTGCCTTCTCCCCATAACCTTTGACACGTTGACTAATCAAGAACCTGTCAGCCTCCGTTTTAAATATGCTCAATGACTCGGCCTCCACAGCCATCCATGGCAATGAATTCCACAGATTCACCACTCTCTGTCTAAAGGAATTCCTCCACATCTCTGTTCTAAATGGATGTCCCTCTAAAAGATCACTGTGCCTCTAGTCCTAGGCTCACCTACTATAAGAAACATCCTCTCCACATCCACTTTATCTCGGCTTTTCAATATTCAATAGGTTTCAATGAGACACCCCCTTATTCTTCTAAACTCTAGCGAGTACAGGGCCACTATAATGCCATCAATGGCTTAAAATGCGACATATAAATAATATGCTCACTGGCTACACTAACAAGGAACGACACAATGAATTCTCAACACAAGATATGGGCAAAATAGAGAGGATATGGAAAATTCACTGATATCAACACATTATAATATGAAGTATCAATGGGAAAAAAGTAGAATTATTCTTACCGGAACAAATAAATTACAAAGCTGGGCTAAGAAAATATCAATGGAGCAGTTGCTTTAAAATAATGAACAATTTGATGTAGTATATTGATGGGAAAGTACGAAGATAAAATTGGTGAGAAGAGTAAGAGCAGGGTTACTTTTCTGAGAAATGACTTAGCCAAAGCAGACTTGCAAGATGGCACCAATGACCAACCCAGCTAACAATGACACCCTGCAGACAGTTCACAAAACAACTTCTTCCTTCACCTTTTTCTTTTAAATATACCTCCACTATTAATCTGCTTGTGATTGGAACCTGTAATTTAGAGTTTAATAATTTTTGGGGGCTGACTGAGCAATCTGGTGCGTTTGCTGCTTCTGAGGGAATTCAAAGTGGTTGACAGCAAGATTGAGAATGGAGTGTGCCAAATGGTGGAGAGTGAACGGTTGATCAGCTCCGATTCTCAAACAAGTCGCCAATTAAAGAGTCAAGCAAGATTGAAATCTATGAGGAGGAGAGCAGAGGATGCATGTATGTTGAGTGCTGTCTCAGTCTTTGAAACACTGTCTGCCTGCATTTGACCCAGTCTTCCTCTCAATTGCTGCTGACAGAGGAAGATGCAAGAATCTTGGGTATTGGGCAAAGTTTGATCAGTGCAGTTTGTGGAGTGGACTGGTTTTTAGATGACTGCAGGTCATGTTAAGTATATTACTCGTTTCTGGCTAGTACTTTTCTTAATTGCATTCTGCACGATTTTGATCAGGGCAGACTGGCTCTGCAGCCTGCAGTGGACAAACGACACAGCACTAAAATGAACTGAACTAAACTGAACTAAACATTCCTAGACCGTTTCAAGGACTCTGAAGTTTGACGTTTAATATTCTGCATGTTATTCACTCGTTTCTTGCCTTTGTACAATTTGTTCTTTTCTTTTGTGCATTGGGTGTTTGACACTTCTTTGTTTTGTGGCAGTCTACAGAAGACAAATCTCAGGGTTGTATACATACTTGAGTAATATATGTACTTTTAATCTTTGATACAATTACTTTAAGCTAAAGGGGAGATATTTAATAGGGAAATGAATACATTCAAAATAAACATATTCCATAAAAATTTCAGAGTACCTTGAATGATAAAGTGCTCAGAGAGGATATAAGGCAAAGAAAGGGAGATTGCATGAAACACACAAGCATAACACTGTACATGGCCTAGGTACACTTAGTAGTGATATAGTACACTTTTAGGGAAGAGAAAAAATCAAAACAATACACAAAAAAGTGAAATAATATTGTAGCTTTGCAAGAACAGAAAGAATTGATGCCCACAGGTTACTAAAGGAAAAGAACAGGTCAATAAGATAATTATTAATTATATATAGGATGATTTACTTTACCAGCAGAGACCCAAATATACGAGCATGGAAATCATGTTGGAGCTTTCAACAACACAATGGTGGGCTACTGCTCAAGTAATACACACAGATCCAGGCACAACAACACCAGAATTATATGACTACACTGCAAAAGATACAGAGAATTAAGAAGATGTGCCAAGACTACATAATTTTTGCTGGAGATAAAGGATGAATAGACTATTGTTGTTTTCTTTGGAACAGTGAAGGCTAAGAGGAAATTAAAGTGTATAAGACCAAGATACAGGAGCAGAATTAGGTCATTTGGCCCATCAAGTCTGCTCCACCATTTCATCATGGCTGATCCAAATTCCCTCTCAGCCCCAATCTCCTGCCTTCTCCCCATATCCCTTCATCCCCTGACCAATCAAGAATCTATTAACCTTGCCTTAAATATACATAAACACTTGACCCCCACAGACACCTGTGACAAAGAAATCCACAAATTCACCACTCTGTGGCTAATGAAATTCCTCCTCATCTCCATTCCAAAAGGAAGCCCCTCTACTCTGAGGTTGTGTCCTCTGATTGTGGCCTCTCTCACCATATGAAACATAGTCTTCTCATCCACTCTATCAAGGCCTTTCACAAGTGCTACACATGCCCTTACACTTCCTCCCTCACTACCATTCAGGGCCCCAGACAGTCCTTCCAGGTGAGGCAACACTTCACCTGTGAGTCGGCTGGGGTGATATACTGTGTCCAGTGCTCCCGATGTGGCCTTCTATATATTGGCGAGACCCAACGCAGACTGGGACACCGTTTCGCTGAACACCTACGCTCAGTCCGCCAGAGAAAGCAGGATCTCCCAGTGGCCACACATTTTAATTCCACGTCCCATTCCCATTCTGATATGTCTATCCACGGCCTCCTCTACTGTAAAGATGAAGCCACGCTCAGGTTGGAGGAACAACACCTTATATTCCATCTGGGTCGCCTCCAACCTGATGGCATGAACTTCTCTAACTTCCGTTAATGCCCCACCTCCCCCTCGTACCCCATCCGTTATTGCCCATCCTCTGGGCTTCCCCCCTCCCCCTTTCTTTCTCCCTAGGCCTCCCGTCCCATGATCCTCTCATATCCCTTTTGCGAATCAACTGTCCAGCTCTTGGCTCCATCTCTCCCCCTCCTGTCTTCTCCTATCATTTTGGATCTCCTCCTCTCCCTCCCACTTTCAAATTTCTTACTAGCTCTTCTTTCAGTTAGTCCTGACGGAGGGTCTCGGCCCGAAACGTCGACTGTACCTCTTCCTAAAGTTCACCAGCAACTTCTTCATGTGTGTTGCTTGAAATTCCAGCATCTGCAGATTTCCTCGTGTTTGCCTTTCACCATTCGATAGGTTTCAATCAAGTCACCCCTCATTCATCTGAATTCTAGTCAATACAGAGCAAGAGCCATCAAACGCTTTTCATACAATATGTTTAATCCCAGAAACAATTTCGTGAACCTCCTTTGAACCCTCTGCAGTTTCAGCACATCCTTTCTAAGATAAGGAGCCCAAAACTGTTCACAATACTCCAAGTGAACCCTCACCAGTGCTTTATAAAGTCTCAACAATACATCCTTGCTTTTATACCCTAGTCCCCTTGAAATGAATGCAAACATCGCACTAACCTTCCTCACCACAGACTCAACATACAAACTAACCTTTAGGGAACCCTACACAAGGAATCCCAAGTCCCTTCGCGCCTCAGTTTTTTGTATTTTCTCTCCATTTAGAAGATAGTCGACCCTTACAACTCTTCTACCAAAGTGCATGACCATCCACTTCTTGACACTGTATTCCATCTGCCACTTCTTTGCCCATTCTCCTAATCTAAGTCCTTCTGTGGCCTCTCTACTTCCTGAAAACTATCTGCTTCTCCACCTATCTTCACATCATCTACAAACCTTGCAACAAAGCCATCAATTCCATCATCCAAACCATTGACATATAATGTAAAAAGAATCAGTCCCAACACAGACCATTGTCGAACATCACTAATCACTGACAGCCAACCAGAAAAAAGCTCTCTTTATTCCCACTCTTTGCTTCCTGCAAATCAGCCACTGCTTTATCCATGCTGGAATATTTCCTGCAATACCATGGGCTCGTAGTTTGTTAAGCAGCCTCATGTGTGGCACCTTGCAGGGGCCTTCTGTAAATCCAATTACACCATATCCACTGATTCTCATTTGCCCCTCTAGTATGTTATTTCTTCAAAGAATTCCAATAGATTTGTTAGGCAATATTTTCCCCTGAGGAAACCATGCTGACTACAGCCTTTTTTATCATGTGCCGCCATGTACCCTAAGATCACATCCTTAACAATCAACTCCAACATCTTCCCAACCACTGAGGTCAGGCTAACTGACCTATACTTTCCTTTCTCTGCCTCTCTCCCTTCTTGAAGAGTGGAGTGATATTTTCAATTTTCCTGTCTTCCGGAACCAAAAAATCTAGTGATTTTTGAAAGATCATTAGTAAAGTCTCCACAATCTCTTTAGCCATCTCTTTCAGAACCCTGGGGTATACACCATCAGGAGACTTAGCTCCCTTCAGACCTTTCAGTTTCCCCAAGAACCTTCTCTCTAGTAATGGTAACTTCACATACTTCATGACCCCAGACACCTGGAACTACCACCATACTCCTAGTGTCTTCCACAGTGAAAACAGCATCTTTTCACATTGTTTGTCGATGATTCAGATAATGGAATTGATGGTTTTGTGGCAAAATTTGCAGATGATACAAAGATAGATGGAGGGGTAGGTAGTGCTGAGGAAGCAATATGATTGCAGTAGGACTTCAACAAATTCGAAGAATGACAGAAAAGTGGCAAATAGAATACAGTTTTGGGAACTGTATGCATTTTGGTAAAAGAAACAATAGTGTGAATTATTATATAAATGGGGAGAAGGTTCAAACATCAGAGGTGCAGAGAGCCTTGTGGGTCCTCATGCAATTAACCTAGAAGGTTTATTTACAGGTTGAGTCTGTGGTAAAGAAGGCAAATGCAATGTTGGCATTTATTTCAAGGGAAATAGAATATAAAAGCAGCGAGATAATACTGAGGTTTTATAAGACACTAGCCAGGCTGCACTTGGAGTATTTGCAACAGTTTTGGGCCCCATATCTCAGAAGGGATGTGTTGTCATTGGAGAGAATCCAGAGGAAGTTTACAAGGATGATTCTGGGAATTAAGGGGTTAACATATGAGGAGCGTTACGCAGCTTTGGGCCTTTACTCACCAGAATTTAAAAGAATGCGGGGGGGGCGGGGATCTCACTGAAACCAACCCAATTTTGGGCCCCATGAAAAGATGAGATAGGATGGATGTGGGGAAGATGTTTCCTGTGGTGAGGTATCCAGAACTAGAGTGCACAGCCTCAAAATTGAGGGGGCCAACACTTTAGAACAGAGGTAAGGAGGAATTTTTTTAGCCAGAGTAGTAAATCTGTGGAATGCTTGGCCACAGAATGCGGTGGAGGCCAAGTCCATGAGTATATTTAAGGCAGAAGTTGATCCTTTCCTGATCAGTTAGGACATCAAAGGATATGCTGAGAAGGCAGGTGTATGGGGTTGAGTGGAATCCAGGATCCACCATGATGGAATGGCGGAACATACTCAATGGGCTGAGTGACCTAATTCTGCTTCCATGTCTTATGGTCTTATAAGATACTTATTCAGTTCATCCACCATTTCCTTGTTCCCCATTGCTACCTCTCCAGCATTGTTTTCCATCTTTCTGATGTCCACTCTCATCTCTCTTTAACACTTTATATATCTGAAGAAACTATTCGTATCCTCTTATATATTATTGGCTAACTTACTTTCATGCTCCATCTTTACCTTATTCATGACTTTTTTAGTTGCCTTCAGTTGGTTTTTAATAGCTTTCCAATTCTCTAACTTTCCACTATTTTTTCTCTATTATATTCCCTCTTTTTGGCCTTTATGTTGGCTTTGATTTCTCTTGTCAACCACAGTTGTGTCATCTTGCCTTTAGAATACTTCTTCTTCTTTGGGATATATATATCCTGCACCTTCTGAATTGTTTCCAGAAATTCCAGCCATTGTTGCTCCACCTTCATCCCTGCCAGTGTTCTTTTCCTATCAATTCTGGCCATATCCTTTCTCATGACTCTGTAATTCCCTTCACTCCACTGTAATACTGATACGTCCGACTTTAGCTTCTCCTTCTCAAAGTGAATTTGATCATACTATGATCACTTTACCCTGAGGGTTCTTTTACCTTTACCTTAAAATTCTGATTCATTGCACAACACCCAATCCAGAATAGCTGATCCCCTAGAGGGCTCAACCACAAACTGCTCTAAAAAGCTATCTTGTAGGCATTCTAGAAATTCCATCTCTTGGAATCCAGCACCAACCTGATTTTCTCAATCTACCTGCATATTCAAATCCTCCATGACTATTGTAACTTTCCCCTTTTGGCATGCAATTTCAATCGTCAGTTGTAATTTATAGACCACATCCTTACTACTATTTGGGAGTCTGTATACAAATCCCATTGGGGTCTGTGTACAACTCCCATTGGGGTCTGTGTACAACTCCCATCAGGGTCTTTTTACCCTTGCAGTCCCTTTGCTCTATCCACAATGATTCAACACCTTCCAACCCTATGTCACTTCTATCTTATGATTTGATTTCTTTTTTTTTTAATCAACAGAGCTACACCACCCCCTCTGGTTCCCATTCCCCTGCAACTCTAGTTTAAATCCCAGCGTGTAGCATGAACAAACTTTCCTGCTATGATATTAGTCTCCCTCCAGTTCAGGTGCAAAGTGTCCCTTTGTACAGGTCCCACCTTTCCTGGAAGAGAGTCCAATGATCCAAAAATTTTCTGTCCTCTCTCCTACATACTTAGCCATATATTAAACTGTATAATCTTCCTAGTTCTGGCCTCACTAGCACATGGCATGGGTAGTAATCCTGAGGTCACAACCCTGGGGGTCCTGTCCATTAACTTAGCACCTAATTGCCTGAACTTACTTTGCAGTGCCTCTTCACTCTTGTTACCCATGTCATTGGTACCTACAGGGGCCAGGACCTCTGGTTGTTCATCATCTCACGAAAGAATGCCAAGGACTAGGTTTGATATGCATTAAATTACACAGGGCCTAGAGGGAGCAACTAGAACAGACTTATTTCCCTTCACAGAGTAGTTAGATTTGGGGGAATAGATTTAAAATAATTAATGGAAAGATTAGAAGGGATATGAGAACATTTTACTTTTACCCAGAGAGTGATTCGAGTCTGAAAATTTGCTTGCTGGAATGGTGGCAGAGGCAGAAAGCCTCAAAGAATTTAAAAGCTACTTGAATGTACACTTGAAACGTTGATCCCCAGGGCCTCATAACTAAAGCCGGAGAGAGTGAGCATTTTAAAGTTCCTATGTGTCAAGCTCTCTGAGGATCTAACCTGGTACCAACATATCGAGGCAGTTATAAACAGAAGACAGTGGCTATACTTCACTAGAGTTTGAAGAGATTTGGCATGTCAACAAATACCCTCAAAAACTTCTATAAATGTACGGTGCAGAGCATTCCGACAGGCTGCAACACTGTCTGCTATGGGGGGTGGGGGCTACTGCACAGGACTGAAAGAAGCTGCAGAGAGTTGTAAATTTAGTCAACTCCATCTTGGGTACTAGCCCTACAAAGTACCCAGGACACCTTCAAGGAGCGGTGGCTCAGAAAGACAGCGTCCATTAGTAAGGACCTCCAGCACCCAGGGCATGTCATTGTCTCCCTGTTACCATCAGGTAGGAGGTACAGAAGCCTGAAGGCACACACTCAGCGATTCAGGAACAGTTTCTTCCCCTTTGCCACCCGATTCCTAAATGGACATTGAACCCTTGGACACTACCTCGCCTTTTAAATATATAGTATTTCTGTTTTTTGCACAATTTTTAATCTATTTAATATACATCTACTGTAATTTATTTATATTATTTTATTTTGTTTTTTTTTCCTTCAATATATGTATTCCATTAAACTGCTGCTGCTAATTTAACAAATTTCACGTCACATGCCAGTTATAATAAACCTGATTCTGATTCTGTGTTACAAGTTTTCTGTGAAAACCATTCCTACATTGCTCACTGATAATATCCACTGGTGTAAATTTTTTCCAAGGTTGACTCGTCCCTACCAGCATGAAGAATATTCAACACCTAATAAGGCTTACATTTTAGCTCATTCAGCACAGCATTGTGGACTGAAGGGCCTGTATTCTGCTGTAGATTTTCTATATTTCTATTAAGAGACTCCTGGATAGGTACATGGAGCTTAGAAAAATAGAGTGATATGGGTAACCTTAGGTAATTTCTAAGTAAGCATATGTTCAGCACAGCATTGTGGGCTGAAGGGCCTATATTGTGCTGTAGGTTTTCTATGTTTCTATGTAAATTCCTTTGTTCCACATCCCTCCTGCACCTGTAACCCTGTAACCTCCTCCAACACAAAGCCTTTAAATTTATTCAAGTTGAGCTTTTTCTCACCTTTAATATAGCAAATAATTACATAAGTAGCCATTCCTTCAGTTGATGAAGCTTTAGAATTTCCCCTTAAACCTCCCACCTGTCCACCTCTTTCTGTTTCTTTAAAATTCTCCCCTAAACTATCTCATGTATATGAAGGACATAAGTAATAAAGTTAATTCATTTCAATTGGTCAGATGCCTTAAATTTATCTTGTGCTTCATTTTGTTTGATCATGCTCTCGTGAAATAATTTTGTAATGTGTTATTAACTGTTACTTAACTGCAAATTGTTGCTGTTCTTATTGATCCTTAATGTCCATGAAACAATTGGGAGCAAGCAATAAACAATGTGCACCAATGAAATTATTGGTTCTAAAAACTATATTAAAAGTCCATGCTAAAATAGGGAAATTTAAGATCACTTTTGAAGATCAACATAATGAGATGTATTTATTTAATATGGAGTTGTCAGGATATAGAATATCCTACAAAGAAACTCATGGCAACTATAAAATTAGTTAAACATTTTAAAAAAGGAATATGTTGTAAGAGTCTAGGGAAAAAGCATAGGAACAGAAACTGTCTTTTACAGAGATTTAGGTGCAATAAACCAAATGGCTTCCTTCTGTTCTGTAAAATTATTTTGTTTTATTGCCAGGAAGCAAATTGTAAGAATTACAGATATATTTGTTATCTTGGCTATATCTTCATGAGAATGTACCATGGAACTAGTTTATTACATTTTTGGCAGGGTAGAGAGTGAAACAACAGATTGACTCACTGATAATTGTTCATCTTGTTTTGATACTAAAGCCCAGAAAATACATATTATGCATGCCCTGGAAAAGCTTAAGTTAGTTGGTTCAAACATCTGGCAGATTTTATTGACAGCACTTTGGGAATTGAACCAGAAATATAATTAAATTTCTTGAGCGTATCTTTGTTTTCTTTTTTTTGCTTTTCGGATATTCTTGAATGGGACTGTCTTTGAAGTAATCAGTCTTCATGAGTACAGAAGCATTTCAACTAATGCCATCTGTATTCCTCTATACAGAGATTAATATTATATGAATTAACTAGTTCATGCTGCAGTTTAGTGCAACTTGGTTACTTGTTATCAGCAATGGAGAAAGGCCTGCATTCTTTAGGTCTGTACTGATTACAAACCTGCAGGAAGCCTTTGCAGCTCCACACTTAAACACTGCAACAACTTATAGCCTAAGCCACAGTATGATGTAATATTTTACTACCCTCTGAAGTCAATGGATATCATCAGATCACATGATTGCAGACATTCAATGAAAAAATTTCTACTGTGGCTTTGCAGCTAGAGAGTAGGCTTTGACAGTGGAAAAGCACATGAGATCATAAGACGATGAGACACAGGTGCAGAATTAGACCACTCGACCCATCAAGTCTGCTCCGCCATTCCATCATGGCTGAGCTATTATCCCTCTCATTCCCATTCTCCTGCTTACTCCCTGTAAGCTTTGACGGCCTCACACGAGGAAATCTGCAGATGCTGGAAATTCAAGCAACACACACAAAAAATGCTGGTGAACACAGCAGGTCAGGCAGCATCCATAGAAAGAGGTACAGTCGACGTTTCAGGCCGAGACCCTTTGCCAGCATTTTTTTGTGTGTGGACCTTTGACGGCCTGACTAATTAAGAACTTATCAACCTCCGCTGTAAATACAATGTGAGTACAATGACTCGGCTTCCACAGTTAAATCTGTTGAAATAACAAATTCAACAGATTCACTACTCTCTAGCTAAAGAAATTCCTCCTCACCTCGGTTCTAAATGGACATCCCTCTATTATGAGGATGTGCCCTCTGATCCTAGACACCCCTACTGTACGAAACATCCTCTCCATATCCACTCTACTTAAGCCCTTCAATATTCAATAAGTTTCAATAAATTTCAATAAGGTTCTCCCCCACACACCCTTCATTCTTCTAAACTCCAATGAGTACAGGCCCATATGTTAACCCTTTCATTCCCAGTATCTTTCTTGTGAACCTCCTCTGTATCCTCTCCAATGCCAGCACATATTTCCCTAGATAAGAGCCCAAAACTGCTCACAATACTCTAAGTGTAGTCTGACCAAGGCCTTATAAAGCCTCAGCATTAACTACTTGCACTTATATTCTAGTCCTCTCAAAATGAATGCTAACATTCCATTTGCCTTCCTGACCACTGACTCAACCCACAAGTTAACCTATAGGGATCTTGCACAAGGACTCCCAAATCCCTTTACGCTTCCGATTTTTATAATTTTCTCCCCATTTAGAAAATAGTTTACACCTTTATACCTTAAACCAACGCGCATGCCCATACACCAATACTCCATCAGCCACTTCTTTGTCCATTCTCCCAATCAGTCTCAGTCCTTCTGCAGATTCCCTTCTTCCATAAAACTATCTACTCCTTCACCTATCTTTGTATCATCTGCAAACTTGACCACAATGCCATCAATTCTGCCATCTAAATCAATGACAAATAACGTGAAAAGAAGCAGTTTTAACACCGATCCCTGCAGAACACCACTAGTCACCGGTAGCCTACCAGAAAAGGCCCCCTTTATTCCCACCTGTCAGTAAACCAATCATCTATCCATGCAAGTATCTTTGCTGTAATACCATAGGCTCTTATCTTGTTAAGCAACTTCATATATGGCACTTTGTCAAAGACCTTCTGAAAATCCAAATAAACAACATTCACTAACTCTCCTTTGTCTATCTTGCCTGTTATTTCCTCAAAGAATTCCAACACATTTGTCAGGCAAGATTTTCCCTTAAGGAAACTATGCTGACTTTGCCGTATTTTGTCATATGCCTCCAAGCACCTCAAAACCTCATCCTTAATAATAGACTCCAACATCTTTCCAACCACTGAAGTCAGGCTAACTGGTCCTTTCTTCTGCCTCCCTCTTTTCATAAAGTGTGGAGTAACATTTGCAGTTTTCCAATCCTCCAGAACCACTCTCGAAACTAGTGATTCTATAAAGATCATGACTAATGCCTCCACAATCTCTTCAGCAGCCTCTTTCAGAATCCTGGGGTGTTGTCTATCTGAATCAGGTGACTGATCTACCTTCAGACCCTTCAGCTTCCCAAGCACCTTCTCTTTAGTAATTACACCATCAATCACTTCTCCCCCAATACTCTCGAATTTCTGGCATACTGTTAATGTTTTCCACAGCAGTAAGATACCATTAGGATAATAACCAATAACCAGTGTGAGACAGCAAACTAGAGAAGAAGAAGAAGAAGAAGACGAAAAAAGCCCTTAACTCCGAGTGGAGTCATCGGGACGCCGTCACCACCGCGTTTTTTTTTAGCAGGCTTTCTTATTTTTATGAGGCCGAGTTGCTGGCTCGATGCTCAACCCAGCACGGACGGATTCGAACTCGGGAGCCTTCGCTCCGAAGTCCAGCGCTGATGCCACTACGCCACCAGCCGGCAGTAAACTAGAGAAGGGATGCAAAATGTATGAACATTTCCAATAAATAAAAGAAATTATATACTGGAAATGCTCATATCTTTTGGGCACTTCCTTCATCATCAACATGGAAATCAGAATAATTTATTGCATTAATACAATGATATATTGCCAGAAAGATAGGTGACTTATGGGTTAATTTATCGCTGGCAACATAACAGTAACTCAATCAAACAGTTTCAATAGAGTCCACTGTGAAACTGAAGCTTGGGCAATAAATGTCAACAGTACTCCATAATGAATTACAGCCTTAATCTCATTTGCTGCTACAAGAAAAACTAATGCAAACATTATCTCAACAATTTTCACATCAAGGCATCAAATGGTCCACATCAGTGTGTTAATTCAAGCTCAGGAGTACAAGTATGAAAAAAATGCATTGAGGTAAAACTACGCTAGATTCCATGCAAACATGGCTTAGTCTTCCTTAAATATAATAAATTGTTGCATCCTTTCATTTATATAAAAAATGTTAAGTGAATCAGAGGGAAATTGTCTAAATGATAAAATGATACATTGGAAATGAACCTAGAATCTCAGGCATTTAATACTGAAAGTAGGAACACTGAATTTTTAGAATTAACTCTGAATCAGGCCGATCAGTTCCACCGGAATACAAGCAACTTGGGCCCTCACATCTCATCTGACGTTCAGTTAAATCATGTATCATCCTGAGCTGCAACCAATCAACTAGAGGGAGTGCGTAAATAGAGCTACCTTTACAATCAGGCCCACGGTCAAGAATTAAAAGGCAGAGCTTTGCGGCAGTTTCTCTGGGCTACGGGCAATCAACGAAAGGGATTCAATTAGAATGGGCAAATAAAAATAAAACAAGTGCAAGCCGAATGACCATTCTTTTAAAAGTCAGAGGGCTTGGAGTGGCTTTGGCTCATTAGACCTAGGCAAGATAAAAGTATCTGGTAAGTTTATCTCCTTTTCTTCTTCTTTGTTCATTCCTCATCTGTTAGGGCACAGTAGTGTAGTGAGAATGGCTCCAGGGGCAGTGTTTTATACTCTGTGTGGGATGTGGTAAGTCTACAAGACCTCTAGTTTCTCAAATAAACACATCTGCACCAGATGCACTAAAGTACAGCTCCTGAGAGAACATATTAAGGAACTGGAACTGCAGCTCAATGATCTTCTACTCATACAGGAGAATAAGGAGGTGACAGATAGGAACTACAGGCAGGTAGTCAAATGGGTTCAGGAAAGTTTCCTTAATCAGTACACAGAAGTCCCAATGAGAGTGTGTGCGATACTTGATCTGCTACCAGGGAATGAGACAGGTCAAGTGACAGAAGTTTGTGTAGGGCAACACTTTGCATCTGGTAATCACAATGCCATTAGTTTCAAAGTAAATATGCAAATAGATCGGTGCAGCCCACTGGTTGAGATTCTAGCTTGGAGAAAGGCCAATTTTGATGGTATCAAAAATGATCCATTAAAATGAAAGTGTGGATTGGGACAAGTTTTCTGACAAAAGTGTCCTTGATAAGGGTAATGCCTTGAAAAGTGAAAATTTGAGAGTATTTAGTTGGATTCAGTAGAAATGGATGAAGGGACAAGGAGTTAGAGAACTGACACTGAGAGCTAAGGATGGGGGTAATATTGCTGAGGATTACAGAGAAAACAGAATGGGACAGGAAAAGAAAAGAGAGTATGGAAGGACACTGAAGACTGGTGGATGGCTTCAATAATCTATGAAGCTCAGAGGAAAAGGGGAGAGAAAATGTCGTACAGAGATGAAAAGGCTGGTTTTTTGTTTCTGTTTCAGTACATGAGCTGGGGAATGTTGTAAGACCATAAGACATAAGTGCAAAAATTAGGTCATTCAGCCCATCGAGTCCACTCCCCCATTCCATCATGGCTGATCCCAGATTCTATTCAACCCCATACACCTGCCTTCTCGCCATATCCTTTGATGCCCTGACCAATCAAAAACTATCAACTTCTGCCTTAAATATACCCACAGATTTGGCGTCCAGTATCTGTGGCAGAGTATCCACAGATTCACTGTACTCTGGCTAAAAAAAAATTCCTCCTTACCTCAATTCTCAAAGGTCTCCCCTCGAATCTGAGGCTGTGTTCTCTAGTTCAGGATACCCCCGCTATAGGAAATATCCACTGCACATCCACCTTATCTAGTCCTTTCAACATTCATCGAAGTTGCTGGTGAACACAGCAGGCCAGGCAGCATCTGTAGGAAGAGGTGCAGTCGACGTTTCAGGCCGAGACCCTTCGTCAGGACTTGGGTCTCGGCCTGAAACGTCGACTGCACCTCTTCCTACAGATGCTGCCTGGCCTGCTGTGTTCACCAGCAACTTTGATGTGTGTTGCTTGAATTTCCAGCATCTGCAGAATTCCTGTTGTTTGCCTTTCAACATTCGGTAGGTTTCAATGAAAATCTGCCCACGCCCCCAGCATTCTTCTAGATTCCAGTGAGTACCGGACCAAAGCTGCCAAACGCTCCTCATATGTTAACCCCTTCATTCCCAGAATCATTCTTGTGAACCTCCTCTGGACTCTCTCCAATGACAACACATCCTTTCTGAGATATGGGCCCCAAAACTGTTGAAAATACTCCAAGTGCGACCTGACTAGTGTCTTATAAAGCCTCAGCATTATCTCCTTGTTTTCATATTCTATTCCCCTTGAAATGAATGCCAACATTGCATTTGCCTTCTTTTCCACAGACTGAACCAGTAAATTAACCTTCTGCGAGTCTTGCATGAGGACTCCTAAAGTCTCTCTGCACCTCTGATGTTTGAATTTTTTGCCCATTTAGATAATAGTCTGCACTATTATTCCTTTTACCAAAATGCATTATCATACGTTTCCCAGCACTGTATTCCATCTGCCACTTTTCTGCCCATTCTTCTAATTTGTCTAAGTTCTGCTACAATCACATTGCTTCCTTAGCACTACCCACCACTCCACTTATCTTCATATCATCTTTGCTACAAAGCCATCAATTCCATTATCTAAATCACTGACAATGTGAAAAGTAGTGGTCCCAATACTGACCCCTGAGGAACACCACTAGTCACTGGCAGCCAACCAGAAAAGGCATTCCGCGATCCATGCCCATCTTTTCTGTAATGCCATGGGATTTTATCTTGTTATGCAGTCTCAAGTGTGGCACCTTATCAAATGCCTTCTGAAAATCCAAATAAATGCCATCCACTGCCTCTCCTTTGTCCCCCTACTTGTTACTTCCTTGAAGAACTCTGACAGATTTGTCAAGCAATATTTCCCTTTACAGAAGCCATGCTGACTTTAAGTTATTTTATCATTAGTCTCCAAGTAGCCCAAGACCTCATCCTTAATAAAAGACTCCAACACTTTCCCACTGAGGTTAAGCTAACTGACATATAATTCCCTTTCTTTTGCCTTCCTCCCTTCTTAAAGAGTGGAGTAACATTTGGAATCTTCCAGTCCTCCGGGACCATGCCAGAATCAAGTGATTCTTGAAAGATCATGACCAATGCAACCATAACCTCTTCAGCAACCTCTCTCAAGACTCTGGGCTGTAGTCCATCTGGTCCAGGTAACATATCCTTTGTAATAGCAATGGTACTCACTCCTGCTCCCTGACACTCACAGATGTCTGGCACACTGCTTGTGTCTTCCACAGTGAAGACTGTTGCAAAGTACTCATTAAGTTATCCACCATTTCTTTGTCTCCCATTACTACCTCACCAACATCATTGTCCAGTGGTCCAATATCAACTGTCCCCTCCCTTTTACTCTTTATATAACTGACAAAAAAAAGTTTAGGTGTCCTGCTTTATATCATTGACTAGTCTGCCCTCATATTTCATCTTTTCCCTTCTTAGAGCTTTTTTAAAATATAAAAAACTTAGAGAACTGCATTCAAATAAGCAGGGTGATTGCTGATCATAAGAGTAACTTTGAGATAGGTGGAGTGTTATGTGCATTTAGGTTTTCTAGAGATGTGGACATTGATTATCAAAACAATTGAGAGTTGGTTGTTTGACAAATGCTCCAGTTGCTTTAGCATTCTGAATAGCAGTGTTTTTTGAAATGGTTTCAAATGCTGAAGGGGAATCTGAGTGTGATGGGGCATTTACTACCTGCAGTTTCATTCTGTTCACAGCCAGTTCCATGGAGAAGCGACATTTTGAGAGTACAACGCTTGAATGTGCCCATCAGAGTAAAAGGTAGAGATAACAGGTATAGGAAACCTTGGTTTTCAAGAGCTGTTGAGGCCCTGGTTAAGAAAAAAAAAGGAGGTGCATAGCAGGTATAGGCAGGTGGAAACAAATGAGGTGCTTATGGAGTATAAGAAATCAGGAAGGCTAAAAGACGGCATGAGATGGCCAGACAAAACAAGGTGAAGGAGAGTCCTAAGGAATTCTACAAATGTGTTAAGAGCAAAAGGATTGCAAGGGTCAAAATTGGTCCTCTGGAAGATCAGAATGGAAATCAATGCATGGAGCCAAAAGAGATGGGGGAAGGTCATAAATATATTTTTTGCATCTGTATTTACTCAAGAGGCAGACACAGAGGCTATAGAACTCAGGCAAAGCAGCATCAAATTCATGGACCCTATACAGGTTACAGAGGAAGTGTTTGCTGTCCTGAGGCAAATCAAAGTGGACAGATCCCCAGGGCCTGACAAGGTGCTCCCTCAGACCCTACAGGAGGCAAATGCAGAAATTGCCTGGGCCCTGGCAGAGATAGTTAAACCATCCTTAGCGAAACAAGTGATACCAGAGGATTGAATGATAGCAAATGTTGTTCTGCTGTTAAAAAAGGCTCTAAACATAAACCAGGTAATTATAAACTGGTGAATCTGACAATCGTGCGAAAGTTATTGGAAGGTATTCTAACGGACTGGATATACAGACAAGGACTGATTAAGGATTGTCAGCATGGCTTCATGTGTGGTGGGTCATGTCTAGCCAATCTTATAGTTTTTCAAGAAAGTTACCAAGAAAGTAAATGAAGGCAAGACAAGGCCGTGGATGTTATCTACATGGACTTCAGCAAGACATTTGACAGGATCCTGCATGCGAGGTTGGTCAAGAAGGTTCAGTCTCTCGGCATTCAAGATGAGGTAGGAAAATGGATTGGGCATTGACTTTGTGGGAGAAGCCAGAGAATGGTAGTTGATGGTTGCCTCTCTGTCTGGAAGTCTGACTAATGCAGTGCTACAGGAATCAGTGTGGGTCCATTGTCTATATCAACGATCTGGAAGATAATGTGGTTAACTAGATCAACAAATTTGCGGATGACACCAAGATTGGGGGTGTGGTGGACACAGTGAGGAAGGCCATCATGACTTGCAGCAGGATTTGGATCAGTTGGAAAAATGGGCTGAAAAATGGCAGGTGGAATTTAATGCACAAAAAAGTATGAATTGTTGCACTTTTGGAACACCAACCATATTCAGTTTTGAATATATTGAGTACCATATTGAGTGTCATATTCAGTTTTGGTCACTCACCTACAGGAAAGATGTAAATAAGGTTGAAAGAGTATAGAGAAAATTTACAAGGGTCTGGAGGACCTGAGTTATAAGATTGAATAGGTTTAGACTTTATTCCTTAGAACGTAGAAGATTGACAGGAGATTTGAGAGAGGTACACAAAATGATGAGGGGTATAAGTAGAGTAAATGCAAGCAGGCTTTTTCCACTGAGGTTGGGTGGGACTACAATCAAAGGCCATGGGTTAAGGGTGAAAGGTGAAAAGTTTAAGGGAACATGAGTGGAAACTTCTTCATTCAGAAGGTCATGAGTATGTGGAACAAGCTGCCAACACAAGTGGTGCATGTGAGCTCAATTTCAACGTTTAAGCAAAGTTTGGATTGGTACATGGATGGTAAGGGTATGGAGGGCTATGGCTCCAGTGTAGGTTGATTGGCATGGACAAGACAGGCCAGAGGGCCTATTTCTATGCTGTACTTCTCAGCTCCACACCAGCACTAAACCTGGCACTTACATATGAATCCTGAAGGAGCATGAGAGACTGCAGATGCTGGAATCTGGGGAACAAAGAACGAGCTGCTACAGGAACTCAGTGAGTCAAGCAGCAGAATCAGAATCTGGTTTACTATCACTGACATGTTTTGTGGCAGCAGTACAGTGCAAGACGTAAAAAAAACTACAAGTTACAATAGAGTCAAAGAACACAACAGAATGGAAACAGGCCCTTTGGCCCATCTAGTCTGTGTTGAGCCATTAATCTGCCTAGTGCCATCAATCTGTACCTGGAACATAGCCCTACATGCCCCTCCCATCCATGTACCTATCCAAATTTCTCTTTAACGTTGAAATCAACCCAGCATTCATCACTTGCACTGGCAGCTCGTTCCACACAATCTCCCCCTTTTGAGTGAAGTTGTTTCCCCTCATATTCCCCTTAAACATTTCACCTTTCTCCCTTAACATGTGACCTCTCATTGTTGTCTCACTCAACCTCAGTGGAAAAGGACTGCTCGCATTCACCCTATCTATACCCCTCATAATCTTGTAAACCTTTATCAAATCTCCCCTCAATCTTGTACTTCTGGAGAATAAAGTCCTAACCTATTCAACCTTTCCCTATAACTCAGATCCTCAAGCCCCAGCAACATCCTTGTTAATTTTCAAAGTATTCTTTCAACCTTATTTAATCCTTTCTGTAGGTGAGTAACCCAAACAGCACACAATCCTCCAAATTAGCCTTCACCAACATCTTATACAATTTCAACATAATATCCCAACACCAATATATGTGGAATTCTCTGCCCAATGAAGCTGTGGAGGCTACTTCAGTAAATATATTTAAGACAAGGTTGGATAGATTTTTGCATAGTAGAGGAATTAAAGATTATGGGGGAAAGGTAGGTAGGTGGAGATGAGTCCATGGCCAGATCAGCCATGATCTAATTGAATGGCGGAGCAGGCTCAACGGGCCAGATAGCCAACTCCTGCTATTTCTTATGTTCTTATGTTTACTCAATACATTGATTTACGAAGGCCAAAGTGCCAAAAAGCTTTATGATCCCATCTACTTATGCCCCCACTTCAAGGAATTATGGATCTGTATTCGGAGATCCCTCTGCTATACTGCACTCTACCTTAACCACTTACCATGTTAGACCAACCCTGGTTGGTCTTCCCAAAGTGCAACACCTCACAATTGTCTATATTAAATTCCATCTGCTAGTTTTCAGCCCATTTTCCAGCTCATCTAGATCCCACTGTAAACTCTGATAGTCTTCTTCGCTGCTCACTACACACACACAGTCTTGGTGTCATCCACAAATTTGCTGATCTAGTTTCCCACATTACCATCCAGAGTGTTGATATGCATGACAAACTACAATGGACCCTTACCAATCCCTGCAGCACACCAC
This sequence comes from Mobula hypostoma, assembly GCF_963921235.1. Classification (NCBI taxonomy): domain Eukaryota; kingdom Metazoa; phylum Chordata; class Chondrichthyes; order Myliobatiformes; family Myliobatidae; genus Mobula; species Mobula hypostoma. The sequence continues at coordinate 173,885,485 of NC_086097.1, forward strand.
TAGTCACAGACCTCCAGTCAGAGAAACAACCATTTGTTTATTTTTTATTTGCAAAAGAGGAATAGCGAGAAAACATTTTTAGGTACATGGGCCATTCAGAAATCTGATGGCAGAGGAGAAGACACTATGTTGGGTGATCAATACAAAATATCGCCATTCCCTTCCCTTCACAGATGCATCCTGACCACTGAGTGCCTCCAGCTGCTTGTTTTTTTTTAAATACCACAGAAATTCTGGATTCCAGCAATGGCATGGAGCTAAGCCAATAGCAGCATCTGAACTATCCCAATGCTACACCAGCCAACTCCTCATAAACCGTGCAGGTCCGTGCAAATATTTCCAGGTTTCCCAGATGTCACGCTAGAATATCTGCTCACAGAGCTTGTACCAGACTAAATCTGGCACCAACAGAGCAATCCCCATTAAAATGAATGAAAGACATAAAGCAGATAAGTATAACTATATTTGATTAAGATAGTTTCATTGCTTTCAGTTGTTCTTGTGAGAGTATTGTAGATGCTGAACAAAAATGACATAACATTCCCTTTATAAAGAATTGTTCTCAAATGTGCTCATCAAAATTCACAAATTTTAAGTAATAGTAACACCTTTGACATCTGTTGAGCACATGGACAGGCGCCATCATTGTAAAACCCATTCTGCCAGTAGACAATGCTGTCTGTATTGTGACAGTCCCATTGTCCAATCAACTACCCTGTGGCATGCTGCGGGGTGGGGGTGACTTCCTAAAATGGAACAAACAGCACAGCCCAGGGACTGACAATCAACAATGCTGATGCAATGGAAGAGCTCCACAATTGAAATTAATAATTCACTGCTTATTCTCACCGGTGTAAGTAATTAATAAAGTACCACTGTCATCCATAACATATCCTTTTCTTGGTTTACAAACTTCTCATAACAAGTTTGTATTTGCAATTGTTTATCATCAACATATGTTTAAAAACAAGTTTAAGCTATTTCAACAAGATGGTGCGAAAGACAAAATACTGATTTATTTCATTCTCGCACGTTATATAATTATTTAGCGTTTCTGGAAAAAATCCCTGAAAGTTGTTCTCTAACTTTGACCCAAAAAAGTCACATTTATCTAGATCTGCATTATTCAGTGGTCGTCTCTTTAAACCCAATTATATTAGCACCAACTCTGTTGAAGACTTCTACCATTTTAATCATATTTCTGTAAATGGACAGATGAACGAAGTTGCTTCATCATGTTTGCTCTCATAATTACACTGGTGTTATATTTATCCAGAAATCTGAGAATGTAATGCCTCATATTGGTGGAAGTCGAGTAGGTTGTCAGAATATCAAATTTTTGCTGCAGGAATCCCAGCCATGCAATTAATTTGGCTGGTCCAGTTAAGTTTCTAATAAATTTGATATACTGATGGTGGGAGATTCAGAATGGCATGTCACTGAATGTTAACAATGGGTGGTTAGAACCACCCTCATTGGTTGTCATTTGATAACGCAAACACTGCTTGTCATTTATCAGCCTAAGTCAGATATTGTCCATAACCTGGTGCATTATCAGCAAAGACTGCTTCATTATTTGAGGAGTTCTAAATGGAACTGTACAATTACCAATAAAACATCCTTCCTTCTGACCTTAACTTTAATTATAGCACATTCTAGAGGCACAAGATAAGCTGCAAATGCTAGGAATCTGAAGCATCACACAAAATGTTGAAGGAACCCAGCAGGTCAGGCAGCAGCTACGGAGAGAAAAGGATGAGTCTAACAAATGGTCTCCAACCAAAATGTTGACTTGTCAGTCCTGACAAGGCTCTCAAACAGAAATGTTGGCTATCCATTTCTTTCCATAGAGGCTGCCTGACCCATTGAATTCCACCAGCATTTTGAGTGTTGTCATTGCACATTTTGTGCAATTGTTGCCAAAGTACCTCTTCTAAAGGGGCTAAGGTAATACTCAAATGCATTGTGCTAGATCAGGGCAAGAGGCCAAATTTTCTACCCTACAGTACTTAAGTAAACCAGATGAGTTTTTACAGCATACCAGCTGTTTCATGGTCACCATCAGTGATTCCAGTTTTTATTTCAGATTAATATAATTTCCTGAATTTAACTTCATCAACTATAAATTTTGAACTATTTGATCAGCGAATGTTTAAAAACATTGGCTTTAGTTAGGGGATCAAGGGCTAGAACATAACCATTCCGCAACTATAACTTTCCAACTTAATCAATAACATCGACTTACAATGTCCTATAACCATCCATCAGTAATTTAGTCTGATTCACTGAAAAGTTGTTACCCCCATTTTAGAAAACCCTCTTAAAAGCATACCTTAATAACTGATGGAATTTTAGAGTTGAGGTTGTCGTAAGTGAAGTGCAACCTCGTACAGAAGGAACACTTGTAGAGCAAAGGATCCTGGTAAAACTCAATCTTTCCACTTGCATTTCGCTTGTCCAGACAAACCGTACAATCGGTAAAGTTGATCACCTTCCTCAATACCAATTCTGGAGCTAAATGAAGACAGTAAACAGTGCACAATTGGCCAAAATAGAAATTTGACACATTCAATGTGAACATTTACATCTACTGTGTGTATCATTTTAAAATATCACTGGAACATGTTGACAAGTCTTATTGAATAATTTAGGATAAATATTTTGTTGGAAAATATTTATTTTATTTAACACGATTTCAACATATCTGCTGGGTGATTATAAAATCATTAACTAGAAATCTGACTACATTGATATTTTGACATTTTCATAGTCAAATAATTTAAAATACACTAAATATACCAAGTATAATTATTTAAAAAGTAAAACATTCCATATTTTACAAAAACTTTATTGAATGTATCTGATAAATTCCGTCTATTATGATGTTTGTTATGGGTCGTATTTCGTAAGTAGGAGGTAAGAGGAAGAAAATGAATGTGAAACAATAAGAGAAAAAACACAAAAGAAAGCCAGAAATTAAATAAGCAGAATCCACACAACTATTTAGCCCCGAGAACAAAATCTCATTTGCAAGTGGCTTAAAAGCTGAACAGATAAATTAACAGAGGGATATATAGGAAAATATGTAAATTACCATAAGAATTGCAGAATGTAAAAAAAATTCATCTAAAAAAATGATGAAAACATCCTGTCTATCCATATCTCTCAAGCCTCTTGCTGTTCCACAACTATTAGGCATTAAGAAGTTATATTCTCTGCCAAAACGATAATTGATTATAAGCTTTTGGCTGCTTTAAAATACAACATTTGCTTTGCAAAAATGGAATTGATTAAAATTTGCAATTTTAAGTAATAGAGTTCATCTTGAAACAACTTGAGCAAAAATTACTAAACACTAAATTACTGCCCAGAATCAAAGACTATTCCAATAGTCGAAGCATGTGAACAACTGCATTATTGAATATATCAGCCAGCAACTTACAGTAAGGATTAGCTTCTCCGATTTCTGCATCATCACAAATTGTTGTGCAATTTACATTCCTCTAAACATAAATGCTAAAAGGGTAGTTTGTGGAGGAGTGGGGCACACTTAAGACAATAATGGAAGCCTGCACATGAATGCTGAGAGCACTGTTAAAGTACTAAATGGGGGCATAATTACTAAACGCTAAATTACTGATTCTGGGCAGTAATTTAGTATCCAGTAATTTCTGCTCAAGTTGTTTCAAGATGGACATGATTATTTAAAATTAAAGAGGGTGTTTCCAAGTAATAGTGAAGGAGATGACTGAGACATTGGTTTCATTAAAGAACTGATTACATGGATGTATTAGAAAAATTGGCTGAACTTAAAGTACAAAGTTACTCGGACTAAATGGGGTGCATCCCTTGGATATGAGAGAAGAAGGTATGGGTTCAAAAAAGGGAGCGGGGATAATTGCACCAACTACCAACCACTCAATTTAACCTCAGTAGTAAGAAAGCTTATAAAAACATTTACCCAGTCCAGAATTAATAGTCACCTGAAGGAACAGTATTAATTAAGGCAAGCCAGTATGGATTTATTTCAGGGAAAATCATGTTTAACCAATGCGATAGATTTTTTGTACAAGATACAAGTAAGATTTCAAAGTTCAAAGTAGAATATATTATCAGAGTGCATGTATGTCACTGCCAGGCATACTCAGAAAATCTATAGAACACTGACTGTAACAGGATCAATGACAGAGGAAGAGCATAGAAGGCAACAAACTGAGCATATGCAAATATAAATAAATAGCAATAAATAACAAGAGCATGAAATAACAAGATAAAAAAGTCCTTAAAGTGAGGTCACTAGTTGTGGGAACACCAAAAATAGAATGAGTGTAGTTATCCTCTTCTGTTCAAGAGCCTGATGGCTGAGGGGTAGTAACTGTTCTTGAACCTGGTGGTGTGAATCCTGAGGCACTTGTACCTTCTACCTGATGGCATGGCCTGGGTGGTGAGGATCTTGGATGATGGATGCTGCTTTTCTACAACAGCATTTCATATAGTTCAATGGTTAGGATGGCTTTACCAATGATGCGCTGGGCCAAATCCACTACCTTTTGTAGAATTTTCTGCTCAATGGTGTTGGTGTTTCCATACCAGGCCATAATGCAGCCAGTTAATACACTTTTCACGACACATCCATGGCAGTTTGTCAAGCTCGTCGATGACATGCCAAATCTCCGTAGACTCCTAAGGAAGTGGAGAGACTGTCGTGCTTTCTTTGCAATGACATTTATATGATGGATCCAGGACAGGTCCTCTGAGATAGTAACACCCAGGAATTTAAAATTACTGTCGCTTTCTACCTCTGATCCACCGATGCGTACAGGCTCGTGGGCCTCTGGTTTCCCTCTCCTGAAGTCTACAATCAGTTCCTTGGTCTTGCTGACATTGAGAGGTTGTTGTTATTACACCACTCAGTCAAAACTTCACTCTCCCCCCTGTATGTTGATTCATCACCACCTTTGACATGGCCCACAACAATGCTGTCATCAGTGAACTTAAATTTGTTGTTGGAGCTGCACTTAGCCACACAGTTATAGGTGTAAAATGAATAGAGTAGGGACTCAGCACACAACCCTTTGTTGCCCTTGGGCTGACGGAGATTGCGGTGGAGATGTTTTTGCCAATTGGAAGGTCATGCAGTTGATGTCATGCAGATGTACTTCCAGAAGGCTTTTGATAAGGGGCCATATTATAGCCTCATCAACAAAGAAGATGGTGATAGATTACAGGACAATACAGAAGCTGGTGAAATAAGCAGATACATGCCAGAAGAAGTTTAAAGCAGTAAAATGTGAGGTAATGCAACTTGGAAGGAAGTATTAGGACAAACAATATAGAATAAAGGGACAGTTCTAAAAGGGGCGCAGGCGCAAGGTGACCTGGGGATCAGTGTGCACAAATCATTGCAAGTTGCAGGTTGGGGAAAACGTTTTCTTTGCGCTTACCTAGAGTTACAGATCAAGAATAACCTGCAATGGCTTCTGACTGTAATGATGTATCATTATCTCTTAAGCACAATCAAAGATCTATCATTGGTCTAATCTTATATCACATTAGCAATCTGCCCCATGCCAAAATAATGGAAAAAAATTCCAATTTGTCCATGTATGATGACTTTTCCCATCTCCATTTTATTTTGCATATTATTTTAAACTGCTGCCCACATTCAAACTCACATCAAATGTCAATTGCATTGATCTGCTTCGGTTCACAGTTCAACAATTTATCAATTTTATAATTCTTTTTGGATTCAGATGGAAGACTGGAGGAAGACTGGAAGAACACTGGAATAGTAAAGTATTAGGCTGATAAATACAAGGCTAGGTTTTCAGTACTTGGTGAAAAGGAAAGGTTGTAAGGTAGGGAAGGGTTGAAAATAAATGTTTCAGTCACAGTTTTCAAGGAGAGAAATGGAATCATCTTAGAAACTCTGCTCCGTCACATCACTCCTTCAATTGTAAAACTCTCTTAGGTCTTTTGGTCAATTAATTCTGGCATTTTGCAGATACCAACCCCCCCCCCCAACAACAAATTTTAATTACTTGAGCCAGGTGGCCTTGACTATCCAAATATCTGGTCCCTCCCAAAGCAACTCCACCCTATCTATAAGTTATTAGAAGGTATTATAAAGAATTTACAATTATCTTGCTTCATTAAAAATGTCGTGTATGGTTTGAATATTTACCCTTACATAAGCATAAATAAGGGAATTATCTTTTTCACTCACCTAAGATATCCATGAAGGCGCGATCCCAAAACTCATCCACTGTGTAACATTCTGCTGATGTAATGTTGACCGACAAAACAATGTCATCCTCCACGTACTTCAAGATGAGGTTGTTTACTACAATGTTTACATTGTTAACAACACGTCTAATCAGACTCTGCACATAACCTGTATCAGGGTGAACGAGGAAGGCACAATTAATATTACTGTGTTTTTGTAACAAAGAGAAAGTCTATTGTGCTTGATTCCTATTGAACTGACAATGTAGCACAGGGCTATTTAATGCAAGTTAAGTACTTTCAATAATACTTTTTGTGGTGCCATTGTAGCATTGTGGTTAGCACAACACTATTATAGATCAGGGTGTTCCAGAGTTCAGAATTCAGTTCTGGTGCCATCTGTAAGGAGTTGGTATGTTCTCCCCATGAATGCGTGGGTTTCCATTACATGCTCTGGTTTCCTCTCACAGCCCAAGATATGCCGGAGAGTAGGTTAATTGGTCATTGTGAATTGTCCTGTGATTAAGCTAGGGTTAAATAGGTGGGTTGCTGGTGTTGCAGCTCATTGGATTAGAAAGGCCGATTCCATGCTGAATCTCTAAATAAATAACGATGCTGTCAACTTTCAGCTTCTTTTTCTTACCTTGTTAAGGATGATCAAAAACAACAAGTAATAAATGACCTGACAAAATATTCCAGATTGTTATTCTTCCATTCAAATGGCTTCCACAATTCTCATATGCAGCATCCCACTCAGATTAAGATTCAAGACTTAAGTACATTTATTATCAAAGAATGTATAAATTATTGAACCTTGAGTTTGCTTGCTCACAGGTGGCCACAAAGCAAGAAACATGAAAGAACCCAATTAAAGACAAAAATAATAAAAATAAAAGACCAACACTCGATTTGCAAGAGAAAAAACTGCATCAATTGAAGTAAACAGAAATTGTAAAGCAGTAAATAGTTGGTCAACACACCAATCACAATGAACTGTAAGTATTGAGGTATTAAAGATATCAATTCATTTTTTAATCCATAAATGAATTCCAATTAAAATAGAAATATAGTGTGTGCTGTTTAAATGAAATATAGAAAAGAGATAAACCAAGGGAAGCAACTGATAAATATTTAGGGAAAAATATTTAATTTCTAAACCTACACTTGGAATTTGCTTGCAGTTCACTTCTAATTTCTTCCACTATGGCTGATAATTAATTATTCAGCTTGTTTTGTCAGAGAACAATTAAATTTGTTTGTAGATATTCCTGTATTGAAAATTATAAGTTTACTTGACTATAAAAATTATCCATTTTCACAAACTATCTGCTTACAAATTCTGCTCAAGACAGGGAGAACTACTTAATTAAAATTGTTTAGCCAGCTTATGTACAAATGGTTAAATTAGATACTGTATAACAACTTTCATTACTTTCAATATCTCCTCATGAAGTTTTGAAATGAATTTTGATCCCTTTAGTTCTTCTCCGAATCCATACCCACCCCACTGCGAAAAAACAGTAAGCTAACATTTAACCTCCTGTTATTTTTATTTCTGGATCTAATTTGTAAAGGCCAGCATACTGGTGCTCCACAGTGCACTCTCTATTAAGCAGAGAGACTTGAGTTGTGTCAACAATTGACATAGTCAGCACCTGCATAACAGCCTACTGGGAAGAAACCTATTTAAAATTGTTCAACCATATCTTAGCTGGAAAAACGAACTGCATTTGCATTCCCAGTGCATATTAAACAACATCATCTGCAAAATGCAGGAATGAAATATCATAACATCCAAGAACTTTTTTCATCCCCTCACCAATAAACATATGGTGCTAAAAAGTTCTGTTGCGCTTAAGTATTTTTATGCCTATTGTAAGAATAGTTTCTTCCTTTTGCAGTAACAAGGAAATCAGAAAATCCCCATGGAAAGACCTGAGGAACTAAACTTATGGTAACTCTATCATTGAATGCTTTCCGTAATAAGAGTCTGTAACTAAGAGTTAACAGTTGACTGATCCCCCTGCAGAGGTAATAAAGATGAGACGGGCCATCCTCCAAGAGAACTGCAGCACATATGTGGCTATAGACTGTAATGGTGAACATATGAGTTTATAAAGCATCAGTAATGAGTGATTGGTTTAATTTGGAACCAAGATGAGGAATCTCTTTAATTGGAGTCCTGACTGATAGAAGACAACATGCTGAAATATATACTGCAAAGGATGCAAAGCAAATTTTTCTACTTAATGACTGCTTAAATGAGTATTGACAGTAGTGCAGAAGCTGTAGATGAATATGTACCAGCTTCATTTCCCATTTATGTCACCAGAAATGTGTACTTTCAACCACCCATTCTATATTGCCTCTTGTGAAAATCTTACCAGGAAGATGTTAGGCCCTTTTGGTTCAGTTATTAAGATATTAACTAGCCACATATTTTAAGTGACAATATTTTTAATAGACTATTACACTGTTACATCAGAGACCACGTGACTGATACATCCAAGCAAATGTCAGAACAGTACAGAAAGGTGAGGCTGTTGGTTTATTCTTTCTCTCGCATAATATAATATCCTATAACCTGTACACATACAAGATAGTAGGAATGACTAGATGGATCAGAGAAATGTAGGGAGGTTTCAATTACATGTCTTCCCTCTAAATTCTTGTTCCCAGTAGTCCATAAGTAAATTGGAACAATCTAATGTAACACTTGAGCTTCAGAATCAGAATCAGACGTAGTATCACTGGCATATGTACAAAAATGTGTTATTTTGTGGAAACAGTATATTGCAATGCATAACAATAAAAAAAGCTATAAATTACAAAAAGAAATATACATGAAAATAAATTAAATAAATAGTGCAAAAAGGGAACACACAAAAATAGTGAAGTAGTGTATATTTCATCATCCATTCAGAAATCTAAAGGCAGAGAAGAAGCTATTCTCACTCAAGTGAGTTTGACTTTTGTAATCACCTTGCACACAAAGCGATTTCTCTCATTTACACGACTGCAAATAAAGCCAAATTCACAAATTCACTTGTGTTCTTAAAGCCAGGAAAAGTATATTAGAAAGTCAAGGGAAACAAAACCTAAACACCACATCTGCACTGATGAATAGATCTCCTGAACACTGAAGGATAGCTAAACTAAACTTTAGTTCTTTAAAGTTTGTTAGAGAGCATATTTCTAAAAGAGACAAGAAATGAAAAATCTGACAGGCACTGGGAGCGGGGGTTGAAGTTGTTACAAGTAATAAAGCAATTTGAAAAAAATACTGTTTAAAAAGCACATACAGTACTGCGCAAAAGTCTTAAGCACATATATATACATAGCTAGGGTGCCTAAGACATTTGTACAGTACTGTATATTACTTAAGTACTCTTATACCTGTTTCCCAACCACCTTCCTATTTTAACCAATAAATAGTACTCAGCTATATACAGTATTTTAGGGAAAATGTAACAGCTTCAGATAGAGTGCTTGCTAAACAGATTTCCTTAAACTAATCCCAAAGATGAGAGACAGACTTGAGAAGTGGGGCTGTTCTGTTTGGAACAAAAGGGGTTATTATGGGATTGAACATTGAACATCACATATGAAACAGATCCTTCAACCCATCAGGTCGTGCTGACCATGATTCTAATTCAAGGTGCCTGCACATGGTCTACATCCCAGCACCTACCACTCTACGTAAAAATACGTGCTTTCCAAATCTCCTTAAACTCCCTCCCCATCTCAACTTTTAGCTTTGCCCTCCAGTGTCTGCATCAGTCTGGTGACCCTCATGGCATTCCTGTGAAGGTATATTCAACCATGTGTGGTGAACCTGATATTGATCTTGTCTCAGCATCAATTAAATTTAGCAAATCCTCACCACCAATCAAGTTTATTTGATACGAGGGCATCAGCATTAGTAAATCCAAATGAACTACTAAATTCTTCAATGCTGTTCACTGATGTTCATATAGATTTGAAAACTGATCCAAAGAGCTAATTTATATTTATGCAGTCAATATGCTTCATGGCTTCATGTCAGGTGACATGTCATATCAATACAACCTAACTGTTCTGTTAACAAGCTATGCCATTAAACCAGGATTAAAAAGTAACATAGTAAAATTGTTAAAAATTGCACCTAGTTCCTGGCTATAGCTATGGAAGTACTTACAGAGGAGGCAAATGTATTTCAGAAATATAATGGGAATTAAGGTCTGTATGGAACAGGCATAGAATAGTGTTCAGGGCCCACTCCTGATCCTATTTTCCTCTGCATCGAGTACTATATAGTGTTATATGTCCATCTAAGAGGGCAGATAAGACTTTTGATTAATATCTTATACACAGTAAGTATCTGGAATACTATATTAGACTGCTAGCCAAGGTTAGACTTCAAGTTCTTAAGTGGTGTTGAACTCATAGCCTTTGCCTTAGCCAAAAATGCGCATAAAGTTAGGACTAAGAGCTATATAACCAATGTACCTCGTAGTACTTTCATTTTGATCTACGTAAATGTAGCTTTTTGGTAATTTCCTTTCACTCCATTGCACTATATATTTTGGTATCAGGAGAGATACAAAAAAAGGAAGATTTTTTTAAACTTTTCTATTCCTGAGCTAAACTGCTTCCTCTATGGTTTGATACATCAATAGATCAATTGATGACATTATCCTCAAAATAGTTTCCACTCATTGTTCTCATTTAATATATTTCACGCTTCAGTCTTTCCATTCATGATGAAGAAAAGTATTATATGTATTATGACTTTGGAGCTGAAAGCGTACAGCATCTTTAGATATGAGAATGCCTCTGCCATTTCATGCAACACTGAATAACACGTAAAAAAAATTAAAGGAAGCTTTCCTTTAAAAAAAATCTAAATATTTGTAAACTTAAACCTTTTCTGTGAAGTTGTGAATACATCATATATTCAGGCTACAGTGTTCTCTTTCAGTACAAACAAAATACATCACAAAAGTAACATTACATACAACAGTAGCACTTCAACTCAAATCCATAGTTATTTTTCATGCAATTTGATACTCTGAAATGTAAAAAGGTAAATCTAGCTATAGCAGGGCATCCATAATTATCTGTCATTAATAAGGTTTTCCCTTATATGTTTAGATTTATAATGTTTTTTTGTATTGAAAACTACAGCAAGTGCAGACTGGTATTGGCAAACAACAAGAAAATAAAATCTGAAACCCAAGTAAACAGGGTCAGTTGTGTATTACTTTAATTGATAGATAAAATAAAGATTAGCTTTATTTGTCACATGTATGTTGAAACATACAGTGGAATTTGTCGTTTTACATCAACAGCTAACACAGTTGTAGGCTTGGGATGGGGCAGCCTGCAAGTGTCACCATGCTTCCAGCGCCAACACAGAATGCCCACAACTCACTACAACATGCCCTACATAAGAAGACAAACAAAATGGTTGATGCTGGGATATAGAATTCTCTTGATTTTTCATCATTTCTAATTACTGCTTGGACTTCTCAACTCTGCTCAGCCATTCCAACCTCACCGGCTTCAAGTATGCAGCATTCTGCTCACATCAGACGAATCCTGACAGTTCTGGTCTCCACATTTCAGGAAGGATGGAGAAGCTTTGAAGAGAGTGCAGAAGAGGCTGTTGCCTGCATGAGCAAATATTAGTTACATGGAGATTGGACAAATTTGCATCATCTTGTATGGAATGTCAGAGGCTGGGGGGGGGGGGGATCTGATAGAAGTTTATAAAATTGTAAGGGGAATAAACAGAGAAGACAGAGTTCTTTCCCCACAATAGAGATATGAAATATTAGAGGGTGTAGCTTTGAACTGAGAGGGGAGAAGGTTTAATCTTCGATTTATGTGGCATTTTTTTTATATAGAAAGCAGCAATGCAATGGAAACATTTGAAAAGTATTTAGACAGACACATGAACAGCCAAGGAAATAGAAGGTAATAGACCACATGCAGGCAGATGGTTCTAGTGAAATTTGGCATTGCGAGCTGAAGGATCTGTCCCTATGCTATACTGAGAATTATGCTCTATGGCTTCAAACCACCAGATAAGGAGGAATACGGTTATCTGTTGCACTGATCTTTACCCTGAAGAAGACTGATGCCAGCTTTCTGACACCTCCATATACCTCCCTCTGGATTATGACCCCACAAATGAACTCCAGCATTTCCCAGACTGTTACAGATCTTATTGCCCCATTATAAAAAGGATATTGAAACTTTGGAGGGAGTGCAGAAGAGATTTACTAAGATGCTGCTGAGATTAGAAGGAACATACAATAACCAGAGGTCAGGCAAACTTGAGTTGTTTTCTCTGCAGCAGCAGAGGCAGAGGGGAGATCTGATAGAGGTTTATAAAATTATGAGAGGGATAGCTAAAAGGAGACAGACAGTATATTTTTCTCAGGGTTAAAATGTCTAATACCAGAGGGCATACATTTAAGGTGAGAAGGGGTTATTTCAAAGGAGATACGATGGGGAAATTTGTTTTTTTTATATAAATGCAAAGAGTGGTGGGTGCCTGGAATGCACTGCCTGGGGTGGTGGTAGAAACAGATATTAAGGACTTTTAAGAGACATTTAGGTAGACACATGAATGTGAGGAAAATTGTGCAGGCAGAAGAGATTAGGTTAGTTGGCCATTTGATGATTAATTTAATTGATTCAGCACAACATTGTGGGCCAAAGGGCATGTTCCTGTGGTGTACTGCTATATATTCTAATTAGAATATTCTGTCTCTTATCCAAGTGCAATAAACTGCACTGGTGGGCCCATTGTTTCTACCTGCTCTTGCCCCAGTGAACTTATTTCCATATACCTAGACTCTGTACTGTTTCCCCTGTCCCCTCCCACTTACATCTCATGCCCTCGCTCATTTCTATAACACATTTCTTCTATTTCTTGCACATCAGTTCTAAACATCCACCCTTCCCCAACTCCTCAGGTAGGAGTGTAATAGAATTCCCTTAGTCCTCACCTATCCCACTAACCTTTGCATCTAACACATCACCTTCCATCATGTCCACCAGCTCCAACACAGCCCCCCACCTGCCACAGCTTTCTTCTCTTCCACTTTCTGCCATTCACAAGGACTGTTTCCTTCAGGACTCCCTGATCCAGTCATCCCTCCCCATCCAGAATCAGAATCTGATGTATGTTATGAATTTTTTTCCTAGCAGAAGTACAGTGCAATAAATAAAAATTACTATAAATTACAATAAGAATATATTGCAAAGCAAATTGTGCAAAATAGTGAGGTAATGTTCATGACATCATAAACCATTCAAAAAAATCTGATGGCAGAGGGCAAGAAGCTGTTCCTAAAATATTGAGTATGTGTCTTCAGGTTCCTCTACCTCCTCCTTGCTTGTAGCAATGAGAAGAGGGCACGTCCTGGATGGTGAGGGTCCTTTATGATGGATGCCGCTTTCTTGAGGCATCGCCTTTCGAAGATGTCCTCTATGCTGAGGAGGTTAGTGCCCATAATGGAGCTGGCTGAGTTAACAACCCTGTGCAACTTTTTCGATTTGTGCTCCTCGATACCAGATGGTGATACAACCAACCAGAATGTTCTCTATGGTGCAGCTGTAGAAATGTTCGAGTCTTTGGCAGCATGCAAATCTCCTCAAATTCTTAAAGAAATAAAGCTGCTGGCATGCTTTCTTTGTAATTACATCAGTATGTTGGGCTCAGGAGCAATGTTCCCTCTAATTTTTAGTAGTCAGTGTGCGCAAAAATCTTATGGTGTGCAAATTTTTTTCCTGTGACAAAAGTATGTGCGCACTGGATGCACACATGGCACAGTTTATGTAGGTTTACAAAATATTTGACATAAAACTGCACAGAATAACAACGAAGTAACATACATATTTAAGTCACTCAGTTACTTTTTTCTCTCTCCTGTCTTTGGCATTTACCCATTCTTTGTAAACTCGATCTAGACCAACAGAACTTCCATCCAATTGATAGCTTTTGATTCTCATTAACATATCCAAATGACATTCACCTAAACGGTTTCTCAGCTTGTTTTTGAATTGATTCGTTAGGCTAAAACCTCGCTCACAGTCCGCACTAGACGCAAGAAAGGTTCCTCCAATGTCCATCCACTGTGCAAGGTTGCAAAACGGTTCATTTTGAAGTACAAATGCCACCATTTGAGCAAAGTTCGAAATCAGTTTGAATTTAATTTTTTCTTGCACGGAAAATTTGAAATCATTAAACTGTCTAACTATTACAGTATTTTCAGTTAGAAAATCATGATATTTTAGACATAAGGCATTAACTTGTTCGCCGCCAAATGTGAAGTCACAATCCGTAATTGCGGAGAAATCAAAAGCTGACCATTCTTGTACCTCATCTTCAGGAAACCTTTCTTCTAAATGAACACAAAGACTATTTATAAAAGTCAACAGCGAATTTGTATCTACTGTGACATTTTCTTCACGTTGTTGGCTTAGCAAAACTTGAACTTTGTCACTCCACGAAACATTGTCTCCCAGATACTGCTTTCTTATCTTGTTAATTTTGCCTCACGCAAAATGAAGTGAATCAATCGGTGTCAGGCCACTCTTTTGCAGAATCTTGCAGTGCAGCCAGTTCATCAAAGACATCACTTAAAACCTGTAAAGCTGCTTTGTATGTGATGTTTATCAATTTCTTGTGACAGTATTTAGCCATAGGGTCACTTGACTGATCTTTTTCAATTAAAACTTAGTAAGCTATCTACAAGACTTGAAACAGATCTTTGTATCTTTACGATATGAACACTGTCCGCCAAAGGTGGCTGCTGCCGTGATGCAGCTGTATAAACTGGAACAGGAAAGGTGAGGTGACATAAATTAGTGACGTGCTTTGTGGTATTTGAAAAACCAACTAACGAGTTAACAGAAATATTTAGCTAAAAGATTATTTTTAATAAGTATAATTATTAATTACTACATTATTTTAGGTAACTAATCTTTTGTGCGCACATTAGTTTCCTTCGTGCGCTGGTTGAAAAACTTGTGCGTGTGCATACACGCACAGCTTAGTGGGAACGTAGCTCAGGAGAGATCTTCTGAAATGTTGACACCCAGGATCTTGAAACTGCTTATCCTTTCCAGTGTTAACTCCTCAATTATAACTGATGTGTGTTTCTTCCCAGTTCCACTTCCTGAACCCTACAATTAATTCCTTGGTCTTACTGATGTTGAATGAAAGTTTATTGCTGGGACACCACTCAAAAAGCACATCTATCTCACTCCTTACACCTCCTCACCACCATCTGAGACTCTGCCAACAGTTCAATCATTGGCAAATTTATAGAAGGCATTGGAACTGTACCTACCCTTGCCACACAGGACTGGGTGTAAAGAGAATAGAGCAGCAAACTAAGTGTGAGTGTCGGCAAGGAGGAGATGTTATTTCTGCTCCATACTAACTGTGGTCTCTCGATGAGGAGGTCCAGGACCCAGCTGCAGAAGAAAGTTTTGAAGCTTGCTGATTAGTACTAAAAGAATGATGGTATAGAATGCTGAGCTGTAATAAATAAGCAGCTATCTGATATAGATACTGCTATTGTCCAAGTGGTCCTAGACCAGGTTGAGAGCTGGTGAGATTACATCCACTGTAGACCTGCTGTGGCCAAAGGCAAATCAGCGAGTCCAGTTCCTTAATCCCAGGAAGGAGTTAATTCTCGCCATGATCCATAAAAGAGTGGAGCTTAGGAGACAATGGCGCCTAACGTTAACTCCTTTGTTTGCATCTTTGGAAACAGCTCTATTTCTATCCTTAATATCTCTATTTTTCCCTTTCAGGGTTCTTTTGAAGACCCTGACCTGTAGTTACACGCCGACTTCGGTTCTTTGTCGGAATGGGACCCTCTCACAGGGTCTCACAACTGGCCACTATTCGGCATACCAAGGACGCGGCCTAGAAGACTAGTATGCCTTTGGGGTTCTGGGATTTCGTGGCTCTGGACGCGGGCAGACATGAAGTTGGTGCCTCCACAGGAAATCGGTGTGTCATGGGAGACGGAAGATCGAAAGCAGCGAGTTGGCTGCTGGCTGTGTGCTCAGAGACCCGAGTTCTTTGGACACAAAGCTCGGAAAAAGTGACGCAACAGACTTTTAATATCGTAAATCAGTGAGTTGTTTGTTATGTCTCCCCTCTCGATCTAAAATGGGGACACCTCTTTTTCCCTTATTAGGGAGAGAGAGAGAGCCTGTGGTATGTTGAATTACTGGGTGAATGAGTAGTCTTTTGGGTACAGCAAAGTCTGTGTCATTATTGATACTTTGCTGTACGCTTGAGCGCTTGGTGGGGGGTGCCGATGCTTTTTTTGCTGGTGGGGGAGGGGGGGTCGATGCTTTGCTGCTGCTTAGGCGTGGGGGGGAGCTGGGGGGGGCTTTGGGGTTCTAACATTTAACTGTCATTCATTCTTTGGGACACTCCTCTGTTTTTGTGGATGGTTACAAAGAAAAAGAATTTCAGTATGTATATTGTATATATTTTTCTGACATTAAATGTACCTTTGAAACCAAGCTTTTAATGCACTTCATCACAGTAATTGTGAGTGCTATTGGGCAATAGTCGTTGAGGCAGCTCACCCTACACTTCTTGGGCACTGGTATGATTGATGCCCTTTTGAAGTAGGTTGAAACCTCTGGCTATAGCAGTGAGAAACTGAATATGTCCTTGAACAATCCAGCCAGTTGGTTGGCACAGGTGTTCAGTGCCCTGCCAGGTACACTGGGGACTGACATCTTCTGAGGGTTCACCCTCTTGGAAGATTTTCTGATGTCAATTTCTGAGACAGATATCGTAGGGTTACCTATTGCTGCAGAGATTCACACAGGTAAAGTTTTATTCTCCCTTTCAAAGTGTGCATAAAAGGCATTCAGCTCATCAAAGTGTGAAGCATCACAACCATTTATGATGTTAGGTTACACCTTCTTGGAAGAAATCGCTTGATAACCCTGCCATATCTGATGTGCATCAGATTTCATTCCTAACTTTACTTGGAATTGCTTCCTGTCCCTTGTAACATTTGTCTCTTCACATCCTTTCTCACCAGCATCCAGAGACCTAAACAAGCTATCCAGGTGAGGCAAAGATTCATTTGCATATCTTCCAACCTTGTCTACCGGCCTCAGTGTTCACAATGAGGGCTCCTTTACATAATGAAACCAAGCACAGACCAGATGACCACTTTGCAAAGCACCTACACTCTATCTGCAATAGCTACACCGAGATTCCAGTGGCATGTCATTTTAATTCTCCATCCCACTTCCACAATGAAGGAAGTTAAAGATGAAATGCAACCCAAAGCACATAACACACAAATTCGAAGAACTATGTCTCATATCTGTTTGGATAAGTTAAAACCCAATTGTATTCATACGGAATTTTCCAATTGTAATTGACCTACATCATCAGATGCTTCCCTTGCATATGAACTTGTCTAAACATTTTGTTTTCTACTCCTTTTTGTTCAGCCCTCTCATTCTCTACCCTACCTGGTTCCACCTTACTATCATCCTTTTTTCATTGGGTTCCACCTGTCACCTAGTAACCTCTAATCCACCCCTCCCCCAATGAGTTCCATCCGTCCATCATTCCCTTCTCACCAGCTTTCACTTATCACCTACCAACCTCGATCCCATTCCCCTTCTCATTGTATACAAAGGCCATCTTCCCTATTCCCTCTCAGGGTCTCAACCCAAAATATTGACTTACATCTTAAACATTACCCTAATGTTAAGGTAAACATTAGGACAGAATGCTGGAAGAATTCTGAGCGCTGTATAAACAACAGAATTAAAAAGAAACACTTCACCTTACAGAGAGAAAAGATACAAGTAACACATCAACTTCTCGTGTAAAACTTACATGCATGAAGGTTTGTTATCAATTATGGAAAAACTTACTGTTTGCTATCCAGCTGAATACTAAATCATGGGAATCATACAAAATAGCAACATGGATCTTTCTGATGCAAGTGTGGATTAGGAATGTTAATGGCAAATCCTTCCACTGAAGCAATATCAAAGCAAACTATCTGTACAAAGTCTAAGAAAGCTTCATTTCCAGCCTGCACTTACATTGTCCAGAGCTCTCACAGCTGGTGCGCAGCGACTGAAGCCATATAATCAATATCCCATCCAGCAACATAAATATCCACAGATGCAACACAAGTACCTGATCCTGAAAGAAGACTGCCCAGATTCAACAGAATTATCTGAACAGACACTACTTAGTTCCTAAAATGTCTTCTCATTGAGATTTGGTATAACTTTTTTTAAGTGGGGGGATGCATGCATAGAAGTTGTCTTACCATTACAATAGTTTCAGTGTCAGTAATAGTTCAATGTATTTATTTATTTAGTCATTTATTCATAGCACATAGAAAGAGATCCTAACATTGAAAATTATTTATACCATACACAACTGTATTCAATCAAATTAATCATCTGAACCTTCAAATATAAACAGCAAAATGTGTTGTTTCTGGTTCCAGCCAATTAACATGTCAAGTCAATGGTCTTTTTGTGCCCAGACACCTAGGCCATCTGCTGGCTGATTGTGTGGCCCAAAGTACATGTTCAAAAGCTTGAAGGAGGATGAAAATGCCACAACTGACAGGTGGCACTGAAGGCTATTTCTGGGAACTCTCAATATAGTTTCCACTTTTGGACTGTAACAATATCAAAGGGAATTTAAACAAAAACCAAATAAACTGAATAGGTGAAAGCAGATGAGTTAATGCATTGGATACAAAGCTTCTGTCAAAACTGGAAGAAATTACCACATATGCAAACATTGAGAGTAGAAAAAATAGGGAAGGGAGAATACCAACCAAATAGAGACAGACCACATTACAAACAAATTATAGACATTCATGCTGCAAATGAATATGTAAAAAACTCAATTCACGGATGAGTGAGGTTGGTAGCAGTTTGTGAAGTGTTGGAGAAAGGGAAGAAGAGCGGAAAATAAATTAAGACAGACGGAAATGAAAGTTGAGATCAGTGAAAAAGCTGGGCAGACTGCACTTTTCACCGCAGTATGGAGGTTAAATTACTAGATTAGCAGTCAGTTTTAAACCTCTGACCCAAGGATGAGAATTTGAATCCCACCTAGATAACTAGAGAATTTAAAATTATATAATTCCAGAAATCTTGAATTTTAAGGAAGTATGTCTCAATAACAGCAACCATGAAACTACTACACTGCCGTGAAAACCATCTGGTGAACTAATGCCCTTTGGAAAAGGAAACTTGCCTTTCTTAGTTGGTCTGGTCCCCAACCTACCAGCGTGATTGGCCTTTAATTCCCTCATTGATTCAGAAGCAATTAGGATGGACAATTAATGCCAACTTTGCCAGTAGCATATAAATTCTGTGAATAAATTTTAAGTAAAACTTTCCTGGATAAGAAAGATGAAAACATAACTTTTTTAAAAATCCTAAAATTGTTATTTCTCTGAACAATCTAAACAGTTCCACTGCAAAAACTCCAACAAGTCAGTGGCTATGCTTTATTAGGAGTTTGAAGAGACTTGGCATGTAAACAAATATACTCAAAAAACTATAATTGTACCGTGGAGAGCATTCTGACAGGCTGCATCACTGTCTGGTATGGAGGGACTACTGCACAGGACCAAAAGAAGCTGCAGAAAGTTGTAAATCTAGTCAGCTCCATCTTGGGTACAAGCCTACAAAGTACCCAGGACATCTTCAGGGAGCAGTGTCTCAGAAAGGCAACGTCTATTATTGAGGACCTCCAGCACCCAGGGCATGCCCTTTTCTCATTGTTACCATCAGGTGGGAGGTACAGAAGCCTGAAGGCACACACTCAGTGATTCACGAACAGCTTCTTCCCCTCTGCCATCTGATTCCTAAATGGACATCAAATTTTTGGACACTACCTCACTATTTTTAAAAAAATATACGGTATTTCTGTTTTGAAATCTATTCAATATATTTTAAATTATTATTTAAATTTAAATTTTATTTTTTTTATCTCTCTTCTAGATTATGTATTGCATTGAACTGCTGCTGCTAAGTTAACACATTTCATATCACATGGCGGGGAGAATAAACTTGATTCTGATTCTGACAACTGAAGATCAATAAATGGTGCCAGTCTCCGAACATGGATCTGCTTTGTCCTCACTAACAATCCATTGAAAAAATATTTTATTCATTCCAGAAACTGAACAGTTTACTTGAGAATTCTGTCAAAGCATACTGCTTTTCTCTAGCAATAGGTACGTCCATAACTAGATGACAGATTTACTGGAGTTCTTTCTTTACCAATGTTTATTTAGGAGACCATCTTAGGAAGCAATTAACAAGATTAGACAAGATTTACAGCATTGAAATATATTAATCAGCCTGCACTAGATTCACTTTACTAATTAAGACCTCATTATGGGCTATGTAAGGAATAAAATATAAATATTTTAGAGTATATTTTTTTTGAAATCAATAGCTATTTGTTAGGACACACTCACAATTACAAATGTTTTCTAATTACCACAGCCCTCAGTAAATGTCCGTAACTCTAAATTTAAGGAAGATAATATTGTTTAGGGTTAGTAACATGATAGATAAGTTACTAGACTAGTAACCACAGTCCTGAATTATTGATCCGGAGATACAACATTGAAGTACCTGGGTCAACCAGGTGACTGTAACCCCATTTCTGTCTGCAAAGGTTTTCTTCTCAGTTAATAGGAGAGGACAGAAAAGAGATAAAACAAAAATGAGCTCACATTAACGAAACATATAGTGACTGTTTCTTGCCAATTAAACATTGGTGAACAAAACAATACATTGCAAACCAAACAGAAAATGCAACAGGAAATGGTCAGGCATCATCTGTTGAGATGCAAACAGGGTTATCTTTTCAGGACACTGACCTTCCTTCAGAGCAACAGAAGTAGAAAAGTAAGCATATTTTAAATCAGAGAGAGGGGAAGGGTGGAGAGAGCAAATGGAAAATACACAATAGGATTGAGAATATGGTTCTGTAGGTAACATAAATGCTTTAGTGCTGTCTAGACGAATGAAGGCAGTTGAGAGAGAAAGGGGAAAAGATCATACTTGAACTGTGAGATACAGAACAAGCAGTTATGGATATCTGAAATAAAAGACAAATTTGGAATTACCTAGTAGGTCATTTAGTACAAGTAGAGATAGAAAACTGAATTACTGTCACCTATGGATAAGCTCATATCAGAATTGGCCACTTTAGACACAAATAGGAAAAACTGGTTATCCAAAGTTGTAGGATTCTGTTTAGAGTCCTGAAAGTTCTGAGATATCTAAACAGATCCATGCTGTCCCTTGATGTTACACAAGAAAGTGTAGTAGATCAAAGAGTGAGCAGTCAAATAGAAATGGGATGAAAAGTTGAAATGTTGAAGAAATGGAAAGGTTGCAGAGAGACTTAGTCAGTTTAGGAGAGTGGGCAAAGAAATGGCAGATGAGATACAACGTTGACAAATGTACGGTTGTATATTTCGGAAGAAGAAATAGTTGGGCAGATTATTATTTAGATGGGGAGAAAATCAAAACCCGGAAGTGCAAAGGGACTTGGGGGTCCTCATGCAGGATACCCTGAAGGTTAACCACCAAGTTGGACTGGCGGTAAGGAAAGCAAATGCTATGTTGACATTCATTTCAAGAGGAATAGTGTATAGGAGTAAGGAGGTGTTGATGAGGCTCTATGGGGCATTAGTGAGACCTCATTTGGAATACTGTGTGCAGTTTTGGGCCCCCTATCTTAGAAAGGATATACTGATGTTGGAGAGAGTTCAGAGAAGATTTACGAGGATGATTCCTGGAATGCAGGGGCTAACATATGAGGAGCGTCTATCAGCTCTTGGATTGTATTCATTAGAGTACAGAAGAATGAGAGGGGATCTCATAGAAACGTTTTGAATGTTGAAAGGGTTGGACAGAGTAGATGTGGAAAGGTTGTTTCCCTTGGTGGGTGAGTCCAGACAAGAGGCCATAGTCTTAGAATTAGAGGGTACCCAGTTAAAACAGAGATGAGGAGAAATTTTTTTAGCCAGAGGGTCGTGGATTTGTGGAATTCGTTGCCACATATGGCTGTGGAGGCCTGATCATTGAGGGTGTTTAAGGAGGAGATTGACAGGTATCTTATTAGTCAGGGTATCAAGGGATATGGGGAAAAAGCCGGAAATTGGAACGAGATGGGTGAATAGTTTAGCTCATGGAGGAGCTGCGGAGCAGACCCGATGGGCCGAATGGCCTACTTCTGCTCCTTTGTCTTGTGATCTTGTGAAAAGTGATACTGACGGGCAAACTAGAAGCTTATTGTCAGCCTGGAAAATTGAACAGAAGTGTTCTGAAACTCAATCACCAAATCTGCATTTGCTGTACTCAATGCAGAGCAGAGTACATCATGAGAACCATTGAATTTGAAGAAGATCAAGTGAAGTTTTGCTTCCTGTGGAAGAATTGTTTAGGTTCCTGGATGGTGGGAAAGGAAAAAGTAAAAGGGCAGCATCAACATCTGAAGTTGCAAGAAAAGAGGCATGACAAGGTGCATGGTGTGTGAAGATGAAAGAGCAAAGATGAAGTCATAAAGGGAATGGCTCCTTTGGAATGCTGAGATTGGAGGGGAGCATAAGATATGTCATATTAAAATCTTTTGAATATTGGCAGATATTACAGTGGAAAATGTTTTGTATATGTAGGCTGGAGGGGTAAATGGTGAGGACAAGGCATATACTACCCTTGCTCCAGCTGGATGGGAGAGGGTGAGAGTAGAAAGCAGGAAACGCTGAGACACAACCAAAGCCAATCCAGTTCAAGGGGAACCCCACTGAGGAAAAAGGAAGATATCTCAGAAGTACCAGTGTGAAAGACATGACGGAGACTGCGAAATGGAGAGAGTGGAATAAAGTTCGCTGGGGAGTCAGGATGGAAGAAGGTGTCGTCAAGATAGTTCTGGGAGTCTGTGTGTTTGCAATAGATAGCCAACCTACTCCATGAGATGGGCGTATCTTCAGGATACCAAAACTCAAAGCTAGTCACCATAATATTATTGTTTCTTCTTGCAGTAATACTTCATTGTTATAAGTTTCATTATATACGTATTATTTAACTCTTACGTTCCCCACCTCCACCTGGACCACGTATGTCACTCACCTGGAGGCAAGTCAGGGTCAGTTGAGGTTACTTGCTGGACACGACGAGTTTTAGCTAATGATTTTATGCTCTCTGTAGTGCTACGGGTAGTTGAACTGGAGCCACAGCTCTCGTGATCATTCTACAAAACAGCAACAAGTCTGGTTAAAAAATCTGGGTATATTTACAACATAATCCAAACCCTCCAAATTACACTGGATTTGATTTTTTTTTAAATTGTTAAGAATTGTTTCCATTGCCAACAGAAACTGGTACAGGTCGACCTTCACTAATCCAGCACCATTGGGACCTGAGGAGTGCCAGATTAGTGAAAATGCCGAATTACAGAAGGATCACATTAAGCATAATCAGTGCCGGATTATCGAAGAAACTGGATTACAGGTAGTCGGATTAGTGAAGGTCGACTGTATGAAATAAAACTGTTCAAATTTATATATGTAATGCACACAACAATGCCCAATACACTTTCATTAACATTCAGTTTTCATAAAAGATAATGCACCACCTCAATAAAGTTCAACATCCCAATTTAGAAATTTCATTTCCTGGCACAGAGATGGATTAAAAAAAGGAAGGAAAAGTAAAGTAATAAACACATACATTTATAATGTACCTTCCTTGCCCTTTTCAGAACATTCCAGAAAACTTATCAGTATAGCCTTGAAGTAAAGCTGGGTATTGTTATACTGTAACAATATAAACATGGCATCCAATTTATGCATATCATACGATGCCGTAAGGCCTTTGTAATCAACGTTGGGATGTTGCCTTACAGGTTATTGCCAGCCAGGACACCAGAGATAATCTCTCTCATAGTGTTAGAACTATCTGTAAGATCGGCCAATGACAGCAAAATAATAATTCCACATTTAATTTTGGATCCATGATGGCATTCCCATGATAGTATGTAAGATCATGATTTATGCAGTAGCTAATCATCTAGATCCTGAACCAAAGCACTGCCATCATATTTTTATCTGACATATTATTACTAAGCAAATTACTATCTAACAATTAATTAAATGGAAGAATGATTTACGAGGTATAACCCAATATTGTCAAACTACAAAATAATTATTACAATGATTAATGTAATATTTTTGGCTCCCTCATGGTAGGCTTATCCAGAAGATTAAGGTGCATGCTATGATTGAAGATTTTACTTCGCAACAAGATGGTATCTATGTAGCCTAATGAAAATAGAGGTGTTAGGGATGTTATAACGAGTGTTCTTTTGGAGATTTTGATGGAAGAGGATAAATGTCATTTATTGGGAGGCAAAGTTAAGGAGGTAAAGAGATTGCAAATTGTCAGAAATGGGGAAAGGACGGATAGTTTATCTGTGTTGATATGTTTTGATAAAGTGAAACTCCCTAATAAAGTTAGTTTGGAGTATCTTAGTTATACTGTACGAGCTGTTACAGGCCTCAAGGAGATCTGTGATTTTTTTTTGTGAGAATGATGTAATGGTCTTTTGGAGGTCGCCTGATGTAATTTTCCTGCCGATGTGAGGTCACGTGATGACATGTGCACCACGGGTACATAAGGGTAGACCCCAGATGGTGCAGTTAGTTTTTAGTTTTTAGATTTCCAGGTAGAACGTGCTGTGTCTCCGTTTCTGTTGCATGTTTGTTTTTGTGATGCAGTTTCATTTTTAAAACGGTGTGTTGCGTTCTGTTGCAAGGTGCAATATTTCTGGACTGGAAATTTTTGCTAGATGTGCTGATTTACCTTATTCCAGCAGTAGAAGGGAGAGTGAAGACTTTATCGAAGTACAGAACCCGGAGGATTGAAAGGGGTCAGTATCGTTCGGCAGTTTAACAAAGGATCAACCTTACTGAGTCTTCGTTGAAGGAGTAGCGACCTGCATCGCAGATAACTCTTGCCAAAAGAGTCCACGCTGCATCTGTCTAAAGGAACCACTCCATTTTAAATCTTTCACTATTTCTTCCTTAATGACAGCTTCAAGCATTTTCCTGACTACAGATGTTAAGCTAACTGGCCTATAGTTGCCCGTCTTTTGCCTACATCCTATTTTAAAAAGTGGCGTGACACTTGCTGTCTTTCAATCCACCGGGACCTTCCCAGAGTCTAGAGAGTTTTGATAAATGATTACCAAAGCGTCTACTATAACCTCCACCAATTCCTTCAGCACCTTGGAATGCATCCCATCAGGACCAGGGGACTTATCTACCTTCAGGCCCTTTAGTTTGCTTATCACTATCTCTTTAGTCACAGCGATTTTATCAAGGTCCTCTCCTCCCATTTCGTCCAAAACATCCTTCTTTGGCATATTTGACATGTCCTCCACCGTGAAGACCGACACAAAATAGCCGTTCAATGCCTCAGCCATTTCCTTATCACGCAACACACATCAAAGTTGCTGGTGAACGCAGCAGGCCAGGCAGCATCTCTAGGAAGAGGTACAGTCGACGTTTCAGGCCGAGACCCTTTGTCAGGACTAACTGAAGGAAGAGTTAGTAAGAGATTTGAAAGTGGGAGGGGGAGGGGGAGATCCAAAATGATAGGAGAAGACAGGAGGGGGAGGTATGGAGCCAAGAGCTGGACAGGTGATTGGCAAAAGGGATATGAGAGGATCATGGGACAGGAGGCCCAGGGAGAAAGACAAGGGGGGGAGGAACCCAGAGGATGGGCAAGGGGTATAGTCAGAGGGACAGAGGGAGAAAAAGGAGAGTGAGAGAAAGAATGTGTGTATATAAATAACGGATGGGGTACGAGGGGGAGGTGGGGCATTAGCAGAAGTTAGAGAAGTCAATGTTCATGCCATCAGGTTGGAGGCTACCCAGACGGAATATAATGTGTTGTTCCTCCAACCTGAGTGTGGCTTCATCTTTACAGTAGAGAAGGCCGTGGATAGACATGTCAGAATGGGAATGGGATGTGGAATTAAAATGTGTGGCCACTGGGAGATCCTGCTTTCTCTGGCAGACAGAGCGAATACAGTAGAGGAGGCCGTGGATAGACATGTCAGAATGGGAATGGGATGTGGAATTAAAATTCAATCATACTATGATCACTCTTTCCAAGAGGATCCCTGACTACAAGATCGTTAATCTTACCTGCCTCATTGCACAGGACTAGATTGAAAATAGTATTTTCCCTTGTAGGTTCACTAATATGCTGTTCAAGAAAGCCATCACGGATGCATTCTATGAAGTCCTCCCCAAGACTTCCTTGAGCAAAATGATTCACTCAATCTGTGTGGAAGTTAAAATCCCTCATGACAACTGCCGTTCTGTTCTTACAAGCCTCAGTTATTTTTTGGTTAATCGCCTCTGCCACTGCAATATTTTTATTAGGTGGCCTATAGACAACACCCACCAGTGATTTTTTCCCTCTTTTACTATTCTTAATCTCTACCAAGATGGACTCAACATTCTGCTCCGTATATCGTCTCTCACAATCGCCCTGATCTCATCCCTAATCAAGAGCACCACCCCACCTACTCTGCCTTCCTGCCTATCTTTCCATATTACCTGATACCCTTGGCTACTTAATTCCCAGTCACCTCTACCTTGCAACCAGGTTTCTGTAATGGCCACTAAATCATATGCTTTGGTACTGATCTGCGCCACAAGTTCACTAACCTTGTTTCTAATACTACGGGCATTTAGATCAAGTGCCCTTATACTCATTGTCCTTTTGGAATCTTGTGACCTATTGTGATGTTAACCATTTTTACTGATGGACCAGAAGATAATTTAATGAGGAATGTCAGTGTGGCTGTTTTTGTACCTGAATTACAGGCAGCAATAAAGAAACTTCTTACTAACTATTTATCAGTGTAAACTGCAGAACTGGTTACCATCATTTGGGCTTACAGTGGGTGGAGGAAATCTGTCCTTGCAAAATTATTTGTTCAGATTCCTTTTCAGCTTTGACTAGCCTTAAAACAGGTCATTCTAGCAGTAGGTCAGATTTACATCTGGAAGCTCTTCAAACTTTATTTCACGTTCAAATTATTGGTCTACAAGCCTTCTTCTTATGGGTCCCTGCACATAGAGGTGTTAAGGGGGATGAGCGGGTTGATTGTCTGGCAAAAAAAAGCAGTTAAAAGTTTATCTGTGGGTATAGCCTTTAGCAAGTCAGATGCTAAGGGATTGATGGGGTTAAGAATTAGGGGATTATGGCAAGATTTGGGGGAAAATGGGCATGAGGGGAGACACATTTACAGAATACATAAAACTGCAGAATTGATGGGAGAAGGGGGCAAGACAAGAAGGGAAGGAATTATATTGACTAGACTTAGAATTGGGCATACAATGCTTAATTATTCCTTGTATCTTGATGGAAAATATCACTCTGGGGTTTGTTGGTTTTGTCATCATTATGGAACAGTTTAACACATTATTTTACAATGTAAAGCATATAAAGGTGAAAGAAAGCAAATGCAGGTTGCACTAATAGCTTTGAGGAGTTGACAGTTTTCATTTAAAAACTTTAAGTTATGGAAGTGACTTTAATTCACAATATTGTTTTTCATTATTTAAAATCTATAGGCTTTTTGGGGTAATTTAGTTTTCATTTGATAAGGAACTAGTTGAGGTTTTATTTCCCAACTCTCGACACCACACTCCAGTTCAGACAGTGGTAGTAATGCACCTTTAAATTGGACTGCCAACTGCCATTAAAAGTCAAAAGAAAAAGAACAATGAAGAGGGAGAGAGGGTGTGGCAAGATACGGTGTTAATACTTCAGACTGATGTTTTGGAGCTGCAGTCCTAAAGGTCTGATGGCATATTTCTGCATTTTCTCTTTTTGTCATTTATGTTATTTTGCCATTTTTTGCACCGTAAATATTTTTGCAATGTAAATATTTTTGCAAATTTTCTAAGAAAGTTTTGCACCTCTGGCACAGTATAAATGCCTCTCTACTGAATTGTGCTATTGCAGCTGGCCGTCCGATTTTTTTTGAAGTCCACACCTTCATAACGGCACATGACCCTCACCAAAACCCACGGTGTGACACTATTATACTTCATTCCAGTTTTACACACCAGTGACTGACTAAATACAAAGATCGGGAATTCTTTCTGAACCTTCATCAACCTCTCATCTCCACTTAATACAAATATTTCAACATAATTAATAAAGTCACCTGGAATTTCAGCCCAAAGATCATCTATTACGTTAATGAGCATACACAATAACAAAACTTTTATAGCTATCAGTGGCTCAGTTGACATTCATAAACCACTTCAATCACAATTTTAA
Organism: Mobula hypostoma; assembly: GCF_963921235.1. Taxonomy (NCBI): domain Eukaryota; kingdom Metazoa; phylum Chordata; class Chondrichthyes; order Myliobatiformes; family Myliobatidae; genus Mobula; species Mobula hypostoma. Next base: position 173,914,129 of record NC_086097.1, read on the forward strand.
AGGTGTAGCCAGATTTGCTGCTAATATAAACATAGCAACTTCTCAGGACACTAAGAAGCTGCAAAGGGATGTTAAGTGTGTAGGCAACAAGATGTTGGCAGATAGAGCATATTACAGGAAAAGGGGGATTATTGACTTCAAAGGAAAAACAAAAAAAAAACAAATCAAATGAAGGGATGCCATAAAATATTGTGGTACAAAAGTTCCTGGGATATGAAGTACAAGTATTTAGAAATACTAATGCAATATTGGCTTTAATTTCAGAGCATTCTGAATCATTGCACCTTTGTCTGATCTGCAGCCTCCAATGCACAGGACTGAAAAAGGCTGCAGAGGGTTATAGATTAGATTAAGTCAGCTCAATCATGGACACAAGTCTCTCCAGCATTGAGGACATCTTCAAAAGATAGAATATCATTAAGGACCCTCACCATCCGCAGATATGGCCTCTTCCCATTGCTACCATAGGGGAGGAGGTACAGGGCCCTGAATGTTTTAGGAACAGCTTCTCCCTTTCTGCCATCAGATTTCAGAATAGTCACAGCACAACACAGAGAAGATTGACTGAGTTAGTTCCTGAGATGGAGTTGACATGTCTTACAGAAACATGTGAAGTTTTCAGCAGATGTTGGGAGGATGTTACCCCCGTGGAGGTTCATACAGCTAATGGGAATAGTTTCAACATGAAGGTTCACCCATTTCACAAATCTTTGAAATTCTTTATACCAGAGAGCTGAAAAAGCAGTTTTTAACAAACACTTAAACAACAAAGGAATCAAATAGTGGGGAGAAAGTCGGGCTGAGAACCTAAGGTTGAATCAGCCATGATCTTTGCAATCGAGAGAGCAGGCTTGAGTGACCAACTGGCGTACTCCTGCTTAAGTTCTCAATAACTTGAAAATATGTGAAATCATAATTGAAAAAATCTTTCCCCCCAGAGAGATATATAAGCATATACTTAAATCACCAAAACGTTTTCAATGAATAAAAAAACAATTCAAAGTTTTAGCTGGAGGAACAAGTCATGTCTGGCTTGTTATTTAGATCCTTTTTTGACACAAGTATACCTCAATGAACACTAAAAAAATAGAAATAGTAACTATTCTTGACTTTGGACCGGTGCAAATAGTGGTCCTGTTAAATGAAAAGTTAAAAAATACTCCATTCACACTCAAATTAGGCTACAAGTTTGCTCACAAAACAAACTTCAAAATTTCAAACAAATCAGTTACATCCCCTCCATCAGACTTAATTGAAGCTTCCCCATGAAGCAACATGCTCTGTCCAACTCTTATAACAGCAAACATCCCCCAACATAAGCAAACTCTGAGCAAATGACTGCTCATCTTTGGAGTCTGGGCCAGAGTTCTTAAATACTGAGATAGACATCAGGTTACATTAACTGGAAAGAATAGTTTCCTCAATCAAGAACAAAACACAATCTGTCAGTGAATGTCACCAAACAAGGAAAAGCTAAATAAACCATAGAAGTCAACCCCCTGCAGATTACATCTGTGTTTAAAGAAAAAAACTATAGAAAGGCAATGAAGTAACAACTGCAATCTGAAGTAATTACAAACATACACCAGTGATGTGAAATTATGCACCACAGGTCTTAAACACAATAGCTACTGACTTAGTTGAGACAATGCAATTCAGAGCAGAGAAGATCTGGTCTGCAACACTCTATGAAGGAATCACAACTTAAATGAAAGAAAACCAAAACAAATTATTCCCTGCTTTTTAAAACAAAATTGCACCTAATATTCAGTTGTAGAATCTGAAAAAAAATCCACTAACAATACTTGAGGCATAAGCAAACTTCAAGCACAAAGAGGCAAGTTTTAAAGAATGTTTTAAAAATAATAATAGGTAACTCCAGAGCTTTGGACTTGGCAGTCAAAAGTAAAGTCTTTTAACCACGACATTTTTGGTCAACTTGAGTCTAACTACATTTTTCAATTTTCTTAATGTATTTGAATTCATCAAACAAACAAAGCCAGCCTTCAGAAAATAGACAAACAGGAAAAGGGAAGGGACACTATAGGAAAGATGGCATTGAAAATGTTTCTCAAATTAAAATTTTATCATAATATTATCATGCTCCCTCATTACAGTTACCGAAGAATGATTCAGTGCAGAAGATTCAGCACATTATGCCAATACTGCCACTTAGAAAGAAATATCCACTTTGCTTCACTCTCAAAGGACATTAAGAATGGGAGTTGTGAGATAATGTTGCAGTTGGAATATTATATTCCAGTTGTACAAGACAATGAAGCCACACTTAAGAGCTCTGTGTACAGTTTCAGCACTCTGTTATAGGAAAGATATGGTTCAACTGGAAAAAGTACAGAAAAGATTTATGAGGATGTTGCCAGGACTACAGGACCTATTTTATAAAAAGAGGTCTTTATTCCTTGGAACGTAGGAAAATGAGGGACAACATCAGAGAAGTGTTTAAAATTATGGGAAACACAGATAACGTGAATGACAACAATTCTTTTTTTTCTCTCCCCAGGATAGGGGGAGTCTAAAACTACAGGCATAGATTTAGGGTGGAAGGGGAGAGATTTAGAAGGAACCATAGGGGCAATTTTCTTCTTGCAGAGGGTGATGAATTAATACAATGAGCTGCCAGAGGTGGTGGTTCAGGCAAGTACAGAAGTATCGTTTATGAAGCACTTGGAGAGATACATGGAAGGAAGGGGCCTGGATGGATATGAGCTGAACGTAGGAAATTGGGATTGTCTAGGTGGACAAGATGATCAGCATGGACTTTTTGGGCCAAAGAGCCTGTATCCTTGCTGTACTGGTCTATAAAAGACCACATGCTCTTTTCCTATCAGCCTTAAAAATTCATCCTTCTTACTGAAAGATATCTCTGTATTTGCTTTCACTTCACTTTTGAGCAATGCACAAATACAAGCCAAATAATTTCTTTCCTTCATTTCACCTTGTATTATTCTGTCATATATACAGTATGTCCCCCGATTATTGAACTATACAAATGTAAGAGACAATTATTTGTTCCATATAAACTATAGGTATTAATGAGTTTGAACCCAATCAAATCTTCTCCAACTCATAAACAATCATGTTTCTAATCTCTCCATTTAACTAAAATACCTCATTTTTGTTGTTTTCTTTCAAAGGCAGTGAAATCTTCCAATTACCTATCCATTAGTTAATAGTATCTTATAATGCTTACATGTAACATCTTTGTTTTTGTAATCCATGCCTTTATTTTATAAAATCCACAATTTTATAATTTTTAATAGTCTTTATCTATTTGACTTTATTCTTTTAACTTTTCAGGAGATACACACCTTCTACCCCAGCTGCTCCAATTCCATTCCCACCAGTTTACCTCCAGTTCCTACATCATCTTAAAAACTCTATATTCACAAACATGAGAAAATCTGCAGATGCTGGAAATCCAAAGCAACACACACAAAATGCTGGAGGAACTCAGCAGGCCAGGCAGCATCGATGGAGGAGAGTAAACAGCCGACGTTTTAGACCGAGACCCTTTTTCAGGACTGAGAAGGAAGGGGATAAGTCAGAGTAAGAAGGTGGGGAGAGGGAAGGAAGAAGTACAATATGGCAGTTGATAGGTGAAACCAGGAGAGCGGGAGGGGCGAAGTAAAGAGCTGAAAGTTGATTAGTGAAAGAGATAAAGGACAGGAGAAGGGGGAATCTGACAGGAGAGTATAGAAGACCATGGAAGAAAGGTAAGTGGGAGGAGCACCAGAGGGAGGTGATCAACAAGTAAGAAAATAAGGTGAGACAAGGAAACAGGAATGGAGAATGGCGAAGAAGAGAGTGGGGGAGGCAATTACCAGAAGGTCGAGAAATTGCGGCTACCCAAATGGAATATAAGGTGTGGGAATGGGAAGTGGAATTGAAATGGGTGGCTACAGGGAGAACACATTTTTTTCTGATGGACAGGGCATAGGTGCATCCCTTTTAATTCCACTTTCCATTCTCATTCCAACATGTCAGTCCATGGCCTGCTCAACTGCTGCAATGAGGCCACACTCAGGCTGGAGGAGCAACACTTTATATTCCGTCTGGGTAGTCTCCAAACTGATGGCATGAACATTGATTTCCTGAACTTTCGGTAATTGCCCTCCCCCCTTCCCTCACCATTCCTCATTCCTGTTTCCCTCTCTCACCTTATCTCCTACCTGCCCATCACCTCCCTCTAGTGCTCCTCCCCTTCCTTTTCTTCCCTGGTCCTCTATCCTCTCCTATCAGATTCCCCCTTCTACAGTCCTTTTAACTCTTTCACCTATCAACTTCCCAGCTTTTTACTTCAACCCCCTCCCCCTCTCCTAATTTCAATGATCACCCACCACCTTGTACTTCTTCCTCACCTCCCCCCACCTTCTTACCCTGACTTCTCCCCTTCCTTTCCAACACTGTTACATTGTTTGTTAGGAAAAGGAATTAACTTCTTTACTTGGATGCTGTCTGGCCTAGTGACCATTTCTAGTATTTAATATTTTATTCCAGAGTTTTAGCACCAGCAGTTTTATTTCATTTGCACTATTTTGAAATTGTAACAAACAGAGTAAACAGTAGATGTAGTTTATAATAATTCCCTAAAGGCTTTCAATAAGGTGCCACATACAAGGTTACTGCTCTTGGTCTTGGTCAGTGTTCCCCAACCACCGGGCCACGGACCAGTACTGAGCCGCAAAGCATGTGCTACCGGGCCATGAGGAAACAATATGATTTGGCGATATGAAACGATGAGTCAGCTGCATCTTTCCTCATTCCCTGTCACGTACTGCTGAACTTGAAATAACCTACCAAATCATACCAAATAACACATAGAACCTAAACTAACACTAACATATAGTAAAAGCAGGAATGATATGATAAATACACAGCCTATATAAAGTAGAAATAATGTATGTACAGCGTAGTTTCACTTAACAGAATCAGGAAGATTCAGCCAAAACCGATCTATAGGAAAAAAAATGGCACATACACGCATGCGCACATCATGTATGTGCACATCACACATACGCACACAGGTGGCCGCGCAAGGCTTCATGGTCATGGCGGTCTTTCTCGGGGTAAATACAAGTGTCCCGTATTTGACTGCTACTTTTGTCCCTTACTTGGGAGTGAGGAAGTTGGCAACCCTACTTGAACACCGCCCCCCACCCCCCCACCACCGGTCAGCAAGAACCTTGTCAATATTAAACCAGTCCGGGGTGCGAAAAAGGTTGGGGACCCCTGGTCTTGGTAGTACCACATTAACATGGACAACAAACTGGATCTCCCCCTCCCCCTCCCACTTTCAAATCTCTTACTATCTCTTCTTTCAGTTTGTCCTGACGAAGGGTCTCAGCCCGAAACATCGACTGTACCTCTTCCTATAGATGCTGCCTGGCCTGCTGCGTTCACCAGCATTTTCTGTGTGTGTTGGTTGTGAAAAGAAATTAGTTCAGATTGACAAGTTGAAACTAGTGGGGTATTACAGGAATCTATGTTGGTGCCACTATTTCCATTAATTTCTTGGATAAAGGGACCCAGAGTATCACAGCCAAATTTGCAGAAGATACATACAGTATATAGCTAAGAAAACAGGTTGTGAGGGGGAACTCCATGGAAAAAAAACAGGTATATGTCATTAATGTGATTGGTATATGGAAATAATGCAGCCTATTCATTTTTGATAGGAACAACATAAATGTAAAATAATGCTTAAATGGCAAGAGAAAGCAGAATGCTCCTGTTCAGAGGGATATGTCTATCCAATATGTTCTAAATGTAAACGAACACAAAGTTGGCATATTGCAAATAATTACAAAAACAGATGGAATATTGACCCTTATCACAAAACATATCAAGGTGTAGAAAAAATATGCTTTTTCTTTTCATAGTCAAATTTGTTAAAACTGTAAAAGTATTTTTCTCTCAAATAAGAAGCAGTTTTAATATGAAAACCATGATCTTTTAAACTAAGATCACTAGGCACCACAATGGCAAATCTTCTTAGTCATATCAGTGCCATTCTATTAGCAATTTCACAATTGGGAGAGCCATTGTACCAAATTAAAAAATTCAAAACAATTAAGATTTTGCAATCAAATTCATGCAAAAACCAATTTCAGTCACGTTACATTGGATATATTACTAATTGCAATAGAGTCTATGGAGATTGGAAATCCTTTCAAAATGCATTGAAAAGTAGCATGGACTTAACTTTGTGAGTCAATAACTCTAACCAGACAAAAGATAATGCCTCCCCAAAATGTAATTGTAAAACAAGCTAGGTAAGTCTAAATTTGGAAATTAAGATGTATTTATTTTCATTCACTTCCTTTGCAATGGCCATGGAGAATAGCCAATGGTGGTGCGAATTAATTATTTTTCCTTTTGTTCGCATTTGACTAGCAGAGTTGCATTGAAAACAACAGCCAATGCCATTCTCAGAAGTAATTTTCAAAAATGAAGCTTTATTTGATAACTACTAAATTAATGGCAAGGAGTACAATGGAGGTAAAAAATATTTTTCATGAAACTTTAAGTTTCTTTGTAATCTCAGTAGCTGAAAACTGGCTAAAGTGTGAAAAATAAAACTCAGCTGCCTCCACTGTCCTTCATTTAATTTAAATTTCCCTTTTTTAATTGCTAATCTCTATGTTAGAATAATTATTGAGTAGTCAATATTGACAAATGTATTAAAACCCATACAGTCAAACCTCAGTTCCAAATGATGTCCTCAGCAATAAGAAATATATACAGTAATTACCATAACAGCTCCAAATAAACATTCAAATCCAAAACAAACTCATTCAACAATTTTCAAAATATGTCACATTATCCCAACTGGAAAATCACTATTTTTGTGTATTTCTGGTTCTGACAAATCCAATAACTAATCCTTTCCTCAGTATAATGCATCACCCTACCATCTGATTTACTCCTTCATGTAGACAATATTTATTGTACACAAGGTGCTTCCACATGATTTATTTTATCAGAAAGTCAATTATTCATTCAATGTACTAACTAATTGAATTAAAAAATAAGATTGGGGAAGAGGCTCTATCCCTCAGCCTAGGCAATCTTACTATGTGTCAAACTTCTAAAATTTTGCTTTCAATGTAGAAATAAAATCACTTTCTTCACATAATTTCTCAAAAAAAAATTTCAGTAAGTTGAATGATTCAATCTCAATTAGTTAAAGTGGTTTAAGTGTAGTCAACAAAGAAAGCCACATAATAATTTAAGAACCAGGAAAAGAAATGGAAATAGGTGGGTTTAAGAAAGAGGATTGGAAAGAGGCGCAAGTGAGGGTAGGATAAGAAAAGAAAGCAATCATAGAAGGCCGTTTAAAAAAAATCAGTGATAAATTGCAAAAAACTCAATTCCCCAATTCTGGCAATTTGCTCAAAGAAACCTTGAAAGCAACAAACACAATATAGAAGCTCTTACAGTTAGGCCTATGAAACAAAAACTAAGAGCGGGGGGAGACAAAATTGGCAAGGCTGATTTTGAGGGCACAAAGTAATAACAAATGTAGCTTTATAAAAAAAATTGTTGAAGATTTATAAAAATGAGTGCATGATAGAATAAAAAGTAAACATCTCTTTTGAGGAAATAGCTCATAAAACTATCAAAAATATGATCAGTGAAATCATGAAAGAGGTCAAAAAGAAGGAAATACCAAGAGATTATTCAGCATCTCTAGCTACCCTGAACTTTTATACTGTGAAGTGTCAAAAGAACCTTGGGTGGCACAGCAGCAGAACAGGTGACACTGCTGGCCACTGCTCCATTGGACTTGTCTTGATCCTAACCTCAGCAGCTGTCTGAGTGGAGTCAGCAAGTTGTCCCTATGATCGCCTAGATTTCTCAGATCAAAAAAAGGTTAATCACTGTTGTAATTTATTCCATGTGACTCAATAGAAGGAAAACCAGGAGGACATACGTTATAGAGATATTGGTAGCAGGAACGGGATTGTTCCAGGAGCTTGCATAAATTTATTGGGTTTAGTGGCCTCCTATGCTGTAAGGAATAATGAAAATATGAACAACTAATGATCATAGTTCAAATACTCAAGGTAAAGGATGGCTGTCCATTAGAGGCAGTCAAGGAATGCAAGGCCAAAATCAGATCCAATTGAATGATTAGAAGGTAAAAATGATGCCTGCTATGGATCTCCTGAGACTTCAATCAGTTATTGGGGCCAGTAGGCTTGGCAGCTGGGGTTGACATGATCGTCAGTACAAGTACACCACAGAAGCTGTAGGGTCTGCAGATCAGTGGATGGGAAGAGCAAATGCCAGGGGATCTTGCTCTGGGAATTGCCAGTCAAAATTGTGTTTATTGTCCTATGCATAAGTGCAAGTACATATGGGTTGTGAAAAGAGTCCAAAAGAGAACCAAGCAAGTAAAGAGAATCTAGCTGTTTGGTATGAGAGGATTACTAAAGAAAGTGGCATTTAGATATGTTTTGCATTATAAATGCCACTGTTCGCACCCAAGTTAGTCATAGTCATAGTCATACTTTATTGATCCCGGGGAAATTGGTTTTCGTTACAGTTGCACCATAAATAATAAATAGTAATAGAACCATAAATAGTTAAATAGTAATATGTAATTTATGCCAGTTTCATAAGTCCAGGACCAGCCTATTGGCTCAGGGTGTCTGACCCTCCAAGGGAGGAGTTGTAAAGTTTGATGGCCACAGGCAGGAATGACTTCCTATGACGCTCTGTGCTGCATCTCGGTGGAATGAGTCTCTGGCTGAATGTACTCCTGTGCCCACCCAGTACATTATGTAGTGGATGGGAGACATTGACCAAGATGGCATGCAACTTGGACAGCATCCTCTTTTCAGACACCACCATGAGAGAGTCCAGTTCCATCCCCACAACATCACTGGCCTTACGAATGAGTTCTATCCCTGCTTGAGAGATACAGAGCAAAAATTATAGACTAATCAGAAGTCCCCAGTTTGCTACCATATTTCATTCTAGTGCACAAAAATATCAGTGGGTAGCACATGTCCAAAAAGCACGTCAGAGCAGGGAGATGAACATAAAAGGACAACAAAAAAACAGAGCAGAGAAACAAAAATATAAAAGCAAATAAAAGGTGGGAAACAATATAAAATGCAATGTGAAGGGCTTCTCTAAAGTATATACTTGTTTGAAAAAGAAATCAGAGAAAAACCAGGGTTTGTTAAAAATCTTAGTGATAGCTGATATCCCAAACTATTTCCCCCTCAGTGTTCAGGACACACAAATATACAATATATCCGATACAGATTTACATTTTTCAGGAAGAGTAGGAAAATAATTTTGACATGCTAGAAGAAAAATCTAAATCAAAAATTTGAAAGGTGAATGGTGTTTTTTTAAATAAAGAATTAGATTCAGCTCTCGGCAAAAAAGGGACACAAAAACCTAATCCCAATTTGCATTTGTAATTAAATACCTTGTGAGGGAATAAATCATTTTATTTAAAATTTATTTGCAATAAAATGTAGTTCACATTCTTTGTGTCATACTTTCCAAAATCATTTTGAAACTATTTATTTCTTGCCAGTAACATCACTCAGACATAATACCTGAAAGTTAAGATGGCTTCCACTCTTAAGGATGAAGTAGTTTACACATTTTGAGTATCGTGAATAAAGGCAAAGATATAAAAAACTGAATTGCAAGTAGGTAGATAGAAATTGTACTATGACAGATAGAATGTAAATAAAGGGGAAGGGAGAAATCTAAATATAATGCCAATTTCAAAAATTGATAATCTGGTCTGCAGAATGGATACTTATTGTAGCCATAAACTACTTCGCTGGTGCTTTTGGTTACCTTCACACGTGCATCATAACCCTTATATCAATTTTGTTTTCTTACTATGCAATTTCCTCACTACACATCAGAAGTGCTGTAGTGTCACTTTTTAAAAGCTCAATGAACTCAAAAGCTCAAAAGCTCTTAAAAGAAAAGCCTCCTGCTGGCCCTCTACACTGTGACAGCAGATTTTCTGTTATTCATTTATCAACTTTGTATTATTCCAGCTGTGTTAAGAAAGTTGAACTATGCAGAATGGATACAGAATAGATTTGCAAAAACTTTTTAAAGAAATCTTACTGAGTTTAGCAGAGGAAGGCATGACTTCAGTTCCTGCCTATTTTGAAATGTTTTCCGGTTTAGTTCTAAAGAAACTATAATCCTTTAGATGTCTTCATCAGGAAAGCAAAACCCCAGGCACAGCATGTGCAACATCTTGGCATCAGTCACAGGTACTCATTAATACGCAAAATATGTGTGCCTGGAAACAACTGAAGACAACAATGCAACAATTCTACTCTACTACATTTTGAAAAGCTGTGAAATTAGTGGTATGAGTTTCTCAATGTGCATTTTAAACACTTGTATAAAGTCTCAAGAAGAAAATTCCACTTCACAGGAAATTAAAATAAAATTCCTTCTATTTGAATTTGAGGTAGCAATGCGATAAAAATACAAGTAAAATTTATGGAAAACTTGCACACAGATCTCTGTACTTATTAGTATTAAATGCATTTGTATGAACAACACTTTGTTGGAAAAAAATGTCAAATACATCAGTGCATACACCACATTAAGCCATGAAAAATATGCCGCTAAAAATATAGTTTCTAATATCAGAGTGCCTTTTTCATAAAAAGCTTTGTGTCATTACAGTTGCTAACAATAAGCATTGTTGGATAGGTTTCTATTTTGGGTACCACCAGAACAGTAACAATTTAAGATGTTTTACCCTCTAAGTTTCACATATAACTGGGTACAATAATTGCCATAAACTGATCCAATTGTTAATTTAAAATGTAACATAAAAATTACACAAATATACACAATAATTGAAATCTGAAATTTACCGCTTCTTCAGGTGATAAAAACTGAATTAAGAAGTACCTTCAAAAGGGGATTAGAAGGGCAATTGAGAATTAACAATTTTCAGGGAAGAAGAATAGAAAATTGGACATGCACCATTGCTCTTTCAGAAACCGGCATAGATGACAGTCCAGAAGGATTCTTTTTGTGCTATAATGACTCTATCAAAACATGGGTCAGACACTTTTTAAGAAAATTTTAAGAATTAGATTCAAAGATTCTTATTATGTAAATCAGATTCCTTACACCTAACTTAATATTTCTGGCCTCCTCAGCATCCTGCAAATGAGCATGAGTGGAAACTCACAATCATGATTAAGTCACTCTGAGAGCATGGACATTTGTAACACAGACACAAAGGATAATTGTTTTTAAAACTCATGCAAGTCAGAGAAATATAATTTACATGGAAAATAATATGTACAGTACAATGGCCAAATTTCCCAATGTCAGGAACCAACTTCTCCAACAATATTATACTAAAAGAGTAAGAGAACTCCTTGGAAAACTCCAGAGAATTCTAGATACCCTCACGTAAATTCCTCCTGACACATATTCGTGGCACAGCCCAACATATATCACCTCATTTGAGCACTTGGCTATTCATCAGAAGATTATCATGATTTTTCATGAACATCAACATCCTTAGCATCACTGATTCTTGAGAATTTGAATAAAACAGGTTTTAATTTTGAAGAGAAAAAATTTTAAATGTTAATTCATCTAAACTTATATTTTATAGAACAAGGTCTCAGCAATCAAGCAATATTTCGGTGCAACCTCCTGATTTTGTAATTTTTTCATAAGATATGTGTTTTTCCTGTCATTAAGTTTTTGGCAACACAGTCAGACACAATAAAAAGCTAATTATTCCTATTCATTCAGTCTTATATAGATTTAGAGCTTTTAAATCATTGTGTCTACACCATAGGTACACATATATGCTGTTAAATGTTGAATATTCACTTTTGCTCATTTTTTAAACTATTTCACGTGTACTTTAAAAACTCTTACATCATGCAACTTTTATCATTAGCATTAAATATACAAAGTAACAATTTTGGACATAAAAACATATTTTTAATTTTAATGAGACAATTGCTTTAATAAATCAACTATTTTGGAGGAACAGATTGTAAGCATATTAATTTAAAACAAAGGAAGTTCCATCTGACGGTGGTGACTGAGACCTGACGGTGGTGGCAGTGGCCTAATTACAACAAACAATTCCAACCTTTTCACCACTCAAGTCGATGCTTCCTTGCTTAACAACTTTACTTAACAATTTGGTACAACAGATAACAATTTGTCATGTACATTTTATCCTTCTGTAAATATTACCAACAACTGTAAACAGCAAAATAAAAACTACCGTACAACTGCAATTTTTAAGCATACACATCAGAAAACAAACCAGGAACTAAAAAAAAAATTCTACCCATTTCTGGGCTTGAAAATTTTCAAAAACGTTCAGTCAGCTTTATCAGGAAGTAGACGATTAATATGCTCCTCCTCTATGAAGTCCATGACTTCAGTAGACAGGTGGTAGATCTCCCTCATCCTGCTTGCACAACCCAGTGATGATGGCTCCATCAGTCTGACCAGAATATCTTCCACTGGTACGAGGCACATATCCTTTCCACCTGGTTTTGGATGGAAGCGCATGTTGGACCCATGAGGGTGGAAAAACTCCACTTGAACATCTTGATGATGAGCATGCACAGTGACAGTCTTTGCTAACCACCAATTTTAGTCATAAATGAATGCAAGCCCATCTCCGCAATTAATGACACCAGCAAATATATCTGTCCCCTTCCCGTCAGGACCACTCTGGGGTTCCTGCTCCATTTTCTCCATCAGCATTGCCAAAGTCACCACCGTCAGATGTAACAGTTCTTTCCCATTCTGGTAGGGCCATCATTCTCCTCAGCCTGTACCCTAGCAAGTGTATTTTCAGTCAACTGAAATGTTGTTGGGCTGAAACACTGACACATCTGTGGCTCACTGCAGAAACATAACAATGATCTGCAATGGATGCTGTTTCTGTAAGGTATGACCTGATGGATTTTCCTCATTGTTGGTACAGGTTTCAGTAGTTGAGAAAGGAGTGCATCATATGGCTCCATGTCACCTTCAGCAATATGATAGAGCTGAGTACTGCAAAGGCTTCTCCCAATCATCTCATGGAAGATCTTGCCATCCACAATGTCATTCCCCCGTAGTACAAGGCTGTCTGCAGTCCTTTTCACAGTTCCCCCAATGCCATCTGGAGCTCCCTTCTCATGTGAAGTGGTGAAGAAGTTCCAGGCTGTTCTCTGGAAACCCAGAGTTGGAGGGACATTGCAGAGGAGAGAGAAGTTCTTCTTGTTTTTGTATTGCTTTCTGGGGCCATCTGACCATAATTGAACGGGATCAACTTTTGAAATTTTTAAACAAATATCTCTGAGGACTGGTTCCATGCAAGTCCAAATGGCAGAAGCATCCTGTCAATTGGATTCTGATATTGTACAAAATCCTGCTTTCTCTTTGTTTGTGTAGTACATGCCAGTATGCAGATTGAGCTTGGGAGGTTCTGCCCAAAATGGCATGCCTGTACCTCAGAACTGTATTTGCATTTCCATGCCTCAGAAAAGTCCACATGCACAATTACAGTGCTTTCATTGCAGTTCTGTATCATGCTCCTGTATTCCCTGGACTGGTTCTGAACCAAGCACATGTGTTGCTGTTTCACTCTTTAGTTTGTCTTCATACAGTTTGATGAGCTCTGTCAGTGTACCATTGTGCTTCACAAGTCTTGTATTGTAGTGAATTCCATCTGCTGTTTGGTCCTGAATTCGTTCCCATTGCTGCCACTCAACATTGGTCAACTCTTACTGTGGGGTGGGAAGTGTGTGCTTGTGGAGACACCAGGTGCAGGAGCGCAAAAGGCATGCCTCGCTTGTCTGAGAACAACACACAAGGTCAAAACTATCCTCCAATTTGCTAGACTTGACAATACCATATGCTCTTAGGACCTCAAACATTTTCATGGTATTGGCATTGGCATGTCTTTCAATCTGATAGTTTTGGTGCTGTGACATAGAATGGACGTAAAGCACAGAAGGATGAATAACTGAGTTTTACAGTTGGTTCCTTTTTAATGAACTCCCTGTGGAGGTTGAATATTGTGTCAGTTAGAATTATTCTCTGATGCTTTACTTTCTTCCCTGTTATCATGTCCTGTTTGTCAGTCGTCATTTGTGCAGCATTATGGTAGAAATCCTGAACCATCTGGGTTATTGTTTGAATGTAAGTGGGTTTTTTGTCAGTAGTTCTTCTCTTTCGCAGTGTGTTGTATGTCAGCCCGAACTGCTTTGTCTGTTGTATCAGGCGATATTTCTTTAGAACCCTGCCTGACAGAGTCAAGTTCTTTGATTTTTGAGCAGACTTGCGGGATGACTGTAAATTATTTTTATTTTGATTAAATTCTTGAATGAGACAGTTGTGGGAGAGCAGGGTTTTCTTGATGGAGGGGTTTTTGAGTTCGCTTCCTTGTAGAATCTGCTGGTTTTTTTCTTGGTGATTCTTGTGTTTTTTAATTTCTAGTTTGCTCTCATCGCCAAGGCTTTTTCAGTTTATTCCTATCTTTTACTATCTCTTGAAGTTTATTTTTCAAAGCTTTCATCTCTCTCAAGTATCTTGATCTTCTTTTCTTTCTTTCTCTTTCCCCTGCTATAGACTGCCTACTGTGATCTGGCTCCTGTATAGCCTGATCCAATGGACTATCTGGGGGAGTTTCTGGGTGTTCTGGGCCCTTTCTCTTACGCTCTCTTATCTCTTGCTGTCTACGTTTCCACGCCTTCTCTTACTCCTCTTTTCCCTTTCATTCAAATCACCGATAGTTTTTATCTTCCCATCCTCTACTCTCTTCTTCCATCTTTGCTTTTCCTTGCTCAGGTATTCCTCCTTTAACTCTGGTTCACTATATATTTTCTCTTTCCGCTTTTTCTGGTATTCCCTGTTTCTTCTCCTTCACTCCTCCACTGATAGCTGTTGCCTAGCCATAACTTCCTAAAATACATAAAAGGAAGGTCAGAACTTAATGGAATTACTATGAAATGGTGCAAAATTACTATGAATTTAATTATGTTTAATTTGGTGAAACTTTATAAAATGATTATGGAATGGTGCATCTAAATTCATTTATGGTTTTAGTCATTGGGGATTAATATAGTAAGGAAATATTGCAGGCCTGTGTGTGGAAGAAATACAGGGGAAATTATGTATATTATAAATAAAGAGGTTAATGAAACATTACAAGCCATATTACTATTTATTGTGATCATAAATTATATTCAAGTCTCCACTGAGGATGATTTGGATGTTTTAGTCAACACCGTCAAACTATGTGTCACCATTGTCAAGACAGAAAACCTGACGATGTTGACATCTGACGGTGGTGACAAAAACACACTTTTTTACATGACGTAAACACAAGGAATTCTGCAGATGCTGGAAATTCAAGCAACACACATCACAGTTGCTGGTGAACGCAGCAGGCCAGGCAGCATCTCTAGGAAGAGGTACAGTCGACGTTTCAGGCCGAGACCCTTCGTCAGAACTAACTGACGAAGGGTCTTGGCCCCAAAACGTCGACTGTACTTTTTTATATGACATGCATGAGCTGTATACAGGAGCCACCCTGTTTTCCTTCTGTTGCTAGCTGCCTCTGGCCGCTACTTAAAATGCATAAATTTATGTCATATTTTTAAAATAATTCTTTCCATACAAAAGAGACAGTGTTGACACATCATGGTTGTGACAGTAGCAACATCAATAAATATGTAAAAATTACTGAAAAAATAGCAAACTTACAAAAACTTGTTTGACCTTGTTGCATTTAGCAGATGTGGAGGGTGGAAAGGGGGTCCTCAGGAATATAGTTGACCATGTGGTTGCCTGATTTTATTGCTTTTTTTAAAATAAATATCTGACGGTGTTGACAAAAACTTGGGGCACATTTTGAGCAACCGCAAAATAAGACTAAATATTGTTGAAAATTCACTGCTTTTAGTTTTAAAGAGGTCTTTCATCTGGCAATACATATTATACATTTTAAATGATTTTTTTCACACTTTTTTATCAAATTGAAATGATAATCTCTTGTCTGAGGACAACTGATTTTGTGGGTACTGGGCTATCATATACTTTATACTTTATTGTCGCCAAACAATTGATACTAGAACGTACAATCATCATAGCGATATTTGATTCTGTGCTTCCCACTTCCTGGATTACCAATCGATAGTAAATATTAAAAATTCAAATTATAAATCATAAATAGAAAATAGAAAAATGGAAAGTAAGGTCGTGCAAAAAAACCAAGATGCAGGTCCGGATAGTTGGAGGGTACGGCCCAGATCTGGGTCAGGATCCGTTCAGCAGTGGGTTGGAAAGAAGCTGTTCCCAAATCTGGCCGTACGAGTCTTCAAGCTCCTGAGCCTTCTCCTGGAGGGAAGAGGGACGAAAAGTGTGTTGGCTGGATGGGTCGTGTCCTTGATTATCCTGGCAGCACTGCTCCGACAGCGTGTGGTGTAAAGTGAGTCCAAGGACAGAAGATTGGTTTGTGTGATGTGCTGCCCCGTGTTCATGATCTTCTGCAGCTTCTTCCTGTCGTGGACAAGACAACTTCCATACCAGGTTGTGATGTAATCATATAATTTATAAAATTAAAAACAAACCTATGTAAAAACATTGCATTTGTGCAAAAGACCCTCAGGTGACCAACCCCAATTATTTTAAATAAGAAAATGTTACTCATTTTCAACAGAATTAGCACTTTTCTTAGTGGGACGTGTTTTCACCAAAGTCTCAAGAACCAGTGGCATCAGTCTTTCTTTACAACTAAAGTACAATCTAACCTATTAACTTGATTGACTTTATTTATATTTTACCCAGAGCTAGAACAATTCATTCAATAGTATATATGATCAATATATTCAAGAATCAAGAAGTTATCAAACTGACTGTTTCTTCTGAGACTTATCATTGATCTCTCAAATTACACAATATACCTGCTTCACCACAAGTCCAAACTGTGCTGATAATAAAAACTGACTTTTGAAGGGCCACTATGTAATTCTACAATTACCCAACAGCACATCCACCACCATAACTACTTCTATTAAATCGCTTTCCTCTTGCCATTTCTTGAAATTAGTTCGCACCTGAGGTCCTCCATTGGTCAGGGCCAACCTCAAATGCTGCGTCCTGGCTGTCATACGCAAGCCAGAGCAGTATGATATGGAAAGCAAGCTGTTGCCCATGGTAATTTTCTGTTTCTCTCACAGTTTTACTCTTATTCAATTGTATATGTGTGTGCTGCCCAATAAAGCGCGTGGAGCCTGGAGCAATATCCTCACCCCTGTATTCAATTGCAGCAGGCTCCACCTCTCCATGCAGCAAATGAATCCGAAGGAACAGCAGAGACTGATATAATTTGACACCAGCGACGTTGCAGGAGTTGCCAGTCAGCGCTGAACTAAATGTAAGGCTGCCTTGGAGACTCCAGCTCTAGATTTCTCCTCAGGGTTTACTCCTGAAGCTTTCCCCATGATTGGGTATAGCTGTAAGGCAACGGGTACTTATGGTACTTTTCTGTTTCTCATTCAGTTTTACTCCTATTCAATTGTATATGTAAGTACTGCCCAATAAAGCACATGGAGCTTGGAGCAATATCCTGACTCCTGTATTCAACTGAGTAGAGTTTGGCTTGCTGCTGAATTGTGTACTTCCTACTTCACACACAAGGAGAGAATGCAGCTTCAATACTCATTGAGCTATGTCATCTTGCATCAAATGACCAACAATTTCCAAGGACTGCATTGGGGCAACCCGCAAGTGTCATCACACTTCCAGCACCAACATAGCACGCTCACAATTCACTAAACCTTACCTCTTTGAAAAGTGGAAATAGCTGGGAGCACCTGGAGGAAACCCACATGGCTACAGGGATAACATACAAACTTCTTACAGTCAGTGGTAGGAATTATTGGTGCTGCAAAGCAATTGCACTAACTGCTATGCTACTGTGCCGCCCTAAGAACATGAACACATACACTTAATGATTTAGGGACACTTTCAAACTCTTTACCATCAGGTTTTTGAATAAACTCACAAACACTACTTCGTGTTTCTTATTTTTGCACTATTTATTTATCTGGAATTTATCACAATGTTAAACATCTTTGAACTTTACTGCTGCTGCAAAACAAATTTCTCCTCACACAAGTCACTGATAAACCTGATTCTGATTAAGGTATAGTCACTGGATTAAAATGTTGAAAATACAACTACTGATTTACACACAGCAAGTTTCCATAAATATCTATGTGAATGTGACCGGAAACTCTGTTTCAGTAGTGTAGAATCAACACTGGGCCTTATTTTACTAAATATGAAATTCTAATGTCTGAATTTAATGCCATGTTTTGAAAGGTGGAATTTCTGAAAGCACAACACTCCCTTAGAGCAGTACTGCAGAGACAGCCTAAATTTCATGCTAATATCCCTCAATGTGCTACTCAAGCTGTGGTGATATCACATGTCATGTGTAAGAATGTGACTGGACAGAGTTATGAGCGTGCACAGGAATGTCAGAATGATCAAGAAGCTTGTATGTTAAGACGTGGTTGCTGTTTGCTGTTAATTAAAAGTTCTAGTTATGTTCTTCCAGAATATATGTCTTTAGGAGTAACCCACGGTACGTATAAAGAACACAACATGGTGTCAGAAGTCGGTCTGGAAGAATAATTCGTTTCGCTAACACAGGAGAAGTGAAGATAATTGAAAAAAAAGAGTGCAAACTTTTTTGTTGTTTGCTAACAGCTTTAAAAATGGGAGCTTTGAAACCCCATCAATGCTTCAGCTGACTGGAAACGTAGCTGACAGCTGGAAAAGACTTAAACAGCATTTTGAAATTTATTTATCAGCGATCGGAGCAGATAATAAAACAGAGGAAATGAAAGCTGCAATTCTACTCTACGTGATAGAGAATGATGCAGCTGAGGTATATAACCATTTCACTTTCGAAAATGGAGATAATTTGAATCTAAAAGCGATAATGGACAAATTTGACGCATTCTGTGTACCGAAGCACAATGTGACATATGAACGATACAATTTTTTCAAATGTCGACAAAGATCTGGTCAAATGATTAATCAATTTGTTACGGAGTTGAGAAACCACAGTAAAAGATGCGAGTTTGCAGAGCTTACAGACTCTCTCATTAAAGACAGAATCGTTTGCGGCATTCTGGATAATGGTCTACGAGAAAGACTGTTAGAACAAGATTTGAATTTGGAAAAAGCTATGGCACTCTGCAAAGCTTCTGAGACTGTGACATCACAGGCTGAAGAGCTTTTTATTGAGAACTGCAACATACATGCTGTGCGCAAACATATTAGAAAAAATAATAGAACGGCAATGGAACTGACAGAGGACAAGACGTCATCTGAAAGAAAAAAACTTTGTGATTGCTAAGGGTGGGAGTACCGACCTAAAAAGTGTCCAGCATATGGAAAAATGTGCAATCACTGCCGTAAGAGTAATCATTTTTCATGCTGCTGAAGTAGAAAGGAAATAAAACACGTAAATACAGTGCTTGAAAATAAACGTGAGGAATTTTATATTGACGTGCTTTGTGAAAACAAACAAAGTAAGAATAACTGGACTATGCCATTGCAAGTGAACCAAAACATTATCCTGTTTAAATTGGATACTGCAGCACAAGTAAATGTTCTTGCAGAATCTGAGTTTAATGCATTAAAGCCAAGACCAAAGTTACATCAGAGAAATATAAAAGTGACTGGGTATTCAGGTGCAGACATTCCAGTTAAAGGAATATATGTGGCAAAAGTATCACACAAAAATATTGAACACATACTTTCATGTACAGTCAATATTGGGTTCACCTGCCTGTGAGAGACTGAATTTGGTAAAAAGAATTTTAGTCCTGGACAGTGACACAGAGTCAGAATACAGAGCCTTGACGAAAGAGCAAGAGAGAACAGAATTTGATTCCAACGCAACAAAAGTAAAAGAAGTCATAAAGAAAAGTCCTAGACCCATTCCTTTGTTACCAGCATCCGACAAAGCACTGCCACCAAAACCAAACTTGCCAGTACAGTACAATACTAATCTGAAACCAAAGAGTAACAAGAATCAGGATCCAACTGAAGAAGTGAAAGCACAAGTGAAGGAATTGAGAAGTTTTATTGAAATGATGAAGTCTCAGCATAAAAAAAGAGATTACACAGTTAATGAATGAATTGCGATTTCTTCTCAAAGACCTCAAGAAAGAGCCAACTTCAGAGTTTCAGTTAACTGAAGCAGACCAGACGAAACAGGAAATAACAACAAAACACAAGAACTGTGTGAACCACTTAGAAGGTCCACTCGTGTTCGTAAACCCCCCAGAGAGACTGATAGAGACATGTTAAATTATGCATTTGTTTTGATTAATGTTGCCAATTGCTTTTCTTTTTAAGGAAAGGAAGATGTGGTGATATCACGTGTCACATGTAAGAATGTGATTGGACAGAGTTATGAGCATGCGCGGAAATGACAGAATGATCAAGGAGCTTGTATTTTAAGACGTAATTGCTGTTTGCTGTTAAATAAAAGTTCTAGCTATGTTCTTCTAGAATATGTGTCTTTACAAGGGGTGATTGATAAGTTTGTGGCCTAAGGTAGAAGGAGTCAATTTTAGAAAACATAGCACATTTATTTTTCAACACAGTCCCCTCCTACATTTACACACTTAGTCCAGCGGTCGTGCAACATACGGATCTTGGACCTCCAGAAAGTGTCCACAGCATGCACGAGGTGATTGATAAGTTCATGACCTAAGGTAGAAGGAGATGAGTTATACAGCTCTCATTACACGCACATGCAGTTCAACTCTTTGAGTGATTATGCAGAAAGCTTGAAGTTAATAACTCGTCTCCTTCTACCTTAGGCCACGACCCTATCAATCACCCCTGCTGCGGACACTTTCTGGAGGTCCAAGATCCATATGCTCCACAACCACTGGACTAAGTGTGTAAATGTTGGAGTGGACTATGCTGAAAAATAAATGTGCTAGGTTTTCTAAAATTGACCCCCTCTACCTTAGGCCACGAACTTATCAATCATCCCTCGAATGAGTAACCCACAGTACGTATAAAGAACACAACACAAGCCATCAGCAATCTGACTCAGAAATGAGACTGCTACTGAGCATCCACTGACATACACCATGAGACATTAATAGTTTACAAACCTTAATAAAAAGCACCTGCAACTCTAGTTGGTAACCTTTCAGGGAGCTTCTCGCTCTATTCATATAGCTTATTTCCTTTAAACTATACTCTTGGGATCGGAAATCTTGTTTATTCAGGAACAGAAAGGTTGAGGGGTTCAATCAACCAAATCCTGCCTAAGGATCAACACAATAAAAAACTTGGAATGCAGCTAAACAGTTGCTAGAAAGAGATTAAAGTACTATAGCACGAGTGTTATAACCAACATTTGAACATTGATTATAAAGATAGATTAGCTTTATTTGTCACATGTACATCAAATATCAAAACATACAGTGAGATGCGTCATTTATGTCAATGATCAGCACAGACCGAGGAATTGGAAGAGGCAGTCTGCAAGCGTCACCATGCTTTGGGCACTGACATTACATGCCATCAATTTATTAATCCTAACCCAGATGACATAGGACTAGAATTACCATTTGGCCTATCGAGTCCAATTCATCATTTCATCATGGCTGATCCAATTTTCCTCTCATCCCCAATCTCCTGCCTCTTCCCTGTATCCTATCATGCCCTGACCAGTCAAGAATCTATCAACCTCTGCCTTAAATGTACATAAAGACTTGGCTTCCACAGCTGCCTGTAGCAAAGAATTCCACAGATTCACCACTCTCTGGCTAAAGAAATTTCTCCTCATCTCTGTTCTAAAAGGACACACCTCTATTCTGAGGCTGTGTCCCGTATACTTTTGGAACATGGGAGGACACCCAAACAGCCAGAGGAAATCTACACAGTCACGGGGAGGACATACCAACTCCATACAGACAACAGTAGGAACTGAATGTCAAACACTGGCACTGTAAACAATGTACACTAACCACTATGCAACATTTTATTAATACTATTATCATGGTCTCAACCGGCAAAGCAAAAGACAGTTGGTCTCTAGCTGTACTCCTCTCCTCACAGTCTTTTTGAGATAATTAACAAATGATCCTAGCCTATATAGTGTTGGAATCTCAGAAAAACTACGCTGACAAGAATGAGAATGTCCTTATGTCATGTTTTAAAAATACGTTCATAGAAATATTTCCAATGTAGCCATATTTTTAAACAGCTTAATAATTTATTCCAGCTTTGGTTTTATCAGGCAAAATTCTGATTTTGGCCAATACTACAATCCAATTTCATTTTGCTACTTAGCATATCCTTAGGCTGTTTACAACATGTGACAAAATCTTTTCTACAGAACAGTCAATAAAGCAGGCTGGAAATTATAACTGTCACAGATGTGTGAAATGGTTTAAACAATTATATTCAAATTACAAATTGTGTGAATTCTTTAAAATTTTACTAATTTAAGCAGCAATGTGGTATTTTTCAATCTGTGTGGTATGTATCTAACAATATACCAATGTTTATTATTCTTTCAGTTGACCATGTGTGAGAAAACTTTCTTCCATGGCAAGTGACAACCTAGCCTATTATTCTAAGTTAAACCACATTTTTCTGTTTCTGAAAAAAAACGCAAACACACATACACTCTCTCTCTCTCTCTCTCACACACACACACCCACACACACACACACACACACACACACACACAGAATATTAAACAAGAGCATTTTTACTGAAATCTTTCAATTTCTCTTAAATTAATTTTCATGTTTATAAACAGGTAAGCAGTTAGTATCTTCGTCACCTCTGACAATTTTCAAGGATACAAAGGGAAAATTGATAATTAGGGGAAAGAGTATCAACAGGTATGACATATAGGCTGATTGTGAGCTCTTGGGGGAAGAAAATATAAATACTTTAGTAAAAATAAGACTGACTTGATATTTTTATTGGTCCTCTACTAGGCTCAGGAACAAGAACTTGAGGACACATGACCAAACCCTTCACCATTTTATCACTAATTCTGTCCACTTCACTGACCCCATAACTCCCAAACCTTCATCTTTGTGCTTGTCATTTTGTTACTTCATCCTTCCACATCTTTGTAATCTCGTCCTACACTGTAATATATCATTTTTCAGTCTATTGTTCTAATTCTAGCTTTTTGTGCATTCTGCCCTGTTCTTTACTTGATCATTCATGAGAGTGCTGCTGTTGCTAAAGTTTCATCACCAGATTCCTCTCAAATTTCCTCCTTTTTCTACTTCCCTATCGTCCTTCAAGACACTTCATAAAACCCACCTTTTGACTAAGTTTGGAGTCACCTGTTCTTATTTGGTAATACTAACTTGATTTCTACACATCTTTCAGAAATACTTTGAGGAATTTCTCCGTGATAAAGCTGCTACATAAATTAAGTATTGTTGAAAGAACATGCAACATAAAAGAGTTCAAAAATGCCTTAAAAAATAGGATCAATGTCACAGTCAGTTATATCCAATTCTGGTCACATGTACAGTTAAGAAATAAATTCCAAAGATAATTTAAAGCACAAATCAGAACAAAGCTAATCTTGTTCAAATCCCTCTGCAGTTTATTTTCCATCTATTACTCTAATTTCCCCTAGCTTGACACCTTCTCCAATCTCTGTATTAAACCAAAACTCCTAGCCTTTCTACTCCATTGCTTTGTTAACAGCAAGTGTTCAACTGCGCAGCCAAAAAAGTTTTGAAAATCCTTTCTTAAGTTTCTCTGCCTCTTCACATTCTTTTAGTAGTTGTTTAAAGTTTTTTATCTTTGACAAAACCTTTAGGTGCCTATTGTAATATCTGTACACAACCTGGCATGAAATTTTGTACAATACCGCTCCTCTGCATCTTTTTGGAACTTCTAATTACTTCAAAAGAATTGCAGTTACCCTCCATCCCCCAACCCCCACTTTTTATTCTGGTACCATCCCCCTTCCTTCTATGTCCTGAAGAAAGGTCTCAGCCAAAACATCAACTATCTATTCATTTCCATAGATGCTGCCTGGCCTGTTGAGTTCCTCCAGTATTTTGTGTGTGTTGCTTTGTACTTCCAGTATCTACAGATTTTCACGCGTTTATGACTTCCTACTCCACTGTGAAGTTACTTCGAGGAATGCCTACACTGAAGAAATTAAAATTTTCTCTTTGACAGGGGTTCAGTGAAACCCTCTCTCACTGCTTCCCCTCTATGACCTCTACTGTCCTCTGTCTCTTCCACCACATACACACACAGCTAGCCTCCTTCTTCTCCTCCAACCTTTTTATTCTGGCACCGTCCCCCTTCTTTCTCAGTTCTGAAGAACAGCCCAGCCAGAAACATCAACGATCTATTCATTTCCATAGATGCTGCCTGACCTGCTGAGTTCTTAGAGCATTTTGTGTGTGTTGCTTTGGATTTTCAGCATCTGCAGACTTTCTCATGTATCAATAATGATACTATCCTTGTCATAAATCGAGATAATAAAACTCATTCCCATTCATATGTATGAAAATCAAAAAGGAATATTAAATCAGTATGGATTGCTTCAAGTTTAACATAGCTAGATACAAATTCAACATGGACTTCCAACAACTAAATCAAAACATGTTAAGAGAGCACATTTGTTTCACTCAGGATTTCTGCTAAAATTGGAGTTTCTTTCATAATCTGACACCACTTGAGTTCTGCCATCCTTTCCAGGAAATTTGTTTAATTAAGTTTTACAACTAGAATATGAGAGTTTTTCTGTTATAAAAATAGAACAAAAATCAAATGAGGGAACATATAAAAGAGTGTACAAAGTTCAGTATATTGGAAGGACAGGAAGGTACTCAAAGTTTAGTATTTTCAGTCAACAATCAAAGACTTGAGGTCATGTGCCTAAATGAAAATATATCTTTATTTTTTAAATAGTTCAAAATTTTCTACCCTTTTTTCTAGAAATGCCACTAATTTTGAATGACTCAATCTGGCAATATTTGGTATATCAAAAAAACTATAAACTAAAGTTAGAACTTGATTACATTTTTACATATCAATTTAATTATCAATTAACTAAAACAAAAGAACTGAAAAAACACAATCCAAAGAAATTATGTACACTTCCCTGTTGCATTGCAGAATAAATAATTTTCTTTATTCTTCAAGTGAGAGATTTATTAATTATATAAGTACTTAAAAAAATAAATCACTCAAGTAATACCACTTGGATCACATCAAACACCAACTGAAAAATCATTCTATATTAAAGAAAGTTATACTAATTTGTACAAGCCATGAATTAGACCAACATTTCCTCAGAGTTATTATCTCATAGGGAATATCCAATTTCCAGCCTTTGGTTATGCATTAACATTTAAAATTAAAATTGAATCCTGGCTTCTTCTAAAGCCAGTCATGCAATAAGATCTTCTCAATGGCATGAAAGATGAGAGCTATTATAATAACCTAAACCAAAATTCTTAAAATCCCTGAAGACACTGTAGGAAATGCCCACCCTCCCTGTGATCTCACTTCTACCCCCAACCTAACACAGCTCTTCAGCACGACTATCAAAGATTCACGATGGAAAATTCAAATCTAATTAGTTGCCATTGGGTAATTTGGTTTAGACTTAAATATATACTGTACTTCCAAAATCTATATGTGCTCTAAAACCAATGGAGATAGGCATGCAGATAAACATTCATGCAAAAAAAGTCCAATTACCTTGACCAAATAAATAGACTGTCCCAACCTTTTTTTCCACAACTCTCTTGCCCCATTTATCTTTCAAACACTCCCACTTAAGAGCATTTTTTTGACAAAAAGGAAGAAAAGAACACATGCATTTGACAGTACATGCTAGAAACCACTTTGTTTTCAAAATAATCTCAGAGTAGTTTTATTCCACACAATTAGAACTTTTTTGTAAAGCCTCGAAGTCAATTGTAAAGGTACCCGGTTCAGAAAAATGTTTCAAATTCAAACCAAACATAGAAGAATAAATTAGGTAACACATACAAAATGCTGGAGGAACTCAGCAGGTCAGGCAGCATCTATTGAAAAAAGTACAGTCAAGGTTTCGGGCCAAGACCCTTCGGCAGGAAACATTGACCGTACTTTTTCTCCATAGATGCTGCCTGGCCTGCTGAGTTCCTCCAGCATTTTGTGTGTGCCACTCGTCTTTCCAGCATCTGCAGATTCTATCTTTTTTTTAGAATAAATTAGGTAAATCTTTTGTTTCCTGAATACATATTTTTGAAATAATAATTTTAAATCATCAGACTTCTGACACCACTGATTTATTTACCAGAAGGTGATCCTAAACATCGCCCTTTCTGTCTTTTACTACTAACCAAGATTCAACAACTAAAGACTTGAAAGCTCTAGATTGGGAATGTGCATACAGAACAACATCTTATTCATCTGTATGCTGCTCCTGCTTCATACCAGAGTGAAGAGACATTTTCTCTGTTCATTGTTTGTGAGTTTTCCTTTTCGTTCACTTGATTTTCTTTTGTAAGAACCATAAGGCAAAGTAACAGAGCTTTCAATCCACTACGTCTGTAACAACCATCAAGCACCCATTTGCACTAATTCTTTTTACCCCTTGCATTCCCCTAGAGTGTGAAAATTCACTACTCCATTTCTTTAGCACCTGCACTTCAAAGTACTTGGGAAGTTCCCAAGGTCTTGAAATGCTGGACAGATGCAATTTTTCATTACCACACTATATTTTATCCAATCACAATTTGCAGCTATAATTGCATTTACTGTAGCAAAATTTTCAAAGACATTGAAAAGAATATTATGAATAATTATTTGACACCAAGCCATAGAAATAAACATTAGGCTTAATCAATGCGACTGGTTTTCAGCAGCATCTCAATGGACGAAGGAGGCAGATACAACAACAAAGCATTCAGGTGCGGGATAAAAACTGAACTTAAAAGCTTGTCAAAAACACCAGCCTTCTCCAAACCAGCTGCAGAAAAAAATTATTCAAATTTAAATGCAAGTTATATTTCTAATAACTTGTAGTTTTAGGTGGCAGAATAGGACCCTGAACCACCAATAGATGCTGGGAGGAAAATATCTTTGCAGCTCAGTTCAGCATGTATATAAGGAAATAGACACTGAGGAAGTATATTGCTGAGGACCCTCAATGGGGAGGCCAAAAGAATAGGATGATCATTATGACTCAAGATTAAATTTAACAAGCTGTATTTATAAAACTACCACTGTAAATTTAATGTTAAATGTATTCTATTGCTGCAATTTAATCTAATCTCAGTTTCATCTCAAGTTGAGTTATGGTATTGAAATATTTTAAGTGGTAAATGAGGCCTGTTAATAACATGTAATGAAGCATTTAAACACAACCATGCATTATAAGAAAATATTGAATGAAATATCAGGGCTTGAAAAAAAGACTTGCATTTATACAGGAGCCATGATAGCCGCAGGACATTTCATGCAACCTGGAGATATACCAAAGCATTTTACAGCACGTTACTTTTGAATTATACTCACTATTGCAATGTACGAAGTGAAACAGCTAATTTGTACAGCGCAAGCTCTCACAATTGCATGATGCAACCAAATAATCAGCTCTTATATCGAGGCAAGGGAAAACTTAATTAGGACAAAGATGTCTTAGTCAAAAGAACAAGTGCAATTAAATTTTTTTTAAAACAGTACAGGTTGATACGAGTTTCTCAAAACACAAATGGAAAACTTGCCAATGCTCAAAGTGACACTAATGTTGGATCCAGAGATGTTATGATCCAGTGATTCTTTGGAAGACAAGAATGAGGTGATTGCTACTGTTTTATTAAATGTTAAATAGCAAAGGACAAACAAAAAAGTCTTGCTCATCTTATACAAGGGAGATAGATAAAGCACATTCCAGTGATAAGAAATAACCTATGAAATAGCTTTGGTGGTGAACTGCAAAACACTTCTAGAAAAATACAGAATCAGCTGGAACACTTGGATAATGAAGATGCATACATCAGTTTGATCCTCAATGACCACAGCTCCTCATTCAACACTGGGCCTCAATATCTCCTTATGCAACTGGATTCTCAATTTACTCACTTGCAGCCTCCAGTCAGTATAGAATAGCAACATCTTCTCCACAAACACCATCAACACAGGTACACCACAAAGCTGTGTGCGTAGCCCCATATTCAAGTTTGCTGAGAACACCACTGTTGTTGTCCAAATCAAAGACACTGACAAATCAGCAAGCAAGAGGGAGATTAAAAATCTAGTTGATTGATCATCATGTCAGAGTATCTGTTCTGGAAGCAGCACACAAGTGCCATCACATAGAAGACACAGAGCGCCTCTACTTTTCAGATATTTGCACAGATTTAGCATGTAGATTTGACAAACTGCCAAAGATGCATCGTGAAGAGTATTCAAACTGGTTGCATCCTGGCCTGGTACAGAAACACAAATGGATGGGAATGGAAAAGTCTACAGAAAGTGGTGGATATAGCCCAGTGCCTCACAGGCAAAGTCTTCCCCACCATAAAGCACATCAGAATCAGAATCAGGTTTATTATCAATAACGTATGCAGTGAAAGTTGTTTTGTGACAGCAGTACATTGCAATACATAATAATAAAAACTGTAAATTACAAAAAGTATACTGTACATAAAAGAAGAAAATTAAATTAAGTAGTACGAGTATAGAACAAAAAGAAAGACCAGGTCTTGTTCATGGGTTCATTGCCCTTTCAGAAATCTGATGGCAGAGGGGAAGAAGCTGTTCCTGAAACATTGAGCGTGTGTCTTCAGGCTCCTGTATCTCCTCCTTGATGGAAGCAATGAGATGAGAGCATGTCCTGGGTGATAAGGAAGCTTAGTGATGGATGCAGTCTTTTTGAATCATTGCCTTTTGAAGATGTACTCTATGCTATATATACAGTGGCTACATTTCATTCAGAGTTTGAGGAGATTTGGTATGTCACCAAAGACACTCGCAAATTTCTACAGGTTTACATTCTAACTGGCTGCATCACTGTCTGGTATGCGGATCGGGGGTGGGGGGGAGGTCTACTGCATAGGATTGAAATAAGCTGCGAAGAGTTGTAAACTTAGTCATTTCCATCATGGGCACTGGCCACCATAGTATCCAGGACATCTTCAACGAGCAATACCTCAAGAAGGTGGCATCCATCATTCAAGACTCCCATCACCCAGGACATGCCTTGTTCTCATTTTTACCAGAGCTAGCAGACTTTACAAGCTTCTGCAGCTTTTTCTGATCCTGTGCAGTGGTCCCCTCCATACCAGATGGTGATGGAGCGCTACCACAACAAAACAGCATCTATCATAGTTCAAGTTTAATTGGCATTCAACCCATGAATACAGCCAAATGAAATAGTGTTACTCCAGAACCAGGGTGTAAAACACAGTTCCAACAGTCATACACAGCACAATGCACATATAAGGTAGCAAGCATATATAAGATACCAGTAAAATACAGTCACACAAAAAAATAAATAATCCAAGACCCTGGGCCCATGAATGTTGCAACAGTCTACAGTTGAACACAATATGGCTTGTCTTCTGCCAAGTGAACACAGGGGTGGGGCAGCTTGGATGCCTTGCCACACCCCCAGCAAACCAGCAGAGTGGACCGATTCCAATGCCTCTCTCCTGGGTGGCTGTAAAGAGGCAAAACTGTGGCTTGAGGCCTAGTCCTCGCGACAACCAAAGCAATGTAGCTCCCTTGCCATCCACCAATAAATCAGTGAATCGGACACCCAACATTCCACATTAACAATGTGCAACAGCAGGATCTTACAATCACAAGAAAAGCAACTGAAGCAATCAGTCGCTGTCAGACTGCACAACAAATTTGTGCATCAACTCCTCTAATGACTCTCTGATGCAGGCTGAAGCACAATCCACACCCAAGTCCAGCCCCTTCAGTTTCTCCACCAACGAGCAACTCGCTGATGTGGTCGACCTGTGGTACTTTAACTTCCTAATACACAGCAGGGTCTTGCAATTGTTAAAAATACATTTAAAAAAAGACAATAACACCTTTGTTTGACTCTGTAGAAGCTGCTACAACCAAACACGCTGCCATCTTACCCTCACCATCCAGATCATGCTTTTTTTCTTGGACAGGAACTATAGGAGCCTTAGGACCCACACTATCATGTTCAGGAATAGTTATTAAACTAAAACCATCAGGTTCTTAAACCAGCATGGATAACTTCACTCACCACAACTCTGAATTAATTCCACAACCTACAGGCTCATTTTCAAGGACTCTACAGCTCATGTTCTCAGTATTTTTTTTTGACAATTTGTCTTCTTTTACACATTGGTATTGGTTGGTCTTTATGTTTTGTTTTTCATAAATTCTATTGTATTTGTATATTTTCCTGTAAATACCTGTAAGAAAATGAATCTCAAGGGAGTATGTGGTAATGTATATGAACTTTGATAATAACTTTACTTTGACTTTGATTATAAAATATTTAAGCAAGCACAAAGGAAATTAAACTATGAGAAAAATAACAATATTACATTATAATCTCTAACACTGCTGCAAACAAGGCACTACTTAATTGATGCCTCCTGACCAGTTGCATTGTGGTTTGGTATGGCAATTCAAATACACAGGAATGTAAGAACTTGCAAAGTAGAGAACTACATCAAACACATCACAGGCACATCTCTCCCCACCATTAGTACCTATAGAAGGCGCTGTCTTGTCAAGGCAATATCGATCATCCAACGTCATCTTCTCACAGCTAATATTAAGCAGGAGTCAAAGAGCACAGAGGTACAGAAGCCTAAATTCCCATACCACCAAGGTTCAAGTACCATTCAGTTCCTGATCCAACCAACAGAAACGCCACTTACGACTGTTTGATGACTTTGATCACTTCACACTAAAATTTACTATTGTGTTCTAGTTGTCTTCTTTCTTGTAAAAATTGTGTATAATTTATGTTTATGTTTTGTTTAAGATCAGTGACTAATGACAACTCCATCTACCCACAGTAATCATCTCCTCCCTGCTTGACAAATGTCTATCCAACTCGGCCTTGAAAAGACAGCTGTAAAGACAAAGAACATCCACCTTATTTTCCCAGGACCTTGTGTGTCTAATTCAAGTCCAACTCACCCTTTTAAAGACCAACAGTCACAAGCCCAGACTGTTAAGACATTCCTCATGAGACAACCTCCAACCCCAACAACTGCAGGTTAGAATTTAATTTCAATTTAGTAAATCTTCTCTGAACTGCTTCAAATACATTAACATCCTTCTTTAATTAAATATACCAATACTGTATACAGTACTCTGGATCTAATCTCAGCAATAACCTACAGAACTATAACTTAACTTCCCTACTTTTGTATTGAATTTCCCTACCAACAAACAATACCACTATTAACGTTCATAGTTACTTGATCTACCCCCACATGGTAATGTTTTGTGAATCATGTATCAAGGCATCAGAAACCTCCCCATCTCAAAGCTCTGCAATCTGTCAGCATTTAGATAACTTCCCTGCCAAAATGGATAAGCACACATTATATTCAATTTGCCAGATCATTGCCCTCTCACTTAATCTATCTATATCCTTTTGCAACCTTTTTGTGCCTTCTTCACAACTCAACATCTTTTGAACATAGAACAACATACAGCATACTACAGGCCCTTCAGCCCACAATGTTTTGAAGCTGAAAGTTACTGAAATTTGTTGGGGGAAAGTTCAAAGAAAGTTAATAACACATCCGCACTGTGTTATACTTGATCTCAGCACATCTGATGTGCCAAAACCTTTCATTCAGCAGCATTAATTTTGCTTTTAAATAGCCCTTAGCAACACTGCTGATTGCATCTAAACAATGAACAAAATATTACTCCTTCAATCATCAACAGAGGGAAAAAAGCACCATTCTGAATTATACAATTAACAAGAAGTACTCAACAATTCAATAATTATAGAAAATAATCTTGATGAAGGTTTTGGATTGCAGGCAAAATGTTGAAAATTGTGTTGGGAGGTAATTGAGAACTCCAAACATGTAAAAAACTGAAAAGTCTCTGAAATTTAGTTAATGAAAAAATGATCTTGCATGAAACATATGAATAGTTTGAAGTCCTACAGAGGAAAATACAGAGTTGGCATACTCCTTCACAGAAAAATAAGAACGGGAGGGAGTGGAAGGAAAGAAGAAAAAGTAAAGAAGTCAAGCATTGGCAAGACCCAATCATTGGCCTCTAGGGATGTGCATACCACAGAATAATTTGTCCAAACGTCATAACTAATTTTACAATCTCAAACGTTAACCAAGAGTTTAAAAGCATCTGTAACAAATACTTGTTTTTAAAGAGTTTTCTACTTTGTTGACCTTTGATCCAACACTGAATGCAGCACGAAATTCAAGTTCAAATTTTTTTCGAGGAGGAAACCTGATCTTTATGCCAGTAGCCATCTGCATGGTACAACATCAAACGCTGGTTCTGTAATGTTCAAACTCATATGTTCTAAATCTATTTCTGCTGCCTGTATATTTATCTATAATTGGCTTCACCAAAAAAAAAAATCAGCTCCCCTTGGGACATCTGGCCTTGAAACAGTCACCTTCACACTGCAATACTCTGAAACCCAAAAGGTCTTTTTCCTTTTGTTAAAAAATACCCTTTTCCAAAAGCTTCACGGGTGGCATACTTTTTATATA
Organism: Mobula hypostoma; assembly: GCF_963921235.1. Classification (NCBI taxonomy): domain Eukaryota; kingdom Metazoa; phylum Chordata; class Chondrichthyes; order Myliobatiformes; family Myliobatidae; genus Mobula; species Mobula hypostoma. The sequence continues at coordinate 173,946,939 of NC_086097.1, forward strand.
TTATTTACAGCTTTAAAAAACACAAATCAGCTTTTAATCATTTAACAAATGTACAAAGACCGTGAAGTGTCATGTTTTGGCTTCAAATTTATGCACAATTAGAAGTTTTCATGAGGTGCAGTAAGCTTTTAAATTTTTATACTAAAATTAAACTCACAGCAATAGAACAATATTTAAAGCCAATTAAAACACTAAGCAAGGATCAATCACAACAAATGCTTCAAGTTATACAATTACATAAAGTCATTCATGTCTTTGTTGGATAATCAGCAGCAGACCAATTGAGACACAGCCGATTCAAACAATGAATGTTTGGGATCAATGATAATCTGTGCTGGAAACTCAGGATTAATTTTCCTCAAATATAACTTGGCACCCGTCCACCAATTGTGAGTGTATTCACTTCATGGGATTACACAATACAGCTAATTATGATAGAAGGTTCGACAAAGAGCTTGAAAAAGCAGCAAGTTTTTCGGCAGGAACTATTGATTGGAGTACAAAGGAAAAAGTGCAAGGCACAGTCAAAGGTCTTAAAGTGAGTAAGTCACCTGGACCACATGGACTACATCTCAGAGTCCTGAGAGAGGTCACTGAAGAGGTAAGATATGCACTGGTCATGATCTTTCAAGAATCACTTGATTCTGGCATGGTCCCAGAGAACTGGAAGATAGCAATTATCACTCTAATCTTTGAGAAGGGAGGAGGCAATAGAAAGGAAATTATAGGCCAGTTAGCCTAACCTCAGTGGTTGGGAAAGTGTTGGAATCTATTATTTAGGATGAGGTTTTGAGGTATTTGGAGACTAATGATAAAATAAGTCAAAGTCAGCATGGGTTCTGTAAAGTCTTGCCTGATAAATCTGTTAGAATGGACATGGAGAGGCAGTGGATGTCATTTACTTGGATTTTCAGAAGGTATTTGATAAGGTGCCACAGATGAGGCTGCTAAACAAGATAAAATCCTATGGCATTACAGGAAAGATACTGACATGAGAGTGGAATGGTTGACAGGCAGGAGGCAGCGAGTGGGAATAAAAGGGGCCTTTTCTGGTTGGCTGCCAATGACCAGTGGTGTTCCTCTGGGGTCAATAATGGGAACACTGTTTTTCAGATTGTTTGTCAATGATTTATATAGTGGAATTGCTAGCTTTGTGGCAAAGTTTGCGGACAATATGAAGATAAGTGGAGGGGTAGCTAGTGCTGAGGAAGCAATGCAATTGTAGCAGGAACATAAACACGAGGAATTCTGCAAATGCTGGAAATTCAAGCAACAAACATCAAAGTTGCTGGTGAATGTAGCAGGCCAGGCAGCATTCAATTGTAGCAGGACTTAGACAAATTGGAAGAATGGGCAAAAAAGTGGCAGATGGAATACAATTTTGGGAAATGTATGATAATGCATCTTGGTAAAAGGAACAATAGTGAGGACTATTATCTAAATGAGCAGAAGGTTCAAATATCAGAGGTGCAGAGGAGTCCTCATGCAAGACTCCCAGAAGGTTAATTTGCAGGTTGAGTCTGTGGTAAAGAAGGCAAAAGCAATGTTGGCATTTGTTTCAAGGGCAATAGAACATAAAAGCAAGGAGATAATGCTAAGCCTTTGTAAAACACTAGTCAGGCTGCACAGAGTATTGTCAACAGATTTGGGGCCCTTCTGTCAGAAAGGATGTGTTGTCATTGGAGACAGTCCAGAGGAGGTTCAGGAGGATGATTCCAGGAATGTAGAGGGTAACATATGAGGAGCGTGTGGAAGCTTTGGGCCTGTACTCACTGGAACTTAGAAGAATGTCAGGGGATCTCACTGAAACCTACTGAATGTTGAAAGGACTAGATAGGATGGATGTGGAGAGATATTTCCTATGGTGGGTGTATCCAGAACTAGAGGGCACAGACTCAAATTGAGGGGCAGCCTTTTAGAACAGAAGTAAGGAGGAATTTCTTTAGCCAGAGAGTGCAGAATCTGTGGAATGCTCTGCCACAGACTGCAGTGGAGGCCAAGTCCATAGGTATATTTAAGGCGGAAGTTGATAAGCTACCTGATCGGTCAGGGCATCAAAGGATACGCTGAGAAAGCAGGTGTATGGGGTTGAGTGGGATCGCATGCACTTGCATGGCCTTTAGAATTAAACCATGCTTAAAGCAAACACTTTTAAATAGTGTCAATTCTGTTTCTGTTCAAAAAGTAGTGATTTTTATCACTGATAGTTGGTGACAAAGAAGCAGCAAGACCAAATCAGAACTGTTGTGCTCACCGCATTTTCAAGCATTCAAGCTTGGAGTTGCCAGAAATGGCCAGGAGTGAAAATGAAACAATTTCTCTACTTCAACAAGAGAGGAATTACAGGTGTCCCCCACTTTTCGAACGTTCGCTTTATGGAACCTCACTGTTACGAAAGACCTACATTAGTACTCTGTTTTCGCTTTCAGAAGGTGTTTTCACTGTTATGAAAAAAAAAGCAGCGCGCAGGGAAAATCTGCGCGCAAAAAAACCAGCACATGATAAAAGGCAGCGCGCGCTCTGAGCAGCCACTCTCCCCCGGATTTGGAACTGCATTATCGCCGGCATTGCTTTAACACTTGCCTGTAAGCAGCCGTTTGCAAGATGAGTTCTAAGGTATTGGAAAAGCCTAAAAGAGCTCGTAAGGGTGTTACACTTAGCGTAAAACTAGACATAATTAAGCGCTTCGATCGTGGTGAACGAAGTAAGGACTAAGTGAGTTTGGCTTGTGGAAGCTGACGAACATGATGTTGAAGAGGTTTTGGCGTCCCATGACCAAGAACTGATAGATGAAGAGCTGATGCAATTGGAAGAGGAAAGAATAACAATTGAAACCGAATACAGTAGCGAACAGACCGAAGGTGAAGTCGTCCAGGAACTGAACGTGAAGCAACTGCATGACATTTTCGCTGCAATGATAAAGTACGTCTTTAATTTTGAAAGGGTACGTAGGTTTAGGGGATATTTGCCTTATAAACAACTATATGATAGAAAAATGCACGAGGCTCAGCAGTCAAGCAAGCCTTCCGCATCAGCCACAGCAGACGACGAACCTCGACCTTCGACATCGAGGCAGGCAGTCATAGGAGAAGATGAGCTGCCTGCTCTAATGGAAACAGATGACGAGATGACACCCCAGTGTCCCACCACCCCGTGATTCGCGGAGAATACAGCGGCAGCCAGGAGGCACACAGCACATCTTGAAGAAAAAAGCTGAAATAAACATGCTAATTAATTAGGTGCAGTCTGACACGTAATTAATTAGCAAGTTTATTTTGGCTTTTTTCTTAAAGATGTGCTGGATGCCTCCTGGCTACCGCTGTACCCCTGCATGCTTCACTGTTCAGTATCTGTCGGCGGCCTGGAGGGTGGGGGCCACTGCACCAGCCAACCGGCTACAACTCAGTCTAACACACCACCATCAGTGTGCTCGATGCGATCTTCCCGATTCCAGTAAGTGATACTACACTGTACATACATTATTTCTACTTTATATAGGCTGTGTATTTTTATGTGTTATTTGGTATGATTTGGCAGCTTCATAGCTTAAAGGTTACTGGAGAGCGCTTGCGCCGTGTTTTTGCCAACAGCGCTTGCATGAGATTTTCTGCCGACGGCGCTTGCGTGAGATTTTCACTACAGAGAACAGTGCAGTAATGATTGTGGAAAAGTATTTCTACTTTATATAGGCTATGTATTTATCATATCATTCCTGCTTTTACTATACGTTACTGTTATTTTAGGTTTTATGTGTTATTTGGCATGATTTGGTAGGTTATTTTTGGGTCTGCGAACGCTCACAAATTTTTCCCATGTAATTAAATGGTAATTGCTTTTTCGCTTTATGACATTTCGACTTACGAACCATTTCATAAGAACGCTTTACCTTCGGATGGCAGGGGAAACCTGAACAAAGAATTTGACGGTATCAACAATCATCTTGAACGTTACAATGAAAATGAATATTTCGAGGATACAATAATCGAAAGCGGTGTCTGAAGGCAATCCATTATTTATACTAGGTGTCTGCACTGATTTTGTTAATTTACAATCAATCAAAAGAACATGGCAGCGTACACTGGATTAATTACTATTAGGAACTAATACACAGTTTTATAATACTGTTGTAGTATTGATAGTGTTCTAACTTGTTTTTCATTTAAACACATACCTTATTCCTGAGTTAAATGGTAGTTTTCCTTTTTTTATATATTTTTATAACTATTTCCATGAAACTTTATTAAATTGGAGCAGCCACTTAACTGGGCCAAAATATACTGGTCCTGGTGTGTTTCAATTAACTAGAATCCACTGTATATACAAGTCTGGGCTGTCATTTACATTCCACATGAGCCTCCCTATGGGATTCTTCATCAAAATCTATTAGCATAAACATTTCTTCTTTCCTCCTATGTGCTTGCCCAGTTTCTTCATAAATACATTTATATTATTGACTTCAACTGCTCTACATGCTAGTGATCTTTGGGTAAAGATAATTTTCGTCAGAATTGACATTTGATTTCTTGATGACTTTCTAACAATGGTGGCCCCTACTTGTGCTCTTCTAGGAAAATCTTTCATCTTTTTGGAGACCATTAGGTCATTGCCCTGCCTAATCTGTTGAATCTTCTACCTAATAATGTATATCCTCATATTTATTGTGTCATCCTTGTAAATCATCTCTGCACTCTCATCAGGGCCTTTATAAATTCACTTAACAGTACAGTGACCAGAAATGCATGAAGTAGAAGTGTGTGGCCAAGCCAAGATTCAATACATGCTTGGCATAACCTTTCACGAGGAAATCTGCAGATGCTGGAAATTCAAGCAACACACACAAAATGCTGGTGGAACACAGCAGGCCAGGCAGCATCCACAGGAAGAAGCACAGTCGACGTTCGACTGTGCTTCTTCCTATGGATGCTGCCTGGCCTGCTGCGTTCCACCAGCATTTTGTGTGTGTTGTTGGCATAACCTTTGTAAGTTTCAACTGTACCACTTTGAAAACAAACCCTGAGTGTCAGCTTTGCTTTCTTTATGCCTTACTAACATTTGGGGCAGCATTGTAGCATAGTAGTTGGAACAACACTTTACTGTACCAGTGACACCAGTTCAATTCCTGCCACAGCTTATTAGGAATTTGTATGTTCTCCCCATAACCGTATGGGTTTCCTCCAGGTGCTCCGGTTTCCTCCCACAGTCCAAAGGTTAATTGGTCATTGCAAATTGGCCCATGATTAGGCTACAATTAAATTGTAGAATTGCTGGGGGCATGGCTCAAAGGGCTGGAAGGGCCTATTCCATGCTGTATTTCAATAATTAAATAAATATGAACACAAGAACACAAAACATGAGTCGTATGCCATAGAAGTAGGAGTGGGTTATTCAGCCCATTGTACGCGTTCCATTGTTCCATGGGATCTTGGCTATGCACTAGCACTATATCCCTTAAATCAATTTATTTCTTTAAAAAAGACTCTCAATCTTGAATATACGAAGTAACTGAGCGTTTACAGCCTCCCTAGGGTAGAAATACACCACATAACCACATAGTACATAATTTTATGATAGGTATATCTGTACTCTAACATTTCTACCTAACATGAATTTGTATTCAGTCACCTCCCTATATTCCCCATTGAAATACAAAACCTCATATTTATCTGTGCTGAACTTCATCTGCAAATTCATTACCCACTGCTCAAGTTTATTAATGCTGTCATAAAATATCACAGTTCTCTTCGGGACTCACCACTTGCCCCTGTGAATTTGATACTACCTCCTAACTAAAAATTTGATCTCCATTTCAGAGTCTAAATCTTTAATACAAAATGATTATGAAATAATAAAGAGACACAGCACAGAAATGGGTCCTTAGGCTCAATGTGTCCATACTAACAATTACGCACCCAATTTACACTAATACTACACTAATATATTTTATTCTCCCCACAAAGACTGATGTGTAATCTTAAAGAGATTTATACAATTATAATGGGTATAGATAAGGTAAAAGAAAGGGGAATCTAAAACTAGAGGGCACAGATTTAAGGTCAGTGGAAAAAGATTTAAAGGAGATCTGAAGGGTAAGTTTTCAATACAGAGGGTGGTGGGTATATGGAACAAGCTGCCAGAGGAAGCGGTAAAGACAGGAATACTGACAACACCTTAAAGAAATTTACACAGGTACATAGAAATGAAAGAAATTGAGGAATGTGAACTAAACACAGACAAATAGGATTAATTTAGATGGGCATCTTGGCCAGAATGAACAAGTTCGGCTGAATGCCTGTTTCTGTGTTGTATAACTGTACAACTCTAAATTCCCATCAACTCCACACAAATTCTGTCACTCATCTACACACTACGTTAACCTACCAACCTGCACATCATTGAGATGTAGGAGAAAACTGGAGCCCTAAAGGAAATGCATACAATCACGGGGGAAACATGCGAACTCCACAGAGGTCAGGATTGAACCCATATTATTGGAGCTGCAAGGTAACAGCACTGTTGTGCTGCCAGTTCTAATGGAACATAACTACTCAACATCTTTATGATAATAATACACTAGAGACACACACGCACACTGGCAACGAATTGCCATTTTGGAATTCATTCTGTGCTTTGTTCTCTGATTTTATTCATTAGTTAATTATAAGGTTTCTACCAAAGGCCACTGGAAAATCCAGATAAATTACATACATTGTCCTCTCTTACATTAACTCTGCACAAAATTCAAGACCAGTCCATCCTGCCAGCCTATTACTTTTCTTTCCATAATAAGCATGGCATAATTGTGTAGAAAGGACTTGTCTATTCAAGTTCAGAAACAACAGTTATTTACTTCATGCATGTCACTGTGCACATGAAAATACAAATGTGTCTTTCCAACTGGAAATTCTCCTCACATTTTTCCCTACATTTCTATCAACGCCCACTAGATTTCACCATTTACTAAAACACACTGGAATAACTTACAGTGGCCAGTTGACCAACCAAGTCTTTGTGAAGCAGGGAAAAGCAGACCACTCAGAAGAAACACACACTATAAACAGAAGAACATGTAAACTCTGCACGGACAACACCAGACATTGGGACTGAGCCAGGGTCATTGCAACTGCAAGGCATCAGCTTCACTAATTGCATTACTGTGCTGATCCTTTTGTACACATCAGTGAAGAGCAGACTATTTCTTGAATGGTGGAAGATTGGGTGGTGTTGACATTCAGAGACCTATGTGTACTTCAATAGAAGTAACCAAAGGCTAACATACAAGTGGTTCAAGTGATCAAGAAGACATCGGTGAGACATGACGAAGATTTGGAGACTGCTTCGCCGAGTACCTACGGTCCATCTGTCAGAAGAAGCGGGATCTCCCAGTGGCCACCCATTTTAATTCCACTTCCCATTCCCATTCCGACATATCCATCTGTGGCCTCCACTGTCCTGATAAGGCCACACTTAGGTTGGAGGAACACCACCTCATATTCCGTTTGGGTAGCCTCCAACCTGAAGGCATGAACATCGATTTAATCAACTTCTCAAACATCCAGTAATCTCCCCCCCCCCCACTTCACCCACTTCCCATCCCCTTTTCCCTCTCTCGTGTTATCTCCTTGCCTGCCAATCATCTCCCTCTGGTGTCCTCCTCCTTTTTACTTTCTTCTAATGTCATATGTCTCTTTCACCAATCAACTTCCCAGCTCTTCATCCCTCTCCCTCCAGATTTCACCTAGTACCAGGTGATTCCTTCTCCCCTCCCCATACCTTTTGAAACTACTCCTCGGCATTTTTTCTCCAGTCCTGCCAAAGGATTTTGGCTTGAAAAGCCAACTGTACTTTTTTCCATAGATGCTGCCTAGTCTGCTGAGTTCCTTCAGTATTTTGTGTGTGCTGCTTGAAGTAATGATTTTTTTTCTGGCTTGTCCAGTACTATTTCCTTTAATCTACTGAAACTCATGTCACTTTTAACCAGTACTGAGTTTAGGAGCCGAGAGATAATGTTGCAGCTATATAGGACCCTGGCCAGACCCCACTTGCAGTACTGTGCTCAGTTCTGGTCATCTCACTATAGGAAAGATGTGAAAACTACAGAAAGGGTGCAGAGACAATTTACAAGGATGTTGCCTGGATTGGGGAGCATGCATAATGAGAATCGGTTGAGTAAACTCAGCCATTTCTCCTTGAAGTGACGGAGGATGAGAGGTGACCTGATAGAGGTGTATAAGATGATGCGAGGCATTGGTTATGTGGATAGTCAGAGGCTTTTTCCCAGGGCTGAAATGGCTAGCACGAGAGGGCACAGCTTTAAGATGCTTGGAAGTAGGTACAGAGGAGATCTCAGGGATAAGTGTTTTTTTTTACGCAGAGAGTGGTGAGTGCATGGAATGGACAGCCAGCAACAGCGGTAAAGGCGGATACAATGGGGTCTTTTAAAAGACTCCTGGATAGGTACCTGGAGCTTAGAAAAATAGAGGGCTATGGGCAACCCTAGGTAATTTCTAAGGTAAGGACATGTTCGGCACAGCTTTGTGGGCCGAAGGGCCTGTATCGTGCTGTAGGCTTTCTATGTTTTCTATGTTTTCATTAAGCAAACACTGATAAGCAAACCCAGCACACACACACTTAATAATACTCAGTACAATATTTGGAGAGTATTGCTATTTTTAATACATTTTTTGTTTCCCCTTCAATTCACTCCCAGGTATTGCATATTTTTTCTATTTTAATTTTTTGACATAACAGCAGAATTAGGACATTCAGCCTATTGAGTCTGCTCTGCTATTTGATCATAGCTGATTTATTTTCACTCTCAACCCCATTCTCCTGTCTTCTCCCCATAATCATTAACACCCTTACAAATTAAAGTAACATCAATCTCTGCTTTAAATATACCCAATGACTTGGACTAAAGTAACCTTCTGGACTTCAGTTAATTTCTAAGCTCCATTTATCCCTAGAATCTCAATTCAAAATGCCTTCTCCCTTGTAACGTCCTATTGTTAATTCGCATCTTCACAAGCTCCATAGTTCGAAGTATCCCTTTGTTATTTTGTAGTCTTTTGTGGCAATTCCTATCTTCACCTTACCTTCGAAGTTTAGAACTCACCTTAAGGAAAAATAATCATTTGAACATAAGTAGGTAACCACTATTTACTGACCATGCACAATATCTTTACAACATCTGACCTGAACCAATCTGATGGCCTTTTTATTGATTAAGCGTATTCTTTTCTATTTTAACTTCTAAAATGAACATTATGTTGATTTTGATAATATGCATCTATCTGCATATTTTATTTTCAAACAGAACAAAAATGAAGATAGTGACTTCAGGAAAAGATATATGGACAATAAAAAGCAGGTCAGTATGAAGGACAAGTTGGAAGAACTCAGCAGGTCAAGCAGCATCTGCAGGGAAAACATCCGACATTTCAAGACACAACCATTTCTGTCTCCAGTTCAACAGGCTGTTGTCCGTATTGGAGGACTTTAGCTATGGGAGAGATTGAACAAACTAAGTTTGTTTTTGCTTGAGGAAATGAGGCTAAAGGATGACCTGATAATGGTACATAAAAATTATAAAACGAAACATATATGAGAAAAGTAGCCATAAACTTTTTCTTGTGGCAGTAGTATCAAAAACAATGTGCAAGAAAAGAGTTTTAAAGGTCAACTGAGGAGAAAGTTTTTTTTCTAAAGAGTGCTTGATATCTGGAACTCACTGCCAGAGGCGATGGTGGCATCAAAATTATTTAAGAAACATTTAGAAACACTCTTAGACAGGCAAGGTATAGAAGGATATAGAACTAGTGCATAAAAATGAAATCACTATAGATGGACAAAAATGTCAGTCAAATAGGCATAGGACACATACAATAAACGGTACTGTGGCAAGGAATGCTCATTAAAAGAGGAACATGGTAGACCGGTAGACCATAAGACCATAAGACATCGAAGCAAAATTAGGCCATTTGGCCCATCAAGTCTGCTCCAGAATTTAATCATGGCTGATCCTTTTCTCCCCTCCTCAGCCCTACTTGCCAGCCTTCTCCCCATAAGCTTAGGTGCCGTGTCCAATCAAGAACCTATCAATCTCTGCCTTAAATACACCCGGTCTCCACAGCTGCCTGTCATAATAAATTCCACAAATTCACCACCCTCTAGCTGAAGAAATTTCTCCGCATCTCTATTTTAAGTGAATGCCCCTCTATCAACATTTATCGTATGATAACCCTTTCATTCCCAGAATCACCTTTGTAAACCTCCTCTGAACCCTCTCCAATGCCAGCACATCTCTTCTTTGATGAGGAATCCAAAACTGCTCACACTACTCAAGGTGCTCCTTGCTCTTGTATTCTAGACCTCTTGAAATGCTAACATTGCATTTGCCTTCCTCACCACTGACTCAACCTGCAAGTTAAGCTTCAGGGTGGTCTACACAAGGACTCCTAAGTCCCTTATCACCCCAGATTTTCGGATTTTCTCCCCGTTTAGAAAATAATCTGCATATTTATTTCTAGTATCAAAGTGCATGGCCATGCATTTTCCAACAATGTAGATCAACAAATATACGGGACTGATGAAGGGTTACTGCCCGAAACATAAATTGTATTTTTTCCCATGGATGCTGCCTGGCCTGCTGAGTTCCTCCAGCATTTTGTGTGTGTTGCTTGGATTTCCAGCATCTGCAGATTTTCTCGTTTGCTGCAATAGGAATAGTCAGAATGGCTTTGTGTAGGGGAAGTCATGCCTGACAAATTTTTTGGAGCTTTTGAAAGAGGGAGCTGAGTGGTTAGGTGTTGGTAGGACAGTGGGTGTTGTCTATACAAACTTCTAAAAAGTCCTTTGACAAAATTCCACATAGCAGGCTGACCTGGAAGGTTAGATCACATGGGATTCAGGGAAAGCTTGCAAGGTGAATTCAGAATTGGCTCAATGATAACTATCAAGTGATGGTTGAAGATTGATTTGCCAAATGAAGGCCCGTGGCTAGTGAAGTGCCCCAAGGGTCAGTGTGGGACTCATACTATTCATTATTTATGTTAATTATTTGGATATGAATGTAATGTATATAGCATGCTTCACAAATTTGCTGATGATACTAATTTAGTGGTCTTATTGATAATGAAGCAAGTAATAATGAAATGCAAAGAGATCTTGATCAGTTAGACAGATGGGTTGAAAAATGAAAAATGGATTAGAGCTTAGATCAATGTAAGGTTATGAATGCCCACCTTACAAACAAGCATCGGGAAACCTTGCAAGATGAAATTGCCAGCTACAGCAGCATTGCAAGTGTCTTCTACCATGTGTAAATCCTGTCTGTGGCAAAATCAGTGCCACAGAGAATCAGAGAAATTTGAATTAAGTTTATTGCCCAGGTTTAAGTGCACATTGTCCTTGGTTGGCCTATATTTTTATTTAAATATATTGCCGGACTGGCATATTTCTGACTTGCAAACTGTTCAAGTTACAAACAATTCTCAGGAACAGAGCCCTATCGTAAACAAGAGAGGGGCTATATTCCTGAAACCCTTCCAGCAAGTCTTTTGTTCAACCCCACTAGACCTTTAATTTTTTTCTGAAATACTTTAACCGAAATTGTGTGCAATACTCCTGTTTGGCTTTATCAGTGTTACATAAACATTCAATTTTTTTTTCAGCTACCTTTTAGGTGACAGATTAATCCAATACTTCGTCTGTTCCCTGCTAGATAAAAATGAGCAACTCCATAACAACTTGAACCCATATAGAACCTTCAACATAATAAAACAACCCAAGATGCTTCACAGCAGCATTATCAAACGAAATTTGACACCAAGTCATGGAAGCAGAGAATAGAGCTGATGGCCAAGAGGTCAACCGAAAAAAATGGTTTAGAGAAGGACGATAGCTTAAAGGTAAAAAGGTTAACGGAAAGACATGTTAACAACAAAATACTACAAGTATAGGATCTGCTAAATATTCATTATTCTCAAATATACTGCTAACTTATGCCCTCACTTGTACATTTTAATCCATTTCATGATCCTACCTTGTATCATTACCCTTCACATAGGAAGTAAAACATTTAGGAATTTTTGGCAAGAATCATCTTCACTCCAGTTGCTGATCTCACCTATTTTCACATATCCTCTCCTCATAAAGATTAGCCTTATTTATCACATGTACATTGAAACACTGAAATATAGTGTCATTTGCATCAATGACCAACACAGTTCAAATATGTGCTGGGGGCAGTCCATAAGTTTCTGACACCAAAATAACATGCCCACAACTTACAAACTCTAACCCCCAGGTCTTTGGAATGTGGGATGCTCCTGAGCTGAAGAGTATTTATTTTTAGCATTTTCAGTTCTTATTACTATCTACAACTAGCTCTCCCAAAATCTCTTACCCTTCATGGTGCCTGCAACCCCAATTGCTGTGACATGATCTCACGTAATTCTGACATACAAGCATCATTGTGCATTCATTTCTTTTCTTCAAAACTGGTAAGTGATCACACAGTATGACAATTTATTAGTTATCATCATTATGTGCCATATCGTATGACATGGGCGATCATGGTCTTCCATCCATGACAATAGTTGTTTTTTTGCAAATTTTTCAGCGGAAGTGGTTTGCTATTGCCTTCTTCTGGGCAGTGTCTTTACAAAACTGGTGACCCCAGGCACAATCAATACTCCTCAGAAACTGTCTGCCTGGCATCAGTGGTCACATAACCAAGACTTGCGATATGCACCAGTTGCTCATACGACAATCCACCACCTGCTCCCATGGCTTTATGTGACCCTGATCAGGGAGCTAATCAGGTGCTACACCTTGCCCAAAGGTGACCTGCAAGCTAGCAGTGGGAAGGAACACCTTACACATCCTTTGGTAGAGACATATCTCCACCCCACCAACCAATTATTACTATAAAACTATTTAAGTTTGGTAACTTTTTCAAAAGCATATTTTAATTAACCTTGGAACCGCCTCCCGCCCCCCCCCCACTGTTGTTCTAACTCCCACTCTTCCTAGTTTTTAAGTATTGATACTTAAAGAAACAAAGATTGTCCACGTTATTCAGTAGTTATTCCATACAATTCAATGTATTTAATCTCTAATTAAATCTTCCAGACTTCAGTTTAATCTCATTATTATATTGACTGATTCCTTCATATGATGATTCTATAAGCACAGGAATAATTTGTGTTAATAAATAAGGGACCAACTGCAGATACATCCTGTATGTTTTCAATTCCATTCCAAACAAAATATTTTTCCTAACTTTGTTGCAATGTTGACCTACTTTATTTCCACACGTTTCAATAATATTCAAACAGTCCTCATTCATAAAATCTCATCAATAGAAAACCAAAAAATATTAGTTTTTATTATACTATTTGTACCTAGTAATTTCACTATATTCCTTGGGTGTTGGCCATTTCAATAAATCTTATTGTTTTCTTATTGCTTCTCTTATCTATCCGTGCCTTAAAAAGTAGTTTTCAGTCAAAGGATGACTTAAGAATTCAAAAGTTAAAGGAAATAATTCACATTTTGACAATAGTAAATAAATGAATATAAATATCCAATGCTAACTTACATGTGCATCATCTTTTAGCTTTAGAATACATTCCATAGTATTTATGGTGATAACAACAGGCTCAGAACCCAACTTTGTCCATGGCACATGAATCCTTAACTCATGAATTTGTCCACTCAAAAAGGTGAATGGTAATTTCAACTCCTGTAAAACAGTACATTTGACATTAAATGTTTTGTTCACTGTAAAACAACATACAATACAATGATCAACTATTGAAATAAAGGACTTCAAATTTCAAACAAAAATTGTTAGGTATATGTTATTATGTGGCAAGGTGTAAAGAAGCGGAATATGAAACCTTGCTTACATAGTATCTGTGAAGGTACGTTCACTAATTTAGCAGAAAAGTTTTAGGTTCTTTTTACATAAATGTAAGTATTCCAAAATTCAAAGAAGTTTGAAATTTAAAACACTTCCAGCCCCGAGTATTTCAAATAAGTGGTGCTTAACCTGTACTATCTCCATTTATAATCAGCAGCCAGAAACATGTCTCCCTGGTCATTCACCAGTGGGTGCTCAACCAGCAGCTCTCTTATAGTATCTATCAACAACAGAACTGATGAAAAATCAGAAGTGAAGGAGTTTCAAAGCAGTACTCAATGCTTGGAAATAACTCAAAGCAGAGAAACAGTAGTCAGGGCCTAAGTTCTCCCGAGTGCTTTTGTTGTTCTTTTGTTGATTGCAGAAGGAGGGAAATGTAGAGGGAACAGAAGGGACAAACAAATATAGTTACTGAGAAACCTGGTAGAATTCCAATAACCCACTATCCTGTTGTTCAGGAATCCAGACAGTTCAGCATCTGACTAATTAAGTGCCTGTTCTCATCCAACACACACAAAATGCTGAAGGCACTCAGCTGGTCAAGCAGCATCTATGGAGGGAAATAAACAGTCAATGTTTCAGGCTGAAACCCTTCATCAGGATTGGAAAGGAAGGTGGCAGAAACTAAAATAAGAAGGCAAGGGGAGGGGGAGAAGTACAAGGTACATGATAGATGAGGGCAGCTGAGGGGAAAGGTGGGTGGGTGGGAGGGGGGTGATGATGTGAGAAGCTGGGAGGTGAAGGGTGGACGAGGTAAAGGGCTGAAGAAGAAAGAAACTGAAAGGCAAGTATCGTGGACTATGGAATAAAGGGAAAGAGGTGGGGAACCAGAGTGAGGTGATGGGCAGATCATGAAGGTGGGGGAAGGGAAAATAAAGGGTGAGAGCGACAGCAAAACAGAGAAAAACAAAAAGTGGGGCAGGTGAAATGGGGGGGGGGGGGAGTGATTCCCATACTCCCTTCAACACACCTGGAACTGGTTCTGACACTTCTGTTGTCACACCAGGGTTCCAGTTCCCATGCTCTCTTCATCACACCAGAGCCCCGGTTCTGGTGCTCCCTTTGGTACATAAGGGCCCCGGTTCCCATGCTTCTTGTAAACATTTCAGATTGACTAGAAAATGTATCACACTGTTATATTACACTTGAACAATCTTTTCTTACATCTCCCATATGCATAATTATGAAGTGGTACTGTGACAGACACTATACAAAAATAATTACTTGACATTTGTTTTCAATGCACCCAAAGAAATGTGTGTGAAGTTTAAATATAATCTTTGAAAGGAATGTACATTGAGAAAGAAAAGTGGAAACAAGTGACCAAGGCTGATAAATTAATCAAGGTGGCATCCATTACTTCTTGGAATTATTGTAGGCAGGGAAGTAGCCTAATTGGTAGATGGAAAATATATTTCTGGTTACAATAGCAATTACAAAGTGTATGAAATGCCCATAGAGTAAAACAAGGACCAGGAAAGACATACAAGTCAGATTAATAATAATTATCATTCTGAAGCTGACATACCTACAGATACCACTTGCTCCTTAAAAAAGAAAAACATTGTATTAAGAGTAAATGTATTCTTGGAACAATTATTTGACTCTTTAAATTATCTCACTTTTTTTTAGTTATAAAGTTCATATACTCCAAAAATGTAAATTTCTCTCTCATCCTTGAAGTCAAGAGCTATTGTTATGTCTTGTAACTTCAAAACATTAAACTGATTCAAAGGAAGCCACGGGAGTCTAAAATGCGGGTCTAACTTCGAGTTTACGTTAGGCAAGGCATGGATGTATTACATGGTAACTTGATGTATGCATTTCACATATTTATACATGTAACCTGCAATGAGTTATTTAAACTAAGAGTAATATATGTACAATATTGCTGAAATATTAAATGCCTAACACTCCTCCCTGCTTAGCCATAAGCTCCAAGTCAATAGAAAATGCATCTCAACTATATACAGACATCCACAGCAAGTTAAATTTAAGATTGTCCCATTCAGGCCTAAAGATTTAATTACTGTAGAAGCTTTCCTATTCTTGTGGGATAACATCTTCTCTGACAAGGGAGGTCACTCTGCTTGCAGGTGAGACTTGTGGCTGTGAAAACAATCACACACTTTGGGGCCTCCTCCTTGGTGGTTGTAAGAGTTGACTCTGAAACTGTAGGAATTAGCACTGACAGCTCTGGATACCTTTCTTCTCCTTTTCTCTCTCTGGATCTACTTCGATCCCTTTCTTCTTTCTTTCTCATGTTCCTTCTCTTTTACATCATTCTCTTTCTCTTCACATTCCTTCTCTCCATCTTTTCCCTCCTTTTTCTTCTTCTAGTTTGTGCATCTTGAACTTGGGAAGGTCCATTTAGTTCACTTGAGTATTCTCTTATTAATCTTTCTATTGCTCCCTTTACTTTTGGCATAAGCCAAATTGCTTGTCTAGTGTTAGTTTTCACCCTGTAAATCTCACGGTTGCTTAGTCCTGTGTAACTCTCATTGTTATCCGATTTTTCATCAACAGCATTAGATTAGTGCTTTTTTGAAATTGCAAATTGGCTTTTCAATCTCTTTCTCTTCTCTGTGCAATCCATTTATCTTTGCCTGACATACTCTTTGTAGGTGCCTTACTTTGTAGCACTTTCCGTAAGTTTTGCCTTTAAACCTACATTGGTCTGGTGCACATGAGCTACTGCTACAATGGTAACACAATTTGTTCAGCCAGGCCAGTTTCTGTTTATATGTTGCAATTTTGTTTATGTTCACTTTCATTCCTAACTGCAACTCAGCTGTGTCTCTATCTGAGGTTTCCATTGAAACAGCAATTTCAACTCCTCTTTTAAACGTAAACTGTTTTTGAATGCTTTATTGTAAGATTCCACAAACTAAATGATCTCTTAGTGTATCATTAAGCCCATTACCAAACTGACAATGCTCAGATGAGCTCTTCAATTCAGCCACGTACATAGAAATGGACTCCCCTTTCTTTTGATTCCACTTATGAAACCTAAAGCGTTCTGTAATCAACAATGGCTTCGATTCTAAATATTCCTGCACTACTTTGACAATAGGTCATTTCTGCTCGTTTGGTCGGAGCAGTTAAACTTCAAAGCAAATTCTATGCCTTTAAACCCAATGCACTCAGCAAAATTGGTACTTATTTCTCATTGCCCATTTCATTTGCTTCAAAATACTGTTAAATTTGCTCAGTATATAAAGTCCAATTATCTGTTATGTAATCGAATGTGTCAATCTTTCTGATGCTGCCAGCCATTACTGCATTTTTAAATAGATGGTTATCACCCAGAAGTCATTCTTCATGAGCCATTGAATTTCAGTTTTCTGACTTTTTTTTAAAAATTTGATCATGTCTTCCCTTCCAAAGAACAAGTGCTGCTCTGCTTTTATTTTTAAACTCCAACAGCCTCTGCGTATTCTGAGCTGTGTTTCCTTAGTTCAAACGTTTCACAGTACATCATGTCGCTAGCCGTTTCGAGTTTGTTTTAAAAATACTTCGTCACCAATGCTATGTTTTGTAACTTCAAAACAAAGGAATTTACTTTAAGTGAGGTGCACACATATCACGTGGAAGATTGATGATGTATGCAATTCACATATTTATACAAATAACATCGTGAGTTATTTAAATGAACAAAAATATTTCACAAAAAATACATTTATCGAAGATTACTCAAATATTCGAAAGGCAAGAACAGTGCTATACTTTTTTTTCGATTAAAGCCTTGCAAAACAAATTGAAAATACAGTATTCACATTGTTATGTTTAACAAATTTAACTGCAGTTAATTTTTCCTCCACTAGGGCAACTAAAAATGGTGAAAGTAACCCAAGTTCAACTAACCATAAAATAGTATGATACAAATTTTATTTTATTGTGGAAATGATTTTCAACCATATTCATAGAGCTATAAATAGTAGCAAACGATCACTGATCAGCCATTCTAACATGTCCAAGGAGGCTTCAGCTCGAAAGAAGCATGGACTCTGAGTAAGTTTCTGTAAGGTTCCTTTTTTACTCTCTTACTGTACCTAGTGTAGTAAATGGCTGTTGTGCATTCTCCATGTCAGATGCTAGAGTCCTGGGAGACCAAGAGTCTCCCAGGTAACTATATCAATGTGAAGTGTATCCAGCTGCAGCTCCTCAAACACCGTGTTAGGGATCCAGAACAGCAGCTAGATGACCTTCTGCTTGTACAGGAGAGTGAGGGGATAAATGATCAGAGCTACAGGGAAGTAGTCATAAGAACATAAGAAATAGGAGCAGGAGTAGGCCATCCAACCCATCGAGCCTGCCCCGCCATTCAATAAGATCATGGCTGATCTGTCCGTAAACTCAGCTCCATCTACCTGCCTTTCCCCATAACCCTTAATTCCCCTACTTATGTAAAAATCTATCTAACTGTGTCTTAAATATATTTAGTGAAAAAGCCTCAGCTAATTCCCTGGGCAGAGAATTCCACAGATTCACCACTCTCTAAGAAAAACAGTTTCTCCTCATCTCTGTCCTAAATCTTCTCCCCTGAATCTTGAGGCATTGTCCCCTAGTTCTAGTCTCACCTACCAATGGAAGCAACTTTCCTACTTCTATCTTATCTATCCCTTTCAAAATGTTGTAAGTTTCTATAAGATCCCCTCATTCTTCTGAATTCCAGAGAGTATAGTTGCAGGCGACTCAATCGCTCCTCATAAGTTAACCCCTTCATCTCTGGAATCAACCTAGTGAATCTCCTCTGCACTGCCTCCAAAGCCAGTATATCCTTTCTCAAGTATAGAGACCAGAACTACACACAGTACTCCAGGTGCGGTCTCAACAGTACCCTGTATAGTTGCAGCATGACCCCCCCCCCGACTCTTGAATTCAATCCCTCAAGCAATGAAGGCCAATATTCCATTTTCCTTCTTAATAACCTGTTGCACCTGCAAGCCAACTTTTTGCAATTCATGAACAAGTACTCCCAAGTCCCTCTGCACAACAGCATGCTGCAATCTTTCAACATTTAAATAATAATCTGCTCTTCTATTATTCCTTCCAAAGTGGATGATCTCGCATTTACCAACATTGTATCTCGTCTGCCAGACCTTGGCCCACTCACTTAGCCTATCTATATCCCTCTACAGACTCGCCACATCATCTGTACAATTTGCTTTTCCACTCAGTTTAGTGTCATCAGCAAATTTTGCTACCCTACACTCCGTCCCCTCTTCTAAATCATCAATGTAAATGGTAAACAACTGCAGGCCCAGCACTGAGCCCCGCAGCATCCCACTCACCACTGACTGCCAAATGGAGAAACACCCATTTATACCAATTATCTGCCTTCTATGGTTAACCAATCCACTATCCATGACAATACGCTTCCTCTGACTCCATGCATCCGTATCTTACTTAAAAGTCTCTTGTGCGGCACCTTATCGAACACCTTCTGGAAATCCAAGTATAAGACATTCACCTGTTCCCCTCTATCCACTGCACTCATTATGTCATCAAAGAACTCCAATAAGTTTGTCAAACAGGACCTGCCCTTTCTGAATCTGTGCTGCATCTGTCTAATGGAACCATTCCTTTCTAAATGTTTCATTATTTCTTCCTTAATGACAACTTCAAGCATTTTCCCGACTACAGATGTTAAGCTAACTGGCCTATAGTTGCCCGTCTTTTGCCTATATCCTTTTTTAAAAAGTGGCATGACATTTGCCGTCTTCCAATCCGCCGGGACTTGCCCAGAG
Organism: Mobula hypostoma; assembly: GCF_963921235.1. Taxonomy (NCBI): domain Eukaryota; kingdom Metazoa; phylum Chordata; class Chondrichthyes; order Myliobatiformes; family Myliobatidae; genus Mobula; species Mobula hypostoma. The sequence continues at coordinate 173,966,613 of NC_086097.1, forward strand.
TCGAGAGAATTTTGGTAAATGATTACCAACGCGTCTACTATAACCTCCACCAATTCCCTCAGCACCCTGGGATGCATCCCATCAGGACCAGGGGACCTATCTATCTTCAGACCCTCTAGTTTGCTCATCACTATTTCAACACAAAATAGTCGTTCAATGCCTCAGCCATTTTCTTATCACCCAATATCAATTTCCCCTTCTCGTCTTCCAAGGAACCTACGTCACCCCTAAGTTGCAGGAGGTGAGGAGCTGGGTGATTGTCAGGAGAAATATAAATGTGAATAGGCAGTTAGCGCAGAGCACCCCGTGACCATTCCTCTCATTAATAAGTATACCATTCTGGATACTGTTCTGGGGGATGACCTACCAGGGGAATGCTATGGAGACCAAGTTACTGGCACTGAGCATAGGTCTGTGGTGCAGGATGGGGAAGAGGGGGGAAGAGGGGGGAAGAGGGGGGAAGAGGGGGGAAGAGGGGGGAAGAGGGGGGAAGAGGGAGGAAGAGGGAGGAAGAGGGAGGAAGAGGGAGGAAGAGGGAGGAAGAGGGAGGAAGAGGGAGGAAGAGGGAGGAAGAGGGAGGAAGAGGGAGGAAGAGGGAGGAAGAGGGAGGAAGAGGGAGGAAGAGGGGGAATCAATACTCAGGAAGTTCTGTGGATGTGAACGGGATGCCCTAATGGTATGCTGCCTCCCTGCTGCCAGGGTCAGGGACATCTCAGATCGCATCCACAGTATTTTGGAGAGGGAGGGAGAGCAGCCAGATGTCTTCGTATATATATTTGTACCAATGCCATAGGAAGGAAAAGCAAAGAGATCCTGAAAAGAGAATTTACAGAGCTAGGTAGAAAGCAGAGAAGCAGGACATCCAGGGTAGTAATTTCTGGATTGCTGCCTGTGCCACATGCCAGTGAAGGTAGAAACAGGATGATTTGGCAGATTAATACATGGCTAAGAAGCTGGTGCAGGGGACAGGGCCTCAGGTTCGTGAATCATTGGGATCTCTTCTGGGGGAGGTATGACCTATTCAAAAATGATGGGTTGCACCCTGACTCTAGAGGGACCAATATTCTCATAGGCAGGTTTGCTGGAGCTGATGGGGAGGGTTTAGAATAATTTGGCGGGGGGGGTGGGGGAGAGACCAAAGTGAAGGGCCTCAGGATAAGACAGATGGTAAAAAGGCAAAGATAGCATGCAGTCAGATTGTGAGGAAAGGGAGGCAAATGATAGGATGAAAATACAGCCAGCAGCGTGAGTAAAAGTGCATTAGGGATGCAGAATGAAAAGGATAGCAAATACAGTACTCAAAGTGATATATCTCAATGCACAAAGTACAAGAAATAAGTCGGATGATCTTGTTGCACTATTACAGATTGTCAGGTATAATGTTGTGGCCATCACTGAATTGTGGCTGAAGGATGGTTGTAGTTGGGAGCTGAACATTCAAGATTACACATTGTATTGGAGGGACAGGAAGGTAGGCAGAGGCCATGGCGTGGCTCTGCTGGTAAAGATTGGTATCAAATCAGTGGAAGGATGTGACATAATATTAGAAGATGTTGAATCCCTGTGGGTTGAGTTAAGAAACTGCAAGGGTAAAAGGACCCTGATGGCAGGCCTCGCAGCAGTAGCTGGGATGTGGACACAGATCACAGTGGGAAATACAAAAAGGCATGTCAAAAGGGCAATGTTTTGATTGCCATGGGAGATTTCAACATGCATGTCAATTGGGAAAATCAGGTTGGTAATGGATCTCAAGAGAGAGTTTGTTGGATACCTGCAAGATGGATTTTTAGAGCACTTTGTTGTTGAGCCTACTAGGGGATCAGCTGTATTAGATTGGGAGGTATATAAGGAACAATTATGTTCTCCAGTAATGAACAATTACTGAAGGCAATTAGGGAGCTTAAGGTAAAAGAACCCTTAGGAGGCAATGATCACAATATGATTGAGTTTAACTTCAAATTTGATAGGGAGAAGATAAAGTCTGACGTAGCAGTATTTAAGTGGAGTAAAGAAAATTACAGTGGTATAAGAGATGAGTTGGCCGGAGTAAATCGGAAGCAGACACTGGCAGAGATGACAGCAGAACAGCAATAGTGTGAATTTCTGGGAAAAATGAGGAAGATGTATTCCAAAAGCAAAGAAACACTCAAATGGCAAAATAGTACAACCATGGCTGAAAAGGGAAGTCAAAGCTGATATACGAGTAAAAGAGAGAACATAAAACAAAGCAAAAATTAGTGGGAAGACAGAAGATTGGGAAGCTTTTAAAAACCTACAGAAAGTAACTAAGAGTCATCAAGAAGGAAAAGATGAAATATGAAAGCGAGCTAGCAAACAATATTAAAGTGGATAGTAAAAGGTTTTTCAAGCATGTAAAAAAATAAAAGAGGGATGAGAGTGGACATAGGACCGCTAGAAAATGAAGCCATTGAAATACAAAAGGGGAACAAGGAGATGACAGATGAACTAAATGAGTATTTTGCTTCAGTCTTCACTGTGAAAGACACTAGCAATGTGCCGAATATTGAAGGGGGTGAGGGAAGAGAAGTGAGTGCAGTTACTATTACAAGGGAGAAGGTGCTCAAAAAGCTGAAAGACCTAAGGGTACACAAGTCACCTGAGCCAGATGAACTGTACTCTAGGGTTCTAAAAGAGGTAAAAGTTAAGATTGTGGAGACTTTAGAAATGATCTTTCAAAAATCATTGGACTCTGGTATGGTTCCAGAGGACTGGAAAATTGCAAATGTGACTTCACTCTTTAAGAAAGGAAGAAGGGAACAGAAAGGAAATTATAGACCAGTTAGCCTGACCTCATTGATTGGGAAGATGTTGCAACCAATTGTCAAGGATGAGAGTATGGAGTACTTCGTGACATAGGACAAGATAGAACAAAGTCAGCTTGGTTTCCTTAAGGGAAAATCTTGCCCAATGAACATGTTGCAATTCATTGGGGAAATTACACATAGGATAGATAAAGGGGATGCAGTAGATGTTGTATAATGAGGCTGCTTACCAAGTTAAGAACCCATGGTATTACAAGAAAGTCACTGGCATGGTTAGAGCACTGGCTGATTTGTAAGGGGCGGTGAGTGGGAATAAAAAGATCTTTTTCTGGTTTGCTGCCAGAGACCAGTGGAGTTCCATAAGGTCGGTTTTGGGACCACTTCATTTTATGCTGTATATCAATGATTTAGATGATGGAATAGTTGGCTTTGTTGCCAAGTTTGCAGATGATATGAAGATTGGTGGAAGGGTAGATAGTGTTGAGGAAACAAGTAGGCAGCAGAAGAACTTAGATTGAGAACGGGCAAGAAAGTGGCATATGAAATACAATGTGGAAAATGCATGGTAATGCACTTTGGTAGTAGAAATAACTGCGCAGACTATTTTCTAAATGGGGAGAAAATCCAAATGGGGAAATGCAAAGGGACTTGGGATCCCTTGTACAGAACAACCTAAAGGTTAACGTAGGTTGAGTCATTGGTGAGGAAGGCAAATGCAATGTTTGCATTCATTTCAAAAGGTCTAGAATACAAGAACACAGATGCGATGCTGAGGCTTTATAAGGCACTGGTGAAGCCAGTGCCTTGAGTACTGTGAACAGTTTTGGGCTCCTCATCTAAAAGATGTGCTGGCATTGGAGAGGGCTCAGAGGAGGTTCATAAGGATGATTCCAGGAATGAAAAGGTTATCATATGAGGAACATTTGATAGTTTTCAGTCTGTACTCGCTGGTGTTTAGAAGGATGAGGGGGATCTCTTTGAAACTTTTTGCATGTTGAAAGGCCGTGATACAATAGGTGTGGAAAATATGTTTCCCATGGTGGGTGAGTCTTGGACAAGAGGGCACAGCCTCAGGATAGAGGGGCATCCATTTAAAACAGAGATGCACAGAAATTTCTTTAGCCAGCGGGTGGTGAACTTGCGGAATTTATTACTGCAGGCAGTTGTAGAGGCCAGGTCGTTGGGTGTACTTAAGGCAGAGCTTGATAGCTTCTTGATTAGACACAGCATCAAAGGTTACGGGGAGAAGGCTGAGGAGGGGGAAAAAAGGATCAGCCATGATTGAATGGCGGAGCAGACTCAATGGGCCAAATTGCCTAATTCTGCTCCTATGTCTTATGGTCTTATGTTCAATCTGAAATCTATTGTGCTTATTAACTTAGATAATTTCTAAAACTTGTTAACTTTAAACTTATTTACTTCAAACAGCAGTGATTATCATTCAAATTAAAATTGAAACCAAGTCTGTACCTGTTCCAGTACATCAAGTTTCAATTCCAGTTTACTCAGCACCACATCACCTCCCCATAATGACAGCTGAAGATCAGATGGTTTCAGATTCTTGATGTAACGATTCACATAACTCATCAAGATCGGAGTCACGTAAGACTCCAACATTCTGGAAATCTTCTAATGCTGTGAATACAAAAAGAAATGTGAAGTATCCATTACTACATAAAAATATATCGCTATTTCCAATTTCATCTGAATTCATCCATTTGAAAATAATTTGACTTCCACTTGAATACTTGTCTAGTCTTTATTTTAGTACGCCATTGTTCAAGTGCTTTCAGTTGGCAAGAGGTCTAAATAATTGCTGAAAATTGCCCATTAAACATTGCTTCTGAAGTAACCCTACATTATTTTTCATGTACAGGTTGAGTACCTCTTATCAGAGACTCCAAAATAAGAAAGCCTCCAAAACCTGTTTTTGTTTTTAGCACAGACATGACGTCACAAATGGAAATTTGCACAAGGTTTCCAGGGGATGCACAGGTCTCTGTGTGCCACAGACAATTCTGAGAAGTGACCCACCAATGTCATGAACAGAAGATAAAGAAAAATAGAAAAACACTGCATAAAGCAAATAAACGAAGATCTCCATTGTGTATTGAAGGAGTGGATTTGTCAGCAGAGTGAACGTATGCTGTTTAACTGTACGTTGATCATGAAACAAGCAAAGATCTACCACGATGAACTGAAAATTGATAGTAACTGGATATTCAGCAGGCTGGTTGCAGAAATTCAAGAAAAGGGACAGCAGTATTTTTTTTAAAGATTTGCAGTAATAAAGCATCTACTATTCTCAAAGCAGCAGAGAAATTCATTGATGAGTTTGCCAAGATCGTTGCTGATAAAAATCCAACAGTACATCAACTCACATGTGTGACGAACAAGTGTAAGACAAACACTGCTTACCAGTAGCACATAAATTCAGAGTCAGAAATTGTGGTGATCACAAGCTAAGTCATTATATATTACAAAGTCCAAGAAAATCTAAAATCCAAAACACTTCCAGCTCCAAGCGTTTCAGATAAGGTGTACTTAACCTGTAGTTTACACATAACACTGTAGATTGACAATTGCTCTTGGTGTTTTATATAGATGGATAGATATACTTTGAACAATTATTTATTAAAACAGGGCATTTTCTTGTGAGTCAAAAATCATTTCAAGGGTATGACTTCCAACTCAAAACTACTATTTGTGCAGCTGCTCAACTCATGGGTTATCATGTCTTTGACTTGGACTTTTAATCAGATAGTAAGTACCTTTCTGGTTAGGAAACCATGTTGAGCTGATGTAATCAAGCCACGAGGTATTGCATATTATTACACTGTTATTCTACCATCGCCCTAGTAAGGCTTCACATTTAAACAAAAATGTAAATTAATTATCATTCACTGACAAATAGGGAACAATGGATTGTGAAATAGTGAAGTCAGTGCTTATCTTTGTCCTTGTGGACACAATGTACAATTCTGCAAAAGCTCCTATTCACTGATGCATGAAAGCTGAATGGTAGGTATTTATGGAGTAATAAATGACAGAGATAGGTACTTTGGATTATTCAGTTCATGCCTATCAACAAGTACCCCTATACCATCAGAACCTAACATTTGATATATGCTTGATCAATTTGAATTCAACTGTTGAACAACTTCTCAGACGAACATGCTAAGTTCAATTATAAGACTAGTAAGTCTTATCCATGGTAGTTGGCAAACATGACTGTGCTGCTAATGGACTAGGATGTGAACTCCCTGGCCCTGGGCCTGGTCCTGGTCCTGGTCCTGGAACAAATTGCCACAAAATGTTGTGCTCGCAATCAATAGTAATCATTAGTCTTTTTATGGAGATCAAATGAGATGAGCAAGTGTTTAACACCCCACCCCAACCCAGCCAGCTTGCCTGTCTGCAATCAAGATCTTATGTGAATAGTAACACTTCAGTAAATATACCATAGTGTGACAACTTGCTCTGATTTGATGTGACATAATGGAACTTTTTAAGAAGACTTTAAACACAAATGTTCTGAGAAGGCAGTATATTTCAATTTAAGACTCTACCATCAATAAAAGAGCTAATCGAGAAATAGGTTTCTATTGAAAAGTAATTTGACAAACGATAATAAAGCAAGCAGCCTGCTTTTAACAATGGTGGTGATGTTACTGGCATGTTTGAATTAGAGACATATTCGATCTTGTGCATAAGAACCTAACATTTGATATATGCTTGATCAATTTGAATTCAACTGTTGAACAACTTCTCAGAACATGCCAGAGCCAGCCGATGTTTGCACGTTTAGATAGTTGAAATACCATGCAACTGTATTCTGCCCCTTGCTAATACAATATTCCCATGTCCTCGCTCAGTAAAGAAGAACAGCAGCTTCCTCGGAATGATTCCTAAAACACTGTGAAAGTATAATCTGATAACAGCATTGGACATTGAGTGACATCGAGTCACGTGTATTTTCTTCCTCCGCTATTTGGTTCTTTATTACTTTTAAATGGCCAAAATAAATCAAACTTTTATTTTAATTTGCTAACATAGTAGGTTTTCCAAGCGCAGTATTTGCAAAATAATTAGCAACAATAAAGATTCAAGCCATAAAGCAACAGGTAGATGCTTCCGGAAAGGAAATGTAAGGAGGTCCTAGTTTTTCTTACAGAACCAGACATGAACCGAGGAAGTTGAAATCAGCATTTAAAGATCATATTGTATTTTGATACTGGAAGAAAGCCACTTAACTGCGGCCGAGACTGACTGCAAAACGAATGCATCGGTCTCGCAATCCTATGCATCTGTCATAAACAATCTACATGTCTAAATATAATAAAGTCAGGTCCCACAATATGTGCTGATACGAGGGATCAATTTAACCAGTTGTTAAGTTGCTTCAGATATATTGTAAATTAACAAAAAAAAGTACTACAGAGGTATGCGTCATCCCTTAACCGGTCACTGGGTCAAACCAGGTCTCCCTGGGGTTAAGGAGCAGAGTGAACAAGGCCTCAGAAAACTCCTCAAGAGACGCACCTCTGCCTGAGATCACAGGAGCGCGGCTTGTCATCGGGAACCGCCAGGCCACCAACGGCCAGCCAAAGTTAGGGCCTAGTTCCGATCACACGTTGAAATGCCGCTTCCTCCAACATCCTCCTCCTGCTGTCACTAACGCTTCCCCACAGGAGGACCAACGCCAGTCTCTTCCAATATCCCGAAGCGCAACGCTCCCGCGCGGCTGCGCCTGCGCAATCTTTCAATTTCGGCCAGAGAAAGAGGCAGGTGGCCACTGCGTTCAACGCGATGCCAAAACGAAGCGCGTCATTTCCGACGGCCCGTTACCTCCCCCCACCCTACCCGTAAGAGGCGGGACGATTATGGTGGTGTTGTACGTGTATTGTGTTCAGGGAATACATATATGGTGGGAATCGGGACGATTGTCGAGCGTGAACAATCCTTTACACAAACGTTATAGCAATGGCCAACGATGCTGCTAGTTCTCCTGTCTCCTCAGTATCCGGGAACTGGAGCTCGAGACCCCTACCGCCCGGGGCTCTGACCGATACCCTCTGACAGGATCTTCCATTGAACCGGGGCTGAGGTAACACCCCTTTCATCCATTCCCCGGTTCCCGTTGAAGTCTTGTTTCTCTCTCCAAAGAGGCTGATTAACAGCAATTTCTAGTTTTATTTCAGCTTTCCACCATCTATTGAATTTTGTTTTTGGGTGCTATGCAACTGGGTTTTTAACCACAGGAATGTCGCTCTCATGCATTCATTTGAAAGGGTAAAGGGATCTTTTTCAAACACACAACTCAGTTTGAATTTTACATGCAATCTTTGCTGGTAAGAGTTGCTCGTTTTACAACCAAGAAACTGCAAGAGTTTAAAACAATGTCCTCTTCGTCGCAAAGTTCAATCCTACAATTACGTTAATACTTTTTGTACAAGCTTACATTTTTAACATAGTTTGAAGAACTTTGAAATAAAAGTTGCATTTCATTGCAAAGCTGAATACATGTGTATTGAACTGGGTTGATCAGACCCAAAAAAAAACAAATAATTTGAGTGTCCAGGAGATGTGGTAAGAAGTGTACACAACAGAGTAACTTAAGCCTAATTATCATAAAATAGAAAACACAAATAATCCACATAAAATACTACGTAGTATTGTCACAAAGATTTCAGGGTTCTTGGTCGCTCCTCGATTGTCGCTTCTGTCAGGGGACTTGATTAGTGCTGTTGTTGGGGGAACTCCGAATTGTGACTCGTGAAATCACCGTGTCCGTCCTCGGCATCGATCGCAATCTCTCGGTCTGGGTGAAGTCCCAAGAACTGAGCGAAAGGTGCCTCAATAAATAGGTGTTCAATACATAAGCATAGCGAGACAGAGACAGGTAAATTATTTCACCTTTTGTTCTCATGCCCCTAACTCAGCATGGTTTCTTTCATTCAAACAACTTGTGTTAGGCAGACATCCTGATGCCACTGTGCCAGGGAAGACTCCAGCTGCTATCAATAAACATTAGATATTAACAATCCTGCAGTGTTAATGCTTGTACAGACACAGTGACACCTTACATTTTGCGAGCTAACAAAGTGTCACTTGGAGCTCTTCAGATTTTCATCCAATATTTGACAAAATTTAATACATCAGAACAACTTGTATTAATGTTCAACAGTTTTATTTGAAAAGTTTATGTGAGAAACTATGTAAAGTTTTAATAAGACCAGAAGATATAGGAGCAGAATTGGGCCATTTGGCCCATCCAGTATGCTCTACCATCCTATTGTGGTTGATTTGTTATCCCTCCCAGCCCCATTTTCCTGCCTTCTCCCTGTAACCTTTGATGCCCTGATTAATCGAGAACCTATCAATCTCCACTTTAAATGTACTCAATGACTTGGGCTGCAGAGCCATCTCTAGCAATGAATTCCACAGATTTGCCACCCTCTGGCTAATAAAATTTCTCCTCATCTTTGTTCTTAATGGATGTCTCTCTAGTCTAAGACTGTATCTTCTGGTCCTAGACTCGATCACAATAAGAATTGTCCTCTTGAGATCCACGCAATCTAGGTCTTTCAATATTCGATAGGTTTCAATGAGATTCCCCCTCATTCTTCTAAACTCCAGCAAGTACAGGCCCAGAGCCATCAAATGCTCCTCATACATTAACACTTTCATTCTCAGAATCATTCTTGTGGACCCTCTCAGTGCACTTTATTGATGTGCAGTTGATGTTCTATGGCATCCACTGTTTTTATTAGTGAGAGATGAAATCATTGGAAGAAGCACAAATGAGAAAGCCAACGAATAGAAGCAAACATCAGAATCAGTAGGCAAGGATCAAGGAAGATTCAATAAGTGTTTCAATAACAAGTATAGAGCTAGCAAATGTTCATCTTAATAAATTTAATTCCAAATGATATGAATAGTGGCATTAATCAATGAAGCTTCTTTCTGTTTGGTGAATTCTGCCTGTCTTCTGCTAGTGAATCAATTCTCCAAGGTGGAAAGAGAAATAAGGACCTAGAAAGGGCATGGATTGCGAGCTTTCATAAAGAGTAGCTTGGCTACACCACTGGATGACCGTCAAAGGATACAGGTACCAGACTGGACCCATGGCAGTAGTGAGATAACCAACAGAAGAAAATAAGATGTCCTTGACCAGTCTAGCTTTTATAAATGTGTGATAATATTGGTATGAAAGACCACTGCACAGACTTTATGCAGGCTAAGTGCTGTCTTCACACTGAGCACACCCCTTTTTTGTTTGCTAAAGCTGATTGATTCATAACAAATCCAGCACCTCAAAATTAAGCATGTGTCATAAAATTGTATTCCACAACAGTCTTTAACCTCATTGCTTGACATTCCTTGCTACAGGCTGCTGGAAGTATTTCAGTTTTCAACTTTTGGAAATCTATATAATGAGATAGCTTGGGGATAGAATCCAAGTCTAAACACTAAATTCCATTTACATTACATATACAACTTATACATATACGCTGAAGTTAGTGTTATATAATACTTCAAAAATAATTTTGTGCATGAAACAATACATTGAACCATCAGAAAGGTAAGCTGTCACTACCTCAGCCACTCATGTTGACAGTCAGCGGCTATTTGGCATCGCCTTCATACCCAACTTTTAATTTATGTGCGACCGGTAAGCAGTCTTTCTCTTATACTTGATCATCGTACATATGTACTTAACAGCAAAAATTATTAAATATAACAAAAATCTAATGTGTGCGGGGTAACAAAAGCAATATTGGGAGAATACCTGAATAGGTTGTTAAGCAACAACAAGCAACAGTAGGGTTTCAGTCTTCACCTATGATGTTGTGTCTTGATTAAAAGTTATAGTACATTGTGTTTGTATTTTACTTTTTTTAGGTTTTATATAGGTGTAAAATCAAAAGATTGATCTTAAATACAACGAAAACTGAGAAAAGGCAACATTTTATTTTTAGTGCAAGAACACACTCAAATATGGGATTTTAGTGGAGATGAAATTCAGATTTCACACTGTATTGTAATTACAGAAATAGCTAATGTTTTTCACTCACAAAATAAGTTAAATGCAGCACCAAACACTGCACCTACAGCAGGTCTGAGAAACTTGAGGGAGAGGGTACATCATTGTGAGGAGGAACAGAAGAAGCAGTTGAGGGACCTGGAAGCTGATGCCCTTGGGATGAGGAGGCACTGTGCTATATGACTTTTTAAAATATTTCTTCCAGTGTCGTCTGCCTCATTGACAAAGATTTTTGTCATAACCATCTTCCTTTGATTTTATAAACTGACATGATTTCTTGTTCTATTTGAATGCATGCTGCCTTTCAATAAGTCCATCATGTTTTCACCATTTTGTCTGTGGGCACCTTTTCTACTGTGTTAACAATATGATCTTCACTGTTTATGATCAGATGCTAATCACTGCAAATCTTTAAAAATTTATTGCGGTGCAGTATTTTTCTATTTTTCATTAACCAGCTTAGAACTTTTCACAGTTTGTCCTTCAGTTCCTTCACATCATATATACTGGTCATTCCAACACGATACTACTCTGCCAGATGCTTCACACTTACACCACTGTCAAGTTTTTCCAATAATTTGTCTTTCTGTGTTATAGCTAAACATAAGTACTTCCTGTTTTTACCCATAAAGGTAACTGCAAGCCTTCTTACATTTTCAACAATATCTTCACTGCACAGAGCAGAGTTTAAGACACATGGTGATCACTGTGAGTAATGCACGAAGGTCTAGCTATGATGACTGCTGAAAACAAACTGGCGCCAACTGGGCCCCACTCAGGGTGTGTGAGGTCACTCTCAGAATTGTCTGTGGTGTGCAGAGACCTGCACATTGCCTGGAAACCTTCCCAGCACCTTGTGGAATTTTGAATTTGTGACATCATGTCAGCGCTCAAAAAATTTCATATCTTGGAGGGTTTTGGATATTGGATTTTCGGGTAAGGGGTCTCAATGGCTCTCCGCACAGCCTTGGACCACCTGGACAATGCAAATACCCATGTCAGGATGCTGTATAGCTCAGCATTTAGCACCATCTTTCCTGTAGTCCTGATCAAAAAGCTACAGAACCTAGGCCTTTATACCTCTCCCTGCAACTGGATCTTCGACTTCCTAACTGGAAGAACACAATCTGTACGAATTGAAAGTAATGTCTCCATCTCGCTGACAATTAACACTGGCGCTGCACGGGGATGTCTGCTTAGCCCACTGCTCTATTCTTTCTACACACATGACTGTGGCTAGGCGTAGCTCAAGCAGCATCTATAAATTTGCTGATGATACAACCTTTGTTGGCAGAATTTCAGATGGTGATGAAAGAGCGTACAGGAGTGAGACATACCAGTTAATTGAGTGTTGTTGCAACACAACCTTGCACTCAGCATTAGCAATACCAAAGGACCCATTATGGACTTCAGAAAGGATAAGACAAGGGACTACAAACCAATCCTCATAGTGGGATCAGAAGTGGAGAGAGTGAGTAATAATCAAGTTCCTGCGTGTCAATATCTCTGATATTGAGGACCTAACCTGAACACAACATTGATGCAGCTGTGAAGAAGGCAATGCAACGTCTATATTTCATTAGAAGACTCAGGAAATGTTATGATAGTCATGGGAGATTTTAACATGCAGGTCCATTGGGAAAATCAGGTTGGTAATGGATCTCAAGAGAGTGAATTTGTTGAATGCCTATGAGTTGGCTTTTTAGAGCATTTTGTCATTGACCTACTTAGGGGATCACCTATACTGGATTGAGTATTAGGTAATAAACCAGAGGCGATTAAGGAGCTTAAGGTAAAAGAACCTGTGGAGCCAGTGATCACAATATGATCGAGTTCAACTTGAAATTTGGAAGGGAGAAAGTAAAGTCTGATGTAGCAGTACTTCAGTGGAGTAAAGGAAATTACAGTAGTATGAGAGAGGAGTTGGCCAAAGTAAACTGGAAGGAGCTGCTGGCAGTGATGACAGCAGAGCAGCAGTGGTGTGAGTTTCTGGGAAAAATAAGGAAGATGCAGGACAAATGCACTCCAAAAACGAAGAAATACTCAAATGGCAAAATAGTACAACCATGGCTGACAAGGGATGTCAAAGTTAATGTAAAAACAAAAGAGAGGGCATACAACAAAGCAAAAACTAGCCGGAAGATAGAGGATTAGGAAGCTTTTAAAAACCGAAAGAGAGCAACTGAAAGAATCATTAGAAGGGAGAAGTTGAAATATGAAGATAAGCTAGCAAACAATATTAAAGTGGATAGTAAAAGCTTTTTCAAGTATGTGAAAAATAAAAGAGAGATGATAGTGGATATAGGAGAATGGGCACAAAAGTGGCAAATGAAATATAATGTTGGAAAATCCATGGTCATGCACTTTGGTAGTAGGAATAAATGTGCGGACTATTTTCTAAAAGGAGAAAATCCAAAAATCTGAGTTGCAACGGAACTTGAGAGTCCTTGTGCATAACGCCCTAAAGGTTAACTTGCAGGTTGAGTCAGTGATGAGGAAGGCAAATGCTCACATTCATTTCAAGAGGTCTAGAACAGCCATTCTCAATGGGGGCCCTGACACATTTCAAGGGGGCCTCTGAAAACTGTGAGAAGAGGAGCCCCAAGTGTTTATGGGGGCCCTGGTAACTGAACTGATGAAATACCCAAACAGCAATCTTCATTAGAGTCAATAGTTTCCCTCCTATTTATAATATCTTTCCAACACACCGTTTGAATTCGGTGCACCTGGTAAATTCATTGCTTAAGCTCCTCTAACACAGCTTCACTTCAGAGTCAGTCGCGAATCAGTGCACCAGGTCAATGTATTCAATCAATGGTTCTCCCATCCATTATCGCCATACTTCATTCTCCGAAGATCAGCGTGTCTTGCTAGGCCTTTTTTAAACCAGTAACTTTAAAGTATATGTGTTTGGATATATTATACTTTAAGGTAGGTTGTGAAAAGTATTTATTACTGCATATGAAGTCACCAAAAAAAAATCCCTGGCTCCGGGTGAAGTACAACCCACCCAAGTTGAGGCAGAAACTCAAGAGAGTTTGATTGATCTTCAGAGTGATATAACTGCACGTCGTCAGTTCAGTCAGTTTCAAAAAGATTTTTGGATCAAGAGTGATCTGCCAAATAAATTTACAGCACTGTGGGAAAAAGCCCAAAGAATTTTTTATTGCCTTTCTCTCAACATATTTTGTTGAGAGCAGATTCTGCAAGGTAGTTTCCTTGACAAAATCCAGGAACAGAATTGCTATCGCAACAAGAGGTGACCTCCAACTGTCATTGTCTAATTTGGAGCCTGATATCATGAAACTTGCAGAAAAGCACCAAGCTCAAGGATTGCATTAGGCCTGACAGATGTTTAATTTAATAGTCCTTTTTTTAAGTTTTGTCCAGTATGTCAGAATGTTCAAGTTTTCTTGGTGTTCAATAATAAATGATTTTCTGTCTGTTCGTGTTGTATCCATGTTTGAAAAGGGGGCCCTGGAACCTGAGAAGAGCTCCTAAGGGGGCTGTGGCCAAAAAATGGTTGAGATTCACTAGTCTAGAATACAAGAGAAGGAATGTGATGCTGAGGCTTTATAAGGCACTGGTGAGGCCTCTCCTTGAGTATTGCGTACAGTTTTGGGCTCCTCATCTTAGAAGAGATGTGCTGGCATTGGAGACAGTCTAAAGGAGGTTCACAAGGATGATTCCAGGAATGAAAGGGTTATCATACGAGGAAAGTTTGATGGCTCTGGGTCTGTACTCACTGGAATTTAGAAGGATGAGGGGGAATCTCATTGAAACCTTTCGAATGTTGAAAGGCCTAGACAGAGCAGATGGGGAAAAGATGTTTTCCATGGTGGGAGAGTCTCAGACAAGAGGGCACAACCTGAGGATGGAGGGGTGTCGATTTAAAACAGAAATGTGGAGAAATTTTTTTGGCCAGAGGGTGGTGAACTTGTGGAATTTGTTACCACAGGCAGCTGTGGAGGCCAGGTCATTGGGTGTATTTAAGACACAGCTTGATAGATTCTTGATTGGACATGGCATCAAAGGGTACGGGAAGAAGGCCAGGAAATTGGGTTTAGGAGGGGAAGAAAGGAACAGCCATGATTGAATGTCGGAGCAGACGCAATGGACCAAATAGCCTAATTCTGCTGCTACGTCTTATGGTTTATGGAGATTTGGTTTGTCAACTAAAACACTCAAAAACTTCTACAAATGTACCATGGAGAGCATGCTGACTGGCTGCATCACCATTTGGTGTGGAGAGCTGCTGTACAAGATCGAAATAAATTGCAGAAATTTGTAAAATTAGTCAGCTCCTTCATGGGCACCAGCCTCTGTAGTATCCAAGACTCCTTCAAGGAGCAGTGCCTGAGGAAGGCAGTGCCCATCATTAAGGATACCCATCACCCAGGTCACTGCCCTCTTCACACTGTTACTGTCGTGAAGAAGGTAAAGAAACCTGAAGGCATGAGTTCAGCGATTCAAGAACAGCTTCTTCCCCTTTGCCATCCGATTTCTAAGTGGACATTGAACCCATACTACTTTTTTTATTTCTGTTATTTTGCACTACTTACTTTAACTTAACTATTTAATAGACACATATATACTTAGCGGAACTCAGGTTTTTTCCCTGTATTTATTTATCATGTATTTTATTGTACTGCTGCCATAAAATTAACAAATTTCACAACATATGCCAGTGATACTAAATCTGATTCTGATTCATATATGTACCTAGCAACTTGTGGAAGTGCCAGTACATTTATCTTCCATCACCAGCAAATCACATTGCATTTCAGTTTCCACCTCCAAAGCTACATCATCTGTGCTTAAATTCCAGATACCATTCTGATGCATCTTATAGTACAGCACTGCATTTCAAGTAAATGACTCCGCACCACCTCCTTGGATATCTAGAGACAAATGAGAACAGTTTTCCAGAGATAAGTGTAATTTATTGCTTTCAGCATTCATATACTGTATATTCAAAGAAACTTGCAGGTGTGCAGTCTTTCAAACAGTTTGTCTTTTTGTAATTTGTAACTAATTAAGTAGTAATTAGCAGCCTAACAAATATAAACAAAAAGCGACATTATTGTATTCAAGAGCCCATTTTATAGAAGTGGTTCTATGCATTTTGCCTGGAAAATTTATACTAGAGCTACAAATTCATTGGGAGGAGAGCTTCAGCGATTTTTGCTCACTCCAAGCATTGGGATGTTTAACTGTCCTTTTACTTTGGCTGTTTTCAATAGATCAAGCAAATACAACACATACTAAATAATGGAATTGTACAAAAGCTTATATTTCATCCTTCACAATAGTATTGTCATATATTCTTCCAGATCTGTTCTAGCATTTCATAATTATCATTTGAATTAGGGTGGATAATACTTGCATTAGGATCTGGCAAATCTGAGTTGTTTCTTTGTATATCTGGCAGATAAATTTCAGATGTCTGTTTCAGTTACCATTTGCTGCGTAACATTTTTGTAAAGTAAATAAATCTTTTAAAAATAAGTAATTCTTATAATTGCTTGTTATTGTTCTGAAACCTTGTCCAGATAACTAAACTGTTTTAAATTTTAAAACAAATATTGGCCAGGTTTTCCCTCCTTGAGTATCAGCAAGTTTGGGATTCCCACCCAAGTGTGCACACATGCAGTTTTAAACCTTTGTTCTTGCATTTACCAGTAGGTTTCACATTTATTGTTTAATACCAGTTGTCCTTAAAGTGCTGATAAGTTTCTTGTTGAAGTGCTGCTCTCCTTCAAAAGAAAATATCTCCTAATACTTTTGACCAACCTTGATGAAGAATAACAATGTATTTCCAAGTCAAAAAGTTATTTACGTTGAAGAGGGACCTGGAGGAGTAATCATCCAGTGCACCTGCTATCCTTGGTTATAGATTTGGTCTGCTTTTCAGAACATGAAGATAAGTAATTACACAATTTTTATATGCGGTACACAGTGTAACCACAATGTACCAGTGATGGAGGGAATAAATATTTAGGATGGTATTCAGGAAGTGCTCTCTTCTCATTGCTGCCATCAAGGAGGAGAGCCTGAAGGCACACACTCAGTGATTCAAGACCCACTTCTTTCCTTCTGCCATACGACTCCTGAATAGACATTGAACCCATGAACATTACTGTACGTTTTTAAAAATACTATTATTTCTGTTTTTGCAGTATTTTAATCTATTCAATATACATATATATGCCTACTGTAATTGAGCTTTTGCTTTCTATATTATGTATTGTATTGAACTGCTGCTGCTAAGTTATCAAATCTCACGACATGTGCCAGCGATAAATATTCTGATTCTGAAACAAAATATTTCACAACATATGCCAGTGATATTAAACCTGATTTTGATCTCCCAGTTAAATAGGTACTGTTTTCTTATGGATATTGTCAAGTTTCTTACTGGTGCTTGACTTAGTACTCATCCAAGCAAGTGGCAAATATTAAATCATTGCATAATCACTCTCTTTCTTTCTTTTTAAATCTTTTTATTGAATTAGTACACAAAAGGTAAACCCGATAGGCACTGATACACTGTTGCAATATAACTTTACAAGAGATATTAATACACAAAAAGAAGTTAGTACAAACAGTGCAGTTTAGATATAAAATAACAAGGTAATATAATAGTATACTAATTTTCATGCATGTCAATAAAGAAAAGAAAAAAAAAACAAAAAAAAACCACCGTGCAACTAATCTAAAAAGCAAAGCAAAGCAATGGGCTAACTAGGTATCAAGTAGAGTTAAACAATTTAAAACAATCACGTCCTCAAACCCGACCTCCATTAAAAACAGTTAAAAAGCAAGAAGGGAATGGAAATATGGACAGAGAGAGAAAAAAAGTTACATTAAATGAAGATGTTGAATAAAAGATCTCCAGGTCTGTTCAAATTTAAGTGAAGAATCATAAAGATTACTTCTAATTTTCTCCAAATTCAAACATAGTATCGTCTGGGAAAACCAAAAGAACGTAGTTGGAGCATTAATCTCCTTCCAATGTTGTAAAATACATCTTTTCGCCATTAAAGTACGAAATGCAATCAATCTACGGGCTGAAGGGGAAAGATTACTGGAAATTTTAGGTAATCCAAAGATAGCAGTAATAGGATGGGGAGAAATATCTATATTCAATACCTTTGAAATAATATTAAAAATGTCTTTCCAAAAAGTTTCCAAAGTAGGACAGGACCAAAACATATGAGTTAAGGAAGCTATCTCCCCATGACATATGTCACAAAGAGGGTTAATATGAGAATAAAAACGAGCTAATTTATCTTTGCTAATGTGCTCTATGGACAACTTTAAATTGAATTAGGGAGTGTTTAGAACAGATAGAGGAAGTATTGACTAGTTGTAAAATAAGCGCCCAGTCATCCGCCGAAATAATAAAGCCCAATTCCTTTTCCCAATCTGACCTAATCTTATCGAATGGAGCTTTTCTAAGTTTCATAATAGTATTATAAATAATAGCCGTTACACCTTTCTGACATGGATTAAGGTTAATTATAGTATCTAAAATATATGTGGGAGGTAGCATCGGAAAGGAAGAGAGTATAGTACTTAGGGAATTTCTAACTTGGAGATATCTAAAAAAATATATTCTTGGTAAGTTATATTTGTTAGATAATTGTTCAAAAGACATAAGGGAACTATCTAAAAATAAATCCAAAAACCATGAAATACCATTAGTCTTCCAAATTTGAAAGGCACGGTCCGTGGAAGAGGGAGGAAAGAATATGTTGCCTAAAATAGGATTCGCAAGCCCAAATTGATTAAGATCGAAAAATTTTCGGAATTGAAACCAAATATGTAAGGTATATTTAACTATCGAGTTACAAACCTGTTTGTGGCGTTTCAAATCAAAAGGAAGAGAAGAACCTAAAATGGAACCAAGTGCATAACCTTGAGCAGATTGTAATTCCAATACTACCCATTTAAGAATGGATAGTGTATCTTGATCAAGTAACCAAAATTTCATGTGTCGAATATTAATTGCCCAAGAATAGAATCTAAAGTTAGGTAATGCCAAGCCTTCATCTCTCTTAGCTTTCTGTAGATGTATTTTACCCAATCTCGGGTTTTTATTTTGCCAAATAAATGAAGAAATTTTAGAGTCAACTTTATCAAAAAAGGATTTTGGAACAAAAATCGGTAGTGCCTGAAATACATATAAAAATTTTGGAAGAATAAACATCTTAACAGCATTAATACGACCAATCAAAGTTAAATAAAATGGAGACCATTTAAATGAAAGTTGAGTAATGTGATCGATTAAGGGTAGGAAATTAGTCTTAAATAAATCTTTATGTTTACAGGTAATTTTAATCCCAAGATATGAAAAATGATTATTAACCAATTTAAACAGAAGATTCTGATACAAGGGAACTTGCTATTAATCGGGAAAAGTTCACTCTTACTGAGATTTAACTTATAACCTGAAAAAAGACTAAATTGTGCTAATAAATCTAAAGCAGCAGGGATAGATTTTTTGAGGATTAGAAATATATAAAAGTAAGTCATCAGCATAGAGTGATACTTTATGGGACTTTAAACCCCGAGTTATCCCAATAATATTTGGAGATTCTCAAATAGCAATTGCAAGAGGTTCTATTACACAATCACTCTCATCAATGGAGGTGAATCATTGCCACAGGATACAGAATCTCTCAGCTGTTTTTGATGAGCTTACTAATGAATGCTGTCACACAGGGAACAGTTTAAATTAGACCTTACCTAACATTTTTTGTATGTATTATTTCAAAAACTTCTCATAAATACATTCTATTAAGTTGACTTCTCAATTATTTTGTCAATTTGTTTTACCTATTTCTTTTATTTACTGAAGATAATTTAACCCATTAGATTAACTTTGCTCAAAATTTTTTTTCGATTAATTTTGTCTCTAAATAGGTGGCCTTCAGACATTCTAACATGCAATTCTTGTTCCTTGTTAAATCTTAGTTCCATCCACACTCGCTTCTCCAGGTTGAGATTGCATTCTTCATCATTAGGGCTTCCCTCTTTTGTCTGTCTTTTCAGTAGTCAACTATTGTCACCGTACAGCCATAACTTTGTAACAGCAATTAGTCAGATCTATTTTATCCATTAGGTATCTGTTTGTTTTGAATGTTAGCTAATTTTTAACCACTTTTGAAAATTGTATATTTTAATAGGTATACGGTAATGATATCAGTAAACACCACTGCAATTTTCTATCATATTCTGCTTGATACCCAAATTGCTGCTTTTTTTAAAATTTAAAGCCTGCACTTACTGTTGTTCTTCAAAAGGTTGTGATAAACTGCTGTCTTGAACCACAACTGAAGATAATCCTACAGTGCTGTTGCGGAGGAAATTCCAAAATTTAGATCCAGCAATAATGAAAGAGTGACAGTATATTTCCACATCACTTCTATGTTTCAGAATCAGGTTTAATATCACTGTCATATGTTGTGAAATTTGATGTTTTGTGGCAGCAGTACGTTGCAATGCATAATTTAAAAAACTATAATTTATAATAGCAAATATATATTTACAAGTAAAATAAATAATTTATTATTAAATAAACAGTGTGAACAGTGAGCAAAAAAAGTAGGTATAGGTAGTGTACATGGATTTATTGTTTATTCAGATATCTGATGGCAGAGGAGAAAAAGCTCTTCCTAAAACATTGAGTGTGTGTCTTCAGGCTCTTGTACCACCTCCTTGCTCGTAAGAATGAGAATGGGGTATGTCCTGGATGATGGGAGTCTTTAATGACGGATGCCACCTTTTTGTGGCATCACCTTTTGAAGATGCCCCCAATACCGGAGAGGCTAGTGCCCATGATGGAGCTGGATGAGTTTGCAACCTCCTGCAGCTATTTCCAAACCTGTGCAGTGGTCCCTCCATTCCAAGTACTGTAAGTTCCATCCTAAAGAAGGCACGGCATCATCTGTACCTTAGAAGTTTGAACAGATTCAGCATGTCATCTAAAACTTCAACAAACTTACGTAGTTGCGTAGTGGAATGACTGGTTGTATCACTCAAAGCGCAAGAATGAAACAGCTTATTAAAAGAACTAGATACAGCCCAGTCCATCACAGGCAAAGCCTTCCATGCCATAGCACATCTACAAAGTGCACTACCCCAAGAAAGCAGTATCTATCATCATGGACCCTCACCATCTAGGCCATGCTCTCTTCTCACTGCTGCCATCAGGAAGGTGGCACAGGAGCCTTAGGTCCCACAGCACCAGTTTCAGGAACAATAATTACTCTTTAACAATTAGGCTCAAAGTTCAAAATAAATTTTATTATCAAAGTGCATATATGTCACCATATATAATCTTGAGATTCATTTTCTTGCAAGCGTATGCTATAAATCTGGAATAATAACTAACAATGAAAGACTGCCCAACTAGGGCATTCAATCAGAATGCAAAAGTTAACAAATTGTGCAAATACAAAAAGAAGAAGTAATAATGATAATAAGTAAATAAGCAATAATTATTGAGAACATGAGGTGAACCCTTGAAATGAGTCCATTCACTGTGGGAACATTTCAATGATGGGGCAAATGAAGTTATCCCCATTGGTTCAAGAGCCTAATGTTTGAGGGGTAGTAACTGTTCTTGTACCCAGTGGTGCAAGACCATAAGATATAGGAGCAGAAGTAGGCCATTTGGCTCATTGAGTCTGTTCCACCATTCAATCATGGACTGATCCAATTCTTCTAGTCATCCCCACTCCCCTGCCTTCTCCCATACCCTTTGATGCCCTGGCTAATCAAGAACCTACCTATCTCTGCCTTAAATGCACCCAATGACTTAGCCTCCAAAGTGGCTCATGGCAACAAATTCCACAGATTTACCATCCTCTGACTAAAGTAATTTCTCTGCATCTCTGTTCTAAATGGACGTCCTTCAATCCTGAAGTCGTGCCTTCTTGTCCTGGACTCCCCTATCATGGGAAATAACTTTGCCATATCTAATCTGTTCAGGCCTTTTAACATTCAGAATATTTCTTTGTGTGAGTCCTGAGGCTCCTGTACCACTTTCCTGATGACAGCAGTGAGAAGAGAGTATGTCATAGCTGGTGGGGGTTCCTGATGATGGATGCTGCTTTCCTGCAACAATGTTTTGCATAGATGTGCTCAATGGTTGGGAGGGCTTTACCTGTGATGGACTGGGCAGTATCCAATTCTTTTTACAGAATTTTTCATTCAAGGGCTTTGGTGTTCCCACACCAGGCTGTGATGTAAGCAAGTCAATATACTGTCCACTGCACGTCAATAGAAGTTTATCAAAGTTTGAGATATCATGTCGAATCTCCACAAACACTTAAGAAAGTTTTGAGGGGATGATGGTTTTGAATACTGAGCTGTAGTTGATAACGAGCATCCTGATGTATGCATCTTTGCTGTCCTGATGTTCTATAGTTGACAGAAGAGCCAATGAGCTTGCATCTGCGGTAGACCTGTTGGTCCAGTATGCAATTTGGAGTGGATCTAAGTTACTTCTCAGGCAGGAGTTAATATGTTTCATCACCAACCTCTCAAAAAACTTCATCACTGTGGGTGTAAGTGCTACTGAGTGATAGTCATTGAGGAGGTCACCATGCTCTTCTTGTGCATCGGTATGATTGGAGCCTGCTTGAAGCAGCTGGATACCACACACTGCTGAAGCAAGAAACTAAAGATCTCAGCGAACACTCCAGCTGGCTGATAAGCACAGGTTTTTAGTACTTGTCCACATACCCCATTTGGACTGGATGTTTTTCATGGATTCACTCTCCTGAAGGCTGCTCGCACATTGACTTCAGAAACTGAGGGCATAAGATAATGGGGGGATGTGGGAGTTTCTGATGGTACCTCCATGTTTTGATGGTCAGAGCAGGTATAGAAGGTATTAAGCTCATCTGGAAGCAAAGCCCTGCTGTCTCCTATGTCACTTGATTTAACGTTATTAGAGGTGATTGTATTCAAGCTCGGCTACATCTGTGAACATCTTTCATTGATTCAAGTTTGGTCATGTTAAGAGTATTATTTATTTACTAGTTTTTCATTGATTCTATTGTATTTCTTGGTTCTTCTGTGACTGCCTTCAAAAAAATAAATTTCAGTATTATTATACTTTGATAATAAATTTACTTTGAACTTTCAGCTTGAACTTTAAGTATATCAGCCAAACTTTACTTTTCATTCTATATTTGTTACTCATTTTTGGGCACAGCAACTGGATGATAGTTTATTCACATCATATTCTCCTGCAGTCCCCAAAGAAATTCAGCAATATATGTGACTAAATATATCTTTTAAAAGTTTGATTACAACTTCCTCAACAAAGCATAACATTTGCAATGACTCTGTGATCAGAATAATGTGCAACAATTTGTTCATACAGGTGTCCCAAACCTTTGATTGCAACATCACAAAGAACGTAACTTCTTTGACAACAACTTCTGGATTTCTGCATTTAACCATACATGTGGATACCAGAGATTAAGTAAATTGCAGAGTAATGACTTCAATTACTAGTGGCTCTGCTATCCTCGTAACTAAATCTCTGGGGCAACATGCTAGAGAAGTGATCAGAAACTGCAAGCATTTTATACAACATTATAATAATCAGTGGACAGATCTCCACCTGAGAGAGGGGAACTAAGAGACATCAGTGAGTATCCTGATCTCCCCCTGAGAAAGAGGGATTGAGAGGAACTGGTCAGTATACAGATCTCCCCCTGAGAGAGGGGGATTAAGAGAACCCCATCAGTGTACAGATCTCCCCCTGCGAGAGAGGGACTGAGACACCCCGGTTAGAGTACAGATCAACACCTGAGAGAGAAGAACTGAGAGTCACTGCTCAGTGTACAGATCTACCCCTGAGAGAGGGGGATTGAGTGACACTCATTAGAGTACAGATCTCCCCCTGTGAGGGAGGGACTGTGAGACACTGCTCAGTGTACAGATCTACCCTTGAGAGAGGGGGATTGAGTAACACTCATTAGAGTACAGGTCTCCCCCTGTGAGGGAGGGACTGTGAGACACTGGTCAGTGTACAGATCTCACCTTGAGGGGGAGGGGATGAGAGACAACAGTCAGTGTACAAATCTCCCCCTGAGAGCAAGAGACTGAGAGACACCAGTCAGTGTTCAGACAACTCCATGAGAGAAAGCAACAGTGAGACACTGGTCAGTGTGCAGTTCGCCTGAGACTGAAAGGCACCAGTTAGTGTACCGATCTCCCCCTGAGAGACAACGTTCAGTGTTCAGACAACTCTCTGAGAGAAAGGAACGGTGAGACACTGGTCAGTGTGCCATTCTCCCCCTGAGAGAGAGAGAGAGAGACACACACACCGGTCAATGTACAGACCTCCCCCTGAGAGAGAGGGATGAAGAGACACTGGTCAGTGGACAGATCTCCCCCTGAGAGACACCGGTCAATGTACATATCTCTTCCTGAGAGCAAGAGACTGAGAGACACCGGTCAGTGTACAGAACTTTTCCTGAGAGAGAGGGACTATGAGACACCAGTTCGTGTGTAGATCTCCCCTGAGAAAGAGACTGAGAGACACCTGTTAGTGTAAAGATCTCCCCAAGAGAGAGGGATTGAGAGACACTGGTCAGAGTACAGATCACCCCCTAAAAGAGGGGTCTGTGAGACACCAGACAGTGTACAGATCTCCCCAGGAGTGGGAGGGACTGAGAGATACTATTCAATGTACAGATCTCCCACCACCCTGAGAGAGAGGGATAGAAAGACACTCGTCAGTGAACAGATCTCTCCCTGTGAGAGAGGGGCTGAGAGACACCGATCAGTGTCCAGATCTCCCCCTGAGAGAGAGGGACAAAGAGACTTCATTCAATGTACAGACCTCCCCCTGAGAGAGAGGGATTGAGAGACACTGGTCAGTGTGTAGATCTCCCCCTGAGAGAGAGGGACAGAGAGACTTCATTCAATGTACAGACCTCCCCCTGAGAGAGAGGGATTGAGAAACACTGGTCCATGTACAGATTTCCCCCTGAAAAAGAGCGATTGAGAGACACCGGTCTGTACAGATCTCCCCCTGAGAGAGAAGGATTGTGAGACTCCGGTCAGAGTACAGATCTCCCCCTGCGGGAGAGGGATCAGAGAGACACTGGTCAGTGTACAGATCTCCCCCTGAGAGAGATGGATGGAGAGACTCCGGTCAGAGAACAGATCTTTCCCTGAGAGACAACGGTCTGTATACATACCTCCTACTGAGAGAGAGGGACTGAGGGACACCATTCAATGTGTAAGTAGGTACAGAGGGGATGTCAGGGGTAAGTTTTTTTAACGCAGAGTGTGGTGAGTGCATGCAATGGGCTTCCGCAACAATGGTGGAGGTGGATACAATAGGGTCTATTAAGAGGCTCCTAGATAGGTACATGGAGCTTAGGAAAATAGAGAGCTATGGGTAACCCTCGGTAATTTCTAAAGTAAGCATTGTGGACCGAAGGGCCTGTATTGTGCTGTAGGTTTTGTATGTTTCTATGCCATAAGAAGGGAAAAGATTAAATATGAAGGCAAACTAACCAATAATATGAAGCAGATACTAAAAGTTCTTTCAGTTATATAAAGAGTAAAAGGGAGGTGAGAATTAACATTGGACCACTGGAGGTAGTGATGCTGGTGAGGTAGTAATAGGGGACAAAGAAATGGTGGATGAACTTAATGAGTACTTTGCATCAGTCCTCACTAGCAGTGTGCCAATGAGTGTCAGGGAGCAGGAGTGAGCGCCATTTCTTACAATGGAAAAAGTGTTAGGCAAACTGAAAGATCTTAAGGTGGATAAGCCAATTGATGGACTACATCCCAGAGTTCTGAAAGAGGATGTTGAAGAGATAGCAGATGAATTAGTCATGATCTTTAAAGAATCACTTGATTCTGGCGTGGTCCCAGAGGACTGGAAGATTGCAGTTGTCACTCCACTCTTTAAGAATGGAGGAAGGCAAAAGAAAGGAAATTATAGGCCAGTTAGCCGAACCTAAGTGGTTGGGAAATTTAAACGTAAACAACAGGAATTCTGCAGATGCTGGAAATTCAAGCAACATACATCAAAGTTGCTGGTGAACGCTTTTAAAAAGGAAAAGCAGAAGACCAGAGCGGGGTGTCCATGAATTTTAAAAAGGAAAAGCAGAAGACCAGTTTTAAAAAGGAAAACGCCTGCTGCGTTCACCAGCAACTTTGATGTATGTTGGTTGGGAAATTGTTGGACTCCATTATTAAGTTTAAGGTTTCAGGGTACTTGGAGACTCATGATAAAATAAGTCAAAGTCAGCATGGTTTCTGTGAAGGGAAATCTTGCTTGACAAATCTGTTAGAGTTCTTCAAGGAAGTAACAAGCAGGGTGGACAAAAGAGAGGCAGTGGATGTCATCTTGAATTTTCAGAAGGCATTTGATAAGGTACCAGACGTGAGGCTGCATAACAAGGTAAAATCCCATGGCATTACAGAAAAGATTGGCATGGATAGAGGTATAGCTGACAGTCAGAAGGCAGCGAGTGGGAATAAAGGGGGCCCTTTCTGGTTGACTGCCAGTGACTAGTGGTGTTCCTCAGGGGTCAGTATTAGGAGCACTACTTTTCACATTGTTTTGTCAGTGATTTAGATAATGTAATTGATGGCTATGTGGCAAAGTTTGCAGATGATACAAAGATAGATGGAGGGGTAAAGCAATGCAATTGCGGAGGATTTAGACAAATTGGAAGAATGGGCAAAAAATTGGCAGATGGAATGCAGTGCTGGGAAATGTATGATGATGCATTTTGGTAAAAGGAACAAATGTGCAGACTATTATCTAAATGGAGAGAAAATTCAAACATCATAGGCACAAAGGGACTTCAGATTCGTCGTACAAGACTCCCAGAAGGTTAATTTACAAGTTGAGTTTGTGGTTAAAAAAAAAGGCAAATGCACTGTTGACATTCATTTCAAGGGGAACAGATTATAAAAACAAGGGGATAATGCTGAGGCTTTATGAGACGCTTGTCAGATCGCATTTGGAGTATTGTCAACAGTTTTGGGCCCCATATCTCAGAAAGGATGTGTTGTCATTAGAGAGAGTCCAGAGGAGTTTCACGAGGATTATTCTGGGCATGAAGGGGTTAACATATGAAGAGCACTTGGCAGCTTTGGGCCTGTACTCACTGGAATTTAGAACAATGTAGGGGAATCTCATCGAAGCCTACCAAATGTTGAAAGGACTAGATAGGTGGATATGGAAAGGATGTTTTCTATGGTGGGGTGTCCAGAACTAGAGGACATAGCCTTAAAACTCAGGGTGAGCCTTTAGAACGGACATAAGGAAGCATTTTTTAGCCAGTGAGTAGTGAATCTGTGTAATGCTCTGCCACAGGCAGCTGTGGAGGCTAAGAGCATGGGTATATTTAAAGCGAAAATTGATAGTTTCCTGATTGGTCAGGGCATCAAAGGTTATGATGAGAAGGCAGGTGTATGGGGTTGAAAGGGAGCCTGGATCAACCATGATAAAATAGTGGAGCAGACTTAATGGGCTGAATGGCCTAATTCTGCTCCTATGTCCTATGGTTTTATGCCCATTGATAAATGGATCAAAATTGCATGGGTACAGATTCACATAGCAGGAGACCAACGCTTTCTAATATTATCTAATTCTGAACAAGAAAACTTTGTTAAGTAAGAGAAGTGGTTTATGCTTTATTCATTTGCAATAAAATTGCTACCATGCATTTGCAAGTTTTGAACTAAATTACTGTTCATTTCTGGTGAATATGGCTTTGTGCCACTCTAAGCCTTAGAAAATCAGAAATATATGGTTATACTGGACATAGAGAATCATTTCTTTGCTAGGATGGCAGAATTCATATAAGTGCTTTGGCATTGCATAACCTTAAAAGGTGGAGTGACATACAGATTTAATTCATCTCAACTTGTAAAGGATTGGTGCAACAGTAGCCTAGTTTCAGTTAACTGCAACTGCTTGCAGCAATTATATAAATGCTAAAACGTGCCAGATTAACAGTGTAACAGAAAAATCTGAATCTGGAGTGCAGCTGAACCTCTTGGCATTCAAGTCGTTCTTTCAGCAATTGAATGGAACTTATAATCAGAGCACAGTAAAAGTATTGTTGAATCAGATGTTGGCTCCTCAGATGCATCTCATGATTACTCAAACCCATTCTGTATATGAAAGTCATAGTTGATTGCTTCAGTGAAGGAATTTGCTTGATTTCTTCAAGCAAACACATGTATGATTTCACTTATCATTCTCCTCATGCTGTATAATAAAATATTTTAATGTTTTGATCAGAGTAGTTTTAACTTGATACAGCTGTTTTTCTTCATACTGCAAAGTTAATCATGAACCACCAGAAAGAATGGGTTGTCTTTGGATCAAGGCCAGTTAGGATGTCAAGAAAAATATTTTTTTCAAGAGGGTCAAGCATAAGAAACAACTGTCGTGTACATACATCTACTGATAATTCTGGACACATCTTCAGTGATGTTCCTGGAATCATCGGGTGTTTCGGGTCTTTCAGCATCATACACTCTCCTCCAGGTGACCCAGCCGGGGCTGATCAGACCCCAGCTTGTGTCCAGATGGCTAGCTACTTATGACTCCATGGCTCCCCTCTTTTGAGCCACAGCCATCTTGAGGCCCTCTCTGCCGCATCGGTGGTACTGCGGATGGCTCTCCTCTTCCTCTCTCCCTCGATGCCCAAATTGCTGAAGGCTCTGGCTAAAGAATGGGCTGCAAATCCCCTACATTCAACCTCCACTGGGAGATACCTCGCTCTCCATCCAGCCTGCTGACAGTTGCTGACCAGTCCTGCATACTTGGAGAGCTTCCTTTCAAAGGCCTCTTCCAAGCGATCTTCCCATGGGACTGTCAGCTCCAGTAGCACCACTTGCTTAGTAGACTCAGACACAAGGACAATGTCTGGTCGCAGGGTGGTTGCTGCGATATGGTTGGGGAACTTCAGCTGCCGTTTGAGGTCCACCAAGAGCTGCCAGTCCCTTGCAGAGGTTAGAATGCCTGCAGATGTTCCTTTGGCAGGTATTGGCTGCTTCCCAGCTCTGACAAAGGCAATGGCTTGCTTGGAGGGTGGGGACCGCCAGGTCTTCAGGACCTGATCATGCCTCCATCGGTACCGTCCCTCACCAAGTGTCCTTGTACAGCCGCTGAGGATGTGCTCCAGGGTTCCTTGCTTGGAGCACAGTGGGCACACGGGTGACTGTGCTTTGCCCCATGTGTGCAGGTTTGATGGGCTTGGAAGCACATCGTACACTGCCTGGATGAGAAATTGGATGCGGTGTGGTTCAGCTTTCCAAAGCTCAGCCCAGGTCCCTTTCCTCTCAACCGCATTCTCCCACCTTGTTCAAGCTCCCTGTTGCTTCATTCCCACCGCCTTGCAGGTTCTCGTCTCCTCCACTATTGCTCTCACCTCCTCCTGAACAAGGCAAAGCCTTTCCTTCCCTCTTATGGTGTCCATTTGGGGAGTTGGAAAGGGTCCTAGCCCAGCTCGGCCTCGTAAGACCACTCCCACCAGCCTCCTGTGACGCAGCCTTGCCTCTGCTTCCTGAACAGCTTCCTCTGCTCTCCACTTCCTGCCAGTCCTGACTTGGATCCCTGCTCTAGCCACCTTCGGATCACTTGAGTCCCAAAACTGTACCACTTCTCTGGCTCTTGTTACCTTGAACTCTTCCTCCAAGGATTTGAAGGGCAGTTGCAGTTTGTTGTGGTGTCCATAGAGTGCGATGCTGCTCAGGCTCTTTGGCAGCCCCAGCCATCTCCTGAGGTGGTTGCTAACCCTCCTCTCTAAGGTTTCAACTGTCAAGATCGGTAACTGCATAAACGAGGAGGGGCCACAGGAAGCTGGGAAGAATGCCATGCTGATACACCCAGGCTTTGAACTTCCCAGGTAGGCCAGACTTGTCCACAGATTTCAGCCAGCCATCCAACTCAGTGCAGGTCACCTGAATGGATGTCGTGTCCCTTAAAGAGCTGTCAAAAGCTTTGCCTAAGCTCTTGACTGGCTTTTCTGTGATGGTTGGGATGGCTGTGCCTGCGATGCTGAACCGGAACTTGTTCTCCACCTTCCCTTTCCTCAGCACCATAGATCTTGATTTGGCTGGTTTGAAACGCATCCGAGCCCACTCCACCTGCTTTTCAAGCCCCTGCAGAATCCACCAGCAGCCTGGGACAGATTCTGTAGTGACTGTGAGGTCATCCATGAATGCCCTGATAGGTGGTTGCCATTGAGCGGAATTCATTCTGGGCCCTCTGCACTCTGGTTCAGCAGACTTAGCGAGCATGTTCTGAGAAAAGTGTCACTGAGATCGTGCACCCTGTGATGATGCTGATCTCCAACTAGCGCCAGGTTGATGTAATTGCTCCTGAAGAGACCCTCATCCTGAAGTTGCTGAAAAATCAGTGATAAGGTCTCTGATTCTGCTGGGGACGTGATATTTGGTCAGTGTGAACTGCACCAGCTTGTGCGGAATGGAGCCATTTGCATTTGCCAGGTTGAGCCACAACACTGACAAGTTGCCCTTGTTCTCTCTGGCCTCCCTGATGAGCTGTGTCACCACACCGGTATGCCCCAGACAGCCTGGCATCCCTGAAATGCCACCCTTCTGGACTGATGTATCAATATAGGTGTTCTTTGCTAAGTAAGTGCACAGCCAATTGGAAACGGCACTGAAGAAGATCTTCGCTTGACACACAGCAGGAAGAAGATGCAGAACTGGTCTGTCTGGGTGGCGTTTTCCTCCTTTGGGATCCACACCCCTTCAGCCTCTCTCCACTGTTCTGGGATCTTCCCCATTCTCCAGAAGATTCTCAGGATCTTCCACAGATGCAGCAGGAGTTTTGGGCAGTTCTTGTACCCTTAGTACAAGGTGCTGCTTGGTCCTGGAGCCGAGCTTGCCTTTGCTTTGTGGACGATCTCTCTGACTTCCTTTAGCTGCAGCTCCGACATGTCAAACTGCACATCCAGTTCAGGGGGGTCTATCAAGATGTTGCACATTTTCAAAACAAAAATGGTTATGGTGGCCTGAGAAAGAAAATGTTGTGCTTGGATGTCTACAAATGGTGGCGAGGGAGCATCTGGTCAATCTTGGTGTATCGAAAATATATCCCGTGATACCTTTCATGAAATTGTTTTTCATTTACTCCAACTCCATAACTTTTCTCCCCGTTTGTGAAGTTTATCCCCCATCTTGTGTTAGACTGGTTAATTCTGAATGATTTTTCCATAATATGTTCATTGAGGCTAGTAATTGCAATTGCTTGCAGCAACTATGGAAACACTGCAGCAGAATTTGTAGAATTTGTAAATTAGTTTTCAGTCTGACTGTTGTATATACTTTGTAACTTGAATTTTGACAGCATCACCTGAGCCCCTTCAGTTCCACCATTGTTTCAGCAGTTTTCCCTCCGTAGCTTGCGTAGCCGATGCCAGCTGTAAATTTCATTGCCATTTACTGTGTTCTCCAGAGTGTATAGTTATCTGATTCATATGTTCACTGAAATTATGTATAGTATGCCTGACTGAACTGGATCCATGATTTGTATAAGCTGAGAGTCACTTCCTAACATTTCTGTTCTATGCCTTTGGCAATACAAGTCGACACTATTTGCTGCCTTTATTTGTTGGATAATACTAATCCCCAAAATACTTTGTCAAATGTAATAATATCATTTAGGGGATTATAAAGAGGTGCAGAGCAAAATGTGCCCAGAGTATAACTTACAAGATTTTCCATGGAATCTGCAATTGTTTTGTGGGGCATATTTATCCAATTTCCTTTTGAAGGCTTCAATTGTATTTCTCCCTTGAGTCCAGAAGGAGACATTCACCCTAGACATTTTCTTATTTTTAGGCAATCCTCTTTCATTTTATTCCATGGCCTTCAATTTTGCTAATGACCTGATATGGGGTAATTTATCAAATGCGTTTTGAAGGTCAATGTAAACTGTACTATCTTTATTCACACTGTTTACTTCATAATATAAATAAGCAGGTTAGTCAAACACCACTTGCCCTTAACACATCCTGCAAGAATGTAAGAAGCTGCAGGGAGTAATGTGCTCAGCCCAATACATCATGGACATATCCTTCCCCACCATTAGTAGTATCTACTTGAGGCACTGCCTCAAGAATGCAACATCCATTATCAATGATCCCAACTGTCCAGGCCATGCATCTTCTTGCAGCTACCAACAGGCAGGAGATACGGAAACCTGAAGTCCCACACCATCAGATTCAAGAACAGCTACTTCTCTTCAGTTATTTGGATCTTGAACTAACTTGCACAATCATAATCACTACCTCAGTATAGCAACACTATGACCACTTCAAACACTTCGCACCACAAATCGATCTTGGTTTTGTTTTTTGTTCTAATTGTGTTATTTTTGTAAAAATTGTGTGTAATTTATGTTTTCTTGTGAATATTGAGTATCAGATGCAATGCAAGTAAATCTTCATTTTACCTTTGCATACATGTACTTATGCATATGACAATAACTTTGATTTTGACACCTATGCTTGCTCTCATTTATTGGAACAAGCTTGTTCAAGTGACTGATAATATTTTACAAATGTTGTTTTGAAAATCTTTGCATCACTAATCTTAAATTGACTCACTAGTAACAGCTAAGCTTACCCTTTGTTTTTTGAAAATTCAAAATGTACGTTGTAAACACAAAGTCCCGAAGCCTTCCTTTTTGATCCATTCTCCTTTGCTTCCTCCTGCTCAGCTTATTTTAAATAAATTGCAAAAGCATTTCACCTGTATCAAAATTACAGATTTGGAAACTTTCCTGCTGTGTTGCATTGTGTCAAATTTCCTTGGGAAAATCCAAATGATATTTTTTCCCTTTCATCTGGCTATCTCCTGAAAGCTTCATATGGCATTTATGTGCCTGGGAAGGTTTGTATTCAGCTGCCCCCAAGGCACTTGGGCCACAAGTTTCAGCAGAGAAAAAATCCTCTTTAAACTCATACTGCTCCTCTATTGCTCATACGCTTTGGATGTTCTCAAATTAAGGACAATTATAAACATTGAATTGCGTTCATTCAAAACTAGTGAATATTTGCTCTTTGTCTTTTCAATTGTTTCTCTTCATTGTAATGAACAAAATTGTATTCATTGGGGCAGAGAATTGCACACAGCACATATGTTTATGAGGAATCCAACATTGGAGCACATATAGTGAAACCCAGCACAGAGCTAGTTCTACCCCATTAGGCCAGGGTACAGGTAAATGCAATCGGTAGCCAATACAATAATGCAAAGCATGCAACCAGCTACTGTATAAGTCAGGAAAGGTCAAAATAATCACTGATTGTTTTAGTCCAGTAATATGCTTGAATCAGCCAATTTGATAAGACTCCATTGAAGAATGGTGTGTTAAAAATAAGTTATGAGCTGTTGTTCAAGCTAAGCAATACCAAATAGGAGACTTTATAATTGAGCTGACCTCAAGACAAGGCTGCAAGTCACAGCAAGAAAAATAATTCATAATTCTGTTCATAAGGATCTGAAAATAGATTAGCTTTTTCAATGCTTTATTTAACTGGAAGCCAGGATAACATGACAAGCACAGAGATAGTAGGTTCTTTCATTGACACAGACAACCAGAGCATAGAGGTAAGGGTTTGGATGATAATTTCAAAAGTGAATAAGTTCAATATTAGAAGAGTTGAAATAGGTAGACTTAATATAGGCACAGGAATGAACTCTCAAATTCAACTTGAGGTCAAAATGTCATCAAGTTTGCTTCCATTCTATCAGAAAGTAACTGCTGGAATCATTACATAGATGAAGATCTTGCATATTTTTATTTCCAACAGGTTTTGTGTTCATCAATTCTCAAGTTTGAGAGAATAAGAATTAACATTACAGTCAAATTATCTTTGTGTAACTAAAGTAGTCAACATTCTCAACAGCAGATCATCACAGACATAAAACAGTGTAAGAGAAAACACATTAAATCAGAATGTAGTTATTAAGAGCACAAGAGATTCTGCAGTGCTGGAAATCCAAAGCAACACATACAAAATGCTGGAGGAACTTAACAGATCAGGCAGCACCTATAGAAATGAGTAAACAGTCTCTTCACCAAGACCCTTCATCAGGACTAGAAAGAAGGGGGATAGAAACCAGAAAAAGAAGGGGAGGGGAGGGGAAGGAATACAAGCTAAGGATAATAGCTGAAGTTTGCCCACCTGGCTTCCCCTATTACCTTTTAGGTTATGCTTCTTACCCTCCTCTTATTCTAGCTTCTTCCCCCATCCTTTTAAGTCCTGAAGAAGGGGCTCAGCCAGAAACATTGACTTTATTTATTTCCGTAGATACTGCCTAACATCTACAGGAAGGGGAGAGAAGATGGCGGCGCAACGACAGTGCGCGCGGCCACTTCGGTGATGAATATCTGTTATTTGTCAAGTAGGGGACCGTGCACAATCCTCATTAAATGGAGACAGACGTGAGAGCACAGCAGAACATCTGGAAAACTTCTGAAATGCCTGCTTTGCTACTGTGTGGTAACCGGAATCTCCGGAGCTGAAGGCCCCGAAATCCTCGGCTTTGCGTGTTTCAGCGGCCGGGAAGAGGTCGAAGGCGTTCGGCAGAGGATAGCGCTTGGGAGGCTGTATCGGAGAGGCTGCTGGGAAGCTCGGATTTTTCAGACGGATGGAGTCAGGGTCGGTTGTGGTCAGCTTCTTCCAAGGTATCGGCAAGTTGACGGTGCCTGGAGGTTTATGGCAGGGAGTTTCTCCCTTGTGCCGCCTGCTATCGGGGACTCGGGAATCGATCGACTCGGGACTTTGAGAATTTTTTTACTGTGCCTATGGTCTGTTCTTTATCAAATTATGGTATTGCTTTGCACTGCTGTAACTATATGTTATAATTATGTGGTTCTGTCAGTGTTAGTCTTTGGTCTGTCTTGTTTTCTGTGATATCACTCCGGAGAAACATTGTATCATTTCTCAACGCATGTATGTATTTCTAAATGACAATAAAAGAGGACTGAGTGTTCTCATAATCTAATCTAACCTGCTGGCATCCTCCAATATTTTGTATGTGTTACTCTGTGGCTATTAGGACATGACAAACTAAGATTTCAGGGCTATAAAAGAAAGCAATTACTTATCATTTATTGGGTCCATAGTTATGAGATAGAGAGAAATAACATGAGAAAAAATATGATTGAAGTTTATTCCTACACAGGCTACAGAGAATATATGAGTAAACGGTGCTTTTGGAACTTAACATGAACTGCAATGCAAATCTAAGAGTTAGCTTGATCAAGAAAAGGATTGCAAAAGGAATGGAGAGATATGTCAAGTTGCCAAGAAAACTATGAAAACTATTTAATTTCACATGGGGAAAATGCACTTGAGTAGCAGCTGAATCCCACTTGAAGTGTGTTTTTTGTTTATTGCTGCCTTATTGACAGTCAGGCAAATCAGTTAGGAAGGGGGAACAGTCACTGGGAAATTCATAAACATCAGTTTTGGACACAACATTGGATCTTCCTATGGTGACGGTGATCATTCTTGGTCTCTGCATTTGTTGGATCTTTACATTAGAATGTAGGCTAATATGTTGATATCAATTTGGATGCTTCAGTTGTGGATCAGTTGGTATCTCTCTTAACTATAAGCCAGAAGGAGCCAGGTTTATATTCTGCTCCAGTTGTCTTGAGCACAAAAACTTAAACTGACACACCTGTGCAGTTTTGAAGGAGTACTGCTTTGTTGGATGTGTAGTCTTGTAGATGAGATGTTAATTCAATATTTCCTATGTCCTCTGAGGATAGACATAAAAAATTCCCTTGCACTAATTCAAAGAACAGAGGAGTTATCCTTGCTATTCCAGGCAACTTAATCCCTTGAATATCAAATGAATATTATGGTGGTGTTGTTTATTTCGGACCTTAAACACAAGAGATTTTGCAGATACTGGAAATCCAGAGCAAAACACACAAAATGATGGAGGAGCTCGCAGGTCAAGCAGCATCTATGAAGCAAGAAGCCAGGAGGCAATAGGTGGAAGAGGCTACCAGACAGGGCCATTTTGTCGAGCACCCTTGCTCCATCTGCCACCCATTTTAAATTATACTTCCCATTCCCATTCTGACATGTTGGTCTATGGTCTGCTCCACTGCCACGATTTGCCCACTCTCAGCTTGGAGGAGCAACACCTTATATTCACTCTGGGTGGCCTCCAACCTGACAGCATGAATATTGATTTCTCTAATTTCCAGTAAATTCTCCCCCTCCCCCTTCTCTCTTTTTTATTCCCGATCTGGCTTCCCTCTAAGAAAAGATGTGCTGACATTGGAGAAGATCCAGAGAGGTTCACGAGAATGATTCTGGGAATGAAAGGATTA
The DNA here is from genome assembly GCF_963921235.1 of Mobula hypostoma. Lineage (NCBI taxonomy): Eukaryota > Metazoa > Chordata > Chondrichthyes > Myliobatiformes > Myliobatidae > Mobula > Mobula hypostoma. The sequence continues at coordinate 174,002,845 of NC_086097.1, forward strand.
ATGTATGAGGAACATTTGACGGCTTTGAGCCTGCACTTGCTGGAGATTAGTAAAATGAGGAGGGATCTTATTGAAACCTATCAAATATTGAAAGGCCTAATTTGTGGTGGATGTGGAGAGGAAGTTTCCTACAGTGGGCGAGCCTAAGACCAGAGGGCACAGCCACAGAATAGAGGGATGTCCATTTAAAATAGACATGAGAATAAGAATTTCTTTATCCAGAGATTAATATATCTGTGTAATTCATTGCCATGGACGGCTGTGGAGACCAAGTTATTGAGTATATTTAAAGTGGAGGTGGAAAGTTCTTGATTAGTCAGGGCATCAAAGGCTACAGTGATGAAGGCAGGAGAATGGGGTTGAGAAGGATAATAAGTCAGCTCTGATTGAATGGAGCATACTCAAAGGACTGAATGGCCTAATTATTGTGCTCTTCTCACCTGCCCTCATGTTCTTCTGCTGCCTCCCTGCCATCCCATGATGCACTCTCCTACCAGGTTCCTTCATCTTCAGCCCTTTATGTTTTCCACTTATCACCTCCCAGATTCTCAGTTCAACGCCTGCACCTGGCTTCACCTATCACCTGCCAGTTTGTACTCCTACCCCAACCGCCTTCTTATTCTGACTTCTTCCCCCTTTCTTTCCAGTCCTGAAGAAGCTTCTCGGCCAGAAACGTCGACTGTTTATTCCCCTCCATAGATGCTGCCTAACCTGCTGAGTTCCTCCAGCAATTTTCGTGTGCTATTTGAGACGTTGCTGTGTTTCTTAAATTACAACAGTAATTACAATTTACATGTAATTTCTTGCTTGTAAAACACTTCAGAGCACCATTCAAGATTGCCATATAAATGTAAGTCATTTTGTGAACCAGCAACAAGCAATTGTACCTAATTTTCAGTTCTGTTAAGTGCAACCGTTCGTAAAATGCAGTTGATTTACCTACTGAGTTTTACACTCAGTTGAAAGTCTAACCCAACATTTTCAAAAGTTTTATTTGGAGAAGGAGTTTTTGATAGAGCTGGAGACCCCTAAAATGACTTCGGGTAGCCATATGCACATTTGGATAAAAGATGGCAATAAACAATGATTTAACTATAACTCCACACTACAAGTGGGTTGCAGCTGTTGCTCAAGTGGAAGAAAATAGTTGCAATTGTGCCAAGTGAAATATTGAGTTGTTGTTAATCTGTGATAAATAAAATCTGGAATTAGAGAAGAATAAGGGGTTATATAAACTACATTATGGCTACATTATTAGGTACGCCTGTACACCTGCTTGCTAATACAAATATCTAATCAGCCAATCATGTGGCAGCAACTCAATACATAAAAACATGCAGAGTGAGTCAAGAAGTTTAGTTGTTGTTCAAACCAAACATCAGAATAGGGAAAACATGTGATATAAGTGACTTTGACCATGGAATGATCGTTGGTGCCAAACGGGATGATTTGAGTATGTCATAAGGGGGCATCGGGAGCGGACCCAAATGCAAGACACAGACACTGAAGTACTGGGAACTGGACTGGACTAGAGTTAGGGATGGGACTGGACTCAGGCAAGAGGCCCGACTAGGAACAGGGACACAGATTTGGGCTAGGACTTTGGCTAGGAAAGCGGGACCAGGACAAGGAACTGGGAACTAAGAGCCTGGGTGTGGCCTCCGAGCCAGTGACTGGACAAGGACCCAGAACCTGGGTCTTGACTGGGGCTCGGACCCCGGAACTAGGCGAGGATATGACGTGGCTATAGGACTGGACATGTCTTGGGTTCTTCGAGGCTTGACTACGGGACTAGGCGAGGCTTGGGTATGGACACCGAGCCAGAGACTGGGCAAGGACCCAGAACCTAGGTCTAGACTGGGACTCAGACCCCGGAACTATGCGAGGACTTGACATGGCTATAGGACTCGTCAAGGTTGGGGATCGTCAAGGCTGGGGCAGAGAACAGACCTGCCTCAGTGTAATGGAAAGACAGTCTGGCTTACCCCACAGAGGCGAGGACGGATCCAACTGCAGGTTAACGGCAAGCAACACATATCAAAGTTGCTGGTGAACGCAGCAGGCCAGGCAGCATCTCTAGGAAGAGGTACAGTCGACCTTTCAGGCCGAAACCCTTCGTCAGGACGAACTGAAGGAAGAGTTAGTAAGAGATTTGAAAGTGGGAGGGGGAGGGAGAGATCTAAAATGATAGGAGAAGACAGGAGGGGGAGGGATGGAGCCAAGAGCTGGACAGGTGATTGGTAAAGGGGATACGAGAGGATCATGGGACAGGAGGTCTGGGAAGAAAGACAAGGGGAGGGGAACCCAGAGGATGGGCAAGGGGTATAGTCAGAGGGACAGAGGGAGAAAAAGGAGAGTCAGAGAAAGAATGTGTGTATAAAAATAAATAACAGATGGGGTACGAGGGGGAGGTGGGGCATTAGCGGAAGTTAGAGAAGTCAATGTTCATGCCATCAGGTTGGAGGGTACCCAGACGGAATATAAGGTGTTGTTCCTCCAACCTGAGTGTGACTTCATCTTTACAGTAGAGGAGGCCGTGGATAGACATGTCAGAATGGGATGTGGAATTAAAATGTGTGGCCACTGGGAGATCCTGCTTTCTCTGGCGGACAGAGCATAGGTGTTCAGCAAAGCGGTCTCCCAGTCTGCGTCGGGTCTCGCCAATATATAGAAGGCCACATCGGGAGCACTGGATGCAGTATATCACCCCAACCGACTCACAGGTGAAGTGTTGCCTCACCTGGAGGACTGTTTGGGGCCCTGAATGGTGGTAAGGGAGGAAGTGTAAGGGCATGTGCAGCACTTGTTCCGCTTACAAGGATAAGTGCCAGGAGGGAGATCAGTGGGGAGGGATGGGGGGGGCCGAATGGACAAGGGAGTCGCGTAGGGAGCGATCCCTGCGGAAAGCAAGGGGGGGGAGGGAAAGATGTGCTTAGTGGTGGGATCCCATTGGAGGTGGCGGAAGTTACAGAGAATAATATGTTGGACCCGGAGGCTGGTGGGTTGGTAGGTGAGGACCAGGGGAACCCTATTCCTAGTGGGGTGGCGGGAGGATGGAGTGAGAGCAGATGTACATGAAATGGGGGAGATGCGTTTGAGAGCAGAGTTGATAGTGGAGGAAGGGAAGCCCCTTGGACAGCCTGACTTACCCCACGGAGGCAAGGACAGGAAGGGAGCTCAATCTGGGGTGGGTCCGAGTCTCGGGGTGGCCAGCAACCTTGGCTGGCTACGGAAACAGCCAAATCCATATCATGATGATTGCTCCGACTAGAGACAACAAGGCTCCATGAAGCAGTGGTCCTCCAACCAGGCCTAGAGATCACAAATGGCTGCTCTAGCCTTCCACCAGCGGGTTGCTCCAAGGTGATACTGACAAGACAAACCAGCACCCACACTTGATCCCAGAGCCACTTATATTCCCAGCCCCAAGAGGAGCGTTAGGTGTCTATGATTAAGCCCAAATGAAACAAGGGACAGTCGGATGACCTGGAGTCCACGGACTGGACCGTGAACCGGAATGCAGCTTCACGGAGCGGACCATGACAGAGTATCTCTGAAACTGTTGGCATCCTGGGATTCCCACGCACAACAGTCTCTGGAGTTTACAAAGAATAGTGTGAAAAACGAAAAAACATCTAGTGAGTAGCAGTTCTGTGGGCGAAAATGCCTTATTAATGAGAGAGATCAAAAGAGAATGCCGAAACTGGTTTAAGCTGACTGAAAGGCAACAGTAACTCAAATAACTAAGTGTTACAACTGTGGTGTGCAGAAAAGCACCTCTGAATGGACAACACATCGAACCTTAAAGTGGATGAGCTACAACAGCAGAAGGCCACAAACATACACTCAGTGGCCACTTTATTAGGAGGGCATACCTAATAAGGTGACCGCTGAGGGTATATTAGTGAATTGAAGATACCAGGAGATATTTGTGTTAGTACTGTTGTTATTGCAGTTTCCTCAACATGCAAATACTTCTTGGCTTGATAACTGACAAGTCATATTTGTGCTCTGCAAACGTGCATGACTATTAAAAACACTAGGCACTTTCATTTATATTCAACCTAACCATCAGTCTTCAGTCATCAGCTTGACTTTGACCAAAACTTGATATTTCAACCACAAATTATATGGCCATTAGGACAAGTCAAAGACAGGTATTTTGTATTAACTGTCTCACCTCCTAATTTCTGAAGACCATTTGCCATCTGTGAGTTATATCCGCAGCTTGACAGAATACTGACTTGGATGTGTATGCGCACTTGTTCCCTTAATTTTCACAAGATCAATTTGTTTGTGTTTTCTGTCTCATGGCATTATGGATGCACCTTCAATTTAGTACGTTGGCACACCAACAACAACATAATTCCAAACAACACAGGCGGCCTTTTAGTCCATTGAGTTTACGCTGACATTTGGTGCAATCTCAATACTACTGAAAGTCAATAAATGATGGGAAATTAATACTGGCCCTAACAACAGCACCATAACCTGAAAAGTTATTTGTACATGTAGATGCTCTATCTTTGTAATGAGTTGTAATTGTACTAAATAAACAAATTTTGGCCAACTTTCTCTAGCCTGAAGATAGTGATTTTTCATTTCCAAAAACTACATTTGTGGTAGGTCGTACCTGTTGCCAATTAGTGAATTCATTCTCTTTGCCTAATGTGGTATGCATGATGCCGATCTAAGACATGTCATAAGGTGCACGTGTTCTTCAACTTGTGCTCCAGTTCCTCCTTGCCCTCAAGTCAACCATCAACATTCACACAGTGCCCAAAGATTCAGGAAATCAGCAAATCACTCAACAAACATCTTCATAGATGGCTGCAACATGGATAATGCTTTCTCGGTCACCTTCTCTCTCAGCTGATTTTACTAGATGATTGTTTTGGCCTAAATGATATTGACTGTTAGTTTCACCAGCAGTATTCTGTGTAATTTATAAGATTTTAATGAGCTTTTTACCAAAAGAATAATTATATTTAGTGTACTGTCTGATAATAATGGAATGTGATGATAATTAAAATAACACGTTGCATAAGAATACAAATCTATCCATTCATGGTGATTTGCCAGTTTTGATTTTGTCATCAATAGAAAACATGGAAAGAACAGTTAAACGTGTGCATCAATTTGGCAGTTGTGTGTGGCCAGATTTAAAGCAGTATACCGGATTAACTGTTCACTCTGGAAGTGTAGATGAAAAGGAAAATATATTATTACAATAAAATTTGTGTACAAGGTTTAATAACCAATTCTCAGTTTAGTCTGTCTGTATTGCAAGAAGGAAGATGATTAAAATATCAAAGTAAAGATTTAAGCATTTCCTTTTGAAGACTATATACATCAACAGTATTTAGAATCTTTAAAAAGAATGTTGCAGTTGGAAGGCTCAGTTACGTTTGGAAAACATAAAGAGAACAGTTAAATTCTATCAGTGCCAGATGTTCTTTAACAGCTGGAAGACTAGTGCACAAACACCAAAAGTACTGGATCTGTTTATAATTGCTGTAATATAATATACTGCAAGTAATGATCTCGACCCAAATATATTTTTGTGTAAATTTAAAATCAGTGGTTATGTGCCTTGTGATTTCCTTAGATCTGTAAACCTTTGATTGGGACTTTTATATTACTTTAAAGTCTAAACAGTGTGACTAATGAAGTCTTTCAAATATTGATGGTTTCAGTGCACACTTTCTGATTTAAAACCCTGTAAAGTACTGTTACAGATGCATTGGTTGTTATATTATTGGATGTGTGCAGATATAATTTCCATTTTTGGTGCAGTTGGGAAATTGTGCCAAATTATGCTAGTTAGGTTACAGCTCAAGTTTCCACAAAATTTTATTTGCATAATGACATACATAATATTTATATGAACCAGAGCAATTCAGGGAATATGACTGAATGTAATTATTTTTTCTACTCTGTTCAAAGGTATTGCTGAATGTTTTTATAAGTCTTAAGCTGGACATTTATCAATAAAAAATGTGTTTTTCAATGAAAATGTCTTTCCAATAGAGTGCCACAGTAGCATTATGGTTAGCATGATGCTATTGCAGCTCAGGGGTTCCAAAGTTTGGAGTTCAATTCTGGCATTGTCTGTAAGGAGTTTGTACATTCTCCTTGTGACAGAATGGGTTTCTTCCAGGTGCTCTGGTTTCCTCCCACAGTCCAGGATAGAAGGTTAATTAGTCATTGTAAATTATCCTGCAATTAGGCTTAGTGTTAAGAGGATCGCTCGGTGGTGCAGCTCATTGGCCCAGAAGGTCCTATTCCGCACTCTATCTCTACATAATAAATAAATAAAATAAGTGTTCAGTCTTCTATAATGAAGCCAATTAATTTTAAGCATACTGAAAACTGACATTGGAAGTAAAATTAAACTCAGCATTTAATGCATTCATTGAAGTAACCTTATAAATTTTTGTTATTTAATATTTGAATAATTATTTTAAAACATATCTATTCATGTCTTACACCTAATAAATTTTGGATTTAGAATAAGTTTGTTCAGATAAGCTTTACTTTAACATAACATTTTTGAAATCTATTTTCAATACACTGGTAATATTAATCTTTTGAGTACAATTTAAATTGGGTAATCAATATAATGCATTTTAATATCACATGCCTTTAGGTCTTTATCCATATAATCTTGATTTCAGTCAATATCATTCAGGCCAAAACAATCATTTAGTAAAGTCAGTTGAGAGAGAAGGTGACCAAGAAAGCATTATCCATGTTGCAGCCATCTATGAAGATGTTTGTGGAGTGATTTGCTGATTCCCTGAATCTTTGGGCACTGTGTGAATGTTGATGGTTGACTTGAGGGCAAGCAGGAACTGGAGCACAAGTTGAAGAACACGTGCACCCTATAACATGTCTTAGATTGGCATCATGCACACAACATTAGGCAAAGAGAATGAATTCACTAATTGGCAACAGGTACGACCTACCACAAATGTAGTTTTTGGAAATGAAAAATCACTATCTTCAGGCTAGAGAAAGTTGACTAAAGTTTGTTTATTTAATACAATCTAAAAGGAAAAACAAAACAAAATTAGAAAAATATGTTCAAAGTAAAAATTGATCAAGCACAGTGCCCATGTATAAATTCCTCTGCTATTTCTAAACCATATATATTATTCTGGAAACCATTTCACAATCTTGCTTCCTTCAGTTTCAATCAGTGTACTGTCCTTAAAGTGCTGTGTTGTGATACTTAATGGGACAAGTGTTTGTTACAGATCTGTTGTTTCATTTAATGGAGTGAGATAACACTGAGCATAAATTGACAACAATCATCTTACTGATGAATGATATTACATGAAATAGCAAAACAATTAGAATACAGGCAAAACAAGACATGGTGAGTAGAAAGTTATATAGTACATAGGAATGTATTAGAAACATTGCAGGCATAAACTCCTAAGGTGCATCTGGTTAATGTCGTTGGTAATTTAGGATTCCAAGTTTGACAGGTTACAATGCTAAACAAGTGAAATTTCAAAACAAGTCTGCCCTTTATTTATCATTAGATCTTTTGATGCCAGGATAGATTTGTTACAATTTTTTTTTAATGCTGATTTTTATAGAGTTCCAATAGACAGTGGTAAAGAGTTGAGTGCAGGATCATATATGTACTTTCCTGCATTTTGAATTTTCCACTTTGCTATTGTGGATGAAAAGTGGGGAAAAAAGCAGCTGGATTACTCCATGTATTGAGAAAAGGAAATCAAAATAATTATAATCCAGAAACAAGGTCTTGTATTTCTGAAGCTGCATCAGCAGAAACTGTGGGAAAGTGTTTTCAGTCCAGCACTGAGAACAAAGAAGTTAGGATGAGAATTATTTGAGGTCTTCAAAATCATGATAGAGTAAAAGAAAAAAAACACAAAGATGGTCAAAGACCTGAGGACACAGACATGGTAATTGACTGAAAAAAACAGATGAGCCCCAAATAATCAGTTAAGACGGGAAATTTACTGCCTGAAGGAAGTTAAGTGCTAGCCTTTTCAAAATACAATTAAATAACTAATCAAATTGGGAAAAGAAAATGCTCTGTTTTGGCGAAAGAGCAAGGGGATGGGTCAAGAGCAGAAATGGAACAAATAATTCTCATTCAGAAATAGAGTCATAGAAAAGTCCAGCATAGAAACAGGCCCTTTGGCCCATCTAGTACATAACAAACCATATGAACAGCCTACTCCCATTGACCAATTTTTTCAAAAACTTTAATTACATAGGTATAGGTTTTTACTTATTGCCGTTAGTCATTCTGTAATTAATATTTGGTCTGAGCATGAGAATCTGCCTATAAATAACACTTGTCTCAAAGCAACCAAAGTCAGAATGTTTGCAAAGAGAAGAACAATCAGATATGATACAGAAATGCATGTTGCACTGACCTAACTTGAGAACTTTGCATTTCCCCATTCCTCCTCTGAACATAATGACTATACTTGAAGTACGTATATTCCCAAACTGATCTTAACTGTCTGACTCTCCTGTACATCCTCCTCTATTGTGTTATTGCTGCCAGAACGACTGAGGAGCTATGTTTAGTTAGTTAATGTAGTCTATTGGATACTCAATGTTTCTCAGTCAACTCAAATTTTTTTAAAAATGGATAACTGCAAAGAACAAAGAATTGGTCATTTTAATCTTTTTATTATTTATTCATTTTTTGAAAAGTGGACATCAGTGACATGGCCAGCATTTATTGCTCATCCCTCAATGTAGGATTTAAGTTCAGTTGTTTCTCCATGCCACTGGGTGTCTCGTCCAGGAACAAACACTGCACCACCATTGTATCAAATGAATGAGAAAATGTACTGTTCTATATTCTATAAATGAAGGATATGGACATTGTGTAGGCAGAAGGGATTAGTTTAGCTTGCTAGTTGATTCCTAATTTAATTGATACAGCACAACATTGTGGGCCAAAGAGCCTGTTGCTGTGCTGTACTGTTCTACATTCTTAAAATTGAAGGACAATTAAAGAACTATTTACATAGAACATAGAATAGTACAGCACAGTACAGCCCCTTCGGCCCACATTGTTGTGTCGACCCTCAAACCCTGCCTCCCATATAATCCCCCACCTTCAATTCCTCCATATACCTGCCTAGTAGTCTCTTAAATTTCACTAGTGTATCTGCCTCCACCACTGACTCAGGCAGTGTATTCCACACACCAACCACTCTCTGAGTTAAAAACCTTCCTCTAATATCCCTTTTGAACTTCCCACTCCTTACCTTAGAGCCATGTCCCCCTGTATTGAGCAGTGGTGCCCTGGGGAAGAGGCGCTGGCTATCCACTCTATCTATTCTTCTTAATATCTTGTATACCCCTATCATGTCCCCTCTCATCCTCCTCTCCAAAGAGTAAAGCCCGAGCTCCCGTAATCTCTGATCATAATCCATACTCTCTAAACCAGGCAGCATCCTGGTAAATCTCCTCTGTACCCTTTCCAATCCTTCCACATCCTTCCTATAGTGAGGTAACCAGAACTGGACACAGTACTCCGAGTGTGGCCTAACCAGAGTTTTATAGAGCTGCATCATTACCTTGCGACTCTTAAACTCTATCCCTCAACTTATGAAAGCTAACACCCCGTAAGCTTTCTTAACTACCCTATCTACCTGTGAGGCAACTTTCAGGGATCTGTGGACATGTACCCCCAGATCCCTCTGCTCCTCCACACTACCAAGTATCCTGCCATTTACTTTGTACTCTGCCTTGGAGTTTGTCCTTCCAAAGTGTACCACCTCACACTTCTCCAGGTTGAACTCCATCTGCCACTTCTCAGCCCACTTCTGCAACCTATCAATGTCCCTCTGCAATCTTCGACAATCCTCTACACTATTTACAACACCACCAACCTTCTACCCCCACATCCAGGTCATTAATAAAAATCACAAAAAGTAGAGGTCCCAGAACCAATCCTTATGGGACACCACGAGTCACAGCCCTCCAATTCAAATGTACTCCCTCCACCATGATCCTCTGCCTTCTGCAGGCAAGCCAATTCTGAATCCACCTGGCCAAACTTCTCTGGATCCCATGCCTTCTGACTTTCTGAATAAGCCTATTGTGTGGAACCTTGTCAATTGCCTTACTAAAATCCATATAGATCACATCCACTGCACTACCCTCATCTATATGCCTGGTCACCTCTTCAAAGAACTCTATCAGGCTTGTTAGACATGATCTGCCCTTCACAAAGCCATGCTGACTATTCCTGATCAGACCATGATTCTCTAAATGCCCATAGATCCTAACTCTATGAATCTTTTCCAACAGCTTTCCCACCACAGACGTAAGGCTCACCGGTCTATAATTACCCGGACTATCCCTACTATCTTTTTTGAACAAGGGAACAACATTCGCCTCCCTCCAGTCCTCCGGTACCATTCCCGTGGACAACGAGGACATAAAGATCCTAGCCAGAGGCTCAGCAATTTCTTCCCTCGCCTCATGGAGCAGGCTGGGGAATATTCCGTCTGGCCCCGGGGACTTATCCATCCTAATGTATTTTAATAACTTCAGCACCTCCTCTCTCTTAATGTCAACATGCTCCAGAACATCAACCTCACTCAAATTGTCCTCACCATCACCAAGTTCCCTCTCATTGGTGAATACTGAAGAGAAGTATTCATTGAGGACCTCGCTCACTTCCACAGCCTCCAGGCACATCTTCCCACCTTTATCTCTAATCGGTTACCATAGAAACTACAGCACAGAAACAGGCCCTTTGGCCCTTCTTGGCTGTGCCGAACCATTTTCTGCCTAGTCCCACTGACCTGCACACGGACCATATCCCTCCATACACCTCCCATCCATGTACCTGTCCAATTTATTCTTAAATGTTAAAAAAGAACCCGCATTTACCACCTCATCTGGCAGCTCATTCCATACTCCCACCACTCTCTGTGTCAAGAAGCCCCCTCTAATGTTCCCTTTAAACTTTTCCCCCCTCATCCTTAACCCATGTCCTCTGGTTTTTTTCTCCCCTTGCCTCAGTGGAAAAAGCCTGCTTGCATTCACTCTATCTATACCCATCATAATTTTATATACCTCTATCAAATCTCCCCTCATTCTTCTACGCTCCAGGGAATAAAATCCTAACCTATTCAACCTTTCTCTGTAACTGAGTTTCTCAAGTCCCGGCAACATCCTTGTAAACCTTCTCTGCAGTCTTTCAACCTTATTTATATCCTTCCTGTAATTTGGTGACCAAAACTGAACACAATATTCCAGATTCGGCCTCACCAATGCCTTATACAGCCTCATCATAACATTCCAGCTCTTATACTCAATACTTCGATTAATAAAGGCCAATGTACCAAAAGCTCTCGTTACGACCCTATCTACCTGTGATGCCACTTTTAGGGAATTTTGTATCTGTATTCCCAGATCCCTCTGTTCCACTGCACTCCTCAGTGCCTTACCATTAACCCTATATGTTCTACGTTGGTTTGTCCTTCCAACGTGCAATACCTCACACTTGTCAGTATTAAACTCCATCTGCCATTTTTCCAGCTGGTCCAAGTCCCTCTGCAGGCTCTGAAAACCTTCCTCACTGTCTACTACACCTCCAATCTTTGTATCATCAGCAAACTTGCTGATCCAATTTACCACATTATCATCCAGATCATTGATATAGATGACAAATAACAATGGACCCAGCACTGATCCCTGTGGTACACCACTAGTCACAGGCCTCCACTCAGAGAAGCAATTCTCTACCACCACTCTCTGGCTTCTTCCATCGAGCCAATGTCTAATCCAATTTACCACCTCTCCATGTATACCTAGCGACTGAATTTTCCTAACTAACCTCCCATGCGGGACCTTGTCAAAGGCCTTACTGAAGTCCATGTAGACAATATCCACTGCCTTCCCTTCATCCACTTTCCTGGTAATCTCCTCGAAAAACTCCAACAGATTGGTCAAACATGACCTACCACGCACAAAGCCATGTTGACTCTCCCTAATAAGCCCCTGTCTATCCAAATGCTTGTAGATTCTGTCTCTTAGTACTCCCTCCAATAACTTACCTACTACTGACGTTAAACTCACCGGCCTATAATTTCCCGGATTACTTTTTGATCCCTTTTTAAACAACGGAACAACATGAGCCACTCTCCAATCCTCCGGCACTTCACCCGTAGACAGCGACATTTTAAATATTTCTGCCAGGGCCCCCGCAATTTCAACACTAGTCTCCTTCAAGGTCCGAGGGAACACTCTGTCAGGTCCCGGGGATTTATCCACTTTAATTTTCCTCAAGACAGCAAGCACCTCCTCCTTTTCAATCTGTACAGTTTCCATGGTCTCACTACTTGATTCCCTCAATTCCATAGATTTCATGCCAGCTTCCTTAGTAAATACAGACGCAAAAAACCTATTTAAGATCTCCCCCATTTCCTTTGGTTCCACACAAAGCCGACCACTCTGATCTCCAAGAGGACCAATTTTATCCCTTACAATCCTTTTGCTCTTAATATACTTGTAAAAGCTCTTTGGATTCTCCTTCACTTTGACTGCCAAGGCAACCTCATGTCTTCTTTTAGCCCTCCTGATTTCTTTCTTAAGTATTTTCTTGCACTTCTTATACTCCTCAAGCACCTGATTTACCCCCTGTTTCCTATACATTTCATACAACTCCCTCTTCTTCTTTATCAGAGTTGCAATATCCCTTGAGAACCAAGGTTCCTTATTCCTATTCAATTTGCCTTTAATCCTGACAGGAACATACAAACTCTGCACTCTCAAAATTTCCCCTTTGAAGGCTTCCCACCTACCAATCACATCTTTGGCAGAGAACAACCTGTCCCAATCCACGCTTTTTAGATCCTTTCTCATTTCTTCAAATTTGGCCTTCTTCCAGTTCAGAACCTCAACCCTGGGACCAGATCTATCCTTGTCCATGATCAAATTGAAATTAATGGTGTTATGATCACTGGAACCAAAGTGCTCCCCTACACAGACTTCCGTCACTTGCCCTAATTCGTTTCCTAACAGGAGATCCAATATTGCATCCCCTCTCGTTGGTCCCTCTATATATTGATTTAGAAAACTTTCCTGAACACATTTTACAAACTCTAAACCATCTAGACCCCTAACAGTATGGGAGTCCCAATCAATGTATGGAAAATTAAAATCCCCTACCACCACAACTTTATGTTTCCTGCAGTTGCCTGCTATCTCTCTGCAGATTTGCTCTTCCAAGTCTCGTTGACTATTGGGTGGTCTGTAATACAATCCCACTAATGTGGCCATACCTTTCCTATTTCTCAGCTCCACCCATAAGGACTCAGTAGACAAGCCCTCTAATCTGTCCTGCCTGAGCACTGCTATAATATTTTCCCTAACAAGCAATGCTACTCCCCCACCTTTCATTCCTCTGCCTCGATCACATCTGAAACATCGGAACCCTCGGAACCCTGGAATATTAAGCTGCCAGTCCTGCCCCTCCTGTAGCCAAGTTTCACTAATTGCTACAACATCATAATTCCATGTGTCAATCCACGCCCTCAACTCATCCGCCTTCCCCGCAATACTCCTAGCATTGAAATATATACACCTCAGAAGATTTTTACCACTACTCACAACCTTTCTATCAGCGGATTTGCTTAAACTTTCAACATCATTTATTTTCACCCCAGCCACACCATCAGCTCTGGCACTCTGGTTCCCATCCCCCTGCAAATCTAGTTAAAAGCCTCCCCAATAGCACTAACAAACCTCCCTAAAAGGATATTGGTCCCCCTGTGGTTCAAGTGTAACCCATCTCTCTTGTACAGGTCCCACCTGCCCCAGAAGAGGTCCCAATGATCCTGAAATCTGAAACCCTGCCCCCTACACCAGTTCCTCAATCACTTGTTCCTCCTCCAGAGCATCCTATTCCTACCCTCACTGGCACCTAGCACAGGTTCTACCTTCACTCCTGTCATCCTTTTGGTCTTCACATAATTGAAGAATGCCTTGGGGTTTTCCTTTACCCTATTCGCCAAGGCCTTCTTATGCCCCCTTCTTGCTCTTCTCAGCCCCTTCTTAAGCTCCTTTCTTGCTACCCTATATTCCTCAATAGACCTATCTGATCCTTGCTTCCTAAACCTCATGTATGCTGCCTTCTTCCACCTGACTCGATTTTCCGCCTCACTTGTCACCCATGGTTCCTTCACCGTACTATTCTTTATCTTCCTCACTGGGACAAATTTATTCCTCACATCCTGCAAGAGATCTCTAAACATCGACCACATATCCATAGTACATTTCCCTGCAAAAACATCATCCCAATTCACACCCGCAAGTTCTAGCCTTATAGCCTCATAATTTGCCCTTCCCCAATTAAAAATTTTCCTGTCCTCTCTGATTCTATCCTTTTCCATGATAATGCTAAAGGCCAGGGAGTAGTGGTCACTGTCCCCCAGATGCTCACCCACTGAGAGATCTTTGATCTGACCCGGTTCATTACCTAATACTAGATCTAGTACTGCTCCATTCCTGTTCCTGACTTCCACCCATATTGACTCAAAAGAGGATCCTGCTTCATTACCCACCCTTTCTGTAGCTGTAATAGTATCCCTGACCAGTAATGCCACCCCTCCTCCCCCCTTTTCCTCCCTCTCTATCCCTTTCAAAGCACTGAAATCCAAGAATATTGAGAATCCATTCCTGCCCTGGTGCCAGACAAGTCTCTGTAATGGCCACTACATCATAATTCCATGTATGTATCCAAGCTCTCAGTTCATCACCTTTGTTCCTGATGCTTCTTGCATTGAAGTACTTGCACTTTAGCCCTTCTACCTTCCTACCTTTACACCCTTTATTCTGCTTCTCTTTCCTCAAAGCCTCTCTATATGTTAGATTTGGCTTTAGTCCATGCACTTCTTTCACTGCTCTATTGCTCTGGGTCCCATCCCCCTTGCAAATTAGTTTATACCCTCCCGAACTATGCTAGCAAACCTACCTGCAAGGATATTGTCCCCCTCGAGTTCAGGTGCAACCCATCCAATCTGTACAGGTCCCACCTTCCCCAGAAGAGATCCCAATGATCCAAAAATCTAAAACCCTGCCCACTGCACCAACTCCTCAGCCACGTATTCAACTGCCATCTCTTCCAATTCTTACCATCACTATCACATAGCACTGGCAACAATCCTGAGGACGCCATCCGTGAGGTCCTGTCTGCCTAGTTCCCGAAACTCACACTTCAAGACCTCATCCCTCTTCCTGCCTATGTCGTTGGTGCCATCATGTATCACGACTTCTGGTTGCTTTCCCTCTTGTACCAGGATGTCATGCACCCAGTCAGAGACATCCCGGACCCTGGCACCCAGAAGGCAACAAACCATGTGGGTGTCCTTCTCACGTCCTTAAAATCTCCTGTCTGCTCCCCTGACTATAGAGTCTCCAATGATGACAGCTCTCCTCTTCTCCGTCCCACCCTTCTGCACCACGGGGTCAAACTCAGTGCCAGAGGCCCTGCCACCATGGCTCACACCCGGTCGGTCGTCCCCGCCAACAGTATCCAGGACGGTAAACTTATTATACAGGGGAATGGCTACAGGGGTGCTCTGCACTACCTGTCTGCTCACCTTCGCTTTCCCCCCTCTGACTGTCACCCAATGACCTGCTTCCAACAGCCTAGGTGTGACTACCTCCCTGTAGCTCTCATCTATGATTGCCTCATTCTCCCTTATGAGTTGACGGTCATCCAGCTGCTGCTCCAGATTCCTTACAGGGTCTTCCAGATTGCCCAGCCGCATGCACTTCTGGCAGATGTGACTCTGCGGGAGAGGGGAGATCCCCCAAGACTGCCACATCTCACAGGAGAGGCACCTCACTGTCTCAGGAGGTATTGTAAAGACTAACTGGGAACAAACTTGTCCTCCGCCTCTTCTCGTCGAAGCCTCTGGAGTCAAAACCTCAAAGCTCCACTCCTTCACTGGCCCACTCACTCACTGGCCGCTCCGCTTGAGCTACCTCTCTATTTATTTGTTTGAGCTGTTCAAACTGCTTGGTCACCTGACCTCGATTGCCCAATCAGCTGCTTTGTACTGAGTCTGAGCTATTCAAATTTTGATTGTCTAATCAACAGCTTTCTGCTTAGCTAGTCAAATCTTGATTGACTTGATTGCACAGTCCAACTGCCAGAATCTCTTGAGAAAAAGCCTCAAAGCTCCACTCCTTCACTGGCCCACTGAACTCACTGGCTGCTTTCCACATTTAGTGACACATTATGATGGAGTGAAGGTTTCAAATAATTTGTGATGAACAGAAAGTGCCTGAGAAATACAAGTTATAGAGAATCCTAAAAATTTCAAATCCTTGGACAAAATATTTACTGCTATTATTTATAATTTTAAAATATTATCTGTATAAGGTAAAAGAGATGAGTGAGTCCTCTTTCAACTGTTCTGCCAAATTAATTAATAGACATTCTAGGTCAAAATAATCTCATTTATACACTAAGATTCACTGATATGTGGTCTCAAAAGACCAACGTATGCACCTTAGATGGAGGATCCGTACAGCACCTTTTAAAAGTAATAAGATTAGGTAATATCCAAGAATCATTGTTAAAGCTATAAGTTTGTAAATAGTATGCTGAATTGGACTTCAACATATTTACTTCTCTTGCACAAAGCTAGTATGTTATCACTTAATTGAATGTAAACAAGAATGAAGATTTTAAAGTTGAGGTGTTGCTTAACCAAAATGCAATTTTAACCTTATTTCACCAAAGCTTAGCCAAGTCAGAGAACAGGGGTAGCAGATAGATAGATGGGGCTTGGTGTTGGTTTGAACATTGCAACAGAGTTTTGAAAAATCTCAACTTGATAAAGATGAAATAATGGAAAGCTTGCCAAACCACCGTATTAGAGCAGGTGAAGATGGGGAAAGTATTAGCAACAGTCACCTTCTGAGGAAAAACATAGATTTTTAATTTTATCCTGAGAAAATGCATTGTGTCAACTTTGTGCCAATTCTGGAACTTAATGTTAATTTCTATGAAGTTGTGTCCAGTTAATCATGGGTTCTAAGGATTATGTTTATTTTCCCCATGAGTTACAACTACAGTACTTCATGAATGTCTAGAAGAAATTGTCACCAAGTATATTGTATGATTTAGAAATAAGGAAAATGTTTATCTTTGATATGATTGAATTGCTTTTATTATTTGGTAAAAAGTTGTAATCAGTGGATGTGTGAATGAATAATCAAGCATGTGCTTGGCTCTGCATGGTTTAATATAATTTAAACAAGTCCATTTTAATGTATTTCATACAATAATAACAATACAGTAATTTGCTTTTATGTAGGTCTTTAAATAGTAAAATGTCCCAAAGTGTTTAACAAATGAGTTATCAAACAAACATTTGCACAGACCCAAATACTAGGTACAGATGACCAATAGTTTGGTCAGAGAATGAGTTTTAATGTACGTCAAAGGATTTTTAAAAAGTCCAAAAAGTTTAGGGAAAGAATTCCAGAGTTTAGGACAATGCCCCTTGTGATGGAATAGATAAAAACAGAAATCAAGTGGACAGAATTATAGCACAAATACTGTATCTTGAATCGTTGCATAGTGAAAGACATTGTGAAAATTGAGATGGTGGGGGTTTTGTAAATGAGGATGAGAATTTTCAAGTTGAGTGTTGCTTAACTAGAAAATTATTCTGATATGAAAGCACGGGGCTGATTGGTGAACAGGATGGCACAAATTAGGACAGCAACAGAGTTTGAGATTTTCTAAAATTGATGTAGGTTAAATAATAGGAAACTGGACAACTGAGGATAGGAAATGTGGGCAACAACCACTAGCTGAAAGCAAACATATAACATTTTGACTTTATCCCACAGAACTGCATTGTGTTTTCCTCTCTTTGTTTTGTTAATGTGCTAACTCTGATGGCTGTGTGCTCTCCTTCAAGACTGTTTCCCCTTGATTTCTGAAAAGGGTCCTTTCCCACTACCAAATGAGCAATGTCGCTCTGTTTCTTTGAGAGGTTTGGGAAAGCTTGTGGCCCTAATTGACTACAGTGTATTGCTCCAGAATGTTTCTGACAGGATTTGATAAATTCTTCCTCACAAAGAGTTTGAAGACTCTTTTATACCTGTTTGGCCATGAAGAATAGATGAATTTGGTACATTATAACTCCATTCTAATTTACAAACATTTGTATATATACAGTACTTTAATTCATTTTTTTCTATATCATGATTGCATTGTACTGCTGCCGCTAAGTTAACAAATTTCATAACAGATGCCGGTGATATTAAACCTGATTCTGATTGCTGAAGAAACTATTATCAATCCCAGACCCAAAGAAAACCTCAATGGCTGGTGATACTAGTTTTTCTCTCTAAATTTATCAGGATGTTCAGAATACTTTTCTACTTTTGTCATGGTCCGGTCCATGAAATCCGCATTCCGGTTCACGGTCCGGTCTATGTTCCTTATTCCAGGTTTTCCGGTTTTCCCCAGTTTCTGTTGAGGCAGCTGATTCTCGTTTTGCCTTCGCTAGGTAGGTACGGCCGTCTGCCACTGCCTTGTGTTGGGAACCATCTCATTGTATTCTGCATTCTGTGTAATGAGCCCCGGCCCTACATCCTGTTTCCAAGGAGGGGTCCCAGCTCTGTGTTCCATGTTCCTGTCTCTCCCTTGACCAAGGCTCTGTATTCCTGTCTCTCTCTCGACCAAGGCTCTGCATTCCTGTCTCTACCTCGACCAAGTCTAGGCTTCGGGGTCTCATCCAGTCCTAGTCGCGATTCAAGAACCTTGTCCTGTCCAAGCCAAGGCTTTGTGTTCTCGTCGTGTCCATGTGTCTCGCCCAACCCAGGAGTACATGGTGCTGGGGTTCCCTTGGTCCTGTCCAGGAGTCTCACGTCCACTCCTGTTGCCACTCCTTGTCCTGTAGCCATGTCTTGTCCTCGCCTAGTTCTGGAGTCCGAGCCTGAGTCAAGTCTCAGGTTCTGGGGCCTTGCCCAGTCTCTGGCTCGGAGTCCATGTCCTTGCCTCGAGGAACCCAAGCCCCGTCATGTCCTCGCCTCAAGGAACCCAAGCCCCACCATGTCCTCGCCTCGAGGAACCCAAGCCCCACCATGTCCTCGCCTCGAGGAACCCAAGCCCCGTCATGTCCTTACCTCGAGGAACCTAAGCCCTGTCATGTGCTCGCCTCGAGGAACCCAAGCCCCATCATGTCTTCGGCTCGAGGAACCCAAGCCTCGTCATATCTTCACCTAGATCCAGGGTCCGAGCCCGAGTTAAGTCCCAGATTTCGGGTCCTTGTCCAGTCTCTGGCTCAGAGTCCAAGCCCAGGCTCCTAGTTCCAAGTTCCATGTCCTGGTTCCACTATTCTAGTCAAGTCCTGGCCCAGGCCCTGTATCCTTGTCATGTCCAGGGCCTATGTCATGTCCAGCGTCCTTTCTTCCCCATCTCCCTTGCTTTCTTGACTACCTAGTCCTGTTCCTTGTACTTCAGTGTCTGTGTCTTGCATTTGGGTCCGCTCCCAGCGCCCCCTTATGACAACTTTATGTTAAAATCCAAGCATAGTATGTCAATGGACCTTGTTGATTTCTGGTGTTCACCTGAAAGAAAACCTCCTTGATTCACTTACGGAATACAGGCAAGGCCAGCATTTATTACCCAGTCTTAATTGCTCTCAGGAAGATGCTGATGAGCCTCTTTTCTGAAGTCTGTTTGGTATTCCCACTGTAAAATGGTAGATTGATTTTTTATTGTCACTTTGTTTTCCATGCCATCTGTAGGAGCCATGTATTCTGTGTTGTGCATTTATTATATTTATTATGGTAACTAGTCACTTTAGTGGGGTCATGGTAAAAGCGAAGGGAATAATTTACGTATTAATGCTTAATTTGTAGCAGTTTGTAGTTTGGGGCCAGCGGAGGTGTTACCTTTGCTGACCACTGAGATAATGCTTAATTGTATGTTTGCTAATTGCCAATAAAGGATCAAAATAAGGAATTCAACTCTTTGGAACAATCATTTTATTGGAGTTGTGGGTGTGTCACGCAAGTATGACAACCCCGTGGCAGACATAGGCAGACAGCAATTGTTCTGGTTGACTTTGGATCAGTTTTGCTGCTACACCATCCATATAAATCATTTCATCACATCAAAACATCAGTACACGTGTTAGATAAGAAGTTGCAGTATATACATCCAGCAATTGTGATGTACCTCCATGATATGAACATGCGTTAGAGGTGAAACTACAAGTGCTATTATTACCGTGCACCTACTGTCCTCTTTTAAGTGATTGTTATAACGCAGGCAACCCATGATGTTAGTTGGAAGGACTATTCATGTTTTGTTCCAATGACAATGAAATATGGGGAAAGATAACTAAACAGAGGTGACATAAAAGTTAGAGGAGAAATAGGAATTGATTGTGGTGTCATGGTAATGGAACAGTTGGTTTGTTGAAAACCCACACTTTTTTCATAAACCTGAGTCAATTTAGTTATTTCCAGTCACCTCAGTCATTATGGGTTTATGAAGACACCAGAGAGTTTGCAGATTGCAGGTGCTGGAAATCTGGAGCATTACACAAAGGAGCTGACGGAACTGGACAGGTCAGGCACCACCAATGGATGAAAAATGGAAAGTCGATGTTTCAGGTCCAGACCTTGAGAGACTGTTCTCTTACATCTTATCTAATCAGCACAAATTGAGTAATTAGATGCCCATTTCTGGCTCTAAGTGCTTTGGAGATTTGGTTTGCGATGAAGGCAAAATGCACCCAACATTTATGACTGAACACCAAATTTCATTAGATCTTTTTTGATTGGTTTGAACTGGACTTAATCATGTTGTTATAATTTTGGAAGCTTTCATAATTCATAGGTGTTATAATTTTCAAGATCTGTGTAAAATGTCAATTATGGACAGTTCCACAACCAGTTCAAAGAAATAAGCCAATTTGGTAAAATTTTGGTTCCAATACCGACGTTTCCTCACTGTGAACCAAAGCTAAGTTGACTTCATTTGGAATGTAAGTGTGTCTGTGGATCACTCACTGGTTAAGGTGTCAGATCTGTTTCCTGCACATGCAGTAAAATATAAACAAAATGTTCAAACGGTCAAGCAGCAGCTGTGGCAAGAGTAACAAAGTTAATGTCGGTGATCTAATCACTTCTCGGCTTGGTAAATTCTGTCATTAACCAACTTGGCAGTGAGCATATATTGGACTTATGGAGGCGAATGATAGGGGGAAGTTTTCAGTGTCATATGCTGCTTCTTTTCCTAGGTTTGTTCACGTGAACCTGGTGACATCAGAATTACCTTTGCATCGGCATCTATGTGCTACCCCTCATCAATATTAGCTGCTATGCTGATGAAGAGTTTTGACCTGAAATGCTGACTGTCCATTTCCCTCCAAAGAAACTGCATCACCTGCTGAGTTTCTCCAGCTCGTTTGAGTGATGCTCCTGATTTCCAGCATCTGCAGTGTGTTGTGTCTCTGGTGTTGTTATTGGTAATCAGATGTATTTATCAATATAGATACATAAATCAATATATTTAAAAGTTTTACCCAATGCAAATTGCTTGCCAGCATTTTCATTTAAGGTGAAACAGACCAGAACGATTTTTTTAACACAAACATTTCACATTTACTGTGGCAGCTGACAGGCAAGTTCCAGAAATAATAACCCAGTCCGTAGTATTTATTGATGTTACAATCATCCATGAAGTGTATTTTTCTTTCATTTTGCAGAACAGTTCTTTGATGGGCTTGCTTTTATTTAATTTCTGAACAGTGTCTATTTGACCTCCACTGATCTCTAATCTCCCAGGTATTTTCAAAGTGCACTGTTCATTGTTGTACAAAGAATTTCCCCAAGGCCATTCTCAATGCTCTCCTTGAAGGTTGCTTGGGAATTTTCGCCTGTCAGTGTTAGTGTTAAAGCTTATCAGATGAAAACAATGGACAGTAACCGGCACATGTCTTTTTAAACATTAGATGTAACCCATGAATTTTTCTTGGTTGTCATGACTTGAATATACAAGGTATACTGAGATGTACTACTTATTTACCTACTGAATATTGAAAGGCCTATATAGAGTGGATATGGAGAAGATGTTTCCAATAGTGGGAGAGTCAAGGTCCAGAGAGCATAGCTTCAGAATAGAAGTATGTTCCTTTGGAACAGAAATGAGGAGGAATTCCTTTAGCTAATGGTTGCTGAATCTGTGGAATTTAATGGAGGCCAAGTCATTGAGTATATTTAAAGCAGAGGTTGATAGGTATTTGATTAGTAAGGGTATCAAAGGTTATGGGGAGAAGGCAGGAGAATGAGTTTGAGAGGGACAATAAATCATCCATTCCTATGTCTTATGGTCTTAAATATACATGAAAATATCAATAGTTAAATAGTTCAATATAATATCAGAGAATGTTTACAGTATACAACCTGAGATTCTTACTCTTTACAGACAACCTCGATACTTACAATTATATGTTCAACCATAAGACATAGGAATGGATGATTTACTGACCCTCTCAAACCCATCCTCCTGCCTTCTCCCCATAACTTTTGATGCCCTTACAAATTAAGCACCTGTCAACCTCAGCTTTAAAGAAAACCCTGAAGAATGAATAACAGAAAAATGTTAGAGCCCCAAAACTACCCTCACCTCTCCCAAGCACAAACAGCAGCAAAGCATCAACCCTCCCCCCACCCCTTGTTCCAGCAGGAAGCATCAGTGCCATCACCTACCAAGCAAATAATAGCAAAGCCCCCAAAGAGACCATAATCTGCAGTCCAACAAAACTATTGCTCACTCAACAATTCAACATGCAAAGGGCTATCTCTCTTCCTCTCTCGCTCACTCTCACTCTCTCACTAACAAGAGACAAAAAGGAGTCCTTCCACGTAAGAGGGGAGACCAACAAGCAACTTGCTGTTTCGATGTTACAGTCTGCCGCTTGGCTTTATATTTCAAGTTTCATTGACTCAAGAATCAACAGCAAACTCACCCCCAACATCGAGAGAGAATGGGTGATTCCTTGAGTGTAGAGGCCTCTGACAACTGCACCCACTGTCTTGGAGTTTTGTTCTTCCACAAAGCCTCGGTTGCTGTCACCAGTGAGGAATTTGACTCCATAGGGCCACACGCAAGGTGACATCCCAGGGCGCCCAACTTCTAAGCCACATCCAGAGTTATCGAAAACAGTTATTTCTACTGTATAATATGAGACAGTTCATAATATGAGACAGTTCTATTAAATCACATTTAACATTCTCTACTCTAAAATGACCAATACTAGTTGGACCAATACAATAATGTCCCTCCACATCATTGATGTCATATTAGGGTTCAAAAATGAAGATTGAATATATATCAGCAGATGTGAGCACAGTCTTTGGTCCATTGATAAGATAGTGTTTGAAGATCAAACCCAGCATATCATGGTCTACTGGGAAGCAATGATCTCCGCTCTCCTGTGTGTTTCTGAGACTTGGACCACCAATAGCAGGTGTTTCAAGACACTGGCAAAATACCTTCAATGTTGCAATGCTCTACATTGGTGATATCAGTCTCCTCTTCCAAACATACACCCACAGTATCAGAATCACGTATATTATCACTGACCTATGTCATGAAATGTGTTGTTTCGTGGCAGCAGTACAATGCAAGACATAAAAATTCATCATGGCTTGGCTTCACGAACAAAGATTTAGAAAGGCGGCTGCCCACATCTGCTGCAGGCTCGCTGGTGGCTGTCGAGGCCAATATGGGACAGGCAGTCCGGCCACAGCGGCTGCAAGGGAAATTCTGTTCTGGGTTTGGTGCTGCTGTGTCACGGTTCTTCCTCCTTCTCCTTTTGTCCTCAATGCCAGCCCTGCGTGCGTTCTCGAAGGAGGAGACAGACTGGTGAATGGTGTGTCGCCAGGCCTCGCGATTGGAGGCTAGATTAGACCATTGGTGATGGTCAATGTGACAGGCACCAAGGGATTTCTTCAGAGAGTCCTTGTACTTCTTCTTTGGTGCCCCTCTGTCACGGTGGCCAGTGGAGAATTTGCCATACAGCACAATCTTGGGCAGGCGATGATCCTGCATCCTGGAGACGTGCTCTGCCCAGCGCAGCTGCATCTTCAACAGCATGGCCTCAATGCTGGTGACCTCCGCCTGTTCGAGGACTTCGATGCTGGTGACAAAGTCACTCCACTGGATGTTGAGGATGGTGCGGAGGCAGCGCTGGTGGAAACGCTCAAGGAGTCGTAGGTGGTGACGGTAGGTGATCCACGACTGGGAGCCATACAGGAGCGTGGTCAGTACAATGGCTCTGTAAAAATTACAATGTTACAAAATGTACATAAAACATAGTGCCAAAGAGGAATAGCAAGGTAGTGTTTATGAGTTCATGCGCCATTCAGAAATCAGATAATGGAAGCTGTTGCTAAAATGTTGAGTGTTGATCTTCAGATTCCTGTACCTCTTGCCCCATAGTAGTAAAGAGAAGAGGGCATACCCAAATCGTGAAGGTCCTTAATGATGGATGCTCCCTTCTTGAGGCACCACCTTTGAAGTATTCGGTCGACTAAGTTTGGCAGGCCCTGTTCTTCGCATGCTAGACACCAGCCTCCTGACACACCATTCTAAACTCTACAAAGAGAACCCCAGAAGAGCAGAGGAAACCATTCAAGAACGTATGCAAAGCTTCCTTACGGGAATGCAACATCTCCATCATCTCTTGGGAATCTCTGGCCCACACTCGTGCAATGGGCTGAAGGAACATTGGGGATGGGTTTGAGAACATCACGGTCACGCTGCAGGACAACACAAAGGCCCTATGTAATCAGCAGAAGAAGAGGACCACCTCCAAAACTCAGCCACCCAAGTTGGTCGTCCCCTGTCCCATTTGTGGAGAAGCCCATGGTTCTCACGTTGACCTCTTTACACGTCTCAGAACCCACAGAAGTGGGAATGGAAGCAAAAATTTCAACATTTAAGAAAAATGTATTTCTTATTTATGTGGCTCACTCGCGTAGTGGAGCCGGCCCAAGGCTTGGTCCTTGCCCTTCCTTGTCGTCAAACTGTTGAAAGACTGTTAACCAAAGGGGAACTGATTCCTTCCTGACTACTTTAAATGGAGGACGATTCGTTTTATTTTAACGGTTAAATCATAAATAAGACTGCAACTTCGATTTTATGTGTTTTAGTGAAGGCTAGTCATGCACTGTCGTCTATTTAACAATGCCCCCTCAAATATCCCAGATTTAAAGCGGATATATTTCCCAACGTGTCTAAACACCATTTATTTGTCATTGAACAAAGGGGGCGAAATTCAGTCACAATCTTCCCTTCCCACTTTCAAATCTCTATACTAGCTCTTCTTTGAGTTAGTCCTGACGAAGGGTCTGGGCCCGAAACGTCGACTGTACCTCTTCCTAGAGATGCTGCCTGGCCTACTGCGTTCACCAGCAACTTTTATGTGTGTTGCTTGAAATTCCAGCATCTGCAGATTTCCTCGTGAAATGGCTGACGACTTGAGTTGGATGCATGAGGTAACATTGCAAAGGAGATCGCCTTGACGTTTCCTTTGCCCTGCACTGTTTCTTTTGCAGTCGATTAAGCTGCTTGTTTCACAAGCAATAATTTTTAAAGGCAGCGTTTTTCCTTAATTAACTTTGATAATATTCTCGCCTCCAGACAAACGATTTGACGTGATCATTTACAACAATTACTCCCAGATTTAAAGCGGATATATTTCCCAACGTGCCTAAACATCATTTATTTGTCATTGAACAAAAGGGGGCGAAATTCAGTCACAATATGACCTCAGCTCTAATGAGCAACAGGCGTTGCTTTTGATCCTGGTGGCAAAATACACTGAAATGTCGAACGCTCCAGGAGTTACAACGCAGAAAGCGGTCGGTAAAAGACATGGCAAATGGAAACATTATTATTTGAAAGTGTGTTAAACCTCAATAACATTTGCCTCAAACAATTCAAGGGTCACTATTCAGGTCCATCAGATAGTCGGTTTATCGGTGATCTACTCAAATATGTGACGTTTACACCGAATATCCTTGTATTTCCCATGCTGAGAAAGAATAACGTGCACTTGTATTTCGTCTTTCTCGTCCCGTGGCTTCCCAAAGCCTTTCCATATGTGCAAAACTACTCTAAAGGTACAGACTGTTTATTGGTGGAATTACCACTGCCAATTGGGCTCAGCAAACAATCAGCAACACCAGATAATCTTTTTTTCACATATGTGTGCAATATCTAATCTTGCTAAAGATTTATACGTGCACAATAATATATTTATATGTGGTAAATATAGAGTGTTATATATGCTATGTATACAATAATAAATCAATATTGATGTTCATTTATATATACAATTTTCATTTTGTATATATATACACAATAATATTGATTAATGTCTAAATGTCTGAACTGAGACAGCATCCCTGCTCTTCGGACCAAGTTGTCCTGCAAAAGGAACTTCGTTTAAGGACGCTATATGTCTAAGGTTATTCGTCCTTGCCGGGATTCAAATTCATCCTGTATTTTGTTTTCAACTGTCTCGAGCGGATTAACCTTCTCATTCAAATACAAGAGAGCTACTCCACCGTGACGTGCGCAAGAAATGCGACAGTTTCATATCGGGACGGCGAAACACTTTTGAAACAGGTTTACCGTTGTGAACATCGGATCCACCCAGGTTTTGATGGCATGAGTTACGTTCAGGCGGTGATCATTATACATGGAACGAATGTGCTTAATTCGGGTATCGAGCGAGCGCTTGGGAATCTGTGCAGATCTGCGAAATAGAGTTGCACAGCAGGGAAACATGCCCTTCAATCCAACTCGTTCATATCAAACAAGTTGTCTTACTGAACCAGTCCTATTTGCCTGTGTTTACCCATAACCCAAATATTCCTATCCGTATACCTGTCCAAAGTATTTTAAGCGTTATAATTATACCCTCCTCTACCACTTCCTCAGGAAGCTCGTTCCACATGCTCATTACTATCTGTGTGGAAAAAGTTGCCCCATCGGATCCTCTTTTATCTTTCCTCTGTCGCTTTAAAATATATTCTCTGGATTTAGATTCCAATGCCTTTGTAAAAGGACTGTGACCTTTTCTTGGTCCCTCATGATGTCATGTACCTCAAAAAGGTTATCTATCTCTCAGGCTCCTGCTCTTCAGGCGAAATCGTCCAAGCCTGAGTCTCTTCGGCTGTCCATCGATTTCGATGTTGACTGTGCTGAGAGTTTAGTCTCTGCAGGCACATTTATGGGCCACAAGACCAGCATTGGATCAGCACTGTCTCCCACATGGGTTGCATTTGTGATTTGACTGGTCTAGCACCGAATGTCTGCGTTCATGACCTGCTTCATATTTCTTCTGCCTTTTCTCCTCGATAGCTGGGATTGATTTCTTGACAATGCAGTGCCAGCCTCTTCTGTGCAAAGCATCTTTCTCCCGGGTGTTGACATTCATGTCAGTGTTCTTCATGTGGTGCTTGAGCACATCTTTGTAGGGCAGCTTCTGACCACCATGCTTCCTCTTTCCTTCAGGTAGCTCACCAGAGAAAACAGCTTTGGGTAAACGATCATCGCTCATTCTTGTGACATGACCAGTCTAACGCAGCTGAGAAGCTGTAATGAGTGATTCTACGCTGACTGTCCCAGCACGCTTGAGCACTTCCACATCTGGTACCCTCTCTTGCCACTTGATGTGTAATATTTGGCGTAATTGCCTGTGTTGTGTCTTGGTCAATTTCTTGGTGTGCCTCTGATACAATGTCATCATTTCAGTTGAATAAAGCAGAGATGGCAAAACAGCTGTGTTATACACTTTGACCTTGGTTGCCATTTTAATGTCGTGGTGAGAACAAAGTCGCTTCTGCAAAGCACCAAGGACTTTTGTAGCTGATTGAATTCTCCTCTCAACTTCCAGATCTGATGAGTTGGTGTTGGTCACAGCACTTCCTAAGTATGTGAAAGAGTCAGAATATTTCAGCGCTACCCCATTGACCGATATGACTGGTGGTTGGGTCTCACTGGGACTACACAGAGGAAGAGGCTGGTACAGAAGTTCGGTTTTGGAGACATTGATTCTTAGGCCAAAAAAAGTGGCAGCAAACGAGAAGCGGTCTACAATTTCTTGAATCACATTAACATCAGTAGCAACCAGGACTGAGTCGTCTGCATACAGAAGCTCTCTGACACATATCTCTCTTGACTTGGTTGAGGCTTTGAGTCTTGACAGGTTGAACAATTTTCCATCTGAGCGAGTCCTGATGTACACACCTTTGTCCAAATTATGATCCATTATTTCCAAAACTGCAGCAAGATATGGTGTGAACAAAGTTGGAGCAAGAACGCATCCCTGTTTTACCCCGTGGTTGATGGGGAAGGTTGAGTAGTCCTTCCCTTTTGCAAAAGCTATCCTGTCCTGGTAACATCCCCGTGAATGATTTCTGCACCTTTTTCAACTTAATGAATCCTTCCAAAACCTAAGCGTCTAGAGCTGTACGCAAGATTTCAAATGCGGTCCCTCTAGCGCCTTGTACAGTACCTGATAATTTCTCAACTCATTGCCCTGTCCAATAAAGTCAAGCATGCCAAAGGCCTTCTTCGCCACCCTTTCTGATCTGTATCGCCAGGGGACTCCACACTTGCTTGTACCTACTCTGTTCTACTACCGTCACCGGGGCACTGCCAATTGTTGTGTAAAATTCGCCCTAGTTTTAATTTTACAAACGCAATACTTGGCATTTGTCCAATCATTTCTAAAACATTTTCGAATATTGCCTGATCACACTAATATCAGTGCTCAAAGCCCATAACTCAGCACAACTCCTCATCCCACATCTCAAATTTGAGGACGAGTAGCAACAGTGATGCGAGCTAAAGGAAGCAGGTTCATTCGCACCCAGTGGTGATTTGTGAGGAATTCAGTGCCACTCAGTTTCTAGTTCAAAAAGCAGAGGTCACGTCCAGAGGTTGGGAATCAAATTTAATTCTGAAAAGTCGTTTGGATCAACTGCGATTCTGCTTATTTCTACTTATTCCTACTTATTTCCAAATTTAAAATGGAAAAAAAACAAGAGTTAATGCCCCGGAAATTAAAATGATCTAGTAGAGAAATGGGACAAATGGGCTTGTCGCCGATAGTAATAGTGACAAGCAGTTTAACGTGCTGTTCACTCAAAATCCTTGCGGACAGGGATTAAGCAACCTCTCAAAATTACTTCACTCACAGCTATTAATATGAGTAAGATTCACTTCAGCTTTAGCCGTCGCCAATCTTCTTTACATAAGCTTTGCAGTCTCCCACAATCAAGTTACATACAACGCTACAGTCAGCGCCGAACGGGTTCTCCAATTTCAACATCCCTCGCCAAATGGGAGAACAATCTTGTGAAGCCCTCTTCAAAGGACGAATACTTTGAAAAGGTGCGTCACCTTCTTTGACTTCAACCTTCGATTCCTACGAAATCTACTTTTGCTGACACCATATTCGAAGATGAATGAGTTAATAGGATGTGAGACTGATGTACTTTTGGCATTGGCTGCTTTTGATCAGAGTCCAATCCTCTGGGTTGCACAAACTCAACTTCAATACATTTAAAAGGGCTGAACCGACATTTAAACGTAAATATAAAGGCCCTGACTTCAGATTTTTCAAAAGGTAAAGGTACTTGCCTAGTCCATAATACTGTATATAGTTACTTCCTTTATCTATGGCTCAGTTACACTATTTTAATAAAATTAAAAAATCGAACACCAATGCATTTATAAATGCCGGAGTAGGATATGATCATAACTAAGATTAATGCGACCAATTGATTAATTACAGAATAAATAAACTAAATTTGTGCCATCCCACAGACTCCGTGTGATTGTTAAGGACATTTTGGAGGACTATACTTGAATCTATATACAACAATCAGCTTCGAGGTATTCGTCTTTTTCTTGAGTTTTCTTTTGCCTTGATTTCTAGGTTTCCTTTTATATTAATTTATATATCATGTCAATCTTTTAGCAATAATACATTCAAAACAAACCTTGCTCTACGAAAGAAACGTGCGGTCAACTGGTCTGGCGAAAACGGTCCGCAGTTTTTACCACATTTAGAAACATTGGAGGATTTCATGAAATACTTAAATACACCATACCAATAGCCTCAAATCACTTTCTAGTTTAATCAGGCACATTCCATATTAAAAATATCAACCAGAATCTCACCACCTCACTATTTGCTTTAAACCGATTCGTCACTAAAACTTTGCTTTTACCTCGGCCGGGTAAAGCAAATAACAATCAAAATCATAATAATGAGAGAAAGTGAGGACGAAGTAATCATCAGCCGAAAACTCTGAATGCAAAAAAATGCGCTTTGGGTATGTAAACTTTGAATTTCTTTTTGATTTCTTTTTAAATACCAATTACATTTTCTGGCGGCGGAACTGATAATGAGAACAATCTATACAGTTAAGAAATCCATCCGATTTAAGGTGTTGGGATCTATTTAGCCAATTCATTGCTTCTGCGTCCTTCACTTAGTTCGACTGATCTGAATTCTCTAAAGTATTACAAAGTTTTAAAAAACAAAGGGATAGGAACACCTCTCGTTTCTGTGTACCTACATCCAAACGTCTTGAAAATTTATCCTCCTTCAGTGTGCTGAAGAAACCGTGAACTCCTCCCGGAAGACTTGGTAAACTTTGAATAACAAAATATTACTTACACGTTTAGAATTGTCACTACGCAACTAGAGAAAAATAACTATTAGTACACAGACTGTACTGTAATGTAGTTCCACGATATTTACAACTAAACATAATAGATTGCCAGTAATAATGCAGTCGCGAGCTACTTACCTTGACAACCCATTAAAACTAGGGTGAAGTCTTCACTTAATTCGCGGAGAAGTGTTGTATAATATTTCCAATAAACTACTAAACTCTTGTACAGTTTATGATATTAGCATAGGCTTTGCAAGAAGCTAGAGTGATTTAAACACACTAAGTGGTTGGAAAGACACATTTTAATGCAATCGTCGGTAAAGGTAACTGATCCTTGCGATGGCTCTGCTATTTATTATAGGTTTCATTACACAGGGAGGTGTCATTATTGACATTCTGATAGTTCATTACCGTTGGTCTTCATGCATAGTTATGGTCGCCTTTAAGGAAATTAAATATTATTTAATATTGAATGACATGTTATTATTATCATAAAGATATGCAACAAAATAAAGAGATCATGAAATAAGGAATTTTTGTGATTTTGCGGAGAGAAATTAAAGAGTGTTCTTTACGAACAAATGCATGCTTTCGATACGGAAAGTGGCAACTGTATTCCTAAACAACATTGGGTGGGGGAAGGGCGGGGAAATCAAACCTATTTATTTACTCAGGAATTATAGTATGATAGGTTTCCAGTGGAGACATTCATGTTACATTACAGCAATTTTCTTCATTGGCTATGATTTCCGTGTGGTACCTTGTATTTTTAAAAAGACTCATTAATTTTCATTCGGTAATGTCCCATTTCAAATTCAGCACACCAGTGACATTCTGTATAGAATATAATAGACTTATTTCTGAGATTGAAATTAGGACTATCCGGATGGAATCTTTAGCCATGGCATACAAATTTATGTTTGTAGAGTTATTTGCCGTTAACCATCTGTTTACCACATTGCCTACTGATGAAGCAATTCCAATGAGTTGCCTTCAAATGACAGACGTCAGCTGCAGTATATACGTTTTCTCTGTATAGAACAATAAAAAGAAGAAAGATGAATCTACTGAAGGTTTGTGGTAGTTTTGAGATACGGCATTAAGTTGTTCTTGTGAGAACCTCGGTCTGCGGGTGAATCATCATTAAAATGTTTGAATGATCCACCCACGTCTATGATATTTAAAGCACCACTGCCTATTCCGTGGCGTCAAAACTGTAAATACTTATGTTCATTAACTTTACTTCCTTTAGAGCACAACGTCGGTGCCTTTTTGACAACTTTGCGACCCTGTTATTTCAGCTTCAAAATATATGAAAGCGGTCCATTCACATAATGTATTGCCTGAGGTTGTAACTACCAGAGCCTCTCTAAATCGAGGCAATGTCATAAATATTTCAGAAATATGAGCCAACTCTTTTTTAATCCCGGAATTCACTTCACACTGTTTTAGGAATTTGTTTATATTTTTATAAAATGATATTTTGGAAACTATTTACGCCTGCTACTTGCATAGAATTGATTGATTTACTATTGAACTATGAACTTTTCAAAATATTAAATACATGTAAAATCGCGTTGTTCTTCTTGTATTAGGTTAGGTATGTTGGGGCATATTACTATGATTTATATGTATGTTAATACTCTTTATAATGTATATTAATATCACATAAGGATATTAATGTACAATCTATCATCTGAAAATATATGTCAAATATCTTTGGACTACCATGAGTAAAATTAATATTCTAGTTTGACTATCTTTATATAGTATATCACGATGATACATTGCAATCCAACCTTAGTGAATATTATGTATTGATTGTACAACGTATACTGATTGATGTGTTGTATAAAATCAAATGTAGAGAAACAATTACTTTGTGCAATTCATTACAGCTATAGCAAAATTTATTCTTTTTTCTGTTTGACATCTGGCCGGAGAAAGATTTAGGATGGTAATGATACGATTGAAAAAATAGATTCTACTTTTCTCTGCCATTTGAAGTAATGCCTCTGGAATGGACGAGAGTTCCCGTCTCTTCATTCACAATCTAGAAAATCAAGAGGTGGTTGTAGTAATAATTCTATGGCACGGGACCGACAAATCAATGCTAAGCGCCTGCTTTTGCTTCTTACGTTTACAATGTATGACATGTAATTCTTAAATCTCAGCATACTTCTGAACACGGCCTCTCTTTTACACAGCCACGCTGCTTACATTGAAGAGATTTTGCTAATCTTTTTGTCTATGTTTCTATGTCAGTAGAGTTACGTTGTGCTTGTTATTATAGGAACAATACACATACATGTACATATATCCCTGCGGATATGTCTGACTTGCTTACGCTTAAGGGTTATGAGAAGCTTACTCACATTTGTAACGCTGGAATGCAGTCAAAGCACGTATGTTAAGTCCTAACATCGCTTTCCACACCGACTACCCTTTCAGGTCCAACACGATTACAAAATGAATTCAATGAAATAATGAGACTACTCTGCATTCAGAATAATCGATTATCCTGATATTTCGCACAACGGTCTTGCTAAAAGCCTGCAGCATTGCCACTCCGAAGAAAAAATACTAAAGCCTATTTTTCATAATAGTTTGCAATCACTCTTACTAAAACGCTAGATGTATAAGCACACAACTGGTTTTAAAACGGTCCTAACTTAAAAACAGCGTGGACTTTGGGGGTGGGGGGGGCGGACTCTGCATTCATAGAAAAGGAACTCAGGTGATCCAAGGCAAAGACTGCAAGACGCCGCGCTGTTCACAACAAAACTCTTGGACTTAATCTGAGGACTAAAATAAAATAAACTAGAAAAGAAATGAAATGTTGCTTGCCGGTCCAAATATAGGTGTAAAATAGCCACTTTAAATTCAAAACTAAACCTTTCAGTTCTAGGATAGATTTGGGAGAAACTAGCTTAGACAGGGAGGACATGAAAAAATACTTTTCCTTCTGAACATATTGTCCACAAACCAAGCGTCCGTTGGTGAAAGCGTCTTTCCGAACAACACATACAAGCAAGTTTCGGAACGAGGGTCGGTGCCAACCACCACAGCCAGTTCCACTGGAAGGATAAAAGAACCAACGTCAGTATCCTCACCCAGGGCCAATGTCCCCAGCGTCCGAAAGATAAAAATTATCATATCATTGTCTGAGAATGCATCTTCGCGTCGCTCCAAAACTCCGCTTGCGCCGCTGCGCAACACAGTTTTCCAATGCAACAGGTGTTCCCTAACCACCTGTGGACTTAAACTGACATAAGCTTAAACCTATTTCATATATCACCCTCTGACTATTTGAATATATTAAGTATTTAACTGGAGAACGCGAGTCATCAAATAGTTAACGCAACGTTATTAAAGTATTGTATACTCTGTAATTTAAACAGAGAACACTACTGTTTTGATTGTACGATAGGAAGTGATTTATGGACAACTTGAACGCTCCAGTGTACAAAGAATCTTTTTGCTCTCCTCAATTCAAACCAATTATGGTATCGTGTCGCCAAAGCCGAATATATTTACATTATAACTTTTTGCAAGAGGTTGTCCCTTAGAGAAAGTTGGTTGTTTTCCATTCACTCCTTTCATGCGAAGCCATCTCAGCATAATTATTCCCAACAGTCCTAGTGCTTATATGAAGTATAGAAACCTAACTTATTTGGTTGTCATTGCAAAGATCCGATGTATATGAGCACAGAAAGAAAAGAAAATGAGGAAAGAAAGCGAAGAGATGGCTCGTATGAATGTTAAACAGAATGGAACAAGGCCGTTTCCTTGTGATGTAAAAGATATAAAAAATCAAGCTAAAATCTTTTAGTTTTCTATATTTTAATTATGATTGACCATCTATTTAAATAAGTAATATTGGTAATATTAAACCAACCGATCCCTGAATTAAAATGCACATTATATCAAATTGGGCGCTTGTAACTCAAACCACAAGCAGCCCGGGACGCGTTATACTTGAATAACAGTTTTAAACTTTGATTTGCAAACATTATAATCAAACGAGAGTTTGTACTCCAGTTAAAAGTTAATCACAAAGCCACGAACTATCGCAAAGCCTCACAAACAGAAAATACTAATTTGGCATTGAAGAGGGATATAATGAATATTGTTTATCTTGGAGATGGAACAATGAATTTGGGAGCTGTTTGTCCAGGTGTTCACGTTTGTGATTTTTTTCAATGATCTTCGGCCTACAATAGTAAAACTAAGATTTTAAATAAAGCTTCTTTCATTAACCCCAGAATAAAGGTTGGACTGTCAGTGTAAATTGCACTCTCCCACGTTATTAAATAGGCCAGTGAAACATTTGTGAATAACGTTAACAGGACAGCTGAAATAAATTTGCATCGCCACAGTTTCCAGTGTATTCAATGTCTTGCCGAATAACCGAGTAGGCATTTAAACCTTGTGTTGTGAGTGGTTGTTAGAAAAGCCTACTGTCTCTCAGTCGCTGATATCTGGAATTAGCATGTACTCTCGATGTTATATAGGTTTGAACCCAATGGAAGATTTGTGAAAGAAATACTTTCTTTAAAAAAAAGTGCGCAGGCTCAAATGCCTATTAAAGAAACACATCTTCAAATTACCAGTGAAAGCGTTTTTTTACATAGTCACGCCACCAAGACTGGAATCCGGAATAAGACATTTTTTTTTAAATCACCATAATTACGTAGACAAATACATCCCGGCCCAATAGAAAGTCTTGGGAAAGAGATGAAATGCGTTATTATTCCACAGTTCATTTGCAAACCTCAAAATTAGCGCCCTCCTCTCGCTTTAATCGCCTTATTTAAGAATACTGCATGAATTTTAATTTGCATTTTAGGTAGGCGTTGTTTTGTTTTATTTTTACAACATCCAACTGAAAGAAAAAAAACAAAAATAAAAGATAAAATGGGTTTATTTTTATTATTCACATGCTTCCATTTTTCTCATTTGCTGATTGGAAATATAAGTAAAAAACATTTTATGTACACATTTTGAACGCTCTATTTCGAACAGTAATATGTATCAAACAACTGAATTACATGAGTGCGGTTATTGTCTGTACTTTTTTTTGTTTTGGTTATTTGTTTATTAATTCATTTATTTTATACAAGTATTCACAGCAAATTCAAGTAACGCGGAGTGGCTTGGCTGACGATTCGCTCAATATTCCGCCCGAGGGGTATGTGTTAGGCTGTGCCGCCGCAGGTCACAGTTACGCCGGAACACTTTGCCGCACTGCTCACAGTTGTAGGGCTTGATGTCTGTATGGGTAAGAAGGTGAGTTTTCAGGTTACTTCTTTGATTAAAGGTTCTTCCGCATGTGGGACATTTGTGAGGAGATTCCTGTTCAGATTTGAAGCAAGCAAATAATTAATTCCTCTCTCTTAAAAAAAGAAAGAAAACCATTGTGAATTCCTTCTATCTTACATTAGCGGTATAGAGCCATAGAATAATCGTGCATTGTATATCTTAGTTTACTTTTTTTATTTTTAGAGTAGGTAATAAAACTGTTAATTGCAAGATCGTAACGTAAAAAATACGGCTGAATGGATTAGACATTAATGATAGATTTAATACTTTTTCCAAAGCTGAATCGGCCCATTATAAATAACTGGTAGTCGTACGAAGCTTCCGCACACCCCTAAAATTATCCGCAATACTTCCCATAGGATTTGTCAAAAGTTTTATCCTTTAGATTTAAAGTTGCTTTAAATTGCACGGAAACTTGGTGTTGACCTTACCTGCATATGTAACGTTTTGTGAACTGCTAAGGTCCTTGACTGACAAAATCCTTTCCCACACTCCTGACACTTGAAAGGTTTTTCTTTGGAATGAATATATCTGCAAATCAAGCCAGTGGTAATTCTGAGTAAGGCGTCCGTAAATACACACACACACAGACACACACACACACACACACGCACGCACGCACAGACCGTGATACCGTGCCTGTTCATTTATGTGTCTATCACAATCGCTGTGTTTTGAATTTGCTGATGGCGATTAGTTAATGATTCTTTAGCTTCCTGTACTCCTTGCCCTGACCACCCTCAGGATACGAGCGGGGCTCTTTAGGCGCCGATCTACCGCCCCCTTCAGCTGGAGAAACGCAACGCCGATTTCCAACCCACTTGGGATCCGGACGAAGCCGGTGTGGTTTGTGGTGTTGGGGGTGGAGTAGAGGAGAGGCGTGGAGGGTGATGAGGTGGGCAAAATCTCAGCATGATTGCATTTCTGAGATACACTAAAACTGGAGACTACAAATGTAAAACAAAAAAATACATTCTCACATTTCATAGTTAAAATGTAGGCGAATATTGCTAAATATTTAAATCAATTAAATAACAATTGTTTAAAAAATAAGCAGGACATAAAACCCTCTTCTAAATAAAATCCCATTCACAGGAAATTCCTCGGTTCTCTGCGATTCCGCTTGAACCCCCACATACAAAGTCTTGAATAAGCTTTCATTAATAGCTCGACACACGAGGCACGCTAACGCACTAGTTCCCCGGACGTCAGTAAATTCATTTACTGATATTCGTTATTTGCCCTTGGTAAAATGGAATGGGTGGTGGATCTGAATGATGGACGAGCGCTTACCTGTGGTCCCGCAGGTGATCCTGTCTTCTGAAAGCCTTGTGGCAGATGTCACAGGTGTAGGGTCTCTCGTCTGTGTGGGTCCTCTCGTGTATGAGGAGATTGTAGGATTTGGTAAAATGTCGACCGCAGAACTTGCAAATGAACTCCTTTTTGGTCTTGGACGGTAACCTTCCCCTAGAAGGCTTTCTGTCCAGGGTTAGTTTCCCCACTTCCCCGTGGGAGCCTCCTATCTCGGGACTCAGTTTGGGAAAGTCTCCAGGCTTTGGCGGATCTTCTTGGGTCGCCGCCAGTGCCAAGTTGGCAAAGTCAAAGCGGGGCCGGTCTTTCTGCAGGGAGGGGATGATGTGGGCGACCGTACCCTGCTTCGGATGGAAGACATGTGTACTAAACGGCAGTGCCGGAAACGGAAACCGGCCGTCCATGAACCTCTGAGCTGCGGCCATCTCAGTGAAGGTAGACCTGGCGATTCCGTGGAGCTGAGGGTAACCCAAGGTCCATTGGTTCATATGCATGGTTTGAACAGTGCTGAGTCCGTACAAACCCTGTAGGTGGTCCACCGCCGAGGGGAAAGTGTTCACAGCTTGCAAGAAGGAATAGTTGGTCAATTGCAGCGGGGGGTGAAGGGGTATCGGAGCAGGCAACGTTTTGCTTCCCATCTCGGCGGAATGGTAAACACTTGGGGAGTCCACTAGATGGCCAATTCCTCCCGCCAGCGTCTAGAAAGAACAGAAAGGGAAATAATTCAGTCGTTGAGCGAACTGAGCCGAGGGACCGTAAGCCAGATAAAGTTCAATTCAAGTAGAAAACATTTTGAACTCTCGGAGTTCGTATTTCGTGTATCTTTTTTCCCGCAGTGGTTCAGTGATCTTGGCCTGAGAACCACAAGAATGACGATAGTCCTTTTCGTTCTCTGTATATACAATGCAAATGAATGGGAAATAATATGAAATATTCACATATCTGGAACTACTCGCACTCCTCCCTGGAATACATTTTAGCAAGGTTGTGCTGCACAGAAGGCCTTGGCGGTATATGGGTTACACTTTGGATTAGAGCGTAGTGTAACTCCCTGAGCATCTAATGGTTTCGCTTTACTTCATGACTTGCAAGTCTACATAAATAAATTACTTTGCAGATGGCAATGTATTACATTCTCTGCGCAGTCCTCACGCAGTTTTTTTTACAATAAGGATGAGATCTAATGCCATAGTCACTTTAACTTTACGAGGTGACAGCAGCGGTCGGTAAACACCCTACCAGCATAAATAAAATCGAACACTTCGAAACCCAGGAAGGTAAATAAAAGTCACCACCACCTTGGATGCCGATGAGGGGCAGATTCGCGGGGACTGTGAATACGCTCAGTTCTTCCCCTGTTACAGTGACCCTCTGAAAACGCCAGCTATATGTCGAAGGGATTACTTCTCACACATAGCCACTCACACTCTCGTCCCTTTCATGGCAGCTTTGATGTTATGCGGGCTCTTGTTGTTTTCTGTAAATGCACTTTTGTCACCCCTTCTATCCCACCACCACGGCTAGCGAGAGAATGTAAACGGTGCAAACACGCAATGTCACTGCGGAGACAGGACCCCGGGCGGTGGAATCGAACTGTCGGGATTCGAACAGACTGTTTATTTTTCTTCCTTCAAGAACAACTCGTTCATCAAGATAATTGAAGGGGGGGTGGGTGGGGAAAGCAACACTTTAGCAAATGCCTCGTGCGCTAAGCAAACCCACTTCTCAGCACTGGTTACCTGCAGAGTGAAACATGTTTATTTTATCGTAAGAGAATACCTAGCCTTCAGGAACTTAATTTGAAAATGTTCATATACGTTTGATATTCATTAAAATCACTGAACATTAATTGGTTCTGATCCATTTTGTGATCTGTTGCATTATCAGGGCGAGAATTTAAATGATTAAGCATTTCAAACAGGAAGGATTCTGTGAAACAGCCATCACTCTGCAGTAGAGGTTCATGTTTTAGTGACGATATTCGTTCTGTTATTTTATTCAGCGGAACAGGAAGGTTCTAAATCTGTTCCCATATGATATTTAAGGGAAAGACTGAAGAATTTATATACGTGCTCAGTTAAAATGAAATTTCTGGTACAAACGCAGTTAAACGTTGAAACTGCAAATCCACGCTGTCCCACTTACGCTGTTACGCTTTTTAAAAATATTAAACAGTTATGACAATTCTCCCAGAGTAGATTCAACTGTTTGCAAATGTGGGGACCTGTGCTCAGACAGTCGCATCAAAAATTTTAAAAAACACACCGTTTTGACAAGTTTTATTACATGAAGCAGGACGCCTCAGGAGGAAAAAGTGACTTGTTTTGTTATTTAAACTCGTATTTTGGCTGTGATATAAATCTGCCCTTTTAGTGAACGCTGGGTGTTCAGTTTGAGCTCAGACCGAATACCTCTGCAGTGACCTGAAAGGACCGAGCCGATTATATTGACCTGTCAACTTTCGCGTTACAGATGACCCTGAATCTTACATATTGCCAAATAGCGAGTAAGGGGTGAATTGTTTGCTGCCTCATCCCTTTCCCTTAACTGCGCTTATCAACTTCAACGCAACAAACACTTTATCAGCCGACCACTAGTCGATTTGTCTTATGGAGATCAAATCAGGTTTTGGGAAGGCTAATCTCATTCTTTAATT
Organism: Mobula hypostoma; assembly: GCF_963921235.1. Taxonomy (NCBI): domain Eukaryota; kingdom Metazoa; phylum Chordata; class Chondrichthyes; order Myliobatiformes; family Myliobatidae; genus Mobula; species Mobula hypostoma. Next base: position 174,042,899 of record NC_086097.1, read on the forward strand.
CTGTTCTGATCAGACAATTTAGGGCTCTAGAAACATGTAGATAGTAATTAGAGCAAAATTCATTTCGATATTGTGTATACCGTTTGTCACTTCAGGAGTTACCCTATTGGCGCGATTGCTTAACTTTGATAATCATTCCCAATATGGATCCCGACATAATGGCCAGTTTGCATTTATTAAAATAATCGCAATAGCCATCACGAACACCTTTTTAAACGTTACAATGTTTATCTGAAACACGTCCCCGTGGTTAACCGGCTGGTACGTCTATTTTCCTGCTGTTCTTGTTCAATAGTTTAGCCGCAATGTTATCTCCTGGAAGTGAAGGGTTGTGCAGTGTGATGGGGTGATTTAAGTCAACGGGCTCGCCCCATAGTGACATCTCTTGTCAGTCTCTCAGATAGTGAGGTCCACATGTGCGGGGAACTATGTTGTCGGCCGATATATGGCGGGAAGGAATCTGTGTATTTGTATGTTTGCATGTGCGTCTTTTAGTGACTGCGTATGTCGGCGTGTAAAGTGTATGGTGTTTGTGTGTGGGTTTATGTTTGTCTGTTTCGCTGGAGTGGTATTTGTCGGTGTCTGTTTATCAGTCGTCATGTGTATGTTGTGCAGCTACGTGGTGTATATGCATGTTTGTGTCTATGTGCGTTAATCGGTGCTTCTGTGAGTGTGCGAATGAGTGGGACCTGTGGCACTTTCACTTTACACAACGAAAAAACTATATTTAAAAAGCCTGTTTAAGGACGTCGCCTGGAAGATTCTCACACAACCCCGGGCTTTCACACGCCTGCAGTTCACAGCTGTCATGGCACCTAGCAAGAAACCTATACATCCCCGAAGACGCAGGCTTTTCGCTTATGCACTGACCTTCACCATAATTGCCTTAGCAGCTATCAACTTGCTTCAAATTCCACTAAACGCCAGTTTTTAACTCGTTCACAAAGCATGTCCATTAAACTCATGTGTGGGAGAGCTTCACATAATTTTTAAAAAATGGTTCCGGGCTTCTGTACGCGAAGGCCAGAGCGATCTAACTAACGTAAACACCCCGACAGTACATCGTGCAAAAACAATTAAAGTAAATCAGAGTTTTGTTCAGTCTCTCACAACGTGCGCGTTTGCAGTTCGACCTTTGAAATTACTGTGCAGGATATTATACACTATGCGGTGCCAGGTTCGTATCTCGACAATATTGGCTAGGTCACTGACGAGAAACAACAGGCAGCGCTAATTTATTTTACTTTCTGTTTTATTAAAGTATTTCCATTTTAATGTGAACCGCATGACTAAGTGCGCTATGCAATATCTGCTTATTAATGTTTTATATATGTATATAACATCAATAAGGATATATACCTGTTTATAAAGCATTAATGTGTGTGTGTGTGTGTGTGTGTGTGTGTGTGTGTATGTGTATGTGTTGACAAAATAATTTATTCCAGCCGGGTTTGTTAATTATTGGATGAGCAAAAGAAGTAAAAGGAACAGAGAAGTAATACAGCGCCGTTCTTCCGTTACTGGAGTAAATGTCTCATTTTTTTAAAACGCCCAGACGGAGAATACATTGCAGGCCGTACTCTCCAGAGTATGTTCTCTCAGGCAATGTTTTATGCTGTGGGAAATATTGTGTGTAACACAATCCCAAAAACAGCTGTAAAACAGGGAGGCAGATTCACTGTAAAGTTACATTGAGATTTCGACCCCTGTAAGGTTGTCCCTGGTTCATGTATTGAAATCCTGTATTTCACATTCCTGTTCCTTTTTTATAGGGCGTGGAGTTGCCTTTCATACTGAACAGAATTCCTAAAGGTAAGCACTTCCTGGGTGCTGTTCGGGCATTTTTTAAACAGAACAAGGCCGATACACATTTTGTCAAATCTGTTATAATTGAAACTTTACAAGACATTTAACGGCACAAACTCACTATGCGCGACATATTTTATTTCCTTTTTAACCATTCCCTTTCCTCCTATTTTACCACCCCATCTAGTTGTCTAAAAGCCAGGACCAGTGACTGATCACATTGATTACCTACCACTCCATAAGTGTTACTGTATAAAGATGCGAACTTGGAACTATACCTCACTATGATACATCGAGACACGTAAAACATAAGATATAGATTAACAGCGTTTATATTTATTGTTGTAGCTAGTTTACAAAAATGACCAATATGGTTATTATTAATAATCTTTCAATTTTATAATAAATGCCCTATAATCAAATATCATATCTGACATTCTCCACCATATTTGGAGTATTGAGGAGCTGGCTACTTTCAAATATGCGGACTATATTTTGTTTGGACTGGGGTTGTAATAATACACCAGCATGTTTTCATAATTATTATTGTACAACTTTAACTTCACGAACAAAACCTGTTACCGGAAAATGATTCTCCCCAACTTTTACGTGCAAAGTACCATGACATGCTCTTGTTACTTGGTCATCCCCCTAGTGTCTATGAGTTCCACGAAAGCCCCTCTCGAATCTATTAAATAATACTATCCGAACTGAACACGTCAGGGGAGCGGCAAGAGTTCACCAACGCACTCCGCTGACTTTGCCGCGGGAAGCTTTTGCTCTCCTCCACAAATTCAGTTGGATTCGTCTCGAGAGCAAAGTGCCTGGAAGATGGATTCAAGAGGTGAAGGTAAGCTCACATAATGGGAGAAAATTGGGAATTTACAACATTCCAATTGTTAAAACAATGGTAAACGCGTTCGCAGTTTGTGGTAATCCAACAGGGACCAGTGGTTGGGACTGTAAAGTATAGATACGGGCATCTTTGCGGAAAGAACATAGGTGACAATTGGAATTCAGACAAGGGAGGAATTGTTATTATAAAACCTCTGAGGACTACCGCGATTGTGGAAACGCTTTACAGGTGCGGCGTCAATTTTGATCAATGGTTTTCTCAAGCTAACGAAGAAGAAGGTAAGAAAGACCTACACGCTGAGTTTGGAGTACTCAGCGATGCCCAGAGATAGAACAGGATTGTCAGGACTGGTGTTTATACACACACACAAAGACCATTTTCTTTGGGAGAGCCTCAATTCAGCGTGATAGCGGCGAATGACCAATGAAATGAACCGAGGCTTCCTCGTTTCCTACAGTTCTTGGCTAACACTTGTCGATTGACAGAACCTCTCTCTCTCTCTCTCTCTCTCTCTCTCTCTCTCTCTCTCTCTCTCTCTCTCTCTCTCTCTCTCTCTCTCTCTCTCTCTCTCTCTCTCTCTCTCTCTCTCACACACACACACACACGCGCGCACACACACACACACAAAAACCCCGCGCCCGCTACCACTGTGTTGCACAGCTGTACGCAGCTTTCAGGAGGATTGGCTACTTCAGAATGAATCGCCGTCGTACAGAGTGCTCGGTCCCAGTCCACTGTTAGTTTCGGCGCTGATCAATCCTTGGCCTCAACGAGAAAAACGAAAGAGCAAAGCCTTCGATTCAAATCTTTGCTTTATGTACGCGCTGGCACACATTTAATACACACACACAGAGCCTGCGCATAGCCCAACACCAGTTTGGAACTTTGCAACTGAAGTTTTCAACCTGAATAAATACCTTGCGTAAAGCACCGTTTAACACTTCGAGAAAATCCAACATATTGCACGGAATTCCAGGTGACTACCTTCACTTTTCATGATGGACTAGTTCACACACGTATCAAAACCCTTACCGGTAACGGGGGATCCCAAACTATGCAACAATTCCAGCGATGAGCAAAAGTAACTTCTTAAATAAATACTGTTTAATCCAGAACGTCAAGAGTGAATCATCCAGGCGAATTAGGAAAAGCTTTTCAACTTGTCCCTGGTAGCTGACGGCATGCTCCGCCAGGGAAGGTCTGTTTTACAGGGGCAGTGGGTGTTGGAAGGTTTCAAGAGCCGTGTTGCAGGCTGCGACCGAGGCTGATGGTGAGTCTTTTCTCTCTTCCTCTCGATTTCTCTCTGAACTCAGTCTCCAGGCTCCATCACATTTCACTGCAGCCCAGGGCGGGCAGCGCGCTTGCGCACAGCCGGGGGGATGATTAACTCCAGCAGTGACTATTGACATGGGTTCAATGTCTCAGTAATGTGTTTACTTCTGTTTGGGTAGCAACACGTCCTTAAAGGGACGGCAGTCTTTTTTAAAACATGATTTGTCTACGATGTCAAAACTTAGGGCGGGCGACGAGAGGTGTGTGTGTGTGGGGGGGGGGCGCTCACTTAATGTTAGTGAAACGAGGAGGGAGGGGGTAGGTAACACCGCGTGCCGAAAAAATCCGACCGAAGCAATAGAGGTGGTTAAGAATTTAACTAAAAAACTTGCATGGAGGAAATTGAAAACAACAATAGTCTAGTTCGAGGAAACTTGCTGAATAAAAAGCGGGTTTGGACTTTTGAAAGTTTTTTATGTATAAAATTGCTAACCTGACAGACTGAAAAGCGGATTCACACGGCAATTACTTCACAGATTATTTCAGAAACAAGCAAAGCACCTACGGATCTCTATCCAGCAAACGCAAACATTCCCTCTTTGTAAATGGTATTTTTTTATATATGAAAAGGGACATCAGCTTGCCCGTAACAATCTGGGCAAAATTTCAATCTTCTTCACTCACCAACGGAACGCTCGGGTTTGGATGGACAATTAACTTTTATGCATCGTCTAATTTTACCTACTTTCCATATCACCGCATTCATTTGTTGTGCTTCACATGCGTTGGCGTTTGTTTGGCTCTTTAAGAGGGGAGGGGTTGATTTCAATTATTGCATTATGACTGTAGCTTAATTTAAAACAAAACTGCTGAGTTTTTTGTTAATATCCTTAAAGATATGAAAGCTTATTGGCTTCGTTAAAGAATTTACATGCTTTCGCAAACAATGAATTGATAGTAAATGCTAACAAATTAATCTTTTAAAATAGTTATTATTAATCACTGTAATCATTTGGATTACGCTGCATTGTATTATAAAATATTGAAATACTTTTTATATATTCCGATAATTCTATATATCCTTAGAAGAATTCCCAGGGTTATACAAAAAGTTACTTTAATATTTTATGGAAGTGGTCCATTTTACCATTGCCTCTTGTAATTTTCACCCAAAATGCTTACCTGAAGACCCGGTAGCTCAGACGGACACAACAAAAGCATCACCGTGACTGGGAGTCCGTAACTCCCTTCTCGTATTTAATAGAAACGGATTGTTTTATTTAAAGGAATTAAACCCAAATATTGCTCAGCGTCTGGTATTGGTAGAATAACAAGGTTTGAGTTATTTTTAAGGAAAGTAAAATATACTAATGACCTTAAAATAATCCGTTGTATATGCAGCTGTGCGGCTACTTCGGAAATAGACGTGCTTAACATGACACTGCTGAAACTGACCCGTTCAGAATGAAATCCCAAAAATTCAAAAACGTCTTATTTCCCCTCTTATCCCCACCCCCACCTTCAGATGACCCCTCGTTTCCCAAAAGCACTGTCGATTCAATTATGGCCGTGGGTTTAATCACCGGCATAATATTTTCTGGTAGTCCTAACCTTTACCAATCACGGCTTCTACGTTAGAACGCCGCTGTTTGCTTGAAATTTTGCGTTGTATTAGTATAACCTGAATCAAATCCGTCTTATTTTTAAACACAATCCTATATGGTGACTCATAGAATATATATTTTCCCCAAGGAATTTCACGCCGCACAGGAGAAATGTTAACTCCATCAGACTGCAGAAAACGAGTATAAGGAACTGGACATATATTTGTCAATTAGATGTTACCAAACCAAGTTTTTGGGAAGTTCCTAAGCAGTGCCAATACGCTAGCACTTGGGCTTTTTTAAAATCAGTAGTTGGGTTTTTGTAGTTATCCTGTTGGAGAAATTAGGAAGCTTGACATCAAGGGATAGAGGCTGTAAATCTGTCTGTTGCAATGCGTGTTCGTGTATCAGGAAGCGGAACTGTATTACGTGGGCACATATCTTTTATACACTAGAAGTACAGTATCCACCTAAAACGCACGTCAATCTTACGGCGAAGAAACCCCGCGTGTTATTTTTAGTTCAATTTCCTCCAAGATGTCAGCGAATTTCCTGGTAACCAGGTAGCAAAGAAATGAATGTCACTTTATGCACCATTTTCCTCTCAGTTACAGTCTTGGCGAATTAGACACTTACGCCGGAAGAAGTGAAGATATTGCAAGTGACAATGCGCACAATTTTAGTGCGACTTTTTGATCCAAAATCAAGATATCTCTGATGAAGAAGACGTAAATATCTGTAGAATTCTACATAATTCAACAATAATTAGGGTGCTAAATTGGGCTGATTTGCGCAAGTATTGCGCCAATTTTCCCAAAGAAATCTTTCACTCAGCTCCAGACTTGATTTAATTTACTCGAAGAACACAATTGTAAATCAACATGTACAGCTCAAGTAGCATATCAAATTAGCATCAACCATCCATGGTCACTTTGCCGCTGGGTCAAAAACCTCGAGCACCCAACCAGATTTCTGTATGGGAGAACCTTCACCACAATAATCATAGTTCTGGGATGGTACTTGCCACTTTCTCAGGGACACCTGGGGATCGGTAATCAACGCTAACCTCACTAGCGATCCCCAAAATCCATAAATGTTGAAAAGTATCAATAGTCAGCCACTTGTCATACTGCCAGGGCGCGTTTCACCAAGCAAGCAGCACGATTTTACTTGTTATTATGTTTTTTTTCATTTGGCATTGTGGGAATAATATAAAAAATATATGATTCAGTGTATGTGGGAGAGAAACGTTCTTCGAACCATTGAAATTTAAAACAAAAAAATCGAATTTATTATCGCATATTTGGGTAAATTAAAATTCAACAATATTCCAGAAATTGGATATTGGTATAAACTGTGAAGTTATTTAACTGTTAATTTGTTTGTTTGTTTATTTATCCGTTTTCAATAGATGCCGTCTGTTTTGCTTCATGGCCAGTTTATAATCAACCAAATCAGCATCATTTGCCTTACATATTATATCCGATTTCTGATTCTGGTTCAGAATACCCAGGTAACTCGTCAGCAGGCCCTGTTGATCGGGAAACTGATTAATTTAAGAAAAGCAATGTCAGTGATTGCTTAGTAATCATTGCCGGAATGTGTGTATGACAAAGGAAATCCGAACAGACTGGAAATCTCCGGAGCCTTCCCTTTAAAATTTAAAGGACTTAATTCTATGACCACAGCTTGTCCTCTTCCTACCCATGAGGGTTTCCTTTCCCCCATTCAGCTATGAGATATAATCTAGAAAATTATGGGCGAAATTTAGTATGAAACAAATTTCAATCCATTGCACATCCAACCCTCAATTTAAATCGCCCATAAATTGTGAATGGTTATCTAATGTGAGAAGTAGATAGGTAGGTCGGAAGGGGTGAGTATATTAAAACTACACCTAATTGGAAATTGAAAAGCATTTTCGGACTTCAAATTTAAAGGCGCTGAGATGTAACACACCGTGATCTAACACCCCGCCAATAAAATCCGAATGCCCAGGCTAAGGAATCATCTTTATAACTAGTACTGAAATGCAAAATATATCTAATTAACCACCAGATGAATATCTAAACTGATTTACTGATTATACTTTTTTTAAACATACTGTATTATTTTGGGGTCCACCTTGGAATATCAGCCTTAAATACAACAGCAAAGGGTGATTATTACAGAACTTTAGTTTCTTACTAGTTCGCATTTAGTTTCAATTATTCCTCTCTTTCAAAAATATTTTTAAAGAAAATTCTTTGTTCTGCATTTTATTGATAAAAATCAGATGTGATTTTTAAACAAGCCTACAGTGGATTAGCGACAGTGATAAATGGTTCAGGTACCAATGATCAAACGGCATAACAAAATGTAGAACATCAATATGCTAATATTAGTTATTCATACGAACAAGTGAAACGGTTAGTTTGTACATTGGATTCTGCAATACATAGTAGTTTTAAAATAATATTCAAAAGAATGCAATCAGCTATGCAATTTCATGACGTCGCAGCTTTTCAGAATGTTATTGATTTAAAAGCTGGAGGCTTGGAAACATTTGGTAAAATGTTTCGAGAACTTTGCAAACTCTCTGAAGTGGCAGATCGAGCAAGCATTTGGGAGCCGGTTACCGGCTTGGAGCGCCGCCCAGCGGCTGCCACGGAGAATGAAGACCGGAGTGAAGGAAACGATAAAGCAGTTCCCTCAAAACGTACCTAACTTTAATATTTTCCACCCAGCTAATGCATACCAGATTAAGAAAATCAATGATGTAAAAAGAAAACTATGCGCGACAAATTTAAACCAGAGTGAACATAACATGTGATTTTTTTTGAATGAACACTCAAATTTTGCTTCGGATGTTGGGCACGATGATGAACATTTGGTTCTGACATGTTGCAACACTGGCAAAATGTTTCTTTAAATCGTTTACAGTTTAAAACCAAAAAACATTGGAACAACAAAACATCTTCGTTATATTATGTTAGAAAGAATCGAACGTGAAAATAATATCGCGTAATCTCGCAGTTCCTTTTTAAAGAATATTCCATAGCTCTTACCTCTTGCATTAATAAGTGGTTGTTTAACAACAAACAGAACCGAAGGTTGCTTTACAGGTGAAGTAACCACATACTTCGTTTCATAATAACCATTAAGGAACGTTTTTATGAAGCGGAGTTTAACACAGATGTGAAGAATTTAATCTGCCCCATAAAGTTGGTGTTAACGAAGTGTCAAAATGTGATTTGATCCCACACTAGGGAACCAGTTCTACCAAGTTGCTGCTATCTGGTAGATTATTCGGACCATCATTAAAAGTTACTGATTAGTGAATGGGGCTCCACTCGATGGGCACAATAGCGGTTTCACAAATTAGTTTTTATGTATTTTTAAACTCCGATGAGATAAACAATAGGACAATCGAGTCTCGCTGACCAACTTTGCATTTGGCAATCACGCCTTTGTCAGATAAACATAAATAAACAATGAAATATTTGCAACAAAAACAAAGCTTGTACTTTGCCTCTATATGGTTTTCATGTGAACATGAAATACGATTTAGGACCATATGTGCCTGCCCAACGTTCAGTTAAATAGCAGCAATAGCGTCAGATAGATGTGCAATGGTTTTAGTCTTTATATTAATCTTTCCAAATCTCTCCTTTTGTGGTTTGGTATCAGATCTGTTTTCTCGCACTTCCCTGAACGGTCACAACGGTTAGCGGCGCGGCGCAAAACGGGGTGTTATTTTTAACGGACGCAACACACATTATTTCCTCTGTACACCTGTGTGTTCTTTGCCTTTGCGCCGGCCTGTTGTTCCTCTACCAACATCCATTGAAATAAGGTCAGAACCGCTCAAGGGAAACTATTAGTCTAATATCTAACCGCAGTCTATTTCGTGTTGGTTAAATGACCTATCTCCAAACTCACTGCCAAAAAAAAATCAGATATTTCCACACAGAGTATTTAGTTGCCTTCCTTAGTACACAGAGGAACTGTAATATCTCACGTTCTCGCTTTAGATTTTCACGCCAAATCATAGACTGTCACGTCGCCATTATTTGCAGAATTTTGGAAAGCAAAATAGCGATTATTGTCAGGAATCAAACTCAATAAACTTTTTATATTCCGTTTTATCATTTAAAGTAACAAATATTTGGCTATTATCTAGCTTATATCACAGACGCCCAATCCATATTTTAAAGATAATATTTGAGGAAACCGCCGACATCGATACTCAAAATAGAACAGATTAATTGGTTTCATAATCAATAATGCTACCTGGTAAATCAGTTATGTTGAAGAGTTATGACCAACACTTAAACGACCTACGAAGAGGCTTGAGTAAATTTTAAGAATTCCATGCATACGCATTTTTGTTATGATTAATGTATATTTTTCTCCGCAGATGTTGACTAACCTGCCTTTTCTTTTTAGATTTCAAACATCAGCAAATATTATTGTTTTATTTCATTTAGTTCGTTTTCAGAATACAGTACGTTTGAGAAGATGTGTGATTTCATGTTTCGCCGCAGGTACCGTATACCTGTATCGAGAGCGACTTAATCAAAGTCAACCCAAACCATCCTATGGATTTGGCCACTCTTGGAATCCTTAATTTCAGAGCATTAGAAAAGGTGTCGGCATCATTCCATTCTTGTGCTCTGTGCTGTTTAATTTTCATTGTGAGTGCTCACCACCAACTTTAAAGAAACTCATTACTTTGAATAAATAAAGTTTTCCAGCTTTGGATATGTGTACGAAATTATTGTAATACATCAGTTCAAACTATCCCCTTATGTGAAATGCTCAATGGGACGTTTGTTTTGGCCAAACACCGTGCCGCAGAATTATATGAATGATGTAATTTCCTTAAGTGTAATGTACTTCACAAAACAATCTGCTTCGAAAGTATCATTCCGTCCCGCGCTCATCATCAATACATTTACTCCCTTGGAACAACTTTGCCAGATTTTCTCTGAGCAGGGAAACTCGAAGAATTTAATATTCCCACGTGCCCATTACAAATAAAGTTTGAAATATCAAATCAGTTCGTTATTAAGATAAGTATATACACCCAACCTTGATTCAAAAGCTGGGATTTATTTTGAGAACTTAGAAGAAATATGAAATTTTAAAAAACCTTCTATGTCAAGGGTTCCGTTTAGTGTCAATTAGAAACAGCTCTCCCGAGGAGACAATTGTTCTAAGAAAATTAAACCGTTTGAACTGATTAGTAAACTTTCAACCGTATCTATGAAGTGACCTAGGCTTCAAGATGTTTTTAGATTTAGGATCTGTTGTTTGCGTATTTTAAAATGTTATCAGAGAGACACAGAGAGTGCGTTCCATTTTAAAACGAATAACATTGAGTTAAATTGGGCATCGCCCCTCGGTTCTGTCATTGTACATCATTTGAGGGTTGTTTTACGGTCAAACAATTAAAACTAAACATCCTGAAAGCGCTGTACATTCAGCGTACATTACAACCAATTGGAAAAAGTAAGCAGTTGATATGTTTTGTTTTTACAAATAAACTTCAAAGTTCATATTAAATTTCACTGGAAACTATTCCACAGCAATGCCATGACAACATATGAACAAACCAATCAAAACACAAGGTGGAACTCAGCTCTTCCCTGGTTCATTGTTAACAGTAACAAGCACTTGCAATGACCTAAGGGGATGTCCGGCAAAGGCAGAAAATAATATACTGCACAATGATAAAGCCATCAAATATTCATTGAAATGAAGAACTTAGGCGTTTGGTAAAAAGAAACACAAGTGACATGGAGGCAAAAAAGTAACCAACGTTTACAAGAAGTCAGAGACTTAGTTTGATTTATTATTTATTCAGAGGCATCGCAATCTCAGAATTGATGAGTAGAAAGGCTGTGCCTTTCAAAATGATAAAGCATTGAGACTCAGGTTAGTTGGAAGAAGCTTAGGAGACAAATGGGACAAATAGGCTGAGCACTATTGATAGTACTTTGGAAGAGCCTCAACCAACCAGTGAGGGACCAATGTACAATTCACCATGAGTATCATGACCCATGTCAAAAAGATGTAGCTTCCAGTATGAGAACATACCTATCAGCAGTTTATTTGGATGAAGACTAAGGACAATTTATATAATAGCAATTAATGCCACAGTCACAAAGATTTGGATTAACTGAAGGAGCTTCCATGAAAGTGAAGGAACAGGAGCATGTTGATGAACTGTCTTATAATATTATGGACAAACTATGTGACATGCTGAACTTATGCCCATGAACTCCCTAATTCATGATTAAATCCCTATGGCCCCAAATTGCTTTGAACCTTGAGGGAAGACAGAGAGTGACTGAACAGTGCAATGTAAAATGAGTGATGAGATAATAAAGGCAGACACTGAGGGGAAGAGAGAACAGGTCCTCTATTGCTCAGTGGGGAGATGAAGTTATACATGTATTGTTGATGAGACTAGACAGCTGAATGATTATATTACCATTATTCATAGCAGATAATACAGACTAGTGTGGGAAATGTCAGAGTATGCTGGAGAATCAGCCTTCTTTCTCATTCTTTGAAAACTGATTTTTAAAAATCAAAAACAGGTGCAAAAATGGCAAAAACAATGTTCACTGGGATTTTTTGAAAACTTGTAAGATACAGTACAAAAAGCACTGCATCAAAAACAACAATGTGAAATTGATGGGCAACATGTGGATAATGAGTGAACTAAACTACACTACCATCACTTCTAAGTGAAGTAAAGCAAACTTACTTCATGTTTAACAAAGTACAGTGCAGCATACGCATGGGCTCATCACGTTTCATTAACCTAGCCATGAAGAGAAAAACAAATGCCAAAATGAAAAATAGTTTGTAATAGTAACTTCACTGATACACTTCATCAATTCAGCAGGATGTTTTAATTCCTGGAAATTAAGCACGAATCTACACAGAAAATATTGTAGATAAATAAACAAAAATTATGTGCTTCACCTTGGTGAATTGTATTAAAACAAATCCAAGTAAAACAGTATTTATTAAGCATTAATTTTGAAGATGTTTAAATATATTTAATTAAATGTTTAAGGTTTAAATAAATAGTTTTCAAAACAAAGTATATTATAGAATTTTCTAAGCAGAGTAGGCTGCTTTCTCATTAAATAAAAGGGCATCACATAGCAGATTTGATTGAGCAGTTTCTCGTCAGGCTACTTCCATCCAGTCAAAGCAATCCCGAGGTCAGAACGTATCCAGCTAATAAATCATTAAGTTAACAGATCATTCAATTAGTAGTCACCGCAGCACTAGAACACATCAGAAGGTTAATTGCATTCAGTTAATTAATCCTGCATAATATTCGACAAGAGGAGTCATGGCAGAAGACCTGACTCCAATATTTCAATTCTCTCTGGTTACAGCAATGGTGCTGGAGGTTTGGAGGATGGCTATTGCTGCTTTGAAAGGGAGGAAGGGATAAGCAGAGTTATTTACAAGCCATTAGTTAGACTTCATGGTGTTGGAGTTACTGGAATCCATTGAAAGAGTTGAGAGAATAACTTAAATTTTAGAAAGATTATAGATAGGCTGAGTTTATTCTCACTGAAATGTAGGAGTCTGAGTGATTTACATATCCAAAAGTGCGTAAAATTATGAAGAGCACAGAAAGGGTAGATAGTCCTTTTTCAGGCAGTGGAGACAGGTTTATCGCGAGGGGGTGATAATGTGATGTGAAGGAAGAATTTTTCACAGAGAGCAAGGTGGTTATCTGGAACAAGCTGCCCTTGGAGGTGCTGGAAGCAAATGCAATTACAATACTTAAGCAATGGTTGGACTGGTACTTGGACAGGAAAGGTGAAGAAGGATATGGGCCTAATATGGGCAAATGGGATTCGTGTAGATAGATAACCTGAGACAGTCAACAGAAGGTCATAGAAAAGTACCACACATAAACAGGCCCTTCTACTCATCTAGCCTATGTCAAACTATTTAAACTGGCTAACCCCATTGGCCTACACCTGGACCATAGCCCTCCATATCACTCCCATCAATGTACCTATCTATATGTCTCTTAAATGTTGAAATTGAAATTGTATCCACCACTTGCCCTGGGAGTTCATTTCATACTTCCACCACCCTCCAAGGGAAGAAGTTTTCTCTCTGTTCACCTTAAACATTTCATCTGTCACCCTTAACCCATGACCTCTAGTTGCAGTCTCACCCAATCTCAGTGGAAAAAAGTCTGCTTGCATTTACCCTATCTATACCACTCATAATTTTGTATATCTCTATCAAATCTCCCCTCAATATTCTATGTTCTAGGGAATAAAGTTCTATGTTTTTCAATCTTTCCTTATAACTCTGGTTTTCTAGATCCAGCAACATCTTTGTAAGTTCTCTCCGTACTCTTTCAACCTTGTTTATATATTTTCTGTAGGTAGGTGACCAAAACTGCAATACTCCAATACACCAACATCTTATATAACTTCAGCATAGCATCCCAATTCCTGTACTCAGTACTTTGATCTGTGAAGGCCAATGTGCCAAAAGCATCCTTTCCAACCCTACTTGTGACACACTTTCACTGAATTATATACCTGTATTCTCAGAGCCCTTTGTTTGAACACACTCCTCAGTGCCCTACTGTGTAAGACCTACCCTGGTTGGTCCTCCCATATTGTAACACTTCACACTTGTCTGCATTAAACTCAATCTGCCATTTTTCAGCCCATTTTTCCAGCTGGTCCAGATCCTGCTGCAAGGCGCGATAGTCTTCCTCGCTGTCCACTACACCCACAATCTTGGTGTCATCTGCAAACTTGCTGATCCAGTTAACCACCTCATCATCCAGATAATTGATATACAAGGCAAACAACAATGCACTGATCCCTGCAGCACTTCTCTAGTCACAGGCCTCCAGTCAGAGAGGCAACCATCTACTATCACTCTCTGGCTGCTCCAACACAAAGCCCATATCGAATCTAATTTACTACCACATCTTGAATGCTGAGCAACTGAACTTTTTTGACCAATCTCCCATGTAGGGCCAAGTCAAATGCCTTGCTAAAGTCCATATACCAAGACAATATCTACTACCTTGCTTTCATCACCTTTCCTGGTAACTTCTTTGAAAAAAAACTATACAATTGGTTAGACACAACCTACCATGCACAAAGCCATGCTGCCTATCTCTGATCAGACCCTGTGGATCCAAACTCATATATCTGATTCCTTAGAATACCTTCCGATAACTTTCCCACGACTGATGTCAGGCTCACTGGCCTATAATTTCCTGGTTTATTTTTTGAGCCTTTCTTAAACAGTAGAACAGTTCAGTTCTCCTCCAACCCACCGGTAACTCACCTGTTGCTATGGATGATTTAAATATCTCTGCTAGGGTCACTGCAATTTCTGCTCTTGCTTCACACAGGGTCCATTAGAATACCTTGCCAGGTCCTGGGGACTTGTTCACCCTAATTTGCCTCAAGACAGAAAATACCTCTGTATCAGGTCCATGACCTTGCTGCTGCTTTGCCTCCCTTCTGCAGACTGTCTCCTGAGTAAATACAGGAGCAAAAATCTGTTCATAATCTCCCCCATTTTTTTAGCTCCACACATGGATTACCATTCTGATTTTCCAGAGGACCAATTATGTCCCTTGCAGTCCTTTTGCTCTTAACATTTCTGTAGTATCCCTTAGGATTCTCCTTCACCTGGTCTGCTAAGGCAACCTCATGCCTTCTTCTAGCCCTTCTGACTTCGTTCTTAAGTGTTCTCGTGCAATTCTTATACTGAAGAACTGTAGCGGTGTCCTACACACAGAGCTAGAAATAACGACACGCAGTCTGTAAGTCGCACTCAAGACTGGTTTATTCAAACTTCACGACACTGGCTTTTAAGCAGTTCCCTTCCAGCCCTCTCCGGGTAGAAATGACGTCAGAGGTGCATTACAAAAGTCTCTCCCCGCGCGGGGGCTATTTTGTGAGCCAGTTCGCCTGTGTAGAAAGTGGGTCGCCACATAACCCCCCCCCCGAACTGGCGATACACCCCCCAATGTCCACAGTCTGGATCAGTCTCTGTTTCGGCGGTCTCCCTCTGCACCGTAGTGCCTGAACCTCGACTGGCTACGCCAAGTCCACATGGGCTGGTTTGAGTCGGTCCACCGTGAAAACCTCCTTTTTCCCTGCAATGTCCGGAATGTACATGGACCCGTGGTTACTGATCACCTTGAACGGCCCCTCGTACGGCTGCTGTAGCGGAGCCCAGTGTGCGCCCCTTCGTACGAATACAAACTTACAGTTTTGCGGGTCTTTGGGTACGCAGGTCGGGATCTGTCCGTGCTGTGAAGTTGGTATGGGCGCCAGGTTGCCGAGACTTCCACGTAGTCTGTCCAGAACTGCTGCGGGTTTTTCCTCTTGCCCCCCTTGGGGCTGGTATGAACTCTCCTGGGATGACCAGGGGTGTGCCGTACACCAGCTCGGCCGACGAGGTGTGCAGATCCTCCTTGGGTGCTCTGCAGATTCCAAGCAGGACCCAGGGAAGTTCGTCCACCCAGTTAGGCCCCTCCAGGCGGGCCATGAGAGCCGATTTCAGGTGACGGTGGAAGCGTTTCACTAGTCCGTTCGACTGTGGGTGGTAGGCAGTTGTGTGGTGTAGCTGTGTTCCCAACAGGCTGGCCACAGCCGACCACAGGCTGGAGGTGAACTGGGTGCCCCTATCGGAGGTAATGTGGGCTGGTACCCCGAAGCGTGCTACCCAGGTTGCAATCAGCGCTTGGGCACAAGAATCGGTGGTGGGGTGTCGGTGAGCGGGACTGCCTCTCCATAGTCAGGACCTTGCGACACTGGCAGGGGCCCCACGATATCGACATGAATGTGGTCGAACCTCCGGCGGGTGGGTTCGAACCGCTGCGTCGGAGCCTTGGTGTGCCGCTGCACCTCGGCCGATTGGCACTGCATGCACGTTTTGGCCCATTCACTGACCTGTTTACGCAGTCCATGCCACACGAACCTGTTGGAGACCAGCTGGATGGTTGTCCTGATGGAGGGGTGCGCCAAGTTGTGTATGGAGTTGAAAACTCGCCGCCGCTAGGCTGCCGGGATGATGGGGCGGGGTTGGCCGGTAGCTACGTCACACAGGAGGGTCCTCTCACCTGGACCTACGAGGAAATCTTGCAGCTGCAAACCCGAGACTGCGGTCCTGTAGCTGGGCATCTCGACGTCTGCCTGCTGTGCCTCTGCCAGCGCTGCATAGTCCACTCCCTGGGACAGGGCCTGTATGGTAGGTCTGGATAGTGCATTGGCCACAACATTGACCTTTCCCGAGACATGCCGGATGTCCGTCGTGTATTCGGAGATGTAGGACAGATGTCGCTGCTGGCGGGACGACCAGGGGTCGGACACCTTCGTGAACGTGGTCAACGGTTTGTAGTCCGTGAATGCGGTGAACGGCCTGCCTTCTAAGAAGCACCTGAAATGCCAGATTGCCAGATATAGTGCCAACAGTTCCCGGTCGAAGCCACTGTATTTGAGTTTGGGTGGCCGTAGGTGCCTGCTGAAGAATGCCAGGGGTTGCCAGCACCCCTTGATGAGTTGCTCCAGCAGCCCACCGACTGATGTTGGATGCGTCCACCGTGAGGGCGGTTGGAACGTCCATTCTGGGGTACACCAGCATCGCGGCATCTGCCAAGGCTTCCTTGGCTTTAACGAAAGCGGCCGCGGCCTCTTCGTCCCAAGTAATGTCCTTGCCTTTACCCGACATGAGGGTGAATAAAGGGCACATGATACGGGCTGCTGAGGGGAGGAAGCGGTGGTAGAAGTTCACCATACCAACGAACTCCTGCAGGCCTTTGACTGTGTTGGGCCGGGCGAAGTGGCAGATGGCGTCTACCCTGGCGGGCAGAGTTGTTGCCCTGTCTTTGGTAATCCTGTGGCCCAGGAAGCCGATGGTGTCGAGTCCGAACTGACATTTGGCCGGGTTGATCGTGAGGCCAAAATCACTCGGGCGGGAGTAGAGCTGGCGGAGATGGGACAGATGCTCCTGACGACTACTGCTGGCTATGAGGATGTCGTCCAAATAGATGAATGCAAAGTCCAGGTCGCGCCCACCGCAACCATTAGTCACTGGAACGTCTGTGTGGCATTCTTCAGGCCGAACGGCATTCGGAGGAATTCGAACAGACCGAATGGGGTGATGAGTGCTGTTTTGGGGATATCTTCAGGGTGTACCAGGATTTGATGGTATCCTCAGACGAGGTCTACTTTGGAAAAGATGCTTGCCCCGTGCAGGTTTGCTGCAAAGTCCTGTATGTGTGGCACAGGGTAGCAGTCTGGTGTTGCAGCCTCGTTCAGTCTGCGGTAGTCACCGCATGGTCTCCAGCCCCCGGCTGCTTTGGGCACCATGTGCAGGGGGGAGGCCCATGGGCTGTTGGACCGCCGTACAATCCTCAATTCATCCATCTTCTTGAACTCCTCCTTCGCCAGGTGGAGCTTGTCCAAGAGCAGCCTTCGTGCGCAGGCATGGAGGGGTGATCCCCGGGTTGGAATGTGGTGCTGTACTCCGTGTCTGGGCATGGCTGCCGTGAACTGTGGTACTAGAAATGATGGAAAGTCCACCAGGATTCTGGTGAATTCATTGTCAGACAGCGTGATGGAGTCCAGGTGTGGGGCTGGCAACTTGGCTTCACCCAGGGAGAACATCTGGAAAGTCTTGGCATGGACCAGTCTTTTCCCTTACAAGTCAACCAACAGGCTGTGGGCTCGCAAGAAGTCCGCCCTCAGGAGTGGATGGGCCATGGCGGCCAGTGTGAAGTCCCATGTGAACCGGCTGGCGCTGAACTGAAACTGCACTGTGCGGGTGCCGTAGGTCCGTATCGTGCTGCTGTTTGTGGCCCTCAGGGTGGGTTCCGGCTCCCTGTTGTGGGTGTTGTACCCCGTCAGGGGTAAGACACTGATCTCCGCTCTGGTGTCGACCAAGAAGTGGCGTCCCGGCTGTTTGTCCAGACGTACAAGAAGCTGTCCTGGTGGCCAGCTACCATAGCCATTAGTGGCGGCTGGCCCTGGCGTTTCCCGGGAACATGCAGGGCGGGCGACAACGGTGGGCTTCTGTGCCCCACCGCTGGTGGTAGAAACACCACTGTTCATTGGCCTCCTTGCTCCTGCCTCTGGGTTGTTCATTGGCCTCCTCGCTCCGTTGCCAGGCCTGGTCTGGCCTGCTGTTGGGCACGTGGCTTGGTAATCTATCCGACGGATGCCCCGCTCTCCCTCTTGGCTTTCCACAGCACGTCTGCCAGGGCCGCCACCTTCCGGGGGTCGCTGAAATCTGCATTGGCCAGCCGCAGATGTATGTCCTCGGGCAGTTGCTCTAGGAACGCCTGCTCAAACATGAGGCAGGGCTTGTGTCCTTCAGCCAGGGCCAGCATCTCGTTCATTAATGCTGATGGCGGCCTGTCTCCCAAACCGTCCAGGTGCAGCAACGGGCACCTTGCTCACACCGTGAGAGGCCAAAGGTCTCTATGAGCAGCGCTTTGAATGCCGCATATTTGCCTTCTTCCAGGGGTGACTGTATGAAATCCTCAACCCGTGTGGCTGTCTCCTGGTCAAGGGAGCTCGCCACATAATAGTAACGCGTGGAATCTGAAGATATCAGCCGAATCTGGAACTGGGCTTCTGCTTGGTCAAACCACACGTGTGGTTACAGCGTCCAGAAAGTTGGCAGTTTTAGCGAAACTGCGTGAACAGATGAAGAGTTGATCATCTTTGGTCCAAATCCCGTTTGGACTGTTGGGGTCACCAATGTAGCGATGTGCAGTCTGTAAGTCGCACTCGAGACTGGTTTATTCAAACTTCGCGGCATTGGCTTTTAAGTAGTTCCCTTCCAGCCCTCTCCGGGCGGAAATGACGTCAGAGGTGCATTGCAAAAGTTTCTCCCCGCACGCGGGCTATTTTGTGAGCCAGTTCACTTGTGTAGAAAGTGGGTCACCACAGAAGCTCATTTGTTCCTACCTGCTATGCACATCATTTTTTTCTTAACCAGGGCCTCAATATCTCTCAAAAACCAAGGTCACCCTCAACCATTTATCCTTAACATTTATTCTGACAGGCTTCGTACTCTCAAAATTTGACCTTTGAAGGCCTCCCATTTACCACGTACACCTTTGCCAGAGAACAGCCTGTCCCAGTCCACACTTGCCAGATCATTTCTGATACCATCAAAATTGGCCTTTCTCCAATTTGGAACCTCAATCTGAGGACCAGACCTGTCCTTTTTCATAATTACCTTAAAACTAATGGCATCATGATCACATAGATTTATTAATGGAAAATTGTGCTTGAGTGATTTGATTGAATTGCTTGGGGAAGTAAAAAGATGGACACAGTGCAGTTGACATTAGCTATTGTACATGAATTTTAGCAATGCTTTTGACTATGTCCCATGTAGCAAGGTTGTCCAAATTGAAAACACCATGCCCGCCAAAGCAGAGTGTCAAACCATTATTATGAATATTTTGACACGTAAGCTGTGTATAATTTAAGTTAATTTAAATCTAGATTAACTCATTTTGTAATGTAATATGTTGCTGCTGCAAAGAGCTTATCTTAAGGACATTCATACCCTGTGAATGTATTCCATGACAAAGATTTGAACTTGAACTTGAACCGGAACCCTAAACATCTCTGTGGCGATTGGCACTTTTGTTACTGGAGGTTGTTGCCTCTGGGGTTTCACAGGGTTTAGCCCTCAGTATGCTTTTTATTATGTAAATTCTAATGATTCAGACAGAGATGTATGGGACATGATAACGAAACAGGCAGGTAATTTTAAAAACTGGCTAAATTGAAGAGGAGCAATATAGTTTGCAACACAAGCAAAATGCTGGAGGAACTCAGCAGGTTTGGCAACATCTATCGTCCATTCTGTTCTCCTCTCAGATTCCTTCTTCTCCAGCCCTTTCCCTTGACACCCATCTGGCTTCACCAATCACCTTCTAGCTTGTTCTCCTTCCCCTCACTCCACTTTTTTATTCTGATGTCTTCCCTCTTGCTTTCCAGTCCTGATGAAGGGCCTCAGCCTGAAATGTCAACCATTTCTTCATTTCCATAGATGTTGCCTGACCTGCTGAGATCCTCCAGCATTTTGTGCGTATTGCTCTAGATTTCTAGCATCTGCAGAATCTTATGATTATAATATAGACTGCAGCCAGCTGGGTAGAAAAATGGGAGATTTAATCTAATGCAGAGAACTGTGTGATAATATGTTTATTCAAATTTCAAAGCTCCAAGCAGATTTATTATCAAAGTCTGTACATACATGTTACCATACTTGACTCTGAGATTCATTTTCTTCAAAGTTCAAAGTTTAAACTTTCAAAGTAAATTTATTATCAAAGTACATATATATCACCACATACAAACCCTGAGATTCATTTTCTTGCTGGCATTCTCTATAAATCCAAAATAGAATAATAACCATAATAGAATCAACGTAACACTGCACCAACTTGGGTGTTCAACCAATGTGCAAAAGACACAAACGTTACAAATACAAAAAGCAAGAAATAATGATGATGATAATAATAAGAATAATAAAGTAAACAATAAATATTGATGAAGAATCCTTGAAAGTGAGCCCATTGATTGTGGGAACATTTCAATGATGAAGTGAAGTTGAGTGAGGTTATCCCCTTTGACCATAAGACCACAAGACAAAGGAGAAGTCGGCCATTCGGCCCATCGAGTCTGCTCCGCCATTTTATCATGAACTGATCCATTCTCCCATTTAGTCCCATTCCCCCGCCTTTTCACCATAACCTTTGATGCCCTGGCTACTCAGATACCTATCAATCTCTGCCTTAAATACACCCAATGACTTGGCCTCCACTGCCGCCCATGGCAACAAATTCCATAGATTCACCACTCTCTGACTAAAAAAATTTCTTTGCATTTCTGTTCTGAATGGGCGCTCTTCAATCCTTAAGTCATGCCCTCTCGTACTAGACTCTCCCATCATGGGAAACAACTTTGCCACATCCACTCTGTCCATGCCTTTCAATATTCGAAATGTTTCTATGAGGTCTCCCCTCATTCTTCCAAACTCCAAGGAATACAGTCCAAGAGCGGACAAATGTTCCTCATATGTTAACCCTCTCATTCCCAGAATCATTCTAGTGAATCTTCTCTGTACCCTCTCCAACGTCAGCACATCCTTTCTTAAATAAGGAGACCAAAACTGCCCACAGTACTCCGTGAGGTCTCACCAGCGCCTTATAGAGCCCCAACATCACATCCCTGCCCCTATACTCTATTCCTCTAGAAATGAATGCCAACATTGCATTCGCCTTCTTCACCACCAACTCAACCTGGAGGTTAATGAACCTTTGGTTCAAGAGCCTAATGGTTGAGAGGCAATAACTGTTCCTGAACCTGGAGGCGAGGGTCCTGAAGCTTCTGAAGCTTCTTCCTGATGGCAGCAGCGAGAAGGTAGGACGTCCTGGATGGTGGGAGTCCCTGATGCTGGATGCTGCTTTCCTGCGACAATATTTTGTGTCGATATGCTTGATAGCGGGGAGGACTTTACCCATGATGGACTGGGCCGTATCCACTAGTTCTTGTAGGACTTTCCATTCACGGGCATTGGTGTTTCCATACCAGGCTGTGATGCAGCCAGTCAATATACTTACATGATTCAATTTTTTCTAAATTTTAGATGTCATGCCACATCTTTGCAAACTCCCAAGGAAGTAGAGGTGCTGCATTGCTTTCTTTGTGATGGCATTTATGTGGTGGGCCCAGGACAGGTCCTCTGAAATAATAATACCAAGGAATTTAAAGTTGCTGACCGTCCCCACTTCTGATCCTCCAATGAGGACTGCCTCATGGACGTCTGGTTTCCTCCTCCTGAAGTCAATAACCATCTCCTTGGTCTTGCTGACATTGAGTAAGAGATTGTTGTTATGGCACCACTCAGCTATTTTTTTCAATCTCTCTCCTATACGATGATTTGTCACCACCTTTGATTCAGAGTTGCGTTTAGCCACACAGTCATAAGTGTAAAGCAACTAGAGCAGGGGTCTAAGCACACAGCCTTGTGGCACACCTGTGCTGATAGAGACAGTGAAAGAGACCTTGTTGACAATCTGACCTGACAAGAGACTATCTGAGTCTGCGTGAGGAAATAAAGGATCGAGTTGGACAAGGAGGTATTGAGGCCAAGGCCTTGAAGCTGATTGATTAGTTTTGAGGGGACTGCCGAAGTGAAAGGTCAAAGATCTCAGAGAACATTCCAGCCAGTTGGTCTGCACAGATTTTTAGCACTTGGTCAGGTACCCCCCCCACCCCCACCGCCCCAGCTGGATGCTTTTCATGGGTTCACCCTCCTGAAGGATGCTCTTATGTCAGGTCAGAGATTTAAATTACAGGATCATCGGGGGCCGTGCGAGTTCACGATGGTTCCTCCATGTTTTGATGGTCAAAGTGACCATAGAAGGCATTGAGCTCATCTGGAAGTGAAGCCCTGTTGTGAACTGTGTCACTTGATTTAACTTTATAAGAGAGTATTCAAGCCTTGCCACAACTGTTGAGCGTCCTTCGTTGATACTAGTTTAGTCTGAAATTGTCACTTCATCTGTGAGATGGCTTTTTGGATCAATAAATTTGTGGATGAAACCAAGATTGGTGGTGTAGTGGACAATGAGAAAGACTATCAAAGCTTGCAGTGGGATCTGAACCAGCTGGAAAATTGGGCTGAAAAGTGGCTGATGGAATTTAATGCAGACACATTGTGGGAGGATCAACTGGGGTAGGTCTTATACAATGAGGGGTAGTATACGGAGGAGTGCAGTAGAAAAAGGGATCTGAGAATACAGGTCCATAATTCAGTGAAAGTGGTGTCACACGAGGATAGGATTGTAAAGAAATATTTTGGCACATTGGACTTCACAGACCAAAGTACTGAGTACAGGAATTGGGATGTTATGTTGAAGTTGTATAGGATGTTGTTGAGGCTTAATCCAATCCATAATTCTTTGAAAGACCTATGTCTGTCTATCTGCCTTTTTTCTTTCACTCTTTCTTTTTCTGTTCTCTTTTTCTCATTTATCTCTTCTGTTCTTTCTTTCCTGCCCTGTCTTTCCTAATGTACCTCATCTTATTCACATTTCAGATCAAATCTTTCACTTGGGTCTCTATTGTCGGCTTGGCTGAAATCCACTTAAACTGGGCTGGGGAACAAACAATTAAGGCAGTAAACTGGATTTGAAAAAAATTGTAGTGAGAGAGGTTTGTATCAGAGTAAGTTTATTTAAAGTGATGGGGGTATCAAGCAAAATGCTGATTTAGGCAAAATCAAGGAGGCTGTGTCAGCAAGGAGCAGAGATTTTAATGGAGGTAAAAGAGATACTGTAATCTGGAACAAAAAAACAAACTATTGGAGGACCTCAGTGGGTCAACAAGCAACTGTTGAGGGAAAGGAATTGCTGATATTTTTGGTTGAAACCTTTCATCAGGACCAAGAGTGGGGAAAGATATCTGGCATAAAGAGGAGAGGGAAAGTGGTGAAATCATAGAGGGGGAGTAGTGAGAGAGGGTCTCATAGAATTTCTGTCCTTGAGAGGAGGAAAGCTTCTTGAAAGTGAGCATACCTTGAGGATACTTTGCAGTGGAGTAGTAAACTGGAGACATACAGTAAGGAACTATAGATGCTGGAATCTGGAGCTAAAACCAAACAACTGAAAGAACCCAGTGATTTGAGCCTAGAGTTTAATAATAGTAATGGGGCATAAAACGTCTTAGCAGGTTCATTCTACCTCCAAAATCCTTTGAACCATCTATAGCAGAGTAGAAGCAGCCACTATGCCCCGACCTTTCAGCAGATTCAGTTGGTTATGAACTTCTAGGTAATTAACGAAATTATATCAAATGTGATGTGCTAACACAATGGTTAAATTCTGGTTCAGCAGCCAGAGAGTCATGAAAATAAAATCATATTGGGGAAGTTGGAGAATTTAACATAGAAGCATACAAAAACCTAGGAATCTACAGCAAATTACAGGCCCTTCGGCCCACAGCGTTGTGCTGACTATATAACCTACTCAAGAAACTGCCCAGAATTTCCCTACCGCATAGCCCTCTATTCTTCTAAGCTCCATGTATTCTAAGCTAAATGTCTCTTAAAAGAACCTATTGTTTCCGCCTCCACCACCACTGCTGGCAGCCCATTCCACGCACTCACCTCTCTCTGTGTAAAAAACTTACTCCTGACATCTCCTCTGTAACTATATCCAACCACCTTAAAACTATACCCCCTCATATTAGCCATTTCAGCCCTGGGAAAAAGCTTCTGGCTATCCACATGATCAATGCCTCTCATCATAAATAAAAATAATTAAATAAATCTGGAATTAAAACAAAGGGAAGCATAAAGCTACTGAATGGTTTTATTTTTAAATCTCCTAGTTCACTGATGTCCCTAGGGAAGAAAAGCTAACATCCTTCGAACCTAAAAAAGAGAAGCAACATTGTCCAGTAGTCTCTCACACCTACTCCCCACAGCTCAAACACCATCTGTAAATAGGCCAATGACACTAATGTTGGCGGAATCTCAAACAGTGATGAAGAAGCATAAAGAGCGAAATAGATCAGCTGGTTGAGTGGTTATTTTTGCCCTCATTGTCTGCAAGACCAAGAATTGATTATGGAAGAATACACAACAGTCCATATTCAGGGGTCAGCAGAAGGTAGCTTCAAATTTGCTGCATGTCAGCAAGTCAGGCAGCATCTATGGAGGGGAATAAGCAGTCAGCATTTCAGGCCAATACTCTTGATCAGGACTGAAAAGGAAGGGTTCCTTCATTTCCAGACCTGGTGAAGGGTCTCGGCTTGAAAGGTCAACAGTTTTTTCCCCACTATAGATGCGACCTGACTTGCTGAGTTCCTCCAGCATTTTCTGTGTGTTGCTCAAGATTTCCAGCATCTGCAGATTCTCTTGTGTCTCAGGGGATCTATTTGGGCCCAACACATTGATGCGTTCATGAAGGAGGCATGGGAGCAGCTCTACTTCATTGGGAGTTTGAGGAGATTTAGTATTTCACCAAAAGCGCTCGTAAATTTCAACATATAATAAATCTAGTTAAGAAAAGAAAAGCTTACAAAAGGTTCAGAGAGCTAGGTAATGTTAGAGATCTAGAAGATTATAAGGCTAACAGGAAGGAGCTTAAAAAGGAAATTAGGAGAGCCAGAAGGGGCCATGAGAAGGCCTTGGCGGGCAGGATTAAGGAAAACCTCAAGGCATTCTACAAGTATGTGAAGAGCAAGAGGATAAGATGTGAAAGAATAGGACCTATCAAGTGTGACAGTGGAAAAGTGTGTATGGAACTGGAGGAAATAGCAGAGGTACTTAATGAGTACTTTACTTTTGTGTTCACTATGGAAAAGGATCTTGGTGATTGTAGTGCTGACTTGCAGCAGACTGAAAAACTTGAGCATGCAGATATTAAGAAAGAGGATGTGCTGGAACTTTTGGAAAGCATCAAGTTGGATAAGTTGCCAGGACCTGATGAGATGTACCCCAGGCTACTGTGGGAGGCGAGGGAGGAGATTGCTGAGCCTCTGGCGATGATCTTTGAATCATCAGTGGGGCTGGGAGAGTTTCCGGAGGATTGGAGGGTTGTGGATATATTGTTCCTTTATTCAAGAAAGGGTGCAGAGGTAGCCCAAGAAATTATAGACCAGTGAGTCTTACTTCACTGGTTGGTAAGTTGATGGAGAAGATTCTGAGATGCAGGATTTATGAACATTTGGAGAGGTTTAATATGATTAGGAATAGTCAGCATGGCTTTGACAAGGGCAGGTCATGCCTTAGAAGCCTGATTGAATTTTTTGAGGATGTGACTAAACACATTGATGAAGGAAGAGCACTAGATGTAGTGTATTTGGATTTCAGCAAGGCATTTGATAAGGTACCCCATGCCAGGCTTATTGAGAAAGTAAGGAGGCATGGGATCCAGAACTGGCTCGCCCACAGAAGGCATAGAGTGGCTGTAGACGGGTCATATTCTGCATGGAGGTCAGTCACCAGTGGTGAGCCTCAGGGATCTTTTCTAGGACCCTTACTCTTCATGATTTTTATAAATGACCTGGATGAGGAAGTGGAGTGATGGGTTAGTAAGTTTGCTGATGACACAAAGGTTGGAGGTGTTGTGGATAGTGTGGAGGGCTGTCAGAGGTTACAGCGAGACATTGATAGGATGCAAAACTGGGCTGAGAAGTGGCGTTCAACCCAAATAAGTGTGAGGTGGTTCATTTTGGTAGGTCAAATATGATGACAAAATATAGTATTAATGGTAAGACTTTTAGCAGTATGGAGGATCAGAGGGATCTTGGGGTCCAAGTCCATAGTAGGCTCAAAGCAACTGTGCAGGTTGACCCTGTGGTTAAGAAGGCATATGGCGTATTGGCCTTCATTAATCATGGAATTGTATTTAGGAGCCAAGAGGTAATGTTGCAGCTATATAGTACCCTGGTCAGACCCCACTTGGAGTACTGTGCTCAGTTCTGGTCGCCTCACTACAGGAAGGATGTGGAAGCCATTGAAAGGGTGCAGAGGAGATTTACAAGGATGTTGCCTGGATTGGGGAGCATGCCTTATGAAAACAGGTTGAGTGAACTCAGCTTTTTCTCCTTGGAGCGACGGAGGATGAGAGGCGATCTGATAGAGGTGTATAAGATGATGAGAGGCATTGATCGTGTGGATAGCCAGAGGCTTTTTCCCAGGGCTGAAATGGTTGCCACAAGAGGACACAGGTTTAAGGTGCTGGGGAGTAGGTACAGAGGAGATGTCAGGGGTAAGTTTTTTACACAGAGAGTGGTGAATGCCGGCAACGGTGGTGGAGGCAGATACGATAGGGTCTTTTAAGAGACTTTTGGATAGGTACATGGAGCTTAGTAAAATAGAGGGCTATGGGTAAGCCTAGTAATTTCTAAGGTAGGGACATGTTTGGCACAACTTTGTGGGCCACAGGGCCTGTATTGTGCTGTAGGTTTTCTATGTTTCTATATGTACTGTGGAGGACATTCTGACTGGTTGCATTATACCCTGTATGCTCCAATCTGCAGAACTGAAAGAGGCTGCAGAGGATTGTAGACTCAGCCAGGCCTATCATGGACATAACCCTCCCCATCATCGAGGTCATCCTCAAGAAGCGGTGACTCAAGACGGTGGCATCCATCATTAAGTACATTCACTCTCTGGGGCATGCCTTCTTCTCATCTACTACCAACAGGGAGAAGGTACAGGAGCATAAAGACCCACATTCAATGTTTTATTAACAGCTACTTTCTCTCCATCTTCTGAATGATTCATAAACCCAATGCCCCATCCCACTATACCTCTTCCATACTGCTTGTTTATTTAATTATTATTGTAACTTACAGTAATTTTTATTTCTTACACTATACCCCTGCCACAAAACAACAGATTTTACAATATATGTCAGTGATAATAAACACGAGATTCTGCAGATGCTGGAAATCCAGAGTAAAACACACAAAATGCCAGAGAAACTCAACAGGTCTAATAGCATCAATGGAAAGGAACAGAGTCGATGATTTGGGCTGAGACTCCTCGTCAGTCCTAATCAGTCTGGCATGAAAACTACCTGGTCTCTGTGGCTCTGGGTTCCCAACACAAAGGCCATTTGTGACAGAGAGCAATGATATTAAAAAATGTTGTTTGGATATGCTGTTCCTCTGAGGCCAAGGTGCAAAGCACAGTATCAACAGCACACAGCACACAGCACATATAACTATGAAAGCAGGAAAACATACAGTCACAAATAAAGTATAGTCCAAGTCCCTGAGCAGGTTGATGGTGTTGTCCTGGCCCAGTTTGTCTCCCATCGAGTGAACACCAATGGGGGTGGGGGGCAAGCTATCAATGTAGTATGGATTTCAGCATGCCCACAGAGGCCTCTGCTCTCTCTCCCACACTGCCTCCATAGTTTACACTCCCGGGTGGCAGAAGGGCCTGCTCCACACAACATCTGAGACAGTGCTGCTCCTGGCAGGAGGGCCTGGTCCACACAACATCTGAGACAGTGCTGCTCCTGGCAGGAGGGCCTGGTCCACACAACATCTGAGACAGTGCTGCTCCTGGCAGGAGGGCCTGGTCCACACAACATCTGAGACAGTGCTGCTCCTGGCAGGAGGGCCTGGTCCACACAACATCTGAGACAGTGCTGCTCCTGGCAGGAGGGCCTGGTCCACACAACATCTGAGACAGTGCTGCTCCTGGCAGGAGGGCCTGGTCCACACAACATCTGAGACAGTGCTGCTCCTGGCAGGAGGGCCTGGTCCACACAACATCTGAGACAGTGCTGCTCCTGGCAGGAGGGCCTGGTCCACACAACATCTGAGACAGTGCTGCTCCTGGCAGGAGGGCCTGGTCCACACAACATCTGAGACAGTGCTGCTCCTGGCAGGAGGGCCTGGTCCACACAACATCTGAGACAGTGCTGCTCCTGGCAGGAGGTCCTGGTCCACACAACATCTGAGACAGTGCTGCTCCTGGCAGGAGGTCCTGGTCCACACAACATCTGAGACAGTGCTGCTCCTGGCAGGAGGGCCTGGTCCACACAACATCTGAGACAGTGCTGCTCCTGGCAGGAGGTCCTGGTCCACACAACATCTGAGACAGTGCTGCTCCTGGCAGGAGGGCCTGGTCCACACAACATCTGAGACAGTGCTGCTCCTGGCAGGAGGGCCTGGTCCACACAACATCTGAGACAGTGCTGCTCCTGGCAGGAGGTCCTGGTCCACACAACATCTGAGACAGTGCTGCTCCTGGCAGGAGGTCCTGGTCCACACAACATCTGAGACAGTGCTGCTCCTGGCAGGAGGGCCTGGTCCACACAACATCTGAGACAGTGCTGCTCCTGGCAGGAGGGCCTGGTCCACACAACATCTGAGACAGTGCTGCTCCTGGCAGGAGGTCCTGGTCCACACAACATCTGAGACAGTGCTGCTCCTGGCAGGAGGGCCTGGTCCACACAACATCTGAGACAGTGCTGCTCCTGGCAGGAGGGCCTGGTCCACACAACATCTGAGACAGTGCTGCTCCTGGCAGGAGGGCCTGGTCCACACAACATCTGAGACAGTGCTGCTCCTGGCAGGAGGGCCTGGTCCACACAACATCTGAGACAGTGCTGCTCCTGGCAGGAGGGCCTGGTCCACACAACATCTGAGACAGTGCTGCTCCTGGCAGGAGGGCCTGGTCCACACAACATCTGAGACAGTGCTGCTCCTGGCAGGAGGGCCTGGTCCACACAACATCTGAGACAGTGCTGCTCCTGGCAGGAGGTCCTGGTCCACACAACATCTGAGACAGTGCTGCTCCTGGCAGGAGGGCCTGGTCCACACAACATCTGAGACAGTGCTGCTCCTGGCAGGAGGGCCTGGTCCACACAACATCTGAGACAGTGCTGCTCCTGGCAGGAGGGCCTGGTCCACACAACATCTGAGACAGTGCTGCTCCTGGCAGGAGGGCCTGGTCCACACAACATCTGAGACAGTGCTGCTCCTGGCAGGAGGGCCTGGTCCACACAACATCTGAGACAGTGCTGCTCCTGGCAGGAGGGCCTGGTCCACACAACATCTGAGACAGTGCTGCTCCTGGCAGGAGGTCCTGGTCCACACAACATCTGAGACAGTGCTGCTCTTCTGCCACCAGTCTCGCCAGTGAATCAGTGAACCAGATTTGCAGGATCTATTTCATCAATGTCAAACAGGGTCTTGCGATCGCAACAAAAACATCCAAGATAATCATTTACAGCATTTGTTGGACCACGTACTGCCTTCACACAACAGTATGCAACAGATCCAGGTGACAACATGGTACTTAGTTCCATTGCTATCAAACAGCTCACTGATGGGGACCTGCAGTACCTGATGTTCTTAATATTCAGCAGTGTCTTGCAATCATAAGTAAAGACGTTGAGGGGAAAACAATTGCATCTTTGTTTCGACTCTGAGAGGCCACTGTGATTGTGTGCACTGCCACTTTATCTTACAGGAACCAAGATTATCAGAAACAAGCTTACTATCACTGACATACATTATGAAATTAGTTGTTTTGCAGCAGCAGTACAGTAATACAGAGACATTGCTATAAGTAACAAGAATTTTTTAAAAAGTGCAAAAGAGTAAAATAAACAGCTACACAGACATGGGTGTAGAGAGCGTAGAGCAACAGCCTATGAGATCCTTGAGATGTGCCTGTGTTGATTACCAGCGAGAAGTAGATGGTATTTCCGATGCGTATTGACTGTATTTCCGATGAGGAAGTCAAGGATCCAGTTGCTGAGGGAAGTATGGAGGCCCAGGTTTTGAAGCTTTAATTAGTAGTGAGAGGACGATGATATTGAAAGCTGAACTGTAACTGATAAACAGCAGCTTTATGCATGCATTGCTGCTGTCTAGGTGCTGCAAAGATGAGTAGGGAACCAGTGAGATTGCATATACGGTAGACCTGTTGTGGAGTAGGCAAAATGCAGCTAGTCCAGATCCTTGCTCAGGCTGAAGTTAAGTCTGGCCATGACCAATCTCTCAAAGCACTTCGTCATAGGGGGTATGAGTGCTTCTGGGCAATAGTCGTTGAGGCAGCTCACTCTACACTTCTTGGGCACTGGTATGATTGATGCCCTTTTGAAGCAGATGGGAACATCTGACTGCATCAGGGAAAGATTGAAGTTATCCTTCAACACTCCAGCCAGTTGGTCCACACAGATTTTCAGTACCCTGCCTGGTACACTATTGGGGCCTGATGCCTTCTCCCTCTTGAAGGATGTTCTGACATCAGTCTCTGAGACAAAGATCACAGGGGCATTAGCAGCTACAGGGATTTGAAAAGGTGCAGTTTTATTCTCCCTTTGAAAGCATAAAAGGCAATCAGCTCGTGGGGGGTGGGGAGGGGTGGGGTGTGAAGCATCACCACCATTTATGCTGTCAGGTTTCGCCTTACGGGAAGTGAAGGTATGCAAACCCTATCATATGGATTCTGAAAGTTATTCAGAACTGATTTTGCTGAACCTGGAATTTGGAAACAGTTGACCCTACTGTCAGTTGCTAATCCCCCATTTTGAATTAGTACACCCTTTTGCATTGCCCTGGGGTATTTGACCCTCTTGTCCGTTTTGTAAAGACCTAAAATAGTGTTTCTTTTTGGCAGATATCCACAGTCAGCTTTTGCAATGTCTTCTGCCACTTTGAGGGTTATGTTAGTTATTATTAGTGGTGTTTGCATAACTCTTGCTTGTTTTGAATTACTCACAGATCTATGATGTTATTTTTGCACTAAATATTTTGAATTATTTCCAAAATCTCAATTAAGTAATATAAATAACACAACAATAGCACAAATTTGTGCTAAAATTTTGATGATTAGTGAGTTTAGATACTGTAATTTTGGATTAAGGAGCGTGGATATCTTGGTTTCTGAGTCACGTTCGCTGGCACTCAGGTTCGCAAATTGAGTACATAAGGCAACAACTTGTGGCAGTTTGGTGTTTTCAGCAGCGACCAATCGGAAATCCGAAGCATGAGAAGACGTATCTCACTCAGGTTCACAAACTGAGTTCATAAGTCATCGACTCGCAGCAGTTTGGCATTTTGAGCAGCGGCCAATCAGGGATCGGGATTGATTACAAATTACAAGAACAAAATAAAATAAGGCAGGGATAAGCAGAGTAGCCATTCTTGGAGTGGACAGTGTTAGAGTGGGGATTTTGAGGTTTTAGCTCT
Source organism: Mobula hypostoma (assembly GCF_963921235.1). NCBI lineage: Eukaryota > Metazoa > Chordata > Chondrichthyes > Myliobatiformes > Myliobatidae > Mobula > Mobula hypostoma. The sequence continues at coordinate 174,075,208 of NC_086097.1, forward strand.
TGGAGGCTTCAGTGAGGAGGGGCTTGAGTGAGAGAAGAAAGAAGCTGTAGGTAGATTATTTTCCTCCCAGTTTATTTATTGTTTTCCCTTCTTTATATTTGCTCAGTTGGAACAGTAGGGATGCCAGGCAGGATAGTTGGATGCTCCTCATGTGGGATGTGGGAAGGCAGGGAGACCTCCAGTGTCCCTGCCAACTGCACTTGTGAGAAGTGCATCCAGCTGCAGCTTCTAACACTCCGCGTTAAGGAGTTGGAACAGGAACTGGATGAATTCCGAATCATTTGAGAGGCTGAGGGGTTGATAGATAGGATATATGGAGAGATGGTTACACCCAAGGTGAAGGACACTGGAAACTAGGTGACAGTCAAGAAGGGGAAAGGGATTAAACAGCCAGAATAGAGTACGCCTGTGGTAATCCCCTCTCAACACCAGGTATGTCACTTTGGAAACTGTTGGGGGGGATGACCTAGCAGAGGTAAGTCGTAGTGGTCGGGTCTTTGGCACTGTGTCTGGCCTCAGAAGAGAAACAGGGAGAAGAGGCGAGCTGTGGTGATAGGGAATTCGTTAGGTAGGGGAACAGAAAAGAGGTTCTGTGGACAACAATGAGATTCCCAGATGATATGTTGCCTCCTGGGTGCCAGGGTTCAGGACATCTCAGGTCGAGCCCTTTGCATTCTTAAGTGGAAGGGTGAGCAGCCACAGGTTGTGGTCCATGTAGGTATCAATGACATGGGTAGGAAGAGTGATGAGGTTCTGCAAAGTGGAAAGCGGCCAGTGAGTGAGTGGGCCAGTGAAGGAGTGGAGCTTTGAGGCTTTGTCTCGAGAGATTCTGGCAGTTTTGGCAGTTGGACTATGCAATCAAGTCAATCGAGATTTGAATAGATCAGCAGAAAGCCGTTGATTAGACAATCAAGATTTGAATAGCTCAGACTCAGCAGAAAGCAGCTTATTTGGCAATCGAGGTCAGGTGACCAAGCATTTTGAAAAGCTCAAACAGATAAATAGAGGGATAGCTCAAGCGGAGCGGCCTGTGGAAAGCGACCAGTGAGTGAGTGAGTGAGTGAGTGAGTGAGTGAGTGAGTGGGCCAGTGAAGGAGTGGAGCTTTGAGGCTTTGACTCGAGAGGCTTCGACGAGAAGAGGTGGAGGATGAGCTTGTTCCCAGTTAGTCTTTACAATGCCTCCTGAGACGGTGATGTGCCTCTCACGTGAGATGTGGCAGTCTTGGGGGATCTCCCCTCTCCCGCAGAGTCACATCTGCCAGAAGTGCATACGGCTGGGTGATCTGGAAGACCGTGTAAGGAATTTGGAGCAGCAGCTGGATGACCGTCAACTCATAAGGGAGAATGAGGCAGTCATAGGTGAGAGCTACAGGGAGGTAGTCACACCTAGGCTGTCGGAAGCAGGTGGTTGGGTGACAGTCAGAGGGGGGAAAGCAAAGGTGAGCAGACAGGTAGTGCAGAGCACCCCTGTAGCCATTCCCCTGAATAATAAGTTTACCGCCCTGGATACTGTTGGCGGGGACGACCGACCGGGTGTGAGCCATGGTGGTAGGGCCTCTGGCACTGAGTTTGACCCTGTGGTGCAGAAGGGTGGGACGGAGAAGAGGAGAGCTGTCGTCATTGAAGACTCTGTAGTCAGGGGAGCAGACAGGAGATTTTGTGGACGTGAGAAGGACACCCGCATGGTTTGTTGCCTCCCAGGTGCCAGGGTCCGGGATGTCTCTGACCGGGTGCATGACATCCTGATATAAGAGGGAAAGCAGCCAGAAGTCGTGAAACATGTTGGGACCAATGACATAGGCAGGAAGAGGGATGAGGTCCTGAAGTGTGAGTTTCGGGAACTAGGCAGAAGGCTGAAGAACAGGACCTCAAGGGTGGCATTCTCAGGATTGTTGCCAGTGCTATGTGATAGTGATGGTAAGAATTGGAGGAGATGGCAGTTGAATGCATGGCTGAGGAGTTGGTGCAGGGGCAGGGTTTTAGATTTTTGGATCATTGGGATCTCTTCTGGGGAAGGTGGGACCTGCACAGATTGGATGGGTTGCACATGAACCCGAGGGGGAGCAATATCCTTGCAGGTAGGTTTGCTAGCATGGTTCAGGAGGGTTTAAACTAATCTGCGAGGGGGATGGGACCCAGAGCGATAGAGCAGTGAAAGAAGTGCATGGAGTAAAGCCAGATCTAACATATAGAGAGGCTTTGAGGAAAGAGAAGCAGAATAAAGGGTGTAAAGGTAGTAAGACAGAAGGGCTGAAGTGTGTGTACCTCAATGCAAGAAGCATCAGCAACAAAGGTGATGAACTGAGAGCTTGGATACATACATGGAATTATGATGTAGTGGCCATTACAGAGACTTGGCTGGCACCAGAGCAGGAATGGATTCTCAATATTCCTGGATTTCAGTGCTTTAAAAGGGATAGAGAGGGGGGAAAAGATTCAAAGATTCAAAAGATTCAAAAAACTTTATTGTCATTCTAACCGTACATCAGCTCTGCAGGGCAGAATGAGACAGCGTTTCTCAGGAGCAGTGCAATCATAACATAACAAACGCAACACTAAATAATAAACGTAACAATAAATAGTAAAACACAACAGCCACATGTCAGTTAAAATCAAGTTATAAGTGTCCAGTGCAAGTTAAAAGTGTCCAAAGCAGAGTCAGGTAGAGCAGCTATTTAGCAGTCTGACTACCTGTGGGAGGAAGCTGTTTAGTAGCCTTGTGGTTTTAGTTTTGATGCTCCTGTAACGTTTGCCTGATGGCAGAAGAACAAACAGTTCATGGAGAGGGTGTGATGGGTCTTTAATGATGTACCGTGTCTTCTGGAGGCATCGACTCTGAAAGAGGTCTTGGACAGAAAGTAGGGAGACCCCAATAACCTTCTCTGCTCCCCTAACCACCCTCTGCAAGGCTTTTTTGTCGACAGCACTGCAGCTGGAGTACCAGGTTGTGATGCAAAAGTCAGCACACTCTCAACCACGCCTCTGTAGAATGTAGTTAAGATGTTAGTGGGGAGTGATGCTTGTTTAAGCTTCCTCAGAAAGTGCAATCTCTGCTGGACCTGTTTCACAATCCCAGTGGTGTTCCTGGATCAAGTGAGATTGTCTGAAACCTGCACCCCAAGGAACTTGATGTTTTCCACTCTCTCCACTGTGGAGCCGCTGATGCTGAGGGGTGTGTGCTCAGGCTGAGACCATCCGAAATCGACGATCATCTCCTTGGTTTTGGTGACATTAAGCATCAAGTTGTTATCCTTGCACCAGTTCTCTAGGTGTTTGACCTCCTCCCTGTACATTGTTTCATCATTTTTGCTGATGAGCTCCACTACTGTGGTATCATCTGCAAATTTAATGATCAGATTCTCCTTGAATCAGGGGAGGAAAGGTAGCATTACTGGTCAGGGATACTATTACAGCTACAGAAAGGGTGGGTAATGTAGCAGGATCCTCTTTTGAGTCAGTATGGGTGGAAGTCAGGAACAGGAAAGGGAGCAGTTACTCTATTGGGAGTATTCTATAGGCCCCCTGGTAACAGCAGAGATACAGAGGAGCAGATTGGGAGGCAGATTTTGGAAAGGTGCCAAAATAACAGGGTTGTTATCATGGGTGACTTTAACTTCCCTAATATTGATTGGCACCTGATTAGTTCCAAGGGTTTAGATGGGGCAGAGTTTGTTAAGTGTGTCCAGGATGGATTCCTGTCACAGTATGTAGACAGGCCGACTAGGGGGAATGCCATACTAGATCTAGTACTTGGTAATGAACCAGATCAGATCACAGATCTCTCAGTGGGTGAGCATCTGGGGGACAGTGACCACTGCTCCCTGGCCTTTAGCATTATCATGGAAAAGGATAGAATCAGAGGGAACAGGAAAATTTTTAATTGGGTAAGGGCAAATTATGAAGCTATAAGGCTAGAACTTGCGGGTGTGAATTGAGATGATGTTTTTGCAGGGAAATGTACTATGGACATGTGGTCGATGTTTAGAGATCTGTTGTAGAATGCTAGGGATAAATTTGTCCCGGTGAGGAAGATGAAGAATGGTAGGGTGAAGGAACCATGGGTGACAAGTAGGGTGGAAAATCTAGTCAGGTGGAAGAAAGCAGCATACATGAGGTTTAGGAAGCAAGGATCAGGTGGGTCTATTGAGGAATATAGGGAAGCAAGAAAGGAGCTTAAGGAGGGGCTGAGAAGAGCAAGAAGGGGGCATGAGAAGGCCTTGGCGAGTAGGGTAAAGGAAAACCCCAAGGCATTCTTCAATTATGTGAGGAACAAAAGGATGACAGGAGTGAAGGTAGGACCGATTATAGACAAAGGTGGGAAGATGTGCCTGGAGGCTGTGGAAGTGATCGAGGTCCGCAATGAATACTTCTCTTCGATTTTCACCAATGAGAGGGAACTTGATGATGGTGAGGACAATTTGAGTGAGGTTGATGTTCTGGAGCATGTTGATATTAAGGGAGAGGAGGTGTTGGAGTTGTTAAAATACATTAGGACAGATAAGTCCCCGGGGCCAGACAGAATATTCCCCAGGCTGCTCCATGAGGCGAGGGAAGAGATTGCTGAGCCTCTGCTAGGATCTTTATGTCCTCGTTGTCCACGGGAATGGTACCGGAGGATTGGAGGGAGGCGAATATTGTCCCATTGTTCAAAAAAGTTAGTAGGGATAGTCCGGGTAATTATAGACCAGTGAGCCTTACGTCTGTGGTGGGAAAGCTGTTGGAAAAGATCCTTAGAGATAGGATCTGTGGGCATTTAGAGAATTATGGTATGATCAGGGACAGTCAGCATGGCTTTGTGAAGGGCAGATCATGTCTAACAAGCCTGATAGAGTTCTTTGAGGAGGTGACCAGGCATATAGATGAGGGTAGTACAGTGGATGTGATCTATATGGATTTTAGTAAGGCATTTGACAAGGTTCCACATGGTAGGCTTATTCAGAAAGTCAGAAGGCATAGGATCCAGGGAAGTTTGGCCAGGTGGATTCAGAATTGGCTTGCCTGCAGAAGGCAGAGGGTGGTGGTGGAGGGAATACATTCAGATTGGAGGGTTGTGACAAGTGGTGTCCCACAAGGATCTGTTCTGGGACCTCTACTTTTTGTGATTTTTATTAACGACCTGGATGTGGGGGTAGAGGGGTGGGTTGGCAAGATTGCAGATGACACAAAGGTTGGTGGTGTTATAGATAGTGTAGAAGATTGTTGAAGATTGCAGAGAGACATCGATAGGATGCAGAAGTGGGCTGAGAAGTGGTAGATGGAGTTCAACCTGGAGAAGTGTGAGGTGGTACACTTTGGAAGGACAAATTCCAAGGCAGAGTACAAAGTAAATGGCAGGATAATTGGTAGTGTGGAAGAGCAGAGGGATCTGGGGGTACATGTCCACAGATCCCTGAAAGTTGCCTCACAGGTAGATAGGGTTGTTAAGAAAGCTTATGGGGTGTTAGCTTTCATAAGTCGAGGGATAGAGTTTAAGAGTCACGAGGTAATGATGCAGCTCTATAAAACTCTGGTTAGGCCACACTTGGAGTACTGTATCCAGTTCTGGTCACCTCACTATAGGAAGGATGTGGAAGCATTGGAAAGGGTACAGAAGAGATTTACCAGGATGCTGCCTGGTTTAGAGAGTATGGATTATGATCAGAGATTAAGGGAGCTAGGGCTTTACTCTTTGGAGGGAAGGAGGATGAGAGGAGACATGATAGAGGTGTACAAAATAATAAGAGGAATAGATGGAGTGGATAGCCAGCACCTATTCCCCAGGGCACCACTGCTCAATACAAGAGGACATGTCTTTAAGGTAAGGGGTGGGAAGTTCAAGGGGGATATTAGAGGAAGGTTTTTTACTTAAAGAGTGGTTGGTGCGGGAATGCACTGCCTGAGTCAGTGGTGGAGGCAGATACACTCGTGACGTCTAAGAGACTGCTAGACAGGTATATGGAGGAATTTAAGTTGAGGGGGTTATATGGGAGGCAGAGTTTGAGGGTCGGCACAACATTGTGGGCCAAAGGGCCTGTAATGTACTGTACTGTTCTATGTTCTATGAGTTCAGGAAGTTAGGTGCTAAATTAAAGGGCAGGACCTCCAGGGTTGTGATCTCAGGATTGCTACTCATGCCACATGCTGGTGAGGCCAGAAATAGGAAAATTGTACAGTTTAACATATGGTGTAGGAGGGAGGGTGTTAGATTTTTGAATTGTTGTCTCTCTTCCAGGGAAAGTGGAACCTGCACAGAAGAGACAGTTTGCAACTGTACTGGAGGGGGACTAATTGTCATGGTCCAGTCCGTGAAGTCCGGATTCTGGTTCACAGTCCGGTCCAACGTTCGTTATTCCAGGTTTTCTGGTTTTTCCTTTTTTTCTGTTGGGTGCTCTAATTGAGGCAGCTTATTCATATTTTAGGCTGGCTACATAAATAGCTCCTTGGTTCAGCTTCAGTTGCTGTATTGTTCCTGTCAAATCCCCCTGTCTGAATCCCTTCTTGGCCCCTTCCTCCTGAAGCCTTGCCCTGCAACCATTGTCTGAAGCCGAGCCTTTCCTTGCCTGCAAGCCTTCCCTGCAATTTTCTCCTGCTCCACTGTCAAGTTCAACTGTCGGAGCAACTAGAGCCTTGCTGTGTCAGGATAAGAAACTGTCTGTCATTGTTTGGAACTGTCTGTGTCCACGCCTTCACTAGGTAGGTCTAGCTATTTGCTGCTACCTAGTGTTGGGGAACTGTCTCTGTGTCTCCGCCTTCGCTACATAGGTCTAGCTGTTTGCCGCTACCTTGTGTTGGGAACTGTCTCTCTGTGTCCTGTGTACGAGTCCCGGCCCTATGTCCTACTCCCTAGGAGGTGTCCTGATTCTGTGTAGAGCCCCGGCCCCAAGTCCAGTTCCCAAGGAGGGGTCCCAGCTCTGTGTTCCATGTCTCTGCATTTGTCATAATGGGGGACGCTGGTGGTGGACCCAACTGCAAGACACAGATACTGAAGTACAAGGAACAGGACTAGGTTAGTCAAGAAAGCAAGGGAAATGGGGAAGGAAGGACGCTGGACATAACACAGGCCCTGGACGAGACAAGGATACAGGGCTTGGGCTAGGACTTGACTAGGATAGCGGAACCAGGATATGGAACTTGGAACTAGGAGCCTGGGCTTGGACTACAAACCAGAGACTGGACAAGGTGCCAGAACCTGGGTCTTGACTTGGGCTTGGACCCCCGGAACTAGGCGAGGACATGATGAGGCTACAGGAATGGACGACGAGAGGCAACAGAACTGGATGTGACATTCCTGGACAGGACAGGGGAACCCCAGCACAGGACCAGGGAACACCAGCACCAGGCTGGGCAAGGTACTCTTGGTCTGGGCGAGACACATGGACAAGACGAGAACACAAAGCCATGGCTTGGACAGAACAAAGTTCTTGAATTGCGGCTAGGACTGGATGAGACCCCGAAGCCTAGACTTGGTCGAGGGAGAGACAGGAACATGGAACACAGAGCCAGGACCCCTCCTTGGGTACAGGACATAGGGCTGGACTCATTACACAGAATGCAGAATACAACGAGACAGTTCCCAACACAAGGTAGCGGCAGACGGCCGGACCTAACTAGCGAAGGCGTGGACACAAGCGGTTCCCAACACTAGGTAGCAGCGAAGGCCAGACCTACCTAGCAAGGGTGTGGACACAGACAGTTCTCAACATTAGGTAGCAGCGAACAGCCAGACCTACCTAGCGAAGGCAAGGACACAAAGACAGATCCCAAGACTAGGTAGCAGCAAATAGCCAGACCTACCTAATGAAGGCGTGGACACAGACAGTTCAAAACAACGATAGACAGTTCCTTATCTTGCTCCGGCAATTGAACTTGAGAGCAGTGCAGGTGAGGCAACAGAAGGCAGGGGAACAGAAGGGATTCAGACAGGGAATATGGACAGGAATAATCCAGGAGCACAAGGCTATCTGTCTGTATCTTGTTTTACGGCGGTTGGCATCCAGTTTAATGGTGCATTACCACCACCCTCTGCTCCGGAATGTGCACTGGACATATATTCTAAATCCCTTCACCCAAGCACACACGCACACAAGCAGCACAAGGCTGCATCCTGAAGCTATTTATGAAGCCAGCCCAAATGAGAATCAGCTGCCTCAACACAAACTGGGGAAAACCAGAAAACCTGGAATAAGGAATATGGACCGGACCGTGAACCGGAATGCGGATTTCACGGACCGGACCATGACAGCGTTCCTGTCCTTCCACGTCCAAGGCTTTGCGTTCCTGTCTCCCAAGACCAAGGCTCTGCATTCTGCATTCCTGTCTCTCCCTCGACCAAGTCAAGGCTTCGTCCTGTGCTGAAGTTCCCTTGTCTCTCATTCTGTCCTGTAGCCTCGCCTAGTCCTATCTCCCAAGACCATGTCATGTCTTTGCCTAGTTCCAGAGTCCGACCCCGAGTCAAGACCCAGGTTCTGGAGTCAGAAACCAAGCCTTGTCATGTCCTCACCTCAAAGAACCCAAGCCTCATCATGTCCTCACCTTGAAGAATCCAAGCCTCATCATGTCCTCGTCTCGAAGAACCCAAGCCTCATCATGTCAGGACCCAAGTTCTGGGTCCTTGTCGAGTCACCGGCTCAGAGTCCAAGCCCAGGTTTCTAGTTCTCAGTTCCTTGTCCTGGTCCCACTTACCTAGCCAATGTCCTAGCCCAAGTCTGTGAACCATAGAACCATAGAAACTACAGCACAGAAACAGGCCTTTTGGCCCTTCTTGGCTGTGCCGAACCATTTTCTGCCTAGTCCCACTGACCTGCACACAGACCATATCCCTCCATACACCTCCCATCCATGTATCTGTCCAATTTATTCTTAAATGTTAAAAAAGAACCCGCACTTACCACTTCATCTGGCAGCTCATTCCATACTCCCACCACTCTCTGTGTGAAGAAGCCCTCCCTAATGTTCCCTTTAAACTTTTCCGACCTCACCCTTAACCCATGTCCTCTGGTTTTTTGCTGCCCCTGCCTCAGTGGAAAAAGCCTGCTTGTATTCATTCTATCTATACTCATCATAATTTTATATACCTCTATCAAATCTCCCCTCATTCTTCTACGCTCCAGGGAATAAAGTCCTAACCTGTTCAACCTTTCTCTGTAACTGAGTTTCTCAAGACCCGGCAACAACCTTGTAAACCTTCTCTGCACTCTTTCAACCTTATTTATATCCTTTCTGTAATTTGGTGACCAAAACTGAACACAATACTCCAGATTTGGCCTTACCAATGCCTTATACAACCTCATCATAACATTCCAGCTCTTATACTCAATACTTCGATTAATAAAGGCCAATGTAGCAAAAGCTCTCTTTACGACCCTATCTACCTGTGACACCACTTTTAGGGAATTTTGCATCTGTATTCCCAGATCCCTCTGTTCCACTGCACTCCTCAGTGCCTTACCATTAACCGTGTATGTACTACCTTGGTTTGTCCTTCCAACATGTAATACCTCACACTTGTCTGCATTAAACTCCATCTGCCATTTTTCAGCCCATTTTTCCAGCTGGTCCAAGTCCCTCTGCAGGCTCTGAAAACCTTCCTCGCTGTCTACTACACCTCCAATCTTTGTATCATCAGCAAATTTGTGTTCTTGTCCCAGCTCCTAGTCTGCATCCAGTCGCATCTAGTCACATCCCAACCCAGCTCTCTAGTCAAGTCCTGTTCCTAGTACTTCAGTGTCTGTGTCTTCCATTTGGGTCCACTTCCAATGCCCACCTTGTGACACTAATATCTTAGCAGGAAGGTTTTCTAGTGCTGCATGGGTTTGAGGGGATGTGGGGGAGAGGTTTAAACTCCCTGATGGCAGCAGCAAGAAAAGAGCATGGCCTGGATAGTGAGGATCTTTGATGATGGATGCTGCTTTTCTACAGCAATGTTTCATGTAGATGTGCTCAATGGTTGGAAGGGTTTTACCCATGATGTACTGGGCCAAATCCACTACCATTTGTAGGATTTTCCACTCAAAGGTATTGGTGTTCCCATACCAGGCCATAATGCAGCCAGTCAGCACATTTTCCACCATGCATCTACAGAAGCTTGTCAAGGGTTTTGATGACATGCAAACCTCCACAAACTCCGAAGGAAGTAGAGGTGCTATTGTGTTTTCTTTGCAATGAAAAGAAAATGATGGGTCCAGGACAGGTCCTCTGAGGTGTTGGGGTTCCTAAAGGCAGAAAAGCTGTTGGTCACGTCCGTAGACCACATGTAAGAAGTAGAAAATGTTTTTGGCAGAGCAGACAGAGCTTATGATGAGGCTTGGGCACACATTCCAGGAGAAAGAAGATATGGTCCAAGTTGAGAAGACAAATCACCCTACTATACCCCTACTAATGAGGGAATGGGGCAAACTAGAGTTGGGGAACAAAGGTTTATACAGGGTCACATCTCCTCTAGACAGACCTCGGCGTTTCCAATTGGTTTTGCCTGAGAAGTACTTCATGAGAAGTCACTTCATGATGATTCATGATGCACCTCTTCCTAGAGATGCTGCCTGGCCTGCTGCGTTCACCAGCAACTTTTATGTGTGTTGCTTGAATTTCCAGCATCTGCAGAATTCCTGCTGTTCATGATGATTCAGGTTATTTGGGGTTTGACAAGACTCACGGATTAGTCTGAGATTGGTTCTATTGGCCCCGAGTAAAACCTGAAGAGTACTGTAAGTCATGCATTCGATGGATTCAGAGGAGGATGCTGCCTATGAGAGTTGCTCCCTTATCTCGCTCCCTTATCAGAGTGCAGGACCACTTGATTTAATGTGTATGGATTTCCTCTCCATAGAGCTTGACTCAAGCAACACAACAAATGTCTTGGTCATAAGAACATAAGAAATAGGAGCAGGAGTAGGCCATCTGGCCCGTTGAACCTGCTCTGCTATTCAATAAGATCAAGGCTGATCTGGCCATGGACTCGTCTCCACCTACCTGCCTTTACCCCATAACCCTTAATTCCCCTACAATGCAAAAATCTATCCAACCTTGTCTTAGATATATTTACTGAGGTAGCCTCCACTGCTTCATTGGGCAGAGAATTCCACAGATTTACCACTCTCTGGGAAAAGCAGTTCCTCCTCATCTCCATCTTAAATCTACTCCCCATATCTTGAGACTATGTCCCTCATTTTAGTCTCACCTACCAGTGGAAAAAACTTTCCTGCCTCGATCTATCAATCCCTTTCATCATTTCATATGTTTCTATAAGATCTCCTTATAGTGGTCATCACTGATCACTATACCAGATATGCTCAAGCCTTCCTCATAAAGCGTTGGAGAGCATCCACTGTTGCCCAGGTGTTATGGGAGAAGTATTTTGTTCATTATGACCTCAGAAGAAGGAAACACAGTGATCAGGGAAGGGATTTTGAGTGTCAGCTCATACATGGATTACTGGGCATGCTTGGAGTCGAGAAGTCAAGAACCACATCGTATCACCGGCAGGGTGATCCTCAGCCTGAAACGTTCAGCTGAACATTGCTAGACATGCTTGGAACTCTGGATACCAACAAAAAGGACAAGTGGAGTCAGGATATTGGGCATCTGGTACACTGCTACAACTGTATGCAAAATGAAGCCACTGGATAATCGCTATACTGTTTGATGTTCAGGTGCAAAGTGAGATTCTATAGTCGTACCATGGAGAGCATTCTGACAGGCTGCACCACTGTCTGGTATGGAGGGGCTACTGCACAGGACCGAAAGAAGCTGCAAAAGGTTGTAAATCTAGTCAGCTCCATCTTGGGCACTAGCCTGCAAAGTACCCAGGACATCTTTAGGGAGCAGTGTCTCAAAAAGGCAGTGTCCATTATTAAGGACCTCCAGCACCCAGGGCATGCCCTTTTCTCACTGTTACCATCGGGTAGGGGGTACAGAAGTCTGAAAGCACGCACTCAGTGATACAGGAACAACTTCTTCCCCTCTGCCATCTGATTCCTAAATGGACATTGAAGCTTTGGACACTACCTCACTTTTTTAAAAAATTCACAGTATTTCTGTTTTTACACATTTAAAATAATCTATTCAATATATGTAATTGATTTACTTGTTTATTGTTTTATTTTATTTATTATTATTATTTTTCTCTCTGCTACATTATGTATTGCATTGAACTGCTGCTGCTAAGTTAACAAATTTCATGTCACATGCCGGTGATAATAAATCTGATTCTCATTCTGAGATTACCTGTAGATCTCTGTCTTCGAGCCAATGGTGAAGATTTGCTGCAGAAGACATATCTCAAGTACATGTTTGACATGAGGAGAGAACTGCAAAAAGCTTATGAGCTAGCAGCAGTTTCTGCACCAAGCAAAACCAAGGAAACAAGAGGAGGTATGATCAAAATATTAGGTTGTCTCAATTGATGCCTGGAAAAAGTGTTTTAATAAGAAAATTTGGGGCTTCCGGGGAATAATAAGTTGGCCAACCACTGGATGTCTACACCTTACATAGCGGAGAGCCAGGCGCCAAATGTGCCAGTTTTCCTGGTGAAGGCAGAGGATGAGAATGGTCATGTCAAAATTCTCCATCGGAATCACCTTCTACCCCTTGGGCAGGAAGTATGTATTGACCCAGAGCCACACCTAGTAGGAGAACTCTGCACAGTAGAAGGAGAACAGAAAGCCTGACAACAGTGATTCCAGTGGAAAGACCTGAAAAGGGACCAATCACTGAGTACTGTTCAGACTGAGAGGATGAGGAAATGGGGGTGTGGTATGCTTTACCTTATGCAAACTCCCCAGGAATTGATGCAGAGATTTCTGAATCTCCCAGCCCTGACTCGGAGAGAATGGGCAGGACGACCGGTGGACAAGCAGATGTGACAATAGACAGTGAGGGGAATCTGGGCTCCATTATAATTAGGGATGAAGCTGAATTCAGTCAGGTAGCCAGGGGACCTGAGCAGCTGGAAAGTACAAGTGATAGACAGGAACAGTCACAAGAAGGGCCTGAGGCTGCAGAAGCTAACAATGAGATAAGAAGGTCTCAGAGGGTCAGGAAACCCTAAGAGAGGCTGTCATATGATGCAACAGAGAGTTGTGTCCATCCCAATAATGAGATATGTTACTGCCTTTTACAAACAGACTGGGGGGTGGGGGTCCTGGCAGGCAATCTGTGAGCCACATGGAGAGGATATTGATGGGCTCACAGAGTGCATCACTGATTCCATCAACTTCTGTGTGGACTGCAATGTTCCGACAAGAACTGTCCTTTGTTATTCAAATAACAAGCCATGGGTGACAAAGGACATTAAGGACATCCTGAATGCTAAAAAGAGGGCGTTTAGAGATGGAAATAGGGAGGAGCTGAGGGCAATACTGAGGGACCTGAAAGCCAGGATCAGGGAGGCTAAAGACAGGTACAGGAGGAAGCTTGAGTGGAAACTCCAGCAGAACAACATGAGAGAGGTCTGGAGGGGGATGAGGACCATCACTGGGTTCCGGCAAACTAGCAACAGAGGAGCTGAAGGCAGTGTGGACAGGGCCAACGAACTTAACCCGTTCTTTAACAGATTTGACATTGTGACCCCTGCCCATCCCCTACATGAACCATCTGTTGTTGGCCCCCAACCAACACATATTCCACTCTCCCCTCCTACTCCTCCTCACAGTCCTCCACCCTGCTCTCATGACTATACCCCTTCCCCACACGAAACCACCACAGTGGGCTTCACAGCTGAACAGGTGAGAAGACAGCTGAAATGTCTCAACTCAAGCAAGGCTGCAGGATCGGATGGTGTCAGTACCAGGGTGCTCAAAGCCTGTGCCCCTCAGCTATGTGGAGTACTTCGCCATGTATTCAACCTGAGCCTGAGGCTCCGGAGGGTTCCTGTACTGTGGAAAACGTCCTGCCTCGTCCCTGTGCCGAAGACACTACACCCCAGCGGCCTCAATGACTACAGACCGGTGGCATTGACCTCCCACATCATGAAGACCCTGGAGAGACTTGTTCTGGAACTGCTCCGGCCTATGGTGCAACTGTAACGAAAACCAATTTCCCCCGGGATCAATAAAGTATGACTATGACTATGACTATGACTAAATCAGGGAATTAATTTGAATACTGTGTTATTAATAATGGGTTAATAAGTTCCAAGGTCATGAGGACATGACTATTTTTGGTGGTGGTGGGGGGGCAGGGAGAAGAATGTGATGCCCCAGTTAAGATTTCTATTGCTATGCTGTGAGGTGTTTTATTTTAGTTTTCTGTAAAAGCAGTGAGTCCTGCTGGTAGTGTTTTGGTTCTGGCTAAAGATGAAGATCCACGTTGTTTAATTTAGGAATGGTGCGTCAGCCAATCAGGACAGTGGGATGGAAAAAAGGTTCTCGAGAGAGTTGGGCAGAGAGAGATTTCTGGTGGATAGTAGTCAGAGTTTGTGGTCTTTGGCGGGAGATATGGAGAGGAGTGGATCAGTGAAGATGCCTGGAGAGTCCTATTTGAAGGGAAGACCTTAATGGAAGGTGTGCTTAATGAGACGAAGGTGTGCTTAGTGCCAGAAGGGTAGTTCTGCCTGTGATTGGTGATGATAATTCAGCTCCATGAGTGAATTGGTACACCCAACTACTACAGACACGAGCTCCAACTTTATTGTGCACTTTTAAACTGGTTTAACTGTAATAGGCCCTTTTATTATTTTTCTCCTTTTCTTTTCCTATTAACTGTTTGATAAAGCTGAAATTTGGTAAACATACATTCTTTATAATTTTATGCTGGTGTGTGATCTGCCATTTCTGGTCTACTGATAACAGTGTAAGGGCAGTATTTACACAGCATTTGCTACAACCTGTGTCCCTTAATTGGAACATCCTAACTTTCCTGTTTGGTTGAGCCCCAAATCATACTGACCCTAGACGTATATTGTTTATGAAAGGTGGCCTTCTCACCATTGAGTCAAGTGGCTGTTAGCAGAGATAAGTAATGAGCCGAGTTTGTGTACGAGCCTCAGTAGGTGGGTTACAGTGGGAGGCCTTCCAATGTGAAATTTTAAGAGTACAAAGTTTGTATGTGCGTGTCAGAATAAAAGGTGGAAGTAACAGGCTTTAGAAAGATTGGTTTTCAAGAGATATTGAGGCCCTGGTTAAGGAAAATAAGGAAGTGCATAGCAGGTATACCCAGGTAGGAACAAATGAGGTATTTATGGAATAGAAGAAATGCAAGAGAACACTTAAGAAAGAAATCAGGAGGGCTAAAAGGAGGCACAAGATTGCCATAGCAGACAAGAAGAATCCCAAGGGATTCTACAGATATGTTAAGAACAATAGGATTGCAAAGGACAAAATTGGTCCTCTGGAAGATCAGAATGGTAATCCATGCGTGGAGGAAAAAGACATTAGTAATATTTCATGCATTTTTAAATCTGTATTTACTGGGAGATGGACAGAGTCTATAGAAGTGAGGCAAAGCAGCAGTGAGGTCATGGATCTTAAGCAGATTACAGAGGAGGAGGTGTTTGCCATCTTGAGGCCAGTTAGGATGGATAAATCCCCAGCGCCTGACAAAGTGTTCCTTTGGACCTGTGGGAGGTAAGTTCAGAAATGGTAGGGGCCCTAGTAGAGATACTTAAATCATTCTTAGCGACAGGTAAGGTACCAGAGGATTGGCGGATAGCTAAGGTTGTTTTGCTGCTTAAGAAAAGCTCTAAAAATAAACAGGAAATTATATCCCAGTGAGCCTGACATGAGCAGTGGGAAAGTTATTCGAAGGTATTCTGGGGGACTGGATATAAGGCCATGACCATAAAATATAGAAGCAGAAGTAAGCCATTCGGCCCATCGAGTCTGATCTGCCATTCAACCAAGGGCTGATCCAATTCTTCCAGTCGTCCCCACTTCCCTGCCTTCTCCCCATACCCTTTGATGCCCTGACTAATCAAGAACCTATCTATCTCTGCCTTAAATGCATCCAATGACTTGGCCTCCACAGCCGCTTGTGGAAACAAATTCCACAGATTTACCACCCTCTGACTAAAGTAATCTCTCGGCATCTCTGTTCTAAATGGACGTCCTTCAATCCTGAAGTCATGCCCTCTTGTCCTAGAGTCCCCTGCCATGGAAAATAACTTTGCCATATCTAATCTGTTCAGGCTTTTTAACATTCAGAATGTTTCTGAGATCCCCCCTCATTCTCCTAAACTCCAGGGAATACAGCCCAAGAGCTACCAGACGTTCCTCATACAGTAACCCTTTCATTCCTGGAAACATTCTCGTGAATCTTCTCTGAATCCTCTCCAATGTCATTCCATCCTTTCTAAAATAAGGAGCCCAAAATTGCACACAATACTCCAAGTGTGGTCTCACGAGTGCCTTATAGAGCCTCAACATCACATCCCTGCTCTTATATTCTATACCTCTAGACATGAATGCCTTCTGCACCACCTACTCAACCTGGTGTTTAACCTTTAAGGTATCCTGCACAAGGACTCCCAAGTCCCTTTGCATCTCTGCATTTTGAATTTTCTCCCCATCTTAATAATAGTCTGCCCGTTTATTTCTTCCATCAAAGTGCATGACCATACACTTTCCAACATTGTGTTTCATTTGCCACTTCTTTGACCATTTCCCTAAACTATCTAAGTCTCTCTATAGGCTTTCTGTTTCCTCAACACTACCTGCTCCTCCACCTATCTTTGTATCATTGGCAAATTTAGCCACAATTCCATTAATACAATAGTCCAAATCATTGACATACATTGTAAAAAGCAGCAGTCCCAACATCGACCCCTGTGGAACTCCAGTGGTAACCGGCAGCCAGCCAGAATGGGATCCCTTTATTCCCACTCTCTGTTTTCTACAAATTAGCCAATGTTCCACCCATGCTAGTAACCCCTGCAATTCCATGGGCTCTTATCTTGCTAAGCAGCCTCGTGTGAGACACCTTGTAAAAGGCCTTCTAAAAATCCAAGTACACCACATCTACTGTTTCTCCTTTGTCTACCCTGCTTGTAATTTCCTCAAAAAATTGCATTGGGTTAGTCAAGCAGAATT
This sequence comes from Mobula hypostoma, assembly GCF_963921235.1. Taxonomy (NCBI): domain Eukaryota; kingdom Metazoa; phylum Chordata; class Chondrichthyes; order Myliobatiformes; family Myliobatidae; genus Mobula; species Mobula hypostoma. The sequence continues at coordinate 174,092,208 of NC_086097.1, forward strand.
TTCCTTTCAGGAAACCATGCTGGCTTTGGCCTATCTTGTCATGTGCCTCCACGTACTCCGTAATCTCGTCCCTAACAATCAACTCCAACAACTTCTCAACCACTGATATCAGGCTAACAGGTGTATAGTTTCCTTTTTGCTGCCTCCCACCCTTCTTAAATAGCAGAATATCATTGTTAATGCCTCTGCAATCTGTCCAGCTACTTCCTTCAGAACCTAAAGGTGCATTCCATCAGGTCCAGGAGATTTATGGACCCTCAGACCATTAAGTTTCCTGAGCACCTTCTCAGCTGTAATTTTCACCACACATACTTCACTTCCCTGATACGCTTGAATGTCTAGTATACTGCAGATGTCTTCCACTGCGAAGACTGATGCAAAATACGCATTCAGTTCTGCCAGCTCTGCACCTCTGATTACAATATCTTCAGCATCATTTTCTATTGGTCTTATATCTACCCTCAACTCTCTTTTACCCTTTATATACTTAAAAAAGTTTTTCGTCTCTTCTTTGATATTAGACACCAGCTTCCTTTCATAATTCATCTTTTCCTTCCTAATGACCTTCTTAGTTTCTTTCTGCACATTTTTAAAAGCTTCCCAATCCTCTATCTTCCCATTAGCTTTGGCTTCCTTGTATGCCTTCTCTTTTGCTTTTACTTTGGCTCTGACTTCACTTGTCAGCCACGGTAGTGTCCTTCTTCCATTTGAAAATTCCTTTGTATTTGGAATATATATGTCTTGCATTCCCTCATTTTTTTGCAGAAACTCCAGCCATTGCTGCTCTGCTGTCCTTCCTGCTAGTGTCCCTTTCCGGTCAACTTTGGCCAGTTTCCCTCTCATGCCATTGTAATTTCCTTTATTCCACTAAAATACTGACACATTGGAATTTAACTTCTCCTTCTCAAATTTCGAAGTGAACTCGATTATATTGTGATCACTGTTCCCTAAGGGTTCCTTAGCCTTAAGCTCTCTTATCACCTCCGGATCATTGCACAACACCCAATCCAGAACAGCTGAACCTCTAGTGGGCTCAACAACAAGCTGTTCTAAAAAGCCATCCCTTAAGATATTCTACAAATTCTTGAGGTCCAATACTGACCTGGTTTTCCCAATCCACTTTCATGTTAAAATTCCCAACGATTATCATGACATTGTCCTTCTGACGTGCTTTTTCTATCTCCTGCTGTAATTTGTAATCCACATCCCGGCTGTCATTTGGAGGCCTGTATACAATTGCCATTAGGGTCCTTATACCCTTGCCATTTCTTAACTCAACCCATAGAGACTCTACACCTTCCAATCCTATGTCATCTCTTTCTAATGATTTAATATTATTTCTCATACACAGGACCACAACACCTCCTCTGCCTACTAACCCATCTTTCCGGTACACCATATATCCTTGGACGTTCAGCTCCCAATGGCAGCCATCCTTTAGCCAAATTTCAGAGATAGCCACAATGTCATACTTGCCAATCTGTAGCTGAATTTCAAGATTGTTCATTTTATTTCTTATGATGCGTGCGTTCAAATATAACACTTTCAGTCCAGTATTTGTTGCTTTCTGTTTTAACTGCACCATGCCTCTATTGCCCTGTAATTCATCCCACTGGCTGTGATTATGTCTCATCTCCTGCCTGTCCTTTCTATCATCTCTGTTACACCCGGTCTTTGATTTATTTCTGTTTCCCCCTTCCTCAGCCCTATCACTTCGGTTCCCATCCCCCTGCACAATTAGGTTAAACCCTCCGTAACAGCTCTACTAAACCTGCCTGCTAGGATATTAGGGTTCAGGTGTAACCTGTCCTTTATGTACAGCTCATACCTCCCCCAGAAGAGGCTCCAATGATCCAGGAACACAAAGCCCTGCCCCCTACTCCAGTCTCTCAACCATGCATTAATATGCTGACCATGCTATTCTTGCACTCATTAGCATGTGGCACAAGGCAGCAATCCTGAGATTACTATCCCGGAGGTCCTGCTTTTCAGCTTCCTACCCAACTCACTGAATTCTCTCTTATGGGAATATGGGAGCATTTGGAAATACATGGAATCATTGGATATCGCCTGCATGGCTTTGTACATGGTAGGTCATGTCTAAATAATCTTATAGAGTTTTTGAAGAAGTTACCAGGAAAGTTGCTGAAGGTAAGGCAGTGGATGTTGACTGCATGGATTTTAGCATGACATTTAACAAGGTCCTGCATGGGAGGTTGTTCAAGAAGTTTCAGTCGCTTCGCCTTTTCGATGAGATAGTAAATTGGATTAGACATTGGCTTTGTGGGAGAAGAGAGTGGCAGTAGATGGTTGTCTTTGACTGAAGGCTTGTGAGAAGTGGAGTACCGCAGGGATTGGTGCTATGAATGTTGTTGTCTGTCATCTATATCAATGATCTAGATGATAATGTGGCTACTGGATCAGCAAATTTACTGATGACATCAAGATGGGAGTGTAGTGGACAGTGTGGAAAACTATTGGAGTTTGCAACGAAATCTGGAATAGCTGAAAAAATAGCAAATGGAATTTAATGAAGACAAATGCGAGGTGTTGCAATTATGTAGGACAAACCAGGATAGTCTTACACAGTGAATGTAGGGCATTGAGGTGTGTTGTAGAACAAAGGTACCTGTGTATACAGGTCCATAATTTATTGAAGGTGGCATCATAGGTAGACAGGGTCGTAAAGAAAGCTTTCATCACATTGGCCTTCATAAATCAAAGTATTGAGTACGGGCGATGGGATGTTATGTTGAAGTTGTATAAGATACAGTTAGGCTTGAGTCATTCAGTTGTTCAGTTGATGGTTAAATTTTTGTCCATTTTTTCCAGATGAAAAGTTAGATTTATAACATAAACATGAGTTTCAACTTACTTAGTTACAGGATGAAAAATAACCAGATGTCATAAACATGTTGACATTTGGTTCAGTCAATTATTGGAGGCAGATGGATTAAAATTCGTAGTGAACTGTGTGTCCCATTTTACTTTCTTCAGAAGCTGAACAGAATATTTTGATAAATTGTGATATAATGGACGTTTTTACACTTTAAGGTATCTTATATTGGTGTAAATCCACACTATTCAGTGGAAGAGTATTCTTGTAAGATATGCTTCAATAAATTTATGATGTATCCAAATAATTGATGCATTTTTGCAAAGCTGTTCTATCCAAACCGCATGCTGCATTAATTTGTAAATGATGATAGCAAGTTCCACAATATAAAGAATGCCATGTTGAAGAGATGATTCCAGAAACCTTTAAATAATCACACATCTGGCTCCATAGCCAAGTTGGGGACTTGTGTTCCTACTTACAGTATATATGAAGTGTGAAGGAAAATGATCACAGTCAATATAAAAAGGCACAGGACAAATGGAAAACGGATGAATTTTATTCCTAACCACATTGGACTATTTATTAAGACTGGGGACCCATTCTTATTGTACATCAACAAAAGAATTAACCCAAATGTTCCAACATAATTCATAAATCAGACAAAAACTCTTCTGTGTGTAAAGGATATTACACTAAGCAAAATTTGTCAATGGAAATTGGCTACAATCTCTATACACAATTTATTAACTTACTGAATTAGATTCTAGAAGCCTGAACTAATGATCTAGAGACTAGAGGTTAAATCCCACCATGTCAAAAGAGGAATTTTGATCTGGCTGATGAAATAAATCAACTATTTGTATGTATAATTGTGAATGTACCTTTAAGAACAATGTGTATCAAGTGGCATAATTTATGATACAAAGCTATACCAGCCATCGCTGTTACTTTATTGTTAACTGTCTTCAGTAAAGAATGCATTATTGGTGGCATATCCTTTTTGCTTGTCCAATATCATAACAACAAGGGCTTACGGCCACTGTAGGATCTGTAAGACTATCGGACAGTCTTTCAGAAATTATTGGATTCACTAAAGTTCTTCAGGGAAAGAAACCTGCTGCTTTACCTTATTTTACTATGGTTGAAAGGATTTTAAAATGTAATGCTCCCTGACCAGTTAGTTGCATTCACCAATAGATAAAATAACAACCTTCAAATGAAGGGTAAACTTATTTTCTTAAAGCTTGAACAAAAACCTTCCAAAATGTCTTGGATCAAATGCTGTTTTACAGGAACATTCCTTAGCAACACACATAAAATGCTGGAGGAACTGGGCAGGTCAGGAAGTACACGTGGAAAAGAGTAAACAGTCGATGTTTTGGGTCAAGACCCTTCTTCAGGACATTCTTTGCTTCTTATATGAAACATCTATTTATGCATAATGAGAAGTAGCATTCTCAGTAATTCTTGGAACTTATTCATTCCATCGTACACACACAGACCAACATAGAAAGATATGCACAAAGTTGATGCATCCATGCTTTTGTCAGAGCTTTTAAGGAAATACTGTATACCACCACTGTGTTATGTGTAAAATGAATGAACATGTACGGCAGGTGGGGTAAAAGGCACTATTTAAAGGAAGTAAGTTTGTATTTGACTTCAAAAGATTTGAATGAGGATGTAAGATTATGACCAGTTTTGATGAGATAAGGGAGTTGGGTTGGGATATTTATTCCAACAATAAGTATCTTTAATGTGCTTCATATCTGCTGAACACGTTGATATGTCCTAGAGTGAGGGAATCACTTTTTAAACGTGTTTTCCTTCTTACAACAATACCTGTCAGTATAGAAAATGGGGATGCAAGAGATTGCAAATGCTGGAACCTGGAGCAAAAAAAAACGAGCTGCTGGAAGAACTCAGCAGGTTAGGCTGTATCTGTGGCAGGAAATGGACAGTCATCATTTTGGTTCGAGATCTGATCAGCTGACTCCAAATGAAAGGTTTTGACCTGAGATGTTGACAGAAACTTTCCCTCCACAGATGCTGCCTGACTGAAGGTTTCTAACTTCTCAATTCACTAAGTAAAGCAGGTCTATAACTTCTCAATTCCCTAAAACTCAATTGAGGAAAATCTGAAATAGAAATCACATAAAATAGATTTTACACTTGCTTTTACCAAAAAGTGAATGCATGGAGGCTTTTTTCCCCTCAGTTCCTCCAGCAGTTTGTTGCAGTATAGAAAATACCTGGTTGTTTGTGAATTTCATTCAATGGAACTTCAAAACTTGTGACAAAGACAAGTAAAGAAGGTTTATAACTTCTCAATTCCCTAAAACTCAGTTGAGGAAAATCTGAAATAGAAATCACATAAAATAGATTTTACCACTTGCTTTTACCAAAAAGTGAATGCATGGAGGCTTTTTTCCCCTCAGGTTGGGTAAGACTAGAACTAGAGGTCAAAGGATTAAGGTGAGAGGTGAAATATTCAAGGGGAATCTGAGGGAAAACTTCTTCACTCAGAGGGTGGTGTTAGTGTGGAATGAGTTGCCAGTGGATGTGGTAGATGTGGGTTCAAATGTAAGAGAAGTTTAGAAAGGTTAATGGACGACAGGGTTTTGAAAGGATATGGTCTTGGTGAAGGTAGATGGGACTACGCAAAAGATCAGGTCGGCATGGACTGGATGGGCTGTGATATACCATTTGTCTAAAAGATCAAAAATCCCCTCAGTTTTATGGTTCAACCAAGACAAAGGACAGGAAAAAAATAATGGGTGAAGAAATATAGTATGAGGTTTCAGTGGCAAATTATGTTAATAGAAGTAAAGTGTAATGCCCTGTTATGCTGTAGGCATTTCATTTAGCAGTTCTGTAAGAGCAGTCTGTTCTGCTTTCACCCTGTCTGGGTTATTGTTGAAGATAAGGGATGATGAGGAATGTGTGCCACCTAGTTAGAATGGTGGAACTGGGGAGAGGTTTTTTTTTAGTGAGGGACATTAAGGTTGGTCTTGGGTCTTTGGTTTGGCGTGAGATGAAGAGAGAAAACGCTGGGGAGAACCGGTCGTAGGATATGACCTAGTGGGAGGCCCATTTGTTCAAGGTAGATTGCAAGTGACGCTCGGAAGGTGATGTGTGCTTTCACGCTGACCGAGAGCCCAGCACATGAGTGACAGAGAAGTTCAAGGTGAGCTCCAACTTGTGCACATTTGACTGTTTAATTAAAATGAACTCTTTTCTTTTTGTTGTTCTTTGCTAACCCATTAATTATGTTAAGATTCATGAATATAATTCCTTTAATTGAATGCAGTGTACTGTCAGTTATTTGGTGGCACTGAATTATAACAGGGTAGCAAATGACACAGCATCCACACAAACTGGGGTTTGAGGTGGGAGAGCCAACTCAATCTCATGAGTTTGGCAGGACGGGAGAGTGTCTTCCCTAGACTTTCACAGCCAAGAAAACCAGGGGGGTTTCATTAGGCAAAAGAATCTGATTTGCTAACCAGCAATGAACTACGATATAAACAAGGATGTTATTGGCACTGGAGTGCTTGAGTTTTAAGTGGAGGCTTGATAGGCTGGGACCTTTTTTCCCAGGAACGAAGAAGGTTGAGGAGTGACCTGTAGAGGTTTATAAAATCATGAGGGGAGTAGATAAGACAGATGATCACAGTCTTTTTTCCCAGACAGGGAAGCCCAAAACTAAAGGCTATATGCTTAAGGTGAGAGGGGAAAATTTTCAAAAGTGTTGAGGTTTTTTTTTCACACAGAGGATGTGGTGGAGGCTGGTACAATTAAATGCTAAAAAGAGATTTGGACAGGTACATGGAGTAGAAAGGCCAAGAGGGACATGGGCCAAATGGAGACCAATGGGACGATCCGAGATGAACATATTGGTTGACATGAAAGAGTTGGGTCTCAGAGCTTGTTTCTGTGCCACCTAACTCTATGACTCATGATCTTGAACCTTCCTCAATGAGCCAGTGGTGAAGAAATCATTATGTCAAGTTAAGATAAGAGAATTAAAAAATCATTGTTGGGTGGATATACTAAACAGGTGATACAGCTATTGGGTGTGTGTGTTGTACTTTATAAGTGAATCCCACTGAAATCAAGAACTGATAGTTGACACCAGGTGACATGGTAAAAGTAGTACAGCTCTCACCACAGAGATCGTTAGCTTGTGTGGGAAGTGATAAACTCTGTTGCTTTACTGCTGATCTCAAACATTTGAAAAAGATAAAGATTAGCTTTTCTGTGACATGTACATCGAAACATTGAAACACACAGTGAAATGTGTTGCTTTTGTCAAATCAAATAAACGAGATTGGGCCAGGCAAGTGTTGCACACTTCTGGCACCAACATAGCATGCCCACAACTCATTAACCGTAACTGTACATTTGGAATGTGGCAGGAAACCCACAAAATCATGGTGATAATTTACAAACCCATTACAGACAGCGCCAGATTGAGCCCTGATCTGTAATTGCTATAGAGTGATGAACTGATTGCTACACTACTGTGCCAACTGTTGTCCATTGACTTTGCTCACAAAATTCTGGAGGAACCCAGCTGGTCAGGCAGCATCTATGGAAATGAATAAACAGTCAACGTTTTGGACCGAGACCCTTTATCAGTCCAGCATCTAGTGTGTATTGCTCTGGATTTCCAGCATCTGTAGGATCTCATATGCTTACAATGATAGTTCTGTCTCTAGATATTAATCTAGTAAATCAAAAGTTGAAGAATAATTATTTCATGCTTGCAAATTGCCAGCAGTTTGCATATATTTAACATATTTAACACCATTAACCACCATCTACTTAATTCACCATCAAGGGTACATAAAAGTAGAGAAGGAGAAACAGGAGCATGAAGACCCTGAATGCTATGTACAAGATGAGGGAAAGGAATCTGGTTTGCACTTTACTGTCACTTGCTACCCTTTCACTGTAACATTTATGATGCTTACACAACCTCCTCCATAAATTAAATTCATGCTCTGTCTTCATGATGCAAAAAATATTTATTTGTCATGAAGATCTGAAATAAAAACTGAAAATATTTTAAGTACAATGCATTTGTCCTAATCTGAAAAAAAATGTTTTATATAGAGTCATAGAGTTAAACAGCACTGAAACGAGCCCTTCAGCCAACTTATCCATGCTGACTGTGCCTTCCTGAACTAGACTCATTTGCCTTCATTTGCCCATATCTCTCTAAACCTTCCCTATCAATAAGCCTGCCAAAGTGTCTTTTAAATGTTGTAATTATAACCAACTCTACCACATCCTCAGTCAACTTGGTCCATTACCCACTACCCTTGGTATGAAAAACTTGCCCCTCAGCTTCTGTTCCCCTCTTATCTTAAATCTATGTCCTCTAATTTTAGAGTCCCCTAGGCTGGAAAAAGAGTGTAACAATCCCTATTATCAATGCCCCCCTCCATTTGAAAATCTCTATAAAGCTGTCCTAGCCTGTACAGTCCCTCCCCATAACACAAGCTTGCAACATCCCTGTGAATCTTTACTCTCTCTAGCTTAATCACATAATTCCTGTTGTATGGTGACTAGAACTGCATACAGTACTCCAGGTGTGGTCTCACCAAAGACTTATACCACTGTTAACATGACTTCCAAACTCCTGTATTGAATGCCCCATCCGATGAAACCAAGTGTGCCATACGCATTCCTCAACACTTAGGTTACCTGTGTCGCCATTTTCAGGGAACTTCTGCAGGTATTTGGGTGAGATCTTTGATAGGATTGTTAAGATCGGGGGAAATCATTTCCTATCTGCACAAATGATGATTAAACTCTCAAATAATCCTACAGTGTTTTTCATTTTTCCTTAAAAGGAATTTTGCCATCTCTCCTTCATCTGGCCAGACCACCTGATATTGGTGAGACTTAGTTCATGAACAATGCAGGTTGAATAGTAAGTAATGGCCTTGCCAGTAATGTTCAATTGCATGAATTAGTAAAGTATAAAATTAAAAGCATTATTTATTAGAATTCCAACTATCTGACACCCTTTGGATTTTGGTACTGCTGGACTAGCAGATTTTCCTGATTATTAGATCAATAGAATCAGAAAAAATTACAGCACAGAAACAAGCCCATTGGCCCATCTAGTCTGTGCCAACCATTGAAACGGACGACTCCCTTTGGCTTGCTCTGGGACCATAGCCCTCCGTACACCTACCGTCCATGTACCTAGCTGAACTTCTCTTAAATGTTGAAATCAAACTTGCATGCACCACTTACGCTGGCAGCTCGATCCACACTCTCACGACCCTCTGAGTGAAGAAGTTTCCCCTCATGTTCCCTTTAAACTTTTCACCTTTCACCTTTAACCCATGACCTCTAGTTGTCATCCCATCCAACCTCAGTGGAAAAAGCCAGCTTGCAATTCCCGTATCTGTACTCCTCATAATTTTGTATACCTCTATCAAATCTCCCCTCAATGTATTATGTTTCAAGGATTAAAGTTCTAACCTATTCAGTCTTTTCTTATAATCCAGTCCCTGCAACATTCTTGTAGGTTTTCTTTGTACTTTTTCAGCCTTATTTACATCTTTCCTCTAGGTAGGTAATCAAAACTGCACACAGTACACCACATTAGGCCTTACCAACATTATATACAACTTCAACACAACATCCTATCTCCTATACTCGATACTTTGATCTATGAGGGCCAATATGCCAAAAGCTTTCTTTATGACCTTAGCTACCTTTGATGCCACTTACAATAAATTGTAGACCTGTATTCCCAGATCACTTCATTCTACAGTATCCTCAGTGCCCTTCTGTTCACTGTGTAAGACATACTCTGGTTGATCCTACATAAGTGCAACACCTTGCACTTGTCTGCATTAAATTCCATCAGCCACTTTTTCAGCCCATTTTTCAAGCTGGTCCAGGTCCCTCTGCAAGCTCTGATAGTCATCCTCACTGTCCACTACACGCCCAGTCTTGGTGTCATCCACAAATTTGCTGATCCAGTTAACTACATTATCGTCTAGATTGTTGATAAAGATGACAAACAACAATGGACTCAGCACTGATCCCTGAGGTACTCCATTAGTCACAGGCCTCCACTCAGAGATGCAACCATCTACTACCACACTCTGACTTTTTGCACAAAGCAACTATCTCATCGTGAATGCCTAGCAACTGAAACTTCTTGACCAACTCGCATGTGGTACCTTGTCAAATGCCTTGCTAAAATCCATATAGACAAATTCACTGCCTTGCCTTCATCAACTTTCCTGGTAACTTCCTTGAAAAACTCAGTAAGATTGCTTAGGCATGACCTACCATGCATGAAGCCATGCTGACTATTACTAATCACTCCATGTTTTTCGAAATACTTATATAACCAGTCCCTTTCCAATAACTTTCCACTACTGTTGTCAGGCTCACTGCGCTATTTTCCTGGTTTATTTTGAGAGCCTTTCTTATAGAGTAGAACAACGTTGACTATCCTTTAATCCTCTGGTACATCTGCTGTGCTAAGGATGATTTAAATATCTCTGCTAGAGCCCTGCAATTTTTGAATTTATCTCCCACAGGGTCCAAGGGAGCACTTTGTCAGGCCCTGGGGATTTATTTAACCGAATTTGTCTCAAGACAGCAAACACTACCAGTTCTGTAGTCTGTATAGGGTTTCTGAATTCCCAAGTAAATATAGATGCACAAAAGGCATTGAAGATCTTTTGGCTTCACACATGGATTACTATTCTGATCTTCCAGAGACCAATTTTGTCCCTTGCAAACCCCTTGCTCTTAACTTATCTGTAGAATCTCTCACCTTGACTGCTAAGCCAACCTCATGCCTCCTTCAGCCCTCCTGATTTCTTTCTTAAGTGTTCTCTTGCACTTCTTATACTCCATAAGTATCTCATTTGCTCCTACCTGTCTTTCTTGCTATGCAACTCCATTGATTTCTTAACCATGGCCTTACTACCTCTTGAAAATCAATGTTCTCTAAACTTGTTATCCTTGCCTTTTATTCTGACAGGCACATACAAGCTTTGCACTTTCAAAGTTTTACTTTTGAAGGTCTCCCACTTACCAAGTACAGCTTTGCCAGGAAACAACCTATCCCATTCCACACTTGCCAGATCCTTTCTGATACCATCAGAATTGGCTTTTCTCCAGTTTAGAATCTCAATCCATAGACCAGATTTTCCACATTTACTTTGAAACTAATGGCATTATGATCACTCAATCCAAAGTGTTCTCCTACACAAACTTCTGTCACTTGCCCTGTCTCATTCCTTAATAGCAGATCAAGTATTGCACACTCACTTGTTGAGACTTCTAAATAGTTATTAAGGAAACTTCCCTGAACACTTTTGAAAAATAAACTCTTCTCAGGCTTCCAGGGGACAGGTATCAATTATAACTGATGTTTCAATGACAAACTCTGCCATCTTCATCAGGGATGATGCCTGGGCATGTCCAGTCTGTCCTTCTTGATTGGTTAGTCCTCATCCAGTCAGATTTCTGTTCTCTCACCATGTTTACAATCAAATTCCAGTTCTTACTTAGAACAAGACCTCATCTCTGTTAGAATTCTTTTTCATTAGTTTTATTTCAATGGCTTCCTTTACCGGGCAGTCCCAAAAGCCATTGTTTTATGCCATCAACATCAATCTGAGGGATCCTGCTGTAGAATGTTGTAGGTGGCATCACCCAGAATCTGTTGGACTTTCCTGTCATTTTCCTCCAAGGACATCAGGACCACTGTGGCTGGGTTTCGTCATTGTGCACCACAAAAAACATTCTGTCTAGATGCATAACAGTTTGAAATGGTAACTGCTCTGCACATGACCACAAGAAGCAGCTGAGAGTTGTGGCACAGCTCAGCACATCATGGAAACCAGCTCCCCCTCTATGGACCCTGTTTATGTATTTCCTGATGCCTCAGTAAAGCAGCCAAAATAATCAAAGCCTTGAAGCATATACCACCAGGCTCAGGGACAGCTTCTACCCCACAGTTATAAGAATAATAAATAGTTCCCCCATAAGACACAATGGACTCTTAACTGCACAGTCTATCTCTTTATAATCTTGCACTTCATTATTTGACTGCACAGCACTTTCTCATAGTTAGTGATACACTGTGTAATAAATTGATCTACCTATATGAAGAGTATGCAAGACATACTTTTCACTGTATCTGTGACAATAATAAACCTATTCCAATTCCAGTGAGCCTGTGAGTTTAAAGAGAGCAAGAAATAAACAGCAATCCAAACTTCAAACCTAGCCACAATTCTGCACACTTTCCTGACCTTAAGCCTGGCTGCAGCCAAACCCACAGCCCACAGTTCTAACCCCTGATTGGCTGTACTTTGGATCCAAGTTTGATCCACACATCTCATTTGCAGTCTGAAACCCAGATCACATTCCGGACTAATGAGTGAGTCAGATGTCAAACCATCACGATTTTTGAACAAGTGAAGTTTATTAGATTACTGAAGTTTTACTGTAATTGTTCCTCTCTCCTGAGCTGTTATTTTTCTTTCTCTCCAGGTACCTATGTATAATTAAAATGAGAATTACCAGATGAAAGTAATACTGTGATGAGCTTCCAGGAATGGTAAACGATATCTACAAAAGTATGTCTAGAATGCACTGCCAGGGTGGTGGTAGAGGCTGGTGCACAAGGTACATTTTAGAGACTCTTAGATAGACACATGAATGTAAGAACAATAGAGAGTTATGGGCTGTGTGGGGGGAGGGGTTAGTTTGATCATGTGGTAGATTTACTGTATTCTGATTGGCATATCCTGGGCCTAAGGGCCTGTACTGTACTGTGCCGTGCTGTGCATGTTCTATGCCTTACTGGACATTACCTCAGAAATATTCTCTCTAGGTACAGCTGTGATGTTCTCCCCATTAACGACACAGTACCTCCACCTCTTTTACCTCCAGCTCAATCATGTCTGTAGCATCTGCCACTGCATCAGTCTAATTTTGCTCTGCTCCTGAACAACTGCAGCACATGTTTGGTGATCTTCCATAGAGCTTTAGTAATATGCAATTTTAAAAGAGCTACAATGAAATGGCCTGCCATAACACAGCTCACAGACTTCTTTCTTGATCTGTATTATATGCACTATAAATAGAGGGTTAGTTGTTGAATCTTCTCTGTATTTGAGGACTGTCCTAGAAATGTGCTTATTTTTCCGATCAGTGACCTCCATCATTTAGGTTCCTAATGTTTATTTTTGTAATTTGATGATTGCACTCAACTTTCAGGACATTTTTATGGCTCACGTACCCCTTATTCCACATGCATTTTAATGACTGAATTGTAAGGATTATGAATTATCCCCACATGCTTTGATGAAGAAATAAAAATAGCATTATCTTAATTCTTCAAAGATAAGGTTTTTTTTTTGTATTTTGTGGGACAAAATAACACCTCTCACATTGAGGAAGATGGAGACTATTTACAGGAATGTAAAAAAAATGGAAAAGTAAACTTAAATCATTACCAGAATATTATATACTTTAGGAAAACAGGGCCACAAAGTTTAGCTTCTGTTGCAAAGGTTGCCTTCATAGTGAAAAAATGAACAAATATTTACATTGTATTTTACAATATATCAAGATAGTCTAAAAACATGAGACAATTTGTCCATAAAAGAGTAAAGCATTTGTCCTCTCAAGCTTGCTCTACCATTAGTAGAATCTCAGCTCATCCCACATTGCTCAGCTCCATGTTCCTGTACTTTCCTTGTATTGTCCTTTTTATTATGTCTTATCCTTTAAATACCATCAAAGGTTCTTCCCCTACAGATTTCTGCAATAAGGATTTCCAAAGACTTGAAATCCCTCTAAGAGCCAAAATTCTTCCTACTCTCAGTCTTGAAAGGACACCTTCAGCCCAACTCAATTATGTAGATCAAGTTGCTTGTCTGAGCTAGTCCCATGTGCCTGCATTTGACCCATATCCTCTTAAATCTTTCCTATCCATTTATCTATTTGAAAGTCTTTAAAATGTTGTAATTATACCCACCTCTACCCCTTCCTCCGGCAGCTCATTCCAAATATTAACTACACGCTGTGTAAAGAAATTCCTCATTAAGTCTTTCGCATATCTCACTTTAAATCTTTGCCCTCTAGTTTTAGATTTTCCTAACCTGTGAAAAAGACTGGCATTCACCTTATCTCTCCTTCCTATGGTTCTATAAATTGCTATAAGGTCACTCCTCTGCCTACTTCACTCCAAGGAAAAATGGCTCCAGTCTATCCAGCCTCTCTTCATAAATCCAGCCCTCCAGTCCCATCAACATTCTTCTCAATTTTCCTGCACTCTCTCTAGCTTAATCACACTGTTCCTACCATATGCCTACTAGAACTGTACACAATGTTCCAGCTGCAGTCTCACTATTGAGTGAAACGACTGCTCTAACCCTTATACTCAGTGTCCTATTTGATGAAAGTAAGCAGGTCATATGTCTTCTTCATATGTCACCACTTTGAGGGAAATATGTACTTGTACCACTCGGTCTCTCTGTTCTACAACACTGTCCAAGACTTTGCCTTTTACTGTGTAAGCCTGCTCTTGTTTAACTTACCAAATTACAACACTTCCCACTTGTCTGAGTTGAATTCCATCTGTCATCGCTTGACCCATTTTCTCAGATGATCTCTTGTAATCATCCCTTTCCTTGCTATTTTGCCCTCATAGTTTACTTCCTCTTACTTTAATATCTTGGATTATGAATTTATCCTGGTCTTTAGGTCTACCATTAACTTTCACTTCTTTATGCCTTTTCTCTTTCAATTTAATACCCTCCTTAATTTCCATATTTAGCTATGGTTGATTCATTCCTTCCTTTGAAATTTTTCCTCCATACTGAGGTATATTTTGTTGAGTGTCATATCTCCTTAAATGTTTGCTTTGCTTTTCTCCTGATTACTTTTAGAGTCATAATGTTAGAAAGTGTAGCAGCCCCATAAACAATAATAAATGTAATTTATCAGAATCAGAATTGGACTCATTATCACAGTTTCATATGACACAAAATTTGTTGCTTTGTGGAGTACAAAGGTATAAAATTACAATAAATTACAAAATAAATAAATAATGCAAAAAAGGGATAATGAAGTAATGTTCATGGACAATTACACAGCCATTAGAAATCTGATGGTGGAGGGGAAGAAGTTGTTTATGGATTACTGAATGTGGGTTTTCAGCCTCCTATACTTCCTCCCTGATGCTAGTAATAAGAAGAGGGCATGACCTGGATGATGAGGGCCTTTATTGATGGATACTGCCTTCCTGAGGCATTGTCTCTTGAAGATGTCTTTGAAGGTTGTGGCTATGATGGAGCTGGCTGAGCCTACAACCCTCTGTAGCCTCTTATAATCCTGTGCATCAGAGCGTCCATACCAGGCTGTGATGCCAACAATCAGAATGCTCTGCATTGTACATCCATAGACATTTGCAAGGGCCTTTGATGCCATCTCAAATCTCCTCCAGCTCCTAATGAGACAGAGCTGCTAGTGTGCCTTCTTCATGATTCCTTTACTGTGCTGGGCCCAAATTCATGATGGTTTCCTTGGTTTTGCTGATGTTGAGTGCAAAGCTGTTGTTGTGACACCACTCAACTGCCTGATATACTATGTGACCTGTACCCCTCTTCATCAGCGTCTGAGATTTTGACAGAGGAGTCATCAGTGAATTTACAGATAGTGTTTGGCACACAGTCATGAATGAGGAGAGTGGAGCAATGGGTTAAGTACCCAGTCTCGAGGTATGCCTGCGTTGATTGTCAACCAGGAGGAGATGTTGTTACTGATCTGTCTCCCAATGAGGAAGTCAAGGATCCTGATGCAGAGGCCTGTGTTTAGAAGCTTGATTAATACTGAGGGGTGATAATATTGAACACTGAGCTGTAATTGATAAATCAGCCTGCTGTATATTTTGCTGTTGTCTAGGTGCTCCTAAGTGATAATGCATCCAGCTTAGACCTGATGTGGCAGTAGGTGAATTGCAGTATGTACAGGTCCTTGCTAAGGCAAGAGTTAATTCTGACTATAAACACCCTCTCAGAGCACTTCATTACAGTAGATGTGAGTGCTACCAAGTGATAGTCATTGAGGCAGCTCATTCTGCTCTTCCTGGGAATTGGCATGATTGGCCCTTTGAAGCAGGTGGGAACTTCAGACCTTGGTACTGAGCAGATCAAGATTGGCTTGAACACTCCAGCCAGTTGGTTGGTACAGTTTTTCAGTACCTGGTATACAATTGGGATGGTTGATGTTCTGACATTGGACTCCAAGACAGAGATCACAGATTTGCCAGGTGCTGTGGGGATTTTCACGGGAGTAATGTTACTCTCTCTTCCAAAGTGTGTACAAAAGTCATGGAGCTCACTGGGGAGTGAAGCATCACTGCCAAATATGCTGTTAGGTTTTGCCTTATAGGAATAATAGCATGCAAGCCCTGCCACAGCTCTCATGCTTCCGATTGTGTATCTAATTCCACACAGAACTGCCTTTTTTGCTCTCATGAAATATAACGTTTTCTTGTTCTAATTATAGTAGAAGCTTGGTTCCATGTTTTAGTCATGGGCCAATACCAAAGCAGAATCCAGGTCAACTCTTTATTAAACTGTATATTTGACTGCATGAATTTGTTTCTTTACAGAATGCTGGTTGAAGAATAAATGATAAATAATCTTGGTAGTACAAAACAGTGCTGTCATATTGCAATGCAATGTGGAGTGATAAGACGTAGCTTCCTGACTATTGTTTTCAATATTTTGAACCTCTGGTATTCAGGTTGCTGCTATATGCTCTACTTAATATTTGTTATTTGACAGGACTTGATTTCTTCACCGACAGCATATGACTTTGCTCCACTGTCTTTCTCTATCACCATGCTGAATACCCTTCCAAACGACCTCATCTTCCAATTCACATCTACATCCAATTTCCCCTCCCCTCCCAGTCAAGCATGTTACCATCCCCCAGAAACAATTTAAAATTCAATACTCTCAGAGGATGATCATTTCCTGAATTTTCTGTATCTATTTCAGATTTTCAGAATCCACATCATTTGCCCTTGATAATTTCAAATAATGATTTAGCTTCAACCATTAATACATCCTCTATAAAATTATTATGTCTTTATTTGTCACTTATTCCTTTTCGTAATTTAACCTCTCTAGCCTTCAACCCTAACTTCACATTTCCCTTTTGTTTTCACCTCTCAATCTTGAAACTGCTTTCCTAATACTGTTAAAGGAATCAAAATGTTCCAAGTGAAGAATGATACCAACCTACTGCATATTTTTGCTGTTTCAGATATCACATAAGTTCATTTTCCCTGCAATCACATCTTCTACATCTCTCCTATAGATGCAGACCCTCATGATTCCATTATTTCCTGCAGTTCCATGACCCTTACACTCAGTGGGCCCTTCCACACATTGCTAATTTGCCTGAGACTTCCAAAAATGGAAGTATCCTGGATGGTGTTGTGACCTGGGGAGAAAAGGGAAAGGTAGGGTATTAAAAGAAAATTCTTGAAATGTTGTTTGAATAGTTATTGAAATATCATTCCTGGCGATAAAAGTTGACAAAAATCATCCAATCGGGTAGAGATGATCCTATTTCCCTTCACATAACCACGTTTTCTTTTTTAATATGCTTTAGTTTGAATAGTTATTGAAATACCATTCCTGGCAATAAAGATTGACAAAAATCATCCAATCGGGTAGAGATGATCCTATTTCCCTTTCTACAATCACGTCTTTCTTTTTAGTAATGCTTTAGTAAGACTTTGGTTACAAAATACACAATTCATTCCTGCATCATTTCCTCCAAACCCCAAACCGTAAATAAACCATAAACATGTCATCTGATCCCAGAATCCTTCATTCTGGTCTGACATTCCCAACCACGATGATCCTGCTGGGCTGAAATTGATTGACAGGCCGCTGTAGCCAAAGAAGTGGCGCAAAGGCAGCTGGTGAGCCATTGGCGTAGAAGGTGGGCGGCCACCACAGCAGCTGGCCGTGGTGACGTTGGGCAGGCTGGGTAGTGACCGTGTGCCGCGAGGACGCGGGTTTGAAAGGGGGCCGTTGTTACGGCCGAGCCCAACCGTTTGCCCGATTTAAATCGCTGCAATGGATCCGCCGGCGCCAAAAAGGTAGTGACCTTCCCCCTGGCTGGGAGACGCGGGGAGAGGAGGGGGGCGAGCCCTGGCATCTGACGGGTGCTTGTAGGAAGAAAAACTTGCCTAGAATTCCAGCAATCACAGACAAGTTGTGGTTTTGTTTTTGCTCTCCACTTTATTTCCGTCTGGCTTTTTTTTTCACGATTGTTATAGAGACCAGTTTCTGATTTGAATATTGCTTAAAACGCTCATTATTTAAAAACATTATTCAAATATAAATGATCATTATTTTGAACAAAGCTGAATTAGACAAAATCAATATTTGAAATACGTAGAAATAATCATTTTTAAGGCTAAAATAGAAACTTTTAAAAATAGTCATTAATTTAAGTAGTGTGGCATGTGGCCAAGTGGTTAGGGCATTGGACTAGTGATCTGAAGGTCATCGTGGTTTTGAGCCCTGGTCAAGGCAGCGTGTGTGTCCTTGAGGAAGGCACTTAACCACACAATGCTCCAGTCTACCCAGCTGAGAATGGGTACCGGCAAAAATGCTGGGGGTTAACCTCGCGATAGACTGGCGTCCTAGCCTGGGGGAAGTCTCGTACTCTCAGTCGCTTCATGCCACGGAAACCGGCATAATGGGCCACAAGGTTCATGACAGACCTTAATTAATTTAAGTAGAAGTGATGTTGTACAGCTCAGGAACAGGCCCTTTGGCTAACCACGTCTGTGCTGAACATGATGCCAAGAGATTCTGCAGATACCACCTCCCCTTGGTGCTGCCCTCCTCTTCTTTCTGCCATAGTCCTTTCCTATCAGATTTCTTCATTTCCAGCCCTTTACCTTTCCTCCCTAATACCTTCCAGCTCCTTACTACACCCCTCTCCCTAACCCACCTGGCTTCACCTATCACCTTTTAGCTTGTTCTCTACCCCCTCAGCTAACCTTGTTATTCTGGCATCTTCCCCTTTCCTTTCCAGTCCTGATGCAGTTTCTCGGCCTGAAATATCGGCTGTTTATTCGTTTCCATGGATGCTGCCTGATCTGCTGAGTTCTACCAAATTTTTGCTAAATTATATCCCTCTATCCCTGCATATTTGTGTGTTTAACAGCCTCTTAATGTCACTGTCAGATCTGCTTCCACCACCCACACCTTTATTCCCCTCCATAGATACTGCACAACTTTGCTGAATTCCTCCAGTATTCTGTGTGTGTTGCTCCTTCCTGCCTCCTTCACCTTAAATGTATGTCTTCAAACATTTGGTACTTCAGCCCGGGGGAAAAAATTCTGACTTGTGTACCTATCAATACCTCTTGTAATTTTATAAACTTCTAAAAGGTAAAAATAATAATATTCGGTGTTATTCTTCAGTTTTTTCTCCATCTCCTGTCTCAGGACAGTGGTGTCAATAACCAGGATAAAAGATACAATATGTTGGAGAAGAGGGGGTTCTTATTAAAGTTCAGATGAAGGTAATAAATAGTATGATTCCTCTTTGGCCATTCTGAATGGTCTGACATTCAGTACTGGATAAGGAGACAGTGATCACAAACTCTAAGCGACCAATCCTTTTCACTGGTATTTGTCTCAAACTGAACCAGATTGATTGCAGACTTAGAAACATAAAACACAGGCAGTACTGAAGGTGGCACTCTTGAAGGGAGTCAATGACCTAAGTCAGTGATTGTTCATCAGTAATCTAATGGAAGGTCAGTGACCTGAAATGTTAACTGTTACTTTCTCCACTTACGCTTCAGGACCATGGTATTTTCTATTTTTATTTGAGTTCTAATATCCACGATTTTTGGTTTTTGATGCCAGACTTGATGGACAGCTACATAGATAGGAAAGGTTGAAGATATGGACCAAAAGCTTAATATGGCTGAGTTAGACTGACGGACCTGTTTCCTTGCTGTATTACTTTGTAATGTTTGACATTGTTGTACTTTCGATCTTGTAGCTATCAATTAATGAGACCATTTATTTCAAGCTCTATAGCAGTTGTCTGACGCAGCCCTGCTAGTGAAGTCATCTGTTAACTCAAACACAAAACTGAAACTCAGTTAGTTTCTTTCATTCTTTCTAGAATATAAACACATAATAGACATACAAGGCTGAATAGTCTTTCATCCTCATTCTATCATTCAATATGATTATGATCGTAACTTGATGGCATTTCCCTGCACTAAATTTATATCCAAAACCTCTGTTTTGAAATACTGATGGTTGTGCTGGAAAGCATATTTCCATAACATGAATTGAATATAAGGCAATCAATTAATTACACTTTGTATTATGGAGACCAAATTGGTTGTAACACACTTTTGATTGGGAACAAAAGGAACACATAAGTTGACAAGTGAAAGAGTGGGGGAAAGAAAGCAGGAAGAAAAAAGAAGTGTGGGTTTAATAACTCCAAAAGACTGAAGTAGGGTAAATACAGAAAGGCTTTTATTCGCTGTACAATACGACTTCCAAGCTAAGTGTCTGCCCCTGGACTGAGTGGGAGGGGCAAGGCAAAATCACCTTTATTCAGGGGTCTGTGGGAGGAGCCACGGGGCAGTCAGCAGAGGGGCATGTCCAGACGGTTAACCCAGTTACAACATATATATGGTTTACCACATTCACCCCTCCCTTTTTTTAAGAGTCCCACGGAGTGAAGTGACTGACAATATTTACAACAAGTATATTTACAGGTCAAGTCTATCAGGCGGTCGAGTCCGTCGCTGTGATCGACGTAGCACCGTTGGTGATTGCACCAGCGACAGTGGTTGTGCTGGCTCCGGCCTGACTTGAGGTGTCAGCACGTTAGGCGTCGGTAATCCCTCGTGCATGTGTGCCGTGCCCGGTATGGGAGTGTCGTGTGGTGTCTGTGTAGGGCTTGGAGTGCGCGGTGTCTGTTGGGTACATACATCGGTGGGTACGGGGTCAATAGTCACCACGGAGTGTTCAGGGTAGGGGCCCGGTGCTCCTGCGGGCGCCAGGTCGCGGATGGAGACCGTGTCCTCCTGCCCATCAGGTAAAACCACATAGGCACACGGGGGGTTCACATGAAGTAAGTGAACCCTCTGGACCATCGGGGAGTATTTATTGCTCCTCGCTGTGTTTCCGGAGCAGCACTGACCCCGGGGACGTCAGCCAAGTTGGTAGGGTGGTCCCAGTGGTTGACTTTCTGGGAAAAGAAAAGAGTCGCTCATGAGGGGTGGCATTGGTGGACGTGCATAACAGGGAGCGGATGGAGTGGAGTGCCTCGGGAAGGACCTCCTGCCAGCGGGAGACCGGCAGTCCCTTTGACCTGAGGGCTAAGAGTGTGGCTTTCCACACCGTGGCATTCTCCTTCTCCACCTGTCCATTCCCCCAGGGATTATAGCTCGTGGACCTACTAGTTGCAATTTCCTTAGCCAGTAGGTATTGGCGCAGCTCGTCACTCATAAACGAGGACCCTCTGTCACTGTGGATACAGCATGGGTATCTGAACAGAGTGAAGAGCTTGCGCAGGGCTTTTATTACTGACGTGGTAGTGGTGTCGGGGCAGGGGATGGCTAAGGGGAACCACGAGTACTCGTCGATAATGTTAAGAAAGTACACATTGCGATCGGTGGAGGGAAGGGGGCCCATAAAGTCAACACTCAGTCACTCAAAGGGGCGGGTGGTCTTGATGAGTTGTGCCTTTTTGGGTCGGTAGAAGTGCGGTTTGCACTCTGCGCTGACTTGGCAGTCCCTGGTCATCATCCTGATCCCCTCAAGGGAGTAAGGCAGGTTCCAGGCTTTCACAAAGTGGAAAAGCTGGGTGACTCCTGGGTGGCAAAGATCTACATGTAGGGCATATAGCCGGTCGATCTGCGCGCTGGTGCATGTTCCCTGGTATAGGGCATTGGAGGGCTCGTTGAGCTTCCCAGGCCTGTACATGATGTCATAGTTGAAGGTGGAAAGTTCGATTCTCCACCTCAGAATTTTATCATTTTTGATTTTGCCCCGCTGTTGGTTAATAAACATGAATGCGACTGAGCGCTGGTCAGTTAGCAGGGTGAACCTTTTGCCGGCGAGATAGTGCCTCCAGTGCCTAATAGCTTCCACTATGGCCTGGGCCTCTTTCTCTACCGCAGAGTGCCGAATTTCAGGGCCTTGAAGGGTACGGGAGAAGAACGCCACTGGTCTTCCCGCCTGGTTGAGGGTAGCAGCCAGCGCAAAGTCGGAGGCGTCACTCTCTACTTGGAAGGGAATGGACTCATCCACCGCATGCATTGCTGCTTTGGCAATGTCCCCTTTTATGCGGCTGAAGGCCGCACAGGCCTCAGCTGAGAGGGGGAATGTGGTGGACTTGACCAGGGGCGGGCCTTGTCTGCATAGTTAGAGACCCATTGGGCGTAATATGAAAAGAAGCCCAGGCACCTTTTGAAGGCTCTGAGGGTGTTGGGAAGAGTGAGTTCCAACAGGGGGCACATACGGTCGGGGTCAGGGACAATGACTTCATTCTCCACAACACACCCAAGGATAGCAAGTCGGGTGGTCCCAAACACACACTTGTCCTTGTTATAGGTGAGGTTGAAAGCTTTGGCTGCTTGGAGAAATTTTTGTAGGTTGTTGTCGTGATCCTGGCGGTCGTGACCACAGATGGTGATGTTATCCAGATAGGGGAACGTGGCCTTCAGTTAGCACTGGTCCACCATCCGGTCCATTGCCCTTTGGAAGACAGATACACCATTTGTGACACCGAAGGGGACGCGCAGGAATTGATAAAGCCTGACGTCCGCCTTGAAGGCAGTGTAAGGGCGGTCCTCCCGGTGGATGGGGAGCTGATAGTAAGCGGATTTTAGGTCTATGGTCGAGTACACCTTGTACTGTGCTATCTGATTGACCATATCCGTGATGCGGGGTAGAGGGTACGCGTCGAGCTGCGTGAACCTATTGATGGTCCGGCTATAGACCACGACCATCCTATTCTTCTCCCCGTTCCGAACAACCACCACCTGTGCCCTCCAAGGACTTGTGCTTGCCTCAATGACCCCCTCCCTGAGCAGCCGCTGCACCTCCGACTTAATGAAAGCTCTGTCCCCCGCGCTGTACCTCCTGCTTTTAGTTGCCACAGGTTTACAGTCGGGGGTCAGGTTGGCGAACAGCGGTGGGGGAGGGATCCTGAGGGTGGAGAGGCCGCAAGTGGCGTTGGTAGTGTGGCAGTTGGCATGATGTTGGGTGGGAAGTGCGGGTCGGTGTGTGTGTGTGGTCAGTAGCAGGGTATGTGATGTATCCCTACAAAACTGGGGAATTACGACAGTAATTGGTGGGAAGGGCCCATCATGCTCCATTGTCATGCTCTGGAAGTCGAGCTCCAACAGCACAGGGGCACACAGTTGAGGCATGACTAGTAATGTAAAGTCTGGATATTCTGTGCCCTGCACCACTAGCGTCGCTACACAGCCCCCCCGGAT
The DNA here is from genome assembly GCF_963921235.1 of Mobula hypostoma. NCBI lineage: Eukaryota > Metazoa > Chordata > Chondrichthyes > Myliobatiformes > Myliobatidae > Mobula > Mobula hypostoma. Next base: position 174,115,628 of record NC_086097.1, read on the forward strand.
GTCTGTTGTATGCGACCGGGAAGCCATGGTGACCCTCTGACTTACTGGCCATATCATGAGTCCGCAATGCTGCACTGTGTCCAGGTGGATAAAACTCTCCGTGCTGCCTGTGTCAAACAGGCAGCTTGTCCTGCGCCCCTCCACCAGGATGTCCATCATTGACCTTGCGAGCTGGTGGGGGGTGCTTTGTTCGAGGGTCACGGAGGCCAGGGTTGAGTTGCTGTCTTGGTCCGGTGTGGTGGGGTGCCCTTGTGAGCACCTGTTGGTCGTAGGCGATGGGAGGGGGCACCGACCAAGATGGCCGCCTCCATGTTTCGCACATGGTGGCGGCGTGCAGGAAAGATGGCGGCCTCCATGTCTTGCACGTGGTGGCGGCGTGCAGGGAAGATGGCGACCCCCATGTCTTGCACGCGGCGCTGCTCGATCCTGCTCACGGTTTGGACTTACAGACCTTGGCGAAGTGGCCCTTCTTTCTGCAGCTGGAACAGGTAGCTTGTCAAGCCAGGCAGCGTTTCCAGGGGTGCTTCTTGAGTCCGCAGAAGTAGCACTTCGCAGAGTCGCGACTGACAGCAGCCGAGGTCGATTTGCCGGCGGGTTGCAGGGACTCGCGAAGAGTTGTGCAGAGCGGCCTCCAGCGTGTCGGCCAGCTCGATTGCCGAACTTAAGGTAAGATCAACTTTTTCCAACAGCCGCTGGCGCACATACACTGACCTGGTCCCCGTGACAAAGGCATCTCTCACTAGGAGCTCTGCATGCTGTACTGCTGTCAGTTCTTGGCAATTACAGGCTCGCATGAGCGTCTGTAGGGCCCGGACGAACTCAGCATTTGATTCCTCAGACCGCTGGTCTCGAGTCGCTAAACGATGTCGCGCATAGATGCTGTTTATCGGCCGCAGGTATTGTCTGCCGTCATAGCTCGGCTGGTCTCTGATCAGCGAATAGGCCCGTGGACTGACCCTGGAGAGCAGAACTCTGCGCTTCACTGCGGAGTCGGTCGCTTTAACCTCCTGTAGGTACAATTCAAAGCAGGCCAGCCAGAGTTCGAAAGCATTTCCAGCTTCAGACAATTGCGGATTGAGATCTAACTTGTTGGGTCTCAGGGCGTGTTCCATGCTTTAAAATTACAGCAAATAAAATTGAAGCACCTTCAATAACTCCAAAAGACTGAAGTTGGGTAAAATACTGAAAGACTTTTATTCGCTGTACAATACGACCTCCATGGTGAGTGTCTGCCCCTGGACTGAGGGGGAGGGGCAAGGCGAAATCACCTTTATTCAGGGATCTGTGGGAGGAGCCACAGGGGCAGTCAGCAGAGGGACGTGTCCAGACAGTTAACACAGTTACAACATATATTTGGTTTACCACAGTGGGCATTGGGGATGAGAGTCTGTTTCCATGTAAACTGTAACCTCTCTGCAGTAATCAGATACCCTTGTCTTTTAAGAAAACAGACTACTAGTTTCACCCCAGGAAGCCAATGGAAATTGACAGATAATTGTTTATTGATATTTGTGCAAGGAGATTTTATTATACAATATAATATTTGGCCTTTAATATTTAACAAAACAAACACCTACTTTAAATAAACAAAATGCCTCAGCAGGTCAGGCAGCACCTATGACCTGATGAAGGGCCTTGGCCTGTTAATTCCTCATCATAGATGCTGCCTGACCTACTGAGTTTTTCAGAATTTTGTGTTTGTTGCTCAGGATTTCCAGTACACGTAGAATCTCTTGTGTTTATTTAAAAGCTGTGTGGAAAATTAACTTTGCCACCACAGATCTGAAATTCTAGACCTGAACCCCCTTTTTCCTAAAAAAAAAAGGATCTAGTGCTTTTCTGGCGTGTACGTTGAATAAATGTTTCTTGGGCTTCCAGCCAATACATGTATCGATTATAACCTATGTTTCAATGACAAATTCTGTGATCTTCATCAGGGATGATGCCTGGGCATGTCTAGTCTGGTGGCATATTACGTCCCTGCTGATTTGTTAGTCCTCATCCAATCAGGCTTCCGCTTTCCCACCTTGTTTAAAATTGAATTCAAGTTCTTACTTAGAGCAAGACCTTTGTCTTTGTTAAAATTCTTTAAAATTTAAAACAAAGGTTTCGCTCCAAGTAAGAACTGGAATGCAATTGTAAACAAGGTGGGAGAGCAGAAACCTGATTGGTTGAGGACTAACCGTCAGGAGGGACGGACTACGGGGGGGGGGGGGGGGCCAGGCATATTAATACCACTGAACTAGACATGTCCAGGGATCATTCCAAATCTCCAAATTCATTATTAGCATAAGTGAACCAGTGTTTGGTAAAATCTTAGATGGCGATGAGGAGTACAATAGATTGGCTGGTTGAATGGTGTTGCAACGACAATCTCACACTCAATATCAGCAAGACCAAGGAGTTGGTCATGGACTTTAGGAAGGGGCTGAGAAGTGGCAAATTAGATTAGATTAGATTCAACTTTATTGTCATTGTGCCAAGTACAGATACAAAACCAATGAAATGCAGTTAGCATCTGACCAGAAATACAAAGAATAGTATTATTTACAAAGTAACTGTGAATAAAAAGTAAGTGCTACAGCACACAAATATAGAGGTACTGAGACAGTACAATATAGGTGCAATACTGCTTAGCGCTGTGATGTGAGGTTCAGCAGGGTCACAGCCTCAGGAAAGAAGCTCTTCCTGTGCTTGCTGGTGCAGGAGCGGAGGCTCCTGTAGCGCCTGGTGTGCATGCGCTGATCGTGCATGCAGCCTGTTACAGCCGTTCCGACAAGTATTCTTACTTTTTTAATTTATGTTTTTTTTTCACGGTAACACGTTGAAGCTGCACCCTCTCTAACATGCTGGTTGAGAGAATTTTATTTGGGTTTTTAGCGCTGGAAATAGTTACATGCCGACACGTCTCATTAGCGGGACAGAAGCATGGTTGCATTGTTTATTCCAGGGACCAGCTGATTGAGTTTATGCCGGCCGGTTTAGTGAGCAGAGCGGCGGACACCCCTGTTGAAATCTGGAGGAAAACACACAGAGGATGCAGAGGGTGGTCTCAAAGGCGAGGAAGGAGGACTGGGTTGAGACAACAGAGACTTATGGAGAAGAGGAGTTCGGTGGGTAATAAAATGGACGAGTTCACGGCGCTAGCCAGGCGTCAGAGAACATTTCAGGAGTGCAGTGTTATGTGTTTTACTGGAATGGGGCTGCACAAGGACATACCCGATCAAATCTTTTCCATGGAGGACTTCCAGACCGTTCGGGCTGACCGGAAGTGCACTGAGAGTGGTAAGTGTAAAGGGGTTGGGTGTTAACAACGGATGGTGCAATCCGGGTTATATTACGATCGAGGAATGTGTTTGTAGACCGGATATTGAATTTTTTGCTATATTCCACCGAGATACAACACTGGGCGTCACGGGAGGTTGTTCCTGCCTGTGGCCATCGAACTTGCAGCTCCTCCCGTGGAGGGTCAGACACCCTGAGCCAATAGGCTGGTCCTGGACTTATTTCCATCTGGCATAGTTTGCATTTTGTTTTTTGATTGTTTGTGGTTTTTGTATTGCTATATTTATGCTCTATTCTTGGTTGGTGCGGCTGTAACAAAACCCAATTTCCCTCGGGATCAATGAAGTATATCTATCTATCTGTGTATCTATCTATCTATCCACCGGATGGGAGGAGAGTAAAAAGTCCATGGTTAGGGTGAGATGCATCCTTGATAATTTTTTTGCCCTGCCCAGGCAGTGTTTATAGTAGATGTTCTTCATGGTGGGCTATTGGGTGCTGATAATCCGCTGGGATTAAAAAATGTGAATTGCCACATTTTGGAAGGTTCACGATGGCAAAGTACGAAGTCAATTGTAGAATTCTTAGAAGTGTGGAGAAACAGGGATCTTGGGAACCATTTCCTTAGATCCCTCAAAGTTGCTGAATAAGTTAATAGAATAAGTTAATACGAAGACGTGATGTAATGACATTCATTAGTTAGGGAATTGAATTCATGATGTAATGTTGCAGCTCTATGAAATCTTGGTTAGACCACACATGGAGTTTTGTGTTCAGTACTGGTCACCTCACTATAGGAAGGATGTAGAAGTATGGAGAGGCTGCAGAGATTAATTACCAGGATGCTGCTTGGATTAGAGAATATATCTTATGAGGAAAGGTTGAGTGAGCTGTTTGCAAAGGAGGATGAGAAGTGACTTAATAGAGGTATAAAAGATGATAAGAGTCACAGATAAAGTGGAGATCCAGCTCGTTTTCCTAGGGCAGCAATGGCTAATATCAAAGGACATCCTTTTAAGGTGATTGGAGGAAGGTTAAGGGGAAATGTCAGCGGTAGTTTTTCTTACACTCCAGGGATGGTGGGTGAGGCTGATACATTAGGGACATTTAGGAGACTAATTTAAAAGGGACATGGATGAAAGAAAAATGGATGGTTATGAGCTCTGTGGGAGGGAAGGGTTAGATTAATATTGGAGTAGGTCAAAAGGTTGGCACAACATTGTGGGTCGTAGGTCCTGTACAGTGCTGTACTGTTCTATACTAGATTGCCGCTTTATTAGGTACCGTCAAGGTTCGATGTGTTGTGCATTCAGAGATGCTCTTCTGCACATCACTGTTGTGGTGTATGGTCACCTGAGGAACTGTCACCTTTCTGTCAGTTTAAATCAATCTGGTCATTCGCCTCTGACCAAGTTTCTTAAAAATGTGTTTTTGCCCACAGAACTACTGCTCACTATATGTTTTTTGCACCATTCTCTTTAAATTCTAATGGCTGATGTGCATGAAAATCCCAGGGGATCAGTAGTTTCTAAGATACTTAAATCAGCTTGACTGGCACCAACAATGGTCAAAGTCACTTGGATCACATGTTTTCCCCATTCTGATATTTGGCCTGATGGATTGCTCTGGGTGCCAAGCCAATTCAGGAAAAATCAAGTGCAGCTTCGGGCTGGGTGGTAAAATCTGTGCCTGGAGTGAGCGCTGGGTGTTGTGGTCTAGGCCCAGAGCCTTTCACTGCAGTGGTGCCCGAGTCCTAATGTGAGGTACGATACGCTGTTTCGACAATTTAAGTGCCAGCCCCAATAGACTGGAAAGACAGGGTGTCAGGATCAGCAGCAAGAACTGATGTTGCTCGCTCTGCCGTGATGTTCATTCCTCCCTCCGTGGTGCTGAGGCTATGAAGACTGCCGCAGCTGCTGTGCTCTGTGCCAACTAATATGATGAACCGAGACTTTGGGCATACTCTGGGCTGCTCTGGGTTTCGGATCTAAGACCTCATTTTGGTGTGGAATGTTGTTGCTTGCTTCTATTGTTTGCATGACTTGTGCTTCCTGCCCCCCTCCCCTTTCTCTGCATCACGTGTTGGTTTTTTTTTAAAGTTGGGTTCTTTTGGGTTTTTTGCTTTGTGGTTGTCTGAAAGCAAACAAATCTCAAGGTTGTGTAATTATACATTCTTTGATAATGAATGTACTTTGAAACTGAACTTCTTGATCATGTCTGCATGCTTTTATGCACTAAGTTGCTGCTATATGATTGATTAGATATTTGCGAGCAGGTGTACCTAATAAAGTGGCCACTAGTGTATAATCTACATATGTGGTGTGCTCTCTGACTGGTGTGGAGGCCTCAGTGCACAGGATTGCAGGATGCTGCTGAGACTAGTAGACTCTGATAGCTCGATCACGAACATAACCTTCCCCACCATTAAGGACATCTTCAAGAGGCAGAGCCTCAAGAAGGTAAGGACCCTCCTTAGCTAGGTACGTGCTCTCTTTTTGTTGCCACTGTCAGGGAGGAAGTTCAGGAATATGAAGACCCGCACTCAGTGGCTCAGAAACAGTTTCTTCCCCTGCGCCATCAGATTTCTGAAAAGTCCATGAACACTTTCTTTCCTATTCTCAATTTATTCATTTTGATCATTAGTTCCCCTCTGCACCTTGTGGCACATCGGGTGGGCACCCTTGCTGTTTCTTTAGTATTTGTCTTTTTTTTTAATGAGGCTGAGTTGCTAGTTTGATGCTTGGCCCAGCATGGATGGAAAGTGTGCAAGGAACTGGCGAGGTTCAAACCCAGGATTTGATGTCTAGTGCAGATGCCACTATACCACGATTATAATTATTTTGTAATTTATGGTAATATTATGCCTTTGAACTCTACTGCTGCTGCAGAGCAACAAATTTCACATCATAAAAGGTGGTGATAATATACCTAATTCTGATTCCCACCAAGCATCCCAGCATGAGCCCTTAATTATGTTCAGCTAGACTTGCTGGTTGGATCACATCCTCCTGCCTACTTCAAACCGCTTGGTTGATGTGGCATGAAATCTCTATGAGAATAAAAGTACAATTCGAGGATGTTCTCAAAGATTCTGATTTGCCTATTGGCCCACGACTGCCCAGAATGGAGAATAAACATTTGTGATGGCACTGTCATAGAACACTACAATACAGAAACAGGCCTTCAGGTTATCTAGTCCATACCAAACTAATGAATAGCCAAATTCCATAGATCTGCACCCAGACTATAGCCCTCCATATCTCTTCAAGTCAGGTACCCGTCCAAATGTATCTTAAATATTGAAATCCATCACACTGCTGGCAGCTCGTTCCATACTCTCGTCACTTGCTGAGTGAAGAAATTCCTCCTCGTATTCTTCCCCTTTAACATTTCACCTTTCACACTTTACCCATTACCTTTAGTTCTGGTCTCACCCAACCACAGTGGAAAATCTTGCCTGCATTTACCCAATCTATATCCCTCATAATTTTGTATGCCTCCCCTCATTCTTCTACGTTCCAGGAAGTAACATCCTAACCTATTCAACTTTTCCCTACTACTCAGTCCTCAAGTCCTGACAAAATCCTTGTAAATGTTCTCTGCACTCTTTCAATCTTATTGATCTCTTCCCTGTAGATAGGTGACAAAACTGCATATAATACTTAAAATTAGACTTCAATGCCTTGTACTTCAACACAGCATCCCAACACTTGTACTCACTACTTTGATTTATGAGGGTCAATGTGCCAAAAGCTTTCTTTACGACCCAATCTCCCTGTGATGCCACTTCTAAGGAATTATGGATCTGTATTCTCAGATCCCTCTGTTCTGCCACACTAATCAGTGCCCATCTGCTCATTGTGTAAATCCTATTCCGGTTTGTCCTCCCAAAGTGCAACACTTCACACTTGTATGCATTAAAGTTTTAAAAAAAGTTGAAATGATATTCATTTTTTTCCATTCAAAACTAATGAATCCAATAACCTAAATAGAATCAATGAAATACTGCACCAACAAGGCAGACAACCAGTGCAAAAGATAACAAATTGTGCAAATACTAACAGAAAGAGAAAAAAATAATAAATGAGTAAGCAATAAATATCGAAAACATGAGATGAAGAGTTCTTGAAAGTAAGTCCATAGGTTGTGGGAACAGTTTAGTAATGGGGCAAATGAAGGTGAGTTAAGTTATTCCCCTTGGTTCAAGAGCTTGATGGTTGAGGGGTAACAACTATTACTGAGCAACACACAAAATGCTGGAGGAACTAAGCAGGCCAGGCAGCATCTATGGAAAAGAGTAAATAGTTGACATTTTGTGCCAAGACACTTCATCAGGACCTGAGAGTCCTGAGGCTCCTCGACTTTCTTCCTGATAGCAGCAGTGAGAAGAGAGCATGACCAGGGTGGTTGAGGTGGTGAGGTGTCCTTGATGATAGATGCTACTTTTTTGTGTCACAGCCCCATGTGGATCTGCTCAGTGATTGGGGAGGACTTCACCTGTGATGAACTGGACCGTATCCACTACTTGTAGGATTTTCTGTTCGAGTGCATTGGTGTTTCCATACCAGGCTGTATGGTTGGCCATGTAGAAAACATCCACTACCTTATCTTCATCAACTTTCCTGGTAACTTTTTGAAAAATTCTGTATGATTTCTTAGACGTGACCTACCATGCACAAAGCCATGTTGGCTGTCCTATGTTGACTTGTTGCTTTAATTTTGGCAGTCTATAGATCTCACACTGACCTCAGCCATTTCAGAACCCTGGCTGGAGTAACAAAATGGAGACATAAGACTAAATAGAACCCACAGAATGGGAGTCAAAGCCAATCCTCCTCAACCCCAAGAAATTGCCATATAACAAGCACACTTCAAAGTTGCTTTGTTGCCTGAAGTGCTCAAGGCTTCCTGATATTATGAAAGGTGCACTAGAAACTTTTACCTTGTAATAATGTTGTTGAGGTCAACAAGTAAAGTCTAATTTTTTGATTAATGCCGTGGTATGTTTTGATTATATTTGGAGGTAGGAAAGATATCATAATGTCTCATCTAGGACTCCCTTCCACAATTATACTCTGTGTTCTTTACTGCTGTATCAGCTTAGAATTTACCTCTTAAATCTCATTAGTTGGATGATCTAGAATAACACTAGAAAATCTAGAAATACTCATCAAGCATGGCAGCTTTTGAGATGGAAGCAAAATCTTTCATGTTGATGAACTTCCATTCGTGGGAAAGCCTGTTGCAGCATTTTATATCTGTCAAGTGTGTTGAGGGAGCAATTTGAACTGTATCTCATTAAGGGACAAAATTTCACTGATACCTTGTATGTGCAGCAGGTATAGTTGTAACTTTGGAGCAAGGTAAGGACTTGATTGATAGTGAGAGTAAAGATGATTCTATGTCAGATGTTGCAGAAATATTTGCACCATTTTGCAGGCAGCGTCTGCAGTTTTGTAGAGCGGTTTGATGAAGTGGTGTGCTCAAAGGGAGCCACCTTTATCGTGTTCTCTTACCCAGAGGCCAGTAAGTTGATTGCTAGGATTTCAGCTTTTTCTGTGAACAGAGTACTATTGCCTTTGGTCACATTGCTTTTTGATGCAGCTCGTCTTCTCCGTTCTGTACTGAAACCAAAAGTTATTCTGCTTCAGCGGAATATGCAGCAGGTATGTCAGTCTTGGCAACAAGTCATGTAAGCGAATGCCTGGTGTAAATGATGGCCTCTTTTTTTTGATATTTTACTGTACCAGCTGCATTTGATCCACTATTTGTTGCCAACACATGCGTAGTTGATGACAGACCTAACGATTACAGCATGCAACTTATACAGGTGTAAGTGAAAACTATGTGCCTACAGTGAAAGTTATCTTGCTACAAAATCTGAGCTGAAATGACTGTTTCACTTATGGTGTGGAGATGATCTGCTACACATCAGACCATTTTGACATCAGTAAAGGACAGCACTTAGTACTTGCTATATGTAAAATGGAGGATCCAAAGCAGATGATTGCATTAAGGCTGGACTGTTCTTGCATGGAACTACAATTTCAGTATTCCACTTGGTATGTAATCATTAAAAAAAAGTGGTGTGCTACTTTGAACTACTGCAAGCTGCTTGATTAAGGTTCTCCTACATACTCTCATCTTGTGTGTTGGAGATGTTAGAAAAACTTCAGGAATTCCTGAAGTGAATCTCTGTTGAATGAAGGCCAGTTCTACAGAACTTCTCCGTTGTAGGGTAGACTTTTCATTCCAGTAATCATTTCTATCATTGAAACATTGTGGCCTCTTTAAGGGAGTTTAATCTTTTTTAGGCAGACAAAACTACATGTAATGTAATAGCACATTAAATCCTGAAGATGAGCAGTTATGTGTGTAAACTTGGTGAATAATGTAACATCATCCAAGGTGCTGCACGCCAGCTGCCCTGAATATATTGTTGGATAGTGACCAACATGGGACCCAGATTTAAACCATTTTAAACCCTTTAGATTTTTTTGTCACTCTCTTGAGATTGTATGTTGCTTGGATGGGGTTGATGATCTTTTTCTCTGTTATATTTATGTGCTGTGACGAGAATACACATAAAATTAAGATGTTTGCTGGCCTGGGTTAGCATCAGTGACATCAGCAAGTGGTCTGCCACCTGTCCTCAGGGGAAGGAGAGATAAGGAACAATGGACGCGTCTGGAGATGTGTAATGAAGGGACGGGGGAGAGAGAGCTGTCTGGAGCAGCTCCCCCTTTGAACCTTGAACTGTTTGAAGTGATGGACAGGCGATACTCCAGCAGGGGGATAAAAAGGGACAGGTTTGCTAAGGCAGCACACACACGACACCCGAGGTAACGAGACCCTGGAAGCGGTGCGCCTCTCACAAGTCGGTGGGAAGTATCGGACAACGCACAGGGTGGAAAGGTACGATCAGCGGGAACCCGGTGTGTGTCCGCCCTTGCTTGGGTGCCGGGTTCACTGCAGAGGATCGACCGCATCTGGAGGAGGGGTCACAGTCGGTGACCTCAGGTGACATCACCAAGGACCTGCCCAAAAGCTGCTTGTGAGCCATAGCGCCGGTCTGTGAGTGGAAGCCGTGTCTGAATGATCAGTCGTTCCCGTTCTCTCTCTCTCTCCCCCCCACGTTGTCCATCGCCATGGCAACGATTACTGCGAACTGAACTAAATTGGACTGAACTTTTGTGTCACTTTGAAATTTGGTCATTTACCCCTAGACAACGATAGAGCTTGATTGATGCTGTTATCTTAATTCTGTGCACATGTGTGTTTATCATTGCTGAACTGTTGCATTTATTATCCTTTCGATTACTGTGTTGCTTGTTTCTTTAATAAAACTTCCTTAGTTCTAGTAATCCAGACTCCAACTGAGTGATCCATTTCTGCTGGTTTGGCAACTCAGTTACGGGGTACGTAACAGTGCCTTATCTTGCAGTACAGTACTCTCTTTGCACTACTTCGTGCCGGTATAGATTATGCATTGATATTCTGCAGTGGGGTTTGAAGGCTGAATCTTCTGGTGTGGGAATTACATCTGGAAATTTCTAAGCCTAGGAAGAGTATCATCACTCAAAGGTATTCACACAAGTTTTGACCTGTATTATTTTTTTGTGAAGATTATGGGCCATTTGATTCCAATTATGTTTATAATTGAGTTGCCTTGTATTTAAGTTCATATATTTTCTGAACATTTTTAAGATAAAGAGATGCAGAGGATACTATACAGGTGTCCCCCCGCTTTTCGAACGTTCGCTTTATGAAACCTCGCTGTTATGAAAGACCTACATTAGTAGACAATAGGTGCAGGAGTAGGTCATTCGGCCCTTCGAGCCAGCACCGTCATTCACTGTGATCATGGCTGATCATCCACTATCAGTATCCAGTTCCTGCCTTATCCCCATAACCTTTGATTCCACTATCTTTAAGAGCTCTATCCATCTCTTTTTTTTAAAGCATCCAGATACTTGGCCTCCACAGCCTTCTGGGGCAGAGCATTCCATATATCCACCACTCTCTGGGTGAAAAAGTTTTTCCTCAACTCCATTCTAAATGGCCTACCCCTAATTCTCAAACTGTGGCCTCTGATTCTGGACTCACCGATCAGCGGGAACATGCTTCCTGCCTGCAGCGTGTCCAATCCCTTAATAATCTTACATGTTTCAATAAGATCCCCTCTCAGCCTTCTAAATTCCAGAGTATACAAGCCCAGTCGCTCCAATCTTTTGACATATGACAGTCCCGCCATCCCGGGAATTAACCTTGTGAACCTACGCTGCACTCCCTCAATAGCAAGAATGTCCTTCCTCAAATTTGGAGACCAAAACTGCACACAGTACTCCAGGTGTGGTCTCACCAGGGCCCTGTACAGCTGCAGAAGGACTTCTTTGCTCTTATACTAAATTCCCCTTGTTATGAAGGCCAGCATGCCATTAGCTTTTTTCACTGCCTGCTGTACTTGCATGCTTGCTTTCAGTGACTGATGTACAAGAACACCTAGATCTCATTGTGCTTCCCCTTTTCCTAACTTGACTCCATTCAGATAATAATCTGCCTTCCCGTTCTTACCACCAAAGTGGATAACCTCACATTTATCCACATTAAACTGCATCTGCCATGCATCTGCCCACTCACCCAGCCTGTCCAAGTCACCCTGCATTCTCATAACATCCTCCTCACATTTCACACTGCCTCCCAGCTTTGTGTCATCGGCAAATTTGCTAATGTTACTTTTAATTCCCTCATCTAAATCATTAATGTATATTGTAAACAGCTGCGGTCCCAGCACTGAACCCGGCGGTGCCCCACTGGTCACCGCCTGCCATTCCGAAAGGGACCCGTTAATCGCTACTGTTTGTTTTCTGTCAGCCAGCCAATTTTCAGTCCATGTCAGTACTCTGCCCCCAATACCATGTGCCCTAATTTTGCCCACTAATCTCCTATGTGGGACTTTATCAAAGGCTTTCTGAAAGTCCAGGTACACTACATTCACTGGCTCTCCCTTGTCCATTTACATAGTTACATCCTCAAAAAATTCCAGAAGATTAGTCAAGCACGATTTCCCCTTCATATGTCCATGCTGACTTGGACCAATCCTGTTACTACTATCCAGATGTGTCATAATTTCATCTTTTATAATTGACTCCAGCATCTTTCCCACCACCGACGTCAGGCTAACCGGTCTATAATTCCCTGTTTTCTCTCTTCCTCCCTTCTTGAAGAGAGGGACAACATTGGCCACCCTCCAATCCACAGGAACTGCTCCTGAATCTATAGAACAGTGGAAAATGATTACCAATGCATCCACGATTTCTAAAGCCACCTCCTTAAGTACCCTGGGATGCAGACCATCGGGTCCCGGGGACTTATCGGCCTTCAGACCCAACAGCCTATCCAACACCATTTCCTTCAGTTCATCCATTACCCTAGGTCCTTTGGCCACTATTACATCTGGGAGATTGTTTGTGTCTTCCCTAGTGAAGACAGAGCCAAAGTACCTGTTCAACTCGTCTGCCATTTTCTTGTTCCCCATAATAAATTCACCTGCTTCTGTCTTCAAGGGCCCGATTTTGGTCTTAAATATTTTTTTTCCTTTTCACATACCTAAAGAAGCTTCTACTATCCTCCTTTATATTCTTGGCTAGTTTACCTTGTACCTCATTTTCTCTCCATGTATTGCCTTTTTAGTTGCCTTCTGTTGCTCTTTAAAAGTTTCCCAATCCTCCGGCTTCCCACTCATCTTTGCTATGTTATACTTCTCTTTTATTTTTATACTGTCTATTACTTCCCTTGTCAGCCACAGCCTCCCCTTACTCCTCTTAGGGTCTTTCTTCTTCTTTGGAACGAACTCATCCTGCTCCTTCCGCATTATTCGAAGAAACACTTGCCATTGCTGTTCCACTGTCATCCCTGCTAGGGTATTGTTCCATTGAACTTTGGCCAGCTCCTCTCTCATAGCACCATAGTTCCCTTTGTTCAACTGTAATAATGACACTTACGAGTTTCCCTTCTCCCTCTCAAATTGTAGATTAAAACTTATCATATTATGGTCACTATCTCCTAATGGCTCCTTTACCTCGAGGTCCCTGATCAAATCCGGTTCATTGCACAACATAAATCTAGAATTGCGTTCTCTCTGGTAGGCTCCAGTACAAGCTGTTCTAAGAATCCATCTCGGAGGGACTCCACAAACTCCCTTTCTTGGGGTCCAGTACCAACCTGATTCCTCCAGTCTACCTGCAGATTGAAGTCCCCCATAACAACTGTAGCATTACCTTTGCGACATGCCAATTTTAACTCTTGATTCAACTTACACCCTACATCCAGACTACTGTTTGGGGGCCTGTAGATAACTCCCATTAGGGTCTTTCTACCCTTAGAATTTCTCAGTTCTATCCATACTGACTCTACGTCTCTTGATTCTGTGTCCCCCCTCGCAAGGGACTGAATATCATTCCTCACCAACAGAGCCACCCCACCCCCTCTGCATATCAGCCTGTCCTTTCGATAGGACGTATATCCTTGAATATTCATTTCCCAGGCCCTGTCCACTTGAAGCCATGTCTCTTATTCCCACAACATCATACTTACCAATTTCCAACTGTGCCTCAAGCTCATCCACTTTATTTCTTATACTCCATGCATTCATATACAATACTTTTAATTCATTACTCCCCTGACCTCCCCTATCAATTCCTATATCACTTGGCCATACTGTACGATCCCTTCTTGAGCTTTCTGCTCTGTTGATTCTGCTGTCATTCTTAACTTTTCTTATTCTCACTTTCCCTTTATCTCCATCCTTATGTTTCCAGTTCGTCCCCCGTCCCCCCACTACTTAGCTTAAACACACCCGTGTTGCAGAGGCTTATGAACCGTTTCATAGGAACGCTGTACCTTCCGATGGCAGGGGAAACCTGTATATGAAGTACAGGACAGAAATTTGTCAATCATTCCACTTAATGACTACTGTTTAATGGTATATACCTCTTTCTGTTCTATGGAAATTTATCAGCATAATTTTTTATTTCTGTTGCATTACTGTATTCATCTCAATTTTATTTAAATGCATCTATATCATACGTCTCAAACAGTCAATATAGTAAGGAGATCTACATTCTTTCCATGCACTTGATAGTTAAATTTTTCTTGAATTTCTTGTTGGATTTATAATTTTTGTATTTGTTTCCACATTTCTGAATTTGGCATTTGGGCTAATGTCTCTGCTGACTCTCAGATCATTTCCATCAGTTCCATTTTCTCATTTAGTTCCCTGTAACATATATACAGATATACAGATTCTGCAGTATAAAACCTTTGTCTCAATAGATCAAATTGTCCAGCTAAAATAATCATGTCCCTGAATTGGAGCACTGAACTTCAGTGCACCACGGGAAACTTATTAGGGAAATAAAACTGATAGTTAAAAAGGATCTTTTGCTTTCTCAGCGTATAAGACATATTAACTCTTCTCAGGCTTCCAGCTGGGTCCAGGTGTTGATTTCAATCAACGTTTTAATGACAAACTTTGCCGTCTCCATCAGGAATCCCTGATGAAGATTACGGAGTTTGTCATTGAAATATCATTTAAAGTTGATACCTGGACCCGGCTGGAAGCCTGAGAAGAGTTTAAAACTGATAGTTACCAAGGTAAAACACACAGACAGATGTGATTCAGTGCTATGATTTAAATATAAGATACATGAAAAATGTTTGTGTGGGTTATGTTATGCTGAGTACTTGTTTGTTTACAGTCTACAATAGCTTAGGTGGAGGAACCAACATTAATGTTTCCAACTTGGGGCCCAGTATAACATATTTGAAGTTGTTGATGGTAGTTTAAAAGAAAGAGCTCAGGGCACAAAATCTGCAAAGACGTAGGAGCAGGCTGATGAATGGGCAAAATGCACCGTGCATGTAGAGAAGCATTAGGCTGTATACTTTAGTAAAAAGAATTTTTAAAGACTGTTAATTACATTCGGCATTAAATGTTGATGTTTAGGCAGATCTGCGTATATGAGACACAAATTTAGCATACAGGAACAAATAATTACGAAGGCCTGAGCAAGGACTTGGTCCTGCTGCAATAGGTCAGAATCCAAGTTTAGTATCATTGGCATATATCGTGAAACTTATTATTTCATGGAACAGTACAGTGCAATACATAATAAATAAAAACATTACAATAATAAAGTGTATATATAAAGTTAAATAAGTAGTGCAGAAAGAGCAAAGAAGTGTGATAGTGTCCATTCAGAAATCGAATGGTGGCATGGAAGAAGCTGTTGTATACATAGACTAATTGTATGTACATGAAGTGATGCTAGGTGATGTGTATGAAGTGTTGGTGGAGTGAGTTAATGGATGGAGGTGATGATCAACCTGATGGCTTTGGGGAAGTAACTGTTTGAGAGTATAGTGGGTGCTGAATAGCCTCTTCCCTGAATGGCAATCACAAAGAAGGCATACAACAGCTATATTTATTTAGGATTTTGAGAAGGTTTGGTGTGTCATCCAAGAGTCTTACAAATTTCTATAGATGTATGGTGGAGAGCAATCTGACTGGATCCATTTCAGCTTGGTTTGGAAGCTCCAATATACAGGATTGCAAGAGGCTGCAGAGGGTTCCAGACTCATCCAGAGGCACAGCTCCCCTCACCTTGAGGATATCTTCAAGAAGCGGTGCTCAAGAAGGTGGCATTCATTATTTAAGGACCCTCACCAACTGGGTTATGCCCTCTTCTCGTTACTACCCTCAGGGAAACAGTGCAGGAGCCTGAAAATCCACACTAATGATTCAGGAGCAGCTTTTTCCCTTCCATCATCAGATTTCTGAATTGATCATGAATTCCTGAACTTTTTATTATTATCATTATTCCTTATTCCTTTTTTTTGCATTGGTTATTTTGCACTGTTTTGCTGCATAGCAACAATTTTTCACAACATATAAGACAGTGATAAACCTGATTCTGAAGTAGAGAAGTGTAATGGAAAATTGGAGAATGGAAGTCTTGCTGAAACTCTTCCAAGTTTAAGACCAAAAGTAGTTACAGTGTTAAATTTTGAATTATTTATTTAAAGGAGGACATACTGGCTCTTGATGTGGTGCAGGAATGCCTATTTGGTTTGATTCCTGGGAAGAAAGGATTGTCTTATAAAGAAATATTGGACAGTATAGGCCCTGTACTCTTGGGTGTAGAATAGTAAGAGATTATCATAGTGAAACACAATATTCTGAACAGGATAGATGCTGTGAGGATATTTTCCCTGGGAATAAAGGAACATAGTCTTGAGATAAATGGTTGAACACTTTTCAATAAGATGAGGAATTTCTTCTGGATCACAGGGCAATAGAGTTGAACTCAAAGATTGGGTCTGTTAACAAGCTTTGTAAAAGCAAAGTAGGCTCTGGAGGCTGTAGACTAATCCCTACACTCTACTTTTTTTTTGTAAGAGGATCCATGGAGAAGTGGTTTAAGATGATAATTGTAAAGTTACATTTCAAAATTATTATGGTACAGGTGACCCCCGCTTTTCGAACGTTCGCTTTACGAAATCTCACTGTTACAAAAGACCTACATTAGTTCCCTGTTTTCGCTAACAGAAGGTATTTTCAGTTACGAAAAAAGGCAGCGTGCGAAAAATATCAGCGCGCGGAAAAATAATCAGCGCGCGCCCCTAGCAGCCGCTCTCCCCCGGATTCAGAACGGCATTCTCGCCGGCATTGCTTAAACACATGCCTGTGAGCAGCCGTTTGCAAGATGAGTTCTAAGGTATCAGAAAAGCCTGAAAGAGCTCGTAAGGGTGTTACACTTAGCGTAAAACTAGACATAATTAAGCGTTTAGATCGTGGTGAACAAAGTAAGGACAAAGTGAGTTTTGCTTGTGGAAGTTGACGAAGATGATGTTGAAGAGGTTTTGGCATTCCATGACCAAGAACTGATAGATGAAGAGCTCAAACAACAGGAATTCTGCAGATGCTGGAAATTCAAGCAACATACATCAAAGTTGCTGGTGAACGCAGCAGGCCAGGCAGCATCTATAGGAAGAAGCGGTAACAATCGAAACCGAATGAGTAATGATAAAGTACGACTTTAATTTTGAAAGGGTATGTTGGCTTGGGGTATATTTGCAAGATGGTTTGAGTCCTTACAAAGAACGGTATGATCTAAAAATATGCGAGCCTAAGCAGTTAAGCAAGCCTTCCACATCAGCCACAGCAGACGACGAACCTCGACCTTTGACATCGAGGCGGGCAGTCATTGGAGAAGATGAGCTGCCTGCCCAAATGGAAACAGACAATGATGAGATGACACCCCAGTGTCCCACCACCCCAACCCCCAGGCCGCGGACAGATACCAATTCACGGAGAATGCAGCAGTAGCCGGGAGGCACACAGCACATCTTTAAGAAAAAAGATTGCCGATTGCGTCGCCTCTGATCTGGGCTGACATTTACCTGCTGGGCGGCACCTAATTAATTAGCATGTTTATTTCGGCTTTTTTCTTAAAGATGTGCTGAGTGTGTCCCGGCTACCGCTGTACCCCTGCATGCTTCGCAGATCGGTTTCGGGTCGCTGCCCGGAGGGTGGGGGCCACTGCACCACCCAAACTCCGACGACTCAGCCTAAAACACCATCATCAGTGTGCTCGGCGCTGACTTCTCGATTCCGGTAAGTGATACACTGTACATACATTATTTCTACTTTATATCGGCTGTGTATTTTTACATGTTATTTGGTATGATTTGGCAGCTTCATAGCTTAAAGGTTACTGGAGAGCGCTTGCGTGTGTTTTTGCCAACAGCGCTTGTGTGAGATTTTTCACTACGGAGAACAGTTCAGGCAATGATGGTGGAGAAGTATTTCTACTTTATATAGGCTGTGTATTTATCATATCATTCCTGCTTTTACTATGTGTTACTGTTATTTTAGGTTTTATGTGTTATTTGGCATGATTTGGTAGGTTACTTTTAGGTCTGTGAACGCTCACAAAATTTTCCCATATAAATAAATGGTAATTGCTTCTTCGCTTTACGACATTCCGGCTTACGAACTGTTTCATAGGAACACTCTACCTTCGGATGGTGGGAGAAACCTGTATCAAGAACGCTTTAGGCTGAAGAGATTTTGTTCAAAAATATCTGGAGGTGTTTTAAACAGTGTCCAGAGGATCCATCAAGCCTGTCCCCTTTAGATTTGGGGAAAAAGAATGTAAGTTGGGGCAATATCATGGTAGATAGGAAGGTCAGGTGGCAGTAAGTTTTATTATGGACAATGACATTCACAGTGGAATGTGGGAACGGTTGAATCAACACAGGCGTAAAAGTATTGTGATCAATAGAGGTTATAGGCTGAATTGATTGGAACTTTGAAAGTGCATTTGCAAGTGATTTGTTGGAAATAATTTCTTTAATCAGGGTGTGGACAGAAGAAAATAGAGTTAGAAAGAAGTTGTCTTGTGTGAAGAATATGAACACTCATGGATTGTGATGGGAAAAGGCTGTACCATAATTGAATCAAATCTTGTAGGTTATCTGTTTTTCAAATTTCCAGGGTACATTATTGAAAAAGGTATAACTGAAGACATTATATCTTTTCCTCCTATTTTTTGGTATTTTGCTTCTATTTTCAATTTTGGTTTTAGCATCAGAGACTTCAATGTGGCAGAATTTATTGGATGAATCTAGGATAGTTTCTTGAAACAGTAGTTCAACCAGGGAATGGGCCATATCACATCTTGGACTCTGGACAAGTGATCTGAGTTCCAGTGGGAGAGCAATTTGTGTGTAGTGATTATAATTCTGTAAGTTTTAAGATATTTATGGATTAGCATCAGACTGGACCTTGGTGGAATATGTTAAATGGGTAGAAAGCTGACTACAGCAATATTAAGTAGGAAATGTAGGAGAGTATATTGGGAGCAGCTCTTATTAGGCAAGTCCACTCATGGAAATTACTTAAAGACATATTCCTGTGAAAGTGAAGGACAAGGATAGCAGGGTTTGGGAACAGTGGATGGCATGTCATGTTGCAAATTTGGTCATAAAGCTTATATTTGGGAAGCTGAAATTGAACCGGCCCCTTGAAGATTAAAAAGGAAGCAGGAAAGAACGTAAATAGGGAATGACAAATGTTAAAAAGGCACATGAACTGTCCTTGGCGAGTGAGATGAAAGAAAATCAGAAGGCCTTTTTGTACATGTATTACAAATGAGGGTTACAAGGGAAGGGGTAGGACCACTTGAATACTAAGGAGGGAATATACGCCTGGAGTCATGTTGCAAATTTGGGTGAGTTTTTAAATGGATACTTTGTCAATGAAATGAATATGAAGGTAGTGAGATCAGGGAGGGATATGCTGCTAATATAGGGCATATTAATTTTTTTAAAATTATTCATTTATGGGATGTGGGCGTCACCAGTTAAGCTAGCATTTATTGCCCATCCCTAGTTGCCCTTGAGAAGGTGGTAATGATCTGCCTTCTTGAATTGCTGCAGTCCCTGAGGTGTAGGTACAACCACAGTACTGTTAAGGAGGGAATTCCATGATTTTGACCCAGCAAGGAACGGCGATATGTTTCCAAGTTAGAATGGTGAGTCTCTTGGAGGAGGATTTCCAGCTGGTGGTGTTCTCGTATTTCTAGATGGTAGTGGTAGAGGTTTGATTGAGGCATGACTGTGCAGGCGCATGGACGTCAGCAAATTAGACTGACGGGAAGAATTTAAAAGGAAAGCATTTTTTCATGAGCGGTTTAAGCGAGGCGTGACAGCGCAAGTGCACAGACGACAGCGAGTTAGACTGGTGGGAAGAATTTAAAAGGAGAGTATTTTTCTTCAGCGGTTTAATTGAAGCATGACTGCGCAGGCACATGGATGTCAGCAAGTTAGACCAGCAGGAAGAGTTTAAAAGGAGAGCAGTTTTTCTTCAGTGGCTTGATCAATACATGACTGTGCTGGCGTGTGTACGTCAGCGAGTTAGACCGGCAGGAAGAATTTAAAAAGAAGACAGCTTTATAGAGTGGGTGTCAGAGTAGAGGGAGTCAGATTAGGAGGGCTTTGGCTCAACAGGGCTTCAGTGATAGCGGGTGAGGCGAGGTAAGTTACTTGTGAAGAATAGGAATAGGAAGAATGTCTGCAAGGCTGGTGTTCTGTACTGATTGTTGGATGTGGGATGTCCGGGAGATGGCCAGCCTCCTGGATGGCCACCTGTGTGCCAGGTGCATCACGCTGCAGCGCCTTAGGGACTGAGTTAGGGAACTGGAAATGCAGCTCGATGACCTTCGTCTTGTCAGGGCAAGTGAGTAGGTGATAGATACATTCCAATAAGACAGGGAAAGGATGGTAGTGTACAGGAACCATGGTATACAAAGGCTGTTGAAAAGCTAGTCAAGAAGAAAAGAAGCTTACGAAAGGTTCAAAAAAACTAGGTAATGATGGAGATCTAGAAAATTATAAGGCTGGCAGCAAGGAGCTTAAGAATGAAATTAGAGCCACAAGAGGCCATGAGAAGGCCTTGGCGAACAGGATTAAGAAAAACCCCAAGGCATTCCTACAAGTATGTGAAGAGCAAGAGGATTAGAGGTGACAGAATAGGACCAATGAAGTATCTCAGTGGAAAAGTGTCTGGAACTAGAGGAGGTGGCGGAGGTACTTAATGAATTATTTGACTCATTATTCACTACGGAAAAGGACCTTGGCAATTGAAGGGATGACTTACAGTGGACTGAAAAGCTTGAACATATAGACATTAAGAAAGAGGATGTGCTGGAGCTTTTGGAAAGCATTACGTTGGATAAGTTACCAGGACCGGATGAGATATACCCCAGACTACTGTAGGAGGTGAAGGAGGAGATTGCTGAGCCTCTGGCAATGATCTTTGCATCATCAATGGGGAAGGGACAGGTTCCAGAGGATTGGAGGGTTGCAGATGTTGTTCACTTATTCAAAAAAGGGAGTAGAGATAGCCCTGGATATTATAGACCAGCGAGTCTTACTTCAGTGGTGGTAAGTTGATGGAAAAGATCCTGAGAGGCAGGATTTATGAACATTTGGAGAGGCATAATATGATTAGGAACAGTCAGCATGGCTTTGTCAAAGGCAGGTCGTGCCTTATGAGCTTGATTGAATTTTTTGAGGATGTGACTAAACACGTTAATGAAGTTAGAGCAGTAGATGTAGTGTATATGGATTTCAGCAAGGCATTTGATAAGGTACCCCATGCAAGGCTTATTGAGAAATTAAGGAGGTATAGGATCCAAGAGGACTTGCTTTGTGGATCCACAATTGGCTTGCCCACCGAAGGCAAAGAGTGGTTGTTGATGGGTCATACTCTGCATGGAGGTTGGTGACCAGTGGTGTGCCTCAGGGATCTGATCCGGAACCCCTTCTCTCCATTGTTTTTATAAGTGACCTGGATGAGGAAGTGGAGGGATGGGTTAATAAACTTGCTGATGACACAAAGGTTGGGGGTGTTGTGCATAGTGTGGAGGGCTGTCAGCGGTTACAACGGGATACTGACAGGATGTAAAACTGGGCTGAGAAGTAGCAGATGGAGTTCAACCTAGATAAGTGTGAGGTTGGTCATTTTGGTAGGTCAAACACGATGGCAGAATATAGTATTAATGGTTAGACTCTTGGCTGTGTGGAGGATCAGAGGGATCTTGGGGTCCGAGTCCCTAGGGCACTCAAAGTTGCTGCGCAGGTTGATTCTGTGGTTAAGAAAGCATACAGTGCATTGGCCTTCATCAAGGATTGAGTTTAGGAGCCAAGATGTAATGTTGCAGCTGTATAGGACCCTGGTTAGACCCCACTTGGAGTACTGTGCTCAGTTCTGGTCGCCTCACTATAGGTAGAATGTGGAAACCATAGAAAGGGTGCAGAGGAGATTTACAAGGATGTTGCCTGGATTGGGGAGCATATCTTATGTGAATAGGTTAAGTGAACCTTGCCTTTTCTCCTTGGAATGACAGAGGATGAGAGGTGACCTGACAGAGGTGTATATGATGAGAGGCATTGATCCTGTGGATAGTCAGTGGCTTTTTCCCAGGGCTGAAATGGCTAACATGAGACGGCACAGTTTTAAGATGCTTGGAAGGAGGTACAGAGGAGATGTCAGGGGCAAGTTTTTTACGCAGAGAGTGATGAGTTCGTGGAATGGGCTACCGGCAACGGTGGTGGAGGTGGGTAAAATAGGGTCCTTTAAGAGACTCCTGAACAGGAGGGCTATGGGTAACCCTAGGTAATTTCTAAAGTAAGTATATGTTCAGCACAGCATTGTGGGCTGAAGGGCCTGTATTGTGCTGTAGGTTTTCTATGTTTCCATTTCTATGTTCTAAATTACAAAAATAAACAGTAGGAACCTAACAATGGAGGGCACTGATCTGAAAAATGAGCGTATTTCTGGGTCAGTCCTCAAATGCAGAGAAGACTCGACAATTAATCCTCTATTTATAGCACATATAGTACGGATCAAGAAAGATGTCTGTGAGCTGTGTTATGGGAGGCCATTCCATTGTAGCTCTTTTAAAATTTCGTGGTAGGAAAGTTCTATGGAAAATCACCAAAACGTGTGCTGCAATTGTTCAGGGGCAGAGTTTGCAGAAGTTCATAACATTGCAAAATTAGACTGATGCAGTGGCAGATGCTACAGACATGATAGAGCTGGAGGTAAAAGAGGTGGAGGTACTGTGTCGTTAATGGGGAGAACATCACAGCTGTACCTAGAGAGAATATTTCTGAGGTGATGTCCAGTAAGGCATAGAACATGCACAGCACAGCACAGTACAGGCCCTTAGGCCCAGGATATGCCAATCAGAATAAATTACCACATGATCAAACTAACCCCTCCCC
Organism: Mobula hypostoma; assembly: GCF_963921235.1. NCBI lineage: Eukaryota > Metazoa > Chordata > Chondrichthyes > Myliobatiformes > Myliobatidae > Mobula > Mobula hypostoma. Next base: position 174,138,767 of record NC_086097.1, read on the forward strand.
CCACACAACCCAAAACTCTCTATTGTTCTTACATTCATGTGTCTATCTAAGAGTCTCTAAAATGTACCTTGTGCACCAGCCTCTACCACCACCCTGGCAGTGCTTTCTAGACATAGTTTTGTAGATATCGTTTACCATTCCTGGAAGCTCATCACAGTATTACTTTCATTTGATAATTCTCATTTTAATTATACATAGGTACCTGGAGAGAAAGAAAAATAACAGCTCAGGAGAGAGAAACAATTACAGTAAAACTCCAGTAATCTAATAAACTTCACTTGTTCAGAAATTGTGATGGTTTGACATCTGACTTACTCATTAGTCCAGAATGTGATCTGGGTTCCGGGGTGCAAATAAGATGTGTGGATCAAACTTGGATCCAAAGTGCAGCCAATCAGGGGTTAGATCTGTGGGCTGTGGGTTTGGCTGTATCACTAAGTAAGAGCTACAGAGAAAGTGCTGTGCAGGTAAATAAATAATGAAGTGCAAGATCTTGCTCCAAGTAAGAACTGGAATTCAATTGTAAACAAGGTAGGAGAATGGAATTCTGATTTTTTAAAAAAAATTATTCATTTATGGGATGTGGGCTTCACCAGCTGAGCCAGCATTTAATGCCCATCCTTAGTTGCCCTTGAGAACGTAGTGATGAGCTGCCTTCTTTAACCTCTGCAGTCCTTGAGGTGTAGGTACACCCACAGTGCTATTAGGGAGGGAATTCCATTATTTTGACCCAGCAACAATGAAGGAACAGCGATGTGTTTCAAAGTCAGGATGGTGAGTTTCTTGGAGAGTGATTTCCAAATGGTGGTTTCCCAGGTATTTACTGTTCTCCTTCTAGATGGTCGTGGGTCTGGAAGGTGCTGCCTTAGGAACTTTGGTGTGTTGTTGCAGTGCATCTTGTAGACAGTACACACTGTTGCAACTGTTCGTCAATGGTGAAAGGAATGGATGCTTGTGGAAGAGTACCAATCAAGTGGGCTGCCTTGAACTGGATAGTGTTGTCACTCATCAAGGTGAGTGACGAGTATTCCATTACACTCCTGACTTAAGCCTTGTATATAGTGGACAGGATCTGGGGAGTCAGGAGGTGAGTTACACGGAGCAGGATTGTTACCTGGACTATTCCTCTTCTCACCCTGTCTCTTGCAAAAATGCCATCCCCTTCTCGCAATTCCTTTGTCTCCGCCGCATCTGCTCTCAGGATGAGGCTTTTCATTCCAGGACGAGGGAGATGTCCTCCTTTTTTGAAGAAAGAGGTTTCCCTTCCTCCACCATCAACTCTGCTGTCAAATGCATCTCCCCCATTTCATGCACATCTGCTCTCACTCCATCCTCCCGCCACCCCACTAGGAATAGGTTTCCCCTGGTCCTCACCTACCACCCCACCAGCCTCCGGGTCCAACATATTATTCTCCGTAACTTCGGCCACCTCCAACGGGATCCAAACTCTAAGCACATCTTTCCCTCCCCCCGCCCCCGTGCTTTCCGCAAGGATCGCTCCCTATGCGACTCCCTTGTCCATTCGTGTCCCCCCCATCCCTCCCCACTGATCTCTCTCCTGGCACTTATCCTTGTAAGCGGAACAAGTGCTACACATGCCCTTACACTTCCTCCCTTACCACCATTCAGAGCCCCAGACAGTCCTTCCAGGTGAGGCGACACTTTACCAGTGAATCGGCTGGGGTGATATACTGTGTCCGGTGCTCCCAATGTGGCCTTCTATATATTGGCGAGACCCGATGCAGACTGAGAGACCGCTTTGCTGAACACCAACACTCTGTCTGCCAGAGAAGGCAGGATCTCCCAGTGGCCACACATTTTAATTCCACATCCCATTCCCATTCTGACATGTCTATCCACGGCCTCCTCTACTGTGAAGATGAAGCCACACTCAGGTTGGAGGAACAACACTTTATATTCCGTCTGGGTAGGCTCCAACCTGATGGCATGAACATTGACTTCTCTAACTTCCGCTAATGCCCCACCTCCCCCTCGTACCCCATCCGTTATTTATATACACACATTCTTACTCTCACTCTCCTTTTTCTTCCTCTGTCCCTCTGACTATACCCCTTGCCCATCCTCTGGGTTCCCCCCGTCCCCCTTTTCCTTCTCCCTAGGCCTCCTGTCCCATGATCCTCTCATATCCCTTTTACCAATCACCTGTCCAGCTCTTGGCTCCATCCGTCCCCCTCCTGTCTTCTCCTATCATTTTGGATATCCTCCTCCCCCTCCCACTTTCAAATCTCTTACTAGCTCTTCTTTATGTTAGTCCTGACGAAGGGTCTCGGCCCAAAACGTCGACTGTACCTCTTCCTAGAGATGCTGCGTTCGCCAGCAACTTTGATGTGTGTTGCTTGAATTTCCAGCATCTGCAGAATTCCTCGTGTTTGCGGAGCAGGATTCCTAGCCTTTGACCTGACGGTGTTTGTATGGCTAGATCAGTTCAGTTTCCTGTCAATGGTAACCCCTAGGATGTTGATAGTAGGAGATTCAGTAATGGTGATGCCACTGAATATCAAGGGATGATGGTTAGAGCCTCTTTTGTTGGATGGAGATGGCCATTGCCTAGCACTTGCATGGTTTGAATGTTACTTGTTACTTGCCACTTGTCAGCCCAAGCCTGGATATTGTCCAGGTCCTGCTGCATTTAGGTATGAACTGCTTCACTATCTGAAGAATCACGAATGGTGCAGAACATTGTGCAGTATTCTGTGAAAATCCCCACTTCTGACCTTATGACTGAAAGAACGTCACTGATGAAGCAGCTGAAGATGGTTGGTCTTAGGATACTTTCCTGAGAAACTCCCGCAGTGATGTTTTGAGGATGAGGTGATTGACCTCCAACCACCACAACCATCTTCCTTTGTGTCAGGTATGATTCTAACCACTGGAGGGTTTTCCCCTTAATTCTCATTGACTTCATTTTAGCTAGGGCACCTTGATGCCATACTCATCAAAAATGCTACCTTGATGTTCAGGGCTATCACTCTCACCTCACCTCAGGTATTTACCTCTTTGGTTCATGTTTGGACCAAGGTGATGATGAGGTCAGGAGCTGAGAAGCCTTGATGGAACCCAAACTGGGCATCTGCATGCAGGTTGTTGCCGAGTAGGTGCTGCATGATAGCAGTGTTGCTGACCCCTTCCATTACTTTGCTGACAAAAAATGTCATTAATGTCAGGAAAAAAGAGGTGTTGATTCTCTTTAAGACCCTCAGGGCCTGATAGGGTCTATCCAATGTTATTGAGAGAGTCAAGAAAGAAGATTGTTGGTACCTTGACAAAGATCTTTGTATCTTCTTTAACCAGAGGCCTCAGAGGACCAATAACCAATGAGAATAATCAATGTTTGGTTGTTTTGGAAGAGAAAGAAATAACACGACAAATTATATGCTTGTGAGCCTTCCATCAGTGGTAGGGGAATTATTACTCACATTTAGGAAAACATGGGTTTATTATGGATGGCTTTGTGTAGAAAAGGTCCTGTTTTATGACCTTAATTGAATCCTGTGAGGAGGTGACAAAGATGATTGATGATGTATTTTCTGCATCGACTTTAGAAACCCACTTGAAAAGATCCCTCTTGGCGGGCTGATCCAGAAGATTTAGGCACATGGGATGAATGGTGACTTGGTAAATTAGATTCAAAGTTTATTTGACCATAGAACACAGAGGATAGTAGTGGAGAACAGTTATTCTGACTGGAGGTATTCCACAGGGAATCAGTACTGGGACATCTCTTTATGATGTGCATAAATGATTTGAATGAAAATGTAGGTGGGCTAATCAGTAAGTTGCAGATGATGCAAAAATTGGAGTTCTTGGCACTTGAGGTTGTCAAGGAAGAACAACGGACTTAGATCATTTGAAAAATTGGTCAGAGAAATAGAAGGTGCAGTTTAATCTGGACAAGTATTATACTTTAGGAAGTCAAATGTCATATCAAAGTATAAAGGAAATCATAGGACTCATGGGACAACTGATGTATAGAGAGGTCTTAAGGTTCATGGCTACCTGAAAGTGGCTTCACCAGTGGATTGGGTGGGAAAGGAGGCATAGTGCTTGGCCTTCATCAGTTAATACTTCGAGTATAAAAGTTGGGAAGTTAGTTTATAGCTGTGTAGAATGTTGGTTGGGCCATATTTGGAGTAGAGTCATAGAACACTACACAGAAACAGGCTCTTTGGCCCATCTAGTCCATGCCACATCATTAATCTGCCTAGTCCTATCGACCTACACCCGGGCCAAAGCCCATACCCCTCCCTTTCCATGGACCTATTCAAATTTCTCTTAAGTGTTGAAATTGACCCCACATCCACCATTTGCACTGGCAGCTCATTTCACACTCTCACCACTCTCTGAATGAAAAAAGTTTCCCTTCATGTTCCCTTAAAAGTTTCCACCTTTCATCTTTTACCCTTAACCCATGACCTTTATTTGTAGTCTCACCCAATATCAGTGGAAGAAACATGCTTACATTTATCCTATCTATACCTTTCCTAATTTTGTATAACTCTATCAAATATCCCCTCAATCTTCCCAGATCCTTCTTTTCTACTGTATTCCTCAGTGCCCTATTACTCACTGTGTAAGAGCTACCCTGGTTGAACCTCCTAAAGTGAAACACTTCACACTTGTCTGTATTAAATTCCATCTGCCATTTTTCAGCTCATCTTCCAGCTGGTTCATATCCTGCTGCAGATTTTGATAGTCTCCCTTGCTGTCCACCGCACTCCTAATCTTAGTGTCATCTGCAAATTTGCTGATCCAGTTACCCACATTATCATTCAGATCATTGACATAGATGACAAACAAAAATGGAACCAGCATCAATCCCTGCCGCAACCATCTATGACCATTCTTTGGCTTCTTCCATAAAGCCTATGTCTAATTCAGTTGATTACCTCATCTTGAATGCCAAGGGACTGAAGCTTCTTGACTAAACTTCCATGTGAGACATTGTCAAAGACCTTGCTAAGGTCATTTAAGCGCCATCCACTGCCTTGCCTCGATCAACTTTCCTGGTTACTTCTTTGAAAAATCTATAAGATTGGTTTTCATGACCTACCACACACAAAGCCATGTTGACTATTGCTGATCAGTCCCTGTCTATCCAAATACTTGTACATCTGGTCCCTTAGAATATCTTTCAATAACCTTCCCACTACTGGGAAAGCTTTTAATTTCGTAGCTTATTCTTAGAGCCTTTTGTAAACAATGGAGCATCATTGGCTATCCTCCAATCTCTGGCACCTCACCTGTGGCTAAGGATGTTTTAAATACAGGTTTCCCCCGCCATCCGAAGGTAGAGCGTTCCTATGAAACGGTTCGTAAGCCGGAATGTTGTAAAGCGAAGAAGCAATTACCATTTATTTATATGGGGAAAAATTGTGAGCGTTCGCAGACCCAAAAATAACCTACCAAATCATATCAAATAACACATAAAACCTAAAATAACAGTAACATATAGTAAAAGCAGGAATGATATGATAAATACACAGCCTATATAAAGTAGAAATACTTTTCCACAATCATTGCCGCACTGTTTTCCGTAGCGGAAATCTCACTCAAGCGCTCTCGGCAGAAACACTCTCTCCAGTAACCTTTAGGCTATGAAGCTGCCAAATCCTACCAAATAATGCATAAAAATACACAGCCTATATAAAGTAGAAATAATGTATGTAGTGTAGTATCACTTACCGGAATTAAGAAGATAGCACCGAGCACACTGATGATGGTGTGCTAGGCTGAGTCATCGGAGGTTGGGGTGGTGCGGTGGTCCCAAACCTCCAGGCAGCAAACTGATACCGATCTGTGGAGAATGCAGGGGTACAGCGGTAGCCGGGACGCACCCAGCACATCTTTAAGAAAAAAGCCGAAATAAACAAGCTAATTAATTAGGTGCCACCCGGCACATAAATGTCGGCCCAGATCAGAGGTGACGCAATCGGCAATTGCCTCTGATCTGGGCCGACGTTTACGTGCCGGGTGGCACCTAATTAATTAGCTTGTTTATTTCAGCTTTTTTCTTAAAGATGTGTTGGGTGCATCCCGGCTACCGCTGCATTCTCCGCAGCAATGTATTAGTCCGCGGCCCGGGGGTGGGGGTGGTGGGACACTGGAGTGTCACCTCATCATCGTCTGTTTCCATCAGGGCAGGCAGGTCATATTCACCTTCAGTTCCTGGACGACTTCACTTTCGGTCGGTTCGCTACTGCGTTTGGTTTCGGTTGTTATCCTTTCCTCTTCCAATTGCATCAGCTCTTCATCTATCAGTTCTTGGTCATGGAATGCCAAAACCTCTTCAACATCATCTTCGTCAACTTCCACAAGCCAAACTCACTTTGTCCTTACGAAGGGTCTCGGCCTGAAACGTCGACTGTACCTCTTCCTAGAGATGCTGCCTGGCCTGCTGCGTTCACCAGCAACTTTGATGTGTGTTGCTTGAATTTCCAGCATCTGCAGAATTCTTGTTGTCCTTATTTCGTTCACCACGATCGAAACGCTTAATTATGTCCAGTTTTACGCTAAGTGTAACACCCTTACGAGCTCTTTCAGGCTTTTCCGATACCGTAGAACTGATCTTGCTAACGGCTGCTCACAGGCACATGTTTAAGCAATGCCGGCTAGAATGCTGTTCCGGGGGAGGAGCTTGGCTGCTTGGGGCGCACGCTGCTTTTTTCGCGCACTGCTTTTTTCGCACGCTGCCTTTTTTCGTAACAGTGAAAACACCTGTTAGCGAAAACAGGTAACTAATGTAGGTCTTTCATAACAGCGAGGTTTTGTAAAGCGAACGTTCGAAAAGCGGGGGACACCTGTATCTCTGCTAGGGCCCCTGCAATTTCTGGACTAGCCTCCCTTGGGGTCTGAGAGAATAGCTTGTCAGGGCCTGCTGAACTAGACAGCAAACACCTAGAATTAACTCAGAAAGTCATGGCGCAAACAAACAGGTGAGATACAAGAGAATTCTAAGAAGCATGGTTTTCTGCAAGTGGTTCAATAAACAGATATGTAGACCTCAATCTTATTTATAAGCCAATAAAGGCAAAATTACAGACAACGCCCAGAGTTCTTCATGTGATCAATCAGCGATGAGACCCCCTCTCTACATCATAATTGAGTTTCTGTAATGACGTCCAGTCATTGATAAATACATAAAAGCCAAGCATTCGGAGGACATGCCACAAGTGAACAGTGCACTGATGACATCTCCTCATATGGCGATGAAACGTTTGCAAATGCATTGCCAAGATCGGAGAACAACTCAATCCAACACAGCAAACACGTCCTCCTCTGTAATCTGTGTAGGGTTCATGACCATGCTGCTGTATTGCCTCACATCGAGAGACAATGTCCGTTTCTTAAATAAGTACAGATGGAAAAGAAATCCATTTAGGATTTCCCTCATTTCTTTTGGCTCCACACACAGATGAACACTCATCTTTCAGAGGACCAGTTTTGTCCCTTGCTATCATTTTGCTCTTAATATACATATCTGTAAAAGTCCTTGGGAATCTCCTTAACCTTACCTGCTAGAGCAACCTTGTCATCTTTTAGCCCTCCTGATTTCTTTCTTAGTGTTCTTTGCATTTCTTGTGCTCCTCAAGTACTGCATTTGTTCCTGCCTGCCTGTACCTGCTATGCACTTCCTCCTTTTTCTTAACCAGGGCCTCAATATCTCTTGAAAAGTAAGACTTCATAAACCTGTTATTCTTGCTTTTTATTATCACAGGAACAGACAAACTCTGTACTCTCAAAATTTCACTTTTGAAGGCCTCCATTCGAAAGAAGTGGTCATCTTCAGGTGCCGTGCCCAGTTTGAGATTTGACTGCCATGGCCCACACTGTTTCGGGTCAAGTGGATCAATTCATTGGTATTCATTTCCAGTTCTCTGGCTGCTGTCTCCATCATCATTTGTCATTGTCTTCCTCTTGCTTTTTTCCCTTCAATCTTTCCCATAATTACGGTGCATTTTAACTCCTCTTTCCTAATCACATGACCAATGAAGTTACGTTGCCTTTTCATGATCTCATACATTATTTCTCTTTTTGTGTTTGCTCTGTTCATGACATCCTCATCAGAAATTCATTTCGTCCATGATATTCTTTGCATCCTCCTCAAAAATCACAACTCTGCTGCTTCAATTCGTTTCCTCATGTTACTAGATATTGTCCAACATTCTGAGCCATATAACATAACTGGATAAACTTAACATTTCAGTACTCTGAGGCGGGTTGTCATGCCTAGTTTAGTGTTGGTCAGTATACTCTTCATTCTCATAAAGGTGTCTTTTGCCATCCCTATTCTTCTTTTGATGTCCATGTCGCACCTGCCATCTGATGCCACCCAGCTTCCTAAGTAGCAAAAGTTCTGTACTTGTTTTATGTCTTCCCCATTTATTCTCAGCCTGCAGATAAGATTCTCCTCCTTTTTGGATATCACCATACCATTCATACCATACAATTGATAGATAGACCCATTTTTGCACTTTCTTCAACAATTATATCAATTAAGTTTTGTAGTTCTTCCTCCGTACTTGCAATTAACACTGTCATCTGCATATTTGAAATTATTGATGTTTTTACTGCAAACTTTGATTCCCAAGATGGCTCTTATCTTTTTGTAATATTGTTTCACTGTACACATTAAATAAATTGGGAGAAAACACACCCTTGTCTAACACCTCTCTTGATTTTTGTAAATGGACTCACTTCTCCAGCTATTCTTACAGCGGCAGTTTATTCCCAGTACAGATTTCTGATTAGGCGGAGGTCCTTCGAATCTGGATCTAGAGTTTTCAAATAACTTATTGTGCTTCACTTTATTAAATGCTTTTGTGTAGTCGATAAAACAAACAAACAAATCTTTTTGCACTTGAATAGCTCGTTCTGATAGTATCCCTAACAGCAATATTCCGTTTCTTGTACCTTTGTCTAACCTTTCTTATTCCTCAGTTCTACTCATAAAGCCTCATTAGACAAGCTGTCCACTCTGTCTTGACTGAGCACTTATGTGAATTTTTCTCTGACTACTAATGCCACCCCTCCCGTTTTAATCCCTCCCATCTAACACATCTAATACAATGGAACCCTGAAACACTGAGCTGCCAATCCCACCCCTCCTGCAACCAAGTCTTGCTAATGGCTAAAATGCCGTAATTCCACGTGCTGATCCATGCTGTAAACTCATCTGCCTTTCCTACAGTACTCCTTGCATTGAAATCTGCATATCAAAACATTAGTCAAATTTGCCTATCACCTGTCCAGCTCTCGGCTCTATCCCTCCCCCTCCTGTCTTCTCCCATCATTTTGCATCTCCCCCTCCCCCTCCAGCTTTCAAATCCCTTACTCACTCTTCCTTCAGTTAGTCCTGACGAAGGGTCTCGGCCTGAAACGTCGACTGCGCCTCTTCCTATAGATGCTGCTTGGCCTGCTGCGTTCACCAGCAACTTTGATGTGTGTTCCATTGGATATTAGTCCCCCTCAGGTTCAGGTACAAACCGTCCCTTCTGCACAGGTCTCACCTTCCCTGGAAGTTTGCCTAGTGATCCAAAAATCTGAAGCCCTCCCTTCTGCATCAACTCCTCAGTGTTAAGTTCTCTCTCCCTCTGCACAATCCGGTGTCTCCTTGGGACGATGGTGTGCAAAAAGTGCTGACTGCCCCTGCGCACTTTAATTCTCTCCCTCCACTCAATGCGGTGTCTCCGTGGGATTGTGGCACGCAAAATGTGTTCTGATATTAAAGTGGTGATTATGTAGGTGTTGTTGGTATTTTGAAATCTTGAAATGAGCTAGTATAATTTGCAGATGTGTGATGCTTTCGTTGATTAGACCTTTTCAGTGGATAAAGAGATGCAAGTCTGGGCAGATATTGTACTTTCTGACAGCTGTTGCATTTTTGAGGAATGTGCCTAATAACTTCAGTTCCAGGCCTCCATATTTGCTTTCATGTTGGTCTGTATATAGATGACGGTGAAAGGAAGAGTTGTGTATCTACAAGCCAGTGTTGGTTTCACCTATGGTTAAATAAGAGCCAACAGCAGAAGTTTCTGGTTTACTGGCAATACCAAATCCTTTTGAATAGTTTTGGAGCATTCATTCACCTTTGGCATACAAATTAAAAGTCGCACTTTAGAGGTTAGCAAGAATTGTAGCAGAAATGGGAATAATCTAATTTTTGAAAGCCTGTTCACAATCAACTATTTATTACCCTTTCTGGCATCAGAATATATTTAAAACATACTTCAAAATTCAGACAAATGCTTTGAGAGAGTGCAGAGGATATTTAATAGACAGGTACCTGATGTGATGAATTTGAATACTTACAAGAATGGAGATTGCTCTACTTAAAATAGTTGAGAATAAGTAATTTTATTTAAGTGGCTTTTGCTAAAGTAAGGAAAGCTGCTGCTGCCAGGAAGACAAAATCCATTAATATAACTGGCCAAAGTAGAAGGGGTGAAATGAGATTTGATTTCTCACACACGATGTAATATGGATGCATTTTCTGAAAAACTGTGGCTGTATTTCACTTGTTGTTTCCAAAATGATATATATTCATAAAAATGATAAAATTTGGGTTAAATTGGAAAATTCTTTTAAACTTCTGATATAGACGCCTCTTTCTAGGCTGTATGAAGCCTTTTATGTAGGTGGAAATTTTTGTATAGAACTCTCTTTGCTCTACCATGTTTGAGTGAGTGTGTTTTTATATCTTGGTCAAGATATCGAAATTGCAAATGAAGTTAGTACTGTTTCATTTGAAATTTGCTCAGTGACAATATGTATTGTCTGTGTTTCTTGTATTTGTGTGTCTTGTATTTGTGATTTTAGCTATCTGCTCTGACCTGTACAGCACTTTGGTCAACGTGGGTTGTTTTTAAGTGTGCTATATAAATAAATTTGACTTCAGTGGATAAAGAGGCAGATATTGTACTTTTTGACAGCTGTTGCATTTTTGAGGAATGTGCTTAATAATTTCAGTTCCAGGCCTCCATACTTGCTTTCATGTTGGTGTGTATATGGATAATGATGAAAGGAAAAGTTGTGTATCTACAAGCATTATTCGATGGAAGCTCTGACTGATTATTTGTAGGGGACAACTTTAATTGAAAGTCAAATGTGCTTGGTAAGTCAAGGAGTGAATCTAGTTCTTAATGTGATTATTGTGATATCAGGTCTACAGGAGAAGCAGGTCTTCAAGTTGATTACACATTTTGGATACAAAGTTAGTTCAGTCCTTATTTATCATTAAAACTTACAAATTTGTATGCCTGTAATTGACCTTGTGTGTGTTTTCTTTTACCTGTATGGGATGTTGACCCGCTGTCACAGCAGCATGTGAACTCAAGTCAAGCTGTCACCTGTCCCTCTTATAAGTTTTGAGCAATTATTGAAATATTTTTTGAAATATAATTAGTTTTGTAATGTTTGGAATGTAGTCTATTTGTACGTCAGCTGCCGTATTATAGTTATCAGGAAATCTGCTTTTCTGAATGGAATTGACTTCAGGTGAAGTTCTTAACTAAAGTTCATGCTGACCTCTGGCAGTAAGGCATTCACTCTGTTCTGCACAGTAAAGCTGGATTTTATCTGGTGCTCACAATTCCATAGTAGAAATTGAAATAGTAGTGTCCTGGTTCAAGGTGACAATGATGTTTGTCAGAATATCACAGGAGCTTGCTTTCATGTAGTGGAGAAATCTATATCACTTGTCCTTTAATTTGAAAGATTCAAAGATGAGGAATTATGTGGATGTATAAAGAGCTTAAGAATTGTGCTGCAGTTTGCTAAAGGTATTTGAGGATATGGATTTATGATACAGATTAGTGGAATGTAGTCTTACTGAGGAGCAATAATTCTTGGCTTTTATTCTTCTTAAACTTGTATTACCTACAGAAGGCATCTCAAGGCACTAGAAAGATATCACCTTTGTTATCTCTGCAAACTTCTCTAAGTCCACCGGGATGATAGGTGAACCAATATCAGCATGGTCTCCAAGGCTGATATGCTCAGTATATTAAAGTCCTAATAACACTCAGTCCGTCCTTTAGGATTGGCTACATCGTTCATACGCCCAATACCAGATGGCATATTCTAATAATTCTACACTATATCCTGAGCACTGTCACAGAGAAGTATTCAAGCCTGTTCTCAAAACCACCTTAGTAACTCTACACTCATGATTGCTTAGGGTAGAGGAGGAGCATTTGGGATGACATTTACAAGAGGTGATGTCTCAGGAAGCACACACATATAAAAGTTGCTGGTGAACGCAGCAGGCCAGGCAGCATCTCCAGGAAGAGGTGCAGTCGACCTTTCAGGCCGAGACCCTTCGTCAGGACTAACTGAAGGAAGAGTGAGTAAGGGATTTGAAAGTTGGAGGGGGAGGGGGAGATCCAAAATGATAGGAGAAGACAGGAGGGGGAGGGATGGAGCCAAGAGCTGGACAGGTGATAGGCAAAAGGGATACGAGAGGATCATGGGACAGGAGGTCCGGGAAGAAAGACAAGGAGGTGGGGGGGGGGACCCAGAGGATGGGCAAGGGGTATATTCAGAGGGACAGAGGGAGAAAAAGGAGAGTGAGAGAAAGAATGTGTGTATAAAAATAAGTAACAGATGGCGTACGAGGGGGAGGTGGGGCATTAGTGGAAGTTAGAGAAGTCGATGTTCATGCCATCAGGAAGGTGGAATCCATCATTAGAGATGCTTACCATCTTGGCCATACTTTCTTCTTGATACTGCCATCAGGCAGGAAATACTGGAGGCTGAAGAACTGCACCTTAGGGTTCAACAACACCAGTTTCCCCACTGTCTGTTTCCCAGTTGGGCCTCATCAACCACCCAGAATCCATAGAACCAGTGCAAAAATTCATGATTGCCCCTGTGGGACTGCTTAAGGAGGAAGAGAAGAACACAGTCATGGTTGATGTTCAGAATCAAATTAATTGCTCTCTGTCTTAATTCACTGACTCCCTTGATACCACTTTACATTGCCTCAAGTATTTTTAGAGAAGAGTTGGCATCTGCACAAACAAATACTTTTCCAGTAACAAGTTGCAGACCAGGATACCATATTTTTATGCTTTATTTTCGGCCTTATCATTCCAGACAGGCAGCCATTTACATTACAGATGGTTTTACAGACTGTTTTACTTATTCAGGAATCCAGAGGTCTAAGAGGATCTGTTGACTGCTCCATTCAGTAAAGTAGCCCTTAATTGGAATAATACTCATTCAAATGGCTTATAATACAAGTCGTCATTTACAATTCGTTAATAATTGAGATAATGTGGGAAGTGGAGTCAGAGCGAACATGAAATGTAGAACAGTATAGCACTGCAGGAGGCCCTTCAGCTCATGATGTCTGTGTTGAACATGATACGAAGTTAAACTAAGTCTTTTCATATTACTCTACACCCTGCATATTCCTCTGTTCAACTAACAACCTCTTGAATGCCACTATTGTATCTACTTCTGTCACAACCCTCAGCAGCCTGTTTCAGGCACCTGCTACCCTTTATATAAAAAAAACTTGCTCTACACATTTCCCCCACCCAACTTAAATGCATGCTCTCTACTATTTGATCTTCTTTTTTATCCCAGGGAAAAGATTCTGACTGTCAATCCTATCTATGCCTCTCATAATTTTATGAAGCTCGTATCAGGTCTTACTCAGCTTCCTATGCTCCAGAGAAAACAACCCAAGTAGTCCAACCTCTCTTGGTAGTTGATAAGCTCTAATCCAGGCAGCAGCCTGGTAAACCTCTTTCCAAAGCCTGCACATGCTTATTGGAACGGGGTGACCAGAATTCCACACAAAACTTGTGTGTGGCCTACCAAAGTTTTATATAGCTGCGTCGTTACTTCCATACTCTTATATTAAACACCGCAGTCAATGTTGGCAAGCATGCCATATGCTATCTTACCAGCTATCCACTTGTGTGGTCACTTTCAGGGCACTGTGGACTTCGATTTCAAGATCCGTCTGTACATCAATGCTTTTAAGGATATGCCCATTAATCATTTACATTTCCCTTACTTTTGATCTCCCAAAGTGCAACACATCTTTGAGTTAGAACAGGGGTCTGGGGGTGATGAACTTGTATTCCAATACTAGTTTTACCTTTTCTGTTGATACTTTGGTGTTAGTTTTTTTCTGTCACTACCTACATACTCTTTTCCATACATATTACTGGAACGTTTGCAGAATATAAACCTTTTAGAGTTATAGATTCAAATAGCAAACTGCCCCTTTTGCTCACCAAGATAATGTGAATCATCCAGCATCCAATGAACGTATCTCACTTTATTCCCCTTGCTATCCTCTCTACTTCCCCCATATTCTACCACTCATTTAAACATTAGGGAAATTTTTCACAGGGCACTACAGGCCCTTCATCCAATTCAGTCTGTGTCGAAAACTGTTTTTCTGCCTGGTCCCATCTACCTGCACCATAGCCCTCTATAACCCTCTCTTCCAAATACCTTCTCTTCTGTTGGAAGCTCATCCCACATTCACACTACCCTCTAAGTGAAAAAAATTCCCCCTCATTTTTCCTTTAAATATTCACCTTTCACGCAAACCTATGACCTCTAATTTTAGTCTCACTCAACCATGGGGAAAAAGACTGCATATATTTACCCTATTTATACCCCTCATAATTTTGTATACCTCTATATGATCTGTCATCATTCTCCTATGCTCTAGTAAATAAAGTTCTAACCTATTTAACCTTGCCCTGCAACTCTGGCAATATCCTTTTAAATTTTCTCTGCATTTTTTTTTGAAACTTATTGATATCTATCCTGTTGGTAGGTGACCAGATCTGCACACAATACTTCAGGTTTGACCTCACCAATGTCTTACACAACTGCAACATAACATCCCAATTCCTGGTTGCTCTGATTTATGAAGGTCAAAGTGCCAAAAGCTCTTTTTACTAACCTATCTGCCTGTGATGCCACTTTCAGGAGTTGGGGATCTGTATTCACAGATCCCTTTGTTCTACCATACACTTCAGTGCCCACTCATTCACTGTATGTGATACCCTGGTTTTTCCTGCCAAAGTGCAGCATCTCACACTTGCCTGCATTAAATTCCATCTCCATTTTTCAGTCGGTCCAGGTTCTGCAGCAGCTCTGATAATCTTCCTTTGTGTCCACTATACCCCCAGTCTTGGTCAATCATCACCCAATTAACCTACCAACTTGTATGTCATTGGATGTAGGAGGAAATGACTACCCAGAGGAAGCCTGTGAAGTCACAGGGAGAATGTGTGAACCGAATAGCACTGGAAGTCTATATTGAATTCTGATCATTGGAATGATGAAGCAGTAGCTCTCTGGCTGTGTCATTGTGCTCCCCTTTTAGTTTTATAAAATGCTGTTTTTATGTCTTTCAGTATATTTTGAATAAGTAACCAGTTATCTGTTATGCTAATTCCTGGTTGCAGACCACCGATTAAATGAGTCAACCCAGTACAAAAACAGATAAAGACTTGGGCATAAGTAGCAACCTCAACATTGTGGGACTGTTTTAAAAAAAAGGACTGGAACATATTCAGAGAGACATCTATCTACGACCATCACATTAACATTGATGAATATGTGAGATCTGGGTGTGGTTATATAGAGAAGTGCATTGTGGATGCCACTGTTATTAAACATATCTATAACAGGGCAAATCAGAAGCCATGGCTGACAGCAGAGGATCAGGCATGGCTGAGATTGGAATGTTACCTTCAGATTGAGGGATAAGATGGTTCACAGGTCAGCAAGAGCTGTGCTTTTCTTACACCATTAGGAAGGCAAACGGGATTATCCACAGAAGATATGTAGCCATTTCTGTGACACCAGAGACACAGGTCCTTCAGCCCACCATGTGCTGAACATTTACTTACTTTAGAAATTACCTTGGGTTACCCATAGCCCTCTATTTTTCTAAGCTCCATATACCTATGCAGGAGTCTCTTAAAAGACCCTATCGTATCCGCCTCCACCACCCTTGCTGGTGGCCCATTCCACGCACTCACCACTCACTGTGTAAAAAAAGAAAAAAAACTATTTACCCCTGGCATCTCCTCTGTACCTGCTTCCAAGCACCTTAAAACCGTGCAGTCTTGTGACAGCCATTTCAGCCCTGGGAAAAAGCCACTGACTATCCACAGAATCAATGCCTTTCATCATCTAATACACCTCTATCAGGTCACCTCTCATCCTCTGCCGCTCAAAGGAGAAAAGACCGAGTTTACTCAACCTGTTCTCATAAGGCATGCTCCCCAATCTGGGCAACATCCTTGTAAATCTCCAATGCACAGTTTCTATTGTTTCCATATCCTTCCTGTAGTGAGGTGACCATAACTGAGCACAGTACTCCAAGTGGGGTCTGACCAGGGCCCTATATAGCTATAACATTACCTCTCGGCTCTTAACCTTAATTCCATGATTAATGAAGGCCAATACACCCATATGCCTTCTTAACCACAGAGTCAACCTGCACAGCTGCTTTGAGCGTCCTATGGACTCAGACCCCAAGATCCCACTGATATTCCACACTGCCAAGAGTCTTACCATTAATACTATATTCTGCCATCATTTTTGAACTACGAAAATCAACCACCTCACACTTATCTGGGTTGAACTCCAACTGCCACTTCTCAGCCCAGTTTAGCATCCTATCAATGTCGCACTGTAACCTCTGACAGCCCTCCACACTATCCACAACACCCGCAATCTTTGTGTCATCAGCAAACTAATCCATCCCACCACTTCTTCATCCAGGTCGATTGGTGAAGGAAATGCAGGGCTGGAGAAGGGAGAATCTAATTGGAGAGGACTGAAGGCCATGGAAGAAAGAAAGTGGGGAGGAGCACCCGAGGGAGGCGTTGGGCAGGTAAGGAGATAAATAGTGAGAGGGAAAACAGAATTTCTCCGCAGTTTTACATTGGCTCTTCCTCACATCAACTGTGGCCAGACAGAGTGCCTGTTTCAAGGGCATTTGGACCATAACAAACTTCAAACCCACCCTACACATCAATGACAGTGACGCCTCTCTTCCTGATAGGCCTTTACGCTCAGTGCTGAGTAAAGTGCCGGTGAGGAAGGCCCGCCACCCCCCACCCCTGAGGAGCAGGCGCTCTGTCTGGCTGCAGCTGATGTGAGGAAGAGCCAACCCATGTCAAACTGTGGAGCAATTCTGTTTTCCCTCTCACACTTTATCTCCTTACCTGCCCATCGCCTCATCGCCTCCCTTGGGTGCTCCTCCCCATTTTTTTTCTTCTGTGGCCTTCAGTCTTCTATTAGATTCTCCCTTCTGCAGCCCTGTATTTCTTTCACCAATCAACTTCCCAGCTCTTTACTTCACCCATCCCCCTCCCGGTTTCACCTATCTCTCTTCTCCACCACCCCCCCCCCAACCTTTTAACTCTACTCCTCTTCTTTTTTTTCTTGAGTCCTACTGAAGGGTCTCAGCCCGAAGTGTCGACTGTACTCTTTCCCATAGATGCTGCCTGGCCTGCTGAGTTCCTCCAGTATTTTGTGTGTGTTGCTTGGATTTCCAGCATCTGCAGATTTTCTCTGGTTTGTGATTGGTCATTAACAAACCTGGTTGAGTGCTGAGGGACTGTGCACCCCAGTTAACAGAGGTTCTAACAGACGTCTTCAATAATTCCCTGGTACAGTCCACTGCCCCCACAGGCTTGAAGGCGGCCACCATCATCTTAATGCCCAAGTAAATGATAGTAACCAGCCTTAACAACTATCATCCAGTAGCACTGACCTCAACAATAATGAAATGCTTTGAGCAGCTAGTTATGGATCACATTAAATCCCATTTCCCATTTTCTTGTTATATCAGACCCTTTCCAGTTCGTTATCACTGAAATCAGTCTACTCTGTCCTGTCCCACCTGGAAAATGGTGCTTTGTATACCAAGATGCTGTTTATCAACCAGGTCTGGTGTGTAAACTGTCCATGTTGGGTCTCAATAGCTCTCTCTAACTGGATCTTGGACTTCTTGACAGAAAGGCCATTGGCAGTCCATGGTGGTAGAAACGTCTCTAGTTCCATCATGCTAAACACCAGCACCACCCAGGGTTGTGTACCAAGGGCACCTGATGCATTGCTGTGCTGGTCAATCCAGTTCAAACTGAATCATCAGATTCGCTGATGACACACCTATGGTTGGCCAATAATGACAAGACAGAGTACAGAGAGGAGGTAGAGTGGCTGGTAGAATGGTGCAACCTCAATAACTTGCGTATCAGCGTGAACAAGACTGAATAGATGATTGTGGACTTAAGGAAGGTGCAGCCTGACTACTCCTCACTGCACATAAATGGCTGCTGTGTGGAGAGAGTTAGGAGCACCAAGTTTCTGGGAGTGCACATAATGGATGAGCTCACCTGGTCCCTCAACACTACCTCTTTGGTCAAGAAGGTACAGCAGCATTTCGACTTGAGGAGATTGAGGCAAGCGAGGCTTCCACCATCCCACAGGAGCATCATTAAGTGTATTCTGACCAGCTGCATCATTGTTTGGTGTGCGAATTGCAAGGCATCTGACTGCAAGTCCCTACAAAGGATTGCAAGGAACTCAGCAGGCCAGACAGCATCTATGGAAAAGAGTATAGTCGACATTTTGGGTTGAGACCCTTAACCAAGAATGGAGAAAAAAAGATGAGTCAGAATTAGAAGGTTGGGGGAGGGAAGGGGGAAACACAAGGTGATTGGTGAAACTGGGAGTGGGGGGAGGGATAAAGTAGATCTGGGAAGTTAATTGGTGAAAGAGATACATGGATGGAGAAGGGGGAAGCTGAAGGGAGAGCACAGAAGGCCACGGAAGAAAGAAAAGGAGGAGGAGCACCAGGAGGAGGAGTTAGGGTGAGAGAGGGAAAAGGGTATGAGGAATAGTGATGGGGGTGGGTGGTGGGGGAGGCATTACCGGAAGTTCAAGAAATCGATGTTCATGCCATCAGGTTGGATGTCACCCAGACTGAATGTAAGGTGTTGCTCTTCTAACCTGAGTATGGCCTCATTGCGACAGGAGAGGAGGCCATGGACTGACATGTCGGAATGGGAAGTGGAATTAAAATGGGTGGCTATTGGGAGATCCTGCTTTTTCTGGTGGACGGAGTGTAGGTGCTCAGTGAAGCAGTCTCCCAATTTATGTCAGGTCTTACCAATATACAGGAGGCCACACCGGGAACATCGGATACAGTAGATGACCCCAATAGACTCGCAGGTCTGGAGCTGTCTCTGGAGACAGCTTATCTACTGATGTCTATTATAAACCCACTGACTCTCACAGCTACCTGGACTATACCTCTTCCCACCCTGTTACTTGTAAGAATGCTATCCCCTTCTCTCAATTCCTCCATCTCCGGCACATCTGCTCTCAGGATGAGGCTTTTCATTCCAGAACGAAGGAGATGTCCTCCTTTTTCAAAGAAAGGGGCTTTCTTTCCACCACCATCAACGCTGCTCTTAACCACACCACTTCCATATCGCACCTGTCTGCCTCACCCCATCATCACCAAGCACCCCACCAGCCTCTGCGTCCAACACGTAATTCTCCACAACTTCCGCCACCTCCAACTGGATCCCACCACCAAGCAAATCTTTCCCTCTTCTCCCCCCCCCAACTTTCTGCTTCCCACAGGGATCACTCCCTTGTCTATTCATCCCTTCCCACTGATCTCCCTCCTGGCAATTATTCTGGTAAGCAGAGCAAGTGCTACACCTGCCCTGACACCACCTCCCTCACTACAATTCAGGGCCCTAAAGAGTTCTTCCAGGTGAGGCGACACTTCACCTGTGAGTCTATTGGGATCACTTACTGTATCTGGTGCTCCTAGTGTGGCCTCCTGTATATCGACGAGACCTGACGGAGATCAGGAGTTCACTTCGCTGAGCATCTCGGATCTGTTCACCAGAAAAAGCAGGATTTCCCATTGGCTATCCATTTTAAATCCATTTCCCATTCCTTCTGTTGCAATGAGGCCACACACAGGTTGGAGGAGCAACACCTTGTATTCTGCCTGGGTGGTCCAACTTGATGGTATAAACATTGATTTCTCGAACTTCTGGTAAGTCTCCCTCTTCAGCCTTCCCCATTCCCTTTTCCGTCTCTCACTTTATCTCCTTACCTGCCCATCACCTTCCTCTGGTGCTCCCCCCCCCCACCTTTTCTTCCATGGCCTTCTGCCCTCTCCTATCAGAATCCCCCTTCTCCAGCCATGTATCAATCAACTTCCCAGTTCTTTACTTCACCCCTCCCTCCCCCCCCCAGTTTCACCTATCGCTTTGTGTTTCTTCCTCCCTTCCACCCACCTTCTAACTCTGACTCCTCATCTTTTTTTCTCCAGTCCTGCCGAAGGGTCTGTGCCTGAAACATCGACTATACCATTTTCCATAGATGCTGCCTGGCCTGCTGAGTTCCTCCAGCATTTTCTGTGTGTTGCTTGGACTTCCAGTGTTTGCAGATTTTGTTTTGTTTGTGAAAGGATTACAAAGACTGCCGAGAGGATCATCGGCATCTCTCTTCCTTCTGTCAGAGATATTTATCTGTAGCGTTATGTACGCAAGGCTGTTAACAGTGTCACTGATTCCTAGTACAAGATCTATTATGATAGGAAACAGCTTCTTTCCCCAGCCGTAAGGCTATTGAGCCCTCTGCCACTACCCAGGTCTCATCACATATGAAATGCCATAAGTGCTATGCTGTTTACTTTTTAAACTTGTCTCTGAAATGCACCTTAGTGTTTGTTAATTTATTTCGGGTAATATAACTTTATGTTGTGTGCGTGATTTAATATGTACTGTTGTGCACCTTGGTCCGGAGGAACATTGTTTCGTTTGGCAGTGTACAGTTGAATGACAATAAACTAAACTTGAAGTTAATAACTTCATCAAATGTTCGAAGGGACGAATAGATAAATGATTGTTTGATAATTCAAACAATACAAAAATACAACAGATGCTGGGACTCTGAAGTAAAATGAGGAAATGTTGAAAACACATATTAGGCAATAGCAGCAACTGTGGCAAATTGATGTTTCAGGTCAAAGACCCTTCATCATGTTTTAACAGAAGGTCTTTGACCTGTGGTGTTGGTTCTTTTTATCTCTATAGTTGATACTGGATAGACCGAGGACTTCCTGCAATTTCTGAATATTTGAAAAACTATACATTTCTCAACTTATACAGTTTCTGTGCTATGGAATTGTAAAGAATATGATGTGTTTTCAGACTTCAGAGAGAAAATAAGTTTTTGCTTATTTGGAAATCAAATTGGTGGCAGGTACTAAATAAAATGGAAACATTCATCACAGTATCTGTAAGCTTTTTTGTGTAATACAGTTACTACAATTGACATAAGTCCTTTTCCTGCAGTTACAATTCAAATTGATATTGATGCTCCTGTTTGGCAAAATGGAAGAAGCCACAGTTCCAGAAAATGGTGGCTTGCAGTTTTTAAATATTTGCTATTGCGGAATAAAGGCCTTGTTGTATTGACATGATAGTGGTGGAGGCTGAATTTTTAAAAATTAAACAACAATATGAGAGAATAAAATGAGACATGGGTGTTTTTCATAAAGAAAGCACAGGATATATCTTTGGATAGATGCCCAGATAATTATTTAGTAGATTAATATAATAGATGAAGGCTGCAGAACAGATGGGGTGACGTAGTTGAAGTTATGGAAATTCAGAGTTTCCAGATGGATAGAATTTGTTCTCTTAATTTTTCAGGTGATGGCTAATGCAGATCGTTTTGACCTTAGTTTCAATTGCAGTGAGAAGAGAAGCCCAGATAGTTCCAGTAGGTTGCGGTTATTAGTTGGCTACAATTAAAAGAATACAAATTCAGAGGACGAAACCAAAGAGACAGATGTTTGGTTTGAATTGTGTGGTTTCTGTAATTCCTGTTGTATTAAGTAAAGAGTTATGTGAGTTTTCAATCAAGATGATGATTGTGCTAAGTATCATGTTGCCATGACCACTTGGTGACCAAAGGCCAATGGCTCTGATGCAGCGCCATTGGTTGTGAAAAAGAACTTACTTTTTTCCGGTAGTTCTAGACATTTGAGGAATCAAAGTATTAAAACACCTATAGAAAAGAATTCTAGTACACTTCACATACAGTGCCATTCCCTGAAGCTGTAGAGGATGAAGCAACTTCTGGCTAATGCCATGGATTGCTGCCAATCCAGATAGCTGGCAGATGTCAGTTGCTTTTTGTGAGCTAGTTATCGTTATTTTATGGAGTTTGTGATAGACTTCTATCAATTGCCACGACCAGGAACATTTATCTTCTTTCTCTGTGCTTTGTATAGTTATTGTGTAAGGAATTCTTAGTATCTTAGTGTGTGCATAGAACTCTTACTCTATGCCAAGGTTACATTGAATCATTTTACTCAGCAATTGTGTAAATCTAAAACAGGGAGAAATCAGATACTGTAGATTTTTTTTGCACAAACAGCTCTGCAGGGCTGTTAGATTTGGCTTATATTTGTTTTTCATTTTAGAGATTTACTAGTTAGACTAAACTTATGCTCACAAATTTCACCTGCTTAGCTTTCATAGTGTATTAGTTGCATGTAGTAGTTTGTGGCAATCCATCATCCCAATATTCATTTTCAGTGTTGCATCAAATTTTATTTGTGTTAAAATGTTTTCACTTAGCATTATACTTACAGGAACATAGGGCATTTTATAAACATTGATGATTGGTCCAACAAACCTGTCCCATTTTTAGTAGATCTGCTTTCTTGGCTTATTACCAAATCCCACAGTCTGTTCTTTCTTCAGAAATTTATCTAGTTGTCCCTTGAAACCATTTATGTTTGCTTCAACAACATTCACTGGTAATGTATTCCACATGTTTACTAGGCTTGGTGTGAAACTTCTCTTTGATTCCTTACTTACCCACTGAGTTAGAATTTTCTGCTGTATATAGAACCCTTTATGAATATAAATTGCCTGAGTCAACTCCATTAACTTTCCCCATTTTATTTTCAGAACTTCCCTTGTCACTTTGTCTCATTATAAACATTCGGTTTCTTCATGATGGTACCATTTTTGTTATATTCATCCTCATCCTCATCCGCATCCATTTTTGTTCTCTACTTTCTCTTTACATTTGTCTACTATGCACTTGATTGGTTCAGTCTGTAAAGTAGGAAGAACTTGGACATGAAGTGCTTTTTAGATCTCTGCTGTTTTCCAAGGTGTTTTCCTACCCATGCATTGCTTAAGATATGCAGTCTCTGGTCTTTGGGTAGCAGTAATCGGTCTCTGGGAACATCAAACTCTTCTAAGCAATTGGTTAATCTATCAGTTGACAGTTAGGTTTTGGGCAATGTATCAATTTTTCTTTAATTACTACCAAGAAATATTTGTGTGTCCATCTGCATAGGTAGACATTGTACCTGGGTATGATCCTAAAGAATTGGTCTAGGCTTGGCGCTGAAACCCTTTGTTCTGATTTTAGTAAGCATGTTAAACTGACAATAATTACCTTTTTTGCTTACGTTTTGAATTTGTTTTCATCTTTTCTCCGATACTTTTTATGCCAATGGTTTGTAAACTTATGAAATTTTGCTTCTAGAACTGTCATTAAAATAATTGCTTAATTCATAAAATGTTCCTGGCAATCCCTACATTATTTTCTGATAATCCCATTCCACCCATTTATGGTTATCCTGGTTTGCTGTTTTCAGTCAAGTTTCTGTGTAGCACTTTGTACTTCTTTCCACAATTGCTTCAAGCTACTAACCTTTAGCCTAGAAGCTTGTCAAAAGGCTTCTTTTTAAAATATAATAACTCAATTTTCATTAGATTTCCTTCACATATTCTGACTGGTCTACTGGTTTCTAATTTTGACTTGATCCTTTTAAAAATGCAATGGATTCTGGTTAATTGGAACACATTGGGACCAGTACATTTTGGCCCAATTAGCCAAAGTTTTATGGAAATAGTTAAGAAGCTATGGAAAAATTGTTTAACTGAGTAACAAATTATGTATTTAAATGAAATATAGACAAATTAGCATACTACCTATACTACTAATTTACTATAAAACTGAGGATTGGTTCCCAATCGACGGAGGAATTCATTCAATTTATGCTGCCATGTTTTTTTGATTGACTGTAAATAAACAAAATCAATGCAGATACCTAGTGTAGATAATTGACTGCCTTCATACAGTCCTTAAACGATTGCATCCTCTAAATCTTCGTTTTCATTGTAACATTTAAGATGACATCAAAGACATCAAAGTATACCCTTAGAGATTTGTTTGCTTCTAGGCAGGCTCAAATCAAGAAACCCACAGAACACAATTTAGAAAAGGATCTTAACCACTATGCAGAGAAAGAGGGGGGAAAAAACATACATCATGCAAATAATAGATGCAAACGACAACATTTTGAACCAGATTGAATGTTTAGATCAGCTCCCTGGAGCAGCCATAGTAGTAGGCACAAGCCTCGATCTCAGTTCATCATATTAGTGGGGCAAAACTCACATAGACGACAGCTACCAGATTGAGGAATGAACATCGAGGGACAGCGAGCAAAATTAGCCTGACCCTCACTTCCAAACTTGGGATTTCCAGTCTATCTGGTCCGGCATTTAAATTGTCTTAGCACCAGATAGTAACTCGCTCCAAGACCTGGGCCCCAGCCCAGCAACACACCTGAGCTGCACAGCCGGAAGCCATTTTCTATCTCTTAGAGCAAACCAACGTGGAACCCAGTTTAGGTGGATGGGCATTGAAACTCTTCTGCATCAAATCCTCTCCAAATCGTTCACTCCAACAGCAATAGCAATACCAACTCCATCTGTGACTGCATCTTGAATATATTGCATTCCGGCTTTGCAATACACCAGTAGGGCTCATGCTTCGAATCAGCTTCGCCTCCGTTTGCTTCTTCATTGTTTGCAGTGTTAGTTGACCATAATTTACATGAGAAAAGGTGTTGTTAGTAATGTTTTAGCTGTGTACCTTGCCTTCTGGACTACCATTAAGCTGTCACACATCTTCAGTAGCGCCATCTTATTGACCTCATTCCCAGCCATTTCTGGCATCTCCAAACCGATTTGGTGAAACGGCAGTGAGGAAAATAGTTCTGAATTGTTTTACTGCTTATTTTTTTTTTACCAACTATCAGTGATACAAAGCACTGCTTTTTGAACACAAACACATGCAACTGACACTATTATAAAAACTGTTCACTCTAAGCATGGTGTAGTGTTTAACAAGGGCATGCAACTGAAGCTAGTTAAAAACTTTGGCACCAGTCTCCTGTTCCAATTCCAAATAAAGGAAAGGAATCCCAGCTATTTTCTTGATTAGCTTTTGTTCTTCATGAATTGCCCCAATAAAGTTGCTGCCCCGAATAATCAATGGCCCAATTAACCAGAATCCTTTGTAGTTTTAGTTTTGTTTTGTCTCATTAACTAGTTACTTTGGGCAATCTATTTTAATATGCATTTTAACTGTTCGTTTCCTCCTAGTTGTGTTTGTTTTCTCTGATGTATTCAATAATTTTTAATAATTCAATAATTTCCCATTTAACAATCTCGGGCTTTAAACCACCCTTCAAAGCTTAGATATCTTGCTTTGTCCAGTTTGGTTGATTTGTATATTGACACCAATCCTACATGTATTTTCTGTAGTTCAATGGCTAGATTTTATCATTGCTGTTGCACATTATGAAGATCTGCATTCATCTGTCATTTGGAGCTATAGCTGGGGGAGATTTAGCTGACTTCTGATAATTCCAGCATACGTGGTGATGTCAGTCTTAGTGAGCTGTTCATCTCTCCTGTTTCCTTTTGCATAATGCCATGTAGTTTCTACTGTCACTATTATTAAACATTTGCATCTTGAAATTAATGTTAAATGGGATTGACAGCAATCCTGTATCACATTATATATTTATATTGCAAACTATTCGTCCTAAATAAATTAAGTCTTGGATGCTATTTTTACTGTAAATTTTTTCTCATCATTTTTGTACAGGTGGTTGATTTTAGGACAGTATTTATATCTGGAGTCCCTTGACGTATACAGTAGTAAAGCACGATACTTGTATTTGGAATGATCATTGAGTAGCAAACTGAGGAATCTTTGTCAGTGAGGAAAACCAGTCTTACCTGGTATACATTATGTGAAAGGAGTATGACAAATTGGTTGAAATACAGGTTTCACCTATAAAGTGCATTTGGGGTCCCAAGAGATGGGAATGGGGTTGAAGCAAGAGTTGCCGTATTGTTTTCTCTATTATTTTCCATTACCTTGGCTAATATTTACCTTTTAATATTCTTAACTAAAAAGAAGGGACTGAATTTCATTTCTCTTTCAGGCCACCTGATTGTTTTGTAGCTAATGAGTTAATATAATAAGCAAATTTTAAAATATCAAGCTTCAGAACACAGCAATGTGATACGCAAAGTTGTCTTGACTTTAGTGAATTGATTGAAGAATAATGGCTAACACGAGAGGGCACAGTTTTAAAGTGCTTGGAAGTAAGTACAGTGGAGATGTCGGGGTGGTGAGTGTATGGATTGGGCTGCCGGCAACATTGGTGGAGGCGGACACAATAGGGTCTTTTAAGAGACTCTTGAGTAGGTACATGGAGCTTAGAAAAATAGAAGGCTATGTGTAACCCTAGGTAATTTCTAAAGTAATTACATGTTTGGCACAGCATTGTGGGTCGAAGGGCCTGTGTTGTGCTGTAAGTTTTCTATGTTTCTATGTTTAATGCGTTTTGACTACACCTCTAAAGGTAACTTGCATGCTTTTTTTTTGAAGCAACACATTAGTGAACTGCATCGTTTCTTCTGGTAAATCTATTTGCACGGCGTTTGCATAAGTAGTTCGAAGATATTAACTCAGCAAATGAGAAAAATATTTAAACTCCAGTGGTAAGCTGAGAGCTCTGCCCTCATCAGAGGTTTGGTAAAGCTGATCAAGGGGATTCAAAGGAGAACTCTCTGGTGGCTGAAATCCAACCTCCCAGAAAGGCAAATGGCGTAGCTGTTGAGCGAGAGTAGGGCACCAACTATTCATCACTTGCATATTAGTGTATAGCTTCCGCCCTTCTGATTTTCCTACCAGCCGACTGCACTGGCATACACTGGGGCTTATTTTACAGTAATCAGTTAATCTAACAATCAACTTGTCTTTGGCACATAGGAAAAGAATGGAAGCACCCAAGAGTAATCCACATAGTTACAATAAGAACATGCAAACTCAGTTTAGACGGTACTGGGATTCGGGATTGAATCTGAATTGCTAAGGCTGTGAGATGTTTGCACTACCTGCAACACATTTGTGCCCATCTCTGCCATAAATGAGCAAACCTTTATTTTTAAACAGTGATCCCTAGTCTGGTTTCTTTCTCATGAGGAAATACTTTTCCACTTCCAGTCTGCCAACATCACCCAGGAGCAGAATTGGGCCATTCAGCCCATCAAGTCTGTTCTGCTATTCTATCATGGCTGATTTATTATCCCTCTCATCCCCATTCTCCTGCCTTCTTGTAATCTTCGACACCCTGACTGATCAAGAACCTATCTGTCTTTGCTTTAAATATACCCAATATCTTGGCCTCTATCTGTGGCAATGAATTCTACAATTCACTACCCTCTGGCTAAAAAAAATTCCTCCTCATCTCTGTTCTAAATGGACATTCTTCTATTCTGAGGCTCTTCCCTCTGGTCCTAGACTCCGCTACTATAGGAAACGTCCTCTCCACATCCACTCCATCTAGGCCTTTCAGAATTCAATAGGTTTTGGTGAGATTCTCCACCCTCTGCACCCTCCCCCTCCGCCCCCCCCCATTCTTCTATGTTGCAGTGAGTACGAGCCCAGAGCCAAATGCTCCTTATTGCATCACACAAAATGCTGAAGGGTCTCAGCCTGAAATGGTTGACTCTTTTCCATAGATGTTGCCTGGCCTGCTGAATTCCTCCAGTATTTTGTGTGTGTTGCTTGGATTTCCAGCTCTGCAGATTTTATCTTGTTTGTGAATGCTCCTCATACGTAAGCCCCTTTCAGTTTTGGGATCTTCTGTATGGTTTACATAGCTTAAAAACATAGTCAATTTACTTAATACTTGGGATCATTTAGGGCCCATTTTAATGCTATCTGTCATGGAGATGAGTGAGTGAGAAGATGGAAGAATACAGTATTATTTGTAAAATTTAAAAAGAGAGGTCCACTTTTGTGATCAGAGAAGAAAAGCAGGGTATTTGTTAAATGTTCTTGTATTTGTTAAATGTTCTTATATTTGAATGTGTTGATATTCAACTAGACACTTAGCCAATTCCTTGGGATTATGGGTGGTTCAGTTCACTGAGCAATAGATGCTTGATTTCTTTTGGCAGCCATTGCTCATTAGCTATCACGCATCTTGACAGAGCAATGTATTGATCCAATGGCTATGAGGTCCAAAGTAATTGGAAATTAAGCTGTGCTGCAGACCTGGCACACAGACATCCACCAGGTTCATGTTGCCATATTCTGACCATCCTAAACACCCTAAACACAGAAACTTTATTAGCACCCTTCCGTTGACATCTTCCAATTACCCTGATTATCTCCCTTGTCTTCCTACTTCTGATCACTTTTTCCTCAGTGTCTCCCTTAAGTCCTCACTCTCTTAATCCCCTTCTCTCTGAAGTTCTTTCACTTTTTCCTGGTTAGCCCATTCTCTTTCTTTTCCCCACTTGACTACCACACAATATACTGCTCCAGCTGCCTGTTGCTTGCTCTTTCTAAGAGTGAGGTCACTTACCAACTGTTGTGGCTCATCTTCTTCCTGGGTTGTTCCCCAGTTGCCTCACTCCTGCCAACACCCACCTACAGGTCCCAGCATCTGTGCCACTTGAAACCGGCAGCCAAGTTCTAGAATTCTAGAATTCTCCTAAGGCGCTTGCACACATAACACTCATGATTAACGTGCAGATGCAGCAGGTGATTAAAAAGGCAAATAGTATGCAAACTTTTGTAATGCGAGCATTTGGTTATAGCAGAAAGGAAGTATTGTACAGTACTTATTTTAGAATCAGGTTTTTTAAAATCACTGTCTTATGTGAAATTTGTTGTGTGGCAGCAGTATAGTGCAAAGACATAAAATTGCTATAAATTACAAAATAATAAATAGTGCAAAAGAGAACATTGAGGCAGAGTTCATGGACTATTCAGAAACCTGATGATGAAGGGAAAGAAACTACTGCTGAGTTGTTGAATGTGGGTCTTTAGGCTCCTGTACCACCTCTCTTGAAGTAGGAATGCAAAGAGGGCATGTGCTGGATTGTGAAGATCCAAAATGATAAAAGGTGCCTTATCAAGGCACTGCTTCTTGAAGATATCCTCAGGTGGAGAGAGTTGTGCCTTGATGGAGCTGGCTGATTCTACAAACCTCTGCAGCCTTTTGTGATTTAGTGCATTGGAGCCTCCATATCAGGGTGCGATGGAACCACACTTCAGAATGCACTTCACTGTAAATTGATAGAAATTTGCAGGAGTATTTGATCTTGCTCAAACTCCGAACGAAGTAGATCCACTGGTGTTTCTTTATAATTAGAATTGATGTATTATTGTCATGTGCACTGCGGTAGAGTGAACATTTAACGTCCATACTGTTTGAACAGATCAACTCATTACATGGTACATTGAGGTAGTATAAGGTTAAACAATAACAATGCAGAATGAAGTGTAACAACTACAGGAAAAAGTGCAGGTAGACAATAAGGTGCAACATCAAAACAAGGTAGATTATGAGGTGAAGAGTCTATTTTATCATACTAGGGAACCATTCAATAGTCTTATAACAGTGGGTTAGAAACTGTCTTGAAGTCTGGTGGTACGTTCTTTCAGGTTTTTAAAGACTTCTGCCCAATGGGGAAAGGGAGAAGAGAGAATTTCCATGGTGGGTGGTTGCTTTGATTACACTGATGGAAGTTAAATACAGATGTCTGAACAGTAGCCAGGAATTGGGCTACAAATTACAATAGAAAAGGCATGTAAAAAGAGCTATGTTGTGATAATCGTGGGGCATTTCAATATGCAGATAGATTGGGCAGATCAGATTAATGCTGTATCCCAAGAGAGGGAATTTGTAGAATGTCTACAAGATAGCTTTTTAGAGCAGCTTGTGGTTGAACTCACTTGGGGACTGGCAATTCTGGATTGGGTGTCATATAATGACTCAAATTTGATCAGAGAGCTTAAGGTAAAGGAACCCTTAGGAGACAGCAATCATAATATGATTGAACTTTCCCTGCAATGTTGGAAGGAGAAGCTAAATTCAGATGTATCAATATTACAGTAGAGTAAAGGGAATTACAGAGGCATGGGAAAGGAGCTAGCCAAAGTAGATTGGAAGGGGACATGAGCAAGGATGATGCAAAACAGCAAAGGCTGGTGCAAAGGGACTTGGGAGTCCTTGTGCAGAATTCCCTAAATGTTAAGTTGCAGATTGAATTGGTGGTAAGGAAGGCAAATGCAATGTTAGCATTCATTTCAAGAATATAAAAGTAGGATATAATGTTGAGAGTTTATAAAGCACTGGTGAGGCCACACTTAGAGTATTGTGAGCAGTTCTGGCCCCTCATCTAAGAAAGGATGTGCTACCATTTGAGAGGGTCGAGCGGAGGTTCACGCGAGTGATCCCAGGAATTAAAGGATTAACATACGAGGAGCATTTGATAACTCTGGCTCAGTACTCTCTGGAGTTTAGAAGAATGAGGTTGTGGAAGGGGGAAGGGGTATCTGATTGAAACCTATTGAATATTGAAAGATCTTGCTAGAGTGGATGTGGAGAGGATGTTTCCTGTAGTAGGGGAGTATAGGACCAGAGTGTGCAACTTCAGAATTGAAGGACAACCACTTAGAACAGAGATGAGGAAAAACATCTTTAGCCAGAAGGTGGTGAACCTGTGGAATTCATTATCACAAACAGCTGTGCATACCAAGTGAATTTAAGTCTGAGGTTGATAGCTTCTTGACTAATCAGGGTATCAACGGTTACAGGGAGAATGGGGTTGATAGGGATAATAAATCAGTCATGATGAAATGCCGGAGCACACTCAATGGACCAAATGGCCTGATTCTATTCCTATGTCTTATTGTCTTGATGGCAGCGAGAAGAACTGACAGAGTTCATGGAGGGGCAGCTGGTTTCTGTGATGTGCTTACTTGTGTCCACAACTCTGAGTCATTGATTGTATTGATGTGTTGGGCCCAGCACAGATCCTCGGAGATGTTGTCATCCAGGAACTTAAAGCTGCTCACCCTTCCCACCATTGTCCCCTCAATGAGGTTTGGTGAATGTTTTGCTTTGCCTATGATGAGATGAATTATGCCAGGTACCTGTCCCCTTACTTTGCTCAGATGATGAACCTCCTAGAGAAGAATCCTTCTACATATGAGGCCTTCAAGACAGGCCAATTCTCAGTACAGCTGTCAAGTAACAACCCCTTTGGGCAGATCCCTGTGGACCAGGGCTGCTGAAGCCACAGTGAACAAAGACACACACAGACTCCTGGAGGCACATCACAGTTCAGCCTGAATGCTGGAGCTATCAAGCATTACGACATAACAGCTGAGCACCACAGTGCATTCCTGGGACAGTTAAGGGAGATGGTGCAAGGCAACAAATCAGAGCTTTGTCCTGTGGAGCTACAATGGCTAAGAATTCAGAAAGATGAGGAAGCAGTTTCAGCAGTGGTTAGCCTCATACATGAATGGGTCAACCCATTTGCAGAGAAGCGGGACCTCATTAGCATCTCTACGGCAAAGGCAGCCCCCAAGGACATTGCCTCCGACCTGATGAAGGCATATGAGATTGGCGAGCAATGCTATGCAACCTTCAAGGATGAGAGACTAGAGGAAGACCCACCAGCAAAGAAATTCCATGACCCAATGAAAACCAACAAGCTGAAAACATTCAGTGATATGTGTAAGAAGAGAGAAGTGAAATCAAATGGGAGGGCGATCATCTTGAAAGCAGACAGGTCTTTGTTTGGATGCATCATAGTGATGGCCCAAGGGCGCAGTCTACGTATGGAGGATATCCTTTTTCATTCCCTTGGATCATTGCCCTGGGCCCTGTCCACAGCAGAAGGACTGCTGAGAAAGACAAATAAAGCTACTTTAGCCACAACCTTGAAGAAAAATGTACCAGTAGAAGAGCAACTCCCAGGAAACTCTGCTACAGTAGATGGAATGAACTTGGTCCAAAGAATGTAAGGTGATCCAGTTCCTTTCAGAGATGTTGCCACAACAATGCTGGGTATGGCTCTGAGGGAAGGCAGTCAGAGTAGCAGAATCAATGTTGTGTTTGACACTTACAAGGAGAACTCTATAAAGAACAGTGAAAGATCTCTACGGGGTGAAGAGACTGGTCATGAGTTGCAAGGTACCACAGGCACACGGATGGTGAGGCAGTGAATGAGCTCTCTGACCAAAGTCAGTAACAAAAATAGTCTCTTTAACTTCATAGTCCATGAATGGAGGAAGGCGGAGTACAGAGCAAAGCTACAGGAGAAGTTCCTGTATGCAACTGTGAATGACAAATGTTACAGAATCACATCTCAAGACAATGAGGAGGTGTCAGCTTTTCAGTGTCAACAAGAAGAAGCAGATGGCCGCCTACCTCACCATGCTGCCCATGCCACAACAGAGGGATACCAATCTGTAGTGATCTGCTCAGAAGACACAGATATCTTTATCATGTCTAGATTGAGGCCCAGTTGTTCCAGAAGTGTAGCACTAGAACCCGTGCAAGGCTTGGAGACATCAGGAAGTTTGCTGCCATTGTTGGCATAGGGGTTTGTAGGGCTTTCATTGGGTTGCACGCATATACAGGATGTGACACTGTAAGCGCTTTTGCAGGCAAAGAGAAGAGGAATGCCCTAAAACTTCTGACCAGCAACAGGGAAACTCAGGACACATCCTCAGAGTTGGGTCAGGAATGGGACCTCTCCCCAGAACTGATGGACAAACTGGAGGCATTTACATGTCTCCTGTATGCCCCAAAAGCATTGACCACTAAGGTTAATGAGCTCAGGTATCACCTTTTCTGTGAGATAAAAGGTGATATGGAAAGTTATCAACTTCCACCATGCACAGCGAGCCAACTATCAGGCTGATATATGGAGAAGATGTTTGGAGAAGGACCCACAAGTGCCAAGCCCTGTTGGCAGAGGATGGAAGATGGAGAGAGAAGAGGAAGCTGAACAGTTGGATGGAAGGCCAGCCAGCACCCAATGCCATCTGGGATCTACTGGCCTGTAACTGTCCAAAAAAATGTTCACTCCCAAGATGTATGTATGATAATTTACTAATTTTAACTATTTTTAATATTTGTAATCCAGGGAGTGTGAAGCGCAGAATCGAATATCACTGTGATGATTGTACGTTCTAGTACCAATTGTTTGGCGACTATAAAGTATGTGTGTTGCAAATGGCCTCAGGTGAACTGACGTGCAGACTGGCAGACTGTGAGAACCAGGCATCCACCTCAGAGAGTGTAGAAAGTTCAGATGAAGACGTGGAAGACTTGGAAAATTATTATGATTGTTAATGGGTTATGAAAGTATGGAATGCAGTCTTTGATTAAGTATATTCATTTTACAACAAATGGGGCCTAGGTTATGGCTGTGTGGAACCCCACATTTGAATTACTGTACTGTAATTCCATATGCTATGAAAAAAGCTTAAGATTGTTTTGCATTTGATACAACAATATGGAAAATATCATGGCATTGATAAAACTCCAGAAAACTTTCCAAATGAGGTTTTTTACCTTTTGGGGGTGGGGTAACATTTTCTGCTGTACTGATGTTAATATGGAATATATACAAAAAATGATTACTTATTTGAATTCCTGAATAAATTCTCTACAAATCCATGTGATTATATGTGTCCTAGGGTTTTTATTGACTTTTCCAAAATAAACAACAGACAAATATTTTTCTAAAAATAAAATGATTCACTCTACTGAAATCGGGCACTGTACTGCGAGTGCCACCAATGAAATAGTTTTCAATGTAGGATTTTATAACAACGTTTGATGAAAAGTGCTTGAACTCAGCTATCATTGTGACAGATCTCAATGTTGAGGGATCACTGATGACAAAGTACCACCAGGTTGAATATATATGTTGTACTTTATATTGGCCACTTTTCAGAAATGCTTATTT
Source organism: Mobula hypostoma (assembly GCF_963921235.1). Lineage (NCBI taxonomy): Eukaryota > Metazoa > Chordata > Chondrichthyes > Myliobatiformes > Myliobatidae > Mobula > Mobula hypostoma. The sequence continues at coordinate 174,172,990 of NC_086097.1, forward strand.
TAGGGTAGTGTTATAAAATGCATGATAGCACACATAAAGCTATCACTGGTACAATGCTATCACATATTTTCTAACTCCAGAGATGTATACCTTGCCAAAAATCACTATGAGCAATATTCCCCTCAGATGGTACCGACTGTCACAAAAAACTGTGGGTCAATTGTTTAAGAAAAATAACCAGATGGCTTGCGTCACAAAAATAAACAAACAAACAAACAAATAAATATATATCCACTCTCAGACTAAACACAAAAGAAAACTAACCCCAAAGCCTTGGTAACTTGAGGCTTATAACCGCTAAGCCCCTCCCCCTAGACCAACCAAAAACTAATTAACTCAATTATCCAATTAAAGATGGTATCCTCCACATCAGCACACCTGTGCAGGTTGCTGCTGCCTCCAGATGAGACAGCTCCATGCAGCAACTGTTTCAGATCCAGTCACTATTACTACTGGGGATGTGTTTTATCGAGTGCCCCATGTGCTGTCCGTAATCAGTGACGGGCCTTTGTCACACTGACCAACCCTACTGGCTCACGGACCATTGAGCTGTTCTTAGCCACACAATCATGAGTATAGTGAGAGTAGAGCAGTGGGTTTAGCATACATGCTAGAGGTGTGCCTTGTTAAGGTCACACTTCAAGAACTGTGTACAGTTTTGGTCTCCTTGTGTAAGAAAGTATGTACTGTCAGAGGGGGAGTCCATGGAAGATTCACCAGACTGGTTCCAAGGATGGCAGGGAATAAGGAAACATTGAGTATGCTAGAATTATATTCTCAAAAGATTAGGAGAATGAGATATCTGAAAATTTCTGAAAAGGCTCAACAGTTATGGGGAGGATATTTGTGACTGAGGAGACTGGGGTCAGGGAATGCAGTTTGAGAAGATTCAGCAGGCTGTTAAATTTTTTCCATTGAGAGTATGATGAATCTGTAGCATTCTCTGTCCTTGGAAGGTTGTGGAGACTTGGCCAACAAAATCATTCAAAGTAGTAGATCAGTAGGATTTCTGCATATTCTGAATATTGTGATGGTGGAAGAAAATGGCACTGAGGTAGAGCATAGAATTGTGTAACACAGGACAGGAACAGGTTCTTTGTCCCAAGATATTGTCCCGAGCTAATATAGGTAATGTCTAATTAAATTAATCCCTTCTTCCTACACATTAGATGACAAGATTAGCCATGATTTTGTTAATAGCAAAGTGAGTTTGAAAGACTGGAGAATCTTTTCTTCCTCTTATTTCTTATATTTATGTGATTAAAAATAGTAAGTACTGTAAATACTCTGCAGGTCAGGCAACATCTTTGGAGAGTGAAATGGAGTCACCATCCTGAAATATTGCTTCCATAATATTTTGTTGAGACAAGTGAGCTTTATTTGGAGTCTGTAGATTCCAGTTAAGATTGGTTTCAGTTATTAGTTTCTGGTTGTTGCTTAAAATGCTTCATTTGTTAATTCAACATTGTATGTAACTCTTCCCATAAGTGCATAGCCCTGCTGTGAATTTTTTCTTGACATTAAGAAAGTTTCATTGTCCCAATTTGGGTTACAAGTGGATAACAACCTCTGAATGTAGAAATAAAGGATTCTTAATCATGTTTCATTTTTTTAGAGGCTAAAAGAATAAAATAAATTATGAGCTATAAATTATCAACAATTCCTTATTTTTTTTGTTGGCATTCATACATTGTGATGATTTTTTTCAATTGACACTGTTTTAGTAAAGATAATTATTGTTGTACATGATGGAAAACATATTGTTTAGTTGAGAATTGATAGTTATGAATTGTTGCAGGAATTTCTATTACATTGGAATTTGGTTCCATGCAAAATTGCCTCTGAATAGAATATTAATATTAACCATTGCCTTAAATATTGCAAATGCAATTTAGCTATATATTTCACAGATGGTTCCTGTGCACAATGCTCCCACAATCTTCTGGAAAGCTCATGAAACTTCATTTCACTTTTGTCATGAGGTCTAAGTCTAGTTGTGTTCTGGAACTGTTGGAGCCTGTGATTTGCAGTTTGGAGATTGTTTGGGGGGGTCATTGCTTTGCTATCTCTGAGCGGATTCTGGGAGGTCGAGGCAGTAAGCGCGAACCTCATGGTGAGAAGACTGCGGGACGGGCGCAAGCTAATTGAAGCTTCCATTGTCCGCTGATTAAAGCAATGAGGGAGATTGAAAGATTGAGGTGAATGCCGAAGTGGAGCGCCAGCTGCCTGTCTTCTGACCGCTGGTGGGATTGCTCTGCTACTAGAGAGGGTAAACTGCCTTCTGATTGCTGGTGGGATTACTCTGCTACGAGAGAGGGTAAATTGCCTTCTGACCACTGGTGGGATTGCTCTGCTACCAGAGAGGGTAAACTGCCTTCTGATTGCTGGTGGGATTGCTCTGCTACCAGAGAGGGTAAATTCCCTTCTGATTGCTGGTGGGATTGCTTTGCTAACAGAGAGGGTAAATTGCCTTCTGATTGCTGGTGGGATTGCTCTGCTACCAAAGAGGGTAAATTGCTTTCTGATTGCAGGTGGGATTGCTCTGCTACCAGAGAGGGTAAATTGCCTTCTGACCACTGGTGGGATTGCTCTGCTACCAGAGAGGGTAAATTGCCTTCTGATTGCTGGTGGGATTGCTCTGCTACCAGAGAGGGTAAATTGCCTTCTGACCACTGGTGGGATTGCTCTGCTACCAGAGAGGGTAAATTGCCTTCTGATTGCTGGTGGGATTGCTCTGCTACCAAAGACGGTAAATTGCTTTCTGATTGCAGGTGGGATTGCTCTGCTACCAGAGAGGGTAAATTGCCTTCTGACCACTGGTGGGATTGCTCTGCTACCAGAGAGGGTAAATTGCCTTCTGATTGCTGGTGGGATTGCTCTGCTACCAGAGAGGGTAAATTGCCTTCTGATTGCTGGTGGGATTGCTTTGCTAACAGAGAGGGTAAATTGCCTTCTGATTGCTGGTGGGATTGCTCTGCTACCAAAGAGGGTAAATTGCTTTCTGATTGCAGGTGGGATTGCTCTGCTACCAGAGAGGGTAAATTGCCTTCTGACCACTGGTGGGATTGCTCTGCTACCAGAGAGGGTAAATTGCCTTCTGATTGCTGGTGGGATTGCTCTGCTACGAGAGAGGGTAAATTGCCTTCTGACCACTGGTGGGATTGCTCTGCTACCAGAGAGGGTAAATTGCCTTCTGATTGCTGGTGGGATTGCTCTGCTACCAGAGAGGGTAAATTGCCTTCTGATTGCTGGTGGGATTGCTTTGCTAACAGAGAGGGTAAATTGCCTTCTGATTGCTGGTGGGATTGCTCTGCTACCAAAGAGGGTAAATTGCTTTCTGATTGCTGGTGGGATTGCTCTGCTACCAGAGAGGGTAAATTGCCTTCTGACCACTGGTGGGATTGCTCTGCTACCAGAGAGGGTAAATTGCCTTCTGATTGCTGGTGGGATTGCTCTGCTACCAGAGAGGGTAAACTGCCTTCTGATTGCTGGTGGGATTGCTCTGCTACGAGAGAGGGTAAATTGCCTTCTGATTGCTGGTGGGATTGCTCTGCTACCAGAGAGGGTAAATTGCCTTCTGATTGCTGGTGGGATTGCTCTGCTACCAGAGAGGGTAAATTGCCTTCTGATTGCTGGTGGGATTGCTCTGCTACCAGAGAGGGTAAATTGCCTTCTGATTGCTGGTGGGATTGCTCTGCTACCAGAGAGGGTAAATTGCCTTCTGACCACTGGTGGGATTGCTCTGCTACCAGAGAGGGTAAATTGCCTTCTGATTGCTGGTGGGATTGCTCTGCTACCAGAGAGGGTAAACTGCCTTCTGATTGCTGGTGGGATTACTCTGCTACGAGAGAGGGTAAATTGCCTTCTGACCACTGGTGGGATTGCTCTGCTACCAGAGAGGGTAAATTGCCTTCTAATTGCTGGTGGGATTGCTCTGCTACCAGAGAGGGTAAACTGCCTTCTGACCACTGGTGGGATTGCTCTGCTACCAGAGAGGGTAAATTGCCTTCTGATTGCTGGTGGGATTGCTGTGCTACCAGAGAGGGTAAATTGCCTTCTGATTGCTGGTGGGATTGCTCTGCGACCAGAGAGGGTAAATTGCCTTCTGATTGCTGGTGAGATTGCTCTGCTACTGGAGTGGAGGGACTGCTTTCTGATTGCTGGTGGGATTGCACTGCTACCAGAGAGGGTAAACTGCCTTCTGATTGCTGGTGGGATTCCTCTGCTACCAGAGAGGGTAAATTGCCTTCTGATTGCTGCTGGGATTGCTCTGCTACCAGAGAGGGTAAATTGCCTTCTAATTGCTGGTGGGATTGCTCTGCTACCAGAGAGGGTAAATTGCCTTCTGATTGCTGGTGGGATTGCTCTGCTACCAGAGAGGGTAAATTGCCTTCTGATTGCTGGTGGGATTGCTCTGCTACCAGAGAGGGTAAATTGCTTTCTGATTGCTGGTGGGATTGCTCTGCTACGAGAGAGGGTAAATTGCCTTCTGACCACTGGTGGGATTGCTCTGCTACCAGAGAGGGTAAATTGCCTTCTAATTGCTGGTGGGATTGCTCTGCTACCAGAGAGGGTAAATTGCCTTCTGATAGCTGGTGGGATTGCTCTGCTAACAGAGAGGGTAAATTGCCTTCTAATTGCTGGTGGGATTGCTCTGCTACCAGAGAGGGTAAACTGCCTTCTGACCACTGGTGGGATTGCTCTGCTACGAGAGAGGGTAAATTGCCTTCTAATTGCTGGTGGGATTGCTCTGCTACCAGAGAGGGTAAACTGCCTTCTGACCACTGGTGGGATTGCTCTGCTACCAAAGAGGGTAAATTGCCTTCTGATTGCTGGTGGGATTGCTCTGCTAACAGAGAGGGTAAATTGCCTTCTGATTGCTGGTGGGATTGCTGTGCTACCAGAGAGGGTAAATTGCCTTCTGATTGCTGGTGGGATTGCTCTGCGACCAGAGAGGGTAAATTGCCTTCTGATTGCTGGTGAGATTGCTCTGCTACTGGAGTGGAGGGACTGCTTTCTGATTGCTGGTGGGATTGCTCTGCTACCAGAGAGGGTAAATTGCTTTCTGATTGCTGGTGGGATTGCACTGCTACCAGAGAGGGTAAACTGCCTTCTGATTGCTGGTGGGATTCCTCTGCTACCAGAGAGGGTAAATTGCCTTCTGATTGCTGCTGGGATTGCTCTGCTACCAGAGAGGGTAAATTGCCTTCTAATTGCTGGTGGGATTGCTCTGCTACCAGAGAGGGTAAATTGCCTTCTGATTGCTGGTGGGATTGCTCTGCTACCAGAGAGGGTAAACTGCCTTCTGGTTGCTGGTGGGATTGCTCTGCTACGAGAGAGGGTAAATTGCCTTCTGACCACTGGTGGGATTGCTCTGCTAACAGAGAGGGTAAATTGCCTTTGAATTGCTGGTGGGATTGCTCTGCTACCAGAGAGGGTAAACTGCCTTCTGACCACTGGTGGGATTGCTCTGCTACCACAGAGGGTAAATTGCTTTCTGATTGCTGGTGGGATTGCTCTGCTACGAGAGAGGGTAAATTGCCTTCTGACCACTGGTGGGATTGCTCTGCTACCAGAGAGGGTAAATTGCCTTCTAATTGCTGGTGGGATTGCTCTGCTACCAGAGAGGGTAAATTGCCTTCTGATAGCTGGTGGGATTGCTCTGCTAACAGAGAGGGTAAATTGCCTTCTAATTGCTGGTGGGATTGCTCTGCGACCAGAGAGGGTAAACTGCCTTCTGACCACTGGTGGGATTGCTCTGCTACGAGAGAGGGTAAATTGCCTTCTAATTGCTGGTGGGATTGCTCTGCTACCAGAGAGGGTAAACTGCCTTCTGACCACTGGTGGGATTGCTCTGCTACCAAAGAGGGTAAATTGCCTTCTGATTGCTGGTGGGATTGCTCTGCTAACAGAGAGGGTAAATTGCCTTCTGATTGCTGGTGGGATTGCTGTGCTACCAGAGAGGGTAAATTGCCTTCTGATTGCTGGTGGGATTGCTCTGCGACCAGAGAGGGTAAATTGCCTTCTGATTGCTGGTGAGATTGCTCTGCTACTGGAGTGGAGGGACTGCTTTCTGATTGCTGGTGGGATTGCTCTGCTACCAGAGAGGGTAAATTGCTTTCTGATTGCTGGTGGGATTGCACTGCTACCAGAGAGGGTAAACTGCCTTCTGATTGCTGGTGGGATTGCTCTGCTACCAGAGAGGGTAAATTGCCTTCTGATTGCTGGTGGGATTGCTCTGCTACCAGAGAGGGTAAATTGCCTTCTAATTGCTGGTGGGATTGCTCTGCTACCAGAGAGGGTAAATTGCCTTCTGATTGCTGGTGGGATTGCTCTGCTACCAGAGAGGGTAAACTGCCTTCTGACCACTGGTGGGATTGCTCTGCTACCAAAGAGGGTAAATTGCCTTCTGATTGCTGGTGGGATTGCTGTGCTACCAGAGAGGGTAAATTGCCTTCTGATTGCTGGTGGGATTGCTCTGCGACCAGAGAGGGTAAATTGCCTTCTGATTGCTGGTGAGATTGCTCTGCTACTGGAGAGGAGGGACTGCTTTCTGATTGCTGGTGGGATTGCTCTGCTACCAGAGAGGGTAAATTGCTTTCTGATTGCTGGTGGGATTGCACTGCTACCAGAGAGGGTAAACTGCCTTCTGATTGCTGGTGGGATTGCTCTGCTACCAGGGAGGGTAAACTGCCTTCTGATTGCTGCTCGGATTGCTCTGCTACCAGAGAGGGTAATTTGCCTTCTGATTGCTGGTGGGATTGCTCTGCGACCAGCGAGAGTAAATTGTCTTCTGATTGCTGGTGGGATTGCTCTGCTACAAGAGAGGGTAAATTGCCTTCTGATTGCTGGTGGGATTGCTGTGCTACCAGAGAGGGTATATTGCCTTCGAATTGCTGGTGGGATTGCTCTGCTACCAGAGAGGGTAAATTGCCTTCTGATTGCTGGTGGGATTGCTCTGCTGCTGGAGAAGGGAGACTCGTTTCTGATTGCTGGTGGGATTGCTCTGCTACCAGAGAGGGTAAATTGCCTTCTGATTGCTGGTGGGATTGTTGTGCTGCTGGAGAGGAGGGACTGCTTTCTGATTGCTGGTGGGATTGCTCTGCTGCTGGAGAGGGGGGATTGCTTTCAGATTGCTGGTGGGATTGCTCTGCTACCAGAGAGGGTAAATTGCCTTCTGATTGCTGGTGGGATTGCTCTGCTGCTGGAGAAGGGAGACTCGTTTCTGATTGCTGGTGGGATTGCTCTGCTACCAGAGAGGGTAAATTGCCTTCTGATGGCTGGTGGGATTGCTCTGCTACCAAACAAGGTAAATTGCCTTCTGATTGCTGGTGGGATTGTTGTGCTGCTGGAGAGGAGGGACTGCTTTCTGATTGCTGGTGGGATTGCTCTGCTGCTGGAGAGGGGGGATTGCTTTCAGATTGCTGGTGGGATTGCTCTGCTACCAGAGAGGGTAAATTGCCTTCTGATTGCTGGTGGGATTGCTCTGCTACCAGAGAGGGTAAACTGCCTTCTGACCACTGGTGCGATTCCTCTGCTACCAGAGAGGGCAAATTGCCTTCTGATTGCTGGTGGGATTGCTCTGCTGCTGGAGACAGGGGAGTGCTTTCTGATTGCTGGCGGGATTGCTTTGCTACTGGAGAGGGGGGACTGCTTTCTGATTACTGGTGGGATTGCTCTGCGACCAGAGAGGGTAAATTACCTTCTGATTGCTGGTGGGATTGCTCTACTACCAAAGAAGGCAAATTGCCTGCTGATTGCTGGTGGGATTGCTGTGCTGCTGGAGAGGAGGGACTGCTTTATGATTGCTGGTGGGATTGCTGTGCCACTGGAGAGGGTAAATTGCCTTCTGATTGCTGGTGGGATTGCTCTGCTACCAGAGAGGGTAAACTTCCTTCTGACCACTGGTGCGATTGCTCTGCTACCAGAGAGGGTAAATTGCCTTCTGATAGCTGGTGGGATTGCTCTGCTAACAGAGAGGGTAAATTGCCTTCTAATTGCTGGTGGGATTGCTCTGCTACCAGAGAGGGTAAACTGCCTTCTGACCACTGGTGGGATTGCTCTGCTACGAGAGAGGGTAAATTGCCTTCTGATTGCTGGTGGGATTGCTCTGCTACCAGAGAGGGTAAACTGCCTTCTGATTGCTGGTGGGATTGCTCTGCTACCAAAGAGGGTAAATTGCCTTCTGATTGCTGGTGGGATTGCTGTGCTACCAGAGAGGGTAAATTGCCTTCTGATTGCTGGTGGGATTGCTCTGCGACCAGAGAGGGTAAATTGCCTTCTGATTGCTGGTGAGATTGCTCTGCTACTGGAGTGGAGGGACTGCTTTCTGATTGCTGGTGGGATTGCTCTGCTACCAGAGAGGGTAAATTGCCTTCTGATTGCTGGTGGGATTGCTCTGCTACCAGAGAGGGTAAACTGCCTTCTGATTGCTGCTCGGATTGCTCTGCTACCAGAGAGGGTAATTTGCCTTCTGATTGCTGGTGGGATTGCTCTACTACCAAAGAAGGTAAATTGCCTTCTGATTGCTGGTGGGATTGCTGTGCTGCTGGAGAGGAGGGACTGCTTTCTGATTGCTGGTGGGATTGCTGTGCCACTGGAGAGGGTAAATTGCCTTCTGATTGCTGGTGGGATTGCTCTGCTACCAGAGAGGGTAAACTGCCTTCTGATTGCTGGTGGGATTGCTCTGCTACCAGAGAGGGTAAATTGCCTTCTGATTGCTGGTGGGATTGCTCTGCTACCAGAGAGGGTAAATTGCCTTCTGATTGCTGGTGGGATTGCTCTGCTGCTGGAGAAGGGGGACTTCTTTCTGATTGCTGGTGGGATTGCTCTGCTACCAGAGAGGGTAAATTGCCTTCTGATTGCTGGTGGGATTGCTCTGCTGCTGGAGAAGGGCGACTGCTTTCTGATTGCCGGTGGGATTGCTGTGATACCAGAGAGGGTAAATTGCCTTCTGATTGCTGGTGGGATTGCTCTGCTACCAAAGAAGGTAAATTGCCTTCTGATTGCTGGTGGGATTGCTCTGCTACTGGAGAGGGTAATTTGGCTTCTGATTGCTGGTGGGATTGGTCTGTCACCAGAGAGCGTAAACTGCCTTCTGATTGCTGGTGAGATTGCTCTGCTGCTGGAGAGAGGGGAGTGCTTTCTGATTGTTGGCGGGGTTGCTTTGCTACTGGAGAGGGGGGACTGATTCCTGATTGCTGGTGGGATTGCTCTGCTACCAGAGAGGGTAAATTGTCTTCTGATTGCTGGTGGGATTGCTCTGCTACTGGAGAGGGGGGACTGCTTTCAGATTGCTGTTGGGATTGCTGTGCTGCTGGAGAGGGGGGGGCTGCTTTCAGATTGATGGCGGGATTGCTTTGCTACTGGAGAGAGGGGACTGTTTTTGATTGCTGGTGGGATTGCACTGCTACCAGGGAGGGTAAACTGCCTTCTGACCACTGTTGGGATTGCTCTGCAACCAGAGAGGGTAAACTGCCTTCTGATTGCTGGTGGGATTGCTCTGCTACGAGAGAGGGTAAATTGCCTTCTGATTGCTGGTGGGATTGCTCTGCTACCAGAGAGAGTAAACTGCCTTCTGATTGCTGGTGGGATTGCTCTGCTACGACAGAGGGTAAATTGGCTTCTAATTACTGGTGGGATTGCTGTGCCACTGGAGAGGGTAAATTGCCTTCTGATTGCTGGTGGGATTGGTCTGGTACCAGAGAGGGTAAACTGCCATCTGATTGCTGGTGGGATTGCTCTGCTACCAGAGAGGGTAAATTGCCTTCTGATTGCTGGTGGGATTGCTCTGCTGCTGGAGAGGGGGGACTGCTTTCTGATTGCTGGTGGGATTGCTCTGCTACCAGAGAGGGTAAATTGCCTTCTGATTGCTGGTGGGATTGCTCTGCTACCAGAGAGGGTAAATTGCCTTCTGATTGCTGTTGGGATTGCTCTGCTGCTGGAGAGGGTAATTTGCCTTCTGATTGCTAGTGGGATTGCTCTGCTACCAAAGAAGGTAAATTGCCTTCTGATTGCTGTTGGGATTGCTGTGTTGCTGGAGAGGTGGGGCTGCTTCAGATTGCTGGTGGGATTGCTGTGCCACTGGAGAGGGTAAATTGCCTTCTGATTGCTGGTGGGATTGGTCTGGTACCAGAGAGGGTAAACTGCCTTCTGATTGCTGGTGGGATTGCTGTGCTACTGGAGAGGGTAAATTGCCTTCTGATTGCTGGTGGGATTGCTCTGCAACCAGAGAGGGTAAATTGCCTTCTGATTGCTGGTGGGATTGCTCTGCTACCAGAGAGGGTAAACTGCCTTCTAATTGCTGGTGGGATTGCTCTGCTACCAGAGAGGGTAAATTGCCTTCTGACCACTGGTGGGATTGCTCTGCGATCAGAGAGGGTAAATTGCCTTCTGATTGCTGGTGGGATTGCTCTGCTACCAGAGAGGGTAAACTGCCTTCTGATTGCTGGTGGGATTGCTGTGCTACTGGAGAGGGTAAATTGCCTTCTGATTGCTGGTGGGATTGCTCTGCTACCAGAGAGGGTAAATTGCCTTCTGATTGCTGGTGGGATTGCTGTGCTACTGTAGAGGGGGGACTGCTTTCTGATTGCTGGTGGGATTGCTCTGCTACCAGAGAGGGTAAATTGCCTTCTGATTGCTGGTGGGATTGCTCTGCTACCAGAGAGGGTAAATTGCCTTCTGATTGCTGGTGGGATTGCTCTGCTACCAGAGACGGTAAACTGCCTTCTGTTGCTGTTGGGATTGCTGTGTTGCTGGAGAGGTGGGGCTGCTTTCAGATTGCTGGTGGGATTGCTGTGCCACTGGAGAGGGTAAATTGCCTTCTGATTGCTGGTGGGATTGCTCTGCTACCAGAGAGGGTAAACTTCCGTCTAACCACTGGTGCGATTCCTCTGCTACCAGAGAGGGCAAATTGCCTTCTGATTGCTGGTGGGATTGCTCTGCTCCCAGAGAGGGTAAATTGCCTTCTGATTGCTGGTGGGATTGCTCTGCTACCAGAGAGGGTAAACTGCCTTCTGATTGCTGGTGGGATTGCTCTGCTACTGGAGAGGGTAAATTGCCTTCTGATTGCTGGTGGGATTGCTCTGCAACCAGAGAGGGTAAATTGCCTTCTGATTGCTGGTGGGATTGCTCTGCTACCAGAGAGGGTAAACTGCCTTCTAATTGCTGGTGGGATTGCTCTGCTACTAGAGAGGGTAAATTGTCTTCTGATTGCTGGTGGGATTGCTCTGCTACCAGAGAGGGTAAATTGCCTTCTGACCACTGGTGGGATTGCTCTGTGATCACAGAGGGTAAATTGCCTTCTGATTGCTGGTGGGATTGCTCTGCTACCAGAGAGGGTAAACTGCCTTCTGACTGCTGGTGGGATTGCTGTGCTACTGGAGAGGGTAAATTGCCTTCTGATTGCTGGTGGGATTGCTCTGCAACCAGAGAGGGTAAATTGCCTTCTGATTGCTGGTGGGATTGCTCTGCTACCAGAGAGGGTAAACTGCCTTCTAATTGCTGGTGGGATTGCTCTGCTACTAGAGAGGGTAAATTGTCTTCTGATTGCTGGTGGGATTGCTCTGCTACCAGAGAGGGTAAATTGCCTTCTGATTGCTGGTGGGATTGCTCTGCTATCAACGAAGGTAAATTGCCTTCTGATTGCTGGTGGGATTGCTCTGCAACCAGAGAGGGTAAATTGCCTTTTGATTGCTGGTGGGATTGCTCTGCTACCAGAGAGGGTAAACTGCCTTCTAATTGCTGGTGGGATTGCTCTGCTACTAGAGAGGGTAAATTGTCTTCTGATTGCTGGTGGGATTGTTGTGCTGGTGGAGAGGAGGGACTGCTTTCTGATTGCTGGTGGGATTGCTCTGCTGCTGGAGAGGGGGGACTGCTTTCAGATTGCTGGTGGGATTGCTCTGCTACCAGAGAGGGTAAATTGCCTTCTCATTGCTGGTGGGATTGCTCTGCTACCAGAGAGGGTAAACTTCCGTCTAACCACTGGTGCGATTCCTCTGATACCAGAGAGGGCAAATTGCCTTCTGATTGCTGGTGGGATTGCTCTGCTGCTGGAGACAGGGGAGTGCTTTCTGATTGCTGGCGGGATTGCTTTGCTACTGGAGAGGGGGGACTGCTTTCTGATTACTGGTGGGATTGCTCTGCGACCAGAGAGGGTAAATTACCTTCTGATTGCTGGTGGGATTGCTCTACTACCAAAGAAGGTAAATTGCCTTCTGATTGCTGGTGGGATTGCTGTGCTGCTGGAGAGGAGGGACTGCTTTATGATTGCTGGTGGGATTGCTGTGCCACTGGAGAGGGTAAATTGCCTTCTGATTGCTGGTGGGATTGCTCTGCTACCAGAGAGGGTAAACTTCCTTCTGACCACTGGTGCGATTGCTCTGCTACCAGAGAGGGCAAATTGCCTTCTGATTGCTGGTGGGATTGCTCTGCTTCCAGAGAGGGTAAATTGCCTTCTGATTGCTGGTAGGATTGCTCTGCTGCTGGAGAAGGGGGACTGCTTACTGATTGCTGGTGGGATTGCTCTGCTACCAGAGCGGGTAAATTGCCTTCTGATTGCTGGTGGGATTGCTCTGCTGCTGGAGAAGGGGGACTGCTTTCTGGTTGTCGGTGGGATTGCTGTGCTCCTGGAGAGGGTAAATTGCCTTTTGATTGCTGGTGGCATTGCTCTGCTACCAGAGAGGGTAAACTGCCTTCTGATTGCTGGTGGGATTGCTGTGCTACCAGAGAGGGTAAATTGCCTTCTGATTGCTGGTGGGATTGCTCTGCTACCAAAGAAGGTAAATTGCCTTCTGATTGCTGGTGGGATTGCTCTGCTACTGGAGAGGGTAATTTGGCTTCTGATTGCTGGTGGGATTGGTCTGTCACCAGAGAGCGTAAACTGCCTTCTGATTGCTGGTGAGATTGCTCTGCTGCTGGAGAGAGGGGACTGCTTTCTGATTGCTGGCGGGATTGCTTTGCTACTGGAGAGGGGGCACTGCTTTTTGATTGCTGGTGGGATTGCTCTGCGACCAGAGAGGGTAAATTGACTTCTGATTGCTGGTGGGAATGCTGTGCTACTGGAGAGGGGGAACTGCTTTCAGATTGCTGTTGGGATTGCTGTGCTGCTGGAGAGGGGGGGGCTGCTTTCAGATTGCTGGTGGGATTGCTCTGCTGCTGGAGAGAGGGGACTGCTTTCTGATTGCTGGTGGGATTATTCTGCTACGAGAGAGGGTAAAATGCCTTCTAATTACTGGTAGGATTGCTGTGCCACTGGAGAGGGTAAACTGCCATCTGATTGCTGGTGGGATTGCTCTGCTACCAGAGAGGGTAATTTGCCTTCTGATTGCTGGTGGGATTGCTCTGCTGCTGGAGAGGGGGGACTGCTTTCTGATTGCCGGTGGGATTGCTGTGCTACTGGAGAGGGTAAATTCCCTTTTGATTGCTGGTGGGATTGCTCTGCTACCAGAGAGGGTAAATTGCCTTCTGATTGATGGTGGGATTGCTCTGCTGCTGGAGAGGGTAATTTGCCTTCTGATTGCTAGTGGGATTGCTCTGCTACCAAAGAAGGTAAATTGCCTTCTGATTGCTGTTGGGATTGCTGTGTTGCTGGAGAGGTGGGGCTGCTTCAGATTGCTGGTGGGATTGCTGTGCCACTGGACAGGGTAAATTGCCTTCTGATTGCTGGTGGGATTGGTCTGGTACCAGAGAGGGTAAACTGCCTTCTGATTGCTGGTGGGATTGCTCTGCTACGAGAGAGGGTAAATTGCCTTCTGACCACTGGTGGGATTGCTCTGCGATCACAGAGAGTAAATTCCCTTCTGATTGCTGGTGGGATTGCTCTGCTACCAGAGAGGGTAAACTGCCTTCTGACTGCTGGTGGGATTACTGTGCTACTGGAGAGGGTAAATTGCCTTCTGATTGCTGGTGGGATTGCTCTGCAACCAGAGAGGGTAAATTGCCTTCTGATTGCTGGTGGGATTGCTCTGCTACCAGAGAGGGTAAACTGCCTTCTAATTGCTGGTGGGATTGCTCTGCTACTAGAGAGGGTAAATTGTCTTCTGATTGCTGGTGGGATTGCTCTGCTACCAGAGAGGGTAAATTGCCTTCTGATTGCTGGTGGGATTGCTCTGCTATCAACGAAGGTAAATTGCCTTCTGATTGCTGGTGGGATTGCTCTGCTACCAGAGAGGGTAAATTGCCTTCTGATTGCTGGTGGGATTGCTCTGCTTCCAAAGAAGGTAAATTGCCTACTGATTGCTGGTGGGATTGCTGTGCTGCTGGAGAGGAGGGACTGCTTTCTGATTGCTGGTGGGATTGCTCTGCTACCAGAGAGGGTAAATTGCCTTCTGATTGCTGGTGGGATTGCTCTGCGACCAGAGAGGATAAATTGCCTTCTGATTGCTGGTGGTATTGCTCTGCTGCTGGAGAAGGGGGACTGCTTTCTGATTGCTAGTGGGATTGCTCTGCTACCAGAGAGGGTAAATTGCCTTCTGATTGCTGGTGGGATTGCTCTGCTACCAGAGAGGGTAAACTGCCTTCTGATTGCTGGTGGGATTGCTCTGCTTCCAAAGAAGGTAAATTGCCTTCTGATTGCTGGTGGGATTGCTCTGCTGCTGGAGAAGGGGGACTTCTTTCTGATTGCTGGTCGGATTGCTCTGCTACCAGAGAGGGTAAATTGCCTTCTGATTGCTGGTGGGATTGCTCTGCTACCAAAGAAGGTAAATTGCCTTCTGATTGCTGGTGGGATTGCTCTGCTGCTGGAGAGAGGGGACTGCTTTCTGATTGCTTGTGGGATTGCTTTGCTACTGGAGAGGGGGGTCTGCTTTCTGATTGCTTGTGTGATTGCTCTGCTACCAGAGAGGGTAAATTCCCTTCTGATTGCTGGTGGGATTGCTCTGCTACCAAAGAAGGTAAATTGCCTTCTGATTGCTGGTGGGATTGGTCTGGTACCAGAGAGCGTAAACTGCCTTCTAATTGCTGGTGGGATTGCTGTGCTACCAGAGAGGGTAAATTGCCTTCTAATTGCTGGTGGGATTGCTGTGCTACTGTAGAGGGGGGACTGCTTTCTGATTGCTGGTGGGATTGCTCTGCTACCAGAGAGGGTAAATTGCCTTCTGATTGCTGGTGGGATTGCTCTGCTACCAGATAGAGTAAATTGCCTTCTAATTGCTGGTGGGATTGCTCTGCTAACAGAGAGGGTAAATTGCCTTCTGATTCCTGGTGGGATGGCTGTGCTGCTGGAGATGGGGGGCTGCTTTCAGATTACTGGTGGGATTGCTGTGCCAATGGAGAGGGTAAATTCCCTTCTGATTGCTGGTGGGATTGGTGTGGTACCAGAGAGGGTAAACTGTCTTCTGATTGCTGGTGGGATTGCTCTGCTACCAGACAGAGTAAATTGCCTTCTAATTGCTGGTCGGATTGCTGTGCTACCAGAGAGGGTAAATGGCCTTCTTATTGCTGGTGGGATTGCTCTCCTACCAGAGAAGGGTAAATTGCCTTTTGATTGCTGGTGGGATTGGTCTGCTGCTGGAGGGGGGGGGCTGCTTTCAGATTACTGGTGGGATTGCTGTGCCACTGGAGATGGTAAATTGCCTTCTGATTGCTGGTGGGATTGCTCTGCTACCAGAGAGGGTAAATTGCCTTCTGATTGCTGGTGGGATTGCTCTGCTAACAGAGAGGGTAAATTGCCTTCTGATTGCCGGTGGGATTGCTGTGCTACCACAGATGGTAAATTGCCTTCTAATTGCTGGTGGGATTGCTGTGCTACCAGAGAGGGTAAATTGCCTTCTGATTGCTGGTGGAATTGCTCTGCTACCAGAGAGGGTAAATTGCCTTCTGATTGCTGGTGGGATTGCTCTGCTGCTGGAGAGGGGGGACTGCTTTCTGATTGCTGGTGGGATTGCTCTGCTACCAGAGAGGGTAAATTGCCTTCTGATTGCTGCTGGGATTGCTCTGCTACCAGAGAGGGTAAATTGCCTTCTGATTGCTGGTGGGATTGCTCTGCTCCCAGAGAGGGTAAACTGCCTTCTGATTGCTGGTGGGATTGCTCTGGTACCAAAGAGGGTAAATTGCCTTCTGATTGCTGGTGGGATTGCTGTGCTACCAGAGACGGTAAACTGCCTTCTGTTGCTGGTGGGATTGCTGTGCCACTGGAGAGGGTAAATTGCCTTCTGATTGCTGGTGGGATTGCTGTGCTACCAGAGACGGTAAACTGCCTTCTGTTGCTGGTGGGATTGCTGTGCCACTGGAGAGGGTAAATTGCCTTCTGATTGCTGGTGGGATTGGTCTGGTACCAGAGAGGGTAAACTGCCTTCTGATTGCTGGTGGGATTGCTCTGCTACCAGAGAGCGTAAACTGCCTTCTGATGGCTGGTGGGATTGCTCTGCTACCAAAGAAGGTAAATTGCCCTCTGATTGCTGGTGGGATTGCTGTGTTGCTGGAGAGGGGGGACTGCTTTCAGATTGCTGGTGGGATTGCTCTGCTACCAGATAGAGTAAATTGCCTTCTAATTGCTGGTGGGATTACTCTGCTAACAGAGAGGGTAAATTGCCTTCTGATTGCTGGTGGGATTGCTCTGCTCCCAGAGAGGGTAAACTGCCTTCTGATTGTTGGTGGGGTTGCTGTGCTACCGGAGAGGGTAAATTCCCTTCTGATTGCTGGTGTGATTGCTGTGATACCAGAGAGAGTAAATTATCTTCTCATTGCTGGTGGGATTGCTCTGCTACCAGAAAGGGTAAATTGCTTTCTGATTGCTGGTGGGATTGCTCTGCTACCAGAGAGGGTAAATTGCCTTCTGATTTATGGTGGGATTGCTCTGCTGATGGAGAGGGTAATTTTCCTTCTGATTGCTAGTGGGATTGCTCTGCTACCAAAGAAGGTAAATTGCCTTCTGATTGCTGGTGGGATTGCTGTGTTGCTGGAGAGGTGGGGCTGCTTCACATTGCTATTGGGATTGCTGTGCCACTGGAGAGGGTAAATTGCCTTCTGATTGCTGGTGGGATTGCTCTGCTACCAAAGAAGGTAAATTGCGTTCTGATTGCTGGTGGGATTGCTCTGCTGCTGGAGAGTGTAAATTGCCTTCAGATTGCTGGTGGGATTGCTCTGTGACCAGATAGCGTAAACTGCCTTCTGATTTCTGGTGGGATTGCTCTGCTACCAGAGAGGGTAAATTGCCTTCTGATTGCTGGTGGGATTGCTTTGCTACTGTAGAGGGGGGACTGCTTTCTGATTGCTGGTGGGATTCCACTGCTACCAGAGAGGGTAAATTGACTTCTAATTGCTGATTATTC